>NC_133755.1:111102703-116102703 GCF_036562045.2 Rhinolophus sinicus
GACCCACTGTATCTATTTAAAACAAATCGATTCAAAGCTAGAAAAACGAAACATCCTTTTTATTTGTTATTTTTATGTCTTGTGCCTTGGAACTGACAAAGAAGTCTTTCCTAAGCCAGGTGGTGAATGAAAATGACTGTAAAAGCGACACCACATTTTTTGATTCACATCCATGTTGACCAGGCAATACCTCGCACACAGAAGAACACATGTAAAAATAATAATCTATGTGGGCTGGATGCTGACTGCGTTTGATGGAAATTTGCACACAGAGCACTTCCTTATTATTTAATCCAAATAATGTCAAGACAAAGGAGCATTTACTGGCAGTCAATCTGCCCTGATAACAGAGATATGTTGCTTTCTAATGCTTCCCCTTACTTTCACTTTTTTCTAAAGTTCACAGATGTGCCCTTGATGTGGTCCGGGTATTTTTGTGAACTGCTGGAAAATTTCACTCACACACTAATGGTTCCAATGAACACAAAATACCTCTTCCAGAGAACAGTTGCCAATAAGCAGTATTTTTAGAGGCACATGTCACAGTTTCTGTTTGCCTCTGTTGTGACTGTTAATGGGCCCTGAATGATTAGGAAACAGCCTCTGATAAAAGGCATTACCCCACTGCTTCATTATATACTATGGGCAGTAAATATTTACTACACTTTAGGCTCAAGCTAACATGTCATTAAACTGTGTTCTAGTTAAATAAGTTCCCAGCGCGTAACTGTTACTCCCCTGAATGTGTTCGCCATTTCCCTATGTCTGAAATAGCAAATCTTTCCTTTTGGGTTCCTACAGCTAAATGCCCCTACACAACAATGTTATATCATGCATGCATTCTACCTCGGGTAAGCATTTTAGTTAGCTTTCTGAATTCTTTGGTAAACTCAGCTACTCACTCTAGGAAACTCTCCCTGTTTCCAGTAATATCTTTGACCTGTTGAGTAAAGGAATCCTTTTCAAAGAAGTAGGAGGTGAAAAACACACAGTACATGGATCTAGACACTGGAGTTGATATGACATTTTATTTCACAGAATGCATGTACTGTGATATTCTGGTATGCTGGGAATAGCTTTCCTCTAGGGGACAGAGAACCAGGATTTCTGGTATCAGACCAGAGTAGAAATCGTTTTTTCCTTTCCCATCATAGGAGTAGTAAGAGTATCAAACTTTCTCACCCTCCAGCTCTGCAGGGAAGCTTTCTGTTTCTTCTGCTGTGTTTGAAAATGAAAAAGGAAGTGCTTGCTATTGAAAACAGTCCCAACTACTATAACGTTAGTGCTAAAAATTATGACTGTAAGCAATTAGAGGGGAAAAGTCGTTCAGGTGCCATTTTGGCTTTCTGTAAGCCTGGCTATAAAAATAAAGTGCCTCTTTGGGCGTGCTTAGTCATTACTTTGGGGTTAAGAATGAAGACAGGGAAAAAATATCTGAAACATAAACATGTGTTTTTCATTCTGACATATAGAGTTAACATTATTTTCCACAGCTACAACTATGAAGGGTTAGTATCTTTTAACCTATTTTCTAAAACATCATGGTAACATTTTTATGCTGGCTAACCTGGAGGTGCTAAGAATACCTTGTGTCTGGTTCTGCTTGGTACAGAGTATTCACTTTTATAAACTGATGAAGTTCATTTCCATGTGTTTACACAAGGGCAGGAAAATGTCTTCTTGCCTAGAGCTCAGGCATAGCATCATCGCACGTGGCTTTGCTCGAGCACAGACCTCGCCAGGTGGCTTCAAAATGCAGGGGGAGCGGGGAGTTGCCAGGGTCGGAGCCTGTGTGCAAAATAAGCTGCCACAGTTGGCACTGAACTTCCATAATAATTCCCCGTGCTGTTTAAAGCAAAGGAAAATTCTGGTGACAGTCAGCATACTTTTGGAAGAATCGTGGAGGGAGACTCTTTTCTTTCCTTCTCTTCGCAGAATCTTGTATTAGGTTGGTGTAAAAGTAATTGCGGTTTTTGCAATTAATTTTAACTTTTTAAGCCACAATTACTTTTGCACCAACCTAATATTTGTGTTTGCTTCCTGAATCCAAGGAAGTCTAATAAATTCCCAATTCTAGAGAAGGTCATGAAGTCTCATTTAAATATTATCAGCTAGTCAGCTTTATCTTTTCCTGTCTTAGGAAAAGACAATTTATTTTTCCCGTGTGTATGGGTAAATATACTACCATATTTCCCTGAAAATAAGACCTAGTCGGACAATCAGCTCTAATGTGTCTTTTGGAGCAAAAATTAATATAAGACCTGATCTTATATTTTACTATAATATAAGACCCACTATAATATAATATAATATAATATAATGTAATGTAATGTAATGTAATGTAATGTAATGTAATGTAATGTAATATAATATAATATAATGGGTCTTATGTTAATTTTTGCTCCAAAAGACGCATTAGAGATGATTGTCTGGCTAGGTCTTACTTTTGGGGAAACAGAGTATAAATGATATATGCAAGTATCTCCTTTCTACTAAAAAAGAACACTATTCAACCAGCAGTTTTCTTAAGACAGGTTCCTCTCATTATTAATCTTCTGTACCCCCACAGCTCTGTAGCAGTAACAGCATGTTTCATACTCTGTGTGTATTAAAGTTATTTAAGGATGATTCTTTCTGTCCCACTGGATTATGAGCCTGTGGGTGCTAAGCTCCAAGGCTCACTGGTCTCTGAAACTCATTCCTAAAACTGGGAGCCCCACTCCTCCTCCAATGCATAATCCAACACTTAACCCTTAGTGGATACTGAAATCATGTTTATTGAATAAAATCGTATTGAACAGAGAGCCCACAGGGAACAGCACTCACTCTATGCTGAAAATATTTGCTGTCAGAATTCATTTCATGGTAAAACCCCTGTGTGTTCTGTCGTGGACTTACGACTTACTGCTAAAATTGTGTACACAGAGTAACTTGGAACTGTCATGAGAAAAATAGGTGAGAACGAGCTAAAGAGCCACTTTGTATAAGGAATATCACTGCTGGTGAGGCATGGAGGTGGGAAGGCTGATTATCTCTGTGTAGAATGGAGCTGAGCTGACTGAACTGGCTTCAAAGGCTAAACCAACTGAGAAGCCACAGTGAGCAGCTCAGTAAGTGTGCCCAAGCTTCTCTCTTAACTGTTAGGCGACGTCACAAAGGTTTTAGGAACAAGTGAGAGCAAATTATAAAATAAGCAGCAAGCCACGCTTTACCCCAGGACCTACTGTCCTGAGAATTCCTGAATCAAGGGAGGGGCATTTTTAAGTGGAAATACGTATTTGTTTTGTTTTTTTGCATTTTCACCCTGAACATGCCCAATCTCATCTGATCTCGGAAGCTACATTAAGCAGGGTTGGGCCTGGTTAATACCTGAATGGGGAAAAAAATTTTTTTTTTAATTTAAATGGACTAAAATGCATATTTCCCTATGTGATTTATAATCTATTGAGAACTTATTTATGAGATAGTGTTACAATAGAGTGTACCCTGTTTGGGGAACATTCTAAATGTGATTTCATTCCTGGTGAAACCAAGCATTCAGTTTTGCTTTGTTTTGCTCTTCTCTGTTTTATTCCTTACCTAGAGATGCTATTTATTCCCCAGTGAGGAAACTGTGGTGTTTCATCTACTTGATTTTTGCAGTTCGCTGTATTTGTTTTTTATCAGTTACCTGTGACTGAAATGAACAGTCTGAGAAATATATATTTAAACCAAACAAAACTTTTAAAATAGCCTTCTTTTCAGGGGCTTGTTTCCAGGATTCTCCCAGCATGAAGGTCTCACCCTGAGAATATGTTAGCCAACTGAAGAAACAGTTATTTTTGAAGCCACTTAAGTCCAACTTATTGCTGGGTAACAGTAATATGACTGTGTAAGGTATTTCAGTGGTTCGTTAGCATGCGGCACCTATGAGAATAGAGAAATAACTCTTGAGCCAACTGAGCCTCTTCCTGTACTTCCCACAATTGATAGACATTGCTTTAGCTCACACCTACCTCATGTACCACCTTTTAAAGCGAAGACTTTCATTTAAGTTACCTTGTGGTACCCCTTGGACCAGGCATTTAGCAGCAGTCACTGGGCTATTAATGGATGATCTTGGGCTTGCTGGCTGTTTTGAACCCTGGTTTGTGCTGCCATCACCCAGAGATGATGGGGTCAGGCAGGATGAGGGCAGGAAAGAGGACAGGCAGGGCTGCTGCCAGAACAAGAGCACAGCCCAGCACGGTGCCAGCCCCCACACCACTGAGGCACAGCACTTTGGGGCAAGGAAGAGAATGCAAGGAAAGTACAGGGGTGCAAGACAAACAGTGATACAGCACAAGGGGCAGAAAAGGACTGGGTACCCAGTGGAGGATGGTAGGGCCGTCATGCCTCCTAAAAAGAGCATGTCTTTGCGGAATGTGGCCCCTCGGAGAATAGGATGAGTTAGCTGTTTGACTGTACCCTTCAGCCACAGTGTGATGTAGTAGTTCACTCCTTAAACTGCACCCAAGCTGCCTGGCTTCAAATCCTCACTCTGCTACTTACTAATTGTGCCACTTTAGGAAGATGACTCAAGCTCTCCTTGCCTCTGTTTCTTCATCTATAAAATAGAGGTTATAAAATCATTACCAACATCATAGATCCCTGTGAAAATTACTTACATAATATAAAATTACTTACTCTCTGGCTCACTCCTATGAAGAGCAGTAGCTGACACTGGGAGTTAACTATTTTTTGCATTGTATTGTCCTTTGCAACTCCAGAAGCATGCTAGTGAATTCTTTAATTTCTGTATGGCTTTCTTCCACCAGTAGTATTTGCAAGAGTCTTTGCTTTCTTATCAAATCCTTTGCAGTAAATTAATTTTAAATTTTAAATGCAGAGGTTTACTCATGTGGAACACCTAAGATTGGAGGTATAGTCCCGGTCTTTCCTTTTTTCATCTTGTTAATTGAAAACGGTACTGGGGATACTACCAATCCAGGTCACAGTGACAAAAAGAAGAGTAACTTTTCCTTGGCTGTTTTTGTATGCATTTCTTTTAAAGCAAAATAGAACCCTTATTTAGAGTTTTAAGTAGGAAACAATTTGGTATAATAGTCACAATTTTGCATGGATCTTCACATAGAATCATAAAAGAAAATAGCAAATTCAAAAAAGAAAATAGCAGATATCAAGAGTGCATGGAAACAGATTGAAGGAGTGGACCGTGGTGAGCTTGGGATTTGGGATTCAATTTTTGGTCATCCATTTTTAATTACGTATGTATGGAGCTCCGGTGCTTGGTGTTTTGAGGGACATAAAAAAGAATCAGACATGCTTTTTATTCTCAGAGAGCTTAGAAATTCAGGTAGACGATATGTACATGGGCACTTCACATCTCCAGAACCTATCACACACCTGGCAGGTAGGAATTGTGAATTGTTCACTTTTTATCCCCAGAAGATGGCAAAATGAGAAAATACGGCAAAAGATTACAAACCAGTTTTTATACATGCCCTAAGAGAGATGGAAAATTCAATGGAGAGATGAGGGGAAAACCTGGACGAGCCAGGTCTTCACTGATGTGCGGGATATGGGCTTTGTGGATAGAGAGGTCGGGAGCAAAGCAGTTAGCAGGTGTTAGAAGATTTAGGAAACACAGGAGTAATTGTGAGTACTTTAGTTTGACTAAAGGGAAGTGGTGAAAAATGAGACTGGAAAGTAGATTGGCTCTGGACCTATCAGGAGCTTGAAAGTTAGGCTTGGAAACTTGGACTTGATTCTAGAGGCAGCGAGGACCCATGGAAGATGTGAGATAGAGCAGGGTAGTAGCATGATCAGAGTTGAGCTTCGGGAGGATGAATCATTAAAACGGATCAGTAAATTTCCAATGCTGAATACAGTGGGGATGTGTTGAACCATCTGGCTCTGAGTGTAGAAAGGATGAGACCGGTGCAAGAGGCACTTAGAAGGTAAAACCGATGACTCATTCTGAGCCCCTTAGTGACAGATGATGCTATGATTAGCAGAGCTAGGCAGCCCAAAAGGGAGAGCTGGCTTGACAGGGAGATGAGGAATTTTATTAGGGTCATATTACGTTAAAAGTTCTGGCAGGACATTCAACATCAGAACTCAAGAGAGAGATTTTCAGTGAAGAGGTCATTCACATACAGAAGATATTTGAAGCTTTGGAATTAATTACCAAGCGAGAAAGGCCTAAGAACAGAAGACTAAGGATATATCCTCAAGTATACTTCCACTTAAAGAGAAAGAACACACCAAGAGGGAACAGCAAAAAATAAAATGAACACCTTGGAGTATCGAGGAAGTCACAGAGAGCGGAAGTGTCAGAAAGAAAAGCCCAGACAAGAATTTTATTGTTGCAAATAAATATAGAACCTGAAAGGAGATGCTGAATTTGGTGACTAAGAGGAAGTTGGTCGCATTCCATGAGAGCAGAAGAGTAGTGAAGATCAAACCATGCTATAAAAGATTAAGAAGGGAATGTGTGGGGAGAGAGTAGCTTCAATGAACATACATTCTGACAATTAAGTTAGTGAACTTGTTGCAACGATGTTGCTCACCTTTTTTGATATCAGAGGGATTATTCATTATGAATTTGTGCCAACTGGACAAATTGTTAACCAAGTTTACTATTTGGAAGTGCTGAAAAGGCTGCGTGAAAAAGTTAGACGACCTGAACTTTTCGCCAAAAATTCATGGCTTTTGCATCACGACAATGCACCAGCTCACACAGCACTGTCTGTGAGGGAGTTTTTAGCCAGTAAACAAATAACTGTATTGGAACTCCCTCCTACTCACCTGATCTGGCCCTCAATGACTTCTCTCTTTACCCAAAGATAAAGGAAATATTGAAAGGAAGACATTTTGATGACATTCAGGACATCAAGGGTAATATGATGACAGCTCTGATGGCCATTCCAGAAAAAGAGTTCCAAAATGCTTCAAAGGATGGACTAGGCGCTGGCGTCGTTGGTGCATAACTTCCCCAGGGGAGTACTTCAAAGGTGACCATAGTGATATTCAGCAATGAGGTATGTAGCACTTTTTCTAGGATGAGTCCGCAAACTTAATTGTCAGACATCATAGAAGACGTTTTTTAGAATGTTTGCTAGTAAAAGGAAAGAAATCTTAGAATTGTCTCAATTTTAATACTCCCTTAAATTTTGCTTGGCAATGAAGGAAAAATAGTAGAATCAATTTTGTAAGAAAAGGGAGAATGCAACAGGGCTGTAAACTGAAAGGGCCCAGGACACCATAAGAGAGTAACTTGAAAATTAATGGTGGATGGTACAAGATCACAAAGCACATAGTAACATATGGGACCAAAGACGTAACTGATATGTTCCAATTTTATGAGATTTACATTATGCATATAGGTTATTGTAACAATGAATGTGGTCTCCCAAGCAGCTCAGAACTGGCCATGAGGAGAATACCAGTGGTGGATGAGCCATTTTATGATCCAGCCATGTGGTTGCCCATGCATATGGCCTGTCTTCCCATGGACGAATTACCTTACCTCTCTATTACCATTGTCCTTCCATGAGCATTGTCTTAGTAATATCACAGAAATAGCCTGAGTTATCTCTTCACAAGAGAGTTCCTGAAGATGGAAAAGGAAACCAGACTAAGTAGTGCATTCAGGAACAAGCAGGGAGAAAGTTCTCCTAAAACCTGCCTTGCATCTGAAAGACAGGAGTCAGTACAATTGTTTCATTGGCCTAAGACTTTCAGAAATATATATGGGGTCCTGTCCAGGGGCTACTAGAATGCATGTATTGTCAATGTCAAGTAAGAATTGCTTCAGAGTAAAATATCGGGGAAGGCAAAATGAAGATTTACCTATTTCCCCAACCAGGAAAGGCTATATAGACAACTCCATCTTAAAAATAAAATCACATTCAAATGCTACAATTAATGTGATTGTTATTATATTATTATCAGCACTAATAAAAATGGTAAAAACATATTTTCTCACTTGCTGTAATATATCTAATTGAGAAATGGTGAGAATAAGGTGCAATTTATTCTAGTTTAATAATGATGCAATTATATGAGAAAAATCATCATAGCATGTTCATTTTAAATACCTAAAACCCAAAAATTCTGCTATTTATTTGAATGTGTATGACTCAAAATTAGATTCTAAAAATATGAAACAAACATGTTGCTACAGCACAAGTACAAAGGCAGCTAAAAATACAGCATAAAAGTAGGGATAATATTTCAGAAAAAGGCATTAAAATTGAGCACCAGATTTAAAAAGTACCATTGAGCACATAGAACCAGAATTAAAGGTGGGTGGGACCTTGGAGTCTCCTCTGGTAGCCTCCTGGTTTTAGAATTGAGGAAACAGAAGCCCGAAGGGTCCAAGAACACCGTTAAATGGATACTTGCAGATTAATCAAGCAAAATCCCTTCAATAAATCAGTAGGGCACATTAAACTGTGACAGATTTTAAATTTGTATACTCATCAGTTAATTTTTTTAAAATGTCTAAGCTCAGTTTGAATGAAGCTTAACTTATAAGCAATAGAACTAGCTCTTTTAGATCATAAGTTAGAGAAGTTTGTCTAAGCATTCACACATACTTATTTAAACTTGTATTGAGTGTGAAGAAATGCTGATTAATAAAACCATGCCATTGAGAAGTCGTATGTTAATTTCAACATAGTTTTAAAAAATTAACTTGCTGTCTCTGTTTATTAAGACCATAAATCTCTGAATTCAATAAATGTTATGGGCACTAGTTAATACAGACTGCATTATTGTGGATATTATTAAGATATTTTTATAATTTTAAGAACATATTTTTGTTTATTACACAAAGTAAGCATATTGCAGAGAAAATAGCTTGAACGGGTATCTTTCTGAGTGTTATACATTTTAATTGTGTTCTGCATGTGTGACTATTTTGATTATTGGTTTTATGAAAGGTAAGCTCAGCTAATTTGAAATTTACATAAATACTGCCATGAATATTTAAAATCTATGCATTACTTAAAATGGGTGTGTTAGATTTGTCATGTATTTTGCAGAAGTATAAATATTACATCATGTGGGTGATTCTCTTGACCCTTACGTGTTAAGAATTATTTTCGAGGTATTTTGGAATTTTTTAATAACAGAATTATTTGACTTGCATAATTTCCTATTTCACAGTAATACTATAGTTTGATACATGCATATGCTTTGTTAGACATGACACACACACTGAAAAGAGATTTAATATCTATACATTCATTCATTATGGAGTAAAAAGCTCTGCTACTATTGATGTCCATTATTTCATGATTTGAAAACTTGACAAGTTAGTAACATGTACAGTAGATACAGGGAATTAATATTAATCCAGCAATAAAGCTACTAAATCAACAGTAAATCTGTGACTAGAAATACCAAGAATTTAAAATGAAATCATGACATCATATAACTTAATTCATATTTCTTCATAATTTGGAGCTCTCTCTTTTTTTTTTTAATAAAATCACTACTAAAATCAAAGCTGTTTGATGTTTCTTCCAAGAGTTTTCAAGAATAAGAATTATCTAATATTCCAAAAGCAATCTAAGTCTGCAACATCTAAGATAAATACTCAGTAAAACTTGTAGGGCCCTGTAGATGGGTCCCTTTGTTCCCGGAAAGACTGCTCTTCCTCCCTCCTCACCCATTTTCTAGTCCAGTGCCCCAGGGGCTTTATGGCTCATCAGCTGAGATGAGCCATCATTCCTGTTTGGCATGTCTCACCCAGTTGAGTAACTTCTCGCCTATCATGTTTTGCCAGCTCAGCTTTGGCCAGTGCCTCTTGAGCTTCTCTGAAGGTAACCTAAGCTTCCTGTTTGTCTGCCGTTGCAGTAGCACCTGATTTCCACTTCCTCGGCAGCCTGTTGACTTGAGAAGAGAGTCCCATGTTTAGTTCTGCTCTTGGACCCTTTCTCTGTTTCCTCTCTTGTCTCCGCTACTCCCATCCCTTCCTCTGCCCAGTGCTTTGCAAACCCCCTTAACAGAGGCTCGTCTAGCCGCGCATTGTACCGCTTCTCCACTTTCCTCACTCTCCACATCTCGGGCCTTGGAGTCCATTTTCCTTATACCAATGCAGGCCCAATAAGCTCCCACACTTCTACTCTCTGCCATAGTAATTGTGTTTTAGTCTATATTTTTCTTTTGGGACACCTATCAACTCCTCTTGTCATAGTGTGTGGAAGTTCAGGTTGACCAAAAAGAGGACCTCATGAGTCTCATTTGAGGGCCAAAATGCTATTGTCGTTAACTGGGTCGATGGGAAAACTGAGACATAAAGAGGTTAAGTCACTTGGACAGGCCACGCAGCTGGTGGGAATTAGAGCTGGAATTCAAACTCAGAGACTCAGGATGCCCATACATGTGTTCAACACCTCCCTGGACAATATGAGGGTAAGCAGGAGGGGCGGAATATTGAGGGGACTACTTACAAATCTAACCCATTTCAAGTCACCAGCAGGCCTTTACTTTTCTTTTTTTGTAAGTAGATTTAATAGGTTGCAAACTTATATGTAAATTCCAAAAAGTAGGTGTGTTCTTTAATAATGAGTATAGTTAAACATCTCATTTTTATATAGTAGGGAGAATAAAATGCATTTTAAACAGGAAGACAGATAGGCCTGGGGGAAAAGTTCAGGGAAGAAATAGCAGTTTTTTGTGCGCTCTCTGGCATCAACTCAAAGACAGATTCACAAAAGGACATAGGCAACCCTGGAGATACGAGTGAAATGTATCATTTCCCTCTGAAATGAGGATCTGCCTCTGAGTACCAGAGAAGTCTTAGATATGAACGTAAGGGTTTTGCAGATTATAAGAATTATCATTTTCTGAAGAATTATCATTTTCTTGCACGTTTATCTTGTGATTGCTGGAATATTTTATGAATACATTTATAAATGTGAAGGAGCTGCATTAAAGTATCCCACTGGACTCTTAGCTGGGCTTCTGGGGAAGAGAAGCTGATATACAGATAATGAATATGCATGTTGTGACAGGAATGGGAGGACAAAGAAAGAAAAGTGATGGGTACCACCAAAGACTGTGTGGCTTTAAAGACTGATGGAACAGTGAAGTTAATGTGGGGATGTTGAGACAGACTGATAAGACTTCTAGTAACTATGTTCGACAGATTTGAGAGATGTGGCAGGAGTTGCAACTGTAATCTTTGGCAAAGGGTGGTGGAATATTCTGCATAGTTACCTAACATTAGTGTTCTAAGCCATTTGAAATCTGTCCACAAAAAGAGCTCTCTACTAAAATTTCTGTTCCATGCACCCTCCTAGCCACCCCACCCCTAATACAAAAAAAAAAACCCTCTAAAGAAGGAATACCAGAGTTCAGTCCTGGGTTCTAATTCCTTTTCTCTAACATATGGACACTTACAGACATTATTCTTTTGCTTGAGCTTAACTGCAGCATACATATACATGAGACATAAATCTACTTGTCTTCCTCCCAAATTGCCTTGCATTGAATTTCATAAATTATGTCCTATCATCGTGGAAGACATTTGGAGCTAAATATTCCATCACTACTGAAATGCCACAGCCATTTATCTCTCCTCCAAATAGTCTCTTTTTGCAGAGTGGCCACTCACGAAGTTTCAAGGGGTTTAAATGTGTATATTGTGTATATATATATATATATATATATATATATATATATATATATCTCATAACTTTTTCCATATTTCTGGTCAGCTGGTAATTTCTGACACTACCCTTCTCTCAAATCATCTCTCCACCTCCTTTGCTTCTACTTTTATTAAAAACCAGTTATTTTCTACAAAGACTATTATACTTTAATTGCATTTCTTAGGGTCTGGGACTCTGTACTATCTCACTGACGTACCTTAGTGTTGCTTTCAAAAATGCCCTCACAAAACTCTGTTTAATAATTTCTAGTTTTCTCTCCAAGACTCTTGCAATGCTTCTTATTACCTAATAAACCGGGACCAAGGAATTCATTCTCTGCATTCAGGACCTCATCACCCCTTCTGACTGTCCCCATTGCATCCTATGTGCCTCTTGTTCACTACTCTCAGAAAGGCTTTTAATTTCCTGAACAGTCTTGTCCCCAAGGACCTACGCTTGTAGCATGCTCCATACCACCCTTCTTTTTCCCTCAAGGAATCTTGGAAAATCTGTTTCCTGCATATATCCATTCCTGACCAACTTGGGTAACTAGTGAATTCCTGAAATAACTGACAGGATGTAGCCTCTTGGGCCTCCCTGCCCTACAAATGCTAATTTGAACTTTGCTCCTATGGAACTTTATTATTACCTGCTGTCTTAATCAGCTCAAGCTGCAATAACAATATGCCATAAACTGGGTGGCTTAAACAACAACCATTTATTTCTCACAGTTCTGGAGACTGGAAAGTCCAAGATCAAGGTGCTGGCACATTAGGTCCCTGATGAGAGCTTTCTGGCTTCTGCTGCCTTTTTGCTGTGTTTTCACATGGCAGAGAGAAAGAGAGCTCTGGTCCCTCTTCCTCGTTTTATAAGGACACTAATCCCATTTGGGGGGCCTCACTCTCATGATCTCATCCAAACCCAGTTACCTCCCACAAGCCCCATCTCCAAATACCATCGCACTGAGGGTTAGGGATTCAACATATGAATTTGAGATGACACAGACATTTAATCCACAATAGCCAATCAGTTTCTGCTTGTGTGTGTGATCATTTGGGTGATTGTATTTCTGCAAACTCTCCACCAACCACAGAAGACGTGTCTAATAAACACTTAGAGATTTACTGCTTGATAAAGTCATAG
This sequence comes from Rhinolophus sinicus, assembly GCF_036562045.2. Taxonomy (NCBI): domain Eukaryota; kingdom Metazoa; phylum Chordata; class Mammalia; order Chiroptera; family Rhinolophidae; genus Rhinolophus; species Rhinolophus sinicus. Next base: position 111,115,492 of record NC_133755.1, read on the forward strand.
AATGATGTGCCATGTTCTCCTTCGTACTTTCTCCATTCACCTTTCTTTGTGTGGTGTGTGCTAAGCTTTGTTCACAAGGATGGTCTGCACCATGGTACCCAGGGGTTAAATCACAAAGTCCAGCAGTAGGAGAGATATCCACAGAGATGCTTCCCTAAAGTGTGCTTCTTAAGCTGTGCATCTGGGAACTTGCGAGTACTTCTATTTCTTTGCGTTTTTTTTTTTTTCTTTTTCTTAAACAAGTTTTATTTTCTGTCTATTTTTACTGAGTCTCTATCATTCATTGGAGAATGGGAAGACAAATCAATTTATAAACTCCATGCATCAGTTTCCTATTGCTGCTGAAATTACCACAAATTTAGTGGCTTCATCACAAATTTATTATTTTACAGTCTGGATGTCAGAAGTCCAAAATGGGTCAGAGCTAAAGTCAAGGTGCTGGCAGAGCTGCATTCTCTTCTAGAGGCGCTAGGGGAGAATCCATTTTCTTATCTTTTCCAGAGTCCAGGGGCCCCCAAATGCCTTGGCTCCTGACCCCATAATCACTCAGAGCTCTGCTTCCGTTGTCACTGTTCCTTCTCTCACTCTGTCCCTCCTGCCTCCTTCTTATAAGGACCCTTGTAATCACACTGGGCCCGCTCTGACAATTCAGGATAATCTCCCATCTCAAGATCCTTAACTTAATCACATCTCCAAAGTCCCTTCGCATGTAAGATAACATAATCACAGGTTCCAGAAATTAGGACGTGGACATCTTTGAGGGACATGGAAATTATTCTGCCTACCCCACTCTCCTTGGTTGTCAATATGAACTTGTGTATAATACTTTTCATGTACTGAATTGAAAACAAACATATTAATATTCAAATGAAGAGAAGAAAGTTGTTGTTTTAAGATCCCGCAAGCAGGTGCTTACTGACTGATAGAGCATTATGTTGTACTTTTTGTATGGAAGATTATTTATCACATATTCTTAACATACCATGGCGGCTATATATCAAATTATTGATGCATAATACAATACATGCACATTCGTAGTATGTAGCACTAAAACTGAACAAGACCTAAAAAATGCCAGAGTTCCTTCCATACAATTTCTTAGAGGAATCTCCTAGAATTATGAAAGGTAAGGATATGTCAAATTTCTGAAAAATTCTCCCAGTGACACTTTTTCTCACTCTGCCTATGGTTTTTTCAGCATTTCTATTTGGACACAAACACTTTTCCCTGTAACACCTCATGAGCCAATGACAGCTGCAGAAGGAGCCCTGCATGTTGTTGGCAGGCGCTGGGGCTCCGCCAGTCCCTGACCCAAGCCTTTTCTGAGTCTGCCAGATGCTTCCCAGCTCCCTGCATGTCCTGCTTCTGCCACACGACTAAGGTTGCACTCTGTGGGCCAAACCATATGCTAGCTCAAGAACTCAAAAATAGAGAACGTTGGAATGAAAAATATTTTAATTAACTTTGGAAACCAAATATACATGGGTAGATTGTGGATTGTCAGGACAACACATTTAAATACATTTCATATGGTGTGGTCTGGCCAACTTTAAATCAATTAGTTTGATCTACTTCATCTACCACATTTGTCTATGATGAATTTTCCTTCGTAGTATATAACATGCAGAACACTTTCATGTGTTTTTGTTAGATTCATTTTAATTTTTCCAAATTATTTCTAATAATAGGTAACACTTTGAATGGTTTTCCTATAATTCTTATTTAACACATGAGCACTGTATTCCAATGAAACAAAAATTAAACATTAAAGGTTTGGTTCCCATATTGTTCCAGAAAACTAGTTTCCCTTTAAATAATTGCTAATATTAGAAGATGATTATCATAAATAAATTGCAAGCCCCCTACCTACTATTTTAGAAGTAATTGAGCAATAGCAATAGAGACAGTCTTAAAATTTATCAGTTCTCAATCTTTAGTAAATTTAGAGGGAGAGTGGGTGAAATAATGAAGAAGAAACAAAATGATTTTTTAAAAAGGGAACAAAAGTGTTAACTTTGTTTGCTTTGTTTGATTAGGAAATTGTTAGTTTTATTACTTCTATCAAAATATTCATTCATTTTGACATTTGTTATGTGTTCTTAAAAGGCATACTTCTTTCATCAGTGTTTCTCCTTTCCCATTTGGCTATTATTGTTGTTTTCTAGTGCCTGAGTAATTAGCCTGCCTTTCAATTTACACGTTTATTTACTAGGGTAAAGTCAATATTTTTGTCAATGCCTTAGAATTGGGCATATGCTTTGCAGTCTAATGGCAAAGAACAAAATTACCTCAGAAGAACAAAGCCATGGTGGCCAACAGCAGTGACTTACAGGTGAGGAAGGAAGTCACTTCACCTGGACAGAGTCAGCCAACAGCTTGGTATGTTTACAAGCCAAGCCTGTATTTCACCTCTCTCTCTCTCTCTCACATTTATACTTCATGCACTTAGTAATGTTTGGATACAGGAAGAGTCACCTCACTTGTTCTAACACAATTCTGCAATAATAACGTGGAGAATTGCCAGCATGGAGAGCTTTCATTGTTTTCAAAGCATCTTCATAGCCATTCTCGCCTTTGATCCTCACAACTACCCTGAGAGGTGAGCAGGAGAGACAGTGATGTTCCCATTTTGACACATAAAGAGACCTCTTCAAGCTTCAGCAGCCTTTGAAGACCTCTGGGCAATATTTTTGTCTGTAACTGCCAGGTGAACTTTGCTCTTAGAGCAGCCTGGGGAGAAACAAAAAACAAAAAACATGTCGGCCTGATACACCTCTGACGTTCCCAATGCCCTTTCCTCCTTTCCCCTGGTATAATGTTCACCACCACCTTCAAATGTTCCGTGTCATCAGGCTGTCTTTTCCACCCATCACCCCTTTCAATCTACTCTGCAGAGAGACTATGACACCTGCCCCCACTCCCAACACCCTCTGTTCCCCTTTCCTGCTTTGTTTCCTCATCACACTTACTACTTTTGGACATACTACATAGTTCACTTGTTCACACAATGTATTAATATTTGTTGTCTGGTTACCCACTGGAATGTAAGATCCTTGAGGGTAAGGATTTTTGTCTGTTTTGTACCTATCTCCCCAGTGACTGGAATAGTGCTGGCAAAGGGCCAATCAAATGCTAGCATGAGTCACTGGGTACAGACTGGAACTAAGGACAAAGAAAGTCAGTGCTGCTCCACTGGGGAGTTCTCTCTCAGGGAGTTGGGTGACAATAGTCTTATAAGCAAGGCAAATACAGCTTGAATTAGAGTAACAAATAGTCAGGCCTTAGGTATCAGCCCTTTACAGAGGCTTATGGGGCCCCCACTATCTACCATGTGGAACCTTGAGGGCCCAGGATAAGCTGAGTTTAGGAGCAGACCCTCCTGCTTAGAGGAGGGGAGTCGCGCAGTCCAGGTACTTCATTCCCAGGCAACCTGGAAGTAGTTGTTAGCATCATTCCTGTTTGTCCACCCAAATGGCAGGTGGGAGGCACTGCATTTGTCGAATGAATGAATGAATGAATGAATGAATGAATGAATGAGTTATAAATGAAACCAGTTATTTGTGTGTGAAAATAAATCAATGTTATATAATAGTTTATTTTTAATTGCAGCGAGAAAACCTTAATCAAGCAAAAGTCAGCAAATAAAGGAGGGATATTTGGGGTATGGGAGGCCAACTCATTTGCCCAATCACATCTGCCTTTATGGGGTCAATGTTAGGTATTGTGCCAGCAAGCAATGGCATTTCCCTAGTTGAAGAGCCACTCTGACTCTGCGGCCCTTTCCCCATCACTTCCCTTCATATAGCCATGGCAAGTAGGTTCAGCTCTGAAGACTGTCATTTACACATACCAATTGCAGGTATAAATGCAAGGCTACAAGTTTTCAAGATAAAGATACCAGTTTAATCTGCTCTAACCATCAAAAAATACCTGTATTCATCTATGACATTAGGAATAGTTTAGTCACCCATCATTCTTCCGCAGATTAGTCATTAAACCCTCTGATTAACCTTGTTAATGCCTTGAGGAAAACCAGATAATTATAATGAGCTAAATTTAGAAACAACAGTCATTTTTTGTGGATTGGAAATAGTGAAAGTCAGTGTCTCTCTATCAGTCTTTTCACCTCAGAAGCTGCAAGAACGTTGTAAGAAATAATGAATAGAAAGAAATATGTTGTGCTTCTAACTGAAAAAAAGTTACTTTTATTTAAGCTTCTTTGGATGCCTATCTGCTTAAACATAAGTATATTTATGTTGAACATTATCTCCTAGGTGTTCTATCCAAGATCTTAAGATTTTGTAAAAAGTACTCCTGGTTTTAATATAATCCTCAAAATAAATGAAGATACATAGATAGACAGATAGATAGATTTAGATGTAGATATACACACACATATATGTGTATTTATGTATATATTTGTATGTATAAATCTATATACATATATGTGATATATTCACGGTAAATCAGTCTGACTGTGGTGTGGCCCCTACCTGCTGGTTCATTTCTTCTCCCTGTGTACCATGGCTTCCCAGAGATACTCTCATATACTGTACTCCCAAGGCCCCAATATATGCCCAATTCTACAGAGGGCCTTGTCAACTAGCTACTACTTATTTCAGTACATTCTTAAAAATCTGAAAAACCTTAAGACAACAAAGGAACTTATTTTTTAAGGTGGGATTTCATGCAGCAATTATACAGATGAGAGATATTTTTAGCCCAAGGCATTTTAGCAGCACACAACTTGTAAAGGAGTCTTCTTGGTTCTGCTTGCAAATGGCTTTACAATAGTATTAAACTCTCTCTCTCTCTCTCTCTCTCTCTCTCTCTCTCTCTCTCTCTCTCAGCCCTTTATGCATTTATTTAACACATACTCACTGAATACATTCTATATGTAAAGCACAGTGGGAGAGGCTTTAGACTCATAAGCCTCATACTCAAAATTCTACAGTATAAATTTGCCATGTGAATAGATGTTTGAGACAAAGCAGGTTTTCAAGTTTACATGAAACACAAGTTTTCTGTAAGAAAGTGATGGGAAAGTGGAAGTAGAAAAATTTGTGGCAGCCAGAATGTGGATAATCCCAAACATGGGCTGAGGGCCGTTAGAGTTGTGGATTGATAGCTAAGTAGAGCCATTAAGGATGTTTCTAAGGGAGTGACATAATTAGAGGGCCCTTTAGTAGGGTTAAACTGGGAATAAGAAGACTGGAGTGGGGCTTTAGTGAGTTCATGTGGGCCTGATTTCAGGGAGACTTGAAGAAGAGGCAAAGCTAAGTGATTATGAGGGAGGAATGTGAGGTAACACAGAGGGAGGCGTCCACGGTAATCAAGGTATCTATCCCAGATGTCTGATAGGATAGTGGGCCCTTTACTGGGGCTGGAAAATCAGGAAGAGGGCATTCTCAATTTCCTACAGGGATAATAGGTCATCCATAAAGAAATATCCAGCAGGCAGCAGGAAAGACGGGATTGAGATTTGAGAGTCTATACTGAAGATGAGTATTAGGGAGTCATTCCCATAGATATGAGAATTGATGAGATTGGCAATGGATGAGATATTTGAAAGAATGAGAGCAAAGATCATAATTAAGGAAAGGATCTTACTGGTTTTTACCCAATTTTAATGACCAACCCTAGCTTTTATATTCTCCCTGTTTTAGATGACTCTACAGCAGCGTTTCTCAACTGGGGGAGAAATTTGTTAAAAGTGCGGGAGGGAGGGTGAGGTGTTACTGGCATCCAATGGCAAGAAGACAGAGCAGCTGGTAAACATCCTACAGTGCACAGGATAGGCCCCCACAACGAAGAGTTATCTAGCTCAATATGTCAGTAGTGCGGAGGTTGAGAAACCCTGATCCGGGTGCCAAAAGAAAATCCCTTCAACATCTTGTTTAATCAAATGAACATCATCTCCCAACTGCTCTCATCTCCTACGAAAATTAAAAAATAGAAATCCGTTCAAATACAAATAAACTCTCTACAAGGGTCTCCAACTCTTCCATCACATTTCCCGATTGGAAAAAAAAAAAAAAAAACAACTAAGTACTCAAATAAGAATGCCAGTTTTGTATAAATTATTTATACAAAAGCAAACAAACATTCATCTTTTTTCAAGTAATTCCAGCTTAACACATATATGGTAAAACCACTGGTAGGAAAACGAGGAACCAGTTCAGACTTGGACATATTTGTCCAGGGTGTTCACAGATGCACATGAGTGTTCACAGATGCACATGAGTGATAAGAAAAAGTGTTCATGTGCTTCACCAGCCCAGCCCGCCCTTAAACTTGTGCCAGTCTGCCAATGGCGGTCGCAATCCACAAGTGCTGTGCTGTGTCTGCCATGCATTGCCCAGGTTCCTAGTGTTTCTGCACTTGGAAATAAAATGTTATTTTTGTAACTTTCCTCAATAGTTGCCTACTTAATTCATTGTGATGAAATTAGAACAAGAAGTAAATGTGAAAGAGTCAAAATATTTATGAACCCCCTGACAAGTAGCCTGTATACTGGTATGTCATTTTTGTAAATATGCGTGTGTGTCTTTAGAGAGCCCCATACTGAAAATATTAAAAGAGTATTAATATTTGTTTAACTTTGTGGATGATAGATAGGAAGAGACTTTATTTGTCTTTTGCCTGGTTGATTTTTAAACTGTCTCCATTGGAATTAAATTTTTAAGTGAGAAATTGGAAAGCAACAAATTTTTAAAGATGACAAATTGCATTTTGCATATATATTTTTTTCAGGATTGCTTTTAGAAAAACCTAAATGTCTATCCATAGGAAAATATAAAATAAATTTTGGAATATTTATATGATGAGATAACTATACAGCAATTAAAAAGAATGACCTATATCTATTGTCAACATCAATGGACCTCAAAAAGATAAAATTGAATGAAAGAAGCAAGTTATAAAATAATATGTAAAATTATATTAGTTGTGTAAATTTAATAAGCAATGTTAAACAATGCTGTAAATGGATTATGGATTATGTACGTAATAAAGGTATAAAAATGTAGACTGGAAAGATACACACCCAATTTGTGATATTAATAGTAACTGTAGCTGGTGAGGGGGTAAGAGAAAAGACTGGAAAAAAAGAGGGACATTCACATTATGAAAAGTTTTACAGTTCTTTTTGTTTGTTTGTTTGTTTGTTTGTTTTTGCTTGTTTATTTCCCCCAACTTGACTTTCAGCTTTTTATGAACAATAACCACACCTCACTCATCTTTTTACCCATAATGCTTCTCACTGTATCTGGCAAAAATGGTGGTGGTGGATTATTGTCAAGTGAATTAATGAAGCATCAGTTGAAAAGCATTTTTTGGTTCATAACTTTTAGAAGAAAGAGACAAATGGTACATTGTACATTTATTTAAATATTTTTCTTTATTTTTAATTGTGGTAAAAAACACATAACACAAAAGTTACCATCTTAACCATTTTTAAGTATACGGTTTCGTAGTGTTAAGTACACTCACATTGTTGTGCAACAGATCTCCAGCACCTTTCTGTCTTGCAAAACTGAAATTCTATACCCATCGAACAGCTCCCCACCTGCCTCCACGGCCCCCACTGCCCCGCCCCCGCAGCCCCCCTCCCCAACCACCATTCTTTCTAAGAGTTTTACTGCCCTAGATACCTCCTACAAGGGTAATCACATAACACCTGTACTGTGACTGATCTGTCTCACCCAACACAATGTCTCCAAAATACATTCATGCTGCAATATGCAGTTTTGCAGTTTTTTTATGAAACCAAATGAGTATATATATATAAGAAGCAAAATGACAAAATATGAACATTTTTGAATTTAGGGGTTGAGTACATGAGTGTTTGTTATATTATTCTCTATACTTAGCTGTATTTTTTAAGCTTTCAAAAAAGAAAGAAGAAAGTATTACATTAAATGGGACATGAGGGTAGAAAAAAAAAAATTGACTGCAAAGTAATGACCCTTAAATTGGGATCATTTGCCAAGACCTGCACTGCTCGAAAGGTAACACCTATTCCCATTCCTGTGAGAGGTTCAGTATTGAATATTATGGGTATTTATTTGACTCTGAATTATGTACCTAACAGGACAGCTGATTTTGTTTTTTGAGGAGAGACTCTAAAGAGAATACACTGAAGATGCTTGGAGAATCTAGGAACTGATTTTTAGAATTTGAGAAACTTGATTCTGTATAGTATGGTACCTGTCAAAGGTTTTACATAAAATCATCCCACAGACCATAAGCTGCATCTTGGTTTGAAAGGCCAAGATAATTAAATTCTACCCTATTCACTTAAGGAAACGTTAGACTTGGCCTTCTGCTGCAAGACTCTGCAGGCCTTGCTTCTTTTATGTGGAAATGGGATTGTTATACTGCTTGGAAAGCCAAAGCAAGGTCTATAATTTTTTTCTTAAAAAGGCATGTGTAACTTCCATTAACACATATCCCAAATAATATTCCAGCATCGCTATTTTTGTTGTATGGCTCTCAAATGGAATGTGGAAAAATATCCAGGAATGTTGATTTTTCTTTTGATTCCAAGTCCCATTTGCTTTATATCATTTTCCAGCTGACCCTCCCCCAAAGAACTGCTGAACTGGCCAGTTTTGTTTTCTTGCTCTAATTCTGACCATAAATTATGTAAATTTTTTATAAAGTCACCACCACATTTTAGCCAACTTCTATTTCAAATATATGATACCACCCCCAAACTCAGAAATATTTTTTTTCTTCGCAAGCAGGGTACACCATACATTTTCTACGTACATTCCATATACCTAGATCGAGGATGTTAAATGCGTATAATGGTTTTTTTTTCCCATCCATCATTAACCATAGTGACTATTGCTTATATATTAAAATGCTCTTTCCTGCCAAGCCTAGAAGCAGCCTCAGAATCCCTCTCAATATTCAATTTCAGTCTGATGCTCAGTTAATCAGAATTAATACCTTAAGTGAAAACTCTTACTGCATCTGTATTCCAGAATGTATGGAATTCCTTTCTGCTTTACAGTCAAGCTAATAAAACATCACTTCTATCATATTGTTTGAGTGCATTTTCCCCCTTTCAGGTTCTAGTAGTAGATTATCATCTACTATCTGGGAAGCAAAACTCTCCTTGTAGAACGCAAAATAAGAAATATTTTCTCATCAATAGAATTTCACTTTTTTTAACATGAACAAAGTAATTTTTATCAACAATGTATTGTGGTATCAACAATGTATTGTGGTTGCAACAATTTATAATAATATATTGAATGAGTTATTGTTTCAGACACTGTAGTAAATGTCATACAAATATTTCCTCATATTTGCAACAACTCTATGAAGTCGGTACTATAATTATACAGATGAGAACACTGAGGTTTTGAGATCAGGTGACTTGACTAGCAGTATCTGAAAGTGGCTGAGTCCAGTTTCAAACATGTGTGCCATACAGACCCTTTAACCATTATACTGCACTCAGTGTTGTGCCGGAGCCTGTTCGTACTGGCTCATAAAAGCCAACTATTGAATTTTCAGGAATTTTTCAAGCTGGTCATTAAATATAGCCATTATTAAAAATTAAATTATGTAAACATAATTAAATAAATTACATTAAAAACAAAGGCAATAAATATTCTAAGTTCATCACTTAATTATTTACTACAGTTTACTATTATGACTCCTTCATTAAAAGATTTTTATTAAAAATATAGCTAACATGCAGTATTATATTAGTTTCAGGGGTACACCATAATTATCTGACATTTATATACCTAAAGAAGTGATCACCATGATAAGTCCAGAAACCATGTGACACTGTACCACACTATCACAATATTATTGACTATATCCCTTATGCTGTACATTACATCCCCATTACTTATTTGTTTTATACCTGGAAATTTGAGCCTCTTATTCCCCTTCACCTTCCCCCCCTCCTTTTTTTTAATTTTTCAGCTACAGTTGACATTCTATATTATTTTATATTAATTTCAGGTATAGAGCATAGTGGTTAGATATTTATATAATTTAAAAAGTAATCCCCCTGACTAGTCTAGTACTCACCTGGCACTATACATAGTTATTACCATATTATTGACTGTATTCCCTATGCTTTCCATCCCCATGACTATTTTGTAACTACTAATTTGTAAATCTTAATCTCTTCACCTTTTTCATCCACACTCCTCCCATCTGGCAACCATCAAAATGTTCTGTACCTATGAGTCTATTTCTGTTTCATTTGTTTATTTTGTTCTTTAGATTCCACATATAAGTTAAAACGCATTGCATCTGTCTTTGACTATCTAACATACTCCACTCAGCACAGTACCCTCCAGGTCCAACCAGGCCACCACAGATGGCAAGAACCTATTCCCTTACATGGCCAAGCAATATTTCATTGGAGTTAGGTAGGGTGGGGTCCCATTGAGTCAGCAGGTGGAGCAGCAGAGCTCAGCAGACCAATCAGATTCAGGTTTGGCCGTAAGCCTAGGGGGAGGGCTCAACACAGGAAAGATGATGCCCACCTGCTGGCTGCATAGGGGGAGGCTACCTCACAGGGAAAATGGCGGCTGTCCTCCAGCCCTTGTTGCAAAACCACATGCCTCAGTCTGCCCCCTGTGTGTCTGTGATGCCCACCAAGTCACTGTCTCTCCGCCAGAGCCCAGGGTGAGTACCTGCGTGTGAGTCTGTGCTCGCCCCTTAAGAGGACGTTTGGGTTTCCCTCGGCCTTCTATCCCACCCAGATGGTCAGAATCCCCATTGTTTTTCACAGCCAGTTGTGGGGGCTCCTCTTCCGGGCACCAGGACTCAGGGCTGGGGAGGCTGGTGTGGGTCTGGGTCCTTTGCTCCTCCAGGGGTAACCTCCAAAGCCGAGATATACCTCCTGGTTCTCAGTCACCACAGGGAAGTTTGGGGGCTAGCCCATTTCGCGTCTTCTCCCCTCCGGCCAGCCTCAACATGGCTTCTTATTTATATCCTTAGTGATAAAACTTCTGTTTAGCTACACTTCAGGTGATTCTCCAGGTTGGCTGTTGTATAATTTAGTTGTAATTTTAATGTGTTCATGGAAAGAAGCAGGCATTGTGTTAATCTACTCTGCCATCTTGGATCTCTCTTCCTATTATGACTCTTGAGGTTATTTATATCGTTTGTGCTTTTGGTGGAATATAGTAGTGTATTACGGCACTTTTCTTCCTAACCAGGCATTCAGTGGCATCACGGTGGTAGGTTAAAATCAGCTGTGGATGGAGAGTTTATGCTACAGAAATTGGGAAATGCTGTCAATCAGGGTTTTGATTTGTTTTGTTGAGAGCCAATTGTTAAACATTTACCAGTACAACAGTGAGTACATTGGTGGAGGTGTTGTCAGTTTTGTTTGTTATTTTTGTAGCTGTTCTTGACATTGGATTCCTCACTACTACAAATTTGGCATAAGTGGATGCGTCTAACCAGAAAATGAGAAGAATGATGGCCTCATTACATTGTTTAGTCAAGCTGTAGGTTATTAACAAAATAGACCTGAATTTTAAGAACAGAAATATTCAATAAATGAGAAATAAGAAAATATAAAGTGGGGCTTCTGGATATAAACTTATGATTATGTGAGCCTCAGGTTAAGTATCTGAAATTTAGATTGTATTTATTAGAGCAAAACTAGGGGAAATTTGCACATTTCACAGTGTATATATACGTATTTTTATACAAGCATGATGATTTACTTTATAATGTTCAGCTATCTGCAATGTCTGGGACCACTGTCCATACCAGATAATCTGTTATTTCAATTTCTAAGGAAAGTTATGATTTTTTTAAAATAGAGCCATGTCTTTTTATATTTCCATTTTTCATTCTACTCTGTCTTTGCACAGTGTATTGCAGTTTGTAGGTGCTGATAAATAACTGTGGAATTCATCTGGTCATAAGATTCACAGCAAGTCTTCTCTTTGTAAATGTTGTTGTATATTGTATCTCCTGGAAGTCTGTTAGAATATGGAACTAAGTGGAAAATGTGCATATTTTTATTATCACCTTGTATTGACAAATGGTATTTTTGTTCACTTTTTATGTGAGCCTTCAAAGGAACCATTTAGCCACTCTTAGAGATGAACATGAGATAAAATTTTCAAGTTAATAAAATTAAGTCATTATTCATTTATTTTTTCATTCATTTAATGAATTTTTTGTCAAGTACAATAATAATATAAGCACAATAACTAATTTTTTAGTACTTACTGTATTCTAGGTTCTAATATATTCACTTTACTTGCTCTATCTTATACAAAATGTGCAAGAACTTCATGAGATAGCTGTTACTATTATTTCCATTTAAAAGATAAGGAAACTACTTTTTGGAGAGTTCAAGTTACTTGTCCAGATGTAAATCTTAGATAAGTGTTTCTTAACTCTGAGCTTCTATGTTTAACACCTGTGCTAGGTGCTGTATGGAATGTCAGAGAAAAATGCAACATAGTTATGAATATTGAACAACTTTCAACCTCATCGGAAAAAAGACACGTGGGAGTGGTTACATAAAAAAAGATGAGTGTATGTCCATTGAGCCACAAAAGAAAACCCCACAAATATAAAAGACAGAAATAAAGAGCTTGCCTCTCAATATGTAATACTGAGTTTCCTTTACTGTACAGTTATGTTTTGCTGATCGAAAACATTCATATTATCAATCCTGACAGCAAATTTGAGAAATCATCATATACTCGTACATGTGTTGCTAATGTAATATTGGGAGGATACACTTCAGATTGAATTAATGTCATTAAATAGAAACCTGATAATATATAACATGGACATCAAGTTCTTTGATAGCTCTTGTACAGTTTCTTCAAATACCAACTCTCTGAAGAGGAAGGATATCCCATTTAATACCTCAGTAACTCTTTTTGTATGCACAATACTGTTGACTGAATAATTCCTTTGCTTCTTATGCTTCTCATATAATATGCTAGAAAGTTCTCATCAAAGTGGTTTACAAAATAGATCTCTGTATTCCCTGTAAAAAACAAACAAAATAGTGCTTTGTAAAAGGAAGTCAGTAAATGAAATTGAGAAATCATTCACAAATACTCTCTACCATCTTTGTTGTGACTAATATATATAAACCACAACTTAGTATAACATAATCACGTTGCTCACAAATTACACCTTTCATTTTTCATGAATTATGCTTTTTTATGTATTTTGTATTATACAACCTAAAAAAAACACCAACATTGAAAAAATAACAGTTATAGGCAAAAAACTTTGTGAGAAATCAACTTTATACCACTTTATGTAGCTGGTATCCTCTTTATAAATGTATAAATATATATTGAAGTCTGTTAGAATATGGAACTTAGTGGGAAATTTGCATACCTTAGTTCTTACCTAGCATTACTAAATTATACTAGGTCACTTTTTGTATGGGACGGATTCCAAGTACTTAAAAGTAAAATTTCCTGGGTTAATTTTAACTATTTTATGGCCTTCTAAGGCCATAATATGGCTTTAAGTATTTTCCAGGAATATGTATTTGATTGATACTCCATACAGTAACTTTGTGCAAATCAGTAAAAGATACACTTTCCTCCAGATACTTTTTCTATTTGTTTAGAAGTTGTTATAATTTACTGGTTTCATTTTTTAAATTTTCTCTACAGAGAAAATTCTGTAAAAACGAAAAATGTCATTTTCTTCTTTACAAGCATATTTCATTTTGTCACCTTGAGCATATTATAATAGCTGCTTTAAAATCCTTATAATTCTAACATGTGAGTCATTTTGGGGTTGGCATCTATTGGTTGTTTTCCCTTGAAAATAGGTCATGTTTTTCTTGCTTTTTGTCAAATAATTTTCAATTATATGGATATTGTAATTGTCGTATGTTGGAAACTCTAGACTATTCTATATTACTTGATGTTTTTGTTTTAGCAGGCAACTATCTTGGTTGTAATCAAACTGCCAACTGTCTCACCTACACTAGTTGGCAGCTCAGATCACCATTCAGAAATTGTGTGCTTCAGGGGTTGGTAAGGGACTTGGGCAGAATTTATACACAAAGCTTGGAGTTCACCTTCTCAGGCCTTCTCCTTTCTGAAAATTTCCCCTCACTTTCCAGAGCCTTCTTTATCTGGTTGCTCCAGCTACCCTCAGTGTAAAACTGCAAAAATCTGGAACTCAACACATGCTCATCGTTACTCCAAGTTTTACTCCCCTTCAAAATGTTCCTACTTTTGTCCGCTCTTCAGAGTTGTCAGGTAGTTTTTTGTATTTTACCCAGAATTTATAGTTATTTGCAAGAGGTTCAGTTAGGAGCTTGTTCATCCACACCAGAAGTGGAAACTCCTATATTGATTTTATAGAACAAAACATTTTATTGCCATTTGCCAGAAACACATTGCAATAACATATAAATTTATGAAGTCTTTGATTCAAACAGCTCCCTTGAGGGTTAGACAGTTTACAACCCTCTGTGTGCAGCAGCCCTGACAGTGTATGCATATTGTTGCAAGCACACACAGTTACTTTGTTAGAGTCACACCATTAAACCTGAGGGAGACTGTTTTACACAAAATCTAAGGCTATGTTTCACTTTTGTCCCTGGTCCTCACCTTCTCTGAAACACTCACCTATATAGCCTCCAGACTGTTGGAAGTTAATCTGTCTCTCAAGTAACTACAGAGAGAGTTTTTCCGCCCCTTTCCAAGTAATCCATTGCAATACTTAATAGAGGATTGCCAAAGAAATCTAACTTACATCTAGCTTGCTGCCTCTGTCACTGCCACAACTTGCAAGCTACAGCCCACACCTCTTCACATTGCACCTTTTCAGTCACACTGCATGTTGCTCACTGATTTTTTGTAATAAAACTATCATTATTCTTATTAGTTTTGTAAAACCATTATTTTGATAATGAACTGATGATGATGAAGACCAGCAGGTATTTATGACTTAAATTGAGTCAAAATTTCTATCTAGCTTGAAAAGAACTTCTTAAACCAAATTTATCCATGATTCCAACTTTATTAACTAGTACTATGTTATGAAAATGCCACCATCCTTATTCTGTCATAGATATACCATGTCACTCCTCATCCAGAACTGTGTTACAAAATGCTTAGGATATTGAAATAACTCTAGATTTCTACAGTCTTTATTGTTTTTATTCCTCCCAGAACTGTAATTGTTAAAGACTGTAGTGTCATATTTCTTACATGCTGTTTTTAATCACTGTAAATACCTAGTTCTTTCTCTGCCAATATTACACCTGATTATTTATTAAAAACCACATATACATGAAAATGCCCCTCCTTTCATTTACATACATAATACTAATTAAACATTGAATCCCAGTATTTCTTTCTTTTTTTTTTTTTTTTTTTTTTAAGATTTTATTGGGGAAGGGGAACAGGCCTTTATTGGGAACAGTGTGCATTTCCAGGACTTTTCTCCAAGTCAAGTTGTTGTCCTTTCAATCTTAGTTGTGGAGGGTTCTGTTCAGCTTCAAGTTGTTGTTCTTTCAGTCTTAGCTGTGGAGGGCGCAGCTCAGCTCCAGGTCCAGTTGCTGTTGCTAGTTGCAGGGGGCACAGCCCACCATCCCTTGTGGGAGTCGAACCGGCAACCTTGTGGTTGAGAGGACACGCTCCAACCAACTGAGCCACCCGGGAGCTCAGTGGCAGCTCAGCTCAAGGTGCCGTGTTCAATTTTAGTTGCAGGGGGTGCTGCCCACCATCCCTTGCGGGACTCGAGGAATTGAACTGGCAACCTCGTGGTTGAGAGCCCACTGGCCCATGTGGGAATCGAACCGGCAGCCTTCGGAGTTAGGAGCATGGAGCTCTAACCGCCTGAGCCACCGGGCCAGCCCATATTTATTTCTTAAAAGATGTAGAACTCATTATGGCCACTTGTATCAATAACAGATTAACTTTATACATTATTGCAATTATTATGAAACGTTTAAGTGATGCTGATATTCAAATCAAATACAGCATAAAACAAATGTACCAAAAGGTTGATGAAGTTAAATAAATTTTGGAAGATTGTTTTGGGGTCTTCGTTGTCAAAAGGTCCCTAATTGGTATCATATTGCCTCTTGTTTAATGCACATAAAGTACAAACATAATTTTAATCAAAATTAACTCAAGAATAGACTAAATGAGAACTATCAAAGGATTATATTAACTGGAGATTCCCACACATCATAAAGCAAGGGTTCATCAGTGATCAGGCCATAAAGTTTCCTGGTGAGGGAGGGACAGCTCTAAGAAATAACATTTGGAAGTTAATGGAATGTGGAAATGAGCATGCCAATATGTTGACATCATCTGTTGAAATGATTTCCTGAAAGAATGAAACATCTTTCTCTCTTATTAAGTTCATTGTCAAATCTCCAATGTCCATTTACTTTGGCCCTATCTTTATAAATAACTGGAAAGTATTCATTCTGCCTGCAGGGCTAGATAGCAATAGCAATGATAACAAGAATTGACAAATGTAATTAATTGAGCGGGTACTATGTGGGTATGCCATGCCCATTTGTGTGGCCAATCAACCTGTAAAGCAGTTATAATCCTCAGTTTTCAGAGGAGGGACCTATACTCAGAGACATTGTAGTTTATCCAAGGTCACACTGATGAAAGTGACAGAACTGAGATCATAACCCACATCCATCTAACTGACAAGCTTGAATTTGTAACTACATCATGACACAGGCACCTACACTTTGGGGGGATGAGCTCGTCTAATAAGAACATACCTGGTAAACTCTCTCTGGAAAGGTTGCAGCCTAGATGTGAAAATGCTTCGAAAGCCAGAGTGTTACAGCGATGCAAGGCATTCTTCCTTCTTGTTTGCTCATTTTTCTTTGTTTCCCCCCATCCCCTTTCTCTCATCACACTTGGTACGCAAGTAGATGAGTCACGCTGAAAATGTGTGCTTCTCTTCAGTTTGTTCATCTCTAAATCTATTCCATAATGAAACATACTCCTCAAAAGCTGAAGACAGTATAAAAATAGTAGAATTCAGAAAAAATAAACCTTTTAATTCAAGCTCTGTATATTAGTCTATATTTTCTATTAATCTAGCTTTCTGTAATGACTAACTGTAATACAAAAACAAAGGAATCAACTAAAAACCTTATTCAAGTCTTCACTTTCAAGTCTTGTATGAAAGCAAAATTATAATGATAGAAGCAAAAAGTTTTACATAAAAATCCTGCGAAGTACATAATTTTTAAAAGTAAAGCAAATTGTAAAGCAATTGGTTCTATAGAAATAACATCCCTAACCTTTCCCTAAATTACACGAAGGTTGTGACATTTCATGGCCACTGGCACAGCTAAATATAAACAAATTATTCTGTGCCTGCTCCCTGTGCTTTTACTGACTGACACAACAATTAAGGAAACAAGTTTCCTTTGTAAATTACAGCTCCATGCAGCTTTGAGTAAGCAGAGAGTGTACATTAGAAATATTTTTAGCTTGACATGAAACTTTCCAAAGGCTCCTAATTAAGCATTTAAGCTCAAGAAACTATAATTGCAACTGCCAACATAACTGGGAAATCATACCTTTGGTGGGGTCAATCTTAAACTAAAACTATTGTTTGGAAAACCTTATGAAAAGGCTTTATTATTGTACAATATCTTCTTAAACAGGAGGGTATTTCTAATACTGCCCACTTTATGGGAAATTCAGGTGCATTGTTTATGTGCAGAGAGTATATACAATAAATGTGTAAGCACATACAGATGAAAAGAATGGCTAAATATCAGTCTTTTGTGACTAGAAAAAAGCTCCCAGTCTTGTCCTCCTGAGCTCAAAGCAGAGCACCCCTCAGCCGTGGTCAGATGTGGATTCTGGCCATGGGAGTTCATCTGTCAGAATCACTGGAAGAAGTCTGAGGAGAACACCATCTCACTTATAACTTGATCCAGAACCTATTTAATCTTCATAAATGTGCAACATTTCCAAAAGAATAGTAATGGAGTTTTATGCAGACTACTTCTGTACAGCTCATACTTCAAATATTATTATCTGAAGGCAATATGCTTTTTAAAGTTTAAATGCTGAGCACTTTCAAATTAAAACAGCAGTTGCTTTTAATGAGGATTTTTCAGAGCTATTAGCATATATGAATTTAAAATAACTGTCATCTAGCTACTGTTGTCATAACAAGTCATGTTTTGGTCACTGGTACAATTACCTAGATAAATTTCCCATGGATATTTTTAGAGGATTTTACATCCTTGCAATTTTAAATAGATAATCATATGAAAGTGATGTTGTTTACTTCATTATTATTTTTATTTGAATTTAAGTTATTAACTATTATTATGATTCATTTTAATCCCAAACCTAGAATTTTAGCAGCAAGAATGAGTGACACAAAATGGACTGTCAGTAAAACTTTGGTAATAGCTGACGTTTGTGAAGTACTTACTGTGGGCCTCAGGCAATGTGCGCATTTACTCTCTGTATCCCCCAACAACACTAAATTTATACCCATTCTAATCAGATGAGGAAACGGAGTCAGAGGGGTTAGGTAACCTTGTCCAGAGTGACAGAGTACAAAGTATCATAGTTGGATTTTGACCCAGCCTGTCTGACCCAGGGTTCTTCTCTTACTGTGGACACTATGTTGATGGGCCAATTCTTGTCACATGGGCAAATGAGTAAATGAATGATACTCCAGCTTAGAGAAAGACAGACACTACAACAGAATGTGACAGTAAAAGAATGAGGCTTGTTTTCAGACAAATACATCACATATGTATATATTTTCAGAATAAGCCCCTTGGGACACTCTCACCTTATACTAATGGCACCACCAATTCTCAAAACAGTTGTGGAGCTATCCTTGGGAATTGACTTTAGAGTCAATTTATAAGCCATAAATGGACACAACTTAGCCTAATGGCTTTATAGTCCCACCATTTTTTTTTTTCAACCACAGAGGATTATTCTGTATGAGTATGCGCCTTCCTCACGAGAGTTGGCTCTGAATGACATTTGGCCGTTAAAGGAGTCAAATCCACCCTCAGAGGGTGAAAATGTGCCAACTGCCAAAGTATTTAAAGGGATCTGTCACAGTTTATTTTAATCACTTTCAAAATTGTTTTGAGTAATAAAGGCATTGTTATAAATATAGTCCACTAAGTTGGAAACTTTGATGAGAATCCTATTTATTTAGATAGATAAGTTATTCAGAAGATCCAAAATGGGCCTCATTCTTTTAAAATCCCAGTGTGAGAATCTCTGCCTTGCTCTATGTTTTTGTGCTGAAAAATAAGGGATGGGGTAGAGGGTAAGGAGGCTAGCTACTGATTCCCCCCCCGCCCCCCCAGAATGTTAGGAGATTTAGGTCCCTGGGAAAAATCACTTGCCCTCCAGCTGAGTCTCTTATTGGTGATGGTGATGATAGAAATGTTGTCAACAATGGTTTACTAAAAATGGAAGACTAAATGGTTTTTAGTATAATAGCAATTGGAAATCGGTCTTAGGCAAAACTTAGAAGTAGAAATTTTGTTTTTTTAACCCCCTATTCAATACCCCTTAGCCTCTATTTCCTCCCCAAATGAGATTGTACCCCCAATCCTCCTTCCCTCCCCTCAGGATCTCAATTCTCATTCTGTGCTGGATATCAGGAAGGTACTAGCTAATGGTTGTTTGCCATGTGACCAACCACCCATATTTGCATTATGCAAAGAAACTTTTAAAGAAGGCAAATGCAGTCTAACTCTGCCGCAGATGAATGTTTCTATCCTCTGTACCCGCTTCTCTTCATCAGAGTAAATCAGTAGAGACTTGCAAACCATCTCTGTATCTCAGAAAGAACGACAGCCCCTTTCTTAGATGGAGAAAAACCAAATACCTTAGAAATTTGAATTAAATTTGTTTGTATAACCAGAATAATATATCACAAGCAGTAAATAGCTAAAGAGAACCTTGAATTTCTGGCATTGTATGTCAATCCAGAAAAGCTAGGAAAGACAACCCCCAATGAAAACTATCCAGTTTCAAAGGAAATATCTGAAACTAGTCTCACCCAGAGGAGGCATGGATACTAGAGCTGTGATATTGGCTGGGCACTTGAAGTGGCCTCTTCATGCAAACCTCTCAGGACAGCTTTTTTATTATTGATAAGGTTTACTATTCACAAGGTTGTAATATTGATAAACACTAATATTGATCAATGCTGATTCATTAATAACAAAAACTTAGTTAACAAGATTAAAATTAAAGTTTTCTTGTGCAATTTGGAATGAAGAAAGAGGTATTCTGACCTGGCTTTGTAACTTGAATAGCTCCTTACCCATCCCCAAAAGTCTGTCTAACCAATGGCCAGCAGGAAACTTATGAAAACATCATTTTAGCCTTCACATATTTGACAGACGAGGTTAAACATATTTATCTCAATCAGCTCTACTGTAAAACAGCCAACTATGTATTAATTGAAAGAAAAAAGAGAGGTAGGCCAATTTAACTAGCTAGATACCCAACAGAATTTATAGTGTGAATTATTAAATTGTTCCCAAAGCAATCACTAAATATGCAACTAAATGGAGGGGGACCAAAGCAATGATCCAGGGTCAGAGCTGTTAAAATGCATAAGGGATGAGGCAGAATTCCACCAGAGGCACTGCTCCAGAGGCCTGTGAGAAGGACAGGTAGGTCCTAACCTAGTGCCACAAGGTTCCATCTTGGCATGTGAAAATCGAAGGTGAAACAGGTGCTACTACTAAAGGCCCACCAAAGCGATTCTGAGGAAAGGGGACAAGAAGAAAGGCCTGAAAGATTCCAGCAATTTAAAACTGTGCAGCCATACTTCTTTTTATTTGCCCTCCATGATGGTAAAGAGATAGACCCTCTTCAAGAGTGTTGCATCAACAATGGGAAAGTCCATGAACCATTGATCCTATTGTGTCTTCACTCCCCACTCAGGAACATTCGTCATCCCCACTCCATGGTAGATTTATTGCTAGTCATTCACAAACAGTTCCAGAGTTTCCAACATCCTGGAATTTGCAATAAACATTCAGGAATAAATCTTAAATACTCTAATGTTTAAAAACATTTTCCAGTATCAAACCTATTTCTTACCTAAATATATTGGTCTACTGAGCATGTTTTTGTGTGTGTTTTTAAATACAAACTTTTGCTGTTTCTTTCTTGAGAACTAAATCGATTTAAGAATTTTTAAAGAAAAAAAATTTTATAACATCAGGATTTTTTTCTCAAGAAAGAAAACATTGATTTAGAAGTAGTTATGATTTCTAGGGAGGTTTATTATCAGGGAAGAGATACAAGGTTGGCTCAGTCTTGTATCAACTATTCACAGGGACAGAATTGCTGTCCATTCTAATGAAAGATTCAGTATCTGGCTTTTAGTTTGTATCTAAAAGAGTTCACTACCTGAGATGATTTTCACAGTTAGTGTGAACTACAATGATACTTCAGAATTGCTCAAGATCTGCTTACCATGTAAAGAGTTATCAACCAGAAGCTGAAGGTTGATAAATTTGTTTAACTCAAGAAAAGTGCAGATGCCCTGTAGGACATCCAGAAGGACCTAAAAGATTTGTAAATTCTACGTTCTAGGCTGTAGAGATTTAAAAACTACAAGGTGATTCATTGTGAGCCTTTAGTTTTCATTTATCTACATAGATCACATTTGCTTTTATCTTTCTAATTATGTGAATCTGGGCCCATGATTGGTTTAATGCTTGCAATGTGAGCCATTGAACAAATAAAATGATCGGATTGTGAAAATAAAAAGAATGGAAGGAGGGGTAAAGGAGAAAGAAAGAAAAGGAGGAAGGGAGGGAAAGAAAAAGGGAGGGAGGAAGAAGAAGCAGAGCTGTGGCTACTTAGCTCAGGCTGTACTTCAGCTCTATTAAATGGTATTTATTGAGAGCCTACTACATGCCCAGCAGAAGCATTCTATTAATTTCTTGTGACTCCTGGCAAACATCTTCTGCATGACTTTTGCCCCCAACTCTCCTGTGAGAATAATAATCTTTCACACTATCTGGTTTCTGGAGATGCTGCGAAAGTTGACAAGTGAATGTTTGTGAGGTACGTGAAACTCTCAGATGAACATGTCATATAAACAGGGAAGAATGCCACCATTCCAGGCCACAACCAGAGTCTGGAGCTTCTCTAACAAGCCAGGTTTTTCTGATTGGATGCTACTTGCCTGGGGCTGTAATAGTCTGTGATAACTGATGTGCCTTTCATTAATATGTGTTCATGACTCATGGCCCAGTAGAAGATAAGGATATGAAGATCAAATTCAGGTCAGGATGGCAGAGTAGGTAAAGTCTCTGCTTGCAACCTCTCATGATCACATCAAGGTTACAACTAAACTACAGAACAACCATCATAGAGAATGGCCTGAAGTCTAGCTGAACTGAAGTACTACAACTAAGTATGTACAGAAGAAGCTACCTGGAGACTGGTAGGTGGGGCAGAGATGCGGAATGGGCTGGTCCCACACCTGCCTGTAACTGTTAAAAATTGGGAGAGACATCTCAGCTATGGAGGTGACCTCCCGAAGGAGCAAGGGTTTCCGGCCCCATACCAGCCTCCCCAGCCCAGGGTTCCAGTAATGGGGAGAGAAGTCCCCATAACTTCTGGTTATAAAAACCAACAAAGATTGTAACTGAGTGAGACTAGGGCAGCTGCAGTCCCAGGTACTCCTCTTAAAGGACCAAGAATGGACTTACTCACTGATGGAATCACTCGCTCTGAGCTCTACTGCTGGGGCAGCATCTCCAAAGACACCAGGACATACAGGGAGGAACTGACTTATCTGGACACTGGTTGAGGGCTGGAGGGGCAGCTCTCTTCCAGATGGAGGAGCTGGCAGAACCCGTTGTTTCTTTGATGAGCCCTCCCCCTCCCTGCATGCAGACACAGGCAGCTGCCATATTTGAGTCTCCATCAACCTGGTTAACATGTTTTGTCTACCCCGTGCTGGTGATTTTCTGAGAACCTGCTCCTCTCAACTTTTGGACACACTGAAGTCCCTTCCAGTGGCTTTTCCATACAAATGACCTGTCTTGGCTCATGCGCTGGACTTTCCCAAAATCTCTCAAAGGTCCACAAAACCCACTCAGCACTTGGCCTCAGCGTGTCCATGCCTTTTACTGAGCAGCCCAAGCCCAGCACTACTGGCAGCCAGCCTCAGTTCATGGCTTGGACTCTCGAGGCACCTCCAAGCCCATCTTGGGTTGTGGCCATCTGCAAATTGCTTGGTGGCTTGAGTCAGGTGGCCCCAGGCAGGGCACAGGCAGTAGCTGACCTTAGCCTGTACCTGAGCCCTTTCCAAGAGGCCTGAAAACCAACACACCCATTGGTCAACTTCTGACCACACCAGAGCACCACCCAATCACCTCCATAAATGACACACCCAAAAGGCAGACTGGGCAGTCTCCAGAGCCCCACTAAAGTGAAACCGCCACTGTAGGGTCAGCCCCTGCACTACAGCTGCTCCACTATAGTCATGGACAGTCCTCACAACCAATCAGCCCAAGGGTCAATCTCTCCCATTGACATACAAACAACAACCAAGGCTCAACTACAACAGGAGGACACATACAACCCACACAAGGGACACATGTGGAGCACCTGGCTCTGGTGACCAGGGAGACTGTGCCATTGTGCCCACAGAACACCTACTATATAAGGCCACTCTCTACCAAGACCAGCAGACAAAGAAGCTCTACGTAATATATAGAAATAAACACAGGGAGGCAGCCTAAATGAGGAGACAAAGAAACATATCCCAAATGAAAGAACAGGACAAAGATGCAGAAAAAGAGCTAAAGAAAATGAAGATAAGCAATCTACCTGATCCAGAGTTCAAAACACTAGTTGTAAGGATGCTCAATAATCTCAATGAGAACTTCAACAAAGAGATAGGAAACATAAAATTGGAAACAGAGATTTGTGGTCAAGACAGTGGAGTAGGTAAACACACTCCCATAAAACTGTCAGCTGTGTTTTCAACAGAAACTTGGCAGACTAGAAGGTATTGGCACAAAATATTCAAAGTGATAAAAAGCAAGGATCTAAAATCCAAAACTCCAATTCAAAAATCTTTATGCACTCCTATGTTTATTGCAGCACTATATACAATAGCCAAGACCTGGAAACAACCGAAATGCCCATCAGTAGATGACTGGATTAAGAAACTGTGGTACATTTATACAATGGAGTATTACGCAGCCATAAAGAAGAAAGAAATCTTACCATTTGCAACAACATGGATGGACCTAGAGAACATTATGTTAAGTGAAATAAGTCAGAAAGAGAAAGACAAATACCATATGATCTCACTTATATGCGGAATCTAAAGAAAAGAATAAGTGAATGAACTAATCAGAAACAGTTTTGGAAACATGGAGGAAAAACAGAGGGTTGCTAGATGGGGATAAGGGGAAGGTGAGAGGTTTTGGGAACGTACAGAGGGATAGTGGTTGGGGGGAGGGGGGTTCACACAGTGTGAGGGATATAAATGATAAATGTCTAAGTTTTGCTTTGTCTTGTGCACCTGAAACTAATTAAAAAAAAAAAAAAAAAACGTATTATACATCTGTCTTCCTACAGATAGAAATGTAGATTGGTTTAACAAAAATTATATGTAAATAAACACATAGAATGCTTAAAAAAAAAAAAAAAAAAAAGCAAGGATCTACAACCAAGATTACTCTACCCAGCAAAACTATCATTTGAATCCAAGATGAAGAGCTTCACAGGCAAGAAAAAGCTAAAGGAGTTCATCACCACCAAATCATTATTACAAAGAATCTTAGAGGGACTTTTTTAAGACAATGAAAAGATTAAAAATATAAGTAATAAAATGGCAATAATTACATATCTATCAACAATTACTGTAAATACGAATGGATTAAACGTTCCTATCAAAAAACATAAGGTTGCTGAATGGATAAGAAAACAAGACCTTAAGTATGCTGCCTACAAGAGACTCACTTCAGATAGAAAGACACACACAGACTAAATGTAAAGGGATGGAAAACGATATTTCATGAAAATGGAAACAACAACAAAACAGCTGGGCTAACAATACTTATACCAGACAAAATAGACTTTAAAACAAAGGCTATAACAAGAGACAAAGAAGGGCCCAGTAATCCCACTTTTGGGTATTTATCCAAAGAACCCAAAACACTACTTCCAAGAGGTATGTGTGCATTCATAGTTCACTGCAGCATTGTTTACAATGGCCAAGATATAGAGGCAGCCTGGGTGTACATCAATGGATGAATGGATATAGAGTAGGCAGTACATATATGCAATGCAATATTGCTTGTCAGTGGAAGGGAATGTGTTTTTTCCGTCTTCTGCGGCATGGATGGACCTGAGGGTATTGGGCTGAGTGGAGTATGTCAGACAGAGAAAGACAGATGCAATGTGATTTCATTTGTCTGTGTAATCAAAAGAACAAAATAAACAAAACAGAAACAAACTCATAGATACAGAGAATATTTTGATACTTGCCAGATGAAGGGGGGTTGGAGTGGTGGTTGAAAAGGGGAAGGGATTAAGAAGTACGAATTGGTTGCTACAAAGTAGTCATGGAGATGTAGGGTATAACATAAGGAATATAGTCAATAATATTGTAATAACTGTGTATGGTGTCAGATGGGTACTAGTTTTATAAATTGGATGGATGGGAGGAGACTTGGCGGGTAGGGTAAAAAAGGTAAAGGGATTAAGAAGTACAGATTTGTGTTTATGAAATAATCCTTGGAATGTAAAGTAAACCACAGAGAATATAGTCAGTAATATGGTAATAACTATGTATAGTGCCAGGTGGGTACTAGACTAGTCAACGAGGTTGCTTCTTAAATAATATAGATGTCTAACTACAATGCTCTACACCTGAAATTAATATAAAATAATATTAAATGTCAACTGTAATTGAAAAATTTAAAAAGGGGTCCGGGGAAGGTAAAGGGAAATAAGAGGTCCAAATTTTCAGGTATACAACAAATAAGTCATGGGATGTAATGTACAGCTTAGGGAATATAGTCCATAATATTATGATAGCATGGTACAGTGTCAGATGGTTGCTGGGTTTATTGTGGTGATCACTTCTTTAGGTATATAAATGTTAAATAACTATGGTGTATACCTGAAACTAATATAATATTACATGTTAGCTATATTTTAATAAGAATCTTTTTTAAAGATCAAATTATATTTTACATATATTAATTAAACGGCTCCTAATCTTTTTTCATTTCTTTTGAGTAGAGTGCCTCAAATTTTTGTGATTCATTACACATTTTTAAAAAAATTAAAAACTTACTTCTTGACTACAAAACATTCCTTATGTTCAGGAAGATTCTTGCAAAGGATTGCTTGGAAGTTGGTTTATATATAATTGAAGTGAATAATTTTTAAAGTCCTATTGAATTTCAAAACAATTTAAGAAGTTATCACATTAAAATGATATATTAGCAGATTAAGGATTGCATTGTTATCACCTGTTCAAGTAGTTCAAACATTAGAGAGCAATTCATGTTCAGTTTTATTAATAGACTTGCAGAACATCTTGCAAATTTATTTTGTAAGTTGCTGAAAACCTCCACTATTTAAAGTTGTCAACATACATCTAAAATTATTAGTGCAATGACACTTTTTGAAAAATACAACTTTGTGCTTCTTGTAATGTGTGTCAACAGCTACCAGCATTAATAAGCGCTCAGCAGTCAGGAACTGAGCTCATTTCCATCTGTTAATCTGGGACTAACTCAACAAAGATTCTTGTAATCTAAACAAGTCTGGCTACTGGTCCTTCAGTTCATAATATGTCATACTTTTCTCGGTAGAGCATTACTCCCTCTTTTCTTTTTTTTTCTTTTTTAAATACCTACATCATTATTACTACTGTTTGCAATTTACTGAAAAGGTCACTTTCTGAAGAAATGGGCACATACATGACAAAATACAAAATCTTACCTAAGGTAGAGTACAGGTTATTTAGATTTTTGATATATATTCAATTTGAGTCTCACTAACTTCTTTCCACCCACTACAATTGATGGCATAAAATGTAAATTATTCTGTAAACACTGTAGGGGAAAATTGATAGTTTTAAAAGTTATCTATATATGTTTAAAAATTAAGAATATTTATGATTTCTTTTATAAAATTATATTTTGTAGTTATTAAAATAATTTAGATGCTTTTTCTAGAACATAGTTTATTTTTACATGTAGATCAATATAGATAGATCTCACCATATTAATTTTTATATCTAGATAGATAGGAGACATATATTATTTTATATATATAAATATATATGGTGGGGGAGGTATTTTACTACACAAACACATGTACAGTTGACCCTTGAAGGGGTTAGGGATGCCAACACCCCACACAGTGGAAAATCCACATATGGCTTTTGACTACCCATAAAGTTAACTATTGATAGCTTCCTGTTGACTGGAATCCTTACTGATAGCATAAACAGTCAATTAACACATATTTTTTATGTTATATGGATTATATTCTGTGTTCTTACAATAAAGTAAGCTAGAGAAAAGCAAATGCTACTAAGAAAATTATAAGAAAGAGAAAATAAGTTTACAGTACTGTACTTGTAATTGAAAAAAATCTATGTATAAGTGGACCCACACAGTTGAAATCCATGTTGTTCAGGGTCAACTGTACATAGTATTAGTGAGGAATAAACTATCCCTTTCATTTCTCATTTTTCTTTCAGAAAATTACTTATTAAACAGCAGTTTTCTCTGGCCTTTCTAATAATATTTAAGATGAACTCTATAACAAAAGAGAACACAAACAATAGTTGAAGTGTAAGTAGGACATACTGCATTGTATTTTGTAGGAACGTAAAAGTCTATCTACCCCAGCAATTTGCTAGAAGTGTCTCACACCATCCTGTGAGTTAAATCCTGAATGTTAAATTTTCAGGATTTTTGTACACCAATTGTTAAACACATACATTATTAAATTTTTAATTATGTAAATTTTTAAAGTACCTTTAAGCAAAATTAATAAATACTGAAAAATTATCAATCCCTCATTTTATTTTTTTTATTTTTAGTAAAATCATATTTTTTTAATTAAAGCTTATTGGTGTGACAATTGTTAGTAAAGTTACATAGGTTTCAAGTGTACAATTCTGTAATACATCATCTATATGTCACGTTGTGTGTTCACCACCCAGAGTCAGTTCTCCTTCCATCACCATATATTTGATCCCATTTACCCTCATCTATCATCCCCCTCCCCATTTACCCTCTGGTAACCACTAAACTATTGTCTGTGTCTATGAGTTTTTGTTTCTTTATTTGTCCTGTTCATTTGTTGCTTTCAGTTTTATATCCCACATATCAGTGAAATCATATGGTTCTCGACTTTTTCTGTCTCACTTATTTCGCTTAGCATACTAATTTCAAGATCCATCCATGTTGTCACAAATGGCACTATTTCATCTTTTTCTTATCGCAGAATAGTATTCCATTGTGTATATATACCACATCTTCTTTATCCAATCATCTATCAAAGGACGTTTTGGTGGTTTCCTTGTCTTGGCCACCATAAATAAAGCTGCAATGAATATCGGAGCACATATATCTTTACAGATAAATATTTTCAGATTTTTTGGGTATTTACCCAGGAGACGGATTACTGAGTCATATGGTAATTCTATTCTTAATTTTTTGAGGAACCTCCACACTGCCTTCCATAGCAGCTACACCAACCTTCATTCCCACTAACAGTGTATGAGGGTTCCTTTTTCTCCACAGGCTCTCCAGCACTTGTTATTATTTGTCTTGTTGATGACAGCCATTCTAAGGTGTGAGGTGGAAACACAATAAGAACGCTTTTTAAAAATATTTCACTGTGGTTTTTATTTGTATTTCTCTGATGATTAGTGATGTTGAGCATCTTTTCATATGTCTATTGGCCAGCTGTATGTCCTCTTTGGAGAAATGTCTCTTCAGGTCCTCTGCCCATTTTTTAATTGGATTGTTTCTTTTGTTGTTGTTGTTATTGAGTTGCATGAGTTCCTTATATATTTTAGATATTCACCCCTTTTCAGAGGCGCTCTTTGCAAATATCTTCTCCCATTCGGTTGGTTGCCTCTTGATTTTGTGAATGGTTTCTTTTGCTGTGCAGAAGCTTTTTAGTTTGATATAGTCCCATTCATTTATTTTAGCTTTTACTTCCCTTGCCTTTGAGGTCAAATTCATAAAATTTTTCTTGAACCCAGGGTCCATAAGTTTAGTACCTAAGTTTTCTTCCATACTAATTTTCTTACCTATACTCTTGAAATTATTTATTATGTATATGAGAGGGAATATTATATAATAATGAGCTACTGCACATCTCTCCCCAGCTTTGCGTATGGTGACATCATGTTGGTAGCTTGAAATTGGCCATCGTGGGAGTGTTTACACCTCAGAAATCAGCAAATACTATAGATTGTTTTTTTTTCCCCCTAAGAGTGTTGGTTCTTAAAACATTTACTGGCACACCATTGACCTATCCTAACTAAACTATTAGAGAAATATCTAATTCTATGGCTTCTTTATATGAATTTATCCTTCTCCTTCAGGTTGACCTTAGTGAAAATGAGCAAAGGACAATATTGTATATCACAATCTGTAAAAAGCGCTTTGAGATTTTATGATTCTAAGTCCTCTTTCTAAACTTGAAAATCAGATCGGCTCTGACAACATTAAAAAATTCACTTCAGTGGTAGGTTGGCAAATAATTGTGCCCCTTCCGTAGGGCAGCCCTAGCTGATGTACAGCCAGGTTGAACAGCTTGTCCTTGTGTCCAGTATCAGGAATAAAGCTGAGTTAACATTCATTGAAAAAAGCAACCTTGGGCAAGGGTAAGTGTTCTCAGCCTACATGTAGCTCATCCAAGTAACTCATCAGGGGTACTCTTTCCAACAACACTCCAAACCCTCACAGTTCAGTTTCCATTCATGTTTGTTTTGTAGTGTATTATGTTTCTTGTAGACATTTAGAGTTGCATTATTAATATGTACACTTAAACCTTAAAGTAAAACTATATTTATAACTTACTATACACTTCCTGGATGGATTGATTTTTCTTTTTGTATAAACCTCATCTGACAGGGAACACGACAGACCAGATCATGCCAATGCCTACTTTGGAGTGAAATGTCTGTGCAGTGAGATTACAATGACCTAATAAATGCAAACACAATAAGAATGCTTTTTAAAAATCTGCATGCAGCATTACATTCAGGAATTAAATTAGATTGTTAAATGAGTTCTCCTAAAATATAAGACAGGCCTTTATAATTTAGTAGAAAAACATGCTTGTTCCAACTAGTAAAGATAGAAAAAGAGGGAGAAAAGGTGTATGAATGTCAATAAATCATTTCTTTACAATCTGGTTGTATTGAAACTTCAAATTAACCAACTAATGTTACATATATAATACTTGTAATAACATTTTACTGAGACAACACTAATATGAGATGATCAGAATATTATCCATGGTGGCGAAACTTCTAGATTATGTAGCTTTAATTTATGGAAATTTTTTTTTTTTACTATCAATATATGTTTGTTTATGTAAAAGACATTCAATATTGCTCTAAAATTCTGCCATGGTTTTTTTCAAGTGACCTAAAAATGTTTACAATGTCTATCATTATTTTTTAATAGAAAGAATAATTGTTAAATAAAAGTTAAAAGATTCTTTTATTGTATTTTAGTCCTTTGAGGGGTTATATTTTCTATTCAGCTTTTTTCATAGTATCAAAGCCTTAAGAAATCGTACCTAAATTACTTGCTAGGAAGTTGGTAAAAGAGAATACACACACACATATACACATAAAAGGGAAAAAAAAACATGTTACATGGGTGATCAGAGCAAGTAGATTAATTTTATCATGCCAGATGGGAAGTGTCATTATAGATTCACAATTTTCCTATTGTAATTACATGGCCTTGCGGAAGAGAAGAAATAATTATCATTTTCAGTGTCCCTGGCCTCACTGAGCAAATGGCTCTTGATATTGACATTTTGTACCATGGATAATGATACTCTTGCTTCATTCAGAGGAACAAGAAGTGCCATATAAGCACTCACTCATCAATGGCCATTGTTTTATCATCAATTATCACACATTAGAAAAGAAACATCACCAAGCTTCACCCAGTGCAAATTATCATGTTCTCACTATGCCTCATCATTATTAAACTTTTAAATTAAGTTCATGCTTTTGATATAAAGATAAGAAATTGTTCCATGGTGGACCAAAATATTTTTTATCAGGTGTGGCATTTTAAACAAGATAAATTAAAACTATTTAAAATTTAAAAGTTTATTTTTAAGGCATATGAACTGCTAATATAAATTAACTAGAAACTAGAATAACGCTCAAGTCTTTGTTACATTAAAGGCATTATTTTACTAAAATGCTGAGTTTTTAAAAAGCAATTATTAGAACAAATAGCAATTCAAACAAAGAAAGGTAATCTGTGTTTCTGACTATATAAGTATGTACACATACACACACAAAATAATCTAAGCAAAAGTACGTAGGTCTTAATTTTATGTACCACTGTCCATTGTATTGGTAGACATGGCTAGAATATAAATAATTTCATTCAGTTTGGTTAAGTATTTTCATTTATTTTGACAAGACACTAAGGAAATGATATTCATATGGCTTAATATATAATAGTTTGCAAAGGCACTCTGGTGAAATTTTGACTAGGAGGAAAGCACTGTTATGGAAACCAAGGGTTTCATGAGTCGGGAGCATATTAAGCTATAGAAATAATGAGTGCTACCAGTTAAGATATAAAATTCATCATGGAGATTTCACCCTCTGGTATAGATAAGATTTTTAATTAAATTTGAGCAAAAGGTCTGTCTTCTGAAAATCTTAACTAAAAATGTTGCTTTGAATATTTCAGTATAACTGAGTTTACCTTGAGATTTAATAAACCAGGAAGTGAAACATAGGGTCCTACATAAAACCATTGTAATTCATACCCATATCTCAAAAGAAGCTAAAATGAAGGGTTTTGTTCCTTGTAAATTGAGGAAAGTATACACTCTTACTTAATGTTTAAATTTTGAATGAGAATTTTAAAATATGTTTATTAGATACAGCTGCATAGAAGTGGTGTTTCTATTTTGGCTATGCTCTGTTAAAGAGTCTGTCATTTCTGTCATTGACTTTTTCCCGCAACTTCTTCAAGCATTCCAAAAAGAGGTCTTTTGAGAAGTCAACACACATGAAACTTTGGTTTAGATCACATTGCTGATTTGTTGTTGTTACAATAATGCTTGCGGTTGACAGTGACATCAGTTGGGGAAGCCCTTCCCTTAAAAGGTTCAAAGATTCCCTATATGAATTTTAGTCTTTCAGATAAGGATTTTTATATAGTTGGAAAATGTATAATTTAAGAATTAAAAAATGAAAGTAGGTCAATTGTAATGTTACCAATCCTTCATAGCAATATGTATTTATTATATATACATATGTGTGTATATATGTGTGTGTTTGTGTGTGTGTATGTATATATAAAATAAACAATGAAAATGAAAATGCCAACAAAAATGAAAATGCAACAAAGAAATAAAAAGTAATAATGCTGGAAGTGGAATTCAAATTAAATGTAAATAGAATTATGGTAGAAATAGCTGATAACTATGGGAATGTTGACATTACCCCATTCAACAGACTCTAGATGTGCAGTCAGAGGGACTTGGTGAAGGCAAACCTTTTGACTTACATGAGGAAAGTGGTAGTGATGAAAGGATGATGTCCCAGAGAAAGTGATGCTGGGGGGGGGGGGGCGGGGAGGAAGGGAATCACATTAAAGGAATTGTCGGAGATATTTCATGCCACGAAAGTGTAAAGGACAAAATGTTGGAAGCTAATCCAAACCTAGAAAGGAGTATGACAGTTTTCCAAGCCATAAAAACATGGTTTTTTTCTATATTGCAAGTGTTTCACCATTCACTGGGTGACCAGGCTATGCAGCCAAGGTTAAAAGGCAAGTAAGTGCCACCCAGGGAACAGACCCGTGCATGATTCAAGATCACTGAGAATAGACAACACACAACAGGTGCAAGTGATTCAGCATTTACTCACAGCAAGAGGTGAAAAAGTGCACAAGACCTAATTCCGTCCAGTGCATCAGTCCCCCGTAGCCAGCAGACCCACTCCACAACCCACTCGGGCAATATAGCTGTACACACCCCACTTGGTGCTGGAGTTGAAGGACCCTAACCCCTCCCTATGGGCTCTGAAATACGGAAAGGTGGGGTGTGCTTGAGGGCCATCCATGAACATAGTTAAACAGAACAACGGAGCCTGCATCAGGCCCAGATCAGGGAAAAAGACACCTCCCAATAAGATTAACACAAGCTTGAGTGCTGTTTATCTCTCGGTAAGATAAGGCTAGAATACAAATATTTCATTCAGTTTGCTTAAGTATTTTCATTTTTTCTGACAAGACAGTAAGGAAATGACATTCATATGGCTTCAGGGCCGAAAGCCACTCTTCTTTTTTTTTTTTTTTCATAATATTTTAAATTTTATTAAGTAGATCTTAAGCATGCTCACACTCCCCCCAAAAAAGTTACCTGTGTTAACTCAGTCGGGTGATAGATGTATTCATTGACAAGGCCACTCTTGTGAGGCTGTGCATGGGGTGAGAAGCTGTGCAGGTTATGTAACAAGAAGAAAGCAAGCACTATTGAAACTAGTAATGTGTTTTTACAAAGAAGTGTTAGGTTGGTGCAAAAGTAATTGCGGTTTAAAAGGTTAAAAATAATTCCCAAAACCGTAATTACTTTTGCACCAACCAAATAGAACACTTTAATTCACAATCTTTTGAAGGTTTTACATTATAGTATACTAAAAATATTTGTTTCATGCTTTTTTCATTTCTCTATCCCTTTATAACTGACAATGAGAGACTTAATGTTTTGACAAAAATTTGTAAAGATCATGGTCAATGGTCTTTTCCCCACTGCTTATGAAGGTCCCAGTGCCTGGTTTCAGTCTGCAGTCGTTTTCACAGCCTCACACTCCTATGCAAAGCAAAGACTGCCTGCCAGCTCCTACTGTTGGCATCGTCTACAGGAAGAACAGTTTTAAGTACCAAACAAGTTTATAAGAGGAAGCCTTAGCAATTATCTCAGTATTGACCTTGATATTCTGCCTTTTGGATTAAACATAAAACTAAATGAGCATTTGCCCAGTGAAATCATTTGTGTTTATTCCATATTTACAAGTCAAGAGAGAAAACAATGCTAATTTTTTTGACCCAGGACGCTGAGTTGTGAGCAGAAATAATGGGAATTCTCTCAGTCTGCGTTAACGTCATGCAACCTGTTTATGAACAATTGTTTACTAATAGCCAACTGTTTATGCAGGAGAGGATACAGAATTGCATGGCATGGCCCCCTCTTTCAAAGAGTTTGCAATTTAATTAGAGAATAAAAATATATTCATTAGCTTATGTAATGAACATTTGAATGCCTACTATGTGCCAGGCATCAGGCAAACTCTTGGGATACATCAAAGGTTGAAATGCACAAAGAACGCTCTCACAGAACTTGCATTCACAGCAATAAGTAAGAAAAGTATAGTTAAGTGAAAAATGATGTGGATCAAAAAGGAGAACAAATAGTAAGGGCTTGAGAGGTTGGGAGAAGTCATTGGAGAATGAAGAATTTGAGCTGAATCACAGCTAATAGAACTATGTAGGGAGTATACACTAGAATAAAATTATTCTAAATTTCCCCATGGTGTTTAACTTTAAAATACTGTTTTGCTTTGAAAAATATATTTATAAATATAGTAAAAAAGTTTTCAGATACTGATCTATGCTTAAAGTCGTTTCTATATTTCTATTAAAATATCCACATGAAGCATTGCAAGGGAGACGGCCATCATGAAGTTCTCTCTGCTTATTAGTCACATGACAGCCATTAAACAAAGTAATTTCCATCGGCTAAGCTCTTCTCCTTCAAAAGCCACAATCTAAGGTCAATGGCCTTAAACCATCCTCTCTCAAAATGAATACTCAATTTCATTCTTCAGATGAGTGCAAACTTTTGGTAAAACAGAGAATGTGTTCCTGGAGAGAACTACCATTGTTCATCCTTACTTATCTATATGGCATACAGACTGATTCATTCATAATTATAAAGCCAGAAAATGGCCTTTGTCTTGCCAAGAAAGAGCTAATCTCTAAGATTTCCTGGTTCTGTAGTTGAAAAAGCCATTGAATATATTTACAAAGGAGTAGTCCTAAAATGCACCTTTACATTTTTCTTTTTATTACTCCAGTTCCTCCTTTTTCGCACCTGCCTTCAACACCAACACCCCCAAAATAATAAATTATTTGTTATATATATATATATGAACTTCCTTATGGATTCT
This sequence comes from Rhinolophus sinicus, assembly GCF_036562045.2. Classification (NCBI taxonomy): domain Eukaryota; kingdom Metazoa; phylum Chordata; class Mammalia; order Chiroptera; family Rhinolophidae; genus Rhinolophus; species Rhinolophus sinicus. The sequence continues at coordinate 111,150,937 of NC_133755.1, forward strand.
TTTCCATTTCCAAAATAAAATTGTTATTCTTTGTTCATTCTTAGCTTTTGAACATTTCTATTCCATGTAATAATAATTTGTTGGAAGAGATATTGAAGTTAGGGACATAGTGTAGTGCTTGGCATATGGTAGCTATTTAGGGATTATTGCATTACTGCATGATTCTTAGCTGATTGAATTAGTCAGGGTGCTTTGGCCTCAAGTCAGAGTCTGGTCATACTTGACTAAAACAATAGGGTTTTATTTGATCACATAACAAGAAATCCAGAGACAAGATATATCCAGAATTAGTTCAGTGAACAGAACTGTGGTTCAGCTTCTCTGTGACTCTCTTGACCTCGCCTCATGATTTCAAGACAACTGTAGCAGATGCAAGCATCTTATCTTCACAGAACATCAATAGCAGGAAGGGAGAGAAGAACTTCTTATCTTTTTTTTCTGTTTCTCGATCTCTTTCTCCTTTTTTTAATACATGAAGAAATTCTTTCCTGGAATGCTTTCTAACATGCTTTCCTCCAACTTCCATCAGTCAAAATTAGACTGTATAACCGTGTCCCAACAGCAAAGAAGGTTGAGAAAGCAAGTTCAAGTTCTGTAACAGGAGGTGGGCTCTGTTGGAAAGGAAGAAGTGTGGAAAAATGGATACTGTTTGCAACATTGGCATAAACATTTTTACCAACTATAAAAATGTATAATTCCACTAGGTTTTTAAAAAATCCCTATTATAGCTATAGTCTGTATAACCCATTTGTTTTGATTTGAGTAATGATCTTATTTATAACATTTTTCTAAATATCTGTGACCCTGTATCCATAAAAATTTATTTCAATGACTCTTTAGCATTTCCACAATCAGAAACAAGGGTCACTTGTTTCAAGAACAAAGGCTGTTTTCTCAACACATGTAAAATTTTATTGGACTGGACCATTCCCTCATTGCACAACATGTCACACATGTCACTACCAAGTCTTCTGAAGGTAGTAACTTTTTTTTTTTAATTGGGGTGACAATTGTTAGTAAAGTTACATAGATTTCAGGTGTACAATTCTGTGTTACATCATCCATAAATCACATTGTGTGTTCACCACCCAGAGTCAGTTCTCCTTCCATCACCATATATTTGATCCCCTTAACCCTCATCTACCACCCCTGGTAGTAACCTTAAAAATATGATTTTTTACATTGCTCCTCAATCTTTATATTTTTAGTTTATTATATTTTTTCCCTTATATTTGATTTTTCCAGTTTTTTCTTTGAAATCTTCTGGCCTTATAATGCATTTATTTGTCTTTCCTAGAATAGCTTTCTTATATATACCATCTCTTTATTTTCTGATCCCTCATTTTAAAGTTCTGTATCTCAATCCTGGTTGGTAGTACAAATCTATACATGCAATAAAATTTCATAATTTTATACACATACATTCAAGAAAAGCATAAAACTGGTAAAATCAGAATAAAGTCTATAGTATAGTTAATTGTATTGTGTCAATGCCAATTTCTTGGTTTTGATAAAGTATTATACAGTTGGCCCTTGAACAACAAGGTTTGCACTTTGTGGGTCCATTTATACTCCAATTTTTTTTCAATACTGTAAATGTATTTTCTCTTTATGATAATAACATTCTTTTCTCTAGCTTACTTCATTGTAAGAATACAGTATAACATACAAAATATGTGTTAGTCATTGTTTATATTATCAGTAAGGCTTCCACTCAAGTGTAGGCTATTATTAAGTTTTGGGGAAATCAAAAGTTATACTTGGATTTTTGACTGTATGGGGGTCCACACCACTAACTCCTACATTGTTGAAGGGTTAGCTATAGTTATGTTACCATGGGGAGAAGCTTGGTGAAGGGTACACAGGACCTTTCAATATATTTTTTTTCCAACTTGTGTTAAGTCTATACTTATTTTAAAATTTAAAAAAAAATCGTGTTCTTTCATTCTGATCTTTCTTCAGATTGGTCATGTTTATGCCATGTAAATTTCAAAGTTTGTATACTCAAAGAGTATATAACATTCCTTATTAGAAAGTTCTGAGGCTCTGTCCTATGATAATGAAGTTTTACTATAACAGAGTCCTATAATAATAAAGTTTTCCTTTTAACTATATATGCTTTCCTATTACACAATGCTGTAAGAAAAAAAATTTCCATCACTGGCATTTTAAAAGTCTATTGATAGAAATAATACTTGTTTTTTAACATGGATAACAAAAGTTATTTAATTAACTTTATCCCAATGTGTAAAAATGGCTGACAAATAATTTACGATTCTTTTCCTCAAATTTTTCAATTTTTCTTTCAAATTCATTGCATTACATATCACTTCTTCCAATATGATTTTATTTTTGCTTCTCCTGAAATATTTAGGCTCTGTACTCTTTTTTCTTATATCTTTGTGCCTGCCTCCCTCACTTATTCCTGATTTTTAAATACCTATTTTTCCTCCTCTTCTGTTATTTCTTTATAATTTCATAATCTTCTTGATCAAAAATATTGTTCCTTTTGTTGTGTCTTCTTCAATAAATAATTATTAGCCTTATCTGTGTAGATACTGGACAGGACACCAAAGGGAAGATATGCTCTGTATGCTCTTTTCTAGAAACCCAAGGCCCAGTGGAGAGATAGGAAAGATAAGTACTCAAATAACAAATGATATGAGGTGCATAATGCTAAGTGTCACAAGCCGTGGTGACATTTCCCCAGCCCTACCCCCATTTTGACTTTAACTAATCTTATCTTCCTCTGAAGTTCCACCTGCAAGGTAGCAGAACACAACACATATCTGAACCCTGTTGTTGTTTAATCTTTAGTCCAATCTGGTCATTTCAACAAGACCAGTCTTTCTTGGGGAAAAAAGTTTTTTTAAAGTCCTGGCATATAGGAACTGGAGTCCTAGTTTCACCTGACTCAGTGTGTGAGTTTGGCTAACATAGCCTTTTCTAAGTTTCAATTTCCTCTTCTGTAAAATAATGGGAGTGATAATACAGAGTTGTTCGAAGATTATGTGGGATAATTCATGGAATCACTTACTAGTATCAAAAAATTGGCCAGCACATCCCTGGGTATATTTTTTTCTCCTTTTTTAATTTTCAGAGTCAGTGACTTTTAGAGGATCAATTTATTTCATTCAATGAATGACATTCATTCATTATTAATCAAACAGTATATACTTTCCCTGTAAAAAATCCATTAATTCCAGGTATAATTTTCCCTTTAAAAACATTACTCTATTTCATACACTGGGATATGAATTTAATTCCTATGTTCTTTATTTCTTTTTTGTCTTGCAGTTAATGTATTTCTGGCTCACTGCTGTGCTTCATGGTTATCCGTGTGTGTGTGTGTGTGTGTGCGTGTGTGTGTGTGTGTGTGTGTGTGTATGAGTATGAGTTCATCTGTGTTGGAATGAACAGAGGGAGAGAAGAGAAATCATTCCTCACTCTGAGTAGTTTTCCATTTGATTCTATTTTTTTGTCCATCTCATGGAGATTAGTATTGACGCATACCATATTAGAAACTTTATCCGATGTGTCCTGTGCATATTGGGTTTGAGAGATCACATTTCAGTAGTAAGTGTTGCTACTATGTCTCCTAAAGTATTCTCAGGCTCATGTGATTAGAAGAGTAGCCACAAAACCATTTGAGATTCTTCTAAGATGTGACCAGAATGAAGAAGTCCAGCCGAACGGAATCAGCATGTGCTTCATGAATTTACTTTTTTATTGATAATGATTCAAGAAGAAAGCAGATGATTTTAACTATACAACCAGTCAGCAAAATTCCAAATACAGAAAGTAAATATTAGAGATCCCTTTAAAGGATTATTTAAAACACAAGTAAATTCCAAAAGGACCAGAAGTAAAATTGAAATAGTAGAAGGACTAGTGAGGTATGTGGAGAGTTTGAGAATGAATTAGTGAGTGTTGCCCTCAGAATCCCAGGAGCACATAAGGCTTACAAAGATGGAATGGCTAAAAGAAAAGATTCACCAGAATGTCCCTAATTAGGGGTCTCTAGAAAGATTCCTTTAAAAATCAGTCCTGAGCATGGATGAGTAGTAAAGGCTGTGTTTGCCTCCTCCCATGACATCAAAATTACAGCTAAACTACATAACAACAGTCATTGAGAATCATCTGAGGGCTAGCTGAACAAATGTCCTATAACTAAGGACATACAGAAGAAGCCACCTGGAGAATGGTGGGAGGGTCAGAGACAAAAGAGGCTGGCTCCACACCTGCATGTGGCAGTTAAAACTGAGGAGGGCTACTTCAGCTGTGGAGGTCCCCCCATGAGGAGCAAGGGGTCCCAGCCCCACACCAGGTTCCCCAGCCCAGAGTTCCAGTGCTAGAAATAGAAGTCCCCACAACTTCTGACTGTGAAAACTAGTGGAGATTGTGATTGAGTAAGAGGGAAAACAGCTGGAGTCCCAGGTGTTTCTCTTACAGGGCCCACACATGGACTTACTGGCTTGGATATCCAGAGCTGGAGCACAGTTTGAAAGGCACCAGGGGCATAGAGGAGGAACTGAATTGTCTGGCTGCAGGGCAAGGGCTGGAGGGGCAGCTTTATCCCAGAAAGAAGTGCTGACAAAAGCCATTCTTCCTTTGATGAGCCCCCCCACACACACAGTCTGGTCTGATACACAGGTGGACATCATATCTAAGTCTGTATCATCCTGGCTAACACTGTTCACCCTGCCCTGGTGATTCCTTGAGACCCCACCTAACTTTGTGGCCCGTCCAAGCCACTTCCAGTGGCTTTTCCATACAGCCTATCTTGCTTCATGCTGCAGACTTTCATAAAATCTCTCAAAGGTTCACAAGCCCCAAACATGCAGCATCTGGCCTCAGCATGCCCCATACCTCTTACTAAGCAGCCCCAGGCCTGGCATTAGCAGCAGCCAACCTCAGTTTGCAGCTTAGCCTCTCCCAGGCATTGCCAAACTCAGCACAAGTGGCAACTATCTGCAGATCACTTTGTAGCTCATACCAAGTGGCCCCTGGTAGTGGCTGTTCTTTTCCTGCACCAGAGCCCCTTCCTAGAGGCCCCAGAACCAACACACCTGGTGGCTAGCTTCAGACCACATCAGAGCACCACCCAACCACTTCCATAAATGGCACCCACGAAGGGCAGACTGGGCAGGCACCAGAGCCCTGCTAAAGTGAAAGCTCCTCTGTAGGGTCAGCCCCTACACAGCAGTTCCTTCACTGTAGTCACATGCAGTACTCACAACCAATCAGCACAAGGGTCAATCCCTCCCATTGATGCACAAACAACAGCCAAGACTCAACTACAACAGGAGGGCACATACAACCCACACAAGGGATACACATGGAGCACCTCGCTATGGTGACCAGGGAGACTGTGCTACTGAGCCCCACAGGACACATACTATATAAGGCTAATACATGGAAACAAACACAGGGAGGCAGCAAAGATGAGGAGACAAAGAAAGATGTCCCAAATGAAAGAATAGAACAAAGATCCAGAAAAAGAGAGAAACAAAATGGAGATAAGCAATCTATCTCATGCGGAGTTCAACACACTAGTTATAAGGATGTTCAATGACCTCAGGGAGAACTTCAACACAGAGATAGGTAACATAAAAATAACCAGTCAGAAATGAAGACTACAATAACTGAAATGAAGAATACATTAGAAGGAATAAGCAGTATATTAGATGACGCAGAGTATTAAATCAGCAATTTAAAAGATAAGGTAGTAAAAAACACCCAATCAGAACAGCAAAAAGAATTTTAAAAAATGAAGATAGTTTAAGAGGCCTCTGGGACAACATCAAGTGTACCTACATTTGCATCATAGGGGTACCAGAAGGAGAAGAGAGATAGCAAAGAATTGAAAACTTATTTGAAGAAATAATGATGGAAAACTTCCCTGGCCTGGCAAAGGCAATAGATACACAAGCCCAGGGAGCAGAGAGAGTCCTAAACAAGATGAACCCAAAGAGGCAGACACCAAGAAACATCATAATTAAAATGCCAAAGGTTAAAGACAAACAGAATCTTAAAAACAGCAAGAGAAAAGCGGTTAGTTACCTACAAGGGAGCTCCCATAAGACTGTCAGCTGCTTTCTCAACAGAAACTTTGAAGGCCAGAAGCGATAGACACAAAATATCCAAATGATGAAAAGCAAGGACCTACAACCAAGATTACTCTACCCAGCAAAGCTATCATTTAGAATCCAAGGACACACTAAGTGCTTCCCAGACAAGGAAAAGCTAAAGGAGTTCATCACCACCAAACCAGTATTACAAGAAATGTTAACGGGACTTCTTTAAGAAGAAGAAAAGAAGGATCAAAATTATGAATAATAAAATGGCAAGCAGTACATATCTATCAACAATTACTTTAACTATAAATGGAGTAAATGTTCCAATCAAAAAACATAACATAGCTGAATGGATAAGAAAACAAGATCCTTAGGTATGCTGCCTACAAGAGACTCACTTCAGATGGAAAGACACATACATGCTGAAAGTAAAGGGATAGTAAAATATATCTCATGAAAATGGAAATGAAAACAGAAGCTGGAGTAGCAATACATATACCAGACAAAATAGACTTTTAAAAAAGGTTGTAACAAAAGACAAAGAAGGACCTAATAATTCTACTTCAAGGTATTTGTCCAAAGTAACCCAGTACCTTAATTTGAAAACATGTATGTATGCATATGTTCATTGCAACATTATTTATAATAGCCAAGATATGGAAACAACCTATATGTCCATCAATAGGCGACTGGATGAAGAAGAGATGTACATATATACAAGGGAATATTACTTAGCCTTGAAGAAGAATGAAATCTTGCCATCTACAACAACATGGATGGACCTAGAGGGTATTATGCTAAGTGAAATAAAACAGAGAAAGACAAATATCACATGATTTCACTTATATGTAGAATCTAAAAAACAAAATAAATGAACAAACAAAACAGAGACAAACTTATAGATACAGAGAACATTTTGAGGGTTACCAGATGAGAGGGGGATTGGGAGATGGGTGAAAAGGGTAAAGGGATTAAGAAGTACAAATTGGTAGCTATAAATAATCATGGGATGTAAAGTACAGCATGAGGAATATAGTCAATAATATCATAATAACTATGTATGGTGTCAGATGGATACCGGACTTAGCAGGGTGATGGCTTCATAAGTTATATATGTCTAATCACTGTGTTGCACACCTGAAGCTAATATAATATTGTATGTCAATATAATTAGAAACTAAAAATATTTTTTAAAAATCAGCCCTGATTCCCCCTGATCGACTGCAGAAGATCCCTTTTAGTGTGTTTTTGGATGTCTTCATCAGAAATTACTTGATTCTGTAAGCACAGGTGAATGTAAAGTAACTGAGCTTAAGCTTCAGGGCCCCTGCACTGAATTTTTTATTGTAATTGTTAAGTTCTTCTGAAAGAAGGCTTATAAAATGGTATATGCTTTAAGCCCCACAAAAGCATGGATCCACCCCCAGTTGTCAGTGTAGAAACTCATTTAAACCAACTCAAGTAATTCATCTCTCATGGGGTTTTTATTTCTTGTCTACAATCCTCTCACTGTGTCTACTCCATTTTCCTACCCTCTGCAAAACAGCTTTCCCGCCTGCTATTGGCATCCTGGACTCACTCGTTCCATGGGCTTGCATGTGGATTTGGCTGGCAGTGGTGCTAAGTTTGGCTCCAACTCTACATGAACTTTCAAACCAAATCCCCACAGGCAAGTAATTGATTCCTGTCCTTATGCTCCAATTCTAAATTCCTCAGTGAGGGACCTGACTCCAGCTCAGGTCAGTTGTCACCTTCATCCAATCAGCTGTGCCTGGGCTAACTGAGGAAGGTCCTGTCATGGGCTAAGAGAACTGTTTCTTGGGAAGTAGGAAGGCAGATTCTCTAAGGACAGTGAGGAGAGTGAGTGGATTGGCTTGAAGGTTGTGTCTACTGTATTTACAAAGGAAGTTGACTCAGTGTTTTTAGTCTACTTAAGATATACTAATACCTGAACAAGGAGGGGCAATAACAAATGGCTTGCCTTCTCACTGTGATTCACACAGTGCTCAGAAACCTGTTTTCTTGAAATCTTGTTTTTTATACTTTTCAATGACTTTCAAATTTCTCAGCAAATAGCTCCCAAAAAACATTTTTACTAATTTGCAGGATATTTCATAAGCTCATTCTAGTGCTGTAGCATCTTTCCAGTGACTCTGTGACACCTCCAGTGACATCTTTCCAATGTCTTTTTCATATCTAAAGATAGTAACGTGTTTGTTTTTTCTCTAAGCTAAATACCTTTGCACTGTTATTCGTAGAAATATAGCCAAAAAAAAAGAGAAGTGGTGTTATTTTCTAGAGAACATAGGCTAAAACCTGGAAGTACCTTATGGCAATCGATTTTATATATGTAAACATACTCTGTAATGTGCAAAGGATATATTTCATAACAAGCAGGTATGTCTAACATGAGTTAGGTGGCAATATAAGAAAGCCATGATCCCACACTTCTAGGAAAATCAGCCTTTTTCCGATCTCCTTGTTTGTATACCCATGTGGAATATCCACAGAGAATGTAGTTTTTCCAGATCCTCACTTATATGTTAATCCTTATAAGCGAGTTACCAGATGCTCAACACAAACAGGGTCAAACAAGTGTGTTCTCAGTAGGCAAGATGTGTTATCCTAACACCATAAATCATTTCCACTTTAGAAGTAAGTATTTTTTAATCCAATTGTCTTTTTCAGTAATGTATTCCTAAAACTTACATTTTTAGATTCCTGGTTTGCATATGATTGTGAAATACTTATCTCATTAAACCCAATGCATTTTATTGAAAAGACTTCTAGAGGGTCTAGGGAAAGGAAAATGTAGCTGCTAAGATAGCCAGCTAGACAATCATTCTGAGAAATAATAAAAAATATATATTTTTTTAATAGCTCAGTTGTGTATATAGGGGAATAGGTAGACCCAAAGAAGACTGGTCAATTTCTACCTGGACAACAAAGTAGGTCATTAGTTTCCTCCAGATATAGGTATTTCTGTAACAAACACTTCTTAAGAGAGCTGGATTGTTTTCAATTTTGTGTGAGTGTTTTATTTATTCAAAAACATAAATGTCTTTAAAACTGTTTTGAATATGGGTAACAAAAAATTACAGCTGAAAATATCAAATATTTAAATTTATATTACACAAATAATTGGAAGTATTGTGTGTAGTAAGTAAACAGTAAAAGTATGCACTTTCTTCCAAAGGAGAAAGTGGTGGTTAATGGAAAGCTCTGCCTTGTAGCAGCAGTTTGTGTCTCAGTCCATATCCATCTCCTTATTGGCATTTCAGAGGGGTTGCATCCTCCTCTGCAAGTAGCTCAATGCCCGAATATCAAAACTATGTCTTGACCCTGCTTCCCATGTTATGTATTTTTTTTCTCAACATAACATTCCGTATATGTTTTATACTTTCTTCTTATGCCCTTTTCCCTTTTACTGCCGGAAATGCAGCACGCACGTTGGCCTCGTGTGTCACATGAAAGCTAGTTCCAATGATACCTGGCTCTCTGTGCAGCTGCTTTTCTTTTTATATCAAAAAGTATTAATAGACAGGACTACTCAGGGCACAAAGCTACTTATTGCACAAATAGAGTAAACTACTAAGTACTACCCTAGTAGCCTTACTAACCTAATGCCAACTCCAAAATTCCAAACACTTTCCCTAGAAGCAGTGTTTTCACACTGAGAAAATCTGGGTCAGTACCTGACCTTAGTAAACCCGCTTGTCTTTTCTTTATCTCACTTGTTTTCCTGTGATATTATCCTGGTTATTTGCAAACTAGCCTAATATTATCTCAAGGTAACTTCCATTAAACATTAAAATTTTAGCAGTAACCAGAACTTGAATAAATTTGACTTTATGAAGCCATGCAGAATTATTTGAAAAATGCTAGTTTCCATTAGTAAAATAATTACATAATTTTCTTTCTCTCTCTCTCACACACACACACACACACACACACACACACACACACACAGTCCCAAAAGTCCTAGTGAAGTTTTAGACTTAACTAACTTAGAGAAATAAATGCGACAAACTTACAGAAAACATCATTTGAGTGTTTATTTACTTAGATTTCTTTTCCATTTATTTATTTTGGTAAATTTTGAATAATAAAATTTTAGTTTTGATTTTTCTTTTAATTGTTTTAGTCATTTACCACCTCTAGTCATAGAAACTGTTGTATATTTTATAGAAATGGAAAAGCTAGAGCCCTAAGATTTACGCAGAGGTTTTCATAACTTTGTCAATATTTGAACATTATTTCAATTAGTAAAGTTTCTGCTACTTGGAGAATGACCCCCATGAGAAGCATTTCATGTCGTTGACCCAGAAAACACTTGTTGAGAACCTTTTACCATTAGAGTCTACATCACATTATTTATATTCCTTCCTTTAATTCTTGCAGCATTTTTGGAGGTGAATATCAAAATTCTTACTTTGTAGATGAGGAACCTAGAGTCTAAAGTCGTGAAGTGACTTTACTTAAATGATACTTAAATATATGTTGAAAGCTGGGCCTGAATCCCAAATCCTCTGAATCTAAATCTCAGGTTCTATCTATGCCATTGTGTTGTCACTCTCCTTTTTGATGATCTACACATAGACTCCATTGTCATTCAAGTGTGGAAATGACTAAACATCATCATGAAAATGTATATTGAGAGACAGACTTAGCCAAAATACAGAAAATTATTTGACAAACTATCTCATAGATATAACCTCCCTTATCCACCATAATTAAAGGAACTAAGTGGAAATAATGAATTCCCTATAAAATATTGAACCTGTCTCAGGGTGATATAATGATTTTGTCACAATCCTACTCTCTGTAAGATTCAGTGCATTATCTCTTTGAAAGACTAATCTCCATGCTGAGGTCTTTTGATCACAAGGGATCCTGAACAGGATGTTTTGCCATCCAGAAAACCAGCACTACTGGGATGCCAGCTGGAGACATGTCATGAAAACTTGGCCCCAATTCCAAAGCCAACAGTGTGTTGAAATTAGGACATAGCGTTTACTTAGGTCCTGGCTACATACTTTACAACTGCAAACTAGAGATTACTGGTAATGTCTCCTATGCATATGTACCCTCATTCAGGAAGATTTCAAGTCATCATATCAGTGTGTAGCAATCATTTAACACTCTGACTATGGGGAAGTTTTAAGTCCCCAAAATCTCTAATGTGGGGCAATTGGAAGAGAAATATTGTTTTTCTCCCGAGAAGGGCTACTGTACACAGCTCCTTTGTGTGTGTGTCAACAGAAACTGCATAACTCATTAATTTAAATTGGAAGGATAAAAGCTGGTGTTTCTAACCAGCAGTGAAACCAAACAAAAATTACAAATTAAAGATCTAAACCCAGATATCCACTCCTTTAGTCACCTCCTGGTACCATATTTCTTGTTTATTGGTAGACAGATAATAAATATTTTGTTGAACAAATAGTATTTGCTGGGAGCTTTATATAATGTAATCTTAATTAATTCTTCCAACAGTGCTTCAAAATACCTATCATTAACTCCATTTTATGAACACAAATGCTGACTCAGATAAATTAGATACCTTTGCCAGATGTCACACAGTGTAAAGAGTCAGACAGGACTGAAACTATGCTGTCTGACTCTGGAGTATCCATATTTACAACTTTATTATGTCATCCCATAATCATCATGCTGATTCTCATTCCCTCCACCCTCTTTATTTCACCCATTTTCCTCTTGGTCCTTCTCTACCTTCATCTGTTCTACTAAAAAAAGCCAAAAAAGATGATATCAATATGTGTTGTTAATAGTTGGACACATAGATCTGACTCCAAACCACACTTTAGTCAGACCCTTCAGTTCAGTCCTTGACATGCATCCAAATCATCAGTCAATTAATTTAAAAGCATAGAAACTGTTGCAGGACTCAGATGGTGCCATAATCTAACTACAGTGCCTAAGTATCTGGGAATTCATTACCTCTGTCATCAACAATCTCAGTACCACTAAAGGCATATTTAGACGATCCTTCCTTAATATGGAAAACTACTTAAACCTCTTTGTTTTTACCATATCCCCTTCATCAGCATGATCTCAAATTGTTTGCTCCCTAAATAAATTTAAATTTTTTTCTGTCTAGCCTTTATGATATTACTCTAACCCATTAAGCTCTGACACTGCTACAACTGATACAAGGCACAGATTGCACATTATTTTAATAACTGAATGATAAATATATGTGTGTACAAAGACTGGAAGGAAGATAGTATTAAAATATGTATGTAAATCAGCATCTGCTTTATGGAAGAAAATAAATTACTAAACCTCAATCTAATTAAATTTATCGCAAAATATTGGCTTGACTTTTGCTTTCTCAATAACTCACAACTTTTTTAATTAAAATTTATTGCAGTGACAATGGTTAGTAAAATTACATAGGTTTCAAGTGTATAAATCTGTAATACATCATCCATACTGGAGTGTCAAAAAAATGTATACAAATGGACACTTTGGTCAACTTTGCTCAATCAGTAATTCGCCATAATCAGAAGTGTCTGGACGCTGATGGTAACCACTTTGAGCACCTCTTCTAATTGCAGAAGTCAAACATGACTTGTATTCATCTTTTCTTTTCAGTATAGATTGAGTATTACAATGTTAATACAGTTTTACTTTCTTAAAATGTGTATACAGTTTTTTGGTACTTTCTGTGTAATACATTGTGTGTTCACCACCCACAGTCAGTTCTTCCATCACCATATATTTGACCCCATTTACCCTCATCTACCACCCCCCTACTTCCCTACCCTCTGGTAACCACTAAACTATTGTCTATGTCTATGAGTTTTTGTTTCTTTGTTTGTGTTGTTCCTTTGTTGCTTTCAGTTTTATATCCCACATATCAGTGAAGTCATATGGTTCTCGATTTTTTCTGTCTCACTTATTTCGCTCATCATAATAATCTCAAGATCCATCTGTGTTGTCACGAATGGCACTATTTCATCTTTTTCTTATGGCAGAGTAGTATTTTATTCTGTGTATATACTAGATCTTTGTCAATCATCTATCAAAAGATATTTTGGTTGTTTCCATGTCTTGGCCACCTTAAATAAAGCTGCGATGAATGTTGGAGCATATATATCTTTACAGATAAATGTTTTCAGATTTTTTGGGTATATACCCAGGAGAAGGATTGCTGGGTGATATGATAATTCTACTCTTAATTTTTTGAGAAACCTCCACACTGCCTTCCATAGCAGCTGCACCAATCTGCATTCCTACCAGTGTATGAGGGTTCTTTTTCCTCCACAACCTCTCCAGCACTTGTTATTTTTTATCTTGATGATAGCCATTCTAACTGGTGAGATGTGATATCTCATTGTGGTTTATATTTGCGTTTCTCTCATGATTAGTGATGTTGGGCATCTTTCGTGTCTATTGGACATCTGTCCTTTTTGGAGAAATGTCTATTCAGGTCTTCTGCCCATTTTTTAATTGGATTATTTTTGTTGTTGTTGTTATTGAGTTGTATGAGTTCCTTATATATTTTAGATATTAACACTGGAGGAATTATCGGAGGCATTGTTTGCAAATATCTTCTTCATTCAGTTGGTTGCCTCTTTATTTTGTCAATGGTTTCTTTTGCTGTGAAAAAGCTTTAGTTTGATACAGTCCCATTCACTTATTTTAGCTTTTATTTCCCTTGCCTTTAAGGTCAAATTCATAAAATCCTCTTTGAACCCAAGGTCCATAAGTTCAGTACCTATGTTTTCTTCTTTGCAGTTTCTTGTTTCAGGTCTTATAGTTAGGTCTTTGATCCATTTTGAGTTAATTTTGGTGCATGGTGACAGATAGCAGTCTAGTTTCATTCTTTTGTATGTGGCTTTCCAATTCTCCCAGCACCATTTATTGAAGAGACTGTCTTTTCTCCATTGTATGTTTTTGGTTCCTTTGTCGAAAATTATCTGTCCATATTTATATGGGTTTATTTCTGTGTTTTCAGTTCTATTCTATTGGTCTGTGTGTCTGTTTTTCTGCCAATATCATACTGTTTTGATTATTGTTGCTCTGTAGTACAAGCTGAAGTCAGGAAGTGTGAAACCTCTACCATTATTCTTTTTTCTTGGATTGCTTTCGCTATTTGGGATCTTTTGTGGTTCCATACAAATCTGATTTTTTTTTTTTTTTTGGTTCTATTTCTTTAAAAATGCCATTGATATTTTGATGGGGATTGCATTAAATCTGTATATTGCTTTTGGTATTATACATTTTAACTATGTTGATTCTTCCAATGTCTTTCCATTTCCTTGTGTCTTCTTCAGTCTCCTTTAAAAATGTCTTACAGTTTTCAGTGTATAGGTCCTTCACATCCTTGTTTAAGTTTATTCCTAGGTGTTTTATTCTTTTTGTTGCAATTGCAAATGAATTCTTTTTTTCATTTCTATTTCTGAGATTTTATTTTTACTGTATAGCAATGCAATAGATTTCAGTGCCTTGATTTTGTAGCCAGCAATTTTACTGTACTTTTTCATTGTTTCTAGTAGGTTTTTGGTGGAGTCTTTAGGGTTTCTATATATAGCATCGTGTCATCTGCAAAGAGTGATAATTTAACTTCTTAATTCCCAATTTGGATGCCTTTTATTTCTTTCTCTTGCCTGATTGCTCTGGCGAGGACTTCCAATACTATGCTGAAAAGCAGAGGTGATAGGGGACAGCCCTGTTGTGTTCCTGAATGTAGAGCAAAGGGCTTCAGTTTTTCACTGTTAATTATGATAGTAGTTGAGGGTTTTTCATATATGGCCTTTATTATGTTAAGGTATTTTCCTTCTATACTCATTTTATTAAATGTTTTAATCATAAATGGGTGTTGTATCTTGTCAAATGCTTTTCCTACATCTATTGATATAATCATATGATTTTTGTACAACTCCTTTTTAATATTTGTTTTTAAAAAAATGATTTTAAGAAAATATAAGTATGGTTTTGTTCTGTTTGATAGTTATTTAACTTAGAATACTTGCTATTTGAAGCTCGGAGTTTCTCTTGCCAGCCTGTTCCAACTCTCTGCAATCATAGGCTGATTTAAAAGAAGCATACACTGTTGTAGAACAAAGAGAATTAGAACCTCACTCCACTCCACTTTGGTGAAACCAACCTGGAGTATTGCTGTGTTTGGTTTAGTGTGTACTTGTAGAAAAATGTGGATAAAGGGAAGCATGTTCCAAACAGAACCAACAGGGAGTTGAAGGGATTTGAAAACATTTGTGAGGAGGAATAACTGAAGGAACCTGAGATGAGAAATTATAAAGAGAATAGAATAGCTGTTACCAAATAATCCAAGAATTCTTGTATGAAAGAGCTATTTAGTTCTGTTGTTTGAGACTTGAAGCCATAGAACCAGAATTAATCCATGGGCTACCACATCGAGTCGCCTGGGAAGTGTCCTGCACAAGGACACCCAGCAACAGCATAAATGCAGGCTGAAATTCTGCTTGTGCTCCTTTGGCCAAGACCTGTGGCCTGGATTAGGCTGGGAGATGGTAGAGACTCTTTGGAAATTGGTCTGTCTAGACGGGGTGCCTTTTTCTACTTTGCACAAATGCACTGTGTGTGTTATATGGTCCCTGATTTCAAGTTCATATAATAAAAGCATTTCTATTAGTCATTAATTTTCATACAAAAATGGAGTTCCTCAAAAAACTAGCGGGTCCTTGGACCTCTAAGTTTTAAGCAATTGGATGACCACTTAATAGACATTACATTCTGTTCATGATACAGGAAAGCACATTAACCAGATGTAGTCTGGGCAGGACAGTATCTGAGCCTTGATTCCAACACTGGCAGAGGTTGTTGAGAGAGGAGGCCTAGCTGGAATGGGAGGAAAGGATTCCAGCAGGTGTCACATTGCATTCAGTGAGTACTATGACAAGCAGCAGGTGGCTGTGTAGTGGCAGCTTGCATCAAGAAGAACCAGGCAAAGGTAACAGATAACTATAGCACAGTCATGGGAGAATCAGGAACCAGCAAGCTCTAGAGGCAGTCTACATCAGAAAGATAATGTCTGGAGGTAGGAGAACTCCCGTAAGAAGGTGGTGGTCTAACGCTGGCAAGGATGTGGAGAAAGAAAACCCTTGTGCACTGCTGGTGGGAATGTAAATTGGTGCAGCCACTATGGAAAACAGTATGGAGTTTCCTCAAAAAATTTAAAATAGAACAACCATATGATCCAGCAATTCCACTTCTGGGTCTATATCTAAAGGAAATGAAATCAGGATCTTAAAGCGATATCAGCACACCCATATTCATTGCAGTGTGATTCACAATAGCCAAATCATGGAAACAAACTAAATGTCCATTGACAGAGAAGATATGGTTTATGAATACAAAGGAATATATTCGATCATTAAGAAAAAGAAAATCCTGCCATTTGGGAAAACATGGATGAACCCTGAAGGCATTATACTAAGTGAAATAACTCAGACAGAGGAAGACAAAAACTGTATGATATCACTTGTATGTGTAATCTGAAAAAGCTGAATCCAGAGAATAGCACAGTGATTGCCAGGGAGTAGGGGGTGGGGGAATTAAGGCAATGTTGGTTAAATGATATAAACTTCCAGTTAGGAGAGGAATACATTCTGGGATGTAGCGTGCAGCATTGTGACTATAATTAATGATACTGTATTGTATACTTAAAAGTTGCTGAAAGAGTAAATCCGAAATAGTCTCACAATAACAGCAAAAAGGTAATTATGTAAGGTGAAGGATATGATAACTAACTAACTAAATAAATAAAAATATATTTTTTTTAAAAAAAAAAAAAGGTGGTGTTCTGCAGAACCTGAGTAAAGCAGCCCCCATTTCCTAAGGAAGATAATAAAAATAGAGATTCAAGCACAAGAAACAATGTCAAGAGCTAGTTTCTGGCAAGGACTTAGTGTCAGCTACAAGTACAACACCCACTTAGAATTAGTGTTCACTTACAGATGGGATTTGTAATGAGGCCGAATCTTTGTGACTGTTGAGCCAGAATTCCTTTTATCCTCACCATCTGGGGAGCTAAGCTTGGGGCAGACTGACATTGTAAGTGAGAGTCAAGTGACTCTTACCTGAAGAGAGAGCCATCTTGTGAGAGCAGGGAACCAGGAAACGTGGATAATTCAGATATTAGATCAGTGTTTAGACTACAGAATCTCTTAGGTATTTTCCAATCCTTAAATACTCTGATTCTATAATAATACATGAACACTTTTGCACTTGGTTAATTCCATTTTTACATGTACTTTAGATAAATGCATGAGTGCCTTTTCTTCCATAGGTCTCCTTGCTCATCTTTTACAAGCATAGCACTTGTAAATACAGAACATTTTGACAAAGTCTTTTTGACATTCAGTCACTTCAAGATGTAAAATTTATATTATATATATATATATATATGAGGTGGTGTTTTTAAGCAATGAGCACAAGAGCTGCTCATTACTTAAAGATAGCACTCTGTGCTATCCTTCATGATATTCTCCACAAGGTGAGTGAGACCCAACATCAAATTAAGGCTAGACACGTATTCCAGTGCAACTTCTGGACAGTTCAAGCACCAGGGGTACGGTGTCAGGGAGAGAATGAGGATGTCTTTTTTGCAAAGAACTTGACATTTTAAGAAGTTGAGAATTTAATGGTCTGCCCTTTAGGGTATATCAAAATGTTCCCTTGCCGAAATTGCTGCATTGAAATGTCCACAGCTCACATTGGCCATAGCAACTTCACCTGCACATGCTCATACTGTAAAGTACAACTATTTCTGAAGCACTGACATTTTGAATACAGTTTTATTTGACTACTTGTTTTTAATGTTAAAATTTGGAATCATGGTATAGTTATTACACTATGTAATTGGATAACTGGATTTCTGTTGTGACTACAATGACGTCAGGATAACCCTGCTACTCCAGTGATGCATTTTATGACTCTTAATATTTCCATGCTACTATATCCTATATGCTTGGCAAAAATATAATAAATCCCTCATAATTATTAAAACACATCCAAATATTTAAAGCCATTACTCATTTTTAGACTGATTTATTATAATTCTATTGCCTTGAAAGTATTATGTTATTTCTTTGAATGCCCTTTTATCTAACGTAACCAGGTAGAAATTTTATACCCAGGGGAAAATTTATAGAAAGTATAAATAATCTAGTAATGCACATTTCTTGTGTATGTCATCATAATGACTATAATTTACTCTATGTGTAATACAAGGTCTGACAATTAAGTTCACAAACTTCTTGTAACGATTTTGATAACTTTTTTGATATCAGACAGATTATTCATTATGAATTTGTACCAACTGAACAAACAGTTAACCAAGTTGACTATTTGGAAGTACTGAAAAGTCTGCATGAAAAAGTTAGACAACCTGAAGTTTTCGCCAACAATTCATGGCTCTTGCATCACGACAATGCACCAACTCACATGGCACTATCTGTGAGGGAGTTTTTAGCCAGTAAACAAATAACTGTATTGGAACACCCTCCCCACTCACCTGATCTGGTCCCCAATGACTTCTTTCTTTACCCGAAGGTAAAGGAAATATTGAAAGGTAGACATTTTGATGACATTTAGGACACCAAGGGTAATATGACGAGAGCTCTGATGGCCATTCCAGAAAGAGAGTTCCAAAATTGCTTTGAAGGGTGGACTAGGTGCTGGCATCAGTGCATAGCTTCCCAAGGGGAGTACTTCGAAGGTGACCATAGTGATATTCAGCAATGAGGTTTGTAGCACTTTTTCTAGAGTGAGTTCGCGAACTTATTTGTCCGACCTCATACGTATTTAAGTCATATACTCAACAGAAGATGGTTATTTCCCGCTGCTTCAGTTTCTCTTGTGTTAATTTTTCCTTTTATGTTTTGAGTGCAATACTCTTGAAAAGAACAGGCTTTCTGGCTTATAAGTCGATACCCTGAGAATTCACTCACATTGGCCCAGAGTTGGTCTGACTGATGTTTTATACTCGTATACAGTAATCATCACTGTTGGTGAGTGTCCCCAGTACTAAGTACAGAGTCTCAGGTGTTCCACCAACTGTCTCCCTAATCATCACCACATATTTTCAAGAAAAGAACTAGCACCCCCATTTAATAAAAATCTGCAGTGCCAAGAGGATTTCTTAATTAAATTATTTTTTAATTTGGAAAAAGAGACAATTCAAATATGTATCACTTCCATAATTTGACTTCTAATTTTTTATTTGACCATGTAACATACTATTACTGATTATGCAAAACCTAGTAGGAAATTCTGGAAACAAATAGAAGTAGATTTCTAGCTGTTCTCTTTTTCTATTATATTCTACTCTCTGTAATATATTTACATATTTATATAATAAATGTTGTGATGATATAGCTGCCAACTCCTTCATTATTTAATCGGTTAAATAAACAAATGTGTGCTGGAATCAATCATCACAGAACTGGTTACTCACTAAAATTAAAGATTTATTTTACTTTGAGTATAAATAACTCCACTGTAGTAGTAACAAGCACTATTAAACAAAAGTATTCTAAATTATACTTGCCATATTAATCGAAAAAGAACAATATTTAACCTAAATGTAAACTAAAAGATACCTTGTTGGTGCACTAAATGCAGAATAATAAAAGCCAGGGAAAAAATCAAAGAAAACGACCCAGGTTCCACGTATTTACTCTGATTTTGAATGTAAAGAAGCTTCTCCCTCTTCCTCCCACTCCCCTGAAAAGGATACTTTCCATCTAGCAGAATCTGGGATTCAGCAAACATTTATTGTCAACTTCAGATGTTTTTCTCAGACAGAGCGTTGAGGAGATGAATATTCATTCTAAGAGTATAGGAGAAATTTTACTTTTCCTCCCTCCTTCCAGGATGAGAATGTCCCTTAAAGAGTAAAAAGGGAAAACAAAAAGACAAAGAACAACAGCAAAACAACAAACCTAAAACTCCAGGAAAGCATGCAAACTTCATGGCAGGGTTTCTTTCATCATCAACCCTCTATGGATTTTCAATAAATATTTGATGGGTAGAAGGATGGTTGGATAGATAGATACATGGATGGGTGCACAGATGGATGGATGGACAAATGGAAAAGGAACTGATTTTAATTTAACAACATTATCCAAAACTGTAGCCTCTGTTTCACCATGTACTTCTCTCCCTTCCTTTTATTTCCTAAAAGAAATGTTGTCAGCAAGACTGTGTCATAATCTACTGTGACATATGCTGTTATTAACCTGCTACTAAACTTAAGTGCTGATGTTTTCAAATTATTTCTTATTTTAAAATAGACTATTTCTTATTTTAAAATAATGTCATTCTTTCTTATTGGCACTCCAATATGATGTATTACAGTATGTATTATAGTGTGAAGGCTGCTCTGCAGAAAAGGGACCAACAGGGTGTGTTGCTCCTGTGGAAATACAAGGTCAGACAATTAAGTTCACGAACTTGCTGCAATGATGTTGCTAATCTTTTTTTGATACCAGAGGGATTATTCATTATGAATTTGTACCAACTGAACAAACAGTTAACCAAGTTGACTATTTGGAAGTGCTGAAAAGGCTGCATGAAAAACTTAGACGACCTGAACTTTTCACCAACAATTCATGGCTCTTGCATCACGACAATGCACCAGCTCACCTGGCACCATCTGTGAGGGAGGTTTTAGCCAGTAAACAAATAACTGTATTGGAACACCCTCCCTACTCACCTGATCTGGCCCCCAATGCCTTCTTTCTTTACCCTAAAATAAAGGAAATATTGAAAGGAACACATTTTGATGACATTCAGGACATCAAGGATAATACAATGACAGCTCTGATGGCCATTGCAGAAAAAGAGTTCCAAAATTGCTTTGAAGGGTGGACCAGTCACTGACGTTGGTGCATAGCTTCCCAAGGGGAGTACTTCGAAGGTGACCATAGTGATATTCAGCAATGAGGTATGTAGCACTTTTTCTAGGATGAGTTCATGAGCTTAATTGTCCTACCTTGTAATCGGTCTTGTGAGTCTCGGCAAAAACAAGGTGTTGGAAACTTCTCTGAAATAATGATAGCAATAACAGCTTATTGAATAATTTCTATGTGCCAGACATTTTCCCAAGAGCTTCACTTGTATAATTTCATTTAATACTCTCAAGAACTCTCTTAAGCAGGTATTTTTAATCTCTATTTTACAGCCCAGTGTGGTTAAATAATTGGACCAAGGTCACACCATTTATAATTGTTTGAGCCAGGATTTGAAACCAGGCCATCTAGCCCCGGAGCCTTTGCTTTGCTGATTTACAAAGAGGAACTTCTTTTTTTTTCCAATTTGTGGAAAAATAGGGAGATCTACATTCAAAGCGATATGAACAAAACACTCTTCATTACGCCCATCTCTGGGGAGTATTCAAATTATGTATTCTATGACCAAAATTGGGAAAAAAAATCTTGAAATTGTTGTTCATCTTTTACATTAAATCATTTTTATATGGAATCAATCATTTGTTTATACAGGTATTGGAGAATCTTGTTGACTTAGCATATAGCTCTTCTTCTAAAACAAAATCAAGATATGCATGATTTTTCTGCTCTGAAAGTCTCCAGTATGAGAGTGCTCACGTTTTCCTTAGAGACCCTTACACGCTGAGAGGAGGAACCACCTTTCCTTCTCATCTAAACTCTCCTAGCATTAATACAGCTTTCAATTTCTTTTTCAACTTATGAAGTCAGATTTTCATTCTCTTAAATTCAGAGAATTTTCCTATTCACGTTTTCTCTCTGGCATTAGTATTACTAAAGCTAAAATAAACTGATCCAATTAAAGTGATATTCAAATTCAGTGGGGTCTTTTTTGTTATACCTCCTTACTGGAATGTTCTTCAGCTCAGGTAATTTAGGGACAGTTATTGTAGTTTATGGTTCTGTGTTATATCCTCCACAAACATGATATGCCCTTCCTGAAGTATACTATTAATTTTGTGAAAGCACCTCAAACCCCACTAAATAGAGCAGCTCTGCAGATACCTGCACAATTTGGGTGAGATTTCATGACTCCATTGGAAATTTTATTCTAATACAACCCTCCAAACTGTTATGGATGGGAAAAGAAGAGAAATGCTTACATGGTATTTCTGCTCCAGATATCAGATGTGATTTATTACTAAGGCAGCCAGCACAATGGTTTTAGCTGGCTTAAAAAAAGCCTAGCTATACTTTCTCCTTAATCATATTAGTAACCATCTTAGTATAATATGTTTAATTATATTTCCAAAGTATCTCAATAGGAGTAGTGTTGTTAGTACATTTTTAAAAATCTAGAAAACTCTATTTTTGCTCACTAGACAGTTAGATGAGCTAAGATCTAGCAAACAGAAAAAGTCAAAGAAGTCATTTTAATAGGTACATGCATATATTTTGAAATACTTCCCTGATACACCATACGTATACATCTTTTACAAAACTTTAATGATAGTCAGCAAGTATATTGATAGCTTGAGTTGAGAAAAGACTGTATAAACCGTAACACACAGTAATATAGAGGCTTTGAAAAAGTATCTTTGGATTAATGCTCCTTCCTCATTTTACATGTGAGTAAACCTAAATCCAGTTAAGACATACTTAATGTCTTAACTATGATATCATGGGCGTTAAAAAAAAATCATAGTTATTTAACCCAAATGAGAATGCCCCTCAACCTAAATAAAAGGGCAAATATTTTAATAATATAAAATGTAATTTATCTTTGCTATATTCAGAGTGGTAAAATTAAGGAATATCATAGTTTTAGTTTTCTTGAAAACACACTATCAATAATTTTATCAAATTAATTAGACAAGCTAAATATAGACTTGGTGGTGGTGGTGGTGGTGGTTTTAGAAACATAAAATTTAAATGAATACATTCATTTCCCTGGAGCAAGTAAATATTGTCATCATACTGAATATCTTAGAGTAAGTTAGGTGAAAGAGCTGTAGACACAGTGGGGAATATAATTCTGGGACCTAACTGGTCCACCAGCACAATTCTTTATTGCAAATGATTTAACAATCATACAATGAGATTTTTCAGGGAAATTTATTTTCACTTCAGTCACTGAAGTAATAAAACCAAAACAGAAAAGCATAGTATTTCTTAAATCTAATGTGAGTAATTTAATAATAAGAAAAAAGAAAACCAATAGGCCATTTGTCAAATGAATAATAGCATCATAAAAAATAACAACCATAATTGTAATAGCTATCTCTCATTACCTGCCACAAACCAGGCCCTGTTCTAGGTACTTGACTCTGTCATGACTCATAGCCCACTGAAGTCCTCTCAGCCCCATTTTACTGATGAACAACCTGAGTCTCAGATACTACTTTAAGGGCAGAACATTAATTTCATCCCTAGATGAATCCATAGCCCATATGATGCATTATGTTATATGCTCCCCTGAAATATTTGTCTTTAAAAGTTCACAGAAAACAGGAAAGCATATTTTTGCAAATTAGAATGACAAATTTCTCAAAAAAAGGACAACAGGGCTTATAGTCAAATTTTATTTTTCTTTATATAATGCTATATACAATTCTTCCAATAATGTTGACATTAATGCGAAAGCTTTGGGAATCTGGTTCTGGAATTACCTGCAAATCCTGCAGCACACTTTCTTTTACTGTCTTTACCAATAGGAAATCTGTCCATTAGAGATGGATTTCATTTTTAGAAGCAGCCTGAAAGCATTTGGAACCCTATTTAATGCTTAAGGTGGATGATTAAGGCAATTAATACAATATTTGCTCGAAAGCTCTTTTACAGCAAGTCCATTGTGACAACATAATTGTTGTGAAATCAGCCACAGCCCCTCAATCCCTTGGCTTTGTTTTTTAAGGAATGTCTCAGATGCATCATAATTTCTCCATCACAATAAATTTCAGTATTTTACCCAATAATATGAATTTTTCATGAATAATGTCGTTGATATCACAAAAATAAATCATCATTCATTTTTCTTAGATTTTGGCAAGTAAACTTCTCTCCATGTTGGCATTTCCACTGCAGACTATTATGATTTATTTCCAGGTTTTATTGGAAAGAACATATTTCATCACCAGTTACTATTTCTCTCAAATGCACATTATTTTGTCTACTTTACTTGAAAAAACACAACAATTTTCAAGTTGTCACTATGTTTGTTCATCAGTCATAATGTGTGAGACACCCTGGCAGAAATTTCTCCCATTCTTTTTTTCTTCCAATTTTATTTTTTCAATCTGAAGTTGTTTTGTTTCAAATTAAAATTTTTTTATCTAATTTTAATTATTCAGCCATTATTTTCACAATTTATTTTAATAGCCCAAGTCTATGTCCAATTCACTATTTTTATTGGTCCCTTAGTTTCTTCATGTATTATTTGAATCTTTACATTACAGACATCTTAATTGAGAAAAACTAAAAACACAAATGGATAATGTAATAATCTCCAATGTACCTGCCACCAATAAAAAAATTAAAATTTTGTCATGATTATTTTAGATTTTTTTTGGCAAATATGTTAGATAAAATTGATGTCTGCTTGTATTCCCCCCTCAGTTCACATTTAAATATTTTTGTTGCTATCTGTATGGTAATCCATATACAATATATGGAGTGGTTTGTGTTTTCTTTCTTTATAAAAATTAAATGGCATGTTATTTTCTATAACTTGCTTTTTTTTTCACTTAACCTAGTCAATTTACTTTTTGATGTCATGGGAGAGGTAGTTTTTATATAGAGAAAGGAATATCTGTAGTTAGTTACTTGTGTTTAAATTAATATCCTATTTAATAGAGTTTTCATTTTAAACTCCAGCTTTCATAAGATTTCAAAGTACTTATAAATCTTATTTTTCAAACATTAATTTTATGAATAAATTAAGCACTAATTTGTATTTGTCCTTGAATTAATATTCAATTTATTTATGCATTTGCTAGATTAAAAATCCCCTCAACACTTTAAAATATTTAAAGAAAACTTAAGCAAACTGTCTTAAACATTTTTAAATAAAACAACAAATTTGATATATCTGATTCTTTCTAGCACTTCAAACATCCAGGAAGACAGGCTTTCAAATACCCACACACAAAATAAAACCTTCCTAAGCACTCAAACACTGCTTACATATACAATAAATCTAAATGGATAGTTCTAATAAATCAGGTTACCTTGAGCATCTAAACATTGGTCACAAAGTTAAATTAAATCTTCCTTGGATTTCAGTTAAAATCTCAAGTTCTTCTTATCAGAATCCTTTAAAAGCTTCTCTTTTAAAAGCAAATGGCACAAATACAAATTAACAAAGTAATTACAAATTATTATTACACTTGCACTTAATATAAATAATAAGAATTTGGTTTGCTTCTTTGTCATCGCCATCATTTGTCATACCACCCTGTGTCAGAATCATTTGCCGTGCAAACAAAATGACCATCTCAAGATGGCTGTTTGGTTAGAAATTAAGTTTACAGATTATACAATTGGAACTTGATATGTTTATAGATTTAGATTATTAGCGAAAATTGAGACCAAACAAGACACAGGAGCCTGGGTGTACTTTCTTCTATGGTCCCACAGAGCCACTGATGATTGGGATGGGATCCTGTTACAATACCATCTGCTGCAAAGTGTCAGTTGGTCTATTGTTGAGAAGTGGTTTCTCACAGCTTGTGCCATGGGCATCCCTTAATTGTCACCCTGACTCATTTTCTTCTCAGCATCTTCTAGACAACTTTTTAACATAGCTACCTCCTGAAATGTTTGCCGTCTGATGTTTCCTGATGGAACTGATGAAAATAAAATGCTATATATTTACATAGTTCCGGTTGAAATATGGATTTTCTATAGACATTATTGAAAATCCATAGATACCTTTGCTTCTATATGCTCATATGATGTACCTAATTTGAGGAATATTATAAACTGCCTGTGACAGGATTATTTTCTTTTTTGGTGCTGGTGCTCTAATTGTCACAACCCCTGGAGGCATATTTTCCCCTGTAGTACTGCCCCCAGACATCTTTGAAAGCGGTCTCACCTTCTGGTAACAACTACACATTTCAAATACAACTTTATTTATTTATTTTTTCCCTGCTCCATGACAGGGAATTAATTACTCTTCAAGAAATCCTGGCTCCTTTTGTGGAACATAGAGTCCAAAATTTGGTCACCAGTGGTGCATGTCGCATTGTGACTTGAGCACTAGAGATAAATACGGTGACATGTTCCCAGGATACTTAATAACAGCAAGGAGAGATTTTTCAGAAGTTTATGTGAACTTCATGAAATTCATTTTACCTTTAAATTCAATTCTATCAAGGTCTGTTACAAATTTTTGTTCTAATATAAGATGTTTTATTTCAGTTTTTCCCTTTCAGACTACCATCCTTTCACCAGTCTGAATACACCATGTAATATCATATCATATGATTAAATTATGAGAATGTCTAATGTTTGTAAAATAAGATGTGGTGTCTGTAGATCCTGTATCCACCTCAGTTGTAACTATTTTCTTTCTTTATATAAATTATCATTTTACATTCATTTTTGGATAAATATTATGTTTTCAAGATATATATATATATATATATATCCTTCATATGACTATACTATTGTTTATCCATGAGATTTAGACTGTTTCTAACTTTTTCACTATTAGAAACAATGCTATAAACAACTATCCTCAACTATTTCTCTGTTACCAGGTGCTAGAGTTTCTCTGGGATCTGCACCTATAATTATTAGGTTATATGACGTGTCATAAAAAAATACGGTGAATGTTTAAATTTAACAAAATTTAATAAAGTAAAAGACACATTGCCATTAATCTCCCTCAAAATATTCCCCCTCGCCTTGAACACACTTATGTCATCATTCTTGCCACTTTCTGAAGCAGTTCTGGAAGTTCTCTTTCATGAGTGTCTTTAGTTGTGCTATGGTGGCTGCCTCAATGTCCTGAATTGACTCAAAACATTTTCCTTTCATGGTCATTTTGACTTTGGGAAAGAGCCTGAAGTCACACAGTGCCAGATCCAGTGAATCAGTGAATAAGGTGGATAAGGACGCACCATAGTGTTTTTATTTGACAGAACTTGCTGTACCAGAAGCGATGTGTGACACGGAGTGTTTTCATGATTCAGGATAAAGTAAAGACATGAAAGAGGACTTCCAGAACTGCTTCAGAAAGTGGCAAGAATGATGGGATAAGTGTGTTAGAAACGAGGGGGAGTATTTTGAGGGGGATTAATAGCAATGTGTCTTTTACTATAATAATTTTTTTTATTTAAACACGCACCATATCTTTTGGTCACA
This sequence comes from Rhinolophus sinicus, assembly GCF_036562045.2. Lineage (NCBI taxonomy): Eukaryota > Metazoa > Chordata > Mammalia > Chiroptera > Rhinolophidae > Rhinolophus > Rhinolophus sinicus. The sequence goes on from NC_133755.1 coordinate 111,178,343, forward strand.
CCTCGTAGGCAGTATTAACTTTCAACTTTACTAGATATTGATAAACTGCAATTCAAACTGGGTTTACAATTTGCACTCCCACCAGGAGCACAAAAGACTTCCAATTTCTCCTTATTCTCACCAATACTTGATGTTGTCAGACATTTAAAATTTTTGCCACTTCTGAGAACATGAAATGTCTCCTCTTCATTGCTTTCACTGACTTTATTACGAGTGAGATCTTTTCATACATTTATTTGCCATTCAGGATTCCTGTTTAGTGAATTTCCTATCCACATCATTGCCTATTTTATGTCTTTTTCTAAATGATGTTATATATTCTAATTGTATACCATTTGTTATATATGTTAACAGTTTTTCAAGCACTTTGCTCTTAGCATGTGGTGTCTTTTATTGTAGAGAAATTTTATATTTTAGTTAATTTATCAATTTTTTTATCATCTTGTGTTTTTTTGTCTTATATAAGAAATCCATTCTTGCCTTGATGTAATAAGGTTATTCTCCTACATTTTCCAAGTTCTTTCTTCATGTATTGGTCTTTAAATCATTTGGCGTTACCTTTCATCTATGGTATGATAAAGCAAGTCTAATTAATTTTGTTTCCGTTTCCAAAGGCAATTATCCCAATATCACCATTAGCCCATTTTACTATTACCCCAGTTGATTTGTAATGCCTCCTCATGACATACCAAGATCCATGTGTACTTGAGTAGGCTCTTGGGCTCTCTATTCTTTACACAGATATACTTTTTATCTACCACTGTGACCACCAATATTCTTGATTATTATATATTTAAAACATCTGGTAGGGCAACTCTCCCTTTCTTGTTTTCTAATTGTCTAATTTTGGACCTTCATTCTTCCATATGCTAAGTAAATCACTTTGTTAGTCTGTTTCCCACCCCCTACCCCCAAAAAAGAAACCACTTATGATTTGTTTGGAAATTGACAGAATTTACAGAAAAGTTTGAAAGAACTGTATCTGAATAATATAGTGTCTTCCCATCCATGCATTTGTCCTAGCTTGCCATTCCTTCTAGTCTTCAGTGAATAACAATAACATCACAGATACATGCGTGTCTTTGTTGTATTTATGCCTGGGAATCTTAAACATTTTGTTGCCATTGAGAATAGTGTCTTTTTTCTATTCCATTTTCTATTTGGCTGTTGCTGTTGTATAGAAACAGTACTGTTTTTTTTATGTATTGGTTTTATACCCTGCCACCTTGTTGAATTATGTAATTAGTTTTAATAGATTGTCTTATATTACCTTGGATTTTGCATGTAGATGATCAAATCCATCCTTCACATCAAGACTCATTTCTCCACCTTTTGAGCTCAGTTTCTTATCTTATTGCTCTGGCTAGAATCTCTAGTATAAGGACAGATGGCAAGAGCAAAACAATGGGCAGTTGGATTGATTCAAGGTTGATAGAGCAGAAGCAATTCAGGAATTAAAGATTATATTTGAAACAGTTGACTGTAATAATCCAGCTGGATGGTGATAATGATAATGATGGTAATGATGATAGCCAATATTTAATAATTGAGTGTTACTACATATCAGAAACTGAGCTGTGTGATATTTGATCCTTAGGAAAACCATGTGAGAAAAATAACTGTTAGTATACCATCTTAGAGATGGGAAAATGAATCCTAGGAAGTTTAGTGACTTGCTCATGGTCAGATAACTAGAGATTGATGGATACAATATGCAAAAATTAGGCTATTTTTCTTAGAACTCTCAACATTAAACCATCAGCTAATTTCTTTAATTCTATGAAGGACAGAATAGAAGTAATGGACTTCAACTCCAGCACAAATCATTTTAAGCACATTTTCACTTCTTTCTCAAATGTCTCTGATTATTTTCTCTGGAAGTTTTTAAAAAGAGAGTAGAAACCCATGTTCCTTAGATCCCAGTTAACACAATTATTGAGCACCAATTATGAGCTAAGTATGAGACATTCAAAAATAGCTAAAAATACAATTTACTTAAAGAGAAGCAGACAAATGAGAATGTGACCCACTGTAATTACAGGCAGAATAAAAGAAGTATTATAAGTAAAAGTATAAGCAAACTGTCACTTGGGATGAAAGCCAGGGAATAGATTAGATTACCTTTTGAGACTCTTTCCAACTGGTAATTCTGCAATTTAGTTTCTACTTTTCAGCTTTTTTATTGTGTACTCACTGATAAAATAAGGAAAGGATAGAGATAAGTGAATTTCTATGGAGACTTGCTCGTGCACTTGATTTTATAATGAACAGAATGGAAAAAATAAAGAACAGTATATCATTCCACTAAGTAATAATTTCATAAAATATATTATTGTCACTTCAAAAACCAAAATATCCCAATTTAAATTTTAAAGGTCCAGCACTATTATAGATATATTTAATCTCTGAATTTTAGGGCTACTGTACAGAGAGAGCTTCTTGTTACAAGTGGATGTGGGTGGTTCTGAGATTTATTTGCATAATTGTTAGTAATGCAGAATTGAGTACAGACATCAACTGGAAAATTTTTTTTTAAGGGCCTGAATCTGCACAAACAAATCTTGGGTAAACCTCTAAATACATAAGATGTCATAAAAATAAAGAAAAATGGAAGAATCCGTCAGTAGTTAATGTCTTCAGGAAAAGCAACAACATTGTATAAAATTGTTAAGAGAATCAGATTTAAATGCTCAGAAATGTTGATACTTTCACTTGGCTTCTCTTTAACTTCAGGGATTCATTTTTCTAAAACTCAATGCTTTTAAATTCACTATTGAGAATTTGGGAGTAATTGTGCATATCAGGCATATTACTATTATTGTTGTTATTATTTTATTCTGTTTTTATGAGCACACATCACACACATTCTAGGGATGGTTTAACTCATTTCTCTGCCTTCTGTTCGGTTTGTGTTGATTGTGAGATGTTTTCCTGACGATTTAAGGGAAGTTTGACAACAGTGATTGCATAGTTGTAGGAGCTTTATGGTCTTTAATGTTGGAATCCTCTTATTTTTTCATGTGGGGAAAAATAGATTTATATCCTATTTATTTTCAACTTGATTTAGATAGAGAGTTTTAATGTGACTAACAAGTTATGACTCATGCAGTTGTTGGTCTGTAATTAATCATAGGCCTAAGATCTATCAAAAAACCATTCTTCTGTGCGATTTCCAGCAGTTGTGAGCTGTAGAGACACCAATCTTCTTTCTCTACCATTAACGTGCACCAGATAATCATTGTCCGCTGAAAGCTGCTAAAAATTAGAACACCTATGCTTTCTGCACTTCTCAAAATGTTAAACAAGATGATTTTTCCTCTTACACTGTTTTCATCTATTTATGTATACTATCTTTTCCTTCTAGTACAGTTGATGCCTCCCAATGTGTTTTTTTCTGATGTGCTTACTGTCTTTGTAAAACAAAGTGAGAAATTATAATGTGGAAAATCCTGATAAGACTACTTTTCTTGCTAAGCTCATGTTCTATTAAAAATCCCTGAAGCATCCACCATTGGATTTTATAGACTCCTCTTGAAAATTCGGAACCAAAACTTTTTAAAGGGTTTAGGAAGAAAAGGCAAAAGAAAAAGAAATGGGGGGGAGAATCCAATATGAAACAAACACACTTGGGACGGAGCTGACTCAGAAAGTAAGATGAAGTCATCAGAATACAGTATTTGCAAGCAACAGGGAAATATAATGTCAGAAAGAGAGCATTGTGTATGCATAGAGGCCAGAGGTGCAGGAGAACTGAACAGAAAAGTTTCCATTACTACCTGCAGGAAAATCTCATGCTGCAACTCATCACACAGCAGGCAATGAGTGAGAGTAAGAGAAGGCCAGGCAGCCACCTGAGCTGCCATAAAAGATAAGGAAGTGGAGAGAACAAAGAACACAAGAGGCTAGAATCTAAAATAAGGCAGATTAAGTGGAACGGGAGAGGGGACTTAAAATGTCAAGCTCAAGTGAGGCTGAATAAAGTACAAGTTGCTGCTGAAAGGATGTCATTAATAAATTTAAATTCAACTATATATTGCATAACGATTACTCTCATCATTGCTTGATACATATTAAGAATACATACAATTAAGGGCATGTACAATATATCTCCTTCATTTTCTCAGAATTTATATGATCACATAAATCTCTGCCACATCAAGTAGGTGTTCGAACATATGACTCACTGAAAAGTCTATGCATGTAAAATAACCGAGGTTTGAATTCTTTTAGCAAAAGGTTTCATGCTATAATTGGAATGGTGTTCTTGGCTAACGATATTCTCTCCTTGATACTGGATACACCTAGAGCTATGACTGGGTCCATCCTCACGGAAATTCCCTACTTTCCTTTACATATGTTCAAGTGAATTGCTGCAACTGTGTGTGACACTGAGTCTCTCGCAACAGGAAACCATTAAGAGAATGCGATAGCAAGAGATTATTTAATATTTTTAATTAGATCATGGCTAGCTTACCATAATAACTAGCACACTTCTCTCAGTCTTAGTCTTCTAGCCTTTATAATGAAATAACAAAAATGGCCAACTCATAGGTTAATTGTGAAGAATAATATGACACAGTAAATATAAAGCATTTATCAGAACAACTGGCAATTTGTTGAACTAGAAATGACTCAACAAATGTTAGCTTTTATTATCTTTAAAGTGTCAGCTGTGTAAGTTCACAGAGCATTTCAATTTTGACCACCTCTGTATATGTAATAACTATCAGTGCCTAGTAAATGATAGAAACTGAATAATATTTCTTCACTGAATAAACTAGTACATGGTAAGAAACAGTTTCTGCCCTCAGAATGAACACAATCAACTGAGAGAAATGGAAAATTTAATTGAAACTTACAAAATAATGTACTAAATGCTATCAAATGGGTAATTCAGAATACTGAAAAAGGTATTTTTTTCTAACAATACAATGGTACCCTGAAATCCCTTTTAAAACATCACCTAAAAAGTGCATAACTGAACTGGCAGGAAAGTAAGGGAACTCCTCAAAGGCCAAAATTAAGGAGACATCATGAATCCAGAGAGAAGGCAGCTGTCCTCTGCCATGTGCTTCAGCCAATGCCTGTGGTCTGAAGCAGCTTAGATCACACGTTCACAGGGGAAAGGAGGAGGAGCTTAGGGGTTGATGACAGTGTCCCAAATAAAAAAAAAATAAAAAAATAAAAATTTCTATTGATTCAAATTTATCAAAGCAATTATTCTGACACATGAAACTTAACATTTGACACTTCCTAGGAAGCATATCTTATTTACATCCTTACTCCTCCAGTGGCGGTCAATATATTACATTTAAAGGGGAAGTGATTTAGAAAACAGCCATAAATACACAGTTACCCAGTGCCTTGATATTTTCCTATTCCTCTGCTGGCATTCAACCCAACAGCTGTCACTGTTACCTCTGTAGAAATTTAGATCTTGTACAGATCTTTGAATGGCATTGAGCTTTGATAGATGGTCATAACATCTTGTTAGAAATTATATGCAGATTTTTCCAAGAGATTATGTGTCAAGTTTTTATTCTAAAAGCAAGGGGAAAAGCCAAAAAAAAAAAATTTCTCTGTAAAATCAAATATTAAGAGATGGTGAACATGAATTTCCCTCCAGCTTTGTCTTGGTTGACTATTCTTTTGGGCTAAGGTTGATTATTTTTATGACTCTTCATAGAGACTGTCAGATCTGTCTGATTAAGTGAGAACTAGCATAAGGAGATTGTATAAAGAATATTATTCCTATAAAGTCATTTCTTTTAGAAGCTAAAGAGGAAATTTTGTTTTACATAAAGGGAAATTCATGTACTTTATGTCGGTTGTCATATTTTGATTATCAAAAACATTTTGAATTCAGTGTGATAACTTCAGAGGGACAATTAATCTCAGAGAGATTAAATAACATGGTCACTCAACTATCATGTGGTCAGACAGGGATTTGAATGAGATAATCCCCTGGAAACTAATGCCCAAACTCTAAAGCAATCAGACACACATTCTTAGCTATCAGTCATTTCTTAATGAAAGAGATATGCAGTGGTTGTCACCTGAGGCTGCCCATGAGAACATACACACTTCGGCCTCAGCTCTGTATGTTCTGATACAGTAGATTTTAGGTGGGGTCTGCAAGTCTGCATTTTTTAAAAGCTCCATGGTGATGTAGATTATCATTCCTGGTTAAGAACCATCACCAAATATACCATTTTAACTTCAGCTGGGCTGTGAAATGACAAGAATGCTGGCCATACATCTGATGAACAGTTCAGAAGTATGCCATTGTGTGTGTGTGTGTGTGTGTGTGTGTGTGTGTGTGTGTAGTGTAGATATCTAGGTATCTATATAGCTATATAGATATATAGATGTATAGATACATAGATATATAAATACGTATATGCATATACATATATATTGATGGGGGGCAGAACCTTCTGAGGAGGAAAAAGACAGCATGCAGTTATAAAAGATTTTTTAAGAAAATACAAAACCAAGGAGAATCAGGGTTAGGAGGAACATTAACTGGTACAGTATACTGCACTCAATTTACGTGTAATTCAAGCACTGATGATATATTGATAACCTATCTGTAAAAGGCCTAATAAATTTATTTTGTATTTAACTATATACATTGACACTGTCCATCTTTTTACATAAGGACAAAAAGAACTTTTAGAGGCTTTTTTCATACATCCACAATAATCTGTATTAATTCTCAGAGGAGTTATAATGTGTTACAACTCAGAAAGTGTTTGTATCTACTCCAGAAAAACCTACTTACTTACTGGAAGTTCCAGTGAGTGCCTGAAATTCCCTAAAGTCTCCCAAGTGGTAAAAAGTGATGCTCCTAGAATCTTAGACACCTGTCATCTCATAGCCTCTGGTACCTTCAGCTGCATGGTGGTGGTCACTGAGCCATCTCACAAAAATTAATGGAAAACTCAAGTATTATAGCAACCACACCAAACGAAGCATTCTTTAGTATTCTCTTGCTGAGGAATCCTCAGAATCCCCTTTTTTGTTTTTTCCCAGTAAGTTCTCAACTCCCATATTCTGATATTACAGTGATCTTAGGAGGTCATTCCAAGCAAAATGGAAAGCAAGAATAAGAGAGTCAATGAGTCGATGTAGTAAACAGAATAGATTTGGATAATGGTGAGAAGAGCAGAGTAATCCAGGAGTAGAAAAATGGGTGAAAGTCAATAGCCAAGATATGGAAACAACCGAAATGCACATCAATAGACAATTGGTTAAAGAAATTGTGGCACATTTATACAACGGATTATTATTCTGCCATAAAAAAGAATGAAATCTCACTATTTTCAGCAACATGGATGAACCTAGAGAATATTATGCTAAGTAAAATAAGTCAGACTGAGAAAGACAAATACCGTATGATCTCACTTATATGTGAAATCTGAAGAACAGAATAAACGAACGAACAAAACAGAAATAGATTTATAGATACAGATAAAAAACTGATGGTTGCTAGATGGGAGGGTGGGGGAGAAGGCGAAGGGATTAAAAAGTACAAATTGGTGATCACAAAATAGTCACAGGGTTGTGAAATAGAGTATGGGAAATATAATCAATAATGTTGTAAAGACTATGTAGGGTGTCAGATGGGTACTGGACTTAACCAGGGGAATCACTTTATAGATTATATAAATGCCTAACCACTACGCTGTACACCTGAAACTATTATAAAATAATATTGAATGTTAACTATAATTAAAGACAGTCATGGGATATAAAGTACAGCATAGGGAATATAGTCAATGATATTGTGATAGCTATGTACAGTGTCAGATGGGTAGTAGATTTGGGGGAGGGTTATCACTTTGTGAGGGGTGTAAATGTTTAATCACTATGTTGTTTTGTACACCTGAAACTAATTTTAAAAATTATTCAAAAACAAGAAAAAGAGGGTGAAAGTGTAATATTGGCTCACTTTGGTGCCCAGAGTAATGGGGAAAATAATTGGAATTTCTCTGTATCTGGGATGGAAGTTATTGGAGACTTTTTTAATAAGAAAATAAGGGACAGTCAGAGCTGAAACTGTTGGTTTATTTTTTCTTGGTTAACTAAGAGGATACACATGAAAATACTTGGTAAACAATAAAGGTTTATGAAACATTATCAGAGTTATTGAGGGTTCAACAAAAATAGAACCAAGAGAAGAAACAGAAAAAATACAGGGAAAAAATGGAAGAAAGAAACAAAATGATTGAGAGTAAGCTGGGACTACAACAGGACAGACTCTGTAAGTATGAGGAAGTAGAGGACTTTTCTAAGATCAATTTTAAGATGAAATGAACTTTCTAGGAAACATTTTTACCTTATAATTGATAATACACTTATTTAAAAAATGAGGCTGTCCATCCTAGCTACACTACAAAAGTTCTGTCTCTCCTTTCCTTACTACCAATATAGAGCAAGGTGGGAATATTTTCCTTGGAAATTTTGTTTATCTTCAGTGGTAAACTAAAGGTTCAAGTACTAGCAATTTGCTATTTAATTTAACATGTGTGCAAAGGGTGAGTTTTTTGGTTTATTAGTGAGTAATGACACACGAGGGAAGATGTCTATTTATTTACCTATTTTCTGAGATATTACTGAGCAAATAATTTCATGTCCTGATTTTTTACTTACGTTTTAGCAAAATCATTTTTCCTGATATAACCTGTTACTTCTCAAGTCATTTTAATACCTGTATACTATTTCAACTTGTACATGTACCAAAATTTTTCAGCAACCATCATCCTTCCTTGATGCATTTAATATTCTTTTTCTCTTACACATAATATGGAACTGAATATATCTGTGGGTAAGATTTTCTCTTATCTCCAATCATTTACTGAAGATAAATTCATAATACTGACATTACTGGGTGAAGTATTATGAGTGTATTTGATGCACTAATTACTTTGAAAATAGAGTTGTACTTTTTACACATATTCTGCAATAAATGAAGTTGTTTTTCATGTTTTATTATTTTGGTAATGGACTACTATATTTTTCTAAATTTACATTGCTTCGATTATTAGTTAAGTCTAACCTATTCATAATTTTTCCATCTTTATAAGTTTTCTATTTATGTTATTTCCTATTTACTAATTGAGATCATGACATTTTTCTTTTTTTTTCATTAAAATTTATTGGGGGGACAATGGTTAGTAAAATTATATAGATTTCAAGTGTACAATTCTGTAATACATCTTCTATATATCGCACTGTGTGCTTACTACCCAGTGAAAGTTCTCCTTCCATCACCATATATTTGACCCATTTACCTTCTTCTAACATGCTGCTCCCCCCTCACCCCCTGGTATCCACTAACCTATTGTCTGTGTCTATGAGTTCTTGTTTCTTTATTTGTTTGTCTTGTTCCTTTGTTGCTTTCAGTTTTATATCTCACATATCAGTGAAGTCATATGGTTCTCAACTTTCTCTGTCTGACTTATTTCGCTTAGCATAATAATTTCAAGAACCATCCATGTTGTCACAAATGGCACTATTTTATCTTTTCTTATGGCAAAATAGTATTACATTGTGTATATATACCACATCTTCTTTATCAAATCATCTATCGAAGGACACTTTGGTTGTTTCCATGTCTTGGCCACCGTAAATAAAGCTGCAATGAACATTGGAGCACATATGTCTTTATGGATAAATGTTTTCAGATTTTTGGGGTAGATACCCACAGTAGGGATTGTTGGGTCATGTGATAATTCTATTCTTAATTTTTTGAAAAACCTCCACACTGCCTTCTATAGCAGCTGCACCAGTCTGCATTCCCACCAGCAGTGTATGAGGGTTCCACAGCCTCTCCAACACTTCTTACTATTTGTCTTGTTGATGATAGCCATTCTAACTGGTATGAGTGATATCTCATTGTGGTTTTTATTTGCATTTCTCTGATAATTAGTAATGTTGAGCATCTTTTCACATGTCTATTGGCCATCTGTGTGTCCTCTTTAGAGAAATGTCTATTCAGGACCTCTGCCCATTTTTTAATTGGATTGTTTGTGTTTTTGTTGTTGAGTTATATGAGTTCCTTATATATTTTGGATATTACCCTCTTATGGGAGGTGTTGTTTGTGAATATCTTTTCCCATTCAGTTGGTTTCTTCTTTGTTTTGTCAATGGTTTCTCTTGCTGTGATGAAGCTTTTTAGTCTGATATGGCCCATTCATTTATTTTAGCTTTTGCTCCCCTTACCTTTGGGGTCAAATTCATAATATCCTCTTTGAACCCAAGGTCCATAAGTTTAGTACCTATGTTTTCTTCTATACAGTTTATTGTTTCAGGTCTTATGTTTAGGTCTTCGATCCATTTTGAGTTAATTTTGGTACACGGTAACAGATAGCAGTCTAGTTTCATTCTTTTGCACATGGCTTTCCAATTCTCCCAGCACCATTTATTGAAGAGGCTGTCTTTTCTCCATTGTATGTTTTTAGCTCCTATGTCAAAAGTTATCTATCCATATTTATGCGGGCTTTTTTCTGGGTTTTCAATTCTATTCCATTGGTCTATGTGTCTGTTTTTCTGCCAATACCATGCTGTTTTGATTATCATTGCCCTGTAGTACAAGCTAAAATCAGGGAGTGTGATACCTCCAGTATTATTCTTTTTTCTTAGGATTGCTTTGGCTATTCAAGGTCTTTCGTGGTTCCATACAAATCTGATGATTTTGTTGTTGTTGTTGTTCTATTTCTTTAAAAAATGCCATTGGGATCTTGATGGGGATTGCATTAAATCTGTATGTTGTTTTGGGTAATATGGCATTTTAACTATGTTGAGTCTTTCAATGTCTTTCCATTTCTTTGTGTCTTCTTCAATTTCTTTTAAAAACATCTTACAGTTTTCGTGTATAGGTCTTTCACATCCTTGGTTAAGTTTATTCCTAGATGTTTTATTCTTTTTGTTGCAATTTCAAAAGGAATTTTTTTTAATTTCTTTTTCTGAGATTTCATTGTTACTATATAGGAATCCAATGGATTTTTGTACATTGATTTTGTGTCCTGCAACTTTACTGTATTTGTTCATTGTTTCTAGTAGGTTTTTGGTGGAGTCTTTAGGGTTTCTATATATAGCATCATATCATCTGTAGAAAGTGACAATTTAACTTCTCCTTTCCCAATTTGGATGCCTTTTATTTCTTTCTCTTGCCTGATTGCTCTGGCAAGGACTTTCAGTGCTATGTTGAATAGCAGTGGTGATAGGGGACAATCCTGTCTTGTTCCCGAACGTAGAGTGAAGGGCTTCAGGTTTTCACTGTTAATTATGATATTAGCTGAGGTTTTATCATATATGACCTTTATTATGTTAAGGTATTTTCCTTCTATACCCATTTTATTAAGTGTTTTAATCATAAATGGATGTTGTATCTTGTGAAATGCTTTTTCTGTGTCTATTAATATAATCATATGATTTATGTCCTTTATTCTGTTTATGTGGTATATCACATTGATGGATTTGCATATGTTGAACCATCCTTGTGCCCCTGGGATGAACCCCCCCCCTTGATCGTGATGAATACTGTTTTTAATGCATTGTTGTAGTTGATTTGCTAGAATTTTGTTTAGGATTTTTGCATCTTTATTCATCAGAGATACTGGTCTGTAATTTTCTTTTTTTGTGTTGTCCTTACCAGGTTTCGGTATCAGGGTGACGTTGGCTTCATAAAATGAGTCAGGGAGTATTGATCATCTTCAGTTTTTTGGAAGAGTTTGAGCAGGATTGGTATTAGATCCTCTTTGAATGTTTAGTAGAATTCACTGACAAAGCCATCTGGTCCTGGACATTTGCTTTTGGAATGGGTTTGGATGACTGATTCAATTTCCTTACTGTTGATCACTCTATTTAGATTTTCTAGTTCTTCATGATTCAGCCTAGGAAGGCTATATGTTTCTAAGAACTTGTCCATTTCTTCTAGGTTATTGAATTTGCTGGCATATAGTCCTTCATAGTATTCTTGGATAATCCTTGGTATTTCTGTGACATCTGTGGTAACTTCTCCTCTTTTATTTCTGATTTTATTTATTTGTGTCTTTTCTCTTTTTGTCTTAGTGAGCCTAGCCAATGGTTTGTCAATTTTGTTAATCCTTTCAAAGAACCAGCTCTCTGTTGCATTAATTTTTTCTATTGTCTTTTTGTTCTCTATTTCATTTAGTTCTGCTCTGATTTTTGTTATTTCCTTCCTTCTGCTGACTTTGGGTTTCACTTGTTTTTCTTTTTCTTGTCCTTTATGGTGTAAAGTGAGGTTGTTTATCTGGGAATTTTCTTCTTTCCTGAGATAGCCCTGTAATGATATAAATTTCCATCTTATTACTGCTTTCGCTGCATCCCAATAATTTTGGTAAGATGTATTTTCATTCTCATTTGTTTCTATGTATCTTTTGATCTCTTATTTCTTCTTTGACCCAGTCATTCTTTAAAAGTATGTTGTTTAATCTCCACGTATTTGTGATTTTTCCTGCTTTCCTTTCCAGTTGATATCCAAGTTCAAAGCCTGTAATGAGAGAATATGCTTGGTATAATTTCAATCTTCTTAAATGTGCTGAGGCTAGTTTTATGTCCAATATATGGTCTATTCTTGAGAATGTTCCATGTGCACTGGACAAGAATGTATAGTCTGATGTTCTAGGATGAAGTGCTCTATAAATGTCAATTATGTCCATTTCCTCTATGGTGTCATTTAGGGTTAGTATTTCCTTATTTATTTTCTATTTGGATGATCTATCCATAGCTGTCAATGATGTACGTAGGTGTCCTACTGTAACTGTGTTTTGGTCAATTTCTCCCTTTAGTTCTGGTAGTAGTTGCTTTGTAGATTTCAGTGCTCCCTGATTGGGAGCATAAATATTGATGACTGTTATGTTTTCTGTTGTGTAGTCCCCTTTATCATTATGAAATGTCCATCTTTGTCTCTTGTTACCTTTTTTATCCTGAAGTCTGTTTCATCTGACGTAAGTATGACTACCCTTGATTGTCTCTGAATACCATTTGCTTAGAGTATCAATTTCCACCCTTTCACTTTGAGTCTATGCTTCTCCTTGTAGCTGAGATGTGTCTCTTGGAGGCAGCATATGGTTGGGTTTAGTTTTTTGATCCAATCTGCTACTCTGTGCCTTTTTATTGGTGAATTCAAACAATTTACATTTAGTGTGATTATTGATATATGAGGATTTCCTATCATTCTATCTTTTGTTTTCGGTGGCTCAGTGTCTCCATTGTTTCTTTGCCTTTTTATTGCTGTCTGTTATTTCAGTGTGGTGATATTCTTTGATTTTTCCCTCTGTTTCTTCTTTTTTTATATTATATATTTCAGTCTGGATTTTTTTTTTTAAGTAGTCACCATTAAGTTTATGTAAAAGAAAGTTTTGTATTTAGAGTATTCCATTTTTCTTTAGTATGCTTACTTTCTCCATTCCCTTGTGCCGGTTCAGACATTTACTCTCTCCCCTTTTGATTTTTGTTGTCACAAATTATCCCTACTTATGTTGTGAGTTGATTTCAGTGTTGCAGTAGCAAGTTATTTTTTTCTTCTTTACCCAGTATGTTACGTTTAAGCATATAGTGTCTTATTTAGTGTAGAGGTTGCCATTTCCTGCTTCTGTCTGTCTGTTCATAATACTACTCATAGTTTGGTATTCTTTTGATTTTTTTGTTTCAGGTCCAATAGGTTCTTTCTGTATTTCTTGTAATGTAGGTCGTGTGAAAATTCCCTCAGCTTCTATATGTCTGGAAAGGTCTTTACTCCTCCTTATCTAAAGGATATCTTTGCTGGATATATTATTTTTAGCTCATAATTTCTCTCTTTCAGTAGTTTGAGTGTTTGATTCCACTCCCTCATGGCTTATAGAGTTTCTGCTGAAAAATCTGATGATAATCTAATGGGCTTTCCTTTGTAGGTTACCGTCATCTTTTCCCTGGCTGCCTGAGGATTCTTTCTTTGTTGTTACTTTTTGACAGCTTCAATATAGTGTACCTTGGAGAAGGCCTTTTGGGATTAAGGTTATTAGGTGTTCTATTTGCTTCTTGGATTTGAAGATCCAGTTCTTTCCACAAGTTTGGGAAGTTCTCATTGACTGTTTGTTTGAATATACTCTCTGTTCCCTTCTCTCTTTCTTTTCCTTCTGGTATACCCATTATTCTTATATTGCTCTTTCTGATGGAGTCAGAAAGTTCTTGTAGAGTTCCTTCATTTCTTTTAACTCTCATGTCTCTCGCTTTTTCCATCTATGTCATTTCCAGACTTCTACCTTCAATGTCACTGATTCTTTCCTTCATCTGGTCAGCTCTATTATGTAAGCTGGCTATTTCATTCTCTATTTCTTTTATTGAGTTCTTAATTTCCAGAATTTCTAATTGGTTCTTTTGTAAAATTTCAATCTCTTTGATAAAATGTTCATCTTGTTCTTCGATTGTGTTTCTGAGTTCACTAAACTGCCTGTCTGTGTTTTCTTGCATCTCGTTGAGTTTTTTCAGAACTGCAATATTGAATTCTCTGTCATTTAAGTCACATATTTCCATGCCATTAAGTTCATTTTCTGGAAACTTTTCATTTTCTTTTTGAGCTGCCTTGTTACCTTGGTCATTCATTGTAATTAATGAATTATTATTTCTTTTCCTGGGCATCTACAGGAGTGGGTTCTGCAACAGGTTGGTAGGAAGAGGTCTTTCTTTTGCTTTCCAGTAGGTGTTGGTGAAATGTTTTATTTTCTGTCCCACTGAAGCCTTTTATTCTCTCTCATGCTGTACATTATATTTCCTCTTGCACTGTTCCAGCTTCTCATGTGATGGAGGCAGGGAGTTCCCTGAAAGGTTGGCTTCTCTGTAATCAGGTCACCTGGGTCTCAGGGTACTGCCTCCAAGGGGGGATTTGGAGCACTTCTGAAGTCCCAAATCTCTTCCTGCAACCAGATTCAGAGGCTCTGGTTGCCCGTGCAGGGACCCGCCCAGATAGCTGGGGGTGGGGGTGGGGATGGCGATGGGGTGGGTGTGAGAGGTGGCTCTCAGCAATGGTGACTACCAGCTCACAGTTGTCTTGCCCCTACACTTCCTTCCCTATCATCAGAATTAGTTGCACTGTGAGTCTATGGCTACAGGGCTGTCGTTCTCAGTGTTGTATGTATTCTATTCTTTAATCTGACACTGCTACCATTTCTTCTGGAATCCACTTCTAGCACTGAGAGGGTACGGGGAGGAGTCATCTAGGCTCCGTGTCTATGTTTTCCACCCTCTACTTGGCAGTGAGGGCTTAAACCACTGTTCTCACCCTTCTTCCCTGAGTCTTCACTCTGAGGTCTCTGCCGTGAACATTGGGTTCAGCTGTGTTACCATATGCTGATCCCTCAGGCAGGACTGTGGGCGCTAGCAGGCTGAATTCTTCCTTCTCCCACAACTGCCCTAAGTCTGGGCTGCAGGGAACTCCCAGCTCCGGTCAGCATCCTGCAACCTGAGACCTGAGGCCTGTGTCTCTGCACTTCCCCCTTCCCGCCTCCCCTGCTTGCCCAATTTGCCCTCCTATAGATGATTCAATTTTAAGGTTTCTCAAGTATGCCCGTGTGCCATGCAGGAAGTCCTTTACTGAATTATAACTGTTCAATTTGTTGTAAATGCCAGGGGAGATTTCAAGAAGCACTTCTCATGCCGCCATTTCTGTGACGTAATCCTCATAATGTTTTTCATAAAGATTTGGAAGAGTTTTGTAGTCCATAGCTGTCCTCATGTTGTTGACCATAGTATATTTTTTCTCACCAGATTTCTTTTAGATTTTAGTGTATTCTTTCAGATCACATAGAAACTTCAAATAATTACTTTTACTATTATTTCTTACATGCTTTTAAAATTATACCCTCATATTCATTTTCTATAACTAATTATTTACATATTTATTTAGAATTCTGAGCTTCAAGAAACTCCATGTGCAAAATAGGTTAGTTCAGAGTTCTAAGCAATCAAGTAAAGGTTTTCTATAAAAAGTTTTAGATACTTTTATTTTTTTTAAGAGAAGGAGGTCATTTAAAATACATAGTGTTTCAAAGCCACACCATTAGGAGAATAAAGGCTTAGCGGTGCCTTTCTCTGTTAATTTCTCTTACTACCTTTCACACTGTGACACAAATAGAGATGTGGGCTTTTTCTTTTCCCCAGTGATTAGCACATACAGGGAACCATGACATGTAATTATCATGACCCTTGAAATTTTAATATATATGAACAGTTCCCCAAAGTTATTTTTAGACCGATCTCCTAAATTTCTTTTTACTTAATCTTTTCAATAACATATACCCTGAAAATTCTCAACCTTCAAATTATTTCTAATTCTGCCTGAGTACTGGCATCACATTTTCCCACTGGAGGAAGTGGTCCTCTGCTCCCCCACCTCCCTCTGCACAAATGAAGAATCCTAGTCAGAGACAAGCTCAAGTTTATAAAGCCACCGGTGGCTAAGCCAGGGCTTGAGTCTGCAGCTTCTGCATACTGTTTCATTGCCCTCTCAGCCCTGCCTCATGACTCTGATATTTTCCCATTCTATTGTTTAGTTGCCTCATTGAAACAGAGTCGTACTAGTTTATCCACAATCAGGACAGCCATCTGTTTTTTCTTGCATTGGAAAACAAAAGAAGCTTACAGCTCAGTCTGAACCAGTAATACTAATAGAAATGCATTGACAGGCAAAGGCATTTTCTTCCACAGTGCCTTTGCCTAGTATGTACATTTGTTCAACATTTCTATCATCAAGAATTTGGGATTCTGCTCTTTATTTTCCCCTAGACATTTAAAAATATGTGAGAAAATATACTTTATCCACAAGCAAATTTTCCATATCCATTTATGTCTCCAGAAAGCATTTATCAAGAGAAGCTAAGCATATGGACTTTCTAAAATTAAGAAAATCTTTTTTGGAACTTGAAGAGACTTTTGAGTAATGCTGGATGCAACGAGCCATAGTGAATTATTAAAAAAACAGGACAGCAAAAGAGTGAAGGAAACAATTTTGTGCTATAAAATTAAAGCTCTTTAAATTAATATGTGCTGATATTCAGGACCATTTAATTTGGTGGCATGGAAGAGAATCAAATGACTAGAAGAAATTCTTATAAATCTATCTTCTATTTTAAAATTAAAGATATCTACTAATTTGAATATATCACCTGTACTTTATTCTGATGTTCAACAGTTTATATAAATTGAGAAAAATGCATTTAATTTTACAAATATTCCTCTGCAATTAAAAATATAAACATATAATTTAAACTATTATGAAATTGAATATATAAGATAGAAAAATCCTAAACAGACCTTACTAAATGAGCATCTTAGTGATGTTTTCAATTCTTAGATATTTTAAAATTGTAATAATAACACTTCAAAGAGGAAGTTTTCAAATGAAAGGTAAAGCTATAGAGGCATAGTCAGATCTCAAGTCACTTGAAAGAAAAACATAGGTGTAAGGGAAAAAGTTACAGCTAATAAGATTTAATGGTTGTGAGAAATATCAGACAAAAACTGATAGTGTTCTCTAGAGAAAATAGCTTTTGGGCAGACAGAAGAGAAATGAGGTGTGATACTGAGTGGAGTTTTAGAAATAAAGAAAACAGAAATAGAAATAGCAGAGAAAGAGAAAGAATTAAAAAGAAGATTAAATCAGAAGAAAGAATATAAGGGATCCCAAATCTTTTTCTTTAATCAATCTAAAGGAACACAAAAGCACTAGGAGTAAGTTTTTCCAAAGTAAGAATGATAATCTTTGGCCAACATCAGGTTGTGTCCATGGATGGGGGCTAAAAAAAGGTGACAGTTGTGGCAACTTAGGTGGGGAAACAACCAGCCTGTACTGTGACTCTAGTCCAGGACTGGGGCTTTAAGAACCACAATGAGAACACATGCTCCTATCTGGAGGTCACCATGCCCCTATTTGGAGGTGTCTTAGCTTCGTCAATATAAAAGATAGACAATTTAAAGCAGAGATACCTAAAGCAGTATCTCGGACTTTCTAAATGGACTGTGGTTAATGAAAAAAGGAAAAAAATCCAAACTAATAATCATGGGCAGTTTTACATTAAGTAAGACCAAAGATTTAGGACATCCCATCAGAAGGACTTCAGATACCAAGCTCATATTTAGTGGATAAAGTAAAAGGTGATCATCAGTGAGAACAAGCCCAGATTGTTTCTTTACTGTCAAATGGTACTGAATTTCTTTAATGCAGAGTTATATCTTCTCTGCATTAAATATGCAGATAATAAAAATGTGAGAAAATATATAAATCCCTTTATCATGTACAACTCATTTTTTACTAGAATTGCATGATACCAGCACATTCCTACCACCTGATGGTGATACACCTAAGTTGCAGGAATAGTATTTAACTGTACAACTAAATGATCATTTATAACATTAAGCTGTAGGAGTCATTATAATTTTATTCCTTACACATTTCTAAGAAAATGCCAATAAAATTATTGAGTCTGGAGCTGGACATAATATTAAAGTTTGTTTCTCTGAACCTTCTCATCCTACAGTTGAGGAAATAAAACATAGAATTTTAAATCTGCTCAATGTTACAGTTAGTCACAGAGATAGAAAAGGAACCACCTGCCAATACATTTAATCCTTATATTATAAAGTATAAGAATGATATTTTTATTACTATCATCTATCATTCTTCACCTGATTAGCTAATTAATGTGTGAACATTCATAAATTTAAGCCCTTTCATTTAGAATCACATTCAGGATTTTTTGTTAGCTTGAGGCTGATGAATTATTGTCCCCTGTGTACTGTTCTCCTACATATACTTCTTTCTCTATTGCCTAGACCTCCCACTCCTCTTACTTAAATAGCCCTGAATCCTGACTTTGTTTGCTCTGAGTGTCTGAACAACCTCCTAAATGTGAAGCTGAACGAGGATAAAATGAACATGAACAACAATATATATAAAGTGGAAAACATGAATGTGACATAGTACTCACTGTATAAGCAGCCCTGAAGCAGGTACAGTGACTCATCCACTTCATATCAACTGATCACCTCAAAAGCCCTAGATGGAAGACACACATTGTCTTAGACATTCGCAGGGGGATGGGTGAGAAAGGCCTGAGGAGGGAAGCCCAGATACAGGGCCTGTATCCACGACTCCAGATAGGGCCAAGGTCAGGCTGTGAACAGCTTTGTTAGCTCTATTTAGGAGCTTTGAACTTTATCCTAAGAGCAATGGAAAGCCCATAAATAGTTCATAGCAGGGAAATCACATGACCAGATTTATGTTTTAGCAAAATCATTCTGGTTTAATGTGAAAAATAGAGAAAGAGTAGTCAGAGGATGAGTGGAAAGTAAGACGGATGCCTAGAATGGCACCTGGCAAATACGAGGTGATTTATAAATGATTGCTGAGTGTGAATGGTAGCAAAGAGACCAGTTGTGATGCTGTTGCAGAAATCCAAGCAGGAGAAGCATTTACCAGGCCAGCATGGTAGCTTGTTATTGAGTGTGCATTAGGATTAAGTGTCCAATACAAGTCTGCAAAACTCAGAACATCCTATGTATTTATGTTATATGCTGAACATAGAGCAAAGGAAAAGTTTTTTATTTTATTTGACAAGGTAGCATTTCCCTTTTAGCAGTTTCTTTTCTTTAAAGATGTTGTACTCTTTTGCCATTGAAGTTGCATTACTTCTGAGCTGGCAGTTTTGCTGATGGCTTTTGTGCTTTGGAAGGCTCGCCCATCCATTTTCTTCTTCCCCGTTAGGCAGTGCAGATTTCTTCCCTCATTCTTCACAGCAAGGTTCAAACACATAAGCTTTCTAATTATTAACATCTAGGAGAGGAAGAGATTGGAGAGCAAACAGGAGAGGGTAAGCAGATCCACACCTGGTGAGTTATTGCAGAGTATTTCTATTAATTGATGTTGTTATCATCCCAAATGTTGACAGATCAAGCTTGCGTAGGATCCAAAATACTCACCATCACTGAAAAGAGTTCATTATTTGGGGGAATTATGTATTGCTGGCAACACAAGTTTATTCAAATAGAAGGCAAATGAAATAGACTTAATGGGTTCATTAATCCATAACTTTTTCAAAATGAGCATTAATGTATTAGATCTATTCACTAAATTTATAGATACTTCCACTAGAGAATAGAGCTTTTCACTTTTCACTTTCTTGTTAAGAGGATCCTTCTTGCTTAGTTTCAGAGCTGTCTGTGGTTTCTCGGAACTGGCAAGAACTGTTTTCCTTTATGCTGAATTTATCAGAGAAGTTTGTAGCCTCATGTAATGCAAAATGCTCAGGCTTCATCATCCTACTGATTTGGATTTAAATTCAAGTTGCTGGACACTTCGGCTTGGCAATTGTGTACCAGTTGTCAAACTTTTCTGAGTCTGACACATTCTTTAGCATCCTTCATTCATATAGATAAGCTTAATTTACTTTAGATAAAAATCCTAATTGAAATGTTTGGGATATTAGCTGCAATCTGAAATTCCAGGTGTGTTTTTCCACTTTCTCTTTTCTGAATCAGTAGATTTTTAACTAGATTTTAGTCAGTGGTATTTTTCATGGTTAACAAGCTTGGGAAACATTCAGGTTATCCCCTTCAGTACAATTATAGAAATTCAAACCTAAAATTGATCTTCAAGGCCACGGCATCATCTTGAGAGTTTAGAATAATAAATGGCACTGTGTCAACCTCACTGTTCTGTGGAGCAGCGGTTCCCGTTGTGTATTCTGAGGACCACTGGGAAACTGAGTCATGGCACGGTGTGTGCAAGTCCCTGGGTCCACTAAGCATTGCCCATAGAAAATCAATATTAGGTATCTCACATATGTACAGCTGTTTTCCAAGGTGTACATATGCTCTTGTGATCGGAAAAATTCACTCAAAAACATTACTAAATTTTAGGAGTGTTTTGTCATGTGCTTTCTCAGCTAACAGTTGTATAAACTACAACTGCTCTCATGTAGAACCTACGGACGTTTTAAATGGGGCCCTTGTACTTGAAGGTCAAGGACTTGGAATAGAGCAGCTTGGAACACAAAAACCATGGCATGTCCAGATGGCATTTGGAGAGGTTACTAACTCAGTCCAAGCTGGGGAAGAACAGAATGAGGAACTTCATAAAACAGAATAATAAAGGTATAGGGAAAAGCTCAGAAGGATGCATGCGCTTGTTTTATTGGTGAGGGAAAGGGAAATAAGATCATTTTTAGCCTGCAAATATATTAATTTGTTTTATTACCAGAAGTAGGTGTTTCAGGGGTGTGATTATCAAGAGTCAACAGAGGACATCTTTCAGGACCAGGGTGCCCTTGTGAACTCAACCTCTTCAGTGCTGATAAGAGGGGGAAGGTGGAGAGTCTCATGTTTCGAGGCCCCAGATTCCCACATATCTGCCATGCTGCAGGGCGCCCCTTTCCCCATCTGAAGTGTGAAAATATAAACATAAAGCATGATAAAAGCAGGTTTTTTAAAAAAGTGAAATTAAACAGGAGAACTCCCATTGCTATGATAAAAGCATCAAGGCCCTGAAATACTGAAGGATAAATCTTAATTTCTTTACCAAAGAGAGTGTTCTATGGGAATAATTTGCTTGCAGGAGGAGGGATGGGAAGAGGGAAAGGTGAGGGGCTTTTCAGACAGTGGTGATCCTGGGAGAGCTACTAGCTGAGTCCTCAAGCCAGGCCTCAAGCCAGGATTGGGGCAGTTATGTATTTATGTACCTGCAAAGGGTGGGAGGCAAGGGGGAACCCTTTGGAAGCATGCAAGCTCAGCAAGTCGCCTGATCAAAGGAAGCATACAAAACCCAGACCAAATAAACACACTTGACAGTCTCTGGCTTGCTCTCCCCACTCAACATAGAATTTGCGTTTTCTGTGGTTCTGCATCTTCGCAAAAAGAGATGGGGAGAAAAGTTACAAGAATAATACAAGGACCAGAAAATAGAACCGATTAATTCACAAAAGGTAAAGGACTTGGGGTTATTTAGTCAAGCAAGAGAAAAGATGCCAAGGGGATGACTTAATAGTGGCTTTTAGTGAAAAAAATGTTGCAGGAAAAATTCAGGTCTATATTCTTTTACCACTGAGACAAAATATGAAGTACCCAGAGGTGTCAGCAAGATAGAATTAGACATAAGGAAGAACTTCTAGACTACAGGGACGTCTACACGTATGAAAAGGATATACAGCTTCGCTATAATCAGAAATCGGACTTCTTATTTTTAAAACATTGACTACCTATTTGTTCTTATTTTTAAAACATTAAATAACTCTTGGTTATGTTTGAAAGAGTAAATAACTTGGTTCTTTGCTCCCAAATAAAAAGGTCCACATTTCTTCCTTTTACTTGTCTAAAATAATCACGACAAAGAATCAGAAAAATGTATTAAATGGCTTCCATACTGAGTAATTTTCCTGAATTGCCCAAAATTAAACATTCCTTAAATCTCCCTGAAAATAGCAGATTCTATCTTAGGTACTTACATTTTAGAAAACATTTATTTGAAATAAGAAATGTATCTGTCAATGCTAGCGACTTAAGGACTTAAAGGGTAGCAGATCTTTTGCTGTGTGATGTGCTTCATCTTGTGTACATACACACACACACACACACACACACACACACTCACTATCACAAACAGGTACACTCACTAAATTTTAAGTGCTGTCAAAAACACTCAGCCATTAGACAAAAATGACAAATTCAGTCATTGTACTTCTGTTTTCACGTTTAACCTCATGTAGTTATTTGTGTAAGATCCTGTTTGAACATTAACACATGCAAGTGAATCTGGCTTGAAATGTAAGATCTGTGAAATGCAGACACTACTACCGTGTTTCCCCGAAAATAAGACCTAGCCGGACAATCAGCTCTAATGTGTCTTTTGGAGCAAAAAATAATATAAGACCTGCTCTTATTTTACTATAATGTAAGACCAGATCTTATATTATTTTTTGCTCCAAAAGACACATTAGAGCTGATTGTCCGGCTAGGTCTTATTTTCGGGGAAACATGGTAAAAATCATAGTCAGTACCAAGGTTCTCACTTGCACAGAAATTCTAGTGCAAGCAGAGCCCCACAAGTGAATTTGCTAATTGAATCCCTCCCTAGACTGTAGATATTAAGTGTTTTGGTTTTATCCCTGATAGATAATCTTGGGAAATTGAGACATAGTTATAGAATAAGTCCTTTGAAGAAAAGTAATTTATTTTTTATTGTTAATATTAAAACGGAGTTCTTTTATACAACTCCCAAAATTAGAGACAGAGCAGAATCGTTGGCAGTTCCTAAGGCAGCAATTTCTCATGTCTTCTACCCAGCCGGTTTACTATTTACACAGGATTAGTGATGGCTATTAATTCCCAATACAAAGCAAAAGCAATTCTGGTTCTACCTCCAGCATTATGTGACCATAACCCAGTAACTTCCAAACTGTGTGCCTCCCTGGAACTATTTAAAATGAAACTGATATTAGCACATGCTCTCTTAGACCTTTCAGGGAAATAGCTTCAGAAGAAAACCTGAGTGAGCCAGAGGGGAATAAAAAATAAGGACTGCCTTGGCACTGGTGATCAGAAGGAAGAGGTTTGCAGTAATGAGAGGCCAATGCATTTGGTCAGCTCTCCTCCTGGGGAACACTATGCAGGCACCACTGCTTCCTAAGTACTAGGGAACGAGAGCACGCTTGTGCTCAGCTGCATTAACAAGAGCTGTCGATCTCAGCAGTAGAACTTCTCAAGTCTGAAAAGGAAAACATTTTCCCTGTTGTTGGTTCCACTGAAGTGGAAGGAATTCTTCCCTTTCACACCTCACCCTTAAGTAAATTTAAAGAGTTTTCTTATATAACTACTGTCTTCTGCAATCTTTGGTTTAATAATTTTGCTTTTATTAGCTGAAAAAAAGATTGGCATTAATACTTAATTATATTGACAATGATCTATTGAGGAACAGGTTGAAAGAATGTTCTAGCTTTATTTCATTTAAGCTTAAGCTTGGAAAAAAATGGGAGAACTGTCTAACTTCTCAACACCTCCCAATAGCTGTCTGATCTGTGGGAACATAGCTTTCTGTATACAGTTGACCAGCTCTAGTTGTCCACCAGTAGCTGCAAAGGGCCAGGAGGAATGGATAGCAGTGTTATATTGGGCAGCAGTCACTCAGTGAACCCCAGTGAGTATGCTTCTCCCAGGCACCTCAGAGTGCTAGCATTCCAAGACAAACTGGGGAACCTCCATGGAGATTGGGAAGACTAGTGATCTAGAGCAGTGGGCAGGGGGAAGTGTCCTAATATGGCTCAGTGGGACAGGGAAAGAATCTACACCCCTCTGCTTCCTGGGCTGTTTCTGCTTCTGGCAATGGTGTTTCCTGATGACAAAGAATGCCTCTGAAAAATATCCTCAAATGTCAGAAGTCTCAACTTCTTCAGTCTCCCACAGGACAGATTTGAGAGGTGCCAGGCAGACCCCGCACTGGGAAAAGAAGTAGGGCAACTCCAAAGGAGTCCAGGACACTGAAGGAAGAACTGATATAGAAAGAAGGTAGGGAGGAGACAGTACTCAAAATTGCCTTGCTGGGATGCCTCTGCTGCTGCTTATCCCCACAGCATGTGATAGAAATAAATTAGACCAGGTAACTCTTGAGAAAGTATGAGGCTAGAAAAAAAAGTGCCAATACTTATTTCACCCTTCCTTTTATGCTGTAAATTTGAAATCATTTTAAAAGAATGAATATAATAGGACAGAGAGCTGTGAAAAGCATTTTGTTGAACTGGGTACATGGAGGGCCTGTAGAGAACTTATTCTGATATGGATTCTAAGAGATTTAAGGGCTTTTGATAAGGTGTTTTGTCCTAGGAAGGAAGGCTGTGCCCAAGAAGCCTGCTGCCCACCCCATCTTGTTGTTGTTAATATTACTGGATCAAGTTACTATGATCTAGGTCAGGACTTCTCAACCTCATTGCTATAGACATCTGGGGCCAGATCATTCTTTGCTGTGGGCAGATGTCCTGTGTATTGTAGCAGCATCTCTGGCCTCTGTGCACTAGATCCAATAACAACCCCCAAGTGTGACAACCAAAAATGTCTCCAAACATTGCCAAGTGTTCCCAGGGAAGGTGGGGGAGAGAGTAGACAAAATTGTCTCCGATTGAGAACCACTGATCTTGCTTAAACTTTCCAAACTGGGTTTTCTGTGTCACTGGTCCCTGAAAAAGTGACACCTTGGAAACTGGTGTATGTTCTCTCCCCTTCTTCAAGATTCCTACTGCACATCAAAATTTTAAAATATCTCAGAAGTTCTGTTTGACTTTGTTTAAACCCAAGCCAAATTTATTTTCCACTAACATCTATCAATGTTTTGTGATGCTCTTTGTCCTTAAAACACACTTTGGATGGGCTTTGACGGATACAGCCTAGTATAGTGACAGGTTATGTTATTATTTTAATGGTTCCTATGATCAAAAATCTCTGAACATAGAGGTAATCATTTTTGTGACTATGTTTCAATGCCATAAGAAAGACATCTTTTTATAAGGAGAGGAAAATTTTATTCCTCCCAGAAACTTGAGAATTGGGGGGAGAGTCAGAGCAATAGAGAAAAGGCTGGAGCTGACAGTTAAATTCCTAGTCAGAACTTCAAAGGAAATTGAATGTGGCTGCCCTTCATTCCGTTCCATTCCAGAATATCAAACTAAACCAAACAAATTAATACAATGAGAGAGACAGTGACAATACCTTGTTTACCTAGCTAGCAAGTAAAAATTCAGAATCCTATTTATTAATTGGGGATTCTTATGCCGTGTATACTTACTTCTATGGTATTGTAATATGCTCCAGAGAAAAAACAAAAAGTTATGGAAACAAGGCAAGTAAACAAGTGGTAAGTAAATATTGAAAAGTTCTGTAAAGTCCAGAAAGGATTCATGGAGACTAGAGCTAGGAACCAGGAAAACTTCAAGAGCCAAATGCTCTCGTCTTATATAGTCTCGTCTCATCTTGCCTCCCCTTCCCTTCCTTTCCCTTCCTTCCTCTTCCTTTCCTTTCCATTCTCTCACTCTATCATAGTCTCTCATCTCTTCTTTTCTCAGCATGGCTGCTCCATCCTCCTCTCCATGGATAAGCTTCTGCTTCCTCATAAGAGAGACTTCTTCCTGCAGTTCTCATAACTTTGGTTGGTACACGACTTTATTCTGTCCTGAGCCTGATTTTGGCCTTAATTCTATATGACCTTCTGCCAAATGATTTGAGTATCCATGGCCATCCAGTGGACTAGTTAGTTGGCCCTGCGTCAGTTTTTTGCCTCTGGTCTGGTAATCTGCATCTAAGAGAAGAGGGGACAGGCACAAAATATTTATAGGCTTGCCTAGATCTGCTTATTCAGCAGGCTGTAAGGGCCAAGGTAACTCTTATAGAAAGAGATTATAGGTGAGACAGAAACCCCAAAACACAGCTATTACATCTCACTGCTGTGTTTAGTTTACAACAGTGGTACTGACATAAATCATAATAATAATAACTAGCATTTGTTGAGTGGTTGAATGCTACCTATATGTACGTCAGGTGCTTTTCTAAATGCTTTTTGGTCATTCACTCATTTTATTCTCATGATAAACCTATGATGTAGATGCAATTATTTGTCCCATTTTACAGATGAGGAAACAAAGAAGCAAAAGTTAGGTACCCCAAATCCAGCAACTGATTAAGTGATTAAACCAGGATTCAAACCTAGGCATCTGACTTGGTCTATGCTCTTAGTTACTCTACTGAACTCCTTCACTGGGCGGGGAAAGGGGGGAAATATATATAAAATACACACACACACACACACACACACACACACACACACAGGATGCAAAAATAATGTATACTCGGTGGCCAGCCCAGTGGCTCAGGCCGTTAGAGCTCCAAGCTCCTAATTCCGAAGGCTGCCGGTTCGATTCCCACATGGGCCAGTGGGCTCTCAACCACAAGGTTGCCAGTTCGATTCCTCGACTCCCACAAGGGATGGTGGGCTGTGCCCCCTGCAACTAGCAATGGCAACTGGACCTGGAGCTGAGCTGCGCCCTCCACAACTAAGACTGACAGGACAACAACTTGAAGCTGAACGGCACCCTCCACAACTAAGATTGAAACGACAACAACTTGACTTGGAAAAAAGTCCTAGAAATACACACTGTTCCCCAATAAAGTCCTGTTCCCCTTCCCCAATAAAATTTTTTAAAAAAAATGTATACACATTTTAAGAAAAGAAAAAACTGTATTAAAATCATAGTACTCAATATATACTGTTAACAAAAGATGAATACAAGTCACATTTGACTTCTGCAATTACAAGAGGTGCTCAAAGTGGTTACCAACAGCATAATCTTAATACAGGTTTTTCCTTTCTTAAAATGTGTATACTTTTTTTGGCATCCTCTGTGTGTGTATATATTAATATATATATATATAATGTATTAATATATACTATATGTAATATATATTATATACAATATATATTAATATATAATTATATTTGTTTTATATATATATATAAATAAAATCTTGGCAAACTACCTTGAGTAGACTGGTATTTCAGAAAAAGCATTAGCCAATATTAAAGGAAACCTGCCTATAGTTATAGGCCAATCATGTAGCTGTGTCAGAATTTCTGTGCCCATGGTGGATGTTCTGTGTGAGCTCACTAGGAATTTCCAGCACTTGGAGAGTGCCTGCTGCTTGGAGCCCAAGCACCTACAGCCCAGAGTCTGCTTAGCACAATCCCAACTGAGTCCCACCACTCTTGCAGAAACACTGCCTCCACCTCCACCTCTTCAAGGGAAGGGCCTCCCTCCTCACCTTCTAGTCTGCCTGTCTGCCTGTGTGATGGTCTGTGTCTCTCTTCTTCATTGATCAGTCAAAAGAATAGCTTGATCCCTTTGAATGTAATGGAGCATTGTGAACTAGAGTGTGGAATGCACATCAAAGCCCATCGATGACCTTGCAGATCACTATACTCTCCCTAACTCTTTCTCTTATTAATAGTGTGGCCATTAGAGCTACTTACTGAAGACTTCTGCCACTCAGATGTGATTTCAGAATCAGGAAAACTGTAACTTTTAACATTTTCCTGATATACATTTTAGTGAAGACTAATGTTTTTTTCTTTTTCTGTGTTCTACAATTTGGCTCAGAATAATGTTAATGGTTCCAATTCCTCACTCAATGCCAAGCTGTCTTTTAGAATCATTTTTCTTACTAAATCTTAGCCAACCCTTATGTTAATATTTAGTCTGATTTTTTAAAATTCTTGCTCGCTACTTCGAGGGGATGTATGCATCCATATGTTCACTGCAGCATTATTTACAATGGCCAAGATGTGGAGGCAGCCTGGGTGTCTGTTCATGGATAAATGGATAAAGAGGAGGTGGTATATACAAAGGAATATTGCTCGGCCAAGGGTGGGAATGGGTTCTTGCCATCTACGGCAGCATGGAGGGTATCATGCTGAGTGGAGGATGTCAGATAGAGAAAGACAGATGTAATGTGGTTTTACTTATATGTGGAATCTAAAGAACAGAATAAATAAACAAAACAGAAACAAATTTATGGATACAGAGAACATTTTGATGGTTGCCAGATGGGAGGGGGGGTTGAAGGAGGTGGGTGAAAAAGGTGAAGGGATTAAGAAGTACAAATTGGTAGTTAGAAAATAATCATGGGATGTGAAGTAAAGCACAGGGAATGTAGTCAGTGATATGGTAATAACTATGTATAGTGCCAGGTAAGATGAGTACTAGACTAGATGGGGAGGTGGGGTCACTTCTTAAATTATACAAATGTCTGACCACTATGCTGTACACCTGAAATTAATATAAAATAATATTGAATGTCAACTGTGATTGAAAAATTTTAAAAGGGGAGAAAAGGGTGAAGGGGAATAAGAGGCTCAAATTTCCAGGTATAAAACAAATAAGCCACAGGGATGTAATGTACAGCATAGGGAATATATCAACAATATTGTGATAGCATGGTATGGTGTCAGATGGTTGCTGGATTTATCATGGTGGTCACTTCTTTAGGTACACGAGTATAAATGTTGCATAACTATGGTGTACACTTGAAACTGATATAATGTGTGTTAGCTATATTTTTTAATGAAATTCTAAAAAAAAAAAAGAGTTGGGAAATATACACAAAAAATATATAGTGGTTGTGCTACACACTAAAATTTGGATAGATCTGCTATCTTTTTTAACCAATAGTCAAACATATGAGCAGAGACACAGAAACAAGAATGCACATGACAAGCTTAGAGAATGGTGTGAAGGTTGATTGGGTTCAACAGCATGTTAAGTGCAGGAGAAGAGTAGGAGATGAGCCCTAAATAATTGACCAGGGGCATTTCTGGAAAACCAAAGTGTGAAATGAGTGGCAAAGAGCAATACAGTAGAACCAGGAATATCGGAGTTTGACCCATGGCTCCGCCACTTACTAACTGTATAACCTTGCTTGCACATGAGACTCTCTTTGAGTGTCAATTTCTTTCTCTGTAAATGCAGAAAAAAAAAGATAATTCATTTCACTATATTATAGTAAGAATTGTATGAGCTACACCATGTTAAATTCTTGATCAGTACTCAATAAGTATTAATAAGTACTCAAATTTTGTTAACTAATCTTTTATCCTAGAGAGACTTGAATTAAACATTTGACAGTAAATGGACTGAAACAAAACTGTGTATTAATAATTCATTACTCATGGAGTCAGTGAACCTAAAACCTAAGTAGGCTCTGTGACCCTAATATAGTAACTTTGTCAGGTAAGGATGAAAAGAAAAAAGTTAAGACATATGGCTTCCTCAGCTTGAAAGTCCTGATACGGTCAAAAGACATTTCTCCAAAAATGAGGAGGAAATTTGCAGTGAACAATGCAAAAAAAAAAAAAAAAAAAAAAAATCCATCTATTTACAGTTTACTAAGCAATGGTAAAGGTACATAACTAGCATTTCGCTCAAAAGAAATCAAAAGTACAACCCCAGTTCTGTATTAAGACTGACTTCATATGTGTGGCCATATTTGTAAATTTCCTAATGAATCTGAGCATATAACAAATGCTCTGTCAATTCTAGTTAAGTATTTAAAAGAGTATAACATTTTCTACGTGTGTTTTTGTTACCTAATGTATACGACTCTACTTTTTTATACAATCTTTAAGTAAAAGAGAACTATAAACCCAGCTTTTATCTTTGGGGATTGTTTCGAACACAGTGGTTTCCTTTTCAAGTCATTTGGAAAGAGGTATTAAAATCATTCAATCAGTTTCCTAAGTTAGAACACTTGCTAATACTTTGTAGAAAACATCAATAGCATTCAACTTGGGAGATATTTATACTATTTTCCATTTTCATTCCTTTTTCTAAAGAATTTTTAATGTGAAAAGAAGTTTTCTTATAGTTCATCTTCTAATCATTACATGCCATAACATGTTCGTCTACAATTTACCAGTCATTTTCAAAACAACTTCCAGTATGGCTCAGATATGAATTCATGGCAGATTTTTTTTGAAACTATAAAGCAAAATTAGCAATTTTTCTGTACAAAAATTAGTATTGGAACTCTCAACTCAGTCATTTTAAATAAAAGTCAAAATTAGGGATCACTAAAATTCCACTTAGAGGTATTCAGTGTGAAGTAAAAGTACTTGTTGGGTGCATCCTGTAGGGGGGGAATAAGTTTACTTCAACCCCCTTAAGTTCCCTGGCTGTGTCTGCAAAGTAAACTGACAGAGATAGATTAATAGGAGAAAAACATACAAGTTTATGTAATAGAAGTTTTACATGACATAAGGAAATGAAGACCAAAGAACCAGTTAGAACTGTGTATTTTATGGGAGGTCTGATGAAGAGTGGGCAGTCATAGAGGAATATGATAGGTCAAGGATTAGGGAATTGTAGTTAAACTGGGGGACGCTTAGCAAGGCCTGTTTATTAGGATTCTTCCTGGCATTCCTTTGTCTTTGGAGTCAAGGATATACTCCTTTCCTCCAGGAATAAGGAGGGCACCTCTCACATCAGGGGTTTATGACCTATTGCAGAAAACAAGTCGGGGGGAGGGGAAGGAGAGTCAGAATGGCCTTCTTTCTTCTGCCATTTTCTCAAATTCCTCCAATATGCCAAGGTGCCATATTTTGGAGTAGCATGTCCTGAGCCCCATCAGTGCGCATCCCCACCTTGGTTATGGGCTTCAGCCTGTCCTTACAGACCACACATTCTGGTTGTGACCACAGCACATGGCCAGCTTGGTGTGTCAATTTGAAATCCGCTCTTCAAGTTCAAAGCCTGCTTCAGGTGGCAGATTCCTCTCTTCCTTCCCAGAGCTGTGCAAATTTTAGTTGATTGTTCCCTAAAGTGTGTGAAAAAGGAAAAGAGGGTGCTTTCACTGCTCAATTACCTTTTTTCTCATAATTGTTCATTTTAGGACATGATCTAAATCCTTTTATAAACCATGAAACTGTTTATTTTTATTTAAAATACGTAACAGAAATAGATGAACCTACCCTTGAAAATTATCTTTGAGTAAAACATTAATAACTGCTAATAAAGGGGATAATTTTGTGGGGGGGGTTTTCAGAAAGATATAAGTATGTCTAGCATCTGAATCAATTAATTAAATGCTTTTAACACAGCTAGTTCTTTTGTGTCCTGTAATTATACCCCTAAGAGACCAACATCATCAGAATAGATCTGCAAGTTGTCATTCACCTAAGCATCCAATCATTTTTAATTGAGCACCTATTATGTGCCAGTTGCTCTTCCAGGCATGTTCAGACAAAACAGTCTCTGCACTTGGCCTCACACAGCTACTTTTGTATAGAACAAAAATAATCCAATACATATATAATTAGAACTCAAAATACGGGCCTTGAAGGAAAATAAATGGGTACAGCAGGGAGAAAAAACAAGGTGGTTTTGTTGGCATCTGAAGGTTGAGGTCATCCAAGCAGTGATAAAAGAGTTATTCTAGGTAGAGAGAACAATTTTTGTGAGCGAGGAATTCTCCTAGTCATGCCAGAAATCTGAGAGAGATGCTGCAGCTGAGGTCTTGCAGGCAAAAGGGAGATCCTGCTGAAAGTGACAGTCACTGATTGCACAGAACCTTGTAAGCTAGGGCAAAGGCTTTGCATTTTATATGAAATGCCATGAAAAGCATCATCAGAATTCTACACTTAGACGCTTAGATGTGTGGTCCTATTGATGTTGATGTTGTATAAAGATTACTCCATCTATCATGGTGAAAACAGACATGGAACCACAAGAGAAATCGCAAGGAGCCCAAAGAGGCTGCATGTAGGCAATATGGTGGCCCAGGAGGGATCCTCTGCCAGCGGGCAGTAGAGAATACAGAATGCCTGTTGCTCGTTCTTTTGATTTCAGAGATCCACCTTCCTGTACCCCATTAACTGCCAGGGAAGATGATAAACCGCCATGCCCCACAGAATGTTATTGGTTTGGGACACAGAACTGGGTAGAAAACGATTAATTACTATTACTGCTGCAAGAAATTATCAGCTCATGAAAAGCTGCACTGTATTAAAAACTAACGTGCTTGCTTTGTTTATGGAAAACATCTGTCCACAGTGTCTGCTGAGGCATCATTTCTTTCCACTTCTCTCCTTTCTCTCTGGCGTTGTAGTCTGGTTTCTGAAAGTCAGTATATTTTGGACTATACTGATTACTTCTAATCATGTAGCTACTTATGTAAACAATGGCACCTAATAACTCCCTAAGCCTCAAACTATATTAAAAGACAATGAGCATTATCTTAGGGGTACAGACAACCCTAATGTTCCTTAGAATTTTCAATTTAACTCTTTAGAAGGGGTGGGGGGACACCTCTAAATGTGAAAATTCAAAATCTTCATACAATATTTTTAAGGGAAATATAGACTTCTTGTTTATTAAAAAATATGTAAGGACAAATGATGTGCTCCAACGAGTTTCTCATTCCCATAGCAAATTCTTATCTTTTAAGTTCAACATCGTTTTTACTACTTGGTATGTGTTTAGATAGAGTCAAGACTCGGAGGCTTCATTTAAAAAATAAAAGTTGAAGCCTCACTAAACCTTGCCACAAGGAATTAAGTTCTACAAAACTGGCTAATTTTGGTCTCACAGCGGGAAATTTTATAGTGGTTTCAGTAGTATTTAGTGGTTCTTTATTAGCCATGTGGCAATGCTAAAACTTTTACAACCCAGAATTCTGTAGTTTTAATATGTGGCAAATATCCCTGGATTAAGTCCCACTGAGCTTCTCAAATATTTCAACTATGACAAGCTTAAATTTTTTTTTCAGAAAATATGACTTGTTCATATCTCATTTTGGAAAACTATTTAATTTGTGTATACTACAAATCAGAGCAGCAAGTCATTTCTTATTTTATGATGATTTGTATTTTCATGTGTTCTCTTATGACTGGAGATCCTAGAGATTTCTATAAACAAAGGCTTTTAGCCAGTGTAGGTGACAATGAGACTAACACAGTTAGAATTTCAAGTAAATTCATGCAATCATTTCAGTCTAAGAAATGAGAAAATGGGGTAGGGAGGGAGGGAGGAGAATCTGACTAATTTCTTCCTATCAGAAAAGAAAATATTTAAAGATCATGATGTAAATAGAATGAATGCCAACACCACCTTGTACTTTTCTTTAATATTGCATAATTTATTGCTCTCATTAATTGAATTTTCTATCAGGGTTGCTTTGCATTTATCACTTTGTTTTAAGGAAGTATATTGATATTAATTTGCAGTCATTTATAGGTTACCAAGGCAAGTGTTTCCTTCCACTTATTTTTGCAAACGGTAATTCTGAACTCTCAGATCTCTAGGCACTGTTTCTGGTCACAACAGGTATTCAACAAATATTCGTTCCCATTCCTGTACCTGAGACCTTCAAAGCATTGGAGGAAAAAAAAATATGACCCCTGAAAAACTTAGTCCAGGAAATAAATATATGAAAAGGAGGAAGAATAGAACAACTGCATGTTTAAAAATGTGTACTACTTAGAACTCTTTAAGCAACAAGATTATTTTTATCAAATGCAGACAAGGTAAGATTACCTTGAGAAGAAAACAAAACCTTTATGTTAATCTCTTTAACATGTGTCAAGTCCTTAGGTACACAATAGATTGCAAAATTACTAGTTTAGTGGTATTCTAATTTAACTAGCTAAATCAAAAATACAGCTTTCATTTTAGCCAGTTATACAGGATAAATATTTAATTGGATACCTCACTGAATTTAAGAAAGAGGATGTTCCAAAACATGCCCAAGTATCCAATGGTAGGAGAACTACTATATATGCAATTGAAAGAACCCATTCCAAAAACACTCTGAGAAACGTTGGAGATAGTGTTGGATAAGCACATAGTGGGCTTCATAATTGCTCTGTGGGTTACATTCGTATTAATATCCTTTCTGCATAGGAAGAATGTTGGCATTAAATAATTTTCTGTTAGCCTTTAACTGCCTCATTCCATAAAATTTTGGAAAAAAATTCACTTAAATCAGTTTTAATATGAGAGAATGTAAACAGAGCCCCATATTTTTCATATCTGTGGTAGCGTGAGAAATCTTCATTTTATTTTAAATAAGCCTTAATTTGGAAAAAAAAATAAATCCATAAATAAATACTATAGAATATACTCTAATATATGTCTACATGTGTATCTTTGGGGAAAAGTAATTCTTAGTTTAATTGCTATGGACATGAGACATTAGAATGAACTGCTAATACCCCAACACAGTTCCCCACTCTGCAGGTGCCAATATGCTTTTGATTGTTTTCATTCATGAATTTCTGTACTCAATCAAACAACGTTTATTAAACATTGTGTCGGGCACTTCTCTAAGTGTTGTAGACATAAAGATAAATAAGACCTGGTCAATGTATTCAAAGACTCACAAAGCATCCTAAGGTTTGCTCCCAATCCTGAATCATGTATATAGGACTATGGGAGGATCACGAGTATATGAGTTTAGGAGGATAATTATGATTATACAATTAATCAGTTATACAAGTGATATTTAAAACCCTAGCCTAAAAATGCTGACTCCTAACTGAGGTTACTTAACTCGTTCAAAATTCATGAACAAATCCCTTAACTCTCCAATGAACTGAGAAGTTTGAATTATAAAATGTGATTCTGAACCTAAGATCCCTTCTGTATTTACAGGATTGAGCTGAAAGTGATCATTGATCAAAAGCCTCTTTAATGAGGAGAGGAGAAATGAAAGCTTGTGTCAGTTAACCAAAGGAAAGAGAAAATAAAATTCAGTGGAATAAAACCAAATGGACAGTATGAACTGGCCATTTCTCTTAAGCCTCCCACAGGCACATAAATTGACTGCCAGAAAATGTAATTTCACTTGTCTGGGCACAAGGAAATATCTGGGATAGTCTCTTATTTATTAAAACTTAACATATATTAATTTAAAAAAATTTCTTTTGGAACTATAAAACCAACTCCATGTTTTGTGAGATTTTGAATTGCAAAATTGTCCATATACAAACGTTTGGTTGTGCCAAATAAAATATATAGAATACATTAGATTGAAACAGAAATTTAATAGAAAATGTCCCAGGACAACAATATGCAAAATCCAGAACATTAAAACTGTTCATTTTATCCAAGGTAATTTAAACTGTATACAATTTGTTAAATATAATTGTTGACAAAATTTAAAAAGAATATCCAGAAAACCTTTTGATGTTAATATTAGATACAGCCTTGTGATGGGAAATAACAAAAGCAGGGACTACGTTTTATTCAATTTTTTTTTTTAATCTGGATTAAACCTATGTAATTTAATTATTTTTGCCGTGAATGTTATTAGGTTGGTGCAAAAGTAATTACAGTTTAAAAGGTTTAAAATAATGGCAAAAACCACAATTACTTTTGCACCAACCTAATAGAAAGTTTAGTGTAAGATTTGATGTATCGTCACAGTAACTAGTAACTATTTGTTCTCTCCTCCTGTTCTTACATTTGATTTTCTTATTCTATGTTGATCTCATTAAGTCAATGGCCATTTTTATAGCTATCTTAAATCATTTTTGCAAAGAGATGGCATATAATAGAAAAATGTACCTTTGCATCACTGTTGAACAGTTCTTTGTGTAGTGTTGCAACTTAACACACATTTGACACATTAAATATTAATTTTTCAGTAGAGTCATTAAAAAGTAAATAAAGAGAAAAAGACATCAAGTAATGAGTTAAAAACAATTCAGGTTTGTCTGAGAGGAGCAACTATGGTATGTTTTATAACCTTAAAACTTACAAAGGGAAGTTTTTCCTTAAATATACAATACTCATGTATCAGTTATTTCCAGAAAGATTAATCCTTGATTTGGCTTTTGTGTATTGTAGCAAGTCTTGGTTTCTAAATCATATTTAAAACAGACAGAGCATTTGAGCCATGTTTGCTGCTTCCCAGTTTCCCCGAAAATAAGACCTAGCCAGACCATCAGCTCTAATGCTCTTGTTTAAGCAAAGATTAATATAAGACCGGATCTTATATTATAGTAAAATAAGACCAGATCTTATATTAATTTTTTCTCCAAAAGACGCATTAGAGCAAATGGTCCGGATAGGTCTTATTTTCAGGGAAACACAGTAAGTAATAAACAACAAGGCTTTGGCTAATTTTTTGAGATCGTTAATATAATGCAGTTAATCACCTTAGTTAAGACATGTGAGCATTTTCCACAAACCTGTGCTAATGGTCCTCGAAATAAGGTTAAATAGATCTATGTTAAATTTTAAGTAACCACATGCATTACTACGTGATAATGTTCATGCATATGTTGCTTACATTAATTGCTTTCATAAGTTAATTACTGTAATACACGTTGGCTTCAGTTTATTTGAAACTTAACAAATGTTCACACCAGCTGTGGAAGTGATTGAAGGCAATAAATGAATAAGCCATTGGTTTACTTGTTTAAATTAAATCTGCTATCTCAAGCTGTCCTGAGTCTTATACATTAGAAAAGACTCTTGGGAAGTAATGATCATGTAATTCCAATTTTAATCACCGTTTAGTCATACTTAGTTAAGTAATAGAGTTGCAAACCTTTGTCTTTGTTTCCATCTTCTGCTCTCTTTAGTTAATTGAGTCACCATTGTGATTTACTTATTGTGGCAGATTTGATGTGTACTTTTTTGTTGTTGTTGTTGGGGAACAGTGTGTTTCTCCAGGGTCCATCAGCTCCAAGTCAAGTCATTGTCCTTCAATCTAGTTGTGGAGGGTGCAGTTCAGCTCCAAGTCCAGTCTCTGTTTTCAATCTTTAGTTGCAGGGGGTGCAGACCACCATCCCTTGCAGGAATTGAACCGACAACCTTGTTGTTAAGAGCTCACGCTCTAACCAACTGAGCCATCCGGCAGCCTCATGATCTGTACTTTTATACAATAGACATCACCTGGTCCTTATACAGAAAAATGTACAGACTATATCATGCCTGATGTCCTTTATGGCCACTTTTAATTGGATGCTAAAGTTTGTGTTTAGAGAGATGATTCACATACACAAATGACATTTTTTTAAATAATAGAACTCATCTGTTATTAAAACAAAAGTCTACTTTTTTTATTACATCATTTTTTTTCCCTGAATCCATGCCATGTTGGCTGATATAGTATGATAATATGTCACTACTAGACTAATTCATATAAAAACCTATATTTTTCTTAAATACTACTTAAAGCACTTTTGTTGAGAATCAAATTTCAGGATGTCTGGTTAAAGATGGTGAATTGAATGCAAGCAGTTGCCTTCAATCCCTTTCTGAAGTCTCAATAAAATGAGTATAAAGACTTTTTTTTTTAAGATTCTAACTCACTAGGACACAGGAAATAAAAGAAAGAACACAACAACCCTGGAAAGCATGTGGACAAGTGGTAACTGACTTAGCAGAACTTAGAAAGTTCAATTCTAAGTCAGCAGCTGGAAAAGCCAAGAAGCCCCCTAATTTGTATTGCAACCAAACGGCTCAGGACTGCAACTAGTTACCTCTGGAAGAGGAAGTGAAGGGGACTAAAACAAAAGCCTTCTTCTAGGCTTCTTAAAGAGGCAGTTAGACCGCAAAGCACACCTCCACCCCCAACTCCACACAACCGGGTAATTGACCCTCCCACACCCTGACAAAAATGGGAGAGACTGTGAGAGAGCTTCCAGACTGTGGAACCCCTGGCACAGCTGAGGGAGGAATACTGTACTGAGACAGGCAGGTAAAATGAAAGTTAGCATGTGGGTACACTCACCCCCACCTGACTCCCAAAACATCTACAAAGAGGATCACACCCCTCAGGCACTGGAAGAGCCTTCTCTGGGGAATTTCCATAGCCTAAGAACAAAGACTTGACTCCGTAGAAAACAGGCAGGGGCAGAGTAGGGATTGGGGAAGGTCCCCTGAAAAGGCCGAGCCAGATCATTTATACTAAAGCCCACCTAGCTCCCAGCTCCCAGCTCCCAGCCAGCTTTTAGCCTCCTCACTGAGAAGCTCTACTGAGGATAGGGATTGTATGGTCTTAATAATAGAAACACTGAACATGGATCCTACCAAAAACATGTCCTAACTCTATTAGGAGAGTAAGAGCTGGGGCACAGAAAGTGTGTGTGTGTGTGTGTGTGTGTGTGTGTGTGGTGAGAGTAGCAGGAAAATGAGGAGAAAGAGAGCTACATCCTCATCTTTCTAAAAGGAAGTCAACAGATAATGCCTGAATAGATAATGCCTGAAGCAGCAGCAAAGAGGCATCTTATTTAGATTATTTTTAAACTAAGGTCAAATAGTGAGTAGAGAATGATGATTCTCAATGGCTATCTTCATGGGGCTCAATAGCTTATTAGACATTTCACTAAATGATACAAAGATTCCTTAAAAGTGATTCGTAGGTCTTCAGTTAAGGTGTATCGTTAGCCAAGGGCATCAGTGGCAAAAGTTCATTTCATATGGCCAAACTGAGATCTGGATATTTGAAAAACTAACACACAAAATTAGCTGAGAACTGGAAGTAAAACCACAAAATACCAAAGGTTTTGTGCGTTTTTCTTTTTTTTTTTTTTAATT
Organism: Rhinolophus sinicus; assembly: GCF_036562045.2. NCBI lineage: Eukaryota > Metazoa > Chordata > Mammalia > Chiroptera > Rhinolophidae > Rhinolophus > Rhinolophus sinicus. The sequence goes on from NC_133755.1 coordinate 111,217,474, forward strand.
AAAGTGTATTGGGGTGACAGTTGTTAGTGAAATTATATAGATTTCAGGTGTACGATTCTGTATTACATAATCTATATTGTGCTTTTTTCTTAATCAGTTAGACTTGAAAACAGTTAGCATGGAAATAGAACTATGTGATTCTCTCCATTATATACATATATCGCTTTGATTAAAGAAAAACTAAATTTAATTAAGAAGTACAAATTGGTAGTTACAAAATAGTCATAAGGATGTAAAGTACAACATAGGGAATAGACTCAATAATATTGTAATAACTATGCATAGTGCCAGGTGAGTACTAGACTAATTGGGGGGAATCACTTGGTAAATTATATAAATGTCTAATCACTATGCTGTACACCTGAAACTAATATAAAATAATATTGCATGCAACTGTAATTGGAAAAAATAAATAGAATAATAATCACAAAAATAAAAAACCTAAATTTAAAGTTGTAATAGATGCTGACATAGTTATCATTTAAAAAACAAACTTTATTGAGGATAAAAGAAAGTTGCTATTCTTTCTTTACCAGTTTCTCAGAGTTTGTCCTTTATAACTTATTTTCATGTATGTTTTCATGATGGCCTGTCATCTGAAGACCGACAGAGCCCTAGGAATTATCATTTTTGGATGTCCCATCCTACATTATATTGAATAGCTCAAAATGCATCTATGTCCTGCATCAAGTTTAAATTATATGTGGAATAAAATTTAAAAGGATTTTTATACTTTTGCTTTTAAAGTAGTATTGCTTCAAGGAATTCATTTCCCTTCTGATTTGTTAGCGTTATCAGCTTTACTTTATATTACACTAAAACTGCTTTTTAAAGTGCCTGGAAAATTTTTCCTGAAAATTCTCATGAACTAATGTATAACATTTTTCTTAACTAAGAATATATATCTGTCAATGGACTATGATTCATATGAAATACAAATTAATTATATTACTTTAAAATCGATTCGAGCATGAAAAAAATGCAATGCCATTCTTGAGTAATAGTCCTCAGCAAAGCACCAAACAGGGAAAAAAATCTGAATTTTTATAAGTCAATATATTTTGGAGGGTATGTTAAATGAAAATTACCTTCGGGTGCTCAGATTGGAAAGAATTCTGAATAGAATTTACTATGTTAAGAATTTTAGTTGAAAGTCCTAGTTAGATTAGGATTTACCTTGAGGTATTATGAAAAATGTAAATGAGAATCAAAGGGAGCTTTGAGATTAACCTGTCCTGTTTCATGTCTACATCAGGCTAGTTTCTGTCATCTGCTGAAGGATGATACGTTTGTTTCTAATCTATGATTCTCACAGGATGAACATCCAGTCTCGGGGGGGAGGTGGGTGGCAAGCAGTACCCTTATCCTTCTGGAGATTCGCACCTTGTCTCTGAACACATTATGTTAACTCAGTCTCTGCTGTAAGTACCAATTAGTGACCTTCTATCATTTGTCATAGGTAATTAATTCTACTTGATTATTTCAAATTAGGTCTAATGACTTGACCAGTACTTGTCTTTCACTCCATAAGCCTAAGTCTTGAGAGTTTTAAAATATATGTCGCAATTATGCATCAAAAATACAGCGTGTAAATCAATTGCATTCTTTTCACGTTATAAACTGTTGCTTTCTTTAAACTGATTGAATGAGGTCATGCATCTCCTCCTGGTAACAGCGGTAACTGTAGAGGATTTTGCAGTTTACTATTTCATTCATCGTTACTGCTATAAGCAAGTCATTATTCTATTTTTCAGATAAAGTCCCTGACCTCATAGAATTTTTTCTTGAAAGAGGCAATACCAATAATAAACAAGTAAACAAGTAAATGTAACTAAACAGGTAAACAGATAAGTGTATAACATTTCCCACTAAAAGGATAATGCCATAGCCATAAGTGCCATAAGGCATAAAACTGGGTGTTTCAGGAATAGAGGATGTCGGAACACAGGGTTCCACCTTTAATTTGAGTGATTGGGCTTCTCTGAGGAGGTAACATTTGAAATGAAGATTGAATAACCCACTGAACAAAGATCTGGGGACAAGAGTATTCCATGCAGAGCCAGTAGAAAGGCCTTAAATATATTATAACGACATATATACGAGTATAGCAGTGATAATGATGATGATGGTGATGGTGGTAAGGTGATGACAGTGATGGTGGTGGTGATACACTTCATTTACAAATGAACCTCAAAAACTAAATACAATGTCCATGGTCACCCAACAGTGAAGGACACAGCCCCAAACCAAAATATTTAGTGACCATAAGATTTAAAATGCTACCTAAACTTCCACCTTTTGGCTGTTATATTAGAGGTGCTCTTAGAGATTTGCCATTATCGCTACAGGACTCCCCGAACTTCAAGACTGCTCTAGCACTTCCCAAACTGCAGGAGCTTATCTTAGGCCAAAGGGCCCTAGACTCCAGCTTGATAACAAGCTTTTGTCTGGCTTCTCATCACCTGCCAATCAACAATGTCTCCAACTGAAAATGTTTTAAGCTTCTCACTTCCTACCCTTGCAACACGGATTTCGGTGTCCCCAATGCCACTAAATCTTCAGCCCACTGGAACCTCCAGTCCAGTGACCCTAACACTTTACACTACCCATCAGCCCCTCACGTGCTTTCTTCCTTCTTTTAACTTATGTAAATTTTTTGTGTATCTTCACTATAACACTCCCTTGCAATCCCCTCTTTCAACAAAACCCCAGCCGTGACTAAACCCAAATTTTGGCTTTCTTCAATTCTGTGCCTAGAAACTAAACTACACTTGAGACAATCACACACCATACTGACTGTTGTCCCTTTAAATTCATGACTATTTGTCTCGAATGGGACTCCATACACCTGCTAAGTGTATTTCCCGACACTCAGGGACAGCTGCAGCAAATGTTCCCTCCTTTGCATGATTGTTTCTTTTCTAGTTCATCATTCTTATCAGCATTTTACATAATTAATATCTCCCATTAAAAACGAGAAAAAGCAAAACAAAACAAACACCTTAGATTCCTATCCAGCTTTTGCCTGCTTCTCTGTTTCTCTTCACAGCAAAACTTCTCAAAGGAATGGTCTGTACTTGCTGTCTCCACTTCCTTGGCCACCCTTTCACTCTTCTTCATTCCCTTTGAGCTTCCATCTCTGCTTTGCCCAATTCAATGGCATTGCCACTGTCCTCCTTTCACTCTGCCTCCCAGCAGTATTCCATGTAGATGATCAGCCTCCTTCTAGAAACTTTCCTCTCTTCATTGTGAGGTGCCACACGCTCCTGGTTTTCTCCTCTCTCCTGGAAGACCTCTTCTCAGCCTCTTAAGTGGCTTCTCTTCTCTAACCTATGTCTACACTTGGGGTTTTTCCAGGACTCAGCACTGGGCATTCTTTATTTTCAAATTTCCCCTTGCTGCCATATCTTCAAAATCTCATCTCTAGACTGATAATGCCCCTCTTTTATTTGCTTCCCTGAACTTTCCCCTGAACTCCAGGCTTACACCCTAAAAGTCTTTTTGATGTTTCCATTTATTTGTCTGAGGGTCATCTTAACTTTAACATAGCCAAAAAAGGTTTCTTGAAGTCACCCCAAAAGTATTGTTTCTCTTCTAGTGACCTACATCTCAGTAACTGGAACCTTCCATTCCATTCAGTTGCTTATATTGACTAGAAGCATTCTTGATTCTTCCTTTTTCCTTGCTCTATATTTAGTCCCTCAGCAAATCTTGTCCATCCTACTTCTATAATATTTCAAATCTATCAATTTCTCTAACTCTATTACTTGTCCCCTCCTCCGCCACTATTACAAGCTCCCATCTTTTTCCCCTGGGTTATTGCATTAGCTTGCTAACTACTCCCCCTGCTTCAACTATTGCCCCCTATAATCCAATATCCAAACAGCAGCCAAAATGGCCTGTAAAAGTATAAATCAGATTGTGATTCTGTTTTGCTTAAAATTCTCTTGACTTTCTTTTGCCCTAAAAATAACATCCCAACTCCTTATCGCGGCCTGCAAGAAAAATGCAACATCTAGTCCCTATTTCTTCCCATTCCTCTACCACTTTTCCTCTCCCTCACTCATTTCCAGTCACCTGGTCTTTCTAGGCCTCAAATACATTAAGCTTGTTTCCACCTCCGGTCTTTGTACTTGCTCATCACTCCACAATGTCTTGCTTTTCTTAGAACTGTCTTCTCCAGGTCTCAACTCAAATGTCCCCTCCATACAAAAGATTTTCCTGACCCTCTTATCTAAAACAGCCTCCCCAGTCATTCTCTAGCCCATTGCCCTTTTATATTTTCTTCACTGTACATGTCGTTATCCGAAAGTCTCACTCATTTATTGATCTTTTTGTGAATGATTTGCCTCCCTACTAGAATGTAAGCTCCATGAGGGCACGGCGTGCATCGACTTCTTCTGGCCTTAGTCCCGGAGCACAGAACACAGAACAGGGTTCATAGCTGACACTCAGTAAATACTTATTGTAAAGTTAATTAATTAATAAAAAAGTAGACATTTCTAATTTTAACCTTAAATTTAACTCAGAAAACTACATGAGGGGTTTTTCTAAATGAGTGAAAGTAGCATAAAATTAGATGTTGTATTAAAATGAGTCACAAACAAAGTTTTGGACTGATAAATTTATCATTTTTCCAATATCTTATAACTGATTTCAACCATGGCAAATATTACATTTTTAATTATTTTTATAAAATATATAAGATATATTTTATAGTTCATATATATATATATATATATATATATAATCTAGTTTTTAAATTAATAAATCTACTTAACTCATTACAATATAAATTCTATAGCAAATTCTTGGCTTTTGTCAAAACCTCCTTCTTGCCTATCTCTTCCTCACTTTAAATTCCCAAACATTATTTAATCTCTCTAGATCTTAAATTCTCTGACTCCATCTTAACATTACCATCCTACAAATGTGTTCGTGTGTTTGCTTGTCTCTGTAATTGCCCCAGATTTTCAATTGTGCATTTTGCATAATTAGGATAGAGCTGTAGTTATAACTGTAACTGGGGCTGTAAGAGTCCCCAGAGACCTGAGAGCACACATAAAATAAGCTAACTCATAAAAACAACAATTCATATTGATAAATTATACATGTAAGCTGGGATTTTAAAGGAGTAAAGTAAAAATTTATTGTACTCGTTTAGAATAATGCTCCATTAAAAAGGAATTATAGTTTTGGGTGCCCAGAGAAGCTCACCATCCCCTCATTTTTTGGATATTCAAGGGCCGCAGCATGTAAAGGTCCTGTGTGGTACTCTGTAAACCCAGGACCAATCCAGCTGCCAGCTGAAGCCCAGGTCACTTGGGGCAAGGAACTGTGTCATCCTTTGCTTGAACCAGCAAGAATCTGCTCTGAGGGACAGGATAACAAACCTCTGCAGGCATGTGCCAACCAGAACCACTTTTAAAGGAAAGTTATGCTTGTCTCTGCCACAGAATCATGTATCTGTGAAATATAGCGCACAGGTAAATTAAGATAATTTTGCTCAAGTTAAAGTATATTTTAATGAAAAGTATTTTCCTTTTCTTTTGTATATCTGTTAATTGTTCTTTGCCATATCACTTTGATTTTGTACAAGTCATACCTCTTCACCCAAAATGAAGGGCTAACTTGAACTACCAACCACACAAAGGGGACCTCAGGGGGGCTACATGCTCTTGAATTAACCAAATAACAGGAGAAATGTGTGCTTTTAGAAACCTTAAAAAAATTCTTCAGTATCCCATGTTATTTTGTATTTGTAAACTTAATAGTAATGTAAAAATATTTTTATTGTACTACATCAAATAAATTCAGGGTTAAAAATAGTGGGAGTTTTTATTTTAAACTATAGGTAAAATTCTAAATATGTTTATGTGTTCTCAAAATTCTGTCCCTTTTCTTTAACCACAGTGGAGTGACTACTGGCTGTGCAGTCAAAAGGCATACCTTTGTCACTTGCAGTTGGCTGATTTGGGTACATAACTTATGCTCTCTAGGTCTATTTTCTCGTCATCTTGCCCTGGAGACCTCACAAGTTGTTCTGATGAAATGTGATTCCATATCAAAGTATTTAGTACACAAACAAAATTTAGTCAGCAGAAAGTGCTGTGACCCTGGCATGCAACTAATTAATTAGTTAATTCATTCATTAATTAAGACATTAACAAACTTTTATTGAGCACCTACTCGGTGTCCAACATTTCCCAAGGCACTAGGCTTCCAAAATGAATAGGACCAAAAAGTAGATTAGTGGTTGCGTAGGCCTGTGGATGGGAATGGGAGTGAAGGCAAATAAGCTTGACAGTTCTATTTCAAATGATAGAAATTATCTAAAATAAGATTGCAATGATGTTTGCACAATTCTGTCAATTTACTAATCATAAAACAGTACATTTAAAAGAGATGAATTTTAAGGTATGGATATTATACCTCCATAAAACTTTTTAAAAATAAGTAAGGCTAGTCCCTATCCCAAAAAAATATTTTATAGTCTAATGGGGAAAACTGAGATATGAACCAAAAAATGCTACACTGTGCTAAAGAAATATGGATGCTGTTGACCTCCAGTTGTATATAGTTGAAACTTCAAATGATTTAAGTATTAAGACAATAAACATTGATATAACTCTAACGTTGGCAATACTGTTTCAAACCCAGAACCGACTTCACGCTCTATTGAGAGACATACAATATCGAAAACTTTGAAAAACTCATTAACCCTTATGCTGAACTTGCCGTGCATCAGACTCTAGTTTAAGAAACAAGGCCTTGACATATCTGGAAATGTGTCCAGTATTGTCAATTTGACATTCGTTGAGCATAACAGAACCTTTAGTGCTGTTTGGAGAGTGGGTGGAAGCTAGGCTGGGGAAGACCTGCCAGTCCTGGCACACTTACTTCTTTGAACCCATCCCCCAGGCAACACTGCCTGGCAGGGCTCCCAGATTATCACAGAGCAAGCAGAATGGAAGAGGATAGGAGAGTGGGTGACCTGAAACCCATCACAGCTGGAAGCTCTGCTTCCACTCAGAAGGAATGAGTCTGCCGTTCCAGTCCATGCTTTCTATCTCCAGAAACACTTTTCTGTTTTAGGAAAATATAAAGGATCCCCTTGCTCTAGGTATAAAGTTGAATCCCTACCCTTCCAAGTTTTCCTGTTCCCGGCGATTGCCCTAGATATCTCTCCACACAGTGTCTGCCTTCCTGAAAAGGTACTGGATGTTCTTTTCTTCCCGCTTGATCTGTACACCTCAGATGAGAGGGCCCCCACGTATGCTCACTGATTAATTCATGTCGTTTTTCATTCACTCAACAAATATTTATCAGGCCTATTATTTATTTAAAGTTGATCCAAGCCTATACGATCACATAGTGTCTCTAGTACTAAACCACGTAAAACGACATGGACATCTCCCAACAGACCCCTTGTGTTTGGCCCCTGACAACCCAATAAGCATGTGTCCTCATAGCAGAGAAAAGTTGGCATTTCTTTATAGTCATTTCTGTGCATGATGAATAAAATATGAAAATGAGTAAAAACATTAACAGCAACAGTCTCTTACTGCATTTCTCAATTTTGTAACTAAATATGAGGCGGCACATGAAAAATGTTTATTTCCATGGTGTCTTTCTCTCTGAGTCATTTTAAAGTTTGAAAGAAATATTCATTCTGCTTAAACTGTCACTCTGGACCTTAGTTTTCTCTATTATAAAATAAAGGGGTTGGATTTTTTTGCCTCCGAGGCCTCTTTAAACTTAAACAGTCTTTGATATTCTGAATCATACCCAAAACTTAGCCCTTAGCTCCACAGCGAGAAGTAGGGTTCTGAACGAGAACCAAATGCAGCTGACTACCCCCGAAGCAAGGCTTAATAACTTGACTACATCTACCGGAGGACACATTTTATCAAGCTGAATTATTTATGCATTATTATTGAGATGGCTGTCATTTCAGTCAATTTATTAAAGTTTCAGCAGGAAAAATTTTTTTGCCCAGCTCTGTTTGTTTTTATGAATAGCATGGGTGTCACCTCATCCAGCCCAATTTTTGTCTGACTGACGACTGTTTCCATCCTGCCTCATGCCATTGGGCTGCAGTGCTCCAGCCATTGGTGGTGTGGTCATGAGCCAGTGGGAAGACAGGCCATGTGTGGCCAGGCCTGTGTGTGACTCTGATGCTACCAGCTGTCTGTCAACACTCCCAGATGGGGGCAGAGGTGGCATGTGTGTGTCCAGGGGAACCATTTAGGTAAAAAGAACAAAGACCACTCGGACAAATCTATGTGCTCTACATGGATGCTAAAACTGAACTACCTGGGTTTGAATCACAGCTTCAGCACATACTAGCTTAGTGATCCCTACTGGTAATATGGGGATAGTAATAGGGCTGTTTTATGGATTAAAGAAGTAGTATATGTAGGCGGGGCCAGTTAGCTCAGTTGGTTAGTGCGCGGTGCTCTTAACAATAAGGTTGCCGGTTTGATCCCCACATGGGTCACTGTGAGCTGCGCTGTCCACTAGATTGAAACAATTACTTGACTTGGAGCTGATGCGTCCTAGAAAAACACACTTAAATAAATAAAAATGTTTTAAAGTAATAAAAGAAATAATATACGTAAAATATTTAGAAAAGTACCTGGCACATGATAAACACTTTGTAAGGGTTATTAATCTGTATGTCATACCTCCACATGGAAACAATTTAAATCACAAAGAAAAGAACATTTAGATGACAGAGAAAATGGGGTATAACATGCAGGGCCTTGCAATGGGTGGGAACTTATAGAACATGATTCAAAAATCCCTGTTCTGGAAGGTTTTCACAACAAAAAATGAGTTTATAAAGTGCCTAGACCAAGATAGGTCTCAAGAAGTATCCATTCCCTTCCCTTACCCAATATTTTACATTTCGTTTCATTTACTTTCTTTTCTTTATCTCCTCCTCCCTTCTTCTTTCCTTCCTTCTCTTTCCTCCTCCTCCTTTTCCTCCTCCTTCTCCTTCTCTCTTGATATCTATCTCTACTATCTCTATCTCCCTCCCTCTCTCCCTTTCCTTCTCTCTTTCCTCTTTCAACTAATGGTGACTGGTTTCCTCCTCCATGCCAGGCATGCTGGGAACTCTGGGGATAAAATTGGGGGACAAATCAACATGGTTCTGACTCTCTGATAGTCTCATGGAGAAGAAAGGATTTCATCAGATTATCTCACTAATGAAGGCGTAATTATTAATACAGCTTTAGATAAGTGTCCTGAGCTAACAGAACACTATTTTATAAGGGCATATATGTCAGAGGCCCCTGACCTATGAGAGAGTGATGGGAGTGTTTGCTAGATCTGAAGCTGTGAGGGAATTTACCGGGCCCAAAGGAGGGGACGACATTCTCTATGGAGACCAGAGCTCGTACAGAGACCTGTGGCCTCATTTTAAAAATGAGACTTGAGCTCTGGGAAAGATGCAATAATGATGCCAAGGCAAAAGATTGATGCACTGGAGAGATTTGGGGAAAATACCACAATATCTAGCAAAAAGTTGCTTTGCCTTACAGATAGTCAAACAGTATCTTGTGATTTATTTCTAAAACAAGAGTTTATTTTCCATTCATGCATTTTAATATATATAGTTATTCACTGATTGGTCTAGAGTATTAATATTAAACCTATTTCTCTTGTTCTACATAAATTTGTATTAATAGAAATGTCAATAATTTCCCCCATACATAGCCAAATATTCATCAAGGATTTTATGATAATTCTATAAAAACTGAGAAGTGGAATTATCTTGACATCTCAGCTCTGTAGCTGTCAGGTAGGCATCCAGAATAGACTCAAAAGTATTTTTTACAGATAAAAGTTAAAGAGATTGACAGATAAAAGAGTTAAAGATTCATAACCTCAGTTGCAGAGAGATTCTGCTTTCAGTATACTAATTGCTTTCTAACTTTTCAGAGTATTTGAGGAAAACTTGAATATAGAATTGAAGCTTCAGAAGTATACCTGGGTTTTCCAAGTAGGAAGAAATACAGGTTTCTTTAAAATATTATTATTTTTTTTTTATGTTCACTGTGGTGCTGTAGGAACTCTAAGGTGACATGGAATGACTGCAGTAGAGGCAGTGTCTAGAGCTAAAAGGACCAATTAAATTAGCCCCAAAGTTTAATCACTTCAGTCTTGGCCTGTATCTATGTGTATAAACCTATTTGGCTTATTTCAGGAAGGAAAATAGTTGTAATTTTTCATGGAAAATAACCTTTTTGAAGTTCCAGTCTTTCACTTTATTAATAGTGTACGTGGTATACCTGGCCCAGTTTCACAGGCTGTTTACACTTACAAAGTTAAACTACTCTAAGAGGAAATTTTGAAATTAGATAATCAATTATTTTTATTCATTTCATGATCGTATCATTGATTTAACTAAAGACACAACTTGACATTTAAACGAACACTATTTCTCCTCATTTACTATTAAATATAGTCAGCATTGTTAGAAATATTATACATGTTATTGTCCCACATTATTTTTTTTTAGTTCAATGTGTGGTTCAACTGAGGGATAACCTTGCTCTTCCTTGTGCTGCATAGAATCTGCATGAATATGTCCTAAACTACAGCTATTGTTGAGGATCCTTCACCTCTGACGGGCATTGAACAGTAGGAGAGTGCAAGTCAAATGAATGCAAAGTTGGTCTCACTGAGATGAGGTATATTTTTAATTACTAACAATTTTTGAAGACTAAATTATAGAAAATAGCAATCATTTTCTTCTGCATTGGCTCTTAAAATTAATCAGGCAACTGGGTTAATAGCAGCATATTTTTATTAATAACCTACAGAAACACCTGTACTTACTCATCCGATACCTTCAAAATGATATGCTAGTCAAGGAGTGTCAAATCATTATTTGAAAATTATTGAATAAATTTCAGGAGTAGTTTATTAATAAGAGTGAATTAACTACATTTTCAGGGCATTCATTCAGGGAGATGTGGCAGTGTAGAGGTTAAGAGCATAAGCTCTAGAGTTAGACTGACTAGATTCCAAATTTATTTTTTTGTTTGTTTTTTGGTTTTTGGTTTTTAATTAAAGTTTATTAGGGTGACAATTGTTAGTAAAGTTGCATAGATTTCAGGCATACAATCCTGTATTACATCATCTATATCTCACATTATGTGTTCACCACCCAGAAGCAGTTCTGCTTCCATCACCTTATGTTTGACCCTGTTTACCCTCTTCTAGAAGCCCTCTCCCTCCTCACCCTCTGGTAACTACTAAATTATTGTCTATGTCTATGAGTTTTTGTTTCTTCATTTGTTTGACTTGTTCTTTTGTTGTTTTGAATTTTATATCCCACATTTCAGTGAAATCTTTTTCACTACTTTTTCTGACTATTTCACTTAACATTATAACCTCAAGATCCATCCAGTTGTCACAAATGGTACTGTTTCATCTTTTCTTATGGCAGAATAGTAATCCATTGTGTATATGTACTACAACTTCTTTATCCAATCATCCATCGAAGGGTTCCTTTTTCTCCACAGCCTCTCCAACACTTGTTACTATTTGTCTTGTTGATGATAGCCATTCTAACCGGGGTGAGGTGATATCTCATTGTGGTTTTTATTTGCGTTTCTCTGATGATTAGTGATGGTAAGCATTTTTTCATATGTCTGTTTGCCATTTGTATGCCCTCTTTGGAGAAATGTCTCTTGAGGTCCTCTGCCCATTTTTTAATTGAATTGTTTGGTGTTTTATGTTGTTGAGCTGTATGAGTTCCTTATATAGTTTGGATATTAGCTCCTTATTGGAGGCATTGTTTGCAAAAATTTTCTCCCATTTCGTTGGTAGCCACTTTATTTTGTCAATGGTTTCTTTTGCAGTGCAGGAGATTTTTAGTTTGATATAGTCCCAATCACATTTATTTTAGCTTTTACTTCCCTTACCTTTGAAGTGAAATTCATAAAATGCTCTTTGAACCCAAGGTCCATAAGTTTAGTACCTATGTTTTCTTCTATGCAGTTTATTGTTTCAGGTCTTATGCTGCAAAAGAATGAAACTGGACTGCTATCTGTCTCCATGTACCAAAATTAATTCAAAATGGGTCAAAGACTTAAGCATAAGACCTGAAACAATAAACTTCATAGAAGAAAACATAGCTACTAAACTTACGGACCTTGGATTCAAAGAGCATTTTATGAATTTGACTCCAAAGATAAGAGAAGTCAAAGCTAAAATAAAAGTCTTTGATCCATTTTGAATGTTTATTAATAAGAGTGAATTAACTACATTTTCACTCTTGGTACACAGTATGTACCATGTAATTTTGGTACATACTGACAGATAGCAGTCTAGTTTCATTCTTTTGCACGTAGCTTTCCAATTCTCCCAGCATCATTTATTGAAGAGGCTGTCTTTTCTCCATTGTATGTCTTTTTTGGCTTCTTTGTCAAAAATTACCTGTTCATATTTATGTGGGTTTATTTCTGCGTTCTGAATTCTATTCCAATGGTCTGTGTGTCTGTTTTTCTCCCAATATCATGCTGTTTTGATTATTGTGGCCCTGCAGTACAAGCTAAAGTCAGGGAGTGTGAAACCTCCATCATTATTCTTTTTTCTTAGGATTGCTTTGGCTATTCAGGGTCTGTTGTGACTCTGTACAAATCTGATGACTTTTTGTTCTGTTTCTTTAAAAAAACACCATTGGGATTTTGATGGGGATTGCATTAAATCTGTATATTGCTTTGGGTAATATGGCCATTTTAACTATGTTGATTTTTCCTGTCCATGAACATGGAATATTTTTCCATTTCTTTGTGTCTTCTTCCATTTCTTTTTAAAATGTCTTATAGTTTTCACATCCTTGGTTAAATTTATTCCTAGGTATTTTATTCTTTTTGTTGTAATTGCAAAAGGATTTTTTTCTTATTTTTCTGAGATTTCATTGTTAGTATATAGGAATGCAGTGAAACTTTATATGTTGATTTTGTAGCTGGCAACTTGACTGTGTTTATTTATTGTTTTTAATAGCTTTTTGGTGGGTTCTTTAGGGTTTTCTATATACAGCATCATGTCATCTGCAAAGAGTGACAATTTAACTTCTTCATTCCCAATTTGGATCTTTTATATCTTTGTCTTGCCTGATTGCTCTGGTGAGGAATTCCAACACTATGTTGAAAAGCAGTGGTGATAGGGGACAGCCTGTTGTGTTCTTGAATGTAGAGCAAAGGGCTTCAGTTTTTCACCATTAATTAAAATATTAGTTGGGGGTTTGTCATATATGTCCTTTATTATGTTAAGATATTTTCCTTCTATACCTATTAAGTGTTTAATCATAAATGGATGTTTATGTCAAATGCTTTTTCTGCATCTATTGATATAATCATATAATTTTTGTCCTTTATTTTGTTTATATGGTGTATCACATTAATGGATTTGTGTATGTTGAACCATCCTTGTGCCCCTGGGATGAACCCCACTTGGTCGTGATGTATAATCTTTTTAACGCATTGTTGTGTTGACCTGCTAGAATTTCCCGAACTTATTTTTAACACCGACTAGCTGTGTGATCCTGAGCAAGTTATTTCTCCGTGCCTCAGTTTCCTCATCTGCAAAGTGGGAATGATAATAATACACAGTGATTGCTAACATTTACATGCATCCTATTTTGCACCATGCACTGTTCTAAGCAAGAAAGACAGACAGACAGACAGATAGACAGACAGATAGGCAGAGACAGAGAGATAGTAGATAGATATTATATGGCTGATACTATTCTAGGATCAATTATGCACTCAATCTTCATAACAACTGTATGAGGCAGGCACTATTATTTTCCCCTTTTCACAGATACGGAAACTAAGAAACCAAGAAGTAAAACAACTTGCCTAAAAGCAGCTCAGTACCAAAGTCTGAATTTAGACCTAAGGTGTCTATCGCCAGTCTCTCCTCAACCACTACACTACAATGCCTGATACACACTCAGTACAGGGCTGTTAAATGAGATTATATACATAAAGCACTTAGACCATTGTGTGGTTCTAGTAAATATTCAATGAGCAGTAATTACTATTCTGGTTCATAAAAATTATAAACCATATTTTTGCCATATGATGTATTTTATTGTACTAAATATTTAATATTTCCCTGAAATTTTCTCTTTTTGCATCATAGTTAGCTGTGTTTTGTGCAATTTAGTAAGGTTACCTTAGGGTCAACATATACTAAAAGCCATCATTTGTTTTTGGTTTCCATAATTTCATATACCAGAGTGTGAAATAATCAAAGTCAATTTTTTAAAAAATCATTCATTCATTCATTTTTTTTCCCTACAAATACTTATTTGTAAAATAAGGCACCTACTACTTGCCTGGCATCATTCCAGGAGCTGTTATAGGGCATTCAGCAGAGAACTGGATAGACCAGGTCCTGGCTGTCACAGAGCTTACCTCCTAGTAAATCATTTTGTCATTGACTTGATTCCAACTTGAGCCTTTAATCCTGGGAAATAGTGCCACAACTAAAATTGCAATCTTCCATTGTTAAACACTTGGGACGTTAGCTGTGTGATGTATTAACACAGGCCACAGTCCTCTCTGTCACTTAAGAAAAGGCATTTCAGGATCTCTGAGAACTGTATCCATAAATGAAGCCCATTGGGAAAGAATGTGCTGGCCATGTTTTTCTCCACTGGCACATGAGTGGATGTCTCACAAGTCAACCCGTTTGCCTCATCACTGCATGGAGAAAAGCCACCAGAGTTCCAAAATAGAAGCTGAGGATTTCAAATTCCTGCGAACAGAATTTGACTGTTTATTTAATTCCCTTATGTTGTTTTCTCTTGCACTTAGTCCTTTTAAATTTTATTTTGCTACTATCAAATCATGTGAAATGATTAATTATATTAGTGAAGGCTTTTCATATCAGATTATGTCCTTTGACTGTACAAGGAAAAACAACTCTTATAACAATGTTATTATTTAAGATACTTTTTTCTGTCATTTTATTTGAGGGGAAATGACTGAACTTATAGAAAATTTAGTCTCCTAAAAAAATTTTTTTTAAGTGTGTGTTTCTTTATTCTGCAGTTCTGTGATCTATTCTTAAGAAATGACGGGAGAGAAAGGAAACTTACATATATTGACCACCCACAAATATAACATAATCTCATTTAATTCTCACAACTCTGGAAATAAGTACATTTAACCACGTGAAAATAGATTCAGGAAAGCCATGTACCTGACCCGAGTTCACTGAGGTAGCAGAGCCAGGACTATAGCAGCTGTGTAGAATGGCATAGTCCATGAAACCACAGTATTTTACTTGAACAGAGATCATGCAGATGGTTATAAAACCACTGCTATTCAAAAGAGAAAGCAGTTCTGAACCATCTTTTATAGGCTCTATTGTTACATATGTCACATTAATATTATCATGACGAATCATCTCTCCGAATATGTTCATCAAAACTATTGAATTAATAGTTTGATGGAAACTATGTAATTCATCAAAAACTATTGAATTAATAGCCATCCACAATAATTGTAAATCAGTTGTACTTTTCAGATGAAGTGCTACATTTTTAGCATATTACTTGATGATCCTATTAAAAGGAATAAAAATAATGCAATTGGCATAGATGAAATAAGCATCTTTCCCATTCATTTTATGATATACCTTTTAAAGTCATGGTCATCATCAAATAATATTACACACTGTAATTACCAGAAGAGCAAGGTTTTGACTGGAAAACATAACTGAGATACAAGCAAAGCAAGACATTGATTATTTAATAGGTCATGACCACTTTAACTACAATAGAAATGTTATATATTGATTTGGAAAATCTTTACATCCATTAGTGCAGTGAAAACAAATCAAAAGTCTATAGATATTTTGTATGACCAAACACATTTGTTTCTTCCTTACCTAAACATCTATTAAATCTAATTGGGAAAGCAAGGAGAAAAGGAAATAAATATGAACTTGCTTGATAAAGTTGCGTAAAGTGCTTGATCTTACCTTTAATTATAGTTTAACTATAGAACAACTTGCATACAGAAATCTTAAAGTATTTAAAACATATTCATCTCATTTACAACATGGGGGGAGGAAGATTCCTTTCTCTCATTTCCTGCACATGAAAATGAAGCTTGGTAAGGGGATATACAGAGAGTTCCAAGATGAGTAGCGCCAATGTGCCCAGTCCCCAGACTTTGAGCCCAATGGCCTACCAGCCAGGCAGTTTCACAGCTCTTCATATTCTAGCTCATGTACTGTTAGTTTTCCATTAGTGATTATTTTGACTCTATCCCTAAATAACTAATATCCACACTAGGCTTTAAACCTCAATAGTAACTGCAACTGTGTTAGTTAGCTGCCAGGGCCTTGTACATATCTCTCATGGATCGTCATTAATAATAATGATGTTCAGAGAAAAAAGTAAAACCTGTTCAAACGCAGAAACTAATAAATATACCCCCACTTGCCATGCTGTTTCTCCTGAGCTTTGAACATGAAACAGGCAATGTTTCACACTACAAATGTGAGGTCAGGCAGTTTTTCATTTACTCTTTTGACCCTAAGAAGGAGGGAAAGTTTGGAGCATCTACAGTCATCATCATCATCAAGTAATGTTTATTACACAGAAGAGGGGCAAGGTGTAGACTGGTAAACATAAGTGAGATATAAGACTTCTTGCATACGTAATAGCTCATGAGCCTATTATGTACTGATTTGGGATGCCTAAAGGCCAGTGAAGTACCTCTAACGAAACACCAGTGGCGGTGTTAAAGGTTTCTCACGCTTCATGTAAAATCTTAATAGATACAATTGCACCACATCCAGAAACATTATCTCTTTACCTTTCTGTACTTCAAAAAGCAAAAAAAAAAAAAAAATGTGATTTACCTTATAAAAACACTCCATGGCATGTGTCACTATCAGTCTATCAATATATCTATAATGACCACATTTATTCTGTTGAATATTAAGTAATGAGATGGACTATTGCAGTCACAAAGGACAGATCTACTTGGAAAGTTATACAGATAATTTACACGGAGATAGCTTATAGCTAATTTAGTTTTGCAATATAATGCTTTAACTAGAACTTTGGCTTCTATACAATTTAGATACAGTAAAAATATAAACAACCATTTTTTTCTTAAGTTAGGAAAATCCTAGGGGTCCAATTATACAATGTTATGAAGAGGTACCAACTTGCTAGGGTTCTCAGAATACCAAAAATAAATAAATAAATAACTTAATTAATGTAGCACCCCAGCAGTTTAAAAAGCAATTCTATTTCCCTACCATCTCAGGGTCAAATTTCATGGTGGTCGGATTTTTTAAATTTTAAATTTTAAAATAATGGCTAGACTGAACTTTGATTAACAAACCACAATGAAAGAAATTTGTCAAAGTCCTTAAGGTCATTCTTACAAGATTTGAAAAAAAAAAAAAAGGAATTGACTTCACAAACAGCCAAGACCTTTCTAAAACCAACTGGCTTATAAATTTAACTGACCTGTCACCATACTTCACAGTTAAGAATCATGAGGAGAACTTGTTCTGAATCTTCTGGCTGACTCCCCATGCAGAATGAGAGAGCATCTTCTGTGACATATAAACAATGTTTTATTAGGTTTTGGCTTTCTTTCTCACATGGAATGGATAAGTCTTTATTCTTTTTCATGGATTTTTGGTCAGTACCAATTTTTCCTCTGAACATATATATTATGAGAAGAGAGAAAGTGGAGATTGACTATCTCTTACCTTGCCAGTTATGAGGTTGCCTGTTATCTTAAGGTTAAATCAACTCCCCCCAAATAATGCAATGTATGTTTTTATATTTCATAAAAATATTCCCTTAAGTTATTGTCTATATGTCAATATGTAGATTATTAATCATACTAATAGATTAATACATGCCTACAGTTCATTTTAGTTTTCTTTAAATAAATTCATAAAAGGAGGTCTGAAAGAGCTGGAGTTTGCTCAAGAGAAGATGAAGATTTTATGTGATTATTTTAATAATCAATATTAACTATTATCCTCTTGAAATTCCATAGGACAGGATGATAGCAGATACATGGACCAAAGAAAGTTTTAAATAGCCAACAAATGTACTTAAACAATCTCATTAAAAACTCTACTACCCTCACTTCAATTCTTCTTTTTCAACTCTCCTCTAGTTAGTAGTTTTATTAGATCAAATTTGCCCTTTGATTGGCAATGTTTATATGTACTTGTATTGACTCAGAAAAAAGCAGAAATGATCACTTTTATTTTAACTAATTGAAATTAAAATAAAATGCAGATATAAGATCTTGGCTCTCTCAAATGGGTGCCCCAGGTGAGAAAAGTCAGCCCTGCCTTGCATTTAATATTGATTCTCTACATGATACAAATCATCTGCCTGTGCTACCTCATGGAAAACATAAATAGTGGAAGTGGTGCTTCCTCTCTTGGAGATATTATGACACTTGTTTTTCACGGTCTGGAATCCAAGAGTGTAGGGTAGAATTACATGTGGCGAATAGCATTTCCAACCATGTAAAGTGGAGCAGGACACTTGGATCCACCATGTTGGAACAGAGCCTCCTGGGTGAAGTGATGGACACAGACAGCTGTAAATACCCTTGTTCTTTTATGTCTCTCCTGTTTCTTGAAAATTGATTATAAAACATCCACATTAGTTAATGCAAGATTTTTCTGAGTTTATATGCTATATGCAGATATAGTGTCAATATTGCAAACTGTGCAGAAAAAAATTTAATTACATTGGTATAGTTTTAAAAGTATTCATATACTTTCCTTTTCACATATACTTCAAGTCAGTATTTTATCATATTCTATTTTGGCACTTTTGCTCAATGGACAATGAATGGACATTTCTGCAATGGTTAATCAATAATTCTTACCATTCTTTTTCGTAACCTATAATAGAAATAAGTCCAGCTGCTACTCTCATCAGTTACATTGATAAGCAAAAGTAATATTTTCTTTAACCTTCCCCTGCCCCCAATAAACTAAATTTGTTTTGAAAAATGGTTATCAACTTAATGCCATATTCAATCATGAGGGAAGAATAAGACCTCTTCCCTTTTTTTGTTTCCAAAATGCTCTGCCCTCTCAAATTGTCTTTTATTCAAATCTAGAACAATCTTTTATTCATCACTTCCTACCTTTTTTAAATTCCCAAAGGAGATGTGAGAAAAATGCTTTTGTTCTTTCAGGAGCAGAATTAGTATAAGAATATCACAGAAATTTCTCTTGAATATTTTTTTCAACAACTATCCTAGTCAGCCAGATTACTAAAAATCAAGAATAGCTAAGAAAAGCTAAAAATTATGCTCTTGAAGGCCACTAGAAATTTGAATCCCTTATGGCTTGGTTTAAAAGTCTGTCTTGATAGTTGTTTGTATTAAAAACTGGTAGAGTATCCAATATCACTTTTTCGTGATACGACACTAGCAGCCAGTTTTGGTAAACAAACTGATTAAAAGATTATCTGTCACCCAGAATTGTATCATCCTTTATACTGTTTCACTTGCTTGGAGTCAGGACACAATATAGTGTCACTGACTGGAGTTGATGAGGCTATCGTTTCACAAGAAAGAAAACTAAAATTGTCCAAAAATCAGGCAGAAAATCCTCACCGATCATTGCCAACTTGTGTGATGCATGAAAGAAAAGCCCAACTGGTTGGTAATATCTAACAGTATGGTTTCCATTCATGAGTCACAGGAACCACGGGTTGCCCCAGAGCCTTTCTCAGCTGTCTCACTGCCTCATTTGGATGGATGAGCCAGCTGCTGTGCCCTACATTCACCTGGCCACAGTGATGATTAAGGCACCATGCTTGCTGCAGCGATGACCACAGTGATGACCACATTGATGTGGGCAGTTGGGCCACAGCTGTGTGTGTCAGAGGGGATTGGGGAAGAGTGAATTCCAAGGGCTGGAGCAGTAGAGCAATCACAGTCTGGCATGGTCCATCTTGAATTTGAAGGACATGCTTTCATAACTTGGAGGAAGACCATATCATGCAAGGGGAAATCCAAACATTGACCCTTTTGCCTATGATGATGTCATGAGGATTAATCATCCAAATGTGTGTTGCTATGCTCTACAAAAGATCAGTGAAATGAAACGCTTCTTAATAAGCTTAGATTAGATGTCTGACACGAAGACCTTAAAACAGTTCTGCTCTAGCCTTTTCTATTGCTGCTTCTTAGCTCTGAGAATGTAGATTGTTTTTCTGAAAACTTTTAACCTGATGTCCAGTTCCCTCTGCTGCTCCCCTAATGCTGGGGAAAAAATAAAAATAATAAAATGTTAAGAATTTGAGTATCTTCACATGCAGAAGAAGCATTTGAACATGAGCAAGAGTGGGGATATTCTCCCCATGATTTAAATTTTCAACTCTCTCCTCTTTCCCAGAGACTTTTTTTCCAAAAATTATTCTTCCTTAATTTAATCCCTTAGCTTTCTAATACACAAGCCTATGTCTTCCTCTAAGATATGTAACCTGTCAGTAATCATGAAAATACTGTATATACCTTTGCTCACTTTGTATTTGATGATAGTGTTTTTATTTTATCCTAATCCACAGCTGTTTCCAATAGAGTATCCCTGAGAACAAATATCTTTTAGGGATGAGAATTATGTGCCTAGAACAAAGGGCAAAATTTAGTTCTTAATATATGACAAAGATGATCTCATTCCTGAAGAGTACAGGAGAAATGTACTTTTAGAATTTCAGATTCAATCCAAATCCATTAAATTAAAAGAGAGATTGAAGGGACTTGATGGAAAAGTAGTTAATATTTCACCAAATAAAATGGGGGTAATGTCTGTCTCTGAAATTAAATAGTTTGGCTTGTATAACTGTGGTTAGATATGAAAGGATAGTGTTTGTGCCTGACAGCTGAGATCATTACTTAAGAACAATTTGTCCAGGTGGAAAAAAATGGCCATTGTAGGTTTGCCAAGTTGAAGTAAATTAAAAGGGTAGGTGGTGAAATGGAAGCAAAGAGGAAGGATTCTGTGAGATTAGTAAAGTATTGTTAAATAAGGATAGCTGCTGTGTCACATCAAGGAGTCATCTTCACAGAAAACATTCCAAGAAAACACGTGTGCACAAACGCATACACACACAAAGCTAACACAAACACCCAGTGTTCTCTTTTACTTGTGCCAGCAACTTTACCATTTATTTATCCTAGGAGTTTTGCTTTCTGAGATGCCTCATCATTTACATCATTGAAAAGAAATATTATTGGACATGATGCTAGATCCATTTTAGACCTGGCATTGTATTTTTCTTATACATAGCTCAGAACTCCTCCTTCTAGACCACAGTATTCTAGAATCTGTATCTTGCAACTGTTTCAATAAGCACTCCAAATTTTTTAGAAAGAAAATATTTTTATAGTGGTGTGAAATCACCTCAAAATTGGAAACTTGACAAAAATATTTTAGCTATGTAGGGGAGGAAGATAATTTTTCCTCTATGCTTCTAGGTTCTTGACTGAGACACCCCCTACAATAAAAGACAGGTTAACATGAGGAAAAACAAAGAGGTTTTGTAACATGTGTACTTCCTGTATACATGGGAGATACACAGAAAACTGAATAACTCCCCAAAATGGCTCAAGCCATCACCTTAAAAACTATCTCCAGATAAAGACAAAAGGTGTTGAGGGTGAGGGGAGAGGCCAGTTTTGGGAAGTGACCAGGAAAAGCCCAGTAAACAAAGGCATGGTTGTTTTGCAAATTTAAGTCCTTGCCTTCTCCTTTGATAAGAGTTCCTAGAGATTTAGTCATCCTTCTCTTCCTGGTACAGAGAAGGAGACAAATGGAGATTAAATGTCTTTTACAAAAGGGTAATTTCTACTCAGTTTCCAGAGCTTTTCCTATATCTAATGTCCCTTCAAAATAATTAACCTAAAATAATCTTTGTGCCAAACAGGCATATTTTGGGGTAAAAAATACTTCTCCCCTTCAGCCTCCACCAATGCTAAACTCTAAACCTAAGTCCATTTTATAAATTATTTTCCAGCTTGAACTGAGTTTAAACATTGTAAGACTCAATGTCAAATTATCAGATTCCACCTTCTTTGAAATTCCCTTTTTCACTTTATAACTCTTTCCTTTCTCAGTACTTTTCTAATAGCAAAGGTCTTGAAGACCTTTCTCAGAGATATGCTGCACCATTCATTCCGTCTTTTATCATCCTGCCAAAATTGTTCCTTAACTAAAGCCTTTTTTTAAAAAAAAATAGTCCAATTTTGTGTTTTTAATCAAACGTCATAAACTTGCATCTGTTCTCTTTACTGCTTTTTCTGTTTCTTCTGAGGACCCAGTAATGTTCTCCTGAATGTAGTAAATGCTTGCTAACAAACTTCCAGTAGGTCGGTTTCATATAATTATATTATTTATCTCTTCAGTGATTATTTATTGAGTACCTAGTGTGTGCCAGGCATAGTACTGGGCTCTAGATACACCAGGTGAGTGAAATAGACTTGGTCCCTGCTCTCATAGATCTTATAGTCCAATGATGAAGTTTACAAAATGAGAATGTTCTCTTGACACACTTTTTATCTAATAATGATGTAAATGATGTTGGATCTGCTGGCAGTTTCTGGGTGTGGACCTGGATCGTGTCTCGTGAAGCCGAAGAATGGACACACAGACCAGGGAGAGGCAAAAAGTTGTAAAGGAAGATAGTGTATTAGAGGCAGGAGAACAGGTTGCAGCTCCTGAGCGGGTGGGGGTAGCCGAAACTGGGAAGCCCACTAGCTAAGGCAAAGGCTTTTACTTTTATACTTTCCCCTGCCTGCTTGGGGAAGGGGGCAGGAGCCCTCTAATTGAATTTATCTATCAGGTTTGTCCTGTTTGCCCATCCCGAAGGGATTAACAAAATAACCCATTCCTATCCATTCGATCTGCTTCTTTGTCCGGCAAAAAGGGATTTCAGATAATTTATTAACCTCAAGATGTGGTCTCATATCTTTGTCCTGGAGTGAAGGAGACATTCCAGAACCCGGAGTTTCAGGGTATGGCTGCTTTTTTGTTTATTCCACCAGGGACCTTCCTGTCTACCTAATGAAGTGCTAACTAACCTGTCTCATAAAGACACATATATTTGTACCAAAACTTTGATTAACATTTTCCCAAGTGGACTTCAGCCTGACTTGCAGCCAACTGGCTATAAAACAAGAATTTTATTTATTTTTTTCTATTAAAGTTTATTGGGGTGACAATTGTTAGTAAAGTTACATAGGTTTCAGGTGTACAATTCTGTATTACATCATCTATAAATCCCACTGTGTGTTCACCACCCAGAGTGAGTTCTCCTTCCATCACCATATATTTGATCCCCTTTACCCTCATCTCCCACCCCCCACCCCCTTACCCTCTGGTAACCACTATTGTCTGTGTCTATGAGTTTTTGTTTCTCATTTGTTTGTCTCGTTCTTTTTTTGTTTTTGGTTTATATACCACATATCAGTGAAATCATATGATGCTCTGCTTTTTCTGTCTGACGTATTTTGCTTAGCATTATAATCTCAAGATCCATCCATGGTAAAACAAGAATTTAATAAAATAATAATGTCAATTGACAAATTGTAAATCACAAGACCTTTCTAATCCTCAGAATAAAAGCTGCTAATTCATCCTTTGGTTCTGAAAGAGATTACTAACTAAATATTTCCAACGCCATTGATACTGGACTTGTTAAAGAACAAAAATTCATGAGAATAAATTTAAAGATCTAATTGGCTTTATTGAATGATTCATGAATCAGGCAGCATCCTATCTAGTAAATAGAAAGGTGCTCTGAGGAGTTGTACAAAATGTAAGGTTTTTACAGGCAGAAAGAGAATAGAACAAAGAAATTAAAAGAGTGGATTATTTCAGGCAAGGTTACCTGCCTTTAGAGGAGGTCAGAGGGTCTTACCAGGCAGATCACCTCACTAATGCTGACCAGGAAACTCCAGACTGATTGGTTTAAAACTGTACTCCTGGGAGAGATTGAAACTGCAGTCAGACTAGGTATTAAATCTTGGTGGGGTTTAGGACAAATGACTCCATTTTGGGTTTGTTGTTTCTGTTTAACAGACTGCTGTGTGTTTTAATTGAAGAGTATCTTTCTCTTATTGTAGAAAATGACATCAACAAATTGTAAAATGTTGAATATTACTAAAATAACAATTATACTTAAATTGCTTTCAAATCCAATGAGTCATAATAACCTGTCACTTCTGTTCCCCCCTCCTTCCCACAGAGTAAGAGTTCCTTTCTTAGGATAGCTCCTCCACGCCCCCTCTTGTAGGAGTTCAAAGTCCTTGACCTTCTACCCTTCTAAGTTCTTAACTGGGACCCTTGTAACGAGAAAAACATGGGAGAAACTCAAAGATGTGGCTTAGGATTTGGGCCTAAATACCATCTTTAGCTAAAACAAAGGATGACGGGTGTGGGGGAGGCAAGTGATGGAAAGGTGATCAGAAAAAAGTATTGTTAACAAGAGTAAGGTTTGTCACACAGATTTAAGTGGGTGCTTGCTCCTCCATTGATAAGATTCTTTTCTGATTTACAGTCAACTTTCTCTTCCTGGTACAGAGAGGGATACACCCTTACAAATGGAGATTTCCTTTATAAATATAAATGTCCCTTACAAAAGGGTGACTTCTACTCTGTTTTCAGAGATGCCTGTGTCTGCTGTTTCTCAAAATAATCGGCTTACAATAATCCTCATACCAAAATGGCATATTTTAGAGCGACATATTCTGGTTTGTTTCACCCCGCCCCCTCTCCCCCAAGGTTCTTTTGTGGCCATTCTTTTTCTGTCACTAAGAAATCTTGGTCTGTTTGTACTTACTTCAAGGAAGGTCTCTCATATTTGTAGTTACCTGTGGAGGTGGGAGCAGGGTCGACAGAGTCAGGAGTGGAATGAGACTTCCTCAATGTATGCATGTGACAGAGTTTTGACTTTTAAGGTGTGAGAATGTATTATATATTCAAAACAAAAGCAAACAAAAATTTAAAAGAAAAAAATATAAGGAGAGGCATTATGGTGAGAAAATGCAAATGGATAGTGGAGGCGACATAGCCAATATTTCTCCACAATCATTATTCTTTATGTCCTCATTCTGGGCCCCAAATGATTCCTTGGAGTGATTTATCAGTCTTCAGTCATAATGACCATCCACCAACAAAGAACAGTAATGAAACCAAGTGAACAAAAGGCTGTGCCCACTGAAGTTCAAATTCCTTGGCAATCATTCAGGGTTTTTCTTTGGCAGACCTCAGTATAACCAAGTAAGAATATGTTGTCTCTGGTATCATCTTCAGGTACTTTATGCAGCTTTCGTATCCATGACACAGTACAAGATTCACTGAGACGATGCCAAGCTTCTGGTGGCAACTATAGGCCTTTGTTAGAGAGGCTCACCTGAAAAGTCAAGTGTGTCACATCTAGGTCTGTCTGACTTCAGTGCCATGTTAAAGAGCAAAGTGGGGCGGGGGAGGGGAGAAAGGGGGCAGCAGGAGGCTTGGTGGGAGGGAGGTAGATGGTGAACAATGAATAAAAATAAGTACAAAATAGTGCTGCAGGAAGACAATTTGAGATAACAAAGGCAGCATTCTAGTGTATTCACTTAAGGAAGGATTACTAATAGTTATACTTTTGTGAACAAGGAATTAATTTAGGGTATAATTGTATTCTCTGAAGATTTTTCACAGGGTGTGTGTGTGTGTGTGTGTGTGTGTTGACAAAACTCTCGTTTCCAGTAAAATTAGAATGAGCTATTTCTTGTTAATCTCTCATCAGTTATAGAAAATGCCACTCTATAATAGAAGTAGTAGGCATTTAAGTTGAAAGCATGATAAGGTGACAAATGTGCTTTTCTAGATATGTAGCCCTTCCCCAGATGAATTTAGCACAGTAAGCTGTTTTAAATGGTTGGTTTTATATGTGTGGTTAAATTGTGTCTGACATCTGTTTAATGAGCATGTGATGCTTGTAAGAAAGGGCAAACTTCGGTATTGAACATAAGGGAATCCGGGGGCCGTGACCCTGTGTGTGTGTGTGTGTGTGTGTGTGTGTGTGTGTGTGTGTGTAAATTCATAATCTCACAGTTTCCCAGTCTTGTCAGCTTTTACTACCTTTTTATCTGGATACTGTTAACTCAAGATTTGTTTTTAGCTCATGGAAAAAGTCTCCCTTTGTTTTCTTCCTTCAGATAGAAGTCTCTTGGCATATTTCTTCAAAGGCTGTTAAGTTGGTAGCATCATGGAAATTTGGCAGTGAGTTGAGGACTAGGGCAAATCTAAACATTAGTTTAGGTTATTTTCACAGGCAATTGTTCCATGATTTTTCATCCCTTTTTTTCAACACTTAACATAATCACTCACAACCATCATCCCTAAAGTGAACCCGCTTATCCATTCTTATCATTGTGTATTCTGAGTAATCATAAAACTTAAATTTAAATTGGATACATAAACATTATGGTGGAACATGAATAAATCATAAAAAGGCCTTCTGAATTGTTCTCTTTGCACTTCTTTAAAGTTAATACAAAAAGTCAAATTGAGGCCTTTGATTAAATAAAAAATTGAACAACTAGATTACTTTGACATTACTTTGACATATTGCATCTCTGGTAATTTTGTCCTTTTGCCCTTTATATCATTTTTAATTGCTTTTTAATTTCCAAAATGCATGTTCGCTCTAATCTATTATAACTACAAGTAGGAACTTTGTGCATGTAATAAAAAGAAGAGGATGTTTATTATAGGTGACTTAGTCCACCTTATGTTGGTTGTGTTCCTTGGGGAATGCTGCAGGTTAATATAGAGGAAATTAGGACCTGGTCCTTGAATAGTGTTGCAGATATTAACAATCTTGAAACTGAATTATTTTGCATTTTTTCTTTGGAAGCACTGTAATACACCAAAGTACCATAAAAATGGGTCTTCTAAGGTTATATTTTCTAAAGGTACTATGTAAAACTAATAGTTCTCAAAATAAGGTTCGCAAAGCTGATAGTTCTCATAATATTTTTTAAGTGCTAAATTCTTTAACCTATAGAGAAGGAAATGAAACTAATAAATTTGAACACATGCTTCATGTTGATGCTGCATTCACTGCTTTACATTTGCTTTTTTTGTACTAAATCCTTTATTTCATTCAGCATTTCATATACTACTTGGCAACAACCTGGTGACAATATCTTTATTCTACATATGAAAAAAAACACCAAGGCTCAGAGAGGTTGTTCAAAGCCACACAGCAAGTCAGTTATCAAAGTAGAGATCCAAACCAGGACTAAATCATTTAACAATTTTATAATTATATTGCCTTTAACATCTAAACTTCCTTTATTCATAAGCACTCTTTCAAGGACAGGAGGCATAATTTAAACAATATCTAAATAAGAACTCAGGTCATTATATTCTTTGAGGGTGGGGAGAAGACTTTAATTGCTTTTTTAAAATAACTTTTTCCTTGACATGAAATAGTACAAGGAAAACCTATATATTAAACAGATAAAAACTGAGATTGTCTGATTGCAGGAGGGGAGAGACAGGGCAAGTTGAACTCCTAAATCTCTGGCTTTCCCCTCTCCCATCAGCATCAGCTTTTGACGTCTCAAAATTTTAAGTGATGTCAGAGATTCTGAATGGTTCCCCCCCTTTTTCTTCCTTTTCTTGTTTTTATTTTTTAATATTTTATTAAAATATAGCTAATATTATATATATTATATTAGTTTCAGGGGTACACCACAGTTATTCAACATTTATATACCTAAACAAATGATCACCATGATAAGTCCAGCAACCACCTGACACTGTACCATGCTATCACAGTGTTATTGATTATATTCCCCTGCTGTACATCACATTCCCATGACTTATTTGTTTTTACCTGGAACTTTGAACTTCTTATTCCTCTTTGTCTCTCCCCTCCCCCCCCGTTTTTTTAATTTTGTAATTAAAGTTGACATTCAATATTATTTTATATTAATTTCAGGTGTACAGCATGGTGGTTAAGAAGTGATCCCCCTGACTAGTCTAGTACCCACCTGATACTATACAGAGTATTACCATATTATTGACTATAGTCCTTACGCTTTACATCCCTATGGCTATTTTGGAATTATGAATTGGTACTTCTTAATCCTTTCACCTTTTTCACCCTGCCCCCAACCACCTTCCCATCTATCACCTCAATAAATCTAGTACTCATTTGACACATACAGTTATTACAATATTATTGACTATATTTCTTATACTATAACCTACATCCTCATGACTATTTTTAACAACCAATTTGTACTTCTTAATCCTTTCCCTTTTTCATTCACCCCCTAACTCCCCTCCCATGTGGCAACCCTCAAAATGTTCTCTGTATCTATGAGTTTCTTTCTGTTTTGTTTGTTTGTTTGTTTGTTTTGTTCTATAGATTCCACATGTAAGTGGAATTACACTGTAGCTGTCTTTCTCTGTCTGACATACTCCGCTCAGCACAATAACCTCCAGGTCTATTCATGCTGCCGCAGATGGCAAGCACCCATTCTCTTCCTAGGCCGAGTGTTATTTCATTGTATATATGTACTACCTACTCTTTATCTATTCATCTACTGACAGCCACCCAGGCTGCTTCCATATCTTGGCCATTGTAAACAATGCTGCAATAAACATACAGATGCACACATCCCCTCAAAGTAGCGTTTTGCGTTTCTTTGAATAAATACCCAGAAGTGGGATTACTGGGTCCTTCTTTGTCTCTTCTTATAGCTTTTGTTTTAAAGTCTATTTTGTCTGGTATAAGTATTGTTATCCCAGTTTTTTTGTTGTTGTTTGCTTCCATTATCATGAAATATCTTTTTCCATCCCTTTACTTTCAGTCTGTGTGTATCTTTTGCTCTGAAGTGAATCTCTTGTAGGCAGCATACGTAAGGGTCGTGTTTTCTTATCCATTCAACCATCCTTTCTTTTGATTAGAGCATTTAATCCATTTACATTTAAGGTAATTGTTGATAGTGATACGTTTTTTCTCACTTTATTATTCATATTTTTTATCTTTTTGTGTGTGTGCCCTAAAAAGGTTCCTCTAACGTTCCTTGAAATACTGGTTTGGTGGTGATGAAATTCTTTAGCATTTTATTTTATTTTATTTATTTATTTATTTATTTATTTATTTATTTTTGGTCTGGGAAGCACCTTATCTATTTTTTTATTCTAAATTATAGCTTTGCTGAGTAGAGTAGTCTTTGTTATAGGTCCTTGCTTTTCATCACTTTGAATATTTCCTGCCAAACCCTCTGGCCTGTAAAGTTTCGGTTGAGAAATGAGCTGACAGTCTTGTGGGAGCTCCCTTGTAGGTAACTAACTGCTTTTCTCTTGCTGTTTTGAAGATACTTTCTCTGTCTTTAACCTTTGGGATTTTAATTATGATGTGTCTTGGTGTGGGCCAGTTTGGGTTCATCTTGTTTGGGACTCTCTGTACTTTCTGGGCTTGTATGTTTTTTTCCTTCGCCAGGTTAGGGACATTTTCCATCATTATTTCTTCAAATAGGTTTTCAATTCTTTGCTGTCTCTCTTGTCCGTCTGGTATCCTTATGATGTGAATGTTGGTAAGCTTGATGTTGTCCCAGAGGCCCCTTAAACTCTTCTCATTTTGTTTTTCTTTTTGAGTTCTTTTTGCTGTTCTTATTGGGTGTTTTCTGCTACCTTGTCTTCTAAATCACTGACTTGATCTTCTGCTTCATCTAATCTACTGTTGATTCCCTCTAATATATTCTTCATTCCAGTTATTGTATTACTCATTTCTGACTAGTTGTTTTTTGTGTTTTCTATTTTTTGTTGAAGTTCTTCCTGAGATCACTGAGCATCCTTATAACCAATGTTTTGAACTCTGCTTCTGTTAGATTGTTTCTCTATTTTTTTATTTTTTTTTTTGAGCTTTGTTCTGTTCTTTTATTTGGGACATGTTTCTTTGTCTTCCCATTTTGGCTGCCTTCCTGTGTTTGTTTCTAGGCATTAGTAGGGCTTCTATGTCTCTGGGTCTCAGTAGAGTGTTCTTATGCAGTAGGTGTCCTGTGAGGCCCAGTGGCATAGTGTCCCAGTGGTCACCAGAGCTGGGTACTGTAGGTGTGTCCCTTGTATGAGTTGTGTGTGCCTCCTATTTTAGTTGAAACTTGGTTGCTGTTTGCATATCAGTGAGAGGATTTGACCCTCCAGCTGACTGGTTATGAAAATTGGCCATAACTGTACAGGAGGAGGTGTTGTGCAGAGACTGATTCTGTGGAGCAGGATTCACTTTAGTAGGTCTCTGGTGCCTTCTGAGTCTGCCCTTGACTGTGTCATCCACAGAGGCAACCCAGAGGTGCTCTAGCTTCATCCTAAGCTGGCTACTGGGTGTGCTAGCCCCCGGACATCATGGAAGAGGCCCCACCACAGGCCAAGTTCAACCGAAGCCTGTGCTCTTCCCTGGGCCACGTAGCATGAGCTACAAAGCAATCCATAGATAGCTGTCACCCACCCTGCGCTTGAAGATGCCTCTAGAGTCAAGTCGGATACTAGGGCCAGCTGCCACTAGTGCCGGGCTTCAGGCTCCTCAGTCAGATTATAAGACACACCAAAGCCAGATGCTGCTTGTTTGGGTTTTGTGAATCTTTGAGAGATTTTAGGAAAGTCTGCAGCATGAGCCAAGCAAGTCAGGCTGTTTGTATGGAAAAGCCACAGAAAGCAGCTTGGTTGTGCCAGCAAGTTGGGTGGGGCAGGATGTCAGGAAATCACTAGGATGAGGTGAACAAACAGTGTTAGCAGATTGATGGAGACTCAGATATGGTGGCCTCTGGAATCTGCATGCTGGGAGGTGGGAGGGCTGAACAAATAAACAATGAATTCTGCCAGCACTCTTGTCTGAGAGAAGGCTGCCCCACCAGCACTCTTGTCTGGTCCTAAAACCAGACAACTCAGTTTCTCCCCTCTGTCTCTGGCTCCTTTCAAGCTGATGCCCCAGTGCTGGGGTTTACAGTGAGTGAGCCCATCAGTGAGTAAGTCTATGCACAGGGCCTTTAAGAGGAATGCCTGGGACTATAGCCGCCTTCCATCTCACCTAGCCACAATCTCTGCTGGTTTTTATAGCCAAAAAGTTATGGTGACTTCTCTCCCCAGCACTGGAACCCTGGGCTGGGGAACCTGTTGTGGGGCTGGGGCCCTTTGCTCCTCCAGGGTGGACATCGCCAGCTGGGATATCCCTCCTGATTTTTAACACATGGGTGTGGGACCAGCCCATTCCAAGTCCCTGCCTTTCCTGCTAGTCTTGAAGTAGCTTCTTCTGTTTGCCCGTAGTTGTAGAATTTCAGTTCAGGTAGACTTCATGTGATTCTCAATGATGGTTGTTCTCTAGCTTAGTTGTAATTTTCATGTTGTCATGAGGGGAGGCAAGCTCAGCATTCACCTACTCCACCATCATGACCTGAAAATTTTGAATGTTTAATAGTACTATTGGTACACTGCCCAAAGTTTCCTCAAAAGTCAGCATGGATAAAAGCAGATGTTTGGAGCACTTAGTGTTCAGACCCATTATATTACAGTGTCCAGGAACTAGTGTGCAGACTCAGCTCTGCTCCTACATTGTGGTATAAAGAGTGCATCACTTAGCCTTGTGGATGTAGTTTTTCTAATCTTTGAGATGAGTAAGTGTTGACCTAGAATAGTAGATCTCAACCTGGCTGTGCTTATATAAAAATCTTTTTAAAATTATAATACCCAAGGAGTCCAATTAGTTTTCATCTTTGGATAAAACCTGAACATGAAATTTTTAAATGCTATCTAGATGATTCTAATGTGTAGCCAGAATGGAGAACCACTAGTCCAGTTGGTCTCCCTGTGTCCTTCCATTTCTAAAGTGATTGTTGTTTTATATTGAAATGCTAATAAGGACATTCTTAAATGTCTCAGCCATCCGGCTCCATAACATCAGGAGCTTAAGGAAGGTTCATTTTATAAATTTCACTATCCTAGTGTCCATATTGTTTATGCATTGGATTTAATCCCATGATTGGCCACAGAAAACCTGAGAGAAAGGCTTAAGAGGTTCCCCAGGAAAAGATTTCATTCTTATTCTCATTTTCCAGGTCATTTCAATGTTTTCTATCAATCATTCTTGAACGTGAAGTCTCACAAATTGTGAAAAAGAAGAATTCTGAACCCTCTTTGATAATGACTACATTATTTTATGAGATTCCTAAGGTATTTCTGTGCCTTATAAACTGATGTGTATGTAGTGCCTAATACAATAAGTACCTGGCACATAATAAGTCCCCCATTTTTTTCTTAATAAATGAAAGACATCCAATTTAGTCAATGAATTATTGAAAGCTGAACAGTGTTATATGAATATGGTTCCCTCATGAAGCTTCAAATTACCCATTAGAAGAGAACAATTTGAACTCACTATAAAACAAATGGGCAGTTGAGACACTCGATGTTATAACCTCTTCACTCCCATCCCAAGTTTAATAGTTGGAAAGATGAGTGGTTGACTTGATGGAATCATAGTAACGAGGATAGAGATTGTGTCAAATAACCTACCCATAACATGTAGTTAGTAAAAGCACAAAACTGCTGTTGTGTTCAATTTATGAACACTGTTTTCACAGTTGTTTTTCATGTGAAGTGTAATATTCTGCTAGTCTAGCCGCAGAAATCCATTGTACACGCCCTCTTAACGTACCCATGGGCATAAACAAAGCACTCTCCTCTATCAAAAACATGCTTACTTTCTAGGTTTTCACTTTAAATTAAGTGTCTGTCTGTAAGTTACTACAGTTAAACATTCCCTCTATATTAAACAATATGGTAGGGAGATTTAGATATGTTTGTGCTAATAATGAAGTACAACAAAATATGAAAAATATTTGAGTCCTCACACATAAGATACACATCAGTAGATGTTGAACAGATCCTACACTAAGGTCAAGAATCAGGTAACAATTCTATTGCTATAAATGGGAGAATTGTCCTAATTTGTACCATAGGACCATGTTTTCTTACATTTCCAAAGTTCAATACATTAGCTGAAAACAGGAAAACACGTGATGACCACTGACTACATTAGGTAGAGATATTAATGTTCCTATACCACAGTTAGGACCTCTTTTACTAATAACAGTAATGAATACAAAACTTCGCGGAAGCCTATATATGTGCTGCCTATTTACTGCAGAAGAGAAGAGGTGGGCGCGTATCCTTCTCTTTTCTCCTGTATACTTCTGAATTATATTTTAATACTTAGGATCTTACCAACCAGCCAGTACTCTTCCTTTCCCTTTTGCAAATGTGAACTTTAAATCAGTTTTTTTTTTGCAAGAGAAAATGAGTTTAGTAATCTCTGGTGGTGTTATGAGGCAGAGCCTGCATCGATAAGCAGAATAAAATGCATTTAGCTTTCAGACTACGTAGGTCTGGATAATAATGATCCTGCAAATCAGAGATAGAATTTTAGATGCTTTTACTGGGACTCTTGCCCAGGGCCTTTTTGGCTCTCATTTTTGCTGTATCATATTTGCTATTTCATTTATATGCATCAAATTAACACTAACTTCATATTTGGGCAAGAAAAAGAAGATGCTTACAAGTTGCCGGAGTTAAGGAACGCCAAGGAACTCTCCAAGGAACATAGCTCCCAATTAAAGTTCAGGCTTCCATATTTTTAGGAAACATGCATATATATGGATTGTCTACAAATACATTCAACACATATTGTTAATTCCAGAATTGCACTACCAATTAAGGATGCATGGAAATATTTTAGGAGACATGGTTTAGTACAGAATATCTGAATCTAAAAAGTAGCAAACAATATTATTTTGGTTGTATGATATGCTTGGCATCCCTGAGATTCAGAAATGTTAAGGAAAACAAAAATTCTTCACCATAAATAGGGAGAGTGAATCAATCACATTTTCTCATTTGAGAGCTTATAGTACAAAATGGTAGTCCTATCATATTTTTAAAAATTGCTTTTGGGAGAACTCAGACTGAAATTGTTGGTGACTAAAAGTTTATTTATAAATTTGAGACTCTAGGTGATTCACAATACAACTCAAATCTAATTACAGGAATGACATCCCAGAGAACAAAAGTATGGGAAGTTTATCTTGAGTATGTTTAATTTTCTAACTAAACAGCCATAACTCTTTTCATCTAAAACTGTAAAACAAATAAATATAGAGTGATTTTGCACTGCTAAGGATTTTTGAAAACCTGCTCAGCCATGGACCAGAGTGAAAAGGAATGCTTAGGTACACGATATTTTGTGTGTGCTGAGTTTTCATCTGAGATAGACTGGGATTACAATAAAAGAAGCATGACAACACAGTCCTTCTACGGGCATGATAACATCTGAGCCTGTCACATAATAAGAATTACTAACATAATACTGAACTTGGGGGAGGGAAGGGGTGTGTGCCCAAGTGTGAATTCAGACATTCAACCACAGTATCAGTAATACAAATAATCAAGAGTAGGTCATTAAGAAAACCTTTAAATTACCACCCATGATATCAATTTATAAAAATATTTATCAAATAGACTTCTCTATTCCCTATACTTTCTTACCCTTTAATAAGTATTTAAATGTTTCCCTCAATGTTGTATTCCAATGCCCTCAGATGCATTATTTTTGCACATAAATATAATCTTATGAAGAATAGAATCTATATTTATACATAAATGTAATCTTTTATACATAAATATAATCTTACGTCTTATGAATTATGACAGTGACTTTATTAAGCAATGAAATCAATAATTTAATTCACTTCTAAAACTAATGCAATTTAGTAAACTGAAAAAGTATAAAATATGATGCTTACCTTCATAATCTACTTGTGCCCTGTAATGATATAAATGAAAAGTTAGATAACAACATACAACAGTATTTAATCATGTGTCAAAATGATGAAAGATAGGAGATGCTATCAGGGGACAGTGGAGTGGAGAGGAATGGGGTTGGTGGAATTTTGGAGGGGCTGAGATGACAGGATAAAGTATTTCAGGTATGAACTTAAGGAAAGATGCCAAATAAGCAGAAAAATGAGGAGACCCATCCAGAGAATTGTGCATGTGAGAACAGTGATTGACAGAGTAGAATAGAGGAGCCCAATCTGGTCATGCATGATGACTTCGGATGGCAGGCCAAACCTTGTTCAGTTCAAGGGACCATTGGGAACCACTGAAGACTGCTGGAAGGGGAAAGTGAAATGATAAAAGGAGGATTTAAGAGCAGTTTGTAGGCAACAGAGAGAAAGTGGAGCCAGAGAGACTAATAAGAAGCTAATAGCAGCATCCAGATGTGAGGCTTTCAGAGCCTGGACTGCACAGAGCCAATTTTATTGCTTCTTGGGGCCACACACTGTCCCTCTACAAAAGACTTCAAGCTTGTTATTATGTAATGCCCAACTATAATCAACAACTAGCTTGCATTTACAAATTTTGTTACCTGAAGATTTAGATTCATTTTAAAGATATTATTCTTTTTTTCCCTCTAAAGTGATATGATTTATATTTTACACTTTTCTGAGGAAAAATCAGAGTTTTATCCAAATTCTAATGTTTACAAGTTAAAACATTACATAAATTACAAAAAAAAAAAAAAATAGGTTGATTTACATATTTACAAGAAAAAAAATTTTGTAGTTGCTTGAGTTTAAGTGACTGGAGGTATTTTGGAGTCAGTTTCCTTTGGAGGTAGTGATATTGGTTTAAGCTGTAGATCTAAAGTAAAATATTGTAGCAGGACTCCTTCCCTTTTTTTATTAAAAAGCAGAAAGTTATCCAATGGAGGTAGAGAAAAAAAACCTCTTTGTTTGACCGTAGTGCAATACATGGGCTACATATAAGGAATTCATATTTGTGAATGATCTATGTAAAGCTTGAGTGAAAATGTAATTTGACTAATATATTTTAACTCCTGTTTTTCACAGAACAAGCCTCAGCCTTACTGGAATTCCATTTATTATTTATTTTAATACATGACTATTCTTTCCTACTAAATGCCATAGAAAACCAGTTGACGTCTGAATTTCTAATAGCATGAAAATACCTAACATGAAAAGTATTGTTTAGCAAATATACATTATTTAAATGAGAGTAGGAAGCATTCATGTTAAAGACTGACTTTGAAACCTTCAATTAGATTGCTATACCTATTAATCACAGCTCTTAATTTTGAGATGGCAGGCTTATATTTCTGTCAAGTTGGTCATGATGAGTTTCAGTGTCTCGAGTTCCCACAATTATCCATTGTTTGGGAAAATTAAAAAGGATGGATATCTACTGAAATAGATTACAATGATGTTGTCTTGGCCACTTTTACAACATTAGTTCTCAAGTCATAGTTCTCCGGCACTCAAGTGAATTCTTTGGCCGCTTTGTACTTAATTCAATCGATGGACTCAGTAATTGTAATTGTGCCCTGATAGACATTTAAGTGTAAGCTGTGAATCATTAAGAATGATAACATTGTCTAAGTTGCTCATTTTACTCTTCTGTATGGCCCTTACGATATTATATGTGGATTATTGTAAGGACATGGCCAAATGATTTGTGTTAATCAATAGGAGAAGCAGCCTCATTCCTCTCAAGTTCCTTAGAATATTTGCGGCCACCATAGTTTTTCATGTTGAAACTCTTGTGTGTTAATTCCTAAACCTTCATCCATAGTGAAAATATGCATTAGGGTATAGAAAGAGCTTACTTTTATGTGAACTATAAATCCTTTATTGATTTCATATACACCATATTTGCAAGAAAGTATTTTTAAAGCTCATATTTTATATAAATTGACCATAGTAATACCATTCCGTAGTTGTTAAATAAAAGAAGTTATGTATAGGTATTTACATATTTGAAAATTTATATGCGGTTTATACAGAGTCAATCTTCATGATTCATGAAGTCCATATTTCTAAATTTGCTAACTCACTAAAATTTATTTGTGAGATGAAAATCAGTACTCAAGGCACTTTTGGTCATTGGCAGAGCAGCAAAAAATTTCACTCTCCTGACGTGCATGTTTCCAGTTAAGGTTAGACAAGGCTATACTCTGCCATCTTGTTTTAGTTCCCATACTGAAAACAGGTGTCCTTTTCACAGTCTATTTACTGCCGCATTTTTCACGTCTTTGTGCCTTTTGTTGATGACTTCATGATTTAAAATGGTTCCCAAGAATAGTGCTGTAGTGCTATCTAGTGTTCCTGAACACAAGAAAGCTGCAATGTGCCTTGTATTAGGTAAGCTTCTTTCAGGCATCAGTCATAGTGCTTCTGGTTCTGAGTTCAATGTTAATGAATCCACACTCTATGTTTAACATGTTGTTTTTAAATAGAAACACACTTGAAACAAGGTTATGTATTGAATGGTTGAAAAAACTCTTGTGACCAGAGGATCACAGGAGCCTAACCGTGTGTCTTCCCTAAGAGCGATGGTTGTGTTTGCTAATTCAGCGTTCGCTGCAACTTTACAGAACATATAACAGCCACAAATAACAAAAATTGACTGTGTCTTCTGTTTTTCTTTTTTAATGTCCTAGAAGACATTTTACCACGAACCATTATGGCCTGGTTGTGAATGTGAAATATGCCATCTGAGGAGATGATCTTATGCCCACTTTTGTTGGCACTATCCCTTGACACACAGCATTAAACAATTTGCAGGAGAAAGATGGCCCAGTAGTCTCCAGAGTTGGATAACCACTGGATGACCACATATTTTTAAACTTCAACAATCAGGCTGCTACTAAAGTTTAACTTACTAGTTTTGGACATTATCATTTAAATGTTTAGGGAGGGCTCATACCTGAGGTAGGTACAATAGAATCCTATTGCTTTATCATCAGTAACACCTAATACGTGCATTATGTAAATAGAGAGTAACCCGCTTTGTCTATGTATGAGAGGGTCCGGAGCACACTTTTATGTGGAATAATGCTGTCGTAGATTTGGTTGTAGCTGGAAGTGATGTTTGAGTTTATGCGGTCAACCTCTTGGTTTCACAGAAGGGAAATACCAGGCCAGGGAAGTGAAGATGCTGCCCAAGTCCAGATGGTAGGATAGAGCTGGGGAAGTGCTGTCTTCCAGGCCTGTGAGCATGCTGCCCTCCACCAGATCACCCTTCCTGTGAAGTCCTGAGGCCACCTACAGAATAGAAAATATTCCTTTGAGATGTCATCCCAAGACCAACAGGAATTTCTTGTTATCACATATTACTTTTCTTTCTCATTAGTTTAAACACATTTATGAATAGAAGTCAGATATTCTCAATGAACTTAGAATCCGGAATTTTATTTTTACCTTTTTATTTTCAAAGGGAAAGCAATTATTTTGAAAAGTAACTTTCTAGTAATTTGAGAGGACACTAAAATATTTATATTAAAGCTAAACTTTCATTAGGAAGACAGAAACTCAACTGTGTTTAGTATGAAACCTATGACTGGATCTTGAGCAGTTTAGATAACATTGCAAAAGTACTGCTTGGAGAAGAATTTACTCTATGCAGACTACATTTGAAAGCCCAGCACTTCTTCTGTGACTCAATCACTGGCACAGGTAATTGGCAGGGTCTACCAGCAGCTGATTTCAATAAAACCCACTCAATTATGCCTTGAAGATTTGTTGATTTTTGAAGGGAGTTGTAGAAATTAAGAAATGGCAACTGATTTGTTTCATATCTTGTAGCAGTCAGAGGAAGCTATACCACAGTAATGAATAGAGGACAGAGATATATTGTGGTAGAATATTTTCTTCTACCATACAATTTTCAGGGAAATATTATAGGCACTTTGACTTTCTAAGTTATACCGTTTCCCCGAAAATAAGACCTAGCTGGAAAATCAGCTCTAATGCGTGCTTTGGAGCAAAAATTAATACAAGACCCAGTATATTATATTATATTATATTATATTATATTATATTATATTATATTATACCCGGTCTTACAGTAAAGTAAGACCAGGTCTTATACTAGTTTTTGTTCCAAAAGATGCATCAGAGCTGATTGTCTGACTAGGTCTTATTTTCAGGGAAACACGATATGTTTCTATGGTTTTGTATGCTTGTTTTTACAATACTTATTCTATAATAGGATAACTTGTTCTTATAATTAGATGATATTTTTCTAACACTCACTAAGGTTTACCTATCAGATTAACTAAGATGTGTATATATCTTTACTTATAAAATTTATATATGTGTGTATACAGACATGTATGTGCAATATTTAGAGACAGGTGTGAAAATACAGTATCTTGGCCAAAAACAAGTTGAAGCCCTAAGGTCAACCTGTGTTCCAATTTGGGTGGCACCTGTTGTTTATTCGTCTCTCAAGTGTGGCTGACTTCAGGGATGAGAATAAATAATATAGGCTCTTACTGAGTTTCCTTTCTGGCTAGTCATCTAATCAGTATATGATGAATTTATACCTGAAACTAATAAGCTGAGGAATAAGCTGAAAATAGCAAACTTGCATTTCCTAACTATAGTTTGGCTTCTGTAAGAACATTTTGGTTGCTCATCAATTTCACTGTATTCATTTTTTAAAATATATTTTATTTTAAAAATGGCAAAGTCAGGTAATCCTTATTATTTGATAAGCTACTTGTGCCTAAACCCCAAGATGTTTTCTAACCTGAAACTATAACCAACTTTGCAAGTAACTGAACTGAAAACCCTCTAGACAGGGAAATGGTTTGGAAATATTGTTGTCAGCTTGGAAAGTTATTTTGCCTTCATCTCCCTAAGATGTTATTCTTAAGGGAATTTTCTAATCTAGGAAAAAGATATATATGAGTTTTGTGAGGCATTTGTTAGTAGAAACAGGAGCAGTTGTTTGCTATGGCTTTTGCATGGTGTGAAAGCTGTGCTGCCTTCCAAGCTACAGGTAAAGAAATTCTCGAATCATAACAGCATTTGTCACAGCCTCTACTTCTGCAAATCGCTATCAGCCATGCCAGAAGGCTGGTTTTCAGATTCTTCCTTTCATATCTACATTAGATAATGTAGAGACAAACAGTCTTAAAAGGACTAGCATTTTCTATTTACTAGTGAATCAATGAATATTGAACACAGCATTTAACTAATACAAATTAATGACTAATTATTGAGCAGCTTCTTTGTATAAGGCCCTGGGGGGTTAATACTGGTGCCTAGTAGGTGTTCTATGAATTTTTCTTACATTCAAAGAAGATAAAGGCCTGCTCTCAAGGATTTTGTAATCCTCTTACAAGAGTACCATTTGTTTGTGTAATGCTTTTATTTCAGCACATCCATAATCAAATCTTACCTATGCATGCCAGGTATTAGACTTCTCATTTTACAAATGAGTAAACCAAAACTCAGAGGAGATAAGAGATTTGTATTAGTCAGGGTTCTCCAGAGAAACAGAACCAACAATATATCCTCTCTATATATAGAAAGGATATTTATTATGAGGAATTGGATCATGTGGGCTGAAAGGTCCCACAATCTGCCATCTACAAGCTGGAGACCTAGGAAAGCCAGTGGTGTCATTCAGTCCTAAGGCCAGAGAACCAGGGGAGCTATTGGTATAAATCCCAGACCAGGGGCAGGAGGAGATAAGAGGAGATAGATGTCCCAGCTCAAGCACTGAGGCAGGAAAAAGAGGATGAATTCCTCCTTTCTCTACTTGATGTTCTGTTTAGGACCTAAAGAGATGGGATGATGCCCATCATATTAGGGAGGGTAATCTGCTTTACTGAGCCCACCAACTCAAATGCTAATCTCATCTGGAGGCAACCTCACAGAAACACTCAGATATAATGTTTAATCTGGTCACTCCGTGGCCAGTTAAGTTGACACATAAAACTAACCATCAAACTTTCCAAGTTAGGAAGTAGTAAAGTTAAACTAAAATCCAGGCCTTCTTAATGCCTAATCCAATGCTAGTTCAACCAAACCTCCCTGACTCACTAAATCAAACTGAAAAGGAAGCACCTTGGCAAACAGAAGAAAACAATGTCCATTCATTCATTCATTCATTCATTCACTGATGCCCCAAATAAGTAATAAAAGTGGTCCCACTTAAAACAACATGTGGCCTTCAGTTAATAGTTTATTGGTCTTAGATTACTTGTTATCACAGTTATATCATGTTGACATCATTATGAGTATAAATTTT
This sequence comes from Rhinolophus sinicus, assembly GCF_036562045.2. Taxonomy (NCBI): domain Eukaryota; kingdom Metazoa; phylum Chordata; class Mammalia; order Chiroptera; family Rhinolophidae; genus Rhinolophus; species Rhinolophus sinicus. The sequence goes on from NC_133755.1 coordinate 111,258,691, forward strand.
TTAGCTAGTAAGAAGAAAATCCATGTGTAAAAAATTTTTATTTTATGGAAAGAAAATGTTAAAACGTTGAGATCCACAGTACTTTTTAAAGATGCTATGGATTTTTTCAAGCATTTAACGTTAAAGAGTTATTCTCAGATGCATTTTTAAAGTACGTATGAGGTGTGATCAAACAATATGGTGAATGTTTAAATAAAAATTTATTACAGTAAAAGACACTAATCCCCCTCAAAATACTACCCCTCACTTCGAACACACTTATCCCATCATTCTTGCCACTTTCTGAAGCAGTTCTGGAAGGCCTCTTCTGTGCCTTTAGTTGTGTTATCATAGCGAGTTTGATGTTCTGAATCATTTTGACTTTGGGGAAGAGCCAGAAGTCACATAGTGTCAGATCCAGTGAATAATGTAGATGATGACACACCATAATGTTTTTATTTGACAGAAATTGCTGTATACCAGAAGCGATGTGTGTGACACGGAGCATTGTCATGATGGAGGATGATTTACGCACTTAAAAACACACCTTCTCTCAACCATAACTCACACCCGACTCACTGAACCAAACAAGTTGAAACTTGTAATACACTGTTACTAAGGTTTGACATTCCGCTTCTTGTATTGAAGATCCCTGCCTTTCCATTGGATGGCACTCAGCAGCAGCATTCACCATCTTTTGTGATCAAAACAATAGACTGTGTCACACATTGCTTCTGGTACAGCAACTTCTATCAAATAAAAACATTACAATCTGTCGTCATCCACCTTATTCACTGGATCTGGCACCAGGCGACTTCTGGCTCTTCCCCAAAGTCAAAATGATTCAGGACATCGAGGTAGCCATGACAGCGCAACTAAAGATACTCATGAAAGAGGATTTCCAGAACTGCTTTAGAAAGCGGCAAGAACCATGGGATAAGTGTATTTGAAGCAAGGGGGAGTACTTTGAGGGGGATTAATGGCAATGTGTCTTTTACTGTAATAAATTTTTTTATTTAAACATTCACCGTAGTTTCTGATTACACCTCATATGTATATGTGCACCTTATAGCATTTGCTTTTTTATTAGAGGGTAAGGGTTTAGTACAAATCCTTTAAAAGACTGAATTATTATGGAAAATAATTTTGAAATTTGAGAACAATAAATTACTTTCTGTTTCCCAAAGCTTCATGGCAAAGAGAGATACTCTGGAAAATTTTTCAAGCTCTTAAAATTTTACAGTGATGGGAAAGTTGCTTGACACCCATTACAGATAATAGCACCTGGTTAATTTCCTATTACTTTTCTCTCAATTAATGTTTTCTACCAAGCAACATTAAACAGAGAAGACAAAGATCAAATACTCTTCTGATCAACTGGGATGCATTTTATCTAATACAAATGATAAAATGGGAATCATTAAGAAAGGAAACTGCTTTTCTCTTAGTTCTGTCAATCTCAAAGTAATACTGAATTATTTCTGCCAAAAAAAATTTCAAAGTATGTGACATTGCTTTGCCTGCACCTATTTGGCTGTTGGTTATTTTTGTGTTGAGACAAAAAGCATTCAGTACTGTAGATAAATTTTTTTCCTGTGCTTCAAATTTATTTTGAATGATAACCTTTAAATTTGAAACAAATCCTGGAGTAAAAAAACACTCATGAAGGGCCTTTACCATAAGGACTCCAATAGGAGGAGACACTCTGAAAACCTTTCTTGAGAATGCACTGCAAAACAGGAGAATTACAATTGTCTTCAGCTAAGAGTGGAAATCACATTGTTGACCCTCAACTCTAAATCAAGGATTGGCAAACTCCAGTCTGTGGACCAAATCTGGCCCACCACTTGTTTTTGTAAATAAAGTTTTATTAGAACATAGCCCCACCTATTCGTTTACATATTGTCTGTGGCTGCTTTTGCACTACAACTGCAGAGATGAGTAGCTGCAACAGAGACCATATGGCTCAAAAGTCTAAAATATTTACTATCTGGTCCTTGACAGAAAATTTTTGACAATCCCTGCTATAAATCTTTCTCCTTTTCCTTCCTTTCCTGCAGATGTCAATAACTAGTAGAGAAAGGCATAGCCTACAAGGTTTTATAGCAACAGGTGAAAAATAATGCATTTTTTTCCAGGTGATACTTCTAGGTCGCTGTCAGCCTCATGCATTGAAAGACCCAGGAATCAGAAGCCATTCCTGGCTCTTCCGTAGCATGGTCTTCCTGTCACTGTCTCTGAACAGAAACAAAACACCAGAATATCCAGAGACAACTGAATTGTGAACTGATAGTGATATTAGGGTTCATATAGAGCATGCCTGTCATCTTACTGAAGAGAAAACTGAGGTATGTTTCCATTTTAAGATAGAAGAATGGGTGCCCATGAAATCTGACGATTTAGGCCAAAACATCCATACAATAACCACTTCCAATTTTTACCATAAAATCTTCCATCACCACTTAATATGTTTTAGTTTCAATTATGCACCTGAAACAATAACAACAAAATTTAAATAAACATCTCTCAAATTTTCAGTGAAGGGCATAATATTACATTAGATACAGTCACATTTTTATCTCCCCATTTTTTTTCAGTTGTGTTTATTTCTACATGGAATCACCACTTCAATGTTTGGTCACACACAAAAAAACATTATGTCTATCTATATAGCAACAGCAAAAGAAAACAGACCCTTTCACTTCCTTACTGGACCCTGGGAGAGTGTCTACACGTTTTTAAGCTGACTGCAAATATGTTTTTGGAGTTTGAAAGGACGTGCTGTCTAGTGTCTGTCCACTGCTTGCCAACTTTGCTGGTCCATAAAATAGTTCAGTGACTACACACAGTGTGATGCTGGCTGTCAGCTTTCTTTCAACTCAGGTCAGCAACAGCAACAAGTGCCATTGCAGGCCAATCCTGAGAGAAACATGTATCTTCCATCTCCCCTGGGCAGGTACTTACATGTGTCGTAGTTTCAGAGTTTATGGTTATTACTCTCTGGAGACATCTGTCTGCTGGCTTTATTTTTTCCGGATGTTGTACCACATCATAAAGTCTACTGCCAAGAGTCTTTTAACTACTCAGGAAGATTTTGTTTTCTGCTGTTTTAGTCACTTTACTACTTTATTTCTGTAGGCCAAATAGGGTAGAGAAAAATCAGTAGCAATTCCCCCACTCCAGAGCCACAGCTCTCATAACATAATCTGGCTCCATTTGGTTATAAGTTTTTATTCCTTGAGAGCTTTAAAACTCTCATTGCATGAGAAGTGATGGGTCCTCTTGTGCATGTGTGTAACAAAGAGCTGCGTGGAGGTTTCCCATGAAGTGTGAATGCTTCAGAACACCTTTCAGGGAAAACCTGTTTTTAAAGCAATTAGAGCACATGGGTTTAATCAGTTGAAAGGAACCAAATTCATAATTGAATTTTTATTAAAATAGCTTTTTGTTTGCAGGGGGAAATAACATTAAGCCTATTTTTACTCCCTTTTACTTTTGTTCCCAAGAATAATATTTAAATAAACGTTCTTCAGAATTTCCATTTTTCACTTTCAGATAATGTAATGGTTATCATCATATATTCACTGAAAATTGCAATGATTAAGTCATTATTTGCCTAATAAATTTACAACCTTTTTATGGAAAAATGATTCAGTCCAGACAACTGTTTTCAAACATCTTTTAACATATGTTTTCAACCTTTGCCATAGCTCACTTTCTTGCACAAACAGACCCTTTGAAACAAAACATGGAAAATTTAATCCACCTGGGTTCATGTTATCAAAACTATTAGACTGGATTACTTTCCATGGTATCAACACCAAAATTATCTCTTGAAAAGATGACTTTAAAAGGAACGTTCCCATAGATTGCACAGATATTGTCTCTTCCTCACGCTTCACGGATAACTTTTATTTCATTCATGGCTGTAATTAACATGTTCTTCTGATGTGGCCCGTTTCTTGCTCTGTTTGAACAGATTGCCTGTCCTAGCATGGCAGCCTGGATGGGCAGTCATTCGTGGTCATTTTAATGATGACTCTCTCCCACGTACTGACTGCAGGCCAGCAGCTTCACAAAGCTACTACCTACTTATTTAGGGCAGCCTCAAGTTGTTTTCCAGAAACTAGACTTAATGAGGGATGGCACATTGAGGTTCAGTGCAACACAGCTGCTGTATGTCAGGCAGATACCGTGACTAGTCAGCCTTGAGAACGCCATCCCACAGGTTCCAACCCAACTATTAAGTCCTCTTTCTTGTGGGTTTGCTTAGACACATGGTCAAATTATTTCAGCACCTCAGACCTTGCTGAGGATTGTTTCATGTTTTACATTTCAAGTGTCTTATTTTATAAGCAGAGATTTTAGACGATAAGTCACTTTAATTCTTGGTCGTAATTATTATATATGTGAATCAAAACTTGTAGAAGTCGTGTAGCGATTACGTGTCAATGTGATACTCAACATTTTTAACTCATTTGTATATTTATTTGTTATGTTAAAACACAAATTCTGAGTTTGACCTCTCATTTACTCCTTAAAACAGCTGTAGGGGAGAGGCAATGAGGGATGTGGAAAGGAGGCCGAATGGGACAGAAATGTCTAGCGTGGGGACCCGCTGATTTGTGACTTGCTGACTTGTGGCTGCAGGCAGGGGAAGCAGCACACAATGGATGAAATTCCATTATATATCACATTATTATATTACAGCATGATATTGTGCAGAAAATAGAAAGGAGACGGGCCTACCCAGAGGGCCTCTCTGAAAGAATGAGGAATTAATGTTCCGGTGGGGATCTAAAAACCAGACGAAGGCATTTGGATGTGACAGCAAGAGAGAGGAACTGTAAGTTTTAAAACAAGGAATTGGTGTGATAAAAGCAGTCCTTTAGGGAGCAGAGCTGGAAGGCCTGTTCAGGCTGAATTCCAAATACACTATTGCTTTGGTTTGATGGGTCATGGGATTTCACTTTTACAATTCAATAAATGTCACCTTTTTAGTATGACCTTCCCTGGCACTCTGTCCAAACTCAAATCCCCCAGGGTCTGCATCCTGTCCTCCTCTGCTGTAGGTGGAGTTTTTGTTTTTGTTTTTCCTTCTTAGGAGTTATCACTCTCTAACACCGTGTCCATTTTATTTATCTACATCGTTTTTGACCCAACCCACCTACTAGAATGTAAGTTCTGTAAAGGCAGAGATTTTTATCTATTTTATTCTCTACTATACCTTCAGCATCTAGAACACTGTGGTAGTACATGGTAGGGTAATACCAATAATACCAATACCTGTACCAGGCCTGATTCTTGTTACTAGAAACAAAGTGGCAAATAAGAGAAACAAAGTTCCTGTCCTCATGTAGCTTACATTCTAGTAGAGAAGAACAAAATAAACAAAGAATTCCAGATGGTGCTGTTTGCTTAGAAGAAATTATAACAGGGTAACAAGAATATAAAAAGAGAATGCTCTCCTGTTGATTGTATTGACTATATGACAGTAGGAAAGACTGTTTTGTTTTTTATTTTAAATTCATTGTCACTAAGCAATATACGGTGATTTTCAATCTGTTGTGTTGCCTGGAAAGGATACAAAAGTGGACTTGCAAAGGCAAGAACCTAACTCATGGGTTTCTAAATTGCAGACCTCAGGTCCTTTAAGAAATAGTGTTCTATTGCCTTGTTCTATTCAGCAAAACTGTTCCCAGTGACTCCATTCAGCCATCGACTGCCTACACTGGCTACCAGGATGAAAAACATGCTTCTTGATCGCTATCAAAAAAAACCAGAGATTTTTTATTTTATTTTGATAGACTATGATCCATTCAATTCAAGCCAGATTGAGTGTCTTCACAGAACTCAGACTTGTGATAGGTACTGGGAGGTGGGGCAAAAATTGAAAAGTCTGAACTTTCCCATCTCGAGACCACTTCTCAAGGAGGTCACCATCCTTTTAAAGAAACACAGACTGAAACAGACAGAAAATATAGATAAAGAAACATAAATATCCGTTTGTATGTCCCCTTTGGTTCTATAAGGTTCTCTACTTTTTCTGTTTTATTTCGCTTAGCATTATTATAATCTCAAGATCCATCCATGTCGCTACAAATGGTACTATCTTATCTTTTCTTACCACCAAACAGTATTCCATTGTGTATATATACCACAACTTCTTTATCCATTAATCTATCAGAGAACATTTTGGTTGTTTCCGTGTCTTGGCCAAGATAAATAAAGCTGCAGTGAACATTGGAGCACACATGTCTTTATGGATAAGTGTTTTCAGATTTTTTGGGTAGATACCCAGGAGACGGATTGCTGGGTCATATGATAATTCTATTCTTAATTTTTTCAGGAACCTCCACGCTGCCTTCCATAACGGCTGCACCAGTCTGCATTCCCACTAACAGTGTATGAGGGTTCCTTTTTCTCCACAGCCTCTCCAACACTTGTTACTATTTGGCTTGTTGATAATATCCACTCTAACTGGTATAAGGTGATATCTTATTGCGGTTTTTATTTTTTCATTTGTCTATTTTCCACTTGTATGTCCTCTTTGGAGAAATGTCTCTTCAGGTCCTCTGCCCATTTTTCAATTGGGTTGTTTGTTTTTTTGTTGTTGAGTTGTATGAGTTCTTTGTATATTTTGGATATTAGCCTCTTATCGGAGGCGCTGTTTGCAAAAATCTTCTCCCATTCAGTTGATTGCCTCTTTATTTTGTCAATGGTTTCTTTCGCTGTGCAGAAGCTTTTAAGTTTGATATAGTCCTATTCATTTAATTTAGCTTTTATTTCCCTTTCCTTTGGGGCCAAATTCATAAAATGCTCTTTGAACCTAAAGTCCATAAGTTTAGTACCTATGTTTTCTTCTATGCAGTTTATTGTTTCAGGTCTTATACTTAGGCCTTTGATCCATTTTGAATTAATTCTGGTACATGGTGACAGATAGCAGACCAGTTTCATTCTTTTGCACGTGGCTTTCCAATTCTCCCAGCACCATTTATTGAAGAGGCTGTCTTTTCTCCATTGTATGTTTTTTGCTTCTTTGTCAAAAATTGTCTGTCCATATTTATGTGGGTTTATTACTGGGTTCTCAATTCTATTCCATTGGTCTATGTGTCTATTTTTCTGCCAATACCATGCTGTTTTGATTATTGTTCCCCTGTAGTACAAGCTAAAGTCTGGGAGTGTGATACTTCCAGTATTGTTCTTTTTTCTGAAGATTGCTTTGGCTCTTCAGGGTTTTTAGTGGTTCCAAACAAACCTGATGATTTTTTGGTACTATTTAACTTCTTCATTCCCAATTTGGATGCCTTCTATTTCTTTCTCTTGCCTGATTGCTCTGGCAAGGACTTCTAACACTGCGTTGAAAAGTAGAGGTGATAGGGGACAGCCCTGTCGAGTTCCTGAACGTAGAGCAAAGGGCTTCAGTTTTTTTACCATTAATTATGATGTTAGCTGAGGGTTTGTCATATATGGCCTTTATTATGTTAAGGTATTTTCCTTCTTTACCTATTTTATTAAGTGTTCTAATCATAAATAGATGTTGTATCTTGTCAAATGCTTTTTCTCCATCAATTGATATAATCATATAATTTTTGTCCTTTATTTTGTTTATGTGATGTATCGCATTGATGTATTTGCGTATGTTGAACCATCCTTGTGCCCCGGAGATGAACCCTACTTGGTCGTGATGAATAATCTTTTTAATGTATTGTTGCATTCGATTTGCTAGATTTGTTTAGGATTTTTGCATCTGTATTCATCAGAGATACTGGTCTATAGTTTTCTTTTTTTGTGTTATCCTTACCAGGTTTTGGTATCAGGGTAATGTTGGCCTCATAAAATAAGTTAGGGAGTACTGTCTCTTCTTCAATTTTTTGGAAGAGTTTGAGTAGGATTGGTATTAGATCCTCTTTGAAGGTTTGGTAGAATTCACTAGTGAAGCCATCTGGTCCCGGACTTTTGCTTTTGGAAAAGGTTTTGTATGAGTGATTCAATTTCGTTACTGGTGATTGGTCTATTTGGATTTTCCAATTCTTCGTGATTCAGCCTAGGAAGGTTATATGTTTCTAAGAACCTGTCCATTTCTTCTAGGTTATTGGATTTGGTGCCATATAGTCCTTCATAGTATTCTTGAATTATCTTTTGTATTTATGTGGCATCTGTGATAACTTCCCCTCTTTCATTTCTGATTTTGTTTATTAGTGTCTTTTTTTATCTCAGTGAGCCTAGCCAACGGTTTGCCAATTTTATTAATCTTTTCAAGGAACCAGCTCTTTGTCATATTAATTTTTCTGTTGTCTTGTTGTTCTCTATTTTGTTTAGTTCTGCTCTAATTTTTGTTATTTCCTTTCTTCTGCTGATCTTGGGTTTCATTTGTTCTTTTTCTAGTTCTTTATGGTGTAACGTGAGGTTATTTATTGGGGATTTTTCTTGTTTCTTGAGATAGGCCTGTAATGATATAAATTTCCCTCTTAAAACTGCTTTCACTGCATCCCAAAAATTTTGGTAGGATATATTTTCATTGTCATTTGTTTCTATGTATCTTTTGATCTCTCCTCATTTCTTCTTTGACCCGGTCATTCTTTAAAAGTATGTTGTTGAATCTCCACATATTTGTGGTTTTTCCTGTTTTCTTTTTGCAGTTGATATCCAATTTCAAAGCCTTGTAATCATAGAATATGCTTGTTATGATTTCAAACTTCTTAAATTTGCTGAGTTTAGTTTTATGTCCCAATATATGGTCTATCCTTGTGAATGTTCCATGTATGCTAGAAAAAAATGTATAGTCTGATGTTCTAGGATGAAGTGTTCTATAAATGTCAATTATGTCCATTTCATCTAATGTGTCATTTAGGGCTGCTATTTCTTTCTTTCTTTTCTTTTGGATGATGTATCTATAGCTGTCAATGATGTGTTTAGGTCCCCTAGTATAATTGTGTTTTGGTCAATTTCTCCCTTTAGTTCTGTTAGTAGTTGCTTGGTATATTTTGGTGCTCCCTGATTGGGGGCATAAATACTGACGACTACTATGTCTTCTTGTTGTATAGTCCCCTTTATCATTATGAAATGTCCATCTTTGTCTCTTGTTACCTTTTTTATCCTGAAGTCTGTTTCATCTGACATAAGTATGGCTACACCTGATTGCCTCTGAATACTGTTTGCTTGGAGTATCAATTTCCATCCTTCACTTTGAGTCTATGTTTGTTTTTGTAGCTGAGATGTGTCTCTTGGAGACAGCATATGGTTGGGTTTAGTTTTTTTGATCCAATCTGCTACTCTGCTTTTTTATTAGTGAGTTCAGTCCATTGACATTTAGGGTGATTATTGATATGTGAGGATTTCCTATCATTCTATCTTTGGTTTTCTGGTAAGACTCTGTCTCCATTGTTTCTTTGCCTTTTTGTTGCTGTCTATTACTTCATTGTGGTGGTATTGTATGATTTTTCCCTCTGTTTCTTCTTTTATTACGTTATATATTTCAGTTTTGGATATTTTTTTGAGTGGTTACCACTAAGTTTATGTAAAGAAAATTTCATATTTAGGATATTCCATTTTCTTCTGCATGCTTACTTTCTCCATTTCCATGTTCCAGTACAGGCCTTTACTCTTCTCCCATTTATGTTTTTGGTGTCACAAATTATCCCTATTTATGCTGGTCGAATAGCCTCCTTCAGTATTTCTTATAATGCAGGTCATGCATTCGAAAATTCCCTCAGCTTCTGTATGTCTGGAAAGGTCATTATTCCTTCTTCATTTCTAAAGGATATCTTTGCTGGATATATTATTCTCGGCTCATAATTTCTCCCTTTCAATAGTTTGAATATTTGATTCCATTCCTCCTGGCTTGTAAAGTTTCTGCTGAAAAATCTGATGATAATCTAATTGGCTTTCCTTTGTAGGTTACCATCTTCTTTTCCTTGGCTGCCTTGAGGATTCTTTCTTTGTCGTTATTTTTTGACAGTTTCAATACAATGTGCATTGGAGGCCTATTGGGGTTGAGGTAATTAGGTGTTCTATTTGCTTCTTGGATTCGAGGATCCAGTTCTTTCCATGAGTTTGTGAAGTTTTCGTGGATTATTTGTTTGAATATACTCTCTGTTCCCTTCTCTCTTTCTTCTCCTTCTGGTATGCCCATTATTCTTTTAAATTGCTCTTTCTGATGGAGTCAAAAGGTGTTGTAGAGTTCTTTCATTTCTTTTAAATCTCAAGTCTCTTCTTCCATCCATGTCATTTCCAGGTTTCTATCTTCGATGTCACTGATTGTTTCCTCCATATGGTCAACTCTACTACCTAAGCTGGCTATTTCATTTTTAATTTCTTCCATTGAGTTCTTAATCTCCAGAAATTCTACTTGGTTCTTTTTTAAAATTTCAACCTCTTTAGTTAAATTTTCATTTTCTTCTTTGATTATGTTTCTGAGTTCATTAAACTATCTGTCTGTGTTTTCTTGCATCTTGTTGATTTTTTTAAGAACTGCAATCTTGTCATTTAAGTCACATATTTCCATGTCTTTAAGTTCATTTACTGGAGACATTTCACTTTCTTTCTGAGCTGTCTTGTTACCTTGGTTATTCATGGCAATTAGTGATTTAGTATTTCTCTTCCTAGACATCTATAGGAGTGGGTTCTGCATCAGGTTAATAGAAAGAGGGCTTTCTTTTGTTTTCCTTTAGGTGTTGGTAGAATGTTTTATTTTCTCTCTGACTGCAGCCTTTTATTCTCTCTCACACTGTAGTGTTATGTTTTCTCTGCACTATTCCAGTTTCTCACACAATGGGGGATTCCCTGGAAGGCGGGCTTCTCTTCTGTGAACAGTTTGCCTGGGTGATAGGGTGCTGCCTCCATTGGGGGATGTGGAGGGCTTCTGAAGTTCCAAAGCTCTTCCTGCACCAGATTCAGAGCCTATGTGTTTCAGCAGTTCTGTTTACTCCTGCAGAGATCTGTCCAGATAGGTGGGGACAGGGGTGGGGTGGGTTGTGAGAGGTGGCCCAGAGCAATGGCGGCGACCACCACTGCAACCGTTCCTGCTTCCACGTCTCCCTCCCCTTTGTTTGAACTAGTTGGGCTATGAGTCTGTGTCTGCAGATCACAGTTCTAAGAATGGCAAACATTCTGTTCTTTTTGATTTGACACGCTACTGTTCCTCTTCTAGCACTGGGCAGGTAGGGGGGTGGGTGAGGTATGGGAGGATAAGGAGGGGGTTACTAGGCTTAGTGCCCAAGGCTTCCATTCTCTGCTCAGTAGTGAGGGCTTAAACTACTGTTTTCAGCCTTCTTCCCTCAGTCTTTGCTCCGAGGTCTCTGCTGTGAGCATTGGGTTCAGCCGTGTTATATGCTGCCCCCTCAGCCCTGTGGGCCATAAGCAGAGCCCTAGCAGTCCGAGTTCTTCCCTCCCCCGCAGCTGCGGTAGTTCCAGAATACAGCAATCTTGGAGCACCAAGCTAGGTATGCATCCTGCACCCACATGGCCCCGTCTCACTTCTCCCTTCCCTCCTCCCCTGCTCTCATAATCTGCCCACCTTTAGATCATTTCAGTAGTGCGCCTCTTAGTCTTGCCTGTCTGCTGTGCAGGGAGTCTGTTGTGGAGTTATAATTGTTCAATTTGTTTTAAATTCCAGGGGAGATTTCAAGAGGCTTGCCTCATGCCGCCATTTTTATGACATCATGCAGCAAATTATTTCTAATAAATTCAAAAGAACAACTGTGATTTCTGGAAAACACAAGTTTTCTGAGAGCAAGAAACATTTAACTATGCTTGTTTCCTATTTCCAGTTTGCTGTATCAGGGGAATAGACTAGATAAAATATCTTGATTTCAGCAAAGCATTAGAAAGTGTTTTATAATATCCTTAAGGAAAAGGAGGAGAAATTCAGGCAGCATGATATGACTCTTGGGAGGATTAATACCTGGTGAGAAGTCTCCAGAGATGAGTCACAGGTTTTGTGAAAAAAAAAGAAAAACTGAAGACAAGTGTAGGACTTTGGAGATTCTTGGAATAGGGAATTGGTAGTTCATGCTAGGAATAAATCAATAAAAATTAATATTTAAAAAAATGTACAACTAACAAATGTAAAAAACTTTTCAGAAATCCAAGTGAGAGAAATGTATTTGGTTGAATTTGAGCTAATGGCATCATTTGCTTCTTTAAAAAGAATGCAACTTTAGGATGCATTAATACTCCTGTTCCAAGAATAGTGATAGAAAAAAAAGCCACACCTTTGTCACTCATATTTAGTCAAGTATACACCAGATACTTGTATCATCCAAAAAGGACTTGAGGCTGCTAACAAAACACATATGGATAAAAATAAGCAAAGGTCTGTCTTCCCACTAAACTATAACCCCGTTAGGCAGAGACCATGCCTGTAAATATTTGTGACTGAAATAATATAGGGAAGGTAACATAATGATAGGATAATATTAAGAAGTCAGGAACAAAGTTAATCCATAAATATGCATACCAGAAAGATCTGCACCATTATTAACGTGGGTCCCAAATTCACCTCTAAACTTTCTAGCAGCCAAGACAAAGATAAAATATGTTAAAAGATCACTGTCTCCATAAAGTAAAACCCCATCTCTTTTTTTTTTTCGTAAACAACAGATAATGTTTTGGTTTGATGGATCATGGGATTTCACTTGTCTTCAAGACACTTGTCTTCAGAAATTTCTTACAAAAAATTGTGGCTTGTCTCTGGAGACTTTTCACCAAGTACAAATTCTCCCAAGAGTCATATCATCCTTCCTGAATTTCTCCTTCTTTTTCTCAAGGATATTATGAAGCACTTTCCAGTGATTTGCTGAAATCAGGACACTTTACTCCCCTAAAGTAACAAGCTGGTAAATGTATCAAAATAGGAAACAAACATAGATTAATGTTTCTTGCTCTTGGTGAGCTTGTGTTGCTTTCTAGAAGTCATAGTTGTTCCTTGGAATTTATTAGAAATAATTTGTTTAATATTCTATCTGGAATATTCCTGTGGAATTGTAATTGAGCTTGTCAATACACAAAGTCCAGCTCCCTTACTTTACTCTTTTTATGACACTCAGAATATGTTCCTCTCTCAGATCATTTGAAGTTTGTTAATAAAAGTTGTTCAATTTTATCCACCAATACTTTGATGCTTTATAACATAAATCTAGACCCAACAACATGAACTCATTAAAACTGACCAATTTGGGGGTGGCCAGTTAGCTCAGTTGGTTAGAGCATGGTGCTAATAACACCAAGGTTGCCGGTTCTTGATCCCACCATGGGTTATTGTGAGCTGCGCCCTCCTTAAAAAAATACAACCAATTTGCCCAACATATTACAAGATTTTTCTTGCAATAAAATCCTAAGGGAAATTTCTTACATGATAACTCATTGAACAACTACAATGTGAAGTATGGAGTAAATCAATTGAATGCTTTTTGCTCCTCAAGAAAATAGCAAAATGGGGCGGCTGGTTAGCTCAGTTGGTTGGAACGCAGTCCTCTTAACAACAAGGTTGCTGGTTTGATTCCCACATGGGCTACTGAGCTGCACCCTCCACAACTAGATTGAAACAACTACTTGACTTGCAGCTGATGGGTCCTGGAAAAACACACTTAAATAAATAAAGGCCTTTTAAAAAAAAGAAGAAAGAAAATAACAAAAAATCAAACAGTTCAGTGAAAGTATTCAGTGAGCAATCGATGTAATGAGGTCCAACTACAGAGGTCGGCAAGGGTTGGTTTGCTCCAGACCCTGTGGTGCACTAGGTAAGATACAGGAAAATAAGCACATGCATATCTTTAAGACAGTTATTTTTGAAACCAAAGTTTTACAAATAGCTGGGCAGTGGAAACTTTGAATTTGGATTTCCTGCAAGAGTTGACTATGCAGATATTTTATGTTGGCGACTCAATGCTAAATCTTTTGCTTAGACTGGCATTTAATGATGGGCCTGAGTCAAACTTTGACAGATGCTGGAACAAACTAAGTATACTTAAAGAACAGTGGCAAGGAGAGTGACAAATCTAGACATTGTTTCATATGCAAAGCAAACAAAGAACTGAGCTTGGTATATTTAATCTGAAGACTCATGGAGAAGTCATGATAAAACCAACCTCGAGTATCTGAACTAACATATGGAGGGGGAAGCATATGTCCTCAGTGATCCAGAGTCTGAATGAGCACCAATGAGTCAAGGGCCCAGATAAGGAGACTTGATTCAGAGGGGGAAAATCATCTTCTAATAGTTAGGTGGTCTTTAATGGGACTGTGCTGCGTTAAGTGCAGGGAGGGTTCTGGATGTTGGAAGGGTTCAAAGAGAACCATGAACAACCATCTATCAGTGATGTTTCAAAAATAATCCCCACATAAAGAGGGAACTCAAACACAATGCTTCTCTTATCCTGGGGTGAGAATCAGGCTGAGCCTGCCCTTTGTCTGTGTTTAGGCCAAGTCCAGGGATTGCTCTGAGAGGAGTCCTTTGAATTACTTTGCCTTCTCATGCCCTGTCCTAGCTCATTTACATCAGCCGTGGTCCTCTACAGAAACATTGTGCAAGCAGAAACCATGCTTTCCCATCTTCTCTGACTTTTTTTTTAAGTTTATTGGGATGACAATTGTTAGTAAAACTACATAGGTTTCAGGTGTACAATTCTGTAATACATCATCTATCACATTGTGTGTTTACCACCCAGAGTCAGTTCTCCTTCCATCACCATATAGTTGATCCCCTTCACCTTCATCTACCACCACCCCCTTATTCTCTGGTAACCCCTAAACTATTGTCTGTGTCTATGAGTTTTTGTTAATTCATTTGTTTGTCTTGTTCTTTTGTTGTTTTCAGTTTTATATACCACATATGAGTGAAATCATATGGTTCTTGACTTTTTCTGTCTCACTTATTTTGCCTAACATAATAATCTCAAGATCCATCTACATTGCCACAAATGGTATTATTTCATCTTTTCTTATGGAAGAATAGTATTCCATTGTGTATACAAACCACAACTTCTTTATCCATCCATCAATCATAGGACACTTTGGTTGTTTCCATGTCTTGGTCACCATAAATAAAGCTGCAATGAACACCAGAGCACATATATCTTTATGGATAAATGTTTTCAGATTTTTGGGGGAGATAGCCAGGAGAGGGATTGCTGGGTCATGTGGTAATTCTATTCTTAATTTTTTGGGGAACCTCCACACTGCCTTCAATAGCGGCTGCACCAATCTGCATTCCCACCAACAGTGTATGAGGGTTCCTTTTTCTCCACAGCCTCTCCCACACTTGTTATTATTTGTCTTGTTGATGATAGCCATTCTGACTGGGGTGAGATGATATCTCATTGTGGTTTTTATTTGCATTTCTCTGATAATTAGTGATATTGAGCATTTTTTCATATGTCTATTGGCCATTTGTATGTCCTCTTGGAGAAATGTCTCTTCAGGTCCTCCGCCCATATTTTAAGTGGATTGTTTGATTTTTTTTTTTTTTTTGTAGTTGAGTTGTATAAGTTCCTTGTATATTTTTTATATTAGCCCCTTATTAGAAGCTTTATTTGCAAAAATCTTCTCCCATTCAGTTGGTGGCCTCTTTATTTTGTCAATGGTTTCTTTTGCTGTGCAGAGCTTTTAAGTTTGATATAGTCCCATTCATTTATTTTTGCTTTTACTTCCTTTGCCTTTGACGTCAAATTCATAAAATCCTCTCTAAGACCAAGGTCCATAAATTTAGTACCTATGTTTTCTTCTATGCAATTTATTGTTTCAGGTCTTCGTTGGCGATGTTGTGGAGAAAAATGAACCCTCATACACTGGTGGCAGGAATGTAAATAAGTACAGCCACTATGGAAAACAATATGGAGGTTCCTCAAAAAAAATTAAGAATAGAATTACCATATGACCCAGCAATCCCTCTTCTGGATGTCTACCAAAAAAATCTGAAAACATTTATCTGTGAAGATATATTAACCTTCATGTTCACTGCAGCATTATTCACTGTGACTAAGACATGGAAACAACCAAAGTGTCCTTCAATAGATGATTGGCCATAAGAAACGATAAAAGACTGTCACTTGCAACGATATGGATGGATCTTGAAATTATCATGCCAAGTGAAATAAATCAGACAGAGAAAGTTGAGAACCATATGATACTACTCATACGTGTGATATGAAACTGAAAGCAACAAATGAAAAAGACAAAAAAAAAAAAACAAGCAAAAACTCATTGACACAGACAACAGTTTAGTGGTTACCAGACGTTGCAAGGGTAGGAGAGAGTAAAAGGGGTCAAATATATGGTGATGGAAGGAGATTTGACTTTGGGTGGTGAAAAAGCAATGCAATATACAGATGATGTATTATAGAATTGTACACTTGAAACCTATGTAATTTACTTCATTAGTAATTTCACTTCAATGAATTTAGTTAAGAAACTCTATATCTACTTCCTATCAGCATTCTTTATTTTAATCCCATAATTTCATTCCATTTAAGACATTTAAGATCTCCTCTCTCCCAAAACTTTCTTACGTGAACAGTCAGACCATGGAAAACTTATAGTTTATCAAAATACTTGCAGAGAGCACCTTCTAGGTGTAAACGTGTGGTTGTTTCAGTCCACAAAGCCCTGCTATTAATTTGCCTGCTCCACTGAACTAAACTGTTTGAGATGTCTGCATTGAACACTAGCTCCATTTCTTTTTTCTTCACTATCCATAATTGCTTCTGAGTGTCTGGGAGTTGTGTATATGTCAATGACATTGTGGAAGTTACCATGGTTCATTTGACAAAAGATCAGCAAAGCTTCTCTGAATGCTTTATTTTCATATCATTTTAATTCTTGCTAAATGAATCTGTGCTTGAAGCCTGAGCTTTGGAAGCTGGATATCTTCTGCTCCACAAGTACCCATGATATTTCCAAGTAAAGCTTTTTATCAAATTAAACCTGACAAATTGATTCTTAATTAACCTACAAGAAAAGCTGATGGTGGTTTTCTTGAATAAACATAGAGGCCTTTGAACTGATGATATTTTTTATCATAAATGCCCTTCTCCTCTTACAATAATCAGCACCATTTAATAAGAAGTTTTGGACAAAAGGTCCTCATCAAAATGAATTTCCTCAGAAATAAAATATAAATGACTGCTTCAGGTAAAATAAAGGCCAATGGAGGTTATAGGTTAATTTTGAAGGAATATGGATCTTATACTGTCTCAGGATTAATGTAAAAGAAAAAATACCCATATTTTTTCAAACTGATCTTAAAATTTACATGAGTGACTTGATAACCCATGCCAAAATGGGCCACTTTCCACTCCAAGCTCCTGCCTTTCTAATCCCCCACCACAGGCATCTAAACTTTTTTGTGTGCCATGGATTCTTCAGTCTGATGAAAGCTATGAACCATTCCTCAGAATAATGTTTTAAAATGCATCAAATACATGTAATTACAAAAGAAAAATTATATAGAAATGCTATTATTAAAATATTAAACAAGTTTCTGATATAATAATACACATGCTTCTTTATTAACGCATTAGAAAAACAACCCCCAACAGTGAGTCTAATATCTACCATAATCCTGAAATAGGGATGAGCAAAATCAGTATTCAAGTTTCATCTACAACTGTAAAATGAGGTATGAAAATATCTATAATTTCTATGAGTGACAAAGTCACAAGTACTGCAAATACCATCACAATTTGTTGCCATGGTTAGTGACAAATACAAATGCATTTTTTTTCCATCTACATTCACAGCCCTCCTCCTAAATTCTGTCCACAGATCACTTGGAGGCCCATGGAGCCTCTACTCCCACTTTTATTCAACCAGTAGAGAGAGGGGAGGAGTAGTGATTAGTCATCAGCATACACACACGTGTGCGGGACCCACACAAGCAATGACATTAGCAGTGCCATGCTCAAACCCCAGCAGTGCACTATGTCACCACCAATGAGCCTGACGTCTGGCCACTGTCACCCCAGAGGGGTGATTCTGTGTCAGTTTAGTGCTTTCCCTAGCCAGAGAGTCTGTCTCTGACAATACTACCAAGAGCTAACTCATAGCAAAATGTGTTCGTTGCTCTCCATGATGTCATTCCCCAAGATCAAGAAATGTTCCCTAAATATCCTTTATGCTTATTTACCTAAACCTTCCATGCTTGGCAGCACTTTCCTCAGGATACCATGTTCCATACATTCACTTCCTTTAGGAAGAAAGTACGTCCATATCTCCAACCAGACTTTGTGCCCAAAATTTAATTCCACAATCTATGTGGATATCTAAAATTGGATTTGTCCTCTTCTCTTCCCCTTGATGTTCCTGACTTGTTAGATGTATCACCAATAGCTATACATGGAAACTTCAGACTTTTTAGCCACCACACCCCCTCCCAAATTTTACGAACTAATCTAATAATTACAAAAGTCAGAGAATTCCTATATTTACAGTACCCCTCCAATCTTCCTCTTTATTCCATTCTCATTTCTACCAATTACTTTCAAACTAACCTAGACTGCCATTACTCTTGTCCCGGCTACTCAACTATTCAAATACATCCTAACACACACTGCTGCCTACTTGATTTTCCCAGAGTGCAACTCTATTAAACTAAAGACAGACCCTGCCATACAAGCCTCTCCCTCGATCATGGCCCCAGACTCCCAATTCAGCCACCTATCTCACCCAGTGCTACAGTCAAACTTAGTGTCGTGTTTTGCTGTCACCATCTCGAACTTCTTAATAATTTTTTTATTATTAGTTGCAGGTGTACAACATAGTGGTTAGACATTTATATAATTTATGAAGTGATCCCCTGATAAATCTAGTACCGATTTGACACTATACATGGTTTTTACAATGTTATTGGCTATATTTCCCATACTGTGTGTCAGATCCCCATAACTATTTTGTGATTACCAATTTCCTAATCCCTTCATCTTGTTCACTCATCCCCCCAAACCCTCTCTCATCTAGCAACCATAAATTTGTTCTCTGTATCTATGAGTCTATTTTTGTTTTGTTTGTTCATTGATTCTGTTCTTTAGATTCCACATATAAGTGAGATCATATGGTATTTATCTTTCTCAGTCTGTATTTCACTTAGCATAATGCCTTCTAGGTCCATCCATGTTGTTGCAAATGGTAAGATTTCATTCTTCTTTATGGCAGAGTAATACTCCATTGTATAAATGTACCACAATTTATTTATCCAATTGTCTATTGAAGGACATTTCACTTGTGTCCATTATCTTGGCTATTGTGAATAGTGCTGTGATAAACATAAGGGTGTATATATCTTCTCAAATTAGTGTTTGGGATTTCTTTGGATAAATACCCAGGAGTGGAATTGCTGGGTCATAAGGTAGTTCTATTTTTAATTTTTTCAGGAAACTTCATACTATTTTTCTCAGTGGCTGCACCAATTTGTAATCCCACAACAGTGCACAAGGGTTCCCTTTTCTCCACATCCTGGCCAACACTTGTTATTTGTTAATTTATTGATGATAGCCATTCTGACAGGTGTGAGGTGATATCGCATTGTGGTTCTCATTTCTCTGAGGGTTAGTGACATTGAACATGTTTTCGTATGTCTATTGGCCATTTGTATATCCTCTTTGGAGAAAATGTCTATTCAAGTCCTCTGCCCATTTTTTAATTGGATTGTTTGGTTTTTCTGGTGTTGAGTTGTATAAATTTTTTTATAAATGTTGGATATCAACCTCTTATCAGAGGTATCATTGGGGTAGTTGTTTGACTGGAAGGGAATGAAAAGCACATGAGTGTCAGAAGAAATCATTCCCTTTATTTTCTATTCTTACGGTTATTACAAAGAAATGGCAAACAAGAATCCATCAGCAATATCCAAAATGAGCCAGTGACTTAGTAACAACCACTTAGAACACTTGATGGTTCACCAAAACTGATAAACGTGAGACAGATTCTGCTTCTTTGAAAGGGGAGTGGCTGCAGCATGTACTTCCCATATAGGTGTAGACATTTAAATACAGCATACAACACACACACACACACAAAACCTTCCCTTCACTAATAAAGCTGCAAAGACCCAAATTTGCACCGTACATCCCATTGTATTTTTTTATTCAAAATGGCTAGTCCTTTCCAGGGCTTTTATGATTTAATCAATGCCAATTCAAATGAATCTGGTGCTTTATTCATTAGAAAGATGAAATTAAGTCTGCCATGATAAGTCAAGGTTCTCATCAGATTTCTCTTTTTTGTTGTTTTACAGCTTTCTTCTTGTCTTCGGTTGCTTGATTTTGTCAGTGTTCTCTACTATCCCTGAGCACACAAAGTTGGCCTCAAGTTGCCTCTTGATTCTGGTAAGCGAAACATATGAACAAAAATGTACATAAAGTTTATGTAATATAATAACTGTCTATAAATTTATGCAATACATTATATCCTACAAAAAAAAGTTCTATCTAGGAAAAAAAGAGAGTTACTGTGAAGTATAAAAGTTTCAAAGATTACTGAAACATTTGCCCACCATTTTAACTTTTAGTCACTCCTTAGGAATATATAAAAATATTCAGGATAGCTATTACATAGCAATTTCTTGTGCTATAGTGACAGCATAAATAGAAGGCCATACTTGGAAGTAGTTTTAATGATGTTCACCTATGGTAATAAACCAATTATAAAAAGAATCAATGTCCATGAGGTCTCTCATTATAGTGCTAAAAGTTACAGAATAGAGAGCATTCTCCAATAACCACAATTTGGCAGTAGCTAAGTATAATTGGCCAAGAACTATGAGAATATAGCACCTCATTAAAAAAAAAGAAAAAAGAAAAACCAGAAGACTTCTTCATGCTGTTTTCAACCAACAGGCTGCATTATGAGTTTTGTTGCTAATACAGTTACCTGGTGAGAAATTCTACATTTTGCTGTCAATTCTCAACCACACAGAATTGCTCAATTCATTTTAAAATGGAAAAAGACCCCAAGGTATTTTATTCTGAATTATTCTGGGCTTTTTAAGCTCTTCTACTTTCTATTACACTAAACTATAGCACTGTATACTCAAATCACATCTGATTGAAAGTTTGGTTCATTTACATCTATTTTGACCCACTGACTTTGTCCAAAAATATCAGACTTGACAGCTGCAGAACTGGCTGAATGAACTCTAAACTGGGACTCACTTCTGTTGTGAAACCTGGTGAACTACAAAAGGAAGACAGCGAAAGGGGGGATGGAGTAAGATGGCTGTGTGCCCTAATAAACAGAGATGGGTTGTGTCCAGCAATAAGCATTTACTATAAGAAAATTATTCTTATCTTGAAGGTGGAAACAAAGATGTCAACTCATATAACCTAAGTAGAGGGGAGCTGCTCGTCTACCTGTGCTTTCAGATGCCTAGTTTGTACTTGATGTTACCAAGACTTCATCAAGTCTCGGTCTTACATCAAGGGAAAATCATTTGTTTTTAATAGTTTCAGGTGTATAAAACAACATTATGATTAGACAGTTACACCCCTCACAAAGTGATAACCCCCTTCCCCTTCCCTGTCTACTACTCATCTGACATCATATATAGCTGTTACTATACCATTGACTATATTCCCTGTGCTGTACTTCACATCCATTATTTTACATATATATGTGTGTATATATATATATATATATATATATATATATATATATATATATATAATTAAGTATATGTTTAATTATTGACATTCAATATTATTTTATATTAGTTGCAGGTGTACAGTGCAATGGTTAGGCATTTATATAATTTGTGAAGTGATCCCCTTGATAAGTCCAGTACCCATCTGACACCCTACATAGTCTTTACAACATTATTGACTATATTCCCCATACTGTATTTCACATCCCTGTGACTATTTTGTGATTACTAATTTGTGTGTTCTAATTGCTTCACCTTCTCCTATCACCCAACTTCCCTCCCATCTAGCAGCCATCAATTTGTTCTCTGTATCTATGAGTCTATTTCTGTTTTGTTTGTTCATTTATTCTGTTCTTTAGATTCCACATGTAAGTGAGATCATATGGTATTCGCCTTTCTTGGTCTGACTTATTTCACTTAATATAATACCCTCTACATCCATCCATGTTGTTGCAAATGGTATGATTTTATTCTTTTTTATGGCAGAGTAATACTCCATTGTATAATTATACCACAATTTTTTTACCTAGTCAACTATTGATGGACATTTCGGTTGTTTCCATATCTTGACTATTGTGAATAGTCCTGCAATAAACATAGGAATGGATTTTATTTTTCAAATTAGTGTTTTGGATTTCTTTGGATAAATGCCCAGGAGTAGAATGCTCCTGATAGTTCTATTTTTAGTTCTTTGAGGAACCTCTATATTGTTCCTCCAATACATTGGCTGTACCAATTTGCAATCTCACCAACAGTGCACAAGGGGTCCCTTTTCTCCACATCCTCACCAACACTTGTGATTTGTTGATTTATTGATGATGACCATTCTGACAGGAGTGAGGTGTTATCTCATTATGGTTTTTATTTGCATTTTTCTAATGATTAGTGATGTTGAGCATCTTTTCATATGTCTATTGGTCATCTGTATGTCCTCTTTAGAGAAATGTCTATTCATGTCTTCTGCCCATTTTTTAATTGGATTGTTTGGTTTTTCTGGTGTTGAGTTGTATGCATTTTTTTATAAATGTTGGATATCAACCTCTTATCAGAGGTATCATTGGCAAATATCTCCTCCCTTTCGGTAGGATATTGTTTTGATTTGCTGATAGTTTCCTTTGCTGCGAAAAAACTTCTTAGTTTGATGTAGTTCCATATGTTTATTTGTCCTTTTGTTTCCCTTGTCCAATCTGTAAAAATATTACTAAGGGTAATGTCTGAGAGTTTACTTTCTATATTTTCTTCTTGGAGTTTTATGGTTTTCAGTCTTACATTTAAGTCTTTAATCTATTTTGAGTTTAGTTTTGTATATGGTGTAAGGAGGTGGTCTAGTTTCTTCTGTTTTTTTCTTTTTTCCTTTTTTTTTTTTTTCATGTATATGTCCAGGGAGGAATTATTTTTCAGCCTGGAACAAATCTATCCCAATTTATTTCCACACAAATTGTGCTCAGCTGTATATCACTAATGTTAGGGTTACTCTTTCAAAACCCAAGGTAGAGAGCAGATAGACCAAAGAGCACAGTGGGGATTTGTTCCATTTAAAAGGTTTCCATTTAAGTCACAAGTGGGCTTTTAGTCTCATGCGCCCCTTTGATAAAAACAAATGTTCTAGGCCCAAGGTCTAAGACACAGCTGCCTTTTAGGTCCATATACAGAGCTACAACTAGGACTTTTAGAGTGAAAGTATAAATCTGATTTTTATATGTGGGAACATAAAAAACTGGATCCACTGCATGACCAATGATATATATTATGAGTAAGTCAAGCAAGAAGAATCCCACAAAATGTTAGGTTTACCTCCTCCAAATCTCTCAAACAAATTCACTCATTGCTAATGAGTTTCTAAATTGTCCAAAAAAGTGCAAAGCTGATTAGTATCTTGATTTTCAAAACTTTCTGAGCAGTGAACAATTGATCAGAGTGGAATAACTAGAGTGAATCTGAGTAGATAAAACTATAGATATTGTCATGCATCCCTCTTTTTTTTGCCAGCTTTGTTGAGATATAATTAGCAAATAACATTGTGTAAGATTAAGTGTGTAACGTGATGATTTTCTATATGTATATGAGGTCAATTAAGTTTGCGAACTCATCCTAGAAAACATGCTACATACCTCATTGCTGAATATCACCATGGTCACCTTCGAAGTACTCCCCTTCGTAAGCTATGCACCCATGCCAGTGCCTAGTCCACCCTTCAAAGCAATTTTGGAACTCTTTTTCTGGAATGGCCATCAGAGGTCTCATCGTATTACCTTTGGTGTCCTGAATGTCATCAAAATGTCTTCCTTTCAATATTTCCTTTATCTTCGGATAAAGAAAGAAGTCATTGGGGGCCAGATCAGGTGAGTAGGGAGAGTGTTCCAGTGCAGTTATTTGTTTACTGGCTAAAAACTCCCTCACAGACAGTGCCATGTGACGTGGTGCATTGTCATGATGCGTGAGCCATGAATAGTTGGCGAAAAGTTCAGGTCGTCTAACTTTTTCACGCAGCCTTTTAGCACTTCCAAATAGCAAACTTGGTTAACTGGCGTAAGAAGGTGGTCTAGTTGGTACAAATTCATAATAAATAATTCCCCTGATATCAAAAAAAGGTTAGCAACATCGTTGCAACAAGTTTGTGAACTTAATTGTCAGACCTCATACAGTGCAAAATGATTACCACAATAAAGTCAGTTAATACTTCATCACCTCACATAGTTGTGTGGGTGTATGTATGTGTGTTTCGAATTTTTAACATCTACTCTCTTAGCAACTTTCAAGTATGCAATACAGTATTGTTAACTATAAATACCATGCTATACATCAGAGCCTCAGAACTTACATATTTGTTTTATAACTGGAAGCTTGTTCCCTTTGACCACCTTCACCCATTTCCCCTATGTCCCACCACCGCAACTAACAATCTTCTCTCTGTTCCTATGAGTTCACTTTTCTGTTATTATTTTAGATACTACATATAATAAATGAGATCATACAGTATTTGTCTTTCTCTGTCTGACCTTTTTTTTTTTAATTTTATTTTATTAAATTTATTGACTTATTTTACTTAGCATAATACCCTCAAGGTCCATACATGTTGTCATATATGGCAAGATAGCCTTCTTTTTATGGCTGAATAATATTCTAATATATATATATATATATATATATATATATATTATACATTATATATAATATTCTAATATATATTATATTATATATTATATATGTGTATTATATAATATATATTATATATAATATTCATATATGTATATATATGTGTGTGTGTGTATATATATATATATATATATATATATATATATATATATATATATGTATATCGCTGGGTATGTTTATCCGTTCGTCCATCAATGGACACTTAGGTTGTTTCCATGTCTTAACTATTGTGAATATTGCTGAAATGACAACGAGCATGCTGATATCTCTTTGAGATCCTAATTTCATTTCCTTTAAATATATACCCAGAAGTGGGATTGCTGGATCATAAGGTAGTTCTATTTTTAATTTTTGAGGAAACTCCATACTGTTTTCCATAGTAGATGTATCAATTTATGAGGTGTGATTAAACAGTTTGGTGAATGTTTAAATTTTTAAAAAATTTATTACAGTAAAAGACACATTGCCATTAATCCCCCTCAAAGTACTCCCCCTCACTTCGCATATGCTTATCCCATCATTCTTGCCACTTTCTGAAGCAGTTCTGGAAGTCCTCTTTCATGAGTGTCTTTAGTTGTGCTATCGTGGCTGCCTCAATGTCCTGAATCATTTTGACTTTGGGGAAGAGCCAGAAATCACAT
This sequence comes from Rhinolophus sinicus, assembly GCF_036562045.2. NCBI lineage: Eukaryota > Metazoa > Chordata > Mammalia > Chiroptera > Rhinolophidae > Rhinolophus > Rhinolophus sinicus. The sequence goes on from NC_133755.1 coordinate 111,284,101, forward strand.
GGTGCCAGATCCAATGAATAAGGTGGATGAGGACACACCGTAAAGTTTTTATTTGACAGAAATTGCCATATACCAGAAGCAATGTGTTACACAGAGCATTGTCATGATGGAGGATGATTTAAGGCACACTTTAAAACACACCTTCTGACTGCACCAAACAATTTGAAAGTTGTCACACACTGTTACTACGGTTTGATGTGCCACTTTCCGTATCGAATATACCCCCCTGCCTTCCCATTGGGTGGCACCCAGCACCACTGACCATATTTTTTATCCCGCTGCATACATTCCCGCCACCAGTGCACAAGGGTTCCCTTTTTTCCACATACTAGTATTTGCTATCTCTTTTTGATAATCGCCATTCAAACAACTGCGATGTGATATCTCATTGTGGTTTTGATTTGTATTTTCTTGGTGATAACGCTGTTGAGCACCTTTTCATGTACCTGTTAGCCATTCAAATGTCTTCTTTCAGTGTTGAATGACTTTGGATTTTGTCCTTTTATGTAAATGAGGCCTCTGTTTTCAACATAGTAGTGTTGTAGATAGATGTTCTCAGAGAGGTATTGCTACAGGATTTGCTTATCCTCCTATTTTTGTACTATGTGTGATAAATTGTCAGGGTATATGTTTTAACCCAGAGTGTATTCTTAAAACCTACATAGAAACATGCAGACTATGTTGTAAGTCTAAGATTTTACTGATGTTATTCTTCTTCATTAATGTTTTCTCCCCAGACTATGTTTTATTTGGACACAAATATTCAAATATAGGCTTTTCTTTCTTTAGTAATTAATAAACTAGAAAAGCATGCATTTTTATTCTCTTTCATATTTAGTTAACATAACATATCAGAAAATTTCAAACAGTTGTGGAACATTGGAAAAATAAGAGAAATCTAATGATTTAGGGAATATCTTATTTATTCTTTTAATACGCACATTTGAGATAGTCTGATTTCAAAGTCTGTCTATCCTATGAACTTCTAATCAAGCAGAATTCATACAACACAGTTCTGACTAGCAGTGTTTTTAGTTCCCAAGATAGAACATAACTAAAGAATTGCCATCCAAATAGTAGTAGGAATGGCTTTTAAAATGTGTGCAAGAATTTATAATAAAGTCACTTTGTGCACTTTTGGTCACAAGTAAAACATCAAAAGAGTAAATTTAGAAGAATTATATATAAATCATACATCACAATTGTATATTTTTTTCATAACTCTCTCCCATTTTTTTAACGTATTAAAAAATGTTCCTATATTTTAACTCTAATTCTATTTCTGTGCAAACATAAGGCTCTCACACTTCTGACAAGGACCTCACTACAGGCAAACTGGACACTGGACAAAGTGCTCAGGAACCTCTGACACTCACGCTTCTACCTACCTGTTTTCTTGAGGGCACCAGCATAGTAGGTGTAGGCCATTGCTGTGAACTTGTACTTGCTCATGTCCTGGGCCCAAATGGGGTCATCAGATTTCCATTTCCCACCCTAAGGGTAGGCTCGCATCATTCTCATGCAGAATTACACTCCCAGTGCTACTTGTAAACTTGTCACTTACTTGGCTCTGTTCCAAGCCAGATGGGTACGTGTGCTGATTTACTCTTTTATTCTTCTCAGTTGTATGAACTGGGGTTTTATACTATATACCAGGTCCCCCTAGTTCTCTCCACAGAAGCATAGATTTAAGAATGTGATTGACACCATGAGTTCAAATTCCACTTCTACCACTTTTCAACTGTGTGACTTGGGGAAATCAATTATCTTAGTTTTCCTGTCTGTTAAAAGTGCATAAAAATACCCTACTTCATAAATCTGTTGTAAAGATTTAGTTACATTTCAGTGCTTAGAACTGTTCCCAGCACAGAGAAAGCTAGAAGATACTATAATCACTGGCTTTTCCATGTATAATGGGGGCCTAATAGAGACATGAGTCCAGGTGGCCCATGGAATATTTAAAAATGCTTTATTTGAGAAAGCATCATACTTTTGTAAAAGAAAGCAAGTATCTTTGCAAGAGTTTTCTTACCACGAATACCATTAATTAGGGCAGCTTTCAGCACAGATGTGTTCCTTTAACTACAATGACTCAGTGGTACACACTGAGCACATAGTATGTGTTCACAAACCCACTTACTTTTAGTGACTGATGAAACATATTTTTATTGTTGTAGTTTTTGGTAAATGCATCCGATGACAATGATCATGGCTTTATAGGCTCTTCTCTCAGTGTCTGCATCTGCTGAGTGGAGTGCTGGGCAGAGATAACTGAGGATCTGCTGGGGTACTTGCTCTGCCCTCACTCGGGGCAGAAACCTTATGAACTCTAGATCATGATACAAAGCTGTGTGCCCAAACACCAAGGACAATTACACACGGATGTTAATATCCTACATTTTGTGAATTCTTCAAAACTAAAAGGGAGCTAACATTTTTTAAGTAACTTGTATTTATGACTCATTGATATCTTATTGAAACAAAAACGGAACAAAAAAACTTGCAATATAAGTATCACTCCTCCCATTTTATTGAAGGGTTAACTAAGTTGCAAGCTCATGCACCAAGTGTAACAGAGCCAAGATTCCATCCCAGGCCCGGCTAACTGAAAACCTGGCCTGTCTTTAAGGTTTCCAGCAACCTCATTCTCTTGCTTTAGTCAAGACTGACAGGCCTACCAGAGTACATTTGCCACCACTCAATGAAGCGCTGATGTCTAACGCTTCTTTCTGATTCCATATGGGTCAAATGATGCTATGCCCTTTTACTTGGAATATCAGTTTCTTTTTTCATAAAGGTCCACTTACATAGTTATCACAAAGGGTCATATCAATTCAGTCAACTAGAAGTTCTTTGTGTCAAGAATTCTATATACTATTTTGTAAACCATCAACAGGCTAATCTGTGGGATAAACAGTGGAGCGTACAGCTGCATCTTCTAGGCCCAGCTCCCTTTGTTCCGATGAACATCATGCTGTTGAAGGGAGTGCTCCTGTTTCCAGGTTGCACTATTGTAGAAAGTTTGTTTTGATTTGTTTTGATTTCATTCACCTGAGGTTGTATACTTTAGCATTTCATATCCCACTTTCTTAAAAGCAATACTGTTTAGAGTGTATTTCCTCTCACATAACTTCTTGCCTCCCGGGTTAATTTTAAAGTATTCATTTTAGGCCTTTAATGTAGATTGTTCAACACCTTGAAAATAGGAGACCTCCCTACTTAATGAAAGTGATATAGGTCATTTGCAAAATTTCCACTGAAAGTGGTCATTTCTAAAAGTGTCCACCCACAAAGAGTAAAAAGGAATGCCGTTATCAACTTAGCAAGATAGTGTCTCAGCGAATTTGCGCCTCTATCCTCCTACTGTGTTAGAAAGACTCCAAACCACAAATGGATTGTGCTAAGCATCTGGACAAGCACTCAGACATATGGTCAAATATCTAGGTTTCCCCAAACATCTGGGTATTTGGCATCTTATAGACCCAGCATACGCATATTTTCTGGTTTGCAAAGCAAACATGGGTTTACTATTTCTTTGCACAATGAATCCATTCCAGAAAAATGTACAAATCCAATTTAGGCAGATCTAATTATATCTTAAGTGCACTAGTGGAGCTTACTATTTAAAGAAAATCTGTAGTGAATTTTTTTGTAAAGTGAAGAGTCCCCTTGAAAAGCTAATAACAGCTACCTAATTAATCTGTGATACATGTTTGTTTTCTTTTTCTAATCTGAGTGCCCGAGGGTTTTTTTTTAAACTGATATATAACTATCCATGATCTAACATGGTATTGAAGATTTAGAGAGGTTGTTGCCATTTCCCATTTATCAGTGTTAGTAGAGAGGGGGGAAATCAGTCACAAACACATTTTTCTGTCCTTGCAAAATAGAAAGATTTTCACATAAAATTATATGGAATTGGTGTATAAAAATGAGATTACATTAAGTCTTTACATTTAAAGTTCTGGCATTAAACATTGTAAGAGGATAACAGAGACTAAGGATAAGAATCCAGAGAGATGTCATCAAAATGGCAGCATGAGGTGAGCCTCTGGAAATATCCCCTGGAATTTACAACAAATTGAAAAACTATAACTCCACAAAGGACTCCCTGCACAGTAGACAGGCAGGACAAAGAATCTCACTATTGAATTCACCTAAAGGTGGGCAAATTGCGCGAGCAGGGGAGGAGGGAAGGGAGAAGGGAACAGAGAGTATATTCAAACAAATAGTCGATAAGAACTTCCCAAACTTGTGGAAAGAACTGGATCCTTGAATTCAAGAAACAAATAGAACACCTAATGACCTCAAATCCAACAGTCCTTCTCCAACGCACATTGTATTGAAGCTGTCAAAAATCAATGACAAAAAAGAATCCTCAAGGAAGCCAGGAAAAAGAAGACGGTAACCTACAAAGGAAAGCCCATTAGATTATCATCAGATTTTTCAGCAGAAACTCTACAAGCCAGGAGGGAGTGGAACCAAATATTCAAACTATTGAAAGAGAGAAATTATGAGCCAAGAATAATATACCCAGCAAAGATATCCTTTAGATATGAAGGAGGAATAAAGACCTTTCCAGACATACAGAAGCTGAGGGAATTTTCTAATACACGACTTGCACTACAAGAAATACTAAAGGAGGCTATTCAACCACCATCAACAGGGACAATTTGTGGCAACCAAAACATAAAAAGGGGGAGAGTAACGTCCTGAACTGAATATGGGAATGGAGAAATATAGGCATGCTGAAGAAAATGGAATACTCCAAATATCAAACTTTCTTTTACATAAACTTAAGGGTAACCACTCAAAAAAAATCTAGAATTGAAATATATGCTGTAATAAAAGAACAGAGGAGAAAATCATAGGATACCACCACAGAGAAATAATAGAGAACAACAAAAAGGCAAAGAAACAATGGAGACACAGCCTTACCAGAAAACTAAAGATAGAATGACAGGAATTCCTCACATATCAATAATCACCCTAAATGTAAATGGACTGAACTCACCAATAAAAAGGCACAGAGTAGCAGATTGGATCAAAAAACTAAACCCAACCATATGCTGTCTCCAAGAGACACATCTCAGCTTCAAGGACAAGTATGGACTCAAAGTGAAAGGGTAGAAATTGACACTCCAAGCAAATGGTATCCAGAGAAAATCAGGTGTAGCCATAATGATATCAGATGAAACAGACTTCAGGGTGAAAAAGGTAACAAGAGACAAAGATGGACTATTCATAATGGTAAAGCGGACTATATAACAAGACATAACAGTCATCAATATTTATGCCCCCAATCAAGGAGCACCGAAATATACCAAGCAACTACTAACAGAACTAAAGGGAGAAGTTGACCAAAACACAATTATACTAGGGGACCTAAATACATCATTGACAGCTATAGATACATCATCCAAACAGAAAATAAAGAAAGAAATAGCAGCCCTTAATGACACATTAGATGAAATGGACATAATTGACATTTATAGAGCACTTCATCCTAAAACATCAGACTATACCTTTTTTTCAAGTGTACATGGAACATTCTCAAGGATAGACCATATATTGGGACATAAAACTAACCTCAGCAAATTTAAGAAGATTGAAATCATCCCAAGCATATTCTCTGATCACAAGGCTTTGAAATTGGATATCAACTGCAAAAATAAAACAGGAAAACCCACAAATATGTGGAGATTAAACAACATACTTTTGAAGAACTACTGGGTCAAAGAAGAAATTAGAGGAAAGATCAAAAGATACATAGAAACAAATGACAATGAAAATACACCCTACCAAAATTTTTGGGATGCAGCGAAAGCAGTTTGAAGAGGGAAATTTATATCATTACAGGCCTATCTCAAGAAACAAGAAAAATCCCAAATAAATAACCTCATGTTATACCTTAAAGAACTAGAAAAAGAATAACAAATGAAACAAGATCAGCAGAAGAAAGGAAATAATAAAAATCAGAGCAGAACTAAATGACATAGAGAACAAAAAGACAACAGAAAAAATTAATGTGGCAAAGAGCTGGTTCTTTGAAAGGATTAACAAAATTGACAAACCCTTGGCTAAGATAAAAGAAGACAAGACACTAATAAACAAAATCAGAAATGAAAAAGGGGAAGTTATCACAGATGGCACAGAAATACAAGAGATGCTACAAAATCAACGTATATAAGAGTCCATTGCATTCCTATATACTAACAATGAAATCTCAGAAAAAGAAATTAAAAAAAAAAAAAATTCCTTTTGCAATTGCAGCAAATAGAATAAAATACCTAGGAATAAACTTAACCAAGGATGTGAAAGACCTATATGCTGAACAGTGCAAGACATTTTTGAAAGAAATTGAAGAAGACACAAAAAAATGGAAAGACATTCCATGCTCATGGATTGGAAGAATCAACATAGTTAAAATGGCCATATTACCCAAAGCAACATCCAGATTTAATGCAATCCACGTCAAAATCCCTATGGCATTTTTTAAAGGAATAGAACAAAAAATCATCAGATTTGTTTGGAACCACAGAAGACCCCGAATAGCAAAAGCAATCCTAAGAAAAAACAAAAATGATGGAGGTATCACACTCCCTGACTTTAGCTTGTACTACAGGGCTACAATAATCAAAACAGCATGGTATTGGCACAAAAACAGACACATAGACCAATGGAATAGAATTGAGAACCCAGAAATAAAACCACATAAACATGGACAGATAATTTTTGACAAAGAATCAAAAAACATACAATGGAGAAAAGACAGCCTCTTCAATAAATGGTGCTGGGAGAATTGGAAAGTCACATGCAAAAGAATGAAACTGGACTGCTATCTGTCACCATGTACCAAAATTAATTCAAAATGGATCAAAGACTTAAGCATAAGACCTGACACAATAAACTGCATAGAAGAAAACATAGGTACTGAACTTATGGAACTTGGGTTCAAAGAGTATTTTATGAATTTGACTCCAAAGGCAAGGGAAGTAAAAGCTAAAATAAATGGATGGGACTATATCAAACTTAAAAGCTTCTGCACAGCAAAAGAAACCATCGACAAAATAAAGAGGCAACCAACTGAATGGGAGAAGATTTTTATAAACAGTGCCTCCGATAAGGGGCTAATATCCAAAATATACAAGGAACTCATGCAACTCAACAACAAAAAAACAAACAACCCAATTGAAAAATGGACAGAGGACCTGAAGAGACATTTCTCCAAAGAGGACATACAAATGGCAAATAGACATATGAAAAAATGCTCAACATCACTAATCATCAGAGAAATGCAAATGAAAACCACAATGAGATATCACCTCAGCCCAGTTAGAATGGCTATCATCAACAAGACAAATAGTAACAAGTGTTGGAGAGGCCGTGGAGAAAAAGGAACCCTCATACACTGCTGGTGGGAATGCAGACTGGTGCAGCCACTATGGAAGGCAGTGTGGAGGTTCCTCAAAAAATTAAGAATAGAATTACTGTATGACCCAGCAATCCCTCTCCTGGGTATCTACCCAAAAACTCTGAAAACATTTATCCATAAAGACACGTGTGCTCCAGTGTTCATTGCAGCTTTATTTACGATGGCCAAGACATGGAAACAACCAAAATGTCTTTTGATAGATTAATGGATAAAGAAGTTGTGGTATATATACACAATGGAATACTATTTGGTGGTAAGAAAAGATGAAATAGGATCATTTGTGACAACATGGATGGATCTTGAGAGTATAATGCTAAGCAAAATAAGTCAGACAGAAAAAGGAGAACCAAATGATTTCACTGATATGTGGTATATAAACCAAAAACAACAAAAGAACAAAACAAACAAATGAGAAACAAAAACTCATAGACACAGACAACAGTTTAGTGGTTACCAGAGAGTAAGGGGAGTGGGGAGTGGTAGATGAGGGTAAAGGGGATCAAATATATGATGATGGAAGGAGAACTGACTCTGGGTGGTGAACACACAATGGGATTTATAGATGATGTAATACAGAATTGTACACCTGAAATCTATGTAACTTTACTAACAATTGTCACCCCAATAAACTTTAATTTAAATAAATAAATAAATAAATAAATAAATAAATAAATAAATAAATAAATAAAAGAATCCATTCATGGATGTTAAATATTATGTTAGTAATGGAAGTGGCAGAATCTGAGCTACTAAGCCTTCAGGTATGAGGAATGAGTGATGCTTCTTTGTGTTTTTCACAGCCCTGTAATTTACTGCAGAATATCCCAATGAACATTGAAAACTGCAGTTATTCTTCTTTGCTTGTCTTTCATCAATGAAAACGCAAATGTACTTTAAAATGATTTATGGAGACTAACGACCCTCATCAATCTGCTGATGACTGAAAAGAAAAAGCAGAAGTAGTTTAACACCTACACTGAATCTTAACTGAGGGATAACAATATAGTAAGTTGCCCTATTAAAAGTACTTCAAATACTAGGGCAAGGAGTTGTACAAGTTAAAGATAATGAAATGATGCCTGAAAAAGACCAGGTCTGTATCTACAGTTAAGGAAGGAAAGAAGAACTTCCCTCTTTTCTGATGCAAGCATTGATATCTAAGCAGGTGGTCCAGTCTGTGTCACAGAATTGCTCCCTACAGTTTTGTTTCAGGACTTGATGAGCACCCAGCAGACATCCTTAGAGATACTAATGAGCCACATGCAACCAGGTCCACACTAATGCTGATCTCCTGTGTTCTTTTAAGCTCCATAAAATATATTCAACTGAGAGAGAAAGAGAGACACAAGGTGGTGTGATAAATATCCGAGGGTTGCTAGAAAATAACAGAATCCAAGATGATTGGCTTTATAAGGAAGAATGTCCTTCCCTACTATATTTCCAGGCTTAAATAATTTCGACCATTTGAAACCTGGGTCAAACACCTCCATATTCCTGGAATAAACTGTCTCTTCCCTCTGACTTCCCTCAGCACTGGCTACTTGACATTGTGTTTCCTACCTTATTCATTTATTCAACAATATTTATGTACCACCCAATACGGACAAAGCATTTTTTTGGGTGCTGAGGATAGAGCAATGAACAAGACAGGCAAAAATCCCTATCCTCCTGGAACTTAACAATCGTGTAGGGAAAACATACAGTAAACAAATTAGCAAATCAACATATTAAGTGTTATAAATAAAAGTGAAGCATGAAAAAGGAATAAGTGAAGGGGTGCGTTGTTAGTCTGTTTAGAGAAGTCCACTGGAAAGCATAGCCCAATAACAGAGACTTAGTAAAGTGAGCAACATGCCAGGCAGAGATTTGGGGAAAGAACATCCAGGCAGATGGAGCTTCAAGGCTACAAGGGCTGGGCAGGAGCACACCTGCTGAGCGAAGGAAGGGCAAGAAGACCAGACCAGCGGAAGGAGAGCAAGCCAGGGGGGGAGAGTGGAGAAAAATGAGGCACCAGTTGGACTACAAATTTCTTGAGAATAGGGTCCAAAGCTAATTTAAATTACCCATAAATTTGATGAAAGAAGATGGCCAATTGTTTAATTGCACAACATTAATATTGAAATTTTCACAGTATCATGGCGATGGTACCAAAATTAAAACAGGATGTAGTACCTAACTTTAGAATGGACTGGAGTAGGGAAGTCACAGGATTGAAGCCATTTTCTTGTAAAACATAATGGAAGCCTAAGCAAAACAGAGGCAGTGTGAACTGAGCGGAGGGGACACCCTGGAGCAGTGAGGGTAGTTTAGAGGTTAAGTCAAAACTGTAAATCCTGTCTAATGGTTGGTACCTCACAGAAAGTCTGGGGAGGGCTTTGCTTCTCAGAACTGAGACAGACTGCCCCTTGCATACTATGTGGCTCCAAATTGCTCATTTCCTGCCTCATTTTAGATGCTATTTGCTCCATCTGTGGTTCTCATTTGCCCTCTCTGTCCTCACTGCCTCTCTGGTTTAGATCCACATCTTGCTCTGACCTATGTATCCCAGCCCTGGATTTCCCAGTGGGTCTCTGATCCTGTGGATGTCCATAAATTTCCAGGTACTTCCCTGGATCCTGCCTACCCCTCTCCTAATTTCTCCAGTACTTTAGTTCACCACGGTTTTAACTCAAATATATATTCAGTGCTTCCTACATTTCAGCCTCTGTGCTGGGGACTGGAGTCCCAAATATGAGTAGATATTGCCCTACTCTGGAAGTATATATGAAGCATCCTTGTCTACAACCTATGGCTGACTCTAGAAAAAAATAAAGAGCCTTGAAATCATGGGTTTACAGAGACTAAATGACGAAATTGGGAGATGAAAGAGAAATGGGTTAATTGGTCATTTTTGTAAATTCCCATTTTAAGACATATGCACATGAGAATTGACCTATCTCAAGTCATCTATTTCTCATGAGAACCACAAATAAGATTATCAAAAATTATGTTCAATATAGATTACTACTAATCACACTTATATCTTGAAGATTGTGTTGGTACTGTATAAAGCCAAAAGCTGGAAGCAATGAGGTGGGTCCCTCTGTTCCCATATGGTCATACATCATGGGTCACAATTAAGGTGAGAAGACACGTCATTCATGCTTCTGCAAAGTAGATTAGAGAAAAAATTTCCAATCTGGAAATGGCAGCTTGACAAACAACATTACAGGCTGGATTCAATGAAAATGCTGCAGACCTGGTTCCCTTGGGGTCTATAAATCACAATGAATCCACAGAACATTACTGGAAAATGGAGAACAGGAAAGAGACTGTGCGACTGTGACAGGCCCTCGAGCTTTGGCTCACTGAAGACTAATTGAGGGAGATTCAATGCTGCAAAATCTCAGCATCATGGGAAACCTGGAAAGCCCTCCTCACTGAAGAACACTGCAGAACAGATTCCAGACCCCAACCATCCTCAGGTGAGCCCAGGAGGGGGAAAAGTGAAGGAGCACCATCCCGAGGAGTAAAGACAGGAGGGAGGACTCACTCTATTTCTCACTCTCCCTGTCCCCAACTTTCCTGAACATTCTTGTTAAAATCAGCTGAAATCAAGTACAAATTGATCTAAAATACAACCTTAAAAGAAAGAGAAACCCCAACATAATGGGAGAGTGTTATGTAGAAGTGAAGGGGGGTTGGTGAGCTTCCCTGCCTCTTGGATATCATGGTAATAATAATAACTGGAGAACTTGTGAGTCAATGACATATCTATGAATCTGGAGCGTTTTCTGCCCCAGCTGACAACCCATTTACTTCTCTCCAGCAAGCTCCGTCCTGAGTCACTTTCTGGTTTTGACCTATGGTCCACAGCAGGGGAAAATTGCACGCTCAGGGTCACTGTAACCAGGCAGGGATAGGCATTCAGCGAGCTGAGGCAAATGAGCTGATTGACCAGGTTGGGAAGCTTCTTCTTTTCTTGCAGAGTCCAGGAAAGAACAATGCAGAGCTTTAAGATGGGGGCCAGAAATGGGAAACATCCAGCTCGGTTGTTCAGACCTAGCTGTAAGAACAAGTGCTTCCTTGAGTCACCTCTGCAGACTGAAGGATTCTTGTCTTTTACTTTGAGCTGCTCATTGATTCATTTTTCTCACTCATCAAATATTCACCAAGCACCTACCAAGTATGCTGTGAGCCGGAGGCACTGCATACATTACACACCAGCTGTACACTGCAATACTCATATGGTCCGCACCCCGTCTGTGATGGCTCTTTTAAATTATTTTTCTAACTCAATCAGGTAGAGAATTTTGAGTATTATGCATATGTAGTCCCTTCTCTTATATCAACATTTCCATAATGCAAAGCACTTCATAAGGGATTGCAAATAGAGTAATGATGTCGATGTAACACGGAAGTTAAAGCTCATTTTTCCCAAATAACAGCACCTGAACATAAATGGTGTCCGCCTAGCTGAACACAGCCAGCCTGAAGTAGTGCAATACTGCCCACATCCGCCTTCTTTATTTTGGACACCTGCTCTGCCTTGGAAGGGCGTCTGAGGCAATTCTCCCCAGTCTCTGTTTAAAAGACACAAACATAAGGTTATAAACAAAAGAGATCCATCTTTAGCATCACTACATTTTGTACAAAGCCTCCGCTTCTCTCTCTACCTGTGACATGTGATGTGGGGCCCTTGTCTTCATAATCCAGCAGCCTGCACTCTTCCCGACGTTCCCTTTGATCAAGCTGCCTTCACGTTGGTGAAGTGAAGGCCAGGACTACTGCAGCTCTTCCGTGTTAGACTCTGACCTGCTTTTGTGTTTTAGATTATATAAATATAGCCTTTACTTGGTTAATGTATCTTTTTAACTCTACTAAAATCTTATCAGGATTGTTGTTTTTGTAAGATCTCTGTTTCCATAGGTGTAAAGTTGTTTGTCCTAACTATTATATCATAAGTCCCGTTCTTTTTAATGAACAGTCTTGCCCTAAAACCAGGCTTTTCAGCAATGCATGTATTGTACCACAGCTGGAAAGTCAATATGTAAGTGGGCACAGGCTTATCCATTCTGCCCATTCAAAAGCACATGCTGTATTCTGCTTAGTAATGTGGTCCTTTCAAGTGATAAGCATTGGCAACACAAAGTGGGGGGTTAGATCAAATAAATGAAAAGCACAAAAACCTAGATATCAGATGATGGTTTGGAGTATTCTTCATCCAAACTTTTCTACTCTCCCCTTTATCAAGCTATGTTAAGAAATCTTTAAGCTTTATAGACTTATTCATCAAAAGTTCGAATTTTTTAATTCAGCCTGAATTTTAATAAAGGAAACTTTTATGCAGTTTAGATAGAAAAATAATATTATATGGTACTCCAGGCAGAAACAAATTCTAAGACTGTTACAATCAAGCAGGTTGAGAATATTTTATTTAAAATATAAGATAATTTGATTTAATAATTGTAAACTTCATTTTTTTACTTCATTTAACTCTAAGTATTTGGATATCTTCTCAGTATGTAAAACGCCTGCAGTATTTGAATTATTCTATCTTTCTCTGTTTTTAACCTAAAGTAAAATTCCAAATAATTTTCAGAATTAAAAGGTTGAATTCTTTACCCTGCCACATGTATCTTCTCACATATCTCTGGGCTTTCTTATATCTCTAGGCTCATTTCTGCACCAGTTTCCCTTAAAACTGCTCGCACGGGCATCATAGCACGTGTGAATACCTGTTGCAGCTGTGCACACACACACACTTCCTCACAGTCACACTCTACATACACTCCAGCAGTACGAAACCAGGCATGCATATTGCCTCTACCTTTATAAACGATACTTCTTCTATTTGAAAAGCCCAGTTTTACCACCTGTTTTCACTACTTTGGTAATTCCTATTCATTATTTTTAATTAAAGTTTATTGAGGTGACAATTGTTAGTAAAGTTACACAGATTTCAGGTGTACAATTCTGTGATACATCATCCATATCTTACATTATGTGTTCACCACCCAGAGTCAGTTCTCCTTCCATCACCATATATTTGACCCCCTTTTACCCTCATGTACCACTTCCTCCCCCCTTACCCTCTGGTAACCACTAAACTATTGTGTATGTCTCTCAGTTTTTGTTTCTTTGTTTGTTTGTTCCTTTATTGCTTTCAGTTTTATATTCCACATATCAGTAAAATCATATGGTTCTTGACTTTTTCTGTCTGACTTATTTCACTTAGCATAATTATCTCAAGATCCATCCATGCTGTCACAAATGGCACTATTTCATCTTTTCTTATGGCAGAATTTTGGAAAGCCACGCATAAAATAGTGAAACTAGACTGCTATCCGTCACCGTGTACCAAAATTAAAGACCTAAACGGAAGACCTGAAACAATAAACAGCATAGAAGAAAACATAGGTACTGAACTTGTGGACCTTGGGTTCAAAGAGCATTTTATGAATTTGACCTCAAAGGCAAGGGAAGTAAAAGCTAAAATAAATGAATGGGACTATATCAAACTAAAAAGCTTCTGCACAGCAAAAGAAACCATTGACAAAATAAAGAGACAACCAACCAAATGGGACAAGATGTTTGCAAACAATGCCTCCAATAAGGGGCTAATATCCAAAATATACAAGGAACTCATACAACTCAACAAAAAACAAACAAACAACCCAATTCAAAAATAGGTAATTCCTATTCATTTTTTAAGTCCCAGCTCATGTCTTCTCCTCCTGAATGTTTTCCCTGACTCTCCAGGAGATAGGATATTGTCTGTGCTCTGGGATTTAGCACATCTCAGAGGGAATGTCCAATAGGAGCATTCGCATTCCAGTATGATCGTTGGTTTCCAAACATATATTTTATTTCTGTTAGACTGCAAAAAACATAAGATGAGGGATTACTGTTAGTCGTCTTTGTATTTCCTCATATGTATGTACCACAATGCCTAGCATGTAGGAGACGCTCAGTAAAAATGTGAAAACTAAACGACCTGCCCATCCAGTCTAAAGACGCCAGCAGTAATTCTCCACATGTAACCCTGTTTTGTTGTCTCTGTAGCATGTGTCACTATTTGATATTTTCTTGCTTATTTGTGACTCTTTTTCATTATGGCTTCTATCACCAGAATACAAGCTCCTTAAGAGCGAACTTTTGTTGTTGTGTTCACTTCCCCCAGTGCCTAAACAAAACACATGCTCAACACCTGGAACAAAAGAGGTGCAAGTTAAAACTATCAACTCTGTGAAATGAATGAGGGAATCCAAATTTTGCTTTCCTTGACTAATAGCAAGCTTTTAAATAAATCAGTATATAAGTTCAGTGCCTCCAGGGAGACATTAAAATACTCTGATTTCAATTAATCTTTTAATTTTAGCAGTATGAAATTCCAGAACCAATTTTTCACTCATTTGGAAGACTTATAAAGGCAAGTATAATTAAGTAGTGAACACAAGTTTCAAAAATCTAAAATAAAATGATCATTTGCTAACAAGTGCCTCTATTTTTCCACTCATCCTCATTTTCTGCTGAGTTTCACTTACCCTTCTGAATCTGGGATAATCAAGTATTTATGTTATTAAAACAAATACTTTTACCTAATATCAAATCAGGCTGATCATTAACATTAAAGAATAACCAGATAACATGAGTCAGTAGCCAACATTAAAATTGAAGAGCAGCATATAACAAGAGAGAATTACTGCAATGACCTAGCCAGTTATTCAACACTAACATATTCTAATTAAAAAGTCATTTAGTAATGACTGAGTCATTCACTAATGATCTCTAGAGGCAAAAGAAATAGGGACTGATGTCTCTAAACAGCTTCCTATGATAGCATTTTATATAAACTCAGCCTAATCAAACTAAGACATAGTTATCACTCCCTTCTCAGACCTCACGTGATACATTATTTATATTTTACTTTTGATACATATTTGGCTTTAAATCATGAATTAAACAAGCACTTCTTTAGTACCTTTTATGTTTGAAATTCTATTCCCTAGCCTCCTCCTCAATGTTATTTGGATTATTCTATCTTTTCCTGTTTCTAACCTAAAGTAAAATTCCAAATAATTTTCAGAATTAAAAGATCCAATTCTTTACCTTGAGAAAGAAAAGCACAAGTGAGTAAGAGAATCAAAAGTAAGTACATTTATAGACAATGTGATCCATAAATATGATGGTTTAATAGAAATGTGTGAAAAGAACAGTTGGTTACCACAGAGGCAGTGATTAATTTCCCGCTGTGAGTTGGGGAAGGCTTCCAGAGGTGGGAGCATTTGAGATGGGTCTAGAGTCACAAAGGTCTTGGTCAGTCTGGCTAGATTTGGGGAGGGGTGGTGGTCAGGCAGATGAACAGAGGCTCGGAGGAAGGTTGGAATCAGACTGAGAAGAACCTAGTTTTCTAAATAAAGTCATGTGGATTTTATGTTGTAAATGATGGAAATCAAAAGGTCTTTAATTAGCACAATGACTTGATCAAAGGTAGTTTTGAGAAAGATAATTCTGACTACTCCTTAGAGGATAACTGGAATGGAGAAGGCAGTGAAAGGCCGGAGGCTGCTTCATTGCCCTGAGCCACATAATAAGCATCTGAACTAAAACAGAGGCAGAGGGGAAGGAGGAGAAAGGCTGAATCCAAGTAACATTTTTTAGGCTGCGCCAGCAAGGGATAGTGTTTGAGGTTAGAGACTAGGGATGAAGATGCTTGTGCATCTGACGGGGCTGTGCACCCACAGTGACACCATTACCCAAGACTGAGAACACAGACCGTTCAACAGCTGCAGAGCAAAGCTAGGCTGGTTTTTAAAATACTACATTTCATTCACGTAGGGACCATTAGAGATATTGGAAATATTTATGTATGGTACAGGAGACGTGGGAGTCTAGATTTGGAGATCATGGTTATGTAGAGGAAATGAAGGAACCCTGAGAGGTTGAGAGTGAGAAAATTGTACAAGAGAACAGTAGCCACCACTATTATGAGCCAGCCACTCTGAAATCAGACCCACTATTAACACACTTCTTTATATCATGTCCCTATAAACCTTAATGCCAAGCACCCTTTCTGTTAAAATTTATACTTGAAGCATTTCATTAGGTGACTTCCCAGGACTTGGCTTACCACCTCTGTCACCTTCAACCCTGGCATTTACTTTTATTTCTTTTTTCTGATTAGTTCATTTATTCTTTTCTTTAGATTCCACATATAAGTGAGATCATATGGTATTTGTCTTCCTCTGACTTATTTCACTTAGCATAATATTCTCTAGGTCCATCCATATTATTGCAAATGGTAAGGTTTCATTCTTTTTTATGGCTGCATAATATTCCATTGTATAAATGTACCACAGTTTCTTAATCCAGTCATCTACCAATGGGCATTTCAGTTGTTTCCATGTCTTGGCTATTATATATAGTGCTGCAATAAACATAGGGGTGCAGACATTTTTTCGGATTAGTATTTTGGATTTCTCTAGGTAGATACCTAGTAGTGGAATTGCTGGATCTTAAGGTAGTTCCATTTTCAGTTTTTTGAGATACCTCCATATTGTTTTCCACAGTGGCTGCACCAATCTGCAATCCCACCAACAGTGCACAAGGGTTCCCTTTTCTCCACATCCTCCCCAGCACTTGTTGTTTGTTGATTTGTTGATGATAGCAATTTTGACTGGGGTAAGGTGGTATCTCATGGTTTTTATTTGCATTTCTCTAATGATTAGTGAGGTTGATCATTTTTTCATATATCTGTTTGCCATCTGTATGTCTGTCCTCTTTAGAAAAATGTCTTTTTGTGTCCTCTGCCCATTTTTTAATTGGATTGTGTGGGTTTTTTTGGAATTGAGTTGAGTGAGTTTTTTTTTTAATTTTGGATATTAACCCCTTATTGGAAATATGATTGGCAAATATCTTCTCCCATTCAGTAGGATGTCTTTTTGTTTTATTGATGGTTTCCTTTGCTGTAAAAAAAACTTTTTAGTTTGATGTAATCCCACATGTTTATTTTTTTCTCTTACTTCCCTTGCCTGAGGGGATATATCAGTAAAAATCTTACTCTGGGTAATGTCTGTAAACTTTCTTCCTATATTTTCTTCTAAGAGTTTTATGGTTTCAGATCTTACATTTAAATCTTTAATCCATTTTGAATTTACTCTTGTATATGGTGTAAGGAGGTGGTGCAGCTTCATTTTTGCATGTGTCTGTCCAGGTTTCCCAGCATTTATTGAATAGACTGTCTTCACCCCGCTATAAATTCTTGCTTCCATTGTCGTAGATTAAATGACCATATTGCCATGGATTTATTTCTGGGCTCTCTATTCTGTTCCATTGATCTATGTGTCTGTCTTTATGCCAGTACCATGCTGTTTTGATTACTGTAGGTTTGTAGTATAATTTGATGTCAGGTATCGTTATACCTCCCACTTTGTTCTTTTTCTCAAGATTGCCGAGGCTATCTGGGTCTTTTATGGTTCCATATAAATTTTAGGATTATATGTTCTATTTCTGTGAAAAATGTCCTTGGTAATTTGATAGGAATGGCGTTGAATCTGTATATTGCCTTAGGCAGTATGGACATTTTAATGATATTAATTCTTCCTATCCATGAGCATGGTATGTGTTTCCATCTATTTGTATCTTCTTTAATTTCTCTCTTCGGTGTCATAATTTTCTGAGTACAGATCTTTTACTTCTGTGGCTAAATTTATTCCCAGATATTTTATAGTCTTTGAAGCAATTGTAAATAGGATTGTTTACTTAATTTCTCCTTCTGATATTTTATTATTGGTATATACAGGTGCAACTGATTTCTGAATATTAATTTTGTATCCTGCTATGTTACTAAATTGATTTATCAGTTCTAATCGTTTTTTGGTGGAGTCTTTAGGGTTCTCCATATATAGTATCATGTCATCTGCATATAATGACAATTTACTTCCTCTTTACCAATTTGGATGCCTTTTATTTCTTTTTCTTGTCTGATTGCTGTGGTTAGAACTTCCAGCACTATGTTGACTAGAAGTGGAGAAAGTAGGCAACCTTGCCTTGTTCCTGATCTTAAGGGGAATGGTTTTAGCTTTTCCCCATTGAGTATGATGTTAGCTGTGGGTTTATCATATATGGCCTTTATTATGTTGAGGTATGGTTCCTCTATTCCCAGTTTCTTAAGAGTTTTTATCATAGATGGCTGCTGGATTTTGTCAAATGTTTTTTCTGTATCTAAACCCTGGCATTTAAATGATTGGAGTATTAGTTTACAGCAATCTTCATCGAAAGCCTTGTGGCTCCTGGATGACAGATGCAAAATTGTGGATGGAGCTTTTTTCCTTTGAAGGAGCTCTGGATCAACATTGTACTGGGGATCCAGTGAAATTAATTAATTTTTAAAAAGTAAAATTCTTTAAAAAGACTCACTGAGAATTGTTCTTAAATCTAGGATTAAAAAATCCATGAAGCTTTAGGGTGATTCCAATCTCCCACTGCTGCCCATTTTCCCACAGGATAGAGGGATGGAATTCTCCAAGAAATGGAGCATCGTGGAAGATTTGGTTCCTTTCATCTACATAAATGTTCAAGGTTGTGTGAGATCAGTGCTTTGTAGAAATCTAACATCTTGCCCAAATACCAGTTTGCTTTCCAACAATCAGTGAAGAAATCAAAATCACCTCCTAACACATCCTGTGTATTGTCCTGAGCCCTTGGCAACCACTTTTCTAAGCTGCTGTGAACCGTAAAAAGTCAGCCATTAGCCTTAAGCCTCTGATATATGTACTATCCCAAAGACTTCTGAGCCAACTATTTATCAAATTTGGAGAAAAGGAGGGCAATTTTACCAAAACTGTTGCAACAAAATTGATGTTCTAGATCCCCAGCAAGAAGAATTTAAGCAGAAGAACAGGATAAGCAAGCCTTATGAGGTTTTACATCCTACAAACTTATAAATAGAAACACTTTAAGTTTTCCGCATTTCCATTTAAATTTATCTTGGAAAGTATATAAAAATCAAATGTAAGATGATTCTTTGTGCGTCAGGTGTTTTTCTTTACTTCCAATAAATGATAAATCTTACATTATTTCCCATCTCCTCAGAGCTCGGGAGCTTGTCAGTTTAGGACCACACTGAAGACTAGGAGTGAGGCACTCTGGGCTGGCGCTTGGCAGTGAGCAGTATAGCATCCATCTGAAAGTTCTGGTAATTATAGGAAATCATCAGATGAGGAGATGATATAATATATTGACAGCTTTGAGCACGTGTCAGGGAAGGCCTTGTTCTTAGCTTAGATCCCCTTGCCTAGAATAGACATATGAGTACATACGGGGCCTTCCCTAGTTTCCATGCCCTGCTTCTTGGATCATCTGTGGGTGCCCAGCTCCTCTCAGAGAGCACTCCCATCTTTACCAAAACCTAGAAAGTGACTAGAGCAGCTGTGGTGAGGAGACAGCGAATGCAGGCTGGTTCTTCCTGAGGCCTTTGCCCTGGAGCACATTCCTCATTTTTCTCAGAATAAAAGCCAGAGTTCTTACAGTGACCTACAAGACCCGCCAGTCTAGCCCCCCATTCCCATCTGCCCTCAGCTCCTACTCCTCTCCCCTTACTTGACCTACTTCAGCCACCCCATCTCCTTGTTCCTCATCCACACCCCAGGGCTTTTGCATCAACTGATCCCTCTGCCTCAAAGCCTTTTTCATCAGGCTTGGCACATTTCCTGACCAAGTTCCAGTCTGCTCAGACAGAACTACCGTGACTCTCCTGTTTAAGGCTGGACACCTGCCAGCTCTCTCAGCACCTTTATCTTCCTTTATCACCCTCTAGAGCACTTCCTTCTAATGTTCTATAAAATGCACTTATTTAGTAGGTTTATTGTATGCTTTGCTCACCAGAAACATCCAGAGGGCAGGGATTTTTGACTCTGCTCACTTCTATGTCTCCAGCATCTAGAAGAGTACCTGGCACATAGTAAATGCTCAGTAAATATTGAACGGTGAATTTACTTTATTTAGCTGTTAGAAAAGTGGTTTCTATGTGTCACGCACTATTCTAAGCACTGTACAAATATGTCGTTTAAACCGTGACAACAACCCTATAAAAAAGGGATTTTTATCCCTATTTTATAGAAAAGAAAACTGAAGTGCAATGAGGTTAAGTTAAATTGCCAGAATTCACACAGCTAGCAAGTGGCAGAGCCCTTCATGTTCCTAACCCCTGCTCTCTGCTGAGTAAGTGAATGAAACATAGTGAAATCTCCATTTTCTGCGTTTTGTCCTAAGCTTCCCATTGTGACCAAATGAATGATCCGAGTGTTTGATAGTGACCTAATCAAGTCACTACACTGGCCCTCTGCATTGTGTTAGGTCTCCAAGGACTGGTATCAGAGAGAGAAAGGCAAGTAGGCCTATCTATGGGGGCAGGTCACAAGAGTGGTACAAAAAGGATCAAAATAGAACATGCAAATTCAGAGCAAGGGACTAGTGGAGACAGGGTTGTAGAAATGGGTCTCAAGCCCATTGGATCAGCTAAAGACCCTTCCTTTGGATTTACTTTATCATGTTTCTGCTGGGCTGAGGGCTGCTTCCAGTGGTCACAGGGGCCTGGAACTACCTGTGGGACAGACTGACACATATTTAATACTAATTTATGCAGCTAGCTATAGCTTTTAGGGATGATTATATCAATAATTGGAAAACATTTAGGATGATTAAAAGGGGGTGATTAGAATTTAGGCATATTTCTTACCAATTTTTCATT
This sequence comes from Rhinolophus sinicus, assembly GCF_036562045.2. NCBI lineage: Eukaryota > Metazoa > Chordata > Mammalia > Chiroptera > Rhinolophidae > Rhinolophus > Rhinolophus sinicus. Next base: position 111,305,268 of record NC_133755.1, read on the forward strand.
GAGTCAATACTTAGGGAATTTTTGCTAACAAGCTGCTGCCAAATAAAGATCCTGCTGGGTTTTTCTTTAATTAATGAGATGGTTTGGTTTTAATTATTCCATTAATTGTTTAAATGCTAATAAATGCTCTTAAAGATCTTGAAAATTCTTCCCTCTTAAATATGTTAAACCATCCCCCTCTGTCCTCTCATTTCTGTTCTTAATTTGCCCAGTAAATCCTCTTTTAATCAATGGTACCAAAATAAGTGCTACCCAAACTCTAGCAGAATTATCACAAATTCTGAATTAATGGAGTCTGAATGGAAGTAATGAATTGTATTTATGCTCTTGAAGAAGACAGTATTCCACTTAGCCTGTATTTACTATGCAAACAAGCATACTAAAAGTGATGGAAGAAATAGTAAAAATGAGAACTTCAGCCTTACTTCTGAATACAATTATTTTTGCTCAGAGCCTATTTTGTGTTAATGTCCTGTAAAGTCAATATATGGGTTAATATTTCCATGGCTTTGGCACTAACTGCATACAAGATGTTTTATTGGTTAAAATTGTCAATGAGTCCTCTCATATATCGTTATATTACTATCATGGTCTCCAAATCAAGTGTCATGTTGCCAAGGAGGAATAAGTCTACAACCAAATAAAAGAGCAGGAGAGCAGAGCAGGGTTTCAAGTTACTGTGACAGATCAGTTTCCTCCTACACTAAGTGATTTTCCAAATCAGTCCATCACCAATCAGAGGTTGTTTGGCAGGTGTGCAGAATGGGTGACAAGCAGGCAGTGGTGTATTAATTAAGATATGCTGGTGATGTGAGCACAGGTGCTTGGCAGAAATAACATTCCAAATACTATTATGGGCAAATAAGAAAGTACAATAGGAGCTACTTCTATCTGAATTAAAGGTTAGATGTACCGAGAGAAAGCGTTTTCTCTCCAACAGGGAGACTTCAGAAAAACAAATTGGGATGAGAATATGGCTTGGTGAATAACAACAGACAAATGGATTGTGACAGAGACAAGGGATACCCCCAAGTACTCCTGGGATTCAGCTGTCAGGATAATTCACCATTAAATCAAATCAATAAATATTTGCCATGTGTTGTGTCTTAGGCTTAAGGATCATAAAAATTGGTGTTCTAAAACACTTGGAAATTTCCTAAGTAGTTTTCCTGTTTTTATTCTCATCTCAGTTTTTCTTAAGCCAGTCAGTACAGAAGGCATATTCCTTCTCAGTCTGTTGTTTAATGGTTCAAATGAACACCAGGCAAAGGGCTCATTAAATTAGTTCAAGGTTATCTATAGACAGGCCCTTCATCTTACTCAATTTAAGACTATGCTTGATTTATAGCATGACTGGTTTTGAATGATTTTGACAGATAACTAGAAACAATTAGAGACAGAAATAAATAATCCAGAATCATGACAGGCTTCATAAAGTATCCAGTGTGAGATTCACATGGCTAATAAAATTGAAACTATTAAAATAAATGATCTTGCATATATTTGATTTTTCTTTGTGATCTGACTGTTCAAAAGGGCAGAAATCTTCACATTTTCCTTTAATTTAGAAAGTATTATTAATGGAATATTGTCACAATGCCATTGTTTTACATACTTTGGGGATAGTTAACAGTTTGTGTTTCTCAGCAATTGCACTAAGAGCTGCTATGCACTTTCTATTTGTGTCAGTATGTTCTGTTAATAGTGTCTCCTGTAGATTTTCATTCTTAGATTTTGGTCTTTCCTTTTCTTCTGCATAAGCCTAGAGGACTGAGTCCCAACATCAGTTCTGGAAGCTTTTGTGTAAGTTCACATATGTGTGTGTGTGTGTGCAAGTGTAAGTGTGTGTGCTAGGGTTTGTACAATATGCACAGAGAGAGGTGTGTGTTTTCCTACCTCTTGAAGTTCCCCAAAAGATATTAGAGTACACTAACACCAATAACACGTACTACAGTAATGGGGAAAATGTACAATCTTAGCTTTAAAAAAATGCACTTTGATGCTTGTAAGGAAAAATAATTTTCATGGGTAAAAGAGGAGGAAGCCAAGAATCTTTAGAATAAAAGTTGTTCCTATTCTGCCAGAAGGTCTAGAAGGAAGGTGGGTCAGATGACCCCAGAAAGCATGGGATTTCCCACAGTGGCATATGAAGTCTATAATGCAGTCCCTAGTTTATGGGCATGGCGAAAAAGCAAGGTAATATAATGTCTGATTTCTGCTGGTATCCACCACCCCCATGCCCACAGCCTTTCCTCCTCTGAAAGCCCTGATCCTAAAGGTTTCTATTTTTTCCAAGTTATGCCTGCTATTTTCACATTCTGCCAACAAGGACCCCACTGGACAGCTCAACAGTTGAGGTACTCAGAGTTCCACCCCTCCATCAGCACAGCCTCTGCCTTCCTCATTATTGAGTAAATAAAACATTGGCTGCTTCTGCTCGGCCTTCAAAAGCCACTCTGGCTCCACCCTGAAGTTTCCTCCAAAAACCCAAACATTGGAGATTCTGCTGAACACATGCTCAAACGAAAAAATAAAGCACCCTCACTTTCTCTTTCTTTCCCTACCCTGACATAAGAACCTTTCTTGATCAGTGGTGAAAAATCCTGTCATTCTAGTAAGATAGTAATAAGAGAAGAGATGTTATCAGATGACCCCCAGTGAAAACAAAAGTATTCAGTGCTATAAATCATAGGAGTGAAATTAGGTAATCACTGTTACTGTCCTAAAGCTTAGTTTAATCACACTAAGACATTGACACCAAGACATCTTGCAGTGAGAAGCCGTTCACTCCAATTGCAATTAGTGTCAGTAAGGCTGAATAGGCAAATTAGGAAAAAAAATCATAAGCCAATTAACTCATTCCAATTTTTCTACTTCTAGCTGGTTCTTTTTCAGTATTTTGATCTTAATGGGTTGATAAAGTAATATGCTAATTGGTTTTTACTGAACCTAAAAATTTTGAACTGAAGGAAAAGTCAACAAATATTTTGTGAGGGCTTGGCTGGGTAGAGAAGTTACTGCAATGGGTGAAGAATTTCTCAAGGAACCACTACTCAGACAGCACTTAATTGCACGTCATTTTCTAGTGTGTGTTTCTTAACATCCCAAAATAAATTATAAACTCCTCAATAGTGGTAGACATTTTGTTCATCTTTATATCCTGCATGGTTCTGGTATTCAGTACACATTTGAAGTGAATTCATGAAGCAGAACACCTATAAATGAAGTAAGTCAGTTATACTAAACAATGAAAATACCCTAAAGGAAGAGGGAAGGAGCATATTTTTCTGGAAGCCAAGGGATCTATCTCTCAGTATAAGAGCAATTTTTGTTGGTCCAAGCAAAGACAGCTATAAGAGACATAACTCCCAAGTAAGAGAAGTAGAAGGTTCTGAGAGTTCCCCCAGAGCACACCCAGTCCTGACCTGCCTCTCAACCTCTCAGTAGCACAGAATCACCTGTCCTAGTCAGCTCAGGCTCCTATAACAAAATGCCACAGACTGGGTGGCTTAAACAACAGATGTTTGTTTCTCACAGTTCTGGAGGCGAGAAATTCAAGATCAAGGTGCCAGCCGATTTGGTTCCCCAGTGAGGTCCCTCTTCCTGGTTTACAGAGGACTGCATTCTCACTGTGTCCCAACATGGTGGAGAGAATGCACTGCTCTGGTCCCTCTTCCTCTTCTTATAAGGACATTAATTCTGTCACAGGGGACCACACTTATGACTTTATCTAAACCTAATTACCTCCCAAAGACCCCACCTCCAAACACCATCACATTAGTGGTTAGTGTTTCAACATATGGATTTTGGAGGGAAGCAAACATTCAGTCCATTATACTGGCTTAACTCTTATCACAGGTGTCCACCTCAACCCACAAGAGAAATAACCCCAACAGAAGATAAGATTTGCTTTATAGTCAACTTGACATATGTGTACCAATGTCTCTTGATTAAAATACATTATTTGTATGTTTTAAGGAATTTTATTTAAATTTTTATAAGTGTTTTAAATTTTCGTAAGTAAGAAAAATTCATTGCTCTTGCATATTGTCATAAAACTAATAGAATGGCCGAATTTTATTTCTGGTAGCAGTTAATTTTAAATTGTTACTCATATTGTTTGGATAGAAGAGGGCAAGCTCATATAGTTCTTAAGAGAAAGAAAAACCTGTAAGATCATGAGAAATTGACAAATGGGCAACTTGAATCAAGAACTTGGTTTGATTTCATTCATTCTGGAGACTTTCTTGGTCTTCCCATTTTAATCTGATTCAGGGTTTTCAGCTTCAATTCCAAGTTTACTTGGTTCATTTGTGATTATTTGGCAAAATTATAACAGACTCCATATCTGGATTCAATTCAAGGTACAGCAAACTGTTTTTAATTTTTTCAACTTCAAGTTCACGATTCAAAGAGTTAGTTCTAATCCTTGCTATATACACATGTGGCTGCATGCAGACACACCCATATATAAACCTCAAACCTATTAAAGTATAATTTAGTTTGGGGTGGGGGAGGGTAGACAACCAAAAAGAACTCAGTGAGCCTGCTTTCTCTTCGTAATGGAGGGAAGAGGAGACTGTGAGGGAAGTTTCTCTATGTACGCTGCCAACTTGGGCACCACAGCAGAGAGCGCCGCTGTGGCTCTGTCCCCTGGAGAGATGCCCCCATGGCAGGTGGAGGGGAAGGCCTAGGTCATGCTTTGCCCTGATGTAGGATGAGACTTTGAGAACACAAAACATGAACACAGAAGGGATCATTTGAGTGACTCCCTCAGATGGGCATTACAGCACTTAACAGCAGCCAACCCATCCTTAAGTGTCTAAAAGCGCTACAAGAGGGCACGAGTCCTCATGATGGCATCCCCCCTAGCAACTGGGATGCACAGGACCACTGCTAGACTGAACAGTGGGGGAAACCAGGAATGTCCTCTGTTCCTGACTCTTGTGGTACTTCTCGTCTCCCCAACAAGAGGGCACCCACTTCCTGCCCCTGGCCCATATGCTCTCAACCTGTGGCCCCAACACCTGATAAAAATCTGCCCCTGATCTTTCTTTGGTAACAAATTGTAAATCAGTCATTTGGAATGGGACGTTTTCAATCTCCTCCCTTTCCTATGCCCTTTTGATCACCCTCTGGGATAAATGAGTACTGTCACATTAGTGAGGTTAAATTAGTCCCTTTTCAGAGGGATATTTACATTTTAACAGATGTGAATAACTTCAAGGGATAAGTTATTTCTAGAGAAATTTCAGAAATCAACCAATGAAAAATAGGAGGATCTCAGAAGGAACTAGATTTTCCTGGTGCTCCTGAAATGAATTCATTTTTCAGTGTCTTCCTAAGCCTTCCAGCCAAAAAGGCCAGCCCCAGTGACACTGGCTTTCAAGACCATCTCAATCGCTCAATGGCAGAAGCCATTGATGCCACATCATACCTTGTCCCCATCTCCCCATCCTCACCTCACTCCCACGTCTATGTCCCCCTTCTCTACAGACCCCCTCAGTGTATACTAAGCAACTTAGTAAAGTTTCATTATGCTGTCACCACCACCTCCCATGCAGACATGATTCTGAAGGTATTGATATGCATATGTCAACACCTGGTCAAATCAGTCCCTTTGATAAAAATACTTATGCCTTCAAATTCTCTTCCAGTATACTAATAGTTAATGTACCATCCTAAAAAGTAAGGAGAAACGTGAAAGTAAGGTAAATTCATGATGTCATCTGGTGGCCTCTAACTAATGGTTAGTAAGTATGGGTTTAGGGTCTTTTTCTGCTCTTCAAAGAGACAAATATCCAAAAGATAATTTATTTTTGTATATTTACTTCCATTTTCTGGTTTAAGTGTGGAGCCATCTCTAGATCTTAATTTCATTTCCTTAATATGTATTATACTAACAGAATTTTCCAAATTATAAAAAATTATAATTGCAACCCTTCTGACAGATGCCTTTCTTGGCAATTTATGATTAAGTTTACATCACAAATCCTTCCCTGCAGGGACTATGTGAAGAGGCGTGCTGGTCTGCAAACCCTATGTTGCTTAAGTATGCACACACAAGAAAAGGAGCAAAAATAGCTGGAAATTGATTATGTTGATATTCTGAAGAAAGGCAATAGTTCCAATTTTGTATGTCTAATTAGCCACGGCTCTTAAGAATCGGTGCAAATGTCACAGGGTTTATAATGTCGGCACTTCATCTGCACAAAATGCTATTTGATGGCATAAAACCAGAAAAAAACTAATGGTCACAGCAGACAGCTTATAGATTAGACAAAGGTCGCTGTGTTTTAATGAGCAGTGCTGTTAATGAATGAGAAAACAAGTAGAACATAAACTGTTAGGCATTGTGAATTTGTGCACCCCTCCCCCCCAAAAAAAATCAATCTTTACTGAAAACCACTTTGAGTAACTCAAAAATAAAATAAATGTAAGAAAAGAATTTAAATCTTCAATTATGTAGCACAGTCATATATATCAATGAAGTAGCATCACAGTTCTCTAGTGTGACATATAAAGATTCTTCCTTAATATCTAGAAAAGAGGGTTAATGCTAGATTAGTATTCTCAATAGATGTTCTAGATAGACTGCCTGTTGGTTTTCTAAATTTCTATATGCATTTCCTTAGTCTTAGATAGAATAAGAAAGATGTTCTTTGTTTTACCAAAATTCTGTGAGGACAAATAAGGAAATACTATAACTCTTCAAGACATGTGATAAAAATAATCAACATTGCCTTTAGTTCTGTAGAGGGCTGGCAAAGCCAAGCTTCTAGTGGCTTCAATAAGGAGGGACAGAATCATTGTTAGTAATACCAGTTTGTATTCCAGCTTTCCTCCAAGTAGATCAAGTACTCTAATTATTATTCACTTACCTCTTTAGCAGTCATTTGAGTAAATAGTGAACATTTTATTTCAATTAAAAACAAGCAAGGGAAAATGAATTGGTTTATCCTGAGCACAGCCGCAAAGGCACCAGAACCTGTCTCATAGTTGGCCCAGCAAGTCAGAAGAAACATCTATAAATCATTTCAACTGAGCATAAAAGATTTTTGTATTTCTAACTTATTTGAAAATGAAATAAGGAGACCCCCTCCAGAGGATCATTTAGAGAGCACCATTAAACCAAAACACAGTGGGACCAGATCTAGCATCTGAATTTAACGAAGAACGTCTTTCCTCTTATGAGTCTACTCCATTGGCTGGATGATGGGCAATGCCTTTTTTTTAATTGAAAATTTTTTGAGGTAATTGCAGATTCACAGAGATTCCCTGTGTACACTTTATGCTGTTTCCTCAAACAGGAACATTTTGCAAATCTATAGTATAATATTGCAACCAGGATATTAATATTGATAACAATCCACAGATCTTAATTCAGATTTCCCTGGTTTTGCTTGTTCACATTTGCATGTGTGAATTTAGTTCTGTAAAATGGTGTCGTATGTGAATAGTGGTGTATCTATCACAAAAGTCAAGACACCAAATAGTTTCATCACCACAAGGATCTCTCAACCTGCCCTTTAATAAACACACCCACCTACCTCCTCCTTCCCTCGCTACCCCCACAATCCCTGACTTCTAGGAATCACTAATCTGTTAAGTGTTTCTAAAATTTTTCCATTTCAAAAAAGTTATATAAATGAAATATTATAGTATGTAACCTTTGGAGATTGGCTTTTTTCACTCAGCATAATTCTTTAGAGAGTCACCCAAGTTGTGTATATCAATAGTTCATTTTTATTGTTGAGTAGTAGTCCATGGCATGGATGTACTACAGCTTGTTTAACCCATTCACATGGTAAGGACATCTGGTCTGTTTTCAGTTTTTGGCCATTATGAATAAATCTGTGAACATTTGTGTACAGGTTTTTGTATAAATGATAAGTAGTCATTTCTTTGGCATGAATGCCCAAGAGGTCAATTGCTAAGTCATATATTAACTGCTGGTTTCTAAGAAACTATCAAACTGTTTTTCCATAAGGGCTGTACTGTTTTACGTTTCCACCAGCAATGTATGTATGAGTGATCCAGTTTTTCAACATTCTCCCCAGCATTTTGTGTTGTCACTATTTTTTATTTTAGCCATTCTGTTAGATGTGTAGTGTTATTACATTGTGGTTTTAATTTGCATTTCTCTATGGTTAATGATATTGAATATTATTGCATGTGTTTATTTGCTATCCATATATACTCTTCAGTGAAATGTCTGTTCATGTCTTTTGCCTATTTTCTGAGTTTCTATATAGTCTAGATTAGTCATTTGTCAGATACATGGTTTGCAAATGTTTTTCTTCAGTCTATACCTTGTCTTTTTGCCCTCTCTATTTTTGATAAAGTCTAATTTATCAATTTTTCCTCTTACTACTTATGCTTTGGTGTCAAATCTAGCAACTGTTTTCTTATCCCAAACCCCCAAAATTTTCTCCTATGTTTTTACTAAAAGTCTTAGAGTTGAACAGGTGAGCCCAGGATACATTTTGGATTAATTTTTGTATAAAGTGTGAGGTGTAGATTGAGTTTCCTTTTTCTTGCCTAGTGAAGTCCTATTGCACCAGCATCATTTTTTGAAAAGGCTATATCTTCCTCTGTTGAATTGCTTTGGTGCTTTTATTTATCAGAAATCAATTGAACATATTTGCCTGGATATATTTCCAAAGTCTGTGTTCTGTTCCATTGTTCTCTATGGGTGTGTCCCTCTGCCAATACTACATAGTCTTGATTACTGGAGCTCTTTAATAGGTCTTAAAATCAGATAGAGTGATTTCTCCCATTTCATTCTTCTTTGTCAGATTGTTTTACCTATTTTGTATTCTTGCAATATAAATTTCAGAATAAGTTCATTTATTTCTACAAAAAAAAAGGCTGGCTGAGATTTTGATCGAAATTTCATTAAACCTACAGATCAATTAAGGAGTTTTGTAATTTTCAGCATGCATATCCTGTGTGCATTTTGTTAAGTATACAATAAAGCTAAACATTTTATTTTCTTTGCAATGATGATAAATAATATTGTGGTTTTGGTTTCCACATCCTCATTGTTAGTATACAGAAATGTGATTGATTTTTATACATTGATCTCGTAAACTTATTGAACTTATTTATTGGTTCTAAGAGTTGTTTTGCAGGTTCCTTGTGATTTTCTCCGTAGACAATCATGTCATCTGCAGATAGACTGTGTTATGTCTGCCTTTCCAATCTTTATGCCTTTTTTTCTTTTACTTGTCTTATTGTAGTGACCATATTATTCAACTATTTTGTAAAAGTACCATCTTGCCTTATTCTTGATTTTAAGCTGAAGCATTCGTCTTTCACCATTAATTATGACATTAGCTGTAGGATTTTTCCACATGTTATTTATCAAATTGAGGTAATAAGCCTCTATTCCTAACTTGTGAAGTTTTTATCATAAATGGTAAAGCTGGATATTCACATTCAGAAAAATGAAATTGGACCCTTATCTCACAAAATATACAAAAATCAACTCAAAATGGATTAAAGACTTAAATGTAAAGTCTAAAACTATAAGACAACTAGAAGAAAACATAGGGAAAGAATTTCTTGACATTGGTCTAGGCAATGATTTTTTGGATGAGATGCCAAAGGCACAGGTAACAAAAGCAAAAATAGACAGATGGGATTAGATCAAGTTAAAAAGCTCTGCACAGCAAAAGAAACAATCAACAGAATGAAGAAACAATCTCCAGAATGGTAGAAAACATTTGCACACCAAACATCTGATAAGGAGTTAATATCCAAAATATATTAGGAATGTCTATAACTCAATAGCAAAAAAATATAGTAATAATAATAATAACCCATTTTTTAAAAAATGGTCAAAGGACCTGAATAAACATTTCTCAATATAAGATATAGAAATGGTTGACAAGTATATATGAAAAGATGCTCAGCATCACTAATCATCAGGGAAATGCAAATCGAATCAAGACCACAATGAGATATCATCACACACCTGTTAGAGTGGGTATTATCAAAAAGACAACAAACAACAAGTGCTGGTAAGGATGTGGAGAAAGGGGAACCCCTGTGCATTACTGATAGGAGCATAAATTGGTGCAACCACTATGGAAAACAGTAAGAAGTTTCCTGAAACAATTAAAAATAGAACTATCATATGATCCAGCAATACTATTTCTGGGTTTATATCCAAAGGAAATGAAGTCAAGATCTTGAAGCGATATCTGTACTCCCATTGTCACTGAAGCATTATTCTCAATAGCCAGGACAGGGGAACAACCTAAGTGTCCATCAATGGATTTTTAAAATGTGCATATGTACAATGAAATATTATTCAGCCTTAAAAGAGAAGGAAACCCTGCCATTTGCAATAACATGGATGAATCTGAAGGACATTATGCTAAGTGAAATAAGCAAGACAGAGATAAAAGAATAACACATGATCTCAATTATATGTGGAATCTAAAAAAGTTGAACTCATAAAAACAGGATAAAATGGTCTTTACCAAGGGCTGGGTGTTGGGTAAAATGGGGAGATGTTTCCATTCCAGTTATGTAAGTTTCAGTTATGCTAGATGAATAAGTTCTGGATAGCTGATCTACAGCATGGAGACGATAGTGAATAATATCATATTGTATACGGAAAACTTGCTAAGTAGATTTTAAATGTTCTCACACACACACACACACACACAAATGTTAATTGTGAGGTGATGGATATGTTAATTAGCTTGATTATGGTATTTATTTCACAATGCTTGTGTATATCAAAACATCACATTGTACACCTTAAGTGTATACAGTTTTTATTGATAATTATACCTCACCAAAGCTGGACAAATGAAAAAGAGAGAGAGAAAGTAGTCTTCTCACACTTCCATTTCCCACTTATTCTAAATCTGTCAGATTAGGGATGATTTCTCTTCTCTGACTCAATAGCACTTTATTCCTTTTTATTGAAATAAGATGGAAATTTCAGGAACCAGGAGACAAAATCTGCTCAAAATGGTTTTCACACTTTAGTTCTCTATCACATAAGCCCAAGTCTTCAAAAGAGGACATTCCCACAGGCTGCAGCTCTGGACCTGAAATAAATGCTCCACAATCTGCTGAGCTCTCATCTCTCACTGTTGCTTACTCAGTGACTGGAGATTTTTGAGGTTATTTTTCACACAGTCTGAAACCAAGCCCACATAAGGAATAATAAGTAATGGTCTATCAAGGAGAAGAGAATTCTAACTCTTGTGCTACTTCCCCCCAGGCAAAAGTTATGACCCCATGGTGAAATCCAATTATAACTTCCTCCTGCTTTATTTGGAAATAAAGGATTTTTTTTTCCTAACCTCTTTAAAAATAAAATATTCCCGAACAAGGGTCCCAGAGTAAAGAATTTGTAGATTTAACTTACCCTGCTTCAATGCAGCATAGAAATGGTGCAGTGATGGCCTCCCTTACTTTAGAGTAATGGTCATATATTTATTGGTGTCAGCTAGTCCCGTGAAAAAGAAAAATCATGATATGGGAGTTCCTGGAGGCTCAGACCACATTTAGGATTTTCTTGAATATCCCTTCTATTATAATATTACCTCTCACCAGTGGAGTGCCAAACTTCCTGGCACAAGTAAGAATTAGGGGCAGCAATAGACAAGTGGACCTGCCATTAAACCTGGAGGGGGCACAGGTGCAGCATCTTAAGCCCCAGCATGCTTTCTATACATGGGAAAATGTGCTGGAGAAAAAAACGGTTGATCTGGTACAGTACCACCATAATGAATGAATAGACCCAACTACCTAGGTACATATTCAAAACCAAAACAAAACCTTCATGTTATTAGTGAATACATGTTAACCATAGTTTCAGTAACCTGTGCATAAAGTCATCTTCAGAGATTTATCCTATAGGTAGTTTTAAGTCACTGTAAGTAAGCAGCAATGATATTGGAGATTTATTTCCCACCATGAGAAATATTTGTGGATTGCTTAGTACAATATAACAGAAGGATAGAATGATACATCTATCTCTACTAGGCGTTTCAAAAGTGCAACACATCATCACATTCTCTAACTGAAGAAACAGACATTTGCCTGAAATTTGCAACAAAAATGCCATTTTTCTAAATTTGATAACAGTTTTTATCTTGGTACATGGGATGGGAGAATGGAAAGTAGATTAGGACCTTTTTTTTCTATGCTTTATATATCTACGATGTTTGAATGTTTTAATAAAGACCATGTATCACTTTTATAACTAAGCAAGTATAATAAAAATCAATTAATAAATATTTTTCTACATTATAAATGCTGAGTCAACCCTTGTTTAAAAACAAGGGAGGGCGTTTTAGCCGGGACCGCCATCTTTCAGTAATTTGCCAAAATGACCAACACAAAGGGAAAGAGGAGAGGCACCTGTTATATATTCTATAGGCCTTTTAGAAAACATGGTGTTGTTCCTTTGGCCACATACCTGTGAATCTACAAGAAAGGTGATACTGTAGACATCAAGGGAACGGGCACTGTTCAAAAAGGAATGCCCCACAAATGTTCCCACAGCAAACCAGGAAGGGTCTACAGTGTTACACAGCACGCGGTTGGCACTGTTGTAAACAAACAAGTTAAGGGCAAGATTCTTGCCAAGAGAATTAATATTCATATTGAGCATATAAAGGACTCTAAGAGCCGAGATAGCTTCCTGAAACTGATGAAGGAAAATGATCAAAAAAAGAAGGAAGCCAAAGAGAAAGGTCCCTGGGTTCAACTGAAATGCCAGCCTGCTCACCCAGAGAAGCACACTTTGTGAGAACCAAGGGAAAGGACCCTGAGCTGCTGGAGCCCATTCCCTATGGATTCATGGCATGGTAGATGTAAAACAAATAAAACACCTCTGTACTGTTAAAAATATTTCTCTTAATTGAGTAGAAGTGTGTTGTTCCCTCCCCCCAAATAAAATATTAAAAGAAAAAACAAGGGAAGAAATTATTTTTTAAAGGAAAACCAATTTCAATAAACTCAGTTCCTGTCCCTATAGGGACAGCAAGGTGACTGTGACAAGCTGGCTCCAAGAGATGCTTTCTTCTTACAAATTCCATTTGATTTTTCATTTTATAACCCACTGCTTAATGAGCCACTTTAGTTGGCCTTTCCCCAAGGTTCACTCACAACTCTTCCTACATAATTTCAAAGTCATTTTGCTGGAGCAGGTGTTATTTTCTAAGCAGCTCTCACCAAAGGGCAGCATAATAATTAACAAGCTTTAGATTCGAAGAATTTAGGATCTCACTTCTGGCAAAGGATATATGTTTCACACAGGCAGTAATGTTTTGGGAATTTTCTATTTTATAACAATATTTGGACACCATAACAAAACACATGCTTCTAAATATTTAGTTCTTTTTCTCTGAGAATAGCTCTTAAGTGCTATGTCACACCTTGCAGCAATAGGAAGCTGTTTTCTGTAAAACTGCAAAGCCGTGTTTTCAGGTTCCTCTCTTTTGTTTCAGATAGTTCACATGTTACCAGGTAGCTAAAGTCAGGTACACTACATATTCCAGACAAGGTAGATCAGTAAGTCAACCTGCACATTTAGTATTAAAACTGACTCCTAAATTTGCAAATGTTAGGGACTTGAAAAGGAATGGCATTCCACAATAGCAAATGCAGACAGTATGAGGTTTCGATGTTCTCCAGGTTTTGTTTGATTTGGAGAAGAGGCAATGTTCTTAACTTTAGACATTTAACCAATAGGTGTTTTAGATGAAGTGCCTAAATATCCAGAAACACCCATAGACCTTCTTGCTATGGTTTGCTCCACAGTGCTTCTCTCTAACGTGTATTATTTGGTATTTTAGGAGTTCGTGATGATTGTCGTCTTTGGTTTGGAGTTCATCATTCGAATCTGGTCTGCAGGTTGCTGTTGTCGATATAGAGGATGGCAAGGAAGACTGAGGTTTGCCCGAAAGCCCTTCTGTGTTATAGGTGAGTATCAGTGTCCAGATACCTTATGACACCACATCCTTTTCTTCTGTCTCCTCTATTGCGACATTTCATTAATATTAAAAGCTAACAATCATGGAGTATTTCCCATGGGCCAGGCACTGTTGTGCTTTAAAAGTGTTGACTCACGTGATCCTTACCACAGCTCTGTGAGGTGGATGACTGTACTATCCTCATTTTACAAGTGAAGAGACTGAGGCCAAGAGTGGTGAAATAAGTTACTAAGAGTCATATAGGTAGTATGTGGTGGCGCTAGGGTTGGAGCCAGGTGGTCTGGCTCTAGACACCAACTTGTATCAATTAAGTTTCACTGAACTATATGGTTCTCCAGGGTTGCCCTGAATTAGGGAAGTATAAAACAGTGTGTTAGTCCTGGCAGTGCATATCGATTAGTATTCCTCAAGAATGATTACAAGTACGTTTTACTGTATGCTTTGGTGACCTCAGACCGGATCAGTGTTTTAGATTCTGAAATATGAGTCTCCCACCCTGCAGTCCCCAAATAATATCACATCTCGGCACCTACCTAGCTGCTATGCTTTTAGAGGAATTCCATTCACCTGGGTGCCAGCTTGAAATCATACTTCTTAATGAAGAGGCCATATAGCATTCTGGAGTTAAGAGCTGGTATCTTCCAGTAATATAGTTTTAAGTATATCATAAAACTGAAAACCTTATAAATTGTACTTCAATGAAAAATTATTTTTTAAATAGAGTAAGTTGCCTACATCATGGTCCTTTATCCCTAAATAGTTCAATATGGATTTCCTTAGAGATGTTCTTTTATCTAACCTTCAGTAAATGGAACATTGATACAATCTTTCAATCTGCTGCTGTATCCCAGGTTTGTCAGTTGACCCAATGATGTCCTTTACAGCATTTTTTCCTCACCAGTACATGATCAAGTCGAGGATCACATATGGTATTTGGTGGTCATGTCTCATTAGTGTTTAATCTAGAGCAGTTCCAGACTTTCTTTGGCTCATAAAAGTGACATTTTTGAAGAATATAGCCTCACGCTCCCACTTTTTAATAAATAGAATGTTCTTCCTTTTGGAAAAAAAAGTAAACTCTCTGTATGAAAGCTATTATTATTGTTGTTGTTGTTATGGTAGTGGTTGTTGTTATTTAACAGCTAAATTGCATTTTCTTGCTCTTTTTTCCTTCTCACTTCTTTGGCAGCCATTCAAACCCAAATACCGAAAATTCTTGGTGAGGCTTACTTATTCCAACTATTTCCAATCTCAACAACTGGATTTTTAATTTACAAGGAGGTTTAGGCTATGGTCTTCATTTATGATAGGTTTTCTATTTTGTTTAGGAGTCACGAATTGGTTTCCTCCTTTACCCCTGTTCGCTGTGGCAGGGGCAGAGTGAATTTAACGAAGAATTGGAGAAAGTGTCTCCCTATCTATGGGCGCTATTAAGAAGAATCTTTTATTCCATCCTTGTTGTGTAGGAAGAGCAGTGTCCTGGGGATGGAAGAATGGGTGGGCTCCCAACACATTCTCTGCCACTGAGGTAATATCATTGTATAAACATTTCAAAAGAGTCACCATTCAATCAAACTTTATAGAAATTTCGCTATGTGTGAAGCACTGGAATGACAACAGTGAAATTCTAAACTACATTTTGGCCTTTGCTAGTGCAGTCTCTTTGTCCAGTTGCCTCTGCAAGAATAGGCTTTACCTCTTTTTGAAAACCATTATTCTAAGGTATGGAGGAAAATAGATAATAACTTCCAGCCTTGCAGGTCCATCCAGCCCCAAGATATATTAGTGAAGGCATTTGATTTTTCTCCCTGGAGATTGTTTTCTCTTTGAATTCTCTGCTCAAGCAACATCGTGAAGGACTGACTATAACTTGATGTGAAACTACTGACCAACAAGTATTTTCTGTCCTATAAGGGGCCCAAACAAAAAAATTCACAAGGCAGATGGTTGGCCAAGACTCACTCAGCTTCTACAGGATAAGGTTGGTTCATGGATGACTGCAGGAATATTCCATTCCAGATCTTAAAACCAATTAAAAATTGGTCTTGTTCCAGTTCCAGAGGCAATGCCGATGTATTTCTGGTCCCAAGCTGAAAAGAAAGTTCTTTCCCAGATGCCTGCTGCCTTTTGATAGCTGTTCTCAGCTACAGATACATCAGCACATCTTAGTACTTTAATTTACTCTTCTTGTCTCAGATCCTTGCAGGTTTTGATATAACACATGGTTCCAAAAATGATATTATGTTATTTGTAGTTTTAGTCATGTTTGGATCTATCAGTAGTGACCTTACAAATTTAGTGGGGCATGGTTTAGGTGTAGTTGCAATTTAGTTAACACTTTAGACCTTCTGTATTAGGATATTTTACCTCTAGTAAATTAATTGCTTTCGAAGAAAATTTCATGGGTAAATATATAATGAATCCCTATTAGAACAAAGACAAGATCTGCACTTACATTTAGGATAACTATGTTTTTTTCAGTGTTTTGTTTAATGTACATATCACAGTTTGATCCATTGTCCAGCTGAATTGATGTAACAGTGAAATATGTTCAAATGTGGCTCTTCAGTAGGAGGTCAGTAAAATTTAACTTACACAAAGGAACCAAATGTCGCCTGTCTGAAGGCAGCCGGCAGTACCAGATGACAAAACCCTTTCTAGGCCTGTTTAATAGGTCCATAAAAATGGTTGATGTCACCGGTAAAATGAAAAAGTGCAACATAAAGTGAACCTTGTAGTTCCCTTGTTCAACATAATTTACCATGGTGAAATGGAAAAAGGAATAACTTTTCTATCATCATGATAATTGTTCTGAGTTTGGAAATGTAATTAAGATTTTTCAAGACTCCATGTATTTGTAAGGTTGGATTACTCTGAACATGTCAAATACACACTCAAATGTTTTTAGAAGTCTTAAGCAGTTGAGCACAGAGTGTAGAAAAGATTGTGATCAGTTGGCTGTGCCTCCAATGTGGGAAAAGCTTTCTGTAAGCACACCAATGTTGTTCTTTCCAAGTGGAAAGATATTGAAGTGACCTCGGTGGTTGGCTAGTAAGCCTCCTATACCATTGAGCCCTATAGACCAAATGACACTGTGTGATAGAGGGCCCACAGGCTAATTCCCAAAGACTTCAGAAACTTTCCCTCCTGAACTACTCACCCTCTTACCCCTGTACTGTAGGCAGAACCAAGAGCTTTCAAAAACTTGTTGATTTAAAAAAATCATAAAATCATTGTATACATGTATTGGGAAAACATTTTAAACAAGCATAACCTGAGGGAAGAGAAAAATCTGTTTAATTTTGTTTACTTTTTGTTTACTTTTCTTTCGTTACTATATTTATTTGTCTGCTTGGTTTGGGCAGTTTGCTGTGAAAACTGATAAAATGTTTTCTTGACTTACAAAATTCTCCCTCATACCTATGTGTTCAGTATACACCTGTACCCTAAGATTCTGCTGAAATAGCATTTCTACAGCTATAGGCAATAATTGCTACCTTACCAATTTGGAGAGTAAAGTACATTTTGGGATGACTACCCAGGTTGCCTTTCAATTACCTGGGCTGGCTGTTTTGTGATTTCTTTACATTCAAGCACAAATCACTCATTCAGTGACCTCAGTATTGAGATAACCTCAAAGGGTAATTTTGTAGTCATTCTTTTTTCAAGCTTTCATTAATGACCTACCTGAAAATCGCAAATAGTGCCAAAGGCTGGTACTTAGACCAGGATAATGAGCCTGATGTGTCAGGAAGCCAACAAATTACTTCTAATAGTGGCTTTTTTAATTCCCTGGTGACTCTTTCTAAAGACAGATATAACAGGGCCATATTTTTCAGTCTTGCAGTGCATCTCAGGGAAGCAGAAAATACCAGCCTGTTATTAATCTTGGATCTGTATTTGATGCTAAATATAAGTTTTTCTTAATGCTATTTTAACAGTTTTCCTTCAGTGTAATATTTCCACAAGAGGACAAAAGAGGCAAACCACAGCACAGATGTTTCCCTCATGAATTGAGCATATATGAGATAGGTTCAGTTTGACATGAGATAACAGCCACTCAGGAAAATGCCAACAAGTGTATTTTTTAATGAGAAAGAACTAACCAGCTCCTCACTTGGCTAAAACAAAATCGAAGCCTTTACTAAAATCAACCACATAGCCAAGGCCATGCTAGTATATCTATGAATTCATCTCATTAAAAAGCAACTTAACAATTGTCACCCCAATAAATTAAAAAAAAAAAAAAAGGCAACTTAAGCTGCTAATGTGTTCAAAAGTTAAATCAGACTCCCAGAACTGCCACTGGCTGCTCAGCTGAAAATCTGAGACATTTTTCTGCTTCTCTGCCTTCTCCAGCTTTTGTTCTAAGAGACATCGAATTTTGTTCTAAACCCTTGAATCTCATCATTTTTCTATACATTCTAATCTCTCCTTGAGTAGAAATTATATTCCCTCAAGTTAGTTCCTATAAGATGTTCTTCTGCTGCTTCTCTTTACTTCCAAGTGTTCAAACTCCTTTAGTGCATATAGACTCCTTCCACATGATTCATTGGACCATCTGAGGACAATTAAACCCTGTGGGATTCATTGATCATAAAACATTAAATCCATTTCAATCTCTTTAGTTAATAATAGTTGATATTTATTAAGACCTGCTATATGCTAGGTACTGCTCTACCGTGTTTCCCCGAAAATAAGACCTAGCCGGACCATCAGCTCTAATGCGTCTTTTGGAGCAAACATTAATATAAGACCCAGTCTTATTTTACTATAAGATTGGGTCTTATATAGTATAATATAATATAATACCCGGTCTTATATTAATTTTTGTTCCAAAAGATGCATTAGAGCTGATGGTCCAGCTAGGTCTTATTTTCAGGGAAACAGGTAAGCACTCCATAAATATTATATGCCATTTTATAGATGAGGAGCTAAGATAGGGCTCACAAAACTTGTCCACAGTTAGAAAGATGGTAGGTAAAAGAACAAGGATTCACTACTTGTGATTTCACTCTAGAAAAGTATACCTACCTGATGAGCCATTTTTACTCACAACAGCACTTCTGTTGTAGTACTAATATTCTGTACTATCACATGTTATGTAAGAAAACTCATTCACACACAGAGCACTTATGTGCCAAGCATGGTCTTAGGTACAAAAACCACAAAGATGAATAAAACATGGTCCCTGCCCATAAGAATACAGTCTCCTGTGCCCATAAAGAAGGGAAAACTGGAAGGTAGGAGGCTAATTATGGGGATACAAAGAAAAGGTGATGGGGGTGGAGGTAGTCATGGAAAGACGATACAGAATCTCATGACGAATTGTGTAAGACAGAGGAGCAAAAGGCACCCTGGATTTTGAGCTTACTCCTCCGACAAATATTTATACAGTGCCTACCATGTCCAAACAGCTTCTAGACACTGGGGAGGCTGTGTGGCACCAAATGGATATGGTCCTACATGTAGAACTAATATCTCAGAGGACAGAAAAAAACAATACACAAATGTATTTTTGAAGAACAAGATAATGTCAACTAGAGATAAATGTGTGAAGGAAATAAAAGAGATATTAGGGACTTCTTTAGAGTGGGTTGCCTGAGAGAGTTTTTCTAAGGAGTGCACACCCAAGTTGACCTGAATATTAAAAAGGAACCAGCCCTGAAAAGATTTAGTTACAGATCATTCCAAGCCAGAAAATAGTAATGGGAAACATTGTTGAGACCCAGTGAGTTTGGTTTGTACAAGGTCACTGTGGCTGGAGGGCAATGAGCAGTGAGGAGAGTAGAAGCTGATGGGGAGACAGGCCACATCACACCGTGAGGACCGTGGAGGCCACGTGAGAGCACAGAGTTGCTTGATACAAGGCAGCTTCTAGAGATGGGCCACCAGGTAAAGGTCCAATAGAGGCATAATGCTGAATATTTGGGTTAAAAACACAACATTCTGATCAGGCAACAAAAAGCACGGCTATATAAGGCTCTAGGTTTTTTAGTCATCTATACCTGCTTGAACTTCATTTCAGCAATATGCAAATTTTACCCATTCAGAAGAATATAAACCTATTCCCTCTTTTTTTTTCCACATAGCTATATATCTACCCTTAGAAACATGAAATTTCAAAACTAAACATAAAATGTGTTATTTTCTATGAGCCACTAGAATTAGGAGAATATGGTGGAAACCCTTTCACAGCCCCAATAGTAACTATCACCAACAAACAATCCCCAAGAGCCAACTTACCGAAGAACTCTGCTGCATCCTCTTACTTATGATGGTTGCAATGCAGATTTATTTCATTAAAGATTATTTATTTCCTTTGATAAATTGTTCCTTTTTGCCTTGAGATGTATCTGAAGACTTATGATCAATAAGAAGCATTAAGCTGTCACTATGGGGTAAATTTTCAAAGTGGTGCTTGGAATTTGCCAGTATGAGTCCCATTAACTTCAGTGAAAGTCCTACAGTTAAACTACTGCACATGGCTTTGAAAATGTTCTACAGTAAATCTTTGAAGTGTTTTTTTTTATTATTTTTAATAAATACCACAGAGCGACTCAGTGCACAGCTGATTGCGGTATTTAAGAACGTGGGTAATGTACTGTGTGGTAGGAGGCTTTTAAAATTAGATTTTAAAGCTTCATTCCTGTTAAGAGTCACAACAACAGTATAAATACATCTTTAATTCTTGAAAGAGCATCTTTCCATGAAGGAATTTGGAGCTCACTTAGAATATAGAACTCATAAAGCAGCACGTACCATGTCCCTCTGCGACATTGTTTATCTCACTCTATAGACAGAAAATTTGAGGCACGGTGAAGTGGGGGTGCTTGGTATGGGGCCCCTAAGTCAGCAGTTAAGCTAGGAATAGAACACCTATAGCCCATTGCTCTAAAGCTCTGCCGCTTGTCAGAGTCAAATTTAATTACTGCATAATCCATTTAATCTACCCATGTGAGAATAATGAGGGTGCAGGAAAAATGAATTTATTAACAGGTTGGTGGGAGAACATGTCAGATACATTAGCAACTTTCCTTTCAGGATCCAGATTTTCAGATGGTGTCTGATGCCAGGGAAGAGATGATGCTAACTCCACTGGCCACAATTGGCAAAGGACTTTTTTACTTTCCTCGCTTTCAAACATAAGTAAAGATTCCACCTGAAAATGCTGCAGAACTATCTTTTTTGTTAGAAGTAATTTACTGATTAAAAAAAAAAAATTATGAAAGAAAACAGTGCATTAATTTCCCTCTGTAACCCGTCTGGGTTAAAAGAAAGAACCACATTTAATTAAGTGCTCAACTCACAGCCTTCCTTAAAACAAAAGATGAAGTGAGCCCTTGCTTCATGTTTGAGTTTTGATTACTTGTCCACTAATTCCTGTGGCTAATCCATCCATTGCCTATTCCCAGAATATACAGTAGAAAAGGGACAATAGTTTAAGAGGTCTATTTAGGTAAGATCTTTCTTTGAAGCAAGGTTAGGAGTTGTGCTGTCTGGTGTTACATGAACAGGAATAAAATTGCATAGTTTAAATTGTAAATCATATTTATGGACTATCTCATATAATCCCTATAACAATCTTATTAAAATTGGAGGAGATTATGATACCTATTTTATATGTTTAAAAACTGAATCTTAGATTAAAGGTCTGATCCTGGGTCACAGAGCACATAAGTAAAAAAGTCAGAACACAAAAAACAGAGAGAGAGATTGGCTTACATCACATCCCAAGTTCTTTCTATGCCACCACATTATCTCCCTGCACCACCCACTGTGGCACAGGAACAAATTAATAAACCATGTGATGAGGTCTGATTCCTGTCCCCAAATCTCTCCCCACCCCACAGTTTAGCTAATATGAAGTCTAAAACAAAATAGATGTCAGTGTCATAAAAAGTGCATTTCCTTTCACCAACAGTCATCTGCCTAAGATCTGGTCTTTTTTTCTCTACCTTTTGTTGTGAAATAACTTAAGGCTTACTTAGAAGTCACAGATATAGTACAGAGAGTTCCTTGTACCCATGTACCTTCACCCAGCTTCCCCCAGTGATAACATCTGACATAAGTATAGTGCAAGTATCGAAATCAGGAAGTTGATATGGATACATATTACTAACTAAACTGCAGACTGTATTCAGATTTCACCAATTTTTGCATGCACTCAATTTTATATATATATATATAGAGAGAGAGAGAGAGAGATATAGATATAGATGTATTTATATTGTTGTGACTTAACAGGAATGAAGCTTTAAAATCTAATTTTAAAAGCCTCCTACCGCATAGTACATTATCCATATATATATATATATATATATATATATATATATATATATATATATATATATATTGCATTGAAATTTTATCACATGTATAGATTAATTTAACCATCACAATCAAGATACAAAACTTTCCCATCACACTGAAGTACCTTGGGGTGCTATCCCTTGCATTATCCCTTTAGAGTCACTCCCTCCTACCCCACCCCACCAGCCCTAACCCCTGGCAATTTCTAATCTAGTCTTCATCACTGTGATTTTGTCACTTTTAGAATATTATGTAAATGGAATTATTATAATACAATAGTAACCTTTTGAAATTGGCTTTTTTTTTTCACTCAGCACAATGCTCTTGAGATCCATCCAAGTCACTGCATGTATGAGTAGTTTCTTCCTTTCTACTGACTCCCTCAATAGTGTTCCATAATATGGATGTACTACAGTTTGTTGATCCACTTACCTATGAAAGGTCATTTGGGTTGTTTCTAGATTTTGGCTATTACAAATAAGGCTACTATGAATATTCATGTATAGGTTTTTGTATGAACTTAAGTTTTTATTTCTCTAGGGTAAATACCTAGGAGTGGGATTACTGCGTCATATTACTGGGTCAAGTGTTTGCTTAACTTTATCAGAAACTGCCAAACTGTTTTCCAGAATGTGGCCATTCCTTCTAAAATATAAAAATGCCTGGAATATTTTATGGCAGAAAATTACATCTATGCTGACTTAAGTGATTTTTTTTTTCATAGAAAATGTATGTTTCTGCTTTATCTGGTTTTCTATGAAAATTATTTTCATAAGCAGAAGTTTCTGCAATTCATGTTTAACCACTTGGATGGAAAAAACAAATTGAGAAGGAGTTCTCCATACTCTGGTAAATGAAAGTAAATTTGATGTTTATATGGATGAAGTGTTGAGAGACCAATTAATGTAAAAAGTCAGTACTATATGGCATAAAAACAGACCCATAGATCAATGGAACAGAATAGAGAGTCCAGAAATAAATCCATGCCTATATGGCCACTTAATCTATGACAATGGAAGCAAGAATGTACGGTGGGGTAAAGACAGTCTATTCAATAAATGGTGCTGGGAAACTTGGACAGACACATGCAAAAAGATGAAGCTGGATCACCTCCTTACACCACATACAAAAATAAATTCAAAATGGCTTAAAGATTTAAATGTAAGATCTGAAACCATAAAATTCCTAGAAGAAAATATAGGAAGAAACTTCACAGACATTACCGGAGTAAGATTTTTACTGATATATCCCTCATGAGGGAAGTAAGAGGAAAAATAAACATGTGGGATTACATCAAACTAAAAAGCTTTTTCACAGCAAAGGAAACCATCAATAAAACAAAAAGGGATCCTACTGATTGGGAAAAGATATTTGCCAATGATATATCTGATAAGGGGTTAATATCACAAATTTATAAAAAGCTCACTCAACTCAACTCCAAAAAAACAAACAACCCAATTAAAAAATGGGCAGAGGACATGAAGAGACATTTTTCTAAAAAGGACACACAGATGGCAAACAGACATATGAAGAAATGTTCAACCTCACTAACCATTAGAGAAATGCAAATAAAAACCACAATGAGATACCACCTCACCCCAGTCAGGATGGCTATCATCAATAAATCAACAAACAACAAGTGCTGGCGTGGATGCGGAGAAAAGGGAACGCTGGTGCACTGTTGGTGGGAATGCAGATTGGTGCAGCCACTATGGAAAACAGTTTGGAGATATCTCAAAAATCTGAAAATGGAACTACCTTATGATCCAGCAATCCCACTCCTAGGTATCTATCCGGAGAAATCCAAAACTCCAATTCAAAAATCTTTATGCACTCCTATGTTTATTGCAGCACTATATACAATAGCCAAGACCTGGAAACAACCGAAATGCCCATCAGTAGATGACTGGATTAAGAAACTGTGGTACATTTATACAATGGAGTATTACGCAGCCATAAAGAAGAAAGAAATCTTACCATTTGCAACAACATGGATGGACCTAGAGAACATTATGTTAAGTGAAATAAGTCAGAAAGAGAAAGACAAATACCATATGATCTCACTTATATGGAATCTAAAGAAAAGAATAAGTGAATGAACTAATCAGAAACAGTTTTGGAAACATGGAGGAAAAACAGAGGGTTGCTAGAGGGCGGGGGTGGGGATAAGAGGAAGGTGAGAGGTTTTGGGAACGTACAGAGGGATAGTGGATGGGGGGAGGGGGGTTCACACAGTGTGAGGGATATAAATGATAAATGTCTAAGTTTTGCTTTGTCTTGTGCACCTGAAACTAATAATAAAAAAAAAAAAAAAAAAAAAAAAAGTCAGTACTATACAAATTGCTCCTGAAGGAGCATTACTTGAATCTAACTTTACTTTGTAGAAGTCCTTTTTTAAGCAAACGTTAATGAGACCAATGTTAATTATGCTTGCCTACTAAAGGATACATATACAGTCGTCCCTCAGTATCCATGGGGCATTGGTTCCAGGACCCCTGCAGATACCCAAATCCCCAGATGCTCAAGTCCCTTATATAAAATGGCATAGTATTTGTATGTGACCTACGTACATCCTCCCGTATACTTTAAATCATCTCCAGATTACTTACAATGTAATATAATGTAAATGCTATGAAATTGTTGTGATATCACATTGTTTAGGGAATAGTGAAAAGAAAAAAATCTATACACGTTCAGTAAAGATGCAACCATCCCAGGCCTAATTACACAGTACACATTAGCAATGATGTAACATTTTTTTCTTTTGAATATTTTTCATCTATGGTTGGTTGAATCTGTGGATAAGGAACCTGCGGATATGGAGGGCCCACCCACTGTAATCACAGTAGTTAGAGCCTCAAAGCACAAGCCCTACAGAATAAAAAGTTTAAAATCATGACCAAGACCCAATGATGCTTTATAGCCAAGTGGGCCCAATATTCATGGTTCTGTTGTAATCTTAAAAGAGGTCATTTGTTCTCCCTAATCCTACAGCTCTCAAAAGTCACTGTATTCTTAAAACTGTCCTCTCAGACTATGCTTTTCCTCCATGACTCTCCTGAATGCCTCCCAGTCGATCCTTCGTCACATCCAATAGAAAAGTCATTTTCTCAAAAGTTGGTGACAACCCACATAGCCAAATTTATGAATTTCAACTTCATCCTCACTCTGGTTATAACTGATATTGGAACAACCAATTATTTATTTGGGAAAAGATCGAGTTGATCCATATATGTCTTACCATATTCTAAGACAAACTCCCAATGAATCATAGATTTAAATTAAACTATAAATACTAGGTGGCAGAAATGAGTAAATTCTCTTGTAGCCTTGAAACCAGAAAGGCCTTTCTAACTATAACTAAAAATATAGAAGCCATAGAAGAAAATATTGATAAATTTAAGCTATATAAAAATTAAAAATTGATAAAATTAGGCTACATAAAATCAAAGAATACTGTATGGTAAAACAAAACAAACAATAAGCCAAATCAAAAGACAAATGTAGGAAAATATTTATAACTCCTATCAGAGACAAAGAAAGCATCATTTTTTTTTAATTAAAGTATATTGGGGTGACAATGGTTAGTAAAGTTACATAGGTTTCAGGTGTGCAATTCTGTAATACATCATCTATACTGTGTTTCCCCAAAAATAAGACCTAGCCAGACAATCAGCTCTAATGCTTTTTTTGGAGCAAAAATTAATATGAGATCCGGTCTTATTTTACTATAAGACTGGATCTTTATAATATAATATAATGCAATACTATAATATAATATAATATAATATAAATACCGGGTCTTATATTAATTTTTGCTCCAAAAGACGCATTAGAGCTGATTGTCCAGCTACGTCTTATTTTCGGGGAAAAACAGTATATCACGCTGTGTGTTCACCACCAAGAGTCAGTTCTCCTTCCATCACCATATATGTGATCCTGTTTACCCTCATCTACCACCCCCCTTCCTTTACCCTGGTAATCACTAAACTGTTGTCTGCATCTATGAGTTTTTGTTTCTTTATTTGTTTGTCTTGTTCCTTTGTTGTTTTCCGTTTTATATCCCACGTATCAGTGAGATCATATGGTTCTCGACTTTTTATTCTGCTTGTAAGCCACCCTTCTGAGTCATTTTAAAATATAAGGAGCTCTAGCAATCCAGAAGAAAAATTCAACAACCCAGTAGAAAATAAAAGATGTCAAATGGGTATGAACAGAGAGTTCATAGAAATAGAAATACATATATGCCTCTTCAACATACTCAATCTCACGCATAAAAAAATAAATGCAAATGATAACATTTCCTCACCTATTAGATTGGCAAAAATCTAAAATCTGACCGTACACTTTTTAGGAAGATTGTGAGGAAACAGGCAATTATACTCCATAGAGTGCAAAGTGGTATCACCCTTATGAAAAAGTATAAATATTCCATAAAATTATATGGCATTTATTCTTCAACTCAGAAATTCTACTTCCCAATAGTTTCATCCATTTATAGTAAGTATTCAGTGTAGCTGAATAAACTAAGAATATAATAAATAGAATGCAATGAAGAAGATCTTTCTGTATAGCTATAGATGGATCTCAGGATATATTAAGTAAAAGGAAAAAATATTGTAATACTGCATATGTAGTGTGCTACAATTTTGTGTAAAAAAAAAGAGAAAGTAGGAGTATATATTCATGTTGCTTTTTATTCATATAAAGAAGCACTGGCATATTTTTTAAAAGAATAAAGATGTTCACCTGAAAATGATGAATAGGGAAAAAGTGAATGGGGACAGGGGTGGAAGCAAGATTGTTCATCATTTATCTCTTTATATCGTTCTGACATGTAAATGTAAACCATATAAACATATTAACTATTCAAAACTTATATAAAAAATAATGTCATCTGCACATAGTAAGCACTTATCATAGGATTTCCGTGTGAATATCCTTAGTCCTAGGCCAAAGTAACACAGAACAGCATTTTTAACTCTCTTGAATAAAGCCCTATCCTGAAAAGTGTTCTGTGATTAACCGTAATTTGCCATCACCACATTTTTTTAATTTAACTTGGAATTGGAGTTGTACTTTCTCAAAAGATTGCCCAAGAAGATTGAATGAGATAATACATATAAAGTGTTTACCTTAGTGCCTGGCATGTAATAAATACTCCATAACTGTTAGTGGTGGTAAACTGAATCATAAAAGTAATGGGTTCAGTCTAATCTCTGATCAATCCTAGAAGCTATAACTACAATCAGAAAAAAATATATCAACTCGGTAAGACCTCTTTGTATGTTTTTGTCGATTGTTTTTCCTCAAAATGTCTCCATCAATACTGAATTCCTAGAATTTGAGAGTCTATGTATCTTAAATAAGAACAAATTTTATTTTAAAAGACAGGGGAAGGGGAAGGAACCATGTCAGGCACTTTTTGAGTCTAGAGCTCTTTAGATGTCATCGTCTCAGACATGGTTGTATTAGGGGTTAATGAGAGAGGTTTCTGAAGCTTTGTTTTTGACTGGTTGGCAATGATGGCATAACCCATGTTTCTCCCAGGTTTTCCTGGCCCCTAAACTAGGTTAAGTGACCCTGCACCATGCCCCCTGTGTTTCTCCTGTCATAGCATTCATCACCTTGATTGTGATGACTCCATTCAGTATCTTCTGTGCCAAATGTCCTTTCACCCTTGTGCACGTGGGTGCATCTGTCTTGTCCACCTAGCCATATCCCATCCAGGCCCTTTACTATTGTACACCTAGGTCCTAGCAGTTTCTGGCCACCATGGATGCGTATTGAGTGAACAAAAAATTCACAAAATTGCAAGCTAGTAGACATTCACATGCAGAACCTCACCCCCCACCCCCGGCCACTGCACCCTCTACATACACAATGTAAAGACAGTATAAGGAAATGAAGAAAACAATTGACAGTTATCCAAGCCAGGCAAGACCAAAAATACCATGTTTACCTCAATTATCAAGAGTTTTCAGAAGAACAATTTTGGCCTGCATTTTTTTTGTCTAATTGTTTCAGTTCCCTACTTTAATTTGGTCATGTGCACGGGATGATATTTTTTAATAAACTGCTTACTTTGCATGCTTGTCATTGTAAGATCCTTTACAGGAGGCCCTTCTACACCCATATGCTGCCTTTCTCTCAATTTTTTTACATCTGCCTTTTGCAAAATGTTTTAAATATTTGATTTTAGCCCCTACCACAGACTCCAAATCTGTGTTTGGAATTTGGAGATCAAAGTACTGTGGCTAATCCTTAGGACATTTGCTATCACGTGACTTAAGAATCCATCTCTTATCAAGTTTCTGTGGTTTTCTGGAGTATTTATTGGTCATACTGTTAAAATGTGCTCATCTGAAACTATTTTTGAATTACGTTTTCCTAATACTTCTCCATATTTAGTGTGTGGGAAAGATCCTGCTCCCAGACGTCACTGAGCTCTGGCGGGGCATCTCCCGCCTCTAGAAAGGATTCTTAGGTTGTATCATCACATGTTTTCAATAAACCTTGTTCTTTGTTCTCCTTTAAATAGAGCATGTCATATTCGAAAAGCTCACGAAGATAGAAAAGGAATTGATAATGAAAAGAAAGTGAGTCCACAGTGGGATTTTATCCTCATAGCTTTAGGATTTGTTATGAGAGAATATGTTTCGCAGGCTGAGCTGCAGCTTCGTGAGTCGGTTACCATAAATTCTAATCCTGTCCTGGCTTGTATTATCTTCCACCAGCCTCTCTAGGACACTATTTCTTTCCTTTTAAGTACAGATAAGAACAGCAATATACATAGTAGGGTTCATAAACAGTAACACATAAAAGCAAATATGAAATGAGAAAGTTCTAAAAACTGCCCTCTATCTAATGCCAATGAAGGCAATTTGGGGCAAGGATTTTATAAATAAAGATGGAACTTAGATGTCTAATTAAACACAGTGTATTTGGTTAATAATCCCTCTAAATATACAGATAGATAAATATGATAGATCTGCACATGGCAACAAGTAGGATTTCCAAAATTATAATGAGTGTCAGGTATTGATTTGTGGCTTGTGTTTACTCAAATTCACTCCTTTAAAGCACTATCTTTTCATTCTTCACAGAAGGAAAAGTCCATTTTCACACCCCAGTGTTTATCCGCAAGGATTACCCAGAAACCTAAACTGACTCTATTTCTTATTTCTAAAAATAAGAAATCATGCATTGAAAAAGATTAAGAGAGCCAGGTGTACCGAGCAATTCTCAATTTCCCCAGATAATACGTAGAATGAATTCCCATTCATAGGTGTCCTTTGCTTAGTGACATTTTAGCTGAAGTGGCATGTTTATCTGCAAAATCCAAACAGCACAACCTATTCAAAGAACTTCCTGAGCGTGTTCTTTCAAAAACTTTTAGTAGTAGGTGATGATTAATCATAACCTGATGTCATCTAAAAATAATTATCAAGTTTCTCAAAGAAAAATTACAGATCCCAATACTACAAACATCACCAGCTGCCAAGACTCAAAGAGTCTGTATCATTCGACTGCTTAAAGTAAGTGCAAAAAGGGAGTATTGAAAGTTAGGTATTCTCTTTTCACTCTGTACATTTAAACCTGTAACGCCATAGTTCGACTGTTGGCATACAAATATTCACGTTATGACACCGAACAAGATATCCAAGCATTGGATTTCATCATAGGATGTTAGGGGATTTCCAGTAGAAGTTTCAGCTTTGATCATTCATTGGTGGGAATCCAAATCTTTTTTTAGACCTGCAGTCAAATACTGCTGTGGGGCTGTGCTGAACTGAAACTGCCTGCAGGTTTGCCATTTGGAGTGTGTGAAAATAGGTGGTAGGAGAAATTTTTAAACATCTGAGGACATCAATGTGCAAAATTGCTGCTTCTAAAAGCCTTCCTTGTACTTTCTATATAAAGAAAATAATATACAGCTACTGTGTCATTGGCCTAAAACATGTCCTGAGTCATCCAAAACTACACGTGACTTTTCACCCTTTGGATTTATTGAGGACTGATGGGATTACACCTACGAGTAGGTAATTTACTCAAGATACTATAGCATGCCTTAAATAGGATGGGTTTGCCTCCTACTCCTTCACAATGATTCTCAGAGGACAAGCACTTCTTTCCTGTTTTATAAAAACAGAAACACAGCTTCCTTACATCCTCCAATCTTTAACCCATATCTGAAATTAAGCATTTGTGATCACATTGTGAAGCAATAGTTTCAGAAAATTACTCGTACTGGAAGAAATTAGTCCTGAGGCATTTAAAAAAAAAAAAAACCCACTTATTGCCTAACTCCGCAGTCCTGACCTCTCTAGAAGTCTAGCCTTACCCACTGTCTATCAACTGTTTAGACAGCATCTCAATTTTAACATGGGCAAAACCAAACTGTTAATTTTACCCATCAAATAGTCCTTCTTTCTTCTCCCCCCACCCACCACAGTATTTTCCCATTTCAGTATATAGCATTTCATTTACCCAATTGCTCAAGCCCAAAACCCTGACATTACCCTTAGCTTCTCTTCTTTGTGCCACACTGCACAATCAATCCTTTAGCAAGTCCTGACATGTCCACCTTCACAATGTGTTCCAAATCTAACCCTGTCTCATCTTCTCCTCACTTTAACCTTGCTCTTCTAAAGCTGAACAGACACTTCTCCCAAGAAGACATACGAATGGCCAACAGATATATGAAAAAATGCTCAACTTCACTAGCTATTAGGGAAAATGCAAATCAAAACCACAATGAGATATCACCTTACACCTGTTAGAATGACTATCATCAAAAAGACAAATAATAACAAATGTTGGGGAAGCTGTGGATAAAAAGGAACCCTCATACACTGTTGGTGGGAATGTAAATTGGTACAGCTGCTATGAAAAATAGTATGGAGGTTCCTCAAAAAAATTAGAATCGAATTACCATATGACCCAACAATCCCTCTCCTGGGTATCTACCAAAAAAATATGAAAACATTTATCCATAAAGATTTACATATCCCAGTGTTTATTGCAGCATTATTTATGGTGGCCAAGACATGGAAACAACCCAAGTGTCTTCGATAGATGATTGGCTAAAGATGTGGTATATATATACAATAGAATACTACTTGTCAATAAGAGAAGATGAAATACTGACATTTGTGACAACATGGATGGATCTTGAGATTATCATGCTAAGCAAAATAAGTCAGACAGAAAAAGTCAAGAACCATATGATTTCACTCATACGTGGGATATAAAACTAAAAACAACAAAGGACCAAGACAAAAAACAAAGAAACAAAAACTCATAGACACAGAACAACAGTTTGGTGGTTACCAGAGGATAAGGGGGAAGGAGAGGTTGTAGAAGAGGGAAAAGGGGACCAATATATGGTGATAGAAGGAGAACTGGCTCTGGGTGGTGAGCACACAATGTGATATATAGATGACATATTATAGAAATGTACACTGAAACCCATATAATTTTACTAATCATTGTCACCCCAATAAATTTAATAAAATAAAAATCAATCAATCAATCAATCAATCAATAATGCTGCTCTCACCCTTTGTCCAGATCATGGCAGTGGCTTCTTACCTGGCCTTCTGGGTTCTACTCTTGCCATCCAGCCCTCTCCTGATCTGTTTCTCAAAGGCAACCAAAATGACATTGTAAAATACAAATCTAATCCTGTACAATTCTCCCAAAACCCATTAAACTTAGGACACCTAAAGCTCTTACAATAGCTACCATGGTCTGACCAGAGCCCACTCTCCCCTTCCTCACTTCATTCGAGCTGAGTTGACCTCCTCAACACACTTGAACACACTGACAATGCTTCTGCTTCAAGGTCCTAACATTTTCTACCTGGAACACTTCCTCCCAGATATGGTCATGGCCACCACTTTACTCCCTTACCTCTGGGCTCAAATATCATCTCCTCAGAGACACTTTCCCTGATCATCCCATCTC
This sequence comes from Rhinolophus sinicus, assembly GCF_036562045.2. Classification (NCBI taxonomy): domain Eukaryota; kingdom Metazoa; phylum Chordata; class Mammalia; order Chiroptera; family Rhinolophidae; genus Rhinolophus; species Rhinolophus sinicus. The sequence goes on from NC_133755.1 coordinate 111,337,517, forward strand.
AGCACTCTACTCCTCTGTGATCCCACCCATCATCCTGCTTTTTAGAACCCTTGTCACTACCTGACATTGTATTCTGTACCTATTTACTTGCTTATTGTGTCAGCCTACCACAGTAGAACATAAGCTCCTGAGGGCAACAAAATTTTCCATTTTATTTACTGCCTTATTCCTGTTGTTTGGCTCATAGCAGACATGCAATAAAAAATATCTGTTGAATGAACTAATCCATGAATGAGTAAATTACTTGCACACTTAATTTGAGAAAAATCATTTCTGGAGATCCAAAATGGTGGAGTAGATAAAAGCTGGGGTTGCCTCCTCCCATAAACACATTAAAATTACAATTAAATTATAGAACAATCAACCTGGGGTACCATATGAAGTCTAGTTGAACAGAAGTTTTATAACTAAGGATATAAAGTAGAAGCCACATTGAGACTGGTGCTTAGGGCAGAAGGACAGTGACTCGGGGGTGTTGGAGACATATTGGGAGAGACTGAGTTGTGTGACTTCAGGGCAAAGACTGGAGAGACAGTCGCTATTTTACCTGTGTGTTGTTCTCCTGAGCAGCCAGGAAGTAGTTGCCATCTTTCCTGTGTTGAGCCCTTCCCCAATGCCCATGGCCAAATCTGGGAATCTGAGTTGGTCTGCTGAGCTCTGTTCACTCTACCCTGGTAACTCCCTGGGACCCACCCCACCCAACTTGCCCATCACTGGGGGCACTTTCTCAGTGAGCAGCCAGCCCTACCTGTATTGCATTCTTTCTTGGACAACTACTGGGGGTCTGTGGGCCTCAGGCAGGCAGCAGCTGTCCTTGGTGTGCTCTGAGAATTTTGCTGAGTAGTGTGAAGTTCAGCATTAGCACCAAACCAGAATCTACATTAACATAGTGAACACATCTCCTCCTATCCTGGTGAGTCCCTGAGACCCTGCCTCACGCAACTCATGTACCACACAAGGCTTTATTATCAGCTGAAACTTATGGGATCTGGCAGGTGACAGCAGACCTCAGAGTGTCCTGACTGTTTTTAGAGCTATCCAAGGCCCAGTACTGGTGGCAGCCATCCCTGGTTTGCAACAGAGTCTCTCCCACCCACCTCCACATGTAGCAAGGTACAACCAAACATGGATTGCTTTGTAGCTCCTACCAAGTAGTCCCCAGCCAGTCATAGACAGTGGGTGACCTGGGCCTGCACCAGAGACCCTCCCAAGTGGTTCCAGAACCAACATACTTAGAGGTTGGCTTAAGACCACAGCAGAGCACCACCCAATTAGTACCACAAGCAACACACCCAAGGGACAGTCTCAACAGGCACCAGAGCCTACTGGGACAAATTCCACTCAGTGGGGTAAGCCCCCCACACAGCAGCCCATAAACTGTGGACGTGGCAAAACCCCACAGTCAGTCAGCCTGAGGGTCAGTCCCAATAACTGACATGCCAATAGCAATCAAGGCTCAACTACAACAGGAAGGCACACACAACTCACATAAGGGACACTCTTGGAGCATCTAGCACAGGTGTCCAAAGGGACTGCACCACTGGGCACCTCAGGGAACAACTACATAAGGTCACCCAGCAAGAGTGGGAGACATAGCAGCCCTACCTAATACATAGAAACAAATACAGAGAAGCAGCCAAAATGAGGAAACAAAGAAATACATCCCACATGAAAGAACAGAAGAAAACGCCAGGAAAAGAACTAAATGAAATGGAGACAAACAACCTACCAGAGACAGAGTTCAAAACAGTAGTTATAAGGATGCTCTAGGAACTTAGAGCTTCAACGGAGAGATAGCAAGTATTAAAAAGAACATAGAAACTATAAAAAAGAACCAATCAGAAGTGAAGAATACAATAACTGAAATGAAGAATGCACTAGAAGGCATCACCAGCACACTAGAGGAAGCAGAGGATTGAATCAGCAATTTGGAAGAGAAGGTAACAGAAAACACCCATTAGAACAGTAAAAGGAAAAAAGAACCTGAAAAAAAAAAAAGAATAGTTTAAGGGGACTCTGGACAACAGTAAGTGTAGCAACATCCACATCATAGGGGTACCAGAAGGAGAAGAGAGAAAGTAAGGCATTGAGAACCTATTTGATGAAATAATGATGAAAAAATTGTCCTAACCTCGTGAAGGAAATACACATAGAAGCTCAGGAAGTGCAGAGAATCCCAAACAAGATGAACCCAAACAGGCTCACACCAAGACACATCATAATTAAAATGCCAAAGTTAAGGACAAAGAGAGAATCTTAAAAGCTGCAAGAGAAAAGCAGTCAGTTACCTATAAGGGAGTTCATGTAAGACTATTGGCTGATTTCTCAACAGAAACTTTGCAGGCCGGAAGGGATTGGCACAAAATATTCAAAGTGATGAAAAGCAAGGACCTACAAGCAAGGGTACTCTGCCCAGCAAGGTTATTTAAAATCAAAGGACAGATAAAGAGCTTCCCAGACAAGAAAAAGCTAAAGGAGTTCATCACCACCAAACAAGTATTACAAGGAATGTTAGAGGGACTTCTTTAAGATGAAAAAACAAAATCAAAATTATGAATAATAAAATGGCAATAGCCACATATCTATCAACAATTACTTTCAATGTAAATGGATTAAGTGCTCTAATCAAAAGACATAGGGTGGTTGAATAGATAAGAAACAAAACCCTTACATATGCTGCCTACAAGAGACTCAATTCAGATTGAATGACACACAGAGACTGAAAGTAAAGGGATGGAAATGATATTTCATGATAATGGAAACAACAAAAAACAAGTTGGGGTAGCAATACTTATATTAGGTAATACAGACTTTAAAACGAAGGCTATAACAAGAGACAAAAAAGGATTACACCAGTAATCCCACTTCTGGGTATTTATCCAAAGAAACGCAAAATGCTACTTCAAGGGGATGTATTCATTCATATGTTCATTGCAGTGTTGTTTACAGTGGCCAATATGTGTCCATCAATGGATGAGTGGATAGGAGGTGGTACATATATACAATGGAATATTGCTCGGCCAGGGAAGGGAATGGGTTCTTGCCATCTGCGGCAGGATGGATGGACCTGGAGTGTTCTGTGCTGAGTGGAGTATGTCAGACAAAGACAGATGCAATGTGATTTCTCTTATATATGGAATCTACAGAACAAAATAAACAAAACAAAAATAAACTCATAGATGCAGAGAATATTTTGATGGCTGCCAGATGGAAGGGGGGTGACGGTGACGGGGAACAAGGGGTCCAAATTTTCAGGTCTAAAACAAATAAGTCATGGGGATGTAATATACAGCTTAAGAAATATAGTCAATAACATTGTGATAGCATGGTATAGTGTCAGATGGTTGCTGGACTTACCGTGGTAATCACTTCTTTAGGTATATAAATGTTGAATAACTATGATGTACATCTGAAAGTTATATAATATTGTATGTTAGCTATATTTTTAATAAAAGTCTTTAAAAAATAGTTAAAAGCACTATTCAAAATAAAAAGTGTGAATTTCAGAGTTATAAAAAAAAAAATCATTTCCAAAACACTCCTGCTGATGCGTCCGTTCAACCAACCATTCAATGTCCAAGAAAAAATGTACCACTTAGAATTCTAGAAACTCAGAGTTAGAAAGAATCGTTGACACTTTCCATTTCAATCCACTTCGTTTTAAAGATATGGAAACCAGCCCTGAACTATAAGTGGTGATGAAGCTAGTTAATGGCAGAACAAATAGTTAAACCAGGCATACTTCGATGCTGTTTATGCTTCCATACTTTATATCTCTGTTCCTTTTGAGAAGTTAGTATTTTGTATACATAAGCAAATATAATGGAACCATAAAATTTCAGTTCCTCATTGCTGCTCTGTTAGCAATAAATTATCTGGCATATGACATAGATGGAACACAAAAAAATTACAAATTCATGCAGAAATGGTCTCACATAGACAGAACAGGCTAACCACTCTCTTATATTCTGCTATCTTATTGGGACAAACTAAAATATAAAAATTTGTAAATTATGTGATTATTGCTAAATTTATCTGAATGTCAACCATTTGCAAGTAGTTATATTCCCTATTCTTAATAATACTTTACTTGTTGGAGTTTCACATTTAAATGCCTACATTTCTATTTACTGCTTTTTTCACTAAAGAAAAGTTATTGAAAGAGAAGCATACAATAAATTATAAGCACTTTGGAATCAGACAGGTATAGATTAGATTCTTGGCTCCATTTACTAGCTAAATAACCTTGGATAAGATTCTTGAACCTTTTTGGTATTAATTTACCGATCTATGAAAGTGTGTGTGTGTGTGTGTATATAAAATATTTTTAACTTGAAAATTTAACATGATACCAAGCACACTAAGGCAGACTAAGGGCTTTGTATGTGTTATCTCATTTAATCCTCACAACAGCCCTATGAAGGAAATGATTCTATCCTTTATTTACAGGGGAAGTCTCCAAGACTCAGCAAGATTAATAGGCCCGAGGTTACATAGCTAGGAAAAGACAGAATGAGGAATACCTGGGCTCTCTCCATAGTCACAAGTTCTGTACCTCCTTCAAGAGCCATCATGGCAAAGGACTGAAATAGTCTGTGTACTAAGCACCCACATAGCCCTGTACATCAGAGATACTCAATAAATGTTGCCCTTTTCCCTTCTCTTTCCCACCACTGACTAGATAAATTACCTTGACCAACTGCTAAGCTTCCTTAGACATAGCTTATTATTTTAAATAAATAATAATTCCTTTGTTCATTACAAAAGAAATGCATGTGTTTTAGAGATTGTTTGTACAAAAGAGATACGTATAAAGAAGCTGAACTTTATACATAATCCCATCGCCCAAAGATAATTGCTGTTAGAATACAGGTATAGGTACTTTTATAATTTTTATTTTTATATATACTATAAGAACACATAATCCTTTGGGGGGCAAAATTGGAATCTTCTCTCTATCCTATTATATAATCAATTATTTACATAATGATGTATTGGAGAAAACGTTTTTTTTTAATCTCATCATTATTCTAAAATATGATGTTTTGTGTTTGCATAGTTATCCATGGTAATAATATTACTAATAAATTTGATAACATTTATTATGTGTTAGTACTGTGCTAAGATTCTTTGAATGTGTTAACTTATTTAGTACTCACAATAACCATGACATAGGTACTTTTATAATTATCATTTTACAGATAAAGAAGCTGAGGCACAGAGAAGTTCAGTAACTTAACTGGGGTAACCCAGCTAATAAGAGGCAGAGCTAAGGTTAGAATTCAGGCAGATGAGCTCCATAGCCCTTGCTTTGGAATAGATAGACAATATTGTTTTTGATGAATCCATTTTTACTAGGAATTTGGATTGAATCTCATTTTTGTGTTATTAATCATTATATTAAGCATTCTTATGCAAACCTTTTTGATATCTACAATTTTATTAGGTTCAGTTCCTATGTAGAAGTAAAATTAGTGCAATGGCAGGTTTCACATAGTTAATACTTTTGGCAAATAATGCCAAAATTTCCCACCAAAAAAATTATACCATTTTATTCTTACACAAAATCTTCATGAAAGAACTTTTTCTCCTTTTTCTTGACAGTATTTACTATTCTTTTTTTTTTAACTTTGTCAGTTTGATAGATTAAAATGGTCACCTGCTACTATTTGAAATTATAAATAAGAACTTTATTGCATCTATTTTTTTATCTCTTTTACTTCTTCCTAGGGTAAATTTACATTTATGCCTTCTGTCCAATTTTCTACCAGCATGTTTTCTTATTGGTTTATTTTTATATATTAAGGATATTAACCATTTGTCCATCATCATTTATGTTGCAAATATTTTTTCCAAGTTTGTTTTTTGCATTTCAATCTATGTGGAGTTTTTGTAATATATGGAATTTTTAACTTTTGTATATTTGTGCCTCAGTTTCTCAACTGCCACATAGGGGCTATTTAACTATATTGTTTCTAAACCCTTGAAATTATAAAATATCATTTTATTTCTTTGTTTACTATAGATAAATAAGCCATGAAATAATTATTCATCAAATAAGTATTGACCGTCTACACTGTAGGACGTACTGAGCTAGGCACTGAGGTTACAAAGCAAAGGAAGTGCTTCCGCCTACCTTCAATTTCTTACGGCTTACTGGCAAAAACCAGCAGGTAAACAGACTACTAGTATGATCAAAGTATACCTTGGAGCTCTGTGAAAGCTTCCTTCACAAGCTGATGCCTGGGCTGAGTTCTAGAAGCAAGTGGAGTTAGCCAGGTAAGGAAAGCTTTCCAGTCAGAGCAGCAGCATTTTGCACAGCACTTTGTGAATTTCCCTAATGGCTAACATAAATTTTTCTCTTGCACTTTAAACTCATTTTATCTTGTTCTATCTGGGGAAAATAGAAGTACAACAAATACAATATTCCTTATGATTATATCCTCAAAACACTTTGTAATGTAAAATTTATTAACAAGTGATTGGCTAAGTAAATTCACTTCCTATCTTAGACACATAGTCAATGTGTTGATATTTTATAACAGCTATTATTTTTATAATTTTAAAACATACATTTCATTAAAATTATCTTAAGTTTAGCTTATAGTAAGGCCACTAAAAAGAGCTCAAGGAATTGGAATATAAACGGTGGTGGGAAGGGAGGATATCATCCTCAGGAATATTGTATTTGTTGCACTCCTATTTATCCCAGATGTCACAAGATAAAATGAGTTTAAAGTGCAAAAGGAAAATTTATGTTAACTATTAGGGAAAACTTTCTCAGACTCTAGAGTAATTTACAAAAATGTTAAAAGCCTGAAGTCTCCAGACAGTTTCTAGGAGTCAAGGTGTAAAGGGTGTCAGTGATATAGTGATGGAAGGAGAACTGACTCTGGGTGATGAACACAGTGTGATGTATAGATGATGTATTACAACATTGTACACTTGAAACCTAGGCAATTTTACTAACCATTGTCACCCCAATATATTTAATTTTTAAAAAGATGTATCCTCTTCATGGTTTACCTCTAGAGAATTAATCTGTCCTTACAATTATTAGTTTAAAAGTGTTCAACCATGCTTTGTTAAATCCACACGATTTAGTTCTTTCCATTATGATTTTAAATTAAGCCAAATGTAACAAAATACAATTGGCCCTCTGTATCTGCGGGTTCCACATCTGCAGTTTCAACCAACTACAAATGGAAAATATTTGGGGGAAAAGAGTTGTATCATTGCTGACATGTACTATGTACTTAGGCCTTTGAGGCTTGCACCTGTACTGGACATACACAGACTTTTTCTTGTGATTATTTCCTAAGCAATACAATATAACAGCTATTTGCATAGCATTCACATTGTGTTCGGTATTATAAGTAATCTAGAGATGATTTAAAGTATACAGGAGGATGTGCATAGGTTATATGCAAATACTGTGCTATTTTATATAAGGGATTTGAGCATCCACAGAGTTTGATATCCATGGGAAGTCCTGGAACCAACCCCTTGCAGACACCGAGGGTGACTGTATACTTTCTAATAGGTGCATTATGTTGTGCAATTGTAGCAACAAAATGCATCCTGTCAAGTTCAGATGTACAATTAACCTTGTTTTAACCCAATCTTTGGGTGCATGATAAGGTAACCTTGAATGTGAATCCACTTTATAATGAAAGCTTTTCAGTATTTCAGTGACTAATCCCTCTTAAACAAGGTCCAAGGTAATCAATTTATATTGATATTATAAATAATAATGGAGCAAAGTTCCAGTGGAATCTAATAATAAGCTCTTTTGCAAACTCTATTGTGGCTTAAATATCATCATAGTTTTCACTTTGTTCAAATCTTTGCAGTCTCCTCAAATCTCAACATTTCATCCATAAATCATTTTAAGTGCTTCAGTGAGTATGTGAGCCTACTTTCTAGTACCTTATGAGCCTATATTTCACACTTCTAATGGGCTGCTTGTGATCAATAACTGTTTCTTCACTACTTCCCACCTTGTTCACATCTGTTTCCTTCGGGAGAGGCCGATTTTAAGAGCTCAGGATTACATGTTTTCTTTTTCATGCTACTTGGAGCTCCTCCTTGTTTATTAGCAGTTCTATTTCCTTCTATAGCGCCATTTTCTCTTGATGTATTCATAAAAGTACCATCTGTTTTTAGTATCATTTTATTTCTGTTTTATCCTCCCTGCACTTTTCTTTTCCCTGAATGCTTTATGCAATAACAATTTATTCTTGCTTTATTATCCACCTGCTTTCGCAGTCTATCCCTTTCACCCCGCCTCCTCCCCAACTCATGTCACCCTGGATTTTCTTTATCCAAGGAACGGTGCACCATACCTCTTAAGGGCACGACTTCGGTGTCAAGTAAGGGCCAGCTCAACCACTTATGGATGTTGGGCCTTGGCTAGCTGACCACTGTAAGCCTTAGTTCTTCATTTGTAAGAAGGAAATGGTATCTTATTAGGGAGACCAGTTCATGGATGGTGTAGGTGCTTAATCACTGCGCTGTACACCTGAAGCTGAAGCTGAATAATGTATGTCAACTATAATTTAATATATATATAGTCACAGGATGTGGAGTGCAGTATAGGGAATAGAGTCAATGGAATTGTAATAAATATATAGGATGTCAGAGAGGAAATAGATTGGAGGAGGAGGGTTATCACTTTTTGAGCGGTGAAATGTCTAACTATTACATTGTTTTGTATACCTGAAACTAATAATAAAAAATAAAAATAGTTCTGTAGCTGGATTGTGGTGATGATTGCACAATAATGTGAATGTATGTAATGCCACTGAACTGTCCACTTAAAAATGGTTAAAATGGTATAAATATTATGTATATTTTACCATAATAAAGAGAATTTTAAAATTTTTAAAAAGAAGCGGTAATAATTCTATCTACCTCAAAAATTTGTTTGGAGGACTAAATAAGATAATGTACATCAGAGTTTCCCAGCCTCAGTACAATTCACATTTGGGGCTGGGTAATTCTTTTCCTGGGGGCTGTTTTAGGCATTGTAGGAAGTTGCATAGCAACCCTGGCCTCTACCACTAGATGCCAGTAGCAACCCCCTTCACAGTTAGGACAACCAAATAGTTAGTCGCCAGTCGTTGTTAAATGATCCCTGGGAGGCAAAATTGTCCCCATTGACAACCATTGATGTACATAAAGCATTTAGTATGATGCCTGGTATATAGTAGAGATATAATAAATATTTGTGATAGACTGATGATGAGATGAATGAATGAATATTCATTTCTAATGCAAGTGTCTAATATGATGCTTGACACTCATTTAACTGCTTAACTCTTGAATGGATAAATAAATGAATCTGATGCCAATGAGCTTCAAAGCCTGTCTCTTGTTTCTACCTTATACCAAAATTGTTTCTACCTTAAGTGGTGTCTTCACTTAAGAAAAGGCTCCCATGTTTCAAAAAACATTTTAGACAACTTATTGCACAGTTTAAGCTATTTTTCCCGTTGTTTTTTTTACTAAATTTATTTGGGGTGACATTGGTTAGTAAAATTATACAGGTTTCAAGTGTACAATCCTATAATACATCATGTATATATTGCATTGTGTGTTCAGCATCCAAAATCAATTCTCCTTCCATCATAATATATTTGACCCTCTTTTCCCTCTTCTCCCAATCTATCCTCTCCCCTTACCCTCTGGTAACCACTAAACTATTGTCTGTGTCTATAAGTTTTTGTTTGTTTGTTGTTTTCAGTTTTATATCCCACATATGAGTGAAATCATATGGTTCTCAATGTTTTTTTGTCTGACTTATTTCGCTTAGCATGATAATCTCAAGATCCATCCATGTTATCACAAGTGGCAGAGTACTATTCCATTGTATTGTATATACTATGTACCACATCTTTTTTACCCAATCATCATGACCATCCACCTACAGAACTTTTTTTTATTTTTTATTATTAGTTTCAGGTGTACAAAGCATTGCACTTTGGTTGTTTCCATGTCTTGGCCACCGTGAATAATACTGCAATGAACATAGGGGTACATATATCTTTACGGATATTTTCAGATTTTTGGGGTAGATACCAGGAAGAGGGATTGTTGGGTCAAATGGTAATTCTATTCTTAATTTTTTGAGGACCCCTCTACTGTTTTCCATAGTAGCTATATCGATTTACATTCCTACCAGCATGTATGAGTATTCCTTTTTCTCCACAGCTTTCCAGCACTTATTATTATTTGTCTTGCTGACAATAGCCATTCTAAGAGATGTGAGGTGGTATCTAATTGTGGGTTTGAATTGCATTTCCCTAGTAGTTAGTGAAGTTGAGCATCTTTTCATATATCTGTTGGCCATTTGTATGTCTTCTTGGGGGAAGTGTCTGTTCAAGTCCTCCATCCATTTTATAATTGGACTGTTTGCTTTTTTTGTGTTGAGTTGAATGAGTTCTTTGTGTGTTTTGCATATTAGCCCCTTATCCAAGGTGTTACTTGCAAACATATTCTCCCATTTGATTGGTTGCCTCCTAGTTTTGTTGATGGTTTCTTTTGCTGTGCAGAAGCTTTTTAGTTGTATATAATCTCACTCATTTATTTTTGCTTTTACCTCCCTTGCATTTGAGGTCAAATTCAGCTTTATTGAGATATAACTGATATATAATGTTGTGTAAGGTTAAAATCTACAACCTATTGATTTGATGCACTTATATATTATAAAATTATTATTGACCAGCACCTCCATTATGTGACATAATTACCATTTCTTTTTTTGTGGTGAGAACATTTAGGATCTACTTTCTTAGCAACTTTCAAGTATATAATACAGTATTATTAAATGTAATCACCATGGTATACATTAGATCTCCAGAACTTATTCATCTTATAACTGGAAGTTTGTAATCCTTGACTCACATCTTCCCATTTCTCCCCATCCCCCAGCCCTTGGTAACCAAAATGCTAGTCTCTGTTTACATAAGTTCAAGTTTTTTAGATTCCACATATAAGTGATGTACAGTACTTGTCTTTCTCTGTCTGGCTTATCTCACTTAGCATATTGCCATCAAGTTCTATCCATGTTGTTGCAAACGTTAGGATTTCCTTCTTTTTCACAACTGAACAACATTTATATATATAATATATATTTTATATTTATAATATGTGATATGTTATACATAATATATATTTGTAATATATATAAATATCTTCTTTATCCATTCATCTGTTGATGGACACTGACATTATTTTCACATCTTAGCTAGTGAGACTAATACTGCAGGAACACGGATGTGCAGATATCTCTTCAAGATCCTGTTTTAATTACCTTTAGATATATGCTCCTAGGTGGGATTGCTGGGTCATGTCGTAGTTCTATTTTTAATTTTTGAAGAGTCTCCATACTGTTTTTCTTAGTGGCTGCACCAATCTGCATTCCCACAAGCAGTGTACTAGGGTTCCCTTTTATCTGCATCCTTGCCAACACTTGTTAACTTTTTGATAACAGCCATTCTAACAGGTGTGAGGTGGTAGCTCATTATGGTATTAATTTTAATTTCCCTGATGGTTAAAAATGTTGAGCACGTTTTCATATACCTGTTGGCCCTTTGTATATCTTCTTTGGAAAAATATCCACTCACTTTCTTTGCCCAATTTTTAATCAAACTGTTTTTTTTAATATTGAGCTATATGAGTTATTAATGTTTTAGATATTAACTCCTTATGAAATATGTGACTTGCAAATATTTTTTCCCATTTCATAGGGTTCCCTCTTCATTTTGTTAATGGCTTTCTTTGTTGCAAAGAAGGTCTTAGTTTGATGTAGTTCCACTTGTTTATTTTGCCTTTGTTGCCTTTGCTTTTGGTATCAAATCCAAAAAAGAAAATATTGCCAAGACCAATATTAAGGAGTTTGCCCCCTTTTAGGAGTTTTCTTCTGGGAGGTTTTATGATTTCAGGTTTTACATTTAAGTTTTTAATCCATTTTAAGTTGAATTTTGTGTATGGTGTAGTTTCATTCTTTTGCATATGGCTATTCAGTTTTCCCAACATTTATTAAAACATTTATTACTTCTTTCTTTATGATTTGAATGCCTTTTATAGTTTTTTCTTACCCAATCACTCTGGCTAAGACTTCCAATACTATGTTGAATAAAAGTGGTGACAGTGGCCATTCTTACCTTGTTCCTGATCTTAGAGGGAAAGCTTTCAGTTTTTCACCATTAAGTATGATGTTAGCCATGGGCTTGACCTATATGACCTCTATTGTGTTGAGGTACGTTCCCTCTATATCAATCTTTGTTGAGATTTTATCATGAAAGTATGTTGAATTCCGTCAAATGCTTTTCTGCATCTATTGAGATGATCATATGATTTTTATCCTTTATTTTGTTATTGTGGTACATCACATTGATTGATTTGCAGATGTTGAACCATCCTTGCCTCTCTGGAATAAATCCCAATTGCTTCCAGTGTATGATCCTTTTAATGCACTATTAAATTCAGTTTGCTAAGATTTTATTGAGGATTTTTACATCTGTATTCACCAGGGATATGTAATTTTATTTTCTGTGGTGTCCTTGTCTGATGTTGGAATCAGGGTAATGGTGGCCTCATAAAATGAGTTTGGATGTGTTCTGTACTCTTCTATTTTTTTCTTGAGGGGGATGGGGAATTGTTTGAGAAGGGTTGGTATTAATTCTTTAAATGTTTGCTGGAATTCACCAGTGAAGCCATCTGGTCCTGGACTTTTGTTTGTAGACAGGTTTCTGAATATTGATTTAATTTCCTTACTAATAATTGGTCTGTTCAGATATTCTGTTTCTTCATGATTCAGTCTTGGTAGGTTGTATGTTTCTAGGAATTAACCCTTTTTTTTTTCTAGGTTGTCTGTTTCATTAAGGTTTGCTTCTGGAGGTTTACTTTGTTCTTTTGTTTGAAATACTATATTCCTCTGTTTCCTCATTTTCCTTGACTCTCTCTGTTGGTTTCTATACATTAGATAAAACAGACCCCTCTCCCAGCCTTAACAGACTGGACTTTGTAGGAGATCAGCCTCATCGTCAGCCTACCCTGTGCTTCTAATTGTCTCTCAAACCTTTGTTATTCCCAGGCAGAAGCTGGAAAAGTGTGTAGTTAGGTGCCTTCCTGTGAGAAACTGGGATGTGAGCATTTTTACCTGCTTCCTCAGTTCTTAGACCAGTTGTATAGCCACAGGGAAGGAGTGCTCCTGAGACCATTAAGAATTTTTTTCTTTGTTTGCTATAGTCCTATGGAACTCATGAATATAAACACCAGGTGACCCAGGGACCCTTCCCTCAGGCAGCAGCCTCAAAAACTGGAGTACTAGATGTATGTACAAGCTCCTTCTGAGGAGATATTGGCAACTTGGAGAGACTAGAAGGAGAGAGCAAGGGAGGTGACCTGGCTTCCTGGGTCTCCAGGGAGGATTGCAGTCAGCCTCTAGATGCTTGCTAAATTAGAAGCCTGACCCTCAGGCAGCAGCTATTGAAGTACGCAAATAGAATTATTTCAGGGAAAGTCGGGAGATGAGCATTTTTGCCTGTTCCCTCTCTGCACAGAACCACAGGGGATAATGACAGTGAGTGCTCGCACCCATTAATAACTGCTTCTTTGTGTGCTATAGTCTTGTAAATCTAATGGATGTTAAGTGTTGCTGGCTTTCAGAGTTAGGTGTTTTTGGCGGGGGGCGGGGGGGGGGGTCTGTCCTTCAGGTGGAGGTCTTAAAAGTTGGGGCACTAGATGTGGGATCCAAACTGTTAGCCTCTCAGGGAAAAGCTGGGAATTGGGTGTTCCCTCCTGATTATATGGCATTGTACTGGGAGTAGGGTTTAGGACAAGAGTGTGTTTCAACCTCTCCTACCCATTTAGATGTGGATATTTTCTAATTTACTTGCTGTGTAGGAGTCCCTCAGCTAGTTTGTGTATTTCTTTAAAAGGGAATTCCTCTATGGGTAGCTGTTCATTTCGTGTGTCTGCGGGAGTAGTGGAGTTCAGGAGCCATCTATGTTGCCATTTGTAAAGACTGCCCCTACCCAATATTACGGAAAGTAAATCTTAGTGAGATTAACTTTTTATAAACTTTAATGAATGACAGCTATAAATTATTATGCTGCATTTTAATTCAGTGCTAAATATTGACATGATTAATTTAAGAGTATTTTAGATTGATATTCCAGTTATTTAGTCACTGATGTGATAAAAGGACAAAGCTACATTTAAGTGTTTATTAATCTAAGTTCATTCTATAAATACTTATTGAGTGCTTACCATGTTTCAGGCACTGTTCTAGGCACTTGGGATACAAGTATCCAACTTTGTGGAACCTCCGTTCCATAAAGTAATGGACTACAAAAATAATAAATACATAAATAAAAGTAAAGATTACGCATAAATATTAACCTAGGAAATATTCTAGAAGGTACTGATAGAAAAATTCCAGTAGATGACTGTAACCCAACCAGAAACATTTTTGTGAATGCATTCATGGATTGCCATTTGGTTGCTCATTTATGATTTAATTTTACTGAACTTCCACTTTGTCTTCTGATCTGAATTACAAGGAGGATATTAAATCAAATCTGTAGTTACCTTTACATATTTTGTGACTTCAAACATTCATATTATGATTCACTGTGTGCATAATTTTTTAAGTTGTCTCAAAATACCAGTGTTCCTTTTACATTGTCTAGGTTTTCTCTAATAAACTAAATTTATAGCATAATTTTTGTGCTGTAGTATAACAGATCTATAGCTGATTTTTTTTACACTAATACAATATATATGCTTTTTGTCCCTCACCTTTTTCATCTGTAAAATGGGATCTGTAGAATACTTAATCAACATGGTTGTTACAGAATTAAGTAACATAATGTTTGTAAAACACTTAGAACTAAAGAAAATGCAGGCATATACTAAATTTTAAGTGCTGTATTTTCTGCACCCCAACTAGTCATTTACTATTTCTAGTATTTCTAATATTGTAACATAGTAAATGAAGTATTGTACATTTTTCTTTCCTTTTTACAGTTAGGAGGAAGCAGGATTACAATGAAAAATAAAAGCAAATATATATCCAGCAGGGCCATATGTGGAATATCTCTTTGTCTATAAACCACTTGTCTCAGGTGTAAAAGCCTACAAATGATGAAAACCAAGAGATGTTTCATACTAATCTCTTTTTTGAAGGTTGGTTTTTTTTTTTTGTGATCTCAAAAGACATAACCATTGTTATAAAATTCCAACATTAGAGAAATTAATAACTTAGAAAGTGAAAAGCCTATTTATCCATATACACACCCAACTCTCTACCCCTAGAGATAATTAATGGTAATAATCTGTGTATGTTATATGTTAAAATAAGATCACATCGTACATTCTCTACCCCTAGAGATAATTAATGGTAATAATCTGTGTATGTTATATGTTAAAATAAGATCACATCGTACATACTGCTTTGCAACTGGCTTTTATTCACTCATATAGTGTCTTTGGTGTCTTTGATACGACATTTAGTTTCTTCTCGTTTTCAACAGCTGCAGAGAGCAGTAACTCAAGGATGTACTTGTGGCTCTCTGTGTACCCACAAAGTCACATAGCGTTCAGATATGATTGAAAAGGTCTTTCAGCTGACGTTTGCACAGCCATCCACTGACCTTCTCCCTCCAAGATCTGACCCAAAAGGGGCAGCAAGAGAGTGACTCAGAAGATTTCTCAGTCCACACTGGGAGACAAGAGCTTTCTTTTTTTTTCTTTTTCTTTTTTTTTAATTGGGGAATATGGGGAACAGTGTGTTTTTCCAGGACCCATCAGCTCCATGTCAAGTCGTCGTTGTTTTTCAATCTAATTGTGGGGGGCGCAGCTCATCTCTAGGTCAAGTTGTTGTTTCTCACTGGTCCATGTGGGGATCGAACTGGTGACCCTGGTGTTATGAGCACTGCACTCTAACCACGGAGCCAACTGGCCACCTAACAAGAGCTTTTTGAGTGCAGGGAGGAGGGCAGACCTGAATGATGACTCCACATTCTTATAGCAGTTAATCCAAAGGATCACAGAAACATTATAAATGCAACACCCTGAACTGAAACTGCTCTTTGGAGTGTGGATTCCCAGTAAGGCCCAGTCTACTTGAAGCAGGAAGGAAAATTTATCTGAGGACGTTAAGGTCAAGTTAACTCATTTTAAAATTGCCACAGGAGGCCATTCATCCCCACTTCACATCTTCCACCTCAAAGCCTTCTTCCCATCATTCAGATATTTACCTTTAGAGGGAATAAGTCCTCTTTTATCTTTTCTGTGCTTTCATTAGCTGCATTTTTTTCTCTTTTTAGCTTTCAAAAGGGCAGATTTTTTTAAGCCAAATGCCAGTATGTCAAACATTAAATATTCATTCCCGTGCAATGC
Organism: Rhinolophus sinicus; assembly: GCF_036562045.2. Lineage (NCBI taxonomy): Eukaryota > Metazoa > Chordata > Mammalia > Chiroptera > Rhinolophidae > Rhinolophus > Rhinolophus sinicus. Next base: position 111,353,927 of record NC_133755.1, read on the forward strand.
ACAGTGTGTATAATGACATACTCTATTGTAACATATATGTTATTTAATCAGTGTACCAAACTTACACATAATTGACTGATCAGGTATAAAGAGTACTCTACGCAGAGAGCTTAGAATATATTGCTTAATTGAGGCCTTTGTTAGACAGTATATAAAGCTGCAGACTCCACAACATAAGGAAATTTTTTGCATAAAGTAGCCACAAGCTTCTTTGGTAAGAAAACAAGAGACATGATTATACCAAGTGGCGCTTGCATGGCTGGAAGGCTATGATGCTGCTGTGGCATCCGTCAGGAAGCAGGGGTGTTAGGGCCCACGCTAATGAAACCAGAAATGTTGTGGAAGGCTCCCTGGTACACCAAACTTTCCAAATGCCGTTGTCCAGTTTGTTGGAGGTCAAATAGTAAGCAGTTCGGAATTGCATGGGTAACACATAGAATGGTCATGAGACCAGAACTAAGGTAATAATAGTAGGTACTGTTCTCTGCCTTCTCACTGTTCAGTCATCACACAGTCCAAGTAACACTACACCGGGCGGGGGTTCAAGATCTGGTTCTTTGTTCCTCAAGTAGGTCCAAGTAAACTTTTCTGAAATATTGTTTTGAGGAATAAAAATGCCTCGTCATGCTACTTATGACTATTTCAACCTGTTTCTTTCAGATACCATTGTTCTTATCGCTTCAATAGCAGTTGTTTCTGCAAAAACTCAGGGTAATATTTTTGCCACGTCCGCACTCAGAAGTCTCCGTTTCCTACAGATCCTCCGAATGGTGCGCATGGACCGAAGGGGAGGCACTTGGAAATTGCTAGGTTCAGTGGTTTATGCTCACAGCAAGGTAAGATTTGCTTTCTGAATTACAGAATAAGATTTTTGAAACTTTTTCATTGGTTGCTGTAATAATTGATAAACCTATCACAAACAAACTTAGGCATTTTAGAAACTGGTAAAAGCAATTTTGGGACACAGTATGTAACAGATTATTTAAAAAGTCATGAATATCCAGGAAGTAGTCGAACAAATGGAAGCATGAATGGGATTTTTTGGGGTTTTTTTCTTTTTCAAAGATGTTTCACCCTCTAAAAATCGTTCATTCCTTTTTTTATCTAGGAATTAATCACAGCTTGGTACATAGGATTTTTGGTTCTTATTTTTTCATCTTTCCTGGTCTATCTGGTGGAGAAGGATGCCAACAAAGAGTTTTCTACATATGCAGATGCTCTGTGGTGGGGCACAGTAAGTGTAAAAATCTGTTTTTACTTATTGGATGTTGTGAATTTTTTTCCTTTGAATACAGTGTAATGATTCCTGTGGTCTCAATAAACGCATTAACTCCTAAACGGAGTTATGTGAAAATATACAGCACTTAAAATTGTCCAGAGTTTCCCCATCTCTTTGGTTCAACAAAGTTAAGTTTTATTATGTATAAGTCATTAGTAGTAATCCTTGAGTACTAGATTGTTGCCAAAATAAAAATGTATAATTTTTTAACTGTGATTAAAATGTTGATAGGCTTGTCTGTTTGTTTTAGCTTTGTGGAACACATTTAAATTATAGTGTTGCCATTCATCAAAAAGTTTATCTGATGTTAAAAAAAAAAGTAATGATAGCTGAATGAAAGTTGGAAGAGTAAAATTATGGCACAAAAAGTGAAAAAGAAATGACTGGTAACCATCTGTGAGATCAGAGATTATAGACGACACCTCATTTCAACAATTTCCACTCAAAGACCTAACCTTCTTTATATTTTCATTTAAGGATAGTTTTCCAGACAAAGTAATCACGACTCTCATATATAGAAAGAAAATAAACACATGCTAAAGATTTTATTTCACTCATTTTTTGTTGTTATTTACAACAAAAGTATTAATGAGGGAACCAGTAAGATGTTACAAGCATTCAAAGGACTATCCAAAGAGCAGAAACATATAAAGATCAGAAATAGAATGAATGTGCAAATACAGGCAAAAGTGGCTTCTTCCACAGTGTGAGAGGGAAGTTAATTGCCACCATTAGAAATTCTGCCACCACTAGACAGAATTTATTTACATGTCTATAGACAAGAATTATTTTGCATTGCTACTTGTGGTCCACAACTTACAGAGTTGTAAAATAACTCAAGGGCCATGAAGGATGCAGAGCCCCACAAGGTCAGAATTCAGTGACCTGGACGTGGGTACTCTAAACAACATAGTTTTTTCCATGGAAGCAAAAATGTCCCTACATTGTAAGCAATTTAAAAAACAGTTATTAAAACATGTGCCCAATAAGAATGTCACAGCATAAAGAAGTGCTTTATGCAATGTGTACACTGTATTTGTTTTTATTTTATTCTTTAAGACATTCCAAAAAGGTATTATGTGAAAATATACAACAATTTATAATTGTTTAAAGAGTTTCCCCATCTCTTTGATCCAACAAAGTTAAGTTCCCTCATAAAACATCAGTAATATTTCTTGAGTGCTAGATTGTTGCCAAAATACAAATATATCATTTTCTTAAACTGTAATTAAAACATTGATAAGTTGTTTGTTTGTTTTAACTTTGTGGAGCGTAGGTAAGTTACCAGTTGTTGCACTGTTCCATTATTCATCAAAACCTCATCAGCAGGAACTAGAACTCTTGTCAAGGTCACAGGAAATTTTTCAGGACTGTATTGAACAGAACTTGATATATTTGTTGGTTGTATAGCAGCAATAAAATGAGTAAGAATCAGAAATGTACACCTGAAGATTAAGATTTTTTTCTTAAATTGTCAGAGTATGTGACACTGATAACAAGGCATTCTATTCGTTTCATAATTTGGTTTCCAACTCCCCTCCCCTCATTTCAGTTATTTCCATGTCTCCACCATGTCCATTAGCAAAAATGGACATTTTGAAAGAATGAAAGTGGAAAACCCAAAAAAGGGCAGTCATCTGGCATTCTTAAAGTACTTTTTATTTGTTGAGAGTTAATGAAAATCTATGACTCATGGTGGGATAAACTGTTTAAACTGAGAAAACAGGAGGCTTTTCTAGCCAGTGAAAGAAAGACAATTTATTATCCCAGCCTTCAAAGCACAATTTGAATTTAAGTTTAGTTTTTGCTTCTCTTTGATTATTCTAACTATTTAACTACTGAGACACTCAGGAACACCTCTTCCCATTGAGATGCAGTTGTTGATGAGTTTAGCCAAGCAGCTCTTTATCCTTTCCATTCGTCTTCCTTTTCTCCTTATTACTAATAAGAATTGCTGTGTGAGAAACTCTAATATACCTCTCCGTTAGTCACCAGCTGGTTTCTTTTGCCAGAATAACCCAAATAGAAGGTTTTAAAAGGTGATATCTGTAACTTTCAGGGGAGAAACAACATATTTTCATTGATTTCCATTTCAGTAGTGCTATTTTGACTGACGTTGAACCTGTACTTAACATGTTCCTTGAATGGGCTAATTATGTCTCTTTTTTTCTTTTTTTTTTAAGAAAAAAAGTCTGAGCTTGAATATGAGAGTAAAAATCTTCTAAGCCATTTAAGTTTCTAGGGATAAAAAAGGCCTTGTTGATCCACAATGGGTTTGTTGATATTAACTGACACCTGAATGAAATTTTCCAAAGCCTACAAAGACACAAAAATCAAACAGAGGGCTTATTATTTCTATTCATTATAAGAAGAATATATACCAAGTCTCCAGTGTGAAATAAAATAAAGTTAGAATACTATACGTTTTATTAGGTATTAATCAAGACCTTAAGGAATATATGGTTGGATACTTTCTTTTCTAGTTAAAGTTGTCCAGGTTGCATATAACAGACACTTCCTTACTATGGAAGTATCCAGAATAAATAGGGAAATAAAAGCATCCTGAATTGAGTATTTCTAAGTGCTAAGCTTTAGTGAAAAAAAGGAAATTTCCTTTATTAAAAAAGCCCAAAGTATCAACATTAAATGTCAAAATGCAATTTGTCATCTAGGAATACAGTATCCCAGTGAATTCTAAATTGTTAACTAATGAACTCCCTCCATTAAGATGCTGAGGGCTATTTCCAGGATGAACTTTTGGAGGAATACAGTGGTGTGATCAGCATTGCTCAAAGCCAATAACAATTCAAAGAACTTTGGTCTCTAAAAACAATTCCATACTAGTGAATAATAGTACCTAGCTCATTGAGTCAGTGGGATAGGGATTTAAAGGGCCTGGTACGAAAACCATAGCCAGTGCCCAATCAATGATGGTGGCTACTCTTGGTGTAGACATTGCTGTTGTGGATGGTAGATAGAAATTTTTTTAGTTAGTTAGTTAGTTAGTTTCAGATGTACAGAGCAATGTAATAGTTAGACATCTACATCCTTCACAAAGTGATAACCCCCCCAATCTACTGCCCCTCTGACATCATATATAGCTGTTGCAATACCATTGACTATATTCCCTATGCTGTATTTTACATCCCATGATATTTAATTCTAGTTGACATTCAGTACTATTCTACTTCAGCCTCAGGTGTATAGTGCCATGGTCAGGCATCCACACAATCTATGAAGTGATCCCCCTGAAAAGTCCAGTGCCCATCTGGCACCCTACATAATCTTTATAATAACATTGTTGATTATATTCTCCATACTGTATTTCATATCCCCATGACTATATTGTGAGTACTAATTGGTGCTTTCTAATTTCTTCACCTTCTCCCCCATCTCTACCCCCCCTCCCATCTAGTAACCATCAGTTCTTTTCTCTGTATCTCTGAGTCTATTTCTGTTTTGTTTGCTCATTTATTTTGTTCTTTAGATTCCACACATAAGTGAGATCATAAGGTATTTGTCTTTCTCAGTCTGATTTATTTCACTTAGCATAATATTCTCTAGGTCCAACCCTATTGTTGCAAATGGTAAGATTTCGTTCTTCTTTATGACTGAGAAATACTCCATTGTATAAATGGAGGTACAATGTGGTACATTGTATAAATGTACCACAGTTTCTTTATCCAATCGTCTATCAATGGGCATTTCAGTTATTTCCATGTCTCGGTTATTATAAATAGCACTGCAGTAAACATAGGGGTGCATCTATTTTTTCAAATTACAGTGTTTTGGATTTCTTTGGATAGATAACCAGCAGTGGAATTACTGGGTCATAAGGTAGTTCCATTTTCAATTTTTTTAAGGAACCTCCATACTGTTTTCATAGTGGCTGCACCAATCTGCAATTCCACCAACAGTGCATGAGGGTTCCCTTTTCTCCACTTCCTCGCCAGCACTTGTTGTTTGTTGATTTTATTAATGATAGCCACTCTGACTGGGGTGAGGTGATATCTCATTGTGGTTTTTATTTGCATTTCTCTAATGATTAGTGATGTTGAGTATTTTTTCATATGTCTGTTGGCCATCTGTATGTCCTCTTTAGAGAAATTTCTCTTCATGTCCTCTGGGTATTTTTTAATTGGGTTGTTTGTTTTTTTGGTGTTGAGTTGTATGAGTTTTTTATAAATTTTGGGTATTAACCTCTTATCACATGTATCATTGGCAAATATCTTCTCCCATTCAGTAGGATGTCTTTTTGTTTTATTGATGGTTTCCTTTGCTGTGAAAAAACTTTTTAGTTTGATATAGTCCCACATGTTTATTTTTTCCTTTTGCTTCCCTTGCCCGAGAGAATATATCAGTAAAAATATTACAAAGGGTAATGCCTGCAAATTTACTTCCTATATTTTCTTCTAGTTTTATGGGTTTAGGTGTTACATTTAAGTCTTTAATCCATATTGAATTTATTCTTGCATATGGCATAAGAAGGTGCTCTGGTTTCTTTTTTTTTTTTTTTTTTTTTTTGGCATGTCTCTGTCCAGTTTTCCCAGCACCATTTATTGGATAAACTGTCTTTACCCCAGTGTAAATTCTTGTTGGAAATATCTTTATAACAAAAGGAATACAAATAGCTGTATGCTTCATTGCAAACCCACAGCTTAGCTACAGAAAGGACTTGGGAACTAGGGTTTCCAATGAAAAGATGTTCTAGGTTCTGAAGTGGTAACAAAAGAGGAATTGGTGACAAAGGAAACGGAGGAGGGCCGAGGGGAGGTAACTCACTAGAACCTACTGGAAAAAGAGGATCTTCCGATTGTTGGGCGGAGTTCCATTTAATGTTATTTCCTGTTATTATTTTCCTCGTTTTTAGTTGCTTTAGATTTATTCTGAAATAAATTTTTAACAAGTTTTTCTGGAGTTATTTTTATTATCTTATTTCCTGTTATTATTTTCTTTCTCCTTTTGATTTGCTTTAGATTTGTTCTGAAATAACTTAAGATCAGGTTTTCCTGAAGTAATTTTTTTCTGGTAATGACCTGGTAAAGGCCTTCATATGATGAAGGTAGTGTTATGGGTTTTTTAAACATGCATGCAGCAGCAGAGTATAACTCTACTCTTAAGTAAGCATCTGAATACAACTTCCACCTAAGACCATGTGCTTGAAATGATGACTTCAGGCGTGTAGAAGAATTCGCCATCAGCCAGAGTTAGTCCTAGAATTCATGCTGAAAATCTTACAATCTTTCTCAAAGCAAACAATGTAGAAGGCTCCGTGTATCATGCAATGCACTGCGCATTCAACAGGTCACACAGCACAAACATATGCCATGAGTTTCATCCCACTGCAAAATCTAAGAATAAGAAATGGTGTAAATTTTTGGAATGAACAAAAATACACTTGTCCTTGATAATACCAGCTATAATTCCAAGAATCAACTCTCCTTACACTGGGTTCACCAAGACAAAAATGTTATCTGCAGCCTCTTACAAGCTGTTGTTTTCTGATTCAGTGCTGGTACATTAAATACAAGTTAACAAGTGTTTCTTGCTACCAAAGCATTGCCTGATGGTATCAAAGCTTTACTTGGCCATGAGATGATCAATACACCAGTTCCTAACTCTTCACGGACACTGTTAACTACCAAGCATATCCTGAGACACAATCCCAGCCGCTATCCACCAAAACACCCTAGCTGTTATGAGCGTCTGCAAGTCCCATGCCTACCTTGGTGGCATGCATTCATGAAGGACATTGGTCATAAGCCTCTTTGGGGAAGTCTGTCCTAAGAAGTCTGTTCCTTTTATAATGTCATCTCACGCATGGCTCTGCACACTTTTACTCAGTATTATTCCATAAGCATTGAGCACACACTGTGTGGAAGATAACAGAATTATAGTCAGGAGACCTGGGTTCCAGCCCTATCATTATGATTTAGTGGGGATGTAATATTAAGCAATCATTTAATATCTCTGTAAAATGGCAATAACAATATTATCCAAACACAAAGTCGCTGTGTGTATTAAATGAAATTAGGACACGTAGACGTGCTTTATCCAGCACTAGACAAATGTTAGTTGCTACTATCATAACATATCTGACCACAAGCCTGGAAGAACAATATAGGATGCTAATGCCCTGAGCTACCTGCCACAGCGGAACCCAAATCATACGATGCCACCACCACAGGATTTTCTGATGTCTAAAGACTGAAACCTTTCTGATCTACTCATCCAAGGTGACCAAATTTCAAAATTAACTGTACAGGTTCTATGACTACCCACTACCTGAAACCAAGTGCTCAGGAAGTGTCAAGGAGAGAAGAGAAGGGAGGGGAAGAGATGAGAGGAGAACAGGGAGAGGGAGAAGAGAGCAGATTTTTGACAAAGAGCCAATGTGAATCATCCTCCTTAAAGGACCCCCTGATGGGGAAATTATACTGTACTGTGGAAATCTCCAAATAGTACATAGACTTGTTCCACGAATTCATTAGCTGTAAACTAGTATTCATAATTGAATTCCCAAAATCAAACCAATAAATATTTTGTTCATTTTTTTTATTGAAGGAAAGAGGAAGGATTTATATCTCCTGGTCTGGAATTAATTCTGCTATTTAAAAATAATAATAATAATAATAATAATAATAATAACTGTAGCCTAACTGATGCCTAAGTTATAATCTGACCACAGCCTCTACCATCCCATAAAAAATAAAACCAGAATCTGCATTCAGTTTGCAGTACTCTTTCTGAAGCAGAATTCTTGGTGGCTGAACACACTAAGGTGCCTCCGGTGCACCTCAGACTTTGTTACTACAAATACCTACACCTCTATGCCAATATTTGCAACCCACAGATGTTCAGAAAATATCTTTTCTCACCTTCGTGACTGCAGTTGAGCAGATGGAATATGGGGGCAAACATTTATCTGAGCTGTTCCCACCTGCCAAGTCACCTCTAAGTAAATGATCCCGCTGGAGGCAGCCCCAGGCTACCGGGTTTTCTGAGGCTGACGGAGGCGGAGCGACAGACGGCAGTGGGCCCCTCCCTCTCAGGGCCTGGTCTGTCCCTCGAGCTGCAGCCTGTGATGCATCTGCCGGCTTCCACGTGGGTCATAAGTGTGGGTGATAAATGGCATCCTCTCAATGAGAGTATTGCTCTGCGTAAAAACTGCACTGAAAGAGATGCTAGAAATGAGTTATATTTATCTTTTAATTTTTAAAATTAAGTTCAAAGTTTCATCACCTTTCCAATGACAACATAAACACCGTAGTCAAACATCAATTCATCCAAAGCAATCTTAAGAAAAAAAAAACAATAATGGAGGTATCACTCTTCCTGACTTTGGCTTGTACTACAGGGCTACAATAATCAAAACAGCATGGTATTGGCAGAAAAACAGAAACATAGACCAATGGAATAGAATTGAGAACCCAGAAATAAAACCACATAAATATGGACAGATAATTTTTGACAAAGAAGCTAAAAACATACAATGGAGCAAAGACAGCCTCTTCAATAAATGGTGCTGGGAGAATTGGATAGCCACGTGCAAAAGAATGAAACTGGACTGCTATTTGTCACCATGTACCAAAGTTAATTCAAAATGGATCAAAGACTTAAGCATAAGACCTGACACAATAAACTGCATAGAAGAAAACATAGGTACTGAACTTATGGACCTTGGGTTCAAAGAGCATTTTATGAACTTGACTCCAAAGGCAATGGAAGTAAAAGCTAAAATAAATGAATGGGACTATATGAAACTTAAAAGCTTCTGCACAGCAAAAGAAACCATTGACAAAATAAAGAGGCCACCAACTGAATGGGAGAAGATTTTTGCAAACAGTGCCTCCGATAAGGGGCTAGTATCCAGAATATACAAGGAACTCATGCAACTCAACAACAAAAAAACAAACAACCCAATTGAAAAATGGGCAGAGGACTTGAAGAGACATTTCTCCAAAGAGGACATACAAATGGCAAATAGACATATGAAAAAATGCTCAACATCACTAATCATCAGAGAAATGCAAATCAAAACCACAATGAGATATCACCTCACCCGTCAGAATGGCTATCATCAACAAGACAAATAGTAACAAGTGTTGGAGAGGCTGTGGAGAAAAAGGAACCCTCATACACTGTTGGTGGGAATGCAGACTGGTGCAGCCGTTATGGAAGGCAGTGTGGAGGTTCCTCAAAAAATTACGAATAGAATTGCCATATGACCCAGCAATCCCTCTCCTGGGTATCTACCCAAAAAATCTGAAAACATTTAGAGATAAAGACACGTGTGCTCCAATGTTCATTGCAGCTTTGTTTACGGTGGTCAAGACATGGAAACAACCAAAATGTCCTTCGATAGATGAATGGATAAAGAAGTTGTGGTATATATACACAATGGAATACTATTCGGCGGTAAGAAAAGATGATATAGGAACATTTGTGACAACATGGATGGATCTTGAGAGAGTAATGCTGAGCGAAATAAGTCAGACAGAAAAAGCAGAGAACAATGTGATTTCACTGATATGTGGTATATAAACCAAAAACAACAAAAGAACAAGACAAACAAATGAGAAACAGAAACTCATAGACACAGATAATAGTTTAGTGGTTGCCAGAGGGTAAGGGTGGGTGGGGGGTGGGTGGTGGGAGATGAGGGTAAGGGAGATCGAATATATGGTGATGGAAGGAGAACTGACTCTGGGTGATGAACACACAATGGGATTTATAGATGATGTAATACAGAATTGTACACCTGAAATCTATGTAATTTTACTAACAATTGTCACCCCAATAAATTTAATTAAAAAAAAAAAAAAAAAAAAACATCAATTCATAGCATATATAAAGATATACCTCTGTGAAAATTTGGACTTTATTCCTCTCATCTCCCCTTGCCTGGAACAATGCTGTGATTCATCTGTCATTTGTTTAGAGTGTAAGTGTTGTTTCCTTATCTGGTTTATTAAGAGATATTATCCTGTGTGCTATTGGCTAGTGAATTTATTATAATTCCCACAGGAAACTTGTGCCAAATAAATTGCTGGGAAATAAAAAAAGAAGTCAATGAGTAGGAAGCAATAATAAATAAACAAGGGCATAAATAAATACGTAAATAAATTTTTAAAATTTAATCTATCCAGCATGTGTTAACTAGCATATCTCTTATAAGCTCTGGAAAAAGGTCAGAAATGGAATTATGCCCAGTATAGTCAATTTCCTCCAGGTGTGATTTCCTCCAATGCCCTGAAGGTCACATATGCCACTGCTTAAGGTTCCCTGAAAAAGCTGCTGTTCCAGGAGCTCCCTGAAGAGCTGGTGTGTCTTTGGGGTCCTGCGTGAGCATACATTTCTCTAACTTTAGATCCAAAAGAAACTAATCATTACTGAGTTCAGCCATGGAAAGATTCACGAGATTTCTAGAAGCCCAAAATGGGTTTATTGTTTAGCACAAGTGGGGGAGAAGCGGCACCAAGAGGGCTTCTGCTACTCAGTTCGTGCACAAAGGGCCTGCTGATAACCATTAGCAGAGCCTTCCAGGTGCCAAGAAAAGCAAAGACACATTATGTGGTTGTACTGTTCCAAGGAGACACACTGGTACTTCCAGGACAGCTTGCCCTAAAAGTCCAGAAAATCAATGACCATCTATGCAAGCCTCATCTAAGGATAGATTTATCAAATGCAGCCAGTCATTGCCTCAGAGAATTGACAGCCAGCTCAAGCCAGTGTGAATTCATCGAGAAGGCTCACATCTTTTTATTGTGTTTATCTTAGAAATGCCAAAATATCATCTCTGCTGCTACCTCTCTTTCACCTCAGGAAGCCTAGTGGTCCCCTATCAGCCACAAAAAGTGAAATGACGCACCCAGGAAACCCCCCCACCAAACCCCTCCCTGATGTGGAGAGAGACGAAACTGCCCCCATGTTGCCAGATCCTTCCCAAACTTAGCCTGGCAATAGAAGACCCCCATGCTTTCAACCAAGTAACACCTTGAGAAACTTTGACTTTGAAATCAGAGTGGAGGAAGTTGCTGCACCCCGTGGAGCTGCTGGTCATTTCAGTCCCCTGCACGTGGTAAGAAGCGACCATCCAGAAGCCTGAACCAGAGTACGGAGGAGGTGGGCAGAGTCTTTGCTGCCCCCAGAGAGCCTCCAGGGTGCTGCTCTCAGAGTTCACAATACTCTCTTCTCTCCCACAAACCCCTGTAAGAGAAAGGGCAACCCTCGGAATGAGAGAGAACAGGTATTCTCAGAATAAAACACTGAGTACGTTGTCACTTGGCTGCATCTTATCATTCGGAATTAGAGGCAGTAGTTTAAAACCCACTCTCTGAGCACCGGTCCAAGGAGAATAACTCAAGTGTATTATTAGAATATAAAGCAAACTGTGAAATGTAACATTATTGCTGTGACCAAACCATGAAATTTCTCCTTCAGGTTTTTATTATTATTAATAAACTGCCGTAAAAGGATTAAGCAATTTTGCAGGAAAATTATAGTACATTATAATCGTTTCCACATATTTAAGATTAGGAACCAGTAATAAAATTGAGCCAGAAGATTTTTCCTGCAATTCTAAGGAATTCCTTTGAGAACACCCTACTGATATTGCCAGTGGCATTTGATTAATTTGGTGACTAGGTTCTATTACAAAGTCCCTCTCTCCAAACTTGAATGAGCTTCCTCTGCACAGTAGGCCCCTTGTTGACTTGTATTTGACACCCTCACACACCCTCAGAGCCCCACAAAACCTTTCACTCCCCACAGAAGATCCTGCCCTCTCTTTCACTGGAATGGAAGGGAACAGACTCAGCATTCCCAGCCCTGCCCTCCATTCACACTGTGTCCACATCTTCCCCCCACAGTGGAAGAGGTGTCCTTTCACACTGCCAAGGCTAACCCCTTCAACTGTACCCTTGATCCTGTTTCCTCTGCCTCCTCGGGTACCTTAACCCATCGTAAAACCACCACCCCTTCCTTTTCCATTTCATCCTCTCTGGACACATGCACAAATACATCCTAGAAAGCCTCCCCTCATGTCAGAGATTTCAGGGAGCTCCTGCCCTATGTCTCTCATTCCATTTGTCACCAATAATATTGAAAGGATACTTGATTGATTTACTAAATATTTCATTGAGTTCCTTCTACTTCGTGGCAAGCATTATGCTAGAAATTAAGGAGAAAACAGAATGAAGACATGGTTCCTCCTTCTCATAAAGGACATAAGGACCCGTCCACCAAAGAAAAATACAGCATACTACTAATGACAGGTGACATTAAGAAACAAGGATCTGAAATAGAGATGACCAGAGGCGCTGTTGTAGACCAAGTGGGTAGGGAAGGCCTCTCTGACAGCAGGATATTTGGGGGAAAGACCAGAAGGATGAGAAGGAGCCCAGGGAAGAGTAAGGAGAAGAGCAATTCTGGCTGAGGGAACAGGATGTGCAGAGGCCCTGAGGCAGAAATAATCTGGCTTTTTTGAGGAGCTGAAAGGACACTGTGTTTAAAATGCAGTGAGCGAGGGTGAAGTCAGAATGATCTTGAGGAGACAGGCGGAGACCGGATCATGTAGGCCATAGTTAGGAGCTTAGAAATGATTCTGAATTCAAAGAGGAGCCATTGAAGTTATTGTTACAGGGCAATAAGAAAATGATGCCCCTTGCAAATGTGTGGAGAAGAAACTGGAGGGAGGCAAGAGCAATTAAGAGACTGCTGCAGTGGCCTGGTCTACCATGGTCCCTGAATGTGAGATAGAGTGAAGGGGAGGAATTTGCAATATCTTTGGGAGATAAAATGAATGGGACTTGCCGAGATTCAATGAGGGGAGTGAGGGAACAGAGCCATTAAGATGACTCTGAGCCTTCTGACACGAGCAGCTGGCTAAATGGCGGAGCTCTGGATTCAGGTGGGAGGGGATACATTTGAGGGAGTAACAGGTTAGGGAGAAACAAGAGTTCTATTTTAAACATGTTAAGTTTAAACATGTGCAACATCCAAATAGAAATATCAACCACAGGAAATGTATTGGCTCTGTGCGATGCCAGAGGGATAGTGGATGGGGGCAGGGGGGTTCACACAGTGTGAGGGATATAAATGATAAACGTCTAAGTTTTGCTTTGTCTTGTGCACCTGAAACTAATAAAATTTAAAAAAGAAAGAAAGAAAGAAAGAAAGAAATATCAACCACATATTATGGATCTGGAGCTCAGAACAGTGGTCTAGCCTGGTAGTAAAATTTGGTGTGCTCAGCTTAAAAATGGTATTTAAATCCATGAGAACATTTAAGACCACCTGGGAAGAGAAAAAAATAGAGGAGCTAGAAGAGAAAGGAAAGTTTGAGGAAAATAGAATTTTTAAAAACAGAAAAAGACACCGAACCAAACCGTAGGAATCCAATACAGGTTGACTAGAGAAGGAGGGGCTACATAAGAGGAGCCACCAAAGATATAAAGGGAAACCCATGGAAGTGAGGAAAGAAGAGAGTCTAAGAAGGGGTGGTCAGCTGAGTGGAATGCTTCTGAAAGGTCTGGCTTCATGGAGTTTATCTCCCTCTATCATTTCTGCTTCTCAAAATGTTACCCGTCCTTCAAAGCCCAGATAAGATGGTATGACCAAAGCAACCAATTTCTTAGAAATCACCAGTGACCACCCATCTCCATATCCAATATATTTTCTCAGTCCTCATTCTTCTTGTTATCTATGAGCCTGTGACAGCAGGTATCACCTGGTCCTTTGTGAAACTCTCTTCTCCATTGAGTTTCTGTTTACGTAACCCATTCCTACTTCTCCTAATTTTTAAAAAATTTATTCTTTTCTGGCTTTCCTTTTTCTTCTATTCTTTAAATGTCTGTGTTTCCTGAGGTGTCTTTGGACCCCTTTGTGGAATGCTCTGCAATCTCATTTATTCCCAAAATGAGTGGGAATAAATAACCCTGGACCTGATTCCAAAACCCAAATCTCATGCCAAACCCAATCTCTCTCAAAGATTCAGCCTCTCAATCTCAGTTTCCTGCTCAACATTTCTAGATCAGAGTCAGACTGACATTCTGAAAACCCTTCTTTGCAAAACCAAACTTCATCTTTGCTCCAAAGCCTTCTCTTTCTCGTTATATTTTTGTTTATGGTGCGGCCATCTTCCGCTTGAAATTGTCAAGTCCTTGCTCCCAGATAGCCAATAAATGTATTTCTACTGAACTTCCTAAACACGTCTCTTTATTCTCCACTACCACGTAGTACTGTTGCCACTGTTCCAATTCAATTGCCCCATCATTCTGCCGGATCACAGGCCCTGGAGAGGAGTTAGAACTCCTAAGTGGCTTGGGAAACCTCTGGAGCAGTTTGACCAGGGAAGAGACATGATCTAATTATCATTTTTCAAAGACACTCCCTGATCCAGCTTTAGCATATCTAGTTAACCTCCTCTTTCACTAATCCTCTTCAGACCCACCAGGCTGCAGCTCAAATGAACAACATAGACTTTTTAGAACTTAGCCTATTTGTCCTCAGTGCTGTGTAGCTGGTCACCTGATCCCCCAGCCCACTCCAGATCACCCTCTGTCATCTCTGCCTCTCAAAATATTACTCCTCTTTCAAAGCCTTAGTATGATGACATCTCCCCAATAAAACCTCTTCAACCCCTCTAAGCCAGTAATAATCTGTTTTCTGAATTCCCCTGGCAGATTAATTGTGCATCCATCATAATACCTGTCTTGCTCTATTTTGTGTTTTAATGATTTGTGTGTGACATTTCTCCCCTCTTATGCCATAAATATCCTAGGACAAGAACTGTGTACCTCTAGTTTTTGTTCCACTACAAATCATAACACGTACCTTGCATGCACGAGAACTTCAGGAAGTGCCTGCCAAGATAATAAATGGACAGCCATAATTAACGTAAATAATTGCTTTGTGTACTGATCGAGTCCTAAATCCGTGGTGCTATCATTTCTGTATCACTGATGGTTATCCACTTACTTAAATAACCTTTCTTTGAATACACTTTAAAAAGATGGAAAATTGTGTTATAAGGGAGAAACAAGTATGTAGGTTATTCCCTATCTTAAACAAAGAGAAGTTCTGTTATGCGTCATGGAAAATTAAAGCACAGTAATAAAATGCGCCAACAAGTCTTGTGGAAGAATGATTTAGTGGAAACGTTGCTTTGCCTCCTGTTCATAGGTCCTAACATTCACGTACTTAAGCTGCACATTCTATTTATTTTGTTTTTAGATTACATTGACAACGATTGGCTATGGAGACAAAACTCCCCTAACTTGGCTGGGAAGATTGCTTTCTGCAGGCTTTGCGCTCCTCGGCATTTCTTTCTTTGCACTTCCTGCCGTGAGTATCTTTGCAAAAACAAAGCAGTTTAAATAAGATCTTAGAGGTTTATTAGTGTGAGTTTTCACAATTCATATGCCCGAGAACATATCTATATCATTTACAAACATAATTTTTCTGATATAATGTTGACTTTTCTACATATATCTATGTGGATAATTTATAAAATATACTCTTCCCTTGGAGATGCTAAACCTGAGAGTTTTATACCAGCTAGATCTTTATGACCAAATAGTAATTCAGATGGCATCACCTTTCAGGCAACATGCTACAAATACATTAGAATCTTTATAAAGACAATGATTTATTTTTAAACTGATCACTCCAATTTGGTTTATAATGTGTGCTACTGAAGAGATGGATGGGCACAAGTGGAGTATTTGCCTCTTCAGACCCATTTGAGTGAAAATCATATGACCTTAAAGAGTTTTCAGTGTGTCAGATGATTTATTCTTTGTGTCATCATCATTGATTTTTCATAATGAGCAGTTTCTGCATCTTATCAGAATGAAGAGCACATTTATCTTCTCCTAAGCTTCTGATTATTTTCTCTTTAATGGTTGAAGCTTGTCTTTCTGATCATTTTCTCCTCTTGTTTCTTTAAAGGAAATTGGTCAAAATATTACAAATTGCCTCAATCCACAAGCTCTCACTTTTGTTCAGGCCACCACTCGTGGGGGAACAGAGCCAACAAAAAAAGAGTTGTTTTTTTAAAAAACTTTTATTTATTTTAAGTGTGCTTTTGCAGGACCCATCAGCACAAAGTTAAGTAGTTGTTTCAATCTGGTTGTGGAGGGTACAGCTCACACTGGCCCATGCGGGGATCGAACTGGCAACCCTGGTGTTATAAGCATTGTGCTCTAACCAACTGACCTAACCGGCCGCCCCCAAAAAACTTTTTAAAGCAGTGGCAGCAGTCATGCTTAAGGAACAATAGCCCCAGTCTTGCTCTAGACATGAACTGACTCACCGCACAGTGTCTGCCAAGTAGAGACCCCCAGATCACCCCTCCAAGGGGAGTCAAGGCAGTGGGGATTTTCATACCACAGCCCTGAACTCGCGGGGCTCCTTCTGTGCCTATGAATGAGTGCAGAGGATGTGCTTATCCTTCCCATGGCCACTGCCCAACTCCAGATTGACCAGCTCGTTCTGTCCCAGACACTAGGTCACAGAGAAGAGACTGAAAACACCATGCAGAAGCATGAGCATTAGACCCCATTGTAAATTCTATTGTTGTAACAGACTATCTATATGACTAGTTTAGTTTCATAGGGCTGCTGTAACAAGTTATCACAGATTGGGTGGCTTAACCAACAGAAACGTATTGTCTCTGGAGGCTAGAAGTCCAAAATCAAAGAGCTGGCAGGGTCGGTTATTTATGAGGGCTATGCGAGAAGGATGTATTCCAGGCCTCTTTCCTTGGTTTGTAGGTGGTCTTCTTCCTGAGTCTTCACATCGTCTTCCCTCTGTACATGTCTGTGTCCAAATTTCCTCTTTTAAAGACACCAGCCATATTGATTTAGGGCCCATCCTAATGGCCTCATTATAACCTGATTACCTCTGTGAAAACCTTATCTCAAAAGAAGGTCCCTTCTAAGGGATTAGGGATTAGGACTCTCACATGTGAATTTTGGAGAGACACAATTCAGCCTATAACAATAACCTTGGGTACATTTCTCCATCAATATAGTGGAGGAAGAATTATTTTGCTGAGAGAAATTTTGTGAAGACCTACATGATAATGTAAGTCCAGTGCTTGTCATAAAAAAATAAAAAATAAAACACCTTTTTCTGTATGAACCTAAATATATGTGTTTTCTGTTGTAAAATGACAAAATCAAGGAGCGTCAAAAAAGCATCTCACATACTCAGTCAACTTATCTGTCAATGTCAATAATTTAAAACATAGCCGAGATTCAATCAATAATCAAATTCCCTATAGGAAAATAAATTTATAAATAATAAAATGCAGTCTTGGGCTTTTTTCCCAAAATAATGGCACAAGATACCTGCTGCTTTTGTGTTTATACAAATCCTAAGGCCACATACGTAACAATCTCCATGATCCAGTGACAAACTACAAACAGGGAAGTAGGCAATCTCTAGGCTGTTAAAATCGCAGTAGTATGTGTGCTGTCCTCGTAGGAGAGCCTCCTGAGACCTACACATAACCTTTTCTTAATTTAGAGAAAATTTTGATGAGCTTAGCTATCACAATTCTTTAGAGCTTAGTTTCACAATTCTTTAAATATTATAAACAACAAATATTGAGGTAGGCTGATAGAACAAACATGACAACAGGAAGAGATGGTGAAAGACTAACAAGGGAAGGAAAAGAAAATCTAAGAAGCAAGCTACAAAAAGTGTTCCAAATGAGTAAAGACCTAGGGCCAATTAGTGTTAGGGTCAACCCACGTCTGGGAGCTGGCTGCTTCCGGCACAAAGAAACACCTGGTCCCCATCAAGAAACTCTGGGCATCACAGGAAGGTTAACATGTGTCACTCTGTTAGGTTCAAAATCAGAGACTAAGTAATCATTCTTGGAAAATTTTCCCGATAAAGTGATTATAAATTTTTATATGTGCAATTAAATTAATACATGTTGGAAATCAAAAAAGTTGCTTTCACAGAACAGAACATTCCCTAACAATGCCAAGAAAAGTAAACTTTACCACGTGTCTTTTTACTGCAACCTCACATTAAATGCTGAGTTCTTGTATATTGAATGAAAGACTAAATAGTTCATATAGTCCTTAAAAAAATAAAATTAAAAAAAAAATATGTGGCTGGAAATGCCATTATGTCTTGTGCACGCACCAGCTGACATGTCTGATTGAAATTTAGGAGAGCACATTGGCATTTTGCCAAGAAAGTTAGATGTGGATTCTAGGCCACCCCTGTTTGAGGTTTCTCCCACCCAGGAAACCTGAGGACCAAGAAAGAGAAGAGCCTTTTCCCATCTTTCCCTCAAAGTAGAAGGATTCTCCTGTACATTGAAGAGTCATGCAGACCAACCACCCTTCCCAAGCTCCACTGCAGGGTTTCTTTCCCTGAGGCCCACTGCATGCTGAGCTTACAAACTTGCTGAGGCAGCTTCAGCTCCTGGCATTGGCCTGAGGGGCAGGCCCTTCTCTTTGGGATGCTTCCTTCCCTCCTGCTAGATGTTCCTGCTAAGAGTATCTTCCAGTTTGGTCTGTTTGCCATGTGTGGGGTACACATTAGGCTCATTTAATCTGGAAGATATCAGGGATAAATATTTTAAATGCTACCAAAGCATGTTTTCTTTCCATGTGGTGTTTATGTAGCACTTCTTGGCATAGTATTAAAACTTAAAACCTGAAAATGTAAGTCATATTACCTTAGAAAATGGATTAAAACAAAACTCAATTTCTAAGAATTTGTATCTATTGGTGTCAATATTTGAAGGGATGGCACACAAATAATATCTGTGTGTGTTATGTATATGTATATATACAAGTATATAAACATAATAGACTTTATTTTAATAAACTTCCATTTAGGTTCACCGAGCTGTGTGCTAAGAGAGGTGATAGAAAATTGGAATGGAGCCATAATGACATGATAAGCAGACCTGGCTTAATAACTGTTGTAATGTACAGTATGGTGCAAGAGATATGTAGCAAACATTTACCAGCAACTAATACATGTTTCTAAGCAATGCCAATGTGACTTTCAGCACATTGTGGTTTGTTTGGCAGATGCTAAGTTTATGCTACATAGGGTCTGTCTTCATTTTCCAAAAGGGGTTTAACTCTGAACCTCATATCCACATACTAAGTGCTCCAAAATGGTAGTTACTGCTGTTCATTCAATATCTACAAATCTGAATTGTGCTCCATCTGAGTGGATTATACATAATACATAGTATAATTATATGCTATACATTCCAATGTTTCATATTCTCTTACATGTTTATACTTTATGAAAAATGACATTAAAAAGAAAATAAATAAATTTTTCCTAAGTGATCTTAAATAGCAGGAAAAAATTAGGAGTTACAAATGCCTATAGTTGATCTGGATTTGGAAATGGAGGGCCATATTTATAACCTCCAAGTGGAGGGAAATGTTGTTTAAATCTGAAAACAAGATCATACAGTTCAGGTTTTTATAAAGTTTAGTTTGTGTACTCACAACCTGTATGAGAAAAAGATCTTAGCATGAGACAGTCACTGAAAAAGAGATGGAAAACAGAACCTATGACATAATTTCTAATTTTATGATGCAGTCATTTTTCCTAATTAGTAATCGAGTCAAACATTGCTCATTAATAGCAAATAGTATTATCATACAACTGTATTTTAAACATACAATAGTTCCCCCCCATTACCCGTGGTTTCACTTTCTGTGGTTTCAGTTACCCACAGTCAACCTTGATTAGTATTAAAATGAAAAAATCCAGAAATAAACAATTCATCAGTTTTCAGTTATATGCCATTCTGAGTATATAGCTGATGAAATCTCCCATCCTCGCGCTCAGTTCTGCCGGGACTTCCTCCAGAGCATCCACACTGCATACGCTACCCTCCCATTAGCCACTCAGTGGCCCTCTCCATATCAGCTGTTATCAGAGAGAGAGAGGAGGGAGAGAGAAAGAGAAAAAGAAAGACCACATTCACATAACATATTACACAATATTGTTGTAACTGTTTTATTTTATTGTTGTTGTGGTTCATCTCTTACTGTTCCTAATTTATAAATTAAACTTTATCAGTGGTATGTATGTATAGGGAAAAAATAGTACATTTGGGTTCAGTACTACCTGCGTTTTAGGTGTCCACTAAGGGTCTTGGAACATGTACCTGTGAATAAAGAGGGGACTACTGTAATCACATTACTTATTATCTGGTTACTGTCACAAATGGACTTAGAATTGTGGATTCTCAAGATAAGAGGAAGATTAAAGGTTATCTAGAACCCAAAAATATCTCAGCCAAGCAGTCATCCAGCTGAGCCTTAAAACCTCTAAAGATGAGAAACCCACCACCTCGCCAGGCAGCCTATACTATCTTTGAGCTACTTTAAAGATATAAAGAAAAGAAAATCAACCGTTGCTTATCTGTGATGAATACTGACTTAGTACTTAGCCGACACCCCATCTCTCACCCAAGGGTTAGACTCCTTGAAGTTTAATAAAAAGCTAATAATTTATAGCTAGCAAGTACACTCCATAGACTTGAAAGGAGTAGAGCTCATGTCCCATGCCAATAAAGTAGACAGTTACAGACAAAGCCCAGAGATGGAATTTAACAAGCTCCAAAAGCCAGCCCAAGGCTGAGATCTTGATTCCACAATGTTAGACGAAAGCAAACTGAAAAGAGGGCAACATTTTAAAGGGCCGAAATTTTCGCAGATCAAGTTGATGTACAGAAGAAAGCAAACCAGCCAAAAAATTAACATAAACATAGGAGTGGCATATAATTTTACTAACCCTAAAATCTGAATAGGTGAGCCAACATCAAAAAGGTAAAGAATGCCAAAAGCGTGAGATTAAAACTCAGAGAAATAGGAATATACTTTGCACTAACCATGCTCTTATCTTCATTAAACAAAACAGGCAAAATGGGAAACCTTCTGTGTCTTCAAAACTGAGCGTTTGTCTTATCTGGATAACACTCCTCTCCCTACTCCCTTTCACTTTACTTTGGTAGATATAGAATTATAACATCATGAGGATTCAATTCGGACAGATTTTAAACACTCTCCCCCACCATTTCATAAATGGAAAACATAAAGTTCAGTAATTTCATCAAAGTGCTAGAAAAACTCCCATGTCCACAGCAGTGAGACTTTAACTGTCCTAATTTTAAAATCTACCTCTGTCCAAAACCAGAATTCATGTCCTCCATGTTCCATCACTGGATAGTGCCACTTACTCTAATTTAGATATAAAGAAATGTTACAGAGAAGGTCACACAAAAAATATTTTTAATGGTGATTTTTATTTGTAATTATCGTGTCTCTACTATACCACAAAACACGATAAATGGCAATGCCTGGTTGATTTACTAAAGAACAGAAGTTGTTATATTTCTTGGCAGTCTTGCCCAACAACTTGCCATTAGCCATGGTATTATACTAGAGGTAAATAGTGTTTGTTTTAATTAGTATGTTTACGGACAGGTTGCATACTGTTTGTATTTTCACAGACTCATTTTAGAGGGTTACTTTTTAATATTAGTAGTATTTAACAGTGCTTTTAAAAAGATTTAAGTACTATTTATGTATTTTCTTCCAGGGCATTCTTGGCTCAGGTTTTGCATTAAAAGTACAAGAACAGCACCGCCAGAAACACTTTGAGAAAAGAAGGAACCCAGCTGCCAACCTCATTCAGGTAAATGTCAGGTAATAAGTAGATGGCAACATCTGTCCCCATTGCACTTGCTGGGTCTCATTGCTTAGTAGAGCTACTGTTCTGTTTTGTTTTTTAAAATAAAGCTGGAACTTAACATACAGTATTGGATTTGGGCAAAGGTTCCCTGCTCCCAAACAGAAAAATAATATATATTTTCAGTAAATAGTCAATGTGTTGTCAAGGTTAATTAGCCATGCCAGCAAGGCCATGAAGAGGTTAGCATCTGTGTTGCTCCTGGAATAACCTAGTATGTCTTATGAATAACTTGGTGAAACATAATTGATCATTAAGTGATGGAGCACAACATGACGTTGTTCCCTGCATTACAATTACCTTCTCCAGCTAGATGGATGCCACTGTTGTGAAGAACATATTTGTTTAGAATGTCAAGGTCAAGTACCTGTAGAATTACTTTTAATGCCATCTAGAGCATTAACTTGAAATGATTATCCTATTGTAAGAGCTGGTAAGATTATGGAATATATCAATGTTTGAGAATATCAAATCATAAGCATATTATTTGAAAGTTAACTCGTATACGTTGTTAAACATTTCATTTTCTTGTCAATGGATCAGGATTTGCTTCAAACACTAAAAGGAATGCTTCTCCTTTTGCCATCCATATCTTTTGGGAGTAGCACCATCCTAGAAATGGGTTGTTTAAGAATCACAAAATATATTTTTCTATAGATCCATAAGGTAGAGTTGGTATTTAATTATGGAATCTAGTTACTTCCCTTCCTGCCAGTCAGTGAGAGATCCAGAACTCCTAACTGAAGGAGTTTGGGGTGATTTGACGTGCTAAGAGACTTGTCTTCATGTTGTAGTAACACAGCCCTACATTTCTTAGCCTTTTTCTGTGATATGAAGTACATCCAACAGAAACAGAGCAAGGGAGAGACGTGGGTGAGGGAGATTCAGTTACACTATGAAAGATATCTGTTTTGTATCTGATGGTTAAATGAGGATATTCATTTTTAAATCAACCTATTCTGCAACTACTGACAAGGAAATGGACTATTGGGCATGACTTTTAATGCAAACCACTGAGGGTCTCTATTTTTCAAATTTTCAGGTTTTAAAAGAGTATTAAAGATAAAGTAAGCTTTGTTTTCTTGAAGGAAGAGATCCCTAAGTAGTAGGAGTTTAAGATCTGAAACCAAATGATGATCGCCATGATGAAAAGAGGTGTCACACACTCTAGTATGCACACGAGATCCGCTGGTGCCCAAACTGTAGCCTTCCATCCTTTGGCACTTCCTAGCTAGTTATGAGGTGTTTCCATACTTCTAAAGAATTTTTCCCCTTACTATTTTTATCTGTTAATTATCCTTTATTTTTTATCTTTTAATTCTAGAACAATGTTTTCCAACCTGTGACTACAGAAGTTATTCCATGGGTTCCTTGCATCCATTCGGGCACCAAGCCCTGTCTACATATGGAACCTATGATATAGCTTACACATATCTAGGTTACTTTCTCTCAGGAGAATGGAGATACTATTGTCACAAATTAAGTTCACATTTATTTAAAACCCTTACTTATTAGCTTTTTATTGTATATTTTCTCAATCACCACCTACTCAAAATACAACCACTTCTGTGTACAGATCCTTAACACTTCTGGATATTAAAAGGGGACTCTAGATCAAAAACCATCTTAGAATATCAGCTGTTTTGTTAGAAAGGGAGCCTTTGTAGGAATTTCTTATGCATGAAACCCTTGTGATGATATAGAGCTATGCTGTGAACACAGTTGCCACTAGCTACATGTGACTGTTTAAATTTAGAAATTCAATTCTTCAATGGCACTAGCCACATTTCAAGTGTTCAGTAGCCATATGTGGCTATTAGCTGTCATATTGCACAAGACAGCTATAGAGAATAACAGAAGGGACTTTCCTTAGCTAACTTATCATTATCAACTACTAAATTGTGCAGAAGCAATTTCCAATTGAACTTGAAAATAGATTACTGCGCCTGCAGCAAATCACTGGACCAGAGACATTTATGTATCCACAGCCAAAGCAAGGCAAGGCCTTCCTCATCGGTAACCTCATTGGTAGACAAGAGGCTGACTGAACCATTTCGCCTGGAGAGCTAGAATTTTATTTTATTGAACTCGGTTATATAACATTGTGATCAATAATTGAACTTGTACAAACATAGCTAACAATGGAGTCAAATCATTAATTTTTCTTTTACTTAAAACTCTAGCTTCTGTGTTGTTTGAACAAAAAAAAGGAGTGTAAAATGAAAGGTTTGAAACATTCAAGAATACCTAATCGTGGTTTCAGTAATCAAGTAGAATCTACTAATTTGAAAAGCAATTGTTTCCCCCATCCAAGTGCAGTTTATTTATTAGACATAGAAATAATTATATAAGTGTTAAGTATATTTATTGTTCTTCTTTGCTCTGACACTTAGCCAGAATTCAGGGCTTTAAGCCTTAATTTTATATTGCAGAAATTTATTTCTAAGGATGCACTAGGTTGAAAAGCCGACCTCCTTTGCTGATCCATTCATTTTCTTACCCAGTAAACCTGCCTTGGTTTGCTGAACACACAAAGTGTCAAGACCAAGAACAATCTCATGTGTTTTAAGCCAGAGCCACTATCTTTCTAAAAGGGCGCTGAAATACCCAAAAAGCTTTGTCATTTGGTTGATGAGACAACTAAATTAACCAGCATTTCAGGGTTTTAGGGAAAAGTTTAAAACCCCAGCAGATTGCAGCAAATTTAGCTACGTTAATATCTTTGCATTATTCATTTAAATTAACTTTTCATTTCAAGTGGAGCAGTCTGGGAAAAGAAAGCAGCTTTCACTAATGTTTTGAATACCTGCCCGAATGTCGCAACTTTTATTAATAATGCCTAAGACTTGTGAAGTGCTTTCTAGTTTGCAGAGTGTTTCTAATACATTATGTCACTTGATCCCCAGGATAAGCCTAGGAAGAGCTATGACTCAAATCCCTGGTGTCTGATCTGAATCCATTACTCCTTTTAAGTAGCAGCAGTTGCATCCTCGTGTGTGTGTGTGTGTGTGTGTGTGTGTGTGTGTGTGTTCCCACATATAGGTATGTATATATACACATATAAAAACTGAAGCCTTGGGATTAGCATTTAAAGGTACTTCACAAGTTCCATGTTAGAGGATTAATTCTGGACAGATTGGATCAGTTCAGGGTGGAGCCAAGACGCTTTACTGGAAACAGAAACTAGGGAATTAAGTGAAAGTTTGTGAAATGAATGCTGACAGATGGGGTTATTTTTCTGAAAGGAAGAGATTAGAGGATGCTGCTATGGGGAAGCTAGCTGGCCCAAAAATAGATAGATAGATAGATAGATAGATAGATAGATAGATAGATAGATAGATAGATAGATAGATAGATGATAGATAGAATAAATAGGAACTTTGGCTTTGACTAGTGAAATAACTGAGTTTTCACCCAGCTACTTTAAAGTGAGGCCACCAATCAATATACTTAAAGCATTCATACAGAATTTATAAATCTTTTTTAGTGCTTCAGTCACAAATAAGAACAGATTTAAGGAAAAAAATTCTTAGATGTGAAAAATATGACAGCAGAAGAAAACAAAGGAGAGATAAAGTTGTGAAAATCTCCTAGAAAGTAGAATTAAAAACACAGAGATGGAAAATAAGACAAAAAAGATAGGAAAATTGGATAACCCTTCCAGGAGTTCAAATATCCAACTAACAGGAGAATCTCAAAGAGTACAGAGAGACTAAAGGGAGGATTTTATGAAAACTGTATTACATTATTATTCTGTGGAACTGAGGGGCCACAGTAAGAGGGCCCAGCAAGTGCCCAGCCCTCTGCACAAAATACTTCACACTGAGGACATCACAGTGAGATATCAGTATACTTGCAAATAAATGGCATCCTAAATGCTTTCTGGGCAGGAAGTATCCAAAGGGTCAAGAATCAGGATTGCGTTGGATTTCTCATTAGTAACCCTAAAATTCTACCAGAGTGGAACAGTATGTTTTGAATTATGGAGAAAAAATAGTTCCCAACCTAAAATTCTACTCAGCTAAGCTATTCATTGAGTATGAGAGTAACATAAAGACATTTTTAGACATGGAAGATCTCAAAACTTCCTTTCCTTTTACTCTTAAGAACCTACTTGAGATATATATGTATGTATATATATACATATATACATGTGTATATACATATATGCATATATATATATACATATATACATATATGTATATATATATACACATATATGTGTATGTATATATATAATGTATCTCACATCTTTTTTTTCCATTCATCCACTGATGGACACTTAAGTTGTTTCCGTGTCTTGGCTATTGTAAATAATGCTGTAATAAACATGGGAGGGTCGCTATCTCTTTGAGATCCTATTTTCATTTTCCTTGGATATATTCTCAGAAAATGGGATGATGGGATTGCTGGATCATATGGTACTTCTAATTTTAACTTTTTGAGGAACCTCCATACTGTTTTTCATACACACACACACACACACACACACACGCACACACAAAATGGTGTATTATTTAACCATGAGAAAGTAGGAAATCCTGCCATTTGCAACAACATGGATGGACCTTGAAGGCATTATGCTAAGTGAAATCGCCAGACACAGAAAGACAAATACTGCATGGTATCACTTATATGTAGAGTCTAATTTTTTTTTTTTTTTTTTGTAAGTTAAACTCCTAGAAACTGAGAGTAAAAAGTGGTTGCCAGAGACTCGAGGGTAGGGCTACAAACTTTCAGCTATAAATAAGATGAATAAGGTCTTTGGATCTAATATAAAACACAGGGACTATAGTTGATAACAACACTGTATTATATAATTGAAATTTGCTCAGAATAGAACTTAAATATTCTCACACACAAGAAAAGATAAATATGTGAAATGATGGATATATTAATTACCTAGATGGGGGAAATATATATATATATGTTCACCACTATGTACATTTCAAATATCTTACAATTTTGTAAGCCAATTATACCTCAATCAAACTGACTTTAAAAAGAAAAATAAGAAGCTATTTGAATAGAATTATTCTTCCAAAACAAAGAGATAAACCAAGAAAGAGAGATGTGGCCATCCAGGAAACAAGAGATCCAACACAGGAAAGAGCAAAGGGAATTGCTAGGACGATAGGGAAGGGAAGTCCCAGGACAAAAGCTACAACAGGCCTGGAGAGCAGAGTGAGCATGCGGCTGGAGAGCTCCAGGAGAAAGATCCTCAAGGAAGTGCAGAATGCAACTGACAGATTTCATTTCATGATATATGTAAACTAGTGGAATTTTAGAGTTCTTTTGGAAAGTTCAGGAATATATTCATAATAAGTACATAAAGGCAAATTAAGAAATTAAAATGGGGCAATAATAACTCCAAGAAAAAACAAAAAATATGTATAGGAAAGAAAAGGTCACGTTACATCACATTGCTGACCTAGGAATAATAGTTAGAGGGTCGTAGTAAAGCAAACACTAAATAGTAACTGAACTAAAAATTGTTGGTAGAATGAGAGGAAGGGAGGAGAGTGTGTAAGTGGGATGTCACTATTTTTCATGGTAGGAAGTTAACTGATAGTGCCAAAAATTGAAAAATCAAGAAATATATGTATGAGGACAATCCTTAAAATCTAGGATTCTTAAAGATAGAAGGAGCATCTATGAGAATTGAAGGCAGTTGCCTCTAAGGAACAAAAATTAATGAGAAGCAAGGTGGGGAAAGGGATTACTGGTTTTCATCCTGAATCTTTTAATTATCTGACTGCTTAAATTCTGTACTCTGAAAATAATCAGTTCCATGTTAATTATATCTTTGTATGGTTCAGCTGAAATTAACATTTTCAGAAAGGGTCAAATGTGCCATAGCTATAATACTCCAGACAATGCAACCTAAATACTCCCCCAAAACTTAATTATACTGACATTGTAGTTATAGAACAAATTTTGATTTTGTTTAGCTGCCTAAAGCACCAGGGTCACCTGATAAATGGTAAATTCATGGTAAATAAATGGGAAATGGCTTTGATTCTGCTCCTTTGGCGTGTATATCTGCCATGTAAATTAAATCCCTCTGGAGCTTTTTTTTCTTTTTCTTGCCAACCACTATGTGATTTTGGCCTTTAAGTATGGCGGCATCAGCTACTTGATCATATGGTTGTGGCCATGAGGTTCAGTTGCTAGAATCAAATATCTGAGAGAAAGAGAACTAAGAATGGAACAAAGTAACTGGAGTTTATACTCCAATATACTCTTATAAGTAAAAGAAGTATCCTTTTTACTTCCATTTTGATTCTTAACTAGCACCAACCCTGAGATAGATGCCACTTGCTCCTTCTGTACCTCCCATTTATAAGACATTTTTAGAAGAGTAATGAAGGGAATAAGAGCTTAGCCATTGAGATCAATTTGATAAAGGAAGGAAGGAGGGAGGGAGGGAGGGAGGAAAGGAGGGAAGGAAGGAAAGAAGGAAGGAAGGAAGGAAGGAAGGAAGGAAGGAAGGAAGGAAGGAAGGAAGGAAGGAAGGAAGGAAGGAAGGAAGGAAGGAAGGAAGGAAGGAAGGAAAGAAGGGGCCAGGTCTCATTGTTAAAAATCTTCAGTTTTTCTAAGAGTAGCCTCTTTCACCTCCAATTCTTTATAACAATGACAGGTAATGTCTTGGTCCCATTTTTTGTTGTACTGTTGTTTGGGATTTTTTTCACTGATATCTAATAATGCGCAGACCTGCTGTGTGCTTCTAGTTCTACATGAGTCTTGCATTCAAAGTATTTGAGTTCACATATATTTGGTGCCTTTTATGAAAATTGTTTAATTAAAGCAGCCATCTATGCCATCACAACATTGGACATTCTCTACGCCTCACTACAGAAGAAGCTGCAATGATAAATCCATGTGTTTTCATTGATTACTCTGGACCACTTTGTAAACTGTGTTTATACAATGTTTGCAAAAACTAACATTTCAGGATTATACAACAATAACTGCTTTATTCTCTGTAAGATGTCAAGATGCTTAGCATAAGTTTTCACAGATTTGTAAGATAAATCAACATGAGTCCTGTGAGCAAGGCTCCAGGCAAGGAACCCTGCTTCAATTATTTGAACATTCCTTAATAATATTTTTTTTAAAATACGCTCAGGCCTCACTATATATTTTTCTAGACTTTTTTATATCACTTCTTGAACATTTTATTGAAGTTTAATGTACATACAGAAAAAAAAAACACATATCCTAAAAGAACTGAGCACTCCAGATAAACAATATGACCAGTACCTCTACTTTACCCTTTCTTAATCACTGTCCCCCAAAGGTTAACTGCTGTGCTGCCTTCTGAAAATTCCTTTTTCTTGGTTTTCGGTTGTGTTTGGTTTTTTTTGTACTTTATAGAAATGGAATCACACAGTATGTACTCTTTTGTGTCTTGTTTCTCTCACTGGTCATTATTCATTTAAAGGCCATCTATATTATTGAGTGTAGTTATGGTGTACTCTTACTGTGTACCATCCCATTATGTTAATATTCGTAATTTATCTATTTATTCTACTTTTGATAGGGGTTTGAGCATATCCAGCTTTGGTTCGTTAAGAATAGTGCTGTTTTGAGCATTGTTGTATGTACCGTGTTTCCCCAAAAATAAGACCTAACTGGAAAAATAGCCCTAGCATGATTTTTCAGGATGACATTCCCTGAACATAAGCCCTAATGCATCTTTTGGAGCAAACCTTAATATAAGACCTGGTCTTATTTTCAGGGAAACATGGTATTTTTTGATGAACATCTATTAGCGTCTCTATTGAGTACATATGCAGGAGTCTGTAGCTGTGTCACAGGGTATGTATGTATTCAGCTTTAATAGATACTGCCCAGCAGTTTTCCAAAGTAGTTGTGTTGATTTTTAACTTTTTGTTCAGCACACATGTATTCAATTATATTCTCAGGGAAAAGAATATTATTAGATCACTGCTTTCTTCATTGTAGTCTTCACAATCATGAATGATGGTTATATAGTAAAAATAAGACCTGTTTAAACTAATTTGAACTAAACTGAACTATTGTTATGAATTATAATAAAAAAATTTCTTTCATTCCTGAATATTGGTCATTAGCAATATTTCCAGACTTATTACAAAGGAAGCAATTCAGCAAAGTCTATATGGAGAGTCAGTTCAGGCAATCTCTCCAATGGACATTTCAAAGGGAAGCTTTTCCCACAGTCATCGAGCAATCAGCAAAGGACTGGGAGGGATTCTAAGACCAAAAGCTGGGCAATCTGAGATGATGTCTCAACTCTACCAACCTTGTGTAAACCTATTAATTTACCTGAGCCTTTATTTTCTCATCTACAAAATAGGGTCTCAATCCACACTCTGATTGTGGGGATTGCATGGAAATCCTTCATATTATATATGCCAGGTATAATTATATGAAGTAGATAGAGCTTATGTTTTACATCAAGGATCTATAAACATATTGTTAGACTATGACATTAAATCCTTAAGTGTTTTCCAGTTACATTCCTAGAGAAAACATTTTCCTCTATTTTGTTTAGCCCTGTCTTTTGTTATCACTCTTAATCTTTAGCGGTAGAAGTGTTGCATGATTCAACTTTATGGAATGTCAGTAAATCATTAACATAGCCTGGTGGTCGTTAGTTTACTAGTTGCATTGTGGGTTTTTGGTAGTTCTTTGCTTCCATCTTATAAAATAGTGATTAAAGATATGCAGTTGGGTCTCGGAATGCATGTTTGTACTCAGGTAGCTTACCTTGGATAATGTCATATCTTTCCCTAACCAATTCAAAAATTGCTTTATGCTATACATATTCGTACCTCTGTTCTTTGGTGTGAGTTGTTTTGAAAAGCAGTTCTACTGGTGTGGCAGGATATGTTTAATAGCCAATGGAAAATGCCAAAGTGGTCATCCCCCTTTGGGCATTTATCAGGGCTAAGTATTACAAGGGAAAAATTCTTAATGTGTATTAACTTAGAAATCTCCTTTTATTTCATTCTATCTTCTTTTATTTTTCTTCTTTATGTCTCGGCATATGTCACATGCAGTGCGTTTGGCGTAGTTATGCAGCTGATGAGAAATCCGTTTCCATTGCAACCTGGAAGCCGCACTTGAAGGCCTTGCACACCTGCAGCCCTACCAAGTAGGTATCAGTGTGACAGCTGGTGCTGTAGTCAAGTCTTTTCAAGGTTGTGAAACAAACCACACACACACACACACACACACACACACACACACACACACACTTTTGGCTTGTGTATTCCCTGCTGCTCTTTGAGAAATTCAAACCTGTTCAGTAGCAACTCAGGCCCAAAGCAATATACTCAGGAACTCAGTACCATTCCTCACCACTCACAGATGGGGCTTAAGGATTAAAGGGCTCTAAACTTTTATAGAGATTTATTTCTACTATTTCATGCTTATTTTCTAATATTTCATAAAGCCCACCAGAATTCTAAAGGTAAGCACCATCGTTATGAAAAACAGTGATTGTTTAAACTCCATCCATCACCTGTCCCCAAGCAGGGAGTGCTTTGAGAGCAATCTATCTTTGCACATTTAAGTCCCTCAAAGTCATTTCTCACCTGGATCCCCTTACAGAATAGTCCTCGAGATCTCACTTGCAGATCAAACTGATATCAGTAGCAAAATAAGAGAAGAGTTGGATCCTAATAATATTATAGTTTATAAGGAGGCAACGGGACCAAACAGATTAAAATTTGGAATTAGCATGCAGAATTTAAAAGTAATATTGTTGCGTTCACGTTTTATTGGCCAAAGCAAATCACCTGGTCATGCTTAAACTGAAGGAGGATGGGGAAGTAACAATCCTACCATGTGCCTGGAAAGAGAGGAGAACTGGAAAAATTATGAATAGTGCTGATGGTTACAATGAACTTCACTTTTCAAAAAGAAAAATCCTTAGTCCTGGAATCCTGGACTCCAGTTCAACTAGCAGAATGCATATTAAATCATTATCCAATCTAATTAAAGAAATCTTCCTTAAAACAACCAAAGCAAATAAGTCCAGGAAAAGGCTTTCTGTGAATCACCCCGCTCGATTACAATGGTCACTTCCTGGGGTAGTTCAAACATTATCAAATTGCTCATCTGACTTCGTGTTTGAGAGCACCTGCTGTTTCTCATCATAGCCCAACAAAACCTTAATTCTAGTGGCTTCATGGGATGCAAGGCACCTAACTACTGTGACTCAGTGAGAGAAACCTCTTTCTTACTGATATGGAAGAGAAATCAGCTGGGGAAGCCTTCATGGCACTGCAGGCTCAACGGAGGTTTGTAAGGCAGCAGAAGACACCCTGTTTGGGGGCAGCAGATCCATCATTAACTGACAGGATCTGCTAGAGTGCTTCCTTATCCCTCCCTGGGCTTCAGTTTTCCCATCCACAAAGTGAAGGACAAGAGTAGGGCAATGTAGCTTCTAAGCTCTCTGGGACATGTCTCCTAAATGTTGATGTCAAAAATTTGTCAGCAGCTATGACAGAGATAGTCATAGAATGCCAGGGGTTAAAAGGGGGTGGAACCTTAGCAAGGACAGAAGCAGGGGTGCTGTTGAGTGAATGTGTGGGTGAGAATCCTCTTTTCATTCAGATCTTAAATTTTAGTTAAATTCCCTTTACTGGGTATTAGACTCTTTCAAAGTTGTCATATAAAAAAATTTTTTAAATGAATATAACTCTTGTGCCATCTATTCCTTGGGGGTATGAATCAAAAATTACAGAAAAACTGTATTCATTGTCTTCATGAAGGTTGCCAGGTAAATGTGTAAGAGGCAGGCTAGGAGAAAAACCAAAAGAAGGTTCTCAAGTGACAGAAGAGAGTGATCTGCCACCGTATGTCATCATTTGGCTTCCCACTTCCGCAGTTGTTGGATTAAAAGTCATTCTGAAGCCTGGAAAAACTATTTAATAATGAGTCAGAATCTTCCAGTGCATAAACTATTATCTTACTCACGTTAACTTCTCTCTTTTCCTTTGATATTTTCCCTGTTTTATGTGGGGGTAGGAATGGAGGAGAATTTATGCAAATACCTGCATTCATCCTGTTCCACTGTGGCTGTCAAGCATCCCCCTCACTGTCTTTTCCCGCACCCCTCATTAACCCCTGAGTGTCAGCCCCATTTACTGAATAACATGTATTTGTCCAGAAGGACACAGCAGTCACTGGCAAAGTTCATGGGAACCTAGATGTCCTGACATCTCACTACCAGCCGTACTTCATTGTTCTAAATTGTAGTGGTTCTTAATCGCTTGTTGTTTTTGTTAAACCATTGAGAACACGATGGTACTTATGGATTCTTTCCCAAGAAAAATATTTCACTGCATAAAAAATTAAAACCTTGCCTACAATTTTAATGTACTCACAAACTCCCCGAAGCCAAGTTCATAACCTTTGCTTTAGAAAGCAAACCTGCTTTAATCAAGTATGTAAATTTGTGAGGAAAATAATTTGTAGTGACTTAGAGGGTTATTTTTACATTTATAACTAACTGGCTATGAGCACTAAGTGATGTAGGAAGAAACAGACCGAAACTTCTTTTTATTTACATGGTGTATTTCCCTATGACATTCAGGTTTTAAAACTTCTGAAGGAAAAGATCATTCATTCCATCCTTCATTCATTCTGTCATTCATTCATTCAGCAAGTATTCGTTGAGCACCTGTTCTGTGCAAGGCACTGTTCCAGGCATTGGGAATGCAGCAGTGGGAGGAAAAAACAAACAGGTAGAATCTCAGACCTCAGGGAGTAGATATTCAAGGAATGCTGGGAAGAGACAATAAAAATAAGTAAACTATATAAGAGATTAGATGGTGATAAGTATAAAGAGAAAAGTAAAGTAGGGAAGGAATTTAGGGAGCATTAGGGGCTGCACTTTTAAATAGGTGGTCAACAAAGAGATCATACTATCAATAGCATTATCATGATTGCCATTGTCACCAGTATTGTTATCATTAAAAAACAAGCCTCGCTCTTGTAGATACAATGGGCTGCTTTGACTCTACAACCTCATCCTGGGGAGTAGGAGGGAAGAGAGGGGCAGGGTGAGGAGGCGTGCCATACCCACTCAAACCTGCCAGAGATAGACCCAACAGTTTCTTACTCCCTCCTCTCTGGTCTGATTTCTCTCTTACATTTCCTCTGAGGTCTCTGCAGTTGCTAGTATTTCAAATTTTCATTTTAATAACAGAAGGATGTATAGAGAGAACACATTTTTCTTGATTTTCTTCTTCAAGGGAATGAAGGCTAGGCAAAGGGTGAAACACAGGTAAACATGCTATTTTAGGGAGTCAGGTATTTTATGAAGCTATAGGGAATTATCAAGCTCCAAGGATGCCCACTGGTCCCTTAAGAAGTCAGAATTTAGATATTAGCTAATCCAATGCCTTCTGTTTATTCATAAGAAAATCAAAACCCTCGAGAACGTGAGTTTTTTGCCCAAAGACACAGCTCATTTGTACCATGTTGCATAGACCTGAGTTTTCTAAAATGGGTTACTAAAAACACTGCCCATCACTGGACTAGAAGAGTTCTGGCAGATTTTCTCTGTGCCTAATATGCTCCAAAAGAACTCATACTTCATACAATAGGAAAACAAAATCAGCCTCAACAAGTGATTGAAATACAAGTCAGACATTAATGATTCCAAATTAAGAATCCTAAAAGTCTGTCTAACGCCCAGGGATTACAGCTGCAGTGTAACCAGCACCGTTCTAAGAGTCTTTGTTAATGCTGGTTAGATCAGAACCACTCTTTTTTAACCACGGATAACTTTGGCTAATGAAGAGTCTGTAGCTTTGGGTTACATGTGGGCAGTATTGGTTTGCTACGTAGCTGTTATGCTATCTCAGGTCTGTGCCACAAAGAGTATGTGTTAAAAAGTTGGGTCCATTT
The DNA here is from genome assembly GCF_036562045.2 of Rhinolophus sinicus. Taxonomy (NCBI): domain Eukaryota; kingdom Metazoa; phylum Chordata; class Mammalia; order Chiroptera; family Rhinolophidae; genus Rhinolophus; species Rhinolophus sinicus. Next base: position 111,388,869 of record NC_133755.1, read on the forward strand.
AGTATAACGAACATTGCTTCCCTGAATCTTGCTTGAAAAGCATTACTTAAGGTACTTGAGTCCCCAGTCTCCAATTTGGCCGTTATGAAGTACTATAAATGTATTCACCAGCTTATCCTCATTTCTCTTCTGTCTGCACGCACCTGAAGGAAAGAGCAAGGGGAAGCATCAAGCAGGTTTGTGATCTCTTCTGCTACATGTTTGTTTATATATCTGTGCCTAACAGATGTTTTAAATGTGTCTCATGTGAGTAAAATCAATCAACAAATACAAGATGATTAAAAGTGACCTTTCACAAGATTGCCTGCAGAGGTTGCTGTTTTATTGATACCCCCACCCCACCCCCTTAGGAGCATAAGTGTCTTTCCCTAACTCACTCACTGCTTTTTACAATCTGCAGGTCATGGAATATTCTGAGGGGAAAATAATAATTATAAGCTTTGGTTATTCCTTGCTACCATTTTCCCAAACAGAAGTCTCACCCAAGTATTCAAACCCCGAGAAGTAGTATAAGATATACTCCCTTCATTAGGGTCCTTCTTTTAGAGCGAGAAATTGTTTTTTGTGGCAAAAGGAACCCTGTGTACAGGAGGTGAGAACAGTCTCTCTGTGACATCTCCAGCTCGTGGAGCTCTGAGGTTTATTCACTCAGGTGACCTGATTCAAAAGAAGAGTCCCCCCACTTCATCCTTCAGGAAGAAGATAATCCTCCCAGAAACTTCACCAAATAATTTATGGTCCTTCTTTCATACCTTAGAAGGGAATGCTGTATCAGATTAAACAACAGAGAGCTAGGCCTGGAGGGAGTAGGGAGGAGCGACATCATTTTAATCTGTAGTAGTGAGAACCAGTGAGTACCTAAGGGTCTGAGTTTGGAAGCAAAGCCCTGAAGGACAGAGCCAGGTGATGGTGTGAAACGCAGCTGAGGCAGAACCAGCAGGAGAATCCCAGGTGCCTGGAAGGGAAGTAGGGTAGCCAGTCTTTTTCCTGTTAGTGCTTCAATAATGAGGTAACAAAAGCATCCCTGCCCAGAGTTAGCCCCCAGGTGGGGGCCAGTGTGGGTCCAGGGATTGTTCCTTTAGCTTTGTTATACTAACAGCATTAATCAATATATTTATACAGTACTAAAATCAGTTTGGGAAGTTCACTTGGGGTGATGAGGCTGTAGGTCACCCACTTCTGCATTATACTAACAATTTAAAAGATGCACAACCCAAAACATCAATGCATTCATTTATGATGGGTGATAGACGTGGTAGGATGTTTGTCATGCGGGGGACCCTGCTCACTGCGCCATGTGTCATGCAGGGTGTCATGCGGGGTCTCTGGTCCTGTTCCCCACATAAGAACGCAGGATATGGCTAGGCCAAAAAGGAACACCCACGGAGCCATAGATAGGGAAGTCATACCACTATGTTCTCGCGGGTGGCTGGGTTGGAGACACAGGAAGCAGGATCCGCACGATCCGCAACCCTCACTCCGCCGCTTGCTAGCTCGGCCACCATCTTCTTGCTAGCCCCCATTTTCTGCTAGCGTAGCCACAGCAGTTATATTAGTGGCCAATGGCTCACTGGTTATAGCTGATGGCCAACTAGCCACAGCTGATGGCCATCCAATCACAGTTGATGGCCATTTACTACCTGAGCCAGCACCTTTCTACGTGAGGCCGAGAGCCTGGAAACTGCACTCCTGGCTCTGTCCCCACAATGTTCAACATCAACCACCCCTTTGGGGTAGGTAAGCCTACACAGGGAAGGGCATTAAAATTAAAGACCTTTCTCTTATTGGGTAGACAGAGCAAACCCCACCATCCTTTTGTTGTGACAACTTGAAAAAAGTTACACAACATAAATCATAGACATTTTAAGCTGTTTTAGTGTCTTTGATGATGTTTGAAAAGCTTTCCTTGTCTCAGGAGTTATCAATTTACAAATGACCTCAAAGAGTGATTTGTCTCCGGATCCTGAGGTCAGAGACCACTTTTGGCACAAACCTCATAGCTACCTGAGAGTAAGGTCCCCTGTCTTGGTTTCATCCTCCAAATCAGAGCTGTTGACACCTAAAGGGGAAGTTTGTAAATCATGTGAAGGGGCTTGCTAAAGCGTGATCTCGATGGCAGCCCGGAGTGAGGGGTCACCTTGGGCTGACACATTTTGTCCAAATGTTAGCAAGGCAGAAAGCAATGACAGGATCAAAGTGTAACTATCAAGCGTCCGCTTCTCAATCCAAAAATGAACCTCCAGTCAGCCATCAAGATTCAAAAAGACTGCCACCCAATTTTATTTTTTAATTTCATAATACTTATGTGTACATGAAACATTAAAATTTATTTTGCATGCTTGTGACTGAGGTTGTCAAAGATAACTCACCTGTAGGTATGAATATATATAGGACAACTAACCTAAGTTATGGACTTAGAGAATCACACAGAGATTCCTTGCTTCTCTGTGGATATTGGGCAAAAACCACCTTGAAACATGTCGTGTGTGTACTATTATTTAGCATGCATGCCTTACTTAATGCATCATACTTCATACACGTAGGTCTTTTAACCCCCAAATATGTGTCACATCACCCTGTGTAAAGCTCTGACAGAGAATGTGCTCAGTAAATAATTCTTGGATAGTGTAATAAAATGTCTCTGATCTCAAGTAGTTCATGTAAAGCAAGAGAAAACATCAACAAAAATGGAAAAGAGGAGAAATATAAAAGACATAAAATGAAAAACATTTCTATAATCTGAAGAAAAGAAGCTGACGCTCCCTTTTTAATATTACCTTAGCTTTCACCTTGTGTTCCATAAGCAGTGAAATTTATAACATTGTATAATGACTGCAGAAAGACTAGTGTAATAACAATAGCAACCATACCATCTCAATAAATAGCAAATTTTCCCTTACTCAACCAAAATATGCACAAAGGAAAATGAACTTATAATGAGAATTCCCCCTTAGCAGAGAGCAGATCTGGTTCCAGAATATTGTTGATTAATGCTTGACCTGATTTCAAATTGACTGATGAAAATCAGTCAAGTGCAGAGCCTTTTGCTGTTTGGGTCCATTGGGTTATTGATGATTCAGATAAACAAAATAGATCATCTTCAGCCAACTCTCCTGGTATCTCAGAGCCTGGAATCTCCTAAATCCTTCCTCCCGGTTATTCATTGTGTTAAAAACTGGGAGTAACCCAAGTGTAGATGAGGGGTACAGCAGCCAGTACCCCTCTCCTAGTGCCTGGCACTCCCTCGCTGTGAAAGACAGCCACATCTGTAGATCAGGCCCTACACAGAGAGGTTTTCCTCCTGCAGACTAGATTGAGGCATCACACCCTTAGTTAACTAGGTTCCCTGCTCTGGAATATTCTTGTTAAAGAGATTTTGTCTTTCTGCACTGAGGTTAGGATATGTTTAAACAAAATTCATCTATGACATCTTAGGCCACTAAGGAAGACATCCAGTTCTGAGATGGCTTTGCATTGTTTGTGACAGATCCAAACATTTTCTTTAAAAATACAAACCATCAGTCTCAAGAAGAGTTCAACTGAACAACCGTGAAAATAATGTTTCTTGAACTCTCTTTGGTAGCGGGTCAGACACAAATGACTGTTAGTCTCCACTGAGCCTGCTCTGCTCTTCCTCCACTGAGACCATAAATACAACCTCTTCAGCATCATTTTTCATTTGTTTTCCTCTGTCTTCCCACTTCTAATCTCGTATGTGGTGGTGAATGTGTTTATTAATTTTATTCTAATTAATCATCCCATTAAGTCATTTTTCCAACTCATTTTTTAAACTGGACAATTTTCTTTGTTTTTAGTATAAATTGTCACTTTCAGAGAATAGAATTGACCTGTACACCCATGGAGCCAGATTAAGCCAGTATTGTCACCTTGAGTTTTTATGTCCTCTCCTTTGCTCCTGGATGGGGAGGTCAGTTAGCCATCAAGTGGTTTGTGAGTTAGTCATCACACTGGTACAGGAAGACTTTTCCTTCTTCCTACCTGTTAAGTTTTTATTGCTACAGAATAGATCGTACCATCAGAGGTTTGGGGATTATCTGTGAAATTCACTGCCTCTGTTTGCCCCGTCTCCTTAATCAACTACTGTTGGCTATATGACTGCTTCTCAGTTAAGCTGCCACCCTCGCAGTCTATAAGGTGTTAATACAACCCTGTCAGACTTCTTAGTAGACTACCGAAAGTCACTTTAACAGGCACTTCTGAGACTGTTGTAAAGATGTATGTCTTAAAAAGTTAAAGCATAAATGATATTTTTTATTACATCACAATCTTGTGCTGTGACCTGCTGAGTGCTTTGTCCAAATTGCTCCTATGCCGTGGTTGGCTTTATTAGGTTCTGAAGAGATGTGTGGCTTTTAGGAGAGAACTCTAGAACACTGAAGGAAAAGACTGCGTTTTCTTATATTTCTTGTGCATTTGTTTTCCATTATTTAAATTCCCTTTCTTCTGTGTGCAATGACTGACCTGCATGTGTTGTTAAATTAAACTCAGTAAGGCTAGACTTTTTGTTTCTCAGCGTAGTCAACTTGTGTCCTTATTAGCAAAATGCGAGATTGTTTCAAAAATAATGTTTTCAAAACAGTCTCTCCTTCTGTTCACATTTATTGATAGAGGGAAGGGAGTTAGTCTTTTAAAAACACATCACAAGATTTAAAATAAGAAACATTTTTTTAACAAATTAGCAACCTAAAAATCTTTCCTTTAGTGTTTTTTTTAACATGTATTCTATCTGACCATTGGTTTCCTATATTAATTGTAACTGCAGGTGTTTTCATACAAATCAAGAACTTACTTTTTTATTTGAAAGCAATTAATGTTATCAATTTCATTGATTCCTATAAATATTTACTTTTTAAAGTTCTGAAATAGTTTGTTCCTCAATCATTTATGCGATGCTGCATTGCTATTAGTTGTAAGGGTTGCTGTATTCTAAAATATTTATATTCTTTTCATATGACTCAGATGCTAACACATAGACTACCATCATTTGTAATGCCTGTTTCAAATCTAATTACTTCAACCTAACCATTAAGAGCATTAAATATGTTTCAAGCAGCACGATTAAACTACATAGTCCTTACTGCTTAAATAGTTTGTATACTTATATCTGAAAAATATAGTCAAATGACTTTGTTTTTGAAAATGGAAAATAAAATCCCTCAGCACTTTCCTGGTGGTGAAATGCTTAGTAATGTGCTGCTCTATTTCCCTCACTCCAGTGAGTTCTGTAATAATAAGCAGAAGCTCTTCAGAATGTACACCTCATGGAAGCAGAGGTACCCAGCATCCCAGCTACTGACATGAGATTTGAGAATGCCGACTAACCACAGGTGCATGACCAGGTTACACCACCACCCTACTTGAGCCCTGTTCAGAGACTCACTCTTCCTAAGGACTTCTTGAATGAAGTTTTCAACCCGCTTGTAATTTCCCTTGTTGCCTGTTGCCTGCTTTGATACTCTGTACCCCAGGGATGTATTGTCCCATTGGCAGAGTCCCGCGCAGTCCTGGCAGTCAGCCCCTTGGCGCCTCCTTGTGGTGAGACAACTGCTGAGCTGCTGCACGCACTGGATGTTATGGCTCAGTTGCCATATTGTGCCTGAGGCGAGAATTTGTAGAATGCTTATCCTATGAAGGGCTAAAACCCTAATTAAGTATAATAATAATTACAGCATTCTAAATCCAAGAGGATTACTGGGGGGTTACAGTGATGCCACACAGTTCCCTGGCAGGGAACACCCAATAGTAGACTGCATGCTGGGCCCTTGGAGTAACGTGTACATCTGGTTCCTAGAGAGGGAAGAATGCCCTTGCAAAGCGGGTGTGCAGCCTCCCCTGAGTATAGTCCTCAGCTGGGACTGTGGGACTGCAGACTAAGAAAGATGCTGCAAGGACCACAGGGACCTTTGGGCTACTTCCTCCAAAGAGAGACCTCCTTGTTGGTCTCCTGGGTGTTAACCTTGGCATTCTTCCTAAAAACACTATGAACATAAATCTTCAAAAATCATGTTTATAGATGTAACAACAACCAAAAAAAAAACAAAAACAAAAAAACAGGAAAATAATGAAACCTTCAATGGGCCAGTGAAGAATCTGTATTTTTTTAATCAATGTGTGTTTTCAATAACAGCCACCTAATCAGTTTAATAGCCATCTAATCAAGATGCTCTGTTGATTTCCAAAGGGAAATGAAGTAGAAAAACTAATAAAAGGGAGCTTTTTGTAAGAGGACACAAGAGATCTTTGCCTTGGAAAAGAAAATTTTGCCTGGTTAAAAAGTTCTGGATTGCAATCTCATTCTTAACTTTCCTATAATTATATAAAAAGAGAGAGTGAAAACATTACATATTTTTTTCTAATTTAGTGTGTGATATGTTGAGTTCACTTTAAAATAGTTCTTGAGATTTTTTTTTAATAGACATTGGCACATATTCATGTAGTTTAGGACAAAAAGGGAAATGGTACCTAGAACTCAATTTATATCAACTTTAAGTGCTTTAAATGGTAATAAGATTCAGAGAATAATATTATTTCCACTTTCCATTAATTCTTAAAGATAATATCAAAATATTTCAAAGGGGAAATTTTTAAAAATATTTTCAAAGGAGTAATTGTTTTTAAATATTTTATTATTATAAATAAGCGATGGTGGATTTGATGATGATGCTCATTTTAGATTTTCTTTTTTACTTTTTTTTTGATAACTGAAATTTTTTAAAAGGAAAAATTAAATTTCACATTAAATGGTTTATTGATATATTTATCAGCTTCCTGTACATTTAGTTGGTATAAGAAATAGATATATCTTGAAAGCCTGAGACATAATTTGACATTAACTAAACCCTACTTTCTGTAAGTAACTGACATCTGCTAGTTACAGAAAAGGTAATCGATTAAAGCATAGTGAGAACACTTGTAATGATAGTTACGTCGACTTAAGCCATTCATTAATCTAAATAAAGGTGCAGAGGTGAGCCTACAGTCCTGAACCAGATCATCATAAACTTCAGTGACGGAACAGATGTGCTGAGACTGAAAAGATATTCGAAATTTTTAGTGAAAAAAAACAGAACGAAACAAAGAAAAGCTTGAGAAAAGTAGACATTTTGGGCACTATCCCTTGGAGAATTTGTTTAAATAATTTGAAGGCTTTGGATGACATGGAGAACCTAGCCTGAAAATAAAAAGATGCAGTTTTATGATGTTATTGTTGCTGTTGTTTAATGTAATCTACCATTTAATCACACACTTGTCAAGTACAGAAAAAAGCCTCTATGACTGATGGGATTGTTTTAAAGAACTCTTGAACCCACCTGACCCCATCACAAAACTGCCCAGCCTGTTATTTGCATGTGCCTTCAGCTACTCATGCTGGATTTAGCTATGTCTGCATTTCAAAGGAGAGCTGTCAGCTGCATGGTCAACTTGTTTATTGTTACCAGGACTCTGATCACCATAGTTCATTATTTGATTTGTTTTCATGTAAACACGCATAAAACATGTTGTCTTTTTAGAATATCATTTGTTAAGCCACTAGGCATGGAAAAATAAATGTTACTCTTTCTTGTTAGCTACAAAACACATAACAACTAAACACATTTGCTGTTGGCATGCTGCAGGTGGGGACACTGGACGTGGTGGTAAGTGGGAAAGACAAGGCCTCCACTTCACCTCAGATAATCCGTCTCCATGAGAACGCTACCTTCCTGCCCCACAAAGGCTGCAGCACAGCTGCGAGTCTCAGCCTCTCAGAATAGCTGCTCCCCGGGATTCCCCTCAAACCCATCGCCCTTCATGGCTTCAGGCCCTGGAAAATCCTGGGCCTATCACTTGAAAATGAATTCACTTTCTAACGAATAACACAGTAGTTTATAAATGAAGCAAGAACACAAACAAAATGGATACACAAAGCTTCTTACACGTTCATTGGATTCCCACAAAAATCCTTTCGCTATGTTGTTATTTTTGTTTCCATGTGAGAGATGAGGACTCCAAACCCCAAGTCTGTGGGATTCCAACCTGCCCTTCCCAACACCTTACACCATCTCTCGATTAAAAAAGTATAGAGATGCACTTCAGATTTTGCTGCTGTTGTTAATGCTTCCCTTATCAACCCACAACAGTTCAATCCTAGCTGGCATCTGAGAACTGAATGTCTGAACAAATATAATTTACCAGTAGCTGCCACAGCAAATCAATAACCTGTTTAATAGCAGGAAATTGTGTTGGTGAATATAACGTTTCACTCCGTTAATCATTCATCGCATTCATTATATGTTGGGGCTGTTCTAGCCGTGTGTGGTTTTGTCTCACAAGAATTAATGTAAGCATAAAAGAAATGTGGTGTTAAGTGTTGTATGTATAATATGTGTGCAGTGCTGCCAACGGCTATGAGATTGCATGAATTTATGGATATCATAGTCTTGCCTGGGATATAAAATGCATGCAGAATGTAGATATTTATGTATATGTAACTGTCTCCCTGTTTTCCTATAGAAATGTTTAGAAATTACAAAGAGAAATCCTCCCAAGTTTTAAAAAAAAACACCTTGTTTTACATCTCAAAAGTTGAGGTTAAAGCTAAAATCTGTTTTGAAAGTGAGTACCAAACCAGTTCCTGGTATGTCCAGTGTAATTGTGCACAAACTACTGTACTTGACCTCAGTCCTTTCTATGGTGAATGCAGGAAGAGTGTGTATACATGTAGTAGGAAATTGACTTCAAATGAATGCAGAGATTAATTAAACCTTAAATTTTCAATAAGGGAAAAAATATATTTCTATGGTCCTACTTGCTGAAAACATTTCATTTTTTTAAAATATATGACCGTATACCATGTCATCAAATTATTTTCCTAAGTGGAGTGGAAGAAATTGCTTGAAATGGAATAATTGTGCCTCTGTTGTCCACAGTCAGAAGCTAAGTTTTAAGGAGCGAGTACGCATGGCTAGCCCAAGAGGCCAGAGCATTAAGAGCAGACAAGCCTCAGTAGGTGACAGGAGGTCCCCAAGCACCGACATCACAGCCGAGGGCAGCCCCACCAAAGTGCAGAAGAGCTGGAGCTTCAACGACCGAACCCGCTTCCGGCCCTCACTGCGCCTCAAAAGTTCTCAGCCAAAACCAGTGATAGACGGTAAGCGGTTTTTCCATAATCATGTTTAATTTGATAGACGCTAATGAGTGAGATTATGAAGTAATTAATTCTCCATCATACCCCTGGAAGATAGAAAGAAACAACCCCAGAGAAAGAATTGTCTGTTTGTTGTATTGCAAATTTATTCCTTGCCTTGGGCAAATGTACAAAACATACGTTTCCTTTTGGAAGCAACTTTGGCAGCTCAAGCTAAATTTCAGAGAAATCAAACCCAATGTTGTTAATCCTTCACTCGTATCTACAGCACATTATTATTTCTCAGACAAGGTCTGTATCAACATCGACGTGACTGCCCTTCTGAGGTATGGGTTATATCTGATCAGCAGAGGCCCACGGCCCAGACGAGCAAGTGCTCTGTGAATGTCTTAAAACACGCTCAGAAGGGTAACAGCACCTCTCAGGACAACATTCCCCTTTCTACTACGCTCAGTCCACCACTGAGACAGACACCACCTGCCTATCTTCCCTAGAAAGATTCCTGCTGAAAGTTCTCATCTAATGATAAGTGGAAGCCAAGGTCTTCTCCCAAGAGGAATTAACCTATTTTTTATTTATCGTACTCTGTGGCAGAAGTTTACTTGCCAACACATTTTATTAAGTGCCACATAATTTTCATGTTTATAAAATAAAACATTTTCTTTTTCATTTAAGATCAGCGTGGCTTTCCTTTTAAGTATGCCTCCTGGGATCTCTTATACTGGGCAAAGAACCAAAATCAAATAGCATCTTCCATTAATGCATAAAAACTGCAAAGGCTATCAGTCCTTGTGTTCTCATTCCCTAGCATAACCTGTATTTTCCCAGGCCCTGAAAGCCTGAGGGATAAAATTAACAACGAGGGGTCATAATCACAGTGATCTCAGACTCCCTGCAGTGAAATCCCTGGAACCTCAGCCCCTGGGTCCCTCCCTGTCCATCCCTACATCCTTGGGGATGTCTCCCACTCTCAAGTAAGCAACATGAGTCCCCTCTTCACACGTCTTCATTCTCCACAACCTGATGGGTGCCAGGCTCTCCAAGTAGACACCTAGCGGCTGACCCAGTGCAGCTCTCCCGGCCGTGCTTGCGGCTCCCATCCCAGGTGCAGCACATGCTGATCCTGCCCGGCTTCTCGCCACCTATCACTGTGCTAAGGTAGGAAATGCCCTCTGCACCAGCACTGGACACTCCCCCATCAACCCCTGTGTCCTGAGTCCCTGGCAGCACAGATTTTCAGTGTCCTCTGGTTTCCACACTCTCCTCCCTAGGAATTTGGCTGAAAGCCCATGAACAGCTGAGTCAAGAGTTACCAGTTACAGGCTTTGTGTTGCACTCAAAATAGACTTTCTGAATATAAATGAATGTCTCATTTCTGGAAGGCAATTTGGCAACATATATCAAAAGCCTTTACATATGCCTAAGCTTGGACACAGCCCACCCACCAATTCCATTTCTAGGATATTATCAATACAATAAAATAATATTAGACATTAGGAGTAATGCTATAAATTAAAAATTACTGGCATGGAAAAATGATCACAAAAGGTAAATTGTTCCATTTTTGCTGTGTGTGTGTGTAAATTTATGTATTTATAGGAAAAGCTCTGGAAAGATTTACAGTGTATGAAGTTACCTCCAAGTGCTGAAGCCATAGTTATATTTTGTTCCTTCATTTTGTTCATCTGTATTTCCTATTATTTCTATAGTGAACATGTAAAGCTTTTTTTATAAGAAAGCAAAAGAGGATTTTCTACTAAAAAATCGGGCCTTCCTTTCACACACTGCCCTCTCCCCTTCGCCGACTCTGAGGGCCCTTGTTCTAACTGGTAGTCACCAAGCCCCTCTCCCTAGGTTGATTTCCTCCCAAAGCGTAGAAGAAGCACCAGGTCTTAGTACTGGAGACCAGCCTTCATTGAGTGTAGACGTGGGTTGCCTAATGAGGTTTATCAGCTCCGATACAAATAGAGCTGCTGTATGAGGCTCTAGGGCTGCCATAACAAAGTCCCACAGACTAGATGGCTTAAACAACAGAAATTCATTTTTTCACAGTTCTGGAGACTAGAAGTCTGGGATCTCCTTGGCTCACAGATGGCCACCTTTTTCCTGTATCTTCACTTACTTCATCTTCCCTCTATGCATGTCTGTGTCCAGATTCCCTCTTTTTATAAGGACACCGGTCATATTGGATTAGGGCCTACACAAATGACCTCATTTTAACCAAATTATCTCTTTAAAGACCCTATTTCCAAATAGGGTCACATTCTGCCGTACTGGGGATTAGGATTTCCACCTATGAATTTTGGAGGGATACAGTTCAGTCTGTGACAGACCTCCAGCTCACTCCCGTCACAGTATCCCTGCACAAGCTGGGGTGTGTGCATATCTTTAGCCCTAGCCCTGAGTTCCCACTGTGCTAGAAATATATACATCACCCACAATGGCTCCATACTCTTCCAACATGGGCTTCAAAAAGCATTCCACTCTATGCTATGAGGTCCTTACAGTTGGCTAGGCACATCTAAATATAAAATTCATGGAATCTGGATTCTGAATATGAAAAATGAATTCTAGTACGTTTGGCCAGAGGGAAAGCATTTTTCAAAGACTCCTAGAGTCGATGCTATCCATCACAGTATTTTCAGTTACTGCAAAGATGTCTCAGAGGTCAGACAGAAACAGAAGTCCTAGTCTCACAAATTGGAAAGGTCTCCTGCCATTTTCCACATCATTCCATACAAGTGCGACTTTGTTTGGTTAGAAAGGAGTTGCTTTTCTCTGGTTGATATCTGTCTCAATTGGTTTTGAGTTCACCAAGTGACAGGAGGCCTGATTGCTGTACTGTTGCAGTAGCTTTGCTGACTGCCCACCTGGAAGAGATCATCATTCCTGACTCGTTTTTTCCAATAGTCCGGAATCTTTATCTCTGGTTTAACTCAGCATTAGATCTTGGGAAAACAGAAGTTCTATTTTTATAGAGAAAAAAAAAAAAAACTCAAGTAGCTTCAATTGAAGTAAACTTTACTCCTGAATTATCCATTTTTATTTATAGTGCCTCCCTAGGTTTTAAGTATTTCTAAATTCCACTTACTACTCATAGAAAATAATATAACCGTACAGCCAACTCCCAATTATTCCAGATCTATTTGCTCATTCACATCTCAGGTTCTTTTCTTCTACTTCTCTTTCCTTTACATATTTTGGGCTTTTCATTGCCCATGAACAGCTCAGGGTGAGTGGATGAAGAGTAAAAAGAATAATGGAAATTCAGATTGGCTTTTAAGTTAACAAGTAAGTTACATTTGGAAAATAATGGACCTATAATTAAATGATACTATAATAGAAAAACAAAAGAAATCTATAATTCCTGTGAAATCTGATACCCTTTACTACACATGGTATTATTTTCATGATTTAATGACTCTTACTAAAGGTTATTAAATACCCCGTGTTGTTTTCTTTGCTATAATTCTTCATGAAATTTACATATTACACTTAAAAAGACCACAGTTGTCTCCTAATATTCCACATTCATGTGTACCAGAGAAGTGGAAAGTAGTAGGCAGATGTGGAAGGCAGAAATTTACAAATGGCAAAAAGGAAGAAGTAAACTATAAGGGACAGGTGTAGTGTTGCCATAGCAAATTTATTTTGACCGATATGATATGAATAGTATTTTTAGTTTTTAAATCCAATAATGATAGATAGAAATGTTTTATTAGTCAATCAATGGTATTTAAGCCTCTTGATATAATTTTTTAAATTAAGTAGTACATGACTTTTAGATTCCACAGGTAAGTGAGACCGTGGAGCTGTTCTCTCTCTGTGTCAGCCTTATGTCACTCAGCATAATGTCCTCCAGTTTCATTCATGTTGTTGCAAGTGACAGGATATCTTTCTTTTTTAAGAATGAATATTCCATCGTATAATTATACCACAACTTCATTTCACTGTGTATGTGCATATCAGATCATCATGTTGTACACTTTATAAAATAAAAAGAAACTGGGTAGGATAGAAATGACATTCTTATCTCAATATGTAAGAATAATAATAATGATAAAAGTACAGTTATTAGATCCTTCTCTGTGGCAGATATTATTCTAAATGCTCTACTATTATTTCATTTAATTCTTCTAATACCCTATTATTAGCCCCAATTTCTGGATGAGGAAACCGAGGCTTGAAACTAAGTAACTTGCCCTAAGTCTAATAGGTGTAAGTAAGGGAGCCACAATACACACCTAGGCAGTCTAATTTCACAGTCCTCCTGTAGGCACATTCTCAAATGTGCTCCCAGATTCCATATCAGCTTCCCTTTAAGCATCTTTCATGTCTTCTTTTCCCCTGCCACCCCTCCTCCCCCACTGCTTTCACTCTTCCATCTTCAGCTGGTCAGATTCCCTTCCCATTTAAGCCATTTGACCTTTCCACTATCCCAGCCTGTCTTTCTCCCAACCCAGCTGCCAAATCTCTGAACTACATCACCTTTAAAGACTGCCAGAGCTAGCAGATTAGGCAAATTGGGGAAATGGTCTTTAGATGGCCCTTCTCTGTTGTATCAAATATCTGGGAAGAGACTCAGAATAGCAGTCGTGCTGGTCTTTGTCTGTTTACCCAGGAAGGGAGGGAGGCAAATGGTGAGATCATCTGAGGCCTGTTTCATGATGCAAAAGGTAATGTCAAGAGACTGACCACTGTCAACAACAGACGAGTGCATGTGGCAGACTACAAGAGAAAGGAACACCAAGCAGCCAGAATCCATAAGAATGAAACTAAGGTAGAGCTAAGGGAAAGTCCAGATTTCTGGTGACTAATTTGCTACCAAGGAGGGCTATACTTGCTGGACCCTGCTGCACTTGGGAATGCCTTCCTGAATTACACTCCGAGTACAGTAATCTTTATAGAGAAGGGTAAGGAGGTAGCTCCACCTTATAGAGCTTTAAAAAAAAATCTGTCCCCCATACGTGTATAACCTGCATATTTTAACATACTTAACATTGTTTCCACTTAAGGGGAACATATCAACTCTGGGGGGGGCAATCCTCAGGGTTCATGCTGGCTGCTATGGGAGGTGCATTCTCACCAGGTGTTTATGAGGAAGACTAGCCCGACCCTGGCTGCAGGAGATGTGTGGGGTTCACCTGAGCGGAGTCTGGGTGGGCTGACGATGCAGAACACCTTCCGATCGTGGGGGTCCCTTGAGGCCAGTTCCCTTGTTCAGGCACTGCTAATGTCTCTTCTCTCTTCCATGTTTTTTTCTACCCTCAGCCAGTTAGGATGCATTTGGCTGTGGGGCAGATTCACATCTGAGAAGCAGATTCAAATACCTTAAACAATAATGAAATGTATAAAACCCCGTAAAAAGAAGGTCAGAGGTAGGACAGCTCCCAGCAAGGACCATCGGGGTCCCAGCTTCACTCCTCTATGTTTCTCGAGTCTTCTTTTGACTCTGCCGTTCTCTGGACCACATCCTACCCAGGTAGGAAGCAACATGGCTACAGTAGCTCCAAGCATCTTATCCAGACATAATACTTTGAGAGACAGAAAGGGGACCATCTTATATTGGTAACTCTTTTTAAAGTGAGGAAAACTGTCCATTCGCATCTTTGTTTTGCAGAAGTGGGTTTTATGCCTGAAATGGCCACTGGTGAGGAGAATGGGCATTGGCCGTCACCAGTCGGGATCCAGCACCTGAATCTAGGGCCCGGTGCCTCTGAAGCACATGGGGGGAGGGGTGTAACTGGATAGATTTGAGGAGTTACGTTCAGAGATTGGTTATTGGGAAGCAACCTCTAGTAGTGTCTGGTACAGCCAAGAAATATTTTCTACTTCATGGTGAAAGTGAGGAGGAAGAATGCCCTTAAACATGTTTTCTCCCAAATAATCCGCCTATATGTCATTTCTGTTCCTCTTAGTGGCTATGCTTTTTAAGCATAAAAGCCAGATTTGGAATTCTTTTTTTTCTCTCCTTTCTTTTGCCACATAATTTCCATGAGACAATGAGCACAGACTGGCCTAACTCCTTGAATTTCCAAAGGACAAAATGGGTGAAGGAAAATCTAGGGGAAAGTAAGTGACTTCACATTTAGCTAATACAATCCCTCCTCACGTACAGTGAGCACGTACACTACCACCCAGGGGAAACAGGGGCATTTGCCTCTCTCCCCCGCTCACCAGCTCAGGATGCCACACTCCTCAAGCTACTTGCCTTGGGGACTCCTTCTTCCCTTTCAGGCGAATGATAACTAACTTGGTCTCCCCTAAAGATGTCAAAAGAGTAGAAATGCACAGTGTGAGCTGCTGGAATCCTCAACTCCTCAAAGATAGTTAAGTCCAGCCCCTTCCCCTCTTCTTTAACCTCTGGTTCTGGATCCACCGGTCTCCTAAAACTCCTATTTGAGATTATCAGTATAAGATCAACAAGCATACTGACAAAAAAGGAAGCATTTCAGTACAGTGGTTTTGACAACCATCCTGAACTAGCAGACTCCTTTCCAACAATGGGATGTTTTCGTCCAAGCAGTATAAATCACAAACTATCAATATTTTATATTTGACTAATTTACGCACATGGGCCTTTCACCTTATACTAATCCTCTTTTACACTTGTTTTCCAATGGCATCTTCTTCTCTCATGTTTTTCTCAGTCTGAGCAGTAGACATTTTTGGTGTTTGTACAAAAATGCCAAGCACTGCACTGCACTTAACATTTTTCCTGTTTTTCCATATGGATGGCCCAGCTTCAGCTAGATTTTGATTATAATTTTCCACATAGATGATGCTTCCTGGCACTTTCGGAAACTACCTGATAATGACGCTGTATTGTATTGACAGAAATAATTCTTGTTAAAGCAGTATTCTATTAGGGCTTCAGCTTAACCTGTTTGCACACACCGCTGGCAGGGGATCCTTGACTAAGGAGCATGACCCCTCCTGTGAGCTCTATCTGGAACAAAACCTGAGGGGTTTCTTAAGGATAGAGCAAAAGGATTTTTTGAGAATGACTGACTCTAAGCTCTGGAAACTAACACTCTGTAGTTCATGCTCGACCTACCTTAATCATTAGCATAATTCTACCGTGTTTCCCCGAAAATAAGACATAGCCGGACAATCAGCTCTAATGCGTCTTTTGGAGCAAAATTTAACATAAGACCTGGTCTTATTTTACTATAATATAAGACCGGGTCTTTGATGTGTGATATGATATGACATGATATGATACGATGCGATGCCATGCAATGCTATGCGATGTGATGCGATGCAATGTGATACGATACGATACGATATGATAATACCAGGTCTTATATTAAATTTGCTCCAAAAGATACATTAGAGCTCATTGTCTGGCGAGGTCTTATTTTCAGGGAAACATGGTATGCCAAAGCTTCCAGAGGGTATTCAGTAGGATTCCGAAACACACTTGCAGTTCTCCTTCACTAAAGTGGTGAAACCCATTACCTGGAGGAATTTCCTGAATTCTACTGCATAGGTTTCTTTTCCCTTTAGTTGTCCAGGTTCCTCACTCAGTCAGTCATTTCTTCATTCAAGGACATATCTTAGTCTTTGCCTGTGTGTCCTATACTGTTCCTGGCCCCCTAAGCTCCGCTTCTGTATTCCAAGGCTCTTAGCACTAGGCTGGGCAGAGGGATGGAGAGAAGACGGCTCTCACTCTCTGGTTATAGACTCAAACTGACTAAGTATTTATTGCATTTCTGGTAAGGGCTGCTTTTCCAATACTCTTGTGAAATGCCTGTTCCTAGTTTTTAATTACTAGGGAAATACATTTCTATTTTAATTGTACTGGAGTTTCCTATTCTAATCCAAGTACTCCTTGTAGTTATAGAACCATACTCAGTGCAGATTTGTATAGGTTCTGCCCCAATGTTTGTTGTCACACTATAGTGATAGCGAAAAATGTAATTTGTTCCTCTTGGTGGGATAAATAGTTCCCTTCTGAAGATATGAGCTATAAATGGATTCCATCTCCTCCCTTCCAGTAGAATCTAAGCTGTCAAAGGACCTCAAGCCATACCTTTCCGGCTTCCACAGATCCAGGGTTTATTGAGAAACCTCAGGCTGTAAACTGGAGCTCTGAATTTTGTTTCACCAGAAGAGCAAAGTGTGTGTGCATGTATACACTGGTGCTTTAAAATGAATTAGAATGTTGTACTAGTTATCTGTTGTTACATAACAATTTGCCCCGAACTTGGCAGTTTAAAATACCAGACAATTATAATCTCACAGTTTCTGTGGTCAGGCATCCAGCCGCAGCTTGGCGGGCTGAGTGCTTCTGGCACAGAGTCTCTCGTGAGGTCGCAGTCAAGCTCTTGCTGGGCACGAAGTCATCTCAAAGCTCACCTGGGGGGAGAATCTGTTTCCAGGCTCACTGAAGCATTTGCTGGCAGGCCTCATTTCCTCACTGCATCAGCTACTCCATCCATAGGTTGCCTGAGTATCTTCATGACATGCAGCTGACAAAGACAGAGTGCACACTTGAGAGAAACAGAGTACCCAAGACAGAAGCTGCAGTCTTTGATAGCCTAACCTCAGAAGTGACATACCACCACTTCTTCCATGTGCTAGTGGGCACCCCGACCAACCCTGGTACAATGGAGAAGGGGACTGTGCAAAAAGGTGAATCCCAGGAGTGGGTATCACTGGGGACCTTCTTAGTGGCTGGCTACCACAGATGCCTTTAAATTGGGTATGTCTTTCAAGTGGCATATTTCCACCACTCCCTGTTGTTTCCAAGAACCCCAACCACCAGCTCCACATCCCTTTCAAATGTTTCCTTTACCTGCCTACCTCTAAAAGCATGTGTGTTTGTGACCGCTAGTCTAACCATTTCATGTCCAGTATCCTATGTATTATAGTTCAAAAAAATCACATCCTGGCCCTCAACCTTGATCACCATTGAACTGGGCGATTATATTCCATTATTAGTGCAGCCTTTCAAAAATACTATTAATAAAATATTGAGCATTCTATTAGTGTGATAAAAATAAAAGAAAATGAGAACGCAGGAAACCAGCTAGTCAGTAGCAAAACCAAAGTGTTCTGACCTCTACCCCAGTGCTCTTTTTTTTTTTTTTTTTTCACAATGTGCAGCCAGTCTTCAGCTGCTTAAAGAAGTTGAAGAGCTGTCCTCAGTTGCTTCAAAGGGCAGAACCAGAACCAACAATGCACTACTAATTTTTAGCTCAATGTAATGACAATCTAGCAATTAGAGAGCCACACCAATGGAAGGGAGGCCATCATTGGAAGCCTTCAAACCAAAGTTGGATGATCAACATTTAGGAATTTCTGGGCCCTTAAGGAGATCAAGCCAGACAATCCCTAAGAAATGTTCTTCCAAACCTGAGTTTCTGGAACTGCTCTTCTGGCTCCTCATTAACTGTTACCTCTTATCCTTCCTGAGAATTCCAAACTGAAACATGGAAGACGGACGGAAGAGTTGGCTGGGGAATGACGGGGACACATTTTCTCTCCTGACCTTGGATTCATCTCCCTTTGAAACAGAGGAAAATGATTCCCATGGCTTCTTACTCTTTCTCTACCCCTTTCACTGTCAGCTGTAGCCCTTAATTTCCTAAGAAGTGTATCCCCCTATGGTTATGAGGTGTATGTGTCTGCTCTGTAGTGGAGCATTCACAGAATTTGGGGAAGGCTTCAACTAGAGGATTTCAATTCAAGCCAACAAGTATATATTTGGTGACTGCTGCTCAGGGCTAGCATTTTCCTGGGCACTAAAGAGAGCACTGTGAGTAGGCATGATGACTGCCACCTCAGAGAACTGGCCATTTGTCTGTAAGTTTTACTGCCCAGCTCCACTCTACTTGCAATATTGATTGAAACCGGCAGGGAACAAGGCATCTTCCTCACTCTTCAGACTTCACACTTTTCATAAATAACCTGTGGGTGACCTCTGAAATTCGCACAAAATAAGCACAAAGTTACCCATTACACAAATCACAGAATTTAGCCCACATTCAAGAGAAGTACTTTGCAGCTGCAGGGTGATTTTTCACTCCTATATCTCAAATTATTTCCTTCAAAGGCACACTTAGTTGTCTGCTTCACAAAGAGAAACCAATATGACACAATTTTAAAATTATATTTAATCGCTTTCATGGTGTGCTCTACTTGGTAAAGAAGGAAAAAGAAAGGTTAGGGGAAGGCCAGGATCCTTTTTCTGCAATGGATGGCTGACACAGGAAAAAAGACACAATACCCAGGCTCTGCTTTCTGCTACCTGCAGTATGAAACTCACTTACATTGTCCCAAATTCCTTTTATTTTATTTTCAATGCCTAATTTTTCCCAGCATTTCTTCTCTTGCCATCTTTTTCCTCTGTTGCCATGTACAATGCAGGACAACAGTTCCTGGACTCTGAAAATATAGTAACTTCAGGAGAATATTACCTGCAGAAAATTAATTTCTGTACCTCCAGTTATAAAGATTCATTTGCATATGAAATCCTTAATTCCCAGTGATGAGCAATGTCCATCTTTCACTAATCTAATACAGTAGCAACTGCTGTACCATGTCATTTTGTTGGAGGCGATGACTAAGCTTTACCAAAATTGTTTTGAACCAGTGTTCCCATGATTTTGTTCTGGTTGAAAAAAATGCCATGACCTCATTTTTTCGTATAGTTGTATAAGTCATCTATTGCAGCAAAACTATCCTTTCCCCCCCACCACCACCACCCCAATTTAGTGGCGGCAATCATTTAGTTAGCCCACCATTCTGTTGGTGGGCAATACTCCTGGTCTTGGCTGGCCTCACTCATACATCTGTGATCAGCTGCTGGGTTGCCTGAGGGCTGACTGGCCTAAGGTGGCCTCAGCGGGGCTGACTCATCTCTGCTCCATGTGGTCTCTCAGTCTCCACCAGGTTGGGCTGGTTCCCAAGGTCGTGGTGGGTTCCTAAGAGTG
Organism: Rhinolophus sinicus; assembly: GCF_036562045.2. Classification (NCBI taxonomy): domain Eukaryota; kingdom Metazoa; phylum Chordata; class Mammalia; order Chiroptera; family Rhinolophidae; genus Rhinolophus; species Rhinolophus sinicus. The sequence continues at coordinate 111,408,957 of NC_133755.1, forward strand.
ACAAGAGTGAAACCTGCAAGACCTAATGAGGCTTAAGCCCAAACTCTCACAGAGTAATGTCCACTGCATCCTGTTGGTCAAAGCAAATCACAAGGACAGCCCAAATGCAAGGGGTGGGGAAAGAGACTCCGCTTAAGGTAAGGAGCTGCAGATACTGTGGCCAGTATTGTAATCTACCACTCCAGCTGTTTGTCGCTTATTCACTTTTATTCTTTGCAATATCTTATTGGGTCTACATCTGATTCATTTTTTATTCCTCCCTATAGTTCCCTTCACTTCTAGAGCCTAAGAAGGAAAGGGAAGGAAAATAGCATTATTTGCACGTAGTACATGCCAGGTGTTGACTAGACATTTTCAGTGGGTTCATTCAATACCTGCATAGCCATTTTGCAAGAAAATCGAGACCACAAAATGAAAATAACTTGCCCAGGTAGCTCAGTCTAAATGCCAGAGTTCGGGCTTGAAATTGCATTTAGGTGCAATTCCAAAGTTCTTCATGTTCTACCATGGTGCTTAGCATGTTTTCTTACAGTTAAGTCACATCACTAATAAATGAATGAAACAGTACAGATCAGCTATAAGTTTAGTATTTCTCAAATGATTTATCTTCTTTTTTAATTAATATGGCAAATCTATTCAAGCCATGCTCCTCTGTCATTATGTATGTACTACAAATATTCTCTCCCTACCCCTTCAAGTGTCAATTAAGGTAATGCACCAGTAATTCCCATTATTTTTTGAAAGCCACACTTAAACAGTGCCATCTCTGGCCATCCTAGTCCAAATGCTATCCAGGTTTACACACTGGCATTTCCTGGCAGTATTAATGCTAGGCTAATAAGAATTGAAAGTTGAGAAAAAATTTACCATTGTCTATTTTGAATTCCCCAAAAGATTTGATTAATGAATTGTGCAGATTTGTAATTCTGCAGTTTGTCAGACATTGTAAACCATGACTGCTTTGATTGAAGTCAGATGTCTCTGAATATGATTCAAAGCAGACAGATCTCATCTTTTTTGGAGATAAGATTAAATAAGATTTTTGTCACTGATTCAAAATGTTTCTCCCTAAGACTGTCTTAGTCTAGAATGGCACAAAAGCAATCCATCGATCTCTTCTAATTTGTCCTAGTTCAAATATTTTGATGTGCACTGAGGGAGTGTGTCTGAGATGACACTGTCAGGCACAGACCAGTAACTATCCCAGTTATATGCATGTGCTTGGCCTTTGCTTTGCTATAATCACTTGGCTTTGCGAGGATTACCCAAACGGTTTTTCTAATGAAGGCAGTCCTGCTAGACTATGAATTTCCTTTGCATTGATTACAAACACCTGGATAACTTACTAGTGGAATTACAGAAGTCTACAAAAGTCCATTTGTGTGTATATGAGTAAAAACAATGTTTTCACAAAATGGGAGTTTTACGTCTTTGTTTTCAGTTGGAAAGACTTAGTGCCTTGAGTATGGTGAATTCTCAAGGAATTTTTTATGAAAATTGAATTAATTTGACACACTGGTAAGAAAACCAGTCTTGGAATAAAACAGAACTTGTTTCAAATGCTAGGTCCCCCACTATGCTGGGCGAGATTAGGCAAGTGACTTAACCTCTCTGTGCTGTCATCTATGTAGCTCTCTATCTATTTATCTATCTTTAAAATAGCAGGAATAATACCTACCTAATTAAGTTGCATGTGAAGTAATGAGATACAGTGTGTGTAAAATCCTTGTTCAATGGCCAGCACAGAATAGGTACTCAATAAATTGAATGCATTGTTATTATTTATTAATTCATTAATACTAATGTCTACACTAATTTTCATGAGCTAAAGTGCTAGGCTTGATTAATGTGCATGTTTTCATCTTCCCTTCCTCCTGTACCTGATGGCAATTCCTCTCCATAGTAAAAGGAAGTTTAAAAGTTATATGTTTATACAAACTTTGTTCCTTCATTCTTAGACTGAGTTTTAGGAGTCTTCCTGTTGAATAATTTATATAGTCACAAAAAGAATGAAGTATCTTTGTTATATCTCGTGCTATTACTATTTATCAGGGATCGTTGCCTTTATTAAAGATGACAGAAATAGTTCATTTGTTATGGAAGAGAGGTATTATGTGCCACACAGTGTGTGGCTCATAATAGTTGCTTAAAAAATACTTATTGTGAATAAGTGAATGATGAACAGCTAATGAACAAATAAATCATTTATTATTTAGTTACTCAGGAGTCAATTCGTTAAAACTTATTGATAAAAATTGCTTTGGGATTATAAAAAGCCCCCACACAAATGAGATGTATCACTGAAGCATACAGTGTGATATTATTATGTCTTTATTGCTAAATCATTGCATGCTGAGGCGTTGATTAAAATGGGTATTTGACTGATTTTTAAGAAGGTAATGAAACTCCTGTATTGCTTTGTAGTTGCAATAATTTTAAAAGAACCCATGAAAACATACTTCAGTTTTCCCACTTAAATGAATATCGTGAATATAGTAACATATGAATTAAAAAGAAGAAAGAAAAAGTTTTTATATTTTTTTTATTTTTCACTTTATGGGCAGTTACTACTAAGCCATTATTATGATGTGATCAGCAATTTTAGCAGTAGAGACGATACTAATTATTTTTGAAAATCCCTAGTGCTTCATATCATCACTCACAACAGAAAGACTCCTTTTAATTAAGTGTCAGGAACTAGTCCGTGAAACTTTGCCAGCATTTCTGCTAACCAGTAAGTAAGGTTAATTGACAATTCTTAATAAAGAATCTTAGAGAAATTCATATCATAATTAACATAATTTAAGATGCTGATAATGCATGAATTATCTACTCAATCAGTATAAGTGGACTCTTTGATCTTGAAGAGAAAGTGCAGTAGTATCTTACATTAGTAAGATCTCTCATTCGTGTAAATTAGTATCTCCGAATGTTGCTAATTAGCAAGCCTGAGACCAACCACAATAAAAATCAAGTTTGCCAAATAAAAAGAGTGGTGGTTAAGGTATTTGGTAAACATGGTTCGATTACTACTGATTGAATCCCCCAGTAACCAAGTTCTCTGTGACTGGCAGTCACCATGCAGAGAATGCAAAGCCACCCAACCATTATTAGTCACTTAGTAGCCATCTAGGTTATCAGATCAACTGTCAACGACTATCACAATGTTTGTGTTCAAGTAACACTTATTTTACTGAATAAAGGCCCTAAATCTCGAGGATAATGATGCTGGCAATTCAGATATGCCAAAGAGAAATGATAAAGTGCATGTATGTGTGGAAAAAAACAGAGTACGCGTATATGTAGGATTTGGTACTATATGCGATTTCCAGCATCCACGGGGGTCTTGGAACCTCGGATAAGGGGAGACTACTGTACTTAAGGACTCTTATGTTAAGTACTTTGCAGACTGTGTGCATGTCTGTTTACTTCCTGTAGGGAAACATGTGAAAATGGAGCAATAATTCTTCCCACGTCTTCCAGTAATCTCTCAGTAACATTTTCCACAAAGTCAACTGCATCAGGGACCCCAATCCGTTCCACTGTGACTTTTCTTGGAGAAGTCCTCCTGGAAGCCTCCCTCCCCCTTTTAGCTAAGTTGACTGGCCTCCAAGCCTGCTGCTGCATGGCTATTACCTTTTGCATTTCTTTTGATTTCCTTTTAGATTGAATTTCCAGTTGAGGGGTATCATGTTCTTGTCATTCTTGATATATTCTTCTTTCAGAAAGTAAAACTCCAATATTTTTTCAGGCAAAAAGATGGTGTGATGACAGAAAGCATGAGGCTGACAGCTGTCGACGTGCCTGTCCCTTGTTAATCAGTCTTACCTGGACCGATTACCCTCTCCACTTCCGCACTGTGATCGCACAGGGGTTTTCCTTCACCGTCGTCCTGTGCTTCCTGTTGTCTCCTGTGCCTCTGTCTTCCTCTCTCTTGGTTCACTTTCCTGTTTTGATGAGGTACCTCTTCTAGTGCATTCCTGAGAAAAGGTGCAAGGAAAGCCGAGTGTTTTGAGAATGTTCATGCCTGAAAATGGCTTTATCCCTTCCTCATGCAACTTAATAGTTTGGCTTGTGACAAGATATAGGAGGGAAATAATGTCCCTTCAGCATTTTGAAAGCATTGCACCCTGTGTGCTTGTTTTCAGAATTGTCATTAAGTCCAAAGCCATTCTGATTTTTGCACGGGAGCAGTGGGGTTTTTCATTTGTTTGTATGTGTGTTTATCTTTAGAAGCTCACAGAATTCACTTTTTGTCCCCAGTGTTCTGAATTTTCATAATATTTCTTGGTATGGGTGTATTTTTATCCACTACAGTGGATACTCAAGGGGTCATTTTAAACTGGTAATTCATGACCTTCTGTTCTGGAATATTTTATTGTTTGTTTTGTTTTGTTATGGTCTCTTCCCTTTATTTTCTCTGTTGTCTCTTATGGAAATCCTTATTTGGAGGTTGAACTTGTCAACTGGCCCTCTGATTTTCTTATCTTTCCTCTCCCGTTGTCCACCTCTTTGTCTTTTAGCTCTACTTTCTAGGAGTCCTTACTGAGATTTTTATTTCCTCTATCATTTCTAAGGTTATTTGTTGTTGTTGTTGTTTACTAAGTGTCCCTCTGTTTTAGGTTTCTATTTTTGTTTCATAGATATAGTATATTGCCTTATCTCTGTGAAGATATTGACAGTGTTTTGAAATTTTATTTTCCTTCGTTTCTATTTCCTTCTGATTGATTTGGATCTCTATCTTTGTATAGGAAGATTTCTTCAGATATTTAGTAAACCTTGGATGTCTCCTCATAATTAAGTGTGGAAGATGACATGGGTGACTGGAATTTCCGACCATATGGTTGGAGCCAGTCAACTTTGATCTTCACCATAGGTTGATCTGGGTCAGCCATTTCTCAGAAAATTTCTGGTGTTGATATAAATTAGTTCTTTTTTGTTGAGCTGCTCATATTTCTCAGAGAGTACTTATCAACTCCTAGCTGGAGGGTAGAAGTCCTGTTGCCATTGTTAAGATATGATGCCGTGCCAGTGGGTTCTCAACGTCCAGACTGTGTATGGTCACTTGATGCCCTGGATTTTGGTGTAATACCACCCTTCAGCTGTGCCCAATGACGCTTCACCCAGACACTTCCCGTCAGTCCCCTGCTGGAAAAGGAGGAAAGCATCTGCCCTGAAAGTGTGGGGTAGATTGCACACAACCTTCCTTATCTTGTTATCCCCAGAAGTACTAAGTGCTGCCAATTCCTGAGCCTTTTGAGTTTTCTGAAGTGTAAATTTTGTTGTTTCTCAGCTTTTCCCTATGTTGGCACAGGGTATTCTCTGGTATCAGTCAGTTACCTCACTTGTCCATCTGCTTTCCCACTTCCAAAATTATGCTGTTGCTGCCTCCTTTCCCATTCTATTCTTTATGAACTTAAGGTTTTTTTTTAAGAGCATTTGTCACTGTAATTTTGGTTGGTTTTTCAGAGGGATCAACATTAGGTGTGTATGTTCAATGTACCACTTTAACCCAGAAAGGAATGTGTGTGTGTGTGTGTGTGTGTGCGCGCGCGCGCGCTGGATCACAATAGTAAATGTATTTCTTATTGTGGATGGAAATCAAAATATTTGAAAACTACTGCTAGGCCATGCCAACAACAAAGTAGTCAAGTCCATACAAGGCTAATTGTGTTTTCTCTCTACTATGAAAGTCTTCCATGGAACTGAGGGACTTTTAAAGATGTATGGGACCTTTCTTTTTTTTTTTTTCAGAATGTGGTATTCTCAGGAAACCCTAGATCTAACTCTTTTTAGAAAAAAAAAAGGTAGCTGCATTTCCTCTGATAGTGTAGTCAAATGCACCTCTTCATTTTTATTCTGGGTACTAGGATTATTTATTCTGGGTCTCAAATTTTGTTCCATGTCATAATACCAAAAAAATAAAACAAAATGAACAGCCAGCACACCTAAATTATGCAATCTCTATCAATCTATAATCTTCATTTGTGCTAACGTTTGCTATATAAATTGTATCTACTTTGGTAAAAATACACAGGAAAATGAAATTACCTTCTCAAAATGTTAAAATTATCCCTTTAACCAGAATATTGCTTTAAAAACTCAAAAGGATATTTTATATATCCAATATATATGTTACAGGTATAAGTACTTGTACTTGTTTTCAATAACAACAATATTTTTGTTTACCCAATTTTGTTTCAAATAGTATAGCATTTTAATTCTACAGCGTAGAAAATATTTAATTGGAATATGTTCACAGATGCATCAAAAACTTTCTTATAGCATAATATTTTATTTCTATGGGAATTCAATAAGATTTTCTTAGTTCTTAATATGAACTTAATTTTAAGCGATTTACTCCAAATCTCCTAAGATTCAGAATTGAGTGAAAAGTGGTTACACGACTGAAATTTCACTATTTGCCCCACAGTACTAGCAATATAAGGTTCTGGGATAAAGGTGACATTTAGGAAAACACTAGAGAGTGAATATCCAAAAGTGACATATGAAGTTACACTATATCTCACTGTGATATATTTCCATTTCCATTAATGTTACACTGTTTCTGAAGAGAAAAATAAGTATTATATTAATATGGATGCTATAGATAGCTAGTGAGAAATCCCTATTGCTTGTTGTACTAATGTTAAAATTCTTATTTGTTAATCATAAACTTATAGACCCAAAAATGTAAAGTGGACCTATAGGTTGCGTTTCAATCTAAAATAAAATTGTAAAGTATGATTTTATTCAACAAATATTTCCTGAGTTCTACTATAGAAGTTATCCATTCTTTTACTTTAAACTCATGTTGCCTGTTGAATATTTTCATGGGGTACTAGGGGAAAATCCTATTTTAAAATCCTATAAAAATTAAACTTTATGAGGAAAATCGGACTTTTTTCTTTTTCCACAGTAGGGTCTTGAAGTATACCTAGTCAAGGAAGATTACCAAAAATAAAAATAAAAAAGCCACAAGAGAACACTATAAGGCCAAAATCCAGAGGTTAGCTAGTGATTTCATCTTTGTAATCAATACGATAGTACGGAGGAGTATTACTCTCACCCTGATTGGTCCCGACAATAAATATTAGCACACTATTCTAAGTGCTTGAGATACATCAGAGAACAAGATCCTGGTCATTGAGGAGATGACATTCTAATAGGGAAGATAAATAATGAACACATACAAGTAAATTGTTTAATATATTAGAAAGTGACAAATGCTATGAAGCAAAGAAAAAGGAGAGCCAGGTCTGGAGATTCAGATTGGTGGAGGGGAGAGGTATATAACCTTAAATAGGGTAGTCCAGGTGTTTCTCCTGGAAAACTGATATTGAACTAAGGCAGCTAGGGAGTCTCGAGGCTATCTGGAAAGGAACATTTCCCAAAACGAACCCTATAGACAGAGATGCCTGGCTCCTTCAAGGAGCAACTAGGAGGCCTGGCGTCGGGGGCCTTCAGGAAAAGAGCAAGTGGGAGAGTGATGGGAAATGAGATCAGACAGGAAGTGGGGAGCAGGCAGACATACAGGGCCTGTAGGCCTTGTAAAGACTTGGGCTTTTACGCTGGGAAAAATGGGGCACCATTGGATAATTGTTTGCAGAGAGACACGATCTCAATTTTAAAAGGATTGCTCTGCCTTTATAACTCTATGTCTTGGGCAGGCCACTTAACCTTGCTGAGCTGCAGTTTCCTCACTTGTAAAATGAGCATAATATTTCCAATCTGACAATATTATGTTTTAAATTACAGTCCATATCTGTAAACCACTTCACCTGTGAGAATGGAATAAATTGTAGCTATCATTAATAAAAAAGGGCCCTTGCCTCCATTCCACAAAGTGCTGAAGGCAAAGGCCTGAATTCAGCCAACTCTGAACACAAAGTTGAGAATCAGGAGCCATCATGGCCTCTTATCTGGCAACTTCTTCAGTGAAGACACTCGTCCCTAGACTTCTGGGAAATGACCCATCAAGTGAACAAGAACACAGTGAAGGGCCATCTACCCAACCGCACAGTTCATGTATTTTTCAAATCCTAAATCTGGACATTATTTAAATCAAGGAACTCCTGTCATGGTGCTGAGGGGAAATTCTTTATCATTCATGAAGCAAACAAGTGTTGAGTGTCTTCTTTGCACCACCCAGTGTTCCAGGGGCAGAAGGGACATGGATGAGAAGATACTGGATAGGTAAATAAATGGATAAGAAGACATGGTCCCTGCCTTCACAGAGGTTTCTGTCTAGCAAGGAAAAGGGCTTGTAAACAATCAAATATAATATTGTGAATAATGCTCATCAGAGATAATGTGTCCACAGTACAGGAAGTTAGGGCTGAGTTGGTCTTGGGGATCAGGCTGAGTTTCATGGAGATGATAGACTCTGGAAAGGCTTGTAATTGCAGTTAAAGCTGAGGCTCTAAACTCTGTCATGCTTCCCTCCACACTTCATCCTCGTTGCTTTGGATAACTCAAAATAAAAGTAATTGCTAAACTGCAAAATATAATTCTTGTTTTCAAAATGGCACAGAAGTTATATACATGCTGAAATTTAAATGGTTTGTTCTCAATATTCTGATAGTCTCCCCGTTTGGGGTGCCCCTTGGTTTTGTGGGACCGTGTGCATATTATAATTCACTGCAAATTCAGCACCCAGAGATTGCCAGCCAAAAAAGGGAAAGGAAAGGAGACTGAGTGGGGGATGTATAGATAGTACCCCTTGGGAAGGTATTCAAAGGTAATGATTCTTAAACAGCACCTCGAGAAATCGCTGGTCGTCTGGTGTAGCTGGAGCATGGGAGGGAAAGGCAATAATAAGATGAGGCTGAATGGGGGCTTCAGAGGTATCAGCATAAAGTTCCCCCACATGGCAACCAGAGATGTTCAGCTTGACCTTGACATTGAACATCACTCAACACAGAGGAAAAGAGACTAGAAGAAACTATGTTAAAATTGAATAGGATTTGCCTCAGAGTGTTAGAACTATGTGAATTTTTTTCTCATTCTGTATGATTTCATTTAAAATTCAAATGTTCAAAGTTTCTACAGAAAACAAGCATTATGATTACAATGAAAGAAAAACAAAGTTAAAATAAAGAGTATTAGAAAAGAAAAAATTCTACAACAAAAAAATATATTATATCGGGCCTTTTTCTGGGCTCCTTATTAGTGCCTTGAGGGCCCAGTACGTCTCTTGGTGACTTAGCAGCATCTAGCACAGAACAGAAAATAAGGGCCTGAGCCAAGGACAGAGCGAAATGAAATTGTGCTACTACATCAGAGCGCAAGCAGTTATTCTAAACTCCAGCTGGATTAAAGGAATTGCCTTTGGACTAGCACATGACTAAAATGGAGCCTCTAAATTTAGGGTGATATTTAAGATGTTGGGACATGATAGCAAGGAAAAGGTAATTGAAATACAACCAGCGGCAGAAGGAAGGAACCCTTGGAAAATAAATTATAATTCATAATAGGATGTAATTAATGTGTCATCACCACCATTAATAGTAGCCATTTTAATGTGTGTTCCCCATAGCACAACAGAATAGAATCATTACACTCTTCACTTAAATTCCTAAAATAAAAATGTGTTGTGAACTTCTAGCTCTCACATTTTTACTACAAGAAACATTACAGTAGTGGTTGCCTTTTAGTTCTGGGACTCAGGGAGATTATTTTTCTTCATTCTAAAAGATATATTATTTTTGTGATGGAAAAGCATCTTTAAATTATTTATGAAATTTTAAGAGAAATACAAATCATTTTTAATTTCATATGCTAGTATAGCTAATTTCACTTTACATATTCTCTCCTGGTTGGTTTTCTTTTCACATATTCATTGTACATAGTTATAATCAATGTGAGTATCTAGCTTCATAGTTTAATTTTATTGAACATTTAAAAATACTTTTATATTATTATAGTATATTAATAATTATCTTTTGTAGCTATTTAGTACATCAATATGGATAAATACTATAATTTATAGTTTCCTACTTTGAGACATTAGAATTTATATAACTATTTTTCTACAATGGACTATCATGCAATAAGCATTATTTCATTAAGCTGCCTTTATATTTTTTAATTATTTTCTGAAGAAAATTTCTGTTGTGGAAACTTATAAATTGCTGAAAATAAGATTTTTATTATTTTTTATTCCCATAAAAAATGCTCCAATTTACATTATCACTAGCAATGTCAAAGTGTACCAGGTTCACCTCAATTTTGTTAGTATTAGTTGTTATTCTTTTGCTAATTAACTAATTATAAGTCCATATTTTCACCTAATTTTTATTTATCTATTTATTTCTAATAATGTTGAATAGTTTTCAGTCATTCTTTATAACTAGTGGTCTCTCCAGATTTACTTATTTATACATTTGTATTTTGGATTGTGATCTATTCAAATAAGTTCCTTATACATGATAAATATTAAGCCTTTTTATATCTTTTGATTTTTTTTCTAATCAAGCATTTTTGGCATTATAATTTAGTTATTTCAAGTAGTAACATGATCAGAGCTGTCAGGTGTCTCTCTTATAATTTCTTCTATTGGTTCAAACATTAGGACATTATCATTCCTCTACAGACAAACCAGGTGGTTTCTGCTGGGTTTTGACAATTTGATTTTATTTTGGTCTATAAACTTGTAAGCTTCCTATGTGTAAAAACAGTAGTGACTTCTTTCAAAGAGAACAGTCCCAAGGCCTGAAAAGAATGAGGTTTCAGATGGCTGATCGGTAGAGGACAATAACCAGAATTCAGAAAGCTGAGGCCTTTAAGTAGAATAAAAATATGATAAAACCTCGTTCCTATATCACCAATTTCTCCAGGGATTTTTTTCTGTTTTTTATGATTCAGTCATTTTCTGTTGTCTTGTGAAGCACCTATATTGTCTCAAACTGTTCCTGTAGAAAATATACTAGCGGCACCAGGGGAAACATGGTGCCATGGTGGAATTAGTCCAAATCCAATGGCAGGTTGTCAAACACACTCCTCAGCTTCAGCTGAGAGAAACCAGAGCATATCATTTTTCCATACACAGTAGTGTCCTGGACCTTGGCTATACTTGATTCCTTTGGGGGCCTGAAAAAAAACACTGATGCCTGGGTTACAACCTTCAGTTTCCTGATGCCACTGGTCTTGAGGTCATTATGGGTATTGAGATTTTTTTTTAATGTTCCCCAGGTGATTCTAATGTATAGCCAAGGTTGAAAAACATTGTAATCATTTCATCAAGAAATGTAAAAAAAGAAATCTAATCTGTAAGAGGAGGTGACCAAGAGAAAGAACTAGAAACTACCTGTCCTTTTTTCATAAATACCTGCATCTTGGTGGCAAAATTTCATAGTGGGAACAGAAAAATGGGCTTTGGCCATAACAGAAGTTTCCAGAATGTTTCTTTACCTCCTCCCTCATCATCTAAGGTTCAGGTGGTCTTTTCCAGGCACTATAAAATAGATTTTCAAAAATATGGGAGAAGAAAATATTTGAAAGCAAATCTTGAACTCTGATAATTAATAGGAAACAGAATTGGGTTGGGAATGATAAATGGTTTTATACTTCTTTTTCTGCAGGCAAGGATTGTGCACTAGGGTAGGCTCACCGACCCTAAGAGGATTACCCACAGGGAACACCTCACTCCACTGGCATTTTGCCCATCATGACTGGGTTTTTTCCAGATTGATGTTCACATAAGCTTATGGTCTCATAACCCTGGTCTCCCAAAATACCAGGGCAGAGGACCAGATGTGTGGTTGGAGAGCAGAGAACCAGCCTTGGCTGAAAATTTAGCTCCACCCAGGTGCCATAGAGTTCAGAGAGGGTTTTAAGCCTCTAGGTATCATAAGAAAGACATTTAATGTGGTGTTAACCTCACTGGAAAGAAAATTGATATCTCAAGATACTTATAAAGCAGAAAGATGGCATTTTTGTGGCTTTAAAATAAGGAGAAAACTTTTCTAACTCAGTCCTTGCTTCAATACATGCTAGCAAATATATATCTCCTATTCATTTACTCTGACCAAACCTAAAAAGAAAAAATTTTAAAGACTGAGAGTTTATGCTATGAATAATCAAGTTTAAATGGCATAATAAAATTCCACAATGAGATGCATTTGGATATGATGCAATTGGTGACTGACTCCCATCTCCACCTTCTGCCTCGTATGTTCCTAAACAAGATGGATAGACCGAAGTTCTTGTCAGGGTACAGGACAGAGGTGAGGGGAAGCAGCACCAGGCTGGGACGGAACTCATAATCACTTGGGATGTTCCCCCCTCCATTTACAGTCAGTGCAAACATTGTAGTTTCACTATCTTCACTTTTGTTCTTTATTTTTTTTTTATTATTAGTTTTAGGTGTATAAAACAACATAGTGATTAGACATTTACACCCCTCAACCCCTCACAAAGTGATAACCCCAAGTCTGCTACCACCAGACACTGTACATAGCTATAACAATGCCATTGACTATACTCCCTGTACTACACATTCTATATTTTTTTACATATAGTTGACATTCAATATTATTTTATATTCAGTTGCAGGTGTACAGCATAGTGGTTAGACATTTATATAATTTATGAAGTGATCCTCCCATTAGTCTAGTACCCATCTGACACTATACATAGTCTTTACATTATTGACTATATTCTCCATACTGTTTTTCATATCCCATGAATGTTTTGTAGCTACCAATTTGTACTTCCGAATCCCTTCATCTTTCTCACTCATCCCCCAACTCCCCTCCCTTCTAGCAACCATCAGTTTATTCTCTGTATCCATGAGTCTATTTCTGTTTTGTTTGTTCATTTATTCTGTTCTTCAGATTCCATATATAATGATATGATATGGTATTTGTCTTTCTCAGTCTGACTTCTTTCACTTAGCATAATACCCTCTAGGTCCATCCATATTGTTGCAAATGGTAAGATTTAATTCTTTTTTTATGACAGAGTAATACTCCATTGTATAAATGTACACAATTTCTTTATCCAATTGTCTATTGATGGGCATTTCAGTTGTTTCCATTATCTTGGCTATTGTGAATAGTACTGCAGTAAACATAAGGGTGTATATATCTTTCCAAATTAGTGTTTGGGATTTCTTTGGATAAATACCCAGGAGTAGAATTGCTGGGTCATAAGGTAGTTCTATTTTTAATTTTTTCAGGAACCATCATACTATTTTCCACAGTGGCTGCACCAATTTGCAGTCCCACAACAGTGCACAAAGGTTTCCTTTTCTCCACATCCTGGCCAACACTTGTTATTTGTTGATTTATTGGTGATAGCCATTCTGACAGGTGTGAGGTGATATCTCATTGTGGTTTTTATTTGCATTTCTCTGAGGATTAGTGACATTGAACGTCTTTTCATATGTCTATTGGCCATTTGTATGTCCTCTTTGGAGAAATGTCTATTCAGGCCCTCTGCCCATTTTTTCATTGGATTGTTTTTTCAGTGTTGAGTTGTATGAGTTTTTAATAGATTTTGGATATTAACCCCTTATCAGATGCATCATTGGCAAATTATCCCATTCAGTAGGATGTCTTTTTGTTTTGTGTATACTTTTTTGCTTATTGTGATAGTACACACTGGCTGAAAAGTTTTTTCGTTAATTTCATGAAAGGACCCTGTATTTTATGTTATTTAACTATTTTGACCTGCATCATCATGTTATGGTTGGTTATATTGTATTTTCGAGTAGATAAGCCATTAATACAGGCATTGCAGGAGCTGCCTTCTCTATAACCTCTCCACAGGGTTCCTTGGTTTTCTGAGGTATAAGATGGGACCATGTTTGAAGTGGTTCTCACTAGAGTTCAGATGAGGAAAAGCTGTCACATGCTTCTATTTTGAAGGGCAGTGTAAAGTACTCTTGTGAATTCTGTACTGAGAATCCTGATAAAGTGTGTTATTCAATATTTCCCTCAGGGAGCTAACCCCTGGGTACCTCACAGGACTCCATAATGGTGCCTGATGGCCTTGGCTCTGTCAGCCACCAGCCTGTATGTGAGCTCTCCCCTCCCCCCACCTCTCCCACACCATACACACCCTCCTTGCAGTTGCAGGGTGTGTGTATTTCCAAGTCTCCTTTGAGGTGAGGACTGGCTCAGCACATGGCCATGGTAACCACGCTGCTCCAAATCTGATCCTCTATCGTGTTGTGGGGTCACTTTATCTGAGACCATGATAGCCAGGTGCACACAGCCATGTGAAGGAGAAGGTAATGCAGGAGAAGGGACACCAGATGCCAACAAGAGAGGCAAGAAAGACAAATCTGGAAGGAGTCAGAAGTGAGACTCAGGGTTGGGCAGTGTTTAATAGTGCAGCTCCAGAACCCAACTTCCTAGATTTAAATTCTGGTTCTGTCCCTTACTCTCCATGTGTTTTTTGGCAGCTATCTTAGCCTTCTGTGCCTCACTTTCATAATCTGTAAAACAGGAGGTAAAAATAATGCATACCTCATGGGGTTTGTAGCAATTAATTAAAGTTCCTGGCACATAATTTGATTTCCCTAAAAAGCACTTATTATTATTATCATCATGATTGTTGTTTTTGAGTGAAGAATTAGAAACCATGAAGAAAAGTTTTCCCAGTTGTATTAGTTTCCTAGGGGTGACATAACAAATTACCACAAACTGGGTGGCTTGAAACAAGTTTTTTTTCTCACAGTTCAAGAAATCAGGTTGTCTGAAATCAGGGTGTCACCAGGGTTGGTTCCTTCTGCAGTCTCTACAGGAGAAGCCATCATGTACCTCTCAGTTTCCGGTAGTCGCCAGCCATCCTCGGTGTTCTTGCCTTGTAGACGTCTCATTCCAGTCTCCGCTCCATTTTCTCTGTGTTCCTGTGTCTCCTCCTTTTTGTCTTATAGGGACACTTTCATTAGGTGTAGGGCCCCGCTGTCTGCCCTAATCCAGTGTGATCTCATCTCGAAAGTTACCTTAATTACATCTGCAGAGCCCCTTATTCCAAATGTCATATTCTGGTGTTCCAAGTGGACATGAATTTGGGGGCAATACTATTTGGCCTACTACACCAACTAAGAGCAGGTTGGGATCAAATCAGAGGAAGGAATCATGAACAGTTCCTAGAAGAACGTCATCTAACCTTGGGCATGATGTTATTGTGCTGTGTGAGTGGTCAGTCAAGCAAAATGGGCTTAACTGACCCTCAAGGTCATCACTGAGTCAGAACCAATGTACTCTCATTCAAACTGTGGCAAACTTCCCTGGAGAGAAGTTGAATGTACCCATCAGGCACAGGCTGCACCCATCAGGCAATGCACGCACTGAGCTCTTCCCCTGCCCTCTCCTGACATGTTACATGACACTAGTGAACCCACCATTGAACACATTCTGACACTGGGTAATGCAATGGCAAGGTCAAGGGCTTTGGAGCCTCAGGGAACTGGATTTTAATAACATGCTCTACAACTTACTAGCTCCACTTATCACCTTTGTGGCCTCAGGTAAGATACTTATCTTCTCTGAGCCTCAATTGCAACATCTAAAAACCAGGCATAACATCACCATCAACCTGTAGAGTTGCTATAAGTAAGAAAACTAATGTATGCAGAAGCTTCACCTAAGTGCTTGGCATAAATTTCAGTGAATGGTTGCTATTACTATTTTATTGTGAGGTGGTAGTTCTGACTCTTCCCCTTACTAGACTTTAGGGCACCAAGGCCAAAGGTAAAGACCCATCTGCATCTCTTTCCCCACCATCACCTCCACTCTCAGCACCCAATAAACTGGGTAAACACACAGTAAATAGTCAAATTAAATGGCACATCAACTGCATTTCATTATAACCTCTGCTTCGGAATGGACCCTTATATATAGCCTTTGGCCCTTTATAGCCAATAAATGGACCAATAGCCTTTCAGGGTTTTAATCCAACCAGGACAGTCCAGGACAGTCCAAGACAGTCCATGGACAGTCCATGGCCAAGTACCTTTTATTGGGGGGTGGGGGGAAAGGGGAACAGAACATTAACAGTGTGTATTTCCAGGATTTTTTTTGGGGGGGAGGGGGAAGAGTAGTATGTTTTTCCCAGGACTCATCAGCTCCATCCAAGCCAAGTTTTGTCCTTTCAATCTCAGTTGTGGAGGGTGCAGCTCGCTGGCCCATGTGGGATCGAACTGCAGCCCTTTTTGCCCAGAGCTCACGCTCTAACCAACTGAGCCACCCGTCTGCCCAGCAAAGTACCTTTCATGACTTAGCAAATGGAAACTAGGCAGAGCAAAGGCAACAGAAAGCCATGTTAGTCCTTTAGTGTTTGTCAGCATTTAAAGAGGCTTAAATAGAATTTGGAGGCTAAATAAGTCATCTCTCATGAGTGAATTTGTATGACGTTATTACCAAAGTAATACATGTTCATTGTAGAAATTTTAGAAATATAGCCAAGGAAAAAAGTAAAATCATTCTTAACCCCAGAGAGATGTATAGATTTTTTTCTGTAATAAAATATTGTGACTTTTTTTTTCCAATCATTAGTCTTCGACATCATTTTTAACAGCTTCCTAATATTGGACTATATAAACCTACTAATGTTTATTTAACTCATTCCCCATTCCAGGAATTTTAATTTGTTTTCAATATTTTGTTGCTGAATATAAAGCTGTAATGATATGAGTGTATTCCCTGTTAATTTTATAAATCTTTACTAATTTGGTACTTTTTGTAACCCTACCCCTTTTTCCAAACTTTGCAATTAACCCAAAAGTTCACTTGCTCGATTTATGAGGAACTGATTTTATTATCCACTCTGAAAATCTCCCAGTGCTCGCTATGTTGTCTTAAGCAAGCTCTCTCCTGGGCAGCCTATGTCCAGTAACTGATAAGTAATTAGTGTTCTTGGGTCTGACTACTCACTTGTTCAGGGCACGGGGCTAGTGGGGTCAATGTCGTGGGTTTCAAGCTCTGTATAGACAGGCCAGTTAGTTAAGTGTCCATAGACTGTTTCCCTAACTCCAAACAGCTGTTATTTAAACACTGGCTGTTAGTTTCAAAGAACTGGGCAAAAGAGCATGGGTGGATCAACACAAATCCATCACCACTAAAGGAAATACAGTGTGTCAACATTTTCATCTTCCCCGTGGAAAACAGCTCAGGAAGGTATTCGTGTCAAATCACATAAAATTGGTGAGGTTGTAGAAAAAGCAGAAGGAATAATTCTGGGAAAAACAATTGGCTGACCTTATACAGATCTTGATTTATAAGCTCAGTCTGTGAGTTCCCCCTATTTCTATGTGAGACAAGTTCAACAGCACGTTTCAAATTGCTGGTGGTAGTATTTAACTGGCAGTTTTCTCTTGCAGCTGACACAGCCCTTGGCACTGATGATGTATATGATGAGAAAGGATGCCAGTGTGATGTATCAGTAGAAGACCTCACCCCACCACTTAAAACTGTCATTCGAGCTATCAGGTTGGTGGAAAACCTTTGACAAAGTGATTCAGAGACCTACCTCTGATTATTTGAATTACTCTGTTGCTGAGTTGCTTCTCCTGCCAGTAAATCTCCTGAAACAATTACTTCCTCTTTTCCTATTCATCTACATGCCTATTAAATTATGAAATATTTTTTTCTTAATACAAAACTCTACTGTGTTCAACACAACGTATGTGATAAAAGGTGGGTGAGATTTAAACAGCCAGGCCATGTCAGCGAGATTACATGAGAATTGACTTGTCATGTCAATTGGTTGCTTTCAGGACATTTCGTGTATAGATACAACCGGATGTCTTAAATTATTTTTATGATTTGATGTTCCAATCCATGTTCTGTACTTTGTACCAGAGAAAAAGCCCTCTAGGTTATTTCAAAATTGGTTGAGTCTGAAAATGGGAAGAAACCTAACACATTCTGCAGTCAGTTGCTCCTATTCTGCTGAAATGTAACTGTTAAAAAGCTGACCTTAACTTACTCCTCTACTGATGGCAGAAAGGTAAGCGTGTACCCAAAGCCACTTATTTCCAGGATCCACTCCCTACAAAAAAATCAGGATCTGGACTAAATGAAGTGCTGTAAGCTGAGCCTGCCCACTCCAGTCCCTTTGAGAGGATGTGTATCTGTCAGGGAACGCTGAGTGGCTGTGTTGCAAAGAAACACCGCTGATCTCTTTGGCTCTCTGCCTCTTACCAAAAAGCCAGAGGAAGAGCTTAACTATGCAACCCAATTTAGCTATTCAGATACTTGGTCTAAACTCACATATCAGTATGATTGATTACTTAATTCTGTTTTGAGTTGGTCATTTAGGATCATGTTAGACATTGCTTTACTTTATAATTGGGAGTCACTGGGAAATTAGAAATGAGTTATAAATATTTTGGTAAATGTTTATGGGGACAAAGAAAATCATGGTATGGTGAAATGTGTACCCCAGAAGATGCTTAAACATTATCTATAACAGCAACCTAAAATGAAGTGATGTAAAGCCCAGTTACTTCCCGATAGAACCTTCAAGCAACAGTCCCTATGGGTGGAGGGACAAACCTTCTTATGTGCCCTGGACTGTCCAGATTATGCCTCTTTTCTCACCATAATTGTTAGTAACACTCCCGGTCTTTCTCAAAGTATCCCAAATTGGGGATACTAGAAGCCTTGGATAATATTTAATCCCAGAAAACCCAGGGATATGTAGTAAAATGATGCCTGAAGACTTCAGTTAAAGGGAAAGAAAGGATCTAGAACTGCCCTGCCCAATACAGTAGCCACTGGCCACATGAGGCTATTTAAATTTGAATTAATTAAAATCAAACAAAATTTAAAATTCAGTTCATCAGTAGCATTTAAAGTGCTCAATAGCCACAGATAGCTAGTGGCCACTGTATTGGGCAGAGAAGGTGTTCAGTACATTCCCATCATTGCAGAAAGTTCTACTGGGCATTGCTGGTCCAGAAGTCACCTTGAAATTCTTTACATTCGTTCATTACATCCATCAAAGACTCTAAAGTGAAGGTGGGGCAATTCATCCAGGGATTAGTCTGACTTGCAACAAGTACAGTAAAAATCTTATCTAATGGGAGCAGATTAGGTTTCCTAAAAGTCATATTTAATCCAGTTTGTGTCATTTCCCAAGACCTGCCAAAGCTTTCTGCTTTTGCCTTGCAACCTATAAAAAGAATTGTGAGCTGCAAGAAAGGAAATGAAATAGGTTTATTCTGCTAGCTAAGCACTTTAGCAGCAGCTTAAGATTTACTTTCTTATACTTTCCTCTTGAAACTTGACTGATTTTTTGTAAAGCCCTTTGCATAATACCCTTCTTTTCATAATTCTTTCTTGGTTCTTTTTTTTAACAGAACTTTATTATTTACACGTACCTCTTTTTTGTGGCTTTTGGAACCTCTCTGCTTGCTACTTTGTGAGACATGAGGGGCATATTTTTCTCCCCCATGTTATGATTCTGATTAGTAGGTATTTTTTTCTCACTTCTAAGTTCCATTTAAAATTGTTGGATTTCATTCCAACATAATTGCCACACTCGATAGTTAATAACTAATTGGAAATCTTTGACTCCTGATAGTACCTAATTTCTAAAACTACCTGATTATAAGACCAACCAATACAATTAGAAGTTCTAAAAAGGAGTTTGCAGGTATAGGTCCCTAAATCTTACGCAAAAGTATCCTTCCCCTGAGTTTAATTACATAAATAAACTGAACGTCAGTTGACTGGCATATTTTTTGACAGAACATGCTCACCTCACACAGCTCACCTGAAAAAGTATTTTACATGTACATTACTGATTGCAAGTGTGAACCACCTATTATCCATCTCTAACATAGCGACTTTGTTTTGGCATTTTCCTTGATATTTTCAGTTGTTTCATTATTTAATATCACTACTTGAACATGCCTCTTGTCTTCCAGTAGCTCTTACAACAATAGTTTTTCTTAAAAAACAAATAAAAAGTAAAAGGTGTATCAAAAAATATGTATTCCACTGCAAGGATGACAGCAGGAAAATAATATTGTTACCTTCACAAAGAGCAAAGTAGGAATTACTATTTTCTGTTACTAATATTTATTACGCATCTGCCATTTTATAGTTATTTCTGAAAGTAAAGATTCTCAGGTAATGAGGTGATTAAGGCCACTCTCCAAACTTATCTGGATTCTATTACCCGAGTGCACTTTGAGACTTTTTTTTTAAATGAATGACATCACTTTTTATAGTACTGAACAATGGCTATCCTTAAACATTTCCAAAATATGTCTGAAAAGACAAAAGAATGAGTAGTTTTGTATTGTTACTCCAAGATTACCACAGATTATGCTCAAAATATTAGTTAATGGGAATGCACAAAGTTACTGGTTTTCAAACTCATCTCTGGGAGTGAAGACTAAACTTATTTTTAACAAAAGTTCTATATCTTGTTAATGATTTAATTAAAACAATGTTGTCTTTTCATCAATTCAAATTAATTTCTACATAGAAAGATGAAGTAAATAGATTAACAAGCAAATTGATAAACATTCTACACACTCACTTTTCACTATATTATAGTATATTCATTTGCAAGGGCTGCCCTAACAATACAACAGACTGGGTGGCTTAACCAACAGAAATTTATTTTCTCAGTTCTGGAGGCTTGAAGTGCACGATGAAGGGTTCAGCAGGATTGATTTCTTCTGAGGCCTCTCTCGGCATGCAGATGGCTGCCTTCTCACAGCCTCTGCACATGGTCTTTCCTCTGCACCCCCACGTATCTGTGTCCAAATTCCCCTTCTTCTGACACCAGTCAGACTGAATCCGGGCATACCCTAACAGTTTCATTTGAACTTAGACACCTCTCTAAAGGCCCTGTCTCCAAATACAGTCGCATTCTGAGGTACTAGGGTAGGGACAGGGCTTTAACATAGGAATTTTGGGGGTACACAACTCAGGCCATAACACATGGCAAGACACCTGTTTTCATATCACTGAAAAATATTTTCTCAGGCACAATATCAGAATTTTCAGATTAAAAATCAGCCCATCAATTATCCAACATCTAGACATTTGGGACTATCTGAAGAAGTTGACCAACTTACCTGTAAAGCTTGCACTTGGCATTGTGTAAACACTAAATAAGTGTGTTTAATCCTGGGCAAAATTCCACACAAAAATTAATATATGTTCATTTATCTGAAATAATAAATAAATGTTAAAAGTCATATCCAGTACATCTCAATATTTATAAAAGGGTCATGGAGAAATAATTTTTCTAAGTACAAAAGAAATGTTTGTATTTGTTTTCCCACACCAAACTGGCTAGATAAGTTCTCAGACATGCCTACCCGGGCTACATACAAGTGCTGTGTAACGGACTGGGCAATTGGGAAAAGAGCTTTGTCAGTTAAAATGTTGCAATGCAAAGCTTACCTGCTTCTCACCAGTATTTTTTTGTAGAATTACTATATCTAGGATCAGGCCACACTTCACGAGATCCTCAACAGCAGTTGTACTCTCGTCAGCTTGTTTTATTTAATCATGTTCTGTGCCAGTTGTCAAGAAATAAATCAGAATACCATACAACCTGTTTTTCTTGGGAAGATAACTGAAACAACCTGATGGAGATTTCTCATTATTTTGAAAAGAAATGACCAAGAAGCTATCCATTGTATCATGTTCTTAACTTCTCTTAATATCTCTATGCAATAATCACAGTGCCTGCTATGTTTCACTTGTATGCAACCTTTTATTTCCCAGGCCAAAGCAGCCTTCTAGCGAATCAAATGAATAAACAAGGTCTTGGGTGAAAACTCAAAGAATTCTTTAGTTGAAGCGGCAGCCCAACTTTACCCTGGCACCACTGGCTAACTCTTCCCCATGCCCAAACCCTCCCCAGGGCTGCTCAAGGGAATTAGTCCAAGAAACGACAGCCTCTGTGTGACCTTTGGCAACTCATTTCACCTCTCTGTGCCTTGTTTTCTAATTGGTGGCGTGAGGATGGTAATACTATTGACTTTGTAGGATTGTGGTGAGGATTAAATGAATTCACATTTGCAAAGCACTTAGGGTACCCGGTAAACACTATGCAATGCTATTACAGCCTCCAGGTATCAGGGCTCCTTAGTGCCTTCCCAGCAAGCTGCCTCTATTGCCCATCTTCCACGCAGGCCATACAATCTCCTTTCTGCGCTCTGCCCGCTTCCATGGTGTGTCACAGGAGAGGAGCACCTCTTTCTCTTTTCTGAGGCGGTGTTCCCAACTTCCAAACATTTGCAGCCTTGCTTGCCTGCACCTTCCCCAGGAAGCATTTGCTGTTACCCATTAAAGTTACCTCCTCCGAACCTGCACTGAGGAATCACTCAGAGCCATGCCGCTGAGGCTGGAAGAGCAATTATTTCACCCAACCGTGAAGCGATGTTACAAGTAGCTCTCCCCTTCGTCTTCTGGGTGGGCTTGCTGCCCCCGCAGTCACCCTCCCAAGAAGCAAGAGGACAGTGACAGGTAGAAGTTACCTGTCCCCTCCCTCCCCCACCCACACAGAGGCCTGACTACAGACCCTTTAAAGTTCCTCCCAGAGGGCAGTTCATGCACTCAGAAAATATGCATTGAGCTTCTATTCCACACCAGGCACAGGGATAAACATTAACAAGAAAGATGGATCCCTGCTTAGGTTCATGAGGGGCTGCCAGAAAAGTAAAGAGTCAGTAAAGTTGCAGAGCAACATATCACTGCAATAATAGAAGTCCAGGATATTTGGGCAGACATAATGTCAGCACTTACCTGGGAAGTGTCATTCAGGAAGGCTTTCTGGAAGAAAGGGTATCCAAGCAGAGATCTGGTAGATAGGTAGGTTCCAGGAAGGTTATTGAAGGGCAAAGGGATATTTGGGCAAAGGGAACTACAATTGCGGGGAACCAAAGGTGAAAGTGGCATTGGAAGGTATTCATGCTGGAGGAGGACAGAGGATGTGGGGACGAGAGTTTAGATTGAAAAGAGGAGCAGGGACCATTATAACAAGCAGGAAGACATGGAGGCTTTTAAGTACAGAAGTAAATTTATCAGATTGGAGCTTAATTCTAACACTTAGAAAGATGCCCCTGATTGCAATGAGAAGAATGGACTGGAAAGAAGCGACTACTGTTGTTATAATACCTGGATCTGCTGGGGGCCTGAGCCAGGCAGTCACGGTGAACAGTGAAGGATGCATTTCAGAGCTCCTCAGATGTAAAAAATAATAGGATTTGCATATTTACTGGTTGGAGAGGATAGAGTAAAAAAGGAAGAGAAATCAAGGGTGATACATCTAGTTGCCTGGTCAGACAGAGGCCAGCTTGAGGGGAAATAGTGCATTGTTGAGAGTGTTGAGTTAGGGGGTCACAGTGGGGCCCAGCAAGCAGGTGAATCCCTGGATCTGAGGCCCAGGGTAAAAACCTGGAATGAGAACAAACTTGGTAGTCGTCAGCACAGAAATAGGTGGTTTACGAAAGTGTCACCCCAGGGAGAGTGTGGGAGTAAAGACGGAGGATGGTCAACACAGAATCTAAGGCTGACAGATCCGGAAGGAGCTGCAAAAGGAAGAAGGCTCCGATGGAAACAACCAGACAGATGGGAGACAGCACGGTAGAAGAGCAGCCAGAAGAATGTTTCGAGCAGGAGGCAGTGGTCAACTATGTAAATGCTGCTAAGAGGTCAAGAAGATAAAGAGCAAGGAGGCCCTTTGAAAGTGACAACAGAGAGGCCTCCAGTGACTTTGGAGAAAAATTTAATAGAGGCATAAAAGGAAAAGAATAGATCAAAAGATACATAGAAAAAAATGAAAATGGAAATATATCAAAATTATTGGGATGCTGTGAAAGCAATATCAAAAGGGAAATTTACATCATTTCAGGCCTATCTCAAGAAACAAGAAAAATCTCAAATAAACAACCGAATATTACATATTAAAGAACTAGAAAATGAAAAACAAACGAAACCCAAAGTCAGCAGAAGGAAGGAAATAATAATAATTAGAGTAGAATTAAATGAAATAGCAAACAAAAAGACAATAGAAAAAGTTAATGCAACAAAGAGCTAGTTCTTTGAAAAGATTAATAAAATTGAGAAACCCCTAGCTAGACTCACTAAGGAAAAAAGAAAAAAGACACAAATAAACAAAATCAGAAATGGAAGAGAAGTTACAACAGATACCACAGAAAAACAAAGGCTCATCCAAGAATACTATGAAGGACTGTATGCCACCAAATTCAATAACCTAGAAAAAATAGACTTCTTTGAAATATATAGCCTTTCTAGACTAAATCATGAAGAATTAGGAAATCTAAACAGACTGATCAACAGTAAACAAATTGAAACAATCATCCAAAACCTCCACAAAAGCAGAAGTCCGGGACCAGATGGCTTCACTAGTGAATTCTATGAAACATTCAAAGAGGATCTAATACCTGTCCTGCTCAAACTCCTCTAAAAAATTGAAGAAGAGGCAACACTTCCTAACTCATTTTATGAGGCCAACATTACCCTGGTACCAAAACCTTGTAAGCACAATACAAGTAAAGAAAACCACAGACCAATATCTCTGATGAATACTGATGCAAAAGTCCAAAACAAAATACTAGCAAATAGAATACAACAATACATTAAAAAGATTATACATGGATGATGAACACACAATGGGATTTATAGATGATGTAATACAGAATTGTACACCTGAAATCTATGTAATTTTACTAACAATTGTCACCCCAATAAATTTAATTTAAAAAAAAAGATTATACATGACAGTCAAGTGGGGTTCATTCCAGGGGCACAAGGATGGTCCAACACACACAAATTGATCAATGTGATACACCACATAAATAAAATAAAGGATTAAAATTATATAATATCATTAGATGCACGAAAAGCATTTGATAAGCTACAACATCCATTTATGATTAAAACACTTAATAAAATGGATATAGAAGGAAAGTACCTTAACATAATAAAGGCCATATATGACAAAGCCACAGCTAATATCATACTTAACAGTAAAAAACTGAAAGCTTTTCCTCTAAGATCAGGAACAAGACAGGGATGCCTCCTATCACAACTGTTATTCAACATAGTATTGGAAGTCCAGGCAGAGCAGTCGGGCAAGAGAAAGAAATAAAAGGCATCCAAATTGGGAATGAAAAAGTTAAACTGTCACTCTTTGTAGACAAGAGTGATTCTTTTTATAGAAAACCCTAAAGACTCCACCAAAAAGCTATTAGAAACAATAAACAAATATAGTAAACTTGCAGGATACAAAATCAATGTACAAAATTCATTGCATTCCTATATACTAACAATGAAATTTCAGAAAAAGAAATGGAAAAATCAATTCCTTTTGCAATTGCAGCAAGAAAAATAAAATACCTAGGAATAAACCTAACAAAGGATGTGAAGGATTTACACACTGAAAATTATATTATTTAAAGAAATTGAACAAGACACAAAGAAATGGAAAGATATTTCATGTTCATGGATTGGAAGAATCAACATAGTTAAAATGGCCATATTACCCAAAGCAATATACACATTTAATGCAATCCCCATCAAAATCCCAATGGCATTTTTTAAAGAAAAAAAAAAAAAATCAACAGATTTGTATGGAATCACAAAAGACCACAAATAGCCAAAGCAAACCTGAGAAGAAAGAACGTGACTGCAGGTATCACACTCCCTGATTTCAGTTTATACCACAAAGTGACAAAAATCAAAACAGCATGGTATTGGCAGAAAAACAGACACACAGACCAATGGAATAGAATTGAGAACTCAGAGATAAACCCACACATATATGGGCAGATAATTTTTGAGGAACCAAAATACACAATGGAGAAAAGAAAGCCTCTTCAATAAATGATGCTGGGAAAATTGGAAAGCCACAGGCAAAAGAATGAAATTAGATGGCTATCTGTCAACATATACCAGAATTAACAGAAAATGGATCAAAGACTTAAACATAAGACCTGAAACAATAAATTGCATAGAAGAAAACATAGGTACTAACCTTATGGACCTTGGATTCAGGGAGGATTTTATGAATTTGACCTCAAAGTCAAGGGAAATAAAAGCAAAAATAAGTGAATGGGGCTATATCAAACTAAAAAGCTTCTGCACAGCAAAAGAAACCATCAACAAAACAAAAAGGCAACCAACCAAATAGGAGAAGATATTTGCAAACAACACCTCCAATAAGGGGCTAATATCCAAAATATATATTTTAAAAAAGAAAGAAAAAAATAACCTCATACAACTCGACAACAGAAAAAAAATCCAATTTAAAAATGGGCAATGGACCTGAACAAACACTTCTCCCAAGGAGACATACAAACGGCCAACAGATATATGAAAAGATGCTCAACTTCACTAGCTATTAGGAAAATACAAATCAAAACCACAATGAGATACTACCTCACACCTGTTAGAATGGCTGTTATCAACAAGAGAAGTAATAACAAGTGTTGGAGAGGCTGTAGAGAAAAAGGAACCTTCATACACTGCTAATGGGAATGTAAATTGGTACAGCCACTATGGAAAACAGTATGGAGGTTCCTCAAAAAAAATTAAGAATGGAATTACCATACAACTCAGCAATATCTCTTCTGGATATATACCCAAAAAATCTGAAAACATTTATCCATAAAGATATATATACCCCTATGTTCACTGCAGCATTTATTCATGGTAGCCAAGACATGGAAACAACTAAAGTGTCCTCGAGAGATGATTGGATAAAGAAGCTGTGGTACATATATACAATGGAATATTACTTGGCCAAAGAAAAGATAAAATACTGCCATTTGCCATAACATGGATAGATCTTGAGATTATTATGCTTAACGAAATAAGTCATACAGAAAAAGCCAAGAACCTCAGTAATACGTATGTAGGATATAAAACTGAAAGCAACAAATAAACAAGATAAACAAAGAAACAAAAACTCATAGACACAAACAAAAGTTTAGTGGTTACCAGAGGGTAAAGCGGGGAGGGAGGATGGTAGAAGAGGGAAAAAGAGGGTCAAATATATGGTGATAGAAGGAGAACTGACTCTGGGTGGTGAACACACAATGAAATATACAGATGATGTATTATAGAATTGTACACTTGAAACCTGTATCATTTTACTAACCAATGTCACCCAATACATTTAATAAATTTTTTTAAGCTTGAAGCCAGAGTGTACACAGAACACTTTTCTAAATGATCTATCAGAATCTTTCACTCTAATTTAAACATAGATGAGGTAGGTGTCAAGAATTTTTTGAGAACTAGCAAAGACTCATCAACTCCTCTAAATTGCTCAGATCTGATCATCAAAGAGAAGAACCACTGCTGATATGTCAGAGTTTCTGAGGTGGGTTATGCAAATCAGTCCTCGCTGTAACCCTGGGTTATGTGATGAGGTTTTCCAGTTTTCTTGCCTTGTGTTCATCCTATTCTGAAAAGCATGGATGGGACCATTCTCTTCACCATCCCCGAAAGTGCATTTTCAACTCTGAATTTTTCTTAAATCTCACTTGGTACTTCAGACAAGAATACTCCACAAATAGAGAAGAAGAGGCACGTGTTTGCCATTGTGGGTTTTTGTTAAATCTACAAGCTGTTTCATCATCACCAGTTGTTAATTGTGCTGATGGCGTCTCCACTATTTTCACGGAGGTGAAGAGTCTTTGTTTGCAAGTCACTAATAAGACATTCCCGACAGCAAGTATATGCCATGTTACAGTAAAGGATGCTGCTGGAAGAACATTTTATGGATCATTTAGCACATATTTTTAAAATCAGCTAATATAGTCCCTGGAATATTCTTTTCGTTTGTTTCGGTTTTGAAGATAATTGTGGCCACATCTTGCTTTGAAGCTGCATTAAACTAGTGTTTTCACTGAAGATGCACTTACTTTGCATCTAATTTTTAACCTTTTATTTGATTGTAATTTAAACTGAATCTCTTATTTATTGCCATGACTGAAATTATTCAAGAGCAATCAACATGTGTGGTACTTTTTTTACTTACTTATTACTAAGATTTTATACTCCTAGGAAAATAAAATTCCCCAATTTAGTTACTATATCAGTGTTCACAAAATCCTCAGAGGAAAATTAACCATTGGCGGACTTGCCTGGATCCAGGAGTTCTCACTTGGGTTTTACTTCCTCTCTCTTTAAAAGAAAACCCAACTAAATGTACAGGAGAGCCTACTGGATCCTGAATATAAAGCACGATGACAAGCATTAGAGGAACAACCCTACTCCCCATGGTGGAAACAGTGTGGCCACAGAACTTTCCAGATCCCTAAGTCAGCCAAGTGAGGCATCTGCTGGCCCCTGCAGTAAGGACATCTTATAGACCGTATAGAAATGGAACTAATTTGCAAGTATCAAGGGTTCAAAGCAAGAAAATGAGATGGGTCAGTTACATCCAGGGACTCCTAGGGTTCCTTAGTCACTGAGTAGGAGCCCAATTTGAGATGAAAGAAGGGTGAAGCAGTCTTAGATATATAATTCCCTAACTAGTTTTGACAGGTTTTCAGAGTCTAAATACTATATATTTGACTCTCAAACAATGTGGGGTTAGGAGCACTGACCACCCCTACCCCGGGCCCCAATGCAGTCAAAAATCTGCATATAACGTTTGACTCCCCAAAAACTTAACTACTAATAGCCTACTGTTTACTGGAAGCCTTGCCGATGACATACACAGTCAATTAACACCTTTTGTATGTTACATGTATTATATACTGTATTCTTGCAATAGAGTATGCTAGAGAAAACATTATTAAGAAAATCATAAAGGAAAATACATTTGCAGTATTTGTTGGAAGAACTCTGCATATAAGTGGACCCACACAATTCAAACCCATGTTGTTCAAGGGTCAATGGTATACATAAATGCAAATCTGTATTATTGAATCATGTTTATGAACTGATAAGAAAATAACATTAATACATCCAAACAATTAATACGTATACCTTCAATAGTGATTCAAATTATCAGCTTCCAAAGTACTCATTGTCTGCTCCATTTGCCCTGTGAGCAATACTATCCCTTGACCAATCTCTAAAAGGTGAGAGAGGGCTACCTTGGGAGAAATTCAGTGATCAAAAGCCTCTGAATCACCTCAAGAATGAGCTCTAGGGTCCTTGCTTTTAAAGCTGATAGAAGCTATGTTTCTCACAGAGCATCAGAAATCAAAGGATAGAGTTTTCCAAACAGGGAAAGAGGGTGATATGGAATGCACATCTGTAAAGTAAATCAACCCAACTAGCCAACATAAAGTAAGAAGAGGGATTGGGAGAAAAAACACACATCCACACCAAAAACATAAGGTCTGGGAATATAATGGGGCCATTTCTAGAGCCTGGAGAAATTTGGTAATCTACCGCAGAGATGGCGGTGCAAAGTGGGTAAAGGGCTGGCATCTCCTCCAGCAACTGTTTCCCATCACCTCTACCAGTCGGGGTAAGCCCCCCTTTCCTGCTCACCCACACCATTCATGCTCCCCACACCTTCCATGCACAACATGGATTGTGACTGTTTGCCTACTTGCCTGTCTGCCCCACTAGCCTGGAAGAGCTCAAACAGCAGGGTTTATTTCTTCATCAATGTATCTAACACAAGGCCTGGCACATAGTAGGCATTCAATAAATGTCTGATGGGTGAGTGAAGGAATGAATGAATTCTGGAGTCCCAGCGGCCACTGCATTGAGCTCATCTAAGAAGTTCAGGCTCTGACGAAGCAGGCTCTCGAACCCTCTCCGTGCTCCCGGAGCAGAGCTGATGCCTCCCACCAGGACCACAGAGGGGAAGACGCTGGACACCAAGTGAGCCCTGGAGGCTTCTCTGACTCCTCCTCAGAGGTCAGTGCTCCTCAACGCCTAGCACAGTGGCCAGCACCTAGGAGGTTCCTGATGGATACTTATTGAAAGAATGAATGAATTAGTCACCCTGCACTCCTTTTTACGTCTAAAGTAGTCCTTTGAAAAACTAATTGAACTTCTTAACTATTTCCTGCATGAAAACTTCAAGCCTGACTCAGGGGAGGAGGGCCAGGAAGCATTTGGGTTCTGACTGGAGGCCTGACACCCAGGCACACTGCCCCTCTGCCTAAGTGTGATTTGTGTGACCTCGAAGACTTATGCAAAACCCACCATCACTCCGTGCATGGAGGCAGGGATCATGCAGATTGTTCTATCCCCACTACCCTAATCCCTGTGCTGCAGTAATTCTCAACTGGGCTAGCTGCATGGTAGAATCACCTGAAGAGTTTTATAAAATCTCTGGACCACCCCCTGGATCAATTAAAACAGAATTTCTGA
This sequence comes from Rhinolophus sinicus, assembly GCF_036562045.2. Lineage (NCBI taxonomy): Eukaryota > Metazoa > Chordata > Mammalia > Chiroptera > Rhinolophidae > Rhinolophus > Rhinolophus sinicus. Next base: position 111,439,253 of record NC_133755.1, read on the forward strand.
AGGTGAGACCCAGACATCGGCATTTTTTAAAGCTCCCCAGCTGATTCCAGTGAGTAGCCAAGCTTGGGAAGAACTGCTGTCTTTACAGTCAATCAATCTGCCTCTTCAGTTCACAGTCGGCTGAGCTCTCTCCACCCTGCCCAGGGTTTGGCTGCGGGCCGGGCCCGTCCATCTGTTTGGTGGCGGCAACAATCACTGCCTCTGCAGTTTTCTAATCATTCTTATCTCTGCATATTCATAGGCAATGTTTTTACCCTGGTGTAGAGGACTGGAACAAGACTTTTGCAAGATTTTGTAACTCATGGCAGCACCACCACAAATGCACCTACATTTCCTTATAAGTGCACATATGTTTGTGTGTATATATAGATATATTCTACCCAGAGTTTAACTTTGCTTTATTTTTTCATGCTCAGAAAATTGTTTGAGCAGACTTTCTTCAGTTTCAAGACCAGGTTGCAGTTTGGGTTTATGATGAATCTTTTTCCCCCTCTAGTGGTTGTACTGGGACACATCAGCTTTGTGCAATAGGTTTCCTTCTCTTTGACTCCTAGCCTCTTAGTTCCCGACAGCATCAGAGGATGCTGGCGTTAGGGCCTTTTGCTCTTTGCTGCTATATTAGTTCTGGGGGTGCAACTTATCCTCATGAAGAGAAGACGCCAATGAGAATGTAACTTACTCCTCAGCTTTTATCAGTCCTCCAAAGGGCCTTCCAATAAGGCCAGTAAGAACAGGCCATTCACTTAGCAAAATTTCATTGAGCATCTATTATGCACCAAGCATATGTGAGTAAAAACAGCCATTTCGTAGCAAAGTAGCTTTTCTGTTGTTGTTATTTTGTGTTAAAATATTCTCCTAATATTAAGACAATAGTAGAACACTGTGATTAAGAGTTCAGCATTAGAAATACTGAATGTCAACTATAATTTTTAAAAAATAGTCACAAGGATATAAAGCACAACACAGGGAATATACTCATAGTCAATAATACTGTAATAACTATGTACAGAGTCAGATGGGTACTAGACTTATTGGGGTTATCACTTTGTGATATATAAATGTCTAATCACTATGTTGTTTTATACACTTGAAACTAATAATTAAGAAAAAAAGGAGATCAGCACTGGAACCAGATTGGTTCAAATCCCAATCCCACTCTTACTAGCTGTTTAACCCCAGGCAAGTTACTTAACCTCTCTGTGCTTCAGTTTCTTTATATGCAAAATGGAGATGACAATAGTACCCTTTTCGTAGGGTACTATTTGTAGCGTACTGCCTGACGTTATTATCATATTAACCATTAAATGTATTTACAGGTCTAATTTTACTCTAAAATGATTTGCTCAAACCTCCTTTCTACCAAGCAATACAAAAATTATATTAAACTTCTTTTATAAGCATGTAAGAGGCCATCAAGGTCTTCTGCCTCTTTTTTCCAGGCCAGTTCACAGGCCTCAGTTTATTCCCAGTCTCAAAACATTTCCTCATGGCTCTTCTTATCTAGAACAGGGTTTGGCAAACTACATTGGGGGCCAAAAGCCAACCCAATGCTTGTTTCTCTAAATCGTTTTACTGGAACATAACACTCATTTACGTACGTATGGTCTCCCATGCTACAATGCAGAGTTGAGTGGTTTCAACAGAGAACATACACCCTATAAAGCATAAAATATTTACTGCCTGGCCCTTTGCAGAAAACACTTTCACCTCTTGTCTAGACTAGGAGTTGCTCTGGATTTATGCCCAGCTGCATTTGGAGAATAAAGGTCCATAACATTCAGGCTACCCTATGCGAGAACCAAGATGGAAAATCAACGTTCCCTATTCTACCTGGACTCCCCTAACCCAGGACTCCTCTAACCCCCAGCTTTCCTTCCTCCCTGTCACTTTGTAGCTAAGTCTTAGTATCTGAAATGCAATGGTTTTAAAGAGAAAAAAAATTGAAAGCCCTTTCAAATTCAGTCTGACAGCTACTTTTGGACATTTTCTTCAATTTTCAGCATCCTCATATCTTGCCTGAAATTGAGAATTGTTGAACTCTGGGCTTCATTTCTTCCTGCAAATAACCAGAAAATGGCCTACTCATTCCTTCTGTTTGCAAATGTTCATTGTGCAGTTGTAGCTGGTAACTGGGAAATATACACTGTTAACCAAAACTAACAACAATAGTGAGACAGATATGTATCTCCTATAACCGGAGTATAGTAAGCAGAGGGCCCCTAGAATTTCTGGTAAAAGGGAAAATATTACAAATTGCAGGTGGGAAACCCACATTAGTCATGGACTAGATCCTGGAGAGGACCGTTTGAGAGAATGGAGGTGGCAAATGTGAAGGGCAGAAGGCATTCCAAGCACGAGACCCCCTATGGGAAGACTAAAATGGATTTGAGTTGAATATTCTAACATGGCTTTGGATTGACTTGTTTGCGAGTGTCGGGAGTACAGGAAACAGAGGAGATCAGACCAGTAAACAGACATTCTCCCTAACCTTCCAGAGGTTGCCTGACATGACCCACCCTATGGTGCCAGCTTAGTGGAGTGGTAACAAACACAGGCCCTGGCATCAGCAATAACCTGCCTGTTACTAGTTGTGTGACCTTGGGCAGGTTATTCAACCTCCTGAGCTTTTACTTGACCCAATTATCAAAGGTGGGAAATTCTTACTTAAAGTTGACATGATGCAGGTAAAGTCCTTAGTGTAGTGCCAGCCATCCCGCAAGGGCCTCACCATTGGAGAGCCACTCAACATTAAGTTGAGGACAAGATATCTGTGTCTTACTCACCTTCATATCCCCGCTATACAGCCCTGTGTCCAGTAGGTGGTAACTGGGCGCTCGTGTGAAGTTTGTTGCATTATAGAGACAGAAGTAGTTTTAGACATGCCTGTGATGGCCGGAGAAATGAGGAGCTACTGCAGGAAGCAAGGATGACAGCACTAGTCACAAATGCTTTCTCGGGCTTAGCTTAGTGTCTCAGGCGTTCTCTCTACCTTCTGATTTTGACCATTGAAATCATGTCCAGTCCCTGGAGAACTGGGAGAGGATTAGGTGGAGGGAGGGAGGCTAAGGTGATTGAATGGTACAAACATCTTTAATCACCTGACTCTGATGACCAGGGGTCTTCACTCAAAAAGATCATTGTGTAATGGCTAAAACGGTCAGGAACCCCAAGGACTTTGCCCCCTTAGAGGGACCTGATTTTTGGAAGCACTTAGAGTAATCTGTTAGGAATAAAAACTAAAGTTTTAACTTTCTAGACTTTAACCACATGTTTTCATCTCTGTGTTCTTGATGGTCCTATGATACTATGAAATTCATTCGGCCAACATAATTATATCCCATCAAACACGTCCCCCTCCACTCCCTGGCCAGTTTCCTGTTGCTATTAGCTCTCTTCACATTTGGTACTTACTGGGTTACAGTACGATTTATTCCTTGACTTTCAGTGTTTTTGTCTTTCTCCTTACTTCCTCATAATGACAGCTTATTGTGGTGATTTAATGGCTTGGTAAGATGCTAATTATATTAGTTATCTAAGGGGAAATAATATTATATTTTTATGATTTTCAGAAGTTCTATTTAAATAACTCTTTTCTAAATCAAGTAGGGTCGTAACTATTAATGAATGAACATTTCTTTTACTTTAGAAAGTGTTTTTATATTTGTGCAAGAGAGTCAATGGCTTATGCTGTCCCTGAAATGTGCCTGAAGACTTCAGATCTATCCTAAGGCATTTTTTAGATCTCTACAAAGAGCCTGCCTTGTCACAGAACACAAACAACTTTGAACAACTAGGGAATAGCTAAGGCTCACTCATTTCTTCAGCAAGCATTTATTGGATCTGGTATACTTGCCAGGGATTGTGCAAGATGCTACGGTAAAAAACACAGTCTCTGACATCAGTAAAACAGTGGGTGAGATATAATGCCGCAGACCTAGCTCCATGACAGTGCATTTGAGAACAGAGCAAGACCATCTACCCCCATGGGGGAGGTCAGGAAAGATTTCCTAGAAAAGTCAATGCTCGAACTGAATCTGGAGCAGTTAGCGTTTTAGGGAGAGTGACAAGACAGAATCCTGAGAAATGAACACTTTGGTGACAAGAAAATCCAGAAAGGCTGGAGTGCATGCCGCGTGTAGAAGAATGAATAGAGATGAGCATCTGGGGAGAGGAGGCAGGAGCTCCCGCCATCTGTTACCTTTTCCCTCTGTTACCCACCCAGTCTCCTAGGTAGAGCTTCTAGACAAACAAACCTCTCTTGCTTATTAAACTCTGTACCAAGTGTTGGATTCTCAAGGGGAGAAAACATAACCTTGCATTCAAGGTCTTCATACAGTCTGGTGGAGGAGGCTGCCATATAAGCAAATCATTAAAATGTGGTTTGTTAGGTATTAAAATGTAGACGTTGATAGACTAGTGTTAACTGCTTCGGAAGCATCACAGAAATTTCCATAAAAGAAGTGACTTTAGAGCTAGGTTTTAAAGTGGGTTAATGTTGAAAACACAAATGACAACCGAAAAACCATCTAGGGATGTATAAAGATGATTTTCCCTTTTCCCTACCCACCTAAGCACCGCTAGCTACTTTGAAGACAAGCAAAGAAGGTTTCTGGGCTATTAGATTAGCTTTTCTCCTGGTTTTATTCTTAACAGTTGCCCAGATTAGAGGATCTTTTCGTTTTCTCTTTCTTTCCTTCGTCCTCTTCTTCAACAAATGTATCTTTCCACTGTGCGTCAGGACTGTGCTAAGCTCTGAGTATAGGATGCTAAAGAACACGAGCAGTACAGACGTAGTAGCAATGGGAGTAACGATAGCTAACATTTTTTAAGCACTGACAGTTAAATAAAAGAAGTCCATCCCGCCTTCACGTGGCTGACAATCTAGTGTGGGGAAGCAGATAATTTTTAAATGATCACTCAGGGCCAAAAACTTCACAGGGCACCTATTGCACTATTTTTCTCAGTTTTTCAGTATAGGAGACTGAGCCCCAATCAAACCCACATGTTGATAAACAGAAAACCTATCCTGAATGAAGAGATTGGTGGAGAAAATGTGGTAGAAAGAGGGAGCAAGAAGATTATGGATATCCAAGGATATCCATACTCTTATTGGTATTATGTATGGGGACAGATATTAACTAGATGTATTGTGGTGATAATTTTGTAATATAGATAAATATCAAATCATTATATTGCACAACTGAAACTAATATATGTTATGTGTCAATTATACCCCAATTTAAAAAGAATACATATTATGGATAAATGATTCAGGAATAATTAGAATACAATTAATTTAAAGTTAATACAATTACAAGTTAGAGTCTGGGGCTTTTTAACCAATAAAGCAATTTGGATTCCTTGCAATCAGCTCTCACTTAGGATGGGTAATGAGTATTTTCTATTTAAACTCTACATTTGTTCCTAATCTTCCCACGTTCCACCAGGGGACAATAAATTTGGGTTCGTAGAGCATCATTGACTGATTTCCAGCCTGGGATCCATGAGTGTGATAATGGGAGTCTATGAGCCATTTAATAGTTGAAAAAACACCAAGACTTAACATTTACCTGCACAGACTCATTAAAATGTTATGCTTCTTTGCTTTCTTCAGGAATTATATCAAGTTACTGCAGTCACTGGTTATTTTAGGGAGCTTAGCTATTCATGGCATCGTGGAATTTATTGGTAAAATATTGTTTTAAAACATGGGGTAGGCATTGTAATAAAAGAGGTCTCTAATTATGAAAAGCTTAGACATCCAAGCTTAGTTGAAACAAAAGGAACTTGGCCCGCTAATCGAGCAGAATTCTGCATAATTAATTTATGAAACAAAAATTTCATAAATTTCTATACAAATGTACATTTCTCTAGAGAGAATAAGAGAGTTTTGCAGATCTGCACATCTGCATCTCAAAAATGAATCATTACATAAAAGACCCTTTTAACAACTTTTATATTTTATAAGGGATGCAATCCCTAGATGTTATATCTTGGACTTCTGGGGGTCACATAAAAAAGGTAGAATTGCTTTTTGACTTTTATTTTAATTCAGGGTTTCAATGAACATTAACAAGGTACAACACTTAGTATTTAGTCTCTTTTTTCAGTGTGTTTTTCTACTTCCAACATGTGCCTCACATGAGATATTCTTACATTGTCCACTATAATCGCAGGCTTTTATGTTGCATTTCCATAAAATAATTTGATGCATGACTTTTTCCCCCAGAGTTTCTTATATTTACTAGGAAGCTCTTTTCATAATTTCTTTTAACAAAGTTATGTAGATTAATATGTAATATGTTGCTCTTACAGAATTATGAAATTTCATGTTGCAAAACGGAAGTTTAAAGAAACATTACGCCCATATGACGTAAAAGATGTCATTGAACAATATTCTGCTGGTCACCTGGACATGTTGTGTAGAATTAAAAGCCTTCAAACACGGTAAGCAAGGAAAATGTTACCTGTTGAAAAGGAAAGGCATAGAAACTATCTGGGAGGAAGTCTGTAGCAGAGAAAAACTCTTAAATTCCATATTTCTAATTCATTTTTAGTGGACAACTGGACTTTACTTTTAACATAGATTGTATTTAAGGATGTAAGTCAAGCATTTAAAGTCTCCAACTCTACAGTGTGTCAGTTTCCTCATCTGTACAAATGGGTGTAATGTTAGAGCTTGACTCATAGGATTGTCATGAATGTCATGAGGATTGAATGAGTTAACACAAGTTAACTGAGCACTCAATGAATGTGAATGTTTGCTCTGGTGTCATTTGAATTATTGCTGCTGCTGTTGTTTTTGCTATTATCTTAATCCTAACCATCCTTCAGGAATAAGCTAGTCTTTCTCCTTCGTTAACTTTACCCGACTACCCAGCCCACGAACACAGACCCTCCCCTTCTCCAACCTCCTACAGCACTTAGAATCTATTACAGGCCATAACTGCACATGGAATCTTGGTATCCTGTGCCAGAGTTGAGACTGGAAAATGACTGGTTGGCTTTTGTATTGTTTCCTGATTGCAAGTTTGTTCTCCTTGCTCATGCCTAAGACTGGACCCTCCCTCCCTTCATGCCCTGTCCTATACGATGCTAGATACACACTGTCTTTCCAATGAGCAGCTTACTGAGTGATTAAAAGGAATGAGTTCACCATGTTATTCCAACTGTGTGGTTGTATTATCTTGAAGCCAAAATATTTAGTCAATTCGGTTTTTGGGTTGTTTTTTTTTAAGAATCTTGCTTTACTATCAGGCACAAATTACCAGCATTTGTGATTGAACAGTTCTTAAAGTACAGGGACTGAGTCTGAAACATTTGTTTATATGCTCACAGCACACTTCTCCCAGGGTGAGCCATATACTAGGCCCTTAGTAAAACACCTATTGATCAATTACAAAAATCACAATCTGTTCATTCATTCATTCGTTCATTCATTCATTCAGCAGATAACTGTTGAGCCTGTAATGTGTGCCAGGCATTGTGGACATCCAGATATTAATAAAATAATGACCACTATCCTTTTGAGCTTTCAATTTCATAGACTAGATGTCATGACAGAAGGTAGGAGCTGCCTCTATTTCTATGCAGACAAAGTAAAGTGGAAAGTCGAGTCAGTTCTCCTGATAATTCAGTTGTAAAAAGAAGAAAGAACTGTAACCCCCATTTAGGCTGATCAACTCTCCTTGGAAATTATTTTTACTCATCCTGTGATCATGTTACAATCTTCGCCTAGGTGGTTACGGTCTTCTAAGTCCTTTAATAGAAGTATCTGTGGCTCCCAAGGTGTTTATAAAATTGAACTGCTAAAGAATTTGCAGAACTAACCCTGTGTATCTAGCTCATGTAGAGTATATTCTCCAAATAGAATTCCAGTAGCTTTCTTATCTGCTTATCTCCCACATTATGAGAAATACAATAAATGTTCATGGAATAATCTATTCTATTAACATGAAATAATCATAATTATGATTTTGTAATATTTCAAGTAGTTGAATGCAGGACCTACTTGGTCAGAGATGGAAACAGACAAATTGCTTTGTAGTTTAAAACAATTTTGCATCATGGACCAAAATAAAGAGAAAATTAATCTCATATGTAATTCTCACATTAAGAAACTAAGCAAATCAACTGGAACAAGTTCATTTCATCGTACATAAATTAAAGATAATTGTGTTTAGTTTTTCTTTAGAAACACTTCTTTCTGGCCCAGAGCAACCTCTATCTTCAGCATTCATAATCAGATCTCCTCTTTCTCTGATAGCGTTGATCAAATTCTTGGAAAAGGGCAAATCACATCAGATAAGAAGAGCCGGGAGAAAATAACAGCAGAACATGAGACTACAGATGACCTCAGTATGCTCGGCCGGGTGGTCAAGGTTGAAAAACAGGTACAACTCAAAGATACTGGTTAACTTTTTAGCCAGAATTTTTTTTAATCAAAACTTATTATAGGCAATTGGATGTATTTTAATGATTAGTATATTTAAAAAGAAATAAAATCAAGAAAGAGTGAATGAAATTAAATTTTCTTTGTGTTAGACAGTGTTCTGTAACACATTTGGATTTCCATATAAGGAATAGAAAATGTCATCTCATCAAACAGGAAGCAGCTGTAGATTTTCAACAGTAAGATAAAAAGTATTTTTTATTTGTTTTGGTTATTTTCATTGTCTCTCTTTTAGGTCAGTCTTAAAAAAAACAAAACTCATTATTGCTGTTGTGATACACTGAATGTTTGTTAACCCTGAGGCTGTACCTCCTACAAAGACAATATTCTAGAATTCAAATTGCTCTCCCAATTTAATCATAAATATTCTAGGTATTAATTCTGAAGCATTTTGTGCCTTTATTTTTAAATTCAGAATCACCTAGATTGATGTTTAAGGTCTTGATTTTATTAGAGAATAAGTTCCTTACTACAGTGCAGTGGAGGTCCAGAATGTCTGCAGAGAAGAGGCTTAGGACAGGCCACGAGTGCATTTTAAAGAATTGGGAGAGAGGGGTGCCCATGGAGCTTGTGTAGAGGCCGAAGCATCCCCTCCTCCTAGGTCCTCCCACCACAGTCAGACGTCACATTCTAAACTGGTACTAAGTGTCAGGACTGCATTACACTTTGCACTCAATATTTAACTATATTGGCACAACTTGACTTCATTTTTTAATTCTAGACGTGAATCCCCTTCTTAAAAACAGGTCCTACTCATATGTAACCATTTTCCCCATTTTTAGGTACAGTCCATTGAGTCCAAGCTGGACTGCCTACTAGACATATATCAACAGGTCCTCCGGAAAGGCTCCGCCTCGGCCCTCACTTTGGCCTCATTCCAGATCCCACCTTTTGAATGTGAACAAACCTCTGACTATCAAAGCCCCGTGGATAGCAAAGACCTGTCCAGCTCCGCACAGAACAGTGGCTGCTTAACCAGATCAGCCAGTGCCAACATCTCTCGAGGCCTGCAGTTCATTCTGACGCCAAATGAATTCAGCGCTCAGACTTTCTATGCGCTTAGCCCTCCTCTGCACAGTCAAGCTACACAGGTGCCAATGAGTCAAAGTGATGGCTCTGCAGCGTCAGCCACCAACAACATTGCAAACCAAATAAACGCGGCACCTAAGCCAGCAGCCCCCACAACTTTACAGATCCCTCCACCTCTCCCAGCCATCAAGCACCTGCCCAAACCAGAGACCCTGCACCCAAACCCCGCAGGCTTACAGGAAAGCATTTCTGATGTCACCACCTGCCTTGTTGCCTCCAAGGAAAATGTTCAGGTTGCACAGTCAAGTCTGACCAAGGACCGTTCTCTGAGGAAAAGCTTTGACATGGGAGGAGAAACTCTGTTGTCTGTCCATCCCGTGGTGCCCAAGGACTTGGGCAAATCTTTGTCTGTACAAAACCTGATCAGGTCAACAGAGGAACTGAATATACAACTTTCAGGGAGTGAGTCAAGTGGCTCCAGAGGCAGCCAAGATTTTTATCCCAAATGGAGGGAATCCAAATTGTTTATAACTGATGAAGAGGTGGGTCTGGAGGAGACCGAGACGGACACTTTTGATGCCATGCCGCAGCCTGCCAGAGAAACTGCCCCTGCCTCAGACTCTCTAAGGACTGGAAGGTCACAGTCATCTCAGAGCATTTGTAAGGCCGGAGAAAGTCCAGATGCCCTCAGCTTGCCTCATGTCAAACTGAAATAAGTCTCTCATTTTCTTTCTAGGCATAGCAGTTCCTTTAGCCATACATATCATTGCATGAACTATTTTGAAAGCCCTTCTAAAGTGGAATTTGCAAGAATCAGGAAGAACATGAAAGGCGGTTTATAATCTTTTAATTGCATGAAAATGCATGTTTCCGGATGGCTGAAATTCCAAGGTACATCAGCATTAACCCGCTCATTTAGGAACGTACCTTGAGTTAAAAATACGGAGAAACCAAACATCGCTAATGCTGTGGGGTGTATGAAAATTAGGTAATTTAGAAGATTTGACTCTGTATTTTGAAATTATGGGAGTAAACACCTTCAAATTTCAGCCATTTCTGCTTCGCAATTAAATACAAAATGCATTTTCAAAATTAGGCCATCATGTATATTTAAACACAATGGCTATCATCAGTGGCTGCTAACAAGGTATCGAGTCAAACAGAATTTGGGAATAATAGAAATGGCTGCTTATTTCAAGATATATTTGCCAACCCATTCCTATTCAGTCATGTTATTATTAATGTAATTTGAATGTCAATTTGTGTGCTTTTGGTGATTTAACGCTGTGGCAAGCAATTTTGCACATCATTTTCATGTTGTTCTTTATGATGAGAATGTTCTTCAATTAGAAAATGTGCAAATCCTGAAATTCAGAGCCAGGGGGCATTTAGACGGACTATTTGACACAGTTGACTTCATAGAAACATATTCCCTAATGGCTGAATCAATTTTGTAAGTGGTCAGCTTCCGTACAAGCAGGTGAAATGCTGATCAATAGAAGGCCAGTGTGCCTGAGCTGGTCTCTCTGCAATGGCGCCGCCCCAAGCGTGCCAATACTGCCCACAGAAAGGGGAAGCGTGAGGAGCTGTTCCCACTAAGGTGATACATAGGAAGCATCCCAGGGAATGAGTCATGTGAGTGAAAATGAGATGGGAAAGGCTTGAGAAGAGCCCAGACACAATACCGGGAAACAAGTGAAGTTCAAGAAGTTGATTTCCCCTGAAAGGGCAATGAGAGAGAAAGAAACCAAAATAAAAGTATTCAATTTTTTTTAGAACATGAATACTGCTAAGGAATTCAACTACCTAAACGTCTTATTCTTATATATAAACAGAGAATTTTGCAAGGTATTTATTTTTTAATATGCCCTGAATGTTTTTTGCTATTATGTAGTACATTTTGCATATGAAAGGCTCAAACTAAACCTCCTTTACCTTTTATACCATAGTGAACATTTTCTATTCTCCCCAAGAATGTTGCCCCAAATCTTGAAATTAATGGTTCAGCTTCCTGGCATAAACATTTACAGTTGGAAGCCAGGTAACACTGGCAGGGTCCGCAAATCAAAGCACATCCTCATATACAGTGACAGCAAAAAGCCCAAGAGAAACAAAATGAAAAATTACTGACCTGAAAACAAGCGATGCTGACTGCTCATTAGAAACCAGTCTGGCGGTCTCAGATCAGTAGAACTTCAGCCAAGGTGATGGCCTTCAAAAGGGAAGAAGTGAGGTAGCATTTCAGTTCAGTTCAACTCTAGCCACAGAAGGACTCTAAGAAAGTCCCACCCCCACCCCCACCCCCATGGTGTGGCCAGTTAGCTCAGTTGGTTAGAGCCTGGTGTTAATAACAAGGTTGCCAGTTCGATCCCCACATGGGCCACTGTGAGCTGTGCCCTCCTTTAAAAAAAAAAAAGTCTCCCCCCCACCACCCCCTTGCCCCTTGGCAGATACTGCTGCCTCCAGAAAAACTTCAGCAGCCCCAGAAGATCAACTAGGCACCCAAAGGCAGGAGGAGGCCCTGAAATCCACCAATCCTTCCCAGCTCTCCCACAACCGGCCTTCTCCGTCCCTGATTCTTTCCTTACTTTTCTTCTCCATAATTACTTATCAGTTTCCTGCCACTATTTTGCTTCTAAACTTCACCAGGCCTTAACCAGCTTCCATACCCAAGTAAACCACTTCTCCACTCTGCCTAAAATGTGCTTCTCAACTTTTTAAAATTCTTGTCCCTTTTGATAGACACTGAAATTCTGAAAGCTTCCTCTTCTCACCCGCCCCTGAATTCTGACGCACTCCCCTGGGGTGTATTGTTCAGAATCTCCTTGGCTGCTAGAGACACACAGAAGATAGAGTCTAAATTTTCCACTCCTGTTAAAAAGAGTTTGTCAAGCTTTTAAAGCATATGTATTTTCATTTTGGAAACATAGAGTCTTAGTAAATTATTAAATGCAAATTTTAATCTACCCATGTCTCCACCCAACCTGAAGTTGTGATACCCCCTCCAGAAGGGATTGCACATACGCGCGTGAGCACACACACGCACACCTCCACTGACATAAAGCCAGACACCTGCCAGGCACGAAGAGGAAGAGGAAGGAGGCAGCAACTTTCAGGGAGCACTGATTCTTGGACATATTCTGTCCTGGGTCAAACCCCACTGGCAGCAGGAATTCTGAATGTATTGGAGACCCCTCCATAGGCCTCTTTAGGCCTCAAATGCAGAACAGTTCATCCAGCATTGCCGAAGACAGAAGATTCAGAAACAAAACCTAGAAACATCAGTGAGGTCTTAATCATAGAAAAATGTGATAAACCATGTTATGAAAAACTTTTATTCATTGAAGCCATGGCCATTTTGTGTCTATCTTATTCTGGCACAAAAATTCTTGGATGTTAAAAGATAGTTGTATTGTGTGAAAACTGCAGGGTTCTGTCTGTTGTGTTACTCTCTGTGGAGTTGAGGGGTCTCCCATTTACACTTAGCGAAGTCCCATTGGTCAATCCCAAATGGCGTCTTGAAGCACAGTTTAGCTGAGCACTGAGCAGCCAGCCACATGCTCTCTCAGTTCAAGTTGTCTGCCTTCTTCAACATGCAGGGTTGATCAAGCTGATACTTAATTGCAAACATCCCTGATATGAGGTTAACTTAAAAATGTTGCTATGTGTGATTTAAATGTTTGCATTGTGTTCAACTAAATTAATATCTGTACATAGCAAGTTTGTTTAAAGATACTTTATTGAGTTTTAAAGTCTTTATCTCCTGTTCTAAGGTGCCTTTCTCACCTCCCATTGACTCAGTGACTCTGAAAGTTCTTAATTTGCAGGTAAAATAAATCTAATAGAAAAGGAGGAAATCAGGCACAAAGTGACTAATATCTCACGCTCATGTGCAAAGCAAAACTATAAGGAATGATGAAACCTAAGCAACTAAATTAATGAATCACTTAAGAAAATATCATAAATATTAACTTATCTCCCTAGAAGCTGATATTTTTTGCCTTAAAATGACTTGGTTGTGTTTTTGTAAGAGAAACTTAATATAATTATGTGCATTTAAGTGAGCAGTTCTAAAAGTCATGTATGACAATGCAATTGTCTGTTTCCTGAAAACAAATCAGGAATACCATATCCATTTCAAGCTACCATTAAAATGTAATTTCCTTTGCTCTCTTTTACTGGGATTATTTGTTTTAAAGTAAAACATTAAAAAGATGTCTATAAACAGCTAATGTGACTGTTTTTATCTGGAACTAACTGGTTGGTGCTGAACTGAGTGGTGGCAATGAACCGAACTGCCTGTACACCAATTTTGAGCTAAAATATAAAAAATATTTTTTCACAATGTTGCTGAAGAAATAATTGGTAATTTGGGGAGAGGTTTGTAAATGTTTTTGAGGGGGTCATAAGAAAAATAATTTGAAATTAATTTGATTTTTTTTTTAGTTTGATATGTCAAAACTAAGATACCAATGTATGTGAGCTTTGTGTTAACTATAATAAAAGGGTTTGCTAAACAAATGATAAGAAATGGGGACCAGGCAGGTACCCAAATGCTGCAGTCCCTTGCTACTCAGAATTACCATTTTTAGCACCTACTCAGCTCTGCCTTACCAGGGAAGGGCTTTTGCTCCAAAAGGGATTTTCTTCCCTCTTCCCTAGAAAATCCCATTCTTTCTGTTCCACTAGCAATTTTACACTGCGTGTCCATGATTAATTCCAGGGGAATTATTTTAATGGACGCTGAGAATGTTAGAACTCTAGAACATAAAGCAACAAAGCGCTAACAGAGGTGTTTTACACAGGAGGAAGAAGACTGAAGGAGGGTTACCCTGGGGGGTAATATGAGGGCACTTCCCAACATGGTTCTAACGAGATCAATCCAGTGTGTGCCTATTCTGCCACCTTCTAGAAAGACCAGTGAAAATAAAACTGTGTGTGGAACATGCTCGCTTGACCAACTTTAAAAGTATAAGCTCCTTCCAAACACTTTAGGAACTACGTTAGCAGTACCTCTCAGCACTGCCATTTAAAAGGAAAATACACTAACAACAATTATTTTATCCTAACCATTGATAAAAACAGGCTCCCAGACCTTGAAGTGGCCATTTTTATTCACCGGGTTTCAAATGCTTTAAGAATCTAGCACAGTAAACATTGTTTCTTTTAAAATTTTTCTATTTTTGTTAGTTACAATAAGACTTCACCCTAATTACAAGCCTACCTAATTCCAAATTATTGAGGTTTTTACTACATTTCAAATCAGAAAAATTTATCAGATGCATTATGTGCAAACTATAGGTTTATGCACTGACCTGAAAATCACAGCACCACAAAACTGGTGAACGGAAAAAATTTTCTTGTTCCAACCAATAAATAGTAACTCCAAAGTTACGTTGGTCTGATATATTTCTCTTTGCCCATTCACATGATTCACTTCATTTCTATCACAATTTTATTGACCATCCTAGAGTATGCTCTAGGATACACAGGAGGGTTCTAGTTTTCCCACACACTGTCACAACTACACCGACTTTTTCAACTTTACACCAATATGCTTTTTTCTCCCCCTTCTTCCGCCTCCCCCAATGTCCACCACTCCGGTTCAAGCCGTAGTTTCTCAGTCTAGTTGTGTAGGACACAGCTTCCTGGCGCATGCTGGTATTATGAGGCTTGTCCTCCTCCCCAGCTGAGGCAGTCTGTCGCCAGTAGTCAGTTGGCCACTCGCAGCAGCTCACGGCAGTCCCACGGCAGCACTAGATGTAGAGGGCACAGCTCACTGGCCCATGTGGGAATTGAACCGGCAACTCCTGCATTAGGAGCATGGCGCTCCAACCACCTGAGCCACTGGGCCAGCCCCATGATATGCTTTTTTTATTATTGTTAGTGATACTTATCTCTCCATTACTTGCTGTTTCTTCCTTCCCTTTCCTTTGCCTACACTGCTGTGACTACATTCCTGGATTGCCAATCCCTGCCCAGCCCCGTGGCCCCAAGGAGATGATACTCACACCTTCTTCTTGCTACATACAGCTCAGGACACGACTCACCCTCATGTGAATCATGAGAACATCACCCACACACATCCCAGGTCATAGATGATGCTGAGCACCTCTGAAGCTTCTCATCTGAGCCCTCTGGGCGATGTTCCAGCACTGCCTCCCATTACCAGAGGTCCCACTATGGGCAGGATTTAGGGGGAAGCCTCTGCCACTCCAGGATGGGAACTCCCTACCTCTAAGGAAGTCTGTTCTGCTCTGGATTCCCAAGGCCCTGGGGGGGTTCCTGTCACCCCTTTCCTTCCCCATATCTGCAGCATCTCACTCTCACTTTCCCCGCATAAACATGAATAAGCTTCTCCCCTGTTACCAGTAACACTCAAGAACGTACCTTTCTGTACTTTACTCTCTATCTCACCTTTCTTTTAGAACCAAATTATTTATAAAATAAATTATATAAGATTTTTCCATTTCTACATCATCTATCCACTAACCGGCACGTGACAGACCCATGCTTACCCAACACCACAGAAAAACTGCTCTATGAGTTAATCCAAGACCTTCTAGAAACTGATTCAATGGACACAGTCAATCAGCATCCCTTTTGGCCTTTCTGAGGTAGTTGACACTGTAACCATTCTTTCTCTTAAGACTGCTTCCCAGTTTGTCCTCTACCTGTCTGGCTCAATCATCTTTATTCACTTTTCCAACTTCCTTCTTGTTTTTTACCACTTAACTGTCCGTGTTCCCATAGATTCCATCATCCCCCTCTTCCCTTTTCTCCTCACCCCTCACGCTCTCCCCCAGGTGGTCTTCTCTGTGATCTCAACTACTAATGCAGGATGAGCCCAGCCAATCACATATCTCCTGCCCAAATTTTCCTCCTGAGCATCACCCTGAAATGTCTTCACTTGGGCCCAAAGTCACTCCAGATCCCCCAGACATCTCACTCACATTACAACTTAGGCTTCTTACACTGTGCCATGCAGTAGGCATGCAATGTTGAATGAATCAACGTGTCTTGGTCTCCCTGGGCCTTAGAGTAACTTCCAACCCGCAACTTCAGAAGCCTTTCCGTCAAAAGGAGAGTGACCATCAAGCTTCATTCATACTGTCACAGATTTAATCTGTTACTTCTCCTAAAGGTCTTCGTACTTTTCTTTTTTTCTTGTTTTCTTTTTTTAATTAAAGTTTATTGGGATGACAATTGTTAGTAAAGTTACATAGATTTCAGGTGTGCAATTCTGTAATCTCATCTATATCTCACATTATGTGTTCACCACCCAGAGTCAGTTCTCCTTCCATCACCATATATTTGGTCTTGGTACTTTTCTAAAGAGATCTGGGAGGAAATTAATTAATGCCAAATAACTAGTCATCACGTTTCTATAGGACCTAATAGAGCAGCCCCTCTCTCATTCCCACCTAGGCCTCAGCATCATTGGCCTCCATCCCTCTCCATCCCCCAAACACAATTGGCTCAGACCCTATATATGATGCCCCTGCCTAGACTTTGCCCACTCACTGGGAAGACTGACTTCTCTCAACTTCACTGTGGGCTCCAAAGAAAAAGGGAAGTCTCATCACCCTTCCCCTGTACCTGAGTCCTATAACACCACATTCCTGCTTCCCACTTCTCTTTACTCTGTATCCTACCGGTGCCTACCAGGCCCACAGCCAGAGCTGGCTTACAGAGTCTTTGGATCCCAGACTTTAGAATAACAACCCTGTGTAATGCAGGGTCTCTGGCCCCGTTCCCTGCACAAGAACACAGGATATGGTGAGGCCAAAAAGGAGCACCCATGGAGCCATAGATAGGGAAGTCATACCACTATATTCTCACTGGCGGTTCGGTTGGAGGAACAAGAAGCAGGAGCCACAATCCACCATCCGCTTCTCTGCCAACAAACCAACCAACCCACCCTCCAGGGTAGCCACAGCAGTTGTATTAGTGGCTAATGGCTAACTGGTAACAGCTGACGGCCACCCAGTCACAGTGCATGCCATCTGATTACAGCTGATGGCCATCTAATAACCGAGCCAGCACCTTTCCACGTGAGGCCGAGAGCCTGGAAACTGCTCTCTGAGACTCTGTCCCTACACCATGCTTAGTTACTGCCCAGTATTGTGCCAATAAATGCTTCCCAAGTATTATCTCATTTAATCCTCACCACATTAGCACAGGTAATGTATCAGTGAGGATGCATTTGGCTATCGGTATAAGAAAACCTTGGCTGAAACAACCTTAAACATTAAAGACATTCTATTATCTAACACAACTGAAGTCCAGAGATAGGGTGGCTTGAGGCAGAGTATAATTTGCTCAATTACATCATCAAGGTCCCAGGTTCTTTCTCTCTGCTTTGCTCCTTGTTTGCAGGATATTATTAGTGGTTCCTCTCACGGTCCACAAGATGGCTTCCAGTGGCGATTGGTACCACATACCTCCTTGATCACATCTAACAAGAGAGGTGAGGACGTGGGGAGCCCTCCACTCAACTGTGGAATATCAATCCTTTCCTGACACCTAATTAGACTAACACAGGTCACATGCTCATTCCTGAACCTGGTAAGAGTCACCATTTGTATGCCCTGATTGGCTTAAGCCAATCAGAACTCCCCGTTTGAAACTAGTAAGGAGAGACTTACAAAACTATAATTCTGTTAGAAGAAAGTCAGTGAATGGATGTAGGCAAAATACATATATTTGCTATATCTGTATAGTTATAGGTAATTACTATTAGATGAGAAAACTAATGCACTGAGAAATCAGTAACTTGCCAAAGATCGTAAAGCTATTTCGTGGTAGAGATAAGGTTTAAATGCATTTAGTCTCACTCCACTGTTTGAACATTAATACTTGAGCTGTGCCCACACAGCTATCTTTGTGACTGGGATTTAGACATCAGAATTACAGCAACAAGCAGGTAGAGTGTTAATTTAATAATTCTTGTGTGAAACTTAATTGAGGGAGAAAATAGTCTTTTTGCAAGTGTCTTTAACACACAAAAGCTTTCCTTTTATTTTATGAGCCATTAATCTTAAATTATCAATTAGGGAGGAAGCATGATATTTCCTGTGAGAATAGTATGCTTTGGTTTTCTTCCAGACAGATTAGTGTTTTTCTACCATGAACCTGATCTAACTTTTGTATAATAACTGGCCAGAAACCATGAAATTAGCAAATCTTGCTTGCTTTGAAATGTATTACAAATTCAACCATTGCTTAGCACTTCCACTACTCCACTGTAGTTATGGCACCATCTTCTCTCACCTGGAGTCTACAATAGCCTCGTGATATACAAGCTGCTGGGAAAAGTTGGAGAGGAAGTGTTCAAGTGAGGACATGTTTAGCTTGCCATAATCTCGGGTAGAGAGAGCCAAATATGGATTTGGCATTCAGGAAAGTTCTGGGATGAAGATTCAGGAAGCCTTACTAATCAATTTATTCATGGCTTGTGGGACCTCAGAATCCTTTGCTCCAGAAACCACCCCGTTTGCCAATCCTACCCCCAAACTTCTGGCAGTCAAGGACGATGCCTGAGTACGTAATGTTCGCCAGGCTGCCTGGCTGCCTACGTACTTCCCCAGGCAGGTGGGGTGGGACCATTTTGTCTCATCTAGACACACCCCTCCACACACCTTTCTTCTCTCATTTGTCTGTTTTTTAAGGTACGGGGCTGGGGAGGGTGGTCCTGGGGTTCTTAGGAGGGTCCTTTCTTTTCTAGAAGCCTCTGTTTTCAACCCAGAGCAGCCTGACCAGGCTCTGGGTCTGAGAGAAGCAGTTTGTGAAACAGCTGTCTTTTCTGCGTCTTACTCCTTTACGGGGCTGCCTCCCACAGGCAGCAAAGGTGGTGCATCACAGTTCCCCAGATCTTAGCACCGGACCAGCCCAGAAGCCCCTGCTGCACCAGATAAGCTTATCCAAAGGAAAGACGACAGCACGCCAAAGGCTTTGCACATTGATTCACTTATTTTATTGGATATCTTTGCCCATAGAACATTTTCTTACGTTTAGGAGACATGTCTCTCAGACATGCTTATAAGGTCTGAGAACAAGATTAGGCTACAAATTCAACATAAACGCCCTTACATCTTTCTCAATATGGCTAAGCCAAAACTTCCCCTCACATCTCAACACCCAGGGGAGATCAATCTTTTATTACCTACAGAGTGAAATCTAATGGAATCTAGAAGAGCCAACCAATGGTAAGGGGACGCCTGACAAAGCCTGGGGTGGACAGTCCTGCCCATCCTGACTGGCAAGGCTGGGCTGTGGGGTAGAACTGCATGCTGGCGGCAGCTGCCAGGTCGTCCTTGGTCAGTGGCTGGCTCCAGACATGCTGCAGCATCTCGAGACCTGTGGGGAGTGTCCTGGTGAGGTAGAACTTACAACCAGGACCCCTAGAAGGCCAGGACCCCCAAGGGAACACTGAGGGGTGTTGCCCTAGCCCAGGCCTTCCTGGATGCCTCATCCACATCTCGCTGTTACCTTCCCATAACCCCCAGACTGTATACCATGAAAATAGCTTTGGCTTCAGGCCCCTACTTCTTAAGGGCTCCAGGCAACACCTGGATTTCCCAGCCACCCAACTAATTCTTGAAGAAACCAAGATGCCGTGCACCTCCACCATCAAGCTGTCTACTACAGTCAGCCAAGGACGTCCACCTTGGGCGTGCTGGTCGGGGTCCCAGCTCCACGCTCCAGATGATGAGCAACCGCCACTGCCTGGCCTCAGGTGGTCCGACTATGGTGACATGCTTCTGGCCTGTGGCTGTGAGCCACCCCTCCAGCTGAATGAGGGGGTGGCTCTGTACTTCAAGGCGGTGAAGGTCTGCCTCAAGGCAGCCCGTTAACTCAAGGAGAGACCACAAACTACCAGCATGGGCAGGAGGTGGTTCCGGGATAGAGACCTGGGACGGATGGAAGGCTGGCAGCCGCAGAAGAGAGGGATGGGGCGGGGAAGGGGCAAAGGTCACCCACCAAAGATGCACTCCTCCTGTTCCTCTTCCATGTAAAACACCAATGGAAGGTAAAAGTTTTCAGACATGGTCCACCATGGCTCCTCCCAGCAAGCACTTGTTTCCACGTCCTGAACTGCTCCTACCTGATCCAGAATACAGGCGAGCTCAAGCCACCTGTCAGAAAAGGACTTTGAAGTCAGGAAAAGCCCAGATCCTGTGCATCTAAATAACGCCACTTCTTGGACCACCTTAGGCAGGGGTGGCCTATCCCTATGCTTCTCAAGAAAACCCATTCCAAGCTTAATTCTTTCATGCCAAATTGGATTACCTGATTAGTGCTTGCCTCCTTGATGCCCAGAAATTCAAAATTATCTTCACTATAATTTCAAAAGATTTGGGAGCAGGGGCGGCGGGATGGCTCAGTTGGTTAGAGTGTGAGCTCTGAACAACAGGGTTGCCGGTTCGATTCCCACATGGGCCAGTGAGCTGTGCCCTCCACAACTAGATTGAAGACAAGGAGCTGTAGCTGAGCTTCTGGAGGGGCGGCCAGACGGCTCAGTTGATTAGCGCATGAGTTCTCAACAACAAGGCTGCCAGTTCAATTCCCACATGGGACGGTGGGCTGCGCCTCCTACAACTAAAGATTGAAAACGGCAACTGGACTTGGAGCCGAGCTGCACTCTCCACAACTAGGTTGAAGGGCAACGACTTGGATTGAAGGACAACTTGGACCTGATGGGCCCTGGAGAAACACACTGTTCCCCAATATTCCCCAATAAAAAGAAAAAAAGAAAATAAAAAAGATTAACAGAAACAAGTAAGAAAAGGTGGAAAGGATATTCCAGAAAAATATACATATATATATTTGGGAGCAGATCTACTGGGCATGAACGAGGGTAGGGTTTGAAGGATGGAAAGTAGAGCAAGAAGGTCCTAAAATGGCCTCCCTAGATTTAGATAAGAACTGTTTTTGTCTGTTCACATTGCTATAACAAAATGCCACACACTGCGTGGCCTGCGGACAAGTATTTATTTCTCACAGTTCTGGAGAATAGAAAGTCCAAGATCATGGCACCAACAGATTTGGTGTGTGCGGAGAGCTTCCTGGTTCACAGACAGCCTACTTTTCGATGTGTCCTCACATCGCTGAAGGGGCAGGCAAGCTCTCAGGGGCCTCTTACATGGACATTAATCCCATTCATGAGGAGGAGCCTTCCCACCCCCTAGTACCATCACCAACATGTGAACTGGGGGGGCACACAAACATTCAGACAATAGCAGTTACTGCCAGCCAACCAGTGACTGACTACACATGAGTAGCTGGCCAAAGCTGAGTTTATTCAGTGTGCTGCACCGAGAGAGAGAAACAACACAGGAGTACAAAGCCTCTTCATAGGAAGGAGTTGTGGGGAGACTATTACAGGATTTGGCTGGGTGATTCTAAGGAATGTTTAGAGAAACAGGCCAGTTTTATAAAAATCAGGTGGTTATCTTAGGAATTTTTATCCAAGAGACAGGGAGATTCGTGTGGTCTTGATAGCAGAGTGTCATTGTCACTGTCTGGTTTCAAACATAGTTATAGAGCTGTCTTTCTACATCTTGTTCCATCACAATCACTATCCTGCAAGAGACGTTTATGAAAAGTAAGGAACATTGGCGTTTACCAGTCAGCTTCCAGCAGCAAGCTCCTAGGTCTGTTTTCTTTTCACTTTTCTTTATTTCTTTTTTTTTCTTTTAAAAATATTTTATCAAAGGTCTTTATAGAGCAACATCCAGACTCCAGATACAGCTGCAAGGAGACCCTGCTAAGCTATGGGTACTGGCTGGGGCATGGCAGGCAGCTCTGGCTTTCCACCTTTCTGTTCCGAGATGGGGGTGATGGGTGGTATCTCATCTTTGGGTTCCATAATGCTCACATGGTCACGCAGGGCTTTTCAGGGCCGATCTTACCCCTTGGGTCCCAAGGAAGCATGCTCTTCACTTTGATGCCCAGCGCACCCTGCCTGAGCAGCACACAGCGCATGCCAGTGTCAACAAATAGTTAACAGGGTCATCAGACCATCGACAAACATCCTGGATTTAGCCCTCTGTTCTCAGAGTTTCCCAGACACCCGACCTCACAGCCTGTGGCCCCACTCTCCATGATGAACTGCAGCACACCAAGGCCTGCTAGGAGTTTGTAATGCAGAGACTCTGCCTGGCCAATTGCACACAGACTTCTCGTGGCCACCTGGTCGGCATACAGCTCTACACTGCCCTCAGGGAAGCCAAACCTCTTCTGAACCACAGCAGTCAATTCCTGGAAACTTTGGCCCTTCTCACCAAGAACATTCTGTGTCCTGGTGGCCAAAATAATGATTTCTGTCCTGGTCAGTGTAAGTTGGACCTCAACTCCAGAGTAGCTATCTTCGGCCAGCTCCCGCATGAGAAACTTGTTCCATTTGGCTTTGAAGATGGCATCAACAACAAACTTCCACTTCTTGGAAATTTGCGCTGCCATCTTGCCACCTGGCGCTGCTGAAAGAGAAGCGTCTTTTTACTTTTCAATCTCCCTTTTAGCCAAAGACAAAGTCAGCTCTCAGGACGTTCATTTGCAGGGTTCAGATCCACATCAGAATCCATTGATCACAAGGTTATTTGGAGAACAGTGTGGGCATCTGCATTACAGTTAGTCTCTCGTGTGCCTTTTATAGCAAGATGAAATGTTGCAACATGTAAAAAGACAATGAATGCACAGTAGCATTTAAGACTGGACAAGATGAATGGATCACTGGTGTTGTACAATACAGGTAATTACTAGAAACAAAGCGATTACTAATGCTATTAATGCCCTGCAAAGGAAAGAGCGTAGATTTCAAAACGCGGCCATGAAATCAGGTAGAGGATGACAAATCCATTAATCACTTACATTTAGAACAATAGCTATAGTCCAAGAAAAAGACACAAGAGAGCTTCACCTTTCCTTCGGTGGCAAAGAAATTAGGATAAAATGTGTAGGTATATGAATCATGAAAACTTTTGGTTGACCTCTAGGGGGCACCAAAGTACAATGATAAATAGAGCAGAATGAAACAAAAAGGAGGGCGAGATATCAAAAAGCCTGCCTTGTTTTATTGTCTCGGGTGGAAGCTCTCTGGGACATGTATGTCATCATTGGCATGATCTGAAGACCTTGGTTTGTTAGTTTTCTTCCAAAGGTTATTTACTTAAGAATCTCTAGTTTACTTAAGAATCTTGGAGAATACTTAAGAATCTTCAGTTTAGGGGTGGCCAGCTCAGTTCACTCAGTGGGTTAGAGCCCGAAGCTCGCAACACCTGGATTTTCAGTTTGATCCCCGCATGGGCCAGTGTGAGCTATGCCCTCCACAACTAGATTGAAACAACTACTTGACTCGGAGCTGATGGGTTCTGGAAAAACACACTTAAAATAAATCAAAGTTTTTAAAATAAATCTTCATTTTAAGTTTTTCCAATGAAGTCCTCCCCATCGAGGCTCAGGGTTGTGTTTCCCGATTTTTGGAAGGTTAGTCTCTTTCAAAAGACAAATTTTCCAGGTTTCCAATCATGCAGAGGCTGATTAGGTGGGCATTTGGGAGATACTGCATATACCTATTGATGACAAAACTGGATGAGTCCTTTGTAATACCTAGAATTTTAAGCTTTCAGCAGAGTACAGGTTCAGAAGTAAATTCCTAAATGAATCCTCTATGAATCCCAGGAGTTAATCTCATTGTCATCATGGTTAATAGCAATTCTCAGACCATGGAAGTTCAAGAGTCTTGGAAAGTATTCTCAATTTTAGTTTTAGAGTTCATTTTTTTCTTTCTAGTTTTTCTCAACATCAATTTGGGACAGTGAAGTTTTCTTTAATAAAGAACACTTGTGAGCTGTTTTTCAGAAACAACCACAGTGAGATGTGTGCTTCGCATCACCAAAGAAATTACCTGGAATTCCTTAGGTGCAGAAAAAGTCAAGCAATTTACCATTAGAACCTTGGCTATCCATCAGAAATCTCCTTGATCCATCCTGAAAATAAGCAAACAATAACCAGCACATACTTATAAGCCCTCACTGGGGGCAATTGCTTTGGTCAGTGCTACTTGCTTAGCATAGTGGTAAGCTAAAGTATTCAAGATTCTGGGTCATCCGACCATGAAAGAGCCTCCACTTTTTTTTATTATGGATACTTCCTTGAGAATAGTAAAGCTTCTAAAAGTTCTTTAATTTCTTGCCATTTTAATGAGAGTTCCACAAGAGGTCAAAAAAAATCTCTCTATTTCCAAAGCTTCTTGAAATGGACCAATCCAATTGCATGCCTACACAAATATTCAGTTTTTTAACCTGTTACCTGGCAAGCTCAAGTGAGGGAGAACAATTCAGCCATTTGAGCTCATGTAACTTCTGGGAGAAGGTAATATTCTATGTGGTGAGTTTATCTGTGATAGCATAGAATACTTGAAAAATTCTAGTTTATATTTTTAAGTATGGGCCATTAACAAGCAACATTAAATAATCTTAAGCAAAGGAGCTTCGAGCAAAAAATAATAATTGTAGCCTAACATTGGTGAAATAATCATGAACTCTGCTTCCTCAAGTAAGAAGAGTTAACTTAGGTTATTAACAAACACCCAGGGACTTTAATTCATCCCATTGATACGGGCCAAATGAAAGGGCTTCTCACTACAGAAATTTTAAGTTTTCTTTCTTTAGTGTTTTAACGCCATTAGTTTCTTAAACATAAATAATAGATTGTTTTTAACCCGAATCATAGAAATCTCTTACCCTCTGCTTTAGATAATTGCCCTGAAACATTTATGCTTGTTGATTGTAATTATTGAAGCCTACTGTTCTCTCCTACCAGTTCAGGGCCTAACTCCTGGACAATTAACGACACCTGAATAATTGGTTAATTGGCCACAGGACCTAGAGAACTGACAGATTTTGCATCCCATAGCCACCTCACATTAATAGCTTTGAGTTCTGCTCTTTAAGCCAACACTTTTAAATTTATTAATTAAAATCTATTTTTCCTCATTCAGGGGCCTTGAGGATACAGATGATACCCCAACAAGATTACCAGTCCCAACCACAGAAGCCAACGTGGTCTTCCAGGCAAATCTTGAGACCTCTTCCTCTCATCTGAGATCAGATAGGGTGAGAGTTCCATGAATCCCGCAGTAAGTAGGGACAGCTCCATGCCCCTGCCCAGCACGAAGCAGATACAGAAGACAAGACCTCCTGTCCCTCAACTTCCCATAGAGATTTTATGGGGATCACATCTCTCAAGGAGAAAACAAGGCAGGCAGTTAGAGATAGGCACTGGGTCTCTGCATTCCTGCACAACCTACAGACCCTGCCTCTCCACCCAAAGCTTTCCTTTTTCATTGTAATTATCTCCCCCTATGAGGAAACAAATGGGTACAAAATACCCAACTAGACGAAACCGGCTGCTCACACCTGCACAATAAAGGCCACAATGACCTTCATTTCATCTGGGCCTTATTATACCATCATTATAATATCATGCATACGCCCGGAAGTTCATTAGTATCATAACACTGAACTCTGGGAAGGAACATGCACAGATTAAAAAAATGAGGTAACAGCCTCTTGTCAATCACAGGTGTCAATCAAGTGGTCCCACACCTAGAAAGGAACAGCCCATTCTAGAAAAAAGGATAAAAACTCCAAGTCCTCGCCAGTCAGGAGCTTGAGCTTTAGCCTTGCCTTATTCGGGCCCCTTGGGAGTGCACTTTTTCTCCTAATAATGCCACCTTGGGCCGTTGAGCCATTCTCTGCTGCTCGGGTCATTCCTATTTCTTGGGAGTATATTTATCTCTTCTAATAAACTACTCTTTCTCCACTTTATTTTTGTGTCTCGTTCAATTCTTTGCTCAAGATGCCCAGAACCTGGACATCGCACCGACGAGTGCCCACTCAACCGATAACACCATGAAGTATATTATGAATGTCACCAGTTGACAAATAATTTTCTTTTCTAAAATCAGTGCGTTGACAGTTATTGTGTCAGTCTACAGAATGAGCAAGAGGTTTTTTTATCTTTAAAGTACACAATCATTTTATTATGATTAACCTAGGAAAATTCAACTTTCATTTTGATTTATAAGTTTTTTATATTTGGTAACCAAATAATATAATACCATATTATACCAAATCATATAATTATATAAATTGTATAATTATATAAATACCAAATTATATAATTTGGTAACCAAAAAAATTCATAATATGTTTGAGTTACTCAAAATTTGGAGAATGTCTAGGAAATCTTTAATACTCATTATTTCCTCTATAGACTGAAAGAGCAAAAACCCAAATAAAATGCATCTTAATGGTTTAGTTATTTTGAATTTGCAGCCTGAATTTTGTGTGTGGGGGGGGCGGGAATAAGGTACATCTTAAACTAGAGTAGTAGTGGTGGTTGAAATAGTAGAAATTTGGGGTGTCTTTTGAGCCAGGACCAGCTGGGTGGCCCTGTAAAACCAACCGTACACCCACACCCACACTCCCCTTTGGTGTTGCACGCTGCGCGTCCAAGAGTAACGGCAGCGAGACCATGTGTGCCTCCAACCCGTCTGCGCAGGGAGAGCAGTGGGGACCAAGCCTCCCGCTGCCTCCTTGTCGGTCCTCTACTTAAGGCAGCCAGACAGCGGGGCGACTGCCTTGGCGGTGCCTATTTATTAGATGGCTCAGTTGGTTAGAGCACAAGCTCTCAACAACAAGGTTGTCGGTTCAATTCCCACATGGGATGGTGAGCTGCACGCCCTGCAACTAAAGATTAAAACGGCGACTGGATTTGGAGCTGAAGCTGAGCTGCGTCCTCCACAACTAGATTGAAGGACAACTACTTGGAGCTGATGGGCCCTGGAGAAACACACTGTCCCCCAATAAAATTTATTTTTTTTAAATGGTTAAAATGCTAAATTTTATGTTATAGATGTTACCACAATTAAAAAAAATAAAAACAAAAACTCTGACCCTCAAAGATGCAAACTTCATAGTAATAAAAGTTGACTTTGATCCTAATATATCAACAAAATGTGTCTCTAACTACTGCTTGGCCAACAAGAGTCACAGAAGTGTTAGCGCCATGAAAATGAATGTTGAGGCTCTACCTCACAGCTGACGCTGTTGGTGAGAGAGGTGTGCATCTAATCATTCCATCCGCTGAGAAAAAATTTTATAGGGAATCCAAGAGATGAAGGAGACGTGATAAACTTTGAAGTCTAGATTCAAAAAGCATTTCTATATGACTTCAAAGAAGTTATTAATCTCTCTGAACCTCAGTTTCCTTACCTGCAAAATGGCATTAATAATTCCTAATTCCCAGGAGATGTTGGATCACAAAAGTTAATGTGCCTAAATGCCAGGCTGTTCTCGGTTTCACCCTCAGACATAAGTGAGCTGCTTATGCAGGCACTCGATTCCTGGGTGGAGACTGTCTGGTGGGGACCGTTGGTCCCAAGTTTTGAGTTGTTAGGGGCCCTGACTCTGTGGGAGCCCACTGGCAAGTGGAGTGGCAGTAATTTTCTTGCATGAAAAATTTTAAATAGGGCCTGCTGCTCAGGGCTCTTCCTGAGCTTCCCTGAAGACTGCTTCTTCCTGCTCCCAGCCAGGGCAATCTGGGGGCCCACAGAGCTCCTAGCGGAACCTGGTTCTGAGATAGCGTTCTACCTTCGGTGTGATCCCAAGTGCATGTCCCCACCTTCCTCATCTTGGTCATGGGAAGGCTCCCTGCAAACAAATATCCAATATTGTGACTAATTTGGAAGAAGGATAACGTTGGGGCTCTTTTTATTTCTCCTGAAGAACACGTCTGGTCCCCAATTTTTAGAGCAAAACTTCTTACATTCAGATAGCTCTGGATAAATCAAAAAGAGTGCCTTAGAAGCAGCCACATACTATTTAGAAGCATCAGGAAAGTCATCCTTTAGATTTATTAACTCCTTGTTATGTTGTTCCCTCACTTGGCCTCTTCCCCACATTTTGAAACTAGCATGCTATGGTCTAAGTTGAGAGCCTGCCAAGGTTTTGGCCATGGCGGAGCTATCAATCTCTTTTATAATTGAATCGATGCTCCAGAGGTGCTGTGAGCCAGCCAGGACCAGGCTCTTGTGCCCTAACTAGACATTAACATATAAACGCAATAAGAAATTGGCCCATTGAAGTATTTCTCCTTAACCAATTATCTGGCAATTTCCTGTCTTCATTAAAAGCTGTTCAAGGAGTAGGGCACCAATCTTTAAGAGCATATTTAAGAAGCCAATTTCTTTACATTTCTGTGACATGTAAGTCATCCAGGCAGTTGGGACATCTGCTTCCTGCTTTTCTTGATGTTTGGTATTGTGAAGCCATATTTAGGCCAGGAGCGGAAATCTCATCTTAAAAGCCATCTTGTCTTGATCCCGTCTTGCTTAATCTTCTAGGGGCCTATGATCAGTGGGCCTGGGCAGGCCTGGGCAGTCTGGAAGGCAAGCTGGGGCCAGGGTGTGGAGCTGGGAGACTTGGTCATCCCCTGAAACCCTTTGTCACAAAATCCCCCTGAAGCATTGCAGGGGGAACCGCCTCCTATAAAACCCCATACCCCTCTTTGCTCGGGGAGGTTATGATCTTCTCCCTCTGCTCTAACCTGACCTCCCGCAGCTCAAACACGCCAAATAAATTCTAACAGACCAATTTGGTCTCCCACTAATGGAGAAACTGCCTAAAATGGTGGCGCGAGCAGAGAGAAGTCCCCAGCCTAAGCCCCAGCCCACTTCCGCATAACCCCCTCCAAGCCACACCCTGAACCAATCACCAGACGACACCTACCCCTTCCCCAACTCAAGGAAGACCCTAACTCATAAAAACCTGCTCAAAACCTTGCGAGGGGCTCAGTCTTTGGGAAAGATCCTGCTGAGCCCTCCTGTGTAATAAAGCTGACTCTCCTAACTCTCTGAGAGCTGCTTGGGTTCTTTCCGGTCCTGGTATCGGTAACACCATAACTCATTCCTCCAGGTGGCCATGCCTAGCAGGTATAGGCATGGAACCCTCCTTTCCAGCTTTCCTCATTCCTATTTTAGAATTTTCTATTGTGTCTTTATATCTTCAAATTGGAGCAAACCTAAATATGTATATAAACAAGTTTTTGTTCGTGTAGTGATTATATGGGAGTCGAATGTGATTTACAGAACAGGTTGAAATCATTCTATCAAAGACCTAGAAAAGAATTAAAGGGGAGAGTCTGAGCTGTAAATGGAACCTTTACATGGAAGGTTAGTCAGCCCCTGCCTCATGCTATTATCTTCCTCTGGTTCTCAAAGATAATCGTCAATTTATTCTCAATGATCTGAATGACGCCTAGTACCTAGTAAGCAATCAATATTTGGTTAGTGTGAGAGGGAGTAGTTTGCCACCTCAAGTTACCTCTCTTTAGGATATTGATTATTTTAAGCTGGTTATTTTTAAGAAACAAGACTCAGGAAGAATCTTTGCCCTCCCCGGTAAATGCCTAAAAGAATTTAGTTAGAGGACCCGCTCCGGGAAGGGAGCTATCACCATAGATAACTATAGTTTAAAGTGAACTAGTGTGTGACAGGGAGGAACCTAGCAAGGCTCATTTGATCCAAGTCCTCTCTGTCCCATTGTTAAGAGGACCCAGCAAACATTTTCTTACCAAACATTTGCTTTTCCATCTCCATGTGAATGACTTGTCCTCAAATTTCGTATTGTTATGGAGCTCCCATGTGTACACACATAATTGAATTTGGTTATCTTCTCCTGTTAATCTGTCTTATGTCAATTTGATTATTAGATCAGCCATCAGAACTAAGAGGGAAAAGAAGGGAAATTGTCCTCTCCCCCACAAGTGAATGAGTAAATTATTACCATAGTTTATTTCCCTGTTAAAATTCAATTTTTTTCTAATTTTAAACTATTATGCAAAAAGTTTCCAATTAAATATTTTGCATATCTCCTTTGGAACACCTATTTATCTGTAGATATGAAAAAATGAAATTAGAATGTCTAAAGCAATGTTTTTAATTATAATCAACGTTATTTTAAAGATGTTTAAATTTTAATATTTTAACTTGAATTAATACTGCCAAAATATCCTCCCAAGTAGCTATACTGATTTATATTCAGTATATCCACTTGACCTTGAAATTGATATTTTCGATATTCTGTTTTGGCCAGAGCGGGGGAAAATGGCATCTCTGTAATTTTGCTTTGCAGGCCAGCAGTCACTAGTGCAGTTCAGCATTTTTTTTATTTTGTCATTTTTATTTCATTCTTCCTTCTTCATCTGTGCATTTCCTATTTGTACATTTACCCATTTTTCTATAAGGTTATTTGACTTTTTCTTTTATATTTTCTTCCACTGTCTATTCTGGATATTAATCCTTTGTCCATGATACATGTTTTAGCTCCCTTTTAACTGTATTCATGGTATCCGTCCTATGCAGTCTCCTAGTCTATACCCTCTACCTTCTGCATAGAAATGAATTGACACTTGAAACCTCTCTTATTTACTGCCACTCGGTAGCATCAAATCCAGTTGATTCAAGTCTTATTCTCTCTTTCAGAGAAAATATAGTGTGGTGTTTATCTGGAGACAGATTGCTCATGTTCAAGGACAGGTTTAGACATTTACTGTGTAACCTTGGACTCATTGCTTAACCTCTCCAGACCTAATTTCTTTGTAAAACAAGAGTGACAATAGTACACCCAGTTCATAGAGGAATGGTGAGGATTAGATGAATTTAAGAGCTTAAAACAATTCCTGACACTTGGTAAGTGCTATGCGAAGTGTTAACTCTTTCTGCCCTTTTCATCTGCTTCCTCTTTTCCTTCTCTCCTATTAGTGTTCTTTCTCTCTTTTTTCCTTACTATTTCTTCACTATGCTTTTGACGGAATATTGTCTCTTAAAGAAACTGCTGGTCAAACAACAGCCAATGTTTCATGCCATTATTTTAAGTGACTTCAGAATAATACAACTATATCAAAGTTTAAATGGTTTACATTTTAAACTGTTCAACCCATTTTGAGATGCTTCAGTAGAAACCCATATTTCTGTTTTTGTTTTTATTTGTTTTTGTTTTTCCTTGATTTAAAATGTCCAGAACCGGGCCGGCCTGGTGGCTCAGATGGTTAGAGCTCCATGCTCCTAACTCCGAAGGCTGCCGGTTCGATTCCCACATGGGCCAGTGGGCTCTCAACCACAAGGTTGCCAGTTTGATTCCTCGACTCCTGCAAGGGATGGTGGGCTGTGCCCCCTGCAACTAGCAACGGCAACTGGACCTGGAGCTGAGCTGTACCCTCCACAACTCAGACTGAAAGAACAACAACTTGAAGATGAACAGCACCCTCCACAACTAAGATTGAAAGGACAACTTGACTTGGAAAAAAGGCCTGGAAGTACACACTGTTCCCGAATAAAGTCCTGTTCCCCTTCCCCAATAAAATCTTTTAAAAAAAAAAATGTCCGGAACCAACTGACAATAGAGTGGAAGTCAGGCTATCTGGGTTAATTTTTCTCTTTATATTGCTATCTTTTATTTACACTGTTTCTTCACTTCTTTGGAGCTCAGTTTCCTCATCTGTAAACTATCTTTAAGGATGAAATTAATAAGAAATGTGCAAGATCTAGATGAACCCACCAGATAGAATGTTTTCTGCAGACCCACAACTCAAACTGAGTCAATCAATGAGGAAGTTATCGCACAAAGCATATACTCTATTGGAGAGCAAATTGAGGACTGAGCATCTCAGTGATGTCACCAAGACCCAGACATCTCCACCCCTTCAGCGGGGCTGACCCGAGTACAAGATCACTCTGGGTCTGGTCGCCACCAAGGCCAAGTTTGGCAGGCAGGAACATAGAGGTGAGAGCTAATTTCCAGCTGCCAGCATGCAAAAGTGAAAGTCTCATGTTGCTAGATGACGTTGCTAGGGAATGAAGATGCCAGAGTTGCTAGGTGGGCTGATCTTTCACTACAGCTGTGTGGTTTCTTCCCCTGCCTCGGAGTGCCTGGCCAAGACAGGAGCTAATGCTCCAAGGGTCTCTGTAGAGTTTTTAGGTTGCCAAAGGGTCGCCTCACCCAAACTGAAACTCTCAAATCAAATAGTCCTCACAAACTCCAAGTGTGAATAGTCTAAATGTCCCCTTAGCATAATTACTTCTCCACATGTTCGTTTTGATCCATAAGCCCCCAGCAGGGCCATTCAGCTGGGCTGCTGACTATCAAAACCAGATGCAGAATGACGACATCCTGGCATGACTTACTTCATACTTACCTATATCAAAGAAACTTTTCTTTGTCATAAACAAGTGGGTTAATACAGCTTCACTTAAATCATAAATAAGTGGATTTGAAATCTTATTAAACCAATACACTACAATCCACCCTGCGATTTCAAATCACTCACACGCTAATTAACCCTAAGGGCGTAATGCCTGACACAAATCTAAGTTCACAAAAATATCAGTCCACCCTGTGGTTATATATCAGTTACCCTCAGATATCTTTCACTCCTAGGTCAAAGGCAAAACTAAGGCCCTGAGTGAAAGAATTTCTTAAACCCAGGGAGAATCCTCAAAAGTTATTGTAAATGGATACACTCCTGAGATTAGTAGATGGATGAAAAGACAGGGTAAGATGCAAGGCCAGCAGTCTGACTGAACTTGTGATAAAAGCTGACATATCAGAGCCTGATAGGAATTTTTTTCAGGACTCCTCACTAAGCTGAAATGAAACTATGTAAAAGGATTTAGTGAAGAAAGATAATGTAGTTAGATAAGTGGATCATCCTGCAAAGCCATTTAGGCAGCAACTGAATTCTTTGAGGAATTAAAAACGGGTGTCCTTTACAGATCTAATCTTTACAGGACCAGGGGTGTGGCACTGAACAATCCAAAGCCCACCAGTCCTTTTTACCATCCCCAAACCTCTAAAATACAGATTTCTGATAAACTTTCAGATCTTGCCATTGAACTGGGTAAAAACTTGCAGATCTCTAATGGAAAAACTAATGGCTTCATAAAACTGCTAACAAGATCAAGATACACAAGAATGAATTATATGGGACTGAATGAATTGATGAGGATAATTATAATTTTTATGACTTGTTTGAAGCATTGTTATTTTTTTCATATTTGTCTTCCAGATTTACAGATTTTTTTTTTTTTCCTCTTAAGCTACCTATGACTTAGAGCAATTTGGTAAATTATACCATTGTAATGTTAAAAAACAAAATTCAACCAAGTGAATTTGAAGATCTAATTGGCTTTATTCAGAGATTTATGTGTCTGGTAACATCCCATCTAGCAACCCAAAGGGCCCTCTAGTTGCAGGGGTTGTACAGAATGGAAGATTTTTACAGGCAGGAAGAAAGAGGGACTAAGAAATTCAGAGAGGAGAAAGAGGGCAAAAAAAAAAAAGAGAGAGAGAGAGAGAGAGAGAGAAATTCAGAGTAGATTATTTCAAGCAAGAACACCTTCCCTTAGGGGAAGGCAGGGGGTCCTATCAGGTAGATTACCTCACTAGTCTGGATCAGGAAATTCCAGAGTGATTGGTTTAAAATTCCACTTCTGAGGGGGTGAAACTGCAAATCAGGTTAGGTATTAAATCTGAATTAGGTATCATGGGTTTTTATGGCTTAACCAAGGAAGCAAGAGGCTTCTCTACAAGACAGTGCAATGGATGCAGCCCTCACAAGATGTAAAAGGTTCCCTTCCAGAGTAGTCTAAGACAATAAAAGCCCTTCATTGCTACAGGCAGTAAAGCAACAAGGTTGAGATGACAGTGGCCCCTAATGGACTGGGACCCCTTTTGACAGATTCTTTTGAGAGCTGCCACAGTGGGGCACAAAGACAAGAGACTCCACTTGCAAACTCCAGGTCATATCCTGTGTTTCTGACCTACTGGCAATAGCTGATCTACTTGCAAGCCCCAGGTAAATTCCTGTGCACACAGCCTCTTAGATACGTGCTATTGTCTATTGTTCCCCTGCCTTTTACAATAGTGTTTAAAATGTTTATTATAGAGAGGCTTAATAGAGCATTATAAATTCCTTTTAACACAGGAAAGCAATATGAAGGCAATTATTGCAGCCAGCATTAGCACTCAAACTGTAACAGCTCTATAAATTTGTCTATTCATAAGCTATTGATTATTTCAGTAGGATGCCATAGATGGGAAATTGTATATTAAATTTAAAATTTGTCAATCCAGTAATGGGTTTTACCAGATTTGGGTCAATTATAAATTTAACATAATTTATCAATCTGTATTTCAAATTTGGCCTAGAGTGTGATAGATCCCACGGCACCAAGCAATTTTAATTATTATTACGTTGGGGTCGGTTGTCAACTACGCCAATTGTTTAGTTTTTGTGTTGTGGGAGGCAGCAAAAGTTATACTCAGAGACTGATTTCTGTCTTTGCCAACAATTTATTTAGCACAGGTTTGCTATGGGAATTACAATAATTTTATAAGCCAACAGCATATATAATAATATCTCTTAGTAAACCAAACAGAGAAATAACATACTCCAAACAAATGACTAATGAACCACACTATTGTTCCAGGCAAAGGCAGATGAGAGGAATAAAGCCCAAATTTTAACAGAGATATACCTTTTTATAAGAGTAGACACTAGGGAGAGAGGTGATCTCCAGGGGCCAGTGCAAAAGTAAAAGCCCCTTTTGCTAGAGCAAGTCGCTAGGGAACGAAAGCTCCAGTGTTGGTAGGTGGGCTTATCTCTTTCATTAGGCCACTGGGAGGTTTCTCATCACTGTCTACAAGGAATGCCTGGCCAAGACAGGAGTTAATGCCTCAAGGGTCTTTGGAGAGTTTTCTCAGTATTTACCGTGTTTCCCTGAAAATAAGACCGGATCTTAGATTAATTTTTGCTCCAAAAGATGCATTAGGGCTTATGTTCAGGGGATGTCGTCCTGAAAAATCATGCTAGGGCTTATTTTCTGGTTAGGTCTTATTTCGGGGGAAACACGGTATAGTCCAAATATCCCCTTGCCATACTTGTTTCTCCACATGCTTTCATCCATAAGCCCCCAGCAGAGCCCCTCATCAACTGGGCTGCTAACTGCTATATCAAGGACAACAGATACAGAATGATGACATCCTGGCACAACTTACTTTATACTTATATCAAAGCAACTTTTTTCTTTGTCATGTACAAGTGAATTAAAATAACTTCACGTAAGTCATAAATAAGTAGATTTGAAATCATATTAAACCAATACACAACACTTTAGCTAGAATATTTCTTTTTTTTAATTAAAGTTTATTGGGGTGACAATTGTTAGTAAAGTTACATAGATTTCAGGTGTACAATTCTGTAATACATTATCTATAAATCCCATTGTGTGTTCACCACCCAGAGTCAGTTCTTCCATCACCATATATTTGATCCCCTTTACCCTCATCTACCAACCCCCTCCCCCTAAATATTTCATTTCTTTAATTAAAATAAATTTAGTTACTCACAGTATCTTTTTGCAACAATAAATATATAAAGTTATTTTAATTGCAAAGTCATAAAAGAAATGATTAAAGGAATTAGAAATAGTTCAACATTAAGAGAGACTTGATAAAATTTATGAAAAGACCTTAACCTGGAGTCTGTGGGAGGAGCTCTCACACTATGTCATGACACAGCCCTACAGGAAGAACTCTGTTTACAACAGAGCTCTTTGGTTATAACAACCCCTCCCCTTAACTTCCTCTTCCCCTCTACATACGTCCTCCATCTTTGTCCAGTTCAGTGTGTGCACATAATTCACCATGTCTGCATGCACTGGACTGCAAACTTTTTTTTTCCTCAATAAATCCTTTCGGTGACAGAATACCTAGTTGATTCTGGTTTTCCAGTTGACGCTAATGGAAAGAGAAAAGACATGTAAGACCTAACTTTATCTCATTGGATGATTGTCATTATATAAGAAGGGATCAGTTTCAAGAGTTAGATTCTGGCTCAAAATGGAGAAGAGCTCCTAACCATAACAGCTGCTCAACAATGATATACTATGCTGCCACTGTATAAAGTAAATGATAGAGAGGCATCTTTTGTGGAGCATTGGGATCTAAAGTCAGCACCTAAGTGAATCCTTGATAGTTTGTGGTTAAGTAAAAAGGTGAATTGACATATTGAAACATTACAATCACACTTACCATGGTGAATAGCTCCCAGTGGGCCGGAAAAACCAAGGTAACAACAGAGTCACTTCCCATTTCACACCTGCACATTTAGAAAAATGACAGGGAGGATTACTTGCAGTTTATTGTTTCTTGTGTGGACCTAAGAACGTTCAAACCTGTAGACAATTTTTATAATAGTTTATTTGAGCCAAACAGACAACATATGCCAGAGAGCAAGATCTCAAATGCTCTGGAGAACAATTGTTTTGCAGTTTCTTTTCCGCATTTGAAATTAAGGAGGGAAGATTACCAGGAGCTCAGGAAAAGCAAGTCAGGGATCGGATTACAGGATAGTTTACAAAAGTCTGTGCTCTCTTGAGGGTGGTTACTGCTTAGTTCAATGGTGTGTTAACCTAGATGCACAGAAACAATGAACAGAAACAACAAAGCTTGCTTAAGGCAAAGACAAGCTTTTTACTAAATAGTTATATGCCTGGGGTGAGACTACCCACCATGACCTGCCCAGTTAGGAATATACGATCAGGTCACACTGTGAGGTTACTTTCCTTAGAACCCCCTTTTTCATCTACACGTGTAATTATTTACTTCCCTCCCTCCCCTTCTTTCACTCTTCTTTGGTGGAATTCTGGTTGTTTAAATATACATATGATGTGAATCCACTTTATATCAACATACTGCAATCTTTCTGAAAGGATAAACAATAAACCTAACAGTGGTTGCCTCTGGGGAAAGAAATGTGATTCTAAAGTGAGAAGAAAATCCACCATATATTTCATCTCTTTTTAAGTTCTTTATTATGTTCTTGTATTTTTTGTTAATTACTAATCCTCCTATCTTAATAGTTCCTGTGAAGAAGACTATTGACATTTTAAAGGTAATTGTACTAGGTAGGTGTGTGAGGGGACAGAGCCAGGAGTGCAGTTTCCTGGCTCTCGGCCTCATGTGGAAAGGTGCAGGTTCAGGTAGTAAATGGCCCTCAGCTGTGGCTAGTTGGCCGTCAGCTGTAACCAGTGAGCCATTGGCTACTAATATAACTGCCGTGGATACGCTAGCAGGAAATGGGGATCTAGCAAGAAGATGGTGGCTAACAAACGCGGATTGCAGTTAGCACGGCAGATTGCAGCTAGCAAGTGGGGTTGGTTAGTTGGCAGAAAAGCAGACGGCAGGTTGCAGATCGTGTGGCTCCTGCTTCCTGTGTCTCCAATCCAGCTGCCAGCGAGAATATAGTGGTATGACTCCCCTATCTATGGCTCCATGGGTGTTCCTTTTTGGCCTCACCATGTCCTGCGTTCTTATGTGGGGAGTGGGACCAGAGACCCTGCCTGCCACCCTGCGTGACAGAGTGGGTAGGCTCTTCAATGGCCCAGGGAGCTTCTGTAGGTAAGAAATAACATTCCTGTTTATTCTTTCATTAGTGCTAATTTTGAAAAATTGTTTCATTAATGTAAAACAGGCTTTATAAATCGAATGCTGAAATGTTGAAACATCGATGACAAACTGAATCCATTCTTAGCTTTTAGTTAAAAAGTGTATTGTATTTATTATTATATTATCAGTGAGTATGCAATGTATTACACGACTATAACAAAAGCATCAGTATGTGTTTCTTCATTATTCCTACAATCTATATAAAATAAGACAGCTTTCCTGGATTAAATAATTTTATTTACTTTTTCTGAGCATTATCATAAATAAAAGTATTCCATCTCAACGCAGCTGAGGTTGTACATTCTGGTTCACTGACAATTACTTCAGGTTCAGATGCCAGACTGGACTCGCCAGCCTCTTTTTTCAGTCTTTCCCTGCCCTTTGCTTAGACATAGACTTTCAGTCCTCGGACCATTCCCTGGGTCTGTGTGTACTAACAGCTAACAGCTGGAAATCACCTGATTGGTTGGTTTTGAGATGGAGTGAAATTTGATATATCTGTTCCATCTGCCATTTTCCCTGGAAACTCTGGTTTGGGATTTTTATTCTTCCTAAAGCATATCCATTAAAAGTTCCATTCATGAGGCCTATTAGATGGTAAACTATTACTCCCCACCCTCTACCCCCTCGACCCCAAAAAAATGCCATTTCATCCATGTTCCTAAAGGATAGTTTTTCTACGTACATAATCCTCAGTTGACTATTACTCTCTTAGCCCTTTGAAAATCTCATACAGTGAAGTCTGGTTGCCATTGATATTAAGATTTTCGTATGGTCTAAATGTTTTTTGATGGTTTGTTTTCCTGAAAAGGTTCTATATGCACAGAGTGGGTAGGGTGCTCGGTATATGGCAGCTGATTTCCCCCTGGCGGCCAGGACTGTGCTGAGCTCCTCTTACTCTTGGCACAGATGTGTGTCCCCACCCTTTTCTTGATGAACTTGAGAGTCCACCTGCCCTTGAAGACCTTGAGCAGCTCCATGGCGCACTGCTCACACACAGCAAAGCTGACACCTCCCCATCATGTCCCACAGGACCTTGGTTAGCTTGCAGAGGCGCTGCCGCAGAGGCTGTGTCTCGGCTTGCTCACGGTCCAGGTCACCTTGTGGTCCTTGTTGAGGTCCATATTGGCCATTGGGTAGCACAGAGCCCCAGGCTGTGGGGGAGGGGTCTAATTGTTTTTTAATCCCTGTCATTATTCACCCCTCTATATCTTCTGTTTCTCAGTAAGTCTTTCCAGAATTTTCCTACTTATCTTTTTCTTTTTAATAAGCTTAATTTTTTAGAATAGCTTTAGATTTACAGAAAAATGTACAGAGAATACCCATTTACCCACACCTACTTCACCCTGCTAAAGAACCAGCTTTTGATTTTGGTTTTCTTATTCCATTGGTTTCTGCTTTAACCATTTGATTCATTGCTTTCGGTTTCCTTAAGATTATTCCGTTTTCCCTATTTTGCGGAGTTGAATGCTTACCTCATTTGTTTTCATTCTTTCTGATAACTGCAGTACAAGGAAAGATCAACAATTCCCCCACACACACCCCCTTCCAGACACCGAGGTATTCCTCTCTGGAACTCTGGAAACACTGCCGGATGACAGAAGTCTCATCTGCCAGTCTTAGACGTCAAACTCCAGGTCTGCTGTCACAGCTGCCCTTTCTCTTGGGTATCAGGCTCCTTCGCCACTTCTGACCTTCCCCTTTTCAGGACTACCTATGAAGGACTGTTTCTGTTAGTTTACGTTATAAATACCCCTCTCTCTTTAAATTTCTATAGGGCTTGTTTTGCCACTGAAAGACAACTAGTTACGTTTTATTTTTCTTCTTTTAAAGCCTTGGCAATAATCTCACAAAAACCCCTGACAAAGACTGTACAAGGACTCTCATGATTCGTCCTCCATGCCCTTTTACCTGCTTATTATGATGTTTTCTCTATTATTGTTTTTAAGAGAATTATGGTATTCCCAAATTTGGTCAATTCCTAGTTCCAAGAGCAGATCCCAAAGTTAGCCACCAGTTGGGGTGCAATCTTACCTCAATTACATTCCAGCAAGTTTCATAAAGGTAAAATGAATGGCTTTTTGCCTCAGAGTTTTTAGGCTTTTTCTAAAGCATTCCAATTTCTTTTTAAATTTCCTGTAGATAACCATACTTAGAAAGGGAAAAGACAAAGAAAAACGTTAAGCTTATCTATCCACATGATTCAGCAAGAATGTCTACTCAAGACGGTACAACTTACAACCCATTTAT
The DNA here is from genome assembly GCF_036562045.2 of Rhinolophus sinicus. Lineage (NCBI taxonomy): Eukaryota > Metazoa > Chordata > Mammalia > Chiroptera > Rhinolophidae > Rhinolophus > Rhinolophus sinicus. The sequence continues at coordinate 111,479,558 of NC_133755.1, forward strand.
TTGAGTAGCCAGTGAGAATTTTGCACCTATTCCCAGCCTTATCCTGCAGCCAGATCACACCAGAATGTCTCAGGAAATAAGAGACCCTGTTCCTTGCTTAGTCTTAAATGAATTTTTATTTTTATTTTTTTTGGCAGTAAAGGAAAAAATTCAGAACTCTGACAAATATTTCAGAGGATGTCCAAAAACGTCCCATGAATAGTTTACATAAGATATTGGTAATAATTAGATATTACCCGCACTAATTTCCCACTCTGCTCTTGAGAATTTCTTTCCTTGAACTATATCAAAATTCAGAACTATGAAGAGAAAGAAGAGACCATCTTCCCTCATTTACACCTGAAATAATGGACAGTGTCACTCACAAGATCAACTTTTCATTTATCAATTACAGCACGGAACACCATGCCTCTTCTATTGTCTAAAGGAAGATTACAAAGATGAGCATGCAGAACTTCTCATGAGCAGTATGGAAACATTTTGAAGAACCATATGATGCTTTCACCTTCCCACATTCCTCCTCCTGCTTGCGAAAACTTATCTAATCTCTCATGAATGGCCCAACATAAACCTTGCTTTTCTAGGCTCTATTAGTGATATCAAGCCTGTCCCTGCCCCTGTCTAGAATCAGCTGCAGCTTAAGGGAGCACTTGAAGCAGAAAGCCCTCCGCTGTCAGCAGTACAGGCCTGGCCTCACTGAGGAGGACATGCGCCCTTCCCACGGCATCCCACATCCAATGCCTGATCCAGGTGGGGGAATAAGGCCAGGAAACCTCACAACTCAGGATAACTATGAAAGGTCTTCTTTGTTCCAGTGAGGCCAGTATGGGGTGGGGGTAGAGGCTCATCTATCACTTGGCCTGCATCTAAGCTCCATTTCTCCCTCTACCCAGTCCTGCTTCCTTCTCCCCATCCACAGATGCTGCTCCCAAGAACACTCCCTAATAAACATCCTTACACGCTACCACCATCTCAAAATCTGTTTCCTAAGAAACTTAACCTGCGATAATTATGTTAGGAGTGGCCCCAAAAGACAGACAATAGGTTGGGGGCGTGGAGCTGGATGACTACTGCCTGGCTAGTAATGAGAACCAACCATCTCTGTTGGTTGTTGGAGCACAGCCAGCCTCTGGCACAGGGTCATCACTAGTCATTTCGGATAGTGTACAATATCAAGGTTGCCATAGAGCCCAAATTTTGGAAGCCGCCACCCTCCCTGTGTTATAGGTCCTTCTAGAAGATTATGTATTAGAGACCAAAACTTGGGGGGCAGGAGGGAAAAATGAGCACTTCACAACAGAATAAAACCATAAAAAGGTGTTTAATTTTATTCAGGAAAATACAAAATAGAATCACTGTGAGACACCATTAGTTGCCCAGGAGAATAGTTAAATTTGAGACAGAAAATACCAAGTTTTGGCAAAGATGTTGAAAACATGAACTCTCATTTCCTGTTAGAAAAAGTAGAAATGACAAATTTGGAAAATACTTTAGCATTTTTTAAGGTTGAAAAAATATACATGCTATGGCTTGGCAATTCTCCTAGGTATATCTAGCCCCTAGCTAGGTATATATCTATCCCCCAAGAGCTATGCACGTGCATGTACATTGGGAGAGTGCTACAGACTGAACTTTAAAATGCTAAGTAGTATTCCAGTGTATAGATCTTGTATAATGACTTATTAAAATAAGATGACTTATTTTACTGGTCTCAGTTGATGGGCACCCAGGTCACTTAATCTTTTGCTATGATAAACAACATACATGAGAGGGCAGTTGTAGCATGAGTTCCTAGCAAAGTGGTTTTTCTGGATACTTTGTCATTCCGAGAAATATTTTAAAATTTTTTTATTGTGAAATATAATACACACGTAGAAAAGTGCCCAAAACACAAATGTATAGGTCAATAAATTCATCACAACGTGATCATCTATGTAATAACTGTCTTAGTTAAAAAAAATAGACCACTGTCAACAAGCACCCTACAAAGTCCCTCCTGTCCTCTTCAAAGTACTCCCCACCTTTAAAGTCCTTTTATGGTAATTACTTGTTTTTCTTCATGAATTCATTATCTAAGCATTCATTCCTAAATATTATACTTACACTTTGCTTTATTTATGAATGTTAGAGTAAAAGAATACATATTGAATGATTTCACATCTAACTTTACTCAGCATGGATACATTCATTTGTGAGATTTATCCATTTTGTTGCCTGTAGCTATGTTTCATTCATTTTCTTTTTTGTATAGTATTCCATTGTAGAAATATACCACAATTTATTTATCTGTTCTAATATTGATAGGCTTTTGGGTTGTTCCCAGTTGGGGGCTATTATAATGAATGCTACAATGAACATTCTTGTATATGTTTCTGTATTGGTCAGCTAGGGCTGGCATAACAAAATACCACAGACTGGGTGGCTTAAACAACAGAAACTTATTTTCTCACCGTTCTGGAGGCTAAAAGTTCAGGATCCAATGTGTCATTAGGGTTGGCCTCTGTCCTTGGCTTGCAGATGGCTGCCTTCTCACTGTCCTCCATGGCCTTTCCTCAGTGTGCGCTGAGAGAAAGGAAGGAGCATGAGAGTGGGAGCTCCAGTCTCTTCCTCTTCTTGTAAGGACACCAGTTTTATCAGGTTAGGGCTCCACCTTTATGACCTCATTTAACCTTAATTAAGCCCTCTCTCTAGAGTCAGTCACACTATGGGTAGAGCTTCAACATACAAATTTTGGGTAAGAACACAGTACAGTCCGCAACACTCTGCCCGAGTACATGCACATGCAAAGCTCTTGGGGAATAGGTATATAGATAGCTAGAGGCTAGATATACCTAGGAGAATTGCCAAGCCATAGCATACACATTTTTTCAAGATTATAAAATGATGCTATTTTCTAAATTTGTACTCATACTTTTCCTAACACAGTAAATGAGAGTTCATGTTTTTGATATCTTTGCAAAATTTGGTATTTTCAGTCTTAAAATTTAACTATTCTCATGGGCAAGTAATGGTGTCTCGTAGTGATTCTATTTTGTATTTTCCTGAATAAAACTGAACACCTTTTTATGGTTTTATTCTGCTGTGAAGTACTCGTTTTTCCCTCCCCATTTTTTGGTTGGATTGTCTGTAGTTTTCTTACCGATCTGTTGGAGCTCTTTATATTTTCTGAATATGAGCCCTTTGTTCATCGTTTGTGTTGTAAATATCTGCTCTGTGGTTTGACTTTTCACTTTTTTTTCTTTTTTTAACTTTTTATTATTTTAAGTGTTTTATTCCAGGACCCATCAGCTCCAAGTCAAGTAGTTGTTTCAATCTAGTTGTGGAGGGCACAGCTCACAATGGCCCATGTGGGGATTGAATAGGCAACCTTGTTAAGAGCACCCCGCTCTAACCAACTGAGCTAACGGGCTGCCCTGACTTTTCATTTTCTTAATGGTATCATTTGAAGATGTTTTTAAATATTAATGCCCTACAATTTATCCATTTTTTCCCTTGTGGTTGGTGCTTTTTGTGTCCTGTTATAATAAGGTTTTCCTGTCCTTGAGGTCATAAGGCCCATTTGTCTTCTAGAAACTTTATTTTGCCTTTTGTATTTAATCTATAATTTACCTAGAATTTCTTAAATTGCATTGAGATCATTGTAGATTCACATGCAGTTGTAAGAAATAATACAGAGAGATTCTTTGTGCACTTTCCCAATTTCCCATAATGGTAACATTTTGAAAAATGTAAAATATCACAACCAGGATATTGGTATTAATACAGACCTTATCCCCCAGTTTTATTTGTAGTTTGTGTGTGTGAATTAAGGCCTATACAATTATCTCACCTATGTCGGTTTGTGTATCCACCACCAAAAACAAGATATGGAATAGTTCTAATACCACGAGGATCCCTCATTGCCTTTTTTATAGCCACAACCATCTCCCTTCCCCAAAGTCGCCATATATGCACAATTCTATTTTAGGGTTGTGGTTGTGGTTATAAAAAAGGCAATGTGAGGGATCCTTGTGGTATTGAAACTAGTCCGTATCTTGACTTTGGTGGTGGATACACAAACGAACATAGGTGACATAATTGTATAGACCTTAATTCACACAAAGTACAAATAAAACTTAAAAAGAAAATGGCACTTGACCTCTGTAATCTTCCTCCCAAAAACCTATAATCCCAGTCTAATCATGAGAAAAACATGACACAAATTCCAGTAGAAGGGCAGCCTGTAATACATTTGGCCAGTATTTTTCAAAATTATCAAGTTCAGCAAAACCAATAAAAGTCTAAGAAAATGCCAGTCGAGAGGAGACTAAGGAGACAATGATAATTAAATGTAATGGGATCCTGGAACAGAAAAGGAAGAGCAGGCAAAAATTAAGGAAATCTGAATAAAGTATGGACTTTAATAATAATGCATAACTACTGGTTCATGAATTGTTAACAAATACACATTTGTTAACAATATACTCATATATTTCACTTAATAGTAGGGAATAAAAATAATAGGGGAAAATGGGAGGATCTAGTATGGAACTCTAATATCTCCTCAATTTTTCCATAAATCTAAAACTGTTCTAAAAAATAAAATATGTTAATAAAAATTAAACAGGAAATATTTACAAATGAAATACATCCAGAACTTGCCTCAAAATAATCTAGATACTATAGGGAATATGATAGAACAAGATTATTGATAATTGTTGAAGCTGGATAATAGATTGGGGTTCATTACACTGTTCCCTCTACCTCTGCTTATGTTTGAAATTTTTTAGAATAGAAAGTTTAAGAAAAAAGAATAAGAAATCTGTATGTCCAAGTATGGGAGAGAGAAAAAAAGAGTCTGAGAGTAAGTTATGAATAAGAATGGATTTGGAAGGGGAATTTTACTTGTCATCTTATATCCTTCTGTACTATTTATATTTGTATGTGCATGTTAAAAAATACAACATTAATTAGATAACTTGACACATGTCCTACAAAGAAAAGTCTATTCAAATGAATACATTTTAGTTGATTCTCCAATCTCAAGGGGTCTTTTTTAATCCCTTAAACAGAGTAACACACTTCCTTGTAATAAGCAGACCATAACTCCCATGAGTCTCCTGCCTTATGTTTTCGCGGTGCAGCTCACTTACCCAGCATGTGCTTGGAACAGTGTGGAACACCCACTCACTGAATTAAAATAAACCCAATCACATCTTGTTTCAGGAAATGTTTGTTTTAAATAAAATACATAATTTTTAGATGCAAAGAGGAAATAAATCTGCCTGAATGCCAGCCTAGCTTACTGCTTCATAAAGTGGGATCCACGAAAGTGATAATGAAACCTTGGAAGATATTTTAACTGAAAAACCCCAACAGAGGTACAGAGAATAAAGCTGCTCAGGATAATAAAAGTGCCAGGTAGTTTTGGGTGTTTTTGGTTGTTGCTGGTAGTTGATGCTGTGCTTCTTGCTTTGCTTTTGTCTGGAATTATAGAGGACTGTGGGGTAACTGCTCCCCTTTTGCAGAGCCAAGGTTCTAAGCAGCTGTTGCATCAGGAAGCCCTTGTATAGGCTGTTTTAGCAGGTTGAGACTCATGGCCTTTCCCCATGTGACAATTCTTCTTACATATGAGTATATGAGGAAAAGGATTTGATAAATAGCAACTACTAAGACAGCATGGTACTCTTGAGCCATTCTCTTCTGAAACAATTTACACGACTTACAACCCATAGCACAGAGGGCAGAGGGGATGAGGAAATTGAAAGTGCTTCAAAATCTTTATCCTGCTCTATACCACGATCCCACTGACCACTTTGCAATGTTTCTATAAAAGCATAAAAAAGGCAGCATATCAATGCCCTGAATAAGAGATAAACTGTTATGGATGTCCCCACTATCTCGGGTATAAAAATTAGAAGCAGTTTCCTCATCCCCAACAGATCTATGACCAGGTATGACCTGAGAGCCTGACCATCAATCAACCTCTCTTCCAACAGATCTACCACTCCAAAGAGGGCACAAGGGCTTGGACTTTCTAAATATTTAAACAATTCAAGTCAACAAAAACCTCACTAGCAGGGGGCTGATTGAGAAACCAATGTAACATCTGATTATTACTGGATAATATCCTCAGTAGCAAATAAAAGGACTTCCACCAAAAAACTTTTTTGAATAGCATGTCTGTAAAGTTCTCAATCTTACACGCATTGCTATTTTAAAAGAACAATCAATTAGTTTAGGACCCAATAAAGAAAAGGAAGTGTTCTTCACCTTTGGTTACAAAGTCCCCTAAATCATCTTAGACGGAACTCTCCCAGACTCTGAGCGCAGTTGTGAGACTTGTCCTCATGTAAATGATAGTTACTATGCTGAACCGTGATGGGTAGATGAGATTGGAAACTCTTCCCTTTCCTCTTACCCCTTTATATACTTGATAATCTGTGGGGAATTTTAGGATGAAGACCACTTTGAAAAAGTTGCCTAAGAGGGGCTGGCACAGTGGCTCAGGCGGTTGGAGCTCCGTGCTCCTAACTCCGAAGGCTGCCGGTTCGACTCCCACATGGGCCAGTGGACTCTCAACCACAAGGTTGCCAGTTCAATTCCTTGAATCCCGCAAGGGGTGGTGGACAGCGCCCCCTGCAACCAAGATTGAACAGGAACCTTGAGGTGAGCTACAGCTGAGCTCACCCAGATGGCTCAGTTGGTTGAAGCGCGTCCTCTCAACCACAAGACTGCCAGTTCAATTCCTCGAGTCCCGCAAGGAAAGTGCGCTGCGCCCCCTGCAACTAGCAATGGCAAATGGACCTGGAGCTGAGCTGTGCCCTCCACAACTAAGATCGAAAGGACAACAACTTGACTTGGAAAAAAGTCCTGGAAGTACACAGTGTTCCCCAATAAAGTCCTGTTCCCCTTTCCCAATAAAATCTTTAAAAAAAAAAAAAAAAAAGTTCCCTAAGAATTCTTACACCAAAGGCCACTTTACCTCTTAAGTGGAACACCCACAAACAGGGAGCATAATAATTGGCATAAATAGGATTCTAGCTCTACCTAGTGGCCAATAGTGGGACTAACTCCTGAAATAAGAAATTTGCCCAAGTCGCAAAGATGTGTTAACAGAAAGTAAGGGATGACGTCTGTTAGGTTGAACTAGGTAAAACAAGCGTGATCAAATGTTCAGTCTCGTCTTGGCAGCACTTGTGTTATTCAGGTATGTTCTGAAAAGATAACCAAGAAGAATTGACTATCTCTGTTGTAGAGTTAGTCCCTAACTAAATGTAGAGAGAATTGGCTATTTACAACATGTAATCATATAACAGAAACAGTCCTTCACAGGAAACCCTTGCATAGAGGAGGGTCTGGAATAGACAAAAAAAAAAAGCCTCATAGCCAGGATTGCCAGATAAAGTACAACATGCCCAGTTTTATTTGAATTTTAGGTAAATATTTGTGTTGTATAATTATGTTCCAAGTACCTAAAACTTAAGGATTTTTTGGTTTAACAAATGAGAGGTTGCCAGAGGAGGGGGGTGGGCAAAATGGGTGAAGGGGGTCAAAAGGTACAAACTTCCAGTTATAAAATAAATAAATCCTGGGGATGTAATGTACAGCATGTTAATTATAGTTAATAATACTATATTGTATATTTGAAAGTTGCTAAGAGAGTAGATCTTAAAAGTTCTCATTACAAGAAAAAAATTATAACTATGTGAGGTGATACATGTTAACTAGACTTACTGTGGTAATCATTTCACAATATATACAAATATTGAATCATTGTCTTGTACACCTGAAACTAATATGTTAAATGTCAATTATACCTCAGTAAACAAACCCATAAAAATGGCATCACAAAATTATCAAATGGATGATTGATTTGAAGAAGATGAAAAAAAATGCAGCCCAAGAGAGCTCCATGGAGTGTAAGGGTCCATTCCAGACTATATTTCAGTCTTTTATGGGTTCCTCAGAGATCCCTCCAAATGGGTCCTTTAACTACATGTCCCCATCAAGGGTGAATCTTCCTCTGACAGAACATTTATGACTTCCTCTAGTCCCTGGGTGATAAGAGACGACTGGGCATTTTAGTATCTGAAAGTGACAAAATTAAGTAAAAGGCTATGGAATCCACCTGAGATTTTTTTCAGGGGGTGTGGAAGAACAATCTGAGCAAATTTAGTGAGAGAGAAAAAAAGTTACTTCTTGTTTGCACAGGATCAAGTCCAATTCAATAAAAAAACTGGCGCAACATACCTACTAGATTTAAAAAAAAACAAACCCAAAAACTAGTAAGTAGAGTGAGAAAAATAACAATAAGAACAAAAATAAGAATAGTTAATATTTATTGAGTGCTTAATACCTGCCTGATACTTTTCTAAGCCCTTTAAATTTATTATCTCATTTAATCCTCATAATTTCATGTGATACTATATTATCCCCATTTGCAGATGGAGAAACCAAAGCACAAAGAAATAAACATGGGCCAAAAATGGTATCACTCATGCTAAAAGCCCATGATACCAAACCTAGATTTAATACCAGTCTAATTGCAGTTTCAACCTCTCCCAGAAACATAATCTTAATCAACTAGTATGGAATTTTCTGGTGAGCACCAGTAATCTGTCACATGGGCCCTCTCCATTCACCATAAAAAGAACAATCTGCATGATAAAAACCCTTCCTCTTCTGTTCCCCCAAAGAAAATTGTCCCAGCCCAAAAACAATCCTTTCTTTGTCAATAGTTCCCTTGCCCCACCCTTCTTCCTATTAAAATTGTCCATTCGGTACAACCCCTAAAGGCTCTTCCAGTTGCTGGATGGGATGCTACCTGATTCATGAACTGCTTAATAATGCCAATTAGATTTCTAAATTTACTGTGTTGAATTTTGTTTAATAGCACAAAGAGCATATATAACTTGACCAAGGTCAAGCAGCTACTAAGTTTTCATAATACTCAGGCATTTCCTTGTATAGAGAATGAACAAAGAAATCTCTCATCAACAAAAACAGGGCTATTCTTTTCTTTTTTAGGCTCATGTTTGAATGATTTAAATAAAACGTATGCTGGTGAATGGTAATGCAATATTTTGACTTAAAATAAATCTGTTTGCTCATTTAGATGATCAAAATACGTTTCTCATATATTATATATTTGGTCTTCATCCACAGTTGTTGGCTCACAGCTCCCAAAACCCTCGGAATTTTTTGTGAGGAGAGCGATTAAAGGGGGTCTCTTGTTATGTAATAAGGTGACTTTTGGACCACACCTATGGATAGGAGGTGGTTCCCCGGGGAACCAATCATGTAATTCGAGGGTTGGAACACAGTCATACCCCTAGACCTCCAGGGAGGGGAGAGGGGCTGGAGACTGAATCAACTGGCAATGGCCAATGATGTAATCAATCATACCAAGGTAATGAAGCCTCTGTAATAACCCAAAAGGAGAGTTCAGACAGCTGTGGGACACTCCATGCCCTATCCCTATACCTTGCCCTATGTATTTCTTCTATCTGGTTGTGGCTGAATTAAATATTTTTATAATAAACCAGTAATCTAGTGAGTAAGAATTTCCTGAGTTCTGTTAGCCAACTGACAAATTAAAGAAACCCAAGGATCAGAGACAACAAACCAAAAGCTCAAGTCCTGCAGCCGAAGCACGAGCAGAGGACTTTGACCTCCAGCTGTACCCAGAGCCGAAATCTTGCCCCCACCCCCAAACACACATACAGAACCAAAGGACAAGGACATAACCGGAACTTGAACATGGGAACCCTTTCAGAAGCAAAGGGTCCATTGTCCAAAAAGATTGTGAAGGCATGCGATGTTGACACCTCTTTACAATAAATGGCCAAGTTCCAAGGTCCTCCAGTTAAAACTTTACCCACCAGTACTTCTGCATACCTGTTCCCCCTAACACTCCAGAAAAATCTTTAACCTAGTCCAGCAAGCAAGATGAAATTTGAGGCACTATTAGGTGGTCTCCTATCTTCTCGGTGCGTGCCTTCTCAATCAGTAAACCTTTCCTTACTCCCCCCACTTCACCCCCCCCAAAAAAAGAGAGACAGAGACAGACCAACCCAAGGAAAGGGCCATGGGAACCTCTAATTTATAGGCAGAAGTACTGGTAACAATCTGGACTTGCAATTGGCATCTGATGTCCAAGGTCATTGGAACCTCTAATCTGTAGCCTGTTGGTCAGAAACACCTGGGCTTGTGACCAGCATCTGAAGTGGGGGTGAAGGGGCAGTATTGTAGGACTGAACACTTAACCTGTGGAAGATGATGCTATCTTTGGGTAGATAGTGTCAGAATTGAGTTGAATTGCGTCTTGGTGTGGGGAAGCTCCCGTACCCCATGATGAAATTGGGTTCATGAACCCAAAATTGGTAAGAATTGAGAACACTTGTTCTCTCAGCTTCTGAATTAGAAATGGAAATATGGTCAAATTAAGTGAATTAATATAAATCAATGGTTCTCAAGCTTTAGTGGCCAGCTTACTGAAGCACAGGTTGCTGGGTCCACACCAGAATTTCTGATTGAGTAGATCTGAAACCAGAGGCCAACTCTGAGGCCGGTGCTGCCAGCGCCGCTCAGCAAATAGACCAACACAGGAGTTGGGTCATAGAATAAATGTTTAGCGCACCAGTGGTCTGAGAAGGCAGGTTAACACCTCCAAAAACTGCCTTAATACTCTCAGACCGGCTGGGGATATTTAAGGGAAAATCTGGGCGTTCCTCTAAAGGCTCCAGGATGGTTCTGGGGGTCTGCATGGAAACTTCCCTCTGGCAATGGGATTCTCTGGTGGAGTCAACAACCCAGGAACAATGATGGGATTAGCTTGGGAAGAATGCTAGACCAGAGATTGTGATCAATAAGCCTAAGGGTATTAATCATAAATTTCAGGGCAGGGTAATTTTCTAAAAGAGGGAACTGGGTGGGACAGGGAACACTCCCAGCTCAAGCAGCTGGGAGATGATGTACTGTTAAGCTATAAATCAAAAAAAGGTGAGGCTCGGATGTTGCCAGGGGTCCCAACCAGCCCTACCTCAGATCTAAGGTGGATCTGCAAGGTTGAATTTCTAACACATTTGGAGGTCATGCTGATACTGCTGACCCCGGACCACTTTGAGAATGTCTGACTGTATTACCTAGGACTCTTTTAAGCTCCCTCAAGTTGGATTTTCTCATTGGTACAGTGGGCATAACAATAGTGATGTGTGGATTAATGAAGATAAGGATGTGGAAGTGCTTTGTAAATCCAGCACCAGAGGAAAATTGGTAGCAATTACTATTATCACACATATGGCTTCGAGAGTGAATACTAATGCTGCTTGGGAAGTGTTGATGTTTGAATATTTTATCTTGCTACAGTAGTCCATATTCAAATACATGGGCATGACAAGGGATTCAAATAATATCAAATGGAATGAAGAGGGGGGAGAACACTTTCCTGTGCTAGAACCCCATCCAATCTGCAAATATAATAAGCTTTCTTATGTGTCCTGCCAAAAATAAAAATGTTCCATATGTATACACACTGGAGTTGCACTATATGTAAATTTAACTTACTGAATGTTAGTAAGTAAGAAGTCCCCTCAGTTACCCAAAATATGAATATCCCACTGGGCTGAGTGTTGAAGACATATATTATTGCAATACCTAGGCACTAAATGTAAGCAAATTAATTCACGGCATGTTCAAATTTTACAGAAACATCTAAGCTATGAGTTATTACAGGTAATGTTGTACTCACATATTTTTGCCCCAGGGCCTTTAAACTAAAACCCCTTTGAAATGCAAGTACCCTGTATCTCCTTTTACATCCTGCACACATAATTACATTTGTTTAACAAAAGTTAGTAAGTTCCTCCCCACAAAGAGCCAGAATCTGCTTCCACAAACTTCTAAACAATGGACTTGTTTTGGCTTCCAGAATATGACAGAATAAGTCAAATGCATCTTATGTTAATGACAAGAATTCAAGATCTTAGACTAACATTTTGTCTTCTCCCACTCCACCCAAATCATTCTTCTTACAAAATTATCTAAAAATAATTATGTTTCCTGCTGAAGAATATCATTCAAATATTAAGCTTGCTTTTATTAAATAAAACAATTAATTGCCCTCCCCTAAGAAATACTGAGGTTTTTGCCTGAAAGGACATGACCATTCAATCCTTTTTACATTACACTCTAGAGATAAATGGTGACTTACTGGACAACTATATCTGAATTCAAAAGACTAGTTTTCCTTTGAAGTGAAAATTAAATAAACAATGACTACCTCAAAAAATTCCCCACAGCTTCTAGATCTATAACTATACACTTTTTTCTTTCACACCCAGCACAACTCAGCCATCCAAGTACCCAAGCAAAGAGCCATTTCAGAGACCAGAAATGGGCCCCGCAGAACAAAGTGGCCATATGTATACAGCCCTAGCTGTAGTTCCAGGAAAAAGGTTCAGTAACAAAGTATGAGAGCCATTCCAAATAATGCTGCAAAGAACATTCTGGTATACTCATAATTCTGTAAGAGAGTTCCCAGAAGTTATCTTGAATTGTAATGTTGAGATACAGAATGTCAGGAAAACTTCCCAAAATGGCATTATCTTTTAAAATAATGTTCGCCAACTTCAGAGGTGAAAAATTGTATTTGTGTCCATTTGAATTTCTAAGTAAGAGTGAAGCTGAATACTGTCTTTCATGAGCATGTGGGTTATTAGTGTTTTTTCATTGGTGAATTAACTATTGTTCTTTGAGGCTTGTTCTATTAGGATTTACTTTACTTGCTGATTGATGAGACCTATTTAACTATTCATATATTAGCCATCTGTTGGTCCTGATATTGTAGATATCCCCCATGCCCCAGCCATTTATGACCTTTTTTAAAGAAAAAATATTTTCTTTTTTTTTTTAATTTTATTAAATTTATTGGGGTGACAATTGTTAGTAAAATTACATAGATTTCAGGTGTACAATTCTGTATTACATCATTTATAAATCCCATTGTGTGTTCATCACCCAGAGTCAGTTCTCCTTCCATCACCATATATTCGATCCCCCTTACCCTCATTTTCAATTTTTATGCTCTAATGAATCTATAGTCATCTTTCTCCAAGACAAGGTAGAGATCTACCTTTGCCTTTTAACTAAATGGTGAGCCAGTTATTAGAAACCTTCCTATACTTAACTCTTAATAGTTGGTACATATTTCTTTTCACTATAAATGAAAATTGACAATTCTCTAGTGTTCTGCAACTTAACTTTCCTCAAAATATCTTGGAATTCTTTTCACATCAATACATATAATTTTTGACAGATAATTTTCATTATATGTGTTATATAGTATTATATAATCCTGTTGAATGAAAGTAAAATGATTTAATAAATCAATCTAGGTTATCTTTTCTCCAGTGTTATAAAATACAACACTCAGTAGGGAAAAGCCTCACAGTTTGTATTCTAAAACAGAAACCTGGGGAAGAGTCAAGTAATCTAAAGTAAACATTCATTTTGGAAAGTCAAGTTATGGGACTGGAGAGGAGAACCATCCTGAGGCTGGTGGGGAAGTGCCACCCTGAGCAACTCACACCTTCTCACCACCCATGTGTCATCCTGCTCTGCTGGCGCACCCCACCCATCAAACCACCATCCTGAACACAGGGGATGGCCCTAGGCCCCAGCACTTGATTATCCTCTACCCTTCACCAGACAGATGGGTCGTGAACCCTTCCCTTCAAACTTTACTAAAGCCTCAAAAAGAAAGGAATTGCCCATCTGTTCCCCCTTTTAGTTGCCTCCCCTGCTGCAGACCCAAAGCCCCAGTTCATTCCTCTCTAGCTCCCTGTTTGTTTGCCCTACTTGTCCCCCGTTAAAGTCCATGCCTTGACAGAAGCTCAGGTTAGGAGTCCTTGAGGGCTGGACATTTTCTTTTTTAGCAATACAACTGAACATTATTTAATTTGCCAGTTTAATAAATTTAAAGCTTATATAGCCCCAATACAACAATAGACATGCTTTGTCTTAAAGTTAGAAAGAAAAGCAAATTAGGTCCCACTTTAGACATCCGCAGTCAAGTTAGCATAACCTTGCGTTTCCATTACTGCTGCAGAGATAACATGGCTACAGGACCTGGCAGAGCCACCTCTCTCTGAACAAACCATAACTTCCAAAGTCTACATGCCTCCTCGGAAAATATTATTACCTGATTAGTTGCTACACAACTGAATGTTTCAGATTTTTCATGTAAGTAACATTCCAGACACTTCTTTACTGAAAATATTCCCTGAAATCCTGAAAATGTTCCCTGGCCACATCTTCATTTTTGTTTTCTCTCTAGAACAGGGTTTCTGGGGAGGTGGCAAAGCAGACACCTTAACAAATGTTTCTGGATTAAATGAACCGATGAGAACAGTGAGGAGGCAAGGCAGCGGGATTAGAAAAGAATCAGGATCTAAACTGAGAACCTAGCTAGAGGGGAGATACGAACTAAACTACTCTGAGTGGTTCGGAGGAACTAGAAGCTTTTTTTCTTTTTCTTTTGCCATGTCAAAACAATTTCATTTGCGGTCAGTTGTGAATGTTCATATCATTAAAATGACAACTTAATTTGGTTGTAAGTTTCTTTGATCACTGCTCTTGTTTTTAGAGGTGCTGATGTAACACAACTTAAAAATTAAAGGGATCATCGGCTTACAAAATTGGCTTATCAAATCCTGTTTTGATTTTCCATATTTTTAAAAATGTTCTATTATATTTGGCATACAATGGTATATTAGTTTCAAGTGTACACATAGTGATTTGACATTGATACACCTTACAATGTAATTACCACATTAAGTCTAGTAACCATCTCTCACCATGCAGTTATTCCAATATTGATTATATTCTCTGTGGTTTATACTACATATAGAAAACCCTAAAGACTTCACCATAAAACTATTAGAACTAATAAATGAATTCAATAAAGTTGCATGATACAAAATTAATATACAGAAATCTGTTGCATTTCTATGCGCTAATTACAAATGATCAGAATAATTAAGAATTCCATTTACAATTACGTCAAAAAGAATAAAATACTTTGGAATAAATTTAACCAAGGAGGTAAAAGACTTGTACTCTAAAAACTATAAGACACTGAAGAAATTAAAGAGGACACAAATAAATGGAAGGACATACTGTGCCCACAGACTGGAAAGATTAATGTTAAAATGTCCATACTACCCAAAGCAATCTATAGATTCAATGCAATCCCTATCAAAATACCAATGGCATTCTCAGAACTAGAATAATCCTAAAATCCATATGGAACCACAAATATAAACTTGACCCCCAATAGCCAAAGTAATCTTGAAAAAGAACAAAGTTGGAGGTGTCATACTCCCTGATTTCAAAGTGTTAGGTTGGTGCAAAAGTAATTGCAGTTTAAAAGCTTAAAAATTGCAAAAGACCACAATTACTTTTGTAGCAGCCTAATATATTACAAAGCTATAGTGATCAAAACAGTATGGTATTAGCATAAAAACAGACACAAAGATTAATGGAACTGAACAGAGAGCCTAGAAATAAATCTTTGCTTATATGGTGAATTAATCTATGATAAGGAGGAAAGAATATACAGTGGAGAAATTGATGAGGCAGAAAAGGGTTAAGAAAAGTGAGCCTGAAGGGGGACTGCCCAGGCATGCATCCCCTCCCCAGGAACCGCCCAGGTTCATCCCCTAGAAATAAATCTAAGATGTCTAAACCTTCTTAAGAAGAGGAGATAAGACCCAACTGGTTTTAACTGGTTTTTCACACATGCACAAACTGCCAAAATCTGCCCCTTAGTTGAACTCTAGCCTAATTACAGTGCAGTTAAAATGGAATGAACATTAAGGCTTGCCCTCCCGTGCACTGTTGGCTTTTCAGTATGCATTCTGGGTAAGAGCATGCGCAGAAAGAAACCAGTTATATAACCAACATATGTCAATCAAATGACCTCAGTCAATATATCATATCTCTTGCCATAAGATTTCCTACACTTTCCTATATAAGAAAAAGCTAACCTGAAATTAGGTGCAGTCCTCTGCCCCGGCAACGTGTAGGCTGGCTTCTTCCTTCTTGAATAAACTTACTTCCTTGCTCTCCTCATTTCAGGGTGAGTCTGTGAATTCTTTTCACCTTTTGCAAATGACCAGGGGTTAATTGCAAAGAAACAACAGAAATGACAGTCTCTTTAGTTAAGTGTTGTTAGGAAAACTGGACTAGAAACTAGACAGCTCACCACCTGCTTAGAACTCTAGGTGGCTTCTTAGCATAGGGCCCTGGGCCAACCTGCCTCCCTCCCTTTCTGGCCTTGCCCCAGCAGCCACAGGGCTCTACTATCAGACCACAGGTCTTCGTAGGGCTGTCCATCCCCTCCACCTGGCCAGGCTCACTACTGCCAGCCACCCAGCTCTCACCCAGAAGTGACTTCCTCAGGGAACCTTCCCTGACCTCCCAGGTCCAATCCCCACTGCAGTTTCCAAAGCACCCTCCAGCTCCTCAAAACACAGCACCTTCATAAACTAGTGGACTCTTAGATCCACATAACTCCCTAAACAGGCTGAAATCTCCTGGAGGGCCATGCCTGCCTGTCTGCAGAGGCTAGTAAACTTTTCACAGCCTATCCAGAAGCCAGAGCAGCGGAGGGCCCTCCTCCCCCGTCCCCATGAGGCCCTTGATCCCGGGAATCCTGGCAATGGGTCTGGGTCTGCTGAGGGTAGGGAGTGAGATCAGTTTGGTTGTTGCTGGAGGGTCCCCACCAGGAATGCTTACACAGGCTGGGACTCTCCCTCTTCCCCACTCCATCCAAAATATAAAACCATTTCATTTGACTCTATTTCAATGTATATTTAATGTAAATATATGAACCCTGGGGAGAGAATGTGAATGTTGGGCCTTGATTTTCTAATCTGTAAAATGGCAATAATATTGTGAGAATTGAGTTAATGCAAGAGATGGAGTTCCCGACTGACAATGAGCATTGGCTATTATTAAACACTTTGTGGCCAAAGGATTTCACTAGGTTGGATTTTGTTTTTATCAGCTGTTTTGTAAGCAGCCCAGGCTTTTCTGGACTATGTTATACCCTAGTTTTATCTCCTCTCCAACTCTCTTTAGCCTTAAAGTCTGACCTTCCTTAGGGCACTCATCTCCATTACAATGAAAGCTCCTTTTACTTCCCATAATCCTTTCACTTAGCCTTGGTGGGAAACTAGTTAAGAGCTTCAAACTTAAAAAAAAAAAAAAAAAAAAAGGGCAACCAAGACAACCCACTTCTTTTTAACTATCAGGCTATTCCAAAACTTTTCCTATGAATTTTCTCAAAGCTTTGTGTTGTTCTAGTTTGGGGTTGAACAATCTTCTGGCCAGGGCATGTATGAGGTTTACAGCACATTCTTAAATTTCCAAATTTCGCCACTTTGACACAGATGAACCTAAAGCCATTTTCTACACTTAGAAGCAATGCCCTTAGGATAGAATTTCTAGACTTAAAGGGCAAGGGCAGTTTTCAAATGCTTCAATCACACTGCAGAATTAGAGTTCACAACTCTCCAATTTATAGTCACACATACAATCATTCACTGCCAACTGACTCTTTGAAGGGTGCACTAGCTGAGGGTAATTTGAGCATGCCACAACTGTTGGTCCATGAAGCCAACTCTAGCAATTAAGTACTGAAAACAGGAAGACTGTTCACCTATCAGGGAAAAAAAAAAGTTTGCCAGTTGTTTCTGGGTGAAGTTGTAGGGAAACAGGCAATCTTAAATATTGCTGCTGGGGAAATTATTTCAATCCCTTAGAAAGGCAAGTTGGTAATATCTAGCAAAATTATATGTTCTTCCTCTTTGGACCAGCATTCTCCTTCTGGGAATTTAGCCTACAGTTGTTTGATGGACATGTATCATTTGTCTCTTGCAGAAAACAGCTCATTGTTAGTTTTCTCTACCACTATTGGGTCAATCTCTCCAAGAAATAGTCAACACTTGTTACTACTATGTGTGATGCCTGTTCTAAATGCCCTACATATACAGAGGGTGCCAAAAAAATGTATACACATTTTAAGCAAGGGAAAAAAAACTATTAAAATTGTAATAATATATACCAATGACAAAAGATGAATGCATGTCATGTGTATACATTTTTTCGGCACCCCGGGTATTAACAGCTAAACCTCATAAATTTACAGAGTCAGATGCTATTATCTTCAATTTGGAGACAGATGGTGTCAAACAATTGGCTGAGGTCATAGGGCCAGAAAGTTCCCTTAAGTGGGACTCATTCTGGTTTTGAAGTACCAAGGAGTCCCTACTAGGGAAAACTGTAGTCACCATGCTATGACCCCTCAACCAACAGGAGTGAGCCTTACCTACAGTAATGCCTTCACCTACTCCCAATTCCACTTATCTTTTGGGGGCCTAGTGCAGCAATTCTGTAAGTGTAGAAGAATCCCAGAGACCCGGGCAAGGGGTCTGTGAGGTTCTCCTTTTCCACATACTTACCTGGTAAGGTTGAATTTTCTTCAAACTCCAACCTAAATATTCTGCAGCAGATTGAATGCAGATGAGAACCCAGCTAGCAGTCTACAAGGATAAAAAGCTGCTATACTGGGAAGGTACTGATGCTTCTATATTTGTTTTGGAGAATATATGGTTTTCATTTTACACATATTATGTTAATCTACTATTGGGTTATTTTTAAGAGTCCAGGTCAGTTCCAGACAACATCACCTTCTCCCCTAGATTGACTGGTTTTTTGGTCAGAGCTGCATCTCAGAACTTGGCTCCCAGACCCATGTTTTGTTTTTTGTTTTTTCACTTTAGCCGAGCGTGCTCCTGGATCTCTATACCTAGCTTCGGGGGTTTCAATAAGGGTTAATTACAAGGTCCATCTTGGCTGTGATGTTATCTCCAATACTTCAACCATATGTCAAGGAACTATTTATTTAAAATTTTATTCTTTAATTAGCAACCTTGGGGGAAAGTCACATCAGTACTCAGAGGCAAAGGCAGAAACCCAAAACCAGTTGTTTTCCCTTGTCAAGTTGGAGCAGAGATTAAACCAGGCCAGACCCACTCCAGCTCTGGCCACAGCCTACTTTCCACATCCTGGTCCCACGTACGTTGGTTGCAAACTGGCTTCACTTCATCGAAGGGCCTAGCTCAAGAGCATTCATGGCTTCCTCAAGTTTGAGCATCCCTGCACCAGAAAGCAACAATAGGTGTTTGTGAGGAAAGAGGGTAAGAGCCTGGACAATTCTCAACCTCTTTCAAAATTCCTTGTTGGGGCTTCTTGGCCAAGCGTTCTGATCCTAGGATTCTCAAGAACCTCAGAACATGGGCCCACGAGGCCCATTCCAACATCCTCCCAAGAAGCTGGGGGTGGAGGTTAGGAACTGGGTTGAGATCTCAGATAGCCCTACCCTGTGAGGCCATCCCCGGGCCACCTCTCATCAGGGTCCCTAAGACCGACCCACAGTACTACCGGAGGAGTCTCAGGGACAGCCCAGACACCAAGGGCCTCCAGGCGATGCCAGAGGTGCGGGTGGTGGTTGCCAAAGGGGAGAGAAATGGAGGGGTGAGAAGACGAACTGAAGGAGAGGGAGCGAAGCTGTCCACACGCCACCCAGAGCACCTCCTAACCGGGCTCTCACCTCGCTCCTGCCTCAGGCGGTGCCTCTCGGCCATGGACTGGAGCATCCACTTGGTCCGGAGCTTGTACAAGTAATTGCCGTAAACCACGACCTCGGTGAGGTCCGAGGATTCCAGAACCTTCAGCTCGAGCATGGCTTTGCTCACTTGCTCGATGTATGGGATTCGAGATCCGCCTGGACCTGTTTGGGGATGAAGATGAGCGCCCCAACCCCCGGAGGCCCGAGGCCGAAACACCCACGTCAAGGCACCGGGGTCAGGACTGGACTCACTCACCAAACATGGCTTCCAGCAGCCGCGTCTGGACCTGAAACACCTCGGGATCTTTCAAGTCTTCGGGAACTTTCACCCATGGTGGGATATCTCTCCGTTTTGGCAGCGTCCCCATCTTGAGGGCCTCGAAAGCAAAATCACGCTCCGACTCCGGATGGGCCTAACACAGTCGCCCAGCTCCACCACGCGCGTGAAAATTGAATACCTGGGCGGGCCCAGTCCACAACCAGGCCCCGCCCCGGAAGGCCCCGCCCCCTACCTGGCTGCCCAATCCCGCGCTCACAACGCGCCGCTCACCTACCCGCCTGCGCTTTAGGCAGGGGGGTGGCTTCGATCGCGTTACCTTCTCCCGAGCACTGGTGGGCCCAGCTGTCTCGGAGCTTACGAGGGTTTCCACCTGCATTGGCTCGTTTCTTCTGCACCAGAAAAACTGGGTTTTGGGAATGCGTGGTGCGAAGGTGCTGGTAACTTTTCTCGTAGGAATGAATGGTTGGACCTGAACTTGGAAAAGTGGGACACCAGGTTTGAGGGTGCTAATCACCCGGGAGCTGCCAAATCGAGTTCCAAAGGATGGTCTGTTTCCCCTTGGCCTAAGGGGGCCAGACCGCAGGGCTTCATATCGCAGGCAACCCCGCAACTTCTGGGGACTCAGGAGTAATTCCTCCCATTTAACAAAGAGGAAAATGAGATTCGAAAATTCATTATCTTCAAGGGACACAATGGGGACACTAAAGTGCCCCCACGGTTCGAGTTCCTTGAAGCCCCTGAGTCGGGAACTTCAGAATCTACCCGGATTTTGAAGCTCATCTGTGCCCTGCCTGGCCACTCCAGCCCAAGCTGTGTGGTCCAGCTTCTGGCTCTAAATAAACTTGTTTTATTCATTTAAAAAACATATTGCTTTAAGTGATGCACTAGAGTGACCCGATGAAGGCATGATTTCAATGTTTTAGGGCTTCCTAGATGGAGATAAAGCTGGCTTTCCCCTAGACCAACGTTCTGGTAGCAATCTAATAGACCCTCAGATGGCTGTTATGACCACTTCTTAGGGCAGATTTCATCACATTCAGTCAAAAACTGGGGATTCTTTTGCAACCACTAGTGTAACCAATTTTCGTGATAAATGGCTAAAACTCTCAAATGAAAGTTTACTAAGAAGCTGGATATTCAAAATGTCTGGAAGTCCTAGTCCGCAAATTATGAATTACAAAGGAGACAATGTTTCTTTACTACGGAGACTTGAAGGGCAGGTGCGACCTTAATCAAAGACTAAAATTAGCATCACCAATAATAGTACAAATACACTCCTGATTTGTCAATGTCATGAAAACAAAACAACAAAGCAGAAGACTATTTTATTCATAAGGAGACAACTACTGTGTTTCCCCGAAAATAAGACCTAGCCGGATAATCAGCTCTAATGCATGTTTTGGAGCAAAAATTAATATAAGACTGGGTATTATATTATATTATATATTAGACTGGGTCTTATATTAAAATAAGACTAGGTCTTATATCAATATTTTCTCCAAAAGACACATTAGAGCTGATGGACCGGCTAGGTCTTATTTTCCGGGAAACACAGTAAATGTTATATGTGACTCAAATCCTGAATCAAAGACAGAGAAAGGACGTTTCAAGACAGTGGAGGAAACTTTAATATGTACTATATTATAAAGTAGTATTTGATTCCATGTTCTATAATACAAAACTTCTAGAATGTGATGTTTTGATAATATAAGAGAAGGTTCTTGTTCTCATGAGAAACACGCTGAAATATGTAAAATATTAATATCTACAATTCATTTACAAATAGATTGGCCCCCTAAAAAATGAAACCCCATCATTTTCTATGTATATACCAGATAGAACCAGTGGGACAAATGTCAAGTTGGTTCTTGGTGAAGGATAAACAAAACTCTTTCTACTTTTCTGTAGTTTTCAATTTTAATGAAATGGGGCAGATGAAGTACTAGTGTGTCAGGTAGCTAATAAAAAGTAACTTTGGGAGGGGAAAAAGTGTAACCCATCTCCCCAGTGAGGACTTCCCATATCATGCTTTCTAAAACACACACACACACACACACACACACACACACACACCATTTTTTTGCCTGGAAGTTCAATATAGTATTTAAAGAAGCAGATAGAGGGGTGCAGGAATTGTGTCCAACGTAAGGGTATTAAGAGGAAAGCCTGCAAAACTACACAGTCTTGCTTTAAACTTGTAAAACTGTGCAGATTTATAGGATAAACAACCAGGACTCACATTGATGACTCAAAAAAATATGACCATCAAAATTTTTTCAATAGTAATGATTAATGTCCCTTCTAAGAGCTAATAATGTACAATAACATCAGTACAGCTGTGTCACATTAGCAGTTTATAAGAGCTCACCCATTTCCCCACTTGTGATTTTCAATTGTTTGCCTGGCCATTGGGATAAGTAACTAAGGCTACCTCATTGCTTTTTCATTTACACATTTTGAACCTAGAATCTCAGATTCATAAATTGCTGGTTTAGGGAACTGGTTGGAGACTGGTGTGATTCACTTATCAAGGGGAGTTAGATCCCCCTCCCTGGCTCCTCCTCAAAAAGGTGCTACCACCAACACCTTCCTGCTTGGGGGATACTTACCGTCATTTTGTCTCATCAGAAGAAACTATTTACGTGTCTCCTGACAAACCCTTAACTTCCCTGCCTGATCCTGAGCAACTGCTGTGCATATGTATGAGATGAAGCCACTAAAAATTCACTCTTAATCCTAAATATTCCCTGCCTGCAGCTTTTCATTTGAAGCAGGTAGGAACCCCATCCAGAGGCTCTGGAGCAATCACAACCTCTGTAGCCTCCCTTTCTCCCACTCTGAATGCTTGGACTGCTGAGCCTGGGAAAGTGAAGGTGGACAGTTGGCTGGAAGCTCACGGACGTCCTCCACCACCCACCTCAGAGGCAAAGCAGGTAAGTGCTGGGTGCACTGAACCATTGGTGTCAGAGGCACCCAGGGCTCACCCTCTGGCTTTCTGGAAACTCACTGGAAGTCCTAGTCAGCTATACCTAACCGGGGATCCGGCTTCCTTCCAGCCACCCACTCCTAGGCATGGCCAGGTGGGCCGGAGGAGACCCCGGAGCAGATGGCTGGTCCCAGTGTCATGCCTTCCACCCCGAGGACACACGGCTGCCTTTTATCTGGACCACTATCCAGAAAGGGCCTCAGGGCCTCTCTCTCTTGTTCAAGATGCCCCTCACACTGAGCCGGAACAGAAAGAAGGCTACAGAATGTTGGAGACGCTGCAGCAGGAAAGGCAGTCTCTACAACATTCATTCCAAACCTTTCCTTTCTCAGGAAAAAGCTGCTGCCCAAGGCCGGCATCTCTTTGGCCAGGGATCTTTTGCCAAGCCCTGAGAGTTTCGAGGAAATGGTTCCCCATGCCCAGAGCACTCATAGCAGCCAAATACCCTTGACCAGTCCATCTTCCTCTTCCTTCCACCTGGTGCAAGGTTCTAGCCTATTATCTTGGATCTTTCCAACAGTTGCGCTCGGAATGACGTACAACCCACGTGAGCTTCGCGCTTGGGGCTAGGAACACACCCACGGAGCCCAGAGACCACCGTGCCAATCCGCTCAGGCTCTTTGGCTTCAGCAATGAGTCTTCTCCCAGATCCGGGTGCTCACCTAGAGAGTTCATGGCTCATTAAAGTGCCGCAGTTCATTGCCCAGAAGGAGAATCCAGTGCTAGGAATGCACAGGCCCCCATCACCAGAGCAGGGACCCCACACCGCTCAGGTGGGGAAGGAGGAACCGACTAATGGAGGGTGCGTCCCGACATGATTCCCGGCTCTAGCTCCTCAGCTCCTGAAGACAGTGTCCCGTCAACGCCCGAACCTAGATTCCCTGGCTGGCAGGAGCAGAGGAGTTGGGTAGCAGAAAGAAGCCCATGCCACCAGCCCTCACTTCCGAAGCGGTTGTCAAGGTGCCTGCGGGCCATGACCCGCAACAGCCACTCCACTCGCTTCCTGTGCCATGGTGCCGATAATGGTGATTTCCAGGTCGTCCAGCAGGTCTGCCACTTTCAAGTCCAGAAGCACCTTATGCCCCCTCCAGAAGAGTCCAAGGAGATCAGTGCCCAGGCCTGAGGAGAGCAGGGCCGTGAGCTAGCTGGAGCCCGCAGCCCCGCACATCCCCCAAAAGGCCGCGGGAGCAGGCAGGATTACTAGCCAGGGTCTGTGGAATGGAGCCCACTGAGCCTGGCTGTAAGCATTGCTTGAGACTCAAGGAAGGACCGTGATGAGGAAAGCGGATGCGAGGTCCACCGCAGGGGAGAGGCCCCTGCCCAATTCTCTCTCAAAGATGCACCCCAGCGGTGACACTTCATCGTGCGTCACCCGCAGACTCCGTAAGTGCGTGGGCTGCAGCCACCACTCACACTTGTGGAGTTTCCTCGGCCGTGGGAGCACGGGAGGATGATGTACCTCCATTCCAAGTCTGCTTCTATTTCAACTTGGTCTGCCTTGGCTTCCGCCATGCCCTGGCTGTGGTCAGAGAAAGGACGAGCTCTTTTGGTGAGACTCCTGGGAAACGTGGGACCGGTGATGGAGCTAGGCGCTGTGGTTCAGAGCGAAACCCGCCCCTTCCAGGAGGCCTAGCCTATCCAGACAGCCCAACGTCAAGGCTTGTTAAGGACCCTGAGCAATGACAATCACTGACTGACCGACTCTCTGCTGCAGGCCTACCCCTGCTTGCCTAACACCTCCGGGATTATCCGGGACATCCTGTTTCTTCCTCACTGTAACCCATGGGCGAGGGGGGGCTCAATGCCTCCGCATCTTGAAGCTTGAGGGGAGAAGGAGGACTGCCTGGCTAGAACAGGAGAGTAAGAATTTTCCAACAGGATAGATTGTACTCTTCCGATTTACATCTTATTTATGAAAGATTTTTAATTGCTTCTATACGGCTCTGTAATATTAAATCCAAGTTTACTATGAGATTTTGTTGGCTTCTATTTATACACTGCCTTGAATAAATGAGAAGACCGTTTGGCTGATGAACCATATTTGGGAGTATCTCCTTACTATAAGATGGATGCCCACAAAAAGAATTATGAATGAAAGGACAGGATAATTTTTAATACTCTAGCTCTTTATTAACCTAGTGTTTTTCAAAAATGTCCCTTGAACATTTGAATTGGATGCTTGAATTGGCAACAATTTTTGTCCTAGATTTCAGTTGTTACTTTATTGTAAAACATTATTTTTAAAAAGAATTTGGTTTTAATTTTTACTTCAACCAACTAGAATCTGTTGTTCCCTGGACTTTCACATAATGCACCCTGAAGTATTAGACATAAGTGCTCCTCAAGCTTGAATGTGTAAAAGAGTCACTTAGGGATCTTGTTGAATGCAGGTTCAGTAGGTCTGCAGCAGGCCTAAGATTCTTCATGTTTAACAGTTTCCCAAGTAATGCTGATGCTGCTAATTAATGGATCAAATTTTGGGTAGCAAGGTTACGATACCTTAACTATCTACCTAAGACCACATCTAGAAGATAAAACTCAGTAGACAGAAAAGTGTGAGGTAATTAGCAAATTTTCTAATGAGTGCTCGCTTAAGCTCTATATAACAACTTGTGTTGTTTTAACATCCTGGGCCCCATACCTTTTCAATAAGAGGGAATTCTTTAAACAGCCTGTCTTCTCTCTAACCCTACCAGGTCCCTCCTCCCAGTCCCCAAATAAAAGGGGGACTACTCATTACCATTGATCAATTGCCATGCAGCAATGTGAGCCCCAGAACTGGCAGATATTCTGATTTTGTTCATGAAATATCCCATTTTTATAATGTTGGTACCTGATTCAAAAGGTAGATTGAAAAATGTGTGGGTAAAACAGAACGTACTCGTGGACATCACCAGGCCTGTGGAAACCAATTAGCAACCTTCAAAGAATGTTGTGCCTTCCAGGTCCACCTATGTCCTCAGCCTCCAGGAAACAGTCTCCTTCCAAAGGAGCTAGCTGTGAAGCTTCAAATCTAATCCCTCACCTCTTTCTCTACATCTTAGATACTTCCCTACCTTCAGAGGTACATCACCTCCTTTGCTCCCATCTTGTCCTCTACCATTTCTCTCCAAATTGATACACAGGCTTAATGCAATTCCTATCAAAATGCCAGTGAGATTTTTTTTATAGATAGAGTCTAGATTATTTTAAAATTTATATGAAAAGGCTAAAGATTAGAATAGCTACAATAATTTTTTGGGATAAAAGTCTGCCTAAATTTAATTGTTATTACATAGCTATAATAATCAAGACTGTGTGGTATTGGTAGATTAAATGTAAAATGTATAGCTATAAATACTTTAGGAAAAACACAGGAGTAAATCTTTGGGAACCAAGGCTAAGCTAAGAGTCCTTAGCCTTGTCATCAAAAGCTCAATCCATAAAAGCAAAAATTGATTAATTGGACCTCATCTAGAGTAAAAACTTTTTTTTGTGAAACACCCTATTAAGAAGATGAAAAGGCAAACTATAAACTGGGAGAAAATATTTGCAAACCACATATCAAACAAAGGACTAATATTGAAGAATATATAAAGAACTCAAAAGTCAAGAGTAAAAAATTAAATAATACAATTAGAAAATAAGCAAAAGACACGAAGAGACATTTCACTGAAGAGGATATACAGATAGCTAACAAGAACATGAAATCATCATTTGCCATTAGGGAAGTGTAAATTAAAACCACAATGAGAAATCATTATACAAGTATCAGAAAGACTAAAATAAAAAATAGGGACTACCCCAAAGCTGGTGAGCTTTCAGAGAAACTAGATCTCTTATACATTGATAGAGTGAAGGTAAAATGGTTAGGGTTTCCAAATTCCCGATATTTTGGAACCTTCGGGAATTGAGAATGGGAAATTGTATTTCCTGAGAATTCTCGAAATAATCTTTTTTATTTAATTTTCATTGATCATCTGTAATAATAGCTGTAACAGTAAATGTTAATAAACAGAAAGGCCGTAGAGAAGGTGGGGCAATCGGGGTTCGTGGCCCCAGCGCAGTCTTTCAGAGGTTTCAAGACACTCCTATATGTAAAAGATCAACGCAAAACTTGAGTAAATAAAATTTCTTAAATGGAGGTCGACTGGAATTTCATGACTAATGTATCTCTTGCCCTGAGCGCTAAACAGGGGTCACTAAGTGTCATTTTGGCTAGGTTTCTGTTATATTTCAGGTTTTCTCAAAATATAAACAATGTAATTAATACAAACTTTATTTAACCAAACCTTATAGTATACAGTGAGTTTTCACATACATCACACAATGTATTAACATTCCCAATCTCATTTAAATATTTTATTTATTAAATTAAACATTAATAGAAAACAAATGCAAATATTCTTCATTTGAAATTTAAAAAATACTTCAAGCAGTTTTTATTTGTCATTTTTAAAATGAAACTTCAAGAAACAGAGCATTAATTGCCTGATCAGACAATCATGATCTTCGCTTTGTAACAAATATACTTGATGTGGGAAAATTTCTTTCATTTTCTGTAGACATTGGTTGAATTATGAGTGCATCTTCAAGTTGGGAGAGAATGCATTGCTTCATATAAGCTCATTTCCTTCCTTAGAGAAGCAAATATTTTGTCTGCATGCATAGGGCTAGGCTTTGATGTCAAAATTGATATTGCTTTAGTCAATTCACACTTCAGATCTGATTCTGATTTAATGTCAGAACTCTCTGTAAGGACATCCCTTATTTCTTCTCTTGGAACTTCTGCTGTAAATGTTCCTTTAAAAAGTCTTTCCATTAATGACTTTGCCAATCGTGCAATTTCATTCTTACTTGACAAGGCAAAAAATTCCTCTTCCATCTCACATAGACAACTAACATTGTTCAAGTACTTTGTGAGAGATACAAGATCTCTAATTCTACGTTTAACCAATTCAAATTTTATTTCCTTTAAAAGTATTTGGCTCATTGATGAATTCTGTTTTTCTAAATTACTGAACAGGAACTTAAAAATTCCTTCACTTGTGAGAATATTAGCTTCTCTATTACTTAAGGCTTCAACTGCTAATGTTACAGGTTGTAAGCAATTCAACATACCTCTCAATATTTCATAATACTCTTCTTTCCATAAGTGATCGAGTGTGGTTGGTAATATCAGCCATCACTTTGTGTAAAAGATTCATCGTGGAGAACAGAAAACAGTTTGTATTTACACAGAGAAATATTTATTTTCACAACCCAGGATTTGACTATAATGTCATATTAAGGTAAACTACCTTAGATTTCCTTAGTTAATTCACCTGAAGATGACTTTGTAGTCAAATCCTGGGTTGTGAAAATAAATATTTCTCTGTGTAAATACAGTTTTCTGTTCTCCATGATCAAATGTGCTCGATTTACAAGAGCTAAAATTAGCTGGTGCCATGCGGGGAGTCACGTCGGGTCTTTGATCCCACTCCCCACATAAGAACACAGGACACAGTGAGGCCAGAAAAGAACACCCACGGAGCTATAGATAGGGGAGTCACCACTACACTCTGGCTTGTGGCTGAGTTGGAGACACAGGAAACAGGAGCCACAGAATCCGCAATCCACACTCCGCACTTGCCAGCCACCCTCTGCTTGCTAGCCCCCATTTTTGCTGCTAGCATAGCCACAGCAGGTGTATTAGTGGCCAATGGCTCACTGCTTACAGCTGACGACCAACTAGCCACAGCTGATGGCCATCCAATCACAGTTTACTACCTAAGACAGCACCTTTCTACGTGAGGCCAAGAGTCTGGAAACTGCTCTCTGGGGCTCTGTCCCCACAGTGGTCATGTGATATCTGATTCTGGTGTCACGTGTGCATCTGGTGGCATGTAACATTGTAACACAATGTAACTTTAGATAGTGATAAATAGGAAACGTGTCTAAGAGATACATTGTGAGTAGTACGTTTTTTTTCCCATTGTGGGTATTACTGGGTTCAAGGAGCCGATTTTCCCGATTTCCCGACCAACTTTTCTCAGGATTCGGGGATGGGAAAGTGAAAAAAATTCCCAAGAACAGGCAGGAAGGAATTCCCACCCGGAAACCCTAAAAATGGTATATTAAATCTGGAGATAATCTGACAGCTGTATGATTAAACATAGAGTTACTATGTGATCCAGCAATTCCTCTCCTACATATACACCGAAGAAAACTGAAAAACATTTATGTCCACATGGAAAACCTGCACATGAATGTTCATAGCAGCTTTACCTGTTAATAGCCAAAAGCTGGAAACACGTAAGTCCTTCAACAAGTGAAAGGTTAAACAAACTGTGATACATGAATCCCATGGAATACTACTCAGCAATAAAAAGAAACAAACTCGATAGAAGCAACAACTGGATGAATCGCCAGAGAATTATGCTGAGTGAAAAAGAATAGTGCTAAAAGTCATATACTGTATAATTCCTTTTATATACCATCCTTGAAATAACAAAATTATAAAAATGAAGAACAGGTCAGTGGTTGCCAGAAATTAAAGAGATGGTGGGGATTCCCCTCCAGCATCCAGACCATACGCACCACCTGCTGTTGGGTGCGCTCAGCTGTCTCTGACAGGTTAAGAAACCGTGCTTCCCGGAAAATAAGACCCGGTCTTATATTAATTGTTGCTCCAAAGGATGCATTAGACCTGAATGTCTGGCTAGGTCTTATTTTCGGGGAAACACGGAAGAAGCTGGAAATGTGGTGGCCTCTGGGGAAGGAACTCAGTAGTCAGGGTTTAGAAGGAAGTGGGAGACTTAATTTAGCCTTTGAATACCTTTTTTACTCCTTGAGTTTTTGCTTTTTTAATGTATTTAATTAGATTTTTTGTTAAAAAGTTATTCCAGCCCCTCAGGAATGATAAACTTATCCCATTAGAACTGTCTGACAAGCACACGAGTCTCCACAGATGTCAGTTTGCTTCTCTGAGGATATTGTCCTGTAGTTGGATCTTCCCTCCCTCTGTGGAGCTCAGCTTCTCCCTCCCAGCGCGCTGGGAAAAGGGCTGGGCTAGAACCCAACCCACCTCCCGGGAATGCCCCAGTGCACCTGCCAGATCTCAGGAAATTGCCGGCTGCTGCGGAGTGTGGGAGGTGAGGCCTGGTATCCAATGAAAAGGGCGTCGGTGGGAGGGGCTTGCCCAAAGCCCTTGAAGTAAGGCCCAGGACCAACTACAACCTTGAGGCTGGCAGCCCTCCGGCAGCTCCTTGCGAGGCATGGCCACCCCCAAACCGTTTCCGACGCTCGTGCAGCTGGAGCAGCGGGAAGGGACACTATTCCAGGTGCTCGGTAACCTTACCAAGCGGCCCTACTGGTTCCACAACGAGTACCTGAAGACTCCGAAGACAGTTCACCTCGAGGCGTGGCTGGTGGAAGCAATCTTCGGTGAGTGGCCCGAGAGGGGAAGCCAATGAGGCCTCCTTCCCACTCCTCCCCCTCCCCACCCCGGTTGACTGCACCCCAGGAGAAGCCTCTCCTGTGGCCCTGGCCGCAATCCAGTGCCCCTGTGGCTTGCACATCCCATTGCCGCCCCTTCCCAAGTCCCATCCCTCATGGCCTCTTCACCTCCTGCGCAGGCCCTGGCGGAGAGCACATCCCGCACGTGGAGTGTGTGTCGCAGACACTGCTTCACGTTAATCAGTGGGACCCCGAAGGCGACGCTGAGATCTTGGTATTTGGTCGGCCTTCTTACCAGAGGGATGTGTCCAAGATGATCATGAACTTGGCTTACTATCACCGCCAACTCCGGGCGCAAAGTACGGGCCCTGGGATGAGGGGCACCCTGAGCAGACCTTGGGTTCCTTGGGAGGGATCATGCCGCTTCCCGGTCTTGCCTGGGCAGCGGTCTCAATCTCTTCCTCGCCCGGGTGGGGTGTGGGTGGCCTCTTTGCAAGGGAGCTAGAAGGCCAAGTTGACCCCGTGCTCTCAGATTCCGGGCGCCCAACCCCGCAGCCCGTGCGGATGACTCCTTTTGTGGAGAAAGCATGAAAGAAGACACAGGTGTGATCTCTTCACACTGCTCTTTCAGGCTCACAGAAGGACGCTGCCCTGGAGACCGGGACTCAGTGGTCTCCGGACGCTGTCGGGGAGGCCGAGACCAAGCTGCCCCTGGTCGCAGTCCAGGAGGCGGCCACCCAGCGCTCCCCCGACGCTGCCCGCGACGCGGCCACCCAGCGCTCCCCCGACGCTGTCCGCGAGGCGGCCACCCAGCGGTCCCCCGACGCCGCCCGGGAGGCGGCCACCCAGCGGTCCCCCGACGCCGCCCGGGAGGCGGCCACCCAGCGGTCCCCAGACGCCGTCCGCGAGGCGGCCACCCAGCGGTCCCCCGACGCCGTCCGGGAGGCCGCCACCCAGCGATCCCCCGACGCTGTCCGCGAGGCGGCCACCCAGCGGTCCCCCGACGCTGCCCGGGAGGCGGCCACCCAGCGGTCCCCCGACGCTGTCCGCGAGGCGGCCACCCAGCGGTCCCCCGACGCTGTCCGGGAGGCGGCCACCCAGCGGTCCCCCGACGCTGCCCGGGAGGCGGCCACCCAGCGGTCCCCCGACGCTGTCCGCGAGGCGGCCACCCAGCGGTCCCCCGACGCTGCCCGGGAGGCGGCCACCCAGCGGTCCCCCGACGCTGTCCGCGAGGCGGCCACCCAGCGGTCCCCCGACGCTGCCCGGGAGGCGGCCACCCAGCGGTCCCCCGACGCTGTCCGCGAGGCGGCCACCCAGCGGTCCCCCGACGCTGCCCGGGAGGCGGCCACCCAGAGCTCCTGCGACACTACCCTGGTACCGGTTCCCAGGTTATGAAGGCTTCTCAGGGCCCAGGAGAGAGACCCAGGCAAGAGACCCAGGCAAGATTCATATGGAAACTTATCTCTGGAGCCCTATTTTTCTAGGTCCTGCTTTTGCGCAGAAGCTGGGAAGGTGTGGGTTGTTATTGGTTCTTCCACCTCACCCCAATGTTAAATACGTGTAAACAGGAATCTAAGTTCTAAGAATCGAATTTCCATAATAAAGACTTGAACTTCCCTAAGGTCTGTTAATTGGCTGGTAGAAGGAGAGCGAGAGGCATATTCTTCCAGAAGCCAGTATCTGCTCTAGGCTGCTTTCTATCTACGTCGAGGCAAGTGAGACATCAGATTTCTCCCCAGGCACCGGCAGGTGCTTCCCTGTGCTCCTTATTCGCACACCTGGCTTTTCCGTGAGAGGCCTCTCAAGGCCATCAAGTCCGTCCTCACTTGGGAAACCTCTCCAAACCTGAGGTGTTTCTATTCAAAGTGACCTGGGATGCGAAAACTTGGTTCCAACAAGGCATGCGGCTGGGTCTATGGTGTCGCTGTAAGCAGCAACTTCCCAGCTCTGGCAACCGTGGGCAAAGGGAGTGAAGTGGGAGAACCAGGGCTGCTCTGCTGTCGTCCTCAAGTCTAGCCTGTGTCACCCGACCCTCAGTGAGGTTTGACGTGAGTAAGAAGCAAGCAGTGCTGGCCACGACTCTTCCCTTAGTAACCACAGCAGCAAGCTGTGATGGAGCCCTCTTTGTTACTTTTAAATTGAAATACATTTGACATAAAACATTGTGTAAATTTAAGGTGTTAAACACTTTAATTTGATACATTTACAAATGATTGCCAATGGTAGCCATAAGTAGCACCTCTATCACATTTAGTGTCCTGCTCCACGCGGCTAGGACAGGGATGCCCTTGCTAGAAGAAAGCAACAGTTGACAGCTGGGTTCTAGGATGAAAAAGCAGTAGCAGGCATCAATCTCAGTGTTATGAAAACTTTCATTTAAAAATTCAAGGAAACCTGACTTTATAAAGACCAGGGGAGTGGTATGGTATGCCTGTCATGGACCCTTTGGTTAACCACTAACAGGATCACTCCAATTTTAAATAAGCATTTATTTTATAAGGGAAATAAAGAGGCAAAGCTGAATTTACAATAGCTTATTAACTATTTTTAGAAGAGGCAAGAAAAGCCTAAGTGGAGTGAACATTAAACATTTAAGATTCAAAATCAATGCATACTCAAAAGTTTCAATTGAAGCTTTTTTGGTTTTTGAGGCTAGTAAGACTTGATTTTTCCCCCCTCTTAGTATCCACATGACCAGAATGTCAGATTCTCTCCTTTACAAGAATGATTACTGAGCAGCAGATAGCAAACCAATGGAACATTTAGGAGTCTCTGTGATTCTTCCAAAACTTTTGACAAAAACACCCTACACACACACACACACACACACACACACAAACACACACACACACACACACACACACACACACACACACACGATTTTGTGAAAGTAAATGGTAAGATACAGTAAACATCCTTGGTTGGGGATTGGAGGGAGCCAAGAAAAGGGAGGTTGAACTTCAAAATCATTTAGGTGTGATGACACATAAAATTCTTTCTGCATATATTATTTTTAAGAAACATATTAGATTCTCCTGAAAGCAGGGCATGAACCAGGGCCACCAAAGTTTTCACCCAGATCAAAGTCCCCAGACCTCCCTATCTGGTCTCTCAAATGTACTCTTACAGGGAATCACTTTTAACAGCTTAACGTGTACTTTTACATAATTGCACATACTTTTTTTCTTCCAGCAGCTTGATCTTCCTTAGTATGGGTATACTTTAACCCTTCCCTTACTACTGATTAGCTTGTTTCCCAGATTTCTCAATTACAAACTGCTGCACAGAATTCCTACTTACAACTTTGTGTCCATGCTGGAATATTTCTATGAGAGAACTTCTAGAAGTCGAATTACTGGGTTAAAGAATGAGCACCTTTAAAATTGTTATATTGCCAAACTGCCCTACAAAAATGGCCATATCAATTTATTTTCCCACTATATGGTATGAAAGCTATACTCACCCAAACTCAGTTACCAATCTATTTTATGTCCATGTGTCACTTTTTAATTTTTTCTTAATATTTATCCCACTGTTTTAACCATGTAACTTTATATAGCGTTTTCACCTCTGAAAGGGAAGCCTACTCTCACAGTTCAATTGGCGGTCTTGGTAATTTGTTTTCCAGATGCAGCAACTTGTTAAAATACATAAATCATTAAGGGAAAAGGTATATATAGATATCGCTTCCAAAAATATTGATTTTATTAAGATACACTAGAGTGCTTATTTTAGTCTTTAAATGACATGTACATTATATATGCATGGAAGCATGTCTTTTGCCAATTAAATGAAGGTGGTGAATTAGATGGGGAGACTGGTAACTGAGGCCCAAGGCAGTCAATGGAGAGTTGTCAAGGAACAACGGCAGAAACTACAGGAGTCTACAAACAGTGACTCTTTTTTGCACATTTTTTGGAGGTAAAATGATTGATAGCTAGTGAAGTCAGTCTGGACAGTTTTTTTAAGAGGCTGATTAGAGGCATCAAAGAAAAAAGTTCATTGTTGATAGAATCTGTAGAAAATTTCTGAGTTTAGCTGTGGCGCACACATGACAGCCTGTCTCCAGGTCTTCTTGCAGCACCAATTTAGTTAAGCCAGGTTGCTACTACCATGTTTCCCCAAAAATAAGACCTAGCCAGACCATCAGCTCTAATGCGTCTTTTGGAGAAAAAATTAATACAAAACCCAGTCTTATTTTAATATAAGACCCAGTCTTATGTACTATAAGACTGGGTATAATGTAATATAATACCAGGTCTCATATTAATTTTTGCTTCAAAAGACACATTAGAGCTGATGGTCTGGCTAGGTCTTATTCTTGGGGAAACACGGTATTTCCCCTCATCAGAATTTCTCAACTCCACACTTTTGATCAAAACAAGGCCTTTTTAAATATCACTAAGAGTGGGACAAAAAACAAAAACAAACCATTTGCCTCCTGATGTGATGCACTGAGGACACAATATGATTTATCTAGTATTTTTGCAAAAAATGTATAACCTAGATCTAACCATGAAGAAACATCAAAAATAAAAGCGGGATTATAAGTGAAGGAAAGAAAACTACAGTCAGTCTGAAAACAGCGACTTCTCCTTGCACACTGAGAACAGGGTCAACTGGTTGGCAAATACTGTGTTCCCCTGAAAATAAGAACCAGATAATAAGCCCTAGCATGATTTTTCAGGTGACATAAGCCCTAATGCGTCTTTTGGAGCAAGAATTAATATAAGACCCGGTCTTATTTTCGGGGAAACATGGTAGTTTAGGGCAAGCAGTCTGTCTTTGGGCTCACTAAAGTTATCAAAGAATACCATTTTAGTTGTTTATGTATTCTCTGGAAAATCTTGAGAATTTAGTCGTGGAGCAATGTGACAGGCTATCTCTGTTATGTCTGCCTGTATACTTCTGTTAGTACCACAATTTAGTTAAATTACACTAGTGCACGTGCACTAGTATTTATCTTCATGGAGTTTTTCACTAGACAGCTAGGAAAAGCCTTTTTTACAGCCTTCCCAAGTCCTTCTGAAGTACCTGTATAATCAGGCTTTAAGGACTCTCACCCTACAGCATCACCCCCTTAAAAAGTGGTTGTGATTATAATTAGAATTGCATTGAGTTTTTAGATTATTTTGGGAAGAATTGACCACATCTGTACAACACTCAAATTTACCTCTGGAGAAGATAGTATCTCCATTTATTCAGCTGTCTTTCCCTCCTCCCCTCCTTTTTCCTCCATTGTCCATTTCATGTTTATTCACAGATATTTCAATTAAAGGAACAAAGTATCTATAGTTTATCAGAAATAAGTTTTCATTAATCTAAGATAGAATGTAATGAGTTAAGATTTTTATAATCCCTAAGGCAAAATCATCTAAAAAAATAATTAAATGGCATATAAGAATTTAAGGGTGGCCGGTTAGTTCGGTTAGAATGTGGTGCTACCATGTTTCCCCGAAAATAAGATCTAGCCGGACAATCAGCTCTAATGCGTCTTTTAGAGCAAAAATTAATATAAGACCCAGTCTTAGATTATGTTAGATAAGACCCGGTCTTACATTACATTATGTTAGATAAGACCCAGTCTTATATCATAGTAAAATAAGACTGGGTCTTAATTTTTGCTCCAAAAGACGCATTAGAGCTGATTGTCTGGCGAGGTCTTATTTTTGGGTAAACTGTAATAATACCAAAGTTGCTGGTTGGATTCCCGCATGGGCCACTGTGAGCTGCGCCTCCTTAAAAAAAACAAAAAGAAAGAGTTTAACACAAAATCATAAAAGAAAAAAAAAAGAAAAAAGACATAAGATAGGAAACAAATAGCAAAATGGAAGACATAAATCCTATCATTGATAATTACATTAAATTTGAATAGACTAAACCCTCCAATCAAACGATAGAGATATTCTAACCAGATAAAAAAGCCAGATTCAAAAAACTACATTTTATATTATTCTGTTTATATTAAATGTTCAGAAAAGGAGACTTTGTAGAGACAGAAAGCAGACTGGTTCCCTGGGTTTGGAGACAGTAGTGATGATTGACTGCAACGGGCATAAAGAAACTTATTGAAGTAATGGAAATGTTCCAAAACTGGTTTGTGGTGATTGAACTATACACTCAAAATTTTAGTTATGTAAATTGTAACCAATTAAGCAATTAAATTTTTAAAAATTGTAATGCAATAGCACCAATACCCAAAGTCTCTAAAATGAATATTCTGACTGGATAAAGACATAGGACAATTGGAACCTGATCTATTGCTGAAAGAAATGTAAATTGGTTCAATCACCTTGATAATTTGAACTTATGCATACCCAGTACCCAACAATTTCAACCTTAGATACATACTCAATTGAAATGCATATATGCATGCACCAATAGTCATGTACAAAAATTTTCATAGTAGCACTATTCATGATATACCCAATAGGAAATAACCAAAATGTACATCAACAGAGTAGAAAACTAAATTATGGTTTATTCACACAATAGAACTATAATTACAACATAGATAAATCTTACAGTAATTTCATTTGTATTTAAATCAGAATAATTACCCTTGGGGAAGATTCAAGTGGGGGCTTCTGGAATGCTGGTAATGCTTTTTGTTCTCTGGGTATTGGCTAAATGAATGTGTTCCCTTTGTACTGTCTGATTTTATGGTCAGAATTTTCACACTTTGGATGTGCATGTTTTTGTATGAATGCTATGCATCGATAAAACATTTACTAAAATAACAGAAAAAAATATCTGGAGTTATGGAAAGCTACTTGAAGGTAATATATGGGCAGTGAGATTATTTGAATAATTATTTTAATATTTATATAGTGCCTTATTTAAAAAGAAATTAAGCATGTATGCATATCATCACAAAAATCAATAATGCTATTTTTATTTTGAACGTGGTACTAGTTAAATATTTCTATCTTAGCAACTTGTTAGAAAAAACATGGTCTTTTCCCTCAATAGAACAAACACTGTGGTTTCTTCACAAATTAAGAGGTATATTCTAATTCCTCTTAAAAAGAAACAAAAACAATGAGAAATGAGTCTAAATTCAGCTTCAGAGAAAAATAAAAGCAAGTGTGAAAGTAGTGTAGAGGTAAGGATTTGAGTCTTAGAATCAATGTTTTGGTCTAAATTTCACACATCCTAGCTCTGTGACCTTAAGCAAGTTTACTTATGCTCCAAGCATCCTACTTAGGTGCCTGGCACAAGGGTTTGTATGTGATATAAGCTCTAATAAATAAATACCGGGGGTGCCAAAAAAATGGATAAAAGTGGGCATTGCTCAAGCAGTAGTTCACCATAATCAGAAGTGTCTGGATGCTGATGGTAACCACTTTGAGCACCTCTTGTAATTGCAGAAGTCAATCGTGACTTGTATACATCCTTTTTTATTGCTATATACTGAGTATTACAATTTCAATAGAGTTTTCCTTTCGTAAAATGTATATACATTTTTTTGGCACCCTCTGTATATTGCTAATATTACCCCAAATTCTGAAAGGTAGAATGACAAGGCAACCACCCTTTTTAGACATTAAAATGTTATAGAATAGTAAAAATACTGTATTGGCATATGGATGAAAGGGAACACAGAAAAACCTTATAGTTGTTGTATTAGTTTGCTAGAGCTGTCATAACAAAATAACAGACTCGGTGGCTTAAACAAGATATTTATTTACTCAAAATTCTGGAGGTTAGAAGTCCAAGATCATGGTGTTAGCAGGTTTGTTTTCTTCTAAGGCCGCTCTCCTTAGATTGGGGATGGCTGTCTTCTTGCTGTGTCCTCACATGG
The DNA here is from genome assembly GCF_036562045.2 of Rhinolophus sinicus. Taxonomy (NCBI): domain Eukaryota; kingdom Metazoa; phylum Chordata; class Mammalia; order Chiroptera; family Rhinolophidae; genus Rhinolophus; species Rhinolophus sinicus. The sequence goes on from NC_133755.1 coordinate 111,517,719, forward strand.
TCCTTCCTCTGTGCTCAAACCTATCTGTGTCCATATTTCCTTTTCTTATAAAGACAACAGTCATTGGAAAAAAGTCTACCCATAAGACCTCATTTTACCTTAATTATCTCTTTTAAAGGTCCTATCTCCAAATACAGTCACATTCTAAGATGATGTGGATTAGGATTTCAACACGTTAATGTGTATAAAGTATGGAAGGAGTGTGGATCATTTAGTAATTTAATTTTGGATAATTTTTGGGAAATTGGAATAAGTTTTAAGCATAACCCTGTTCCTCCAAATAATAGTCCAAAATGTTCAATGGTTTTAGAGAAATCCCAACAGGAAAAACCTGTAGGCATATTTATTTATCAAATTTCTTCAGAATGCAAAAAAGCAGGAGTTCCTAAGCTTAAAAGGGGTGAGGATGAGGGGAAATCACCCAGAACACATAACTGGTTTAACTACATACAATAAACATTTTTCACATGCAAAAAATTTGAGAAGCAAAGGGATAAAAAAATGTTAGTTATAATGGACCATTATTTGTTACAAAAGCTTATACAGATAATAAAAATCCTTATATTCAGAGTTAAAAGAAGTAATGATAGGAATGAATAAAGAAAAATGTAAAAGTGTTTTACAAAAATGTGAAGCAAAGTAGGTACACAATTAGTATCACTTGTAATCAAAGAAGCACATTTTAAAAGATTTGTGTATGTGTATGTTTAACCTATGTGTATGTTTAAAACCCTCGCAAATGGCTACAATCTATTACCGCTAAGGGGTGAAGAAACTGAGTTAAATGAGCTCCAACTTTGTGTCTGAAGCCATAGATCTCTGGTAACCTCTCAAAGTGGAGGCAGCAAGGGGTTTGGGGTTGTTTTCCACAAATTGGTCATGGCATTGTAACTGGTAATGGAAAACCCACCCAGCCTGTGTAGGACACCTGCGCAGGCCTCAGGGGAAAAGGAGACAGCTGGCTTGGAGGTCAGATGCCTTCCATAGACCAAGCTGCCCAGGACTCCTACTCTTCTCTGGTGAATCACAGCACCAGCAGGATGAATGTTGATCACCTCATTTAGTGTTGTAACACCCATCCATGTGCCCAAAGGAAGGCTCCACTCTAAGAAAACCCACACTCAAATCAGCAGCTTGAAAGTGAGAGCCTCAAAGAATCATTAGCATTACCTATGGAGCTTGTTAGCAATGCAAATTCATGGACCCAATGTACTAGACCACAATCACTTAAGGAGCCTAGCAAACAGTATTTTAGCAAGTTCTCAGGGTGATTGTTCCACACATTAAAGTTTGAGAACAAATGATGCAAAAAAAAACAAAGCAGAACTGACCCTTCATCTCTTCTCCCTGTGCTTGAGGGCCTGACTCTGACCATAAAAATCATAGAAGTGTTAGGAGTTTCAAAACGGTAGAAACTAAGAAACAAAAAGAAAATCACTACCTCTCAGGCCTTTTACCCACGCTACACATCAATATATGAACAGTCAGTCAATCTTTTGTAAATTTACTTAATTTTAAGCGAGCAAAGATCTTTATGCCATTGGACAAAAAGGGAATTCATTTCTTTACTAGATGGGCACCTACAAACTCACACTGGCATCAACATAATCAAACCATTACCCACCAAAGCAAAGGAAAAAAGAAATGTAGGGATTTAAGGATACTTGCTTCTCTTCAACTTTAATAGCAGAAGCAGGATTGTTCTCATAATGCTCCTGACAATACTTATGCAACAGGATGCTGGACCGTATGGAGACCTGATGCGCGGGCCTTCAAGAACTCCTCAAGTTGTTTCATCTTTTGAGCTGCATAAGGAAAAATACTCGCTGTTTCAAACTACTCCATCGCTGGCAACATCATTTCTCAGGCTGGAGGCTCTGAACCTGGGATCTGGAAATAATGGGTAACCAAGCTGAGGGTGGCATGAGCAAGCAGTGATAGGCCTGAATGCGTAAGATGTCATCTTACTCTCCCAAGGTCTTACTTGGATTTCTCTCACAAAGGGATGCCCAGGGGCTGCGTGAAGCATACTGGAGTTGGGAAACTGCAAAAAGTATTAGGAAGGTAAGAGAGGTTGGGAGGAAGCCAGGTACGGCCAGATGGCTCACCAGTGGCTCCCTCCACATGCAGGTTTTCAGACCCTCACCTCGGGCACGATGTTTCCGGTGCCTTGATGCCAAGCTCAGGAGCACGCTCTTCACCCGATTTTGCACACGGGGCTGTCCAAAGATGGTGATTTCGACAAAGTTCCCGTTGTTTACTACGTCCACTGTCAGCAGGACCTGGTTCATCCACTCTATGTCCGGAATGATGGCTCGGTCTGCGCCTAAATAGAAAAAGCGAGACTCAGGGGAGGAACCGTTGAAGGTCAGGAGGAGCTAGGTTTGACGGGGATGTCAGCCGGGGAGGGACGAGTTGGAAGCTGGTATCATGGCTTCAAACGTGGCCTGCGAATCTGGGAAAGAGGCTGTGACGTGCTGCTCTGCCGGCTTCTCTCAGACTGTAGGGGCCTAGGCCACCCACGCACCCCAGGTCGCTCACCGAAGATCGAGTCAGCCAGCCATGCCTCCAGGTAAAACACCAACGGGTCTCTCAGTTCCTGCACAGGAAACCACCACGGCCGGATGCGAATCCGTGGTAGTTGAAATGGTAACTTCATTAGCACGTCCAGGGAGTCGGCGGGCTTGCAGTCGTCCCCCTGGGCCACCGCACCTACGTGGTCCGCCATACTAGGACCAGTAGCCCAAACCAAGACCCAAGCAACGCGGGCGGAACTCCAGAGAGGAGTGAGGCTTGTGCCCCTTTTATGGTTTCCGGCCAGCCCCGCCCCTTCCGGCGGAGTCCCATGGCCCTTTGGGGCACGTGGGCCCATTGATACCGGGCACCCAGGCCTGGTGGTTACTCTTCGACCTTGAATTAGTATTTATTTGAGCTCCAGCTGGATCTCAGACGCTGTCTATCCGTGGTTTTCTCTGCCAAATGAGGTATCAGCCTCAAAGGCCTCCTCCACATCACAGTTGTCAACTGATAATCTCTATAAGAGGAGCTAGTGAATCAAACTTTAGTGAATATTTTATTTCTTCAATTTAATTTTAAAATTCAACATAAAAATACGTGTACATTGTTAAAAAAAAAGTCTTGAGGATCATAAATATGTGAAAGTTCTCCCTTTCATGTATCCTCCTTCAATCGCTTACTAATCCTTTTAAATTTTTGTTTATTGTGAATATCTTCTAGTTTAAATTGCCTTTTCACTTTCTTTAAGGTGACTTTCGATGAATAAATTTTTAATTTTAATATAGTCAGTTTATCGTCTTTGTAGTAAGTGCATTCCATGTCTTGCTTAAGAAATCGTTTCCTGCCCTGAGGTCTAAAGACATTCACTATACTTTCTACTAAGAATGCTAAAGTTTCTGTCTTAACATTTAAATCCTAGAATCATTTGGGGTTAATTTTGTTTTTTAAAAACTGGGCATTAGGTAGGGAGATAACTTCGTCTTTTTATAAACTGACCATTTTTTCACTTGAGCCATTCTCTTGAGAATGCATCCAACATGATGCAATTTCATCTATCTCCTTGAAAATTTTCAGACTCCTACATATAGCAAGAGTTAGCCACAAGGCTGGTTTGTGGTAATTAATTATTAGGTGAAGACATACTTGAGAAAGGCAAAATCAAGACAAGTTCCTTTGCCATCCCCATCTGGACGACATAGTTTATTTCTGATTTAGTGTTATTTTGGAAGTGTAGTCATTTGGGGTCCTAGTTTTATGCAGAGACCCCATAGTAAGGTTGCTACACTTGGCAAGCCTCAAGTTTTATTTGCTGACCCCATGCCAGCTTCAAAACTTCAGAATTGCAAAGTTATTAGGAGTTAGTAGAATCTTCTAAGATGAATCAGTTTTATCACTGTTATCTGCAAGTTTCCTGATTTGACTCTGATAGGTGGGGAGTGGGCATGATTTGAATACTGGCTCCAACATTTTCTAGCTGTGTGACTGATGCAAGTTATTAAAACTCTTCTACCAAGAAGACTTCCAGAAGATCATATGCTTTCATTTTGTCTGCTTAGCCCAGGAGGAAACAGTCTGAGGGGCTTTGGATTCAGCCAATAAAGTATGTGAGTGAATTGGTTTTATAATTTCTCCCTGAGAAGTTTCTTCTTCATTACTTCCCTTCTTGTAGTCTTCAACTCTTAAGCTGAAATCTTTATACAATGAAAAATGTTACAAAGCATAATGAAGACATAACACCAATTTTTTTGTACCAAATGATACACACCAAAGTGTGTATCACAGATAGAAAAATGAGGAAAGTAAACTAGTAAGGAGATATTTAACAAATTACCATCAGACTAGAAACAATCATGTGGAAAAGGAATACAATAAAGGCCTAATAGTTCTGACCAATAGAGTGCATTCTTGTAATGTTTAAGAGCATTTACAAACAGTAACTATACCATACTAGTTCTCTTGGATGGATGGATGGATGGATGGATGGATGGATGGATGGAGAGACATTATATCACACTACTAAATAATATTCAAGTAAAGTAAGAAATGAAAAACATCACTGACAAGCTCTTTAGAATATAAGAATAATTTACAAAGTACATTTTAAAAACATTTTATTATGAACAACATACATTCAGAAAAATCTAGTTTCAATCCCTTCTCATCTATCCTGTTCTCTCCTTCACAATATAGTTAACTATTAATAGATTTTGTATTATTTTTCTATTTAAAAAAAGTACACAAGTATCAAAAGTTTTGCTTTTACTTTTTTGTAATATTGCATATAGTATTTTCTTGTATTCTTTTCACACCAGCTTTTTATTTTGAAAAACTTTAAACCTATGGAAAAATTGTTAGAACATTCAATTTACATTCTATGCCTGTCATTTGGTTTCACCAGTTTTTAATATTTTTATTCATTTATTTTATCTCTCTATCTATATATAACTTTCATACACTATTTGTAAGTTGCAAACATCATGACACTTTATCCCAGATACTTCAACATCACTTCCTAAGAACAAGGGCATTCTCCTATGTAACCATCTACAATTATTCACTCAGGAAATTTAAATTGATCCAATATTGTTGTCTGATATACAGTCCAATTTCAGTCTTTCCAATAATGTACTTTATGGCTAATATTTTCAAATCTACTGTTCAGTTAAGGAGCATGCATTGCATTTACTTGTCATGTCACTAGTCTCTTTTAATCTAGAATCATTCTCTGTTGTTTAATCTTTAATGACATTGATATTTTGAAATATTTAAAATTTTTCATTGTGGAAAATTTAAAACATACACAAAAGTAGAGAGGGTAATATAAATGAATGACCATATACTGATCACACAACTTCAACAAATAACTGGTGAATTATCTTGTGTGGAAATAAACAAAGACCAAAATAAAAGAAAACAAAACAAAAAAGAAAAGAAAAGAAAAAGAAAGACCACCCAAATGGGAACAAGGAAAAGCTACGTATTCAGTGTTTGCTGTAGTGCAAGGGAGTCAGATACTGTCACTGTGTTTCTCAGAGACTCAAAGGCAGGCACAGGAGTGGGAAAGATTTGAAGTAGAAAAAAAGGAAGGCTTCAGGTATGACTGAAGAAGGAGTGTATTGGCATGGGGAGACTCCAGGTGGGCTAACAAAGGGGGGAATTTATGTGATTGGTTAGGGGTACATATTTGGCTTTCTCCAGTTGGTCCTAAGTTGAAATCAAGGGCAAAAATTAGGGAAGCTGTCATTACTAATCAAGTCCTGGCCATTTTGTGTTGATAGCCATAGAGGTTGTCTGGCTTGCTGGACTAAGTGCTGCAGATTGTGGGTTAGAGTTCTATTTTTATATTTGGTCTGGACATTGTCTGCTTATATATTCAGTCTGTCAGTCCCTACTTTTGGCCATTCTCTCATTTTCGAGGGGTTGACCAATTCAGGGAAAGCTAGATACCCATATCTTCACTGCTTAGAGATTGTTCAGTTGTCCTTATAGTCAACCAGATCGCAAGATCGTCTTTCCCTTTTTGTATCATCATTGAGATCATCTGTTGGAGAGTGACTATGTAGAAGCATTTAAGACTGCATAGAATATGTTAAAAGGATATTCAGAGAGCTGTACTTGAGATGAATATTTTATTGAGCAAGAAACAAACTTCTCAAAAAACAAGTGGCTTGAAGCTTGGATCTCAGCAGTTATAACTCAATTTATAAAGTATGAATAAGGAAGTGCATTGTTTTGTATTGTGACTGACTATTAGAACCTAAATTCCTTTTAGTGTAGTAGTACTAAATAAGCTTATTTGTTTGTAGCTGATTAGCTAGGAAGCTATAACATTATGCTGAAGAAAGCTTAAGTTTTGTTTAAAGTCAGAATCATCATTTCAGGGAAATCAGGACAGTTTCAAGTTTTGGTTATGCAGCTATGAGTGTTTGGTTAAGGGTATATTCAAACTGTGGCCTCCATTTTCTGTTTAACAAATGCAAAGGGTCAGCCTGACTACTATGACAAAAACAAGAACAATTAATAATCCATATAAAATGCTTTGGAAGCAGGAATTTTAATTGCCCCACCTAGGCCAAGAAAACAAATCCCATAGACAATACAACCTTCGAGTCACATAGCTTTTTCCTTAAGGTGATATATGGCTTGTTCCACCTTGCCTGTTTCATTGATCCAAGTAAAACAAGAAGTATTACCCATGGCACAGATTCCACCATAATCAGCCAAGAAGAAATAAGCAGTACAATTGTCCATCACTACTTATGACAGTGAGTTATGACTGATCTCTATTCCATCTAGGGCAGAGGTGGTATCACTAATAACTTATGCAAAAGTTAGTGATAGGCTTCTTCTAGTCTTTTCCATTTGTATGGTTCCTACTGATGGAACACTGCTCTGAGCTCTCATAAACAATGAATGAGTCAGTAATTTCCCTAGGAAATGTGCCTGAAAAATCAAGAATGGCCTCATTTTGGAACTCACGTCTGAGTCAGAATTTCCAGCCTTGATGATTTATAGAATCAGGGTCTCTGTGTACAGACAAGATTCAGAATACTGTTCCTAAAGTGCATGAGATGTTAGTTTGAGGCATATAGGACCAGGCATTCTGGCCACAAAGGAAGTAATCTCTAGTAGGGACACATGGAAATCCAGGAAAAAGGAAGTTCATGACATGAAGTTGGGACCAAGGCCTTACATTAGCTAGATTACACATTTGGATCTCTGTTAGTCGCTTACAAGTGGTATTTGGCCCGTTGCCCTATAAAGATTGTTGAATCAAAATATAGAATTACCTTGGGTCAACCAGTAAATTATGATAATTTGTTCTTATTCTGGAAGAGAGTAACACTAACAAAGTCACAGATTGATTTGTTTAAGGTCAATTGTCCATGTAGGAAGTGAAACACCATCAGCTATAATTCTTTTTTTTTTTTTTTTTTCATGGGGATCTGGCGATGGCTAGCACATCCAGCAGTCACTATGAGTGAGGTCAGTGGTTACTGTTCAGGATAATCTAAGAATGGCATTAGAATGAGTATGTTCTGACCTAACAATTATAATAAGGAGGGGGGGGGAAGAGAAAAGGGGCAATTTATGGGTAGATGACAATAAGGGTCTATAGAAAATGAGAAGAATGATTACAAGCAGGCAGATAAAAAATGAAACAGGAATTAGGTAGGTGTCATGGTCCAAACAGCAGACTAACGCTTGTCTGTGGTCGTCTGTTTGTTCCAAAGGTCTGGGCCAGCTGTCTGTTTCCCAAGATTTGCTTCTGGAGGATCTCTGAGATGCCTGAGTTGGAGGTCCCATATTGGAGTTGCTTTCCAGTTGTGTGTAATTGTGAATTGCTATTTTAGTTAACAGTACCTGATAAAGGCCCTTCCAACAAGATTCAGAAGCAATTTTTCTCTGTTATTTCTTCAAATAGATGAAATCTATTGGTTGAAGTTCATGAAGAGGCTGTTTAGGAAGACATGGGGAAAGTGGTCTTAACCTGTTGTTGATGGAACTGGGAATAGCACATGAATCCCTTACAATATTTTGCCATATCTGCATGCATTTGGCAGAGTCCAGTCTTGGAGATGAAAAATCTAAATGCATGGGCCTTCCAGTTTCCAATTCACAGCAGGATAAGTAATGTGTCCCTAAGGGAGTAGACTGAATGAGCATAATGGCTAGTGGGAGTTCCTTTGGCTAAGGGAACTCAAGGGTTCCTGAAAGTTTTGCGAATTTTAATTTTTAAGAATGTTGTTGATCCTTCAACTTTTCCAGAAACTGGAGTTTGTGAATAAGAGATAACATCTTACAAAGTTCTTTAATAATAGTATTTGTAAAGTGTTTGCCTCAATCACTTGATATAAAAGTTGGGATGCCCCAGGTTGGAAAGACAAAATCAAGCAGCTTTTTAATGACTGTAAAGTCTATAGTTTTTCAGCAAGGAAATGCTTCAACTCATCCTGAAAAACATATTCAAATCCCTTACAGGGTGAAAGCTGGATAGTACATCTGAAGGTGCTCAAAAAGCCCTTGATGCTTTGGTTCCTGGCCATGTCCCACCTTTACAGTTTTTTGTTATTGTTGTTGTTGTTGTTGTTGTTGTTGTTGTTGTTGTGGTTTTAGGATTATGTTGTTGACAGGTGACACATAATCTGAAAATAACTTTAGCTGTCTTTTTAAAGTTTCTCTATCAATGCTGATTTAAGATAGTAACCAATCTGTCTATCCCATGATGGATAGTTTCATGGAGAAATTTAGCTAATATCTATTTAACATCATATGGAGCCATCAAATGGTCATCTTGAGAGTAAAAATTTTTGCCATCTGGGCTGATTTTTCCATATTCTAAAGGAAAGATTAAATTAGTGATAGCATATCCAGCTTGATAACCTACACTTTCACTTTTGAGGTATGCTACATCAACAAATAATATTAGGTCACATTCACAACGGGAGCCTCTAATAAATCTGAGAAAGGTACAGAATATTACCTACCTGAAGTAAGACAAATCACAGTATGATCCCTTCTGATAGAGGCAGGCGAGTGGCAGGATTCAGGGTATTGGAGCAGTGAACGATAAGTAATGTGAGAGGGACACTGTAACGGAATTTCACAAGATGTTAAAAGGCTGTTTGAAAAGTGTGTGTTCTCTGTCACTAGAAGTGTTTGTACTGTATGAGGAACCATTTAGATGGAATCAGAGCCTAGAACTAGTTCAGCGGAAGCATCAGTTTTGCAGTGGCAGCTATTGCCTTAGGACAGGGGGATAAGCCTTTGCTGCTGGATCCAGGGTAAGACTATACATAGTAAGCAATGAGCTTTTGGTGGTTCCCATGAAGTTTATTAAAAGAGTTTGTCTAGATCACTCATGTAAAATTACATAAATCGGTTTTTGCACTTAGGGATACCTAGGGAAGGAGGCTGTCAGAAGCTCACCTTACCTGGGGGGGGGGGGGGGAGGCAGAGAGAGAGAGAGAGAGAGAACTGAGCTGCCAAGTGTCTGAGTAGCCAATTAAAGCAACAAGCCAAAAAAGAGTTAAACCTTTAATCATTTACTGCAATTGTATAAGCAAGAGGCTAAAACCAAGGAAGTGCTGCCTCCCACTGTTCCATCCAGTCCATCAACACAGGACTGTCCTTTAACTCTTCAGATTAGTGATGAACCCTGAAATAAATCTATATGCATCTAGAAAATGGAAAGTCAAAGCAAGGCTGGGACATGAGAATACTTGTTTTTCTCCAACTTCCAGGGTTAGAACACTAAAAGTATATAAATATTGGGTAAAATAGAAATATGTGTCTACATCCGTGAAATTAAATCTCTTGATTGGGTTAAGGTTTTAAATGTTTGTTGCTTCAGAGACACAGCTAAATCTTGCTTTCATGAAGGTATGGCCTACACAGCTGATATTCAAGTTTTCTCAGAAATTGCTATTTGAGAATGAGGGGGTGGGCTGGAGGCAGAGTCACCCAGGCCCAGGTGACTCTCAGGACTCAGCAACATGCTCTCCACTATTTGAGGATGTTTTCCTATCTGTTTGTTTAATGCTCTTGTCCAATATTCATTTTATTTTACTTTTCCTTAACCATCAGCTCTTGGTATAATACAAAATTTCAAGCATTTTAAAATTTCATTTACAGAAGTTACTTATGCCCTATTTTACTTTTACAGATTGCTGGAGGTGGAAGGGGGTTGCTCTTTTTCTAAAATCATGTGTTCACAGTTCATTTATTTCCTTTTTTACTCCTTGAGTTTTTGCTTTTTTAATGTATTTAATTAGATTTTTTGTTAAAAAGTTATTCCAGCCCCTCAGGAATGATAAACTTATCCCATTAGAACTGTCTGACAAGCACACGAGTCTCCACAGATGTCAGTTTGCTTCTCTGAGGATATTGTCCTGTAGTTGGATCTTCCCTCCCTCTCTGGAGCTCAGCCTCTCCCTCCCAGCGCGCTGGTAAAAGGGCTGGGCTAGAACCCAACCCACCTCCGGGGAAGGCCCCAGTGCACCTGCCAGATCTCAGGAAATTGCCCGCTGCTACGGAGTGTGGGAGGTGAGGCCTGGTATCCAATGAAAAGGGCGTCGGTGGGAGGGGCTTGCCCAAAGCCCTTGAAGTAAGGCCCAGGCCCAACTACAACCTTGAGGCTGGCAGCCCTCTGGCAGCTCCTTGTGAGGCATGGCCACCCCAAAACCGTTTCCGACGCTCGTGCAGCTGGAGCAGCGGGAAGGGACACTATTCCAGGTGCTCGGTAACCTTACCAAGCGGCCCTACTGGTTCCACAACGAGTACCTGAAGACTCCGAAGACAGTTCACCTCGAGGCGTGGCTGGTGGAAGCAATCTTCGGTGAGTGGCCCGAGAGGGGAAGCCAATGAGGCCTCCTTCCCACTCCTCCCCCTCCCCACCCCGGTTGACTGCACCCCAGGAGAAGCCTCTCCTGTGGCCCTGGCCGCAATCCAGTGCCCCTGTGGCTTGCACATCCCATTGCCGCCCCTTCCCAAGTCCCATCCCTCATGGCCTCTTCACCTCCTGCGCAGGCCCTGGCGGAGAGCACATCCCGACGTGGAGTGTGTGTCGCAGACACTGCTTCACGTTAATCAGTGGGACCCCAAGGCGACGCTGAGATCTTGGTATTTGGTCGGCCTTCTTACCAGAGGGATGTGTCCAAGATGATCATGAACTTGGCCTACTATCACCGCCAACTCCGGGCGCAAAGTACGGGCCCTGGGATGAGGGGCACCCTGAGCAGACCTTGGGTTCCTTGGGAGGGATCATGCCGCTTCCCGGTCTTGCCTGGGCAGCGGTCTCAATCTCTTCGTCGCCCGGGTGGGGTGTGGGTGGCCTCTTTGCAAGGGAGCTAGAAGGCCAAGTTGACCCCGTGCTCTCAGATTCGGGGCGCCCAACCCCGCAGCCCGTGCGGATGACTCCTTTTGTGGAGAAAGCATGAAAGAAGACACAGGTGTGATCTCTTCACACTGCACTTTCAGGCTCACAGAAGGACGCTGCCCTGGAGACCGGGACTCAGTGGTCTCCGGACGCTGTCGGGGAGGCCGAGACCAAGCTGCCCCTGGTCGCAGTCCAGGAGGCGGCCACCCAGCGCTCCCCCGACGCCGCCCGCGAGGCAGCCACCCAGCGGTCCCCCGACGCAGTCCGGGAGGCGGCCACCCATTGGTCCCCCGATGCTGCCCGCGACGCGGCCACCCAGCGGTCCCCCGACGCTGCCCGCGAGGCGGCCACCCAGCGGTCCCCCGACGCTGCCCGCGAGGCGGCCACCCAGCGGTCCCCCGACGCCGTCCGGGAGGCCGCCACCCAGCGATCCCCCGACGCTGTCCGCGAGGCGGCCACCCAGCGGTCCCCCGACGCTGCCCGCGAGGCGGCCACCCAGCGGTCCCCCGACGCTGCCCGCGAGGCGGCCACCCAGCGGTCCCCCGACGCTGTCCGGGAGGCGGCCACCCAGCGGTCCCCCGACGCTGCCCGGGAGGCGGCCACCCAGCGGTCCCCCGACGCTGTCCGCGAGGCGGCCACCCAGCGGTCCCCCGACGCTGCCCGGGAGGCGGCCACCCAGCGGTCCCCCGACGCTGTCCGCGAGGCGGCCACCCAGCGGTCCCCCGACGCTGTCCGGGAGGCGGCCACCCAGCGGTCCCCCGACGCTGTCCGGGAGGCGGCCACCCAGCGGTCCCCCCATGCTATCCAGGAGGCGGCCACCCAGAGCTCCTGCGACACTACCCTGGTACCGGTTCCCAGGTTATGAAGGCTTCTCAGGGCCCAGGAGAGAGACCCAGGCAAGATTCATGTGGAAACTTATCTCTGGAGCCCTATTTTTCTAGGTCCTGCTTTTGCGCAGAAGCTGGGAAGGTGTGGGTTGTTATTGGTTCTTCCACCTCACCCCAATGTTAAATACGTGTAAACAGGAATCTAAGTTCTAAGAATCGAATTTCCATAATAAAGACTTGAACTTCCCTAAGGTCTGTTAATTGGCTGGTAGAAGGAGAGCGAGAGGCATATTCTTCCAGAAGCCAGTATCTGCTCTAGGCTGCTTTCTATCTACGTCGAGGCAAGTGAGACCTCAGATTTCTCCCCAGGCACCGCAAGTGCTTCCCTGTGCTCCTTATTCGCACACCTGGCTTTTCCGCGAGAGGCCTCTCAAGGCTATCAAGTCCGTCCTCACTTGGGAAACTTCTCCACACCTGAGGTGTTTCTATTCAAAGTGACCTGGGATGCGAAAACTTCGTTCCAACAAGGCATGCGGCTGGGTCTATGGTGTCGCTGTAAGCAGCGACTTCCCAGCTCTGGCAACCGTGGGCAAAGGGAGTGAAGTGGGAGAGCCAGGGCTGCTCTGCTGTCGTCCTCAAGTCTAGCCTGTGTCACCCGACCCTCAGTGAGGTTTGACGTGAGTAAGAAGCAAGCAGTGCTGGCGACGACTCTTCCCTTAGTAACCACAGCAGCAAGCTGTGATGGAGCCCTCTTTGTTACTTTTAAATTGAAATACATTTGACATAAAACATTGTGTAAATTTAAGGTGTTAAACACTTTAATTTGATACATTTACAAATGATTGCCAATGGTAGCCATAAGTAGCACCTCTATCACATTTAGTGTCCTGCTCCACCAGGCTAGGACAGGTATGCCCTTGCTAGAAGAAAGCAACAGTTGACAGCTGGGTTCTAGGATGAAAAAGCAGTAGCAGGCATCAATCTCAGTGTTATGAAAACTTTCATTTAAAAATTCAAGGAAACCTGACTTTATAAAGACCAGGGGAGTGGTATGGTATGCCTGTCATGGACCCTTTGGTTAACCACTAACAGGATCACTCCAATTTTAAATAAGCATTTATTTTATAAGGGAAATAAAGAGGCAAAGCTGAATTTACAATAGCTTATTAACTATTTTTAGAAGAGGCAAGAAAAGCCTAAGTGGAGTGAACATTAAACATTTAAGATTCAAAATCAATGCATACTCAAAAGTTTCAATTGAAGCTTTTTTGGTTTTTGAGGCTAGTAAGACTTGATTTTTCCCCCCTCTTAGTATCCACATGACCAGAATGTCAGATTCTCTCCTTTACAAGAATGATTACTGAGCAGCAGATAGCAAACCAATGGAACATTTAGGAGTCTCTGTGATTCTTCCAAAACTTTTGACAAAAACACCCTACACACACACACACACACACACACACACAACACACACACACACACACACACACACACACACACACACATGATTTTGTGAAAGTAAATGGTAAGATACAGTAAACCTCCTTGGTTGGAGACTGGAGGGAGCCAAGAAAAGGGAGGTTGAACTTCAAAATCATTTAGGTGTGATGACACATAAAATTCTTTCTGCATATATATTTTTTAAGAAACATATTAGATTCTCCTGAAAGCCGGGCATGAACCAGGGCCACCAAAGTTTTCACCCAGATCAAAGTCCCCAGACCTCCCTATCTGGTCTCTCAAATGTACTCTCACAGGGAATCACTTTTAACAGCTTAACATGTACTTTTACATAATTGCACATACTTTTTTTTCTTCCAGCAGCTTGATCTTCCTTAGTATGGGTATACTTTAACCCTTCCCTTACTACTGATTAGCTTGTTTCCCAGATTTCTCAATTACAAACTGCTGCACAGAATTCCTACTTACAACTTTGTGTCCATGCTGGAATATTTCTATGAGAGAACTTCTAGAAGTCGAATTACTGGGTTAAAGAATGAGCACCTTTAAAATTGTTATATTGCCAAACTGCCCTACAAAAATGGCCATATCAATTTATTTTCCCACTATATGGTATGAAAGCTATACTCACCCAAACTCAGTTACCAATCTATTTTATGTCCATGTGTCACTTTTTAATTTTTTCTTAATATTTATCCCACTGTTTTAACCATGTAACTTTATATAGCGTTTTCACCTCTGAAAGGGAAGCTTACTCTCACAGTTCAATTGGCGGTCTTGGTAATTTGTTTTCCAGATGCAGCAACTTGTTAAAATACATAAATCGTTAAGGGAAAAGGTATATATAGATATGGCTTCCAAAAATATTGATTTTATTAAGATACACTAGAGTGCTTATTTTAGTCTTTAAATGACATGTACATTATATATGCATGGAAGCATGTCTTTTGCCAATTAAACGAAGGTGGTGAATTAAATGGGAAGACTGGTAACTGAGGCCCAAGGCAGTCAATGGAGAGTTGTCAAGGAACAATGGCAGAAACTACAGGAGTCTACAAACAGTGACTCTTTTTTGCACATTTTTTGGAGGTAAAATGATTGATAGCTAGTGAAGTCAGTCTGGACAGTTTTTTTAAGAGGCTGATTAGAGGCATCAAAGAAAAAAGTTCATTGTTGATAGAATCTGTAGAAAATTTCTGAGTTTAGCTGTGGCGCACACATGACAGCCTGTCTCCAGGTCTTCTTGCAGCACCAATTTAGTTAAGCCAGGTTGCTACTACCATGTTTCCCGGAAAATAAGACCTAGCCAGACCATCAGCTCTAATGCGTCTTTTGGAGAAAAAATTAATACAAAACCCAGTCTTATTTTAATATAAGACCCAGTCTTATGTACTATAAGACTGGGTATAATGTAATATAATACCAGGTCTCATATTAATTTTTGCTTCAAAAGACACATTAGAGCTGACGGTCTGGCTAGGTCTTATTCTTGGGGAAACACGGTATTTCCCCTCATCAGAATTTCTCAACTCCACACTTTTGATCAAAACAAGGCCTTTTTAAATATCACTAAGAGTGGGACAAAAAACAAAAACAAACCATTTGCCTCCTGATGTGATGCACTGAGGACACAATATGATTTATCTAGTATTTTTGCAAAAAATGTATAACCTAGATCTAACCATGAAGAAACATCAAAAATAAAAGCGGGATTATAAGTGAAGGAAAGAAAACTACAGTCAGTCTGAAAACAGCGACTTCTCCTTGCACACTGAGAACAGGGTCAACTGGTTGGCAAATACTGTGTTCCCCTGAAAATAAGAACCAGATAATAAGCCCTAGCATGATTTTTCAGGTGACATAAGCCCTAATGCGTCTTTTGGAGCAAGAATTAATATAAGACCCGGTCTTATTTTCGGGGAAACATGGTAGTTTAGGGCAAACAGTCTGTCTTTGGGCTCACTAAAGTTATCAAAGAATACAATTTTAGTTGTTTATGTATTCTCTGGAAAATCTTGAGAATTTAGTCGTGGAGCAATGTGACAGGCTATCTCTGTTATGTCTGCCTGTATACTTCTGTTAGTACCGCAATTTAGTTAAATTACTCTAGTGCATGTGCACTAGTATTTATCTTCATGGAGTTTTTCACTAGACAGCTAGGAAAAGCCTTTTTTACAGCCTTCCCAAGTCCTTCTGAAGCACCTGTATAATCAGGCTTTAAGGACTCTCACCCTACAGCATCACCCCCTTAAAAAGTGGTTGTGATTATAATTAGAACTGCATTGAGTTTTCAGATTATTTTGGGAAGAATTGACCACATCTGTACAACACTCAAATTTACCTCTGGAGAAGATAGTATCTCCATTTATTCAGCTGTTTTTCCCTCCTCCTCTCCTTTTTCCTCCATTGTCCATTTCATGTTTATTCACAGATATTTCAATTAAAGGAACAAAGTATCTATATTTTATCAGAAATAAGTTTTCATTAATCTAAGATAGAATGTAATGAGTTAAGATTTTTATAATCCCTAAGGCAAAATCATCTAAAAAAATAATTAAATGGCATATAAGAATTTAAGGGTGGCCGGTTAGTTCGGTTAGAATGTGGTGCTACCATGTTTCCCCGAAAATAAGATCTAGCCGGACAATCAGCTCTAATGCGTCTTTTAGAGCAAAAATTAATATAAGACCCAGTCTTAGATTATGTTAGATAAGACCCGGTCTTACATTACATTATGTTAGATAAGACCCAGTCTTATATCATAGTAAAATAAGACTGGGTCTTAATTTTTGCTCCAAAAGACGCATTAGAGCTGATTGTCTGGCGAGGTCTTATTTTTGGGTAAACTGTAATAATACCAAAGTTGCTGGTTGGATTCCGCATGGGCCACTGTGAGCTGCGCCTCCTTAAAAAAAACAAAAGAAAGAGTTTAACACAAAATCATAAAAGAAAAAAAAAAGAAAAAAGACATAAGATAGGAAACAAATAGCAAAATGGAAGACATAAATCCTATCATTGATAATTACATTAAATTTGAATAGACTAAACCCTCCAATCAAACGATAGAGATATTCTAACCAGATAAAAAAGCCAGATTCAAAAAGCTACATTTTATATTATTCTGTTTATATTAAATGTTCAGAAAAGGAGACTTTGTAGAGACAGAAAGCAGACTGGTTCCCTGGGTTTGGAGACAGTAGTGATGATTGACTGCAACGGGCATAAGGAAACTTACTGAAGTAATGGAAATGTTCCAAAACTGGTTTGTGGTGATTGAACTATACACTCAAAATTTTAGTTATGTAAATTGTAACCAATTAAGCAATTACATTTTTAAAAATTGTAGTGCAATAGCACCAATACCCAAAGTCTCTAAAATGAATATTCTGACTGGATAAAGACATAGGACAATTGGAACCTGATATATTGCTGAAAGAAATGTAAATTGGTTCAATCACCTTGATAATTTGAACTTATGCATACCCAGTACCCAACAATTTCAACCTTAGATACATACTCAATTGAAATGCATATATGCATGCACCAATAGTCATGTACAAAAATTTTCATAGTAGCACTATTCATGATATACCCAATAGGAAATAACCAAAATGTACATCAACAGAGTAGAAAACTAAATTATGGTTTATTCACACAATAGAACTATAATTACAACATAGATAAATCTTACAGTAATTTCATTTGTATTTAAATCAGAATAATTACCCTTGGGGAAGATTCAAGTGGGGGCTTCTGGAATGCTGGTAATGCTTTTTGTTCTCTGGGTATTGGCTAAATGAATGTGTTCCCTTTGTACTGTCTGATTTTATGGTCAGAATTTTCACACTTTGGATGTGCATGTTTTTGTATGAATGCTATGCATCGATAAAACATTTACTAAAATAACAGAAAAAAATATCTGGAGTTATGGAAAGCTACTTGAAGGTAATATATGGGCAGTGAGATTATTCGAATAATTATTTTAATATTTATATAGTGCCTTATTTAAAAAGAAATTAAGCATGTATGCATATCATCACAAAAATCAATAATGCTATTTTTATTTTGAACGTGGTACTAGTTAAATATTTCTATCTTAGCAACTTGTTAGAAAAAACATGGTCTTTTCCCTCAATAGAACAAACACTGTGGTTTCTTCACAAATTAAGAGGTATATTCTAATTCCTCTTAAAAAGAAACAAAAACAATGAGAAATGAGTCTAAATTCAGCTTCAGAGAAAAATAAAAGCAAGTGTGAAAGTAGTGTAGAGGTAAGGATTTGAGTCTTAGAATCAATGTTTTGGTCTAAATTTCACACATCCTAGCTCTGTGACCTTAAGCAAGTTTACTTATGCTCCAAGCATCCTACTTAGGTGCCTGGCACAAGGGTTTGTATGTGATACAAGCTCTAATAAATAAATACCGGGGGTGCCAAAAAAATGGATAAAAGTGGGCATTGCTCAAGCAGTAGTTCACCATAATCAGAAGTGTCTGGATGCTGATGGTAACCACTTTGAGTACCTCTTGTAATTGCAGAAGTCAATCGTGACTTGCATACATCTTTTTTTATTGCTATATACTGAGTATTACAATTGCAATAGAGTTTTCCTTTCGTAAAATGTATATACATTTTTTTGGCACCCTCTGTATATTGCTAATATTACCCCAAATTCTGAAAGGTAGAATGACAAGGCAACCACCCTTTTTAGACATTAAAATGTTATAGAATAGTAAAAATACTGTATTGGCATATGGATGAAAGGGAACACAGAAAAACCTTATAGTTGTTGTATTAGTTTGCTAGAGCTGTCATAACAAAATAACAGACTCGGTGGCTTAAACAAGATATTTATTTACTCAAAATTCTGGAGGTTAGAAGTCCAAGATCATGGTGTTAGCAGGTTTGTTTTCTTCTAAGGCCGCTCTCCTTAGATTGGGGATGGCTGTCTTCTTGCTGTGTCCTCACATGGTCCTTCCTCTGTGCTCAAACCTATCTGTGTCCATATTTCCTTTTCTTATAAAGACAACAGTCATTGGAAAAAAGTCTACCCATAAGACCTCATTTTACCTTAATTATCTCTTTTAAAGGTCCTATCTCCAAATACAGTCACATTCTAAGATGATGTGGATTAGGATTTCAACACGTTAATGTGTATAAAGTATGGAAGGAGTGTGGATCATTTAGTAATTTAATTTTGGATAATTTTTGGGAAATTGGAATAAGTTTTAAGCATAACCCTGTTCCTCCAAATAATAGTCCAAAATGTTCAATGGTTTTAGAGAAATCCCAACAGGAAAAACCTGTAGGCATATTTATTTATCAAATTTCTTCAGAATGCAAAAAAGCAGGAGTTCCTAAGCTTAAAAGGGGTGAGGATGAGGGGAAATCACCCAGAACACATAACTGGTTTAACTACATACAATAAACATTTTTCACATGCAAAAAATTTGAGAAGCAAAGGGATAAAAAAATGTTAGTTATAATGGACCATTATTTGTTACAAAAGCTTATACAGATAATAAAAATCCTTATATTCAGAGTTAAAAGAAGTAATGATAGGAATGAATAAAGAAAAATGTAAAAGTGTTTTACAAAAATGTGAAGCAAAGTAGGTACACAATTAGTATCACTTGTAATCAAAGAAGCACATTTTAAAAGATTTGTGTATGTGTATGTTTAACCTATGTGTATGTTTAAAACCCTCGCAAATGGCTACAATCTATTACCGCTAAGGGGTGAAGAAACTGAGTTAAATGAGCTCCAACTTTGTGTCTGAAGCCATAGATCTCTGGTAACCTCTCAAAGTGGAGGCAGCAAGGGGTTTGGGGTTGTTTTCCACAAATTGGTCATGGCATTGTAACTGGTAATGGAAAACCCACCCAGCCTGTGTAGGACACCTGCGCAGGCCTCAGGGGAAAAGGAGACAGCTGGCTTGGAGGTCAGATGCCTTCCATAGACCAAGCTGCCCAGGACTCCTACTCTTCTCTGGTGAATCACAGCACCAGCAGGATGAATGTTGATCACCTCATTTAGTGTTGTAACACCCATCCATGTGCCCAAAGGAAGGCTCCACTCTAAGAAAACCCACACTCAAATCAGCAGCTTGAAAGTGAGAGCCTCAAAGAATCATTAGCATTACCTATGGAGCTTGTTAGCAATGCAAATTCATGGACCCAATGTACTAGACCACAATCACTTAAGGAGCCTAGCAAACAGTATTTTAGCAAGTTCTCAGGGTGATTGTTCCACACATTAAAGTTTGAGAACAAATGATGCAAAAAAAAACAAAGCAGAACTGACCCTTCATCTCTTCTCCCTGTGCTTGAGGGCCTGACTCTGACCATAAAAATCATAGAAGTGTTAGGAGTTTCAAAACGGTAGAAACTAAGAAACAAAAAGAAAATCACTACCTCTCAGGCCTTTTACCCACGCTACACATCAATATATGAACAGTCAGTCAATCTTTTGTAAATTTACTTAATTTTAAGCGAGCAAAGATCTTTATGCCATTGGACAAAAAGGAAATTCATTTCTTTACTAGATGGGCACCTACAAACTCACACTGGCATCAACATAATCAAACCATTACCCACCAAAGCAAAGGAAAAAAGAAATGTAGGGATTTAAGGATACTTGCTTCTCTTCAACTTTAATAGCAGAAGCAGGATTGTTCTCATAATGCTCCTGACAATACTTATGCAACAGGATGCTGGACCGTATGGAGACCTGATGCGCGGGCCTTCAAGAACTCCTCAAGTTGTTTCATCTTTTGAGCTGCGTAAGGAAAAATACTCGCTGTTTCAAGATACTCCATCACTGGGGGGTTAGGGGAAAGTGCTGGCAACATCATTTCTCAGGCTGGAGGCTCTGAACCTGGGATCTGGAAATAATGGGTAACCAAGCTGAGGGTGGCATGAGCAAGCAGTGATAGGCCTGAATGCGTAAGATGTCATCTTACTCTCCCAAGGTCTTACTTGGATTCCTCTCACAAAGGGATGCCCAGGGGCTGCGTGAAGCATACTGGAGTTGGGAAACTGCAAAAAGTATTAGGAAGGTAAGAGAGGTTGGGAGGAAGCCAGGTACGGCCAGATGGCTCACCCGTGGCTCCCTCCACATGCAGGTTTTCAGACCCTCACCTCGGGCACGATGTTTCCGGTGCCTTGATGCCAAGCTCAGGAGCACGCTCTTCACCCGATTTTGCACACGGGGCTGTCCAAAGATGGTGATTTCGACAAAGTTCCCGTTGTTTACTACGTCCACTGTCAGCAGGACCTGGTTTATCCACTCTATGTCCGGAATGATGGCTCGGTCTGCGCCTAAATAGAAAAAGCGAGACTCAGGGGAGGAACCGTTGAAGGTCAGGAGGAGCTAGGTTTGAAGGGGATGTCAGCGCGGGAGGGACGAGTTGGAAGCTGGTATCATGGCTTCAAACGTGGCCTGCGAATCTGGGAAAGAGGCTGTGACGTGCTGCTCTGCCGGCTTCTCTCAGACTGTAGGGGCCTAGGCCACCCACGCACCCCAGGTCGCTCACCGAAGATCGAGTCAGCCAGCCATGCCTCCAGGTAAAACACCAACGGGTCTCTCAGTTCCTGCACAGGAAACCACCATGGCCGGATGCGAATCCGTGGTAGTTGAAATGGTAACTTCATTAGCACGTCCAGGGAGTCGGCGGGCTTGCAGTCGTCCCCCTGGGCCACCGCACCTACGTGGTCCGCCATACTATGACCAGTAGCCCAAACCAAGACCCAAGCAACGCGGGCGGAACTCCAGAGAGGAGCGAGGCCTGTGCCCCTTTTATGGTTTCCGGCCAGCCCCGCCCCTTCCGGCGGAGTCCCATGGCCCTTTGGGGCACGTGGGCCCATTGATACCGGGCACCCAGGCCTGGTGGTTACTCTTCGACCTTGAATTAGTATTTATTTGAGCTCCAGCTGGATCTCAGACGCTGTCTATCCGTGGTTTTCTCTGCCAAATGAGGTATCAGCCTCAAAGGCCTCCTCCACATCACATCACAGTTGTCAACTGATAATCTCTATAAGAGGAGCTAGTGAATCAAACTTTAGTGAATATTTTATTTCTTCAATTTAATTTTAAAATTCAACATAAAAATACGTGTACATTGTTAAAAAAAAAGTCTTGAGGATCATAAATATGTGAAAGTTCTCCCTTTCATGTATCCTCCTTCAATCGCTTACTAATCCTTTTAAATTTTTGTTTATTGTGAATATCTTCTAGTTTAAATTGCCTTTTCACTTTCTTTAAGGTGACTTTCGATGAATAAATTTTTAATTTTAATATAGTCAGTTTATCGTCTTTGTAGTAAGTGCATTCCATGTCTTGCTTAAGAAATCGTTTCCTGCCCTGAGGTCTAAAGACATTCACTATACTTTCTACTAAGAATGCTAAAGTTTCTGTCTTAACATTTAAATCCTAGAATCATTTGGGGTTAATTTTGTTTTTTAAAAACTGGGCATTAGGTAGGGAGATAACTTCGTCTTTTTATAAACTGACCATTTTTTCACTTGAGCCATTCTCTTGAGAATGCATCCAACATGATGCAATTTCATCTATCTCCTTGAAAATTTTCAGACTCCTACATATAGCAAGAGTTAGCCACAAGGCTGGTTTGTGGTAATTAATTATTAGGTGAAGACATACTTGAGAAAGGCAAAATCAAGACAAGTTCCTTTGCCATCCCCATCTGGATGACATAGTTTATTTCTGATTTAGTGTTATTTTGGAAGTGTAGTCATTTGGGGTCCTAGTTTTATGCAGAGACCCCATAGTAAGGTTGCTACACTTGGCAAGCCTCAAGTTTTATTTGCTGACCCCATGCCAGCTTCAAAACTTCAGAATTGCAAAGTTATTAGGAGTTAGTAGAATCTTCTAAGATGAATCAGTTTTATCACTGTTACCTGCAAGTTTCCTGATTTGACTCTGATAGGTGGGGAGTGGGCATGATTTGAATACTGGCTCCAACATTTTCTAGCTGTGTGACTGATGCAAGTTATTAAAACTCTTCTACCAAGAAGACTTCCAGAAGATCATATGCTTTCATTTTGTCTGCTTAGCCCAGGAGGAAACAGTCTGAGGGGCTTTGGATTCAGCCAATAAAGTATGTGAGTGAATTGGTTTTATAATTTCTCCCTGAGAAGTTTCTTCTTCATTACTTCCCTTCTTGTAGTCTTCAACTCTTAAGCTGAAATCTTTATACAATGAAAAATGTTACAAAGCATAATGAAGACATAACACCAATTTTTTTGTACCAAATGATACACACCAAAGTGTGTATCACAGATAGAAAAATGAGGAAAGTAAACTAGTAAGGAGATATTTAACAAATTACCATCAGACTAGAAACAATCATGTGGAAAAGGAATACAATAAAGGCCTAATAGTTCTGACCAATAGAGTGCATTCTTGTAATGTTTAAGAGCATTTACAAACAGTAACTATACCATACTAGTTCTCTTGGATGGATGGATGGATGGATGGATGGATGGATGGATGGATGGAGAGACATTATATCACACTACTAAATAATATTCAAGTAAAGTAAGAAATGAAAAACATCACTGACAAGCTCTTTAGAATATAAGAATAATTTACAAAGTACATTTTAAAAACATTTTATTATGAACAACATACATTCAGAAAAAATCTAGTTTCAATCCCTTCTCATCTATCCTGTTCTCTCCTTCACAATATAGTTAACTATTAATAGATTTTGTATTATTTTTCTATTTAAAAAAAGTACACAAGTATCAAAAGTTTTGCTTTTACTTTTTTGTAATATTGCA
Source organism: Rhinolophus sinicus (assembly GCF_036562045.2). Taxonomy (NCBI): domain Eukaryota; kingdom Metazoa; phylum Chordata; class Mammalia; order Chiroptera; family Rhinolophidae; genus Rhinolophus; species Rhinolophus sinicus. The sequence continues at coordinate 111,541,200 of NC_133755.1, forward strand.
TATAGTATTTTCTTGTATTCTTTTCACACCAGCTTTTTATTTTGAAAAACTTTAAACCTATGGAAAAATTGTTAGAACATTCAATTTACATTCTATGCCTGTCATTTGGTTTCACCAGTTTTTAATATTTTTATTCATTTATTTTATCTCTCTATCTATATATAACTTTCATACACTATTTGTAAGTTGCAAACATCATGACACTTTATCCCAGATACTTCAACATCACTTCCTAAGAACAAGGGCATTCTCCTATGTAACCATCTACAATTATTCACTCAGGAAATTTAAATTGATCCAATATTGTTGTCTGATATACAGTCCAATTTCAGTCTTTCCAATAATGTACTTTATGGCTAATATTTTCAAATCTACTGTTCAGTTAAGGAGCATGCATTGCATTTACTTGTCATGTCACTAGTCTCTTTTAATCTAGAATCATTCTCTGTTGTTTAATCTTTAATGACATTGATATTTTGAAATATTTAAAATTTTTCATTGTGGAAAATTTAAAACATACACAAAAGTAGAGAGGGTAATATAAATGAATGACCATATACTGATCACACAACTTCAACAAATAACTGGTGAATTATCTTGTGTGGAAATAAACAAAGACCAAAATAAAAGAAAACAAAACAAAAAGAAAAGAAAAGAAAAGAAAGACCACCCAAATGGGAACAAGGAAAAGCTACGTATTCAGTGTTTGCTGTAGTGCAAGGGAGTCAGATACTGTCACTGTGTTTCTCAGAGACTCAAAGGCAGGCACAGGAGTGGGAAAGATTTGAAGTAGAAAAAAAGGAAGGCTTCAGGTATGACTGAAGAAGGAGTGTATTGGCATGGGGAGACTCCAGGTGGGCTAACAAAGGGGGGAATTTATGTGATTGGTTAGGGGTACATATTTGGCTTTCTCCAGTTGGTCCTAAGTTGAAATCAAGGGCAAAAATTAGGGAAGCTGTCATTACTAATCAAGTCCTGGCCATTTTGTGTTGATAGCCATAGAGGTTGTCTGGCTTGCTGGACTAAGTGCTGCAGATTGTGGGTTAGAGTTCTATTTTTATATTTGGTCTGGACATTGTCTGCTTATATATTCAGTCTGTCAGTCCCTACTTTTGGCCATTCTCTCATTTTCGAGGGTTGACCAATTCAGGGAAAGCTAGATACCCATATCTTCACTGCTTAGAGATTGTTCAGTTGTCCTTATAGTCAACCAGATCGCAAGATCGTCTTTCCCTTTTTGTATCATCATTGAGATCATCTGTTGGAGAGTGACTATGTAGAAGCATTTAAGACTGCATAGAATATGTTAAAAGGATATTCAGAGAGCTGTACTTGAGATGAATATTTTATTGAGCAAGAAACAAACTTCTCAAAAAACAAGTGGCTTGAAGCTTGGATCTCAGCAGTTATAACTCAATTTATAAAGTATGAATAAGGAAGTGCATTGTTTTGTATTGTGACTGACTATTAGAACCTAAATTCCTTTTAGTGTAGTAGTACTAAATAAGCTTATTTGTTTGTAGCTGATTAGCTAGGAAGCTATAACATTATGCTGAAGAAAGCTTAAGTTTTGTTTAAAGTCAGAATCATCATTTCAGGGAAATCAGGACAGTTTCAAGTTTTGGTTATGCAGCTATGAGTGTTTGGTTAAGGGTATATTCAAACTGTGGCCTCCATTTTCTGTTTAACAAATGCAAAGGGTCAGCCTGACTACTATGACAAAAACAAGAACAATTAATAATCCATATAAAATGCTTTGGAAGCAGGAATTTTAATTGCCCCACCTAGGCCAAGAAAACAAATCCCATAGACAATACAACCTTCGAGTCACATAGCTTTTTCCTTAAGGTGATATATGGCTTGTTCCACCTTGCCTGTTTCATTGATCCAAGTAAAACAAGAAGTATTACCCATGGCACAGATTCCACCATAATCAGCCAAGAAGAAATAAGCAGTACAATTGTCCATCACTACTTATGACAGTGAGTTATGACTGATCTCTATTCCATCTAGGGCAGAGGTGGTATCACTAATAACTTATGCAAAAGTTAGTGATAGGCTTCTTCTAGTCTTTTCCATTTGTATGGTTCCTACTGATGGAACACTGCTCTGAGCTCTCATAAACAATGAATGAGTCAGTAATTTCCCTAGGAAATGTGCCTGAAAAATCAAGAATGGCCTCATTTTGGAACTCACGTCTGAGTCAGAATTTCCAGCCTTGATGATTTATAGAATCAGGGTCTCTGTGTACAGACAAGATTCAGAATACTGTTCCTAAAGTGCATGAGATGTTAGTTTGAGGCATATAGGACCAGGCATTCTGGCCACAAAGGAAGTAATCTCTAGTAGGGACACATGGAAATCCAGGAAAAGGAAGTTCATGACATGAAGTTGGGACCAAGGCCTTACATTAGCTAGATTACACATTTGGATCTCTGTTAGTCGCTTACAAGTGGTATTTGGCCCGTTGCCCTATAAAGATTGTTGAATCAAAATATAGAATTACCTTGGGTCAACCAGTAAATTATGATAATTTGTTCTTATTCTGGAAGAGAGTAACACTAACAAAGTCACAGATTGATTTGTTTAAGGTCAATTGTCCATGTAGGAAGTGAAACACCATCAGCTATAATTCTTTTTTTTTTTTTTTTTCATGGGGATCTGGCGATGGCTAGCACATCCAGCAGTCACTATGAGTGAGGTCAGTGGTTACTGTTCAGGATAATCTAAGAATGGCATTAGAATGAGTATGTTCTGACCTAACAATTATAATAAGGAGGGGGGGGGAAGAGAAAAGGGGCAATTTATGGGTAGATGACAATAAGGGTCTATAGAAAATGAGAAGAATGATTACAAGCAGGCAGATAAAAAATGAAACAGGAATTAGGTAGGTGTCATGGTCCAAACAGCAGACTAACGCTTGTCTGTGGTCGTCTGTTTGTTCCAAAGGTCTGGGCCAGCTGTCTGTTTCCCAAGATTTGCTTCTGGAGGATCTCTGAGATGCCTGAGTTGGAGGTCCCATATTGGAGTTGCTTTCCAGTTGTGTGTAATTGTGAATTGCTATTTTAGTTAACAGTACCTGATAAAGGCCCTTCCAACAAGATTCAGAAGCAATTTTTCTCTGTTATTTCTTCAAATAGATGAAATCTATTGGTTGAAGTTCATGAAGAGGCTGTTTAGGAAGACATGGGGAAAGTGGTCTTAACCTGTTGTTGATGGAACTGGGAATAGCACATGAATCCCTTACAATATTTTGCCATATCTGCATGCATTTGGCAGAGTCCAGTCTTGGAGATGAAAAATCTAAATGCATGGGCCTTCCAGTTTCCAATTCACAGCAGGATAAGTAATGTGTCCCTAAGGGAGTAGACTGAATGAGCATAATGGCTAGTGGGAGTTCCTTTGGCTAAGGGAACTCAAGGGTTCCTGAAAGTTTTGCGAATTTTAATTTTTAAGAATGTTGTTGATCCTTCAACTTTTCCAGAAACTGGAGTTTGTGAATAAGAGATAACATCTTACAAAGTTCTTTAATAATAGTATTTGTAAAGTGTTTGCCTCAATCACTTGATATAAAAGTTGGGATGCCCCAGGTTGGAAAGACAAAATCAAGCAGCTTTTAATGACTGTAAAGTCTATAGTTTTTCAGCAAGGAAATGCTTCAACTCATCCTGAAAAACATATTCAAATCCCTTACAGGGTGAAAGCTGGATAGTACATCTGAAGGTGCTCAAAAAGCCCTTGATGCTTTGGTTCCTGGCCATGTCCCACCTTTACAGTTTTTTGTTATTGTTGTTGTTGTTGTTGTTGTTGTTGTTGTTGTTGTGGTTTTAGGATTATGTTGTTGACAGGTGACACATAATCTGAAAATAACTTTAGCTGTCTTTTTAAAGTTTCTCTATCAATGCTGATTTAAGATAGTAACCAATCTGTCTATCCCATGATGGATAGTTTCATGGAGAAATTTAGCTAATATCTATTTAACATCATATGGAGCCATCAAATGGTCATCTTGAGAGTAAAAATTTTTGCCATCTGGGCTGATTTTTCCATATTCTAAAGGAAAGATTAAATTAGTGATAGCATATCCAGCTTGATAACCTACACTTTCACTTTTGAGGTATGCTACATCAACAAATAATATTAGGTCACATTCACAACGGGAGCCTCTAATAAATCTGAGAAAGGTACAGAATATTACCTACCTGAAGTAAGACAAATCACAGTATGATCCCTTCTGATAGAGGCAGGCGAGTGGCAGGATTCAGGGTATTGGAGCAGTGAACGATAAGTAATGTGAGAGGGACACTGTAACGAATTTCACAAGATGTTAAAAGGCTGTTTGAAAAGTGTGTGTTCTCTGTCACTAGAAGTGTTTGTACTGTATGAGGAACCATTTAGATGGAATCAGAGCCTAGAACTAGTTCAGCGGAAGCATCAGTTTTGCAGTGGCAGCTATTGCCTTAGGACAGGGGATAAGCCTTTGCTGCTGGATCCAGGGTAAGACTATACATAGTAAGCAATGAGCTTTTGGTGGTTCCCATGAAGTTTATTAAAAGAGTTTGTCTAGATCACTCATGTAAAATTACATAAATCGGTTTTTGCACTTAGGGATACCTAGGGAAGGAGGCTGTCAGAAGCTCACCTTACCTGGGGGGGAGAGAGAGAGAGAGAGAGAGAACTGAGCTGCCAAGTGTCTGAGTAGCCAATTAAAGCAACAAGCCAAAAAAGAGTTAAACCTTTAATCATTTACTGCAATTGTATAAGCAAGAGGCTAAAACCAAGGAAGTGCTGCCTCCCACTGTTCCATCCAGTCCATCAACACAGGACTGTCCTTTAACTCTTCAGATTAGTGATGAACCCTGAAATAAATCTATATGCATCTAGAAAATGGAAAGTCAAAGCAAGGCTGGGACATGAGAATACTTGTTTTTCTCCAACTTCCAGGGTTAGAACACTAAAAGTATATAAATATTGGGTAAAATAGAAATATGTGTCTACATCCGTGAAATTAAATCTCTTGATTGGGTTAAGGTTTTAAATGTTTGTTGCTTCAGAGACACAGCTAAATCTTGCTTTCCTGAAGGTATGGCCTACACAGCTGATATTCAAGTTTTCTCAGAAATTGCTATTTGAGAATGAGGGGGTGGGCTGGAGGCAGAGTCACCCAGGCCCAGGTGACTCTCAGGACTCAGCAACATGCTCTCCACTATTTGAGGATGTTTTCCTATCTGTTTGTTTAATGCTCTTGTCCAATATTCATTTTATTTTACTTTTCCTTAACCATCAGCTCTTGGTATAATACAAAATTTCAAGCATTTTAAAATTTCATTTACAGAAGTTACTTATGCCCTATTTTACTTTTACAGATTGCTGGAGGTGGAAGGGGGTTGCTCTTTTTCTAAAATCATGTGTTCACAGTTCATTTATTTCCTACCATTTGTAAAGACTGAAAGCATTTAACATAGGACTCTAGAGTGCAAATTTGGACATATTTAATTAACTTTATACATAAAATACAACTTAAATATTACTTAAACTTTAAATTCTATACCCACGTTATTCATCAAGTATAAGGGAAGATTAAAAATACTAAACATGAAAGACCTCAAAAAAAAAAGGCAGATTGAAACACACAGCATTCATGAGGTACCCCACAAAAATATGCAAATTCCTGAACAATACCCAAAGAATCTAAGTACCAGGAGGCAAAACAGACCTAAGGGTTAACTTGTTTCAGAAAAGAGGATGTTGAGAAGACCAAAGGTACTTTCCTAATGTTGCCCATCTCTTTGAAGAGCAGGAACTGGTGCTCCCCACCTTGAAATTACCTCTTTTTCTAAACCCACATTTAATAGGACTCCCATGTTTTCTTATTTAGCCCAAAGAGAGGGTCTGCAGAGTTTCTTAGACCTAGGAAGAGAAAACATAGATGTAGCTGAATGGTGATTCTTTCAACCACACCTCCACTACCTTTTCAGGTGTGGAAATTGCCTGTTAGTGGGCCATTCTTCTGTGTCCTTGCCCTTTCTCCCGTCTTTCCAAGGAAGGATGAGGGAAACCATTTCTCGCTCTCGCTCTCTTTCTTTCTCTCTTTCTTTCTCTCTCCTGTTCTTATCCAGATTCTGCTGCATTTGATGGTTTCTACAGAAAAAGAACAGTGGTTTGGCTTGATTAGATGTAGCAAAGCTTACCTCTACCAAGAGGGGGAGGCAGATGGGAATTCTTTGTTCTTGTTGACATAAATGGAATATAATGTGTGTTTGTACCACTTAAGAAGATTCAGTTTTGCTATGAAAAAACAAATAGCCCGTTTGATTCCCACATGGGCCACTGTGAGCCGCACCCACCTTAAAAAAAAAAAAATAATAAAGTAGATAGAGCTTACATGTCCTAAACATAGGAAGAGAGAAGAGCAAAATGAATTAATACATTAATAAAGCACAGATCATATTACCTCCAGGTTGATAGTTAATCATTCCTAAATGTGACACCTATTCTGACTCTGTGTGTTTGCTGCCCAAGAAATGCAGACAAAAGCCATAGCTGCTGAGCAGGTTATGGGTGAGGCACAGGCACATTACAACAATGGCAAGGAGGACTTGCCCCTGTGTCTCTCCAATGAAGCAAATGTGTGCTGGCTCCAGTCACACTACTCAGTCCCCATGCTCACTCTCAACACTGGCCTTGTAATCACAGCATCAGATGGGAAGGAGAGAGACAGAACACAAGGCTACTGAGTAGCAGAACATTAGGTAGTATGATCTTTCCACCCACTTGCACTTATCCTAGGTGTATTAGCCTAGGTGTTCAGGGAATTAGATAAGTTCGATTCATGCAAAGAACTCAGAACAATCTCTGGCTCATAGTATTTTCCTAACTCAATAAAAAGTATTTCCATTATACAGCACAACATACATGTACATTTAGACTCTCTTTGACATTCAGCAGTCAACAATGACCAATTACTCTGAATTCTGGCTCTTGCTCCACTCCCCCCTTTCTCTTTTTTTGGCAATCCTCCTCCCCACCACCACTTAATAGCTGTGTGTGACCTTAGGTGAGATGTATTACCTCTCAGTTCCTTAGTTTTCATCTGTAAATTGGGGATGGTGATAAAAGTACCTCCATCCTTGAGTTGTGAGGATTAAATGAGTTAATACATGTAAAGCCCTTAATTGTGCCAAGCAAAAACCTCAGATAAGGGGCACTACTGTAAAGAACAAGGGCAACAGAAAACAAATATGGCAGATTCTAATCCAATTATATTGGTAATCACTTTAACATTAATGGTCAAAGTATACCAATTAAAAGTCAGAGATAGAGTAGATCAAAAAACAATACCCAACAATATGTTATTTACAAGAAGCTAATTTGAAATATAAAGATATACTACATACAATTGTGGAGGAGAGAATGTTCTGTGACATGAATGCTCTCTGTCCTATGAGGGACCTGGGCCAGAAGGAAAATTGCTTTCCTCAAAACCCCCCTAGAGACTGTCTGATCGTAATTGATGTTCATTCTGATATAAATCAACAATCCTCCCTTATCTCCTGTTATGTGCCAGTTCCTGGAACAGGCTGTTGACCTAACCTGGTTAAGCATAAACTAATTTTCTGTACCTGGTAGCATTCACGTACTAGTACCCATGACTATTCTCCTCTTTACTCTATATAATTCTTTGGTGACTGCCAAGTGGCACAGAGATTCATTTCATCTTGCAGCAACCCAAGACATGCCTCATATGTAAGTTGCCCTTATTAAACCAGACTGGCGTGGCCAGTCTCTCTTTGCCCTCTGTTCATGGAGGTAGATATTCAGTCTCAGAGCTTGTCCCTGGGTCTGCATGTACAAACAACAGTAGTCCCCTTTTACCCATGATTTTGCTTTCCAAGTGTTCAGTTAGAAGAAGAAAGATCTAAAATCAGTCATCTAAGTTCTCACCTTAGGAAACTAGAAAAAGAAGAGCAAATTAAATCCAAAGTAAGCAGAAGAAAATAAATAATAAAAATTAGAGCAGAAATCAATGACATTGAAAAGAGGAAATCAATAGAGAAAAATCAATGAAACTAAAAGCTGGTTCTTTGAAAAAATAAGTAAAATCACTAAAACTCAATCCAGGCTAAAGAAAAAAAGAAGGAAGACACAAACATCAGAAATGAAAGAGGGTACATCACTACAGATCCCATGGACTTTGAAAAAGATAATAAAAGAATACTATGAATAAGTCTATGCCACGAGTTTGATAATTTAAGCAAAAGGGAATAATTCTTTGAAAGACACAATCTGCTAAAACTAACAACAACAACAAAAAGAAATAGACAAACTAAATAGGCCTATAACTATTAAAGAAACTGAGTCAATAATTAATAACTTTGCAAAACAGAAAGCATCATGCCCAGATATGTTTACTGTTAAATTCTAAAAAAGTATTTAAGGAATTGTACCAATTTTCTACAATATCTTCCTGGAAATAGCAGAGGAAAAAATCTTTGTTGTTGTTAAATGATCTTTAATTGAAATATTTTCCTTTGTAGTTCTTAACTAGCTGGGCATTCCACTGCACCACTGTTGATGTCATCTGTGATGTCATGTCTTGAGGGTGGTCGCCATCAACATTGCAGCCCACAGACTGGGCAGTCCCCAAGATCTCTTTAATGGCTCCAGAGAGTTCTCGAGCTAAAGGCCAGCGCTGCGACTGTTGGGCAATGTTAACAATGTCATCAAAAGTGATATTTCCACTGTGTTTAATGTCTTTTTGCTTCTTTCTGTCTCTTGGTGGTTCTTTGAGGGCTTTGATGATCAGGGCAGAGGCAGCCCTCAATCTGGGCTGTCTGTTCCGAATGGTCAGTTTTACTGTGATCCTCACACCTTTCCAATCACTAGTTGTTTTGACAATCTCATCATCAACCCTTTTTGGAGACAGACCAGGGGGACCGATGTTAGGGGCCAGGGAAGATGTGGCACCTCAGATATATGACTTTGATCTTTTTGGGGGTTGAACTTTGGGGGCATGGAGGAGGTGGCTGGTGTCGAATGAACCCAGATTCAGGAGGATGGAAAAAAGTTGCAGCTCCGCCTCCTCTGAGCAGAAATCCGAAAAAAGGGAAAACTTCTTAACTCATGCTATTAGGCCAGCGTCATCCTTGTACCAAACCAGATGAAGACACCGCAAGAAAACCAAACTATTTCTCATGAATACAAATACAAAAATCCTCAATAAAATATTAGCATATCTAATCCAACAAAATTTCTTTCTAAAGATCATTAATATTATCCGTGTCAGATTAAAGATTAGAGAATTGAATTAAATGCATAACACATTTATCTTTTTATATATTTCCCACCAATAGTACTGTAATCCTGTTTGTTCAGAGATGATCACATTAAGAGTTATAATAATACGATGTGAGTTAATCCATTCAACCTGCGGTGGACCAGATTCAATCCTGGGCACAGGCCATAGTGCCTAGCATTATAACAGACGTCTACTGTTATGGATGATTGACATGAGATTTGTTCAGACAATTTGAACATCGTAATCAAAGCAGGGGCACTCCCAGCTGGCTTGACAGCCTGGGATATGTCCACACACAGAGCCAGGTTGCAATGATTGGGAGTGCTTCAGGCATTTATTCAGTTTATTTCATTAGCTCTAAAACTACGCCAAACAGTCAAGTCAAGCGTTGCGTTGAAGTTTTACCTCAGGCCAGAGATTTTTAAACTGTGGGTCATCAAATTTGTGGATTACGACCAACATTTAGAAAACTAATATAGGCTTAAATATACCCAAGTGCTACTCACACAGCAATGGCAAATGCTGTTTTGTCAACTTTTTGTTTCAAATGTTTTATGTATGTATTGGGTCACGTTGTAAAAGTGACTGATATTTGAGACTCATGGTTAAAATCGTTTCAGAGACACGGAGACGTGGAGTATCAGGGGTGGGAATTTAGTAGGGCAAAGCACAAAGACCTCCAGGAAAGACTCACGCCCAAGAAGGTACAGACGTCGGCGCATTGACTCGCTCCCGCGAGCTCGCATGGTTAAGAGAGAGGATTGGTCAAACCGTGAAGCCCCCGCCCACAACATCTCGTCCGCCAATGGCTGAGAGGCCACGGAGGGGCGGGGCGAGCCTCGAGCGGGCTCCTTAAGTAGCGGCTGTGTGATGCCCTTGTATAGTAGCCGTGCGACGCACAGCCACAGTGCAGAGCCGGATGGAACGACGTCCGACGCGCCGGATCTTCTTCACGGAACCATGTCTAGGAAAGAAGCCGGCGCCAACGCCTCTTCCTGGGTCGTTGCTTCCCGTCGAAGCTCGGCACTGTCCCAGGCTCCGGCAAGGAGGCCGGCGGAGGAGCCGAATCGAAGAGGTCGAGGAGGCCGTAGGGGCGGCAGAGGTGGCGGCTGGAGGGATTCCTCCGGCCCCCAGCAGCCTGTAGCCGATGGTCCCCAGGAACCGCCGCTCTGCTTTGGTTTGAAGCAAGACTGGATTGGCGTAGTGATTGGTGAGAACAAGAGGATGGGTGTGCTGGGCAGGGCCAGGAGAGGAGAATGGGTGGGGCCAGGGGCGGAGCCTGAGCAAGGGCACCGCCTCACTCTCCTCGCCTCCAATTAGCTGCCGCCTAGTGAGACTCTGGTCTCTCCCGGTGATATTTTAATACCCGCTGGTACTAGAATGGTGTCACTTAACGCACCTTTTGATTTTTATAGAGACGATATTTTGGGAGAGCAAATTCTTAGAAGACTTTGGAAATCTTTGGGCTGAAAGATTAGACCTTTGACAGATTATCCCAAAATGAACAAAACGGGTGCTGAAATCAATCTGAACACCGTATAGAGTCATTAACCAAAGATAAGAAGGTGGATGATATTATTATAGGGTGCTCAAAGCGTTAGCCATGTCTTGTACTCACGTAGTTTAACTTAAATGTGATTTATCTGCTGAAAAACAGGCTGTTGTTTTCTTAGTATATCTTGAGGCTTACAAATTCATTTTTGAAAAGCATTTAGAAAGGATTAGATTTGCCCCATGTATTACCATTAAGTCAGGATAAAGTCCAACATTTGCCCATTAGGTATGGCATCTAATATTTTATTTTACCCCCTTTTAAGTTGTTCTGAATAAATGAACAGATTTTGTAGACTATTTTTTCTTTTTTTTAAAGTTTTATAACAGGTTGTTTGAGCCCAATTTACAACATATGCTAGGGAGCAGGATTTCAAATGCTCCAAAGAATAACAGCTTTGCAGCTTATGTAGGCTGCTATTACATAGAGCACTACCAAGACTGGTTGCTAGAACAGCCAGAGATTAATTGACCCCTCAAGATGGCTCAGTCTCAAAGATCTGAAGAGTGATGCTCCTTAAACGAAAGCCACTAGGTTTGCAATAAAAAAATCACTTACGTGGTGTCTGGTTGGCTCAATTGCTTGGAGTGCAGTGCTCATAACTCCAGGGTCACCGGTCTGAGTCCCACATGGAACCAGTGAGCTACGCCCTGCACAACTAGATTGGAAAAAAAACCGACTTGACTTGGAGCTGATGGGTCCTGGAAAAACACACTGTTCCCCAATAAATTTTTTAAAAAATCACTTAAGCACCTGTGAAGCACAAGCACTGTGCTAGAGAGCACTCACTGAAAAGGGTGTCCTGAAGCAGAAGTCACTTGGTGTTGGTTCTGGATCCAATTTTTAAAGATTGTGATAAATTCCCCTGAAATCTATGTAATTTTACTAACAATTGTAACCCCAATAAATTAAAAAAAAATTGTGATAAATTCAACTTTAATTTACACATAATTTTAAGTGTACAGTTTACAGTACAGTATTAATTATAAGAGTAATGTTGTATAGTAGCTTGAATGTTTTCATCTTGCATGACTGAACCTACCCTTTGAATATCTCTCCATTTCCTCCATCCCCATCCCTGGCAACCACCATTCTGATATGTTTCTCTAAATATGATTACATTAGATGCCCCATAGAAGTAGAATCATGCATTATTTGGTTTTCATGATTGCCTTATTTCACTTAGCATAATGTCCTTAAGATTCATCCATGTTGTCACAAATGGCAAGATTTCTTTTTTAAGGCTGAAAACTTCCAGTGTACACATACGCCCCATTTCTTCATCCAATAATCTGTTGACATTTAGAATTGTTTCCATCTCTTAGCTATTGTGAATAATGTTGAAGTGAACATAGGAGTGCAGATATCATTTTGAGAGCCTGACTTCCATTATTTTGCATAAATGCCCAGAAGTGGGATTGCTGGATCATAAGGTAGTTCTATTTTTAATTTTTTTAGGAACCTCTGTACTGTTTTCCATAGTGGCTGTACCAATTTACATTCCCATCAACAGCGCACAAGGGTTCCCTTTTCTCCATGTCCTCCTGAACACTTGTTATCTCTTCTTTTTGATGATGGCCATTGTAACATATATGAGATGATTTCTCATTGTGGTTTTGGTTTGCATTTCCCGGATGATTTCAGCATCTTCACCATATATACTTTGTTGGACATTTGTATGTCTTCTGTAGAGAAATGTCTATTGAAGAACTTGGACCATTTTTTTTAATTGGAATGTTTTGTTGTTGAGTTGTACTGTGCAAGGTTTCCAATTTCTCCACATTCTTCCCAACACTTTGGATCTAATTAGTTTGCTTGGGCTGCTGACAAATCCTTAGTATCTACCTCCAGAAGAGGAGCCTCCTACCACCCACTAAAATTTGGAATAGAAAACTCTTGATTCCCTTTTTCCAAACTGAAAGTGATTATTGGACCCTAGGAACTTTTGTTTGGATGATTTGGGAAAGAACTAGAGAAGGTTCTTTGAGGAAGTAGGTAAAACCCCCCTTTAAAAAAATTCTTTATTTTTAAAAACAGGTCGTGGTGGATCAAAAATAAGAGACATCCAGAGTACAACAAATACCAAAATAGAGGTAAGTGATCTGTGTTCTTAAATCCTTAAAGAGTATATCATTCATTCCTAACTCTAGTTTCTGCTCAGTTCTGTTAAGTTAGATGAGTTGCCAAAGCTCTTCATAGTGCCATTCTTTTCAAGAACTCACCTAAGCTGTGGTGCATTCCAGGTCTAGGTTTTTTGACTCATAGAGGTAAAAATTTTTAGAGATAATCTGAAGAATGAGGTCTCTGGGGACTATTTATCATGCCCTTCCTGACCCCCACTCCTCAAACCTTGAACTGTTCCTGTTCCCAATCTCGGTTAGCAGCCATATCATTCACCAAGTTCCCAAGCCAGAAATTCTCCATATCCTAAAACCAGTCCATCATTGAGGCCTTTCATATTTCCTGTATTTCTCAGGGGAAATCACATCATTTGGTGGCATTTTCCCCTAAGTGAACCATACTGCTTCCAGTGTATGTCCTCTGACCATTCTCCACTGTGTCCAGAGAGGTCTTTCTAAAATACAAGTTATGGTTGTTCATGACCTTTTCCCGTATAAAAGCCTTTTATGGTATCTCAGACACTGATTGATAGCAATCCTATGTTTACTTTATACTTTTGTACTATTTGAAGTTGAATGATTGTTGGAGGGAGTAAAGGTGAGGCGACTTCAGTCACCTATTTTTCCCCTTGTATCTAGATAATAAAAGGGTGTCCTGAAGCAGAAGTCAAAATTTTTGGCAGCAAGACAATGCAGACAAAAGCAAAAGCAGTGATAGATAATCTTGTTAAAAAACAAGAAAATTACAACTCACAACACAGAGTTGGTAAGTAATTTTTACCCATTAGAGCCCTGTAAAATTTTTTTAAAATTCATTCATTGTTATAAGCCATATTATAGCTGATATTCTTACTGAAACAAAGCTTTAGGTTGTCATCATTAAATCTAGTCTGTTATAGGACTTTTTTCTGTGGAATCCCAGAATACTTTTTCCTCCGATGAAAACACCTTGTCTCTGTGATTAAGCCTAGCAGTTTTACTTGTAGCAACTGATGAGTGAAAAAACAAAATAACCTTTCAGTATATTTCTCTTAATGATAGAGCAAGGATTAGTCCTGCTGTTCTGTCTCTATGGTCTCTTCCTTGGAACATAACTGACTTTGAAAATTGCCTAATTATTTGGTATTTAAAAAATCTCAGATCTACTTGGACTAGAGAAAAAGCCATTATTGAACCACTTCCAGAAGCAACAAGGAAGTAAAATGAATAAAGTCTTGGGTTCAAATGGCAGCATTGGCTCTTAGTGTTTCTTGGGAAGAAACCTCTAAGAAGTCTGTAAGACTCCATTTCTTCATCTGTTAACCTGGAGTAACATCTACCTCACAGGATTATTGTAAATATTAAGTGATATGTGTGATTTATTAGTAGACACTAGGCTCTCATGCTATTTAACTTTTCTTCTCCAGTAAGTTAAAAATGTTTCCATTTCATAAACCTGAAGTATATAACTAATGCCAGAAACCATGACCAGAATTGTCATGGTAATGTAACAGTAAAACTCTAAATATTGCAAGCATTATTGTCTGGTTGTTAAAACACAACATAGTAAAATGGCTTTGGGGATTTTGAATTGGTGGGATTTATTTTGAAACTAATTTGGTAAAAATATTTTAACAGATTTTGTTACATTCCAACCTTCTGTTCGAAGAGATGTAAGGACAGACGGCAGTGTTACAGATCAGCCACTGATAGATTGGGATCAAATTCGAGAAGATGCTTTGAAATGGGAGGAAAAAAAGTGGGCAGGTTAGTGCTGCATTCTAACATATACATGTGGTGTTGATGTTTCTCTTAATTGAGATTTTTATCCTCTGTAAAATGTGTTACTTTCAGTAATAAGCTCTATATGAAAAATGATAGTAAGATTTGCAATGCTGCAATTAGTCCCTAGGGCATGATACTTTCTATGTTATGATCTATGCTATAAAATATTAAACTTATTTACACCTTATTTGAGGTTGCAAAAGTTTAACAAAATAGAAGGAAAATTGGGCCCAAGGGGAATATGAAGGGAATTAACTTTCTGACCATAAGTTGTTAACATTGTTGCTGTGATTAAGCAAAAGTTGGTCTTGGAGTAACCTGGCTGACAAGTGCAAAATAAAAAGGGAACAACATTTAATAGAGCGTACTGTTCTTGAGAAGACACAGGTTTTTAGAATTTGTTTAATTTTAAATGAAATTCTCACTTGGAATAATATATGGAGTATAATGTTCCACATTATAGTTACCAAATTCCAGAGTAAATTTGACTATCAGAATGAGGCAGCAATACAACATCGTTCAAAATAAAAAAGCGAATGCACTAATATGTGACAAATATTAAAGATGATTAATACCGCTATGGTAGTCAGCCTGTCTGCACATTGTTTTTTTCATTGCCACCTCAACAGTATATCTGTTGGGGAGATTTGGAATGGGAGACGAGAGAAAGGATTTAAGTTTGGAGGATGAATGATAGGCATTTAAGAAAGAAGAAAGTAGCTTCTGAAATTAGAGTAAGGATACGTATTTTATTTCTAAATAGTAATGAGATGGACCTTTGAAGAAAAGATAAAATCAGTTTACTATGTTTGAGAGCTTTATCAATTGTGATGGTTCTTGTAAAGCATAGTTTCTTTT
The DNA here is from genome assembly GCF_036562045.2 of Rhinolophus sinicus. Taxonomy (NCBI): domain Eukaryota; kingdom Metazoa; phylum Chordata; class Mammalia; order Chiroptera; family Rhinolophidae; genus Rhinolophus; species Rhinolophus sinicus. The sequence goes on from NC_133755.1 coordinate 111,556,792, forward strand.
ATTTTATACTTGATTAATTTTATACTTAAAGATCTCTTTCTTGGATGAAAAAACGTAACTAAAACACAAACCAAAATGGGAGATCTCCTAGAGTCTGGCATAAGCCTGGCTGGCAAAGTGTAGAGCAACTGTGTAAAACTCTATGTGTGCAAGGAGAACTTGATGTACATTTTAATTTGATTTCTGTTAATTGAATAAGTGTTAGTGAAGTGTAAGTTCTCATTATTTATTGGAGTTTGAATTTTCACATTTGTCCCAGATTTACCTCCAATTAGGAAAAACTTTTACATGGAGTCAGAAACAACAAGTTCAATGTCACAAGCACAAATAGACAATTGGAGGTGGGTAGTTTGATTACTTCTTTAAGTTTTGTGTAGTTATGTTATTAAATTAACTCAGTAGGCAAAGATTTGAGATGATTGCATTTGAAGTTTATATCTTTCATATTCAAATGAAAACTTGATTGCATCCTACATGGTGTTTTAGAGCATTGCTATCCAATAAAACTTGCTGCAGAGATGGAAAATGGACTATATTTGTGTGTCTGCTAGAGTAGTTGCTATCCATATACAGGTATTGAACACTTAAAATATGGCTAGTATAATTGAGGAACTGAATTTTCAATTTAAAAATTTAAATTTAAGGACATGTGGTGAGTGCCTGCTGTATCGAACAGTTTTAGAGAATTATTTTTATACAGTTGTTGGAAATCATAAGGAATTGACCTGATATCTGAATAAGAAAACACTTTTTTACTCTTCAGTCCTTATTATCTGGAATTAAAAGGTCCCAATGGCAACATTTTTTTTTCTATTAATATCTGTTATAAAACTAAGATAGTATGGTACAGCAGAAAGAACAGTTATTCTGGGATTGGAGTAGGGCTTAGACCTTGGACAAGTAGCTAATGATCACCTGTCAAATGAGAATAATTCCCACTTCATAGGATTGTGGAGGATAACTTAAGGAAATATGTGTGGAACATTGTCGGCCCTCAAGTATTTGCCAAATCTGATTTTGAATCATGAAGCACATATTTTTCAGGCTCTATTCTTAACCTTCCCATGAAACTTTCCATGGCCCATTCATACATACAATGTAATATTTTTTCTTTTCTCTGCAACTATTCTGATAAGAAAAAAAAATGGGCTTACTTCTATTTCTTAGTAGTTACATTTTATTATAACTTTACTAACAGTCCGGTTTTAGTTAGTTGCAGTTGAATTTCTAGATATGACCTGAACTAATGCCGGAAGATTTCTTGCTTAGGGAGTAAAGTGACCAAAGCCACTAATATTCGTCCTATTTTTCCTTAAAGGAAGGAAAATTATAATATAATGTGTGATGACTTGAAAGTTGGTGAGAAACGTCCTATCCCCAATCCTACTTGTAAATTTGAGGATGCTTTTCAATGTTATCCTGAAGTTATGGAAAACATTAAAAAGGCAGGTTTTCAAAAGCCAACACCAATTCAGGTATGTTGAATAATTTTTTAATTCTAATATTTCACTGACCATTTTTGCCCCCCCAAACAATATCTGATTATTAGAAATTAAATCATCGGGAAGCAACTGTCTCTAATGAGCACTCCCCCAGCACCTCCTACAGCACCAGTACCTAGCACTCAGAAAATATTTGTGGAAAAAACTTAGGGGTTGGGAGAAAAGGGACACTTAACAAAAAGAAATGCACTTTTTATTTTACTATTTATCATTCTGTTTCAGTCACAGGCATGGCCAGTAGTTCTACAAGGAATAGATCTTATAGGAGTAGCCCAAACTGGAACAGGGAAGACATTGTCCTACTTAATGCCGGGATTTATTCACCTTGACTCTCAACCAGTGTAAGAATTTCTACAACTGGGTTCTCTCTTTGTAGGGGTTTAATCGATAGGGATACCAAAAAAAAAAAAAGCAATAAAAGTTCATTTCATATATTGCTTTGGTCAAAAGATGATGCAGGGGGCCGGCCGGGTGGCTCAGGCGGTTAGAGCTCCGTGCTCCTAACTCCGAAGGCTGCCGGTTCGATTCCCACGTGGGCCGGTGGGCTCTCAACCACAGGGTTGCCGGTTCAATTCCTTGAGTCCCGCAAGGGATGGTGGGCTCTGCCCCCTGCAACTAAGATTGAACATGGCACCTTGAGCTGAGCTGCCTCCCGGATGGCTCAGTTGTTAGTTGGAGCGCGGGCTCTCAACCACAAGGTTGCCAGTTCAACTCCCGCAAGGGATGGTGGGCTGTGCCCCCTGCAACTGGCAACTGGACCTGGAGCTGAGCTGCGCCCTCCACAACTAAGACTGAAAGGACAACAACTTGAGGCTGGGCAGCGCCCTCCATAACTAGGATTGAGGGAGCAACAACTTGACTTGGGAAAAAAAAAAAAAAGAAAGTCCTGGAAGTGCACACTGTTCCCCAATAAAGTCCTGTTCCCCTTCCCCAATAAAATCTTTTTAAAAAAATAAATAAAAAGATAATGCAGGGAAATGCACTTGTATTGTGCTCATCAAAGTATAAATTGACAAAACATTTTGGGAAGCAATAGGTGGTATGTACCAAAAGTCTTAATAGTGAAACACTGGAAAGGAATTTTTTAAATTATGTCCAGTACAATTGTGTGAGAGAATGGTTGACACAGGAAAGCATTGGCCATGTTAAATGAAAAGGCTTTATCTGGGCCCCTGGATTTTTTTGTGTGGCTATTTTTCTATATTTCTCCACTTTTAATGGTGAATGTATGTGACTTTGGCACTCATTTCTACAAATTTTCAAACACCGAAGGAATGTACCATGTATCTGAGACAAATACTTAAATCTGTTTTCTCTCCTAAGAGCCAGAGAGAAAAGGAATGGACCGGGCATGTTAGTCCTTACACCTACCCGAGAATTAGCTCTTCAAGTGCAAGCTGAATGTTCTAAGTATTCATATAAAGGTCTTAAAAAGTAAGTCATTTCTTTGGCCATCCCTGCACCAGCATCTTAATCATTTGTAGCTTTATACATTCTCCCATTCTTTTTCACACATTTCAAGAATCTGATTGGCTCAGCATGGATCAGGGGTGGGGTCAGTAACAATGATACAAATATGGCTCTTTCGGGGACACATCATTGTGGGTTGATGGCTGTGGATAGTTCTCAAAAAGGGGCATAAACTACCAAAGGCATCAGATACTTTTTTTGATTTTATATACGTTTTATTTTGTTATACCCAAAATGCTTCAGTTGGTTGGGATTTTGAGTTGTGATGGGATATTCGTTACCTGAACATTAACCTCTACTTTTTTTAAAGTGTTTGTATATATGGTGGTGGAGATAGGTATGGACAAATACAAGACCTGACAAAAGGTGTAGATATCATTATTGCAACTCCCGGAAGATTGAATGATCTGCAAATGAATAACTTTGTCAACCTGAAAAGCATAACCTACTTGGTAATCAAATGGAGTAGGGGTTTGGGATACTGGGAGGAAGAACTGAAATAGTCTTTTAGAATGGCTGTCCATTTTATAATGGTTTTTTATCATAGGAATATTTCCCATTCCCTCTCATATGTTAAAGATTTTAAGACAATTGTATTTTAATGTTTTTTAATAAATGCTGGGAAATATAGATATGTACAAGAATATTAAAATCCACATAGATATTTTAGATGTAATTTTTTTCATTAAATAGATTTAGAATCTATTAGCCAACTTAAAAAAAAATCAATTTATGTTACAACTACAGACAGCTTTTTTTCTCCTAGAGAATTTAAAACAGTGGCTTAGATAATAGGGGAAATGAGAAAAAAATTACCTCTTAGTGTTATGAAGAGAGAGCATACATATTAGCTACCTCTCATATCTAATCTAGCCACAAACATTTTTAATGCAGGTATTAGATGAAGCTGACAAGATGCTGGATATGGGATTTGAACCCCAGATAACGAAGATTTTATTAGATGTGCGCCCAGACAGGCAGACTATTATGACAAGGTAGATATATGCCTAATTGCTAGTCTGCGGAATAGAATCTGTTCTTTTTGGTTTATTTTCCCACAGGATTTTTAGAGCATTACTTGAAAGTATTTGGAGATCCTTAGGTGAAAGACATCGTGTCATCACTTACATAGCTATTCAGTGTAACAGTGTAACAAGGACTATTGGGTTTCCTAAGTTACAGATAGAGACTTCTATAAAAACATAGAGGGGACTCCTGGAGGGGAAGCTGTTTCATAGTGGGGTCTCATATTTGAAGAAGTGATCACCTGTCTTTAGAGGTCAACATTTGATTACTGAATATGTTTTTGCCTAAGATAAAACTGAGGAAGTAAGGATTGCTATTTAAATACAGAGTGATCTGTGCACTATTTTCTCCTTTGTATCATTAGCATAAAAAAGAATAGTACATAATTGAGGAAATACAGAGAAATTCCTCACTGTTTTCTTATTAATCTTCTCATCAGTCACTACTATGAAAGTATAAAAGGTGGTTACTTACTTGAAGAAACATTTGAATTTACATATCCTTTCATCAGTACACTTTAAAATGTTTTTATTTGGCATAAGCACTTAGTTTTGCCTGCTGACATTGTATGAAAAATACAAGGTTTTTTGTTTTTTTGATTTTTTATAAAGACCAAGAGATAACTAAAACTTGAATTCATTTTGCTTTTTCAATGGTTGGAATTTAAAGTATAAGTGTCCTTTACCTTGAGTTTATAAACCTATTTATTACACATATTTAAAGGTTTTTATCTGGTAGCTTCACTATAGTTGAGCAAATTTTTGTGAAGTATACATTTTCTGTAAAATCTGTCTTATGGAAAAATACTAAATTTGTCTTTCATGGGCAAATTGGTTCATAGCATTCTTAGGGAAACTTAGTAATGTTTGACTTATAATAAATTTTTAATGTTTCTGTGTCATGTTTTGTTTCCAGTGCAACATGGCCATATGCTGTCCGTCGACTTGCACAATCTTATTTGAAAGAGCCCATGATTGTTTATGTTGATACTTTGGATCTAGTTGTAAGCCTGTTTTTTTATTATTATTAAAAATATTTCTTATTAATTATAGAAACTTTAGTAGTTTTTGTTTTGGCATGTCTCCTCTGCCTTAATTTTAGAGCAAATACTAGATACATGATTTTATCTGTAACTCAGTATATATGTCTAAAAGACTAGTTTAAACATATCTATAGTACAATTATCTCACACCTGAAATTTTAATACTCCTTTAATACCATCAAATATCCAATCAGTGTTTTTATTTTCCTAATATTTCATGTCTCATTTTAATTAACCCTGTTAGAATCAGGTTCTAAACAAGGTCTACATCTGTGCACATATTTAACTGGTGTTCTCTGTGAAGTTAGGATAGATCAGTGGGTGAAGATGTTGTTAGTAATTATATAATTTATAATTAAAGATCTCCATTATATCTCTCTTTCGCTATGAATTTCTCTGGTCTTTCACTTAATAGTTGTAATTTGCCTTTCAGTTAATCATTAATAAGAATTGACCATTTTTACTTACTCACTTATAATAATGGGTCATTGCCTAGGCTCATTTCATTAGGTTTCATGACAGGCAGGATAAATGCCTGGTTCTTTCCTTTCATTAAATGTTATTAAAATCTATTTTATCTCTGTGTCAAAAAGTGGTACCAATGATATTTTGAACTTTTGCATTAAATTGTCAAAATACTCATTGAATGGAAATTCTTGTGTGTAAGGTGATCATCTTCTTTCATTGTAAGGGCTGTACCCAAAATTCATGAATGTTTTTGTACGCTTAGCCTCACCCCATGGTTATTTCTTTTCCTATAACGATAACCAATTACTTTCAACATTCAAGAGTTTCCAACATCTCTTGAGTGAATAAATAATAAAAAGTAAAAAGCCAAGCTAAAAATCCTTGAGTAGAAACAGGTAATTTTGCAAGGATCTGCCTTTTTCCTGTTAGCAGTTTATTAAAACGTTAACCAATGATAGAAATAAGATGTATTTTGAGCCACGGTATGGGATTTCCCCATCAATGCTGATGTACTATGATCTTTGAATCTTTTAGGCTGTAAGTACTGTGAAACAAAATATAATTGTCACTACAGAAGAAGAAAAACGATCTCATATCCAAACTTTCCTAGAGAGCATGTCTCCCAAAGACAAAGTTATAGTGTTTGTCAGCAGAAAAGCTGTGTAGGTATTTTTTTCTTTTACATCCTTAATCATCAGTCAAATTGATTTATTTAGCATTATTTCTATTTGTATACTAATTTCAAGTGGGGGTGTATATGTCTTACAGTATGTCATTTCAGACTTTTGCTAATAAAGGTAAAATAGTGAATTGATGGTGGTGTTAGAATAAGCTCTTAGAGTCACTGACTATCTTTTGTTTCAGTGCTGATCACTTATCAAGTGACCTGATTCTCCGACATATATCAGTAGAGTCTCTGCATGGTAACAGAGAACAGAGTGATCGAGAGAGAGCGTTAGAAAACTTTAAAACAGGTACATTTACACAATTATTATTTGTTGCATTGTAAGAGTATGCAAATGCATGTGGTTGGCTAAGTGATAGCTCCTTTCCATGGAACCCATTTCTAAGTTCTGTCCTCAGCTTACAAGTCCCAAAACTTTACTTGTTAGAGCTCTAAATATTAATCAGACTGTCAGAACAATCCAAATTCAAAGCGCTAATGTTTAGACCTGGATGTCAAGGTAATAATTTGCAATGGGAAATTATTTCTATAAATTACCTGAAAGGCTTATATCTCTGTGACATGGCTCAGATGATTCAGGGACCATTTGCTGAACTGTGGTATCTATTGTGTTGTAACTTGCCAGCAGTTAAAAAGAAAGACTAACTAGCCCTCTCCCATTTTCACTACCTTAAGTGTTTTAATATTAAAGGCAATAATAGTTCACCTGACTAGGTATTAGGGGAAAATACACTTTCTGATCGGTCTGGGGTTGGTTTATGCCAGAAAGTGTCTATATTCTTTGGGCTTTACTCTTTAGGTAAAGTGAGAATACTGATTGCTACTGACTTAGCATCTCGAGGTCTCGATGTCCATGATGTCACACATGTCTATAATTATGATTTTCCCCGCAACATTGAAGAATATGTGCACAGAGTAGGGCGCACTGGAAGGGCAGGGTAAGTAAGCGTTGTCTGCCTATGAAAGAAGCCAGCCCTGGCTCCTCATTACCTCCTCAGACATTTTGACCTAGAAAATAGCTTTATTCTCTTGCCTGTAAATTGAGCTGCCTTAGAACATGCTTTGCTACTTGATTCCTATCCAGTTGACCTGTTCCAGGTTCAGCCAGGCCTGTTATGATCAGCTGCATGTAACTTTCCGTCCACTCTTTGCTTTGTACCTATAGTGTCACAAAACTGACTTACAACCAGTGGTTACTCCGTTGTCAAAGCTGGCATGTGTAAGAGGACCTTTTCTCTCCCTGAGAGCACTACTGTCATAAACCCCTTCTAATGTGCTGTTTAAACAACTGCAGATTATTTAGATTCCAAATTGCTTTTTTATTTTTTTTAATTTGTATTAGAATTTATTTAAGCCATGCTGACAACAGCTACTGGGAAGCAAGATCTCAAATGCTCTCCCAAATTGTTCTTTGAATGATGCTAAATCTTGATATACAATACATATTTGGTCTTGTGAAAGAGTTGAGGTTTTACTGCTGCTGTTTTTATTTCAATTTGCTAACTGAATAAGATAAATTGTAAATCAAATTACCTGAGTTTTTTTCCCCATTAAAGGAGGACTGGAGTGTCCGTTACCCTTATCACTAGAAATGATTGGAGGGTTGCCAACGAATTAATTAACATTCTGGAAAGAGCAAATCAGGTGAGAATAAAACTCATTAGAATTCTACCTCATATCACTTATCTAATGTTCAAATAACTTAATTTATTCTAAGTACTGGGGCTTACTACTTACCAGGAAAGACAGATATTTAACAAGTAATTGAACATGAGGGCAGAGATAAGCAACTATAATAGCACATAATTGCGGAACCTAATCTAATGGGGGTGAGCATCACTGAAAACCCTGCTGAGGAAGAAACAGTGAATTGAGAGAATTGTAGAAAAATGGGATAAGTGTTCCAGCAAGGGACATACTCAGGCCTAGAGATGAGAGAGCACAGAGTAGCACCAGGTGAGGCATGTTAAGGTCACTGGGAAGCAACTGGGGGTGATACAAGCAGTGGATTAGTATAATGATGGGTGTTTTTAAGATCAGTCTGATACCTTAGCTTGAAGATAAATTCAGAGTTTAATATGTAAGGACACACATTTCATTCTGTTTGAAAGATATCATGTAATCCGCTATGGAGAAGATTCTCTGATTGAAATGATTTGGAGGCATTTTAGCTTATTGTAGAAAAGCTCTTATACCAAGAGAAAAATTTCAACACTAATAACACATTTAACGGTTTCAGAGCATCCCAGAGGATCTTGTGTCGATGGCTGAGAGATACAAGGCAAACAAACTGAAAAAAGAAATGGAAAAAAAGTTGGGGAGACCCCAAGGAAAACCCAAAAAGTTTTCTTATTAATGTCTTTGAAAAGTGGTACCAGCCTACTTATAGGAGGTAAAATTTGCATAACACATGGACTTTCAGATGCCTGTTTTCCTTAACGAGGCTTTGTTAGTATGTTTATTGCAATCGGCATTATCTCTTGAGTCTTTAACATAATAAATTATTAGGTGTTATTCTTTATCTGTTATCTAAATTCCAGTTAATATCTTTACAGTTAGAAGTATTAATTCAGAGTTGAAAAAATACACTTTAAATTGTACAGAAAGACCAAGAGTGTAATGGATTGATGGAGGTATAAATTGTCATAACCTCTTCTGAGCAATTTGGTAATGTACCAATTAAAATACATATACCTTTTGATCCAGCAGTTCTTCTTCTAGGAGTGTATTCTATAAGTATGTCTGCAAGTACAAGTAAAGATTTATTATAGCAATATTTGTAGTAGGACAAGACTATAATGTAAATGGCCAGTAAGGCACCATATGAATAAACTATGGAGAAAATATTTTTGCAAGTCATATCTTGTTAAGGGATTAATACCTACAATATAGAGAATTCCTAAAACGGAACAAAAACAACCAATCTGATTTTAAAAATGAGCAAAAGACTTGAACAGACACTTCTCCAAAGAAATACACAAATGGCCAACAAACATATAAAAAGACCTCAACCTCACTCATCACTAGGAAATGCAAATCAAAACCACAATGAGGGGCCGGCCCAGTGGCTCAGGCGGTTAGAGCTCCATGCTCCTAACTCCGAAGGCTGCCGGTTCAATTCCCACATGGGCCAGTGGGCTCTCAACCACAAGGTTGCTGGTTCAACTCCTCGAGTCCCGCAAGGGATGGTGGGCTCCAACCCCTGCAACTAAGATTGAACACGGCACCTTGAGCTGAGCTGCCTCCCGGATGGCTCAGTTGGTTGGAGCATGGGCTCTCAACCCACAAGGTTGCTGGTTCGACTCCCGCAAGGGATGGTGGGCTGTGCCCCCTGCAACTAGAAAACGGCAACTGGACCTGGAAGTGAGCTGCGCCCTCCACAACTAAGACTGAAAGGACAACAAGTTGAAGCTGAATGGGCATCCTCCACAGCTAAGATTGAAAGGACAACAACTTGACTTGGAAAAAAGGCCTGGAAGTACACACTGTTCCCCAATAAAGTCCTGTTCCCCTTCCCCAATAAAATCTTTTTAAAAAAAAGCAAAAAAAAAAAACCCACAATGAGATCACTCCACACCCATTAGGATGGCTCCTATAGGATCGCTGTTATCAACTAAACAGAAAATAAGCATTGGCAAGGATGTGGAGAAATGGAAACCCTAGTATGCTATTGGTGGGAATGTAAAATGGTGGATCATCCACTATGCAAAATATGGCAGTTCCTCAAAAAATTAAAAATACAATACAGCAATCCCACTTCTGGGTACATATCCAAAAAGAATTGAAAGCAGGGTCCCTAAGAGATATCTGTACACCCATGTTCATAGCAGCTTTATTCATAATAGCCAGAGGTCGGGGCAACCCAGGTGTGACTAACTGGATAAACAATGTGGTATGTAAAAGCAAGTTCTGACATAAGCTATAACCTGGTTGAACCTTGAGGACATTATGTTAAGTGGAAGAACATTATGCTAAGTGAAATAAGAACAAATAATGTATGATTCTACACACATGGGGTACCTAGAGTAGTCACTCAGAGACAAAGTAGAATGGTGATTACCAGGAGTTGGTGGGAGAGGGGAAATGGGGAGATGTTTAATGGGTAGAGTTTCAGTTTTGCATGATGAATAAGTTCTGGCAATTGGTTAGAACAATAAATACACTTAACATTTAAACACTACAACTGTGCACTTAAAAAATTGGTTAGGATGGGAAATTTAGTTTTGTGTATTTTATCACAATTAAAATTTTTTTAAATTTGAAAACAGCAGTTTATGTTCTTTTTCTACTTATTTTTCAGGACTCAAGATATTTTAGAGATACACTACTTAAGCTATATGGAAATATGGAACATACTGGCATTGTGAAGACTGATTCTTAATAGTGTTTTAAAATGTAGAATTCAATATTTTATACTTTAATCAAAAGTATTTAAACTTGAGTTGAAAATATTTTTCATGGATATTAAGGAATGTAGCAATTTTTTTTTCACTTTTTACTAAAGTAAACTTTGTCTCTTGTAATGTTGCTGTATTAAGGCCAGTGTGTAAAAAGTTTAAAGTTTGTCATGGCAGGGAAAAAGATACTGTTAATTAAATAAAAATTTTCTATGATAAAAAGATAAGCTGATATCTGTCTTTCTAAATAGCCTTTTAATTTTGTGTTTGCTAAATATTTATTCAGGGGTACTTTTCTTAAGAGATTACACTTTACCTACATTGAAATGAAACAGTGAAAAGATTTCATGGGACCAAAATATACAACAGCTATTTCTTACATTTTAGCCAGTAGTTCTCTGCTAAAAAAATCTTAGGAAAATAATTTCATTTCCATGAAAGTTTCTTTGACTAATGATATTCCACAACTTTCCTTTACAGTTTTCTCTTATATATGATGGTTACTTGTATTAACATTTAGTATTTTTGTAGGTATTTATATTTGTGTATAATTAGGTCTTCATTTAATTTTAAATTACTCATTCGTGCAATAATAGTTTCCTGGTATTAGTGATAAAGACACTAATAAGAGAACAGAAAAGAAATAGATGAATTAGAAAATATAAGTTGATTCTTCAGTAAGATCTATCAAATAGATAAATTTCTGGTAATCTGAGTGGGAAAGAGGGAGCAACTCTCCCTGCTCTACCTACCTTAGGTATGTACGTGCATAAACTATAAGAACACTGTATTATATTACGTCAACAAATATGAATTCACAAGATTAACTACTTTATATTTTCCCTAGTTACCAAATTAACTCAGGTCATTAAGCTGAATAGACAAAACAGAAAAAACATGAAAGATAATCAAGGGCCTTCAACAAGACAGTAAATCCTGCATACCAGAACATTAAAAAAAGATGTTTCAAAACCCACTCTATAAAACTAGCATAACTGACACCAAAACTGAAAAATAGCTTTAAATCAAGTCATTCTCACATAAATCTCTAGAAAATGACAGCAATCTGAATACTGCAATGGAATACAATGTAAACAATAGAAAGGATGAGGCAGTTCTATCTATACAAATGGAGTGATTTGAAAATAAAGTGAAAAATGTTTTATTAGACTATAGTCATCCCTCTGTATTGCAGGGGATTGGTTCCAGGACCCCACCCCACCCTCCACCCCATGGATACCAGATTCATGGATGCTCAAGTCCCCTATACAAAATGGTGTAGTATTTGCATATAACCTATGCAGATCACCCCATATACTTTAAATCATCTCTAGATTACTTATAATACCTAATATAAATACTGTGTAAATGTTGTATTGTTTAGGAAATAATGACGAAAATTTAGTACATGATCAGTATAGATGCAACCATTGTAGGCCTAACTACACTGTATATGTCAGCAACAATGTAACTTTTTCCAAATGTCTTTTAAATTTTATTTTTAAATTTATTTATTTTTAAGGAGGGTGCAGCTCAAAGTGGCCCATGCAGGGATCAAACCAGCAACCCTGGTGTTATTAGAACCATGCTCTAACCAACTGAGCTAGCTGGCCACCCCCTTTCAAATATTTTTGATCCACTGTTGAATAAATCTGTGAATGCAGAACCTGCAGATACAAAGAGCCAACTGTGTATGTGTACAGATAAGCATGTTCTTAGAAGGCTATATAAGAGGTATCAGTGATTGCTTTTTGGAAGATAAGTGGTGTCTGAGTAATTGGAGTGGAAATACTTTATTAGGTTACTGCAAAAGTAATTGCAGTTTTTGCAATTATTTTAACGGCAAAAACCACAATTACTTTTGCACCAACCATATACTTTCACTGTCCTTAGGTACTTTTGGAGGTTTTTTTTTAGCATGTGCATATATCACCTGTCAGAAAAAAGTGAATAGTAATGAGGAAATACATTCATAATATAAAAATCACAAACATTTACCAAAAAGTGTATGATAACAAGAATAAATTTTTGTAAGAAACATTTTATTGCATGAACATATTTAAAATAAGTAAAACATACTATCATTAATGTGTTAGAGAAAGGTTTTCAGTGAAGGTGGGCTAGGCTAACAGCTAGGAGACCACCTTCTTAAAACAAAATTAAATATAAAGTGTTAAGTACCGGGTTTCTTTTGGAGTGATGAAAATGTACTGGGATTACATAGTGGTAATGGGTACACCACTTTTGAATATACTAAAAACCACGGAATTGTGCACTTGAATGAATTGTTGTGTAATTTATATCTTAATAGAGTTGTTATTTTAAAAGTCTCCTTAAAAGCAGAAAAGTTGGCAGGACACTAAGGAACTAGAAATCCAAGAGTCCAAGAGAGTGAAGCAGAGCACAGGCAACTCCAAAACCGTTTGGGACGTTTGATGACCGTATTCTGCTAAGCCAGTGGGAAGGGAGGCAAGGTGGCATTTTCCTAGGCTAAACTAAATATTCAGACTCATAATACCACAAACAGCCATGCTTAGCATCAGATTCACTCAGGAGCATATGAAACAGCTTGCCAGCAAGGCACTGTCAGGTGTTCATGGGAGTAGCCCTCGCATAAGTCCATATAACCATCCTGGAGCTAGTCTCATTGATGATCCCAGGTGACACTTCAGAGGCCAGAGACTAGACCCACCTCACTGGGTATGAGGTCCACCTTAGCATGGAAGCTCCATAACCCAAAGGAGCCAGTATCTCTTATAACAACTTCACAGGCATAGATTACCATACTGAAAAACTGAATATTGACTTTGGTGACAAAAAGAAAAAAAAAAGTCAAGAATCAAGGTCCATTTAAGTTGAAAAATTTAAATAACACCCTCTTCACATTAAATTAGGATACCAAAGGGCTATCACCTTAAGGTAAGGTAAAACAAAAGTAAACCTACTTCCAGCTTTCTGCAAGCAGGTGGCCCTGGCACTTAGAAGAGTAGGAGTCAAAATGAAAAGTGAAAAATAACATTGAGAAGTATTGCCTCAGTTTATATAGATGTGAAACCCATGTTCACATTGACTCGGTGGTTCAAGAAGCTTCCAGAAGTAATTGTGATTTGATGTGCTTCATTCACTGATTGCTAATGTCCCCCAGAAGCCTGGCAAATGCAAACAAATCCTCTCTAGAGGGAGGCACCTTCATACTAGGCCAAAAAGAATCTCCACAAAAATTCTTCAAGAATAATAAACAGCACTGAGTAGAAAAAGAACCATGCACCACAAAGAAGAACCAGAAGAAACAATAGAAACAGCTATAGTAAACTACAACTATTGAAATTATCAGATTATAAAACTACGATTACTATTAAACAACACAGGCTTCAAAATTGCTGCCAGAAATAGACTACAGGAAGTAACATAGCCAATGAGAACAAGAACCAGACTAAACTTCTAGAAATAAAAAATATATACAATAAAAAATTTCAAACTCAATGACCACAAATTAAAACAGAAAAGTGGAATGATATTATTGAAGCAGGGTATAGAAATGAGATATGATATTACCCTAATTTTGTGTATAGATAGATAGATAGATAGATAGATAGATAGATAGATAGATAGATAGATATTTTCATAAAAAATAATTTTTAAGGATGAATTAACCAGAGGATTAGACATAATTGAACACTGAATAAGTGAACTAGAAGATAAGTCAGAATCCAGATTGCAACACAGAAAGACAAAAAAGATAGAAAATACAAAAGAGGGTTAAACAATAGAAAATTCCTTAGAAGTTCTAACATGCATTTAACTAGTGTCCCAGAGAAGACAAAAAGGTTAGGGCCAGGCCAATATTAAGAGATAATGGCTGAGAATTTTCCAAAACCAATAAAAAATAGCCACAGAATCAAGCTCAATGAATCTCACGCCAGGTAAATAAAAAGTTATACACAACTATACATATAATAATGAAATTCCAGAATGCCAAAGACAAAAATCCTAAAATTATCCAGAGAAAATTATTAAGTTAATAATGCCATCTCTCTGGGTAGTGGAATTATAAGCAATTTTAACTTTCTTCTTTACATTTAAACATGAACATCTGATTCTGTTACATATTACTTTTAAATGGACACAAAGGGGGGATGGAGGGTGGGAGATGAGGGCAATATATGGTGATGGAAGGAGAACTGACTCTGGGTGGTGAACACACAATGGGATTTATAGATGATGTAATACAGAATTGTACACCTGAAACCTATGTAATTTTACTAACAATTGTCAACCCAAGAAACTAAAAAAAAATTTTCATCTTTGTCAAATCATATATGCATGTAGTATACAGAAGCAAATAATTCTACAAAGCTTATTTAAAAAAAAAAAAAAAGTCCCCCGCCCTTACCCTTCATTTTCTATTACCAAGATGCAACAATTTCATCTTTCAGCCATTTTTAAATAATATGCTTACATTTTCTTGGTTTTTCAAATTTGATATTTCTACTGATTTCCCACTATAAGAGAGAGAATTCAGCTCTTTCACATCTGCGATGGTCAAACTCAGGGTGGACTCATAACCCTGACCTTCTGGTTCATATCAAGGTATAATTTAACCTAACTCAAAGACGGGTCTTACCTTTGCTGTTGGCTTCTGGGAGATAATCACTAAGGCCTTGGAACATGCCAGAAAGTCTAACAATGATTTATGGTGGGCCTTTGGGCCATATCACTTGGCTTCGAGAGGGGTTGGAGACTGAAGTTAGACATGTTGGCAACGAACCAATGGGCTCTGATAAAAACTCTGGATACTGAGGCTTAGGTGAGCTCTCCTGGTTGGCAATATTCCATATGTCCTATTATACATTGATGATAAGAGAATAATGCATCCATGACTCCACAGGAAAAGAATGGAAGTCCCGTGTTTGGTACCCTCCTGGACTCTGCTCTATGTGACTTTTCCCTTGGCGAATTTTAATCCGTACCCTTATCCTGTAATAAACTGTAACCATGAGTACAAAGGTTTCACTGAGTTCTGTCTTTCCAGTGAATTATTAAACATGAGAGTGATTTGGGGAATCTCCTGAAACTACAATTGGTGGCAGAAGTGAGGATGTTGTTTTCCCCAATGATATAGTTGGATAAACTGACACAACATTCTTGATTCCCCTCCCCTTTAGTATGCTTCCAACCAATTAAATATGGTAAAAGCAATGGGATGTACATGATTATGTGTATGTAATTATGTTTGTTAAAGAAGATTGTAGTGCTGCTCTTGCTGGAGTCTCTCACTCCCTTGCTGATTTTGAAGTAAGCTGCCAATGTTGGGAGATTCACATGGCAAGGAACCAAAGGCAGTTTATCAACACTCAGAAATATGCTGAAGTCCTCAGTCTTCTAACTGTAAGGAGCTGAATACTGCCAACAAAACGGGATTTTTTTCCAGACATGCCTCAGATGATACAATCCCAGCTGACATCTTCATTGTAGCCTTGTGAGGCCCTGCCTAGCGCGATGCCCAGAATCTTGACCCACTGAAACTATGAGATAATAAATATGTATTAAGTTAGAGTTTGTGGTAACTTGTTATGCAGCAATAGGAATCTAACACAATCTAACCCTCTCTACCACCACTATCACCACACAAGCATGCAGCCTGTGGCCCTATCCTCCCCACATAATTAATCATAATTTTTATAAGATTAATAGTCAATGGTTGTTACTTTTACTATATAAATACTTAACTACAGGTGAGCAATATTCTCAAATCATACTATGATTACTTTTCTTTTGTACACATTCATTTTTTTCCTTGAGTTAAAAGTAGCTTGAATTTTTTTGTTTGCCTTCTTTTCTATTTATCATTCATTGTCCCCAAAACTCTCCTCCAAATGTCTAACTTTTCTCTTAGTATGTTCAAACATAGTAGGTTGTTAAACAAGATATATAAAATACACAAGCCATAAAAGACTGATAAATTCAACTACACTAAAATTTAAAAACCTTGTTTACTAAAAGAAACTAAAAATGGTAAAGACAATCTACACAGTGGGAGAAATTATTCGTTATATAGACAACTAACAAAGTGTAAGTACTGTCATGCGCCACTTAACAGGGATACTCTTGGCGAAATGCGTTGTTAGGCAATTTCATGACTGTGCGAACATCACAGAGGGCACTTACACAAACCTAGATGGCCTAGCCTACTACACGCCGAGGCTGTAAGGCATAGCCTATTGCTCCTGGCTACAACCCTGTACAGCACGTGACTGTACTGAGTACTGTAGGCAACTGTAACACAATGGTATTTGTGTATCTAAACATAAAAAAGTACATTAAAAATATGGTATGAAAGATAAAAAATGGTCCACCTATATATGGCACATGCCATGAATGGAGCTTGCAGAACTGGAAGCTGCTCTGGGTAAGTCAGTGAGTGAGTGGTGAGTGACTGTGGAGGCCTAGGGCATGACTGTACACTGCTGTAGACTTTATAAACACTGTACACTTAGGCTACACTAAATGTATAAAACACGAGATTAAATCAAGCACAGAAGAAAATAATGTAATCAAGAGACTTGGGAAACAAGATTTATGAGGCTGCTTCCAGTGTAACACAGCATACTGTTTTACAGCAAACATTTTTTTAAAAAATAAATTTTATTAGGGAATATTGGGGAATAGTGTGTTTCTCCAGGGCCCGTCAGCTCCAAGTCATTGTCCCTCAATCTAGTTGTGGAGGGCGCAGCTCAGCATCAAGTCCAGTCTCCGTTTTCAATCTTTAGTTACAGGGGGTGCAGCCCACCATCCCATGTGGGAATCAAACCGGCAACCCTGTTGTTCAGAGCTCTAGTTCTAACCAACTGAGCCATCCGGCCGCTCCCAGAAAACATTTTTTTTTTTGTAAGTACAAAGAGAACACTTGACAATAATTACAAAAAATATAGTACAGTAAATAAATACATAGACCAGTAACATAAACATGTATTACCATGATCATGTATTACGTGCACGCTTTTATACAACCGGCAGCACAGATTTGTTTATACCGTGTTTCCCCGAAAATAAGACTGAACCCGGACAATTGGCTCTAATGTGTCTTTTGGAGCAAAATTAATATAGGACCCGGTCTTATTTTACTATAAGACCGGTTGTTACGTAATATAAGACCCAGTGTTATGTTAATCTTTACTCCAAAAGACGCATTAGAGCTGATTGTCCGGCTAGGTCTTATTTTCAGGGAAACATGGTACCAGCATCACCACAAAACACATGAGTAATGCATTGCACTATGACATTACCATGGCTGACAGGAATTTTTCAACTCCATTATAATCTTACGGGACCACCGTTCATTGTGTGGTCTGTCGTTATGCAGCACATGAGTGTATCTAAAATATAAAACTTCTAGAAAACAATGAGAAAACATTCATTAAAACAGTCATAAAGAAAATGTGCAAAATACAGGAATAGAAAAAGTGAACAAACAACAATTGCCTCTAAGTTCAACAATGCCTGAGAGGGTGACATTTTATTCCATACCTATTTCTTTGAATTACATACCATGTGTATGTACTGCCTTTTCAGGAATACATACAAAAGTGTTACTAAAAATAAACATAAGCGGGGTGGCCGGTTGGCTCAGTTGGTTAGAGCACGAGCTCTGAACAGGGTTGCCGGGTGGATTTCCACATGGGTCAGTGAGCCGCGCCCTCCACAACTAGATTGAAGGACAACAACTTGGAGCTGATGGGTCCTGGAGAAATGCAGTTCCCCAATATTCCCCCAATAAAATTACTTAAAAAAATAAAATAAAAAAATAAAATGTTATGTTTTATGTTTAGCCATGCATATTAAATTACCCAATATTTTCCTAGGAGATTATGAATTTCTTGAGAGTTGTAGAGACAATGTAGAACTTATATTTTCATTTCCTTACCTATCTTACTACATTGCTTCCAAATATGTTTGTGCATTAAACAAAGCCCACCAGATTTATGTAAGCCACGAATAAGAGTTCGCGCTTTAACCAACTGAGCCATCCGGCCACCCTATACTCAGTAGAGTTTATTAGTAAGACAAACTGAGCTGAAAAATTAGTTACATTCATTTTCATCAGTCATTGCTGTGAAAAATTTCAAACATCCTAATTATTATAGTCACTGGATTTCTTGATTCTTTTTAAAAATATAATTTCAAAATTCACCAAAAACTGGAAATCCATTATTTCTTTCATATTCAATTTGATTTGACAGAAATTCTTTACTCCCTCTGTCAATGTGGTCTTGAGAGAACAGATTGAATCCAGGAATAAAATAATGCTTAAGATCTTCTGCCCTGAGGCACTGAAGAAAGTATTCCACACACCGATCAAAGGAGATTTTCAGGTCCTTGGTTTGCCACTTATCATCAGTTGGGTCCTGGGTACATACGTGAAAGAAGGCAGTTTTCACATGGTACGAACAGAAATTTTCCAGTTTCTCTCGGTTTCCAAACTTGTTTTTCAATTGTTCTAAAAGATATTTCATTAGTTTTAAACAATCTTTCCTGTTGAATAAAAAAGAAAACCATTTATTTTTACTTATTTACAACCTGCTTTATTCCACAAAGAGCATTAAGCACATTACAGGAAAAACATATAAAGATACAATAAACAATGAAGATATGTAACAGGGGTGCCAAAAAAATGTATACACATGATTTGTATTCATCTTTTGTTATCAGTATATATTGAGTATTACAATTTTAATAGAGTTTTTTTCCTTTCTTAAAATGTGTATACATTTTTTGGCACCCTCTGTATATATAATCACTCTAAAACCTCATTATTTTTTTTCAAATATATGCTTTCAATTTCAAAAACATATGTTTCTTCCCTCTTCCCCATTCCTAGCTTCAGTATTTTATTCTATCAGGATTAATTCAACTACATGAAACTAGAAGATATTTGTATTATTCATCCAGTTACTTAGTATTCAGAAAAACCTTGTTTTAATTTGTATACAATGATTTTGCCTTACTAGGCTACAAATATTTACATTATTCATCCAGATATTTCATAGACAAATTTTAATGTTTTTAAAATTATTTAGCCTTATCAGCAATATAGTTCTCTTAACGCTGGTTTCAAAACCTGTACATGAAGCCTGTGCCTGCATGTTGTGTATTCTTGCTTTGATCTTTAAACTTTTGAGACCTTTATACTGGACAACATTAGAAACTGAGATTGAGAAGAAATTGTTCATTCAAGTTTAGCCAGTCAGTCCCTGGCCTTCAATGCAGACAAACCACCTCAAAGCAAGCACCAGTAGCCAATAAGAGTGATCTGTTGGCACCCTCCCATTACGTGACATTAATATTCATTACCTTGAAGTGATCAGAATACTAAGACAATTGTCCTGGCTAATCATGACTAGTGTTTACACTCTCTTACTCTGTTTTACTTTATACATCCGTCTGATCCAGGTTCAGGACTATGCTCTCTGGCCTTGCCTTCTAACAACACTCCCTCCTTGGTCCCTTAGATCTGGCTTCCCTGGTTTCATGCTCACCCTCTAGATAACATTCCAGGTCAATCTAGCCATGTGCTTCCCCCAGAACTCAACCCAGCAATGACCATCTTCAGGTTTGAGCTATGGAGTAAAAACAAATTTTTTTTTAATTGAACATTACATAGATTATCCCCCATTTAACAAAAGAAGGAAATTACCTGCAACACTTCACTCCATCACTTTCACAGCATGTTTTAGAATTTCCATGATTTTCCAAAATGTGCTTTTCAATGTGAGAGAAAGATAGCCGCCATGTTTCTTCTTAATTTCCAAAAGAAAAATAGAAAAGCACTTTATCAAAATGTCAATATATAAACAACACAATATTTAAGTAAATTACTTTATTAAAATATCATTCTGAAAAATTTCTAGGGGAAGATAGACTAAAAGAAGTGAACATATAAATAATTAATTACATATTAAAAGAAGTCATTTGAAGCAAACAATGGACCAAGACAGGAAAAAATCGGGGGAGAGGTTAAAGCTTAATGTAGTTAGTGACTGTAAGATGTATTACCTTCTGTATATTGCTAAATTCAGTTTGTTGATATTTTGTTTCACTAATAATTTGAATCAATGAATTCAAAAATTTTTTATGCCATCCTTGCAAATTTTGGTATTCATATAAATGAAACAGGGAATATTTCCTTTCTATTCCTTGGGAGAGTTTGTGTAAGATTAGTATGATTTTCCCCCAGCTTCTCCCCAACTTTTACCATGGCTATAGCTCTTTTAAGCTCAGATTATCCTATTGCCTCATTGGTTTTATACCAGAAATGCACGATTGGTTTATAATTTAAAAAATCAATGAATACAATCTGTCACATTAACAGAATCAAGAAGAAACATGATCATCTCAACAGAAACAGAATATGCAGCTAATAAATTTAACATTCATTCATTAAAAAAAACACATCAGCAATTTAAATCTAGACAGAAACTTGATCTGATGAAAGACTTTCAAAAACACAACATGCTAATATAAGGTAAAAAATTGAGAGTTTTTTTTTTTCTTCAGCCAGCCCCATGGCTCAGGTGTCCGTGCTGGCCATGCTCCTAACACCCAGGTCGCAGTTCGATTCCCACGTGGGCCAGTAAGCTGCACCCTCTACAGCTAAGATTGTGAACAATAGCTCGGCTTGAACTGGATTTGGGGGGCAAGGAGGAAAAAGGGGGGAAAATTGAGGTTTTTTCCTTTGAGATCAGGAAGGCAGATGTTTGCTATCCCTATTCCTGTTCAACATGCACCACCTATCCCAGCAAGCATAGTAAGGGAACGAAAAAAAGATAATAGCATTGGAAAGGGAGAAACAAAGCTACCATTATTATTAAACAATACAATTTGCGTAAGTAGAAAATACAAAAGAAGCTGGGTGACAGGTATATGTGAATTCATATAGTCTTCAGTCTACTTTTCTATTGGTTTAAAATTTTAATACTAAAAAGTTACAGTTGCCTATGAGTAAATCTAATACAAAATTTCTGTGGAGAAAACTCTATATTAGAGAAAATCTAAACTAATGGAGATGTGTACCTGTCCATGAACTGGAAGACTCATTATTGTAAATACATCAAGTCATCACAAACTTATCTATAGATTCAAGGTACTCTCAATAAAAACTTCAAAAAATGTTTTTGTGGAACATAACATGATACTGATATGGGCCAAGCGAGTAGACTTCCCCACTGAAAAACTTTGTTTTCTTTCCTATAGGGATTTTAAGTTTCCTTTTTCTTGTTTCCTTTTCCCCAGTTTCTTAGCTCTTACCAACTCCCCCGCCTGCCCCCACTTAATTATTTTATAAATCAGTTTCTTAATCTTAGGCAACAGATTGTTGCCTAAGAATCATAAGAAGTGTTTTTTGCCCCTGCTTTAGATAATTATCTTGAAACTTGTGATTTGTACTTGTTGATTGTAATCACTGAAGCCTAATGTTCTTCCCAACCCATTCTGGACCCAGTTCTTGGACAATTAACGCCACCTGAGTGACCAGTTGAATGGCCACAGGCTCCGTAAGAACTGACGGACTTTCCATCACGGACTTAGCCACCCCACATCAATAGCTTTGAGCTCTGCTCTTTAAGCCAACACTTCTAAATTTATTAATTAAAATATATTTAAAAATAATAAAAAAATAAATAAAATAAAAAATATTTTTCCTCATTCAGGGGTCTTGGAGATACAGATGATACCCCAGCAAGATGACCAGTCCCAACCAAAGAAGCCAACACGGTCTTCCAGGCAGATCCCGAGACCCCTTCCTCTCATATAAGATCAGATAGGGCGAGAGTTCCGTGAATCCCCAATAGGTAGGGCTAGCTCTACATCCCAGCCCAGCAGGAAGCAAATACAGAAGAAAAGACCTCCTGTCCCTCAACTTCCCATAGAGATTTTATGGGGATCATGTCTCTCAAGGAGAAAACAAGGCAGGCAGTTAAACAGGCATTGGATCTCTACATTCCTGCACATCCAACTCAACTCACAGAATGCAACTCCTTAAAGGACCTCCCCTCTCCGCCCAAAACTTCCCCTTTTCACTATAATTATCAACCCCTATGAGGAAACAAATGAGTACAATACCCAACTAGATGAGACCAGTCACTCACACCTGCACAGTACAGGCAACGACCTTCATTTCACCTGTGCCTCATTATACCATCATTATATCATACATATACTAAGAAGTTCATTAAAATCATTATTAACAGACTGAATTCTGGGAAGGAACACGCGCAGTTTAAAATGATGAGGTAATAGCTCATCACCAGTGTCAATCACCAGTGTCAATCAAGTGGTCCCACCCCTGGAGAGGAACAGTCCATCCTAGAATAAAAAGGATAAAACCACCAAGTCATCATCAGTCGGGGCCTTTTGAGCCTTTTTGAGTCACGTTTTTGGTCAGGCCTGCTCCTATCTCTTTGAAGTGTACTTTTTCTTTTAATAAACTGGTCTTTCACTACTTTACCTCGGTATCTCATTCTATTCTTTGCTCGAGATGCCAATAACCTGGATACCACACCGAGGATGGCCCACCCTCCGGCAACGTAGCAGCTAGGATTCCTGGTTTTCCTCCAGGAGACCCGGGTTCGACCCCTGGTGTGGGTACCTAGCCTAGACATCGCCGGATTCAACCCCTGATGTGGGAACGAAGTCCGGGCATCATGTTGATAAGGGTCTGCTCTCCGGTAATTCTCATAATTTTTATGAAAATAAAAAGGGTCAAGAATATCTAAAACGTTCTTGAAAAAAGACAAAGTGGGAGAACTGGCCCTATCAGATATCAAGATTTATAAAAATACATTGTCTATGACAATATAATACAGTGCAAGGGTAGACAAAGATTTTAATGGGACAGAATAAAGAGTGTAGTAATAGCAACACAATATATGGACAATGAATATATAGAAAAGGTGGTATTGAGCTAGATGTACTCATTGCTACTGTATATATCCATTTATGACACCCATTCATGCCATCCTGAAAAATACAAAAATGCAAAACTATTGAGATGGTAAACAGATGAGTAGTTGCTAAAAGTATGGGATGGGAAGGTTTGAATAAGTGAAACACAAGGGACTTTTTAGGGCAGTGAAACTATTACTTGAGGGTAGATACATGATACAATGCATTTGTCAAAACCAGTAGAACTTTACAGCACAAATAATGAACCCTAATATGTGCAAACTATTAAAAAATCATTTAGGAAGCCAAAGGATCCTAGAAAATACTGCAGACTGTGAAAAGGGTCTCTCTCTGTTACAAATGTATAAAACAACCTTCCTGAAAGGGGTGGGGGCAAAAGGTGCTGACCTAAATTACTTTGGAAATAGGGTCGGTAAGACCCTGTACATAAGAGAACTGTACATAAGCACTGTACTCTAATTGATAATTGTTTCCCATGGGGAAATGGGTTTACAATTCTGAAACAACTAGGTCTTATTCCCCAAAAATAAGACCTAGCCAGACCATCAGCTCTAACGTGTCTTTTGGAGCAAAAATTAAAATAAGACCTGGTCTTATTTTATTATATTTTTTCTATTTTACTATAAGACCAGGTATAATCCAATCTAATCCAATCTAATCTAATCTAATCTAATCTAATCTAATCTAATCTAATACTGGGTAATATAATGTACTATTATACCGAGTCTTGTATTAATTTTTGCTCCAAAAGATGCACTAGAGTTGATGGTCCGGCTAGGTCTTATTTTCGGGGAAACATGGTATACATGTATACTGGGACTGAACAATTAAGTAAATGGGAGGCAGACATGGGAGTCAGGTTTTTCACTGTTGGAATGAGAGGTTACAGATAGCAAGGACAGAAAGAATGATCCACGTGGTAATGGATTATAGTTAGGCAGTATAAACTCTTGTATAGCTTAATATAGATACAAATGGTTAATAAAAACATTTATAGATATGTGTGTACACTAAGGTTAATAAAAATACATATATTTCCTTGTTTCTTCAGGTGAGAGGGTTGACAACCTAGTAACAGAGCACACATACACACAGCACCCAGATCTTGGTTTCTAGTACATTCTCCAATAAAAAGATCCAGGGCTCCTTGTAAAAATGGCTGATTCTAGGACAGATGCAGAAAATACACAAGATGAGCATGGAGCATCTTTGCAGTGCCAGAAAGTGAGTTAGTGCTCAAAACAAAACAAACAAACGAAAAACTCCCACAATTATGGGAAGCATGTCCAAAGGACACAGGAGCCAATTGAAAGAGCTCCTAAAGGCCAAAGTTGGAACAATTGAAACAATAAAATTATTAAAGTAGTATTGGAACACAGCCCAAAGTATAAAACAAATATCCACAAAGCCCATATTGATATAAATTATTAAGTAAGTTAATAAATGGGGGAGAAGAGACAAATTTCCCAAGCAGAATTCCCAATAATTTGTGTAAATACTCTGCCCTTAAAGAGGTGGAGCATAACTCCCCACGCCCTAAGTGTGAGCTGTGCACAGTGACCTACTTCAAAATAGTACAGTATGAAAAGGTGGGAGATAGAGTAACAGTGGAGAAACCTGACAAACACTACCTCACTCAGGTGATCAAGGTCAACATAAATAGTGCTAAGTCATGTTCACAGCATGTACCCTTAACATGATGTGATGAAAACGGCACTTTACCTCTCTGGCCTTCCTTGTCAAAACCCAAAACTCCAGTCTAATCATAAGAAAAACATCAGATATGGGCCATATGAGGGACATTCTATAAAATATTTGACTAGTACTTCTCAAAACTGTCAAGGTCATCAAAAACAAGCAAAGAATGAGAAACTGTCAGTCAAGAGGAGCCTCGGGAGACAGGATGACTAAATGTAATGTGGTTCCTACATGGACTCCTGGAACAGAAAAGGGACTTTAGGTAAAAACTAAGGAGATCTGAATAAAGTATGAACTTTAGTTAACAATATCTCCTTGACATTGGTTCATTAATTGTGAAAAATATACATAAAATTAATGTAAAATGTTAATAATAGGGAAATAGGTATGGGGTAAATAGGGCCTCTCTGTACTATCTTTGCAATTTTTCTGTAAATATAAAACTATTCTAAAACTAAAAGTTTATTTTAAAAAGCTACATTGAGATGTCATTTCTCATTTTTTTGATTATTGGCAAAAATTCCAAAGTTTAACAAGTTCTGTTGATAAGGCTGAGGGTGAAACAGGTACTCTCAAATATTGTTGTGAAAATGCAAATGGTACAATTCCCTACGGAGGCGATTTGGGCAGTATCCAGCAAAATTACATATGGATTTACTCCTTGACCAGCTGTAAAAATAGACTGTAAAAAGGAATGGGTGCTATTTCTATATATAGTTATGGAGTGATAGCCAGGATATCTTAAGTGAAAAAAGGAAGGTATATTTTTTATCTTAATAAAAGGGGGTAGCATATATATATATATATATATATATATATATATATATACATTTTTTTAAAGTGAATGGGTGTGGGGGCAGAGCCCCAGAAAGTAGTTTCCAGGCTCTCGGCCTCACATAGACAGGTGCCTGGCTCAGGTAGTAAATGGCCATCAACTGTGATTGCATGGCCATCAGCTGTGGCTAGTTGGCCGTCAGCTGTAACCAGTGAGCCATTGGCCGCTAATATAACTGCTGTGGCTACGCTAGCAGAGAGAGAGAAGGAGAAGAGAGAGAGAATGGGGGCTAGCAAGAAGATGGCGGCTGGGCTGGCAAGCGCGGATGGCGGTTTGCGGACAGTGTGGATCCAGCCTCCATTGAGAGTATAGTGCCGCCAGAGAGAATATAGTGGTATGACTCCCCTACCTATGGCTCCGTGGGTGTTCCTTTTTGGCCTCACCATATCCTGCGTTCTTGTATGGGGAGCGGGAGCAGAGACCCCGCCGGGTCCCCCGCATGACAATGGGTAAACCAAAAACAATTTGGTTTTCCAATCAGGGAATGAATGGAAGATACGTTTCTCTACGAGTACCTTTTTCTGGCCTTGACTTTAAAATCATGTGAATGTTTTATAAATTTATGAAACAAAATCAAAATTTTAAATCCAGAATCTAAAACTAGAAATCATAATGAAACAAATGAATTTAATTATGCTGAGTTAGGCAGCTTAACAAGCTGCAGAAATTTTTTCAAGTGAGTTTAAACTCGATATTTTGATATTTTGATAAACTTGATATTTTGTTCTTTTACCTTAAGAATAAAAGAATGGCAAAGAAATCTTCAACTTTTTTTTTATAATTATACTCTTGGTAATAATATTAGTATTATTATTTTGAAACGGATAGGTAGAAAAATTTTTTTAATTTTTCAAATTTTAAATTAAAAATCAAATAAATTATAGTTTAAAAAATACATCTTGAGACCAGGAAAATTCCTAGTAAAATGTTTAGAAAGAGAACAGCTGTGCCGGGCCTGTGGCTTAAGTGGTTGGAGTGCCATGCTCCTAATGCCGAGGTTGCTGGTTCGATTCCCACATGGGCCAGTGAACTGTTCCCTCTATAGCTAAGATTGTGAGCAACAGCTCTCCCTGGAGCTGGGCTGCCGTGAGCAGCCCGAGGTTGGCATGAGCTGCCGTGGGCTGCCGTGGGCTACTGTGTACTGCTATGAGAGGCTAGCATTGAGTAGCCAGCAGCCAGAGCGACTGGGGACCGACTGCCTCAGCGGGGGGAGTGCAAGGCTCATAATACCAGCATGGGTCAGGGAGCTGTGTCCTACACAACCAGACTGAGAAACAACTGCTTGTACCAGAGTGGGGGTGGGGGTGAGGGGAGAGTCAGACGAAAGGGGGGGAAAAAAAAGCTAAAACAGGTGTTACAAGTGTATCCAATCTAGTACAAGTATTTTCATTGCTAATCTGCCTTTTTCAGTCACTCAGGTATCACACACACACACACACACACACACACAGTGTTTTGCCTGAATATAGGTCATCTGGAGTAATGGGGGATGGAAAACCACAGCCAAGGGTAACAGAGAACAGAGGTCAGTTGAGCACCCATCACCAGCCTCCACTTTCATCTTAATGCAAGGATGTGAGGAACTACCCAACCACATTGGTCTTTGGACAGCCACCGGGCCAACGGAAAACTCTTATATCTAAGCTGATTTGTTTCCAATCTTTCCCAAGATGGTTGGTATAGGCCCAGCAAGAGGGTGGTATGGGTGCCATTGAGATATCTGTATCATATACAGTAAGGGTTTCTTGGGGCTGCCTTTCTAGAAATTGTTCAGGGGTGCAATCCCGCTTTGCAGGAAGCTACGTTCCTTTTACAAAACCATGAATAATGATATATATAATTCTCTCTTACAAACAAATTTTCTTGCAGAAAATGACTCCCATATATATACATATGCAATATACAAAGTTATGGTGTATGTCCACAAAAACCCAAGCCTTCAACCTAAGCATGGCTGACTATTTCTAGGATTTGTTCAGTAATACACATTTATAACTTGGTTCATTTGTTCTGTGGTCTCCTACAATTTCCCTGGAGTCCAACAGTAGTAGGTACCAAAAGTCCTTATATAACTTTATGGGAGACAAATAAAATAATCAGCTAATTTTTTCTGCCACCTGAGAAAACATCACCATTATTTAGTTTTATCTATAGACTAACTCAGCCCAGTTCTCAGAACTTGACTGTTACCCAAGAACACTGCCTGAGAACCTATCCTGACCTGAGACTGGGGTACACAGGCAAGGAGGAGACCTAACCACTGTGCTCTACTGCAGCTAAGGCTGCAAAGGTCTAGCTGCATGAGGAGCAGTGGAAGGGGAAGATGAAAGAAAGAGACAAACATGGCTGGGAACGAGAGTCCAGGCTCTGATGATCACAATAATACAGGGTCTGACAATTCAGTTTGTGAAATCCTAGAAAAAGTGCTACATACCTCATTGCTGAATAGCACTACAGTCACCTTTGAAGTACTCCCCTTGGGAAGCTATGCACCGATGCCAGCGCCTAGTCCACACTTCAAAGCAATTTTGGAACTCTTCTTCTGGAATGGCCATCAGAGCTGTGGTCGTATTACCCTTGATGCCCTGAATGTCATCAAAATGTGTTTCTTTCAATACTTCCTTTATCTTTAGATAAAGAAAGAAGTCACTGGGGACCAGATCAGGTGAGTAGGGAGGGTGTTCCAATACAGTTATTTGTTTACTGGCTAAAAACTCTCTCACAGACAGTGCCATGAGCTGGTGCATTGTTGTGATGCAAGAGCCATGAATTGTTGGCAGAAAGTTCAGGTCTAACTTTTTCATGCAGCCTTTTCAGCACTTCCAAATAGTAAACTTGGTTAACTATTTGTCCAGTTGGTACAAAGTCACAACGAATAATCCCTCTGATATCAGAAAGTTAGCAACATCATTGCAACAAGTTCATGAACTTAATTGTCAGACCCCGTATATAACTGCCATGGACTAAACTAGGGATTTTACATATGTCTTATTTTTATCTTCCCAGAATCTTTTAAGTAGCTTTGATTATTAACCTAGTGTACACATGAGCAAACAAACAGGTTTAGAGAGGCTTGGTAACTAGCCCAAGATCACACAGCTAGTAGGAAAAGGAGCCTCACGGTTCAGATCCTGAGCAGTCTGACTCCAAAGCCAGGACTGCCCTTCTTTATTAAAAACAAACAAAAAAGACAACATTCAAATGTGGGCTAGTAGACATTTTAAAGCTGAGTATTTGATATTACTACTATGACTATGCCCTTTTCAACTCCATCTCTCACCAAACTCCCATCTTGTGGCCTATTTAGCCTTATGGCTCTTGAAATGCCAACAGCAGTTGATCTTTTACTGCCCTAGTATATAACATTAATGACTCTTTTATATGCCTTTAAATTAACCTTCACATTCAAGATACCTTGCAAACCACGGCCTTCCTTTGCAGGCTTGGGTACCAGGCAATATGGCTGTCGTGTTAGAGCTTTCCTAACTTTTCCTCCAAACCATTGTTTGATGAATAGGCCTTTCTGGGTGCTATGTGGCCAGCACTGCTTTGCTTCCAGAGTCAAGACTATATCCACAGATATTTCTTTAGGTTCTCTAATAAGAAGTGTTACAGCAGGGCTCCTTGCCTTCTTCCTCTCCAAAATGACATCTGCATCTGTTTAAATGTATAAAAGGGAAGAAAGTGTTTATCAATCTAACTTTCGCAAAACTATATGAACAATAATATATCTATAATTGGAGATATATAAAGTGCTAAGGTGAAAATTAGTTCTGAGGCGGAAACTGACCCCCAAGGCAAAGTGTTTTACTCTTTTAACCAATATTTATTGATATCTATCATGGCACGGAAGCATTGTCAAGATTCTGTCTGGTATATATGATAAGGAGTTCCTGAAGATTTGGGAGTTTGGGAGTAGATCTTAAATATACACAATATTTATTTTTTTTAAAAGAAAAAGGTAGCAGAAGTGAGAGCAATTAAAGAGGTTCAAATCAACAGAACTGATAGATGGACCGAATCTGCGAAGTAACGAAGAAGGTAGGAGTTCTGGAATGCCATCCCAGGATTTTAGCCTGGGAAATGATTGATGTTGACTCCATTCTTTAATATAAAGTAAGCAGGAGGAAGAAAGGTTCAGCTAAGATGAATTTCGTTTTAGATACACTGAGCTCTAGGTGCCTGGTGCCTATGGGACACCCAAGTGGAGATGACCACTAAGCAGGTGGGTAAGGTGGTTAGAAGTTCAGGAAAGCCCTCTAGATGAGAGATAGTGGCTTTGGGATTTGGGGATGTACAAGCAGTTGTTAAAGACTACTCCCAGATAAGACTTCTGGAAGCTATCACAGTAAGAAAGAAGATAGAGCACCAAAGAGGAAATCCTAGAGAACACTGTCATTTTCTTATCATGAAATCTGTAAACCTATCCCCTTTACCCATTATATCCTTCTTCCTAGTACCACCGAGGGAGTGTCTACCATCTTTCAAAGGCCACCCCTGCACATGGCCTCTGGAGCCTCACCTTCTCAAGCACCCTGCTCCGTCAATTGTTCCCTCTCCTGCATCAATGGCCTTCCCTTTCCTGCTGGATCACTCCTGTCTGCATACAAAGGGTTCCAGTGTCTCTCATTCTAAAATATACTTCTCTTTTGACCCTGTACCTGCCTCCTCCTCACACTTACCTGTCTTTCTACTTCCTTTGCAGCCAAAACTTTCTGAAGCGTTACCTACATATGCTGTTTCTACATCCCTGCCCTTTCTCTCTTGTGTGCTCATGTCAAATTTACCAACAATCCCCATAAAACCAAAGACCAAATCCAATGGTTTTCTGGATGTCAGTAGCATTCTAAACACTGACCACTCCTTCTGCAAAACACTCAGTCTTCTTTTGCTCCTTCTCTTCTCTCCAGCCTTTAATGGGATCATTTTCTTACCCCTCTACTTAACATTGCAATTCCCCCATCCCATCCAATCCTCAACACTGCCTGTCTCTCTCACTTTGCTATTCTTCTTCATCATAGGACTTACTATTTTTCAGTACACAAGATAATTAGGTTTTTCCATTTGTTATTAATTGTACCTGCCCTTATATGATAATAGGGTACAGAAGGGTGAGGGTCTTCACCTATTTATTCATTAATATATCCTAAACTTCCAGAACACCTGTCACATTAGATCATCAATGTATATTGATTAAATTAATGAATAAATGAATCTACACTCTCTGCATAGGTGATCTCATTCATTCCCAATGCCACTCATATATGTTGACAGTAGCCCAAATGTATCCTCTGAACTCCAAACCCATATCCAACTACATAGTTGACACATTCACTTTAACACATCACGGGAATCTCTAACTTAACGTATCCAAAGCCAAACTCTTAATTCATTCCCCACAAAGTGTTTCTCCTATGTCCTTCCCATGTTAGAAAACAGCACAATCTACACAGGTGCTCAATCCAGAAACCTGGGAGCTTTCTTCAATTCAATCCTCTCTCTCACCCCTACATTTAATCCAGAAGCAAGCACGGCTACATCTTGGATGTATCTGCTTCTCTCCGTCTCCAGTGCCCCAGAACATCTCCATCCTTTCATCTGTACTATTATATTGTCCTTTCTAATCTCCTTATTTACCTTCTTATAATATCTTCTCCATAGAAGCCAGAGTAAACATTTTTAAAAAACAAAGCAAGGGCCGGCCTGGTGGCTCAGGCGGTTAGAGCTCCATGCTCCTAACTCCGAAGGCTGCTGGTTTGATTCCCACATGGGCCAGTGGGCTCTCAACCACAAGGTTGCCAGTTCAATTCCTCGACTCCCACAAGGGATGGTGGGCTACGCCCACTGCAACTAAGATTGAACATGGCACCTTGAGCTGAGCTGCCGCTGAGCTCCTGGACCAGTTGGTTGGAGCGCATCCTCAACCACAAGGTTGCAGGTTTCGACTCCCGCAAGGGATGGTGGGCTGTGCCCCCTGCAACTAGCAACGGCAACTGGACCTGGAGCTGAGTTGCGCCCTCCACACTAAGATTGAAAGGACAACAACTTGACTTGGAAAAAAGTCCTGGAAGTACATACTGTTCCCCAATAAAGTTCTGTTCCCCTTACCCAATAAAATCTTAAAAATAAAAAAACCAAAAAACCAAAGCCAATCATTACTTCCTAATTAAAACCTGGCTTCTCAATGAACATGGAATAAAATCTCCTTTCCAGGGTGCACAAGTCCTTGCAGAATCTGATCCCTGGCCACCTCTTCAACATCATTTCAGGTCATTCTTCCCCTTGTTCACATGGGTCTCTTTTTGTTCCTTGAGCTTGACAAGGTCTTTTGTGTCTCAGGACCTTGCTCTACCACTCGCTACTTCTCCCAGTTCATTCTCTGCAGAGTACTCACTGCAATGTGTATTTACAAGCCTCAAGTTTCAAGGGGGGAATCCTATAATTTTATTCAACCACATATGCCCAGTGGTACAGCAGTTCAGTGAATATTCAATGGAGACCAAATAGAACCAATCAACATTAAGGAAGAATACCAAGGAAATGTAGTAGACTAAAATCAAGGGCAAAGAGTTATTTCTAGGAGGCCGTAATCAACAGCGTGCTGCAGGGAAGTCAAGAAAGATCAGGAGAGGAGTGTACACTGGCAATAAATACATATGATTAGAACTTTAAGAATCAAAAGTCAAAAATCTTACCTTCAATGTTTTTAATTTCGTCCTTAATGATTTTCCTAAATTTGTTCAGCATCAAAGAAGCTGATAATATTCCGTCTTTTACAAATTGACTCAGAGGATTTCCTGCAGGATTTCTTTTGAACTTCACAAGGTAATAAGCACCACTGTTGCAATACGGTTCTAGCTCAATTCTGGGGACCTCCAGTTTGAACATAACATCAAATTCATTAGGAGCAGAAATCTAAGAAAAAGCAAAAATAGCAGTGAAATGTTTGCTTGCGAATATTTTCCAAGCAACTGCAATTTCTTTTTCTTGAAATTTCCACTTAAAATCCTACTTTGAAAAGCAAGATTCCTAATATTTATACCCTCTGGGAGTGGGACTAGTGGAGCTGGAATAGTATTATTGGTTTTAGTTTGTAGGTTCTATACTCATTCCTTCTTACCATGAAAATTGTCATGCAGGGTGTCATGCGGGGTCTCAGCTCCCACTCCCCACATAAGAACGCAGGACATGGTGAGGCCAAAAAGGAACTCCCACGGAGCCATAGATAGGGGCGTCATACCACTATAGTCTCGCTGGCTGCTGGGTTGGAGACACAGGAAGCAGGAGCCACACTATCCGCAACCCGCCGTCCGCTTCTGTGCTAACCAACCTCACTTGCTAACTGCAATCTGCCTCTCTGCAATCCGCAATCCACACTCCACCATCCACTGCTAGCATAGCCACAGCAGTTATATTAGTGGCCCATGGCTCACTGGTTACAGCTGCTGGCCATCCAATCAAAGTTGATGGCCATTTACTACATGAGCCAGCACCATTCCACGTGAGGCCGAGAGCCTGGAAACTGTACTCCTGGCTCTGTCCCCACAGAAGACGTGGACGGTTCCCCAACCAGCATAGGCCAGAGAAAGCAAGGGTCATTGTGGCCCTGTGGGCTGGGAAGTTCTTGCTGAAGCAGCCCGGATGCAGGACTTGCAGTCCCAGGAGGAAACGCTTGCTGAGTCCTCTGTGGGAGATGAGAGTGAGGTCAAGGTCGTCCTTCACCCCCAGGACGAAATGACTATGGACTATGGGGAATGGGCTCTATCCGTAATTTAATGGACCGCTTGACTGTTTGCTTGGGAACATACCACCATGTAGTGGAACTGGCGGATGTTGCTTTTGTGTCTTGACCAGACAACATCAAGAATATGTAAGCACCTTGATTGTGAGCCATTGTTGTTCCAGCATGTACCCTGAGAGGCCCAGGAGGGTGTCAGTGCCCTGAGAACCCTGGCTGAGTCCAGGAAGTCGGGCTATGTCCAGAGAATGGCAGTGCCCTGAGAGCCCTGGCTGAGTCCAGGAAGTCTGGCTGTGCCCAGAGAGAGTGGCAGTGCCCTGAGAGCCCTGGCTGAGCCCAGGAAGTCTAGCTGAGCCCAGAGAGAGTGGCAGTGCCCTGAGAGCCCTGGCTGAGCCCAGGAAGTCTGGCTATGTCCAGAGAGAGTGGCAGTGCCCTGAGGCCCTGGCTGTGCCCGGGGGAGACTGGTGGTACCCTAAGAAGCCCAGGAAGTCTGGCTGTGCCCAGAAGTACTGGTGGTACCCTGAGAAACCCTGGCTGTGCCCGGGAAAACTAGTGGTACCCTAAGAAGCCCAGGAAGTCTGGCTGTGCCCAGAAGCACTGGTGGTGCCCTGAGAAACCCTGGCTGTGCCCAGGGAGCCTGGCTGTGTCCAGGGTATTGCATTCACCTCCAGGCTCTTCGCACAGGGCCCCTCGCAGAAGACGCTTGTCACATAGATTGTGAGGCGAGAGCCTGTAGGGGTGGAGTGTGGGGACAGAGCCCCAGAAAGCAGTTTCCAGGCTCTCAGCCTCATATAGAAAGGTGCTGGCTCAGGTAGTAAATGGCCATCAACTGTGATTGGAGGGCCATCAGCTGTGGCTACTTGGCCGTCAGCTGTAACCAGTGAGCCATTGGCCACTAATATAACTGCCATGGCTTCGCTAGCAGAAAATGGGGGCTAGCAAGAAGATGGTGGCTGAGCCTGCAAGCGGTGCAATGAGGGTTGCGAACAGTGTGGCTCCTGCTTCCTGTGTCTCCAACCCAGCCGCCAGTGAGAATATAGTGGTGTGACTCCCTACCTATGGCTTCGTGGGTGTTCCTTTTTGGCCTCACCATGTCCTGCGTTCTTATGTGGGGAGCGGGAGCTGAGACCCCACATGACACCCTGCATGACAGCCATCTTGTTATAGCTGCCAGTCACCCAAGGGTGAGCTCCAAGTCAGGTACTACATTAGTGTCTTTGAACCACAGCATCTGTAAACCTTCAAAGAATCTTTTCCATTCTCACAATAATTAAAGCAATTATAATAAATGCTTGTTTTTACTACAATAAAAACGCCACACGTCTTTCATTAGTTAGGAGTGTACCTCAAATCCAGCTATTGGGCTGCACAGTACCTAGTAGCCATATGCCTATTGACATGTGAAACGTGGCTAGTGCAAATTGAGATATACTGTGCTGGGTACTGAACTGTCCTCCCCACATTCATATACTGAAGTCCGAACCCCCAACATGACTGGACTTGGAGATACAGATACAGCTTTTAGTAGGCAATGAAGGTTAAATGAGATCATGAGGATGGGGTCCTAATCTGATAGGACTGGTGACCTTATAAGAAGAGATTGCTTTCTCTCTGCACACATGCACCAAGTAACACAGTAAGGACATAGGGAGAAGATGGCCATCTGCAAGCCAGAAAGAGAGTCCTCCTCTTAGACTTCCAGCCTCCGTAACTGTGAAAAAATAAATTTCTGCCGTTTAAGCCTCACTCAGTCTATGGTATTTTGTTATGGCAGCCTGAGCTAACTAAGATATACTGTAAAGGTGAAACAAACACTTATATCAGTGGGCATGAAGTAGGAGCCTGTGAAAGTCCATCCTTCCATAAAGCAACAGGAAACATGGGCAGAAAAAATAGTCAAACTCAACCCTTTCAAAACTGTAAATTAACCAAAGGCTTGCAACAATCCAAGAAGATTCAAGAAAAATGACAGAATCCTAGTAAGACCAGTGAGCTTTGTGGCATTTAAGTTGCCCTATTCCCATCCCCAGCAGCATACAAAGTTCTCTCATCCCCACTCTCTGTTAGAAACCCTCCACCAAGAGTAGCCACTACTCTGACTTCTAACACCATAGATTAGGTTTACCTGTTTGGAACATCACATAAACTGAATCATATAGTATGTATGCTTTCATATCTGGCTTCTTTCATTCAACATTATGTTCGTGAGAGTCATCCATATTGTTATGTGTATTTGTAGTTTGTTCTTTTTCATTCTATTTAGTATTACACCAAGTTACTGGAATATACCAGAATATATTTACTTAGTGTGGTGTTGGATATTTGAGTTGTTTTTACTTTTTAATTATTACAAATAGTTCTGAGTTTAACTATTATAAAACTGTTCTGAGCAGTCTTATATATGCCTTTTGGTGGATAAGAGCACCCATTTCTATTGTATATATGCCCAGGAGTAGAATTACTGGACCATAGAGTAGGCATGTCTTTAACTTTAGAAAAAATTGTCAATTTTCTAAAGAGGTAATACCAGTTTATCCTGCCATCATTGATATAAGGAAGCTTCAGTTGCTCCACATCTTCTCCAACACCTGGAATTGTCAAATCTTTTAAAATTTTAGTGATTCTAGTGGAGACTCTCATCATGGTTTTAATTTACATTTCTCTGATGATTAATGATGTTGAACATCTTTCCTGTTTATTGCTATTTGGATTGCATACTAAAGTGCCTGTTCACTTCTTTTGCCCAATTTTAAATTGGCTTGTCTATCTTTTTCTTACTGGTTTGTACTAGTCCTTTGTCAAATACACATATTGGAAAATATCTTCTCCTAGTCTGTGGCTTGAATTTTCATTCTCTCAATGGTGTCTTGTGATGAATAGAAGTTCTTAATTCTAAGGAAGTCCAATTTATCTATCTTTTATGGTTAGCAATTGTAGTGTTCTATTTAAGAAATATTTGTATATCCCAAGGTTATAAAGATATTCTTCTTTGCTTTCTCCTAGAAGCTTTGCTGTTTTTCCTTTTACCTTTACGTCTATGATATATCTTGAATTCATTTTTGCATATGCTGTGTAATAGGTGTCATGCTTCACGTTATTTGCATATGAATATCCAATTGACCCAGCACCAATTACAGAAAAGACTATCCTTCCCCCATTGAATTGTATTACTACATATATTGTGTATTGTATTGAATTATACATGTAGGTCTGTTCCTATTTGTCTATCATTGCACCAATAACATCTGCTTAATTAGGATAGCTTTATGGTAAGTCTTGCTCTTTGGTAGGTTAAATCCTCCAACATTTTCTCCTACAGAATTGCTTTGGCTATTCTAAGTTCTTTGCATTTCCATATACATAAATCTTATAATCAGCTGGTCAATTTAAACAAATTAACAATTTAAACAATTTAAACAATTTAAACATTTTGTTTGTAAGATCCATTCATGTTGCTGTAGTTTATTCCTTTTCTTTAGTGGTTAATGTACCATTGGCTAAAACCACTATAATTAGTTGATTTCTATATAACATTTTCACTCAGTCTTAATGGTAGAATTAGTTAAGGGCATTAACATCTAGAACAAAAGGAACATTATGGACTGGCAATTCTATAGGGAATTTGTACAAGAAATTTTCAGATTTTCACCTAGAACTTAACAATATTACAATAAAATATATGAATGAGAAATGTGGTAATATGGAACCATGTAAATAAATTACTGAGAAGTATATTTTGTCTATCCTTTCACCAATTATAAAGAGCTTGGAAACCAATTTTGAAATCCAAGTGTATGCATAAAAGAATAAAACACACCAAAATGATAACAGTGAATAAAATAAACAGGAATAATATTGTCTTCTATATGCTTTTCTGAATTTTTCAGGCACATCAGCATGAAACAGGGGTGAATATGGGAGAGGATAAAGAAAAAGGTAAGAAGGGATGGGGTGCTTTTGTGCTGTGGGAGCCTGCTGGAGGGCAGACAGTGGGTCAACTCTACAATGAACACATATACCGTTTATGATCAGTTTTAAAAAATCAATACGTTTTAGATAAAACAAATTTTACTGAATTTCCATCAATGCGATTTTAAAAAGGAGACTGTTCTTTAAATATCTTATTGTTCTCTAGTTCTAACTAGTAACTTTCTTTTTCCTTTGGATCCTCTATATAATTGAAAAGATAGATATTTATGTAATAAGAATCATACTCAAGGAACAGATAGTCTGGTGAAAGTTTTGCTCACTTGGCTTTCAAGAAACCTCAGGTGGAATTATATGAGTGGTCTTCAGTGACAAAAGAGTTTAAGATCCAAAGATCAATACATACACTGCCTTTTTGACAATGAACAAATATTGCTAAGTCCACATCAATGAAAAGAGAAGTTATATAGGGTACAAAGTTGTGTAAAACATACTGCAACAATGGAACTTACAATCTCTGTGGGAAGCCAAAACAAAAATTTATGAAAGGTTTAATTTCCACTGAAGGCTACCAGGCTAAATGCTTAAAATGGGAATTAAATCTGAATTTACTACCCTGAGAAGGGAAGGGTCTTGCGACAGATCACCCATTGTTTCTTTTTGAGACCATTCATTCATTCGTTTGAATGCTTCCTATGTGTTAAGGCTTAGAGATACAAAGATGCTAAGAGTTTATAATCCTAAAACCCTAAATCTAGAGTTTTATCACTATCTACCTTCTGGAGAAGGGCAATTAATTGATTAAAGCCAATATGTAACTCTAAAGATAGCCTCTATTCTGTTCAGCCTTTATTTCTGTTGAGGCTACACCCAAGATTTTACACAGAGGTAATGGAGGTGCCCAAATAAGCGCTTAGGAAATTGACAGAGAAATCTGCCACTGGTCAGGAAACCAACTCCAGTCAGGAACCTGCTCCTAAATCTTCCATTTATACTGAAATGATGATTTTAAGGACAACCACCCACAAACAAATGGAGCTGTGACATACTTAAAAAGAATTACATCTGATGTGTATTTAGGAAGTATGCTTTTTAGTATCTGTAGGAGACTTTCTCTTTAAAAAGTTTTAACATCCATCACTGTGAGCTTCCTATTACATCTATATAAGAAATTGGGGGAGAGGGAATCTGCAGGGTCTGGAGGGAGACACCGAAGATATTTCTTCTATAGAGTATAGGTGTCCTCATAGGAAAGTTTCTTACATATATTAATTCTGTGGATTTTTTTGCAGATCACTCCTAATCAACCATCTGAGTCATAATTTGACTAGGGACCATATAGCACTCTGACAGAAACACAGTACAGGTCGCCTTGACCTGTATGAATGAATCTATACATTCGCATTCCCCCAACAGTGTTTTGACAGTAGATGGCAATCAATATGGGTTGGCTCTATTTGTTGGATGTAGAGGTGAATAAACAAATGAACTGTTTGTCATTTTCATTAGAACTAAAGAATTAAGAGTCTGAGTTACTTCCAAAGGGAAATGAGGGACCATGGGAAGTGCGGAATATCAGGGAGGCTGGGAGAGGGATGAGGAAGCCGGCCCACGAGGCGCGGGAACTGGAAGGCAGGATCTGGGCAGCTCACCTTCACGTGCTCGTAGTAGCTCCCTGTGCACAGCCGCGTCACACCTTTGAACTCGGACTCAAAGCTCTGCAGTCTTCGTAGCAGATGGTTCACGACTTTATTCACAACATCTGCCGCCTCTGAGATTTCCTGGCGGCGTAGCCTCAACTTGTCCAGCACATCTCGGAGTTCAGGGCTGCCGTACACCCCCTTCCTCCGGCGGAGACTAGGGGCTCCGGGGAGGTCAGAGACCGCCGTGGGGGCGGGAGGGGGTCTCTGCTTCCCAGCGGCGCGTGCACCCCCGTCGCGGCGAGATCCAGCCCTGGGAAGGGGAGCCCCTAGGGCCGCGGGAGGTTCCGGCCCTTCCGCCAGATCCGCCTGCCCGTCCACCGCGTCCTCCGCGCTCTGAGGCGCCTTATCGGAGCCGGCACCTCGCGCGCCCACCTGAGGCCTCCCTACGGGGCCAGGGGTGCTCTTCTTCCGCTGGGATCCCGATGCCCTGGTGGAGCCGCATCTCTGCGCGTTGGGCTGGGCAGCCTCGGGGACGACCCGAGACTCGGTGGGCTTCGTTAGGGCGCCCCTCGCCCTCGGCGCTGAAACCTTGGGTGCGGCAGCCCCGGCCTTCGAAGCTGCCCGCGTCCCCTTTCCGCGCCTAGAATCCATGCCTGGCGCTCTCTGCTACCGAGAAGTTGGCTCCGCTTAGGGAAAAGGCGGCAGAAACAGAAACCAGTAGCTGCGGCTGGAAATGAAACTTAAAAACCTGGCGGGAACACAGCTGCGGAGCACGCGCCTGAAGGGGAACCCAAGCCGGAAGGGGGGAGGGGGGGACCACGCCCCCTCAGTGACTGGACAGATTTCCCACGGCGCTGGGAGAGGCGCTTTGTGAAGGTCTCTCTGGTGCCATCGATGCCACTGGCTCCGGCACCACTCAAAATGTAACCGAGCAAAGCAGGAAACACTCTCAGGAGCTGTAAAAGCCAGACGCATTTGCTGGCACAGCGCCTAAAAGAATTTTGGGAAACTACAGATTTTCTCGCCCACTCAAATTGACAGAAACTTAAAATCTAAGTTTAAATATGGGTATTTTTAAAAAAAATTTTATTGGGGAATATTGGGGGACAGTGTGTTTCTCCAGGGCCCATCAGGTCCAAGTAGTAGTCCTTCAATCCAGTTGTGGAGGGTGCAGCTCAGCTCCAAGTCCACGCCATCCTCAATCTTTAGTTGCAGAGGGAGCAGCCCACCATCCCACGCAGGAATTGATCTGGCAACCTTGTTGTTG
Organism: Rhinolophus sinicus; assembly: GCF_036562045.2. Taxonomy (NCBI): domain Eukaryota; kingdom Metazoa; phylum Chordata; class Mammalia; order Chiroptera; family Rhinolophidae; genus Rhinolophus; species Rhinolophus sinicus. Next base: position 111,597,450 of record NC_133755.1, read on the forward strand.
AGGGCTGCTCTAAGCAGCTCCTTGCCTTCAATCTAGTTGGAGGACACAGCTCACTGACCTATGTGGGAATCGAACAGGAAACCCTGTTTCTCAGAGTTCTTGCTCTAACCAGCTGAGCCATCCGGCTGCCCCAAAGGTATTTTTTAAATTAAGGGAAACACAAGATGAACTTTCACAAGAGGGAAAGGGATGAATGAAGATTGACTGTAACTGAAATAAATATTTAATTTTATTTGAATTTTTAAAGGCATACACATTAAAGACATTGTGTGAAGTTCTTATCCTTGAGCTTTATCCATTGGTTCTCAAAAGCTCATCAAAAAAATCATACATTTTAAATAACCCATGCTGCTTCCACAGTTGAGATTCCAAAGTATCTCAACACAGGCTTTCAAATATCTTTCTAAAGCCAAGCCATTTATAGAAATACATAGGAGACAGGGACCCCTTTGGGTTTAGAATGCTTTGAGTACTGTTTTAAACCATCCTAACCATTTTTAAGTGTACAGTTCAGTAATATTACGTACCTTAACGTTGTTGTGCAACCATCACCACAATCCATCTTCAGAACTCTTCATCTTGGAAAAGTGAAACTCTGTACCTGTTAAATAATAACACCCCAGCCCTGTCTCTCTCCCCCCAGCCCATGGCAAACACCCTTCTACTTTCTGTCTCTATGAATTTGACTACTCTAGGTACCTCATGGAAGTGGAATCATACAGTCTTTACCTTTTTGTGACTGGCTTATTTCACTTAAGATAATGTCCTCAAGGTTTATCCATGTTGCAGTATGTGTCAGCCTCCCTTTTTAAGGCTGAATAATTCCAATCTGTGTCTGTGTGTGTGTGTGTGTGTGTGTGTGTATACACACATATACATGTATATATCATATACACATATATATATACATATATCACATTTTATTTATCCATTCATCTGTCAATGGACAAAAATGGTTTCATCCGAAATCATCCCAAAAGCAAAAGTCCAGGATCAGATGGCTTCACTAGTGAATTCTACCAAACCTTCAAAGAGGATCTAATACCTGTCCTATTCAAACTCTTCCAAAAAACTGAAGAAGCGACAATACTCCCTAACTCACTTTATGAGGCCAACATTACCCTGATACCAAAACCTGGTAAGGATAACACAAAAATACAAAACTACAGACCAATATCTCTGATGAATACAGATGCAAAAATCCTAAACAAAATTCTAGCAAATCAAATGAAACAATGCATTAAAATGATTATTTGGGGGCTGGCCCGGTGACTCAGGCGGTTGGGGCTCTATGCTCCTAACTCCGAAGGCTGCCGGTTCGATTCCCACATGGGCCAGTGGGCTCTCAACCACAAGGTTGCCAGTTCAATTCCTTGACTCCCGGTTGGATTCCTCAACTCCCGGTTGAATTCCGCAACTCCCATGGTGGCTGTGCCCCCTGCAACTAAGATTGTACATGGCACCTTGAGCTGAGCTGCCACTGAGCTCCCGGATGGCTTAGTTGGTTGGAGCACGTCCTCTCAACGACAAGGTTGCCAGTTCGACTCCCGCAAGGGATGTTGGGCTGCATTCCCTGAAACTAACAACAGCAACTGGACCTGGAGCTGAGCTGTGCCCTCCACAACTAAGATTGAAAGGACAACAACTTGACTTGGAAAAAGTCCTGGAAGTACACACTGTTCCCCAATAAAGTCCTGTTTCCCTTCCCCAATAAAATCTTTAAAATAAAAAAAAGATTATTTGTCACGACCAAGTGGGGTTCATCCCAGGAGCACAAGGATGGTTCAACATAAGCAAATCCATCAATGTGATACATCACATAAACAAAATAAAGGACAAAAATCATATGATTATATCAATTGATGCAGAAAAAGCGTTTGACAAGATATAACATCCATTTATGATTAAAACACTTAATAAAATAGGTATAGAAGGAAAATACCTTAACATAATAAAGGCCATATATGACAAACCCTCAGCTAATCTCATAATTAACGGTGAAAAACTGAAGCCCTTTGCTCTACATTCAGGAACACGACAGGACTGTCCCCTATCGCCTCTGCTTTTCAACACAGTGTTGGAAGTCCTCGCCAGAGCAACCAGGCAAGAGAAAGAAATAAAAGGCATCCAAATTGGAAATGCAGAAGTTAAATTGTTAAATTGCAGATGACATGATGCTATATATAGAAAAGCCTAAGATTCCACCGAAAAGCTATTAGAAACAATCAACAAATATAGTAAAGTTGCCGGCTACAAAATCAACATCAAAAGTCCATTGCATTCCTATATACTAACAATGAAATCTCAGAAAAAGAAATTAAAAAAACAATTCTTTTTGCAATTGCAACAAAAAGAATAAAATACCTAGGAATAAACTTAACCAAGGATGTGAAATGGATCAAAATGGATCAAAGACTTAAGCATAAGACCGGAAACAATAAACTGCATAGAAGAAAATGCAGGTACTAAACTTATGGACCTTGGGTTCAAAGAGCATTTTAAGAATTTGACTCCAAAGGCATGGGAAGTAAAAGCTAAAATAAATGAATGGGACTACATCAAATTTAAAAGCTTCTGCACAGCAAAAGAAACCATTGACAAAATAAAGAGACAACCAACTGAATGGGAGAAGATTTTTGCAAACAGTGCCTCCGATAAGGGGCTAATATCCAAAATACACAAGGAACTCATACAACTCAGTAACAAAAAAACAACCCAATTGAAAAATGGGCAGACGACCTGAAGACATTTCTCCAAAGAGGACATACAAATGGCAAATAGACATATGAAAAAATGTTCAATATCACTAATCATCAGAGAAATGCAAATAAAAACCACAATGAGATATCACCTCACCCCAGTCAGAATGAATATCATCAACAAGACAAATAGTAAAAAGTGTTGGAGAGGCTGTGGAAAAAAAGGAACCCTCATACACTGTTGGTGGGAATGCAGACTGGTGCAGCCGTTATGGAAGGCAGTGTGGAGGTTCCTCAAAAAATTACGAATAGAATTGCCATATGACCCAGCAATCCCTCTTCTGGGTATCTACCCAAAAAATCTGAAAACATTTATCCATAAAGACATATGTGCTCCAATGTTCATTGCAGAGTTATTTACAGTGGCCAAGACATGGAAACAATCAAAATGTCCTTCGATAGATAAATGGATAAAGAAGTTGTGGTATATATACACAATGGTATACTATTCGACAGTAAGAATAGATGAAATAGGACCATTTGTGACAACATGGATGGATCTTGAGATTATAATGCTCAGTGAAATAAGTCAGACAGAAAAAGTAGAGAACCAGGATTTCAATGATATGTGGTATATAAACTGAAAACAAAAGAACAAGACAAACAACTGAAAGAGCAAAAACTCATAGACATAGATAATAGTTTAGGGGTTACCAGAGCGTAAGGGGGAGGGGAGAGCGGGGCTCTAGAAGCGGGTAAATGGGTTCTAATATATGGTGATGAAAAGAGAACTGACTTTGGGTGGTGAACACACAATGCGAAATATAATGTATTCAGGAATTGTACACCTGAAATCTGTGTAATTTTACTAACAATTGTCACCCCAATAAACGTTAATTTAAAGAAAAAATAAAAAACAATCCAAACGCCCAGTAATTGGAGTCAATTAAATAAATTACAGTTCCCATACACAATCGAAGATTATGTACCACTAAAAAGTGAGATAGATTCATATATACTGGCATGGAGAAAGTCAAAAACACATTGCTAAAAAAAGAAGCAAACTGAAAAACAATATGAGCACAGTATTATATGTGCAAAATAATAGTAGTATTAGTATTGTAAAAAAAGCTAGAAGGCACTAGCAACAAAATGCTAACAATATAGAGGTGGGGATTGGGAAGGCTTCATTGAAATTGTAAGTTCTTTAACTGTCAAAAGTTTTGTATTTCTGTAAGGTTTAAATTGTGTATATAGAACGCTTATTAATGTTATAAGACAATGAAATTATGTATTTGATAGATTTTAATAATCAGAATAAAACTCCCACACAGGTTGTTTCACTCTTTAACCAGTCAAAAGTTTCTTAAGGAAAGTTTTAAAAATAAATTTCAGAAGGCTGTACGTTTTACCTTCAACCGTTCGCTTTCCCCTAATTAGCCATCATGAATCTTTTATCCACAGAGGTACTTGAACTTTCGAATCTATTCCTATTCAGACTGTAGTCTTTATAAACAAACAAAAGTCAAAGTGATATTGCACCAGAAAATTAAAATATCTGATAAAGCAAAGTGATCAAAATCATTGTTCGTAGGTGGCCACCTGGAGATTAGGGCTGCAACTCACCAAAAACGACAAAAAAATGACCGCGTTAGACACCCCAGTTCACGGCCACATAAGATCAGACAACTTGCACAAACCAAGAAACAAGCACACACCCCCGCCCCACTAGCGCCCTTTCCAGGTCTCGCTTCACTAGTGAGGTCGCGCCAAACCGCCAATTAGCGGCGACGCAGGACGGAGACGTGCTACGCCGTGACGTCAGAGCAAGATGGCTGCGCCCTGAAATTTCCCCGTCGTATCCTGAATTTTTGCGCCTCGCTTGTGTTAGGTTCACAGTCAGAATCTGCCTTTCTCCAGCCATGTTCTCCTTCCGAGGTTGTGGTCGCTGGGTTGCAGCTTCTGTCACCAAACAACACCTTCCGTTGGGTCGGTTTAGCGGTGACAGCGCGGCGTCCCGGACTCCGCATTTCGACGTGGTAGTCATCGGCGGAGGACATGCCGGGACCGAGGCAGCCGCCGCTGCTGCTCGGTGCGGTTCCCGGACTCTGCTACTTACGCACCGCGTGGACACGATCGGTGAGGAGTGCAAGTGGTGTGGAGCTTGGTGTAGGCAATCTGCGAATAATCCCCTTTTCCTCCAGGGCCTGATGTGGGCAGCCCCTTCCCTCTCCCAAGGCTAGTAAGAATTCAGGTGTCTGTGGTTTCAGTCTGATTTTTGTCTTACTGGCCAGGCGGGCCCATGCCAGAACTATGGCTTAGGCTATTCTGTGGACCGCGGATTCTGCTGCTGCTGCTAAAAGTAGCTGCTTGGGGGAGGTGGAGATGGTGCCTAGGGAAAGGGGGAAACTAAAATTACTAACTATAGTAGGTGACAGGTTCTTATTTCAGTGTTGCCATGTACCCTTTACTACCGTAGCTTGTTGCTTTGGATAAAAAGTGAATTAACATTACTGAAAGTTTATTAAAAGTTTAATGAGATTTTGTGAAGCCCTTTTGAAGAACGATGCCATCTTTTGCTCCATGTTTCTACAGGATGTTTGTTCCCCAGTTTTGAGATTAGGACTCGACAGTACTAGTTTTGCCCTTAATTAACGGTTGGACGACCATAATTTAAAGCAAGACCGCTCTCTTACATCATGATAGATGCTAGCTAAAACAGTATCTTGTAAATTATGCGTGCCTATGTCTTTCCTCCTGCATTTTGCTTAAGAGTAAACAGTACTTAAAATATTAACTGTATTAGCTATTTTATACAAATTGTTAATAAATCACATATCAGTATACTGAAGTCCTTTTCTTTTGAAGGGGGGGCTATATGATTACCCGAAAGATTACACTTTGCTCATTATACAGTATTGCTTATTGTAGTACCTTTCAACAATAATAACAAAAATCTAATGAACAAAAAAGTATTTTTTGAACTAAGATGATCATTATATAGTATAAGTAATGTATTTCTGCCAGGGATAAAGGGATTCCCATTAAAACCCATATTCTTGTTCTCAACAAAATATGATCTAAGTTTTTAAATCAATACATTCAGAGATATTTTAGTAACTCTTACAGCTGAGCTTAGTGAATAACAATTCTGTCTTAAAATCAAAGTCTCATTTTTTAAGGTAATTTGATATAGTGGAGTATCAAGTATTTCTACTTGGCCTTAGAAAGAGCTTTGGCTTAGAAAGTTGAACTTCTATAAGAATACAGAATGCAAGAAGTATCTGGTAGTGATTCAGTCATATCATCTGGCAATAGTGAAGTCAGAGAGAGAAATCTTTATACTAACCTGGGAGATAATGTTTTTTTTTGCAAACTATTTTTTGCATTTCACAACAAGAGACAAGCCTTCTGAGCGTGTTTATTCTATATGTATCACCTGTGTATTTCATGGAGAGTGTTGTCCTTCAAAGAGTTGTTAGACATTCTGAACTTTTAATCCGGGCTCCACTGGTATACTATCTGTGTGACCCTTGGATAATGGACAATTTATCTAAGCCTCAGTTTCTTTCTCTATGAAATAGAAATCATAGTACCAACTTCATCCTGTTGCTGTAAAGTTTAAGTCAGAAAATACATGCAACTCATCTGGAATAGTGCCTGGCCCATATTAAATGGTCAGATGTTAACTTGTTTTACCATAAGCTTCCATTTGGCTGACTTAAATTCTTCAGTAGAGTGAAAAATGTACTTGATTTATACATTTCTACTGCCCCTGCCCACCCCAACTACTGGTACCACACTTAGGATGTTAGTAGCCTCTATTTAAGAGCATAGATGACCAAAAGAGCTTATTCCAACTCCAAATAATTGGAAATGAATGCTAGCATCCCGGAGTTTTATGTTGAGAAAAATTTTGAGCGCTAAATAAAAGAGAGTGACATGTTCAACTTTTATGCCAATAAGGAGAGGGGCTCAACATTGATACACGTATTTCTTTGAGAAAAAGTTTTCAGCAGTTTGAAAAGATGAGGATTTCTTTGCACTTGACTTTCACAAATGTAAATTTTATATGTAGGTACACTATAACATAGTACACTAATTCAATAAAGTGCCTAGAAGTTGTCTAGTTTAATGACATGAGAAAGTGGTGGAATTTCAATAATTTATTGTTAATTTTTTAGGGTTTTTTTCCCCTTGTGTATTGAGGAGACTCATTGCTGAGGATCAGAGTTTGAGAAAATGTCAGAAATTAGAGGGATGCAGAGATTTTAAAAAAATTAATTGATATATAAAGCTGTTTTAGATAGTAGCAGTATCTAAAAGTGATGGTGTAGGAGCCAGGCACACAATTTAAATGTCGGAGGCTAAGTGGATGTAAAACAGCACAGAGTGCTGGCAATAGCGGTGAGTTGGAAGATATATTCCTATTCACTGTTTGGTTATTTTTAACAAAAGCCTTATGTGTACCAAGCAAAACATCACAGGCAAACTATTGGGTTATGACCTCTGATCTAAAAGTATCTGAAATGTGTCCTCTTTAAAGATGGGAAGAGGATTACTTAAGAGTGGTACAGAGTGATAGAAAAAAAATCAGACTTAGTGATGTTGTCCCACACTTCCAGTTTATATTTTGGTTACTTATTCATTAACAAACAATTCAAATGTTTCAGGTGTGATTAAGGTATTGTGTGTGTGTTTCTAAACAAAAAAGTCCTTGTCTGAAATATTTAGAGTTGATATGATGTGTAGGAGAGAGGGAAATGGGTATAAAAGACGTAAGATTGGACCTGAGTCAATAATTGGGAATTAATTACAGTATTCTCTGTACTTCTTGTTTTTTATATTTCTTTTATAAAATAGTTTAACATTTATATGTGAAATAATAAGTTGACTTAGAAACTCAGGAGTGCAAATCTGTTGCTTTCATATAAACTCAATGATAGGCTAAATATTTACTGTTTATGCTTATTGAGTTTATACACTGGAGCACTTTTCTAAGATATCCATGTAAGGATATTTTTTACACATTTGAGAAAATAATCAGAATTTTTTAATGGTGCTGGTGAAGGAAAATTATTTAATGATTAAAATAAATATAAAAACCAATTCAAAGAAATTATATGATTGTTTTAAAAAGTGAAGATCAGAAGCAAAGACTATTTTACACTGACTTGGGAAATAAAACAGTTATTACTAAATGTTCTTTATTGCATATTCTATTCCAGACACTTCTTTTCTAACAGCAAGTCTGCAGGTAGAGCAGCTTTAAGGTTGGTTAATTCAGCATTGTCACAGTATCCAAGGATTCAAATTCCTTCCACTTCCCCATTGCGCCACTCTTGGATTATCTTCACGCCAGCTATCCTCATGATTGCAAAATAGCTGTAGTAGTTCCCGGTGTCACATTCAGATATGACAACTTTCAGCAGAGGAAGGTTTTTTTTTCTTCTTGTACCTCTTTAAAGAGGAAGAAAAACAAACCTGTCCTAGAGACCGCCTCCCCAACAGATTAACCCCTCAGAACTTATTTTCCACCCTTAAATCAGACACTGGCAAGTAGGAACGGGATTACCATGATTACTTTAGATCATTCAAGACCTGCCCCTAAACTGAGTTCAGGTCATAGTCCCTAAACACAGAGCCTCGTAGAGGAGACTGCTTACTTCAATGAAATGGTGATTCTATGTCAAAGGAAGGAAATAATCTACAGCTATCATCCCTGTTTTTACAGTAGGCAAGCCGAGGTACAGAAAATTAGATAACTTGCCAAAATCACAGAGATTATAAGTGATAGATCTAGCAATTGAGCTAGATCTCTCACTAACTCCTAACCCATGCTCCTAATCACGGCACTACTTAGTCTTCCTATGGAGACTACAAACACTTTTAGAGGGCTCGATGGTGGCTGCAATGCACCTGCAGATGTTGGCATAGCTGTCCCACCCTTCCACCTCCCATAAAAACCCTTGAGGTAACCACATGAGTTTAGACCTCCGAATAAGACTAGGGGAATTTAAAGAGAAGGTATAAAATATGGTTTGTACTTTGAGGAAGTTTATTTAATTATTTCTACAAAATAAACAAACACAAAACAGCAGATGGTATTTATGGAAGGCATAATTGTTTATGACAGTGAACTATTGCTGGGGGACTTCTTAAAAGTATGTTTGATTTGGATGGTTTCATGAGATAAGGATTTCAAAACTACATTTTAAAGGAAAAAGCAACCTAGTGAAATCGTGAAAATATACATCAAGGAAAAGATTGCAAGGAAACTACATGCAATGGTTTGCCTTCCAGAGTGCCCAGAGTAACTCTTGCATCCCACTGGAACTTTTGAAATTTTATTTTAAGTGTTTGTTTCAAGTTTTTTATTTTTTATCACGAGATGATTCTAGACACTTGTACCGACATTTCCCTGTTAAACACCCACTGATGCAAAGTGCTCATGTATTTATTTTCTTTCTGTCTGTTTTCTTTAGGTCAGATGTCCTGTAATCCTTCCTTTGGCGGCATCGGAAAGGGGCATTTAATGAGGGAAGTTGATGCTTTGGATGGCCTGTGTTCTCGAATCTGTGACCAGTCTGGTGTGCATTACAAAGTATTAAACCGGCGTAAGGGACCAGCTGTTTGGGGTCTGAGAGCTCAAATTGATAGGAAGCTCTATAAGCAGAACATGCAGGTAAGAATAGGGCATAAAAACAGGGATGACTGTAGTGATTGTTTAACTGTTGTTTCAACTTGCATTCTCTTTTGATAGAAAGAAATCTTAACTACACCGCTGCTTACTGTTCAAGAGGGAGCTGTAGAAGATCTTATTCTTACAGAACCAGAACCTGAGCACACTGGGAAATGCCGTGCCAGTGGTGTTGTTTTGGGTATGTACTAGTTATAGACGATGATGACAGTATCAAACTTCATATAAGCAAGTTACTTTAGAGTGGAGATGTTTTGCTTATTCTAGGAAATTTTTGTGTGTTCATGGATGAGGAAAACTGTATAAAAACAATTCTTTCATTGGCCTTTGTGAGGCTTAGTCAAATTATGGGCTCATCTTTACTGTCTTAGTGTCGGAACTTATAGCCTACATAATTGTGTCTTTTTCTCTTGGTCTTTCTGTCGTATTTTTTATTTTTCCTAGTTCTGACTTTAAATTTTTTAAATTCATATTTTATGAGATTATATGTTTTTTATTTAAAAGAGTTCTGTATTAAATTTTAATCAAAATAACACATGCATGTAATTTTTACAAAAATCAAATAGAATTTAAGTTTGTCTGGATAAACAGTTATCTCTGTATGTTAGGTCTGTATACCCTCTACCTAACTGCTTCAGCTTTTTTAGCTGTCACTTCTGAGCTGTACTTAATATTTCTAAACAGTATGCTTATATTTTAACTTCCTAAGTTATCAGTCTTAAACATTATCTGTTAACTTTTTTTATGGTGGCTCTCTTTAATCCCCTACTTTCCTTCCCTCTATCCTCGCCATATAATTATACTACAAAGTTTGGGTGATAGTGTTTATATTATTATGATAAAATATTGTTCACTGCAGATCCAACTAGAGTATTATGTTTGTTTTCTTTCATGTAACTCTTTATTTTGCCTTGGGTTAATTTTTATTTGCTTATTTTACCTGTGTACCTGTTCAACTTTTTCATCAGAAAAAATTCTTTTTCTCAATGCTCAAAAAATCTATCAGTTCTTGTTTTTCCTTTGCTGCTTATTTTGCTTGTTTTCCTTTGCTGCTTGTTTTGCTTATTACCAAAAATAACAACTTCCACAACCCATCTGCTATGAGCAGGACAATTTCTATCTAGGCTTTCTGCACAGATGTCATTTTGAGACTTTCTTTCACTGCTTTGCTGTGTTATATCATTCCTTGTTTCCTGGGATTCTAGTCTGTCTCTTTCTTACTACCTTGTTGTGCTAGAGCGTGTCTCCCAGTAGCTTCCTAAGAAAAGATGCATGGGAGATAGGTTTTTTGAGTTCTTGCATATCTGAAAGTATATTATTCTTAAACTTGACTCTTAATTTGGCTGAGAATAGAATTTTAGTTTAAGTAATTTTTCCTGAGAATTTTGACAGTCTCGCTCCACCATCTTTTAGCTTCCAATTTTGCTGTGAAGAAGCTCAATGCATATTGACTTAAAATCGTTTGAAAGCTTCTGTGATCTTATATCTGGTGTTCTGAAATTTTAAAATGATGTCCCTTGCTGTGGTCTTCATTGATTCATTGTAGTGAAGTACTACGTGTCCTTAAACTAGAAGTCTGTGTCCTTGATTTCTGGGGTATTTTCTTCTATTATTTCTCCATGCTATCTTTCTGTAACTCCTGTCCTTTCCTGGATTAATCTTTTAGGTTTCTTCTATTTTTATTTTTTGTCATTTTTGCCATATTTTCTTCGGAGAATTCCTTAACTTTATTGTCCAAATCCTTATACCTTTAAATTATTTATACTTCTGTTACTTAATTTAGTATCTTTGAATGCTATTTTTTTATCCTGTCTATATTTTATAGACTCCATAATACAATTTTTTATTATGGTAGAATATACATAATATAAAATTTGCCATTTTAGTTATTTTTATTTGTATAATTTAGTGCTATTCAGTACACCTACAGTGTTGTACATCTGTCACACTATTTCCAGAACTTTTTCATCCTCCTAACTGAAACTCTGTAACCCATTAAATAGTGACTCCCATTACCCAAAGAATAAACCTAAATTTTCTTATAAGGTAGGTCTGTCTGCAGATAAAACCTTTATACATAGATTGCAATTAATACTTCCTTAATTTTAGCCCCAAGCTTCATTCCTATGTTCCTCAGTTCTCATTCTCAGTTCTCTAATTTCTGAGCCTTTGTAGGGCAAATTAGTTCATCCTCATTGGTGTGTTCTCTTCAGATTCTTGAGTTATAGTCTTCTCTGTATAATCCTCTTCCCATCTTTAAAGAGGACACATTTCAGATACTTTTAGATCAGAGGTCATAACCCAATAGTTTAGCAGTCCCCTCTGCTAAATCAATTATTACTCTTCCAACCACTTTTTATTTTCCAAAAATATTTTGAAATGTCTCACCTTTTGACAAGTTCTTTCCCATTACTATACCTTTTTTGCCCCCTTTATTTCATTTTCTTGGAGTTTTAGCAGGGAGAAGGAATCATGTGAAATAGTCTGTCATATTTAACCAGAAGTCTAAAGTTAATTAATTTAAAAATGATGTAATCGTTGTTGAGTGTTGGTGTGATTTTAGGAACATATGAATTGTTGATAGCACATTATGTTTTCCCAGCTTTCTTGGATTCTTGAGCTTGATAACATATAGCCTTCTTACTCATCTAAAATTATTTCTCAAGTTTCTAAAGACAAAGTTTTTCTGTAGTTCTAATGTAAAATAGTAACATTCCAATTTGATCCGTGGTAACAATTAGAATACGATTATTACTCTCTTATCCTTTAGCGGATGGAAGCAAAGTATATGCGGACAGCGTGATTCTGACTACTGGGACGTTTTTGAGAGGCATGATTGTAATTGGATTGGAGATGCATCCAGCAGGACGTTTAGGGGATCAGCCTTCTGTAGGGTTGGCTCAGACGCTAGAGAAGTTGGGGTTTGTGGTGGGAAGATTGAAGACTGGAACTCCACCCCGAATTGCCAAAGAGTCCATTAATTTCAGCATTCTGAACCAGCAGACACCAGATAATCCATCCATACCATTCAGCTTTCTTAATGAAACTGTGTGGATTAAGGTAAGATAATTTATGAAAATCTGGCTTCACAGCTAATATTAGCTATTCACAGCAGGATATAGCCGAACTCTTTTCTTTTTATTTTCCATTCTCTTCCCCCTTCCCCTTCCTTCTTCCTCTTCCTTTATTTTCGGTAGCAATTCACTTTACATCACTATTAGGGTGCAAAAAAGTGGCCTTTAAAAGATTAGCTAATTTGGTTAATTGGGTGTTTTCCCCTAAGTTCTTAAATTTCATTACTTCAATAACTTTGCCTACTTAAGCTTTTTGAAACAATGTCAGACCTACAGAAAAGTTGCAAGACTATTAAAACAATCTCCTATAAGCCTTTGAAATTCACCCATTGTTAATATTTTATCATATTTATCTTTCTCGTATTACAAAACAGTAGTATACATGTTTATTCTTACTCCTTTTTTTCCTGAAACATGAGAGTAAATTGCAGAGATTATGACCCTTTACCTCTAAATACTTCAATCTGTATCTCAACTAAACACAAAAACATCCTCTTATAACCTCAACGCAGTGATGAAATTCAGGGAATTTAACATTGATATAGTACAGTTATCTAATATAAAGTCCATAGTCAGATTTTGCTGAGTCCCAATATTGCTTCTTATAGCAACCTTTTTTTTCCAATCTAAGATCATATATTGCATCTATCATTTCTCTTTAATTTGAAACAGTTCCTCAGTCTTTCATGATGCTTTGAAGAGTACAGGCTACTTTTATCTATCTTTTGAATATAAAAAAAAAAAGTATATTGTGTGTTTAGAACTGAGGACTAATAATTGAGGTTCTAGTTTCTGGTGAATGTTATTCTGATGAATGACTCCAAATATTCTGTTATTTTGAAAAATCACTTTTATATTTTTGCTTTGTGTAAATTATGATACTTTTTTAGTATATATTTTTTAAACTGCTTATTATAAAAATTTAAGTTTACAGAGAGTAGAAAAAATAGTATAATGAATCTATGTGTCCATCACCTAGCTTCAATAAATAGCAGTTTTGGCATTCTTGTTTTATCTTTCCTCAACACTTTATTCTTGCTGAGTTTTAAAGCAATAGTACCAGACATCACATCATTTCACTTATAAAATCAACCACAATACCATTATCACACCCAGCAAAAGTTTCTTAAGGTCATCCAATATTTAGTGTTCAATTTTCACTTGTTGTTTTTTTACACTTGTTTTAAAATATTTAAAATGTTTAGTTTATTTTAAATGTTTTTGTAGGTGTTTTATTTGAAGCAGGAAGCAGTTAAGTTTTATACATTGCATTGGGTGCCGTGTCTTATGACAGTTCTCCCTCTTTTTTCCCCTGACATTTGTATGTGAAAGAAATAGTCATTTATTCTCTATCTCCCACATTTCAGATTTGTGTGATTTTATCCCTCTGGTGCCTCAAACATGTTTCTATATCCTCTATATTTTCTGTAAACTGATAGATCTAGAGGCTTGCTCAGATTTAGGTTCATCTTTTGGGTTGTTTTTGGCAAGAATACTTCGTAAGTAGTACTCAGCATTATGAATACATTTAATGTCTATAAAAGTAAGTGCATATTATGTGTGCAATTTATTTGAATAAGAGGTAAACTAGTAAAAAGGCACTGTTATAATGAGTTCCTGTGTTTTAGCCAGAAGATCAGCTGCCATGTTACTTGACTCACACCAACCCTAAAGTAGATGAGATTGTCCTTGAGAACCTTCACCTTAATAGTCACATTAAGGAAACTACAAGAGGACCTCGGTAAGGACAAAACGTCACTGCTCAATTATTTTAAGGAATGATGTCAACCCTCTTTTGTTTGTTTCATTAAATTTCTTTATTTCAATGTCCTGTTCTAGATACTGTCCCTCCATCGAATCAAAGGTTTTACGTTTTCCAAATCGTCTACATCAGGTTTGGTTGGAACCTGAAGGAATGGATTCTGACCTCATCTATCCCCAAGGGTTATCTGTGACGCTACCAGCTGAATTACAAGAGAAAATGATCACATGCATCAGAGGCTTGGAGAAAGCTAAAATGATCCATCCAGGTAAAGAGAATCACAGCTGCCCTTCAGTGTGAGCCCAGCATCTCCTTAGCAGACAGTGAGGAGATCTTAGCTACAGTCATGTTTGCTTAGAGCCTCAGAAGACAAAGCCCAACATTTAAAATAATCCTTGATTTTGAAGAGCATTTAATGATCATCTTTCCATCTCTACCTTGAGGCAAATCCAGTTCCTTGTTTCCTTATTTTGTACCATTTGTTCTTTGGTCAGGCTATGGTGTTCAGTATGATTACTTAGACCCCCGTCAGATCGCTCCTTCTCTCGAGACTCATTTGGTGCAACGTCTCTTCTTCGCTGGGCAGATAAATGGCACTACTGGTTATGAGGAAGCTGCAGCTCAAGTAAGAGTTTGTTCAATCGTTAATAAACAGAAAGGGACTATTTAGCTGGTGTTCCTCCTTTCAATGTCTGTTATGATAATTATATAGGTCTTAGATACAACTCATAACTGTAATAGAAGACATTTCTGTTTCAGGGTATATGGAAATGGCTACTGTATACAATAGGATTTCAAAAAAGAGACTTGTGGTTTTATTACTCTTTTAACATAACATTATTGAAAATTATATTATTCCTTTTAAGTGGGAAGTTATATTTTTACTTGTAAGTGGGAAAAGGCTATAAAAATGTAAGTTGTTAATATAATCTGAGTATCATAATTTTGTTCACCAGCTGCTTATGAATCAGTGTTGTTCCATCAGCAACAAGAAATAAAGAGTGTTCAGCGAGATGAAGCTCTCCAGCTGCCAAAAGACCTAGATTATTTGAGTCTCAAGGATGTGTCTTTGTCATGTGAAGTTCGAGAGAAGCTACATTTCTGTCGCCCACAGACGGTAAGATAACAGGCAGTAGATAGGAACAGGTTATAAATTAAGAGCCAGTGCTTTAATTTTTTAAACCTGGATTTATAATGGCCACATAACTAATGTTTTATAATATTTCATCATAAAAAATTTAACCTCTTTTCAATATTTCTTTGTATGTTACATGTCAGTATGTTTTTATGAAAAATGAAAAAGGTTAGTCTAAATAAATAAGTAGAGGTCAGGATTTGGGTTGATTATATATAATCCAGTGGTTTTTCCAACCATTACTTAGATCCCACTCTAGGGGTTCTAGAGTGTTGTCTTGGGAGCTACTAGGAGAAAGGGGAGCCAAAGAAGTTCCCCACCCATTCTTTAGCATGTGTGTACACGCATGTGTGCATGCATGCGTACACACTTGCACGTCTGTATACATAAAAAACTTCATTATATAGTGTGTAGTATTACACTTCTAAGAAATATTTAAAGACTGATATGCCATATTTATTGATTCTAAGACACATTTTAACATCTCTGAAACTGAGTTGTACTTAAAAATTGGTGGTGTCTGATAGTTAATGGGCAGTGGATTTTATTTTACTTTTTTAGTAGTCATTCATAACATAAAGGAACATTTAACAAAAATCTGGTCTGTAAAAAAATTTTTATTGATTTTTTTTTTTAAGGGAGAAGTGATTTCATCAATATAATATGGTGTTCTTAGCAATAGTCATAATGGGAACCTTACAAACAGGCTTTAAATTTTATAACTATATATACTATTCATTTTGGGTTATGTCTTTATGGATAGTTATAGGCTTCACTGACCTGGATTATGACCGCTAGCCAGACCACATACATTAATTAAAATTAAATAAAACTAAAAGTTCAACTCTTCAGTCATACGAGCCACATTTTTAGTGCTCAGTAGTCACTTATGGCTAGTGGCTATCATGTTGGACAGTGCATTATTACAGTCAAATGGCATAGAAAATTTCCATTATCACAGAAAGTTCAGTTGGACAGCAAAGGTCATTAAGTTTCACAACCCTATCCACAATTCTAAAATAAAAAATGTTCCGATAAATGTTTGCTACAGACTCATTTGGTGGCAAAACTGACCTGAACTGACATGAGGCTATTTAGTCTCTATACCACTTAGAGTTAATATTCATACATTTTGCTGTAAAAATACACTGCAGAAATATTGAGATTAATTATAGGGTGCTGCCCAGTACACTGCTGGGGACGTTATGTTAGTTTAATGAAAAGAAAAATTAGGCACTCTAAACATCTGTTAGTTATGTGGTCTTCGACAAGTCATTTTAATTTTGCTAAGCCTCAGTTTTCCTGGTTTGTACTTTGAAAACACGTTAAGATAATAGTTTTGAAAATATTTTGTAAACTATAATATACAAATTGTCATTGGGAGGAAAATGAAGTTGATTTGATTTAACACAGCTCACTTTGTTTCTCTTGTGGTTTTAATTCATAGATTGGGGCTGCTAGTCGTATACCTGGAGTGACACCTGCTGCCATCATCAATCTGCTCAGATTTGTGAAAACCACTCAGCAGAGACAGGCAGCTTTGAATGAATTGCCCAAAACTGATCACTGTTTATGTGATACAGACAAACTTGAAGAGAGACAGTTATAACTTTCTATTCATGGGAGACTTTTAATTAACATAGGTGTATAGGAGATAAGAAGTATTTCTATTTAGCACCTGTTAAAATAACTGTATTAGTTATTATGGCTTTGTCATTAATTTATGAAGAAGATGGATTATCATTGTGCTTTTTTGTATCTGAAGAAAGAGTTATAAATTTTTAATTTATAACTCTTTCTCTCAGCTGCTCTAATACAGTGAGCCTATTAATATAACTTTGTGCCAGGTTCATTAAAGAGAGCTAGTGGCCCTAAAACTAAAGCTGGAAAAAAAAAATTTAACTTGCCGATTTGCCTGCTCATAAGGACTTTGTCCATTAAATTTAACAAATTGAAAGTCTTGTCTTTCAACTTGTTTTGAACATTAGCAGTCTTCTGCTTGGTTATACTAGGATAGGAGGCAATTTCAAAGCCCTCAAGTTCTTAGGGCTAAAAGTTTGAAACTATGCAAAATTACCCATAATCATTCAGCTAATTTCCAATATTGGAATGTAGTATTGTAGGGTGAAAGTTGACTTCTAAGATTTCTCTGCTTCTGCAGGAAATCCTCACCAATAATTATCTGTGAACATTAATGAAAACCCTATAAAAAGAAAGATTGGAAATCATCATAGTTTCCTATCATTCACAATGTGAAAAACTTTTTGGTAACTTGGTTAAGGCAGAATAAAGTAAAGGAAGGGAGAATGAAGTAAAAGGTAGTTAGGTATTTTATATCATACAGTATTTTCTCATGAAACTGTCATAGCCACAATTTCTTAACACTGAAGACAAATCCATAGTAACTGGTGACTGGCGTTTCCCTGTTTTTAAGTCAGAATTGACAGAAAAATCAGAATGGTGCTAGCATCCCTGTTCCTCTCCAGGACTTCCATGATATGTAGCCACAAAGTTAGGGTGGGACGACCAGCTGGGCCCTTTGGCTGGCTCCTTAGACACCTTGACCTTTCTGGATAGACTAGAGGAGAATACAGTCAGGTGGGCCAGAGGGCCCTACTTGTCCCTGGAAATGCCAACTCGGATCTCAGTTATCAGCCTATGGAGACGTTCCCATCTCAGCTTCAGGCCAAAGCAGATGCTAAGACAGTTTCCAAAGACCCTGAAGTCACTTTGGCTACAGACCTAGGTGTTAAGCCTGATTATAGATGGAGGCAGCCAAATATCTTGTTGCTATAATTGTATGTGGCCAATGGACATAGCTCAGTTTTCATGGATTTGTTTCATCTGTTTCTGGTCTTTCCATAAAGAAGTCAAGATCAGTAGCAGGTGAGAAAGTACTTGTAATACTGCATCATTTAACAATACTCTTTGATACTTGATTTAGTAATTTCAAAAAGTGATAACTTTTCTTTTAGTTATTGTGGTGAATCCTGGGCAGAATTTTTACAGAGGCAGTATTGATTACAGTATATTATATTTTTAAAAAGAAGGTATTTTGCACTAACTGTTTAACACTAGAAAGAAAATCACTGTTATTAAACTTGGTGTGTTTTTTTAAATACAAGAGTAAAAGCAGTGAATGGGGGTGCTTATTAAATGGAATATAACAAAAATTTATCTTGAGGGACTACAAAGTTCCTAAATGCTTTGAAAGGTTCTTGACAGCTGTAATTTGGGACTAGTGACACTACACATATAAAGAAACTTAAGTTTTGTAATGCAATTCCATTACAATGGTAACTGTCTCACTGAAAAATGTTTGATGAAAAACATTTGTTATAGGTCCTGCCATTTAGTTTAGGGTGTGAAATTTCTTTAAATCTACAATTTAAAGTAACATGTTAACATACAAAATTACCTCACTTAAAAGAATATTTTAAAACAGCCTACCTCCTGGTAGCCAGCAATGCTGGAGTCTGTGATGCCCTAGGAAAAAGTCAGTTAAAAATATAACCTTAGTCTAGTTACTTCCTATAAACTCCCCAACAATGACAAGAGTCAGCCTCCCACACTCAGCCACACTTGTGATTTCCTCCACCACAGACCACACTGACAAATAGAAAAGCTAGGTACTAAAGTTCATTTCAACAGAAACACCAAAATAAAAAGAGGAAACAGCCAAGAAACACTAAATATTTGTAAAATCATTGGGGGAGGGAGAGAAGATGAAGATAGGAACCTCTGCTAAATTGAACCATCATGGTCTTGAATTATAAAGTTACATTTTGGTCAAGAATTTGAATTTTATTACTGATGGTTTTAAAATATTTTGTCATTTTTGACTTTCAGCCTAAATTGGAATAGCCATGGATTTTCTACTTCAGAAATTTCATCTCCTGGTAGAATGCCCTGTCCAGGAGAAGTGGTCAGAAATATCAGGAAAGCCACCAAAAGAAACTAGACGCTCATTCAGAGCTAGCAGAACTGCTTATGCTGCAAGGCACGCAGTGAAAATTGTTCCTCTTAGGCTCTGTCTTCACAATACTTCTAGTATTGCACTTCATTCCACCTTAATTTTTAATATCTGTCTTACTTAACCTCTTAACAAAATAAAAGCCTCTTGAATGCAATCACTGCCATAGTTGTAGATACTCATGACATGCTTTTTTGATTGAATGAATATTACTGAAGGCAAGAGATGGCAAAATTAAAACTTAACTGAATAACTAAATGGAATAAAAATATGACACAAATATTAAGGACTACATACTTTTGTGCTGCCTTTCTCTTTCTCTGTAACTCTTCTGTCTACACCTTCTCTTCAGCTTCATTTCCTCGCTATTTTCTGCACTGTCCCTGCTTTTCACTGCTCCTAATATATTGAAGCTTATTTTTATGATACTCATTTTATTTAAGCAGATTCTTAGTATTTCCTAATTTAAAAGCCAGATGAAAGACACAACAGAGTAGAAAGGCGACCCATGAAATGGAAAGAAAATATTTGCAAAACATCTGATAAGTGGTCAATATCCAGAATATATAAGACTCCTATAGCCCAATCAAACAAACAAAACCAAACAAACCAATTTGAAAAATGGGCAAAGGACTTGAATAGCTATTCTACAAAGAAGATCAATAACCACCAAAAAATTGCTCAACATCACTACTCATTAGGAAATACAAATTAAAACAATGAGATGCCATCTCACACCTATTAGGATGGCTATTACCAAACTAACAAGTGTTGGCAAGGCTATGGGAAAATTGGAACCTGATGTAAAATGGTACAGCCACTATGGAAAACGGTATGACGGTTCCCTCAAAAATTAGAAGAATTAACTAGAGGATCCAACAATTCCAGTCCTACGTGTATATCCAAAAGGACTGAAAGCAGGGAGGGTCTTCAAGACCCTGTTCAAGGGTCCTGGTTCATTGTAGTATGAGTCACAGTAACCAAAAGGTGGAAGCAACCTAAGTGTCCCCCAGATGCATGGATTAACAAAATATATTTTAAAATGGCATATTTTTCAGCCTTTGAAAGGAAGAAGATTCTGATATACTACAACATGGATGAACTTTGAGGACATTTCAGTAAGTGAAATAAGCCAACACAAAAGGCCCAATACTGTATGATTTCATTTATATGTGGTACCTAGAGTAGTCAAGTTCACAGACTCCTTGGTTGCCAAGAGTTGGGAGGAGAGAGGAATGTGGAGTTATTTAATGGGTAGAGAGTTTCAGCTTTGCAAGATGAAAAGTGTTCTGGAAGAGGATGGTGATGATGGTTGCACAACAATATGAATGTACTTAACTGCCACTCTACACTTAAAAATGGTTAAGATGGTCAATTTTATGTTGTGTATATTTTACCACAATTTTTTTTTAAATCATATGAATTTGTATATGTATCTCAAGACTCCAAATCCTATTTGATTTATTTATTGATAATTTATCCCCTGCTTATTTCTAAAAATATAGTTGAGACATTTTAAAGAAAGCAGAACAGTTCAAAATTAAGAATCATCTCAGAAAAAGGCTGATTACATTTATAAATGTTAAATTCTAGCTCAGAGCTTCCTGGCAGTGACGCAGTTCTGTCTCATCAAGGGGACCAGGAGAAAACACTTTCCTATTACTAAAACCTAAGAGAAATGTATCACATCACATGATCCCTTAGGGAAAACAATGCTTTTATTAGTGATTTCATAAAAGATAAAAGGTACTACCTAATAATTACTGTATGGCCGATAAAAGTTAAGTGCTTTACCTGAATTATTGCGCTTAACCCCATGATAAAGCTGTTTCTGTTCTAGAGACAAGGGAAACAAGATTTGGAGATAGTAAGTAACTTGCCAATGATAAACACTGCTGGTTGTTTTCCCAATAACCATGTCTGTCCACTGCCCTGTGCATTGCCAAAAGAACCGTGGTTTTGTTTTTACTCCCTCTGAAGCCCAGGAGCTAAATCTTCATTAGTTTAAACCAATCTTGGTCATAGCAGTCCCCCCATCATTTGGTCTAGGCCTGAGACTGGTGTGAAACTGACCCAGTGGATTATAAATGGAGTCTTCTGGGTGGCTTCTTTGCCATTAAAAAGGGCACCTCTTTTTAAGGTGATGAAAGTGTTCTGAAATTAGATTGTGATGGTTGCATGATTCTGTGAGGATACTACAGACCATTGAATTGTACACTTTCAAAGGGTGAATTTTATAGTATGTAACATACTATACATCAATAAGCTGTTACTTTAAAAACAAACTAAAGAAATGTACGATTAGCAAGACTTGATCAATAATTCTTAAATCTGACTGGACCAGAATTCCCAGTAGAGCTTATGAAAGTAGGTGGCCAAGCCTTACCGCAAGCAATTCTGATTCAGTTGGCCTGGAAAGGTCTTGGCATCTATGTTTAATGAGCTTCATTGGTTATTCTGATGCTCAGTCAACTGTGAGAACCACTAGCTTCCTCAATAAATATCCATTGTCTCAGCTGCTTTTGGCAGAAACTAAATTGCAGTTAATTTTACAGTGTGTGCTGGAGCCTAGAATACAAATAATCTGTACTGTTGACTGAAGTACTAGAGCAGTTCTATTGTTCAGAAAACAACTTGCATTCTAATTACAGAAATCCAAATCTAATGGAGAGCCATTCCACGTTCCAATGAAAGGTGGGCTATGATGATTTGTGGGCAAGACCAAATATTTTTTCAAATGTAAGCTTTGGGCCGCTTGAATGCCTACCTGGACAAGTATAGGCTGAAGAGTAAGTACTGTTCTCTGAAACGTGTTTCAGTAATTCATATACAAGTTATATTTCACCAATTTGAAGATGCATATTTTTTCCATCATTTTATCATCTCTAAATTGGTGTATATCCTAGTCATGTCCTAGTATCTTATAATTGGCAGCATGTGACTTCCAATTGAAAACCTCTTAGATACAGTGAAATACAGTATGTATTTATACTGTGTTGCAATAGAAAATATATTTCTTACTGTAGATCCTAGTCAAAAATGTTTGAAAAAGTAATCTGTTTGAATAGCACTACTCCCTGATGGATAAACTCCAATACATTAGAATTCTTTCACATTAGTGTATTTCTCAAAGTAAGAATTTTTCTGAAAAGCTTTTAAAAACAAGTCTTATTTATCACTTACTGTTCTGTAGCTTGTTAAATGGTGTGATTAAAGTATAATTGCAAATTGCTGTAAGCATGGGTCTCGGGTATTGACTTTACCATACCTTTCTGCCACTTTCAGTGGGTTTTTTCCTCCTAAGGACCAGAGGTCCTCCACTAGATACAAAGTTTCTCCATTCTTCTAAACAATCTAGAAGTCTGTTTCTCTTGGTTTACCCTTCAATCCCCATCCCTGCCCTTTGTAGCCTATTTCATGCTAAGCATTTATGGAATCCCCGTGTTTAATGAGCCATTATAGCACTCAATCTAATTTAACTGTTATCCCAAAACTTAGAGGCTGTATGGGGAATGTAGAGTGTGACTTTCACTTTGAACAGTGTCTTATGTCAACTTAAAATACTCTTTGTATACTTGAAGACAATGATACATTTCTAATGTTTGCTAGGATAAAAAACAATTTTTTAAATCCAGTGTCTTGTAATCAATTCATTTTTAGTCTTATATTGGTTGCTCTTCGAATTCTCTTTTAGAGTTAGGCTCCACCTTTTTTTTTTTTTTTTTTTAAGATTTTATTGGCAAAGGGGAACAGGACTTTATTGGGGAGTAGTGTGTACTTCCAGGGTTTTTTCCAAGTCAAGTTGTTGTCCTTTCAGTCTTAGTTGTGGAGGGCACAGTTCAGCTCCAGGTCTAGTTGCCATTGCTAGTTGCAGGGGGCGCAGCCCACCATCCTGTCTAACTGGCAACCTTGTGGTTGAGAGGATGCGCTCCAACCAACGTAGCCTAATCTGGGAGCTCAGGGGCAGTTCAGGTCAAGGTGCCGTGTTCAATCTTAGTTGCAGAGGGTGGAGCCCACAATCTCTTGTGGGAGTTGAGGAATTGAACTGGCAACCTTGTGGTTGAGAGCCCACAGGCCCATTTGGGAATCAAACCAGCAGCCTTCAGCGTTAGGAGCATGGAGTTCCAATCACCTGAGCCACTGGGCCGGCTGGGCTCCACCCTCTTAAAACATGGACAATCCAAATTTAAAACAGCATGTTAAGATACATAAAAAACACACTGCCTAAATTTAAAAGGAAACATTTCTAGACTATACAAGGTCTGACAATTAAGTTCGCAAACTTGTTACAACGATGTTGCTAACTTGTTTTGATCTCAGAGGGATTATTCATTATGAATTTGTACCAACTGGACAAATGGTTCACCAAGTTTACTATTTGGAAGTGCTGAAAAGGCTGCGTGAAAAAATTAGATGACCTGAACTTTTCACCAACAATTCATGGCTCTTGCATCACGACAATGCACCAGCTCACGCAGCACTGTCTGTGAGGGAGTTTTTGGCCAGTAAACAAATAACTGTATTGGAACATCCTCCCTACTCACCTGATCTGCCCCCCAATGAGTTCTTTCTTTACCCAAAGATAAAGGAAATATTGAAAGGAAGACAGTTTGATGACATTCAGGACATC
Source organism: Rhinolophus sinicus (assembly GCF_036562045.2). Classification (NCBI taxonomy): domain Eukaryota; kingdom Metazoa; phylum Chordata; class Mammalia; order Chiroptera; family Rhinolophidae; genus Rhinolophus; species Rhinolophus sinicus. The sequence goes on from NC_133755.1 coordinate 111,621,423, forward strand.
AAGGATAATACAATGACAGCTCTGATGGCCATTCCGGAAAAAAAGTTCCAAAATTGCTTTGAAGTGTGGACTAGGTGCTGACATCGGTGCCTAGCTTCCCAAGGGGAGTACTCTGAAGGTGGCCGTAGTGATTCAGCAGTTAGGTTTGTACTTTTTCTAAGATGAGTTTGCAAACTTAATTGTCTGATCTCGTATTTAATACAAGACCAGATTCTGTGTGTGTGTGTATACGTACACACCCATTATTTCAAACAATGAAAGGAAACTTACTGAATTTTCTGTATTTCTGATTTGACAAAGAATAACCTAAAAGGAGGGGGGCATTTCAGCAGACTTCAGAGACAGGTATTAGAGCTTTGAAGAAAATACCCATGAGCATTTATACAAAATATGAGAAACATTTCCAAGAGATGCGTTCCTTAACTTTGACATAAAGACTTAGCTATGAGAAAATGTTCTCTGAACACAACCATAACTGAATAAAAACTACCTTATTTCTCACTAGACATTTAACAGTTGCCAGCTCTATGCAGAATTCTGTAGGAAGCTCAACGGAAGTCCAAAGGGTCAATCAAGAATATATGACAATAGGGCTGGCCCTGTGGCTCAGATGGTTAGAGCTCCATGCTCCTAACTCCGAAGGCTGCCGGTTCGATTCCCAAATGGCCCAGTGGGCTCTCAACCACAAGGTTGCCAGTTCAATTCCTTGAGTCCCGCAAGGGATGATGGGTTGCACCCCCTGCAATTAAAATTGAACACGGCACCTTGAGCTGAGCTGCCGCTGAGCTCCCAGATGGCTCAGTTGGTTGGAGCGCGTCCTCAACCACAAAGTTGCCAGTTCCACTACCACAAGGGATGGTGGGCTGCGCCCCCTGCAACTAGAAAATGGCAACTGGACCTGGAGCTGAGCTGCGCCCTCCACAACTAAGATTGAAAGGACAACTTGAAGCTGAACGGATTGAGAGGACAACAACTTGACTTGGAAAAAAAGTCGTAGAAGTACACATTCCCCAATAAAGTCCTGTTCTCTTCCCCAATAAAGATCTAAAAAGAAAAGAGAAAGACTATATGACAGTAGCCTAAGTGAGTGCCTGCAGGTCAAGACTGTGTCAGGCCCTTCCTTTTGTGCAGTGATATAGATGTACCCCTTAAACCTCAATGGTCACAACCCAGGCCTCAGAAAATGTTGCAGATGCCGTCACTAGAAGGCTGAGAGAACCACTTCCTCAGACTCCAGACAGCACTGGAACTCAACTTGCTTGTGTGGCAAACCTACAATTTATTACAACACCAATGAGGATATTTCCTGAATCACATGATTTTACTGAAAACTTAATGAAGTAGAATATTTTGTGGGGTTTTTTTTTTTTAGCCATCTGTCTTTTAACCTCTGGAAACTACGCTTGCAGGATCACACCACACTGTCTTCTGTCAGCTTTCGCTGCCAGTAATTCTCACTAGAATAAACAAAACTATCTACTTTTGACTATTTTTAAATCTATTCTACTTTATACAAGCAATAACTTATATTTTAGACAATGTCTCAAAGAAATTGTGTTAAAGGCAATATCCAGACTGCATATTCTTTGCTTTGATCTGTTCTGAGTGTCAAGTTTGACAAAAAGCCACAACTACCTGAACTCTTAGGGAAACCATGATTGGTTAAAACATAAAATTTAAATTCCTACGTAGTACAAAGATTTTACTCCCACCTTGACCTTAGTAACTTTAAGTGGCACAGCAAAGTATTTTTGTCTGCCCAAAGAAAGTAAATTTAGAGCTATCACCTATTTCACCTTGCTTTTACCAAACATTTGATAATTTTTTCATCATGATTATGTTGTGATTAAAATGGTGAAATATGACCTAGATTATAGTATTAGGTGAATTTGCAATTGGCTGGACAATAATGAAAGAACAGTTCTCTAGTGCAATGCTACAGGTCTCTGTTTTGGGACCTCGTTTGTTTAGTAGTTACCAATAATTTAAGTAAAACTACAGAAACATAACTACACGTATCAGAGATATAAATGGAAAAGCCCACATTTTTATTTAACCTGCTAGACAGCAGGCTCAAGATTAAAAAATATCTCAACAAGATGAACTATACCAGAGATACATGTAAACTCCCAACATTTGATTTCTTAAAATTAACCATACAGTGGTGTCTTGGATTGAGTTGATCCTGGAACAAGAAAAGGCCATTAATAGAAAAAAAAAGGCAAAATCTGAATAAAGTTTGGAGAGTAACAGTAACATATCAATGTTGGTTTCTTAGTTTGACAAATGTACCTTGGTAATGTAAGATGATAACAGGAAACAAACTAGTAAGTGGTATGTGGAAACTCATCCTGTCTTTGCAGCTTTTCTATAAATCTAAAGTTACTCCAAAATAAAAGGTGTATTTGTACAGAAAAAAATTAACCATGCAAAATATTTAAAGGGTATCTTCTTAAAATATAATTTATATTAAAAAGATCGCATGTTTGTTCACCATAATCCAGAAGCACAATGGAGTTGCTTAAAGCAACTGTGATCTTCCAAACAACTGTAATGATAAAAAACTATCTTTTATTGGCTGTTTACAATAGGCCAGATACTGAGCTAGAATCTATCCACTAGCTCATTTCATCCTCTCAACAATCTTTAGAGATTGTTATGTCCATTAGGTAGATGATGAAATGCATCAATTTAGGAAACTAAGGGTCCAAATAAAGTGACTTATCTCTTGGGTCACATTAATAAAAGCACACTCTAGATTAAGAGATCAGTCTTTTATGCATCCACAGCTGTATTTAATTTTGTTGAAAACACTTTAAAAGCTATACACTGGGAAGAACAGATTGGAAAGAATCTAGAAACCATGTGGCCTAGGGCTAAGAACCTGTTGTAGGAACTGAAAAGTGTTAAGCTCAGATGTGACTAACGGGAATTGATTGGTGTCTTCAAGTAAATTGGTGGCTCTTGTAGAAAAGAGAATGGTGTCGTTCAGTTATTCTAGAGAAGAGCCTAGGAATAAAGATTGTTACCAGCAGGCAAATTTAAATAAATATCGAGAAAAAAATTCATCCAGCAATGGGATGACTTAGGAGCCTCTCTGCATACCTGTCTGTAATCTGTAATAGGGGTATAGTACCTGCCACCCATGAAGGTTATGAGGATTCAATGAGATGTCTCTGCCCTCCAGTATATGACATACACATCAATGCAAAGATTTCAATGAATGAATGTATTCAAAGGTGATTTCAATGGGTTTGATTAAAAGGCTTTTAGATTTTCTTCCTAGATTTTTCTGATTCTATGTAGTTGTTAGGAGGCCAAGTTAAGCCTCATATATTGAGATGTCTAAGAAGTAATACAATGTTTTCTATTCTCCAATTCATTAACTGCTACTTATGCTTCAGGCTTCAGCTATTCCTTCTCTAGCCAATCCAAATTATGATCATTTTACTCTTCTCCCTCATAGTGTCTCTTTTCCTTCATAACCTTGTCACAACTCAGAATTATCTAATTTAGTTAATATCTATCTTCCCCACCAGATTATAAACTCAGAGGGCAAGAACTGTGTCCATTTTGTTCACAACTCTATCCTTACTGCCTAAAATAGTGCCTGACACAGTGACACGATTTTTTAAATAACAAATTAGTTCTTCACTGTCCTACAGAATCTCAGTGTAGCAGCAGTTAAATTATTTTTCTTCCTTAAAAAGATTCATAGCAAAATAAAATTTAAAACTTCACTTAAAAATTAACTTACTACTAGTGGTTCAGATACTTTGGAAAAGTTTGCCAGTTCCTTATAAAAGTAAGGCATACACTTGCCACATGATACAACAGTCCCAACTCCTAGCTATTTATCACAAGTAAAATAAAAACATACAGTTAAACAGAAACCTATATGTGAACGTGTATAGTGGCTTTATTCGTAATTGTTCCAAACTGGAAACAACCAAATGTCTCTTAGCTGGGAATGGATAAACTGTCTTACATCCATTTAAAAAGAACAATCACTGATTATATATGTGTATGTGCAAAATGGATGCATCTCAAGTGCATCATGCTAAGTGAAAGAAACCAGACTCAAAAGGCTATACGTATACTGTATGAATCCAGGTGATATTGGTGCAAAAACAAAATTATAGGGACAGAAAATAAATCAGTGGTTACAAAGAACTAGGGTAGACGGAGATGTTGACTACAAAGAGGCACAGGGAAGGTTTGGGGGCCAGTGATGGAACTATTTTATACCTTGATTTTGATTAACTGCATACATGTCAAAACTTGCAGAACTATATACTTTAAAAGGGTGAATTTTAGTGTATGTAAATCTTAGTGAAAAAGTGGGGGAAATTTTAAATCTCTTGTTTTCTAATCTTTGTTTACTTAGGACATAATTATTGTAACAGTAATGCAGCGTTATCTTTGTTGTCATTATGTCTTTCCCATAGAAACCAAACTGAGCTCTAAATACTTAAGAGATTCTGGGACCTACTAAAGGCAGTCCAAGGTCAATGACAATGCTCCTCTTATTTCACTCATCGCTGCTGGTGACTGCTGGACTACAGCCTGTCTACTTAGAAAACAAAGAGCGAAATCATATGGTACCTCTTAGAGATTTCCATTGATTCAAGGGTCAACAACCTTTCAAGAGCAATGAGGCAGTTTCTTAACAAAGTTAATATGTACTTCTAAATCACTACTGGCTGAGCAAGTAGTGTATTTACAATAGTTTGGCTTCAATTCTAGTTTTAACTAGTCATGGAAGTTCCTAGAGACCTGCAAATAATGGAGGTGGCTTTGATGCCACTTGCATGAGAGAAACTATGAGTTTATAAGTGAAAAAAGTAGTTGTGAAAAGCAAAACCAGATCAGGGAGAAAACTTCAGAAAGATAAATAGAAAAAAGTGGGGAGATGTGTTAATCCACCCCACTCCACCCCCCGATCTGAAACGCCATGCTCTTTTCCCACAGCAGGATCTAGAACTCAAACTATCCATTCCCTTCAGGATATGGGTCCCACAGAGTTCCAAAATGCAACTTTCTCAACTAATTGTATTTCTGCAGTTTGTGTGGTGACAAATGAACATTTGACTATCAATCTAAAATATGTAAGGCCCTCTTGACACTCATGAAACTAGTTGTCACCCTTGATCTAGAATTTCCCTTTTCAGGGATTGTGAATACTGCAGCCAAAGGAAAACTTGTTTTGGCATGAGTTCGGTGCAAAAAAGTTACCAACATAAATAAAATCCATAGTACAAGTAATATTCTTCAGTAATTTTACACTCCATACTGAAAATTACTGAAAATCAAGAACTCTTCACTATTAATTTGTAAATAGTCTTTATTGGGCAGAACCTGAACTCAAATAATCAGGTGTATTCCCATGTTCTTGAAAAAACTGTTTCTGCAGTTGCCAGTCTTGCTACATTCGACCTGTCAACCTAGTTTAGCAATTTAAACATTTAACACTTTCCTGCAAAATTTATCAATTTACATTTATCTAAAAATATTTTAAATACCAAATATTCAGAGACTGATTCAAGTTGTGTACTGAATGCCATGGGGAAATTTTGTGAGCTGCAGATAAGGCTAATCAGAGCCAGGGATATTTAAAAATCAGAATCCAAATTGAAATTTTTTGGAATTACCACAGGAAGATTTAAATGCTTAGGCACTAAAACCTGAAGTTTTGTCACTAAGGTCGTTAGTAAGGTAATAATTCTGGTCTACTGACAGTTGTCAACATTCTTCATGGAGAATGCAGTAAGACTGGGTTGAATGTTAGGTCAGAATAAATTGTCACAACTAGATTAGGTTCTTGTTCCATCTGAGATTTGGGAGGTTAAGTCAATAGGATTTATAGGAAAGAACATACATTCTGAGTTCTGAAATGACCAAAATCCATTTATTTTGGATTGCCCAAAATAGTTTTTAAAAAGATGCCTTACTGGCAGCCTCAACCAGAATGCCTCCCCCATTTTCTTTCATATTCTAAAATCATCAAATTCCTTGGAACAGATTTCAACGAGATCCCATTTGAGATTCTTTACAAACATGGAGAACACAGCAGCTGGGGAATTTAGTATGGTTTAAGGTTAAGCACGTTTGATATGCTAATTTTAGAAATTCAGTCACTGCTTTTAATCAATTAAAACAAGGAAATGCAGTTAGTGTACAAACTCAGTACAGCTGAAGTAAAACACTGTCAATGAATTTAAAATTCCTGTTGTAAACTAATTTGTGGTTATCACCAGTAGGTGGTGCTCAAACCAGACAATTGTCTTGACAAGCTTAGTGGGTTCTCTGAAGTATGCAATTAGGTAAACAAAACTTTTCCTGGATTCTGGTGGTTGTCCTGCTCCTTCCTACCCTTCCCTACACTGGGAGAAATTCTCTGCAGTTGAACCTTGAGGAGGGGGACGTCAATCTACCGTTTCCTCGAAAATAAGACCTAGCTAGACAATCAACTCAATATGTGTCTCTTGGAGCAAAAATTAGTAAGAACCTGTCTTACATTTTTTGCTGAGATGCATTCGAGCTGATTGTCCATCTAGGTCTTATTTTCAGGGAAACACGGTAGTAAATCTTAACAGCTGTGTCAGGTTTGCTTTTGTATCAGCTATTGGCTGCTAGCTTTTTAGAAGAACCTTACCTACCTTGTCTCATAAGCAAACATACTTGTAAAAACTTAAGGGGTAAGATAGTTGACTCAACATTTATAATTTACAACCCTTATCAATGCCTCAGGTAGTGTAGTTAAGGCACTTCACTATTAAAATGAGTTTTGAATTAATATGAAAATCATTGTCATCTATGGCGTTTATTTCTAGGACACATTCCACTTAGCATACATTTGCCTTACAGAATATACAAGGTTTTGTCTTTTTGCCACTTCAGCGGGATCAAAAAATTTCCTTCTATACAAAGCTTCTATGTATGAAAGTGTCATACAGAATTTAAATCTTCAAAGACTCATGTAATGTTTCTCAAGTGTTCTGAACAGATTTAGCTATCAAAAACCAGAATTTACACTAGATGGCTGACATTTACATCCAAGGAAGTAAATTACTGAACTTATGACCCCTTTGAAACCAATCACTGCCTGCAATCCACGTTTCAATTACCAAAATTACCCTAGTTTTAAAGTGCTTTCATCCTGTCCATCAAATTTTAGCAATTTAACATTACCTTTCAATTATTTTCCAGTTTTTAATCACTTGGCAAAATTTCTACAATTATCAACTTACAACCTTCCCCTACATTCATAGCCTCAAATGGGTCCTTCCCTCCACATTTAGGCTAATTTGCCACTGTAACTCTTTCAACTTTGGGTTTAATTTCCTGTGGCAGTTTCTTCACCCAACCTTGAGACTGTATAGTGAAGTAGATGTATAAATATTTAAGTGACAAAACACACTCAACTTCCAGTATCATTTATTTTTCCTAGAATCTGTATACAATTAACTGTAGCAAGACAGTGTTCAGTATTACTTAACCCTCATTTACTTTCGGCTCTTTGAACTACCTCAGTATTTATTTGTAAATGTGAGAATTCATTCAACTGAAAAACTAAAATTTGACATACCAACAAATTTACTCAATATTGATGTTAACTATACAAAATTTTATATGCAACATGGACTTTATTACAGAATTTGGCCTTTGTAAAGTAGCTTACACATCAAGTTCCTCTTTTCTTATCTGTCCTAACCTATTAATAAGTGTTGCACCAACAGACCCCCTCCCATAGCTTTATGTAAACAGATGATTCCTCCCCTTAAAACAAGGTGAAAAAACCCAAAGTTCCCACCCAGAAAATGTTAACCCCAAATTATCAAATTCTAGTTTCAGCAGATGTAACACCAGAAATAGGTTATGGGTAACTAAATCTTACCTAAGTAATACTATGGGAAGTTACAGTGTTGACCAAAAGAACACACAGGTTTCTCATTAAACTTTGTTTTAATGGGTCTCAAAATTCTGTGACAGATTTTTGGTCAAGTTGTTTCCATTAAAAAGTACTGATTTTAAAAACTAATAACTTAAAAACTGCCACACAAAAAAACAAATGGTCCACAAAACATTCTCCTTTCCTTCTGAAGGTTTTACGATGCATTGTAATCATTAACCAGTCTTTTACTATTACACTTAAATGGCCAATTGAGACAAACAGTTCTGAGACCGTTCTTCCACCACTGATTAAGACTGGGGTGGCAGGTATTGGGGATAATATTCATTTAGCCTTCTGAGCTTTCTGGGCAGACTTGGTGACCTTGCCAGCTCCAGCTGCTTTCTTGTCCACTGCTTTGATGACACCCACAGCAACTGTCTGTCTCATGTCACGAACAGCAAAACGACCTGTTAAAACATTTATATCATTAGAAACACTTGGTACACAAAAGTAATGCTTTTCACTGTAAGTAAAATTTCTAATCACACTTAATAGTCATCCTTACCAAGAGGAGGGTAGTCAGAGAAGCTTTCAACACACATGGGCTTGCCAGGAACCATGTCAACGATGGCAGCATCACCAGATTTCAAAAACTTGGGGCCATCTTCCAGCTTTTTCCCTGAACGACGATCAATCTTCTCCTTCAGCTCAGCAAATTTGCAAGCAATGTGAGCTGTGTGACAATCAAGCACAGGTGCGTATCCGGCACTGATTTGGCCTGGATGGTTCAGGATAATCACCTAGGAGAAAAGATTTACATGTAGTGACTCTCAGACAGTTAAGGCTCTGGCAGTAAGTAAAAACATGTCACTTTGAAGTGTTACCTGAGCAGTGAAGCCAGCTGCCTCCATTGGTGGGTCATTTTTGCTGTCACCAGCCACATTGCCACGACGAACATCTTTGACAGACACATTCTTGACATTGAAGCCCACATTGTCCCCAGGAAGAGCTTCACTCAAAGCTTCATGGTGCATTTCAACAGACTTTACTTCAGTTGTAACATTGACTGGAGCAAAGGTGACCACCATGCCGGGTTTGAGAACACCAGTCTCCACTCGGCCCACAGGGACAGTACCAATACCTAAAATGTTTAGGGCACAGTCATAACTATCACATGAAGGAATTACAGCAAACTATTCAAGTTACATTCTGATAGTAATGTTCAACTTACCACCAATTTTGTAGACATCCTGGAGGGGCAGACGCAAAGGCTTGTCAGTTGGACGAGTTGGTGGCAGGATGCAATCCAGAGCTTCAAGCAGTGTGGTTCCACTGGCACTGCCATCTTTACGGGTGACTTTCCATCCCTTGAACCAAGGCATCTAAAAGACAAGATTGTCAGTGTTACCGCCAATCCTGCCCTCTCCAGGGCTCTTTCAATTGTCTTAAAAGTCACTTACGTTAGCACTTGGCTCCAGCATGTTGTCACCATTCCAACCAGAAATTGGCACAAATGCGACTGTGTCAGGGTTGTAGCCAATTTTCTTAATGTAGGTGCTGACTTCCTTAACAATTTCCTCGTATCTCTTCTGGCTGTAAGGCGGCTCAGTGGAATCCATTTTGTTAACACCAACAATTAGTTGTTTCACACCCAGTGTGTAAGCCAGAAGGGCATGCTCACGGGTCTGCCCATTCTTGGAGATACCTGCTTCGAATTCACCAACACCAGCAGCAACAATCAGGACAGCACAGTCAGCCTTTGAAAGAAAACAAGGCCACATGCTGTTAAAGAAATGCTCTTCAAAGGATGAACCCAATGTAGAAGACAGGCCCCCCCAAATTTTCAAGGTTAAGCCCACAAACCTGAGATGTGCCTGTAATCATGTTTTTGATAAAGTCTCTGTGTCCTGGGGCATCGATGATGGTCACATAATACTTGCTGGTCTCGAATTTCCACAGGGAGATATCAATGGTGATCCCACGCTCGCGTTCGGCTTTCAGTTTATCCAAGACCCAGGCATACTTGAAGGAGCCCTTTCCCATCTGTAAGGATTAACAGTTACTTGGTAACATACACAAGTAAACTTCAGCTTTAAACTCCTAACTCCCATATTTAGCAGAAATGCTAGATTCCACGTTACCACTGCTAAATCTGGGTAGCTTTACCTTAATCTCAAAATATGCTTACAAAGCGGATTCCATGCAAACATTGGCTTATATCTTAACTAGTATGACACGCAGATCTATAGATTACTAATTTTACCATTTAATGTACTTGTTGGCACTCAGCTTAGTTTAACTATCTTATGTTACTACCTACCTCAGCAGCCTCCTTCTCAAATTTTTCGATGGTTCTTTTGTCGATCCCACCACATTTGTAGATCAGATGACCAGTAGTGGTAGACTTGCCGGAATCTACGTGTCCAATGACAACGATGTTGATGTGTGTCTTTTCCTTTCCCATTTTGGGTTAGATTCAGCGGTGGTTTTCACTACACCTAAATTGGGGACAGGGGGGGAAACTTGAAAATTACCGAACCACAAGCTTGAGAATATGCCCCCATCTAGACTCAAAGGGCAAATTCCAAGGAGAATTACAACCAGTGCCAAACTGGCCCAACTCTCGTCTCCACCCACCAAGTGTGGAGAAACTCCATCGCTAAGTCCCCTCCCCCAACCAGAGGAAGCCCCGCTCAAAAGGCCGCGAGAAGAAACCGAGGTGCCAGGACGGTGCCGGGCACACCACGGGGTCACAGGAAGCAGCAGCTGAGAAGGAAAAGGCCCTTTTCCTTTGTGCGGGTGACTCACCCGCCCCGCTCTCCCGTGCCGCCGCGTCCTCCATTTTGAGCTCCCTGCACAGGGCCGGCGAGCGGCCATCTTTCCGCGCACGCAACTGGTGCCGAGCGGCGGCACACGGCGGCGGGCGCCTGGCACCAGAACCGCCCGGCCCACTCCGCGGGACACTAGCGGGACGTGTGCTCCGAATGGAGGACCCCGCCGCCGCCCTCCGCTCCTCGCGGCCGCCCCGAGAACCCCACAAGTGTAAAAAAAGCCCACCCTGTCGAGATCCTCGGCTAAACTATCTCGACGGTAAAAAACCATAGGTGCCTTTTATGAAAATTCAAAACCCGGCGAGTTCACGGTAACCGGGCAGTCGAGAAGGTGCGGCAGGATTCGCACGCGGCAGCCACGGCGCGCAAACCAGGCCTCAACCCAAGCACGAGGCGACGGGGCGCCTGTAGAAAGCGCAAGGCCTCGAACTCTCCCACCCACTTACGACCCGAATTTAGGGTCAGGAACATCGCCAAGTGGCTCAGTGGCGTGGCACTAGGGAACGGCACACTAGGGTCGCAGCCCGCTGCGGGAGGCCTGGCCCGCGGGAGCCACGCCCGGCACTCACCTGTGTTCTGGCGGCAAACCCGTTGCGAAAAAGAACGTTGAGGAGGACCACGGCGTTTATATACGGCGCTCCCCCACCCTCGGGGGAAAGGGCGGAGCCAGTACACGACACGACTTTCCCAGTTTACCCCGCGCCACTTCCACCGGGCACCCTTTCAATCGCCGTCCCCTCCCCCTCCTTTTCGGGGACCGTGGGCGATGTGCGCCCAGCTCACTAAAAAGCACTTGTCGCCTCGCGCATGCTCCTCTCCACCCCGAGGATGACGAGAGCGAGGGGTAGAGGGTGGGGACGAGCGATCCCTGGGTTGTAGGTTAGTGGGAGTTTACCGACGGTCCCTGGGATTCCCAGAGGCAAAGGCGAGCCCTCCTTTTGTATGAATTACTCTCAGCAGCAGCTGGGGGGGCGGGGGGCGGCGAGGGGACGGCTGGGTGGGGACCCTCAGAATCTCCCCTCTACCGTTCCTGGTTTATCTGTGAAGATGGTGTCGAGATTGGGGTATCCCTTAAATCCACAATACACCTCCCGTCCTCAGCTTTGTCCTCTTGCATGTCCAGGACAAACCTCTTGAACTGTTTCCTCTGCTTGTCGCTTACCGGCCCGATGCTGGCTCCTCCGCGCCCCTGGTTGGAGAGGTGTACCAGGCCCGGGACCTGGGGCAGCGGACCCTGGGGTTCAACTCAGTGTCCATGAGCCCGACGAATATGCCTTGGGCTGGCCTCTTGGCTTGTTCCAGTTAAAGCCAGCTGCTTTTATCGAAGTGTGTATCACACATTCACCCATGGTACCCCAGACACCCAGTTTTCAAGTTGAGAGTAGACTTCAATCCTAGTTTGTCTTACTTTTAACTTTAGTTTTATTACACTAAAAGGACCGTGAGTGTGTGTCACCCTACTGGTACATTTTTTCCAGTATGCACTCATTTGATTGCAAGCATGAGAAACCTAAAAAGAATTTTTCAAATTCAATCTTTCCGCATGATCTCATGTAGAGAGTAACCTCTACAACATCAGCAAGGTTATCCACCCAGTGGGAAATCACTGCTGCTCAAAAATGGCCTATAGCATTTAAATAAATAGCTTCATTTTCTGTCGTCCTATTGGTTGTAACCGAATTTTAGCATAAGTCTAGAGCGAAACGGGATAAGGCCTTTTTGGTTGGCAACCCAGGGTAGACTCAGAAATAGTCTTGAAGAAAGAAGAACCTCTTTTAAGAAAAAACAACTAATCACTAGATCATTATGTCTCTTCACCCGTGTGTAAAACATCCCTGCAACTTCTCCAGTAGATTCTTTAATAAATATTTGAGAACCTGCTATATGTCCAGCGCTAAGCAAAGCTCTGTAGAATGTGCAAAAGAAATACTTCCTTTTGGAGAGGATCTACAATCAAATTGAACAGGAAAACTAACATATAAAATAATTGGGAAGCAGTGCAAGGCAAACGTGTATTTCATTGTAGAATGTAGTTATTCTAGTCTTAGCTTTCAGTTACTTCTCACAATCCAAATGCCTTTTTTTAATTAAAAGAAATCTGAAATAGCCTTCTTATGTCTTCTTGTTTCACCACACTTTATAGACATAAACTTCTAAAAATCAACTTTTTTTATGTTCATTAAGAGGTTTCTAGTTTTCACTTTGAGATAGTTTTCATGAAAGAAACTAGGCCATGTAAGTTTCCCTAGAATACACATAACAAATCTTTTTCTAGCAACAAAAGCCTTTTCTATAATGTTTGTATGTCTAGCTTCTCTCCTTTCACAAATTCTTTTTTCTCGTTGCATTTTCCTAGTGCCCTTGCTCAATCATATACACGTGGAATAAAATTATCTTGATATGCTAGTCCATGTTTGTAATAAGATAAAGATGGAAGAAGTACCAATAAAAATCGCTATAGAAACAATGTGAATATCTCTGTTCTTGCTTATTTCCTTGGAAATATTGTATTAAATAATGACTATTCTCTTTGGAACTAGATTCCTACAATCAGCCATACTTGTGTAGCATAGTAATATTAACTGCACACTGTTATTTCAGATTAAAATTAGGGTGCCACACTAGATTTATTATTTTCCATGCCTTCTGTAGCAGAGTATGCCTTAAATGGTTTAGGCTTGCACATTTTTGAAGGTAATATTAAGGCATATAAGCATTTTAACAGGAATGGCAAATTTTTGAAACTATGAAGAAATGGTATTTAGTAACAAGAGGGAAGGAAGCAAAGACTAAAGACAAAAGTTCAGTATTTGAAAGTTTTACCTGGAATCCAGAATTATAGTTAACACCTAATCTAAGAAAGAAAGGTCAAAATGAAAAGTGGATGTTGGTAAGAGGAGAAAGTATCAAATTTCGGTTTAGTAAAATAAGTTATCTGTGAAATATGCACGATTGATTAAAATGTTACATTGCAAACGTTAAGTACCTTTATACAATAAAATTGTAATATGCTTTCAATTGAATTATTCTTTTTGAAAATATGGACTACTACAATTTAAACAGTAATTTTTATAGTTATATATGTGTGTATTCAGCACTATATTGGACACTGAAATTCTTTAAGATGACCACAAACATTTCCACAGAAGCTTATAAAAACTATAGCTCCTGATTAAAATCTCACTTTTTCATTTTTCTAGTACGTCAATCTTACTGCTTTGGAAAGTGACAAAAAAAAAACAAACAAAAAAAAAACCAACATTCCAAACATGACTAAGGTAACAAAATGGTCCGAAAGTGTTCCAGGACCAAATAATGTCAGCTGAACTTTATTATGCCCAGAGAGAAAGAAAGGCAAATTGAAGTACGACTCCAAAAGTACCCCTGGTTATAGGCAAGTTTTCCCCAAGGCCCTGTGATTGCAGGTAAGAGTATACACTTTATATATATACAAATACCTTACAGAGAACCCCTTACTGGGCACCACCGACTGGGTGCTCTTATTAATGTTGACATATGGCTAAGACGGTGTGTTGGGGGTCGGGGGTGGGTGTCGAGCCATATAGTGAGTTAGGGTTAGACACTGGCCAAAAGCCTTATCTCGGGGCAGAGCTCACATTTCTGCTCTCGATCAGGACCGGAACGGGCCGGGAACGCAGGTCCCAAGGAAGCCCCGCACGGCCCGGGGCGCACCGGGGTTCCGAGAAAGGCGGGCTGGGGCGGCGCCGGCAGTGCGCTGCAGTCCCCGGGTGGCGAGGCGGGAGCGGGGCCGTCCTTCCCCCGCGTCTGCTCTCGGGGCTGCACGGCCCGCGCTTCCAGGGCGTTCCGACACGTGTGGGATGGCCAGCACCCCGCGGCAGAGAGCCGGGGGGCTCAGGCCTGCGGGCTCGGGTCTCCGAAGGACTGAGGTCACCCTGGCCCGCCCCCGGACACGCCCCCACCTTGAGGTCACTTTCTTTGGTGCCTGTACAGCGGAAGGAAGCTCTCGGGAGGAGGCAGAAAACCCCACGTGGCTCGGGGTGGGGGGCGATTCTCGTCAGCGTGGCCTGGCCACTAAAAGAGTGAAACAAATATCTTTACTTTTTTTTTTAAAGCTCTTTTCCCTAGGCCCTGTGTTTTGAACATAGTCCTAGAGCGTCCCCCACCCCCACGACTTTACAGCAGATACAGTATGCCTTTTACTAACTTACGTGTTAAAATGGTAACAGTAGCATTGTTGAGACTTGTAAATGTGCTTTTCCGTCGTAATCTAAGGTCTATTTTGCTTAAGATTTTCTTTAAAGTTGCTCATATCATTTAGAGTAAACTGTTAAAATACAGTGTATTAACATCTGCATGACCCTTTTTAGAAAAAAAAAAACTGGGTGGTGAACACAGTGGGATTTATAGATGATGTAATACAGAATTGTACACCTGAAATCTATGTAATTTTACTAACACTTGTCACCCCAATAAATTTAAACAATAAATTAAAAAAAAAGAAACAAAGGAATTTTAGTTAATTTACTTTTAGTAAAAGGGCAAACAGTAATAGGTCTTTGATATCTGTGATTCAACAAGCATCTTTGATAATTGTGATTCAACAAGCATCTTTCAGTATTGGCTAATCACTGTTATTGGGCCTAATTTAAAGCAGCTTTAAGTGATTTTGCTGGGGCTTGCCACGTTTGCATCTTGCCTGTGCCAACTGAAAATGATTTTTAAAAGGGTATTTTAGAATATGATTAAACCAAGGACTATTTGGCTATTCATTTTAAATATTTCTATGTCTTCATAGGTAACTTAGTGGAAAGAACACTGTACTAAGAAGAGTTGGTGTCTATTCCCAGCAATTTTATTTGTTAGCTGTGTGATCTTGAATAAATCACCCTTGAGCTTATCCTACTGTAAAATATTTAATAGTACCTATTTCACACAACTGACCATAGGATTAAATGAGAAAATGTACCTGAAGATGCAGACCATTTTTACAAATATTAGTGTTCATTATAATTATAAAATAATCATTAGCTCTTTCAAAAAACAAAGAAAAATCTGTTATTGTTCAAAATATAGAGAGACTTTATCAATTGTCATTTTTCATTCTAATAGTAAGTACTATTTTGTCCATTTCATTTAAGTATAGAACTGTAGATTCACTGATATATGTTACACTGTGTGGTGTGTGTGTGTGCGTGTGTGTGCGTGTGCTTTCAAATTATGGCGTTCAGTAGATATTGGTAATTGTACAGGACTTCAGAGGTCAGTCTTAATTCATCCATCCATCAGCATTCCTTAAGCAGGCACTTAGCTAGACATTGAGGAGACAAAAAAATAATCACTGTTGGATGGTGTGTGTGGCAGAACCTTGGAGAGGGAACATTGACAGTAAACAGATGACTCCAGGAGAGCATGAATACTGGAACCGGGTAAGCCTAAATTGCTTTTGAGCACTCAGGAGGGACCCAGACTTGGGGAGGGGATGAGGACAGCAGCAAGGAAAGCTTCTCAGGACTCACCTTGTTTGGATAGAAATTGGGAGTCAGCCAGTGGAAGGAAACCTTGAAGGGTGGGTGTTTGGGGTGATTGCCCTAAAAAAGAAGGTGGGAGGCGAGTTTGCTCCTCCAAGGGTAGGAACAGAGAGCAATATATATCTGTGTGGGGTGTTCTCTGAGACCCCTGAGGGACCTGTGAATAACATTGGGGCTTCAGAGACAGACAGACCTGGATCCAACTCTTGCATCCATCACTTACTGAATGTGTGGCTCTGGGCAAGTTACTGGACCTCTTTAAGCTTTAGCTCCCTCATCTATAAAAGGAGGATATAGTAGTAATACAGTAGTAATACCTACCCCATAAGATTACTGTGAAAATTAGATAAGAAAAGTATCTCAAGTGCTGAGCATTGGTTTTTTGCACCAACTTAGAACAATAATTGGTGTGGAGTTTTTTTGTTTTTTTTTTCCTTTTTGTTTGATTTTACCCATCGTGTATATAGTATAGTGCTTTCTGAATGAGGCAGCTTTGCAATCAGAATGCCTTCACTCAAATCCCTGTTGGCTCTACCACAGCTAAGGATGGGATGTTTGGCAAGTGATTTCACCTCTCCAAGCCTCAGTTTTCATATCTATAAAGTGCAGATAATAATAACTAATATTTACCCCAGAGGGTTGTGGTGAGGATTAAATAAGACAATCAATGTAAAGTACTTAACACAGTGCCTGGCATCTGGTAATCATTCAATAAATCTTAATTGTTGCTTATTATTATTATTATTATTATTATTATTTTATTTAAGAGTCCTCATGAACTGGAATCTTGTCATAGAATGGTTTCTTTACTAAGAATGTGCTACAGTGACCTTGCTTTGAGCTCTGTGTTTAACGTCCCTGCATTTTAGGTTTGCTTATTAATTTCCCTATCAGTTCCATTTGTAGAATCTTAAAGATGCTGTGTTTAAATATCGTGAAATAAGAAATGTTTAAAAACCAGTTTCTTTAAACGAGGATTTTTAAAAATCAAGGGCAGCATAGCATAAATAGTCACCCCTCATTCTAGAGTCCTGTCACATCCTTGTACTTTCTAAGATTAAATGTCCTGTAGTCTTAAAAAACAATGTTTGGGTTTGGTATTTTTGAATTGTTGCTATGTCATCTCTGTTTTTCTAGTACCATCTGCTTCTGGTAAATCTACTGGCAAGATGTTCTTGCTGCAAAAACAACTTTGCAGAATTATTTTTTTAAAAAAACACTCAACTATTTTATATGTCATGATTGTTATGGAAACAGCATGTCACACACATCATCAACGAAAAGGAAAAAACAGGTCTCCATACATGGGGAACCACTATATTAAGCTATTATTGGATCACCTTCTTAGTTTTAGAACACACTAACTCAAAACGAAAGAAGAATCTGAAAGCCATCATGTGCATAAAAACTATTGATAATCTATCTGTACATTTGTATATCTGCCACCTGTGGAGCCACTGCAGAATAACTACTGTCCCTTTTTATACTATATATATATATATATATATATATATATATATATATATATATACACACATATATACATATATATGTGTATATATATAATTTAGCATACATATTATATATGTAATATACATATATATTATTTCCATACTTGATTTCATTAAATCCAGTTAACCTGTACCAGCCTTTGCCATCAAGGTCTACAATAATAAACTCTCCAAGCTGGAAGAGAGTTTTGTCTTCATCTAGTGAATCCCACTAATTTTACAAATATGGAAAAGTGTCAGGATGACTGAGTAATTTGCCTAGTGCTCCTGTGGCTAACGATAAAGGCTGCCCATCCTATGGCCTCTATTTTTTGCCTTTGGTGGGTAAAGTAGTAGGGATTAAAAGTGCACATTCTAGAGCCAGGCTAACTAGGTTCAAAGTCTATCTCTGATATTTACTAGCTATGTGATTTTAGACATTTGTAAAATGCGGATGATGTTATTTATAGAGTTGTTAGAATTAAATAAGTTAATATGTATTTTTAATGTTCCTTCCATTCTTTAAGAATTGTTATTATTTTGTCTGTCTTGTTCATTATTCTAGTCTCAGCACCTAAAACATTACCTGCACAATGTCGTTTTTCCCTGAAAATAAAACTTAGCCGGTCAATTAGCTCTAATGCATCTTTTAGAGCAAAAATTAATATAAGACCTGGTATTATATTATATTGTATTATATTATATTATACCTGGTCTTAAATTATAGTAAAATAAGACCCGGTATTATATTATATTATATTATATTATATTATATTATATTATATTATATTATATTATATTATATTTTATACCTGGTCTTACATTGTAGTAAAATAAGACCAGGTCTTATATTAATTTTTGCTTCAAAAGACACATTAGAGCTGAATGTCCAGCTAGGTCTTATTTCCCGGAAAATAACACAGTATTTGTTAAATGAATAAGTGAATGGATTAAGGATAAGTTGTGTCTCTGTGCCATCATTGGCTAATTGACTCAAGAAGTGTTTTTCTATATTTTTGTGGAAGGATGGTCCTCACTGTCAGACATGAACAGATTAGTTTTAGTTGCAGAAGGTAAGTGAAAGCTGTAGGTAGAACTACTTAATTTTTTTGGTCTGCATTAATAGATGTGTTATGGAGAAATAGTGGCTGAACATTTTCCAAGTTTGGTGAAGGACAGTCAATCCACTCAGTGAGACCTAAGCAAGATAATAAGACCTTTCTTAGGTACATCATAGTTAAACTGCTGAAAACCAAAGATTGAGGAAAAAACTGAATGTGCTCAGAGAAAAATAGGGCAGCACATATGGGGAGCAACAGTTGAAATGGCTATGGACATCTCAAGAGAAACATAGCAGCAAAAAATAGATGAGCAACATCTTAAATAGCTGAAAGAAAAAAAAAAATCAAACCTGACAACCTACAATTCTGTATCCAGTGAAATAGCCTTCATGAATGAAAGTGATATAATCACAATGAGCTATCACTACACACTCACTAAAATGTCTAAAATTAAAAAGACTGACAGTACCAACTTTTGGCAAGCAATTGGGACTCGCACAGCTGGTGAGAATGTAAAATGGTACAATCTCTTAGGAAAACAGTTAAGCAATTTCTAAAAATGTTAAATATACACCTACCATATGACCACTTCTAAGAATTTACTCAAGAGAAATGAAACCTTATGTCCACACAAAGACTTGGGGGCAAATGTTCATAGCAGCTTTATTTGTAATCACCAAAAACAGAAAACAACCCAAATGTCCATCAACAGGTGACTGGATAAACAGATGATGGCATATCCATACGATAGCAAATTCACTAATAAAGAGGAATGAACTACTGACATGCAAAATGAATGACATGTTGTGCTGATTGAGAAAGCCATACAAATGAATACATATTATAATTCTTCATAGATATAAAATTCTATAAAATGCAAATGAATCTTAGTGACAGACTTTTTAAAGTTTTATATTTCTGTTGGTACTTTCAGCAAATTCATAATTAACATTGTACATTAATGAAATACAATACAGTGAAAAAAAGCACAATAACCCAAAGGAAGCAAAACATATTTCACTATATAACAATCTTCTAAATAAGTTGCTACAAAATGAAATTGCTATTTATTCATCTTCCTACGTTTGAAAACATTTTATTCTGACACCAAACTTTAACAATCAAATGAAGCAAATGAGAGCCAGACAACAGAAGGAATCTAGTATTAGATTCCTAACCTGAAGCAAAAATTGTCTACAGAAACCCTTGTTAGACATGAGCATGTCCATTATGTGACAGGAATGTGGGAGAACATAAAAAAGAATTGCAGCTATAGGATGGAAACTGGGAGACTGCAGTGTCAGAATGTTTACATGGAAAACAGGATTCTGTGAAAACTGGGGAAAATGCATTTTCTCTTGATTCACTGTCATAAAATGTAGCAATAAGTACAGGAACATTTTGCTTACATAACTTTTTTTACAGCACAAACGGCCCTAGGAGATGCTAAAAAGAGCAAAGGACGGGACTCAGGCATGGCTGGCTCCACCTCTTCCCTCAGGTGGGTCTTATTCCATCTGCTGCATTCTCAGAGAGATCCTTCTAAAAACCTTCCCTGTTATTTTTCCATTATAGCCCCTTCTTTGTTTCCTCCTTAGCAACTATCACAACATGTAATTATTTTATTCACTTGGCTCCTGTTTCAGCTTTGCCTCCTCTACTTGAATGTAAACTCCATGACAGCAGAGATCTTGTCTGATGTTCCTTTTTTTTACCGTGGTATCTGGTGCCCAGCACATAGTTGGTGGTCAATAAACATTTGTTAAATAAATGAGTAAATGAGTAGAGAGGGAATCTGGGAATTCAATCTGCTTCTCCTTAAGTAAATTTCTTCTTCTGACACACATACTCTGTCTTCAGTTTGAGAACCAACCATAAAAACCTTCCTTTGGTATTAAAAAAAAAATCATTCCAAAATTCATGTGTTTTCCAGGGAGCCCTCCTAATGTGCCCTGCTCTTTCTCTTTTTCTAGTTTGGACTTGCACTATGTTTTCTTGTTTGTTTGTTTTTAGGTTTGACTAGGAGTGAGGGGTACACGCTGGCTGTGGTGGGGACAGGGAACATCCCTAGACATTGTTGCCCTGATGTCTGCTTAGCAAATAGAGAGTGACATTTTCATGTGGCCTGAAAAGAAGAGTTGATCGCACTCATAACTGGGATTGGCTTAGAAACAAGTAGGGGGTAGTGCGGGCTGAGGGAATTCATTGAGAACAAAGACATGTCCCATTTCTTCATCCATCCACCCATCAATCATCCTCTCATTCAGTAATTATAGCATTTACTGAGCTCAGACCTATACCAGGACTGTTCCAAATGGTTTATGCATATTAATTAATTTAATCCTTACAATTACCCTAAGAATTTGGTACTGCTATTATCCCCAGTTTATAAATGAGAAAACTGATAACCACTTTTTAAGCATTATTGCTCAGTGGTCTTTGAGAAGGAGCTGACGATCTTTATGATCAGATAGATAATGAATTATAGTGAAAACAACAACAACAACACTGTGACAATTTTTGCAATCACTTTTAAGCCTTGGCATCATAATGGAATAGGATTTAAGCAAAATTACATATACAGTCCTAGAATTATGGGAAGTGTTGCCATGTAATAATCTTAGGATGGAGTCAGTGCTAAGCAGGAGAAATGAGCAAAGTGCTATAGAGAGGACGCTGGAGGAATGGAAAGAACATGGCACTGGGTTGGAGAGAGTTGGGGTTGAATCAGGTCTCTGTTCCTCATGAACTGGGTGATTTTGGGCAATGTGCATAAGGACCACCTGTGAAGTGAGGGTGCCAAAGTTTCTACAAGTCTTTCCTGAATTCCCAAGGCCAGACTAAGTGCCGCCTCTGTGCTTCTCCATCACCTTCTGCAATGTCTTGCATGTCCTTTAGATTACAAATTCCTTCAGAGCAACAATGTCTAGGGATGTTCCCCATCACCACCAGGGCCCGGGTGAGCACCTCATTTCTAGCTAAATCTGACTGGTTCCTTAGAGCTCAGCTCAGTCACCTTTTTAGGGAAGTCTGCCCTAACCCTCTCCTCACCCACTCTACTGTTCCCTCTCCCCACAAAGCTAGAAGAGTTTCCTTTACATAAATTTTTGTAGAACTGTTAGGCAGAAGGTAGGCATGAACGACAGGAGGGATGGGCCATAATGAAACCGGTGCTTTGCACCTCGACGTCCTGAATCATTTTGACTTTCTGGGGAAAAGCCAGAAATCACACGGTGACAGATCTAGTGATTAAGTTGGATGAGGACACACCTTAATGTTTTTATTTGATGGAAATTGCCATACCAGAAGCGATGTGTGACATGGAGCATTGTCATGATTGGGGATGATTCACCGCACACTTGAAAACACATCTTCTCTTAACCATAGCTCACGTTTGACTGACTGCCCCAACAAGTTGAAACTTGTCACATACCGTTACTAAGGTTCAATGTGCCCCTTCCCATGTGGAAGCTCCCTGCCTTTCCATTGGATGGCACTTGGCAGCAGCATTCACCGTATTTTGTGATCACAACAGAAAGGCTCTGTGTCACATATCGCTTCTGGTACGGCAATTTCTAGCCAATAAAAACGTTACAGTGTGTCCTCATCTGCCTTATTCACTGGATTTGGCACTATGCGACTTCTGGCTCTTCTGCAAAGTCAAAATGACCATGAAAGGTAAACATTTTGAATCGATTCAGGACATCGAGGCAGCCACAAAAGTGCAACTAAAGGCATTCATGAAAGAGGACTTCTATAACTGCTTCAGAAAGGGGCAAGAGTGATGGGATGAGTGTGTTTGAAGCAAGGGGGATCAATGGCAATGTGTCTCTTACTGTAATACTTTTTTTTAGATGTAAACATTCACCATAATTTTTTATCACATCTCATATATAGTTCACCATTGGATTCCCTGTGCCTGGGGAATCCTCACAGAAAACATGGGTCTTGAAAAGAACTAAAGAATTTCTACTATCATTCAAGGCTGAGAAAACAGTAATTCAAGACTTTTAAGTCCATGGTTTGTTTATGGAAAATTGAATAATCTTGTGTGTTTCTAAAAGTGGTTCTCAACCAGTGGTGATTTCACCCACCTTTCTCAGGGGGCAATTCACAATGTCTGGAGACATTTTTTATTGTCATGACTTAAGGATGCTACCAGCATCAAGTAGGCAGAGGCTAGGGATGCTGTGTAATATCTTATAGTGCTCAGGACAGCCCTATACAAGAAAGAATTGTGTATAACTTTAGCTCGGTATGTCAATACTAGTGCTGAGGTTGAGAAACCCTGTTCTAGAATAAACAAAGCTGGATACACAGTTTGAGGCTTTATCATGGAATGCCCAAGTCCATCTTTACAATCTCCAACACTGATTAGGACACACTTGTACTAACAAATACTATGGAATGGATTTAAGACTTGAAAAACCAGTTAAATGTTAAATTCAGGGTAACTGTTGAAGGACATTTCACCAGATACAGAATGAAAGAGGAAGTACTTTTCTTCTTCAGTCAGGCAGATGAAGTTCAGTTCTCTCTGGACACATATAGTCTTTAAAACGGCCTGGCTTCCTCTAAAAAGAATCACTTTTGGACCCTCACTTAAGGAGAGTAGGGGGCCTAGTTGCCAGGAGAGTCAACCACAGGATAGGAGGATTGCAACTTTCAGTCTATCTGTGATCTTCAGGGAGGGGCAGGGGCTGGAGGTTGAGTCAATTGCCAATGGTCAATGATTTAATAAATCATGCCATGTAATGAATCCTCCAAAAAAAAAAAACCCAAAAGGCCGGGGTTCCAAGAACTTCCGGGTTGGTGAACACTTTTTGGGGAGAATGGCATGCATGGAGAAAGCATGGAAGCTCTTCGAACTTTCCCCATACCTTGCCCTGCGCATCTCTTCCATCTGGCTGTTCCTGAGTGATACCCTTTTACAATAAACCAGTCATCTAGTAAGTAAAATGTTTCTCTGAGGTCTGTGAGTTGCTCTAGTAAATCCAACAAACCCCAAGAAGGGGGGCGGGGTGGTCCTTGGAACCTTCAATCTATAGCTGGGTGATATACCTGGTGACAACCTGGACTTGCCTACTGGTGTCTGAAATGTTGGGGAGGTGGATGGCAGTCTTGTAGACTTGAGCCCTTACACAACCTGTGGGATCTGACTCTATCTCTGGGTAGATAGTATCAGAATTGACTTGAGTTGTAGAACACACAGCTGCTGTCTGAGAGTTGGCTTGGTGCTATGGGATGACTATCCCTTACCACTATCAGAATAGGTGACCAGAGTCCTTATTGGCAGAATCCCACTCCTTGTACAGTAGTAGTTATAAAACAAGTCCCATTTGGTTGCTGCCTGTCAGTCAGAGACTGCTTGGTCTTAGCTCTCAGAGGCTGTCCATACTCTTTGCCATGTGGTCCCTTCCATCTTCTCACACTTCAAATCTCTCACTTCCTCTTCTGTCACCAGCCAGAAAAAATTCTCTAATTTTAAATGACTCATGTGATTAGGTTAAGCCAACTTGGGTAATCTCCTGTTAAATTTGATTGTAACGTGTAACATAACCCAATCATGAGAGTAAAACCCATCATATTCACAGTCCCAGGATTATGTAGGCATATACCCCAAAGGGACAGGAAATCTTGGGGCCATCTAAGAATTCTGCCCTCCGCAAGGGTGGGGTATTTTCATTTTGTGCTTTATACATATCTGTAATGTTTGAATTTTTTGGAAAGAATATATATTACTTGTAATGTGAAATGTCTGGAAGGATACACTCTAATATTTTAATAGTGTGTAGGTTATGTCCAGGTGGTAGGAGTACAATTTTCTTATATAAGCATATAGTAATCAACTTTCATCATGTAACTATAGGAATATAAGTTATTTCCACTTTGAAATAAAAATGCATGCTGGTTATAGCAGCTAATGGTTTGTATTGCAGCCAATTAGGCTAACGACAGTTTTTTGCAGTGGTTGTAGATCCGCGTATACATCCTGGCCAAGAGGTAAAACTATGAATGGATTCGAGGAGCGTCTACATAAATTCCTCCATAATAGGCACACAGGCCATCAGGAGCACTGCAGACAGAGAGCATCAGAGGATCGAACATCATCTGAGGGCTTAGGTTCCAGGGCCCACTGACTGGCTGGGAGTGGGTCTTGAAGTTTTCCTGAATCCTTTTCCTCTCATCTATAAAATGAGGGGGTTGGACCAGATGAACCCTAAAAATCCATGTTTTTTTCCCTCAGTTTTTTGAGATTGTTACCATGGTTTCTGACAAAATTCTCCTAGTGTTGCTCTCCTAAATAAACACCAAGATGGAAGGATTATTAGCCTGATATTGAGAGGTGGGTTTTATGTTCTTTTTATCAGTGCATTATCAGTGTATTCCCTGAAAGGAAGGGTTGACAGTGGATTAATTTGGGGAAACAAAGTAAAATACAGAATTTGAGAACCTGAATGAGCCACGCAGGCACGATGCGCTGTAAGACTGTGGAAGGTTAGAGGGGAAGGATTCTCTTATGTGATCCCTTATAACTCTGGGGACTGAGGAGTAAAAGTAGTTTTCAGCCAATTCAAAGAAAATGCGCTTCTTCTCTGAGTCAACACTGAGCAACTCATTCTTGGTCAGGAAGAGAGAATGTGTTTGGGTCATTTAGTATTTGTCATATGCAGGTCAGGGAGCAAAATCCATAAGAATGGCGATTCTGTTGTCCTAATGAAGGTTTCAGACTTTGTTGTTGAGAAGGGATGTGTAAAACACAGCAAAAACAAACTGCGAAACTCGATTGATTGTTTATTTTCTGTTTTTTCCCCCCAGGAGGTCTTTTTTCCCTGAAAGGAAGGGCTGATACTGATTAATTGGAAAAAACAAGTTCAGAATGATAAAGTGCTTCCCACACATTCCTGCCAATCTGCATACATCCAAATTTGCACACATTCTTACGTCTTTCCCCGCCCCTGACCCCCCTTCACCCCAGTTTCCCCCGCCCCCATCCCTTCTCAACAACAAAGTCTGAAACCTTCATTAGGACAACACCAGAATCGCCATTCTTGCTGAGGTCAGGAGTCACGTTTTTATAAATAAAACCTCTGGATCTAATGAAAAGAGCTGGGGCCTGGGAGATAGCATTCCAAACTCAACCCCCTAACTAGTTCACGAATTTATTGAGTACCTACCATGTGCCAGGCTAGGCACTGTTCCAGGTGCCAGACACATAGCAGGGAACCCAAAGTAGCTCCTGTCCTCCTGGAGATGACATTCTAGTGGAGGGAGAACAACAATAAACAAAGAAGTCTCGTCCAGTTAGGAGATGACAGCCATGGAGGAGAAAGAGGGACTGTGGGCCATGGGGTGAGACTGAAGGGTTCTCAGATGTAACTTTCATCAGAATCACCTGGGAGTGAGGCACTTGCTAAAATACAAAGTGCTGCGGAAACATACTCTCCCAAAGTTTCTGATTCAGTAAGTCTGGGGATTTCTATGTCTAACAAGTTCCCAGGTGATGCTAATGCTGTGATCCAGGAACCACACTTTGAGAACACCTGGGCTTTATGATCACATAACATATAACCATAGAATCTCCAGGGAAAGCTTCTCTGAGAATCTGACCTACAAACAGACACCTAACGAAGCAAGCCACGTGGGAAGAGCAAGAACATTCCAGTCAGAGAACAGAAATTGGGAGCTCCTGAGGTGGGCAAGTACTTGGAGTGTCTGAGAAATGCAAGGGGGCCAGAGTTGCTGGAATGGAGGAAAGCGGAGGAGGGAAAGATCATATAGGTTTTGATGGCTAATATAAGGACTGATTTTTACCCCAAATGAGGCAGAGCCAGGAAAGGATTTTGAGCAGAGGCATGATGTGGTCTGTGTTAAAAGTATTAGGCAAATGTAAGGTATGGCTGGCTGGAGTAATAATGATTACTTTCACTACATTGTAATAGGATTCATACTTATTTCATCTTGTAGATGGATGAATAGATGGAAAAGAAAACCTGGAATTGTTTGACAACTGCTATAGACTGTGTGTGTCCTTTTAAAATCCACATGGTGATGCCTAATCCCCAGTGTGATGGTACTTGGAGGTGGGGCTTTTGGGACGTGATCAGGTTATGAGGGGGGAGCCCTCGTGAATGACGTTAGTGCCTTTATAAAAGGACCCCAGAGAGCTCCTTGTCCCTTCTGCCTTATGAGGATGCAAAGTGAAGATGACCATCTATGAACAAGAAATCAGGCTCTCACCAGATACCTAATCTGCTGGCACCTTGATCTTGGACTTCCAGACTCCAAAATTGTGATAAATATATTTCTGTGGTTTATAAGCCACGCAGTGTACGGTGTTCTGTTATAGTAGCCCTAATGGACTAATACAACGACTTAATTGAGTTTCATATCTTGAATACTATTTGTAGGGTTTGTGGCACTGAAGATGAATAAACTGTTACTGTATACCTTAAAACAGTTTACTTTCCTGTACCCCATTATAAAATCTACAAGGGTAGGGGCCATATGTGTGGATAGTGTGCATATTGTGTACACATAGTCTTATTTAAAGTTGTTTCTGTATTCTTGGTGCCTCATATCCTATGATGCATAGTAGGTCCCCAATTTCATTCATATTTTTTGAAAGATGAATGAATGAATGAAATATTTATTTCTATATAGAATTGTACAACATCAACAACTAAGCCACAACATTTGTATGAAAAGAGTTTCTTTTACCCATTTTCTCATTTGGTCCTCAGGATATTCCCATTTGGTAAGACCAATTATTCTCTTTTTCAGCGGGAGACAGAGCAGCCCTAAGAGGTGAGTGATGACCCAATACTGTGTGACTGATAATGGCTGAGGTAAGTCTTCAACCAGAGTCTCAACTCTAGAGCTCAGGATCTTTCCACTATATTACACTCTTCCATCATAAATCCACTTGAGGGGTACTCTTTATAAGTTCTTAAAATGAAATTGTGATGGAAATGTTCTAAAACTGGGTTATGGCGATTGTTGCACAGTTCAGTAAATTTACTAAAAATCATTGAAACATGCACTTGGAAATCAGTGAATTTTACAATATGTAAATTATTTCTCCATAAGGTTGTTTTAATGAAATGAAATTATCTCAACTACTCACCTTCTTCCCAAAACAATGTAATTCTGTTGGCAGGATACTGTTAAAATCTTGAATTCCTTTCCTAAAGTCCGTCAGGTCACTAAGTTACCATGTGTAACTGAGATTCTCTCCTTGGCCAAACTCTAGCCACACTCATCTCAGCCCTCTTCTTGACTAGACCTCAACCTCAGCCTGTAAAGACTTGAACAAAACACTAACATGTTTCTAACAGTTCAAGGCCACATCCCTAGGATGACCCTAGCTCCCTCTTAAAGTGCCTGCCTGATTAAACTCAAGGCTGCTGAAAGAATTTAGTGTTTGTTCTAGCCAACACCTTAAGATAAGGCCCCCAGCTCCCACTCTCTGTGAGAGGTTAGGAGCCCAACTTCCATAAGGGCCAGTTGACAAACTCAGATGATTTCACATGGGCCAACCCCCTTTACCATGTTTTTGTAATTTTTCACTTCCCTGACTCTACTGAGCCCTCACTCACCCCCTTCCCTAGTCCTTTATTCTCTCTGTAAAATTCCCAGTCACCTCTGTATACACTGAAGTTGAGTTCAGTTCACACTGGACTCTTCCTTATTGCAATGATATATTAATATTACTGATTAAAATACGTCCTTAGCACTTTAATTAGTATCTGGCTTTGTTTATCTTTGACAAAATGCACAAAATACACACTATCCGTACATATGTACTTAATTTAATTTAACCTATTGGGTATCCAGTCATGTTATAGTGAGATTTTTTTTTAATTGGGGATTATTGAGGAATAGTGTGTTTTTCCAGGGTCCATCATCTTCAAGTTGTCCTTTAATCTAGTTGTGGAGAGCACAGCTCAGCTCTAAGTCCAGTCACCGCCCTCAATCTTAGTTGCAAGGGGCGCAGCCCACCATCCCATATGGGAAGTGAACCGACAACCTTGTTGTTGAGAGCTCGCGCTCTAACCAACTGAACCATCCGGCCTACCTATGAGATTTTAAATAATGACTATGTTGCTAGAAATCACATTATCAGTTTTCAGGCCCAAAAGCTGAAGTAACTCTTTCTAATAAACAATAGTGGAAAGGAAGTTCTTAGAAGCCAATAGGAAGAAGGAGCTATCAATCGCATGCCTCCTTACCCACTACTTCATTCTTCAAGTTCCTCCTATATTTATTGGGCAGGCTTTTGTTTTTAGTTCTGATATTGATTTGTGTGTTTTCTTTTTCATATTTGGTGGTTGTGACGTTTGAGTGTGAGAATTGAAGAGTAATTAATTACTACTTCAAGATAGAATAAAAACCATAAAGAATGAGCTTGAAGAGGTCAGGTAGCTTTTCTCCCTTCCATGCCATATGTAAAGCACAGGGTCAGGTACTTTCCTTGTAGAAAATAATCAAGTTTTGGAAATAATCCAGAAGAGCTTTTAGTGGGGGAAGAGGGTGGGGTATAGGGTTCCATTGTGGTAAGAAATATAAAACATTGTCTCTTTCATTTTATCCATTCATAAGTGCACAATTCTTAGCATTAAATACATCTGTAATATTGAGGAACCATCACCAATATACCTAAAAGTTTTTCATTATCCCTACAACAAAAACTCTGTATCCATTAAACAATAATTTCCCCTTCTCTTCACTCTTTGTAGGCCCTGGTAACCTCTACTCTTTATACCAGAAAGAACATTTCTAATAATAGATTGATTTTTAAAAGTTATGTTTAAACAAGTTGTTCAGGAAGTCATTTTTATTTATTATATCTTGTCATTACGGATTCATCTGACCATATTCTGACCTAAGTGCTGGCAATATGACTATGCATGAGATACGTACTACGTTGTAGCCTGCAGGATAGCAAGTCAATCCCATAAATGAGTAACAGCTAAAGTATGATACCAAATGTGAAATAGTGGAAAATATGTATGTTGGCCTCTGACCCTGGTTCCATGGGTCTGATCATGTCGCAATATGAGTTTATTTAAGGATACTGAAACTTGAATTTCGTATAATTTTCATATCATAAAATTTTATTCGTCTTTTGATTTGTGTTCAACTATTTAAAAATGTTAAATTAAAGCCTTTTTTAGCTCTCAGGCCATCATAGTTTCATTACCTCTGCTGTACTAATTTTTTTGTTTGTACTGTAGTCTTTATAGCTTATTTAGGTCCATTGAGTTTCACAGTGTGTGTAATATCTTGACATTTCTTTAGAATGTCAAGTCCCACTCAAGTTTGAATAGTGAAAGTACTGACCAAAAAACAAGATCTTACTCAGGCTAATAACTTATTTTTCTTTATATAGGACTACACATTGCACTTTAACTAACAGCCTTGCTAATTGTTTTTTTTCTAATAGCTCTTTTTGAAGTCACTCACACTTCTGGTCACACATCAGGCATAATCTCTTCCTTTGGTGGGGAGGTGGGACTCAACTCCCTTCCCCAAGAACGCTTTTTGTAAGCCCCATGAAATCCTAACAGCCTTTTATTGTTAGCAATAAAAACACTGGGAAGCTACGCCAAGAGGTTAACCACCTTATGTGTAAACCTAAATAATCACTATTTGTTCTCAATGAGAATGGATTTTAGTTTCAAATTTATTTATATTGGTAGTATAATAAACCTTTTTATAGTTCAGCTGTAAACTATAGACTGGTAAAAATTTCATTATTTACGTTTTTAAACTGAGGCATTAGAATAATATAAAGTTAGAGCAGAAAGATTGTAATGTTTTATGTCTGTAAAATCCAAGTTATCTCCTCCCACCTTACTTCTCTTTTGCTATCTGAACTTAAAAGAAAGTTTCATCACTAAAATCTTTACCATGGTATTCAACTTTTCCAGTAAACAATATACAAAGAAATGAAACTTTGATAAGGGGAGATTAACATTTGTTTACTGTGTTCCAGGTGCTTTACAAATGCCTTCTCATTTAATCTTCACAAAAGTGCCTGACAGTGTGATAAGTATTATTATCCCCACTCTATCTGTGAGGAAACAAAGATTCTGAAACATTAACGAACTTTTACAGATCTGCAATCAGTAACAAATTGGAGGCAAATTTTGATCCCAAATCTGACAGATTCCAAAGCCTTTTGCCACCCCCCCCACAAGGTTAGCAAGAAATGTAAAACTCTCCCACTGATGTAAAATATAGTATTCTTCCTACAATGTCTACAGTGGGATTCCCTCATATCAGTATCATGCTGCTTTTACTTGATAGGTTAAAAAATGGCATATTTACGGAAACAAACTAAAGAGAAAGTTCTTGATTCTCCTTACGTTTTATTACTGGAGTATCCAAGAAGAAAGTAATTCTGAAATAAACCAGCAATGCCAAGTATGTTCCATAGAGCATTAATGCAAAGATGTTCCTTGGGGGGAAAAAAAGTCTTTCTTGGTGAAGTAAGTTTGAGAAATGTGGCACACTATACCCACTAGAATATTAATAGTGAACATTAGTTTAGTAAAGGCTCTGAAAAGTCCTGTAGTCAAAAATCTGTTTAACTCTGTTTCAGTTAAAAGAAATTATTCCTTACACTTAAATGATTGCTGATTTTAATGCTATGCAGTATTTCTCAAAGTGTGGTCCATGACCGATATACATTAGTATTACTCAGGATACAGGCTAACAACGCACATTTTGGGCCCCTGCCCAACCTCAAAGCAGTTGGATCACAATCTCTGGGGAGAGGCCAGGAATTCTGCCCATTTAACCAGCAACCTAAGTAATTCTATATATACTCAAGCATGAAAAAACAGAAAAAACGGTTGGCATTTTTCAATTCTCCATGCACACTTCTAAACTCACACTCTCCTACAGCTGCTGCCAAGAACCCTCAGAATCAATCTTCACTTTGATGGAGTTTTGTGGGTAGCCTTGAACTCCAGGCTGTTAGGGGAAAGCAAGAGTTTCCAGATTAGAAATGCAAATAATATCAGTGACAGGGGTTAGGAATTACAGATCATTCTTAAATGCAAACAGACACAATTCCTTCCTTTTCACCTTCCATTGTTTTATTGGACTCCTTTGAGAGTTGACTTTCCTACACAGATAGCAAGGAACACTCAGCATTTAATAATGCTATTGATGATGTAAATGTATTCCATCTGTCCCTCCCCTTTCATTTTCCTTCCTCTTTTATTTCTTTTTTTTTTTTCTCTCTAGTATGGAAATGCTAGAAAGTGATACACTAAAATGTTAACAGTGGTTGTCTTTAGTTAATGGGAATGTGAATAGGTGATTTTCTCCCCCTTCCCGTCCTCCCCCTTAGTACTTTCAGGTTTGCCAATATAAGTCAGTCAGTAAACATAAAAACACATGTGTAGGAGAATGGAGAAATCGTGGAGGCAACCCTCCTAGCCAGTGACTACCTTAAAAGGACGGAGAGTGACACATTACTTTCGATCTTTGTGTTTCTTCACTTGTTAGGTGTATATTTTGAAAATTGTAAAGAAAAATTATACTGTCTATTTTTTTCCCCTTCTGCCCTGTTTATCTTTTTCTTGCTGATCCTATCTTGTCCCACCAACTGTGAATTCTGTGTTAGGGAAGCAGCTGGATGACACTTGCTGGAATGAAAGAGCCACTGTCTGGTCTTGCTATGTAAGGACAAACCACACAGCGTTTATGTATAGCCTCTTTCTCCTGGAGCGCTGAGATTCCTCCTTATAATTCCACTGCTATTTTTAACATCCCTACAGGGTAAGGAGAAAGCTAGGCCCCAATCTTTGAGCTGGTCATAAGGTTTCTAAATCTCGGTTTCCTCCGGAGCAAATAATACAAAGCCCAAGAAATCATCTACAGTTTAGAAAGTGGTCTTGGATAATAATTTCTTTTAGGGAAAGCAAGGACACATGTGTATATGCATTAGTATTTGGGGAAGGATCTAATAATCATTTGTATCTCTGCAGCAACACTCCACTTTGTCCTCTGAGCATGAACAGAAGAGCCTAGCACATCCGGCAAAGGGAAATAAAACTGTGGGCCCAGGCACTCCAGGCTCCCAGTCCCCGGGCCAAGTGGTCTTGATAATTTCCCTCATTACTCTAGAGACTGTTAATTTCTCAGTCTGTACTTGAAATCGGGCTATAACTGTCCACTGCACAAAGGGAGATGCTAAATCGCCCCCTGGAGAAAGCACCGCTGAGCCTGCCTGGTTGCCACCATGGTTCCAGGCGCCTGCCACGCTGCCTGTGGGTTGCTCTTGAAAGCAGAGAATTACACCCAAGAATTGAAAACCCCTGCAGCTGCCTTGGCTGCACCCTTATCACTAATAGGGAAAATAATTTTATATCCACACGCAGCACTCATTTTTAGGTATTTGGGGACTATTTCAGCGCTCGTAAGTCTGAGTTTTCCTTAGAGGTGTGAAAACCTCATTTAAATATATTAAACTAGCACTAACAGGAGAAGCCTCTGAAGACTCTTCAGAAAAATGGGAAAATACTTTTAGGCATTTTCACCATGCTCAATGGCTCTGGTGGTACATTCATATTTATTGTTGTTATCAGTACTATTGGGGGACAGGGGGGTCACCCTTTATAAAGCTACTAAGGGTAGACTTCAACCACACTTAGCCTCAACTTTCTTTGGATTTGGGGTTACTCTTTTACATTAGAGACTACATGTAGGCTAGTAGTGGGTGAGATTTCAGTAAGAACCAGACATAAGAAGTTTTAATCAGGGTTTTAGATTGATAGAAAAATTTTAACTCGAATTGCCCTGTATACATATAAACCAAAATAAATAGATTTGGAACCTCACTATGTGCTACATTTACATATAAGAATAAACCTATGTGAGATTAGCTTCTCTAACCAACAGAAACATGTATGCTGACTTTTTCCAATTAAGAGAACTTAAGGGGCTGGCCCAGTGGCTTAGGCGGTTAGAGCTCCATGCTCCTAACTCCGAAGGCTACCGGCTCGGTTCCCACATGGGCCAGTGGTCTCTCAACCGCAAGGTTGCTGGTTCAACTCCTTGAGTCCCGCAAGGGATGGTGGGCTCCGCCCCCTGCAACTAAGATTGAACACAGGCACCTTGAGTTGAGCTCCCTCCCGGATGGCTCAGTTGGTTGGAGTGCGTCCTCTCAACCACAAGGTTGCTGGTTCCACTCCCGCAAGGGATGGTGGGCTGTGTCCCCTGCAACTAGCAACGGCAACTGGACCTGGAGCTGAGCTGTGCCCTCCACAACTAAGATTGAAAGGACAACAACTTGACTTGGAAAAAAGGCCTGGAAGTACACTCTGTTCCCCAATAAAGTCCTGTTCCCATTCCCCAATAAAAATCTCAAAAAAAAAAAAAAAAAAAAGAGAACTTAAAAAAAATAACCTAGTGACCCAGGTGAGTGTTCCAATGAATGAGCACGGATGTCACTCAACCACATTAATCAAATCAATATGTTTCAGGCAGTGGCCTTAGTGTCAGTGATCTAGAAACACAAAAAACCAGGTCTTTCACTTTCGGGAAGGCTCGTGGGGTGAGGTTGAGGTCACTGGAAGAGACAAGCATGCGCATATGAATGATAAGTATTTTCATACAGTATTTACAGGCCCAGTACATCCTCCCACCCCCGAAATAGATGGTTTCTGGGCACCTCAGGGTTGAGGGTATCCAGGACTGAGCTCAGCGACTGTCTGGCTCTGCCGAGGGCAGCTCTGCAGGATGCAGGAGGAAGAGCCATTAGTTTCCTGGGTGGGCTTGGGGGCAGAGCAGCACCTGGGGTCTACAGGGAACAGCTCACCTCCACAGAAGACAGAGGCTGATCTATTCTCTACTTTTTTTTCTTCACTATTTTGACCTCTGCTATCACAGTTGTGTTCTTTTCCCATCACCATGCCACCCCTTCCTATCGTCTCACTAAACAAAAACAACAAAGGTGCAATGCTTTAAGCCCTAAACTGGGGTGTGCAGCAGGCAGCTGGCTTGGTTCTAAGGGCTAGAGTCTAGGGCTACTGCCCTTGTCTTCTTGTTTGTCTCTGAAAGTTTTCCAACTGACATTCTTGTACATTCATTCTTTCTTCTTCTAGGTTCTTTTCAAATGTTAGCCAACCCTTCTGGTTTAGTTTTGTTAACAGCCTTTACCTAGAACACAGTTCTTCCCAGTGTTGACTACTGGAATTAATGAACAGAAACACATGTTCCATTGATCCAGGATCTGTGGCGTCATCACAGAAACCCAGGAAAAGCCCACAAAAATCTATGAGGCAGCTGTGAAGGATTTAAAAAAGAACATTACTTGGTATTAAGCCTAAAAACTTCGGTGAGGTGGGTGCTGTTGTTCCCCATTTGAAGTACCAGGGAAATAAGGCCCAGAGGGTTGAGGTGATTATCTAAGATTTGCACAACAAAAAGTAGTAGAACCAAGAGTCAATGCAGGGTCTTTGATTTTTAGTTCTGGACTACTCTCGCCGTCACCATCAATTACCACCAGGTTTTTCAACGAACAGTACAAGTGACAAAAATCCATTTCTTTCTTTTTCTTTTTGAATTACCTGACCTTTGAATTATTCAATCTTTTGCCCTCTTTTGCTTTGTGTTTTCATACCATCCTGTCCTCTAAGAGAGAGCATACTTATCTTCTTTGAGTAGCCTCTGTATCCAAGCACCCAAATGAAATTCTTAGGGACAGTTACTTTGACTTTAACAAGAAAACTCCGTGGCCATTTTGGTGAGAGCGTCCTTTGTCAGTGGATAGAAATGGAGAGAAGCAGGCACCCAATGGAGAAAGGAGAGTGAACAGTTTCCAGAATTTTCTACTTCTCTCCTTCTTCAAGAATTGCTAATCACTACTGCTTATAACCATAATAGAAATCAGAGCTGTTACTTACCCCCTCCTCCAAAAAAAGCCAAATTCAAAAGAATCTCACTTTTATTTTTCAAAGACCTCTCCCAAATCCAGTTTCTGAGGTAAAAATCATTGAGCAGCCCTCCTTCCTACTACCCTCTTCCTAATCCTAGTTTTGTCATTGAAATGGGCAGTCAAATTTTATATGTGATAATTATAATCCTGTAATTCCCCGTCCAAAGTTTAAAATGTTTTATAGTAAACAAAAAGTCAACTTCAAATCTGTTAGGTATCAAAATCTCAGGAAATACCCTAATCCCATCATTCTATTACCTCAGTCCTTATGATTCTTATCTGTTGTATTTCAGAGGGAAATGTTCAACTAAATGTCAATACTAATAGCTCAAGTTTTATCTCTAAAGTTTAGAATTTTCTAAGTCACGCAAGCCTTGAACTTTCTAACCATTGACCCCAGACATTTGACAAATGCCCCCTTTGTAACTGTAAAACTATCATTGCTACTTGAAAAATAATAGTGTTCACAATATTGTTCATCTGCTACTAGAAATTTTCAGAGAGATTATTTGAGTTTTTCTAACAGTGCACGAATGCCAGGAACCAATCTGGGGCTACATGGGAACATTGTAGGGGCAGCAACTGTACTGATCTTACCAGGAGGTGGATAGAGAATGGCCAAGCAAAGGATTCCCCAGCTGTGGCCTAAGGACTATTCCCCAGACAGAATGAATAGGATCACATTCCCACTAGGATATTTTTTTTTCTTCCTCTAAGGGGTTGTATAATGCAAGAAAGGAATTGGATTTCTGTCCCTGGACATGATAGCTTTAGGAATTTAGTATCCATTCTCTAAAGTTCACATCCATGACTATGTAAACATTATTAGATTATTTTCTTATTTTATTTGTCCACAGAGTAGGACTGCAGAAGTATCATAAAACAGAATGAGTAAACCTCCGTTGGGATCTGAAATTTATTCAGTTAAATCAATACTATTCATCCATCTCCAACATCCTGGCCAATTGGTTGTCCAGCTTATTTTGGAATGCTTCCATTAACAGGGCATCCATCCCATTTTTCAAGAACATTGATTCAGTCTTTTAGAGCCCTTTACAACAAATATAATTATTCTTTACCACGACTATCACCTTCCTTTCCACCCTCTCAAATACATCACTGAATTTCAGATACACAATATCATTTCATTTTTCCCGATTGACAAACCAGTCATAGAAAGAAATGCAGTATGTTTCATTGAATTCATGAGGGCCAAGTGATAGTTACTTTTTTTTTCCTATGTGCCTGCAATCCATCCCTTTTAATAATTCATGATAAATCTTCTCAAGAATTATAGTCAAACTCACTGGTGTTGATGATTATTTGAGCATGGTAAGGGGAGAAGGGAAACCTTTTCCTAAAATTAGAAAATGGGTCTTATCAAAATTAGGCCTCCTGAACATCACCACCAGACATTTGGAATTTGTGATTCAGACCCTGGATATGAATCAGTCATTAAATGTGAAACCACCTTTGTCCTCCTACAAAAAGGGCAAAATATTCTTCAGTGTTTCTCACTATGTGACCTTCCTATCCTCTATTTTAGATTTCCATGTTTTCCAATAACTAATGAATCAGTATCCCTGGGATGAGGACTCAAATCTGCATTTCAATCAAATGCCTCAGGAGGGTTTAAGAGCAAGACCCCAGAAAATTATATCTACCCTTAAAATATATATACTGCACATCAGTTATGCTTCAGTCATTTTTTTAAGGTTACAGTGTTTAATGTTTATCAAGTTAAATTCCTACAACTAGCAAGTTAATAGATGAGTTACTAGGATTCAGCCCTCATCCTATGGAATGTTTATTGGCCGATTCCAATTATACCACAGACCAAATGACTTCCAGTATTTCCTGTCCTTTTACTTTCATCATTTCCACTTTTGCCCAAGTCATCTGGTTTTTCATGGACCACCATTGTGCCGCCAATGATGAAATGGCCTCCTGAGTGTGATCATAGAATCTTCAGTAGACACGGTAACCACACCGTCTTTGCCAGCATCACGTTGTCCAGGCAACATGCTTCAACATGCTCTCTTGATCCTTTCGCCCATCCTGTGTTTTGGACAGAGGATTACGGTGAGGACCCGCATTGGGATCGCCTTGTGTATGATCTCCAAACTGATGGATGTGGAATCCGTGCTCGCCTTCAGTCAACCCTGTGATGTATCCCATAACCACAACTGTCCCGTTTTCCTTGTGCTCGTTAGATGGTGTCCAGCACGGGGCCATCACCCTTCAGCACACACACAGCCTTGGTCGCTGCTTGACTCGCTGCTTTAGTCATTTTTAAAAAGAAATTTCTTTGAAAATGTTCAACAAATAAAAATATATATATATATATATATATATATATATATATATATATATTTAAAAAACACCTTTGTATCCTGAAAGCCTAGAACAGTGTTTGACTCTTAATGAATAGTCATAGATAATAAATAGGTATCTGTTGAATAAATAAATAAATGTTCTTATAAATGATCATTTTGGAAATGAAGTTGATCCCTAAATTAAAGTGAACAAATATGACTAGAAGCCATCTCATAGTGCTGGTAAAAAGTACCAACGTGGATATATTTTACTGCCTTGGCCAGGCAAAGACTATTCAAATAATTGTTAGTCAAGAAGTTCATATATACGGTATGGGAGACTGTGTGTTGGAAATGGCCTCTGGAAAACAATCATAATCCTGAGGTCAGTTTTTATGGAGGATACAGAACTGAACTGGGTCTTACATGCTTAGTTTGCAGTAAGCAAAGAGGAGAAGTAAGACTATTTCAGGGAGGGGAGAATGGGAGATCTGCTTAAACTGAGAATGGGAAGTCTCTGAATAAAGTGGGGAAGGGAGTGAACTCAGATTATGGGGAGTGTTGAAGGTCACACAGAAGTGGTTGAGCTTAACTCAGTGGGTAATAGGGAGCCACAGAAGGTTTTATAGAGTGAGTAACTTAAGGAAAATAGTGTATAAAGAAGTTAGCCTGGAAACGCTGATAATAGTATTGGTTTCCTTCTACTGAGGGCCTGATGTGTGCCAGGTACTTGGCCAACAGCCCTAAGAGGACAAGAGTTACTGCTCCCATTTAACAGCTTTGTAAAATGAGACTCTGAGAGGTCAGTGACAGTAAATAGTTAAGTTAGGACGCACAGTTGGGTCTCTGCCTCCAAGTTTTGTGCTTTAGAGCAGAGGTGGACAAACTATGGTGCCCCTGCCAAATCCAGTTCGCTGTCTGTTTTTGTACTGCCCTTAAGTATGAATGGCTTTTATATTTTTAAAAGGTAGGGGGAAAAAATCAAAAGAAGAATAAAATTTCCTCGCGTAAAAATTCTATGAAATTCACGTATCAGGATTCCCAAATAAAGTTTTATGGGAACATATCCCCACACATTCTGTTACCTGTTGTCCATCAGGTTTCATGCTACAATGGCAGAATTAAGTGGTTTTGTCCACAAAGCTTAAAATTTTACTATTCGACCCTTTACAGGAAGTCTGCTGACTCCTGCTTTAGTTTTGTTGCTCAAAGTGTGGTCTGTGGACCAGCAACAAGGAGTATCATCTGGAAATTTGTTAGAAAGGCACAATCTCAGGCCCCACCCCGGACCTTCTGAATCCAAATCTTTATTTTAGCAACATCTCAAAAGATTTGTATGCCCATTCAAGTGTAAGAAGCATTATTATACTAGCGTGCTGTTTTAGTGCTGAAGGGTTGGAGGAGGGCAAGTCTGCCCACTAGGAAGGACATCAGGTGGCCAGAAGATTAGAAGAAAGAGAGGGAAGGGACAGGGTCCACAGATATTTAAAGAATGTCTGCCATTTAAGCATGCACAGGCAACCACACATTCCTGCTCCAGGCCTCTGGGATTCCTGCATATAAATCTGCAGAGATTAGGAAGCCATATACAAGTTAACATAGAAATCTTCATTGCTTACTATGAAAGTGTGTTTTACCCTGGCATTTTGAATAAAGCTAATCAACAGGAGGATAATCAAATTAGTCAGTATCCAACACTCATTTCCAACCTCCATTTGCCATTTTTGGACAGGAAAAGGGCTTCCTGACAAGCAGGAACACCCAGTCTCCCAGAAATTGGCCCGAAGCACTGCTGTAGGGAAGCTTAGAGAGAGGTAGTAGCTCAAATATTTTGCTAAAGCATTTATGCAAGCTTGGTTGTGAATGAGATGGTATAGTCTGAAGTCCTCCCTCAAAGATACGCTGCAAGGAAATGTGCCATTTGACCACTTTCTAATTTGCATTTTAATCATTAGTCAGATTTAAGGAAGTTTAATGCTCCATAATTTGAAACAACACTGGAGTATACAGCTGTCACTCTTATTACATGCCATTAAATATCACAATTTTATATTCTCAGGGGCTATAGTCCCAGTTGACTACTAGAAGTTAACAAACTATATATTTAAGGACAATTTTGCATTTGCTCAATTAGTGAAGAATGTGCAAGGCTCCAAGATATACAGATAAATAAGACAGAACAACAAAAGGGTCTGAATTCAAGAAGTTGACAGTCTAAAGGAAAGATAGACAGACATGTAAAATAATACACAACAAAACAACATTTTGGACCAGCACAGGCAATATATATACATACATATATTTTTCTCAGCATTGCCAGTCAGAGTCATTTGCTCCATTCTCTATGCTCGTCCAAAATGTTTATTATTATCATTGTTGTTATTACTATTATTACTGCTGTTATATATAATTTATTTTTAAAAATATCTTTATTTTAAAACATCTATTTATACACACATACTTTTAACTTTTTCTTTCTTTTTTTTAAGATTTTATTGGGGGAGGGGAACAGGACTTTATTAGGGAACAGTGTGTACTTCCAGGCCTTTTTTTCAAGTCAAATTGTTGTCTTTTCAATTTTAGTTGTGGAGGGTGCCGTTCAGCTTCAAGTTGTTGTCCTTTCAGTCTTAGTTGTGGAGGGCGCAGCTCATCTCCAGGTCCAGTTCCCGTTTCTAGTTGCAGGGGGCGCTGCCCACCATCCCTTTCGGGACTCGAACCGGAAACCCTGTGGTTGAGAGGATGCATTCCA
This sequence comes from Rhinolophus sinicus, assembly GCF_036562045.2. NCBI lineage: Eukaryota > Metazoa > Chordata > Mammalia > Chiroptera > Rhinolophidae > Rhinolophus > Rhinolophus sinicus. Next base: position 111,662,227 of record NC_133755.1, read on the forward strand.
ACCAACTGAACCATTCCGGAGCTCAGTGGCAGCTCAGCTCAAGGTGCTGTGTTCAATCTTAGTTGCAGGGGGCGGAGCCCACCATCCCTTGGGGGAACTCAAGGAGTTGAACCAGCAACCTTGTGGTTGAGAGCCCACTGGCCCATTTGGGAATCGAACTGGCAGCCTTCGGAATTTGGAGCATGGAGCTCTAACCGCCTGAGCCACCAGGCCGGCCCCTACTTTTAACTTTTTCTTATGGACAAGTTCAAACATGCAAAACTAGAAGGAATGGGAGAATAATTTAATTCTTCCCTCACTTCCTACCTCCCATATACTCATCCATCAGATGCAACTGTTAATAACACATGGCCGGTCTTCTTCTTTCATCTTACCCCCACCTACTTACCCTATCTCCTACAGAAGTATTTTGAAACACATGCCAGGCATTCTAACATTTTGTGGAAACATGGTGTTTCTTCAGTGAGTATTTGAAAGATACCTAGGCATTCACTGGGCCAAGGAGAGGACAGGGATCCTTCAAGTGGAGGGACTTGCCTCAACACCAGCAGGAGGCAGGAAAGTGTAAGCCAGAGCCCACACCAGTCTAGCTTGAGGGAATAATTTTACAGGTATTTGTGAGAAATCAGGTCGAAAGGCGAAATAAGGTGGAAAGCTAGAATGTAAGCTCCGTGAGGGCAAGAACCTTGCTTGTATTTTGCGTCCTTGTATGAAATTTCTTGAATCCCCAAGTGCCTGATGGAGAGTAGGGCTCAAAGGCTGTGGAAAGGATAAATCAATGAAGGTGGGGACAGACCACAGCAGCCTTAGAATGCTAGGGTCTTGTACTTTGTTCTGGGGCCATTGAATTCGTTTAATTCAATTAAACGGGGAGGTGGATTGTTACATGATTAAACGGTGTTTGTGGAAGATGAACTCAAACAAAAACAGACTGAAAGAAAAATGAGCTCGCCAAATTCCTTGTGGGGATTGGTCCTGCGGGGGCCTCAGCAAGAACCACCTGATGCAACGCAGCTCCTCTCAGCTGAGCCTGCAGAAACTGGGATCTTTACCGAAACATTTTTTTTAACTGTTAAAATAATGGTAATAATTTCCGATTTTAAAAAATTTCATAGCATAACCTCAGGATAAAACAGTAAAATAAAACATGAAAAATCTTTTTCAAGTGCTATATAAATGGAGCACACAGCAATGTTTTCACATATTTTAAAATATAAGCTACAATTGCTTTGTATAATTTGATTTCCTACTACCAGGATAACACCCTCCAGGCAGGCCCTACAGGGATTCCTCTGAGGGAACTTTCTGCCTAAGGTGTCCCCAGCCTCTTCTCAGCTCACAGGGGTGACATCTGGTCTCCCTGTGCTCAGCCTGCTTTGTGGCAATTAGAGGTTGCGTAAGAGCAGGGTACACAGTACTTCAGTTTGCATTCATTTGGTCTGTTGCACATGTTATCTGGAAATTGCTCAGAGGTCAGCGGCATGAGGGTAAATTAGAACATGACTGAGTGAGTAAGTGAGTGAGTGAGTGGAAGCTGAGCAGAGCTGGGAAATGGGGTGGGACTAGCGCTGAGGTTGACAGTGTGTTCTTGCAGTGGCTGTGAGTACAATAGTCCAATTGAGGATGCTTGTTTCCAAATTCCATGCAAGCCAGCATGACCCTGATCTGACTCAGAGTCTTTATCCTGGAGCTCCTGCGCTTTAGAGTAGCGGTTCTCACACCTCAGGATGCAGTCTCATCACTTGGAGGTCAGGCTAAAACGCTGGCTTCTGGGCCCCAGAGTTTCTGATTCTGTAGGTTGGAGTGGGGCTTGATAAAATGCATCTTAATGAGTTTCAAAGTGTTACAGATTCTACTGGTCCCTGTACCATACTTTGAGAACCACTATTTAAACATGATGACAGGTTTAACAAATCATCTGTGTTAGAGGTCAGACTCAGAAACCTAGTAAATGAATAATGGTCACAGAGCATGCCTCCGGGCCAGTTCTACACGCTACCAAGCCTCTCCCTGCCCTGAATCCTGCCAGCCTTCAAAAGCCATTTCAGAAGAGGTTATTTCCCAGTCATCTTGCACTGTTCCAAGTCTCCCAGTTAATTTATGTGCATGTCGAATACAACAGTTGAACAAGTATGTTTTTAGATATAAATAATGTCTATAAATCAAGAATGCCACTAAATAGACTGTAGGATAATCTGAAAGGATTGATACTTGTAAAGGGACGATTAGGCCGCTCTCCTAGTTGGACTACTGTTTGAAAGCAGGTGGTTGAATCCTGCGGGCGCCAGCGGAATTCGAGCTGTAGCTAATCTTGCTGATGTAACCTGCCCTTTTTTCTGGCTCCCTGCGTGTTGCTGTTTTCCCCTTTGCTCACCTTAACATGCACACTAGCCTACAGTATCTGGAAAACTAGTGGAAACAGCAGTTTGGGAATGTAGCAGCAGGAGTCAGACAAGGCATGATGAGCAAGCAGGCTTTCAGCCAAGAAAGTCCTTCATCATTGTAAAAATTACTACTTTTGCATTGAGCTTTCTCAAAACTCCAGAGGCACACAGCCCAGGGGACTGAGCAGGGCCAAGAACCGCAGCGCGGAGGCCCAGCTCTGTTCACATATAACTCGCAGTCTTCCTGTTTAACTTAAATGGTCCTTGGTTAAGTCCGTTCTCTTTGTGTGTCCGTGCATGTTACTTAACCATTGCTCTGTACATTCCCCAGTGGCATATGAGCAAATGATTTTAAATATAGCTTTGTTGTGTCATATACATTCATTTATCCATTTATTCAGTTACAGCTATTCGTTCGCTAAATATTAATTCAGTGTCAGGTGCCATACTTGGTATTAGAACTACAAAGACAAGTAGATTTTAGTTTCAGACCCCCAGCGACTTTCAGGGCACTAGTGGAGACAAGACATGGGAAGAGATAATTCCAGCAAAGAGGTGAGTATTGAAATTATAGGATGTCCAATGATTGATGGAGCAAGGAGGGCTCAGAGAAGTTCCCCAGAGCCCTGAAGAGGTGACAATGGACCTGAGTCTTGGGAGATGAGTAGAGACATTCTAATGTAGGCCGAAGAAATAATATATGTAAAGGCAAGGAGATCAGAAAGAGAATGACTTACTCAGCATGGCTGCCTTGCAAGGTGTGGCTAGGGAGAGGCAGCAGATGGGACTGGAAAGGTAAGCAAGGACATTAAATAAAGCAATTGCACCCAGAACCAGCTATACCAGCTTTTGTCTTCGATAATATCATTTGGAATAGCTTGGCCAACTATAAAGTAGGGGAATTTCAGGAAGTGTGCAATAACCGATTATGAAGTTTTTAGCATATTAATTTTAACCTTAAAGACAATTAATTGCCTTTCTTTATAATGAGACTGAGAACAAGTATTCAGTTAAATATGTATTAGGAAGGGCAGTGTAGGTGATCAAGAAAACTCACTATGCTGTAGGATGGCGGGGAGTTTGACTCTACTATCTGATTTCAGTCATACTGGTTGAATATTATAACTATAAAATAATAAAAAAGACAATAATCTTATCAAAAGGGGTTTGTTCTTGTGTACAAACAATATAAATCTTCTCCAAGTGTGTAGACCTTTGTCTTCTGAACAGAGGAACCGTGGCATGCGACGGATTGGTTGGATTATCAATGTTAAAAAGTTACCATCTTTCTTCTCTCTCTCTCTCTCTCTCTCTCGCTTCCTCTTTTGTGTGTGAATGGTATTTTATTTGGCTATTTTTGTTTACAACTGAAACTCTGGTAATTCAAAGTTAACATCCTTGCGGGTGAGCTTCTTATGGACCTCAGAAAAAGTTCCATCCTTGTGTTCCACGTTGTTCTGCTGTGCTTTACCCAAATGAACGTTTATAAGCAGCCTGCCATCCAGTTTCACCCAAATTCTCTTGCCCACAGTTTCACTTGGGAAAACCAAGTCCTCCAAGATCGCATGGTGCACGGCTGTCAGAGTGTGGCTCTTATGACGCTTATGTTTATTTTTTCGTATGGCTTTTTCGAGTTGGCTTAGGCAGGTTTCTCCTCTGAACAATAAAGACAACGTGCTTCCCACTGAACTTTTTCTTCAGTTCACATGCTAGCCCCGCTTGGATTTTTGGAAAGATTTCAGTTGAGGAACAGGAACAAAGATTATAATAGCTTTCCGACTACCACCAACTTCAATTTCCTTGGCTGCTGTTATATTCAGCTCCCGTAGCTGCATCTTGAGGTCCGAGTTCATTTCCAGCTCAAGGAGAGCCTGGGAGGTGCCAGACTCAAACTCCTCAGGCTTCTCGCCATTGGGCTTCCCGATCCTTGCGCTTGAACTGCACATGGCCTTTTCCTGGGAAGAGCAAACAGCGACCATATTTTCAAATTTGTATTTACAGTCTTGAATATATAGAGAAAAAGTGATGTTCTAATTGAGTTTGCCTTTTCTTTTGCAGTTTTAGTATATGTGTCTTAGTCTATTTGAGCTGCTGTAGCCTGGATGGCTTATAAACAGCATTTATTTCTTCAAGTTCTGGAGGCTGGGAAGTCCAAGATCAAGATTCTGGCAGATTTGGGGCCTGCTGAGAGCCTGCTTCCTGGCTTATAGACAGCTGCTATAAGCTGCGGCAGAAGGGGCAAAGGAGCTTTCTAGGGTCTCTGTTATAAGGGCATTATTACAATTGATAGGTTCTTTTTTCATGACCTAATCACTTTCCAAAGGCCCCACCTCCAAATACCATCACATTGGGGATTAGGTTTCAACATATGCATTTTGAGGGGGACACAAACATTGTCTATAGCACTATGTAAATCAATTTTAAATGAAGCACAGTTCTCTGATATGTGACTATCAGATTTTTCTTAGCCATAAAGAGTTTAAACATTCAGAGAAATTTGTATCTATTGTGAAAGAGAAATGGAGAGGAGAAACAGTCTTGGTGAGGAGAGAAGGCTCTGGTTGTTGGTGAAGGCTTAGAGAAAATCCAGTCTTTCATTCATATTAATTTACTTAGTTTAATTTCCTGAGACATTTATTAAGCCCGACAATATGACAGGGTTGAGGCTTGAGGCGGAGACAGAGATGAAGGACTTGGTTCCTCCCCTCAAACTGCTCAAAACCTGGGGTAATGAGAAGTTATAATGAGATGTAATACGTGATTTAACAGAAGTTAGCACAGTGTCACAGAGATACAGAGAAATAGTCTCTAATTCAATGTTCGGGATGTAGTGTATGGAGGGTTGCATCCAAAAGATGTTAATACTTGACTTAGGCCTTTTAAAAAAAATTGTTTTATGAAACATTTCAAACACTGAGAAGTACAGAAAGTAATACGACTACCATATGACTATCATCCCGATTTAACAGATGGTAATATGTCTGTCATATTCTTTTCTGTAGTTTCCAATGTTTGAGACATTTCAGAAAACAGGAGTTGGATCCCACACCCTGGCAAGCTCTTTTGCAATTAGTTGCTATAAGTATTTTGGAGGCAATACTCCTGATACATAAGCTCTACATCTTAGTAAACCTTGTGGATCTGTAACCTCATCTGGCCGTCACTCCAGCCCTCTGCAGTGCGCAGAATGAGAATCGGAGCTCTCATTTTGTAAGGCAGGAACTAGAGTCCACAGAGAAAGTTGATCGGAATAAATGCTGTAAGAACATGCAATTTTATTAAAAACACTTATATGTGTCATTTATTCTTCAGACGTGCATATTAGATAGTAGCTTCTGGATATGAAAAACCCACCAGAACTATTTTTTTTCTCATAAAAGACATCATAACAGTGAATATTTACAGCCCTTATAGCTGATGGGGGGCTTCATGCGCATTTAAGAACACAAGCTTCACAAAGCAGTGAGATTGACATAATGATGCTAATTTTTGAGACTGAGCCTCACAGAGGCCTCATAACTTGCCCACTGTTGCACTAGCCTGGAGCGGCAGATCTCAGGTCCTGATGCCATATTCATCTCACTATACCATGTGGCCAAAGTTTCACCAACTGGTGCAAAGTGCATAGTCTCTGGGGAAAGAGGCTTGAGTATTTGTGGCTCTGCCTTCCCTTCCAGTTTTGGGGCTGTAAGACCTGTGTGCATTGTAAGGGAACTGTTCTGTTTGACTCAGAGCGCGTTCGTTCACACAGTGCTGCTGCTTGTAAACAATGCAATTTTATCTCCCTCCTGTGGTGGCATTTTTTCAGTCCATTTTCCTTGTTGCCGCTTCTCTTCAGTTTATGGCCCTGTAGTTATCAGTGCTCTTGTCAACCCTTCTGACCTTTCTTCTAAATTTCTTGCACCAGCAGTTAGCATAGGATACCTAATCCTATCTTTAGCACCCTGCCAGAAAAAGCTGCCATATCACAGTGTAAAGTGTGGCTTCCTGAGCTGCCTCCTGGCAAAGGGCTCGTGCTTATCCACCTTTGGTCCAACCCCAGGGTCTATGGGTTCCAGGAGAGGTGATGAAGGGCTGTGACAAATGCCTGCCCTGGCAGACGGAGCAAGCGCTGGCTAGCTTGCGAGGTCAGTGTGGCCATGGCTGTCCCTGCGAAGGGCTTTCTATGCCTTCAGATGACAACTGCACCTGCACTGACCCACCTGCCTGGTGAGGCCTTCACAAGTGCCAGCATGTTTGGGGGTCTTTACTTCTAATCCACTGGCAGTTGCCACCGCTAGGCCACTGAAAGAAGCTAAGCAGGGTCCAAAAGAATTAGCTGCCAGTCTTGAGAGGCACCCTGAGGGAGAAGCCTGGGCCTAGAGAAGGCTGCAGACCTGCATTCAAGGTTGGGATGTTGGGAGGCTACAGAAAACTCTGACTCAGTATGGCTCAAAAGGGAAATTTATTAGTCTTCATAACCACAAGTAGGGTGAACTCCAGTCCTCGTGTGATCAGTGAGTGCCTCAGTGATGTCATTAAGGATACAGGGTTTTTCTGCCTCCTCATTCCTGCCGTCCTCAATGTTCGTGTCATCCCAACACCAGTCTTGCCAGTTCCCCTCATGGTTCCAAGATGGTTCCCACATAGGCTGCCAGGCAGTCAAAGCTACAGGCTTCCCTTGTCACTACTAGTAGGCGGACACCTCTCCCAAACACGGACTATAACTCCTCTGCTTCAGTCTGATCAGCCCAACTTAGGTGCCCAGACTACCACTCCTGGACCAGTATTGCTGGCCATGGGAATGCCAAGTTGAGGGGCTTAGACTACTTTGTCTCATATAGAAACTACTAGTCACATGTGGCCACTGGGCACTTGAAGTGTCAGTCTGAATTAAGATATGCTTTAAGTCTAAAATACTCATCATGTTCCGAAACCTCTCTCTCTCTCTCTCTCTCTCTCTCTCTCTCTCAAAGAAAATATCTGTAGATGTAAGAAATGCCCAACTTTGTAGAAAATTTTTATGAGTTTATTTGAGCCAAACTAATGACAATTGCAGAAGCAGCATTTCAAATGCTCTCAAGAATAAGTCTTGCAGTTTCTTTCTTGTATTTGAGATGAAGGACAGAATGTAAGGAAGATTACACGAAGGTGGGAGAAAGCAAGGTGGGGATTGGATTACAGGACAGTTAAGCTCACACTTTCACTTACTAGGAGGGATCTGAAAGAGGGCATTTCAAAGATGTGTGAACCTAGGTGCACAGAAACGATGGACACGGCTTGCTTATGGCAAAGATAAGCCTTTTCCTAAAGGAGTTATATGGAAAAAAAGAAAAGGAAATACAAAAAAATTTTTTAAAAAGCTATAGGCCTGGGTCATTACTACCCGCCATGACCTGCCCAGTTAGGAACCTATGATCTGATTACCCTGGGAGGTTATTTTCTATAGAAACCGGTTTTTGTCCACATATCTCTTTAATGTTTTTTTCATATTGATTACATGTTGAAATGATGACATGTTGGGTATACTGGGTTAAATAAAATTTATTATTAAAATTAATTTCACCTGTTTATTTTTACTTTTTTAATATGGCTACTAGAAAATTTAAAATTACAGATGCAACTTGCTTTATATTTCTATTGGGCAGCACTGGCTCAGAACTGGAGAGGGTCACATACCTGAATAAAATCGTGATTCTTTCAGAAGAAGGAAGTCTTCTCTTTGAAATAATCAATGCATCATTTTTCTTTGCAGGTATTTAATAAAGAGGATGGATGAAGTGCAAACAATGTGGGGCTATGCATTCACTGAGAACCATTTATGTGAAAATGTGCTGTGCTAACTGTTGTGGGAAAAAGAAATTGCTGACTGAGTAGGGGAGATAAGATATGTAGGCATGTGAGTGGTGCTGATAATAAGACTGCAGGATTTCAGATTTCGGAGAGAGCTTGTCTTGTGTGATGACAGAATGCCAGTTTGATCTGAGCCTTAAAGGTAGATGGGATTTCAATAAAAGAAGTCAAGTGGCAAGAACTGGCTTGGGAGACTTGGGAGATGTTTTAAGTGGAGAGAAAAGCACAGGGAAAATGCTACGGCAGGAAAGCGTAAACTGGAATTGTAGGTTAGTGGGAGCTGAGGGTTAGAGGAAAAGACTGGATCACACTCCTGAAGGCCTTATACCACCACTGTGGTGAATCCTACTAGCAGCTTTATTCTGGAACGGCTGATGGGAACATTTAGTAAAGAGCTATGGGCACCAGTAAAACACATCTTTAAGTACTTTAGCAAATGAGCTTACTTAAGCCAGTTCTCAAGTCTCCTATTGTTCTTAGGAAGTGTTCATAGTCCGGTCAGCATAGTTTAGTACTTGGGTGTATGTAATCCTGGGTTGCAATCCCATCTGTGCAATTTATTAGAGGTGAGATTTGGGACAATTTCCTTAACCTCTCTTTGCCTCGAGTTCCCTTTCTGTAAAACGGGAATGATAACACTATACTTCAAAGGGTTGTTGTGAGGATTAAATGAGTTAATATATGGAAAGTTCTTAGAACATAAAGTGCCTGCACATAGTATGTGCTATGAGTTTGTTTAAAAAAAAAAAATTGGTAGGCTATTGCTGACTACACGAAACAGGCAGCTAGAATGCCACTACTAGGGGGGACAAAAATTATTTTTTTCAAAATCTGTATATATGTAATAACTACATGGACATAAAGATAATGCACAGATTGAATCCTGTGGGAAGTACTACCCTCGGCAGGTCAGTCTGGCACAGTCAGGCTACTTCCACATCTCCTGCAACACTTGCGAACCCTGCTTGGCTGATGTCCGCAGAAATTGTTGCAGCATTTACGAATAAATCTCCAAGCATTTAACAAAAGTGGTGCAAAATATATTAACTAAGTCTAAGTGTTTCTAATAAAATAGGATATTTTTTCAAAATGTAGTGCTGAATTAGGCTTTATTTTCTTTTTAACATGCACCTCCACCAGCTTCCCTCCCTCCTTCCCTTTCACTGGGAGAAAGTGAAGAATAAAAACATGTTTTCTGAATTTAGATAAATTGCTCAAATCCCCTAAGGCGATCCTGGCTTGCCCCAGCCCGATTTTCTGTCCAGGTGTAATCATTAATAGCATTCCTTTCCCTCTTAAAAGTCGTGGTTTGGATGGTAAGCCATATGGTCATCTCATCTATGGGAAAAGGAGAGGGATTTGCATATGGGGCATTAGGGATATCAGTGCATGGGGGGTATGTGTTTTTGGATATGAGCAGAGAGATTTAGAGGTGCAAATTTCAGTTTGGGTGGCATTCTGGGCTTTGGGCCTGGCAGGAAGCTGTTCTGGGCAGGGCGCGGGGTAGCCCAGACTCCAGGGGTCGAGGGGCACCAACAGCGCAGTTGTACGCGGAGGTGAGGTCCCCTTTCCTCGCAGGGCATGTCCTCCCTGACCTCGTGCCATTCCACTCGGCTCTCAGAGCTGGGGCGCGACCTGCAAGACTGCCTGGGCTGCACTCAGACAGGACTCCTGGAAACACCTGGGCAGCTGGGGGTGGTCGTGGGGCCCCCGCCCACCCTGGGGACACTGGTGGGCCCCAACATACTCAGAGCTGGCCTGTCCCAGCGAGGACAGGTTTTCATCCCCCACACCGGCAAGCGCGCCAACGACCAAACGAGGGTATTAAATATTCTATTGATTTTCTAAACTTGGCTGCAGCTGCTGTGTTCCTCGAGAGTAACTGAGTCCCGGGCAAGAATCCCTAAGCCCGACACATTCTGTAGGAGACATTGCATTTTCCAGAAACGATTTTCTAACCACCAGGCCTCAAGCCAGCGTCTTCCCCGCGTCCCTGTTCCTGCCTGAAAAGACAGATTCCTGTCCTGTACAGTCGAAGCCGGCTCTTCCAACCTTAGTGAACCCTTTACCCTGGCCTGGGAGCAAAGGTTTGCCATAGTGCCTTTTTTCAGGTGAGTTACAAAAACGGGTGCAGGCTGGGCGGGGTGGCGCGGGAGCGGGAGAGGAGTCGGTTTGGGGTACCCGGGCCTCTGCAGTTTGCTAGTGCGGTGACCCTGGCCTCTGGGAACGAGCCCCGGGACCTGTGCTTTTGGATTCCACTGCTCCTGTGGGTTTTACAAATTTATCATTGTTATATTGTCATCTTAAGAGCTAGTTCTGCATTTTAGGTTAAAAACCAAGAAATGGGCATTGTTTTTTAGCGCCCCTGCTGCCGCGAGCTGCGGGTCGCCCCTCCCTCCTCCGGCGGGTGTAGACGCGGCGGGCGGGTGTAGATGCCGCCAGCGGCCGGTTCCGAGGCCCCGCTGTGACTTTCCATTGTTCCGGAGGCCGGTGCCCGCCCCGCCGCCCCGGCTGAGTCATTCTCTATTCTTCTCTTTGTGTTTCCTCTCTACGAGCGCGCAGAGATGGTTGCTCTAATAATCCTCTCTCCTCGGAGAAAATAAATCTAGTCTTTGATAGTTCTGATTCACGAGTCAGCTAAAATATGAGTCAATTCAAGTTTCCCGAGATCTGTAAATATCTACTCCACCCCACCCTGATGGGAAGTGACCGTAGTTCATGTTTCGCCACCAAGTGGCTCAAATCTGGAGGACGGCTGTGGTGTCCAGCGTAAAATGATCCGCGCGCTGTGAGTGGTTTCTAGGGCAGTGAAACTGCAGTGTATTCCAAGCTTCTGAAGGGGAGAGGGAGAGGGGGAGGGGCAGGGGGAGGAGGAGGGAGGGAGGGAGGGAGAGAGAGAGAAAGAGAGAGCGAGAGAAAGCGAGAGAGAATGCTTTAATAATTAGTTCTTTAAAAGCAGTTTTTAAAAATATAAAATCTTTACAGTAAATATATGGTGGACATTATACTGGGATAAGGGAGTAGAGAAAGTAACAACTGAATGGCATTCGCCAACGGTGTCTGGTTTTTTTTGGCAAGTAAACGTAAGTCATTTGACATGGCCTGTGGGCTGACCTGAATATCAACAAGGGCCACTTTGTAGGCCGAAGAAGCCACTCTAGCCCAGGCTGAGGTGTAAAGTTTATAGGGAGATGAAGCTGGAGGGTGGGGAACTCCTGCCTAGAGTTCGTGGTGCAAAAGCCAGGAGAACAATCAGTTCTGGGGCTGACCCTAAGTTTTTGTACTTTTTTTAAACAATGTATTTTTTCCTGATTAAAATAAATAATTTTTATTTTTGAAAATTTTAAAAAATAAGAAAGCACAAAGGAGAAAACATTTTAATTACCTGTTATCCTACTATCCAGAAGTAATCTCTGTTAACTTTGGTGTACATATTTAGTTTTTTTTTAACCTACGCATATTTTATTTAAACAAAAATGGAATCACTGTATTCAAGAGAATTGTAAACATATGCCCACACAAAACACCTGTACATGAATGTTCATAACCGCAGTATTCATAACTGCCAAAAAGGAAACAACCCAAATATGTCCATAAACTGATGAATGGATAAACAAAAAGTGGCACATTCATTCAATAGAACATTATTTGGCAATGTATGATACATGTTACAACATAGGTGAACTTTGAAAATGTGCCAAGAGTAGTTTTGGAGACTATTAGAGAAATGTTCATGATCTATTACTGAAGCCAGACACACACAGACCACATGCTATATGATTTCATTTGTATCAAATGTCCAGAATAGGAAAATCTATAGAGATGGAAAGTAGATTAGCTGTGGAATGGCCTGGGGGGCGGGGGGGGGGGGGGGGGGCTGGGGGGGGAAAGGGGAGTGATTGCTAGTGTACAGAAGTTTCTTTTTGGAGTGATGAAATGTTCTGGAATTAGATTATGGGGTAGTTGCACAACTCTGTGAATGTACTAAAAACTACTGAATTGTACATTTTTTAAAAGGTGGATTTTATAGTGTATGAATTATATCTCAATAAAGCTGTTATTAAAAAATGTAATCACACTATACCTAGTAATATATTATGAACATTTCTCTAATAGTCTCCAAAACTACTCTTCTGTAACATTTTAATTATCAAAGTAATGCACATTCATTGTAAAAATATTTAAATAATTCAGAAGGCTAAAAATGAGAAAGTGAAGTATTTTTCCCCTGCACAACTTCAACACCTGCAGAGTACTGCTTAAAAATTATTTTTATCTCATACCCTTCTGTTTATAGAATCTTATGTTTAGCGCAAACCCACTGTCTTGTTTTTAATTTCCCCCTTCCCCCATCTCTACTCATTCTCCTCCCCTGCCCTGCCACTCACTCTAATGTGTTTACTATGTGTTCTAAATTATGCAAGTATCTTTGGAAAATATCATATTTTTTGTATGGGTTCTTAAATTTCAGAAGTGGTATTGGGCTATAAGTGTTCTTTTCACTCAATACTTTTTGAGGTCTCTGCATGTTCCTGAGTGGTGATATTATTCCATAGTAAACATTCACCACATTTAACTCATATATTTCCCTAGTGAGGGACATCTTGGTTGCCTCCAACTCTGTTACAATAAACAGTGTGTTATATATGCTCCCTGAAGAACTTGAGCAAGAATCACTGTGACATATACCCAGCTGTGGGGCATTGTACAGAATCAAAATATGTATTCTTATTTAATTTAAATACAAATATTTTGCTTTCTGGAATGGATATGCCAGTTTATAGTCTTGCCTTTCTTCTTGTAGACAAGAATTTTCACCTTCCCACATCCTTTACCAACACTGGGTAGCATCAAACTTTCTAATTTATGCCAATCCTATCTAAAGTAATATCTCGTGATAGTTTTAGTTCGCATTTCTTTTTGTTTCTATAATTACTAGGAGTTTGATCATCTCTTCATATTCTTGTTTGACATCTGGCCTTCTGTCAAGTGAGTTGTCTTTTCATTGCTTGCTCATTTTTCTTTTTGAGTTTTCTGCCTTTTTCTTGTTGATCTGCAAGAGCTCTTTGAATATTTTAGATATTAACCTCTTATAGTGACAAGATGTTATAATCTCTCCTGCAGTCTGTCATCCATTAACTTTGTCTGGTATATTTTGATGAACAGAAATACTTAATGTAGTGAAATCCATCTATTCCTCTCTTCCCATTCCAACACTGTAAAGATATTCTCCAACATTTGTTCTTTCTAGTCACTTTCTAATATCACGTACTACTCTTAATAGATCTTTTTCTATGTACATATCTTTATATCTATATCTATATCTATGTCTATCTATATAATTTGCTTTTTTGTTAACAAAAATAGTATAAAACAATTTGTATATTGCTAAGGAACTCTTTTGCATCATTCAACAAAATGTATGACCATTCTCCTACACCTCTATCTTAGCTCTTTCTCATTCATTTTAAGGGCTGTGTAGTATTCTCTACTATGAATGTACCAGAACTTATTTAACAATGTCCTTATTGATGAGAAATTGACAATATTCCAAAAAATGTTTGGTGCTTGTTTAAGTATTTTTTAGGCTAGATTGCTATAGGTAGAATTGTTGGTTCAATGAAAATGTTTATTTAATTTTGATATACTGCCCAATTACTCTCCAAAAAATGTTGTACTAATTTTTGTGCTCATCAACAATGTACAAACATGATTTTTTTTTCCTATTGTAATGAGGCTTATTCCTTTACTTTTAAAAAAATTAATTTTATTGGGGTAACCATCGGTAAATAACCATTATGTAATTTTCAGGTATATAAGATTATAATTCGACATCTATGTACTTTATTGCATGCTCCCCACTTGAACTCTAATTTCCTTTATTAACATATTTTTGACTCCCTTTACCATCTTCGCTCTTCCCCCACCAAAATGATTTTTAATAGAGACAGCATAGCATAGGACTAAAGAAATTCTGCTCTAACATCGGAGAGACCTGATTTGAATCTTGTTGCTGCCACTTAGCTATGTGACTTTCTCAGTTTCCTCATCAAAAAATGGTGGTACTGAAACCTACATGATAGGGCTGTGGGGAGAATGAAATTAAACATTAAATGAAGAGCCCTCATATAATACCTGGCACCGATTCTCTACTCTGAGAAATTTACAAATATTGTTATTTATAATAGAATAGTAGATACCACTAATTCGAATTTTGAACATGTCTTCACTATTTCCTAATTTATTTTAGTTTTTATTCAGTTGACAGTCTCAGATAGTCCTGGTTCAGTCCATTCCACCCTCTTCCTCTTCTTTTCAACCTGCTCAGACTTACAGTGGAAGAACAAGAACTCAGAATATTTTATAACATACACCCCTCAGGCCAGTCTAAACCTGGAGAGAAACTCACCATTGTTCTTTACCAGACTCCTTAGATTGTGTTTCACTGTGTGGGTCAAAACGTAAGGATAGGAAGAAGGGCTGGTGTCTGAGGAAAACTCCCAGAAAGAATGGAGAAGCCAGGGGCCCTGGCAATGACTCTGCAGCTAACATTCCTGCTAACAGCGAAGATTAAAAAGAGGTGATGGTTCGAGTTCCCCATCTGTGAGGGAAGCCTGTCACAGAGGCAGGAAGTGAGGACGATGTTGGGGGGGAGGCATAGAAAACACAGGCCGAGGTTTCTAGACTTACTCTTCTCTTGCATTCTGAACTTACACTTCCCAATGGCAACAGGTTCTTCCCCTCAAACCCCTGTTTCCGTAATTTGAAATAACAAGGTTCATGCAACCGAGAATGGAATGTCAACAGCTCTTCTGGAGGGAGTTCATTTTTCCGTAACAGCATGGAGTGGGAGGGTTGGTCTTTGGCACCGGATCAAAGTCTCCTAATCTTTGGAATTTTCAAACTGGTGTGTTAGTAGAAATAATGAGTTAAATTTTTTCACAGAAGCAGCTACGTAGTGTACTGGCATGCCTAGGTTTACAGAAAACACTGAAGCTCACAACACTACAGAATAATCATAGAACAATTAAATATTCCCTAATATCATACATGAAGCTAATATAATGTTACAACAAATGCCCAGTGAGTTGCTCTGGGGCCCAGGGTGAAGTTTACAACTTATTCTGGGAGAAGGTAAAAATCTCCAGTGTGCCTTTATGCACAAGTCTTCTTGTAGGATTTTAAAAAAATTAATAAGAAACAATTTTCTTTTAAATAACCATTTGATTCCATGCTAGGGACAGAGATCGTTAAGGAATTTCTTTGGTCTAATATAATGGTTTGAGCCAGTGGGCTTACTGGGTTGAAGTTGGCATTGAGAGCCAAGGTGACTGGGTGGGGCCAAAAACCCTCTACAAACAGTCAGAGAATATATCGCTCACCCAGGTCTTGCTCCCCGCATATTCAGGGTTATTGTGAGGAGTAAGTGAGGTAATGTATGTGACAGTGCTACACAAATGCTGTTATCAATCATATGGCTTCTCTGTAGCTGGTGATGGTAAAAAAGAGAATCTCGTGAATGCCCCAGGATAGACTTTCTGCCACCGATGATAGAACAACTGAAAGCACTGCAGACATCTGAAGTGTTTTCTTGGTGTTAAAAAAAAAAAAAAGGGTCAGGGAGCATTATAATAGATATTGTGTAGGTAATTTATACAACATGCACACTTGAATTTCCTTTAACAGCATTCTAGCACTTCACACACAACGGTTCTTCAGCATTAAAGAGACCAGACTATGTATATATTCCAGCCAGAGAGCTTTTGATCTCAACCAAACTTCTGTGGGAAGCTCAAGTTTCAGATTGTGGAGTGACTGTGAAGTTGTAAAATGCTTAAAACGGGGGCTATTTGTGCTGCTCTAAAGAAAGACTGGGGCCAGTGTGCACCCTTGATCCTGGAAGGTGATGGCTGTTGGAAATGCTGGCTGGCATATCTCAGTTGCTTCTGCCAAAAACAGCACTTTGGGAAAAGATTTAATACAATATTTAGGAAGGTAGGCTTCCGCTGCCACAAAGTACAGCCCGTCATGGCAGGACAGTGTGTGTGAGCGGAAATGGGTCCTTTAAATGCTTTTTCAGCTCAGTTGTGCAATAATGGCTTCTTCCTGACAGGCACAGTGACGTGGAATTTCTAAGTTTCCTCCTCCACGACGTTAAGATAAAGTGAAAGTAAACAGGCGTTTGGAAAATTACTGGTGTTCTTCCTCATCCAGGCACATGAAAAAGGGTGGCAGAAAGTTTGTTGCAACTCATTTCTTTTCAGTATTGCCTGTGCTCAGCTTTCCATAGCAGAGCTCCTAGAAAGTATTTTCTATATAACCCTCGCAGAGCACAAACTTTTATAATTGGCTTTTCTGCTTATGGTCACTCTAAAAGGCAGAGGCATCTGAAAAGGCTTTGTGATCCATCTTAATTTACATTTCTATGAGAAAGATAATTTATTCTTTAGCTGAAATGAGACATTTATTTACCCCACGCCTATTCATCTGAGGCAGTTAGTTACGTGCTTGTGCTTTTCCTGAGAGGAACCAGGCCATTTCTCATAGCGGTCTTCCTGCTATCAATTTTAAGTACTCTTATCAATATTTTTCTATTGGGGGAATTTTATTTTGCACAGCAGTGAGAAGCCTCACTCAGAGAGAAGAGTAGATATTTTTAACTTTGCAACAGGGTCTAAATTCAAACATCTCTATTTCTGATTCTTGAAAATGAGACAAAGGCTGAAGTAAGAAAGACATTACAATGGTTAATACAAAGTGCTGACTTCAGTGTCTGTCTCAATTTCTTTCATAACTCGGACTCTCAAGGTCAGTTGGCATGCTCATTCCCACTGGATTTGATTGCTTAGTGGATAATGACATTTTACATGGAAGGTTTTAAAGGCTGGAACCTATGAAGAAAAAGGTTTGATACATTAGAATGTGAGCTCCATGAGAAAAGGGACTGGCTTTTTTTCCACTGCTGTATCCCAGGTGCAAAGAACAAAGCCTGGCTCATAATGAATGCTCAATAAATATTTAGTGCATAACTGGGAGCAGAAGTCTTTTGCCTATGTAGAACTAAGCTGCTCTCAAATTCTTTCAAAACCATTTACCAATCACTGCCACTTATAACATTTTGAAGTTAGGATATTATTTCTTCACTAAAAGGTGTTGGCACATTTATTTTACTATTTTTTGAGAAGAAAACAACATTGAATAAAATATATATGAGATAAGAAATTCAATTTACAGTCAATTTAACTAAAAGGTTATTGTCCAAATATTTATTAAGCAACTGAAGTATAAAACAAAGCATATGTTATGAGGAAGACCACACTGAGATGAATCTAATGGAGACAGACACAGGCGTGGGCTCTTATACATTATAAAGAGAAGGCCATGGAGGAGAAAGGGGATCAAGTAGCCTAAGGTCCAGGGAGGCCTCCAGGGAGGACAATGACTGTGTCAGATGCATCTCTATATCCCCATTGCCTGGCAAAGAGTAGATATCCATATTTGGCAAATGAATGAAGGTATGCATGCTGAATGAAGAGATTCTCTCGCCCTCATAACTGAGCCTGAGTCCTTGAGTTTAAAATAAAGAAGGGAAAAACCCCTCAAAATAAATAAATACATAATGTGGTGTTTCAAAGGCAGAGACCACATCGATATCTGGGAGGGTGGAAGAAATCAGGTGTCATGAAGTGCGAACTTCCCCATCCAAGGAATGAAATTAGTAAAGGTATGGAAGGGGAAGGGAAACTGGAAAGGCGGTGGGTAAAGTAGCCGAATGTAGCTGCAACACGGTGTAGTGGGGGGTGAGGGCAGAGTAGGTTGGGCCTGGAAGTGAGGAGGGTAGGCTGCCTGGCCTGGAAGAGTTTATTGGGTTGATGGCAAAGGGAAGCCAGGGCAGGTCACCCCAGGAGCACGTCCTGATCAGGGAGATGCGGAGGATCGGAAACACTACCCCTGCACTGGTGGGAAGTGGGACAGAGGAGGACCTGGCTACAGTGAGACCACTTAACTTTGCCCTTCCAAGTGGAAGCAAAAGTCACAAGACTCTTATGTAGGGGGTAGCAGAGGGAATAGAAACAAATTCCAGAGACTTGAAAAACTGGAATGGAAAAGACAGGTAGTTAATTAGACACAGCGTTGGGGCTGAGAGAGGATGGAGGAGGAAGAATAAAAAATGACTCCAGGTCCAAGTCTAAGTAACTGGGGAAGTGAAACTTTTAACAGAAATGAGGAAAGTGGCAGGAACAGCCACTTTTATTGGGGATGGGGGTGAGAGAGTGAGGATGGATATAAACAAGCCTTATGTACAAGGAAGATGGCCAGTTGGGGATGTCCATCAGGCAGTTGAAAACTTGGTGATTTTACAGTAGCTTGAGCAACAAATGTGTGTGTGTGTGTGTGTGCGCGCGTGTGTTTTAACTGCTGTATTTATTCAAATAGGTTATACTGCCACATTTGGTCAAGTGAAAATTAATTCTCCTTCCTACCTCTGGTTGCCTATTTTCGCCACTTATTCCAGTTTCTTGAGTGTCATTTTTGAGCTATTCTGTGTGTGTGTGTGTGTG
Source organism: Rhinolophus sinicus (assembly GCF_036562045.2). Classification (NCBI taxonomy): domain Eukaryota; kingdom Metazoa; phylum Chordata; class Mammalia; order Chiroptera; family Rhinolophidae; genus Rhinolophus; species Rhinolophus sinicus. The sequence continues at coordinate 111,681,005 of NC_133755.1, forward strand.
TGTGTGTGTGTACACACATACACACACATACATATATATGTAATATATATGTTTTTATGTCCCCAGGAAAGTTTTGTATTTTCGTTTTTCAAAGGCTAGAGAAGACTTCTGTGTTTTTGAGACAGAAGGAAAAGAACAAGAAGATTGAAGGAGCAAAGTAAAGAGGAATTATTGAACTACCTCCTCTAAGAGGAGGCAGGACAGATAGAATCAGTGATGTAGGTTTACGCTTTAGCAAGAAGAGCGGACCCTTTCCCGGATGAGGAAGTGCTGGAAGGTGGCAACAGAGATTTCTGCTGCTCATCACTTAGATCGCCCAGGTGTGCTCAGTCTGGGATGGCAGGGATACATGTAGAAGTAGGTTGGTGGCTTGAGGAGGATGGCAGGAGATGTAAAATAGCCACTGTGCACACCAGAAAATATCGTCAAACTGTCAGATCCAAAAATCAGTCCCAAAGGGTTTATTTTGATTTATAAAAGAAATACTACTATAGCAACTTAAAGCTATTTACACATTTAAAAATAAGTTTACAGAAATGTATTCACATCATATTACATTAACCAGTTATTAAAATGTTACAGGTAGTGTTGAACAAACAAAACAAAACATAACCCAACTTCTAAATCACATAAATGCCCTCAAAGCATGTTCAAAAACCACTGGAAGATGGTCCAGGAAAAAACTGGAAAAATATGATTTCAGGAATCAGTGGAAAGATAATTACACCTTTACATTACAACCGGTCTCAGGTGATGTGACCTTTAACCTGCAACCAGAATCTTACATGTAGACAAACAGAAGAGACGAAGTGTTTTAAAATTCTGGTGCAGCTCGTAGAACATAGGACTTGGAATTTATACTCTGATCCACGCGAAGGTAGTTTTAATCAAGGATGCCATTAATGTGGTTAACAGAGCTTCACACTTTTCTTTTGTGGGTCACACGCCAATCAACATCTCTGGGAGGGGAAAGCGGAGGGTGCAGTGGGACCAGGGTTGTGGGTCTCCATGCTCCCGACCACTCAGGGCTTGATCTACACCTGATCAGCCCCCAGGGAAAGAACACGGTTCAGACTTGGCACTGACCCTGGTCTTGGATGCTGCTTCTGGTAAATGCTGGGCACCATCCCGGAAGCCAGAAAGGGAATACTTGGCAGCTGCCTGGGCATGTGTCCCTCGGCCCAGTTGCCAGGTGAAATTATAGAATGGTTGGCAGCTCCACGGAGGTGCTAAAGTTTGAGACCTAAGTGTCAGGGATTGCTGATGACAAATAATTCTTATGAGGAAAGTGGATAAAAACATGTGTTTACCAAGACCTGAGAATTATTATCTAGTTTAATTAAGCAAAGGTATAGAGGGGTCCATTTCATCTCATTCCTTTAAGTATAGCCCTGAAAAATAAGTAGAATCCCCTTATTTTATATTGCCTGACTTGCAGCCAGGTAGGTGAGCCTAAGGTTTAAGTTCCATCGTACAGTTATTAATAATTAAAAATAGCTAATTTTACTAAACTGGCAACTAATGACATTTCAGGATTACAAGCCTTCGAAATTTGATACAAGTACAATTTTTCTTGTATACAGAATGCTTACACATTAAAATATCAAAGGCACTTTTAGGTTACATGATAAACATACATTAATAGAAACAGGATTATTTATTGGTTCCTTCAGTTTCTGTGTCCATGATGGTCACTGAGGGCCCAGTTTTGCACTTCACCTTTGGCGAACAGCGTGAAGAAAATGGCACCAAATACATTAATAGCAGCAGCGATACAGAAAACAGTTTGCCATTCTCTAATAGTGTTCTGTAGAGAAAGGAAAAAAATGCATATAAATTTTTGGATTGGAGTCCACTTTACAAAAAGGTGGTGTCACAAGACAGTTACAATAGTAACATTATTCATAAAAGAAGCAACCCCAGTGTCCATCGACAGTGAGATTGTGGTATATTTGTTCAATGGAATACTATATAGCAATGAGCATGAATGAGCTACAACAACATAGACACATCTCACACAAAAAAATTAAGCAAAAGAAGCCAGATACAACAGAGTATACATACTAAATCATTCCATTTATGTAAAGCTCAAAAATCAGACAAAACTAATTTATGGTGTTAAAAATCAGGTAGTGGTTCCTCTTGGTGAAGGTAAAAAAGGAATGGTGGGAAGGGGTACCTGGGTGCTTTGCAAGGAAGGTAATGTTCTGTTTCTTGATTGGGTGCTGGTTACATGGATGTATTAACTTTGTGAAAATTCATCCAGCAGTATATTTAAGATTTGTGCATTTAAAAAATACACACCATACTTCCATAAATAGTTTACTAAAAACAAAACGTGGGGCATGTCCTTGAATCATGCATTACTAGGAAAGTATCATGCCTGCACGTCACCCAAGTTCTTAGGTGGGAAGTGTTAGGGGCAGATCAAGTAAGGATGAGTTAAGATGGACTTTGAAGTTCAAGTTTGAGGCCTGACCTGAAAGATTCAGCATGGCTCTCAAATGGCACATAAAACAGGACATGCATGGGATTTGTCAACGAGAGATCAACAAAATACAAATGTTCAGTGTATAATCCAGTGCTATAAAAACATCAGGCAGTTATCTAAATTTCTGGGTCATGTGCCTAACAATCATTTTTTGGATTTTTACAATTTCAGTCTAACTATCATTTAACAAACAAACAAAAAACTCAGTAGAACTGGCACTGAGAAAGAAAAAGAATAGGCAGTAGGAAGCTAGTATAAGGTCATTTATTTAGGAAAAAAAGGAAAAACATGAAGAAAGAAGCACTCTGTGGTTAAGTTATCTGAGATGAATGTCTTTTAGTGAAAAGAAATAAACCTTGGAGATCCATGTTAAATTTTAGTGGCTAGTTAGATATGCTACAATAACAATGTCACCATCGTAGAGGAGGAGTCAGTCAATAATTACATCATATACCAAAAATAAATGTTTAAGACAGTTTCTTAGGATTCCTAAGACAAAGCTTCTCTGTGTGACCTACAGAATAAAAATCTCAAAAAACTTTCCCAACATACCTTTTTATTAAGTGAGAGAAAATAGTAACAAGGAGGTACTGATTCATTTAAGTAGGGAATTAGAAATGGTGTTATTTGGAGGCAATGAGTGACTTAAAAATCAATCAACTGTACCAGAAATCTCACATAGCTACTAGTTTGTTAACAAAAATCCCACCAGTTTTTAGAGAATGCTGTTTTGTTTGTAACAAAATTGAACCTCAGACACACTTTGACTTTTAATTATTTATGTATACTCTGACTCATTCCACAAAGTTTCTGAGGTGGTGCAGAAAATTTTAACTGTAAGCAATTGCAATTGTAAAGGCAAATGTGTTTTTTCTTTTTAAAAATAATATCCTTTTAATAACATTAAACAAATGCTATAACAACATATCCAAAATCCAGTTCAGTTCCCACTTTACAAACATTCAAGATTTTAGTTCAGGAATCCATATTTCCCTAGCATGAATGCTAGGGTCATCAAGAAGTGAAATTAATACATGGTAGTATGTTGACTTTCCCTCTTTTGTCGCAATGCTCCATGAAGATAAGGTTAAACATTTCTGATGTGTCCATAGTGAGATACAGAATTTTAGGAAAAAACTTTCCCAACATACCTTTTTATTAAGTGAGAGAAAATAGTAACAAGGAGGTACTGATTCATTTAAGTAGGGAATTAGAAATGGTGGGAACAGAGAAGAAATAACATTATCTGTGGTGAACACATATATGTCTGAAATGACTACATTTGGTAATAAGAAAGTTTGTAAGCATATTAAGCATTAGATAATGTTAATTTAATTACAGAGACAAAACAAAGAGAAAATTAAGTCTCTTTTAGAGGTTTAAGTCAGCTTCTTAAAGTATGTATCTCGCCAGTTGTTCAGATTTTTTTAAACAGTAGCAAACAGGAGTAGGAAAGGGCCTTTGAGGTCATTTATTTTGATTTCTTACACAATGTCGGCAACCTTTTATCCTGCAGAGTCTCTGCTTACTGATCCGGCCCCATGCTGCCAGCTTCAGGCGGGACCAACCTGGGCCCACCCTGCTTCTCAGGCCCGAGCGCCAGCCTCCCACACCCTCGCTCACCCCTGTAGTGTTCCTTCTCCACAGACTGGCTGTTCTCTCGTCTGTGCCCATAGCATTTTGTACACATTGTTTTCTACAGCATTCATCACGCTGTCTTGTAACTATTTGATGCCATATGATCTCTAAATAATGAGTTTCTCAAGTGCAGAAGCTTGTCATTTTGCCTTTGAATCCTCAGTATCTGGTATATTAATAAATGCCCAAGAAATTCCTGTTGAACACAAGTTTGACTATTTCAGGGCTCATTAACTCATAAGGCTGCCCATTACATACAGCTTTGAACAAATAACTTTCCTGTTGTCTCCTCATAAGTTCTCTCCATCTGTCTTTATGGGGCTGCCGAGAGTAAGTCACCATCTTTTGTATTGGAGTCCTTCAAATATGTGAAGACACCTATCATGTCTTCCCAAGTCTTCTGCTCCCCTAAACATTCTCAATTATTTCAGCTGTTCCTTACTCATTCTCACATGATTTCTTGACACCTTACTGTCGGGGATCCACTTCTTGAATAATTTTACATAGCCAATTTTACTCATTCAAACAAATGACACAAATATTACCTGGTGTAATGTCACAACTTTTAAGTACTATGTGGATTCAACTACAAGATCTTCATTTAACTTAGTTCTATTGTTCTGTCTAAAATCCAAAGAGTGTTGTTTGAAAATATATTTTCCTACCCATTAAGGTATTTACTTTTTGTTGCTATAAGGAACTGCTTAAGAATAGACATTCAGAATTTTATCCTTAATTAAAATATACTCAACTTTGACGCAGATGTGCAGCTTCAAGTGAACTGTTTAGACTTTTTCAGTTTACAAGTTAATTATCTACTTACCTCAGGGGTCAGACTTTTAGCAATGATAGGCCCAACCATTCCTGGAATAGTGCCAAAAGTATTTGTGATGCCCAGGAGGATACCAGCATACCTGCAGAAACATTTTTGTAGAAGTTTATTATTGTTTTACACATTTAAGTTGCTTTTTTCAACATATACCACTCCCAGGTTTTATTCTTGTGAAATTTTATGTTTAAATGTAATGTCTTACTGAAATAGGACTGAATATTTAGCTGGTGAAAAACTTGCATTTCAATAGTTAATTAGCATTCTAATTATAGAGAGAAACATGGCCATTGAAATAATCCCTATTATAGTGATATAGAAAAGTGCTGAGATATGACTTTTAGACATGAATATATCTAGATAGAAAGATTGATGTGTCTTAATATTATTTAAGTTAAAAAGAAAGAATTTATTACAAAATTTATTTCATTGTTGAAAACTTAAAAGAAAAAGAAAAACATTAACAAGAAAATAAAATTCTCTACAATCCTCCCATATATAGATAATCAACATTAACATTTTGGTAACTATCTTAATTATTTTTTCTATTTATATATTCCCTATATATTATTATAGAAATGAGATCATATTGAATATCATGTTCCCAACTTATTTGCTCTATTTATTACATATCTGCTGCTAGCTAAATCTTTGCACACTGTCCCAGAAATAGGCAAGTTGGGTTTACAGTGTGTGTGTGTGTGTGTGTGTGTGTGTGTGACAAAAAAATGCATTTTAATAAGATCAGAAAAAGTTCTGATTATTTTAAGGGTAAATCTTCGGTGAGTGGGATATTTTTATCTATGTTTGGAAACAAATCTTTAAAGAAAGAATTCCTGCCTGTATTTGGGAAATATTCATGATCTGTTGATTGCTCCAATACATAAGGAACATATATAGACTAAGGAAGGCTACTATAGTCAAGATCTTAGGTGCCGTTCTATAAAGAATGAAATGCTTATCATTTTCTATAAAGAAGTCATAATATTCTGGTAATCTCAGGAGACCTAAAGAGTCCAACCTAGCTCCACCATTAACCATCTGTGTGACTTGGACAAGTTAGTGATAGATTATTTCCCTTATTATTCACGGGTTCATAGATATATACATGTAAAATACCTGGTGTCCCAGCTGAGCTCCCCCACATTCCACAATGTATATGAAAAAAAGTTTTGAATGTAACATATATATGGAAATATGTAAAAACCATAGGTGTACAACTTGATGAATTTCCACAAAGTGAAGACAACCATGTCACTAGCACCTGATCAAGAAACAGAACCTACAGGTAGAAGCATTTTCAGACATTTTATATGTGGTTGAACTGCCTCTCAGACTGTATAAACTTTAATTTGAATGATCATAATTTTGTCGGGTCACCCCTTTCTTACTCAAAATCCTACAGGGATGGTTTAATGCTTACTGTAAGAAGATTGTAATCTTCTGCCTGATTTGCAATGGCCTGGCCTGGTCCACCTAACCCTACCACCTACTTATTTCCTAGTACCGCACAATATACAGCTTCAGATCCAGACAACTCTCATTCCAGCTGTTCCCATCTGCCATGCTCATTCCTGCTACTTATCTTTACTACTATATTCACTATCTGAAATCCATACTCTTTCCATCCAAACCACTTGCTTGGCACCTACCTCTTCCATGAAACTTTCTTTGTCTCGTTCAGCTCATATTGAGCCGTCTTCTCAGAATCTTTATTGTCCTTAAAGCAAATACTATGTGTTATAAGAAGTAATTGTTCTCTAATTCTAATTTGTTTCCTAATTCTGACTCCATAGTCTCACTGCAAACTCATGGTGTTTTCTCCTTCATTTTCTCCACCAGCCATACAACATTTACGTTTACTCAGTACATGATGACCAGAGAAGTGGCACATGACCCACAGTTGTTCGAGGCCCCATGCATGGATCCATGGGGCTCTGGCTGCACCAATTGCTGGAGCTGTGTCCCATGGAGACTAGCACGCCTCGTGGGCATTGGCTCAGAAGGTGACGATTCCTGATCAGAAATTCCACATAAATGGATTCGTATGTAACCTTTGAATTGCATAGTAAGGTTGCTGAGCATCATTCCAAGTTGTTGTGTGTAGCAATGGTTTGTTCCTTTTTCTTTTTTTTTTTTTATTGTTTTCTTTCTCTTTGATTGAAGAAACTGGGATTTTATCCTGTAGATAGTCCGACTTTCTAGATTTTTGTAGATTGCTTCCCTGAGGTACCATTTCACATAGTTTCATGTACCCTGTACTTCCTGTACACTGTACACTGGTATATGTAGACTCTAGATCCTAGAGGGTTCATTAGATTTAGGTTTGATGCCTTTAGTAAGAAAACTTAAAGGTGGTGGTACAGTTAAAAATTAGTTAACCCAGTAAATGGCATTTATTAATTTTCATAAAAATCATCTACACATAGAAAAAGTCCAATTAGAGCTTTCAATTTTTCATGAGATGATCAGTGTTGTTATAAAATTCCAGTCAAAATGAATGAAGCTTGATGTCTACTAGTCTGTGTCATCTTACTGTGGGTAATACTATTTCTGCGAGGCTTGGGATCCTCAGTACCTAGGCTGCAGACTACTGAGCTGAAATTCCTCTCCCTGTTTTAGGTAAGAAAGAGTGCCTGTTATGGTCTGAATTGTGCCCGCTCAAAATCCATATGTGGAAGTCCTAACCTCCCAATGTGACTGTATTTGGAGACAGGGCTTTAGGAGGTAAATTAAGATTAAACGAGATAAGCATGGGTCCTAACCCAATAGGATCGGTGGACTGATAAGAAGATGGAGAGAGAGATCTTTCTTGATCTCTGTGAGCAAATCAAGGAAAGGGCATGTGAAGACACAGGGAGAAGGTGAGGAAGAGTCCTCACCAGAACCCGATCATGCTGGCACCATGATCTCGGACTTCCAGCCTCCAGAAGTGGGAGAAAATATATTTCTGTTTTTTAATCTACTCAGCCTATGGCATTTTGTATGGCAGGTTGAGTTGACTAATACGTACAATGCCTGAATAAAAAATCCCATTGAACCTAATTATCTACAAACATAACAAACTTTTATGTTCAAAACTCATGCATACAGGATACAATAACAAAACCATGTGGTACAGATCTTTTTGGCTTATGCCCCTTAGGGAGTGTATCTTAAATTAACCAAGCTTGGCAGAACCTGTCTTTTTTTTTTTTTTTTAAACCATTAACACCTTGGCAGTAGGAGGAAGTGACGGCAATGTTGCCAGGCCATTTCAGTGACAGATATTAAGTGCAGATGAATGTTGTGAAATTCTAAATGTCAGCACCAAGAAGCTCATTCAAGTATTTATGTTACACTTGGCCAGGAAGGGCCATGAAAGATTGATGACTGCTTGGAAAAAACATGTCGTATGGACTCAGTCTGGATTCGGTGCTATTGGAGTACTTGACTTCTGTGGGATTAACAGTTAAAACTTTATCCAATTCCCTTGAATCTGGGCAACAAAATTTTCCATAGATAACCTCTATTTCAGTCTATAGAAGAAAAGGCTTAGCAAATACTATCTGCACATTTATATGTTAATAGGAATACTGACTGTTTATTGAAATATCTTACGTCAGGCATGGTTCTAAGTATCATATATATATATATATATATATATATATCCATATATTTAATAACATATATATATTTTAACATATGCTAAAATCCCATTTTAATCCCAACCCCATGAGGTAGGGATTATTATCTTCATTCTATAGATGAAAAAATAAAGACCATAAAATGTTACTCAATTTGTCTGATTCCAAATTGGTACTTAATATTATAATGTTATAATCTCTAACGCTGCCTTGTTAAAAACATGGTTATCACTGAATTCAGCCTGTAGGAAAGATCAATTTTCTTATGCCTAATTTTTCACCACAAGCCCCAGTGCTGAATGCTTTAAGGTCTGTGCCCCTTAGGTGTTCTTGTTCAAAATAGCAGATAATATCCACTGCATGGGCACTCAGCTGTTACCAAAGATGAATAGCAACTAAGTAATAATATGGTCATAAGATATGTAAACCCCCAGTTAACTAAGATACATGGAACTAGAAACAACTAGTATGCTTTGAAACAAGAAATTCTACTTGGAAAATAAAAAAATGAAAGCTCATATGTAGGGTTGAATTAAAATATAAGGGAGAGAAATAATTTTGACTTTGATGAGATCATATCTTACATTTATATAGTTGTATAATTTTAAAAATTTCATGTGTTGTTCACCTACATACATATGTTGGTCAAAGCCATCCATCTGGTGCCTCAGTCAGCTTAGAGCAAGTACAGCACTGTTCATTACCTGAGGCATATAGACACTCACCATTCTCTCCTGACTTCTACAACTACTTGCTGGTATCATTTATGTTACTCAATGGTTTAGCTTCATACCATATCTAGATAAATGTCTTTTCTGATGTATAAGCCTCACAGAATGTCAGGGCTGGATCAGGGTCTCTAAGATGTAGGTGCTTGAAGCCCAGTTGCAGGACGCCACCTCCAAGTTGTCCAGTATGTGCTTCAGGTCGTGACCTTACCACCACTCATGCCAGCACATGCTTATATAGATGCAAGCAGGGACCACGTTACTTTCGTGTTTGTCTTCAACATTCGGTACAGTGCCTGGCTCAGTGCGTGTTAAATGACCGGATCTGTTAATCAGCTTGCTATGACACTGAAATTTGGTAATTGCATATCTACCTAATTGCACGTTTCTTCCCACCCTGTCCAAAAGGATATTATGGGAGACCTTGTTGAAATCCTGATAGAACAACTACACTGTGTTTCCTCTATGTATGAAGCTAAAAATGACATTGAGAAATTTGACTTTTTGCCGTTTTGGATCTTAATGATCTAATGGTAGCTCCTTAGTAATCAATATTTTCTTTTCTAAGAGCTCACCAATCATCCATCCCTTTATTGTTATACTTGGATTGATTTGTGACCCTGGTCATGGCCCCTGACTCAACGTTAGCCAGAAAATAATAACTGAATTGTGTGCAAATGCATTTAGTACATATATGCTGAATGTTTCGTGTCTCTGTGTTCTATTTAATCCTCACGACACGCTTTGAAGGTGGGTACCATGCATATTTGTTCTTTTCTTCTCCAGCATCCACTTTCTTCTTTTAACAATAGTTGCAGCTTCTATTTCACGATCCAATTGCCCTTCATTGCCAATTGAAGAGAGCAGAGTAGGACCCTTGACAGATTCCAGAGCTCCTGACAGACTTCAGGCACCTGATGAATACTGAACTACCTTTCAGCTCCATGAAATGGAGTGGGTGGCTTATTACCTTCCTTCTGGCTGGGTGGTTGCTAAGCCAATTTTATGTCCCCTATCATTTTTACATGTCATATTCACTTACTTTATTTTATAATAAACTCACATTAACTGAGGCAACCAGAGTATGTATCTGTTCTCTGCAATGAGTTCTCAAAAATAACCTCTAGTTCCTTTACGATGACCAATTATTAAGATCTTCCCAATAAGTATTTGAGAGGCAACTTAATGTAGCAGAAAGACCCCTGGACCATGGAGCTGGAAGACCTGGATTCAAGTGTTAGGTCTGCCATTTACAAGCAGTGATTTTGGACATCACGTAACTTCTCTGTGCCTGAGTTTCTTCATCTTCAAAATGAGTCCTTTGTGTTCACATCTTTATGTGTTGTAACTGATGTTACCGATGGCCTCCTCCGCACCCATTCCCGTAAGGTTTGAGGGGCACCAACTCTTTTGCTTCTAACTTTAGGGGTGGGTGCTGATTGTCCTAAAGTCAAATGGCATTCCCTGGGTCATAGGGATTGGTTCAGGGGTGGATATGTGACTCAGTTTGATTCAATCAAAATGAAACCCAGGACTTATTTCCATGGAGAGAAAATGATCCTGTTCTTTCTTGCTTGATGTAAATGAAGACATATGTAATTCTGGTCGTGTGATTTTATAAGCCGACCCAGCCCTAGTATAAAATTAGTAGGATGAAAGGCAGAGTGGAGAGTAGGAAAGAAACAAGTCTGTGGTAATATTAGTAAACAGCTGGATATCAACTCTTGCCTGTTGCTTCTGGACTTTAGTAAAGTCCAGATAGATTATGAATCGATGCTCTTCAGCCGTCTTAAATTAGGATTTCTATTATTTCAACTAAAAGCATCTAAGAGATAACACAGCCTAGACCTCTTTTGTGCCCAAACTCTCAATTTCCATACCACTTTGACTGCTCATCAACACTAAGCCTGTTAAAATCTCAAGCCTAGATCAATCCAACGGCACATTTCCATCCTACACGTGGGCTGCTGGATGCCACAGAAAGAAATAACAACTTAGTGCGATAGTGAGAGTGCAAAATTAATCTCCAACTTCAGCGGATCCTTATCAATGACAAAAATCCCATCTATGAGTTCTTAGCGACTATTTTTTTCAGTAGCTATTCCAAACCTTTATCATTCTCAAGTCTTTTACTTTGCCTGTCTTCTTTCTTAGTGATTTGTATGTCACAGAGAAATCAAAGACTAACAGTTAAGATTTTTCAATCTATTGCTGCATCTGACACTGTTGATCAAAGCCCTCCCTTTGGGGAATCCCAGGCTCTACTTATTTTCCTTATCTTTCCACTGTTGCTTCTTATCAATTATCTTTGCATCAGGCTCTTCTTTCTCTTAATGGAACCCCAAGGTTCTCATCACAATTTGCTGAGTAATTTTATCCAATGTCAGGGCTTCATATACTACTCATATGTTGATGACTCCTAAATCTTTATCTCTCGTTTAGATTTCATTCTTGAATTGAAGACTGGATATTCTTGGCTTCCTTGACACCACATTCTTGATTTTCCTTCTATCTCTCTGGTTGCTCCTTTTTTAGTTTTCTTTTCTGGTTAGTTCCTCTCTGATCTCCAAAGGTGAAAATCCAGTCCTGGGATCACCTGTCATTCTACCCTCTCTCCGCAGGCAATCCTTGTCTTTAAATACTCTGATATGTGGATTATTAGTCCCAAATTTCATTTCCAGTCGGGCTGCTTTTCTGAGTTTCACTAGTACTACTACTATTTCCTAGATTTTTAAAAAACAAATGTCTAAATGTTAACATGTCTGAAATTTTTATCTTCCCCAAGACTCTTCCTCCTTTGGACATCCCAATTCCATAAATGGCACATTTATCTACCCAGTTGCCCAAGTAAAATATCTGGAAATCATCATCCTTGATATCTTCCTTACTCTTCAGTTCTAATAGATGTGAAGTCCCATCTATTGTACTTACAAAACATCTCAAATCTATCTACTTCTTTATATCTCCTATTACACCCTACCATCTCTCATCTAGGTTACTGCAATAGGTTCCTAATTGCTTTCCTCTACTTGTACTCTTGTCCACACACAAGTGATCTTAAAATACAGAGAATGTTATGTCCTACTTGCTCTGGATACAATATAAAATGCTTACTATAAGCTCCTGCTTAGTTCCCAGTGGCTTTCTTCTCGGCCTCTCAGCCACAAATGGTCTTCTCTCGGTTAACTGAAATATTCTGCTATGGCCTTATAAGAAGAGTAAGAGATACCAGAGCTCTGTCCCTCTCTGCACACATACATGCATGCATGCACACACCTAGGAAAGGCCATGTGAGCACAAAGCAATAAGGCAGACCTGCAAATCAGGAAGAGAGCTCTCACCAGAAACCAAAACCATGTTGGCACCTCGATCTTGGACTAATAACCTCTAGATCTCTGAGAAAATAAATTTCTGTTGTTTAAGCCACACAGTCTATGGTATTTTGTGATGGCAGCCCAACTAGACCAAGACACGCACAATTTCTTTTATCCTCTTATGTAAATTCTTCTGTCAGGGATACCACTCCATTTTTGCCTAGCTAACTTCTTACTTATTCTCAGGTTTTAGCTTAAATATCACTTCCTCAGAGACACTTCCCTGACTCCCTGAACTATATTATATCCCCCTATTTTATTCTTTCACTTTTTCTTCAAAAAGTTGGTTTTTATTTGTGTGAGTCTTCATGCCTACCACACTAGACTAAAAGCTCCACAGGCCAGGACTGTGTTATGGCTGGCACTTGGCAGGCAGGCATTTGATAAGAATGGATTATCACAACATATTACAATTTTTTGTTTTCTATTGTTTTTTTTTCCTCAAGTAGATTAATCTCCTTGCAAGTCGGAGTAGGTTTTATCTTTTGTAGAGTCATGTAAAGTACTAAAGTAAGGACTCTATAGATGTTTGTTGTATGAGGAGAGGACTGGACTAGACCAGGGCTTCACATTTGAATGTGCATGAGAATCACACAAGGATCTTAAACGTGGATTTTATTAATAGTTCAGGAAGTCTGGGGTGATGCCTGAGATTCTGCATTGCTCATGGGCTTCCACATCATGCTGATGTCACTGGTCCATGGACCACACTGTGAGTAGTAAGGGGTGAGATTACTCTCATCCCTTCCTAGTTCTAACTTTCTATGATTCTATATACCATATAATTGAACAATGTCAGTTATTTAACTTACTTCAAGTGAAATCCTTCCTAGATTCCTTTTCTACTCAGTAGCATAAAGGAACATATTTCAGCCCTTTAATAATTTGCTATTTCCTTGAATCCTTTTTTTAGTAATCAGACTTAGTTTCTGCTTTATAAACCTCAAATACGTGCTTCGAGTCACTGTGCAGCAATTTGTTTAGGTAAGTAGGCTCCTTCCTATCCTCTCTTCTATGGAAATGACTTCTTAGGCCTTTGCTCCTTCAACTTCAAGGGGTTCTTTATTATTTCAGTTATGTGTGTGTCAGATCTTTCAACTTACCACTAAGTTTAACCATGTTTTCTTGAAGTTTTTGCTTTTCAAGTATTCTTTTCTTTCATCATATTAAACTCTTTCAGTTCTTAACTCACCAATATATATTCTCAATAAACATTTCCTAGCTTGTAAGGTTCACAAAATTCTTCCCTCTATTTTAATTTCTTTTCTTTTTGACAAAAGTCTCTGCTGTATTATAAATACTTCCAATATTAGACATTTAGTCCTGTGATTAAAACTAGGGATTCATTCATTCAACAAGTATTTACTGAGCACACCCTATGTGACCGGCACTATAATAAAACGTCCATGTGTGACCAATCTTGGGATGTGAAAACATGATTACGTTGCTAAATTGGATAAGAGATACATTCAAAGAGTTTTTTGATCACAATAGACTTCCCACATAGTGTAATAGTTTTATTATTATTCTGATTATCAGATCCTTATGCATTTAAAAATGTAATTCAGCCACTATAGTCATATTAGAAATACAGAATGTTTTATATTTAACCAGGATTAATGTAAACTTCTAGTTTAAAAATAAAAATCATATAAAACTGTACAAAGGATAAATTTGAAATTCAAAATTTAAACACTACAAAGATTGTAACTAATGGGTTTAATAATTAATCGATTCTATTTCTAGTTCTGAAAGTGTGAGTGTGTGTGTGTGTGTGTGTGTGTGTTTGGAAAATAAAGAGTAGTTTAGTTCAGCTAGGGCAAAGAATAATTAGAAGGTGAGGTGAGAGAGGGAGGAATAAAATTATAAAGATAGGCTGGGGCCATAGTGTGGAGGATTTTGCATGTTGGCTGAGAATTCTGTATTTTAATTTAATAGAGAATATAAAAATTGATTTTATCGTACATAAATAGAAAAGAAAGAGCTTTAAAGAAAAGTGTTGACAAACAGTAAGGTTAATACACAAATAGTTTTTCAGAAAGAATTTTAACATGGTGCTGAGTATGAAAGTCTATTTTCATGCTTCTATTCATGCAATTGACTGCACACTGACCATGGGCCAGCACAGGCCCAGGTGCTGGTACTGACTGCTGTGGTAATTAACACAGATTTGGCCCTTGCACATTCAGAGCTTATAGTCCAGAGCTTTTGCTTAGGTTACCTTGTATTTCAAATAGTTTCTTGGTCCAGTGCCTAACTTACTGGTTTCCTTTCCTTGGTTCCCCACTGTTAAGGGTATATGTAGAACTGAAGCTCCTACTTTCTTGGTATGATGATATAAATCAACTACTCAACAAGTATGGACTGGGTGTGCATCTCCTTTTGCAGAAGCTGTAATACGGATATATAAGATGTTTCAGTCTGAGGGAGCTTACATCCAAATTGGGAGATAAGAGTTACATTTAGAAATATTTACAAATCAAGGTAAGGCAGTGAATACAGATGCATTTAGCATAAAATTATAAATGGAATGCACTGAGAAAAGAAAGAGATAAAAGTAGACAGTAATGGGCTGGAAAGGCTTCATAAAGAACTGGGAAGGATTCAGATGGATGGACAGGAAAAGGCACGGCCACAGGGAGCCGAGAATGAGCCTTAGTAAAAGGCACTACAGATTGGCAGACAGGAGCTGGGCACACTAAGACTCTAACTCTCTGGAAACTTCTTGGACTTCTTATATAAAATAAGAGATTGGATTAGAATTTCAAAGGTCTGTTTGAGTTCTATGAAGGTCAGCTTAGAACTTATCCTGAAGTACTTACTGAAAGGATGGGAGACTGAGGAGTCATTGGAATCAGAAGATTCTGAGGTAGTCTAGGTATGAAGGCTTTGGGGTAGAGGAAAGATGGTAAGTGCCCACCTGTCTTCTCCAAAAATTAATTCATATCCATTATTTAAAACAAAATTAAGTGTACCAAACCTTCTGGGTTAAATTATTTACAGTCCCCTCCTCTACCTTGTCAACTGGCACAAAACAAATTCTAGAAGTATGTAGCTCAAAGAATATTTCCAGAGAAATAGCTGTAGAAAGAATTCTGGGCTTAACAGTAAGAATCTTAGGTTGAATTTTGGCTCTATCATTTATTAGCTGTGTAGTGTAAGACAAATCACTTAACTTCTCCGAATCTGGGTTTCCTTAGTCATAAAATAGCTCAAGAATACTTATAAGAATGCTCTAAGGATAAAGCATTTAAGGATAGAATGGTGGTCACCAGGGGTTGGGGAGATGGAGGAAGGGGGAGTGTAGAGTTAGTGTTTAATGGGTAGTGAGTTTCAGTTTGGGAAGATAAAAAAGTTCTGGAGATGGATGGTGATGATGATTGCGCAACGATGTGAATGCACTTAATGCCACAGGACTGTACACTTAAAAATAGTTAAAATGGTAAATATTAGGTTATATACATTTTAACACAATTAAAAAAATAATTTAAAGTTAACCACAGCCAGTCTTTAGACTAGTACTTACGAAGGAGCAATATCCAGATGATTGATGCTAAATCCAGAAGTGCAAAAGCCTCCCAGTGTTGTCGATATGGTTAGGAATGCAACAGCCAAAGAATAATCACAACCTATAAATCCTGCGGCTACAAGGAACACTGCAGGTCCAATCATTCCTGAAGTTTAAAAGTTATAAAAAGAAAAAGAAGCCCCAGCATTAATATTTGCTTCCTCTACCTTAATATGGTATAAATCCGAGATTGGATATTACTGCCACCTACTGTGGAAACATTGTACTGCCTAGAAGAGTCTAAATTTAAATGATGTCGTTTTGTGAAAAAACTTCTGGAATAATGCAACTAATATAAAAGGAAAAGGAAAACCTCATTATGCAATGTTATTAAATCTACATGTGACCAGGACTCAGCTAAAGTTCTTCAATGTTAGAGAAAAGAGCAAGAAGAGAATGACTGAAAAATATGGTCCCAGAGAGGCAACAGTCGACACAGTGTGATTTAAAATTCATATAACCAAAGAAGATAAACTACATAATAAACATTGTTGAATAAAGTTATTAAAACACTCCATCTAGGTTTTAACAACTGAAAACAATATGCAGTTTATTACAGGCAGTTAAGCATAAAATACAAGAAACACAGGAAGTGACCTCATGAATGGGCTGCCATTTTTTCTTTGTTTACAGTAGAGCTATCCAATAACTCTTCGTTATGATGGCAGTGTTGTATTTGTATGGACTGTAACTGCAACCAAGGACCTTATTGTTAAATTTAAATAGCAATATATGGCTAGTTGCTACCACACTGGACAGAGCAGGTCCACGGGAAGCCAAAAAAGACAAACGCCTTTTTTTGAATCTATAGGGATTTACTTCACTTGCAGATGTGGAAAAATTTCTTGAGCGTCAAGTAAGTAAGCAGTGGAACAGGACAGCACCCTTCAGTGGTACCAGCTCAGGAGGTGTTTGTAGAATTATTCTGACTAGGGTCCTTTCACAATGTAATTACTGAAGTATTGCCATTAACAACTTCCAGGGTCTCTACTTACTCTTTAAAGAAATTGAATAGTTATCCTAGATAGTTTTAAAATTTATTTTTCTGAAAGCAGAGTCTGAAACACATGGTATTTTAAGTTCCTTTGAGTTATTTGATTTATAGCTCCTCATTTGATATAATGATATTAGGAGATATTTTTGGATTTAAATTTAAAATGTATTCACTTAGAAAAGGAGTGCAAGCTTAAAATATTGTCTTCATTGCAAACTCAGAGCTGAAAACAAAGTGACTTGTAAAATTCTAGAGATGATATTCAGCAAAGCAAGATATTTTTTATACTTTTAAGACTATGGTAGAGATAAAACTTAATCCTCAAAATGCATAGTTCAAAAAAAGCCATCTTACACAGAAATATACTACATGCATTAAAACATACTGTTTTAATATGTGAACAAAATAATGACTAGTATCATTTTTACTTTGTCTTGCACTGTAAACACAGTAGTAAACAACTGCAAGCCAAAACAATACCTGATTCACTTCACTTACCTATCAGGCTAAAAATTCTTCGAACACATATAGTTGAAAAATTCCATTTTGCCCTTAAATGGTCAGCGGCTTGACCAGATAGGATCATACATAACCAACAGCCGAAATAAGGCACTGCAGATAAAATCCCGTTCTGGAAGGAACAAGATACAGGGTTAATTATGGTGGGAGGAAGAACCAAAACAACACACACATCTTCTATCACTTGAAAACAAAGGAAATACAAAGCAGTATACTGTTACTTTTTATTTGTTATAGTATATAAGTTTGGTTTTTAGAAGGATTTGGGGATTCAGGTCACACAGGCTCAAAGATGCTGTCTTAGAGGGAACCAGAGCTCAGCACAGTCGGGTCTGCTCAAGGTAATCTTGACTGTTATTGTGGGACTTGGGCTGTAGCTTCAGTGAGTGAGGCAAGTCTTCCTATTGGCCTATGGATTTCCCTACTGAACAGTTTCCGTCTTCAATTTTCACATATTTAGTTATTTTCAAAATATATTTTACTATAAAATAAAACGCAGATACAGAAAACCACATAAATCACATGTGTAGCCTGATGAATTATTCTAAAGTGAGCACCACCTGGGGCAGGAGCCCAGTGGCCTGGCCCACGCTTTGAGCGGAGGACAAAGGCAATGAGGTGATAGGGAGACCTCTGTTTTCCCCCTCTTTTCCTTTAAGTTACCACCTAAACAAAATGAAACACCAGTAGATATGAAACAGAATTTATCATGGAAATGTGTCATTTGCTTTGTAGGAAATGATTTGGCAGTTTTTTAGGAAATCACAAGTTCTGTAAAAGAACACATACTCGGAAAAAAAAAAGAGAACTTTCTTCTATTCATTTTACCTCAGGTTTGTGCTAAATTGCCTAATTCTGATAAATACAAATGTTTTTACAGTCTAAGAGAGATGGGTACACTTGTTAGTGTTTATAAACACAAAAAGGCAGAAAGATATTTATTTTATTAGTGATATTTAAATCTTGCAATAATTCCATTTAAGTATCATTCATGGTGCAGATCAGAAAAAATGTGTTAATATTTTAAATTTAAGTGTGCTTAAGAAAATATTTAATTTTTTTTCATCATGGTTTGTGCTCTTCTATATTCAGATGGTATATGCTTCCAGTTCTACTTCTGTAACTGAAGATTTTTGTTTCTTTCTGGTACTCAGCTGTGTAATTTCCTCTTTAAATTTTATGCTATTTAGACTTCTGCATAGTGGAATCACATCTATCCTTACTTGTGGCAGAATCCTACACGAGTGAACTGTAGCAAATGAAGAAGTGAATTTTTGGATCTTGGTCTTGTTCCCCGGTGGAAAAAGACTGATAATTCATCAGAGTTACTGATTTTTTTCCACTTAAAGTTCCAATGTTAAAAACTCCCCCAATAACCTAAAACTACTAAAATCTTCAACATTTATTCTTTCCATGGGCATCTTCCTGTTCAAGGATATGATTCCTTATATTCATTTATTTAAAAAATGGATTCCAAAATATTAATATGCAAAACAGGGTAATAGATATTGCCCCAACTCTCAGTGAGTTGTAAGAAATAGGACTGCTAGAATTGGAAAAAACTAGGAGAAAAGAAAAGTGAGGATAACTAATGAAACTAAACTTATATGAAAAAGCAAGCTTATAACAGAAGATTAAGAGCTTTAAAATTTTTAATTAATGAAAGATTATAATTTTATTTTCTCTTGATCTATTTGCTCTATTATTTTTTAAGATTGTTATTAAAATATAGATAACATATAATATTATATTAGTTTTAAGTGTACACCACAGTTATTCAACATTTATATACCTAAAGTGATCACCGTGCTAAGTCCAGCAACCATCTGACACTGTACCACACTATCACAGTATTATTGACTATATTCCCTATGCTGTACATTACATCCCCATGACTTATTTATTTTATACCCGGAAATTTGGGCCTCTTATTCCCCTATACCTTCCCCCCTTTAAAATGTTTCAATTACAGTTGACATTCAATATTATTTTATGTTAGTTTCAGGTGTACAACATAGTGGTTAGACATTTATATAATTTAAGAAGTGAACCCCCTGACTAGTCTAGTACCCACCTGGCACTATACATTGTTATTACCATATTATTGACTATATTCCCTACGCTTTACATCCCAATGACTATTTTGTAACTACCAGATTTGTACTTCTTAATTTCTTCACGTTTTTTACCGTGCTTCCAACTCTCTTCCCATCTATCACCCCTATAAATCTAGTACCCTTCTGACACCATACATAGTTATTATAATATTATTGACTATATTCCTTATGCTGTACCCTGCATCCCCATAACTACTGTGTAACAACCAATTTGTACTTCTTAATCCCTCCCCCTTTTTCACCTACTCTCCAAACCCCCTTTCATCTGGCAACCATCAGAATGTTCTCTGCATCTATGAGTCTGTTTCTGTTTTGTTTATTTTGTTCTTTAGATTCCACATATAAGGGAAATCACATTGTATCTGTCTTTCTCTATCTGACACTGCACTCAGCACAATACCCTCTAGGTCCATCCATGCCATTGCAGATGGCTAGAACCCATTCCCATTCCTGGCCAAGCAATATTCTATTGTATAAATGTACCATCTCCTCTTTTTCCATTCATCCATTGATAGACACCCAGGCTGCCTCCACATCTTGGCCATTAATAACAATGCTGCCATGAACACATGGATGCACATATCCCCTTGAAGAAGCATTTGGGTTTCTTCAGATAAATACCCAGAAGAGGGATTAGTGTAGTGGGTCCTTCTTTGTCTCTTGTTTTAAAGTGTATTTTGTCTGGTATAAGTATTGCTAATTTAGCCTTTTTTTTTTCCATTTTCACGAAATATCTTTTCCCCATCCCTTTATTTTCAGTCTGCTGTTTGTTTAGGTTTTGTGAACCTTTCAGAGATTTTAGGAAAGCCTGCAGCATGAGCCAAGAAAAGCCATTTGTATGGAAAAGCCACCGGAAGCAGCTTGGGTGTGTCTGAAAGCTGGGTGGGGCAGGGTCTTAGGGAATCACTAGGACAGGGCAAATGAAAGGCCTTATCCAGCTGGATGGACACTAAGATATGGCATCTGCCTGCGTCTGTGCACAGGGCGGGGGAGGGCTCAACAAAGAAACAATGGCTTCTGCCAGCTCCTCCCTCCAGAAGAAAGCTGCTCCTCTAGCCCTCGTCCTGAGGCCAGACAACTTAGTTCCACACTGTATGTCCCTGGTGCCTTCTAAGCTGCTGGAGCTCAGAGTGAGACCATCATTGAGTAAGTCTATGTGCAGGCCCTTTAAGACGAGTGCCTAGGGCTCCAGTATCTCATTCAGCCACAGTCTCCACTGGTTTTCACCAGCCAGAAGTTATAGGGACTTGTCCCTCTGGCACTGGAACCCTGGGCTAGAGAACCTGGTGTGGGTCTGGGACCCCTCACTCCTCCAGGGTGGGGGTGGACCTCCGCAGCTGAGAGATCCCTCCCAATTTTGAATGGTCATATGAGGGTGTGGGATCAGCCTGTTCTGCATCTCTGCCCCTCCTACCAGTCTTGAGGTGGCTTCTTCTGTATGTCCTTAGTTGTAGGGCTTCGGTTCAGTTAGACTTCAGGTGATTTTCAATTGAGAGATTATAATTTTGAATACAATGCTTCTCAAAGCAAGCTTTAGCTTAAGCAAAGGCCATTTCATAAAGGTAATATATTGATTTTCAAGAAAAAAAATTCATGTTCAAAAGAGGTTTCTAGGGGGTCAAATATATGATGATGGATCGTAACTAGACTTTTGATGGTGAGCATGCTATAGCCTATGCAGATATCAAATTATAATTTTGGATACCTGAAACTTATAAAATGTTATTAACCAGTGTTACCTCAATAATAAAAAAAGGCTTCCATGCAACTAGAGAATTATTTTCAAACTCTAGTCACGTTTCTTTTAATTTTGATTCAAAAAGTAAATGTCTTTTTTTATACGAAAATGCAACACAAAAGATTCTTGTTTTAAAGTCTCTCATTATAGAACTTAAAATCTCTCAGTGGAATAATCTTTAAATCTGAATGCAATTCATCACTGCAGTAGTAGATTATAGTCAGGCTCTATTAACATAGAATTTAGGAAAAATAATGTTGCTCACAACAAATCCATTCCATGCTATTGCCAAAGCCTTGTTCCAGTTTAATGTCTGTCAATGCCATTCATGGCTATATTTCGGAATAAGTGATCCTGTTTTTCACCAATAGGCAGAGGATTTCTTCACAGTGTACCTGCCTGAATGAAGTTCAAGGTTTGGCCCATGTGGCCTATGTTTTCAGTATGCTTTGAAAAATGGGTGACTAAAGATTCACTTTAACAGCATTTAAAGCTGTCCATGTAGCCAGTGCAGTGTGTGTTCAGCCTTGCTATCTTTACATTCATCATCCAGGCTGCTTCTTTCCTTTTAGGGTGTCAGGGCCCAGGACAGGCCACCCCAACATATCCCACAATGGCATATTGATAATTTCAAACTAAAATCACCTGAGAAACAGCAGGAGTGGGAGGAGCTCACTGACTCTTCTCTGTCTCTCTCAAAGCAGGAAATAAATCTCCTCCTGTTTCTGAGAGCTGAGACATTGTTATCACAAGGGTTAAAAAATCCAGAGTTGAAAATCCTGTGTAAGCAAACCTTGAAAGGATTTTACCAATTTACTACCTAACTCCAAACCTTGCTTAGATTCCTTACTAATGAGCACTAACTTTCTTTGTCCTGTCAATTTTTCAAAAAGTTATTGTTTTTTTTTGTGTTGTTGTTTAAAAGGTATAAAAAGGTGCCTGGTTTGTCATTCCTTTGACTCTCATTTTATGATCTGAGCATCATATTGTGAGTTTCCCATGGGCATACATTAAATTGGTTCTTCTTTTGTTAATCTAGTCTCGTGTCAATTTTATTATTTTATTACTAATCCAGTCATAAGAATTAAAGAAGTATAGAAGAGGGGGAATTCTTCCGTCCCCGATAGTTTTGGCTAGTCAGCCAGGAGACCTCACGGCTAGGAAAAACTGCCTTTTCCTAGGACTGCAGCAGCAAAGAGATCTTGGAAAACCTGACAATGAGATGGCACACAGGTAAGATTTTTCTTACCTTGTCAGCCTCCTAGAATCTCCGTTTGCAGGTCCAGTGGAAAAAAAAGGTGATGAGACTTTTATTCTCTTTTTCTAAATTTAGAATAGCAGGAGAGTTAGCTCTCCCACGCCAGCTTCTTTTCACATGATTTTAATTAGAAATAATCACTATGCCATTGTAGGGTATATTTGGGTGGCCTGCCCTGGGCCCCAACAAGGGCTATCTTTCACTTTGTGGTGGATTAATATTCCATTGTATTAACATACCGTCTTTTGTCTATTCACTAGCTGACGGACATTTAGGTTGTTTATACTTTTTGGTTTAATGAGTAATGCTTTTATGGACATTTGTGTACATGTATTTCTGTGGAACTATGTTTTCAATTCTCCTGGGTATAGACCTAGGAATGGAATTTCTGGGTCATGTGGTAACTTTATATTTAACTTTTTGAGGAATTGACAAACTTTTTTCCACAGTGGCTGCACCATTTTAGATTCGCACCAGTAATGTCTGAGGGTTTCATTTCCTCTATATCCTCAACAACACTTGTTATTTTATTTTATTTTTTTAAATTCTAATAGGTGTGAAGTGGTATCTTGTTATGGTTTTGATTTACATTTCCCTAATGACAAAGGATGTTGAGCATCTTTGTTGGGCTTATTGGCCATTCGTGTATCTTTTGGAGAAGTATCTATTCAAATCCTTTGCTCATTTAAAAAATAGCGTTATTTGTCTTTTCATTATTGAGTTCTAAGAATTCTTTATATATTGTGGGTACTAGGCCCTTATCAGATATATGATTTGCAAATATTTTCTCCCATTTGTGGGTTTTCATTCTTGATAGTGTCCTTTGATGCACAAAAGTTTTTAATTTTGATGAAGTTCAATTTATTTTTTCTTTGGTTACTTGTGCATTTGGTGTTACACGTAAGAGACTGTTGCCTAGTCCAAGGTAACAAGGATGTATACTTTCTAAGTGTACAATTGTTTTAGCTCTTATTAGGTCTTTGATTTAGCCTCATTCTGAAAGCAAAAATACCATCAATTTCCCTTACAAACTGTGCCTCTTTCACGTAAGGCTTTTCCTCAATCTCTTTAAAGACAAAATCCATCAACATAGAGATAATAGGAACTGCCTCAATTTGATGAGTTCAAAAGGAACTGGCAGTTTCAGGAAGGCCCTCCTTCCACAGCTTTACAGCTACAGCTCTTCCAGTGCCTCAGCGATGTGGCACAGCAGCCTCGGGGCAGGAACCCAGCACCTCCCGACTCCCTCTCCGCTGCTAGCACAGTCCCGCTCCCATCCATTTTAAAAGTGAATATTGGTACTGCTAGAGTTTGCCATCTGATATCCTGGCATGTTATTAGGCATTAGTAGGACATTATGGTTAAGGTGGTACCAGCCAAACTCTTGAATCAAGAGTAACACACACTGAGAAAAGAAAGAACACTTGTGAAGCAAAGCAAGAAGTCTTTAGAATTTAGTATATCAGAGTAAATGGAAGATACAAAATAAATGAATTTCACATAGATAAAAGCAAATTCTGTGTGTAGTTAAAAATATGTGCTTTATATAAGAAGCATAGGATTATATTTTCTTACCTCTTGAACATTGAACCGTAGGATCTCCTTCATATAAGTAGGCAATAAAGTCAATAAAGTATAAAAACTCCAGTTGTAAGAAAAGTGTGCAACGACAATAGCCCAAAGTGGTAGGGATTTTAGCATGGGTATCCATGGCACTGTCTTCTGTGTAGAAAGCTGAAAAAAACAAGCATAATTAGGACAAGCTATAGCTATGTTTAGCTGTACCTTATCAGCCAAAATTCATTTAGAACACATTATCAGCCTTGATTAGTAAATTCCAGATTTTTAAACCAACTCTTTTAAAATATTAAACAGCAATAGAGAGTCCATGTTCAGATTGGAAGAAAAATAGAAAAGTAATCTGAGAGCTATAATAGCAACCTCAGACACTCTTGATGAATGTCAGAAGTCATGTGCAGTATTGATTTCTCCATCTATAAAATAGAGAATAGTTTCATAATCAAATTCAGACATTGGCATAAGGGCAAAGGAAAGAGACCGGAAGTCCTATTAGAATTCATATTTCATTATTCAACCTTCATTTAATTACAATGATTTATAAGAACTGTGCATGGAAGGTTTTTTTTATGGAGCTATCTAGTGTAACCATCTTCAAAGTAGGGGGTAAGCACCCCAGGAGTATGTAAGATGATCCAGTGGGGTGTGGAGAGACATATTAGAACTTCTATCTATACTCACTTTTATTCTAACAAAAGAAATTAAACTCTATTAATATTTAATAAATAAGTTGGTCCTGGAGTATGTTAGATGTAAAAGAAAAACAGCAAAATGGAGCTGATATCGTCAGAAGAGCGATCTAAAATGGAGCCTGGAGGGTGAGTTAATAATACATCACATCCATGTGAGACTACTTTTGAACTGGGCTAAGCCAAACAGCTACATTCTAATACAGCAACTAGAGCTGACTCTGCATCACTAAACTCTCTATTAAAATATAAAATTTTCACAATTTTAGCAACAGATATAAGCAATTAATCACATATAGCATAGAGTAAATCTGCTTGCCAGCACCAATCACTGCTCTTTCAAAGCAACATACATAACCCCTTTGGAAGTCCCCCTTTTTCTGTCTTTATAACTTCTGTCCCTTTCTTTCCCCCTTGGAACACAGTTGGGTTTCTACATAAATGTGTTTCCTGGATTTGTAATTACTAAAAAGACCCACAAAGAAAGCTTTTATTTGCCTTGCAGCTCTTGGTTAAAATTGATTGATATAGATAATCACATATCGTATGATCTCTCCAATTCAAAGGGGTTAATGGTGTCCTCACTTGTTGTTTGCCCTCAGTGTATCACAGCATATTACAGTTTATGCCTGCCTTTTAAAGTAGAATGTATGGATTTTATTAGCCATTTTTAATGAAGACAAACTGACAGTGTATTCAAAAGATTCTTATAGAGAAAGAGTCAATAGAAGAGAATTCTAATAATGCAAGCAGAAGCGAACACTAAGAAAATAGTAGAGCTGACACTTTTCCTCATATAAGTTGTCAGCCACCTCAGCAAGCAAAATAACGGCAGGCACATCAAATGCAACATATTCCAACACATTGCTCCCATAAATAACATTATTATTACTAATTTTCAAGTGATAAAAAGGTTTTTCCTTTTAAAAATTTAAATTTATATATGTACTGTTTATTTCATCTTATTCACCGTCTGAAAAGTCTATTTTTATCTTTTATAATGTACAAAACTACAGTAGTACATGTAGATAACCTATGAATAAATAAATACATATATATTCAAAGAGCATCCCACCATTTTATAGATGCATGATCAAGAAAACTTGGAGACCATGGGTCTTGGGATCACATTATTACATTTCCTATATACTGAGGTGCTGCAGTTTTTATCTCAAAAGCTAGAGCAATCTATATTTCTTTCTCCTGGGTACACTGTTATTTCAAAAAGAGGAAGAACCAGTATTAACCTTCTTGCAGACTTTTTTCAGGTATATTTTATTTGACTTGGTAGCTATACTCTTGTGTTCTCCACTGTGTATCAAAGATGTAGAAGATACACGGGAAGAGAAGGAGAGGAAACACTTATACAGCAATGGTTCTTAATTCTGGCTATGCTTCAGAATCATCTTTGCCACTCAACAATTACAGATGGCTGTCCTGTACCCTAGAGCTACTGAATCAAAAACAAAAACAAAAACCTCTGAGTGTGTAAGACTGAGGCGTATATTTTAAAAGGCTTCACTGGTGATTGTATAGAGCAATTGTTCCCAAACTTCGCTTTATGTTTAGAATTACTTGGGGAGCTTAAAAAACCCTGAGGCCCAGGTCACCCCTCACACCAACTAAACCAGGTTGAGAGTGAGTACAAGGTAGGGGACAGTATTTTAAAAAGATACCCAGGGGATTTCAAAATCAAGGACCCACTACTGTAGAAATTAAAGAAGTCTGCAACCTCCCCATCTACCCCCATTGCTTGAAAAGCTCAGAGCAAAGAGGAAGGACAAGACTAATTTAGAGATTTTAGAGTTTAAAGGGATTTGCAACATAGCTCCTTTTATATGGCTTTGAAACCAACAAAGGAAGTAAAAATCACACTTCTGTGTTGAAAGGCATGAGCTTAACTGTACCTGAGCTCTGAAAGCTAAGTATATTCTGAATAATGTATCCCCCCTCCTGGAAATGAAAACTTTAGCATGAAATATGTAATAATTTTATGATTCCTGCTATATGTACTTACATTTATTGACAGTGGTGTTTTAGAAGAATTATGGCTCTGATAATAGCTTTTGTAGCTTTTTGCCAGTATTCAGGCATAATCTTGTTTGTACAAATGAAGCAAAAATGAAGCAAATTTAGGTGTATTGGCGTATTTTCACAGCCTATAAATATCAATTGAAGTTTTGATAATCTGGGACATAGTAAGTTCTTAAAAATGTTTAAAAATGAATGAAGTACAACAGATGACACATATCTCTTGGATCTAAGATTTAAAGGTGGGCTTCATGTAACATTATTTTATGACATTTTCAACTATAACATCATCTGATTTAAGAATGCAGTTTGGGACTCTATGAAACTTAATCCTCCTAACTCCTTTTGCTTCTGAATATTCTACTTGCTGAAGTATATGAAAAAAACAAATTAATCTTAGGTTGAGATAATGGACAGATTTAGACATACATAAAGGAAGAGAAAGCTCTAAAAAAATCTAGACAAACTAAGAAGTTTCATAAGTCTGTAAAAACAATAATAATAAAAATAAAGTATTGGAAGAAGCTAGCTGTTGACCATCAATACTGAGAAAAATAACAAAACATATCAAGTTTTATGTAGCAAGACATGTTTTCAGAGAATAATTTTCAATGCAGTAAATTCTTTTTATCCGTTCTTTAAGGGGAAAAGGTAGGTGATTCATTTGGTTAACACGTGGAGGACACTAAGATCGCAAAGTAACTTTCTTTATTACACTGCTGATTTCTTAAAAGTTTTTGCTGACCTTTGGCAAAGATCAAGAGATGCCATACTTCTTATAGTTCAGCAGTTTGTAAAGACATGTGGAGCAAAATTTAAAAACTTAAAAGAAATGTGAATGAATAAATGTTTCAGTATTGCCTGGCTATACTATCTATACAAATTAAAAATATCAATAATAATAACCTAATGGGCAAGAAAAGTTTTCAATGAAATATTTTGTGTTCTTAAACTAATAAAGTGACTATAAAGCCATTAAGAATGCTAAAGAAAAGACTGTATATATTTTAATTTTTCCTAATGTTTTCATATTCTTCTCTTACCCGTTCCTGCCCCCCCGGCAAATATTTTGTTTGGCTTGAGAATTTACTATATTAAATTATGATGGACTTTTATTTCTGACTTGCTATTGTGCTTGATTAAGTGATACAAATCTAGCTTTAATTAAGATATAAATGTGTTTCTAAAGGTCTACTGTAGATGAGCAAACAAGTATATGTCATAGTATGTTACTGTGTATCATAATAAATGTGCTGTCCTTATTAAATCATGCTAATTTAAATTACAGATAAAAACACACTACTGTGTTTCCCCGAAAATAAGACCTATCCGGGCAGTCAGCTCTAATGTGTCTTTTGGAGCAAAAATTAATATAAGACCCGGTCTTATTTTACTATAATATAAGACCAGGTATAATATAATATATAATATAATATAATATAATATAATATAATATAATATAATATAATAATACCGGGCCTTATTTTACTATAAGACCGGGTATAATATAATGTAATATAATACTGGGTCTTATATTAATTTTTGCTCCAAAAGACACATTAGAGCTGATTGTCTGGCGAGGTCTTATTTTTGATGAAACACGGTAGTTTTCTAACTAACATTCAGAATGTAGCTATAAGATTCCTTTCATAAATAGCACATTTTATTTTCTACTAATTAAGAAGGAAAGACAAACTTAAGACTCACTTGATAATCATTACTCTAGAAGGTTTAAAATGACTTAAAAAAGTAATTTTCACAGATTTAATCTAGAAAGAGAATTTTTCAGACAAAACAAACCAATACTTTGTACATTTATTTCATTTGCCTGTTCTACTTTGCCTAGAGCAGATACAATACAAATAGCTATTAAAAATTGGTATCTTAATTCTGAAGAAAAAAGTTTCTGAAATTATGTTTAAAATATGCCAAAGTCCATACCTGATTTTTTAATGATGAAAGAATGTATTCCTTTTCACTAGGGGAGATTGACTTATGAGTTTCTGGTGAATCACTAACTAACCAGATCCATAAAGCAAACCAAATGATTCCAACTATACCTTAAAACAGAAAAATAACACAGTTAAATAAAATTAGACTGCACCAACAACAATTTTTATATGTCTTGAAAATACTATGTAACTCTAAACTCAATGTAAAATTGCTTTCAGTTTAGTTTTCATTTCAAATTCCTCTCATAATTCTTTAATGGGATAACTGCTATCTGTATTATTTCCTATAAATTTTGAAGAGAACAACATTTAACCATATGGCTGCCTATCAGGGTATACCAGACAAACCTTTTAAAATATAAGTTTTCACAATCTAGTATTTCCACAGGCATCTGTTATTGTTTATTGATTTGTTTTTTGTTTTGATTGTAGATAGATTTCGTGCATGATATGTTTTCATGGCAATCTAATTTATTAAAAACATGTATCATCACACTAATGAGATTGAGAAATGAAAGGCCCTGGGACTAAACAAAAATAAAAAAATAAAAGATTAAAACTACCAGTGAAAGTATCTGTCCTACTTTGTTTGAGGAGAAAATGTTCAAAATATAAATTTTTATCATGTCCAACAGAGTAAGTTTTGATAGTAAATATAGCATTTAAGTCCTGGATTCAACAGTAGTTTCTATTGAGAAATATTCCAAATAACAGCTAGATCATTTTAACCATATCAACTTGAAAAAAGGTTATCAGTAAGTGTTTTAGAGCTTTGTGGTTTAGGAGATGATTACTTTCGTGAGTTGGAATATATATTTTAACCAATTATGAGACTACTATTACATTTTGGATTTGTTACATTATAATTTAGGTTAAATTTTTCAATAAACTTACCAAAAAGGTAGAAGACATAAGTCCAATTCATATAGAAGCAAATTATTCCAGATAGAGGAAGAGAAATTACTGTCCCAAGCTGTGCTCCTAGAACAACAACAAAGACTTTGTAAACTTTGGAGAGAGATGAACAAAGAGGGGACAGGTCTACTGCTTCAAGAAGATGGGTAACAGATAATGGAGAAGAGAAAGAACCATTCAAATCCTACAGGAGCTGAATTAGTCACCTATAAATATAAACAATCCATTCTCTTAAGGAATCATTTGTTAGAAAACCCACAATATGTAAAATGTGTATATTATATATATGTTAATACATATTTACATACATTAGTTACAACTATGTAGCTATTGATGAGCTAGGGTATCAGTCAGTGTAAGTCCTATTATGATATGAGATAGTAAATGCCACGTATGTTAGAAACCAGGTATCTGGGGAAAGGTTCAGAGGTGGTGTCTCAGGCTGATAAATATGACCCTTGCAGCATATTTGATGAAATAAGAATGAAGCTTTTCATAATATAATTTGCCCAAAATATATAACAAACAATTGTAAATAAATAATAAAATCTATTTTAACCACCAAACGTAAGACATCTTAGTAGGTACAGTGGGTGCTAAAATAATCAGACATTGTTTCTTGCCTCAAGTTTTTGTCTTATATAGGATAAGTATAAAAAAAGAATTATTACATGTTAGAAAGTGTTAACTGTCACAGCACAATATGGGACAGATTATCTCTGTCTGATTTTCAGAAGTCAGGAAAAGATGTAAGAAGCAGCAACAGACTTTGAAAAGATGGGTAAGATTTAGTTCCATTGAAACAAGGTAAGAATGAAGATAACAGAGGGAGCTGTAACAGGATGAACAAAGGAGTGGAACTAGAAAAGTAGAGAGTGGGTTTGGGAACTTCATTTAGGTGCAGGAAAGGAATAGGAGATAAAGGCTGAAAAAGTAAGTTGAATAGTTACTGAATATCTATCCCATGCCCCGTAGTATGTGCCAGGGACTAGGCTAGCTGAAATCAAGTCGTGAAGAATGCTGACCACTAGTTAAAATTTAGACTTTATTCAATTGGCAAATGGGAACCACAGATAGATAGTACCTGTTCTTGAACTTATCATCAGATTTCTCATGTCAATCTCTACACAGCTGCAAGAATCATCTTCTTAAAATATAAATTGGGTCATGTCTCTCTCTTGATTAAAAACCTCTGGTGTCCTCCCATTACATTTTGAGAAAAAAAATCCCCATTCTTTCCTGTGGTCTGTAAGACCTGATATAATCTGGCCATTATCCCCCTTTTTCATTACGTCCTAGCCAACCACAGTGGTTTTTCATTTCTTGAACCCGGAAGTATTTCCTGCCTGAGACATGCTGCTCTTGTACATGCTGTTCTGATTGGTTGGGATGCTCTTCTTTCTGCTGTTTGCATGACTGGTCCATTTTTATCCGTCAGCGTTTAGCTTAAAAGCCACCACAGAGAGGCCTTTCTCAACCACTGTATTTCAAAGTAGTTAGGTCAAAAGGTGATCTGGTAAAATTATAACTCATATAAAGCTCACACTATCTCACCTACAGATCAAAATGATGGCAAATCAATACATAGAAAAAAGATATATAAAGAAATGGGTTGAAAGTCATGATATGGGCATTAGATGATAAAATTAGAAATCACAATTTAGGGACGTGTTCAATTTTTCAGCCACTGGACTTTTAAAAAAAACACAGCATTCTCAATACCAACATCTGAAAAGGCAATGTTTTAAAACAAATGATGACAGATGAAGAAAAGGACATTAGTCAATTAAACCACACTGCTATATACAGTTGAGCCAAAGAAAACAATTAATAATAAAGTTATAACCCCAAAACTTAATTTTCTCCAAAGCAGTCATCTGACATTGCATGATTCTGGTATGCTGGCACTTTTTCTCCAAGGTTGATATATACAAAACAAATTATAGCAAAATTTTTAATAAAAATAGTTATCTTACCTGCATATGAAATGCTAAGAAGCTTGCTTCTTTCAAGAGGGGGTGCCCATGAAGACCACATGCCATGCATGGCTGGAAACGTAACACCCTAAGGAGGGGAAAAGGATATTTCTAATGAAATATAAAGTAGTTTTGTTAATGTCTTAAATTCAGTCGAGTATTTTGTTGCAAGAGAAATTTCTGGGTAAGAATCAAACTAGAATCACGTTCCACGAAGTGAGATGTCTTTATAGTGTTAAGTGAAAATACCTTATAATGAAGTACTTTCAAATTCTGAATAAAGATTTGTGGATTCTGTCAACTGGTTTGAGGACTACAAGGTAAGGGTTATAATAAATCTAAAAGAATATACTGAATTATGACATAAAGGGATCCCTCCCAAAGTTCATTTTACTCATTCACGTTATTAATGGCCTGAATGAAACGGGAATGTTACCAATATATAACTTTAAAAAATACTGAGCTAATAATACTTTGGGATACTGGAACAAAACTCAATAACCTTAATCGACAGGAAACATGGTCCAACAAAAAAAAAGATGAATTCCAGTGTTTATAGTTGTTGTTTTTTTCCCTTGTGATAACTAGCCTCGTAAATGCCAATTACTGATATGAGAAGCAATGGAACAGTGGAGACTGGAGATTTATGGAGACTGGGAAGAGGAGGAGACGCTGCAATAGAGTGGAGGGAATAGGTTTTGGAAGATTGAGAGGAGTGGATTCACAGCTCTACTTGGCCACTCACTAACTGTGTAGCCTCAGAAAGACCCGTTAATCTCACTGAATTTCAGTTTATTTATCTGTAAAACAAAGATAATACTCCCTATTTGTCATGTTTGTTGTAAAGACAAATGGTAACTAGTGCTATTATTAATGGAGAGAAGAATACATGCTTTAATACTTTTTACTTTTCTGCTGATTCTTTCAAAACAAAAAAAGAAGAAAGAAAGAAATACCAGTAGAAGATAAAAATGATTTAGGCAGCATTCTAAATCAGTAAGAATCTGTATCATGGAGCATCCATAGGAGGAGTCATTATAAAATAAAGCTTAAGACTTTCGAAAATGTCCACAGTGATTATGTTATGGGAAACTTTACTATAAAACCCTAGGGATAATGTAGGTATATTTATGGTGAATCAGGTGCTACTGTGTTTCCCCGAAAACAAGACCTAATCGGACAATCAGCTCTAATGTGTCTTTTGGAGCAAAAATTAATATAAGACCTGGTCTTATTTTACTATAATATAAGACCCGGTCTTTATAATATAATATAATATAATATAATATAATATAATATAATATAATATAATATAATATATACCTGGTCTTATATTAATTTTTGCTCCAAAAGACGCATTAGAGCTGTATGTCTGGCTAGGTCTTATTTTTGGGGAAACATGGTAGGGATGAAAGATGCTGACCTGAATTTATGGACGAGGCAATGTACATGTGATACATATTGGAGGAATAAAGAAAGATAAAAGATCCTAAGAATATACACAGCTTAAATTCTATTTAGAAATAAAAGTCACATGAGCTAGCAGTAATAATACAATTGATATAATGCTAAATTAATGGCATAGACAGGAACTTAAGATATGGGAATACATTCAGAAAGAAGATTCAATATCTGGATCAGAGAAAATATACTACAGTTAAGCATAATTTACTTAGGAAAGGAGAAGAGAAACCAGATAATACAGGGGTAATTTTTATTTTGTAGTCAAGAGGGGTTTATTTAATACAACCTCTATTTGATAAGGACAAAATAAGAATGTTCAGATGAATGATCAGAGCTTCAATTTAAATAGCACTTGGCGATTTCCAAAGTATTCTAGCAATCATTATCCAATTTGAGCTGTGACTGAGGATGGGGCAGCTAGTTTAGTCCCAGTTTTAAAAAATGATGGAATTAAGGCCTAGAGATTAGGACTTACTTGAGGTTTCACCGTTAGATACAGTGAAGCTATTATTCAAACTCTGCTTTTATGACTCAATTAGTGTGTTTCCAAGATAGCGTAATACATTGCTACCTAAAATAATCTTCATGCTCCACACCAAACCTGGAGGCTACTATCTTGCTTGGGTTAAAGAAATGTGAAGAGAGAGCAAACTAAGTCTATGCCTTGGTTTCATGGGTAGAAGTTCAAAGTTGGAAACAAAAAGAGATCATTATTTAAAGATGGAGGTACATGTGATGAAATGCAAAAGAGAAGTGGAAAGGAAAGATAAGGAATTAAAGTTTCAAAAGTGATAAAAATCTTAGGAGGCGAGGGGGAAAAAAGACATAAAAATTAACAATTCAAAAAGCAACAGAAAGGCCAGAAGATTCATAGAACCAAAGAAAGATAGTTATATAAAATAATAAATAATTTGTCTCTAAATTAGAGGACCAGAAAAAGAACAAATGATAAAGAGGAAGATCTATGAATAGCAACAAATTTAAAAGTAAAAAAGTAATTCATCTGTACCGTCAATGATACAACAGAGATAAACTGTGGCAAAGTTCAGGAGGTACGGATGGTCCATCTTCATTGTTTTAATAATGGTTTAATTTCTTATCAACTAAAGTAAAAGAGAGTAGGGGGAGCTGTACTGTGTCCCCCAGAAAATGTTTTGTCTGCTCTTTGGGTAACGCTTTCAATTTCAGGGTGCTCCCACTCAAGACCTTATTGACCACAGACAGAATCTACTAAGGTTATTTTCTAGTTAATCATTTTCTCATTAAAAAATCCATATTATCTTCCAATGTCAATCTTTGAAGGAAAACAGAAAAGAGGAAAAAGTTACCTCTCCTAGTCCTTCCAGCGCTCTGAGTACAATGAGAGCTCCCACTCCGAAATCTGCAGCAATGGGAGTAAACAGGGTGAAGATGGAGGTGCCAAGGATCCCAAAACCTAGCAGCAGTTTACCCCCAACTTTGCTGGCAATGTATCCTCCAGGAATCTGGGTGATGATGTAGCCATAAAAAAAAGAACCGAGAATCCATCCTTGAGTTTCTGCATCCCATTGGTACCTTTTGCCCTATAAAGAATAGGAGGAAAAAAAAAAAAAGACACCAACCTTTTAAAACCTTGATTAAACAGCTCCTGTACCTTACTGGCATGTAAGTACAAATAAATATCATTTTGAACCACTGTTTTAGACTGAAGAACACACAAACTTTCTGAGTCACCATGATACAGACAGACATGCAGTTTCTGGAAGTGAATGGGAAATCATTGAAAGTCATAAACTTCAAGAAGCTTGCTATTTTATGAAACTAGACTACAGAACTAGTTGCAGAGACTTTGTAATGACCGTGATCAAGAAGGCTCAAAAAAGAGGCACAGGCTTAATCCAGAAAGATATTTACTAGGCTACTATAATGGCTGAGCTAGGCTTTAGAGCTAGGCCTGAGTTCAAGGCTAGCTCTATTACTCACTGGATTTATCATCTGGGAAGATTAATGAAAAAGGTGCATAAAGTAAGTCCTGATGACACACATTAAGTGTTCATTTAATGGTAGCTATTAGTATGCATAAATATAGATCATTAATATCTTTCCATTTCAGACCAGCACTTGAACAAGCATATAGAACAATAAAAAAGAGTAAGAATTTAAACCAAGCCACAAACTTCATGTGAACAGGAAATGTCTTTTAATTAGTAGGAGCACATAGTAAGGTAATAATGAAGAATTAGTGATTGATTTGAATATCTGACATTTTTAATACACATAGCTGTATAACCGAGCCAATGTGTCAAGAACCATTCCAGCATTTCTTTTAGTAAGGCAGATGAAAATAAGTAGCTTGCTCAACAAAAGCACTTCCCAATGGGAAAGATGTAAAGCAAACTCTGAATTATCCTTGTTTCTGGCATCAATTTGTAGCTTATCTGTAGACTTCTAGAACTTTATGAACTGTCTAGCAGTTATATGTCATACGAGTAGGTTGCAGTGGGGAAAGTGGGTGATATGTACCCAAATATGTATTTAACACCATTAGTCAAGTCAAATGTAAAGATTTTTTGATAAGTCATTCTTTTGTACATGTGCTTATTTGGGCAGAAAACCTCTTCCCTGCTTAAATGATCTTGTTTGTAAATAGCAGAGCAGACTCGCTCAAGTGTGATCTGTCTTCTTTGTGAGCACTGAAAATGGATGAAAATACATATACTCATAAAAAAAGACACCAGGCTTTGCTCCCTGTACTGTCTCCTTGTGTGATAAGCAAAATAAAATATAGTCACGGGACACATAATGCTATTTCAGTCAATACTGGACCACATATAGGACAGTGGTCCTATAAAATTATAATGGAGCTGAAAATTCCTATTGCCTAGTGACATTGTAGTGCAAAACATTATACAAACACTTAACATTGTGTTATAATTGCCTAAAGTATTTAGTATAGTAACAAGCTGTACAGGTTTGTAGCGTAGGAGCTGCAAGGGAACGGAATTTGTCATCCTAAAATATGTCTACTTGGCATAAGCATTATTTCAGTCTGGTTAATTTTAAGAAACAGCAGACATGGGAGAAGTTCTGAAAACAAAGTAGAAGTTACCCTTTGTAAAACACATTCAGATTTGTAAGGGATGTCTCCTTTTGTAACAGTATCTCCCTCTCTATACCTGGAAAGGGGGATGACTTTATCGCTAGAAACTAATCAATGCAGAAGACAGCGACTTAAATCTTGGTCACAACCTTGCCCTTGTTTACTCTCCATAACAACCATACCCCTGTGTACTGGGCTTTCCCTTTCATACTGGCAAAAACAAAAACTTTCCACAAGGTAGGTGAGTCACCATGATACAGACAGGCAGTTTCTAGATGTGAATGGAAAAATAACTGACTTCCCCGACTCCCAACATCTTTTGTCTTCAGTTGAAGATGGTATTTAAGGTGGTGACTTCAGCCATTTTGGCAAATTACTGTTTCCCTGGGTCTTTCCCATGTATATAAGAAGTACACATGCTATTAAAATTTCGTTTGTTTTTTTTCTTGTTAATCTGTATTTTATAACAAGAATGTCTAGCCGAGAACCCAGAAAGGTAGAGGGAAAATTATGTTTTCTCCCCTACAGAGCAATACCATATAGCCTAGGTGGGTAGCAGGCTACACCATGTAGATTTGTGTAAGTGCTCTTTATGATGTTCACACAATGAGAAAATCACCTAATGATGCATTTCTCAGAACAAATCCCCATCATTAAGTGGCATGTGATTGTATTTAAAGTGTGTAAAACTCAATTCTGAACAAATGATAAACACATACTTATCAATTCCGCTACAATACAAGGCAGGCAAAATGACTTAAATAACTTAGGTTAGGCATGTATAAATTTTGGAAAAGAATGTCCTAAGAAATCGAGCTGATCTCATTTTTCATCCTGCAGTGGAGATTATCTAAGCTCTCCCGCAACAGTAGCCTCATAAGAAAACAGCTATTAAATAATAGTCCCATAAAGACTACTTAGCAGCATCTAAAACAATCAAATTTTCTGGTGTGGGGGAGGAAGAAACTTTCTTCAACTCACCTAGGTTCCTTCAGCTGGTCTAAATAATTAAATCTACATGAGACAGATTAAAGAGATAAAAATAACCAAATTTAATTACATAGGTGTGTATGGGAACCCCACATACATGAGAGAATCAGACAGGAAGGGAACATGAGGTGTATACATGAGAAATACAGGACCTTCTGCTAAGGATAAGGTAAAGTACCTTGGGGCTTCAGAGGGGAGGAAGGTCACTGCAGGATGATAAGAAGAGTAGATGTTCAGTAATGAGAAGTTTACCTTGCCCTAGATAGGTCATAAAGTTATTTCTGGTAATAACTCTTATTATGGGCAAGGCCCCTAATTGAAGTTCATTAAGAGAGAGGTAAAAATTTCTCATGAGGCTGCAGCTCAAAATAATTCACATGCCCATGTGGCACATCTTGGGGAGGCCTGTTCTGAACCCCTTCAGCCCTGCCTTTGAAACTTCCTGATGAGTTTCACATTCCAGAAGTTGGGTTGATAGATTATTCCATATCTCATTAAACCAGTCTCAGTATTGAAAATAGGTCAGTTCAGTTAAACAGTTTTTATCTCATTTCAGGATCTGATGATGCAGGTGGATTCCCAAAGTTAGGACTATGGTGCAAACAATCAAGTATTTAGTAATAAGAGCTATCCCTATGGAAACAAAAGAAAAACAATGGTGAATGATTGGAGCGGACTATAATTCCTCTTTCTGAGTTCTGAAGGCAGGCAGTCAAGGATTCTAAATGTCTGGCTTGAAGCATATTCAGATGGAGTGATGGCAGGTAGTAACAATTTGATGGATTTTCCTGGTCTGTAGTTTGAATATCTCTGGTGATGTTTCTGCAACAGGCATGAAGATTGTCCATATATGAGTCGTTGTGATGATTGTCCTGAAGTTTGTATCAAGTTGTCCCACTTTAGTTTGCATGGCTTTGGGAAAAGGGACATTTTAGTTCTCGATGGTTCTGAGTCACAGGATAGGAGAAAAATTGAAAATGTTAGTTTGGGGAGTCATAACTAGATATTGGAGAAAAACTGAAAAAATTCAAGATCTAGTCCAGTTTCCAGGTAGGAACAAAACCTCAAAAGACAATGCATGGCACTAGAATGTAATATCCACAAAGGTGTATTACTGAAACAAAATTTTTCTCTCTCTAATCACTGCCATTTTTACCAGATAACCAAATTAAGACTGATTTATTTGCAAAATAGTGTTGTTTCAATAAACTCAGCCTGATTATTTGTATAAATTCAGCAAGAATAGTGATTAACCATATAGGCTCTTTTAAATCTGCGTTGCTGGATTTTTTTTTTCATAAGGAATCTACAGATTTAACTTTAAAAGGCCTCGTGAGGTCAGAGAAGCCACGGCAAGGACTTGCCATCAGAAGTCGCTTGCAATACTTATAGATTTGGGTAAGTTCCTCTCTTCTCGAAGTCCCCAAAATATTTTGAGGTTCTTACATCTGCCAGGAAGTGACCTTCTTTATTTACCTGGTAAGGCTGCTGGAAACCCTGTACGCAAGGTACCAGGCCTATATTTCCAAGGGTTTTTATTGGAAATATTGGCTTCCATAAGTCAATCTTAATTCCTTAAAGCTGTCTGTTCATATCTGAGTCTATGTATGTCTCTCTTAAATATGACATCCTAGTCAAAGCCTTGGTAATATGACCAGTTTCCAATTATGTCCTGTCACAAGAATAGATTCCTATTGAACTTATGCAAATAATAATATTGCCATGAAAATGAGGATACTCACTAGCAGTTTCCAAATTCTGAAGGGATCAAATAGGGAAGCTATCTGGTCCCGGACTTCCATTTCTTTTAGGTTATAGAATTTAGTGGCATTTAGGCTTTCATAATTTTTTTTGGTATAATCCTTTGTACTTCTATGGTGTCTGTTGTAACTCCTCCTCTTTCTGATTTTATTTGAATCTTTTTTCCTTAGTGAGTCTAGTCAGAGGTTTATCGATTTTCAAAGAACCAGCTGCTTTTACAATAAAATTTTCAATCTTTTTGTTTTGTATTTCATTTAATTCTCTATTTTTATTATTTCCTTCTTTCTACTGACTTTGGGCTTCATCTGTTCTTCCTTTCTAGTTCTTTAAGGTGTAATGTTAGATTGTTTGAGATTTTTCTTGTTTCTTGAGGTAGTCCTGTAATGCTATCAATTTCCCTTTTAGTACCACTTTTGCTGCATCCCACAAATTTTCGTATGTCGTGTTGTCATTTTCATTTGTCTCTATGTATCTTTTGATCTCTTTTATTTCTTCTTTGACCAAATAGTTGTTCAGTAGCGTATTGTTTAACCTCCACCTAATTATAGTTATTCCAGCTATCTTCTTGTAGTTAATATAGTTTCATACCATTGCAGTTGGACAATATGCTTGGTATGATTTCATTCATCTTAAATTTATTGGAACCATGTTTTTTTGGGATGGAAAGTTCTATAAATAGTGGTTAAGTTCATTTCACTCTAATGTGTCATTTAAAGCCGATATTTCCTTGACTTTCTATCTAGATGATCTATCCATTGCTGTCAATGGGATATTCAGGTCCCCTACTATAACTATATTTTTGTTAGTTTTTCTCCTTAGGTCTGTTAGTAATTGCTTTATATATTTTGGTACTTTCAGTTTGGGTGCATATATGCTGACAAGTGTTATGTCTTCTTGATGAATTGTCCCTTTTAACATTATAAAATGTCCATCTTTGTCTCTTGTTATCTTTTTCATCTTGAAATCTATTTTGTCTAATATAAGTACTACTATACCTGATTTTCTCTGAATGCCACTTGCTTGAAGTATCATCTTCCACCCTTTCACTTTGAGCCTATGTTTGTTTTTAGAACTATGAGTTTTTAGAACTGCAGGCAACATGTAGTTGGATATTGTTTTTTAATTCATCCCATTACTCTGTGCCTTTTGATTAAAAAAAGTAAGTTAAATCTATTTACAATTAGAGTCATTATTGATATATGAGGACTTACTACAGCCATTTCATCTTCTGTTTTCTGGTTGTTCTGTTATCTCCATTGTTTCTTTTCCCTTGTGATTCTGTCTATTTTAGTTTGGTGGTTTTGTATGATTTTTTTTTTCTCTGTTTCCAATTTTTTTTGTTTCATGTCTCAGCTCTGGATTTTTGTTTTGTGGTTACCATTAGGCTTGTGTAAAATGTCTCTCATATGTGTGTGTGTGTGTGTGTATATGTATACACACACACACACACACACACACACTCACACACACACACAATAGTCCTTTTTCTTCTGATTGCTTCTTATCTTCATTCACCTGTACCCATTCAGTCCTTTTCCATGAGTACTCGTACCAAATAACCAAGAGTCACTAAGCCCAAGAAACTAGTTTCACAAGTATCTTCTCCTCCTAATCTCAATTTAGAATAGGAAAAAAAAGGACTCTCAGCACTTTGCTTCCACTGAACTCTGCAGGTAGAGATCCGGGAGTCTGACTTGGCAAGAATTCTTACCTTCTTTTGCTGGCTCCTGTTAGAGGTCCCAGGATCTTTCTACTGCAGTAGCTTCGGGGTGAGCAGTGCCCAGCCGGTGAGATATCCTGCTCACAGTGCTAACTGTGTGGGAGGAAGAAATTTCCTCTACCCTCAAAGTTCTTTTGGCTGGTCTAATAATTAAATCTACATGAGACAGATTAACAAGAGAAATAACCAAATTTAATTACATACATACACACGAAAACCCCACATACAAGATAGGTTCAGAGACAGAAACTTCAAATGAGGTACATATGGCACTCTGAGATAAGGATGAGGTAAGACACCTTTGGGCTTCAGAGGACAGGGAGGTCATTGCAGGGCGGTAAGAAGAGTAGATGTTCAGTAATTAGAAGTTTGCCTTCCTCTACAGATAGGTTATAAAAAGTTACTTCTGGTGATAAATCTTATTATGGGAAAGACCCCTAATTTAAATTCTTTAAGGGAGAAGTAAGAGTTTCTTGTGAGTCTGCAGGTCTTGATTGCCTTCAGCTCAAAATAATTCACATGACAAAGTGGCACAACCTGGGAGGCCGGTTCTTACTCCCTGCACTGGTATGCCAAACAGGTTTTTCCAAATTTTCTTCAAGGATGAAATGCTTATAGACGA
This sequence comes from Rhinolophus sinicus, assembly GCF_036562045.2. Taxonomy (NCBI): domain Eukaryota; kingdom Metazoa; phylum Chordata; class Mammalia; order Chiroptera; family Rhinolophidae; genus Rhinolophus; species Rhinolophus sinicus. The sequence continues at coordinate 111,722,662 of NC_133755.1, forward strand.
AACTGACAAATAACTTTTTAAATGGATCAAAGTATATTACACATACTACACATATTATAGCACAGCAGCAATAGCTATAGTTATAAGTTACTGGCCAGCCAGTTCCTGGGAAAACACAAAAGAAATTGATTCAGAGTTTACATTAAGAAATGTCTGTGGTTTCTATAGGATGATGAAAGACTTTTTAATATTTTTACTTGGTTGTATTTTAGGATTAAGGTTGTTTGCTTAAAAATAGAACTTACCATTTGATTGTGAAGAACTTTATTGGAAGCAGAATGCTCTGCACACTCCTTGGATGTTCTATTATCTGCTAAAGTTGTATTTGAATCTACCATATCCACTAATGCAACACTCAGATTCACACGTAATGCATAGAGAACGAAGAAACCAAAAAAGGCCAACACCGCTAAGTTATAACGAGCAGAACAGCACACTGGAGCTGAAATAAAGATTGGGGGGAAACTTTCATTACAAAGACTAACTTAGATGATATTGTCTAAATTACTAAAAAGGTTACTTTTTAGAAGTGCACAAAGGAATGAATCATGAATATCTTCCAGAGAATATTCTCAGATTAAGCATATCTAAAAACACTTGTCAGAAAGAATTTATTCCCAGTATCTGTAGTTTTGATAAACATTTCACACATGAGAGCCTGCACTGTAAGACAGTTTCTTAAAACATAGAAGCAATAGCTTTATCAACTTTGCTCAGAAAGCTTTCCATTCCAGAGTCAATACTGAAACCCTAATCCCTGTCAGCTGGCAAAGATATAAGAAAGGTAGGTAAGGGAGTTTAATGGCATCACTATTTCTAAAAAACTAAAATAAAACATGGACAATATACTTGAATACTCACTACAGCATAGCATGTATACTACTGACTACAGATTAGTAGCCATCTCATTGTAAATGTAGCACAGCAAAAAAAATTTACTGCCAAGGATAGAGCATGAACCCCCTCTTGATAAATTTCTTACCTTGAAAAGTATCCTTGGAGACTGGGTTTGAGTCAGAAGCCATGAATAATACTTAAGGCTCTTTTAAACTAAATGTATTTAAGAATCCAGAAGGAAATTTGCAGAATCTATGATAGTAGCAGCATCTGTGACAGTTGCTCAGTTGATCATGCTTAAAGGGCCCATAGCAAAAAGGGAAATAATTGAATGTACCACAGTGACAAAAAAAAAAAAAAAAAAGGGAAGGCAGAGTAGGTTGGAGGAACCAATGAAAGAAGGATAATGCAAGAGGAGGAGTTTGGTCTATTTTTAACTCTCACCATTGGCTTATGCACATGCTTTCTCTTTTTTCTTTTACTGAGTTGCATAATGGGGGAGGAAATGGGAATTCAGGAAGGGTAAGTGACAAAGCGATATTGACTAATCCAGGGTCTTACACCTTTAAGTTTGGTAAACACTGAGTGTTTGATAAATATCTGTTAAAAATATAAGTATCTATTTCATTTGGTAATGACAAGTTACACGTGTGTGTGTGTGGTGTGGTGTGGTGGGTGTGGTGTGTGTGTGTTTCCCCTACTCAGGAATCATGGTGTTTTCACTGACCAAGAATACATTTTGGTACCAAAGGTTTTGGTACTGATTCAGACTGACTGATTCACAATGAAGTATTACTGAATAAGGCAGAATTATACTTAGGTATATATTAATATACTATGAACCAACTCACTTTTCCATAAATCCTAACAAACTTAAACAGCTGCTATCATTTTTCCTCTGGACAAGATTTACATCTTTTAACAGAGAACTTTTCATTTAGTATCCTTTATCAGGAGTACAGCTATTACAATTATGTCACCACAGACATGGTTAGATCCAGACCTGTGAGAATTGCATTTCTAAGGCTCCATTCACAGTGTCTCTGTTAACTGAATCTAGGCACATTTGCTTTCTGCTCCAACCAAATGGGTAGTGGTCTAGTTAGGAACAATTTGGGTACTGCTAGGCATGTTTTATAGGAGAGCACTTTTTTTTTTTTTAAATCAGCACTTTGTGTCAGACAATAATACACATAAGTCAGGATGAGGACTCATGATCTTGCCAAATTTGGGCTATTAAAATGTGCTACTTTGAGTAATTTGGAGCAAGAAAAACCCAGATTTATGTATTGTTTGCTTTGCCAAAGTATGTTTACGAAGTTCATTGCCTACTTCAGCAGAGGTGTGACAAGATAATGATTTATGATTTAAAGAGCTTCTGTGGTTGCTGTGTGGAGATTACAAAGGGGAGAAGTGTGAATAGTGGTGGGGGGTGCAGACTCAGGGAGACTACTTAAGGAACTATTTCAGTTTTCCAGGTAAGAGATGAAGGTGGTTTAAACTAAAATAATGCAGAGACAGTGGAGAGAAATGGGCAGATTTGAGATAAATTTAAAGGCAAAATTGACAGGCCTTGCCTACATATTAGCTGTGGGGGAAGAATGAGGTTACTAGTAATTATTTTCCTCTAAATAACTATTTTATGCTGCTCTGATTTATAATGTTATTACTCCATTCTATCCTGATTTGCAGTTACTTTATTTTATTGTATGTTATTAGTTTCTCCTACATGTTGCTTGATTTGAACTATGCTCTATCTCACCATGTGAATAAGATGTGGGGCTAGAAGCTTGGGAAGTGAAGGAAAAGTAAGTAAAATGATTTCTAATTATTAGTGATATTACTTGAAAGTTATGGATCAAGCAACTTTAACTTTTTGGGGCACAGTCAATAATCAGAAAATAAAAAAACAACATAGATGTTGTAAAGTATATGAATATTAAGTTTTAAGAAATATTAAAAATAAGTGGTTACGATCTTTTAAAAAATGGTTGATTACAAATCTGTCAGAAAAATTTTATTTCAAAAACATACGATGATATGTGCCTGTGAATTTGGATAATGTTTGGAATTGGGCCAACGAAAGCATGCTTGTATGATGAAGAGAGAGAATATCCACCGAGAATCTGCCGCATTGAAATCAAGTTCAAAGTAAAATCATGCTTACGTAACGAACAGAGCACCCATGAAAACAAACATCAACTTCTCAAATATGGTTTAAACTTAGGAAATGTAGAATGGGTGTAGCTGAAAGAACACAGGCTATTTTAGAATGAAGCAGTCCTGGGGATGAAACTCAGTTCTGATTTTCACTGGCTGTGTCTTTGGGGAAGTTACTTAATAGTTTTCATTCTCAGGTTTCTCAGCTTTAAAATGGGGTGACCATTATCTACCTCACTAGATTTTGTGTGGATTAAACGAGATACTGTAGGGCAGTACAGTAGACACTCAGTAAAAGCACGTTCTTTTCCTGTTGACCCTGGAGAAAGTTATACCAATAAGATAAGGTGCTACAGTATATGTGTGTAACAAGGGACAAAAGAGTCAAAATAGTGTGTGTGTGTGTGTGAGGGAAGTCCTCTTGGAGAAAGCACATTTGCACTGACTCTTCACCAATGAGCAGAAAGTCACCAAGCAGGTTAGAGGAGGAAGAGCAATGCAAGCAAAGACAGCGGTACGTACAGAAATATAGAAATGAGACAGACAAGCACAGGGAGAGCAGGAAACTCCAAATGATCTGACGTGGCTGGACTATGTATTGTACTGTAGTAACTATGAGTGGGGCAGTGGGTATTAAGTTTGACAACAAAATGGAACAGCTAATGGTTATTGAGCACTTACTATGTACTTGGCACCAGTCCAAGTGTTTTTGTCTACATAGGGGTTATTATAAAGATTAACTGAGTCCGTATATGTAAAATGCTTAGAACAGTGCTTAGTACATAATAAGCCTTCAATAACTGTGAGTTATTAGGTTGGTGCAAAAGTAATTGCGGTTTTCACAATTATTTTAAACCACAATTACTTTTGCACCAACCTATTATTATTATTATTATTATTATTATTATTGCTTTTTCTGGATGGTAGCAATTGAGGTCATTTGTTAGGAGTTGAGGTTATGTCTCATGAGAAATTAAAGATTGGGAAAGAAAGATAAGAAATTATTGAAGAGAGTGGGGGTGTCAAGTTCCCAGTGAAACATACAGGGCTGCCGAGTGAGTAGACACCCACACAAAACTGGTAGGAGCAATCTGCCCCAGTGTGTGACCTGGAAGAATTGCACACCTGTGCTCAGAGGTAGGCACTGGGAAAGGAGATAGCGCACTGAGATGGAGGTGGTGACAAAGCATAGGGCAAGGGACTTTAGAGTACTGGCAAGAAAATAAAGTGTTTGACTGTGATTCTGACCCAAGAAGAAAGTATGGAGTGGGCTAGTGGTTTAGGAAAATGGACACTAGAATATAAAAGCTCTGTGAGCACAGGAAGGAAAGAAGTCATTAGACATGTAGGAGTTCAGAGAGCTGAGGGGACATGGTGTTAGATGAGAAGTCACTCAAGATAATGGCAGGAATTAGTGTGTAGAAGATGGAGGTGTGTCAGATGGCAAAGCCTTTGATGAATGAAGCAAAGAGCCAGGAAGTGGGGAGATGACAGACACAACAATGCAGGAGAAAAGTGGTCTAGCCCAAGGCATTGAGGGTGGAGGGGTAACTGTCTGGAAGCATCAATGTGCGACAAGGAGGAGTCTACCCCATCAATTAACACAAGGGAAGAGAAAATTATCTCCCCTAGAGAGAGCAGTGGGGAGTGAAAGTGGTATGCCCAGAAGGCCAGGTTTCTGTTAAAGCAAGGAGGTGCAGGTGGTGAGGCAAGACTGGTGACAGCCTGAGGATCTGGGGCATTTATTCATGGTGGAAGGGTTTGCCAGAGGGGAGGTGTGGGCCTGGGTGAGGAGCAAGTAAATACTAAACAGTGAGGCGCTGAGACTGAGGTGAAAAACCCATGGCTAGGGGCCCTGACCTAAGCAAAGATGACTTCCTCTAGAGGAGGGTGGGGACTGGACCTAGCGTGCCTCCTTGGCCAGGGAATTGCAATGGAAGAGTTCCTATCTAAAATGGATCAAATACGTTTTGCTTTTAAAAAGGGTAATATTCAACTGGTCTTATGCTATCTTATGGGTAATTAATTCCTGATAAATCCTTATGGATTCCTAGCTCCCAAATTAATACCCATTTATCAGAAAACACCAAATTCCATTAAAATGGAATCAGTTACTTTAATATTAACATTGGTTATCACAACATGACCAAGGCCATTTCCCTGTGTTCTACAATATGGTTACTCTCTACCAGCACACCATACCTTATATTTAAGACTATCTTCACACACAAAGCATATTTGTGAAACTCAATGCTTGTGTAACTGAACCTGGAATGTAAACCACCCCTAACAGAATAATAGAGGCACCCCCCGCCCTTCAAACCCAAAAACAAAATCAATGAAAACAAAGCTCAGGGTGCACTTTTAAGCTAGACAATCACAAGTTCCTATAGGTGTGACAGTGAAAAATGGGGCCCTGATTCTGTGGTGCCCAGCTTCTCTGAGGAATACAAAATTCAAATGGTCTTCACTGATGGTGGTGATGATGATGGTGATATAATGATAACATTAGTAACTAACACATATGATGTGCCAAACTCTATTCTAAGCACTTTCTATTAGCTTATTTAATCCTCGCAATAACCCTATGAATGGGATATATTATCTTCCTTGATTTATAGATAACGAAGGCATGAGAGATCAGGTAATTGCTAAACTTACACAGCTAATTAGTTAGTGGAGCTGGGATTGGTGATTAGGCACTCTGCCTTTAAACACAAAGAAAGCTCTTAGAAGCCCTAACAGTGATTTCTCCAACAAGAATGAGCAGGTTTGGTGCAGTAAATAGTGTTTTGAAAATCCACTTAACAGAATACAAGACACATTCATACAAAAGTAAACCTCAACTGGTGGAAAGCGTGAGGAATAAAGAATTTCTATGGGTGGGAGGGGAAACTTTGCCCTTCCTTCTTTAATTTCCTCCCTTCTTTCTACCTAAGTTAGGCATGAAAATTTATAGACTTCCTATTGCTTATCAGCATGGAGCCACCCTTCCCCCATCATTTGGTGTGCATCTCTGAAATCCAACTCGCTAAGTACTAAAAGTGAATGCTTTAGAGGCAAATCATAGTAGGGTTACTGAGAACTCTGCCATTATACTTGTATCAACCTGAGAGGTATTAATTCTCAACATTAAAGAAACTATAGCTTTCTCAATAAAGAAACACTATGCATAATTTAAAACCATGTCCTTTTATTCATGGTGAAGTGGGGAACTTTCAAATTTGTAAAGGAGCAAGTAAAAATGATTAAGCATTTTGCAAACAGCATTTCTCAAATATAACACAAATGTGGCAGTGTTGTGTCAAGGATGGAGGATAGGACTAAAATCCAGGAGAACTCTGAGGTTAGTCTTTAATAGGGCTACAGGCAATCTTTGGGAACTTAACTTCTTTGGTCCTCAGGTATTTGTGTATAAAATGATGTGCCAACAGATAATAGTTAGTGTCTAAGTTCTTTGAAGTGCTGTAAAATTTTAGGACTGATATTTTATCATCCTTTCTATCCTGAAAAACAAAACTATATATTTAGGCATCGATAAGGTACAGCTAATTTCATATCAGTTTGTTCCAGAAACAAACATAAACGATAAATAAAATGTATATATACATATACATATATATATAAGAGAAATTTTAAGGACTGCTAAAGATTTGCCCCTTCAGGCATCGAAGCTTGGAAAAACAAAAAAATCTGGATTGTGGCAGAGTGACTCTTCCACGATATGATCAATGCCGGATCCTGGTCTGGTGCTGGACCTGGGCCAGAATGGAGATTGCTTACTGTCCCCCCTGTCCCCCCACCCCCCAGACTGTCTGATCTAATTGATGTTCATGTTGATATAAACCGGCAGCCCTCCTTTGCCTCCTGCCACATGCTGGTCCCTGGAACAGGCCATTGTCCTGACCCAGTTAAGTGTGTGAAACATTTATACCCGGGACTGGTCACTTACCAGGAACGGTGACTATCCTGCCTTGTTCTATATAATTCTTTGGCATCTGCCAAGCAGCGTGGGGTCTATTTTGTTTTGCAGCCGCCCAAAATGTGCCTCATATTTAAGTTTACCTTAACAAGTTCTATTAATTACCAGACTGGAGTGGCCAACCTCATTTTTCTGTCTTTCCCTGCCCTGTGCTTAGGGAGGTAGACTTTCAGTCCTGGGAACTTTCCCTGGGTCTGAATGTACTCACGTGGATGGGAAGTTTTTTTTTAAACACCGACACTTTCTTGAACGTGCAAAGTGAATACAAGACCATAATTTAATTAAAAAATATAACTAAGGGTTATCTTGTGTCTCCTAATAGATTGTACATGGCAGATATTATTACTAAAGTTAGGACAGGGCGCACCCATGAGAGAGTAAAAGGAGGCCCCTGGCACCTCCTATAAAGCTGTGCCCATCTTTACCATCTCTTCTCTCCTAGGGCTCCTCGCTTGTCCTCTTGCTCACAGCACTCCACACACACAGCTGAATTTAAAATCCTGTTGACTAATGTACCGCCCTATGATCATAGGTCCCTCTCTCTAAAACCTTTATCATATTTTAAATAGCAAAAAAAAAAAAGGTGTTGCTGCTATTTTTACTTCACTTTTGCTCTCTAGTAGGTATGTCAAGAGTAACAATAAGAAAGGAAGGGCTATAATGAAGACAGTCACCTCAACTCAGGAGGGACAGGGCTAAGATCTATACACTGAACCCCTGAATCAAGCTGGGATTGTTTTTAAAGGCAATGCTATGAGTAAATATTTTCTTTTTCCATCGACTTCATTGAAGTATAATTTACATACAATAAAATGCATCCATTTCAAGTGCACAGTTTGGTGAATTTTGGTAAATTTATACATCTGTACACCCTAATCAAGATGCAGAATTTTTCCACCACCCCAAGAAATACCCTAGTGCCTCTCTGCAGTCAATGCCTTCCTATCTGTAGCTTCCAGGCAACCACTGCTCTGCTTTCTGTTACTACAGGTTAGTTTTGCTTTTCTAGAACTTCATACTGATGGAATCATACATTAATATTGTGGCTTCTTTTGCTCAGTGTTTTTGAGATTTATCCAAATTGTGTTATGTGACAAAAGAAAAAATCTGAGAAAAATTCTAAATTAAATTACAGCAGGCCAGAGGAGACAAGGGAGGTTAATCAGTTAGTAGAACTACGGGCAGAAACCAACAGAAGACTGCTCACAGTCCTGAACGTATGTTGAAACTGTGAACCAACATCCAGGTGGCTGTTTCATCTCTTATCTAGAAAGGGATAGCAAACCACCAGATGGCACCTCATCCTGCTTATGCTTGAACTTTTCCGACTGTTGCTCACAACCAATCCAAAAGCAGCAAATACTTCTTCCTTATGGATGATGCGCCTATCCCAAAATTAGCTCTGCTTCACTTCTCCATCCTTCCCCATCTATAGCCAATGTAAATTCTTTCAAAACAACTTATATCTTTTTTCTCCAAACTCATTGTGTAAGAGAGCCCTGTTAATGCCAGGACAGAAATACGTCTGTCCTCTCTGTCTAGCCCTGCTACTGATGGTTTAGACTGTATGTCCCAGGATCTGGTCCTTCTCCTGGCTAGCATACGGCTCAATAAAGTCTTTCAGAAAAACTTTTGGCCTTAAAGGTTATTGTTTAACATGTGTATCAGTAGTTTCTTTTTATTACTAAGTAATATCCCATCATATGGAAGTACCACAATTTGTTTATCCATTCACCTGTTGATGGGTAGCTAGGTTGTTTCCAGGTTTTTACTATTATAAATAAAGGTGCTGTATTATGTTAATGTATGTTTGACTTTAAAATAACCAGTTTCCAAAGTAGTTGTACCATTTTACACTCTTACCAGCAAAATAGGAGAGTTCTAGTTATTCCATATCTTTGTCAACACTTGGTATCTTCAGCCTTTTAAATTTCAGCCATTATAGTGGGTGTATAATGACTCATTGTGGTTTTAATCTGCATTTTCTTGACAACTGTATGTTTAACATCTGATCTACATTTATACACGTATACTCGTATACTCGGATAACTTCCCCAAATTGCAACAGAATATAGTAGTCTCTATAGTATAACATTTATTTCTGTATTTCCATACTGGATTATTTTACAGAAGAAGACTATAGAAATCTAACACTATATGCACAGAAAAAGATCAGTTTATGGAACTAAGTCTAACTTCCAGGTAAAACTGTACTGGGGTACTGTATTTACATGAGCTTCCACTAAAATAATCTCCCAGCTGCCAGATGGAGCTATTAGGTTGGTGTAAAAGTAACTGCCGTTTAAAAGGTTAAAAATAATTGCAAAAACATCAATTACTTTTGCACCAACCTAATAGACTGTTGCCACCTCTACTGCTGCCATCTAGTAATGTTAAATAAAAAAGATACTACAGGACTATACTGTTCTCGGTCAGGAAAAGTCAAATTTCTAATTCAACTCTGTTTCTCACGCATACATCTTTGAAACTATAGGATGCATGCAAACTGATTTGTTTAGTTTTAATTATTTTTAAAGAAGTAATATCACAAAAGTATCAAAGAGCAAAATATTTTAATTTCCTCAAATTCAGGGAAGATGCATTGTGAAGTACCTCCTTTTCTATTTGTTGCAAAACCTTGGCTAAGTTACCTTAGAGTTTAACACATACCATATCTTGAGGATAACCAAACTATTTCCTAACTTAAATCGCAGGACATAGAAAACAGCGCACAGCACTTTTAATCTCTTACTGCACAATTTCAAGCTATTCGCTGGGTGATGCAATAATGTCCTCCGCATACTCATAATTGTTAACCTCAGTGCTTTTCTGTGTCCCATCCTCGGCCAAGTTGCTACCAGATCACATGCTGGCGGGGAGGAAGCTGCGGAAACCTGGCAGTGACACGCAGGGAGAGCCAGCGGCTCTGTCCAGCCCTTTGCCCGTCGATTTGCAGGTTTCTCCCCCAGTTCACTCTCACAGCCGGTGCTCCACCCGGCCCTTTGCCCACTGACTTGCATCTTCTGCCCCCGTCCGTTCTTGCATAGGGTCCCACGCTCCATATTACCGAAAATCGCCAGGAGCCCAGTGCTGGCGGCGCCCAGCAGCTCCAGTCCAGGCCCCACGGGGCTGCACTTACCGAGGTCCCACCCGAGCTTCCCACCGCCCGCCTCGGGGCCCCGGAGCGGCTTCTGGGCACCGGGGGCAGGTGGGGGGTATCTGGGGCCCTGAATACTTTCCCCTTTCTCGAGTCCCCTCGCGCCCTGACTTCCCCATCCCGCAGCCCCAGGACCCTCGGCCTAAGCAGCTCTGGCCCATCGGCTCAGGGCGCGTGTGCTCTGGCCACAGTCTCTGCGGGACCGCCGCCCGCCCGAAGCCCCTGGACCGCTCCGCTGCTCACCGGCTTCCGCCTGCGGGGCGCCCTGCAAGAGGGGTGTGTTGTCCGAGACCTCCTCGCCATCGATCGGGGACAGGCCCCGAACCGGGGACCTGCCCCGAACCGGGGACCTCATGACGTCGGTGTGAGACCTACCGGCCCAAACGAACGTAAGGGCCGGACCGCCAAAGCCCCCAGGGAGCGATGGCCCCGCAAAGCTGCGGCGCTTGTACCGCCCCCGGCCAGGCACCGCCCCTCGGCCACGTCTTGTCACCGCGGCCCCGCCCAGAGGCGGCCGCGCTGACTCCGCCCCTGCCGCCATCTTAGCTTTGGGCAACTCTGGGGTGGAGAGCAGGATTCTGGGAGTTGTGGCCTGGTGGGGCGTGGTCCACGTTTAGTTTCCCCGCCAAGCGTGTTCTAGGCTTGCCTGTAAGTGTGTTCTGGTGAACAAGTGTAGGGATGGCGTCCCAGAGAGCAGTTCTTAGGCTCTGGACCTCCTGAGGAAAGGTGCTGGCTCGTGTCATAGGTGGCCATCAGCTGTGATTAGGTGGCCATCAGCTGTAACCAGTCAGCCATTAGCCGCTAATATAACTGCCTGGCTATGCTAGCAGGTGTGGATTGGGTCTAGCAAGTGAGGTTAGCAAGCGGGTTGTGGATTGTGTTGCTCCTACTTTTGTGTCCTGACCAGCTGCCATTGAGAATATAGTGGTGTGACTCCCCTATCTATGGCTCCATTGTTCCTTTTTGGCCTCACCATATCCTGTGTTCTTATGCGGGGAGCAGGGCTGGGTCCCTGTATTACAACAATGCACCGACCTCTTAAGTGCACTTGTAAAGCATAAGAGTGCCTCTGGGATCACTGATGAGGGGGAACTTGGAGGCCACGCATGGGAAATTGAATCATGCATGATTAATTGAAGGGTTTGGATCAGACTTGGGAAGTGGATGGTGTGTATTTGATGTTCAGTTATCAGTAGTAAATTGCCATGAATATTAGCAACTCTGATATTATTAACCTGTGACAGCATATTGTCCCTAAAATAGCTTTTGAGAAAGAAAAACAGTAAGTAGAAATATTGTTGAGTCCTAACAAATTGCCAATTTTCTAGGTCGAAATAACCCAATACTGGCAGTTTCATATGATACAACCTATAGTTCCTTTCATCTATGTATGTTGATGTCTCCACAGGTTTAATGTTCGAAACAGCTTATCCTGGTCTTTGCTGACTGAGAAAGAGGAACTAGGGAAATGGACCAGCCTGCCTTGGGGGGCAGGTGGAGGTGGAAATGGGATAAATCTTGGGCCTCTGTTCTGACCACAAGTTTCAGTTTATCAGTTACTGTGGGTAATAAAGATCTGGAGATTAAAGGAAAAATATGTGGTAGATGTCCTTGGGGACTTCATTGTAGTCAGAGAAGAGTCACAAGACAATAATTCAATAAACCAAGTCTGAGGATTGGTGAAGTCCATGTGGGAACAAATGGGAGGGTCAACCTTGCCCTGTAAGGAGGGTGGGGATTTCTGAAGTTATCCCTAACCTTGTGATCAGTAAATGCTAGGAAAGTTATCGAGTTAAAACAACAAATCAAGCCTTGTTTCTGAGTTTTACTGAAATACCCCATGTAGATTTTAAATTCTCTAAGGGGGTGGATTCCATCTTTTTTTAGGAGCTTGTAAAGCAATGCCACTCAACTTGAATATGCATGAAATTACCTGGCAGATCCTTTTAAAATGCAGGTTCAGATTTATCAGGTCTGATGTGACAATTTTATGTCAATTTGGAGGGTGTTTTTGGATGAGGTTACCATTTAAGTTGGTGAATTCTGGGTAAAGCAGTTTGCTCACCATGATGTGGGTAGATCTTATTCAATCAAAGTCTTGAATAGAACTGAAAGGCCAACTCCCTGAGCAAGGGGGTATTCTCTAGAAGAATGCTTTCAGACTTCATCTTCACCACGGGCTTTCCGGAGTTTCCAGGCTGCTTGCCCACATTGCAGATTTGGACTTGCCAGCCTTCATAATTACATGAGCTACTTCCTTATAATAATTTTTACACACCCACGTCCTGTCAGTTCTGGTTCTCTGGAAACTCTGACTGATACATCTGGGATGGACCTGTGATTCTGAATTGCTAAGAAACTCACAGGGTAGGGGCAGCTGGTTAGCTCAGTTGGTTAGAGCATGGTGCTGATAACACCAAGGTTGCGGGTTCAATCCCCGCATGGGCCACTGTGAGCTGTGCCCTCCTTAAAAAGAAAAAAAAAAATCTCTCATTCTAGTAAGGTATTGCGCTCATGCGTCATCAGCCAGGTGACAGCTCAGAGCTGCTGTCACCAAGAAACTCACAGATGACCACACTTTGAATAGGTAGTTATAGAGGATTTGGACCAGGGAATAAAGATTCCAACAGATTCGAAAGATTTCAAACCAGAGGAGGTCCTTTTCTTAAAAAAATACACTTTTTATTTTAGAAGTTTTAGGTTTACAGAAAACTTACAGAGATAGTGTAGAGAGTTCTCCATACCCTTTGCCTAGTCTGAGCAGAGGTTAAGATCTTACATTAGTATGATACATGGGTCACACCTAATTAGCCTATTGATAGATTGTTATTAACTGGAGTTCATACTTTATTCAGTTTTTTTAGTTTTCACTTAATTTTTTTTTTTCTGTCCTAGGATCCTATCTAGGACACCACATTACATTTAGTCGTTGTGTCTGCTTAGGCTACTCTCGACTGGGACAGTTTCTCAGACATCCCTTATTTTTGCTGACCTTGACCATTTTGTAGAGTACTGGTAACTTTTATAGAAAGTCTCAGTTTGGGTTTGCTTGATGTTTTTCTTATAACAAGGCTGGGGTTCTGGTTCTTTGGGAAGAAAACCACAGAGGTAAAGTGTCATTCTCATGTAACTGCAAGGCAATGTGCAGTCCATATACTTTGATCACAAGTGATTATCACTGGTCACATTAAACTTGTTCACATGTCTGCGATAGTGTTTGTCAGGTTTCTCCCCCCCGTAAAGTTGCTCTTTTTCCCCTTCCCTATCCATACTTTTCTCTTTGGAAGGAAGTCAGTACGTGCAGCCTCTACTTGAGGCATAGGGAGTTATGCTCCACCTCTTTGAGGGGCAGAATTCTTTTGTATGAAAGTTTTGTCTGTTTTCCCCCATTTATTTATTTATTATTTATTTATTCATTCATTTATTACTATTGGTTTGGGCTCATGGTTACTTATTTTATACTTTGGGTTATAATTCAACACTATGTTACTTGTTTTCTTGTCCAAATTGTTCTAGCTCTGGTAATTAGGAGCTCTTTCAGTTAGCGCCTGTGACCCTTTTGCATGCCCCTGTTGTGTTTTTTGACCACTACCTTACTTTATGGTATAATAAGATGTTCCATATTCATCCTATATAGTCTCTGCTCCTGCCATTTCTTCAAAGTGAATAATATTAGAAACCAAGATGAGCGCTGATGTACTTCTTGCTACTGCATTGTCATTGATTCTAGGCCCAAAAGTACCTCTCAAAAGAGGTACTTTTGTTTTTTGTTTCATTTTATAGTCTTCTCAAGAGGATTTAAAAAAAAGTATAGGATGACACCTTTTTCTTCCTTATATCTGGCATTTACTTCCTGACTGCTCATAGCCATAGAAGATTGTTGTTGATGTTATTTATTTTTTGGTTGACAATTCCTTCCTCTACCAACATTCTAAACTAGTATTGTGCAATAGGAATACAATGCAAGACACATATGTAATTTAACATTGTCTAGTATCACATAAAAAATTTAAAAAACAAAAATAACTCCAAGGATGTGAAATGAATTTTATAATACACATTATTTAACCCAACATATCAAACATTTTATTAATTCAATAACTAATCAATATAAAACTCTTAATGAGATATGTTACATTCTTTTTTTAGTACTAAATCTTTGAAACCTAGTGTGTGTTTTACACTTACAACATATCTTCATTAGAACCAGCCACACTTCGAGTGCTCTTGGGCTCCCAGATTGGACAGGGTTTATTTCTCCCCTCAAATCCTCCTGTCTTTGGATGGGAAAAGAATGTCTTCTGAGCTAGTGCCTAGTTCAAAAGATTCTAGCTGTTTTCCTCCTCTGTAACATGAAGATAATAATAGAAATAGATATAGATAAAAAGAAATAGATAATAGAATCTCATACAGTTGTTGTAAGGATTAAATAAGATAATGCATGTAAATCACACTACATGATGGGCAGTAAGTCTCTATAAACATTAACTATTATAATTTTTATTGTTAAGTTTGTTTTCCAAAATGAGCTTACCCATCTTAGGAACTCCCTTTTGATGTCCACTATACCTATATCACATTCTATCTGAACTTGTGTAGTTAGTAGTTGGCTGTGTAACTGTTGTAGTTCCCCTTTTTGTGACTGTAGGTTTTCTAGGAGCTGGTACCAAGTCTTATTTACCTTTGCAAGCTGAGCCATTCCTAACATTGGCTCTTTCACTGTGCTTGACATGTTTCACAGTGCCTTATCATGTTGGACTTGAGGAGACTACTAAGGTGAGAATTTCAAATAGACAGGAATATATATAGTGAGTAAAAAATTGAATGGAGGGATGAATATTTGAACCACTAAATTTAGAAATAGTAAAACTGGTAAAGGAATTTTTGGATGAACAGTGTGACACTATAAAATAATCCTGTCTTTATTCCACCTTTTCCTCTAAAATAATTATAATCACAATTAAAATGATTATTGAGATATAATGGTTATTGAGGTATTTTATTCAATGTTTAAATTTGTTTTTTGCCAACTTGACAGTTAATCATCTGAGAGTTGATTAAGTTAATTTCTAAATTCTTTCTCATTTTGTGATTTTGAATCTTTAGGATTTATTAACTGTTTTCTTTAAGAAACATTTCACCATTTGGAGACCTTTTCCTCATAGAGTTCTGTCAATTAAATTCAACTACTCATTTTTGTCTCATAATATCTTTGTATCTTATAGAGAGTATTAGTCAAAATATTTGCTCAGAAAATAGATTTATGCAAAGGAGAAACACTAAAACACTAAGTACCACACAAATCAGCCCAACTAAAACAATGACCTCATGTAATAAGGAGTTTTAAAGTATTTTAAAAAGATATGATTAATAGGAAAATTTTCTTCAAGTCTGAGTTTTCTCTCTACTCCTGTATTCTCCTTGCAATACTTTTTCTTTTCAAGCATCACAATTCCTGATTTCAAACTTTATTACAAAGCTATAATAATCAAAACAGTGTGGTACTGGCATAAGAATAGACACATAGACCAGTGGAACCCATTGAGAATTGAGACTCCAGAAGTAAATCCATGCATATATGGTCAGCTGATATTTGACAAGGGCACCAAGAATATTCAATGGGGCAAGGATAGTCTCTTCAATAAGTGGTATTGGGGAACTAGAAGAGGAAACTGGATCCCTATCTCACACCAGTCACAAAAATTAACTTAAAGTGGATTAAAGACTTAAATGTAAGACAGACTGTAAACTTACTAAAAGAAAACAGGGAAAAAGCTCCTTGACATTGATCATGGCAATGATTTTTTTGGATATGATACCCAAAGTACAAGCAACAAAAAATAAGTGGGCTACATCAAACTAAAGAGCTTATACACAGCAAAAGAAACAATCAACCTACAGAATGGGAGAAAATATTTGCAAACCATCTATCTGATGAAGTGTTTGTATTCTAAATATATAAGGAACCCATACAACTCAATAGCAAAAAAACCAAACAATCTGATTTAAAAATGGGCAAAAGACTTGAGTAGACATTTTTTCAAAGAACATACGAAAGGCCAAAAAGGTACATGAAAAGATGCTCAGTATCACTAATCACCAGAGAACTGTGAATCAAAGCCTCAATGAGATATCGTCTCACACTTGTCAGAATAGCAATTATCAAAAAACAAGGGAATAACAAGTGTTGGTGAGGATGTGGAGAAAAGGAAACCCTTGTGCACTGTTGATGGGAATGCAAATTGGTACAGCTATTTTGGAAAACAGTATGGAGATTTCTTAAAAAATTAGAAATAGGACTGCCGCATGACCCAGCAATCACACTTCTGAGTGTATATCTGAAGGAAATGAAAACACTATCTTGAAGAGATTTCTGGACACCCATGTTAATTGCAGCATTATTCACAATAGCCAAGATATGGAAACAACCTACATGTCCACCAAAAAATAAATGGATAAAGAAAATGTGATATGTGGTATAAGATGAATGAGTTCTGGGGATCTAATGTACAGCATGGTGATTATAATTAACAATACTTTATTATATACTTGAAAGTTGTTAAGACAGTAAACCTTAAATATTATCACTACACACTCACACAAAGAGGTAATTGTGTGAGGGGATGGAGATGTTTAACTTTAGTGTGGTAATTATTTTTAATATATGTGTGTATCAGATCATCATGTGCACCTTAAACTCACATGACATGTTATTAATACCTCAATAAAGCTGGAAAAAAGGTTTCTCCTTTCTCCTGTTAAAATATCATCCACATGTACCTCATTGTTATCTCTCTATAATACTGCACTCAGCAAACACTCAAAATGAAAAAGGATGAGAAAAGATAAATACAAATAGATGTGCTGATTTTTCCCTGAATCATTTTGCATATGTATGCTCTTGGGTGAGTGCACCCCACTTTGGAGACAAGTGTGTCTAGAGGATGAAATCCAAATTCTTTGGTATAAAACACAAAACCCTTACAAACTGGCCCCAGTTTCCTATCTCTTCTTTCACCACTTCCTGCCACCTGCTGTGTGATTTACACATTGGACTACTCACTGAACCTTATATGTATCATTTCTTTGTGTTGTTCTCTCTACCTGTTCACTTCTTTTGTGTATGGTGAGTTCTTATATGTCCTCAGACTAAAATATCACCTTTTCTTTAAAGATTTCTTGACAATCTTTCCCTTTTCTGTGCTCTCATGTATATTGTATATACCTTTATTATAGCACATTGTGTTAACAGTTATCTGAGACAGTTTAATAGTGTGTGAGTCATTCCTTGAGAGCAGGAACATTGACTTACGTATCTTCCATTCCCAGCTCTAAGCAGAGAACAGCTTAAGAAATATTTATGGAGCCTCAGATTATGTGCAGGGCCCTGTCCTGGTTGCTCTGGGAATACACAAATTATATAAACATGGTTTCTGCCTTCAAGGAGTTTATAAGTAAAATGTACCTCTAAGGAAATGTTTCTTAGTTACTGTCCAATGGAATTATAAATATTACTCTAACAATTATGAAAGAGGACATATTTTTTATTTATATTTTCTAGAGAGCAAGTCATGTATGATTAATGTATTCCTCAGGGGGAGAGCAATAATATTTTTAGGAAGGAATTTCAAAAATGGATATCCTGTTTTTTGTTTCAGGAAGCTGTACTGTCATATGTCCTCAGACAGTGATCAAAATGTAAGTAAAATAAGATAGGTAAATGTTCACAGTTTTATGTCATGTCTATATGATAGCATGCACTCAATTATTTTCATGGCAGAGTTTAAATTTCTTCAGTGCTTTACAACTTATAAGTTGGGTAATTCTTGTAACATACAGACACATGGGTATTAGTATAAATATTTTAAAGAGGGAAACTAATAGATGGCCATTGAATGAAGTGATTTGTCCAAGGTCAGTGAGAGTCACTATTACAATTCAGATTTATTTCCTTTTCTAGTATTCAAATCTTACGATGGTGCATCTTCATAATTTCCTTTATTTTTTATACCTTCTATGTTACCTTTGTACCTTAAAACTTTTGAGTATAATTTTGTTTAGTCTTGAAAGTCATTTCAATGCTAAGAATATATGTGAAGTCAATGGCTGTGTACAACTTATATGTAATTTTCTTTGTCAATTTTATTTCATTTGCTCACTACAGGGGAGCTGAAAAAACAGCTACATTAAATAAAAGATATAAGTAATGTTGTCTCTGTGAAAAGCCTAGAAGAGACTGATATGTAAAATTTAAAAACACTGAAAAATTTGAGAAGATATGTCATAGTTTTATCTCTTCAACTTCAGGGAGTTAAAAATAAATCAATTTTCGCAAATGTTGTGAACATCAGTGGAGCAGATAGTAAATCAGATAGGAAAATTACACAAGAAGCACAAGATACAGAATGACCTTCAAATCATCTAAAAGTGCATGCAAAGCAACTCAAAATCGAATGACTCAGGCAGATTAGAAGATTAAGGTTCAAATCTGTTCTGCTATGTGAAGCTACAGTGCTGTTGAGCCAGCCCTTCCTGATAATCCTTTTGGTCAGATTTTTTTCCACTTATACATTCATATTTTCTGACTAATAAAGCACATACTGGGGGCCGGCCCGGTGGCTCAGGCGGTTAGAGCTCCATGCTCCTAACTTCGAAGGCTGCTGGTTCGATTCCCACATGGGCCAGTGGGCTCTCAACCACAAGGTTGCCAGATCAATTCCTCGAGTCCCGCAAGGTATGGTGGGCTGCGCCCGCTGCAACTAACAATGGCAACTGGATCTGGAGTTGAGCTGCACCCTCCACAACTAAGACTGAAAGGACAACAACTTGACTTGGAAAAAAAAAAAAGTCTTGGAAGTACACACTGTTCCCCAATAAAGTCCTGTTAAAAAACAAAAACAAACAAAAAAAACAACCCACATACTGGCTTAGAAACGAACTGTAGTTATAACAGAGAAGACAATGCAGTCAATGGAATCTTGATATTAAAAAGTGTTACAGCATCATGATAACCTGCCCATTAATACATCAACACCTTATTTTGCCAACGGATGTGTTATTAAAGTTTTATATAAATCCAACTATATTTAAGATGGCACATGAGAGTTTGCTGGTTTGTAGAGAAGCTATGATTAATCCTGTTGTAGAGGAATAGCTGAATTTTCATTTTTAGCTATTCTTTTAATAGGGCATATTTATATTGGTTTTCCCTACCAGTAATTTAGAAAGAAAAATGCAGTTATGTTTAAGTTATATTTCTAATTGAGTTCTTCAGGAATAAAAATCGCAGACATATAAATCATTAGTTATAATGCTAATAGATCAGAACATTAAAATTTGTTTCCTTCTATTTTCAAAAATTCCATCAGAACCGGTTACATCAGTGAGTGAGGTGAATCTAGTCTCCATCAAGAGACCCCTTTTTGTTTGTCTACAGACAAACAAGCATCAAAGAACAAAAATCCAACAACAAACTCAATATACAGAATGAGATTGATCACCACCCCCACCCCCAATCTCAAATATAAACCAACAGCAAGATATATAATGATGAAATGTAGTGCCATCCTTGCATATAAAGGAAAGCACTTAAACTAGGTCTCAGTTTTAACTTATAAGATGAGGCTATAAAATAATGAGATTATGTGAAAGAGAGATTTAAGAATTGTCTCTTAAGTGAGTTTTAGGAAGAAAGTTCCAAAAGTGTTTTGAGGGACAGAGAAATTGGAGAAAAGGTAGTTAATCTGTTAAAACTTGTATTGTCTTTTGTGTTAGTTTCTGTTTATTTGAAAAAAGAAATCCCAATAGTTTATTGCTTTATGGTCACATTATTGTCTCTCATGTAGCCAAGCTGTTATAGTGATGGCAGCAGAGGCAAACCCCATACAGCACATTTCAAGGAGAATAACATCAGTGAATTGACAAGGAAAAACTGTCTTTTATGGGAACTGCAAGGTGGGGAGGACTGTGACCCGAAAAAAAGATGGTCAGAGTTAAGCCAGAATCTAAAGTTTTTAACTTCTTAAAACAACACAGTGCCAACAGTGCTTGCAAGCTATAACTCCTTTGGTAAAAACACACCCACCACCACTTGGTCCGATGTAATAGGATACATTGGACACAGTACCTGCTATGTATCAGACACCATGGTAAGCACTTACACATTATTGAATTCTCAAAGCATCTATATGTCTAGGTATATTAGTTTCATTATATAGCTGAGGAAACCTGAATTCACAGAGAGGAACTTGCTTAAGCACAAGGATTAGAAAGTGTGTCTGTCTTACGAGTACTCCAAATCCCATGTTCTTTCCCTGCTGCCTTCTAATAGATCACCTATGTAATTCCTTATTCACAGGCTGCTAAAATTTGCTTTGGTTCAGGTATTGGTCCACCATTTAAGACCACCGTCAATGGGAAGGGACTGAGGATGAGAGCTAATTGGTATGCTGCAGAGTGCATAAGGTTAGAACTAAAGAGGCCAGATCCTATCAGGTCCAAGGGTCTGGCAGAGGGTTGGAAATGGGGACCCCTAGAGGTTAGAAGGCAGGTCAACACAGGATGCCAGAAAACAAGGATAAATAATTTTTTATGGTACTTTGTTCTAAAAATTACCAAATGGCCTAGGAAGGATATTTTGGAAAACAAAACTCAGTCCTGGTCCATACTTCAAGGACTTTCCAAAAGTGGTGCGGGTTTGGACTGGGGTAGGGTCTGCTGCCCTCTTTACTTCTGATAGCTTTTATTGTGTCTCATTGTTGATGTTTTCTGATTACTTAGGAATGGGAATGAGTAAATAAAATGCTATTACGTAGGTCTAAGGGAATTAAAGCTATCATACCATTGTAAACCTTGGAAGAGACTTTCAATGATAGCTTCAGTTCTGTCTCAGAGTCATCATTTTTCATCTGTGGCTTTTTGTTTTTTTCTGATTTCTTAGGCAAGAGAATTAGTAAGTTGAGTGCTATTACCCTACTTTTGGATGAGATTGCCAGTACAACATTAAAAAAAATTCTAGCTACTACCCAGTTAAAATCCAGTCACTCCTCCAGTCACACTGGAGTCACACTGTCCAGGAATTGCTGTTTTAACTGAAACCTAGGCTGTTGTAATCAAGTTATTTATGCTCTTTAGTCATGGAGGAAACAGATCAGCACAATTCTTAAAAAAACATTTCAAAGCACATGCCTTAGAAAAAACTTTTAATTATGAAAAATTTTAAACATGCACAAACGTAGAGGAAATAGAATAATAAAGCACTATTAACTATTTACTTGATTATGATGATTATCAATGTTTCGCCAAATTTGTTTCATCTGTCTTTCTACCAACTTGTGTCTCCATAGCTCTCCCTTTCCCCACAACCATCACTGGGCTATTGTACAGCAAATTCCAGCCATCATTTTATACATTTCAGGAAAGGGCTTAAAAGATAATGATGCCAGAGAAGGTCCAAGATGGCGGCAGAGGTAAATGCTATGCTTAGCAGTGGATGGCCTGCAGTGGCCTGGAAAACTTTCAGTAGTGGGCGGTAGCCTTACAGTGTGCTGCAGCCCCTCTTGGGCAGCTCTTGGGGGATCTGTGGGCCCCATGTGAGTGGTGGCTGGCTGTGGTGTTCTCAGGGTGTTTTGTGGAGTGGCCACAGGCTCAGCACTGAATATGCATTAACTTTATGAAAACCACTGGCCATACCCCATGAATCCCTGGGACGCCTTTCCACCCAGCTAGCATACACAAGGGCATTCTTGGCTGCTGAGTGACCAATCTCCACCCCACAAGCTGCTGGAGGCTTGTATAGGCAGGTGGCCTGTGGCAGCCTGGGAAGCTTTCGGTGGTGGGTGGTCAGCCCCAGCTTGTGCTGCAGCCTTTCCGGGGTGGCTCTAGGATTCTGTGGGCATGTGGTGAATGATAGCTGACCATGGTATTCTAAGGGCAATTTGGGGAGTGGCCACAGGCTCAGCACTGGCAGAAGAACTGGATCTATAATAACTTTGTGAAAACCACCAGCCATACCCCATGAATCCCTGGTACCCAGTCCTGCCCAACTTGGGTGGTATTGCTGGGGGCAGTCTCAACACCAGGTCAACCAGCTGGTTCTGTGTACCTAAGGAGGCTCTTTCAGCCATTGAGCCTTATGGGAAGCTGGCAGGTGTCAACAGGCCTAGGGGTTTTGGGGTCTTTTTCTAAGCAGCTCCAGGCCCAAAACTGGTGGCAGCCATCCTCAGTTCACAGTGAGGCCACCCCCATATGACTTCAGCTCCAACACCGGCAGCAACCAATTGCATATAACTTTGTAGTTCCTACCAGGTAGCCCCAGGCAAGTCACAGGCAAGGCTGAAATTGGCCTGCAAGGGAGCACCTCCCAAGAGGCACCAGAAACAACATACCCAGAGGCCAGCCCAGGACCATACCAGAACAGTACCCCATTAGCTCTATAAGCAGCACACCCAAAGGGTGGTAACAGCAGACACAACAGGCACAAGAGCTACACAGGCAAATCCTCCTCTGAGGGGTCAACCCCCACACAGCAGCTCATATGCTGTGGATATAGCCAATTTTTACAGCCAGTCTTTCTGAGAGTCATTCCCACCTACTGATGCAACTTAAGCAATTAAGACTCATCTACAACAGGAGAATACTCACAACACACACAAGGGATGCTCCTGGAACACATGCATAGGTGATCAGAGAGACTGAACCACTGGACCACACAGGACACCTACTACATAAGGCCACCCAGTAAAGACTAGGAGACATAGGAGATCTACCTAATACATAGAAACAAACACAGAGAGGCACCCAGAATGAGGAAACAAAGAAACATCCCTAATAAAAGAACAAAAGAAAACTCCAGAAAAAGAACTAAATGAAATTGAAGCAAGCAAAGTACCAGAGACAGAGTTTAAAACACTGATTATAAGAATGCTAAAGGAACTTAGAACTTCAACAGAGAGATAATGGTAGTAAGCATAAAGAAGGACACAGAAACCACAAAAAAGAACCAGTCGGAAATAAAGACTACAATAACTGAAATGAAGAATGCACTAAAAGGAATCAACAGCAGATTAGATCGAGCAGAGGACTGAATCAGTGATTTAGAAGATAAACTAGCAAAAAACACCCAAAATGAGAACAACAAAAGGAAAAAAGAATTAAAAAAAAAAATGAAGATAGTTTCAGGGACCTATGGGACAACATCAAGTGTATAACACTTACATCATAGGAGTACCAGAAGGAAAAGAGGGAGAGCAAAGAATTGTGAACCTATTTAAAGAAATAGTGACTGAAAACTTCCTTGGTAAAGGAAATAGACACACAAACCCAGGAAGTACAGAGAGTCCCAAAGGCCCACACCAAGACACATTATAATTAAAATGGCAAAAGTTGATGAGAAAGAGAATCCTAGAAACAGCAAGAGAAAGACAACTAGTTACCTACAAGGGAGCTCCCATAAAACTGTCAGCTGATTTCTCAACAGAAATCTTGCAGATGAGAAGGGAGTAGAAGGAAATATTCAAAGTGATGAAAAGCAAGGGCCTACCACCAAGACTACTCTACCCAGAAAGGCTATCATTTAAAATTGAAGGAGCGATAAAGAGCTTCCCAGAAAAGAAAAAGCTAAAGGAATTCATCACCATCAAGCCAGTATTACAAGAAATATTAAAAGGACTGCTTGAAGAAGAAGAAGGGGGAAAAACAAACAAACAAAAGATCAATAATATTAATAATAAAATGGCAATAACTACACACCTATCAGTCAGTTTAAATATGAATGGATTAAATTCTCCAATCAAAAGATATAGGGTAGCTGAATGGATAAGATAACAAGACCCATACATATGCTGTCTACAAGAAACCAACCTCAGATCGAAAGACACAGTGAAAGACAGACTAAAAGTAAAGGGATGGAAAAAATTATTTCACACAAATAGAAATGAGAAAAAATCTGGAGTAGCAATATCTATATTAGACAAAATAGACTTTAAAACAGAGACTATAATAAGAGACAAGGACATTACATGATGATAAAAAGATCAATCCAACAAGAGGACATAACACTAGTAAATACCTATGCAGCCAACGTAGGATCACCTAAATATTTAAAACAAGTATTGACTGACATAAAGAGAGAGGTCGACAGTAACACAATCATAGTAGGGTATGTTAACACCCCATTAACACCAGCAGACAGATCTTCCAGATAGAAAATCAACAAAGAAACAGCAGCTTTTAATGACACTAGATCAGATAGATTTAATTCATATTTTTAAAGCATTTCACCCCAGAGCAGCAGAATACACGTTCTTCTCAAGTGCACATGGAACGTTTTCCAAGATAGACCACATGTTAGGCCACAAATAAATTTAATAAAATTGAACTCATATCAAGCATTGTCTCGGACCATAGTGGTATGAAACTAGAAATCAATTACAAAAAACAAAAACAGAAAAACACACAAACACATGGAGGATGAGTAATATGCTACTAAACAATGAATGGGTTAACAATAAGATCAAGAAAGAAATCGAAAGGTACCTTGAGATAAATGAAGATGAAAACACAGTGACCCAAAATCTATGGGACACAATGAAAGCAGTCCTAAGAGGGAAATTCATAGCAAGGCAGGCCCACCTCAAGAAAGAAGAAAAAATCTCAAGCAATCTAACTTTACAAATAAGGGAACTGGAAAAAAAATAGCAAACAGAGCCCAAAGTGAATAGAAGGAAGGAAATAATAAAGATCAGTGTGGAAATAAAGTAGAGGTCAGAGAAACAATACAAAAGATCAATGATATCAAGAGCTGGTTCTTTGAAAAGATAAAATTGATAGGCCTTCAATCAGACTCATCAATGAAAAAAAGAGAGAGGACCCAAATAAATAAAATAAGAAATGAAAGAGGAGAACTGACAACTGATACCACAGACATACAAAAGAGTTTAAGAAAATACTACAAGCAATTATATGCCAACAAATTGGGCAATCTGGAAGAAATGGATAAATTCCTAGAAGCATACAATCTTCCAATGCTGAATCAAGATGAAGCAGAAAAATCTAATCTGACCGATTACTACTAATGAAATCAAATCAGTAATCAACAAGCCCCCAACAAATAAAAATCTTGGATCAGATGGCTTCACAGGTGTATTTTACCAATATTCAAAGAAGAATTAACAACTATTCTTCTCAAACTATTCCAAAAAATTCGAGAGAAGGGGAGGTACCTAAGCTCATTTCATGAGGCCACCATTACCCTGATTCCAAAACCAGACAAAGATATTACAAAGAAAGAAAATTATAGGCCAATATCCCTGATGAACATAGATGCAAAAATCCTCAACAAAATATTAGCAAACCGAATTCATCAATACATTAAAAGGACTATACACCATGATCAGATGGGATATATTCTGGTATGCAAGTTTGGTTGAATATCTGCAAATCAATTAACATGATGCACCATATAAACAAAATGAAAAATAAAAATCATATGATCATATAAATTGATACAGAAAAATGTTTGACAAAATGGAGCATCCATTTATAATAAAAACCCTCAGCAAAGTGAAAATAGAAGGAACGTATCTCAACATAATAAAGGCCATGTATGACAAACCCACAGCTAACATCACACTCAATGGGGAAAAGCAAAAAGCCTTCTCCTTAAGATCAGAAACAAGAAAGGATGTCCGCTTCACTACTTTTATTCAACATAGTACTGGAAGTCCTAGCCACAGTTATCAGACCAAAATAAATTAAATAAATAAATAAATAAACAAATAAATAAAAATTAAAAGGCATCCAAGTTGGAAAGGAAGAAGTAAAACTTTCATTATTTGCAGATGACGTGATACTATATAGAGAGAACCCCAAAGATTCCACCAAAAAACTGTTAGAACTGATATATGAATTTAGGAAAGTAGCAGGATACAAAATTAACATTCAAAAATCAGTTGCATTTTTATACACCAATAACAAGCTATCAGAAAGCAAAATTAAGAAAACAATCCCATTTACAACTGCACACACACAAAAATACTTAGGAATAAATTTAACCAAAGAAGTAAACGACCTGTACTAAGAAAGTTATAAGACATTGATGAGAGAAATATAAGAAGATACATATAAATGGAAGCATATGCCATACTCATGGATAGGATGAATTAACATAGTTAAAATGTCCATGCTACCCAAAGCAATCTATAGATTCAATGCAACTCTTATCAAAATACCAATGGCATTTTTTCACAGAACTAGAGCAAATAATCCTAAAATTTATATGGAGCCATAAAAGACCCCAAACTAGCCATGGCAATCTTAAGAACAAAACTGGACAGGTAACATGTTATCTAATATCAAACTATGTTACAAGGCCATAGTAATCAAAACAGCACGGTATTGGCATAAAAACAGACCCATAGATCAATGGAACAGAATAGAGAGCGCAGAAATAAATCCATTCCTACATGGTCATTTAATATATGACAAAGGAAGCAAGATTATACATTGGGGTAGAGACAATCTATTCACTAAATGGTGCTGGGAAAACTGGACAGATACATGCAAAAGAGTGAAACTGGACCATCTTCTTACTTCATATATAAGAATAAACTCAAAATAGATTAAAGACTTAAATGTAAGACCCGAGACCATAAAATAGAAGAAAACAGAGGCAGTAAATTCTCACACATTACCCTTAGTAATATTTTTACTGGTATGTCTCCTTGGGCAAGGGAAACAAAAGAAAAATAAAAACAAATGGGACTACATCAAACTAAAAAGTTTTTGTACAGCAAAGGAAACCATCAACAAAATGAAAAGACATCCTACTGAATGGGAGAAGATATTTGACAATGATACATCTGATAAGGGGATACTATCCAAAATTTATAAAAAACTCATAGAACTGAACACCGAAAAAACCCAAACAATCCAATTAAAAAATGGGCAGAGGACCTGAATAGACATTTCTTCAAAGAGGACATACAAATGGCCAATAGATATATAAAAAGAAGCTCAACGTCATGAATCATCAGAGAAATGCAAATAAAAACCACCATGAGCTATCACCTCACACCTGTCAGAATGGCCATAATCAATAAATCAACAAACAAGTATTGGCAAGGATGTGGAGAAAAGGGGACCCTTGTGCACTTTTGGTGGGATTGCAAATTGGTGCAGCCACTATGGAAAACAGTATGGATGGTCCTCAAAAAAATTAAAACTACCTTATGACCCAGTAATTCCCCCCCTGGGTATTTATCCAAAGAAATTCAAAACACTAATTTGAAAACATATGTGCAACCCTATGTTTACTGCACTGCAATTCACAATAGCCAAAATATGGAAACAACTGAAATGCCCCATCAATAGATGATTGGATAAAGAAATTGTGGTACATATATACAAAGGAGTATTACTCTGCCATAAAAAAGAATGAAATCTTACCATTTGCAACAATATGGATGGACCTAGAGTGTATCATGCTAGGTTAAATAAGTCAGACTGAGAAAGACAAATACCATATAATCTCATTTATATGTGGAATCTAAAGAACAGACTAAATGAACAAACAAAACAGAAATGGAATCATGGATACAGAGAAAAACTGATGGGTGCTAGAAGGGAAGGGATCTAGGGAGATGGGTGAGAAAGGTGAAAGGATTAGGAAGTACAAATTGGTAGTTAAAAAATAGTCACGGGGATGTGAAATACACTATGGGAAATATAGTCAATCATATTGTAAAAACTCTGTATAGTGTCAGATGAGTACTAGACTTATGGGGGGATCACTTCATAAATTATATAAATGCCTAACCACTATGCTGTACACTTGAAACTAAAATAATACTGAATGTCAACTATAATTAAAAAAATAGTGATGGAATGTAAAGTACAGTATAGGGAATATAGTCATTGGTATTGCAATAGCTATGGTACGGTGTCAGATGGGTAGTAGATTTGCTGGGGTTATTACTTTGTGAGGTATGTAAATGTCTAATCACTATGTTGTACACATGAAACTAATAAAAAAGTGAACTTTCTGTGTTTAAAAAATACACATTTTATTTGTTTGGAAGGAACAAAGTACTCTAAAATATAAAGATTTTATTTAGTGAAAACCATAGACTATAATTTGTTATCACTAAACTTCCCATGTCATATGAGTATATATTTTTTTGGGATTGACAAATTTTTATCAAGATGTCTAGTATTTCTATGGAAACTGTCCTTCAGTGTAGGCAAACATGCTGTTGCAGTTCAGACTCCTACGCATAATGGGTCTCACAAATTCTTCCCCCCATTGCAAATGAGGGAAGCAGTTCACTGCTGTCTCCTGACCAGGGTTGATCTATGTTAATGTACTAACAATTTAATAATTTGGACTCTGTGTAAGTTTAAAAGGGATATGAAATTATGGTATCAAAGCATCTCACAGAAATATACTTGGGACTTCTGTGTTGCCTAAAGAAACCGTGCATTTTTATAATTGGATCCTTACAGGAATGAATGAAATTGAAGATAGTTTTAGCTCTCTTTGTACTAGCAATTATTTCCTCAAATTTTAGGAATCTTAAAACTTTCTAGCTCAGTTGGTTAGAGCATGGTGCTCTTAACAGCAAGGTTGCCGGTTCGATCTCCACGTGGGCCACTGTGAGCTGTGCCCTCCGCAACTAAATTGAAACAACTACTTGACTCGGAACTGATGGGTCCTGGAAAAACACACTTAAAATAAATAAAAGTTTAAAAAAAACAACAACAAAACTTTCTGACAGGAACAGGGGGAAGGTAGAGAAAAGGGAGATTTTTTTTTTCCTAGTAGCTCATTATAAACCCAGTATGTGTAAAAAAAACAAACAAAAAAAAAACAACCCCAGACAAACAGACAGACAAACCTAGGTCACCTGAAAGGAGATTTCAGTATTACCATTTTATTTATTTTCTATAGTAATCAATGGAATGATAGCTATTATGGTTTCCATATATGAGTCTAATTGTTGATTTTCGAAATTGTGTTCCTCTTTTTTTTTTTTAAGTTGTAGTGAGTTTAAAACAATTTAGAACTGATATTTCTTATCATCCATAAAATGGAATTAATACCTGGCTTCAGTTTAATAGCATTATGGTGGATTATGTGATTATTCTGTGGCAGGCTCCTTATCTCATTTAATCCTCATGGCTCCCTTCAAGATATCATCTCCTTTTGACATTCAAGTACCCTGAGGCTTGGAGGTGGTCAGCAGTTTGCTCATGGACACAGATGGTAAGTGGTAGAGGATGGTGCTGAACCTTGAGAGTATCTTCTCAAGTTCAAAAGTTAGTCTGAAGGTTTAAGTAACATACAAGATGGCAAAATGCCAGGAGCAAAGTTCTATGAATGTTGATTTGCTTCCTTTGCTTTCTGCTTAGGCCATGGGGAAGAGAGATCCCTCTTCATACGTGTTTCTCTCTTTCCACAATTTTGCACCTAAACATGTAAGATCAATTTGTTACTGAGCATTAGCCTTCAGTGGGCTCATCTTAATATATGATTTCCAGTCAACAAAAGTAAAAATCTTTTCTGGCTTAAAACTGAAACAAACAAAAAATGAAAACTATCAAAACCCCCAATACATCAGAGGGTACTGATTAATTCTAAATCAGAGATCAGCATCATCATGGAGTTTTGGGTTGTTGACAGCTTTTGAGTGCATGTAAATTAGAGGTGAAGGCATAAATGGGCCATGAGTAAAATCTGCCATGGATGACTTTGCTTGTAAAAGGCTCCACATTTATAGCTGGGGCTTCATGTTGCTGCAGAGTCTGCCTGCTGATTTGCTGTGCTCCAGAGTTGCCACTTCTGGAGACACCTAAAGTTGGGAGATCATTCATGTCTACTCTGAGAATCCGTGGTGCTGGTCCAGATTAACCTCTTTTGACAGCAAGTGTCTAAATATAATGGAAACTCTTTTAGAATAAGTAACCTGGCCCTACTTTTGGGTTCTGGAGAAGTACAAGTGAAAGGTATTTTTAGGATGGGTGGCATTTGTCCTAAGATTGAGTTTGGTGCTGAGTTGAGGTCATCTTCAATTTTTATTGAGGGACGTTGAAATTCTTTTGTCCACAGTGATGAATACAAGGCTATTCCTGACCAGGGTGGTAATTCTGACATCCCTCTGGTCTCATGTTCATGTCCTTTCTAACATTCTATATGGTGGAGCCTATCATCTGTATAGTATACGAGGTCTGACAATTAAGTTCGTGAACTTGCCACCGTGCGCTTACATTGGCAGCACTGTACAAACAGCTCAGTAAGGTTTCATAACCTTGGTGTATCATTTCCTTGGTATGTCTCACAGCTGTGTTCCTGTAGACATGTGGTGCTGTCTTGCTGAGTGGTGTTCATTATTGTTGTTACGTGTTTTTGTGTGCCATCGCAGGAATGTCTGAGCTTGAATTAGAGCAATGAACAAACATTAAATTTCTTGTTAAACTTGGCAAGAGTGGAAGTGAAATCAGGGACATGTTAGTCCAAGTTTATGAGGATGCCATGAAGAAAACGGCAGTGTACAAATGGATTAAACATTTTTCTGAGGGAAGAGAATGCCAAGGTCACTGATGAAGAGAGGTCAGAGGTGGTCAGTAACAAGCAGAACTGATGAAAACATTGCAAAAATGTGTTGAATTGTGCGTCCAAATCATCAGCTGACTGTGAGAAGTATAGCAGGCCAAGTAAATATGGATAGAGAAACAATTAGGAAAATCTTAACTGAAAATCTTGGCATAAGAAAGTTGTGTGCTATAATTGTAAACATCTATTTCTAAGAATTTTATGAGTAACTCTTTTGCTATTGTCACATTGTAACAGGAATATTTACTCCCCACCCCCAGCCCCTTAGTTTGACCCAGTTAAGCATCCTCTCTGAAGCACACACAAAAAATGAGGCTATAAAGTCATGCACTGCTTAACGATGCTTTGGTCAAAGATGGATCACATATAGATGGTGGTCCCATAAGATTATAATCGAGCTGATAAATTCCTATCACCTAGTGATGTTGTAGCTGTCCTATTGTCATAGCGCAATGTATCACTTATGTGTTTGTGGTGATGTTGGTGTAAACAAACCTACCTCGCTGCCCAGTCATATAAAAGTATAGCACATACACTTATGTATAGTACGTAATTCTTAATAATGATAATATTCATGTTACTGGTTTATGTATTTACTACACTGTACTTTTTAATCTGTATTTTAAAGTATACTCTTTCCACGTGTATAAAAAGTTTGCTGTAAAACAATATGCCATGTTAGCTGTCAGTAGCCTCATACATATTCTGTTTATCATGTCTCTTGATTGCATCATTTTCTCTTGTGCTTGATCCAATCTCATGTTGTTTTGTAGCGTAACATGTTATTATACACAGGCTTGTAGCCTAAGTGCAATAGGCTATATAATATGGCCAAGGTGTGCGGTGGGCTATGCCATCCTGGTGTATGTAAGTGCACTCTATGACGTTTGCACAAGGACAGAATCCCCTAACCAAGCACTTTTCAGAATGTTACTTAAGGGGCACATGACTGCATATGGATCATGTGGTCACTCCAGTAACATGCTGCATTAATTGCTGTGACCACTAGGTGACAGGCTGGTGCAGAATGGCAGCACCCTAGGAAACTACAGGCTTCTATGTCTGGCTTCTTGTCAGGCCAAAAGCATGATGATAAGATTTATAGCAGGCTTTCCCTGGATTCCAAATGCAAGTTGGATGAATAAAGCGTCTGTCATCTTATGGATCTACAGCCCCAATTACCATTCCTCATTTCTGCTTTTAGACCTTCAAACACAAAAAACTAAGAGTCCTATCTCAGATAGTAGAGCTATTTCTTCACTATGTTAATGTGATTCCAGAGCCTCCTAGATAGACATCTAAAACTCAAAGGGGTCACAGTCTAAAATTTTGAGTCCTTTCTGAAAACTCATATAAGCCTGTAATGAAAATTTAAAAATACCTGTAGTGGTGATGGGAATTGTAAAGGAAGGTTTATTAAATACAGTCCTTGGAAAGACCCTGCAGCACAACAAAATTACCTCCCTTTTCAGTGTTTATGAGAAGTTAAAAGGTTTCAGTCTAAATTGGCTTCTAGTGTTTCATCCATGGTTGGGATCCAATTCTTTTCCCCTTCACCATACTTTCTCCTGCTTTGCAGTGGTATCGACTTCAATAGTGGCAGCCAGTGTCTCAACTAAGATAAAATAACTTCTGCTTCCATGTGTCTTCAGACTGGAAAAAGTCTATTTTTGGCTCAAACTGATCTGCCATAAATGATCTCCAAAGGAGTGATGTTGTCTGGTTTAGGTACTGTCTCTGATGCTTGAATCTTCTCAGACTCTCCATTACCCTCCCTGCCTCCACCCAGCTCTGGTTTCATGGCCCTACCTCTGGCTCCAGTGCTAGCATATCTCCCTGAGGTGTGCGAGCTTCTATCCATAATTCCAACTCTGCCTTGTTAGGCCTGTCAGCATGTTACTGATTAGGCTGTACTACTAGCGCCTCAACTTCTTGCCTATACGATTCTTCTGTTTCAAGGCTCTTGATGCTGGCACCATCAAGTCAATTCAACTCTACTTTTTTGATGTCCCTTTGGTTGCTTGATAGAAACTAATTAATAGAAAATTCAAGAGACTCTACAGAAAAACTCTTAGAACTAGTAAGAGTTCAGCAGGGTTGTGGAATATAAGGTCAACATACAAAAATTAATGGTATCTTTTATACCATCAGTAACCCATTAGGTAATGCAATAAAAATACCATTTACAATAATATGAAGTACTATAAATATGACAAAGGACATGCAGATCTTTAGGGAGAAAAAGTACAAAATGTTATTGTAGAGCATAAAAACATAAATATAGAGCTATACCATGACCACCTATGGGAACATTCAATTTCATAGACGTGTTGATGCTTCCTATGTTAATGTATAAGTTAAATGGAACTCGAATAAAATGCCATCATGCTTTCCCCCATGGAACTAGACAGATTCTAAAGTTCATACGGAGGAGTAATAATCAAAGAACAACCGAAAAAATTTTGAAATGGAGCTAGGAGAAGCAATTTACCTATTAGACATCAACACTTGATACAAAGCTATCTTAAAGTATGTGGTGTCTGGCCCAAGATAGAGAAATAAATCAATAGAAGAGAAATGAGAGCTCAGAAGTAAACTGAAGCATTTATGGCATTGATATAAATGTGATATATTAGAATTTCTTTCCGTGAGTGACAGAAAACTCAGAATAGCAATGGCTCAGACAAGATAAGATATTTATTTCTCTCTTACCTAGTAACCCAGAGGAAGTCAGGGACCAGACTTCTATCTTCTTATACAACTGTGCATGGCCTACTTTTCTAAACTCTACTAATGGCTCAGGATGGCTTCTCCAGCTTAAGTCAACATGTCTGTATTCCACCAGAAGGAAAGAGGTAAGGCTGGACAATGTAATTAATTCTGGATGCCCACGTTTCCCACCTAG
Source organism: Rhinolophus sinicus (assembly GCF_036562045.2). Lineage (NCBI taxonomy): Eukaryota > Metazoa > Chordata > Mammalia > Chiroptera > Rhinolophidae > Rhinolophus > Rhinolophus sinicus. The sequence continues at coordinate 111,756,311 of NC_133755.1, forward strand.
GAAATGGAGAAAAGATATTGAAGAACCAGAAGATTCTGCTCAGGTGGCAATACAAATCAGTGGAAGAAAGATTCATTATTTAACACATGGATTGGGACAGTAAATTCATATGGAAAAGTAAAATTAGATAATGTTCCTCACACTGAACATAAAGAAAAAATTTAGATGGGTTGAAACCTAAATGTGAAAATAAAACTTTAAGACTACTTGAAGAAAATATAGGAGAATATCTTTGTAACTTTGCAGTAGGAAGAGATGATTTTTTAACAGAATACACATAAAGCACAACTCATTAAGCAAAAGTTTGATAAATGTATCTGCATCATAACTAAAACCTTCTGTTCCACAAAGGACAGAATAAACAAAAACAAAGGACAGAGGAAGATATTTTAACTTACATTGTTAAGATAACATTCTGGAACCGGAACATATAAAGTTCCTACAAATGTATAAGAAAAAAAAAAAAACAAACTTAGTACAAACTGTACAAAAGATCTCGTGAGGCAATTTATAGAAGGTGAAAACAGAATTACAATTAAATCATGAAAATATGCTCAACCGTACTAGCAAAAACATGGAGTGGAAGGATGCATTCTAAATTACAATGGTGGTTGCTTCTGGACAGACAGTATCAAATATCTAGTGAGGGAGAGGAATAGGATTGGAGGAGAAAACAAAGGGGAGTTTACCTTGTTACATAGCTGCTAGTCTTTAAGAAAAATGAAGAAAAGAACAAAACCAAACCACAAAGCCCTCTCAATAAGGCTTTTCTCAACTTCATTTGCACAATTTAGATGGGACCCACTGAGATCTGCCCATCCATTAGCCCCTGTCTGCATGGCAGTGAGTAGAGGGGACATTTGGAGGGTTTCAGCACTTTCCCTCCCTGATAATTCCATTAATCCTGGCCCTTCACAAGGTCATACTGAGGAGGGTAACCTACCATTTGTGCATAAGCCTTGTGGCTCTTGTCTCTTTGCTGCCATATCTCTATGAAGGGAAATACAGGGATCCTATGTTGTTTTTGAAGAGGACCCTTGCTTGTTCCTTAAATTTGCAAAAGGAGAGCATGACCTTTCTCTGACATCTTTAATAAGCTCCCACTACTCTGTACACAGGATACCTAAGTCAATTTGTTCTCTCTCTTTGGGAAGGCTGTTCTCTCTGGTAAAGCCCAGGAATTCTTGATAAAGATGGTCATCAGATAAAAATCTGATGATTCCTGATCCATGGGTCATGCCTAGGTAATAAAAAAAAAAGGGCGGAAAAATTAAAAAGAAAAAAAGAAAGTATGCAATAATAAATTATTTCAGTAATTAAAAAAAACATCTGAAATGAAGTCCTCATTAATATATGGTTAACATATCTAAAATGAAAACATCATCTTTCTGTGAGAGACCACACACAAGACTAGTTTGGTGGTGGTGGTGGTGATGGGGTGACAGGCTTCCTGGGAATCAGAGTGTATATCTGGCGCTTATGAAAGCATGGAGCTGAGAACAGCAACTGTGTGGCTGTGGGGCTGAGCTCATCCTGGGAGAGTAGCAGAAGCCAAAAGGAGCTAAATGTGTATGAATGAACACAGGCTCAGGGTGGGTCTCGAGGTGGGGATTGGATGGCAAAGTGTGGTTGGAAGACATCAGAATTAAGTCTAAGGTCTGGAGGCAGATGGCTAAAGGGAGTAAAACTGGGGACCACAAACCCAGGGATTTGGGTGTATTCATGATTTATTTCTATTTTGTTTGTTTCTGTTTCATTGACTATTTGGTTTATATTCTAAATGTATTAGGTACAGATTTATGTAATTATATATAAAGTATTTATTTGTTTATTAAGATTTTTATTAAAAATATAGCTAATATACAATATTATATTAATTTCAGGAGCACACCATAGTTATTCAACATTATTATACCTAAAGAAGTGATCACCATAAGTCTAGCAACCATCTGACACTGTACTATGCTATCACATATTATAGACTATATTCCCTTTGTTGTACATTACATTTCTGTGATTTATTTGTTTTATGCCTGGGAATTTGGACCTCTTATTCCCTTTTACCTATCCCCCCCTTTTAAAAATTTTCAGTTACAGTTGACATTCAATATTATTTTATATTAATTTCAGGTGTGCAACATAGTGGTTAGACATTTATATAATTTAAGAAGTGATCCCTCTGACTAGTCTAGAACTCACCTGGCACTATACATAGTTATTACCATATTATTGACTATATTCCCTGTGCTTGACTTTATATCCCCATGACTATTCTGTAACTACCAATTTGTATTTCTTAATCCCTTCACCTTTTTCATCCTACTCCTCACCCCCTCCCATCTATAACTCCAACAAATGTAGTACCCATCTGACACCATACATAGTTATTACAATATTATTGACTATATTCCTTATGCTATACCCTATATCCCCATAAGTACTTTTTTTAACAACCAGTTTGTACTTCTTTTTTTCACTCACAACCCTTTCTTTTTTTTCCACCCACAACCACAAGCCCTCTCCCATCTGGCAAACATCAAAATGTTTTCTGAATTTATGAGTTTGTTTCTGTTTTTCTTTTTCTTTTTGTTCTTTAGGTCCCACATATAAGCAAAATCACATTGTATCTGTCTTTCTCTGACATACCACTCAGCACGATACCCTCCAGGTCCACCCATGCTGCCACAGATGGCAAAAATCCATTCCCTTCCATGGCCAAGCAATATTCCTTTGTATATATGTACCATCTCTTCTTTATCCATTCTTCCATTAATGCCAGGCTGTCTCCACATCATGGCCATCGTAAACAATGCTATAAATGAACATATGGATGCACAGTTCCCCTCGAAGTAGCATTTTAGGTAGGATTACTGGGTCCTTCTTTGTCTCTTGTTATTGCCTTTGTTTTAAAGTCTATTTTGTGTAAGTATCGCTATCTCAGCTTTTTTGTTTGTTTGTTTCCATTTTCATGAAATAACTTTCTCCATCCCTTTACTTTCCATTTGTGTGTGTTTTTCAATCTGAAATAAATCTCTTGTAGGCAGCATATATAAGGGTTTTGTTTTCTTATCCCTTCAGCACTCTTATGTCTTTTGATTGGAGTATTTAATCCATTTACATTGAAAGTAATTGATAGATATGTAGCTATTGCCATTTTATTATTTATAATTTTGATTTTTTGTTTGTTTGTTTTGTTAGAAGTCCTTCTAACACTCCTTGTAATACTGGTTTGGTGGTGATGAACTCCATTAGCTTTTTCTTGTCTGGGAAGCTCTTTATCTGTCCTTCAATTTTAAATGATAGCCTTGCTTGGTAGAGTCATCTTGGTTGTAGGTCCTTGGTTTTCATCACGTTGAATATTTTGTACTAATCCATTCTGGCCTGCAAAATTTCTGTTGAGAAATCAGCTGACAATCTTATGGGAGCTCCCTTGTAGGTAACTAACTGCTATTCTCTTGCAGCTTTTAGGATTCTCTTTGTCTTTAACTTTGCCATTTTAATTATGATGTGTCTTGGTGTGGGTTCATCTTATTTGGGACTCTCTGTGCTTCCTGGACTTCTATGTCTATTTCCTTTGCCAGGTTAGGAAAGTTATTATTTCTTTAACTAGATTCTTAATATCTTGTTTACTCTCTTCTATTTCTGGTATATCTATTATGTGAATGTTGTTACACTTGATGTTGTCCCAGAAGTCTCTCAAACAATCTTCTTTTCTTGGGGTTCATTTTTCTTTTTGATGTACCAATTGGGTGTTTTCTGCTATCTTGTCTTCCAAATCGCTGATTCAGTTCTCTGCTTTATCTGGTCTGCTGGTAATTCCTTCTAGTGCATTCTTCATTTTACTTATTATATTCTCCACTTCTGAGTGGTTCTTTTTTATGGTTCCTATGTCCTTTTTTTATGCTCACTATCTCTCTTTTGAAGTTTTCACTAAGTCCTTGAGCATCCCTATAACTGTTGTTTTGAACTCTGTATCTGGTAAGTTGCTTTACTTCCACTTCATTTAGATCTTTTTCTGGAGTTTTCTCCTTTTCTTTCATTTGGGATGTATTTCTTGGTTTTCTTATTTGGGCTGCCTCTCTGTGTTTGTTTCTATGTATTAGGTAGGGCTGCTATGTCTCCCAGTCTTGGCCGAGTGGTCTTATGTAGTAGATGCCCTGTGGGGCTCAGTGGCACAGTCTCCCTGGTAACCTGAGCTGGGTGCTCCAGGATTGTCCCTTGTGTGGGTTGTGTGTGTCTTCCTGTTATAGTCGAGTCTTGCTTGCTATTGATACGTCAGTGGGTGGGATTGGGCCTCAGGCTGATTGGCTGTGGGGTTTGGCCACGCCCACAGCTTATAGTCTGTTGTGGGGGGGGCTTACCACTCTAAGTGGGATTCATTTCAGTGGGCTCTGGTGCCTGTTGAGAGTGCCCTTTTTGTGTACCAATTGTAGGGCTAATTGGTCAGTGCTCTGCTGTGATCTGATGCCCACTTCCAAGTATGTTGGTTCTTGGGCCTCTTGGAAGGGGCTCGGGTGCAGGCCCAGGTCATCCACTGCCTGTGACCAGTTGGGGACTACCTGCTAGGAACTATAAATCTATCCGTGGTTGTTTGCTGCCTGTACTAAAGTTGGAGTGACATAAGAGAGGACACACTGCAAACTGAGGATGTCTATCACCAGTACCAGGCTTGGGAAAGCTCTGCAAAAAGCCAGAATACCCCAGTCCTGCTGCTACCTACTGGATCCCTTATGGTTCAGCCACTGATAAAGCCTCATGCGTTAGTGAGCTGGGTGAGGATGTGTCTTAGGGAGTCACTAGAGTGGAAAGAGTTGGGGTCAACAGGTTAATGTAGACTCTGGTTTGGTGCCAGTGCTGAGCCTGGAGCTACTCAGCAAAAGTCTCAGAGCACATTGAGGCCAGTTGCCGCCTGCCTGGGGCCCACGGACTTTGATAGTTTCCCAAGAATTAGTGTAATGTGGATGGGGCTGGCTACTCATAAGAAAGTGCCTCTGGCATTGGGGTAGTTGGCTGGGGCAGGATACCAGTGGAGCTCACAAAGCCAATCAGATTCAGATTTCGCTGTGGTGGGGGCGGGCTCAACACAGAAAAGATGGTGCCTGCCTGCTGGCTGCATGGGAGAAAGACCCCACACAGGGAAAATGGTGACTGTTCTCCAACCCTAGCCTCGCAGCTACACACCTCAGTCTGCACCCGCATATGCCTCCAATGCCCAAGTCACTGTCCCTCTGCCAGAGCCCAGGGTGAGTGCCTGTGAGTGAGTCTGTGTGTGGGCCATTTAAGAGGATGTCTGGGTTTCCTGCAGCCTTCCATTCCACCCAGATGGTCAGAATCCCCAATGTTTTTCACAGACAGATATTTTGGGGGCTTCTCTTCCCAGCACCAGTACTTCGGGCTGGGGAGTCTGATGTGGGGCGGGGGCCCCTCGCTCCTCCAGAGTGAATCTCCATGGCTAAGATATTCCTCCTGATTCTCAACTGTGACATGGAGGTTTGGGGTCAGGCCGTTTTGCATCTCCACCCCTCCTACCATTTTTGACGTGGCTTCTTCTTTGTATCCTTAGTTATAAACTTCTGTTCAGCTAGACTTCAGATGGTTCTCCAAGTTGATTGTTCTATAATTTAGTGTTAATTTTAATGTATTCACAGAAGGAAGCATGCATCTTAGAACTCTCCCATCTTAGAACTCTCCACATATATATTGTTTTTTTTTCTTTTTTCTTTTCTTTTCTTTTTTTTATACATTTCCTCTTTGCAAAAATCTATGATTTGATAGAAATTCAGCAAGCAAGTACATTTTAGCCCATGGAGGTAAATATACTCTTATAACAGTTCCCGAAGCTTGATTGATGATACTTATGATTAAAGTATGACAGTGGAAGGGTATGCTATACTCAAAAGTAAAAATATTGAAAATGGGTGGAGAAATTGCCCTCTATGCCAAGAAAGCTTAATCTTGGAGAAAAATCATTGACCTCAAGGGTGTGTTGTGTTGTGACAGGATGTGAAAGATCAACGTTCATGTTTTGGACTAGCAGTGAGAGGGAAGTGGCAGGGGAGAGATTTGAGGGACTAGTAGGCTCACTCCACAGCTTGCCAAGCTTGCCTGAGGGGAGAGTCCCAAGTGGGAAAGGCCTGAAAATCTGGCACTGATTCCGGAGTTCCCTCCCACAAGGAGGTGGATTAGTGGGGAAGGAGGCACTTGGAGGAGTCCAGGGATGATACAGCTGCTTCCTTGTGCACTCAGGGATCCAGGTGCTCTCTACCTTTCTTTTTATTTTGCCCTCCTTGGGCGCAAGGTCTTTCATCCTTTGAGTTGCAAGGTCTGATGCCTGTGTTCTGGGCAGGATGAAAATGGAAGAACCATGGGCCTGCTCTCTTGAGGTGTTGCTTTTTTATTCAGGAAGAGAATGCTTTCCCTGCAGTCTTTTTTTTACACCTCATTGTGCAGACTTAGGTCACATAACCGCACCTTGTTGGATAGAGCCTGGAAAGGTATATTTTAACTTTCCAGCCTATCTGACAAAGGAGTACATGACAGAGGGAGGCAGTAGATAGCTTTTTGGTAACCAATCTATGGCGTTCATTTATAAGGCAAGTAGGTAGTTCCACAGGTGTCCCAAAACCAAAAGTGAACAATGAAACTGTAAAGCAAAGAGAAGCCAAGAAGTTAAAATGTGGGTAACAGAGCAAAGCAAATGTATTAGATCAATGTGACAATTAACTTTTGGTGTGTGTATAATGTTGGCCAGGTTTTAAAATCTTGGCCATGTTGGCTTTGTCTTCTTTAAAAAATACGCACATGTTAAATTTAAATTCAGTGTTTTAAAAAATTACACATGAATGTGGTTGAAAGACTCAAATAATTTACAAAACTTAGTAGAAAACCAAAAGGAAATCCCAAAGTCCCTTTTACCTTCAATTGTCTATTTCCAGAGAAGCCATTTTAAACAGAGAATTTTCTTTCTTGGCATTTCTTGCTCATGTTTCATCTTTTCCATCAGCTCTTTATATCTTCGTTGAGGTCTTAACTAGGTATGTTTCTTAGGCTGTGGTAATCTGGAATATAATTTTTATCTTTTCTGTGATAACATTTTTCTGATGAGTAGTGTTAGTGAGTTTTCTGTTTCAGTTTTTTTCTTTTAAACTGAGTTTTCTTGTATCTTTGTGTGTGTGTGTATATATATATATATATATATATATATATATATATATATATCATGTTTTGATACAAAAATATTTTCGTTATGGAAGATTTAAAATATATATAGAAGTAGAGAGAAGAGTACAATGAATTCCCATGGACCCATCACCCAGCTTCAACAATCATTAACTCACAGCTTGTCCCTTCCTATGTTATTATTATTTATAGTAAAAGATACATAATATAAAATTTACTATTTTAGTTATTTGTAAATATACAGTTCTGTGGCATGAAATATATTCTCATTGTTGTGCAACTGTTACCACCATCCATCTTTAGAACTTTTTAATCTTCCCGAAGTGAAACTCCTTACCCATAAACACTAACTCTATTTACGTTTCTCTTCAGCCCTTGGAAACCACCAGTGGAATGTACTTTCTACCTCTATGAATTTGGCTACTCTGGGTACTTCATATAAATGGAATCATACAATATTTGTCCTTTTGTGACTTGCTTATTTTACTTAGCATAATGTCTTCAAGGTTCAAACATGTTATAGCATGTGTCGGAATTTCCTTCCTTTTTAAGGCTGAATAATATTGTATGTATATGCTACACTTTGTTTATCCATTTATCTATTAAGGGACACTTGCGTTGTTTTTACCTTTTGGCTATTGTGAATAATGCTTCTATGAACATGAATGTGCAAATACCTGTTTGAGTCCCTGATTTCAATACTCTTGGGTATATATACCCAGAAGTGGAATTGCTGGATCATATGGTAATTCTATGTTTAATTTTTTGAGGAACTGCCATACTGTTTTGCAGTGGTACCATTTAACATACCTATTAGCAATGCACAAGGGTTTCAATTTCTACACACTCTCTCCAACATGTATTTTCTCTGTGTTTTTTTTTTTTTTTTTTTTGGGTATTGGTCATTCTAATGGTTCTAATTTGGTTCCTGTATTATTTTTGAAGCAAATCCCAGACATCCTAACATCTCACACACAAATATTTCAGTATGTATTTCTAAAAGATAAAGACCCATTCAAAAAATATAACTCCAACCACAATTAATAAAACATTATTTAATATCAATATTCACAATTTCAACTATTTCAGAAATGTAATAATTTTTTTTCATTTTTCTGTTTAGATCTGGATTCAAGTAATATTCATACATTGCTCTTAGTTGTTGTCACTGAAGTCTTTTTAAATCTATAGTTCCTTTCAATTCTCTTTAATTTTCCTTGAAATTTATTTGTTGAAAAAGTTGTATTGTTTAATAAAGTATCCCACAGTCTGGATTTTGCTAATACAATTGCATGATATTTAGTATGTTCCCCTATATTTCCTTGTGAATTGGTAGTTGAAGCTAGAGGCTTGATCAAATTCAGTTTCAATTTTTTTGACAAGACTACTTAGGTGGTGTTGTGTTCTTCCATCGGAGATTTACAGTATCTGGATATCTCATTTTGTGCTACTAGCAGTCATTTATAATCATTGTTTAGCTCTGCTTCATCCAGTATGGTAGCTATTAGTCACATGTTGCTATTTAAATTAATTCCAATTAAATAAAATTAAAAATTCAGTTTCTCAGTTGCACTAGCCATGTGTCGAATGTTCAATAACCTCATGTTGCTCATGGCTACTGTGTTAGGACAGATATAGAATATTTCTATCATCACAGAAAGTCCTATTGGACAATACTGGTCTAGGTCTATTAATTCATTAAGGGTTGTGATACAGTGCTATTCTAATTCTAACATTGTTTTATGTTTACTAGCTGGAAAACTCCTACAGAGTGAAATTTCCCCATATCTACTATTTGGTTACCAGTGATACAGTTTATATTGGAAGTCAGGATGGATCTTTATTTTTTCCCTTTGATGAGATTAAAATTCTATGTTAGAAATCAATAAATCATTCTGACATCAACATAATTATGTAATTATTGTTCGCTGTAGAGCCAGCTAATAAATTATGGTTACACTTTCCCCCCTCCAGCTTTTTCTTTTCCCTAGTTTCCAAAATTCCCTTGCCTTTCATTGCACCATTTTACATTATCAATTTTCTCCCCCAGTTCTGTATAACGTTCATCTATTCTATTAAGCTTCTTTTTTTCCCCTTGAAGCCTATTCCTTGAATTTTTCTTCCTGTTGGAACTTCTCCCTTCATTGCTCTCTGGGATTATATATCTTACATCTTCTTTTTTCTTGGCTTCTTTCATTGGTTTGCTAAATATGTCTTTCTAAAGTAACTTTCTAAAAAATGTTTGTGGAAGTCAAAATTTCTGAGTAATTTCATTTCTGAAAAGATTTTTATCCTATATTCACTCTTGTTTGATAGTTTGGTTGGACAGAGAATTCTAATTTTAAACTCTGGACTCTCATATAGAAAGTTAAGTACAAACCTCATTATTATTATTTCTTGTTAATTTTAGTATTCCCTGTCTTCCAGTGGATAGGGATTTCCTTCTCTGCACTTGAGTAAGATAAAAAAGATTCTCAGGGAGTATTCTGGTGTTCTGTGCTAGATTCTATCTATCTAAATAGTTCTCAAATAGATGATGAATGTAAGTAGATATTAATTTCATACATAATATTTCTGAAATGTTACAAAATCTGAATGTGTAAAAATCAAACAACAGCTAAAATGTGGTATGTGCTATAACTCAGTAAACTAATGTTTCTCCCGAAGATAGCTTCACTGGTCTGAGAATAATGCAGTAGAAATAAGTGTGGTTCCTCTACTACCCCTAGTGATCCAGTACTGAAATTTTTGCTTCCCATCCCTGCAACATTGGGCTCTGCTGGTCTAGAGGTCTCAGTTCCCAAGAGAGGAACTCTTCCACTAGGGGACACTGCAATGGTTCATTTAAACTGGCAGTTGAGATTGCCACCCGGGTACTTGGAGCTCCTCATGCCAGTGAATCAGCAGCTAAAGAAAGAGTTACTCTACTGGCTGGAGTGATTGAATGATCCTAATTGTCAAGGAGTTACCACTAAGCAAAGGAAGAAAGGAGGATATCTGGAATGCAGAAGATACACTGGGCATCTCTTACTCCTTCCAGGTCCTGTGATTAAAATCAATAGACAACAACAGTATAATACCAGGAGAACTGCTAATGGCTCAGACCCTTCAGAAATGAAGATTTGGGTAACCCCACGATGCAAAGAACCATGACCAGGCTATGTGCTTTACTGAGGGCAGAGGAATAGGTAGTGGAAAAAGGTAGTTATAAATATCATCTATAACCATGTAACCAGTAGCAGAAATAAGGACTATAATAATTATTTGCATCTCCTTCTTGTTTTGATATATTTGTGTATATATTAACCAATATTTTTCCTTCTTCCTCTCATTCCTCTACCCTCTAACGTGTGTTAACAGTAGTTAACCTTATACCTCAGTATTGAAGTTACAGGATAACATAGGAAAATGTGATTCAGCTAGAAGAGGCATGGACAATATCCAAAGATGGTTAAAGGGATTTTGTATCCTCTTGGAGAGAGGGTTAGGTTGTTTTTGGTTGTGTGAGGGATAGCTGCATTATGTTAAATGAAAGCATGGTTTTTCTATTGTCTTTTTTCTGAAGTAAAGTATGATTTAAAGGGGTATATACAGATGCCAAGTTGACAAGGCAAGTTAGTAGCTTTGTACAGTGCCAGATTATCTAAGATGGAACTGAATTTCTCAGAATTCCCCTCCCTATATGGTTCTGAATAGGTGTTGTCTGAAACAGACATTTTATGTGAATTTGGAAGCCAGCAGTGAAGCAGAGCTGTATCTGTCACTCTCTGAAAGTCAGTGCAGGGTACAAGGCAGGTGGGCTGCTTTCCCAATACTGTCACTGACTGACTTGGTACCCACCATGTGCGGCGGCAATGGGGCCCGTAGCTCCTACAGTTCTCAGAGGATCTCTTCTTTGAGCTTTTCTGAGTTCTGGGCCCAGTGTATATGCAGCTTTGGGTGAAAGATACCAGCTTTTCTGGCAGGTTACCCAGGACATCAAAGCTGGAGGTGGTAATAGAGACATGGGTTCCAGTTCTCCCTCATGTTTCTTTGCTCTCATTTGTGGTTGGCTTTTCTTCCCTGGCTGACTTAGAGTGACTTAGGCTCAACACTAGATGCAGAGGCGATGACTGCTCCACCAGCTCCCATAATTGCATAGAATCCATTTCATAGTGGTTCTGCTTTTCTCACTGAACCACACCCCTAAAGCCAGGTCAGAAGGAATATGGGAACAGAGTGGGATTTCTAAGCCAAAGGCTGTTCAATTTTCATGGGAGGAATATACATAATCTTTTCAGTATCTAAATTTATGAATTTTACTCCAGAGAGTTTTTAAGATGCTCTCTTAAGGACTAACTTACTAAAACAATACCATTTTTGTTGTTTCATTCTTAAAAGAAAAATAATATACATATACATACTTTTTAATTACTTCACAGCATACTGTTGCATAAGTGTACCATAATTATTTAACCCAATCTCTTATTACACTATTTTGTTTTTCTTGAAACACACACACACACATATGTATGTATACATATACATATATATTAGAAAACTTGGCAGTTACAGACAATCACCAGGTTACTGATAACATTTTGGTGAATATCCTTCAAGTCTTTCTTCAATGCATATATCTATAATGTATATATACACATAGACATACTTTATTTTTATAAAAATGTAATCACCTTTAAATTCTGTTTTATGAAACGGATTCCCCCAAGAGTATATCATGAATATTTTAATCTCTAATTAGTCCCCAATTCAAGAATATACTTTTTAATTACTTCACAGCACCTTGTTGTGTAAGTATACCATAATTATTTAACCCAATTTCTTATTATAACTCTCAGACTATTTTGTTTTTCTTAATTAAAAAAACAACACTGAGATGAACATTTTTCATTAATCCTTTTAACAAATTTTTATTGAGTAGCTACTTTGTGCCAGGCATGTAATAGCTTCATCTCTGTGCAAATATACATGGCTAAATTTCTGTATGGTTAAGCTTTTCAACAAGTGTGTATTGTGAGAAGGAAGGCATAAACAGGGAGGATGCATCAATTTAAAATCTGCACAGATTTAACTTTACAAAAACAATGAGGTGGTTCTAAGTCTTTCTAGAAGACATTTTGGAATGCAACATTATCAATGAATCTTTCGGAGTCCCTCTTATGTTTGCCTACCTCTAGAGGAAACCTGAATTTATTGGTCCATCATATGAATTGAAGCTTGAAAAGGATTTTCTCCATGTTCCCAACTTCCTTTTCTCATCAAAGTGCCCCCAATTGCATCTACCTGTACATACACTGTGGCCCACTGTAAACTGAAGTAGAGCAAGCAGAATCTCAGTCCCAATCCCAGACCTGCTAAATCAGCATCTGCATTTTAATGTGATTCTCATACACATTAAAGTGGGAGAAGCATTGATTTAGACCTTGATATTTGGCCCACACTTGACCCTATTCCTCCTCTCTGAACAGCAGAGGTGAGGAGACCAGACTAGCAGTAACAGCTGTGTCGGACAGGAGCTGTACCCAAGGATCCACTTAGATATTTTTCACCATCCCCAAGCCCTGCCTGTACAGGAAGTCAGCCACTAAAGATAGGCTGCCTGTAGGAGACATAAGGACCTAAGGGACCTCTGCAACTTCTTCAGCAGGGTAAAAAAGGGTGGGACAGGAAAAGGTGGACAGTAAGCTCCTGAATTCCCCAAACCACAGTATGTCTAGGTGCTACTTTCCCCCTTTAGCACATAGCTTTGTCATGAGACATCCCTTTGCTGACCAACCTCTTTTCCTTTTGCGTTTGCCGCATGTTAAAAAGTCATCATCTAAGACTTTTCTCCATGAATTAGAAACTTTAAGTTGTCAGGGACTGGATGTGCCTGTTTTTCAACAGTTTCTGGCAGTTCCTTGCTTTTATGGTGTAGTCATGGTGAAATCTGAGTCATCTGAAGATGGTGGCAGTGACAAAGAGCTGGGGAAGGAGCTGCTGACAAGCTGGGACTGGGATGAGCTGGAGATCAGTAACGCTAGGCACCAGGGCCACCGACCGTTAGGACAGGAGAGCTACCCCAGTCCTAATTGTGTTTATACAAACTGCTCCGTGCTTTACAGTTCTAATGAATATTTTCTGTAGCAAGTGTGGTTAGACAGCCGAAAGTATAAAGCATCTCCCCAATTGTTTCTCAGAGTTCCAAGCAACAACACCTAACTCTTGCTTGCATAAGAATTCTTCTTTTTCTTTTTTAAGCTGAGAAATTACATTTTCCCGGCAAGGCAAACAATATTCCTCGCTTTTTGTTTTAAAGTAATAAAGTTCTCCAGTGCCCATGCATATAAAGTAAAACAACTACTCAATAAATACTCCCGTTTGGCGTGTGTGTGTGTGTGTGTGTGTGTGTGTGTGTGTGTATTTGCTATTTCTCTAAAATTCTGACTCACAGTCTGGAGGACAATGATTAATTTTTTTCCACTTCACATAGCTGCTATGAATTTCTCCTCACGAGGATGGGCCTGTTTACTCAACTCTGGGCATCGCTGGTAAAGCGCTAGGGTAAAGAGCCCGAGGCACCGGGTGGGCTGGGGAAGTGGGAGCCCTGTGTTCTCCGCGGTAGCCGGGATGCTGGGGCCAGGTTGGGCTGACCCCCCTGGATTTGCGATGTTTGTCAAAGTAGCAAGAAGCGCCATTGTGATGCGGGTGGGAAGGGTGGAGCCACCAAGTCCCGTCTCAATTTAGATCTCTCACTCCTCTTTTAGGCGCGCCCATTTCAGACTGCTAAACTCCAGAGTCAGGGGGAAAAAAAAAATCAGGGAGGAGGTAGAAAGCCACACCCCGCGAATTTCCCCAGGAGCCGAAGGTCGCCAAGGCAGACGCGGCTGAGATGCGGACCCCACGGCTCCTGACCGCTGCCCACCTCGTCTGCGTGTGGACCGCAGCGCTGGCAGCAGCCCCCGGGTAAGAGCGCCGAGGCGCGGGGCGCGCGGGGCGCTCTGGGCGCGCTGGGCGGGCGGGCACGCGAGGCAGGCGGGGCCGCGGTGTCCGCCTGGGCCCGGGCTGCGGGAGGCGGCAGCGGCTGTGCAGCAGCTGGTGGGAAACGGCCGCGCGGCGGCAGCCCCCAGCCAGGCACTGGCCTGGAGTTTTGACCATGTGTCGCTTCAGCTTGGTTCTCCATGAGACAGTTATTTTCTCCACAGATGAAGTTGTTTTAGCGTTTTTCTGGCCATAACTACTTTCTAAAGAGAGTCATTTTATTTTTAGTACACGTTGCTTCTGCATTTTTCTCAACTGTTTGCTTTCAAATAATGTGCCTTCTTCTTCCAGAACATATGATACTATTCTTTCTAAACAAGGTGTCTCCACTTTGGTATGGGCAAAAGTGTGGCTGAGGTGACTGAAGTGTGGGTTCAGGAGCAGACATTGTAGGAAGGTAACTACCGAGGCACCCAAATAATGGGGGAGTGCCCTACTCCTAAAGGTTTTTGTAGCTGAGCCCTAACCCCTAGCTTGGGCAGAGAAAAGTGCTGTTTTAGTGACTTTTATGTTCTGCTATACCTGGAAATTTCATCACTGAATCGTTTAATTTCTGATGGTGTATTTCAATCAATGGTATTGGTTAGATGATGTTTTCTTGGGCAAATGCACAAACATAAAGATTTGAATAAGAAACAAGCAAAATCCTAGCGTGTGCGTGCGTGCGTGGATGTGTGTGTGTGTGTGTGTGTGTGTGTGTGTGTGTGTGTGTGTGTGTTGAAGCCAAGAAAAAAATCACACTGGGATGAAGTCATCTGTAAAGGAGAAGTTTAGAGGCTTGTACATTGCCAATAACTTTTGCCTGCCCCAGTGTGAGCCATTTACATGGAGGCTCATCCTGTCCTGTTTGTGGTTGATAAAATGGAAGTAATAACACAGGTCCTACTCCAGTGGTGTATGAATTACTGCATTAAAATTGATTTATGGGAGTTGTTTCAATAGCATTTCAGTGCAATTGTTAAATGGAGCCATGGGGCAATATTAATTGGAACAATTGCAATTGGCACCATATAGGGAGTCTGTCTCATTACTTATAGAATTTGAGGATCACAAAAGAATAGAGATGTGAGGATAAGAAAGTTTGTTTTTCCCTTGTTGGGAACTCTTTAGGCCCCGTTTTCTGGTGACAGCCCCAGGAATCATCAGGCCTGGAGGAAATGTGACTATTGGGGTGCAGCTCCTGGAACATAGCCCCTCACCGGTCACTGTGAAAGCAGAGTTGATCAAGATGGCAGCAAACCTCACTGTCTCTGTCCTGGAAGCAGAAGGAGTCTTTGAAAGAGGTAAGCTAAACAGCATAGAGTTTTACCCTTTTGCTGTAATAATTGGAATATGTTAATAAAGCCATGTGTTTCGTATGGTAACAGAGAAACCCCACATTTGCAATGGCTTATGTAATAATTAAAAGCACTTCTTCATAAAAAATTAAAAGAACTTTTAATTCTTACTCATGTAAATCCCAAAATGGTGTTCTTAGGTGCTCTTCCAGGTGGTGATTCAGAGACCAATGTTCCTTCTACTCTTTGGTTCCATCACCATCGTCAACATGTAGCTTCCAAGTCTTCAGGCGAAGAGCACAGAATTTCTCATGTGAAAATGTTTTATGGGTTAGACCTAGAAGTGGTTCATATCACTTCTGTTCCTCTTCTGCTGCAAAGGATGCTGGGAATGTAGGCCATTGTGTGCCCACAAGAGGAAATGAGTGTAGTTAACAGTTTGACACAAAACTATTTATTGGATGTAGGAGATTTTACTAAATAGGCCTGTGGGAAGGAAAAGAAGAGCTGCACAATGCTTAAAATGTTGTTTTATGGAATATTTCTTAATATTTAAAGTTACAGAAAAAAAGAGAAATAATGTGAAAGTGAGAGCCATTTGTAAAAGAACCTACATATCTGTTTCAAGTTTGGGTTCTAACCTGGCCCAAGGTTAAATTGGGTCATTGAATGTTTTCTTTTTCAATACTAAGGGAAAAATAATTTTTTGGTAAATACTTAAATAGTTAAATATTTTTTCCATTGAAATGAACATTTATTGTACTTTTTTCTAGTTGAAAAAATAATATATACTTAGTGTTTACAACCTGATAAACACTGGAAATAAAGGAAATAAACTCATATCACCCATAATCCTACCACCCAAGTATAAACACTGTTAACTAGAAGCATGTTTAGATGTTTAGTTAGAGGCCAGAAGTTGAGGCATAAATTCCTATAATGTTAAGAGTTATCTTAAAAAAAAGTCATTTAAAGGCATATAATGAAGGATGGATGGGATTCCACAACAGTTCATTATATAAATGTTTATACTCCACCAGCATAGAGAAATTATTTACACCATCATGAAATGAGATAAAATCAGAGTTGATTTACATCCATGGTTCTTTCTCCACTGGAAGTTGATTGACTGGGTGGATAAGTTTGGGATAGGAGTCAGGAGGAGGTAATGTGTGTAGGGGCCAGGCCACTTTATCTTTCATAGGTGTGATATCTGAAAAAAAGAGGTGTTCCTGGAGAGGAAATGTACGTTAATGCTTAAGATCTGAGATTGAGTCTTACTGCTTGTTTGTATGATCTTGGGCAGGTTACTTAATAGCTCTAATCCTCAGTTTCCTCATCTGTAACATGGGGATAATGAAACTTAATTCCCAGGACAGTTATCAAGTTAAAATCAATATCTAGAACCTATTAAGTACTCAATAAACAACAGCTGTTAATATTATAAATAGTAATAATATTGAAGAAGATGAAGGAAACATTTCCTTTTTGTGTGGAGGTGGACCTCTGCTTTTATTATTGAACCATTGTTTTTGAAAATGAATGAATTTGGTCTTGTGATAATGGCTAAAGAAAATATTGAAATACTGAATCACAATAGACAATAAGGTAGTTCCACATTCGTTATTGTTTATTAAGAATTATTATTTTGGCTCTACACTAGGTGTGGGAGTTTTACTGCAACGCAGAGGTCCAGAATAACATGGATGATTTTGATAAATATTTGGGTTTTGCTTGGACATACTCTTATTCTTGAATTTTCCCTGCATTGTCTTTTTCACAATTTTCCTTATCAGTCTCCTTTTTTTCTGCAAGTAGTCCCAACACTAGGGGTGTGTTTTATTGTGGCTTGATTTTTAACTTTATTCTTAGATTTTTCTCTTGGGAAGAGAGTCCATCACGTGCCTCTGGGAAGTCTAAAGTGCTCAAGACTGGATCCCAGAACGCTATCCTGGGAGCAGAATAGATCTTTGAAAAAGAGAGAGAGAAAATACACTTCTTTCAGGAGCTGGTTTTGACTTGGTTGACATACAGTTTCATTGAAAACACCATTGCTGGGAGCACGCTCTCTCTTTCAAAGGAGAATTATACTCTGTTATCAGAGGCTGTGTGTCATTGTTCTCAGAGCAGATGCTTCCTGGAATGTGAGGACTTACACGGATCAAGACATTTCTCCCTCCTTGTCTTTACATCCTTTGCTTTATCTGACTTCTCCAGTTGTAGATAAAAAAGGACTTCTAAGTCAGAGGCTTCTGGATCTTCCTAGAATTCATTTTTGATCTTAACCACATTAACACAAACAAATAATTACATTTTAGGTCTGATTATTTCATCACTTTCTTATGAGGCCCTCCAAGAAAATGTTGATTTTAATAAAGATTCATCTTCTAGCAGAGTTAGGTAAGGAAGGGGACTGTGTCTGAGTGGGTGTTTCTAGCAGTCCTGGTCTTCTTAGAAATTCCTGGGGCAGGGCAGCATTTCACTATAAACACAATGAATTTCTAGCTTAATTTGTGTCAGAAATAGTAATACCTAAAGGATTTGAATTGTAGAATATACTTTAATAAAGGCAGAAAAGTAGGGCTTGTCCTCGAGGAAGAGTTGATTTGTTTGTTTGATAGACGTGGGGAAAATTTTGTTTGCATCTTTATCCTTGACGCTAGCAGCATTGATTATAGTTTATCCATTTTTAAATAAATTAATTCTACATTTATTGGGGATTAATTTTTTTTTTTTGACAATAGCCCTTTAGAAAAAATGTTTCTACTAAACTTTGTGGAGTTTTCTAAAGATGTATTAGTGCCTCTTTAGTGGTGAGATTCAGACATTTAAGGGTACTTGTCATTATCGCCGCCGCCACCACCACCACCACCACCATCATTGTCATTGTCACCATCATCATCTCTATAGTGAATAGAATTTGGTTCATAATCTTATATTCCATTAAATATAAGAGTAGGGCATCTCCTGGTGAGTGCCTGCTGGTCTGGAGCACTGGGTATTTATGGTGCCAAGCCTACCTCCATCTTCCATTAAGGTATTGGGGTGAGATGTACTTTATTAGTGTGTCTATATTCTTTAATAACTTGCCTTTTCTTTTTGTCCTAAAATCTTGGAGAGTTAATGGGGTGTTTACCTTCTATTTCTAACAATTAAAAATTCTTCTTTGTTCTATGTTGTCTTTCTGTCTTTCTCACATTGACTATGAGCTATGCTATTTTTCATCTTGATCCAGTAAGGGTGGGAAATCAATATTTCTTTAATTTGAAGTATTAGCTGAAAAACTGAAAAAAAAATCCAGTTCAGTCTGGATGGTTTTGTGGTAGAAACAAAGCTCCTGAACATGTGTTTCATGGCACACAGATCAAAATCAGTCCCATGGTTTTTATGAGAGTAGATTAATGAGTATAGTGTTTGGGCAGATCTCTTAGGGCAGGTTTTCACAGGCAGCTTTGCCAATAGAATACAGTTGGAACTTGTTGTTACTTGAGAATTATTTTTCAAGGGAGTGAACTCTTCATTCATGTGTTTTCGCTATTGTGTCTGATATGTATTGACAGGTAGGTGGTGCCTGAGGTTAAAGGACTATAGTGTAATCCTGAGGTGCCTGGGCTCCGAAGCCAGGCTACCTGAATTTCCCCCCATTAGTGGTTGTGTGGCTGTGGGCAGTCATGATCTCACCAGGCTTCAGTTTTATCATCTGAAGAATGGTGGCTCCTGCCCTATACAATGACACAGTTATTGGGAGGATTAAATGAGGTAACATGTTTAAAGCACTTAATACATAGGAATTATTCAAGAAAATGGTAGCTGTTGTTATTGGAAGAGGATTGCAACAATCATGTCAGAGGCAATTATTAATCACCTATTGGGATGATCTTGAACTGGGAACTCTATAAAAGGCACATCAGTAGGAAGGAAGGGAAGGGACTTCATGTGTTAAATATTGAGTTTCCCCATAGTGCCAGGGACTTCCTGCACAATATTTAACTTCAGTGACACTATAAAGAAGGCACTAACACCCTCATTTTAGAGATGAGGAAACTGGAGCTAAGAGAGAACAATTAATTTTCCTGAGTTAACACACTAAATGGCAAAGCCTGAATTTGAAGTTGGGTCTGTTAGTTCTTTTGGCTCTGAATTTGAAGGTTGTGTACTGCCTGGAAAAGTATGAAATATTTTTTGTTTGCTTGACTTTGGGATATGAATACAATGTTGTATCAGTCATCTTCGTCTAAAATCATTTTCCTGTTTACTGGTGGTAGTTTAATCTTGGATCTAATGAAATCTAATCTGGATCTAAAGAATCACAAGATGCAGTGCTAGCTTTACTCCTAATTTATTTTGAGCTTCATAGAGCTGAGCAGGGTCTCAGAGATAAGCAATTCAATCACCAAATCTATGGCGGAGGAGTCTGAGGCGTGTTTGGTGACTTCCTCAAGGTGAAATTGCTTATTGGTGGGGAAGCTGGAAACAGATTGCAGGTCCCCGAGTTTGAGTTCAGTGCTATTTCCATTGTACTATAGGAAACTTTCCTAACATATGAAAAACTGTGTATAAGATGGAGAATATATTTGCCAATGTTGATTTTTTTTTAATATGGAAGAAAATAAAACTAAGGAGCTTAAAAATGCTTACCTGCATTTTTGTGCAAGTTTCTTATTTCAGCTCCAGGTGGAGTTTCTCTTTATGAACTAATGGGTCTGCATGCAGTGGGGGCATGCTAGGAGCTTCATAGATGTTTCTAAAACTAAATTCTGTAGCTGTGTTTCTCAAAGTGTGAGTCATAATTATTAAAAACGCAGATTCATGGCCACCGCCTCTAGACATAGGTAAAGCCTGGTAATCTAAACTTTATTTTAAGCAATCACCACAAGTGATTCTTAGACACCTTAAAATGAAAACAACTGCCCTTCAGTATCTCAAGAATTGTTCTTGAGCTAGTACCGGAAAGCCTAAGAGTGAGAGGCGTGCCTTTTCAGGTCTATGATAATTCATGGCAGCTGAGAGAAGGCTCCTCCCAGACTTCTGCATTTGCCTTTCAAGCAGCCCCTAACGCTAAGCATTGGTGTTAATTTTCATGTGTTGGGGTTTGATTATGAATCGGTGATTGAGTGAAGTTGAAAGTGAACATACTGATTCTTTAAACTCCAAGTTAAACATCTGCAGCTTCTTTTCTAACATGGAGTGAGTCACTGTGACTCACTTAGGGGTTGTGGTGGAAACAAATCAGAGCCTAAGAATTTGGGCTGAGTTACTGTTTGATCCTTTACGTTGTTAAGAGGGATTTGCAATGTTGAAACTAGTTGTTTCCTCAATGATGTTCTTCCCATTGATTTATTATTTATTGATTGTTTGCTAGTATAGGTGAAACATGAATGAATGAGGGGGCGGAAGAATAAGAAAAAGAATGGCATTAAAGGAGGTTCAGAAGTTTCAGAAAGATAACATATAATATTAGAAGTGCAGAAGACTGGAGAGTTTTTATTTCTTGTTTGTATTAAAAATTCAAAGTGGTTTGTAAATAGTACTTCTTGTGTGTGACCCTGTGCCTGGTACTGTCACCTTTTACATCCAGAGCTGCACAAATGTCCATTCATAAGTGTTCCACCTCTGCTGACATATTTGGCATTTAGTGGGAACAGTTACTTCACATATTAGAAAAGGGAAGGGTGTGCCGGAGGAAAGAGCCGAGGGCCGGGAGTGGGAGTCATGAGAAGAAAATAAAGGTTTGTGTGTGTGTTTTTTGAAAAGATGTTACACTCTATTCTGCTTTAGATGTAAGTTTTGGGAGACATCCAGGTGGAGACATCCACAGATAACTTTGAAATTGCAGCTACGGAGAGCGTTTAAGGCATTGTTTTCATAGAGGCGGACAGTATTTGAAGTTGTGTTGGGAGTGCATGAGAGACACAAGAGAGACAGTGCTTACAGAGAGAACAAGACTGATGACAAATATTTGGGAAGAGGAAAATAAATCAATGAAATGGATAGACAGTGAGCAGCCAGAGACAGGGATAGTTTGAAGATGGTGAGGTGTCTCAGAAACCAAAGGAAGAAAGAGTTCAAAGATGCCAGGAAAGAAGTTCATACCGGGCCTGTACAACATAGCTAATTCAAGTTTTAAGAGTGACTTTAGTACTTGCACATAGAAAAAGTTTTATGTGCTGGAGACCAAAGTCTAACACACATTTCTAAGCCAGACAACCTTAAATAGTGCCAGGAGGTCAGAGAAGAGAAGAGAAGATGAGGACCAAAAAAAAAGGCATTGGTGATCCTTAAGTGAATGGTTTTGAGTGTTGGGAGCAAAAGCCAAGTTTTAAGTAATAAATGGGTGGTGAAAAATATAATCATATGGCTTTTAGGAAAACTTTGCCATAGTTAATCTACCTGCCTCTAAATTGTACAGATTGGTCATCTCTTTATTGGAAGTGGGAATAAACTTTAACAGAGAAGCACAGATTGGAGATATTCCCTGGTGGTACCCTAACCTGGGTCACTGCTGGATTGTAGGATTTTGGAGTGCAAAGGCTGATACTTGTATGGGAAGGGAACACAGGAGAAGAGAGAAGAGAAAGGGGCTGTTTGTGGTGGTAGCGTGAAGGAGGAAAAATTTTCTTTCTTATCTTTCTAAGTTCTTTTGGCTGGACGAATAGTCAAATTGACATGAGACAGATTAACAGGAGAAAATAACCAAATTTATTACATATGTACATATGAGGGTTCCATAAGAATATCAGACTGAGTCAGATTGGGCGGTTAAGGCTTACACATCATCTTGAGCTAAGAAGTGCAGTAGAGGGTTGTGGTTGGGACTTCAACGGGCAGGAAGGAAATTCACATGGAGATGGAAAAGCAAATGTTTGGTAAACAAATGTTTGCTGGGCCAGCTTAACAATGGGGCAGAGAGAATTTTGATCAGATGGGCCTTGCTCGGTTCCTCCTTGTCTATCACACACTAGTTCATATTAAAATATAGTTATCTACGATGCTAGCTCCCTTTCTGGAGCAGGTCCTGTACCTAAATTTTTTTAGACATTTAGGGGAAGGTTAAAGTTTCTATCTGAGTCTTTTGTTTCTTAAAAATAACCAGCTTAAAATAATCAATATCCCGAAAGGCATATTTTGGGTGGCAAATTATGTTTCCCTTCAGTAGTATGCCTCACGTGAAGCTTGAGGGGAGGGGGTAGAGGTATACTATTATTGCCTTGCCTGTCATTATGAGTAAGAAGTAGAATTGTAACTCACCATCTCTTGGTCTGAGCTAAGATGACCATCAGGCCAAAGGGGCAGTGACAAAACTTGAGAAGGAAGTAATTATTGGTGGGTCCTGGTCTTGCTTTTTCCCTTTTACTTTTTACTGCCCTAGAAAAATTCCATGTCTTGACTTTCTTTACTTGCAAAGGTGAGGGTGAAATCGGTCAAAGAAGATTTAATGGAGGGAATCAAATAGAGAGGTAGTAGAGAGGTCTGTGGGTCCTTAGTTCTGAAGAAATGATTCATGAATCAATATCTGAAAAGCAGAGTGGTAAAGAGCTTGGAAATGAATGGGGAGGACTTTTTTAAAGAGCACCTACTAGCTTCCTTTTGGCAGGACAATGTTAGGAATTTACATTTATGAAAATGTAGCTGGCAGAAATGATTTAGTATTATAAATTTAAGTTTCACTGACATATGTGTTAAATCTCCTCAGGAATATAGTTAGGACAAGGTATTTACTATTTTGAGAATCTTGAACATTTATTAGGCACCAAATTATATATGGCACAGTATTGGGTGGCATAAACATTTGGTGACCACACAAAGTTCTTGACACTATGCTCCTCGTAGGGAAGCGACGTAGGTTTCATTTCATGTGCCAACTTTAGTTGATGGCAGTTTGGTTTCAAGATCAAGTCTGGGTTTACTAGAATAGGGAGTAGATATATTAGCTGTGTTTGCTATGGGCATGGGAATGGGGAGCGTGGTATGAAGCCTGCAAATGAGCCTATTGGGTTGAAGGAGGATGATTGCTTACAGGGCTACATAGGGGCTTAAGGTAATAACAACACGGATAAGATAGAAAAGATGGAAGAGTGTGTGTGTCCAAATACTAACATGAGGGTCTACTAAGCTACAGGGAGGAATTATGAGACTTTGTTTGGACTAATATTTTGGAAGGAATAGCTGGGTCTGTCTTACACAGTTTGGGAGACACAATGGGTCAGATGGGGGGCTCTGGAGACACGTTGGAATTGAACCCTTAGCACTACTTTTACTGTCTATGTGACCTCGGGGCACGTCATTTAATCTCAGTTTGTCTCAGTTTCTTTATTTGTATAATAGTAATAATAATAATACCTGATAAGGCAAGTAAAGAGTTAGCAGGAGTGGGTTTGTGAGCTGGCAGGATGGGACAGGCAGAGTTAACAGGAACGGGCTTGTGGGCTAACATGAACAAGTTTAAACATTAACCTCTTGGCTCTGAATCCCCTGGCTAGCACTGCACCTGCAAGCTGACAAGCACCTTACATCCATCATAGGTAGGAACAGAACAGTTTCCAATCGCAACGGCAACCCCCTGCAAACTAACGAACACCCATCATAGATGGGAACAGAATAGTTCCCAATTGCAACAGCAACTCCTTACAAACTGACATCCATCATAGATGGGAACAGGACAGTTCCCACAAGAAGACGATTGTAACAGCAGCCTCCCTGCAAGCTGACAAGCACCCTACATACTGCATGGAAAAATATAAAACCCCAGCGTTCCTTCTCTTTGGAGCAGCTGTCCCTATCGGGCTCTGTCCTGGCAAAACTTCCCTTTGCCAGAACTGTCTCTCTCTTTGACTTTCAATAATTTTTTTCTTATTCTTTTAGAGTCTTGTAAATTCTTTTATTCTGCGAACGACCAGGAGTTAATTCTACGCCAAGACAGTACCTACTACAGAACATTGTTGTGAGATTTAAATGAGACAATGCTTTAGAACTGCAATGTCCAGTGCGGTAGCCATTAGCCACATGTGGTTTTTGGGCACTTGAAATGTGGCTCGTACAAATTGAGATGGGCTGTGAGTATAAAACACACACTGGATTTTGAATACTTAGTACCAAAAGAGGCAACACAACACAATCATTTTTTTTATATCAATTACATGTTCAATGGTAATATTTTGGATATATTGGGTTAAATAAAATGTTATTAAAATTAATTTCACCCATTTCTTTTTTCCTTTTTTAGGTGTACTGCCTTAACATGTTTATCATAGTGTCTGGCACATAGTAAATACTCGGGAATATCAGCTTGTTGTACCTAGCAGTTCTCGGTGTAAGATATTAGCATCTATGCCTCCCTCCTGAGCAGAAGCCTGTGCCATGAGGCCAGCTGTCTTGTTGATGGCTGTTTGATTCTGAGTCGAGTGGGCCTCCAACCTTATTTCTTGAGGAAGGAGGAAGTCTCCCTAAGAAGAGAACCATATTATAAGAGTGGAAAAGGGCAGATGGTAAACATTGTAGAGTTTGCTGGCCTTAAGGTCTTTGTGGCAGCTAGTTGGGCTTTGCCTTTGTGGCACGAAAGCAGCCATAGACAGTGTGTACCACAAACGAGAGTGCTTGTGCACCTTCAGGACTTTATTTATGGACCCTGAATTTGGAGTTCATATAACCTCCGTGTGTCACACAATATTGTTCTTTTTGTTTTTTCCAGCTATTTAAAAATGCAAAACCATTTTTAGTTCTTGAACTGTACAAAACAAGGAGTGGCCAGATTTGGCCCAGGGGCCGTAGGTTGCTGCCCCTGCCATAATAAATGCCCTGTGCATTTAACAACCCAGAACCTTGTCTGACTCTTGGTTTTGCATTTGTATTGAACCTAACATCTAGTTTATACTATCCCATTTTATTTATTTTGCATTTAGTGGGTTTTCGTTTGACCTAATTTACACTCAGCAGTCTAAATAGAACAAAACGTTATTTATGAAACGCTGTTGAGATGTGTGTAAGCAAGCAGAGGCAAGAGAGAAAAAAAATGAAAGGAGTATGTAAGGGACTAAAGGAGATTTTTTTGTTTTGTTTTGTTTTGCTTGAAATACTTGTGTTTCCTGTATAGATTGAATTCACTGAAGAGTTACTTAGCTTTAAAGTGACATTCAACTGTGGAGCAGAAACATTACATTTTCAGGTTTTGTCTTCCATGGATTTTGGTGGAAAACCCCAGTTTTTCACTTTGTCCATCCACAATTGAAGAAATTGCTGAATAATGAGAGAATATTTAGTAACTTGGTAAAGAGGTCAAAATTTTCAGATAAAAAGTGATATACCTAAGTTTATTACTCTATGGTATATTACTGAATAGCAGAATGCTGCCAGAAATAATTAAGCAGTAAATACTAAGTCAGACATATATATTGGGGAAAATCTGGTTTTTTCTTCCCATAGAGAATATTTCTGGACCTAGTGGATTTCCAATTACATACTGCTCCTTCCTTTCAACGATTCTCTACAGAGCTATTTGGTAAGCACAGATGTCAGTAGAGGCAGCATATGGTGTTATAGAGTGTGTTTAAAAAGTTAAGGAAAGGTTAGTTTTTGTGTATGCTTATTATACAATTTAAAAATAGCTTTGACTCTATTTGTAAATCAGAAGGCCAGCTCTCAGGCCTTTGCCAAGCGTGAAGCCTTAAAACAAGGTTCCTTTTGAGTGGCTTAGCAGCGTTGGGAAGGAGAAAGCACCAGAGAATTTTAAGATTGATTGACTTTCTCTGGTCATACACAAAATGATCTGAGTATAACCAAGTCATCTACAATAGGTTAGGAAGGACTTTACATAATGGAGTGTATCTTTACTCAGTGATTTAAAAGAGTGCCATGCAGTTCATGAGGTGGTGACTATTTCCTGTGTTTGTGTTTGGCAGCCTTGCCAAAAGGGAGAAAAAGTGTTTACAACTTGTAAATACTATCTATTTCGTCTTCAACCTAGCAACAGCAGAGAAAGAGATTACTATTCCTCATTTACACTCCCATCACCCCACCCCCAATTTTAGGTTTTGGTGATGTAAATTATTGCTAGAATGTTAAGACTTTTAAATAAGACTCAATAAGTGCCTAGGAAATTCTAAGCTGCATTTGTAAATTTAAAAGGAAGTCGGAAAAGAAATATCAAGTCCTTAAAGTTGACCTTTTAATAAGGACCATGAGACCAATTAGTGGGCCTGAAATTCACTCCCTGAATCCAGCAAGAATTAGGGGTGTGTGGCATCCCTACCCCTACACTCTAGCTTTTGGGTGCAGCTTTTGTTTCTGGCTCTGTGTCTTTCCTGGGTCTATGAATGGACATGGTCACGTGTCAGAGCAGTGGGATCCAGGCATGTAGTCAACTTCCTCTTCCAATTTCTCTCTAATGAGAAAATCCCTCAAAGGTTTGACTCTATTAAGAGCTACATTAAAAAAAAGTTCTATGAAACGGGATCTCCTGCACTTCAAATCTGGGTAGCTGGTTTTGAATTGCTAAAATGCTTGCCTTCCGGTTAATCAACCTACTAGATTTATTTGGATTGTAAACTCGCAGCTGTTTTTTACTTTCTCCTTTCGTGTCGTCACTTAGTTAAACATAAATTATGCCTTCCTTCCTCCCCCCACTTAGTCTTTGTAAATTTGCCAGCAATGGGAGGTAGACCGCATGTCAGGCCATGATAGAAGGGAAGCATATTGTTTCCTCCAGTCATTAGGCTGACAAAATTGTCAACCTCCATGGTTTATCTTAAAGTAATGAAAAATAGGTAACTCAATAATCGAGGCTGGTGGTTTGTTGGGGGCTTAACTCACTGCAGTTTTATTTTTCGGTTTTCTTCCAATGTGGGACAGAGAGGTGGATGCCCCACTGTACTGCCCAGGTACAGTCCTCAGATGAAGGACTCATTCCCTCAAGCTCTGGGAGTGTGGCCACAGATTGCCCTCAGAGAAGCCCGGCTGCATCCGCTAAGGAGAGTGCCGTGCCTGAGGAGCACCCTTTCTTGTGTTGGGGTCCACCCCTCCCTGTGTGGAGGTGCAGCCAACTCTGGACAACTCTTGAGGGTCATCACTGCTTCTGAGTGCCCCTTGTGGACAACTCTTGAGTCTGCATTGCATCTTCCTCCCCCTCCCTTTTCCTTTTCCCCTTCCCCTCCCTCTCCCACACCCAGTCTACTTCCCTTCCTTTCTCCAGGTGCTGATTCCAAGAGCACTCCCTACAAAACCTCTTGCGCTTGAATCATCTCAGAGTTGGAACACACGTAGTTATTGTTTTACTTTCTTTTGAAGAGAACTTTTCAGATGTTGTGTCACACGGGGTGGCAGGCAGAGTCTCTGCTCCTGCTCCCCATACAAGAACGCAGGACATGGTGAGGCCAAAAAGGAACACCCACGGAGCCATAGGTAGGGGAGTCATACCACTATAGTCTTGCTGGCAGCTGGGTTGGAGACACAGGAAGCAAGAGCCACACTGTCCTCCGTCCTAACTGCAATCCGCTCTTGCCAGCTCAGCTGCCATCTTCTTGCTAGCCCACCATTTGCTGCTAGCGTAGCCACAGCAGTTATATTAGTGGCCAATGGCTCACTGGTTACAGCTGACGGCCAACTAGCCACAGCTGATGGCCATCCAATCACAGTTGATGGCCATTTACTACCTGAGCCAGCACCTTTCTATGTGAGGCCAAGAGCCTGGAAACTGCTTTCTGGCTCTGTCCCCACATCTTGAAATTAACTTCAAACATCAGAACTGTGTAGTGTGAAGAACTGATATAAAAGTTGGGAAAATTCCTAGTTTTTGTATCCTTTTTAGAAGTTGCATAACATGAATTATTTTAAAATCATCTCCACTACTGCAGTACTTACAGTATAACTCTAAGGGTTGGGAGAAACATGGAAGAAGAATCCACAGGTTCTGGTGATGACTGCTATAGAGTTGAGGAGAGGAAGGAGTCTGAGATGATTGAGGTTTTGAACCTCTGGGACTGAGGGCGTGGTGATATCAACATACACCAAAGGTCTCCAGGCTGTGGAACTTTTACAATAATCAAAGGTAGGTGAATAAAAGAACAAAAGTATAACTCTGTTCTTGTACTGACAGGTAGTACAGAGTAGTGTTTAGAGATCGGACCCAAGAGCCAGGCTGCCTGGGTTAGAATTTTGGCTCCATTACTTCTTTTCTGTGTGACCCTGGGCAAGTCACTAAATGTCTGTGACTCAGTGTTCTCATTTGTAAAATAAAGATAATAATACTTAATAGGATTCTGGTGAGTATTAAACCAGTTAATATATGTAATTATTGTAGAACATCCTAAATAGTATCTATTATTATTATATTCACAAATTAAAAAAAATATATATGAAGTCAGATCTGTTAGTCATTTTATTTCTTCTAGGCATCTTCCTTTAGATTAGCCCCGTCAATAGAAGTATAATGGTACAACCTGTGTGTTGTAACAGTTTCTAATAACTGCATTAGAAAGGCAAAAAGAAACATATGAAATTAATTTTAATAATATATTTTATTTAACCCAATAATTCATAAATATTATCAGTTCAACATGTAATCACTATACAAAACTATTAATGAGATAGTTTACATTCTTTTTTTGTTTTAAGTCTTAGAAATATGGGGCGTATTTTACACTTGCAGCGTATTTCAGTTGTTCAAGAGCTACTTCTGTCTAGAGGCTGCCGTGTTAGACTGTGCAGCTTAGAGGCTTGCTAGTTAATTTTTTTTTTAATTTCAAAAGTGTTCCAGTTATCTATTGCTGTGAATGAACCAAACCCAAAACTTAGTGACTTAATTATTTCTTAGTGGTTTATTATTTCTCACGAGTTTCACTCACTCAGCTTGTATACATAAGATTGATGATTTTTGGCAGAATCATTTTTTACCATGATAGTTGTGAAATTTTCTAATTCCTTTTATATTTATTAGTTGGAATTATATGATTAAGAAGAATTTTTTCTTTTCCCTCATTTAGTCATCTATTTAATTACATAGCAATATGAACTCATAAACTGTTGTTTTTTTCAGTAGTTTATAATCCATTATTTATTTGAATGCTCAGGTTGTCTGACCATTATATATATCTATGTAGATATGTACTCATATTAATATATATGACTTTATTTTTTTTGCTGATTTTCCATATTACCCCTGTCCCCACACATGTATAAATTCCCCCATTATCAACATCACTCACCAGAATGGTACTTTTTTTTTTTTTTTTTTTAGCAAGGATGAACCTTCCAATGTAGGTACATTGTAATTACCCAAAGTCCTTTGAGTTCACTCTTGGTGGTGTACATTCTATAGGTTGGGATGACTGTATAATGATGTATCTACCCATTATTGTAATATCATACAGAGTATTTTCACTGCCCTAAAAATCCTCTGTGCTCTGCCTGTTCATCTCTTCCTGCCACCCTCTGGCAACCAGTGATTCTTTTACTGTCTCCATAGTTTTGTCTTTTCCACAATGTCGTGTAGTTAGAATCGTACAGTATGTATACTTTTCAGATTGGCTTCTTTCACTTAGGAATATGCATTTAAGTTTCCTCCATATCTTTTAATGACTTTATAGCTCATTTCTTTTTAATGTTGAATAAATTCCATTGTCTGGATGTAGCACAGTTTACCTACTGAAGGGCATCTTGGTTGCTTCCCAGTTTTAGCAGTTATCAGTAAAGCTTCTATAAACATCTATATGCAGATTTTTGTGTGCACATAAGTTTCCAACTCTTTTGAGTAAATACAAGGCGTGTGAGTGCTGGATCTTATGGTAAGAGTATGTTTATTTGTGTAAGAAACTTCCAAACTGTCTTCCAAAGAGGCTGTACCATTTTGCATTCCATCAGCAATGTATGAGAGTTCCTATTGCTCTATATCCTGGTCAGCATTTGGCATCATCAGTGTTTTGATTTCGGGCCATGCTAATAGGTAGGTAGTGGTATCTCATTGTTGTTTTAATTTGCATTTCCCTGTGAGTTGGAGCATCTCTTATAATTCTTATTTGCCGTTTGCATAGCTCCTGTGGTGAGGTGTCAATATCTTTAGCTTATTTTTTAATCAAGTTTTTTTTTAAAATGGTTGAGTTTTAACAGTTCTTTGTATATTTTGGATAACAATCTTTTATCAGATGTGTCTTTTGCAAATATTTTTTCCCAGTCTGTGGATTTTTTTCTTATTCTCTTGACATTTTCTTTTGCAGACCAGTTTTTAATTGTAATGAAGTCTAGCTTATCAATTATTTCTTTCATGGGTCATGTCTTTGATGTTGTATATAAAAATGCATCACCATACCCAAGGTCATGTAGGTTTTCTCCCTATGTTATCTTCTAGGAATTTTATAGTACTGCAATTTACATTTATGTCTATGACCCATTTTGAGTTAATTTTTGTGAATGATGTAAGGTTCCTTTTTTTGCATGTGGATATCCAGTTGTTCCAGGACCATTTGTTGAAGAGATTGTCTTTACTCCATTGTATCGCCTTTATGAAAGATCAGTTGACTGTATTTATGGCGGTCTGTTTCTAGGCTCTCTGTTATCCTCCACTGATCGATTTGTCTATTTTTTTCCAATACCACACTCTCTTGATTGTTGTAGCTTTATAGTAAGTCTTTGTATCAGGTAGCATCATTCTTCCAATTTTATTTTTTACCTTCATTGCTGAGTTGGCTATTCTGGGTCTTTTGTCTCTCTATATCAATTTTAGGATCAGTTTGTCAATATCCACAAAATAACTTTCTGGGATTTTAATTAGGATTTCATTGAATCTATAAATCAAGTTTGGAAGAAATGAGAACTTGACAATACTGAGTCTTCCTATCCATGAGCATGGAATATGTTCTTCATTTATTTAGTTCTTTGATTTGTTTCTCAGAGTTTTGTAGTTTTTCTTATATAGATTTTGTACATATTTAGTTACACTTATACCTAAGTATTTCATTTTTGGGTTGGTGCTAAGGTAAATGGTATTGTTTTAAAATTCAAATTCCACTTGTTTATTGTTGGTACATAGTAACCATAATATTATAATTTAAATTGAGGAACCCCTTTCTCCACATGTGTTCAGGTATCTGGTAAGACCAGAGAAAATTCTGCTACATGGAAAATAGTCTCAATTCCAATTCTTTTTTCAGAATGAAATTTTAAATGTTTCAGCCCAAATATTTCACAGGGTCTCTCTTTTTGCCTGCAGAGTACCATGCCTCTTTTTGTCAAATATATATATATATTTTTAATTGGGGAAGGGGAACAGGACTTTATTGGTGGAACAGTGTGTACTTCCAGGACTTTTTTCCAAGTCAAGTTGTCCTTTCAATCTTAGTTGTGAAGGGTGCTGTTCAGCTTCAAGTTGTTGTCCTTTCAGTCTTAGTTGTGGAGGGTGCAGCTCAGCTCCAGGTCCAGTTGCCCATTGCTAGTTGCAGGGGGTGCAGCCCACCATCCCTTGAGGGAGTCGAGGAATTGAACCGGCAACCTTGTGGTTGAGATGATGCGCTCCAACCAACTGAGCCATCTGGGAGCTCAGCGCAACTCAGCACAAGGTGCCATGTTTAATCTTAGTTGCATGGACTATCCCTTGAGGGACTCGAGGAATTGAACTGGCAACCTTGTGGTTGAGAGCCCACTGGCCCATGTGGGAATCGAACCAGCAGCCTTTGGAGTTAGGAGCATGGAGCTCTAACCGCCTGAGCCACCGGGCTGGCCCCGTCAAATATTTTTATAAGACAATACTTGTCAAGTAAATTGTCTCTGTGATTCTTTTGAATGTTTTACCAAATGTAGTTGCTTCAATATCATGGAGTTTCTCAATTTCACTTCAATTCAGCATAGAATATGTCTATCCTATTAAAAATAAGAAGTATGGGTAGAAGTTTCTTCCCACAAGATGAGATATTTCCAAAGCACAATTACAAAATTTCAAAGTTAAATCTTGTGCAAATGAAACCTGTCTCATATTAATATTTTTCTAAACAAATCAAGATCCAGTACAAATGCTAAATCAGGATGGTAGGATAACAGTGTAACCTGGGGCAACCCTGGAGAGGGCTCACATATCTAAAACGCCTCTCCTGATCTGGTCCTCATCTCCGCTGTCCTCTCCTTGCCTCTGGTCTGGTCCCATCCAGCTCTCTGCCTTGGGAGACTCATGTTGACTTCCACTCCTTTGCATTTACTGCTGCTCTGCCTGGAAACTCTGCCTCTCCTTTCTCACAGGGCTAATTTCTCCTTATTCTACAACCCTAGACTCTGGCATCATTTTCTCTAGGCGCTTTCCCTTGAATCCTCCTATGTGCTCCCTGCCTTAACTTGCAGCCCTTGTTTAATTGTTCCTCCTTCTTCACTTTTTCAAAAACACTTTTGGTCCAATGTCCTGTTGCTTAAGAGTCTTGCTCTTTGCTTCTTGTGGTTACAGTTATTGGATAAACTGATCTGTGCTAGGTAGGATAAGTGATTTTGATGAATTGTTTATCTGCTCCTGAAAACATATTGGTACTTCATTGAGGCCCATTTGGGCAGTGGTCTTCATAGCAGGTGTGCACACGTTTGAGAGTGCATAAAGCCCACTTACAAGGGTATAGGTAGGAAACACACTAACTTTTACTTCTATAAAATTTTGTTGAGTAAAATTAAGAAATTGAGGGTTTCTAATATTTAATATTTTGTTTGCAAAAATTCATGTGTATGACTTTGTAAATCTAAGTAGACACTGGTAATGTGTACTAAATATTTTATTTGTTGAATGCTCTATCACAAAAACTTGAAGAACATTGCTGTAGAGGCATGCTGATATCCTCAGTGGATAACTCTTCAAGCCTTCTGGCACTATAAAGGCTTATGTTTATCAAATGTTTCCTATGTGTCGGATACTGTTCTATACACATCACAGGCATCGACTGACATACTTATTCCTTACAACTACCTCACGGGATTAGTATGATTATTAACATCCTCATTTTATGGATGAAACAATTGAACCTGGAGAATCAGATAACTTGGTCAAGGACAGGGGTAGTATATGGCTGATTCAGGATGGAACCACTGTGGTCTGATTCTGGCGGCCACTTGCTTAACCCTTGCTCTGTACTGGGCTGCGTGCCTGTCTGTTCCCCTGGGATAGACATGTGTGGCCTCCAGCAGGAGATGTACTGTATGGTACCCTTAATAAATATTTCTTAAATGAATAAAGGAACTGAGGGCCTGTCACCATCTCTGAATTCGTGTCATTTAAATGTGAACTTTGGATAAGTAGTCTTTTATTTTTAACATGAAATATTTTTTCCCTTGAAATAAATGGTTCTGATGAGAAATTGGCACGAGTTAAATTAGCAGTCCTATGTTTAGAAACTTTACATGAAAAAAAGGCTGCATCGTTCTGCTACTAATGAGTCCTAGCTCACTACTGACATGACTAATGCCTTCCTTTTCTTCCTTTATCATGAGGGTATGAAACATATGAAATAAACCTCAGATTCCTTCTGTACATTATCTGAAGTATCGCTAAAATGTGTATAACTTTAAAACAGCAACAAGAGCACCAGCAAAAATGACAACAAAAATGATACTGGAAAAGAGAAGCAGAATTTACTAATTTTTTGGGAGGTTTACTCACTGATAGCCTTTTAAGTCTGGCCCAGTTTGCCTTAATTCTTTGGTACAAGGATATGTAATAACCTCTCAGGTATTCTGGGTGTTAATAAATTGTTTTCGTTTGACCAAATAAGGTTGTGATTCCATAAGTTTAGGATTCCCTCTAAGAATCTTAGGGGAGTCTTGTAAGTTCTATATTGTATCATCAGATTCAAATTATGACTTTTTTCCCCTTATTTTCCTTTTAGGCTCTTTCAAGACACTTACTCTTCCATCAGTAAGTATACATTTAAAAAAAATTCTATATTTCAGAAATATACATTGCATCAGTGAACTAAATAAATTAATATTTTATTGGCTTTTATATCAACTTAAATATTCCTTGTGAGTTTGGCTTGTGAGTTCAGTTCCATCTTCAGATTATTTAAGAATAATATCCCTTCAGGGTGATTATTAAGCCCTTTAACCTCATAGCAGAGATTTTCCTTTTGTAAAACAGAACTTCACTGAGGGAAACTGGCCCGGACTAATAGCACAGGAACCTGGGCTGGTTTGGTTTGCTTCTGCCTTAATGAGCCTGGAGTCTTGAGTGTGTAATTAACATTCCGTCCCTCAGTTTCCTTGTCCTGGAAAAAGGCAGAGCCTTGTTGAGCTGTATCGGAACCTGAGGCAAAAGGAAACACAGTGATATTGATCCTGTCTTTGTTTAAAATTTTGATATTTTTTATCATTTAATTTTTTGTATTACTTTTGATATTTAAAAATATTTAAAATATTATGAAAATATTATTTATCTTGACTTCTGAGTTTTTTGGCACCTGCTGAAATTTTGTACTTGAGGCAAATGCCTCACTCACCTCACCCTAGTCCTGGCCCTGGCCCTTATTTCATATGGGTTACCCTGGAGGTGAAATGAGATATAAAAGGGCTGTAAAATTTGATATGGAAGGGGGAGGGGGTTATTATTTTGTTGAGAGAGTCATAAAACATGATTATTAAACGTTGGTTGTGAATTAATTCTACTTCCCATAGCTTTGATTTGGAAATTTGTACATTTATCATTATGTTTTGTTTTGGAGCTTCACATGCTTGAGGTACAAAGAGTAGACCACAGCATCCAATAAGAGGTGCAGTTTGATACACTCTTCTGAGAATAGATGACTAATAACTTTGATCCTGACACATTCTATACGTACTTATGTAGAATCATCATTACTTAATGAGCTGCGTTCCCCCATTATCTCTTGAAGGTTACTTGTCAAGCATGTTCAGAAATTACATTCATTTTGAGGGGTGTTCTGGAGAAAATGGTGCTCCCAAACAGTACCTTATATAATGACTTACATTTCATAGCTATTATGTTTGTGTTTTCCTCGCAAAGAAATATACTGCTTTTTTTTTTTTTACTGTTAAATAGAAAAGGGAGGAAGGACAGAGTAGGCAGAAGTGGGGTGGAGGGATCATTCTTAGTGACAATAAAACATGAGTTTGCATTCATATAACGTAAAACATTGGATGCTCGCCACCAGTGCTTTTGTACATAACACCTTTGAAAGAGCACTCCAGTGAGAAGATTAAAATAAATTTTGTGTAATATAATTGCCCTCTAGCAGAAAGGAGTAGGATTTAAGTTTAAGAACCACAGCTTAAAGCACAATAACTGTCTGGTTTCTTCAAAGAAATCTGCAGTTTCACAGGCCAGAAGTACAGAAAGGCTGAAAGGAGAAAGTACATAGATGGGATAAGGGCACTTGGGTTAATTCCAATAATGCTAGTATAAACTCTACTCACCCGAACTACCATTAGCTGGGAATTGGGCTACTATTATTCTTTTAAGTCTTAACTATATGAAACAACAACTCCAACATCCTAGATGTGTCTTTCATATTATGCTATTTCTGTTGCATGTAGCTATAGCAATTATTTATTGAAAGCTTTACTAGAGATTTTGTTTAGGACTATATCCCTTTTTAGTAAAACAATTTTAAAGACTTAGTCATAAAGTGTCTGGGAAAATTTGATAATGCTTGGCAAAACTAGAAGGTTCTGCATTTTTATGAGTTTTCAACTAACATAGACCCAACTGTCAAAGTGAACTTGCATTTTGATGTTCTTAAATGTAATATTTGAAATTGTTTTTAAAGGTCTTCATGAATTTTTGCTCTAAAGTATGAATATTTTGACTGCATTAAAACAAATGTGTTTTTAACATCTGATTACTCATTGTTCTATTTTTGATACACTACAGTGAGCCTTTAATAAGAAGTAAATAAAAGCATAAGTCATGCTTAATATAAAGATTATTTTTTGTGTAAAATAGGCTAGAAAACTTTGTTTTATTCTCTTTGTAAATAAATCCAACTTAAAATGTAGGAGTGATTTTTAGAGTTAGAAATGTTTTTAACATTTTAAGTACAATTATTAATATATTTTAAATAGAAATAATCATTTAAAATTTCTCAATTCTATTTTGAAGATTATTTGAAATCTCTATTGCTTTAGTAACTGGAGTTATTAATGAAGTAAAGTAGGATAAATTCTATCACATTGTCTCAGTTTCCTTAAGACAATTGATCTTTCAGAGAAGGTGAAATAGCTTTAGACAGCTCAGATTAGAATACAAAATCCATTTACTGTCCACCAAGGACCTTTTTGACCATTCCTTCCTTATGTATCTTGGGCAGAGAGCTATTATTTACTCAATAGAGTTTGCATTTATGTATACACAAAACAGACCCAGCGTAACTGAGAATCAACCACGCCCAACTCAGATGCTGAGTGATATTTGGTAGATCAAAGCCCCTCGATCTTGTTAACTCCCAGACTTTCATCCTGCTGCCAGACAGTGTCATGTCCAACTGTGGGACCTACATCTCTCTCTAGCCCAACACGTAGGAGTCCAAAAATCTCTGTGGGTAAATAAGTGGTTCCTGTATAAGAGATAAGGAAGTCTCTTATGAAGGAACTCCCAACCCCTTTTCTTTTTACCAATTCTGGGAATGCTTTTCAGTAATTGTGGCCCCAAGAATGCAAAAGGCATTTGATCAGCAGATATTTGGGAGCCTTTATTATAGTCTGGTATCCTTTCCACTGTGGGTGGCAGGTTTCAACTCATTCCAGGTCTGGTACAGAGAGAAATTTTCATAAAGATTGCTCAAAATCCACCAGGTTTTCTTCAGTTTTCCTCTCATTATGTCCCTCTGTTTTTAACAATGGAGGGCTAAGGTCTGTACTGACAGCTCAGAATCCGTAGTGCCATCCAGAATCCATGGTGCCACCCCAAGCCATGTGGTGATGCCCCATGGTTCATAGAGAACCCCAGGTCTACTGATCCCCAAATTCATATTGTCATCTTTGACTTTCCAGCGCTGGGATTAGTGCTAGGCTTTGAGGATCCTAAATTACCTAAATTTTACATATGAGGAGGTGAGATTTCTAACAGGGGAGATTTGATAAAGCAAATTAGGGGATTTGAAAGGAACAGAAAGATAGTTAGTACCACCTCCACTTGAGACAGTGTCAGCTCCCTGAAGGAGAATGCAGTAGGGGACAGAGTACATGTTTTTGGACACATTTTATGTTAATTATAATTTTCCAACTCTCCTCATGGTTAATAAGCCTCTTTAGTTTTAGGCCTCTGCATCATTAATTTGACATGTCTTCAATCTATTATCTGTTCTGGAGCCTCTGTGCCACTAAAAATGATCAAATTATATCCAAGTCATAAAGAGCAATCCCATCAAATATCATATTTCTAAACATGAAATATTTATAAATTTTGCCATGTATAGGCAGATGACATGCTGGTCCCTGGCATATATATCATAGTTTCCTTCTTGTAGTGTTAAGGAATCTGTTTAAAAGTATCTGAAGACTGAAGTATCATTTGTGAAAATAGAATATAAGAATGAATGCAAGTTTCAGGCTAGACACTCAGCCCCGCTAGGGCATGTATCTTTGCTTCATCATGTTCTATTCCAAGCACTTAGAGCAACCTGGAGCTAGAATCTGCTCAATAAATATTTATTTATTGACGAAAAGCAAAAATTGACCCTAGAGGTCATTTGAAGGTGACATTATGGATTGTTTTTCCTAATATTTTATTGTGAAATTTTTGAATGTACAAAAAAATGTGAAAGGATTTCATAGTGAACATACTTACATCTGCCACTTAGAATCTTCCATTCACATTTTACCACACTTGCTCTATCACATGTCTGTCCATCGACTCATCTCTCCATCCATTCATTCATCTTATTTTAAAAA
This sequence comes from Rhinolophus sinicus, assembly GCF_036562045.2. NCBI lineage: Eukaryota > Metazoa > Chordata > Mammalia > Chiroptera > Rhinolophidae > Rhinolophus > Rhinolophus sinicus. The sequence continues at coordinate 111,794,641 of NC_133755.1, forward strand.
TGCATTTCCAAGTAAATTGCAGACATCAGTACTTCTCTCCCCAAATATTTTCTGCTGACCGTTTTTCTTTCATATTCTTCTCCATAATGTAAACGTTATGGTGACTGCTATTATTGAAAAATCTCTGAACTTTCTGTGGACAAAACTTATTTGCAAAAGGGAGTCAGAATGTAGTTTCAGAATCTCTGGTTTATTCATCTGAAAATGAACTAAAAGCCAGGTGTGCTAATTATCTATTATATAACCTATTATCCCCAAACTTTGGTGTGATACAATTAACTCTTATTCTCACCATTTCTGTGGTTCAGGAATTTGGGGACCACATAGTTGGGCAGTTCTGACTTGGGGGTCTCACGAGGATGGAATCAAGATGTTAACTAGAGCTGTAGTTATCTGCCGGCTTCACTAGGGCTGGGATCCTCTGTGAGGTAGTTCATTCACACAGCTGGCAACTTGGTGGTGGGTGTTGGTGGGAACTCAGTTCCTCCCCATGTGGGCTTCTCCACAGCCTTTTTGAGTGTCCTCAGCACATGGCAGCTGGCTCCCTCTAGAGCAGGGGTGTCAAAACTGCAGCCCGCGGGCCAACTGCGGTTCACAATCCATTGTTAATTGGCCCACAGCAAATTCCAAAAATATATTTAGTTTACTTAAATAAACCAGGTGAGGCAATACGTACTTCACCTCGAGTGAGTGGCCCGGCTGTTTGTGTATTTTACCGCATATGGCCCTTGGTGAAAAACGTTGAAAAAAGTTTGGACACCCCTGCTCTAGAGCAAGGAATCAACGAAAGAGAGAACCAAGCAGAAACCATCCTTTTTATAACACAGACTCATTCGGTTCTTGAGAAGCAAGTCACTGAGTCTGGGGAGTTAGGTTCTATCTTTTCAAGGGAGGAGGGTCAGAGAATTTTTGGATCTATTTTAAAGCTACCACATGAAGGCTCTTAAGAGTAGTATAGTTCATCTTAGGTTGGAATCTCAGCTAGTGACATGGAACAGCTTCCTTAACTCTGCCACGCCCCAGTTTCCTTGTTTGTAACATGGTGCTAGTGAGAGCATCCACCTGAAGATTGTTGTGAGGTAAAAGGACCCAGCACATGTAAACTGTTGAGTATGGCTTCAGATCTTTTAATACTGGAAGGTGGGATTTCTGTTGTAATCGAACGAGTAATCACCCTTACCAGGACTATGACATGTGATTCACAAGGTGCAGAGAGTGCCTTGTAGAATAGCGCTTGAGAGAGTATAGCAAGAAGACAAGTCGGGTGAGGCGTGGAAAAGAATGTTGAAGGATGTTAGATATTATTCTGACCCACAATGACTGTTAAGTAGCGAGGAAGAATTTGCACTTGGAATATGAAATGACAAGGTGACTGCTGCTGAGAGAGAGCTGTGGGATGTGCGTCCCACATTCCAGAAACCTTGTGATTTAATCAGAGAGCAAAATACAGGATGTTACAAAAAGGAAAACAAATTGTTTAACTTTGGTGCCTAAGAGGGGCAAATTTTTCAACACTGCAATTACTTTTGGTAATACTATGTAGTTACATTTTCTACTCTACTTATAATTAAAAACATTTTTGAGGTAAAATAATGAGACCTTGATATGTCTGATCTCTTATTTTTTCTAGCTCCCTCTGAACAGTGCAAATGAGATTTATGAGCTACGTGTAACTGGACGTACCCAGGATGAAATTTTATTTTCTAACAGTACACGCTTATCATTTGAGACCAAGAGAATGACTGTCTTCATTCAGACAGACAAGTCCCTGTACAAGCCAAAGCAAGAAGTGAAGTTTCGCATTATCACACTCTTCGCAGATTTTAAGCCTTACGAAACCTCTTTAAATATTGTAATTAAGGTAAGTGCCAGACAGAAATGAAGCAACGAGTTCAAGCCGTCTTACTGAAGCTCTCTTGTAAGTTCTGCTCATGTCATCTTAGAATTCACCATGCATAAGCTTCCCTTCCAACATGGGAATTCTCTCTACAGGAAAGAAGATGGAAGAGGACTGTGTTAAGAGCTCAGGCTCCACAGTTGGCTCGGTTGGGTTCTAGTCCTGGCTTCCTCATTGATTTATTCATTTGTTAAACATTTGTTGAACTTTTGTGTTCCAGATACTGGAGTAGGGCAGTGAACAGAACATATTAGGTCCCTCTTCACATCAAGCTTATATTTCAGTGGCTAGTGGGGAGACAGACAATATATACACACACATAAAGGGATAGGTATGCATGTGTGTGTGTGTGTGTGTGTGTGTGTGTGTGTGTGTGAGAGAGAGAGAGAGAGAGAGAGAGAGAGAGAGAGAGAGAGAGAGAACCTAAAGGAAATAAAAGAATGAGGTCATACAAACAGAAGGAACACCATATGCCAAGGCCGTGAGGTGGGAGCTTGTTAGGTGCCCTGGGAGAACCACAAGCTGACAGGGTGCCCAGGGAGTGAGGGGCAGATACTAGGAGATGAGGTCAGATATAGGTAGGTAGGTTGGAGGAGGGGGTCATACGGGGTCTTGTTGGCCATTATGTGGACTTTCATTTTATTCTGAGTGAAATGAGAATTCACTGGAGAATTCTGAGAGGCATGATGTAATTTGACTTAACATCATAAAAGGATCATTGTTTTCTCTAAGAATAGATCTGGCTGTGTGACCTTGAGGAAATTAACTAACCTATCTGTAAAATGTGTAATAATAATTTCTCAGACACTTTTTTGTGAGGATTAAGTGAGATAATTTAAGTAAAGCATTTAGAACTGTGCCTGGCGCATACCCTGTTTTCCCGAAAATAAAACCTAGCCGGACAATCAGCTCTAAAGTGCCTTTTGGAGCAAAAATTAATATAAGACCTGGTATTATATTATATTATATTATATTATATTATATTATATTATATTATATTATATTATATTATATTATATTATATCATGTCTTATAGTAAAATAAGACCGGGTCTTATATTAATTTTTGCTCCAAAAGACACATTAGAGCTGGTTGTCCGGCTAGGTCTTATTTTCGGGGAAACATGGTAGTACATGCTCACTAAACATTAGCTGTTATTATTATAGGAACCTCCTTTGTCAGGGAGCTATTTGGCCTCTGCTGCATCATCCTCTGATGACCTGGAGGCGGCATGGTTAGCACAGTGAGTGCTTTCCTGTGAGAACCAAGTTGCAGCCAATTGAGATCCTGCTGGCCCTGGTTTCTACATTTAAGCTGAGGAGAATACTAGGCATTAGATCATTACATGGAAATAGAGTGAACAACTTATCCCAGTTTGCCTGGGACTCTCTTGATTTTAAAACTGAAAGTCCCTGGTCGTGGGAATACCCTCAGTCCTGGGACATAGGTTACCCTCAATGTTCAGATGAATAACATTGAGTGGAAGGTAAATTCAGGCATTTTAGTTCAGTGTCTTACTATTCTTAGTTTCTTTGTTGTTATAAATTAAACAAACAAAAATCAAGCAAACACACACGTGTACATATGACTTCCAGCCAAGATGTGCTTGTAGCAAATACCACATTGTTTGGCATGAAGCATATTTATTGAATTGAACCAGGATTGCTTCAGAGTTTATGGCTCTGTGGATTTCTGCCTTTGCTGTGTATTGGAAAGTCTATAAAGCACGCTGACGTAGTGGATAGCATTTCTAAATTCGTGTAATGCGGAGCGGGGCTTTGCGAACTGCATTCACACCACCCTTTATCATCTATCCGCACGTACTGAGAACTTGCTACATGCTAGAAAGTATGGGTACAGTGGAGAACTTAGAAGTAAATGCCTGCCCGTCTCTGGCTGCTTACGTCCGATTTGCCTCCTTTTACCTTAGGTGCGTCAAAGTCAGCACTGAATGAATTGCCTGTTGTAGGTACTAACCCAGAGCTAACCCTGCTAATTCTGGACAGCTGCCCTGTGCATTTTAATCATTGTGCCTCTCTGTTCTGCTCTAGTATCTGCTTTGGAAACCTTTGATTTGTAGATTCGTTGTGTTCTTCTCTCCAGTTCTGGACTTAGCCTGTCACATGCAGCTTTCCCAGAAGCGCTCAGAGAGACCTTTGTCTTGTTACCTCAGGTCCTGAGGGATCCTACTGGCTTGGCCAACATGTGGCCCCCTTGGCCAGGGGAGGGAAGTTTAGACTAAAATTCCACCTGGAATGCAAAGTGTTTGGGAACAGTGAATGAGGGGTGGCGTGGGGACAGAGCCAGGAGAGCAGTTTCCACGCTCTTGCCCTCACGTGGAAAGGTGCTTCCTCGGATAGTAAATGGCCATCAGCTGTGGCTAGTTGGCCATCAGCTGTAACCAGTGCGCCACTGGCCACTAATATAACTGCCGTGGCTACGCTAGCAGCACATGGGGGCTAGCAAGAAGATGGTGGCTGAGCTAACAAGCGTGGATTGCAGCTAGCAAGTGAGGTTGGTTGGGAGACAGAAGTGGACGGCAGGTTGCATATAGTGTGACTCCTGCTTCCTGTGTCTCCAACCCAGCTGCCAGCGAGAATATAGTTGTACGACTCACCTATCTATGGCTCCGTGGGTGTTCCTTTTTGGCCTCACTATATCCTGCATTCTTATGTGGGGAGCGGGAGCTGAGACCCTGCATGACACCCTGCATGACAGGTTGCTATCCTCTACTCTTTACATCCAGGCAGTGAGGCTGGAATATGAACTCAGGTCAAGCTGCCTCCTTCCTCCTAACGTGCAGAGGCCAGGTCATAGCACGGATGCGAATGCCCACACCGCTGTACTCCTCCATCTGAAAACAGTCATTTAGGCCAGTCTTCACCAGACTGTGATGTTTTCTGCGTCTTTCAGTGTGGAATAGTTGGTTTCTTATCAAAACTTCTTAGAAAAAGTGGAGCTTAGTTTAATGAGAGCTCCTGACTTGGTCCAAGTCGTATTCCCTAACGCAGCACCACCTGCAGGCTAACATGGAGAAGTGCACCTGATGGCTACGAGGCTGCCCTTTGGGACATGTCTTGTCCAGCCAAGAATGACTGTAGGAAGTAGATGTATTGACTGTCACAGCATATTCAGGGGTGTTCATATACAGGGCACTTTTTTTAAATCATTGGGTATTATTAATCTTTCCTGCCTCAGTAACTTCTCAGGCAGGAAAGGGGCTTCAGAGGCCTTTCAGCAGTGGGAAAAACATGCCTAACTCTGTCCTGATTTTGGCCTCCTCCAGCCAGTCTGGCTTAACACTATGGAAATAAGTGCCTCCAACCCTGTGATGGCAGCTGCCCTGGCTGCCTTTTACCTTGACCTCCGTTCTTGAAGAAGTTGTAGCTCCTGGTACAGGTGAATGACCTTATGTGGGAACAGTTGTTGGCGTGGGGGTATCTCCTATAACTGCCCTGACATCTGGCCTGGAGCAGCATAGTTAACCCAGAACCTCATCCCTGGCCAGGTGAGGGCGCCACCTTTTTAGGTGATGTGACTTCGCTAATTCTCCATGCTGGACAGACACTATGTGCATAATCCAGGACGCCAGGGAGTGGCAGGAATACTCCTTGGACACTTTCTCTAGACAGCGAGCTCACTGCTCAGGACAGTCTGACGCAGGCAGCTGGCCCTGTGCTGTGCCGGGGCAGCTGGTGGAGATCCAGAGCCACCCAGAGGTGACTCAGAGGGCACGAGGGGCTGCTTTCCCAGCATCTCTGGCATGTAGCTGATCTGGCTGTGACAGGGGCACGGTCCACATTGTATGTGGCTGTCCTGTGTGTGTCCCAGTGGGAGGTGACCACGTGCAAATGCTGAGTTCTGCTGTGATGCCACCATGAATGGCCTGTTTCAATCGTGATGTGCTCTGTAAAGACTTCTGGTGTTTCTGTGTTCTCTGTGTCTTCCTGATGGCGACAGTTAGGCCTAGGTCCAAGACAGGCTTGGGAAACCAGAGGGATTATCTCATTCAGTCCCAACTCTCCAGATCCTCTAGGTGCAAAGTCATCAAAGACTTCAGTTTGGAACACTGGGAATTACCATTATTATTACTTTTTATCTTTGTCAGTCTGAGAGAAAAATGGCGTTCCATTGTTTTCATTTGCATTCTTTTCACTATTAGACAGCATATATTCATTAGCTGCTTATACTGCTTCCTTTGTCTTTGAGCTCTTGAACTCCGCAGGCCTCCCGCACTTCACGCTGGGCAGCACAGTCACGCCAGCCGCTGATTGCAGTGACTGTCCAGGGGTTGGCCAGGACAGCGGCCTGCTTATGCCTGACTTGCTTTTCGTCTTTGGTTTTAACAATTAGTTTCTGGTTACTCAATTCCCAGAATTGTACTTACCCCTGACTTTCACATTCTTCCCCCATTCAGGGAGAGAGATTTCTTCTGGCTTCTAATAATTGGACCAACCCACTACCTCTAGTCAAAGGATAGAGAGTAAGAATAAGGGCAAATATTTGATCTTTGCTCTCAGGAGTTCACAGTAGGGAGCAAACAAACAAAACACCAAAACCCCTCAGATAACCAGTGCTATGTATTCAAGGGAGATAAACTCCAGATGCACTAGGGCCTCTCCAGGAAGTGGTCATTTCTGCCTTTTGGAGGCATGTATAGAAGGCAAGACATGGGCTTATTTCACCAGTTGGACAAGGAAGGGAGGGCGTTCCACGCAGTAATTGTAGAGGCCTAGATGCATGGGCTTTTAGGGTAAATCGCAAACAAATCTGTATGTTTGGAGGAAGATGAACCTAGGAATGTAGATGGGGTCACATTCCCAAGCCTTGTAAACTGTGCAAAGGAGTGTAGCCCTCGTTCCATAAGCAAACAAAAGCTGTCCTTACCTAGTGATCCAGCATAATGATCATAGCCAATGTTTATTCACTACTTGTTATATACCAGGAATTGTGCCTACCATTTCAACCACGTTGTCTCAGTCTCAGATTTGTGTTTCAGAGGGATAACTTTGTTAGCAGTGGGGAAGAGGTATTGGAGGGGAAAGACTGGAGGAGGGAGATTTTTTGCAATAGTTCGAAAACAGGACAAGGAGAGAAATTAGATATTAAAGACATAGAGTCGACAGGGCTAGGAACGTGACAGGAATCTGGGATGACTGCTGGTTTGGCTTGGATGAATGCTGCATGAAGGGAGTGTTGTCTGGGAGAGTATAGGAAGGCTGAAGCGTTTTCATGCATACCGTGGGTTAAACATCTCTGTATATGCTTTTGTTGAATTAAAAGACACATGGGTTCGAATCCTGAATTCCGTCATGTACTGGTGGTGTAATATTGCATCATGCCAATCGCTTATCGTTGAGTACTTACCTAACCTTTCTAGGTATCAGTTTTCTCAACTATACTGTTGGATAATCCTACCCCGAAGGAGAATTGTGATGACTGAATGATGTATGAGTTGTAATGATAAGGCAGAGTGCCTGACACATGGTGGGCCTTTCATACGTGGGACCTGTTATCTCTGCGGTGGAATTTTCTTTTAGCAACAGCAATAACAACAACACAGGTTTGGTGATGTGTACATTGTAGTGTTTCATGTAGAAAGAAATATGGTGCCAGGAATGAAAAGATAGAGCAAAATCAAGACATTCTCAGTATATGAGCAAAGAAGGAATTTTGATTTGTCTGCTTTTGTAGTATAGAGCTGATATTTTCCAAAAACTATCTCTGTGCCATGTTTTGGATGTGCCTGGGAGTGCTGATAGTGTTATTCATAATTAGATAGGATACATATGTACACAGGGAGCTTTTATATAGTTAACATGTATGGTTTTCATTGTAGGACCCCAAGTCAAATTTGATTCAACAGTGGTGGTCAGAAAGAAGTGATCATGGAGTCGTTTCCAAAACTTTTCAATTATCTTCCCATCCAATACTTGGTGACTGGTCCATTCAAGTTCAAGTGAATGTGAGTATAAACATATTATTAGGGGGAATGTTAAAATGATTTTAAATAGGTCAAGTGGAGAAATATCTCCGAAGTCATTTACTCAGTAAACAGAAAAGCATTAATTTGAACATCTAGATAACTGAAGTGGTTTATTTTATAATTTTCTATGTTTTGCAATAGGTTAGCCTACATTATAGCATATTAGAGTTTTAATCATTGTTGTCTGTTTCTATAATATAATGTTTCAAGGTTAAAACATTTCACATTTCAGTATAAAACTGATTAAATGATATTTATTTTACTCAGTTATTGCATACATTGAGTATTTTAAAAGTGATGAATACATAGCTATTATTTGGCAAATTTTATGTCTCAGAATAATGACTCCTGATGAGATTGGACTAACCCATTTGTATCTTTGTTTTGAAAAACACAGTGACTTTAAAGTCACATCAATCTTCTCTTCCCAATCCTCTTTCTCCTCACCGTTCCTACCTACTTCCTTTATTTGCCGCTAACTCATGCAGCTCTGAGATTTAATAGGGCAGGGGCATTAAAACACCCTCATGTCTCTGCCATAGGTTTTCTCCTATGTATCACTGTGTAATGTTTGAAGATTCATTAAATATTTTCCCATTTTTTCCCTTTGAAATTTATTAAAATAAATTCATGAATAAGAGCTTCAAAAAATAATTATAGTAGAACAGTTGACATTTTGGACAAAGATTCTTTGACATTTTAGAGAAAAATCCTTTGTTGTGGGTACTGTCCTGTGCACTGTAGGATTTATAGCAGCATCTCTGGCCTCTACCCACTGGATTCCAGTACTAGCTCTCCCCTGTCTCCAACTTGTGGCAGCTAAAAATGCCTCCAGACTTTAGCAACCATCCCCTGGGAGAAAATACCCTCCCCCACTTCCACTTAGAACCACTGTATTAGAAGGAATAATCATTCATTAGCATAGGACCTGGTAAGACAAAAGTACCAAATACTTAATAAAGAAAAAAATAATTTTTTCCCCTTTAGTTAACATTATTTGGGGCCACAGCCCCAAAGCAGAAATAGTCCACCTTCGCCAGCACATGGTTTTTGAGCATCTCCATAAAGGTGAAGAGCACACTGGGCTCATGGAGAGGTTGTGCCACAGAGCGGAGACCGCTAGGAGGTGAGACAGTGTAGAGGCGTGTTCCAGCAGTTACGGAAACCTAGAGCAGGGGTGATGGACACTGGGGGACGCAGACACCTGAGCTCGTAGACAAGCAGGAAAGAGTAGACATTTGTGAGACTTAGGAGAATTTGTGCAAGGCATGGAAAATAGAAAACATCCTCCTGTGTCTGGGGATTTGGGAGAAGTCTGGGGGTACTGGAACATGTGGACATTGATGGGGATTGAGGATTAGGAAGCAGACTGTGAGTTTTAAGGAGTTAGGATTTTATTCTCAGTTCCCACATTTTGATTTCACTATAAATTCTCCAGGAATCAGTTGTTTGTTTGTTTGTATCCATCCATCCATCCATCCATCCATCCATCCATCCATCCATCCATCCATCCATCCATCCTGTGTTGAGGGCTTACAGTGCTGTGCTGAATACAAGGAAGCTAAATGTGATCTCTCTCTTCAAAGACCATTGTTGTGGTGAGATGGATAATATGATAAAAGTTAAATCACACATGGTGACAGGAAAACAGAAAGCAGTGCAATAGGAGAACAATCATTTAAGGTGCTGAGTCAGTGCGGTCCATCAGGTACCTCTAAGGATGGAGTCTCACTGGGACGACCGTGGGATAAAGCGGGTTTATTGTAAGGATGAGCACTGATGCTTTTGGCGCCAGCTACTCCTTCTGTCTCTTGAGGTCTGCTCCATTTCTCCCTCACTCTTCTGCCAACCTTTATGGTGCTCTCTAGTCCAAATCCGGACTGGTCACATAGGCTCAGCTATTTAATCATTGTCCTCAGGACCCTATAAGCAAGCCTCTCCGTGTGTGGATGGGCTTCCCTTGAGTCAGGTGTCTATTGTTGCTCCATTCACACACGTCTGTGTGTGACTGTAATTTTTTTTCTCTTTCAGTGGCTGTCTAAAGTATTTTTTACAAAATGCTTAATAATCATTGCTTTAAAAAGCACTGGTATCCTATAAAGTGGAAATTTAGGTTCTAGAGCCTTGGATGTGAAGTTGAGGTCATATTGTTGTGTTTCACCATCTGTAAGTAAAATCTAGTCTCGGAAGCTCAGGAAGGCTAGCAGACACCCTGGCACAGTGGCGAGAAGCCAGTGCCACCATCAGAAAGAGGGAGAGACAGACCCACATGGCTGGGCCAGCGTTGCATTTCCATTTCAAATGGGAGACAATATTTTTTTAAATAAGGAGCCATACTTTTTTTTTTTTTTAAAGTTTGAGATCTGAATGTGATTTCTAATTATTTCAGATGTGAATGTTTTAAAGCTGTAACAAAAGTTTAAAATTTCTTTTGTTATTCATTTATTTTAACTGTTCTTTTATTTATTAAGTTGGTGGAAAAGTAATTGTGGTTTTTGCAATTATTTTTAACCTTTTAAACTGCAATTACCTTTGCACCAACCTAATACTAAATTGTTGTATGTTGATGGGGAAGTATTGTTTTTTCTCTTAGCATTTGTTTATATAACCAGAAATAAAATTAGATACTAAAGAAATGAAAAAAAGAAATGACTAGGCAGAGCAGTCTCAGGTGAATGGCAGCCTCTGAGAGATCAACTTGTTCAATGAGTGGTGAACAGAATAAGTACCAGAGGAGAGAGGAGGATAAAATAGTGGAGAAAAACTTGTGGAAGATGTGAGATTGTAGGTAGAAAGAGTTGTAGGATTTCTCATGAAGTGGTTTGTGGACTTGGCCTGCCATATTGCTTTGGTATAAAAACAAGATAAGAAAATTTAGGTGCTTAAAAAATTAAAAGCATTTACAAGATCTGGCCTTTGCCCACCTCTTCAGGCTTCAGGCTTCAGCTTCAGTTAAGTGCCACCTTTACCACTGAACTCCATACTTTAGACATATATCCTTGTTTCTTAAACTCATCACTCTGTCTTATACCAGCGCCTTCCTGTACTGTTCCCTGGAACACTTTTCTTCTACTGTTATTCAAGCGACTTGATTTTGCCCTTCAGGCATTGTCTAAAATGGATTGACCCCTCCAGACATTCCTATAACAAGCACTCTGTGCTCCTTTGGGTTCACTCATGTCACTTTCAATTGGTGGTACCTCATAGGTTATAGTTCTGGGGGGCTTGTTCACACCTGTATCTCTGGGACATATCATAGTGCTTTGCACATAGAAGTCATTGTTTATTAAAAGAATGTATGAAAACTATAGTGTAGTCATTTCTCTTGCACTAAATATAATTTTCCCATTTCCACATTCTATAAAGCATCCTTATCCTTTTGAAGACAAGCATATTGGTCAAGTCCTTACTATTGCTGATGTAATGTTTTTTCCCATAGTTTTATTGAGGTGCAACTGACAAATAAAATTGTAGGATATTTAAAGTGCACAGCATTTTGATTTGGTATACGTATACATTGTGAAAGGATTTCCCCCCGTGATAAGTTAAGGCATACATTTAAGAAATATAAGCCCCTTTATTTAAAAAAAAAAAGAATCCTTCAAAGGCCACCAGGGGTCAGTATAATCAAAGAAAAGTTATGAGAAGCAACTGGAGGCAGCCTTGGTCTCTGCTTTTTATCCTTCCTTGACTCCAGCATAGCATACTGTATATTGCTTATTATTAAACTCCTTTCTTTTCAGCAGTGAATAATGACTACGGTGGAAATACATTTGTTATTTAAATAGTCCACCATTGTAAACGATATTTTGTTTTTCTAGGGCAGTGACCATTCTCAGTGACCAATCTCAGGGAGGGGAAAATATTTATTTTCAGGAGAGTGTTTTGAAATCCCATTTTGTCTCTAGAGAAAATATGGAGTGATCCTAGTATTACTACTGAAGGACAATGTATTAAAAATATAGGACATGCAGATAATGGGGTATTTTAAAATAACCCTTCCACTAGGTCAGGAAAAGGATCCTAGGTAAAACATACTTGGTGGGCTCCTTGGTATTTCTATAACAGTAGAATGTACCTTTATAGAATAAGTGTGAATGAGTCATTTATATACTGTTAATCTGTCTGGATTACTTAAATTGCTTCTGGATTACAAATATTCTTTTTCGCCTTCAGTATTTTTAATGATGAATAATTATTTTAATAGAGTAAAATTTCTAGGTTTTTATTGTTATTTTTTATCTCCTTTTATTGTGCAGTACATGATGGTGGAGCATAGCAAGTTTTCTGTGTCTTCGTAGACTTATGCTTTTTTTTTGAAGTTTTATTGTTTGATTAATTTATTTTCCAATTATAGATGACATACAATATTAGTTTCAGGTGCACAACATAGTGATTAGACATTTATGTATATACTTATGATGTGATCACCCCGGTAAGTCACATACCCACCTGGCACCATGTATCGTTATTACAATATTACTGACTATATTCCTTGTGCTGTACTTTATATCCCCATGACTATTTTAATAACTGGCAATTTGTACTTCTTAACCCCTTTCACCATTTTCACCCATCTTCCCAACCTTCCACTTCTGGGTATTTATCTAAAGAAATCTAAAACACTAATTTGAAAAGATATATTCACCCCTATGTTCATTGCAGCATTGTTTACAATAGCCAAGATATGGAAGCAACCTAAATGTCCATCGATAGCGAATGAATAAAGAAGATGTGGTATATACAGAGGACACCAAAAAAATGTATACATATTTTAAGAAAGCAAAAAACTGTATTAAAATTGTAGTACTCAATGTATACCAATAACAAAAGATGAATACAAGTTGTATGTATGCATTTTTTGGCATCCCCAGTATATATACAATGGAATATTATTCAGCCTTAAAAAAGAGTAAAATCTTGTCATTTGCAACAACATGGATGGACCTAGACAGTGTTATGCTGAATGAAATAAGTTAGGCAGAGATTGCAAAGCATCCCTTGACGATTATTTTTTTAAGCTCTCTTAAAATTAGTAAAATTTAGTGAGAACACTGACTTTTTTGCATATACTTAATTTGTATACCTGCATCAAATGTGAGTAGTTCTTTGCTACTTTGGGGAACATATTTTTTTCTCTTTGGACAATCACCATAGCTTCTACCTCTCCCAGCCCTTCCCACCATTTCTCCCTTAACTTCCTTGAGTAAAAAGCCCTCTCCTTAGAGGTGTATTTTAGCTGTAACACCTCTCCATAGATGTGAGTTTTACAAAGCTGTTATACTTCAGGCATGTTATAGGACAAGGGGGGAAATGTGCTCCAATTTGATAATCATTTAACAGATACACTTTGGGAAGATAACTTGTTTTAAAATTTAAACACTGCTTATATTTTCATTTTTTGCAGTACGTCTCTAGGTGCCTCATCTTTAGGTATCTATCTCTTCACTTAGGTATCCTTTGTTCTCCCAAATAGTTGCAAATGTTTTTTTCCCCTAATGTTTTTTATTGTGGTAAAATACACATAACATAATATTTACTATCTTAACTATTTTTAAGTGTACAGTTTAGGGGTATTAAATATATTCACATTGTTGTACAGTCATCACCACCTTTCATCTCCAGGACTCTTTTCATCTTGCAAAAATGACACTCTGCACCCATTAGGTAATAACTTCCCATTTCCCCTGCCCCCAGCCCCTGGCAACCACCCTTCTACTTTCTGTCTCTATGATTTTGACTTCTCTAGGTACCTCATACAAGTGGAATCATATAGTATTTGTCTTTTTGTGACTGGCTTGTTTCACTTAGAATAATATCATCAAGGTTCATCCATGTTGTAGCATATGCCAGAATTTGTTTCCTTTTTAAGGCTGAATAATATTCCCTTGTATGTATGTACCAGGTATAGTTGCAAATGTTCTTACAGCTATGATTTAAAAAGTGTATTCCAGGTTATTAGAAGGCAATTTGAGAGGCTCTATAAAAGAAAGGCTACGGCCTGGCCTCACCTTCCCTCTCCCTGTGGGCCGCCCACTGCCCAGAGTTCCAGGCCTCTGGGCCATCCACGCACTGGCACTCATGCTCCCCTCGGGAGAGCCCTCATCACTGCGAGTCCTGCTCACAGCCCTGTGCCCTCTTTCCTCAGTGGCAGATGGAATCCTGTCTTCCCTTCCCGAGCAGCTCATGCAGCTGAGTTTACCACTTGTGGCCTCTGCTAGTAGAATTTACCAGTTCTTCTCAAACATCAGTGTGCTAAGAATCAACAGACTGGGGAGCTTGTTCAAGAGCTAGTCCAGGCCCCATCCCCAGATCACAAGCCAGTATTGCTGGCACAAGACCTAGTAATTTGCATTTTAGATACGCACTTTAAGAAATTCTGTTTGTTTTCTGAACCCTGTTTTGAGGAATGCTGATTTGTGCCCAGGCATCTTTAGTTTCCGTCGATTCCGCTGAGAGGCAGTGTTGGGTAGTGGACAAGGCACCGAACTGGGGGCAGGGTTCCGATTTATTTTTTGAACTCCCTAATTGTGAGACTCTGAGCTACTTCACCTCTCTAGGTGAGTAGCTCCATGAAGCCCCCTGACACCCAAGGTTTACTGAATCAGAATTTTTTTGAGACAATCTGTATTTTTTTACAACAGATTCTCTGGTGATTTGGATACATAGCCAGCTTGGGACACACTGAACGAGATAATCTTGTGGTCTCTTCTACCTGTGACTCACTGTGGTTTCTCCGCCCTCTCTCACTCAGAAGCCAGTGCTGGGGTGCAGGACAGGGAAGAGAAGGTAGAAAACTCCATAGCTCTGAGGCTTGAAATCCCCCTTTTGGAGCCCCATGTAAGACACGGTGGGTGTCACCTTAGTATGTAATTCAGAAGCAGTCTCATTTGAATTGTTCCTTTGTTTATAAGTTACATCTACTTGAGCTAGTTGTTGTGGAAAGGTTAGGTAAGGGTTGCCAGCAGCCAAGGCTTTTTATAGCCTTTGAGAATGCTCCTTATCTTTCCAGCCTTGCCTGGGTCAGTTTGCTTCTGCTGTCAGGTTTGTCTGGAGCTGTTTGTCCTTTGCAGAAGAGCACATCTTTGTTTGGACAGTTCTCGTCCTTGAAGCACTCTACAAGTAGCATCTGGTCAATCCCCCTGGCTTGTGATGACAGCTTAACAGAAAGCATGGAGCAAATTGTGACAGGTCAGAAAACAGTGGCATCGTCTCTGGAATGTGGATGTGGTTTCCAGAATACTTTCGTTAGCCTCTGCTTAAAAGACTGTTTTTCTTGGGTAAGACCTCAAGTTCTTACTTCCATGTGCAGTGAGAAAGGGAAGGAGGAGTTGGTTTAAGAATATTATTTCTTAGAGTATCAATTGACAGAGGTTAGCGCTTCATTCTCTATTCTCCCATGGGTCCTTATACACACCTCTACTACAGCATTTATTGATCAGTGTAGTTTTTTCCTTTTTTTTTTTATTGTGGCAAGATATATATATATGAATAACGTGAAATTTACCATTTTAACCTTTCTTAAGTGTGTAGTTCAGTGGCATCAAGTATAGTCACATTGTTGTGCAAGTGTCACTACCATCAGTTTCCAGAATTCCTTTCATCTTTCTAAACTGTGATCAAGTGTAGTTTAAAAAAATATGACCACCTAATTTACTAGTGGGGGGAGGGTGGGAAAACTTTCCTGTACCCTTCTAGGTTCTTCACTTGGTCTAACAATCGACATGAGACATAGTAACAAGAGAAACATCAAATTTAACACGTGGATATACACAGGAACCTCACATACGTGACAGAGTCAGAGATTAAGTCAAAAGAAGGTATCTATGACCTTCTGAGGTGACTTGGGGCTTCAGAGGGGAGGAAAGTCATTCATTGCAGGATGATAAGCAGAGCAGATGTTCAGTAATCAGAAGTGCCCTGTCCTACAGAGAGGTCATAAAGTTATTTCTGGTAATAGCTCTTATTATGGGCAAGGCCCCTAATTTAAATTCATTAAGGAAGAGGTAAAAGTTTCTTGTGAGCCCACAGGGTCTCAAATGCCTTCAGCTCAAAATGATCCACGTGCCAAAGTGGCACATCTTGGGGAGGCCTGTTCTGAACCCCTTCATTAGATTGTGAGTTCCTTGAAGGCAGGAGTTCTATTTTATTAATTTTCATATTTATTTCATCTTAGTATCTGACCTGTTGTAGGAACTCATTCATGTTTATGGGATGAAAGAATGAGTGAATGGAGTGAATGAACAGTTTATCTTAGACTACTGCTATTGGTTATTGTCCTTTGTGATGTTCTTTGACTTATAATTCCACTCTCCTATAGGATACTACAACTAAGTAGAAATATGTGCACATTTTTTTGTGAATATATATGTGCATATTATTTTGTGAATATATATAGAATATATGTGGTGCACCTGTGAGCCAATGGAAAATCGGTTTTTGATTTAATGTTCTGGACTTTCTAATTTTGAAAACTAAAAAAAATTTCAGTCAAGAACTGAATATTGTAATTTCTTATAAAATTCAAAACGCACTCCCGGTTTTTGTGCTATATTATTCCTGTGACTTTATTTGGTCATTTGATCTGCTGTCATCAGTCCCATTACTGGTGTGCATTGAAATTTCTGGACCCCAAGCTAATTTTCTTTTGAAGATTTCCTTGTCTTGTTCTTTCCTTTCAGAAGTTATCATAGGAGAGCCCTGCCTGTTGAATGTCTCTTACCTACCCCTCTCTTCAGGTACCTCGTTTTGGCCTCAGTCAGAAAACTTTGGGTTCAGACTTTAGCAGCTCTTGCTCATCAATGAAATGGAGGATCTGAGGAAACCATCAGCACGTATCATGGGGTTTCAGTGCTGGGGAGGATTTTAGAGGTTACCCAGATCCATCTCCTTATTTTATGGTACAAAAATCTGAGAGAAGTGACATAACCTGGTTAGGTTCCCACAGCGTTATGGCAGTGTCAGAGCTAGAAGTTAGATTTCTTGATACTTTCAGTTTTATAACATTAAACTATTTAATATGTGTAGCAATTGCTGTTTTAAGATGGTCATCTTTTTGGTTGAATTTAGATGGCAACAGGGCTTGCTGTATGCATTGGTAGTGAAGATGCCACCTCCATTACGTGATTTAAGGGTTCCACACAGATCATTCCCTCACACGTTGGATTGTTTCCAAAGTGTCTCAGATTCTGACTACAACAGCCATGGCTTTAGATAGAGGATTTGAGTCCAGGAGACTCATGTTACAACGTATAGGTCATCTGGTAAGGGAAATAGGCTAATACCCACTAATATATTGTTAAGGATTATCTTGCTATCACCTAGTAGACTCTATAATCTTGGTGCTATGAGCCATAAGAAGATGAATTTTAAAAATAACTTTTTATTTTGAAGAAGATTCACAGATAGTACAGAGAGGTCCCGTGTACCCTTTACACAGTGCCCCCAGAGCTTGCATCTTACATTATCATAGTACAACATCAAAAGCAGGAATTTGACACTGGTGAGATGTGTGTGTATAGTTCTATATTAATTTTCCATGGCATAGAGGGAATTTTGAAAAATTATAACTCACTGGCCTCTGGCTGTTGGTGGCATTACTGGATACCAGGGTATGGCACTGAAATGAGTACTGAGTCCCTGGATGAAGTGAGAAAAGGAGAAATGAGCAATAAATGGAATTATTTTGTCTCAAGGGTAAATTCCCATTCTATACAACGCTGTAGCTACACTTGTGCTTTTTCCTCTTGCTTGAGATAGGTACCCAAGAAAGGTAGTCATGTTGCATGTCTTCAAAAACCTTAATTCTTTCCACTTTTAGTAGGAACAGAAGGGGTTAAATGGGTGATTTTTGTTGTTGGTGTTGTTGTTTGTTTGTTTTTAAAGAGAGTGTGCTTCTAGTTAATACTTTTCTGCTAAGGAAACCAGTTTGTCTCTTGTACAGCTTAATGTATTTGTACTGCAAATGGTGACACTCCTTACAAGTATGAATGTGCTCGTGACATTGGATGCCTGGCCCACTACCTTTCTAACTGGAGCCTTGTATTATCTGTGTTTTGCTTATGGGTTAGATCTGTTTCTCCCAAGTCCTACCACTATGAGAAACTATCCGGTATAGAACAACTTCAGTTCTTCAGCTGTTTAGTTCTAGTCTTGGTAAGTACCAGAATATTTGTAATTCTTTTCTAATAGAGAAGGGATTCAGGAAATGCCGTCTCATGGGGAGATTCTGGTCCCTCTCGCCTCACTTTTAGTAGATAATCTTCATTTCTATTTCATAAAGAAAATGGAAATTATCAGATATAAATTTTTCACTCCCTCTGCCAGATTTACATGTCTACCTGCCTCACATCCATCTCATGCCTATCGTCTTCTTTCACAGAAAAGATATAATTTTTCACATCGAGGACTGAAACCTTTACCTCTTCCCCGGTTTCTCCCTTCTTCTTTCTCAGAAACCGACAGTATTGATCATCTCTTCTTTCTCCTGAATCTTCAAACTGGATCTCCCTTTCTCTCCTGGATCTTTCCAGAAAATCTAATATCACATTAAAAAGAGAGGCCGGGAGAGAGAGAGAGAGAGAGAGAGAGAGAGAGAGAGAGAGAGAGAGAGAGAGAGAGAGAACTTTTACCTTATTTCCCCTCCAGTGACTTCATTTTCATTATTTCTTCCATTCTAGTTGATCCTCTAAAAAAAAACAACAAAAACAAAACGAAAGTTGTCTAATCTCTGCCTCCCACTTCCCCAGCTCACTCGAACTTGGCACCTACGTTTCTTTCTACTTGTCTGGATTCTTCTCTTTTATCATTTTTTCTCTATTATAGATGGGCATGTTATAAGGTATGGTTTTAAGTTTCTTTCATTTCTCTCTCTAGGCAAGCTCAACTATAGACATGGTTTCATTTTGCATCTGTACACTAATAACTCTCAAATTTGTCTCTCTGAGAGAACCCAGACCCCTCTGAGTTCCAGACTTATATAGCCATCTGCCTACTTAACGTCTTTACTTGGATGTTTTAAAGCTATCTGAAATTCCTCATGTCCAAAATCATTTTTATGGTCTTCTGCCACTGCACTTAGCTCTTCTCCAGCATTTTCTATTTTACTGAATTACACCACCATCCATCCAATTGTGCAAGCTGGTAACCTTGGAGTTTGCATGATGTCTCATCCTCTCTTACCTCTCATATTCAGGCCTTGACCAATACCCATAGATTTTACCCTTAAATATATTTCAAATCCATCCAGTTCTCTTTATTTCCACCTCTACCTTCTTTGTCCAAGCCACCATCAAATTTTCCCTAGATATTTGCATTGTCTCTTAATTGATCTCACTAAATTTATTTTTTTCCCTTTTCAATCAATTCTCCACACAGCAGCAAAAGAAATCTAAACATTAAATTGGATCACATTATTCCTCAGCTTAAAACTCTCCAAAGGCTTTCCATTGCCCTCAGGATAAAATTCAAATCTTTTACTGGGGCCTATACAAGGCCCTATCTGATCTAATGCTACTTTTCTAGCCTCATCTTTAGATTTCATAATTTCCTGTAAGTTTAATTCATTTTAGTTCATTTCATTATCATTTGTATGTGTGTGTGTGTGTATGTATATATATGTGTACATACATATACACATATATATGTATTCATGTGTGTGATTATTTGATAAATATCTTTCTTTCCACTAGATCAAAAGCTCTATGAGAGAAAAGTGTGTCCCCATCACCTAGCACAATACCTAGCACTTACATGCAATACTTCTCTATTGAAGGAATGGATGAATGAATGCATTTATTATATTTGGGCTGCAGCCCTGTTAATTCTGACTCAGTTGGTCTGAAGTGGGAACCAGGCATCTCTAGTTATTGATCCTGATAGTCCAGGTTGAAAACCCCTGGAGAAACATGTTGCATCTGCAGTGTAAGCCACAGATGTTTAGGTTCCCAACAGGAAAGGAAAGGACAACATAAATGTTAGTAAACACTTTCAGTCACTTTGCACATCGCTCCTTTCTCTAAGTAGGTCAGGATACATCTGCTGACACATTTACTGGATGATATTTACACTGTGATTTCTTGTTGATTTTAAAAGTCTTTGCTAATCTTATGATAAAAATAAAAGAGGCAAAAAGTGAGGTGTTCCATGATTGCAGTTCTGTGGGTATTAGGGTTAAACATGGGGACATTAGTAGGGATCTGAACAAAGCTGAAAGTATGGAACTTTCCAATTGTAAGTTAGGTGGAAAGAAATACCAGTCAGTAAACATCTAAAGATGCTAAGACACAGACCTTACTTTGAAGGTGCTCACAGTCAAGGAAGACTTCATGTAATAAATACAAAGAGCATTCAGTTGGGTGTCACAAGACCCAGTGCCTGTGCTTTCATCGAGTGACTGTGGCCAAGTCATTCCAGCCCTAGATCTCAGTTTCCCCAGCTGTAAAATGAGGGGCGTGGATCAGAGAACTTGTAAGCCTTGCCATACCTTAAGAATTCCATACTTTGACTAGACCGAGGTGGAGGGCGCTCTAGGACTTGAGTGGGGACTGGTGGGGGTGGATGTGCAAGGAGGTGGGAGCTCCGTGACAGCTCTAGAGTTGGGAGCAGGCACTTGCCTTGCATGGATGCCTTATAGAGAGTAGGAGTGGAAGAGAAAGTTGGAAGAGTTTGTGGGTCAAGTTGTGGAGAGTATGTATTGGATATCAGGCTAAAGTTTTACATTTCATTTTGTAGACAGTGAGGAGGGGGGCCTCTAAAAACTTATTTTACTTTGAATTTCAATGTTATAAATTTCATATAAGGCTTCTGAGGACAAAGAAAGCAAAAATGTTCATGAATGAGTCTCTCAAATTAAAAAGATATAAAAATTATACTTTTATTATTTTCCTCTGATTATAAAAGTAATGCATGCTCAGTGTAAAAACACCCAAACATTATTTAGTAGAAAGAAGGAAGCACTTATGATAAACCCCCAAACAAAAGAAATCATAAACATTTATTGTCTTGTTGATTTTTTATAGAAGTTTTTAAGCAATAGTATGACATAGTATTTTAGGAAGATCATAGCATGTGGGATGATTGAAGGGAGAGGAACTGACGTTGGGAAGCCTACAAGGAGGTTAGTATCATTGTTTAACAGATGCACGCGTACCTTCTAGCTTAGGTTATAATACAGTCCAGTCTGTGAAAGGGGGCTAGTTTAGGGGAGCAGGAAAAACTAAAGAGGTATATACAGATGCATTCAAGAGACAATTTAAAAGAAGAATCGTTAGGTTTAGTGACTGATTGGCTCATGATTGCGGCAAAGGAGAAAGAGGAGTAAAAGGTGTTAAATTTATTAAACAAGGAGCCAGTAGAGTGACATGGTGATCTACATCAGCAACTCAAAATCTAAGCAGATAAATGCCTCAGGATGATGAAGTAAAAACACTAAGGACAACCAATCACAGCCACCTGGGCTTTAAGCTTTAGCCAATCAATAATTTCCTTGCTCTGTCTTCTCTATAGAAGTACCTCCCTGAGCTCTTGTCAGATGAGTGCTTCTGGTTTGGTGCTGCCTGATTCTAATTGAGTTTCATTCGAATATACTGGTAAAATTTTTAATATCCTTCAGTTTATCTTTGACTCTGGGATTTCAGTGTGGTCTTGGGGAGAATCACTGATTACAAATTCTAAGGAGGTCAGAGCTGGAAGTTCAGTTTGGGGGAGAGAGATGAGTAGGTGGGGTTTGGAATGATCTGTCAGAAATCACTACATTCAGAAGCTAAGAAGAGTAGCCACCCAAAACCATAGAGAAAGGACAGCCAGGCTTGGGAAGACAGAACGAAGAGAGAGTGGTCACAGAGCAGAGGGGAAGGGATTCAGAGAGAGTGGCCCAACTCAGGTGCTCAGAGGCCTCCAGAGAATGAGGCCTGGGGGGTGGATGGGGGGAGTGACGGGCAGGTAGCAGAGGCAAGTGACCAGTACTTACTGAGCACTCATCTGTGCCCGTGCAATGGTAGGCGTGGAATCCAGATAAAAGGGCAATAAAGAATATAGGTTGTTCCTAAGAAGGAGAGAATTAGTATAGTATCAAGTGGGGCAGCAGAAAAATTACTATATAACTTCATTCACATTACATATTAAGTAAACTTTTGTGAAACAGTCTAGAACTCTAAACCATAACTGTTTCAGTGGGGAAATGTCTTAGGAGTCAGAAATGTGGATACCCTGTATCTCTCCAGCCTTTCTTAGCATGAGCAATCGGCTAGTTTGGCGTGCCCAGTTATTTGTGTGTAACTGTGGAGTGAAACATGTACTACTGGACAGGTGTAATAAAAAAACAACAAAAAAACCCCACATTATTCTTTTGCCATTTAGTCCTGTTCTTTGGGACCAATTCTTCCCTATTCCTTGGATGACATGTAAGGCAAATCCCACTGTTTTTCTGGTTCTTCTTTGGTAATCAACGATACTGTCATTTTTGGTTACATGTGCACACACAAAACAGTTTACATTCGGTAACTAATATATCCAGTCTGATAAAATTGTGTCCCCATCTCTCAGCTTGGGATTTCTCTGGCCTGGCTCCCTGTTACCCATTCACTAGATTGTGTTGGACTCCCCCAGGATTGAATTGGGTGGGGGGAAGAGAGGGCAATGGTGAAAAATTCTTACAAAAAAAAAAAAGAATTAGTCATGAATTGGCTGGTATTTGTCCTACAAAAATGGCAGTATAATATGGGTCAACGTAATACTGTTGTTATCTGGTATCAGAGCTCTCAAGGCCAGCAGGCATTTAAAACTAACACTTTTCCTTCTTTGAACGCTTTTGTGGGTTCTTTGGAGCACCTCTACCATTTCTGGGAGGTCTCACATCCAAGGTCTTTGGTGCTTTTGAATATGTCTTCTCCATCTGGAAGCTCCATCTTCAGCTCCCGGGCATCTACACTTCCAGCTTCCATCTCCTGAGGTGACCTGACCCCTGAGGAGGCTGGTTTTGATCACAATAGAAGACAGTCCCATGCTGGCTCTCTCTTTTCTGTGTATCTAATTGAGGGACAATGTTCAAGCTTTCTTTGCTCCTTGAAACTCAGCAGGTATAGACCACCCCATTCAGCACACTCTCTTAAAGAGCTCAGCCATATATGCACCTGGTCAGAAGCAGTATTTGCTCTTTAGGTTGTTCAGGCATGTCAAGTGCCCATCCACTGACAACTTGAGGACACTCCCGGGGATACACATCCAGCTCTTTGGATTGTTCTGTTGGCGCCGCTTTGCTAGACTTGAAATGAGGAGCAAGCAACTTCCACCTGATCCCTGGGATGGGGTGTGTGGGACTCAGCGCATCAAAACCTTTCCCCTAAAATTCCTTTCTAGCTCATTTTCACCTTGACCCCTTTGGTTGAGAGTTGCAAAACCAGTTTTTGGAAACTTCCTTTGCAAGTCCTGTATGCTACTTTTACACCTCAATTTGGATAGTTGGTATCTGGTGTCTTGGGGGACAGAGCCCAAACTGAGTCTGAAATAGTTCCATTTTAACATCCTGTTATATGTGGATATAAAAAATTTAGTCCCTTTCTTAATTTTTGAATAAAAATTAAATCTAGACAATGGAGATCAATGCTGAAGCAGACTTGGGAAACTGAAATGATCCTAAATGTGCAAACAAAAATAGTCCCTCCTGTACCTTAGCTCTGTTTCTGGCATTCTTTTTTTTTTACTCCAGAAGCAAAAGTTGAAAGAAGTTGACCTGGATTTTAGAAAACAGCTATTTTAATGGTCATGTAGTGTGCCATGTTCCTTCAAGTTTGTAAAAATAGAAATCCTTTCAAGAGTTGGATGGCTTCATGGTTAGAATAGGGAAATTCTGTAACTGGAATAGACAGTTTTATAATTCATATGTCTCCAATTTGCACTCTAGTCAGTATATTTCCTAGGAGGGTAGTAAAAATAGTATTTTCTCTCTTTCCCCCTTCATTTGATTAATTTCCATATACACACCCTCACAGTCAACTATTGACTTAGGGATACAGGGATAAAGGAATTGCAGAGATTACTGAGAAAACATCCTGGTTCTTTTCCATTTCTGCTTTAGAAGTTGTTTAGAAAATCTAATTGAATCAGGTTTACATCTAATACAAATAGAAAGTGAATATATGTGCTGAAGAGTACGGTTTTTTTAAGGAAGTGCTTTCCTCATGGAATGGTGACCATATTGGGGAAAGAAGAGCTCAGAAAATGTTGATGAGTTATGCATTTTCTTTCCTGGAAAGGTGTTTGCTTAGAAGACATGCTGCCCAAGTATTTATGCCTTCAGGTCAACCTCTCTCTCTAGTTGCTGGCAGAGTGAATGAGCACAAATTGTATTTGATGAGCTAGAATAAACAAAAACTTATTTTGAAGCAGATTGTTTCTTTGAAACTGAAGGAAAATTGTTTAGTAAATACAACTTCCTATAAAAGGCCTCAGGTTGATTTTGCTGCATGTTTTTAGTTAAGCTTAGTCAAATTTAATTTAGTTCAGCTATAATTAGCATAGAAAAATTTGGAAATGAATTTTATTTTTTAGACTGGGATCACCAAACCCTGGCCTCTAGGACAAATCCAGCCCAGTACCCATTTTTATAAATAAAGTTTTATTGGAACACAGTCTCATTTGTTTCTGTGTTTTCGCTGGTTGCATTTGCACTCCATTGGCAGAGTTGAATAGTTGTGACAGGGACCACATGGCTTGTATGGGGGGGAGGAAACTTTCCTTTACCCTTCTAGGTTCTTCCGATTGGGCTAATAATCAATTCAACACAAGACAGATTAACAAGAAAAAATACCAAATTTAATCACGTGCATCTGGGAACCCCACACACACGAGAGAGTCAGAGACAAAAATTTAAAGTGAGGTATGTATGGCATTCTGAGCTAAGGATGAGGTAAAGCGTCTTGGGGCTTCAGAGGGTCACTGCAGGATGATAAGAGCAAATGTTCAGTATTTACTAGTTTGTCCTGCCCTATAGATAGGTCATAAAAAGTTCTTTCGGGTGATAACTCTTATTATGGGCAAGGCCCCAAATTTAGATTCTTTAAGAGAGAGGTAAGAGTTTCTCATGAGCCTGCATAATTTATTTTTTGACTGCCTTCAGCTCAAAATAATTCACATGCCAAAGTGGCACATCCTGGGGAGGCCTGTTCTGGACCCCTGGACTTGAGAAGCCTAAAATATTTGCTGTTTGACCTTTTTTAAAGAAAGGTTGCAGGTCCTGTCTACACTCATGAAAATATTCAGTATCAGTGTTTTTGTGGTTATATATAGCTAAAATTGCTACTAGTTCTCTGGATTATTATTAATTTTAAACATTTCAGTGTCTTCCACCATTCTTGATTATATACTTTGTAAATTTATTTCATAAAAATAACTAAACTCCTTGTGAAAATTTTTATGGCCTGATTGCCTAATAGTATGTTGAAAATTACAAAATCCATTTTTGCTTTTCAAACTCCTTGGACAGTAAAATAATTTATTTCTTGAATTGCTTTTCACCACTTATAAACACCGTGGGAAAACCTCATCTTGTACAAAGCACACTGTCAGCACTCAGTTACAAAATTATTTTTTGATTTATTGGAAGAATTTAAATGACAATGAAATAAGCACTTTCCTCTTGCTTTTTCTTCAGTTTTCCTTGATGGCTGGCTTCTCCCACACATTGGCATTCATATTACTTCCAGATATAGGGCAGAGAGTTAAGGTTATTCTGTGGGTCATATGACAGATGACCGTGCCTGTTCAGGATGGTCTGATTCTGCTCATGAGAAGGTTATTTTAATTTCTTTGAGGAGATACTGTATGATAACTGAGGCTAACCTGATGAACCCTGTAAGAACCAGCCTGGGGACAAGAATCAACTTGTTCACTCATTTATACACACATTCATTCAGCAAACATTGAAGCCATGCTGCATTAGGTGCTGTGCCCTCGGTGGTTTCATATTCTGTTACAGGAGATGGACACAAAGCAGATACTTATAATATGTTGGGTTAAGTAAAATGATTCAGTTATACACAGGATATTATGGGAGAGAATGGATATCTAACAAAACATGGGGAGATACAATCAAGAAAGCGTGCCTGGTGGAGGCTACCACAGATAAAGGAGTCCAAGATGTTCTGTATGACATTCAGGCAGAGATATCTAGAAGGTGGATTTGAGTCAGAATCTCCAGGTTGAGGTATGGGCTAGAGATGACTATTTAGGAGTATTTAGTATAGAGAAGGCAGTTAACACCATGAAAGTTGATGAGATCCTTTAGGGTCTGGAGATTGGAAAGAGCAATGGGCTCAGAAAGAGCAACGGCCAACATTTCAGGATCAGAGAGAGGACCATTAACAAAACAAGGAAGAAATCAGAAAGACACTTAAGGAGTACCAAGAAGAGAGAAGACTTGAAAATATTTATAGAACGGGAAAGAGACAGTAAACAGATACGGAAAATTCGGGAGTTATTAGGGATGACTTGTAATGTAGGTGGGAGGGAGGGAGAATTCAAGTATTATCTGTTGTAACTACTTATGTGTTAAACAAATAATTGCCTAAAACTTGGTTTCAAGGCTGTTTAAAGTAGGCCCAAACACCTCTGGGACAACATCAACTGTACCAAGATTCTCATCATAGGGGTACCAGAAGGAGAAGAGAAAACCTATTTGAAGAAACAATGACTGAAAACTTCCCTAACCTAGTTAAGGAAATAGACATACAAGCTCAGGAAGTACAGAGAGTCCCAAACAAGATGAACCCAAAGAGGCCCACACCAAGACACATCATAATTAAAAGGCCAAAGGTTAAAGACAGATTCTTAAAAGTGGCAAGACAAAAGCAGTTAGTTACCCATAAGGGAGTTCCCATAAGACTGTCAGCTGATTTCTCAACAGAAACTTTGCGGAAGGGATTGGCACAAAATATTCAAAGTAATGAAAAGCAAGGACCTACAGCTAAGATGACTCTACCTAGCAAAGCTATAATTTAGAATTGAAGGACACATAAAGAGCTTCCTAAACAAGAAAAAGCTAAAGGAGTTCATCACCACCAAACCAGTATTATAAGAAATGTTAAAGGGACTCTTTAAGAAGATAAAAAATGATTAAAATATGAATAATAAAATTACAAGAACTACATATCTCTTAACAATTACTTTAAATGTAAATGAATTAAATGTTCCAATCAAAAGACATAGGATGGATGAATGGATAAGAAAACAAGACCCTTACATATGTTGTCTAAAAAAGACTCACTTCAGGTTGAAAAATACACACACACTGAAAGTAAAGGGATGGAAAAAGATATTTCATGAAACTGAAAACAAAACAAAACAAAAAAGCTGGGGTAGCAATACTTATACCAGACAAAATAGACTTTAAAACAAAAGCTATAACAGACAAAGAAGGACCCAGTAATCCCACTTCTGGGTATTTATCCAAAGAAAACCAAAACACTACTTCTAAGCGACTTGTGCATCCGTATGTTCATTACAGCATTATTTACAATAGCCAAGATATGGAGGCAACCTGGGTGTCCATCAGTGGATGAATGGATAAAGAGAAAGTGGTGCATATATACAATGGAATATTACTCAGCTATAAAAAAGAATGAAATCTTGCTATCTGCAATGACATGGATGGACCTAGAGAGTATTATGCTAAGCGAAATAAGTCAGACAGAGAAACGCAAATACCATGATTTCACATATGTGGAATCTAAAAAACAAAATAAATGAACAAACAAAACAGAAACAAACTCATAGATACAGAGAACAAATTGGTAGTTGCCAGATGGGAGGTGGGTTGGGGGGCTGGGTGAAAAAGGGGAAGGGATTAAAAAGTACAAATCGGTAGTTACAAAATAGTCATGGGAATGTAAAGCATAGGGAATATAGTCAACAATATTGTAATAACTATATATGGTGTCAGATGGGTAGGTACTAGATTTATTGGGGTGGTCACTTTATAAGTTATATAAATGTCTAATCACTATACGTACACCTGAAACTGATATAATATTGCATGTCAACTGTAATTGAAAAATAAAAAAAATTGATAAAAGAAAAGCCACCTTGAAAAAAGAAAAGCCACCATGAAAAAAAATAGTAGGCTCAAACAAATTAGTTGATTTCCTGCATTTGTCAAAGCTAATAATTTTTATATAATCTAACATTTATTGAACACCTTTTGGTCTCAGGTACTCTGTTAGGTTGGTACTACAAGGGATAAACTCTGAGGGATAAAAAAATGATCCATCAGGGACCTACCTGGCCCTCAAAGAACTTGCAGCAAGATAAGCCATATACCTAAATATTTATGATACAGGGTAAAATGACAAAGAATGACTAAAGTACATGGAGGTAGAGAGATTACATTTAGGTTGGGGATTTGAGGAAGCAGTAATATTTGAACTAAGTCTTGGCAGATGGGTAGAGGTGGGAGGGTATGTAAGTCAAACACAGGGGAGAGTCAGAGCAAAGTACAGTGCACGGAACTCCACGACATTGTCTTGTATTATTGCTTTTGATTGCATCTGTCTCCATCTCCAGACCGACCCTCTGATGTTGAGGACTGTAATTTATCTTTACAGAGCCTCATATAGTGCTTTGCACAGAGTACTCAGTGTTTGCTGTATGATTTAACTTGACAGACATCATTGTCAAATTGCTTATATCATGCCTCACCTGTGCCGGCCATAGTAGTAAAGCAAAAAGTAATTTAAAGACTAGAATTCTTATGTTTACCAGTAAAATGAGTAATACAGGTAGATTACTTTCTTGATTTGATTTTTGAGGAGACAAATTAGAACTCATAAATAAATCAGATACGTGTAATTTATAGCATTCCTGTATATGACATAAAAAGCGTTTAAGATAAAAGTCACGTATGTGGAGCTTCTTAAAGACTGATCAACACAGTTTCTTTGGGATCTACTTTAAATGACACCTTTGAAGCCAAGTTTTCGATAACTATTTTGTTAGCATATAAATAATTACATTTGTTTTATACTTTGAAATTAACTATATCCTCTTTAGGATTAGAAAAATAACTTGGTTTACAGTTGCTTTAGATTAACCAAGGATGATTTTTTTTTTTTTAAAGGTAATATTGTAGCTGCGTCTGTGTATTTTCTTTGGCAAACTTAGGGAATCAGAATTAGAATACAGATTTTATTAGTGGAATTAGCTGTTTTGAAGTGGTTCTATTTAATGTATTACCTATGATTTAAAATGGACAGATAGAAATATGAGGAGTTAGGGGAAACAGTTATAATAGACCACATGTTTTTTGTTGATTTGGAAAATAATGAACAATATCTGTTAAAATAGGGTAAAATGTATTGATTTAATTCCTAGAAATTAATTCCTAGAAAATAATTCCAGGAATTGGGAAAGTAGAGGATTTTGGTCCATGATGATTTTGTATCTTTGATTATTTATAAATATTTGAATTATGTGTAACTTTATTTATTTTCTATTTTTTTTTGATAGTGGTCTTCAAAACAAATTTGAAGTCCTTTCCTGTTAGTTTACCTCATAAATTCCTGACTTATCTAGTTTAATCTAATTTTCACTTCATAAATGATGGAAGTCAGATAAAGCAGTTCGTTTAAATAACCTACAGTGAATTATAGAATCATGTCACCTTTTTATGTTAGTGTATTAGCAAGAAAAACGCATGAAATCTCACAGACTTCATGTTGTAGAAGACTAAAAATAAACTTTTGCAAATGAAAATAAATCATTAAATCATTATAAATGTAAATAAATTTTTTTTCTAAATCTTCTTGTGAGGTAAGTAAGCAAGCAAAATAATTAAATAACTCATATGTTTTCTTGTCTTTTTTTTTTCTTCCTCCCCAATAGGACCAGACATATCATCAATTATTTCAAGTTTCAGAATATGGTAAGAGTTTTTCAATTTAGTTTTAAGGAAAACACATTTATTACCTTCTACAGAGATAAGAGACATTTCCAAAAGATGTGTTATTTAAAATAAAAATCCCAGTGGAGGTAAAATCTTCATGTTTCTTATAGATGTAATAATTTTTCCTTTGTAAAACTGAAAGTTATAAAAAGTCATTATAAAGAATAAAGGAGGGAATAGATCACCTATAGTCCCATTATGCTCGTCTTTTTCTTATGCACAATTATTCTATTTTCCACTTTATTGTGATCATAACATATATGTTTAAAATTTTGTATCGTATTTAAAAAAACACAACAACATCCGTTGTTTCCCATAGTTTTCATTTGGTAGGCATGGTAAAGACCATCTCACCTGGGTAAATCCTCTTCTTGCAGATGCTACATTTATAATATCACAGTTAGGAACACATAGATAAAAACAGTGTGACCCAACTATGTTGTTGGTGGACAGAGAGGATGGAAAGATGACGGTGAAAGCAATGGAGTAGTTATAATTTGAATAGCTATTTTGAAGTTATATGCAAGCTTTTTCATTTGACTTCTGTCACCTTTTGAGGTTGTGTCTCACCCAGGCTTTAGAAATTCTGGAAAGTAGTTTGCTTACATCTTTGTGGCTCATGCTCCACGTATAACATACCGCATTATCACATCTAAGTCTTGTGATCAATTAGAACAGGATCAGCAAAGTTTTCCCTATAAAGGGCCAGATGGTAATACAAGGTCTGACAATTAAGTTCACGAACTCATCCTAGAAAATGTGCTGCATACCTCATTGCTGAGTATCACTACAGTTACCTTCGAAGTACTCCCCTTGGGAAGCTACGAGGCTCTGTGGGCCATATGTCTGTCATAACTACTCAGCTTTGCCATTGTAGCACGAAGCAGCTATGGACACTATGTAAGTGAATGTGGCTCTGATCCAATAACATTTTGTTTATGGACACAGAAATTTGAATTTCAGTAATTTTCATATATCATGAAATATTCTTCTTTTGATCTTTCCCAACCAATTAAAAATACAAAAACCACTCTTAGTTCATCCTGATCATTATTTATTGACTATTGATCTGGAACTCTGTTGTCCAGTTTGGGGGTCACTCGCCACGTGTGGCTGTTGAGCACTTGAAATGTGGCGAGTCCAAATGGAGATATGCTCTAAGTGTGTAAAATACAAGATTTGGAAGGCTTAGTTCAAAAATAAGGAAGAAAAAAACTCATTAATAGTAACGTTGTATGTTGATTACATGTTGCCATGATACTATTTTCGATACGTGGGGTTAAGTAAAATATTATAAAAATTAATTTCACCTACTTCTTTTTACTTTTTAAAATGTGCTACTAGAAATTTAAAATTATACTATGAGCATCACATTTTATTTCTTTTGGACAGACTTGATCTGGAAGAACAAATCAGAAATGGCCAAGGTTTTCATAGGCTATTTTCATTTTGCATACTGGGTGGTGGTATGTTATTGAATAGGGTATGTGGCAGTGGGGAATTGATTGCCAACCTCTGATGTTTGAGGAGGGGATATTTGAACTTCCTTGTTCTAAGGAAATTCTACCTCTGGGTGTCCCCTAACTTCTGTGTTGGTGGAGGGCATTGGAGGAAGGTCACACACAGTAGACCTATGTAGCTTTTTTGACTCTCCAATCCTAGACTGGTCCAGAGTGCAGGAGTGTCTTGGCAAACCAAGGGTGTTCAGCCTGGTTTGGAGCTGGAGATCTGCCCTGTGTTGTTCACCCGTTGGCCTTCATATTTTCTTGTGTTAATTGAACAGTGAGATGCTTTTTTTATGAGACTGATCTGTTTCTTTGGTCAGTGAAGTTAGAGAAAAAAAATTTCTGTAGACTGAAAGGAAACAAAAATTTTATACTCTGAGGAAGTGCTTTATATGAAATACTGATAAATTTTATATCTTAATTATGTAAAGCTGACCAAAGTAGGGGTTTCTAATTTTGGAATTACCTATCAGTACCTGACACACAAGAAAAATAAAATCATTATTTTGTAGCCATATCTTAGTTATTAACTAAAAATCCTACTACACAACTTTCTCCTTATAGCAATCCATTACATTAGACTATCACCAGATTGCCTTTGATTGTCTCAAAGGACAAGGATTCTCTATCTCTATGACTGCATATATGGCATCATGCAGAAGAGGGAGAATCTTGGGGCTTTAGGATGTGCTTTAGTAACCAAATTGGGTGAAGGTCCCAGGGAAGGCGCTAGAAGCAACTGTTTACCAAGTGATATGGAAGTATTTTAACAAGTAGTAAGGCCACACCAATGGATGACAGCTGAATAAAAGCCTGGTCTTTTAGCACTCAGACAGCTTTGCATCCAGGGTTCTGGGCACGATGTAGGTACGACCAATGGGAAGCTTCCACTAACACAAGTGTCCACAGTAACTGGCCCCCACTCTCAACTGTCTAGTCACCAGCCTCATAGAAGTGTCTAATTTGGCGTGAAAGGAAGTGTTTTTCATCTATGTGTTAATGTGTATTTGAATCATATTGAATCTAAGTTTAAATAGTACCAACTATCAATTTCTTTAGAAAAATTCTATTTGTTATTTTGTTAAGCTGAAAATGATAGTAAAACAGATTCTTTAAAGTATTTGTCCTTGGTTTTTGTTTTCAGTATTACCAAAATTTGAAGTTGTCCTGCAGACACCATTATATTGTTCTTTAAATTCTAAGAGTTTAAATGGTACCGTCACTGCAAAGTAAGTATCATTTTTCTTTTCATGACTATAAACTGTTATAAAACTGTATGACAAAGAACTCATTATATACCCCGGAATATTAGCACAGTGTTCTGCCTATTAAAATACCTCAATGGGTAGGAAACAAATATCTGTAATAAATAATTAAGTTGGGAACATGTCTTCCCAGGTCTTTGTACCCATCTTTCTGCTTCCAAGTCGATCCAGTTCTAAAATATTTTCCAAAGACTAGTGTCTTTCCAAGACTAATCAAGGGATTTGCATTATAGATTATGCCAGATTAAAAAAAAATGTTTTTTATATCTTTTTTTAATTCATTCAGCTGGCATGGATTGAAGTGATTTATCTCTTTTCAAATCCAGTTTTTTTCTCTGTCAGTAATGGAGGCTGAATCTTGGGGCAGGGATTTGGTTGTCTTATTACAATTAGTCGATGAGTAAATAATTCACCTTCGTTATCCATCATCCATTTCAGTATATGTACACAGAGACTTCCAATACCCTGCGTAACAGATGTGTCGCGGCTCTCATGGTATTGATCCCCTGGCTTTGCTGCAGGAGGCTAGGCAATGCTTTCCCCCAGAGAGGTCCAGAGAAGGGCCGCAACCAGTGGTTTCTTGGCAGCATGCAGGAAAGAATTGAAGCACAAGCGGAAATGAAAGTGAAGTAAGGATAAGTTTATTTAAGCAGAGGAGAGGCAAGAAACAGGCTACTTCATAGACAGAGCAGCCCCGTTTATGCTGGGGAAATGAAAAGTAAAGCAAGGGTAAGTTTATTCAAACAAAGAAAAAGGAAAAGGCAGGCTACTCCATAGACAGAGTAGCAGCACTCCCCCTGGGGTTTAAGCCTATTATCGGTGCCCCTTTAATTAGGGGCTGTACGTTTAAAATTTGTAGGAGGAATAGTCAAGGATTTTCTGGGAAAGGGTGGAGATTTCTCAGAAGGGCTCTGTTGACTATTTTATGTCCTTTTATGTCCTTCTTTTAGCATGTTAATGTATTGTAATGAGCATATAATAAGTCTTAGGGTCACTGCTAGGTGAAACCTGTTGCCATGTTGATTCTAGTTGGTTGCAGCCAGTCTTTGTGGTTCCCAGATGTACTGCTGTTCATCCTGCCTTGGGGTCTGGGGATACATTTCAAGGACAAGTTCTGAAACTTGTCTTGAAAGGGCTGAGATTTCTTGTTCTGCAGCCAGCCCTGCCTTTCATCTTCTGTAGCCAGTTCTGCCTTTTATCTACCTCAGTTTGAACACCATAGCACTTGGTTTTGTTGAGGCAGAAAGCATCCTCAGAGTTCCAGACTAACAGTTCTCAAAAGTACAGGCTGGGGTTGCCCTCAAGTAATTCCGGGACAGATCTCTTGTAGCTTTTATTTTTGATGTGTCAATATCTGTGCTTTGATTTCTGAAATTTATTTAGTTTCAGAATTTATTTGTAATGGCTGATAAAAACTGGGCCTCATCTCACTGCTATCTCATCACCATATTGCTCTCCTGGTGAGGGTTTGTGGCAGTGGCAAGTGATGGGCCACAAGTCTTCTTATGGAAGCAGTCCACAGGCCAAAACGTTTTGAGGACTCCTACTTTAGATTCTATCTGGCAAAAAAATATGTGAAACCCGTGAGTCACAAAAGCAAAAACATGTCTATGATTTGCATATCAAGTTAGCTTTCTGTCTGTGCTCAACTAAGAGGTAGTAGTTTCTAATGTGAATGGATTTATGGTTTAGATAACACACAAATGACTGCATTTTACATAATTATTATCTTGCCCTTGATCTTAGCTAAAGTTTAAGCATTTAGTCTGGCTTTTATTTGAGTTCTTTGACTAATGTTTATAAAACGTAGTGAGTGCAAATGCATACAACCATCAGTGCATGGATTAAATTGAGTGTGGATATCTTCTTTGCTTCTGTTTTTGGTCTTCAGGGCTGTGCCAGACATTTAGTAGTCAGTTAAAACAGTGGTTCTTAAACTCTGCAAACTCTTCACAAAATTTTATATACAATTTTACAGGGTGTAAAATTGAAGCCACACCATTGATACCCTCTTTACCCTAGCCCAGTAAGAACCTTTGTAGTTTCATCTTGATTCTCATTTGTTGGGGCTCTTCGCCTGAGAGTGATATGACAATTGTGATGGCCCTTTGCCATTTCTTTAGTGTTCACTGCATTGTATTCTTATCATTTTCTTTAGTATGTGTATCAGTCAAGGTATCATCAGAGAAGTAGAACCAGTGGGAAATATACCGGGGGTGCTAAAAAAGTGTATACAAGTGGACACTTTGGTCAACGTTGCTCAAGCAGTGGTTCGCCATCATCAGAAGTGTCTGGACCCTGATGGTAACCACTTTGAGCACCTCTTGTAATTGCAGAAGTCAAATGTGACTTGTATTCATCTTTTATTATTGGTATATTGTTGAGTATTACAATTTTAATGCTGTTTTCCTTCCCTAAAATGTGTACACACTGTTTTGGCACCCTCTGTATGGTAAGAGATTTGTTGCAAGGAATTGACTTACAAGGGCTGGTAGGCTCGTCTAAAGTCTGTAGTGCAGGCTTTCAGCAAGAGGGAGCTAGAACTTTTAAGCATGGGCTCAAGTTGTTTTCAAGATGCAGAATTTCTTTCTTTTTAGGGAAGTCTCAGCTCTGCTTTTAAGGTCTTTCAGCTGAGTGAATCAGGCCCACCCGTTTATTATCCAGGATAATCTCCTTGCTTAAAGTCAATTGATTATGGACTTTAATCACAACTATAAAATACTTTCACCTCCACACCTAGATTAGTGTTTGAGTGACTGGGGACTTTAGAGAAATTGACACACAGAATGACCATCTCAGTATGTTTGCTTTGTCTGTTGTGGGTAGTGAGCCACTTTTTGCCATTTGTAGTTCTCAGATCTGGCTAGTTCCAATAATCATCCATTCTGAGTCTTCTTCCTTCAAGCTTTAGTTGCCGAGGCATGATGTCTATGGGTGTGGTAAAGGAAGGTAGGTGTTTTTTAAGTCTACAAATTGACATAGTTCTATAACTAGCGTGTCCCAGAAAAGATAGAAATGATGATGAAGGTGATGATCTCGTGTCTGTCATATTGAAAGCGACATCTCTTCTCCCTTCAGAGGCTTGGGTCTTGGGTACTGCCTCCTGTCAGGAGGACCCCGGTTCCACTTCCCCTCTCACCTGTGTCTTGATTTTTTCCATTTTGTTCTTCTGTGGCATCTTCACTATGCATTTAAACATTTCTGTCTTTAACAGAAACAAACCCTCCCTTGACCTCCATGTCTTCTTCCAGCCACT
Organism: Rhinolophus sinicus; assembly: GCF_036562045.2. Lineage (NCBI taxonomy): Eukaryota > Metazoa > Chordata > Mammalia > Chiroptera > Rhinolophidae > Rhinolophus > Rhinolophus sinicus. Next base: position 111,830,484 of record NC_133755.1, read on the forward strand.
GCCCTATCTCTCACCTCTTCACAGCCCAGTCAGAGTTGCGTTTTCCACGCTTTCCATTCCATTCATTCTCCAGCTCCCTACATAGGCCTTTCATCCTCACCAGGCCATTGACATTGTTGTCCTCTCCCATTTCCTTTCCGTTTTTTTTCTTTCCATTTGAGACTCTTAAATATCTTCAGTTTATCTTTTAAAAGTTCTTGTTCCGCAGAGCTCCATCTTTTGCTTTCTTCTTTCTTTTCCATCTGAATTTTCTTCTCCATGGGCAGGGCTTCTGCTACTGTTTGTAAGTTGATGGCACCTAAATCCACATCTCTCGTTCATATTTCTGTGTTGAGATTCAGACCCTCATGTATTGCTGCCCCATATACGCCTCCCATCGTATTACATATCCCACGGGGACTTTACACCAAGCATATCGTCTTCCCCCAAACCTGATTCGTTTCCATGTTCCTATCTTGGTGGACTCAACCACCATCTATTTAGCTGCCCAAGTCAGGTGCCTCTTCCCACTCCCTCAATCCTCGTATCCAATTAACATTCAATGTTAGTGATTCTGTCTCTTTAATATCTCTCAAATCCATCTCCATTGCCCCTTCCTTGATTCAGGTCAACAGTATCTTTCTCTCCTCAATTACTGTTGTAGTTTCTTAAAAGGTTTTCTTACTCCACTTTTACCTTTCCAATTTTTTTTTCTACATTGTATCCAGAGTTCTTGTTCCTCCTCCTCCTCCTCCTCCTCTCCTCCTTCATTTTCTTTTCTCCTTTTTTATTATTATTTTTGGCTAATGTTATGACTTTTTTGCATGAAAATTTTCAGACCATTCCTTTGAGGATGAAGTTAAAATTTTAAAGTATGTCTTAGAAAATTCTTTTCCAGTTTCATGTATTTTGAAATATCTCACCGAGCCCCTTCTCTAACCTCCCAAATTCTATTGCCAAATTTTACATGTGCTTCCAAGAATGCAAAATGCTTTTTCTTGACCAATAGGCTTTTATAAAGGTGATTTCAAGGCTTGGCTCCTTGCCCCTAGCCCTTTATTCTTGTACCTCTCATAGTTCTAGTCACACATGGCTGCTCTTGACTAATCCACCTCTTTGGGGCGGGGGGTCTGTCTCTGGTTTACTTCTGCACCTTTGGACCTTGTACAGTGCCAGCTAGGGAGCAGGCATCCAATAAATACTTATTGAAAGAACAAATGGATAAACTAAAGTTTTAGTTCCAAGCTGTATGTAGCTCAGCAAAGACCTTCATTCTCAATCAAAAGCCTTCTATTTGGAATAAACCAAATTGAGTTGTATGGGCGATAGGTTTGGGCTTGTCACTGAATTAGGGGGTAGAGAGCAGGGTTTGAAATCCAGTTGTTCCTTGGATGTATTTTGTTCTGTTGTCTTACCACTTAGATGGTTGTTATTAAGTTATAGAAATGATTTGAAAATATTTATTTCATAATAGCTATTATTTCATAATAGCTATGAGTGGATAATAAATAATTGAGGTTACTCTTTTGCTACTAGCCATCTGTTAGATCAAGGTATAGTCAGTGTGCAGAGCATTGCTGCAAATTACTCAAAGAAGGTTAACAGTCTCTTATAGTTTTGAAATCTTTAACTGAGAGGAATAAAAATCTGCATTTGTTTATTAGCTTTGATGTGAACATCTGCTCCCTATTCCCACCTTATTAAAAGAAATAACCAGAGTGGCGTCTAAAGAATTACAAAGAAAATAACATAGTGTACATCTAGTTACTTCCATAACTCCTGCGGACAGTAGAAATTTAAAAATATTACTTAATCTAAGGTTTATTAAAATGGATTTATTACTTGAAGAATTGATACATTTGTATCCTGGAAATGACATAGAAAAAAGAAGGAGGGGAGAAACATGAATAATACTAATAGGTTCAATTTTTTAGGTACCATTGTATAAACTATAAACCAGCTATAGCTGGTTTTTTAAAATTAAATTTATTAGGTGACAATGGTTAGTAAAATTATATAGGTTTCAGGTGTATAGTTCTATAATACGTCATCTATATGTCACATTGTATGCTCACCACCCAGAGTCAGTTCTCTTTCCATCATATATAGAGGGTGCCAAAAAAATGTATACACAGGAAAGGAAAACAATTGTGTTAAAATTGTAATACTCAATATGTACTGATAACAAAAGATGAGTACAAGTCACATTTGCCTTCTGCAATTACAAGAGATGCTCAAAAGTTGTTACTATCAACATAATTTTAATACAGTTGTTTCCTTAAAATGTCTATACATTTTTTTGGCACCCTCTGTATTTGATGATATGGCTATGTAAAAAAAAATCCTTGTTTTATTGATATTATCACAGACTATCTTTGATTTGTATTTTTAAATGTTGTCAAACTATTTCCTGAAGAACTAGTTTATGCCAAGTACTTCCAAATTCTGTTTACGATAGTAACTGTCACTATCCTTGCTTCACAATTATTGTAATTAGCTTGGGGCTTAGGAAGCTAAATCTGCTTCACATTTAAATCAAAATTAAAAATATTTGTGTCCGAGAATACTTTAAATTATGTCTGGATTTTCAAGCTCTCTGTACTATCATGTGATATAACTCTTTTAAAATATGATGTTCTGGTATTCTAGTTATGCATTTATTTAAACTTTAACAAGATACAACAATATTAGGTTTTGAGGACTTTCTTTTGCATGAATGAATTTGTTACTGAGGTTGCCAACCAGGATTTCCACTAACTCTGCTGTTTTCATTTGGAAGGGTGGTGTACTTGAAAATGGATTTGTTTTATTCTTTTTAATTTGGAATATGCTATATTTTACCATTTACTGTTGCATTGAGTTGATCCAGATGAGGGGCTGTTTCTGTGTTCAACTAATGGATTCAGGAAGCAGAAGCTACTGTTAGATTTATAGAGTGCAAAGCAAAATTGACTTTCACATCTGGCTGAGCACTTCACAATAGAGATGGAAGCAACCCAGGAAACACATTTAAAAAAGGCTTTCTGGAAATTAAATGGTTTACCAAAGATTGCCTGTCCTTCACATGAAGAGACTTTCTCATCATGAGAGGGAATAAAATTAATGCATAGAATGCAAAGCAGCAGAGATGAGATTTGACTCAAGAAGGTAATGTTGGTCCTATGGATTAAAAAAAAAATACTGTACTCTTATTTTAAATTTTCCCTCAAGAAAAAAATTTTTGAGAGCCAGGAGCCCATTTGTGTCCTAGTATGTTTGGTTTAATAAGCCCCTCTAGTTAATATTGAAACATGCAGCAATGGGCCATGGCGATTGCAGTTTCAAATAGCATTGAAAGATGTTCAAAAGCTGTGTGCGATGTCTCCTGGGCATGCAGTTAATGGGCCAGTCCAGATTTCTGGAATAAAATATTTTCTTAATCTTCTAAAAGTCTTTGGACAGAAAACTGCCACTTCCACTTATTATTAGATTTTTTCTGGGGTGTAAGATGGTTAGAGGCTGGTTAAAGTATGTATTAGGCATTGTTTTGTGGTATTGTAGTTAAAAGTCTTCCCATTTTGGAGACATAATTTCAAGGATCACCCTTTATTGTGGACATTCCTAGTTATGTTTAATTTTAAAAATTTGTAGTAAAAGCATGTTTTTACTATAACTCTTTTAAGTTGGATTCCCAGTGTATGCTATTAAAAGTACTATTTTCATTGCATTAGTTTGAAAATATCGGTTGAAAATCTAAAAAAAACCCATTTATTATTTTTCAGGTATACATACGGGAAGCCAGTGAAAGGAGATGTAACACTTACATTTTTACCTTTATCTTTTTGGGGTATGAAGAAAAATATTACAAAAAAATTTAAGGTAACTTTTACAGATATCTTATAACTTGTAATGGGGAAAACCACAGTGTATTTTTCTAGAAATAAGATTTGTACTAACTTAACACAATATTGTGTGTAATAAAATCACTTTTTGTCATTTTTGTCATTTATCATGATTAAAATAGAAGCAGAGCCATTGTACTGTTTGATGTGACTTAGTTTGAGTTTTATTTCTAAAATTTGAATTGCTAAAGTGAAGAATAAAATTGAAATTTTTTAACAAAACAGATAAATGGATCTGCAAACTTCTCTTTTAATGATGAAGAGATGAAAAAGGTAATGGATTTTTCAGATCGTCTTTCTGAACACATGTCTCTGTCTTCCCCTGGGCCGGTAGAAATTTTAGCCACAGTGACAGAATCACTTACAGGTTTGTAGACTTTGAAGTGAAGGTAAAGCTATTTATACGGTGCTGCTCTATCATCTTTCATTATAACTAGCACGTTGATTTGGGAACATCATTGCCTTTCTAAAGATGCTATGGAATGCTGAAATTGTCCTGATGATTAATTAGCCTCGCTTGCAGAATGTTTTCATAATGGAGGGGAAACTTATTTTCTATGAAAGTCTGTATTTCAACCATATGTGGTAGATATTTGTAACTTTTTTCATTTTGATTCTTTCTTTTCAGCCTGAAAACTACAAGGAAAGGCTTACCTTTTTAGCTGACTAACCATCTTCTTGTTTTTTTTTTTAATCACTTAGCATCTTCTGAAATCACACCTGCTCCTAGACAGTTTTCTCTTTTAATAATAAAGGTTAATTACTTGAATGTTTCTGTTGCTGTTGTCAATAGTTTTCACCAAATCCCTGAAAGAGCAAAAGACTCTTCTGCCAGTGGCCTTAGTCTGCCGGTGCCCGTGTCATTGATGGGGGCGGCAGTAATGGTGCTTAGGAGGACACAAAGGACATAATGGTCACAGAAGCAGATGTGGGAATGTGCCTTCTGTGTCCTGATATCTTAACCCCTTGGGGAATTAGCTCAGATGGAGAAATTTTGTGGATAGAAGCTGTTGGTGAACTATAACTTCAGTTTTCTAAATGATGCAATTTCGAAAACAGGTATCTCAAGAAATGCAAGTTCCAATGTGTTTTTTAAGCAACATGATTACATCATTGACTTTTTTGATTATGCTACTGTCTTGAAGCCATCTCTCAACTTCACAGCCACTGTAAGTTGCCATATTTCTTAATGATCTAAAAGCATTAAGTTCAATGTAATGAAACAGTATGAAAAATAATATTTTCAGTGCTTTTTAAAAAATTTAAGCCAAAAGTACATAGATCCCTTTTCCATTTAGATATCTGAGGTATATAGAATTATTGCCAAATAACCTTTATCTAATGTTTCTAAAAAAGTAGTTTCCAACAAAAATACTTTCCTCAAATATATTGAATTTTGTTAGATTCAATTTAAGTTAGATTTTGATTGCTACATTGAAGCTTTTATAAAGTAATTGAAGGAATTAGATGGTAGTAACATTTTTTCAATTTTTATTTGATTTTTATAATGGCTAATTTTAGTTCTAGCAAAAATATAGCATTAAAAAATTATCAACTGATCTACTGATTTTTTTGTGTGAGAATATTGAACTAACACGTATTGTGTGAATTTTGACAATGTGCAAGGCCTGGTGATGAATTGGGCTTAAGAGGTGAGAAGGACTCAGGACCCACCCTGAATTCACAGTTTTTGTGATAGTGACAAGAAAATATATACAAAACTGTAATTCAAGGCAGGATAAGATCAGTGTCATGAATAAATTTCTATAGGGATGTAAAATAGAGGTTGGCAAACTTTTTCTGCAAAGGGCTAGATAATAAATATTTTTAGCATTGTGGGCCATGTGGTCTCTGTCACAATTTGTCTCTGCCATGGTAGTATGAAAGCCACCACAGCCATTTTGTATCCAAGTGAGGGTGGCTATGTTCCAATAAAACTTTATTTACAAAAAGACTGGGTTTGGCCTTCCTGTCTACCATAGTTTGTTGACCTCTGGTTTAAAGAAACGAGACGTCACTTGCTGAATGAATGAAGAGAAATTTTAGATAGTTCCTGATTTCAATGATCTTATGCGTTAAACAGTTTGAAAAGGTAAGAAAATAAAAACAAAAATCAAAACCCAGAAAACATGAGGTTGCAAATAGTAACTTCCAAATGAATAGAGGGAAACAAGGAGAGTTCAGGAGGAAGAGTTGGCTTTGGGATAGGGATAAGGGTCATTAAAGGGATGCTTTATGGAAGGGGAATATTTAAGCTATTTGTTAAAAGATCAGTAGGATTTTAAATATTTGGCTGTGGGGTTGGGAGTTGGGGATTAGATGAGCTGAGACACAAGGTGAGAGCTCTCTCTGGCTGGCAAGTTATGGATGCATTCAGGTGACTTAACAGGAGTAATTGCAGTAGAGAGCTTGTGTCCAGGAGTGGTCAGAGAGAAAAGAGGAGGCAAAGCTTGGGGAGTTGTAGAGGATTCTAAATGGCTCACATAGGTTGTGGAACTTTATACTCCAGGCAGTGATAAGACTAGGAGCCTTGTGAACGTGGGAAGGGTGTGGTGAAAGCAGTATTCCAGGAAGACTGATCAGGTTTGTGTGCAAAATGATGACAGCAGCTTGGGTGTGAGGTGACCAGGAGCCTCGTGGTGGTAGATGTGGGACGTAAGAGAGAAGGACAACATTTGGTGTCCATTGAGTTTGGGATGTGGGAAGAGACAAGGAAAATTCAAAGATGTTAATTCTGGCAGAATTGTGGTGTTAGCAAAAATAGTAAAGGCAAGATGGTTGCTCAGTTTTAGATGTACTGAACTTGAGATGACAGGGATATACCAGTAGAAATTTCCTGCAGGGGATTGGAGGTGTTGAATATGAGCTCCAGAGCAAGGTGTGGATGGCAGCAAGAGTGCTGAGGCCTTTGAGAAAGACAGAAGAACTGATAATTGATCTTTTGGCCTTGACAAATCCTTTATTTTTGGAGAGGGAAAAGGAACCAAGAAGGACATTGAAAGGGTGCAGAGAGAAGAGTATGAAGTGAAGCAGTTTATTGCGGAAGGCAAGAGAAGCCATAATATCAAGAAGGGAGTGGTCAGCGGTGCTGGATGCCTCCGAGAGAGACACCACTTAATCTGCAAGTTACTGTGCTATTAATGATTGTTGAGAGTTCAGTTTTATGGGAATAACACAGATGGAAACTGGATTCAACTGAACTTAAATCCTTTGCTTCTCTTGATACCTGTTTTATATATGTTGTGTTTTGACAATTAGGTGAAAATAACCCGTTCTGATGGCAATCAACTGACTCTTGAAGAAAGAAGAAATAATGTAGTCATAACGGTGACACAGAGAAACTCTACCGAGTATGGGATCAGATGGAACAGTAGAAATCAGGATATAGAAGCTGTCCATATCATGAATTATACTGTCCCACTAAACGGGATCTTTAAGATTGACTTTCCAATCTTGGACAATACCAGCATGCTACAATTAAAGGTACCATCTGTTTCCCAGCATTATGTTACTGCAACAACATCATTAAAATTGTAATCTTGTGGTAGGGACTCAACCTGTAGGAGGCCAAAATGCCCAGGAAATGGACACGTGTTTCCAGTTTTTAAAAATGGGGGGCATTGTTAAAAGTAATTTAATGACAGCGACTGAGAGTTAGACTGAATGCTTCCTCGTAAATTCATTTTGAAGAGCACAGTAAAATATAACAACATGAAGATATGTTGGAGAAGCTTCCCAAACTCCCAGCCTAGGTTGATTTTTAATCATTTGAAATTGTATTTTGGCAGGAGCTGAAATGAAAGAGCAATATATATTTTTTACACTTATACTCCTTTGCTGAGTTCTTTCCCAGAATGGCTCCTCTAAGACTCCCCAACCGTTCCTGTTACCTTTCCTTTGGTCACTTGGCTCTGCCACATGTGTGGCCTCTGAGTTTTACTCTGACTGTTGGTGGATCAAGTGGACTGATATTTCTTGACTGTAAATGAGCTGTGTGTTGTGAGGAGAAGGAAAGGAATTTTTTTTATTTCGTTCTCTTTCTCACAGTGTTTCCTGATAATATACCTTTGTTTCCGAAATAAATTAGGACTATGCTTTTTTTCCTCTTGGATCGTGATGACGAAGCCCCTCTTCTGTGTTTTAAAGCTCTCAGTTTCTTTATAGGATAAGCGATGAAGATCCAGTGTCTGGGGAATGTAATTTTTCCAGCTTGAAAAAAAGTAAAAGTGCACTTGTTTTTCAGTAATTGTTCAGCAGGTAGCACCTTTTCTCAACGTGTTGCTAAAGATGAAAATTTACACCTCCCTTTTCTTTTGTTGCAGGCCTCTTTTCTTAATAGTGTGAATAGCCTGGCAGTTCATGATATATTTAAGTCTCCTAGTAAAACATACATCCAGCTAAAAATAAGAGATGGAAATATAAAGGTAATGCTTACAATCACTTGATAATTACAATAGAATTATGCTCTTTTGCCATCAATATGTGTATATTAATTAAGATGTCTTTTCTAGGTGGGATCACCTTTTGAGTTGGTGGTAAATGGCAACAAGCAGATGAAGGAGTTAAGCTACCTGGTAATCTGTTATAGAATCTAAATTTATGATCTGTTACAGAATCACCTTAACTGATGTCTACCTTATGTCTGGACTCAACTTACTGATTTTTAAAATTCAGCCTCGTACTTTTTTAGCCTTTTCTTTTTATACTGCAATCAAAATATCTTGTTTTCTTTACCTGTATTTGCATTTCCAATTAAAGATGGATAATTAAGTCCTGCATTATGTTTAAAATATAAACTTTAAAATTTAAATTTCTATTAGATAAACCATATACCTTCATTGTAGAAAATTATAAAATATAAGAAAAACGAAAAGTAAAATAAAAATTGCTACCCACGGCCTTTTAATTTTGCTAATCCAACTGTTCCAGTGGTGCTCTGTATTCCTTCCACTCAAAAATTGATTGTTTTAATTAAAAAAGTATTCTTTATTTATTACAAATTAAAAAAATATATAGTTGGCATACATTGTTATTTTAGTTTCAGGTGTACAACATAGTGATTAGACATTTATATACCTTACGAAGTTGATGACCATGGTAAATCTAGTACCCATCTGGCATCATACAGAGTTATTACAATATTATTGACTTATTCCCTATGCTCTACTTTACATCCCCATGACTGATTTTATAACCGGCAGTTTGTAATTCTTAACCCCTTTCACCTTTTTCACCCATTCTTCCAACCTCCCTCCCTTTTGGCAGCCATCAGTTTGTTCTCTGTATCTATAAGTTTGTCTCTGTTTTGTTTTGTTTGCTCCTTTATTTTGTTTTTTTTTCTTAGATTCCACATACAAGTGAAATCATATTGGTTTTGTCTTTGACTTATTTCACTTAGCATAATGCCCTCTAGGTCCATCCATGTTTATACTAATGGCAAGATTTCATTCTTTTTATGGCTGAGTAATATTCCATTGTACAAATGTACCACATTTTCTTTATCCATTTGTCTATCGATCGGCACATAGGTTGTTTCCGTATCTTGGCTATTGTAAATAGTGCTGCAAAAAATAGAGTCTTGATGGTGAAGCTACTGTTGCTTTATGTTATCTTTTTCTGTTTCCCAGCCTGTATTCTCTGTGTTGGTCAGGGGAGTTTTCTGGCATTCAGAAAGACTTTGATGTTGCTTTAAGTCAAATTTGTGTGTAAACAGTTAAAGTTATGGTAAATGTAGCTGCAGTTGAAATTCTTATTCACTTTAGCATGAAATGAAACTCGTCTACTGTTCTTTTCAGGTAGTATCCAGGGGACAGTTGGTGGCTGTAGGCAAGCAAAATTCAACCACCTTTTCTTTAACACCAGAAAATTCTTGGGCTCCAAAAGCCTGTATAATTGTGTATTATATTGAAGATGATGGGGAAATTATAAATGACGTTCTAAAAATTCCTGTTCAGCTTGTTTTTAAAAATAAGGTAAGATTACAGTAATGTTTAAAAGAAAACTTCATATTAATGAAGTCTGACAAATGTAACATTTCTTTAGAAAAGTATCACTAAACCAAATTGGTTAGAAATTTACAGGTACTCATTTCTAGAACTACAGTTAGACCTCTTCGTATTTAGTTACTATGTACTCGTGTGTATTTTCAAATATGCAACTATTGCACATGTGCAAGTTATAATTCTTGGCTTTAAGATTTTAAGTCAAATCCATGAAGCTATTTTAGCATTTCTCAAATGGTGGAGCCAGAGTTGCTCTGGCGTGGAATTCCAGTGGCAATATCAAATGTGTGTGGTGTTGATATTGGTGTGAGAGTGAAATCAAAGGTGTTGGAGGGAGTGAGGCTGTCTACAGTGATATGTGGAAGCAGAGCCAGGCTTTGGTTCATTCATCAGCCTGGAAACTAACCCAGGACAAATTGACATTAAGCTTGGCTACTTTGCACGTGGAGATGTGTGGAGTCTGGTCTCCAAACATGGCAGTGATTTTTATAGCCTAAGGTGTATAGTTTGCATAGGAAACCCCCTCAAACCCCACTCTGAAAAGTAACCTGATTGCAAGATTGCCAAGTGGAATTGAATCCTCTCGTGCATATTGAAATAAGCCATTGTTCTCACGAAAACCTGCTGCCTTTCCTGGGTCTGCGAGATCCTGCTGTTTTCTCTTTAGCACTGGCTGGGATGGGGGAAAAAGGGAAGAGAAAATGTAGAGAAGTGGAGGATAATTTAGGTTTATGCCACTGCGTGAAGTTCCATCATTTGCAAACACTGTGGCAGTAAGTTTTTTTTTTTTAAATTCCTTTCCCTAGAGAAGGTTTATGTATGGGTTTAGAATGATCCCTGAGACAAGACAAATGTAGAATTTTTGCTAGGTTTTGAGTCATTGATCTGTTATTGGTAAGACATACAAATAATGCTTTAACAATTAGTGAAATAAATCAATCCTGTTTTCTCCCTTTTTTAGATAAACCTGTTTTGGAGTAAAGCTAATGCTAAACCGTCTGAGAAAGTGTCTCTTAGGATCTCGGTGACACAGCCCGACTCCCTGGTTGGGATTCTAGCTGTTGACAAAAGTGTGAATCTGATGAATAATACCTCAAACGATATTACAATGGAAAATGTGAGTTTAGCTATTTTTCATTACAAGAATACATGTTAAAAGGAAAAAAAAGAAACTATTGCATTATTTCATGTAGCTAAGGGAAATTTCATTAGTTCCTCTTCAAGTATAAGTCAGTAATCAGTAAAGCTTCCAAGTAAAAAGGGATCTGCATTCTAGTCATTATGTTGGAAAGAGGTTTATGTGGTCAAGTGTCTTTGTTGTTTTACATGAGAAATGTTGCCTGGAGTTCCCCATATTTTCATACTATATTTTAATGTAAGACTTTTTCAGGATATACTAGGAAATTGACTTGCCCATTTCTGGATGACATTGGAGAAGAGAGCTTTCGATAGTTTTGAAGTACTTTTTATTTTGGCTACACATAATGGTTATAAACAATTACAGTCCCCATTGAATCAAGAATTTGCAATATGTAGAGGGAGTGAAATCATATTAATCTGCAGAAAATTTACAAACTAAGAAGTATATGAACATTTAGTGTTACAGAAACTAATCCCCTATTCATTAATCATTTCATTTGTATTTTTAAGTTCTTGATATATCCATCATCAGTGTAAATCTAGATTGTATAACCTATGTCTATTAATGAAGTGCAGTGATTAACATGATGTCAGGAAGAAAAATGTATGTTTAGGCTAATTTACAAGTATGGTAATTCTTGTTCTAATTAGGACTAACTTATGCTTTTTTATTTTATATTTTTAAATTTAGACTATTCTCGTTTTATTTCTTTTTATTCTTCTTTCCATGGGCTAGATAAAATTTTGCTCTGCTGGTTTTGAAAGTTATACATTTATTTATGCTCCTGATGATGAGACAGGTCAAGAGTCAACAGGAGCAAGTTGCTAACTCACAAGCTTGCTCCTGTTAACTCTTTACCTGTCTCATCATATGCTAGATGCCCTTAACTCATGAACCATACTCATATTTATTTATTCTTACTGATTTCTTAAGGTTATCAATATTTGTGTCTTCATCTAACAAGACAAGAGTTTTAGTGTGTTCTCATATTCTTGCATATCTTTTTGTCTCTAACCCTGTCCCTACCTCCTTTCCCAATCCTGATTGGATCATGTTGCCATTGTATAGAATTTTAGTTCTGTATTATTGATTGCCCTTACAATCTATGCTTTTCCTTCATTTTTCAGTTCTGGAAATTCAGTCCGTTATTTATTCATATGTTTCTTCTACATTTTAATTTTTCTTATTTTCTGGTACTCGTTATGTAGAGATTGGCACTTCTACTTCCTTTCTCCATATCTCTTAGCCTTTTGTTTTATGTTTTCTATCTCTTTGTCTTTTCTGTGGTTCTTTGGAAGAGTTACTCAATTGACTGTCTGCTTGCTGATCATTTGTCAGCTATATCTATCTGATTTTGATCTCTTATATTGGATTTTTAAATGTCAGTAATTATATTTTTAATATCTATTATTTTCCTTTGGTTCTTTGGTTCTTGTTTTATATTGTTAATATTTTACCTTATCTCCTTATGCACATTTGCTGTTTATTTTAAATTCTTAAGCTATTTTTTCACTATTCTGCTTCACATGCGATATGTCTAGCTGGATGTCTTTTATGGAAGTTATGCTCTTTGGATGTCTAGTTGATTTGTAGCTACTCTAATAATGTCTGTTGGAGAAGAATGAACACTCTGTTCCAAGCTGTGTAAGTCTTGTGAATTTAAAGGGAGGGGAGGAATAGAGCTGTAGGGATTAGAGAATTACCCTTGATCCTCCCTGTGTTTAAGCTCCCTACTCAGTGTTTAAACTCTTAGGAAAAGCAGCACTAGGAAAAAGTCTCTTGAGGTTATGATCCACCACCCTGAGGGTTTGGAGGAGAAGAGGGGGGAAGACTGAATGTATGAGGGCCATGGGTCTGACCACATGTTTTCCTCACTTTCTCACACCAGAAAGGCAGAGGTGCTGACCTGGCGTTATCTTCCTGACACCTGTACAGGCAGTTTGGGCTGCTGCTGCCACTGCTGATTTTGGGAATAGTGAAGGATATCTTGAATTGTTGTGCTGGGAGAGAGTGAATGGCTGAAAGCTGCTACAGGCAGCAGTCAGATAACAGGCTGGAGGAAAGGTTGATTTTCTGTCTAGATGATCTATCCATTGATGTTGATGGGGTGTTAAAGTCCCCAACTATGACTGTATTACGGTTGATCTCTCACTTTATGTCTGTCAATATTTGCTTTATATATTTGGGTGCTCCTACTTTGTGTATATATTACACATGTTTACAAGAGTTTTATCCTCTTGTTGGATTAATCCCTTTTCATTATGAAATGTCCTTTGTCTCTTATTACAGGCCTTGTGTTAAAGTCTATTTTGTCTGATATAAGTATTGCTACCCCAGCTTTTTTTGTTGTTTGTTTGTTTCCATCTGCATGAAATATCTTTTTCCATCCCTTTACTTTCAGTCTGTGTGTGTCTTTCGATCTGAAGTGGGTCTCTTATAGGCAGCATATGTATGGATTTTGTTTTTTTCTTCCCCATCCATCCAGCCACCTTGTATCTTTTGATTGGAGCATTTAGTGCATTTAAATTTAAAGTAGTTATTGGTAGGTATGTAGTTATTACCATTTTATTGTTTTCTGATTGTTTTTGTAGTTCTTCTCTGTTCCTTTATTCTCTTGCTTACTTCTCTTGTATGTTGATGACTTTCTCTAAAGTCATGTTTGGATGTCTTTCTCTTTATTTCTTGTATATCATTTGTAGATTTTTAAAAAGTAAAATTTTTAAAAGTACAATTCAATGGCATTAATTTCATTCATAATGTTGTTCAGTCATCACCACTTCTATTTCCAGAAACTTTTTATCACTCCAAACAGAGACTCTGTAACCTTAAGTAATAACTCCCCATTTCTGCCTTCCTCCAGTCCTTGGTAACCTTTAATTACTTCTGTGTTTATGAATTTGCCTGTTCTAGCTACTTCATGTAAGTAGAATCATATAATATTTGTCCTTTTGTGTCTGCCTTATTTCACTTAGCATAGTGTTTTTAAGGTTCCTGTATACTGTGGCTTGCATTAGAACTTTATCTCTTTTTATGGCAGAATAATATTGCATTGTATGTATATACCATATTTTGTTTATCCATTTTTCTGTTGCTGGATGCTTAGGTAGTTTCTACCTTTTGGCTCTTGTGACTAATGCTGCAATGAACATCCATATAAGTACCTCCCTGAGTCCCTATTTTCAGTTCTTTGGGTATAAACATAGGAGTGTGATTGCTGGGTCATATTCTAATTCTGTGTTTAACTTTACCTTTTAGGAAATGACAATTTTACTCACTCTGTTAGCCCATTTTACTCATTCTTGCTAGCAATGAGTACTGCTCTTAAAAAAATAACACTGCTAATGTGATACATGCAAATATCTCATTGGAAAAACTTCTTATTGATGTCATTTTCATTGTTTTATCAATGAGGTTGAATATTCTGCTTATTAATAATTTGCATTCCCTCTTTTGTGAATTGTCTCTTCATGTTATTTTTTAAAATTTAGTTAACTGACATTTGCAGAACTTATTTTAACTATCAAATTTAGCCCGTTTATCTCTGCCAAAAGTATGAGTCATTTTTAATGCTGACCTCTGTGTTGGTCTTGTCAGCCAGTGACATTTAAGTTTCTCTTGGGCAAAACTCAAGCCCACACTTCTTAGGAACTCTGGATTGTAGAGTAAAAATACGTTTAAATAAGAAACATAACTTTGGCTGACTGAATCATGAACAAGCTATTCACATATTCATCATTCCTCCATTTGTGTCATTTTCAAATTTGATAAGTATGTGGGATGTGTCTTCTATAAGTTACATATAAGAAATGTTGCAGAGGGCAGGACAGGTTGATATGAATCTATCTTCTCCTTAGGTGCTCCATGAGTTGGAACTTTATAACACAGGATATTACTTAGGCATGTTCGTGAATTCTTTTGCAATCTTTCAGGTATGTTTACTTTGCTATACAATGTGAAAAGATATTAATATCTTTTACTATTGCAAACACTTTTAGAATTAATGATCTGAATTATGAAATGTTAACCTTTTATTAAATGTGTTGCTGAAGTGCAGTATGTTATATAAGTGTAATTTGAAATGGAAAGATAATCATCCTTCCAGCTTTAAAAGCAAATGGAAAAATTCACTGTTAGAGAAATTAATGGTATTGTCATTCAGCAAATAATTTCTTTCCTTTATGTCACTTTCTTTGTCTTTGAAATGGCTCTTTGTGTGTGTGTGTGTGTGTGTGTGTGAGAGAGAGAGAGAGAGAGAGAGAGAGAGAGAGAGAGAGAGAGAGAGAATATGTATGCTCATTTATGTACATAAACTCCAAAAATTAACAAGAGGGAAAAGACAAAGGGAGTATTTTAACATTTTGCAGAAAAACAAATGAGCAAGAATAAGTTAGGAGTATGGGAGGCTACTGTGACAATTTAGAAAGTATTTAAATTTTTAAAAGAAAATTAAAATTTTCTTTCTAGGAATGTGGCCTCTGGGTATTGACAGATGCAAGCCTTCTGAAGGATTTCATTGATGGTATTTGTAAGTAAAACCTGGCAATGTGCTTTTAAAGTATTTAAGTATTTCGTCTCAGGTTTTTGAAATTACTTATATAGATATGAATACTTTCTAGTTGAACAGGGATATTGTGATTTTTGTTTTATGTTCTCTTATCCTAAAGTGTTTGGAGTTTAATGTACTTGGAAGTCTATAACATGGACTGTTCATCTGGGCCTCTGTCTACATCTTTGAAAAGAATGTTTTACACTTGTTCTCTGTAATTGTTTGAGGTGGTTAGATTTTTGGACGTATTAGAAGATCCTGTGCTTCCAATTTGTATTGCAAACTGCTGTTGTTTTGGAATTAGATAAAAGGAACAACATGTTTTTGGCTACTTTTCTTGGGTACCTCAAGACCCTTGGTCAACAATCCTCCATTAAGGGCCCCTTACGATCTGAAGCTCAAAAGTTTCAATTATATCTCCTTCCACCAACATTTAGGTCACTTTCTTTCCCTTTCCCTTTACATACATTGATGCTCTCTCAAAAGATTGAGTCTTCTTGCTCCTGTTGTCATCCTGGGGGATTTGAATGTCCATGTGGTTGATCCCTGTAATGTGCACCATCCTGTGCACATTATGTCCCCACTATGGCAACAATAGTCACCGAAGGTCCTTATCACCTGCACTGCTCTACTCCTAACATTTCAAATGCCTACCTTCTACCTTGTATATTCGGTCACTCCCCTAAATCTATTAAATGTCTTCTTTGGTCTTGACTTCTGGTTATTCTGGGGTTATTGATTGGCTCCTTCTGCCTTTTCTCCCCTCCAGTACCTGGATTGGACCACATGGTTGATCAATTTGACAGACTCTTTCCTTAGTCCCTTGTCCTTCCATGTCATCTTCCATATTAAAGTCAACTATGGAACAAATCGACTGTTTATCTTACCCCTCTGTTTCTATACCCTGTGTCCCACAAATACCCTAAGTTCAATATGTCACAAACCAAGTTTATGATCTTCTTTCTCTCTCCTTATAATCTAACTCTTTCTTAATATATTTTGATTGATATATAATTCCTTGAATTGATATGATCTCATATCTCTGTTAATGAAATCATCGTTTACCCAGATGTCCAAATCAGAAACTCAGAACTCATCCTTAATTCCTTCCTCTTTTTCTGTCATATGTGGAACTGCATAGTAGAATTTGCCATCAAACACTTCTGTCGTTGAATTTGGCTTTGTGACCCTGAGAAAATCAATTAACCTCTGTAAGCTTCAGTTTTTCCCCTGAAGTATAGGACTAACAATATTACTCACATTATAGGATTGTTATGAGGTTAAATTCAAAAGCATATACAATGATTAGCACATGTTTGGCACTTATAAGTCTGCAATTACCTATTATCTTATCCCTCAGATCCAGTTTGTCCATTCATTATTCAGTAGATAGTGATGATATAAACTGCATGCCTAGCATGTATGAGGCAGTGGTGATTCCAGCTTGGTCTAGTGGGGCAAACCGACACATAGTTAGAAGAGTGTGCTGAGGGCTATGATGGAGAAAGTGCCATGGGCACACATAGAGTTCATCCAATCAAGAGACAGAGCAGAATCATCTCTCAGGACTATCTGTCCTCTCTTCTGCTTGGTTTCAGACCCTTATCAGTGTCTCCTGGACCACTGCTATAGCTACCTAACTAACCGTTGTGCCTACCTCCATTTTCCCCCAGCTCTAAACCATTGCTCACACTGAGGCCAGGGTTATCGTATAGAACGTGGGTTAGATCATGTTTCTAATTTATTTAAAAGCCTTCAATAGGTCATCATTGCTTAAAGTATTATGTCCAAACCCTTTAGCATGGGATATTTGATATTTTAAAATCCGGACTCAACCATTCTTTTTCTTCTCATTGTATGCAACTTCTACCTAATACTCACTGTCATATTCTAGACCTGCCTTTGTACTTAGCTTACTTAATTTTTCCTGTATGAGGAAATGGAATTCAAAAGACAATGTAAAATGAAATTAAAGAAATGAATTTTCCCCCCTAACCATACTCTTTACATCATTCAGCCATTCTTTGCATTATGGACATTTTACATATGTCTATGATTTCTATTAACATGTTTGCTACAGTTTTCTATTAGTCTGTCTCTTCCATAGACTATGAATGGAGCTCATTGCATTCATCTTTGTATTCTTGGTATCTGCTATGGTATAATTTTTTTACATTTTATTTTGAACTAATTTCAGAATTTTGGAAAAGTTATAACAATAGAACTAGGTAATCCCCAGTCTGTATGGCAATATGGCTTTTTTTATAAGAATAAAGTTACTGGATGATTGTAGCATCTTATAGCTGGTGTAGCCAATGGTAATCAGCACTAGACAGTAAAAAGAAGAGAACAGCAAAATTGGAGGTAGTTTTAAAAATGTAATTTAACTTATTTTTTAGCAACTGTACTGTAAGTAGTTTTTCAGGTATTGGCCATAGGGCGCAGGGTACTTTTTTTTTTAGTTCTGGCTTGACCATAACTGGCCATGTGGCCTTGGGTATGTCACTTGATTTCTCTGGGTCTCAGATTTCTCATCTGTAAAATGAGAGGATTGGGCAAGATGAACTCAAAGGTCCAGTTCAGCTGAGTGTTGCTATGATTTGTGGACTAATTTTATAATCATGCTTTACAGTGAATTTTTCCTAACAGTTGTCAATGTTTATTTTTAGATGAAAGTGTAGCATTTGTTGATGACTACTTGGAGGAAAAAGAAGAATCCTTGGTAGATTTCTATGACTTTTCAGTTAGTAATCCACGTGTCAGAAAGCATTTTCCAGAAACTTGGATTTGGCTAGACACCAACATGGGGTAAAAATTTATCAAGTTCTTTGTCCACATATATTTTGTTTAGTATTAGTTTTAAGTATGTTTTGCCCTCTTTCTAGTTTAAGTACAAACATAATGTGATTAAGAACTAAAAAGACCAAGAGGTTTTTATTTTAAAATGTTTATCGTATCTGAATATAGCATTTAAGAAAGCCACAGGCAAATTATGGCAGTGAGAGTATCATTAAGGAGAAGATAGGCTTTTTTCTAATACAGGGCGATTTTAACTTCCGTGAAGTCTCTTGGTTCTCTTTGGAGACAGTTGCTGAGAGTACATTTGTTGCCCTGGGGTGAGAAGCACTCATGGTCACTCTCTCTATTTTGTGGCTCTTCATAAAATATCCTCAGGAGCCTTAGGGAGAAGGCATGTGGGTGGTGGAAGGGATTCAGCTTAGTTGACAAGCCTTGTGCTGCTTGGTCTGATGACTGAGCAGGTGAATCATGAAATCTACATGTTTTATAGTTGGCCATTTATGGAAACTTGAAATAAGACACAAGTCAAACCTAAAAAAACAACAAATAATAGCAATGATTGGGATACACAGGGAAACTTTTATTCAAATTGAGAGACATAAATTGGAGTTATTTGAAAAAAATGTTTATAATATATGTGAAATTTATGAAAATAATCTTCATTTTGAAGATACAAACACCGTTGAAAGGTTTTATTAGAATATAGATCAATATGTAGTGTTATAACCTAATGATGACCTATTCCCTGGGAACATAGGATCTTCTATTTTATGTTTAAATCTTTAAAATAATTTAGATATGTAAATGAATTGGAAAATTAATATTCTTCTCAAAATGGGTTAGGTTATGTTGACTTATTTTGAAATGTGTCAGTTCTTGGTTTTGTGATTTTTATGTTTATCTTGACTTCAGTTCCAGGATTTACCAAGAATTTGAAGTTACTGTTCCTGATTCTATCACTTCTTGGATAGCTACTGCTTTTGTGATCTCTGAGGACTTAGGTCTTGGACTAACAACTGTTCCAGTGGAGGTAGTATATTAAAATGCAGCTTATAAATGTCATAGTGCCATGAAGCAAAGAGTGAACTCCTCAATGGATTATGATGTTGATCATGGTTTAGAAGTTGCTTTGTTTTTCATCTGTTTTATATTTTAAAATGTGAACTGTAGTATGCTGCTAAATGTGCTAGGTCCATATTAAAACTTGGATAGAAAGTTTATTATTGACCGAATCCAACTACTTCCAAAGGTCAGAAGAGAGAGAGAGTATTTCTGTGTGTCCCTCCTTCAAGGACAAGCAGAACTTCTCAGGATGTCCCCTAGCAGACATTCCTTCACATCTCTTTTGTCAAATTGCATCACATGTCACTTCCTAAACCAGTCACTGGCAAGAGGAATATAATAACTATCATTGGTCTTAGACCAGTAGTTCTCACCTCTGTCATACCTGACTCCTCCTTTTATAACAGATATTTTGTTCTGTCCCTTTACCATCCAAAATGAAATTCATAGACCAGATAATGCACCTACATACTAAAATAAAACAGTCAATATGATGCTGTAAGTGAAGTATTAAGGGGAAATAAAAGGAAAGTAATGTATAATAAAATAATATATATTTCAGGATATAAGTGGCCATGCATAGCTGCACGGGAAGGGATAGTAACATATTTAAGTATGTAGGCATGTATAGAATCACCCTGTGTGTAGCAGCTGTAAATGCAGTTTGACATCCATGTTTAGTTTTAGTAACTCAAAAACCTTGAGTGGTCCTGCCTGTGGTGATGTAAATTTCTGAAACCACAACTTTTGGTAAAGTTACAAATGAAACAAGTGCAGTCTTCTTTTGATTTACAAAATAGTTGTATTCATGACAAATTTAGTGTATACTGAAAAATGCTTTGGGTTTCTATATAAGTTGGAATTACGTTGTAAGCTCAGGTCATTATAACCAGGTACTTTATATACATGAATGTCTGAAGAGACATTCAAGAATCCTGAGGTACATGGGACAATTCTTCGTTGGCTGGGACTGTTCTGAGCATTGCAGACCTTCACCCACTAAGTGCCGATAGCGCCCTTCAATTCTTGTGACAATCATTTGGACACTTCCACAAATGTCCAAATAAACCTATTTGGGAATTACTGCTGCCAATAAACTAACTGAGGTTTATCCTCAGAGGCAGGGGAGGGGTTCCACTTCCCTTGCAGGGCTTGGCCGACAGGACCAGAGTTGGGTCACCAACGAGGAGGTACATGTGTATGCATGTGTTAGGAGATAGTAAGCAGGGCATCATTTAGACTTTCCACATGAGTCTAAAACAGGGGCTGTTTGATTTGGCCAGTGGCTTTTAAAGCAGATTGGTGGAGTCAACATAGTGTTACAGAATTGGAATTTGGCTTTGGCGTCAGACACACTGGGATCCAGTTCTGGCTCCTCCACGTACTAGGAATGTGATCTTGTACTAGCTACAGACGTCTCTGAATTTCACATTTCGTTTCTGTAAAATTTACCCATAACACTTGCCTCACAGGGTTGTAATGATTAAATGAAATAATCTGTGTAAAGTACCTGATTCCTAGTGGGCACTTAATCAAATGTAGTGATAACTGTGTTAACTAATGTGAATCAATTTATCGTCATTCATTTGGGATAAGTTGCTATTTGTTTTTTGTTGATATGTAAGTGGACATTTCTGTGTGAGATTATAAGCTTCATTGGTTTTGTGAGATTTGCTTTTAATTGCATAAAATGTGAAGCATTTTGACTTGAATAAAATATGTGTTCATTGTGTTCTTTCCAGCTGCAAGCCTTCCAACCATTTTTTATTTTTTTGAATCTTCCCTACTCTGTAATTAGAGGTGAAGAATTTGCTTTGGAAGTAACCATATTCAATTATTTGAAAGATGCCACTGAGGTAATATATTAAAGGTTTTGTTAATCACTTATACTTCAGGGAAAAAATGGAGAAAGCATGCAGGGATTGGGTTGTGTAGTATTTAGGCTCTGGGTCTCTAAGCCTTTTATACATTTCTGGAGGATGGAAAATAAGCATAGTTCATCAATGATTTCTTCTGCCTGTTAATGTCTAAGGATGTTATTAGCATGGCTAAGCATTTTCTCTTCTTTGTCCTTTCCAGCACAGGTTCTCCATTTTTGCCACGTAACTTCCATGTTGTCTGTGAGGCAGGTGTTTTCCTAGTCTTACCCACATCTAGAATGTGTTGCCACTTCCCACTGCCATCTGTGCCCACTGCAGTTGGAAAGAATTTATTCCATTCAAGTCCTGGCTTGAAACTAAGATGCTTTTCATTACCCATTCTATTATGTTTGTTGTCCCCATGTTTATACCTTGTGTTCTATTTTGAAGCCTTTACTTTTTGAATCATGTGCCTTGTGTCTCCTTAATCAGTTCCCGGGAAGGCAGGATGTGTGTGTTCTGTTCATAGTAGTGTTAATCAAATGACTGACCCACCCTCACCCAAGTATGTAAGGATATGTAATTAATCTTATTAGAGTACTACATGAAAATGCCATAATCTCTTTAAGCACTATGTCTATAGAGGAAATTGTTTCTGATTTTAAAATTTTATTTTTTAATCTAATCAACATGGTACAGTGTAAAGAGCAAAAGCTCGAGACTCAAGGCCTGCATTCAGTGTCCCGCTCTACTAACCAGCAAAAATTGTAGTTTCCTTATTTCTAAAATGGGAATAATAATTACTATCTCTACAGAAAATATTTTGAGTATTAGATGAAAAAATAAATGGGAAAACAATTCATGAGATGCAAGGACTAGAGAAATGCTATTTTTGATGAGACTGGAACCTTTGACATATTTTACAAAAGTTTATGAACCAATGTATGCTTCAGGACTAGGATTTGAGTCATACTTGCCTTGGAATAATTTCAGCAGAAACTCTCAATGAATGTGATAACATTTGATCCTGTTTGTCTCAGGATTCTCAAACGGTACCAGTGTCCAGGGTGACACAGTTAAATTAGGCTGGTGGCAATACCATGACATGAAATAACCTTTCTGGGCACCTCCTTACTATTCAAAGACTTCAGATCATGAGAGAATTAAATGTTAGTGGGAATTTAACGTTAGAAATGGAACTGAAGAATGCCCTTTCCCCACATATCTTAAGGTAGACAGGGAAAGCATAGGAAAGAAATGAAGTTTTCTCTGATGCCCTTTTATCTTCTCCTTGGCTGAATCTTTATCTCATCTTTCTCTAGTCTTGGGCCTCACAGATAAATAGTACTTAGGGTGGTGATGAAACAACACTTTACTAAGGAACATTTATGATGCAAAACCTTTGATAATCTTTTTTTCCAGGTTAATGTAATCATTGAGAAAAGTGACCAATTTGAAATTCTAATGGCTTCAAATGAAATAAATGCCACAGGACACCAACAGACCATTCTGGTTCCCAGTGAGGATGGGGCAACTGTTCTCTTCCCAGTCAGGCCAACACATCTGGGAGAAATTCCTATCACAGTCACAGCTATTTCACCTGGTGCTTCTGATGCTATCACCCAGAGCATTTTAGTCAAGGTAAATATTTAAAGTCTCAAATAACTGAAATGGAAATACGTAATTAGGAAGGAAACAGAAAATGGTTTTTCTTGGTTAGATTTGTTGGCAAGATTATTTGGCAAGGTCATCTCCTCCACCCTCTTGGTAATGCCTAAGTGTTCTCTCATCTGTATGTAAAATATATATCACATTTTGGAAGTCTGAGTAAACTTATAGTGTGACTATAAACAAGTCTCTTTTGCAGTCAATCACATTTACAAATTGTGTTACATTGGGATCCTATTAAATCATGCCAAGTTGACATGTAGATTTTGAATTTTGGAATTCCTCAATACAGGTAGAAGAGATCTTTTTAAGAGACAACATTGTGCACAAGAAAAAAAACTCAGCTTAGTGGATAAACATTTGTGTTCTGGGGTGAGGCAGCCCTGGGCTCGAATCCCAGGTCTGTCAAGTGTGACTTTGGACAAAGTAATCTCTCTCTTGGATTATACGAGGACCTACCTCAGAGAGTTTTTCTTATCACCTTCTCATTTGCTCCTTTGTCATTTCCATTGCCATTCCATGAAACGTTTTGTCTAATTTAACTAGAAAGTAAACACTTATTAAAGGATTTGAAACAAGAATCAAGAAATGGTAGGTACTTACCAAACTGTACATACACTGCAGACATGACAGGCCAGATATTTGCCTTATTATCTGCACACAGTTCTCTGTAAACAAATAGTTAGAGACCATGTTAATTGTGTTGCTTTTATTTCAACAGGCTGAAGGAATAGAAAAATCATATTCACAATCCATTTTATTGGACTTGACTGACAGCAAGCTACAAACTACCCTGAAAACTTTGAGTTTCTCCTTTCCTCCTAATGTAGTGAGTGGTAGTGAAAGAGTGCAGATCACTGCAGTTGGTAAGAATAGAGCATATCATCATCACTACTGGTTGATTTATAGATGACGTATGTATTTTCATCTATTTATAGAGATACCATATTTTCTTATTTAGTTATGATGAGAAGAGGTTGCAAAGGGTTTTAGTTGGTACCAGTGGCTGATTACAATAGAAAGACTAGTACAATACGTATTCTTAGACCAGCTCTTCTCAATGTTCAATGTGCATATGAATCACCTGGAGTCCTTGTTTAAAGGCAGATTCTGGTTTAGTAGGTCTGGGCTGGGGCCTGGGATTCTGCATTTCTGACAAGCTCCCAGGCGATGCTGATGCTTCTGGTATGCAGACCACTCTGAGCCATAAGGCCCAGGATAATGTGGCTGCCTGAGGAGGTTCTTTCTTTCTTTTTAAAAACAATGATTATTGTTTATTTTTCAATTGTAGTTGAGATTCAGTATTATTTTTTGGGAGGTTATTTCTAAGAGCAGAGCTTCTGGCTTTGGTGTCTCTGGTAAATAGCAGAATCTTCTACAGCACTTTGTAAAAACACAAATATCTGGGCTCTACTCTCAACCTACTCAATCAGAATCTCTTGGGCTAAGGCTAGGGTATGTATGCGTGTTTTGAAAAGGTTCCACAAGTGCTTCTGATAACCAAAGGTTGAGAACTACTGCCTAGGGCAGTGCTCTGCAGGATACAAGTCACCTTTACTGTAGGAAGCTCCCCACTGACGTTAGGCACCCTCTCTTAGCCTAAAAGTACTTTTGAATCATCTATTAAACAGAACTTCCACACAGTTTGTTTATACAGTTGTGCTTTACAAAACACCAAAGGAGATGTTTAGACTAATGACATCTAAATCCTTCAGTTTTCAAGGTGGTAGGATCTAAGGCACTTTTTCAGAGGTTCTTTTTAAATCTCGCCTGCAGGTGTAATGCTTTTTATTATAACCCCAAACAACCAATTCCTCTACAGAGGACTTTCTTTGGAGTGTTAGATATAATTCTTAAACAGAATTAAATCAGCTCTCAACTAGGGGAATAAATTTTGCCTAAGCATCTCTTAGTGTTGGGATGCTGGGAGATGCAGTATACACCCACACACGTACATGCATGCACACACATGCACACGAGAGGAAGAAGCCCTGCATTTTAAATGTATACCACCACTCCTTACACTGGAATGACTCTGTCTAGGGTCACTGAAGTACTCTGAGGTTTACTTTTTAAGCTTGACACAAAGAGTGATATTTCATGTTTTATTTTTATATGTCATTTATTTAAAAAGACTATTTGGTAGCCCAGTATGTGTGACTATTAGCTTGCTTCTTTGAGAGTCTAAGTTTATGTTCACTCTGAATATTAAAAGTATAACCTGCAGTGGTAATAATATAACCTTTATTTATTTCTCTGTGTTAACATCTATAGTTTAAGACATCATATGGCAGCAGGGCTGCAGCCTACTCATATGGAAGAGGTCTTCCTCTCCTTTTGGGATTCATTTTTTTTTTTAGGATCAGGTTTTCACTAGGTATTTGGACTTGGAATAGTATAAATTTCTAAACTACACAGAAGAATATTCTTGTCCATACAGCTCAGCCATAGTGGGGTCCGAATTAGAACTCAGCCTCTCTATTTCTGAATTTTTACTTATTTTCCTGAGTTATGGTTTTAGAATATAGATAGTGAAGTCCTTTAAGCATGTGCTTTAATTTTATATTACTAACTTTGAAGAATATTCCTAATCCTTCTTGATCCTGAGAGTCATTGAAATATTTCTATTTGTTAGTTCTACTTTGTTGTTGCTAAATAAAGCACATTGAAAACTACCACCATTCCTGCCCCTTTAAAAAATTATTTCTCAAGTATTTGTAGTGTATTAGTAAGAAATCAGAAGGAAGTTCTGTTATGTGAAGAGTACTGCTCATAAAACATTTCTTTCCTATGTAGAATGATGGTTTCCTAGTGGTTAATTCCTGCCATTTTTGTTCAAGAATTATTTTTTAAACTTATTTTTTGCTTAGTGTTGTTTACATCTTTAGCTGAGCTAAAAGTGCCCAAGGTTGTCACATAATCTACAAGTTCAGTACCACTGTATTATCATTTATTTGAGCAATTGTCCTAAAAATTTGATGTAAAGTTTCTACTTTGTTCCTGGCAGTGGGTGCCTTCCATACTCAGGGGAGGTCTCTGCCACCAAGTACAGGTCTTGAGTATTTGCTGAATGTATTGAATATCTTGTGCTTTCAGGAGATATTCTTGGTTCTTCCATCAATGGCTTAGACTCATTGATTCGGATGCCTTATGGCTGTGGTGAACAGAACATGATAAATTTTGCTCCAACTATTTATGTTTTGGACTACCTGACTAAAAAGAAACAACTGACAGAGAATTTAAGAGAAAAAGCCCTTTCTTTTATGAGACAAGGTAAGCATTTTAGAAACATACTTTTATTTGTAAATAAATTTTTAGTTTTAGTCAGAGTTCACTCTAGACCATGTTTCACAATAGACACATTTTTGTCTTTGCTATGTGCTTGTGGGACTAGATGGTCTTGAAATGTGCTGAAAGTGTGAGCAATGGGAAGCTGCACCAGTCTTCCTTCAGTGAATTGTATACTAATTGCTGCTTGTTTGTTAAGGAGTTTGTTTCTGGAGGGGTTTATATTTTAATAAGGGACCTGAAATTTAAAGCTACTGAAAGATCTAAAGGGATGAGTGTTCATTTATTCATTACACATTTATGGAGTACCCCTCAGTGCTAGGGTCAGTTCTGGTGCTGAGGAGAGAGCAGAAGTCAGGGTGTTTCCTCTCAAGGAATTCTCTCTTCAGTGGAGAAGATAGTCAACACGGGGTGCTGCATGGTGGGGACCTTCTCAGTGCATTTAAAATGTCAAACAGTTGGTTTGAATGGCAGAATATGTTTTTTAAATTTATTTTTCAATTACAGTTGACACAAAATGTTGTATTAGTTTCCTGTGTACAACATAGTGATTAGTTAGACATTTATACCTAGTATGCAGTGATCACCCCGGTAAATCTAGAACTCATCAAAACAGAATAAGTTTTATAGTCTGAACCATTTAAGGAACAATCAGTCATCCCTTAAAAATAATTTGAATATGTGTCCTAGACACTTTGTTGTGGGTCAGCAGATGTTCTAAAAAGTGAATGGTCTAAATCCTCAGAATCTGTTTTTACCCCCAGAAGGAGTCCTGTTCCCTCAGGCATTCCTAGCCATGCAGGTGCCAAACTTCAGTTTTTCAAAGCAGCTCTCCACGTGGCTCCATCTCCTTGATTGCTTGGGAGCCTTTCTCACATTTGCTGTTGTTAAGAACTTAAAGGAAATGCTCTTATTTCCTCATAAACTTTTGGAGGAGGCACTGAGCAGCCAGAGCAGATGAGCACTGTTGTGTAAATGCCACATAGTCTTTCAAATTGTCAGAATGAAGAGCACCACTGCTGTAAAGGAGACTAGTCCCACCTTGGGAGGTTACGGCACCTGCTATGGAGGCCAGACTTGGGCTCTTCATCCTGCCTCTTCCTTTGGGCCAGTTTCCCAGAGCCTGGAGCCTCATTTTTCCCTCCTGTAAGACAGGGGACATAAAGATTACCCCAGGGGTGACCGGTTAGCTCAGTTGTTTAGAGCATGGTGCTAATAACACCAAGGTTGCCGGTTCAATCCCCACATGGGCCACTGTGAGCTGCGCCCTCCTTAAAAAAAAAAAAAAAAAAAGATTACCCCAGTTTTGAAGATTAAATGAGATATTTTAGCACTTTATTTAACACATAGTAAATGCCCAGGAACTGTCAGCTATAGTGTAGTTAGTTGCATCGAACTAGGGAGTTAGGGTCTAAAGTTAGCAGATAAATCCTGTCCATTTTCCCTCTAAAAACAAATGTCAAATGCTTCCACTCCCTGCATCTCACAGATAATTGTTCCATTCCAATGCCATCACTGCTCACCCGGACTCCTCCAGTGGCTGCCTAAATAGACTCTCTGCTTCTATGTTCCTAGTTTCCACGTAATATAAAAGAGATCTTTTGAGAATATCAAACTCATGTCACTTAATTGCGTAAAATTCTCTGGTGGGTTCCTTGCCTCAGCCTACAGGCCCTACGTGAACTGGCCCGGTCTCCATCTTTCAGCTCCTCTGATGCTGCCCTTTCGTGGCTCCACATCTGCCCACATCTGGAGCTCTCCCAGCACCACAATGCTTCAGGGCCTTTAAACTTGTTCTTCCTTCTCCCGGGAGGCTCTTCCCCCAGATCTCTCCATAGCTGGCTCCTTTTCATCATTCACATAGTGTTTTCCTCAGAGTGGCCTTCCCTGACCATTTGGTAACTCTCATTTATGTTACTCCAGTTTATTTTGTTTGCCACACTTCACATTATTCAAAATTCTCTCTTATTTTATTTTATTTTTTATTATCTGTCTCCTGCACTACAAGGTAAGCTCCTCGACAGCGGGGGCCATGTTTAATCTCTTCTCCACTATATGGGCATCTCAATAAGCACAGAATGGATGAATGTATTATCAATATTAACTTCTTTGGGCCTTAGGTTCATCATCTTCATGTGAAGATTGGACCTAGAAGATCTCTCAAGTGCTTTCACAATGCAGAGATTATTTATAAACACTAAAGGTTCTACCTGGCCCTGGCATGTTCTTGTCAGCTAGGAAATGTGACCCGTGGTTTCAATGTGTCACCTTTTGAACTGGCAAAGTGGTTGGTGGAAGTCAGTACAATGGAGCTCCCCCAAATATATCATTTCACATGCTGAACTGAATTATGTTTCAAAGTAGTAGACAAAAACTTCTGGGTATAATAATTTTCATTATGAAATCAGTGTCTTATTTCAGAGACTCTGTTTTTTCTTTTGCCATCACATTTGCCAAAGTCCTTTAAATATACCGTAGTTGTTTTTATTTTTTAAGAAATTAAAGTGGCTTTGGAGCGAGTCATGATTATATTATTTAAATGTCATTTATGAAGAGCGCATTGTTTTACTTAAATCATGCTTGGCCCAGGAGCCCTGTAACCTAACCCGTTGTTTTTTTGGTCAAAACAACAGCTACATCATTGAATGAAGTGTCTTTTGCTGTCAAGAAGAAAATAGAACCGTAAAATGAAAGCTGTTTTTGATAAGGACTGGAAATCCTGAATCTGTTAATTGATGATTTAAAACACTTGTTTTCCTCAAATATTTAAATCATAGTGCCTGAAGCTCAATTTTTCAAGTGAGACTCAGACCAGGCTTAGTTGAAAACACATTATATTTTCTCTATTGAAATGAAAACAAGAAAAAAGTAGGTTTCAGAATTCTGATGCTGCATTTAGTCATCACAAGAATGGCTAGAGGCAATAGTGAAGATGCTACCAAAAAAAACAAACAAAAAAAAACACCCAGTAAAGTTCTCACTTTCCATTTCATGTCCTAGGGAGTAAGGAAGTTGATGATGATTACTTATCTTTTAGTACAGAGAATGTTTTTATCAGCGTTTTACCAGAGAAAGTGATTGATACAGTCACAAGGAGCTGGTTTTACTTCTTTTATTTGTATGCAGTTTTGACACCTGAGGTAAACCAAGTCAAATTATGGTTAGAATGTTACTTTTCTGTGTTTCTATGAATAGTACTTTCATCTTTGTTATGATAAATTGTAAATATTTTACATCTGTGGCTATTTCAAAGAAAATTCATGACCCAGTAAGTATCTTTTCTGGACCTTTATCAATGACAATTCATATGGCATTATCCCAACAGCCTCTGGACTTCTGTATTTCAGATTGTCTGTTAATTCGGAGTATTCTATTACTTTCTAACTCAAGAGCTGTTCATAAAACTGTGAATTTAAAGGTAATACTCTTATTTCCTCATACACTTTTGGAGAATACCACATTTTTGCTTTTCTCACCTATCACGGTAACAAGTCTCCAACTTAGGTGTCTATACCAGAACATCGAATTGTTATATTGACAATAATCAGCAGAGTCAACAATGTTATTTTCTGCTTATGGAATGGACGATTTGGAGGATAAGCACCCAAGGGTCCTTTAATGATGCATGGTTGGTTTAAGACGAGGCAGGGAACCTCCTAGGAGACTCCCACCAGCAGTCATTTAAGCTCCTCTCTCTAGGTTTTGATTCTCTCCTTTGTTTTGCCATGGGAGCAGAGTTGGTGGTTTGGATTCTCAGCTTTATCTAAACCAGCTCAAGAAATGCACTCCGAACTTGACTGTCTGTGAGTCCTCCTCCTCCTCTGGGCTGGCTGCCCCTAGTAGGAGAATGGCGCTAGTTGTTGATATTAATGGGGACTGTTGGAGGTCAGCCACCAGAGGGGTAATTTCCATAAGCACTGATCTCATCTCCATGAGCTCATCTCTCTGACTGGTTTTACAATAACTCATACTTGGAACTGCAGTTGTTGATGTGATTTGGGGGCTTGGAGGCACACGGTCTTCTCCTTGACATTGGTCTTTCTTCCCACAGAAGCACCTTCTGTAGTGATGGAAGGCCCCAAACCTTTTTTCTCTCCTCTCCTCTCCTCTCCTCTCCTCTCCTCTCCTCTCCTCTCCTCTCCTCTCCTCTCCTCTCCTCTCCTCTCCTCTCCTCTCCTCTCCTCTCCTCTCCTCTCCTCTCCTCTCCTCTCCTCTCCTCTCCTCTCCTCTCCTCTCCTCTCCTCTCCTTCTTCTCCTCTCCTCTCCTCTCCTCTCCTCTCCTCTCCTCTCCTCTCCTCCTCCTCCTCCTCCTCCTCCTCCTCCTCCTCCTCCTCCCTCCCCTGTCAGATTGAGTTCACCGTTAAACTCTGCTCTCTGGTGGATTTAGTCCTGATCGGGAAATCGAGGAAGAATGTCTTGGAATTTTTAGCTAATTTCCTTTGGGAATATTAGAAAATTATTCTGCTTCTCTGTGATCCCTGACTGGCTCTGAAAAATGTTGTGTTTTTTTCAAGGTTAAATGAAAACTAAAACATGTTGAAGTGAACTAAAGTGGTGTGAATAATACCTATTGTTTAATTTTTTCCCCACTTTTATTTGATTTTTTTGAATATATAGAACATTAATTTTCTTCCAAAAGTCAAATTTACTCTGAAAGGTATATGCAAAGTATGTCTGTGCCTCTTATATCCCTTCTCCCTACCCCTTGCAGTTAACTTCATTCATTTCTAGTTTCTTTCTCTCTCTGCAAAAATTAATACATATATACATATATGTTTTCTTATTTCTATTTTTCTTACACAAAAGGTAATATTTTAGACTTTGCCCTTTTCACGTAATATATCCAGTAAATTTCTCTGCATCAGTTCAGAGAGCTAGTCCTTGTTCTTTTCTCATAGCGGCATAGTCCTGCATTGTACGTATGTACTACAGTTTATTCAACCAATGTCCAATTTGGGGACATTTAGGTAATTTCTAATATTATTATAATTACAAATAATGCTGCAATGAATAATCTTCTGTATGTATATTTTTGTGTCTTCAGGATAGATTCGTAGAAATGGGATTTTTGGGTCAAAAGGTATAGACATTTTCCCACATATGAGTTGTACCATTCTGAATTCTCTCCAGCAATGGTTGAGTACTGGTCTTCTTACAGCCTCTTCAACAGAATGAAGGGTCAAGCTTTTGAATCTTTGCTAATGGGATGAGTGAGAAATGGTATCTCAATGTAGTTTTCACTTGCATTTCGCCTATTATGAACACTTTTTCATATATTAAGATCTATCTTTCCTTGTTTTTTATGAAATATCTGCTTTTGTCTTTTATTCGTTTTTGTTTATAGGATTTTAAATCTTTTCCTCTAAATTAAAAAAAAATTATATATGTACACGTATAGATACATAGTAATAATATGTAAACATATACATAAAATTTATATATTCATACAAGTATTAGGGATATTAGCCATTTATCTCACTTATGTGTTGCAAATATTTTCTTTGAATTCATCATCTGTCTGTTAACTATGCTAATAGTATGTTTTGCTATGGAAAGTTTAAAACAATTGTTTTTGGTAGTCAAATTTATCAATTTTTTTTAAAACTTGGATGTTTGGAAAGCCTTTCCCTGTGTCCATGTTATGATATGATACCTGTTGCTTATTGAGAGCGTGCGATGTCAACGGCACTGTGCTAAGGACTTTTCATACATTAATCATTGAAAGAGCTCTCTGAATTAATAGAAAACAGCAGTTTTGGAAACACACAAACCTTGACTAGTGCCTAGTTTCAATACCTACCAGCTGTGTGACCTTGCACTTGGTGTATCCTGAGTTCCAGCTTTGTCATTTCTAAAACGGGAACAATAATGGCATCTACATCGTAGGGTTGTTGTGAGAATTACGTGAGTTTGTATGTGAAAGGGCTTTGAACAGGTCCTGACACATAGTCAGTGTTTTAATATTTAGATATTTAATATTATATTTAATATTTAGGCTATTTAATATTTTAGATTCAAATTCAGCAAAATTCTGTCATCATTTAAATGTTAGGTCTTAAAGATCACCATGAAACAGTGTCTTGTTTTTTGCACATTTTGTTTTACTGTAGCTTAAACCAGATACTCAGATATGGGTTTTCTTGTGGAAAGGCTCAAGAAGAAAAGTTTGGGATGTGGCAAGAGCAGATTAACTAACTTAAAAGTATGAATGCTCATGTTTTGTTTATCCAATATGAATACTTACTTGTAGTTATTGATGCTTCTAAAATGTGGTATGCATAAAGTAAATATTTTTTTATTACTAGAATTTACTAGGGATTAAATTCAACATTTTAGAAATGTTTCTGGTTGCCAGGCTCTACGTGGCCATAGTGCAGGGCTCAGAGTGTGTGCTGTCACTTGCCTGTAGTGGAATCCTCTAATTTTCAGGAAGAATTCTTGCTTATCAGAGAATCATTGATAATGCTTGGAGTTGGAAATATTTTTGACTCTTACTTTTGCTTGATTTTTAATGATAAATTATTGCTAATTTAATTTCATTTTTTGCAAGTTAGTCTGTTGTGGGTTGTTTGGTGAATCTTTAGTGTTTGACCTATGATTTCTCAGTCACTGGGCTTTGAGAACTACATGCATGGATTTGCAAATATGAAACATCTGCCTCTTATTTGCAACCATTTATTTAAATATGAAACATCTGTTTTTATTAAAGCAGACACATGAAACTTAAGCCCCTCCCCAATTTACTTCTGTAGTCAGACTTTATTACCACTACCACGTCCTTTTTTTTTTTTTTTTTTTTTTTATTGAGAACTTGGGATTGATGTGGTGTACAGACCAGTTGGTCTTTTGGTTTATCTCAGTTAGCTATGACCAAAAAGTTTTAGAGCCATTGTCTTAGATTATTTAGCAATTTCTACCTCACTCTCCACTGCTGCTGGCCTAAAAGTAGAAAGCATTTTTACTTTCTGTTTTAGCCTTAAAATTTAATTATGATACTATACATAGATTTTTGATGTAGCAAACAATTTTAGATGACTGAGCATTGAAACCATTATAGTGAAAACTATGGAGTTAAATAAAACTCTGCCTTTACCTTGCCTGCTTTTGAATGGGTAGAATTGTTCTCTATGTTATAGAATTCTTCTGAATTTACTTTAAGTTGGGGCTATCTCAGTTCTTATTTTACACATTCTCCTTGAAAAGTTCTGGTACTTTAAATCTCTCACAGCACTTAACATAGAAAGTATTCAGTATTAGTTGTTGATTTGATGTTTTCTTCTTTCCAATTCTCTGCCCACATTTCCTCAGTACAAAGTCATGATTAGAAACTTCCATTCATTGCAAGTTGATCACATTGATTGTCTATTTTGGTGTCTTCAGGTTATCAGAGAGAACTTCTCTATCAGAGGGAAGATGGCTCTTTCAGTGCTTTTGGGAATGATGACCCTTCTGGGAGCACTTGGTAAGTGTTTCTCCTAACGGAACAAATCCTTGTTATGGAATGGGCCCTCACTAGGTCCTGATGGCCATGAAATTGACAGACGTGTTGTATCTATAGGCTCAGAGGTGCTTTTCCTATAGCCTGGCTTTAAAAAACATTCTACTTTTTAAATATGATTTTGAAGCACTAACAAATCAAGTGTTTTTGTTTAGAAAAGAGAGGTCATAAATCCTCTTTTTTTTGGTGGGAAAAGCAGCAATAAAAATACCTCATGATGAGGGTGCAACTGACAAGAAAAATCAGTTAGAAATACTGGATGATTGCAACTTAGTTCTTTCTTTAATCTGACATGATCAACATGAATTGTGTTAATGCAGTCAACGTAGTTTCTTTAAAGTTATTGTTTGTGAAAAACAGTGATGGAATTAAGTCATGAATATCAGAGATTCCTCCAGAGTGGAATCTGCATGGCTGATTTTGGATGATTACTTTTTCTTCTTGCACTATCTCTGTTCTATATTTCACTCAGAAGAAGATTGACAAACTGTATGAGGTGGGTTAGACAAAGCATGCTGTGGTAACAAACAACCCCTTAAATCTTGGGAGCTTCTTTACAACAAAGATTTTTCTTCCTCATGCTGCATTTCTACTGTGGGCCAGCAGGGGTCTCTGCAGGCTTTGCTTCAGCTGCCACCATCTAGCTCACCACCTCAATGGGAGGCTCCAGGCAACTGAATGCTTCAGCCGGAGTGTAACATTTCTTTTCACTTTATCATTATCAGAGCTGGTCACATGGCCATGCCTAACTTCAGCGGGGCAAGGAAGTGAATTCCTCTGCATACTCAAAGTAAAGGAAAACTGGATATTATTGAATATTAGTAATGTTTACCACACTAAAGCTTTTATAGGATGAAACAGATCTGCTTCAAATTTTCTTTTGGCATGAGTCAGAATGTAGATCCATAAATAGAAAAGTTTCAGTGTTTTATTGTTTGACATTCTTTTCACCTTAACATTTAGTGTTCTGTAGCAAGGATCAGCAAACTTTTTCTGTAAAGGGTCAGATAGAAATATGTTAGGTGTTACAGGCCACATAGTGTCTCTGTTGCATATTCTTCTCTCTCCTCTCACCCCTCTCTTTCTGTCTTTCTTTCTCTCTTTGAAAACCATTCTTATATGGAGGGTGGGTGGTAGGGAGAGGTACTATAAAAGACCCTGTTTGTATTTGGCCCAGATTTGGCTCACAAGCTATAATTTGGTGACTCCTGTCCTAGAGGAGAGAAAATATCCATTTCCTCTGCTTACAAATTACGACATGATTGTGAACTATATATACTTCATCTATGGCTTTAGGGATGAGTGAAGTATGTAATATCTTCCTAGGTAAATACCCAGAAGATTCCAAAAATGAACAATCTTGGACAATTTATTTAACTCTCTTGGAGTGTCAAATTCTCAATCTATAAAACAGTGAGGCTGGATTAGATGATTTCTGAATTCTTTCCAAATCTGATATTTTGCGAGTTGACCTGAAATTTCTTGGCCACACTCAAAGGTCTACCAGCTAAAGCTGTTTACGTTGTCTCTTTTTTGTCTTTCTTCCCTTTTTTCTTCAGTGATTTTTCCCTTTGATGAATCTTCTGATGGGGGAAAAAAATGTTGTTATTGTTTTTCTTGCTCAGCACTGTTTGGAGGACTGTTTACAATGTATTTTATGTAATTTTCCCCTCTTTTCCACCAAGGTTGTCAGCTTTTGTTTTAAGATGTTTCCTTGAAGCTGATCCTTACATAGTTATTGATCAGAATGTGTTACACAGAACATATACTTGGCTCAAAGGACATCAAAAATCCAATGGTGAATTTTGGGAACCCGGAAGAGTGATCCATAGTGAGCTTCAAGGTGGCAATAAAAGTCCAGTAACGCTTACAGCTTATATTGTGACTTCTCTTCTGAGATATAAAAACTATCAGGTATTTAATCTTTAACTTAACAAATGAGGGTGGGAAATCACAAGGAAGGTAGGTCTTGATGGGTCAAATATGTGCTGGGAATTTAAAGAGTTTTGCAATTTTATGTCACATTTGAAGTCTGAGTTTGGGCACCCTTTTGCTTTGCATGTATAGTAGCCACATTCCAAAATCTGAGAATAAAAATATTGATCCACTCTTTTAGAATAGTTAAGAAAATCTTAAAAATACTTTCTAGGCTGAATGTTGTTGTACTTGTTGTTTGTAAGAGAAGTCAATATGTATTTTATCATTGGAAAGGTTAATTTCTTGGGGTACAGAAAATTCTTCAGAATTTGGGAATGCATTTTAGCAAATTTAAATTGTGAAGGAATTTTTTATTTCTAAAATATCATGGAGCAATTATAATGTCTGCTAATTTAATACAAAGTACACCCACACTCTAAAAAGCATGTTAAATGGATGAGAATGAATATGCACAGAAAGTTATGCCAAAGAACTTAATTTTTCTCTACTGCTGTCTCAGGGACTTATGTGTTACTGCTTCATGCTGACTGCATTTCACATGATCAAAACCAGCCATTCTCTGGGTTAAGCTCCTACTGTTTTCCCATCCCAATAGTAGTCATGTAGAAGATAAACTTTCCCCTGAACTTACAGCTTCAACACCTGAGATCAAACATGAGAAATATCTTTCTCAAGCTGTATTTTATGCTCTCATCTGAGTTTGTGATATTCAATATGAGAAACACTGGCAAATGTTCTACTTCTTATTTCTTATTCCCTATGACTGGTGCCTATTTACTTATGAAAACTGAAAAGCAGTGGTATTTTCAGAACACATGGCAAATCTATAAATGTCAGTGATCATGTTGAGTCCCATTACCTAGGACAAAGTCAGGTGCTTAATAGACACTGAAATTATTTTTTGAATGAATGTTTGAAAATGCTATTCAGGTTATTTTGAATGGTAAAAAAATATATATATATATATATATATATTTTCTTTCAAGCCTAATATTGATGTGCAAGAGTCTGTCAACTTTTTGGAATCTGAATTCAACAGAGGAATTTCAGACAATTATACTCTAGCTCTTATAACTTATGCGCTGTCATCCGTGGGGAGCCCTAAAGCCAAGGAAGCTTTGAATACGCTGACTGGGAGAGCAGAACAAGAAGGTAATGCATGGGGCCCATCTGTGATTGTTAAACTGTTAAGCATTATGAAATATATAAATTATGTGAGAAAGTTTTAGACGACAGATATGAAATTGAGTACATTTACATCTCCTGAATGGGATGAAAAATGAAGTGGAGATGAGATCAGATGGGCCTGACATGGCCATGCTGCTTCTACCCTCTCCAAGAGTTTTCTAGAGAATTTCAGGGCTTGGGTGTTTCCTTATTTTAGATGTGTTCTGCCAGATGTCAGTTACCCTTTGAGTTCGTTGATACCATTTCTGGTTTGATGGCCTTGAGGGGTCATTAAGACCTTGGGTTGTGAGAGACTTGGGTTCAAATTCTGGTTCTGCTACTTCCTATTACAAGTTTCAGTTTCCTGAACTGTAAAATTGGAATAACACCAATTTTAAGG
Source organism: Rhinolophus sinicus (assembly GCF_036562045.2). Lineage (NCBI taxonomy): Eukaryota > Metazoa > Chordata > Mammalia > Chiroptera > Rhinolophidae > Rhinolophus > Rhinolophus sinicus. The sequence continues at coordinate 111,867,712 of NC_133755.1, forward strand.
TTGCTGTGAGGATTAAGTGAGATAATATAAGTGCCTGCTGCATGGCAAATGTTCAAAAATGTGAACTAAAATGCTAATTAATAGAAATGCAAATGCCAAAAAAAGCTGTTAGTGAATTATATGTATGATTTTTTTTTTTTTTTTGATTGGGGACTGCTTAGGGGTAATGGCCTCTACAGTCAGGGATTCAGATGTGTGTGTGTGTTAGGGGGATAACATAGGGGGGATGGGTGGGCTGAAATAATTTTAGGTAATATCTTCTGATTCAGAGTTCTGTTAATTCAAGAAGGGATATCTGTAGAAAGTGCTTGGAAACTTCTGAGACTATAAAAAACATTGCATTAGTATTAGCAGTAACTTAGATTGAATGTGTATTACCCGTTGCAGTGCTGGGATCTAGGAGATTATTGAAGAGAGGCTGAAGTAGTCCTTGACATTTTCTTCTTCTCTACTTGGCTAAGTGGTAGTTATTTCACATTCCACCTAAGTATAATAATCATCTAAATAGTAATATCTGAGAGATGGGAAGGAGGCACCAAGTGGGCTGTGCCTCTGGGGGCTAGTAGGAATTATCTCTAGGAAGATTGTTGAGTTGGCCAGGGTCCCTCATTTTCTCTTGGGGGCTTGGATTTTTTAACTTATAACACCAGCTTTCAGATAATGAAAAAGGAGAGGTTTCCCAGGACGTTAGAGCTAGTTAATGGCAGATTCTCAGAACAAGGTTCTTTCCAATGCGTCCTAAAATTTTTGGGATGACCTCGTCAGAGAAGTTATGTACATTATCTCCTAATATTTTTTTCTTTTATTTATAGCTGTTTAGTCTCAAGCCAAACATATGGAATTTTTCTTGGGAAAATATTTTCATCAAAACATCTTCAAATATAAACAATAGGAAAAGGATGAAAATTTATAAGTTTTGTTAATTTACAAAGTGACATAAATATGTGTTATGTGTGTATACACATACTTATATATTTGCTTGGCATAAATACATATATGTATACTATATATATAAATATACATATATATATTTTATGCTAGTCAAGTAGAACTTGGATCAGTGTAAGAATATTTCATGGTATGAAATACAGTTTTTTTGTAATTGGTCAGACCGTTATTACTTTTCTCTTGCAGGAGGCATGCAATTCTGGGTGTCATCAGTGTCCAAACTTTCTGAATCCTGGCAGCCAAGCTCCCTGGATATTGAAGTTGCTGCCTATGCACTGCTCTCACACTTCCTGCTTTATCAGGTTTCTGAGGGAATCCCCATTATGAGGTGGCTAAGCAGACAAAGAAATAGCTTGGGAGGTTTTGCATCTACCCAGGTGAGTGATGGTAGTTTTTTTTTTTTTTAATCTATCTAGCTATCTATCAATCTGTCTGTCTGTCTGTCTGTCTGTCTGTCTATCTATCATCTCTCTCTCTCTCTCTCTCTCTGACATCTAGCTATGTTTTTAGGAAGTATGTGGCTGCTTTTTTTTATCATGACTTCCCAAAATTTCTTTGCAGTTTAAAAGTTTAGTAACTTAACGTCAAAGGTTTAAGTTACTAATTTTAATTATTTGTCATCATGGATATAAATATGTGGAATACATGAGTTCCTAGTTTATATTAGTCATTTTTCGTATGTGGTAACTGGCACAGTAGGTGCTCAGTTCCATCCAACAGATATTTTCTGAGCCTCTCCTGTATTCCATGTCAAGGAGATTCAAAGATGAATAAAGGAGAGTTCCAGTCTCAGGAAGGTGGAACAATGTATAGCGGGTGTCCTAAACATTATTAAATTGACTCTTTGGAGACCTTGATATATACTTATATGCGCAAACATTTTTCTTTCCTCAATAGGACACCATTGTGGCTCTGAAGGCCCTCTCTGAATTTGCAGCCCTAATGAACACAGAAAGGACAAATGTCCAAGTGACCGTGACAGGGCCCAGCTCACCGAGACCTGTAAAGTTTCAGATTAACACACAGAACCGCTTTCTCCTCCAAACAGCAGAGGTGTGGAAAGGGGTGGTTATTTAAAATTCTGGATAGATGAATCCTTATGCTGGAAAATGGACTTATTTGTTTTGTTGACTTCAACAAAGACTTGCTCCCAGTGCCCTTTGGAGAGACTGGGAGGAAGAAGTGCCCTCCTTTGGTTGAATTTGCTGAGCTGGCGAAGGGAGGAGGGGATGGGAACTTCGGAAAAGGAGAAAACATGGGCACTGTTGCACTGGGAAAAGAATGAACACCCGTTGAGTTCCTAGTTTATGCAGGCACTGTGCCAGATTTCTTTACATGTCCTATTGCATTTACTTCTCAAATCCACACTAAGAATTAAGCAGTTTTATCTGGATTGTACACATGATAAAACTGCACCTGAGAGAGGCTAAGTAACTTGCTCAAGATCATATTACTGGTAACAGTAGAGCTAGGATTTGACCCATGAGTTCAAACACCATGTTCTTTGCACCAAATGTCCTCCTAGGAGAATTGATAGAACTAGTAGTAGAATTCTTACTCTGCAATGGAATAAAGGCCTATGCTAGACCCTAACTTTATTCCCCTGGGTAACCTTGTAGGAACTTGAGAGTAATGGATGAAAGTGATAACTTCAAGGCTGGAAACTGAGGAAGAGAGATGATGGCAAAGGAAAAAGAAGGAAGAAACATAGTCAGTGATGATGTGTCATTGTGTTCTCGGGAAGGCCAGAGGCTTAGACACTGACTAAGGGAGGTTAGTGGAGGGAGATAAGTTGTTTCTTGTCTTCCATGCTTCAGCCCCCACAGAAGGGCAGACCTGTCCATGGCACTAAGTTTCCTCCCCAAGGGCAGAGGTGAGGGCGTGTGGAGAGTGTGCACTTCCTCTGCCTTCACCTCTCCAAATGGTTGACCCATAGTTTTTGATATGCAAGGACATGTAAAGTTCTTAGAGCTTTCCACAGATTGCTTACGCTTTTAATGAAAGATAACACTAATCTCTTGTGCTATGTGGAAGGATATAGATATGGAAAATTAGCCTTATTCACTTCTTTCTGTCTTTATTCAGCTTGCTGTGGTAGAGCCAACTGAAGTTAATATTTCTGCAAATGGTTTTGGATTTGCTATTTGTCAGGTATGTAATGTTTAGTTTTGTTTAGTTAAATATGACTTTTTATAATAATTCTTTGGTTTGGGGCACTGTTAAATCTTTATCTCAGATAACGTTTAAAATTCTTAATGATTTATTTCTGAGTTTGGCAAGATAAATAACTCTTTTAAATAAAAAGTACTAGAGATGTTATTAGTTAGTGAGTAGACAGCAACTATAAGGGTTGATAATCTATTGGAAAATTTTTCTTGACTATTACATGCTTTTTAAAGTGAGGATTAAAATCCTCCAATATTATTTATGTGAATTGTTGGGAATGTCCACCTTGTTTTATGAAAATACAGCTCAGAATTATTGTAATGCTATGACTTGATAAACAAATATGCGTTTTACTTAGAACTTAGTATTCATCTAACAATGTAAAGTTCAACATGGTATTACAAGTAATTGACCTAAAGATAGGGAATATGTCCCTTTAGTGTAAAATCTTATATAATAGTAAGTAAAATAATTAGAGCATGATATACTCAATGCTCTGGCAGAAGAAGAAAATCCAAAGAAATCTACCTGCTATGGTACAATAGGGACTAGAATAAAATGGAATTAGGATGAAAAATACTGAATGAAATCATTATTATACTGCATAATAAATGAAAATCATAGGAACTAAAAATTATCTTATTGGAAACCCAACATAATACGTGATAAGACCAAAATTGATTATGTGCTTGATTAGAAAAAAACCAAACCAAACAAACCCTGAAAGATTTACTGAGAAAGTGAAAAAAAAAAAAGGCTATTACAAAGAAAAGGTACTTTTTCAAAAACCAGTACAATTGTTCTTCTGAAGAGAACAGGTAGGTACACTTTCTAAGTAGGATAAAGGGTCAGATAATTTGGAAACTTCCAAATAATCCTAAGATTATTATATATGGTACTCAAAACACAGTAAATGTTTTCAAAAATCAAGGAAAAATGATCACAGTTAAAAAGGAAAGGTATTCAGTGAAAGGATAGAAAGAGAATAGAGTGAGTAATTTGTATTGTTCTTTACTAACAAAGACCATGTGAAAATTCTCATTCCTAAAGTGTCTTTCAATGTAAACAGTAAATCCAAAAGTAAATACACAGGATGTTTTAGATATGGTTGAAAAATTTTACCCGCCTGAGTCACGAAATTGGTTGGGATTCTTTCTTGATAAACCCAACGTAGATAAATTACTCAAGCCAAATGATTTTTACTTAAGGTTTGAAGGGCAGTAAATATGGTACCTACTCATCAGAATGTTTACCAGTCCCGTGTCTACATCAATATGTAGAAAATAAAAGGTAGGGACCAATAGACACTTCTGTGATGGAGAAAAATATTGCAAAAGCTGATCACTACCTGGGAATAGGTACTGTGAGATTGCCTTTAGTTGCTATTTTTGTTAAGTGTTCTGGAAAAAGGAAGGCAAAGAAAATTCTCAGGTTTGCAGTAAATGTTAACCTCTCTTTGGTGATAATACAAAGCTGTTGGACATAAACTGCAAGATCTCTTAAAGTTTTCTGAGTGAGCAGTTGAACTTTACTGTGGGCCAAACAGAAACAGAAACCCTAATCCTTAGTAACAGATAGGATTAGGAATCCTATTCCTTACTAATCCTTAGAAAAACCCTAATCTTAAGTAATTATGACCCAGGGGACGAAGTTGGTCCTTGTTTGTTTCCTGATGACATTGGTTCTTGAAGGACAATTACATGCCACTGGAAAAGAGATGATGAAAAATAATAGAGACCATCCTTCCAATTTTATGAAACCATTCTTCAACTGCTGCAACAATATTCTATAATTTAATTGTAGTTTAAGAAAGAGTTGGAGAATGTCCAGAGTGAAATAACCAGAATGATCAAGGGAGTATCTGAGCTAGGTGTGGTAGAATGAAAAGTTGGAACGCTTAGGTTTGAAAGATGAAAGCTTAGAGAGAGGATTTTTTTTAAGTATGTAAATTCACAGTGAGCACTAGAGGTTTAGGAGTGTGTGTGTGTGTGTGTGTGTGTGTGTGTGTATGTGTGTGATTTAAGTATAAGTAAAAGAAAATACATTACATACCAATAAGTTTTATGAACTTTGGCATCAAGAAAAATGGGAGGTAAAAAATTTAGATTCCGGTTCAACTTGGCATGAGGCAAGACTAGAAAATTTTGAGTACATTCCCAAGCTTCTGATCTTAGGATCCCTTTGAGAAAAACACTGGTGCTCACACTCCACCAGTGTCCCCACAGCACCTTTCACATTAGTGGTAGGCACAGAGTACATTATGCTGAAAGAGACCCAGTTGACTTGGAAACCATCATTTATTTTATCATCCTTGAAAAAAACGTTGTATGATCAAAAACAGTCCTCAGCAGTTGAACAGGTTTCTGTTCAACTAAGGCTCCTAGATGTTTTGGTTTTGATTTAACTTAGAGTTTCTAAGGTTCCAGTTTGTGAAAAATGACTTCAGTTAGGCAGCGGAGCTTATGAATTAGTGGAGACTCTCAAGAAAGTTGGCAATAGTTTCACTTTTTCCCTATAGGGAATGTTTTACATTCTTTGAAAAAACAGTGCCCATGAATAGCATCCATGATTGTGTATGACACATGTTTTGGAATGTTACCTAACAATTTTCTCAATTTTTTAAAATCATTGCTTATAAACTTCCATAGCGATGTTTGTTAATAATACTTTGTTAGTTAGTAAATCTAAATTTTTCTAGGTTGAAGATGGTAAATCTAGTTGGGTTTGTCCCAAAGAGAATCATTACCTAACATTTAGAGTACATAATCATGTCACTTTATTGCTAATAATATATTGCTAATTTATTGTTTATGCTAATTTGTTATTTATTGCAGCTTAATGTTATTTATAATGTGAAAGATTCAGAGTTTTCTAGAAGACGAAGATCTATCCAAAATCAAGAAGCCTTTGATTTAGATGTTGATGTGAAGGATAACAAAGATGATGTCAATCACTTGAATTTGAATGTGTGCACAAGGTTGGTATCTGTTTAGGTCCCTCCTCCTCCTGTTTCTCCTTTAAAAAGATGTGAAGATTTAATAATTTATATATAGTTGCCTAGCTATGTCAATATATAAGGAGTTACATTTAACAATGGTTTCAGTTATGCATTACACTTTAAGATTGCAAACTAGAAATCCTGCTAATTATATTTAAGCATTTTTCAATGTGTCCAAAATTGTTTACAAGTTTTCCTTGTATTTCTAATAAATTTGAATAGAAAAATTTAATAAAATTCAGGTCTAATTGATGAAAACTTGAAGTTAACCAATCATGTTTAATATTCCAAAATTGGTTATTTCTTGTTGTTAGTCATTCTTCTGTTAAATAGTTATTCTAGGTTCACATTTAATCTTTAGTGTTATACTTTTTAACTCAGTACTTATTAAGAGCATGCAAGTTCAATGAAGAGAATAGTTTATTTTTTTAGACACTATGAAAAGATTCCATTTTAGAAGGTCCTCACCTTGGATAATTAGGCACTTCTAGTTTGGTAAGTGATTTATAAATACCTTGTTAGCTAGTAAATCTAATTTTTTAGATTTTTATTATTTATTGCAGCTTAAGGTTGTTTATCATGTGAAAGATTCAGGGTCCTCTAGAAGATGAAAATCTATTCAAAATCAAGAAGTTTGGTAAGGTGATTTGTCAATCTGGTCTGTGTCCAAAGCCTCTGAAGATCTTGTTAAGTCATAAGGAAGAGGGGTTCCGCCTCAGCCGTACTGACTTCACAGCTGCAGTGTCTGCAAAGCTGCCTTCTTTAGCTTTCTTGGTCATTCTAGTGCACACACAAGTTTGAGAACAACTCCTTTAGAAAGTTGTTGAATCAAGAGACTTTACAATTGGGATTGCTGAGCCAGCTGCATGCAGGCAGCAGTACTGTATGGCTTTTCAATCAGTCATGTTTGGCAGGCATCCGTTTGCTGCTCTGAAAAGCAAGATTTTCTACCAGCCCTGTTTGCATTTGCCGAGTGAAAGGACGACAGGAACTAACTTACTGCTATGATCCTTTCACATTGCAGACAAGCGCCTTTCCATAACCACGCTGGGCTCCTTTTGCCCCAAACAAAAAGCTCTTGCCAGCTATTCATTTTAGAAAAATATTTATTTTAAAGGAGACAAAATGTTGTTGGTGCTCAGGTCCTTTGATGCTCGCATTGTATACAGCAGGGTGAGAGAACGATGCAGTGTGATAAAACTTTCCAAGGCCTGTAATTCTCTCAGGGTGGCCAAAGAAAACACAGAGTGTGCTCCAAGTATGTGGGAGAACAAAGGGAAGGTCTCTCCTGATTGGTCTTCTTTTTGTAAAACCAGATGAAGAAAAGATTGCTAAAGACTTGGCCGCGGTCTCCTGCTAAGTGGTCAACTGATGCCTCTTTTTCAGTTCCTGGCTTTCAGCTGGAAAGTTTAGTGCTGTCAACTTTTGGGAAAATGAAAAATACAATCCAGTTTGGAATCACCCCTAGAAAATAGAGTGGCCTGCTGTAAGGGCAGCTACGTAGGTTGTACTTGTTACAACCTGCAGGCATAGGCCTGGTACGGGGCAGGCGTTTCATACTGTCTGTCAAATGAACACATTGTTATATCATTATTCCTTATATGGTTGAAAGTTCTAAGGATTTTACACCTGGCAGGAAAGGATTACCTGTTTTACAATTTTCAGTAGAGATTTTTACTTAAACGAAACAGTAACTATTTGGAATAACACTTGGCAGCTTGAAATAGTTTTCCAGCAGCGTTAGGTTTTTCCTAAAGGGTTTTCTTCCATTCTTTTCTGTTTGATTTAGGTTTTTGGGCCCAGCCAGAAGTGGCATGGCCCTTATGGAAGTTAACCTACTCAGTGGTTTTACGGTGCCTTCAGACGCAATTCCTCTGAGCGAGACAGTGAAGAAAGTAGAGCATGACCATGGAAAACTCAACCTATATTTAGATTCCGTAAGTAGTAAAAGCTGCATGTAGGTATCTGCTGACAAAGCTACCGTTTGTGTTCAAAGTCTCCTTTACTTCACGTAGGTTTTCTTTGTTTCAGCTTTTTGTTTCCCTAACTTACTTTAACATGGTAACCATGTATTCGGTCCTATTAAAAAGACATCACTAAAACATTAATTTAAAGAGAATAGCTATTAATGATGAACATGATGAAAGTCTTGATAACTAAATCATTATTTAATGCCAGATGTGCAATATATAGAAACTGCCATATTAAAATTTCAAAAATTCAGTCCAGATCTCAATTTGAGAACCCCTTTGCCTCAGGGAATTGCTAAACATATTTGTTTAAATGCTGCTGATGAAAGCTTTAATTGTTTTAAAATGCTTTCATGATGCTTTTAATAAATCCCAAAGGGGTTTAATAATTGAAGTTAGGTGTTTAAATCATAGAAGAATATTCTCAGAGGTTTGGTCTTTATACATAATTACTATATAACTTTCATACATACTTCCTGTTGCTGTATGAAAATTACTCATCCAAGAATAAGGTGCATAAGATATGTGAGAATACTGTAAGTGAAGGATTCAAGACTCTACCTGTTATGTCTCAGAACTGCTGTTGTGTAACTTTATTCTTTTCTTCTGGCATCTACATGAAATTCATAGGTTGAATTGAAATTGAGTTTTAGGTGCTCCTAGCATTTCATGTTACATGGGCGGGAGAATATGTATGCTTCTTATTCCAGTTTTGTCACTTTAGCAATACATCTACTTTTAAAAAGCTAGTTCCTGAATGTTCTCATTGTTTTAAGACTTCAAAAAGCACTCTGGTTACACACCTCTTAAAATAATTCAGTCTCTAGGTTGTTTTTGCTCTTCAGGAATTTTCGTATATTAAATACTGCTTGAAAGCCACAGGTCTGATTTGGAACTTGAAAAAAAATTTAAAGTTTTTATTTAATTAATGTGATTGGTTTTGGAGTTTGGCCTACACCTGTGATGTTCTTGTTCTTGTTAATGGTTATCTTAATTTGCATGTTCATTATGTTTTTGACAGATTTATTTGATTTTTCATTTACTGCTAGTTGATACATAATGGAATGTTTGAAGGAATTTATCAATTTCAATTTCCTTAACTAGTATTGTTTGCCAAGTTGGCATAAACTGCCCCGCTTGGAGGCAAGGAAACTGGCCTTCTGTACCCCATATCAGTCAGTTATGGTTGTGGGGTACACCCTCATCCTGGGGCTCCTTAACTTACTGGGGGAAGTGGCTCCTGTGAGCTAAGGGTAATTCTCTGGAGAAGGGGGCTGCTGTGAGCCATTGGCAAGCGTACTTCCTGAGACGGCATTGGGGTGAGGCACCTGGGCCCAGGAGCACACATCCTTGAGCCTGCTGCTTACTTGCCCACTCAGTATCTGACCCTTTCAGGAAAATGAAGTACGAACAAGGCCTATCCTGTAGGGATAGTTTTATGAATTAAATGAGATAATTTATTTAAAGTGCTTATCACAGTACTGGGCACATACTAGAAGTGTTCTCTAAAGGTTAGGTTCCATATCTGTTTCCCAAAGTAAAAAAAAAGGAATGTCTTTTACTTTATCGTGAACACATAGTCTGCCACCCTTTAAAAGTCTTTTGTATTTTTCAAGGTAAATGAAACCCAGTTTTGTGTTGATATTCCTGCTGTGAGAAACTTTAAAGTTTCAAATACGCAAGATGCTTCAGTGTCCATAGTGGATTACTATGAACCAAGTAAGTGTGTTCTGGAGTTCCTATTATTTTTGGAGTTATGCCAGGCCTTCATTCATTCATCTATTCATTTATTCATTCATTAAAAGTGGCCACCTACTGGATTGGTTTTGTGTTGGCAGGTGTAGTTGGGGGCAGTGTAGGAGATGGGGGAGCAGCAAGTGAGCTTCCATTTAAATGAAGACAATTGATAATGTACAAAGGTCACATGATAGCATTTAGCATAAAATATTAAAAAGTGATGCTTTTGCTCATAATATTTTAGGTTTTTAACTCACAATTATAAAGTTTACAAAGAAAAATTGATAGAGTCCAGTTATGTTTAGTTTTCAAGGTTTTGCTCCAGGGCTCTGAACCCACTGCGTCTGGTTCCTGTTTTAAAATGGGAATTCTTTAGGAGAGAACATAACAGCATTTGCAGTGGAAAGCCTCAGCTGGGTTTAGTGTTTCTTCATTAAGAGGGTCTGTTGTTTTGTTAAAATTTATATATTATAAGAGATTTTTTATTTTTAATAAGAGATTTTTTATTTTTAGCGTATGTATCAGGAAAAAACATAGTTTGTTTGGAAAATAACTTGAGCTTCTTTGATTTTACTAGTGTTTGTTACTTTACAAAATGTTAAAAATTTAGGATGCAAAAGTAGAGCTCTGGTTTGGACGTCACCTAAGCTAATTAAGATGAATCTACAATCAGTCACAGAGCGACTTTTTGTGGGTGTGTGATCTCAGGGCTGATGCTTCTACTTGTAATCAGACTTATTCTGAATCAACACTCCTGGTGGCTCAGAATCATCAGAATGCATGGGAATCATGAACACTGTTATGTGTTAAGTAGTTGTAGACAATTACACTTTAAATAAAATGAACTTGTTGACGTTGTTAGTAGTTTTTGATAGAATATACATTTAAGACTAAGGTATAGCACCAGTTTTCTCTCCTTCTACATCAACAAGTCAATTTCTCTCCTCTTTTGTCTCCTGTTGGAACTGGGGGAGAGAATTCACCCAGATTCTTGTGGGACATTTTGGGGAAACACTGATGTACTTTTTTTCTGGTGGGAGGATGGGATATGCTGTGGAGGCTCAAGGACAGTGCCTAGTTATCCAACTTTGTTATTTTACTTCGTTGCAAAATTCTCCAGTTAATGTTTCTTAGGTATGTGGAGAACATCTCAAATATTTAAGAAACATAAAAGATTCAGTCTAACTGGTGCAAAACAACTTATTTATGAGGGTCACATTTTAAAATGAACATTTAGGGACGATTAATCAAAACCTACCAACCCATTTTTAAAAATCCTAAAGTTAGAAAACATTAAAAAATTGGCGAAAAATCATGAAGAAATTTGAATATAGAGTATTTTCAAAATTGTAAGAAAGTCATTTATGTTTTCCAGCAAGTTTATTACAGTGTTTAAGTGCTTCATATAGATTTTTCATGTTAGCTTCTACTATAAAATTTACCAAAGTTGAATAGTTTTTAGAGACTGTGTGCTCAGTGTTTTAAAGTATTGACACCATGCATTGCATAGACAGGGTTTTCTTCATATTTTTGTATTTTTAAATAAAGCCCATGGCAAATATCTCTTTTCTTTTTTTAAAATTCATTTGGTTTCCAATTACAGCTGGCATACAATATAAATATCTTTTCAGTAGTTCTAATGATCAGAACTTTACATGAATGCATAGAAAATGTCACCCTAAAATAAACTCTCGAGGAGGTGAAACAGTCCTTAGTTTAAAATCTTTCCTGTTCCATAAGAGATTCACGTGGTGCTTGCTGTTGCACATGCAGCTGCACTCTATTTTCTCTCTTTTAATGCTGGCCAACTGCTAGTGGTAGATAGATTGGACTAAAAGCATTGTTTCTCTCTTGGATTTGGTTAGCAGTTTGGGCCCCTCTGGAGCATTTCAGTTGTTTCTTGTAAAGAAAAATAAAATTATATGAAGAATGGAAAACTCAGGAAAGTGTATTGAAATGCTTTTAAGTTTTGGCGAGGTAAATGTTTCTAAACAAGGGAGACGTGTAAACTGATGCCTCTTTGAACAGGGAGACAAGCGGTGAGAAGTTACAACTCCAAAGCGAAGCTGTCCTCTTGTGACCTCTGTGGAGACGTCCACGGCTGCGGTCATTGCGAGAATGGAGCTTCAGCCTCCCTTCCTCACTCTTCAGTAATTTTCGTTTTCTGTTTCATGCTTCTGTTCTCTTTGCAACATTGGCTGTGATTTACTTTTTGAGGACTCCATGTAACACATTTCCAGAAGTCACAAGTGTTTATCTTGTTTTCATAATCCACTATTGCTTTTGACTATTTTGAAAAACAATTTTTTTTTCCTTTTTTGGAGTTTTGGGGGGATGGTGTACAACATGTCCTAGTATGTATAGCTGTATAGATTTCTTCACTCAACTTCTGTGTGGAACAAAATTCAGAATTATTGCAGTTGTATGTCTTTATTTTTCCCCCCTTAGAATATTTTAGGATTTTTGTGGGACATTTTTTCTCCAGAATAAATGTGTTATTTTAGATCTGTTATTCTTTTCATTTTCTAGAAGAAATGAGCCGAGGTTCTTAAGCACTGTTAAACATCAGTGTTTCCTTTGGTATTGAAAACCTACAAATAAAAGGCCCAAGTGAGAGGCAATAGCATTTATTTGGGATCAAAAAGAATAGCTGTTTGGGAAGCACTGACTCAGGCAGAAGCCTAAATGGTTAGTGTTCATATTAGGAGACAAAAACAAGGGGTATTTATGAGAAAGGGAGGGGGAACAATGACATCAATAGAAGGAAGACATTTCTATTGATGCAGATAAGCTAACATAATGATGTTAATTCTAAGCAGTGTTTTTAATTTTCAGTTCTGTAGCCATCAGTCTGGTAGTCATAATATCTGCCTTCTTGTTATCCTTTCAGTCAGTTCTTTCGGACTCAGTGTTGCTTTAGGCCCAGTCCAAAGGTTATTTTGCCCTGACAACATTCCCAAGATTTGAAGCATAAGATGTGCAAGGTAGTTCCTCTGGGATGGCAGCTCTGACTCCATTATAAAGTGGCTCCGTTCATATTATATTGTAGTATTAAAGATGGATTTCCTGGGAGCTGGGAGAAAACAACCAGCGCGAGGAGCTTTTTCACTTGCCTTCCCACATCCACCTTAACTCTACTCTCCACCCCACCCCATCCTTAGTGGTCTCAGTATATCCTTTGTAATTGGTTATTACATCCTTCTTTTTAGAATGTAGGTGGTGATTTTTTTTTTTTTTTTTTTTAAGCAAAATGGTGTTTTTCCACTACAAATGTAATCACATACCCCAACCTTTACTCTTCTTTACTCTGTTTGTCTTCTGGAGAGAAGAATGAGAGAGAGACGTGCTTTGCTGGCTGGTTCAGAGGTTGAGGAGTGCACGGAAAACTGCCCGAAGGGGTCCTGGGCGCGCAGCTCCCCCTTTTACTTTTCTAGCCCCACACACTGCCTCTGTTTCAGGGGGGAGGGTTGGAGAGCATTGCAATGTGTGCCTTACGTGATTTAGATGAGAAGATCCTAGACCAGGAGGCACAGTTTTGTTAGTAACGGGGGACAATAAGCCAGGGGGACAGCAAAATCTTATAGAAGACACAGCAGACAGACCTCTCTGTGGTCTGGAAAAGAAGCTGAGGTTTGATGGGGACAGAAAGCCTTGAACATGACTGCTGACATGAAGTATTGTAGAGTATTGTCCAGGGTCCTGGAGAGGCTCTTCGAGGCTCAGGTGTCTGAGTGTCAGACTGCCAGCTGTCCGGTGACATCTCATGCTTGCTGTGAGTCTTTAAGAAGTTTCCTGAATTTTGAGCACCTGGATCATTGGTTACCTTGTATTCTGAAGAATAATATTCATTTACCTGAGTAAAAATTTTAAAGAAAAATTTCTTTCTCTTTCCTCCTTTCTTCTTCCCTTTTTCTTTCTTCCCTTCCCTTTGTCCTTACTACTTTCCCTTCTAAATATATCAAAATGTATTAGATATATCAAAAAAGAATTAAAGATCTTTTACCAAATATAAGAAATGGTTTAATTCTGCTCTTTGACTCCATGGCATATCTCTCAAATGGACATGGGAAAAATAATTGCCATGGGCTCCAAAGAGTGCATTGCAATATTTTCAACTGTTTAAAAATAAATCTATTAAAAATGAAGTATGCAAATATATCTTTTAAAGGGAATTTTAAAAAGAATTTTATTTTTAGTGAATTTTAAGAAATTGTAGTGGAGTGGATATTCATGTATTGCATATGGATATTTTGGATATCAAGGCAGAAATTACCAGCACTTAGCATTCCTCTATGTAATAAAAAGATCCTCATGGAGTACTCTCTGGAGAGAGAGCAGCTAAATATCAAACAAATACTTTTCCTGTATTTTTTTTCAAGTGGGGAAAAGTTTTTAATTCTGTTACACCTTTGAGACACTCTGATATAAAATAGGTACTTGTTATGTTTGGGCCTTCCCATATGGTGTTTTTGGCTTTTATATACCCCAGGACTTCTTATAAGATGCAAGTGTCTTATAATGAAGCTGGTGGGGCGGGGGGCGCTGGGGGCTGGCAAAGATACTACCCTCCTCTGCCCTGCCTGGGGGACCTTCTGCTCAGCCTCAATACCTTATATTCTTCAGCAAATAATTTATACTGAACTGCTAGTGTACTGCACTAGGACACCGTGGAATGGACAGACTATTGGAAGACAGCTTATATCGTTTTTAGACTATAGTTCCTCATTTAAAAACTGGAATTTGAATACTTTATTGTGAAGTAGTACTTCAGATTAAAAAATCATTTTATAAGTCATCTCTGTTTATTATAAATTTATAAAAAGGAAGAGGAAGAAGAGGAGGAGGAGGAGGAGAAAAACAGGTCAGTGAGCTCTGCCTCGTGGTGCGTGGGGCTGTAGCAAGTGAGGCCTCGTCCTCTTCTCCTTCATATTTCTCTTAGAGAACTTGCTCTGCTACAAGTAATGGGTTTGGATGAAGAATGATTAAAAAGCCACAGACATAAGGAGAAAAGGAGGACATGTAGTAGTAATAATAGCATAGACTTTTCCTCACGTGTTAGGAGTAATAGTATTAAAAACTCATTTTACCTTTAAGTTTGCTTATGCTGAAACTCTTCCATTTAGAATGCCGTCAGTTTTATTTACTGATAGGAAGTAATTTAAAGCCTCCCGGCCCCCCCTCTTTTCCATTGACTGGGAACCTCATTAAGACACCAGCATACGTCCCTTCCAGTTTTGACTGGTTCTAGAGACTGAACGCTGGGAATCACTAGTAGCCAAACAATTCAAGGATAGAACAACAGTTTTATATTTGGTTTTACCATCTTACTGCCTTCAGTTATAATTCTAAAAAAGAAATTAAAACTCATTAAAATATTCCAGGTCAATAAAATGTTTCCTTCTAGTATATTCTATTATACTTTATGTTTTTCCAAATGTTCTAGTGATAATATCTTTAGTATTTTGGTTATATTATAATCTGAGGACATTGTGCTGGTATAAAAATTCAGATTTATCTTTGATAGCTTCAATAAAATATGCTTTATTCTGGTCCTTCTACCCTTTATGTTTTAGATTTTTAGTAGGAAGCAGTTGATGTGGTAGAGTCCATTTCTTTTGCACACAGGAAGCTTTATAAAATTTTACTCATAAATCCCCTATTTTGAGATGCTATTTACATCTATTACCTCACTGTTTGTTACTTCCATATGCAATACCATATCCTACAGGTGGAAATGTTCAGACCCATAGATAGCATAATTCTCCCTGCTTCCGTTCTTTTGAGCCTGGGTTTAGTTATTTTTTTAAAAAGTTATATTTAGTCCTAATTTCTGTTTATGTTAAATATAGTTATAAATATTCTGGCACTATAGTACCAGTTATCTTTATTTTGATATAATTCAAGTATTTCATTCAACATTTCTGGCTGTCCTATGACATTTTAAAAAAATTGGAGCTGATTTTTCATTGTCATTTTTAAAAGAAGCCATTTTATTAACCTGTTGGCATATAATGTGGAGTTATTTATAACGGACTTTTTTATAATTTGCTTTATTGAAGTTTAATACTGATTTCTGTAAAAATATGTTGTAAATACCTCCTTGACAAGGTTTTTGAACATAAGGACAGCACATATTTTCAGTTTACCAAGTGGCTGCCATGAGACCAGGTACCATTATATGTTCTCGCGTGCATCCTTGTCTTGCACATTGTAAACCTGATGCACTTAGTAAGTGGACTCACTCTTGGATCAGCCTCGGAACCTTTCATACTCTCAATAGAGGCTTATGTTAAACAGAAGAGTATACTCATTTTCCTTTGTTTTCAAATTCCAGTAAAGTATAGCACTTTTAAGCACTTAAAATGTTTCTATCATCGGTTCAAATGATATTCATGTTAATAGTAAATATCTTAAGTTACATTGGGAGTAATTTGAGGTACAATTATTTTTATCATTACTTTGAAGAGAGGACTGTTATCCTATTTTGGGAAACTATGCAGTAAATATACATTTTAAATTAAGTATATAACAGTGGGAGTAGGCTTGTGTCAAAATTGTTTCTAGCCAATGAGTTGTATTTTCATGTGCCTCATCAAAAGACAGTGCCACATTGTGTCATTCCATAAAATGTTGTCATTTTCATTTCAGTTATTGTAACACAGGAAAATAGATGTTCCTAGATGATTTGTGAGTTTCTCACTTATTTAAGAGCATAATATTTAAGAATAAATTCCATCTTGTCATGAAGCCACGGTTTACCACTCTTCTGCCAGTGTATTTAACCAATGGAAGAGGATAGTTCCATGTTCCATTTGTAGTTCTCTAAGATTTATCTCTGATAGCATCAATAAAATATGGCTCTATTCGGGTCCTTCAACACTTTATGTTTTAGATTTTTAATAGGATGCAGTTGATTTGGTAGAGTTCATTTCTTTTGTACACAGGAAGCTTCATAAAATTTTATTCATAAATCCCCTATTTTGAGAAGCTGTTTGCATATGAGAGGGATACTGATGAAATGAAACATTATTTTCCCAGAAACTAAAGCTATATATATTGATCAAGGTAATTCTGAAAGTGTAAATTTTAAATGTTAGAATGTTATATTATTGTTAATTGTACTGTATTATGTGTTCAATAGGAATCATGGATTATCAATAAAAATTAAAATTCACATCTATTTATTATCAGTGTTCATTTATTTTAGCTTAAATCACATCTATGACACATCTCCATTACTTAAACCTATTTATTTAGAATTTTTACAAGAGTTTATTTGAGCCAAACTGACGACATGTGCCAGGGAGGAAGATATCAAATGCTCCTACCTAAACCTATGTAATTGTGAGAAATGGGGTGTCTGAGGGTAGGTTAGGGTAGGTATTATTGTGTGACAAGAATTTGACATGAATGAGGTAAAAGAAACTTAATCACAAACGTTTTCAGTTCCTTCCTCACTCTTTGCTTTTGGTTTTGGAGTGGGGTCTGTGGAGAGGTAAGTGATATATAATTGAAAAATGTGAGGTGAAGATTCACTTATTTAACTTGTGGAAATTACATAGAAATAAAGAATGCACAGTTTGTGTACACAGTAAAATGGAGGCATGGATTATTGCATCTAAAGTGTAATAACTTGATTTCTGTGAATTTTCTGGGTTTATGTAAATGCTGAAGATAACATAATGGTTCTTAATTAGAGATTATTTTGACCCCAGCTGACATTTGGCAATATCTAGACATAATTTTTGTTATCACAACTGGAAGTGGATTCTCCTGGCATCTAGTGGGTATAGGCCAAGGATGCTGCTAAACATCCTACAATGCACAGCCCCACAACAAAGAGTTATCTGACCTAAGATATCAATAGTGCTAAGGTTGAGAAACTTTTTAGCTAAGTGATGCTGGGCTCTTCTAGATCCCTATGAGGTGTGATCAAACAATATGGTGAATGTTTAAATAAAAAAAAATTATTACAGTAAAAGACACATTGCCATTAATTCCCCTCAAAATGCCACCCACCCCCCTTTACTTCGAACACACTTATCCCATCATTCTTGCCACTTTCTGAAGCAGGTTCTTGCCACTTTCTGAAGCAGTTCTGGAAGTCCTCCTTTAATAAGTGTCTTTCGTTGTGCTGTTGTGGGTGCCTCGATGTCCTGACTCATTTTGACCTTCGGGAAGAACCAGAAGTCACATGGTACCAGACGTGGTAAATAAGGTGGGTGATGACACACTGTAATGTTTTTGTTTGACAGAAATTGCCGTATGCCAGAAGCAATGTGTGATACTGAGTATTGTCATGATGGAGGATGATTTATGGCACACTTTAAAACATACCTTCTTTCAACCATAGCTCAAACCCAACTGACTGCACCAAACAAGTTGAAACTTGTCACACACTCTTATTAAGGTTCCATGTACTGCTTACCGTATTGAAGATCCTTGCCTTTTTGTTGGATGGCAGTTGGCAGCAGCATTCACCATATTTTGTGATCACAAAGGAAAGGCTCTGTGTCACACATCACTTTTGGTACAGCAATTTCTGTCAATTAAAAACATTAGGGTGTGTCCTCATCCACCTATTCACCAGATCTGGCAACATGCAACTTCTGGCTCTTCTCCAAAGTCAAAATGACCATGAAAGGTAAACGTTTTGAATTGATTCAGGACATCGCGGCAGCCACAACAGCACAACTAAAGACACTTATGAAAGAGGATTTCCAGAACTGCTTCAGAAAGTGGCAAGAACGATGGGATAAGTGTGTTGGAAGAGAGGGGGAGTATTTTAAGGGGGATTAATGGCAACATGTCTTTTACTGTAATAAATTTTTAAAATTTAAATATTCATCATATTTTTTGATCACATCTCATTTTGTCAATTAATGCCATCCTTACACAACAAGTGTCATTAGAATCACTGGACAGGTATTAACAACTAAGTCTATACCTCAACTCTAGGAATCTTAGGTTGGAGACTGGGAAAAGATGTAATTACGTATTGAAAATGTCTATAATGGTAGTTTCCAAGCTTGGTTGATCATCAGCCTCCCCTAAATAGCTTGGTTTAACAAAAAAACTTTGGTTTTACTTCTAGAAATCCTAATTCAGCAAGTGTAGCAGCTCTAAATCTGAGTTGTTACGCTTCCCGGTGCTTCTGGTGAGCACATCAGTCTGGGAACCACTGGAATATGTAATGGCTTTCATGCAATTGTGGATCTTCTCCCCTTGAGTGTGGGTGTGACCTATGACTTGCTTCCTAGCCAGTAGAATAAAGCAAAGGTGACAGGATGTACATAAGATCATAGCACATCTCTTGCTGGAGTCTTGTCTGTCTTTCCTGGCTTTGAAGATGTGAGCTGCCGTGTTATGGCTGTTACGTTGGGAAGCCCATGTGGCAAGGAACTGAGAGTCGCTTTTAGGAGCTGAGGGCAGCTGCCAACGGACTGCCAGCCAGAAAATGAAGCTCCTGTCGCTGTAAGGAACTGAATTCTGCCCACAAAAGTGGATCCTTCTCCAGTTGAGCCTCAGTAGAGGCTGCAGGCCCAGCTGATGCCTTGATTGTAGCCACATGAGACCTAAACAGAAAACTCCATCAAATACCCAGACTCTTGACCCACAGAAATTCGAGATAATAAACGTGTGTTGTTTTAAATGACTACATTTGTTACACAGCAAGAGAAAACTGATACACAAGTTTAAAAACTAATTTCTGTTAAGTTCAGCTAACTTATTCCTAACAGGTACACCTGGCGTTGCCATCTTTTCTGCAGCTGAGCAGCCTGTAAACACTTGCGTGTTAGCCTGGTGCCCAGCACTCCCTCCGTGGACACTGCCACTTCTGTCACAGTACCAAGGTGGAGCGATGTTCTCTGGAGTCCTCGTTGCTCCTAAGCCACGCTGGTTCCCACATTGAAGTAGGGAGGTTTTCTCTCCCTGACTCCGTGCTGTGTATCTATATCTTGTGCCTCAGTGCTCACAGTGTTTTCAATGAAACTTTTCTTTCCATTTCTGCTTATAGGCAGTCTCTGTCCCTTTGTCTATCTGTCTCTCCACCTCTCTGTTTCTCTCTCTGGCTCAGACTTCAGTCCAGGAGGCT
This sequence comes from Rhinolophus sinicus, assembly GCF_036562045.2. Lineage (NCBI taxonomy): Eukaryota > Metazoa > Chordata > Mammalia > Chiroptera > Rhinolophidae > Rhinolophus > Rhinolophus sinicus. The sequence goes on from NC_133755.1 coordinate 111,887,627, forward strand.
GGGCTGCCTGCCGTGGGGGAGAGATACTATACTGTCTTCTCAATGTACCTTTTTTTTCTGACATACACAGTCCATCTTCCTCTCTCTTTCATCTTCAACTCTCCAAAGTCCTCAAGCAAATTTGACTCCTGGTCGCCCTCCCTGCCAGTTCGCCAGACACATATGTATATAGATACCATGGTTGGTTAAGAGTGTGGGCTTTGTTGCCAGGCAGGCCTTGGCTTGAATCTTGGCTCTGCCTCTTGTCAGAGGAGGGAACCTCTTCCCCTCTGGTGTAGGTGAGGTGGAATTTTCCCTAAATGTTCTTAGGTTCTCTCTTTCCCTTAACTCACTCCAGCCAGAAGGAAACAGGCCTTTTCCGAATTGTCAGGAGGGATGAACAGGCAACAGTAGACTCATCTCTTCTCCATCTTGGGTCCCACGCCGACATCTTTCTCAGTTCCCTTGTGCTGCCTAGATCTTCCTGGGCCCCGGGCTGCCGAGGGTGGGGGAGGAAGTTGGCCAGAAATGGGTTTCAGTGGGCAGCTCCGCTGGCTTCTCATACCACGTCATATCCTCCAACTTGGTCTTTATGAGGAAGAGAGTGAATATTTTGGTTCCTTCATCTGTTGATGTTTGTACACCAGATGAGGTTGAACGATGCTATTTATTGCCTTCCCTCAGAGACCCCGGCACCTCTACCAAGAATGTGATCTTGGGCAGGTTTTGCAATATCTGGTACATATTAGGTGCTTAATAAATTATGGTTGTGACTTTATCTGTGTATGTCAGTGGATATAGTTTGGGCTCTAGCTGTATATGCATAACTGTTGGTAGGAGGGAAGGGAACGCTCCCATTCTCTTCCTGAGTTGTTCCTCTGGGTGGGTTCCTCTGATGCCTGTAGCCTGCTCTGGTGTTATATCTAATGCTCACAATGGACCAGAGGTTGTGCTTGGCTTGGGGGTTGATAGATTCTCTTCTCCCTGCTACTGCTTGGGACATTATGTCTGCTTAAATTATTTACAAATGGAATCTCCAAGAAGGTTCAAGTAACAATCTATTCAAGGTCACCAGCGATAAACCCAGATTATAGAGATTCAGATGTGGGGATAGCGTGCCCCTTAGTCTAGTTACGTTGTCCCATTAGGCTGCATAGGAACATGAAGCATCACCTCCCACACTTCTGCAGTGTCCCCACAGGGACCTCTCCTATGCTAGCAGAGAAACTTGTAGGTGGAGTCCTATGGTTTGCTTTAGGTCACCTCCCTCTTCTTCTCCTGTCTTTAATCTCTGTTCTCCATTCTAAAGTTTCCACCATCTCCACTTTTCCTATCGATTATTTCCTTTCAGAAATCAGCAAGTACTAAGTCTCCCCGTTTGCCTTCAGTTTTTTCTTGGTTTTACATGAGCTGTGACTCAAAGCTTTTAGTTCTCTCTTCTGCCTGTTCTGCTGGTAGGTCACTTCCCTAGGGTGGAGGAGTGATAAGAGAACTTTGGATGATTCTCTACTCTGATTGGTAGTTGGCCTTTATTCTCTCTCTCTTTATTCTCTCTCTCTCTCTCTCTCTCTCTCTCTCTCTCTCTCTCTCTCTCTCACACACACACACACACACTCTCTCTCTCTCTCTCGTTTATTGGGGTGATAATTGTTAGTAAGCCTTTATTCTCTTTTATGTTACAATAATTGAAAAGATCAGACAACCGCATGAGTTGAGGATGAGGGAGACATTAAAAGGTAAAACACATAAAAAAGACTTGATGGTTAAACAAAGTATGAGTCAGTGAAAAGAGAGCAAATATGCTCAGTTTTTGAACAAGGGAGGATTAGTTTTAGTCTAGCCTGCATGTTTCATGGTGTTATGCCTGGTCACTAATGTCACAATTTAAGAAGGTAGACCTCCTGGAGAGCCGATGGGGCAGGGCAGCCGTAATAATGTTAAGATGAAAAATGAAAGGATGTGGGAATGCTCAGCTGGTGAACACAACAATGTGGACTCAAATTTTTCTTCAAATATCGGAAAGGCTGTCACCTGCAAGCTCACAATGCAGACTGATTACCTGGCAGAAGCTGCTGATCGTTAGGGGCTCACGCTTTTTAAGTTGGTATCTTATCCATCACCTTTTTTTTTTCATTGATTGGTAGGGGTTAAAAGATTTTCTAGTTTAGCTCCTATTACAGATTGAATTGTGTTCCCCCAAAAGATATGTTGGAGTCCTCACAACCCTCAGTACTTCAGAATGTGGCTATTTGGAAATAGGATTGTTGCAGATGTAACTAGTTAAGATGAAGTCACACTAGAGTAGGGTGAGCTACCAACCCAGTGAAACTGGTGTCCTTATAAGATTATAAGAAGATGGCCATGTGAAGACAGAGATCCAAGGGAGAATGCCGTGTGACAACAAAAGCAGAGATTGGACTTAGGCAGCTACAAACCAAGGAATGCCAAAGATCACCAGCAAACTCCTAGAAGCTAGAAAGAGGCAAGGAAGGATTCTTCTATAGGTTTCAGAGGTAAGCATGGCCTTTTTGACACCTTGATTTCAGACTTGTAGACTTAAAAATTGTGAGACAGTCTCTGTTGTTTTAAACCATCCAATTAGTGGTATTTTGTTATGGCAGCCTTAAGAAACTAATAAAGCTCCCCAATTTTACTAAGATCCAGGGAGGTGATGTGCGTTCCACAAGTTTTACAACTTTTTCCCCCCCTCCACAACTTAAGAGCAAAATTGGGACTTCTGCCTCATGGGTAGCAGTCGCTCAGTAAACATTGTGGAATGAATAAACCCACGGCCTTACCTGGAGTTTGACTACTAGCATGTTGATGGCTTTCCCAGTTCTTGCTTCCTGTCCTGTGAGCCCAGTGGTAATGGCTAAGTCCCCAACATTTACCCTCAGCTGTCAGCATTCCTGCCTCCGTGTCTTCACTTACAGGTAGAAGGATCGGATTGCCATCCATTCTAGTCTAACTTTTTTTTTTTTTTTTTAAATAAACCTTGTTACAACGGTGATGGAAAGCAGAGTTCCCCTTAAACACCAGCTGTAACCATTTGATAATGACTGCCTTGAGGGACTCTGCCAGGGATTCTGAGGCAATGGGAACAAAAGGACCCATTGGGAATGAAGCTTGAATGACCTGTGAATGTCTGCATGGGTGAGACAGGGCCGGGTGGTGGCACTTAACCTGGGAATTTGCCGTTCCTGCTTTAGAGTCTGCAAGACACAATTTAGTATTTTATTATATTCCCTTGAACTAACTGCTTTCATTGTTGTTGGTCTTGATTCACTGACCACATTGTCAGCCTAATTAACATAATTTTCTACCCTTCACCATAGACTCTATCTATCTATCTATCTATCTATCTATCTATCTATCTATCTATCATCTATCTATCTATCTATCTATCTATCTATCTATCTATCTATGTATCTATCTATCATCTATCATCTATCTATCATCTACCTATATCTCCATATTTATGATAAGCGCTATGTGACTGAAATATCCAATGTATTCTATAGACTCTGAACTGTATATTTATAAATAATATAATAATAATAAAGTTATGCACATTCCGAACAAATGAAAACAGAAATTTTCTCTTTTGTTTTCTTAAAAGGTTTGATTTTCCGGTTTTAGTGTTTTGTTTTGTTTTTGTTGTTTTTATTTCCCTCAGTAAGTTACTATGCATTTTGTTTTCTTAGTAACAGGTTAACAGAAATTAAAAGAACGGGAGGTTATTTAGGCATATAAGATAATTTGGTAAATTGTCAAGTAAAAGCTTGCGGTTTGAAAGTTTTAATTTTCTTTTTCATTTTTTAAAAAATTTATTGGGGTGACAATGGTTAGTAAAGTTACACAGGTTTCAAGTATATAATCCTGTAATACATCATCTATATATCACATTGTGTGTTCACCACCCAGAGTCAGCTCTTCTATCACCATGTATTTTACCACCTTTACCCTCTTCTACCGCCTCTCCTCCACTTACCCTCTGGTAACCACTAAACTGTTGTCTGTGTCTATGAGTTTTTGTTTCTTTGTTTCTTTTTCCTTTGTTGCTTTCAGTTTTCTATCCCACATATCAGTGAAGTCATATGGTTCTCGACCTTTTCTGTCTGATTTATTTTGCTTAGCATAATAATCTCAAGATCCGTCTGTGTTGTCGCAAATGGCACATTTCATCTTTTCTTATGGCAGAGTGATATTTCATTGTGTATATATACCACATATTCTTTATTCAATCATCTGTTGAAGGACACTTTCATGGAATCAACCAAAGTGTCCTTCATTTTCATTTTAAAGAAGCACACTGGAAAGGATATTTTCTCTGTTTGGGGGAAATTCAAACTAGATTTGTGTCATTAGACTAGATTTTTCTCATTAGCTTCTGAGAGTCCTATACTTACTTCTAATATTGCCTCCTTTCCTTAATCTTTTCTCCGCTTATCAGAAGCACGGAGAAGCAGGTTCCTGAAGGGTAGGGGTTACGCTTTAGTTCTCGATTTTCAGTATCTGTACAGAGTTTGGCATATAGTAGATACTCAGTATGGCAGAGTCCAAAAAAATTTAATTTTTTGGAATGAAGGGAATACTTTTTTTTAAGCCCATTGCCTGGTTCCCTCCAGAACCTTAGTTAATTAATTTAGATACTAAATGTATGTTCTGGTCACCAATTCCAACAAGTGTGTGGGGTTCCCTCTCACTAAACAATTCTCGGACACCAGCTGGTTGTCCTACAATTCAACTGAATTCTGACACTATCTACCTGGAGATAGCGTCAGATCCCACAGGTTAAGGGTTCAGTACTACAAGACTGCCCTCTCCTCTCCCAACCCCTTCAAATGCCAGTCGCAAGCCCAGACAGTTACCTGTTACTTCTGGCTGACTGGCTATAAATTAGAGGTTCCCACAACCCCTCCTTGGCTTAGATCAACTTGCTAGAGTGGCTTATACAACTAAGGAAACCTGTTTATTCACTAGATTACTTTTATTATAAAAGGATATAACTCAGGCACAGCTATATGGAAAAGATTCATAGGGCAAGATATGGGGAAAGTACGAGGAGCTTCCATGTCCTCTCTCCAGGTAAGCAACTTTCCCTGCATTTCTGTGTGTTCACTAATCCAGAAGCTTTAGGAACCCTTGCTTTTTTTGGGTTTTTATGGAGGCTTCATTACATAAGCACGATTGATTAAATCATTGACCACTGGTGATTGAACTCAATCTCCAGTCCCTCTTCCCCTTTTCTATGTACAAGAACTAGAGACTGGAAATCTCTTTTGCTTCAGACATTTTATTTTAGATAAAAGATTGCAGGTAAAAAATAAAATTGGTGTGACGGGGATTGTGTTGCTTTGCTTTGCTTAGGCATAGGTACTGTAAAGCCTATGGCTGGAATGGTGATTGAAGTGATTTTGTGGCTCTGGGAAGAAAAACATTTTCTTTAGAGAAAAGAATGGCATCAGAGAGAAACAAGTTGGGAGTGGGACGAAAAGTTCCAACCCTCTAATCATGTGGTTGGCACCACAGTCCATCAGCCCCAGTGCTTAGGTGCTTTCCAAAAGTCACTTCATTAGCATAACAAAAGACACCTTTCTCGTTCTCATCATTTAGGAAATTCCTAGGGTTTTGGGAGCTGTGAGCCAGAAACCAGGGATGAAGACCAAATATATATGAGAAATATATGTTGGTCATCTGAATGGCCAAATATACTTTTTTCTTATAAATGACATTATTGCAAATATTAATTACAAGGAACAATATCACACTCATGTTTTCTCTCTCACAACACTTTACACTACTTTTAACACTGTAGATATTAAATAATGTTTAACTGAATAATATAATTTGTAATACCTGTAGTTAGGACTTCTTCACATGAATAAATAAAAATATGGAACTAGAGGTAGAGGAAATAAAGGCAGGAAAGGGTAGAAAGAAAGAAATGCAGGAGACACAGAAATATGGAATAGTTCTAATCATAACCGTTATGTGGCTTATTAAATTTCAGTTATGGGGATTTGGAGAATTTTAGCTGATTCTCAAACACTATAGATATTTAAGTCATGTGTTTTAAGTGCTAAATAGATAGTTAACCTTAATTTGTAAAGTTATGAGTTATGAGTAAATGCAGCTCTGTGTGTTATTGTCAAAATCTGCAGAAGTAAAAAGGTTTCCATTCTTCTTAGTTTTAACTAATTTTAGTAATAAATCTCATGGTTATAAGTTACTGAATATGCTTTTGGAGTATTGAATTAATTATTAAATAAGTGATATCATGAAAGAATAGTAATATGACTCATTAGTAGGAGAATTTTTTTAAATCTTGAGGCTTTTACATATAAAAAACTCTGTGGCGCTGTCAGCTGTGACTATCTCTTTTCCCTTTATAGCCAATTTTTTGGATAGAATTTTCTCTATTTATTATCTACACTTCCTTACTTCTCATCTATTCTTCAACCCCCTGAAGCCTGGACTTACTGTATAAAAGTCACTGTAAGTAAAGGTATCACCTCTCTTCTTTTTCTCTGCATCTAAAGGAGAGTTTCCTTCCTTCTTTTCTTGACATCTCGTAGCATTTGATACTGTTAACTACTCTCCTTCCTGAATCTTCTTTTTCGTTTTCTATTTCTATACACACTCTTGATTTTTCTCCCATCAGTCAGATATATTGTTTTAGTCTCCTTTGAATTCTAATTTCCCTTTGTATGTGTTTAAAATGCAGACTTGAAGTATTATGGAGATTTTAATCAGGAAGATTTTGGAATAGATTAGATGTAGGAAGTGAGGCAAAGAGGAGTAAAAAATCTGGCCTTAGCCACTAGGTGATGGAGAGGAATTTATTCAGATGAAGAAAAGACTGGAGAAAGAGAAAGTGTGTGTGTGTGTGTGTGTGTGTGTGTGTGTGGGGGGGGGTTATCAAGGATTCTATTCTGTGCTTTCCAAATCTTGAGAGCACATTAACGTTCTTTTTCTCAGAATATTTCCAGGGAAAATATTTTGGGTAAAGTTGTCATAAGTTAATACACAATTTTACATTCTAAAATGGCATGAAGTTTTATCAGACAGTCAAATGTGTTTAATAAGTTCATTATAAGGGTTACGATAGGCATAAAATGTAATAGAGTTACTCTATGGTAGATACATAACAACTGAATATTCCTAATGGCAAAAACGTCAAACTCATAGAACCAGAGAGTAGGATGGGGGGTACTAGGGGTTGGGGTTGGAAACATGGGGCACTGTTGATCAAAGGGTGCAAACTTTCAGTTATAAGGTAAATAAATCCTTGGAATTGAAGATACATCATGGAGACCATAGTTAATATCATTGTACACTTGAAATTTGCTGAAAGCGTAGATCTTAATTGTTCTCACCACACCAAGAAAAAAAGGTAGCTATGAATATATTAAGTTTATTATGGTAATCACTTCACAATGTACACATATATCGGGTCATCACATTGTACACTTTAAATACACGCAATTTTTGTCAATACTTCAATAAAGCTGGGGAAAAATAATCACATAAAAATATACTGCCACTAGAGGGCACAAGAGGATTAGAGTAAAGAAAACTTCCTGTAAATTGTTGCCTAATTTTAAAATTCCTGTTGTATACTAAAAATGAAATGAGATTGGAGAGCTTTTTCTCCTTTCTGTGCAAACAGATAATAAAATTATTAAAATATTCTGCTTACTCCTATTACCATATACTCTTTAGTATGCATTCTTACCTCTGGCATGTAATTTATGCATGATAATTTGTTATTTTTGGAGTAAAATAAACATATCCAGAGTGGGATCTGCTTTTTAATTTTATAAAAGTAAATCCTGATTTTCAAAACCCAAGAGATCATTAACCCTTGTACAGTTTAGAAAGATCCTATTGCTATATTCTACTCTCATTCTTCTAGCCAGTTTTGGTTAGGGAATAAGTTATGGCAAGTAAAGTTTGACCTAGAATTTCTGGAATTTTAATCTCCTCATGGAATCAAAGACTCTCCATAAATCCTGCAACGTGTATTTATTACTCCCTTTTTTTCCCTCCCACTTTTGCTTTGCACTTGAAGTACTTTCTTTCCTCCTAATGCTTCTTTTATAATTACAGCTGGAGAAGAACAAATATAACTGAAAAGGTAGCAAAATGTACTTGTTAGTGGTTTGGTTGCTTGGTGAGCTTTTGAGAGGCTGTCTCTGTACAGCACCAGCCTCCCACGTGTTCTTTTTTGTTATGACCTAGCTTATCTGAATAAAAATGTTTTGTGAGAATCTAAGAAACCCCTCCCATTTAGGAAAACTGTCTAGAAATTCCCCAATAAGAAAGTGCATTATTATGTATTTTTTTTAAATTAAAGTTTATTGCGGTGACAATGGTTAGTAAAGTTATATAGGTTTCAAGTGTACACTTCTGTAATACATCATCCATATATCACATTGTGTGTTACTACCCAGAGTCAGTTCTCCTTCCATCACCTTATATTTGACCCCATTTACATTCATCTACCACCTCTTCTTCACCCCTTAAACCACTAAACTATTCTGGTAACCACTAAACTATTAAGAAGGGATCTCCCCGCTGAGGGGCTCACTGCTTTCTTCTTCCCTTCCCTAAAGTGAATGCCTGTTTGTGATACAATTTTTCTAATGAGGAAGGTCCTGAAATGGGGATTGCATCTCCCTGAAAGGGACAGCCATTCCTGGGGTCCATAATCTGAGGAAATTGTGGGTCCTTAGACAGGAAAATGGAACTCAGGAGGTGGGAGAGGAAACTCTTGCCTTTCTCTGGGTAGTGCCCTCTTGGGTCTGGATTTTGGGCTATTTAGACATGCTTGAGGTTGCTCCCAGATAGGAGGGGTTTAAGATGGCTGCTTCAAGGAAGGCTGGGAGAGAGGGAAGAGACTGAAGATGAGTGAATTATACCACATAAAACAAATTACCTAGGTAATTGCCCACTTATTCTCCTTTTGTTACCACTTAGATATTAGTGATTTCTGAATGTTTTGGCTTTTTTCAGTTGCACTGAAGGGAATTTAAGGAAGAGTTAAAATTGTTAGGTAAGAGCCATGCCTTCCTGTGAGGCCAGTGTGGAAGTGGTAGCTTTAATAGAGGAGACATTGAAAGCAGGAATTTGAATGTTTGAGTCACAAGGCCCAGCCCTTCTCCATGAGAGACCTTGTTCATTGCCATCTTGAAGGGTAATAGAGTCCTGTCAGATACACAGATTAGGACATGTGGAAAGCTGGGGTGGTAGGGAATGGTAGGGATTTCTTCCCCTGCAAAATGCTACAGAGGGCTGCCCCCTAAACTTTTCCCTTGACAAAGTTCTTTCAAATCTATCAATTAATAGGATGAGAAGATTAAGTAAGTGATTTATCTATATTTATTATCAACTCAGAATTGACTCCCTCATCTAACTGTTTTCAAGTGAGGAACCCAAAAACTAGTTATTAAAGCTTAAGCGACTCCCAAGTCACAGAGTTAAAGTTGGAGTGGGGAGCTAAAACTCAGGTTTCTGATGTCCAAGTAGTTTTCACACTGCCCCAAATAGGGATGTTTCCATTTTCTGCAATGAGACAGAAGTTTTAGGATACCCAGAGAGAGAGACCAGTCAAAAAAGATTTCTACTAGTTCTTTATTTTCTACCCAAGACAGTGTTAATATTAGATATTAATTCTATGGTCTTCAGCCCTGTGTTGAAAGTGGAATTCTGTCAAGGACTCTGGGACGTTGAGGTGTGTGGCTCACTGGTTAAAGGGACAGACATAGAAAGAGTCTCTTGCACCCCACAGCCAAGTCCTGAAGGTATGACAAGATGAGTGCTTCAGATGTGTGTGTGTGTGTGTGTGTGTGTGTGTGCTTCCTTTTATTGCCTTTTTGGGAAAGAAATGATGGGCCTGAGGACATCAAATCATTACTCTCTTTCTCATCCAGTACACTGGTGTCCTTTTTAGACATGAAAGAAGCAAGCTGTCTCATTTCTAAAAAAAACAGGGACATTGAGCAGGTGTTCCATTTTCACCTCCTCAGTGAAGTTTATCTCCTGGTAAATGAACACCAAGATGTGGATGACAATGATAATGATCATAGATTATTGATCCCATGTGCTCCTGTGTAACAGGAAAATCATTGGATGGCATTGTCTGAGGCTCTTCCATAACATCCATCCAATCCTCTTTCCAATATGTCAGCTCTCTGTGGATAGCATGTCTCATTTGTGGCAGCAGCTAATTGATTGCTTGCCTACTATATGTACGTTGTTCCAAGTTCTTTGCCTGTTATATGCTTGGTAATCCTTCCAAATGCCTTATATGATAGGTGCAACATTATAGATGGAGATGCTGACAAAATGAGGTTACGTATATATCACATAATAGGTGGAGAGCCTGAACTTAAATCCTAGCAGTCTGATTTTAAAAGATGTGCTCCTAACACTGCACTGCCCCACTACCTATTAGCATTCTTCTGACTTCCACAGAATCTTACGGACCTAGGTTAAATCTTACAGCTGTTACCCACAATTCTTAGGTTCTCGTGTGATCACATACATGGAAGTTACTCTTGTTTGGGGAGAGCAATCCACAGTAAAAACTGGAGTTTGATGATAAAATCACCTTAGTACTGACTCAGGAATAATGTGACCAGAGAAGTCATTCCCTGTATTTGACTCATTAATATTATTTTCAAATGATGAAGCTACTATTTATTGAAATATTATTTAATATTTAACTAAATGTAAAGCAGGTGTTTTACATGCATTACCTGTGAATCCACCTAGCAACCAAATAGGGTAAATACTAATATTATCCCTAGTTTAAAGATGAGCTTAGGGTTATTGGTTAAGTAATTTCCCAATGTTATGTAGCTTCTTAAAAGGCAGAAGTAAGATTTGAACTCAACGCTATGACTCCAGTGCCCACATTCTTATCCACTGAGTTATATCGGTACCTAGTTAGCTGTTCTGCAGTTCAGGACAGACAGCTTCCCAATCAGTTTTCCTGGTAAATTGTGAGCAGTGAAAATTTGGTTCTTGTGTTCCTGAATTTAGTTTTGCTGATTCTGTTCTGCTCTTCAACCATCTGTGTACCATTCTTTCTTTCTTTGGTATTCAACTTTCCTCATCTGACTTTGATTTGCTCAAACTCTTTCCTCTATGAGATTTGTGTTGTTTGATTTTCTTTTTCTATGGAAACCATTTTTGTAGTTAATTTAATAATACATGTTTTTAAGACTTAAAGTCTTTCTTTTGCTATAATAATGGAATTTATATAGTGCTGTGATTCATATTTTTAGTAAAAAGTATAAGTATATATATATAATTGTAAATTCATAAATTTTTGGCCCTACAATTATCCTTATGAATTGTTCATGAAATACAGCCGATCCAAACTTACTTGCCAATGTCACTTTTTCCACATGCCATGATTTGAGGGTGTAAGAAACTGTCTGCCTTAAAATACTTGCTAATGGCATAGAGAAATACAGTATTATATACAGAAAGTCTTCTGAAAAGGCAAACAGGGACATCCCAGGAGGACTATGCATTAACTGAAGAGTATTGTATTAGCCAGTGAGTTGCTTCAGTTTGCAGAGAGTGGGGTGGAAACCTTGATTAAAGGGTTTGGGACAGGTAAATTAATCACCAGTACAGAGCCTTTTGCTTTAGGCATGCATGAGTGGGTCAGTGAGCTTGGAGGGTATAAGAAACATGAAGAAAGTGGGTGGCAGTAGGAGCAAGGAGTGGGGTGAGAAAAACAGAAATCTGAAGAAGTAGGAAAAGCTAAATGCGTATGTGGACTTGTAGTGAAAATCCATCAGTTATCTGCCCAGCTCACAGTATTTCCCCTTCCCTGCCTTGTCCCTGCTCCCCATCTCGCAAGTGATTAGAGTGGGAACAGTCAAGTTCATACATTATGTCTTTGCTTTCACAACTGATTGGGCAAAAGGGGGCCAATATGTTCCTTCTAAAATCTCAGACTAAGAGATTCTAGACAGTTGGCTGTTCTCTCAAACAGAGGAGATATAAACCAGGACGTCAGTGAGAGAGAAGAATGAGGCAGATGCTAGAGAGTGGGAGAGATGACAAATAGAATTTCTTAGTTCTTTTCACGCATTGTTCTAGTCACTGTCTTTTCTAACCCATTTTCTAGGACCATTTGTAACTCTGTCCGAGGCATTGACAGATTCCTCTGCCTTTTGCTTAATTTATTGAACTTCTTTTTAAAAGATTTCAATTAAAAATATAGTTAACATACAATATTATTTTAGTTTCAGGGGTACAGCACAGTTATTCATTATTTATATAACTAAAGAAGTGATCATCATAAGTTGAACAACAATCTAACACCATGCGACGCTATCACAATATTATTGACTATATCCCCTATGCTGTACATTACATCCTTATGACTTATTTGTTTTATACCTGGACATTTGAACCTCCTATTTCCCTTCACCTTTTCTGTCCTTTAAAGATTTTTCAATCACAGTTGACATTGAACATTATTTTATATTAATGTAATGTATACAGCATAGTGCTTAGATGTTTATATAATTTAAGAAGTGATCTCTCTGACTAGCCTAGTACCCACCTGGAACTATACATAGTTATTACCATATTATTGACTATATTCCCTATGCTTTACTTTACATCCCCATGATTATTTTGTAACTACCAATTTGTACGTTTCAATCACTTCACCTTTTTCACCTTGCCCCCTAACACCGTCCCATCTATCATCCAAATGAGTCTAGTACCCATCTAACACCGTACATAGTTTTTACAATATTATTGACTATATTCCTTATGCTATACCCTGCATCCCCATAAGTACTTTGTAACAACAAATTTGTACTTCTTAATCCCTCCCTCTTTTGCATCCACATTCCCTAACCCCCTTCCATCTGGCAACCATCACAATGTTTTCTGTATCTATGAGTTTGTTTCTGTTTTGTTTGTTAATTTTGTTCTTTGGATTCCACATATAAGCAAAACCACATTACATCTGTCTTTCTCTATCTGACGTCCTCCACTCAGCACAATACCCACCAGGTCCGTCCATGCTGCCGCAGATGGCAAGAACCCATTCCCTTCCATGGCTGAGCAATATTCCGTTATATACATGTATCACCTCCTCTTTATGCATTCATCCATCAGTGGACATCTAGGCTGCCTCCACATCTTGGCCACTGTAAACAATGCTGAAATGAACATATGGATGCACAGGTCCCCTCGAAATAGTGTTTTGGGTTTCTTCTGGTAAATACCCATAAGTGGGATTACTGGGTCTTTCTTTGTTTCTTGTTATAGCCTTTGTTTTAAAGTCTATTTTGTCTGGTATAAGAATTGCTGTCCCAGCTTTTTTTTAAATTATTTTTTAATTTTTTAATTTCCACTTTCATGAACTATCTTTTTCCATCCCTTTACTTTCTGTGTGTGTGTGTCTTTCAAACTGAAGTGAGTTTCTCATGAACTATCTTTTTCCATCCCTTTACTTTCTGTGTGTGTGTGTCTTTCAAACTGAAGTGAGTTTCTTACACGCAGCATATGTAAGGGTCTTGTTTTCTTATCCATTCAGGCCTCCTATGTCTTTTGATTGGGCATTTAACCCATTTACATCGAAAGTGATTGTTGATAAATATGTAGCTCTTGTCATTTTGTTATTCATAATTTTGATTTTCTTTTTCCATCTTAAAGAGGTCCCTCTAACATTCCTTGGAATATTAGTTTGGTGGTAATAAACTCCTTTAGCTTTTTCTTGTCTGGGAATCTAGTTATCTCTCCTTCAAATTTAAATGATAGCCTTGCTGCATAGAGTAGTCTTGGTGGTAGGTCCCTGCTTTTCATCACGTTGAATATTTAGCGCCAATCCCTTCTGGCCTGCAAATTTTCTGTTGACAAATCAGCTGATAGACTTAAGGGAGCTCCCTTATAAGTTACTAGTTACCTTTCTCTCACTGCTTTTAGGATTCTCTCTTTGTCTTTAACCTTTGCTGTTTTAGTTATAGTGTATCTTGGTGTGGGCCTGTTTGGGTTTATTCTGTTTGGGACTGTCTGCACTTCTTGGATTTGTATGTCTATTTTCTTCACTAGGTTAGGAAAGTTTCCAGTCATTATTTTTTCAAATAGGTTCTCAATCCTTTGGTTTCTCTCTTCTCCTTCTGGTACCCCTATGATGTGAATGTTGTGACGCTTGATATTGTCCCAGAGGTGTCTTAAACTATCCTCATTTTTCAAATTCTTTTTTCTTTTTGCTGTTCTGATTGGGTGTTTTCTGCTACCTTGTCTTCCAAATCACTGATTCAGTCCTGTGCTTCATCTAGTCTGCTGGTGATTCCTTGTCGTGCATTCTTCATTTCCGTTATTGTATTCTTCACTTTGACTGGTTCTTTGTTATGGATTCTATGTCTTTTTCAATGCTTACTGTCTCTTTGTTGAAGTTCTCAATAAGTTCCCTGAGCATCTAAGGATCCCAATGTTGTTTTGACAATTTCTCTTTATTGAGTATTTGTTGTGTGCTTAACTCAAAGAACCCTATGAAGTAGGCGCTGTTTTACCAGTAAAGATCAAGGTTCAGAGCCATTAGGTCACTTGCCCAAGTGCTTAAGTCAATGATGGAATCAGGATTGGGACACAATTCTTTTGATTTCAAAGACTGACCTCCTAAAAACTATGCAATAAGGTGGAAGAAAACCCACCCAAATGTGGAAGAAAGCCCACCCAAAACATTACCAAGTGGTTCTCTCTGTTGATGGGATTATGGATGATTTTCATTCCCTTTATTGTTGTTTCCTATATTTTTGACAGTAGGGACATAATAGAACTTTTACAACCAGAAACAAGGATTTTTGTTTGTTTTTTAAAGAAAAAAACACACAAATGTCAGAGGCTTGGTTGTTTGTTTGTATTGGTAGCTGGACATTAGGAAGGGAAGAGTGGCCGAGAGGGAAAGGATGGCCAGGAAAGATCACTTGATCTACAACCCATCTTGACCTCAGTTTCCTCATATCTGAGATGGATTTCCCACCATCTGTTGGGATTACCCTGAGATCCCATCAGAGTGTGCCTGAGGCACCACTGGGAGCCTTCTGGGGCAGGGTGGGCGAGGGCTTGGGATGGCGCTCTGAAGGCTTAGAGTCTGGTGATGGGGAGCTCAGTAACTGAGGTCCCCCGCTTCCACCTCTGAGAGGTGGTGGTTTCCTTTGGTCTGTCTCCTTCAAACAGGAAGTTGTGGTCAGGGGAAGTTCCATTTTCCTGCAGTTGTACCCCTGCCAGGGCCTGTGCTGAGGTTTCTAAGCATGCTTGGAGTAGGGGCATGGGGTGGGGAACCTGGGATGGAGGCTGCAGTGAAGGGAAAGGCAAGTGACCAGCCCTGGTGGGACTGGGGCTTGAGGTCCCAGGTGTGGTCACCTGTTCATCTTTGTGGATGTGCAGTGGTGGCCACTAAAAGGGGGATAAACATGTAGATGTACTTCCCTCCAGTACAGGGCAGGAGAGAAGCACCTGGAAGGGAGCAGAGGAGGTGGTACTCTATCCTGGTCCACTGAACATCCATTTTTTTGAATTCTGTCTCTGGTAGGTTGCTTGCTTCTATTTTGTTTAGTTCTTTTTCTGGAGTCTTCTCCTGTTCTTTCACTTGGGGTGCATTTCTTTGTTTCCTCATTTTGGCTGCCTCTCTGTGTTTGTTTCTATGTATTAGTAAATCTGTTATGTCTCCAAATCTTGGCTGGGTTGCCTTATATAGTAGGTGCCCTGTGGAGCCTTGACACAGTATCCCTAGTCACCTGAGCCAGGTGCTCCAGGAGTGCCCCTTGTATGGGTTGCATGTGCCCTCCTGTTATAATGGAGCCTTGATTGCTATTGGCATATCAGTTGATGGGATTGACTCTTAGGCTGATTTGAGGTGGGGTTTGGCCATGTCCACAATTTATGAACTGCTGCGTGGGACTATTGTGTTGGATTTGCCCCAGTGACCTCTGATGCCTGTTGAGACCACCCTTTGTATATGTTGCTTATGGGGCTAATTGGCAGTGCTCTGCTGTTGTCTGAAGCCAACCTCAAAGTATATTGGTACTGGGGCCTGTTGGGAGGCCCATGTCACCCACTGACTGTGACTGACTAGTAGGAGCTACAAAGTGATACACAATTGTTTGCTCCCTCTGCTAAACCTGGAGGTTTGTGGGAGAGGCCATGCACTGAACTGAGGATGTCTTCCACCAGTACCGGGCCTGGGGTAGCTCCATAAAAAGCCAGGATACTCTGAGGCCAGCTGCCTCCTGCCAGCTCCCTTAAGGTTCAGCTGCTGATAAAGCCTCATGTATTACGTGAGTTGGGTGTGGCAGGATCTCAGGGAGTCATTATAGTGGGAAGAGTTGTGGTCTGTTCACCAGGGTAATGTAAATCCTGGTTTGGTGCCACTGCTGAGCCTGCAGCTGCTCAGCAAAAGTCTCAGAACACACTGAGGCCATTTGCTGCCCACCTGGGGCCTGCTGGATTCTGATAGTTTTCCAAGAAAGAATGCAATGTGGACAGGTGGGTAGGGGTGGCTGCTCATGGAGAAAGTGCCTCCAGCAGAATTGGGGAAGTTGGTTGGGGCGGGGTCCCAGTGAGTCAGCAGGGTGGAGCAGTGGAGCTCACCAGGCCAATCAGGTTCAGATTTGGCCTGTAGGGGTGGGCTTAACACAGGAAAGATGGCGTCCTCCTGCCCGGCTTCAAGGAAGGAGGACCTTTCACAGGGAATATGTTGACTGGTCTCCCATCCTCTCTCCAAAGCCACATAACTCAGTCTGCCCCTCGTATGCCTCCAACACCCCCTGAGTCACTGTCCCTCCACCAGCCCAAGGTGAGTGTCTGCGAGCGAATGAGTCTTTGCGTGGGCTGTTTTAGAGGATGTCTGGGTTTCGCGGCAGCCTTCCATCCTGGATGGTCGGAATCCCCACTCTTTTCACAGCCAAATGTTTTGGGGACTCCTCTTTCTGGCACCAGTACTCCAGGCTGGGGAGCTTGGTGTGAGGCTACAACCCCTCATTTCTCTGAGGGGAACCTTTGCAGCCACGCTATTTCTCCTGATTCTCAACTGCCACAGGGAGGTTTGGGACCTGTTCTGCTTCTCTGCTCCTCCTATGAGTCTTGATGTGGTTTCTTCTTTATATTTTTAGTTATAAAACTACTGTTAACCTAGACCTCAGATGGTTCTCCAGGTTGATAGTTCTATGATTTAGTTGTAATTTTCATGTGTTCACAGAAGGATGGAAGCACAGTGTTTTTCTACTCCACCATTTTGGATCCAGATCTATTGAACTTTTTATCACTTATAACTAATCACATTTTTGTTGTGGTAAAATATGTCTAGTATAAAATTAACCATTTTAACCATTTTTAAAGCATACAGTCCAGTGCTATCAAGTACATTTATATTGTTGTGTGACCATCATCACCAGAACTTTTTTCATCTTTCTAAACTGAAACTTTGTACCCATTAAACAACAACTCCCCATTCTTTTTTCTCCTCAGCCCCTGGCAACTACTATTCTTTTTGTCTCTATGAATTTGACTACTCTATATGCCTCATATAAGTGGAATCAATAGTATTTGTCTTTTTGTGACTTGTTCATTTCACTTAGCATAATGTCTTCAAGGTTTGTCCACGTTGTAGCATATCAGAATTTCCTTCATTTTAAAGGCTGAATAATATATCCTTGAATACATATACCACATTTGTTTTATCCATTTTTCTGTTGATGGACACTTGAATTGCTTCCACATTTTGGCTTTTGTGAATAATGTTTCTATGAACATGGATGTAAAAATATCTTTTTGAGTTCCTGCTTTCTATTCTTTTGGTATATATCCAGAAGTGGAACTACTGGATCATATGAAAATCCTGTTTAATTTTTTGAGACATTGCCATATCATTTTCCATTGTGGCTTTGCAATTTTAGAATCCCACCAGCAATGTTCAGGGGTTCCAATTTATTTGTTTCCTTGTCAACAGTTGTTATTTTGATAATAGCCATCCAAATGGGTGTAAAGTGAAATCACATTATGGTTTTTATTTGAATTTCCATAATGATTAATGGTGTTGAGCATCTTTTCATGTGCTTATTGGCCATTTGTGTGTATTTGGGAAAATGTCTAGTCAAGTATTGACTTTTGTTGTTGTTGTTGAGTTGTAGAAGTTCTTCCTATATTCTGATGTCAATCCCTTATCAAATATATAACTTGCAAATATTTTCTCCCATTCTTTGTGTTGCCTTTTCACACTATTGATAGTGTTATTTGATGCATAAAAATTTTAAATTTTGATATAGCCCATATTATAGATTTTTGCTTTTATTGTCTGTGCTTTTAGTGTCATATCCAATAAATTATAGCCAAGTCCAATGTCATGAAGCTTTTCCCCTTATTTTTTCTTCTAAGAATTTTAGTTCTAACACTTAAATATTTGATCCACTTTGCGTTAATTTTTGTATATGATGTAAGGTAAGAGTACACCTTTATTCTTTTGCATGTGGATACCCAATTTCCCCACCACCATTTGTTGAAAAGACTCCTTTCCTCATTGAATGGTTATGGCACATTTGTTGAAAATCATTTGATTAAATATGTGAGGGTTTATATCTGGGCTCTCTGTTCTTTTTGATTGATCTATATGTCTGGATTTACGCTGGTACCATAGCTTTGTAGTAAGTTTTGATATCAGGAAGTGTGAGAACTCCAACTTTGTTCTTTTCTTTTAGGATTGTTTTGGCTATTAAGGGTCCCTTGAGGGTCCATATGATTTTTGGATGGATATTTCCATTTCTTCAAAAAAGTCATTGAGGTTTTGATAAGGATTTTCTTGCTTGAACTCTTGCATTTTTGCTTTGAGCTTCTGTTTTACAGAAGTAATTAGTTTGTTAAGTTTTAAAATTTACTTGTATCTGTTCCATGAAAATTTCTTTTGGCTATTTTTTGCCATTTATTTTCCATCTCTCCCTGTCCCCCTCCTGACCCCTCTCCCCCACTTTTTGGTGGTATTATGGTGAAGTTTATACAGTGATTCTTTTCTATTTTTTTCTTCACTCATCCTTAAATGATTAGAGTTCTTTCTGCACCATATATTTCAGGAAGTATATGTGAAAGAGGGGTTAAGCAACTTTTCAAGCTTGGAGAAAAGTTCCATTACAAGTAAAATCTTGTGATCTTATGATATGGGGTTGTATGAGTAAATTATTTTAGCCTTTATTTCTTCCCAACCATCTGAGATTGGCAGCCACAGCACTGTTCATAATGTACTCTACTCTGTCTTACTTCCTAAAAATATTGTATGCATAAGTGATTCCTGGTTTACTCCTACCTTCCTTGTTTCTTCTTGATACAGCCTCCACACCTCTTAGGTTGCCCTGGAGGCTTACTCTGACAGCTTTGTTTGACATCTTTAGCTAAATACTTCTTCTCTGGGTGTCCTCCATACCTCTGTTTAACCTTCAATGCATTTAGCGGCCCATCCTCATGTATTATAATTTGGAATTATAAAAGTCTCTGAATTTTATTAAAAGTAGAGCTTAACTTTTTGTTTCTCATTCTCCTGGTTGTTTTGGGGTGATTTCCTGAAGAAGAAGAAGCCAGTAGTATAGTTTCCAACAATGAATCTGGGACATTAGAGCTTTACTTGTAGTTTCGTAGAAAGTTGACTTTCACAAGCAAGAAATGTGAAGAGAATGGATAATCACAGAATACAAAACGATTTCTTTATGGTGAATTCTAGCTAAGTAAAGACACCTGCATAATCGGCATGAATGACAACATATGGAATGCAGAACTGATGTGAACTGTCTGCCATTGCCCTACACAGGCAACCTTATGATGCTCTGGAGATCCCCGCTTTAGGCTTATGTGTATTTTTCAGATTTTGTTTTTGACTCTAGTATTGTCATTTGGTGTGTCCATCTCTAAATAGCCTGGCTCAGTGGACTTGCCTCATCCATTGACTCTGTTGTCTTTTCTTCCTTCCACCTAACACCAATCAATAAGTATCAGCTTTGGCAGACTGGGTGGTTTTCTGGATTTTCAAGGTAATGTGAATGTGACAGGGAAACAGTCTTCATTTTCATTAAGACTGGAATTATAAAGTAACAGAGATTATAAAGCAGAGATAAGAAATCTATGGTTGTACCTTACATTCAGGATAGGAACAGAAGTTGGAATCAGGTATGAATAAGAAAGGTTATATATTCCAGGTAAGACCAAAAATGTTTAGGTAATAATCATGTTTGGCCAGCCAACGAGTGACATCCTAAAGGAGGTGGTATGACAGAGAGCCTTATATAAATGTTTGTTTTCTGTATAGATAGCACCTGCAGGAATAGTATTTAGGACAAAGTGCTCCACAAAGTGCCTTAATGAGTAATATCAAAGTGCTGTGTTAAGGAGGAGTGGCTGGGTAGAGATTCACTGAAGCAGTGGATTCTTCCAGGTGTTGGCATAAAAGAATCCATAAAACATTCTCCAAGAAAATGAGCGGGACTTCCCCTTTCCTTTTCCAACTATGCTCTTCTTGTGATACCTTTTCCTCTTCAGATCTGTCCTAAGTGTTCATTTTGATTTGTATAAACTTGTGAGATGCAGCAGATGATTGAGGAGGTTCGTGAGCTCACCCTGATAGAGATGGCCCTATCTTAAGCCATATAGACTCCTTAATATTACAAAAGAATATAGAAAAGTTATTCAACCAATGTAATAATGTTAGCATTTGAAATACTAGAAATAGAATACTTACATTTTAAAGTTCCCCTTAGACATCTACAACTCTAATAGTAATTATGTTAAAAAATATTGTTTTAAGAAATAAATAATATGCCCATATATAAGGAGAAAATAAAGGTGTATACATTATTATCAAGGCAAACATAAGTGCACATGTTCCAAGTTCTATATTAATTTATTTAAATTTTTTATGAAGAGGAATTTCCATATCTCAGCTTAGGGTGCTGACCATGATGTATTTTCTAAATGAGGGAAATCAGTTATATCAGAATAATTAAATAAAAACTTATATAATTGTTTTTTAAGTGAAAGCACATTGTCACATTCTCTGAACAATAACTAAAAATCTTCCATATACTATATCTTTTTAATTGATCTCATTCCTTTCCTGCTATGTCTCTTTTTATTGTACTGAATATATATTTTTCAAGTTCTAAAAAGGCTCTTTGTCCAATTTATATTTGGCATCCCTAGTCCGCAGAGCTTGTGAATGATATCAGACTGGGAAGTAATGTAAATTTTTCCAAATACAGGGTACCTCAGTTTTTGAACATCTCCGTTGACGAACATTTTGGTTTACGAATGCCGTAAATTTTATGTATCTATAGTATCATTAGATAGTAAAATTCATGCTAAATTTATAGTTTTAGGGGTTGATTTTAAAGGTCTAGAATGGATTAATCCATTTTGCATTACTTTCTATGGGGAAACTGCACCTCGGTATTTGAACATTTCAGAACTCGAACGGTGTTCCAGAACGGATTACGTTAGAAAACTGACGCATCACTATAATTGGAACTTTGGACATAAAACTAGTGCCCCATACAAGTAAAATAAACTTTTTTGTCTGAAGCACATTAAGTCTAGTTTTACTGACCATCTAGTTTGTAAAATTTCTCTACTTTTTATGTGGAAAAAGGATAGAATGGCTACGCACATTTTAATTGTGAGGAACTCTATAGTAAAATAAGCTAAAATTAAAGAATGTCTTCCAGTTTTGGAGCAAATATTTCCATCTCTATTATATAGAAAGAGAATCTATCAGTCCCATTTCCCAAATGAGATATCCCTTTCTTAATGGCACATGCCATTTAGATGATAAACCCAGATTCTAGAGGATTAGTTCAACTTTTCAAATGTGCAAGATGAGATAAAATCCAGTGTTCTAACCAAGTTCTCTTTCTCCGAAGGGAAAAATGGAATCCCTACATTTTTCAGCCACCTAACAGACTCTTAGAATTGGCACGGGTCTAATTTATACTTAAATCCTCAAAGGTTACTTTTCCAAGCTATTTGATCTAAGAATGATGGATTTCTTCCTGATTGTTTAAATTTGGCCATTTTGGAATCTGATTCAGAAGTTAGAAAGTCCTAACATAGTCAATACTTGCCAAACTATAGCATCAAAGAATTACGCTGAGTTCAAAAATAAAAACTGTGAGTTCTAATTGAGTGCTAAACTTGGCAAATATCTTCATGCAAATCATCTGCCTTCCATAAAATGGGTTTGACACATTTCTAGGAAATGATGCCTGCTAGCTTTTTAGATTGATTAGATGCAGTTCCTGATCAAAGTTGATGTTTTCATTTAGTGTTTGCAGTATAACTATTAATACTGAAAATCTGGGCTGTGACTTATAGAAGAAAGTAAATATAACAAGATGAATATTGTTAAGTATTGTTAAATATTATATAATCATTAGAAAAATATATTAGGTGTTTAAGATGAAAAAAACCCTTTTATTTGCATATTATAGTACATGTGTGCTTCTATATGACACACTACTTCCATGTGTAAGATGCATCAATATATCTTATAAATTTATAGTAGGTTTATACGTATCTCATTAATATGATAAATTGAGCTTATAAACTTCATATACTTGGAATATCAGGTTAGTGTTTAAAAAGTCTTTAAAAAACAAAATATACACAAAGTAATACAATGGTCACAAAACTTATGAACATCAGTACTTAAGCCAATCCCTGCCTCCCTCCCAAATTTAATACTATGTGATTGATTAATTTTTTTATCACCTCTATAATTATCTTTACCCCTTGCTGGAGTTGCAAGGCTACCTACACAACCAAGAGAAGAATTACCAATTAAGGCTTCAAAATTGCTCATTTAGGGATTTGAGTTTGGAATATGGCACCTAAGTATACCTTTTAGGATGATTTTATCCAAGCAGGTGCTTTTCAGGATAAGCCTAGGAAGGTAGGCTGATATGAAATTGTGTTGAATCTCAAATCCAAGACTAAAAATTTGAACAAATTTTGGTAGGAACTATTGCTGATATTTGAGTAGGAGTAGTACAGAATGAGGGCTGGGCTTTAGAAAGATTGATAAAGCTTCAAATTATTTTCATTTAGTTCAATGTACAAATTCTGCCTTGAATTATTGTAGAGATCTGACTTCTGTTCTGAAAAATTCCCCCAACTTTACTGAAGTATAAGTGACGAATGAAAATTGTATATATTTAAGGTGCATAAGTATATATACTTAAGGGGTATAATTGTATATATTTAAGGTGATGTTTTGATATATGTATACATTGTGAAATGATTATCACAATCAAGATAATTAACATATCCATCACCTGAAATAGTTAACATTAAAAATTAATTTATTTTCCAACTACAGTTGACATACAATATTATATTAGTTTCAGGTGCACAACATAATGATTAGACATTTTTATACCTTACAAAATGATCACCCTTATAAGTCTAGTACCCATCTGACACTATATATAATTATTACAACATTATTGACTATATCCTCTATGCTGTACTTTACATCCCCATGACTATTTTTATAATTGGCAATTTGTACTTCCTAATCACTTTCACCTTTTTCACCCATTTCCCCCAACACCATCTGGTGACCATCAATTCTCTGTATCTATGAGTTTGTTTCTATTTTGTTTGTTTATTTTGTTTCTTAGATTCCACATATAAGTGAAATAATAAGTTACCATTTGTTTTGTGGTGAGAACAGTTGAAACTACTCTCATGTCTGTTAATACATTATGTTCTGAAATTAAAAAATAAAATCAGGATATTTAACAGGAAAAAACAAGAAAGTAGTAGAGAATTAGCAAACATCTCTCTCTCTCTCTCTCTCTCTCTCTCTCTCTCTCTCTCTCTCTCTCTCTCTCTCTCTGTCAGTCGGTCTATAACACTGTTTCTCAAATAGGGAGATTTTTTTCCTTCCTTCCCAGAGGACATTTGGCAATGCCTGGAGACATTTTTGGTTGTCATGACTAGGGAAGTGTGGAGGGTATGTTCTTGTGGCAACTAGTGAGAAAAGCCGGGGATGCTGCTAGATATCCTACAACATATAGAGCAGTCATCCACAACAAAATTATTTGGCCTAAAATGTCCATAGTGCTGAGGTGGAGAAACCCTGGTGTACAGAGAGGGCACACTCTGGGCAGAGCATTGAACTGAGTTGCAACTCTCCAGTGTTCAGTCCTCTTTGTAGGACTGGGATGATTATTTGTATTTCCTTTTGACACCTATGACATCAGGTGTAGTTACTATATAGAATGTGCTTAGAAATTAAGTTTTCAGAACATTTAGTATTAGTAGTAGTTCTGTATTTTTATTTGGATATATTTTTTCGTCATATTTCTTGAAATGTAATACATGAATGTAGTGAAAAAATCATTGGTTAAATAGCTCACATCACAGGCATAACTGGGATCCCACAAAGTTAGAGCTATGAAGGTTGAATTTTATATGGAGGGACAGCCTATAGCTTATGTATTATTTGCTTGAACCAATAATGGTATAGTTATTTTTTTCAAGGTAAAATTTTATTTTTATTTATTTTATTTATTTCAAAGTTTTCTTTATTTTCGTATTTTCATCTTTCATGTTGTACTTGATATAATGTATAGCCTATTTTTAATATCATAAATATTTTATTTTTTTACACTTTACTTATTTATTTTAACATTCAATATTATTTTATATTAATTTCAGGTATACAACATATTAGTTAGACATTTATGTAATTTAAGAAGTGATCCTCCTGATTAGTGTAGTACTTACCTGACACTATGCTTAGTTATGACTGTATTGGCTATATTTCCTATGCTTTACTTTACATCCCCATGATTATTTTGCAACTACCAATTTATGTTTCTTAATCTCTTTTACCTTTTTCACCTGGCCCTCTAACCCCCCTCCCATCTATCACCCCAATAAATCTAGTACCCATCTGACACCATACTTAGTTATTACAATATTATTGACTGTATTCCTTATGCTATACTCTACATCCCCATGACTACTTTGTAACAACAAATTTGTACTTAATCGCTTCCCTTTTTCAACCAACACCAACCCCTCTCCCATCTGGCAACCATCAAAATGTTCTCTGGGAGTTTGTTTATCTTTTGTTTGTTTGTTTATTTTGTTTTTCAAATATCAGTGAAATCATGTTGCATCTGTCTTTCTCTGTCTCACGTACTCCACTCAGCGTGATACCCTCCAGATCCAACCATGCTGCCACAGATAGCAAGAATATTTCTGGCCAAGCAATATTCCACTCATATGTACCACCTTGTCTTTATCCATTTATCCATCAACAGATACCAAAGCTGCCTCCACATGAATATACGGATGCACATGTCCCCTTGAAGTAGCGTTTGGGGTTTCTCCAGATAAATACCCAGAATTGGAATTATTGAGTCCTTCTTTGTCTTGTGTTATAGCCGTTGTTTTAAAGTCTGTTTTGTCTGGTATAAGTATTGCTACCTCAGCTATTTTTTTTCCTTTTCATTTTCATGAAATATCTTTTCCCCGTCCCTTTACTTTTAGTTTGTGGCCTCTTTATTTTGTCGATGGTTTCTTTTGCTGTGCAGAAGCTTTTAAGTTTCATATAGTCCCATTCGTTTATTTTAGCTTTTACTTCCATTGCCTTTGGAGTCAAATTCATAAAATGCTCTTTGAACCCAAGGTCCGTAAGTTTAGTACCTATGTTTTCTTCTATGCAGTTTATTGTGTCAGGTCTTATGCTTAAGTCTTTGATCCATTTTGAATTAACTTTGGTGCATGGTGACAAATAGCAGTCCAGCTTCATTCTTTTGCACGTGGCTATCCAGTTCTCCCAGCACCATTTATTGAAGAGGCTGTCTTTCCTCCATTGTATGTTTTAGCTTCTTTGTCAAAAATTATCTGTCCATATTTATGTGGTTTTATTTCTGGGTTCTCAATTCTATTCCATTGGTTTATGTGTCTGGTTTTCTGCCAATACCATGCTGTTTTGATTGTTGTAGCCCTGTAGTACAAGCCAAAGTCAGGAAGTGTGATACCTCCATTATTGTTCTTTTTCTTAAGATTGCTTTGGCTATTCGGGGTCTTTTGTGGTTCCAAACAAATCTGATGATTTTTTGTTCTATTTCTTTAAAATATGCCATTGGGATTTTGATGGGGATTGCATTGAATCTGTATATTGCTTTGGGTAATATGGCCATTTTAACTATGTTGATTCTTCCAATCCATGAGCACGGAATGTCTTTCCATTTCTTTGTGTCTTCTTCAATTTCTTTCAAAAATGTCTTATAGTTTTCAGCATATAGGTCTTTCACATCCTTGGTTAAGTTTATTCCTAGGTATTTTATTCTTTTTGCTGCAATTGCAAAACGAATTGTTTTTTGTTATTTCTTTTTCTGAGATTTCATTGTTAGTATATAGGAAAGCAATGGACTTTTGTACGTTGATTTTGTAGCCAGCAACTTTACTGTATTCGTTGATTGTTTCTAATAGCTTTTTGGTGGAGTCTTTAGGGTTTTCTATATATAGCACCATGTCATCTGCAAAGAGTGATAATTTAACTTCTTCATTCCTAATTTGCATGCCTTTTATTTCTTTCTCTTGCCTGATTGCTCTGGCAAGGACTTCCAACAGTATGTTGAAAAACAGAGGTGATAGGGGACAGCCCTGTCGTGTTCCTGAACGTAGAGCTAAGGGCTTCAGTTTTTCACCATTAATTATGAGAATAGCAGAGAGCTTGTCATATATGGCCTTTATTATGTTAAGGTATTTTCCTTCTATACCTATTTTATTAAGTGTTTTAATCATAAATGGATGTTGTATCTTGTCAAATGTTTTTTCTGCATCTATTGATATAATTATATGATTTTTGTCCTTTATATTATTTATGTGGTGGATCACATTGATGGATTTGGGTATGTTTGGGTGTGTTCATCCCCCTTGTGCCCCGGGGATGAACCCCACTTGGTCGTGATGAATAATCTTTTTAATGCATTGTTGCATTCGATTTGCTAGAATTTTATTTAGGATTTTTGCATCTGTATTCATCAGAGATATTGGTCTGTAGTTTTCTTTTCTTGTGCTGTCCTTACCAGGTTTTGGTATCAGGGTAATGTTGGCCTCATAAAATGAGTTAGGGAGTACTGTCTCTTCTTCAATTTTTGGGAAGAGTTTGAGCAGGATTGGTATTAGATCCTCTTTGATGGTTTGGTAGAATTCACTAGTGAAGCCATCTGGTCCCGGACTTTTGCTTTTGGGAAGGTTTTGGATGACTGATTCAATTTCATTACTGGTGATCGGTCTGTTTAGATTTTCCAGTTCTTCATGGTTCAGCCTTGGAAGGCTATATGTTTCTAAGAACTTGTCCATTTCTTCTAGGTTATTGAATTTGGTGACATATAGTCCTTCATAGTATTCTTGGATGATGCTTTGTATTTCGGTGGCATCCGTGATAACTTCCCCTCTTTCATTTCTGATTTTGTTAATTAGTGTCCTCTCTTTTTATCTTAGTGAGTCTAGCCGAGGGTTTGTCAATTTTGTTAATCTTTTCAAAGAACCAGCTCTTTGTCACATTAATTTTTTCTATTGTCTTTTTGTTTTCTATTTCATTTAGTTCTGCTCTAATTTTTGTTATTTCCTTTATGCTAACCTTGGGTTTTACTTTTTCTTCTTTTTGTAGTTCTTTAAGGTGTAACATGAGGTTATTTATTTGGGAGTTTTCTTGTTTCTTGAGATAGGCCTGTAATGGATAAATTTCCCTCTTAAAACTGCTTTCACTGCATCCCAAAAATTTTGGTAGGATGTATTTTCATTGTCATTTGTTTCTATGTATCTTTTGATCTCTCCTCTAACTTCTTCTTTGACCCAGTTGTTCTTTAAAAGTATGTTGTTTAATCTCCACGTGTTTGTGTTTTTTCCTGCTTTCTTTTTGCAGTTGATATCCAATTTCAAAGCCTTGTGATCAGAGAATATGCTTGGTATGATTTCAATCTTCTTAAATTTGCTGAGGCTGATTTTATGTCCCAATATATGGTCTATCCTTGAGAATGTTCCATGTACACTAGAAAAGAATGTATAGTCTGATGTTTTAGGATGAAGTGCTCTGTAAATGTCAATTACGTCCATTTCATCTAATGTGTCATTCAGGGCTGCTATTTCGTTATTTATTTTCTGTTTGGATGATCTATCCATAGCTGTCAATGATGTATTTAAGTCCCCTAGTACAATTGTGTTTTTGTCAATTTCTCCCTTTAGTTCTGTTAGTAGTTTCTTGGTATATTTCGGTGCTTCCTGATTGGGGGTATAAATATTGATGACTGTTATGTCTTCTTGTTGTATAATCCCCTTCACCATTATGAAATGTCCATTTTTGTCTCTTGTTATCTTTTTCGCCTTGAAGTCTGTTTCATCTGATATCATTATGGCTACACCTGATTTTCTCTGGGTACCATTTGCTTGGAGTGTCAATTTCCACCCTTTCACTTTGAGTCTATGCTTGTCCTTGTAGCTGAGATGTGTCTCTTGGAGACAGCTTATGGTTGGGTTTAGTTTTTGATCCAATCTGCTACTCTGTGCCTTTTATTGCTGAGTTCAGTCCATTTACATTTAGGGTGATTATTGATATGTGAGGATTTCCTGTCATTTTATCTTTAGTTTTCTGGTAAGACTGTGTCTCCATTGTTTCTTTGCTTTTTTGTTGTTGTCTATTATTTCTGTGTGGTGGTATTCTATGATGTTTCCCTCTGTTTCTTCTTTTATTACAGTATATATTTCAGTTCTGGATTGTTTTTGAGTGGTTACCCTTAAGTTTATGTAAAAGAAAGTTTGATATTTAGAGTATTCCATTTTCTTCAGCATGCTTACTGTCTCCGTTCCCATATTCGGTTCAGGCCTTTACTCTCCCCCTTTTTATGTATGGTTGCCACAAATTGTCCCTGTTGATGGTGGTCGAATACTCTCCTTTAGTATTTCTTGTAGTGCAGGTCATGTATTAGAAAATTCCCTCAGCTTCTGTATGTCTGGAAAGGTCTTTATTCCTCCTTCATATCTAAAGGATATCCTTGCTGGATATATTATTCTTGGCTCATAATTTCTCTCTTTGAATAGTTTGATTATTTGGTTCCACTCCCTCCTGGCTTGTAGAGTTTCTGCTGAAAAATCTGATGATAATCTAATGGGCTTTCCTTTGTAGGTTACTGTCCTCTTTTCCCTGTCTGCCTTGAGTATTCTTTCTTTGTCATTGATTTTAGACAGCTTCAATACAATGTGCCTTGGAGAAGGCCTTTTGGGATTGAGGTAATTAGGTGTTCTATTTGCTTCTTGTATTCGAGGATCCAGTTCTGTCCACAAGTTTGGGAAGTTCTCATCAACAATTTGTTTGAATATATTCTCTGTTCCCCTCTCTCTTTCTTCTCCTTCTAGTATGCCCATTATTCTTATATTGCTCTTTGTGATGGAGTCAGAAAGTTCTTGTAGAGTTCTTTCATTTGTTTGAAGTCTCAAGTATCTTTCTTCTTCCATCTGTGTAATTTCCAGGTTTCTATCTTCGATGTCACTGATGCTTTCCTCCATCTGGTCAACTCTACTACCTAAGGTGGCTATTTCATTCTTAATTTCTTCTATTGAGTTCTTAATCTCCAGAAATTCTATTTGGTTCTTTTTTAAAATTTCAATCCCTTTTGTAAAATGCTCATGTTGTTCTTTGATTGTGTTTCTGAGTTAATTAAACTGCCTTTCTGTGTTTTCTTGCATCTTGTTGAGTTTTTTCAGAACTGCAATCTTGAATTCTCTGTCATTTAAGTCACATATCTCCATATCTTTAAATTATTTTTCTGGAGACTTTTCACTTTCTTTCTGAGCTGTCTTGTTGCCTTGGTTATTCATGGCAATTACTAATTTATTATTTCTCTTCCTAAACATCTACAGGAGTGGCTTCTGCAACAGGTTGATAGGAAGAGGTCTTTCTTTTTTTTCCCAGTATTTTTTTCTAGAATGTTTTATTTTCTCTCCGACTGCAGCCTTTTTCTTCTCTCTCACATGGTAGTGCTATGTTTTCTCTGCACTATTTCTGCTTCTCACACAATGGGGGGATTCCCTGGGAGATGGGCTTCTCCTCTGTTAATAGTTCGCCTGCATCACTGGGCACAGTGTCCGTGTGGGTATGCGGAGAGCTTTTGAAGTTCCAAAGCTCCTCCTGCACCAGATTCAGAGCCCATATGTTTCAGCAGTTCTGTTTACTCCTGCAGGTATCTACCCAGATAGGTGGGGCCAGGGACGGGGTGAGTTGTGAGAGGTGGCCCAGAACAATGGCAGCGACCACCACCACAGCCTGTCCTGCTTCCACAGCTCCCTCCCCTTTGCCGGAACTAGTTGGGCTGCAAATCTGTCTCTGTGGTCCACAGTTCTCAGAACAGCAAATATTCTGTTCTTTTGATCTGACACTGCTACTGTTCCGCTTCTAGCACCGGGCAGGTGGGGGCGGGGCGAGCTCTGGGAGGGTAGGGAGGGGGCGGCTAGTCTCAGTGCCTAAGGCTTCCGTTCTCTGCTCCACAGTGAGGGCTTAAACCACCAGTTTCAGCCTTCTTCCCTCAGTCGTTTCTCCGAGGTCTCTGCCATGAGTGTTGGGTTCAGCCGTGTTATATGCTGCCCCATCAGCCCTGTGGGCCTTAAGCGGAGCCCAAGCAGTCCGAGTTCTTCCCTCTCCCGCAGCTGTGGTAGTCCGGGAGGCAGCGAGCTTGGAGCACTGAGCTGGGTCTGTGTCCTGTGCCCGTGCGGCTCTGTCTTTGCACTTTTCCCTTCCCTCCTCCCCCACTTGTGTGATTCGTCCACCTTTAGGTGAATTCAGTAGTGGGACTCTTCATCTTGCCTGTCTGAGGTGCAGGGAATCCTTTGTGGAGTTATTGTTGTTCAATTAGTTGTAAATTCCAGGGTAGCTTTACAGAGGCTCACCTCACGCCGCCATTTTGATGATATCACAGGAATTTTTTTATCTCCCCATTTGTCTGGCTCCATGGGTTTGCTTCTATGTATTAGGTAAGACTGGTATGCCTCCCAGTCTTATTAGAGTGGTCTCATTTATTAGGTGTCCTGCAGTCACTTTGATCACCAGAGCTGGGTGCTACAGGTATGTCCCTTGTGAGTGTCTTCCTGTTGTAGTTCGTTGCTGTTTCCATGTCAATGGGAAGGACTGAACCTCAGGCTGACTGGATGAAAGGACAGTGAAGGAGTGTGGTGCTAGGGCTGACACTATAGAGCAGGGTTCACTTTAGTGCCTACCCAGTCTGCCCTTCATGTTTGCCATCCTTGGAGGTGGCTGGGTGATGCTCTGGGTTGGTCTGAAGCTGGCCACCCATGTCGGCCCTGGTGTATCCTTTCAGTGGACTCACAGCAGGCCAAATTTAGCCACAGCCTGTGCCCTGCCTGGGGACAACAGGTATGAGCCAAAAAGCAATCCACAGATGACTGTCACCCACACTGGTTTTGGAGGACCCTTGAGAGGCTAATCTGTAATCTGAGGCAGGCTGTTACTAGTGCTGGGCTTGGGGCTACTCAGCAAAAGGTATGGGACACATCAAAGCCAAATGCTACTTATTTGGTTTTTGGGAACCTTTGAGAGATTTTAGGAGAGTCTGCAACATGAGCCAAGATAGGCCATTTATATGGAAAAGCCACTGGAAGCAGCTTGGGTGGCCCTGAACATTGGGTGGGGCGGGGTCTCATGGAATCACCAGGGAGGGGCAGATGAATGGTGTTAGGCAGGTAGATGGAGACTCAGTTATAGAGTCTGCCTGTGTCTGCATGCAGTGAGGGGGAGGGCTCAACAAAGAAGCAATGGCTTCCACCAGTTTCTCCTTCCAGGGGAAGTCTGCCTCTCCAGCCCTCACTCTGAAGCTAGACAATTCATTTCCTCTCTGTATGTCCACGGTGTATTGCAAGCTGCTGCCCCAGCGCTGAAGCTCAGAATAGGCAAAAGTCTGTTAGTGAGTGAGTCTTTAAGAGGACAGTCTGGGACTCCAGCCACTCTTTGTCTCACTCAGCCACAATGTCTGCTGGTTTTCACAGCCAGAAATTATGGGGACTGGAACTGGAACCCTGGGCTGGGGACCTTGGTGTAGGGCTAAGGCTCCTCACTCTTTAGGAGTGACCACTGCAGTTGAGATATCCCTCCTGAGTTTTAATGGTCACATCAGGTGTGGGACCAGCATGTTCTGTGTCTCCGCCTCTTCTACCAGTCTCACTGTGGCTTCTTCTGTATGTCCTTAGTTATAGGACTTCTGTTCATGTAGACTTCAGATGATTCTCTATGATGATGGTTCTGTAGTTTAGTTGTAATTGATGTGGTCCTGAGAGAAAGTGAGCACAGTGTTTAACTACTTTGCCATGTTGACCGGAAATCCTAAGGTAAACTTTTAATAATGTAAAAAATACATTAAAAAATTCTAAAAAGTTGTGATAATGTTTTCAAAATGTTCTTAGAAGGTCCACCTAAAGATGTATTTCATTTTGAAGTCATTAAACTTTTATTTTGAAAAATTTCAAACCTTGAAAAAACAGCACAATGAATTCATGCATACCCTTCAGCCGAATTCTCCAATTGTTAACATTTTCCCCATTTTCTTTGTCTTTCTTCTTAATATGTATATATGTACATATTTTATGTGTGCTTATTTTCTTTATCTCCTAAGAACAAGGAATTCTCTTATATAACCATAACCACCATTTGAAAACTAACGGTATAGACTGACAAAAAAAGAAAAAACATAAGCAAGAAAAAAGAGAGACAGGTGTTTATTAACTTTCTACTATTTTTTTGTGTTTTTATTCTATTAAATATCCTGATTTAAAAAATACTTTTCAAAGCATAATGTATTGTAGACTTGAAATTTGCTAAAAGAGTAGATCTCAAGTGTTCTCACTGCACACACAAAACATAGTAACTATGTGAGGGTATGGATTTTAATTATATTGATTGTGGTAATTTCACACTGTATACATATATCAAAACATTACTTTAAATATTTAAATACATGCAATTTTTATTTTTTAATCATACTTCAGTAAAGCCAAGGGGGGAATTGTCAGATCTCAACAATTATTCAAAGTAGAATTTATATATGGAAGTAAATGAAAACAATTTGAAACTTTATCAATCTCCCTAAAGCCCAGCCGTCATTCTATATTTCCCCTACTCAAATGTCAACAATAGTTCCTATCATAATAAGTACAATTGTCAAGTTAAAGAAGTATAAAATCAATACAATATTATCTAAATATAGTCCTTATTCAAAATTTGCCAACTGTGCCAATATTTTCATTTCTAACATGCCGTATCTTTTTCATCTCCTTTAATCTGGAATATTTTCTCAGTGGGTTTCTTTTTGGTGAGGGGGGGAGATGTTTATGACTGATATTTTGGGAGAGGACAGGCCAGTTGTTTTGTAGACTATCCTTCAACTTGGATTTGTCTGAGGGTTCTGCATTTTCATTCAGTTCATGCATCTTTGGAAGGGGGTACTACTATGTAAGCGATGCTATATCCTTCTCACTGAATTATAGAAGGAGGTACCTCAGGTCAGTTTGTCTTGTTATTGGTGGTTACTTTAATCACCAGGTTGTTGTGGTGTCTTCCAGATTTCTCACTATAAAGGTATCATTTGCCATCTTGTAATTAATATATTATCTATGGGGAGCTATGTGAAGATTGTGCAAATAATCTGTTCCAAACAAAATTGTATTCAATAATGTTAGCATCCAGTGATGGTTCTTGCTAGAACCAATTATTATAATCATAAAAGAGTATTTTTCTGGCTCTATTATTCCCTCTACATTTATTAGTTGGCTTTATATTTTAAAGGACATTTTTTTCTTCAGCAATTTGTTATTTGTTTTGGTATCAATATAAACTCAAGGATTATTTTTATTCAATGTACTGTGATCCATGACTTTCATAATTCATTTTGATGTTCAAACTATTGCAAGTTTGGGCCATGGGAATGAGTTAGGCTGGCTGCTGCTTTTTTTTTTTTTTTTTAAAGTTTCCCAAATTTTTTGACCCTTACCTTGCTTTCTGGCACAATAAGATATTCCAGGTTCAAATTATACTTTCCCTGGGATCACCCTTTCTCCTTTTAGTTGGAAATGGTATTTAAAAAAGAAGATTTGGGTGTCAGGTGTTCCCACTGCTACTGGTGTATTTTTGCTTGTAAGCCCTTTCAGCAGGCAGTTAGAAATAGATTTCTTTCTTTAAAAATTTTTTAGAATTATTAATTGTGGTAAAATATACATACAATTTTACCATCTTAGCCATTTTTTAAATGTACTGTTGAGTAGTATTAGGTACATTCACATTGTTGTGCAACCAATCTCCAGAACTCTTTTCATCTTGCAAAACTCAAACTCTATACCCATTAAACAGCGACTCTCATCCCTCCATTCTCCTGGCCCCTGACAATAACTATTCTATTTTCTGTCTCTATGAATATAAGTGTTCTAGGTACCTCATATAAGTAGAATCATATAATTTTTGTCTTTTTGTGACTGGCTTAATTTACTTTAGGTTTCTTTTTTAATCATGAATTTAGTAAGAGTAGTTTTGAAGAATTATGTAATGGATTTTTATTAAAGTTGATGAAGCTTTTTGACAAATGCCATTTTGGAAACAGGTGAAATGTTCACGTATATGTTTTATATTTGAGGATGTTGATCAAGTATTTGGTGTCTAAGTATTTGTTAGGTTTATTAAGTAAGAAGTGCTTGTCCTTGGTAACTTATGAATCTCATCTACTTTTCCTGAACACATGTTATTTTGTTTTTTCTTTTGGAATTATGTGAGTATTTAGAAAAGAGAATATTATTTAAAATCTTTGTCTCTTAAATAGGAAAGAAATAAATACATTTATAAGTAGTTAGTAAAACTATCCCAGATGAGCATAAATTTTATGTTATATTTTTCTAACTGGAGCACTGAAAAGTCACCTAATCACTTTTAAATAAATATCATATATATCTCTATATGTAGGACAGTCAGATATATTGAAATGTGAAATATCTAGCTTTCTAAGGGAGTGTTTCAAGTATATGAAGTGATGCTTTTAATAACTGACAGAGGACCCTAAAATTATTGGGTGGTGTAAAAGACAGTAAAGATGTAAAATCACATGCTTTGGAACTGCACGTGACTCAGAAGATTTTTGGATGGGTTCCCAAAGTCTGTACTAGACAGAATATTTGAACAAATTTGGATTTGATTTGTGAAAAAATTTCTTAACATATTGTATAGTTATGTATTTATTATGTAATAGTAAAAGTTGCTTGAACACCAGTTGAATATAAGGAAGACATTCTAACCACTCACTGTCTCTTTATATAGCAAAACATTTCAGTTCTACTACAATGTACTAGTTTTTGAAAGTGATGTAAATTAGCACTCTTTTGGATTTAGACAGAAGGGAGCTGATGAAATTCACTGTAAAATATGAAACCAGTCAGTGGGGAGTGGGAATTGGTTCCCCAAAACAAGTTTTTTTTTAAATAGGGTTACTTAATCACTGGGCTAGAAGGCACCTGGCACCTTAAAGATCATCTAGTCCCAAAATTTTTAACTTTCTCTTACAGACATTGCCAAACCTACATCCTCATTCTTACTTAAGGCTTATCATTCCATCTTTAGAACTCTCCAACTGCTAGAAAATGATCTTCTTATAGCTTTCACCCAGTTAAACTGGTCTGATTCATTGGAGCCATACAGAAGGGTCTTATTTCTCTTCCACATGACCAACCTTCAAATCTTTAAAGACAATATGATTTTATTTTCATAAACTAGAATCTTTCATCAATGTAGCCCAGGACTCAATCCAAGTGGCAGAACAGATGCAGAAGAGGAAAACAAAGAGAACTGGCAGGGTTTAGGACCTGTGCCCTCCATGCCATAGATCAGAACAAGATGTGCTAGTTCTACCAGCCAGGTGTAGTCCCCACCCCACTACCTCTGTGCAACCCCTTTTGTCAGTCAGCCTATTGCAGATGTACTCCAAATTCCATAGCCAACCCTCAGGGTGCTTTTTTATTTTTAATGAAAAAAGTTGGCACTTGTGGATAAATAAAATATATATGTGTACTTTCCTTGTAACAACTGAAGGATGAGCATAACTTATTGTTTAACAGCTAAGCAGGGCCCTGGCAATTATCATTCTTGTCAAACTAGTATGGACTAAGTGTGAGGTCATTACATCCATCCTTTCATTCCATTAGAACATTGACTTTCATCATGTATCACGTTTGAAGTGCTCATTGTTATAAAATTATATAAAAACTGGGTAAGATATGATGTATGAATTGAAAACCTCAGGAAAAAAGAACAGCTTGAATTAGTTTCCAGAATTCTTACTCTCTTAATGTTCTTACTTGCTTGCACTCCATAGTAGGTACTGATGGTGTTGCTTACCCAGCAGAACTCTGGTTTTCTTTCAAGACTCACCCTCCACAGGATTATGTGCTTCAGGAGAGTCAGGCCCTCCCTGTACCCAACCCCAGGGGCCAATGCTGGAGAGTTTTAAAGTTGGAAGGAAGATACTTTAGGCGTTTTTGGTAAGTTAATTTTTTGTTTTGTGGAAGTATTTCATGCATTGCAGGACATTTAACATCCATGATCTTCATTGTTTAAAATTCAAAGCATCTCTTCCCACTGTGACAACTAAAAATGCTCCCAAACAATTCTAGATGTCCCATGTGAGCAGAAGATGGGGGGAGGAGTGCAAGAGTCCACGCTGAGGGGGGTGTAGTAGTCCTGTGTGAGAACCATCAGTGTAGGGCAGTCCTCTTACCAGTGAATGGAATAGGCATGGGGATCTGACACAATTCTGGCCAATGAAATGAGAGAGAAAGTCTTCTGGAGTGCTGCTGGGAAAAGTTTAACCCATTCATAAAATGAGAAGAAGCAGTTTCTTGTCTGTGTCTGGCCATTGTAATACAAATATGATATCTGAAAATTGTGGTTCCAACTGCTTGTGGATGAGGTGAATTTGCTGAAGACAGCTGAGCAAAAAAAGGGGAAAGAACCTGACCCTTAATGGTGTCAGTGAGCTGCTAAATCAATTAGTCCTGGAACTATTTTGTATTTTGACTTCTTACTATGTGAGATAATAAATTTATTGATTGAATCAATTGAATCAAAGTTTTTGGTAAAGTTAAAAAACATATTAAATAATATGCCTCATCTTGCTTTTTTCTTCACATCCTCTAATCTTAAAGATCAGTTTATTGAAATAAATTAAATTATTAAAAATGAAAAATTAACACAAATTAAAAATTGAAAATATTCACACCTCAAGCAAATACCAGTGCTCTTTGAGACACAGACCAGGGTATATCTTCTACACTATTCATTTGTCAGGTTGAAATAGGTCAGAATAATAAAATCTGTGTCCTGATTCCAACAAAGGATTCCAAAACCAAAGCTAATTCTACAAATAGCTAAACATTTTCCTTTTAAAAATTTACTGGTATTTGAATAATATTCATATGACATCATGTCATGTCACAATGCTCAGTCATGGTGGCCTTTTTCTTTTATCTTTGCACACTTACTTGAATCATAACATTAATTTTTGATGTTTTTTCCAGCTGGTGTTTCCCAATATGACCATGGCTTTTGCCTGAACATAAACACATACTTGGAAATTAAGGGCAGTGGCTCATGAATGAGTCTATTAGTGATGATCTTAAGTTTTATTTTAATAAGGTTAAAAAATTTCCACAGATCAGTGGAATGTTAGTGCTTGGGTAGACATCAAACGTAATCTAGCATGCATAAATTGTTTTCAAATCCTTAATTGGAAAGGGGAGATTGGGTAGCATAATGTATTTTAAAATTAGTATAAATTCTTCAAGTGATAGCATGTCTTGTTGAAATAAAAGTCACAGACAGGTATTGGGATTAGATCACTAGTTGTACTGGTCCTGGCTTTGGCATTTCATAGGTGTATGACATTAGACAAACTATTCACCTCAGTTTCTTTATCTATAAAAAGGTTAAAAAAATATTAGCTCTGCTTGTCTTGGAGGGTTGTTGTGAGAATCAAATGGAATGATGTTATCCAGATAGCAGGTATTAACAACCACCACCACTAAAACATCCTGTTGGGTGAATTTATTTTGATTAAGAACCACTGCAGATTAAAACAAGAAAACAAAAACTCCATTGCTTGCTGGAACTACAGTCTGTCTTTTGTCATTTGGTTAACTCTTCATCCATTATCAACCTCGACTCAGACGTCTCTTCCTTCCAGAAGATTCTCTGCTTCTCCTCAAAAGCAGCCTAGATCAGCTGCTCTTTCTTGTGCTTCTTCAGAGTCGGGGTCATAACTCGATCACAACACTTACTTGTCTTCATCTTGCTGTTCAGCCATGGTTCTCAGTGTGCCTCACAATACCTGGGAACCCATTTAATAAGAGATTATTGGCACACCCCCAGAGATTCTGATTCTGTAGTTCCTGGGACCTGGGAGTTGCAAAATTTAATGGCTGGTGATTCTGATGAGACAAGCTTTGGGCCACACTTTGAAATCTCACTCATCTGGAGGATGATGTTTCTGAAAGCCAGGCTCTAATTTTCTTTTTTGTATCCCCTTTACCAAGAATGAGGCTAGGTACATAGTAGGTGTTCAGTAGACAAAAACATTATAAATGCCAAATTTTTCCTGAAATTCACTTTATAGAAATATATAATTCCTTTCACTTACCACAGAAAATTTATGCATATTGCAAAAGGAATATATTCCTAAGAAATTTTGCCTTTTGTAGTCCAAACATTCAGATTTCTGAAATTATTACCATTGTATTAAATAGAAAGGAAATCATTCAGCATTTTAATTTATTTTCTTGTAGTGCTTATAAATAATTTTGAGGTTTGTTTATTTATTTATTTATTAAGATTTTATTGGGGGAGGGGAACAGGACTTTATTGGGGAACAGTGTGTACTTCCAGGCCTTTTTTCCAAGTCAAGTTGTTGTCCTTTCAATCTTAGTTGTGGAGGGCGCAGCTCAGCTCCAGGTCCAGTTGCCGTTTCTAGTTGCAGGGGGCACAGCCCACCATGCCTTGTGGGAGTCGAACTGGCAACCTTGTGGTTGAGGACGCGCTCCAACCAACTGAGCCATCTGGGAGCTCAGAGGCAGCTCAGCTCAAGGTGCCGTGTTCAATTTTAGTTGCAGGGGGCGCTGCCCACCATCCCTTGTGGGACTCGAGGAGTTGAACTGGCAACCTTGTGGTTGAGAGCCCACTGGCCCATGTGGGAATCGAACCAGCAGCCTTCGGAGTTAGGAGCATGGAGCTCTAACCGCCTGAGCCACCGTGCCGGCCCCGAGTTTTATTTATTTTTTGACATTCAATATTATTTTATATTAATTTCAGGTGTACAGCATAGTGGTTAGACATCTGTATAATTTAAGAAGTGATCCCTCTGACTAGTCTAGTAGTCACCTGGCACTATACATAGTTATTACCATATTATTGATTATATTCTCTATGCTTTACTTTATAACCCCATGACTGTTTTGTAACTGCCAATTTGTACTTCTTAATCCCTTCCCCTTTTTCACCCACCCCCTCAACCCTCCTCCCATCTGGCAACCATCAAAATTTTCTTTGCATCTATGAATTTGTTTATTTTGTTCTTATGATTCTACATATAAGTGAAATCACATTGCATCTGTCTTTTGCTGTCTGACATACTTCACTCAGCACAATACCCGCCAGGTCCATCCATGCTGCCACAGATGGCAAGAACCCATTGCCTCCCATGGCCAAGCAATATTCCATTGTATATATGTACTACCTCCCCTTTATCCATTCATTTATCAACAGACGCCCCGGCTACCTCCACATCTAGCCATTGTAAACAATGCTGCAATGAACATATGGATACACACATCCTCTTAAAATAGCGTTTTGGGTTTCTTCAGGTAGATACCCATAAGTGGGATTACTGGGTCCTTCTTTGTCTCTTATTATGACCTTTGTTTTAAAGTCTATTTTGCCTGGCATAAGTATTGCTATCTCAGCTTTTTAAAAATTTCTGTTTTCATGAAATACTTTTTCCATCCCTTTACTTTCATTATGTGTGTAACTTTCAATCTGAAGTCTCTTGTTGGCTGCATATGTAAGGGTCTTGTTTTCTTATCCATTCAGTCACCCTATGTTTTTGATTGGGGCATTTAATTCATTTGCATTGAAGGTAATTATTGATAGATATATAGTTATTGCATTTTATTATTCATATTTTTGATATTTTTCCAACTTAAAGAAGTCCCTGTAGCGTTCCTTGTAATACTTATTTGGTGGTTATGAACTCCTTTAGGTTTCCTTGTCAGGGAAGTTGTTTATCTCTCCTTCAATTTTTAAATGATAGCCTTGCTGAGTAGAGTAATCTTAGTGGTAGGTCCTTGCTTTTCATCACATTGAATGTTTTGTGCCAATCCCTCCTAGCCTTCAAAGT
Source organism: Rhinolophus sinicus (assembly GCF_036562045.2). Classification (NCBI taxonomy): domain Eukaryota; kingdom Metazoa; phylum Chordata; class Mammalia; order Chiroptera; family Rhinolophidae; genus Rhinolophus; species Rhinolophus sinicus. Next base: position 111,928,129 of record NC_133755.1, read on the forward strand.
TGCTGTTGAGAAATCAGCTGACAGTCCTATGGGAGTGTCCTTTCAGGTAACTAACTTCTCTCTTGTTGCTTTTAGAATTTCCTCTTTTTCTTTAACCTTTGCTATTTTAATTATTGTGTGTCTTGGTATGGGCCTGTTTGGGTTCATCCTGTTCGGGACTCTGCACTTCTGGGACTTGTATTTCTATTTCTTTCACCAGGTTAAGAAAGTTTTAGTCATTATTTCTTCAAATAGTTTCTCAATCCTTTGGTTTCTCTCTTCTCCTTTTGGTACCCCTTGTTATGCTTGATGTTGTCCCAGAGGTCTCTTAAATTATCCTCATTTTTTTGGATTCTTCTTTCTTTTTGCTGTTCTGATTGGATGTGTTCTGCTACCTTGTCTTCCAAATCACTGATTTGATCCTCTGCTTCATCTAGACTGCTGGTGATTCCTTCTAGTGCATTGTTCATTTTAGTTATGGTTGTCTTCACTTTAGACTTGTTCTTTGTATGGTTTATGTGTCCTTTTTTTGCACTTGCTATCTCTCTGTTGAAGTTCTCACTAAGTTCCTTGAACATCCTTATAACCATTGTTTTGAACTCCGTCTCTGGTAGATTGCTCACCTCTATTTTGTTTAGTTCTTTTTCTGGAGTTTCCTCCTGTTCTTTCATTTGGGACATATTTCTTTGTTTCCTCATTTTGGCTGCCTCTCTGTGTTTGTTTCTATGTATTAGATAGATCTACTATGTATCTCAGTCTTGGCCAGGTGGTCTTATGTGGTAGGTGTCCTGTTAGGACCAGTGGCACAGTCTCCCTGGTCACCTGAGCCAGGTGTTCCAGGAGTGTCCTTGTGTGTGTTGTCCTGTTATAGTTGAACCTTGATTGGTATTCGAATATCAGTGGGTGGGGTTGACCCTTAGGCTGGCAGGCTGTGGGGTTTGGCCATGTCCACAGCTTATGGGCTGCTGTGCAGGGGCTTATCCCACAGAGCAAGATTTGCTCTAGGGGGCTCTGAAGCCTGTTGAGAACGCCATTTGTGTGTGTCACTTGTGGGGCTAACTGGGTGGGGCTCTGCTGTGGCCTGAAGCCAACCCTCAAGTATGTTGGTTCTGGGTCCTCTTGGGAGGCCCTCTGATGTGGACCTAGGTCAGCCCCTGACTGTGACTGGCCAGGAACTACCTGGTAGGAGCTACAAAGTGACCCATGGTTGGTCACTGCCTTTGCTGTACCTGGAGGTGCATGGGAGAGGCCATTCCGTGAACCGTAGACAACTGCCATCAGTACCAGGCCTGGGGTAGCTCTGCAAAATGCCATCTGAAGCCTGCTGCTACCTATTGGCTCCCCATAAAATTCATACTGCTGATAAAGCCTCCTGCAGTATGGAGTTGGGTGTGGCAGGGTCTCAGTGAGTCACGAGGGTAGAGTGAGTGGAGCGTACCACATTAATTCAAATCAGGTTTGGCCATATGGGGAAGGACTCAACACAGGGAAGATGGCACCCACCTCCTCACCTCATGAAAGGAGCAGCCCACACAGGGACAATGGCAACTGTCCCTCCAGTCCTCTCTCTGAAGTACACAACTCAGTCTCTTCTATATGTCTCTGATGCCCCCTGAATCACCATCCCTCCACTGGAACCCAGGGCGAGTGCCTTCACAGGCCCTTTAAGAGGATATCTGGATTTCCCGCAGCCTTTCATCCACCAAGATGGTCAGAATCCCCAATATTTTTCATAGCCAAAAGTTGTGGGGGGCTCCTCTTCCTAGCACCAGTACTCCAGGTTGTGGAACCTCATGTGGGGTTGGGGTCCCTCACCCCCCCATAGGGAATCTCTGTGGCCAAGACATCTCTCCCAATTTTCAATTGCCACATGTGGGTGTGGGACTAGACTGTTTCACATCTCTGCCCCTCCTATTAGTCTCAACATGGATTCTTCTTTATATCCTTAGATACAAAACTTCTGTTCAGTTGAGATTGTTCTCCAGGTTGTTCTGTAATTTAGTTGTAATTTTGATGTGTTTTGGGATGAGGCAAGCACAACATTTATGCTGCCATCTTGGATTTCCTTTCCAATACCTCAATCTTTCAGTATTTTTAGATGTCAAAGAAATGCAGAGAGAGTACTTATTCATTAAAATGCAATTTATCAAGTACCTTTTTTTTTAAATTAAAGTTTATTGGGGCAACAATTGTTCCTGTGTTTTCTACTATGCAGTTTATTGTTTCAGGTCTTATGTTTAGGTCTTTGATCCATTTTGAATTAATTTTGGTACATGGTAACAGATGACAGTCTAGTTTCATTCTTTTGCTTGTGGCTTTCCATGTCAGGTACTTTCAACATGCTTACATTATGTTGGGTGCCACAAAGATGGAGGAATTACAAATAAATGTAAACAAGATTTCAGTTGCTCAGGAACTGGATGTCCTGGGAAAAGAAGACAAAGCCACACAAAAGAGCTCTCCACCCATTAATATAAATGCTAGAATGGAAATTAGATGGGGCACAGCGGGTATGAATGTTTAGGAAGGGATTTGTGGAGTTGTTAATTCTTGAAGAATTGGCAAGTGTGAGGAAGGTAGAACTACCTAATAAAAGGTTCAGAATCAACAATGGGCATGGCTCTAGCAGATAGATAATGTTAGCAGAGTAACTGGAATCTCAATAAATAGCAATACCCCTTCCCTCCCCAAGTGTTGAACACACAAAAATAAGGCAAAGAAGTAGCAGATGAATCTTCCTCAGGATATTTTCTTCATTTCTGATAAAGGCTAAATCTGAGATTCTAGTTCAGTGTGACCCCATGGAGGAATAGCACAATGGATGATGTCCATGGACAGCTTATTTGTAAGACAGGGAATGAACTGATCTGGGCATGCTCCCCAAATTTGCTAATCACATAAGTCATTGTATCTCATCTGCTTCGAGAGAGGAAAGCGGCAGCAGGAGGTCAGAAGTATGACTCCAGTAGACTTGCTCCCTCCACCTGGAAGGAAACAAAAGGAGTGTGGAGAAAATATTCACCCCAATTTTCTGCTTCTTTGTGCTCTCTTGATCATTGGACTTAATCATTAAGCTCAAGGTCATTTGGGGCATAGTTACCCCCTTTGAGTGAGAAAATCTACTATTTGTCAGGGCAGTCCTGATCCTACTTTCACATAGCCACCCCTCAATACTAACCACTGCTCCTTTAGATCTCATTCTGGGACCACTGGTGAGCAATAGAAATTTTGACCCAGAAGGTACAGAAGTGGATTAAAATATATATTAACCAAATAAACACAAATACAACTTTGTGTCCAAGGATGAAAATCATTTCCCTGTCTTATTCCCCTTCCAATTTATATCCAGCCATGTGGTCCATCACTGTCTGTTGAAGTTTCAGTGAAATTAAATGGGATTATTAAATAAATCCAAAAATAAAACCCAGCATAAATCCTGTGCCTCTAAAGCGGGTATTAATTTTGTTCTTTCCACAACAATGTAGAGATGTTCAAAGTCCAAATTTAAACTCTTGCTCTTATAAAACTCCCTGAGAGAAATTATAGACCCACATCAAAAGAAATTAAGGTCCAAAATCAGATTCTCTTGCCTTTGTGAGTTAAAAGTATAAATAAATCACAATCCTTCCCATTTCCCATGCTAGAGGGTCTTGGCCCTTGTGTGGGCATCTAGACCTTATGTGTCATTCACATGAATGAGTATAACTGGTTCGGGACTTCAGAATCTCTGACACCAAATCTCTGATAAACTTCTTTCAAAAGAATTGAATGAGTCTGAATTATTTCGGTTAGCATTATAATCTCAAGATCCATCCATGTTGTCACAAATGGTCCTATTTCATCTTTTTTAACCACCGAATAGTATTCCATTGTGTATATATACCACAACTTCTTTATCCATTCATCTATCACAGGACATTTTGGTTGTTTCCATGTCTTGGCCACTGTAAATAAAGCTGCAATGAACATTGGAGCACACGTGTCTTTATGGATAAATGTTTTCAGGTTTTTTGGGTAGATACCCAGGAGAGGGATTGCTGGGTCATACGGTAATTCTATTCATAATTTTTTGAGGAACCTCCACACTGCCTTCCATAGTAGCTGCACCAGTCTGCATTCCCAAATAAGTCAGACAGAAAAAACAGAACCATATGATTTCACTAATATGTGGTATATAAACCAAAAACAACAAAAGAACAAGACAAACAAATGAGAAACAAACACTCATAGACACAGACAATAGTTCAGTGGTTACCAGAGGGTAAAGGGGGAGGGCGTGGTAGATGAGGGTAAAAGGGATCAAATATACGGTGATGGAAGGAGAACTGACTCTGGGTGGTGAACACACAATGGAATTTATCGATGATGTAATACAGAATTGTACACCTGAAATCTATATAACTTTACTAATAATTGTCACCCCAATAAACTTTAATTAAAAAAAAAGAATTGAATGAGTCAATAGGACCTCAGAGCACTGGTCCCACACCCAACAACTTCAGCAAGTAACTTAGGTAAATTATATTCTCAGGACCCAGTACACAGTTGTCAAATGTGATGGAAGGAACTCAGTAGTATCTGATGCAAAGAATGCAGACAAACAAAACAAAACAAAACAAAACAATAACAATTGACCAATCAAACTTGGTTTTAGTTTCTCTAGGATGTCAATCAGTGCCAGTTGTTCAGAAACACAATGAATGAACTTAAAATCAACTGGGAGAAATTTCACACCAGTTTTGGTTGGGGGAAAATAATCCATCCTGTTTCCATTCTTAGAAGGTGGTACTTGAGACAATGCTACCTTCTTTCAAAGTTTAGAAATTTGCATTGGTGACACCCCTACTATCCTCTCTTTGGCATAGCCATTTTGGTCCTGTGCTCTATTGGCTGTTACCACTATCTCTTTGTGTGGAACTACCTAGGCTTGTAAAATCTGCTCCTGAGGAAGGCTTCTTTCTCCTGTGTGCTTAGTTCTAGAACCTATTGGATAGCCCTTGCTAGTGGGTGACTGACTGTAGACAGATTGAAAAAATATGAAGTTGGTGATGCTATAGCTCCCTCCTTGGAAATGCAAAATGAAATTCTATGCACCAGTCTAGTGCTTCTTACATAGTCTCGACACAGGAGTTAAATTTAGAACACCGAGAGTTAAATTGTGAACACTGAGTAGCACATATACAGCTCAGCTGTCTCGCAGAACTGGCTGAGAAACACAGGAGGCTAAAGGACTGGGAAAGAATCTATTCTACCTACAACTGAGCACATGGGGTACATTCCTGCTCACTGGCTTTGGTTGGCACACCTATGGCACACTCCCTCTTCCCACAGGTTCCCTTAGATGAGCTAGTTCAAGGTTAAGTTCTATAGCTGTGTCCTGAAGCTGCCTGTGAGGGCTCAACTATTATTTGGCTCAGTCTGTCCCTATATATATCACTCACTCTTTGATTCAAGTCAGAGGCCCTATGTCCTTGCCCAGGTTGCTCGGAGTTTTACTCAGGCTTCTCCCCATTCACCCCTCATTGTATGTACTTAAGGCCAGGCTTATTGAAAACCCTCACCTTTGCTGATTCCCCAGTAACCCATCAATACCTAAAGAGATCCAATCCAACTCCAGGCTGTCCAGACCAAACTGTGTCTGTTTGCCTGTGCTGAGGTGAGTTCTGTCTGATGATCCAACCCTATTGTTTGTGGTCAGGCATTTAGGATAGGAAGCATGGGGCTAGGCTGGATATTGTGATGATGCATTTGGACTTTACAAACAATGTTATTATTGTTGTTATTTAATTAATCAGTTAAAAATTACTTGTTATTGAGTTGGAAGTGTCCAAATGACTTTTTTTTTTAAAAATAAAGGCAAATGTGGTATGCGAGTTGATTTGAAGTGTATAAGAGGGTTGATTTGGAGTGGATGCGGAGTTTTTCGAAGGCTATTCCAGTAGTCTAGGCCAGGGAGGTGGCAGGGACAAAAGGCATATTTTTTGAGACATTTCCATGAATTAGAGTGAATAGGTGACAGGGTCAGTGCGATGCAAAATCCTGCAGAGCAGTCATGACTGTGGATTTGGGAATACTCCCCATTCCTTTCTCTCTGCCCTTATGGCTCTTGATGGAGAAGGATGCATCGCCGAGGAAGCCAGAGGAAACATTTATTGGGCGACAGTGAAGTGGTTGTATCAGATGTCACGGAAGATTCTTAGCGTGCCTTGAGTTCCTCTGATGTGTGTCATTGGAATGTGCCTCTGTTTTTCTCTCTCCAGTAGTTGCCCTCTGGGCCTGAGATATGATCCATCCTGAAGGTAGATCTAGACATCTGGTGCTAAGACAGTGATCTTGACACATCACTAACATTTTAAATAGAGGAAAATATTACATCAGGGGGTTCCACTTATTTCTGAAAACCGAATGGCATCGAAGCCCCTAGATGTGTCATTGTTAAAGTCTTGTGGACTCTAGGGAGACAATAGTATTTTTCAATTTCTCCAAATTTCTAGGCTCTAATTTAAAGAGCATTCCCTGACAGACTCATCTCCTTGCCTCCTGTGAGGGGAGAGAAATTACTTTTTGTCCAATGAATATTTGGCCATCATGTTAATGACGTCCACCTGTGCTCTACAAACACAGCTGTTTTCTTTCATTTCAGGAGAGCTGGGCATAAAGTGTCTCACCCACTGTCAGCACTTGGCTTCTACGATCTGACCAGAATCCAGATTGACATAAATTCCTGGCCATTTCCTAATGAAACACAGCCTTACAATCCACAAGTGATGTAAGGTGTCCTGGATGAAACTGGGCCCCATGAAATTCAATGCAGAAGAAATGGGGATGAGACATTTTTGTCTCAGGGGACTTTCCCACTTCTGCCCCCAGGGCCATTTGTAACCCATCACTGAGATATTTCAGTTAATAAAATGTTTCACTAAACTCTTATAACAAGGATCTTCCTTGTTATAAGAGAAACATCTGGAGGAAAACAAGGGTCACTTTTTGTGTTATTTAAAGGAAAATGCCATTTGATAGCAACCACCAATGTGCACCCAGGAAGAACTGTGCGTTGCTTGGGTCTAATGCTGAACAAGATCCAAAAATAGAGAAGATCTAGTTCCTGCCAAAAGGAAATTTGCAATGTAGGTGAGACCTTCCTACTGTTGGCCTCTGGCTGGACCTTTCAGACATGATCCCCTTGGCAGGCTGCTGAATCCCATCCCTACCCTGCAGGCTTCAGGGAGACATTTCGTGTACATCCTGTGCCTCAGTCTCCCCTAAACCACCAAACCAATTGTTCAGGTGTTTTCAATTTTCTTTATTTAAGGGCTCAGGCAATTTTTAAGAAAGGGAATTTAAACAAGAAAAAGGGGAAAGAAAAATTACGTATTTAGTAATGGATTTTCTCCAAAGTCCGAAGGGCAAATAAAAGAAGTTAAGCCCTTTCTTCCTGAGAGGCTTTGGAGCACGTCTCTCAGTGGGTCCAGAGTGGGTGAGGGTCCCACTCTCTAGCGTTGGTGTCCTTTGTGATGGATGGTGAGTGAGCTGGAAGCCTAGTTTGTTACCATTACTCCTGTGAAACTCAGGACGTACTCACATATCTTCCAAGGCCAGGCTTTAATTCTCAGGCACCGGAAGGTCTAAACTTCTAAAGAGGATGACATTGTTTTCTTGTCTTATAATTTGCAAGCTGTTTCTCTCTTTCTGTGTGGGATAGTGTTCTTTTTATTTATGTTTCCAGGTCATGCACCTTAGGGACTGCAGGAATAGGAAAGACTCTAATTCTCTTTTCTGTCTCTTTCTTTGCATCTACAAAGGCAATCTGTGAGATCACGGTTCTAGCGAGGATATTTCTTAGTCAAGGAGTTAATTTTCCTGTTTTCATCTGAAGGAAGGAAAGAGAAGGGCCACTAGTCGAGTCACATATTTTCTAATCTTGCCAATAAGCTTACATATCTTAATTATTTAATTAGCACTTTTTGGATTACTAATGAAATTGAACACTTTCCCATATATTTGTATGCTGCTTTGTATATATTTAGAAAATTGCTTGTTAGAGTCCCTTCCCATTTTACCATAGGCATGTCATATTTTCCTTACTGATTTGTAAGAGTCTAAACACCAAAGTAGATAGTGCTTGCTACCATGCAAAATTAATGCGTTTTTTTCTCCTTAATATATAGTAACTATTGTGTTCTGAGAAACTTAGGCCTGCTAAAGCCCTTTCAATTCTGCTTGTGGTAGAATGTCTTAATTTGGAGGAACAGAATGGAGGATCTGTATTGAATAAGCAGTATGATACCTTGTCTATATATTATTTTATGCTTTAAAAAGATCATTTATATACACAATCACATTTGGAACCAAATGAGGTTTTCTCTGATTTCTTAGACCAAAAGGAGTGAAGTCTCTTCATATATCTCACAAGGGTTTGAATTGTACTAGTTTGTTATTGTTTATATTTCACGGGACTTTAGCCTATTTGGCACTGGGCCTTGTATGACCACTAACTGATAGAACTCTGCCCCTGGTTAATGCACATTGATCATGAGAATGGAGTCTGTACTTTGGCTCTGATGTTCAATTTGGCAGATTCGGGATTGGGCTGGGATTCAGTGTATTTCAATTGCATTTTTTTTTAAGAGGGTGCAGCTCAAAGTGGCCCATATGGGGATCAAACCGGCAACCTTGGTGTTAGTAGCAGTGCACTCTTACCAACTGAGCTAACTGGTCACCCTGAATGGATTTTTAAAAATTATTTTTAATTGTGATAAAATGCACATAACATAAATTTACCATCTTAACCATTTCTAAGTGTACAGTTCAGTGGTATTAAATACATGTCTTAAATACATTCTTGGGCAACCATCATCATTGTTCATCTCCAGAACTCTTCACATCTTGCAAAAGTGAAACTCTGTACCCATAAAATGAAAACTTCCTATTTTTCTCCATTGCCATCCCCTGGCAACCACCATGCTACTTTCTGTCTCTATGAATTTAACTAGTCTAGGTATCTCATATAACTGGAATAATAAGTGTTTGTCTTGTTTTGACAGGTTTATTTTACTTAGGCCATTGGCATTTTGGGAGAGACAATTCTTGGTTGTGAGCAACTGTCCCTTGCATGATGTTTGACTCTTTGGGTGACCTTCTGACACTAGATACCTATGGAAACACCACTGCCTGTGACAGTAAAACTGGAGGATGATGGTAGTGCTCTTTTGACTGGGTCTCCAAATAAAACCTTCAAACCATCTGAAGTTGATTCTTTCAAAGGCAAATATGTATTTGAAATGTAAATAGCTCCTTATTCCAATCTGTGTAAACAGCCCCAGATGCCACTTTCCTAGACCTGAGAAAGCCAAGCCAAGTTTCATCAAAGGCTCTTTCAAAGTTCAGTTCCTGACCAGGCACTTTTAAACAAGTCTAAATGCTCTGCTCAGAGTGCGTGGTTTGCATCTGGGCAGTTAAGATCCATAGCCCTTGACTTCTTCCAGGGGGAACAGACTACATAGTCAGCTTCTTGTCCTTAACTCCGTTCCCAACCAACCGCTTTTCATAGTTCCACTTAATGCTCTTTGTGTAGTTTACCGCCATGTTTATTGCTTATTGCATTTTTCAATATATAATATATTTATTTTAAAAGAAATACCTCATATAGCTTAGAAATGCTGCAAGTAGTGAGTTTATCTTAAATTCCAGAGTGGAAGCTGGACTTGAGACAAATGGGCCCCTCTGAAACGCTGGGCTGACAGGATCCACAAAGAAAAGGCAATCTCGAGGGTCTTACCATTATTATTGCACATACTCATCAACAAAGCTTTATTTTTTTTGAAAGATGTTTTATGTTATGAAAGTAATAAATGTGTATTATTAAAATATAGAAAATAAACAAAATTATGAAGAGGAAGAATAAGAAGAAAGCAAAGGAAAATTAGATCATATGTAATCCCAGCTTCCGTAAATAGTTGTGGCTTATCCACTTATTTACTTCTAGTACATTTAATGCATTTAAAAGAGAGTTCCCACCTATTTCCTACCTTCCTTTTCAAAGGGAACATTCTTTTTTTTTTAACAGAGATCTTTTATTTTTTTACACTTATGCCATGAATCCATAGGGAATGGGCTCCAGCAGCTCAGGGTCCTTCCCTTGGTTCTCACAAAGTGTGCTTCTCTGGGTGAGCAGGCTGGCATTTCAGTTGAACCCAGGTACCTTTCTCTTTGGCTTCCTTCTTTTTCTGATCATTTTCCTTCACCCATTTCAGGAAGCTATCTTGGCTCTTAGAGTCCTTTATATGCGCAATACGAATGTTAATTCTCTTGGCAAGGATCTTGCCCTTAACTTGTTTGTTTACAACAGTGCCAGCCGCATGCTGGGTAACACTGTAGACCCTTCCAGTTTTGCCATGGTAACGTGTGTGGGGCATTCCTTTTTGAACAGTGCCCGTTCCCTTGATGTCTGCAGTATCACCTTTCTTGTAGATTCACATGTATGTGGCCAAAGGAAAAACTCCATGTTTTCTAAAAGGCCTAGAGAACACAGAACGGGAGCCTCTCCTCTCTTCCTTTGTGTTGGTCATTTTGATGAATTACTGGAAGGTCAAAGGGAACATTCTTGAATTCAGTTGTGCTAAGTTGATTGATCATAAAATTATGGAGCGAAAATTGAATTAGTGATTGGTCCATCAACCTCCCTCATTCTATAATGAAACTCTTTGGAGGCAGTTAAATGTCTTGCTGGTGGTCACACCACTCTCTGTAATGACGTTTGGTAATTTTTTAATTTGTCCAGTTGAGAATTTTAATGATACTTTGAAATAAGTTTGGAAAATTATAAAACCTGCCTCTTCAGGCTGTGTTATAAGCTTTGTGTGCTATTTGCTAGTCTTTGTGGCTCTGACTCTCTGCCTGTGAGGTTTTATCCCAATTCTTCTTGGTTATATCTAATAATGCACTTCCCCTATCCACTCTTAACAACTGCTTTTTATGGTTTATCTGACTAACTCAGCATGTATTGTACCTAGAAAGATAAGTTGCAATATGTCATGATTCAATACCTTGAAAAGAACAAACTCAGAATACGAAGGCCCAAGTCTGCCTTTATCTTGGGCAGTCAAAGGATTTCTCTAAGCTTCAGTTCCCGTCTGTAAAATGGAATGATAATGACTACTTAAGAGTTTGTGTAAGGATTAATAAAGTAATTGTAACAGAGTACTTTGTAAGCAAATGTTAGTGTAAATATATTATGCCCTAATGCTATCGGTATTTGTTCCTCATTATTTAAGATTAAGTATGGCTCTCATGTGAAACTGATGAAATTCTTGGATAACCTGTTCTAATATCAAGTTAGTTTTATTCAAAATTATTTAGTTAATAAATAAGAACCTCTATGATGTTGAAAACTGTAAGAGGGGTTTAAAGTTATACAGAATTATTAGATGTGATTCTCATCTTTGAGGATGTAAGACAGAATTGAAAAACACATGGTCAAAAGAATGTGTCTAGGTTAATCAGCCATTATCTACCCACGGTGATGTTTCCTTTTTAGAAACCTCTGTTAATGTGACTTAACTATGTGGTTAGTCTCGATCACACGGTTAATGCACGTCTTTGTGAGGAATCTCTGGCAGCTATTTGTGCATTGATTCTTCCTATTTGGACCATACATTTCTGGAGAACTTGACCTATAACTTGTATTTTTCATATTTGCCTTGTAGCACACAACATAGACACATGCAGAGTCCCACGTGCATGGGTTCATGTCTTCCGGCCGTGGGGTTTTCAGTAGAATGGTTAGAAAAGTATTGTGTTGTAGTGTAACTTGCATTCAGGGTGGTAGAAATGGAAAGACGGTGATAAGTAATTTGGGAATACACGATTAGAAATCAATAAAGGATAGAGAGGGAAGACAGGATGAGTGGAAGGACTTCAGACGCCCAGGACAAATTTCACCTGCACCCAATTTTGCCCCGAGGCAGCCTGGAGGAGTAGAGTTTGTCGTATGTCCAGCCATTTGAAGAAAAGCTACTTGGAGAGAAGGGCAGATGTGCCATCTCACAGGTCAAACCTTGCCTGCCCTGCTGTCTCTGCTGAAGTGCTTGTCCTGCCGGCATTCAGGTCTGGGGGCAAATGTCATTTTCTCTGAAAGGCCTTCCTGTCCACTCAGTCTTCCATAGCCGTGAAACAGTCACTTTCTGTTACATTGCTAATTTATTTCTGTTTGGTCCTTGGCATCAGTTGAAATGATACAAATTCCTATATAAATTTGCCTGATATTTGAGTGATCTACTCTCTTGTTCATAGTAAGGTTGCCAACTCCTAGAATCTTAGGTGGTTAAATAAACAAACAAATGAATTGCGTGCATTCAAAATTAGCTGTAAGGAGACATTCACCTATTTTCTTGACTTAAAATTTTATTGTTAAATATTTTAATAGTGGACCATTTGGGTAAGAATTGGAGCTGCTTGAGTATATATTTTTTGTAAGGTAGTGAAACTTGAGCTATTTTTATTATAGTTATGTTATTACCGGATGACCATAAATTATTGTGGTTAGTAATGAGAATGGGAAAAAGCAATAAAATGTTGGGGAACTAACAATGGACCAGGTGTAAGGCTCTCTTTATCTCAGTTTTCTCAACTGTCAGGTGGCATAGTTGGAGTACTGATGGTCCCAAGGGGCCTCTATAATTCTGTGAGCTCTTTGTGAGAGGAAATAAGAAGGAACAGAGAGTTTTTAATGCATGCATATAAACAGACATGTCAAAACATCTCTTTAGAAGAAAATAGGGCATCCTTTTAAGCCATTGTGAAGCATGTCTGCTGATGAACTGATTACGGCTCAGTCTTATAGGAAGCGCTTAGAGGGAAAATGAGATAGGAAACAATTTCCAACAGCTTTCATTGTTGAACAGACAGCTGTCTAGTCAGTACAGGAATTTTCCTTTAATTCAGACCCCAGTTGATGAGATAAGTTAGCTAGTCCAAGCATACAGGGAAATTTGTAGCCAAATTTGAAGACTTTTTTTTTTCTTTTTATCATTTGTTTTAATCAGAACTCATGCCTCTAAGTCAAAGAAAAAGTTGCTGTTGCTCTCCTTTCTAGCTGCAGGCCATTGCTTTTAGTTTTATATGATTATGATCTTGGCACCGAAACTAGGTTTGATAAGTGTGCTAACAGACGAATTTGAAGTGGAAGATAGTGGAAGGCCAATGCTTCATTTATAGATGCAGGCAATTTATTCCTCCTTCACTTTTAAAATCTATCACAAATGAATAAACAAAATAATGGCAACGCTTAATGAATGGAGTAGTTAGAAAAGCATTTACAGTGGCATTGTCGTGGATTGTGACAGCAGCATGACAAAGATGTGAAATGATGTTTACCTTAGAGGGACTCTAGACAGCGGTAATTCACTTTTATAGGTACTAGTCCTTTCTACTTTCTCTGTGGTATTACATTCACCATTTGAGAAAATGAATTTTCATCTTTCTTATGTTTCTAAATGTTAATAAGCATTATTAACATTTATGCTTATTAACATAATTGATTATGTTATTTTATAATCACATAATTGATTATGTGATTATCTAAATAAATAAATAAGTAAATAAATAAATAAATAAAATTGGCTTTACAGTACAAATCCAGGCAGGAAATTCTGATTAGTTAATTATCATTTATTCCTGCTGTGTTTATTTAAGTACAGCTATAAATACCATTGATGGTTTTATAGAGAGACACAGATTGTGTTCTAATTGTTCAGCAAAATTACTTGGTTGTGAACTAAAACATGATGACTTTAAAGAGATTTCCTTAAAATGTATCCTCAAAAATATGTATATGTATCATTATTAGAAAAGTAACATAGTCGAGTGAAAAAATTCTGGATTGGTTGTCAGAACAGGTGGGTTTAAGACCTCGCTCTGCCCCGCCCCTCCAAACAGGAAACTTTTTATGAGTTTTTCTGTAGTTTCCTTATTTATAAAATATTCCGATTTGGCCTACTTCCTGCCATACAATTCTATGGATCTTACGATTTGTGTAAAAATTGTATTGATATTTCCAAAAACATATTTGAGGAAATGAGAATGAAATGGTCTTAAGATTGCCATTGATTCTTTTTGTCAAGATTTCTTAATTCTTTTCTTTTTACAACAGAACACTAACGCCCTATAAGCTTTAGGGAAAAAAGTTTTTTTCTACCCAGATGAGGAGTAGAGTTCATTTGTTCTAGCAGTGGTGCTCCTTGTTTTAAACATCATTCAACTGATCACTCTTCCCTTGGCCTCTACCTGAAAGGTGGAAAGAAACTGGAGAATAAACTAGAAAATCTTAAGATGTGGTTTGGCAGCCCCAAACCTTGGTGCCTTCCGGACTCCTCTGTACTGTGTGGCTTGTGGGTTGTGCCAGGAGCATGCTCTGTTATAGAGTCCCTGGTCGTGTGTGTGTGTGTGTGTGTGTGTGTGTGTGTGTGTGTGTGTAGAGGGGAGTGGTTTGAGTAATTCATCTTTGTCTGCCTGGCAGGACAGATTTGTTTTGGCCTTCTTTCTTGAAGAATTAGCTTCATTAAATTTTGAAAGTTATTACCCCTGAAAAAAGACAATTGAATAAGATCTTTTCCAAAGAATTACCATTTGGTGCCAGCAATCAGGATGTAGTCCGATATTTAATCTAAGTACACACTCCACTTTTTTCTGGACACAGGAAAGGGACGTATAATGCTCTTTCTTATGGAATGACATCTTAGAAAACTGCTTTCTCTCCTCCTTAAAAACTAGAATTACTCAGACTAGGATAAAAAAAAAAAATCAGTCGTGGCATTTAAGCATTTTGGTAGAAGCCATTTTGGTAGAAGGTGATGAATGTGTTTTAGTGGTTTAATATTTCTGGAATGTGAGCAGGGTCAGTCTGCAGCATAGTCAGCAGGATAGTCACTCCAGGGATGCAGCGCAGGACGGCTGACCTCACTGCAGCATCCAGTCTTTCTGGGAACAAAGCCTAAGCTCTCAATGCCCTTTTCTATTTCATTTCCTTGGATTTTACCCAATGGAAAATGGATGGTTTTGGGATAAGTGGAATGAGTGTAATAAACCAATCTTTTCATTCATTTATGTTAGCTGTATGTTATCCTTCTATGTAATAAAGTATGCTGTAAGGTAGTTATTGCACTTTTCTAGAATTTCACAGTTGATGGGGAGATATTGGTTACATAAGGTCATTTCCATGCCCATCAAAATAAAGCAATACAGTTATATATTTTGTCTACAGATATGAAAGGCTATTGATATTTTAATCAACTTGCTGACGTTCTCCTTAAATTAACAAAACACAGAACATCATCAAAATAGTAGAATAGGTAGTCCCCAACTTCCTTCTCCCTCACAGAAAGACTAGCTAACAACCATCTATAGACAAGACACTGTGAAAATCCCAGACCCTGAGGGTGAGACTGAAGCACTCCCATGGACTGCAGAGACCAAGAAGGACTGAATTAGATGGGTGATCAGAGTGTTTTCATTTTGACTGCATTGTCCCTCTTCCAGGATGGCACAGTGCCACACCTAGAAGGCCCCCTGAGCCTATGGTTTCTCTAGGAGTAAAAGAGTGCCCAAGGTGGACATCCAGATTTCACTGCATGCTTCCTGGGAAGCCTAGTTGGGTTTTGTCTCACAGGGATCCCTAGGGGAATTGGTGGATCTGGACCCCTGGGATCAGGCAGAGGTAAAGAAGAGGGTGGGACTTATAGTAACAGCCTACAGACCTATGTGGACCACATTCTTATTGGCAGTGGTGCCTCAACAGAGATCCCAGCCAGTGGCTTTGCCCATTTGCAGAGCCAAGCTGGTGGTCCCACCTGGGCAGGTAAGCAAGTCAGCAGTGAAACCCATCTGCTGAGAATACTTTCTAGTCCTGCTTGACCAGGAAGACTGGCCAGAGACGCTGAGAAGCAATGGAGCCCATCCTGCAGCCTCACTGAGGCAGACAACCATGTCAGTAACTCTGCACAACTGTGGAACATAAGCTCTGGCCCTGCCTGTCCAGGGAAGTTGAACAGTGCTGGGGCAGCCTTGGAACAAAACCTACAGTACTGCTTGGCTACAGAATCTGGTTGCTGAGCACAGCCTGTGGCCTTGGCCAGAGCTGGAGTCCAGCCAGTGACCAATCACAGTGCATAGTTGGAGGCCATATCTGACCAGGGAACCTTGATAGTGACTCCGTTTGAACATAGAGCACAGTGTCTAGCCCCATCCAACTGCAGTGTACAGCTGAAGGCCCTGCCTGACAAGGGATCCCTGCCAAAACTTCATCTACAGTGAAGCACTCAGCCAGCATCCAATGGTTGATTTCAAACTGTACTACAAAGCCATAGTAATTCAAACAGTATGGCACTGGCATAACAGTAGACACATACACCAATGGAACAGAAGAGGGAACACAGAAACAAGCCCTTGCATTTATATCAATTATAATAGTATATGACAAGGGAGCCAAGAACACTCAATGGGGCAAGATCATTTCTTCAATAAATGATGTTGGAAAGGCTGGATAACCACATGCAGAAAAATGAATTTGGGCCCCTATCTTACATCACTCACAAAAATTAGCTCAAAATAGATGAAAGACTTAAGCATAAGACCTGATGTTGTAAAACTCCTAGAGGAAAATAGGGAAAAAGCTACTTGAATTTGTTCTTAGGAATAATTTTTTGGATATGACACCAGAATCACAAACAGCAACAGCAAAAATAAACAAGACCACATCAATCTAGAATACTTGTGCATAGCAAAAGAAAAAGTGAAAAAATGAAAAGGCAGCCTATAAAATGGGAGAAAATATTTGCCAACCATATATCTAATAATGGGATACAAAGTATATATATACATAAAAAACTATAGTTCAATAGAAAAAAACAAATAATCTGATTAAAACAATGAGTCTAAGAACTAAATAGACAACTTCTTCAAAGAGGACTTCAAAATGGACAACAGACATGAAAAGGTGCTTAACATCACCAATCCTCAGGGAAATGGAAATCAGAACCACAATGAGATGTCACCTGTCAGAATGGCTATCATTAATAAATGAACAAACAACAAGTGTTGGTGAGAATGTGGAGAAAAGGGAAGCCTTGTGCACTGTTGGTAGGAATGTAAATTGGAACAGCTACTATGGAAAACAGTTGGAGTTTCTTCAAAAAATTAAAAATCAACTACTTTATGATCCATAAACCCCACTTCTGGGTATATACCTGAAGGAAATGAAAACAGGATATCAAAAAGATATTTGCACTCTCATGTTTATTGCAGCATTTTTCACAAGAGCCAAGACATGGAAACCACCTAAGTGTCCATCAACAAATGAATGGATAAAGCAAATGTGATATATATTATACCCAATGGAATGTTAGTCAACCATGAGGAAGAAGGAAATCCTGCCATTTGCAACAACATGGATAGACCGTGAGGACAAGATGCTAAGTTAAATAAGTCAGACGGAGAAAAAGAAATATTGTATGATCTTACTTATGTGTGAAATCTAAAAAAGTTGAACTCAGAGTAGATTGGTGGTTGTCAGGGCTGGGGTTAGGAAAATGGGGAGATGTTGGCCAAAGGGTATAAACTTCCATTAATAAGATAAATAAGTTCTGGGAATCTGTTAATTGGTGCAGTATGCTGACTATCATTAACAATACTGTACGTATGCTTGAAAATTGCTAAGAGAGTAAAGCTTAAATGTTCTCACCACCCACATATAAAAAGGTAAGTATGTCAGGTGTAACATTGTTACTTAACATTACTGTGGTAGTCGTTTCACTATGTATACCATGTTTCCCCAAAAATAAGACCTAGCTGGATAATCAGCTCTAATGCATCTTTTGGAGCAAAAATTAATATAAGACCCGGTCTTATTTTCAGGGAAACATGATATATATATGTGTATATATCTATCTATATCTATATCTATATCTATATCTATATCTATATCTATATCTATATCATCATCTATATCTATATACATATATGTATATATACATATATATGTACATATACACACATATATGTGTATATGTATATATACACACACATATATATGTATATATGCATATATACATATATATGTGTATATGTAAATATATATAGGCATATATAAATATATATATTTATATATACGTATATATATTTATATATGTATATATTTGTATATATAGAAATATATACATATATATCAAATAATCATGCTGTACATTTAAACTTACACAATGACATATGTCAACTATATCTCAATATAGCTAGAAACAAAAGAAAACAAAATCATTAAGTAAAAGTTTTTCTGGGGTCTTTAAAATTTCTAGAGTTGCATTTTATCCCCCTATATTGTTTTAGTTACTTCTGTTGGCTGTAGTTATGTTTTAAGTGATGAAGCTATGTATTTGTTTTCTTGTACTGTCCTTACCTAGTTTTGGATAAAAAAATAGTCTGATTGGATAGGCTTACATTCTTTTACTGTTTTCTACAACAACTTGTATTAATGTAGAATTTAATAGTTCACTGAAAATTTGGTATAACTTACATACAAAACTATTTGGGCTTGTATTTTCTTTTTTTGTGGTAGAGGGGACATCTTTGACTACTCTTTCAGATTATTTAATGCTCTTTGGTTTATTCCAGTTTTTTATTTTTTCTTGCACCCATTTTAACACATTAAAATTTTCTAGCAATTTAATGTTTTCATCTGGGTTTCAAAATATTAATAGATACTTGTTCATAAAATGTTTTATTTTAAAAATTTCCAAAGTTTCTGTAGTCTCCATTTTTTAATTCTGCATTTTGTTTATTTATTATTGGAACCTATGACTATGATGAGGTATCACTTGCATGATTATGTCTTGTTATTCAGCAAAAGGAAGATTATCCTGAATGGGCCTGACCTAATGATGTGAGCCCTTTAGAAGCAGAGGATTTTCTTTGTCTAAAGAATAAGAAGTCAGAGAGATGAGCTCTGGATGGTTTGGAAGAAAGTAAACGTATATGCTGTGAACTGCCTATGGAGGCCATGTGGTGAGGAACTGGGAATGGCCTCTGGGAGCTGGGAATGGTCCCTGGCTAAGAGCTATCTGGAAATCGGATACCTCAGTCCCACCACTAGAAGGAAATGAATTCTTCCCACAACTAATGAGCTTAGAAGAGGATCTAGCCCTGGCTGACTCCTTGATTTCAGCCTAGTGAAGACCTGAGCAAAAAGTATAGCTACACCATTCCTGGATTCCTGACCTATAGCAAATGTGAGATAATAAATTTGTGTTGTTTCAAACCACTAAATTTGTGATAATTTGTTACGTAGCAATAGAAAACTGCTACATTGTCATGTTCCACGCGATGAGAGTTGTAAGGAGCGAGGAGGGCGGCACAGGGTTAAGAAAAGACAGTAGCCAATAATAGATTATAAGCAGGGCCAAGGGACCCCCAGTCTCAAGGACTGGATGCCCGGAATCAGGCCTATGCATTAGCTTTTATTAGTTAGGTGGGGAAGTAAAGGAGATAAAGCTTGTCAATCTCAAGATCTGTGAATCCCATACATCATCTTCCACATATTTGAATTTTAGTTCTGAAATTTCTTCAGTCTGTCGTAGGGCAGTGCAACAATTCCTTGCTTGATGATTTCTAGGACTTGTTCTACTGACAGTTCAGCTCTAGTTCATAGCAACCTTGAGCTAAAAAAGGTAATCACCAGATCAATATTTTGTATTACATCCTAAAATGGAGGATGAGTTTGAAATTGTTCAAAGAGATCTCATTTGTAAAGCAGTGCATATACCAAGTTTGGATTGTGGTGAAGAGAATGTGTCAGGCAGGAATTGATGATCTTTAACATCATCTGAATCACTTCTTCAATGGCATTTAAGTCTTGTGCATAATCTAGTAGAGGAACATCATTGGAACTTAGTGCACCTCTCAAGGACTGTGTGGCTTGTTCCAGAACTTTGTTGTGTTTTTTAAACAGCAAGGAAAACAAACTGATGATCCTCTGGGCAGCATCCTGATGGAGAGAATGAAGCTGTGCTGACGTATTTGCTAGAGCTGCCAAACAATTTGTGTGAAGGTACTTGTCTCTTGTCCTTGTCATGTTGTATTGAATGGTTCTTATTATGACCAATGAGACTTCCCAGTGAAATTTCAGTGAAAGCCCATTCTGAATACCAAGTTGTATTTTTTAATATCACTTTGTGAATGGATCTATTGGACCCATCCTCTTCTGTAAGGATTAACAATATTATAAGGGCCATATACACATGGTGTAAATTTCTTTCTTCAACATAATACAGAATCTCTAGTATTGGTGAGACAAAATTCTCCACATCTGTGCGAGCCAACATATATATTCTAATATTATTATTTCAATGGAGCAATGTATACAAGAGGAGAGTTGCTTGATCAGATGTCTGCTGTTCACATAGAGATATGTATAATCTGTTAAAATTAATCCGGAAAGCCTGTGGAATTGACGAGGGTCAAGGACTTTTATCGGTGTATTCTTAAAGGATATAATGACCTGTCGGTAGGGGTTTGTTGTGTCTGCAGCATCTGTCACAGGTTGGCCAGCACCAGCAGAAGCAGGAGACTCTGGTTGGTCAGAGGGGAAGAAAGTTCTGGAGCAGCAGCCGCTTTGCTGCCCACACTGCCCAGTGTGAAGACAGTCCAGAGTCTGGTTGCTACATCTGATGCTGGTCCATATAGTAATCCTCCCCTGTCTGATGCTAAGGGAAACATGTGTTCCTGGAGGAGGTGGCTTTTCTTGTCTGATAAAGTTATATAATAAGATTTTCACAAGTTTGCTGGTGTATGGAAGACATCGGCCTCACATCAAATACTTGTGACTGATGCTCTATTGCAAAACTTCCTTGTGGAAGAGTTGGCAGGAAAGGAAAACAACCATTGTTCATATAGTTTCTACTGATGTTTCTTTCATATGTAATATCTAAGAGTGGAATATCAGAGATTAGCTACATAAACAGCAGAGTAATTCTTCCAAAAGATCTTCTGAGTCACAACTGTAACTACCAGGAGATTTATCTTCATAAGTAAAATGAAGTTGTAATTCCTCCTTAGACATCCCACAAATGAACACTTTCAGCAAATAGCAAATAATAAACAAAGCATTGTGTGTCTGCCAAATGAAGATGTGATTCTGACATTCTGTTGAAAGTTTTAGTTCTTTGTTTCTAGAAAGGAAGACCTTAATTAATGCACCAAGGTTTCCTGTTCGAGGATTGTTTTCAACTAAAGACCTGCAGACTGAAATAGTTGCCTCTCCAAGAGCTTCAACTCAGTACTGCTGGTTGGTGCAGGAAAAGAAAATGAAAGAAACTGATTCCAGAATGGGTCATTCTCAGAGACAGATTCTGTGCCTTCTATCTTTTTTAAGTATTCATTTTTAGGTAGATCACAGTTCTGCTGTTGTTTGATCCCATCTTCTAATCTGGTAGAATACTTGTCAAACCTTCATTTCCACATGACATCGCATCTCAGCCCACCGGGAGGTCTGCTTGGAGCTCACCAACAGACCAGTGAGTGGCAGATGGGGAACAGAAGAAGCCGTGGTCACTGCTGCTGCTGGGGTGGTGCACACCTGCTCAGGCCTCCATGAAGAAAACAAGACCCTTACATATGCTGTCTACAAGAGACTCACTTCAGATTAAAAGACACACCCAGACTGAAAGTAAAGGGATGGGAAAAAGATATTTCATGAAAATTAAAAAAAACTAGAGTAGCAATACTTATACCTGACAAAATAGACTTTAAAACAAAGGCTATAACAAACGACAAAGAAAGACCCAGTAATCCCATCTCTGGGTATTTATCTGAAGAAACTCAAAATGCTACTTAAAAGACACTTGCTCATCCATATGTTCATTATAGCATTGTTTATAATTGCCAAGTTGCAGAGATAGCCTGGGTGTCTGTCAATGCATGAATGAATAAAAGGGAGGTAGTAGATACATACACTGGAATATTGCTCAGACATGGAAGCGAATGGGTTCTTTGCTTATATGTGGAATCTAAAGAACAAAATAAACAAACAAACAAAACAGAAATGAATTAACAGATACGGAGAACATTTTGATGGTTGCCAGACAAGAGGGGGTTGGAGATGGGTGAAAAAGGGGAAGGGATTAAGAAGTACAAATTGGTTGTTACAAAGTAGTCATGGGATGTAGGGTATAGAATAAGGAATATAGTTAATAATATTGTAATAACTACAGAGGGTTCCAAAACAATGTATACACATTTTAAGAAAGGAAAAAACTATTAAAATTGTAATACTCAATATATACTGATAACAAAAGATGAAAACAAGTCATGTTTGACTTCTGCAATTACAAGAGGTACTCACAGTGGTTACCATCAGTGTCCAGACACTTCTGATTATGGTGAACTACTGCTTGAGCAAAGTTGAAGTGTCCACTTATATACAGTTTTTTTGTCACCCCAATATACAAGGTCTGAGAATTAAGTTCATGAACTCATCCTAGAAAAAGTGCTACATAACTGATTGCTGAATATCACTATGGTCACCTTCAAAGTACACCCCTTGGGAAGCTATTCACTGATGCCAGCAACTAGTCCACCCTTCAAAGCAATTTTGGAACTCTTTTTGTGGAATGGACATCAAAGCTGTCCTCGTATTACCCTTGATGTCCTGAATGTTATCAAAATCTCTTCCATTCAATATTTTCTTTATCTTCAGGTAAAGAAAGAAGTCATTGGGGGCCAGATCAGGTGAGTAGGGAGGGTGGTCCAATACTGTTATTTGTTTATTGGCTAAAAACTCCCTCATAGACAGTGCCGTGTGAGCTGGTGCATTGTCGTGACACAAGAGCCATGAATTGTTGGTGAAAATTTCAGGTTGTCTAACTTTTTCACACAGCCTTTTCAGCACTTCCAAACAGTAAACTTAGTTAACTGTTTGTCAGGTTGGTACAAATTCATAATGAATAATCCCTGTGATAGCAAAAAAGGTTAGCAACATTGTTGCAACAAAGTCACATACTTAATTGTAAGAATATATATATATATATATATATAATTATAGTTGACATTCAATATTATTCTACCTCAGCTTCAGATGTATAGTGTATTAGTCAGACATCTACACAGTCTATGAAGTGTTCACTCTGATAAGTCCAGTGCCCATCTGGCACCGTATAGAATCTTTTAATAGAAATGTTAAAAGAAAAGAAAGTCTGACCCACTTACATCTCGCTGTATGTGGTCTGAAGGTATTTATGCAGGGGGTCAATCACACTACAGAGTTTGGATCACTGCTAACTGCAAAGTGGAAGGTGGCAGGTTTATCTCCTGGAAATGCTTCCCTGCTCCTAGCCAATCATTCCAGCTTGAAAAGAGTATGACTCTGATTAACAGTTTAATACTTCATTAAGGGATCTGCTTAAGGTTCTTTCACTTGATTAGCACTGACTGGCTCACAAAATGCTAGCTCTTTTCCTAGTTATTTACACATTATCTAGAAACCGCTACCTCCTTCCAATTTTTAATAACTCCATTTGCTTAAGAATAATTTTCAAACACCAACATTTTTGCTAACAGATTGAACAATATTTCTCAAAGTTTGTTCTATGGATTGTCAAGAGGTACAATTTAATGAAAGACTTCTGAGGCCAGATACATTTAGAAAATGGTGAATTAGACAAAACTAAGCATGTTTTGCCCTCTCTTCCTTTCTTATATGATTTCTCATAGTCTTTATTATGTTCATATCTATAGGGAGCCTCTAAGGTATAGGATAGAGATGGGGAGAGATTTACAGGGTCTCTCAAAGTTATTTACATACTTTTTATTTTGAAGGAACATCCTGAGGGCTGGTGTCATCCAAAGTATACTTTGAGAAATGCTGGCTGAATCATGGGATTTTGGAGCTGGGATATAGTTGAGATGATTTATTATACTAATCTTGAGAATTTAAGTCATCTAAAGTCACACACACAATTAATGGTAGACCCAAAACTTAAAACTCAGGTTTTCTGAAGACCAACATAGTTACTGTCAATCATTTTGTACAACTAACCCTTAAAAATAGAGCTTTTAACATCACGCACTTTTATTGTGTCAAAGCAAAGGAATTAAGCCTAAAGTTTTCACATTTAAAGTAAATATAAAACTGATGCTCTGTCTTTCTTTCTGTTATCTGAATAACACCCCCTAAAATTGTTAGCATTTTCTTTTTGATCAGAACTATGCCTGCTTTTCATGAGAGTAAAGTGTTGCCGTTAGCTTTTGGCATTATCTGTCAATGCAGAAGGCAGTTCAGAAACAGATGGGGACCAGAAGGTCTATGGATGGCTGTGAGGAGAGTGGAGGAGTGGGAGACAAAGAAAGAGCCTTCCAAGTGAATGATGTAGGAACAGCTGAGTCAAACCTGAGTTTCATTAAAGTTTCCCTTTTGTGTCCTGAAATTTAGAAACAGCATTCTGCACTACCCCTTGGGGTTTCTCCTTGCCTTTTCACAGACTTGGGAGGCAGTGGCAAGCAGCCTTGCTCCATTGTCAGTCCCAGTGAGGCCCTCACACTCTGTGTGCCTGCCAGCAAGTTGATAACTCCAAGAAGCTGATCTCATCCCAGGCACTTGGGAAAGTGTGTGTGTCCTAGGACTGGGAAAATCTTTGTCAGAGCAGTCTATTGGGAAATATCAAAGATAACCATAGCAGTCTTCTCAAATCATTTCCCTTCAATATTATTTTCCTGACCCACTATAGGAAAACTCACAAAACTTAATTAAATAGACCTTTGGAGATACGTGAATCTAGTCCACAGTCTCAAAGCATCCGTTCATGGGCCATTTGAAGGACTGTGGATGAGCTTCAAAGAGTCTGAGAATCCCTGCGATGGTATGAAAAATTTTGTGACTAAGCCCATTTTTTCTTGGAAAAGAATCCATAGTTTTCATCAGATTCTCAAATGAGTTGGTATCCCCCCAAATTTTAAGAATCATTGATTTAGCCTAACTTTCCTAGCTTACAGAGTTGAGGAAACTGAGTCATTGAGAAGCTGAATGACTTTAATAATAAAATTCTACATTTTTGAATGGAGATTAGGCCGGTAGTACTCTTTAAATCCAACTCAAATTAATCATATAGCATTAAATGAGCAACTTAAAACAAAACAAAGCATTTCTCCATATTTGGGCATTCATTTGGAAGAGAATCTGGGTTCCATATGGGGCTGTTTATTCCCAGATGAGGGTCTTAATAATTTTATAAGATATTCAGAAATGAAAAGATAGAGTTACTTTCTCTGCTATGTTATTGCACATATTTTTTTTCTTCACTCCTCTGCTCAGCATCTTCTTTTTCTAACTTAAAAATAATCATAATGAAGTAGTCTCATTATGTAGGGTAGTCTCATTTTGTGTGGTGCTTAGCTTCTGTATCAGTCAGAATGCAGCTAGGAAACAGTATAATCACTAGGATTTTTAGCGGAGGGAATTCATACAAAGAATTGGTTACATGGTTGAAGAAAGAACTCAGCCCCCAAATGGTAGGAGAGGCAATCCAGAGAATAGCAACAGCAACATTCTTCTCCCTCTATCGTAGCAGAGGGAGAAGTAGTGTTTTCAGATCCTAAAATTTGGGGCTTTGTGGAAGGATCTGGAACCCTCAGGATGGCTGTCTAGTGGGAGCTGGAACCACAGAGGAGACACAGCTATTGTCACCAAAAACGGAGAGAGAACGAGAGAAATACTTGGTCTTCACTACTCCAGCTCTCTAGTCTTCTGTCATTTCCTCCCACCGGCCAAACGCACCTGGAAAGCAGAGAGCAAGAGACCTTGGGAACCGTAGTTCCCTGAAATACAGAACACAGTTGGAGATGGGGTAGGATGGACACAGTAGCAAAACAGCAGTCATCTGGCCTAGGTTCTAAAGCTAACAGGAAAAGCTAGGTTGTGAAGAGTCAAAAACCCTTAGGAAAATGCTGCGTTGGAGACAAGCTCACATCCCTATGAAGTTTAGTTCTGCTGGTTTTACCTCTGGTGTTGAAACAGAAAATTCTTTTCCTGATTGAGCAGTAGATGACATATTTGGTTTTGCTCTTGGGTCATCTTCTCTGAAAAATACGAATATTTCAAGGCTAAAATTACTCATCTCAGTGATATGCTCATACCTTGAGAGGTTGCCAGAAATTAAGAAGCACTGGAGTAAAAGCAGTTTCAGATCTTCCATTTCACACTCACTTAGAGATCTCTCTCTCTGTTTCTTCCCCCTCCCCCCCCCAAGATATGTAATATGTAATAGAGTAGGTGGAAGAATTACCTACACTACATAATTGCTATCATCCTTGTCCTTTTCATTCTTTCTCTTTTTCCAGAGACCATATGTTTGAAACTCATGTAAGTTAAATGCTGCTATAATGCTGCTCAATTCCATTGAATTCTACTATATACTAAGTAAGTATTCTGCTTAGGTACGGAAATAAAAAAATTTGTGAGACATGGTTCCTGAATTTAATGGGCTTGTTTGGAGTCAGTAAAGTTAATGCAGACTATTGAAAAAGAATTCAAGAAGAGACAATTGTACAAGAAACTAGTTTATTTTGCATGGTAGACTATTTTTCTTTGCAGGAAATATTTTTAAGAAATTCATCATTTAAGGTGTGTTGAATCCCTCAGAACAGATTTAGTGACATGACACATCAAGGAACCAAATATTACATACAAAGCAATATCCAGTAAAGACTGATCATTTTGATGACTCCTTGCCCACATAAAAATTATTCTAAAAGAATGGTACGTCACCCATGATGTTGTCCTCATCTCTCTTGTGCATTAATTGGTAAAATAATGTATTAAGGGAGTGACAGGATGTTACTTGGACAAAGTCAGGAAGAATCAGCCAGGAGCCTTCTCTTGGTTGACTTAAAGAAGAAAGAATCTAGATTACTGGTCTAGTGGGCACTCTTCATTATTAACCAGTTACTATTAAGTAGTCACTGATTATTATTTAACGTAGTGTACATTCAATAATGCAGTCATATAATTTCCCATTGACCATCACCACAGGCATTCTTGGTAGATATTTTCCCCATTTTCAGGTGAGAAAATCAAGGTTCAAAGGGATTAAATAATTTGCCAAGAGCAATGCAATTGTTTGTGGCAAATCAGGGCTCAAATCCTATTCTTCTGGCTGTATTGACCTTGTTCCATGAGATAACATGATTTTATGAAATCTGCTGGTAAATTGACAAAATTTGATAATATACATGATTTTATAAAAAGTGATAAAATATTTTTGTCACATTCACCTGATTTCTTATAATAAAAATAGCTGATGTGACTTTCAGCTATTAATTATTAGAATGGGAACATAGGGAAAATATGTGATACTTTATAAATCTTTTAATACAAATTTTAAAAGTATTTGGAAAAATCATGCCCGCAGGACAAGCAGAATGTAAGTTTATCAGAGAACAGATTTGACCATGTGTTAATCACACAAAAATCTCAGTGATATCCATAAAGTGAAAATAATACATATTACATTCTGGACACATGAAGGAAAATAAAACTAATTAGAAAGATAAATAAACCAACCTGTACATTTGGAAGTTTAAAAATAATCTCTTAAAGCCTTTTGCACTAAAGAGTTAAATAAAAATTGAAATTAGAAATAAATAAAAATTAATACCACAAAAATCCTGTAAGACACTGCCTGAATAGCACTAAATATTTTAGTCTTAAAGAAATTTATTAGGAAATAAATATTTTTATAATTTTCAGATAAGGAAAACTTATGAATACCAGAAAACTAAAGTTTTAGAAAAAAATATTGACAGATTTAATTACATAAAATTTTAAAACTTTAATATGGAAAATGATACCAAAATCAATGTTGAGAAACAATTGACAGAGATTCAAATTTGTATATTTACATATAAAACAAAGGCTTAACACACAAAAAATATAAATATGTTATACTTAATCAATAAAGAAAGAGGTTATCAATGAAATAGAAAAATGGGTGAAAGATATGAATAAGCAATTCAGACGAAACACAAATGGCGAAAAAAGGTTTTAAAATATGTATATTAAAAGAAAATGAAGTGATATTATTTGCCCATAAAATTGGCAAACATTTTAAAGATTGACATACTGGTAGAGGGTAAGTGTATGGAAAAACATATAGTCTCATAGACTGTAAGATGGTGAGTAAATTCATATGGCATCTTTGGAGGTCAAATTGGCATACTAATTTATATTAAAACTATGCATGCCTGTGAAACCAGTAATTTAAATTCTATAAATTTATACTACAGTATTTTTACAAGGATGTTCATTTTAACATTTGTAATTAAAACAAACAATATAAGAAATCCCTCATATGTGCATAAATTTAAAAATTGTTAAGTAAATATGATGTATCTATATTATAAAATGCCCTTTTAGTAAGAATATATAGCTCTATATATACTGAAATAAAGATGACTATTAAGATAGAAAGGTAGTTACAGAATGATGGTATAATATGATTTTATCTGGTTTTATATATACCATGTTTCCTCGAAAATAAGACTTAGCTGGACCATCAGCTCTAATGAGTCTTTTGGAGCAAAAATTAATATAAGACCCGATATTTATTATATTATTATATTATATTATTTATTATATTATATAGACCCGGTCTTATAGTAAAAGACCCGGTATTTATATTATTATATTATATTTTATTATATTATAAAGACCCGGTCTTATAGTAAAATGAGACTGGTCTTACATTAATTTTTGCTTCAAAAGACGCATTAGAGCTGATGGTCCAGCTAGGTCTTATTTTTGGGGAAACACGGTATATATATATATATATATGTCTATCTATCTATCTAGCTAGCTAGCTAGCTAGCTATATTTCCAACTTCTAAATATTTTTCTCTTCTAAATACATATCTGCATCTGCAGTGCAGTGTTGTCTGCCAGATACAGGAAAAACTTATGTCTTAGTTATTGTATAGGCAAGAGCCAGGCTATGCACAGCTGTCATCACTTTTTTAATGGTTATCACGTCAGTATAATTATGCCATTGTTGCCTCCACACATGGTTGAGTTTTAAATCTGGATCCTTGTCACATAAAACATATTCAAAAAAGATTATATCATAATGTAGCAGTAAAACAAAAAGTTGTTTCTGTGAAAGAATGAGTGTTATTCTGTAGGCAATGCAATGAGAATAGTAGAAATTGCCAAGTATCTCCGAATATATCATAGAATTTTCAAAGCTAGATGAGATTGTTACACTTTTGTTTTTCAAATGTATTATGCGGGCTAATTGCACAGGTAGGTAACATCTCCCTACCCAAAACTTGTCTGGCTTTCAGGAAATGTCATTCAACTTCACTTGATGTGAAAGTCAATTGAAGGAAAAAAAACAAACCAGAAATGGCGTCAAGATCTTCAATATGCTTTGCGATTCTATTGTCAGATGTTATAAAGTCAAAATTGTCATCTTGGGTAATAAAGAGCAGAGGTCACCCATGCTGCTATGCACATCTGTGATGGTTCAGAAGTGATTCAGAAGAATCATTAGACTTTGTTAATGAAGAAGCCTGAGACTCAAGCTTTAATTGTAACCTGATCGACCTTGTGACTGTGATTGCTGGAGAAGACGGTTTTGCCAACAATCAAGTAAACTGTTGGAACCACTTCAAGGTGCGTAAGCTATAGCTTTGAACCCCAAATCTCAGGTTAGTATACCCTTATCAATACATTTAGTTATAGTTTGATCCAAGGTTATAGTTTGTTCTCTTTGGTTTCAGGTTTATATATAAAATTTTATAATCTTGTGATATATGAAAAATTTCCTTCTAGGTCAAACTTTGTCCTTTCCTTCCTGGAAATGATGATATGTTACTCTACTTATGGGTCTCATGGCAACAAGGGATACTGGGGGTGGGTCTTTATGAAAATGTTCACCCCCCATAAAACATCTGCCCTAGGTGAGGCATTATGTGAGCTTCAAGAAAGAGATGACTAGTCTCCTCAGACCTGGGAGGGCAAGCTGCTTCCACAAGCAAGGACAGAGAATCCCTGCTTAGATGTTAAATATTCAAGTAGGGGAGTGGTGAGAGCTGAAGCTGACTCAGGGTTGTGTAATAAAATAATTGACTATCATAGGTGATAGAGTACAGTTTCCAGATGAATTATATTTCAAAACTCACAATGCTGCATATACTTTATACCATCCTTCTGAGAAAGAGGCAAGTTGTGGAAAACCAAACCAAAACCAACAAAAAACTTTGATCATAGGGTTATTTTTAAGATGGCAAGTGCAGCAATATCCACTAAGCCATGTCCCATTCAGTCTCAGGACTGCTTCAGTTGCTAGAATGTTATCTTTAGAATATGTAGTTCAACCAGAAATGCTCATAAAGACCAGGTTCAAATACAAAAAAGGGCTAACTTACATACATTTCCTGTGCTTTATTCATTTGCACAAGCTTTAAAACTTTCACTTTCTGTTAAACCCACTTATCTCAGCAGTTATTGACAATAGAAACATCCCTGAATTTTTTTGTTTTGTTTCCTACATTCTTCATGAATCTTCCCCAAACCTGTATCCCTCCTGTGTCTATCCTAGCTGAAACATTAGTAGATAGATAGCATATAAACCAGAACTGCTTTTGGATATTTCCATTTTTCTTTCCATTTCCTCTTTCCCAGGCAAAAAAAAAAAAAAAAAAAAAAAAAATTGTGGCTTCTTGCCTTCTATTGGAGTATAATTCTCCCTTGTGTATATTTCAAATTCAGCTGCATTCTAATAGCATAATAATTACTTGCATTCTTTTCACTTTCATTTTTTTAAAAAAAAATTCATTTAAAAACAATTCACCTACTTTACAGATTCATCTTTTTTGGACAAGAAAAAGACCTACCACTATATCATCTGGTTTGATTCTCCCACTTAGTGCCAGAGCAGTCCCCACAATTCATTTGCCAGTGATAATCTTAGTTCATTTAAAAAGTTTCAAACACTAGTATTTATAATATTCCCTTGGGTTATGATACACCGGGTAAGAGGCTTCATTTAGGAACATTTTCTTCGTTTCCCATTATAGATGTAGTTAACCCCCACAAGAAAATTTAAGAACAGAGATACATGAGTAATATTTTGACTTGGTTCCTATTTTAGGAATTTTTATATTCTAGGACTTTAAGTTGAATAAACTCTCATCTATAAATTCTCTTAAAATTAGATGTTTTCTGCTTTATATGCAGCTACCCTGCTTTCCCTTCTTTCTTTGCTTTTATTCTTATAGTTTTATTTTAACATCTTCAGAACTGTGGTAGGTACTAAAATGTCAAATATTATTAGTTTTCACTTATTTTCATGAAAATTGCCCCACAAGATAAAGTTAAATCAGGGAGATGACAGGCTTGATTTTTAAATCTTTCTCTATAGAATGTTGGCTGTTCCCAAATTATCCTAAGCCTCTCCTTCAAGATACAGTTTGGTTCTTGTGTCCTTTGTGAAGTTTTGCCTTGCTTATTAGACCTTATTAATTTCTCTCTTGTCTGTATCTCTTACATTACTCCTAACTTAGGCAGTATGTGTTCTTATTTACAATTTCTATGCGTGCTTGTGTTATAAAGTGGAATGTAACCTACTGGAATTTAGGGACTTTGTCTTGTCCACTCCTGTCAACCAATGAGCCATATAGTAAACCAACCCAATAAATGCGCTGGGTGGGTAGGTGGATTAATTTTTAAATTCTGTTTTCTTCTTACAATTTGATCATTTTTTATGACTGGCTTAAAAAAAAACTTGAGTAATCTAATTGTTAACTAATTTAATGCACTTAGATTTATTATTTATTTATTTTTCATCTTTGCGGTGCCATTTATTAAAATGAAAGAAAAAGAATATATTAAAAAGAGATCTACCATTTGAAAACTACATTTTCTTCCTCAGCACTGGATGACACTGAGGTGAAAGCAGCTTTCATGGTCCTTGACTTCCCTTTGTAAAGGAAAGCATTGTGGTACTTAAGCAGTGAGCGTTAGCGGGTTCCTACTCAAACCCATCTCCAAGAAAATGGGAGAGAGAATCTGAGATAAAACTTCTATTCAAGGTAAGAAGATTACAATCCAAATATTTCATTCCAGTGAACTGTTATGCCAAGTTTTCCTTCACTGAATGATTACTGAAAATGAATGATAATAGGTTCCTGCCTAATCTCCCATCCACTCCCAGTCATCACGGTGGAGACATCAGAAAAGGAACTGCCAGTGGGGGTCTCTTGGCCATAGGATTCCACAGAGATAGAGGAGATGAGCTGGTTGGGAGCAGTAGCTTAAAGAGAGCTGACCCAGAAGGACTTGTGGTCCTTCAAAGGTGCAGACTCAAGAAGCATATCTGGGAGCCTCTGGCTGAATTTAGGTGAGCCCTGGACATATATGGTGGCTTTTCCAAAGATGAAGTTGGGAAAACAGTCCCTCCCTGTTGTTTGTATGGCTGTTTGGATGGTGGTAGGAAGCCTGAGGACAAAGATGGTGTCTGGGCACATTCAGCTCTTTAAGAGCTCAAGCTTTATTCCAGTGCCACATGCTGAACCACACATACCAATCACATGATTAGTATTACCAGAGTTGCTACTAACTAGTCTTCGTCTCCAATCTTGGCCTGACTTTTGTGTTCCCCTGCACTTCACTTCCTGTTGCTATTTTTCTTGTCTTGGATTAGTTCCTCAAGCTTGCAATTTCCTTGGCTCCTGTTTCAGTTTTTGACATTTGGCTCATTTTCTTTTGGCAAATGTGTTTCCAATGACCTATGCTTTGGGATGGTAATTACAAATGATGTAAGAAGAAGATCTGAACAGATGAGAAGATACTTTACTTACTTACATACTTTATAAATATTTGTATTAAAATATAGTTAGCGTAAAATACTACAGTAGTTTCAGGTGTACACCATAGTTATTCAACATTTATATACCTAAAGAAGTGATCACCATGGTAAGTCCAGCAACCATCTGACACTGTACCATGCTATCACAGGATTATTAACAAGATTCCCCATGCTGTACATTGCATCCCCATGACTTATTTGTTTTATACCTGGAAATTTGGACCTCTTATTCCTCTTCACCTTTTAACCCCCCGCCCCCCATTTTAATTTTTAAATTACAGTTGACATTCAATATTATTTTATATTAATTTCAGGTGTAAACATAGAGGTTAGACGTTTGTATAATTTAAGAAGTGATCCCCCTTGACTAGTCTAGTACCCACCTGGCACTATGCATAATTATCACCATATTATTGACTATATTCCCTGTGCTTTACTTTATTTCCCTGTGACTATTTTGTAACTACCAATTTGTACTTCTTGATGCCTTTATTTTTTTCACCCTGCCCCCCAAATCCCCTCCAATCTATCATCCTGATAAATCTAGTATCTATCTGACACCATACATAGTTATTACAATATTGACTGTATTTCTTATGCTATACCCTACATCCCCACAACTATTTTGTAACAACCAACTTATACAACTTAATCCCTTCCTTTTTTGCAGCCACCCCCCCAACACACCTCCCATCTGGCAACCATCAAAATGTTCTCTGTATCTATGAGTTTGTTTCTGTTTTGTTTGCTTATTTTGTTCTTTAGATTCCACATGTAAGTGCAATCATACTGCATCTTTCTTTCTCTGTCTGACATACTTCACTCAGCACAATACCCTTCAGGCCCATCCATGTCACCACAGATGGCAAGAACCCATTCCCTTCACGGCTGAACAATATTCCATTGTATACATGTACCACCTCCTCTTTATCCATTCATCCATTGACAGACACCCAGGCTGTCTCCACATCTTGGCTATTGTAAATAATGCTGCAATGAA
The DNA here is from genome assembly GCF_036562045.2 of Rhinolophus sinicus. NCBI lineage: Eukaryota > Metazoa > Chordata > Mammalia > Chiroptera > Rhinolophidae > Rhinolophus > Rhinolophus sinicus. The sequence continues at coordinate 111,962,005 of NC_133755.1, forward strand.
CAAACACATGGATGCACATGTCCTCTTGAACTAGCGTTTTGGGTTTCTTCAGGTAAATATCCAGAAGTGGGATTACTGGGTCCTTCTTTGTCACCTGTTATAGGCTTTGTTTTAAAATATAGTTAACATACAATATAGTTTTAAAATATAGTTAACATACATACAATTTTGTCTGGTATATGTATTGCTACCCCAACTTTTATTTATTTGTTTCCATTTTCATGAAATATCTTTCTCTGATCTTTCAGTCTGTGTGTGTCTTTTGATCTAAAGTGTGTTTCTTATAGGCAGCATATGTAAGGGTCTTGTTTTCTTATCAATTCAGCCACCCTATCTTTTGGTTGGAACATTAATCCATTTCATTTTAAAATAATTGTTGATAGATATGTAATTATTGCCATTATATTATTCTGTTTTTTTGTTGTTGTTTTGTTTTACAAAAGTTTCTCTAACATTTCTTGTAATACTGGTTTGGTGGTGATGAACTCCTTTAACTTTTTACTGTTTGGGAATCTCTATCTGTTCTTCAATTGTAAATGATAGCTTTGCTGGATAGAGTCATCTTAGTTCTAGGTCCTTGCTTTTTATCAATTTGAATATTTTTTGCCAATCCCTTCTGGCCTGCAAAGTTTCTGTTGAGAAATCAGCTGATAGTCTTGTGGGAGCTCCCTTGTAGGTAACTAACTGCTTTTCTCTTGCTGCTTTTAAGAATCTCTATCTTCAATCTTTAGCATTTTAACTCTGATGTGTCTTGTTGTGTGCCTCTTTAGGTTCATCTTGTTTCGGACTCTCTGTGCTTTCTGGGATTTCATGTCTATTTTCTTCTCTAGGTTAGGGATGTTTCTGTCATTATTTCTTCAAATAGGTTTTCAATTCCTTGCTCTCTCTCTTCTCCTTCTGGTACTCCTATGATGTGAATGTTGGTAAACTTGATTTTGTCCCAGAGTTTCTCAAAATATCCTCAGTTTTTTGAATTCTTTTTTCTTTTTGCCTTCTGTTTGGCTGTTTTCTGCTGTCTTATCTTCTAAATCACTGATTCAATCCTCTGCTTATCTAATCTACTGTTGATTCCCTCTAATGCATTCTTCATTTCAGTTATTGTATTCTTTACTTCTGACTGGTTCTCGTTTATGTTTTCTGTCTCTATTTTTATGTTTCTTATGTTTTGGTTGAAGTTCTTCCTGAGATCACTGAGCAACCTTATAAGTACTGTTTACTTGTCTCCATTTTGTTTAGTTTTTTTTCCTAGAACTGTGTTCTGTTTTTTTTATTGGGACATGTTTCTTTGTCTCCTTATTTTGGCAGCCTCTCTGTGTTTTTTTTCTATGTGTTAGGTAGAGCTGTTGTACTTTCTGGTCTTAGTAGAGTGGTCTTAAGTGGTAGGTATGCTGTGGGGCCCAGTGGCACAGTTTTCCTGGTCACCTGAGCCAAGTGCTCTAGGTATGTCTCTTGTGTGGATTGTGTGTGCCCTCCTGTTGTAGTTGAGTTTTGGTTCCTGTTTTCATGTCAATGGAAGGGATTCACCCTTGGGATGATAGGTTGTAAGGACTGACCATGACTACAGTGGAGGAGCTGTTGTGCTAGGGCTGACCCGACAGAGCAGGATTTGTTTTAGCAGGTCTCTGGTGCCTGCCCACTCTGCCCCTTGGGTATGCCATCCTTGGAGATGGGCTGTTGATGCTCCAAATTGTTCCAAAGCTGGCCACTGAGTGTGCCAGCCCCAGGACATTCTGGGAAGGGCCCCACCACAGGCCAAGTTCAGCTGCAGCCTGTGCCCTGCCTGAAACCACTGGCATGAGCCACAAATAAATCTGCAGATGGCTATCACCTGCGCTGGTCTTGGAGATGCCTCAAGAGGCCAAGCGTGAACCAAGGCTCGTTGCTACTAGAGCCAGGCTTAGGGCTGCTCAGTCAGAGGTATGGGACACGTTAAAGTCAGATGTTGCTTGTTTGGGTTTTGTGAGCCTTTGAGAGATTTTGGAAAGTCTGCAGCATGTGTCAAGACAGGCTGTTTGTATGGGAAAGCCACTGGAAGCAGCTTGGGTGGGCTTCCAAGTTGTGTGAGGAGGTGTCTCAGGGAATCCCCAGGGGGTGGTGTGCAGATGAATGGTATTAGGCAGGGTGATGGAGACTCAGATATTGTGGCTGCCAAGTCTGTATGCAGGGAGCAGGGAGGGCTCGACAAAGAAACCATGGATTCTGCCAGGACTTCTCTCTGGGAGATATTTGCTCCTCCAGACCTTACTCTGGAGCCAGATACTTCAGTTCCTCCCCATATGTCTTTGGTGTCTTTTGAGCTGCTGCCCCAGTGCTGGAGCTCAGAGCATGTGAGTTCATCAGTGAGTAAGTCCATGCATGGGCCTTTTAAGAGGAGAACCAGGTACTACAGCTGTCCTTGTCTCACTCAGCCACAATCTCCGCTGGTTTTCACAACTAGACATTGTGGGGACCTCTCTCCCCAGCACTGGAACCCTGGGGTGAGGAGCCTGGTATATGGGACCCTTCTCTTCTCAGGTGGGGGGACTTCTGTAGCCAAGATATCCCTCCCGATTTTTATTCATCACCTGCGAGTGTGAGACTAGCCTGTTCTGTGTCTCTGCCCTTCCTACCAGTCTCAAAGTGGCTTCTTCTTTGTGTCCTTAGAGATAGGGCTTCAGTGCAGCTAGACTTTTTTTTGATGATTCTCATTGATGGTTGTTATGTAGTTTAGTTGTAATTTTGATGTGGTCACGAGAGGAGGCAAGCACAGAATTTACTCCACCATCTTGAATGGAAATGCCCACTTTACTTACTTTATTATGAGGATTTTATTGATATTCCAGTTATAATGAATTGGTAGTAACACCAAGCTTTAATATCTGTGTATAAATATTATTGCATTTTTTGTGTTTTGTAGTATTTGCTTAAACATCAAATATTTGAAAAGCATTCACATTGTCAGTGAATGCACAAAGCATTTAGTAGTGTCAGTTCTATAATTCTCAAGTGATCCTTTTGTTTTCTTTATAAGGCTTTGAAATATAAGCATACCTTGAGACATCCATGAAGAGGGCCCCATGATGAGTAAATCTAAGTTTATATTTAAAGTATTATGGTCCAGGAAAGAAAATCAAACTGAAAGGTGTCTAACAAGGTCTCTGCCTGTTTGGCTGTGCTGTAAGTAGAATAGTCCCTGCCCTTTTTATAAATAAAAATGTATTCTATAGTGCTTCCACTATTTTCATTAGTCTTTCATAATAAGACTTTTCCCCCTTATTTAAATATTTATAGCAATACAAACAGCGTGAGACATTCCAATAAAATGTTAATAAATTTTTCTGTCAAAACAGTTATCCATATTTTAGAGATGCTTTAAATAAATATAATTTTTGATAATGATATCCCATAAACTAAAGGCCAGAAGACATTTTAATAGCATGAATAAAGATCATTCAGCTCATCCCATCTTTTAAAAAATACTTCATTTTTTAGATAATAGCATTTTGTTTTGGAGTCTTCATATGTATAAAGATCATTCAGCCCATCCCATCTTTTAAAAAATACTTCATTTTTTAGATAATAGCATTTTGTTTTGGGGTCTTCATATGTATTTCCTACAAGTTACACAAATGTAAAAGTAATTTCTTTCATATTTATGCATATTCCTTATCCTTATTTTATATTTCAGGAATCTCTTTCTGTCCTTAGGACCTCATACAACATTATTAAGATGTTTGAAATCATGCTAGAATCTTTAGATTTATTGTGTATCATTTTTATCTTTCATAGCTATTCTATGAGCAGGATTTAAATCTATATTTTGCTAAAAATGTTTGATGATGATTAATGCAATTTAAACATATACAGTTTCAAAGATTAGATTTCTAAACATTCTATTATTTTAGCACTCTTATGTTAGAGAGTTAAAATTGTGTTATGTACTCTCTCTGCAGAAATGTGTAAGGACCAAATTTTGTTCATCCTACCAAAATGAATTAAGATCCTGAGAAATGAAGTTAAGGTGATTTTTTTTTTTTTTTTTGGATGCTGAAAGTTATTCATGAATTGAAAATTCTGGATATGAGTATAACTTAATCCTTTGTGGAATTCGAGCACATTTTGGTTTCCTCATGTTCTGATGCCAGAATTTAGTCTGGTTAATAGTATTTTTGATTTGGATTTTGTTTTCAAACTCTTTTAGTATAACTAACTGATTGGATAAGTGAAGTTTGCTTAAAACAAATTGACCAAGGAACATTACCACCTATCTCCTCCAATATCTCTGCTTTACATTTTGGTGCCACAAAGACAGTTTGGGAATGCCATGCCAATTCCTGCAGTTTCTTGAGGTACTCTTTTGATCGAAAATCTATAATAATTTCACAATTATTTTCCAATTAAAGTTCAAGGTCAGGAATCAAAGTTTCAAAAGAGAGTGTGTAGGCCTCAAAGCTCATAGAGCTCAGGTGCTAACGTTCTTTATCACCAGTCTATAGATTAGACTACTACTTGAACCACTGTATACATGGACTCTTCTTTGACTGGATAAATTATTGATTAAATTGATTGGTTAATTTCTTAAAGCAAGATGCCTGCATTAGTGGACTAGATTTTTAGGACATTTATTAAATAGTGAGTCTATTAGAGAAATCACTAGATTATCTTTACTACCTGATAGCAGATTGTCCCATGTGTATGACAGAAGGAGTTTGATATAATGGATGAACTCAAAATCACAGTGTGTGTGGTGTTGGTAAGTGAAAAGGTAGCCTGGCTCCTAGGATGGTGGTGAGATATCCTGTGAGGGCTATATATTTTGTTACAAATAAACTGCAACCTTTTGGAGTTTAAAGCATTGTTTACTGAAGTATGATCTATTGATCACCTGTAGATCACTTGGGGTGCTTGTTAAAATGAAGATTCTCAGGCCTTACTCCATACCTTGTAAATCAGAAACTGTGAGGGTCAGGATTTCCAACCCTCATTTCCAACAGACTCCCTGAATTAATCTAATGTGTTGAGAACAACTGAATTTACAAGTAAACAAGGCCTTTTCTGCCTTCTGTCACTTTAACCACTAATATTCCATCTGCCCTTCTTTTTGCAGTCAGAGAGATTTTAGCATGGCACTTCAGAATGGCAACCAATTGGGTCACTACAATAAAACACTTGGAGACTTTAATCCAAGTAAAATGGAAAAGGGTTATAGAATCCTAAAATCCGTACTGTATAGTAACAATCTCGTTATTTTTGCCACAAAGAGATTTTAATCTTTTCATGTAAAATATCTCTTTTGGAGAAACTCTTATTGCCTCTTTTCTGCTAAGCAAAAGGGAAATATGACAGTCCAGATTGACACAGAAAAGCAAGTAGAAGATAATTATATATTTTACAGTAGAGTTGTTTGCATTCCAAAATGATTTAGAATACTGTTCTTTGGAAAGCAAGCAAATTTATTACATTTAAAATGGAATTCAGCTTGGTAATATATAGAATTCAAAACCATTTTTTCAGGACCACATCTATTATGTAAATGGAGATACCTTTTGGTTGGTATCTCTAATCAAATGGTTGGTCGATGGCTTTTTTTTGTGAGGACCCTGGAAAAGTCAGGAGGTTTTGGTGGGAAAATGTATAGCTAGCTGAAGATGACCTGGGATGCATCTAATTTCACCATCTTGCCACAACTATGTGTTGTACGTCCTTGCTCATGGGTTGTTGACCAGCCACTTGCTGTCTAACATCACTGTGCACTTGAAATATATGATTTCTAGAGGAACAGTCAAATTTTATTACTGTACCTCTTCAGATCTTACACAGGTGATGCTCAACTCACTGCAATTCTGGACTAAGGTTCTTTGTCTTTAAAATTTGGGGCTCTTAAAAAGACTTTCCTTAAGCACTAGAGAGCTCAGCTTAGATGCTCCTTCTGCCAGTGCTTGCAGCAGAGGACCTCCTTATGGGAAATTTGCACACACATTTTACCTCTGCAGATCTGTTTTCACTTTGAGTTCTTTACTTTTCTGCCCTGGCTTGCATTTTGTATAATCTTATAGCAACAGAGAAGATTAAGTTTGCCTCAGGCAGTTTGGAATAACCACAGGTTCAAAACAAAGGGGTTTTTTGTTTTGTTGTTATGGCATGTTTGAGATTTCAGTAGTTGGTCTAGTAATAAATTCTAAATATTTAAATATTTTAGGAGTTTGAATCTATTTTCCATTTTATCTTTTCAAATATTGCTTTTACTTTAATCATATTATTCTGGATATGACCTTTGAAAAGCAAAACTTTTCTGCTTTCAACACTTGCTTCTCCCTAGAAAAAGAACCAAGGATTTAGCTTCAGTAATTTATATCTGTTGATTGATAGCTCGATTGCATTTTGACTGAAACTCACTCTCTATAATGCAGTTACCACAATTAACATATGTCTCTGACAACTTTCACTCTAATTAAGATATCAAAAGGTTTTATTTTTCCTCTTAAAAAAAATTAATGTATCTGTTAGATGAGGAGATAAAATATAGACAACACCTCAAGGGTACAACTGATTTTGTGTTTTAAGAGTAACTGGGATGGGAGTTGGGATGGTAAAAGATACATGGCAGAAAATATTCTAAGATTTATGTGAGAATTTATAAACTATAGAAATATTGAATCTTTAGCTTTTATTGTACTCTAAAGTTGGTATAATCTCATAAAAACATCTGTCTAAATTTAATTATAATTGATATCAATTTTCAGGGGTGGAATAAATGTCTGTGGTGGAGTTTCTGTGTTTCTAAACTTTGTTCTTCAGTTTCATGTTATTTCTAAATCTTCACACTAAATAAAGTTCCTATCTGTTTCACAGAACATCGAAGGATATTTAATTAGTGTTCATAAGTACATCTTTGAATGAAGAGGAGTTTTACTCCTTTTTTTCACATGCATTGAGTCCTCAGTTGAGCTCTTCTCTCATTTGCTTCTTGGTGTGTTTCTGTTTTGTTTCAGCAATGTGTACAGCACATTCCTGTTTGTACTAAAAAATTGTCATATGGATTGTTTTGACTGTTTCCATGACCTGCAAATGTCAAGGATTTTAAAAAATGTTCTTGTCCCTAAAACAAACCATATTTATTTACACATCTAGGTAAACAGAACTCCTCTTAAACGTTATCATTTGTTCTTTTTCAGACTGAAAAGAGAATATTTTTGTACTTTTATGAGAGATTGGCAAAATGCCCGTTAGCTCCCTGACCTTCTGCTAAATATCACTGTGGGCTTTTACATGTTTCCCCAAAAATAAGACCTAACCGGAAAATAAGCCCTAGTAGATTTTTCAGGATGACATCCCCTGAATATAAGCCCTAATGCGTCTTTTAGAGCAAAAATTAATATAAGATCCGATCTTATTTTTGGGGAAACATGGTACCTGCTTTATAGCTTTTTAGCTATTAATAGTACCTTGAGCAAAGGTTACCATAGACCTGCCTACAGGCTTTGAACAGAATTTCTATCTAGTAGGGGGTATTGGCAAATGAGGCTAGAACTGGAACAGGGGGTCAAAGGGCCTTCAGATTTCCACACAGCAAAATTCTCTGAGGGATTTCTAATATCCAAGCTACCTGTTCGGAATATCAGAAAGAGGAAAATGCAAGGAGACTCCATCCAAGTTAGTTTCATAGTAAATGATCCTGTCGTACAAGTAAGTCTGAAGGTCAGAGCAAGTTATGAAATTTGGGAGCCATTTATGTAGAGATAATAACTGAAGCTTTCTAAAAAAAAAAAAGAGAGTTCAAACAAAAACCTGAGTGGTACCCAGGGGAAAAGGAAATGGGGTCAGAAATGTCAATGATGATAATGAGTGAGATAGACCTCTGGGTCTACTGGCTAAGAGGCCAGTTTCAGTAGTGTAGAGGAAAACAGGTCTGATTTTCAGGGGACAAAGAGACAAGTGAATGCTGAGATGCAAGTAGGGGTGCAGATGGTCACTTGAGCAGGTGTGTGGGGAAGGGGAGGAACAGGATAGAGTAGCTAGTGGAGGTTCCCCAGAGGCAGACATTTTCCAGGCCAAGAAGGTTCTCAGTAGCCTTGTGTGCAGACGCAGAGGAGAGAGTGATGATGCAAGAAAACTGGACAAGGTCAAGGCGAGGCTGTTTTGAGTAGGGGACAAGAGCACGGGCTTTAGACCCTGACAGTGCTTGCTGGAACCCTGAAACTCTGTGGTGGTATTGGGCAAACTAATGACTCCCCTGAATCAGTTTTTTCTTCAGTAAAATGAAGATACAACATAGTACAATAAACTGGGGAGAGATGAAAAGATTTTAGAGATTGTCTAATTGACAAAATGTTTGCTTCACAAACAAAGAAACTAGACACAGAGGAATAGAATGACTTGCTTAAAGTGATGCAAGTAGTTAGAGAACTAGAATTTGCACCCAGAACTTGATTCTTAGTCTTTCTCTATTTAATTGAACAAGTGCAGTATGAGCCAACAGCACAGCCTATTGATGAAAAGGTCCTGCAGGCCTTTCCCTTACCACCACGGGGGAGTGCCCGAGTCAGGAGTGCTCTGTCCAATAGGGCGCCTTGTTTAAGGAGGGTCATTGGCAACTTGATGAGAAACTAGAGGTTGGTGAGTAGTGGGTTGAGGTGGAAATTTACTTTGGAGAGGGGATAAAATCATGATTTTAAACAATACTATTTTGGAAAAGCAGGTAAACTTAATTCCATGTATCTTCACAGGAAGCTTTGGACAAAGAAGAGTTTGGCTGAAAATGAGGAAGAACTCAGAATTTTAGGCATTTAAAACATGGAATGGAATTACTTCCCTGTGAAGTAGTGCTTGTGGGAAGATCGAATGTGTATCTGTCAGGGATCACGTAGGAAGCCACTTTTTTTTTTTTTTTAAATGAAGTCTAGTTTAGAAAACTTTCAGAGTTACAGAAAATTTGCAGAGATAGTACAGAGAGTTCCTGTCAACCCCACACCCAGTTTCTAGGGAGCCACTTAGAAAGAGGAAAAACACTATCTAGGACAAAAGGAGTGAAACTCAACTCAGAGTAAAAAAGGGAAAAGCAACCCTGTCATTCATCAGGCTGGGACACATCCACATAAACCAGAGGCAAAATTAACAGGAGACACAGTTTCTCCCAAGGTTATGCAATTGCTGTGAAATGCTATACTGACCTGGTCTTTGAGTGATTGCATTTTTCCCAATGATGCCCCAGCTTGGCTTTGTATTCCCATCTATTACTGGGACTATCCAGTTGCTAAACTGACCCTACCTCACGATAACACTCAGTCCCTTGTTAATCCCCATTTTTCCTAATCTTGCCCCAGAAACAGCAACCAATATAGAACTGGTTCCTACTTTCCTTGGGACCTCCTCAGAATCTTTCACAAAAGTCACACTTTTGATAGGACTCTTCCTTGTTGAGCAGCAGTCCATGTTTCTCTGAAGCACCCTCCCTTGCCTCTAGTCAATAAGTCTGAGTTTGTCAGGCTATGGCTTGTCCCACGTGGTCTTTGCCTGATGAGGTGTTAGCAGCTTTTATAAGAGGTCTGGTGGTATCTGCAGTACCTTTTAGAGATTTGAAGTTGACTTCGAGCATGAATGTGTTGGAATGGCCTATTTGATGTGATTCTGGGGGCAATAGTTGAGTGAGACATCAAGCAGACTTCTGGAGTGTCTGAGGGGATGATTTCATTGGTAAACACGGAGCAAGTCTCTGTTCTACTAGTTTACTCTTTTTAGACACTGCTTCTGTTTTGGTCAATGGACAATCAGTGATGGCCACAACACTAATAGCCTGCTTTGCTTCTGTAAATTCTATTTATTGAGCAGATAGAATGTACCAGGTGGTGCGCAAGTGCTTCCAGACATTATTTTGTTTCATCCTCACAACTTTCCAGTTTTCAAATTGAGAAATTGAGGTTCTGAGAAGTCAAGTTACTTCTCCCAGGTAATAAGTAGCAGAGTTAGGATTTGAACTCAGGGCCCCGTTACTCTGTGTACTCTTAGCTACCATTAAGCTATTTCTTTACAGATTCTCAGTAGCTCCCAGTATGGGAGGTTTCAAGTGTGGTTTTTCCCCACCTCATCCCCCAGATATGTTTCAGGAAAATCTCTTAACTTTTGTTAATTGTAGAACAGATCTTCAGTAGAGAGGGTTCCTGGTTTTCCTGGGTACTTCCTGTACTAATGGAGAGGGAGCAGCCTTTGCCGAAAGTTCTGGCTTTTGCTTTCTGTGCAGAACAGAGATCAGTGTCACCAAAGTAATTAAACCCCCACCATGTTGCCCTAGTATCCCTCTCAAGTTTAGTGACTTAGAGTGTGTATTTAACATTATTACAAGTTTTTAAATCTCCGATACCTTTTTGTAAGTGTCTTGCTTAATCAGGAGAGTCCAGTGGTAGATTCTGCTACTTTGGCTTTTGGTTCATTTCCTAGAAGAAGCTTGAACTACCTCATCCTAGGTGAAGTTGCTTGGGACACAGTGCAAGTTGGTTCTCAGTGTAATTTGTGTGGCTGTGGCCTAGTGAAATAGTTTTTTTTTTTTTTTTTCTTTTTTTATGTTTGGGAGACACCTGAAGGGAACTTGCTTCTCTTTAGGAACCCTTCACTGATTTACGCTGTTTCAGTGGGTTAGCCAGTAATTCCATAAGGACCAGGGGGACTGACACAGGTGCTTCCCCTACCCGTTTCCTAAAGAACTTCAGGAGCAAGTGCTTGCCAGAAATGTGACTGCTAACAGGGCTCCTGAGAATACCTAGCCTCTCAAAAAGGGTGGGGTCAGGTCACTTTGTTCTTTGTCAATGTCTTTTGCTGATGTAGTCTCTATTAACCTTGTTTCTCCACTGGAGTCAAATGTCAGCTTAGTCACTGAAGAAACAATGCGAAGTTGAAAGCACAGAATGTTTCCATCTGGTAACTAGAGGAATTGGAGAGTGGGGCACTGTAGCTGCAAGAGGGCTGGAGATGGGAAATGGGAAATAGTTAATCGTATTTACATGAATATTGGTGGGATGGCTTCATAGGGGCTATGAAATAAGAGAATGTGATATTCATTATAAATGTGTTTGCAGCAATAAATGCTTTTTAGGGAAAAATCCTATTCTTGGAAGGAAGTTATACTCCCAGACTTAAAAGATTTATTTTTCCGTATCTAATCCATCTGATTAAATTAAGTTTTGTGAATTGTGAGGAAATGTATCTAGAGACTACAGTCCCAGCAGAGAAATGTCAAAAGAAGATCAAATATTCCTTTAACATATATTCTTTAGTAGAAGGCTGGCAAGTCCAGTAAAACAAATAAAATACACACGCAAAATTTGAAGTCAGAAAGATCTAAAATCAAATCCCTACCTTGTGTCTTTCTTTCTGTGCATCACCTCTCTGAACATCAGTTTGTTTGTGAGACAATAACCTAATAGGCCTTCCATTAACATTAAATAAAAGAACATAAGAATAAGGACATAAGTATAAGAAGTGTATAGTGGACAGCAAATGATGTTTTTAATTTTTATGATTTAGATCCTATAAATAAGAAGGGGCTCCGAAGTCAAAGCATATGTGAATGAGAACAGAAAAATTTAACTCTATAATCAAGACTTGCTTGAAAATATAAGGCACATTAAAATACATGTTAAAATGATATGAACAGGAGATTAAAGTAACAAAAAAGCCATTTTGGGGGAAAGGAAGGAGAAGTAATTGCCGGCCCTTGATTATAGTGAGAGGCTCTCTCTAGCTCTCCAGAGAGCAGTCTGTCTCCAGTGGGCTGCCTGGCCCCACGCGTTAGCAGAGGAACAAACACCTGGAGGGATGAGTGGGGCGTTCACGAATGCACCTGGCTATGTCAACTCACATTTCCCATCCCAGAAATTTTAACAGTTTGGCAATCAGGAGCTACTCTTTGTTTAAGAGGAAGGCTTGCAAGAGTGTACTTGGAGTCCAATTATAGGAATTTGACTCCATTTATAATTAGCCAGTAGTTGCTCAGATGGTAGTAGCAATATAATTTAACTCTTTCATAAAGATCTTCATGATGTTGCAAATTTTACTCAGGTGATATTTGATCTGTGTACAATATGGCTCAGATTTACATGGTGTAGCCACTCTCATGAGCTTATTTCATTACAGATCCAGTTTCCTCTCCTTTATATTAAGGTATAAATTCCTTAGTCCCATAAAAACACATCTTTGTTATCTCTAGGTCCAGGAATTTGATCATTTGTCTCGAAATTATATTTAAAATACACATAAAGTGTCACTAATAAACTTTTCCCAGTTCCTCTAGTCCTCACTGATTGCTTTTTCCTTTGCACCACATAAGTTAGTATGGTTACTAATTGTATTTGGATTATTATTTTTTTCTCCCTGATTAGATTGTAAGTCTAAGAGCTGGACTTACATCTCTTACTTTTTTTGTATTTCCCATAGCATCTATCATTGGAGGTGCTCAACAAATATTGATTACGTGATTTTTGCACATGTAAAAGTTATAGTATGCTGTAGTGAAATAAATTATTTACTGAATAATCACAAAAATAACATGCAAAGAGAGTATGAAAAATAGCAATTCTCTTTTAACTTACTTTGATTTTGTTTGGATTTAATGGGAATTGGCTTTTGATTAGTCAAGCACAAAAATTATCTGTTTTTTGAAAGTCTTGGTAAGAAAGGCCTCACCATGGTCTTTAAAGACTTCACTATATTCAGTTTATTTTCAGGGGTGTGCATTAATGTAAGCTCCTGTCCCTGTTCTTATTTTAAAAACACTGTTACGATATTCAATGAGTACTGTGGATTGTTTTTAAAGAAAGCAATTCATGACTAAACTGCATTACATCCACTAGATGGCAGGCAATGGCTAGAGAAAGGAGGGAGAACCTGAATTATGATTATTTTGGGGGATTGGTATATTTCCACTGAGCTGTCTCAGTCAACAGGCCTTGCCAGTAACTCCTTAATTTCTATAAAGTTCTTCAGCATTAGCTTTCCAGAGATTTAAAAAGCGATTGCAAAACATTCCATGAAATATACCGGCCAGATATTTTTCCACTACCACATCTAACTCTACACTGACCTTTCATTCCCCTCAATTTTCTTAAATCATAAATTGTATCCTGACCTACCATGGAAATTAAAATAAATTATAATGAGCATAAATGCATTATTCAGCGACATTACACAAGTTCTTATTTACATGAAACCTGCAGTTTAAAGTTTAAGAGTTATTATTTTTTAAAACAATGGAGTGAAAAATACAGTTTTGTCTACAAGTGTCTAAGGGCTCTCTGAGACAGCTTGGGGAACATTGTCTCAAGTTCATCAGCACTTCCACTTGACATGTCCTGTGAAAGTTTGAGATGATCGTAAACCCCATTGGAGAACTCTCCATTCCATCTGTGTGCTTGCCTCCCAAAGTAGCAGAAAAGTGTTCTGGTGTTTGTGTGTCTTGATTGGCCTAGCCAGGCTCCCTGCAGGGTCATGTGCATTTGTTTTACTTTTTTTGCTACATTTTTCATATATGGTTCATCAGCTAGGGATGCTAATAAGATTCAGAGAAGAATTGAAAAGCTCTACTTGTACCTCTAAATTAAGAGAAATGAATGAAATCAGTTCAACTGTGCTGGCTCTCATAGTTTCTTCAGAGTTGTAGAATTCCCCATCGCTATGAATGAGACTTGCAGTGAATTAAGTAATCTTCCAATTAATTTATAGCATTCAGACTTATCCCTTGGAATTTATAGAAGTTATATCTCAAAATCTACTGAACAGATATTGCATATGGGCTGATTACAAAGTTCATATTTGTGGTCATGAGCAACCATATCTGGTTTAGTCAGTTGAAAATGAAAGTCTCTAACAATAGCTAGGTAAATGAGCCTTTTGACATTTCAGAGGTAAGAAAATTTGATAGAATCACTAAACTCTCCTCTTCAGTTAAATTTTGAGTATCACGAGGACAGAAATGAACACAATGTGCATCGGATACCTCTGTGATCGAAAGTTCTTTCCTGGCAGAGTGTTGAGCAATAAGTGCTGAGGTAAGTCCCTGGGGCTGAAGATACTGCTGGTCCCAGGGCAGCACCTATATCTTACCATCCTCAACTCTTAAAAGTTTTTGATTGCTACTAAGAGATGAAAGCACAGGATCATTGATTTGGCACCCTCTGCCTCCTGTTTGGTTGTATTAATAAATACTATTTGATTATATTTTGTGCATTTAGTATCCATCTTTTCAAGGTATAATTAATTTTGCTCAAACTCTATGATGTAATATCTAGTAGAATAAAACAAATGAGTGGTTACAACCATTACTACATTTGTATATAGAACTAATAAAGAGGCTTTGTTCCGGCAGCAACTGATGCTTGCTGCTGGCAAAAACTGTTCATTTAGCCTAAGGAATTACTGGAAGAAAATTAATAACTAATTTGTTCTTCAGTAAATATTTACTTAGTGCCCAATATTGCCAAACATTAACTGAGTGAAAATTGAGTTCGTGCCCAGTGTTTTCAAAACAAAATAGTTGTTTGAAAGAAATGGAAGGCTCAAAATTCTTGCAACAAGATTTCTACCCTTGTCCTCAAGACTTTTTGACACCATTAGAAATAATCTCATCATTAGAAATAGCTGGCCCATCTCTGCACGTCTTTTAAAGGTTGTCTGTTTTACAGCCATTCTATTTGCTCATGCAACTCATTCAAAATATGTACAACCAGCATGTAAATAGTCCCTGACTCTTTATGGGTATTAAATGAATGCATACCAGTGCTATTGGTGTTTGAAATGGATGTTGACCCTTTTGTTCATATTTTGATTTTTCAGTTCAAGCCCAATTATGTCTTGTTTTCTCATTTTGTTTGTATTTTGGAAACCAAACATTATTTTGGTTAACAAATTTTCCTGGATGCTCTGAGGCCAAATTTGAAAATTCTTTTTAAAATAGTTACTTTCTGACTCTTCTTGTCAGTTCATCAGAAAGTCTCAGGACTGTGGGAGACTGATTTTCTTATTTTTATTTTTAATGGCTTTATCGAGGTAGAATTTTTATATAAAAACTGCATACGTTTAAAGTGTACAATTTGATACAGTTTTTTTACTTTAAGAAATAATTTTCAAGGTTTTATTATGCAATGTGCTGTTTTTTCTTAAATGAGCACTTAAGCTTTCTTTTTATTTATTCATTTATTTATTTAATTTGTTTCAGGTGCACAAGACAAAGTAATACTTAGATGTTTATCATTTATATCCCTCACACTGTGTGAACCCCCCTCCCCCTATCCACTATCCCTCTGACATCGCACAGAGCCATTACATTTCCACTGTCTCTATTCCTAATGCTGTACTCTGCTTCTTGTAAGTATATACATACATACATACATATATACATACATACATACATACATACATACATATATATACATATATAAAATTATAGTTGACATTCATTATTATTCAGCTTCAGCTTCAGGTGTACAGTGCAGTGATCAGGCATCTACATCTTCCCTGAGGTGGTCTCCCAAATGGGACAAGTGTCCATCGGATACCCTACAAAATCTTTACAACATTATTGGTTACATTCCCCAAATTAATTTTCAAAACCCAGTGGCCATCTTGTGGTTACTGACTGCTTTCTAATCCCCTCACCTTCCCCCTTATCCCCACCCCCCTCCCATCTAGCAACCCTCAGTTTTTCCTCTATGTCTCCAAAACTGCTTCTGATTAGTTCATTCACTTATTATTTTCTTTAGATTCCACATATAAGTGAGATCATGTGGTATTTGTCTTTCTCTGTCTGACTTATTTCACTTAACATAATGTTCTCTAGGTCCATCCACGTTGTTGCAAATGGTAAGATTTCTTTCTTCTTTATGGCTGCGTAACACTCCATTGTATAAATGTACCACAGTTTCTTAACCCAGTCATCTACCGATGGGCATTTCGGTTGTTTCCATGTCTTGGCTATTGTGTATAGTGCTGTAATAAACATAGGAGTTCCTAAAATTTTTTGAATTAGAGTTTTGGATTTCTCCGGATAGATACCTATGAGTGGAATTGCTGGATCATAAGGTAGTTCCATTTTCAGATTTTTGAGATACCTCCATACTGTTTTCCATAGTGGCTGCACCAATCTGCATTCCCACCAACAGTGCACAAGCGTTCCCTTTTCTCCACATCCGCGCTAGCACTTGTTGTTTGTTGATTTATTGATGATAGCCGTTTTGTCTGGGGTGAGGTGGTATCTCATTGTGGTTTTTATTTGCATTTCTTTGATGGTAAGTGAGGTTGAGCATTTTTTCATATTGTCTGTTTGCCATCTGTATGTCCTTTTTAGAAAAATGTCTCTTCATGTCCTCTGCCCATTTTTTAATTGGGTTGTTTGTGTTTTTGAAGTTGAGTTGAGTGAGTTTTTTTATAAATTTGTGATATTAACCCCTTATCAGATATATCATTGGCAAATATCTTTTCCCATTCAGTAGGATCCCTTTTTGTTTTATTGATGGTTCCCTTTTCTGTGAAAAAACTTTTTAGTTTGATGTAATCCCACATGTTTATTTTTTCTCTTACTTCCCTCGCACAAGGGGATATATCAGTAAAAATCTTACTCTGGGCAATGTCTGTGAAGTTTCTTCCTATATTTTCTTCTAGGAATTTTATGGTTTCAGATCTTACATTTAAGTCTTTAAGCCATTTTGAATTTATTTTTTATATGGTGTCAGGAGGTGGTCCAGCTTCATTTTTTTGCATGTGTCTGTCCAGGTTTCCCAGCACCATTTATTGAATAGACTGTCTTTACCACAATGTACATTCTTGCTTCCATTGTCATAGATTAAATGGCCATATAGGCATGGATTTATTTCTGGACTCTCTATTCTGTTCCATTGATCTATGTGTCTGGTTTTATGCCAGTACCATGCTGTTTTGATTACTGTAGCCTTGTAGTATAATTTGATGTTAGGTATTGTTATACCTCCCACTTTGTTCTTATTTCTCAAGATTGCTGAGGCTATCTGGGGTCTTTTATGGTTCCATATAAATTTTAGGATTATATGTTCTATTTCTGTGAAAAACGTTGTTGGTAGTTTGATAAGAATTGCGTTGAATATGTATGTTGCCTTAGGCAGTATGGACATTTTAACTATATTAATTCTTCCTATCCATGAACATGGTATGTGTTTCCATCTATTTGTATCTTCTTTCATTTCTTTCTTCAGTGTCTTATAATTTTCTGAGTACAGATCTTTTATTTCTTTGGCTACATTTATTCCCAGGTATTTTATAGTCTTTGAAGCAATTGCAAATGGGATTTTTTTTTTTTTAATTTCTCCTTCTGATGTTTTATTATTGGTCTATACTAATGCAACTGATTTCTGAATATTAATTTTGTATCCTGCTACTTTACTAAATTCATCTATCAGCTCTAATAGTTTCTCGGTGGAGTCTTCAGGGTTCTCTCTATATAGTATCATGTCATCTGTATATAATGACAATTTTACTTCCTCCTTACCAATTTGGATGCCTTTTATTTCTTTTTCTTGTCTGATTGCTCTGGCTAGAACTTCCAACACTATGTTGAATAGAAGTGGAGAAAGTGGGCAACCTTGCCTTGTTCCTGATCTTAAGGGGAATGGTTTTAGCTTTTCCCCATTGAGTATGATGTTAGCTGTGGGTTTATCATATATGGCCTTTATTATGTTGAGATATGATCCCTCTATTCCCACTTTCTTAAGGGTTTTTATCATAAATGACTGCAGGATTTTATCAAATGCTTTTTTTGCATCTATTGATATGATCATGTGATTTTTATTTTTCATTTTGTTAATGTGGTGTATCACATTAATTGATTTGTGAATGTTGAACCACCCTTGCATACCAAGGATGAATCCTACTTAATCATGATATATGACCTTTTTAATGTATTGCTGAATTCTGTTCGCTAATATTTTGTTGAGGATTTTTGCATCTATGTTCATTAGAGATATCAGCCTGTAGTTTTCTTTTTTTGTGGTGTCTGTCTGATTTTGGGATCAGGATGTTAGTGGCTTCGTAAAAAGTGTTTGGGAGACTTCCCTCCTTCTGGATTTTTTGGAAGAGCTTGAGGAGAATAGGTGGTGATTCTTTTTTGAACGTTTTGTAAAATTCACCTGTAAAGCCATCTGGTCCAGGGCTTTTGTTTGTTGGGAGATTGTTGATAACTGATTCAATTTCCCTGGTGGTAATCAGTCTATTCAGGTTTTCTGTTTCTTCTTGAGTTAGCCTTGGAAGGTTGTATGCCTCTAGAAAATTGTCCATTTCTTCCAGATTGTCAAATTTGTTGGCATATAGTTGCTCATAGTAATTTCTTAAAATTTTTTGTATTTCTGTGGTGTCTGTTGTCACTTCTCCTCTTTCATTTCTGATTTTATTAATTTGGGTCCTCTCTCTTTTTTTTTAAATGAGTCTGGCTAAAGGTTTGTTGCTTTTGTTTATCTTCTCTAAGAACCAACTCTTGGATTCATTGATCTTTTTGTATTGTTTTTCTGGTTTCTATTTCGTTTATTTCTGCTCTGATCTTTATTATCTCCTTCCTTGTACTCCCTTTGGGCTTATTTTGCTGTTCTTTTTCCAGATCCGTAAGTGTGAAGATAAACTGTTGATTAGTGATTTTTCTTGTTTCTTTAGGTAGGCCTGCAGTGCTATGAATTTCCCTCTTAGGTCTGCTTTCGCGGCATCCTATAGATTTTGGGTCGTCGTGTTTTCATTTTCGTTTGTCTCAAGATATCTTTTGATTTCTTCCTTGATCTCCTGGTTGACCCATTCATTATTTATAACATGTTATTCAGCCTCCATGAATTGGTGTGTCTTCCAGTTTTTTTTTTTTTTTCCTGTAGTTCATTTCTAATTTCATAGCACTGTGGTTAGAGAAGACAATTGGTATGATTTCAATTTTCTTAAATTTATCAAGACTTGTTTTGTGGCTAACATATGGTCTATCTTGGAAAATGTTTCATGTGCGCTTGAGAAGAACGTGTATTCTGCAGCTTTGGGGTGAAATGCTCTGAAAATATTGATTAAATCCAAGTGGTCCAATGTGTCATTTAAGGCTGTTGTTTCCATATTGATTTTCTGTCTGGAAGACCTGTCCCTTGTTGTCAGAGGTGTGTTGAAGTCCCCTACTATGATAGTGTTACTGTTGACCTCTGTCTTTATGTCAGTCAATGTCTGTTTTATATATTTAGGTGCTCCTATGTTGGGTGCATAGATGTTTACTAGCGTTATGTCCTCTTGTCAGATCAATCCCTTTATTATTATATAGTGCCCATCTTTGTCTTTTAATGTGTTCTTCATTTTAAAGTCTGTTTTGTCAGATATTAGTATAGCAACTCCAGCTTTTTTCTCATTTCCATTTACATGAAATATCTTACTCCAACCCTTCACTTTCAGCCTGTGTGTGTCTTTTGATCTGAGGTGAGTCTCTTGTATACAGCATATACAAGGGTCTTGCTTTCTTATCCACTCAGCCTCCCCATGTCTCTTAATTGGAGCATTTAATCCATTTACATTTAAAGTGATTATTGATAGGTACATAGTTATTGCCATTTTTAAATTTGTAGTTAGATTGTTTTCATCTTTATTCTATTTACAGAAGTTCTTTTAGTATTTCTTGCAATGCTGGCTTGGTGGTAATAAATTCCTTTAGCTTATTCTTTTCTGGGAAGCTCTTTATCTCTCCATCAACTTTAAATGATAGCCTTGCTGGATAAAGCAATCTAGGTTGTAGGCCTTTGTTTTCCATCACTTTGAGTATCTCCTGCCACTCCCTCCTGGCCTTCAATGTTTCTGTAGAAAAGTCATTTGATAGTCTTATGGGAGTTCTCTTGTATGTAACCCTCTGTCTTTCTCTTGCTGCTTTTAGGATTCTCTCTTTGTCTTTAACCTTTGCCATTTTAACTATAATGTGTCTTGGTGTGGGCCTGTTTGGGTTTATCCTGGTTGGAACTCTCTGCACTTCCTGGGCTTGTATGTTGGTTTCCTTCATCAGGTTAGGAAGTTTTCGGACATTATTACTTCAAATATGTTCTCAATCCCTTGCTTCCTCTCTTCACCTTCTGGTATTCCTATGATGTGCATGTTGTTGTGCTTGATGTTATCCCAGAGATCTCTTAAACCATCTTCATTGTTTTTTATTCTTTTTTCTTTCTGTTGTTCTGTTTGGGTGATCTCTGCTAACTTGTCTTCTAAGTTGCTGATTCGATCCTCTGCTTCATCTAACCTGCTGTTAATTCCTTCAAGTGAGTTCTTTATTTCAGTAATTGTGTTCTTTAGTTCTAACTGGTTGTTCATTATGATTTCTCTATCCTTCTTTATGTCGTCTCTAAGCTCCTTAAACATTCTTATCATCAGTGTTCTGAACTCTGTCTCTGATAGGTTGGTTACCTCTGTTTCATTTGGTTCCATTTCTGGAGGTTTCTTCTGTTCTTTTATTTGGGATATGTTTCTTTGTTTCCCCATTCTGGGTGACTCTCTGTGTTTGCTTTGATGTATTAGGTAGATCCCCTAGAGTTCTTAGTTCTTGCTGGGTTATCTTATGTAGTATGTGTCCTTTATATTTGACTTGCACTACTTCGTTCTTCTCCTCTGCGTGTGCTCCAAAGGTGACTCTTGTGTTGTGTATATTGTCCTGTTAAAGAAGATCTTTAATTTCTTTTCACTTGTGAGTAGGTAGGGTTGACTCCTAGGCTGACTAGTTGTGAGACTTGGCTCTGCCCACCACTGGGTGTTCTGTTGCATGAGGGTTGACCACTTAAATGTGGTTTGGCCTCTATGGGCTCTGCTCTTGTGCTTGTAGAGAATTCCCTCTGGGTGTGTCACTTGTAGGTCAAACCCGGTAGTACTCTGGTTTGGTCTGGAGTTGGCCTCTGGGTGTGTTGAATCTTGTGCCTCTTAAGCTGGGCCCTGGTAGGGCAATTTCAGAACAAAGCAAATCACCAAGCACAATAACAACAACAAAGAAAAAATCAAATACATTCACATGTAAAAACAACCAACAACCCATACTCAACACAAGCAAAGATATCAAAGATACAAAGACAAAACAAAACAAAACAAAATAAAACAAAAAGCAGTGCCAGTCTTGGCTTAAGCCCACCAAATAATTTCCAGGTTGTCCTCTGCTGTACCAAAGAGTCCTCTGCATATTGTGCAGGCAGAGCCGGTCACCTGGTGCCCAGCGTGACCTTGGGACTGCAGTTTTAGATGAGTGAGGCTATGGGGTCTGGATGGTAGTTTTTACAATGTCAGTGCAGTTTCTGCTCTTGCCTGCACATATACACACTGAGAGTAACACAACCAGCCCTGTGCCAGATCTCCTGAGTCTTAGGGCACTTCTTCCGTGCATGTGTGTGAGTGTGTGTGTGTGTGTGTGTGTGTGTGTGTGTGGTGGGTGGGAAATTTCTGAGCTGCTGAAAGCCCAGAGCTGCGTCTGCCGCCTACTGCTGATCCCTGGGAGTGCTTCTGCAGTTGTAATTGCCCTGAATTGCCCTGCCCTAGGCAGGCCAGAAAGGGTGGGGGCTAGGGATGGAGGAGTCTTCTCTCTCCCAGCCCAGTAGTATCACACTCTTCCCAGCCTCTTCCCTGGGTCAGAGCTGCAAGCTGGGTCTTCCCAGATCCTGAGCCCTATGGCTCCTCTGTACTCTTTCACTACTCCTCTGTTCAGGGGTAAATTTGAGTCTCTGGAAAGGGGGGTAAGATTGGGAGAGTGGGGGGAGGGGCCCAGGTATGTAGTTTACATCCTTTGTCCGACCTAGGGCCCAGCTGAAGCATATCAAATGCTGGATATGCTGCTGTCTCGGTGGGAGAGATCAGCTGTAGGACACAGGGAAAGAGCCCACCTCTTGGCTTTTGTGGTCTCTGTTCTGTCCTAAGATCCCTGCACCTCTGCAGCCGCGGATGCGGGCCATATCTCCACTCCACTCCCTTCCCTCTTCCCCTGCTTGCCCAATTTGCCCACCTTCAAATAATCCTTGTAGGAGTCTCTTAGGTGTTCTGTGTGATGAGCAGAGAGTCCTTTGATGGATTATGGATGTTCAATTTGTGGTAGGAGGAGGAGAACTCAAGAAGTCCGCCCCGCTGCCGCCATTCCTATGATATCCCCATGACATTACTTGATCCTCAGAGTTTTTGTCCTAAATATGAAAAAGAATTCATTGCTTCTATTATAGTCAGATGAAAGAGACTAGAATTATTTTCTAATAAATAACACAAGGAGCAACAAAAATCCAAAGAAAGGAAAAGCCAGGAGGGATTGGCAATAACCACAAAAATTATAAATATCATAAAAATAAGCACATTTTAAAAATATAGTTTTGTGTCCCACTAAAAGCAGTAAACTGGACTGTGTTTCCCATTCCCTCATTCCCCGTACTAAGAAAATGATTATATTCTAGCTCCAAATAGTCTGCCATATATTTGCCTGGACCTGAATTTCTTTCTTTTAAGTTCCTGTCTGTTCATAGGGAAGGCCCTGAGTTTCATCTTATTTCCTTTGTATCTGGAAAATATTCACTTTGGGCATCTTACCCAGTCTAAGGCAAATACCAGCTTGCTTAAGCTGACTCTTTTTTCTCTCAAATTTCCTTGCTGAGGATCTTCCTCTTAAATTTGGTCCCTGGTTTGAGATGAAATCCACTACAGAGATGTAGATTGCTCACAAACGACATGTTGAGACACCATTGGATGACCCTAACCCAGTAAAGGTTTTAGTTTTGCACTTCTCTGAAATCTGGGGTACCAGTTCATTAAGTGAGTCCCTTAGCATGCATACTTATGTGCGTACACACATACGAGGCCTGACAATTATGTTCACGAACTCATCCTAGAGAAAGTACTACATCCCATATTGCTGAATACCATTACGGTCACCTTTGAAGTACCCCCTTGGGAAGCTATGCACTGAGACCAGTGCCTAATACAGTTATTTGTTTCCTGGCTAAAAATTCCCTCACAGACAGTGCTGTGTGAGCTGGTGCATTGTTGTGATGCAAGAGCCATGAATTGTTGGTGAAAAGTTCTGGTTGTCTAACTTTTTCACGCAGCCTTTTCAGCACTTCCAAATAGTAAACTCGGTTAACTGTCCAGTTGGTACAAATTCATAATGAATAATCCCTCTGATATAAAAAAAAGGTTAGCAACACAATTGCAACAAGTTTGTGAACTTAATTGTCAGACCTTGTACAATATACAGGAAACAAACCCTGTCCAGTATGTCCATTGCATTTAAAAATAGTCCTTATTATGCCATAATCAAAACTTGTACACAAAAAAGATCTAAACTAATCATTGTACATGATCCAATATTAGACTTAAACTCCTTAGAATTTGTTTATATAACTTGCAGAGTCTCGTAGGATATTCTAGGACAGTAGGTCTCCAAGTGTGGTCCTTGGACCAGCAGCATCAGCACCACATGGAAACTTATTAGAAATTCAAATTCTCAAGCTCTACCCCAGACCTCCTGAATCAGAATTCTGGAGGTAGGATCCAGAAATCTATATTTTAGCAAGACATTCAGCTGAGTATGAAGCACTATAAAGTTTGAGAACCACTATTTTAAGAGAATAATTTTTATTCTAGACTAATATATAGAAAGTTGATTGTATTCAACTATCAAGTACTTTGGTAATAGGTATAACATTATAAAGAACTACTGAAACTTCACTTTTTTCAGCTAGTTTCTGTGTGCCTACTAAACATTTTTTCCATTGCCAGTAGATTTGGCAGGAATGGAGTAAAGTTGAAGGAGGCAGATTACAATCTTCGAACCATTGACTAAATTAAATTTCCCCTATACTTGTTGAGTTGCAGCCAGGAAAAAAGAGAAAGGAAAAAAAATATTGCCCCCAAATCTGAGCAAAAACAACAAGTGGGTATGGGTTGGGTGCTCCTTAGAATGGTGTATAGAGTAGAGTCTGGCCACAGACAAAGCCCTTACTCAACGTGTCCCGAGTTGTGAATACTAATTCTATCCAAATTTGCCTTTCATTTATGTGGCTTTCATTTGTGGCGGAGTCTGCCTTACAGGTGTCTTGTGTTCCAGAGTGGAGAACAAAAGATTTCACAGGAAGCCACTTCTCAGGATTTCAGAAATGTACAGCCAAGCGATGAAATGCTCCTTGGTATTAACATTTTTTTTTCTCTCTGAACAAGGCATCTAGGTTTCTCAGGGAAGCTACTCTCTTAAACAACAAAAACAACAGCATTCCTATGTATAGGCTTCAACCTAATTCTTACCTTCAAGTTGTCAGTGTTCCTAACATGCTGTTTTTCCATATTCATTGTGGGGAATGCAGGTTATAATTAATCCAGGGGACAGATTCAGCTTTGCTGCACTTTGCCAAGAACTTTTAATTGGTGAATACTGATGTATATTTCACATAGCAATTAACTTAAGTCTTGCCCTGGTCAAGCAGTTGATGCAAGACAGAAGGCAGCAAGAGATGATTGGGAATGAACAGCTGGTGTCCTGACATGGCAACAGTGACCTGGCAGGAGAAAGGGAAACAGACATTCTTTTCCACCTGTTGCCTATAGTGTCCCATCATATCCCATCTGGGATATAGAATCAGTTTGGCTTCTAAAACTGGTATTTCATCTGGAAACCAAGTTTTCCTTCTTCTAACCACTTACGAGTATGTTAGGATTCGTGTGAGGAATCATGTGGGATCCTACTTTATTGACCTGAATATACGGGTCCATTCCAACACATGTTGCTGCCATCTATTTTTTCCCCCTCTAGCCTTGGCATTGCATTTGGGAATTAGAAAAATGTGAGCTTGTTCTAGGAACAAATTTTTATGAGTGCTATAGATGAAGAATGCATTTGGATGACTGGCTTTCAAATGGTGCCCTTCAATCTCCCAACATGTTCTAAGGGTGTGCCTGGCAACCTGTCATCTCTAATATGTAAGTCTGGGCTTTCTGGGACTTCTTAGGCTGACTACATTTCATTCTAGGATTCTGTCATTTTCCTCCCAGAGTGTTCTGTAAGCATCAGATCCAAATCCATCTGTTATTTTGTTTGTTTGTTTCTAGGTTTCATGAAATGCAGTGTTAGGACAAATATATATATTTTAAATCTATAAACTATTCTGGCAAGCAATCATTAGAAAAGAATACAGTCAGCCCCAAATAAATTAGTTGTCAAGTGGGACAAATAGCCATGGTCTCTGGGATACTTACCTTCCCTAGAACTTTATTTTGGTGCCATTTGCTTTGATGACAATGTCTCGTGGTGGGGTGTATATTGGATTAAGAGGCAGGAGACTTTGTTTCTAGTCCTGGTTCTGTGACTGGCAGGCTGTGCAAATATGAATAAGATAAGTCTCCCTCTGTGCTTCGGTTTCTTATTTAGAAACTAATGGTCGGGACTCCTGACTTTTTAAAACCCTTCAGTTTAAACAGTCTAGGAATTTTGCTAGTGCTATACAATGGTTGTTAATGAGTTCCATTTCTACTTTGCTCTGTCCTTCTTCACTTGAGCTCCTCCCCTTATTTCATCAGAAGAACCTGATGGAGGGAAAAAGGCAAATTACAGGTTAGAGAGAAGGGAGGGAATTGTTAACGGATTATTCACAATCAGCCTCAGTTCCTGCCTGCCCTGGAACCATCTTGGGGCTTATTGTCAAGAGGTTTATCTTTCTGCATCAGCTCTTTGGAATTCTTGAGATAGTGGGAGCCAAGCGATAGCCACAAAGAGCTCCATTCCCACCATCATGGAGGTGAGGGTGGGTGGGTAGGTGGGTGAGAGATGTCTGAATCACTCTTCCTAATTCCATAATTTGCTCATCTTGTGGAAGGCTCTGGGTTTACTGAGGTATGATTTTTAATCCCTAGGCTTCTTCTGTGTTTTTAAAGGATGCCCTAGTTTTCTACTCTAGAATTAGAAGAACTTGACCTTCACCCTACCTGTTATAAGCTCCCTACTTCTCTTTGTACAACAGATATTGATTATGGTTCCCACACCCCCAGTCACTGTCTGACTTCACAAGGAGTGAGCCTCAATGGATCATGATGCTTTCGCTCACCAGACTGAAAATATAGATCCATCCCACAGACTTCTGCTATTGGCTTCTCTCCATCATATTGACCCTTGGGATTTGGACATCAGTCTTGACTGAGTACAAGATTTATATATCCTTTTGCTTTGCAATTGGGACTTCAGATCACTCTTGACTCATAACTCAAGAGTTGGGGCTCCCAGCCCCATCCTTCAGCTCAGTTTTTCCTGTGGACTACCACTGAAATCTTAGATTTTCTGCCAGGTGAACCATAAGGAACTGTTGGTTGACAAACAGGAAAATGAGCTCTCATGTTACTGACATTTTGGGTTTTGCTGTGGAGTCTCGGAAGGGTTCTAGTTGCTTGGCATATATTTCCCCTGGAAATCTGAGAATGTAAGAGTTCTAGAAGCAAAACATTTTAGAAGTGGAGTTGACCACATCAACAGACATCCTTACACATTTTTCTTGTCTTTAGTAGGTAATAAGTACATAGTAAATTGCCCTGCCAGAGCTAGTAGGGAATTTAATTAATTGCTTGTTTGTAACACATGGAGTCATTCTTGAGTGCCCTCAATTCATTTGTCCAAAAACAACCCCAAAGATGAATTGCACATTAGATTTATTGTCTGATTTTGTAGCTTACAGATGACACGGTGGGGAACAGTCAATAATTTAATAACTTAGAAACAATTTGGGAATAGTTGTGGAAATAAAGGTATTTGACTCTGCTTTACGAACTCAAATTTTGGGGGAAATATTTATGAGTTTGACCAGCAGGAGCTTTAGATGCCCATTAGCAGTAACAGCTGCTATCTGTGAATGTGGTGAGTTTGCTACATTGAGATGTCGCTGCCTAACAGCTTATTTGTCAGGCTAAAGGTATGAGGCAACATCACAAGATGTTTTTAAGTCTTTGCAAATTCCTGGGGAAACTATTCTTATTCAAAAGGGTATACATTAAAAAAATTGAAATAAATGTTTTTGATATATGAAGTAATTATTTGGGCATCATCATTTATGATTGTTCTAGCACTCTGGCTCATTGTTAAGGCAACCCGATTTGTAATGTATACTCCTATATGGTGTGCAAGTAGGAATGTTCCAGACCATGGAGGTTGCTAGACTCCAGGACTTGGTATCCAGTGGAGCTGATTTCAGGGACTTCTTGGGGGTTAAAGCTGCAAACGTCTTCTGAGATAATTTAAACCAGCCCCTTGTTTTAGAGTTGAAGGAATTAAGACCCAGGAGATGACAGAGGTTGATCAAGGTCACCCATCTGTTTAGCAGAAGAAATGGTTGTAGAATCCAGGACTTCGAATTCCCAGTTTAATTCTCCTACTATATGCTGAACAGTATTAGAACTAAATGAGAAAAACAATTGATAAAGCATTGCTTTCTTATGTGCTTTCGATGGATTTCTGGTGAGGAGGCTGTCATGCGGGAGACCCTGCTCACTGCGCCATGTGTCGTGCAGGGAGTCCGGCAGGGTCTCTGCTCCCGCTCCCCATACAAGAACGCAGGATATGGTGAGGCCAAAAAGGAACACCCACGGAGCCATAGGTAGGGGAGTCACACCACTATATTCTCTCTGGCGGCACTATACTCTCACTGGAGGCTGGATCCACACTGTCCACAAACCGCCATCCACACTTGCCAGCCCAGCCGCCATCTTCTTGCTAGCCCCCGTTCTTCCTCTCTTCTCTCTTCTCTCCCTCTCTCTCTTCGTAGCCACAGCAGTTATATTGTGGCCAATGGCTCACTGGTTACAGCTGACGGCCAACTAGCCACAGCTGATGGCCATGCAATCACAGTTGGCCATTTACTACCTGAGCCAGCACCTGTCTATGTGAGGCTGAGAGCCTGGAAACCACTCTCTGGGGCTCCGCCCCCACAGAAGCTGAGAGGGAAAACATTTAAAAGGGCTTTTACTCAGCCACCTTTTAGTTTATCCCCATCTCTGAGATGCGTCTATAGCAACTGTGTTCCCAGTTTAATACTTTGAGCTCATTTTAATATTGTGCATAATTCATATGGATTTTTTCCTTTGGATTTAAAGGTTGGCGTTTGTTTTCTGTAAGTTTATGGGACTGAGATCAGTTGAATGAGCTTAAGTGAATTACGCAGTTTCTGTGAAGTGAGGAGTAACCATTCCCCATGTTGAGAAAACATGCTTCTGCCTTGTTGTCGGAGGGCTATGTGTACTTAATTATGCACAGAATGCGCTGCTGGGAGAAACTCAGACTTAGGAAAGGCCTGTTGGTGACAGCGATTCTCTTTGGTTGAGGCTAAACTAGAGGCCTGGTGACCGTCGACAGGCAAGCAAGCAACTGGCACGCGGCCTCTAGAGGGCAGTGTTAACTTACGAGTCAGTCGCCCGAAACTGGTGGGTGTCTAAGGCCAAAGGAAATAAACAGTACTGAATGTCTTGGACATTCCCCTTTCCTGGAGTTCTAGACATGCACGGATAAGCAGTTATGTTTCAGGTTGGTACCTTTTTTGAGCCTGGATATCCTGGACTCATTTTGAAGTTCTAATCTTTGTACTGTAGAGAAAAGGACACAGGATAGAGTATCCACAGATCTGGGATCTAGTCCTAGTTTTGCTACTAATTAATTGTGTGCTGGTAGGGCTCTGGCTTCCGTTTCTCACCTGAAAAATAAAGGGTCTAATATTTCTTTTCTAAAACCTATGAGTCTCTTGGTTCTTCTTTTCTGCCTCATTTCCCCAGGCCTTACTCAATACTCAATTTCATCCCAGGGCTTACCTCTGACTTTTAAAAGAGGTATCAGGATATCCTCTCTCTGGGTAAAACTCACCTTTCTGTCTTGGCTACCAGGTCAGGCTTCTCTTCCAGGAATGTTTCTTGCAGCATCACCCTTCCAAATTAGCCGCCGTGGTCTATTAAGGCTCACCAAAATAGCTTATCAGCAAAATTCCTCAGTGACCCTTGTTATAGGTTGAATTGTATCCCCTCTCCCCCATTCATGTGTTGAAGTCCTAACCCACAGTATGTGACCTCAGAATGTGACCTTTTTTGGAAATAGGGTAGTTGCAGATGTACTTAGTTAAGTTAGGATGAGGTCATACTGGAGTAGAGTGGACTCCTAATCCAATGTGATAAGTATCCTTAAAAAAGGGGGAAATTGGATACGGACATGCATAGAGGGAGAATGCCATGTGAAAATTGGAGTTATGCTGCTACAAGCCAAGAAACTACCAGAAGCCAGGAGAGATGCTGGGGACAAATCCTTCCTTAGTGCCTTCAGAATGAGCATGATTCTGCTGGTGCCTTGATTTTGGACTTCCAGACTCAGAACTGTGAGACGGTAAATTTATGTTGGCTAAGCTGTTCAGTTTGTGGTACTTTCTTATGGCACCCCTAGCAAACAAATACCACCCTAATTTAGTTAGGACATCAGAGTATATATAGAATGTGGTTTTTCCTAGATGGCTGGGAAAATCTCAGTGACTTAGTCCTGCCTCCTGTACTGTACTCCATCAAGGTCAATATTACTGGGTAGTTCAAACTAACAGCAATTTTTGTATAACTTAAGACATTTGATGCATTAGCTGGGAGAGATGCAGCCATCCAGGGGCAATATAATTTATCCTCCTATGGTATTTGATAACCCTTATGCTTCCCCAACTTAAACTGGCCTCAGAAGCAAGAAAAATGTGCTAGCGGTTCAGTGATTCTAAACTATCTTCAACTTTATAGAATATTTGACATGCAGGGATTCTCATTTCCTAAATAAATAAGGGCAAAAGTTTGATTTTAAACTGTTTCTAACAAAAACTGTCAATTCATAGCTCTAACTTTTGATTGTACCAATGAAGAAAGGAATTAACCATGGTCATTTGTGTTAGAAGACCTTTCATCTCTGTTTGTCTCCAAGGATACCCCAAAGCCAAAAGATACTGAGAAAATAGGACAGAAGTTGTATGTCAGGGATGGGGAGTTGGGGGTATGGTTAGAAATGCCTTGATGAAAGGCATGTTTTTTTTGTAGCATCCACAACTCAGCTGAAACCTCATTAACACTTATTAACACTCACTGTAGAAACTTAGAGAATAGAGACCATAATATGAAGATGGACAGAAGAAAGGAAGTAGAAAGATGAAAACATTCAGAGTTGGTAGCTTGCAGGGCAGGACACATTCTGATTTCTAGCTATGCCCTCAAAATGTAACTGCCCTGGGAAAGGCACCGCATTAATCCTGGTGAGCCGGGTGAGGGGGTAACTGGTTTGTCCACTTTCACACAGGTCAGGCAGATAGACATGGAAATACCACCCAGGTCAGGTCAGTGTAAAAAATAGGTAAACCAGATTGGAGACAATGGATTGTTTGGCAGAGTTAGCTGTTTTTATATGGATTTTGACCACTGTAATGACTAACTCAGCTGTGCATGTAGAAACTGTCATGTTTATAGTCTGCTTGATGAACAACAGTAGCATGTGCCACAAAAATTGTGAGGAAACATCTGATCTTTATAGTCTCCAAAAGGTCACAGACTGAAAAAAAAGTTTTCCAATTTTTTTACTAGTGTTCTCTGCTTAAATTATTTTTCTATGGAAAATAATTTCAATCATCTTGAGTGTGGATGACCTCAGTTACCTCCTAGTGGGCCGTCCTACCCCTAGACTCTGTTAGGACCTTCCAACCCTACACCCTGCAGTCTTCTAAACCTTCCTAAAATACCTGTGTCACTATCTGCACACAGACAATGGCTTCTTTTTCCTAAAAATTCAAGGTCATATTCTTAACATTTACGCAAGGATTGTACTACCTGCACCAACTTTCCTGTACATCTGTAACACTGCTTAACTAATTTGTAATCTTACCATGTAACACTTAATTTTAAGCTCCAACAGGCTACTTGACATCTCAACGTAGATATAAATATCTTACATGTTATATGTCCAAAACAAGGACTTGTAGTTCCCAGTTCCCTTACCTGTTCCTCCCCCAGGATGCTCCATCTCAATATATGGCATCGCCATTCACCATCAGGTCAAAAGGTTCGACGTTATCCTGGATTACCATAGTCTGGCTATCACCATGGTCTATCCATGTTACCTGTTAAATACATTCAAATTGGACTCTCTCCTATCACGTCCACTGCCTCCATCTAGTCTGAGCTAGCTAGCATCCTCTCTTACTAATGACTTTAATAGCCTCATAAATATTTTCCTGTTTCATGCTTTTCCCCTAAAACCTCAGCTTCCACACATAAAGAGGAATCTTCAAAACATATATATTGGATTATATCATTCCCCTTTATAAATCTCCCAATGATTCCCCATATCATCTAGATTCAAGTCCACATTCACTGCTATGGCCCCAAGGCCCTGTATGACTTGACTCCCCTTTTCTGTCCCCATTCACCCCACGATTCCCTAGGCACCATCACCCTGGTTTTGTTTTTATTTCTAAAATGACATCTTGTTCCCTTCCCGTGACCTTTGCACTTCCTGTCACTTCTGATTGGGTCTTGGTTCCCCAGAGCTCCATGTGGCTGGCTCCTTTTAGTCATTTAAATTTCAGCTCAAATGCTGTCTTCCCAGAGAGGTCTTCCCTGACTATCCAATTTAAGCTAGAGTTCTGAGTACTTTCTATGCTATTTTCTTATTTTATATTTTTTGCAGACTTATCACTATCTGAAATTATTATTTTTTGTTTACTTATTTATTGTCTGCCTCTGGCCACTAGATTGTGAGTACCCGACAAGGTGGAGCTTCCTTTGACTTCTGTGACCTTGTCACTGTGATATCCCAGCACCTAGTACAGGATTGCATTGCTGTAGGTGCTCCAGGCACTTTTTACAAATTGAATGGAATCTATATTTAAGCCAAATCAGTCTAGTTATAGGCTCCAGAACATGACATAGTTTATATTCCTTGCATTTTAAAAGCCATTTCCTTTTATCTGAATACCACATACTTTACCTCTCTCCTTTTGAAAATCATTTACATCTTTCAAAGTTGCATTCAAACACCACCTTTCTCAATCACTCTAGTACATAGTTATGGCCCCTCCTGTAGTCTTATAACTATGATTGTCAGACTCATCAATTTTTTTTTTATTGTCCATATGTCACCTTGAAGTGTAGATTATCTTTTTATGTGTGTATGTCTTACATTCGCAACTGGATTATAAATCCACTGAAAACTGGGATCTGAAGACATGCTATGTATTTTAGTTATTGTTGTTACTATTAAAATATGCCAGCCATATATAGATGTTGAAGAAATATTTATTAATTCATTTCCTTTTCACACTGAGGCATAGTTTTAAAAATCAATTTATAAATTTGAAATAATTCTTGCTCTTAGGTGACTGACAACATTTTCATTTATAATAGTATTATGTTAAGGGTATATCTGCGGAGCCCCTTCCCCCCTATCCCAGACATGACAACATTTGGCCTCATAGTCGCAGCCCCTCCCCTAAAGGTCATCTAGCCAACACCACCAGACTTGGGGGCCCAAGGGCAGTGCCTGGTGCCACTGTCATCTGCTGTCCCCTCTCCTCTCCTGCAACCAGTTTGTATTCATTGTACTGTGCTTTCTCTTCCCTGATTACCTGATGTATAGAAATAAATGTCCTTTTCCTCCTGACACGAACAAAAGGTGTATCTGCAGAAACTAATTTCCAAATAATTGGTACTAACCGGAAGCTTTAATAATGAGCTGCTGGGCTCTGCTGTCCCTTCAGTTTGTATAGACAGATGTGACTTTAGAAATTTATCATAGACACAATAAGGCATAAAGAATACTTGTAGAACAACTAAACTAATACATCCATAGGCAGGAAATTTAAGAGATGCACTTTGTAAAGAAGAAGATATCCTTATAGAACTCAAACTTTATATCACAGGAAAAGCAAGTACTTAGTCTTGTAGAAGGATCATTAATTATCAAAAGATATAATATTGTCTTTGACCAATCACAGTTCATTCTTTTTATTTAAGAATTTGTCAACCTGATATATTCCCCTACTCTTCCCCCAGGAAATAATATTGATAAAATCAAGCATCACAGCTTGATTTTAGCTTTCCTCTCTCCATTTACAATGTTATTTAGGCACTTGTTCATGCTTATCTGATTCCCCTCTGTTTCCAAGGTAGCAGTATCCCTGATTTCAGAGAGAATCCATCATCTAACTGTAGATAGCACTTTTTCCTAGATTGTCTAGGATTGAGCCATACTTACTTCCACTTTTCCTCTATCTTTAATGTCTAACTGAATTGTGTCTTCTTTCAACATGCAAATATGCTCACTGTATAGATAAGTCTTGGCTCTTATGCTCCCTTTGGCTGCCATCCTAGCTTGTCTTACATTCTCATCAGCTTATAGAAAGAATAGTTCCTACTCTTCTATCCTCACATTCATTTATAATAGTATTACGTTAATAGTATTACCATATCCTTCTAAGACAGAGATCTTACCATCTTCCCATTTGAATGGTATTATAATAAATAAATGGATGAATGTTTTTAAGCAAATTTTCCAGTACAGTTGATTCTTGTTATGTGTGATGCTCATGCTCTATAAAGCAGAATTATCAAATACTGATTCATTGTTCTTAGAGGAAATACAGGGTTAGGTTCCTGTGAGCCTCTGGTCATATTTTTGTCATTTGATCTGTACCTAACCTTGTTTTTTGTATGGTTCTGTTTAACGACACTTTACTTAATGTATATTGTTGATTTATGAAGAATCCTAACCTTGGAAATGCCATCTCATCACTTTTGTCTTACTTAAATCATTGGAAGCAAGCCACCAGGTCCAGTCCACACACAAAACGTGCATACCAGGGGCTCCACATTGGAAGTCATTTTAGAAGCTATTTTCCACCCATCCCCTTTTTCCTTTTGTCCTGCTATAAAATACTTATTGAGCAACTGTTTTGTACTTGGTATTATAGAATGTACTCTAGGCAAGTATAATCAAATCATGTTGATTACCACAATTACCCAAGGAAGCTTTTACAAATACAGACTCTTGTATCTCACCTCCAGATAGTCTCACTCAGCAAATCTAGATATCATCTGGTAATGTGTACTTTAAAAGCACCTCTGGAATTCTGATTATATATCAAGGTAGAATTCATGTCTCCAGGATTCTTTCCCTCAGTGGCTCACAGTCTAATGGGGAAGATAGGTGTGTACACCAATAATTACTGTTGAGTTAGGCAAATGCTGTAGAGTCACGCACAGGATGATTTGAAGTATAAAAGAAGGACATTTAAATGGGAATTCAATGGGTAGAACAGAGCCAGGAGTAACTCCTTAGAGGTTGTATTCCTGAGCAAGTCTTGACCTAGGAGTAACATTAGCAAAGAATAGGGAAGGGAAATGGATCTCAGGTAGGAGGAATATGGTGCAGAGCATTATAGAGGCCTGAAAACATGGCAAGGAATTATAAATAGTTTGCTATGAATGGAAAAATGTGACATTCTCTGTAAGTACTCAGTGGCCTGTGTGTGAGTGCAGTGAAAGTGGCCAATTGGGTTACCCAGGGTTGGAGTTTTGCTCTGAGGTTGGGGCAGCAGGTTAAGGGAGCTGCAGATAGTGGCAAAAGAGTGATTGGCACAATAGATCTAGTGGGCAAGGCAATGAAGTGAAGTAGGAAATGAAGTGAAATCTGGGGAGAAAATATAGGGTGAAGACCTCCATGAGGTTCCAGAGTGCACGTTTGGAGATTGGGGATGGGGGAGCCTGCATATTCAGGGAGCATCAGAACTGAAGGCTATAGAGCTCGAACCCTTTATGGTACAGCTCTAGGAGGACAAGAACTTTAAACTGACCTAAGAAAGAGACTGGCTATCATCTGGATAGATAAAAGGTAAGGGAATAAAGTTGACAACAAGTCTGTCATACTACAACCAGCAAATGTTGGGTATTTTAACTCAGAACATGAGGGACTTAAAAAAATTTTTTTGATAGGCACCAACTGGTACGTAGAATCTTCATTTTTAGTGGAAGAAAGGTCTTCCAAGAAGTCACAAACATACTGAAAGCTTCTTTTTATCCTAGAAGGGTGAGTAGATCCAATAGATTCTTTAAAAAAAATTAAGTCTTATAATGTACACTGAATTGATAACTTCAAATTACAGTTGAATAAATCATGAGAATGAAAACTCCTTTTTTCTCTTGAAAATTGAAAGTTTTTTTTTTTTAAATCTCTCTTAAGAGGAAAATACCAGATTACCAGTGGGTAGAAGCCTGCCATTTGGATATCATTCTGCCCCAGTTGCCCTGGACTTCTGAGGAGAGGTTTGTGGAGACCTGGGCCACTCTTACCTCCCATGGGGTTGTCCCCAGTACTGGTGAGGATTTCAGATGCCAGCCTTCACCCAATGAGACACACATTATGAATGTTTCTGAAAACAGTCTCCCTGAAGTGCATTGAAACCATCTCTAATGGTTCCAAATCACACATGGTTACTACCTTCATTTGGGAGGAGAAGAGCTTGAATTCCGCAGTTAATTATAATTAGAAGCCACATTATAAAATATAAATGGTTCAGTGAAGAATTGATGACAAATTCTACTCCAGATGGTTGGGGATGCAAGCAGTAATGTTATCATTTACAGTGTCTTTAGAGGTTTCCTTCTCACACAGAGCTGCTGATTGTCACGGCTTCACGTTATGCAACATCTTCTGAATCAATGGTGCTGAGCTGTGGTGATTATACAGTGTATTAACCAAACCATCACAAAAACATGGCTCCTGTTATGTCAGTCTCACCTCATGGATCCAGTTGCATATATGTTTTAAATAGTCCAGGGAACATTTTCTTCATTTTCCATTTTTGAGACTGTGATGTCTGGTGCAAATAGCAAAGCAGAACTGAAAGAAATTTGCGATGCCTGAGGCTCTTCAAAGGAATTTTCCAAAAGATTTGTGAATCAATAACTGATAGACTCAGCCATGCAGAGCATTTGTTTGTTGCCTCTGATGGTTTAAATCTCTCCTCTTATAAACAAATTCCTTTCGAATAATAAAGGACATCAACTAAAACCTCATGGTAATGCCCCAGAAGCTGGCACTCTCTTAACAGTTAAGCTCTGCTCTCAAGATTTATGGGGAACTGCTGATTGTAATTAACCAAAAACACTCAGAAGTCTAACTTGAAATAAAATACTCAAACCAGAAAGCATATTCTCAGAGTATTTACTCGTTATTTTTTTTACTGTGGTCATGAGGAGATTTTAAACTAATAAATCTAACACATAGGCTTAGGGAACAAAAAGATCCTAGTTGTTCAGCTAAGTATTTAAATCTGCCTTTACTCTAAATCCTGGACCCTTTTGATTTATCTGTGAAAATGGAAAATGCATTTCCTCTTAAATTATATGTGTTAACACTGGCTTGGGTTGTGCTATCAAGGGAGTGGGACAAGTGTCCTTTTTAATGAATTTTTTTTTTGCAGTGAAAAATTTTTGTACTTAGAATTAGCCAGCTGGTCTCAGTTTAGATGACCCCAATTTTGCTGGCAACATCCAAAGCATCATAGTCAGGAGCCAGTTGAACATATGTCTTCTTCTCTCCATGAGGCCTGACCAGGGTGTTGACCTTGGCTATGTCAATGTCGTAGAGCTTCTTCACGCCTCTTTGATCTGGTGCTTGATGGCCTTGACATCCATCCACAATGAACACATGTGTTTTGTTGTCTTCTACCTTCTTCATGGCTGACTCAGTACTTAGGGGAACTTGCTGATGGCATAGTGGTCAAGCTTGTTTCTCCTGGGGGCACCCTTCCCAGGATGTGTGGGCTGCCTTCAGAGCCACAGTGTCTTGGGCCCTTGGAAGGTAGGTGACATGCAGATCTTTTATTCTTGGCTGTGGTTGCCTTTCAGCACTGCTTTCTCTGCTGTCAAAGCCTTTCCTTTGGCTTCAGCTTTGGGAGGAGCAGGGGCTTCCTTCTTCGCTTTCGATGCCCTCTTCATGAAAAGCTAGTGACAATTCTTTCTGATTTAAAAGTTCTTTAAAGCCTTGCATGCCTATTACAGTAACCCCCCAAATACAGACAAACCCCAAACAGCCTGAAATATCCTCATATTCTAACCCACACAAAGATAACTATATAGTCCATTCAGTTTGGTATCTATCCTTCTTGGTTCACACATCTTAGGTTCTGTTATCATATCTTATTGATATTGTATCTTACTTATCTCTTGGGTAACTGCGAGCTATCATTGTCCACTGCCTGCGTGTAGAGCTGGAAGGTCATACACGGGCACCCTACTAATCATTATGGTCCTGTCTGGGTTTCCTCCTTAGGTATTCTTCCCATCTTTCTTCTTCCTCTCCTTTTTGTTTTGCTTTCCCTCTCACTATGTGATTGTGAGTAAATTCCTTAAATTCTCTGTGTCTCAGTTGCTATGAGGAAAACATGGGGAAATAATGCAAAGTACTTGGCGCAATGGCTAGGAAAATTAAAAGTTCAGCAAATGGCTACCATTTAACTGAATGTCCCTTTTGGTGTGGGAGACTTGCAATCTAAGCACTGAGATACTCGGGACAATAAGTAGACACACTTAGTGTAATGGTCACTAATGGCAATAGCATGAAAAAATCAATTTGAAACATGCCATAATAGTTCATAAACCTTTAAAAAATTCTTGTGAAACTAAACCTGTGCGTTTAGCATGGTTTTCCTGTGGTGTACTTGCCTCTCTACCAAATCTGTTTGTTGCTTATATCTCTTTCTTTTCTCTGTGTTTAATATAAATTATATGTTTTCTATTCTGGTTAGAATATCTTATGTTTTACGTTGTGGAAATTATTCTAACTGTGTTTAATAATGGTCATTGGATTATGGGTTCACTGCACACAGCTACTGGAGACTAACGTGGACGAAAACAACGACAGCAGATTTCATCAGTAATCCCTAGTTTTTATGCAGCGGTGGCACTCTCCAGGCACCCCCCCGGGGTGTACAGGGGTCAGTGTTGACCTTTTTTCGGAAATGGGCCGTACTGACAGAGCTGGGAACATTAAATTCATTTTGATTTCAATGTTAGAGTTAACAACATTCAAGTGGAACAGAAGCACACGACCTCTATGGCTCTATAGATTATTGACACCAAGAAAATCTGCTCAGTTCACTTTGCTTCATGAAATTTAAGTAGCTTCAGAAGCTGAACTTATGATGTTAACACATTTAATTAGTTAAAGACAATTGAGAATTCAAAAGAGAAGACAGAGAGGAAAATGACACAGGGATTCCCTGCCCATCCCCCATTTCCACCCTCCCGAAAAACCCCCAAACATCTGAATTTCATCTTAAATTAAGCAAATTGAATAGGTCATGCTAAAAGTAGACACTGCTGACATGGGTAAATTAGAACTGGCACGTGATCCTCTCTCTTAGTAAACATAATGTGTTGCTTCATTCTGGAGTGCTTCTGAAAGCCAGAAAATCAGTTGTTGCCTGATTGGCAAACGTTCTGGATGACTGAGATGGTTTCAGTAAAAAATGTCAACCCCTCCCCTGGGAGTGTCTGTGATGCAGTTGTGTGGTCAACAGCAGGCTTGGGTTGGGTCGGTATGGGGTCAGGAGAGAGCCAGACAGATGTCAGGGTCTGAACTGAGCCAGTGATTTGGGAGCCTGGAAATAAAGACTAGGGAGTCAGTAGTTTAGTGTGGCCAAGAACAAATGGAGGTCAGGAAGCCAGGACATCAGGGAGGAGTAATTAGGTCTGGGACATGAAAGATGGGAGAATCAAAGGTTCAGAAGTTCAGATAATTTGCAGATCTAATGTAGCACAAGCAAGCAACACAAGTAAGAATCAAGCCAGCAAATGTACAAGCCATTTAGGGTCTTTTGTAGCATTTTACCTGGGTTGGGCTTGTCATATTTTACCAAGTAATCCCAAGGGACTGGAGTTACATACTCTGTTCCAAATTCCTGCACCTTCTGCTGACCAGCTGTGTGCCCAAGTCAAGTAATAGCCCAAAGATCTAATTTCTTCACCTGTTAATCCCCATTAATACCATTGTCCATATTCCATGGGTCTCCTGAAATTATGGTCATGTTGTGATAAGTTACCTGTACATTTAATAATTTGTATACTTTTCTGGTTGTATGGTATGCATCAATAAAATGCAGAAAGCAGCACTTGTAAATAGATTCTTGATAAATCCATAAGTCACATCTGAGCAATTCTTTAACCTTGGTTGTACTTAGCTGAGCTTGTTTGACATATGGTTATTTATTTATTTTTTAAATGCAGGCAAATGCTGCTTTCTTTGCCAAGGTGATTGGATTACATTTGGGCCTATACAACCTAAAACAGTAAACAATTCAGACAGGTAAGCCGCTACAATGTATCAAGCACACATATAGACAAACATGTCGATAGTTGTTAAATTTAAATTCTTCTGCTTGGAATTATATAATTACCATCTTCCAATTATGGGAAATTCTGGGATGTTAATAGGTATTAAGTTACAAAAAACTTCCATGGCCAACTGAGTTTTGGAAACAACTAAGCAGTTTTTTTTGTTTTTTTTTAAATCCTTGAAATTCTCAGTGTTTTTCACTTCCAATGTGCTTTGGGATTCTTTAGAGATAAATGTAATTTTGCATGTTTTTTTTTAAAAAATAGAACCATATCCTCATGAATCAGGTTGGAACATACTGATGTAGACATTTTTTTGACCCACAGTTTGTGTTGAAATAGAAAATTTAGTTGGTTAATTGATACTGGTATTCCTACAAAGACATTATCATAATTTCCTTAATTCTTAGGCCACTGTTACTACTTTATTTGGAAATTGGGAATATACTTTTATGACTTAGTCCAATAGATTTCAAATTCTTCAAGGATAGGAACTGTGGTGTATATATATATATGATTTGTGTTCCCAGTTTCTATACTTGGTAGGCGTTAACTATTTTTAAAAAATAGGGCACATTATAAGTAAGGGGATTTTTTAATGAAATTATATAGAAGGTAGGCATTTCTGTGAAGTTTTAATTCTTCTAGTGGGCTAAGGACTATGGAATTTGGAAGATAATTTATACGTAGTATTAATAATTCAGTGTTCTTTCAATCCCAGACTTTAAAAGTTACGGGCACTGTTTGGTAAGAACGTGGGGTTTCGTTCTCAAAGTCTTTTCCTAGCTCCGTCTTTCATTCACTGAAAATGCTGAAGATATTCATAAGCGATAAACCTTGTAAGTTGTCTCCTTGATCTCTATCTAATCTTTTCTCTTCTGCCACCAGAATCTTTTCTAAAACACTAGTCTAAATTAGGGGTCAGCAAACATTTTCTGTAAAGGTTAGATGGTAAATATTTTAGATTTTATGTGTCACACAGTCTTGGTGTCTATTGTAACTACTCAACTCTTCCATTGTAGACCAAAGCAGCCAAAGATAATATATAAAGAATGGGTGTGGCTATGTTCCAATAATACTTTATTTAGAAGAATAGGCAATGGGCCAGATTTGGGCCTTGGGCAGTTTATTTACTGACTCTTGGTCAAAATTATGCCAGTGGGTTACTTAAAATCTCTTGATGATTTCCCACTGTAACAGAATAAAATTCAATATAGCTAACCTGGTATTATGTCACCCTTCACAATCTAGCCCCAGTTTATCATTCTACTATTATTTTTAACTACATGCATCCCAAACAATTCTCCAGTGCATTATGTTAATTACATCCTGGGTGGGTTACCCACCAGCAAGAGCCTCTGGTTATCCTGTTCCCCAAACTAAACCAACACCTTTGCTACAGCTGACGCTGCCCTAAGATCAGGCCTTCGATTCCACAGGCATTGTCATGAAGTTTGAATCCTAATTCCCAAATCTTAGTAATCAGAGAGGCCTATGTTTAACCGACTGACTTGTCATCAGAAAATGGACAAGCTGGACATATCCATATGTATGGGTTGTGTCAAAGATTCAAACTGATATTTTTTATATACATTTTCAATTCTGAGTTATTAAACATATTCATTAAATTCTTCAGAAATTTAATAGTAGCGACAAAGTTTCCTAAATATATAGTTGATGGAGAAAGAGCAGAGCGACACAGCACATATGTATTATTATTGGTAGTTTACTGAGAAACATTTTCAATTCTGAAGGTGATCAAAACCACAGGTAATTAGGGGAGGTAAGATAAAAGATTGAGAAAATTGAATAAAAATGTCAATAAACACGGTTTACAGAATTGTAAAAATATTCTTTTGGTTTAAGACTTCTTAACTTTTGAGTGTTCATTCATTTATTCCATGAATGTTTAGTGCTTGACTACTATTTTCTAGGCAATGTTTGAAATTCTGGAATGTATGGATGTTAAAGATATTATGAATAAATACCTATCACCAGTATTTCAAATATTAGCACAATGAACATTTGAAATATCTGCCACAGTCAGACTTCTCACTCTATTTTGGGTGTGTGTTTTTTTGCAGTGAGATAATGTTAGGGGTTGGGTATTAAAATATTATCTTGTGTGGAAAA
Organism: Rhinolophus sinicus; assembly: GCF_036562045.2. Classification (NCBI taxonomy): domain Eukaryota; kingdom Metazoa; phylum Chordata; class Mammalia; order Chiroptera; family Rhinolophidae; genus Rhinolophus; species Rhinolophus sinicus. The sequence goes on from NC_133755.1 coordinate 112,003,504, forward strand.
ACACTTTAAGATGATGTTGTTGTTATTTTAACAAAGTAATCCTCAGAGTTCTATTTGATTTTATGCTTTTTGTCATTCGGCTTCTCAATAGTAATGTCTCTACCAGACTGAAATAATCTGTCTTCCTCTAGAATACTGGCCAAATGAAATTCAAATTAATTCCGAAATGAAAGATGACATTTAATCAAGGTAAACACATTGGTGACCATTTGAAAATACATTTTAAAAAGTGACTTCACCAACCAGATGGTGTCTTCCTGCAAACAGCTGGCTATAGAAGAAATATTCTGTACAAAGTTAACTTGTGGTTGGCTCCTAGCAGGAGTAGATTGTCTTTTTTCCCCCTTTTATTTATTTATTTATTGGGGAAGGGGAACAGGACTTTATTGGGGAACAGTGTGTACTTCCAGGACTTTTTTCCAAGTGAAGTTGTTGTCCTTTCGGTCTTAGTTGTGGAGGACGCAGCTCAGCTCCAGGTCCAGTTGCTGTTGCTAGTGCAGGGGGCACAGCCCACCATCCCTTGCAGGAGTCGAACCGGCAACCTTGTGGTTGAGAGGACACGCTCCAACCAACTGAGCCATCTGGGAGCTCAGCGGCAGCTCAGCTCAAGGTGCCGTGTTCAATCTTAGTTGCAGGGGGCGGAGCCCACCATCCCTTGCAGACTCGAGGAATTGAACTGGCAACCTTGTGTTTGAGAGCCCACTGGCCCATGTGGGAATTGAGCCGGCAGCCTTTGGAGTTAGGAGCACAGAGCTCTAACCGCCTGAGCCACCAGACCTGCCCTAGATTGTCTTTTTTCTTTATTCTTTGACTGAGAATGGCTCAGGACAATGCACTTGACCCCACTCCCAAGTGGAGGCCCCTGCACAGGGTCAACAATGGTGACGAGTGTAACAGTAATGGGTGTGGTCTGCTTCCGTCCTAAGGTTCAACTCTCTTGGGAGCCTGTCAGTGATGACCACCCAGTTGATAGCCTATTTCCAAAGAGCAAACTGGGATCAGACTTGTAGATTGACTATTCACACTGCTCTGGGTATGGGCAAATGCCCCAATGCCTTGACTATTTTCCTTTCTGTTGTGTTCTGTATCAGCCTTCCCTGCTTGGAGAGGGAAGACCTCACATTTGGTTGAAAGTATGGGAAGGAAAGAGGCAAAAGAGGCCATTTTTGTTGTTTTGATTCCATGTTACTTGGGCTCATCTAACCAGGCATATGGAGTCTCCAGGTGGTCTGCATGGCTTAGTGTGCAGGGCCACAGACTCAGAGCAATACTGTGTTTACTTGATGGCCACTACCTTCTGGGCATATATTTCCTTCTGTGTGTGTACATTTCTCAGAGACCTTGCAGGGAAAGGAGACAGTTTAAGGACAGGGTTTTGAATTAATTTCCCATGCCTGAGCCGTATTTTTCTTTATTTTTGTAGGCGTAAGTCTGTACCCCTTGTTGACATAACTTGCATATGCTTCAAAGGAACATAGACCTTCAAATGTAGTGAGCAAATAATTGAATTTTGTTTATTTTCATATAACAAAATGATGAACACACAAGGTAAAAAAAAAATCAAACAATGAAAATGAATATCCACTTAGAAGTGATTATTTGACCTCTAACTCACAGTTCCACTTACCAGAGGTAACAATTCCTTTCAACACTTTGTAATGTATGCCTCCAGAAATTTTTCATGTATATATATCAATGCATAATTCAAAAGCATGTTAAAAATTTTAACTAGCATTATTTAAAAAACACATATGCACAAATGGGATTAAACCATTTCATAATTTGCTTTTCTAAATTTAAGAATGTCTTAAAGATTGTTTCATAGCAGCACATGGAGACCTACCTCATTCTTTTCATGGCTGTATCATTTTTCACTGCAAGGTTATACAATAATTTATTTAATGAGGGATTGATTGCTTTAAAGATAATAAATGTCCCATTGAATGAATAGGGCTGAATTGAAGATATGTCTCCCAAGGTAAAGATGTAATTTAAACTTACCTCCCTCCTTTGTTTTTTTCTTGGAAAATAAAAATTCAAGTCCACATATGTGGTTGTGCGTGAGTTTTGGAGACGTTAATGTTAATTTAACATCATTTGCAATAACAACAAGCAAAATTGTGGCTGGATAATATCTCAAGATATTAACCTATGTCTTGAACATTTCCTTCTTCTACATTACCCTGACAGCTCCTCCTGTCCCAGATCATGTCTCTAGACAATAGTCACCTGCATCCAAAGCAAAGACAAAGACTAGGAGATTTATAGAGAATGGCCAGTGGCTGAAATGTTAGGTTGGGAGACTCAGAGATTCTTTGAGTTCTCAGAAACCTGGGCAGGAGAAAAAGGAAAGGAAGGCAAAGGCACTACTTACAGGGGAGGAAAGAGTATGGGAAAAACCTGGGGAGGTGAGGAATGGAGAAGAACCACCCAGAGCTGAGGAATGGGGGACTCTGCTCTGAGTATCCTGTTCCCAGAATTCCCTCTTCCTGCTCCTGCTAGGTCATAACTTGTGGTCAAACTTGGAAAGGAAAGCTGTTGATGGTGGTGGGGAGCTGGGACACCTGAGGGAGTGGGGACTGTTGGTGTTATGGAAGGAAGCCTCATTCCTTGACCAGGATTGAACTGGATGAAGTGTTTGGAAATAACCCTGTGAGCTAGCTCAGTGGTGGACACAGAGGTCGCATGCTCTAAGTATAGTTAGAGTACGGAGAATGAAGAAGTTAAAAGAGACCCGTTGAGAAATGAACTTAATAAGTATGGGCAACTCTTTTTAAGGAGTTTTGCTATAAAGAGGAGCTGAGAAATGAGACTGCTGGGTTAAAGAAAGGTGGTCATTACAGTATCAATCATCATACAGCCATTCATATCTTTTGAAGGTTTACTATGTTCAGATGCTGGGTCGAGTACTTCCTATGCATTATCTCAACAACTATAAATCCCTGATATATATATGATATATAATATATGATATACAGAGGGTGCCAAAAAATGTATACACATCTTAAGAAAGGAATACTGTATTAAAATTGTAATACTCAGTATATACTGATAAAAAAAAAAGACGAATACAAGTCATGTTTGACTTCTGCAATTACAAGAGGTGCTCAAAGTGGTTACCATCAGCATCCAGACACTTCTGATTATCACGAACAACTGCTTGAGCAATGTTGACCAAAGTTTTCACTCATATACATGTTTTTAGCACCCCTGGTATATACAACATGCAATATGTTATCTATTATTCTGTTATCGAAATATGGTTAGGGAAGAGGTAATTTCCCTGATTTTACAGATGAAGAAATTGAGGTTTGGAATAATTAAGCTGATTGTCCAAGGCCTCACAGCTCGTTAAGTAGATTCAATATCTGAATTCAGGCAATTTCACTCCAGAGCCTGAACTTTTAACCACTGGACCATATAGCTTTCCTTGATTAGTAGGAAAAAGAATATTAGAAAAGCACATACATCTTCTCACAGGAGATGAGTCAAATATAGGAAGTGTAAGAAAAAACATCATCAGAGGAAAATGCCTCAGTAGTCTAGACTATGAAGTAAGTGTAGGCATTTTTTTGAGAAAGATAAATAAGGGAAGGGATATTAAAGTCATCCAGGTAAAACAATACAATTCAAATGATGGAACTGGATTTGGATGGGAGGTGATGGGATGTTGGAGCTCAGTGTGGGGGACATAGCCTCAGATCCCAGGTAGTTTTAGAGAGAGCAGTTTGTATTGAAATGGAAGTTATATTTGCAACCTTGACAAAAAGGGTCATTTATTTCAAAGATTGGGGTCCCTAATAAGGACCTCAAAAAAAAAAAAAAGACCAAAATGTTCTTTGTTATTACATTTTATGCTTGTAATTTGCTACTTATCTCTTTCCTAGACTGGGACATGTTTTTAGTAAAGTGACTTGTGCATATGTTGTCTGAAGTATTGCAGGGAATCCCAGGTATGAGTTGTGGCTGCTGATTGTTTGCCACTCAAGCATCCCTGCATCCTTCTGCCAACAGGTTCAACTTGCATCTGGGTAACTATCCCCCAACCCACTCCCAGGCTTCAGTCAATTATTTTTTTTATATTTCTGTGGCTACAGTGATTTGTTCATCCATGAACATGTGACCTAAGCCAGTCTAATCAAAATATGTCAGTTTTGCTAGAAATAAAAAGTATTAGTGCTGATTTCATCACTTTATTCCTTTTATGAAGCCACACCTGAGACAAATCATCCCCTGGACTTTCCAGTTAGGGGAGACAAAAATTTATTTTTTTAATTAGCTCATTTGTGATTGGATTTTCTTTTATTTGCAATGCAAAAAATCCTAATTAATAAGTAAAGGAGGGCAATTCTCTTTTATTCATTTGGCAGGGGAGCAGAAAAGATTAGTGATGAATGCAGGAAATTTCCCTTCTGGGAGGACTTCAAAAGTTTCATAATATGTAGTAATATCATTAAAAAAAATAGTATGAATATAGTTTTAACCTTCAAATTTCTTATGAATAAGTAACAAATAAGAGACATTCCTATAAACACAATTGCTAAACTCAAAGTCGAAACTTTGGTAATTTTGTATCCACTAATGGGTCAAATTTTTAAAAAAAGCAACAATCAACCCACAAGTCTTTCCCCCCCTCATTTGATATTTCCATTGTTACAAGGGGAGAATAAAACCTTTAAGACTTACAATGGGCCACATATTTCCCGCAAGCGCTGGAGTGTAGGAGTAAAACTAACTGTGAGGTTGCATCACCTTATTTCATTTCAACAAACATTTTTGTGCACCTTTCTCAGTGCTGGCTTCTTTAGTGAGTTGGGTCCAGGGAATGAAGAACTCTGCATCTGAAGTTTCCAGACCTGTCGTCTCTGCTGGATTTCCTCCCTGAGGCCACCACCACTAGTTTGAACTACATGTAGATAGACCTGGATCACCATGGCAGAGGCTTGAAGAATACCAAATTCAAACTATGAGTGTAAATCATATGTGTTAATTCTATAGAAATATTGGTATTATACTTCAGGTTCAAGTAATGTTATCACTTACAGTTCTTGGTTTATTTTATCGGAGAAAAGTTTTTGACTACTTATTATTTGTAGTTGATAATTTAGAAAATATCCATTATAATTTTCAATTGAAATCCATGTGTTGTTAACGAATGCAAAAAAATTTGCACTCTGAGCTCATTTGTTTTCTAACATGGACACTACTTCATCAGGGGAACTCAGAAGAATGAACCGTTACATAAACATCAGGAAAAGAAGTTGGAATATGTTATCTCCTATTGGTTCTCTGAGATAAAGATAATTCAGAAGGGAAACTTCTAAAGTTGTTGACAAAATACATTTTCTTGAAAGTCAGTTTCATTTTTCTGCCATCAAATTAGGTTTGATGATTTCCAAATGATTTACTTTCTTAGAACATGTAATGTCTAATTAATGTCTTATTAATTTTGTCATGTAAATAAAGTGAAGTTCTACTTTTACAATTCCATTCCTATATACAGTTAGAGAGTTCTAAGTTAGAAATGGTAAATACATAGTGCTCAGGTTTTAAAAAAAAGATTTTTATTAAATATAGCTAACATCAACATTATATCAGTTTGAGGTATACACCATGATTACTCAACATTTATATACCTAAAAAGGTGATCACTTTGATAATCCAGCAAACCATCAACATCATACCACACTATCACAATATTATTGACTATATTTCCTATGCTGTATATTACATCACCAAGACTTATTTGTTTTATACCGAGACATTTTAACCTCTTATTCCCCTTCACTTTTCTCCCCCTTTTTAAGTTTTTAATTACAGTTGACAGGAAGTATTATTTTAGATTAATTGCAGATATAGAGCATATGGTTAGACATTATATAATTTAAGAAGTGATCCTCTAAACTAGTCTAGTACCCACCTGGCATTATACACAGTTATTACCATATTATTGACTATATTCTGTGCTTTACTTTACATCCCCTTGACTGTTTTGTAACTATCAGTTTGTGCTTCTTAAACTTGTCACCTTTTCACTCTGCTCCCAACCTTTCCCCCATCTATCACTCCAACAAATCTAGTACTCACCTGATACCGTACATAGTTATTACAATATTATTGCCTGTAGTCCTTATGCTGTACCCTACAACCCATGGCATTGTTACAAAGCCAAGACTACTTTGTAAAAAGCATTTGTATTTCTTAATCCCTTCCCCCTTTTCACCCACCTCAGGCCCCCTCCAATTTGGAAACCATCAAAATGTTCTCTGTGTCTATGAGTTTTTTTCTGTTTTGTGTCTTTGTTTATTTTGTTCTTTTGATTCCACTTATAAATGAAAACATATGACATTTGTCTTTCTCTGTTTGACATACTACACTCAGCACAATACCCTCTAGGTCCATGCATTTTAATTGTAGATAGCAAGATTTTCATTCTTTTTTATGGCTGAGTAATATTCCATTGTATATATGTACCATCTCTTCTTTACTTTCATCCATTCAGGGACACCTGGGTTGCCTTCATATCTTAGTTATTGTAAATAATGCTGCAATGAACGTATGGATGCACATGTCCCCTTGAAATAGCATTTTGGGTTTTTCAGATAAATACCCAGTGGTAGGGTAGATAGTTCCTTCTTTGTCTCTTGTTATAGCCTTTATTTTAAAGTCTGTTTTTTCTAGTGTAAGTATTGCTACCCCAGCTTTTTTTCTTTTTTCTTTCCATTTTCATGAAATATTTTTCCATCCCTTTACTTTTAGTCAGTGTGTGTCTTTCAATCTATAGTGAGTCTCTTGTAGGCAGCATATGTAAGGGTCTTGTTTTTTTATCCATTCAGCCACCCTATGTCTTTTGATTGGAGCATTTAATCCATTTACATTTAAAGTAATTGCTGATAAATATGTAGTTATTGCCATTTTATTATTCATAGTTTTTGTCTTTTTTTTTTTGTCTTAAAGAAGTCCCTCTGACATTTCTTAATAATACTTGTTTGGTGGTGATGAACTCCTTTAGCTTGTTCTTGTCTGGGAAGATTTTTATCTATCCTTCAATTCTAAATGATAGATAGCTTTGCTGGGTAGAGTCATCTTGGTTGTAGGCCGTTGTTTTCATCACTCTGAATATTTTGTGCCAATCCTTTCTGGCTTGCAAAGTTTCTGTTGAGAAATCAGCTGACAGTCATATGGGAGATCCGTTATAAGTAACTAACTGCTTTTCTCTTGCTGCTTTTAATATTCTCTCTTTGTCTTTAACTTTTGGTATTTTAATTATGATGTGTTTTGGTGTGGGCCTGTTTGCATTTATCTTGTTTGGGACTCTCAGTGCTTCCTGGGTCAAATATCCATTTCCTTCACCAGGTTAGGGAAGTTTTTCCATTATTTCTTCAAATAGCTTTTAATTCCTGGTTCTCTCTCTTCTCCTTCTGTTACCCTATGATACGGCTAGTCTCAATGCCTAAGGCTTCCCTTCTCTGCTTGGCAGTGAGGGCTTAAACCACCGTTTTCAGCCTTCTTCCCTCAGTCTTTTCTCTGTGGTCTCTGCCGTGAATGTTGGGTTCAGCCGCGTTATATTCTGCCCCCTCAGCCCTGTGGGCCATAAGCGGAGCCCTAGCAGTCCAAGTTCTTCTCTCTCCCACAGCTGCGGTAGTTCTGGGATATAGCGAGCTTGGAGCACTGAGCTAGGTCTGCGTCCTTCACCCCTGCGACTCCGTCTCCGCACTTCTCCCTTCCCTCCTCCCCCGCTTGTGCAATTCGCCCACCTTTAGGTGAATTCAGTAGTGGGCCTCTTCGTCTTGCCTATCTGCTGTGCAGGGAGTCCTTTGTGGAGTTATTGTTGTTCGATTAGTTGTAAATTCCAGGGGAGCTTTACAGAGGCTCACCTAACGCCGTCATTTTGATGACGTCTCTCAAATGTTGGTACTCTTGATGCTGTCCCAGCAGCCCCTTAACTGTCCTCATTTTTTTTTGCATTCTTTTTTCTTTTTGCCATTTTGTTTAGGTGTTTTCTCCCACCTTCTTTACTTTTTCTTTTTTTTTTTTTGAAAGTTTAAATGAAAAATAAATTATTACAGTAAAAGACATATTGCCATTAATCCCCCTCAAAATACTCCCCCTCACTTTGAGCATATTTATCCTATCATTCTTGCCACTTTCTGAACCAGTTCTGGAAGTCCTCTTTCCTGAGTGTCTTTAGTTGCACTGTCATGGCTGCCTTGAGGTCCTGAATCATTTTGACTTTGGGGAAGAACCAGTAGTGACACAGTGCATGATCTAGTGAATAAGGTGAGAGAATACACACTTAATGTTTTTATTTGACAGAAATTGCCATGTGCCAGAAGGGATGTGTGAAGCAAAGCATTATTGTGATCTGCTACCTTATTTTCTAAATTGCTGATTCGATCCTCTGCTTTATCTAATCTACTGTTGACTCCCCTTAATGTATTCTTCATTTCTGTTATTGTACTTTTTATTTCTGACTGCTTTTTTTTTTTAATGTTTTCTATCTTAACTTTTATGTTTCCTATGTCTTTGTTGAAATTCTCCTAGAAATCACTGAGCATCCTCATAGCCAGTGTTTGGAAGTCTGCATCTGGTAGATTGCTTATCTCCATTTTGTTGAGTTCCTCTTCTGGAGCTTTGTTCTGTTCTTTTATTTGGGACATATTTTGTTGTCTCTTCATTTTGGCTGCCTACCTGTGTTTCTATGTATTAGGTAGAGCTATTATGTCTCCCAGTCTTAGTAGTATGGCGTTATATGGTAAGTATCCTGTGGGGCCCAGTGGTGCAGTTTCCCTGGTCACCAGAACTGGGTCCTCCAGGTGTGCCAATTGTGTGGTTTGTGTGTGTCCTCCTATTGTCATTGAGCCTTGGTTGTTGTTAGCACATCAGTGGGAGAGATTGGCCCTTAGGCTGATTGGTTGTGAGGACTGACTGTGACTACAGTGGGGGAGTTGTTGTGCAGGGTCTTATCCCACAGAGCAGAATTCACTTTAGCAGGACTCTGGTGCCTGCTCAGTCTGCCCTTTGGATTTGTTGTCCTTGGAGGAGGCCAGGTGATACTCTGGCTCAGTCCAAACCTGGCCACTGGGTGTGTCAGCCCCAGGGCCTTCTGTGAAGGGACCCACTGTAGGCCAAGTTCAGCCACAGTCTGTGCCCTGTCCAGGGCCACCTGGAATGAGCTACAGTCTGTTTGATCTGGTGCTTGTATAAAACAAAGTGTGTTCTCAATAGCAGTGTTCAATAAGATACTGTCAACCACTAACACCTACCCATTACCTAACTTGTTGCCTAACAAGAGTGTGGGGAATCTGATTAATTTTGAAAAAAGAGAAGTTAAGAAATGATAGCATGTGGCATCAGAGCGAATGTGATGAAGGCAAAGCTCGAAGAAGGATTATGGGAAACAATAAAGACACTGGGAGACTGAAAAGGTGAGATCAAATTTTTATGTGGGGGATTTCTCAAAACAAAACAAATCAGAATAAAACAAAGTAACGAAAGACCTGTGCTGTCTTATAAATTTTGCTCAGGGCTGACTCAGCCTGATTCATACTCAGCCTTTTGATTTCCCAAACATGTCTGTTGACCAGTGACCACTCAAGACATAAGGCAGCTGGGTCTCATGTTTGGAAGTTTGGTGGCTTTGGAATTTTAAATGATAAACAGCTAAATAGAGCTTACCATAAAATAAATAAAATGCATCTTAATTTAGCCTAGAAATATTTAAGTGAATGGGTTCTAATAAGATTTCTGACTAGGCTTGATAAGTTCTTGGGAAATTGATGTCAGTCCAACAGAGAAAAGTACTACAAGTTTGCGTCACTCAAGAGTGGTTTATTCATCTTTGTAATTAGAACACTTCGTAAAAGATACATTTTTGTTTTTTGGTGGCAAAATAGAAAGATTTACACGACAGCAATGTCAGTAATTGCATATATATGCAAAAATGCTATGAGAAAATGGAGATAAAAACTTAACATGCCACATATAATTTTATTCTGATATGGGGATGCAGAGTTTTTGATGTGCACCATCCTGGCATCTTGTCTAACATCTACAACATAAATATTTCTGGGTGTGAAAAAGATCCGAAAAACTATTGATTGTAATTTATGGTTTTTTTTCTACAAAGAAAGAAGACAAAAGTTTTCTGAAGTATGTGGTGGTTAAACTTCATTTATTTGCTTGAAACATTATTGGCTTGTTTATTTTTCCTTTCCCCTTGTATCCAATCAGTTAACAATTTCTGGCAATTCTTTTATATGCTCTCTCACATACATTCCTTTTCTTTCATCTCCACTGCTATTGCCTGTTTAGTCCAGTCTCTCCTTAACTTGAATTTCTGGTGGTTGTTGCACTGCATTCAGGTTCTCTTCAGGTTTCACAACTTAATTAAAACATTGTATCTTCATTCACTTTATTTTAGCCATTCTTGTGGGTATGAAATGGTATCTCATTGTGGCTTTAATTTCTTGAATAATTGAACTTCCTTTTTGTCGTATTTGGACATTTGGATATCCTCTTTGTGAAATGCCTTTGAAATCTCTTTCCTGTTTTTGTTTTAGGTTGTCTGACTTTTTTGTATTAATTTATAAGAGATTTTTGTATGTTATGGTAACAAACCCTTTTTGATTGTATGTATGGTGAGGGTTTTCTACCCGTCTGTGGCTTTCTATTTCACTCTATGATGTCTTTTGATCAACAAAACATTAATTTTAATATTGCCCAATTAATCTTTTCCTTCATGATTACCATATTTTATGTCCTGTTTAGGAGATAATTACTGACACAAAGGCCATGAAAGTAATCTCTGATGCTATCTCTTAGAAACTTTATTGTTATTTGTAACATTTAGATGGATATTCTGTCTGGAATTGATTATTGTATATGATGTGAGGTGTGATTATTGTATATGGTGTGATTTCCATGTAGATATCAGATTGCCACTATACTATTCATTAAAAAAGTATTTATGCACTGCTCTACAGTACATAAGGATTTATCATTAGTCGTGTTTCCATATATGTGTGGGTCTTTTTCACAACCCTACTCTGTTCTATTGGTCTACTTGTCAAAACTTTGCCCAAACCATACTGTTCTTGTTGGTTTATTTTTCTTGCTGTTTTTTTATTTTTGAGAAAAAAATAAGTACTTTTCTGGGTTCATCCCAAGAAAACAGAAGAGTAGTAAGATATGTTAACATTATATATGTCATTTAGTGAAATATAATTTATTACAGTAAAATTCACTCTTCTTAGAGTGAACTTAGCTGCACAGTTCTCTGACTTTCGACAAATGCATACAACCATATATCCACCACCATAATCGAGATATAGAACATTTCCAACACTTCCTAAGTCCCCTCAGGCCCCTGTAGCCAATCCTTTTCCCTATTCTCAGTCCTTGGCAAGTATTGGTCTGGTTTTTGTTCCTAAAGTTTTCATTCTTTTAACAGCATCTTTTGCAAAACAGATATTTTTAATTTGGATAAAATCCAATTTATCAACCTTTCTTTATGGTGTATCTAAAGAATCTCTGTCTGATGTCACAATTTTTTTCTCCCATTGTTTTATAATTTTAGGTTTTACACTTATGTCTGTGATCTGTTTTGAGTTTTTTTTTAATAAGATGTGAAGTGTGTGTCAAATATTGTTTTTACATATAGATATTCAATTGTTCAAGTACTATTTGTTGAAAAGATGTCACTTTCTGCATTGAATTGTCTTTGCACCATGTCAAAAATCAATTGATTAGGTATACATAGATCTTTCTGCTATACATTTGCTTTTCTATATGCATTTTTAAAATCCGCTTGTCCATTTTTATAAAAATATCCTGCTAGGATTTGATTGGAAGTGCATTGAATCTCAACATTAGTTTAGGAAGAATTGTTATCTTTACAATATTGAGTCATCCAAACTGTGAACACAATATATCTCTCTATTCATTTAAGTCTTATTTAATTTTATCAGTGTTCCGTAGTTTTCAGCATATGGATCTTGCACTTATTTTATTAGGTTTTTACCTAAATATTTTATGTTTTTGGTGTTATTATAAATGATACTTTTAAAACACTTTAAGTTCTAATTGTTTTTTCCTAGTAGGTAAAAATACAGTTGAATTTTAGTATACTGATCTTATATCCTGTAAACTTCCTAAACTTATTTATTACTTTTAGTTTTTGGAGATTCTTTGAGCTTTTTTTTGTAGATAGTTGTTATGGTTCGAATATGTTGAAATCATAACCCCCAAATGTGATGGTCTTAGGACATGGAGATTTAGGGAGGTTCTTAATTCATGAGGGCAGAATCCTGAAGAATGGGACTACTACTCTTGTAAAAGAGGCTCCAGAGAGATCTCGCCCCTTCCACTATGTGTAGATACAGTGAGAAGACTGCCATCCGGAGGAAGGCCCTCACCCGACCCTGCTGGTGCCCTGGTCTTGGAATTCCAGCCTCCAGAATTGTGAGAAAGGAATTTCTGTTGTTTTTAAACCATCCAATCTGTGGTATTTTGTTATTGCAGCCTGAGTGAACTAAAACAATGATTATGTAGGTTATGAATAGAGATGGTTTTATTTCTTCATTTCGGTTTATTGGACTTTTATTTGCATTGGCCAATTCCTCTAGTGTGATGTTGAATATATTTGGTGAGAATAGATATTCTTGTTTTGTACCTGATCTTAGGGAGAGAGATTATTTTTCATTTAAATATGATGTTATAATAGATATTTTTGTAAATACTCTTTTTCATGTTAAGGAAATTTCCTTCTATTCCTAGTTTGTTGAGATTTTTTTTCTTTTTTTCTTTTTAATCAGGAGAATATGTTGGATTTTTATCAAATGCTTTTTCTGTTACCGTTTATATGACCATATGGTTTTTCTTCTTTAGTCTGTTCATATGGTGAATTACACATATATTGGCTGATTGGATTTTTTTTTGAATGTTGAACCAGTTTTCCAATCCCTAGATAAATCTCACTTGATCATGAAGTTAGTTTGTTTTTTAAAATATTGCTGGATTTGATTTGCTAGTATGTTGTAAAGAATCTTTGTGTGTTTGTTTATGAGAGATAGCCATCAGTAGTTTTCTTGTAATATTTTTTCTGGTGTTGTTATCAGGGTAATGTTAGCCTCATAAAATTAGTTGAGAAATGTTTCCTCCTCTTTGTAATCTAGAAGAGCTTTTAAAAATAATTATATTTCTTCCTTAAATGTTTGATAGCATTTGCCAACTAAGGTATCTGGAATAGGAGTTTTCTTTGTTTGGAGATTATTATGTATGAATTCAAATTCTTTGGTAGTTATAGGACAAATCAGGCCATCAAATTCTTTTGAACTTTGGCAGTTTGTGTCTTTCAAAGAATTTGTCCATTTCATGTACATTGTTAAGGTTATAGGTGTAAAGTTTTTCATAATATTCCTTATCCTTTAAAATGTTAGTGGGGCCTGTAATGATGTGTCCTCTTTCATTCACGATATTTGTTATTTGTCTTCTCTCTTCTTAACCTGCTCATTCTGATGAGAGGTTTAAAAATTTTATTGATCTTTTCAAGAAAACAGTTTTGGTTTCATTGACTTTCTCTATTTTTTTTTGTTTTGTTTTTAATTTCATTGATATCCACTCTTACCTTTATCATTTTCTTTCTTGTGCTTGCTATACATTAAATTTGTTCTTTTAAAAAAATTTTAAGGTGGAAGTTTAGATATTGATTTGTGATCTTTCATCTTTTTTTCAGCTGTGCTATTTTAGCAGCATCTCACAAATTTGTATATGTTGTAGTTTCATTTTCTTTAATACAAAATATTCTCTAGTTTTCTTTGTAATATTCTTTTTGACTCATGGGTTATTTAGAAATTTGTTGTTTGAATTTCATATAATCAGAGATCACATTTTTTTTGATATATATATATTTGTTATTGGTTTCTAATTTACTTTCATTATAGGAGTTAACGTAGAGAAACTGGGTTTGGGTTTTACAGTTGCTATGGTTATCTTCAGCATGCCACAATCTTCAAATTTCTCTAATGATGTCTTGTGCTTACGGTAAAGATCTGGATGCCTGAAAGTTTATTTCAATGTTTGGTTTCAACCCTTAGCTCTTAGCTATATAGTTCTCTGCCTGCACCATAGATGGACTTTTCTCTGTGGTCTTGCCCCTCCCACAATGGTAGACTACTGTAACTTGTTACTTAGTGTTTCCTGCACTGGTGGGGAGCAGGGCAGGAAGGTCCTCTATTGTTCTGGTCCAGCCTCAGGCTTACGTAAACTACTGGTGTCAGGACCTATGGAGGTGGTGTTTTTTCAGAGTTCCTCCTTCCCGTGGCAAGCAGCCAATTTTCTGCCTGTATCTGTGGTAGGTGTTGTGAAGATTTTCTTGCCCGCATCCAATTGCAGGAGACCTCTAATAGTACTGGTGCAGGATCATGAGTTCAGCACTGTTTTCTGCTCCTTCCCGATGGACTATAGTATCTTGTTCTATTATTTCAGGAGACGGTGAATCTGTTCTGCAGGAGGTGGCAGTGTTAACTACCCCTTGCCAGAAACTTAAGCCTTTTGAGAGAAAGGTCCAAGCAGAGGAGTCGGGCTTCCTTCCAATGGCTGGTTCTCTCCTCCATGCCTATCCCACAGAAGGAGTCTTTCTCCAGCCTCCTACCCTGCCTCCCATGATTCTTGTGAGTACCAATTGAACATCTGTCAGAAAAAGCCGGCAAGTGTATGGGGACGCCTTTGTGTTTGTGGCTCCCTCTGTTATATGATAGTTAACACTGGTACATGGCTGATTTTTGTTGTTGTTCATTTTAGACTTAATTTTTTTTCCATCTTCATTGAGATATACTTGACATATAACAGTGTGAACATTTAAGGTGTACAATGTGTTGATTTGATACACATATATTGTAATATGGTTACCACTGTGGTGTTAGCTAACACCTCCTACATGTCACATAATTACCATTTCTTTCTTTCTTTCTTTTTTTGTGTGTGACAAAAACATTTAAGATCTACCCTCTTAGCAACTTTCAAGTATATAACACAGTATTGTTAACTATAATCGCAATGGTGTACATTAGATCCCCAGACATTATTTATCTTCTAACTGGAAGCTGCCTGATTTCTTTGTACCCAATTGAATGGAGGCCATAGGTGAGACCATCCTTGCTCCCAACTCTCCATGGGGAGGCCTCCCCATTCTGGGATGTTAGGTTGCTTGGTTGTTTCGCAATGCCAGCCCTCTGATGGATTCAAGAAAAGCGATTTTGTAATTTATATGGCTTTCTCTCATTGTTAGGTAACGAGTGGCCCTCTTTTTAGGTTTCTACATCTCAGGTAGAAATGGAACCAAAAAATGACTTTCAATGCTTAATCAGAAAAAGTTGTTACTCTTTATGAGATGATATAGTAAATTCTGATTTATCAGAGCTATGTTAACACTTTGAACATCAATGTTAATAGCACCACAGTGTTCTCGAGAGTACTATAAAACGATAATCACTGTTCGTAGTGATGACACTGAAGCGTTTTTAGGATCCCAAATTGTCATTAGAATCATCAGAAAATATTCAATTAGATACAGTTTTAGAGTTATTTTCATTTGAGGAATATGCCTTGAACAACAGGAAACCAGATATGGTATCTATGATTATACCTTATTAATTTTATAACTAACTGAATTTGAATATATAAGATTTTACTTTGTTTACAGGTAGTTTAAGGCAATATATATTTTAAATGTTCAGGCAACTGGGGATGCTACATACAAGCTTTTGTGTAATAACTGCACAGTCTTTTATATGCTGCACATCACACATTAATTATTCTATAGGCTACTTAATGGGTAGGAGAATTCACTAATATAAATGAAATATTTTACTCCTTTAATTTTCTTTCTATTTTAGGTAAAACTCTCTTCTAATGGATGTAAAGTTTAGCACGCTAGATAAGAAATATATATATGTATATATATATACATGTACACATACATATATATAAATCTTATATTAATCTTATTTTAGATTTATACTTCTATCTTTGCAGACATTAAAAGAAACTTGCATCATATCCTGTGAAGTAGAGACAATGTCTAATTTTACAATCTATATAATATCTAGAAAATTGCAGGATGAAACAATATGTTGTTGCAACTCATCAAATGTAAATAACTATACTTCATTTGGCAAATGGTGATAGTTCAGCATACATGTTGGACTAAGCGTAGTACAGTACGTTCTGTACTTCAGAAACTCCCATAACTATCAAATACTATAGAGGAATATTTTTGACATTTATTTATCCCGAAAGATCATATTCAACATCTGTTTTTTTTTTTTTGTATATGTGGAACACACTTTAAATGATTACATCAGTTGCCTTTTTAAAAAAAAAAAATGAGATGATTAATCTTTTCCTTATTGTGCAATGAGTTTAGAATGAATTATATGTCTGATTCAGGAGTTAAAAAAATAGCCTTGGCCATCATGGTTCAATTTGGAGTTCCACAGTGTGGAATATGCTTGCAATATTCTCAATGTTGACTTCTTAATATTATAAAGCTAGGAAGAAATTTATCTACTTAGAGAAATCAGAGAAGAAAGGCAGCAGGTGTGGGGCACAAAGAGCTTGGCTTTTCTCCTTTCTTTTGCCTCAATGAGACTCGAGCTGGGACTAAGAAGAGAACAAGACTCATTTGGTTATTCAGCTAGGGGGAAAAGCCAGGGGTGGGGATTTGACTTAGGATACAAGTAAAGTTGGATGACTCCTGTTGCCCAGTACTGACTGGTAGGGTCCATGTGATGTTTATCACAAAGCAGGTCATCAGAAATACTTTGTCCAGTGCTCCAGGGACTGCTACTTGTGGCAATACACAGTGTGTCAGTGGTAGGCAGTGAAGGAAATTCAGTGTGAGTTTGCAGCACTTTCAGTAACTGATTTGCACACAAATCACAGCCAAACAAGTGGACTTTATAATTCTTTCTGTCACTGAAACTGAATAGAGGACACTGATTGTGGCAAACACCATTGATTGTGTCAGTGGCCACAGATGCAGAGGTAAAGAGTCTGGGGGGAGAAAGAGAGAGAGGCAGAGATATACATAAGTAAAGAGAGACTTTATTGGTAGTTAGAAACGCTGTGTCTATGATATAGACTCCACTCAAGAAAACCATTACCTGATAGGGACTTGGGATTCATAGTGAAGGTTAAGATTTTGCAGATGTGCCCTAAAGACTTGGTGCAAATAGTTATCAATGAAGGCAGCGAAGAAAAGATCTGATTAGCACCCGCCACTTGGGGTGAGAAATAAGCAAACCTGGAGGAGCAGCTAAATAGAGCCGGGAAAAGGAATCCAGTGGGATCAGAACAGAAATCGCAAGCTTCCTACTCAGGCAAGGAGCCTCCTTCTACTTCCTCAGAGACGGGAGTTTGGAAGTGGATGTTAGAATTGACTTTATACTCTTTGTAACTGCTGCTTGTAACCAGGAGTAAATTACTCTCTAATATAGCACACACACTTCACATTCTATAGAGTGGGTTCAGCAGCACTGAAGTCCTTTTATATTCATTTTTTTATTTTTTTCTATTTTCATAAAATCCTGGACTGTGTGAACCTATTTGGCCGTTGTAGTAAAAAGTACATATTTAGATTGAGTCAAACACAGGTTATATGCCAACTTTTCAAGGATATCGTTCTAAACCCTCATTTCTATTTGTTCCGTACTTTACCCTGTTACACAGCCTACTGCTTCTAATTTGTGATGATCAAATGAGATAATTACAACCATTCATTTCAAAGCCAAATCACTGAAAGTACCTGCCTCAGTTAAAGCCGGGAACAAAACTGCTCAAGTTCACATAGCTACTAAGAGGCTGAGCTGAATTAAAGCCCAGGTTTCCTGACTTCTTAGCTTAATGTGTCTACTACAGCATTTTCTAAGTACAATAATAAAATTCAAGATCTCCAAAAAAAACTTGTTAAAATTTTAAAGCAAATTAAGTTATTATTACTCAGAAATTTTATTAGCAAATGTGTTTATACCTCTAGAAGAATTTTTGTAAAAATGAAGACATTGTGACTTGTTCTTTGGACACTCTAGATTATGAGAATTGTATTTTTCAGTGGTAGTTTCAGCCATGTGTGTCATAGATTACAAAATAACATTGTCATAAACTCAAGAAAATCAAGCCCAGAGACAGCAGACTGACCATAGCTGCTGTCACAGCTCCACCGTGCTCTGAATTCTGAAACCCAGGCTCATTTCAGCCCCTTGGGTCACCTATCTCTAGTATGGCTATTATCCTCAAGGTCCAAGATGCTGCTGGAACTTTTGCCATCAGTACACCACAATGACAGTTAGATATTTATAAAACCATCCATTCTCGCTCAAGGTAACATATCTCTCTCTCTTTTTTTTTTTTTTTATAATTCTACATCCACTCTAATTTACTGATCATTCCTGGAAATGGGAACTTGGAGAGAAAACTTCTTGTTAAAGTTGTTCTTCCTTTTGCATATCGTCTCCACTAGTGTACTCCAGGGGTCTGTTCTTTATCTTGGAATAGAGGCTAGTCAGTAGCCATAAACACTCTCATAAGTCAGGTGGTGAATACTATGGGTGTTCCACCCTCTAGTAAGCCAGGTGTCTAATGGTGATCAAGTGGGGAATGGTGGGAATCCTTCTCTCAGCCAGGACATGCACTATCCTGGTATCCAAAGTGGGGGTGGGAAGAAGCAGTTCTTTACTTCAGCTTCCGGTTTATAGGGCTTTGTGATTTGGGAGTGGTTCTTCAAAGGTAGGCCTGTAGTCCATTGTTATATGGTCCTTGAGCTGAGAATGTTTGTTATATTTTTAAAGAGTTTTAGAATAATAATAATAATAACATACTACTACTAATAATAACAATAATAATAATAATTGGAGACAGGGACAGTGTGTGACTTGCAAACCCTAAAATGTTTATTATCTGTCCATTTATAGAAAAGTTTGTAGACTCTTGTTCTAGATGATTTAATGCATCTAGATGCTTTATTTTCAGTTTTGGGTCTTCCACAGAAGTTGAGAAAAGGAAAAGTTCAATTTTAACCCCTTATTCCCATTATAATGCATTTTATTAACTGAGTAATAAGATTGTTTGTACTTTTTAAAATGTCTGACTTTCTTTCCTGATTTTCCCAAGTATATTACTGTGTCCTAGGAAAAAAAGTATAGATATTATGAATTCAGTTCAAGCTATTTCTCAACAGGTGGTTCCCACATCTTCAGAAAACAAAGCATCCTCTCCCCACATCTGTTGATTTCCCTGACATAATTGCACATTAACACATTTATTATATAGCCTTGAAACTGAAGTCTTAGAAGAAAAAGGAAATGGAGTTTTTCTGGGAGTTCCTCAGCTGTTCTCTTATTGGTATTAATAACAGTTGTTCTGGCATTGTCACATTGTTTTTTTCCCCCCTTCTTACAAAGTTCTGTCAAGTCTCAATCTCCATTTTCAATTTGCCCCTTATCCTGCTCACTGTACCCTCTTTGCAGCATCCTGAAAGCAGCTTGCTCTCATACGTCTTTGCTTTTGCATACTCGTAGGCAGTTCCCATTGAGAAACCCCTTTCCTTCATTCTTCAGTAAGTTCCTGTCCATTTTCTGAGAGGTGGCTCAGGTGTCTGGGAAGCTGTCACTGACCACTGCCTGCACCGAGTTGGATGTCTGTTCAGTGTGCTTCTAGGGTATTGTGTATCTGCCTCGACATGGTACTTAACAAGCTACCTTGTTGCACTCATCTGTCTCTCCCACCAGACTGTGCACATCTTGAGTACAGGAACTTGTCTTCCTTAGCCTTTGTCCCCAGTGATTGGCAGGTAATTGAAACAATCATGAAGCTAATATTTTTGAGTAGTTGCTTGATCTCAAGCATATTTCAAGCATTCTACCTACTACTTTACAAAGTAAGTGCTATTATCCTATTTTGTAAATGGAGATACCAGGCATAGAGATTTTGGTAACTAGTTAGTGATGGAGCCCAGTTAACCCTGGGTAATCTAGCCTTAAAGACCAAATTTAATTATTTCAGTGCCTTAATATAGACAATATTTAACAAATGCGGGTATTCAATAAGTTCTCATTGAATAAATGAACATCCTTTCCCTTTGTAGTCCATATCTGCTCAACAAAGTAGAGTCCATTGAGATTTGTACGTAACTGTGTGTAGTGACCCTTTGAGATGAAAGGGGATTGTCTGGAAGCTTCAGAATGGTTACCTGTATTCTACAGCATATTTGATGCAACCACCTTCCTAGAGTTCCTGGGCTGGGTGCTTTTCAGGATCAGTTTCTCCTGTCCCCCTGAGTTAGAGCCTTTCCATCTAGTCTTCCAAACAATGAGATGGTGGCTGCTGCAGCCTTGGATAGTCAGCAATCTCTTGGTATGAACAACACCTCCTCAGGGGTATCTTGACCTGTCCTATCAAAATCAACACCCTTGCTATCGGAAGCTGTGTTCAACTCCTTTAACTGTAACCAGCCCTGGTTGTAAAAGGCAAGGAAATAGAGTCTTCCTTAGAAGGAATGCAGCCTTGGCCACATCTTGATTTTAGCCCTGTGAAACCCACATTGGACTGTAAGATAATACATTTCAGTTGTTTTAAGTTTGTGGTAATTTGTCACAGCAGCCGTAGAAGACTAATACAGGCCGTGTTTTACCATATGTGGCCTCTGAGCCAACTGCATCATAAGCAGGTTGTATTTCAGAGCAAGGAAAATTATCAGGGATAAAGAGGGGCCTTATGTAATGATAAAAGAGTCAGTTCCCTAAGAAGACGTAACAATCCTTACTGTGTATGCTCCTAATAACAGAGCATCAAACTATATGAAGCAAAAACTGATAGCACTGCTAGGAGACATAGTGGTATTCATATTCATACTTGGAGACTTCAACACCCCTCTCTTAAAAATGGACAGATCCAGCAGGCAGAAAATCAGTAAGTACGTAGTTGAACTCGACACCACCATTAACTAACCAGATATAATTGACATGTGCACATTACTTCATTTAACCATGGCAGATTACACATCCTTCTCAAGTTCACATGGAAACATTCATCAAAACAGATCACATCCTGGGCCATAAAACACACCATAACACATTTAAAAGAATAGAAGTTATACAATGTATTTTCTCAGACCATGATGGAATTAAACTGGAACTCAGGAAGAGAAAGAGGGGTGGAAAATCCCCAAATAGTTGGCGACTAAACAACATACTTCTAAATAACATGTGTCAAAGAAAAAATCTCAGAGAAATTAAAAAGTATTTTGAATTAAATGAAACTACAACTTACCAAAATTTGTGAGATGCAGTGAAAGCAGTGCTTAAAGGGAAATTTATAGTACTGAATAATCAAGTTATTAAAATTGCAGATCCTGGGGTCAGACACAGATTCATTCAACTAGGTCTCTTTGAATAAGACTAAACTGCAACTTAAATGACTGCCCCAGATGATTTTAATGCACCCTAAAATTTCACTGTTCCTTTTCCCCCAATTTGTTAGCCATGAAAATGGAAACAAATCCACTGGTGTTAAACTTTTTTGAGGAGCCTAATTCATTTGGGTACAAACAGAAACACTTCTACTTTTTTTTTTTCTTTCCAATAACAGCCCCCTCCCACATGTTCTACATATTTCTCACCGACTAGAAACTCTTAGTGTAACTTAAGCCAGGCTTGGTAACTTTTCAGCCAGTTTTAAATATTATTAGAATTATCTCATCATGGTGTCTACTATTTACATCCCTTTATTTAAAAACATTGATGCATTATCTTCTTAAAACATCTTCTCTTCCTGAACCCAGTATAGGCTCACGTGTGGCTAGGAAGGAAGAGAGCTGGAGGAGGGACAGAGGAAAAGCCAAATGTCTTCTGACTTCATGAGGTTGGGTCCTCCCCTGAGTTAGATGCTATTGAGTTTATTGCTCAACGGCTTGGCCTGGTTGGGTGGTGGTTGTTCCAACGTGCACCTTTGAGCAGCACCTCCAGGCAGTGGTGATTCCTGGTGAGATTTGCTCATATCGTTTGGATTACCCTTACCTGATGGTGACATGTGTATCCTTCTCTGCTCCCTACACCACTGTGGTCTAGAAAAGACTGTAGCCGCCAATCTCACCTACCATCTTAGGCCAATGTTCTGACTTGTGGGCATATGGGGATCCCTTGAACATATCTCTTTGGAACTGCAACTCGAGGCAACCCCATTCCTCTACCATTTTGTCTTTTCATGTTTTCTTTCCATTGTTTGGCAAGGCTTCTGTCCATTCAACTGGGGTGTCTGTCTTCATATCTGACTTCCTTCCTCTGGCTTTGGACAAGGGATACACATAGCTTCCCTCAGTCACAGGACAGAAGGAATGGTATCAGCAAATATGTGCTTCTCCCTTCCTTATGCTCCTTGCCAAGCTGACCTCCATTACCTCTTAGCTGTCTTCTTTTTTTTTTAAACTTTTTAAAATTTATTTTAAGTGTGTTTTTCCAGGAGCCATCAGCTCCAAATCAAGTAGTTGTTTCAATCTAGTTGTGGAGGGCGCAGCTCACAGTGGCCCATGTGGGGACAGAACTGACAACCTTGTTGTTAAGAGCACCGCGCTCTAACCAACTGAGCTAACCGGCCGCCCCATTAGTTGTCTTCTTGTATTTCATGGTGATTGTCTGTGAGAAGTAGAGGTTCATTGTAAAGTCACATTTCTGAATTAGTCTCTCTTAGTTAGCTCTATAGGGAGATCATAGGCTTGCAGAGCCTTGAGGATGGGGTAGCCAACTGTTATTGTCCTTAGCTATGGGTCTTGACCTTGGTTCCAGGAAAAAAGAAATTCTCCGTCAGCATCCTACTATATTCCCTGGTGGGAAATAGCAATTGTCATTAGAGCTGTTTATGCAATATACTAATGTCTTCTATATATTAATGACATGAATCATTATAAATGAGATTATCCTTTCAGAACCAATTAGAGACTCAAAATCAGAACTGAAACTTAACCCTGTACAGATTAAGTTAACTTCAAAAAGCTTTTTTAAAATAAGACGTGTGTGTGTGTGCGTGCCCTGCCGGACACTTCCCAAGTTGAACAGTTTGGGTGTGGCACTAGCCATTCAGGTTTTGAAATATCAGTGTTATGTGACTAAAACTCTTCATGTATGGTAAAATGGACAACTACTACAAGACTGTTGGAGGCAGAATTTGGGGGATGGGCATATTGTAAAGCTTGAGTTAATTCTAAGATATGTCTTGATGCAATAAAATCAGCTATGACTCTAGGCTGTGCATTTGGGTTCTTTGATCCAGTCAAAACTCTGCAAGCCAAAGCATTCTTTCTGTTTTGTGTCATTTAGTTTTATTTTAGCAGCATTTTCTACTATGATAAGCTTTCTCTCTTTTAACTCTACAATGGGAGTGGGAGGGAAAGAGTTTTAAATTTATTTTCATAGTTATAGAACCAAATTTGAAAATATCAGTGAACTATAAATTTATAAAATTGCATTGTGTAAGGCTTAGGCTTAAACCAGGTGGGAATTATTGAGACCGAGGTAAAAATGAAGTAATTTAGACGTGTATGTGAATACCAAGGAAGTGTTATTTAATGAGCATGCAATCTTCAAAGGTTACAAACATCACAGATTACTTTAAAATATTTGACATTTAATAAAGTCCAAGTTTAGTATTTCCAAATACTTCGTATTTCCCCCCTTATTTATTTATTTTTAAGACAGATTTTTTAAAGGGAAATTCAATTCATATGATTTGGACTAATTTGGCTGCATCATCAAAATTATTTTGTTAGAATTACATTCCATCCAAGTGGTCTCAGTGTATTTGAAAATGAGGTGTTTTTTTTTTTAATATGTCTTGTTTTCCTTATTAAATAGGATCATGTATTTTTCCCTCTTGTAGATAAATTCAAACACAAAGAGATTTGTCTTATTAATAATTCTGTAACTATGGATGCCAGAATATTTTATTAGAATAAAAACTGAATTCCTTATTATCACAGAAATAATCAGTTTTGCATACTGTGTGACTTGAGAGAGCATTTTATTTATAGTAATGATAGATAGGACTTGACAACTGTAAAGATAATCATAAAGGTTCACATAATTATTTTATAAATTATAAACTGAAAGTCCCCAGCCAAATTCTACTTTGACATATAAAACAGGATCTAACTAATATTATCAAGAGTTGTACTATATGTCAGGTAATAGGGTTAACATTTTACATGTCATTTAAAAGCATTTTGTTTTTACATCCTTCTGATTTCATAAAATAGACAGCCAAGATTCAGTCTGATTAGGTAATTGTCCAAGAACATGCACAGAGTAGGTGGTAAAACCAGGCTTTGGACCAGGGTAAGACATTTTTATTTTAGCTACAATAGTTAAGGTAGATGTGAATTATTTTCTGCAGCAAAGAATCAACTTTGAGATTAAATCAATTTGAACACAGGTTATAGTCTATATGTGTTATAATTAAGGACTCAGTATACCCATGAACCTGGGCATAATTGCCAAAATAAATATCACTGTCCTTTAGTTAGACAACTTCTTAAATTCAATGCTTACATACTTACTGAATGTTTATACTGCATCAAAATAAATAATTATTATAAAAATGATTGATTCTTGAATATTCTGTCACAAAAATTTTGCATAGAGAGTACCAATGACTTTTAACAGAGAATTAGACTTAGCAGATAACACTAGCCAAAACAACAGCAATTATTACTACTACCATACTACTACCACATTTCAGGAAGGATGTATTAATCTGCTACAGAACAAATTTTCTTATTGTATTTTTCTGTATTAGTCAGTATAGGTAAAATGATGATGTACTAAGAAACAGCCTTCAGATCTCAGTAGCTTCAAACAACAAAGGTTTATTTATGCTCATGCTGCATGTCCAATGCCGATTGGGGGAGGGGAAACTTATTTTAGACACTCAGGAACCCCAACTAAGGCAGGTTCCATCTTTACAGATGGGGAAAGCTGGAGAGTTACTTCTATTAACAATCCGTTTTCCAGAGCTAGTCACATGACCTGCTGAACTTTCAAGGGCCAGGAAGAATAACCACAGAAGAGAAAGGATCCAGAAATCAGTGAACAGTATGTCTGCTACAGTGCCTAACCTGTCTTTGTTTTAAATGAATGAATTAATTCATCCAGAATTTGTGCTGAATTAAAATTGCTTTTGGAAATGAAAAATAAATAGAATAATCACGTCCAGAATAGATCAAATTCAGTTAATATAGTATAAGTGAATTTCTTCATGTGTTGAATAAGCAGTTTTTTAGTAGTTAGAATTACAATCTGGGATGCGATTTTTACATTAAATGATTCAATATGTACACTTAAAATAGCTTCTTCTAGGGTCACTATATTGTTTTAGTAATCATCCGGGAATTGTGTTAGATATTAGATGTGATATTAGATGATCATCATTTCTTCCAGCCATACTGCTTCAATCTTCCTCTCTATTAATTTTCTTTCTATTCCACTCTATTACTTTTTAAGAAATCTGGCTTTATTTTCCTCCCTCTTATAGGCTTATAAATTAACTTGAGGGTCAAGATAAACCACTTTGGGTAATGTAGCAGAAGAGCCAGAAGGTTCAACTTGGGTACATTTCTCTGACAAATGCAAACCAAAACCTTGCATTTTTCCTATGGCCTCACCATCTGCAGTAAAGCTGTATGGAAGGAGGCCAGAAAGTGAAAAAAAGATAGGTGTTGGAAACCGTGTAAGAAGTTTTTTTAACCCTAAAGTTTCCTCT
The DNA here is from genome assembly GCF_036562045.2 of Rhinolophus sinicus. Lineage (NCBI taxonomy): Eukaryota > Metazoa > Chordata > Mammalia > Chiroptera > Rhinolophidae > Rhinolophus > Rhinolophus sinicus. The sequence goes on from NC_133755.1 coordinate 112,029,310, forward strand.
ATTTTGTTTAAACAAAGCCTTTCTTTTCCCAAACATCCCGGTGTTGAACTGAATTGCTGTATAGTATTGGAATTAAAATGTTATTAGCTGAGAAAAAATATTTTGTTTTCCTATAAAATAATAATGGTTTGCCACATTCTTAAGGAAATATGTTTCTTGATCTAAAATATTTTAGGTGTTTTGGGGTTAAGATTGTTTCCCTCCCCCTGTGGGAAAGCATTTGTAATGTGATGACGGGAGCTAATGAGACAACACTATCAATTTATAAAACTTAATTTAACAACTCTTTGTAACTTTTTTAAAAAGGAAAATCAAAGTAAAATGCTTTCAAGGTAAGTCAACTTCTTGTACATGTTGTAAGTGATAAAAGCATTGCTTGAAAAGAGTTTTGAGGTGTGTGAGAGTTGGCAAAGAGGCAGATGGTTGTATACGTGGCTGTGAAAATAAGATAAAACAGATACAGCACATGAAGGAAAATTGTGGTTTTGAGTATATTCTGTATCTATTAAGTAGTTATTATTGTATTTTCCGCAAACATTATTTCAGTGCAATAAAAAGCATTAGGTGCTCCTTAAGAGATTTAAGAAAATTATGAAAAACAATGACCCAAAGAAAAATTTAAATAACAAAAACCAAAGCAACTCCTTAAGACTGTTCAATATAATTAAATATTTTCCTTGGAGAATAAATTCCGACATTTGACTTGGCAGCTGTGTTCATTTGTATTGTGTATTTGCTGGTCTGTGAGACCAGACCTCACACTGGCTTAATCGTGAGGTGCTTGGTAATTAATTCCCTGAAAGAGACATTCTAAAAATTCTTGTGCTAAAGCAACTTTTTGGTCCTTATATCCAATTAAAAATTTTGAGAAAAACATTAATTCTTGCATGAGTCAAATAGATGACTAGTGTATTTTAATGATCACATTACTGATATTTTATCATTACTTTAGATGTTTAAGGAAATTTACTAACTCAGCAGATTTCCCAATGGCCCTAGTTGGTAGGTATAGTGGGGGAATTCCAATTTCTTTTTTTCCTTTTAACATTTTTGGTCAAAACTTTTTGAACATTAGCAGTGAAATGATTACTTTTAGGTTTTAAAGTTAGTTCTGTCACTGTCACCCATTTTTCTAGTAGGGAGGTGAAAAGCAAACATTGATACCATAAACAAGAACACTTTATAGTTAGGAGAGGTAAGCAATTACTTATATGGTTAATATTTGTAGACTCTTGAGAATGTTCACTTTTTCCTAAATTTCCTCTGTTTTTGATTGACGCCTACCATTCTACCATTTCTCTTTCATCCCTTTTGTTATTGTTTTGTTTCTTAGTGAGAGACAAGAAACAGAGACACACTTATTTGAGACTCATTTGTCATTTCTACCTCTCAGTTAATAAATTGATAGAATCCTTTCTTATGCTTTATACAAATGACAGAAGGACATAAAGTGTCATGGGTAGAGTCTTAGTGGAAAGGACAAAGGAACCCCATGAAAGGAGGGTAGAGAAGAGCTATATGAAATTGTCACCTACTTCCTAACCTTGCTGGGAAATGATTTTATGTATTAATATCCTGCTTTGCAGAAATAATGAGGAAGTCAGTAGGAGACACTTTCTGGATCTAACCTAGGCCTTTCCTTCATTTTCCTGGATAGAAATTAAATCCTTTTAAATCACTTTGGGACTGTGTTGGTCTAATTTCTGAACTAGCAAAATATGTTTCACAAACACTTCAGTGTCTTGCTTTTTGATTCCCTTCAGCTGCACAATAATTGAATAATTTTTAAGTCAATGGCTTTCAATTTTCAGGGAAATGAATCTCTTTAATAGTCTACACAAAGATGGTAAGAGACTGGCTTGACTAAATGTCACAAGTTGCTAAAGACGTGGATGCAGACTGGGTTGCTCATTTATAATTCAACTGCTAATCAAATATTTGCTGATTTCTCAAATGAAGTATTAATGTTGAACATTTCTTCCTGGATTGGGCTTAGGCATTAGAAAAAAAAATTTTTAGCTCTTAAAGATGTGTATGCGGTAAATAGTATAACCACCTGTCACCTGCCTCTTAAGTCCTGAAGCAAAGTTTTCTGGATCATAGCATCAGAACAGGTGAAGCCCAGCATGTGATGGGGTGGTGAGGTATGGGGATGAAAGAGGGAGTGGGATGGGGAGTTGGGGCTGGGGGTGTGGGGTGTAGGGGTGGGGGAAATATCCTGGATGCTTTTTCTGTTGCTATCATTAGCTGCTGTGAGGAAGCAGCATGAGACCCTAGGAAGTGACTGCAACATTAACCAGCCTTTCCAGATGCTCTTGAATGTTCTTACTCCTGTGCGAGGAAAAAAAAAACCCCACCAAAAACGAAAACAAAAAAACCCAAGCCCTTTGGAACCAGGCCACTTTCTACAGCTTTGGCAGCTGTGTCTGAGGGGTGGCGGATGGAGTGGGATTGATTCTAGTTCCAGAAGCTATATGGAAAACATGTTTCCTTTTATGGGGTTTAAAGTAATTCTGTGAGGAAAAAGGTTTCTAATTTTATTTTATTTGAGTAATTCTAAGAATTATAGAATTAAACAATGATGGAATTGGACGATTTCTTAGCCATCCAACTCCCTAATTTTATAGGTGAGAAAATACAGGCCCAAGGAGGGTAAGGAATTGCCAAACTTCCGGAGCCAAATTTGTGTAGGGGCTGATATTTTTGTCTCTGTTAATTTTTGAATAATTTTACTAAGTGAGAGTCTTGATTTGGCAAACATGGATATTTTGGTTCTATGTTATGTTGTGTTACAATATCACATTATGTTTTACGCTATGTTGAATGTTCCATTGTGGAACGCAAATGAAATATAATTTCTAGGGCTGTTTCCTCAGCCTAGAGTCCATAAAGCTGTTTGTTCAGTATCTTCATTTCCAGCAATAGGACTACTTTCTTCTTTTCCTTTTCCAAACAAATTCCTCATGGCTCTAAACATTAAGTAGAGCTTGAACAAGAAGCAGAGTGTTTCTTACCATCCCTAAAAATGTGGTTCTTTCCAGCCCTGTCTGTATATGTCCCCGAGTGCCCACTTAAGTCTTCTCTGAGATTGTCCCCCCGTGGACTCTCATGCAAATGGCAGACTGACCGGTGGTATGATTTTTTTGTCCCAGTTCCTGGTGCTTCAACAAATAGTCTGAGCCTCTGGTTTTCTGTTGGACCTCAAGGAATGACCTCATGATTTATGGCCTTGGTTTCTATGCTTAGTTCTGTTCTCTTTTCCTGTTCTGCGTATTCAGGCCCCTTACCAGTGAGCCTGCTCCAGCCGTTCCTCTATACTGAGAAAGCCAATGTATCCTTCCCTTGTGTTTTGCCTTGTCTGGATCTTTGTGAAAGGTTATGCTTTAAAAAGCTTCACCATGATAGGCTTTCAGTTCTTTGCAATAAAACAATTAAGTCTCACCCTTTTTCATTATCTTGTTGATATTATAAAAACTACATTGATGGGAACTGCTAAGACAATCTCATTTGCTTAACATATAGACCCCCAGAGGTTCCCCCCACCCTTAGTATCTTGATTCATTTTAATTGTGGGTTAAATTGCTGATTTTGCCTTTAGTTAAATATCTCCAACTATCTCTAAAAATGACAGCCCATTAAAAACTGACAGTTCAAATGCACAGTCAGACACCTTTTGAGCAATTTTTCTTTTACCCTAAAATCATGGCAAAGTGTTACTCTTTTGAGAGCTATTTGTCGGGTAGTGATATACAGCAGTAACTACTTTGTCTCCTTGGCACTGTGAAACAAGGTATTTTTAACCAAAGGTTTTTGAACTCTTGTATTAAATCTTGCTCAGGAGCAATCTTACACAAATCCATAAAAGCTGAAACTCTGTTTTCGTTCAAATTTTAAAAAAGAAATAATGACCTGCCTCCTCTCCACCAGCCTCATCTTCCAGATCCTTGGTCCTTGAGAGAACAAATCAGAACACAGTTTAAAAATCATAATTTTAAACAACTAAAATATTCATATGGGCAGCTTCAAAATTGGGAGTGGGTTATAGTCCAAAAGAATTAAATTATTTTAAACCCAGAATTTAAATAGGTATGGTATTTTGGGGAAGAGGAGAATTTGGCAATGTAGATTAAAATTATTTCTCAACTCTGATAGGATTCAGTAATTCCACTGTTAAAATTTATCCCTTGGAAATAAATGATCAGAAATATCCAAAATGTATGTATAAGTATGTTAATCACCATGTAATAATAGTGAAATACTGAGAACAATCTAAATGTCAGATATTAGGGCAATGTTCAATCAATCATGATGCATCAATGCAGTGGAATTCTAAGCAGCTTTAAGAAATGGTAATATAGTTATATCTTCTTTATTTGTGTTTGGCGTGGAAACATGTCCATAATACATTAAGTAGCAGTATTAAAGATAATATGTACACTTTATAATTTCAGTTTGGAATATACAAATAAATACATGTGTATGTACAAATATAGATCTGGACAAATGTTCACCAAAATTTAAGTGGTGATTTCTATATAATAGAATTAGAGATAATTTTCTAATTATTTTGTTATCTTTATGCATTTCTTATTTTAAAATAATGAATGTGTTGCTTTCATAGTCATCCTGAGGCACAGGAAAAAGCAATGATATTATTTTTGGTAATTTTATTACTGAAAGATTGTTGTGTTACCAGTTCCCCTCATCAATTATTTTGCACAGAGAACAGAGAAAGTGTTAGTGGTAGAACTTCCTTTGGCCCACAGAGTGTATCCTTTCTCTCTTGTGTTCTGAGGTTAAGCCTTGAATCTTTTGAGCTTTTACTCCTCTGCCACTATAGAGCTATAAGTGGGTTGAAGCTGCAAGGAACTGGGTGGGTTCTTCTTGGTATCAGCCACTGCAGTGTCCAGCGGACACTTTGGCAGGCATCCAGAGGGGAGGGAAGCCCCCAATGATGGGGACAAGGTCATTCAAAAGTCACATGTTCATCAGATAAAAGCTGCTTGTATTAAACATCACCACAAAGTGATATCAACCCTAAATAAAGTAGAGCTATTCATTTTTCATCCGAGGCCCTAATTCTTCTTACATGAAGCCAGAGAAGGGCTATACTGAAGAACAGAATAAATTTCTCACTGGCTCGGAAGATGGAACTCTCCTTAGTCATCCCGAGGCATTACCACAATCCAGATGTAGAGTTTATATCTTCCAGCAAACGTCTATGGGAATTATTTCCTCCCAGAAATGTTAGATTATTATTTTTTTGAGTTGGCTCTTACTGGCTGCATTTTAAGCCTCTAAAGATTCCTTAGTGCTATATTGTAACTAGTCAGAGGTAAAACTGTAAGAATCCGGGGTGAGTGATTATCTAATAGAACCAACAAGTCAAATTCTCACCCAATTTTCCAGCCAAAGGAGCCAAACAGTGTCATCCTTAAATGGGAAGACAATGTTTTCTGTGTCTGTAGAAATGTATCTAATATATGTCTATATCTGCATCTATATTTATATCCACATTTTGTATGTATATATGTGTGCATATGCACATGCATGACAAAATTCTCTCGATAAAGCCAACTAAGGAAGTTCAACTATGGCTGAGTCTCCGTGACCACAAATAGCTTTTAATGCAAAAGGTCAGTAGTGGTTAATTAATCAGCTTCTGTGTACACAAATTATCTGTAGTAGAGGTAATTGGAGTAATAAATATGAAATAATGAGGCTATCAAAAGACTTCAAAAGAAAGTAAAAGTTCTCCGTGGAGGTTGACCTTTGAGGAAAGAACTGAAGTAGACAAAAGTCTTTTTTGGAAGGAAATAGGAAATGTGGATTCGTGAAGAAGAGAGGTAAGAAATTATAAGTAAAGTGACAGTAGAAGAAAGACACAAAGGCAGGACAGTTGTAATTTGCAGGGGATGGCGTAGGAAAGTTGGTGAGACTGGAACTCAGAGATGGGGGGGTGGTGGTGAGGCGGGTGGGACACGGTGGTTACTTGTGTGAGCAGTTCTTATTTTATGGGAATTGCAGGATATAAATCATCCTCGGCCGCTGATAATAAAGCCAGTAGCTCTTCCCAGTCATTGTGACAACTGAAAATGTCCCACAAGTTTCCAAACATCCTTGTTGGGTGATTTATCATTCCACCTTAAGAACTACTCGGCAAGATAATGAGAGCTTCTGAACACCAGGATGAAATGCCAGGATGCCGTCAGGTTTTCATGTGTGAATAGTTCTGTTTTTATTTTCCTATTTCCTTTATGTAGGTAGACTGTAAAACTATGCTTTTCTCCATGGCATTTACAACACATCCACATCCACTATTGTCTGTGATTTAATTTAGTTCAGTTAATTCTGATTGCTATGGCATCACATTACATGCTACCTTAATCTTAGTTTATGGCTGTTTATAATTATCTTTATTTATGGCAGCTTTGGGTGAAACGTAGGGGCATTGGGGTGTTCATCAAACATCTGGAACAATTTTTCAAAAATTTTGGATTTACTAAAACCCAAACATTCTGCCAAGCACCTCTTCTCACCCCCTTTCTCCAAACTTTAAAAACACACATATTTTAGAGAACATTGATTCCATGTGTTTTTAATTCATTTTAGTTCATATCATCAAAATTAAAAAAAGTGATTTAGCATCCAAGAAGCCCATTGAGACTTTAAAATAAATAAACGTTGAAAAACTTCTTAAAAAGTCACATAAATATATTGAAAAAGCAAAAGGATAAAGTTTTGATGGAGACTGATTGGGAATAAAATTTGGCAAAATTATTTTCCACACTAATTTATCACGTTTCATCCGACTTCCAATCCACAGTCTGGAGAGAGTGAACTAAGTCAGTTAATTTAAAAAAAAATACTGTATCAAATTCTCTACACCAAGATATATATCGTCATGGAGAAAATATTAAGAAACTAACTTGAATCAAATGGTCTATTAATTCTTAACATTGGGGAATTTTTTTTTTTTTTTTTTTTTACCATATAGTTGGTAATAATGGTGTAAGAAACTCTTAGGACAAACTGGAAAATGTGAGAAGTAACAAAAATAATAGTAATTAAAAAAAATAAATTTATTCATGAGCTAATTTATGATTGTCACATAAGTCAGTCATTCTCATGATTTGAGAGATTGCAGATTAGCTTGCTGACGTTCATTGACAATAAATGTATAAGACACACACATACCAACACACAGAACTATATAAATATATCTGTTCAAATATTAATGTAAAACTCACTACAACACTTAGGCTGAGGCAAATGAGTTGAGTGATATATTAGTAGAATGGTTAAAGCCCTATTTAAAATCTGTCTATTTAAGTTTTATAATTGAAGAGAATTTTCAGGAAGGTTACAGAGATGACTTTTGAGGGTTTGAAAATAAGAACTCTGAAGTTATACTAAAGAATAGAGATATAGATTATTTAACCACTTGGTGAAAAATGTTTAATATCATTAGTATGAGAATGCAAATTTAAATGAGATACCATTTTCTTTTGCTTCACATCAGAAAAGATGTTTAAACGAAGAATATCTTCTGATCTTCCATATTTTTTTCAATATTATTCAAGGTCTCCAGTGGGAATGTTCATGTATTTCTCATGGAAAAGTAAAATAAATTTGAAAACGTGTATCAAAAGTCTAAAAATGTTAATAATTTTGACACAATAACTCTACTCTTAAGAATTAATTTAAACATACGACACACACACACACACACACACACACACCATGTTTAACTGAAGCATAAATTATGAAACAATTTAAGTGTTCAAAAATAGGGAAAGATTAAACATATTATCCATACAATGAAATGTTGTACAATATTAAAATGATGTTGATAAAGTGTTTGTGATAAATTAGAGAAGTAGTTATATAAAGTGAAGTATAAAGTATTATATCAATTTTTTAAATTGAAAAAAAAGAAAAGAAAAAAATACGTTGCAAAAAGAACAACAGTGATTTTCTCCTATCCATTCCACATCTTTGAGTCAGTATCAGGGCCAGAATTCAAGTATCCAAAAGTTCCTGACTTTATTTTTGCATGTAGTAAGTGCTCAATAAGTGGAGACTATTTTTCATATTAAAGCTGTCAAACAAATTGCATGTAAAGTTAATTTTCTCTTTTAATAAGAACAAGGAAATTATTAGGGGAAAAACCAAGAATTTTCTTGAAGTATTTGACAATAAAATTATGTTGTTATTTAGTTTTAGAAAAAAGACATTTTTGAGAGGAAAAAGTGTTCATACTTTAAATTACAATCTGAATTAGGTTTAATCACTGTAAAAATTAGTTTCTCCATCGAAAGATAAATTTTTGTTATTAACATTTTTACTGTGTATAGCTGGGATATTGACTTTGAGGGGCAGATTGCATGTCCTAATCAGGTCAGAGTGGTCAAACATCGCCAGTGGGAGCAAGGAGACCAGCTCAGTCCCCTCCAAGGTACTGTTATTCCTCTTTTATACTTCTATGGGTCCCTGTCTATTTCTCAGTTGTCTGAGGAGCAGAAGAAAGTTCCCTGATTCAATTCTAGCTGAGTAAGCTGGTTCTCTAAGAGAGTCGCTGCCTCCTGAGTAGAGCTGCCTTAGTGGGCTGTGTTGGAAACACAGATGGGGCAGAGTTTCCTGTGCAGTAGTCGTCTTGAGTTCTAGAATGGTGTCCTGCCTAGTTTTGGAAAGGTAAACCTCCCCACTTTCTAAGGTACCTCTGATTTTAAAAAGAATTTCCCCCCAAACTGACCCATGCCCTCAGGGTCAAAGTTCATCAATTCCTGAGCCAGGACATTTCCATGGGTAAAGGCTGCACCAGTGGAGCAGAATCAGGACAAGTTTTGATGCTCATTATCTTACAGGTGAACAATGATGGAGAACTGGGCTCCAAAGGAAATGGTCCAGTGGATAAGGCTGATTCAGAATATCCATGCTATCCCCCTGAGGGAAACATGGGCTTGTCCCAAACCGAGGGATTGGGGTAACTCCCCTAGCTCCACTCTGAGAATGAGAGTGCAGAGCCCTATCTCAAGCTCAAGGAAATGCTATGCTTTGCAAGGCTAAGCCTTCAGAGTTTCAGCTCTGTGAACCTTTTTCACTGCATTAGGTTGGACCATATGAGACTGCCATTTTTGTAAGTCACACAAGGTTGGATATTGGCAATTTCATAAGCTTCATTTAATAGTTCTTGGGACACAGTGGCTCAAGTAGGGTGGATCCAGGCAGGTTTAGGCGGGTACCCTGTATGCTAATCTGGGTCCTTCAAGAAGCAGGTGCCAAGATAGAATTAAACATGCAAGTATTTTTTGGGGGAGGGCAATGCCTGTGTGAAAGGATATAGGAGACAGCTGGGAGAGTCAGCAGAATTTGATGCTAGTCTGATCCCAAGAGGAAGGGAGAGGGAAAGAAGGTTGGGTGAAAGCCTCCTAAAATGCTGTATGTTTAAGGAAGGTTTGGCAAAGCTTTAGGGGAGTTCTTATACCAAAATCATTCAAAAAAGGAGTCCCCTGTTTCCCAGAAACAGGTCATTGGCAAAAAGCAGCCTGGGAGGAGTGTCCTTGGCAAAAACGCAGAGATAGGTGTCAGAGTGTGGGTCACCGGCCTTAGTTGATGACACTCGTGTAGGTGGAGGTCCACAGGCACATTTTCATGGCCACCACACCTTGAGCCTCAGAAGTGCAGATGACACTGTGATTCAGCTCTGGTCTCACTGGCTGTCCCGCCTCTCTCTACCTTCATTTGAACTCTATTCCAGGAATATGTTCATCAGTCTACCTTGACTTTTATGGAGAGGAAGTTGAGGGCATAGAAGGGGACTGTGGTCTCTTTTATTCCAGAAAATCATTGGCTCGTTATGTAAATTGGCCCTCTTCATCTCAGAGCTCTGCATAACAGAGGAGGGATTGCTTTAATAAATAAAACAAAAGTCTTCTATTCATTTTCAAGGGTGACATTCAGTGTGACAAAAATCTGGAAAACTAATAGAGGTCACATGCTCTGAATGACCTCTGAAATGCCTGCATAGAGTATCTCGTGCAGTTTCCTCCATGAAGGGGAAAAATGACCCTGATAGGGCTCCCAGCTGCAGAGCTAACAGCCTTTTATAAGAAACCCCACAACAATAATAAAATTAACACATACCAAATGTGCAAATAAAATCTATTATAAAATATCCTTTATAAGTGGCATTGAATTTTCATTATTGAACTGTGAACTTTGAAAGTGACATTTGTAAACAAATAACATATAGCTGTGCTAGACTGTAGGAATTCCAAGAAGATAGATATTAGGGCTAAGTACGTACTAGGAATTTAAAACAAAAATTGAACAATTATTGAAGTAATCCAAACAGAAGCTTATTTGACTCTTGATTGTTTTTTTTTTTTTTTGCTAAGGACATAAAGAGTGTGTGGATTGGGAGAAAAGAGGTTGATTAAGTCAATTGGTTGATTTTTCTCCCTATTACAGATGTTGGGGAGCACTTTTAACCCTGATGTTAAAAAGCATGTATAAATTAAACTTATGTATCAAAAAAAAAAAAAAAAAAAAGAAAGAAAGAAAGAAAAGAAAAGAAAAAGAAAAGAAAAGCACTCACCATAAATGTTGAAAGGAAGGGTGAAAGCAGAAGTTGAATGTTTTTTTATTTTCCTGAAGAGACTAAAACCCTCCACATAAAGCATCCAGGAGATCTGGCAAGCATGCCCTTGTATGTTCCTTATCCAAGATGCAGGCTTACACAGTTCTTCCATTCACTCATGGGCTCATGTCTGTTTGCCACCCATGCTCCCTGAACACAGCTCATGGGACTGGATTGCATCAGCAAAGCCTGATGGATGATGGGGAACATCACCAGGCAGGGAATACTCTGCCTTTGGCTTAGCTTTGAGTCAGATGTGTAGGAAAGAAGAGCAGTAAATTTGGAAAATATGTTGAAAGAAACTAAAATTTATTTTTAATCTCAGTAACTTCCAAAGGAGGAATGAAACCTGCAAATATGATGATGATATGATTGGACTAATTTGGAAGGTAATTTATCTGAACATGGGAACTGGGAGGTCAGCTCTGAAGGTATGGGGAGACGCCTAGAAAGAACTGAATTTTAACTCTCCAAATTTGTGAGTTCTTAACTAGATCTCAAACTCTGATTCTACAAGTGCAACTGGAAAGGCAGAGAAAGTACAGTCTTCTTTATCGTCTGCTTTGTGATCCCTCTAGACTTTGATGTGATGTTGGAACAAAGCCTTCTTAAACAGAAGGTTAAATAGAAATGAAAATGATTTAACATAGGACATAAATTCAATTAAAGGTTTGGGCTGTTGTCAAATTCGTTTTGCCCCATGCCACCAATTAATAAAGCTGCAGTTAGAGCTGAGAGCTGTGAAGAAAGATTTTTGCAAAGATGATTGTAGGATTTCTTTGATTCTTGTGTTATCCTGCTACTGAGTTTGTGCTTTTGTCTACTGGTTTTGTTGACTGAATTTTTGTGACAATGTCTCTCTACTGATTTTTAAGGAATTTTCAGGAGACCATGAAAAGACCACATAATACTCCAATGATGCTACACTCTTGTCTAAGTGAACAAAATCCTGGACTGGCAATTCAATTTATACTTATGGACTCAAAGTCAAGAAGGGCATTTAATGATTATTTTGACAATTAAAATAACTTGTTTATGTTGAAGCATATGTAAAACCCGGAGCTGGGTTTTATGGTGAATACAAAATTGCATCGTTTTTAGATCCTGCCCTTACTGACTTGAAGTTTATATGGACGATAAAACATGTACCCAAATTATTAGATTAGAAAGTATAAAATGAAAGGTACTGCAAAAATGCTATGGATGGTTTGACAAACTCAGAGGAGGAGAGAAATTACTGGTATGTGTGGTAGAAGTGAGGAAATGAAAAGGGTTCAAGGTGGAAGAAAGCATAAATCAATCATGATATTAGAAATTTTAGAATGTGTATCAGAATGTGCAAGTTATCCAACTGGGCTAGAGTAAAGTAGCAATTAAGAGGAGCAGGTGTGAAATAATGCTGGAAACAGAGGACACACTATATCATAGGGGCCTGAGAATGCCAGGGAAAAGGGTCTGGACTGGGTAATGGAGAGCCACTTAATGTTTTTGAGCAGGTAAATAGCTTCATGAGAGTTGTGATTAGGAAGAATATACTGTAAAATGGATTAGGATTGGGAGAGATTCTGAGGGCCAAGCAACTCATAGGAGGCCTTTCCAATATCATAGGAGATAGGTGATAAGAGTTAATTGAAGAGAGTGAAAGTGCCAGCAGAGAGCATAGTTTAGAAAGGTATTATAGAAGTAGAATTTATAGAATGTAGCTAAAACTTGGGTATGAAGGATAAGAATAAAAACTAGTGAGAAGTGATGCCAAAATTGGAAATTTGGATACCTGGGAAGATGGCCATACTTTAGTAGAAATGGAAAAGTCAGGAGGAAAAACTGGTTGGGTGGAGAAGGGGTCAAATATATGGAGTGGGAAGTGCAGAGGGGACAGGTGGAAAGATTTAGGAGGCAGCTGGAAATACAGAACTGAGACTTAGAAGAGAGGCCATGACTTGGACTTCAGATTTAGAGACCATATTCATAGCAGTGTTAACTAAAGAAAAGGAATTAAATAAATTCTTCAAGGGGAAGACAGTTGAAAAAGAGAAGTAAGTAAAAATGGAATGAAACTTGAACCACAAACACCTACATTTAAGGAGCTGAAGAAGGAAACAAGAGAGAATTCATCAGAGTTGTGGGAGGAGAACAAGAGAATGGTCATGGTCTCTTGCCAAGGGAAAAGAAACCAAAAAGAAAAAGGTGATTAACAGATGAGAGTGGGAAAATGGGAGAAAGACCATTGAACTGTGGTATTTGTCCATTTAGGTTTCACGTCCTCTAGATTTTTTATTTGAAAGATTTTTTTCTTTTTGCCCAGATTATTCTCAATGTATATTAGGTTTGACCTATCCTAGGCAGCTTGTTTTAAAATTTACCATGAACACAATTGTTTTAATGTATAAAACTTCATTGTCAACTTCTTCATTCATAAATAATAACTAAATGTTAATATTTTTATGGACAGGCACTATACTAAAATCTTTATATGTATTACCTTAATTTAATCTTCATAATGAAGAGTGTACCTTTATTCTGCCATTAGACAAATAAGCACAAAGAAATTAAATAATTTGTGCAAGATCATGATTGGTCTCTCCGTCTTCTCCTCCCTACCTTTAACCACTAGTTTATGTTACTTCCCTATTTTCATGTGCTTTCACACACATAAACAACCTGGAAAATATGTATTCATGACATTGGTAGAACATTTTTGTCAAGGTGCTTTACTTCAGGGACTGTGTAGATGCCTGACCCCTGCAGTGTACACCTGAGGCTGAAGCTGACTAATAATGAATGCCAACTATAATTACATATATATATATATATATATATATATATATATATATATATTCATGGGATATAACGTTCAGCATAGGGAATAGAGTGAATGGAATTGTAATAGGTATGTACGATGTTGTCATGGGGACAGTACATTGTGGGAGGGGGGTTGTTACTTTGTGGGGGGTGAAACGTCTGGCTATTGCATTGTTTTATGCACCTGAAACTGAAAAAAAAAGGTGCTTTAGAATAGAAGATTGAATTGCTTCATTGATGATGTTTTGTATATATTTTCTTATAATGTATCGTCTTTTTCAGCCTTCATTCATTTTCCCTCATATGAACCAAATGTTCATTTGATAATGGAAAAGTCTTAGGTACATAGCATCTTTATAATATCAAGATCTAGAAATTGCCAAGAGAATTTGGATATAATATGATATATGGAGCCTTAAAGGACAAAAAAAAAAAAAAAAGCAATTTGTTCCCTGGTCTTTCAGAAATGTGATATCAACTTCTCATTACAAAGCTCAGAAATCTGGCACTTTGGGCTTAGATAAAAGGATAGAAACATTCATATTCAGTTTGAAATAGCCAAGAAAACAGCCATTGTGTATGGCTATAAAGAACTTTAGAGTGAAGTGGGAAGCAAAATAATAGTGTAAATGATTTCCCATTTTTAAAAGCAATAAAATATTTTTGGAAAACATCACATTTTGATTGACTCTTTAGCCATAGCTCACTTCATAGAGAGTTCTTTGAATCTTCTGATGGTTTTTCATTTCAAAAATTTCTGCTTCCCTGTTACTACAACAGTGAATTTGATAATTTTGTCTGTTGAATTGGTTGGTTATTTGGGAATATACTCATATCCATCCAGAAGTATATTATGCAAATATTAATAATTCTGGTCTCTCATATCTCCACCCCATCTTTTCTGCCTACCATACAGATTCCCCTTTTCTTATTTCAATGCTTTTAGCATTTCCGTTAGAGGACAAAATCAAGAGGAAAATCTTGGAAGACTGGAGAGCAATCTTGTTTTGGTCATATTCTTTCAAGTAGGGGATTTAAAAACATGCAATCTCTCTCCTTTTTAGAACCAAATCAAGAATTGGCTGTCTTTTTTAAAAAATTTTTTATTAAAAATATACTTAACATACAATATTATATGAGTTTCAGGGGTACACCATAGTTGTTCAACATTTATATACCTAAAGAAGTGATCACCTTGATAAGTCCAGCAACCATCTGACACCATATTATCCTATCACAATATTATTGACTATATTTCCCATGGTATACATTACATCCCCATGACTTATTTGTTTCATACCTGGGAATTTGGACCTCTTATTCCCCTATACCCCCCCACCCACTTTTTAATTTTTCAATTACAGTTGACAGTCAATATTATTTTATATTAATTTCAGGGGTACAGCATAGTGGTTAGATATTTATGTAATTTAAGAAGTGATCCCCTTGACTAGTCTAATACCCACCTAGCGCTATACATAGTTATTACCATACTATTGACTATATTCCCTAAGCTTTACTTTACATCCCCATGACTATTTTGTAATTACAATTCGTACTTCTTAATGTCTTCACCTTTTTCACCCTGCCCCTCCCCCCTCCCATCTAGCACCCCAACAAATCTAGCACCCACATGCCATACATAGTTAGTATAATATTATTGACTATATTTATTATGCTGTGCCCTACATCCCCATGACTACTTTGTAACAACCAATTTGTGCTACTTGATCCCTTCCCCTTTTTTTTACCTACACTCCCAAACTCCCTCACATGTGGTAACCATCAAAACGTTTTCTTTAGGTATGAGTTTGTTTCTGTTTTGTTTATTTTGTTCTTTAGATTTCACATACAAGCAAAATCACATTGCATCTGTCTTTCTCTGTCTGACATACTCCGCTCAGCACAATACCCTCTAGGTCCATCCATGCGACTGCAGATGGCAAGAACCCATTCCCTTCCATGGCTGAGCAATATTCCATTGTATACATGTACCACCTCCTCTTTATCCATTCTTCCATCAATGAACACCTAGGCTGCCTCCACATGTTGGCCACTGTAAACAGTGCTGAAATGAACACGTGGATGCACAGGTCCCCTCAAAGTAGCATTTTTGGTTTCTTCGGATAAATACCCAGGAGCGGGATTACTAGGTCCTTCTTTGTCTCTTGTTATAGCCTTTGTTTTAAAGTCTATTTTGTCTGGTACAAGTATTGCTGTCCCAGCTTTTTTTTTTTTTTTTCCATTTCCATTTACTTTCCATCCATTTACTTTCTGTCTCTGTGTGTCTTTCAATCTGAAGTGAGTCTCTTGTAGGCAGGATATGTAAGGGTTTTCTTTTCTTATCCATTCAGCCCTCCTACGTCTTTTGATTGGAGCATTTAATCCATTTACATAGAAAGTAATTGCTGATAGATATGTAGCTAATTTTGATCTTCCCCCTTTCCCCCCCTGCCCCCTCCCATGTTAAAGTTCCTCTAGCATTTCTTATAATACTGGTTTGGTGGTGATGAACTCCTTTAGTTTTTTTCTTGTCTGGGAAACACTTTATCTGTCCTTTGAATTTAAATGGTAGTCTTGGTTGTAGGTCCTTGCTTTTAATCACGTTGAATATTTTGTGCCAATCCCTTCTGGCCTGCAACGTTTCTGTTGACAAATCAGCTGACAATCTTATGGAGCTCCCTTGTAAGTTACTAGTTGCCTTTCTCTTGCTGCTTTTAGGATTCTCTCTTTGTTTTTAACCTTTGCTGTTTTAATTATAATGTGTCTTGCTGTGGGCCTGTTTGAGTTCATCTTGTTTGGGATCTGTTTCCTGGGCTTGTATGTCTATTTCCTTTGCCAATTTAGGAAAGTTTTGCATCATTATTTCTTCAAATAGGTTGTCAATCTCTTGCTTTTTCTCATGTCCTTCTGGTACCTCTGTGATGCCAATGTAGGTATGCTTGATGTTGTCCAGAAGTCCCTTAAACTATCCTCATTTTCTTTTCTTTTTTTTTTTTTCTTTTTGCTGTTCTGATTTGGTGTTTTCTGCTATCTTGTCTTCTAAATTGCTGATTCGATTCTGTTTTTCATCTAGTCTGCTGGTAATTCCTTATAGTGCATTCTGCGTTTCAGTTATTGTATTCTTCACTTCTGACTGGTTCTTTTTGATGGTTTCTATGTCCATTAGAAACCAGCGGGAAGCACATGGGAGAGGCCATGCTGTGAACAGAGGATGTCTGCCACAGAACTTGCTATCTCTTTGTTGAAGTTCTCACTAAGTTTCTTGAGCACCCTTGTAACCATTGTTTTGAACTTTGTCTCTAGTAGGTTGCTTGCCTCCATTGCGTTTAGTTCTTTTTCTGGAGTTTTCTCCTCTTCTTTTATTTGGGAACTATTTATTTGTTTCCTCATTTTGACTGCCTCCCTGTGTTTATTTCTATTTATGAGGTAGATCTGCTATGTCTTCTAGTCTTGGCCAGGTGGCTTTATGTAATAGGTGAGCCTTGATTGCTATTGGCATGTCAGTTGGTGGGATTGACCCTGAGGCTGATTGGCTGTGGGGTTTGGCCACATCCACAGCTTATGGGCTGCTGTACAAGAGGCTTACCACACTGAGTGGAATTCATTCCAGTAGACTCTGGTGCCTGTTGAGACTTTTTTTGTGCCACTTGTAGGGCTAATTGGGCAGTGCTCTGTGGTCTGAAACCAACTCCCAGGTATGTTGGTTCTGGGGCCTTTTGGCAAGGGCTCTGTTGCAGGCCCAGGTCACTCATTGTCTATGACCAGCCAGGGTCTATTTGGTAGGAACTACAAAGTGATCGCTGTTTTTGCTGCCTGTGCTAAAGCGGGAAGCACATGGGAGAGGCCATGCTGTGAACAGAGGATGTCTGCCACCAGAACTTGGCTGGGGGTAGCTCCACAAAAAGCCAGGACACCTCAAGTCCTGCTGCCACCTTCCAGCTCCCTTAAAGTTCAGCTGCTGATAAATCCTCATGTAGATGTGAGTTGGATGAGGCAGGGTCTCAGGAAGTCACTACAGTGGGAAGTGTTGTGGTCACCAGGTTAATGTAGACTCTGGTTTGATGTCAGTGCTAAGTGTGGAGCTACTCAGCATAAGTCTCAGAGCTCACTGAAGCCAGTCATCACCTACCTGGTGTTCGTGGGCTCCGATAGTTTTCCAAGAAGGAGTGCAATGTGGGCAGGGTTGGCAGCCTGCAGAGAAAGTGCCTCAGGTGTTGGGGGAATTGGGTGGGTTGGGGTGCCAGCGAGTCAGCAGGGTGGAGCCCTGGAACTCACCAGACCAATCAGATTCACATTTGGTCGTAGGGGGAGGGCTCAACATATTAAAGATGGCAGCTGCCTGCCAGCTGCACAGGAGAAGGACCCGTCACAGAGAAAACTGGGCTGTCTTCCTGCCCTGGCTTCAAAGTAACACCTCAATCTGCTCCTGTATACCTCTGATGCCTCCCGTTGCTCTTCCAGAGCCCAAGGTCAGTGCCTGCAAGTGAGTGGGTCTGTGCATAGGCCCTTTAAGAGGATATCTGGGTTTCTTGCAGCCTTCTGTCTCACCCAAATGGTTGGAATCCCCATTGTTTTTCACAGTCAGATGTTGTGAGGGCTTCTCTTCCATGAACTCCACGCTTGAGAGCCTGGAGTGGGCCTGAGGTCCTTCAGTCCTCTGGGGAAACCTCCACAGCTGAGGTATCTCTCCCAATATTCATCCCCCACACAGAGATTTGGGACCAGCCAGTTTCACCTCTTACTAGTCTCTTACTAGTCTCGATGTGGCTTCTTTTTTATATCCTTAGTTATATCCTTAGTTATAAAACTTATGTTCAGCGAGACTTCAGATGGCTCTCCAGTTGACTGTCCTGTAATTTAGTTGTTATTTTAGTGTGTTCAAGAACGGAAGCAGGCACAGTGCTTATCTATTCCAACATCTTGTATCTCCAAGAATTGGCTCTCTTAGGGCTTTGACAGTGTCCACCTGTACCAAGTAGCTCATTGAATTGACATCACCTGCAATTCAAAATTATAAAATGTGATTTTTCTCCTGATAAAAATTGTAGTTCTCTGTTGCTTTGAGGATAGGATTACAGACTTGTTCTCTTGATAAGCTTGGGAAAGATGGTGATAGGTGATATAACTTTATTGTAATCATTCACTGACAGAAAATTTATTGAATAACTGCCATTTGTTCGGCACTGTGAATTCAAAGACATGGTCCCTGTCTTGAGGAATTCTGACCTCAGTGTGCTAAACTTAAGTATAAATACAAATATGTAATTTTGTGCTCATGTGAATATCCTACATTAAGCAAACTTCTCTTTGTTTTGTTCCCTGTGCCTTTGGCCTCAGAGCCGTATTCAGAGAGAGAGGACTTCCATTGCATAGGGATCAGGGAAAGGGGACTTTTGTGAATATTTGTGAGGAAACTGTTTTTGGAGGCATTTTTATCATTCTTTAACCTAATTTTAAAAAGTCAGACCTAGAATTAACATCTCAGCTAGAGCTGGGCTGTCTTAATAGGCATTTGCCATATGTCAGTCCATTTTGTTAGAGTGATTGAAGCAGCTCAATTTGTACTTTAGTATTTAGTGAAAACTGATTCTGAACATTTACAAAAATGAATAAATTTATCTTTATACCCTCAACAATTAACAATGTCCTTGTTCATTGAAGGAGTGGAGCTATGTGGTCCTCTAATATTATAAACAGGACAAAGGATAGTATATATACATATAGAGAGGGTGCCAAAAAAATGTATACACATTTCATGAAACGAAAGAAACTCTATTAAAATTATACCGATGGTAACCACTTTGAGCACCTCTTGTAATTGCAAAAGTCAAACGTGACTTGTAGTCATCTTTTGTTATCAGTATATATTGAGTATTACAATTTCAATGCAGTTTTTTCCTTTCTTAAAATTGTATGCATTTTTTCTCTCTCTCTCCATATATAGAAACATATATATATATATATATATATATATATATATATATATATATATTCCTGAGACTCTATTGCCTTTAAAGATTCCAGACTCTTCAAAAATACTCTCTTTTGACTTTATTAAAACATGTATCTTATTAATCACTTTTTTGAAATACTTTTCTAGCTTAAGTGGAATTATATAATCAATATAAGCAAATTTTTTTAGAAAATATATTTCATAGTCTAATCTTGTTTTCTGGTATTAATCCTATTAAAGAGTTGTTATGTTTGTCTATGTGTGTAATTTTCTTCTGACATATATGTACCCTGTGTAGTTCACCTAACAAAGATCAATTGAGAATTTTTAAAAAGATATTTAAGTATAAATGCTTATAACAGTAAAACTAACCAGTGAGTGTTATAGAAAATAATTGGAACATATAATAACTTAAATTAATTTATATAATACAATTTAATAAAAAATAATATAAAATAAATATCAGGTGAACTTTCTAGTAATAAGTTCTATTGGATGGGGAAGGGATTTTCCTACTGTGATGGTGAGAACACAGTTCTCAGACATTTGGACAGGAATTGATGAAGTACTAAAATACATGGCAGGAAAGAAAGGCTAGACTGAAGAACCCTTGGGTGAATAATCCATTATGTGTTTTCCATCTGCTTTATGCTGTTCACATTTTGCATTTCTCTATGTGAAGTCATTTCAGCCACTGGAGGTCTCTGTTTCTCTGTACAATTTTTTCAATATGAGTGTATGTCATTATTTATAAAAAGAACCATTCCCTTAAAAAGCCAATGGCACTGAATAAGGGAGGCTAATGTTCTACATGTGTACTTTTAATAATTAGAAAATGTATGTAGCTTCTAGATGTTATTGTCACAGCTTTAGTTAAACAGAGCAAGATTCATGGCCATTATTCAGTTGTGTATGAGATTAGATGGATATCTACATTCAAGAATATCCAAGTAGCTTTGTACACACTATTGATTTTAATATCCATCATGACTTTAGAGATGTCAAAGTATTTTTATTTAAGAGTGTATCTTTGAATTGAAAAAACAGTATTTTCAAGAAAATGGTGGAGAGAGAAGCTGGTCATCCCAAATACAACACAGGAACAGTAAGCCATGAGCAAAATCTCCCAGTTATAACAATAATATGATACCTTTATGTAATTTGTGTGCATTTGTATAGTATCTTTTAATATTCAATGTATTTTAACATACATTGTTTCACTTGAGCCTCACAAAACTCCATTTCTATTATTTCTATGTGAAAACCTGAAAAACTAAGTTGTGGAATATTATGTCTAGTATGTTCTAGGTTTTAAGAAAATTGCATAACATAAAACGTTTTTTATTGGCAAAAATTATATACTGATATATATATATATATGTATATATATATATACATATATATATTGTGTGTGTGTATATATGTATATATGTCAACTCTGAGTGGTAGCTTTAATCAGGGTGGGAGGTAGAAAAAGAATAGTTTGACTTTATATAATTTCACACTTTTGAGATTTCATAATAAACATATATTATTCAAAATCCAAATACAGGTTTTTGAAAATGAGAGAAAAAAACAATGAAGTCTTGGAGTCCCAGAGAGTTTCTGTGATTTTGCTGAAGTCACACTGATAGTAGCTGGGAGAGTAGAGAAGTCTAAAGAACCAGTTTTATAAACTTCATCTCCTAACCACTCTGTGGACTTTGGGGGAGGCCAGCAATTCTTCAACAAAACACACGAAAGGAGGCATGGAAAGCATTTTATTGAAAATCTCTCCCTAAAAGGGAATTGATCGTTGGGGAATTGTGCTACATGATTGGCTGGTTTCTTCAAGTAGCCATTATAATGCAGTTGAAATAAATATGGATATGAAGGGTAACTTTGAAGGAGAAAGTCATTATACAGGACTCCATATGAAGATGTATATAGCTAAGGGTGTTGCAAAAAGAGAAACTACCCTATCTACATAGCCACTATATAGTAATGGATGTTCATTGACCAGGTGTGCATGAAAGCTACAGAAGCAGGACCCCTTTTGGGCAGTCTTAACAAGGTGACGTATTCAAAAGAAACACCACTCAGATATCTCAAAAATTTCTGCAAATCTATTTAAATGTGTAGTAAAGCCTAGTGAAGAAATGTTTAAAGATGAATTCCATTTATCACATAGAAAACTATCTTAAAATACTTCTTTATCCACCTTACAGTATCTCAAACATTACTGTTTGACAGCTTCTTCAGTCTCCCATAATGCTTTCTCAAAACTCCCTACTATTCATTTTCCAAATTCAATCAATACTGGCTCTTCTTCTTCTTTCCACCTCCTTCTATCATGTCTGATTTATTTTCCCCCACTAGAGTGGTTACTCATTAGCCAAAACACACCAAAAGTCTAGGGAAGCGAATACTGAAATTGCCTTGGAAGGGAATCCTCCTTGGAAGGAAGGCCCTGTGAATACTTACATAATCAGAAAGTAACTGGGGTCCCGTGTGGCTCAGGGTCTGTGTCATATCACTGTCAAAGAAACAACAGTCTGACTCTAGAAGCCAAGACAAATAGTGTTGATCTGTAAGTGTTTTGAAGGAGGTTTGCAGACGTTTCTTATAGCCTTTATGCATAAAGCTTCCTAAAAACATATCTCTCTCTCTCCTCCTCCCCATTGGGGCAAATGTTAGGAATACCTAAGTAGGGGAATTTGTTAAATTACCACTAGGGGGCAGAGGAGGGAGTGTGAGAGTAGCTTGTGATATGTCTTATAAAGGGTTCATTCATCGGATTCTTTCATTCAATCAACAAGTGTTCACTAAAAGCCTCAAATAAGGGCTGGGCACTGTGATAAGGACTAGGGACTCTATAGTGACTACATTCATAGTCAGGAAAGTAGACATCAAACACTAAAATTGTGATGAGTGTTATATACTGGGTGTGCCAAAAAAATGTATACAAGTGGACACTTTGGTCAACATTGCTCAAGCCTTAGTTCACTGTAATCAGAAGTGTCTGGATGCTGATGGTAACCACTTTGAGCAGCTCTTATAATTGCAGAAGTCAAACTTGACTTGTATTCATCTTTAGTTATTGGTATATATTGAGTATTACAATTTTAATAGCGTTTTCTTAAAATGTGTATACATTTATTTGGCACTCTCTCTTTATCGCTCTCTCTCACTCTCTCTCTTTCTCTCTCTCTCCATGTATATATGTATATATGGAGAGAGAGAGAAAGAGAGAGAGAGAGAGAGAGAGAGAGACTGCTAACTTTGTGCCATGTATTGTGTTTAAAGCTGTTCATTTAATCTTAACTGTTTACTATTTCCAAGAAACTAATGTGATAAATATCTTTGGTACCTCCATTCTACAAGTGGAGGAAACAGGGTGTTACATAATAACCTTTTGAAGGTCACACCTTTAATGAATGTTGGAGCCAGGATTGAAAAGTAAGTTTACCTAACTTCTGATCTGAAGTTCTTAGCCAATGTTAAAGTACTGTTGTTTTCTAGGAGGGAGGAAGGAGATGGAGAATCAAAAATGGTGCCACCATGAACTGTTCCATCAAAGGAACTGAAAAAATTCTGCCTTCACTATTCAGAAGTTGGGCTGCCTGTCAACGCTGACCTCAGGGAATCAAGAGGACAGAGTGTATAGAGGAAGACCCTTTGAGGCTGGGTCCCAGAGCACTCAGCTGGAAGATCCAGTAGAGGCTATGAAACAAATATCATTTGTCCTACAATTTGAGGGACAAGGTAAGGGGAATGGGCCGCAGTGAGGGGGGCTTAGTCTGGGGAGGGGGACCTTGTGGCTACATGAATGAGCACTGAAGAGATAGGGAAATGTAGGATTCTCAATTTCCCTCTCATATGCAATGAACCTGTGTAAAGCATATAATCAATAGTATCAGCTCTGGCCTCAAACAGGCCTAGGGTAAAGATACAACTCACTAGCTGTGTGGCTTTGGGTAAGTACTCAACTTTTCTGTGCCTCAGTTTACTTATGTATAAGATGAGTAATTTCAGGTTTAAAATGAGTAAGTCTAGGGTAGTTGTAAAGCTTATATTAAGTTCTTTACAAAATCTGCTTAGCCCAGTAATAGGTACAGCGTATACCCGTGATAAATGATATGTGTTATTATAAACCATTTGATGGTTAAATGCCTGCTGTGTTGTTTTCTATGAACCAAATTTCTTTCTAAGACTTTGTTTTTGAGAATGCATGCAAATAAATCCTGTTGGACTACCCAATATGCAATGTGTTTTTGCCATACTCATGGAACATTAGTAATTTTTATTATTTCTATCAATACCTATAACTAATGTTTGTGGGGCAGTTACCATGTCAGACTGTACTTGAGTGAGCTTACGTAAATGGCATTTCATCCTCACAGCAAATCTGTGAGGTGGGCACGATTGTTAATCCTATTTTAGAGACAAAGATATTGAGGTTCTGACACCTAAGTGACTTGCCCAAAGCTATGTCCTGGTAGATTTTGGTGCCAGGTTTTGAGCTCAGTTCTGACTCCAATGTGGGAAAGAATTTTTAAGGAGGTGAGCTGGTCTTTTGAGTAGGCAGTGTGGCAGCCAGAGCTTCTTCTCCCTGTGTACCTTTGTGGCCTCCTTCCTGTCGCCTCTGGTTCCGAGCCTTTTTTTGATGTCTATCTAGGTCACTGTAGCGGAGTAGGATCACCCACATACAGGAGAGGGGAGGGTCAGCCTGCTCCTGGAGAGCTGGGGGCTTTCAATATGTGTGAAGTATTTCATGCTCAATGGTTCATCTCAAATCTTTTAAAATGCCTGTGGGCCTCTGAGGTGAAGTATTAGGAAAGGATGAATGTCTAAGGAGTGGCAAGGTTCGGGACAATTCAAAGCTTTCTATGTAGTAAGAGCATCCAACCACTCAGGCTCCATTTCTTTCTGGAAAGTTTTCTTTCTTTTTTCTTTTGGATACTCTATCTGACTGGGATTATCACATTTTGATTTTCTTGGATGCCTCCGAGCTTGGTGGAAAATGGAAAGCTAGTGTGAACGTTCTCTCCCTTCTCAGGGATTTGAAATGTTATTATTGTATGGTTTTAACTTTCCATGATTTACTTTTTAATGTTGTGGTCTACACGGAGCTAAGGAACATGCAGTGCTATCATTTTGCTTTCCTGGGATTTCTTTCAGAGCTGTTATTGTTTATACTTTTTTACTTACTATTATTTAAAAAAAAAATGCATTTGAGGTAGTTTCCAATATGAAATAAACATAATACAGTACAATTATAGACAAGCATTCAAATACAGTTTGAAGTTAAGCAGAGGGTGATAAATAAATGTAGTGACTAGCTAAGATGACTAAGTTATTACATTTGAGATTTAAATTTAGCTTTGTCCTTCTTGGAAAACAAGGTAAGGGTGATATGATGGATTACAGTCTTTTTGACTGAAAAAGGAAGTATATAAATTGTTCTTGTAGAAGAGAATTCTTCCTGGACCAAAATTCTAGTCGAAGAAATGTGTAAATTTATGTTATAGAAATATATGAGGGGATAGATTTATATTTGCAATATATAGATATGCAAACATAAACATGCATATTAGTCCCCATGTGTATAAACACACATGCATACACACTGCGATAGGCAGACTAATTGCCACTCCAAGATGTCCACATCCTATTGCCTGGAATTTGTGAAAATGTTAGATTAGGGAAATTAGGTTGCAGATAGAATTAAGCTTGCTAATCATCTGACTTTCCAATAAGGAGATTATCCTAGATTTTCTGGGTTGGCCCAGTGTACTCACCAGGGTCCTTAAAAGTAGAAGAGGGAAGCAAAAGAGGAAGTCAGAGTGATACAATGTGAGAAGGACTCAATCTGCTGCTGTGGCTTTGAAGATGAAGCTCGTGAGCCAAGGAATACAGATAGTCTCAGAAACTGGAAAATGAAAGGGAATGGGTTCTCCCCAGGAGCTTCCAGAAAGCAACGTGGCCCTGCCAACACCTTGATTTTAGCCCCTGTGAGACCTATGCCAGACTGCTGACATACACAACTGAAAGATAATAAGTTTGTATTTAGCCACTAAATTTGTGGTAAATTGTTTCAGCCTCAATAGAAAAGTAATATAAAACCCACCCCACCCCTCCAGAAATTTACATATACAGAAATAAAACTGGAGAAGAGCAGAAGAAGCAGAGACAGAAAAGAAAGTGATCAGTGAAGAAAGATATTTCCACGGGGAGTTAAGATAATGCAGTCTAGGTGCTTTGGTTGCAAAAATACAACTTGGTTCTTGTATATAAATACAATTGATTTCTTGGCCCTTGGATGTCTAATAGGGTTTTTAACTTTAGTCCAGACCACAATAGAATTCTTGATTTTATTCCCTCTTGAAAGCTTGTTACTGACAATAATGCGTTGGAGCCAACTTTTCCCAGGTCCTGAAAGCCAACTTTGGACCATATCTCATTCACTGACGTCATGTCTGTAAAATGAATTAGGCAATGGTGGGGGTATTTACATCTTGATGTCAAACACAAATCAGGGATTTTTTTCTCTTGAGATTTGGTTAAACATTTACCAGCACACCACCGCTTTCACAGATTTACCCATCTCAGCAAAAGGTATGACCCTGCACCCAGTTGCTAAAAACCTTGGGGTCATCTTTAATTCCTCTTTCCCTTATAGCTTATAGCTAATCAATTATCTAGTCCTGCCACCTCTACTTCTAAATCATATTCACTGTTTCTATCTCCATGGTTACTGCTCTATAAGCTACCAGTACATTTTGCCTGGACCATTGCAATAGGCTTGTAATGCACCTCCTGGATTGTACTGTCGTTCCTCTACCATCCTTTAAGATATAGATCATATCATGTCACTTCACTGCCTAAAATCTCCCAATACCCATAGAGTAAAACTCAGGCTCTTTAACTTCAGCTGACAATGACCTCCCTTTTTTGCTTGGGCTTAACTTTCCAGTTTCATTTGTCTGCTCTCCAAATAGCTTCCTGTGTTCTGGCCACGTTGCTCTTTCTGTTCCTCAATTCACCAAGCTCATTTCTGTCTTAAGGCCTTTGGTATAGCAGTTCCTTTTGCCATGAATGTCCCTCTCTCCCCTCTTCCCCAGTTCTTTGTGTGGCTGCCTCCTTCATATCATTCAGGAATTAGCTGAAATGTCTCCATCTCAGGGAGACTTTTCCTAACCAGCCAAACTAATATAGTCTTTAACATTCCTATAATGTCATCCTATGTCATTTTCATCTTAGCACTTGTTCCTACCTACTATTTCCTCGTTCATTTATAGTGCCTGGCACACAGTAGACTCTTAGTAATTGCTTGTTGAAAGAATAAATTAACTTAGAGTGTTTAAAACATTGACTAGACATATGTTCCGTAGACAGCTTCTTTCCTATCAGGAACCTAGTGGCAGGAGGTGGTTAGTGAAAACTCCCAACTCTGGGCTGGGATAAGAAAGTGGAAATGGTTGGGGTGGCAAAAATGTAAGTTAGAAGGTCAGTCAAGGGAGCTTGGATGAGACTGTTGCAACTTTGGTAAAAGGTTTCTAAGTGTCAGATACTAGGATGGGGATGGGGACTTAGAAATGCTGAACTGTCAGCAGGAAAAGTATGGAGGCAAAGTGCATGGGGTTAGCCCTGGGTCCAGACAGGCAGGGGGCTAGCACTGGGGCTCAGGCAGTCCTCCCCAATTCTATCAGGTGGTACTTACCTGTCCCGAACTCTTTCTGAAGCTCTTTACTGGCCCGACTTTGCCATCCTAAAGGCGTAACTCTCATAGATCACATATCACAACCATGAGTAACTGATTAGCCAGAGGCACTTGATTAGCCAGAGGTCCCCATTTCTTGACTACTTCAAATAAAGAGAACTTGACTGTACTTTTTTTAGTATTATGCAATCCATACTCTTAGACCCTCCTCTACAACCTAAAGGTTTTAGTTTATTCTCATTTATTTGAGAAGGGGAATGGTTTATTGCACACCTGGCTTGGAGAAGATACAGTAGTCACGAGGGAGGAAAACTCAAAACATTTATGTAAAACAACCAGAACAGGATGGACATATAATAAGGAGTCAAGTATATGATGATGATGGCAACAATATGGTTATAATAGTTACCGTCTCCAAGTTAAGTCTCAGAGAGTTTGGTGGGAAAATCCCATTTCCTTTAGGCTTCCTCTTCAAGTTTTCCTTTTTAATCCTTTAATAGCCTTTTGATAATCTCTGGGTTTTGTTTGTTTTTAAGAGTTAAAGTCCTACAAGTTCTTTATTGATTAGGTGGGCTCAGGATATGTCAGTGTTCTATTAAGCCAGAGAAGTGCTTTCTGAGATTGGCAATTTAATAAGATTTTTGCAAGTTAATAAAGTCACTTAATTTCTTCTATACACAAAGCACTGTGGAGAAATGGGCTCTGTCTTCTAGCAGCTTACACTCTTGTCAACATTTTCCTAGCATATTTGTGACCTTATTTAATAAACAGAAAGCGGAAGGGCATTTCTTTTTTGTTATTTTCTTTGCCAATGCTCTCCAGCTGGCAATGCCCCATAAAAAAAGAGGAAACTACATGATAATGGAAATAAAAAAGTGGGCATTTTGCCACATTAGCAGGAAGGATACTTCAGGTTTCATTTAGAAGCTGAATCATTCTTGTGGTTGTTTGAATAGCATCTAAAGTTGAATTATAGCAGATGAGAAAAATCCTCTCAGAGTGGGGAGAAGAAAATATGTCTTACAAACATAACTTTTGGCATACTAAAAATGCAGAAGCCTTTATTTTTACAATTTATCTCTTAATGTTTAAAATAATTTAATATGTAGATAATTAGGGGAGATAAAATAGGCTAGATTTGCCAACTGTCATTTTCTTTGTTTTTGTGATAATAAGTGGTGAATACTCATATATATTATAAATGAAAGATAATCAAATCTGGGTATGTGAGGCTGAGTGAAGGAGATAGTTATGTATTGGTAGAAAGCAGTGCAGAACTGTTGGTCATTTTCTATTTGTTTTTTTGCATGGTGGTTTTCTCACCTAAGATCTAAATTTTGGGTGAAGTGTTATGGCTAGAATATCATTCTAATCACTAACACTCAGTACTTTAGGATCTCATTAATTTATGTAA
The DNA here is from genome assembly GCF_036562045.2 of Rhinolophus sinicus. Taxonomy (NCBI): domain Eukaryota; kingdom Metazoa; phylum Chordata; class Mammalia; order Chiroptera; family Rhinolophidae; genus Rhinolophus; species Rhinolophus sinicus. The sequence goes on from NC_133755.1 coordinate 112,057,826, forward strand.
TAAACGTTGTGGTATGCAAATTATATTTTGAGGCACTGGATTGGGTACTGTGGATATGACCCTATGCGTGTCAGACAAAGTCCCTGCACCATGGAACTGACAGTCAAGGGGAGAGGCAGATATTGCACCAGGGGTTATCAACGTGATGGACACTGGGAAATTCAGAGTGTTTTGGAATCACATAACCAGGCAACCTTGTCTAGTGTTGGCAAGAGAGAAAAGGTTTATATAAGTGACATTCAAATAGAGAAACCAAGGATTGAAGTGGAGTGTGTGTTGGTGAGTTAGAGAAACAGAGAGATACAGTGCTGGGTCAGAAAGGCAAGAATGAGTTACAAAAATTGCAGGCTGAGGAAGCCATTTGTGAGGGGACCCAGATGCAGCTGGAGTACAGTGAGTGGGGGAGTCAGGTGGGAGATGAGGCTGCAGAAACAAGCATGAACTTGATCATGCAGGGTCATGCCAGGATTCTATGCCTTGTCGTGAGGGTAATGGGGAGCCCAGGAGGACATTTAAGGAGGGGATTTTCTTTTGTAAGAAAAGATCCCTCTGGCATCAGTGTGGCAATGGTGGAAATGAGAGCATCCATCAATGACCTGTGGTAGAAATCAAGGTGAGTGGGCATTCCGGACTCCTACTCCTGGCTCAGAAACATCCTTTGGAACGTTTCTTTCATTCAGTCTCACCTTTTTCATTTTTACTGTGCTTGGGAAAAACTACTTCTTTCTTCCCAATGTCTTTCCAATCTCCAATCTGTTTGTAAATCACAGGCAAATTAATCTTCTTAAAACACCGAGGACATACATATATATTTCTTTCTCTTTTAAAGAGCCTCTCAATACCTCTTGAATGAACCCAAACTCCCCAGGTGTGTGTTTCTGGTTTCTTTCTGATCCTGACACTCTAGCCCTCCTGTCAGATCGTTGGCCTCTAGTGCCCTGAACACCGCACAGCTCCTGCTGGGGTGTCTTGGCTTCCCCTGCCCAGCATGGCTTTTTCTTCCCACTTTGCTGAATCTCACATGATTCTGAAGTGGCAACTCCTTTGTGAAACCTTCTTGAATTTCATCTTCCTTCTTAATTACTCATTTCAGGGAACCCATGAAACGAATGGTCTTAACAACCACCACCTTTAATTGTTTCAGTGTTTCAAATGTGTATCTTGGCTCAATAATTGTTGTTACGGACTGAATAGTTGTGTCCTCCCCTTCCAAAATTTGTGTGTTGAAATCCTACCCCCTCAATGTAATGGAATTGGGAGGCGGGCCTTCAGGAGGGAATTAAGATTAGATGAGGTCATGCGGACAGAGACCTCATGAATAAGATTAGTGCCTTTAGAAGAGTCAGGAGACACCTTGCTGTGCTCTACTGTCCAAAGGAGAAGTCACACCTGCAGCCTGGAAAGAGGCTCTCACCAGAACCCGAGCAAGCCAGTCCTCTGCTCTAGGACTTTTAGTCTCCAGAACTGTGAGAAACAAATTTCTGTTGTTTATAAGCCACCCAGTCTACAGTAATTTGTTATAGTAGTCCAAACTAAGATAATTGGGTTGATGATTTCATCTACAAACAGAAAATATGCCAAAAATGTTGAGTATTGCTGTCATCAAAAGTAATACTTCTGTCAGCACTTCAGAATAATAATAAAAAATATATCATTTAAACATGTTTGAGAGCTTCTAAACACTTTATCATTTTAGGTTAAAATTGACTAAGGTGTTTTCTAAAATATATTTGACTTTAAATGAATTTTATGTATATCTAGTTAGGAAACTACTTTTCTTTGAGGAGTAAGTCACTTTTTAAATAAGAAAATGAAAAGTACGTTATGTATGTTGCTTTTGTACAGATGAATAAATTCTTTTCATATTTTGGAAAGAAGAGTCTGTGATTAATGAAGATGTTTTATGGAAATATTTAAAACTTGTGTTTATACATGAATTAAATCCCTCTTCTTTTCAGTATAAATATTTTTGCAGAACAGACAAAATATTCTGTGCTGGGATATTTCTTTCTGTTCTACCTATACTGTGTTGAACTTAGAAAAGCATGTGCTATGTCAGATCAGAATCCGCCTTACTTATCATTTTGGTTAATAATGACTTTCTGAGCTACCTAGTATTTCTTCATTGGAGTTGAGCAAGGTTACTGTATGACTTGATTATTTTGTAGTTATGCAAAGCCTAACTAGAACTGTATTCAACTAAGTATAAGCAGGTTTATTTGACTCAAAATGTAAAAATAAGGTTTGAAAAATTCACTCATAGGTTACTTCAACAATATCTGTTGAGTGGTCATAGGGTGTCACACACTGCATTAATTCCTGACACATCGCTGACTTCATTGGGTTTTGTCTAGAAGGAACCTGGGAAAGAAAACCAGTGATTACAGCACATGACACATACATATTGTGATAGGGTCGGATAGAAGAACTATAATGTGCTCTGGAGCACACTGAACGCAGGCATCAGGGAAGCCTTTATAAAAAGATGACCTCCATGATAGGTATTAGTTAGAGGTGATAGTAGGTGCCAAGATCCTGGGGTGAGAGAATAGTCTTGGAATTCAGGGGTGGAGAGATGGGGTAAGGGGTTGGAGGGAAAGGCAAAGTTGAAGAAGTACAAGTCCCAAGAGTGTTTGGATGGAGCCATGTTGGAGAAGATTGGAACCCTAAAGAGACAGTCTTCTCCAGTGAATCTTCCCTGTTTTTTCTTATTTACTCTTTATCTTCAGAAAGATTTTTAAGGAGGACGTTATCTCCAAGTTAACCAGCTAGGATTTTTAGAATGCAGAACTTGTTTATTCTTTACAACAGAAGAGTTAAAGATTTTGTCCTTTTTCTAGCCTATTAGGGATTTTTAAAGCACAGGGCCATGAATTACAGTTGCAGTAGAAAGAGTTATGGAGCCAAGTTGCTGGGAAGGAATACTTCTGTCACAAGACTATCGCCTGAAAGAGTATTTGCCTGTCTGTGGAACAAAACATTAGAGCTGTGGAAATATTGCTTTGCTTACATGGGGCTCAGAATTCATTAATAAGATGAGAATGTTATGTGTTGAGAGGAATGGAAAGTAATGGATGTTATGATGCCTGAAGAGTCTGAAATCTTGTTAGCTGCTTTAAAAAAGATTTTCAAGTCAATTGTTGGTAATTGGCTCATGATTAGATATTTTCCTTACCATTTTTCATCATTAATGACCAAATCCCTTACAACTGAATTTTATTGATGATATGAGCAGAGACAGGAAAATGAAGAAGAATCTGAACTGCCACCAGGAAGCTTTGCCTTATTTCTTGCTTGAATGGCCACAATTTGAAGAAGACTAGTTTGATCTGAAATGCTCTTTAACTGGTTCCAAAGGACGATTGAGTCCAATTTGTATGGCGAGATGGAGTAACTGAGCCCAATTCCAAACTTCCTTCTAGGGATTTAGAATATAGAAGGCTTTTTTTAGGGGGAAAAAAAAAAAAAAACTGCCAAGTTTTCTTTTTTTCTTCCTTTTTTTCTTACTGTTGATGTAGATTTAAGCTTTGGCTTTTCAGTATATATTTGAAGTGACTGTCCATGTGGAATATCATCCAGTAGAAGAAGAAAGTATTTCCAGATGCTGTTCCTTTGTAACCAAATGTTAGACTTGGCAGAAATCAGAGGGATTTTGCCACCTGACATCGCAGCTCCCTGGAATGGCTGCCTGCTGCTGCCACTGTGGCAGACAAAACATACAGCAGGAGGCCCATCCCCATAGTGTTTTCTCTCCGTTTTCCGGTTTTCCGTCTCAGAGACTACTGAGCCTTGGGAAGCCACGTGTCCTTTCTGATTGTTGGGCGGTCCTCATGTTTTCTTCCTTCACTGTTACAAGAAACTACCTTCACGAATGTGAGGCGGTCTGGTGAGAGCCACTCAATTTAACTGTAGGCAAGGTAACACATTTTACTAAATAACCTTCTGAACTTTCAGAAGCACTCTCCTTTAGGTCCGTATAGAGTTGAAACTGAGGCAACACTATGCATGATGTGTTTTTCAAACTCCTGGAAGTCTTTGGCATGGAAAGTTACAGTACTTGACCTGGTTTTTGTTGCTCTGGCCTTCCTTATGAGATTATATATTTTCTGATTTCTTTCATACGCATATATAAAGATGGTGATGGCAGATGTTAGAAATTTTTATAATTTTAAATTAAATTTTAGGGAAACAGAGAGTTGGCAATTATTTTGGTTAGTATTTTAAATAACTATCAAGAACAATGAAGGGTCTAAGATTTTACTCTACTTGCAAGTTAATAAATCAGTGTGTTACAGCTTCATGCGTGGTAGTGGAAGACAGGAGACTCTTAACTCAAGACAAAGGACTTTATTCTCCATGGCGTAGCATGGATATCAGCATACTTGCATCATTCCTTGAGTCCTAAAGGCAATATAAAGAGGGCCAGATGACACCAGCATATACAGAGTGAGTTCTTGAGAGGACAGGAACCCTGAGTTTAGAGAACTTGAATCTTTCGTAATGGACAATAAGCATGCCTGCCCTTTGGTCAGGAGAGAGATGCCATCTCTATCCTGTAAGGCTCTATGCTATATATATATGCATTCTTAGAAAGAGTCTGGAACAAGAGGCACTAACTGTTACATGCAGAGGCACAAAAGAACTATGGGAATTTTCTCTCAACAAAAAGTAATTTTTCTAGTGGGTCAAATCTCTATGTCTGGAAACCACTAAATTAGATGTAATTCTAGAGAATGAGAAAGGAAAGAAAAATCAAAAAAGAGAAGGACAGTTATTTTGTGCCAGTATGTGGAGGTGGCAAAAGTTTTTCTTGAGATTTTATATATAGGTAATTCCTAATTTTAAGTGATTAACCAGCTTTTAAAGTTAGCTTTATACTCTGTGTGCTATTAATTTATTGCCATAATAATTCTGGAATTTAGCTGGTAATTATGTTAACAATTTGGACCATGTCATATTTGTTGAATCAGTGGCTCTGGATAGCTAAATTTTGAATTTCAATGAATAATATGCATATTAGCATTCTTTGATGAAAGGCATGATAGTCTTAAATTTTTGTGAAGTGTTCTTGCAGTTCTCAAAACAATTTCAAAAATTACTATAAACGAGGGAATGTATATGTTTTGGAAAGAAAAACGTATGACAATTTACTACAAGCATCTTATATGAAGTCTTCCCCTATGTAACTACTCTAATTTTTTATATTAAGATTTCGGTTTTGTGAGGATTGGGAAAGGTTATGGGTACTGAGTACATATCAGACCAACTTGCTTGAAGAAAGAGGAAACTTCTATGGAAGCTGGAAGAAAAGACTTCAGAAAAGACTTCAGACTTTTGTGGCAGGAATCATTTGAAGAAAATAGATTTCCAAGAACCATTTTCATAGAAGATACCAGAATATTTACTCTAAAACTTTATATGAGCTTCAAATACTTGATTAACCTGTCAAAATTTGGAGATTTCTGAATTACATTGGTAAATGTGTACAAATTAGATTTTCAACAGTAAAGTTTCAAAAAGTCTCCATAACACAATATTCATGAAGTCCCTGTAATATGCCAAGGGATGGATAAAGAAAACAAATGACAGAGTTTTCATCCTTTTGGGAGCAACTGCCATGAACTACAACGAAAAAATAAATGGTTAAATTAAATTTTTACTTCTTCTGTCCAAATAGTAGAGATACAAATTGGTTAAAGGAGTAAGAAGGTGAAGAAGGAAAAAAAAAATAATGTTGGTTTTACAAAGGGAATTATTTTGTTTAATGTCAGACTGCCAAACCATACATTCCCCATGCATTTTTTCATCAAATGGGGAAGCTAGACATACTGCCATTTACTGTTAACCATAGCACTGGATGAAGGGGCTTTTGTTTCAAGAAATTCAAGAAGCATTGACTTGAAAACATTGGTAGGACTGGTGGCATAGTGGCTACTGGTACAAAAGATGGGGCAGAAAGGTTAAACATGTAAAAGAACAAGAGAGTAAGATTCTGTCTCTTCTAACACCAAAGTATGTTTGTGAGAAAGTGGAAAATATATTACTAGTACATTTTGAAAAATTAGGACATGTTATAGTATGTGTAGTTTAACTGTCATTCCCTTAATGGGAAACCTGATTACAGAGATATATATTGATGGCAACAAATGGCCTGGTTGCTCAGTGGTGGCAGTGAAATGGAATTCTATGGGTGGGTAGGAGAAAGGACAGCATGCTTAACATCTGCCTGCCTTGTATGGCTCAGCTTCAGCAGACTGGCACCAGGCCTTGGTTGGCAGGACTGTTACAACAATGGCGTTGGCCATAGTCTCTAATCTATGGTATGTTGGTGTTGGGGATGGCTAAGTTTAAAGTTTTCTCCCTTTCCTATCTAGTGCCCCAAAAGGAGTGAGAATGGAGTTCTCAGTGAAATGCCATGGTGCTTTTGTGGGAGGAGTAAGGGATTATCAACAAAACCTTTCTCTTTTATTTAGAAGATTTTTATTAAAAATATAGTTAACATACAATATTATATTAGTTTCAGGGGTACACCATAATTATTCAACATTTATATACCTAAAGAAGTGATCACCATGGTAAATCCAGCAACCATCTGACACCACACCATGCTATCACAGTATTACTGACTATATTCCCTATGAGGTATATTACCTCCCCATGACTTATTTGTTTTATACCTAAACATTTGGAACTCTTATTCGCCTTCACCTTTTCTACCCTTTTAAAAATTTTCAATTGGAGTTGACATTCAATATTATTTTATATTAATTTCAGGTGTACAGCATAGTGGCTAAACATTTATATAATTTAAGAAGTGATCCCCCTGACTAGTCTAGTACACACCTGGCACTACATGTAGTTATTACCATATTATTGACTATATTCCATGTGCTTTACTTTACATCCCCATGACTATTTAGCAACTTCCAATTTGTACATCATCATCTTTTCACCTTTTCACCCTGCCCTCAACTGCCTCTCATCTATCATCCCAACAAATCTAGTAGCCATCTGATGCCATACATAGTTCTTACAATATTATTGACTGTATTCCTTATGCTGTACCCTGCATCCCCATGACTACTTTGTAACAACCAATTTGTACTTCTTAATCCCTTTCACTTTTTCATCCATACCCTCAATCCCACTCCCATCTGGCAACCATCAAAATGTTCTCTGTATTTATGAGTTTGTTTCTGTGTTGTTTGTTTATTTTGTTCTTTAGATTCCACATATAAGCAAAATCACAAGCATCTGTCTTTGTCTAACACTCCATTCAGCACAATATCCTCCAGGTCATTCCATGTCACCACAGAAGGCAGGAACCCGTTACCTTCCATGGCCGAGCAATATTTCAATGCATATATGTACCACCTCCTTTTTACCATTCTTCCATTAATGGACACCAAGGATTCCTCCACTTCTTAGCCATTGCAAGCAATGCTGTAATGAACATATGGATGCACACATCCACTCTAAGTAGCCTTTTTAGTTTCTTTGGATAAATACCCATAATTGGGATCACTGGGCCCTTTTTTGTCTCACGTTATGCCTTTGTTTTACAAGACCAGTACTCTAACACTGAGCTATGGAGTCCAATACTATAGCCTTTGTTTTAAAGTCTATTCTGTCTGGTACAAGTATTGCTACCCTAGCTTTTTTTTTTTTTTTAAATTCCATTTTCATGAAATATCTTTTTCCATCTCTTTACTTTCAGTCTGTGTCCTTTAACCTGAAGTGAGTCTCTTATAGGCAGCATATATAAGGGCTTTATTTACTTACCCATTCAGCTCTGCTATGTCTTTTGATTGGAGCATTTAATCACAATTTAATTAAATTGTGCCAATTCCTTCTGGCCTGCAAAATCTGTGTTGAGAAATCAGCTGATAGTCTTATGGGAGCTCCCTTACAAATTATTAGTTGCCTTCCTCTTGCTTCTTTTAGGATTCTCTCTTTGTCTTTAACCTTTGCCATTTTAATCATAATGTATCTTTTTTTAAAAAAATTTATTCAGGTGACAATTGTTAGTAAAATTACATAGATTTCAGGTGTACAATTCTGTATTACATCATCTATAAATCCCATTGTGTATTCACCACCCAGAGTCAATTCTCCTTCCATCACCATATATTTGATCCCCCTTACCCTCATCTCCCACCTCACCCTTACCCTCTGGTAACCACTGAACTATTGTCTGTGTCTATGAGTTTTTGTTTCTCATTTGTTTGTCTTGTTCTTTTGTTGTTTTTGGTTTATATACCACATAGCAGTGAAATCACATGGTTCTCTGCTTTTTCTGTCTGACTTATTTCACTTAGCATCATACTCTCAAGATCCATCCATGTTGTCACAAATGTTTCTGTATCATCTTTTCTTACCGCCAAATAGTATTCCATTGTGTAGATATACCACAACTTCTTTATCCATTCATCTATCGAAGGACATTTTGGTTGTTTCCATGTCTTGGCCACCGTAAACAAAGCTGCAATGAACATTGGAGCACACGTGTCTTTATGTATAAATGTTTTCATAATTTTTGTGTAGATACCCAGGAGAGGGATTGCTGGGTCATATGGTAATTTTATTCATAATTTTTTCAGGAACCTCCCTCCACACTGCCTTCCATAATGGCTGCACCAGTCTGCATTCCCACCAACAGTGTATGAGGGTTCCTTTTTCTCCACAGCCTCTCCAACACTTGTTATTATTTGTCTTGTTGATGATAGCCATTCTGACTGGGATGAGGTGGTATCTCATTGTAGTTTTTATTTGCATTTCTCTGATGATTAGTGATGTTTAGCCTTTTTTCATATGTCTATTGGCCATTTCTATGTCCTCTTTGGAGAAATGTCTCTTCAAGTCCTCTCCCCATTTTTCAATTGGGTTATTTGGCTTTTTGTTGTTGAGTTGCATGAGTTCCTTGTATATTTTGGATATTAGCCCCTTATCAGAGGCACTGTTTGCAAAAATCTTCTCCCATTCAGTTGGTTGCCTCTTTATTTTGTCAATGGTTTCTTTTGCTGTGCAGAAGCTTTTAAGTTTCATGTAGTCCCATTCGTTTATTTTAGCTTTTACTTCCATTGCCTTAATCATAATGTATCTTGATGTGGGTCAATTTGGGTTCACCACGAGGCCTGCTACCACCTGCTGGCTTTCTTAAGATTCAGCTGCTGATAAAGCCTCTTGTGGTACACGAGTTAGGTAAGGCAGGATCTCAGGGAGTCACTAGAGTGGAAAGTGTTGTGCTCACCAGGTAAATGTGGATTCTGGTTTGGTGTCTGTTCTGAGTCTGGAGCTACTCAGCAAAAGTCTCAAAGCACACTAAAGTCAGTCGCCACCTGCCTGGGGCCCATGGAATCCAATAGTTTTTGAAGAAAGAGTAGAATGCAGATGGGGTGACTGCTCGCCGAGAAAGTGCCTCCAGTGTTGGGGAAGTAGGGTGGGTAGGGTTCCAGTGGAGCTCACCAGACCAGATTCAGATTTGTTCTTGTATGGGTAGGGCTCAACACAGGATAGATAGTGCCTGACTACTGGTTGCACGGGAGAACAACCCCACAGAGTGATATAGCAACTGTCCTCCAGCCCTATTGGAGAAGCCACATACCTCAGTTTCCCCTGTATGTCTCTAATGCCCCCAAGTCATTGTCCCTCCACTGGGGGGTGGGGGGGTGCCTGCAAGTGAGTGAGTCTGTGTGTGGACTATTTAAGAGGATGTCTGAGTTTCATGCAGCTTTCTGTCCCACCTGGATGGTTGGAATCCCCACCATTTTTCACAGCCAGGTGTTGTGGGTGTTCCTCTCCCTGGCACCAGTACTCTGGGCTGGGGAACCTAGTGTGGTGGTAGGATCTTTTGCTCCTCCAGAGGTATCCTTGCTGATTCTCAACCACCCATATGGAGGTTTGGGGCCAACCCATTTCCCATCTCTGCCCCTCCTACCAGTCTTGACATGGCTTCTTATTTATATCCATAGTTATAAAACTTCTATTCAGCTAGACTTCAGATGGTTCTCCAGGTTGATTCTATCCTTTAGTTGTAATTTTAAAATTGTTCATTGAAGGAAGCAGGCACAATGTTTATCTACTTCACCATCTTGGATCTCTGCCTCAACAAAATCTTTCTATAGAAGCTTTCTGATTTGGTGTATATTTTTATTCTTTTCCCTGCAGTCATGCTGGTGAGTAAATACCAGACTTTATGGTGCCTCCCAGTTAGGGGATAACCCAACTCCTAGTAGTCCTAATTTACATCAATATGAGACCAATAAAAAATGGAGTTGGTCACTTACACTTCTCAGCTCTTTGGCTTAGGGATGGCTTTCTAATGTGGGTCCTACTGGCTTAGTCCTCTAGAATAAGTGGAGAAGGCCTAGAGTTACAGAAAGAGCATTTGAATATGGGCAGGTTGCTTGCCTGCTTCTTTCTGAGCCCTGTGCTGAAGGGGAAATTGGTGCCATATAGTGTACCAATAGGCCACATTATTTAGCAAAGTAAGAGTTTCTACTGGAATTGTACAAAGTACTGAGCACAGTGCCCAGTACCTAATGCAGAATTCAATCCATTCTCTAGAACACGGTGAGAGCTCAGTAGATAGCTGATGACTGGATGAATGAATGATGTCTTTTCACTGGGTGACCTTGTGTTGTAAACAGTTGGTGAAAGATTTTGTTTTTTGATCAAATCTCTGTCCATCAGAGATATAATAGACAGCTGTCTAGTTCTAGAAAACCCATAACATATCTATGAGCATATCTCTCTCAACCTGGATTTATGAGAAATCAGGTAATTCTCAGAAATATATCATTCCAGGCCAAGTCAAGCTCCAGCCCCACTTCACATTCTAATTTATTTTAGGATGATGATGACAGTTTCTAATCTCTTCCAAGACTCTTTGACCTTCTCTAGATGCCATTAGGAGAAGCACAATTGATTTTTACCATTAGCTTTTATCTGATAGTCTCGAGACATTTAGAATTGACCAAGTCTAGGTTGAGAAGATGTGGTCTATATTTACTGGGCCCTTACTGCGTACCTGGCGCTGTGATAGATTATGAAGAACCAGGAGGACTGTTGTGAAGAACCAGGAGGACTGTTGCCCTTAAGAGCCCCCAGTCTGGTGGGGGAACCAAGCAAGGCAACAAATAATATAATGTGATATATGTATTTATTAAAAATTTTCCTCAATGATGTTCAATTTTAGGTATTCCAACATAAAATTGGACAACGGGACTGTGAATACGCTAAGGGCATTGGTTAGTATTTATGGTATATTTCCAATATCTAGTATAGCTCCTGATATACTAAATAAATGATTTTTGAATGAGTGAATGAAGGAATTATAGATGACAAGCCTAATACTGTGTTTCCCTGAAAATAATACCTCCCCAGACAATCAGCTCTAATGCATCTTTTGGAGCAAAAATTAATATAAGACTTAGTATTATATTATATTATATTATATTATATTATATTATATTATATTATACCTGGTCTTATATTACATTATATTATATAAGACCTGATCTTATATTATAGTAAAATAAGACTAGTTCTTATATTAATTTTTGCTCCAAAAGATGCGTTAGAGTTGATTGTCCAGTTAGGTCTTATTTTCAGGGGATCAAGGTAGGACAATGCCATAGTAAAGAAAATGTTACACGTAGGAGGAAAACCAAAGTAAAGACTTGTATTTAGTGACAGTGGACAATGTTATAAAACACAATTTTGGTGGTAGATGAGGGTAAAGGGGATCAAATATATGGTGATAGAAGAACTGACTCTGGGTGGTGAACACACAATGTGACATATAGATGATGTATTACAGAATTGTGCACCTGAAATCTATGTAACTTTACTATTAGGTTTGTGCAAAAGTAATTGTGGTTTAAAAGGTTAAAAATAATTGCAAAAACCGTAATTACTTTTGCACCAACCTAATAACAGTTGTCACCCCAATAAACTTTAATTTAAAAAAAATAACAATTTTGTCACAAAGTAAAACATTAAAATAAATAACTTCAGCTATCCAAAATAAAATAGGAGATTTCATACTCTATAATGACTTAGCCCATTTTTGTTGAGTATTGTGTGGCAAATATGTAACTGAAATTAAAGTAATGCACAAAATGTATGTTTTTTTTAAAGAAATCTTTAATTTCCTTTTGTTGAGAAATCAAATTACTTTTCATTTAGCAAGTTGTATTTAAAACCATTTAGTTAGATCATTAGACTTGCTAATGAATAGTTTCTTGATCACCTACTTCCAGCTAGCACCCATCATTTTCAGCAGAAGCTAAACATATAAATTGCTTTCTGTTGCATAAGAAATGCTTTCCATTTCAAAGATGACACAACACATTTTTCTTTAATAGCACCTTTCTTGGTTATAGGTCTGGTTTCTTCTTCCTTAAATTCTAGGATTTTTCTGATAGCTCACCAGTAAAGGCTATTTTCCCCCAGAAACTCTCATAAGCTTGGACAGGAAAGACTGGATTTTTGACCAAAACTTTCAGGAAAACAATTTGGCAGGAAAACATACTGACCCTGCTATATGTTGCTTTCAGACTTTCTTACCTTAAAATGTCCCTGGAACAATCAGTTCATGGCATAACTTCTACGTTCATCTGCTCAAGGGGCTATTGGTGCCAGAAAAAATAGTTTTGCTTTTAAAAATCAAATGTGTACAATTCTGTAATACATCATCTATATATCACATTGTGTGTTCACCACCCAGAGTCAGTTCTCTTTCCATTGTCACCCCAATAAACTTTAATAAAAAAAAAAAATCAAACGTGAGTTAGTGTGGGCCAAAGGTACTGGCAAGAAGTAGTGTTTTAAAGGATACAACATTTCTGGAGTGGAACTAAGGGAAGAGGACTGGTGGGCTCTATCAGGTAACAAATATAATGTTGGCAAAGTTCAAGGTTGTAGGACATTTATCAGAAGTCATCAAATAATCCATTACAAGAAAATGGGGAGATGACTGCTTTTAAGAAACAACTAAGAACAATGAAAGGGAAAAGAACATGCCCAACATTAAAAAAATTTTTTTTTTTTAAATCTGGATTTGAATTTCGTTGGAAACCAGCTGATTGCTGGCTGAAGACAGTGCCTTTGGTAGGTGCTTAGGCATCTTGAAAAGTAGGGATGCATCTATTCACTTGTTCATTTTGCAGAAAATATCTGTGACATATAAAACAAAATAAATATGAGTTTAAAATGGTAGTAAAAAGTAATTACTGTTGTTATGGTACTAGCTTCAGTGACCGGGAACTCTACTAGTGAGTACTTCCACTTTCCAGCAAGAAATGATTTTTAGGGGCGGCCGGATATCTCAGTTGGTTAAAGCATGAGTACTCAGCAACAAGGTTGTTGGTTCAATTCCCACATGGGATGGTGGGCTACGCCCCATGCAACTAAGATTGAAAACGGCAACTGGACTTGAAGCTGGGCTGCACCTTCCGCAACTAGATTGAAGGACAATAACTTGGAGCTGATGGTCCCTGGAGGGGCACACTGTTCCCCAATAAAAATGAAAAAAAAAAATTTATAGAATGTAAGTCCTAAACAAGTAAAACTAGGTAACACCAAAGCAACAGGGGGCTTATTCTTAATTCTTGTTTTCATTTATTTACTCCCCTAGTCATTCATTAATCTGACAACTATTTATGACGCATACTATGTGCCAGGTACAGTTCTAGACACTGGATAAATAGTTATAAGCAAAGGAACAAGCTTACATTCTTGTTTTTAGTTTCGTTTTGTTATAAGTAAACAAAAGTATACACACATGCACACGTATTTACACAGTGAAAGGTTCTATGAAGAAAAAGAAAGCTAATAAAGGGGATAGGGAGTGATAGGGAAGGTTAGATCTGAAAGGATATGTTAGGATTTGTTGACAGTTAGGAGGTCCAGAGGAAAGGAAAGGAAGGGGAGCAATTATGGAAGCTAGGAAGCCACTGGGTGGATAGGAGATGCTTTTTATGAGCTGGGAAGGGCTGTTGAAGGAGGAGGATTGCAGAGGGAGCTGGGAAAATGTTAGTGGGAAGTCACAAATTCATGCTGGGCGTGTCAGATTGGAAATGCCTATTAGATATTAAAATGGAAATGTTGAGTTGGCAGTTGGTTAGCAAACCTGAAGCTCAGGGAGAAGTCAGGGTGTTAGGGTGTCATATAAATTTGGAGTCGAACACATTAATGGTTCATGAAGCCAAAGGGCTGGATAAAGTAATTTTATCCAGGTGAGTGGAATGACTTTAAATGGAGGAGAAGCCTGGAGGATTGGGCCCAGGGGCACACCAAGATTTAAAAGGTCAGGCAGAGAAGGAGCAACAAGCAATAGAAACTGAGAAGGTATAGCCAGTGTGGTGGGAAGAGAACTGAGTGTTCGGTGTCCTGCAAGTCAAGGGGCTAAAGAGACTCTAAGAGACCATTGATGACAAGTGTTGCTGAGAGTAAAGTGAGTTATGAGAAATAACTGAAATTTGTTTAAATGGGGGATATACAACAAAACAAAACAAAACACATGATAAAGGCTGAGGGAGACAAATATTAATATAGTAACAGGTCGTTCAATCTCTGCATACCTCTAATATAAGTTCTCTTTGGAGTGTTACTATCATGATGTAAATGTTGAAAAGAAGCATTTCCCTCAGTGAACCCCAAAAGAAACTTTGTTTTGTCAAACAAGAGGCAGTTATATCCAAAGTCACCAGAGACTGTAGTCCAGTGTCATTTCATATAATTTAAAATCCCTCGTTCTACCTTCCTTCACATCTAATCACCCAGAAGGCAGGTGCTGTGTATTACTTCACTGTAATACATGCCAACAGATGTCATATCTGTCCCTTTCTCTCCATCTTCCCTTGCCTGGGCTACTATGACTTCTGTGTTAGTTCATTGGAGAAGTAGCCACCAAGATGAAATTTGATGTATGAGAGATTTATGGGGAGGAACACTTGTGAGGATAAATGGGGAGGGAGCAGAAGTAGGCAGTAAAACCCTTTAGACCTTGGGACTGGTCTGACACCTATGAAAAAAGAGGGAGGGCAGAAAACTCTCAGGTGGGGCAGTTCTAAAAAAGTCTTGACCAGAATGGTGAGGAGTCCCCAGCCCACGTTGCCCGTTAGTGGATTCCTACATCCCATAGGAACGGGCTGGCACTAGTGCTACACCGAGCTCAGGCAGGAGCAGGAATTGACCAGGGCTTGGGTTGGGAAGCGGCAGAGGTAAAAGGCTAGGAGTTTGACCTCAGCTCAGTTGTGGTCATTGGTCCACAGTGAAAGACACAGTTGAGGCAATCAGTCAACTAAGTTTCTCACACCCAGTTCTTTTAAAGGAGGTTTGAGCTTAATATGGTTGGAATCATTAAAACTTAGAAACTTAGAGAAGGGGCCCCCCAGAGCTGAAAGTCAAAACCTCTGAGGAGGTACCAGCTGGTTGGTGCTGGCATCTCTGAGGCTGGTTTTAGGAGGGCTGGGAAAGTGGCAAACTTGATTTAGATGCTGTTGCAGGAAGGCACTGCTGCTACCAAAGTGGAGAAGCATTGCTTTGAAGGAACAGCCATAGATAGGAAGTCCTTGGAAACAGATGGGAAGGAGCAAATCCCTTCTTTCTCCTCCAGCCTTGGCTTTCCTTCTAGAGCCCCTGTTTGAGGAGCCTAACAGGGAAGGAGCCAACAAGCTGAAGTGTGGTTGCAGAGTCCCAAATGCAGCATCACCAGGCAGAGTAAAAAAGGGTGGGCTTGGGGCTGATAGGCAGTAACTTAATACCTTAATATTAAGTTGGTGCAAAAGTAATTGTGGTTTCAAAGATTAAAAATAATTTCAAAAACTGCAATTACTTTTGCACCAACCTAATAACTGGCACACCATATGACCTGCTTTCCTTTTTTTTTTTTTTTTTTTCAGTCAGGGTCCTCCGGTCTTTTGTCTCATCCTTTATAGTGGTCCACAGTGATACCTGGGCGCTTCTGATAGGAATAGTCTTGGGCCATCTCTCCAGATCCAGGCAGAATACGATAAGATAGCACATCAGCGATATTTCTGCTCTAGAGCTTATCCCGTCTGTTTCTAGTGCCCTCAGGACCAGAATCAGTATCTTTTCTCACAGAGAGAAATGCTCCCTCGCCTTTCCTTTGGATCTTGATTTCTGTTGGTGAGTCCTATTACTGAGGCCTAATGCCTTTCAGCATCAGTATCCTTTACTAAGGGACCTCCCTTAGCTGTTCTGGTCACCTCAGCGTTTTCTAGTTTACTCCCAAGTAAGTGCAAAGAGCACAGCCTCTCCCTGTATTCTCCCCAGGGTGCTGCACATAGTATATGCTCATTAAACGTTGCTTGAACTGACATAATTAGTTCAGTAGGCCTAGGAGACCGGGGATGTGTGTGTGCAGAGAAGTCATTTATTATAATAATTCACAAATCCCCTTAAAGTCTTTCTTTTAAGGGCCACTATTAAAAATTTTAGAATTTACAGGCCATAAGGTGAAATCAAGGATATTATATAGGTACTTACATTACCAAACAAAATATATATTTTTAAATAGTATAAGCATGTCCTATACAGTACTTGGGACACACTTATACTTAATGACTGGTTATTTATCTGAAATTAAAATTTAACTTGGCATCTAGTATTTTTATTTAACAAATCTTACAACTCTAACTTATATAATAATTTAAAATGTATCTATTTAAAACTGTGAAAACTATTCATAGCCCCCAAACTATTCAGGCCATAAAAAACAGGGGGCTGGCCAGTTATGGCCCAAGAGCTGTAATTTGCTGACTTCTGACCAGTGTACTGTATCATTCAGGTTCGTTTCAGGAAACAGAAACCACTCACAGAAAGGGATATAATATAGAGACTTAAGTGCTTAAAAATCACCGGAGTAGCTGGAGGGGTTGGCTTTTCACTGGACCTCCAAGAATGAACCCCAGAACAACATGGCAGAACTGATCTGCCAAGGAAACTGTTACTGTCTGCAGTATTGTGCTACTCAGCCTCTGGCAGGCCTGTTGGCTCCTGGAACAGAACAGCTTACCGCCAATGGAGGAATTCCAGAAGCTGCTGCCAGAACTGTTGATTTCAGAGTCCCCCACTGTCTGCTAATCAGTACCAGCTAATTTGACTCAAGTGCGCTCTCTCTTTCCATTTAATTCAATTCTGAATATTAGTCCCATGCACATGCATCTGATTGGCAGAACCTAGGTCACATACAGAACAGTCACTGCAGGGGGTCTGAGAAACAGAGTTTAGCTTTCTGCAGAATATGGAAAGCTGATTGTAAAAAGATCAGATTCCACATAGAACCTGTTTCCCTGCGACCTTCCTCCTTCTCACCTTTCTTTTATGTCTCTTACTACCTGGGCTGGCACTGCACAGAGGATTTGACTTGCATTTCTGAAGTTATGAGTCAGGTCTGCAATGCTATACTAGTGAGCATAAATATTCTCCTTCCTGTTCTGCAACCTCATCATTCATTTCTCTCTTTTAATTTTTCTTAGGAAGAAGACGAGCCTTTGTTCCCTATGACTTTGTTTACTGCAGTGAATAATTCCCTAAATATTGTGATTTTTAAATTTTCTCATTTTGACAACAACCTCTCAATTTAAATTAAATATATTATTCTTCCTTAATCCAATGCAAATAGAGCATAAAGGCTAGTAGGCACCAGACACAAAAAGAATTCAAAAAAATCATTTAAATGAAAAATTCAAATGAAACATAAGGTTGTTGTGCATGATTTATATCTGACATAGTTGATTCATTAATGACAACCATTCATAAAGGCTTTGGGAGAGTTTGGACTAAGTTTGAAGTTACTCCCTTTCTTAAAATATCTCAGTAGCTGCATTCATTGAATCTTAGTTTTGTTCTTTCTGGAGCAAGCTGTTTATCTTCCCTTTAGTCTAATCTTTCAGACTGTGCTCTGGGTTCAATTTCTCCCCTTCCTTCCTGCCTTACACCAGGAATTATTCCCTTTTGTCAGTATCTTTAGTCTCTCCCTCTCTATTGTGTTTACTCTGTAGTCCTCTCCTCTGCAAATACATTCAGTCCCCCTGAGTTTGTATAAATCTTTTCATTCTGCATCTCTTGAATTATTGCCCATTCTTTTCTTCACAAGTTCTCAATGAATGGTATACAGTTATTTCCTTTACTTCCTACCTGTTACTTCTTATCCATCTGCAATCTTGCTTCTGTGCTCTATCAAGGGCTCGATGTGATCTGTGATCTCTTAGTAGGCAACCAATGGTCCTTTCTTAGATTTTCTTATCCATCCTTTTTCTAGCATTTGAAGCTATTAATACCCCTTTACCTATTTTTGCATGTCTTTGTCTTCCACCTATGTGATGCTATTAGGTTGGTGCAAAAGTAATTGCGGTTTAAAGAGTTAAAAATAATTGCAAAAACCACAATAACTTTTGCACCAATCTAACACATTGTCTTATTTCCCCCTGACATGTGATTATGACTATTTTTGATTTCTTCCCTTTTGCCAACCTTGTGAGCTTGTTCCATCAATTACTTTTTCTCTCTCATTTGATCTTCTTTTCATTTTTCAATGACCACATCATTTTCCTGTAAACCTGCTTCAACCTCTTTATTCACAAAAAAGAAAAATCCTTCTTTTAAAACTGATTCCTCCACAAGTTTTTCTCCTATTTCTCACATTGCTTTTGCTTCCAGTCTTGAAAGTTTAGTGGTATATCTATACCCTCTTCACTTTCTTACTGTTTATTTTAACCTCTTGTATGTGATTTCCGCAACTTATTCCTTCTCTCCTCCTTGAAATTCTTTCCTTCCTTGGTCTCCATGATCTGCCATACTCATATGCTGATCATCTCACGACCTTTCGATGTTTCCTTTTGTGCTTCCTTTGTTGCATGTTCTCCTCACTCCTAAAAGTGGATATTTTTTAAAGTTTCTTTTATCACTCTATAATCTTGCCCTGGTCGTCTCATTCATGCCTACAGTTATTTTTAATTTAAATTTATTGGGGTAACATTGGTTAATAACATTATATAAATTTCAAGTGTACAATTCTATAATAACGGCATTTGTATATTCCATTGTGTGCTCACCACCCAAAATCTAGTCTCCTTCTGTCCCCATATATTTGATCCCCTTTATTCTTCTCAGTCTCTCCATACCCCGCTTCCCCTCTGGTAACCGCCATACTATTGTCTATGTCTATGAGTTTGTTTATTTTGTTTGTTCACTTGTTGCTTTTGGTTTTATATCCCACATGTAAGTGAAACCACCTGGTTCTTATCCTTTTTTATCTGACATTTTGCTTGGCAAAATACTCTCAAGTTCTTTCCATGTTGTCCCAAATGGCAGTATTTCATTTTTCTTATGGCTGAGTAACATTCCATTGTATATATGTACCACATCGTCTTTATCCAATCATCCATCGAAGGACACTTAGCTGGTTTCCATGTCTTGGTCATCACGAATAGTGTTGCAGTGAACACAAATGTACATATACCTTTACGAATAAGTGTTTTCAATTTTGGGGGGTAAATACTCAGAAAAGGGATTGCTCTGGTAGCTCTATTCTTAAGTTTTTGAGGAACCTCCATTCTGTTTTCCAAAGAATGCCTAAAGTTTTGACTTGTGGATAACTCCCACATTATCATCTCAAGCTCTTTTTAAATTCTTTCATTATGGCTATTTGGATGGATACAGCTTGCATCTTGAAAATGGGCCAGGATGGGAGCTGTGGTCAGAGGAGGCTCTCTGGAGCAGCAAGAGCTTCTAGGAGTTATTTTAGGTTAAGTCCTTCAGGAAGAGTTAAGCGTCACACTGGAAACACCAAAAATCAAGTGCTTGTTTTAGGAGCAGGGATATAAATGGGAAATAGATCCAAGAGTCAGGGTCAGCTCAAAAAAAGGATTAAATAGGAGCAAATTTAAACAAGCAAAGTGCATTCAGAGCAGTTTTTGGAAATGGTTTTGGGGAATTCATGGGTCATCTCAGGTAGAAAATGATTTGTGGTGCCAGCTTCATTCACCTCAAGGTGCAGATTCCAGGTAGTCAACTCCCAAACGCTCTTTGGTTGTTCATTTCTATCTGCCTGCTCTACTTTTTCATATAGATTTCACTCTGGAAAGCAATGTTCTTTTTCCCCCTCCTGATAATAACACTGCCATTCTATTATCAACCTCATCCAAAACCTTTAGTCTTTGATTTCTCTCCCAACTCCCACATCTAATCAGTTTCCATATCCTGCCCGATCTTGATGATATTTTTTGTATTTTTTAATTTTTTTTTCTATTTCCAATGTTTTTTCCCCCTCATTTACTCTTTCCTGGACATGCCAATGATTTTCTAATTGATCTCTTCATGTGTACTGCATGAGTTTGAAGTTTGAAAAACAATGAAGAGATTATACATCCATGCCAATAGTTTGCTTCTAAGGCACAAAACATTTAAGGAGTACTCACTGGATAAGGACACTGTATATAAGGGTGGTTTAAGAACATGTGTTCTCTTTGTTGATCCTTGGTATAGTTCCCGGAGGTCCCTTTGCCCCACTTAGGTGACCTGCAAGAGGACCCATATGTTTGACATTATGATGCTGATTTGTAGCCCACTTATACCCACTTTCTTCAGCTGGTACTTTTGTATACAACTATTTGTAACTCTTACAAGTTGTAGCATAAAAAGGAAACAGTTTTACTATAGAAACACACATTTGCTTTACTTGTGATATAGACTGAAAAGATGTTTATACCTCTTAAGGGTGAAATGTATGAACATACCTATATACATACATTATATATATAATATATATTGTATATTTATTATATATAGATATATTTATTTATTTATTAAGGTTATATATTATATATTATATATAATAATAACATATATAATATATATAACATATGATATATATAACATATATGATATATACATCCATGCATATATATATATATAAAACCTTCACATCCAATCATTCCACACTTTGCTGAGAGATGGAAATTCATCAAACACAATTCTGATTGACACGGTTTATTCTTCATGGAATAAAAAAGAAATTCCATTCCCTAAAATTTAAGTTGATCCCAATCTAGCATTCCAATAAGCTGCCACAAATCCTTTTGGGAACAAGAGAAGATATAAATAAATGAACAAATAATTAACCAACATTTCTTTGCAAAGACTTCCTTACCATACCTAGAACATGGTAAGTCTCTTCTATTTCTGCAGCTCTTTCTTGTCTTAATGTCCTTCTTTATGCCTTTTCTTTAAGAACTGGATTCTTAAAGCACCTTCTTCTTCAAGCATTTTCTAACTGCCCCAGCTCATCAGATGACTCTTAATGTGGTACACATCTTTATATCGATTGTAACCTTTGTTCTTTTACATTTTACTGCTACTTCCTACCACTAGCCAAGTTTCAATGAGTTTCTGTCACTGTGTCCAGGAATTACTGGACCATTGGAAGTATTTATTATTAATTAATACCTATTTAAATAATTAATAATTAATAATTATTAAAATTAATAAATTTTACCCAGATGGCCAGACCTTTGAGAATTAATGGCTTATTACTCATTCTTCACTGAAAAGTTTTACCTTTCGTCACTTGTGTTAAGGTCTTAGTCATCTCAAACCATAGAAGATAAGCAAAGCAAATGAGCCCCACAGTTTCAATCCCTTGTCCTCTATTATCCCAGAACTTTCTCCTCAGAGATGTAGGAGAAAAAGTCTCAGAGTTTTTGTATCAATCCCACTGTTGCCACCAATCTACATAACCACCATAATGAAAATGTTAATAATAGGTAAAGATTGCTGGAAGGGGCCATACGCAGATACCACTTGGATAAATCAAACAAAATTTAATTATCTGCAATAAACATAAGGAAGTCAGCTCAGTTAAAGTATACAATAGAGAAACTGCAACATTCTTTAATGATAGATGAAGGTGTAAGTTTATGGAACCCTCAAATGGAATTTACTAGTTGACACATGTTAAGTTTGGGTGAGCAAGGGTCACATAAGAACTCACAAATTTCAGAGTTGCACAAGGTACAATATTATTGCAAAGGTACAATGCACTGTACACTCAGTACACTTAGCTCTGAACATCTTGTCTGTCATTCTCAACCTCCCTAGCTATCCTAGCTCGGGCCAAGCACATTCCTAAGTTAATTTCTGTGGAACTATAACAAAAGTCTATTACCCAGATGTCTTTGGGAATTTGGAATTTGGCAGGCTTTTAGAACTGCCATTGGGCCCATTCTGTGTATGATTTATATTCCTGCAGCAATTTCTGTTTTTACCTTTTCCCGAGTCACCTAGGTTTTGTTACCTAGCAGTGACATTTATATTTGCATAAGATTTATATGATCAAATAAATAATGCATATTTATAAATTTTACATTCATAATGCTTAACTCATAATATTGCATTTAAAAATGTCATTTCATCAAGCATTTTTTTGTGTGTGTGTGCTTACTGAGTTTTAGGTACTACAATAAATGCTGGAAATACAAAAAGACTATGACTTGATCCAAGGCTTGGAAGAATTCAGCATTTTCGCAAGTTAGACTGCAGCATCTATGAAGATGCTCTTCTCAGCTCTTCCTTTAAGAGAGCACCTGCCACTCCTTGCATCTATCTGACTACTCCCAGGCCTTTGGGATCTAAAGCAGTCTTTGAGCTGAGGTCAGGTTCTCTCCAAGCTGCTCCCAGTCAGTGATTGAGAATGGTGGAGGTACTAAGCCTGACCATTTTTGCCTAAAGCACTGCCCTGTATCTGAAGCTCTTCCTACCCAATCCTACTTCCTTCTCCTTTTCCATTCACTGGCGTCAAATATGCATCATGGTGTGAAAGCTTTCCCTGCTGACTCCTGCTCCTTCTTTCCTTGTGTTTTGTAGATTTTACCTCCAATAAATTTCTTGTACTCCATCTTGGCATCTGCTTATCAGAGTCCCTGAACTGATAACACACAGTCAAAGAAAATAATTATAAAAAATGTGGTAACTATAATAATTAGGAATATGTATAAACTGTATGAGAAACTTTCTTGCCTTCTACAAAGAGACTTAGATAATTTTTTGCCTTATATTTTCTACTTTATCCTCTACAAACTCTGTCTTTATTGTAAAACATCTCGTGTTGGTATTACAATTGCGTATTTCTGACTGTATCTTTTGGCACACACATCCTATTATGTGCCAAATCCTTCTTGGCTTTTCAAGAGTCACTCCTTTTTTTCCATATCCACAACATCACTTGTTTTTTTGTATGCTCTACAGCTTCCTGTTGACTCTCTATAATGAGTCTCAACTTCTCTAATTCAGGCAGTGCAGATTCTTACAATTGCAAGATAAATATCCCATATGAACTGTTTTTATTACATTGCTTTCCTTGGTCTTATGGTGGTTTTCTGTTGTCAGTTATCACATATATAATGTCTCAAGTCTGATCTTCAAGATCCTCTGATTCTTGCTTTCATGTGTCACCATCTAACCATTTTTGGCTTCATCTCTTGATACTTCCTAACATGGCCAAGAACATCCCTCAGTTATTTTTTTTACAGATTGTTCTTTTTAACCTCTTTTATGCTATTTTTTTCTGTTTGGAAAATTCCTTTATTTCAACCAATATATTTCCTTATTAGCCTTCCCACCTTTATTCTGAGTACCCTCAGGTATGTCTATATATATATACACACAAAAACATACACACATAAAATATGATATGTACAAGGTCTGACAATTAAGTTCACGAACTGGTTGCAACGATGTTGCTAACCATTTTTTGGATATCAGAGGGATTATTCATTATGAATTTGTACCAACTGAACAAACAGTTAACTAAGTTTACCATTTGGAAGTGCTGAAAAGGCTGTGTAAAAATGTTAGATGACCTGAACTTCACCAACAAGTCATGGCTCTTGCATCACGACAATGCACCAGCTCACACAGCACTGTCTCTGAGGGACTTCTTAGCCAGTAAGCAAATAACTGTATTGGAACACCCTCCCTACTCACCTGATCTGGCCCTCAATGACTTCTTTCTTTACCCGAAGATACAGGAAATATTGAAAGGAAGACATTATGATGACATTAAGGACATCAAAGGTAATATGATGACAGTTCTGATGGTCATTCCAGAAAAAGAGTTCCAAAATTGCTTTGAAGGGTGGACTAGGTGCTGGCATGGGTGCACAGCTTCCCAAGGGGAGTACTTTGAAGGTGACATAGTGATACTCAGCAATGAGGTATGTAACACTTTTTTTTAGGATGAGTTCGCGAACTTAATTGTCCACCTTGTATGTATATATAGCATATGCTTTATATTTATTTTCTCTTATTTCATTCATATATCTTTCACTTTTTTTCTTCTTTTCTCATATTAGGTAAAGAGTGAATTTTTTAAGCCTTTTGGGTAAGTCTGATAATATTAGGAACTTTCATAAATTTCACAGGACCTTAAAAAATAAGTGGATGAACAAGTGCACATGTCTTTAATAATATATTTTTTGACCTTGATTGGCCTTTAACTCTTTCATTTTCAAATACTCGCTATATTGAGCTCAACTTTTTTCTTCCCCTACAGATCTGGAAGGCAGTAATTCTTAACTGCTCATGGGAGGATAAGGAAAGTGGGGCTAGGGCAAAGAGCAGTTATGGACAGCATATCCTATGGGACTATACTATAATCAAGGGAAGGCATGTAGAGTTTGAAGACATTTTCTCAGAATTATGATAGTGCTACCCCCAGGGCATCTCTCTCCTACTACCCTGCCCAAACCACTAATCACTAAATTATGTTATTCTTTAGACTACTCAACAACTGGATTTATTTTGAGACTAATTTTCATTATGATTAATCATCACATTTTCATAATAAAAATTATATTCAGTTGAATTTTTAAAACATAGCCAATGAGCTAGAAATAGCTAGGGCTAATAATTAGGTAAACATCTGAGAAAAAAAAAAGTGTTCTGTTTTTCTAGCCCTAAGATTGACAACTAATATCGAGCAATAATGTGACACATCAGTCAACCAGCAAATCTTGTAAAAACACTGCCCTAAGGGGAAAGTTCGT
The DNA here is from genome assembly GCF_036562045.2 of Rhinolophus sinicus. NCBI lineage: Eukaryota > Metazoa > Chordata > Mammalia > Chiroptera > Rhinolophidae > Rhinolophus > Rhinolophus sinicus. Next base: position 112,082,899 of record NC_133755.1, read on the forward strand.
TGGTTTGTCCTCTCAGCTCTGCCACTGACTTTTGTGGGCTTGGGTCCTAAGGCCTCATTAATTCATCTGAAACATGTAGCTAATGGTCCTTACTTGTAGTTCTAATAACCTCTTTAAATTACTGCTCAGTGCCAGCCATGGCACACGACGAATATTAAGTATAGAAGACTTGGCTTCTGCTTTCAAGGTGGTAGAGAATCTTAGAGAAAAACGTACCACGAGTGCAACCATTTTCCTTGAAGTTGTTATGTATAAAAAATTTTACAAATTTACAAAGTATGTAAATATACTGTCAACAACTTCTCAGAAGAGAATATCTCTTTTTTAAAAAATTAGAAATGTCATCCAACGTTTAAAAATTCACAAAATCAGTTATATTGTAAGACACAAGTTGCAGCCTCATTTGTAATAAGGCATATATATTTTTAAAAAATTCACCAAGGTGGGAAATAAAAACCTAACACCATCATGTCTAGAAAATCTGTTTTCTGTCTCCTTCTCTCCAAAGTAAATATATTAGAAATTCTATGTCTACAAGGAAGAGAGGCAAAGAGAAGGACAACAGAGGGAAGCTTCTGTGAGTTGCTCCATCAAGAACCCCAGACTGTACGTTTCCAAGAGCCAGATTTTATCTTTTTCATTTTTGTTTCCCCAGAATTCCGAGCAAAGGCTATATAATTATTTTTTGCTGAATAGACAAATTGAAATGATTTGAGAATTCTCATACTCGTTAGTCCGTTCTTAAGTGGTGCTAAGATTTAGCTACTCACCTCCTTTAGTTTTTCATGTTGCTCTCTTCGCATCATTTTCCACTTCCCACTTTTTTTCTGTGCTAAATTAGAGTCATTCAAGCTGCTTGAACAAAGAAATCACAAAACTCAATGCCTGAGAGATTACAGTTTGTTGTCTGTCACTTTCTCTGGGGTAAGTACCCCGGGTTGGCAATTGGCTCTACTCCACGCAGGTATTTTACGAGCCAGATGAATACGGCATTGCAATGGTCAACAAGCAACTTTCAAGGTCCCTCAGAAAGAAGAAAGAGGGAAGAACAAATTGCTGGAACCAGGGAATTCCATTTAAGCAAAAGATATGGAAGTTAAACAATTTTTACTCCAGTCTGATGGTGAAGCTGTGGGTCTAATCACAGAGCCACGCTGAAGGGCTTGGGTGCTGCCGGCGGGGAGGAGGGTACTCAGGCCCAGGCTGGGGAGCCATTTTACAACTCCCACTCTATTACAATGGAAGAAGAGAAGAACCTTCTCTTCTTGGTCTAGCAGTCTCTGCCATATCTTCTTTTCCTCCCAGCAATTTGCCATATTTTTCTTATAGACTCAGGCTCTAGAAAACCTTTTAAGGAAAACCTTTGTTTTTTCCTCTAGGCACTAATTTCCATTTCCTCACAGTTTTGGTGGTATTACCCAGGTAAAAGATATGATATCTTGTCTCAGTTTTTTCTGATAAGTTTGTGGAATCTATAGTTTATTTTTGAGATTTTGACATTTATTCATTTTACAGTAAAATAGCATTAGGTTTATGTTGTGAAATTTTCAGAAAAATCCACCATTAGTGGTGTAAACCAAAGAAAACAAAGTGTTTAAAATAATGGAAGACTGCCCTCAGCTAAATTTGAAAACTAATATGGTGCCTTGGTTCCTTAGCATAATTGTCTTTTGTTGGAAACATCCCCTTGCAGTTTGCTCTAGTATGATAACTGCGATAAGTTATTTTGTTGTTGTTTAGAATTTAGTAAAGATGAGTCTTTTCCAGTTTTGTCATTCTGAATTATAATCTATAAATATATGTTCTTTAATAAATCTAAGGTAGCTAAAATTCATAAAGGATTAATTCTGTGTATATTTGTATAATTGTGCTCCAGGAAGAATGGCCAAATACAAGAGAGAAGTCTATAATAATTCAAAGGATTTTTCTATTTCTCTTTTTGTTTTCCCTTTTACGTCCTCCCTTATAATCTGTGAGGATACTGCAGTTCCACTTCCTTGGCAAAATAATTTCAAGGAGAGCTGAAATGAAAGATCACTTATGTTTCAATGGCCCTGCCTGTCAGCAGCTAACTTTCTGTTAGTAGCAGAACATGCTGTATTTGCACACGGAGGGGAATACAAAACATATTCTGGGCCATCTGAGTTATTAATTGCCAATTTTAGAGATGCTGACAAGTGCAGACAGAAGTGCAGAAGAGTTTTTTCAGGAACTTTTTCTTTGAATTGTGAAGGAAAACTATGATGTCTGCATACTAGGACAGAAAGGATTCCTACTTACTTTTCTTCATAAGATATTTTTTTGGTCTAGGACAATTATATTTCATTGCAGAATTACAGAAGAAGATGCCGTGAATGGTAAATGCTTTCTTTATTAATTGCTTAAAAGTCATGACCTAAAACTTAAGGACTTTTAGGCAAGGGCTAGTTTGATAGGATTAGCATAATTGAGCCTAAGAAAGCATATACAGGAGTTAGTGTGGGGAGGGGAAGCCCTGTGGGGCTGACATCATCATCATCATCATCATCCTCATCATCCTCATCCTCATCCTCATCCTCACCATGGAGTTGCTTATATTTCAGATATTGTGCTTAGCAGTTCATATCCACTCTTATTTATGCATGGATGGCTCCAATCCTTAATTGATTGGGCTTTCCTTAAAGAAGAGGGATAAGAATGACACCAACACACTAAGGAAACCATTTAAATTGTCCCTAATTTCCTTCTAATGGGGAAAGAAAAGTTTAAAATCTCAAATCTTTAGTCCTTAGAATTTTAACTTTACAGTTTATCTTTCACAACTTTTATTCCATTAACACCCTTTGACATATATTTTTTTCTCCAAACTCTGTATTGAAGGAGGTCTTTTTTAAAAGAAAAGTTTTTAAAAAAATATAAACAATGCTAGATTGACAAAGCAGCTCTGTTCTCTAATATTTACATCTTTGTAATAAAAAGGTTGGCAGTGGGGCTGTGGGGACCTCATTACAGAGGAAGTCCTATGGAGGGTGTCAGCTATTTTCCCTTGCAGAAGTATCTAGGAGGAAAAATGAAGGGAGAACTCTTTACCTAAAGTTTGAGGAGAATGCGTTAGTTATCCATCCTTTTTATGTTTGGCTCTGTATTTATTTAGTCTGCGTGGTCCTGGGCAAAGCGATTTGGTTTCATCTTCATATGGTGAGCCACACAGGCTGCCAGCCCCACTTGGGGATTTTGCACAGTGTCATTTCATGTTGGTTGGGTGGATGGTGTCCAAAGGTAGAAATGAGCTAATACATTTTATTATAGGATCTTGCTTTCAAAAAGTGCTTATTCCTAATGGTTCTTTGTTAAAACAGAATATCGTGTGTGGAAAAACTGAAAGTTTCAGGGGAAGTAGAAAGGACTAACACCTGCAGAGTCAGATACTAGCTCTGTGTAATCCTGTGGATATTTGCCACAGGGCTTCAGAGGATGAGATCCTGTTCCTGGAAAGGGTAATGAAGAGGGCTCTGTGGTTTTATATTCTTTACATTTCTAGTTTTAGAATTTAAAATTTATAAACCAAAGGTTACATGAATAAAATGTACCATTACATCATCTTCAGGTTAAGAAGATGACATAATGAGGTTTTTGTTTTGTTTTTTTTAATTTGTCTATAAAAGGGAAGTTGAGATTTGAGGTGTGGATGAAGTAACTTTTTAAAATGTGATGGCTCACATTGCTTGGTTCCAGTGCCCTTCTTGATATTTCAAAGAACATGAAAACAGGCGGTGGCTTTTCCTTTAAAAATGAGGCGTCATTCTTCAGCAGTGTGATGAGAAATGGTCTGTATTTTGTTTCTGATTGGTGGTGTAACTGCAGAGGAGTTTGATGAGATTTAAAGATTCTGTTGGGGGCAGGAAAAAACACCACCTCTTGATAGATGAAAGGCACAACTCTCAGTTATTTACAACTCCTGAGGGAGAGAAGGCTTCCTCCTCCGGGCAGGGCCACACAGGGAACAGCACCTGGGGAGAGGGGAGCAGCAGGCTGGAATTTTGTATGGCAAGCTGGGTGGGGTTAGCTGGGTTTCTGGGGCTCTCTGTGGATTGGTTAATTTCAATAATTTCAACTGGCTCTGGGGCACAGGGGCTGTCTCTAGTTGTCTGGTACCTGGCTCTGGGCCATTAGTGCTACTGTGTTTCCCCGAAAATAAGACCTAGCCGGACCATCAGCTCTAAAGCGTCTTTTGGAGCAAAAATTAATATAAGACCTGCTATGTTATGTTATGTTATGTTATGTTATGTTATGTTATGTTATGTTATGTTATGTTATGTTATGTTATATTCCCAGTCTTATAATAGAATAAGACCGGGTCTTATATTAATTTTTGCTCCAAAAGACGCATTAGAATTGATGGTCCGGCTAGGTCTTATTTTGGGGGAAACATGGTAGTACATAGTAAGCCTGGTGTGAGAACCTAATAAGAAGAGTAGTTGGGGTATGGACTTAACTTACGGCTCAAGAAAGGGGAGCTGACTGGCCTCAAAGCTGGGCCAGCATAGAATTAAAATAACAAAAATCACCCTAAAAACCCCTATATTACAAAAGATGAGATGCTTCCCATTTTAAAGTGGTTTAAATATTAGCATTAATTAAAAAAAAACAGGTACATCCAATGCCTAGGTTCTGCCACAGCCTATCCACCCAGCAGCTTCCAGCACCATATAAACAATCAGGTAAATACCAACACCAGGGCATTGATGGCAGTACCATTCCCACATGTTTCCTTCCTTCTGTCATTTGTCTTGTTTTGGTTTACTTTTCTGAAGCAGCTTGGAAGGAAAGGGGAGGTGGAATGCTGTGTGGGTGTCAGGGTAGGCAGCTTTGAAGATCATGGTGCTCATGCTGAGTTAGGGATGGAAGCTCAGCCTTTCCCCCAGAACACCTTCCTCTGGTGTGGTTGTGGGGACCGAATTAGCTCTCCAGTTCAGTGTTAGGGAGGAATTAGTGAAAACCTAAGAAACTAGCTGTAGGAAAATTAAATTGTGTACGCATGTCCAGGTGAAAAAACGATGGAGTTTTCCTTCTTTGGCCCTACTTGGGGCTTTGGTTGAGTCTGTTCCTGGACATGTGTAATGGCTCCAGGTGAACACCTGGACTGTGGGCAGATACTTGATTTATAACAAAAGGTCAGGATGCTCATCCAGACTCATGGACTATATTGAAAATGCACGGATAAAACGGGAGAGCCCAGACAACCCAATCAAAGACAACCATATGTTCTTGGGCCACGATAAGATGGGAAGGAATCTGATGGGGAAGCCCAGATCTAGTGTGGTCCTGATTGATATTTGCCAATGCCTATTAAATTTGGCTCTAAAAAGAAAATATTATGTTACTGTAAGGGTCCTAGAGGGCCTTACCTCTTAAATTCAGACCCAGATAACTGCCTTACCTGAGGCAAATCTTTGCATTTAATGTTGAAAGATTTCCCAGGGTCTGTATAAAAGAAGGATTCACTGGACGACTTCAAGTTTGACTTCCTTCTGCTTCTCCAAATGTACTCTTAATTTAGTTCAGGGAGAAGATGGTCTCTGCTCTGGTGGTGAGGCATTTGGTGACTCCAACTGTGGATGGAGTTCTTGTAGGAGATGGCTTAGGGTAGCGCTTCATTCCAAAGGGTGTACGTAACTTGTCAATGACAATTACATTTATATGTTCCATTTCGTTGAATCTTGAAATTGAAACCAACTTATAAACAAGCAGTAAAAACAGCATGTTAGGCCTTTTCTCAAACTTATTGCTGCATGAGAGTATATTCAGGATCTCTAAAAATTGTTATTTGTACAAATGGACTCTGGTAAGTACAATCAATTGTCCCGATACAGGAGACATAGAGAAATATTGAATAACATTATACCCCTTGAAAATGCTTCTCAGGAACCATTGAAATCTTTGTCAGAAATTCTGACTGATATTCATTGAACATCCTTATTCATCTGTGATGCTGAGTTAGAACTTCAGTAGGGAAATTCCAGAGAAGTTATCAGAGGACTTTTCCTACCTTAATTTAAATTCTGGAGCAAGGGGAGAAGAATGTAAAGAACAGACATTTAATGATAAGGAAACTGGAAAGTAGTTCTGACTTATTGGGAACTCAATGATAAGCTAGATCTGGGGGACCCACAGGGTACGGGGGGGGTACAAGTGGTACTGGACACTTCTATGTGCAGTTTCACATCCTTTCAGCCTCATCTCACAGTGTGACCATGACCTTTCCAGGCTGGCTTTGACTGCTTTTTGGCAGTTGTATGCGGACATAGGCTCACTCCAGGCCTACGATGGGAGCGTCTCTCTCTTCCTGCCCAATGGCTTTGCTGATACTGAGGTTTGGGGACCCATAGGAACCATCTGGCACTCAGGAATACACAGATGCCAGGCAGTATGGGAGAGTTCACATTCAGCATGACAACACTTGACCAATGGGATACAGGAATCTAGAGATAAATGCTTCTCCCTTCCTTCCTGAGACACATCTTATAAGACTTCTCAGAAAGTCTGTGGATTTCTCCCAGTTACAATTTGAAAACCAATCTTTGTGTTGACTCTCCCTTTGATCACATTCCTGAATAAGTCATGCCTACATTAACCCTTTTCTCGAGAGTATGCTTCAGAGGATCCCAGGGAAAGATTATTAAAAAATTCTATAAATCAATGCTAAATAACAATTAGCACACTAGACAAATGGGTAAAGGACATACGTTGGCAGTTTAACAAAAAGAAAAAATACAAAATTTTGTTTTAAAAAATTTGTGATATACTCTTTACCTTATCAGAATGGCAAATTAAAACAAAATTGATAATATTGTTGTAGTAAATGTTTTAGGAAACAGTCTCAAACTTAGTGATGGGGATGTCTAATTGGATGTTACATTGCTAATATCCTTTTGAAAGGCAATTCTCCATGAATATTCTCACATATCTTTTTTTTTTAAATTTATTGGGGTGACAATTGTTAGTAAAATTACATAGATTTCAGGTGTACTATTCTCACATTTCTGCATGGTCTGAGCTTTTTGAGCAAAGGATATGTTTGAATAGCAAAGGTCTTAGAAGCCAGTGGTTGTAAATTATTCTAGAAATATGTGGAAACTTATTTTCCCTGGAGAGACATTAGCTTATCTTCCAGAGTTATAAAGTTCTGTCTTTTCCTCTGCATCGGGAGATAGGAGAAGATATGTCAGCCATGTTGTAGAAGCTATGAGTCTCATAACTTCAGGGATCCTTTTCTGTGGTGCAAACCTTCCTGCATGTGCAGGGGAGCATCTGGTCCCCACTGTGTCACCCTGTGGGGAATTGGGGCTTGGGGAACCAATGCAAGATGCTACTCCGGGTGCTCTTTTTGCTGTGAGTAATAAATGGTTTGTTCTCTGATCCAGAGGTCTGGTGTTTTCTTTAGTACACACAGACACATACCCATGACAGACTAACTTCTAAACTTGTAAGTAGGGTAAAATCTGTATCTTTTTGCAGTTTTTGGATTTAACAGATCTCTCAAAACTAAAGGTGAACATAACCTTTAGATTTAGTTTTAAACCTCTAGACACTTATGTTACATGAGGAAATAGGGGCGCACATGTTGGGTACCTGCCCAGCATCCATTCTTCCCTTTGCAACAACACATAATTTATTTTGGAGGACCACCTACCTCTATTGCACAGCAACTGTGCATTCTCTCTCTCTCTCTCTCTCTCTCTCTCTCTCTCTCTCTCTCTTTGAGAGGTCAGGGAAGAGGGGTTGAGTTCATCCAAGTTCCCTGAATGAATTCTCACAGGCCTCAGCAATCCTGCCTAACATGGCACCGTTGCCATGATGATCGGATCACTAACCAGTCCTTTGACTATCAGTTCATGTTATTTGCCTGGACATTATCATTGCTTAAGATTGACTAGGCCAAGCGGAGTGAAATAAGCGAAACAAAGGACATCTATTTTAAGGTTGGATGCAGAGAAAATCTTTTTCTCTGAATGATGTGGGGTACATGCCTGGAACGGCTGCAGCCATTTGTAAACACTGGGATAAATTAGGCTAAGGGTTAAGCTTTCAATAGAAGACTGTGAAAGAATTAGAGAAAAATGGAGCCAGGACCCTGCTTAAACCATGCCTGAACTCACTTTGAATTTTCAAGTTATGTGAGAAAATAAAATTTTTCATTGCTTATGTCTACTTGAACTGAGTTTTTTATTATGTGTAATGAAAATCTACCTCACTGATAAAGGGGATAAGAAAGGAAGGGAGTAAGGAGGCCAATACTGACCGTATCTCTCAATAGACTTTCTGTCAACCTACCTGTCTGAAATTCCTGTACTCAAAGATGTTTCCTTGTTTTTAGCAATTGATCTAGACCAGTACCATCTACTAGAACTTTCTGCCATGATGGAAATGTTCCATATTTGTGCTGCCCAATGTGGGAGCCATTAGGTACATGTGACTATTGAGCATTTGAAATGTTGTTAGTAAGACTGAGAAAGTGAATCTTCCACTTCACTTAATTTTAATTAATTTAAGTTTAAATGTAAATAGCTGCATGCAGTTAGTAGCTACCATAATGGACAGTGCAAATATAAACTATAAACTTTCCTGTGAAAAAGCAAAGTACTTAGAAGATGAGAAAGTTGATCTTGTCAAATTTTAACATGATTTAGTAAAAGCTTCTTCCTGGAAAACTTAAACTTGGGCCTGGAACACAGGGGGTTTGGTGTACTTGATAATTTGATTTTTATTTGTTTTGGGGATGGGTCATGTAGGAGAGACCCAGAATAGGAACATACTTTTACCTTTTCACCCAACTGGAAATCTTACCTTTCCAGGACCTAGTATTCTGTGAAATTATTTTAAACAGGGAAAATAGCTGCCAATTTTTCTTGATAAAGGCAGTGTATTTTCTTACAGTTTAGTTTCACATCAGTGGTAATATAAACAAATGCAGTATAAATAAATGCATCAGGAAATCCTTACAAACGAGGTAAGTGATGTGTTCCAGATGTGTGGATTTTGAAAACAGACTATATTACATCAGTGAAACTAATCAATAAATAAAAGAGAAGTCCTATCATTTTTCTTCCCTCCTCTTTTTTCTTCCTTTATTTTCCCCTCCCTGTCTAGTCAGCTAGGGATGCCATAACAAAATACCACATATGGGGTGGATTAAGCAACAGAAATTAATTTTCTTACTGTTGTGGAGGCTGGCACTCCAAGATAAAGGTATCCTTGCATTTGGATTCTCCTGCAGCCTCTCTCCTTGTCTTGCAGATGACTGCCTCTTTGCTGTTTCCTACGTGGCCTTTCCTCCATGCATGCCCACCCCGGGTGTCTCTTCCTCTTCTTATTAGGACACTGGTTCTATTAAAAACCATTTTCCTTCCTTCCACATGGATTTGTTAAGGACTTAGGGTATGAAAGGCACTGAGGTCACAATAAAAACAAGGAGGATATGGTCTCTGTCCTAACAGAGCCCCAGGCTCTTGCTGTGAGCAGAGATATTTAACAAGCAATCTAGTTAAAAATGTAATATGAGTTATCATGAGGGAAGTTATTCCCAGGAATTATTTCAGGAGAGAGAGAGAGAGAGAGAGAGAGAGAGAGAGAGAGAGAGGCCATGTCAGTCACATCATGTCATTTGCGAGGTCATATATTAGTAACTTGGCACTATTTCTCCTTTTACTTCTCTCCTCTGCATTCACAGACTGGAATCCTGGAAACTACAGTTTTTAGACTCTCTGTCAGCAAGGTTACTATATAAATTCTATAATTGAGAGGCACTTTAGTGAGATTTGGGAGTCGGGAGGAAGCAAAGGCACTATTTTAATGAGGTAGTAACAGGTATCTTGAAATTTTGTGTCCTGAGGATTATCCCCCTCGTTGCGATAGGCAGTTGATATGATCAGTGCTGTCTCCCTACAATTTTTACATTTCCCATGCTTTCCAACAGTTTTTAATTGTCTACTTCCCAGAATTAAATCCCTTACTGCTCAAAATTCTAAAATGATTTTTGTTTTTCGATTGAACTCGGACTTGTAGTATAGCCATCAAGCTGAGCATTCCATGTCAGATGCTAGACTTGTTCTACTAGTCCTCTGAGACACGTCCGCAACTAGCTCCATTATTCCTCACACCCACGTTTGGCTCAGTTACACCCAAAGGTCCAAAAATCTTTGTCAAATATGATCACCCAGACTTTCCTTTCCCCCCACTCTAGCCATCGTTAAATTGAATCCAGTCTCCTTTCCTTCCCATTCTCTCAAACCTGTGTATGTACCTTCCGGAACTCTCCATCTGTGTTTAGCAACCCCCAACATTTACTCTGATGCTCTTTCTACCACCTCACTAAAGTCCTTGAGGGCATTGCTTTTTCTGGAGCTATGCATCTCAGGGCCAGGAAATGGGGCAGTATTTTTCTTGCTTTCCCATTGCTGTTTCCAATTTATTTCTCCCAGCCCCTTTGAAGTAATTATTATCTGCTGATACCATGCCTACCTTCTCACTGCTGACCTACGATTATAATCACTTGGTTGCATGAACTGTTCAACTCCCTCCTCCCTCTTTAATATTTTATTTACAATGTTCCCATGTGGGGTTGTTTAAAATTCATTATACGTAAAACATTTATAAAAGTGGCACACAGTGAATTCTCAATGAGGATTCTTATCACTGTCATCATCCTCATTTTCCCCTGCTTGCTCCAGGACATATAAACATTGCTGGAGAAAAATCACACAAGTGGGATTATTGATTTCTCTTTGAATTCATGATTATAGCCCTCAAACTGGCCCTAAAACCTGCCCAGGAATCAATATTGTTCTTCATTAAGCTTGTTTTTCCACTGAGGGAGGTGACATTACACTTTCTTCCTTTTTCCTATTACCCTACACCCTTTCACTCTCTCAGTTGATGATCTCAGCTCACACTTAATTGATGCAATACAGATTAATTTGGAAACTCTCTCATCTTCCCTCTACCTAATTATTTCTCTCTAGTGCATCTTCACCCATTCCTCTTTCTTCCTTCCCATTTCCATGAAGGAAGTGGCCCTCCTTTGACCACAGCCAATCTTTCTACTTATTCTTTGCATCCCTTTTCCCATTCTCTCTTAGGATCCTGCTCCTCCCATTATCCACTCTCCCAAAAAGCTTCAATAACAAACAACTTTCCACAAACACCCCCTCTCTGTTCCCATTCATGGTAAAACTTCTAAAATAGTATTCTGCCATTATTATCATTGTATCCTGACCTCACATTTATTTTCAGCCCTTTCCAGCTGATATCTGGTCTTGCATCTCTGCAGAGAACAACATTGCTCCTGATGAAGTCACTATCTCCATAAACAAAATCAGTGGCCCATGCTTGGTCCTCATGTTTCTCAAAGTAGCGTTAAACCCAGATGAACTATTCTTGAAGCATTTTCCTATTTTGCCTTACATGACCCCACAGCTTCTTGGTTTCATTCCAAGTTCTGTTCTTTCCCATCCAACCTGAGGCATGTTTCTTGGTGATACATTCAGACCTTATCGTTCCATCCTTACATCATCTCGGAAAGTCTTGAGTCTGTGAATATTAATACAAAGTGGAGGGTAAGAGCATGGGTTGAAGAGTCATGCTGACTGCACACACATCTTGGCTCCACTGCTGGCTCGTTCTGTGACCTTGGGCAGATTACTTGACTTCTTTTATCTTCGTTTCTTCATCCATATAATTAGGATAACAGAACTTTAGTTATAGGCTTGTTGGGAGTATTATATAAAGTGTATGGCTTGTATTAAGTACTCCATAAATATTAGCTGTTATCATTATATGCTAAAAATGCTCAGATTTATATCTCTTGCCTAGGCCTCTCACTAACATTTGGATTCATATGCAGCTGCCTGTTTCAGAAATTCCACATGGATGAGTAGTGGGATCTCCAATTAACATGTTAAAAAAAACTTTCAGATTTTTTGATTAACTCCCAAGCCTCTTCTCAGTCTTCACTCTCTTACTAAAAGGCATTGTCTTTATCCAGCAAAATACTATTTTTGAATCTGAAATTAGAAAATTGAACTAACTAGATAGGGGAAATTAAAACCATTGTAATGTTTCTTAGATTAGACAATTTTGTTATCAGCTAGTTGCATCTTGTTGAACACCCATAATAAAGAACTCCAGTGTGTGTGTGTGTGTGTGTGTGTGCGCGCGCGCGCGCATGCACGTGTGTGTACATGTGTGAGCATTGGTGTGTTTGTCTGCTAGAAATTAGGAGAAAAATGACATGCATCCTAGAAATAGACGGTCCAGTCCCATAACTTCTATTCTAGAGGAATATTTTAACTTACCTGGGCAGATAAAATACATAGTACATACAGAATCACATGTGTCTTTCAAACATTTATGAAACAACCATGTACTATCAAAGTAATGAGTAAATATCTGTCATGTCATCATAATTACATTTGTTACTTGTTTCATTTCTAGTATTTCTTCCAGTTGTTTTTATAACATTTTCTCCTGAGTGGTTAATTATTTTCTACAATATTCAGTTTTGCTGGTTCATGTTTAATGACGATATTTTCGCTTGCTTTCATAATGACTCCTGACATAGATACAATACTCGTTTAAGGCACAGTTATCAAAGGGAAGAAGTTTTGGGTTCAAAAAGAAAATAAATAACCTGGAATTTTATGATGTTAGAAATTCAATGATTTTTTTAATGATTATTAAAGCCACCAACACAACATCATTTACTAAGCACATATGTATTCCAGCCACTGGACTAAACAATTTTCATACATATGTCATTTAGTCATCACAAGAACTCTACCGGGTAGGAATACTAGTAACTGCAAATGCCAGATGCAGAAAATGGAATAAAAGAAGGTAATTAAATTGCTTAATGTTACATAGGTAGCAAATGACAAAGCCAGCATTCAATCCTATGTTCTCGTATGCCCAAAGCCAGTGCTCTTCATCATTAATTTAATTTAAACCTTTTACACAGTGATTACAAAAAACAGTTTATTCAGCAGTATGCCCTAATAGTTTATTAAGTGGCCTATTCCTTTTATTTGTATTTTGTCTTTTTCTAGTTTATGAGTTCCTAATTTTTTTGAGATTTTCATATGAGCAGCTTTATTAATTTTTTTAAACAAACTGGATAGAAAACTTCATTACCTCATTCTCTATTATTTACCACTGTAAGATTCAGCTTCCAAGTTCCAGCTAAGGGTTTATAAATCAGTTTTTGTTGTATTCACCATTTCTCTGAGAACTATGGTTTCATTGTATGATCATTTTAAAGTCGGCATTTATTGCAAAGGTAAGAGTTTCCACATATTAGTTCTTTTTAAAATTTAGTTCAATTCCCAGATCATGTCCTTGGGCTGCCAAAATAGCTCTGTGGCAACATTGAAAACTGATGATAAATATGGAATGTTTAGATTGAGACTTGTGAAACTGGACTGAAGCACTTATCTTTAGATCCAACTTTGGTGATGTATGTATTATGATTCCTGGCAAAGAAAAAGCAGTTTTTAGTTGATGGAAACCTTTTTCTGAAGTAGACTCTCACAGAAACTCCCTAGGTAGCAATGAAAAGAAAATGTTGAGTTCTCTGACTTTGTTATTAAAGAACATAACAAGCAGCGTCTTCAACAGCAGCCTTACTGACCAGGCAGAAAATGTCTTTAAATGGCTGTTTCCACAATGTTGGCTTTCAGTGAATGTTTAGGGACTCATTTTTTACATTGAAGTGCTGAAGATATTCCCATAGGGGGCTGACATGATGAAGGCCAGGGGAGCAACTTTCTTATGACAGGAATGGATCAAGAAAAGGACTAAGGTTATTGAGCCAAAGCAATTTGGCTAAAATATTTCTTAGATTTTTTTCCCCCTTCTGTCAGTCTTAATCAACCCCAGATAATTCTGTAAAAGATCTTAACCCAATTAACATGTGAAGTTCAAAAATCAAACAATTGAAAAAATCTGGGCCAAAGGAAAAGCTGGGTAAGGAATTAATAACGATAGCAGCAAGACTGATGCCCAGAAATGCATAACACAATACCTGAAGAGTGGGTGGAGGACGACCAAGAATTTGGTTCTAAGTTTCCTAGAGGTCAAAGAAAAAGTGAAAGATAACTATAAAACCCAGTGTCCATAATAAAGAAACCAACTAATGAGCCATGAGAAGCATAGATATTTCTAACATCAAGACTTGAGAGAACTTTCTCCCATGAGAATTCATAAGCAGACTAAAATCCCAACGACATCATGATGGACGTAGGTACTTATTGTAGTGTTTGAATATATCCTTTGCAGTAAGGTGAGTACATGATCCAACCTCATCATTCAGTGAAAGCCTTCCTGTTGCCAGAGCTGGGAGTGGGCACAAAATAATTTGGTTGAGATATTTAACTCTGAGATAATATGGCTTTTTCAAGGGAAAAGTTAGACCAACTAGTTATAGTATATATGAATGGACTGCATATTCTTAGGACAATAAATATTTTCTAATTAATCTTTTGTTATTACAGTAGCAGTATATGTATATTGTAGAAAATCAAAATATACAGGTAAATAAGAATAAGAAAGAAACCATTTTACCCCCACCCAAAAAGATGATCATAGTGAGTGTTTTGCAGAAAAGTCATATTACATGTAATACTTTGTAAATTGCTTTTTTCCAGTTAAATTTTTAGCTAAAATATTTACTTTTTCATATCAATAATGTTTTATCTCTTCTAATAACAGTCCATATTCAACATTCCCCAATAATCCCTGAAATGTCTTTTATATAACTGGTTTATTGAAACCAGAATCCTATCTATGTCCATGCATCGAATCTTACTATGTGATTTAAGGTTTGTTAATTCAGAACAGTGCTTTTTATTGTAACACTGACTTGCTGAGGAGACTGTGCTGGCTGTCCTACAAAATACCTTATTTTCTTGATTCATCTGGCTGTTTGCTTAAAGAAAAAAAAAGCCAATATTCTTAATGACTCGGAATGAATTCCAATCAGACCATTTTAGCTGGAATGCACCATGGGTGATGTTGTATCCTTCATATTGCCTCAAATCAGGAAACACGTTATATCTGGCTGACCCATTCTTAGCAATGCTCAGACTAATTTGCGCATAAGGGTGAGAAAATCCTGATCACACTTTTGTGCAGATATGATTTCTCATTGAATCAGGTAAGTAATCAGTAGGGTATTACTTTGTCACTAGTTAATTGTACAGTTCTCCTTCAACCATTTACCTAATGATTTTAATGATAATCCTTAAATAATTATTAATCCTTAAATTAGGTAATTTTTTTTCTATCTTTGATATTTATTTGCTGGCATTCTTCCAGAACACAGAAGAATGTGTCCAATTAGTCTATTTAGTTACCTTGAAGTACAGTTTCTGTTGGAAAATCAGGCTATTTACTTAATTCTTTCATGTTACTAATTTTGAGGCTATGAAGTTGGCTTAATAGATACCATAGATAATGATAACTGAATTTTCTGGTTTTTACTTTTTCCTGAGTATAATTCTGCAATCATGATTTCCAGGAACTATGCACATGTTATGTTACTAGAACCATTATTCTGTATGTTGCTCAAATGTACACAACTTTTGCCAGTAGGACCCTTTTCATATTAGCTCTCATATTCTTTTGATCAACCCCACTAATCTTTGAAACCTTCTTGCTTCCTGTCACAACACATCTCAAACTCACCTTATGTCATCCCTGTCTTAGTCACAGAATCTACTATTTCTCCAAGTAAATAATGATATTAGAGATGAAGATATGACATGAGAACTACTATGATAATATTGTTTCTAATGACTACAGATATTATTTTTCTGTACTGGTTTATAATAAGCACTGGCAGCTGAATTTTTAAAGTTGTGTTCATTGGTCATTATCTGGAACAGCTACTTTACTTATTAAGGGCAGATGTTTATAACATAACAAGCAGTCCAAAGATAGGATAAGGTCCTTTTGTGAATATTAACAAGACTTAATCAAGATTGATGCCTGAATAGATGACATTCTCAACTTTGTATAAAGATGAAATCAAAGGCAGTAAGTCTTCCATTCCCAGCCAATTCAGTTACTATGTACATCAGAATTTAACAACATCTAAGAATAAGAGAGTTGTGCTTAGGTCCAACTCATTTTTTTCTAATGGAGTATTTTTGTTAAAGATACAGTTCTTTAGACACAGTTTATGAAGATCTTATAGTTGGAGGGGTCCACTCATCAACGGCAAAATCTGTAAGTTTGCCCAAGAGACAAAAAGTGGGACTTATGCAAGTAGGTAACTTGATCCATAATCATCGTTAAATAACGTCTCCAGAACCTCTTACTTATCATTGTAATGGTCCACTAAAAAAAAAAAAAAAAAGAAAAAGAATATAACAGTGTTTACATTTAATGAGCTCTTTCTTTGGATTCTTCTTGAAATGGGGCCTTATTCACTTTGCTACATCTTTTTTTTTTTTTTTTTAAACTTAGACTTTCTGAAGACAAGAAATTATATGGCTAGTGCCTAGTGTCCCCTATTGTCAGGGTGGGTTATAGCATCTTCTTTTTTCCTGTGTGCTTCTGCTTTATTTATTTATTTATTTATTTATTTATTTATTTATTTATTTTTGTGGCTCGTGATTAGTAGGTGAATATTTCCCAGAAATTTTGGGAATAGAATGATATAAATTATTTGGAATATAGATTAATCATTGTATAAAGAAACCCACACTACACACAGAATTCTGAACTCCGCCCATTCCTTAATCTTGTTAGTTCAAACATGTGAGATTAAACTCACAACATGAAATAAAAATAAGTAAAATTTCACTCATGCAAAAAGTGAACACTTTCTACTTTGTCCAAGTTGTCCATCTGATAGAAAGAGATATATAAGAACATTTAATTATTAAATAAGAAATAACTGGCCTGCTTGACATAAAATTGAATAACTGTAGGTTGGGATTATAGATTTTTGGCTAAATAATTTTTTCTTTAATTCAGATACCTTAACCACAGGTATCTATATATTTATACTTATATCTGTATCAATCTATATCTAAGTTGTCTATTACCAAGTGTTGAGGATTAAAAACCAAGATATTAAACTTCTGGAACTATCTGGCTCATTCAGAACCTCGGAAGGAGGGATCCCTAACTGCTAGCTCAGGAAAATGTTCACTTATTTTTCAAACTATTTTGTTGCTCTCTAATACATGGATGTCTTCATTACACGTTTTATTAAGCCCTTAAACTCGCTTCCCTCCATGTTTCCATTTTGAAGCCATTCTCATGATTTACAAACCATATCCTTATATTTCAGGCAATGTTGATACATAGCCTTCATAACTGTACATGGAAGCCTTGGTGTCAAGCAGACCACAAAACCTCACCAGGATGAGGTCAGTTTGTTTTGAGTAACATAGTACTATGATGAACTATTCATTATGCTCTCTACAGTTCTTTAATCTAAATAACAGGACCATGGTTCATCCAGAACTACTTTCTATCATTTAAACTACTGAGGGTTTTGACCAAAATATTTCCTGGGTAATACTGCAAGTTAACAATCTCTTCCTTCTACTTTTAGAACATTTACACTCAATCTTAGAAATCATATTGCTAGAACAATTTTATTTAAAAATATCAATTGCATGGAAAACATTAATGAAATAAACAGAATATTCTCCTTGGAGTTAATGTTTTCCAAAAGCGTAATGATTTTGATTTCTTTATACATTATAATATCATTAAATGCAGTTCTTCCAGAAGTAATGAAAATTAGAATCCAAATCACAGAATCTCATAGATTTGGAAATTTTATAATTGTTATAATGTACCATGGTAATAAAAGTCTTTGACAATCTGAAAAATGTATCTAAGGTGAGGTTAATAGAAATGAACTAAATCTTCAGAGTTGTGATAAAGTAATTTTCAAGAATTGACAGAAATTTAAGTAAGGATATTAAAATCATAGGAAAGAAGTACACACAATAATGCTTGTCCCCAAATCTAACATTTACAGATGTGTTTTATACATTTTGGGAAAAATTTTAAGGAATATTTCAAACCAACCTAAAAGTTAACACCCTGGAAAAGAAGTTACAGTAATGTGAACAAGTAATTGTCATCACCAGTAAGCTCATTAGAAGGTATTGGGAGAAATAAAAATTTGCAAAAATTGGCTGAGTTCCAAACTTATGTCTTAAGTTTGAGTTGGTTTTATATCTTAATTTTACTATAGTTTATAATAACATATTCATTCATTCATTCATTCATTCAACAAAGACTTAATAAATCCTACGTTCCACACAGTATAACAAGAATTGGGGATACGAGTTGGCATAAGTGTGTTTTTTGAAAGTTAACTTCTATAGCAGTTAGAAATAATTTTGGCTGCAGGTAAGGAAAACCTGACTATTAGTAATCTAAGTGAATAGTATTCTTTTACTGAAAATTTCTGGAGTTGGTAGGTTGCTGGTTTTGGTTTAGTGGTACATGAATGATAGAACTTCCTATGGTCTTTCTTTCATGCTTGCAAGTTCCGCACATTGGCATCATGGCTACAATTAAGACAGGAATAAAGGAGAAGCAGCTGTTCTTTCTATCAGGAAAACAAATGCTTTCCTAGATTTCACCTAGTAAAATGCCATTTATTTGTCCTTGGCCAAAACTTTGTCACAGGCCCACTTCTAGCTGCAAAGCAAATTATAATTGAGTACTATTTAGTTTAACAAACTTTTGTAATGGAGATGAAATGGGAGAAGGAGGGTAAATATTTAGTTGGGTTATTTGATCAATATGATCTACCATAACTCCCTACTTGAAAAGTAATTATTAATACTTGATAAGGAAGCTGACTATATTTTTCAGCAACTAGAGAAAGATATGGTTGATAAACTTTTATATTCTCTAGATATTGTGGTATAATAGGAAGGTGAACTCCACTAGGAAATTAGAATAAGCATATGAGGTATGAGTGGAAGTTATTGCAATAGAATTTCTGCATATTTTTAAAGGGAAGAAGGTAATTTTAACATGAATAGAATTATTGCCTCTTTTGTCTTTGTGCGAGTTAAACACATATATTTTAAATATTTTTCATTAGAAAGTAGGGAACTTGTTTTTTACTGTTTCCTACTGACATAGTAGGAGTTAGATATAATTTTATCTTAAAACACTGTAATTAGGTATGTTGGTTTCAGCAATACTGAGGCACCTGGTATTGGATTAATCATCATGCAGAGACAGATGATAAATTCCTGATTACATAGAAAACAACTATCTGAAGATGCTGGAGAGTGACCAAAAGCAGGCAGAAACTAGAGACTTGCAAATCCTTGAAAAGGGGAACTGCACTGGGTGAATTTTGTGTTTATGAATTTATGCCTGAGATCATTCTCTATTAAGAGTGATATGGAATGGCTGGACCTCAGCAGAAAGTCCTAGTCTTACTGGCTTGAGGAGTCAAAGGATGGAGTTCGATATTGTCAAAATAGGTGAAAAGTAAGAGGGAAGATTCCTGGAAATGAGGGAGGTACCTGAGGTGCAGCACCCCAATACCAGCATAAAGCCCCCACCTAAGTCTTGACTGGCCCCTGAACTATGCACACATGGGAGAATGCAGCAGACCTGGCAGAAAGCAGAAGTGAGTGGAGATTTCAGCTTACAGAGGAGCCAGAATTTGGAGTTGAAGTCCAACCAAGTTAATTGATGGCTAGAACAAAAATCAGTACTCTACAGGAAGATGGCAAAAATCCAGAATATTAAAATATTAATATTAAAATACATAATGATCAGTATAGAATAAAAATCACTTGACATGCGAGGAAAATGTGACCCACAGACAGACAAGATAAAAAGCAGTAAGTAGAAACCAACCACAAGATGACTCAGATGTTTGAATTAACAGACAAGTTCTTTTTAAAGCTATTGTAAATATTTTCATGGGCTGGAAGAAAAATATGTCATAATGAATGAACAGATGGGGAATCTCAGCAGAGAAATGGAAACTATAAAGAGGACCAAATGGAAAATGTAAAACTGAAAATACCATGTGAGAATATCGTTTGAAATGAACTGGATGCGCTTAATACCAGATTGAAAATTGCAAAAGGCAATACTAGTGAATGTGAAGAGAGATCAATAAAACAGGGAAAAAAACTGAGATCTTATTGGCAGTATTAATTTAAGTAGAAGCATGTAGGATCTAATATGTTAGTTTGCATATTTAGTGTAAAAATTAGAGCTAAGCACTTCTGAATTTTAGCTTGATAGATATGCTTCAGATGCAATCTGTTTGTCTAAAATATTGTTGAAGATAGTTTAGTTATTTGTTAACAGTTGAGATTTCCACTTTGATTTGCCAGAAATTAGAAGAAAATATTTTCTACTGAACCCAAAGCTCCTCTCATTAATAAGTTCCCCAATAATACTCTTTTTTGCATTTATCAGATGACTTATGTGACATAACATAATTAAATGTAATTCTGTTTTCTCTTATTTTATTCTACCATGTCACAGTATGTCACATTAAACTCATTTCTCTTGGGAAAAAAGCCCACTTCTAAAGTATTTATGGTATGAACCAACAATTATTATACAGCTTCACAAGGCGACTTCTGTTCTAAGACTTTAGAACTTCGAAACACCGTTTTCAGAACTTCAGAGCAGGCTGAACAGAATTCTGTCTCAAAGGAGGCTTGGAAACACAGAAGGATCAGCCCCTACTCTGTATGACATGTGCAGTGGAAAAACTCACTTGAGAGGCAAAGTAACTGAGCATATATTGAGAACGTTCATGTATATGCCAAGGTATTCTCGTGAAATTTGTCTTCGTTCATAGCCTCAGCAATATCTTACCTAGAGAGATTAAATATATTTATTTGAACAGAAGCACAGGTACATTTTCCTTTTAACACCGAAGATGTGCTCTTGAAGAGTCTGATATATGTACTGTTTTATGCCACTGAGGTTTTGAGATTTGAATCTGTTGAGAGTAATAAGGGGATGCTATTAATAATTATGCAAAATAACGTGCATAAACCTGGACTTTAAAAAGGCAAACTAGGATGCATGTATACATTTTCTCATTGAGTTTTAAATTAATTGCATACAGAAACATGATTACATAAATAATACAAAATATACAAAATAATACAAAACACAAAAATAATTACATTTGACTTTATACTCTGTCTCTGCTGTGCAGCTATGCAGTGGTCACTTGATAGAGGATGACACAGTTTTGCATGGCAGTGAATACAAGCTGGTGTCTATCACTGTGTGGTGATAGAGGTGATAGAGGCGAGCCTCCTAATGGAGGGGAGGCTCTGTGTGTGGAAGGGACCCTGACAGGGATGGTGGGGGGTGAGGAGATGCTTCCTGGAAATGGAGCAGGGCTGAGCTGGGCCATATGGGGGTGTTACAGTGTGGTTTAGGGACTATTTTTCTCAGTACACTACACATGGTCATTTTTTGGTTCTTACACATGCCCTGGAGTCAGGGCGAGCCTCTCTGATCAATGTCTTACTACAACCATTCATGCAGTTTCCAGTCCATCACTCCAGGCCTCAGTGATATTTTATGATGCAATTGATAATACCTAAGAATTCTCACCAGTTGCTAGATATCTTTGATCTTTACCTCTGCCAGATTTCTTGAAGGTGCCTGAGGTACCATGAAATTAAAAATTTAATATCCTTTTCTTTTTTTAAATTAAACATTCTTTTTTAATTAAATTTATTGGGGTGACAATTGTTAGTAAAATTACATAGATTTCAAGTGTACAATTCTGTATTACATCATCTATAAATCCCATTGTGTGTTCACCACCCAGAGTCAGTTTTCCTTCCATCACCATACATTTGATCCCCCTTACCCTCATCTCCCACCCCCCATCCCCCTTACCCTCTGGTAACCACTAAACTATTGTCTGTGTCTATGAGTTTTTGTTTCTCATTTGTTTGTCTTGTTCTTTTGTTGTTTTTGGTTTATATACCACATATCAGTGAAATCATATGGTTCTCTGCTTTTTCTGTCTGACTTATTTCGCTTAGCATCATACTCTCAAGATCCATCCATGTTGTCACAAATGTTCCTATATCATCTTTTCTTACCGCCGAATAGTATTCCATTGTGTATATATACCACAACTTCTTTATCCATTCATCTATCGAAGGACATTTTGGTTGTTTCCATGTCTTGGCCACCGTAAACAAAGCTGCAATGAACATTGGAGCACACGTGTCTTTATGGATAAATGTTTTCAGATTTTTTGGGTAGATACCCAGGAGAGGGATTGCTGGGTCATATGGTAATTCTATTCGTAATTTTTTGAGGAACCTCCACACTGCCTTCCATAACGGCTGCACCAGTCTGCATTCCCACCAACAGTGTATGAGGGTTCCTTTTTCTCCACAGCCTCTCCAACACTTGTTACTATTTGTCTTGTTGATGATAGCCATTCTGACTGGGGTGAGGTGATATCTCATTGTGGTTTTGATTTGCATTTCTCTGATGATTAGTGATGTTGAGCATTTTTTCATATGTCTATTTGCCATTTGTATGTCCTCTTTGGAGAAATGTCTCTTCAGGTCCTCTGCCCATTTTTCAATTGGGTTGTTTGTTCTTTTGTTGTTGAGTTTCATGAGTTCCTTGTATATTTTGGATATTAGCCCCTTATCGGAGGCACTGTTTGCAAAAATCTTCTCCCATTCAGTTGGTTGCCTCTTTATTTTGTCGATGGTTTCTTTTGCTGTGCAGAAGCTTTTAAGTTTCATATAGTCCCATTCATTTATTTTAGCTTTTACTTCCATTGCCTTTGGAGTCAAATTCATAAAATGCTCTTTGAACCCAAGGTCCATAAGTTTAGTACCTATGTTTTCTTCTATGCAGTTTATTGTGTCAGGTCTTATGCTTAAGTCTTTGATCCATTTTGAATTAATTTTGGTACATGGTGACAGATAGCAGTCCAGTTTCATTCTTTTGCACGTGGCTATCCAATTCTCCCAGCACCATTTATTGAAGAGGCTGTCTTTCCTCCATTGTATGTTTTTAGCTTCTTTGTCAAAAATTATCTGTCCATATTTATGTGGTTTTATTTCTGGGTTCTCAATTCTATTCCATTGGTCTATGTGTCTGTTTTTCTGCCAATACCATGCTGTTTTGATTATTGTAGCCCTGTAGTACAAGCTAAAGTCAGGGAGTGTGATACCTCCAGTATTGTTCTTTTTTCTTAAGATTGCTTTGGCTTCAGGGTCTTTTGTGGTTCCAAACAAATCTGATGATTTTTCGTTCTATTTCTTTAAAAAATGCCATTGGGATTTTGATGGGGATTGCATTAAATTTGTATATTGTTTTGGGTAATATGGCCATTTTAAGAGTCTCATGCTCTACCGACTGAGCTAGCCGGGCATCTAATATGGCCATTTTAAATATGGTGATTCTTCCAATCCATGAGCACGGAATGTCTTTCCATTTCTTTGTGTCTTCTTCAATTTCTTTTAGAAATGTCTTATAGTTTTCAGCATATAGGTCTTTCACATCCTTGGTTAAGTTTATTCCTAGGTATTTTATTCTTTTTGCTGCAATGGCAAAAGGAATTGTTTTTCGTATTTCTTTTTCTGAGATTTCATTGTTAGTATATAGGAAAGCGATGGACTTTTGTACGTTGATTTTGTAGCCAGCCACTTTACTGTATTCATTGATTGTTTCTAATAGCTTTTTGGTGGAGTCTTTAGGGTTTTCTATATATAGCATCATGTCATCTGCAAAGAATGATAATTTAACTTCTTCATTCCCAATTTGGAAGCCTTTTTTTCTTTCTCTTGCCTGATTGCTCTGGCAAGGACTTCCAGCACTATGTTGAAAAGCAGAGGTGACAGGGGACAGCCCTGTCGTGTTCCTGAACGTGGAGCAAAGGGCTTCAGTTTTTCACCATTAATTATGAGATTAGCATCGGGCTTGTCATATATGGCCTTTATTATGTTAAGGTATTTTCCTTCTATACCTATTTTATTAAGTGTTTTAATCATAAATGGATTTTGTGTCTTGTCAAATGCTTTTTCTGCATCAATTGATATAATCCTATGATTTTTGTCCTTTATTTTGTTTATGTGATGTATCACATTGATGGATTTGCGGATATTGAACCATCCTTGTGCCCCTGGGATGAACCCCACTTGGTCGTGATGAATAATCTTTTTAATGCATTGTTGTATTCGATTTGCTAGAATTTTGTTTAGGATTTTTGCATCTGTATTCATCAGAGATATTGGTCTGTAGTTTTCTTTTTTGTGTGTTGTCCTTACCAGGTTTTGGTATCAGGGTAATGTTGGCCTCATAAAATGAGTTAGGGAGTACTGTCTCTTCTTCAATTTTTTGGAAGAGTTTGAGCAGGATTGGTATTAGATCCTCTTTGAAGGTTTGGTAGAATTCACTAGTGAAGCCATCTGGTCCCGGACTTTTGCTTTTGGGAAGGTTTTGGATGACTGATTCAATTTTGTTACTGGTGATCGTTCTGTTTAGATTTTCCAGTTCTTTATGGTTCAGCCTTGGAAGGCTATATGTTTGTAAGAACTTGTCCATTTCTTCTAGGTTATTGAATTTGGTGGCATATAGTCCTTCATAGTATTCTTGGATGATTCTTTGTATTTCTGTGGTGTCCGTGATAACTTCCCCTTTTTCATTTCTGATTTTATTAATTAGTGTCTTCTCTCTTTTTATCTTAGTGAGTCTAGCCAAGGGTTTGTCAATTTTGTTAATCTTTTCAAAGAACCAGCTCTTTGTCACATTAATTTCTTCTATTGTCTTTTTGTTTTCTATTTCATTTAGTCCTGCTCTGATTTTTGTTATTTCCTTTCTTCTGCTGACCTTGGGTTTCATTTGATCTTTTTTTTTCTAGTTCTTTAAAGTGTAACATGAGGTTATTTATTTGGGATTTTTCTTGTTTCTTGAGATAGGCCTCTAGTCATATAAATTTCCCTCTTAAAACTGCTTTTGCTGCATCCCAAAAATTTTGGTAGGATGCATTTTCATTGTCATTTGTTTCTCTGTACCTTTTGATCTGTTCTTTAATTTCTACTTTGACTTGGTCGTTCTTTAAAAGTATGTTGTTTAATCTCCATGTATTTGTGTTTTTTCCTGCTTTCTTTTTGCAGTTGATATCCAATTTCAAAGCCTTGTGATCAGAGAATATGCTTGGTATGATTTCAATCTTCTTAAATTTGCTGAGGCTGATTTTATGTCCCAAAATATGGTCTATCCTTGAGAATGTTCCATGTACACTAGAAAAGAATGTATAGTCTGATGTTTTAGGATGAAGTGCTCTATATATGTCCATTACATTTTATCTAATGTGTCATTTAGGGCTGCTATTTCATTATTTATTTTCTGTTTGGATGATCTATCCATAGCTTCAATGATGTATTTAAGTCCCCTAGTATAATTGTGTTTTGGTCAATTTCTCCCTTTAGTTCTGTTAGTAGTTGCTTGGTATATTTCGGTACTCCCTAATTGGGAGCATAAATATTGATGACTGTTATGTCTTCTTGTTGTATCGTCCCCTTTACCATTATGAAATGTCCATCTTTGTCTCTTGTTATCGTTTTCACCATGAGTCTGTTTCATCTGATATCAGTATGGCTGTGCTTGGTTTTCTCTGGGTACCATTTGCTTGGAGTGTCAATTTCCACCCTTTCACTTTGAGTCTATGCTTGTCTTTGGAGGTGAGATGTGTCTCTTGGAGACAGCATATGGTTGGGTTTAGTTTTTTGATCCAATCTGCTACTCTGTGTCTTTTTATTGGTGAGTTCAGTCCATTTACATTTAGGGTGATTATTGATATGTGAGGATTTCCTGTCATTCTATCTTTAGTTTTCTGTTAAGGCTGTGTCTCCATTGTTTCTTTGCCTTTTTGTTGTTGTCTATTATTTCTGGGTGGTGGTATTCTATGATGTTTCCCTCTGTTTCTTCTTTTATTGCAGTATATATTTCAGTTCTGGATTTTTTTGAGTGGTTACCCTTAAGTTTATGTAAAAGAAAGTTTGATATTTAAGAGTGTTCCATTTTCTTCAGCACGCTTACTTTCTCCATTCCCATATTCTGGTTCAGGCCTTTACTCTCCCCCTTTTTATGTTTTCGTTGCCACAAATTGTCCCTGTTGATGGTGGTCGAATAGCCTCCTTTAGTTTTTCTTGTAGTGCAGGTCGTGTATTAGAAAATTACCTCAGCTTCTGTATGTCTGGAAAGGTCTTTATTCCTCCTTCATATCTAAAGGATATCTTTGCTGGATATATTATTCTTGGCTCATAATTTCTCTCTTTCAATGGTTTGAATATTTGGTTCCACTCCCTCCTGGCTTGTAAAGTTTCTGCTAAAAAATCTCATGATAATCTAATGTGCTTTCCTTTGTAGGTTAGTATCCTCTTTTCACTGGCTGCCTTGAGGATTCTTTCTTTGTCGTTGATTTTAGACAGCTTCAATACAATGTGCCTTGGAGAAGGTCTGTTGGGATTGAGGTAATTAGGTGTTCTATTTGCTTCTTGTATTCGAGGATCCAGTTCTGTCCACAAGTTTGGGAAGTTCTCATCGACAATTTGTTTGACTATATTCTCTGTTGCCTTCTCTCTTGCTTTGCCTTCTGGTATCCCCATTATTCTTATATTGCTCTTTCTGATGGAGTCAGAAAGTTTTTGTAGAGTTCTTTCATTTCTTTTAAGTCTCAAGTCTCTTTCTTCTTCCATCCGTGTAATTTCCATGTTTCTATCTTCGATGTCACCGATTCTTTCCTCCATCTGGTCAACTCTACTACCTAAGCTGGCTATTTCATTCTTACTTTCTTCTATTGAGTTCTTAATCTCCAGAAATTCTATTTTGTTTTTAATTTCAATGTCTTTCGTGAAATGCTCATGTTGTTTTTTGATTATGTTTCTGAGTTCATTAAACTGCATTTCTGTGTTTTCTTGCATCTCATTGAGTTTTTTTAGAACTGCAAACTTGAATTCTCTGTCATTTAAATCACGTATTTCCATATGTATAAGTTCCTTTTCTTGAGACTTTTCACTTTCTTTCTGAGTGGTCTTGTTGCCTTGGTTATTCATGGCAATTACTAATTTATTATTTCTCTTTCTAGACATCTACAGGCGTGGCTTCTGCAATAGGTTGATAGGAACAGGTCTTTCTTTTGTTTTCCAGTACTTGTTGGTAGAATGTTTTATTTTCTCTCCGACTGCAGCCTTTTTCTTCTCTCTCACATGGTAGTGCTATGTTTTCTCTGCACTATTCCAGCTTCTCACACAATGGGGGCATTCCCTGGCAGACGGGCTTCTCCTCTGTTAATAGTTTGCCTGGGTCACAGGGAGCTGTGTCTGTGTGGGGATGCGGAGAGCTTTTGAAGTTCCAAAGCTCTTCCTGCACCAGATTCAGAGCCCGTGTGTTTCAGCAGTTCTGTTTACTCCTGCAGGGATCCATCCAGATTGGTGGGGACAGGGGCGGGGTGAGTTGTGAGAGGTGGCCCAGAGCAATGGCAGCGACCACCACCACAGCCGGTCCTGTTTTCACAACTCCCTCCCCTTTGCCGGAACTAGTTGTGCTGCGAATCTGTCTGCGGTCCACAGTTCTTGGAAGAGCAAATATTCTGTTCTTTTGATCTGACACTGCTACTGTTCTTTATCTAGCACCGAGCAGGTGGGGTGGGGTGAGCTCTGGGAGGGTAGGGAGGGGGCAGCTAGTCTCAGTGCCTAAGACTTCCATTCTCTGCTTGGCAGTGAGGGCTTACACCACCGTTTTCAGCCTTCTTCCCTCAGTCTTTTTTCTGAGGTCTCTGCCTTGAGTGTCGGGTTCAGCTGTGTTATATGCTGCCCCCTCAGCCCTGTGGGCCATAAGCGGAGCCCTAGCAGTCCGAATTCTTCTCTCACCCATAGCTGCGGTAGTTCTGGGATGCAGTGAGCTCGGAGCACTGAGCTAGTTCTGCGTCCTGTGCCCGCGCGGCTCCATCTCCGCACTTCTCCCTTCTCTCCTGCCCCCACTTGCGCAATTCGCCCACCTTTAGGTGAATTCAGTAGTGGGCCTCTTCGTCTTGCCTGTCTGCTGTGCAGGGAGTCCTTTGTGGAGTTATAGTTGTTTGATTAGTTGTAAATTCCAGGGGAGATTTACAAAGGCTCACCTCACGCTGCCATTTTGATGATGTCTCCAAGTTAAACATTCTTGATGCTCTTCTTTATTTTGATTCAGTACTACCACAGCCACATCTTTTCATCAGCTGTTACAGATCAACCTGGCCCCCCCAGATCACAAAATAAATGGCAGAAAGAGAGGCCCAAGCGGGATAGATATGGTCTGCTGCAGAATTCCCTCATCTGAGTAGTATGGTAGAGTGCATACTGCCAGAGGGCTTTGCTGCAGTGTGTCGCTCTCTCTGGCTGAGAGAGTAAGAGTCCTGAGAGTGTGGCCAAAGCACACATTATTGCTGCAGTGTAATGAATATGATCACAATCACTATTCAGAATCAAATGCTTTTGAACAGGTTTTGCTTTTTGTGTGTGCAAACATATATGGCATTTCTGTTGTAAAAGCTGTCCAGTGGTCTCTCACCTGTGCCTTCTTCTCCTGCCCCCTCTCATATATTTACTTGCATTTGTACTATCCTTAGCACACCCAGTCTCAATGGAAGAAGCCGACTTTCAGATTAAAGCTACTTCCTCCTCAGGGCCTCTGGGCTAAGTGCTTCTCCTCACACCTCCTCAGGGCCCTCACTTGAATAATTATTTCTCAAAGGTAGAGAGTGCTACTGCAAGTACTGATCTTGGCAGTAGTAGCAAATATTCAACTAATAATTGAATGCCATGTCTACATTTTCCTTGTTGCTTGATCCTGAGAAATTCTCTTTCTTCTCTTTCAACTCTAGAGGTCGCTATAAATGGACCTCTTCCAGGATGCGGCTCTTCCAGAGCAGCTGCTAAAAGGAATCCTTGGGATGTGTGGTTCACTCTGCTGACAGCTTATCTCTTCAAATTTTCCCCCCAGGGGTTCTGAGCTATTGACAGTAGAGAATTGTCTCTAGAGGGAGAACTAAAAGCTTCTTATCTCTTTTCTCATGATTACAAACACATTAAAAAAGTGTTCTTTCTCTAAGTCTGAATCTTATTTTGTTTTGGGTAAAAAGTATAATATAGAGAAGTGTGTTAAAATAAGAAAACAATTAACACAAAAACCACAGACTCACATATTTGAACCTTGCCCCAGTTATTCAGAACATGTTTTTACTATTGTAGAGTTAATTGAGAAAAGGATTGCAAGTCTTGCATTGGTTTTCGTACCTACACACACACACACACACACACACACACACACACACACACACACACACTTATTACTTCCAGCAGGATCATCTTTGCATAAAAAAGTAAAACAATATTTGTGTTGTAATTAAATCTTAGAGGAATAAGAATCTCAGGAAGGTTTATTGTAGCCTGCCACTTTTAATGATTTCTTTCCTTTTAAGTACCAGTGAAAACAAGAGGACATTTATTATTGAACTAAGAAAAACCTCAAGTGCAATCATGGTATAGCAGGGTGAAGATTGTAGAAAGGAAAGATTGAAAAGGGCATTAAGGATATTTTAAAAAAGGGACATGAGAAATTGAAGAGAAGTCCATGCAAAGAATTATTTTAATATAATTTAGAGCTAGAATCAAAATAGGAGCAACTGCTCATTGAATATCTGATCTAATGCTCAATTATACTATTTATATGTTGTTTTCTCTAATGATCACATTAACTCGACAAGGTAGATATTCTTTCCATTTTTATATCTGGAACTGAGATTCAGTGAGAACAAATAATTGAAGTGGCACAGCTAGTTGGTAGCAGGATTTGTGTCCAGGTCTTTCTGCTTTCTCAAAAAGGTAATATGAACAAGGAACTAACAAATTGGCTTACCGGGTGATCTTAAAGCTCCTTCCAGCTCTTACTTTCTACTTAAAGTGTCTATGTACATTTTCTTTTATTTTTTCAAGATATCTAATTAGAAATTATATCATGTAATACTATAAGAAACAATTTTAGATTCACTGACAGCATTTTAAAGGGTACCATTCAAATCAATAGTTAATACTACCAGAAAAATCCCATGTTAAAGATAAATTAGTATCATCTTTAACACTGATATATTGAGAATCTCATATCAAAGTTTTCTAGTGAGTTAGGTAAGTTGTAGATTTAAAAATCCTCCCCCCCTTAAAAAAAAATCATTTCAACCTCATTTTTCAATCTTGATAACCATTACATTTCTTGCTATGTGTTATGGGACCAAACGTATATTTTTAAAACGTTTTGAGAGGTTGGAATTTACTTTTCAAATACAAAATACTAAGTCACACTTTTGCTAGAGAAAGGATTATGTAAGCACATGCTATTTCATTTCTTCAGCCCTTGTTCCAGTGTTATTGGTGAGTGGATAAGGGAGACCCTAATTGTAATATAAATGCTTGTGGCCCAGGCAGGGTGCATTGCTAGCATCTTCTGGGCTGAAAAGGGATACTGAACCCGTGATAACTTGCCCAAAATTCCCACGTCTTAAGCAAGGTCTGTGATTTCTAAATAACGGGTTTCTGCTTTAATCTAGCATTCCTGCAGGAGGACATCATGACATCTCTGATTTATTGATCCATTTATTGCTGAGTTCATATATTATGCCTTTTTTCCAAAGTTTTCTAGACACTGAAAAACCTTCAAAAAGAGATTGTTTTTAAAACCACTCTTTGAACAACAAGCATAATATAAAATGATGTAAAAGAGCTTCGTGTCATTAGTTCACCACAGTCCTCCAAGACCAATGATGTGGTTCATTTTTGTAGAATTACATCTGAGTATAAATACATTTATTTTAATCTATATCTGTATAAGGTGAAAAATTACTAGTTCATTGCTGTGGACATGAGAGGACTGGGGAATTAATCTTTTTACCATAAACTGGGTGTGTGCCCTGAGCAATTTAATAGAAGTCTCTGAGCTATAGATTCCCGTTCTGGTTGTTAGAAGTATATGGGGCTGGACCATGATCAATCTCTTGTCCTCCTACCTCCTTTACTCAAATGCTATGTTCTCTCCCACTTCTCTGTTTGGATATCACCAATCCTTCTTTCTGGAATGCCTTCTCCTCTTGCTGGAACCCTACCCATGATTTCTTTTAGAGTATCAATAAGAAAGGAAATGTTTCAATGAGAAAGTAAAAATTGTACATGGATCATTGAGGTGATAGTGAGTTAACTAGACATTAGGCCCTGAAAAGGTTTTATTCAATTATCAAATACTTACTGAGCAATTACCATAGGTTATACACTGAACTGAAGATACAACTGGAAAACCAAACACAATCCCAGCCCTCATGTTTCTTACAAGGTTGTGTGGAAAACAACAAGTGAGTCAATAAGGAGTTTATGCAATTTCCTCTATGAAGTCGTAAAGGATGGTATAGATAATATTTTTCTGAAGTGTTAGAAGAGGAAGTATCTTCCAAATAGTCAAACACAAATATTCGATGAAGTCAACTATGTTCTAATTATTGTGCCATTACAGAGATTAAGTGATAACTTAGTATTTGTGTCTCTAATCTCACCAACCAGGATGACATTTTACTCTTAATTAAAGTGTGTCTTGCTGCATCAAAGCCAGGTAGACCACCTAACCCAATATAGCAACTAAAAATTTCTTAAGTTTTTATCAAAGAGATAAATTTTTATCAAAGAGTTTAAAAACCAAATTATGCTTCAAAATTTATAACGAAAAACTGGACATCCCTACTAGATTGCCCTCCCCATATCCCACTATCATCTAGCTTCTCTACTAGTGGCACTTTCAACTCTTATAACAGTTTACTCTGTTATTTATCTACATACATAAAAAATACTTATATTGGTATTTATTCATTTATTAATTTTAAGTATTATATATTGACTACTTATTAAAGTATATGAGGATTTACTTTTCTAATAATACCACCTTGTTTCCCTTCCAAATAATTATATCACATTATTGATTAAATCAACATGCAGCTTTTTACATTCTTAAAGACATTATAATCACATATTGCTAAGTGAAATAGTGCATTCTAAAGATATTTACTTTTTTAAAAAATACTTTTGTTTTCTCTGGTGTTAATAATTGCTTCATATTTTCATTTGCTTAGTTTTCTATGTATTTAATTTTTCTTATGATATTCTGATCAGATTTAGTTAGAGTGACAGAAAAAAAATCAAAAAACAAAAAAAACCCAACTCAGTGGTTTACATAAGGCAGGAGTTTATCCCTTGGAAAACAGAGTACGTAGGTGAGCAGCTCAGGGTTGTTACAGCAGCACTGTGATTGTCAGTATGTAAGGCTTCTTTTACTTTACTGCTCTTCTATCTTCAGCATAGACCTGTACCTTATGATTCAAAATGGTTACTCAAGTCCCATCTATTTTCCCACATTACATTCAGAAGCAGGGGAAAAAATTTTGAGCATACCTCCTTTTTTTGAGGATACTTCCCAGGAGTTTCAAACATCATTTCCACTTACTTTCCTTTGGCTAGAACTTAGTCACACAGTTGTCCCTGGCTGCAAAGGAAGCTAGGAAATATCTTCCTTCTAATTCTAGAAGCCATGTGAGGAAGAATATGAGAAAGGATATTGTGGGACACTTAGAAGTTTCTGTCACACTTCCCAAATATTCCAATACAATTGTAAAACCTTCCCACATTATATTTAATAGACATGAACACATTAGACAATATATTAGTGTCTTTATCGCCAAAGAATTGCCTCCAGAGTTTTCAGCCCTTACACTGCATTGGCCTGACTGGAACTTCCCTCCTAAACTTCTTCCTTATGTGAGAGCTTTCATTTCCCAGATACTATGTATTCTTCCTTCTTTTCTTGTTAATTTTGGTGAAGCACATCCTTTAGCAGTTTCCTGAGACAGAGTACACAAGGGTACCTTTTTTGAGATTTGGCAATTATTACTACATTATTATTCTAGTCTCAAACTTGATTTGTAGTTGACTATGTAAAATATGAGATATACTTGCATACTCCAATTCCTGAGATTGTTGACTCTACCTTCTCTATCTTCAGATGTGCTGGAATCCTCTAATTCCTGAGGCTTCTAGAACAGGAATAGTAAATAGGTTTCAACATGTGTGTGCCATAATCAATTGATACTAATTCTCTTTAAAACTGTGTTGCTAGAGATTCCATTTGGGTAAGGTTCATGATATGATAGTGTAGGACTAAAGGGCATGGCACGTAAAGCTTTTGAGGCAAGGGTTTCAAAAAGAGTCTCAGAGAGTAAACAGTGATTTGATGGTATCAGTTGAGAAGTTGAGCAGTTTGATGTGCATTTAAACAGATTGTCAGAAAGTTTTTGAAATAAACAACACAATTATTAGCAACTACTCCCTACCCTTCCGGGCAAAAGTTTCCTGAGCAGTAAAGTCATGTTGATGAAGATAGCCCAAGAATAGTGTTATATTATTAAAGACAGCAAACTGTATGGGTATAGATGGTGTCATTTCTCACTAATAGTAAAATGAGAAGAATTCAGCAACCACTCTAGGAACCTGGCAGACAAAGACTGACTCTTGCTTGAATTAGGAAGGATTGTTTGGGTTGTATTGCAGTAATGATTATCAAATCTCAGTGGCTTAACATGAGTTAGTGATGCTGTAGTTCTGTGTGGGTTCCTGGGAGGCCCTGCTTCATATCGACTTGGACTATTAGAGGCTCCAGCATTTTTCAGCTCGTTTCTGGAAAACTCATGGAGGGTAAGGAAGAGAGAGAGAGAGAGAGAGAGAGAGAGAGAGAGAGAGAGAGAGAGAGATCTCTGCACTTGCAATTAAATGCTTTGGTCAGGGATTAAAGCATACCACTTCTGCTCATAGACTACCAGCTAGAACTAGTTACTTGGCCCTGCCTAATTACTAGGTGGCTAGGAATGTAGTCTTCCATGTACATTACTATGTAAACAGTAGTCAACTTATCACATTGCTTAAGCAACAGCTGAAAATGAATGAGGTGATAAAGGAGGAGGAGAAGAATAATTAAATGTGTATATTCTATCACAAATAGAATACCATTTTAAATATTTTAAAATTTCTCCAGTACTGAGCTGTAATTTTTATTGGTATGCAATTCTCATGGATTGCTGTTCATATTAAAATCCCAGTCTTAACCTTTATAGGCAACATTTTAAGAACACTTTACTTTCTTTTCATCTCCCATTATGGTGACACAAGATGAGAACACAGAATTGTTATTTATTCATTTTGAATAACGCTGTCTTTACTAAGCGTAGGAATTAGATCTTTTGCAATATCTGGAAAGGTAGGACGTGAAAAGAACAGTGAAATTTGTATTGCAAAGTATCTAAGCTTGGTTTAGTCTCAAAGGAATTTCCTATCTCCCTCTCACATTAAAAATGTTTCTTACGGCACTTCCTTCACTAGACTAGTAAAAAATATTTTTGCTTCCATCTGGACTCAATTCTGAGTATGTCACTGATGACACTGTCCAGACTATAATGCAGATGGGATTAGAGAAAAAGGAATGTCTATAATCACACACACAAATGCTCTTACACAACAGAAGACCTATAATCCAATATAGTCTTATGTAATATGCTCCATCTGTTTGAATGGGGCACAGTATGATACGGGTATTGTTGAAAATTTACCCACTTGTTTTCGAAACAGTATGAACTCTGCACGCTGTCTGTTAACATTGCATATTTTTGGAATTTGATATTCGATAATAGTGTCTATTTTCCTAGACAAAATATAAAAACATTCCCCTTTTAAAGCAGAGCTAAAAGCAGAGTACTTATTATTAGCGAGCATACTAAGTTCTTTCTGTGGATCACTCATTTAATTCTCAAACCAGCCTGTGATGTTGGTACTATTATGATTTATCCATTTGGAGATGAGAAAATAGACTCGGAAGGCTGAGTAACCTGCCCTGGCCACGTAATTTATAGCGGGGTTTTGACTCAGGCATCTGACTACAGAACTGGTCGTCTGAACCATGGCCGGCCAAGTTTCCTCCAGAGTCTAAACTTCCTCATAAACTTCCTTGACAGTTAGGTGTTCTATTAGAGTTTTTTGAATAGTGGAATTAGCATAGCTCATGGTATTTGAACATAATAGTAGAGAACACTGAATGTGTAACACTTCCCAAAGCCTTATAATTTCAAGATCCCAAAGGGAACATAAAATTGATTTTTTAAATCCCCATCCTTATTCTAGGTAAAAAAAAGATAAAAGAAAAGGGTGTTGTTTGTTAAGCTAGAAGTTATACAGTAAGCTTGAGGTTTAGGGTCCAAGCATTCTTGTAAAAAAAGATTCTGATTCTGCCTGTTTTAAAATTCTGACTCTGTGTACTCTTTGGCAAATTAAATTCATTCAGATTTAGTTTCTGTGTCTGAAAAAAAAGGTTATAACTACTGTAAATGCCTCATGGAGTTGCTGAAATAAAATGTGGTTACAAAGGTACTATGAAAAAACACATTTAATTATTTTTGTCCTTCTTCCTTACCCCATATCCACATCTCTTATATTTCTTTATCATTATTCATATATATTTTCTTCTAGTAGTTGTTCTCACCAGAACACAAAAATACCTTTTGACTGAATTTATGTTCTTAAAGTGAACATTTGGATGAGATCTATGGAATTCCTCATTTTATAAAACATTTAACAAGGAATTAATTTGAAATGTTTTTCAGAATCCAACAGTTGTTTAATTGATATGTCTAGATGTTTTGATTCTGTATAAACATAGCCTGAAGCAGCTTAGAATTGAGGCAAAATTGAGGTTTTCAGAGATCACAAAATCTCTTTATTATACTCTTAGAGCAGCAGTTGCTAAGTCAATATCCTGAAAATCAATTAGCTTAAAATATATTTGAAGAACCTAAATTCATGAAATTTATTAAATCTGTTCAATTTACTAAAAATATGTTTCGTATAAACAATTCAAAAATTGTATATTATGGAATTATATTAAGAGCGTATAATGATTCCTACAAAATTTTAGTTCATCAACTGCTTTTAGTAGCACTGGAGAACATACCAAAAGCTAAGATCACAGAGTGTTTTTATCTATCATGAATTTTTAATATTGAGAAAAGTATATTTTAAAGTCAACAAACAAATTTTCAGAACTTAACATGGATTTTTTCAGTTTATATTGATTTTATTTAGAATATTCTTTCAACAATTTCTTATTTTGCCAAAATTTTAGCATTTTCACCATTTATCTTCAATTTCTTAAGTAGCATATCAATCTTGGTTTCTGATTTACAGTAATTAGCAGCTAAAATTTATTATTAATTCCTAGTGTATTTCTTATTTCATCCTTCTATTTTGGGGGATTTTAAAACAATCAATTTTTTTATGTGTGTGCAAATTCCTTTAAATTTTATTCATGGTTATCAAATATAATTTTAAGCATCACTCATATGATTTATTTTATTTGTTTGTTTATTTATTTTATTCCTGAATGCTATACATTACATCCCCATGACTTATTTGTTTTATACCTGGAGGTCTGAGCCTCTTATTTCCCTTTACCTTTTTTCCCCCTTTTAAAATTTTCAATTACAGTTAACAGTCAATATTATTTTATAGAAATTTTTGGTGTACAGCATAGTGGTTAGACATTTATATAGCTTATGAAGTGATCTCTCTGGCTAGTCTAGTACTCATCTGACACTATAAATAATTATTACCATATTATTGGCTATATTGCCTATGATTTAATTTGCATTCCCATGACTATTTTGTAACTACCAATTTGTACGTCTCATTCACTTCACCTTTTCCACTCTGCCCCCCAACCTGCTCCCATCTATCATCCCAACAAGTGTAGTACGCATCTGACACCATACATAGTTCTTACAATATTATTGACTATATTCCTTATGCTATACCAAGACTGTTTTTTAACAACAAATTTGTACTTCTTAATTTCTTCCCTTTTTCCACCCATGCCTCCAAACCCTCTCCCATTTGGCAACCATTAAAATGTTTTCTGTATCTATGAATTTGTTTCTGTTTTTTTTTTTTTTTGGTTATTAATATTTTGTTCTTTAGATTCTATATGCTATAAGCAAAATCACATTGCATTTGTCTTTATCTGACATTCAGCATAATACCTACCCTCTAGGTCCATCCATGCTGCTACAGATGGCAGGAACTCATTCCCTTCCACAGCCAAGCAATATTCCATTGTATATATGTACCACCTCCTCTTTATCCATTCTCCCATCGATGAAAACCCAGGTTGCTTCAGCATCTTGGCCATTGCAAACAATGCTGAAATGAACATATGGATGAACAGGTCCCCTCGAAATACCATTTTTGATTACTTTGGATAAATACCCAGAGGTGGGATTACTGTGTCCTTCTTTGTCTCTTGATATAGCCTTTGTTTTAAAGTCTATTTTTTCTGGTGTAAGTACTGCTACCCCAGAGTTTATTGTTTTTCTCATTTCAATTTTCATGAAATATCTTTTTCTATACCTTTACTTTCCATCTGTGTATGTCTTTCAATTTGAAGTGAGTTTCTTGTAGGCAGCATATGTAAGGGCTTTGTTTTCTTATTCATTCAGCCCTCCTATGTCTTTTGATTGGAGCATTTAATCCATTTATACTGAAAGTAACTGTTGATAGATAATGTAGTTATTGCCATTTTATTATTCATAATTTTGATCTTTTTTTTTTTTTTTTTCCATCTTAAAGAAATCCCTCTAACATTCTTTGTAATACTAGTTTGGTGATGATGAACTCCCTTATTTTTTCTCATCTGGGAAGTCTTTATGTGTCCTTTGATTTTAAGTGATAGCCTTGCTGGGTAGAGTAATCTTGGTTGTAGGCTCTTGCTTTTCATCACGTTGACTATTTTGTGCCAATCCCTTCTGGCCTGCAAAGGTTTTGTTGAGAAATCAGCTGACAATCTTGTGGGGGTTCCACTAAAAGTTACTAGTTGCCTTGCTCTTGCTGCTTTTAGGATTCTCTTTGTCTTTAACCTTTGCGATTTTAATTATAATGTGTCTTGATGTTCACCTGTTTGGATTCATCTTGTTTGGGGCTCTCTGAGCTTCCTAGTCTTATGTGTCTATTTCCCTTGTCAAGTTAAGAAAGTTTTCATTATTTCTTCAAATAGGTTCTCCATCCTTTGCTTTCTCTCTTGTCCTTCTTGTACCCCTACGATGTGAATGTTTTTGTGCTTGATACTGTCCCAGACGTCTCTTAAACTATCCTCATTTTGGGGAGATTCTTTCTTTTTGCTGTTCTGATTGAGTGTTTTCTGCTACCTTGTCTTCTAAATTGCTGATTCAATCCTGTGCTTCATCTAGACAGCTGGTGATTCTTTCTGGTGCATTCTTCATTTCAGTTATTGTATTCTTCACTTCTGACTGGTCCTTTTTTATGGTTTCTATGTCCTTTATATACTTGTAGTCTCTCTGTTGAAATTCTCACTAAGTTCCTTGAGCACCCTTATAATCATTGGTTTAAATTCTCTGTCGTAGGCTGCTTGCATTTCCATTTAGTTCTTTTTGTGGAGTTTTCTCTTGTTCTTTCATTTGGGAAATATTTCTTTGTTTCCTCATTCTGGGTGTCTCTCTGTGTTTGTTTCTTCTATGTATTAGGTAGATCTGGAATGTCTCCCAGTCTTGACCAAATGGCTTTATGTATTAGGTGTCCTGTGAAGCTCTGGTCCTGTGGTCCTCCTGGTCACCTGCTCTGGGTGCTCTAGGCGTGTCCTTTGTGTGTGTGTGGTGTGTGCCCTCCTGTTGTAGTTGAGACTTGATTGCTATTGCCACATTAGTGGGTGGATTGGTACTTGGGCTGATTGGCTGAGGGATTTGGCCAAGTTTACAGCTTATGGTATGCTGTGTGAGGGGATTATCCCACCGAGTGTGATTTTCCCTAGAGGGCTCTGGTGCCTGTTGAGACTGCCATTTGTGTGTGCCACTTGTCCGGCTAATTAGGCAGTGCTCTGCTGTGGTCTGAATCCAACCTCCAAGTATATTGATTTTGGGGCATCTTGGGAGAGGCTTGGGGGCAGGCCTAGGTCACCTACTGCCTGTGACTGCAGGGACTACCTCATAGGAGCTACCAAGTGATTCACCATTGTTTGCTACCTGTGCTAAAATTGGAGGCAAGTGCGAGAGGCCAAGCTGTGAACCCATGATGCCTGCTACCAGTACCAGAACTGGTGTAGCTCCACAAAAAGCTAGGACAGTCCAAGGCCTGCTGTCACATGCTGGCTTTCTTAAGGTTCAGCTGCTGATAAGCATCATGTATGCAATTTGGGTCTTAGGGAGTCCTGGAGAGGGAAGAGATGTTGTCATCAGGTTAATGTGCACTGTAGTTTGGTGCCAGTGCTGAGCCTGGAGGTACTCAGCAAAGGTCTCAGAGAACACTGAGTCTCAGCTGGGTCCCACAGACCCCGATAGTTTTCCAAGAGTGCAATGTGGGTGGGGCTGGCTACTTGCCAGAAAGTGCCTCCGGCGTTGGGGATATTTGGTGGGGTGGGTTCCCAGTGTAGCTCACCACACCAATCAGATTCAGATTTGCCCATGTAGGGGGAGGGCTCAATGCAGAAAAGATGGCTCCTGCCTGCTGGCTGCATGGGGGAAAAACCCCACACAGAAAATGATGACTGTCCTCCAGCTCTCTCTCTAAAGCCATAAACCTCAGGCTGCTTCTCGTATGCATTGGACACCTCCCATGTCACCATCCCCTCTCTAGAGCCCAAGGTGAGTGCCTTTGAGTGAGAGTCTGTGTATGGGCCATTTAAGAGGATGTCTATTTTTTCCACAGCCTCTGTCCCTCCCAGATGGTTGGAATCTCATTTTCACAGCCAGATGTTGTAGGGATTCCTTTTCCTGACCCCAGTACTCTGGGCTCGGGCTTCTGACGTGGGCCTGGGATCCCTCAATCCTCCAGGGGGAACCTCTGCAGCTGAGATATACCTCCTGATTCTCAACCGCTGCACAGAGGCTTGTGGCCAGCCCATCTCAAGTCTCTGCCGTGCCTACCGCTCCTCTTCTTTATGTTCTTAGTTATAAAACTTCTGTTCAGCCAGACTTCAGATGGTTCTTCAGTTTGATTGTTCTATAATTTAGTTGTAATTTTAATGTGTTCACAGAAGGAAGCAGGCACAGTGTGTATCTACTCTGCATATAACTTATTTTAATAACCCTTTCTTGATTTTCCTTCTTGCTTCGTTTCTATTGAGTTACTGTTTTCAATTTTATTTATACTTCCATGCCTCTTCTTTCTGAAAACTGCTAACAAGCCAATAAACCCCAATTTCTCCTTGTAAAGAAAAGAAAAATTGAGTATTCTACTGTATAGTTCTTGTTTTATTACTTCTGATTTATTTGGATGCTGTTAAATGCAGTTTTATTTTTTCAAACTTGAACCACTTTAAGTTTTTCTTTTCGTCTGACATCTATAGCATATATGTCAGAATCTCTAGAGGTAGAGCCTAAACATTAGTATTTTTTTAAAAGTTCTCTAAGTGAGTCTCATTTGTAGCCCATGTTGAAAGCTACTGGCCAGGATGATGATTTTCATTACACCCAATTTGCAAAGTCTTTTCTCAGTGGAACCTAGTCTCCTCATTCAAGAGGCTCTGTAACTGGTACAAATTTAGTAACTACGTATGGGGCTAAGATGCTAATTACAGCAACTAGAATTAGGTTACTGTCTACCAGTCATTGAGATTTCCCATTTATAAATATTAAGCCGTGCCTACAAAAATTTTATTCCTAGGTGCCCCATGATTGATTTGCCATTGCCACAGGTCCCTGTAGGTCAAAACACTCTGATTACTGCTCTGTCCCTACAGTTGATATTGCTCTGGTGGTTAGTCCTTCCCACCTGGTTCCTGTCATGCCAGGATCCCATGACTGCTGTTAAAATCAGAGAGCCTGATTCCTTTTTAGCATCTCTCCCCATCATCTACGATTTACAGGAGACAGACTTCAAAGAGCTTTCCAAGAATATTGTTGCCTCCGTCACCCATGCATTTCTTTATGCCTTTGTAAAAGGGTGTCCCCTGAGCCATCCCCTGGGTTATGATTAGGGAGTGGCTGAACAGGCTGTGCATAAATAGATTCAGTCAAGCTTTCTCATGGTTTTTTGAACTCATTCCTCTATAGAATGTCAGAGATTTAAGTTCTGGCATTTCAATCTCACTGATAATAAGGCACAATTGAGTCCATGCTCAATTAATCAACCTAGCAGACTGTTACTATTACTCATATACATTAAGTTCCAAATCTGGGGTGATTGTCATGTCAACTTATTTGCTCCATTTTAACGTAATGTTAGAATCCATCCACTTTTATACATGCTCCCCAGATTTCTGCTGATTCTCACTGCCAAGATTCTGCATTCCCTTAGGTGTGCAGGCTATCTCTTTCTGGGTCAGGCCTTATTCTTCTCTGACTAGGCTATGCTGGGACCTGACTTTCGTTATGTATCTGGAGACCATGAGGAATGGTGGCAATGTATCCTGAGAGGAATAGGTACTTTCTTGTTAGTCAGCTGTACCTGGTGATAACAGGGCAAGGCTGGTTCCTCTCTGCCAGCAGGGATGGGGCTGCTTCTGCTGGTAGGAATAGTCTAGGGATATTTGTCTTCTCTGCCCAATGTCCTCATCCCATGTATGAGGGTTCTACTCCTTCCCAACAATGCCCTTGTCTTGGTATAAAAAACACGTCAAAGTTATACATTTATTTAGTGTTGTAACTCCTAAACTGGAACTTCAGGCTCTTTACTTGATCTTTGGCCATATCTGCTCTGTGAATACAGATAAGGAACTCTTTTTTAAACTAAATTTATTGGGATGACAATCATTAGTAAAATTACATAGGTTTTAGGTGTACAATTCTGTATTACATCATCTATATATCACATTGTGTGCTCACCACCCAGAGTCTGTTTTCCTTCCATCACCATATATTTGACCCTTTTTACCCTCATCTACCACCCCCCTCTGGTTACCACTAAACTGTTGTCTGTGTCTGTGAATTTTTGTTTTTGTGTTTATCTTGTTCCTTTGTTGCTTTCAGTTTATATCCCACATATGAGTGAAGTCATATGGTTCTTGACTTTTTCTGTCTGACTTATTTCTCTTAGCATAATAATCTCAAGATCCATCCGTGTTGTTGCAAATAGCAGTATTTCATCTTTTCTTATGGCAGAGTAGTAATCCACTTGATAAGGAAGTCTTTTAAAACTGTTATAGAGCCTTTCTGATGTTTGACCTATGCTCTGTGTTGTTCATTTGAAGCTGTCAATTTGTCTTGTTTTTCTGTATGTTCTCTAGGATTATCAGAAGAAGTCATTATGTGATAAAATGTTTATAATCACTACTACCATCATAGTAACTAAATGTTGTATTCACTTCGTCTCTCAATGTCTTGCTCTCCACCTGCACTCTCTTCCAGGCCACCACAGATCATTTGAGTCATCATGAAGCTATTGCAAGCCATGAATTACTAATGTCTCATCTCCCTCCCACACCGAGCAATAAGATTATCTCTATGCCAATTAAACATGTAAGAAACCTATTTTAGAATCCAATTTTGAGGTTCCGTTTCCTTGGGCTTGTTGTGATACCAATTATTATACATTTTAGGATCCTGGATGAGAATAGATGCTGTATACAAAGCGAGTGATTATGTAATATGTGATTCTGGATTCAAACCTGGACCAGAATTTTTTTTTCTATAGGGGACATTATTAGGTCAATTGGAAAAACTGAATAAGATCTATAGGTTAGATTGTCAGAATGTCTATCATCAATAAATCAATAGAAAACAACTGTTGGCTAGGATGTGGAGACAAGAGAACCCTCATGCAATGTAGGTGGGATTGTAAATTGGTGTGGACACTATGGAAAACAGTATGGAGGTTCCTCAAAAATTAAAAATAGAACTACCATATGACCAGTGATTCCACTTCTGGATATTTATCCAAAGAAATCCAAAACATTAGTTCGAAAAGATACATGTTCCCCTATGTTCATTGCAGCATTATTTACAATAGCCCAAATATGGAAGCAACCTAAGTGTCCATCAATAAATGAATGAATAAAGAACATGTGGTACATGTATACAATGGAATATTACTCAGTCAAAGAAAAGAAGGAAATCTTGCTATAGGTGACAACATGGATGAACCTAGAGGGTATTATGCTAAGCGAAATAAGTAAGACAGAGAAAGACAAGTGCCATATGACTTCACATATGTAAAATCTAAAAAACAAAATAAATGAACAAACAAAATGAAACAAAGTCTTATATATAGTGAACAAATTGATGGTTGCCAGATTAGAGGGGGGTTGGGGAGAATGGGTAAAAAAGGTGAAGGGATTAAGAAGCACAAATTGACAGTCATAAAAATAGTTACAGGGATATAAAATACAGCATAGGAAATATAGTCAATACTATTGTGATAATTATATGGTGCCAGATGAATACTAGACTTATTGGGGTGATTACTTTGTAAGTTATATAAATGTCTAATCCTTATGTTTTACACCTGAAACTAATATAGTATTGTATGTCAACTGTAATTAAAAAATAAAAAATATATAAAAATGGTCTATAGGTTAGAAAATAATATTTGTATTAATCTTATGTTTTTCTTATTT
The DNA here is from genome assembly GCF_036562045.2 of Rhinolophus sinicus. Classification (NCBI taxonomy): domain Eukaryota; kingdom Metazoa; phylum Chordata; class Mammalia; order Chiroptera; family Rhinolophidae; genus Rhinolophus; species Rhinolophus sinicus. The sequence goes on from NC_133755.1 coordinate 112,126,618, forward strand.
TTATATTTATCCTATGGATATATAAGAGAATGTCCTTGGTCTTTGTTTTTAGAGAATACACATCAAATTATTAGGATAGAAGGGACATCAGGCTTACAGCTTACTCTCAGATAATTCAGAAAAGTTACAGTAAGTGTACATATTATTATATACATCAAAGTGTAGATGTGAAATACCATGGAATCTGAGTGAAAGGCACACAGGAGTTCTTTATATTATTTTGTTACTATGTATACATTTAGAAATATTTAAAAAAATATTAAGTTAGAAAAGAAAGGATTGATTGAAGAGAATTTAATAAGGGCAAAGACATACACAAGGTTAAAGGTAACTAACAAGGGATTGTGAAGTGGTAAAGCATCCAGGGTTGGCATCAGGAAGAAGCTGCTACCTACTCTTAAGTCCAAATGAACAAGATGACTGAGATGTTACCAGAACCCAGAAAAACCTACAGCTTTTAAAGAAAGCAACCTGATAGGAACCCCCAACCTGTGACCCAACAGGGAAGAACTCAGGGAAATAAATACGCTTACCTTTTTCTCTTCTTATCCTCTATATTAGTTCAGGCTCTCCAAGAAGCAGACACCAAAGTGGAATGAGACATGCAGTACATTTATTGGGGAAATGCCTGTGACCGAAAATAGGGAGAGAGCTGGAGAAGGCTGTGAAAGTAATCAGACCACCATGTAACACCTGTAGAAAAAGGGGAGGAAGGAAGATTTGGTAGGACAAGTCAGACTGTAAGGCAGTTCTAATAAAACTTTGAAATCCATTGGGAAGTCCTCAAGCCAAATCTATCCATCAAAGGAGTCCCAGGTCTTATATGAATGAATTTCCTTAGTTTCTCTGCTATGCTCAATGATTGCCTAGGAGTAGCACATATAGGAAGTGTGCTTTTGACACAGATGTGGTGATGGATTTCAGAATGCACAGACTTGAGTTGTCAGCTAATTATACTCCCTGCAGTTGGAGATCTGAGAGGTGCATTTCTATGGCTGCCATACTCTCAATTGGCCAACAAGTTGAGAGCTAGAGGGCAAAGGAGTCAGGTTAATATGTTCATAAAAGTCCAATTTCCTAAATGGGGAAAGTCTTAGTAGGATGAAGCTGGGTTGATCAAACAGAGCCTATGAGTCAAAAAAGAGATATTTTCAGACAGATGTGGAGATCCTTAAAACAGCCCCTGGGTAACTGTCCTTAGAAATTGGGTGCAATTAAGAGGTCAGGAAAGGTACAACCAACCCTTTGCAATTGAGCTTTAAAAAAGAAGAAAAACTGCCCAATACCTGATAGTGATGAACTTTAGGAGGGAAGGAAAGAGAACAGAGATTCCCAAGCAAACAGCTACATATGAAAAATTTAAAAATAACATGAGAACTAAGATTTGTGACATTAAGAACCCAAGTGTGGTCACTTACTTGAGTAATCCACACCTACAAAGCAGTGGATTATCCTCCCTCAAATCCTGGAAATGGAAGATGGGCCAGTAAGCCTTCACACAAGCATATTCTGAACCTGTTACTGTTTGGCTAAGAGACACTGGCATTCTTGAGACAGCAGAAGAAATAGTAGTGAATTGATTAGAACCCAAGTTCTCCTGGCTGTGTGGAATGCTGGGTCTTTTCAGCAACTCTGGACAGCTTGTCTGGTTTGGGATAATTCCAGACCAATGCTGAACCCTTAAATATTTCTCTAAAAAGTTTGAAAGGGATTGACAAATGTGGGTACAAAAATGTTTATGTCTTGTATTGTGCTCAAAGACAGACAACAATCTCAATCCCCAGTGATAGACTGGCAAATATGTTTTATGACTTTTTCCACTTTTCATACAAGAAGTCTGAAGGAGAAGAAAAATGAGTATGTAACAAAGTAAGCGGCAAAGCCAGGTGATAAGCTAAGTTTCTTGAATCTTATACCACTCCTTGTTTAGGAAAGTCATGAGGGATCACTAGGGGGACAGAATACAATGGGGAGAGGGAGAAAGACTCAAGGACAGAAAAGGGAGTGGTTGATTTTTCCAAGATACAATTAAATATCAACAGGTGCAGGTTGAAAAACAAAAACGTCAGATGCTAGAAGTTCTTTTCTTCCATGAAAGAAGCTGTGATATAGTGTTTCCAAGACTCAGTCAGCCCTTTCCTGTAAAAGGAAGATGTTAAGAAATAAATCCCCTAGTCACTTCAGCCTTACCACTGCCACAGTGACATATCACCTAATTTTTAAGGTTTTTCTAGTTGTGATTTTAGGGAAAAGGTAGGGAAGTAAGCATTTCGTTTATATAACAAATTTTATGATATTCTAATAATTTATACCATTTTGAGAATTAGTACCATTTTGGCAACTCTTTCACTAATGAAAAAAAGGATTGTCCAGTAAATATTTTCTAAGATTTATAATGGATGAAGTTGCAAAATATTAAAATAATTTAGTGTCCTAACAAAAATACCTATGAAAATTTACAGCTTTTGATGTTCTGTGACACTTTTTTTGTTGGAGGACAGGGTGTATTATAACACACATGCTTCTTATTATACTTATTTCAGATCTGTTTAGCAAAATTCCTAACCATAATTTTTCCTAGCTGAGGACTTCACTAAACTCAATTATCTATTCAAATGGCTTTTCTGATAGGTTTCTTTTTTTATTCTATGTGTTACCATTTTTTTTGTTTGTTTGTTTTGTTTTGTTACTGTTTTCTTCTGAGTTGCCAGTTAGCCAAGGCTTCCTGATGGTGGCACTCATCCATTTATTCCATTTAACCCAGATGTAGTGGCTGGTAAGTTCTGATTCTTTTTGAATGAATGACAGTGTTATTAATCATAGAGAACAAATAATATGCTGACTCTGTTGGATTATTAGAAAATGAGAGTTTTAAAATATTTTACATATTTGGGTTATAATCTTTTAAAGGCATTTACTATCCATTAGTAATTCACAGACATAATTCTATTTTTATCTATAGACTCACAGTTGCAATATATTTTAGTATTTATAGGTGTACAGTTGCAATGTTAACTTAAGCACGTCAAACCATTAAAGTAAGATTGAAATGTCCACAATCAAGTGGTTTCTCTGATTTAATAGTTTAATTACAAATAATGATGTTTTAACTATAGTTATATTTTATATTGATGTGTATACCATATTAAATAAAACAGGTGGGGTTTCATAGGAATGGGTGCCATGGTAATTATCATTTAAATGATAAACTGGCGAGCATTTCCCTTTAGGATATTGAATCAGTCAAATTGATTTCTTCAGACAAAAAATTGGTCTAGTATGTGAAAATTAAGTTCAAATTTGTTCTTTGACTTCGTTGATGAATTATTCATCAGTTTATTCTTTGACCTTGAAGTTGACCTCTGTGGTTTTGTGTGGTCTTAAAATCTCCATATCTGGCACAATCCAGTGGTTAAAATATTGGAGAATTTTGGAGCACAGAACATTCAGCTCTTTTGAACTGTTACATTAAGAATAAAATGTTAATAACATATACGTATTAATTTAGCAGTATGATTTTTATAACTTAAGGTATTATTTAATGTTGACATCACTACCACTGCCGTTATAAAAACATGTATTAATGCTCCTCAAGCTCTGTAACTATGCTGGCATTTACACAAACTATTTTAAATAGATATTATATTGATTCTCTGTGTTTTTTATGGCCTTCAGTCCAAAACTGATAGTATTGACCAACAGGACAATCTAAAATATTTGAAGATATTGACTTGGCAGAATGAGGTATGTTGGTGTCCAAATCAATATAAATGAAAAAAAAAAAAAAAAACAACAACCCTCAGAAAAAATTGATACAGACTTGTTTTTTTAAGAATGAGCTAACTTTTTGATGAGTTTGGGAACAGAGACAAGATAAATCATTGATTCTATGTAAGAAAAGCTTCATAAACTGGTCTGTCATCTCTAAACTGAGGGGAATTAACCTTTTTTTAGCCCTTGCTATGTGCCAGAAATTGCACTGAATTATTTGTCTACTTTATGGAAACTTTCTATTTGAGTTCATTTTTTTGGTGAACATTTGTAGATAATTTATAGCTTTAAGGCATTGTCCTGAGGTTATAACCAGATAATTTTATTTTTATTTAATTATAAATCATGAACTGAACTTAAATGGCATAGTCTTAGCACTTGAACAAATAATTTTATGTAAAGCTAAAAACTTTTGTTTTGTTTTTTTTAATGTGAGGTAGTTCCCTGCCCCCCATCTGGAGTGTGTGAAAACTAAAAGACAACAGATAACATTTTTGAGACTACATTTCCTGAATCTGTTTAGCTTTAAACTGAAGTGGATTAAAAAGAAAGGGATGCTAACCATTTGCAAATAGGATTAAGTCTTCCAGACATTCAACTGTGAATAGGAAAGGCAAATTGCACAGTTTTCATGAGAACCTCATTTATGATTTTTATATAAACATGGAAAAATTAGAGAGAATTTTGCTAATTAATGTGAAGAAAACCATTTGAAACACGTGATAATGTTTCTAGTATAGTAAATTTCTCTGATCTATTTATGTGTAGTTCTCAAGAAGACATATATTTTAATGTGCTGTCACCAATAAAATTCTTTTGAGAGTAAATGTCTTGACTCCTTTAACCGGTATTTAATGTGACAGCTTAATTAAGTAAATGTACTTGTTACAGAGCCTGGCCTATATCAGACGACCCATGTTTATATTATTTTTTTAAACCCCAGATTCTATTTGGTACATATTGCGTTATTTAAATAAACAGAACAAGGTTGTTTCCATGTTTATTTCTTCTGATATGTCACCGTAGCCATGAATCTTTATCTCCAACATTGTAAACTCACCGCTTTACTTTCTCTCCTCTAAGTTTAAAAAATGTGCATTCGTCTCCCTGATCCTTTATACAAAGATTCCGATTTTCCTCAAATCCTGCCTCCCTCTGGAATTTATATTTGTTTCTTTCTGTAATTTGTAATTCCTTGGTCCTCTTATTCATCAACCATTTCTTCTTTAAGCCAACAAATTGGCTTTGGCCACCACCACTTGGTTGAAATGGACTCTGAAGGTCTGCAGTGCCCTTCTAGTGGGTGTTTTCCCTCCTCATACTCTTGACCTCTTTGAAGCCTATGAAACTCATGAGAGTTTACACTTTCTGGGTGTTCTGCATGGCCTCAGTCTTTGTGACACATGCTCCTTCTGTTGGCTCTCCAGTTTTTCCTTCTCGTTCTCTTTTGCTGTCTCTTATTTGGCCATTTGTAGGATAACCAAACATCCCATTTTGCTGGGACAATCCCATGTTCAGCAGTGGAAGTCCTGTTTTCTGGGAAACCCCTCAGTCCTAGGCAAACCAAGGACGGTCACCCAAAGTTGGCCCTCAAATGTTACCATTCCACAGACCTCTGTCCTTAGTTTTCTCTCTTAGTAAGAATTTTTGCCTTTTGCAGAGGCTTCAGCTATTTACTGTATCAGTAGTGCCTAATCCTGTGTCTCTAGCTATAAGTGCTCTGTTGTACCCCAAAAGCTGTTTCTGAGAAAAGGACATGGGCTCTGGGCGCTCCTGAAGTCCTTAAAATCCAAGCCATACTAGCCACTAAATGTGGAGCCCTGCATAATTTACTTAACCTCTCCATGTCATGGTTTTAACTTGGAATCAGGATAATGCTCAATTTAAAGGGTTGTTGTGACAATTAAAGCTAAAAAATTTTCAAGTCCTCACTGCAATGCCGGCACATAGGAGGTCTCAAATAATTAGCAGCTATTTTTATTTATTACGATTGGTGCTATATTTGACTCATGGTTCCCAGCTTTATTTCCACCCTAACTCACCTGAAGGAAATAAAAATCCTCGTCAGTAGAATGGCTCACTATGAAATTTTCAATGGATAAGAATGAAAGAGACATGTCTAGCTTAAAAAAAGGGCCCCAGGTAACCCTGGTATTCTAGCTCTTGGGAGCTCAGTGTCTTTCCTACTCTTTTTTCCCCATGGCCTTGATCTAGCAAGTTTGAAAGACTTTGTTATTTATAGATGTAAATTTAGATAACATAATTCAAAATAAAATGACAATATTTTTCTTGTATCTTTACTTTCCTGACTATGATTTTATCCCATTCAGATAATATGTTTAGTCAATCACCTAACACCCATTATAAATCCAGCCTGTTTTTGCTAGAGTAGTAGTCTTGGTATTATTGAGTAGAACTTAGAACTTAGTAATAGTTCACAAAGTTGAGTGTGCGTCAAAATCACTTGAAAGTTGTGTGAAAACACAGCACCCCCCCACGTCCCACCCCCAACAAAGGTTTCTGATTCAGTTGGTCTGGGGTGAAGCCTAAAGGTGTGTGTTTCTAACAAGTTCCCAGGTCCAGAGACTATAATTCGAAAACTACTATTCTGGAGTATTAAAATCGCATGGCAGATTAACTTAATTTTGACCTCAAGTATTTGTTTTCTTTTTTCTTCTCTTACTTCTGCTCCTCTTCCTTCTCCTCTTTTCCCTTCTCTTAGCTTTTCTTGCCTGGAAATCTGATTTCTCTCCCTCACTCTTTGAAATTTTAAATGGGAATTGGGATTTCACTTTTTAAATCTAATTTTTATTTCCAAATGCAATTCATTATAGGAGTCTAATATGTATTTTATGAAGTCCATATCTTTTTAGGTCTTAACCATTCTTACATGCATGAAACCTGATACTCAGTCAAAAGCGTCAATGAAAGTGAATGTTAGTTATGTTTAAATGGCTTGAATTTTAGCTTTTGTTCTGCCTACTTTGCTTGAACACTGACAAAAATGTTCTTTGAATGAAAATGGTTACTCTTTTTATTTATTTATTTATTTATTTTTTAATTTATTGGGGTGACAATCAGTAAAATTACATAGGCTTCAAGTGTACAATTCTGTAATACATCATCTATACATCACATTGTGTGTTCACCACACAGAGTCAGTTCTCCTTCTGTCACAATATGTTTGACCCCATATACCCTCATCTACCAGCCCCCCACCGCCCTTACTCTCTGGTAACCACTAAACTACTGTCTGAGGCTAAGAGTTTTTGTTTCTTTATTTGTTTATCTTGTTCCTTTGTTGCCTTCAGTTTTATATCCCACATATCAGTAAAATCATATGGTTCTCGACTTTTTCTGTCTGACTTATTTTGCTTAGCATAATAATCTCAAGATCCATCCATGCTGTTGCAAGTGGCAGTATTTCATCTTTTCTTATGGCAGAGTAGTATTCCATTGTGTATATATACCACATCTTCTTTATCCAATCATCTATCAAAGGACACTTTGGTTGTTTCCATGTCTTGGCCTCCTTAAATAAAGCTGCAATGAACATCAGAGCACATATATCTTTACGGATAAATGTTTTCAGGTCACTCTTTTATTTTGTAGACTTGAGCAAGAAATTTAAATGACAGTCTCAAAGTCACACAGGCAATTCAAGGAAGAACATTCAGGCTTCTTACCATGTTTTCCTGAAAAAAAGACCTAACCAGACCATCAGCTCTAATGTGTCTTTTGGAGCAAAAATTAATAGACCGGGTCTTATATTAATTTTTGCTCCAAAAGACGCATTAGAGCTGATGGTCCAGCTAGGTCTTTTTTTGGGGAAACAGGGTAGGTTAGTAGATTTTTCACTTGATCATACCTTTTCTTACTATCATAACAATTCAGCTTATGGAGAGGCATAGTATTTAGGTCACTGTTAGACAGGGTAATGATGATCCCAGAGCTATCTACAGATTTCCTTATTACCTAGAATTATTGGCTATATCTTCCTGGTATAGAGATGCCCAGCTAGTAAAATAAAATGAAACATGGCAATTTTTCCTATGATCCAAATAGTTGATTTTTGGAAGCTCAATGTTACTAATGGGATCTTTTGCTTTTCTCCTTGCTGTTTTGCCTGTTAACATAACCATTGTTTGGTGTGTTTTTTTCTTTTTTTAAATATAGCAGAACAGAGTGGTATGCAGAATGTGTGTGATCGTCAAATGGGGAACACTGAACATTTTATACTAACGAGAGTTTTTACTTCCCAGGGTGACCTGCTTGCACTCTGTGCCAAAAGACTTCTAAGAGGCCTGCAGCTGCTTTCATTTTGTCATTTCAGACATGAAGTGCAGTCCCTGCAGCAGCTGCAGAGCCCCCTCCCCACCTGCTCTGCGTGTACTCAGGAAAGGGACTCTTTAGTCTCTGGGCTTGAGAAGAAAGTTTATTAAGGAAAGAAATAGGGCCACAGAATTCCTGGGGTGAGCCTTAGAAACACAGCAGGTGGTGGCCAAGAAGCCATGACAAAATTAAGAAAAAGGATTCAGATTCTTTTCAAGGCTATGCATGATTGGCAAAGTATATACATATGGGATACAGCTGTCCCTTGGATTTTTCATCTCCAAGAATGAAGGGCGGCTTTCCATCTAATGAACCTGGAAGATCTCTTGGCAGGTTGTTTTGTTATTATATAAGCTAGATATCTCCAGTTATACTTTGTTTTTATTCTTATCTAAAACCAACTCCATCCAGACCAATTCTGAAAGCTCTTCTAAAGTTTTCAATAGGAAATGAGATTCCTTTTCTTTCCTTTTTTCTTCTTCTTATTAAATTTTACTTTATTCAATGTGGTCTTTATTAACTCTTGGAAAATGCCTCTGTCTGTGTTGCATCAATCTCAGGAAGACCTGCTGGTGGTGATGGCTCTTTGACATTCTGCTTCCAGAGTAAACTCACTGAATATTGAAGAAGAGACAGAAAAGACAGGGCAAGGGCCAATCCCAATGACAAATAGCAGCCGTAGCAGGTCTTTAAAGACGTTTAAAAATATCAACAACACTGGAAATTTTTAGAGATGATTGACTAGAGAACAGTCAACCAACAGATCCATTTCTGTACAGACTCGTTTGTGACTCCTCACAACTGTGGCCTCACCAATGATGTGCATGACTTCCAGGGGGTCATATGTAACGAGAGATAAGGGGAGCTTCAGGCTTTTCTTCTAAATCAAGATCTTTTCTGTTTTCCTCTTGCCTGTAGGTATTTAGTGTGTTTGCATCCTGTGCATGTTATCCCCTGGGGCACCAGGTAATTAAAGTAGAATAAACATACCAATTTCTCTGATTGTAAAACGTTATTATATTCATTATTCACTTCATGTGCTGTCCAAATATTTTTAACATTGATTTATTTTTGTATCCATATATCTGCTAATAAGAACAATTTGATAGCAAAGTTTTTTGTTTATTTCATTTTCTTTTAGCAGATGAAAGTACAGATCACAGTAATTTGCCCTGGTATGTTACTCGAAAGTTAAAGGCAAAAAAAGAAACAGAAAGCTAACCAAAGACAAAACTAGTTTTTTGCAGAGAACCTTTATATTGTTTGCTATATTTTTGCCCTAACTTACAGGATGGTATATGGGAATTATGTGTGCTTGTTAGCTCAAAGAAATTTCGGTCAGATATTGGACCCTTCCTTTTTCAAGGTAACCTATTTATTATCAATGTCAAAAGCCTCCCAGGAAGACTGCAGCTACTCATTTGCATTTTGCCATTTTAGACAAAAACTATAGACACTGCAGCAGCTGTGTGTCCCCTCCTATACTCTGTATTTTGCATTTCTCCACCTTCAGGGACTCCCTTCTCTACACCCCAGGCCCTGGTTCTTCGTAATGATGGACAGTTCCCAAACCCACTGTGTTACCAAACTGATGGGAAATTTAACCTAAAATGTCTATTTTTTCACTTGATTAACTCTTACTGATCCTTCAAAATGTAGCTTAGATATACCTGCTCCAGGAAGCTTTCTTGTCTGTTACCTCTCTAACCCACAATGTTGTATGGCCTCTCCTGTGTGCTTGCACAGCATATAAGGTTGTGTCCAGCTATGACCTGTATTATTTGTTGGCTTACTGCCTTTTCCAACCAGTTTGGGAATTCTGTGATGACAAAAAGTATGTTTTACTGATTTTCCTATCCTTTGTAACTATAGTGGATAGAAGCTGAAAAAAAAGTGCTATCAAATGAAAATAAAATGAATGACTCCAGGCAGATAGTCAAGGTATATTTACGAATGGTGTATTATGCTAATGTTAGGTGCTCTTTCAAATAGACTCAAAATATATGTGGCTCAAACACAACAGAAGTCTACTTTTCGGTCATGTAACAGTTTGAGGTAGTATTTCTGCTCAGTGGGACCAGAAATAGTCTATGGGATCAATCAGTAACTGAGGCTGACAGAATCACTGCCATCTTTGATACATGATTTCCAACCATTGTGATTGTCCCAGTCCTAGTTGGCTAAGAAAGAGAAAGAACTCCGAAGCACTCGGAAGAGGAGAACGTGTGCATGTGAGAGATTCTTCTGGGCAGATACACTTTGCTTTCACACAGATTCAACTGCCTAGAGCTCAGTCACATGGGAGCACAGAACTCTTCCAGGGCTTACCTTCTAGACATGAATTTAGCAAAACATCAATGTGAGTCTTTTTCATACTGAGCTAACCATTAGTTAGTTTCTGAATGTTTTACTTTACATCTTCAAAAATAAAGCTGCTTTTGTTCTATTATGAAACACTTTTCAAACACTAAAATCATAACAAATGATAATTCAAATTATATTTTATTTGCCTAAGTCCCACCACATGTTTCCCTGTTCTATTTGGGGTTCTGTTGTCCAATGTGTGTGTGTGTGTGTGTGTGTGTGTGTGTGTGTGTGTGAGAGAGAGAGAGAGAGAGAGAGAGAGAGAGAGAGAGAGAGAATATTCATTAAACCATTTATTGGTTCCTATTACGTACCAGGTATATTAGTAAGACGTCTTCTTTCAAGGTTCTTATAGTTTAGTGGCATTATACAAATAGAAAATTATGAATCATTGTGGTGGGTAAGATTCTCTTCCTGTTACTCATTTTAATCTTCTTCTTAACTTCTTTTCTCCTATCCATTTTTACCAAAATTAAACTTCAAAGCCTCCAATCTTGTGCAATTATATATCTTTATACATTCTCTGTTTATATCTTATCCAAAAAGAGTTTCATTTATACAGTCTCTTCAAACCAATACTAGTGATTTGTGAGAAATACTATTAAACCACAGGTATTTTTATTTTATATGATCTTTGGTGAGAGTAGAAAACATTTAATGAGTCATTTTAAAAGCCTAGAATCTCAGATAATTAGAAAATATAAACTTCACTAATCATCAGGGAAATGCAAATCAAAACCACAATGAGATACCACTTCACATCTGTTAGAATGGCTATTATCAAGAAGATAAGAAATAACAAGTGCTGGTTAGGATGTGGAGAAAAGGGAACACTTGTGCACTGCTGGGGAGAATGTAAGTTGGTAGAGTAATTATGGGAAACAATATGGAGGTTCTTAAAAATTTTTTAAATAGATATACTATGTAATTAGCAATCCAACTTCTGGTTAATACACAAAGGAAGTAAAAACAGTATTTCAAACAGATATGTACACTTCCATATTTATTATAGCATTATTCACAAAAGCCAAGATATGGAAACAACCTAAGTGCCCACCAATGTATGAATGGAGAAAGAATATGTGGTATATATTTATTTATGTAATATTATTCAGCCATGAGAAAGGAGGACATCCTGTCATTTGCAGCAACATGAATGGACCTTGAGCACGTTGTGCTAAATAAGTCAGACAGAGAAAGACAAGTACTCTATGATACCGCTTCTATGCGGAATCTAAAAAAGCAAGTCTTTAAAAATGGAGAGTAAAATGGTGGTTAGCAGAAGATGGGGCAGGGGGAAGGACAGATATTGTTTACAGGTACAAACTTACAACTAGTAGTAAATAAGTCCTAGAGATTTAATTCACAGTATAGTGAATATAGACAACAATATTGTATTATAATTAACAAACTTGCTAAGAGATCAGAACTTAATTATTCCAACCACTAAAAATAGAATTATGTAATGTGATAGAGCTGTTAATTATCATTACAATGGCACTTATATTACAATATACAAATGTAGCAAATTAAAATTTTGTACACCTTAAATTGACACAATGTTATATGTCAAATATATTTCAATAAAAATAAAATATAATATTTATTACATTCACAATACACATGCACGTGAGATTTCCAAATAATCTTGAGAAATCCTAAAACCTATCTTTTATTTTCTTTTACTAAAATTTGGAAGGAATTGCTTTAAAAAGAAACTTCACTATTGCTTATCTTATATTACCTTTAGTGTAATGTTTTTCTTTTTTCATATATGGCCTTTATTATGTTAAGGTATTTTCTTTCGATACCTGTTTTATTAAATGTTTTAATCATAAATGGATTTTGTATCTTGTTAAATGCTTTTTCTGCATCAGTTAATATGATCATATGATTTTTGTCCTTTCTTTTGTTTATGTAGCGTATCACATTGATGGATTTGTGTATGTTGAACCGTCATTGTGCCCCTTGGATGAACCCCAGTTGGTCGTGTTGAATAATATTTTTAAGGCATTGTTGCATTCGATTCGCTAGAATTTTGTTTAGGATTTTTGCATCTGTATTCATCAGAGATGTTGGCCTGTGATTTTTCTTTTTTTGTGTGATCTTAACAGGTTTGGATGTCAGGGTAATGTTGGCCTCATAAAATGAGTTAGGGAGTATTGTCTCTTCTTCAGTTTTATGAAGCACAGGTATTAGATCCTCTTTGAAGGTTTAGTAGAATTCACTAGCGAAGCCATCTGGTCCTGGACTTTTGCTTTTGGGAAGGTTTCGGATGACTGATTCAATTTCCTTACTGGTGATCTGTCTATTTAGATTTTCCAATTCTTCATGGTTCAGCCTAGGAAGGCTATATGTTTCTCAGAACTTCCCCATTTCTTCTAGGTTATTGAATTTGGTGGCATATAGTCCTTCATAGTATTCTGGGATGATCCTTTGTGTTTCTGTACCATCCATGATAAATTCCCCTCTTTCATTTCTGATTTTGTTTCTTAGTGTCTTTTCTCTTTTTATCTTAGTGAGTCTAGACAAAGGTTTGTTAATTTTATTAATCTTTTGAAAGAACCAGCTCTTTCTCACATTAATTTTTTCTATTGTCTTTTTAATTTTCTATCTCATTTAGTTCTGCTCTGATTTTTATTATTTCCTGCCTTCTGCTGACCTTGGGTTTCATTTGTTCTTTTTCTTCTTGTTCTTTAAGGTGTAATGTGAGGTTATTTATCTGGGATTTTTCTTGTTTCTTGAGATAGTCCTGTAATGATATAAATTTCCCTCTTAAAACTGCTTTTGCTGCATTGCAAAAATTTTGGTAGGATGTATTTTCATTCTCATTTGTTTCTATGTACTTTTGATCTCTCCTGTTATTTCTTCTTTGACCTGGTCGTTCTTTAAAAGTATGTTGTTTAATCTCCAAATATCTGTGGTTTTTTCTGCTTTCTTTTTGCAGTTGATATCGAATTTCAAAGACTTGTGATCAGAGAATATGCTTGGTCGGATTTAAATCTTCTTAAATTTGCTGAGGCTAGTTTTATGTCCCAATATATTGTCTATCTTTGAGAATGTTCCATGTATACTAGAAAAAAATGTATAGTCTAATGTTCTAGGATGACGTGCTCTATAAATGTCAATTATGTCCATTTCATCTAATGTGTCATTTAGGGCTGCTATTTCGTTATTTATTTTCTGTTTGGATGATCTATTCATAGCTGTCAATGATATATTTAGGTCCCCTAGTGTAATGTGTTTTGGTCAATATCTCCCTTTAGTTCTGCTAGTAGTTGCTTGGTATATTTCGGTGCTCCCTGATTGGTGGCATAAACATTGATGACTGTTATGTATTCTTGTTGTATAGTTCCCTTTATCATTATGAAATGTTCATCTTTGTCTCCTCTTATCTTTTTCACCCTGAAGTCTTTTTCATCTGATATCATTGTGGCTACACTTGATTTTCTCTGGGTACCATTTGCTTGGAGTGTCAATTTCCACCCTTTCACTTTGAGTCTATGTTTGTCCTTGTAGCTGAGATGTGTCTCTTGGAGACAGCATATGGTTGGTTTTAGTGTTTTGATCCAATCTGCTACTCTGTGCCTTTTTATTGGTGAGTTCAGTCCATTTACATTTAGGGTGATTATTGATATGTGAGGAATTCCTGTCATTCTATCTTTGTTTTTCTGGTAAGACTGTGTCTCCATTGTTTCTTTGCCTTCTTGTTGTTGCCAATTATTTCTGTGTATTCTATTATTTTTCCCTCTGTTTCTTCTTTTATTGCAGTATATATTTCAGTTCTGGATTTTTTTTTTTTTTTTTTTTTTTTTTTTTTGAGTAGTTGCCATTAAGTTCATGTAAAAGAAAGTTTGATATTTAGAGTATTCCATTTTCTTCAGCATGCTTACTTTCTCCTTTCCTATATAGTTCAGGTCTTTACTCTCCCTCCCTTTTATGGTTTGGTTGCCACAAATTATCCCTATTGATGGTGGTTAAATAGCCTCCTTCAGTTTTTCTTGAATTGCAGGTTGTGTGTTAGAACATTCCCTCAGCTTCTGTATGTCTGGAAAGGTCTTTATTCCTCCTTCATATCTAAAGGATATCTTTGCTAGATATATTATTCTTGGCTCATAATTTCTCTCTTTCAATAGTTTGAATATTTGATTCCACTCCCTTCTGGCTTGTAAAGTTTCTGCTGAAAAACCTGATGATATTCTAATGGGCTTTCCTTTATAGGTTACCGTCTTCTTTTCCCTGGCTGCCTTGAGGATTCTTTCTTTGTCCTTGATTTTTGACAGCTTCAATACAATGTGCCTTGGAGAAGGCCTGTTGGGATTGAGGTAATTAGGTGTTCTATTTGCTTCTTGGATTTGAGGATCCATTTCTTTCCACAAGTTTGGGAAGTTCTCATTGACTATTTGTTTGAATATACTCTCTGTTCCCTTCTCTCTTTCTTCTCCTTCTGGTGTGCCCATTATTCTTATATTGCTCTTTGTGATGGAGTCAGAAAGTTTTTGTAGAGTTCTTTCATTTCTTTTAAGTCTCAAGTCTCTTTTTTTTTCAACCTGTGTCATTTCCAGATTTCTATCTTCGATGTCACTGATTCTTTCCTCCATTTGGTCAACTCTACTACCTAAGCTGGTTATTTCATTCTTCATTTCTTTCACTGAGTTTTTAATCTCCAGAAATTCTATTTGGTTCTTTTTTAAAATTTCAATCTCTTTGGTAAAATGCTCACTTTGTTCTTTGATTGTGTTTCTGAGTTCATTAAACTGCCTATCTGTGTTTTGTTGCATCTTTTTGAGTTTTTTAAGAACTGCAATCTTGAATTCTCTGTCATTTAAGTCACATAGTTCCATTACTTTAAGTTCGTTTTCTGGAGACTTTTTATTTTCTTTCTCAGCTGTCTTGTTACCACGGTTATTCATGGGTATTAATGATTTATTGTTTCTCTTCCTAGACATCGACAGGAGTGGGTTCTGCAACAGGTTGATAGAAAGAGGTCTTTCTTTTGTTTTCCAGTAGGTCTTGGTAGAATGTTTTATTTTCTCTCTGACTACAGCATTTTATTCTCTCTCACATTGTAGTGTTATATTTTCTCTGCACTATTCCAGCTTCTCGCACAATGGGGGGATTCCCTGGAAGGTGGGTTTCTCCTCTGTGAACCATTCACCTTGGTCATCAGGCACTGCCTCTGTGGGGGGATGTGGAGAGCTTCTGAAGTTCCAAAGCTCTTCCTGCACCAGATTCAGAGCATGTTTTGTCTTATATCACAAAAGAATAATTCTTTTAGAAAAACTTTCTACACATATTTTTTTTCTATGCCAGTTTTAGTGGACTGGTCCAGGTGAAAAAACAAAAAACAAAAAAACACAATAAAAATTTGTTTCAAACAAATTTTGAGAAAGAATAGGTGAAATATTTTTCCCTGATGGATTCACATAATGTAAATTCAAATCATGTAATATAAAAACATTACACTAAATGTTGACTAACTATTTTATGTGGTTATGCTTTGTCTCATCATTGAAATTGCAAGCTTCTTTAGTATTGAAATTAACATTTTGTCTGTTCAACTCTCTCTATCAAGCTAGCATGCTTCATAATGACTGATTTTTGAATCATGTATTAATTGTCTTGTGTAATATATACTGCTAACAATTTTGCTTTTTATTTTCTGCTTATATTTGTATTTTTAAAATGTTGTTACTAATCACAATTTAGTATTTATTTGTTGTGTAGTTATGTTGACCTTATATTCAAAGTCATTTAGAAAGGACAAATTTATATTTTCTTATTTCTCTCAGAAGATTCTCAGGTAGGTTAAAAGTAGTACATTGCAAGAATGCTGTCAAAATATTAGACAGATCATAAAATATAGTAAAAGGCAATATGCATATTAAAGAAGTATACCATTCTTAAGACTTACAAAAATGGAGAGACTAAAAAGAAAGTCAGCCTTTGCGAAGGGACTGTGAGTCACAATTTCCAAATTTCATCAAACACTTAAAAAATAAAACAAGAAAAAGACAGAGAAAAACCAGATGCACACTTGGGACCCATCTATGGAAAGTATTATATTTTGTATGATTTTAACAAAGGTACTAGAATAATAAGATGATCATTGTTTCAGTAGGACTCACAGTGAAAGTGAGAAACTACAGACCTGCTTAAGAAAGCACTCGTTTATTTTAAAATCATCATTTGAGGGTACTTTTGCTGACATCCCTCTAGTTCTAAATGAATTCAGTAAGATACCTTGAAAAGCTGCATTTGCCAGATTGGGTCCACCTGATAGAGAATGGACACCAATCTAATAGCTGGGTGTGCAAACTTAATGCCATGGTGAATTACAAGAAAAATGCTGGCAGAAGTCCTCAAATTTGAGTAGACCACTTCGAGGGGTATTGCTGCTGGTTTCCTCTGTCTGTCTGTGCATCCGTCCGTCCATCCATCATTTATCTCAGATTGAGGTATAATTTATATATATTAACATTTACCTATTTTTAGATGCATGGTTAGCTGAATTTTGTTAATATAGAGTTGTATAACCACCCCCAAAATCACCCTAAAGTTTTCTCATGTACCTCTGAAGTTTCTCCTTCCTCTAGTCCTTGGCCACAGGCAACTACTGATCTGTTCTCTGCCACTTCAATTTTTCCTTTTCTAGAATTTCATCTAAATGGAGTTACATAGTATGTAATCTTTTGAATTTGACTTCCTTGGTTTAGCATAATGGTTTTGAGATTCATCCGTGTTGTTGTATACATTAATATTTTGTTTCTTTTATTGTCGAGTAGTATTCTATTATATGAATATATCACAAATTGCTTATCCATTTACCAATTGACAGGCATTTGGATTATTTCTCATTTTAGGCTATTAGGAATAATGCTACAATGAACATCTGTGTACAAGTATTCATGTATACAAGTATTCATTTGTCTTGGATAAATATCCAGGAGTAGAATTGCTGGGTCCTGCGATAAGTGTACATAAAACTTTGCAAGGTACTGCTATACTAATTTTCCAAAAGTGGCAGTACCATATCTACTCCTACTAATAATGTTACAGTAGCTCTTCATCCTCACCAACACTTGATATAGTGTCTTTTAAATTTTAGCTATTTTGGGAACGTGTAATGAAATACTATTGGGATTTTAATTTACATTTCCTGATATCTAATAATATTGAGCATATTTTTATATGCTTATTTTACATTTGTGTATATTATGTTCAGATCTTTTGATTATTTTGTAACTGGGTTGTTTGTCTTTCTGTAATTGTGTTGTAAGAGTTCTTTATATATTCACTGTATACAAGCCCCTGGTCAGATGTATGTTTTGCAGTTTCTCCCAGTCTATGCCTTGTCTTTTCATTTTCTTAAGTATGTCTTTCAAAGAAAAAAAGTTTGAATTTCTATGTTAAAAACTATGTTTCACAATTTTTCATACTATTATGTTATGTTTCAAATTTCAAACTCCAGTTGTTTGTTACTAGTAGAAATCTATTTGTTTTTGAATATTAATCTTTATTCTGCATCGTAAAATTAACTTATATTTAGCAGCTATATATATTTAATCAGATTTTTTATACAGATGATCATGTGACTTATAAACAAATACAGTTTTACTTTTCTTTTCCAATCTGAGTTCCGTGTTTTTTTTTAAAATTTTATTGCCACTGCAATGTTGAATAGAAATGTCCAAAACAAATATCACTGTCTTATTCCTGATCTTAATGGGACATTATTCTTTCTTCACCATCAAGTATGATATCAGTTGGAGGTCTTCTTAGATGCCTTTTATTATGTTGAGGAGGTTCCCTTTTATTTCTAATTTGCTGAATTTTCTTTTTTTTATTCTCATAAATGAATGTTGGATTTTGTCAAGTGCTTTTTCTGCACCTATTGAGATGATCATATGGTTCTTCTTTTGATATGATTAATTGTTGAACCAACTTTTCATTTCCAGGACAAATTTCAATTGGTCATGCTATATTACATAATATAATTCTGGATTGGATTTGCTAAAATTTTAAGAATTTTTTCATTTGTGTTTATGAGGATTATTTGCCTGTAGCTTTCTTTCCTGTAATATGTTTTTATGGTTTTGGTATCAGAGTAAAACTGGCTTTACAGAATAAATTGGGAAGTATTTCCTTCTCTGCAACTTCCTCAAAAAGTTTGTGTTGAATTGGTGTTATTTCTTCGTTGAACATTTGTAGGATTCCCCAGTGAAGCACTCTAGGCATGGAGCTTTCTTTGTAGAAAAGTATTAACTACAAATTCAATTATTTTCAATAGTTATAAAGCTATTGAGGTTATCTCATTCTTCTTGAGTGAGTTTGATATGCTGTCTTTTCCATGAATTTTGTCCATTTCATTTAATTGTCAAATTTATTGGCATAAAATGATTCATAAGGTTCCATTCTGATCTTTTATTTTCAATTAAACATTTTTGAAATAATTATACATTCACATGTAGTTGTAAGAAATAATAGAGATCCCATGCATGCTTTAGCTTCCTTCCGTCCATCCTGTAGAGCTATAGTACAGTATCATAACCAGGAGGTGGGCATTGATACAATCAAGATACAGAATATTTCCATCACCACAAGGATACCTCCTGCTGCTCTTTGCACCCAAATTCACCTTCCCTTCTCCCAAGCTCTAACACCTGAAAGCTACTAATTGGTTCTCCATTTCTGTACTTTGGACATTTCAAGATGTCATACATAGAATCATCCAGTCTGTAACCTATAGAGACCGGCTTTTTTCATTCAGTGTAATTCTCTGGCGATTCATACATATTGTTGCATGTATCAATAGGTTGTTCTTTTTTATTGTTCAGTGTATTCTATGGTATGAATATACTACACTTTTTTTAAACCACTTATCCTTTGAAGATATACGGGTTGTTTCCAGTGTTTTTCTGTTATGAATAAAGAAGCTATAAACATTTGTGCACAAGTTTTTGTGTGAACATAAGTTTTAATTTCTTTGAGATAAATTATAAAGTTTTTATAATTTGCACTTTTAGTTTTTCAAGAAATCCAAACTATTTTCCAGACTAGCTGTATCATTTTACATTCTCACCAACAATGTATGAGTCATCTAGATTATCCACATCTTTGCCAACATTTAGTATCATTATTTTTAATTTTAGCAATCCCGATAGGTATGCAGTGATATATTATTGTAGTTTTAATTAACATTTCCTTAATGGCTAATGATGTTGAACATCTTTTCCTGTGCTTGCTTGCCATCTGTATTTCATCTTCAGTGAAATCTGTATAGGTTGTTAGCCCACTTCTAATTAGATTTTTTTTAACTATTAAATCTTGAAAGTTCATTATATAATCTAGATATTTGTCTTTTGTTGAATATGTAGTTCGCAAATATTATTTCCTTGTCTGTAGCTTGCATTTTCATCCTCTCACTAGGGATTTTTTTTGCACAGTAAAAGTATTTAGTTTTGATGAAGTCCAATTTATCAATTTTTTTAATTGATAGTGCTTTTGGTGCCCAATCCTAGATCTCAAACGTTTTTTAGTACAGGTTTTATAATTTTACATTTTACGAGTACGTTTAAGTCAGTGATCCATTTTGATTAAATTTTGTCTTAGGTATGACACTTAGGTCAAAGCTCTCTCATTTGTCGATGGATGTCCAGTTGCTCCAGCACTGTTTGTGGAAAAAGCTAGCCTTCTTTTATTGAGGAAAGCCTGCTTGTGCAGCTCTATTTCTGAGTTCGGTATACTAGGCCATTGATCTATGTGTCTATCCCTCAGCTAGTGCGACTCAGTTTTGATTATAGTAGCTATATAAAAAATCTTAAAATCTGGTGGGTTGATTCCTCCCACTTTATTCTTCTTTTACAAAATTATTTTAGCTATTCTAATTCCTTTGCCTTTCCATATAAATTTTAGAACTATCTTTTCTATATCTATAAAAAATCTTGCTGTTCTTTGATAGGGATTGTGTTAAGCCTTTATGTCAATTTGAAGAAAACTAACATGTTTACCATATTATGTATTCCAATCCACGAACACAGTATAACTCTCTACTTATTTAGATCTTTGATTTCTTTCACCATCATTTTGTGTTTTTTAGCATATAAGTTCTGTACATGTCTTGTTACATTTACACCTAAACATTTCATTTTTGAGCAATTTAAAATGGTGTTGTATATTTAATTTTAGTGTACATTGTAGTACATAGAAATACAATTTTTTATTTTTATCCTGCATTGTACAAATTTCTGTTCATTTATTAATTCTAGGTGTTTTTGGATAGATTTCTTGGAATTTTCTACAGAGACAGTCACTTCACCTGCAAATAGTCAGTTCTAGTTCTTCTTTACTGGTAGCTGTGTCTTTTATATTCTTTTATTGTCTTACTGTACAGGCTAAAACTTCCAGCACTATGTTGAATAAGAATTGTGGGAGTAAGGCATCCCTTTGTTTTTCTCAATCCTAGGGGGAAAGCGTTCAGTTTTTTATCCTTACATATAATGTTAGCTGTGCATTTTTAAAATAGATATTCTTTATCAAGCTGAGGAATTTGAGAATTTTTGTCATGAATGAGTGCCAAATTTTGTCAAATATTTTTCTGCATCAGTAGATATAACCATATGATTCTTCATATGGTTAACCTGTTGGTATAGTAGATTACACTGTTTGATTTTTGAATATTGAACCAGCCTTGCTCAAGTAAATACCACGTGGCTATGGTGTGTCATTCTTTTTATATATTGCTAAAGTCTTTTCCCTAATATTTTGTTAAGAATTTTTGCATCTATATTTATGACTGACATTGATTTGGAGTTTTCCTTGTACTTTGTCTGGTTTTGGTATCAGGGAAATACTAGCTTCATAAAACACATTGGAAAGTGTTCTCTTTTCTATTTTCAAGATGAGATTGTTTAGAATTGGTGTTAATTCTTTAAACATTTGGTCGAATTCTGTAGTGAAACCATCTGGCTCGTATTTTCATCCTCTTACTAGGGATTTTTTGCACAGCAAAAGTATTTAGTTTTCATGAAGTTTAAAAGTCATTTTTTTTGGAAGTTTAAAAATTCTAAATTCAATTTCCTCAATCATTTTGGACTATTCAAATTATCTACTTAATACAGGGTGAATTACGGCAGCTTATGTTTTTTGAAGACTGATCCATTTCAACTAAGTTGTCAAATTTTTGTGTGTAGCGTTGTTCATAGTATGTTCTTATTACCCTTGTGATGTCTCCAAGGCCTATAATGATATCCCTGTTTAATTTCTGATATTGTAATTTCTGTATTCTCTTTTTCTTTGTCAGTCTTGCTAAATAAAGATTTGTCAATTTTGACATTTTGAAAGAATTAGCTCTTTGTTTCACTGACTTTCCTTATTTTTCATGTTTTTAGTTTCATTGTTGTCTTCTATTGTTGTTTTTTTATCTTTCTGCTTGCTTTCTTCCCCCCTAGTTTTTGAGATGAGAGTTCAGGTTATTGATCCTGAGATATTTTCTGTTTTCTTATGTAAACACTTAGCATTATATATATATATTTTTATCTCAGCACTGATTTAACTGTGTCACACAAATTTCAATATATTGTATTTTCATTTTCACATAAGTCAATGTAATTTTTAAATTTCCCTGGAGACTTCATCTTTGACACATGGATTACTTGAAGTATAATGTTTAGTTTATAAGTATTTGGGGATATTTCTGCTAGTCCTTTCTAGTTTGATTCCATTGTGGCTTCAGAACACATTCTATATGATTCCAATTATTTAAAATTTTTGAGGACCAGGATATGGTCGCTGTCCTATGCACACTTGAAAAAAAAAAAAGCTGTTGTGTGAAGTTCTGTATGCATATCAATTAGATTCTGTTGGTTAATTGTGTTGTTCAGTTATTCTATATCCTTGCTGATTTCCTGCCTAGTGTGCTATTAATTGTTAAGAGGGGGTGTTGAAGTCTCCAACTATAATTGTAGATTTTTCTATGTCTCTTTTCAGTTATTTTCTTTATATAATTTTCAACCGTGTTGTTTGAAGCATAAAATATAGGATTGTTCATCTTCTTGGTAGGCTGAAGAATTGCTTGGGATACTCATCAGTATGGTATGAGTTTTCTACTGTCTTCCTCCAAAAAAATACCAATTTAGACAATTACCCACAGAGGAGAGTACATTTGTGGAAGTCTACTAGTCCAGTGAAGAAGATTTAGCACAAGATTGGAGAAAACACACACACACACACACACACACACACACACACAGACACTGGGAGTGCCAAAAAATGTATACAAGTGGACATTTTGGTCAATGTTGCTCAAGCAGTAGTTCACCACAATCAGAAGTGTCTGGATACTGATGGTAACCACTTTGAGCACCTCTTGTAATTGCAGAAGTCAAACATGACTTGTGTTCGTCTTTTGTTATCAGTATATATTGAGTATTATAATTTTAATACAGTTTTCATTTCTTAAAATGTGTGTACAATTTTTTGGATCTATCTATCTATCTACCTATCTACATACACATACACACACACACACACACACACACACACAACTGGATACATTGAAGGTATAAGGAACAATTTCACTTTACCTGTGCCACTTCTCCCTCAAGGCAACACAGCTCAGTCACAAGAGATTTTTGGATGATGACTACTCTTATGGTAGAAAGTGAGAGTGTAAAAGTGAGCACCCAGCTTTCCCATCTGTACAGGATGCTGGCAAAGAAACTCACTTCTTTCTTGCCCTATCCAGAATACCAAGGGTTGCTTTGAGACTGGGGGATGGATAGCAACTGGGAGAATTTCAGCCAGGACTCTCAGAGGACATCAAAGAACATGGATCCTACTGACCACTTTGCACATTCCATCAGGAGATCCACCCAGGAATGCCAAGGATGTCTAACCTGCAGATTCCTCTCACCATTGGTTCATAGGCACCCCCAAAGGTACACATGTCTCATGCACACACACCTTTATCACATGAATGGCTCCCTGTATATACCCCAGGGCAGCAAGAGAGAGCCTCTGCAGAAAAAGAATTCTAAAATTTATATGTAATCACAAAAGTCCTTGAAGAGCTAAAGCAATCCTGAGAAAGGACAACAAATGAAGTGAGAGCCACCACACTTCCTGATTTCGAGCTATACTATAAAACTATAGTAATCGATATAGTATAGTACTGGCTTAAAAACAGTCACATAGACCAGTGAAATAGAATCAAGAGCCTAGATATAAACACTCATATACCATCAACTAATATTTTACAAGAGATCCAAAAATATTAAGTGGAGGAAATGATAGTCTCTTTAATAAAAGATGATGAGTAAGCTGGATATCCGTATGTGAAAGAATGAAGTTGTACACCTATCTTATACCACTCACAAAAAATTAACTCAAAATAGTTTAAATATAAGGCCTGAAACCATCATACTCCCAGAAGTAAACATATGGGAAAAGTTTCTTGACAATGGCCTTGGCAATACTTTTATTTATTTATTTTTTTAGATATAACATCAAAAGGACAAGGCAACAAAGCAAAAATAAACAAATGGGACTGCATCAAACTGAAAAACTTCTGCACAGCAAAAGAAAAAAAATACGCAAAATGAAAAACCAACCTATAGAATGGGAGAAAATATTTGTAAACCACTTAGCGAATAGTGGGTTAGTATTCAGAATATACAAGGAACTAATACAACTCAATAACAAACAAGACAAATAATTACATTAAAGATGGCAAGTGGACCTGAACAGAAATGTTTCCAAAAAAAAGACATACAAATGGACAACAGGTATATGAAATGATGCTCAACTTCACTAATCATCAGGGAAATGCAAATCAAAACCACAATGAGATGTCTCCTCCCACCTGTTAGAATGGCTATCATCAAGAAGAGATGAGGTAGTAAGTGTTGGTGAGGAAGTGGAAAAAAGGGAACACTTGTGCTCTGTTGGTGGGAATGTAAATTGTTTCACTTACTATGGAAAACAGTATGGAGGTTCCTCAAAATTAAAAATAAAACTACCAGTTCTGGTCAAGATGGCAGAGTAGGTAAATGCTGTGCTTGCTTCTTTTCATGACTACATCAAAATTACAACTAAACTACAGAATAAACATTCTTGAGAATTGCCTGAAATCTACCTGAACAGAAGTCCTGTAACTGAGGAAATATAGAAGAAGCCATATTGGGACTGGTGAGGGGGCAGAGATGTGGAAAGGGCTGGTCCCACACCCATGTGTGGAAGTTAAAAATTGGGAGGGATATCGTGGCTGTGGAGGTCCCCTCTGAGGAGCAAGAGATCTCAGCCCCACACCAGACTCCCCAGTCCAGGGTTCCAATGCTGGGAAGAGAAGTCCCCACAACTTCTGGCTGTGAAAACCAGTGGAGATTGTGGCTGAGTGAGATGAAGGATGTTTGGAATATCAGGCACTCCTCTTAAAGAACCTGTGCATGAACTTACTTGCTGACAGACTAACTTGCTCTGAACTCCAGCTCTGGGGCAGCAGTGTGAAGGGTGTCGGCGACATACAGAGAGAAGCTGAGTTGTCTGGCTTCTGGGTGAGGGCTGGAAGGCAGATTTTTCCCAAACAAAGTTGCTGGCAGAAACATTGTACCTTTGTTGAGCTCTAGCCCACCCAATGTGCAGCTGCAGGTGGCTGCCATGTCTGAGTCTCCAACAACCTGGCTAACACCACTCACCCTACCCTGGAAATTCTCTGAGAACCCCACCCCACCCAACTTGTGGGCCCAACCAATCCATTTCCAGTGGCTTTTCCATACAAATGGCCTGCCTTGGCTCATGCTACAGAGCTTTCCTAAAAGCTCTAAAAGGTTTGTAAACACCAAACATGCAGCATCTGGCCTTGGTGTGCCCTGGCCCTCTTGCTACATAACCTCAATCCTGGCACTAGCAGCAGCCAGCCTTGAGTAGCTGCTCAGCCTCTTCCAGACACCTCTAAGCCCAGCACAGTGGCAACCATCTACAGATCACTTTGTACCTCATACCAAGTGGCCCCTGGCAAAGCACAGGCAGTGGGTGAATTTGGCCTATACCAGAGCCTGTCAAGAGGCTCTAGAACCAACACATCTGGTGGCTAGCTTCAGACCACATCAGAGCACCAACCAACTATCTCCACAAAAGAATCACCAAAAAGGCAGATGGGCAGGCACAAGAATCCTACTAAAGCAAATATTGCTCCATAGGGTCAGCCCTTGCACAACAGTTCCTCCTTTGTACTCATGGCCAGTCCTTACAACCAAGCAGCCCAAGGGTCAGTCCCTCCCATTGATGTGTAAACAGCATTGGGGCCTCAACTACAACAGAAGGGCACACAGAATCCACACAAGGGACACACCTGGACTACCCAGCTCAAGTGACCAGGAAGACTGTGCCATTGAGCCCCATAGGACACCTACTACATAAGGCCACCAGGCCAACACTGGAAGACATAGCAGCTCTACCTAATAGAAACAAATACAAGGAAGCAGCCAAAATTGGGAGGCAAAGAAACATGTCCCAAATGACACAACAGAACAAAGCTCCAGAAAAAAACTGAACAAAATTGAGGCAACCCATCTACCAGATGCAGAGTTTAAAACACTGGTCTTAAAATGCTTAATGATCTAAATGAGAAATTCAACAAAAGACAGGAAACACAAAAATTAAGACAGGAAACACAAACAAGAACCAGTCAGAAATGAAGAGTACAATAACCGAAATAAAGAATACATTAGAGGGAATCAACAGTAGATTAGATGAAGCATAGGATTCAATCAGTGACTTGGAAGATAAGGTAGCAGAAAACACCCAATTGGAACAGCAAAAAGAAAAAATAATTTGAAAAATGAGGATAGTTTAAGGGGCCTCTGGGGAAGAGAGACAGCAAGGGATTGGAAACCTATCTGAGGAAATAATAACAGAAAACTTCCTTAACCTGGTGAAGGAAATAGACATACAATCCCAGGAAGTGCAGAGAGTCCCAAACAAGAGGAACCTAAAGAGTTCCACACCAGACACATCATAATTAAAATTCCAAAGATTAAAGACAAACAGAGAATCTTAAAAGCAGCAAGAGAAAAGCAATTACCTATAAGGGAGCTTAGTTACCTATAAGGGAGCTTCCATAAGACTGTCAGCTGATTTCTCAACAGAAACTTTGCAGACCAGAAGGGATTGGCATGAAATATTCAAACTGATGAAAACTAAAGACCTACAACCAAGAACACTCTACCCAGCAAAGCTGGCATTTTGAATCAAAGGAGAGGTAAAAGCTTCCCAGACAAGAAAAAGCTAAAGGAGTTCACCAACAAACCAGTACTGCAAGAAATGTTAAAGGGACTTCTTTGAGAAGGAGAAAGAGAAGGAGAAAGAGGAGGAGGAGGAGGAGAAGGAGGAGGAGGTGGAGGAGGAGGAGGAGGAGGAGAAGAAATCAAAGATGTGATAATCATTTCACAAATATACAGTGTTGTACACCTAAAACTTACACAATGTTATGTCAGTTATATTTCCATAAAGCTTGAAAAATAATGTTATTGTCTTCCTCCAGACTTCTGGCTACATGAGAAAAATAATCCACAATTGTTTAAGTTACTGTTTCTTAAACTGTAATGTGAATATGAACCTTGGGGATCTTGCTAAAGTGAAGATTTTAATTTGGTCATTCTGGGGTAGTGCCTGAGACTGCATTACTAACAAGTGTTCAGGTGATTCTAATACTGTTGTTTTATGGACCATACTATGTGTAGTAAGGGATTGAGCTATTCAGGTCAGAAGTATTCATAGTCGAAACATCCTAAGTGATTCCCTACTACTTGATAATGAAGGCCACTAAGCTTTCTACAGTAATAATTTCTGGCAAAGAACAATACTTAATAAGTTTTAAAGAATTTAATGATAAAATATAGATTTTAATGTATTCAGCTAAGGCTACATACAACTGTGTGCTGGTAAATGTTTAACAACTGACTCTGGGGTGTGGTGGAGAAGAAAGTCTGCATTTTGTAAAATCAGCTCTCTAGGGAAATGAAAGCCATGCCTACTTCTTTCATGTAAATACTCCCCACCATGGCTGATTTCAAGCTACTAATGTGACATCACTGAATGGGGAGTAGAAAGAGATGGGCGCAGTTGACACTTGTGGTCTCTTACCAGCAAGCTCCAATACACCTCTGGCTCTATAAACCATTAAATTAACTAATTACACAGCAAAGAAAGCTCTGATTTAAAAAATAATATTCCTTTCTGCGATTATAAAATAGCATATTTACATGAGTAATAAACTTGAGTATAAAGAAGTAAAGTGTAGGTACCTTTCAGATAACTTACACTTAACTTTTTAGTAAGTTATTACTCTATGTCAGAGTTCTTAATTGTAAGCAATAGAAGCTGATTCTGGTTCAATTAAGCAGGAAGGGAACTCATTAAGTGTATGTTGGGAGCTTAGAGAATTGTTAGGCACCTAGAGAGTCAGATTTACTAAAGTAGTCAGGGCAAATAGCCCAAAACCAGAAATAGTTCTTTCAGAGGAACACTTCCTGCTACCATCAGAGAGAATACTTTGTCTCTTATCTCTTGGGACAGTAATTTTTGAACCAAAGTCTGTGACAGTTTCACAGATCAATTTACATGTCTATTCCCTGCACAGGGATGTGGGAAAAAGTGTATTGGCTTCTAGATTTTGGAGGCCACTCTTGCTTCCCACCAGGACTTAAAAGGCAGAAATTCTCTCCATATTGGAAGGAAATTGAGCAGTCAAAACAAACAAAAACAAAAACAACAAAAAAAACAAAAATCCTATTTTCACCGTTATGTTAAAATTGGGGTCAACATACAAAATATGAAGTTATATATTTTGATTTTACATTAGCATTGTATCATGAGACTTTTCTTGTCATTAAGTGTTCTTTTAGAGCATGGTTTTAATGATTGCATAATATTCCACCATACACTACTGCTCAGTTGCACCAATCCCAATAAATACCAATCTCTTTAAATCTCTAAACTTTCACAACTTTTAATTTCAATGTCTTACCAATGTTTGACTTCTTACAATTTATCAAATCTAGGAATCAACTTTCTTTGTTTTTTAGTCTCAGTCTAATCTTTTATAATTAAAAAAAAAAAAAATCACCCATCTTAAGTTTTGGCATATGGACTGAAGGAACGTCTGTTTCCAAGAAGGAAATAACTTTGTGGCACCTAGTACACAAATGATGCTATAATGTTACTTTATAGGTATGTATTAGCCAAGCCATGGCAAAGTTTGCTAAACTCTAGATTTCCTTACCTGTTATTGAGTAGTCTCTTCTGAATAACTCTCAATTCATTTGAACTCTTGTTCCTAAATAATTGAAAAGCAATCTTTTATTTTTTTTGTAATATTCCTTAGGACTATGGTCTCAGAAATATGTACATTTTAATTTTACATCTATGTGTTCCATAAGCAGTAACCACATATATGCAGAATACTATAACATCAGCATAAAATGTGTCCACAAACTGGTTTGTCAGAGGTAAGTGTTCCCCAATTACCAGTGTTCCCTGAACTTTTTCCTTCTATTTGTTCACTTGCTTATGTAGACTTATTAGTAACTTTCTCATGCAGAAAGCTAATAATTAATCTCTTTTAAAATTCTGTCGTATAGCTGTGCTCACTTGCTATTAAATTCCTTCAACCCCTTACAGAAAATGAATATTGAATATTTTGAATTAACGTTGAATGATGAAAGAGGAAAAACATCAGTTATATGACTTTTGTCAAAGTTCAGCAAATATATTTAATGTATGTTAAGAAGTTGGATTCGTGCATGTCTATGAATGTCTAGTTTATTCTTTCATACTTTCCTTCAGTCTAATTTTGATAAAAACTTCATTTTTATAATTCATATTTTTTTCATTATTTTAATAATAACCTTTTAACAGAGGTTTTCTAATTAAAAATAACTTTCATATATTATCTATCCAATAAATATATCCTTCCCTTATTTTTTTTGATCTGTACATACACTTTTTAA
Organism: Rhinolophus sinicus; assembly: GCF_036562045.2. Taxonomy (NCBI): domain Eukaryota; kingdom Metazoa; phylum Chordata; class Mammalia; order Chiroptera; family Rhinolophidae; genus Rhinolophus; species Rhinolophus sinicus. The sequence goes on from NC_133755.1 coordinate 112,156,092, forward strand.
TATACTTTATGTAATAGGCTAATACTGATACTGGTAAAATGATAAATTGTTTTGAAAACCATATACAAACTAAAATATTTTGTTCAAATATGGCAGAGTTCTGGAAAATTAGAATATTTTTTCTGAGTTTATGGGAAAGAAATCACTCATATAATTGACAATCATTTTTATTAATTTTGATTTTAAGTATTTAAAATGTTAAGGCATTTCATCTCAATTCAAGCTGATTTTAAAGGGTAGTCTAACTGCTAAGTTTAGCATTAGAAAAATATACATAAAGGATAGGCCCAATTATCTAAAATTATTTAAATTAGAAAATTGTTTTATTTTCAGAGAGGAGGAAATTTCAGAGAAGCTAGTAATAACAGTTCATCAATTTCTTTAATTTAGCTCTCAAATTTTGGTATTTAGATATTTTAAAAAATAGAATATTTTTAGCATAATCATAAACTTCTTATGATTATCATTAAACTTTTGGAAGAAAATATGAGGAAGCTGACATGGAAAAGATTAAGACATTAGAAGTTTTCACTGGATTAATTCTGCCAACAATTTTTTTAGTGACATTATGGAAGTCTACAGAATCTGTTCTCTCAGCTAGCAACCGTGCTTGGATGGTGGCTGGCACTAGTTGGTTGATGTGGTAGAAAACTGAATTCTGAACTCTAGAGGCCCAACTCTATGTAATCAAGAGATGACTTTAAGTGTATTCTATTTTATATGTGAAAGTGGCATTGGCCCACCATCTGTGGGACATGTGTTCTCAGATTTTGCTGACACTGGGAATGAATTTACAGTGATTCAGCCACATCTCTTGCCAAGACCCCACTTATGACCACCAAGTTGGCCAGGGTTAGGGGCTGCTGGCTACAGACACAGATCACAGAAAAACTAACTGCCTTGCTTGGGTTTGAAGGTTTTCCCCCAGCCCAGTATTATTACTAATCCGATTTTTTAAAAATATAGAACTTGTTCTGAACAGTAGTCTATGGGGGAAATGATCAGCTATGTCTATGCAGGTATAGCACGCCTGCTCCAAGCATAGTCTTTCTGGCATAACTTCAGAGAGTGGAAAGATACAACATAGGAGACCTCAGTGCTAAAATATTTTCAAGTCTCTGAAGCTATTCTGGACATTAATAACAGCTGTCAGTCTATCAACAATACAAATGCTTTTGGAAGAGTTTGACAACATTAAAAATAAATGATTCTTGAGAGAAAGACACCTGAGGAGAATGATAAGAAAATACATAAAGAATATACATATCTGAGCACACACATAAATGATATATGTATGTGCTAAATATTCATCTGAAAATAATAGCTAGGTATGGAAATTATTTAATTTTCCACAATGCTATGACCAAAGCACTTCTCAGTAATTAATTATTTTAACCACTGTTAGTCAATGTGTAAAACAAATGAGAAAAATGCAAATTTTGGAAACTATTTTAGATAAGATTCAGGTAGAATATTTATTTTAAATAAACACTAAGTTGTAGTAAAAATAAATTAAAAAAAAACATGGTCCTAACATATAAACCTGCTGCTCACAGATTAGCTTCTGTTCCATGGAGGTTGTACAAGATGGACTTCTCTCCAACAGCTGGTATTCTATATACTATAGATCTCTTCAAGTGTAATAAGTTCTCTATTTTTTCTGTTCACATAGTTAAATATCCTGGAAGATTACATATATTCCTTCGGAGGGAGGCCAATTAAATTACAAATTTGGAGTAATTGAAAATGTTCTTGTTTGAAAACATACTTATTATTTTTCTTGACTGGGGAAACTTCCAAGTGGTTTGAATAAATATCTAAGTGGTTTGAGTAAATATCCAGTGTTTATATTTTTTCCTGAGCATCTGAACACTAAACTTCAAACAATTGCCACAGGGATCATGTTTAGGAAGAAAACATTTCACCTTTGTCACTTGTATTAATTTTACTCAGATTCTATGGAATGATTTCAGCTTCTAAGTGACTTCCTTATGACCTGAAAAGTATGATGTGTCTCCTGTTTGATTTCCTTTAGAGAGTTAGTTTACTCACCATAGGGGTAAATTCCATTATAGTTAGGCCTTTTAGTTTGGTAATATATTTTTTATTTTCTTGGCCTAGTAATAAGATACACTGTCACAAGTTGAATGAATTAACTCTATTGTAGAACATATTTTTTTTTTTTTTGCCAAAAGAAGTTATATTAAAATATACGTTTACATTTAAACATTTTCTCTCATCTTATGATGGACACTATTTGCTGCTGTCTGTATAATCAATTAATAATCCCTTTATATAAAATTTTATTATAAAATTATAAACAAAATCAAACAGTGGTATCAAATGAAAAAGTCTCTCTAACCCTCCACCAAGTCTTTGAAAACTGAAATCTTTTACTTGTTTCTACATTTAGCTTTATGGTGTTAATAGTTATGTCCATAACTTCAAATTAAAAATTATTCATCTATTTCTATTTTTATATATTTTAATCAATAATTATATATTTCTGTTAGAAAATATTTCAAACTGTTAGCTCTCCCTTCATTCTATCATTGTTTTATTTGTAATTATTTTCAATTCTTTAATTATTTTAAAATCTTGTATTGATTATTTTTAAACATTAAATAGTATACATAAGACTCAACTTCCTGAACTTGTATTTTTTGACTCCAAACTATGTAATAAGATGAGGTTTTTAGTGCTGTAGCTACGTTTTATTCCCTGAGCTCCCTTAACTTCTGCTAAGTCACTTTCTATGATTAAATAGAAATATATTTATATTTTCCCATTATACTTAGTCACTGTTTTATCTACAGACTAAGTGTAAATTGATAATCAGTAATAAGTGATTTTAGTAATATAGTATTTTGATATTATTAATTATTTATAATATCATTCAGTGAGCATACAAGTAATATAACTTGACCTTAGAAATGTAAATATAAAATACTCTGGTCTTGGTCATTATAGAATATGTAGTTTGGACCAATTCTCCCACTTAGAACAACTAGATAAGATGACAAAAATTTTGTTGGAGAAACTAGAAAGTTAAAGCAGTCAGGAGTTGCAGGATCAATATCTAAGAGAGGAGAGAACTGTAGAAATGCAATCCCAGAATTTGGAGCCACTTTTATCCAGAAAAGTCTGATGATTCTGAAAGTGGTGGCTGAGCAAATGAGAAGGTGAGCAAGTTTTCCAATAGATTTCTTAGGCTGGAAGGGCAAAAATGGGAGTCAGAGCCTGATGAAGGAAGGCATTGGGGGGAAAATTATCTAAACAAACAAACTTTTTGTTGGGTTCCCAAATAGCTTCTCTCTAAGAGTAAGCCATCAAAATACCATCTCTCAAGGGATTTGAGTTCAATTTCAAATAATCTCAGTAGCTAATTTGATTAAGATGATCTGAAATTCCTCATTTTCCCAAGTTTAGCCTCCCACCAAAAATAAAAGGAAATCCTCTCAGGCAGAAGTAACTTAATTCAGAGTCATACAAATTTTCAAATACAATATCTGTCACACAATATAAAAATAGCTATAACAATGAAAAAACAGGGAATAATTCAAACCAAGGAAAAAATAAAAATTAAAAGTGATTCAGGGAATTCAGATAATACTCTGTTATCATACACAGATTTAAAAATAACTATGATTAAGATGTTCAAGAAATTCAACAAAATGATTAAAATTTGGCAGAAAAGTGGAAACAATAAATACTGGATGAAAATTCTAGAACTGAAAAACAGAATAATAAGAAAACAACAACTCAATAGATGTCTTACCTGCAGATTAGACACCACTGAAAAAATAATATATGAGCTGGAATGTAGGTCAGAAGGAAATAACCAGATTCAAGTTTAGAAAAACTGAAAAAATGGAAAATAAAGAGTAGAGTGTGAAATGGTTTAAATATTTAACATAAGTATTAGGTTGGTTCACAAGTAATTGTGTTTTTTGCAATTATTTTCAACATTCTAAACCACAATTACTTGTGCACCAAGCTAATATAGTTTGAGTAGCAGACAAAGTGGAAAGAATGGAGTAGGATCACTATATAATGACATAGTGATTGAGAATTTTCGAAATTTGAAACATGATATCAACTAGACATTTCATAGCAAAAACAGTTGAAATCCAAGGAGAAAAAATTAAAAGCAGACAGAAAAAACACATTACCTTAAAAGCAGTGACTTTAAGATGGATGGCTGATTTCTTAACTGAAATTACAAAAGCAAGAAAACACTAGATTTTAAAAATATCTAAAGTGTTGAAAAACTTGCTAGATGAGAGAGAGGGAATTACCCTCTACCAGTAATTCTAGTTCAGGTATCACACCAAGATATCCACTGATATTTAGGCTGAGGACACAGACACCAGAGGGAAAAAACAAAACTGCCAACCTAGAATTCTATATCCAGCAAAAATGTCTTCTAAAGTAAAGCACAATAAGAAAGTTTCTATATAATCAAAAAATGGAGAGAATTTATCACCAGCAAAACCACACTAAAGGATCTTAAAATTGTGATCTGCCATCTGGAAGACATAAAATAATTGTAATTGAAAGTACATGAGAAAACTTGTTGATAGCTGTATATACATATATAAAACAACTTCTGTTCCTATTTTGATATTTTGCTAAAAGCACCATTCAAAATGGGTGTCAACATCTTGGAAGAAAGCCTAGACAGAGCAGTGGAACATTTTCATAAGAAATGCTTTTTACTGATGTTCTTGATAGTGCAAAGGGCAAAAGTGTGTGGAAAAACATGGCTATTGATGACTCTGAGTTTAAAAAATGAATCAGCTGGGGCAAGAAATATATAAGATCAGCCTGGAGAATCTTGTAGTGCCATAATATAAGGAAGTACTAAAAACACACACAATGATGGAGGTATGTCAAAGAGACACTGGAACCAATTGAAGAGTTCGCAGTGGCAAAATCTAGATCAATTTGAGCAATAAAGCAATAATCGAATTGGATTACAACCCAAAATATAAAATAGATATCCATGAATCCATGTTGATATAAATAAATGATTGGCTAATAAATAAATGAGAAGGAAGAGACAAATCTTCCCTGCAGAAGAATTTTAAGTAATTTATGTAGCTATTTCATCCTCAAGGAGATGGAGCATAATTTAAGTACGGGGTGTGCATAGTGACTTTATTCCAAAGAGTATAATATAGAAAGAATAATTTTGTAGTGGAGAAACCTGACAAACATGATTTCAGCTAGATGTTCAAGGTCAACATCATCAGTGATAAGTCATGTTAGTAGCATATACCCTTGATATGTTGTTATCTTCTGTATTCTTCTATAGAATCCATATTTCCAATCTAATTATGAGGGAAACATAAGACAAATCCTAATAGAGGGAAATTCTACAAAATACATAGTCAGTACTTCTACAAATTATTTATATTATCAAAAACAAGAAAACTTTGAGAAATTGCCACATTCAAGAGGAGCTTATGGAGAAATGACAAGCAAATATAATGTGGTATGCTGGATGATATTCTGGAACATAAAAAGAACATTAGGTGAAAACTAAGGAAATTTGAATAAATGATGGACTTGAGTTAATAATTTATCAATATTAGTTCTTTCCTTGTGATAAATACACCAAGCTGATTTAAGATGTTAATAAAAGCAGAAACTGGGTGTGGTGTATATTGAAACTGTGCTGTACTATTTTACAACATTTTTGTAAATCTAAAACTATTGTAAAGCAAACAGTTTATTTTAAAATGTGATTAAGAAGTGTTTGGTTTTGAATGTGAAGTTTTAAAAACAATTTAACATATTTTAAAAATATTATGTATTTTAGTATATATTATGTAATAAAACTCACATCTAAATAAATCTAAAAACATTTAAAAACTTTTTGTAGACACTTTAGAGCATATCTGGCTTCTGGCTTCAAATTGCTAACTTCCTGTGTTTTTTGTTTTATCTATCCCTGCGCATATATATATATATATATATATATATATATATATATTCATTCATATATATATATCCCTCACTGGAGTATTCAAAATCAAATACTAGATATCATATCATTCTTAAATTCTTTATTGTGTATCTCTAACAAAAATAATTTAAAAGCTCCATAATGATCATAGTACTATTTCACTCACTGCTATTAATAATTATTTAATAAAAGCAAATACCTTGTCAATACTCAGTTTTATCTGTTTACTTGAAAAATTAATTTTTACAGTTATTTTGTTAGAATGAAGTTTCAAACAACATCCACACATTGCATTTAGCTAATATGTCTCAAGTTTCTTTTACTCTATAATAATTCATCCTTTGTTTGTTGGTTTAAAGTGAAAGTAGTTTCTTGTGAGATAGTCTACTTCACAGCCAAAGTATAGGATGCCCTTTTATAAGAGACAGCCCCGACCCTGCTTACAGCAGTGAATTTATTAGTCAGGCTTTTAATATGGGAATAAGTGGGAGGCATATTCTTATTAGCTCTCGGAAGGGGTGGGTTTTTTCGGAAATTTGGGATATACTCTTTAGAATCATTCTTTATGTCATTTTTGTTGTTGTTGTTGTTAGATTAAACAGGTTTATTTTTTGTAATAGAATTTTATTCACATTTTGGATTTGGGTGATTATATCTTCATGGTGTCATTTAACATGTTCTCCTAAAACAACTCTTTCATTAAATGTAAAATAAAATTGTAAATAATAAATATTGTGTTATGATTTAATTAATGGCATTGTCTTTTATTTCTTAGTGTGTATATATATTTACACACATATATACTTAGTATATATGTATATATTTATATATACAATTACTCTTAGATATAATGAAGTAAAGGTCTATTAATTTCTCTGTGTCTCAGTTTCTTTTCTGTACACATAGAACATTAGATAATAATTTCTGAGGATTTTTCTCATTTTAAGTCTGTGCAAATTGCACATATGATGAAAAGATCTTATAAATACAAAACTGATAAAAGCAAATGTAAGTCATTTCTTTGTCCATCTTGAAGTAAACAGAATTTCTTTGAGTTTCTCTTAAACAAATTAAATGTCACAATGTTAGGGAGTAATAGAGATTTTACTAAAGGTTTTGTGGAGATGGAGAGTGCAGCGTCATAGACCATAAAGCAAGACTTAAAAAAAGCCATTAGAGGTCTTGTTCTACCCCTTTCCAAGTTCTTTTTCCCCCTTTGGTGGCTTTCTTTATTGAAAACTCATCTTGCATGTTTCCCAGTTCATTTTATCTTTCTCTACTTCCTGGAATTCTTCTCATATATTTCTATATCTTTATATACTTTTTAAGCAGATAAATTTGCCTCTCTTTGTTGCTTTGCATCCTCTTACCGACGACCACACTGATCATCAAACAATCTACTCCCCCAAGAAGGCAAGGGGTGGGGGCAAGTGGGAAAGATGAATATTTTCCTCATAATAACACATAATATTTTACATGTATGTTTATACAGAAATTAATGCCCTTATGAAGCACCTATTGCATATGTGCCAGGAATTAGGCTACATGGGAATAATGACTAACAATATCTGCTTCCTTTTCTCATGAATTTATGGTTAAATTATTTACATGCATTAGTAAGAGGTCAAGGTTATGTATGGAATGAAAGTTAGTGTGGAGTGATTAACAAACAAAGATAACACTATTCGCAATTTAATGCACTTTAGCAAATCTGTGGAACATTTGCATATTCCCTTAAGGTTTCTGGGTGACAGCAAGCTGTAGTGAAGCCAGGACTCTCCTGCCAGGATTCCATCTGGAGTTACACGCTGGCTCTGTGTCATAGCCTGCACTCAGAGCCAGGACGAGAAAACTTTGCCACAGGAAATGAGATAATGCATCCACAAACTCTTCTCAGGAAAATACGCTACCCTAAGATGTATATTTATGCCCTAGACATTTTAACAGATACACAGAAGTTACACTCAGTTTTTCTTCTTCTTTCCTATTACTAATTCACAACCAGAATTATGCCTGCTAAATATACCTCCATATGAAACAAAAGAAACTTTTTCCAGTTTTCTAGGTAAAACATTTCAAAATGATATTTTTCTACAAAAGATGGTAAGGTGGCACAGAGAGTGAGGGCTAGGGTGCTATGGAGTTAGAAGACCTAAGTGGATTTTGGTCTTGATGTTGCCATTTAAAAGCTGCATGACCTTGAGCAAGTATCTTAGCCTCAGTTTACCCATTAAATAGAAAAAGGGAATCTCTCTAATTTGTAGGAATTTTGAGAGGAATAAATTAGGTAATATGAAAGAACAGACTTCTGACAGTATAAAGCACATGCAAATGGAGACTTGGTCCTTCAGTCTACCAGGAGTAGACTTTGAACCTTAATGCCCCTCCTTCAGGTTAATGTGCAACAAAAAAATACAAATATTTAAAATGTGAAGAGGTAGCGACATCATTGGCTGAATTGTGTCAGAACTCAAAGTTTCAATTCAAATCGGTCAACCTGTGTATACATGGGAGAATTTCCATTCAAATGGGAATGTTTCACTAGCCCACCAACAGCTTTAGACATGGTTTCCTGTTTACCTTGAAATGGATGTTGTGGTTTGTTCTTAATGGTTGGAGGAAGTTCCAGTTCTCACTGGAATGATCTTGTTTAAACATAGAGCAGGATATGAGAAAGAACAATCACCTTGTGCTTCTGATTGATGTTGTATATTTTAGACACAGCTGGATAGATCTACATATGCAATAATTAACAATTTCTTTCATTAATATGTTTTTTCCTTTCCTGAGTATTTTGCTGAATACCTATTATGTCTCAGGCATTGTTGTAGGGGTTAATAATAATGACAATGAACAAAATATAGTCCTTGCTTTCAAGGAGCTGATAATTTGGTTTAGTAAATAGGCAAGGAAATCAGTGATTACAGTGCAATGTAATAATTCATTTTTTAGAAATTGGTGTGATCTATTTGATATTAGATGTTTCTCAGCTGTTGCCTCTGGGGTCATTTTCCCTGGTGACACATAAGAATTATAGTGTTCAAAAAAGTATGCAATAGGTCTGTTTTTCAACTCAGATTCATTTATTGTTTTTCCACCCCATTATCCCCCAGGAAGTACTTATTGAATTCTCCTATGTGACAAACAGTATCTCACTATTCTCATTATAAAACCTTTACGTCTTTTCTCTTGTCTGGTATTTACAAAATTTATGTTGGTGTAGGAAAAACAGAGTCCTCAGAAATACAAATATTGATGAGTTTAAATAGTTTAAATTAGTTTAAATAGTTAGATAAGGAATCTGGAACACTGCATACTCACAGCCAATATTTTCTTGAGCAAATTGGAAGGAAGTCAAAACTTTCATAGAAATGGACTGATAATTCACCATTTAAAAATTACACAGTTGACCCATGAACAACACTGGAGTTAGAGTAACCAACTCCACACAATCTAAAATCCACATGTAACTTTTGACTCCACAGTCAGCCCTTCGCATAAGCAGATTCAACAAACCCCAGATCTGTGATGAGCATTCAGGAATTGGTAATCTGCAGTTGGGAATGTGAAAATACTGTTATCTGCGTTTGGTTGAATCTCTGGCTGTGAAACCCACTGATAGGAAGGGCCCACTGTACTGAAAAAACTCCACCTATAAGTGGGCCTGCGCAGTTCAAACCTGTGTTGTTGGGGGTCAACTGTAACTTGCAAAGGTATGAGGGAAAGATGATTCCTTGTGAAAGAAAGCCTAGAAGCAGCTATATCAGTGTTGAAGCAGGGGACATGAGGGATGCAGAGAGGTTATCAAAAAGGCAAGCATCTTTGTCTTGGTTACTCTGGGTCAGTTATCACCAGTTTTCCAGTGAGGAAGAACTTGAGATTAACATCAGAATTTACTGAATATACCCTATAAGTCATTGTTTTGTGGGTACTATTTTCATAGCAGTATGTGAAAAATGTAACTGTTTTTCTTGCATATCCCTTTAATCTCATTTTCTTACCCCTCATTTTACTTGATGGTAGGAAACTTAATCTAGTCAATTCCAGATGAGCTAAACCATCTTCCAGTGTTTTACTCCTCTTCAGGAAATCATCTAAGATCTAGAGGCCTGACATAATGTGCTGGCTTTGGGGAAATTATGTAACCCATGTTGTCATCTATTGAGATGCCCATAATTGCATCAGCCTAAGTTCTACTTATTCTGGCTACATGGACTTTCTAGATCTCCAGATCATTTCTCAGGTAGCTTTCACGCTCTTTTGCTTTTTAGCTTTTCCATTTGCAGATGGGACTGCAAAAGACTCTGTGGCCTGTGAATCACTGTGGCCCAGGCTGTCCTGTGTTCTTCCCTCGAGTTCTGCCTGAGGAGAGATGGGCATGGCCATCTCCTCCACTTTCCAGGCCCTAAGAGTCTTCAGCTAGTTTTGGGGTGGGAGACTGTGATAAAAACTCTGTGCCTGATCATAACTTCTTTCAAATATTACTGTCATACAGCTAGCCTGTGCTTTTGAAATTAAAAATCTGATAATTTTATGTCTTATTTGTGCTCTGATTCTGCTCTCCTTGGGTTGTTGGAGTATTTATATCTAGTTTGGTCATGAGGTATGGAAAAACATTATCTTCCCTCTCCATTAAACATAAATATATATCAGGAACTGAAAAGGTTTCTCATTATAAAATGTGCATAAGTCGTTCTTAAGAAATTCTACTGTTATCTTCATAAAGTACTAGGTTTAGTAATGCCTCCAGGTATCCTTGCAGGTAAATATGTCCACTGACTTCTTTTGTGTACACAGTTTTAATGCCTAGAATGTCTAAAACTGATAAGCATTATCCTTGGAGAATTCTAACAGTTTATCTCTGTCTGGAGTAGTAACATTTGCTTATTTGAAGAGAGTAAAAATAGAAGAGGGATTATGTTAACATTTTAATTGAAGAACACAGACAGTGATGATTGGTCTAAATTATTTTAATACCTATGCCTCTTTGGAGATGGAGCTAATAGAAATTTATAGCTGAAAGGCCAAAAATGACCACTCTATGGGAAACTCCTTAAGGAAAAGGTCTGTGTGTTATAGAATCCTAGTAATCCTTACTATCAAAGAATACATTATGTCACATGAAATTAGTTTAAGGCTACATATAGTACCTAGTTGCCTATAAATTTTGCCAGATAATGTAGATATTTTCCAAGTATATTCTTTAGTACACAGTCCCATGAGAAGCTAAATGACAAAACTAAAAATAAAAATAAGACAAAATAACAGAAGAGTTTCTTCGCAAGTATGTTTGAGAAATAACTGCAGGAATCTTTGAGAGCATTTTGAATAACATTGCACCAAAATTCCTTCTCTGTTTGTTTCTCTCTTTCCTTTACTATATGCTTCCTTTCTTTTCTCATTTGTTAAACATTAGAATTTAATACGTTAACTTATTTCCTTTCTATTAGCTGTAGCTGCTCATCATGAGTCATGATTTATTCAATCACAAGACACGTTGGGGCGATCTGAAGAAAGCAAGGTAAACTTCCTTTATCTTCTGTTATTTCGAATATACTTCTTTTTAACATTTAAAATAACAGTTTTTGTGTGAGACAATACTGAAGGTTGAAAAAAACACGTTGGAAATCCATTCAAAGTCTTAGGAGGGGTTTTTAATGTATAATACAGATGCCAACAATTAAGCAGTTTAAGGAGTTTTCTTATTCACCCTCCTATTTATTTAAAGTTTATTTAAAAACTGGCCTTCCTGATTTTCCTCATGGCTCTACTTGACTGCATGAAGTTGATGTGACCTAGCCATCTGTAAACATGTTATTTTTTATTTAAAGGTGCTAAATTAAAGGAAAGAAGCTGCCATTGTTAAATATAATCCTGAACTGTAAATATGAATCACGACTTAGATTTCAATATACTTATTTGTTTTATTTATATACCACCCTATTTCAAAAAACAATTTGAAGGGGCTTATTTTTCATAGAAAAATTTTTTCATGAAGACCATAATGAATACAGTGAACATGGCTGTAATTACTATTCCAGCCCTGAAAGCCACTGTGATGAAGTCATGGAATTGTGATCTCTTCTAAGCTTATAATTGTGTGTGAACATATGTACAAGTTTATATTACTGCAGTGGGATCCTCAGAAAGAATCACATTCTGGAAACATTTAAGACGAAACAAGTCTGTCTGATCTGTTAATAAAGTAAACAACCTTGATTTAAAAAGAATAAATCATATGTTAAGGACCAAAATATCAAGTTCTTTGTGTGAGGTCACAACTCAGGGTTTTATTCTTTTCAGAAATTGAAAAAACAGTTATGCAGTTGTTTTTATTGTTGGAATGTAAATAACTTACTTTCTAAAAGTTTCTTGAGCCTAAATCAGCATCATTTTAAGATATCTTTTTTATTTCTTTGAGTTTATGCTGAGCCCTGAGCTTATCTCTTAGAATAGGCAGGACTTCTCTTCAATAATTGGGTCAACAGTTTCTAGTTGACCTTGGGCACAGGGAGGAAAGAAAACATTTCAGGGCTATTAGACACCTAATACCCACTTCACAGGAGGCTGTGCCTAATTAGAAAAGGACTTGGCCATCCAATGTCTGCATTTGGAGATTTTGCAAAGAGTCTTTCCTTTGCAATGACGTCTTTATACAGCCCATGTTTGCCTGCAAAGTGGCAAGTCAGAAATGAAAACTGTGAATTGATCTACCTGCTCAGGAAGCCAAACTTACAAAAGAAAATAATTCATTTGACCCTTCTGACCTCTTCACTTTGCCTGAGAGACCAAAAGGAACTTGGCGTTTTTCTCCTACCTTTTTTTTTATGCTTCTGAAACTTGTCATGAGATGTAAATTCGATGACAAATTTGAAAGTCTCTATTGGCATTAGACGTATTCAGGGAAAAATATATCCAGGGCCTTATAATGCTGAACTTTCAAGAAAAAAAATCCTAAATGTAGCAAACAATACATTTTTAATCAAACATAAAAGCACATATGTCACAGTTTACTTATTGCTGATGAATTTTACAATATTAAAAATTTCACTTATTAAAATAACTTGCATTTTACATGCTTCTTGTAGAAAACTTGAATACTGTAGAAAAATATAAAGAATTAAAACAAAACCAACTATAATTCTATTATCCAATGCCCTGCTAAGAATAGGTGTTTCAGTGTTTTTCCTAAATACATATAATAATAGGCATGGAATATAAATATAATTTTCATGCATTCTACAGTTTTGCCTATGACCATGATAATCTTAGCAGTTAATGTCAGAAAGAGCCAGCATAAACTGAAAAAATTTCTGAGTGTCTATTATAATAAAGAATAAATGACATGGAAAACTACTTTGGCTCTGGGGAGATCAGCATCATTTAGAATTCCTTCCAGCAACCATGTGAGTGAGCTTGGAAGCTAATTTCAAATCCAGTCAAGCCTTCAGATGAGACCTCAGCTGTGGCCAACAGCTTGACAGCAACCTTCTGAAAGACCCTGAGCCAGAGGGTAACTAAAACAGCATAAAATGGCTAAATGAACCTTGGTCATTACACAAACTCCACCGCTCAGTTTACTATGGAATGTTGATCAAGCCACTTGACTATGTAAGTGATTCTTAGTTTCCTTATTTGTAGGGTCAACCAGATTCATGTTTCCCAAACTTTAGTCATTCATTTAAGACTTTCTAATGTTTTCCATATCCACTTATATCTCTACTGTTTTTAACTCAGTTCTTTGAATTGTATCATGATGCAACAGTCTCTTTAAGCCAATTAGGCCATTTAGCAAACATTTCTTTGGTAAATGTTGCTAGTCCTCCAGTCGTTCAAGTTGATAAAGGATATTTTCCTCTTTCTGACAATTTTGTTACCAGGTGACATATTACAACGAATGAAGGTCTCAGATCAAATTCCATCAAACGTGCAAACATTTACCATATTTCACCAAAACTAAGATACCATCTATTGTAAGAGGCACAGTAATTCTATGGACCATGGAGAATGAGAGAAACACTGCTAACCATAATTATAAAACACTATTGATTATAAGACACATCCAATTCCAGGCATATTAAAATGTGAGAAAAATACATACTTTAAGATTAAAGAAGTAAGGTATTAGCAACAAGCACCGAAAAATATCATCCATTCTACTCAGTATCTAAGAAGTCCCACTTAGGGCACTAGCCCTAGGAAGAAAGTCTTACTCCAAAAGGGACATCTCAGTATTGTGATGCTGGTGACCTGACGACTGTGTTCTTATTATGGCCATCCTGATAATAAGGTCAAGCTACAGCGTCTGCTGTGGAAGGTGGAGGAGCAACATGAGTCAGGATTTTGTGTGGCTCTGTGGCTTTGCAGTGCCCATGTAAGGGTGGTAGGGCCTGTCCAGTATTACTAACTCACTGCCTCTCTTGAATAACACTCATTTCAGCCAATAAAGATTATTTCTAACGTACCTTACACTAATTAACAACTATTTGGCATAGGTTTGATTAGGGACATGTTATCTTTTAAGTATAGTTCTCTTTCAGTATTGAGTCCTGATTAGGGCCACAAATGGTAATCAACAATTCCTGGAGAGTAGATTAGGAACAACTTGTTCAGAACACGTATCTTACTGTTCACATTAGAGAATGTTAAAATAAATGATCACATCCACAGTATAAAAACACTTTTATTTTACCAAAGTAAATTTATCTAGGTAGGAAAATATATATCATTACTATAACTGGAAAATGGGTAACAATGCTATAAATAGAAGCACATAAAGGCATCAAAACAACACCAGGTACCATTGACTAGTTAAGGCTCTAAGCTGAGGCCAGTTCTCTCTTTGTTAGAAAAGGTCAGTAATTAAGAGTCTTTTCCTTGACTTAATCAAAAGGGGAAAAACTGAAAAGGGAGTCATTTCCTTAGAATGTTATTCAAAGTTATTTAAAGCACTGTAAGTGTACCTCTGTAAGGGTTTAGGGCTTTCATTTTGTGAAAAACTGGATTAGATGATTCAAAGTCCCTGACGAGTTTAATATTCTTTGAAATGCAGTTTTCCTCATACGTTTTTTGTAAAGCTGTGGGTAGAAATATATTGCGTTTCAGAAAATAATACAGAGGTCATTGGCATCTTATGCAGATCGGTTGCTGTGAATTCTCAAATCAGTGAAGTATTTATTTTTCTAATGAGCTCATTAATAAATGAGAACATTATAGGCAATTACGTGTTTTTTCCTCATGGTGCTTGTATTATACATTTATAGTGTTTATGTTACAGATTTTTAAGTTGTATTAAAAATGCAAGCGCAAGCCTTCTGGTTTTAAAACAAAACAAATGAACCCAAATGGTTTATTTGTCTGACAGCCTTCAATAGCTTTTTTCTTTTTCCTATATTTTTACCTGCCAATGATGACACAGCAGTATCTGGTACAACTTGATTTTGGGCACCACTTTATCTTTACTTCATAGTTGGTTATAAGGTTCACATGCGTCACTGGATAAGTACTTCCAAGTGTCCCTTACAAAAGTAATCATGATATTAGCTGAGCTAATAGAGCCCATTCTGATAACCAATGGTTTGGTTTGGTTTTCCATTTTCTTTATGACATGTTTGGCAAAATATCTGCATTCTTTCCGGCTCATTGCAGAAGACCACTATTCTCTATATAATTTTTACAGGAAAATGAGCAAAAATGTTTTATGGCTTTGGGGAGTGAGATAGCTACTCATGCCTGGAATTAGTCACCCCTCAACCATATGCTTCCAAAAGTGGGAAGGGGAGTTCAGGAATAGACGTTTACCCATTTCTCACATTTTCATCATTTGTTTTAAAGCTTCTCCTCAACTAATATATTATAATATATTATAGACTAATATGATAGAGTCCAGCTGCTAATATATTTTATTAGCTGGACTAATAATTTGAGAGAAACATCTGAGTTCTCTTTTAAAAAAAAAGTCTCTAGCAGTTTAGCTGAATTTGACCAAGAAGAAGAAAGGCCAAACATCGGTGTTTCTATTATGGAGTTGTATCGACAACTGGTAAAGGGTATCTCTTGCTGAAACCTTCCAATTTCCAAGTCTTACATTTTATTTTAATAATTATTTTAATGGTTTGTTGCATTTTAAATCTTTTTGAAGTTTAATATTGAAATTAGTTTTTTATTTCTCTTTAATATTATAATCCTATTCCAAGGAGTCAGTCTTTCTAGCACTCTCATTAAATATTAATAACTAAAAATAAATTGTATTAGGGATAAGATATTAGAACAGAAATGCAACCAAAAGTAAAATTAGCAATTAATTGGTGGAGCTTTGTTTAATGCTTTTGCAACCCCCTGGTAATACTCACTCAATTTATTGATTCTCTATGCTTCTAAACTTCTATCTTTTAATATTCATATATTCTGTGTATCACTTCTGCATGAGATAATGACATGATAGCTTAACCATCTCTACTGTATTTGTATCGACAGCTACAGTTTTCCTCAAAGGCAACAGTTGTTGTTTGACAATTGTCTTTTATCCAATCCAAAGCAGTAACCAACAGTGACAATTTTGGCACTGAGGCAAGAAAGTGACAAAGGGCTTTTTGTTGTAATTTGTAAGAGTTGTTTTGTTTTGTTTTGTTTTGTATGCATCAACTTATACCATGCAGATGGTTGAATATAACACAGGTTCTATCTGAAGGAGAGCATAATCATTCATTATAGTTATAGGTTTTGCTCATTCTGCTAACAAAGCTTTTTTTTTTTCCCCAAAAGAATGTGTTTCTCATTGAGATACAGTCATGCCAAGTCTGAAATTTAAAATCCAAAACATACTGTATTATCTAAGAGCAAATAAAGCTTTGGAAAAAATTATCTGATGGAAAACTACTAGACTGTTTTTTTTTCCCCTGGTGCCCAAATATATTTTTCTTTAAATAGTTATCAGCTAATCATTTTATAGTTTTAGAGAAATTAACATTTATTTGGGAAAACTTATAGTATACTAAACTCATAGACCATTAAAACCAGTAATGACAGGGATTTACAAGGGAAATTTATACTGCATAGCCATATCAAAGACGTTAATGTTGTCACAAATGTTTTAATTTCTAAATCCATTTCTAAATTTCTAAAGCTCATTTTTCACATTGAGATATGCATTAGGTAAATATTAAAACCACTTTATAATGTTAATCCTATAAAAATTGTACTAATCTGACACCTGTGTGGTTGGATGTGCAAAAGAATGGATTGTTGGTGTATATAGGTTGTATTGCATATACACAGTTAC
Source organism: Rhinolophus sinicus (assembly GCF_036562045.2). Lineage (NCBI taxonomy): Eukaryota > Metazoa > Chordata > Mammalia > Chiroptera > Rhinolophidae > Rhinolophus > Rhinolophus sinicus. The sequence continues at coordinate 112,173,344 of NC_133755.1, forward strand.
ATTTATTAGTGCACAGTAGTATTGCTTAACAAAATGTTGTCTAAGACAACATAGTTCCTACATTTTATTTCACTTGTCCTGTGACCTATGCTTCTTCTGAGATATAACCATTTTATACATTGAGGAGGGAAAGGCCTCACTGAGGGTGAGAACAGACAATGTAGTGAGGAATCAACAACATGGATTCCACATTCAAGTAGCCCAAATCTGTCTCCACTACTCAGTATGGGAGTCTGAGTATTGGCTATAACATTGGCATTATAATAACTCTGTGATGATGAAATATATAAAGCAAATAACACCATGCCTGGCAAATTTAGAACGTGCACAACTAATACCAAATTTTATATACTTTTAATCTTAAGAATTAAAATTGTCCAGGAGATGCTGGAGGATGAGGAGATGGTGGTTGGGATAGAGTTAGATAGCATGAATAATAATAATTTCAGTTGTACTGACATGAATTCTATATATTTTTTTCTTTTCTTAGGCTGATTCACTTTTTCAGTAATATTTTTATTATTTTAGTAAGACCAGGTTAGGTATGATGATGCAGTGAAAGAGCCCTGAACTCTAGAATCAGGGGAGTTTGTTTCTAGATGTAGCTCTGCCACTTCTTTGCTGGGAATGAGGGTGGTTTGCTGTGGCTACACCAGGTGTGGGTTTGGGGCAGCTGACCTAGTAGTTAGATCATCTGTGTTGCCTCCCTTTCTCTTGAAAGAGTCAGGGAAGATAGTGGTACAACTCTGCAATTAAGGACTTTTGCTCAGCAAGGCTCTTCTGTTGGAAACTCCCTAAATTGATTTAGGATAGATTCTTTCCTGTTGCCATCTCCACAACAGTTGTGGTTAGCTGCCTGTTAGGTACTGCAGTAGTGCCTTCCAGCCCCTTAAACCTAATAAATGTCACATACTTTCCACTCTTTGAAAGTACCATTCTATTTTAACTCAGATACCATTCTGAGTCAGAGTCTCATGGATGATGCTGAAATCATATGGTTCTCAAAACGAAACATAGTTAAAAAATAAACAAATTACCTTCCTCCACCAAACAATTCTGAAACCCATGTTTAAATATACTCTTTGAATATTCCTATAAGCCTAAATCCCTCAGTAGTTCCCTTCCTCCTAGATGGGGAAGTCGATCAGGGAGTCTGGACTCAGCACCAAAAGATTGTCATGTATGCAGGCAAATCTTGTTTTATTGCACCTAGCTTTATTTCACTTTGCAGATACTGCATTTTCTTTCTTTTGTTTACAAATTGAAGGTAGGACCCTCTACTAGGAAAACGGTGATGACTCACTGAAGACTCAGACGATGGTTGGCATTTTTTAGCAATAGGGCATTTTTTAATTAAGGTGTGTACTTTGTTTTTTAAGACACAATGCTATTGCACACTTAATAGACTACAGTATAGTGCAAAGAACTATTATATGCCCTGGGAAACTATAAAACGAATGATTCGCTTTTCTGCGATATTCACTTTAATGAACTGAACTTGGAGTATGTCCAAGGTGTGCCTGTACATTATTTGATGGTCTCTTCTTTAAGGAGTGAGAGTTCAGGGTTGATCTCAGGGTGCCTGCATCCAAGACACCCACTTCCCTTAGGTACCTCTCAGGCGCAGAGCATGCTAGCTTACCAGGGCTTTCTCAGCGTTCCAGGTTGATCTTTGGTTGTTTTTCACATTTCTCTGGGAATTTCATCTTCCCCTCCAATTCTTCCTTTCCACCCACACTTTCTAAAGTGTTAAACCACGAATATTGTATGATTCATGCTAATATTCTAATGAGACTGATGATATTCACCCACTTTTGGGAACTATGTCATTTTTTTTCAGTGACCGTTTATGGACATGCAATGCGTTACCTGTGCTTTCTAAAGGCAGAAACTGTCCACTATTTATTTATCTTTTTCAATTGAGGAAGGGGAGGCACAGCAACTAAGAGATGGCATTACTCCTAATGACATTTTAGAGGTAGTCAATGACTTGCCTATTAAAACTTGCTCTGCCACCCCATGTCTTTTATTGTTTTGTATGATCATGAGACTTTTTGTGAGGCTAGGTTAATTTATAGTAATGTCCTCTGGGGCCACAATATGGATTTTTCATTCTAAAAGAAAATAAATGAAACTAGGGCTTGGGAGGGTATTACATTGTTTCCTAATTTGAGAAACTTCTCAGGGGCAATTTTGTTTACTAATCCTTGGACTCCCCAGTTGTGGTAAATTTAACATCCTTCTGGCCCAGCTTGTCCTTGTTCCTCGCTTCTAATGTCTGTTCACAAGCAGATGATACTCCCAAACAGATGTTCTGGCTCTGTGCTCTGATTCCCACCTAGCAGCTTTTGGCTAAGGCATCACTTGTTTCTCAACACAAGTTTCTCCTGGGGTGGAGGAAGGCCAGATGCCAACACCTGGGACGGTCTTTTGGTGACCTTTGCTCTTGTGATTTTCTGCTCAATCACCATATGATTTACTTCTTCCTATTGCTGCTACCCTCTCCCCACCTCCCATTCCAGTGACAATGGCCCACCTCTTCTAGAAGACATAAGATTTTCTTTCTGCTGCTACTCAGAATCGGAGAGCATATTTTATTATTTTTTAATCCTCAGTATACAACAGTATCTAATACATCATGGGTTAAATAAGTTAATAGAATTCCCAATGTTGATGAATGTATAGTTCAGAAATACCCAATTCTCTAAGAAAAAACCCCCCAAATAATAGTACTTTTATTAAGTTTATTCATTTCTTTACTACCATGTTCATTTTATACAGTTTATTTTTAGTCGTTTTCACTAATGGATGAGAACTGAACCCATACATTCATTCATATCTAATGGAACCCCAAACCCACTTGCCGTTGGAATGCATTCTGTGTTTATAGGCAGATTCATATATCTAAAGCTGGGAGAGACACTGCCAATAAAACAAGATGTCTGGACCTCTCCCATTTTATGAGCAACTAGGAATATCTCCAATTCTCTCTTCTATTTTCCCCTCCCTCCCCTTCTTTATCTTATTTTGAAGCATCTTTATCTTATTCTGAAGGAAAGAATGAGCAGAACTGCCCTCTCAGACGTTTACTAGAAAAGAGAGGCATTTAAATGTCTGGAGTTAAAGGATTTCTTTGCATGGTACATTCAAAATAGTTAGACTCAAAACACCTTAGGCAGTCAACGCTTGTATTGAGCATGCTACATGCCCAGGATATTAGGGAGATAAGGATAGAGCCCAATCTTAAGACTGCGGAGGCAAACCATCACCCACAGAAACAATTGCATGCAAGACAGTAACAATAGCCATCGCTATGACACAGGTAATGAAAGCTACGGGCCTTCAGAGGAAGGATAAATCATTTCACCTGGGGGAAAGAGGAGTGACTAATAGATGGGACAATTTTTACCTAGGCCTGGAATTATGAAATGATTTGTACTGGTCGAGTGAGCTAAAGGCATTCTAGATTGAGGGAATGGCTTGAACCAAGGTGTAGAGGCAAAACAGCCACTTGGGTCAAGAGAACAGGACACCTGTATGAAAGTAGTGACGTATAATGAGAGGAGAACAGCATGGTGACTTTACAATATGTTTATCACTGAGCATGAAAGATAGAATCACTAAAATGGGAAGAACTTATCAGACAACTAGACAGCTGGTGTCAGAAAAGCCAGGTAGATAGTACTTTTAGTAAGAGAAAAATATGTGCTAAAAAGTCCTCGAATAGGGTGACACTGGGACCAACTTCACAGGTGTGGGACCTGTAGAGTCCCACATAGGGTCTCAGTTACAGGGGCTGTGTGCTTGGTTTAGTGTTCTGTTCTTGCTGTCTTGAAATTCTTAATTTTTGAATAAGAGACTCCACATTTTCATTTTGCAGTCGCCCCCGTAGGTGATGTAGCTGAGCTTGCTGTTCAACAATGGAAATTAGTGATGGAAACATGAAGAGACGTGAATAATGATAGAATATAAGAATCTACAGAGTGATAAATTGGAAGTCTCACAGCACCATCAACGCAAGAAGAGTAGGAGCAGGCCTAGGGGATTGCTGTGAGCAGGTGATGTGTTTGGAATCCTTGTATTTAAGTATTGAAGGCCTGAGTTCTGTAATAGAGCCAGATGTGCAGGAAAAAATGGTGAAGAAAGTGGCAAGTTAGAAGCTGGGTAGAAAGTGAAGGAAGGCACACATTCTAGATGTCAGGACAGTAACCTGAGGAGCTCAAAACCAAGCAACAGCAAGGCGATCTGTTGGCGGAGAAGAAAGGAGTGGACTTGAGAGACCCCAGTGATGGTGGCTACATAGGGTGAGGCCTCCTGTGATGGCAGGGAGAAGCCCCTCTCCTGCAAGAAGACATCTTCAGGTTAGTTCTGGATGGAGAGGCTGATCCAACCCCAGAACCCGTGGGTCTTTGACATGGAATGGAGGAGCTACTTCTCTTTCTAGTCCTGTGCTTCTCAAAAGGGATGAAAGCTGCTCTGGTTCTTAAAGCCACAGGAAAAAATGTGCACATTCCTGAAATGTTCATTTTATGTGTAGATATAGGGAAAATTTGCATGAAGACAAACACTGCTAAATTATGAAGTTGGAAGAAACATGCATGTGGATATTTAATACAAACCTTAAAACTTCAAAGACATTTCTGCTCTCAGCCACTTGCTTGCACCCCTCTCTCCAGCTTACCAGGTACACATTCAGGGATTGCATGTCATAGCTCTCTGCAAGTGGCTGGGAACTTGAGAATCACCTGGGGAGTTTTTAAAAATTCTCTACGCCTGGAGATTCTGAATAGAATTTGTATTTTTAAAAAATACACGACTGCTCTAGGCCTTCTTTTCTCTCTCTCTCTTTTCTTCTCCTCTTTCTTCTTTCTTTCCTTGCCTCTTTCCTTTCCTCTCATTCTAGTTCTTGCTCCCTTCCTCTTTCCTTCCCACCCTCCCTCCCTTCCTCCCTGCCTTCCCTTTCTCCTCTTTCTTCCCATTCCTCTCTCTTATATGAGGGAAACTAGCTGTGTTTTGGAACAATCCCAAATAATGTCTACTAAAGAAGGGCCTTCAAGCTGAAGAGGAGTAAACTATTGCTTTTAAATTAGGCATAAATCATTGAAAATATGCCATTGTTTCTGTTTATTATTTTTTTGGTTATTCAAAACTGTAATAAAATATTATTTAAAAACATTATAACCAAGTCTATAATGCTATAGGCTATTAAAAGAAGAGTCAGATGTCTCCTCAAGCCAGCTTATTTAAAAGGGAGCAGAGTTGTATGGATGGTAATTAGAGCAGTCTCCAAGGGAACCTCTAGAGTGTCTAGTCTACAGAGGCCAGCTGCTATCTCCACTGAATTGCCTCCTCCCACAGCTGTCTTTGAAGGGTTTAAGAGCATTCCATCTTATTTAATAAACCAGTAGGTTTCCTTTTTCCCCCCCTAAGATGCAAAGAGTTATTGTGAAACAGAGCCTAAGAGAAGGTGGTAGTTGCCAGAGGAGAAGCAGCAATTTATTTCAGAGGCTTACCATGGCTAACTAGAGATGGGGTAAAAGAGGTAACAGTGACTAAGGAGGGTGTAATGTCAGGCTTAGATGACTGTGTTTATTGTGGTTCACACAGAAACGGGTAAGGGAATTTACCTTTTGTGGAAAGACAGTGGACACTTTTTAGTTTGAGTGATGGTGGGGATCAAGGGGAACTATGTTGGGTGTAACTGAGATGGGAACCTGGAGATGCCAGACGAGAGCTCTGGGACAGAGACAGGTTTAATAATAGGATCTAAGATGTACTGGGGCTTACCTTGTGCCATTGTAACATTTTACATGTTTTTCATTTTTCTTTTTTTTTTTTATTGTGGTTAAAAAAAATCACTGATATATAATGGTCTTCTTAGAAGGAAAGCTAGTATCTTATAGAGGAGAAAGACCTTTGAAAGCTAGACTTACAAGAAATCTTGTTATTATATTTTGGTTCTCTATTTAAACCACTTCACTCACTCGAAACGTATTTACTTACAAAAGATATACTTGTTCTTTAAGATATTCATTTTAGCCATTTTTTTTTTGTGTGTGTGTGTGATAATTGAGATATCAACATAATCAAGAGGAACAAGATATAGTAAGTTGTCATTTTACACTTTAGAAGCAAATAAAAAAGACAAACTCCATTTGTACATTTGCTTCCAGGTTTCAGAAAGTCAAGCTACCTTAAGTTAGTTAAAGTATATTGAGATTTAGAAGATAGTTTTCATTTGTGGCCAATCAAAATTTTTGAACCTCTTTTCTCCATGTTGTTTGTTAATTCATGAGTCTCAACTTCTCAAAAAAATTAGAAACTTCGGTCTCTTTTATAGCTAGGAGTGGCCCTGTGTTCCTGGGGGAGTCCCCGGGAAAAGCTCCCTTTCTCAAATAAAATCTCAGAGAGAAGGGTTTTGCACTTTTCCCCATGCCCGTTCTTCTTCCTCCTACCTGAACTTCAGATATATTACTTTGCAGAGTATCGCTAAACCTAAGAGGTGCAGCAGCATCTCTTATCACTGTGTCAAGTGCTCTAATCTAAGAGCCCTGAAGCAGGGAAGCTGAGGGGAACCTGGATCCTTCACTTCAACCTTGCTTCAGCGCTGGACTTCCTTTAATCTGAGAAAGAACCCCTCCCTTGTCCCACCCCCCTCCCCCCTACCAAACTGAAGGCACTATTGATTGAATCTTCTGTTCTTGATAGCTCACTGGGTAGTTTCTGGCTAATGGGTGGTGTGTCTCAGAGAAACTTAGGGCAGTAATATGGTTCTCAAGAACAACCAGAATACAAGTGAACTCAGGATTCTCTCCATTTCTACTTTTCTTTCCACTTGGGCTTCATTCTTTACTTGCAGCAGAGTAGCTTTTGTGGTGAAAAGCCTGGCAACTTCTAGCTCCCAGCTTTACATCTTATAGCTCCCATCCCCAGGTCCTTAGATCCTGAAGAATGGTTTCCTTGTCTTGGCTTAGGTGAGATTCCATTTCTGTATCAATACATTTTAACCAGAGGATTGAAATCTCTTAAGAACTAACAGTTTCCAGAAAACCCAGATAAGTAGAAATAGTGCTGGGGAAGTTCCCAGAAGGTATTGGAACTGGGGGCAACCTGGGAACGTAAAGCAATAGCTCTTCATTATAGTCTGCATTAGTAACAGGAGCAAATTACATTGTAAGTCTAATTGCCCATATTTTATGCTGTTAAGGGAAAGAGTAGACATCTCATCCCTTTTTTAGTTTTAAAATTTTTGTGGCTTATTTTTAGTCCCCATGCTTAATAAGGTTGATCTAAATAGAAGATATCAGATTTCCATGACATGATCAATTTTGGTAATTTCAGAAAGCAGAAAATACTGGAATCGTTTTAATTCAAGTGGTTCTGAATAGAGCAGTTCAATTTGTATGTTAACAAATTCTCCACTGCTTCCCATAAGGATCTGTAATAAGCCTCACCAGCATTTGAAAATACATCACCCCTTTTGTAACTGGTAACAGAAGCTTCTATCTTTCCATATCCCTTCAGTGATCTCACTGTTTACTGTTCAAGCTGCATAGTGGCAGCTGTTTATTTGCTTGTGTATACAATGGTTCATTGGAATGTTCTCTTCAAATTGGAATTATTTGTGTTTCAAAAATTTTATTCACTCACAGTCTATGCAAAACTCTGCATAGTTGTGTATTTCCCCCCTGTGTAAATAATATTTAAAATAAGAAGAAAGATGTTTCTCTTTCTTACATATGTTTGTCACATTATTACTCTAACTCTATTGATATTAGTTAAATAGTATTGTTTCCTAGCAATAATAATCTTTGCTGTGCGACACATTATTAATGCAATCCAGCCTGTAGCAGACTAAAGAGCCACATCAATGTATAGTCCCCCCCCCCCCCCCCCAGGCTCTTCTTACAGTGTGACATGCCACTCTCCATCCTAAGTTGGGAGTGATGGTTCCTCTCTTTAAATTTGGATGGACTTTTGTGTATACAATGGCTGGATCGATAGAATGTGTCAGAAATGATGCTGTGTGACTTCTGAGACTAGATTATAAAATGTTATATGGCTTTTTCCTTGCTCTTTCTCTCGGGATGTTTGCCTTTGGGACCTAGTTACCATGTTGTAAGGAAGTCCTGGCAACGTGTAGCTATTCCAGGCTATAGCTGCAGCTAAATGCTCAGCTTACAGCCAACATCAACTCTCAGATATGTGAGTAAATGGATCTTCATATGATTTCAGACCCCAACCTTTTAACTCCTCTACTTGAGGCCCTTGGTTATGTTATGCCATTAAGTTTGGAGGTAATATTTTTGCACAATCATAGAACTGGGATGGGATCCATTCTGTTTCTGAAGATATGTAAGGGTAAAAGCATCAAAAATAGATTATGTCTATTTTAAATAATGTTATACCATATATAACATAAGAAGCCTTTATTTATATCACTACTAGCTCTTCCAAGGGGGATGTTTAGATATGGCACCCATTTTAGAATAGCATCTGCTTACTAATTATAAAAATTATCTCAGGACGATCATTTTCCATTGATTTGGAATGTTAGAGCTCAAATACTTTAGAAAAAAAATAGGAGAAAGAGAACCAAAGGAGATATTCCTGTGAAGAAATACATGAATGGGCGACTGATGGGGCAGGGTAATATTCATCTCTACAATTATTTGAATGTGACCACAGATTTATCTAGTCTAGTTTTATCTGGAGAGAAGACATAGATTGGAACAGTTTGGGGAGGTCTTTTACTACTTTATTTTCATGGCTTTTTAAAGTACTAAATAGACCCATTATTTATGAAAAGAAAATAAATCATTAAAGACAAAATGGCTAAATATAAATTTTGACAACTGCTCATGAAAAGAGAGTTAAATTCTTGCACTTAGAGATTTAATACCCTACAATATAAAACAGAGCCATACAATATGGCTTTTATAGACTGGCTGCCCTATAGTTCCTAATTTTTTGAAAGAGTTATTTAGATTGCTAACTTAAGATTTTTTAAAATGCATAAATATTTACATTTTATTTGTAATGCATCAACACATCTCCTTATCTGACTCTCGCTCTCCTACCTCCTCCCTCTTTTCCCTAATAAGGACACTTGTGATTACATTGGACCTTTCTGGATCATTGGGCAATACTAAACGTTAGTGATTTTATCAAGAAAAAAGAACAGCTAGACAAATTGATATAGCTCCTTTGGAAACCAGTTTGTAATACCTTATAAATTTGAAAATGTGCATATCCTGTGATGCAGCAATTCCATTTCTAGAGTATCTTTCCTAAAGATGCTATTGTCTGTTTGTGTCAGGAGTCACATATGAGACCATTCAGATTAGCATTGCTCATAAGAGTGCAAACCAGTAACAATCCAATGTCCATCAATAGAGGAGTGAAAAACAATTTGTATATTCATACAGTAGACTGGTGTGCAACAGTGAAAAATGAATTAACTATAACTACACACATTAGTATATATGAATCTCAAAATCATACAATGCTAAGGAAAACATAAAATGTGTCAGATGAATACACATGAAAGACTCCATTTACATAAATAATAAAAATGGGCAACATGAAACCATAGCAAAGCATGTCTATATCTATGTGTAATAAAAAAAAAAGTTTTCAAAGCAAAGGAAAGATCAAAATTTGGAATAGTAGTTACTTATGCTGAAGAGAGAGGGATCCTATCACATTAGGGATAGGAGACTTCAAATCTATACTGGTGATAGTCTATTTTTAAAGCATATGGTAGAGGTACATGGATGCTTATTTTTTCTAATGTTGTTTAAAATGAGTATGTGTTGTATATATGCATATACATTATACATTTTACAATAAAAAGGTGTATTTTTAAAAAATAGAAGACTGGAAAAATGCTTTAGAAACCCAGGTTCATGTCTCAGCTACATACCTAACAGACGGTTTCCTTGAGCGTATGTTTGAGACTGTTTCCTCATCTATAAAGATAGGATATAAAATAGGCAATTTTGAATGAATCCTCTAACTCAAGTCTTTTTAACTTGACTGTGATGATTTTGAAAGGCATAAGAGTATGATTACTCTTGGGAAAGATACACTATATTCTGATTATCATAGATGCATTTAATGATTTTTAACCCTTCCAAGTAGTTCATCACATTTGAACTTGTCTCATGTACTCATATCTTACCCAATATTTTCATATTGGGCCATAAATCATCATATTGACTTTCTATATTCTTTTTGTCCTGAAACATAAAACTCTTTTTAATTAAAGTATAGTTGACATACAATTTTATATTGGTTCCAGGTGTACAACATAGTGATTTGACATTTATATACCTCATGAAATGATCACCACGAGAAGTTTAGTAACCATCTGTCACCATACAAAGTTACTGCAATGTTGACTGTATTCTCTATGCTGTACATTACATCCCCATGACTTATTTGTTATAACTATAAGTTTGTACCTCTTAATTTCCTTCAGCATTATTCTCATCTCCTTACCGCCTAACCCTCTGGCAACTATCAATTTGTTCTCTGTATCTATGAGTCTGCTTTGTTTGTTCATCTGTTTAGTTTTTTAGATTACACAGACAACTGAAATGATACAGTATTTGTCTTTCTGACTTAGTTTACTTAGCATAACATTCTCTAGTTCCATCTATGTTGTTGCAAATGGTAAGATTTTATTCTTTTTTATGGCTGAGTAATATTCCATTGCATATATATGCCACATCTTCTTTGTCCATTCATCTGTTGATGGACACCTGGGTTGCTTCCATATCAAGGCTATTGTAAATAATGCTGCAACGAACATAAGGGTGCACATATCTTTCCAAATTATTTTTTTTGCTTTCTTTAGATAAATACCCAGAACTGTAAATACTGAATTGTATGGTGATTCTATTTTTAATTTCTTGAGGAACCTCCATACTGTTTTCCATAGTGGCTGCACCAATTTACATTCCCACCAATAATGCACAAGGTTTCCCTTTTCTTCACATACTCATCAACACTTGTTATTTCTTATCTTTTTGATGATAGCCATTCTGACCCGTGTGAGGTAAGGTATCATTGTGGTTTTTACCTGCATTTCCCTGATAATTAGTGAAGTTGAGCATGTTTTCTTGTATCTGTTTGCCATTTGTATGTCTTCTTTGGAGAAATATCTATTCAGGTCTTTTGCCCATTTTTGAGTTGGATTATTATTACTGTTATTATTATTATTATTATTATTATTATTATTTTTGATGTTGAGTTGTATAAATTCTTTATATTTTTTAAAATATTAATCCCTTATCAGACACATCATTTGCAAATATCTTCCCCCATTCACTAGGTTGCCTTTTGGTTTGTTGATGGTTTCTTTATCTGTGTAAAACTTTTTAGTTTGGTGTAGTCCCATTTGTTTATTTTTTTACTTTGTTGCCCTTGCCCAAGGGGAGACATCCAAAAATACATTTCTAAGACTGATGTCAAAGACTTTATGGCCTATCTTTTTTTCGAGGAGTTTTACGGTTTCAGGTCTTACATTTAAGTCTTTAATCCTTTTTGAGTTTATTTTTGTACATGATGTAGGAAAGTGGTCCAGTTTTATGTTTTTGCATGTCGCGGTCCAGTTTTTCCAACACCATTTATTGAAGACGTTTTCCTATTGTATAGTTTTGCCTCCTTTCTTGTAAACTTAATTGATTTCATAAGCATGAGTTTATTCCTGGGCTGTCTATTCTGTTCCATTGATCTATGTGTGTTTTTGTGCCAGTAATCAAAACCATACTGTTCTGATTACTATAGTTTTGTAGTATTTGAAATCAGGGAGAGTGAGGTCTCCAACTTCAATTTCATTTACTTCTGCTCTGGTCTTTACTATTTCCTTCATTTTACTAAATTTGGGCTTTGTTCTTTTTCTAGTTCCTTTAGATGTAAGTTTAGATTATTTGAGGTTTTTCTTATTTTTTGAGGTAGGCCTGTATTGCTATAAACTTCCCCTTTAGAAAGGCTTTGGTTATAACGTCCCATAGATTTTGTAATGTTGTTTCCATTTTCATTTGTCTCAAGGTATTTTTTTATTTCCTCTGATTTCTTCAGTGACCCATTTGTTGTTAAGTAGCATATTGTTCAGCCTCCATGTGTTTTTTCCAGTTTTCGTCTTATAATTGATTTCTAGTTTCATACTATTGTGGTTGGAAAAGATGCTTGATATGATTTTAGTCTTCTTAAATTTACTGAGACTTACTTTGTGGCCTAATGTGTGATGCATCATGGAGAATGTTCATGTGCACTTGAAAACAATATGTATTCTGTTTTTGGTGGAATGTTCTGTATACATCTATTATGTACATATAGTGTAATATGTCACTTAAGGCCAATGTTTCCTAGTTGGTTTTGTCTGGATGATCTATCCATTGATGTAAGTGGGGTATTTAAGTTCCCTACTATTATTGTATTATTGTCAATCTCTTCATTTATGTCTGTTAATATTTGTTATATGTATTTAGGTGCTCCTATGTGGGTGCATAGAAGTTTACAAGTGTTATATTCTCTTTTTGAATTGATCCTCTTATCATTATGTCATACCCTTGTCTCTTGTTACTTTCATTGTTTTAAAGCTTATTATGTCTAAGTATAGCTACCTCAGTTTTCTTTTCATTTCCATTTGCATGGAATATCTTTTGCCATCCCTTCATTTTCAGTCTGCATGTCTTTAGATCTGAAGTGAGTCTCTTGTAGGTAGCATATGTGTGGTTTTTGTTACTTTATTATTATTTTATTTATTTTTAAAAATTTTTATTAGTTTCAGGTGTACAAAACAATGTAATAGTTAGACATTTACCCCCCTCACAAAGTGATCACCCCCCCAATCTACTACCACTCTGACATCGTATATAGCTGTTACAATACCATTGACTATATTCCCTATGCTGTACTATACATCCTGTGAATATATTCCTTATGGATTTTTTTTGTCTGGAAAAATCTGTCTGTTGGTGTCAGTGTGGTTTTAAAGTCCTCTACTATGATTGCATTACTGTCGATCTCTCCTTTTATGTCAGTCAATACTTGTTTTATATATTTAGGTGCTCCGATGTTCGGTACATATTTAAAACTAGGGTTATGTCCTCTTGTTGGATTGATCCCTTTATCATTATGTAATGTCCTTCTTTGTCTTTTATTATAGTCTTCATTTTAATGTTTGTTTTGTCTGATATAAGTATTGGTACCCCAGCTTTTGTTTGTTTGTTTCCATTGGCATAAAATATCTTTTACCATCCCTTTACTTTCAGTCTATGTGTGTCTTTCCGTCTGAGGTAGGTCTCTTGTAGGCAGAATATGTATTGGTCTTGTTTTCTTATCCATTCAGCTACTCTATGTCTTTTGATTGGAGCATTTAATTTATTTACATTTAAAGTGATTATTGATACGTACATGGTTATTACCATTTTATTATTCATATTTTTGATCTTTGTGTGTTTGTTTTTACCCTTCTTCTTCTTCTTCTTCTTCTTCTTCTTCTTCTTCTTCTTCTTCTTCTTCTTCTTCTTCTTCAAGAAGTCCCTTTAACATTTTTTTGTAACTTGGTGGTAATTAATTCCTTTAGCTTTTTCTTGTCTGGAATGCTCTTTATCTCTCCTTAAATTCTCAATGATAGCCTTGCTGGGTGGAGTCGTCTTGGTTGTAGGCCCTTGCTTTTCATCATTTTGAGTATTTCTTGACACTCCCTTCTGGCCTGCAAAGTTTCTGTTGAGAAAGCAGCCGACTGTCATACAGGAGCTCCCTTATACATAACTAGTTATCTTTCTCTTGCTTCTTTTGGGATTCTCTCTTTGTCTTTAACCTTTTAATTATAATGTGTCTTGGTATGGATCTCTTTGGGTTCATCTTGTTTGGAGCCCTCTGTGCTTCCTGGACATGGATGTCTGTTTCCTTGACCACATTAGGGAAGTTTTCAGCCATTATTTCTTCAAATAGGTTTTCTGTCCCTTTCTCTTCCTCTTCACTTTCCAGAACTCCTATGATGTGAATGTTAGTACACTTCATGTTGCCCCAGAGATCCCTTATACTATCCTCCTTCTTTTTAATTCTTTTTTCACTTTTTTCTTCCTATTGGGTGATTTCTACTATCTTGTCTTCCTGATCATTGATTTATTCTTCTGCATCGTCTGATCTGATGTTGATTCCCTGTAGCATATTTTTTTAAATTTAGTTGTTATATTTTTTCAGTTATGATTGGTTTATTCTTACATTATTTATGTCTTTGTTGAAGTTCACTGAGTTGACCCACTGTTTTGCAGAGTTTGATGAGTATCTTTATGACTATTATTTTGAATTCTTTATCTAGTAACAGCTTAACTCTATTTTGTTTAGCTCTTTTTCTGGGACTTTGTCTTGTTTTTTATTTATTTATTTTTTTTAACATATTCTTTTGTTTCCTCATTTTGCCTGTTTGTTTCTATGTATTAGGTATATCAGCTATGTGTCCTGGTCTTGAAAAAGTGAACTTATGTATAATGTATCCTGTGGGGCCCAATGGTGCAATAGCCCCTGGCCACAATAACCAGGTGCTCCTGAGGTTGTTACTTGTGTGGACTAGTGTGGTCTTCTGTTGTGGGTGGGCCACAACTGCTACAGCCACACTGGCAGGCAAGGCTGGTCCCTGGCTCAGTGGGCTGTGAGGACTAGCCACAACTGTTGCGAGTACACTGTTGTGCAGGGCAGCCCCACCGGAGCAGCTGGCTGGTGGGTTTGACTGAAACTGCTGTTGGTATGCTTGTGTCCAGGACAGGCCTCCAGTGTGGGTGGCTATGAGGCCCAGTCACAACTGTTGCAGACATACTGCTATGTGCTGGTGCTGACTGAGGCTGCCCACCAGGTGTGGCAAGGCAGGGGCTGCTTTGGGGGAGAGGCACCAGTGCAGGCTGAGGTGGGGCACCAATGCCACCAGAGTGGCAGGGGAGTAGCTACTTTTGAGGGGGTGCCAGCCAGGGTGGGTGCTTACGGAAATGCCACCATGGGGTAAACAGTATTAATAGGGTTAATGAAGAGTGTTGGAAATGGTGCATGCCAGTGTCAGACTAGATATGTAGAAGGAGAGTAAAGAAAGGGGAAAAAAATGTCACCCACCGGCACTCTGTTCCTGGAGAAAGTTCCACCAGATCCCTGCTCCTCCAGCACACACCCGCACATTAGTCTGTGTATCACCTTCACATGTAACCCAGGTGCTTTTCAAGTTGCTGCCTCTGTGCTGGGACTTAGAAAAAGCCCAGTCTTGGTTTTTTACAGCCCTTTTGTTCTCCCAGATGTAAGCCCCACTTGTTTTCAAAACCAGATATTATGGGGCTCCTCCTTCCAGTGCAAGTCCCCCAGGTTGAGGCTTGGACCCCCACTCGTTTGGTGGGGGACCTCCAAGATTTTGATATCCCTCCAGCTTGTGGGTCACCACCTGGGGAGTGGGGGGTAAGGTGGGTCCTGACTAGATTGAGTCTCTGTCCCCCCTACCCATCTCAATATGGTTTTCTTTATGTCCTTAGTTGTAGAAAATCTATTCTGCTCTTCTTCAGGTCTTTCTCAGAGACAGCTATTCTACATGTAGTTATGGTTTTGGTGTCATTAAGAGGAAGTGAGCTCAGGATCTTCCTACTCTGCCATCTTACCCGAAGCCAGGAGCCTTGCTCTTGAATGCCAATTCAGTTTGTCAGCGAAATGTTGTTTCTTGCAGTTGCTACACAGTCTCCACAACTGACTTGCTACATTCTGATTGTGATCTTCCTGTGGTCTAAGAGGAATTTTAAATACATGTGCTCATTTTGACCATGGGTTTATACTGGTGCCAAATGGAGGTGGTTTGAGAGTGACGGATTTATAAATATGTCTAAAGAGTGTATTGGACAGTTTACTTCTGACACTAGATGTATTGTGGAAGGGGCTACCTATGATTAATAGAAGGAATTAAAAAATTACAAAGCCCAGAAGGAGAGTGTAGCTATCATAATGAAGGGTTTTTGCTTTATTGGCAAATTAATTCCTGACACCATCTACAAGTCACAAGGTTTTGTTTATGCATGATAGCTGAAAGCAAACTCTGTAGTATAAAGTGGTTTAACATGCTATTTGGTCTTTGTGAAGTCATTTTGAAGTTTAGCTGCAAAATTATTTAGGGATGCTGTCATTTACAATAAGAAAACATTTTATTCTGTGATTTCAAGAAACCAAGAAATTATCTTGCTTACCATCCTGCCACTCTAAATACAAAATTTAAAAAGTTAACTGTATGTTTAGGAAATAAAACACACACAGCAAAACGTATGCTCCCTATATATTTCAAAATTCTTTTGAAAATATATGGAATGTACATAGAAAAGCAATGGCAAGTTAGGAACATAATTTAGATTTCTAGGTAATAAATAAATAATTTAATAATTAAAACAAGCAAACAAACAAGCAAGCAAACAAACAAACAAACAAAAACAGCCTGTATTTATAGTTTGTCTGTCAAGCTACTAAGCCAGAATTTTTTTGTGGAATCCTTTCAATTATCAAAATCACATTTCAATTTTTTAAAAAAAATTAAAATAAAATAATATTGCTGGCAGGCTATATATCAGTTCAGTTGAGAGCATTCTGTTCTAATTTTCCCCATAAACCAGAAGTATTAAGTGTCATGCTAACATCTGTGGGCTGAGCATAAAGTTGACAAAAGTCAAATTTAATGGCTTTTCCCACTGTAAAATAATGTCTAGTTTCAATCTGCCATTAAAAAAAATCTGGAGTGTCAAAGTAATATATGCCTCATGTTTTTCACCACTTTGTTTTTTTCCATTGAACATATTTTCACTAGAATCTAAGTTAGTTTTTAAAAATTTGGTTTATGATGAAGTTTTGTTCTCATGTGGTTTTAAATGTTCTTTATGTCAAAGGTTCAGAGCCATGAGGGCTTTAGCAATCATATAATATAACATTTTAATTTTATGTGTACAGAAAAAGAACTCTATTCCATAGGGTCTAACTCAGTGGAAAATGGAAAAACTGCTCCATAAGTGGGCTCAAAGGTGGTGGGGGCCTTTATATGTATATTCTGGACAGGTTGTTGAAAGGAGTAGGGTACAACCTGTATGGTTGATTATATATGTTTATAATAAGATGCTTACTATATTTTTTGGTAAGATTTCTCTGTATTTGAGGGAGATTGCTTCCACAAGCCCACAGTCCGTTTCTGCTTACTGCTAAAGCTGTGCTCTGAGACGTCTCTGATTTCTGATCTACAGCATAGTCTGTTCTGTGCTTTTGCTTTTGATTCCAATAGGGAATGGTTGCCTTTTGATTCAGCTCATCACTGTGGCCCTGTTTCTTCTAATTGCCCTGTTTGTGGTCACATCCCTTTGGTTTTCTATCCCATACTGCTGCAGGGTTCAGCTATCATCTCTCAATCACATACATATGACATAGCTCAACTGAATGACTGCAAGCTTTGTTTTAGGACCAACTACACTCCAGGAGTCTGATTTTATTACTTGGAATTTTTTTTTTTTTGTCTTGCTATTTGTTGTTGATGTGGTTTCTAGGTGACCCTAATGAAAATGTCTAGGAAGTTGTGAGTGATGTTGCTGACAGTTTGAAGTCTAACAGCTGCTTATTAGGATAAATGTCTGGCTTTATCTGGTGCCTGATGATTTTGTAGTGGTTTAGTATCCCACTGAATAGACTGTGTTAGGTGCTGTTCATAACAGATACACAATTCGGTCTCTGCCTTTTGGGAGCTGATGCCATCTAATTCACAGAGCTTCAAAGGGCATAGGACTGTCCTCAGAATGTCTGGAAAACCAATGAAATTTTCCTTAGCATTCTCAGCTTTTGTATATATATATTTTTGTCTCCTTGAGGACCCATATCTTAATCACATTCCCTTCGTTCATAATAAAAAGAATAATGTATCCAAAACAACATAAAGAATTATTCCTAATGAAGTTATTTGAATTTTAACACTTGAAGAGCTAATCTCAAACAAGTAGGAATAAGTTGTAACATTTGAATTTCAAATATCAGTAACAGAGTAATAATTTTATACAACGAGATCTTCTCTTCATTATCTGTTAGTGGCCCACGTGGCTATGGACCTCCATAAGATTTTCCAATAGACAGATGTACATTCTGTTAATTTGTGTATGTCCGTCTACATAACTCCTGCTAGAACTATTCAGTTCATCAAGAATAGGGGAGGTTATCAGCTGATCTATCTGTATATTAGTAATCAAGCTCCAATGAATAGATTAATATAAAAAGAGCTATCACAGTGTCTGAAAGGTCAAGGTGCTTTTTTCCCCAGCCTTATTAAGATATAATTGATACAGCATTGTGTAAATTTAAGGTACACAATGTAATGATTTCATACACATATACAGAGGGTGCCAAAAAATGTATACACATTTTAAGAAAGAAAAAAAACTGTATTAAAATTGTAATACTCAATATATCCTGATAACAAAAGATGAATACAAGTCACGTTTGACTTCTACCATTACAGTTGGTGCTCAAAGTGGTTACCATCAGTGTCCAGACACTTTTGATTATGGAGAACTACTGTTTGAATAACCTTGACCAAAGTGTTAGCATCTCTTAAAATTGTATACATTTTTTTTGGCACCGCCAGTATATTGCAAAATTATTATGGTGTGCTTTTGATTACTGATATCTTTTGGGTATATATATGACTTATATAACTCAGGAAAGAAGATGTGAGATTTTAAATTTACCTGAATGCTTTTAGGTACCATATTGTAATAGTTATCTGTTGTTACATAGCAAATTAGTCCAAAACAGTGAGTTAAAACAACAAACACTTTTTAAATCAGTTTCTGTAAGTCAGGGATTTGAGAGCAAGTTAGCTGAGGTTCTGGTGCAGTGTTTCTCATGAGTCTGCAGCCAAGTTGTCATCTGGGGCTGCGGTCATCTCAAGGTGTGACTTGAGCTAGAGGACTTCTAAGATATCTCTCACATGGCTTTTTGTAGGAGGCTTCCATTCCTTCTACATGGGCCTTTTTATAGGGATCCTTGAGTGTCCTTAAAACATGACAGCTGCCTTCCCTCAGAATGAGTGATCCAACAGAAAGAACAAGGAGGACCCTTAATGACTTTTATGACCTAGTCATATTCCATCAATTCTAGTACATTCTACTTCTTAGACGCTAATCTCTAAGGTTAGCTCGTACTCCAAGAGAGGGGAATTAAGCCCCACCTCTTGAAATTAGGAGTATATAAGAGTGCATGGACATATTTTAAAACCACCACACAATTCGGAAGAACAGGAGTAAGATGCTGAGGAAATCATTCAACATAATTGAGCCACTGAAGATCCAATTTTATTTTGAAAGTTTTCTATTTCTCCTATTACCTGGGAAAATCTTCTCTTGAATTCTGGAGCTACTAATCTGTATTGGATTGCTATAGGTATATTCTTAATAAAGTCTAAACTAATTATTAGGTTAAGTGAACCTACAGAAACGGTATGTTTATTCCTCTCTCATTCTAGAGCATCACATGTTAACAATGACCATCCTGTTGTCACAGTTTTAGCAGGGGCTTCAAAGCTGGGAACAATGGATTTTAAGTGCTCTCTTGTTCTGAAGATCAATACTGACATTTCCGTCAGACTTGCTGAAAGGGACATCAGAAATAATCTTATGACCATGTTAACCCATATTACATGAGATGATAGATTTGGAGTAAAGAGATCTGATGGAGGAGGAAATTGCTTTGAAAAGGATTGTTGGACGAAACTCTTTTCCTCTAAGTTTAGAAAAGAGGGGTGGGTGTCTTCTTCAAATGGATCACTTATGGTGAGAGGAAACTGACATCTTGCCCCTGCTGGTTGCTGGCTGACCTACAGAAATGAGTGGCTACCAGAGTGGAGCGGATTAGTAAGTTTGTAGGTAATGTTGATCTGTTTACCCTGATTTTAGTAGGCACTAGGCATATGTCTGATCTTTACCTTGAAAAGTCTAATATAGGAGAGGCTGCCTGAGGTAGCTGCTGAAAATCAAGTGAAGACAGAAGACCGCAGTTGGGGCAACTAACTCCACTAATGGGAGAGCAGGGATGTGTTACCCTGAGCCAGAGGGGGCACTGTGGAAGGACACAAAAATGCAGCTGTTCACAGACAACATCTAGGACAAGGTGAACTGCAAGTGGAGGGTGTATGGGGTACCCTTAGGAACAGAGACAGGATAAGAACCGAGAGGCTCATGCAAAATGGTACTGAGGGGCCAGCTGGCTATGAGCAAGAGGGAAGAAGACCAGCAAAATGTCGACCACTGGACAATGAGAGGTGGCATGCACACTGGAATGTTCGAAATGTTGCCTCACTGGTCAGATATGAACAGATCTGAGCAGACATGGCAATCAATGGTGATAAGTGAATAGGCAACACCATGAATGTTTTTCTGGATACCATAAGCACTCATAATTGACTGACTATTTCTGATTGGTTTAGGAATTATTTAGAATCTTTTAATCCCTTCAATCATATTACCATAAACTTCTGGTATTTGCAAGTGCAGCTGGTACTACTATTGTAGATAAAAAATAGACTGAAGTCAAATGATGTACAAGAGGAAAGTATAGTTAAAAGATGATGATGATGATGATGATGATGATGATGATGATAAACACATAACAGTCCAGCATTGTTCTGAATCTCTTTACAGTAACTCATTTACTTGGATGCACTCACTTTGTCATAATGTTGTCAAAGATTTTCCCAAAATTTTAATATATCTAATTTTATTTAAACATTTTTACATTTGTTCTATGCCATAAACATCCCCTCTGAACATAACTAGTTAGGAATCTTTTTGTTGTTGTTGTTGTTGTTAAAGAATTATTACTTTTCAGAAGTGTTGAGTAATGTTTCTAGCTATATTTTTTGAAAACCCAGACTTTGTTTTAGCCTTCAGAATCACCATTTGTGATTCAATATTGCAGTATAAACTAAGACTAAAATCTGTTACTATTCAAGTTTTATTAAAAGTTGTCATATAGGCTCATTCCACAAGGAAAAGCTAGAAAAAAATTGTCCTGCTTTTAGTACAGTTTGGCATGAATAATGCTTGGAACTTTTCACCGAGAGGAGGTGTTTAATTTAAGGTATATGACTCATTTGTTTCAATTAAACATACTCTAATATCAGTATTAAATGTGCTCTCAAATGATATGGTTTTAGTTACCATATATGGTAGTTTACTGTACATACTAATTATTTAAAACAAATGTAAGTAAAACAAGATTTGTTTGGGGGAGGAATCGGGTTTCGACAGAAGAAAGAATACAGAGACTGAATGGAAACATACCTTCTTCACTGCTCATGGTTTCTGTACTTTGTCCTGTTGGCTTACCAATTATGGACATTGGATTGAATTCTCATGTTGGAAAACACTCTAAGATGACATTAAATGAGCATGTGATTTGAACAACTTATAATTTTTACACAGGTTTGGATCACCAAAGTAAAAATATTTCTCATAAAATGCTGTAAATTTGCTAAAGTTTAACACAACCCCCCTATGGCATAATAAGGAGAAAGAAACCCTGTTTACTAAAAAAAATCTGAACTGTCTTTTCTGGATTTTATTTTAAATAGTTTTTAGGGAGAAATATCTCACAGATATGAAAGAAATATGTCATCAGTTTAATTCAAGGAGTTATTTTTAAACAAGCGGCTTAACATAATACCTTGTTTTCCTGAAAATAAGACCTAGCCAGGCAATCAGCTCTAATGCGTCTTTTGGAGCAAAAATTAATGTAAGACCCAGTATTATATTATATTACATTATATTATATTATACCCAATATTATATTATATAATATTATTTATATTATATTATACCCAATATTATATTATATAATATTATTTATATTATATTATACCCAATATTGTATTATATTATATTATACCCAATATTCTATTCTATTCTATTCTATTCTATTATATTCTATTATATTATACCTGATCTTATATTATATAAGACCTGGTCTTACAGTAAAATAAGGCCTGTCTTATATTAATTTTTGCTCCAAAAGGCTCATTAGAGCTGATTGTCTGACTAGGTCTTATTTTCGGGGAAACACGGTACATTAGCAACAGAAGGTTGTCATTAGAATTATAGACCCTCAGAGCTGGAAGACTCTTAGATAATTAACATCCACTATGTTAAGGGGACTCTTTATCAGATTATCATAATTGATTCCGTAAGTACAGGTATGAATTTGTAAAAATTTTCTATTGCTGTGTAACAGAGTATGACAAGTTTAGTGGCTTAAAACAATAACTATTTATTATATCCCAGTTGTGTGGGTCAGAAGTTTAGGTGCAGTGCAACTGGATTCTCTGCTCAGTGTCTCACTGGGTTGAAATCAAGGTGTGGTCCCAGGCTGCAGTTCTCATCTGGGACTGAGATTTTCTTCCAAGTTTATTGGTTGCAGGTAGAATTCGTTTCCTTGTGGGGGTAGGACTAAGCTCCATTGTCTGCTAGCTGTCAGTCAGGAACTACTCTCAGCAACTGGAGGCTGCCCTGAGGTCTTGCTATGTGGTCTCCTTCATCTTCAGGTCAACAACAGTGCTTCGAATCTCTGACTTTCCCTTCTGCCTCTGCTTTTAAAGGGATCGTGTGATTAGGTCATACTCACCTTTTGGCCATGTCTTGTTAGCATAATCACAGGGGTGACATGTCATCATAGTCACAGATTCTGCTCACACTCAAGAAAGAAGATTTTCCAAGGTCATGGGTCATTTTGGGTTAGGGGGTTATCTTAGAATTTTGCCTACCACATACCTATATATACACCAGTGACTATAACTTTGCATTCTGCGGGACTATATCGGGGAAACCTGCTTCCTGGACAGTGGTCAGGAGCTCTGGCTTATCTGGTTATTACCACCCATTGCCAGTTAATTTTATTCACATGTTCCTGGCCTTAAAGTACTTTTTGGGAAATAGACAACACTACTTTTTACTTAATTGTGGCTTATTGGTGCTGATATTCCAGACTTAAACTCCTGTCTCCCTCATTCCCACACCAGAAACTTCTTCAAGGTGCATGGCAAGTTAACAGTTTCTAGCGCTATGGTATTTAAAATAAAGCGCCCATATTTTCTACTTATAAGGACAATTTTTGTTCAGAAATTTGTACAGGAACACACTGAAGTGGTCCCCTTCCCTTTTGCTTGTAATGAGACGATAATATTTGTCCCTTGATCTTTTAGGTTTCTGACACTTCTGGAAATAAGCTTGGTCAGCAACAATACATACTCATTCCTTCTTGTTAATGCTCCAACATTTCAGTCAAAGATAACATTTTGTGGACTTGTAGGATTTGCTTCAATTTTTTACACACATTTTCTAAGAATGTGCGTGTTGAGGTTAGTGGGTATTACTGTACATAATGGGTTTATACTTCTGCTCCTTTTTGGCCTATGTTTATTGGAAAGACCAGCTGGCTAAGATTCTTTGATGAGTTCAGATAAATGTATCTGAATATTTTCCATCAAGTGGGAGGTAGAGGATCAGTGTGGATTTTCTCTTTATAGCACTTCTGGCAAGAGGCTTTTGGTGTAAAATTTATGTATTCCTTCTCCAACTTGGAAACCACAAGCATCTGTTTGTCTCCATTGCCTTTTTTTGCCAGTAGTCCACTGTCTTCCATACAAAACACACGATTTTTCTTAAGACCAAATGATGATGAGAAACAAGCAGTTCTTAAGTGATTTTAGTCATGGAACTAGTCATAGCCGAAGCAGGGCCTGCTCACAGCATCTAAATTCATTGAAGAGGGGCTTCACTTTGTGTTTTTCTCTGATTTAGGGGACTGGATTGTTGATAGTACCTATTTTTTTTTTAGAAGAGAAAATGTCAAGAGATTTAGAGTGGGACCCAACAAACACACTCCTGTTTATTCAACACAGGGCAGGATGTAGAGACTTACTTTTTGACAAAACTAACAAACAAACAAACAACAACAAACCAAAAACACCAAAAGAATTTAGTTGATTTTCACAAACTTAGGGAATGAAAATTGAACTAACATAAACATTTTTAAAGCAAACATTTTAGAAAAATCAAAACACTGTTTTTTATTTAGTTTGTAAAAAAATGATTTTTCTAATATATAACAAAAATACCTCATAACCTTGCTATGGAATTACTGTGACTTCTAAAAGCTGTGATTTGCAGCTCTTAGGTAGAACCAAGTTCAAGAGAGGCTACTGCATGTGAGGTTGGTGGTGTCAGGATCTTCCAACAACAGCTTGGATCCTGCCAAACTATACTTTGATCAAAGGCTCTTGGTGTTGGTGCCTCTCATTGAATTACTGCTTAGTTTTGCGTTGTTCTGGCTGGCCATACCCTGTCCAGCTGTGACAGATCATTTAGCAGATTTTCCTTCTCCTTCTCCTTCTCCTTGGTTTAACTTAAATTGCTCTATAGCCAGACAGACCCCTTTAGAAGCAGGAAGACTTGGACTGGGAATCCAGGCTTATGCTGTAACACCTCCTTGCAAGGGCCCCCATCAAAGCACTTTCCCTTAGACTTCTGAGGTGAGGTGCTCACTATTCGCATCTTCTTCGATGCATCTGCTGCCCTTGCTATGTTTCTGATTTTTGCTGTAACTACTCATTCACTCTTCCTCTGTCCTGGACTCAAAATGAGAACCTTCCGCTACCCCTTGTGTCTACTAACACCTCCCAGTTTCTGGGTCATATCTGTCTTCTGTGATTCTCTTATTTGACCTTGATTTGTCCCTCGCCTAATTTGGGGCTCTTGAAGTCTGCCCTCTTGACCTCTCTCAGCTGGAGTAAAATCTTATTACACTGTGCTAGAACTGAGGAAACGGGGAGGGGGCAAGACAGATGTGATATCCACCCTCAAGGAACCCAGACACTAGTAGGAATGGCAAACCTTCAAACATTAATTTTTTATACTCTAATTCTAAATTGTCTAAAATGTTTAAACTTTTTTTTTTTTCTGTCCAGCTTTTATGTTGGTTATTCCTAAGTATTCCAATATTGTCTTCTTTAAACTAAGGCTGGTTTCTAACCTGGCTGCATTTCTGCTCTGGGGTGCTCACTAAATTTTCAACTTTGGGGTCAAAAGTAAGAAATGAGGCATTGAGTAGATGAATTTGACCTTAGGATGCCCTTTGTCATGAAAGTGCCCTGACCCTGAGCTTCTATTGTCAGTGGTTCTTTAGCCCATAAAAACTTTTATCGCTGTGAAAATGCCCCTATGGGACTCTGCATGCTCATGAAAGAGAAATTAGCAAGGAATAAACCTAAGTTGTTGCAGAATGTATTGCTACAATATAGTAGCTTTTTTCTCTCTCTTTTAACCTTCATAATTTTGCCTGTAATATTTTCTGGAAAACATCTTAGTTACATTTATGGTAAAATCAAATATGGTGAGGTTAAAGGAATTGTCCAGGGACCCACACAAAGGGATAGCAGATCCCCAAAGTCCACAGTCATACTCCTATGTGCTAGCCATTGGGCTTCTTGCTTGTCTCTCTTTGTTCTATTTGCCAAAGGATGACCAGAGCAGAAAGCATCCTCAGCCAATTAGTCAAGTTCCCTGTTTGGCGATTAGCCTTGTTTAGAGAACATCTTGTGTATTACCACATTTGAGCCCCTCCCCAATTCACCATTGGAGGCAGCTCTTTCCAAAGAACTGACCTGACTGAGCCAGGAGGAACTGGGTTAAGCTTTTTTTCAGCTGGAAGTTACATATTACATATTTAAAGTGTTTGGTCACTTTAGATCTGTATGAGGCCGGGGAGGAGAACGCTATGCCTTAGGAAGCTCCTAAGTGATGTTTTAATCCTGTAAGTCTGACTTGGTTGCTACTAGATTTACCCTGATGTAAATCTTTATCTGACATCTTTGCATTTTCCTTCTGATTGTAGAAACATACCATTACAATATGATAACTTTTATAAATTGAAAATCCAGGTTCTTTCTATCTGGTTATGTTTAGCTATCAAACTAAAATCAATTTATGACAATGCTTAAGGATTCCAGATTGTCCAAATATGGCAACTATGAAAATAAAACATTAGCCAAAAACAAAGCTTGTGTATTTAATAGTAATGTTTCACTCATAATTTTTTCTCTTCCTTGTTTTTTGTCTCTGTTAATGTATTGTCTGTTGGTTCACGGCCTATACAGCCCCCAGTCTCTGAATCTCTTAGTCACCGAGAGTAAATCAGGACAGTAAATCTGATTTACAACTCCACACATGTTTTTGAACTCTGCAGTGGCAAATACCTGGTGCTTATGTCACTCCTTCCCCTCTATACACGTGACAGATTTCATTGAACAATGACAATGCTCCTTTCTACTGAGCTACGGATTCGGCCTCAGAATCCTTTTCAGCACAGTACTATAAGCATATCAATCTGATATCATAAGCTTTAACCTGTTTGCTGCTCCTGCTCCTTCAGCATTCTCGGACACTGTTGAATTAGATCTGAAAGGAAGAAATGAGAAATCAAAAATGGACTAAATTTAATAAAATCTTGTTAACTTAGGATATCATAGCTACTGGTTGATGAAAAGGTTTAAAATGCTTCAGAAAAAAATTTGTATATTGGGTGTTTGTACTAAATGCTCTAATGGTAGGACTTTCTGCCTTTGTTTGAATATTTTCAGATATAATTAATTTACTTTTTAATGAAATAGCTTATTCCACATTTGAATACTCTGAAGTTGGAATTTATATTGTACTGAAACTGCTTTCTTTATAACTTCACCTTATAATATCTATTCATTCAGTGGGGAAAAAAGGTCAATTTTTAAAATGTTTTCTATTTTTAAATTAAGGTATGATTAATTGAAGTTAAAATACATAGATCTTAAGTGTTCAGTTTGATGAGTTTTGAAAATTGAGCACACCCGTTGAACTCTCACCTAATACAAGACCATTTCTATCCAGGAAGCTCTCTCATGCCCATTTCTAGTCAACTCCAGAGCCCTCACTCTCCGAAGAGAAACACCTCATTTTTATCATTATGGATTAGCAGACTAGTCAGGATTCTCCAGAGAAACAGAATGAATACAATATATAGAGATACGTATAAGAGGAGATTAATTGTAGGAATTGGCTCAGGTGGCTATGGAATCACTAGATTTCTCTGAATCCTAGATTTCACATTTGTTAAATGAAAGTGGTGCTATCTATTTTGTCTACACCATAGGGTTGTTTCGACGATCATGCTAGATGATGCGTGTGAAATGTTTTGAAACTATAAAGAATAATACACTTGTAATACATCAAATACTTTTATTTTTATATCCTCAGTGTATAGCATAGTGTTTGAACATAGTATGGGCTCAATAAATGTTTATTAAATGAATGGATGAATGAAGACTATTCCAAAGCTCTTTGTGTAACAAATGATTCTAGACATAGTTAAAGATCTATATCAAAATTAATACTTCCTTTAAGTTGCATATTTCATTTTTATGAAAATCCTTGTGCATTATAGTCTTCTGGAATCCCTCACATTTTCCATGACTGCTAGCAATAATGCTATCATTTCTGAGCTCACACAAGTAGGTACTTAACAAGGCTGTATAGTAAGTCATCTGTGCCAGGAACATCATTTTTTTTAATGTATCATGGGCTTGAGATGTTCAACTTACTTTTTTTTTTTTTTTTTAAGACATTTCCTTACTGAGGAATATTCAAACAAAATTCGTATTTTTCTTGCTTCTTTTTGAGTTCCTGCTCATTACTATTTGTTACCTTTCACCAACAACATTAGGTTGTGGTTTAATTCCTTTGTTTGCTTGTTAGTTCCTGCCCTAAGTATTTTAAAAGTGCTCGATTTGGATTTTTAAAATCCTGCTATTTAGTATTATCCCGAATTCTCAGGCCTTCTCTTATTTCTGCTAGCAGTGGTATTTGACAGACTTGACCACCATCTTTTCCTCCACATGCTTCCTCATCACTCTCTGGGTACCACACTACCTGCTTCTCCTCCCACTTCTCTCACTGCTCCCTCTCAATCTTCTTGACTGCCCCCCTTTCATCTCCCAGTTCTCTAAGTGGTACACATGTTGCAGCTTAGCCTGGGGGCCTCTTTACTTTCTCTCTGTACTCATTAGCTGCTCATCTCATCTAATAACAACTTTTAAAAGTATCTATAATCTGAGATCTCCCAAATTTGTGTCAGCAGTGTGGACTTCTCATCTAAATTCCAGACTCCTATGCCACTGCTTCCTTGACATTACTATTCGGATATTTACCAGGAATCTTTGAATTTCACATGTCCGTTGTCGACCCCATGATCTTCCTTTTGAAATTTACGTTTCCTGTTCTTTACCATCTCAGTAAACAGCACTTCTTTTCTTTAGTTTGTCAGTCCCAAAACCATCGCTAGCTGTCCTTTACCCTTCTCTTTCCTCCCATCCCATACCCATACTGTCAAAAAATTCTGTTGGCTCTACCTTCGAAAAACACACATCCAGAATATGAACACTCTTCATTTCATCCAACACTACCCCTGGTCCAAGCCACCATTATTTCTTGCATAGATTATTATAAAACTCTTTTGATTGGTCTTCCCGATTCTTTTCTTGCCCTAGACCATCTGTGCTCAGTGCTTAAGTATGTCAAAATTTAAGTCAGATCATGTCACTCCTCTATACTCAAATCCTTCAGTAGCATCCCAGATCATTCAGAATCAATGTAAAAGTGATTACAATATTCTATAAAGCCTTAATTGAAGTTTTGGCCCACCTACATTACATCTGTGACCCATCTCTGTCTCTCTCTTTATTTTTCCTTTTTAGCTTCAATGGCCTCCTTGCTCCTCTGTATGCACTCAATTAAGAATTTGCTCTTGGTGTTTCCTATGACCTAGCTATATGCAAGGCTCACTCTTATATCTCAAGTATGTACCCAAATATCACCTTCTCAGTGAGACCTTCCCTGACCATTTTGCTTAAAATTGAAATTTGCCCTCCTCCCTGCCTTAGGCCGGCACAACCCCTTCTCATCTTCTATTTTCATTTTCCTCTATAACACTGAACACCAACAGACTAAATATTCATTTTTATTATTATTTATTGTCTATGTCTTCCATTTGAATGTGAGTGCCATGATAATAATTTTTGTCTGCTCTGTTTACACCTATAAATAGTGCTGGGCACATAATCATTTACTACAATCAATACATATTTCCTTATACATTTGTTTATATAGTTGAATGAATGAACTCTTGGTATTTAGTATTATAAAGCTGGGAAGAGGTCTTAGAGGTCAATTGGTACAAATTTCCATTGGGATTTCCTCATTGGTGTACACACATTTCCGTATTCAAGTATTATAGCTCTCCAGCTATATTGTAAACTTTTGGATGATGGAGGCCTTGTGTGGCAATCTTTGTATTACTTACATTATCTTAGGGCAAACGATCCTTAGTATATAGTTTTAGAATAAATGAATAGGTATGAAGCAGATAGGAAGTGCCTTTAATGTCCCATATTTTCTACTTTCATGTGATTTCCCCCCCTAGTCATTTGTATTCATTAGAAATAGGGAACAGAGTGTACCTAAAATTGTGTTTCTACAAGTCCAAAGCACAGTACATTTTTAAACCTAGTTTCCATTATATTTTATAAAAATACTTTTGAAATGCTAATTCACAAGTCTCACTGATATTCTAAATAAATTAAAAATATAAAAATTCTTTTTTGTAGCAGCATAAACAATGAATATTCCATAACATAGATTTATATGTGCCAATGTCATAGTTTTCATCCTTTATTGTATATGTCTTTAAGTAATATTAGAAAAGAAAAATAACTTTTTATATCCACACATGCATGCACGCATGTGTGAGCACACACATACACACACATACGCACACAAAAATAAAAGGCTTTGAAACAAACGTTGAAAGGAGATGAAGGATGCCAAAATCAGTTGTAATCCAGGAGCCAGCCAACTATCACTTAAAAACAGCAGTACAATATTTGTACACTTAATTATTTCTCTGATAATATGAAAAGAAGTTGTGGGAAAATTTTAACTTAATGAAAATGAGATCCGTTCTGGGTCAAGCAAAAATTCTTTTCAACAAAGTTGAAATATGTATGTGTTAATTCAATGTCCTAAAATAGAATGACATTCTATTCACAGATGAAAAATTAGAGTGAGTTCAAAAAGTAAACCTGTGGATTCAGTAGTCAATACGGAAAAGGATTAGTTTATGAATCCTCTCATGAGTCCTCATGTATGCAGGGTACAGCCTGGCTTCACACAGCAGATGAGGGCAGTAATTCTGCCTTTGTTATTTCCAGCATTGTTCCTTGCACTACCAATTCTCAGAAAGTATAAGTAGAATGAATGAATGAATGAATGAATGAATGAACACATAAATAAATAAATAGAGAAAAGTTGTACAGTCTGATATCCAGAGGGACTGTGAGTTTTCCAAGATTATACAGACATTGAATAGATTTGCTATAACTAGCACCTAAGGTCTCCTGATTTTAATGTCAAGTCAAATAATTTTAGTTATATGAATAACACAATATTTTAGTTCAAGGGCTTATAGTTCTGATGAATTTAACAAATTTATCTTAAAACACATATAAATAACACCTCCTGAAATGCAAAAGCTCACTACTTTTATTGAATGGACATAATAAATTTTAGGTTAAAATTTTAAAAATTAGATATAAATTTGCAAATGTAATTTTAATAGAAAAATGAAATTTAACTTCCTTGACTTTTGATAACATAAACTTTTTACAATAGAAATTGCAACTTCAAATTTTAATCCTGATTTTTTTCAAGAATTTGACTTGCAATATTTTGAAAGAAAAAAATCTTAATTGATTTTATCAATTTAATTTTAAAATTTATCATGTTTGAATAAATCACCTCCTTGAATGTGAATTCCCTTTATTAGTGAAAGTTTTAATATAAATTTTAGAAAATAGTTTATCATAATTAAAAAATACATTCTAATATATGAAATATACATTCAGAATTTAATTTTATAATTTCTTACTAGAGAAAATGATAAAAATTGTGCAATTAATTTTAGAAAATCAGTAATTCTTATGGGTATCTTTTTTTTTTTTTTTTTGTGGGTATCTTTTTAAAACAAGTCATATCTAATTCTATTCTTAGGAGGTTCCTCATTTTTACTACAATAAATTTCCCAAACTGCTTCTTTAACAAAATTTTCCCATAAAATTAGTATTAAAACTGGAATTATTTCTGGTTGTAGACTTGCCAAGAAATAATATTTAAAAATGCATATTATTATAATCACACAGTGAAACAGAAAAGTGATTATGCACTTTTATGTATTTGAAAATTACAAATTATGTACCATTTGTGTTGGATGGTCATTAATGTATATTCATGTGCAAAGGGATATCAATTACGGAGCTGCAAGAATTTTGAGGGTATGTGGAAAGAAACTCTTCCAGACACATTTTCCCTGATATTAGTTTCTAGTAATAATAAACATTAAACTATTTTATTGCCAAAAATTTGATGTGCATTTTTGGCAATTAAGAGAAATGGGGTGTGGTTGGGTGGAGATTTGGGTATTTGAACACTGCAAATCTTTAGTAAAGTTGAGTAAAGACCTTAAATCGAAGCTATTTTTTTCCTTGTTCTTTATTTCTCCCTAACAAATAGAGGCATTCTAAATAATTGCATTGACTGTAAAGCTGCTTTAAGTTTCTGTATACAACAATTAACACTTTGTTGTCAGCTATCTGAACAATGTATATTTCTCTACAGAGCCTTGAAAATAATTACCATGTCTTTGACATGATTTTTTAAAGACAAATTTAAATTTCTCTTGCAGGATTGCTAACTAATGGTGTGTGGGGGGGCAAAAATGTATACACATTTTAAGAGATGTTATCTATGCTCAAGCAGTAGTTCACCATAATCAGAAATGTCTGGATGCTGATGGTAACCACTTTGAACACCTCTTGTAACTGCAGAAGTCAAACGTGACTTGTGTTCATCTTTTGTTATCGGTATATATTGAGCATTACAAGTAATACAGAATTTTCCTTCCTTAAACTGTGTATACATTTTTTTGACACCCTCTGTATTTAGCTTGTATGAGATCTGTTGCCTTTCTGGGTGATTGGACATTGATTAGAATCATGGCATTTTATACGTCAGCCAATGGAATTTCTGTTAATAGTTGCTTAATAGATTTGTCTAAGAACAGCCTCTGGAACAGGCTTGTCTTTCCTGGAGACGCTTGGCACTTTCAGCAAAGAGGTAGTCAGGAGACTGGCTTGTAGCACTTAGGATTTTAATGAGCTAACAGTTTCCCAGTGCGAAGTCACCTGGCCTTCATCCTCATTCCCTTGTACACATGCTGTGTGAAATAGGGGGAAGGTCTGAGTGACTACTTCTCAGATTTCTTTTTCTAAAGTGTTCCAGTTAGATTATATTTATGGGAAGCACGAGGACCCAGTTTGGAAATCAAAAGAGGAGAAACCATTATTTTCTAGCAGCGACTGTGAACAGGTGCACAGTTAACAGCTGTGAGGCTTGTGGTGGCTTCCGGGAGAGTTCCTGTGATGGGCCTGTGCTATGCTTTGGGTACTTCTGTATTTCATGTACTCTATTAGCAGTTCTCCTGACTTTTACCCTCCCAGTCCTTCCCATGGCTGTGTAACCTCCTAATTCCCTGTATTAAACCCGTTCCTACTTAATACCTATTAGTTTTATATTTTCCTGATGAAATCTTGAGTGATAACCCCCACACGTTTGAAATCAGTCTTGTTTCAACAAATGCAATCAGAATTTGGCTACAAAGTACCTAGCAGATTGTGTGATAGGGAGACCGCATAGATACCCCTTGTTCCTTTTTTCTCATTGTTGTCTTTGGTTGTGTTCCCCAAAGAGAGAGAGAGAGAGAGAGAGAGAGAGAGAGAGAGAGAGAGAGAGAACTAACTAAAAGGCTCAAAATCCAGACAAATCAGCTTTCTCAAGAGCTACACTGGTGAAAGAAGACAATGATTCTAATTTTCAAAGTACTAGAAGAAAAAAGAATTTGGACTACAATTCTATACCCAACTAAACCAGCATTCAAAGGTGAGGATGAAGCAAGGGCCTTTTTACATATAGAAGGACTTCGGAAGTTAACTCTCCACAAATCTCTTCTTTAGTAGGGACACCTGCAAAAAGAAAATTTCATCTACAAGGAAGGAGTAAGATGCAAGAAGCTATGGCGAGTATTCAAACCAGTAAAAGTTTTGGTTTTTTATCTCATAATTAGAAGCTATCGAAAATGTCAAGTCGATTTCTGTTTTGAAAATATATGCATAACTATGTTCATTGTAGCATTATTCACAATAGGCAAGATATGGAAGCAACCCAAGTGCCCATCGATACATGATTGGATAAAGAAGGAGTAGTACATGTATACAATGGAGTATTACTGGGCCATAAAAAGAATGAACTCTTACCATTTGTGACAACATGGATGGACCGAGAGGATATTATTCTAAGTAAAATAAGTCAGACTGAGAAAGACAAATACCATATGATTTCACTTGCATGTGAAATCTAAAGAACAAAACAAACAAAACAGAAATAGACTCATAGATACAGAGAACAAACTGATGGTTGCCAGAGAGGAAGAGGGTTGGGGGGCTGGGTGAAAAAGGCAAAGGGATTAAGAAATACAAATTAGAAGTTACAAAATAGTCACAAGTATGTGACTATTTTATACAGCATAGAGAATATAGTCATTAATGTTGCAACCACCATGTATAGTGCCAGGTGGGTACTAGACTAATTGGGGGATCACTGCATAAATTACATAAATATCTAACCACTATGCAATATACTTGAAACTAATATATAAAATAATATTAAATGTCAATCATAACTGAAAAAAAATAATTTTTTAAGAAGACTACTCTTTCTCTTTGTAGAACTCTCAGGTGATTGACCACTTTTTCCATTTGCTTTTCAACTGGTGGTTGTATGTGCACTTGAAAAAGAAACAGTATGTTTTTATCCCTCTCAGTGTTTCCAATTTTCAGTTTTAAGTTTGTAAGAAATTAAAAAAAATAAATTATAAAATTTCATCTTAACCTTTGAAAGGGACATTCATAATGCAGACCTTAGACAAGAAGATGAAATACTAACAATGTGAAGTTAATCATGACCTTTCTTGCAGTTAAATCTTTGGAATTTCCTTTCTGCCTCCACACAGTTGTCAGACATTTGGACCTATTTTTTTATACAATGAACATTACTAATTTCCCTTAGTCCCAGTGGGAATTATGTGTTTGTACCAAAGAGGAAAAGCATGGCTGAAAGGCTAATGACAAAAATAGTGAAATATGTAGTTGCGTGGTTAAAATATTAAATGCCTCAAATGGTATAATTTGAGATTGTGGGTATGAGATTGAGTATGGATGATTTGAAGAACATGAAGTAGTTTTCATTAGTTTCTGGAAAAATAAATTGAAGCTTCCTCTTTAAATGTTTATTTTTTCAAAATTCTAATATTTTATCACTGAGTTATTTTAATTTTATTAGCTAATATTTGATATTTTCATTAGTATTAAATATGTTTTTTAAAACTAGATTTTTCTTCATCTTTAAAAGAGCCTTCTCTGAAATTATGTGGTAATCAGTGGGTGGCTAGAATATTAATTTTCAAGTTATAGAATTCCTAACAAGATTATAGCTAAGAAAGTACCCACTCCAAATATGTGATTAATAGAAAGATACAGTAACTATCAGCAGTGACAAGCTTATGAATTACTTTCATTGTATAGTTTTATGATCAAATTTCTTGTTTTCTAGGAATACCAAAAATATGTTAAAGCATGATTTTGGCAGACATTGACTAGTTGGTGAAAGTTAAAATTTATATTTTGTAAAACTGCACAATGAAAAATGAATGACAATGTAGACAAGTGGTTGGTTTTTGAAAATAATTAGAATAAAATGCTTGCAACATCATGTTATAGGATGGTGCAAAAGTAATTACGACTTAAAAGGTTAAAAACAATTGCAAAAACAGCAATTACTTTTGCACCAACCTAATAAAAGCATGAGGTTACTGTAAATACAAGAAAAATCAAAATTTGGTTTCCTAAGTGACTAAAAGTGAGAAAACTGCTTAGCCAGATCCAAATTAAAATCTTTGTGTCCAGACTCAATCTGAAAACTTCCTTTTTCCTTTATTGCCTACGATTTCATGAAAGGTGAAGCTATATCATATGTTAAATATCTGCTATTCTTCCTTTAAAATGTGAGATTCAAAATAATCCATTGCCGCTCCCACTCAGAAATAAATATATTTAGTTCACACCATTACTCACATTTGTGTGCAAAGGCAGGTAAAAGAGATGCAAGGAGAAAATTGTTCACTTGAGCTGATAAATATCTGTAAGAAAACTTTAAAATACATGTTAAAATTTATATGTAAATTTCATTAATTTTTATTTGATCTTTAAATGAGAAAAATTCTGCTATTCAAAAATGTTTCGTCTCTAGAATAAATAACATTCAAGGATTTAAAAATATTTGTACTCTGAACTATAGAAATATTAGTCCCTTGAAAGATCTCTTCACTTATAAAATATTTCTGTTATTAATATCAGACATACAGACTCTACAACAATTGGGAACTTAGGAAATTAGTTATACATGTACAAATTCCCCCTCATAAATTTTGGCTGCTTTCACTGAAGGTTTTCACCAAAAGTGCTATCAATTTTCATCTCTCCTTCCTTCCCATGCTGCCTTGGAAAAACAAAAGGAGAAAAAAAATAATCTAAAGATTAAATGACTGTTCCACAAATTCACACTCAAAATTAAAATGAGCATTTTGTGATCTCATACCCCTCCCCCAAAAAAGATTTCAAGAAAATTGGAAACAATTATTGTTACACATTTAAAAAAAAAACATACCTAATTTCCCATACATTTGCTGGGACACAACTGGTCTTTTAGGAGAATGAAAATAAATAGTACATTTATAGTACTACAGCCTCTTGGGCAGCATCACCTGTGGCTTTGCTTAGTAGCAATGGAATGGCAAGTTTTATTAATGTATCTGGGACTCTCACCTCCCGCTGGACTGCTTCAATCACCCCTCCTCCACTTTGCTTCGTGGATATTTACAGTCACACTCTGTGATACCTCTAGTGAAAGCTTCTAGATCTCTGATTGACATCAGACCATTGAAGGAGTTTTTACCGTGTTCTTAGAGATGAACAGCTTAATACAGATACTAAAGTATTGTTGAGGAACAAGTTCTTGTCTGTAGAAACCAGTTACAAAAGACCTAATTATTCACTTCTTTTATCTGTTACCTTCAAGCATTTGTTTTACTTTACTAATAAATTGTTGTTACAATGCTAATTTTAAAATTTAATATTCAACTTTCAGCAAGATCAAAATAGCATGCCAAATTTCAGTGAAAGAAGAGACATAAACTCATCAGTAAGGCAATTATTATATCATTTTTAGAGCAAGCTATCAGTGACACATATAGTCACTGTTGTCTAATGGGTGTTCTAAGGGGATGCTTTAATTGCTCTATTTTATTTTTCCCATATAATTTGCTTTATGTTAATAGATTTAAGAAAAAAGACTTCCAAGGAAAACATGAGTAAATTTTAGACATTTTCTCTCAAGAGAGAAAATGTTTCCTTTAGAACAGTAAGCTTTTATTTATTTGGACAACTAATGATTAATATTCTTAGTTTCTCCTGGTAACTAGTGAAAGTATTTAAATATGTAAAGTTAGAACTGTAAGAAAAAATATTTAAATATTAAAATAGTACTTTAATGGATATATTGTAGCAAAATCAATTACAATCTTCAGTGAGACCAAATACCATGACCTGAAAAATGATATATTCCAACAATGAGAAAAATTTTAAATTAAAGAAAAATATTCATATTTTAACTAAAATATACGCAGTTACCTCAAGCCTTTTCCCCAGCAACACTTACTATGTGTACTGAGCTTCTCACCTTAAGATCATGGTAAGAAATCTTTTAATGCTGTGTTTTAAGCATAGGAAAAGGAAATACATAAATTCACAGAATTCATTTTTCTAGTAAACTTAAAATTTTAATTTTGAAATGGAAAATTAGCTAATTTCCTGAAAATCTGTCTTACCTTATAAATATTATTTGACAATTCTTTAAAGTTAAGACCTGTATCTTTAAATTTATCTTCACTGACATATTCTATGCTGTTCAAATTATTGCTTATGGGTCTCAGGTATCTTAATACCATACAATTGTATAAGACAGAAGATCATCTTATAGATAATGATATTTCATGGTTGGGGAAGGATGTCCTTTAATTGAAAACTGTGCTTATCTAAAATTAACAAAATATAGGAAATCAAGCCTACCATTTACTAACTCTTTGATATGTCTCTTTGGACTCCAAATTTCTCACCTATGAAATGGAAATGGTAGTAAGCAACATCATAAGGCTTTTAAAACATAAATTTATAAAGAAACAGTGTGCTAAGGTACATAAGGTTAAAAGATGTTCTTCATAACAAAACTGCATATTACCATTTCAAGAATAGTGAAAACACGGGGCTGGCAATAGAACATGAAAAAATTTGGGATATTTTCTCATTCAGAAACAGAGGTAATTTTTCATAGTTCTGAAAACATCAAAGAATGGATGGAGTTCAGAATAATATAATATATTGATTTTTATAATGGTTAGTTATGGACTAGTAAAAGCAAATCTGTACAATGAAGCAATTACATGGACATTAAAAAAAATTAAAACTAATTTAATACCTAGGTCTTCTTTTTCTTATCTAGATATTTTAACTGAAAGACACCTCAGCAATAAATTATCTAATGTAAGCACATTTTTATTCTATTCCTTTGCTAATATAATATTAACTTGTTGTTTATTATGATTGTTGAATTGTTGAGATAATAGATAATATACATACCTTGACATACAATGTGTTTTAAAGAAAAATAGAAAGTATTTTAAAATTTTGCTTTCTTCATGTTGTTGCTTAATCATGTATTTTTCCTATTCCCCAAAGGAAATAATAATTTTAAACATACTCCTAAGATTGACAGTTTCCATTTTTCATTTTTACCCTTGTTTATTTAGAACTGACCCTGAGCAAAACTGTAGAGTGGATTTGTTTTGTTTCCTCCTAGTTTCCTTTCCCGTATATGACACTATTTATCTACGGGCATCAGGGCATGTCCTTGGAGATGTTTTTCAAGTAGTGGTGATGGATTTACATTGATCCATCCACATGCTTTGGCCCAGTCTCCTTTGTGGACATCATCCTGCACTCATTGAACTCCAGGTCAACATTAGTGTTTGTGGTTTTGCCTTAGAACCGACTAAAATGAAGTGTTTCACCTAGAGACTTCACTCATGGAAATATGGAAAAACTCCATATCCTTTCATTCAATTGTTTAACTTTTAATTTCCAGACAACCTACTCATTGGGGAGCTCTTATATTTCTAAACTCCTTGCTTAGATAATACTTAGTCAGCTGAAGGGTTCAATTAACTGACTTTATATTAGCATCAGGTCAAAAATTCCTAAAACAATAGAAACATTATTAAATAATCTACTTCTTATCTTTGACAGAAGATATTGATTGTCCTTCCTAAAAACATAGGTCTGTTGTAATGTGTTAATCTTTGTATTTTCCTGATATACACTTGTAGCTCATTCTCTACCTTAGAGGATGAGATCTTTTGATTCTATGATTAGGGAATATATTTTCTCATTTTTCCTTTGAGTATATTTTGCACTGTGTATATTTAATGCTATTTGTAGAGAAGAAAGAACTAATTTTTCTTTAATTTGTAAAATGAAAGAAAAAATATGTAATACTCAAAAGACAGTGTGCTGTCACAGGCATAATAATACAGAAATGTCACACTAGTCTAATCCATAATTTGTCTAGCATGATGTTCTAGTTCTTAGAGAGGAAATTCCTAAGATGTTGAATGACAGATACATTTGGTCTTTTAATTTACACACACACACACACATATATATGTATATATGTATATATGTATATATGTATATATGTATATATGTATATATAGATATATAGATATATAACATTACAACAACATCAAGAATAATCAAAATAAAGTAAGTTTGTCAAAGGTCTTTGTCAAAGGTCTTTAATTCTAAATAATTAAAATGTACTTCACCTTACCATATTTGCTAGTCTTTTGTTTGACAAGTAAAATCATTTAAATTAACTAAAGATAGAAACCTAAGAGAATCTTTAATTAGTAACTTTTTAAAAGTTTAAAGCAATTTCAAATTTACAGAAATTTGAAAGTATAATAAAAAAACTTTTTTCTTGGTTCTGAATCATCTGAAAATTAGTTGTTGATACAATATTCTATCACAAATACTTTAGTGTGTATTTCCTACAAATAGAGATATTCTCCAATACAACCAGAGTACAGTCATCAAAGTCAGGACGCTCACATTGACACTTTATTACCATCTGATCTTCAGACAGTTCACATTTCCCAATATTCCAATGTTCTTCATGGCAAAAAGACAGCTTGCAGGTAAATGTTACATTTAGTTATATCTCACAATCTCCTTTAACTTGAAACAATTTCTCAGTCTTTCTTTGTCTTTCATGACTTTGTTGCATTAGAATTTTTTCTTACTTTGTAGAATGTCCCTCAACTTGAATTATTTCTTTTTGCTAAGATTCAGGTTCTGTGTATTTGGCAGATATACGACAGAAGTTATGCTATATTCTTTTTTTTTCAATTTTTTCAATTATAGTTGACATTTAATATTATTTTACATTAGTTTTAGGCGTACAGTGTAGTGATTAAACATTTATATAATTTATGAAGTGATCCCCCAACAAGTTTAGTATGCTATATTCTTTTAACAGCCTCCTATCAGGTGGCACAAATTTTTCACTTTTTATATTGCTGATTTATTTTTCCTATTACTTTTATGACTGGACTGATGTGGTATCTGCTAGGCATCTCTATTGT
Source organism: Rhinolophus sinicus (assembly GCF_036562045.2). Lineage (NCBI taxonomy): Eukaryota > Metazoa > Chordata > Mammalia > Chiroptera > Rhinolophidae > Rhinolophus > Rhinolophus sinicus. The sequence goes on from NC_133755.1 coordinate 112,213,400, forward strand.
AAAGTTATTCCTTTTCCCTTTGATAAATATTTTAAGGAAGGTAGCTTGAAACTATATAAATATGCCATTCCTCATAAAACTTTCAATGTCTTTAATTATATTAGTATGAATTCATGGTCTCTACTTTGCTTAATGAGTTATAATTCATTATTGTAAAATTTATTTTGATGCTCAAATTGTCTCCAGCTTAGTTAAAACCTTCTGTGAACATTAGGCTTGCTTCTGTACTCTTTAAAACAACAACAACAACAACAACAAAACCCTTTGAGCTAAGAATGACCAGTGGGGAAAAGATAGGCTTTTTAATAAATGGTGTTGGGAAACTGGATATCACATGAAAAAGAAAAAAATTTGACTCCTATCTTATATGACTCACAAAAAGTAACTTGAAATAGATTAAAGACTTACATATAAGACCTGAAGCCATAAAACTCCTACAACAAAACACGGGGGAGAAAACTCCTGGACATTAGGTTTGGCAATGATTTTTTGGATATGACACCCAAAGCACAAAGCAACAAAAGCAAAAATAAATAATGGAACATAAATTGGTACAGCCACTATGGAAAACAGTATGGAGGTTCCTCAAAAATTTAAGAATAGAATTACCATATGACTCAGCAATCCCTCTTCTGGGTATCTACCCAAAAAATCTGAAAACATTTATCCATAAAGATATATATATCCCTATGTTCATTGTAGCATTATTCACGGTGGCCAAGACATGGAAATAACCAAACTGTCCTTCGATAGATGATTGAATAAAGAAGATGTGGTGTATACATACAATGGAATATTACTTGGTCATAAGAAAAGATGAAATACTGCCATTTGCAACAACATGGGTGGGTCCTGAGATTATCAAGCTAAAGGAAATAAGTCAGACAGAAAAAAGTTGAGACCATATGATTTCACTCATATGCGGGATATAAAACTGAAAGCAACAAATGAACAAGACAAACAAAAACTCATAGATACAGACAACAGTTTGGTGGCTACATGAGAGTAAGGGGGGGCGGTGAAAGAAGAGGGTAAAGGAGCTCAAATCTATGGTGATGAAAGGAGATTTAACTTTGGGTGCCGAACACATACTATATAGCTGATGTATTAGTTTGATGCAAAAGTAATTGTGGTTTAGAAGGTTAAAAATAAAGGCAAAAACTGCAGTTACTTTTGCACCAACCTAATATTATAGAATTGTACACTTGAAATCTATATAATTTTACTAACAAATATCACCCCAATACATTTAATTAACATTAAAAAAAGTAAACCAATGGGACAACATCAAGCTAAGAAGCTTCTGGACAGTAAAAGAACATCAACAAAAGAAGAGACAGCCTACAGAATGGGAGAAAATATTTGGAAACTGTACATCAGATTTTTTATCTAAAATATACAACTCAATAACAAAAAGCCAATCATCTGATTAAAAAACTGTCAGAGAACCTGAATATACAGTTTTCCAAAGAAGACATACAAATGACCAACAGGTACATGAAAAAGTGCTCAACATCCCTAATCATCAGAGAAATGCAAATCAAAACCACTGTGAGATATCACCTCACATCTGTCAGACGGCAATTATCAAAAAAACCAAGAGATTCCAAATGTAAGTGAGGATGTGGAGAAAAGGGAACCCCTGTGTACTATTAGTGAGTACAGCCACTATGGAAAACAGTGTGGTGATTCCTCAGAAAATTGAAAGTAAAGCTACCATATGATCCAGTAATCTCACTTCTGGGTATGTATGTGAAGGAAATGAAATCACTGTCTCAGATATGTGCATCTTCATGTTTATCATAGCATTATTTACAATAGCCAAGATACGGAAACAACTTAAATGCCCATTGATAAATGAATGGATAAAGAAAATGAGATATAGTTATCTCTATATCATCTGTATATCTATCTACCATCTATCTAATAGAATGTTATTTAGCCGTTAAAAGGAAATTTTGCTGTTTATGACACATGGATAGACCATGAAGACATACATACACAAAATGAAATGAGTCAGACAGAGGAAGACAAATACTGCATGATCTCACTTATATATGGAATCCAAAAAAAAAAAGGCCTAACTCATGGAAACAGAGAGTAGAATGGTGGTTGCCAGGGGCTGGGGGTGGGGGAAATGGGGAGATGTTAGTCAAAGGGTATGAACTTTCAGTTATAAGATGAATTACTTCTGGGGATCTAATATACAGCATGGTGACTATAGTTAACGACACTATATTATATACTTGAAAGTGTCTAAGAGGGTAGATCTTCGATGTTCTCACCACACACAAACAAAATTATAATTTTGTTTTATAATTTTATAATTGTTTTATAATTATAATTTACTTCCATGGTTAGCTGCCTGGAACGAACGTTCCACTGCCAGTGCGAGTGCTGCCCTGCCCTGCACAGATGCCCTCCTCACCCTGCAGTGTGCTCTACAACAACATACTTAGCCACATCCTCCAATATGGGCACTTTCCTTACTCCACCTGAACCCTGACACCCCACGCTGGGCAGCCCTTTGACACAGGAACCTTCCTCACCCCGATCAGGCTTTGACACCCAATCTGGGGCACTGGAGCTCTCCTGGCTTGCTTGGTGCCACCTGATGGTTTTGGGTCTGAATTTCCTGGGAAAGAAATGGAATAATAATAAGAGTCATCTTTGTATTTTAAAAATTCAAGTTAATTTAAAAAAGAGATTATTTGACATTCTAAGGCAATTTTAGGATGTTGTGTTTACCTTGATCTCTCTCACCACTATTGGACAACTTAGGCATATTTTTCTATTTCTCTTTTGAAACACTTTTCTCTCTTGGTTTCTAAGGCAAAAGCAAGTCCTGATGATTTTTCTTTATTAATGACCAGTTTTTGCTAATCTTCTGCATTTATTTATTTTCTTCTGCTCATCCATTAAATAATGATGTTTTCAAGATGCTGTATTCAGTCCTTTTATCCATGGGCTAGCTACTAGATAGGATTCAGCAATGAGCTACATATTATTCACTACAAAATCTAATTGCTGGGACAGACTTATTCATCTCATAGCCTGGAGCCAAGATGAGACTCCGCCTTCAGCAACCCCACAATAACATGAATGGTCCCTGAACACCAGTGCCCTTGGAAAATAAGTTGCAGGCTTATTTGTGGTACAGTAAGGTACGGGTCTTGAGTCCAGGCATAAGGTCAGAACACCACCAAGTTTTAGCAAGGACTTAGTTATACAGACACTAGGTTTCAAAGTTGGTGATTTCTAACCCAGGAAATGAGATAGGTATTACCATGCGTAACCTAGTTCTTTTCAGAATTGAGAGAGTAGATAGTAGGCAAAATTTTATGAAAACGTTGTGGAATCCAGATCAAGAAAGACAAAGACAAATCCAGGAGTATAGAATTGATGGCTGGTAGGAAGAGTGTCCAAGGGATGCTAAACAGGGTAGTGCTGGCATCTTGGGAGACAAGTCATGGGGACGGGGCATGTATGAGTGCCAGGGGTCAGAAAAAGTGATTATTTTACCCAGTCTGGCAGTTTAAGGTCAGAATGCACTTTATCATTATGACCTTATGTCTGTTTTTCTGTATTAATTTGTGAAGTTCTTGTTGTTTTTCTACAAAGGACAGAAAAATTTTTGTCTAATTTTAGAAATTTTTGTGCAAAGGATAAAACTGAGATGAGAGTACGGAATTCCACCAATATAACAAATTGAGTGTTAATCTCAACACAAATAAGTACAGACAATTTCTATGTCTTACATAGTCCTTGTTACTAGTTTTGATTAATCAGTTTTAGATTGTCCATTTGCCCTCAAAGGAATAGCATAGGATCTAATTCCTTTTTATTTATTTGCTTGTTTGAATAAAAGATGCTTTTAGAACTACTCAGTAATTCCAGGTAAGCAATTCTTTTCAGAATTAGGTCATTTCATTGTAATTTATAGCAATGGCAGTAATGGGACTAAAAACATTTCAAAAGAAGTTGAATCAACCAAAGAAGGAATTTGCAAATCATTCCGGCCCTGTCCTCTAATCTCATTTTGGACATAATATCATTGATGGAAGAGTAAGGACACACGGTTAAAGGTCAGATGTGGTGGAAATAACAAAAAAAACCAACAGAAAAGGTTGAGCTCATCTCCAGCCTGGGGCGCCTTTTAGCACTGATCATATTTATCAGCATTCCCAAGCAGTGGTGGTGACAAATCCTTTTTCCTGGCTTCTTGCCTTACACAGGATTAATAAATAATGAGCTCAATATTTTAGGAAAGAATTATTTCATTATCGTCTCTTTCTGAAACATTTACCTTGGTTACTGGCCATTATTGATTCATATTTGAAACACAATATTGTGATAGATATCTATACCCGTATCTATAAATCTCAGATTGAAGACAGCATGGCACAGTACACGTATGCATAATGCATGTCTATGTACATACGTAGATTGTTTTTACATGAATGATAATCACTTTCTAATATCACCTTATAATTAGATTTTTAAAAATGTTTACTTTGATTTGGTAGCTGTATTTGAAAAAGACACCTTGAGCAATGTAAATTTCAGAGTTTTTTAGGAAGTTAAGCCTTCTAGTTTCTCACGTCTAATAGCAGAAAGTGTCATTTCTGACGTGAGTGGGAGGAGTGGGTATAAGTAGATGGAAGCGAATAGCTGCGCTAGGCACCCATGGTGAGCTTACCCAGAGGGGTAGATCACAGACAGCAACATGAGTTTGATCGTCATCTTCTCAAATCAGTCTTTCTTGGAAAACAGTGTCCACCATTTAGAGATTAGTTATCTCTGTGCTGATTGATTATCTGGGAAAAAATAATCATGCTTCTCTTCTCAGTGAGCAGAAATACTTTATATATTTTTTAATACTGAAGGAACAGAAGTAGCCAAAACCATAGATGAATGCCATTGTGTAATATCTAGTCAATGCCACCATGCATCATAAACATTAAGTTCATGATAACTTTCATCCAAAAATGGGATTAATTTGATCCAAACCAGATGAATGAGGAAAGCAGCTACTGTGTAAATAGTTCACTTGTTACTTTTCCAGATAAAAAACAAACTAGCTATAAATCATTTGGGGATTATTTAAAAGGCTTTCATAGTTTTGCCATTAAAACATTAATTTTTGGAGTTTTTAGGATGTAATATTTTCCAGAGATAAACTCTAAAGTGTGAGATGAACAAATAGACACATAAAAATATTTTGAGTGATACTGCAGCAGATTTCTTCCCTACACTTTTTCAATTTTACGCCGGAACTGTTCTTGCTAGGTAATGCTGTTAAGGAGTTATTTTAAATAGGTATAAAGAAGCTATTTTGTTTGTAGACCCAGTGTTTTATGACATGTCCACAGTGGAAGAAGGAAAATCTTGGTGCTATTTGCTTCAGATCACCATTTCTTGGCTACATATCCATCATCTACTTGAGCAAAAAACAAGCAGTGAAGTTTTCAGTGAAGAACGTCATTCTATAACCATCCATCAGGATGTAAATGATCAGAGTTCCAGCCAGATCCTTTAGCCTGACATTCGGCCCCTTACCCTCGCATTCTTTCACACTTGGGATGATTAGGACCAGTGAAGGGGAAGCTAGGAGGAAAGCAGGAGCAGAGCGTCTGTTTAGACAAAGTTTGAATCCCTTCTCCTCCAAAACCAAAATTCTTTTTGCACTACTTATCCCAGCATCTCATTTCCCTTTTTTCTCCTATTTTCTTTGTACTGACCTCCTTCTCTTTTAGATTTAGTGCCTGTGCTGAATTTTTAACTCCCTGCACTTTTTCTTCCTGTCCTCCCTTGGATTCTGAAGCTTGAGATCCTGTCAGAAAATGATAGATTAAATCAATTCTGTTTCTTATCCTGAGTCTTTATGTACACATGCTTTGGGGATAAAGGCAACTGAGAAAATGCAGCACCATTTTATTGAACATTAGGATGAAATATCTTGAGACTAGGTTCTGTTTTATTCATTTTTATGCTTTTCTCTCTGATGAATGGATTGGCTAGCACAGTGCTTGGCACCCAAGAAAAGCCACTCAGTAAATAATTGCTGAAAAGTGGAGTCAAATACCGGGGATGCCAAAAAAAAAAAAAAAAAAAAAAAAAAAAAATGTATACAGATGACTTGTATTCATCTTTTGTTATTGGTATATATTTATTATTACAATTTTAAAACAGTGTTTTCCTTTCTTAAAATGTGTATACATTTTTTGTCACGCTCTGTATATTTGATTTCTAGCTCTGGCACTCAGTAACTGAGCCATGGGGAACTTTTATTTCCTCTGCTATAAAACAAGAATAATGCAGAATTAATTCTGCATTAAGTTAATCCCATTTTTGAATGAAAGTTATCATGAACTTAATTATGTAGCTATTATTGGAACTAAATGAGATAACTTATTTAAAAAATATCTTTCAGAGTTCTGAGGACGTAGTAGTTTCTCAATAAATATTAGTTCCCTTTTCTTTAGGCTACTCATTTAATTTTCCAGATCTGTACTCTCCCCATTTGTCACAAGAGGTTGATAGTATTTCTTGGAACATCCTAACAGGGTTGTTTTGAGGATTAAATAAGTTTAGGTTTGTGAAACTCCTTCTGGAATTTTAAAAAAATGATGCAAGCTATTATTAAGGTATCGAAATCCTTATCAAATGGAGGTTAAAAAACTAATGAACTAAGGAATTTAAGAACAAGGCTATTGTTGAGAGATTCTTTTCAAGGACAAAGTGAGCATTTATGCTTTTTAAAAAGTATTAGGATTATTTGTGACTTGTTAGTACCCAAAATGTATAACGTGGTGGCTAATAGCAGGGTTGTGAGGCAATTCTGTTTGGGTTTGAATTCAGGCTCTAATATTTTCCAGATATGTGATCTTGGGCAACTTTCCAATGCCTCAGTTTCCTCATGGGTCAGATGGCAATAGTAAAAGAACTGACCTCATGGGGTTGTGATTAAATGACACAATATGAGAACATGCTGTGAGCAGTACCTAAGGAGCAGTAAGTACTTAGTATATGTCAGCTATTGCTTTAAATATAGTCATCTCTTTTTGTGTATGTTTTCGTTTAAATTAAGAATACATCTTGACAATTTTCAATTGTTGGTCAACTCCTTCTTTTCAACTGCTTCATGGAAGAAATATTGTACCATATTTTGACCCAAACAGAAGGATGTAAGGTAAAAAAATGTATATAGAAGCAATTGGGCACCCTTCACCTCATTAAGTTAATATTTTATATAAAGGCTTAGGTTTGTTTTTTAATTTTTAAAATTATTGTCTTTTTTTTTTTTAACTATTAATGATCATAATAAAATTGAAGATCATTCTGCTGGGAAAACTTATTATGTCTTGGTCAATGTCCTCGTAGTTGAAATGGAGACAAATACACATCAAATTGTGTAAGCTAAGAGGGGACTTTTGTGGATGAATACTAGGCATTTCACAGAATTCAAGATTCGCTAGACCATTAGGAGAACTTATTCCAGGAGTAAGCAGTCTGCTTAGTCCTTTATTTCTACTTTTCTCTGTGTACTAGCTTCTCTCTTTCCTCTCCACAGACAGGTTTCCACTGCCTGGGCTTGAATTTTATTCTCCCTGTCTGGCCATGGTGTGGGGTCATGAAGGAAAACATGGTTGCCAAGAGATCACCACTAATACAGGGGGCAGATCTCAGAAAGAGGAGTTGACTATGTGCTAAACAACACCCTGAAGGGTTCTACCTACAGTAGATTTTCACATAAAGTAAATATATGCTATAATGTCAAAACAGGACATTTTTCAGTGTCATAACAACTTTTTTTTAAATACCCATAAAAAATAATAATAATATTGTACTGCAGTTAGCTACATAAATTATTTCAAAATGGGAAACAATTGTTTATTGACTGAAAATGTATGAGCTTCAATGTGTTTTTTTATAAGTCTGTTTTGAATGGCAAGCTCAATCCTGTTTAATATTCATTTTTAAAGCCAAATAAAATATAAAAATTTTTTTGAATTTTAACTGTGAGCCAGAAAATGATGAGTTACAAAATTCCTATACATTTATAAACCCTTTATAGTTCAAGTTAATCATTTGTTTTTTCAAGTAGAGTTTGTACTCATGGAGTAGCTACATTAACTCACTGGTGTCAATTACTGGTTGGCCACATGCTTCGTCTGCCCCCAAATTGTTTTTGGAGGCATCTTAATCTCTTCTAGCTTGATGGAAGTTGGCAGACAAAGCAGCAGGGAGCTATTGTGGATTTGTTGGTTGGTTTAGGGCCAGAGCCTCTGCTCCTGTCCTGAATTAGGTTCATTGACAACATTCCCCTTACCACCCTCCTTTTTCCCAGACTTTAAGAGTTTTAAGGTTGTATTGGATCCAAGGAGCTTAGATTTGGGAAATAAGTAGAGCAGTCAAGATCTGGGAGAATGAATGAGAGGAAGAAGACCAGAAGACAGAGAGACAGAGGAAAAGATCTTTAAAGTTTATGAGTTTAGATAAGTTTTCATTAGCCTGATAACATCTTAGCATTTTAGCTCATAACCCAGAAATATATATGTGTATGTATTTCATAAAGATATGTGTGTGTGCTATATATAATACAGCACGTGACATTTTACCTTCAGTTTTTTTTTTTTTTTTTCCAGTTGCACTTATAATTTTCAGAGAAATAACAATATACAGTGTCTCTGGCTAAAATTACTAATATGAATTTAGGAATCATTGTTAGAACATGCAGTTACTTGGCAAGCACAGCATTAAACAAATGAGCAGACAGAGCATCTACAGTGCTTTATTTTGCATATAGATTTAATTGATGGTTGATGTCAAGTAGCACAATTAATTGATGATGGTGGTGAAATCAGTCACCAGGTCCTAACTGATGAAGAATCTTTCACCAGGTGTTTTAAGAGAGAGATGATCATTTAGAGATTCTCAGGCAGCCGTAAAGAATCTTGCATTGGGTAATTAGATCTTACACTTCTCTTTATGACAGAACTCATTTTCAGAGAATGAGAGATTTCATAGCTTACTCCAACCTGCTGTTATCTTTGATACCACATACGACCTTTCAGAATTTTATAGGTTTACTTTCTTTAATCAAGTATGTGATTCTTCATGGACAAAAACAGAGTCCAGAAAATTTACTGTATAAAATGAGCCTGTAAAATGCAGTGATCTATACTCTTAAAAGGTTTGTCTACAGATTTAAGAGCACCTAAAGAGTTGTGAATGGTAACTAAACCTGCCTACAAAGATCCATGGAAGAAGGCAATAACTTTTGATTTTGAAAATGGGATGGGATGTCATTTGGCAAGAAGGGAGACTGTAGCAGAATTTGCTAGAGGGAATCATGAAGTTGGAAGTAAAAAACAAAACAAAACAAAAAACCAAGGAAAACAAAATTAAAAGAACTATCTTTTGTACTTTTCCTACATGTGTCTACTTTTTAACTGCCTTTAAGATTTGCTCTTGGTAAAAGTAAGCCAAGCTGTGGGTTTTACTTTTCATTCTTGTTTTACTTAGGTTTTCTTGGACATAGGGTTTTTGCCAGAAATTCATTTGTTTACCAAAGCCTTTATAGGGGTTTTCTTTCAAACTTTTGTGATGAAATTATGTTATAACCTCAGCTACTTCAGCATATATAATCATTTTTCCCCCCACAACCTATAAGTTGCTCTAGCCATGCCTATGTATCTGGTACATAGTAAGTACTTAAAAAAAAGTTTATGAATAAATGACTTCTTTTCAGAGAGAAGTTCCTCAGTATTTGAATAGAAAACAATTTCAAAAAGGACTGAAGCCCAAGATGAACTTATTCTGATGACTACTGCCCAAGTGAACAGTTGGGTTACTTGATTTATTTATAGTAAACAAGACAAATTTCACCCAAACTAACTCTAAGGAAATACTGACTCTTTGCTTTAGCTCTGTTCCCCTCTCCTGCTTTTTACTTTTCCATTGTCTCTATTTAATGTTCTTCTTTCCTTTTCACTGATGCCTTGCTTTCCCTTCATTCTTCCTCCCCTTCCTTCCTATTCTTTCCTTCTCCTTTGCTTAAATCTCTTCCCTTTTTTCAAAGTAGTCATAAAATGAAGTATTTTTTTATATTAAAGCTTAATTTCTTCTAACATACATTAAACTAGTTTTAATTTGCGCAAATAAAATGCATTTATGATACTTCCTAAATCTTAGAAACGCCTTTTTCCCCCATTTTTAATCCTTTCCTGTTTGAATCATTCAAAGTTTTCCAAAGATACAAACATCTTATTCGAAGTAATTAATTAGTATATGTTTTACGTGGAAATATTCTCTGATTTTACACATTATACATTTAGGAAGAGATCATAGGCAGGCTCCTGAACTCCAGAAAGGCATTAATTTTAGAGAATAATAAGCCTAAACTATGAGGTTTCCAAGCTACTTTATAAATAGTACAATAGCAAATACTTTCCTTGGCACAGATTACTACTTTTCTAATAAATCAATTCTAAGTAAAGCCATCGTTGGTTGGAAAGGAAGATTAGCATTTTACTTTCTATAGTCCTTTACAGTAAGCAGGTGGATGGGAAACACAGAGAAAGGAATTGGAGGAAGCAGGAGAACAGCAATAATAGTTTCCCCAAGATAAGAGAACACATAGAAAATACGTTCTTAGGTGCGCTTAAAACTTATGCTTAACCGGCTTCCTCTTCTCACATCAGGGTCACACCTGTATAACCCACCATGTTCCTAACAGCTCAATACCCACCTGGGTCCCATTTGATTTAAGCAGAAGAGAGTCCATTTCCAGGGGAGCATGTCAGCAGAATGATGCTGAGAGTCGCTGGCCCCACATACTATCCATAAGATATTTTAGATGTCCTAGGTAGAATTTCCCACATGGCAGGTGAGAATTCAGCCCTGTGACTCCAGTCATAGAAAATTCTATGGAGGGACACAGTATAACTCTGTTCTCCATACCACCCACTGAGGTTAGATGGGAAATATCGTTTACTCTCATAGTAGAAATCCACTTTAATTAATAGTCCACCTTCTTCAAACACTCTTCCTTTGGTTTCCATAACACCTCATTCTCTTCACTTTTTCTTTTACTATTCTTTATGTTTTCTAAATAAGTTCATTATTTAGCTTATATTAATTTTTATTTCATATGGATCAGTGATCCTTCATTAAGACAACTTTTCCCTCTGTGATATTTGATGAACTTTGTATATCTCAAGTTAATTCTAGGATACAGAGGACAAAGTAAATGAAACTAGTGATAGGTTGGGATGGTACAGAACTGTTTCAAGTTGATGCTATTTTGGGTCAGGGCTGACAGAAACTTAACTGTTTAAATATTGTATTGCAATAAAATAAAAATCGAAGTTTTATTTGAAATCTGTGAAATGTTGACTGAAATACTGCTTACTTCTTTTGGAAGAGGGAAATAGTTTAAATGGAAAACATTTAGGCAGAAAACATTGTATTTTTGTTTCTGACACAATCCTAAAAAAGTGAAATGCAAATGACCACAGAGGATTATAATCTGAATACCAGGTATAGCATTTATTTGTTTGGACTAGATAAACCTGAGCCAAAGAGCAATATTTCTACATGTTTTTTTTTTGCCTGCGAGTGATTAAATTGGAGTACTCTGTGATTTCTGAAATATGATTATTTTCTAGGTCTTTATGCCGACAGAGGGCCAGGCTCCTGTTGCCTTTCTTGGAGATTTACTCAAATTCTTGAAAATCTTTCCAGACTTCTTTCTTGTGCCATAACAAAAATTGTTGCTCTTACACAGAATAACAGTTTAAAGGATAGATATCATGTGAAAAAGGAAATGGAAATATACAGAAGAGACATATTAGATAGAGTAACCCTCAAATATTTGAATGGTTGTAATTTGGAAGAGATATTTATAATCCAACTAGCATTTATTTTTGGTTATTATGTGGCAGGCATTGTGCTCATGCCTCCACACAAATTGCGCCATTTAGGTTCAACTCAACATTATTATGCAAGCACTACTTATTATATTATTACATTATCCCTGTTTTTTCAGATAGAGAAATCCTGGCACAAAGCAATTCAGTAGTTTTCCTGAGGACACGCAGATACTACTGGCAAGTGGGGCTAGGATTTGAACCTGGGTATTCTAACCATAGGGCACTGTGGCCACACAGCAGCCTACCCATCTGTCTCCTTGTACCTGTCCCTAAAGAAGAGTCTGTGAGATGGATCCTTTCAGGGACTTTGCTACATCTTTGTGTTTGTACCTTATGTCTCCCTGTTTGGCCCCAAAAAGATGGCCGGTCAGTCAATGATGAGTAAGATTCCCCACCGGGGGGCAACTCAAGCCAGGCACAGTCGAGTGGGGACCAACAGGAAAACCCATGGGGTTCATAGAAGTGGGCACAGCCCCCCACCTTCCCCAGGCTAAGGAAAGCCTCTGCCTCTGTGGCTGCATTCCTTCCCAAAACCTGCAAGGGAAGAGATTCAATGATATGCTCTTCATCTATTCATATGCATATAGGTTGTGTCCCTTGGGGAAGTACATACATCCTGAGACTTACAGTTCTGCTGCCTGCAGGCAAGGGTGATTGGCTTGAATCAGTTTCCTATTATGATGGGTGGGATTCACAGATCTTGAGATTGAGAAGCTTTATCTCCTTTACTTCCCAACCTAACTAATAAAAGCTAATGGGAAGTCCAGTCCTTGAGGCTGCAGGACCCTTGGCCCCCCTTCACTCTATTCATGGCTACTGTCTTTTCTTAACCCTGCACCACCCTTCTCGCTCCCCACAACCCTCATCTCGTGGGATGCGACAGGGCACTGACTTAAACATTCCAGCTCACTACTTCCTTTGCTTTGTATGCCTATGGCTAAGACAAGAAACACTGAGCAGTGGAAATCACAGCAAGTCTGAATATAAAGAACTTAGTAATGATGAGACCTGTAACAAGTAGAATGGAGTGCTTTAGAAATGATTGACATCCCCTTGGTTGATGTTTAATTAGAGATGGAATGAGGACTCATTCGAATTGTTGCAGTGGATATTTTTACTTCAGGGCAAAGTTAAATTATTTGTAAAGCTCTTTTTCTTCCTGGTCTGGAGTCTGTGATACTATGAAAAAAATTTATGGGATATGTCTGTTTGTAACCTTGCCATCAAGAGATGCTGTCTTGTTAGCGTCCTGCACAAATAGCCCCCTTTGCTAACCTTGGATCGAGCTCTCACCTTCTACAGAGATCTACATTAGGTTAGCCAGTGGAGTCTGCGCATGGAAGAGGAAAGTAATCAACTTCAAAGTGTGAAAAGAAGATGGAGAAAGAGAAGACCAAATGTAGAAAAATAAATAAAAGAGAATGGATAAGCCTCTCTTCTTTTAAAATTAATAATTTACAATTTCTCCTAAATTTCTTAATTAAAATGGGTATCTATGTACAGATGCTTCTCGGTAGATAAATATTAGCTTTCAAAAAGTTGTTTGTTCCATGTTTTATTAATTTTTTAATTTTTCAATTATGGTGGGCATACAATATTATATTAATTTTAGGTGTACAACAGTGATTAGACATTTATGTAACTTATGAAGTGATCACCCTGATAACTCTAGTACCCATCTGGTACAATACATAGTTATTACAATATTATTGACTATATTCCTTATGCTGTACTATATATCCCCATGACTGTTTGGTATCTACCAATTTGTGCTTCTTAATCCCTTCCCCCTTTTCACCCACCCCACCAACACCACTCCCATCTGGCACACATCAAAATGTTCTCTGTGTCTATGAGTTTCTTTCTTTTTTGTTTGCTTGTTTATTTTGTTCTTTAGACTCCGCATATAAGTGAAATCATACAGCATCTGTCTGATTTGCTATACTCTATAATACTCTATGGTCCATCCATGTTCTTGTAGATGGCAAGATTTCATTCTTTTTTATGGCTGAGTAATATTCCATTGTGTATATGTACCACATCCCTCTTTATCCATTCATCCATTGAGGGACACCCACATTGCCTCCATATCTTGGTTATTGTAAATAATGCTAAAATGAACATATGGATGCACATGTCCCTTCTAAGTAGTGTTTTGGGTTGCTGCAGATACATACTCAGAAGTGGGATTCCTGGATCTTTCTTTGTCTCTTGTTATAGACTGTTTTAAAGTCTCTTTTCTCTGGTATAAAAATTGCTACCACACCCTTTTTTGTCTGTTTGTTTTTTTCATTTCCATGTTCATGAAATGTTTTTTTTTTCCATCCCTTTACTTTCAGTCTGTGTGTGTCTCTGAAATGAGTATCTTCTTGGCAGCATATGTAAGGGTATTGTTTTCTTATCCATTCAGCCACCCTATGTCTTTTGATTGGAACATTTAATCCATTTACATTGAAAGTAATTGTTGATATATATGTAGTTATTGCCATTTTATTATTCATGTTTTTGACCTTTTCTCCTCCTCCTCCTTCTTAAAGAAGTCCCTTTAACATTTCTTGTAATACAGGTTTGGTGCTGATGAACTCCTTTAGCCTTTCCTTGTCTGAGAAGCTCTTTATCTGTCCTTCAATTCTAAATAATAACCTTGTGGGGTAGAGTCACCATGATTGCAGGTCCTTGGTTTTCATTACCTTGAATATTTTGTGCCAATCCCTTCTGGCCTTCAAAGTTTCTGTTGCGAAATTAGTGACTGTATATCAGAGCTCCCTGGTAAATAACTAACTGCTTTTCTCTTGTTGCTTTCAAGAATCTCTCTTTGTCTTTAACCTTTGCAATTTTAATTATGATGTGTCTTGGTGTGGGCCTGTTTGGGTTAATCTTGTTTGGGTTAAGCTTGTTTGGGACTCTGTGCTTTCTGGGCTTGTATGTCTATTTCCTTCACCAGGTTAGGAAAGTTTTCAGTCATTGTTTCTTCAAATAGGTTCTCAGTCCCTTGCTTTCTGTTTACTTCTTCTAGTAACCCTATGATGTAAATGTTGTTATGCTTGGTGTTGTTCCAGAGGTCTCTTAAACTATCCTCATTTTTTTTTTTTGGATTCTTTTTTCTTTCAGTTGTTACAATTGAGTGTTTTCTGCTACCTTCTCCTCCAAATCGCTGATTCGATCCTGTGCTTCTAGTCTGCTGGTGATGCCTTCTAGTGCATTCTTCATTCCAGTTATTGTATTCTCCACTTCTGACTGGTTCATTTTTATGGTTTATATTTCCTTTCTTTTTATGCTTGATATCTCTTTGTTGAAGTTCTTACTAAGTTCCTTGAGCATCCTTATAACCATTGTTTTGAACTCTGTATCTGGTAGATTGCTTACCTCCATTTTGTTTAGTTCTTTTTCTAGAGTTTTCTCCTGTTCTTTCATTTAGGACATATTTCTTTGTTTTCTCATTTTGGCTGCTTCTCTGTGTTTGTTTCCATGTATTAGGTAGGGCTGCTATGTCTCCCAGTCTTGCCAGGTAGCCTTAAGTAGTAGGTACCCTGTGGGGCCTTGGCACAATCTCCCTGGTCACCTGCTTTGGTTGCTTTTGGTGTCCCTTGCATGGGTTGTGTGTGCCTTCCTGTTATAGTTGAGACTTGATTGCTGTTGGCATGTCAGTGGTGATACTGAGCCTGAGGCTGATTGGTTTTGGGCTTTGGCTAGATCCACAGCTTACAGGGTGCTGTTCAAGGGTCCTATCCCACAGGTTGGGATTGACCCCAGTTGCCTCTGGTGCCTGTTGAGACCGCCTTTGTGTGTGCTGCTTGTGGGGCTAATTGGGTGGTGCTCTGCTGTGGTCTAATGCCAATCTCCAGGTGTTTTGGTTCTGGGGCTTCTTGAGTGGGGCTGTAGTGCAGGCCCAGGTCAGCTACTGCTTATGACTGGCTGGGACTACCTAGTAGGAGCTATAAAGCAATCCATGGTTGGTCGCAGCCTGTGCTGTACGTGGAGACACATGGGACGCTGTGAGCCAAGGACTCCTGCCACCAGTATCAGGTCGGGTGCTGCTCTGCAAAATGTCAAGGCACTCTGAGGCCTTCTGCCACCTGCTGGCTACTATAAGTTTCAGCTGATAATAAAGCCTTATTTGGTAAGCAAGTTGGGTGAGGCAGGGGCTCAGTGAGTCAGCAGATGTAGCAGTGGACCTCACCAGGCCAATCGGATTCAGATTTAGCCTGTGGGGGCGGGTTCAACACAGGAAAGATGGCGCCTGTCTGCCTGCTGCGTGAGAAGAGGGTCCCATATGGGGAAAATGGGGCCTGACCCTCCAGTCCTTGCCCTGAACTTACTCAACTCAGTCTCTCTCCATATATCTCCAATGCCCTCAGAGTCACTGTCTCTCCACCGGAGCCCAGGGTGAGTTTTTGTGAGGGCCCTTTAAGGGGATGTCTGGGTTTTCCACACCTTTTCGTCCTACCCAGATGGTCAGGATTCCCACTGTTTTTCACAGCCAGAAATTATGGGGGCTCCTCTTCTTGGAACCAGTACTCTGGGCTGGGGAGCCTGGTGTGGGGGTCTGCAGTCCCTCACTCCTTCATGGGGAACCTTTGTGGCCAAGATACCTCTCTTGATTTTCAACCACCACACATGAGTATGGGAACAATCCGTTTCACATCTCTGCCCCTCCCAGTGTCAACATGGGTTCTTCTTTATATACTTAGTTATAAAATTTCTATTCAGCAAGACTTAAGATGGTTCCCCAGGTTGATTGTTCTATAGTTGTAATTTGATGTGTTGACAGGATGAGGTAAGCACAGCATTTATCTACTCCACCATCTTGGATCTCCTGGGTTTTTACTTTTCTCACACAGTCTCAAATCTAAGCACAGCCACATAACACATGCCTAAGTAGGTTAATATGCAAGTTAAGACTGAGACTAAAATGCCTACATTTGAAATTTATTGATGGTGGCCAGAGTTGTTGTGGTTTGTTCTAGATGGAGACTTTGTCTGTATCTATGAAGCTACTGTATTTGAAAATACATTAATTTCAGTAACACAAGGCTGGCATGGATTCATTTTTGCCAACCTTCAGTGGTTTCCTACAATGCAGACCTGTCTTGGGAGACCTGGTTGGTGGGTCAGCAGTGTCTCAGAGAAAGTTCTGAGCTACTAAGAACTATGAACCAAGGCCTACTTTATAAAATCGATAGGGAAGCAATGAAGAAAAGATTACTAATTTTACGAAAATAAGTAATGCAGTTGGCCATCTGTATCTGTGGGTTTTGCATGTGCAGATTCAACCAAACGCGGATTGAAAATATTCAGGAAAATAAAAAAATATCAGGAAGTTCGAAAAAGCAAAATTTGAATTTGCCTCAAGCTGTGCACCTACTACTGTATCCACATGAAGTAATGTATAGGCATACTCTGCTGAAGCTTATATGCAAATATTGCACCATTTTTATATAAGGGTTTTGCTTTTCTGGGGGATCCTGGAATCAATCCCCATTGATACCAAAGGACAACTGTATTTAAAAAGACATTAACCCAGTGGCATAAGGTTAAAGTTTTGGTCCATGGTTTCCATAGAACAAATTCAGAAATGGTCTTATTACCTTTTGTTAGATAAAAATGAATATTTCAAATCAGTATTCAGTAGTAGGTCAAAATGGTGTTTACAGAGCCTTCAAGGTCTCTGAAAAATTTCTCTACATGTGTTTATTTTAGAAGTATATAAATTTAGATATTTGTTGTGGCCCTATATCCTTTTCCTAAGAATTCAGACACTCTCTTTATACAATGTAAAACCTCTAACTTGCTGGAGATTGTTAAAAGTTAACAAAATGTGAAAGAGACAACCCTTAGAAAGAAGCTACTTTACTTTTATTGCTGCAGAGATTTGAATATTGCTTATGAAGTCCTTAATCACGGAGATGGCCAATTAGTGTCAAGTTCTCCTTCCTCCCTTCCTTTTTTCTCACTTTCTCTCTCTTGCTCTCTTTCTTTCACTTCCTGTCTCTCTCTTTCTGACTATCTTTCGCTCACTTTTTAGATCTTTTTATCTTTTCTTTCATAGTTTGAATTAACAAGACAAACAGTTCTTTCTGACATAGTTTGCTTAGCAGTTTAGCACTGACATTATTTGACTAATATTCTCTTAGAGAATGATTTAAATGTTACAGAAGTATATGGTACTCTGTAAGGTACTCAAACTAAGTTGCTCCTGTCTTTAATTAGATAATGCTTAAGTATGTTTGGTAATTTGAAAATAAAAGAAATGTAAGCAATAATTAATTAAAAGGTTGTTCTTTCTTTTTTCTTCATCTTAGCTTCCTATTGCTTGGGAAGGAGACAGGATGTAATTTTGTACTGTTGAATAAATCCTCTCAGGAACTAGACTTAATATGATGGACAGCCACCTAGGTTAATCAAGTGAAACTCTGTAAACTCCTCTTACCAGATTACCTTAGCATCTTTCTTGAATCAGGGAGCCCTTTTCTATGACATGACTATTCTGTCAATTTAGTCTTCTCAACTTCCAAATCTTTCTGGCACAAAACAGACCTCACTTAAGCTTAACCATATAATTTCCTAAAAGGAATTTCATTTTTCTGAAGTAAAAAAAATAATTTCTGTTCACTAACAGGAAGTAAAGAACATTTTTAAAGAAAAAAGACGTACAGCTTCTAAATGGCTCGACTGTAATCAAAATAAATTCTAGCTCATTTCCACCAGATGGCACCCCTATTTGAACTTTGTAAAGAGATTCTGAAGGCTGAGGAAAGCCACTCTCATTTTAGAAATGGGATTGGTTTTGGAAAAGATTTTAGCCAATGAAATTGAATCAATAGAAAACAATGCTTAATAATGCTTTAAGAACTATTCTAAGATGCTTCCAAAGTAAAATACATAATTAGTAACATGTTTAATTTAGGAAATAAAGCCAATCCTAGTTTAATCTGAATTCCCCAGAACTTAAGTTCAACTAAATTTTAAATTTTATATGATCTTTCTAACCATCTCTCATCTGAGTGCCTCCTTTAACTTTTGAGAAAGCACAGCAACCAGAGTGTATTTAGCAATTGAGTGTCCTCAACAGACTTGATTTAATTTGTAAATCAATCATCAACTTGCCAGTCAAAAATTCCTAGGTAAATACTTTAACATTTTGTCCAAAACGATGGGATTGGAAGTGTGGATCTTCCAAGTTAAACAATATGGGGCCAAGTCTGCTGGCTATACACTTCTTGTCCATGCACGTGGCTCTTTCTGGATCTCTGGCTAAACTCTCGCACTATCCTTGTTGCTCTTCTTCAGTTGCCTTTTCATTTACATTGGGGAATAATATGCCTTGCCAGATGTGACCCCAACACAGTCAGTCAGTGGAAAAGCATCCCATTTCACAGTCTTGTGTCCACTAATGACATTAATTTTTACTGAGTAGGGTCCAAATTCAATGATGTCTTTTGTTTTCCTTGGAGTTTTATTCACTGATGATAAACAAGCATGCTGAGAACTCAGGAACAGATCTGTATCATTTAGAGAAAACAAGAGCAAGTGAGAGAGACCCATCTAAAAATACATTATTTGAGGCTCCAAGGCAAGGCTTTTTATAACTCTTGCTGCTCATATGTGACAGATAGACTATGTCCAGAGGTTGATAAATTCAGTAGTTATTGAAGACGGTCAGGGAGAAGGGAGGGGGCCCAGTATGACCCACTGATTTAGCAGTAACCAGGAAGGTTTTTTAGAAATGGCTTCTATGACATTTGCCATATACTTGCTTAAAAATGAGAGTTCATGTCTTTCCATAATGCCCTACATATGGATGCTCAGTTTGATAGTAATTTTTTCTCATCTCTGCATTTGCTTAAGACCAAGGTTAATAGTATCTCATCTTGTGAGATACAATGGAAAAACAAAGAGAAATTCAAGTTTTTTGTAGTGGTAGTCTTTCTTCGACTATTGTTGCTTATTTTCTTTTAGTATAGCTTGTACTTTAGACAAAGGTCACATTATTTGATTTCTAGAAGGAACGTATCAACTGTAATATTTGATAAGCTCATACAAGATGCATTTTTGATAAGGTACCTAAAATAATTGTACAGGAAACATAATTTCCTTTTGCTATGATAAGAGCATCTTAGACTATCCACATGGTTGTCAATTAACACATTAAAACACAACATGCCCAATTAAGTTTGAATTTCAGATAAATAATACCTAAGTTTTTAGCATAAGTATACCCCATGCACTATTTGAGACATAATAAAACTCTTTGTGGTTTATCTGGAATTCAAATTTAACTGGGTAGCCTGTATTTTGTCTGGCAACTCTGCCTGGTAGGTGACTCGTCCAGGTGTGACCCTCCTCCCCTCCTCACAGTTGCCATTGCAAGACTATAGAAAACTTTCCACATAGACCCGCCTCTGAAGACCTCTCAACCTTTTGTTGAGTGTGGGCTCCTAGTCTTAAGAAATTAACACTATAGTTTGCTGTGCTTGAGGGGAAATTCTATACTAGTTTCATTTGGAATTGCAGAGCCAGTATGATAGAAAACACAGACTGGTTACTAAATTCTCTGAAGAGTCTCCTGAATAAGAGATATGCCAGAAGTTGCTCTCCAAACTTCACTTCACAGGGTTTCATTAAATAAACTCCCTGAGTACCCCTGGGTTGTAAGTATTGAGACCAACTTTCATTTCAATCTTACCTAGCAGGAAACAGACCTGTGAAGAAGTTATCTAGCATGATGATCATCATATTTTATCTCTGCCTTCCATGCCTCCATGCCTTGCAGTGGGGACTGCTGCAGAGACTATACATCTATCATGGTAATCACAGAGAGTTTGTCTGGGAAGAGCTATGCAAGCACCCCATAGTGTTTATTTCCCTTATTAGTAGAGGAAATAACATGGGCCTTAGGCATGTATTTACAAGTAAGTACATCCTGGTTCTCATACTTGTTTACCTCACTCAGTGTAACCTATAAGACTTCTTTCAGAAATATTTCAAAATAAATCTTTCTTGAAAAAGAGTAAAAAGAAAATGTATAGCATTAAAAGTCTCCCTTATAACACACTTATAAATGTATAAATTTGCTTTAATAAATACTTGAAAAAATATCTGATAGTTACATGTACAGTGTTAGTAGGTGTAATCGATACACAAAGACAAAAAGTTAGAATTCTTACCTCACCTGAGGTTATGATCTAATGGGAGGCGGAGATATGCATATGAATTAGTAAGCAACGATGCAAAGTAGCATATGAACAAGTGCCAATGTTGTTCACAGAAAGAACACATGTACAGTAGTTCACTGAAGTGAGAAGTCCATGTAGGCTTGAGTAGACCTTGGGGGATGGGTTTCATGGGAATTAATAAAGGGGAATAGAAAATAGCATAAAGGAAGGCTGTGAAAGAACAGGGGCCCTTGAGGGTCAGTGAGCACCAGATCTCAATGGAGGAGAGAATCCTGTTGAGGAAAATGTGGAGAATAATTTTTATAAGGAAAATGATGCAATATTATAACAGGGTGAGGAGTTTGTCTTTGGTCCTATGGGGAGCTATTGGAGGTTTTTGAATCATGGAACAATGTGGTGAAAATGATCTGGCAACAATCTGTAAGCTGGAAAAGAGGGAAAAAAGATGGATTTTGCATATTGTAGGTGTGAGGTGATTGTTCACATTCACTCAGTGTTTGTCTGAAAGCCAGCAGATTTTAATGCCTGTAAATCAGTAAATGTAAAACACACACAAATGTACACAGACATGTATATAACGTGCATGCAAAGCATCTCTCTGCTTCTCAAAAAATTACTCTTTCCTATGCTATGCAGTCTCCAAGAGAAGCACATTGAAAGCTGAGTGACTTCTTACACTACCTCCGTTCTTTGACATGCCTGGATTTAGGTTGTTGGATGTTGTGTTCATACTATTCCGTGGTATTCCATTATCATTAGATTATAAAAGGGGAAAGGTGGGGAACTACCTCTCTTGTACAGAAAGTTTTTTTATTTCTTTGAAGATTTCTGCAAATAAATTTAAACCAGAAAAAGTGGTCTCTCTTTGTTACACAGTTAAAAATAGTCTTTCAAGTGACATGGTTAAGTGTTAAAGGAAATTTTAGCTGCAGTCAATTTCAGAACAATTCCTAAAGACTTTAGGGATGTGAAGCCCATTTGTTGTATGCAAGTAGAAAATAAGTTGTCTTTTTTTTTTAAAAAATATGCATTTTAGGAGAAAAGCAAATAAATCAAGCACACTGAAGTCCCTGATGCTTTCAATATAAAAAGGAAGTATACTGTAAATAACACAGATTTGAAGCTTGGTTCTAATTCATTTTTCCTGTGTTGTAAAATGTAGTTCCAGAATCCTGACAGAAAACAGAATGAGAATAATGTTATTCTTCAAAATTTTTGTCATTCCAAAACAGATTTCCTGTTACTGCAGTTCCTATACCTTGTGTTTAATATTGCTTGCAAGTTAATCTTGATTTTTATAGTTTTTGTAATTCCTAAGTCCTCTGGGCTGTGTCTCCACAATGAAATAAAAGTAGAGATGAAAACTGGATTGATTCATATACTTGCCTTAAGTCTCTGATGGGCTTTGGCTAACCAAGAAGTCAATCTCTGTATTAGTCAGGGTTCTTCAGAGAAACTGAAGCAATAAGATATATTGGAACCAGGGAAACCAATGGTATAAATCCCAGTCTGAGTACAAAGACCTGAGAACCAGGAGCTCTGACGTCTGAGGGCAGAAATTGGATGTCTCAGCTCAAGCAGTACAATTGCCGAGCGTACAATTGCCCTTCTCATGTCTTTGTGTTCTATTCAGGCCCTCAGGGATTGGTGATACCTGTTTGCATTGGTGAGGGCAATCTTCTTTACTCAGTCTACCACTGGAATGTTAATCTTTTCCAGAAACACCTTCACAGACACACCCAGAAATAATGCTTTGGCAGATATCTGAGCAGCTTCCCTTAGCTCAGTCAAGTTGACACATAAAATTAACCATCACAATTTCAATGGGCTTAGTGCGCAAGTAGATAATTCAAATATGACTCAATGCTGATCTTTTAGAAGAAATTTAACACCCTTTTTGTCCTCCAATAGCATTCAACTTTATGCAAATTTATATTTAGAAGTGGGGAGGAAGACATTGGCAATTCCACTCCTGGGTATTTATGCAGAGAAATCCAAAACACTAATTAAAAAAAATATGCACCCCTTTGTATACTGCAGCATTATTCACAATAGACAAGATATGGAAACAACTGAATGCCCATCAATAGACATTTGGATAAAGAAATTGTGGTACATTTATATAATGGAGTATTACTCAGCCATAAAAAAGAATGAAATCTTACCACTTGCAATAATAGGGATGGATCTAGAAAATAAATTATGCTAAGTGAAATAAGTCAGACTGAAAAAGACAAATACCATATGATCTCACTTATATGTGCAATCTAAAGGACAGAATAAATGAGCAAATAAAACAGAAATAGACTCATAGACACAGAGAAAAAACTGATGGTTGCTAGATGGGAGGGGGTTTGGAGAATGGGGGAGAAAGTAAAGGGATTAGAAAGTACAAATTAGTAGTCACAATATTGTCACAGGGATATGAAAGACAGTTTGGAATATAATCAATAATGTTGTAAAGACTATAAGGGTGCCAGATGGGTACTGGACTTATGGGGGATCACTTCATAGATTATATAAATGCCTAACCACTATGCTGTACACCTAAAGCTGAAGTAGAATAATATCGATTAAATGTTAACTATAATTAAATACATATATACTTTTACAGGATGTGGAGTACAGCATAGGGAATATAGTCAATGGTATTATAACAGCTATATAAGATGTCAGAGGGGTAGTAGATTGGGGGGTTATCATTTTGTGAGGGGTATAAATGTCTAACTGTTATGCTGCTTTGTACACTTAAAACTAATAAAAATTAAAATAAAAAATAAATAAAATAAGATTTAGCAGGTGAAAATCTATACATTTCACATATGTTTTCAATAACCACTCATTGAACAATATGATACTCACTTGTGGTGCTTAAAAATTGGGGTTGAAAATTGTAAATGTGAATAAGTTAAGGAACCATTTCAGTAGCTTGAATATTAAGTAGTTTCATTTCTGCTTCCCATGACTCCAGACAGATTTGGCCAATTACAGGAGCCAGGTTGTAAAAGGCTTCTGACTGCCCATAGGTGTGATTCATTCTGCAAATGTTCCAATTTCCCTGAGCTCTCTAACTATCTGTTTGAAATCACTACCATGTTTCCCCGAAAATCAGACCTAACCGGAAAATAAGCCCTAGCATGGTTTTTCAGGATGACACCCCATGAACATAAGCTCTAATGTCTTTTGGAGCAAAAATTAATAAGATCCGGTCTTGTTTTTGGGGAAACACGATAGTTGCTCAGAAGTGCTAAGCAAACAGTCTCTTGTTTGCTAGGAGCTGCACAGGTATGGGGTTTTGAGTAGGTAAAGGTGTGTAGTACCTTCTGATGGTTCCTTACAGCTTTGGGGACTAGGCAGAGTGTCCTGTTGTTTTGTGAATTGGTAAAGTACTATTTTCAGATTGGTTTTTCCTCTTTGTTAAAATAAATGGTAGTTAGCTTTGGGGAAAAAAAGAAAGTACAAATTGGTAGTCACAAAATAGTCAAGGGGATGTGACATACAGTATGGGGAATATAATCAATGATATTATAAAGATGATGTAAGATGTCAGATGGGCACTGGACTTATTGAAGGGATCACTTCATAGATTACATAAATGCCTAACCACTATGCTGTACACTGAAACTAATATAAAGTAATGCTGAATGTCAACTATAATTAAATATATATTCATATAATCACAGGATGTTAAAGGACACCATAGAGAATATAGTCAATGGTATTATAATAACTATGTTTGATGTCAGATGGGTAATAGACTTGGTGAGGTTATCACTTTGTGAGGGGTGTAAATGTCTTATCATTATGTTGTTTTGTACACCTGAAACTAATAAAACAATAATAATGAAACAACAAGCAAAAGCAAGCAGAAAATAAAAAGACTGAAGAATGAATTAGTCCATTATTTATGTACTTACTATTCTGATAAGAACTCTGAAGGAAAATTGTAGCATGCTATTAAAAAAATCTAATAGGAGGAAACTTACGTATGCATGGGGATTCCCTGAGGATGTGCTATTTAAGCTAAAATTGAAAGATTGGTAGGTCCTAAAGAGGTGAAGAAAGATGAGGAGCAGGAAAAACAGCATGCCAGCAGAGGAAACTGCATATGGAAAGGACCTAAAGCAAGAAGTGGGCACACAAGGAATGAAAAGGACAAGCAAGTGTTGTTGCAGCTCAGAAAATGTGGTAAATTACATATTTTTCTGTTACAGTCATTCACTCCCTATCTGCCCTTGGGTGCCTCCCTTTCTGAATGACTTTGAGACTTGGCCATCTGACATTCTTTGGACAATGGAATGTGTGGACATGACAATTTTTATGTGTGGGCTAAACCTTTAAATGTAGTGGTATGGCTTGCTCAGAACCTTTCTCCTTCTGTCTGCCTTGATAGCACAGCACAAACTGTATAGAGGCTGATCCTTTTGACCCTCATTCCCAAATGTGAAGACAGTGGTGAGAATCACATTTCCCCCACAGCCTGGAGAAGAGTCACAGAGATTTACCTGGACCAGATCTGGTTGACATGTATTGTGAATGACAAATGACCCTCTGGGGTGATAAGCCACTGAGACTTTGGAGATTTGCTTGTTAGGCATCGTGAATTCAACAAAAGCTAAATGATGCTGAAGAAGGAAAAAACAGAGAGAGACACAAAAAGGCCAGAATATGCAGGGAATTATAGGTGTAATTAAGGATTTTGGTTAATCACAAGAATAATGGGAAGTCATTGAAGTAAGGTATTGACATAAGTAGAATATTAATATAAGGGAAAAGTAAAGAAATTGTTTTGGCTATGCCAAAAACAAACAAACAAACAAACAAACAAACAAACAAACAAATGACAAAAATACCAATAACCTTGGTAGGTTTTTACGCTAAGAAAAACTAAAATTTGTCAAGTACTTAAAATTGCCAGGCTATCTTTTAAACATTTTACCTGTAATAACTAAAGAATCTTCACAATGAGGTAGGCTATTTTTTCCCAATTTTAAAGATGAGGAAACTGAGGCACAAGGGAGAGAAGCAATTTTCTTAAGGTTCCAGATGTATTAAATGGCAGGGCCAGGAATCCAACTTCAGTATGACTTACTGCCTGAGTTCTCAGCCACAGCGAGCCAGAGGAGAGATGAACCAGGGTAGAAGGAAGAGGCATGGAGAGGGTTAGATGCAGTTGAGAGATATTCACGAAGCAGAAATATCAGGACTTGGTTTTTGATTGGCTATGGGAAATTAGAGAGAGAGAGATTTCAAAGATGACTTCCAGATTTGTGAAATGGGTAATACGCTGAGAGGGGATATTACAGAGGATGAGTTAGGAGGTGAGAGTTTTAATTTAGATTGTAAGCTGCTTGAGGGTAGAAACTGTGTTATTAGGCTTTTTGCCTTGTGTGTTGTAAAGACTCAGTAATAACATAAAATAAATGAATCATATATTTACAAAAATCTATTTTAAAGTATGGGACTTTGGTATAACGTTTTTCTTGCATGAAGATGATTTTTTTTTCTTAACAGTTTCTGTTGATAGAGTTGATGCATTTGAATTAGAGAAAACACTCATGTTTGGCATGAATATTTCCTCCACACACTCAAGTTCGGTACTTGTGCTGTAATTTTGTACTTCATTGCTACCTCTTTTTATTAGTGGAAAATGCTAATTCCTGAGATGTAATCACGTGTTATCTGGCAACGATTGCTATATTAGAGCACATTTAATGTGATTCACAGTTTCAACATAAAGCAACACTTATACTGTAAATTTAGTAGTGAAGGAACAACTACTTTATTCTGAGACTCCTTTGTGCCAATTCAATATTAACAGGTTATTACAAGGTTATTTCATTTAGTCCTCACAACCAATCTTTTACAAATTGCAAGTGTTTTTGCCTTGGCCACAATTTCTTCCTATTGCTTTGCATTTCTAGACTATCATAGTCATGAGATCATACTATTTTTTAGAACTTTTTAGTATTCTGTAGTATTTATTAAGCATGAATAATAAATGTAAACTTCCTTTAAATTCACAGAAATTCATATACCCAAATTATGCTGCTGTTGTTTTAAATAAATCACTTAGGGAAGCTGGCGTCTTTTAGAATTAGTGCTGTCAAGTTACTCTGTACATTTTGCACCCAAGAGAGACTTGTTCTCACATTGTAATAACACATACTATCCCTTTGTATATCTCTTCCTCCTTCTTGGCTGGGATTAGGGCCACCTAATTGTCTTCTGCTGAGACACTTAAGTACAATCTTGAAGCAATTAGAGCCTTACTCACAGAACCAGGGGGCTGTCAGGCCAGAAGGAAACAAACAATAGAGTAAGACTGATGTGGTGATGTCAGGAAAGAGATAATCATTTGTGTATCATCTGCCTATCTGAGGTAGGTGTGTGACATATAAAATATCCAACGATCAGTGTGGCATACCACCTATGATCATAACAGATGTATCACCAATTAGAATAGAAATCAATCACTGATCACAATGGATACCAACGACAAATAATTGTGTGGGGACAGAGCCCCAGAGAGCAGTTTCCAGGCTCTCGGCCTCACGTGGAAAGGTGCTGGCTCAGGTAGTAGATGGCCGTTGGCTGATCGTCAGCTGTAGCCGGTTAGCCAATTGGCCACTGATATAACTGCCGTGGCTGCGCTGGTTGATGAGTCGAGTGGAGTCGGTTGGTTGGAAGGCAGAAAAGCGGATGCAGGTCGCACATAGTGTGAATCCAGCCTCCAGTGAGACGATAGTGGTATGACTCCCCTACCTATGGCTCCGTGGGTGTTCCTTTTTGGCCTCACCATATCCTGCGTTCTTATGTGGGGAGCGGGAGCTGAGACCCCACAGGCCTCCCCGCACGACAATTGCTATGGATTATAGGTGCTTTCCAGCTGGATATCAGTCTTGGGAGTAATTTGTTAAGTGTGTTATGTGTGTTTTAAGAGGGTTTGGGCTGTCTGCACAATATAAAATTGCACACTTATTTGTGTTTATAATGGGAAATAATTGATTTAAGAAGAAATACAGTGACATGTTTTAACAAATAGTTCACCCTTAATAGAGATGTTTGTTAATAAAAATTAATAATTATCCCAGGACTTTGCGTCTATTTTTTTAATACTCTGTAATTTATGAAGCACTTCCATGTCTACAGTTTCACCTGATCTTTATAAAAATCAGGTGAGGTAGAGAGGATACAGAGGTTAAGTAATTTGCCCAAGGCTATGCTGCTAATAAACAGAGTAGTAATGACGAGACATGGGTTCCTTTAGAAAGATGTGAAATTGTGAAAATTAACTATTGGATTTCTTATAAAAATTGAATGGCTTCTGAACAACATAGGGAGGTTCAAAATCATCTGAAAAGTAAATAGTAACTAATTTTTTGGGGGGAAATAGTGAAGTGAGATGCATTCTGACATTGTTGTATTTGTGTTTATGTAAATAAATAGGACAGCATATATTTGTTAAATTCTCAAGACAAATTGATCTTAATTCTGTGAAAAATCTATTTATTCCTACCCACTCTCCAGATGTTGATTTCTAAATACCATTTCTCAAAAAAAAAAACCCCAAAAAAACCAAAAAAAAACAAAAAAAAACCAAGAGTCCTTGGCTGATTCTAGAGCCGGGACAGGAATACTAGAAAATCAATCTGTACCACTTTGCAGTGCTAGAAAGTAAAGTAGTATGGGGGAAAAACCCCAAAGAAACAAACAAACAAGGGGAAAAAAATAAAAAAGAAACAAAAGGATGGTGGCATGTTCAAAGGACAGCAGAGGCCAAAGTGAAAGAGCTCCCAGTGGCCAAACTGGAACAATTAGAGCAACGAAAGTCGTATTATAATCTGAAAAATAAAATAAATAATCCATTATTGAATAAATAAATTGGGTCAAAGAGATAAATCTTTCTTACAGAAGGATTCCAAATAATATATGTTTATCATCCTTTCTCCAGGAGATGGATTTAAGTGTCGGCTGCATTTAGACTTGCTTCCAAAGAATAGTGTATGAAAAGGGAAAAACTAATAACTTTATAGTGAAGAAACCTGGCAAATAATGCCTTAACCAAGTGATTAAAGTTCGTCTCACTAAGGTTAAGTCAGGTTCCTATCATGTTTCCCCGGATATGTTTTGATGAAAGGGCACTTTACCTTTGATGTAATCTTTCCAAAAACCTAAAACCTTAGCGTAACTATGAGGAAAACATTAGACAGACCCAAATTGAAAGACATTGTATAAAATATCTGACAGAACTCGAAATTGTCAAGGTCATTAAAACAAAGAAACAATGAGAAACTGTCACAGACCACAGGAACCTAATTGGAGACAAGACAAATAAATGTATTGTGGAGTCCTGGATTGGATACTGAAACAAATTGGACATTAATGGAAAAACTGGCAAAATCAGCATAAAGTCTGGAGTTTAGTTAATAATGATGTAACAATATTGATTTCTTAGTTTTGACAAATGCACCATGGTGAAGTAAGATGATGTTAGGGAAAGTCAAACCGGGGTATATGGGAATTCTCTGTACCATCTTTGCAACTTTTCCGTAAATCTAAAATTATTCCAAAATGGAAAAAAAAACTTATTAAAAACAAACTATTCATTTTAAAGAAAGCTCTTGTGTACATATGGCTCTATGTACCCCTCTGTATATATGTGTATGCATGACCATCAGTCAGTAGAGTTTACCATATTGCTGACAATTCCATAATATTGAATAATAATGACAACTGTTTCTAGTTTAATGCTTCTATTATGTTTTGACCATTTTTTGTATGTATTAAAACCCACATGGCTTGTATGTGCATATTGTTATACATATATCTTCACATATGTTTATTTTCATCCAACTGTTTCAAATGACAGCTTTTTAAATCATTAAAGACCTTCCTACCCCAGGGACAGGAGCCAATGGGCAGCCAGAACACATATCTGCTTTTATTTCCTATGATGAATAAAGGGAATCACAGTTCCAAAAGCTCAGCACCAGAGGCTTCTGTATCCACTGCTAGGTCTGACTGGAGCCAAGAGCCTCCCGGGAGTCATAACGTACGAGTATAGGTCAGGACTTCTGTCTTTCAGCAGCAGTGAAAGCATCAGATCAAAGTTTTTACACCCCTCTAGAGCCCTTAGATCTCACCCAGTTTTTGTCTCTGGTGACAATCAAATCATGAAGTCATCATAATGGCAAATACTATCTCTTGCTCAATGAAAAATAACTTGGCATGTATCACCATTCTGTAGTGATATGAATAAGGTGAATTAAAAAATTGTGAAAGTAGAACTGGCTGTTTAGTAAAATAAGAGATACGTGGAATGCTAGTATTTTCTGCAAAGCTTTATTGTTCATCAAGTTCAATTTGGTATTTGTTGGAGAGAAGAACAAGAACAAGAAGAACAATACTAAGTTCCATATTGTTGAACTTAGTAGGATAGCAATAATATCACCAGTGCATGGCTTTTGTATTTCTATACTAATTTGGCCTGATATAATTAAGCTACTAATCCATTTCTCATATCTAAATAATTTCCAAAATGACTTAATATTTTTGTTTATATTCCCAAATTTTCTCAGTCCTTTCCATCTTTCAGACTGGGTATATATAAGATGTCAAATCAATTAGTAAAGTCAGTGACTAAAACAAAAACAGAAACAACACATTCATCCCATTTTGTTGTTTCAACAAAATGACTTTTTGATTGGTGACGGCTCTTGTTCCAATCTATTGAGTAGTTACATTAACACAGCCTCTTGTCCTGCCAAATGACAGGGAAATTTTTTCTTGACTTGAATGATTTGTAAATGTCTACAATGTAGATATAGACAATTTTCTTAAAATATCATGCTTCAAGATAATGATGAAAAAATTCATTCTACATATCCTAGTATTTGGAAATATCCTCACAATCTGTTGCCCTTTTCACTTTATGTTTAATGATTTTATGTTGGTTAGATGTCCATACATTCCTATATGCACTCTAGGTAAAAGGAAACTGTGAAATAAACTGTTTTTTTACAAAATGGAATAACCCCAAATTCTAAATACATAGAAATTAAGCATTCAAATCTATCATTACATCTATAATGCTTCTCAAGTGGTAAAATCATCACTAAACCATGAAAGGATACATTCCTAATCATTAATTAGCATACCTAAATAGGTTGCTACCAAAAATGTTAAGATTAACAGGTTTTGGTTTCTGATTTTACATATAAGAGTTCTCCTAATTTTTTTTTTTAAATAAAAATAATCCTTTGGTAAGAAATGTCTTTCTAAAGAATATTAACTTACTTCCTGAGGATGTATTACCATGTTTCTCCGAAAATAAGACCTAGCCGGACAATTAGCTCTAATGCGTCTTTTGGAGCAAAAATTAATATAAGACCCAGTCTTATTTTACTATAAGACTGTGTATAATTATAATATAATATAATATAATATAATATAATATAATATAATATAATATAATATAATACCGGGTCTTATATTAATTTTTGCTCCAAAAGATGCATTAGAGCTGATTGTCCAGCTAGGTCTTATTTTCGGGGGAACACGGTAGGAAGTTCTTACTGCTTTTTTCATTTCCTTCCCTTTGGTTATAGGCTCTCAAATCTGATCCTTAACATTTATACTCTTCAAATTTGAGGCTCGAGAGATATAATTATTTCTCATCTAAGTTCTCTGAAGTTAGTAACCACTGAGCTTTGGGACAATGTTTTAGTGAGGCAATTGTACACAGGATGGGGTCGTCCACATCAAATCTAGGAAGGTGCCCACTCTCCCTAGTTTAATGGAACCAATACAATAAACATTTGGGGGTAAGAATAAGGGAAAAGATATAGAATGGAAATTTCTAAGCCTTTGTTAGCAATAAAATGTTATAACAAGGACATTTTCCAGAGTTATCTGATTCTTGGGAGTAATAAATTCTCTAGTAAGATTCTGTGGAAAATGATATACAGTAGTAAGGGTTAGAGTTTTGGGCTCTGAAACAGAGGGAACAAAATGTTCTCTCTTTCTCTCTCTTTTTTGTTTGTCCCAAGTGTAATCTTTAGTCAGAATTCTTGCTCCTGATTTCATCCCTGAGTCTATTTTGAGAGTGGCTTTAGTGAAAACTTAATTATTTTGGTGGGAGTGGTGATAAGATTATTTGTTCGCTTTTTTCCCTTATTTTTAAATTAAATTTATTGGGGTGACAATGGTTAGTAAAATTACATAGGCTTCAAGTGTACAATTCTATAATACATCTATATATCACATTGTGTGCTCACCATCCAGTCAGTTCTCCTTCCATCACCATATATTTGATCCCCTTTACCCTCTTCTACTAACCCTTTTCCCCCATACCCTCTGGTAACCACTAAACTATTGTCTGTGTCTGTGAGTTTTTGTTTCATTGTTTGTTTGTTTTGTTCTTTTGTTGCTTTCAGTTTTATACCCCACATATGAGAAAACTTTTTTGCTTACCTTTTTGACTGATGGTGAGATCTTATGATGAATGATTTTTGAGGCAGTAAATTTTAAAATGTAAGCTCTTGGTTTTATGTAAGCAGGGTAACTTTTTCTTCATTTTTTTTTTTCAGGTATTATTCTTTACCATCTCTAAATCCCTTCTGATTTTTTCCAGAAATTGTTTTTTGAAAACAGAAAGAGAACATACCAAGGATCTGGTCAAGTCATGTCTGAGGAACTCAAATGCAAGTAAGTGTCTTGATTCTGGCTCCGTGGGAATATGAGTCAGAGGGGGAACAAAGGATGAGTCACTTCTGTCATCCAAAAAACTGAAAATGTACCAAATATTTTGAAACACAGCAAATGTCATTAAACTTTCTGAGGATATGTAATGGAATTTATATGCTCTGCTTTTTGAAGTGATATACATTTATTATATATATATTTAGAAAATACAGGAAAGGAAAAAAAAAACTATTCAATCAAAATCTTGCAGTGATAAATAATGTTAACAATTTGGATTTTTCTTTTAAAATCTTTTACTACAAAATTCTTTTATAGTTTCAATACTTAAACCTTTAAAATCCTAGAAGAAAAATAATCTCAGAGTAACTTTATTTTACTTTTTCAAAAGGCAAAACAAATGTTTTTCTTGTACCATTATCTTTGGTTTAGTGTTTCGAGAGTGATGCTTAATTTATTTCTCTTAAATGTTGACTTTTAGAGAAGAAACATACCTACATTTTTCTCAAACATGTTATTTACTTAGATATAGAATTTTGAATCTCAATTCAATCTTTGTACTAAACTTGGAATGAAGAAGACAGAATTTTCCGATATTTGTCTTTTAAAAATGAAGGCAATGATGGAGTAAATTATATTGGTTGAGAATGAAATAGAAACACCCTGAATCCTCTGTAAATATTCTTTATTCAGGATTATTTGATGGGTCTCAATATTTTGTTTAAGATCATTTGAGTCTTGGACTTAGTTGGAACATTCAAGATGTTAGCTTTTTTACCATCATTATGAAGAATCATTGACCCAAGACATTTAGCCAATTTTATCTTGGGGCAGGTTAGAAGAGGCGGCAAGAGGAGGGGCAGAGTGAGTTGAGTTCAGTAGTTTGGTCCAGTTATCATCAGTTTTTTTCAGTGACCACAGATTGAACTTCTAATTGCAGCCAACTCTCTCAAAATACTTGTTTTTGGTCACAAAGGGAAATAAAATGAGGGTTCGTGAGTCACTCCACATTTTTTAAAGTTACTAGCAAAACAATTCTCCTAAGGAGGGGGAGTAGTGTCATCTTTATCTTGAAAGAACGCTCTTTAAATAATTAAATAATATGGCAAACTTACAATACAAGATGATGCAGACATTTTAATTGGGGATTCTAGCTGTATCCTTTCTTATAGCTAGGTTACACCCCAGGAAAGTAGCAGAAGTTCATTGAACATCCCTGAGAAACCCAGCATCAGTGACAGCTTGAGGCTTCTTTACCCAAAGCACAGTTGCTACCTGTCATCTTGAAGCAGTAACTTCTAGGGTGGAATTAGTTGAAAGAAGGTAATATTTTTGACTAGGGCCAGAAATTCTCTCCTCAAAAAAGAAGTACAATGTTTGGGTTAGGGAATAATAGAATTTATTGGAGATAAATGCTTCATATGGGAGCCTGGTAAACCTAACCAGAGCCTGCTCCCTTCGTGTTTCTGAAGAAATGGCCTTCATAGGAGAAGTTATCTGGAAGAGTTTGAGAAGATCCCTTTTTGCTTAGAATGTGCTATACAGGACAGATAATGGGTGACTTCATATTAATAAATTGGTTATTGGCCCCCGCTGATGTAATTATTTCTGTGAATTAATTGGATATAACAACTATGTGCCAGCAGAATACAATTGTGAGTGTCATGAATTGATTAGAAAGAAGAGGTTTATGAAGATGATTTAATGACACACGTTTTGGATTGTTTCTGTACAATAGAAAGAACTGCAGTCAAAATAAAGTGTGTGGTTGAAAAGTGCCTTGTTTGAATATATACAGAACAGCTGTTTCCCAAATTAGATGAAACTACATGGATCAATTTCCATTTCCTATTAACCTAGAAAACTCAGATGTATCTTATCACAAGAAAGAAAGGTAGACCTTGGAATAGGCTAAAACCCACCATATTACAAATTAAATTTTTATTTTGATATTCGTTAATTTTTTTAAAAGGAAAAGGGAGAACAATAAAGCTGATTTTTTTCACCTATGCAATAAGGCTTCCCACACTATTGTTCATATTTTTGAAAATTTGAAAGCTGTTTTTCTAATATACAAATGTCTGTTCAAATTTAATAATGACAAAGCATTTTTTCTCTACTAGACAGCTGTTAGACATCAAAATAATGGATTTTGAACTTCAATCTTTAAAACGTGTAAATATTTATATATCTACAGCTTAGGAAAAATGTTCTCTCAATAAGTGCTTAACAAAAACTTTAAATCTCTGCTTTATTTTTATATTATTGTAACATTTCAGGTGTCTCTTAAGAGAAAGTTGAAGCTTCTAACTTACAGTAATAGATTTTCTCAAGTCAAAATCTAAGGTAGCTTAGTGATTTCAGATTATTTAGTCAAAGCTAACTACTCAGTATTTGTTTATCATTTTGACCATGTTTTTATTATAGCTTCATTTATTGAAGTTTTATATCATCAATTGAAAAATTGGCATCTTTTTCAAATAGAAAATTTTAAATCATCTAATAATCTTGATTTGAATAGAGAGTCAACAGAGATGGTCCATTGGAATCACATTTTTGTATTACCTGTTGCTTAGAGTCTATCACTTTATTCATTTATTAAATATTCTGGCATGTCCATAAGGGGGCAGACACTGTAATGTTAGATGGTAGGCAGGCTTGCAGAGATAACAAGACAGAGTCCTTGTCCCTAAGAAGTTGAGAATAGATTATAGCAATACTGTATTGTAAGAGCTATAATAAATATCTGCTGAGGATGTCATTGGAATAGAGGGAAAGACATAACAAGGGTATTTATTGCTGTTTGGGTATAGAGGTAAGGACACATTTCTAAGAAAAGGTGACACAATCTGATATTTGGAAGCTGAATATAACTATTTTCATTATGGCTAAAAACCAAACTCAAGTTAATCTTTTCCATGTTAGAAAAAGCATTTACATATTTACACAAGTGTTTTGTTTAAATCTGGTTACCCTTCCTCTAGACCCCTCTTGATTAGTCTTCCTGCTTATGTTTAATCATATAATTATTTAATTTCAAAAATTTACCCATCGTCTATCCCAATGGTTCTCAAATTTTGTTACATCAGGATTTCATCGATTGATTGTTAAAACATAGATTGCTGGGCTCCATCCCCAAGTTTCTGATTCAGTGGGTATAGGATGGGCATCAGTAATTTGCATTTTTAAGTTCCCAGGTAATGCTGATGTTACTGCTCCATGGACCACATTTGACTGATTATCAGTATCAGCTGGGGATGTTTTAAAAATATAGACTCTTGAGGTCCATTCCCAGAGATTCAAATTTAGTCAAACTTGGGTGGGAACATGGAATCTATATTTTTAATATATTTCCCAACTCAATGCTGATTATCAATAAAGTTTGGGATCCACTGACATAGTCCAATTCTCTGATTTAACAAACAATAAAATTGAGATGTGGAAAAGTTATGAGAATTCATCAAAATTATGCAACTAACAAGGAGCAGAACAAGTTTTCTTTCCCACTATACCTCATTTTTTTTTCCTTTCAAGAAACCATAATGAGATTTCATTCTCTACTGGATCAAGTCAATATTTTTATTCTGACATTCAATGTTTTCCAAAATCTCTCCCTTGTAGCCTATTGTCCCAATAATTAGGCTTGGATACAGTTAAGCCAACCCCAAATCAATGAACATGAAAAAGTATCTACTATAGTCTACGGGAGGAATTGGGTGGATTCAGATTAGAATAACAGTCAGTTACCTTTTTCAAGGAAATTCCCGACAAGTATCACATTCCCAAACATGCACAAATATACATCCCCAAATAGTATTAATAGACAGGTTTATAATAAGAGCTATTGAAGAAGTTCAAAATATCAGATGAGTTTCAGTATAATGAAACAGATGAGATGATGTCATTGAAATGGTGGCATGAGGTGAGCCTCTTGAAATCTCCCCTGGAAATTACAACAGATTGAACAACTATAATTACACAAAGGATTTCTTGCACAGTAGAAAGGCAAGACTAAGAGATGTGCAACTGAAATCATCTAAAGGTGGGCAAATTGGGTAAGTGGGGGAGGAAAGAAGGGGGAAGTATGGAGACACCGGCCTCATGGGCACAGGAGTGCAGAGGGAACTCGGAGCTCAGAGCTCCCTACATTCTGGAGCTACCACAGTGGCAGGAGAGGGATTTTGGACTGCTAGTGCTCCACTTATGGCCCACAGTCCCACCTAAGGGATCAACAGATGACACTGTTGAACCAATGCTCATGGCAAAGACCTCAGAGCAAAGACTGAGGTAAGAAGGGTGAAAATGGAGGTTTAAACCCTCACTGCCAAGCAGAGGATGGAAGGCTTAGGCACAGAGCCTAGCTGCCCCCTCCTCACCTTCCCAGAGCTCGCCCCATACCTACCTGCCCAGTGCTAGAAGAGGAAGAAGGCAGTGTCCAATCAAAAGAACAGAATCTTTGCAGTTCTGAGAACTGCGGCACGTAGCCATGGATGCACACCCCGACTAGTTCTGGTGAAGGATTAGCTAGGCTGGTGGTTACTGCCATTGCTCTGGGCCACCTCTCACGTCCCACCCAGCCCCGCCCCGACCATCTGGGTGGATCCCTGCAAGGTTAAACAGAGCTGCTGACAGGCCCTGAATCTGGTGCAGGAAGAGCTTTGGAACTTCAGAAGCTTTCCACATCCCCCAACAGAGGCAGTGCCCTGAGACCCAGGCAGCCTGCTCACAGAGGAGAAGGAGAAGACCACATTCCAGGGAACCCCCCAAATGTGTGAGAAGCCAGAACGGGGCAGAGAAAATATAACACTACAGCATGAGAGAGAATAAAAGGCTGTAGTTGGAAAGAAAATGAAGCATTTTAACAACACCTACTGGAAAGCAAAGGAAAGACCTCTTCCTACTAACCTGTTGCAGAACCCACTCCTGTAGATGCCTAGGAAGGGAAATAATAATTCAGTAATTGCCATGAATAACCAAGGTAACAAGGGAGCTCTGAAAGAAAATGAAAAGTCTCCAAAAAATGAACTTACAGACATTGAAATATGTGACTTAAATGGCACAGAATTCAAGATTGCAGTTCTGAAAAAACTCAGAGATGCAAGAAAATAGAGACAGGCAGTTTAATGAACTCAGAAACACAATGAAATAACAAAGTGAACATTTTATCAAAGAGATTGAAATTTTAAAATAGAACTAAATAGAATTTCTGGAGATTAAGAACTCAATAAAATAAATGAAGAATGAAATAGCCAACTTAGGTAATAGAGCTGATCAGATGGAGGAAAGAATCAATGACATTGAAGATAGAAATGACACAGATAGAAGAAAAGAGAGACTTGAGAGTTAAGTGAAAAAACTCAACAAGAACTTTCTGACTCCATCAGAAAGAGCAGTATAAGAATAATGGGCATACCAGAAGGAGAAGAAAGGGAGAAGGGAACAGAGAGTATATTCAAACAAATAGTTGACGAGATCTTCCCAAACTAGTGGAAAGAACTGGATCCTTGAATCCAAGAGGCAAAGAAAACACCTAATTACCTCAATCCCAACAGGCCTTGTCCAAAGTACGTTGTATTGAAGCTATTAAGAACTAATGACAAAGAAAAAGAATTCTCAAGGCAGCGAGGGAAAAGAATATGGTAACCTACAAAGGAAAGCCCATTAGATTATCATCAGATTTTTCAGCAGAAACTCTACAAGACAGGAGGGAGTGGACTCAAATATTTAAACTATTGAAAGAGGGAAATTATGAGCCAAGAATTATATATCCAGCAAAGATATCCTTTAGATATGAAGGAGGAATAAAGACCTGTCCAGACATACAGAATCTGAGGGAATTATCTAACACAAGACCTGCACTACAAGAAATAACTGAAGGAGGCTCTATTTGACCTGAAACAAAAAGAGAAAGAATACAAAACCATGAGTAGTATTATGAACAGACAGACAAAAGCAGGAAAAGGCAAGCCCTACACCAAATAAGACACTATACACTTAAACATACCATGTTTCCCCGAAAATAAGACCTAGCCAGACAATCAGCTCTAATGCATCTTTTGGAGCAAAAAATAATATAAGACCAGGAATATAATATAATATAATATAATATAATATAATATAATATAATATAATATAATACTGGGTCTTATATTAATTTTTGCTCCAAAAGACGCATTAGAGCTGATGGTTCAGCTAGGTCTTATTTTTGGGGAAACACTATACAGGGTAATATACAGGGTAAAGAAGAAAAAAAAAACACTTAAAGAAAAAGAGGAAAAAGACATCTTGCTACTGCAGCACAGAAATCAACTCATAGCATAAATAGGGATAATTAGTGACAAAAAAACATAAAAGGGGGGAGAGTAAAGTTCTGAACTGGCATAAGGAAATGGAGAAAATAATCATGCTGAAGAAAATGGAATACTCTAAATATCAAACTTTCTTTTACATAAACTTAATGGTAACCACTGAAAAAATATCCAGAACTGAAACAAATAACAATTAAAGAAGAAACAGAGGGAAAAATCATAGAATACCACCGCGCTGAAAGAACAGACAGCAACAAAAAGGCAAAGAAACAATGGAGACACAGTCCTACAAGAAAACCAAAGATAGAATGATAGGAAATCCTCATAAATCAATAATCACCCTAAATGTAAATGGACTGAACTCACCAATAAAAAGGCACAGCGTAGCAGATTGGATCAAAAAACTAAAACCAACCATATGCTGTCTCCAAGAGACACATCTCAGCTACAAAGACAAACAGACTCAAAGTGAAAGGGTGGAAATTGACATTCCAAGCAAATGGTATCCAGAGAAAATCAGGTGTAACCATCCTGATATCAGATGAAAGAGGCTTCAGGATAAAAAAGGCAACAAGAGACAAAGATGAACGTTTCATAATGATAAAGGGGACTGTACAACAGGAAGATGTAATAGTCATAATATATATGCCTCCAATCAGGGAGCACTGAAATGTACAAAGCAACTACTAACAGAACTAAAGGGAGGTTGACCAAAACACAATTACAGTAAGGGACATCAATACATCATTGACAGCTATGGATAGATCATCCAAACAGAAAATGAAGAAATATCAGCCCTAAATGTATCAACCCGTAATGTAATGTATTTACATTACATATGTAATGTATGTATACATTAGATGAAATGGAAATAATTGACATTTACAGAGCACTTCATCCTAGAACATCAGACCATACATCCTTTTCTAGTGTACATGGAACATTCTCAAGGAGAGTCCCTTTATTGGGACATAAAACTAGCCTCAGCAAATTTAAGAAGATTGAAATCATCCCAAGCATATTCTCTGATCACAAGGCTTTGAAATTGAATATCAACTGCAAAAAGAAAGCAGGAAAAACCACAAATATGTGGAGATTAAACAACATACTTTTAAAGAAGAACTGGGTCAAAGAAGAAATAGGAGAGATCAAAAGATACATAGAAACAAATGAGAATGAAAATACATCCTACCAAAATTTATGGGATGCAGCAAAAGCAGTTTTAAGAGGAAAATTTACATCATTACCGGCCTATCTCAAGAAGCAAGAAAAATCACAAATAACCTCATGTTACACCTTAAAGAACTAGAAAAAGAACAAATGAAACCCAAGATCAGCAGAAGAAAGGAAATAATAAAAATCAGAGCAGAACTAAATGAAATAGAGAACAAAAAGACAATAGAAAGAATTAATGTGACAAAGAGCTGGTTCTTTGAAAAGATTAACAAAATTGACAAACCCTTGGCTAAACTTACTAAGATAAAAAGAGAAAAGACACTAATAAACAAAATCAGAAATGAAAGAGGGGAACTTATCACAGATGCCACTGAAATACAAAGGATCATCCAAGAATACTATGAAGGACTATATGCCACCAAATTCAATAACCTAGAAGAAATGGACAACTTGTTAGAAACATATAGCCTTCCTAGGCTGAATCATGAAGAATTGGAAAATCTAAGCAGACCGATCACCAATAAGGAAATTGAATCAGTCATCCAAAACCTTCCCAAAAGCAAAAGTCCGGGACCAGATGGCTTCACTAGTGAATTCTACCAAACATTCAAAGAGAACCTAATACCTATCCAACTCAAACTCTTTCAAAAAATTGAAGAGACAATACTCCCTAACTCATTTTATGAGGCAAACATTACCCTAGTACCAAAACCTGGTAAGGATAACACAAAAAAGAAAATTACAGAGCAATATCTCTGATGAATACAGATGCAAAAATCCTAAACAAAATTCTGGCAAATTGAATGCAACAATGCATTAAAAAGGTTACACATCATGACCAAGTGGGGTTCATCCCCTGGGCACAAGGATGGTTCAACATATGCAAATTGATCAATGTGATACATCACATAAACAAAATCAAGGACAAAAATCATATGATTATATCAATAGATGCAGAAAAAGCATCTGACAAGATACAACATCCATTTATGATTAAAACTGATTTAAAATGGGTGTAAAAGGAAAATACCATAACATAACAAAGGCCTATATGACAAACCCTCTGCTAATGTCATAATTAATGGTGATAAACTGAAGCACTTTGCTTTACATTCAGACACACCACAGGGATGTCCCCTATCACATCTGCTTTGCAACATTTGAAGTCTTAGCCAGAGCAATCAGGCAAGAGAAAGAAATAAAAGGCATCCAAATTGGGAAGAAAGAAGTAAATTTTCACTTTTTGCCGATGACATGATGCTATATATAGAAAACTCTAAAGACTCCACCAAAAAGTTATTAGAAACACCGAATACAGTCAAGTTGCCGGCTACAAAATCAACGTACAAAAGTCCATTGCATTCCTGTACACTAACAATGAAATCTCGGAAAAAGAAATTAAAAAAAAAACAATTTCTTTTGCAATTGCAACAACAAGAATAAAATACCTAGGAATAAACTTAACCAAGGATGTGAAAGACCTATATGCTAAAAACTATAAGAAATTTTTAAAAGAAATTGAAGAAGACACAAATAAATGGAAAGACATTCCATGTTCATGGATTAGAAGAATTAACATTGTTAAAATTGCCTTATTACCCAACGCAATATACACATTTAATGCAATCCCCATCAAAATCCCAATGACTTTATTTTTTAAAAGAAATAGAACAAAAAAATCATCAGATTTGTATGGTACCACAAAAGACCCTGGATAGCCTAAGCAATCCTAAGAATAAAGAACACTGTTGGAAGTATCACACTCCCTGACTTCAGCTTGTACTACAAGGCAACAATAAACAAAACAGTATGGTATTGGCAGAAAAACAGACACACAGGCCAACAGAATAGAATTGAGAACTCAGAAATCAACCCACATAAATATGGACAGATAATTTTTGACAAAGAAGTCAAAAACATACAATGGAGAAAAGACAGCCTCTTCAATAAATGGTGCTGGGAGAATTGGAAAGCCATGTGCAAAAGAATGAAACTGGATGCTATCTGTCACCATGTACCAAAATTAATTCAAAATGGATCAAAGACTTAAGCATAAGACCAGAAACAATACACTACATAGAAGAAACCATGAATACTACACTTATGGACCTTAGGCTCAAAGAGCATTTTATGAATTTGACTCCAAAGACAAGGGAAGTAAAAGCTAAAATAAATGAATGGGACTATATCAAACTTAAAAGCTTCTGCACAGCAAAAGAAACTATTGACAAAATAAAGAGGCAACCAACTAAATGGGAGAAGATTTTTGCAAACAGTGCCTCTGATAATGGGCTAATATCCAAAATATACAAGGAACTCATGCAACTCAACAACAAAAAGCCAAATAACCCAATTGAAAAATGGGGAGAGGACTTGAAGAGACATTTCTCCAAAGAGGACATAGAAATGGCCAATAGACATATGAAAAAAGGCTAAACATCACTAATCATCAGAGAAATGCAAATAAAAACCCAATGAGACATCACCTCACACCAATTAGAATAGTTATCATCAACAAGATAAATAATAACAGGTGACGGAGAGGCTATGGAGAAAAAGGAACCCTCATATGCTGTTGGTGGGAATGTAGATTGGTGCAGCTGCTATGGAAGGCAGTGTGGAGGTTCCTCAAAAAATTAAGAATAGAATTACCATTTGACACAGCAATCCCCCTCCTGGGTATCTACCCAAAAAATTTGAAAACATTTATCCATAAAGATATATGTGCTCCAATGTTCATTACAGCTTTATTTATGGTGGTCAAGACATGGAAATAACCAAGGTGTCCTTTGATAGATAAACGGATAAAGAAGTTGTGGTATATATATATGCAATGAAATACTATTCTGCCACAAGAAAAGATGAAATAGGACCATTTGTGACAATATGGATGGATTTTGAGATTATTATGCTAAGCAGAATAAGTCAGACAGGAAGTCGAGAACCATGTGATTTCACTGATATGTGGTATATAAAACTGAAAACTTTAAATAAAAGAACAAGGCAAACAAATGAAGAAATAAAAACTCATAGACACAGACAATAGTTTAGTGGTTACTGGAGGGTAAGGGGGAAGTGGGATTGTAGATGAGGGTAAAGGGGATTAAAAAAAAAAAAAAAGAAAGAAAAAGAAAACAAGAAGCAGATATTTGTATAGATCTATCTGCCAGACACTGTGCTAGCTTTTTAGAGATGCAAAAAGTATTATGACTTAGGATTTTATCTAAGAAAATCATAATACAACTATGCAAAAAACAACTGACTATGCTATAACACGACTAATGTATAAAAATGGCATGAATAAAATTCTGTCAGAATATAGAAGTGGCAGTGATTAATTTAGCTGGAATATGTAGAAATGTTAACAGAAAG
Source organism: Rhinolophus sinicus (assembly GCF_036562045.2). NCBI lineage: Eukaryota > Metazoa > Chordata > Mammalia > Chiroptera > Rhinolophidae > Rhinolophus > Rhinolophus sinicus. Next base: position 112,257,071 of record NC_133755.1, read on the forward strand.
GGTGATAGAAATGGCATTTACACATCTGTACATTTTTTTTTTTTTTTTTTTTTTTTTTAGATTTGGGTGCTCTTCCTTTAGTCTCATCTCTTGATTAATCTTTGCTAGGTGAAGGACAGGGCAGAGCAAAAACACAAAGTGAACCTGTGACATGGACTGTTTCACAAATAGGTAGTAGACCGACAGTGCTAAAACACAAAGCATGTAGAATCAGAATGATATTCATGAAGATTAATTTGAGTTGGGCTTCAAAGAATGTGTGGAATTTAGTAAATAATACTAACTTTTGCACACAGTATTAAATTTATATTTTTTTCCCCTTAGAATTATTTATCTTTTATTTCCAACTACAGAAAATTTTACCCATTCCCCAGGTTCACATCAAGTCCCTAAAAATTCCAACATTGGCGTTAAGTCCACCCTGTCTAAGCTTCAGTTACCTCTGGTGATTAAAGAAATGTAGAAGTCTTGGCCCCCACTTTAGAGGTTTTGATTCTGGAGATTTGTTTTCAAGATGTCTGATTGTGGGACCCTAGGATTACTAATTGGTAGTTTTTCATAGCTCATTCTGATCTGAAACACTGGCCTACCAAATGTCAATACCTAGGATGAGATAAATACATATTTGCTGAATTGACTGTTTCTCTGCAAACTAAATGCTTAAGCAAGGTCTCCTCCTAATTTTATTTGCTTTATACCAGGAAGATGTTTTAATGTACACATTTACTCTAAGATCCAAGAGGTCAAATCAGGAAAGACTTTCCTATATAATCATTTTGGGGATAAGGAACTCAATCTGTCTATATCCTCTCATCAATACACATGGTTCAATCAAGAAATACCATCTCACCATCTTGTTTAGACTATAACAAAAGAAGGATTCTAAATGTATGTGGTTTTAATGTCAATATTTTTCATATATAGCTCTAAGATGAATTTTAACTCATCAACCAAATTTAATCAAATTGTTCAAATTGCATACATATTACAGAAAACTCTGGAAACAAAAATTTCTAAATGAACTTCATTGGGTATTGAAGAATTAGTCATTATTGAGTATAACCAGATTTCTAAATTCTGTTCACATTAGTCATAGAGCTTTGTCTGTGTGAATAATGTAATTAGAACAGTTGTTGATGATGACTTGTTTATCTTTGACCATTTAGTAAGCATTTTTAATGAGTAACTTTTGAATTATTTGTATGCCCTCACAGGCCATAATGAATGCATCTTTTCAAAATATAAATAAACTATTTTTTTTCTGAGACATGATGTTCTGGAGTCAAATCCCATAGCTGTCTATTTAATTAGATCTTGCTGGGTTGCTATTTTATCAGTAGGCGTTACACTAGCTCAATACTCAAGGTCAATATAGACATGACTAAGAAAATCATGTTTTCTCATGGACAAAAGATGGGAACTTGGAGAGTAAAGCAAAACATATTCAGAATATAATGACATTTTAAAGTATTTTATAATTAATATTTTTCTGAGTACTATAGACACTATGTTCCTTGCTCCTCCAGTCTTTCAGTGAGAGGACATTTAGGCATACATGATACACAAGGACTAATATTATGGGATTTACATAAAAATGGTAGAGTATAAAATGCTATTCCAAAGTATAGTGTTTATAAACTGTATCATGTGTGTGAATCACTTCCCCTCTGTTCATAGTATGTACCTTTTCATGTTATTATGTGAAAAATTTTTATTTACCAGGTATCATTTCAATATCATATTTTCTAAAAACGAGATTTAATATGGCAAATCAACATAGGTAGAAATTAATAGAACCTAAGGTGTTTTATAAAGGGATAATAGGTTAGGCCATATTGTTATATATGTACACTTGAAATATGTAAAGTTGAGTAAGTGCCAGAACTGGCATTTGAACCAGGTAACAGACTCCAGAATTTCTGATCTCAATCACTGAGAGAGGAATTTGCCTATATAACTCCTAATATTAAAATTCATGCTGGGAGTAAGAAAGCCCCTTATAAGATGAAGGGGTAAATTCTGTGGCTATATAATGTTGAACAAATTATTTTAACACTCTGCCTGCTACATGAGAAAATTCATTTGCTAAACTATAAAAAATGTATTTAAATTAAAAATAAATAGAATATATTGCCTAATTTTTTAATATAGTGGAAAAAACATTAAACTTAGAATCAGGATTCTGATTCTCTCTGTCTAGACCCATGGTTCTCTAAACTATGCCACAAAGCACCCTGGAAAACGGACAGTGAACTTACAGGGGTACCATGAGGTATTTTAACATTTCTTTTTTTTTTTTTGAAGGAAACACAGTGACACTTGTCATATGTTGGTCACTACATAAACTGCTAGCTCAAGGTATTTCACAGTTTTGACATTGTCCCACTACATTTCCTTCAATTATATCATATATTTGTGAAAATAAGGTTTCAATAGTCACTATGATAAAAAGCAAGTAGCAGGTGAAAATCAAATGTGGAACAGAAAATGAGGATGATGGTATATGACCAATTCCAAGGTTTGGGAAATAATGCAGTGCCTAGTAAGAGCACATATCCCATTGATAAGTAATGATGGTTGAGAATATTTTTTTTCCTTTCAATTAACATGTGTGATTTTGTTTAAATGGCTACTAAGTTGTTAGAGCATAAATAATTTCAGTTGTTTGGATGTAAGTACTTAATAAACAGAACTATTTGATATTTATTTTGTACTAGGGACATCATAGAAAACTTACTGAGAATCTAAGGGCTTTGTGAACTGAGAAATTTGAGGAAACTGGAGTAGAAGTTTGCTTTTTGGTATATTGAAGTAGTTTTTTCTTGGCTTCAATTTTCTTATCTGAGAAAGAATGGGCCAGAGCAAATTGCCTCAAATGCTAGTCTAATTCTAACAGGCAGTGATTCTATAACAAGGCACAAGGTAATTTAGGTGACTTTTACAATTCCATATCCCATTCGCCTACAGTACTTAAACACTGTCTTAAATTGAGTAAAACATAGAATGTAGCTATCCCATTTAATGATTTTTCTAATGTATTTTAAACCAGATCTTTTAAAATAAATGAACTGTTGGATGTAGTAAATGACTTAGACATTTTACAAATGTGTCTCACCTTCCTCTTTAATCTATAGAGCTCATGGGGTTGTTTTGTTTTGTTTTTGGCATTTAGGTGTTTTCTCCACTTGTTAACACATTGAATTAGAAAATTCCCAGAGTAAGTGAAAATCTGTAAGTGAAAATACTTTGTAAATATTGGAAAATCCAAAGTGTCTGAACTACCTAAGAAAATATTATCACATGAAAATTTCAAATAAAAAACAAGTAGCCCACTATTTCCAATAAAAACCCTGGCTAATAACCACACTACAATTGCATTTGTTTATATTGCCAACTTACACAAGGAAATGCCCATTTAGAAAATTGGTGAATGTGTGTTTATAAAAAATAGTACTTGCTACATGGAACAGTATTAGATTCTTAGTAGGCATCTATCAAATAATTGCTTTTTTATTTCAGGTACAATAGGTTCATATCACTTGGTAGGTTTTTTTGGGGGGTGTTTTTGGCTAAAAATGTTGGCCAAAAATAGGTGTTATGTTGCATCCAGATGATTAATACATTTGATTTTATTGGCAATGCTGAAAAGAAAGAAAATTGCAAAATATTTGTGAGATATTCAACCCTTGGTTCAGTGAATTTAGAAATGCAGAAAAAAGATCTTTTATTTTGGACAACTGCATAGTAGCAGAATGGCTTTGTGAATGGAGTGTGAGTTCTTGCACAGTATACATTTAATGGCTGTTTGTTGAATTAAAACAAGCAAAAAGAAAAGTCCCCCAAATTGCCACCCATTGATTTAATTCTATAGTAAACTGCATACATGGAAAGAAGTAATTCAAATCTTTTCTTGGTCATATGGCCATAGAGAAGAGTTCACAGTTGATTAGTCTGAATAAAAGTTGTGGAATATTTAAACAACTATATCTAAGTTTAAATTATTTCATTTTTCAATAGTAATAAAGATTTCCTCGATGAATGAATATAGAAAAAGTGGTGCATATATATGCACAAGGGAATATTATTTAGCCTTAAGAAAGAAGGAAATCCTGCCATTTCGGACAACATGGATGAACCTGGAGGATATTACGCTAAGTGCAATAAAGCAGACTAGAATGACAAATACTACATGAAACCGCTTATATGAGGAATCTAAAATAGTCAAGCTCATAGAAGCAGAGAGGAGAATGGTGGTTGCCATGTGCTGGAGGGAGAATGGGGAGGTATTCGTCAACGGGTACAAAGTTTCAATTACACAAGACGAGCAAGTCCTAGAGATTTATTATACTATAGAGCATAGTACCTGTAGTTAGCAATGTCGTATCGTATACTAAAAAATTTAAGAGAATTGATCTTATGTTAAGTGTTCTTATCACAAAATAAGTAATAAAGAGGCCGGGAGGAAACTTTCGAAGTGATGAATATGTTTATGGCATAGATTGAGGTGATAGTTTCACAGGTGTATACTAATCTCTAAACTCATTAAGTTGTATACATTAAATATACAGCTTTTTGTATGTTAATCATACCTCAGTAAAGTGGTATAAAAAAAGATTTCCTCTAGGTAGCAAAGAAAACACTTGGTGCTTTAAAATAAAAATGAAGAGTGGTAAATATGTAAAACCTTACAGACCATCCATTGTTTCCAAACAAAATTTAGATACATTATAAGGCCTTGGTTGGATCACAATAAGGGTATCTATCTTGGAGACAAATAATCAATTATTATTTTTTTGCAAGTGAACTGAAGTGGCTGGAACAGTTCTGTCCATTTTTTTTTAGCAGTCTATTCAGTGTTTGTATACATTTGTTTCAAATACTTATTGCTATAAATTGATTTAATTAAGTGTATTAGTTTCCTATTGCTGCTGTAACAAATTACTACAAACTTAGTGGCTTAAACAATACAAATTATTATCTTACAGTTAAGGAGGTCAGAATTCTCAGTGGGCAAAAATCAAGGTGTCAGCAGAGCTGTGTTCCTTCTGCCGCTCTAGGGAAGAATCAATTTCCTTGCCTTTTCCAGCTTTCAGAGGCTGTACTCATTTCTTGGCCGCAGCTCTCTTTATACTAAAAGCCAACAATCACCTCACTGACCTCTGCTTCCATAATCACATCTTCTCTGCCTCCAGCCTCATTCTTTCCCTTGTAAGTACTCTCCTGATTACATCATCCCATCTGGTTCTGCACAGTGGCTTTTTCCATGTAAGATAACATCTTTGCGGGGGGTGGGGGTGGTGTCATTCTTCTTACCATATTAAGGTATACCCTGCTTTATTCAATGAATATTCTATGAAGGCTCTAAGTTTACTAGATTAGCTCCTCTAGTTTGACACATAGAATTCAGACTTATATTTGGTAGAGTAATTATAAATCATACACTAATCAGATATTACCACATATTTCTTTAAATGCAGCTCGAAGTGACAGCAAGAAAGTGAAATGATGAGACTGACTTGTAGTATAAAAAATTTTCTACAATTTGAAAACAGTTTTTAAATTTAAAGTTTGTTTTAGGTTTCCATTTACCTGAAACCTGAAGAACATTTGCCAGTAGTTTTATAGTAAATGAGCAAGATGAATAAATGGCCCTGTTTAGAAATTAATTTTTATTTATGGAGATGGAACACAGCTTTCGTTTGTTCTCCAGGAAGAAAGTTCTTTCCTACCAGAAGGGGCTTAAAGTACCCCATCTATTGGCATAGCACGTAGAGCTTGTTGGTTTCACACAGCGATTTCAGCTGCCAAGAACACAGTGCCATTGGAGACAAATAGTAGTAACATCATACAGCTCTTGCATCAAAAAAGCTGGTGGCCAGCAATTTTTTAGAACAGAGGTTCTCAGTCCTTATTATGGATAAATATTACCTGGGGAATCTTATGAAATTGCAGATTCTGACTCACATCTGTGGAGTCCTAAGATTCTGTGTTTCTTATGAGGTTCCAAATGATACTGATGCTGTTGGTTTCTGAACCACACTTTGCATATCGGGGTGGTAGAACATTCTGAAATGGAACAAAGGCTGCAATAGAAATCACCTTATAAAAACATAGTTCTTAACACATTGCTTTGAATTAGTAATTAACAATAAAAATTTTGTTGTGAACTCAGAACTAATAAGAAATGAGTATTTCAATAAAGATTGGGTAGGACATATGGTTACCACCTTTTCTTTAGCGAGGAAGAAGTGAAATTATATTTTAATTAGAATCCTCTATATACTCTTTCCAGTCACTTACAAGTAGGAACATATGGTAAAAAATATTGTTCACATTATGATCCATGAATTTACTTCTTCTCAATACACTTTTTTCTTCACTTAAAGAATACCTTATATTATTGTTATATATGTAGTTGATATCACTGGTTGGTTCTGTTTCTGGGATCAAGTTTCAGTGCCCAGATTGGGAAAATCTAGGTGAGCCCTAACTCTTGACAATTCCATTCTTATTTTTGAAGGTTAGTTTTTACAGGGCTCTCTATTTAAACTTCATATTTGTTTCTCTTACCTGAAAATAATCAGATGATAAAGCATCAAGCAAGTAAATAAATAATACGATATCAGACAGTTAAACAGATGCAGTTAATATAATGGTAGTGAGAAAATTGTGTTCGGCAGAGATGGATGAAGTCAAGCAAAAGTTGGGGGTAAAAATTCTAGGCTGAAAAGAATAGCAGATGTAAAGACCTTGATCAGAAGAACAGCTAGTCTTACTTGCGGAATGAAAAAGTCAGTGTGGCTGGAGTGAAGTGAGTGAAGAAGAGAATGGAGGAAATGACCTTGAAGAGTTTGTAGAGAACAGATGATGCTGCACTTTGTGGGCTGTGATGTTAAGAAGTTTGGATATTATTCGAGGTGTGATGGAAGTATACTAGAACGTAACAGAGGCAAAAGGAACAGATTAATTACTGGAAATCTACAAGTCTGTTATTTGACCTCCTCTCTATGTTCCCCATTAAGGCACCTACGACTCTATTTCCTATTTGTTTATTTTATGGCCTATCTTCCAATAGTGAATGTAAGGTCCTTGAATTTTCAAGTTGCTCATCATTATGTCCCCAGTGCCCAGAACACTGCCTGACCTGTGATAATTTCTTAGTAATTTGGAGTTTTCTGAAGGCATGGTAGGTAGGACTTTTTGGTTGATGAGTTTGAGGAGAAGATACAAAAGAGTCTAAGATAAGAAGTATGTTTTTCCTTCCGACAAAATGGATTTTAAAAGGTACACTATAACACAGCTAAAAAAAACGAAACAACAAAATGAAGTCATAATGATTAATTATGTTTGGAAAGAAATACAATTTGAGTCTAGCTTGAAATATATTAAAATTAGGATTAATGGTGAGATATTCAAGGGGGAAATGTTCTGTAGTAATTTGGAGAGGAGAGACTCCTGTAGTGAATCTTATTCCCACAACACCAGTTCCATGTGATTTAATAGGTGTTCTGCCAAGGAAAAGTCACAGAGTTCACATCTGCTCACAGGATCTTTCTTTCTCCTCTTTTTATTGGCTTTGGTACTTCTCCAGGTCTTCATTTTCATCTATATTATTATTTGTTTTCAGTATGTCCTTAAGCTGATTTTCTTCATTATAATGATAATTTATTATAATAATCTCAAAATGTATATATTTTTGTATTTATTTTAGTTAATTATGTATATTTAAACTTTTAGCATGTTCTTTAAACTAATTTTCAAAATTAAAAAAAACAACAACCTGTAGTTTATATTTTATTGCTGTCGTTCTAGAAAAAGCACGCATGGCATGTAGGTAGATGTATGACAGGCATTTGAGAGGAATACCTGAGGGCTTATCATGCCCTGAAAAACATGGTTTGATGTTTAGAATTGCCCTACTACTCTCAGTTGCCTTTACTTAGCTCTCCTAACTTCTAGTTCCAGCACTGGTAAAAATAAGTAGGAATTATCATAACAATACTGTCTTTTTATATCTCAGGTTTTCTGTTCTAAATAATACTGGGCATCATGGTCTGAGTTGGGTCCCCCTTCCCCCAAATTGATGTGTTGAAGATTTAATCCTCAATGTAACTGGATTTGGAAATAGGGTCCTTAAGGAGGTAATTAAATGAGGTCATAAAGGTGGGACCTAATACAATATGGCTGATGTCTTTAGAAGAAGAGAAAGAGACACAAGGGTTATACATGCACCGAGCAGAGGCCATGTGAGGACAAAAGGGGATGGTGGTCATCTGTAAACCAAGGACAGTGACCTTAGGAGAAAACAACCCTGCCAACACCTTTATCTTATACTTCCATCCTCCAGAACTATGACAAAACAAATTTCTGTTGTTTAAACCACATGATCTGAGATATTTTAGTAGAGCAACCCTAATAGACTAATATACCAGGTTCTAAACCATCACTGCTATATGTAAAGCTAGCTGTGAAACACAGAGCTTCCTCTCCTAAGCCAATGGGCAGAGCTAGACACATGGCTGTCCCTGACGTGAGGGGACCAGTAAATACCGTGTGCCAAATACCGAAGGAGAGCAGAATGGGGTACTGGGCAGTAGTAGTGATGTGTACTGCATGCCCAGTTGTCGGTTGTTTTTCTTAATGGATTATATTGATTTCTCATCCTCTTCTTATTGCCTCTCTAAGACCTCGTACTCCCATTGACTTGCATCCACATTTGATTTTGCTTTTCCACTTACAGAATGTAAGTTTTTTATAACTAGCTATTCAGTTCCATTATTACATACGTATGTGACTTGCTCTGGGAGGCCTATTTATCATCACAAAATAGTTCCAATTCAGGAGATTAAAATTACTTTGAGAACTCATGTTCAATTAATAAAAGGCGTATATGGATATATATATATATCCATCTCTGCCCAACACAGTTCTCTATCTCTCCATTCTTTCCTTCATCCTTTTAACTACCTGAAATTGTATAATAGCAACATGCACACCTATTGCCTATTCTTTTCTAATATAAGTCTCTAATAAAAGGAACAAAGGTTTCATGGAGAAATGGCTGGAGAAGAAAGCACACAAGATGAACCTGGAACAACTAACTTAAAGGAAAGAAATAATAATACAGATGATGGGTCATGTCAAAAGAACACAGGAGCCAGTAAAGAGTTATCAATGGCCAAAACTGAAGCAGTTTGAGCAACAAAATAAATAAAATATTATTAGATTACAGTAAGTCCTCATTTAGCATTATCAATGGGTTCTTGTAACTGTGGTAAAATAGAGTACAACGAAACCAATTTTACCACAGGCTAATTGATATAAACAAGAGTTAAGTGCCTAGGGCATCTCATCAATGTTATAATGAAACAACATTGATCAAAATGTTATTCTACTACATACTGTATAACCAAAAGTATAAAATGAATATCTATGAATCCATACAGGTGTAAATAATTTCTTAAGTAAATTAATACATGGAGAAGAGAAAAATATCCTATGCAGAAGAATTCCAAATAAATTATGTAGATACCCTGCTCTAAGGGAGGGGGAGCATAAGTTCCCACTTCTTAAGTGTGGGATGTGCATAATGACTTTATTACAAAAAGTACAACATAGAAACTGGGGGGGAGAGTAACTTACTAGTGGAGAAACCTGACAAGCACTACTTCAGCCAGGTGATCAAGGTCAACTTCAACAGTCACAAGTTATGTTGATAGTATGTAGCCTTGATATAATGTAATGAAAATGACCCTCCACCTCTATGACATTCCTCCCCAAAACATATAACCCAAGGCCAATTGTGAGAAAAACACGATTTATGTAGAGAAGCATTTTACAATATACCTGACCAGAACTCCTCAAAGTTGTCAAGGTCATCAGAAATAAGGCAAGTGTGAGAAATTGTCACAGCCAAGATAAGCCAAAGAAAACATGACAATGAAATGTAATGTGGTACCATGATGGGATCCTGGAACAGAAAAAGGACATTACATATAAATAAAGGACATTACATACAAAGCTGTATAAACTATGGACTTTAGTTAATAATAATGCCTCAATATGGGTTTATTAATTGTAGCCAATGTAGTATACAGTAAGATAGTTATGGGGAAACTACTGATTTTACTGTCTGTACACATTTGCTGTATATCTAAAGCTTTTCTTTAAAAAGTATATTGATAACAAAATATGGTTGAGAGAAAAATATTTCAACGTATTACATCCTATTTGGTAGGACCATGCTAGGAGATTTTATTAATCTTGGCTCAGGAAAACATTTGCCCACCCTAAGTGAATACAGTCTCCTAGAATGTTGCTAGAGGAAACATTTATGTTAGAAAACAAAAGCCCGTATGTACAAAGCTAAAGAATCCTTTATTTCTTGCCATATGGCAAACTGATGTTGGCATAGATAAGAGTGGGTGAAATAATTTGACCCTATTTAATGTTAGAACTATGGTTTTTAATTACCTGGCACATGTAAAAGGAACTTTTTTCTTCTAAGGCTGATTTAGCAAACTTCAAAATGAACCTGGGGTGTTCTGGCAATTATGTTATTTCTGCCAGGATGCATGCAAATTTTTTAGATATCTGGTCTCAATTTGACAGTCTTTTGAACTTGATATATATATATATATATATATATATATATATATATATATATATATATATATTATGTGCCATCAGCTGACATAATAATTTCAGGAGATCTGATACACAGATTGGCAGTATTTTACTTTATTTCCCTCATAACAAAATAAATCTTGACTAGGGATAAATGTAATTCTTGAGCCCATTAATGAGGTATTGTGTAAATCAAAGAGGTAACTAAAAACACCTGGGTGAATTAATTTCTGAGCAGAATCTGCTAATGTTGACTAACACCCAAGCATTTCTCAGTGTCCCTCATAACACCAGTTCCATGTGATTTAATAGATATTCTGCCAAAATCTGTGGTCATGTAAGTTTGGGAAAAGCTGTTTAACTAAATTAAGTAGATTTTCCCCAAGACTTCCCATAATATACTAATGCGTTTTGTGATTCCTCAGTTTGTATAATTTCCTAAGATTTTTGACCATAAAATCCATTTTTAAAGAAAACATTATTATTCTTAGAAAACAGTTTCTGTGGAGCTCAATATCTCAAAGGCTAGTCTTATGACTGGCAGCATCAGCATCAATCAGAAAATTGTTAAAAGTGTAAATTCTTGTGCAGGACCTTAGACCTCCTTAACAGAAAGTGTTAGGTTGGCGCCCAGTGATCTGCTTTTATCAATTCTTCCAGGTGCTTCTGCTGCATGCTAATATTTGAACACCATTCGTCTAGGAGAAACTCACATCTTGATCTTAGAGACCAATACTGTTGATTGCTTATTATCTTTACTATCTTCTCCTTCAAAAGATTGACATCTTCAAGTAGGCTGAAAGGCACTACTTCATCTTGACTTTCAAAGGAGATGTATATGAGTTCTTAGTACTAGGAGTGGGATCAGAAGGATATATATTGGTTAGGATATCTGAGATAACCAAAAGACTTCTTTGTTTCTATAAGCATCAGATTTCCCCCCCGCTTTTATTGATTTCTAGTTTTATGCCGTTGTGGTCAGAAAAGATACTGGATGTGATTTCAATCTTCAACATTTGTTAAAACTTGTTTTGTAACTTAATATATGGTCTACCATGGTGAATTTTATATGCATGCTTGAGAAGAATGTGCACTCTGTTGCTCTTTGGTGCAGTGTTCTATGTATATCTATTAGGTTTATTTGATTTAAAATGTGCTTCAATTCCAGTATTTCCTTCTTGATTTTCTATCTGGGTGATCTATCCATTATTAAAAGGAGGATATTGAAGTCCTCTGTTATTATTGTATTGCTATCTATTTCTCCCATCAGATCTGTTAATATTTACTTTATATAAGCGATCCAATATTTGGGAAATATGTATCTGCAATTGATATACTCTCTGAATGAATTGACCCCTTTATTATTGTATAGCTATCTTTTTTGTGTCTCTTGTTATCATTTTTGCTTAAATTATATTTTGTCTGATGTAAGTATTGCATGGAATATATTTATCTGTCTCTTCACTTTCAGCCAATGTGTGTGTCATTAAAGCTAAAATGAGTCTCTTGTAGGCAGCATATATTTCGGTCTCTTTTTTTTTTGCTTGTTTGTTTCAATTCAGCCACTTTCTTTTGATTAAAGAATTGAATCCATTTACATTTAAATTGATTATCGACAGATAAAGATTTACTCTTGCCATTTTGTTGTCTTATGTTTTGTAGTTAGTTCCTTTATTCCTTTTTTCCTCTCTTGTTTTCTGTAGTAATTTATTTGTTATTTGTTGTGACATGCATTGATCTCTTTCTCCTTATGTTTTATGTGTCTATAATAGATTTTTACTTTGTGGTTACCATGAGACTTACAAGAAATATATTATAGATATAACAGTTTATTTTAAGCTGATAACAACTTAACTCTGATATCGCAAAAAACTACTTTTCTCTGCCACATTTTATGGTTTTGGTGCCACAATTTACAAATTTTTGTATTGTGTATCAAATAACAAATAATTGTAGCTATAATTATTTTAATACTTCTGTTTTTAAACCTTTATACTAGAATAAAAGTTATTTATACACCTCCATTAGAGTATTCTAAATTTGTCTACCTACTTTTATGAATGACTTTTATATTTTGATGTTTTCACATTACTTTTATGTCTCATATTAGCTTCCTTTTATTTTAGCCTGAAGAACTCCCATTAGCATTTCATATAAGACAGTTTTAGTGGTGATGCACTCCTTTACCTTTAGTTTGTATGGGAAAGACTTTCTCTTTTATTTCTGAAGGATAGTTTTCCTTGTTAAAGTATTTTTGGCTACCAGTTTTTATCTTTTGGCACTTTGAATATATAATATCATTCTCTCCTGGATTGCAAGGTTTCTGTTGAGAAATCTGCTCACAGTCTTATAGAGGTTCCCTTGTATGTGAGAAGTCTCTTCACCTGCTGCTTTCAAAATTCTCTCTTTGTCATGATATTTGACAATTTTGTTATAATATATTTCAGTGAAATCTTCTTTAAATTGAACCGTTTTGGGGACCTTTAAGCTTCAGGTACCTGAATGTCCATATCTTTCCCCATACTTAGGAAGTTTCCAGACATTATTTCTTTAAGTAAGCTTTCCATGTATTTCTCTTTCCACATCCTGTGCAACTCCCATAATGTGTATTTTAATTTTGTTGATCATGTCCCATATATCACCTAGCCTTCTTTTTCATTCTTTTTTTCTCTTCTGACTGGATACTTTTAAATGACTTGTCTTTCAGTTCACAGATTCTTTCTTCTCTTTGATTAAATCATTGTTGACAATATCTATTATATTTTTTGTTTTATTCATCATATTCTTCACCTCCAGAATTTTTCTTTCATTCTTTTATTATGATTTCTGTCTCTCTGTCGGACTTCTCATTTTGTTCATGTATTATTTTTCTGATTTCTTTGAGTTGGCTATATGTGTTCTCTTGTGTTCACTGAGCTTTCTTAATAAAATTATTTTGAAATTCTGTCAAACAATTCATAGATCTCCATTTTTTTTGAGGTCTGTTACTGAAAATTGTTGTATTCCCTTTGCAATGCCATGTTTCCTTGATTTTTTTTGTGTTCTTCTTTGAAATTTTGTGTTGCTCTCTTTGCGTTTGAAGTAGTCACATCCTCCAGTCTTTACTGACTGGCTTCAAGAGAGAAATGCCTTTAGCATTTATCCAAGCTAGGGACTCTTATGCTCTCTCAGATCATTTGTATGGATGTATCCATTTGACACTTTCTGTTCCCTCTTGTGGGGGAGGACTCTTAATATTGTGTGCCTTCTTTCAATCCTGCAAAGCCAGGCTGGGTGCTGAGAGCCTCTCATTTCTTTTCCCTCAAGTGGTGCTCTGAAATGTTTGTTTATATGCTTTCTCTCAATCATCCAGAATAGGGCTGGATTCTGTACTTGCTTTGCAAGTCATGTGTAAAGGTTTCCACTGGACATCTGCAGGGGCATGTCTGGGGAGCTGGCCACAGAGAGGTGGGTGAGGCACATAGCATAGGAGTTCCCCGTAGGCCATCTGAGGGGATCTGCTGGGAAGGTGTCCCCAGAGGCTGATGGTTGGGATTTCTTATGAATTCTGAGTAGTATTTAGTAAGATCCACAGCCCTTTGATGATTTTGAACACTTGTTGCTGTGCTTTCAACTTCTCTGTACTCCTTGTCCATGGCTAGCACCTCAGTATTCTGAATGGAGTGAGAAAGAAGTGGGTCTCTTGAGCAATGTTTTGTATGTCTGGAGAAGTTGGGTATACATACACTATGCTTTTACTTTTTTCTGTGGGAGAAATGGCAGGCTGAGGGGTTCTCTCTTGGCACTGATCTGTGCCACCTTGGGAGATAGATGATTCAGGTAAAGTGAAATTTTTCTTCTTAACCTCTTAAACATATCTATTCTCAAATTTTTTGCTCCAGCAGTATGTTGAAATTTCTCTGTCAGACATCTGGACTCCCATGTAGGTATTCTCATCCATGATGGTTGTCAAGATAGATGTTCTGAGGGGGAACAATGGTAAAAAACTCTTATTCTGACATCTTGCTCTGAATTAATATTTTTAAACACTTAAAGTGTGCATAAGTTCAGAATGTATTAAATTAATAAAAATCAAATATGAATAATGATTTCAGTCTTCTATGATTACATGAGGGTTGTCTTTGATTGTTAAAATGAAGATGAAAGTTTTATATCCTTACTATATTTTTATGTATTTTATATTAAAATGATTGAGGAAGCAATAAAATAGTATGTAGTAACTGAGTTCCTCTTTCATTTATTCATTAACTCCATAAATCTGTGTTAAGTGCACACTATTTAAAAATTAAGCATTTTTTTTAATCTCAAAATGATCAGGACTTGGCTAATGAAAACAATTTTCAGTCAATTGGTTCTGAAGTTAATAAAATGAATTTATTTTCTCTATTACTTTGTTATATACTATGTTTTACTATTTAATTATTTTTAGGTATAGTGTGTTTCTCTAATTATGTATGTTGTTTCTACAATTACTGATCAGAGAAGACTACTGATTTTTAAAAATAGGATTGAAAAATAAGGTAGAAAGATAATGACTTTTAATTAAGAATAGGTATGTGTTTTAAGTAATAATTTGAGACAAAACACATTCTTGGGCAGAAGCTAAACTTTAAAATTAACTTAGAGTCACAAATTAATCTATTCACGTGGATTTTGTTTAAAAATTGTGTCTGATCCAGTTTTGGCCAATCATTTATTGAAGTCTCTTTTAAGAGTAGGACTAAAAAATAGTCTTAAGATGAATTTCAAGTAATAAACTAAATATAAAACAAAATTTATATATCTGTTTAATTTAATTTTAGTTTTTTATTAGGTTCTAAATTTCAATATAAAAATTTACATAGAGATACTCTAACTTTATATTCAGTGCCAAACACGTTTAATCAACTAATGATTAAATCTGGGCCATACAGCTATGAAACCAAAAGCACATAAGCATAGTCCGTTGGTATTTCTATTTTCAGTTTTGGAGCTTGACTAAGAAATTGCCTAGAATAATCAGTTTGTTTAAAATATTTACTCTGACTATTCTGTATTTTTTATTCCACATCAATTAATATCTTTCTTATTTTTTTATTTTAAATAAAAGTTTGCTTTTTTAAACACATATATCTCTCCCATCCAGAAATAACTGTATACCCTAATTTATAGAATATTTGGTAAATCAGTTACTGTTTGCATAATTTAGTGTGGGGTTCTGCCTTTATTGGTGGATATAAAAGTAACTTGTGGGATGTTTTGTCCAGTTTTGACTTTTGTGCATGTATTTCTTTTTAACTCTTTGCCTTGTATGATCAGATCTCTGGAATCTATATTAACTCTCCATTTTTACATGCTACATCCTCATCAATATTTTCCTTTTTCAAATGTAATAATGATTAGCATTCCTTGGAATACTATCTTTCAGTGTTACTTGCGTGTTTGAAGTATGTATGCCTTATCTCCAAATGTGTTATTAGGTCGTAAGAAGGCAGAAAGTTGTGCTCTGATAGTAGTCTATGCTAGCTGATTTTGTGGAATAAATGAACTTTTATTTTTCAATGACAGATGAGAGATAAGAGAATGGCTTTTGGAACCAATATATTTGTATTTATCTAATAAACTGTTGAAAAATGTTTACTATGTACTAGTTGAGTGCTTTATACATATTATGTCATTTGATGTTTATTATCAGTCATCTATGGGGTTGGAATCCTTGCTCTGGTATTCACTACCTATATAACTTTGGGTAAGTTAACTCCTGTGTCAGTATTCTCATCTGTAGTGTCATGATAAAAATAGTCTTCTGAAATTGTTTTGTAAAGATCAAAGAAAATATCATTTGTAAATGTACTGGTACCCAGTAATCATTATTTTTTTATATTAAGAGACTGTCCTAGAAACCATTAGATAGGTTAGTGAAGATTGAATTTATTTTTAATATCTCAATCTTTCATTTGTACACAGTTGGGAGAACTTGCTGGTTTGCATAGTGATTTATCAGTCAGGGTTGATTAGGGCAAGAAAGAGAAAAATCTAATCTGAAAACTTAAAGTATTGTTTGTCCAACAGGAAAGCCATAAGTGACATTGCTAAGAGGCAGATTTAGCATGCTCAGCCCTTAATGACAGCTAAGTCAGTCAAGCACAAGCATATCTGTTCCTTACCTCTTCTCTCTCAGGTCCCAGCCCTGAAAAGAAGTACTCAAATGGCTATTGGAGATTTGGAAAATTGGTGAAAATGAAGTCTGTCTTGACTGTTTTCCCTAACAAAGCCTCCAAAGGGGAAGTCAGCCAGCAGAAGATGGGAAGACAACTTAAATAAACTTTAGAATTGATATTTTATGGGAATGGACTTTTTATTACCTTTAAAAAAGAGACTTGTAATGACCAGAAAAGCTATAAGTCCTGCCCCAAATTTTATCTAAACATGGCACAAATCTTAGAGCAAATTTGCAGTGACAGTGGTAGGAAAAAATAAAATTACTTTCTTCATTTGCACCTTACCATATACAACACATCCAATAAATTATTAGGTTACAATTGAATTAATTAAATCCTTATTTAATTTACAAGTTTGTATAGTCAGATAATAAGGTTAATATTATAACAAGCTTTGAAGTGTTATAGATGAGGCAGCCTTAAAGCTGGGAACAAGATTCATGCCAGGTGCAGAAAATTAACCCTGGTTCTGAGAGTTGACATCCTTATTTGTTTGGTGCAAGGGGTTTAAACTTCTCATGTATACTATGTCAGTATCAAATGTATTCATGATGTGTTCATGTTATAAATGAGTACGCTAAGGGGAATTCCAGTTTCCTATTCAATACAGCAGCCATGTTAAGTTTCTGCAATAATTCAGGAATGAGAGCTAAGTACCCAAGCAAAGGTGTAATTAATGAAAAAAAGAAAGAAATGTATCTGAGAGATATTTTGCAGAAAAATGTACAACACTCAGTTACTAATTGATAAAGAGATAAAGGAGAAGGAATAGTCCAAAATGACTTTAAAATTTCAAGATTTCATGGTCAATTGTATAACAAGAATGCGTGTTTTAGTTTACAAATTCATGTACAAGAAAAATAATTTCATTTCTGTTAAAAAAATTTTTTTAATTAAAGTTTATTGGGGTGACAATTGTTAGTAAAGTTACATAGATTTCAGGTGTACAATTCTGTATTACATCTATAAACCCCATTGTGTGTTCACCACCCAGAGTCAGTTCTCCTTCCGTCACCATATATTTGATCCCTTTTACCCTCATCTACCACCCTCCTCCCCCCTTACCCTCTGGTAACCACTAAACTATTGTCTGTGTCTATGAGTTTTTGTTTCTCATTTGTTTTTCTTGTTCTTTTGTTGTTTTTGGTTTATATACCACATATCAGTGAAATCATATGGTTCTCTGCTTTTTCTGTCTGACTTATTTCGCTTAGCATATATTCTCAAGATCCATCCATGTTGTCACAAATGGTCCTATTTCATCTTTCCTCACTGCCGTATAGTATTCTATTGTGTATATATACCACAACTTCTTTACCCATTCATTTATCAAAGGACATTTTGGTTGTTTCCATGTCTTGGCCACGGTAAATAAAGCTGCAGTGAACACTGGAACACACATGTCTTTATGGATTAATGTTTTCAGATTTTTTGGGTAGATACCCAGGAGAGGGATTGCTGGGTTATATGGTAATTCTATTTTTAATTGCTTGAGGAATCTCCACACTGCCTTTCATAGTGGCTTCACCAGTCTGCATTCCTATAAACAGTGTATGAGGGTTCCTTTTTCTCCACAGCCTCTCCAACACTTGTTACTATTTGTCTTTTTGATGATAGCCATTCTAACTGGGTTGACAAAGAAGCAAAAAACATACAGTGGAGAAAAGACAGCCTCTTCAAGAAATGGTGCTGGGAGAATTGGAAAGTCACGTGCAAAAGAATGAAACTGGACTGCTATCTGTCACCATGTAACAAAATTAATTCAAAATGTATCAAAGACTTAAGCATAAGATCTGAAACAATAAAGTGCATAGAAGAAAACATAGGTACTAAACTTATGGACCTTGGGTTCAAAGAGCATTTTATGAATTTGACTCCAAAGGCAAGGAAAGTAAAGGCTAAAATAAATGAATGGGAGTGTATCAAACTTAAAAGCTTCTGCACAGCAAAAGAAACCATAGACAAAATAAAGAGACAAACAACTGAATGGGAGAAGATTTTTGCAAACAGTGCCTCTGATATGGGGCTAATATCCAAAATATACAAGGAACTCATGCAACTCAGTAACAATAAAACAAACAACCCAATTGAAAAATGGGCAGAGGACCTGAAGAGACATTTCTCCAAAGAGGACATACAAATGGCAAATAGACATATGAAAAAATGCTCAACATCACTAATCAGAGAAATGTAAATAAAACCACAATGAAAAAAATTTTTTAATATTAGCTTCAAGTCTACTATCCCTCTGACATTATATATAGCTGTTACCATACCATTGCCTATACTTCCTATGCTGTACTTTATATCCCGTGACTATATATATATATATATATATATATATATATATATTTAATTGTAGTTGACATTCAGCGTAATTTGTATTTCCTGACCATACTATGCTTTGGAGGGCTGCGATGCCTAGGGTTTGAAAGTTGGGTATCAGGTGAAGAGGAGTCTGGTTCTTGGTTATCGTCTATTTGTGCTGGCATCTGCAAAGACAACTACATTCCCATGTGATCTTTGCCCAATCGCTGTTATTCCCTTTTCTCTCTGTGTGAAAGACACCAGGACTACTAGGGCTCACCACTATGACTGTATTGCTCTTGTTATCATAAGAAAGTGAATGTTTCTGCCTCCATGAGGCACAGTAGAATGCACAGGAATGCATAAAACTGTATTCATAGGCTCCCTACATGACAGAAATGGCACACTCAAATGAATGTATTTCTGGGGGAGTTTATTTACTTGGGAATTAATTATAAAGATGTGGTGAATGTAAGGAGAACACGAGGGATAGTGCAGGTTTGCACAGCTAGCAGCAGACCCTAAAAGTGATGGGAAGCAGAGGATACCAGAACCTAGAAGGAGAGGCAATTAGGAAGTGAAGGCTGACTTGACAGGAGCAGTGATCATTCAAGGGATATAGCCAACTGAATGTGACTTTCAGGAAGATCTTCAGGGGAATAAATATTTTGATACCATTCTTTTCCTTCATTTTCTTCTGCAGTCCCCATTGCCGAATACCTCTGGAAGCCAGTAGAAAGAAAGCAGGATAGAAAGGGGTAGAAGAGTAAATCTTGAGTGGCAAATGGAATCTATCTGGCATAAGATATCAGATATGTCTGCTTAGATACCACCTTTGGTAATTTTTTTATATTGATTTAATTCTATACTTAGTACAAGGTTCTCGTTTGCTTGTTTGCCTGTGTTACCATACTTGTTAATTTTCTAGGTTCTATTGGAGATAAGAGCCTTTTGCTCTAGGATCCTTTAAAAGTATCTGAGGTCCCTTCTCTGGTCTTGGTATGTCAATGGTGGTTCATTTCTTCTTAGGGACAAAGTTCTACAGCACTTTTACTCTGTTCTGTTAACTTTCTTCACTCCCTCTACTTATAAGCTTTTATTTCTGATGAGTTCTTATTACACCTATCTGATGATTATTAAAAGATAAGGAAACATCAGTTAACTCCAGATGCATACATTACAATTGCACCAGAGAAACATGACAGGGTTGAACAAAACAAACCCAAAGTGATGACAGAGGTCGTGGCTCTGAATAGAGGCTTCATGGGAACCAGGGTCCTCAAGTCAAAACTTCTGATTATAATCAGTCTTCGATCTGGCATTTACATAACTCTTTGTCTGCAGAGATGCACAGATCTAGACCTTGGGCTTTGGATCTGTACTGAATTTAAGCAAGTATCTTACTCTTCATTTTTACTTTCTACCACTCCCTTTCCCCAAGGAGACCTCTTATTTGGGTGGTGATCAAAACCATATGTTCTCTATGTTTGGGACCCAGAGGATTCTCTCATATCTTATAGTACTTCAATGTCCAATAGTTAAAATTCACAGAAAATTCTAGTAATCAACAACAATAACAGAGGGGCATGACCACTGAGAATTAAACCCATTAGTGATTAAGGTTTGTATTATTCTACTAGATAAAGAATTCAATCTAGCTGATTTCAGGCTTGAGAACAAAAGAAACATTGAATGGATAGTGGAAGAAGGAAATCATGAAATATCAACTATCGTTTTGCTTTATTGCACACTGGTGACAGTGATTATCCCTCAGTGTACACTAGTGAAATGTTGATTAGAAATAGTGTTAGCAGTAATCCTTGTCTTTCTTTCCTGACCTCAGGGAAAAAGGTTGCAATATTTCACCATTAAATATGTTTGCTGTAGGTTGTTTAAAGAAGGTCCTCATCAGATTAAAGAAGTTCTCTTTTGTTCCTCATTTGTTAAGAGCTTTTACAATGAATGGGTATTAAATTTTGTCAAATACTTTTATTCTGTGATACTGAGATGATCGTATACCTTTCTTTAATTGTTTTTTAAAGTTTATGTGTTGAATTACATTGAGTGTTTTGAGTGTTAATCTGACATCACATTCCTGGGCTAATTTTTATGTATCAACTGCTTTTAATTTATTAATATTTAGAATTTTAAGGTTTTTGTTTATATGAGAAAGAGATCAGCAATTTTCCTTTTTAACAATGTCCTTGTCAAGTTTGGGTATCGAGGTTATAGTAGGCTCATAAAAAATGTTGGGAAGTGTTTGTATCTGAAGAGATTGTGCAAGATTGATGTGATATTTTCCTTAAAGGAAAGAACTACCTGGAAGAATTTGTGAGTGATGCTATCTGGGTCTCAGGCTTTCTTTGTGGGAAGGTACTTAAGTACAGATTCTATTTCTTTAATTAATGTTGGAATATTCATTTATTATTAATTTTTTTTATCAGGGTAACATCGGTTAGTAAAACTAAGTTTCAAGTGTACATTTCCATAATACATCATATTTTGCATTTTCTTGTTTTGGTCTTTTGTATTTTTCAAGAATTTTGTCCATTTTATCTAAATTTTACTATTGGCATAAAGGTGTTCATAATATATTCAGATTGTCTTTTTAAATGACTGTATATTATATGTAGAGATGTGATCTTTTACTGACCTGATGATTTATCTCTCTCTCTTTTTCCTGATCAATCTTGTTAGGAATTTTTCAACATTGTTAATCTTCTGAAAGAATCAGCTATGTTGAATTTTCTCTATTAATACATTGATTTCTGCTCATATATTTATTATTTATTTTTAATACTCTCTTTGTGTTCGTTTTTCTTTTCATTTCCTTGGTGCCTGAGATGCATGCTTAGAAGATTGATGTTCAAACTCTAAAGCATTACATTTTATTCTAAACACTGTTTTAGATATATTCTACCATTTTCAATATGTTGTAACTTTATTATTATTCAACTCCAGTTAAATTAAAAATTTTGATTTCATTTATATATGAGCCATTTATAATAGTATTTCTTAAATTTTCAAACATTTGGCAATTTTCGAGTTATCTTTTTGTCTTCATCTTCAGCTTAATTCCATTGTGCTCAGAGAACATATTACAAATAATTTCAGTCTTTGAAATTTGTTGAATAAGCATTAACATAATTAATTTTGATTAATGACCTATGTATACTTGAAAGGAAGTTAATTTGGTCATTGTTAGATGCAATGCTATATATATGTTAATTAACTGAAATATATGAATTTTTTTACATTTATATCCCTATTGATTTTTTATTTTTAAACTACATTAGACATTATGTTTTGTCAATCAAGTCTGTTTATATTTACCCACACATTTATGCTTTCCATTTTCTTCATTCCTTCTCATGTTTCTATGTACTCATCTAGAATGATTTTATTTCTACCTGAAGAACTTCCTTTAGAGCATGCCTGATGGAAACAAATGCTGTCAGTTTTGTTTGTCTAAAAACAACTTTAATTTTCCTTCAACTTTTACTGGGAATAGAATTTAAGTTGTCAGCATTTTTTCTTTTTTTGCCCCTGGAAATTAAATATGTAATTTCATCATCTTCTGGCTTTCATTGTTTCTATTAAGTCATTTTAAAGTCATAAATAATGTATATTTTTCCTGCTATAAAGTTTTTATGTTTGGTTTTCTGCAGTCTTGCTATGATGTATCTTGTAATATCTTTTTATTTCTCTTGCCCAGGATTTTCAGATTCTCTTGACTTTATGACTTGATGTCTGATAACTGTTTTGAACATTCTTAGCCACTGTTTCTTCAAATATTGCCCAAACATTGCCTTTTTTGTCTTTCTTCTTAATACCACAATTATACAGAGGGTGCCAAAAAAATGTATACACATTTTAAGAAAGGAAAAAAACAACTGTATTAAAATTTTATCCATATATACCAATAACAAAAGATGAATACAAGTCATGTGTATACATTTTTTGGCATCCCTGGTAGATAGACTAGACCTTTTCATTGTGACCCTTTAACTCTTCTGCATTTTCCATTTTATTAGTTCTCTCTGCTGCAGTTTAGATACACACCATTGATGTCTTCTAGTTCATTAATCCTTTCCTTTGTTGTATCTAATCTGCTATTAAACTCATATCTTGTGTTCTTAATTTTAGATATCATATTTTTCAGTTCTAAAATTTTCAACTTACTTTTTAAAATAGATTTCAGTATTCTGTGTAATTATTCCTATTTTATTTGTCTTTCTCATCATTTTCTCTAATTTTTAAAGCAAATTAATTATAGCTTTCATTCAAGTCCTTGTCTACTAACTCTAATATCTTGATCAACTGTGATCACCTAGGAGTCAATTTTTATTATCTGTCTTTTCTCCCCCCTGTGATATTTAATCCTATTGTCCTGTTTTTTTTTCTTTTTCCTTTTTTTGCATCTTTGTTAAATTTTGATTGAACACATACATTGCATATAAAAAATCCAGGAGATATTATGTTCATTAAAAAGGACTACCATTTTCTCTGCTAGGCACATTGAGTGGAGTACTGTGACTAAACAAAGTTTTAACTGGATCGCAATTTTATAAAGACTCAATTTATCTCTGGTTGATCTCTTCTCCTAGGTTTTGCAATTGAAATCTTACTTGATCTTTGTTTTCTCAGCACCAAGAGATTGAAGAAAACTTCTTTCTCTGCTGTACAGATTTTCAGCTTTGACTTTTTATTTCCTACCCTGTGCAGTTTCACAATTGATTGCATGTTTACAGGGGATACTGACTATGTGTTTGAGACCACTGAATAGTCCAGTTTTGTTATGCCCATCCCAAATGACTCCCAAATGACTTTCTATGTCTCAGCAACATACTTCCAGAAGCCAAACCTAGATTCTCAGACTCTAGCTGCACCTAGGATCTGCAGGTGACTCAAAAGAAAAAATGGATACAGTTCCAAGTACTTTCATATTTCTCTTGCTCTGTTTACATAACTTCTTGTTGGAAGTTCTTTGTGTGTTCAGAATGAAAAGACCACCAAAATTTATGCTTTGATCTTCAGAAGTTTTTTTTTTTTTTCCAAATTTATTTATTTGTTTTTTAATTAGTTTCAGGTCCACAAGACAAAGCAAAACTTAGACGTTTATCATTTGTATCCCTCACACTGTGTGAAACCCCCTCCCCCCATCCACTATCCCTCTGCACGTTCCCCAAATTAATTTTCAAACCCCCATGACCATCTTGTGGTTACCGACTATTTTTCAAAACCTCTCACCTTCCCCTTATCCCCACCCCCCCGCCCCTCTAGCAACCCTCTGTTTTTCGTCTTAGCTCATTATCTTTCCACTCTGGACAGCTTCTCTTTTGAAGGCGAAAACTGCTTTTGTGAGGAGACCCATCAAGTCTCTGATTTTGTTGCTCTAGCACTATGGGAGCACAAAAAGTTCTACTGGTTTCTCTGTTCCCCATCTAACGTGCTCTACTAGGGGCAAAATTTAAATTCTGAGAGGGCATCTTTGCTCCAAATTGGCATTTGCTCCCATGGAAAATCAGCTGCAGATCTTCAGATCACATTGTAGTGTTCTCTCATGTCTGAAATTTTAATTCCTCTAGTCTTCAGTGCTTCTGCAGCTCTCACATGAATTTAAACACATAAATTTTGCATTTAATCTAGTCTTTAATTGTTCTCTGTTTGGAGTGTTAGTCTACCCCAAACTATTCCATATACCTTAGCAGTAAGATTGTCCTCTATTGGATTTTTATCTCCTCTGTGGCAGGTAAACCCAGCATCAATTTATCAAGGATCCTTCCAAACTAATGTTTCCTATTGCTGGGCATGAACATACTTGGGGAGCTATTATTCTGTCTACCACTGTCTGTCCTCTGTCTGTCAAAGATTCACATCTGTTCCACATGTAAAATCCATTGTTCCCATCACAAGGTCCTCCAAAATTCTCAACCCATTGCTCAAGTACAAAATCTAAGTCTCATTACTTCCAAAGCACCAAATATCATTATCAATATTATCTATTATAAATAAGGCATGAATGAGACTCTGGGTATAACCCATCCTGGGGCAAAATTCCTCTCATTGTATGGACCTGTGAAACAGGAAAACAAATTATCTGCTCCTAAAGTACAATAGTGGGACAGGCATACGATAATAGCTATAGACATTCACATTTAAAAAGAAAGAAAAATAAAGGAGTCATGTTCCTAAGAAATTTCAAAATCCAACTGGAAAAACTCCTTTTGGTTTTAAGGCCTGAGGATAATTCTCTGTGTTCCACTGCTCCATTTGCTGGTCTCATGGCTCTGTCTACTAGGTCTGCAGCTCTGCTCTCAGATTATCATTTCTTTTTCATGATGGGCAATATTTGTTTGCAGCTGAATAGTTTTACCATCCTGTTTTCTGCCTGTAGAATTTTTGAGAGTTTTATAGCCTTCTTTAATTTCATTCTTTGTCTTTTTCAGTCCAACTTAGCAATGTTTCTGGTGGTATATCTTCTCAAGAATCTTGCAGATCTCCTGTGTATCTCACAGGGATTTATTGATTAGACAAAGGGATCCTTCCCAGATCTTTCCTAAACAATGCCATCTTTGCTCTTTGATATTGCTGAAATGACTGAAGGGATCCATGAGTCACATGCCTCATCTCTTCTCAGAGTCTTCTGTGAGAATGAATATTCTGATTTTTAAATCCTCTGAGGTCTCAGTAAAAGGTTTTCCACTTTTGGGTTTCTCTTCAGAGGACACTTTCAAGACAGTAAATCTCACAATTTTGATACCTTTCGCAATCTGGACAGGCTGAGGATTTCCCAACTTATCAACTCCAGGTTCCTTTTAACTTAACAATTCTCTCAATCTATTTCTTTCTTCTCACATTTTATTATAAGCAACAAAAAGGAAGGATGGATTGTCAATACTTTGCTTGGAACTCTCCTCAGCTAAATATACATGTTCTTTCATTACGAGTTCTGCTTTCTACATAACTGCAGGGCACAATTTAGCTAAAAATTTTGCACCTATATAACAAAGATCCCTTCTTTGTTATATAGGGATCCCTTCCATCTAGTTTCAAATAACACACTACTAATTTCCTTCTAAGCCTTCACCAGCACACTTTTAATGTTCATATTTCTATCAACAGTATGTTTATGATGATTTTTGTATTCTTTAAGATGATATAGGTTTTGTCTACTATGCTCCTTACTCTTTTCTAAGTCCTCACCAGCGGTACCTTCAACCATGTTTTTACCAACAGTATGTTCAATGCAATCTAGAGTTTTTCTATCATGCTTCTCAAAATTCTGTGAGCTCCCACCCATTACCTGATTCCAAAACTACTTCTTCATATTTAGGTACTGTTACAGTAGCACGCCACCCTCAGTACCAAAATCTATATTAGTTTCCTATTTTTCTGGTAACAAATTACCACAAACTCAGTGGCTTAAAGCAACATAAATTTATCATCTGGAGATTAGAAGTCCAAAATGGGTCAGTAGGTCAACATTCCTTTTGGAGGCTCTAGGTGAGAATCTGTTTCCTTGTCTTTTCCAGCTTGTGGTGCCTTCTTCTATCTTCAAAGCCAGAAGTATCTTCTGGCTCTGACCTTATGTTCCATCATAACACCTTTTATGACTCTTATCCTCCTGGTCCTTAATCACAGGCATTCTCATTATCATGTTGTGCCTATCAGGGTAATCCAGGATAATCTTCCTATCTCAAGATCCTTAACTGAGTCACCTTTACCTTTTGTCATGTGAGGGAACATATTAACCAGTTCTGGGTTTTAGGATGTGGACCTCTTTGGGTGGCCCTTATTCTAACACATGCACTTAATTTTGGGGGCATACATTTCAAGCCCTGAGTCTTGCAGGATTTTGAATTTTTAAAGTTAAAACTTTTTTTTTCTTCCACTTAAGCTATTGCTTATATTCTGAAATGCTAAATCTCAAATTGACTTTTTTTAACTAGTATTTCTGCTGTGGTCTTTTTTCCTTTACCCAGAAATGACAGCATGTCCTAGGTACTGGAAGGGCCATGGGATACAGTGGGAATGGGGATCAGATACATCTTTTGATACCTCAACATATCCCACTGTATTTGCATTTTTTTCATGCTGTATTCTCCTAATCTTCTATACAAAATGTCAACTCTGTACCTTTCATATTGGAGAAGTTGAAGTACTTCTCCAGGATAGTGTTAGCTAAACTAATAGAATCATATAACAGGAGACTTCTATCAGTTATTGGAAAAAATGAAGAGAAGGAATGATTTCATTAAAAGGTGACATCTGTTCCTTCATTTGTTTGTCTTGTTTCTTTGTTGCTTTCAGTTTTATATACCACATATCAGTGAAATCATATGGTTTTCAACTTTTTCTGTCTGACCTACTTCACTTAGCATAGACACAGACAATAGTTTAGTAGTTACTAGAGGGTAAGCGGGGATGGGGCTGGTAGATGAGGGTAAATTGGGTCAAATACATGGGATGGAAGAACAGACTCTGGATGGTGAGCACACAATGTGATATATAGATGATGTATTACAGAATTGTACACCTGAAACCTATGTAACTTTACTAACAATTGTCACCCTAATCAATTTTAATTAAAAAAAAGTGACATCTGAGATACAGTACCAAAAAAAAAAAAAAAATAATATGCAAGGCAACAAAGTCTCATTGTCTAGTCTTTGCTGATAACATGCTTAAGCAACTTTGTGTTTGAAGCATAACTTTGATATATTGTTCCCAGCAATTTATAGTACCACTGTTTAACAGCTCTGTATTTTACTTAGGCTTTTGAATGCACAACTGGTTAAAATGCTATGAGACTCTTATACTTAATCTAACAATCATATCTGAACATCTCACTTTTTTTTTCATATAAAAGTCTCTCTGTGGGAGAATTTTTTAAAAAAAATTAAAGCAAACTCCTTTGTGGAAAAATGCAAATAAAATTGTGACAGCTTTGCACAATCAAATGATCTAACAAGGTTGTTTTAGAACACCTTTAGGGGAAAACCAACTGTATAAGGTTAAATAGAAAAAAAACCCCACATATTTTAAGCCTTCTAGAGATTATGCAATTTGGCACAGATGAGGAAACAGATATTTAAAATCAGTGGTTTTTTTACCCTGTAAACCATGGAGTTCTGAGGATTTCATGGAGGGCTCAGAGACTGCTGCAAAAAGTAAAATGGCCCAACAGGCAAGTCTTCAACCAGTGTTCTGTTTCATCGGATTTGTGTATTCATTCTGGATACAATTTGTTTGAACAAAGGCTTTTTTTTTTTTTTAACCAAAAAAATTGGAATTGCATCAAATAATTTGATCTAAATCCTAGTCAGCAAAGGGCAGTGCCAGAACTAGATTCTAGTCATTCCGTTCCTTCACTTAAATCCCTTCAATGGCTCCCTGTCAACTTGAAAATATAATATATACTCTTCCACGATTGCATGCACATTCTTAATGACCTGCGTATTTTCTACCTCTTTAGCTTACTTCTTGCTCTGCAGTCTTCTTAATGCCCTGAAGATGACCCACAAGTTACTCTCCTGTTACCTGGCTTCTTCATAACCTTTGAGATTCTTTACTTATCACTTTCTTGATTATCTCATTAAGGTATAGGGCTCTCTCCTGTACTCTCAGAGAACCCTTTATATACTCTATTATGGGACTTTGGATAATGTATTTCAATTGTTGGTTGTCTTTTTCACCCAACTTTTCACCAATAGTACATACTATACTATTTATAGTATGTTTGCTAAAGCTTTCCTCTCGGGATCCCTAGTACCTAGCATAGAGACTGTGGCAGTTTGATGATTAAACAGGTAAACCTCAATTTATTTTTTTTCCTCTTCTAAACCATTGCTAGGCAGAAATATTCCTGAGGCATGAGGTATTAAAATGGCCACCTGAACCAGCAATCGGAGATACCCTGGGGTACTGGCAGCTGGATTCAAGAGGCAGCACCAGGGAAGAAAGAAGTGACTCCAACTGGCATTAAAAAGACTCTAAAAATACACTTATTATTTAATTAAATAATTAAGCTCATATTTGTTGTATCTTCTACATAGCCTCAGGCACTATTCTAAGTGCTATGGATACAGCAGTGAAACATAGAGACAAAATATTTATTTACCTTGGAGCTTCCATTCCAGTGAGGGTGAGATAGATAATCAGCAATTGCTTATATAATATGTCATGCAATAATAACATTTCTGAAGAAAAGTAAAGAAGCATTAGGGAAATAGTAAATAAAAAAGAGGTTGCTCTTTTATGGAGAGATGTTAAGGCTGACCTTCCTCACAAAGTGAGGGGTGAGAGCTGAGTAAGGTCTTAAGAAAATGAGATTGAGCCATGCTGGTATTTGTGGGAAGACTAATGTAGGCAAAAGGAGCATCAAGTTCAAAGGCCCTGAGGCAGAAGTATTTTTGAGTGTTTGAGGAAGAGGGAGGAAACCAGTGTCAGTGTGGCTGCAACATAGTTGACAAATGGAGCAGTCAGGAGATGAGGTCAGATAGGCTATGGAATGTGATCTGATAATATGGTAAGAATTTTGGTTCTTATCCTGGATGCACTGGGGAATCATCGTAGCATTTTGACCAGAGTTTTGATCTGATCTGATTTTTAGTGTTTAGGGTATCTCTGTGTAAGAGTAAAATACAGTGGTTCCTCAGTTTTCAAATGTCTCTGTTGACGAATATTTTGGTTTACGAACGACGTACATTTTATGGATCTATGGTATCATTAGATAGTAAAATTCATGCTAAATTTGCAGTTTTAGGGGTTGCTTTTAAAGGTCTGGAATGGATTAATCCATTTTGCATTACTTTCTATGGGGAAGCCATGCTTTGGTTTATTAACGTTTCAGAACTCTAACCGTCTTCTGGAACGGATTACGTTGGAAAACAAAGGTAACACTGCATAGGGAAGCAGAGGTAAGAGGAAGGAGACCAGTTAGGGAGGCTATTGTCATAGTGCAGGTAAGAGGTGTTTAAATCAGAGTGAGAGTAGTGGAAGTGGTGAGAAGTGGTTGAATTCTGGCTGCATATATAAAATATAGCTGACTTGATGTTGGATTGGAGATAGACTGTGAGAGATGGGAGGAGGCAAATATGACCCTTGACCAAAGGGAAGAATAAAATTTCCATTGCTAAAGTGGGGATGACTGTTAGAGGAGCAGATTTGGGGAAGAAATCAAGATATTTAATTAAGATATGTCTTTTGAGATGCTTATTAGAAATTTAAGTGCAGGTGTGAAAAATTCGGTTGAATACTTAAGGCTTGGATTGACAGGGACATTCAGATAGGAGGGATAAAGTTGGAAGTCTATAGATAGTATTTACTGTCATGACCAGATGAGCTCACTCTAGGAGTAATTATCAAAAGGAGAGTTCCAAGGCCTCAGCCCTGGAGGCACCCTATTCTTTAGGAGTCAGGAAGATGAAGAGGAATCAGCAAAAGAGCTTGAGAAGGAGAGGGTGGTGGGAACAACTAGGAACAGTGGTGTCCCAGTTGGAAAGTGAAATAAATTTTCTAGAAGGAAGAAGTCGATCAACTGTGTTAAAAGTTTTATGTCATATAAAATGACAACTGGAACTGCCCATTTGGTGTGGCAACTAAAGGTTAAGTGGTGAAGTAATTGGGACAGAAGCTTCATTGGCATAGAGTCAAGAGAGAATTGGAAAGAAATTAAATCCTGAGAGGTTTTTCAATACAATGTAGTGACTGGAAAGGAACATGGGATATAGGGATTGTGTGTGTGTGTGTGTGATTTAAATTCAGAGATACTATAGCAGATATTTAATTCAGCCTATGGATCCTAATAGGTTGCTGGATGAAGTCTCTGGAATTGGTAACTGGGTCTCTGAGGACATAAGATGCTGGGTGGTTATATGTCAGTAGGGAGGGTAGTAACAGGTAAGCTATATAGAGGATGATGGGATTCCTGGGACAGGCACATGTTGAAAGAGATTCTTGGAAGGAAAAGCACTGATGACAAGCCACCTGACAGTTTTTATTTCATTTTACTTACTGCTGCCTTCACAAGAGCCAAATTTCCCTGTGTCTGTGAAGAGCCTGGTTTCCTAAAGATGCCAGGCATTGGCGCATGTAAAGAGTGATTCAGGTTGGACCAGCAGCAGCTGTAGATGGTGTTGAGACACTGCTCAGTAACTGTTGCTTTTCAAGAATATAATCAAGCAGGTCTTTAATTTGAACTGATGTTGACAAACACTAGGTTCATAAATTAAATCCTACAGACTTTAAGTACAACCCACCAGTAGTCTTTCTAGGATTCCGTGATATCTTTGGGATTTCTGGTTATAATTGAAGATTTCAAAGACAATGCTTTGCTTTTTAAATTAAACTTAGCATCTCAAAGCCTTTTAGAAGCCTATTTTAGAGAAGAAAACAAAACTATAAAGAGTTCACCGTTTCTCTTGGTGAGTTTGGAGCAGCACCCAAGAATATCTTGTACTCATTGTAAAGGTGGGAAACGATCAATTCCTAATATGTCCTTTTGGGTAATTTTGTCATCATCATCTGAGACTTCTGTGCCTGCCTGACTTCTCTTGTTCTTTTCACTATTTTGCAGCAGCATTATTTTGACCTTTTTGCACTTTGTTGCACCAAGACCTCGTTCTTTTCTTTTGCTTGTGTGATTTACCTCAGTTTGTCACCTCACCCAGCTCTCCTTGCTCTTAACTCACATTGACTCTCTGATTTCCTTCTTTAGACCAGATGGGAGACTGGGTGCTCGCAGGTCTCGGGTTTAGGGATGTGCTTCTGGAATTCCTAAGAATTTCCCTTCTTTGGGATTTCTGAGTTGGACA
Source organism: Rhinolophus sinicus (assembly GCF_036562045.2). Classification (NCBI taxonomy): domain Eukaryota; kingdom Metazoa; phylum Chordata; class Mammalia; order Chiroptera; family Rhinolophidae; genus Rhinolophus; species Rhinolophus sinicus. The sequence continues at coordinate 112,289,022 of NC_133755.1, forward strand.
TTAAGTCCGGAATTGGTAGATAAGGACAGGACAAGGCTAAAGGGCCTGGAACTATGGATACAGGGTGTGGGAAGTAGGAAGGCAGAAATCTAAGAAACTTCCTAATCCCATGGGCCCACAGAGCAGCTCTTTTGAGCATAGACCCCAAAGCCTGTCCTTAGGGTTCAAAAAAACATCTTTAAACACTTTGAAACATCTTTAACTCTTCCCTTAAACTCTCTAAATTTACCTCTTCTTATATCTTGCTCACAGATAAATATTGCTTTGGAATTTTGCTCTTAGTAATAACACAAAGTATTTGTCTTTTTAGTTTTTTTTTTTTTTCCCCCCATGTAAGCTTGACTCTACTAAGCATGCTCTACATGAAGCAATTCATCTCTAAATATGTAATTGCGAATCTAGTTTGCAGCAGACACGTTGGGTTACAAATTTCCTGTGGAATTAAACTAGATAGGTGGCCTCCTAGACCACCAGTAATTGTATCTTAGCAATAGCTCTCAAACCTTTTTGACTGTGACCTATTTGAATAAAGCAAATACTTCACCAGCTACCTAACTCACATGGTATTATTTGCTAGTGAAAAAGAATAAAGAATTGGAAACAAAAATAAAACAAGCCAAAATGTTAAAGGAGAAATCTAGCAGTAATTCTAAAACTATCTAGCAGCAATTGATAATCACCAACAATGAAAACATTGAAAATTCACAGATAAGAGTTTAATTTCCACCACTTTATTGAAAATCCTGTTACCTGAGAATTTTAATGCCAAATATGAGTTGTTATGTGATGGGTAGTGTCAGAAACTTTAGTAGATTACACAATATAATGCCTCATTAAAGTCAAGTTTTACTTTTAGTTTATATGAAGCCTTTATAACTCATTTAATTGGTTACTAGTAAGTAGCCCTTTGTCTTTTAGTGCCTAGAAAGGTAACCAGAACATTGTAGGTACTCAATAAATAGTTGTGAAAGGAATAAAACAGTGAATAAATTAAAATGAAAGCTTGTGGAATTTTGAGTCTTTTACTGCTAAGAAACAAACAAAAGATTTGGGCTGTATGTCAATCATAATTTTACACATGTCTTAACTAAATCAAAGAAAGCATTGAATTATAATGTTAATTAAAATATGTCTCAGGTTAGGTGCCTTGAGAAGTGGACTCAGAGATGGACTTTAGCATGCAGGGTTTTATTAAGGAGTGGCCAGGGTTCAAAAGTTGTGGTAGGGAGGGAAGGAAATAGGAATAGGAAGAGGGAAAAGTCAAGCTGTGAGGCTAGCTCATCTGCTTACATAGCTATAAATGCCATGTCTATACTGACAACTCCCAAGATTTTAACATTCCAGCCTAGAACTGTCCTATATATCAGACTTGCATATCTGACTGCCTACTTGATATTTCCACTTGAATGTCTAATAATGATCTCAAACATATAATTTCCAAACTCAAACTGGTCTTTTTTCACCCTTTAAACCTGCTTCACCTAACACCTCTCTCATCTCTTTTAATAGCACTACATCGTTCTAGTTGTCCAGGTAAATATGGTGGAGTTATATCTGAGTTCTCTCTAAACCTCACCTCACATTCAGTATGTCAGGAAATTCCTGTTGATATTATCATCAAAATATATCCAGAATTTGATTATAGCTCACCACCTCCATTACAACCATCAAGTTCAGAACCACCATCATCTCTTGACTTCTACTGTGTCTTCTTGATTCTAGTATGGCCCCACTATAATCTTTTCTCAATAGAATAGGCAGAGTGTTTTAAAACATAACAGATTTTTGTCAATTTTTTGGCATAAAATTCTGCAAAATGTCTTGTTTTTAGTAGAGAGCAGTTCTTCAAATACATTTTTGGGCCACTAAATCATCTGGGGTAGTTGTTCCTGTTTCCTTGAAAATGCCTCTCCCAAAATGCTAACTTTAATGTATGCCAAGACCCATTGACAAGACACACCTGAGGGTTCTTTAGAGTAAATCTAATTAAAGTGTGTTCAGAGTGGCCCAATGTAGAAATTGTTGTAACTAAACAAATGTCGGAAGAAACAATTTTTCTTATCTTGTTTTTGAAATGTTTCTCAAATAATTAACTGATGGGGGAATTTATTTTATCAGTAGTACGATTCTATCATCAAACATTTAGCTCCTAAATTAATAATTTCCTAAAGTTTGAAAGGTTGCATATTAGTGTGATGTTATGATAGATAAGGAATATGCATCTAATAGCAATGTCTAATATAGTATATTAGCTATGTATTTAGGAATACTCTTCCTGATGCTGTTTAAAACATTTAGCTTAATTATATGACTTTTTTCTACAGTATTTTGTTTAATATCAATAGTTTGTGAATTAGAGAGTTTCTTTAAAAACCTAAACTAACTTAGGAGTATAAGCAGTTTTTTATAAGTAAAGTTTGTGTTTAATGAATTAAATAATACCTAGTGTTTTATTTTTTTCTATAATTCCATACATAAGAAATATTCAAAATACCTAGAGATTGTCTTGAGTTCTCTGTAGATTCTGGAAGCTTAGTTCACTTGAGAGTTTTCTCTCTAGCCATTGGAAAAGTTTTTATTTGGGTGGGGTATAAGGATCTTTTCTATTATATACTACAAAATACAGCAATATATTTGAACAAGTGTTTTTATAGATTTCTGAGTATGTCAGATGCAAAAAATTAAATTAAAAGTCATATTAAACATGAAACAAAAGCTCCAGAAGTAAAATTTGAGCATTAGCAACCTAGAATTAATGGTTCTATTTTACTGTTAACAATGATCTTAGCCAACAAGATGTTAGCTCCGATTTGATCAAGGGCATATATAGAAAGAAACAATCAGCTTGCTTTCCAGCATCAAACTGGGTGGGACATCTTAACAAAAGACCAAAGTCAAAACAAGGGGCATTTTACTTCCTCAGCTGGCTTTACAGAACAGTAGGACTTTTTATTCCAATTATAAAAGACCTATAAACTATTAATAGAGAACTTAAAATTAAACCATTAGTTTTTCTTTTAATTTAAAATTTTTAAAATTTTTATTTTTTATTTTTCAGTTACAGTTGACATGCAATATTATATTAGTTTCAGGTGTATAACATAGAAATTAGACATTTATATAACTTATGAAGTTGATCACCCAAATAAATCTAGTATCTATCTGATACCATACATAATTATTATATTATTGAATATATTTCTTATGTTATACTTTACATCCCCATGACTATTTTGTAACTACCATATTGTAATTCATAATCTCCTTCCCTTTTTTTATTATTAGTTTCATGTATACAAATGTCTAACTAAACCATGAGTTTTTAAGTTTAAACACAAAAGTATTCCTTTAAAATAAATGTATGTGCATATAATGGAAAGAATAGCTGTATGATTTTACAATGTCAGATAAGCTTTCTATATTAACCAACTGGATGAAAGCATGGACATTTTATTTTGGAAAAGCTGGAAACAGTTAACTCATTTACTGGAACTGAGAAAAAGTCTATGAACTTAACAATATTTATTTTCAGTTAAATAATTGAATAGTTGTTTAAGAATTCATGTCATACTAAAAAGTCCACAGGATACTTGCCAAATCATTAACATTTTTTGAACTTTCTGTCTTTGACTTCCATTTTCTGCTGTAATTTCTAAACTTGATGGCATGAAGTGTGATTTAACAGAAGACCAGATAAAGCATTGTGTACTCTAGAAACCTTGATTCTGAAAAGGAACATAGTCCTGAATACATATAAGAACACACACATTTTTTGTTACTAAGAGAGGGAATAACTAAAACATAACATCCATTTGCCTGTGTCATATATTTTTATTTTTCATTGTTTTTTTCTTCTTATGAAATTAACTAGTGATCATGTCTTAGAAATGTTTACCATAGAAAGTGAGAGCACTCTATAACCTCAATCTTGGAGAAGTCTGTCTTAGCAGATTAGCAGGTTTGTGTACATGCCTCCTAGAATTTCCCCTCATGCATATTTTAACATATACAGTACATTACTTGATCACTTATATGTTGGGCCATTTGGAGAGATGACAGATAATTGTTATGGGAGGATGAACAAATCTGAGTAGTACTTAAAATTCACCACATAAAACAACAATAACAACATCAAAACCCCAGGTAATTATATGTTATATTTATATACTTTAATATTAATAATAATTCACATTTAATGAGCATTTAATATTTTATTATGTGCAACTACTATGCTAAGTGTTTTATGTGACTAATCTCTTTTAATCTATACTATCATCAGATGAGAAAGGTACTAATATTATCCCCTCTTTAATTTGGGGAAAATGTAACTAGAATGCTACGCATTTCACATCTGAAGAGGATACCGATACCATAGTCCATGTAGTCAGAGGGCATGGGACAGGGTCTATCGCCCTCCCACCAGTATCCAGAGATTCTTTGGCTCAGGCTCTCATCCTCTTTTGCAATTCATACAATTCATTAGTCTCATGCACCTCATTTCCTGAATTAACTAAATTTCCTTGCTTGCAAGTTCCTCTATGATCTCCTTCCAACCAAATTTGCTCACCTAACACTCAGAATCTTCCCTGTTCCAAACAAACCAAGCTGCTCAGTAATTTAACACACTCCTTGGTCTCCAAGCCTTTTTGCACTCATGTTATCCTTTTATCTGTGCACTTTTCCCTCTTATTTCCACCTATGGCAAACTTATTGACTCTCTAATAGGGACAGCCCAATCACCAAGTCGTTTATGGGGCATTCTTTGCTCACCTTGATAGAAATGAATTCTCTTTTCAGACTCCTCCAGAATTTCACTTTAACTCTCCTATGATATTTATCACCTATTATCTTGTTTTAGTATAATTTCTTCATGCCTCCTTTCAATTCTAATCTAAATTCAAGCTTTTTGCGATCCTATCTCAAAAATTATCTATTGGTCTATCACAACTATTTTATTAATATGTGCTGATAAAAATTTGTTGAATTCCATTGCCTGCCCATTGGTTGTAGAATACATTAGGATCAGTGGATCTGAAATAAAGAAGAATAATCTTGTATTAGAGTTTATTTTGTGACATATGAAGAAAACTAAGTGGAGGAAGAGCTGAAGGTGGAATATCTCTAAGGAAATTATTCTTCTAGAGTTTTATGATTGTGAGCTAGATTGTATTGGTTTGAGAGACAACTATTAAGGAGAAAACTTAAGATATTTTGTATGGACTCTAGCAACATGATTAAAAATAGGAAGAGACATGAGATGTCATGATGTCTCCTATATTATATTCAAAAGAGGTGAGCAGAATGCAGACACTGAAAACTGATTGCAGCATCTAGAACTACAGGAAGGGTTTGTGCAGAGGTTAGGAGCAATTCCCTGGCCATTTTGAATCATAGGAGTCACCATAAAATCGCTGACCAAAAATGTGCTCACCACTCCAATAAACAACACCTGTCTGTTTGTGGTAGGCTGCTCTAAGGTTGTTGGAACCCTCTTTGCTAGGCACTTGAATAAGAAGTGTCTGAAAATTTATATTCCCTCCTATGTTTTGGATTATAAATTCTCTGGTTACATTGTCCACTGTCTGGGACAACTCTAAGGCTTAATCCACACTGTCTCTAGAATAGCCCCATGGAATTACCCCTCCATGGGACTTTGTTTATCATCTTTCCCTTCCTGGTTCCACTTCCTCCCTGCTCTCCCAACCTCCTGTTTTTCCTGGTATATTTCCTAATATATCAATTTCACATGAAACTTTGTCTGGCCCAATCTAAGTCAGATACTAATATTTGAGAGCCACTGGATTAATAAGAATCTACTTAGTGAGGTCTTAGGAAGATATCCATCACCCTTGGATGGACTTTGCCCTATCCTTGGGCCTACCTTCCCATTTAGAATTTCTATAATGGTAATATTTTTTTTTTTCATCACATAATCGACAACTCCCTGAGACAGATAACACTACACATCCCTCCTATGCCTGGACAATTGGTACTAGACCAAGGTGGCTGTCACTCGGAAAGACTCCCTTATGTATCACTCAGTAGGTAATAGGGGAATTGTCTCCTGCTGTACGTTGTAAGTGTATACGTGCTAGAGGAAATCTAGGATTCCATTTTGGATTGGCCCAGGCTGCATCCTTAAACTTTCAATTGACTGGTCTGAGTTTAAAATTCACTTTTAGTATCATTAGAAAATTATAATTATTTTCCATGTGAGTCATGCTAAGTTCCCGTTCCAATTATTTGGAAGCATGTTACCTGAAGAGGAAATGTGTGAAGAGAGCCGATTTCTCAGGATTAGATAAGCTCAAAGTCACATCAAGTATTTCTTGGCATGTACCTTTGAAAAGATCTCAATAGAACTCTAGCAGATTCACATAGTATCTGAATTAGGATATATTTCACTAGGGTGATGGAAGAAAAAAATGATAAAAATATCAAAAAACAAGACAATAATCATGGTTGTGCATAATGTAATAGGTACAAAGATGATCCCTGCAGAACTTCTATAAGTGTAAAACATTAGCAATGACCTATAGTCAATGATTTAGGATATGGTAGACAAATTATGTTATATCTATACAATGGAGCACAATTCCCAGCCTAAAGAGAAAGTTGCAAAAGAATATTGAAGGAAATGGACAAAAGTCATCATACAAGATTGATTGAAAAGTGAGTAAGGCAAATATTACTGCTTATCTCCAATATCCATTCTCTCCTTCTTCTCCTCTGATTAAACTCCCAATTTTTATCTAGGTACTTGGCTGCCCCCAAACAATGAGTGTGTTTCCCAGCTCCCAAATTTACACCTAGATGTGACTAAGTTCTGGCCAATGGGATGTAAGCAGAAATGGTGTGTGTAATTTCTGTGAGTATCCTTGAAGAGAAGGAGGTGGAGGCCAGCCCTTTTCCTTCTCTTTAATTTTTCTGGCTTGCTGGATGTGAATTGGATGCCTGGAGCAGTTATCTTGGACTGTGATCCTGGGATTAAAGGCCACAAATAGCAAAATTAATAATTATAATAATAATAATATTAATGTAGAAAGAGACAGGGCCCGTGATGCTCTGGTATGCCAGACTAGCTCTGACTGCCTTCCTCAGGACTCATTTGTGAAACAGAAAAAATATTTTAGCCTGTCCAAATCAGTTTTATTTTTTGTTCTGTTAGTCATATGCAATGTAATCGTAACTGATACAAGTTACCCAATGGTATATTTCTTCACTGTCCTATACAACAGCTGCTAGCACGTGTGGCTATTAAAATTGTTTTAAAATATGCTTTAAATGGTGCAAGTTCTGGCCTGATTGAGTTGGAAGTCTCAGAGATAATCTCGTATCAGTTAAAATCAATAGCAGAAATTGTTTCTAAATGTGAGGAGTGAATGTTTTGAATCATAACATTTTAGGATTGCAAGAGACCCCAGCAATCTTCTAAAGCCTAGGCAAGCAGCTTGGGTTTACTGAGGAGGCCAGAGAGGAGTTTTAGTACAGTTCAGGTCAGTTCAGTTGATTGTCTGCTCTGTGACAGAGGAGATTCTAGAAATTGGGCATATTAATGTGAAACAAGCTCTATCTTTGCCCTTGATGTGAGACAGGCACATTAACAGATAAATTGAAAGCAAAATAGTTATAGTGAAAGCTGGGAAGGCTTGTTGTGGGATTACAGAATTGAAGTGTGGCTCTAGCTTTGGGATGAAAGCAGCTGGTGCTCAGGAAAGATCCCTTAGTGGAGTCAACACCTGAATTGGACCTTGAATTATTAACAGGGAGTAAAGAAATGGGTCAGGGAAAGACAGGGGGTATTGCCACACGCAGGCATGAAACAGAGTCATGCATTTGAGAAACGATAAGCAATGCTGTGTGTGTGAGACATAACATGGGAAGTAGGTGGTGGGTTTAAGTAGTAGCAAAGACTATCAGGAAGGCCTAGTCGGACGTGCTGATGGGCCTGGATCACTGTGGTGATAAGGCTTTAATCTTACAGATTTATATTTCCGATATTCTACTTGGGGGGCAATAAATAAAAAGGCCCCTGTGCCTGAAGTTTGCTTTCAGATTAGGGCAGGGTCCTCTGAAGCAGTTTCCCTTCTCTCTGGGATGTACTCCAGGAAACATGCCCAGTATGAAGAGGTTGACTGCAACATGATTCACTGGCCAGGAAGTGAATCAGTTACTCTTTGGGGTCAGTGTGGGGCAGGAGGACTGTCTGTGGGTCCTCTGCTTAGGCTTTTACTTTCCTGCAGAGCCTATTACAGCAATTCTTAGAGGAAAGGCAGTCTCCAGTATTCCCCCAGGTCATGGGAGCCTCACACTCTAAGGCCTGAGCCTTTTTGTGACCAGATACCAGCTCTGTTAGGGCACATAGATAGCTGTGGAGATAGGAGATCTCTGTCAGTACTAGCCCTGGAATCCGCTACCTCATGAACCCCAAACCATGCAACCTCCTCTTCTTCTTGATCTGGACATGCTTTTCTCTTCCTATTAGTTGGGAAATGTTGGCAAATAGAACAGCCCCCTTTGGAAACAGAGATACCCTGTTTCCCCAAAAATAACACCTAGCTGGACCATCTGTTCTAATGCTTCTTTTGGAGCAAAAATTAATATAAGACCCGGTATTATATTATATTATATTATATTATATTATATTATATTATATTAGACCCGATCGTATATTATATAAGACCTGATATTATATTACACTTGGTATATTATATTATATTATATTATATTATATTATATTATATCCAGTCTTATATTAAAATAAGACTGGGTCTTATATTAATTTTTGCTCCAAAAGATGCATTAGAGCTGATGGTCCAGCTAGGTCTTATTTTTGGGGAAACACAGTAGGAGCAACATATTGAGAAAATCCCAGTCCTGGGTCACTCACTTTTGGATTTCTACGTGAGACAGAAGTAAACTTCTATCTTATTTAGATCACTGCTTTTTTGCATCTTTCTTTTATAGTAGCTTATACCTTTACTAATACAGCTTCTATTATTTAGCATTGTTCAGAAGGTGTTATCTAAAGTAATCAGATACGAAAATTGTATAAAATTATAAATAGGTAAAACTCTTATTTGTAAATTATGTAATTATATACATGGAAAACCCAAGAGAATCCATTGAATGATTAGTATAAATAAAGCATTTACTAAATTTTCTAGGTAACAGTAATATAAAAATATCAATAGCCTTTCTGTGTACAAAATCAGCCAGTTCAAAATATAATGAAAGCTTTCATTTTTAATAATAACAAAAATACACCTAGAATAAATAAGAAATATGTGTTTGTGTGTATGCACATATATACATATAAACACACATATATACAGTGTAATCAATGAAATCTAATACTGATTCTAATAAGAAATAGTTAATCTAATAGTGATTTGATATCTATCATTATCCATTTAAAAAGTTAAAAAATCTCATCTCAAACAGATAGTTTGTATCATTTCTTTCTCTTTAAATACATTTCCATTCTACTCCTATAAACTTTTATTTGTGTGTATATGTACTTGATAGTGTTTATTTGCTACTTATTATATTTCTCAGCTACAAAATTATGCATATAAATTAAAATTGTTTAAAAATATTTTCTATAAACATAAGATTCTAATTGTTAAATTTTTTCTTCTCAATTTAGTTGTTACTAAAATTATACAAAATTAATATAAGTATTTACAAATTTCAATAAACTATTTAATATGAAAAGTAAAAAATATATATTGAAAATGTATCTCTTAATGAGAGAGGTGAGCTTTTGTCCCAAATAGTTTCTGTATCCTTGGATGAAAGTTACTTATTGCTAAGATGACTCAGCATTTATTATCAATTTTATTCCCATATTTCTTATTCATAGTTTTGAGTAATAAGTCTTGCTAAAATAAGCAGATAGTATATGGGAATGGAAATTTTGTTATAGCAATGTCAGTCAATCCTTCAACTGCCTTTTGAACTAGATACCAAAAATCTATCAGCTGATGACTTACTTCCTCTTTCAATTATGTCAAAAGTAAAGTACTGGAAACCTCTTGATTTTCAAAAGTCATTAAAATTATTATTTTCTCAACACCTATATCAGAATTGTAAATTGTACCTTTGGCAACATTGGGGATTTGTACACTTCAGGCAAGCACCCTAATAAAAATCCAGATAAGTGAGGAATGGGTCATTTTTTGAAAAAGTGGTGGGAGGAAGACATTATGAAAGGAGGGTTTTGATTTTCAGATAAACACGTAGGAAAGAGGAGGCACCAGAGATGGATTCCCTCAAAACCACCTTTGTGAGGGTATTCCTTAGAAAGACTTTAGGTACCCCAAGACTACATATAGCTCAGTTTGAAGACTCTTCTTTTAAATCAAATAATATTTTATTTATACCTTTGCAGTCTGAACACCAGCAGCTATAAAGTACATCCTGGAAATGTCTAAGGAGGCCTGTTTTATATATTATTTTCAGGAAAGCTTTAAGTGTTAACTTTCATTTTACATGATGTTTTTGTTCTGTGCTTTATTTATTTATTTATTTATTTATTTATTTATTTATCAGTTGGTAATTCTTCATATCACCAAAATTTCTTTCTTTCAGAGTTGCCTTTATACCTCACTCATATAATGCCACACAGAAGGCTGATAGATAAAGAAGTAAATATTTTTTTTACTAATCAACTATCTCCTGATAAGAGTACATCTATAACATCAGTACTTGCAATGAACACCCCCTTTATCAGGAAAGCAGCATGACCTTCCCTGTTTTTATGATGGCAGTGTCCGGAGACATCATGCTTCATTTTTCAAAGCTGACATATCTAGACTCTGTTTCAAAATTAAAGTCTGGTTGGTTTTTTTTTAATTTTAAAACTTAAAAAAAGATCATCTTTTTTTGTCATTATCAGTCTGTTTTGTGTAATGGGTCACTGACAGATCAGCTCAGGCTCTAATTGTAAGGATGAAAAGTTGTTCACATTTTAATGCAAAAAAAAAAAAATTCACCAGAGCATTGTTAGTATCCCATGAATGTGTGTGTGTGTGTGTGTGTGTGTGTGTGTGTGTGTGTGTGTGTGATGGAGAGATAGGTGGCTTCCTTTTAACAACACCAAAATGACATTTTGTTCATTGAACATTGAGTACTATCTGAGGTATGATCAAACAATACGGTGAATTTTTAAATAAAATGAAAAAAAATTACAGTAAAAGACACATTGCCATTGATCCCCCTCAAAATACTGCCCCTTGCTTCGAACACACTTATCCTATCATTCTTGCCACTTTCTGAAGCAGTTCTGGAAGTCTTCTTTCATGACTGTCTTTATTTGGGCTGTTGTGGCTGCCTCAATGTACTGAATTATTTTGACTTTGGGGAAGAGCCAGAAGTCACATGGTGCCAGATATGGTGAATAAGGTGGATGAGGACATGCCATAATGTTTTGATTTGAGAGGAATTGTGGTACCAAAAGCGATGTGTGACACGGAACATTGTCATGATGGAAGATTATTTCAGGCACATACCTTTTCTCAACTGTAACTCACACATGACTGAAGGCACCAAACAAGTTGAAACTTGTCACATACTGTTGCTAAGTTTCAACCTGCCACTTCCTGTATTGAAGATCCCTGCCTTTCTGTTGGATGGCACTTGGCAGCAGCATTCACTGTATTTTGTGATCACAATGGAAAGGCTCTGTGTCACATCTCACTTCTGATATGGCAATTTCTGTCAAATAAAAATATTATGGTGTGTCCTCATCTACCTTATTCACTGGATCTGGCACCATATAACTTCTGGCTCTTTCCCAAAGTCAAAACGACCATGAAAGGTAAACTTTTTGAACCGATTCAGGACATTGAGGCAGCTACGACAGTGCAACTAAAGACACTCATGAAAGAGGACTTCTAGAACTGCTTCAGAAAGTGGCAAGAATGATGGGATAAGAGTATTTGAAATGAAAGGGAGTATTTTGAAGGGAACTAATGGCAATGTGTCTTTTATTATAATAAGTTATTTTTTTAAACATTCACCATATGTTTTGATCATACTTCATATATGTGGAAAGAAATTATGATACTAATGCCATTTGCTGGAAGTTACTTGGCAATAAATGTGAAAGAAAGGAAATTTTTATGTAAAGCTAGAAATAAATATATTATTATATGTCTGTCATCTTGAAATACCCAGAAATTCAGGCTGTGGATAATAACTTATAGTCATCTTATATGTAAAAAAAGTAGAATAAGGAAATGGGATCTTTATCTCCCTCATATGAGGAGAGAAATAAGATAAAAAGTAATGTATTTACTCTTTTCTGAAACACTTAAGCATTTGAGAATACCTAGTTTATTTTCTTTCCAGTAGAGAGCAGTCAAAGCCCATGATGCTGTTATGAAATTCATGTCTCAGAATTACAGGCATATGACTGTTAACACTGGATAAACTAATCTAGGTCCTCACTGAGTAAGGGCCTTCTAGAACACTGGCCCAGTGTTCCTTCCTATATACCACATTTCTTTTCATACTTGTCCTTCATATTAAGTAAACATTTATATATCAATTTATATGGAAGTTTATTTGGACATAAATGAGGACATGTGTAAAGTTTGTGGTCAGTTACCATGCTTTAACAATCTATAGGAACATAAACTATGGTGTTGGAAGAAGTTGTTAATATAGGGAAAGACTTACAGCATGAGCATAGGGTAAGCTCAGAATTCCTGGAAAGAATACCATAAGTGGCACTAGATAGGCAAGCCTTATAATTACCAGCAGAATGTATGATATCCTGTGGCAGTATTAGTGACATTCAGGGAATTGTGACTGGGAGACAAATTAAGAAAAATTAAACTGAGAATCACCAAGAGAAAATTAGATAGTGTAAAGGAATATGCATGTAGGGGTTCACCAAACTCCATCTTTGTTACCTTTCTCTTGTTCTTTCATTGTGCCAGAGGAGATTAAAATACGGAGAGGTGCTATCCAGTTATACAACTAGAAAGTCCACCTTGCCATTTTTTTTTTCTTAGCTCTCTGTGATTTTGTTTGTTATTGTAAAAATCCTTTCCTTTGAGTACAGATCATTTCTGCCTTTCATATGCAATGTGTTCCCAGGAATAGTTCTGAAGGAGGACTGCCAGGAGCCACCATTTTGAAAGTGCACAAAATGTCCTATTCTCTGTTTAGTCTCATGACAGAAACCAATCTGCAACCGAGTAAGTGTAACTGGAAATGAAGAGTGAGGAGTATTACGAAAGTGGCAAAATGAAGAGTTTTATTATATGTTTTGGGGTCCTGAAAAGTATGTTAACCTTTTCTCTTTATAAAATTAATTTGCACCAGGTGTAGATTCACAGAGGATGTTAAAATGTTGTCTTCATTTATGCATCAATGACACTATTGATTCACCATCAATAAGGCATAGAGGTTAAGGTGGTTTTGTTCCCAGTAGTGATGTTGTCACAAGACAGCTGCATTCTTCGACTTGGCTATCCTTACAACCAAAGTCATATACTTTAATTGGTAGACAAGAGTTAGATGTGTAATTTGTGGCCATGAAACAAACTGGAAGTAACTATCCCACATGTGGTAAGCTTGAATGTCAGCTTCATCAGCTCTACTCTTGCCAGCTGAGCTAGTGTATCACAGGGACCATTGTTAAGAATGATTTAATTACACTATTAACAGCCTCTTGTACTTTTCTTTAAAATACATGCATTCATTGAGGTTCAAAGTTTTGTCACTGAGGAATTAATAATAAGTTTAAATTTGGCTGTTAAGATTGTCCTAAAATATCAAGATTCCTCAACAAATGAAATAAGAACTATTTTTAAGTAAGTTTGTAGATATCTTTTTCCATCTATTATGGAATTTACTAAAATTTTTATTTTTCTTGGGTAGTATTTATGAATTAAAAACAATTACTTTTTAAAAGTATAATTTAGTCATACTCTATGTTGATTAATAACCTCATTAGCTTTGCTTTAGAAAAAATACAGAGATATGCATCATCAGGTATCGTCGTTTTACACTTGAATGATACAGGGAAATATAATGACAAGAACTTGAAATTTAGAGTTAGGAGATCTGATTCTTTTCCTAATCCTGTAACCAGAGACTTTTATGCTGTCAACACACCATGCTTTCCACTTCACAAATAAGAAACCATGGTCAGTATGTATAGATGTAGAGCAAATTGGGGCCTAAGTATCAGTGGCAACAAGGGATGGCTTTGGTCATCTTTAGCTCCCCATCACCCCATAATTACCATCAACCCTTCAACGTACTTTTTGATTTAGATAATTAATATTTTCTCCTGCCTTTGTTTAAAATGTCTGCCCATGAAGCCTCCAAACAAGTCCCGTAGCCCCTTCTTCCTATCATATAACTCCCCTACGCCCTTTCTACAAAGACATAATTCTGAAATAACAAAGGTGATGATAGAGTTCAATAGTTCAATAGGCAAAGCCATATTCCGAACCTTAGTCGGGGTTTAGAGTCGAGCTTTGGGGTGATCAGGAGAGGATGAATGTGACTCAGGAGAGTCTTGATGTGAAGTGTCATGGATCTAGGCCAGATCAGGGCTCTGAGACAGAGATAAGGACTAGAGCCAAGAGACATTTCAAGGAGGAAGACGGGGTGAGATTTGGTGCATGTGAGAACATGTGGCACAGTGAGAGGAAAACATGAAAGATGGTTGCATGTTTTCCGGTCTGTGAAGACAATCATTTTGTGGAGGAGAGAGATGAATCCAGCTATAGACATGCTGGGGCCTGAGGGCACTATGGTATCTTAGGATGTTCTTTCGATATCTTCAGACATGTGTTGAAATGCAGGTCAGAGATTACAACTGGAGACATAGATTTAAGTATAGATGGCAGATAACATTGCTCATCCTTATCTTTTCTTTTACTACCATACTTATAATTCTCTTTGCTCCTTTGAGAAAAATGGGGGTTGGGAGTTTTACCATTACTTAGTTCAATCTATTGTAGTGTTTCAGTTAACGATGTTTTCCATAACTTTGTCCTCCTGTACCTGGACATGCATATGCCTACGGATGATTCTATGAGGCATGTTTCCATCACTTGCAGGCAGGCTGTGCTATTCTTTCTGTCCTCAGAAATTTTTTCAAAGCTTCATGGCAAGTCTGGCTGGCATTGAAAGTTTGATGGGAATAAAATCCAAAACTACTAAGTAAATCTTTTTTACACATTGCATAGGAAAACAACCAGATAAACAAATGGATTTTTAAGATTTTTCAACAGCAATTTATGCTACCACCCAGATGTGATCATATTTAATCTCTTTTGGGAGTCTATATTTTGCTTTTAAATGCATAAATAATTTTGTTTGTCTTTTACAACAAATATTTGATGAGCTTTACTATGTTCCAGGCAGTTTTCTAAATGCTAAGGAAATAGTGGATAAGACAGATAATAACCCAGTATACGTACCAAGGAGGTAGACAAGTGAAATACACATGAACCAATAAATGGAAGGTGATTTCAGACAGAATTAAGGCTGTGAGGAATATACAGTGGGGTACTGGAATATAAAGTTATAAAGGATGTTGGGTTTAACTTGGAATGGGCAGTCAATAAGGAGGTGCATTTTGCATTCAGAGTTGGAACGACAAGAATGTATTATCAATGTGAGGACATAGGGTCAGCATTCCAGGGAGAGTGAAGAGAAAGTGCAGAGACACCAAGGTGGAGACAAATTTGGCTTTTCAGGGAACATGAAAAAGGACAATGAGGCTGAAGTGTGGTGGAACGAGGAGAGAGGCAGGAGATACGGCTGGAGATGTAGTTGGAGACAAGTCAGGTGGAAACTTGTGGGCCACAGAAGATTGTTTGGATTTTGTTCCTAGTGTAGTGAGCATTTGTACAGAAGAGTAAGATGTTGTGGCAATTCTAATTAATCACACTTTTCGTAGTAATACTGTTGTTTTTCCTCATGCGTGCCTCTACATTTCCATTTTAATCAAAACTTAAACAGTTTCTATGTTCTAGAATTTTTATGTTAGGGAATGCCAACATCAGGGTAAAATATACATATTCTAGGATATTAAGATATATGTGGTAACAATAGTTTAGTGGTTACCTGTGGGATAACCACAGGATGAGGGGTGGGAGATGAGGGTAAGGGGGATCAAATATATGGTGATGGAAGGAGAACTGACTCTGGGTGGTGAATACACAATGGGATTTATAGATGATGGAATACAGAATTGTACACCTGAAATCTATGTAATTTTACTAACAATTGTCACCCCAATAAAAAAAAAAAAAAGATATATGTGGTTATGTAATTGATCCAATGTCCTCACAGTCCATGTAAGCTAGGACTTGAATGTATATTGTTGATCCAGTGAGACTGTGTGGGAGACTGTTCATCTTTAGGTAGTACCGTAAAGACAGACAGGTCAAGATAAATGTGTTTTCATTAAATGGTTGACTAATGTCTCTCAAACACACAGAGGCATAAAATAAAAGTTTTTAAAGCTATAATATGAATCTGAATTGAAACATGGTTTCATTAAATTTATTGGGGTGACACTGGTCAATAAAATTATATAGGTTTCAAGTGTATAATTCCATAATATATCATCTATATGTTGCATTGTGTGTTCACCATCAAAAGTTAACTCTCCTTCCATCACCATGTATTTGACCCGTTTATCCTCTTCTACCATTCCCCCACCCCCGGTACCCTCTGGTAACCACTAAACTGTTGTCTGTGTCTATGAGTGAAACATGTTTTGTAAAGCTTACTCTTGATGTGTAGGACTATTTTAAATATTGGGAAAAGATCATTTTGGTAGTTTAATTTGTTTTCACTTCATTTAGATGGACTGTATATGATCTTCACAAAGTATTTAACAATGTCCGCTTAAAAACAACAACAAAAAACACCTCACTCTGTCCTTAGCAAAACTTACTTTTTTTCTTTTGCATTGGGTTGGAGCTGACATCTTACAATTTGAATTTGGGGAATTATGCTTTCCATTGGAATACAAACTGGACTGAGGTTGTATTTTTTTTCTTTTTTTGTATTTTCAATTTTTTTTAAATTAAAGTTTATTGGGGTAACAATTGTTCGTAAAGTTACATAGGTTTCAGGTGTGTATCTACCACAAAAATCTGAAGACATTTATCAGTAAAGATATATGTGCTCCGATGTTCATTGCAGCATTATTTATGGTGGGCAAGACATGGAAATAACCAAAGTGTCCTTCCATAGATGATTGGATAAAGAATATGTGGTATATATACATAATGGAATATTATTCTGCCATAAGAAAAGATGAAATAATACCATTTGCGACAACGTAGATGGATTTTGAGATTATTATGCTAAGTGAAATAAGTCAGACAGAAAAAGTTGTATTTTCTTTTTGGAAGCATAGAGAGAATTTTACGTGTCTGTACTATGATGAGGGTATCTGGGGTTCCAGGATCTTGAGCAATCTTCCCAGTAGCCTCCGTGAGTGGGAAGAATGTTCATGTGGGCCATCCTCTGACCTCCGGCTTGGACAGAGAAGCAAGAAAAGGGCTCAAATCCTGGGGGTGTATTTATGGAGAATTCTCAAGATTCTGGCTTGAATTCTCAAGAACCTAGAGGTGAAAGAATGAAGGAAAGAAAATGACTATTTATTACACTTTCTATTTCCTGTAATGATCTCAGAACAACTCTGAGCAAAACCCTAAAAATAGAGTACAGTCAGACAAAAATTATATCATAAATAATATTTCCTGAAATTAATTTATATATATATAATTAATTATATATTATTAATTAATTATATTCATTATATATAATATATAAATTAATTATATATATATATAATTCTCAGTATTCTTGGTAGTTATGTTCTATAAAATTGCTGTGTACACTGATAGTGAATACTGAACCATTGTTCTTAGGGGAAATACAGGATTAGGTTCTCATGAGCTTCTGGTTACATTATTATCAACTAATCAAGATATAGCTTTGTTTTATGTGTTTTCCTGTTTGGATACCTTATTTGTTAATTAGGTATTTACTTAAATGTTTCACATATTTTTGGTTCATTCACATTGAACTCAGGGCCAATAGCAATTAAAACTCATAACTTGACTAAAGTTTGCCTGATACACATATTTTCTCCATAAGGTACATCATAATTGTTTTGCATTTAGGAACACTAGATATCACATTAGTACTACTGTTCATGTCCATTTTAAACAACAAAATCACCAACAAAAAGCAAAAAAATGCAAGAAAATGTGGCACTAAATAGACTATGGAAAAGACACTTGTTACAGTATGAAAACTGAAACAGGAAGGCAGAGTCAGAGGTCTTGTTCAGCCTCAGCTGGGAATGTGCATAGCAGGCAACTCAATTTTTTTGCCCCTCTGCTTATGTCTGTGAATGATGTCCAAAATCCTGATGGTATTGATTTTGCTGTTATAAATACATTTTAGAGAGGAGGTGGATTCACAAATACAGAATTCTTGAAAACTGAGGATTGACTGTGTATACATATACACAAATAATTTTTTGCTATTGTATTTTTTTCCATTAATGCTACATGTGAGAAAAATCTTTTTGTTTTGACACTTTCTTTGCATCATTTTTCAGTGGTAACAATGATAATGATTGTTGTAAACACAGTCTGAAGGAAGCCTTTCACCCTTACTTGGAAATTGTCATTTTAGTTTTTCTAATTAAAGTGAAAAGTGTCAAACAGTGAATAATAGCTGGAAAGTGTCAGTTTCCATGAGCAAATTAACAAAGCTTCCTCCTATATTTTTTCTCATAACCTGGGAGAGAAATTCAGAAATATTTCTAGTAGAATTTTCCAGCAAGAAATAGAAGCATATTGATTTTTGAATATCTACCTCTAACTATTGAGAATGTAGTATAACTGAAGACAACTTGCTTTTTAACTTGGTGGTTATTTTTTCTCTTGAAATAAAAATGTGATTTCATCGTCTATAAATCAATAAAAGCTTGCGTTGGTCAATTTTTTAAAGCTCTGTAAAAGGAAATTACATCATAATAGTAGTCTTCAGATAAATAAGAACTGTTCATTCCTTAATGTCAGCGTTTAAACCACAAATTGAATATCAAGACCTTAAATTGTTGTTTTCAAATCATTGTAAAGTTATGAAAAAAATTAGAATGATCCAAACCAAAAAAATGAAAATAAATTCAGAAGACTACATATCCAATTGTTTTTATCATAAAAACACATGGGAGAAATCTTAGGAAGAAATAAGTTAGTGGAGACATATAATTTTGACTTGTAAATTTGCAAATTAAAACTCACAGAGTGCATAATAACAAAACATAATTCACTTTAGTTGGAAATAACAATCATTTTGTAGGACTGCTTTAGTAGAAAGCTTGTATCTGGAGCATGGTGTGAAAAGAACATTCTTAGAGAGGGGCTTCCAGGCCCAGCTCTGCTGGTAATCAGCAATAAGCACTTGGGTAGAACATTTAGCTCCTTAGATTTTGACTTTCTCAGCAGTAAAATGTGGAGTTTGGACTATATGATCTTTACTCTCCCTCAGCTCTAAAACATTCTGAAGATCTAGTACAAAACACTTATAGTAGGCATTTGTTTATCTGAATTCTAGACAGTTGTTTAAGAGTTTATTGTGTTCTTTTTTCTTAAGATTGCTTTGGCTATTCGGGGTCTTTAGTGGCTCCAAACAAATCTGATGATTTTTTGTTCTATTTCTTTACAAAATGCCATTGGGATTTTGATGGGGATTGCATTAAATCTGTATATTGCTTTGGATAATATGGCCATTTTAACTATGTTGATTCTTCCAATCCATGAGCATGGAATGTCTTTCCATCCTTGGTTAAGTTTATTCCTAGGTATTTTATTCTTTTTGCTGCACTTGCAAAATAAATTGTTTTTTGTATTTCTTTTTCTGAGATTTCATTGTTAGTATATAGGAATGCAATGGACTTTTGTACGTTGATTTTGTAGCCAGCAACTTGACTGTATTCGTTGATTGTTTCTAATAGCTTTTTGGTGGAGTCTTCAGGGTTTTCTATATTATAGCATCATGTCATCTGCAAAGAGTAACAATTTAATGTCTTCATTCCCAATTTGGATGCCTTTTATTTCTTTCTCTTGCCTGATTGCTCTGGCAAGGACTTCCAACACTATGTTGAAAAGCAGAGGTGATAGGGGACAGCCCTGTCGTGTTCCTGAACGTAGAGCAAAGGGCTTCAGTCTTTCACCGTTAATTATGAGATTAGTTGAGGGTTTGTCATATATGGCCTTTATTATGTTAAGGTATTTTCCTTCTATACTTATTTTATTAAGTGTTTTAATCGTAAATGGATGTTGTATCTTGTCAAATGCTTTTTCTGCATCAATTGATATAATCATATGATTTTTGTCCTTTATTTTGTTTATGTGATGTATCACACTGATGGATTTGCAAATAAAAACCACAATGAGATATCACCTCACCCCAGTCAGATTGGCTATCATCAACAAGACAAATAGTAACAAGTGTTGGAGAAGCTGCGGAGAAAAAGTAACCCTCATACACTGTTGGTTGGAATGCAGACTGGTGTAGCCATTATGGAAGGCAGTGTGGAGGTTCCTGAAAAAATTACGAATAGAATTACCATATGACCCAGCAATCCCTATCCTGGGTATCTACCCAAAAAAATCTGAAAACATTTATACATAAAGACACGTGTTCTCCAATGTTCATTGCAGCTTTATTCACGGTGGCCAAGACATGGAAACAACCAAAATGTCCTTCGATAGATGAATGGATAAAGAAGTTGTGGTATATATACACAATGGAATACCATTCGGCAATAAGAAAAGATGATATAGGAACATTTGTGACAACATGGATGGATCTTGAGAGTATAATGCTAAGCGAAATAAGTCAGACAGAAAAAGCAGAGAACCAGATGATTTCACTGCTATGTGGTATATAAACCAAAAACAACAAAAGCATAAGACAAACAAATGAGAAACAAAAACTCATAGACACAGACAATAGTTTAGTGGTTACCAGAGGGTAAGGGAGGTGGGGGATGGGAGATGAGGGTAAGGGGGATCAAATATATGGTGATGGAAGGAGAACTGACTCTGGGTGGTGAACACACAATGGGATTTATAGATGATGTAACACAGAATTGTACACCTGAAATCTGTGTAATTTTACTAACAATTGTCACCCCAGTAAATTTTTTTAAAAAAGAGTTTATTGTGAATACGGTGGAGTAACAGAGTAATTCTTTAAAAAACTATGACTACAGCAATTATATAATTTATCATAAAACCAGAGCATTTTGGAGAATGATGCTGAAATAATTAAAAATGTAAACATTTGAGATATATATATATATTCTTTGATGGACAGAAGATTGTTTTTATTATATTGGTAGACCTAAAAAATAATTATTTTAAGAAACTATGTTCAAACAACAATTCTTTTCAAAAATATTTTATATATAAAAGCAATTTAAAACAGTTTTTCATATTGCTTATCTTAATTTTTAAAATAGCATAAGTAGAAGGGTTATTTTTTATCTGTAATCAAGAACTTTAATCAGTTTTTTTACATCTCTATATATCTCTAATACCATGTCACTGGTATTCTTTCTAATGAATGTGTTTTTTATTGCAGTTGGGTCTTATTTTTTCATGAAATTGCATGAAATCTTCCTCAAAATTACATTCTGTGGTTAATAAATCTGAAATGTTCTTTTTTTTGACTCCTCTGTATAATCTTAATTTTAAAAACATTTTCTGTACAGACACTAATATAAGGAAACTTATATAAGGAAATTTCAGAGTATATTCTTACCAAATAGAGGATATTCTCATTTCAAAAGTTTTTAAATAAATGTTATTTACATTTAAAACTTTCTGCCTTTCTGGTTAGTTTCCTTAAAGTGTTAGCAATTGATTTATTTATCCAAATCACATTAGTATCATATCCTAAACATAACACTGTATACTTAGTATTAGCACAACAGGCAAGACCAAAATTAACCAGATATGGACCTTACCTTCAAGAACTTTGCATTCTGGAGGGAGACACAAAACATATGTTTTATATTTACACATGAGCACACACACACTTTATACCTGTGTCATTGATTTTCTTTGTATCAGTACTCATGTTGTCATTCTCACTGCTGGCTTCCTCTGTTATGGTCTACCAGATATCTTGGCCTCTCTACACTTGACTTCTTTCACTCTAGTGATGCTTTTTCTCCAACCACCTCTGCTACCCACTTCCGTGGTCTTTTCTGAATTGACTCTCGATTAATCATGACTATGCAAACTCCAAAATCTCAGTTTTCGGAATCTGAGTTGCTGGCTGTGGTGTCTTACTTATTCTAGTATTCCTACATCCCCAGTTTTTCAGCCCTCCAGAAACCCCTCCCCTTTGACTCTCTTTTTTACTACACAGCATCCTCTTTGTACTTTAATTCCCTCCTTCCTAAATTGAAGTCCTTGATTCCATGGTCCATCACTATAATCACTTTCTTGTGAACACTCTTTCCCCTGTCTCACTTTACTATAGTAACCCAGGAAAGGCCCAGCCTTAGACCTAACTTTCTGGAGAAAGTAACTCTCCTTAATGGTTTCACATTAAATTAACGACCATAAATCCCAGATGGTCTCCAGCACTGCCTAGCAGTTCTCCATTTTTCTACAAAATTTCCATTCCCACATTCTAAAAAAAGTTATCTTACACCTTCTCTTCACAGCACTCTCAACTCTGACATGTGACCTCTGACCATATAACACTGATTGTAAACACACCAACAAGATCACCTCATCTCACTACCATAGATTCAGATTAACCTTCATCTATTCCAATATACTTGGCTTCACCTCCCTTGAAGGGTCTGTGATCTCACTTGAGGACAAATACCCTACCCTTGTCTACTCAAGAGCTTTGCTCATGTTATTTTCATGTTTCGCTCAGTTTTTCAACTTCAATTTCTTCCTATATTGGATGGCTTCTAAGGGCATATAAAAATGTCTCAATATCTTTTATCTAAGAAAAAACAAACAAAACTTACTTAAATCCTTCTATCATCCCATATGTCTATACTTTGTAGGAAAAAACGTCTCAAGCATATTGATTATTCTTTTGTTTCCCTCTTTCCCCTCCTTATTCTTTCTTTATTTTTTTTCCAATCAGGTTTTCTTCACCAATCCACAAAATTACTCATTTTCAAGGTAACCAATAGCTTCTATCTATCCTGGCAAGTCCACTGATCGTGCTCTATCCTCCTCTTGATTGTTCAGCAACATTTGATACAATGGAATAACCTCTCCTTCTAGGAACATTTTCTTGTCTTAGCTGACATCACAGTCTCGTGGGTTCCCTTCTACTCCTTTGACTACTCTTCATTCTCTTGTGCTGATTTCTTGTTCTCAGCCAGCAGTGTCCTTTCAGCTCAGTTCTGAGCCCTCTTCTTTTTCTGTGTCACAGAGAGTTTTTGAGCTTTCATCAGAATCATCTGAAGCATTTGTCAAAAGAGTGATGGGTTCCCCCATCAGAGTTTCTGATTTGGTAGGTCTGGATTGGAACCTAAGAATTTGCATTCATAACAAATTTCTGGATGATGGCTGGTGATGTTGGTGCAGGGCCCACTCTTTGAGAACCCCTGGTTTGGGGAATTAATTAAGCCAAACACTTTGTAATTGGCCTGGCTTTCAATCAGACTTTCACCTTATATTACCTGTGCAACACTGTGAACATTATTTAATGTTTATGTTCCTCTGTATGCCCACTTGTAAAATAAAGACAATACAAATTGCAAGCTCAAGTTATGAGAATTAAACGAGATAGTTGTACGACTACAGTACTTTACTAAAAACTGTTCTTCCAGTTTATAGTCTAAACTCTCTAAAATTGACACTGAAAAGTGGAAAGGATGTGCTTTTAAAGATATATATCAGGTCAGAATCACAATCCCTCCCGTCTCGTCATTCAGGTGTGCCCAGAATAGTGTTTGGGCCAATTCCAGATCATGGTCTCCTTGATTCCTCATGCTCCTACCATACTGTTTTTTTTTTCTGCTCTAGGAAATATTCCAGTTACCCTTTACTACATAACAAACTTCTCCAAAATGCAGTGGCTTAAAACAAATACTCTCTTATCATTTCTCCCAAGTTTGTGGGTCAGGAATTCCAGTAGAGCTTGGATAGATGATTCTTCTGTTATCCATGGTACCTGCAACTGGCCACTGGCCTGGGGAGGTCGACAGCGGCTTCTCTCACCTGTCTGGAGCCCAGAGGGTAGGTAGGAAGTCTGCGCTCAGTGGGGCATCTCTCCATCTGCCTCTCCTTGTAGTCCCAGGGCCTCTCCCTGTGTTCTCTGCAGGAGGGTTAATAGAGGTTACCTGTCTACTAAGGGCTCTACGATACCGGTAGAAGCTCCAGTTCTCTGACAGACTATTCTAGAGTGGGAACAGCTTCATTTCTAGTACACTCTTTTGGTCAAATCTGTTGCAAGCCTGCACAAATTCAAGGGCCGGGAAAACGCATGCCACTTTGCAATGAAAAGGTGCCTAAGAATTTGTTGTCTTTAATCAGCCATAGGAGCACTCCTACAAAGTACCTTGCACATTTATTTCTTCCTCCAAGAAGTCTGCCTCCAAATCTTTCCATGGCCGACTCCTGCAAATCTCAACTCAGCCGTCCCCTCCTCATTACAGAAAAAGCCATTCTGACTGCCGTATCTAAACGCACTTCCTCCCACTATCATTTTGTATCCCATCACTTGTTTTATTTTCTTCTGAAATTACCTTATTTATGAGCTGCTGCCTCCACTGAAATGTCAATTCCACAAGAGCAGAAACTTTGTCTTTCTTGTCAACACTATGGTTCCAGAATGGTGCTAGACACAGAATTTTCCCAATAAATAATGTCTGAATGAATAAATTAATTGTGAATATATAACTCATTCATAGATGTATAAAGAAAAATTTACAAATATTATAAAACCAGTTTTGGTATTACTATCTGCAGTTAAATTTTTAGAGTATAAAGTGTTTATGTATCTAAAAATCATTTTTTTCTCTAAATTTATTCCTTTTTTATTATAGATAAAACTGACCTATCAGGTGAGGAGATGAGGTATCTTTACAGTTACATGTAGTAACTTTTTCTTCATTACATATTTGAGATTTATTTGAGTGACACTTTTACCTAGAATTACTTTTTGCTTGAGGTATAAGGGAGCTTGGAGGAAAATATACAGACTTTTACTCTTCTTTCCAAAAACAATGCATAAATTTCAAACTAAGTTAAAATTTACATTAAGAGCCACCTATATGTACTAGGTTTTCAAATTTCTTCTTGCTGTGTTAAAGTTACTAGTTTCTGTAACAAAACTATGTCTTTCAGCATAGTAAGTAGTTTTTAAATAGTAGTATGAATTAAATAAAAGAGATTAGAAAATGACTTCATGTTTTTTTCAATATAAACAAGCATTTGATGATTTCTGCAAAAAATAAATTTAGATTTTATAAAACCAAAAATGTTTGGAAAACATTTTAAGTTGCTTAGTTCAACATGCCTTTGATTTCACCTTTCCTTTAGTATGTCCAACATTTTCAAGATTTTCTAAATGACAAATAATAATTTTGAGAGTAAATTTATCAATAGAATATATATTTTTCAAGTTCAAGACCAAACATTGGTAAACAGAGAGATAAATCATTCTTTACTTTGTGATATAGCCAAAGTCATGGCAAAACACAAACCTTTCGTAAGTCTGTTCAAGATATAGATTCAAGATTTGTTTTTTTAAAATTACTTCTCTAGTGGATTTTGTTTTCCTTTATTCAATCTTTACCCCATTATAAGTGTTCATAATACTCTGTCTAACAAATGAGACTCTGATTTGCACATAGTTGTGACTCAATATATATTAATTCAATTGAATAATTATAAAAGTACCTGCAAAGGCTTTAATGTGCTTATGGCAAAGCTTATCTATACTTGTATGCTTGTATAAATATTAGCCAATGTAGCATTCTCTATTTTCCTTTTTCCCCCTTTTTCCCCAAGTCTTTTAATTTTTTTTATTAAAAATATAGCTCGCATACAAGATTATATTAGATTCATCGGTACACAATAGTTATTCAACATTTATATACCCGAAGCAGTGATCACTCTAAGTCCAGCAACCATCTGACAGTAAACCTAATGCTATCGCAATATTATTGATTATATTCCCTATGCTGTACACTACATTTTCATGACTTATTTGTTTTATACCTGGAAATTTGGATCAATTATAACCCTTTAACTTTCCTCCCCTTTTTAATCTTTCAATCACAGTTGACATTTAATATTATTTTATATTAATTTCAGGTGTATAGCATATGGTTAGACATTTATATAATTTAAGAAGTGATGCCCCTGACTAGTCCAGTGCCCACCTGGCATTATACATAGTTATTAACCTACTATTGACTATATTTCCTGTGCATTACTTTACATCCCCATGACTATTTTGTAACTTCCAATTTGTACTTTTTAATCCCTTCACCTATTCACCGTGCCCCCAATCCCCTCCCATATATCACTCCGATAAATCTAGTACCGATCTCACACCATACATAGTTATTAGAATGTCATTGATTATAATCCTTATGCTATACCTTACATCCCCATGACTACTTTGTAACAACCAATTTGTACTTCTTAATCCCTTCCCCTTTTTCAGCCATCACCCCAACCCTTCTACCATCTGGCATCCATCAAAATGTTCTCTGTATCTATGAGTCAGTTTCTGTTTTGTTTGTTTATTTTGTTCTTTAGATTCCACATATAAGTGAAATCACATTGTATTTGTCTTTAATTGTCAGACGCTCCACTCAGCACGATACCCTCCAGGTGCTTCCATGCTGCCACAGATGCAAGAACCCATTCCCTTCCTTGGCTGAGCAATATTCTACTGTACATATGTACCACCTTCTCTTCATCAAGTTTTCTATTGACAGACACCCAGGCTGCCTCCACATCTTGGCCACTGTAAACAATACTGCAATGAACATATGGATGCACACGTCCCCTTGAAGTAGCATTTTGGGTTTCTTTGGATAAATACCAGGAAGTGGGTCCTTCTTTGTGTCTAAAGCCTTTGTTTTAAAGTCTATTTTGTCTGGTATAAGTACTGCTACCACAGCTTTTTGTATCTTTGATTCCATTTTTATGAAATATCTTTTCCTCATCCTTTAACGTTCCATCTGTATGTGTTTTTCAATCTGAAGTGATTCTCTTGTAGGCAGCATATGTAAGGGTCTTGTTTTCTTACCGTTCAGCCACCCTATGTTTTTGATTGGAGCATTTAATCCACTTACACTGAAAGCAAGTGTTGATAGATATTTAGTTATTGCCATTTTATTATTCATATGTTTTATCTTTTTTTTCCCATCTTAAAAAAGTCACTCTAACATTCTTTGTAATATTGATTTAAATGGTGGTTATGAACTCCTTTAGCTTTTTCTTGTCTGGGAAGCTCTTTATCTGTCCTTCGATTTTCAATAATAGCCTTACTGGGTAGAGTACTACTGCTTGTAGGTCCTTGTTTTTCATCACTTTGAATGTTTTGTGTTTTTGGCCTGCAAAGTTTTTGTTGAGAAATCAGCTGACAGTCTTATCAGAGCTCCCTTGAGGTAACTAACTGCTTTTGTCTTGCTACTTTTAGGATTCTCTCTTTGTATTTAAACTTTGTCATTTTAGTTATAATGTGTTTTGGTGTGGTCCTGTTTGTGTTCATCTTTTTTGGGTAAGTTTTCAGTCATTATTCCTTCAAATGGATTCTGAGTCTCTTGGTTTCTCTTTTCTCCTTCTGGTATCCCTATGATGTGAACGTTGTTTATGCTTGATGTTATCCTAGAGGTCTCTTAAACTACCCTCTTTTTTTTGGATTCTTTCTTCTTTTAGCTGTTCTGATTGGGTGTTTTCTGCTAACTTGTCCTCCAAATTGCTGATTCAGTCCTGTGCTTCATCTAGTCTGCTGGTGATTCCTTGTAGTGCATTCTTCATTTCAGTTATTGTATTCTTCACTTCTGACTGGCTCTCTCTCTCTCTCTCTCTCTCTCTCATGGTTTCTATGTCCTTTTTTATGCTTGCTATCTCTTTGCTGAAGTTCTCACTAAGTACATTGGGCTTCCTTGTAACCATTGTTTTGAACTCTGCCTCTGGTAGGTTGCTTGCCTCCGTTTTGTTCTTTTTTTGGAGTTTTCTCAAATTCTTTCATTTGGGATGCATATCTTTGTTTCCTCATTTTGGCTGCCTCTGTGTTTGTTTCTATGTATTAGGTAGGGCTGCTATGTCTCCCAGTCTTGCTAGATGGCCTTATGTTGTAGGGGCCCTGGGTTGTATGTCTCCTTCTGTTATAGTTGAGACTTGACTGCTTTTGGCACATCAGTGGGTGAATCCATGGAGTGGGGTTTGCCCCAGCAGGCTCTGGTGGCTGTTGAGACCGTCCTTTGTGTGTGTCACTTGTGGGACTAATTGGGTGGAGCTCTGCTGTGGTCTGAAGCCAACCTCCAAGTATGTTGGTTCTGGGGCCTCTTGGGAGGGGCTCGGGTGCAGGCCCTGGTCAGCCACTGCCTGTGACTGGGCGGGGACTACCTGGTAGGAGCTACAAAGTGATCCATGGTTGGTTCCTGCCTGTGATGTACCTGCAGGCATGAGGGAGAGGCCACACTGCAAACTTCGGATGGCTGCTACCAGTCCTGGGTTTGGGGTAGCTCAGCAAAATGACTGGACTCTCTGAGGCCTAATGCCACCTGCTGGCCCCTATACTGCAGAGCTGCCTCACCCAACTTGCATACCGCAGGAGGCATTATTACCAGCCAGGTCTGAGACAGGCATTTCTGTCTTTCAGTTAATTGATATGATATAACTGATTTCTTAGCCAGAAGCCAAGATTATTTCCAAGACAGGAGAGTCATGATCTTTTTCAAACTAATTTCTAAATTAGAGTCATAACTTTTTCAGTGGACTAAAGATTGGATGCTTTGTGTTTTTATACTAGATTTGTAACTATCTTCACAAACAAGCCTAAAATGCATCTTCCCTGTACCTCAATAGTTTCATCTTTAAAATGGGCATATTTCTCTAAGGAATATCTTCTGATCCTTAAAACTATTGAATGTAAAATTGCCGAGGGAGCCCTTTGCAATAGGTGCTTAGAGGGAAATAGATGGGCAAACAGAGAGAGAGAGAGAGAGAGGGAGAGAGAGAGAGAGAGAGAAGAGGTGAGTTTCAACGGTAATTCATCTATGGAAATAGGATTTCTCTATCAAAACAGGATTTGTACATTTCACTTAAATGTTATCTTTCTATGAAATTAAAACATTTGTAATTTTCAGCAGCTACTATCAGAATAATAAATAATTGGATAAGGTAGCTTAAAATACATGAAAAATATTTAAGGGGACAAGCAGCAGGTAATATAGAGGTCAGTTTTAGAAATAATAAGTCAGATTAATGAACACAGTGATATTCTTTCAACTCAACTTCACAGACAAGTCCAAAACAATCCTTGTTCTCATTTTTGATCAGACTGAACCTTGATCGTGAAAGCTCCTTAGATCCAGTCTCAACAAGGAGGGTGCAGCGAAGGCTGTGAAGGGCGCTCTGTAAGCACAAAGGCATGAAGTGCTTGAAGCGTCAGAACCAGAAATTACTTGAATCTAATTTTCAGGTGTACAAGAGGCCAATGTAATGTGAGCATTAAAAGAAATGGAAAAAGTGAGATGTACTTCAGAATTTTGGATGGACTTTAAGCATGTGACGGATGAATGGAGAAGGGCAGCCAAGGAGCTATTAAGTGAAGACTGGAGCTGGAGCCAGAATTTTGGCAGCCAACAAAGTGAAAACATCAGCAGATTTTGAAAAGATTAAACAAATCACAATGAAAGGATAACTCTGGTGATAAGGTTTCACCATAACTGGTGATAAACTGGATTACCCTGATTCTGGATGTCTAAATGAAGAGTAGGAAGGAGAATATCTGAAAATCTTACGTTATTTGTTTTTATTTTGCAATTTCATAATTAACAGAGACCTGATCATTTCTCTGCTAGGATCATTTTTCTTGGCTCCGTCATCTACTAAATTAAAATGAACTTCTTAGCATGCAATTATCAGCAGGAAAGCTCTGACCTACCGTTCCAGTTCCTTGTCTACTACCACCCCACCCATTCTCCATTATCTTCTGCAACATGACCCTGCTCACAGGGAAAGTCCTGTCGTTGTCCACCCCTAGGCACTTCTTTCTCATAGGGTTTCCTTTATTTCACAGGTCTTCCACTGTCTCTTTTCAGTCTAAATCATAATTACCGTTTGAGCCTTTTGCATGAAAACTTCCTTGATTCTTCCCAAAAGAAATAATTTTGCCTCCTTTGTTTGCTGTAAGACTTTGCTTTCTGATTATAACACCTTAGAAATGGTTGCGGTATTTCCTGCTGACAGACTTTATGCAGCTGTCAGTCTGTCCAAATGGGCTGTATTTTGCTTAAGGCATGACTTGCCTTGTTTATCTCTCCATCCCCAAATGCTTAATAAAAGTGTCTCTCTGATTTTTGCTTCAACTGATGTGGAAGATTTTTGGTTTAGGAGATGACAATTTACATTGGAAGAACAAGAAACTATGGTTACTATTATGGCTTTGATTTGTCATTCTGTAATCGCAGCATGTGGCAAAATATTAAGCACACATGGTGATATCAATGTTTCCAAAACCTAGAAGGCAGAATACGGCATATGTATGTGTGTGTAATTTAAAAAAAAAAAATTATCTTAGCTTTTCCTTGACATTTTATACAATAAAAATGGTTGTTTAAAGCATAAAATGAGCAGAGCAACACAGATTGGTAGTGCTTTTTCTGTGCCCATTTATACCCTGACTACATGAATTTGGGTAATCTATTAACCTTTTTAAAAAATAATTTTTATTAAATTTATTGGGGTAACATTGGTTAGTAAAATTATATGGGTTTGAAGTGTACAATTCTATAATGCATCATCTATATATCACATTGTGTGCTCACTATCCAGAGTCAGTTCTCCTTCCATCACCCATATATTTGATCCCCTTTACCCTCATCTACCACCCCTCTCACCTCTTACCCTGTGGTAACCACTAAACTATTGTATGTGTCAGTGAGTTTTTGTTTGTTTTCTTGTTCATTTGTTGCATTCAGTTTTATATCCCACATATGAGTGAAGTCCTATGGTTCTTGATATTTTTCTGTCTGACTTATTTTGCTTAGCATGTTAACTCAACATCCATCCATCCATGTTGTCGCAAATGGCAGTGTTTTATCTTTTTTTATGGCCGAGTAATATTTCATTGTGTATCTACTGATACCACATTTTCTTTATCCAGTCATTTATCGAAGGACACTTTGTTGTTTCCGTGTCTTGGCCACTGTGAATAATGCTGCAATGAACATAGGGGTACATCTATTTTTACAGATAAATATGTTCAGATTTTTGGGATTGATACCTGAAGAGGGATTGTTGTGTCATATGGTAATTCTATTCTTAATTTTTTGAGGAACCTCCATACTGTTTTCCATAGTAGCTACACCAATTTACATTCCCACCAGCTGTGTATGAGGGTTCCTTTTTCTCCACAGCCTCTCCAACACTTGTTATTACTTGTCCTATTGATGATAGCCATTCTAACAGGTGTGAGGTGGTAGCTCATTATGCTTTTGATTAGCATTCCCCTAACTGCTAGTGAATTTGAGCATTTTTTCATATATCTGCTGGTCATTTGTTTGTCTTCTTGGAAGAAGTGTCTGTTCAGGCCCTCTGCCCATTTTGTAACTGGATTTTGTTTTTGTTGTTGAGTTGTATGAGTTGCTTATGTATGTTTTGGATATTAGCCCCTTATTGGAGGTGTTGTTTGCAAACACTTTCTCCCATTTGGTTGGTTGCCTGTGTTTTGCCTCGGTTTCTTTTGCTATGCAGAAGCTTTTTAGTTTGATACAGTCCCATTCATTTATTTTTGCTTTTATTTCCCTTGACTTTGAGGTCAAATTTATAAAATTCACTCTGAACCCCAGGTCCGTAAGTTTAGTATGTATGTTTTCTCCTATTCAATTTATTGTTTCAGGTCTTATGTTTAGGTCTTTGATCCATTTGAGTTAATTTTGGTACATGGTGACAGATAGCAGTCTAGTTTTTTTCTTTTGCACTTGGCTTCCCAATTTTCTCAGCATTATTTATTGAAGGGCCTTTTTTGTTTCCCCCTGAAGTATTAACTTTTTTGAGATTCCATTTCCTTAGCTGTGGAATAAAAATGTTGCAGCAGTGATGATCTCCAAACTCAGATTTGTAACTTCATACTTCTATTATGTTCCATACTAGTATAAATAGTAATTTAAGATTTACATTCATGTTTTTGGCTTGCGTGTCATGTATACATGCATGTCTCTCAGGCATACTTGATTAGCAGGGTTTGGTGAGGAAGAAGAATGGGCTGATCTTGTGGAGAGTGATAATCAGGCCCTACCTAATAATCCTTGGGCGAATAAGGGTCATTCCTCTGCTCTCAAGGCACTGACTGAGACATCCGTTGTGCCCGAGCTTGGAGAGGGGAATGTTCTGTGCTGGTATTGAGGGAAGCCCAATTATTCTATGTCTTAGTCAGCTCGGGCTTCTATAACCAAATGCAATAGACTGAGTGGCTTAAGTGACATTTATTTCTCACAGTTCTCGGGTCTGCAAGGTCCAAGATCAGGGTGCTGGCAGGTTAGGGTCCTGCTGAGAACTCCCTTTCTAGCTTGCAGACAGCCCCTTCTTGCTGTGTGCTCACATAGTGGAGAGAGAACCGTGGTCTCTCCTCCTCTTCTTTTAAGGGCACTAATCCCATCATGGGGTCCATACCCTCATGATCTCATCTAAACCTAATAACCTCACACAGGCCCCATTTCCAAATGCCATTACATGACGGCAAGGGCTTCGACATAAGCATTTTAAGAAGAAACAGGCATCCAGTCCATAACATTCCATGATCACTTCTTTTGGATGAGTCTGAATCCCAGGGTCAGGGGTCTGTAACTAAGACAAACAAAATCAGGTCACTGAAGAAGTTATGTGAGAAGCCAGGATTTCAGTGTGGATCTGCTGCATCTTTTGTACAGATGACAGTAAGGGTGGCTGCAGCAGGTAGATTCTCTGGCTGGGCTAGCTCCCTATAATATCAAGACTGCTTGCTCTAGGACAGTGACCAGGGAATCAAGAGGCCCAATAGGAATGAGGAAGCAAACTGTTGTTCTAAGACTGCATTCACCTTCCCTGCTTTGAGCCAGAGACTCAGTAAGAAAGAGGCTCCACTCTCCAAAAAGTGTGCAGCACCAGTGAGCAAAGCAAAAAGAAAATCAAAGTTATTTTTGATCAATGTTTTAATCAACTTATTTTATTTTCTACTCTATTATTCATCTGTTCTGGGGACTACTAATGATAAAACATTATAGGCATAATTTTAAGGTTGCATCCAGATCTAATTTCCTATATCTTTAAATACAAATAGAACGTAATCGAAGAGCAGAGGAACAAGAAGGGAATAGTTGGGCTTGTGTGGCATAATTAAATTTACTACATCTGTGAAATTTTGTCTTTACAAGTGGGGCAGAGCAATGAGGGTGGCTGAGCGTAGGAGATTAGCCTTGTATACTTTACGTACAATGGCTGATAGTTCTTTATTCCTATAGTCAGCAAAATGTACTTATTTAGAACATGAGTATTACAGTAATTTTTTTAAAAGACAGCTCTGATTTATGTTCTTGAAACATAAAAAGACCTCGCTTTACAGGAAAAATCCTAAATATTATGCTATGCCTATGGTGTGTATGTCTCTAAAACTAAAGAAAATAAACAGACTTCCAGGAAATTAAAGATGTAAGATAAAACTCACTTTCCCCATAACAATGCAGAATAATTGTATTTTTATTCTTGGTCCCAGTTTGATTTAATTTGTGATTTACCATTTTTTACAGACGTTAGATGTCCTGCCTAGGCACCCAGATATTATTTCCGTTTTCTATAGTCAGCATGTGAAAAGTTATTTAAAGCCCACATTTTGTTTTTAAATGTTACCTAGTGGTTTCAGTTCTGCAGAGGTCAAATTTCAACCCAACTTCTGGGACTTCCAGGCCTGGAAACCTTTTAGCAAGTTCTGTTTCTATTTCCATCTCCTGAAAAAGTTGTCTCTGCAAACAGAGGTTTTGCATCTCTATACCTCCCTCACATATTATGTATTACTTATGAAATGTCAAGAAATCTAAAATGCCTCATAGATGGAAAACATGGGATGGATGAAAATCCCTGGATATCTGCATTTAAATGTTTAATATTTCTCCATTCATGAAGTTAATAATTAGAAATGAAAACTCGAAATCAGATGTTTTAAAAAAGGTTAAAACACAGTGCATTTAAATGGCTAGTGAATTCATCATGGAAGTTCAGACCCAATCTTGAAAACCTGTGCTATAGTGTATTTTTAAAGTGTGGATTATTTTTCTGGTCATCCTAAATCTCTTATGATTCTATGTAGCCCTATATTTTTGCCACATTAGGTCAAAACTCACTTTATTTTTGCTGTCTCGGCTCTCTAAGAATAAAATACTAGACACAGAATTTCCAGAGTCCAAATCTACCCATGGTTCAGCACGCATTTCAGTGTGTTACATACAGATCGTAGTCAGCATATTACATAGCCTGGTTTGGTGATCTGAGGGGTGAACCCTGGAAAAGTCAATCATATCTAATTGGAAATGGGAATAGTATTATAATTATCGCAAAGGTTAGATTCATCTTTTTTAAAAAAAACAACAACACATCTATTTTCATTTCCTGTCTTTATTAAGTTTTGTTATTTAAAATTTAATTTATCTTCAGAATTCTTTACTTGAGAAAAGATTTCAAAATTACTGTGAGTCTTACTTTTAGGGGAAGGAAAGCAATGTGCAGATAAGTAATTCTATGTCTTTCTGTTTTCTTCTCTAGTAAAATACTCAATCAGACATCTCTACTTCCCTAATTTATTATGATTATTACTTACATTGTCACAATAAGAATTAGGGTGGCTACTAAAATGACTGCAAAATAAATATCTATTTTAAATTATAATTTTATGAATATGTATGAAATAATGCATATTTATGATAGAATATGTTGTAGTAATATAGAATATTTTGTAGTAATTTAAAATTCTCAGTATCTCTACTTTATGTCCTTTCTTAGTTCTATTTTTCTTTTTTCAGTTACACTAATTTAACTTTGTGTATGTCATTGTAAACTTATTTTTGTTCAAAGTCTGGTTCCCAAATTATTTATATATTCAACTATTTTATTTTAATTAATTTATTTAGTCAATTATATTTATTCATGCCTTCTTTTTCCTTTCCTTACATCTTTCTGTTTTATAATTTTATTATCTAGCTCCTAGCATTTTTAGTAACAAAAATATTTAAGACTGAATTTCATTTGAGAAAATCTTTAACTATACATTCTGTTTTTTACATAAAGTGTTTTTAATAGTTATTTTCTAAATATTATATAATATCCTATTTCCTCCAAAAGCTTTGTGCAAGATTTCTTTATTTTTGGAAATTTTATTTCCTTGTGATTAGTCATTTATATTCTAATTTGTTTTTCACCTACCAGTTCTATGTACTACTGCTTAGTTTTTACTGATATTTCTTGTATTTCTAAATCTTTTTGTTCAATTTTAATGCTATATTATCCATAAAATTTGATGACTGTTAGAAACATATTTATAGATTTTTATATAAAATGATACTTTCAACATTTCATCCTTGCTTATTTCCCCTGATTCTACTTTACTAGCAATTCCTCTTGAGATTTGTATTTTATTTTATGGTATATTTTCTACATATATTTTCACAATCTTTTAATATTTTCATGTAACTTATTTTAGATGTGTCTTTTAAAAAGAATATGGTTAGATATTTTAGACCCAATCTAAGAGTACTTGTCTTTTGGTAGAGAAATTAAAACATTTGTGTATGTTGTGGTAACAGATTTATCAATTTTTACTTATATCAACTTATTCATTATTTTTATACTCCCTTTTTGTAACCTGTGTTTTGTATCTTTTACGAGCTAAGTTTTTTCTATTTTTAAAAAAGTTTTACAATAATAGTATAAAAGAAATTAATATGATTTGTTTCTATTTGTTGTTACCTGTAAGTGTTTGAAAAATGTATTAATTTTTCACTTATTATCTGATTCTTATTTCACTTGATATTTGAGGCTGTCATTACCCTTGTATTTCTCACCTGTGTTTCCTATTCTTGTTAGTCTAATCTCTCATTTGAAATAAGGGTTTTAATGATTGGATTTTGCAATTTATGTCTTCTCTTGAAATATTTTTTAAACATTTGAATAACTTGTAAACATAGTCACAGAAAGTATTTAAATTCCGTAATTAAATGGTTTTAATGGTCAGTTCACTTTTGAGAAAGATTTTCAGCTTGGGGCAAGCAGTAGAATATTTCTTTAGTCCTTATATATCTGATAATGCTTATCCTTTTCTCCAGAAACAAAACAAAACAAAAAAACGGAATTTCTGAGTAAACAGATTCTTGGTTTATCAATATTTTCATTCAAAACTCTGTCATTGATCTATCTGTTTCAATTTTTTATGTATTAAATAATAAATAAGGAGCAGTCTTAGATTTTAAAAAAATATCTAACATTTGTATTTTTCTGGCTTGGATGCCTATATTTCTTATTTTTCCTGAAATAATAGTGAAAAATAGGGGAACCCTTTCACTGCCGTTAATTGATTTCAAGTTGTTTTCAAAATGTGTCAAAAATCCACAAAAAACAACAAGTTGATATTTTGACTATTTTATACGTATATATTCAAACTGCATAGTAGAGGAAAAGTTTTTTTGAACTCGTGGGGTAAACTCCAACGTGGCAGTCAGCAGAAGTAAATATTCATTCGGATATATCTGTCGCAGCAAAGGAGTTAAGAATGACAGTGAATACACTATAAACTCTAAAACTATGATAGGGAATCAAATTATTATCATCCAAGTTGTGAAATCGTATACTTAAAAAATAAAGACAAGTCAAAAGGGAGGAAAATGTGTAACTAAGCAGATTTGTGTATAGCCAGGTGACCTTTATTACAAGCCTAAAAATGTATTAAATTAATCCAGAAAAAGAATGAAGAAACAAATCTGAACTTTCTTACTTAATTTATTTGTGCACTCTGGAGTGTAACAGATATTGAATCACACGTGCTAGGCTCTGTGCCAGGAGCTGGGTAGATGTTGGTTTCCTCAGAAAGTTAATAAGGTAACAGAGGGAGAAACGCCTATAAACAAGTATAAAAAAACAAACAAAAAAAAGTGTTGTCAATGTGATAATAAAAACCTATTGAGGATATTATTAGACCAAAAAAAAAAGAACATTGTCACTTCTGAACTAACAGGTCATAGGTCTCAGGGACACTAGTAAGGGTGCCTGAAGTTTATCACCAGTCCCATCTCCTTAAGGGAAATGCTGCTCCTGATGAAGCCCAATGTTTCAAAAATACAACCAGGAAAGTTAGTTCTCTGTGGACTTAAATAGAGTAATACCATGACTGGGTGGGTGCCACAGTTGGGAAAGACATGTTTTCTTTTTGTTGTTGTTGTTGTTGTTGTTGTTGTTGGAAACAAGTTGTATCCAAAATTTTAAAAAGTACAGAAGGATGGGGGGGACTTGTGTTCGCCAAGTGAAACCGCAAATAAAATAATTTTTAAAAGTTTGTTTTGCTGCAAATTTTTGCTTTAGTTTTTATTGTAAAAATCTTCCAATTGTAAGAAATAATTTATTGGAATTATTAGTGAGAGGAGAAAATGTCTCATTGATGTGTTTGTGGAAAAGAAATCAAGTGAACATCGACTGGCTGCGCTCACTTAACAAAAGGTGGGAGTGCTGGTAGACTGAGTCCATCCTCTTAAAAGCGTGGTAAAGTGTACAAATTTTGATATTATTTTACATTTGAAATTATTCTTTTTCTTTTCATAAACATTATTCCCTATGAACCAGACCAAAAGTTGAACTACACATAAGCATCTATTCCTTGGCTCCGTCCTCCTTTCTGCTCCAATCCTTCCTCAAACCCGGTAGGTAATTCTGAGTATCCATGTAGCAGTGGTCTTTCGGCCTGCCTGTGCATTCTCAAGACCTGGAAAGTTCTGTAAACACCAGAGCTGCTCCCCAACCCACTTCCATAAAACAAACAAACGAAAAAGATTCTAATTTAACAGGTCTGCTCTGGGGCCTCACATCGGTATTAACCTTGTTCTTACATTAGAGAATATAAACTATTCTTAAAATCTTCATGTAGGCAAACAACTTTTTAAATTCCCTTTTCTATATCACTTCTTTTTTATTCAGTGAAATAATATTATTTTAGGTCTGTACAAACTATAGGAGAAATTGGCCTAAAACTGATCTTCATGCTAGGTTCTACAATGAACTTATTTACAATAAATAACATTTTGAATTTATTTTTTCACTTAAAAATATGCTTAGTGTTTTATTGGAATCGATGAACTCTTTGAAGACACAAAGCTATCAATTTACTTCAAATGAGATAGAGAATTATGCAATAGAAATGATGACTTTTACAGAATTATTTGTGGAATCCTTGAAACGACATGTATGTACTCTGCACAGATAGATTGTGAAGAGTGGGTTTTGTAGCTGATCTTTATGGTGTTTTGGTTTAAATCTCAGATTCTTCAATGTCTATCTATCTGAACCTAGGTGGGCATTTAAAATTTCTAAGCCCATCTGCTCGTCCTTAATCAGAATTAAATAGTTATTTGTGAGGATTTAAATTTGTGCCCAGCACATAGAAAAAAAAGTAAGAATTATCAGCTATGTAAAGCCATGTTTCTCTTTGTTTTTGTCTTCCGGGCTTTTGGAAGACTGTTCCAAGGCCCGATATCAGTTTCTGTCATACCTTGAGGTTTGCGAAGGGAAAATGTACAGTAATGACTTTTTGTTTGTGATACATCAAGTCAAGCTTCACAATCAACTGGCAAAACCATCTCTGTGTTGGTTTGCGCTATAGAAATATTGCCAATGCACGTATTTTAAAGGTCTGTCTGCTCTGGGCACCACTGGCTTGGCTGCAATTGCAAGTTATGGTTAAGTTCAAACATGTATTTAAAGCAATCTCTGAAAGAGTGATAAATACTTGCCTTTTTAACTACAGCAGAAGACATTCATTAAAACTGGCTGATCCTTTTGCTTTATAGAAGCTTTTTAGTTTGATACAGTCCTTTCATTTATTTTGCTTTTACTTCTATTGCCTTTGAGGTCAAATTCACAAAATCACCTCTAAACCCTAGGTCCATAAGTTTAGTACCTATGCTTTCTTCTATGCAATTTATTGTTTAAGGTTTTCTATTTAGGTCTTTGATCCATTTTGAGTTAATTTTGGTACATGGTCACAGGAGGCTAGTTTCATTCTTTTGCATGTGGCTTTCCAATTCTCCCAGCACCATTTATTGAAGAGGCTTTCTTTTCTCTATTGTATGTTTTTGGCTCCTTTGTTGAAAATTATTTGCTCATATATATGTAGGTTTCTTTCTGGGTTCTCAATTCTATTCCACTGATCTGTGTGTCTGTTTTTCTGCCAATACCATGCTGTTTTGATTATTATCACTTTGTAGTATAAATTGAAGTCAGGGAGTGTGATACCTTTGTCTCATACAACTCAACAAGAATGAAACAAGCAATGCAATTAAGTGGGCAGAAGACCTGAACAGATTCTTCTCCTAAGTAGACATACAAATGGCCAACAGATATGTGAAAAACTGCTCAACTTCACTAGCTATTAGGGAATTGAAATAATTAGGGAAGTGCAAATCAAAACCACAGTGAGCTACCACCTTACACCTGTTAGAATGGCTATTATCAACAAGACAAGGAATAACAAGTGTTGGAGAGGCTGTGGAGAAGAAGAAACACTCATACACTGCTGTTGGGAATGTAAATTGGTGCAGCCACTATGCAAAACAGTATGAAGTTTCCTCAAAAAATTAAAAATAGAATTACCATTTGACCCAGCAACCCCTCTTTGGGCATCTACTCAAAAAATCTCAAACATCTATCCGTAAAAATGTATGTACCTCTATGTTCATTGCAACATTATTCATGGTGGCCAAGATATGGAAATTACTGGAATGTCCTTCGATAGATGATTGGATAAAGAAAATGTGGTACATACCTAAGAAAAGATGAAATATTGCCATTTTCGACAACATGGATGGGTCATAAGATTATCATGCTAAGCAAAATAAGCCTGAAAGAATAAATCAAGAACCATATTATTTCACTCATATTTGGGATATAAAAACTGATAGACACAGACAACAGTTTAGTAGTTGTCAGAGGGTAAGGGAGGAGGCGGGGGTGGTAGAAGAGAGTAAGGGGGACAAATACATGGTGATGTAAGGAGAACTGATTCTGGGTGGTGAACACACGACACAATATATGGATGATATATTATAGAAATGCACACTTGAAACCTATATAATTTTAGTAACCAATGTTACCCCAATAAATTTAGTAAGAAATGACTGATCCACTTTATAGATGAATAACTATACATTAATTATTATCGTGTTTTAAGCATAATTACAAATAGTAACACACAGTTTAGAAAACTGCATAGTGGCCGAATATGCAGTTTTTTAAAATGTGTTTTGCTATCTATAATTATGCTTAAAACATTATAGTAATTAATGTATAGTTATTCATCTATAAAGTGGATCAGCCATTTCCTACTAAATTTATTGGGGTAACATTGGTTACTAAAATTATGTAGGTTTCAACTCTTTGGCCATAAGAAAAGATGAAATAGTACCATTTGTGACAACATGAATGAATCTTGAGATTATAATGCTAAGAGAAATAAGTCAGACAGAAAAAGTAGAGAACTGTAAGATTTTCTAGAGCAGGAGACAGAAAACAAAGCATACGTAGTTGTTTCAGATGGTGTTCAGTGCTCTCTGGAGAAGAAAATATTGTAAGGACTTGGTTAGAGAACAGTGAGCTTGCTATTTTTCAGTGGGATGTTTGGAGGTCTTTCTGGGGTGATACTTCTTCACTAGAGACCTGCTAAAGGGTCTGGGTGTTTAAGGCAAACTATAGAGAATTTTTAGTCTCTATCTGCAATTGCCTTACATTCCAAAGGGTGCTTATCAAATATCTGACAAAAAAGTAGTTGCTTTTTAAAATATATTGCGTAAAGCTTTCATAGTAGGTACTTACTACTGAACAATGGTTTCATTATCTATATTTGCCGCTATCCCACCCTTGTACTCTCTCTGCCTCTGTCTCTTCCTCGTTGTCTTGGTCCCTTCTTCTTTCCCTCCCTTCTTTCCCTTTTTTCTTTTTTTTTTTCCATTTTCTTCTCTTTCTTCCTTTCTTTCTTTCTCTCTTATATTTCTCTGGCTCCTATAGTCCAGAAATTCCTTGATTATTCATTTAATGATTCCTGTTTACAGGTTTCACCCACGGTAAAGGAAGGATTCTAAAGACATGATGGAAAAACTGAAATGTTTATTTCAGAAGTGACGAATATAGAGATACATTTAATTATACATCATTATCTAATTATATTTTAAATGTTCATTGTTTTGATACATTTTGGATTAAGCTCATATTAAATTTAGTTTTAAAACTCCAGGATATACCTAGGGAAAACAAAAATAAAAACAAATTTCTACACAAATTCTAGTATTTCTAAAGGTTATCTACAGAAACTCTAGATATTTGTTTTCCTGCAACATAAATAAACTAGGTTTATCCTTGTTTCTCACTGTGACTGTATTTATATATCAAACATAGAAATTAAAAGTTTATATATCACAATATTTTGTTTAACTCCTCTACTGACTTTTTCAAGCCTTATCCTGTGTTAGTTTGGTGACAAAATACCTACAGGAAATATGAAAAGTTCAGTCAGTAATTTAACAGCACTCAAGGTAATAAATGCTAACTTTTGTTATATATCTGACATGCACACAATAACATTTCTATAACATTTATTTATTAAAACAAATCTAAGAAGTTATCCTTGCCTCTGTTTTGTAGAAGAGCAATTCCACAGAGTAATTTTCCCAAGGTTAGTTAGGTAACAGCCTCCCAAGTCAGAATTTTTAAGGCCTTTCTATATAGTAAAAACTATCCTCTGTTTCTTGTAATACATATTCTCCCTAGAGAAACACGCAAGCATGGACAATATAATATACATGGAGGAAATAAAAGGTGACACAAAAGACTGAATCATCCAACTACTATTTTTCCTAGAATTGACCCCAAATGTAGATAAAGATTCAGAGTTCCCATCAAAGTAGTATTTTAAATTTAGATGATGACACTTGATGTAGAATAAGATCAGTTCTGTTGGTTTCCTTTTTCTACCAATTAAGATAAGGGCATTTCTCGTTTTCTATACTTGATTTATGATCTACTAAAGGCGTTAAAAACAATATTAACTTTTACTTGTGGGCTATTCCATTTCCTCAGTAATGCCAATTATTTAGCCTATTTACATGCTATGAGTCCCTACTAGTGGAATCATTGCTAAATTTTATACAAATTACTATTATTTTCTATTGCAATATAAATTAATAAAACAAAAAAGATGATGCACTTAATCCTTTTGCAAAACTCACTGTTTATTATGCAGATATGCATTTGTTTCAAACTTGTTCATAAAATATGTATTTTATTACCATATTCTTATTGAGAAGAATCTTATTTGATTCTCAATCATTAAAAACACTTGCTTTATTATTTCTCTGGCTATATATGTATCATTTATTTATATGTCATTATTTTTTAATGAAAGCTATATGTTTTCAATAATAATCACTGTTTAAAAAGAATTATTTTCTACTTATGTGTGTACCATAATTTTTTTATATTCCTGGAAATAATCAGTTATAAGACATACCACTGAAATGATAATAAATTAAGTATACCAAACACTTTTAAGGCAAATCCCAATTTCAGATAAGCTAAATGCGAAAAAATATGTATTTTAAAACATAGGAAATATGGTGTATTTCTGCCTGAGGATTTTTAAGAACTGGGCAAAACTGAGTTGACAAAACCTCTAGAGACTTTCATTTTTAACACATATCTGTGATTTTTAGAATTAGTGAAAATCCCAAATGATGGATATGTGTTTAAAAGCATCCTTGCTTTCTG
This sequence comes from Rhinolophus sinicus, assembly GCF_036562045.2. Taxonomy (NCBI): domain Eukaryota; kingdom Metazoa; phylum Chordata; class Mammalia; order Chiroptera; family Rhinolophidae; genus Rhinolophus; species Rhinolophus sinicus. The sequence continues at coordinate 112,332,311 of NC_133755.1, forward strand.
AACCCCTTTCAACATTGCATCTCCTTGCATCTGACCCTTCTTTTATTGTCACATATCTTTCTGGTTACAGTCAAAGATTCTCTGCTTTTAAAGATTTGTGTGATTAGATTGGACCTACTGGATAATACAGAGTAATCTCCCCATCTCAGTGTCTCCCCATCTCTATGATATAAACATAATCATATCTGTAAATTCCCCTATGCCATGTAACATAATATATTCATATTACTGGATATTAGGATGTAGGCATCTTTGGAGACCATTATTTTGCCTACCACACCATCCTCCTGAATTTTTGTTTTAGCTCCAATATAGTAGTCCCGTGTCAAAAAGAACAGATGGTACATGCTCAAATGTAGAGAGAACCAATTACTGTTTAACTCCTTTTTGATGCTGTGATTCTGATCTGGGTAAGAATGAATAAGGAGGTGGTGAAGAAAATAATTCAGATTCATCTGAAAGAGTTTTTTTAAACTACAGACATACTGTTTCCAATCAAACAAAGAATTTGGTATAAAACCCTACCCCATTTTCTCTTCTCCCATTCTCCTACAGAACACTGCTTTCATGAGCCTCTATTATTAATGGGGTTTTCTTATGGTCTTTTGTTATGGGGATAGAAAAACTGGGTGAAGACCATTGAGTTCTTTGGTACTATCAATCTGGCTTGATTTAGAAAGAATGAAAGAAATATGATTCAACTAAGAACTTTTTTGCTATAGTTCTATCTTTCAAAATTATAGTAAAGAGGATAAAGCTTTATTAAGTGCAAGAAATGAATGGAATGTTAATCTAAAACAATGTTGAGAAGAAAGACATGCACCTTGTGAAAAAGTTTACCAATTTATGTTTACTCAATGCAAGTACTGTTTCAAATGCTTTATATTTAAGCATCATCACAATTCTATGAGCTAGATACTATTATTATCCCCATTTTACACACAAGGAAACTGAGGCACAAACAGGTTAAGTTCTTGCTCAGACGTTTTTAGCTAATAGGTGTTAGAGCTAGGAGTTTAACCCACGCAAAGAGATTCTAGAATCCATGTACTTAAAAACTGAGACACTGAGGTTTGGGAGGAAATTAAGTCCAATGATAACGTATCATTTTAATGATATTAGGTTGGCACAAAAGTAATTGTGGTTTAAAAAGTTAAAAGTAATTGCTGGGTATCTACCTAAAATAGCTGAAAACATTTGTACATAAAGACACGTGTGCTGCAATGTTCATTGCAGCTTTGTTTACAGTGGCCAGACATGGAAACAACCAAAATGTCCTTCGATAGATGAACGGATAAAGAAGTTGTGGTATATATACACAATGGAATACTATTCGGCGGTAAGAAAAGATGATATAGGAACTTTTTTCACAACAGGGATGGATCTTGAGAGTGTAATGCTGAGCGAAATAAGTCAGACAGAAAAAGCAGAGAACCATGTGATTTCACTGCTATGTGGTATATAAACCAAAAACAACAAAAGAGCAAGACAAACAAATGAGAAACAGAAACTCATAGACATAGATAATAGTTTAGTGGTTACCAGAGGGTAAGGGGGTGGGGGGTGGGAGATGAAGGTAAGGGGGATCAAATGTATGGTGATGGAAGGAGAACTGACTCTGGGTGGTGAACACACAATGGGATTTATAGATGATGTAATACAGAATTGTACACCTGAAATCTATGTAATTTTACTAACAATTGTCACCCCAATAAATTAAAATAAATAAATAAATAAGTAAATTAATTAATTAATTAAAAAAAGTAATTGCAAAAACCGCAATTACTTTTGCACCAACCTAATAGATTGCTTGTACTTTAGATAGGTCACATTTGTTGTGAAGCCAGGCCTCATTTGAATTCCTTTAGCACACGTCATTACAATCCTTAGGGCCACAAAATTAATTCTAGTTACTATTATTATCATTAAGGAAAAAAAAACTCAGAATTTTAAATTGGAAAAGTTCTGGTCTCTACATTTTCAATTAAAGAAAGGATTCAAATAAATTCCAATCATACGTCTCATCCAGAAAGGACTGGCAAGCTTTAGCAACCAAAATTAGAATCCACCCAGAATTCTTAAGTTTGGCATTTTGAAGAAAATGCAAATTTTCTGCTGTTTTATCCCATTCCCTTTGGCAAAATGCAGCTTACATTCTTTAAAATAATTATCTTTGCCAACATAGCTTGCAAAAAGTAGAAAGTAATAGAAATGACACATCGACAACATTGTTCACATAACTGAAGTAACTGTGGGATAATAGCAAATGAATACTAACAAGTATATTTTTTAAAAAATTTAGACAACATTCAAAACAGCCAGACTTTTCAGTTTTATCCTGTTATGCCTTTAAATTTAAACCTTACTTTACAAAAATCTACAAAGCAGTAACCTCATTAGAAGAAGTTTATTAAAGGGTATTTAGTACCATCAAACTATGTGTGTGTGTGTGTGTGTGTGTGTGTGTGTGTATATACATATATATATATATATATATATATATATACACATATACATGTATATTTTTATGTGTACTATAAATATAGTGAAGAAAGATTGTTTTGGAAAGCAAATTTAAATTTAAAAGTCTGTCATGTTAGGAGTTATTTTTGTATTTTTTATTGTGAAATATACATTACACAAAATTCATCATTTTCACCATTTCTAAGTGTATAATTCAGTAGCATTAAATATGTTCACAAACTGTATAACCAACACCACTATACCTAAAATTTTTTCAGCACCCCCTCAAACACCTCTGTACCTATTAAGCAATAACTCCACCTTCCCCTTCCCACTAGTCCTTGGAACCTCAATTTTACTTTTTGTCTCTGTGAATTTGACTATTCTAGGTACCTCATATAAATGGAATCATAGAATATTTGTCTTGCTATGTCTGGCTTATTTAATTAAGTATAATGTTTCAAGCTCCATCGATAATATAGCATATATCAAAATTTCATTCCTCGTTATGTCTGAATAATCTTCGTGTGTGTGTGTGTGTGTGTGTGTGTGTGTTTGTGACATTTTTAATTTTTTTTTTCATCTGTTGATCGACACGTGGATTTTTCCTACCTCTGGTTATTGTGAATAATGTTGCTATGAACATTGGTGTACAAATATCTATTTAAGTCCTATCGACCCTGAGAAGGATATACTTGCCAAACAGGACTCCTTGTGATTAATTGGGCTCAAATTCATGACCAGAGTCTAGCAACCATTCTTTACAGAGGTCCCTCACGCATGCCGCATTTCAAGGAAAAGTCACAGTATGGGCTGCCAAGCCTCCTGCACTGTGCTCCTGCTGTCTGACTTCTCCGTTATAAAAGAGTTCCTAAGATCAAAATTCAACCAGTAGGACTGAGACTTTCCCTATCCAGTTGTAGTTGTGCAGTTATATCTTTATTTGCATCTTCACCAACCAATCAGAGTGGCTGCATTCTGACCAGTCAGGATGGTGCTATTTGGACCAATCAAACTGAGGATTCAGAGTACTCATTTGCATAGAAAAAACCAATCAGGGATTAGGGTTGGACATTCTTCTCTATATAACTCAGCCTCCGCTCTGTGTTGGTGGAACCCACTTTTAGTTTCCATCAAAGATGGTATTTCTCTAGCCGGAGCAGCAACACTAGTTGGAGCTGTCTTGTGGGAATGGAGCAGAGCTGACTTCCCAGACCAGAGCTGTAGAACTGGAGCTGTTCCAAAGTAGTGCTTTGTCACAATTGAGATGTTTGCACCTCCCTTCACTGCACTCCAATTTGGGGACTCCTATCAGCATTGAATTGGTGGCAATAACTTTTGGTTCACAGTCCTTGCTTTCAATTCTTTTAAGTTTATTTCTAAAACTGGAATTTTTAACTTTATATACATGCAGAGGGTGCCAAAAAATGTATACACATTTTAAGAAAGGAAAAAACTGTATTAAAATTTAAAACTCAATATATACTGATAACAAAAGATGAATACAAGTCATGTGTTTACATTTTTTTGGCACCTCCGGTGTGTGTATAGTTGTATTTTTTGTTTTTTATTTGTTTTTTTTTGTTGTTTTTTGTTTTTTTGTTTTTTGAGGCACCACCGTATTATGTTCCATAGTGGTTGCACCATTTTACATTCCCATCAGTAATGAGTTTCTTTATATGCTCATCACTACTTTTATTTTCCATTTATTTTAAATTATATCCATTCTAGTAGGTATAAAGTGGTATCTCATGAAGGTTTTGATTTACATTTATCTAATTACTAATGATGTTGAGCATATTTTCATGTGCTTATTGGCCATTTGTATATCTTTTAAGAAATATCTATTCAAGTCCATACCCCATTTTTCAATTTCTTTTAGTTGTAGGAGTTCTTTATGTATTCTGAATTTCAGTCCCTTACCAGATAATATGGTTTGCAAATATTTTTTTTTCTCATTTAGTAAGCTGTCTTTTTGTTTTCTTGACAGTATGCTTTAATGTGCAAATGTTCTTAATTTTCATGAAGTCCAATTGTCTATTTTATTTTATTTCATTTTATATTGTTACTTGTTCTTTTGGTATTTCTATCCATGAACATTAGAAGTCTTTCTGTTTATTTAGGTCTTCTTGAATTTATTTCAGCAATATTTTGTAATTTATTGTGTACTCATCTTTCACCTGATGATTAGATTTATACCTATGTATTGATTATTTTAGGTACTGGTATAAATGCAATTGCTTTCCTAATTTTCTTTTCAGATTATACATTGCTGGAGTAAAGAAACAGAACTTTTCTGTGTTGATCTTGTACCATGCAACTTTGATGAATATGTTTATCATCTCTAATAGTATTTTTATGTGGATTGTTTAGGATTGTCTGTAGGTAAGATCTTACTGTGGTAACCACTGATCTATTCTCCAATGCCATAATTTCATCTTTTCAAAAATGTCATATAAATGGAATCACTCTGTCAGTGATATTTTTAAATTGGCTTTTTTCATTTAGCATAATCCCCTTGAGATCCACCCAAGTTGTTGTGTATATCGGTAGTTAATTCCTTTTAAATAATGAATACTTTTTCACTGTATGACCATATCACAGTTTGTTTATTCATTCAGCTGTTGAAAAATGTTTATATTTTTTCCAGTGCTTAGCTATTATGAAAAAGCTGCAATGCACATTCGTATACATGAATTCATGCACGTTGTGTGAACGTAATTTTTTTTAAGATAGATACCCAGAAGTACAATTTCTGGGTCTTATGGTAAATGTATATTTAGCTTCAAAAGAAACTCCCTGTTTTCTAGAGTGACTGTATCATTTTATACTCTCACTGGCAATCCTAAAAGATCCAGTAGCTCCTCAACAGCACTTGATAGATCTAGTATTTTAGCTATTCTAGTTGGGGTGTATCTCATAGTGGTTTTAATTTGCAATTCTCTAATAGCTAATGAAGTTGAACATCATTTCAAGTGCTTATTTGCCATGGGTATATGTTCTTTGATGAAGGGTTTGTCCAAGTCTTTTAATATTTTCTAATTGGGTTGTTGGTTTTTCTACTGTTGAGTTCAAAGTGTTCTTCATATATTGTGATATAAGTCTTTGTCAGATATATGATTTGCAAATATTGTAAATATTTTCTTCTGGTCTATGACTTGTCTTAAATCATTTTTACAGGCTTTTCCCTATTTCCCTATTTTCCCTATTTCATAAAGGAAATTCTTTTAATTTTAATTAAAAGTTTTTAATTCTTTAATTTTGATGAGACATAGTTTTCCTTTTTTATGTGTAGTGATTTAGATATCTAAGTATAGTGATAGTCATGTCTAAGAATTCTTTGCCTAGTCCCAGGTCACAAAGATTTTCTGTTTTCTCCTAAAAGTTTTATAGCTATATTCTTTTCTGTGAGACCTATGACCCATTTTGAGTTAATTATTTGCAAGGTGTGAGGTTTAAATATAGATTCTTTTTTTTTCTTTTTTTTTTTGCCTGTAGAATTCCAATTGTTCCAACAAGTTTTGTTGAAAAGTCTATCCTTTCTCCATTGAATTGCTTTTGTATCTTTTTTTTTAAAATCAAAATTAGACCTACTTGTGTAGGTCTATTTCTGGACTCTCTATTCTGTTCCACTGATCTATGTGTCCTTCCCTTTACCAGATGCACATTGTGTTGTTGTTGTTGTTATTGTAGCTGAATGGTCAATATTAACATTAGATAGTGTGATTTCTCCAATTCATTCTTTTTCAATACATTTTTTAGCTTTTCTATTCCCTTTGTCCTTCCACATAAATTCTAGAATCTGCTTGTCTATATTTCCAAAAAATGAGTGCTGAAATTTTGTTAGACATTGCTTGTGTCTGTAAATAAATTTAGGAAAAATTCAAATCTTACTGTGATCAGACTTCTAATCCATGAACACATTGTGTCTCTCCATTTAGTTAATATTCATTTGACTTCTTCAGCAACAGTTTATATTTTTTGGCATATAGACTATGCACATGTTTTATTAGGTTTACAACTAAGTACTTTTTAAGGGATTATAATGTGTTTTCTATTTGAGTCTCCATACAAGCTCTAACAACTAAGTTCACAAACTCATCCTAGAAAAAGTGCTACATACCTCATTGCTAAATATCACTATGGTCACCTTTGAAACATTCCCCTTGGGAAGCTATGCACTGACGCCTGTGCCTACTCCACCCTTCAAAGTAATTCTGGAACTCTTTTTATGGAATGGCCATCAGTGCTGTCGTCATATTACCCTTGATGTCCCGAATGTCATCAAAATGTCTTCCTTTCAATATTTTCTTTATCTTCAGGTAAAGAAACAAGTATTGGGGGCCAGATCAGGTGAGTACAATATTTGTGTACTGTCTAAAAACTCCTTCATAGACAGTGCCGTGTAAGCTGGTGCATTGTCGTGAAAATTTGTCTTTTTCATGCAGCTTTTTCAGCTCTTCCAAATAGTAAACTTGGTTAACTGTTTGTCTAGTTGATACAAATTCATAGGAGAAACTGACTCTGGTTGGTGAAAACACAATGTGGTATATAGGTGATGTATTACAGAATTGTACATCTGAAACCTATGTAACTTTACTAACAATTTTCACCCCAATAAACTTTAATTAAAATATATAAATAAATAAATACAAAATTAAAAAATCATAATGAATAATCTCTCTGATATCAGAAAAGGTTACCAACATCATTTTGACTCTTGATTTGGATTGATGAAACATTTTTGGTCATGGAGAATTGGCTGACTTCTGTTGTGTACTTTGATGCTTTGTTTTGTGGTCATATTGGTTTATCCATGTTTTATCACTAGTGATAACACAGCCCAAAACATCATCTTGCCTCTCCAAAAGGTCTTGGCAAACTTCAACTCTCCTTTGCTTTTCTTCACCGGTGAGCTCCTTCGGGACCAGTTTTGCACACAGCTTTCTCAGGCCAAGATTTTCAGTTAAGATTTTCCTAACTGTTTCTCTATCGATGTTTATTTGGTCTGCTATGCTTCTCACAGTCAGCCAATGATTTTGATGTATAATTTGATGAATTTTTGCAATGTTTTTATCAGTTCTGTTTGTTACTGGCCACCCTGACCTCCCTTCATCAGTGACGCATTCTCTCCCCTCAGAAAAACACTTAATCCATTTGTACAGTGCCATTTTCTTCATGGCATTATTCCCATAAACTTGGTCTAACATGTTCCTGATTTCACTGCCACTCTTGCCAAGTTTAATAAGAAATTTAATGTTTGTTTGTTGCTCTAATTCAACCTCAGACATTCTCGTAATGACACACAAAAATACACAACAGTAATGAACACCACTCAGCAAGGCACAGCCACACATCGACATGAACACAGCTGTGAGACACTGATATACCAAGGTTATGAAACCTCACTGAACTGTTTGTACAGTGCTGCCAATGTAAGCACATGGTGGCAAGTTCGCGAACTTAATTGTCAGACCTCATATGTACCACCTCTTATTTATCCATTCATTCATTGATGGACACCCAGGTTGACTCCATATCTTGGCTATTGTAAGTAACCCTGCAATGAACATACGGATGCACATTTCCCTTTGAAGTAGTGTTTTGAGTTTCTTCAGATAAATACCAAGAAGTGGGATTACTGGATCCTTCTTTGTTTCTTGTTATAGGCTTTGTTTTAAAGTCTATTTTGTTTGATATAACTATTGCTACCCCAACTTTTTTGTTGTTTCCCTTTTCATGAAATATCTTTTTCCATCTAGATCTGAAGTGAGTTTCCTGTAGGCAGCACGTGTAAGTGTTTTGTTTTTCTTATCCATTCAGCCACCCTATGTCTTTTGATTGGAACATTTAACCCATTTACATTGAAAGTAATTGTTGATAGATATGTATTTGTTGCCATTTTATTATTCTTATTTTTTTATCTTTTTTACCTTGTTCTTAAAGAAGTTCCTTTAATATTTCTTGTACTACTGGTTTGATAGTGAACTCCTTGCTTTTTCTTGTTTGGGAAGCTCTTTATCTGTACCTTGATTCTAAATGATAGCTTTGCTGGGTAGAATAATCTTAGTTGTAGGTCCCTGCTTTTCATCACATTGATTATTTCCTGCCAATCCGTCATGCAAAGTTTTTGTTGAGGAATCAGCTGACAGTCTCCTTGGAGCTCCCTTGTAGATAACTAATTGCTTTTCTCTGGCTGCTTTTAAGAATCTCTCTTTGTCTTTAACCTTTGGCATTTTAATTATGATGTGTCTTGGTGAGGACCTCTTTGTGTTCATCTTGTTTGGGACTCTGTACCTCCTGGGCTTGTGTGTCTATTAATATTTCTTTCACTAGGTTAAGGAAATGTTCCATCATTATTTCTTGAAATAGGTTTTAAATTCCCTGCTCTCTCTTCTCTGTCTGGTACCCCTATGATGCAAATGTTGATACTCTTGATGTTGTCCCAGAGGCTTCTTAAATTCCCCTCATTTTCTGAATCTTTTTTTTTTCTTTTTGCTGTCCTGAGTGGTTGTTTTCTGCTACCTTATTTTTCAAACCACTGATTCAGTGCTCTGCTTCATGTGATATACTGTTGATTCCCTCTAATGTATTCTTCATTTCAGTTATTGTATTCTTCATCCTTGACTGGTTGTTTATGTTTCCTATCTCTTTGTCTAAGTTATTACTGAGATCATTGAGCATCCTTCTAACTAGTGTTTTGAGCTCTTCATCTGATGGAATGCTTGTCTCTATTTTGTTTTTTCTTTTTCTGCAGAATTGTTCTCATCTTTCATTTGGGACCTGTTTCTTTATCTCCCCATTTTGGCTGCCTCCCTGTGTTTGTTTCTCTGTATTAGGTAATGCTTCTGTGTCTCCCAGTCTTAGTATAGTGGCCTTATAGAGTGTTCTGGGGGCCCAGTGGTGCAGTCTCACTGGTCACCAGAGTTGGGTGCTCCAAGTATGTCCCCTGTGTGGGTTTTGTGTGCCCTCCTGTTATAGGTAAGTCTTGGTTGCTGTTTACGTATTGGTGAGAGGAATTGACATTCAGGCTGACTGGATGTGAAGACTGGCTGTGACGACAGTGGAGGAGCTGTTGTGCAGGGAGGACCTGGGTGACCCTATGGAGCAGAATTCACTTTAGTGGGGCTCTGGTGCCTGCTCAGTCTACCCTTTGGGTGTGTCATTTATAGAGGAGGTTGGGTGGTGCTCTGAGGTGATCTGAAGCTGGCCAGCAGGTGTATTGGTTCTGGAGTCTCTTTGGAGGGGCTGTGGTTCAGTCCAAGTTCAGCCCCTGTCTTTGTCCTGCTCAGGGCCACTTGGTATGAGCTACAAAGTGATCTGCAGTTGGTTGCCACTTGTACTATGCTCGGAGATTCCTGGGAGAGGCTACACTGTACCATGAGGCTGGCTGCCACCAATGCTGGGCTTTTGGCTGCTCAACAAGACGTACAGAGCACACCGAGGCCAGATGCTGCTTGTTTTAGGTTTGTGAACTTTTGAGAGATTTTAGGAAAGTCTGAAGCATGAACCAAGATAGGCTGTTTATACAGAAAAGTCACTGGAAGCAGCTTGGATGGGTCTGCAATTGGCTTGGGTGGAAACTGAGGAAAATCACCAGGGCAGGGCTAATGGTGTTACCCAGGTTAATGGAGACTCAGATATGGTACCTACATGCGTGGGCATGCTGGGTGGGAGGAGAGCTCAACAAAGGAGTAATGGCTTCTGCCAGCACTTCTGTCTGGGAGAAATCTGCCCCTTCAGCCCTCACTCTGAAGCCAGACAATTCAGTTCCTTCCCATATATCCCTTTTACCTTTCTAATTGCTGCCTCAGCACTGGAGCTCAGAACAAGTGAATCTGTCAGTGAGTAAGTTTATGCACAGGCTGTTTAAGAGGTACCTGGGACTCCAGCATCTCATTCAGTCCTAATCTCAGCTGGTTTTCACAGCCAGAGGTTATGGGATCTTCTCTCCCCAACACTGGAATTCTGGGCTGGGGAGCCTAGTGTGGGGCTGGGTCCTCTCGCTCTTCATGGAGAACCTCTGCTTTAGATGTCTGATTTTTAACCATGACACATGAGTGTGGGACTAGCCCATTGCATGTCTCCACCCTTCCTACCAGTCTCAATGTGGCTTCTTCTGTATATCCTTAGTTATAGGACTTCTGTTCAGCTAGTGTTCAGGTGATTCTCAACAATCATTGTTCTTTAGTTTAGTTGTACTTTTGATGTCGCTATGAGAGGATGCAAGTACAGTGTTTACCTACTCTGCTATTTTGACTGTGCATTATTTTATAAATGCTTTTATCAGGTTGAAAAAGTTTCCTCTTATATTTAGTTAAGTGTTTTTATATGAATGAGTAATACTTTTTGTCAAATAATTTTTCTACATCAATTGATATGATTTTGTTCAAGAGCAATTGATATGCTCTTATTCTTTAGATTGTTTATATGGTGATTATACAGATTGATTTTCAAATAAGGTTTCCATTCCTGATATAATACCTGCTTAGTTATGTTGTATTATTTATTTTATATATTGGAATAGATGATTTACTAGTGTTTTGCTGAAAATTTTGTATCTATGTTCATGAGAAATATTGTTTATAATTTTTCTCTATTGGCTCTCTTTTTGTTTAGTTTTGGAATTAGCATAACGCTGGCCACATAAAATGAGTTGGAAAGTATTTTCTCTTCTAATTTTGACAAAAGATTGTGCAGAATTGCTTTTATTTATTCCTTAACTGTTTTGTGCAATTCACCAGTAAAACCATATGGGCCTGGAATTTCTCTTTTCGAAGATTTTAACAAATTTAATGTATTTTATATATATAGGACTATTAAGGTTTTCAATTTCTTCTTAAGTGTATTTTGGTGGTTTGTATCTTTCAAGAAATTGTTTCATTTCATCTAAGTTGTTGAATTTATGGAAATCAAGTTGTTTGTAGTATTTCTTTATTATCCTTTTAATATCCGTGAGGTCTATAAGAATATCCCTTATTTTAATCCTGATATTGGTGATTTGTGACTTTTACCTTATTTATTTATTTTTATTTATTTATTTTGCTAGAGGTTGAAGAGGTAATATTTTAAGAGAACAAGCTTTTTGGATATTAATATTCCCTATTATTTCTGTTTTGAGTTTCATTGATTTTGATTTAACATATATTATACCTTTCCTTTTGCTTGCATGAAGTTTATTTTTCTCTCAATAAGTTTATTTTTCTCTCATAATTTTTTTGCTCAATAAGGTGAAAGCTTAGATTATGTAAAAAAAAAAAATCTTCTTTCTAATATAAAGCATGTAATGCAAGAATTTGAAATTTCTTTAAATCCCCTGCATTGGTGCAGCCTAATAATTTTGATATGTTGTATTTTAATTTTCATTCAGTTGAATAAATTTAGTTTTATTTGAAATTTCTTCTTTGACACATAGATTCTTTAGAAGTATGTTGCTTAATTACTAAGTATTTAGAAATTTTCTTTTGTTGTTCTATAGGTCACTGAGACTGTTCATTTTTCTCAATTTGTTTTCTTTCTGTTGTTCATTATGGATAATATCTATTGAAACATCTTAAATTTCTCTCGTTTTCATTCTGTGAATTAGTCTATCCAGTAATGTTTTTTATTTAAAAAACATTTTATTTCTACAATTTTCATTTTGTTCATTATATCTCTATTCATTTGCTAAGACTTTATTTTTATTTTTTTGAGTGTTTGTAATTGCTTATTGCAGCATTTTTATGCAAGCTGTTTTAAAATCATTGGCAGATAATTTCAGCATCTGTGCCATCGCAGTGTTTGTATTTGTTGATTTTCTTTTTCATTCTAGTTTAGATTTTTCTGAGTTTTGGTACAATGGTTAATTTTGGGTTGTATTGCAGGCATTTTGAATATGAGTCTCTGTTTCCTATTTAAATTTTTCTATTTTCAGGCAGTTAATAAGGTCAGATTCAGAATGTACCTCCTAGCCTATTTTATGGGCTGTGGAGCAAATGTTAATTTAATAATCAGAGACTTTTCTGTACTATTGTGCTCTCCTCTGTTTGTGTTATCCAGAGGCTAATTTAAAACCTGAGTGGTCTTACATATTGTAGTTCAGTTCTCAAATAATTTGCTGTAGGGATTCTAGTCAGTTCCATGTAAGGGCTTGGAATATTTTCAGGATTTATATACATAAGCATCCTTTTGTTTAGCTCCCTTTTCTCTGTGGTTCTGTCTCCACTGTCTAATTCAAAGGGACTAGGATACCATCTATTTGCTGTTGTTCACTTAGTGCAGGCAGGTATGCTTGACAGTGCTCCTTCTCACAGCCCCCACTGAGGCCAGTGGGGAGAAAGAAGGCAATGGCATCTGCTCATAGTGCTGCAGAGTGAATATGTTCAACAGGGCAGTACTCCACATGCTTCTAAGCTCACATTAGTGCAGGTTGGGAATGGCTGACAAGGCTCCATCCCACAGTCTTCCCAATGCCTAGTGGGGAATAGGAGAGGTAAGCATAGGTGAAAACTACCATTTTGCAAAGCTGAATTCTTCTCAATTCCAAAGGTATTTCTTTTTCATGTCTCTGTCTATCTTACTTTTCCTTACACTGTCCATTACTTCTTTTCTTCAGCAACTCCTACTTTTCTTTTAAGATTTAGGTCAGAGTTTATCTCTTCTTCCTCATGCTGCACACTCTCCAGTGCTGCCATTGAGGTGAAGGGTTGCATGATGAGGAAATTCTTGGGAGAAGTTGACTTGTGCTCTAAATTTAACCACATAAATAAACACAGATAGAGAACACTGTTTGCTTCTTGCATTGTTATTTCTGAGGGCAGAAGTCCTGATAGGAAGAGAGAAATAGGGACATTGATTTCTGGGAAAAAGAAGAAAGGGGTGAAGCACTGACTCCAGGATTTTCTGTAGTCCAGGGGGAGTGCAGAAAGAAATCTCAGATGTTCCTGTGGTTCCATTTGAAGGAACAAGGAAGGTGAAGGAGGCAGAAATGGTGGACACTTGGATAACCGCCCAAAGAGGATTGCTCTGTTTGGTGATGTGGATGTAGGTGTGGATCTCCTGCCCTATCACTTTTGCACTTCCTCCAGCTCCAGCCACAGTAGCTGTCTTTCTACATGTTGAATATACCACAATCTTCCAAGACTTAGGGTTTCTGGGCTCTGTCTGGAGTACTTTGGTCCCTGAACTTTCTCATGGCTTCCAGTTATTCAGAATATCTCGAGTAGCCTCCTCTTTTACCATCATTTTCTAGAACACACTAGTATTAGCTTTATTATGCATATCACTATCTGTATTTATTTATGAGGTTTTTTAATTGCCTTCCTCTATCCCTTAGACTGGCCGTGTGAATAGGAATATTGCCTCTTATTCACAACCATAGCTCTAGTGTCTAGAACACTGCAGCAACAGTATAGTCTTAATACATATTTGTGGAATAAATCATAATCATGTCTTTTTTAGAATTAAATGGTGTTTAACTTATTGATTACATGCATAATCTAAGCAACTATAAATCATTTTGCATATATTTAAATTTAATTTTTTCAATATTTTAATTAATAAATTCTATAATTTTTTTTTCTTTTTTCAGGCATAGTCTCAGTTCTAGGACTGTGAGTGAATCTTGTGAAAGGATCTTTTAGTGCAATGCTGTCAATAAGCACACTAAAACTATATCTGGATCACATCAAGAAAACTAAAATTTGAGATATTAAGTGCAGTATATTTGATGGTAAACAGCTTTTTGGAAGCATTAGACTTTTTTGCAAATACAGAGTTAGCATAATTGACTGAATATTTAAACATCTTATTGACATAAAAGAACAACTACAGATTCAAGAGCTAGCTTGATTAATCAGTTTAGTGAAACTATTCCATTCTACTTTAAAAAATTCATTCAATTGTTCAAGTGAATACACTGACAGGCATTTTAGTTAAGCTAATTATATTCAGGTAGATTCTTATTTCAAAGATTTAGAGTTGACAACAAAGTACAGTCAATTCTCAGTATTCACAGTAGTTATGTTCTATAAAGTTACTATCAACACTTAATTGGAGAATATTGAACCATTGCTCTTAGGGAAAATACAGGGTTAGGTTTTCTGAGCCTCTCATCAAAACATTTTTGACAACTAACCTTGTTTTAATTGTGTTTATCTTTATTAACACCTTATTTAATATATATTGTAAAAACACCTTATTTAATATATATTGTATACATTAAATATATTGGCCCACAGCACTATAATACATACCTGAACAAAGCTTATCTAATACATGTGTTTTCTCCTGAAGGCATATTACAACCTTCTTGTGCTTAGAAACACTAGACAACATTTCAGCAACATGCTTGGGGGCCATTTTTAAAAGTAAAATCACCAATGAAAAAATCCAAAATATGAAAAAGGTGACATTAAAGGGACTGTGAAAGGACACACTTGTTTATAGTCTGAAATAAGAAGGCAGAAAATTGCCTTTTTTGACCTCAGCTGATAAATTGTGCACAGGGTGACTAAAATCTTGTTTCAGTTCTGCATATGTCCATGAATGACTGAAACTGCTGTATTGATTTTGGGGTTACAAAGAAGTTTCAGTAAGTAGGCAATTTGGAAATTATAAAATGAATAACGATGGTTGACTGTATTTGAGCTGTAAACCTACAATCCTAGATACCACTGAGAAATGAAGACACACATTGACAAATTACTTAAGAAAAGCATATAATTTGACAGTTACAGTAAATATGTACACTTGTACTTAGGTAACAAATATTGCAATAATTTCAGGTGTTAAGAACTTGGAATAGTCCTGTAAAG
Source organism: Rhinolophus sinicus (assembly GCF_036562045.2). Classification (NCBI taxonomy): domain Eukaryota; kingdom Metazoa; phylum Chordata; class Mammalia; order Chiroptera; family Rhinolophidae; genus Rhinolophus; species Rhinolophus sinicus. The sequence continues at coordinate 112,347,568 of NC_133755.1, forward strand.
GCTCCAGCTCTAGAAGTCTTCAGCTTCTTCAGTAACTTTATTTTCGCTTACAATCGCACACATTTATTATCTCAAAGTTTCTATGTGTCAGGAGTCCAGTCATAGTTTAGTGGGTTCTCTGTAAGGAGTGTTTATAGATGCCCTGAGGTTGTAGGGTAGAGGGCTCTAGTTTCTTGTTGTCTGTTGCTCTGGAGGCCACCCTCAGTTCCTGGCGTTGTCCTCAGTTGGTTGCCACATGGGCTTTCCATTATGGCCACTTGCTTCTTCAGGGCAAGAAAAGAAGAGAATCCTTTTCCAAGGTGGAGGTCACAATCCTATGTTTCAGTAACGTTCAATGGAAGAGAACTCAAGTAATCCAGAAGCAAGGTAGGGATACCATTTCACACTCATGTGTGTGGAAAAATATTCTTAAGAACAATAGTGTTCGGGTGGGAATTTCTTAGTTATTTTAGATTTTTAACGGGTAGTTATCAGTCAGTTTCAACTTAGAAAAAGAAAGTTAGTGAACCCAAATATTTTTTTTCTTTGGAAATAAGAGTAAAATAATTTGTAAATGAAAAATAAAATGCAAATAGAAAAGAAAAAATGTTCAGGAAGAAACTGCACAGGCCAATAATATAACCCTAAAGTCATCACTGAATAAAGAGACAATGGTCACAATTTCTGATTACAGAAATTAACCAAAAGAAGCTCTGTTTGCTAATGATGAGAAAGCATGGCATTCAATGTTAAATGTCATAACCTTTGTTTCTCTTTTTTCTGTTCTGGTTTCAATTGGTACAGCATGTCATCTGTAGGAAATATCAATGCATTTGACTGAAAATAGGACTGTGAAAAATGTTTTCTCTTGAATGTAAATTTAAAAACAGCCAATCATTTCGAAATGGAAGTCAAGATCTTCAGGCAGAGCTTACCTTCATTAGAATTACCTATGAAATCTCTTGGAATGAAATGCTAATTTTCAAATTATTTATGATTATTGCAAAAGCAATGAGTCTTCATTGAAGCAGAAGCCCCAGAATGATATGTAAAAGGAATCAAAAGACTATTTATCTGATCTTGACCAAACCATTTAGCTTCATCTAAAAAATAAAGGAGGAAATAAGAAGTGCTAGTATATACCGAGTTATTACAAAGTGCCAGACCTGTTCCAACCCCTATGATGTAGGTGTTGTTATTCCCACTGACAGATCAAGAGGTTCAAAGAGGTTAAGTATTTTGTCATGTCTGACAACTAATAAATGGCAGATTTGGCATGGCAAGCCAGGCCATCTGATTCCAGAGCCCAAGCATTTGATGCTGCCTCTGTATAACCTGAAGTGCAAAAGGTTGGTGCAAAAGTAATTGTGTTTTTCACAATTATTTTTAACCTTTTAAACCTTAATTACTTTTGCACCAAACTAATATTTCCATGAATGGAATAAAAATTAATATGAAAGTAGTTTTGAAATGGTGAAGCACTGTACAAATGTTAGGAAACAAGATGAGGACAATTGTGGGCCCTATTGAATTTGAGGGACTGTGGAGATGTTAAGAGTCCTATAAGGACATAATCAAGGGGACTTAATCTAGTCTTAGATGTGACATCCAAAGTGAAACCTGAAAGATGAATACTGAGTAGTGGGTAAAGTGTGTGTGTGTGTGTGTGTGTGTGTGTGTGTGTGGTTCCTGACAAAGCATACTACTTGTGAAAATATACTGGGGGTAGAAAGGAACTGAAAGGAAGCCAATGTGACTGAATTTTAGTGTGTAAGTCACTGTTGTTCAGAGTAGTGATAGATACAAAGAGAAAAATTTTATCTAAACTATAAATATTTTTATTTACTCACACATTGATTTAGTTGATCCAGTAAAACACTAATACACAGGAGTTTCTCTTTGTCATCAAACACTGTTTGTTGTTTTTCATGTTAGAGGTGGACAGGCTCAGTGACTCTGGGTACATGAACCTTGTTACCTTTCCTTTTTATTTTCAAAACAAGCACAGAAGACACAGCACATTCTATAATTATCAAGTGTTTTGGGCTCAAATCCCCAGTGAAATGCGCTGGATAATGCTTGAGTCTCAAAAAAGAAAAATTATTTATTTGACTTCTTTTCCTGGATTTATACTTCTCAAATTGTGATATGTATATTCCTTAGGTAAGTGTAATTCTGTTCAGGACATACAAAAGTAAAAGAAGTTCTAAATTTTCTTACATTTAAAATGTTACATTTCTTTTTTTTTTTTTTTTTTGCTGTATTTTTTATTTTTTTTATTTTATTTATTTTTTTTAATTAGTTTCAGGTGCACAAGACAAAGCAAAACTTAGACGTTTATCATTTATATCCCTCACACTGTGTGAACCCCCCTCCCCCCATCCACTATCCCTCTGTACGTTCCCAAACATTTCTTACCTTAACTTCTTTCACAAGTCCTATGAGGACGGAAGGAAAATCAGCAGAATTCAATTAGTTCATATTGATCAGTTGCACTTTTGTTTGTAAATATCCAGATAAATAAATTTTATATTCAATGAGCAATTAGAAGTTCACTATTTTGTTAGTGAGGAAGCTACTTACAGCTTTAGCCCAGTAGTCAACTTGTTTATAATTGTTTACCATTGTCAATCCATCTTACTATTGCATTAAAAAAAAGATCATCCTTAAAGTATCAGAACTGAATGAAAAGGGCTTGCCCATGAGAACAGATAATAGCAGTGAGTGTGAATTCAGGAAGTATACAACCAAGATACTGAAAAACAAGTTTGTCACTCAATAAATCAGTGAATTTTCTTTTCTTTTCTTTTACTTTTGATTACATGAACACATTTTTTTTTTTTACAAATTAATTCAATATCCAGTCACAATATTCCTCGTCAGCATGTTTCTAAACATGCTTAAGGTTGGGAGTTTTCTGATGAGAGACAAATAAAAATTCTGAGTATTTTTCTACATTTAATTTTGGGTTGTTCACTGATAGTTTTAAGATGTAGTCTTTATAAGTTTATGGTTTCAATTGGGAATGTGGCTCAGTAGCTAACAGGAAGGTTGCACATAACTTTAAAATCCGTAAAATATGCAATTTAGTAAAGGATCAATGGAATCATGGAGGTCTGTGCAGGCATACTATGCTATGATGGTGAACCTCCCAAAGTGAAATTAAAAATTATGCTACTCTGACCTTAACTGATAAATTGATAGTAAGCAGCAAAAGTCAATGTAAAGGTACGTAATACATGCAAATTTTTATTTAATTGTTTATTTTGTGTTACTATAGAAATGCAAGTATGTCTTAATTTTGGATCCTTGCTTGAGGAAACCATTGCTCTTTCAAATGACCCTAAAAAATCCAGCCATGCAAATTTGAAAGAAACTCACCAGAAAATTTTAATTCAATTTTTATTTGTTTAGATTATTTATTTATTTAAACTAAAGTTTATTGGGGTAAAAATGGTTAGTAAAGTTACATAGGTTACAAGTGTACAATTCTGTAATACATCATCTATATTGATGAGTTCACCATCCAGAGTTAGTTCTCCTTTCATCACTGTATATTTGATCCCTTTCCCCTCATCTACCACCTCCTCTAGTGTTGAGTAGTAAGAAATAAGATAAAAAGTAAAATTGAATAAGAAAATAAAAATATTTGATCCTTCTTTTGAAGCAAATTTAGGGTATAATTGGATGGTGAAGATCAAGAAAGAATAAAACTGATAAAGCCATGGATTATAAGTGTGAGCAAATGTAGTTTGGACAAACGATCTATTTAATGTATTTAAAAGACATGATTTAAAACTACTTAAGACTGAATTATATCTTTGAAGTATAAACTTTTTATTAAAAATTATAGTGCATAATGTAGAAACTAAAAACAATACTGAATACCACTAACATCTGAACAATAAACAGTGCTGTCATTGTGTGTTCACCTTCCAATTCAACTTTCTGTGCTATATACACTAATAGAAACATACATATGAAAATACATAATATATCTGATAGATAAATACTCAGAACCATGATTTTTTATTTAAGTAAATTAAATTATATATAGTAGAGATTAATAGAAAGAAAACCCACTGAAAGAACTGGGCAAAATCTCAGTTATTTTGCTCAAATATTACTCAGTAATATTTGTCCTGGTAAGATTTCTCTAATGTTAAGAAGAAGAAAAAATAACTAACATGTTGTTTATTTTTAATTTTTTTCTTAAGTAAACATTTAAATGAAAGTAGAACACATATGTAGAAAGGTAAAAAAAACTCCTAAGGGGACAGCTTATTGCATTTTCACAGGTGAACACAAGCAGCTCATCTGTTCCCAGGTAGATACTTAATAAATATCCTGTATCTCAGAAAATGCCCTTTTACTGCCTCCTGGGGACTCTCTCTCTTTTTCCCAGAGGCAACATGGCTTTCACTTCTAACACCATTGAAACCAGACACTAGTTTGACTTATTTTAGAACTTGAAATCATATTACTATATATATATAATTTTGTGTTTGATTTTTGTTTAACATTATTTCTGAGAAATTAATCCATGTTGCTGGGGTAGTATTCATTTTATTGATCTATAACATGCCAATATATGGATATACCATATTTTAAAAAATTATTTCCAGTTTTACCTATTACAAAAATTGCTAATATATTTCTATATGTGTCTTTAGATAAACCTATATTTGTGTTTTGGTTGGAGATTTTATATATATATATATATATATATATATATATATATATATATCATATATTTCTCACACATTGGTTCAACTTTAGTAAAGTCTGCCAAATAGTTTTACAGTGTCTGCACCAACATCTGCCAGGATTATACAAATGTTCCATTGCTCCACACCTCATCAATGTTTAATGCTAGTTTTTTTTTTTTTTTTTTTTTTTGGCCTCTCTTGTGGGTGTTTAGTGTAATCCTATTATTATTTTAATATACATTTTCTTAATATGTGTATTGGCCATTTTGAGATCCTCTTTCATGAAGTACCTTTTTATGTCTCTCCCTCATTTTCTAAATTTGTTAACTGTTTTCCTTATTAATTTGTAAAAATTCTTTAGATATTCTGTATATGAGGCCTGTCTTAGTTCATTTGGACTGCTAAACAACAGCAAAACCCCTCACAAACTTGGTACCTTATAAACAACAAAATTGATTGCTCGTAGTTCTCGAGGCTGGGAAGTCCAAGATCAAGGTACCAGACTTGTTGGGTGAAGACTTTCTTCCTGGTTCATACATAGCTGTGTCCTTCTTGCTATGTCCTCACATGGTGGAAAGGGATCTTTGTGGGGTCCTTTTTGTAAGAACACTAAATCCCAGTCAGTAGGGCTTCACCCTATGACTTATTCATGTCCCAGAGGCCCCACCTCCAAATACTATCACCTTTGGAGTTAGGATTTAACATAGGAACTTTGTGGGAACACATTCAGACTCCAGCAAGGCCTTTTACTCATTATAAATTGATACTATCTCCCACTCTTTGGCTTGCCCTTTACCCCTGTAATGGTAGATTTTTATGAACAGTTTACATTGTAATGAAGACTAATTTCTCAATCTTCTATGCTTTATTCTTTCTTTTTTTCTTTTTTTAAAATTGTATATTAGTTTCAGTTGCATAGCTCAGTGGTTAGGCATTTATATACTCTATGATGTTATCCCCCCAATAAGTCCAGTACTCATCTGACACCCTACATAGTCTTTACAAAATTATTGATTATATTCCCCTATTCCCCATACTGTATTTCACATCCCTGTGACTATTTTGTAACTACCAATTTGCATTTCTTAATTCTTTCAACTTTTTCACCCAGCTCTCCAACCACTCTTCCCTCTGGCAACCATCAGTTTGTTCTTTGGATCTATGAGACTGTTTCTGTTTTGTTTGCTTATTTATTTTGTTTTCTAGATTCCACATGTAAGTGAGATCATACGGTATTTTTCTTTCTCACTTTAACTTATTTCACTGAGCATAATACCCTCTAGGTCCATTCATATTGTGGCAAATGTTAAGCTTTAATTCTTTTGAATGACCGAGTAATATTCCTCTTCTGTACCCAGTCATCTACTGATGGGCACTTAGGTTGTTTCTATATTTTAGCTATTGTAAATAGTGCTGCAGTTAATATAAGGGTGCATATGAAGGCCTAACAATTAAGTTTGTGAACTTGTTGCATCAAATGTTGCTAACCTTTTCTGATATCACAGGGATTATTCATTATGAATTTATACCAACTGGGCAAACAGCTAACCAAGTTTACTATTTGGAAGTGCTGAAAAGGCTGTGTGAAAAAGTTAGACGAAAAGGACCTGAACTTTTCACCAACAATTCATGACTCTTGCATCACGACAATGCACCAGCTCAAATGGCACTGTCTGTTTTAGCCAGTACACAAATAACTGTATTGGAACACCCTCCACACTCACCTGGTCTGGCCCCCAATGACTTCTTTCTTTACCCAAAAGATAAAGGAAATATTGAAAGGAAGACATTTTGATAACATTCAGGACATCAAGGATAATACAATGAGAGCTCTGATGGCTATTCCAGAAAGAGAGTTCTAAAATTGCTTTGAAGGGTGGACTAGGCACTGGCGTTGGTTCATAGCTTCCTAAGGGGAGTACTTCGAAGGTGACCATAGTGATATTCAGCAATGAAGTATGCAGCACTTTTTCTAGGATGAGTTGGTGAACTTAATTGTCAGACCTCATATATCTTTTTGAATTAGTGTTTTGGATTTCTTCAGATAAATGCCCAGAAATGGAATTTCTGGGTCTTAATATTTAATTTTAATTTGCAATTTTTTGAGGAACCTCTGAACCATTTCTATAGTGGCTGAATCTGTTTGCAATTCCACCAACAGTGCTCAAGGTTTCCTTTTTTTCTGCATTCTTGTCAACACGTGTTATTTTTGAATTATTGATGATACCCATTGTGAAATTTGTGAGGTGATATCTCATTGTGGTTTTAATTTGCATTTCTATGAGGATTCATAACTTTGAGCATCTTTCTATATGTCTATTGGCCATCTGTATGTTCTCTTTGGAGCAATGTCTATTCACGTTTTCTTCCCATTTTTTAATTGGATTATTTGTTTGTTTTGCTGTTCAGTTATATACGTTCTTTATAAATTTTGGATATTAACCCCTTATCAGATGTATCATTGGTGAGTATCTTCTCCCATTCAGTAAGGTGTCTTTTTCTGTTGTAGATGGTTTCCTCTGATGTGAATAAACTTTTTTAGTTTGATGTAGTCCCATTTGTTTATTTTTTAATTTTATTTCCTTTGCCTGAGGGAATAGATCAGGAAAAATATGACTAAGAACAATGTCAGAGACTTTACTGCCTATTTTCTTCTAGGAATTTAATGGTTTCCAGTCTTACATTTAAGTCTTTAATCCATTTTGAATTTATTCTTGTATGTGGTGTAAGAAAGTGGTCCAGTTTCATTTTGAGGTGGGGTCTCAGGGCATCATCCAGGTGGGATGAGTGGTGTTCACCAGGTTAATGTAGATTCTGGTTTTGTTGCCATTGCTGAGCCTAGAGTTACTCAGTAAAAGTCTCAGTCAGAGCACAGCTAGCTCAGCTTCTGACTGCCTGGGGCCTGAAAACCCCTAAGAGTTGTCCAAGAATGAATGCAACATGGGTGGAGCTGGCTGATGGTTGACAAAATGGCTCCAGTGTTATGTGAGTTCTGGGGGGATGGGTCCTAGCGAATCACCAGAGTGGAGTGAGCCAAGTTCAACAGGCCAATGCAGATTCAGAGTTGGCTGTGTGGGGAAGGGCTCAACAAAGTATAGATGGCCCCTACCTTCTTGCTGCAGGTAAGGAGGGTTCTACACAGGGAAAATGGCAACTGTCCCTCTAGTCCTCATCCTAAAGCTACACAACTCAGTCTCTTCCGAGTCACCATCCCTCTGTTGGAGCTCAGGATGAATACCTGTGAGTGTATTTGTGCATGGGCTTTTTAAGAGGACATCTGGGTTTCTCACAGACTTCTGTCTCACCCAGATGGTTGGAATCCTCACTGTTTTTCACAGGCAAATGCTTTGGGAGCTCTTCTTCCCAGCACTGGTACTCCAGGCTCAGGAGCCCGGCATGGGGCTGGGGTCCTTTGCTTCTCTAGAGGTGACCTCTCTGGCCAAGATATCCCTCCCACTTCTCAACCACCACACGCAAGTGTGTGGCTGGACAATTTTGCATCTCTGCCCTTCCTACCAGTCTCCATGTGGCTTTTTCTTTATATCCCCAGTTATAGGAGCTCTGTTCAGCTAGACTTCAGATCATTCTCCAGGTTGATTGTTCTATAATTTAGTTGCAATTTAATGTGGTCTTGGGAGGAGGAAAGCCTGTGTTTACCTACTCCACCATCTTGGATCCCCACCTCTTTTTACCTAAAACCACTATATATTGTTTGTTTTCTTGTTCTATCAGTTATTGAATGAGGTACATTAAAATCTTCCACCAGGATTGTGAGTTTTTTATTTTTCTTTGTAACCCTTTAGTTTCCACCTTATATATTTAGAGCCTGTATTATTAGGTGCATGTATATTTAGAATATGTCTTCCTGATAATTGACCCTTCAATCATTATGAAACGTCTCATTTTGGTTTTGCCAATTTTTGCCTTCATGTCCATTTGACATATATCTATGTTTTTTAGCTATATGAATTTTCTTTATTTTGTATCTTGTGCTATAGCAACATATGACTCTTTTAAATCTGAAAATATTTGTCCTTGAGTTTTAAAATATAAATCTCATCATTTGTTTTATAACTCAATTTAATTACAATTAAATATAATGCAATTACTTGTGTATTTGTATTTAAATCTACTATCTTACTCTTTTTCTCTCTCTTATTTGTTTTACATTCTTTTTTTCTCTCATTTCTTACATTTTTGGGAGTTTATTAAATATTTTTATTATTCCATTACTCCTTTCAATTAACTTCTTAGTTATAGATTTTTAACTATTATTGATAAATAACCTAAAATTGCAATCTGCATTTTACTTCCATCAACATCTAATATAGATAAGTACTTTTACCAGTTCTTGGAAAGTAAATGGACCTAAGAATGCTTTAACTTCATTTATATACCCCATCTTTTATATTTTTGTCTTGCATATTATAATTTTGTGTATATTTTAAATGACTCAAGACATTATTGTTTTACACAATCAGTATCATTTCAAAGTCACACACATGTTTATTCTTTCTACTGTTCTTCTCTCCTTTTCATATATGTGCATTTCTGTCTGGAATTATTTCCTTCAGTCTAAAGAATTCTGTTTATTAATTATTTTTGTGCAGGTCTTGTTTGTGATTAATTCTCTTTGTTTTGTTATTTACAGTGTCTTTTTTGGGGGGCAGGGGTGGCAACTCTTGGGGGTTTTCAGGCTCCAGGCAGGCAGGAACTGGCCTTGGTGTGTTCTGAGACTTTTACTGAGTAGCTCCAGGCTCAGCAATGGCAACAAAACCAGAATCTACATTAACTTGGTGAACACCGCTCATCCCACCTGGGTGATGCCCTGAGACCCCACCTCAAAATGAAACTGGACCACTTTCTTACACCACATACAAGAATAAACTCAAAATGGATTAGACTTAAATATAAGACTAGAAATCATAAAATTCCTAGAAGAAAACAGGCAGTAAAAATAATTTTTATTTTATTTATTTTTTAATTAAAGTTTATTGGGGTGACAATGGTTAGGAAAGTCACATAGGTTTTAAGTATACAATTCTATAATACATCATCTATATATGACATTGTGTGTTCAACACTCAGAGTCAGTTCTCCTTCCATTTTGAAAGAGTATTTTTGCAGGATACAGAATGCTAGGTGGCGATATTTTTTTTTCTGTATTTTCAAGATGCCATTCAATTGTTTTTGCCTACCATATCATCTTTTGAAAGTATGTTGTAATTCATATTATCCCTACTTTGAAATTCATGTGTCTTTTATTCTCTGGCTCCCTAAAATATGACCTATTTCTCTTTAAATTGCAATAAGTTCACTATTTTTGTCTAAGTGTAGTTTTTTTCACTATATATCTTAAATTGTGGCTTTTGGAGAATTCTCAGCCATTATCTGAGATTTATATATGTTTTATATATGTTAAAACTTTTAACTGTACTCCCTTTCAATTATTATGGTATTGGGTATTTGGGTATTGGGTATTTCATATGGATCTTTATTCCATCCAGTTCACTATTCTTCTCTATAGCAAGGTCTAATCTCCCATTAAAACCATGTATTGAGTCTTATTTTCAGTTATTTTATTTGTTAGTTCTAGGATTTTGTTATATATATTCTATATACCGAATATTAATATATTCATATGGTTATTAAATTCTCCATTTTGTTTTCTATTTTCAAAACATGCTAGTTGCAATGATTTTATAGATGTTATCTGATAGTTTTACTATCTACGTCTTTTGTGAGTCCATTGCATTTTATTCTGATTTTTTTTTTCCTAATTTGGTCATACCACCTGATATTTCCGATAATTTTTTATTCAATGCCAAATAATGTGATGAAAAATTATAAAAAATATTTAAAGCTCTAGATGATGTTAACTCCTCTAGAGTCATTTATTTTGATTCTAGAAGGTAGGTATGGAGAAAAAGATAATCTTAATACAACCTGGTATTCAGCTAATTTTAAGATAAGCCAGAGTTATTAAAATACTTGACTTTTTCTATATTGCCATTGCTCCCAAGTTGTAATTCTTTAGTTTCCAAGTGGAATTCTGAAGAGCGCTCCTCCTTGGGAAGCCAGGAACTTAATTTTGGTCCTTATATTCTTATTAAACTACCTGAAGTTCTCAACATCTCAAACTCTAGGAGTCAGGGAATCAGCAGAGGCTTTGAGGAGAAAAGTAGCACTCACTGCATATTGGGCTCACTTCTATATGCCCCTTCCCGCCAGGGATCTTGCCACCTTAAATTCTAACTGTCTTGATAGTTCTCTAATGTTATAAAATATATTTTTAAAAGCATTTTATATAGTTTTCTAGTCATCTCAGAAGGAGGTTTGATTTGATAGAAGCAATTTTCTACCATCACAGAAACAAAGGTGGTGTTTTATTTAAACACACAATACCTACAACAATTTCTTTATTTGTTTCTCTGGTATACCTTATCTTTATCTTTGAAGATTTTTTTTTTCTCTCTCAAAGATGAAAAGGAAATTTTAAAAGTAGCCAGAGTGATGATACAAATTATGTGAAAAGAAATGAGACTAAAAATTTTTTGAACAAAAATAGATCAAAAGACTATTCATTAGTGTTCCAGTAACTTTGGTTCCATAACCAATTACATGAAATTTAATGTCTTAAAACAACCTTTTTATCGTGCTCACAGTCTGTGGGCCAGGGGTTTGGACTAAGCACAAAGTAAATGGCTTGTTTCTGCTCCAAGATGTCTGGATCCTCAGCTGGGACAAGAAGACAGCCTTGGCTAATCAACAGCTGAGGCTAGTCAACAGCTGGGGACTGGAGTCATTTAGAGGTGTCTTCACTCGTGTGTGTTGGATGATTCTGGCTGTTAACTGGAAGCTCACTTGAAGCTGTGGCCAGAGCATGTGGTCTCTCCTTGTGACCTATATTTCCTCAGGTGGCCTTGGGATACTTAGGCTTCTTTAATAGTCATTCAGAGCTCAAAGTGACTGTTTCACTGAACAAGGTAAAAGTTGTTATCATCTTCTCTGAATTTGCATTGGAAGTCAGGTAGCCTCATTTTGGCCACAGTCTATTAATTACAAGTGAGTTACAACTCTGCCAGATTTGGTGTGAAGGGGAGAGTAGCATAGATCCCATCTCTCAGTGTGGGAGAGGCACGGTCATGTTGTAGAAGAACTTGTAAGATGGGAGATATTTTTGTGTAAGGCTTTGAAAGATATAGTCTGCCACATGTAATATTTCTAAAAGACAGAGAATAACAAACAAACCGAAAATGTAAAGAAGAACTTAATGCTCAAATGCCAGTATAAAGACCCGTTTATTCAAACAAAATCTAAGAGTTGATTATGAGCAGACCTATACTGAAGGATCTTCTATAAGATATACTTCAGAAAATTGAGTCCAATATGAAGAAATAAGCTGCAAGAAGCAATTATGGGCAAACATTTTTGAAAATATATGAGAAAACCTAAACAGCACAGAATGTAAAAGCCAATAATAACTACAGTAATTAATTGAGGAGGGTAAAAACAACATGAAACTAAATTTTTGGACAGCAATAAGTTGGGGGAGAGATATTAATCAGACTTCAATGTTCTCATTATTATTCATGAGGAGGGAAGGGGTATAGATTGTCTCTAAATTAAACAAGTTAAAGAAGCAAAGGAAAAACACAGCATATAGACAGCATAACATTATATGGTAGAAAAGTGAAAATGTAAATATTGTAGTGAATGTAGAGAGATTAATTTAACCAGTTAAAATACAAAATTAAATTGCAAAATTAAATTTTATTAGTGACATTATCTGAACATTAATGACATAAAAAGGATAGAAGATGAAAGGATAGAAAAAATGAACTATATAAATACTAACCAAAAGAAAAGGCTTAGGTATCTTACTATTTTAAAAAAATGATAAGGTTGATGACAGGAATAATTCACCATAAGAGTAAAGCAATTCTGAACCTTTGTACACTTATTGGTATAACTTTAAAGTACATTTAAGGAGAAATTAATAGAAACAAAAGGAAAACAAAACATTCACAGTCATAGAGGGAATTTTTGCACATCATTTTGGGAGGCAGATTATGAGGAGAGGTTGATGGATTGAGAAGTCCAAAAATAAGTTAAGAACACAGAGCATGTAGTTTGTTATATAACTAGTTAGTTATAATTTATGGATAACCACATCAGTATTTAAAAAGTGTTGAGTGAAAAAAGCGAGCCACAAGTGTATGAACAGTATGGCTTGCAGTACTTTTGAGAATAAAAAAAGTGCTATAAATAATTATGTTAGTACAATGAGTGTAAACCAGACTATCCTGGGCAAAGTAGAATATAAATTCTCACAACATTTTATATGCCTATTGGAAAATTTAAAACATAAAATAGTACTATAGAAACGTATGTTTCATAAACATGTTGAAAAGCGTAAAAATATTCTGGGAGTGATAAGGAGAAAGAGATGAGGGAACTGGAGGAAGAAGATAAATAACAACAACAAAAGCAAAAAGATTTATGTAAGTTACATAATGATAAATATTTGCTATTTAAGTATTTTTGTTTGCTCTAATTGTATACACCTCATGGTTTAAAAGTCAAAAATATTTGTTTCCAATAGTCTAAGTAAAATGATTCTTTTCTATGGCAGATGGAATGTTGCTGTTATTATCTGTAGCAATTATTGAAGTTATTGTAATCATGGTATGGAGGTGGGATTGGAGGGATTTGTTTCTTTAAGGTCTTGCTAAACTCAAACTTTATAAATATCTAATCTCATCAAAATGATTCAAAAGTTTGAAGAGCATTAGAACACAAGAAGACATAAGAAGCAATCAGTCACAAAAGCTTATAATTCTAACTGAATTAATAAATTGACTAGATATGTCATGGATTCATAGTTCTAGAAGAGTGAACAGCAGTTTCTCCCTTCCAACTAGCAAAACAAACTTTTAAAGGAAAACTTGTGATTACCGTTAACTTTTTCACTGATTAAAAAATTACATACCCCTATGTTTATTGCAGCATTATTGACAGTGATCAAAACATGAAAACAACTGAAGTATCCTTCAATAAGTGATTGGATAAAGACGATGTGATATATATATTATATATAATATTATATATATAAAATGGAATATTACTTGGTCTTGAGAAAAGATGAAATAGTGCCACTTGCGACAACATGGATGGATCTTGAAATTATACAAAGCAAAATAAGTCAGACAGAAAAAATTGAGAACCATGATTTCACTCATATGTGGGGTACAAAACAGAAAGCAATGAACAAACAAGACAAACAAACAAGCAAAAACTCATAGTCATAGGCAACAGTTTAGTGGTTATCAGAGGGTCAGTGGGGTAGGTGGTATTATAGAAAAGGACAAAGTGGGTCAAACATATGGTGACAGAAGGAGATTTGACTTTGAGTACAGTGAACACACAATGCAACATATAGGTAATGTAATACAGAATTATACACTTGAAACCTATTTAATTTTATTAACTAATGTAACCCCAATAAATTTAATAAAAAAGACATTAATCAACATTATAGAACATGAAAAAAAAATATGTCAGTACCCCACCTAATCTCCACTTTGCAGGAATATTCTTAGATAAAACTTATTATGTTATTCCTTTGGGTCCTGACTTATATTTATTAGTTCCTGGTCTTAAGCATGCAGGTCGTAATGAAAACACAGGGCATGCTTCTGAATCATGCAAGAGAAGTTAAGCCTATTTCTAGGAAGTTTGTTGTCCTTGACTCCAACCACTCTGAATAAAGCCTATTTAAAGCCTATTTCATCATGTGTGGTTTGCAAACATTCGATCAGCCAACAATATTTTACTGTTTTTCTAATTGCAGCTGACAAGTATTCACTTTCCAATTTTTTTAGCCACAACAAAATTTATGCAAATCGTGGAGATCTTTACAACATTGCAATCTTCTCAGTAATATTTTTTAGATGTTAGCACTAAATACTAGCAGCTTAAAATCCTTTTGTGTTCTTTGACTAGGCTTTATTTTCTCTAGCATATTTATTCTTATTTCCCCATCAGTAGTCTTTTTCTTCTTTATTATTTTCAGTATAAACAATGTTTTTAGATGTATATTACCTGTAAATATGATTATTTTATTAGACAACACATGTACATAATACATATTTGAAACTCATAAAATGGAATCCACCCACCCTGTATACTAGTTGATCTATTTACTTCTACCTTGTAGACAGACTGTATTTCCGACTTACGTATCCTTCCAGAAATATTATGAGTTTGTAAGTGTATATACTTGTACATGCATTTATAAGTTTAAACAAATACATTGTATCATTTATATACTATCATATAAAATATAGCTTTTTTGGTAATTAATGTCATTAAGTATTCTGTATCAGTCCAAATAGAGGTGACTTATGCTTTTTAACTTCTGCATAGCTTTCTATTATCTTGACCAAACCTCATTTATTCAATAGCTCTATACTGATGGGTGTTTGGGTTGTTTTCAATATTTTACTATTGTAACCAATTCTGCAGTAAATATCTTGTACATAAAATACAGTTGCAGAATAAATTTCTAAAAACAGAATTTCAGGATAGAAGAATAGGTATATTTGTGATAGATCAATAGATGATAGATAGATAGATCGATGATAGATAGATAGATATTGCCATATTGTACTCTTATAGTCATTGATTACATTGCTTTTTAAAGAAAAAAATATTTTTCTTTAGGGACAAAAGCATTAACTATTAATAATATACTGTGCTCAAGAATATCATTATACCTCAATGACAAAAATGGAAGTACATTATACTTTTAAACTTACTACATAATTGTAACCAAGAATTTTACGTTGGGTGAATTCGAGAGGAGAAGACAGAACGTTCCTTGTGCTATTTTTTTTTTTTTTTTAAGGGGTTTTTGATGGGGTCATTTAAAAATCAAATAAAAACAAAGTCTGTAACCAATGCAAATTTGGTTTGGGTTAGAAGCAGCTAATTTATATAGACAAGGGAGGAGAAGGCGTTTGTGGGTAGACTTTCCATAGCAGTTTGCTTATATTTAGTTAGAACTTGCAAGACATGCACATCATCCCCACCGTCTGACTCACACAGCCGTTTGAACTTTAAGTGAAAGGATGTGTTTGTTTTATATACTTTCTAACAGTGAAAAAGAGGGAGTAGAAGACACATTCTATCTTGTGTTTGGAAATTTGGTATTTCCCAGAGTATGCCTCATCTGCTCTCCTTGTCTAACTTTCCAGAAAAACAAATGCTCATGTATTTTCCTCAGTCTTTTCTTAATACCTTAAATGTCTTAGAGCATATGTAGATAGTCATCGGAATATGTAAGGAGTGGAACCATTCCTTGATGAATGATTTTATGCATTCAATAACTATCTTAAACTCTGATTGCCTACAGCAAAAATGACTATGAACTCCTCTTTTTAAAAGGAAGAATTCCTAAGGAAAATGTTTCAAAATCCTAATTAGAAGACTTCTATAAAAATCCACAGTAATTTTTCACTGATAAATAATGTCTTTTTGAATACTTTAGAAACTTTTTTTTTTCTTTTAGCTGTTCTCAGGGCTCTGGTTCATCTAATGCATTTCATTATTTTCCAATTTTTAATAGACCCCAAAATACTACAAAATTCTCGGTGTATAGCTTCAGAAAACAACCAATTCCTATGTGTATATGAGGAAATTAATAAGTTTAAACCCCAGAAAGGCACCATCAGACCCCTAGGACCAAGTCGTAAGAACTAATGAATTCTTATTTGTTCCTTATGATATGAAATAGCTCGAATTACTAATGGGAAAGGAATATACACATATATACACAAACAAACACCATTCTTAATTAACTGGTTTGTTTTTGTTTCTGTTTTGTCAAACAACTGGTGAAATGAACATTGTACGTAGTTAAATCTCCCTTTTGATCAGCTTCGATTGTTATAATAAGTCTTACATCTACCATTGACTCAATTTTCAAAGTTCTAACACACGTAAACACATACAAACATAGCACATGTATGTGTTTATAGTAGATAAAAACTTTATATATTTTATAGCACATTATCCATATATAGTTTTTATACCAGTAGTGGAATAGGAGAATAGAAGTTCTGTCCCTCATTTGTCTGATAGTGATATATGAGGTGACCTGCCCAAAGTCAAACATTGAATCCTCACAACCACCTTATAGGTATATGCAGCCTTATAGGTATATGCTGCCTCTGTAGAATGGGTCAGTAACACCGAGTTTACAATATTGAGTAGAATGGGTCAGTAATACTGTTGTGCTAGGAGGGATAAGCTCTTCCTTTAAAATTTTCTTTTAACTTAATTTTTATTTTTGGCATGTGGAATGTGGATATTGTTCCAGCACCATTTGTTCAACAGAACTCTTTTCCCCCTTGAATTATGTTTACTCTTTTATTAATAATCAATTGACTATATATAGAATTTTTCTGGACTTCTTTTTCCCCATTGATCTATGTCTAATCCTATGCCAATACTACATTGTCTTGGTTATTTTAGCTCTGTAATAAGTCGTGAAGCCAGGTAATGTAAGTCTTCCAACTTTGTTTTGCTTTGCCAAAATTGTTTCAGCTATCCGAGCCCCTATGCATTTCCATTTAAACTCTTAGGATCAGCTTGTGTATTTCACAAAAACACTTCTAGAATATTAGGCCTTTTATGAGTCTATAAATCAATTTGGAGAAACTCGACATTTTATAATTTTGAGTCTTCCAATCTGTGAGCATGAAATATCTCGATTTATTTAGGTCTTCTTTAATTTCTCAGCAGTGTTTTGTCATTATCAGGTTATAGGTTTCCCATGTGTTTTATTAAATTTATCCATAATTATTTCATGTTTTTGATGCTATTATAAATGATATATTTTTTTTAAATTAAAGTTTATTGGGGTGACACTGGTTAGTAAAGTTACATAGATTTCAATTTTTCATTACTAGTATATAATAATAGTATTGTTTTTTTACACTGATTTTTTAATTATGACCTTGATAAACATAATTACTTACTTTAACACTGCACAGAAGGCTACTCACTTGCCTCTGTGCAGAACCGATTCATAACCAAGACCCAGTGGACCTCATGTGTGACTAGAACTGTGCTCTTTTTAATATACCTTTCAACTTACAAGGCAACGAGAAATGAACCACAACTAGTGGCAGGCTCTAGAGCATCAAAGTAAATGTTTTCATATGCAAAAAAATAAATATACTACACATCTGCATAGTCAGATACAAACCCAGGAATGTAACTTGTTTGGAAGAGAGGGGCATCTTTAAATAATGACAAACAACAAGCTATGACAAATGACAAGCTATAAAATATTTGTTCATCACCATTAGAAAAAAAAGTTTTTATAAATACATGTATATGTTTTTAAATTCTTTAATAAAATCTAAGCAATGGAAGTTCTGGACGTAAAATATCTAAAAGTGGCACAAAATCTGTCAAGTATGGGAGAGCAAGAATGTTTTAAGTGTTTTTATATTTCAAACCCCAGTGATTTAAAGTTTTCCCACTCCCTCCCCCCACCATCCACCCAGTGTAACTGAGGGGTAATAGCTATGCATTTGGGGTTTTCTTATAGCTGAATAATACACTCAGTTGGATCAGGGTTAATTTCTACATCCCATAGGCTGAGCACCGTTGCACATTCTCAAGCTTCCTGGAGTTCAGTGTCCATGTAAACACCAGCTATATAAACAGGAGGCTCAGCCAGAGTGGCACTTGTGGCCTTGTATCCTCAGTGGGTCAGTGTTTAGCAAAACTATAATTTTAGCTTTCAAAGACCCAAGCCCCAAATTTTGTAATGTTTCATTGCTTTTCACTGAAATTTCTTCACTAAGGGAGGAAAGGAAAGAGAAGAGTTTCCTACTTCATCGTCAGGTTTCAAAGCATGTTATTATTGTGATTCAAACTCTCTGACGACTCCACAGAGGCCACACACTGTCATTTCAGAGAACTACTGGTGGAATTCTTCTGATGGAATTTATTGTTTCTGAGAAGAAACTTGTTTTTAATTTGCAAACGTATTGCATTGTTAGGCCCATTTCTCAGGATACCCTTTACAATCACATTTTTGAGTGATTTGAGTGCTTCTGGACAGAACTTTGTCTTAAGTCTCCTTCATTTCCTGTGGGATAAGATTACTGAGGGATTGCAACATCCTACTGTCTCAGTAGCTTGTTATTTATAATTGGAATTGGGTAATCCTGATGCATATTAAGTACTCAGTAAATGTTGGGTGAACTGAATTGCATTAGGAAATAGAAGCAAATATTACTAGAGAAGGTTTTAGCCCTGTCTGACCTTGATAAAGATTCTTTATCATTTTGGCCATTGTTTATCTTATAAGTGATATGAGGAGTTTGAAACAAACATTCTCTATAATTCCTTTCATTTCTAAAATTGATTTTTATTAGGTATTGCTAAATTGCAAAATTTAGTTAAAAATATGTAGACTTTATTTACATAAATATAAACATACTGTGATGCATCTTAAATTTGGACTTTTAGTTTTTGTTTATGCTGCATAAATATAGCCTATGATTTTGTTTATTTCTTTTTCATACATGATGCAAAAAAATTAGTGGTTAAAAATGAAGGTTCTATTACAACCATTTGTTTAGTCAACATACCCCAACTCACTTGTTATATATTTTGTTATATTTAGGAATTGATTGGTTGTGCTGAGGTCATGCATATGAAGCATAGCCAAAGATTTTTTTAAAGGAGAATTAAAATATGATTACAGAAAATGTCATGGTTTATTGGAAAAATAGTTCCTAAAATGAAAAGATAAAGCTAAAATATTTGCCCCTCTTAAGTAGGCACAACTTGCTGAGTACATTTATTATAATTTGTCTATACAATTATAGTATTAAAACATGTTTAAGACCATTTTTTTTTCTATTCTGTTTATGAAGCTGTTTTCTTGGTGAAAAGGCATTTCCCCATAAAATTGTATTTTTGAATTTGTCTACTGCAATGTTTTCCAGAGCATGTCCCATGTGGGATAATAGGTATTTAAAACATTTTAATAGCAGTCTATAGTGAAATAAGTTTGGGAAACAGAATTAAATTAAATTGAACAGATTATGGCTGGACTGTTCAGAGACTTTAAAAGACTAATGCACATTATAGATATCCAATAGAGAGTAAGGAGCAATGGTGATTCCCAGACTTACTTGATTCTGTACATCTCTGGGGAGAGAAATATACCTTGTGAAAAATGCTTAGAGGATGTTTACAACATTTTTTGATCTACAGAATTGTAAGTGGTTAGGTGATCCTCTCTCTATTTAAAAATGCATCACTTTTTCCTACCATAGCACACATATATTTGTATAATATACACAGTGTACAGTCTAATGGGCTTCTTGGCATCAATGAAAATTGAGATGTTTCTCTCTTTTGATAGAAATCAATTTTTCAAGTAAACTTAAAATCTTCAGTATTTTGAAAATAACTAGTTATATACCTATATAAAACTTATCTTTATGATCTCCTACAATCATGTCATGAAGTTTGTTCCAGCTGTTAGATTTATGATTTTGGCACTTAAATAATTTATGTCTAATCAATGTTCATTTAAAACCAGTTCTGAGTCTGCTTTTAAAATTTGCTCTGTCTTGACATGTTTCTATTTGTGGGGCCCTGCGTACATGGAGACCACATATTTCTAGTATTTGGATTTTGGGTCCAAGCCTAAGCTGAATTGAAAGATTTATAAGTTACTTCCTTCGTTAACAGCTCTTTCAGGAAATTGTTTTAATTTTTTTTTAAGTTTCTTTTTTTTTTTAATAGTCCCTTTAAGGGCCTTTCCAAAGTTTGATACATATGAGCTTGGACAATTAAATTCGCAAACTCATCCTAGAAAACGTGTTGCATACCTCATTGCTGAATATCACTATGGTCACCTTTGAAGTACTCCCCTTGGGAAGCTATGCACTGATGCCAGCACCTAGTGCACCCTTCAAAGCAATTTTGGAATTCTTTTTCTGGAATGGCCATCAGAGCTGTCATTGTATTACCTTTCATGTCCTGAATGTCATCAAAATGTTGTCCTTACACTATTTCCTTTATCTTCAGGTAAAGAAAGAAGTCATTGGGGGCCAGATCAGGTGAATAGGGAGGGTGTTCCAACACAGTTATTTGTTTACTGGCTAAAAACTCCCTCACAGACAGTGCCACAGACAGTACATTGTCGTGACGCAAGAGCCATGAATTGCTGGCGAAAAGTTCAGGTCGTCTAACTTTGTCAGGCAGCCCTTTCAGCACTTCCAAGTAGTAAACTTGATTAACTGCTTGTCCAGTTGGTACAAATTCATAATGAATAAATTATTTTTTGATGTCACTCTGACATCAAAAAAGTTTAGCAACATTGTTGCAACAAGTTCGCAAACTTAATTGTCAGACCTCTTATAACGTCAGACACCAGACACCCCGGTTAATCTAGAATGAGTAGATTATCATTGGTTCACAAACCTGACTCATACGAATTACCTAAGGAGCTTGTAAAAATGAAAATGTGTGGGGTCTTTCCTTCAGATATTTAGATTTATTTCATCTTGGGTGTTATATGCTCCTGGCCTGATTTTGATGCACCACTGGGCTTGAAAAACACTGTATTATACATTATGTGATAAATACATTTTTTCATTTGTTCCAGCTCTTTTTTTCCTTTAACATCTTAACAAAAGAATGTTCCCTAAAGTTTAAAAAAACTTTGAAAAAAATACAGTTTCGTATTATTTACAATAACATATGATTACAGGTTCCAATATCATAAACATTGCTATGTTAGAAATACAGTGGGAAGGCATGATATAACTCACTGCCTCCTGGATGGTGTAAGCTCATGGATATATTTTATACTCCAACTACTTCTGTTATTTGTTGTCCTGATACATAAACTATTAAGCACCTGAGATGTTAGAAGACTACTGAACATGAGCTGCAATACCTTCTATTTTGATCTTATTATTTTCAAAACTTACAGCATTTATAATCTCTTTACCGAATCCACAACTAAGCTACCTTTATTGTCATTATCTTAACTAATCAAATATTAGCCATATGAACTGTTAATATGTACACCGATCAAATTAAACATAAAACTCTGTAACCAAGTTGTAGGATATATATTTAAACCTAGGAAATTCCCTAGTACCTTGTGAGGAATGGAAATTCTATAATAGAGAAGTGGCAATTCTCCAGTTTCCATGGTTTGGTCTAGTTAAAAAAATATATATTAAAAAATGACTGACAATAATTGGAGTAATTGGTTCCTTATAAGTTAATCAAGAAACCTAAGATAAAAAATTCTAAATGATAGTTTTATATGTATTTAAAAATACATTGGAAATTCTGCATATGAACATGACCAAGCTTAGTTTCAATGCACATTACATAAATTTTGATGAGATGGTTCGCTCTGACAAGTCCTTTTTTCAAGCTGAACGCCAAAATAGGGAAACTCCTATAGATGTCCACTGGCCCTGCCACCAGTGATGTACGTATATTACTTCCTTGCTAGTAATGATGGGTGACCTTCATCTGCCTTTTATCACTTGAACAATTTTCCAACTGTAATGATAATAACTGTAAGCTAATGCAGCTCTGGTGAAAGCTGTGAAGCACCACAGTTATCCGAAGATAAATGCTGTCAGCATAACTGAAAACCAGAGCTGCCAAAGAAGCAGCTGTCGAGATGAACTGGACTGCTGTGTTTACCTTGCTGATGAAAGTTGGTTTTTACCTAGCAGTGGCATAGCAAGGATTGAAACACTTAGAAAGTGTTTGCAAATCATCCTAGTGCAATATTAAAATCTTCTTCAATATATGATAAATCCAGTAAAATGTATAAGTTGGAGTGAAGGTTAGATGCAGAAATTTAAATTGTTACAAACTCATTTGTATTATTTCATCACAGGTTAAAATCTCTAGAATTAATTGCTGACATATTTATACTTCTAATCAGAATCTTTCATATTTGGCAGCTTATAGCAATCACGTGAGTATAAAAGATTAGAAATTCTGTCTGATTGAGAATGCCAAGTCAGCATTGCAATTGATTTATCTTAACTAGGTATCAACATATAAAAATGCAAATAATACTCTAAGCATTTTCCTTAATGATTATAGGAAACTAGAAACTAAACATTTTAGGAAAAAATATTTATAGATTAGATGAGGACACCCTGTTTTTAATTGTTCTGTAACCATTCTGTGTCTCAGTATTTTCTTCTACAAATTGAGGATAATAACCCATAGTGTTATTACTTAAATAAATCAATATAAAACATTTAAAACAGTATTTGGCACTTACTAAGAATTCAATAAAAATCATTATTATTATTTTATTGTCATTCCAGTGATCTCGTTTCTAGTCAGAAGTAAGCCTAAATAAGTCACCATTCTGTTAGGAGTATCTCTTTCAGGCTTTACCCATCCTGGGAACCAGAATCTTGACTGCAGTTGTTAGGGTTGATATCTTCTTTCTGGTGTCTATTTCTTTCTGGTGTCTAACAACACTTAATGTAGTCATTTACCTTGGAACTCTATTAAGAATTACAATTAATTAAAATCAATAGTTTTTTGAGGGAAGAGTTTGTAGAATTTACTGTGGAATGACATCATAATTGAGCATCTATATTTATTTCCAAATCTTACATGCAAAAAATTCATGGAGACTTTGGGTACTATGTTGAACAACAGTGGTGGGTGGGGGCAACCCTGCCTTGTTCCTGAATGTAGAGCTAAAGGCTTTGGTTTTTCACTATTGATTATGATGTTAGGTGACAGTTTGTAATGTATGGCCTTTGTTGTGTTGGGGTATTTTCCCTTTGTGGTCATTTTATTGGATGTTTTGATCATAGATGGATGCTGTATCTTGTGAAGTGTTTTTCCTGCATCTATTGATGTGATCACGTGATTTTTATCTTTTGTTTTGCTTATGTGGTGTGACATTGATTGATTTACAATAATGAGCCATCCTCGTGCCCCTGGGATGAACCCCACTTCATCATGCATTGTTGTATTTGATTTGCTGGGATTTTGTTTAGGATTTTTACATGTGTATTCATCGGAAGTATTATCTCTAATTTTCTTTATCTGTGTTATCTTAACCATGTATTGGTATCAGTGTAATGTTTGCCTCATAAAATGATTTGAAAGTGAAAAAGTAAAAAAGTAAAGAAAAAGAATTAAAAAAAATTCATGGAAATCTCAGTTAATATCATCGAGTGCCTACTGAATTTCTCTTCTTGCATCATTCATATCCTACTAAATATTATTTTTTATGTGGAGCATTAATCATGGCCTCAAATACCAGTGTTCAGGGCAGATTTTGTTTGCTTATCTTAACTTTATTTTTCATACTCTTGGTTATGTGAAATACACTTACATATTCTTAAATACTCTGCAGTGAAAGACTTAGTTGTGGAGGGCACAGCTCAGCTCCAGGTCCAGTTGCCGTTTTCTAGTTGCAGGGGGCACAGCCCACCATCCCTTGAGGGAGTCGAACCGGCAACCTTGTGGTTGAGAGGACGCATTCCAACCAACTGAGCCATCCAGGAGCTCAGAGGCAGCTCAGCTCAAGGTGCCGTGTTCAATTTTAGTTGCAGGGGGCCATCCCCACCATCCCTTGCGGGACTCGAGGGATTGAACTGGCAACCTTGTGGTTGAGAGCCCACTGGCCCATGTGGGAATCGAACCGGGAGCCTTCGGAGTTAGGAGCATGGAGCTCTAACCGCCTGAGCCACCGGGCCGGCCCAAATTTACTTTTTATACCAGGAATTACCTTAGGGCATTTCTACTTGGGGCATTTTGAAGGCATCAATGAAAGTCATGTCAACATATTGTCTTAAAATGTGTGTGTGTGTGTGTGTGTGTGTGTGTGTGTGTGTTGGTGTCTTTGTGAGTGTTTTTGTGGGGGGGGGGAGATGTTAGTTTGCTTCTTATTTTGGTCAGACTCCAATTAGCAGGAACACAAACACTTCATGCAATATCAAAATTCTGTCTTGGATACAAGTAGGCTGTATGCGTTGCTGATCTGTCTCATCACAATTTATAAAGAGGCCATATTTTAGGTTCTCAGATCTGTGTTTACCTATATTATATTATATCTTGCACAGCTCAAGCTCGTATATTTATTTATTCAAAATAGTTACTTCACTACTGACTAAGACAAACACAGGCACTGTTCACACTGATCTCTTAGTTTAGTCATGAAGACTCTAGCATTATGTTATCAAATGGATTTGACTTGAATTTTTGACGTGCTTGGGTTTAATAGGAGTGTGGCTGTAGAATAATTTGGAAATGCTTAATTAACTCTACAGGGATACGTTCAATTCTATTCTATAAATTTATTTTTAAGTTTTTATTCAGAAGTTGAAGATTTATACAATTGTCATCCACATTTCTGGCTACCTGATACCTTGCCTTCAGTAAGCTGTACACTATATAGAGTACAGGATAAGTTTCATTGAATCCTGTCTCTTTTGGAGAGATTCTTATCTTAAAAAAGCAATTTTAAACTTATGTGGTCTTTTCTCTTTTAAAGTGTGCTCACAGAATTAGCTCAATATTAACATTAGGTGATAGGAAACTACTCAAGATTTAAACTATATATGCAGTGAGAACTGTGATCTTTCACTCTTCTTTCAAAAAACGACATTTCTACATGCAAGTTATGGGCTAACTTCATTCATTTGGAATGCTGAAGTGGAATGCAATTTTAGTCATTTTACCTAATAAGGTAAACCGTTCATATTGGGTGATTTAATAAACTTGGAGACTGATCCCATAGTAGCTTCATAGTGCCAGAGCAACTCTCAAACCACAAGCAAAGGCTTGTAATAACCAATGATAGATCACAAATCTAAGATGAAATGTGATCAGTATATGTTTTTCTCACTTCATAAGAAAAATATGTAATATGCACTTCTAAAATTGCAGTGTTTCATCAGAATTATCAACTGCCAAAGACTACATAAACTGTTTCTGTGAGAGGACGATGACTTAATTGCTCTTATGGTCAACTTATTATGGATGTACAATAATATACATTCAATTGTCTTTTGGGGATAAAGGGGAAATTTGAGCACAGTTTTAAGAATAATCTATGAATTTACTTTTCCTCAGTTAGCAAGTCCCATTGTCAGCGATTTCTGTCTTTTGGCACTTTCTAGGGCATACCAATCTTATATTGATAAAGTTCTGCTGCAAGTTCCCATGAAAGATGTATAAAATAGCTTGGATTGTCTTCTTTATATTAAGTAATGGGATTTTCAAAAAAATATTTACAACTTAATATTTAAAATCATCTGAGGCCTATTCTCAAATGAATAAGGGAATACTATTTCTACAAATAAGAGAACTTAAGGGAGGAAAGCTAAGGAAATGCTATCTAGAAATAAAATTTCAGAAATAATTATTTTCATTAGATTTATTAATTATGAGAATTCATTTATAGGCTTTTACACGCATACACGCACTTACAATGAGTATTTATAGTTACAGTAAATTATGCAAAGTGAATATCTCTGGTGAAGTAAGAGGTAGCTTCCATTTGAATAAAAGTAGAGATAGTGGGGTGGCCAGTTAGCTCAGTTGGTAAGGGCGCAGTGCTCTTAACAATAACGTTGTTGGTTCGATCCCTACAAGGGCCACTGTGAGGTGCACCCTCCACAACTAGATTGAAACAGCTACTTGACTTGGAACTGATGGGTCCTGGAAAAATACACTTAATAAATAAAAGCTTTAAAAAATAAAAAAAAATTAAAAATATATACATATATAAAAAAATAGAGATAGTATGCCCCTGCCCCACTCAAGGCCTTTTCAATGTGTTTTATACAAGTCCAAACCTCTCTGCCTAGCTACGCCTTCTTGATCCCTGACTGTATGGAGATTACAATGTCTGTTAAGGTTGGAAAATGTTGATGTTGGGATGGAAATCCTTTAATCAATAAAATACCGCCCCCCCCAAAGACCATTTTTATTTCATCAAGGCAGAAAATTCCCATTTTCTTTATAGTTTTTGGTCTAAATGAGATTCCCTGTTTCTTCAGTGAACTTTTGTGCCAAAGATTCTGAGAGTGAGAATGTCCTATTAAACTTGTGAGGTCACCTTTTATTTATGGAATGAAAGATTCATATGATAAATGATGTTCTCTAGGTCTACTTTGATATCGGTAGGATGTTCTTTATCCATGTAATGAGTCTCAGGTAAGTTATCTTCAGACAACTATTCAAATACACAAATACGACTTTAGTCTTTTTTTGAAGTCATCTTTTCCCATTTAATTCTCTTGTCTGATTGAACAGAGCATGGGTTAGCAATAGTCCATTGACAATATGAGGCTTCACTGTAAAACTGCTGTTTGGCCAGCTTCTGCAATTGCTCTTTCAATTTCACATATATTATATAAAATTTTGAATTAAATTGCCCCAATTTATATATGTTTAACAGCAGCTTTACTGAAATGTAATTCACATAGCATACAATTCACCTATTTAAAGTGTACAATTAAATACTTTTTAATATATTTACAGGCTTGTGCAACCATCACCTAAATCAATTTTGAAACATTTCCATTATCCAAAAAGAAACCCTGTAACCATTAGCGGTAAGTCATTTCCCTCTACCTGACTCCCCACATCTCCAGCCATAGGCAACCACCAATCTACTTTCCGCCTATGCATTTGCCTATTCTGGACACTTTGTGTAAATTGAATCATACAATAAGTGATCCTTTACTGACTTCCTTCATTTAGCATAACATTTTTAAGGTTCACCTGTGTTTTAGCATGTATGAGTAGTTCATTTCTTTGTATTTCGGAATAGTATTCCATTATATGGATATACCACATTTTATTTATTCATTCATGAGTTTATGGATATTTGGGTTATTTCTACTTTTTTTGCTATTATGAATACATTTCTGTCAACATTTGTGTACACGTTTTTGTGTAAACATGTTTCCATTTCTCTTGGATATATACTTAGGAGTGATTGCTGGGACATATGGCAACTTTATGCTTAATATTTTGAGAGATAGCCAGACAATTTTCCAAAGAAGCCACACATTTGTAATTTTACATTCTTAATAGCAACATAAAGATTCCAGTTTCTCCACGTCCTTGTCAGCTCTTGTTATTATCTGGTTTTTTGGATTACAGTCATTCTAGTGGATGTTACATGCTATCTCATTGTGCTTTTGATTTGCATTTCCCTGATGGATAATGATGTTGATCATTCTTTCATTTGCTTGTTGGTCATTTGTTATCTTTTTTAGAGAAATGTCTATCTAGAGTCTTTGCCTGTTTTTTAATAGAGTTATCTCTCTTATGAAACTGAGTTACAGGAGTTCTTTATATATTCTAGATACGAATCCCTTATCATATATATAACTTGCAAAATTTTCTCCCATTCTGTGTGTTGTCTTTAGCCTGAGTCCTGGAATAGGAGGCCATGTGGAACAGAGTAGTAGCAGTTGACCCATAACCATGAATACTTAAACCACTAAATCTACTAGTATAACAATTTGTTACATAAACCAATCAGTATGTTTTACAACTGATTTTGAGATGAGGAGATGTAAATGAAAGATAAGAGATAAAATTGGATGATTGAGATCTCTCTAAATCAAAGTATAGCTGTAAAGTTTATATGAAAGCATAGCAAAAGATAAGATTTTCTAGAAATTGTGTTTATATTTGCCGTGACATAACAAATACTGTGTTTCCCCTAAAATAAGACCTAGCCAGACAATAAGCTCTAAAGTGTATTTTGGAGCAAAAATTACTAAAATAACACTGGGTCTATAATATAATATAATATAATATAATATAATGTAATATAATATAATATAATATAATATAATATAATATAATATAATATAATATAATCCTGGGTCTTACATTAATTTTTGCTCCAAAAAATGCATTAGAGATGAGTGTCCGGCTACGTCTTATTTTCAGGGAAACACGGTATGATAAGCTTTAAATTGTGAATTTGGAGTTTTTGTCCCAAGGGAACGCATTATCTCTTTTAGTCCCCTGTTTTCATATACATAATGTCTTTCTACTTTTCAAACATTGTTAAAAACCCTAAATTTTATTGTCTTTAAATCTACCACTTTCCAGTCATTTCTTGCCCATTTCTCCATCAAAACTATTTGGATATATGTCATATTCACTCAGGAAATAAGACACCTGTATCCTTCTAAGGGGGCTAAAAGTCTAGCAGATTAATGTATAAATGAAATTTATGATGCTGGAATAATGGGAAGGGCTGGATTCTTGAACCTTTATTCTCTATCAAATAATATTTGTACCCTAAATTATGCTGCATAGTTGTCCATCATTTGCCTGTGTGTAGAATCAATCCTAGCTAAGAAAGTTAGACCAGTACAAAACAAATACAATGTAAAAGAGATAATCCAGATTCTGCAAAGGCAATACTTCCTCAGTCATTTATCAATCAACAGATATACATTCCACTTTTAATAGTGTAAGGCATTACATTGGATGATTTTGGAGACAAAAAGGTAATTTATAACCAAACCTCATTTATAGGAAGATTTTTATCCTATTGTAGGCATATACGAAGCACTCATTTAGCTATGCTTACTTTGTAGTTACACCAGTTGGAACATGCATGATTGTATGTTCATATGTAGGCACACCATGGTATAGTGTGGAGATGTTTAAAATCACTTTACTTTTCAATTCTGTATACTATGAAATAATTCTCTTTGGTAATTATGTGTGATCCTCTGTAATCCAACTATGAGTAAGACAAGAAATAAAAGTAGCATAGAGAAGAAATCTCACTTACTTAAGTGATAGGGTGAAACGTTCCCAAAGGACAGAAACATAACAGAATAATGAGGTGATCAGTTAACTATGATCAGCAGTTTGAAAATAAATTCTGTAAAAAACAATGGGCATATTTACCTATACAGAGAATGTTGACATATATCAATCAGCTGTTTTGGCATTAAAAATTTTTGTTCTCAATGTTTTTATCAAATTCTGTTCTAGAGTTGTCCATACCCTATTTCTGGGTCCATTTTTAAGGTATCAGCATGATCTCTAAAAATCTTTATTCTACTTTCTGAGAATCTACTCAGTAGCTTTCACATGAAAGTATCATTGGCAGAGAACTACTTCGGATAAATCAAATTATTCTTATCAATATAGTTTAAAGAAGTACATTCCTTAAATATTATTTTCGTTTTTAAGATATAAAAATACCTCTTCAACAATGTCAATGTGTTTATCATTCTGCTGCTTTTCTTTTTTCATGAAAAAGTATCTTTGGTGAGAGTCCTTTAAAATACAGCCTGTATCACTCGAAGTTATAACTAAATAACTTTATTATAAACATCAGAACTAGAATTTGAATTTTGGCAGATAAATATTATAACATTCTGGGTAGACAGAGTGTTTATTGCATGCTTTTGAACACAGGGTTGCTAAAAACCTTCCTGTGAAACCCATATCCTGCCCAATAGGTAAACAATTCCTTCTCTTTTTAAATTCTGGTGGAGTCAGCAGCTAATAAGTTTAAATAACATTTTTAAATAAGGTTACTCTTCAACTGAGAATTCAGACACACAGGTATGTTCTTGAGTATGAATTTGACTTTAATTAAAAGGTTGGACCTTACGAATTTTGGTTACACATCAGTTTGATAAATAATATTTTTTGAAAATGTTCAGAACAAATTTTATAGAGGTTTATTAAATTCCTCAGTAATATTCCCGACAGCCCACCTCCAAATGAAGAAGAAATGCTTTTCATTCAGTGAGAATAACTGACTAAACTCTGTAATCTTCATAATTGCATGCTAAATCTTTTCATATGGATAAGAACATTCCCAGCCTAAGTCCCCATCAGAATATGTAATTTTGAACCCCTGCTATCTAGATATAACCTTAGCAAACAAATGTTTTTCAGAACTGGTGATCTAAGACAGTTGTTAGCTGTGGTAGCTTGTGATTATTTGTGAGATGCTGTAGAAACAGAAAATTATTTGAGACAATCTTGAATAAAATGAGAAGCCGTAAATGTCAATAGTATCTAATATAAAAACCTAAGAGTAAAACTTCTGTATAAGAGTACTATATCAGTCGTTCAGGTTTAATGTAAAGGGGAGGGAGAAAATTGGAGAATATTTTCACATGAGTGTCCATAAGAATATTAGCAACTGGGGCAAAAATGTTATTTTTTTAAATTAACTTCGTTTTAAAACAGTTTTATATTTACGGAAAAGTGGAAAAGCTAATACAGAGGTTCCCATATACCCTCTAATTACCCAGTTTCCCCTATTATTAATGTGTTATGTTACCATGGTTCATTTTTTCACAACGAAGGAGGCAACAGTGGTACATTACTACTAACTAAACTCCACATTTTAAAATTCAGATGTCACTAGTTTTTCCTTAATGTCTTTTATGTCGCAGGATCTAAGCCAGACTATTCTATTTAGTCATCACGTCTCCTTAGCTTCCTCTGCTTTTTGACAGATTCTCAGTCTTCACTTATTCCTGATGACTTTGACTGTTTTGATGAGTGCTTCTTCAGGTATTTTTGTCCCTCATTTTTGTTTGACGCTTTTCTCATGGTTATATTGGGATTATGCATTTTTGGGAAGGTGACCACAGAGATAAACTTCCATTCTCATCACATCATATTAGTGTGTGTTGTGGGTACATGATCTCAATGTGACTTATCACTGTGGTGAGCGTGACCTTCATCACCTGGCTGAGGCAGCGTTTGTCAGGATTCTCTACTGCAAAGTTAAGATGTCTTAATTTTGATGTTAAATTTCTCCATGATCTGTGTAACAGATGTTTGGCACCGTTTTTGGCTGCCCCATTCTTTGAACCCTTTTCCTATAATAAGAAAGGCTTTATTTACCTTTTGAGTTCTTGCTTTGCTATACTACAAGGCTGAAATGCCTTTCCAGCCTCCTTGCAATAAGAGTGAGGAGCTGTTACTGCAGGAATAAGGGGCATTACAACTCTAGACAGTGAAGCAGATGTCATGTGGACCCCACTCTAGTGAAGAGATGGCAGACATGACTAGCTTTAGAGGCAGCATGAAACGAATTTGTTTATTTAAAAAAAAATCCTTAGAATACTGATTTGAGCTTTCTCTGACAAACCAGGAAAACTCATTGTAACAGATCCTTTCTAAACACGTGAAAAGAAGAGTTCCTTCACAGTGTGTTATTACTTACTTTTTTAACAATAGGAAAAGTTCTGAAGTTGACAAATAATGTATGTTAAAAGTAAATCAGAGCAAAATCAAGATTGACCTAATGAGTGTGTTGTTCTTAGGCCCTTGCATTCCATTATCTCTCCTGAGTAGTAGAGGAAAGTTTCGCCTGAGACATATGGGAATGTGTTGTGCATGCGAGCATTATCTGGTATGAATCAAAATAAAAAATGTTTGAAAATTGCTGGCCTGTTATCAACCCTCTTTTATTTGTTTAAAATCTAGTTTTCATGAAGCCTACCAAATAAAAGTTTATACTTTTGGACCATATCATATTAGATCATCATCAAATCATCTTTATAAAATAATGCTTCAACTTTTATTGTCTTCCAGTTTTTATAAAAAGTTGCTATAAGAATTAAACATATGATTTCCATTTTGGTATTTTCTATGCTGTACACATTTTTCGTGACATAAATACATCAGTTTTACCTATGTAGTGAACAATTAAGAACAATAAAATTTGGTTTCCCTTGAATATTGGATATAATTTTTCCTCTCTAATTAAAGAAAATTTTTGAAGTTTTTATGATTTCAAAATAACTGTAAGTATATGTGAAGTTGCAGATTAAATGTACAGGAACATTTGTTACTGCACTCTTTCCCTAGTCTCTCCCAAAGTGAACATCTGGTATAACTATAGTATGACAGGGATATTAAGAAATTGCCATTGGTAAAATCCACAGAGCTTATTCAGATTTCTCCAGTTATGCATGCTATCCTTTGTGTGTGTGCATTGAAGTAAAATTCTTGACTTTTTAAAATTTCTCTTTGCCTTACTGAATTAGTTATGGTAAGTAATGCTAGCTGTTGTGATAAACAAACTCCAAAATCTCAGTGGCTTAACACAATAAGAGTTATTTCTCACTCATACAAAAGCCAGTATGGGTGTTTGGGGCTGTGGATCACCTTCCATGTGGTCATTTGAGAACCTCGATTCCTGTTAGCTTGCTGGTCCATCCTCCATTAAGTCCTAGAGTAGGTTCCATTCAACTGGAAGATGGGGAAAGGCCAGGCAGGGAAATGTGGCGCATTGGTGCGAGACTGAGTGGGAAATATACTCTTGTGTCCAGGAGGAAAAGAAAATAGGTGCTGGTTTCTGCTATACTTGAGGGTTAAGAGCCAGGTTTTTATATCCTATCTTGTATTGTTTAAAGTACTGGTTACCATTTTCAGTATCTTTTCACTATTTTCAGATTTTCTATCTCAATTTAGTTATTTTATATGTAGGTATCTGCTTTGTTATCTTTCTGTTGCCAAAAGAATGGAAAATGAATAAATGCAAAAAGCTCTAAAGCATATTAACCCCTTATCAGAGGTGTTGTTTGCAAATATCTTCCTGCATTCGGTTGGTTGCTTCGGTGTTTTGCTGATGTTTTCTTTTGCTATACAGAAGCTTTTTAGTTTGATATAAGAAAAGATGAAATACTGCCATTTGCGACAACATGGATGGATCTTCAGATTTTTATGTTAAGTGAAATAAGTCAGACAGAAGAAATTGAGAACCATATAACTTCAGTGATATGTGGGATAGAGAACTGAAAGCAATAAAGGAATTAAGACAAACAAATAAAGAAGCAAAAACTTATAGATACAGACAATAGTTTAAAGGTCACCAGAGGATAAGGGGGCACGGGGTGTAGAAGAGGGTAAAGGGGTCAAGGTGATGAAAAAAGAACTGACTCTGGGTGCTGAGCACACAATGTTATATATAGATGATGTATTATAGAATTGTACACTTGAAACCTATGTAATTTTACTAACCAGTTTTACCCCAATAAATTTAATTTAAAAAAAGCTCTAAAGCAGCTAAGTAATTTATGCAACATTTCAATTGCAAAAGTTGATTTATTTTATTTTTCAAAATATTTCTTTTCTATTCTCTAATGTGCTAATAATTAATTAATAATCAACATTTATGCTGTGACTACATGATACAAATATTTGGAATAAATATAATTTTAGTTAATAATTCACATATGAATTCTTATAAAAGCCAAATATAGCAACATTTAAAAATATGAAAATAATTTTACTTCTTTCATAGACATACTTTGTCCAAGTAGTTTATATTTGAAATATGATTTTAATAAGAAAAAAATCATTTTCTATTAATTTTTAAGAGAATAATTTTGTTTACATAGATTATCTGAAAATTTCTTTCAAGGCTTGCTCTTAAGGTAATATTAGATAATATTAAATAATATTAGATAAAATAGAAGTCTTGTGCTATTTTATTGTTAGTGATGGCAGTTCAATAACCTAATTCTATTGAAAGCTGCAATTGCATGAATTTAGTGCATCTATCTTTTTTCTGTAGACATATAAACTCTAGTGGAGATAATGTAATTTACCTTCTTTAAAATCTGCAAAAGGGATTTTTACAAGCCTTAATTATGGCAGCATGCTAAAGTGAAGGACTGAATTTAATCCTAGGAAATAAACCAGTTTTCCAACAGCAATTTTTCCATGAAAATCTTATAGTAGAGGAGATAAGAATTTAATTTGAAATCATTTTTCCATGGAAAGTCTTTAAAGAAACATGAAAGTCAGTTGTACTCTTCAGCAATTTTTGATTCTGAAACCATATTTCCACTGTAAAGTATTGTGGTCTTTGTTGTTTGAGCTAATTTTAGGAAATTAAGGTGCAAGTCTAAATAGCTAGAAATCAATGAATAGACAGAAAATGTGGCATTTCTTTTACAAGCATTTCCAACTGAAATTTATATCATTTGTGGATTTAATATACTGAAGGAATACTGAAAAGAAATCTTAAGTTTAATTTTGTAAACCTTTCCACAATAGTGCATATATATAATTAAGGGGAAGACTGATGATCTTTGGTGTGAGTTAACATCTTGAATATGTATGATGTAAAACTTGAATCCATGAAGCACATCAGGTTTTCCAGTTCCTCCCCAGCCACGAATATTCCTTTTCTTCCTCCCTTTCATCCTTTTCTGGCATGACAAATATAGATGTGACAATGGAAAGCATCTATGGAGTTTAACAGACACGCATTTAAAGCTGTTTTCCAGAGCAAAAATATTTCCCATGCAATTTTTTTATACTCTAATACTTTTTCAAGTTCCAATTAATAACATTTATTAATATTCTTCAACTTATTTTTCCATTTTCATGCCAGAAACTCATTCTCAAGGATGCTTTAAAGAAAACTTAAGCAGTTTTCTTCCAGACATCTGATATAAATTTGCCCCAAATTAATTTTTAATTAGTAGTTGACAATGGGTATCATGCTATGAAACTTTCACCTGGTCATTTGTCTATGTTCAGCCATGAAATATATAAATCTTGAAGTACAAGAATCCTCATCCTGCTATTTAAGTGAAAAACTGAAGGTGCAGAATGAAAAGACGGCACTTTATCTTCCATGTGGACGTTTTTAATTTTGTGAATTAACTAGGACAAATTTTATTTTCCTGTTATGATTTCTCTCTGCACAGTCCCAGGCCAGACTTCTGCTTCCCATGTTAGCTAAGATGTGTTCAGTAGTTCCAGACTACTGTTCATTTGAGCCCAAGGACACAATAATTAGAAAAGAAACCTTTGGCTTTAAAAAACATGTACAATAAAACCAAATACTAAAGATATTTGGAATTTTTTTCAATATCTAAAACCATAATTACCTTTAATTTGGGCAGGTAGTTATTCATTTGTTATGGTTCTTTATTTAATGTGGTCACTAGTTTGTCACATCCAAAGAATAAAATATTGTCATACTTTCCCTAAAACTTACAGGTTATATTTGCTATATTCCCTCTAAGAAAAAAAAAAAGAGTATAAAAAGAAATTCTCAGTTCTTCATAAAAGGATTACAGAAAGCACATCAGGTCCCTAATAACAGCATTAATGATGTATAAGGAATAGAGATAGTATAAAAGAACAGGAAGTTAATTGAAATTGAGGAGTCAGGGTAGGATTCTGAGAGGAAACTATATGGGAAATAGATTTTGTTGAGAAAATACAAGATTGTAGTTAGAAAAAGAGAAAGGACATTACAGGAAGAGGGAACATTTCTACAAAGGTATCAATGACATGAAACAACAGGATATGTTCCAGAGCTATAATTGTATAGACTTATAAGGGTAGAGATTAAGATATGGGTAAATGTTGGGAGGGGTTGTATAGTCCCAGTTTTTTCAGCGCTATACCGTTCTATGCCTATTATCCTGGCATAATTATTTATTGTGAGCCCTCTTTCACTTTCAGAAGTATCCTGATTGGGATGGTAAATTATACCACTTGAGGGTGGGGGACTTTGTAAACCATATAGTGCTGTTTCTCCTGCCCCCTGGCAACATTGACACTGCCTCATCTTTTCTACAAATACTATAATTAGTTTTCCAGTCTCCAGGGAGAAGGGGAGTTCAACAGTTACCAGATCATAAAGAGTTTTATATGTCATACTAAGAAGAATGAACTTTAAAGTCTAGTAAGTGGTCAAATTAAGTATTTCAAGAAGAAAAAAAATACATGTTCATATTTTTGTTTTACAAGGAGCGCCATGGTGTTAATGTGGAAAATGATTTGGAGGACGCCAAGAATGTAAGCAGGCCCATTTGACAGCCAGCACCAATGACCAGTCACGTGAGTAAAGGCCTTGGAGGCCATTCAGTCTAAATCAAGCTGCCAGATGACTTTGGTTGACTCAGCTACCTAAGTGACTAGGTAGATACAGTAAAACATCTGCCCAACTGAGCACATAACTCATATTGCAGACCTGTAGCATCATGAGAAAATGAAATGGTGGTTGTTTTAAGCTACTAAGTTTAGAGTGGTTTGTTATACAGCAATAAATTACTGAGGCACCAGTCTAATTTCTTTTTAGAAAATAATGTTATATTAAAAAGTTGCAAGAGAAAGACTACATAACCCTATGAATAAAAGGCAAAAATAAGTTTGCTTAATGAAGTTCTGTCCACTCATGGCTCAAAATTAAGACTATTTTAAATAGCAAAATACCTTCTTAACCTGTGAAAGAATATTCTTTTCCAATTACCAGCCAGTTTCATGCTTCACGATAAATCACTAATTCTCATTAAAATTAGGAATAAGACAAATAGACCTACTATCAAATGTTATTGTTTAATATTTTACTATAAGTTATAGATAATGCAATACTATATTAATCAGAAATATTAAACTTAAATATTGAACATGAGTAAATAAGTTGTTATCATTTTATATATGATTGACTATCCAAGATTTTAAAGTAATCTTCGGGAAATAAACAAAATTTTAAAAAATGTACAAATTCAGAAAGATAGCTAGATGCAATGTTAAGTTGTAACAAAATGTATTAAGCAAAAATAAGTAAGAAAATTTAATTTAAAATAGTGTAAATGACCATCATAGGACAAACGAAAAATGAAAATCATCAAAAGAAATCCACCTATGAATGATTTAACCAACAATAACATAAACAAAACTACA
This sequence comes from Rhinolophus sinicus, assembly GCF_036562045.2. Lineage (NCBI taxonomy): Eukaryota > Metazoa > Chordata > Mammalia > Chiroptera > Rhinolophidae > Rhinolophus > Rhinolophus sinicus. The sequence goes on from NC_133755.1 coordinate 112,385,040, forward strand.
AAATTTTCTTAGAAACATTTGAAGTACTTTCGTATATGGAGATGCATGTCATAGACCTGGATAGGAGGACTAACCATGATAAATATGTTCCTTCCTCTCAACTTAAATCAAAATTTATTTAATTATTTTGGTTTTTAATGTAGCACAGAAGGCATTAGAATACGTGATTATAGACAAACATGCTAGAAAACAAAAACAAGGGGATGGGATATGTCATGTCAGATATTATAGGATAAAAAAGCTAGAATAGCTGCACAATACATGTAAAAGTCCAGATAAACTGAAGAATGGAACAAAATAGAAAGCCAGGAAACGTACCCTAGTACATATATCAGTACATGTTTAAAATAAATATAAGATCACAAAACATGAGTAAAATTGTTTTCTGTTAAAAAAAGAGTCCTTACTTCACACATACATCAAAATAAACTGTACTTATATTAAACAGATAAATATTTAAAATTAAACCCAGGTGAGTATTTTAGTAAGCATGAAAAAGAATTTTCTGAGTAAATGGTAGGCCATTAAAAGGGAAGAAATAGCTATGTTTTACTATAGGAAAAATTTTAAATTCTGTATGGATTCAAAAACAAACATAATGAAGAAATAGTTATGTTTCAGAGAAAATTTTTAAGTGCTTTATGTATATATAGTTATAAAGAAAAATTAGTTTGACCTTAGAAATTTTTCAAAATTAATATGTATTAAAAGTATAAAATATGAAGCCAACTGGGAAAAGCAGCTATAACAAATGTTGCTATCCTTAATATATAAATAGTTCTAATGAATTGTTGAGAAACAAAGTTTTCAGTAGAAACATTACATAATAGGCAATTTACAAAAGAAAAATTACAATGTTTAGTAAACATACAAAAATACATTCAACCCTACCAACAATTACATAAATGAAAATTAGTTCTGAAGTATACCATTTACTTCTTACCAGATTATTGATTTTTAAAAAATATCTAGTATGGAAATATACCCAAGTGAATGCTGGCCTATTCAGGGGTGGTTATCAAAATATTTATAACTAGTGTATCATGGCACTGACCAATCAGAATAGACATCCAAACAATCCACTCTGTTCTGATTGGAACATAAACTCTTACAAACTTTCTGGTGGATAATATGTCAAAATAGGTCAGATTCTTTGACACAAATGTTCCTCCATGCATGTATTAAATATTTTTGATAAATTTCCAAATTGCTTTCCAGACATGTTTTTATCAAGTTACACTTTTATAAGCAATTAATGAGAATCTGCTCCCTCATCCTAGACAACACTGGATATTTTTAATTATTTTAAATGTTTTGCCAATATGATAGATGTACATACTATTTAATTATTGGTTTGATTTGCATTTCTTTGGCTATTAATATAATTGGCTCTTTGTATTTATTTCTTTGTATACTGACTGTTCTTGTCCTGTTACTTTTTTAATGCTACATGTTTGAACCATTAGTGTACGAGTATGAGTTAAAGAAAAGAGATTTAAATTATTTTTCTTTCATTTACCATACCAATTACTTTCCATGGTGGAAACTAGTCTTTTTTAGAACACAATGTTCTGAATGGAAAACTCAAGAATGAAAGAACATACTTTGTGGTATTTTGGCCAAGAACAAATCACTAAATTTAAAAGCATGCATTACAACAGAAAGGGGTGGATATTGGCCGATGTGTTAGTATCATAGTTGCATTTAGTTCTGTAGGCTGGTCTTCTGTGTCTCATGCATTGCTTCACTTTTCCTCTAGCCCCTGCCAATAGGGGACCACCCAAGCACTTGAATGCAGCTCTATCTGTAGGGCCTTAAGTAAAGCCCAAATTGCAGGGTAGAAAGTCTTTACTTTGCTGTTTGAGGCATGAATAATCTCTCTGCCATCTCTTTCACACCACTCAAGTTACCATGTGAAATTCCACTTTGGGTAACTTGGAAATGGTTCTATGCTGGTATCATAAAAAGACCCAGACATTTTTTGTGTACTTAGTGAAAGCAGAGAGAAAATAAGGAAAGGATTCAGGCTTTTATCTAGGAATCCCATCTAAGTTGATTAGGGTTTGGGGTTTCCTGAGTTGTTGTCATGTCTGGGGGAACCTCGCAAATGGGTTGGTAATGAGGCATGTTGAGGGCTGCTGATTCAAAAAATGGATTAAATTGTCTTGGGTGCATGGCATTCCATCTGCTTTTACACTCCATCTTGAATTTGAAGGATAAACCTGGTATTGTGGATTATTGACATTTAGGTATATTGTTGCTTCTCATGGAAGAGGATATAGGAGAAATTTTAGAGCCACATTTTAACCATTAAAATAAGGTAATTATTATGATTCCCTGAGGAATATCAATAAACTTTTTGACTGAGTTGTGCCTATAAAGAATCAATATTAGTCTGATGCTTTGTTTGCCAATGACTTGTATTGTAGAGGATTTTAAAACTGCTTTCATAACAATAAATGGCAGTTATTATGTTGTAGTAGAAAGAGTTGTCAAAGCATTAGAAACTGGAATCCTTCCTGTATAGTCTGGGGGCAGTTACTTATCTTCTCCAAACCAATCTGCTCCTATGTAAAAAGAAGGTACATTATTCATCATGTCTAACACACAGGACTGTTCAGAATCAAATGAAAGACTGAATGTTAGAATACTGGGAAATATAAAATATATGAACGCAAGGTACTATTATCAACTGATCAATAATGCCATGCTATGTGTTACAGTGAATTTTATAAATATTTCTTGATAGAATGACCATTTTGACAAAAGTTTTGGGAGACACCAAAGATCATGTGATTCCTATAATTCTTGAGAGGGTGAACTCACATGTAAATATTTACATAGTTTAGCTTTGTGTGTGTGTGTGTGTGTGTGTGTGTGTGTGTGTGTGTGTGTGTGTATTTTATTATAAAATACATAATAAAAATTTTCTATTTTCCCTCTTGGATTATTTTATCCATTATTTACTCCTACAATAAAAATTACTTTTTCAACTCTCTGGTTCCTAAAAACATTTTTAAATTTCTTGAGATAACAAAATCACTGATTTAAATTCAGTTAATGCTCAAAATAATCTATATTTTCCTATTTTTAAAAACAATTAAAAATAAAGTATACCTATGTATATATCTATATATAGGTATATGTCTCTACATCTTTATCTATATACATGTATAAAAGTTTCATTACCAAATGTGGCAGTAAATCTAAATAACTGGTAGAAAAAGTACATTTTTCAGCCTTGAAGCTGTGGTCACAAAACATCCAGTTTAAATATCACTGTCTTATTTAGTGTTCCATTTGAAGGGAATTACTTTATGTTCTGGTCTGGCACAGCCTGTTCAGATTCTAAATGGTTGAAGGATTAGACTAAAATTAGAAGGAAATATCTATGTTTCAGTTTCTCCATAAAGGTGTCAGGTGGCTTAGTACTAGTTTTACAATTCTGTCTCAGTTTATTTTATCCATGCTTTTCTTTGTAGAAATTGTTTCACAATATCCTAATATTGAGACATACAATATGAAATTTCGTCTTCTAGAATCTCAAAGTTGGCTCTTACGCAAACTAATTTACAACATGTAGCTGAGAAAACACAGTGCTTCATATTTTACAGATTGAGAAACCAGTGCACAGACAAGCATTAAAAAAAGCTAGTAAGTAGGAGATTGTTACCAATTTTACAAACTTAGAATTGAGATCATCAGTGAATTAAAAGAAAAAAAAAAAAAAAAAGCTAATGTATCCAGATAATGCCAAAATAGTCAGATGATATGGGAACATAGACCAAAAAAACCAATCAATTCAGTAAATAAAGAAGTTTAATCATTTTGACTGTATTTCAATCAAAAGGGCATATCCTCAGTCCCAAATACTCATAGACTTGGTTTCCTAGTGTTTCTAACAGCTCCGAATTTCTAAATATGAAAATTTGCCTTATAAATGAAATGGATAATTGACTATTTCCTTAAATATTCACATGTTAATTGAACTGCTTCTTCCAGTTGGACTAGTCTTCCTTTCCTACAACTTCCAAAGGAAAATTGTTCCACCCTTAGAAGCCTCAACATGATATTATCTTATTGTCTTTGAAATCTGTCTCTTCATAGCCCACATGTACCTTCATCATAATAATTATATAATTGCTTTTACAATTACTCCTCCTTCTGTATTAGTTCTGTTGATAAAGACTGTGCATTTATCACTTCTGTATCCTTCAGATGGTTTTTGCATATATATAGTTTGTTACATATTCATTAACTTATGCTGAAATATGAAGAATTTATATCTCAGATGTTTCCCCTATGCTCCAAATTTATATTCAGATGTGCATCATTTAGTTCATGACCTAAGGGGTTAAGAAAGAGGAAGGGGCAAAACCTAAAAGTACATTTGCAGCTAGAGCCAGCCCTATAAAGAGCTTTTCCAAATTCCAGCAGCTTCATCTGACATCTCGTTGGTCACATCTATCTTCAACTGAGTTTGGGAATTTTATATTTCTAACCAGGTACATCGATGACCTTGACACTATAGGGGAGAGTGGAGAGTGGATTTTGAGTAAGCAATTATCAGACTTTAATAGAAAAACAAAACAAACAAATAATTAAAAAAAGAACCCACAGGGAGCTTACTTGTGTAATCTAAGGTCAATTCAAGCTCAACATGTCCCAAATCCAGCTTCCTCTCCTATATCCACTCCTTTTGCTGTGGTTCCATCTCCATGAATAGCACCATCCTGTCAGTCACCCAAACCAGAAATACTAGAAGCATCCCAGATTCCAATCTCTCACATAAACACTGAGTTAATCCATTTACTATAGCTTCACTTTCTTTACTGTCTGTCATGTCTGTCCCTACTCACAATTGCCATTGCCAGTATCCTAGAGAGATTTCTTGATATTTGGATAGTAGCCATCTTTTTATTGCCTTCTCAGCTTTCATATCCACCCTATTTCTCTTACCCTCACCCAACCTCTGGCCTTTCCTTCCCAGTAGCTCTCTGCTTTCATCTGGATTCCAGAGAACCTTGGTTTTTAAAGATGAAACAGATGACTTAGGATAAGCCAATCAGCATTGTTTATCCTCCTGACTGCACACTGGTTCAGAGACAGTCATGTAACCTTAGCTGGTATAAACACTTTGAGTGCTAAAACAATAACACTCTTTCCTACTTGCTTCTAATGCAGAAGCATGTAAAACTGAGATGATGGAAGCCATTTGGAGATCATGCAGCATACTCACCTGTGATCAATCCTGCAGCAAGTATAGAATGAAGAGACAAAACAAAGCCAGCTCCTTGGTGTCATTGTTCGACTATGAGATAAAGCCTCTACCTGGGTCGGCTCTATATTTTGACCTTTTAGGAATGAAAGTTATTAAATTCCATTTATTGAACAAGCTAGTTTGAATTGGGTTTTCTGCTTCTTGCAACTGAAAGCTTCCTGTTGATGCAGGCTAGTAATTTCTTATTTAATTGGAAGAGGAAAGAAGGTATTCCAAAGTCCCTAAAATATGGTTATCTCTTTGAGGATTTTGAAAATGAAGGTGAGATTTTAAAACAATTATTATAGTGGAACATTTAAAAGTAAGAGTGACGGTATACACTACTGGTCTGCTTATCAAGGGACTGCCTCATAAGAAGCCTGACCATTCGTCTTGGCTGACCAATGATATTCTCCAGTTTATGCCTCTGTGCCTCTTGAAACAACATCATTATTAATAGTTCCCTATTTCATTATCAAATATCCCAGTTTAGACAGTAAATTGTATGATCACTGTACTAATAAGGTATCCAAGGCTTACATAATTGTTTAGCTTTGGTGGTAATCACCAAACATGTAACAATAATCGTCTCTGAGTTATCCAGATTGAAAAGGTCTTTATCCTAAAGAAGTGGGTATGAACCTCTGAACAGTCCCTAGTGCCTGAGCCGTCTCAGTATTCAGCAGTCTTCACACCATTTACCCAGTTGACCACCTCAGTAACTAACATGAAGGAGGAACACATGTTTGAAAGTATCTAAACACCCTCAGTAAAGCAGTTCAGTGGGTTAGAAGTAAGTTCTCTTCCCACCAATAGACATTACTATAGTGGTTTTTAAGCATTCTAAGATGCTTTTGGTTTGTTTGTTTTTATGCCTTAGAATCTTAGCTTCTGATATGATATTGGGTTGTATCTAGAAATTTAGAGTAGATTAAAATGCTCATCATCTGTACTTTTCTTCTTTTTACCAACTTTCTATAAAAATCCGGTAAAGTCTAGAATGAAATTTGGAAACCATAGTTTAAATTAAAATCTTTTATTAAAAAATTATTTTGCTGAAGTAAAGTATTTATGTGGTCTTGTTGATAAAGCACTAGAACAAGAGTTAGTAGACATAGGTTCAAAAACATATTCTATCATGTTCATTGCCATATCCCATTGTTTAGAAGAGTGACAGTAACATAGTGGGACCAAAGACTATTTGTTGAATGAATGAATAAATCCAGTGAGTATGATTTTTAATACCTTAATCCAAAGCCACTTAGCCTCTAGTTTTTGTTTTCTCATCTCCAAAGTAAAATTAAAAATACCTACCCTATCTACTTTACAACTTTGTTAGGACAACCAAATAAGCTAATTGTGTGAAAAGCTAGCAAAGATACAAAATTATATACAAATGCAAAGTTTAATTATATACAAGAAATCTAAATGTTATACAATATTTTATCTTCTATCCTATGAATAAATATACCTAAATTTGAATTACCTTACACTGCTATGTTGCTTCCATATAAATTATCATAACTATTCCTTATGTCCTCCAATTTTAAAACATGTTGAAACAGATCAAATAATTCATGAGGTAAATCAGTCTATGGAAAAATCCCATCAAATAATACATTGAAAAACTCAATCATTTTCATAACTTCAATTACAATTCTATGAATTTTCAAATATGGCAATGATTAGCAGAGTTTTATTTTTCTTAGGAATTAGAAACAGAATATTGCTTCATCACTAACTCAAGTATTTAATAAGATGTTAGAAAGAGAACTTATAAATTCTTTTATAAAATATACTTCAATGTACAGGAAGCACAAACACATTAACAAACAAACAACACTCTTTTTACTTATGCTTTTGAATCAAAACCAAACACAAGATTTCTAATGGTAGACTATTTCACTTAAAATGCCCTTTCTGGGGCTCTAAGTTTTAAAACAAAAATTCAAATAAAAATAACAGTGTATTTATAGAACCAGAACATATGTTACATTGAATAAAAAAAAATTATTGTTGGCAGTTCAGCCTTGCCCAACTTCAGCAGCCTCATATACAAATGCTAACTTCTCACATAGTGACTTACTTGTGGTTACCTTTCCTCTGTGCTTAACCATACTCTGGAGCCATGTTTGAATCTCTTGCTAGCAAACTTCCTAAAGGAATTGGTTTAGCAACAGTCAAAAGAGAATTTCTCTTGAACCCCCAGGTCCCAGTCAAAGCAATATAGGCAGTCAGGCATTTTCCTCAGGCTTACAGTGAGGAGGTGTCAAAGAGCTGGGACACTTGTGGATTTGGGTGAATCAAAAAGTGAGAGTAAAGAATCCTTGAGGGAATGAAGCATCCAAAGAAGGGCTGGAGATAAGATATCACAGCTGTACCAACCGTTCCCAGCCCTTGGTCATTTTATAAGAGAGAGGAAAAAAAAATAAAAGGTGTTTAGTGAGTATCAGGGCTTGAATAGAAGCAGAAATAAACCACCTGGTTGTAGAAAGATTAGTCATCTTGGAAATGTAAAAATAGTTTTATTAAGTGTTTCAGCTGAGGACTGCCCTGGAAACAAACAACTAAATAACTAGAATTTTTATTGGTTTTTGGAAGTTTGGTCCAATGATCAATACACATAGTTTTGATAAAAATAATTTTACCTTGCCTTAAAATGGAACAGTTTATCCCCTGTGCCATTACAATGATAGACAGTATTAAAGCTCCATAGAAATCCTCCAAGTTTAAGAACGGTTTTGTTCAGTCACTGGATAGCTTTAAATTAAGAGTGCTACACTGAGACTGGACCCTGCATATTGGGCCTGGAGCCTGCGTTGTGGTGTAAATTTCCAGGGGGCTTATCAATACCACTTTCTATAGCCAGAGTGACCACAGGTTCAACACCAGGAATACCACCCACAGAACAATCTGTGGCTTCACACAGAGAGGCTGTGTAGCAAGAAGGGGAGAGTATTAAATAACCTATCCATTAGAAACAGGAAGTTTCCCAATGAAAAGTATAGCTTGGCAGGTCTCTGAGGACCTGGAAGAAGGATGTCTGGATGGAGGATGGAGTAAGCAGCAGGAACAGCAGGAAATATTGAAATTAGAAATATTGAATTAAAAATAGATATGGAATTAGAATATTTCTAATTTCAATATTTATTGGTTGACTATGTCATGTTGGCTTTGTAGTCATCATATGTGTAGATTAGTGAAACAAGTGGGCTCCGTGGGACTCTGGTTATTGTATTAGTCAAGAATATGTATTCCATGAACAAAGAATACTTCTGTATCATTTGAATTTAAAATGTAATTGTTAGGTACCAATACAGGAATTCGGTGGATTTTTACTGACTAGTTTCTGTATCAAGTTTGACTATGTTTTATAGAATCAGAAAATGTAATTTTATTGGCATAAGTTTGGAGAAGGAACGGAAAAAAAAAAGCCCATTTTGTTCCCCCAAAAAGCAAAGGCTCTGGAGAACCTAGAGATATCTGTTATTTCCCTAAATCACCTAAAAAAGTAAGCTGTTAGACATTGATCAGAACCATCTGACAGTGGTAAGTGGTTTGAATCTTAACTCTCTCCCTCAATTCACTGTCTGTCTACCCAGTGGAGGATGTCAGGACCTGTGCCTGTTAAGGGGCTCACTTACAGTTTCTCCAAAGGGAAGTATACATGTACATTAATGGAAGAACAGTTAGGCCTTTAACACCATGAAGCATCCATTCCACACAGAATCAATAACATAGGCATTGTTTATGATCTCTCAAGAGCAGTTATATTGAGCAAGATGTTCTTCCACTTCTGTGAAGTATAGTTTTATACACCATTTGATATTTTAATTAGTTCTTCAGACTACAATTCAGAGATTTTCTGGTGTTTTATTTAGAAATACTTGATATTACATAAAAACAACTATGGAAGATTGTGGATGACTATTGAAGTAGAAAAGTAGAATTCTTAGATCAGGGAAAGGAATAAGCACTTTCTCAATAAAATGAGATAATGAAAAGCAGAAAGATTTTAGAGACTTAATAGAATGGAAATAATATCATGCAAGAGATTGTTTATTTGGTGAGCATATAAAATTTCAAGTAGTAATAGACTAACTATAATCTTTCCATATCCATTTTAATCCTTTTTGGTGAGTACAAATAGCCACCAGATAATTTCTGGCCAAATGAAAATAGATTTGTTTTCTTTTAGATTTTTTAAAAGAACATATCTGAAGCAAGGTAAATATATCTTGTTTAAATAACTTCTAATATTGAACTCTGTAGAGCTATATCTCTTTTTCTAAGTAAGTATATTTTATTATATTCTTTGGACTCTCCTTTACATGCAAATATAATCCAGTAACTCTATCATCCACACTATATAAATCTATCTGATGTTTTGAATCAGTTGTAAGAGTAATAGAAAAACCATTGTTGCCAGCATACAAAAGCTTTCTAATCATGTACTGTGGGTTACGTGGAGTGATATTTACAGGTCTTAAAATCTACAGGGAAATTCTGTTTTAAGAGTGATTATACCACCTATGAGATAGTACCACTCTGGATGATACCACATTCAATTTGATAAATGGGACCTGAACGAAGTAGTGCAGCGACTAGAACCTGGGCTTGGAGTCAAAGACGTCAGAGAAGATTACTCAGGAATCCACCTTCAGTTTCTTACCAGCTGTCTGAATTGGGCTAGCTGCTTAACCCCTGGTCACATTTTTTAAATCTGTAATGGGGATAATACGTTTCTTGAATGATTGTTATAATCCTTAAGCAAAATAAGTTGTCTAGGACATATAGGCTACTCAATAAATATTGTTTCCTTACACATTTTCTATGATGTTTAGCTACAAAAAATTACATACAATGATGTTCTCTTGGTTAAATCTAGCTGCAAGAAACAGAAGAGCATAAAATCAATAAACCAGATGACGAGGCTGCTGGAAGTACCACTCCTGAATACTGCCAAAGCAATGTTAACGTTAGTTTATCATCAGCTTTCAGACCAGCACATTTATTTCAAATTACAATAGAAATACAGGCAAAGTAATAAATACTCATTAAAAGATAGAAAAAAAATTACACAAGTATACCATTTCCTTAGAATTACTTCGTAACTTTAACTTGGTTATTTCAACTGTGGTGTTAAAATCAAACAGAAAGTGCATGTTTGGATTGATTACCTGTGACCTCATTTAACCTTAATCTAATCTTAGTCTTTTCTCCTTATTAATTAGCAATAGTCCAGAGGTTCTCTCTTACCAATGGACCTCCTCAAGCCAAGGATCTTTCCCTTGACCATACAGATTAATTGAATATAATAATTGGGGGAAAATTGGCTCCTCATTGATGATATTATTCCACAGGAAAACTTATCATATGTATCTTGTCCATCATCATTCTACTACAAACCTATCAATCAATATATTATAGCTGAGCTATTTATTCTAAAAGCAAAGGTTGTAATCAATTTATGGTTTTAAGACTATACACCAGGATTAAAATCTGAAAATTTTATTAAATTACAATTTAAAATATCTCAGTTATTCATGCCAGCCACAGAAATGTAATAGTAAATTATTTCACAGAATTATCTCATTAAACTCACAGTATTGTAATGGTATATAGAAGCGGTCAGCAAAATACTGCTCAAGGGATAAAATCTGGCATAACATCTGGTGTTGAAAATAATAAAGTTTTATTAGAATACAGCCACATTAATTTGTTTACATATTTTGTATAGCTGCTTTCATACAATAAAGGCAGAGTGTACACATTGTGACAGAGACTATATCTCACAAAACCTCAAATATTTACAGTCTGGTCCTTCACAGAAAAGGTTTTCAGACCCTTGCAATATAGACATACCAATCTCACAGATACTATCTTATTTTAATTTAATTATAATTTAGATTGTGAATGAGGCTAATTCCTCAAACTTCCCATGTTAAAACTCACAAATATCAAAAAAAAATTAGAAATGTAAGCTATTGACCAATGCGTTGTTAATTTTCATGAGGAATCACCCTAACCATAGAATTTATATGCTGGAGAAATGATCTTCGCCTGGTTTATTCTTAAGCCTCTAACATAAAAAAAAAAAAAAAAAAAAAAAAAAAAAAAAAAAAAAAAAAAAAAAAAACACACACAAAAGCAAAAAACAAAAAAACAAAAACAACAACAACAAAAAAACACGTCCAGTAAGGAAGGAGGTGGAAGTGGGCTTGGAGTCAAAGACGTCAGAGAAGATTACTCAGGAATCCACCTTCAGTTCCTTACCAGCTGTCTGAATTGGGCTAGCTGCTTAACCCCTGGTCTCATTTTTTAAATCTGTAATGGGGATAATACGTTTCTTGAATGATTGTTATAAGCCTTAAGCAAAATAAGCTGTCTAGGACATATAGGCTACTCAATAAATATTATTTCCTTACACATTTTCTATGATGTTTAGCTACAAAAAATTACATACAATGAGGTTCTCTTGGTTAAATCTAGCTGCAAGAAACAGAAGAGCATAAAATCAATAAACCAGATGATGAGGCTGCTGGAAGTACCACTCCTGAATACTGCCAAAGCAATGTTAACGTTAGTTTATCATCAGCTTTCAGACCAGCACATTTATTTCAAATTACAATAGAAATACAGGCAAAGTAATAAATACTCATTAAAAGATAGAAAAAAAATTACACAAGTATACCATTTCCTTAGAATTACTTCGTAACTTTAACTTCATTATTTCAACTGTGGTGTTAAAGAAGTCGACCTTTGCCCCTTAATAAGTCCTGAGTTTAAATCCTTAAACCTGGCCAGTATGGCAGGAGAGGCTTAGGGGAGAATCCTGTAATTTTTTTAGGTCTTTCTTCTTTTCTATTCCAACATTTTGTAACTACCTTTGGTTTAGGAATTCTGTGGAAATTTTGCCTAGGATATGGATTTTTGTATGTGCCAAAGCTATGAAGTTTGAATTTATATTAGTCATGATATATGAAAAAAATATATATATATGTAGATAGATAGATAGATAGATAGATAGATAGATAGATAGATATTAATCATATGTTTACCTCCGTTAATTGACTAAGATAATCACAGAACAGGGTTTTAGCTAAATAAGTTAGGCATATTTGGGGATCTAACAGTGTCAGAGGTCTAGAGGACCAAGAAAATGAGTGGAGTCCAGTATTTCAAATTCTATCACTTTATATGTTAAACTACACCATGTGAGGAGATGTAAGGCAAGGCAGTCTTATGGATCATTCACATGCTGCTCCTCCCCAAGAAATATGACCACTAATCTGTTTATCTTTCTCCAGAATTCTCCAGATTTTCCAGAGTCCAGGAAAATAATTTGCATTTGAACAATTATATGTATAGGATCTCATTCTTCCAAGCTGAAAAACAATAAAGCACCAGATCAAAGTTTGAAAACCTATTCTGGCCCCCTCCCTATCTCCTTCTCTGTGTTCTCTAGGTGAATAATATTGGGGGGGATAAATAATCTTTTAAGTAAGTCTGGCGTCTCTGCTGTTTTTTTCTTGGTACCTGTGCCTTTTCCCTGGTGTTATGGACATCCTTGTAAGAGCTTTATGCTATCTCATCTAATTATCTCAACAATCCCATATAAGGTAGATCTTTTACCGTGCCCATTTTACAGATGAAGAAATTGAAGCCTGAGGTCAAGTGATTTAGTGAAGCAAATACACCAATAAATCGTGGTACTGGAGTTTGAATCCAGGTTCTCTGGTTATAGGACCAAGCTTTTAACCACTAAGTAAATAATGAGGTATCCTAATTAGAGCTTTTATATAATATATAAAAGATTATATATTTATATTTATATAGAGAGCATACTCTAGCGCTCAAACAAATCCATGGCCTTGTTCTTCAGGTATAACAGATGTAAGTGTAAGGATGACTCAGGGCCAATCAATTCCTCTATAAGAAAGTTCAATTTAGTTTATTTAACTGTGCATAATTTGATCCTTATATTCGGCAGACTACTGGCTTCCCAAACATGGCCAACTTCTAATTCTTGGAACCTATGACTATATTAGGATACATGACAATGGGGAATAAAGGTTGCAGATGAAATTAAGGTTGCTAATCCAATGACATTAAAATAGGGAGATTATTTTGGATTATCCATGTAGGCTCAAAATAGTCACAAAGGTCCTTAAAAGTGGCAAAGGAAGGCTGAAGAGGTCTGATTGGTGTTATGTAAGAACTTCACCCTCTATTGCTGGCTTTGAATATGGAGTAAGGTGGCCACAAGCCAAGGAATACGGCGGCCTCTGAAAGCTAGAGAAGACAATTAGGATTTCCCCTGGAGCCGGCAGAAGGACCGCAGCCCTACCAATGCCTCAATTTTAGCCCCAAAAGAGCCACTTAAGACTTCTGACCTCTGGAACTATAAGGAAATAAAGTTTTGTTGTTTTGAGCCACTAAAATTATGAAAAATCATTACACCAGCAATTGAAAACTAATGCAATTTTAAAAAGAAACAAACAAAAAATATATGCTAAAGTATTTTCATTAATGGGATTTGTCTAAAAGAATTTACCCAGTGAGTAAGGGAATTCTTTCAGTGACTGCATTCAATCTCCAAAGTTAGTGTGTTTTATTTTATGCTTGGCCTCATAGCTCTCTCCTGAACCTTAACACACCTTTTAATCAAACAGAAAGTGCATGTTTGGATTGATTACCTGTGACCTCATTTAACCTTAATCTAATCTTAGTTTTTTCTCCTTATTAATTAGCAATAGTCCAGAGGTTCTCTCTTACCTCCTCAAGCCAAGGATCTTTCCCTTGACCATACAGATTAACTGAATATAATAATTGGGGAAAAATTGGCTCCTCATTGATGATATTATTCCACAGGAAAACTTATCATATGTATCTTGTCCATCATCATTCTACTACAAACCTATCAATCAATATATTATAGCTGAGCTATTTATTCTAAAAGCAAAGGTTGTAATCAATTTATGGTTTTAAGACTATACACCAGGATTAAAATCTGAAAATTTTATTAAATTACAATTTAAAATATCTCAGTTATTCATGCCAGCCACAGAAATGTAATAGTAAATTATTTCACAGAATTATCTCATTAAACTCACAGTATTGTAATGGTATATAGAAGCGGTCAGCAAAATACTGCTCAAGGGATAAAATCTGGCATAACATCTGGTGTTGAAAATAAAGTTTTATTAGAATACAGCCACATTCATTTGTTTACATATTTTGTATAGCTGCTTTCATACAATAATGGCAGAGTGTAGTCATTGTGACAGAGCCTATATCTCACAAAACCTCAAATATTTACAGTCTGGTCCTTCTCAGAAAAGGTTTTCAGACCCTTGCAATATAGACATACCAATCTCACAAATACTATCTTATTTTAATTTAATTATAATTTAGATTGTGAATGAGGCTAATTCCTTAAACTTCCCATGTTAAAACTCACAAATATAAAAAAAAAAAAATTAGAAATGTAAGCTATTGACCAATGCGGTGTTAATTTTCATGAGGAATCACCCTAACCATAGAATTTATATGCTGGAGAAATGATCTTCGGCTGGTTTATTTTTAAGCCTCTAATAAAAAATAAAAATAAAATAAATAAAAAAAGTCCAGTAAGGAAGGAGGTGGAAGTGGGTTTCTTACCCCCAACCCCCCAAAAATCCATTAAAATTTGTATGTCACTGGGTAAAACTGTTTTGAACATATAAAAAATGAATGTAATGAAGAAACTCAAGAAAGAAAAGGCACCATTAAATAGTAAGATGATAGCACTGCTAATACACTGAATATATAAAAGTATATTTTAAAATATATTTACTGAAGTAATAATTCAGTGATGATAATCAGGTCTTGTGGTTTGAAATTAGAAAGTAGAAAAGTAGGGAAAGTAATAGAGTGTTGAATAGTATTGATATATAAGTGGTAGTCAAATTTATACTTGATTTTGATAATTAGAAAAATATGAATGAAAGTTTGTTTCTAAAAAACTTAAACATTGCTATTACAGAATTTGAAATATTATGTACATATTATCATCATTGGAGAAGATTAAAGTCACTAAATCAAGGTTAATACAGCAATAATAAGAAAGCAGCAAAGGAGTTTTAAAATTCAGACTGCTCTAAAATGTACTAATCATTTGTCTGTTATAAATGTAAGCCACTAATATAGTTTAAGTAAATGGAGACAAAGAAAGATTTCTTATGTAAAATATGTAGAACAAACAATTAGCAAGCAAAATAAAAAGATTTATAAATCCAAAATATGAGTCAAAATATATCAAAATCCGTTAAAAGGAAATAGAAAAATAATCATCTAAATAATTGAAGTTTTCAAAGAATTGCACATAAAAATAGCTCAAGTTCCATCATAAGGCATTCTTTCAAATTTAAACGTGATATAAACTCTTCTAAAGGAATAAAAACAATGTACAACCACTGATCTATTTGCTTAAATCTGCACTGTTACGATATTAAAAGTTTACAATAGCACAAACAAGGGAAAATTATACAGGAAATATACTTGTGTGATATAATTCTAGATAAATACTTAATTAGCATATTCCTATAGTTCTTAGATTTATTCACTCTAATAAAGTGGAATTTATCCAGGAGTTAAATTAAAGTATATTATACAAAAATTTGTATAATACATTGTTTTAAGTTAGAGAAGAATATATATATGGTAATCTCAATAGATTTTTATGCCATTTTGTGATTAAATTTAATGCTGGTTTAATGTTTTTTATTAAAAAAAAGCCTCCTAAAGTAGGAATAGAAAACTCCGTACTTAGTATAATAGAAATTATCTTAAACTAATAATCAGAATTCATACTTAAAGTGGAGCTAGACAACTGTTTCCCAAATTGTCATTCTTTTGTATACTAGCCTTGCACATTAATTCCTTAAACAATGAAGGCTGCATAATCAATAATTTTGGGAAAAGCAGACTTTTCTTGATGATATACAATTTATAGTATTTAAAAGACTCCAAGAAGTCTGTCAGTAAATACATCAGACTATGTAGTTTAAACCAACATTTTTCAAACTTAATGGACCATAGAATTCATTTTCCTGAACCACTTATTAGGATTCCGTTACTTGTATTCCACAGAACATGCTTTCAGAAATATTGCACTAGATACATATTCATTTAATTCATCAATGAAAAATAAAGTTCTGTTATATTAAGTCTCTCTATATATATGGCTATTTGGTACTGCAGTTTAGTCCTCTATAACCAGTACATTTATTGCTGGGAAGAGCTGTTAGCCCCACTACCTCTACATATATCCTAAACCTGCCCAATATTTTCCATTTACTTGCTACCACCTTTGTCAAGTCTCTATTATCCTTTACCCAAAGTGTTGCAAACACCTTCTAACTAATCTCCTTGCTTCTATTCCTGTTTCCCTACAATCTACTTTGGATAAAGTAATTAGAGAAGCATTTTATTAAAAATTGGGAATCAGATCAAATCTGTTATGGGCTGGATTGTGTCCCCTCAAATTCAATGTTGAAGTGCTAACCCCCAGTATCTCACAATTATACTGTTTTTGGAACTAGGGTCTTTAAAGAAATAATTGGGGGAAAAAAAGGTCATATAGGTGTGATCCAATGACTGGTGTCTTTATAAGATAGAGGAGATTGGACACAGGCACATAGGGAGGGTCATTCACATTGGATAAAGATCGTCATCTGTAAGACAATGAGAGAGGCTCTCAGAAGAAACAGACCCTGCCAACCCCTTGATTTCAACTTCCAGCCTCCAGAACTGTGAGAAATAAATTTGTGTTGTTTAAGCCACCCAGTCTGTGGAGCTTTGTTGTGGCAGCCTAAGCAAACTAACATAATATCCCTGCCCTGTTTAAAATACTTTAATAACTAAATACGATCTCAACCTCTTCCCCAGGCATAAGGGCTAATGCATTTTCTGGCTCTCTCTTATTTTGTTCTTGTTATTTCCTACTACTCTTCACCTTGTTCAGTCACCTCCAACAACACTGGCTTTCTTTCCTTCATTAAATATGTTAATATTCTCCCTGCATCAGGTCATTTTCACTAGCTATTTCCCCAGTCTAGAAAGCTCTTTCCATTGATTCTCATGTAATTGATCTTATTGTTCAGAACTTGGTTTAAATATCATGTCCTCAAAAGGGCCACCCTGGCCACCTTAACTAATATTCCCCACACTCACATGGCAGTAACTTTCACTTTCCTTCTCTTGATTAGTTTTCTTCATATCATTCATCAGTTCTGAAATGTTCTTATCTATCTAGAATTAATGCTTTACAGTAGCAGAGACATCTATTGATCACTGTATTTCTGGAGACTGGAGTGGTTACTGACTCACATAATCACAAAAACATATTTGTTAGATGTAGTATTAAGTGTTATTGACAGTACTTTCAAACACTGCTAGTTCATCTTTGTGAAAGGAATATCCTATTATGTCTTAATGATTTTCATATCTCTTTATCCAGTAATATCTAGAAAAATAATTTTTAAAATCAGAGATGGGAAGAAAGATTCTATAGAATTATATATAATACATATTATAAATAATATGTTATACAATGTCGTATATATAATAAGAAAATTAGAAATATCTTAATTGTCCAACAGTAGGGAAGTAATCAAATTATGATATTTTCACACAAATGACAATATTCCTTCCATCTTGTTTTGTTCATTATACTTCCAAAAACCTCTGCCCCCACTGGATATAAAATAATGAGATTGGGTGTCCCATATTCTTTTAGTCACAGGCTAGATATTTGACCCAACCTAGGCCAATGGAGTCTGTCCCTAAAATGTGAGTATTCACAAAGTCCTCCATTGCCCCAGCTAGCTCAGCCTTTCTTCCAGAACCTGGTGGATGGCCCAACAATTGAGCAAAGAAAGGGATAATAGCTAGCCCAGCAGTTCCCTGGCTGACATCGATTCTGAGAGACAGGGGTCCCGTGCCATTCAGGTTTCTGAATATTTTGAATATCATTCTTTTTTTCCTGTCCTTTCTGAGTGCCTTTGAGCTTGTGTGTTCAGTAATATTTTTCCTTTAATTTTACAGGCTTTAGAGTACTTGGCTTTCTGTTCTATTCAACTTTGTATAACCTGTGATCTTAAGGAAATTAAACCATGGTGCCTAAGAAGTGAATTAGATGTCCTGGATTAGAGCTACAAATGATTGTCTGTTATTATTTTACTTGTACAGGTTGATCTTCATTTCACATATCACATGCCATACGCATCAATTTCACAATATGTAATTCTTGTTGACTGTGTTGGTAAACTGACTGGATGTTTATTTATATACATAGTCTTGCAGGAAGATGAATTTTATGGTTACCAAATTTTTAGAGGTTATGCCTATTTTCAGTATACACAATTATTTAGGAAAATAACAGTCCTTCGGTTATCACTGGTCTTCACTATATTACTGGAGTGTATCTGGGGACAATTTCTACCTATGGGGCATGGTAACCCAAATGTATTAGCTTTTTAAAGGCAAAAATTGGGAAATGTGGAAGTATTGTCATATATATACCACATTTCCATAAAATTCTGGGGGGAAAAATCTCACTTTAAAATGCTAAATTAAGTTTATAAGCCAGAAGACAGAAAGTGTTATTACATTCAACAGCCACACCTCCTGGTGACCTGTAGTTAGCTCTGGACCAGGGCTGTGCATTTAACACAAGGAAGAAATGTCTCTTTGGACACCTCACTTCCGAGCATAAAATCTTAATGATGATCATCTACCAAATGTGTGGATTAAATACTACACAGGAACATTATTGGAAAGTATATTATAGAACTTTCTGAATTTCTTTTTCTGGAGAAAAAAGATTGCTAAAGTTATTGTAAATAAATATATTTTAAACTATATTATAATTACATTAGAAATTAATAGGCTGATTAAATTTATAGTTTGAAAATAGGTACAAATTAGTTGGGGCCATGTGCCTACCTCTGGCCACTTGAATATATTTGGCATTGTAGATGGCCCTTGATTCTCTGATGGCTGTCTCTCTCCCCTTATGTCTTGGCCAGACTCAGAGGAGCCATTGGAATATTTGGATCATCCACTATATACTATATGGAAGGAGCCTGGATCCCTGAACCACCTAGTTGGCCCCCTGCCAGATAATTAATTGACATGAATTATAAATAAACTTTATTATGTTAGTAAATAAGCATATATATATTCATAATATTTAAAATCCCATGCTATCTATAATAAAATGCAGAACTCTACAAATATCATAAGAAAAATAAATGTCCTGTTGGACTTGAATGAAGAAGAAAACCCATCTAGAGTGGATTATAACTCAAAAGAGGCACTCTTTTCTAGGAAACATTGTCTGATGACTCAGACTTGATTGGAGCCCCTCATTTGGCGCTGTGTGAAGCCCATGAAGCTTATTGGTCTGATCCCCATTTGTATAATCATTTCCCCACAGCAGGGCTATATCTTATTTATCTTTGAATGCCTAGAACGTGCTTAGTGCCAGAGACTTAGCAGTTGTTCTGTAAATGTCTCTTTAAGAAGTGACAAATGAAAATTGAGAAACACATCAAAGTTAGAGAGGGCAGTAGAAATGAAATTTATTGGATAACAGAGTTTTGATGGGTGGAGACTGATGAAGCAGATGTTTCGAGTGGGGGAAACAGCATGAGCAAAGGGCATAGGAATAGGTAAGTAATGCTGTATGATATAAGACAGGATTGAGGCCTCTGTAGATATAACAGGAAAGGGGTCTTTGGTATTTTATTATGTAGAAATTCACACTCCCTCATGATTATTAGTAGGATGAGTGCAAAACTTGGTCTACTTGTATTTGCCTCCATATTTAATGTGTGTATGGCTGTTAGTGTGTATGTGAATTTACACGATATGTACAGAAAACATGGAAACATTGTATTAGGTTGGTGCAAAAGTAATTGCGGTTTTTGCAATTATTTTTAACGTTTTAAGCCACAATTACTTTTGCACCAACCTAGTAGAATATAAAACCATGTACAACTACAGTTTCAAAATGACAATGACATCTGTTTGTAGAAAACAAAGGTGGTGAACATATCAATAACATTAACATATCAAAACAAAGGTGGTGAACATATCAATAAGAAAAATGCAAAAGAAAGTATCATAACGGTATTGGAGTTATAAAAATAATTTACCAATAAGATTATCACTTTGTTACGTTAAATAGCTTGCATTTTACAATTAAATTATATGAAATCACTTATTTGTACAAAGTATATTCATGTATTGTGCATCATGAATTAGGCACTGTTCTGGTGCTAGTTATGCACTGAGAGGAAAATAAACATGGAACCTTCCCAATTTTGAGATTATAGTATGGTGCGGTAGATGCGTAAGTAAATAAATAAGTGGTGGAAAATGGCAGATCGTGATGAGTACTAAGAGAAAAAAACCACAGAGTGCAAAGATGTAAAATAATTGTGGGGCCCTACTTGGATAGAATCAGTAGAAAGGCCTTTCTGTCAAGGTGACATTTAAGCTAAGACGTGAGGCAAGAGCCAAGTGGGTGGGATGGAGAGGAGAGTTCTAAGCAGAGTGGCTCACAGATACTATTTATCCCAGATGTTGATTAGAGTATCTGTCCTTCCTTCCCCAGATATTTAAGGTGCTGTTCTATTAGGTCAATCAATGTGCTTAGTGCTTAAAGAGATAGAAAGGTGGACCAGACACATTTATTATCTTCGAGAAGCTGACAGTCAGTGGAAGGATTATAAATTTTAAGTTATGACTGACAATGGTATACTAGAGCCAGCTCCTACTGACTTGTCAGAGCTGCTTGTTAAATACTCATAAATTTTGCAAGCTGGTTGTTAAAGTTAGTAGCTTGAAATCGGCCATGGCAGGAGTATTTGCACTATAATACTTGGCTGATCACTACAAATCAGGGTTCTTTTTCCCCCAGAGAGTTGGTAACCAAATATTTACTGGACTCTACTGGTTGTGAGCAAAACTGACTGAGAAGAGGAACTGTCACTGTTCCTGGATTTTAGGCTCTGTTGTATGCTATCAGCTCTTTAAATGGGGTGTAACTTTAGAAGAGTAAATAAAGGATTCTGTTATACCTTCATCTCAATTTGGATAATGCAAAATACTTTCAATAAAATTTAGGGTTGGAATTTTGAGACTGTAAACTTGATAAGATCACAGATAATATGACTTACTCTCCACACACGCTAGAATCCTCCATACCTGTGACCACTGCTCACGTGTGTTTGCTCTCCGTGGAACATGTTCCCCATCACAACCTCCATTTTTCTGACCAGGCTGTCTTTCTTACAAGTATGGTATAATAATAACTCCTATCTTAGGAAAAATATTCTCCCTTTACCTCACATGCCCATCCTTCAGTAGCTCCATTTCTTCATTCCTCGTTCTTATGAGAGTACTTTACTCTCAGCACTGCACTCTCCCCATTCTCCACCGATCATCAGCTGCTCCTGAGTCTCCTTGGCTGTATACTCATCCAGATCCCAAATTCTAAATTCAGGAATTCCCTCAGGGTTCAGTCATTGAAAAGTGCTCTTCTCAATTTACTTTTACTGGTATCTATGTATTGATGACTCTAAAATAAACTTGTCTCCAGACTGACCTATATTCTGAATTCTCAGTCCTTAATATAGCGGACAAAGCTCTTCCATAAGTTGGCCTCTGCCTTGCTCTCCAACATCATCTCCTTCCGCTCTTCTGCTGACTCTCCACACTCAATCACACAGCACTTTTTATTTTTTCTTGAATAAATAAAGCTGAGTCTTTCCACAGAACCTGTCATTTGAGATTCACTCTGCTTGGAATACTCTAGCCCTGTTTGTTTCATGATTTACTGTCATACTTCATTCAAAATTCTGCTCAAATGTCACCTCTAACATGGCAACACTGCTGCCTTACACTGATTTACTTTGTCTTCATGCTGCTTATCATAATATTATATATGTCACTACTTACTATAGTACGTGTCAATACATTTTCTAATAATCGATCAATACAGTTATTTAATATACTGTATACTATATAATATAACTAAAGTGGTAAATTATAACACTTGATATATAATTAATATACTATAATATAATGTAATGTAATGTAATATAACGTAACGTAACGTAACGTAACGTAACATAACATAACATAATATAATATAATATAATATAATATAAATCACTAGAATGTAAGTCCCTGAGAACAGGAAACTTTCCTTCTGTACTTCCATCACCTATAAACAGTGCCTGACATAATAAAAACTTACAATATGTTTTTTGAATTACTGAAAAAAAATCACCTAAAAATCGATGATCTTTTTCTATTCTACTTATGTAGCTATTTTTTTCACCCTTCCTCACCCCCCCACTGTCCTCACCGCCCCCCCCCCCCCCGTTTTCCACTGATAACACAGTGCTCACCTCTAGGTCATACGACAATAATTTATAGGGTCCAGGACTTGAATCCAGATCTTTTTATTGTTTTTTACTTCAAATCCATTTTTTTCTATTATAGTGCCACTTCTAATTCTAATATTTTTACAAAGAAGCCCATTCATTTATAATATGGTTTTCCATTGGTAGTTTCTGCAATAGGATTTATTTATTAGTGAGATCTATTGAATATCTATGAGCTAGCCTCTCTATTGGTGCTTGACATCCAAAGACAAAACACTGCTCTTGCACTCAAGGAACTCTCTGTCTTACATAAGTAAACATGCACAAAAGTTTTGCAAGAATTTCTGAAAATTTTTTTTACAATCTGTATAACAAAAGCCTCATATTTCAGCTTTAAAAATTTTGTTTGCAGAATGATTTTCTCCACACACACACACACAATCACATATACATACTTAAGAACAACTTTAAACACATAGCTACTTGATATTAATTTTTCTATTCTTTGAGTAGACTTCGGGGCCAGATAATAACCACAGAATCACTTGACCTCAGCAGAAAAATTATCTCATCTTCTTATTTGTAAAAACTTGAGTATCAAAACCATATGATTTCACTGATATGTGATATATAAACCAAAAACAACAAAAGAACAAGACAAACAAATGAGAAACAAAAACTCATAGACACAGACAGTAGTTCAGTGGTTGCCAGAGGGTAAGAGGGGAGGAGGGTGGTAGATGAGGGTAAAGGGGATCAAATATATGGTGATGGAAGGAGAACTGACTCTGGGTGGTGAACACACAATGGGATTTATAGATGATGTAATAGAGAATTGTACACTTGAAATCTATGTAACTTTACTAACAATTGTCACCCTAATAAACTTTAATTAAAAAAAAATCAGATGCTAGACTAGGAAAAAGCCGCTTCACTTGAAAGTGTCTCTACACAATACTTGCCTTCAAAAGAGAGTCAGTGGAAAGGAAAAGGAAAGGCCTTTTCAGTTATTCATTTTTTCCAACTTGGAAAAATTTTAATACTTGTTCTTCAATCTGGATATCAGCCATTCCTTTCACTAACTTGCATTATCTTTCCATATACAAATTTTTTCCAGGGTCGTATTTGGCCTGTGAATGACCTCACAGGTAATTTATTTTGCAAGTAGTTCATGTTTGATCTATGTGGCATGACAAATAGTTTTCATATTATTTAGCTGACTAAGATGGAAGTTTGAAAAGGAAATTCTATTCGACAGTTCTTGTCTGTGAGCTGCTAGTGTGTTTAATGTGTTGGAGTGCTAAGGGCAGAAACTGTCTGCACAAGTAATATCATTGGCATTCCCAACTTTGTAAAGGCTACTAAATTCCTTCATGCTGTTATGACACTTTACCTTATCATGATTTATACCTTAAAAAGCATGGTGTTGGCAAGTCTGTCCTTAAATATATCAAAATGTGTATAAGTGTTGATTAAATAATCTCAAGTATTCAGTATTGCTCTTTGCATGAATTTACCTCAAAAGAAGTGTGGAATTAAAATTTAATATCTAGCCCCTAAAGTCTATGTTGTAGTGATTTTTTGTTGTTGTTAACATTGTGAATGCAGGAATTACATTGAGGATTGAAGGTTTAAGTCTCTTCATTTAAAAATGTAAGAATAATACTAAAATAGTAGTGACAATAATAATACTGAATATACAGAGGGTGCCAAAAAAATGTATACCCATTTTGAGAAAGGAATAAAACTATTAAAATTATAATACTCAATATATACCGATAACAAATGATGAATACAAGTCACGTTTGACTTCTGCAATTACAAAAGGTGCTCAAAGTGGTTGCCATCAGCATGCACACTTCTGATTACAGTGAACTACTGCTTGAGCAATGTTGACCAAAGTGTCTACTTGTATACATTTTTTTGGCATCTCTGGTATTTATAGCATCGAGTACTCTTTTGCAATTCTGAGGACTTTAAGAAATCCTTTGCTCAGACACATATGAGATAATATAAAATTTAACATAAGTAACCAACATTTCTTAAGTTACACCAGCTTGTAAACTAAAAAAAAAAAAAAAAAACATAGTTAGTGGTTCTCTCTGGAATTCTCACATTCACCCCGATGGCTTGGGTAATCTACAAGTGTGTGCCACGGGTGTTAACACTCCCAATTCCCTACCTCCATTCCTGCTCTCTGTTGTGGAATCGCCTGTCGCTGCTGACGGCAAAGTGACAGGCCTGCCATCAAATTTCATGTCTTCAAGAAAAGAGAGAATATCCATCTCTAATTACAAAAGAAAACTGAAGACATCAGGGCAGTTTTGGGTATGAACTCTCGAAGTCCCATAGAAATTTCACCCAAAGACCATCAATTTTTGTCTGCCTTTTTTGCAGTATAAGTTGAACACAAAAAACAGACCATCCTCAGAACCAACTGCCTCCTCCAATCCCCACCCCTGCTCCCCAATGAAACAAACTTGTATCCTTAAAATTAACAAAGGGGAAGGCCATCCTAACAGTATTAGACATCATAATATTATAAGAAAGCATGAAATCATGATGTTTATGTGCAGTCTACTGAGTTTTAAGTCTTGATAGTTAATTTAAACTTAGTGAATAATATTTTACTATAATATAGAAAAAATACCTGAGTTATAATAAGAAATATATATCTTGGTCTCAGTCCATGATTCTTTGCACACAGCTCCTGCATCCCTTCTAATTTCCCAAGTAATAAAAGCCACTGGACATTTTTTGTTATAATATTTAATCTTTGTTCCTAGTTGCTGAAATAGCTCCAGAGTGATAAAAATGAAATGTATGTGTTTTGTTATTCATAATAAGCCCCTTTAACCACACCTAAGTTTATGTTAATGAGGTGATTTTTGGAAAGCTCCTGGATAACTACAAGATGGGGCTGATTGCCATGGGAACCACCCATGTAATTAGAGTGTTAGAACTTCCAATCCCATCCCCTGACTTCTGAGGAGGGGAGAGGGACTGGAGATTGAATTAGTTACCAATGGCCAATGATTTAATGCCTTTGTAATGAAGACTCCATAAAAATTTTAAACAATGGAGCTGGAGAGTTTCCAGGTTGGTGAACATGTGGAGGGGTTAGGAAGGTGGCACCTAGAGAGAACATGGAAGCTATGTGTTCTTTCCCACATATCTTGCCATATGTATATCTTCTATTGGGTTGTTTCTGAGTTATATCCCTTTATAATAAACTGGTAATCTAGTAAGGAAACTGTTTTCCTGAGTTCTGTGAGCTGCTCTAGCAAATTAATGAAACCTCAGGAGGGGGTGGTGAGAATCTCTGATTTCTAGCTGGTGGGTCTTAACAAACTGGACTTTCCATTGGCATATGAAGTAGAAGAAGGATCAGTCTTATGGAACGGAAACTTTAACCTATAGGATGGGATATAAGACCAAATATATAGTGTCGGAACTGAATTAAATTGTAGGATACCCAGCTGATGCACAGAATTACTTGATGTGGGGGAAAAAAACACAATACAACCCACACATTTGGTGACCAGAATTCTGTGAGTAGAACATTGTAATGGAGTAGAGAAAAACAGAAGACTTTTCTTTATAATATCTTAATTACTATGGATTCTAGGTCAGAAGGAGAGATAAGATATCTATAGAGAAGACTACTTTTAGACTATTTCAGATTCAGAATATTATTTAATGACTGGGGTGAAATCTAGAGGAAAAGTTACAATAAAAACATACCAAATTCACAAAAGTTTTTAATTGGTCTATAGGCTGAATTACCTCTTCCTCATTTTCAATAAATATTCCTGAATAGTCCTATTGTGTGGTCAGCTCTTAACTGGATGGCTGATGTGTTCATCTTCAGCAGAGAAAACCTTCCAGAAAAACTCCTATATGGTATAGAATTTCCCTCATACCCTCTTTTTACTTTAAAGTAAAGCAAGCAGTTCTGCCATGTACAGAAAATAAGCAGCATGGAGAAAAATGTCAACACTTCCTGTGCGGTAAGGCATAAATAACGTGACCTGTGTGTTAGAAGACTATGGATGGCATAGGGGCTTCAGGGAGTTGAGGAGGTTGAAGGGATAATGGTGAACACAAGAGGTAGCTTAGGGGACCATAGATACCCCATGATCTCCATCCGTCCCATCAAGTCACCTCAAAGAGATGCACTGACGAAAACAAGTTCATTTGCTATGTAAATACAACTTTGAGACAAATCCACTATTCGATGCTTCAAAAAAATTTGAAAAATTTGCTACCTATAAAATCCCCCTTTAAGGTAAGTTCTTAGCCCCACTGGGAGGGATAGGCAGAACAATAGTGCAGTGTCACTGTTCAAATCATTATAATCTGGAAGCTTTTAGTAAAAGTTTTCTCCTTTTGGTTTATTTTGACCAGCATGTTTGCCCAAAGGCAAGTAAGGTAGCTATCCCAGGCCTCTGGAGTATTGAGGTAACATAAGGGTAATAACAACTAAAATGAATGAAACTTTAGGATTATCGTGAAAAGCAGGAAAAAAAGGAGATTTTATTAGCAAATTAAAGTTTCAAAGTGAGCAATTCAGCTTTTGGCTAATCACAGGGAATATTTTATTCTTTTGATGTGAGAATAGCTTTCTGGCAAGAAAACTCAGCAATGCAGGGCTCCTTCGGATTCCGCTCTAGAGTAGAAGAGCCAAGTAATTTCCCTAAAATACAACAATCCTTGAACTCAACGGCATAGTTCCCATTCCATGAAGTTTAGATTTGAGTATGAGGCACCAGTTTAATAAAACTGTGTTTTTAAATTTTACCTAGTTCTTTTAGGCTGTCTGTATATACAAAATTGATTAATATTTGTTTTGATTGAACTTTTTTCCTCCATAGTTTGAACAGAATTCAGTGTGTTCACATCAAATTATAATTGATAGCACAAAAACTTCCCATAGGAATGCAAGATAAAGTGATTACCAAAAAAAAAAAAAAAAAAGAATCAAATTATTCAATATTTTGTAAAACACTCAGAATGATTAATATAACTATATTAATTGCACTGCATCATTCAAATATGTCAGGTTTTCATGTTTTTAACCAAGCTGGGCTTTGCCAAATTTTACGTTTAGTTTGAAAAGCTTCAAATCCCCAAAGACTCCCTTCACTGGAAAAATTGTGCGGCATTTCGGT
Organism: Rhinolophus sinicus; assembly: GCF_036562045.2. Classification (NCBI taxonomy): domain Eukaryota; kingdom Metazoa; phylum Chordata; class Mammalia; order Chiroptera; family Rhinolophidae; genus Rhinolophus; species Rhinolophus sinicus. The sequence goes on from NC_133755.1 coordinate 112,412,912, forward strand.
AGTGGATTTCAGTTTGTTGTAAAATGCCTTGTAAACTGATCTGAAACCCAGATTTTCCTGATACACCCTAGCATGTGATTTGAACATCTGATTCCGTTTGCAATTTAGTCAACAAAAGTGATTAACAGACAGAAAATGGTAAATGCCATCCCACACAAAGAATGACTTGTGAATGAAGTGATTTAAAATTCATGAGGTTTGCCTACCAAACCAGACATTTAGAAATTACCTGTGGAGATCAATATACTACCCACTCTAACTTTGGGCATAATTCATTTGATACATATTTATATTGTAATTTTATTTTCTTAAAATTAATTTATTTGCCACTTCACCCCAGGAATGGGCAAATTACACCCATGGGCCAAATCTGGTATACCTCCCTTTTTTTGTAAAAACAAAAAATGTTGGCACACAGCCACACTCATTCATTTCTTTGTTGTCTATGGCTGCTTTTGTGCTACAACAATGAAGTTGAGTAGTTATGGCAGAAATAGTTTGATCTGAAAGACCTAAAATATATTCTGTCTTGCCATTTATAGAAAAAGTATGTCAAACCCAGTTTTTGTCTTTATTATTTATTAAATAAACAGATTTAGCATTTATCACAATGAAGTGTCACCTACCATTTATTATATGGCAGGTACTGTGCTAAATCCTTCTTATATTTATCTTATCTCGCTACCATCCTATGAAATATTTTCTTTCTCATTAAATATATGAGAAAGGAAAGGCTTTGGGACTTTGAGTGTCATGCCGTGTAAATGGTAAAGCCAAGATTAAGCCTCAAGTCTGACTCAAAACCCATGCTGTTCTTCTTCCAGGCAATCTGCATGATTTACCTATGAGAAATCGTGCCAGTGGATTTAATGTAAGCTTCTTATTCATCTGGATGTGAAGTTAAGTTTAATTTAGGTCAGAGGGGGAAATAGCTTTAAAAGTTTCCTTGAAATGTATAGAGTTTGGTCTCAGTGCTCAAATTAGGCCTGCCACCATCTATTTTATAAGCTTTCAAACCATCCTGTGTCTGGGAGTCACAATTTGGTCATTGATTAGTAAGGGTCTTTTGGCAAACCATTTATGTGACCACTCTGAGCTTCTGCCTCTTCATATCTTAAGAAGGAAGGAGAGCTGCAAGGATGCAGGGATATCACTGGAACACCTGAATGCGAGCTCTGTCCTGTCTCCTTAGTAGCAGCCTCCATGTGGGGCACTGTGTCTAGAGTGCTGGAAGGCTATGACGTCCCATAGTGAGTGCAATGCATGCCGAGATATGAAGGCCCATGTTATTTTTCTGGTGGTAGCACATTTCATTTGACTGCATCCTCTGGTCATTTTGACCCCCTGTCTATGTGTTCAGAAAAAAACAAACAAGCAAAGCAGGGTCAACTCTGGCTTTTGGCAGAAGATTCCCCCCATGCCAGGGGTCCAAACTCTGCTGCAAAATGATCCAAAAAGAACTATGACAGATGACCTATTCATTGCACCACCTAGCAAGGCTGCCCCCTGTGAGCTATTTATTGTTTTCTCTGGAAATGTATTCCTTACCTGTCTCCAGGTAATTTCACATGCTCCCTGGAAATTATCAGTAAAGTGTCTAGATGTGATCTTCCTTTTCCAGTCAAGGATGACAGCTTTCACCCAGGCTTTTCATCTGCACAGGAAACTCACAAACTATGTATCTTCATTGTTTTCACTCCGCAATTACCCAAGAAGAATTTGAGATAGTTAATATACTTAAGCATTTACAAGATGTCCTATCTGAGGATAGCAAGTTGATTCTATTCCAGCAACTTCCAGAAGCTGGATATTTCCACATAGAAGGTTTACATCCCTTGGTATGGAAGGGGAAAGAAGGAGGGAGAGTAAAGATATATGTCATAATAATTTCATAAAATCATGTCATTTTAAAGGAAATGTAATCCAGAAGACATCTAACCCACCTCCCTAATTTTGTGAATGAGTAAATGGAGGACCTCATGCTGAGGTAGGATGAAAGGTACGATGTTCCTGACTCTTCCTTCACTCATATGGAACACAATACATGGATATTCGTTGGAAGGAGTCAGGTTGTCCTGTAGATCTACAAGTTGTTCCAGAATTCTTTCTTTAGGGTTTTGACATTATACAAATTAAGATAATATTTCTAGTTTACAAAGGATAAAATAAAATTGTCAATAATAAAATCACTTTCAAAAGTTAAAATCATTATGTATCTTGAGGTGATATTATTAGTAATAATCTATTCCTTCCTCCTCCGCAAAATATAACCTTAATCACGACAAAAGGAAATTAAATTGTAGAATTTAGACATAATAATAAAATTGTTTTTCTCCAGCCATGAAATCAAATTTAGCATATAGTAAAAATAAAGTAAAATAAAATAAAAATCACTTGCTACTGATTTTCACTTCCTAGTGAAAAACCTAGTAAAAACAAGCCCTATCTATGGAAACTCTTCTTTCCTTCTTGTTTTCATCTTTCTTCACCCCTCCTTCCAATCCCAACTCGTACTGTCGCTCCCTGTTTCTGGTCCCTTTTGTGTCTCCACCCAAGTGGGAAATGTTTCTGGATCATGAAAATGGGGAGACTGAGATCAAGGGATTTCTGGAATTGTCGAGTTTCCATGCTCGAGGATTCTTTGCAACAGTGGCAAAAGTTCAAATACTAAATGATACATTTAAAATTATATTGACAGAACCCAAGAAGCATATTTTCACTAAATGAAAAGCACAGGTCTCGTAAGTACATATTTCCTCATTTGGTTCCATTCCTTAGACTAAGTTCACATTATTTTTTTCAGTTTCTAAATGTGCATAGAGCTTCTAGCCAGACAGTGACACCCCACTTGCATGTTCCTTCCACAAGTTAAGCCATTAAGGACATTTTCATGCTCATAGTCATCATTTACGTGTCCTTGTGGTATTGCGTTTGATAGTGGAAAATATTATCAGCATATTATTCCGGTTTCTTTGGCAAAGCAAATTCTCCTTAATAGTATTCTATTACATACACGATGTGAGACTGAGAGGCTTGCAAACTTTTTTCCCCTGTTCTCCCTGAGTCATCTTGTCTGGCATTTCACAAGACATTCCAAAAGACAAGAGGGGGAGAGTAACCACAACAGTAGCAAAGGCAATTCTTTGGGATGAAATGCCTTTGTTTCAGGGAAGAGAAAGAGAGAAAAAGTAGAGGGAGGCAGAGATGGGGTAATCGGCATTGTCAGGTATTAAGACAATAAGAAATATAGGTTAGTCATTATTCACCTCCATGTAGGGGTCTTCTGACAACCCAATAAGTGAAACACAGAAAGCAGGATAAAGAGATTTAAGGAAAAGAAATTACAAGAAAAAAACTTAGGTATTGATCTTGATATTGGTCAGTCTTCTATTCTGTTATACTGGGGTCCTGTTATGGAACAGGAGGAGATTTAGGACAATTATCAGATTGGCTGTGTGTGTGTGTGTGTGTGTGTGTGTGTGTGTGTGTGCGAGCTTCCAAATTTAAGTTTCATCTTTGATATTGTGGTAATATTCAGTTTAAGGATTCTCCTACTGTATTTAAGGGTAAATACCATTTGACTTTCCAAAACAATCTTCAAGTAAGGATGGCAGCCACTAATTTTCTGTTAATCTAGGAGATATTAACCTAGTTTTTAAAGGAAAATCAGGGATGACTTTTTCCTCACCTATCAAGTAGAACTACCATCACTTAAATAGCAGGAAGCCTAACAACAACAACAAAGGTCTATCATAACAGAAGCAAAGGTACAGAGTTTACAAGTATAGTTAAGCTAATCACTGGGTTATGTTAATGTACATGGCTATGTGACAGCAAGGACAGGAAAAATAAAGGATGCTGGGATGATATAAGCAGCATGGAACAGATGCATATTCTTTTTTTTTTTTTCTTTTTTTTTTTTTTATTAATTAGTTTCAGGTGCACAAGACAAAGCAAAACTTAGACATTTATCATTTATATCCCTCACACTGTGTGAACCCCCCTCCCCCCATCCACTATCCCTCTGTACGTTCCCAAAACCTCTCACCTTCCCCTTATCCCCACCCCCCCGCCCCTCTAGCAACCCTCTGTAACAGATGCATATTCTTAAGCCTTCCCTTGCTTCCCAAAAGATATCCAAGAATTGCACATACTGGCCAAAATGTTTTTAAGACTATTATTCTGACATCTTTCTGAACTTACATTTCTATATTTTGAGTTTCACAAAGACAGCATAGTTAGAATTTCACCTACATGACATTAGATATGCTTTGTATGAAAATAACATCACCTTGCAGCAAAGCAGATAAAAGCCTGGAACTAGGTCCTGGGCAACTGCTTAAATGGTTACATTGCCTGGAGCATTTTGGATTAGAGCCATGGAAGGGGAAGTAACTTCATCCACTGGCTTCCTTGCCTCCCATAGTGGAACATTCTGTGATTGTGGCTATGCTGCACCCAGCCATAATAAAATACTTAATTATCCTCTAATTATTTCCCAGACATATGGTCCTGAGAATGACAGGAACCAGTGGCAACTGCATTCACATGGATGGGGGCCCAGAAATGCAGACAGTGCTCCCATACTTTCTAGAGTTTATTCATTGGCTTACTTTGCTGAGTGTGAGGCTAAAGAGAGGCTGGCTGATGAAGTTTCAACAGGAGGAATGTGCAACGCTCTGTCTTTGTACTGAAAGAAAGTTGTCAAACCACTTAAATTGAGTTAAGTCTAACATCCAGTCTTTGTAGAATTGGGAAGAGGCAGATCTGCTAAGGACCTATAGACTGAGTTAATTTTCCCATCCAGCCCTTAAAGGGGAAGGAGGAGAATGTTGCAGCCTCAGGGAGCATTTATGCGAAGTTGGGGGCCCCAGGAATATGCTCCACTCTTTCTGAGAAAAGTCCTGCTTCCTTCTATGGCAGAGCAGAGGTAGGAGTTTTTAATGGAAAGGTTGTAACTAATTCAGCACGAGGCAGGAATAGCTCCAGCAGCCCTCTCCTGGTGGTTGATAAGATGCTCGACTTTGACAGAGTTTATCAGTTACTCATAGCCAACGTAGTGGTGGATCACAAACCCCACAGAACTCAGTGGCTTAAAATAAGAAGCATTTAGTTAGCTGATGAGTCTGTAGGGTTGCAGTTTAGATTGGGCTGAGCCAGGGCGTCAGGTGAGCAAGCTCTTCTCCATACCACTCATCCTTCAGCAGGCTAGCCCATGTATATTCTTAGGGTGGGAGCAGAGGCAGAGGAGGACAAAAGGATAACAAATGCACACTTTTTAATCCTCTTCTAGTATCATGTTTGCTAACATTCCATTAGCCAAAGGCAGGCGCACTGCGCTGCCATGGCAAAAAAACATAGATACAAAACACCTGCAATCAATGCAGCTTCCCATTCAAAGCAGACACACCTTCAGGCAGCTGGTGGGTCTTCAGCTTTCCCAGAGCGATGAGATGCTGGTGAAGAGAGATAGCAGTGAGAGATAAAGAGTTTGAACAAGGAAGAAATGCTTTTAGTAGAATTAGAAGAGCTCTTGGCCATTTAGGACGAAACCATGAAGATATGTGTGAACTCACCCAATATTTGATTGGCAGAGCACCAGCACCTCGATTGTCTATTTAGGGAAAGAAGGAAACACATAGTTTTTCTTTGGGCCTACTACATGTATGTCCAGAGGCCATGTTAAGATATTAGTATTACCATTCAATTAACCCTTGTAGCCTTTCTAATGTTTTGGTGTAATCATCTCCATTTTATAAATTTATTTATAATTTTATAAATGGAGATAACCATTTTATGAATGGTTAATTTCTTGAAATAACAGTGTAAGCAAATGGCGGAGTTGCCTTTGTCTGACATCCGAAGCTCATACTCTTTTACAAAGAGTATGAGCTTCGGATGTCAGACAAAGGCAATGATCCTGCCTCCTTCTTTAGCTATCATTTTCTCCTTCAGTTTTCTTTCATTTTAAATATTTAAATATTTGGGAGAGGCACCTGTACCTATTGCTCCTCTTGCTTATTGCTCATTCATCAGAGAACAGCAGAGCATGGTAGTTAAGCTCAGATCTGAGCTCAAATGGCCTCGTTCAAATCCTGACTGCTACTTTTTCTAATCTGTGTGATGTTCATAAATTACTATCTTCTCTGTGCTTCATTTTCCTCATCAGAAAAAAAATACTGATGATATAGTGGCATTCACCTCATAGAGGTTGTGAGGACTGAAATGCATTTATACTCAGAGAGGCTGTGGAAAAGTACTTGGCACTCAATAGACATGCAGACAATGTTAACTATTGCTATGAATATTTTTCAACCAAATGGAAGCTGGCTTTTGTCCTTCCTTGTCAGTTTATTGAAATGGTTCTGCCAACTGTCGGAATTCTTAGTGTTGTCAAATACTATCTTTTCAGTATTCCTCCTGTTTAGTTTCTGTGTAGCACTTTGCCCAGTTTTCCATCCCCATTTTATGAAACTCTCTTTTAGCCTCTCAGCAAGACTTTTTCCTCTACACACCAATATTAATGGTTGGTTGTTTGTGCAATGTAGATCAATCTCCGACTGGCTGTAAGTTATGTCTACAGTTACCTGAAATTCAGTATGTCCAAAGCTGAGCTCACTGAGTTCACATCCTGGAAGACCACTTCTTCTTTCCACTTGCCCTTTCTTGATGAACTATCCAGCTAGGTCCCCAGGACCCAAAGTTGGGAACATTCCAGACTGAGTCTTCTCTTTCATACCCCTCATTTAATCTTATACCATTTTTTTTTTATATATAATTTCCCTCACAATCGTGTCTCAATCAGCATTGTCCCCTCAATTCCAGATGTCTCTTATGTAGTTGAGATTCTACTAATTTTTCACTTGTATTCTTACAATAGCCATCTTATGGGTCTCCTTTCCTACACTGTCATCCACTCCAAATCTGTTGTCTACCCTGAAGGGAAAGTTATCTCTTAAAACCATCATCTACCCTGAAGGGAAAGTTATCTTTTAAAACCACACTTTTGTTTTAAATACTTCAGTGTAAAACCCAAACTCTTTTATACAGCCATAAGATACTTTCATGATCTGTCTATCTCTCCAGCCTCATGCCACCACTCCCTATAATTCTGTCAGAAGGAAAGGATTAATGAAGAGTGTGGTTAAGTTTAGAAATGGAGGGAAAAGAAGCAAGTTAAGGTAATTGATGTGTCTTTACCATGGCACGCAAAAACCTAAATGATTTGTCTTATCCTTATTCATTCACCCATTTTATCACCGAAAAAAAAAAAAAAAAAAACAAAAAAAAAAACCTAACAAGATAAAGGAGATATAGAGTTTGGGGAGAGGTGGTAGGGGGGTTGCTATTTTATATAGGGTGGTCAGGGAAAACTTTCCTGAAAAGGTGAAATGTCAGCAGAGAGCTGAAAAAAGCAAGAAAGAGCAAACCATGTGGATATGTGTTGAGGAAGTATCCCAGGTGTAGGGAACAGCAAGTGCAAAGACTCTGAGGTAGGATTAGGCTAAAGATGTAGTTATAAAGTTAAGATATAATAAAATAAAATAAAATAAAAAGAAAGAAAAAGAAAAAAATAGGCCATTGTGGCTGGAGCAGAAAAAGTGAGGGAAGAATAGTAGCCGGTGATATCAGAGTAGTTTCTAGAGGCAGACCATGAAATCTGAAATGTCGTTCTAAGGATTTGGGCTTCTAGTAAGAAGGAAATAAGGAACTTTTGAAGCATTTGAACACAGGAGTTATATGATCTCGCTGGACTTCTCCTTTCATGTTCTTTTTTCCTGGTACACTAATTACTGACAGTTCCCCATTCTTCCTCTCCCTCTGAATCTCTATGTGTACTGCTACCCTACCTCTGCCTAGAATATCCTTTGCACTCACACCTGCCCCTCCTTCAAATTATCAATTTCCTAGTAGGTTCCATCATAGATAGTACTTCTACAAGAAAACTGGCACCTACCCTTCCTAAGCTCTCCCATGACATTTTCTCAGTTGAGATATTTCTGAATGCAAATATCAATGGTTTAAATCATAAGAACATTAAACCCTGTCTGTGAGATGTCCAGAGTTAGAGAGTGTTTGTCTACAGCCACAAAGACTCAGGTTCTTTCCATTCTTCTGCTTCACCACAATCACCATATTGGCTTTCATCCTCTACCTTGTCCCTAGTGATTGCAGGATGGCCCTATCTTATCCTTACTGGCATCTGACTTGAAATCATAGGATCCAAAGCAGGGATAAAGGGAAGGGATTCCAAGAGTTTTCCCTTTGCAGTGTCCTTGCCTTTTATCAGGGAGATACTCATAATCTTTCCCAGAAGTCCACTAGAAGTTTCTTTATGTCTAATTAGTCAGGACTGGGTCATATTTATTACAGGTGTTTGTTTACCTGTATCTTCTAAGCATTGTATCCTAACACCTGGCACAGATTGTGGTACATAGTTGGTACTCAGTAAAGATTTGTTGAATAAATGTTTAATAGCTTTTATTCTCTTTATAAAATAGAATGTGAAGTTGAGGGATGAGAGTTTGTTGAAAATAACACACGTTTCAGAAAAGAACAGCAGACTAGAAATCAGTAAGAGAATTGCTAAATAATTTATGGCCTCAAATATGTTAGAGAATAGCAAAATAATAAAGTTCCAATTTTTATTTTAGAGTTTCCAAATAAAAATTTACAAATCCCCAAAGGGTTGAAATTAAATTTGCATTATCTAAAACCATGCAATTTAAACATGCTTTGAATATTTCCTCCACCCTGGTTTTGACAGTGATCTTTTAAAAATTTTTCTCAGTGCTCCTGAACTATATCCAAACTCACTGATGAATCTCATCAGGAGCCCTGAGATATATAACAAGCAAAAGCACCAACACCCAGAAAGAGAACTGTAGAGAAGCAGTTGTTGATGGTACAGTGTGGAATTCCTAAATCAGTTCAGGAATGAAGAATGTTTGATAGTTCAACAAAGGAAGTGACATAGAGTCAATGGCTTTGGTTCAATGGGACCACATTTTGCAGGTATCTCTTGCTTGAAAATTGTGTCCAGACATGCTCAATCCCCTCAATGACTCTCTCCTATCCATGAGCATGCCTGCAGGTACACTATGGAAAATCAGAGTGGCTACAGCCCCTTAGAGGCAGTCTCCAACCTCTGCCTCCCACTTACTACTCCAAACCCACTTGTTCTGTCCTAGAGTCCCCATTTCCTGTCCTGTTGTGTTTCTCTTTCCACTTCCTTCATGTCTCAGCAGAAAAGGCCACTTGTCCTGACCCAGACTTCAGCTCTAGATCTCCCACACGTCCACGCTCTGAATCCCCTGGCCAGAGCAGCTCCACTCTCAGACCAACCCAGGCTCTAAGAACTGCAGCCCAGGTCTAATACTCATTTGTCATTTTAGAATTTTATTAGGTGCCTCTTCATCCTTTTAGAAGGACACTTAAGGCTCTCTAGAAAGGGCCAACGGAGGGCCTTAGACCAAGAGAGAGACAGAGACAGAGACAGAGAATGAATGCTGGGCTAAGGTGCTCATGTACCATTCAATAATGATGTGGAGAAAGAATCTGTTTGAAGTCAAGGGGAATTTTGCAGAGCTCACTAAAGGAATGTAAACCAACTTAAATGCTAGAATTTTAAGGATATATGTTGTAGCAAATCAGGAAGAACAGCAACTAGAACTATCAAAACAAAGAGATGAAGAATCTTAGATTTAAATTATGAGTATTACATAATTATGAACCAACACAGAAATCTGTATAATGAGTTTCTTAGCTGTGATAAAAGAAAGTGCCTCTTCTAATGTAGATGTGCACCAGTGGGAAACAGGTAAGTGTCAACAAATTACAGAGAATGAAGGTCTGGACAGATTTGGATGAAAACATGTTTTCTTTTCCAATACTAAGAATTTCACCAAATTTTCTAACAGAAATTTGGATTTAGTAGTAAGTAGGTTTGTACTTATTATCTTAGTTTTGTGATTATGATATACTCAGAGTATGTGTGTATGCATATCATGTTCAGTGAGTTATATGCAGCACATTTATTCTCCATTAATCCTTTCATTGACTCCTAAATTAAAATTATCTCCCTATACCAAGCACACACACCTGTCTTTAGTATTATTGAATAGTGGTGTCTGAATCCAGCAAGACCCAAACTGCCATTGAGTGAAGATGCCACAGCCCAGAGTAGGCTGCATGAAAAATACCTCTTTTTACAGAATTCTTCCTTAACCGATACTTTTTTTTTGTTCAAGTGGGCCATATATTACAATTAAAAATTAACATGCCTCATCTTTTAGAATGTAAGACATTTGTAACAGCTCTAAGATATTTTTGATTTGTAAATTAGGTTGGAAATTTTTTAATCATCAAGTACTCCCTGCTTTGGGCTAATTTATACCACTTAAAAAAAACTGAAAATGTTAAAATTATGATTTTTTTTTGCTTATTTTGTTGTCAGTCACATGGAGCTTATATTTTTTGATATGGGAATTATTTTATTTATGTGAGATCTTGAAACAGAAAGATTGTGTATTACTTCTACAGGATTTCTCTTGGGATTTTGACTAAATTAATAGATAAAATACATGAAATATACAGTATATGTCAGAAAAGAAAAATAATTGAGTTTTTTAGGTGTTTGGCTTTCTTTGGCTTATTAAACACACTATTGCTAACAAAGTTTTCATGTCAGAGAGCTCTAGAAAGTTTTATGGCAGCCATTTAAAAAATGATACATGATACCAGTTTTCTCCTTTTGCCTGACTTTTATGCTGAAATTCCTGTTGTAAGAAGGAGCTATTATAGTATATTTTATTGCTGTCATTTATCTAAGTACTACCCAAATATGTTCCACATAGCTCAAAAAAATCCTCCATTTAGCTTGTAGAAATTTATGCTTTGTAATACTACAGTTTTTATGTCATTGCTCTTTACATACAGAAATCTATTTTAACACGCTAACATTGAACTCTATTTGGTGGAATTTCTGATGTTACCCATCTCATCAAAGTAGATTTTTTTCTTTTGATTAGTTATTGTTCTAAATTCTATAAAATATTCTGTCGTGAAAAATGAATTTGGTAATTTAAATTAACATAAGTATATTAAATTGAACCATTATCTGACTTAAAGTATTTAATAATAAATAAGACAAAATTTACACAAAATTGTGGGGTAATGCATAAATTTAAAGAAATGATATAAGGTAATACCATGAAATTGGCAATATTCACCTCATAGTTGGCTCATAGTTACCAATTTTATAACTATATATAAATTGACCTAATTTCCTTGCAAATCAAACATGATCAAGCATTTTGGAAATTATTTACCATTCCAGGTAGTCAATATATTAATATCACCTTCCAATTAATTCTCCCAATAATTTTGTGAATGCAAGTTAGCAGTTTTTATCTTTATTTTATACTTTGTAGAACTTGAAGCAGAGTTATATTGTTTCTAATCACCCAGCCAAATTTTTAAAATGTACTGAAACATTGATCTTCTGATTTTTTTATCAAGTTAATTGAAAGTGTTCTTTTTTAAATAAACAAAATATATTTATTTATTTGGAAAGTCTAGTAAAATCTACTCTACAATTCTTAGGATTAATAAGTACAATACAATACAATAAAAAACAAGATAAAATACATGCCTCAATTGTTTTTCAGACAAAAGATCAACAGTAACATATCAATAAAATACATACATTCAAACTATTTTGGAAAAAACTTAATAAGAATCTGGGGTTTCAAAGTCAAGAAAGTATTAAATTATCTTAGGAATTGTAAAACTACTTGTGTAACCAGGCTTGACATTGAAAATGTTTTAATTCATGTTTCTGCTAGGATGAAAGTGTTCTTAATTAAGTTGCATCTAGTTTATGAGAGAAGTAAACTAAGCTTTATCTTGCTACATGAAAACATTTATTATTATTATTAATAAGTGATAATAGTTTTAAATTTTGCTATTAGTGAAAGAGACCAAGAATATTTTTACTTAAAATCTATGTGACAGAGTTTAGGGATGTCATTAAAAATAAACTGACAGTTTACCTTTATATTCCTTAAGTATATTGGTCTCTAGCTAAGAAACTATAGGCATGAACACAAATTTAGTCAGGTCATAACTTGAAAAACTAAAAGCACTAAGTTTTCTGATTCAATAAATTATTACTTTATACATTTTTTTAGAATGAAAAACTATTTGTATAATTTCATACCCATGATAATACATATTCTATATCAGCTTTATAGACATTTCAGTTATATTAAAATTATCTAATTACCAGCCAATTTCTCTATTAGGATGTACTTTTTGCTACTACATGGGATTACCAAAAAAATAAAATAAAATAAAAAATCCCAGAAAAAGCAGTCTATATTCTATTAAAAAAATATGTATATATACATATATACATATGTACATATGTATGTATATATATATTAAATGATGCCATAAAGTAGGTTTTTGAATGTATCTGTCTGATAATAAATGAGAGCGATTTTTAATTTTACATTTAGCCAAGACCTTTGATCATCTAAGTTTGCAATATTTATCTTATATCCCTTTGATTTTAATTTAGAGGCACATTTTATTCTTGATGTGTAATGTACTCTTCTTAATTTCAAAAAACTTAATATTTTTGCTCTGTAGTTTTGGAAAAATACTTTTTTAAAGTAAAAGTGCTAATTATTTTGGTATGAAGTAGATAATTTTCTGTACATTTGAAAACAAACTAACAAAGCTTTGTTAATTCTGATGGTTAAGGATAAGATGTGTTCTGAGTAATTTCATTTTCTGATAAACACAGGATTAATCAAGGAAATCTTTTATTTCAAAGCAGTGTCAAACATGCAATACACTTTGCCATCTTAAGGATATTTTTTATTTTATTTTAAGTGAACATATTTATGATTGGAAAAATTTTTACAGTTGTTTTATGAATACCTTGTACATTTTCATAGTGAAGGGGGTATAGGAGATTAATTTAAAAGAAATCTTTGTTATTTCCTAAATAATAGTTTTCTTTCTTATTTATCACTGTCTCCTAAATTTAAATTTCAACAAATAATTCTATCGACTTGTGAGATTTAGGAGATGGGTTCCAATTCATAAATATTTTACTCTGGGATGGATAATTAGAAGGGATTTCATTTCCATAGAAATACTAAATCCACATGCTTTATACTATTACTATTAATCAGCCATTCGTGATTATAAAAACCCCTACTAACTAGATTTACATCAATTAAAGAAAGAAATATGTTCAGTTACTGAGCCACATCTCTCACTGTTCATATATATTTTCCCCAAACCATAAATACTCAGAGCTTTTTAAAAAGAAAAATCATTGATGGGATGTAGGAGAATAAGAAAATTAAATAAAGTTTCAAGCTATTGTTACTGATAGAATGGTAAAACTATTTCAGTAAATTAGGAAGAAGGAATGATTTTGTTTTGGGGAAAGTTGGAACCCCTTGAGACTGAGATACCAATACCAGCACACCCCTGGTGATGAGGCATTACAGTACAGGTCAAAGGCAGGTAGTGCCAGAAATTATGTTTAGAACCACCGACAATGAGGTCAGAATTGAATATTAAAGTAAATGTGATTATTTTGAGATTGAATGTGAAATATGAGAGTGAGAAGCCAGAAGAAAAAAATCTTGTACCTACAATTTAGGAATTATATGGAGAACAGGAGTAAGCAAAAAGTCACAGATAATTGGAAGACAGATGATGCAATTTTAAAGAACTCAAGGGAGAATAGATTGTCATGAAAACATAGAGAAAGTCCAAACCATCGATTTTTTGATCTAAATATTTGCTGAGATTCCTCCTTCTGGGAAGAACATGAGCAACGTCATTAAAGTAACTTTGGACATGATTGTTAATTATGACTATGCTTTTCACTTAGAGTCATCACATTTAACACAATATGTTCAGAAACAGTTGGGGAAATGTAAGTGTTACTAATTTAAGTGTAGTTTTTGCCCAGATAACATTTTAAAGAAACCTTTTTGTGCACCAAACCTTCTGAGTGAGACCTATAAGTTTATTTCATATTCCAACTCAGAGCTTACACTCCAAATGCACCTTTATTCTTCTTTCCCTTTTATTTTTTGTTTTTGTACCACTTAGCACCTTCTAACAGACTATATAATTTGCTTACTTAGTATATTTATGGTTTATTGTCTGCCTTCCCTAGAATGTGAGGGCTATAACCTTTTTTTTTTTTAAAAAAACTGATGTATCTCAAATTCTTAGAATAATGTCTGGTATATAACACATGTTCAATAATTGTTTTTTTTTAAACAAAGTTCTAGGACTGCAGATATATTTCATTCAATTATGGAAAATGTTCCCATAATATCTAATTGCTGCCCAAACCAATAGAATATACAATATCAAGATTGAACCCTAACGTAAACTATGGACTTTAGGTAATAACAATGTGTCATCAGTGCAGGTTCATTAGTTGTAACAAATGTCCCACTCTGGTGGGGATGTTGATACTGGGAGAGGCTGTGCATGAGTGAGGGCAGGAGATAACTGGGAAATCTCTACTTTTCACTCAATTTTGCTGTGAACAAAACTGCTCTAAAAAATAAGGTCTACAAAAAAAAAGAAAAAAAAAAGTCGGGCAAATCCCAATAGCAGGGCATCCTATAAAATATCGAACCGGTACTCCAAAACACTGTCAAGGTGATACAAAAAATCAGGAAAGTTTGAAAAAATGTCGTAGTCAAAAAGAGCCTAAGGAGACATAATGACTAAGTGTAATGTGATAACCTGGATGAGAAACTCGAACAGAAAAAGGACACTAAGCAAAAACTAAGGAAATCTAAATGTAATATGGACTTTAGGACTTAAGAATGTGTCAATATTGGTTCATTAATCATAACAAATATACCATACTAATGTGAGATGTTAATAAGAGGATAAACTGATGAAGGTATACAGGAACTCTCTTACTTTCTTCAATTTTTCTGTTGATCTACAACTATTCTAAAAAAATAAAGTTTATTTTTAAAAATCTAATTTCCCAAGCCAGTCCCAATTACCAACAAATCAAATAAATCTGGCTTAAGTTCTGTTAAAAAATGTCTGATTTTATCTTTCCTTTTAAATAATTGTGTTAGTTCTCCACCTCAAGATAGGCATCTTAACTCTGAACTTGAGTTTCAAAACAGCTAGGTAAAAGATGAGGGGAGGGCAGTTCAGTGCGTGGAGGTGGGGGTAGATGGATAAAGCTCAGAGCCTTGCCCAGAACTGGTGACTTAGGTGGACTTGGATATTGCCACCTTTAGTAAGCTTTTACTGTTTACTTTGCTTAGCCCATTCAGGACCCTCCCTTTAGAGAACTGCACTCTTTGAAGGCAGTCCAAGGATGAAATCAGTGAGGGCAAGAGTAAGAATTCTCATTAATTTAGGCATTGAGAACATTTTCACAAATGACACAATCCCAAATTTGTGAAATCAAATTTTGACCTTTAGGAGATATGTGTAAAGCAGAGAAAAAAAACAACAAGGTGTCCTGCTTAGGTTTTCATCAATATTTTAAATTATCCCTTTATTTGCTGCCAGGTGGTTTTCACATCCTTCACCCCCTCTCTTCTCCCTGACATTGTTTTAGTAAGATTAATAAGTGAAAGCTGCAGCTTTCTTTTCCAAAGTAGGTGAAGTGCTACTGGGAAAAGAAGTGATAGTAAAACAAAACCAGGATGGTGCCTAAAGGTGAGATAAGCTAAGAATTTGTAGGGCCCACTGCCAAATAAAAATGTAGGGCCCTTTCTTAAAAAAATGATTAAGAATTTCAAGATCATGACAGCAGAGCATTCAACGAAGTGGGAGGCCCTGGGCTACCACACAGATCACACCTCCCTGAATGCCCGCCCTGCCTGAATGCCTCTATCACAGACATTGCAGCAGCGGCAAATCAGTTTGAGGAAAGACCATCTAAGGTAAGAATGGATTCCCTTACTACATTGGGTATTCACTAGTCCCTTAAAAAGTCTGTGTTTCCCCAGAGGTATGTGGACTCTACCTTGCAAACATGGTTTTAACTAGTGTTCAAGACCAGTTTTTACCAATCTGAGGTTCCTGACTAAGTCCTTAGTTAGGTTCAAGACTGAATGACACATTGAGAGTGTTTATTCCAGTAGAAATTTTTGAAATCAAGACTATTTTGAAAATAAATATGCTTTTAGTTCATTACAAAATTACATCCTAACATCAAAAAAATAAAAATGATTATTTGGTTTTATTTTGAGTTATCCCTGTTGACTGCATGGAAATGTTATAGCACTAAGCAGCCCAGCATGCATTTCTTATTTTATATCTATAAAATCTACAAGATAGGAAGGCCAATGAAATTCTAGCAGATACAAAGAAAATAGAGAAACAATAGACCTCAAGGAATCCTATAAATATGGTGCACATGTGATTAGGGATGTTAAATTTATAACCGTTATTTAAAAGTTCCAACATTAAAAATTGCTTTAAAAGGAATGACACATGTTTGGAATTTTCTAAAATAAAATAAAAAAAAAAGAAAACTGAATAACAAAAATAAAAACAGAGCTATCTGAGAGTGAGGTCATGGAATAAAACTGCAATTCTAAATGGTCACTTTGACTGTGACCCAGGTTTGTTAAAAGAGGGCTGGATGGTTCCTGAAGATTTATAGGATATCATTCTGCAAGCTGATATCTCAGTGGAAATATCTGGGATATATTAAAACATGAGCATTAGGTATCTGGAGTTGTACATTTAACAGTTACTGATGTCTGGTCTCCAGGGTTGTCCAATATTCTGTGCAAATTAATTTTGTTCTGTCTGTCCCAATAAATATTCTATTAAGTTCATTAAATAAAGAAAGCATAGGATGAAAGCCTTGTGTGTTTAGTGCTTCCAAACTTGTTACCTCAGAGGATGACGCATTGAACAGTTTATCTGAGATCTTTTAAAATGGCCTTCTCTTTTTAATTGTGATCGTGACTCTGTTTGGCCTTAGAACATATATTTTGTATGAATAATATTAGAGCTGTCCTAATTGTACCCTGGAGTACTCATTGAAGCTATTTTGACTCGAAGAATTCAACAGGCACCATAGATAGCAAATATGCCAGCTTTTCCTTTTTTTTTTTTTTTTTTCAGCTTTCCCTTCTTATTTACTAACGAGTCTATATCTAGGCTCACAGAGCTTATGTAATTTATAAATAGTTGGTCAATACCGTGAGTCTCTATGGAACATAAAAACAATGAAACAATGTGCTAAAGCTCTAGAGGACCCATTTTGGACTCTGTTCTGTTGTCAATTGATGGCTTTCCATTAGGTGAACATGGTCAGAGCTGTTTTATAGGATGTTTAATTAATATTTAGGATGATTTGAAAAGAGATATTACTTGGGTTATTAAAATCCTCATGGTTATTCATTAATAAGACTTTTCTATTCATGGGACATAGTATAAAAATCATGAAACAATAGAGCTGAAATAAACTTTGCAGCTCTCTTAGTCTGTATTTCTTGTTTTATTATAGCTGTTCAAAGAGATCTGCTCCAAATACCCACATAGTTTGTAATTTCTATAGCATTGGATAATTTGATACCTACTACTTTCTACTTGTATCTCCTCTGCTCTATAAAAACCTCATATTTGTACAAATAGGAAGGCATGACATTTCCTGGATGTGGTCCCCAATATCCCACTCTCATCCTGGAGTGTCCTTGTCTCTGATCTCTACTCATTCAAGTCCTACCATCTTTCATCTCCATAAGCTTATAGCTAGCTTTTGTTTGTTTTTCACCTTGATTGTAACATGTAGCTAAATCTCTCTCTTTTTCTTCCTCCTTTCTCTCTCTGAGTAGTCATTTAATTCAAACTTGTTTGGTGCACACAACATCGACTTTGATATAAACATCTACATTTATGGCACAGTTCTGAGTACAACATCTGTAAATCTCAAAAAGATTATGCTAACCTTCATAAAGATTTGCTGAGAAAACTGGAATGGGTGATATGTATTAAAACAGTTTGTAGTATGAGAAGCTCTGTACATATACCAGTGGCAGCTGGCAAACTGGAGAATCAGAAGGCCAGCGGGATAGTTCCATTTGAATCCAATAGCCTGAGAACCAGGAGAGTTGATAGTGAAAGCTTCTGTGTTGCTCTGAGTCCAAAGGCAGAAGGCCTGTGTCCCAACTCAAAGACAGGCAGAGAGTGAATTCTCCCTTACTTTGTCTTTTTGGTTCTATTTAGGCCTCTAACGGACTGGATGACACCCACCCACATTAGGAAGGGCCATCTGCTTACCTCACTTTACCAATTCAGATGTTAATCTCAACCAGAAACACACTCATGGACATACCCAGAATAATGTTTAAATGAATATCTGGGCACCCTGTAGCCCAATCAAGTTGACACAAAAAAATTAACCCTCACACACAATAAATGCAAGGACAAGTTCATGGGGCCATGAACTTTGCTTTTTTTTTTTTTTTTCTAGGCTCACTAGCACCTAACACAATGCCTGGCATATTTGGTATTAAATAAATCTTTACTGTTCTATTGACTGACTGATGGATTGATTGAATTGATAAATGAGTAAATGACCAATGAATGGAAAGGTATATTTATTAAGGGTGTTTAATTATAAAAACAAAAAATGTTTTCTTTCTTCTTTCTTCTACTTCATTCTTATCCATTTTAATAAACTGTTGTTCTTTTTTCTCTGAATCTATATTTCCTCATCTATATTTCCCTAGTATTTTGGAAAATAACTTTAGACATTGTTGTAGGTTTTATAACTTTTCTTGGCATGGTTGTAATACTTATCATACTGAATAGTATTAGTCCATTGTAGACTCAGACTTTTGTTTTTCGTTTACCTTAGCACTTTTACTGTGTCAGGAACAAAATAGGTGTTCGATAAAGTTTTGCTGCATTGGATCAAATTAAATATTCACTGAACTCTTTTATCATCATTCTACTCTCCTGATTGTAAGGAATCTATTATAAAGTTCCCCTGCTGGTCTTCAGATTTGCCACCTGAGCCCTGGTGGTTCTGAGAGGACAAGTGGGGAGGATTGCAATTTATGTCCATGTCTTTCAAAGCAGATCTCCAAGAGGACATATGAGATGTACGTGTGGGAGTGGGGTGGAATCGGGGGAGAAGAATGATCCCATCCTACATTTATGTACTCTACCCTGTGATGTCAATTTAATATTTTTTAAATATTATTTTACAATGAAGAACATTTTAGATAAGCTGGCTTTCTTGGAGATCAACATCTGGCATGGGAAATCTAGTAATGTACTCCCCTGGTTAAAACCCTTCCCATGGTCCTGGGGATAAAGTCCAAATTCTTTAACACATTTGTAAAGTCCTTCTGCACTTGGCCTTCTGTTATCTCTAGGCTCTAGTCACCAGCAACCTCTTATAGACCTTTGAACCCACTATTTTTATGTAGCCTCCTCCTAGAATAATCCATATTCGTATGTCCCTTTCCCTTGCTCACTCCTTCCTGACCTTTAGAAGTTTCCATGGGCTCCCAGTGGGGGACTTAGAAGGCAGTAGTGGGGAGAACCATAGGCACAGAATTGAAGCTTCAGAGCAAGATGATTAGTTATGGAAAGTATAGGTGACCCAAATTCCTCACATTCTGAAAGTTATAACAAACTTATTCCTCAGATATTGGCAGCTCATCAATGTCATCGATAAGCTAATAAACATCAAAAATGGTTTTCTTTTCAAAAATTTTTTTATTAAAATCATTGGGGTGACATTGGTTAGTAAAATTACATAGGTTTCAACTGTACAATTCTATAATACATCATCTATATATTATATCGTGTGTTCACCACCCAGAGTCAGTTTTACTTCCATTATTATATATTTGTCCCCCTTTACCTTCTTCTACCAACCTCTTCTCCCCCCTTACCTTTTGGTAACCACTAAACTGTTTGTGTCTATGAGTTTTGTTTCTTGCTTTCAATGTTATATCCCACATATGAGTGAAATCATATGGTCCTAACCTTTCGCTGTCTGACTTATTTTGCTTAGCACAATATTTTCAAGATCCATCCATGTTGTCACAAATGGCAGAATTTCATCATTTCTTATGGCTGGGTAATATTACATTGTATATTGGTACATATTATATACATTTTTAATCTAATCATCCATTGAAGGACACTTTGGTTGTTTCCATGTCTTGGCAGAAAAATGCTTTTCAATTATGTTAGTCTTCATTGGAAGGATCCATAACCGAAGGGCTCCTTCCCTCCTTAATTTATTTTGAATTAAAGTCATCCTTTCTTAACTTCTTTCTTTTACACACAAAATACAAGAAACCCAAACAGTCAAATAAACTTGTGTATTAATATCAAAATATTGATGCAAAACACCATTTTGCCTTTCATAAATATCTTTCACATCTTAAATCGATTGGAAAATGCTGAGAGCAAGATAGCGAGAGAGCAAGAGAGAGAGAGAGAGCGCGAGAGCGAGAGCGAGAGAGAGAGAGAGAGAGAGAGAGAGAGAGACTTACAAACGAAACTGTATGACTGACCACATCTCTCAGTTCCTTCTTGGCAATCCAGGCCTGTTCCCAACCACACTTTCTTTCACTGTTAACTCTACTCCTGGTTACCAATGGGAGAGTTTCATGCCACTTTCTTTTTAATCTGCTTGCAATTACTCAATGAGAGTTGGTAGTCAGGATTTGGCTCTCCTGGATGCCAAAGGCAAGCCTAGCATTTGGAACCCATGTGAAAACGTGATAAGAGAGGCTGGGGTTAACCTCATGTCACTCGAAGTGGACCCTTTTCAAACATAAGGAGGTTCCCTTTTGGGGAGAAAAGGGGAAAATTAGAGTATAATGGTGTCCTCTAAAAATGTAATCTGTACTGGAAGTTGATCTTATAGATGACCTACCTCTTACTGCAAACAGAACTCCCTCTGACATCCTAAGCATGTCAGAAAAAATTTTTGCTTCTTGAGATAAAATTAATAACATTTTTTTCTCACTTTTCCCTTTTTCAAATATATGTATATAAAACTCCTCAATGAGTTATAAAGAGAAATCACATTTTCTGTATTATTGCCATCTTTATGATAGTATACAATTTTGATTTTTTTTTATTCAAACAACCTTAATTATTTCTTTCTCTTGAGACATTATTCATTGGCAACAACTTTTAGCTTAAGAATTTTTGTCTCGAGAGAGCTATACTACAGTAAGCAAAGGAAGTAAAATATCTGTGCCTTGAAACTTCTTAGGGATGATCCAATTATTATTATTATTACTTTTTGTCCTGCTCAAAATTATGGACTTTCTCAAATATAAAAAACAGAACTATTCTGAAAGGAAATTAATACACAGGGGAGAAATCCAAAAGAAATGAAAATGATTTTAAGAAAAAAATTTTTTGTATCAAACTACCAATTATAGACCAGATATAGATACAATGATCAACCATTAGTGGGTGACCAAATAAAATTGTAGACATTGCTTACATTGTTGTAGAAGTACAAAAGCTTCTGGGTATTTATTGTTTTCACAATAACACAGTTAACATTTCTGTAGTCCTTTGCAATTTACAAAGGGTTTTTGGATCTCATATATTGAAAGCCTTATAACAGAGGTTCCTTTGGGCCAAATCAGGTGTGTTCTTAAGACGTTTTTATTGAAAATTTTCTGTTCCGTTTCAATTTTACTCTATATACTTTTCTGTGATAACTTAATTTTCACTTTCTTTTAAAAATTTAATTAGCTTATCAACCAAATTACCATTTATGAAACACTTTTGTTTGTCACCTGTGGGTTCTGAAGTAAAAAGATACACAATATAGTCTCCATCTAAAGGAGTCTGTATTCTATGTGGATAAAGATGAAAAGCTAACAATTATAATGCTATGACCTATTTAAATAAAAGTTTATGATGATTATATAGTGAATGTAAAATACAGCATCACGTATAAATTCATTTATCAAATGAAAGATTAAAGAAGGGATTCCAGTCTGATTGCTCTCAGGCCAAGGAAGTGCAATATATATAATGATAATTTGAATTTTTAAGGGCCAAGACTTATAAATTAGGAAATTTCATATTAACATTGCAAAATTATTTTAATCATCCAAACTCATGCAACATTGGGCCCACATTTTCATATGGTACATGTGAGTGGGTTGAAAAGGCAGCTCTGTTTAGATGAGAAGATTTGTCCAACTTTGAGGCTTCGTGTAAGGGGCTATCTTGTTACACCCAGCTTAGCTCATTCATTAAGATTCTGGCCTGTGTATGCAGCTACGTTGGCAACCTCTGTGTTAAACTAATAACCACTGTGGACCACTGGAAGAGAGAGCTACCACAGCCCCGGTTCTGAGGTCCTAAAGAACTGAAGAATGGGAGGCATTGGGTTTCAAGGGATAGATGACAGGATGGCATGAATAAAAACACCAGGATAAGAAAGCAGAAGGTGTGTTTCATGAGAAATAGGTAGTTTAGTTGGATAGATCACTGTGTTAAGTGTAGCACCTAAAGTTTCTTGAGGAGGATAGTGACATCAGTAGTCTCTTTAATCTAACCTGTCCTCTAAATAATTACAGGCTGATTACTTCCAGTCAGGATTTGCTTTTTCTGCTAGTCTGCTTCACCTTAAAAGTGATAGTCCCCAGTGAGTTCCTCCCAGGGGGGTTTGGGATTTAGCTACAGCAGATATGCTCTCCCTGACAGGGTTAATGGCTGCTTGTCAGAGCCACCCCTGGAGTAATATGCTTGGGCTCCTTCCTCTAGGGAATAAATAAAGCAATATCTTTTCATACAGCTGCTCCCATGAGTCCTTCTCACAAATAGTGGTCAAACACCACTGTTCTAAAAGTGGAAAAGTGTGTTTCTGGATCATACTAAAGTTGAGAGCACTATAATTTAAATATCTGAGTTTTTTTTTGTTGTTGTTTGTTTTTTTAAGAATGTGTTGGGCTTACATAGCAAGAAAAATAAAATACATAACAGAAAATTTTAAAGGAGTTTAGTTAGCTGTTTACACATTTCCAAAAGTTTATTTTGCTAGCTTAATTAATCTTTCCTGAAACTAAAGGATTAATACGAATAAAGAAAAGGACTGTTCTTTTGTGTAAAAAAGTGGTCCTTGTTGAATGGAACGTGTAAAAACATGACAAAAAAGTACCTATGAAGTCGCTGATTGCTGTTAATTTTTCCAAAATACTGAATTATGTCAGTCTGTAAAAATGAATTGCTTCACTTTTGAGGTAATTCAGTTGCAGTGTGTAAGTTCTGTGAATATAATATCTTTATAAGTGACATTAGTCTTTGTGGAAAAAAGTGCACTGTGCACTTTGGAATGTCCTGCATCTCTTCTCTTTGAAATTTCATCTTGTCCCCGTAACCATCTGCTCCTAATTAGATTCAGTGGCAGAGAATGAGCTGAGCTTCTGTACTCAAGCTGAAGCAGGCGCAATTCATCAGGCCTCCTTCTAGTGTTGTTCTTTACGTATCAGCTGAAGGTTACAGAAAACTTTATATAGACTTAGCAACTTTATGACATTCTGTTAAAAAACCATTGAGCTACATTTAAGTAATGTGTTTTTGACCTCTTAGTTAGCTATCAAATTCATGCAAATCTGTTATGTGACATTTTAGCTAGTTAAATACATAAGAGCTATAGCTCTTATTCTATATTATTTTTGTCTTTTCTTTCCACATCAGAATCTTTATCAGAAAGCATCTGAATTGATTCATTTGGAATACATGAGGAGATTTGTCCAACATGTGTCCTAGGGTCCCTTTGAACTCTCTAGTCTATTCAGTTCATGTGATACATAAGGATTATTGCTACGTGCCAGGCTCTCTGAGAAGCATTGGCTTAGAGCAGTTAATATGATTGACAGAGCCCTTTCTTTCCCTGAGTTTCCAGGCTTTTGGAGAAGATAGACATTAACTATGAAGACCTAAAAACCAAAACAGTGTTTATAGTTCCAAAGAGTTCCCTTATTTTACTGCTTGCCATTATTCTGTACCCACAGTGTCCTTGGGTGCTGGTCAAAACAAAGCTGGGTGTGATCTGCTTTGGCTGTATTCACCACATGCTTCAAGATGTGGTCTGTGCATGCTCCCCAGGCAACAACTCTGGTTCCTAGCCTTCTTTTTCCCGCCCAGGCAAAAAAACATGCACCTATCTAAGGCAGGGGTTGGCAACCATGGCTTACAGGCCAAATTTGGTTTATTGCCTGTTTTTTCATGGTCCACAAGCTCAGGATGGTTTCACATTTTTAAATAGTTGAAAGCGAGTCAGAAGAAGAAAATGTCATGACTTATATGAAAATCAAATTTCAGTGTCCATAAATAAAGTTATATTTGAATATAGTCATGTTTATTCATTTTTATATTGTCTGACTACTTTCTTGCTACAATAATAGAGCTGAGTAGTTACAACAAAGACTGTAATGGCCCATAAAGCCAGAAATATTTACTCTCTGGCCGTTTACAGAGAAGTGTGCCAACCCCTGATCAAAGGTGCTCTATTATCTCTTTTCTGATTTTTGTCACCCATGAGTCACTGTAGAATGTGGGCCATATAATGTGCCATCCCCTTGCTATCCTTTTAGTTCCTGAATCTTTCCTCCAAGTGTATGACAAGTGTACTTTACAGAAACTCATAATTCATATTTAAAATGAGGGGGCATGATAGGCTTCTAGCAAGCCAGAGGAATACCATCCCTGTAAATGTAACTTTAGTTCTTTAAGCCTTACAACACGACACAATTCATGCATATATGCTTAGACTGTTTCAATTTTAAGGACAAAAACTCGTTCTTTTAAGCAGCTTTCCCATGCCACTATCTTGAATAGGCTGATTTTATGATATGGTTTAATAGGACTTTGACTCCCTAATTTTCTAAAATTATCAGGAGTCAAATTAAATAAACTTGACTACCAGCTTTATCTTATAATAGTTCTTCTCTAACCTTTTTGAGAATTGCTATAATTAGGACTACTTGGATAGTTGATATAATCTCCAAATGGCAAAGTTTGACCAGTATAGCTAGCTCTAGTAAGCATTTACTTATTTATTTAGGTGTGCTGTGTACTTACGGCAAGTCCCCAATATATGACAGTGATAATTGATTCATGGGAGTGGATTATATTATTTAGGATATATTTCTTCATCTTCCATATTTATCTCCATAAAGTATACATGATTGATTATAACCATCTAATATTTCCCATTTTAATATTTTCCTCTCTCAGATAATTATTGGATATATTTCCTTATATGAGAATTTCACATGCTATTTATTAAAATGCTGATTTTAAAATATAATGAAAATTTTATTTGATTCTCTTATATCCAGATAATATTGCAGCAAGTTAAATCATTTAAACCATTATTATTAGAGTCTCATTTCTGACAAATAATGTTTGATCATGAAGTAATACAGTTTGGGGCCAAGAGAAAATTATGTTTAACCTAATTCTTTGAATAATATCCAAATGCTTTCACCGCCTTTCAAAGACACTTCTTTAATTGTTAATATTGAATGCAATTGTATATGTAAATAATGTGTGTAAGCAGCAGGAATCTTATATTTGGCTTATGAGGAAAAGCATAAAATAAGCTATAAAACTGTCCCTCAAAACTTTAAAGAAGCAAAGTTACAGGTCTTGATAACTTTTATAGTATAGACAGTTAGTAGGGGCTAGGTGACACTGAACTGGAACCTCTACCTCTCAATTATTATTCAACCTTGAAAAAACTAGAACAATGGGCCTAATTTGTAACAAGCATCCTGGAAAACTAATATCATGCTAAAAGGTAGAGCTTTTCTTTTTAATATGTATTTTAAAATTTATTTTTTGTTATTTGTTTTGTCTTTATATTTTAGTTTCGATACATTTCTTTTTTTAATCTATTATAAAGTTTATTTCTATGTTTCTTTATTAGTTTCAGGTGTGTAAAACAATGCAATAAGGTAGAGCTTTTTGATCTCTGCTTCTGTCAGGTAGTTTCTGAGACAGAAGTATGTAGTGAAAGCAGGCCATGTGCTATGAGACAGCTGACCTCTTCTCTACTGAGCAGAATTGGTGCTGACATGTCACAGAGGTGGAAGTTGAAACCCAAGCATTTATGTGCTTTCCCCACAGCCTGTGGGTTAATCAGTATTTGAACCTGGGTCTCGGGGATCTTCTTTTGCTAAGCCTGCGACTAGACCAAAAGCATACATGGCTCAGTGCTCTTGACCATCTTGACCAGAACCACAAAGTACTGGAAATGTCTCCAAAATGGATGTTCTCTACTGATTTCCAAACCGTAGGTATGTCCTCTTAGGAAATTGTTAGGAAAAAATACGATGTCTCTAAAAGAAATTTCCAAGCCACAGGAAACTACGTAGAACTGAGACAATGTTTGACCTTGTGCCGACTTAATTTGTGAAATATTGTTGCCTACTTTTTTTATTCTGCAGCTTAAAGAACACAATTCCTTTGCCTTCAGATCTCTAAGGAAATTCAGTATGCAATTTCTCTAGAATAGAATATGAGTCAGAGACATCAAAAGATTAACTAGTTTCTTGAGATTTTAGTAATTGTACTAAATTACACTACTTAATGGCAGTATTCAGCATCGATTTGACTTGTTTTTAATATGTTTGCACATTACCTTCCTAGAATAAGACATTGATTCCAAACTTATTGTAGGTGTCTATAATTTCAGTTTGAGTCCTCAGACATTTATTGAGTACCTGCTATGTCCCAGCCCATGCTATGCAGTGGGGTGAATGAATTATGAATTATTTACAGCCTTTGATCTCCAAAAGTTTATAGCCTATTTGAAGAAATAAATTTCTAAGTAAATTAATTTAATGTTATATAGTACAGGTTAACTGAAAAGCACTCGGAGTTATCAGGGAGATAATTAATTTAGTCCTAACGGAAAGACTCCAGAAAGGGGAAGCTACCCTAATTGTAAGTTATGGTAGGACTAAGCTTTATTCAGGGCATATGAGGAAGGATAAATAGCCTGAGCAAACCCTTAAAGTATGAAATGGCATAATGTATACATTCTACAGTATACAGTAAAATATGGGTGTAGGGAAAGAAGATGAGGCTAAGGAGGGAGGTTAGGGCTAGGTCACAGGGGGACTGTTTCGGCTGCACTAAGGACCGTGATACTACGCGCAATGGGGTACCACTTAGGAGGGTTCTGTGGCAGTATCTTCACTTAAACTAGATTTCTTAGATTATGTGGTAGAGAGTGGTTCTAAAGATTTCTTAGATTATATTGTAGAGACTAGAGATAGGGAAAAAGGTAGGCAGCTGTTACACAGCCCAGACAAGAGATGGTGAGAACCTGATGGAGGACAGTGATAGATTGCTATGATGGAAATGGAAAGAATAAGACATGAGAAATATTTAGAAAACAAAGTTCCTGGGGTTAAGTGACTGGATTTGACATGGTTGAGGGAGAGAGGAAGTCTATCTAGGGTATGCGTTTGACTAGAGAACAAGTTGGATAGACAAAAAAATAACAATAAAGGAAAAGGAGGTTTGCGGATGCATGGCTAAAAAGATGAAGGAGACGGGTCATAGTTCCATATGCATAACAACCAATATTTATATTTTGAAATATTTCTTTTTTAGTCTTTACTTTTCATATGTCGTGTACACAAAGTTCATACTACATTTAAAATGATCTGTTTCTCTTTTATTTGACAAAGCATCATTTCTTGAAAAAAAAGCATTTCATTATATTAAAAATTATTTTAAAACATAATTTTCAATAATTGCCTAATATTTCTGTTGATGGTTCTACCATATTTTCTTAGTATTAAACACCTATGAAATAAAACACTCACCTAGAAATTGATGAGCATTCCTTGCAAAGGCAGTATCTATAAACTACATAAAACTGAATGAATTCTACGTAAAGATTTAGTTAGATGGAAGTACTTGTAAAATGTTCCACAAGGAATCAGATCGATATTTCTTAGAAATAAATAGTTCACAGGATTTCATCAAGTAACAAGATAAAAATATAAAACGTCTTCTTATTTTATTTAAAAGATCAAAGTATGTCATTCATACTAACATAGTAACGACAATGTAGTCTGTTTAGAATATGGCCTTGGAGTTGGAAAGGATATATGTATATTCAAGAACAAAAACAGTGATACTTGTCATTAACCTTTTTCCTATTATGTCTAGTAATAT
The DNA here is from genome assembly GCF_036562045.2 of Rhinolophus sinicus. Classification (NCBI taxonomy): domain Eukaryota; kingdom Metazoa; phylum Chordata; class Mammalia; order Chiroptera; family Rhinolophidae; genus Rhinolophus; species Rhinolophus sinicus. The sequence continues at coordinate 112,441,148 of NC_133755.1, forward strand.
GATTCAGAGGAACAAAGTATGCAGATTAAAGAAATACACATTTCGCTAGAGCTGGCCTTAGGCAAATCCACACTGTCAATCATATGAATAAAATATAGGCTAGGCTGCCTAGTGTTTTTCAAAATACGTAATAAATGAAATACAAGAAATGAATATGACCGCATATTTATAATTCTCACTTCTTGGTTGGTATAGTCTAGAGTTATTAAATATGCAGACAATGTTTCCATTATTTTGGGGTTTCTTCTTTTTTTTTTCCATCTTCTCAATAGGGAATTTTGGTATACATTTTTGCCCTTTGGTTTCATCTTTTGGTAGCTCAAGAAAAATGATATGTAGGTGGTTTACACTCAACGCCAGAATCAACACTCCTGTTCCGAAAAACTGAGGATTTGAAAGCATTTTTCCTTCTCATTGGGATTTACCCGAGTATTTATGTATCCTGTAATGGTTGGCGCCAGTAATATTATTCCTTCATATTTTTGGATACTTTTATTTAGAATAATGTGCTTCATAACCAAGAAGCAATCTACTTATAAAGGAATGAATACAACATTATTTCCAATTATTTTTCTTTACATCACTGTGGAAGTTGCATTGCAGTCTATTTCATTCATATGTCTTGTTTTCCTCAAGTGGAAATTCTAGTAGTTCAAAGGGAACATGATGTATTTAGAACTTCTTAATCTTTCATTGACTAATGAAGACCAGTTCAAACAAAGAACATTCTTTGTATACAAAATATTGGTTCACTGTAAGTTTGGGCTTAGTAACTTAGACCTTTAAGATTTGAGTGGGGATCAACTGTTATGAGTAGACGCTTCAGGTACTTTTTATGCAAACATAAGTGGACAGAGAAAAAAATCCTACTTGTCCCAAGGCATAAGAGTAGAGCTATACCGTAGAGTACATGGTGTTTCTGCGGGTTTCAGCAATTAGAGGCTATCTGATCAACAGATTTTTCTGCAAAATAAAAGAAGCTCAGATTTTCAACAATTCCTTTTTTTGGTTAAGCAATATTTCTGAGCATATGACATAGCAAAAACTGGAAATGCATTTATGAGAGAAAGAGGACAGAATATTTTAAATGGTACCCTCATAGGAAACTTTAATATAAACCACTGTGAAGGATCAGGTTATATCCAGTATAGATTAAAAACACTTGCATTCTTAATTATAAAAATGGCAAAAGGCATTGGAAATGACTAATAGTCTTTAATATGTGTGAATCAAGCATTTGAAGAAGACAAACTACTCAAAATTCTACAACACAGCACATGGAGTTTGCACAACTTGTTTTGTTGTTTTTCATTAGATCACATGTTGCTGACAATGCATGGTTGGTCCACAAAACTTGGGAATATGTATTAGCCATCCATGCTGGTCTACCCCTGCCAGTATGAAGGAAATACATGAGCTGCAGACGCACTTGAAGTCAGGAAATGGGGAAAATTATGGGAAGTTACTATTTGAGCGAGCTTTAGTATAAGGCAATTCTCTATATTAACATTAAGTGTTCATTATTATTTAAGCCTCCTTTGTCTTAATATAGTTTTGTTAAAGGCCACAATGCTTACAACATCCATCATACATGTGTTTACAAGAGCCATCATTAGCCTATGGCCTGGGCTCCATGCCACTGGCTCCTTCATTCTGGCAAAAACACATTGACCACTGTGTAAGGAGAATTTCAGTTTCTTGCTTGACTAAGTTAGCTTCTGATTTATACATTAAGTGCTTTGTTCTTTTAAGGAATATAGCATACATCTCTCAATCAGTATTATATAAGCATCATCTTGAAGACATATTTATTAAAGAAAAGAGTGAATTATCTTTTAAAGTTCTGGCAGATCTACCCTAATAAAATTTATGCTGGACCATAAATGTCAACACTATCTAGTGTTCCCTTGATGAATAATGGAATGTGTGATGAGGCCCCATGATGGCGTAGTTGACTTTTCTCTGCCAGAGAGGCTTATTATGTTCAAAACCGTTAATATAGGTTCTAGAGAGACAGGCTCTCAAAACTAAGTCCTTTGCAAATAGGTGACTCCTCTCTTTAACCTATCTGAATATGGCAGAAAATGGCCTCCTGTAGCCATCAGGCAGAGAACAGTCAATAGCAGTGTTATCAGTCAGAGGGCAGCACAGCTCTACTTTCTCAGGCTTTGGGTTCTGTCTATGGAGCTAACCTATGCTCAGGAATCTGTTTTCAATTATTTTATATTTTAAGAAAAACAAAGTGCCCTTTGTCCAAACCAGAGGGAAGTCACAAGCCTGGGGTGCAAAGCTGACAATGGCCAATTGATTTAGATGTGTTTTGTACATGCGAGTAGAAATATTCTGACAGGTATCTGCATGAACATGAGCACCATTTAAGATAGTATTTTAACCAGATATGAAAAGCAAAATGCCTCGTATTTGTGGGCAGAGATCTATGTGCAAAATGACTTTTTTTGTACCAAGAATGTGTGTACCTTTTGAGAAAGGAAACAAGTAACTTGTGTTGCATTTGGACCATAATAACACTCAATATGTAGCTATTGAACAAATTAATGTGTAAAAGAATGTGAAAATATGAACTGTGTACAAAGCTAAGGAACTAATTGTTTTTTACATTTGTGTTTATGCGGTTTTCTTTTTCTTTTCTTAACAATCTAGGTTTGTATGGAGAAAATTCAAATTGAAAGATGCAATAATCTCTTTCCCTATCTATTGGCCACATTCCCATCTCTTATTCTTTAGGGTGGCTACTGAAATTTTGTTCATTTTTAACAAAATGGATCATATTTTATGTATTGTTTTGCACACTGTTTTACTTCACTTAATATTTATTGGAGATTCCCCCCCACATTTACCCAGATTACCACCTTTACACATATGCACCTATTTCATCATTTCATTTTTTTTTTTTTAAATTTACTCTAAATATTCTAATCTACTGCATTGGTTAACAAGAATGAATTTCCAGCTCCCAGTTGATAGGGACTAGAGTTGCTTTCAGTTCTTTTAAAAATAATAATTACAAGTAATGATGAAATAAGCATCCCTCAGCATATTTTCTTTGTGCCATTATCTTAGAATACATGTAGAATAAATTACTAGAATTGAAATAAATGAAGTGAAGGAATATGCATTTTTAAATCTGGATTGATATCCATTCCACCATTGGCTTATGAGAATGCTTGCTTCTTCGCATCTTTATCAAACTGGCCAGTAACAAACTTTCAGTCTTAGCTAATATGAGAAATGACAAAAACAAATGAATGTTGTTTTAATTTGAATCTCTATCATAATTACTCAGGTTGAGCATTTTATGTTTATTGACCGTAATTTTTTTTCCTGTGAATTACCCAGGAATGATTCCTTTAAAGATATCAGATAACAATCTGTGCAGTATGTATGATAAGATGCTGTAACTGAGAAGAAAAGCACCTTCAAAACCTAGATGGAAATACTTTCTTCTTGCCTTTATGCAAATATTATTCATTATTAAGCCAATTCAGGAAACTCTATCTAAAAGCTGAAAGAAGTAGAATGTAGATTTTCTCCAGAACCAGCTGCGATGAATACTGAAAAAGAAACCTCCTCTTCACTGGGTATATTTTTGCTATTTATTACCCACAAAAGAAGAAATTCCAGAAATAATATTGTACATTTATTGTGATATATGCCTTTTGTTTTATTTATTCATTAACTTTTAGTTATTGGTGGTTTATTATGTGCAAAACCATCAATATGGGATCTAGAAAGGCAAGTAACCATATAAAATAAAATAAGACAATTAATTAAACAAAATCCTTCTTTATAAGGCACTTATGGTGCTTTTGAGAACAAACAGGTGAAGAAAATAAATAATAGGTTAGAGATCTTGCGTACTAAGAAATTTGGACTTCACTTGAGGCAATAAGAAGTGACTGCAGATAAGTGACAATATTCAAATTGCTCTTTGAGCAAATTATTCTTAAAGCAATGCAGATGAAGAGAAGAGAAGGACTAAAGGGAGAAAAATTAATTAAGAGGCTATTACCTTCTATAGGTAACAGATAATAAAGATTAAGACTCCAGCAGTAGCAATGGGAATAGCAAGCTGGGGACTACCAGTGGGGTTGCTTGGGAAATGCACAATTGTCAGGAACAGATGCTGCATGGGATGGAGCCATTAAAGCTGGGGAAGGATGAGTTCCAAAAAGGAGGGGACATCAAGAAGGTAAAATGCTATAGACTAACGGAATCCTTTACCATAGCCCATCTTTATTCATCAAGTAGAAAGAGAACATGTCATTATTGTCTTCATCCAATCAATAAATAGTTATTGAATTCCTGCTATACCAGGCACTTTGCTATGTGCTGTTGATAAAATGGTGAGAACAATTGACAAGGTCTTTACTTTCACCTAGCTTAAAACTTACCCAGAGAGAGCAGTAAATCAAAAGAAATAACGCATTTTGCTCTGAGAGAACTACCCCTTTGCCGTTGTTAGATAATGTGCTTTAAATAAAACTAACTTTCCACCAACGCCATGAAATAGTGTATTTGATCTAATACCAGACCTATAGGAGTGAAGAAGGTGCGTTTCTCCCTCTGGCCACAGTGATTTTCCAAGGATAGCATAGGATCCACGGTGGCCAACCATAGCTGGTGAGATTTCATTCTGGTTCTTTTATTTCAACTCTCAGAAAAACAGATTCTCTTCCCTACATAGTGGTAACCTGGAGTTATGAAGTATCTGAGTTGTGGCAGCCAACTTACAACCATGAAGTCGACCTTGCCTGTGATTTGAACAATAATTTTCTACAATAAGTAGAAAGCAGAGCCAAGAGTTAGGGAGAAAAACCATGTCCTGATGATATCACTTGAGTCTGGTCAAGCTCTGACCAAAGCTATATTTATTCCTGAACTCTTGGGTTAGGTGAGCAATAAATTCTATTTTGGTTCAAACCAGTTTGGTTTGGATTTTCATTTACTTATAATCAAAAGAAGTCTAGCCATTATAACTCAGCTCTAAAAAAATGTCCTGTCCTTTTACCCCAGACAGCTAAAATTTTGTAATTTATTTTCTCTAAACATTTTATTGCAACACTATGGTGTATTGCAAAATTTGAAGCATTAGAAATCTAAGAAGAATGCTATTTCTGTGGAAATAATTAAATGACTACCTATGGAAAGTTACAGTATCTTCCAGTCTGTTTTAAATTATGGTATAAAGTTCATAGCTGAATGTTCTTCAATTACCAGAACTCAGAGAAGTCTGCAATTTGGGCTGCTACAAACCTATGTTTATTACTGTGTTGAGATAGCAAGAATATTACTGAGTAATTGTTTTATTGGAAAATAATTGAAGTTCATTGTTTATGTCTAGGTAAAATTATTTTTTAAAATTAAATAACTTCTGTTTTTGAGAATGTCCCATTTTGGTGGGGCAGGTGAACCCATAAACCACTAAATGCACTAAAATCAGTATTTTTGTTGCCTCGTCTTTATCTTTACGTTTTAAGCATTGTTCACTTGGAATGCATTCTCAAGTGTCATGTTCAGATGTATTCTCATCTGGAAACAATGACAACACTGATTGGGTATTTTGAGGATTTTTTTCACACTATGTATGGTCATCATTCAGAATTAGCTTGGAAATCCAGTATTAGACAGAGTCAGACTTTCAGATATGAGTAAATACAGTGATGTTTTCCTAACTCAGAGTTTCCCTCCCCTGCAACTATAATATATACAGTTTTACTTGTATATGTATTTTTGAGCAACCACAAGGATTTCAATTCCACTATCCTATAGTCTTTACTTTAGGGACTAGTTAGAAAAAGAAGGTACCAGAACTTGGCCATAGAAAGGTAACATAACTTTGTAGAGCTTCTTTCTTTTCCACTAGTAAAGACTTGAGAGATAAATAAAATTGAAAAGAATCACCTAAGCTTCTCATAACCCAATTTTTAACATACTAAGTATGAGGCTTAAAGGACTACCTTTTCTAACTATTTCACAGGCTTATCAGGAAGAATAAATAAAATAAATTTATGAAAGTGGATTGTACACTTTCAAGTGCTGTACAAATTTAGTCATACTTCCTCTTTGGGTTTCCTAGAGACGATGCGTGGTCATGGCCAGTTGGGCAGGCAGTACATTGCACAAGAGTATCAGAGCATATCACATAGATTTCTATATCTATGTCAATAATTTTCTGGTAAATGGCAATAAAGAGAGTTTTGTTCCATCAGGAAAGGGTGCCTTTTTAAAATTCTCACAAAGATCCTTTGTATGGTGATAGAGGAAGTATTACCCTGACCTCTTTTCTATCCCTTTCTCCAATCCAATAGCTACCCCTTTTACTCAACTCTATAGGAATCTATTTTTGTTCCTATGTTCTCTCTTGTAGTGACCTCGTTAGTCATTCAGCCCCCTCAAATAGATAACAAGCAACTGGAAGACAGAGAGTGTGTACCACTCTGTTTTGCACCTGCTATGTACTATTAATAGATACCACATATATTTACTAAATAAAATGGGTCTGGCTTCTAGTATTGGATATGCTGCTTATTAGCTTTGTAACTTTAAGCAAGTCACTTAACCTCTCTCTATCTCACTGTCCTGCTAGAAAAATGTTTGAATAAAGGAGAACAATTAGAATTGAAAATATGCCATGTATTTTTCTCACCTAACTCAGAATCTTTTGTCTTTTGTACTAAGATGGAAAACATGTACTAAGGAGGACATTTTGGCAGTTGAAACTCAAATATATGTAAGAAATATGTGGGTATGTGTGTGTTTCATTCTTGACATTAAATATCCCTGACCAACTTTAAGAAGTTTTGTAACAAATGATCATGGTAAGGAAAATGCTTGGCAAGTGAAATTTGGTTATTATACAGTGGTTTAACATTTTACAAATGCCAAATGTAATCAGTGTTTGACATTGCACATAATTCACTGGATCTTTATTTCATTTTTATTACAAATGTATGGATTAAGCTTCAGGGTATATGGCTTCACCACACAATCTGTAACTATTCTGGGACTATGAAATGGAGAGCTGTACAATTATCTCATTAATTTGAAAGTCAATATACAGAACTTAAGTGCCAACTCCTCCTGAGCAGTAACGTCATAATCTTAATCATCCTGAAGATTTCGGACTGCGGGCAGAGCAGAGTATCATTAGGGTCTGGGTGGAAGTAGCAAAAAAGGAAAGGGGCTATATGAGCTGGAAAATGATGGAAGTCAGGAAAGATGTGAGTCACAGAGAACAGTTGTTGAAAGATGCTAAAGCTCTTGATGCCTTAATATTTAACAGACTGAGTTACAATATCCTGTAACCAATGTAGGTCATTTTGTAATATGTACCTTTTGATACATACAAAACACGAATGCTTTTGTAACCACTGCCAATTTTGGTATATTATTCTGAAGGGTCATTCATAGAGGAACCCGTTATCTTCTGTGTATATCCACTATACAAGGTTTTGTTGAGCTTTATTTTCTGTAGGTTGTATTATAAAACATATTTTTCCAAATTAAAATTAGAGTATTACATCGGATATGGCTTTCAACACTTACATGTGCTTTTCCTACAACTGTGAGATTAAAATATATTCCTTTGGGAGATGTGGCCCTCTAATTTAGAATCATAAGTCTGTTGGGTGTTGAAGAAGCAACACGTACTTTAGAGAATGACAACTGAAATATGAAATGTAACAGAGAAACACTTGATTTAGAATTATTTCTGTGTAAAACTCTTGAGTTATTGAGAAGTTCACCTCATATGAGGTAAACACAAATCCACTGGCAGCAGAGAGTGGCCACACATATTTGTAAAGTGAATACTGGACTAAAAGTATTAATTGTGTTACATGTGACAGCAACAGTCCTAAATGCATCTGCTTCAGTGTAGAGAAAGGAACATATTTTACTACTGTGTCACCCTTTATAGAATGACACAAGCAGGCACCTGCTATGTATTTCAGTTGAATTAATCAGTGATTTTTAAAGACCTGTCACTGAACTTGTGCCAGACTGACTGGAGGAGAATCATCCAAGGAGCTTGTTATAAATAAATCCACCCGATTCTCTCCCCAATATCCTGAATTAGAATCCTTGTGGGGGAGAGTCTAGGAATCTATATTTTAAAACAGCTTTGGTAGTAATTCATATCACCAGGTTTAGGAACCACTGGACTAAATCTTATTTCACATATTAGTAGCTGTGTAATGAACTCTCCCTCACCACAACATTGTATGTAACTAATACTCTCTTCTGGGAAAATAACTGAACATTTTGATCATGGAAATTCTCTTAGGAAAGTAAGCATTAATGAATGAGAAAGTACAGTCTCAGAACTGGGCCATCCTCTGTCAGTTCCCTGCAGATTAAGCAGTTTCTGTCTGGAATCTTAATTGCCCTGATGGCTGGGTCATGAAATTGGAATCTTCCTGAAGTGGAGGTACATAAATAGACTTTTACTCATTTTCTGGAACAAAATGAAAAAGTCTATATTCATTCATACCAGAAAAAAAAAAAGTTCTCTTTAAATTAAAACATCTTAATACTTCAAAATAGGCCAGCCTTTACTTGACTACTGCACAACACGAAATATTTTAAAAGAAGTTGTATGACTCACAGTAGCTCATACATTGTGAAAAGTTCACCAAAACACCCATGTTTTTAGTAATGCCATGCAAATAAGTCACAACACATATAAGTAATGTGAATTTAAAGGTGATACTTTTACTCAATTTCTTGATATCAAGATAATGGGGATTTGGAGACAAATTGAAATGCCAGACAGTCTATATCAGAAAAACCCTGTTAAATGAGAACTTTTACAAATGTACATGAACAATGATTGAAAAAATAGTTTTTAATAGGAGTTATTGTTTTCTTCACTTCATGAGATTGTGAGCTTAACTAGAAAGTTCATTCATTCATCACCCAGCCAGCAACTTATACTGGGTGTCTACTATGGACCAAGAACCCGTCAGCCTGAGCACAGAACTAGAGTAGCTTCCATTTAATTAAATCTTTCCTCCCCATTAAACAATTGTTTACAAAATCTGAATAGAACTAAAAGATATATTTATTCATTCATTCACTTAAATATTTTTTCTTGATTATCTTGCATAGCACCATACTATGCTTTATTTAAATAGATTTAAAAGTTACATAGACGGCTTCTTTTCTAATAGGTTACAAGCTATAACAAGTCATTGAAATGACTGAATAATGTGTTCCTCAAATAGGAGAAAATAAATGTTTTACTTTCAGCTTCCTTATAAGAAAGATAAGGACAAAAAGAAAAGAAAAAAAGAAAAGAAAGAAAAGGTGAGGGGAGCCAAAGAAATACAGGTACAAATTCTTTCCCAGTAGAGTTATACGTGGATGGATAAAGTGCATGGTTTCTTTTAAATCAGCAGAGAGGTGATTTGTAAATGTAATCTATATTTGTCCATGAGATGGAATCCCATAGACATTCATTATAAAATCGCTCTTGTATGCCTTCAAGGTCCTTCCGTTTACTTCACCCTACTCACCTATCACAAATCCAACCCTCTTCAGGTCCAAGCTGGCACCAGTGTTGCTGAATGTGTCTGGAGGAAAAAATAATAGACACACTGATTGTTTTCTCTTTAAATTCACCTTTGTGCTTCCCAACAATCACACTATTTTTCCCCTAAATCTCTTACCTTCTGACTTTTTCATATCTTTCCTCTCCCCTCAAACTCCTAACACCGTCTCCATCTACACTTTCAAGTGAAATCTCTTTTAATTTCAATGAACTATTTCTGCCTGACAAAACTCCCCAAATTTAATAGCTTGAAACAAATGGAAAAAAAAGATTTATTATTTCTCACAATTGGTGGGTCAGGAATTTGGGCAGGACTGACTGAGAAGTTCTTCTGTACCATGTGTAGCAGCTAGCATTATTTAGCTGGGAGCCATGCTGGCCTAAATTTCCAAGATGGCCTCTCATCCCCAATCTTCTACATATGTTCCCTAAGCATTAAGTAACCTGGATTTCCTTAGAGCATGGCAGCTGGGCTCTAAAAAGAAGAAGCAAGAAAAAGATTCTCACTTCTTAAGACCCAGGATTGGAAATTTCAGAATGTCATTCCCTCCTTATTCTGTTGGTCAAAGTAGGATACCAGGCCAGGTGGATTCAAGAGAAGGAAAATAAATGCAACCTCTTGATGTGAGAAATTGTATGTGAATACAGGGTTGGGAGGCACTGTTGGTAGACTCAATTGAAAACTCTCTAACACAACTAATTAAATATTAGTTACCATGTCCTACTGCCTTACCCGTATGTGTGTCCACACATCCATTGCCTCATGTTACTATCGATGAATTTTCCCACACCTAACAAAGGTCAACCCTCACTTTTACATTAGAATCCACATTCACCTACCTGTTGGCAAGTAAAGTTATTGTAATTTCTCTCATCTTAAAAAATTAACAAAGAAACAAAAAATCTTCTTCTGAATCCTTATTTCTTTCCAGATTTGTTGTGTTATAGCAAAACTCAAACAGTTATCTATATTCATTGTCTTCAATTCCTCTGAATCTATCCCCTCTTGAACCCACCCCAATCAGGTTTTGTTTCAGCCATTTCACGAAAACAGCCCTTCACTCTATAACCATATCAATGCAAGTATGCCAAATACAATTCTCTGCTCTCATCTCACATGATCTATCAGGAGCATGTGGCTTGAATGCTCCTTCCTCCTTAAAACACTTTTTTCGCTCTCTCAAGTTTGAAGATAGCATACTCTCCTGATTTTCCTCCTACTTCACTGGTGGCTCTTTTTCAGTATCCTCTGTTTATTTCTGCTCATTTCTCAGCCTCTGTTCCAAAGCGTGGTCCTTGATTCTCTTCTCAACTTTATTCACATCTCAAGATTTTATGATTCGCTTTCTGAAAGCTCTAATACTTATATCTCAAATTTAGACCTCCTTCCCAAAATGCAGACTATATCTAACAACCCACTTGAAATCTCCACTTGGATATCTAATCAGAATCTCAAACAGGGCCAAAGTGAACCACCAATCATGTCCCCAAATGGTCTTCCCACAGATTTCCCAACTCAATAAATGGCATCTCCAACTTTTCAGTTGCTCTGATCAAAAATTTGGAATCATCTTGAGATCTCTTTTTCTCAAAATCTTCACTGAGTTTGTCCTCAAGTCCTGTTGGCTCTCCCTTTAAAATTCATCCATAATCCAAATACTTATCAATATTATTTCTCACCTACATTTCTCTATATAGTGTCCACTCTTGCTTCCTTCTGGTCTATTCTCAACTACCGGAGACAGAAGAGTCTTTTTAAAATGTAAGTCAAATGATTTCACTCTTTTACTTAAAAACCTTTGGTGACTTCCTCTTTCAATCACATTAAAGTATAGTGGCCTCCAGTGCCCTACAGTCTGCCGTGCTATCATGTCAGTCTGTGCCTATGATCTCATCTCTCACCATCCTGCCCCTTACTCATTCACTCCAGCCACACTGAAGACCTTTTTGTCTCCAACCCACCAGGGATACTCTCATCAAAAGGTCTTTGTAGTTACTATGCCCTCTGCCAATAACACTCCTTCACCCTTGCCTTATTAAACATATAGCTTTTATTGTACTTGTCTATTTGTTTATTGCACATCTCTCCCTATCACAGTATAAGCTCCATGAAGGCAGGGACTTTTATCTGTTTTATTTGCTGTTGTATCCCCAGCACCAGGAATAGCACCAGGTACATGATAGATACTCTATAAATAGGTGTTGAATTAGTAAACTTCCATTTCCTTTTTGTTTGTTTGTTTGTTTTGTGTTTTTGCAAATCTTATTATTGTTATTAGTTTCAGGCATACAAAATAACAACGATTATACATTTACACCCCTCAAAAAGTGATAACTCCACCGAGTCTACTACCCCTCTGACACCGTACATAGCTATTACAATACCATTGATTATATTCCCTATGCTATACTTTATATCCTGTGACTATCTACCAGGGTTGTCAAAAAAATATATACACATGACTTGTATTCATCTTTAGTTATTGGCATATATTGAATATTATAATTTTAATACAATTTTTTCCTTTCTTAAAATGTGTGTCCATTTTTTGTCTGTCTGCTGTCTGTCTGTCTGTCTGTCTCTCTCTCTCTCTCTCTGTCTCTCTGTCTCTCTCTCTCTATATATATATATATATATGACATGCGATATTTTATATTAGTTTCAGGTGTACAGTGCAGTGGTTAGGCATTTATATAATCTATGAAGTGATCTTCCTGATAAGTCCAGTACCCATCTGACACCCTACATAGTCTTTACATTATTGATTATATTCCCCATACTGTATTTCATATCCCGGTGACTATTCTGAAATATATTTTTATTATGATGATTTGTACGATAGAAATTGCTAACCAGTTTTTTCAACACACCTTTGGGTGAGGCTAAATTGTGATGCTTGTTTTGTTCCATATTTATCATTACTAGATTCTGTCTGTCCTTTGCACATGTTTCATGCTGCTTGTGTTAATATGGATTTGTTAATGGGTTGTAACAAATGACAGAGATAGTCACCCCTTTTCTTCTTAGGCCCAAATTTCTCATTCTCCCTTGCTTATTCTTAAACATCAGTGGCAAGCTACTCACAAATTACATCCTGGTTAGCTGAGTGACAAGAAATGGGAGCTATTTTAAGTAGTTTTGTCAGGTCCTTTTCTATGTACTATTTCCCACTTGTATTTTCTCTCAATTTCTAGGATTTGGGGATTTCTAAAATGCTTTACTTGGCTACCAATTCTGCCTGCCTTCCTAGTGTTGAATTTTGTTTTATCACACAGTTTCTAATTCTGTTTGATCACCTGTCCTTGGAGTCTGCCACTGTCTCAAGCGAGACATTTCTCTGTGTGAGAACCTGCCCCCAGCCCCAACAATGAGCAATGGTAACCAGCCTCTGGACATGCTCTTGAGGAATGGAGCAAATCTGATCATTTCAGATGAATTTTATAGTTTTGTCATTTTTGCTTAAAATGTTTCACTGGGATTTTGTTAGTATTATATCCTCTTATAAGTTGGAGAGAATTACTGGCATTCTTTTCAGATAAGAACATTTTATTTCTTATCATTCAAATTTTCTTGTAAATGCTTTACTATAGTTTCCTTTAACTTGGTAACATGTTTCTAATTAAGGGTAAGATTGGGTATTTGTGTATTAATTGCTGTTGTGAATAAGAGCTTCTTTTCATTGTATTTATGGGTAATATATGAGATGTAGTATACCCTTTGTTTGGGGGATGTTAGAGGGAAGGTAAATTTATTTGGCATCTGGGCAACTTTTAAAATTAAAAAAATGAAATATTTTAATGAAAATAGGACTCGAAATAATGACTATTTTTTTCACATTAGTGTTCCATTTTTTTGTCACTGTGTCAAGACATATCTGGAAAGAATCCAATGTGCATCCTTTTCCTGGAACATTTCCCTGCAAACTCTGGGTGCAGGAAGCCTCCAGGAGAAAGTTGCTTTGAGATAGCTCTGGAGAGATGCAACTAGTATGAATATATTGCTCCAAAGCTAGAAATTTTATAGCTTTTTGTAACACTCAAAAGGGAAAAAATAAAAGTTGGTGGCAGAAAAATAGCCAGTCTCACAGGGCATACTTTCTCTTTTAACCCAAGACTATTAGAGAAAGATTGGTGCTGTGAAGATAAACTCATAACCAGAATATCCCAAATAGAAATGGGGCTACTTAAGGGTCAGTCCACCAGAAAAACAATGGATTTCCTCATTAAATAACTAACCTAATTCTAAGAGCATGGTTTGCTTGGTGTGAGGAAAGGGATTAAAATAGGATCCATTAGGGTGTTTTTATAGGAAACATCCCTGGCTCACATGCGCGTGTCCGCAGGACACACACACACACACACAATCTTGGTAATTCTGCTTTTATTGAACAAGGAAAATTGTATTCTTTGAACATGCAACATTTGATGATGGAGCCAGATGTCAAAAAGCTTGTGGAGCTGGAGAAGGATACATTCTTAAGATTGAATATTTGCCATGGAAAATCCAAATACAGATCAAGGAATTTTTTTAAGTAAAGCATGTAACAGTCTATTGTTTGTAGTCTATTTAGAAGACAAAATATCTTATATGCTGTGGAAACAGTCATTAATCTGGAAATAAGATTGATTGTAAAACTTACCATTTCTTCCTCACCACCACCTATATTAACAATAATCACTTGACTGTAATGGCATTCATATTGTCACGTTAAATGTACACACATTAAATGTCCCGTTCTCATTAAGTCCACTTTCTCCAAAGTCTAACTAACATCACACACTGAGGCTGAAACATTTGTCAGTTTTACTTTAGATACTTCTTGATGGGTGTAAGAGTATTTTATTTTTCATCTCTGAGCACAACTTTACTTTGAGGAAAACATGGAGATTTTTATGTGTTGCATGTAAAGGAAAGCACTTGTTAATAAACACATTTCATTTTAAGATTTTAAGGAAAGCTATCCAAAAATTACAGCACAATGATAAGCAGACACATTGTTTTGTGTAAATAAATCCATGTGTTAGAGCACCGAGTCTAGGCTATCTTCCAAAGCTGCAGACCTTCAGTGCTGCCCTTGTTGCGTGCATATTCATGTGCTGAGCCAGCATGCTATGCTGCTTTGACTCAAAAGCATTGTCCATATCCAGGCATTAGGTCACTACCGAACACGCACCGCTGGAATGCTGTGACCTACATATGGTGTATGTGGTTTACATTTTCAGTAACTGGGAGGCAATTTAATTGTCTGACTCAATTACAGTAAGCGAGAGCCAGACTGCCAACTCTTCATTCACCTCACTGAAAACGGACCCCTCCAAGTCAAGCCCAATTCTCGAAGGAGAAGCTGAGTCAGCAAAGCTGCTGCTGAAGCACATATGTTCCAGTCTGTACCTTGAGAAAGCTGTTGGTTTTCCTTGATCCTTTATTGCCAGCTCTGGCTCTCTGAAACTGGTCAAACTCGAGGATTAACAGCACAATTGAGTTTGACTCTAGCAGAATGGAGATCCTAATTTTGGGCAACCGTTTCTTACATTAAAGCCAAAGGAAATATCACCCAGTAGGAGGAACCTTAATAAAGCTGAGTTTTGATTAAATTGGAAAGTGTACATTTTCCAAGCAGGACTGATATGCTTGGAATTCTACATTAGTCTTAGTCTCCACTAGAAAGCGGTAGCCTGTGCTTTTGGAACTAGACTACCTCATGTCCTCCGGTCAACTGCCTGAAGATTGGTTTGTTAAATGACTCATTCTTTGACCTGCCCAAACTGGCTTCTGACAAGAAGGTGCAGAATGTGCTTAGCCAGAGAACTGCCACCTAGGGAGAAATAGCCCAAGTGTCCACTGAGAAACAACCAGTCTAACTCAGTTCCTAATGAAGCAAAGGGTATCTGTTCAAGTCACTTTCTTTGGAATGTGACAGTGAACATTAGATTTGGAGTCTTCTCCTCTTTGATAATTATGTTAAGAGAAAATGGAGATATTTCTCAGTGAGAGTGGTGATCAAACCTGACATCTACTATGAGAAGTTCGAGAGAAATGCAGGTAAAATTCTAGTAAGGAAAGTAGAGCTAGAGTGAGAGGAGATCCTTTTCTATCTTTCATCTGCTCCGAAAGCAAATAATTCTGCAGCATTTATAGTAAATATCAAAATCCCCACAATTTGATGTAAGTAGGTGGGCCCCTGACACTACTTAGAAGTACTAGTAATTTTGAGGGAAACTTGTTTCTTTTTCCCTCACAAGATGATTGTATGTAGCAAAAGGAAGGACCAGAGTGGGGCTGAAGAGAAAGCCATGAAAGAAAAATCTTACCTGTGACTGATGTTTCTTTTTTAATTTCATTTTTAATTGTAGTAAAAGATATGAAATTTATTATCTTAACCATTTTTAATTGTACAGTTCGGTAGTATTAAGTACATTCATATTGTTGTACAACAAATCTCTAAAATTCTTCATCTTGAAAAACTGGAACACTGCCAATTAAACAACAGCTCCTTGCTTTTTGTTTTCACGTTGGCTTCTTTTTTCAGTGAGAAATCACCACCAGTGAGTCCAGAACAGAGGCTTTTTATTTTTTAACCTGTTAAGATACCTATAGATGCAATAGAAAGTTTTTTTGCTACTAACTGCTCAAATTATTTGAAGAGGTTAAAATACATACAAAATGTAAGTCCAAGCAATGCATTTTTTTTGTTTATATATTACCAATGTCTTTAGGATCACATGACTATGTTTGAAAAACCAGTGAGCCAGGAATGACCATAACTTAGGCTGCATGACATTATATGTATTTAAAATATGATATAGAGTGGATGTAATAAGATACTTGTAAAGAAAATATGCCATTACCCATCACCACCAAATCATTGAAAGCTGTTCTACTTTATGAGGAAAATTCTAATCAATGCCAGTTGGCTCTTTCAGCATCTTCACTTGCCTTTCCATAGAGTACATTTTTTCAATAATATCTCATAATTTGGTAAAAAATAATTCATGTTAAGATTTTTGGAAATTTTATGCCTTGAAATATATTCTTAAAATAAGTGGGTCCACACAGTTTTGGGGTAAGAGTGGCAGAGAGTTGGGGAGTGTGGTTGAGTGTAATGGCCTTGGTACCAAATGAACCTGGTTTTGAGGGGAAAAAATTAATGAAATAATATATTAGTATAGTGCATGATATATAAGAAACAGTTAACAAAATTAGTGATTATTATTATTATCTTAAAAATAAGTAAATCATCATGTACACGCACCCACACATTGTCCTTTATTCACCCAACAGTCCTAGGATCTCCATGTACTTCTTTAGCATTAGGATCTGTAACATTCTTTTCTTAGATATAATTTAGAAAACACTGAACAGGTGAAGTAAGGGACCATTTAAAGAATGTGATTTCAGGGTCCCTGAAAGATCTCTCCTCACATGCTGAAGGCTGATGTTCCAAATACTATCTGCTTCATCTTATTCAATTTCATTTAATATTATGTTTAATTCTATTTCATTTAATATTTCATTTAATATTATGTTACTCTATCCCTTCGCTTTCCCTCCCTCTTCTTTTTCCTCTCCCTCACCCTCTCTCTTTCCCTATCTGGGCTGTCTTGGTGGGCTTCCCAAAGTCCCCAAAAACTTTGGTAGGGAGCTGGTACAAGCTACCCAAGGTCCAGTTCCACTGATTAGGCCTGCAAAGTCAGCACTTTCATCTGCTAATTATTTTTTAGCTTAACATTAAGATGCAAATGTTTCTGGAGGAATATACTTTAAGTTCTAGGTGGTAGCAATGTGTCTTTATTTTCTTCATTATTTGTGTGTGTTTTTTTTGCAACTAACATGTATTACTGTCATAGTCAATAAATAAATAAATATCTAAGGGAAAGAAAGAAATTGATAGCATGATTTGGAGAATGCTATTCCTTGGCAGGAATCAATCATTTGTTCCCTTTCTGTGACTTTTACCACAATTTCTAAGGATCTTGGCTGTAGGCAGAGGTGATGATTGGCTATCTGGGGTATGTATTCTATTATTCTTGTCTTTCATCTTTACGTTTCTGACAGTTTTCCTTAGGAATAAAAGAAGACTATGAAGTACTGCCACATAAGATACATATTTTTCCTTCTTGGGATTGGTACAGCTTGTAAATTGCAAATGTGACAATTATTTGATGTCTTTATCTGCTTTTTGGCCTTAGCAGTTTCCTCATACTTTCCCTTTTTCCTTCTCTAAATATGAAATTCCAGAATGTTTGAGCTTTTACCTCATTTTCTGTGGAAGCCTTCAGTATGTCACACCAATTTCCCATGTTCATAGGGATGTATATTTCAGTAGAATGGCACATTGATTTGTGCAATGAATAAGTGTAAACACTAAAAGCATTTTCTGATAATTATGTGCAAAAAAATAAAATTTATAAATACATCCTTAGAATCCGCTTAAAGTAGCAATTTCTCTGGCACATGGACATGTTTGTCTTCCTTGAAAAAATTTTAAATTCATGTCTATCCATTTGAAGAAACTGTGACAGAACAGTTATGACTTTTCCCAGTGAGAAAAAAAGAAATTAGTCTTTAACATTTCATTGACTCTGTCTGGTCAGATGTCTCAGCAAACACATCAGATTATGACACACAAATTCAATTCCTGAATCCATTTCTCCTTTTTTTTTTAATTTCTTGTTTTTTTAGACATTTGTCATTTATATCCCTCACAAAGTGATAATCCCCTCCCCCAGACTACTACCCCTCTGACATCACATACAGCCATTACATTTCCACTGTCTCTAATCCTAATGTCTCTAATCCTAATATCCACTGTGTATAATCCTAATATATATATATATATATATTTACAAGAAGTGGAGTAACTAGATAAATATATAAATATATAAAATTATAGTTGACATTCATTATTGTTCAGCTTCACGTGTTACAGTGCAGTGATCAGGCGTCTACATCATCCCTCAAGTGGTCTCCCTAATAAGTCAAGTATCCATCGGATACCCTACATAATCTTTAAAACTTTATTGCTCTCACATTGCTCTGAAGTGGCTTTTTCTTTGTGAGGCAAGAATATTAGAGTTTCAATTAGTCTGGTATTAAAGAACTTGAGGACACTACCAGTAAACGTCTGGGCCATCATACCACACAGGCCTAGAAAAAAAGCAGCGTATTTTTCAGACTCAGAAAAACTCTCTTCAATAAAATAATTACTTGTCATACTGACAACTTGAATAAGGAAGTGGCACAATATTTTTCAAGTACTGAAAGAAAACAACTGCCAATCCAGAATCCCATGTGTAGTGAAAACATCATTAATAAAGGGGAAATCAAGACATACTTCAGTAAAGAAAAGCTACTATAATTTGTTATGAGCAGAACTACTTTAGTTGAATAGCTAAAGGAAATTTGCTAAAAGTAAAAAAAATTATAACAGAAAGAATCTTTGAACATCAGGAAGCAAGAAAGAACAACAGAAAAAGTAAAAATATGTGTAAAGATAGTAGACTTCCCTTTTCTAATTGACTTTTCTCAGGTATATTTGACAATTTGAAGCAAAAAATATAAGTCAGATGTGATTCTAAATTTGTATGGAGGAAATTTTTAAAACACTTATATTATAGATGGGAGAGTAAAGGCATGTAAATGGACAAGTTTCTGTATTTCACTTCAACTGATAAAGTGCTAATGACAATTGACTGTTGAGCTATATGAGCAATGTGATGATGCAATAATGATATGTATGACTCCATTTACACAATATTCTCAAAATGACAAAACTATAGTGATGGAGAACAAATTAGTGGTTGACAAGCATTAGGGATAGTAAGAGGAAGGAATGAGTGTGACTATAAAGGGGTATCAGGAGGGAGATTTTTGTGGTAATGGAATAGTTTTGTATCTTGATTGCAAAAGTAGTTTTATGAATCTACACTTAATAAAATGGCACAGACTATACACATTCATTGTAACAATGTCAATTTCTTGGTTTTCATACTGTACTACTATTATGTAAGATGGAACCATTGGGGGACACTTGGGGAACTGTGCATAGATCTCTCTCTACTATCTTTGCAACTTCTTGTGAACCTATAATTGGTTCAGTATAACAAGATTTAAACAAAAACTTGCATCATCGATCAACATGGTAATAAATTAACTAACTTTTGGGAATAGGTTCAGAGTGAAGAGATTTTTTTTTCTTTTTAGAGTTTAGTAAGTCTAAAGCTCAGCAAGATGGAGTCATTCAAGGGGGGGGTTATTTCCATGTAGAACTCCCTCACATTAAATAAATAATGTACCTGTGTTTTTGGTTGTTTTGTTTTTGTTTTTGTTTTTTGATAAACATGATACTTGTGTGGCAGGGTGAAAGTTCAATAAAACATGGTTCCCACCCTCTGTAGGCCTAATGACTGGTGGGAACATATAGTCATGTAAGAAATCTAGAGCCGTCAAGTGCTATGGATTATGTACTGTTTGTACAGAATTAAGAATTCATGACAGCTATAGCACTATCAATGCTTCCTAGGGACCCCAGAGCATGCTTTCTGAAGGAGGGAATCCTCCAGCTAAGACTTGAAAGATGAATAGTTCTCCACGTAGATGAGGATGGGGAATAGGACACATTATTTTTCTTTGTAAATTTAGCACCTAGAGTCAATGCTGCTATTAAAGAGGTATTCCATAATGTGTGAAGCTTTGAGTAATCAGGATTTTATCAACAGAGGGAGTTGGACTTTAACCATGAAAGGCAGAAAAAGAACAAATTTTCATTTTTATTTCCCTGCGTAGGGCTCTACCAGTTTCTATGACAATTTATAGAATCTATGGTGGAAATAGACCAAACTTAATATATTCCATCTTTTTCAGTCATGCACATACGTGGAGATTTCCCCAAGATGACTGACTGTGTCTTACATATTCCTCTGGTGCCCTCAGCCAACTTATTGACATGGAAGCCTAGAGTTACCATAGTTGCTTTTTGGAAATACGATCAATTTTTTTTATGAATTTAGTAAGGGTGTTATTTTTTAATGCAACTGAAAGTTTATAAATGAAACTTTGAATGTATATCCATTGTTTAACTTTTGCTTTCTGGCCTTAAACTAAAAAGGTTATTTGATTATAATAAAATATTATGTTGTAAAATATTTAATATAAATATTATTCCATAGCATAAACAAATGAAATTTGCTAAACTTAAATTTCCCATTGTCTTTTGTTATTAAAACAATTTCCTACACTTTCTTAGCTTTTAAAATGTTATTTCCATTATTGTCCCCAAATCCAGGTACATAACTTGGATGTTTCTCTCTAATTCTCTGTAGATTCAGCTCTCCCTTCTTCATTCACATAGGCAAACCCAACAGTTGGAGGGAAGAAGGAAAATAAACAATATAATGGGTTGGCGCAGAAGGAAATCTACTGCTCTTCTATGATATGAATTTAAGCTAGAGAGAAGTATACACTGCAAAGTGTTGGCAGAGTTGGTGCATCCTAGAATATCATTCACTTTTATATTTTCCATGAGCCTTGGAACCTCTAGTCAGGAATTATGTGGACATTCCAATGTTTTGAACTGGATTTATATTCTTTTTCCTCAAAGAAGTCTATGAAGTGTTCAATTTGGATTTATCTAGTTAATATAATCCATTTAAATGAACAATTCAGATGATTTACATCACAAACTATAAAATAAGCAACTTCTGAAATTTTCACTTTTTTGGAATTCTATTTGTGAAATAATGAGAAATGCAAGAGTAACACATTCAATGTTCATCACTAGAAATGACAAATGCACATAAAATATACATACACAAATGTGATAGATGTATATACACAAAATAAATATATATGTATGTATTATAAATAGATGTCTTTCTTTTTTTTTTTTAAAGATTTTATTGGGGAAGGGGAACAGAACTTTTTATTGGGGAACAGTGTGTACTTCCAGGACTTTTTTTTCCAAGTCAAGTTGTTGTCCTTTCAATCTTAGTTGTGGAGGGTGCAGCTCAGCTCCAGGTTCAGTTGCCATTGCTAGTTGCAGGGGGCGCAGCCCACCATCCCTTGCGGGACTTGAGGAATTGAACTGGCAACCTTGTGGTTGAGAGCCCACTGGCCCATGTGTGAATCGAACCGGCAGTCTTCGGAGTTAGGAGCATGGAGCTCTAACCTCCTGAGCCACTGGGCCGGCCCCTAGATATCTTTCTTGTGTGTGCTAATAATTACTCCTTCATGCCAGTCACTCTACTCAAAATTGTGTTCATTTTTTCATTTCATCATCATAAGGACCCTATGAGATATATAATATTGCTGTCACCATTTTATAGAAGAGACAACTGAAGGTCAGTAAAGTTAAGTGACTTGCTCAAGTTCCTCAGCTACTAAGGAGTAGAGCCAGAATATTGAGAAAAAAAAAAAAAAGCTGGCCTGACTTTAGAACCCACATACTCAGACACTAGGTACCCTATACAACCCCACTGAAGTTCTCTAAGCATAGCAATATGCATGGGAGTATGTATTTCTTAAACTTGGTTACTTAATTTTTTAAAAACGTAGTCTATATTTCTCAAATGGTGTATTGAAATTAATTCATTATTGAGAATTCTTCTTAAAAGCTATTTTACAGCAAATATCCCAAATGGGGGAAAAGTGATATTTTCAAGGGATAGAAATTAAACAATCCATATCGCCATGTTTCCCCTGGAAACACCACGTTTTGGCTCAGTGCTGGACAAGCATCAGGACTGGGCAGGCTCTAGTAGATGTCCAAGAGCCCCTTTATGATTGTTTAGCAGGAGGTACTTGAGCAGAGTTAAGCCAGGCCCTTGTGTGAGTCCTGGCCTCTCCTCTGTGAACAGCTAATAGAAGATAGGCTTCATGTGTTCTAGTGTGGGAGAATTTTAGAACATGGCATGGTCTTTTTAGTCACATGTTCACATATGAGCTGCTTCACAGAATGATAGAACTGGAAGGTATCAGGGAGAATGTCTCATCTAACTCCCACATTTTGCAATCATATGTAGGAAGTAAAGTGATTGGCTCAAAGACAGGCAGATAATCAAATGCTGAGTTAGTTTAGGAGTGGAGATATCCTGACTCAAACATAGTGATTTCAGCCCCCTAACATCAGCTGAGAAGTATTCTTTTCATTGCAAATGTGAAACTGTGTAATTCAAAGTGGCTGGTGTCTAAAGCAGGTATTGTTGGTTCATGTAACTGAAACAGCCACACAATATCAGCAGGAACCAACTTTTCTCTCCATCTTTTTTTTCTTTTTTTACCAACACTTCCCCTGTATTGACTCCTTTCTCATGCTTCTGTCTGTAGCAAGATATCTTCTCTCTACAGCAGATGGAGCCTCAGTATCCTCTTAAGTTCAAGTGCAGAGGAAATGAGAATTTTTCTTTCTCCAAACAATTTCAAACTAAAATCTTGGGTTCAACTTTTGCAGGCCAACATGGGAATTGTCGCTATTCCTGAAAAATAACTAATGGCAGGGCAATGGGATGCACCAATTTGGTGAGGCAGGGTCTAGGTTACATGCCCATCTCCAGAGCCCTTTTAAAACCACAGTGGGGCTGGGGTATTTGGGATGTTTTCAACAGGAGAAGTGTAAATGACTGAAGAATGTCAAAACAGAGTATGTCTGTTACATGAATGTAAATAACACTATTATAAAGTATGGAAGTGGCTAGTGACCTTTAAAGAAGGGAATAAAAGTTTCTATATCACTGAATGAAGATATATCAAGATTTGTGTTATAAGTATTGTTCTAGTTATATTATATTAAGTTATAAATCAACTTAAACAAAGGAGGGATAGGAAAATATTTTTAACAATGACCAAAAAGCCAAAGTGTACTACATATTATTGGGAGGAAGAGCAGAAAGGGAAAGTGTTATCTCAACAGCAGGAAGTGGAAATGATGATAACATGAAATCAATATTCAACTATCCTAACAATGCAAAGGTTCTTCTGCCAAATATTTACCACATTTCATCTACTCTCCCCACCTAACACTCTTCATCTTTTTGCTTGAATATTTCTTTTTATTTTTGCATAATATCATTATTTAACATATTATATAATAAATGCATTTGTTATTTCTAGGGTTTACTGACTGTGTTCCCTACTAGAATGTAAGCTCTCAAAAGACAAATATATTGATGTTTAGAAGAGGGCCCAGCACACAGTATTCACTCAATAAATATTTGTTTAATGCTATAATGTTGTATGGTAACCATTAACTATGGGTGACTATTTAAATTCAAATGTATTAAAATGAAATTAATTTTAAAGTCAGTACATCAGTCACAGTAATCACATTTTAAGTGCTTAATAATCATATGTGCTAGAGGATACCATATTAAAAGGTGCAAATATAGAACATTTCTATAATTTTAGAAAGTTCTATTGGACATTATTCATTCAATCAATGAGTAAATATTCAGAGTAATGAAGAAGACAAGTAGATGTCATTATAATAATTGTCAGGCTAATGAGATTAACGTTTAAAAGTAGAAAGCTATACCAAATCCTTAAAGACCTTTGTAGAAAATCAGAAACAATTAATAGTATCCAGTTGGAAAAGTTTTCAATAAAACCTAAATATGAATTTGATTCTAAATCAATTATGTAAAATCAGGGAAGCTAGATGATTTGGGGACTGATCTGAAAGTGGAAATTAGTAAATCTTAGGTAAGTCTTTAAATAAAATGCTCAGAGTTTTTATTTTAAAATAGCATAAGTAAAACCTTTCTAGCCTATTATCTTCATTAAAATCACTTCATAAAAATAATAGGAAACATACATAATCCCTATTTGCAATGAAACTATTTGACATTTGTAAACCTGAATTATAACATAGGAACATGGAGAGCAAATAAAGGGATTGGATATGACAGTATATCAGCTTTTTAGTGTTTCATTTTTAATTATAAACAGACAGCCAGCAAGGATCACCAGACATTTGTGGAAAGCTTCTACCATGGATAAAAGCAGCCAAGAAAAACTGAAGAAAAAAATAGTGTGGGAAGCAAGAGACAATATAAGGAGCAGAAAAAAATGTCCTTAAAGAAAGAAGATTATATTGCATTCAGGAAATAAAAACATATTGTTATAAAAAGGAGGGAGAAAGGGAAAAAGGAAGGAAGGAAACTCTGAAATTAAAAATAAGATGTCAAAAATTTCAAAAAAATTTTTTTTTAAAAAAAGGGAGTGTTGGGTAAAGAAAAAAAAGGGGTGAAATCAATCTAGGAGTTCCAAAATCTAACTAACAGGAGTTCCATGGAGAGTGAAGGAAGATAAAGGAGAAAAACTACCAAAAAACAATAAAAGTAAATTTCCCAGAACCAAATACTCCATTAATATAAAAAGGAAAATGGAAGGAAATGTAAACATTGTATATTGCATGACAAAACAATAATAAGTAGTATTTATATAGTTATGATAATAGACTTTAAAATGTGATATATCTACATTGAGCAATGGGGGAAAAGGAACGGGTGATGAGAGCTAAAAAATTTCATCTACTGAAAAAGAAAAACCAATACAAAATCTAAAATTGGTAATTGAAATAAAATAGAACTCTGTGCATATTATTTGGAAATATGGTATATTTTTAAAACGTTTAAATTAATTAGAAAGTGAAGGACTGTTCTTTTTAATATATGTTTCTATAGCTTTTTAAGGTTTTTACTTGCTTTTTAAAACTATCTGCAAGTAGTAATTAAAAAAAAACATTAAAAAAGTAAACATTAAACAAAACCTATAATTACTCAAGAACTAAAGACACTTTATTATATTTGCTTTTTAGCCCATTTTATAGAAAATGTTATTATTTGCTTAAGCCTCTACATTTATTCCATAACCAAAGGAAACCTCAGCTTTGCACTTTTATTTTTCTTAGAGTTGTAGATCCATCTAAGTGTTTTTGTATTATTATTCAAATGTTTATTTCTAGGGATTTGCAATAACTATAGGTCACAAAATGGAAGAGAGTAAATTAGATGTAGCGCTAGATTACGTATTGTGTAAGATTCTTCCATTACTATTCTCTAATTTTTATAAACACTTCCTGTTTTCCCAATAGTTGAAAAACTGCCTCTACCTTCCTACTCTAATTTAAAAATGTTTTTTTTTAATTAAAATACTATTTATGCTAGTGATTTGGAGAAGCTTCTTTCTATATATGAAACTTTGTAGCAATTTCATTTTCTACCAGTAAATGTTTAACCTTAATGTCACATTTTTATCACACCTTTTTAGAGTGTGTTACATAGTCCGATGGAGACATTCAATCATGCATGCCTACATGAAGCATACTCCTTCAATAAATACTTACCAAGAGCTCACTGAAACTACATCACTCATTGAGAGTTTTTCAAGCCTCTCACTAGAGCAAAGATTTGTGCCAGTAAATTCAAAATTGTAATTTCCTACAGTTTTCTGATTGGGTAATGGTCTGAAATAAAGTGTCTTACATTTAATATCTGTTTTCTTCTTCTCTGTAGGAGAATAGTTGACTAAATTAATATCAGTGATATTTTGAATGCTAAATTTTATAAATACAAGATGTGTCTTCTTATGATCACAAATCACTCGTATCTATCTCTTTAAACTGCAACAGTATCCACTGAGATGTTTGTTACAGTAGGGAATAACCAATCTCAGACCAACTTTTGAAAAATGCCTCCTCCTAACACCTTACCCACATTTCAGGAGGCCCCTGTTGTGAAATATGTAGTCTGTGTCCAATTATTTGCTCTGGTAGATGTCCCCTCATCTCTGAAAGATGTTAACTGAAAGCTTAAATTAACATATTTGATACAGTTCACTAGTGAAGCCATCTGGTCCCAGACTTTTGCTTTTGGGAAGGTTTCTGATGACTGATTCAATTTCCTTACTGTTGGTTGGTCTATTTAGATTTTCCAGTTCTTCATGATTCACCCTAGGAAGGCTATATGTTTCTAAGAACATGTCCATTTCTTCTAGGGTATTGAATTTTGTGGCATATAGTCCTTCATAGTATTCTTGGATGATCCTTTGTATTTCTGTGGTGTCTGTGATAACTTCCCCTCTTTCATTTCTGATTTTATTTGTGTCTTTTCTTTTTTTATCTTAGTGAGTCTAGCCAGGGGTTTGTCAATTTTATTAATCTTTTCAAAAAACCAGCTCTTTGTTGCATTATTTTTTTTCTATTGTCTTTTTGTTCTCTTTTTCATTTAGTTCTTCTCTGATTATTATTTCCTTCCTTCTACTGACTTTGGGTTTCACTTGTTATTCTTCTTCTAGTACTTTTAGGTGTAACATGAAGTTATTTATCTGGGATTTTTCTTCTTTCTTGAGATAGGCCTGTAATGATATATATTTCCCTCTTAAAACTGCTTTCACTGCATCCAAAAATTTGATAGGATGTATTTTCATTGTCGTTTGTTTCTATGTATCTTTTGATCTCTCCTCATATTTCTTCTTTGACCCAGTCATTCGTTAAAAGTAAGTTGTTTACTCTCCATATATTTGTGGTTTTTCCTGCTTTCTCTTTGCAGTTGATATCCAATTTCAAAGGCATTATGATCAGGGAATATGCTTGGGATGATTTTTTTTTTTTTTTTAATTAAATTTATTGGGGTGACAATTGTTAGTAAAATTACATAGATTTCAGGTGTACAATTCTGTATTACATCATCTATAAATCCCATTGTATGTTCATCACCCAGAGTCAGTTCTTCCATCACCATATATTCGATCCCCCTTACCCTCACCTCCCCCCCACCCCCCTTACCCTCTGGCAACCACTAAACTATTGTCCGTGTCTATGAGTTTCTGTTTCTCATTTGTTTGTCTTGTTCTTTTGTTGTTTTTGGTTTATATACCACATATCAGTGAAATCACATGGTTCTCTGCCTGACTTGTTTCGCTCAGCATTACTCTCTCAAGATCCATCCATGTTGTCACAAATGTTCCTATATCATCTTTTCTCACTGCCGAATAGTATTCCATTGTGTATATGTACCACAACTTCTTTATCCATTCATCTATCGAAGGACATTTTGGTTGTTTCCATGTCTTGGCCACCGTAAACAAAGCTGCAATGAACATTGGAGCACACGTGTCTTTATCTCTAAATGTTTTCAGATTTTTTGGGTAGATACCCAGGAGAGGGATTGCTGGGTCATATGGCAATTCTATTCGTAATTCTTTGAGGAACCTCCACACTGCCTTCCATAACGGCTGCACCAGTCTGCATTCCCACCAACAGTGTATGAGGGTTCCTTTTTCTCCACAACCTCTCCAACATTTGTTACTATTTGTCTTGTTGATGATAGCCATTCTGACTGGGGTGAGGTGATATCTCATTGTGGTTTTGATTTGCATTTCTCTGATGATTAGTGATGTTAAGCATCTTTTCATATGTCTATTGACCATTTGTATGTCCTCTTTGGAGAAATGTCTTTTCAGGTCCTCTGCCCATTTTTTAATTGTATTGTTTGTCTTTTTATTGTTGAGCTGTATGACTTCCTTATATATTTTGGATATTAGCCCCTATCGGAGGTGTTGTTTGCAAAAATCTTCTGCCATTCAGTTGGTTCCTCTTTATTTTGTCAATGGTTTCTTTTGCTGTGCAGAAGCTTTTAAGTTTCATATAGTCCCATTCGTTTATTTTAGCTTTTACTTCCATTGCCTTTGGAGTCAAGTTCATAAAATGCTCTTTGAACCCAAGGTCCATAAGTTTAGTACCTATGTTTTCTTCTATGCAGTTTATTGTGTCAGGTCTTATGCTTAAGTCTTTGATCCATTTTGAATTAACTTTGGTACATGGTGACAAATAGCAGTCCAGTTTCATTCTTTTGCACGTGGCTATCCAATTCTCCCAGCACCATTTATTGAAGAGGCTGTCTTTTCTCCATTGTATGTTTTTGGCTTCTTTGTGGAAAATTATCTGTCCATATTTATATGGGTTTTTTCTGGGTTCTCAATTCTATTCCATTGGTCTATGTGTCTGTTTTTCTGCCAATACCATGCTGTTTTGATTATTGTAGCCCTGTAGTACAAGCCAAAGTCAGGAAGTGTGATATTTACAGCATTACTCTTTTTTCTTAAGATTGCTTTGGCTATTCGGGGTCTTTTGTGGTTCCAAACAAATCTGATGTTTTTTTGTTCTATTTCTTTAAAATATGCCATTGGGATTTTTATGGGGGTTGCATTAAATCTATATTTTGCTTTAGATAATATGGTCATTTTAACTATATTGATTTTTCCAATCCATGAAAACGGAATATCTTTTCATTTCTTTGTGTCTTCTTGAATTTCTTTTAAAAATGTCATAATTTTCAGTATATAAGTCTTTCACATCCTTGGTTAAGTTTATTCCTGGGCATTTTATTCTTGTTGTTGCAATTACAAAATGAATTTATTTTTTATTTATTTTTCTGAGATTTCATTGTTAGTATATAGGAATGCAATGGACTTTTGTACGTTGATTTTGTAGCCAGCAACTTTACTGAATTCGTTTATTGTTTCTAATAGCTTTTGGGGGGAGTCTTTATGGTTTTCTACATATAGCATCATGTCATCTGCAAAAAGTGAAAATTTAACTTCTCCCTTCCAATTTGGATGTCTTTTATTTCTTTCTCTTGCCTGATTGCTCTGGCTAGGACTTCCAACACTATTTTGAAAAACAGAGGTGATAGGGGACAGCCCTGTCGTGTTCCTGAACATAGAGCAAAGGGCTTCAGTTTTTCATTATGGTAGTAGCTGTCAGTTTGTCATATATGGCCTTTATTTTATTGAGGTATTTTCCTTCTATACCCATTTTATTACATGTTTTAATCATAAATGGACGTTGTAGCTTGTCAGATGCTTTTTTGGCATCTATTGATATAATCATATGATTTTTGTCCTTGATTTTGTTTATGTGGTGTATCACATTGATTGATTTGCGTATATTGAACCATCCTTGTGCCCTTGGGATGAACCCCACTAGGTCGTGATATATAATCTTTTTAATGCATTGTTGCATTCGATGTGTAGAATTTTGTTTAGGATTTTTGCATCTGTATTCATCAGAGATATTGGTGTGTAATTTTCTTTTTTGTGTGTTATCCTTACCAGGTTTTGGTATCAGGGTAATGTTGGCCTCATAAATGAGTTAGGGAGTATTGTCTCAGTTTCAATTCTTTGGAAGAGTTTGAGTAGGACAAGTATTAGATCCTCTTTGAATGTTTGGTACAATTCACTAGTGAAGCCATCTGGTCCCAGACTTTTGCTTTTGGGAAGGTTTCTGATGACTGATTCAATTTCCTTACTGTTGGTTGGTCTATTTAGATTTTCCAGTTCTTCATGATTCACCCTAGGAAGGCTATATGTTTCTAAGAACATGTCCATTTCTTCTAGGGTATTGAATTTTGTGGCATATAGTCCTTCATAGTATTCTTGGATGATCCTTTGTATTTCTGTGGTGTCTGTGATAACTTCCCCTCTTTCATTTCTGATTTTATTTGTGTCTTTTCTTTTTTTATCTTAGTGAGTCTAGCCAGGGGTTTGTCAATTTTATTAATCTTTTCAAAAAACCAGCTCTTTGTTGCATTATTTCTTTTTCTATTGTCTTTTTGTTCTCTTTTTCATTTAGTTCTTCTCTGATTATTATTTCCTTCCTTCTACTGACTTTGGGTTTCACTTGTTATTCTTCTTCTAGTACTTTTAGGTGTAACATGAAGTTATTTATCTGGGATTTTTCTTCTTTCTTGAGATAGGCCTGTAATGATATATATTTCCCTCTTAAAACTGCTTTCACTGCATCCAAAAATTTGATAGGATGTATTTTCATTGTCGTTTGTTTCTATGTATCTTTTGATCTCTCCTCTTATTTCTTCTTTGACCCAGTCATTCGTTAAAAGTAAATTGTTTACTCTCCATATATTTGTGGTTTTTCCTGCTTTCTCTTTGCAGTTGATATCCAATTTCAAAGGCATTATGATCAGGGAATATGCTTGGGATGATTTTTTTTTTTTAATTAAATTTATTGGGGTGACAATTGTTAGTAAAATTACATAGATTTCAGGTGTACAATTCTGTATTACATCATCTATAAATCCCATTGTATGTTCATCACCCAGAGTCAGTTCTTCCATCACCATATATTCGATCCCTTTACCCTCACCTCCCCCCACCCCCTTACCCTCTGGCAACCACTAAACTATTGTCTGTGTCTATGAGTTTCTGTTTCTCATTTGTTTGTCTTGTTCTTTTGTTGTTTTTGGTTTATATACCACATATCAGTGAAATCACATGGTTCTCTGCTTTTCTGTCTGACTTGTTTCGCTCAGCATTACTCTCTCAAGATCCATCCATGTTGTCACAAATGTTCCTATATCATCTTTTCTCACTGCGAATAGTATTCCATTGTGTATATATACCACAACTTCTTTATCCATTCATCTATCGAAGGACATTTTGGTTGTTTCCATGTCTTGGCCACCGTAAACAAAGCTGCAATGAACATTGGAGCACACGTGTCTTTATCTCTAAATGTTTTCAGATTTTTGGGTAGATACCCAGGAGAGGGATTGCTGGGTCATATGGCAATTCTATTCGTAATTCTTTGAGGAACCTCCACACTGCCTTCCATAACGGCTGCACCAGTCTGCATTCCCACCAACAGTGTATGAGGGTTCCTTTTTCTCCACAACCTCTCCAACATTTGTTACTATTTGTCTTGTTGATGATAGCCATTCTGACTGGGGTGAGGTGATATCTCATTGTGGTTTTGATTTGCATTTCTCTGATGATTAGTGATGTTGAGCATTTTTCATATGTCTATTTGCCATTTGTATGTCCTCTTTGGAGAAATGTCTCTTCAAGTCCTCTGCCCATTTTTCAATTGGGTTGTTTGTTTTTTTGTTGTTGAGTTGCATGAGTTCCTTGTATATTCTGGATACTAGCCCCTTATCGGAGGCACTGTTTGCAAAAATCTTCTCCCATTCAGTTGGTGGCCTCTTTATTTTGTCAATGGTTTCTTTTGCTGTGCAGAAGCTTTTAAGTTTCATATAGTCCCATTCGTTTATTTTAGCTTTTACTTCCATTGCCTTTGGAGTCAAGTTCATAAAATGCTCTTTGAACCCAAGGTCCATAAGTTTAGTACCTATGTTTTCTTCTATGCAGTTTATTGTGTCAGGTCTTATGCTTAAGTCTTTGATCCATTTTGAATTAACTTTGGTACATGGTGACAAATAGCAGTCCAGTTTCATTCTTTTGCACGTGGCTATCCAATTCTCCCAGCACCATTTATTGAAGAGGCTGTCTTTGCTCCATTGTATGTTTTAGCTTCTTTGTCAAAAATTATCTGTCCATATTTATGTGGTTTTATTTCTGGGTTCTCAATTCTATTCCATTGGTCTATGTGTCTGTTTTTCTGCCAATACCATGCTGTTTTGATTATTGTAGCCCTGTAGTACAAGCCAAAGTCAGGAAGTGTGATACCTCCATTATAGTTCTTTTTCTTAAGATTGCTTTGGCTATTCGGGGTCTTTTGTGGTTCCAAACAAATCTGATGATTTTTTGTTCTATTTCTTTAAAATATGCCATTGGGATTTTGATGGGGATTGCATTGAATCTGTATATTGCTTTGGGTAATATGGCCATTTTAACTATGTTGATTCTTCCAATCCATGAGCACGGAATGTCTTTCCATTTCTTTGTGTCTTCTTCAATTTCTTTCAAAAATGTCTTATAGTTTTCAGCATATAGGTCTTTCACATCCTTGGTTAAGTTTATTCCTAGGTATTTTATTCTTTTTGCTGCAATTGCAAAAGGAATTGTTTTTTTGTATTTCTTTTTCTGAGATTTCATTGTTAGTATATAGGAAGGCAATGGACTTTTGTGCGTTGATTTTGTAGCCGGCAACTTTACTGTATTCGTTGATTGTTTCTAATAGCTTTTTGGTGGAGTCTTTAGGGTTTTCTATATATAGCATCATGTCATCTGCAAAGAGTGATAATTTAACTTCTTCATTCCCAATTTGGATGCCTTTTATTTCTTTCTCTTGCCTGATTGCTCTGGCAAGGACTTCCAACACTATGTTGAAAAGCAGAGGTGATAGGGGACATCCCTGTCGTGTTCCTGAACGTAGAGCAAAGGGCTTCAGTTTTTCTCCATTAATTATGAGATTAGCAGAGGGCTTGTCATATATGGCCTTTATTATGTTAAGGTATTTTCCTTCTATACCCATTTTATTAAGTGTTTTAATCATAAATGGATGTTGTATCTTGTCAAATGTTTTTTTTCTGCATCAATTGATATAATCATATGATTTTTGTCCTTTATTTTGTTTAAGTGATGTATCACATTGATGGATTCTTGGATGTTGAACCATCCTTGTGCCCCGGGGATGAACCCCACTTGGTCGTGATGAATAATCTTTTTAATGCATTGTTGTATTCGATTTGCTAGAATTTTATTTAGGATTTTTGCATCGGTATTCATTAGAGATATTGGTCTGTAGTTTTCTTTTTTGTGCTGTCCTTACCAGGTTTTGGTATCAGGGTAATGTTGGCCTCATAAAATGAGTTAGGGAGTACTGTCTCTTCTTCAATTTTTGGAAGAGTTTGTGCAGAATTGGTATTAGATCCTCTTTGAAGGTTTGGTAGAATTCACTAGTGAAGCCATCTGGTCCCGGACTTTTGCTTTTGGGAAGGTTTTGGATGACTGATTCAATTTAGTTACTGGTGATCGGTCTGTTTAGATTTTCCAGTTCTTCATGGTTCAGCCTTGGAAGGCTATATGTTTCTAAGAACTTGTCCATTTCTTCTAGGTTGTTGAATTTGGTGGCATATAGTCCTTCATAGTATTCTTGGATGATCCTTTGTATTTCTGTGGTGTCCGTGATAACTTCCCTTTTACGTTTCTGATTTTGTTAATCAGTGTCTTCTCTCTTTTATCTTAGTAAGTCTAGCCAAGGGTTTGTCAATTTTGTTAATCTTTTCAAAGAACCAGCTCTTTGTCACATTAATTTTTTCTATTGTCTTTTTGTTCTCTATTTCATTTAGTTCTGCTCTAATTTTTGTTATTTCCTTTCTTCTGCTGACCTTGGGTTTTACTTGTTCTTCTTTTTCTAGTTCTTTAAGGTGTAACATGAGGTTATTTATTTGGGAGTTTTCTTGTTTCTTGAGATAGGCCTGTAATGAGATAAATTTTCCTCTTAAAACTGCTTTCGCTGCATCCCAGAAATTTTGGTAGGATGTATTTTCATTGTCATTTGTTTCTATGTATCTTTTGATCTCTCCTCTAATTTCTTCTTTGACCCAGTCCTTCTTTAAAAGTATGTTGTTTAATCTCCATGTATTTGTGTTTTTCCCCGCTTTCTTTTTACAGTTGATATCCAATTTCAAAGCCTTGTGATCAGAGAATATGCATGGTATGATTTCAATCTTCTTAAATTTGTTGAGACTGATTTTATGTCCCAATATATGGTCTATCCTTGAGAATGTTCCATGTACACTAGAAAAGAATGTATAGTCTGATGTTTTAGGATGAAGTGCTCTATAAATGTCAATTATGTCCATTTCATCTAATGTGTCATTTAGGGCTACTATTTCGTTATTTATTTTCTGTTTGGATGATCTATCCATAGCTGTCAATGATGTATTTAAGTCCCCTAGTATAATTGTGTTTTGGTCAATTTCTCCCTTTAGTTCTGTTAGTAGTTGCTTGGTGTATTTCGGTGCTCCCTGATTGGGGGCATAAATATTGATGACTGTTATGTCTTCTTGTTGTACAGTCCCCTTCACCATTATGAAATGTCCATCTTTATCTCTTGTTATCTTTTTCACCTTGAAGTCTGTTTCATCTGATATCATTATGGCTACACCTGATTTTCTCTGGGTACCATTTGCTTGGAGTGTCAATTTCCACCCTTTCACTTTGAGTCTATGCTTGTCCTTGTAGCTGAGATGTGTCTCTTGGAGACAGCATATGGTTGGGTTTAGGTTTTTTGATACAATCTGCTACTCTGTGCCTTTTTATTGGTGAGTTCAGTCCATTTACATTTAGGGTGATTATTGATATGTGAGGATTTCCTGTCATTGTATCTTTAGTTTTCTGGTAAGGCTGTGTCTCCATTGTTTCTTTGCCTTTTTGTTGTTTTCTATTATTTCTGTGTGGTGGTATTCTATGATATTTCCCTCTGTTTCTTCTTTTTTTTCAGTATATATTTCAATTCTGGATTTATTTTGAGTGGTTACCCTTAAGTTTATGTAAAAGAAAGTTTGATATTTAGAGTATTCCATTTTCTTCAGCACGCTTACTTTCTCCATTCCCATATTTCGGTTCAGGCCTTTACTCTCCCCCCTTTTGAGTTTTGGTTGCCACAAATTGTCCCTGTTGATGGTGGTCGAATAGCCTCCTTTAGTATTTCTTGTAGTGCAGGTCGTGTATTAGAAAATTCCCTCAGCTTCTGTATGTCTGGAAAGGTCTTTATTCCTCCTTCATATCTAAAGGATATCTTTGCTGGATATATTATTCTTGGCTCATGATTTCTCTCTTTCAATAGTTTGAATATTTGGTTCCACTCCTCCTGGCTTGTAGAGTTTCTGCTGAAAAATCTGATGATAATCTAATGGGCTTTCCTTTGTAAGTTACCGTCTTCTTTTCCCTGGCTGCCTTGAGGATTCTTTCTTTGTCGTTGATTTTAGACAGCTTCAATACAATGTGCCTTGGAGAAGGCCTGTTGGGATTGAGGTAACTAGGTGTTCTATTTGCTTCTTGGATTCGAGGGTCCAGTTCTGTCCACAAATTTGGGAAGTTCTCATCGACAATTTGTTTGAATATATTCTCTGTTCCTTCTCTCTTTCTTCTCCTTCTGGTATGCCCATTATTCTTATATTGCTCTTTCTGATGGAGTCAGAAAGTTCTTGTAGAGTTCTTTCATTTCTTTTAAGTCTCAAGTCTCTTTCTTCTTCTCTGTGTCATTTCCAGGTTTCTATCTTCGATGTCACTGATTCTTTCCTCCATCTGGTCAACTCTACTACCTAAGCTGGTTATTTCATTCTTAATTTCTTCTATTGAGTTCTTAATCTCCAGAAATTCTATTTGGTTCTTTTTAAGATTTCAATCTCTTTCGTAAAATGCTCATGCTGTTCTTTGATTGAGTTTCTGAGTTCCTTTAACTGCCTATCTGTGTTTTCTTGTATCTCGTTGAGTTTTTTCAGAACTGCAATCTTGAATTCTCTGTCATTTAAGTCACATATTTCTGTATCTTTAAGTGCCTTCTCTGGAGATTTTTCACTTTCTTTCTGAGCTATCTTGTTGCCTTGGTTATTCATGGCGATTACTGGTTTACTATTTCTCTTCCTAGACATCTACAGGAGTGACTTCTGCAACAGGTTGATAGAAAGCGGTCTTTCTTTTGTTTGCCAGTACTTGTTGGTAGAATGTTTTATTATTTCTCCAACTGCAACTTATTTTCCTTCTCCCACACAGTAGTGCTATGTTTTCTCTGCACTATTCCAACTTCTCACACAATGGGGGATTCCCTGGGAGACAGGCTTCTCCTCTGTTAATAGTTCATCTAGGTCACAGGGCGCAGTGTCCCGGTGGGTATGCGGAGAGCTTTGATGTTCCAAAGCTCTTCCAGCTCCTGATTCAGAGCCCGTATTTCAGCAGTTCTGTTTACTCCTGCAGGGATCCGCCCAGATAGGTGGGGTCAGGGCGGGTGAGTTGTGAGAGGTGGCCCAGAGCAATGGCGGCAACCACCACCACAGCTGGTCCTGCTTCCACAGCTCTCTCCCCTTTGCTGGAACTAGTTGGGCTGTGAAATTGTGTTTGCAGTCCACAGTTCTCAAAACAGCAAATTTTCTGTTGTTTTGATCTGACACTGCTACTGTTTCGCTTCTAGCACCGGGCAGGTGGGGGCGGGGCGAGCTCTGGGAGGGGAGGGAGGGGGCGGCTAGTCTCAGTGCCTAAGGCTCCGTTCTCTGCTCGGCAGTGCGGGCTTAAACCACCGTTTTCAGCCTTTTTCCCTCAGTCTTTTCTCCGAGGTCTCTGCCGTGAGCGTTGGGTTCAGCCGTGTTATATGCTGTCCCCTCAGCCCTGTGGAGCCCTGGCGGAGCCCTAGCAGTCCGAGTTCTTCCCTCTCCCGCAGCTGCGGTAGTTCCGGGAAGCAGCGAGCTCGGCGCACTGAGCTAGGTCTGCGTCCTCCGCCCGCGCGTCTCCGTCTCCGCGCACTTCTCCCTTTCCTCCTCCTCCCTCCACTCGCGCGAATCTCCCACCTGTAGGTGATTTCAGTCGGTAGTGGGCCTCTTCGTGTTGCCTGTGTGCTGTGCAGGGAGTCCTTTGTGGAGTTTTTGTTGTTCGATTCGTTGTAAATTCCAGGGGAGCTTTACAGAGGCTCACCTCACGCCGCCATTTTTCCGGAAGTCAGCTTGGGATGATTTTAATCTTCTTAAATTTGCTGAGGCTAGTTTTATGTCCCACTATATGGTCTATCCTTGAGAATGTGCCATGTACACTAGAAAAGAATGTATAGTCTGATGTTCTAGTATGAAGTGCTCTTTAAATGTCATTTTTGTCCATTTCATCTAGTGTATAATTTAAAGCTATTATTTCTTTATTTATTTTCTGTTTGGATGATCTATCCGTAGCTGTCAGTGGTGTATTTTGGTCCCCTACTATATTTGTATTTTGGTCAATTTCTCCCTTTAGTTCTGTTAGTAGTTGCTTTGTATATTTCAGTGCTCCCTGACTGGGGGCATAAATATTGATGACTATTATGTCTTCTTGTTGTATAGTCCCCTTTATCATTATGAAATGTTCATCTTTGTCTCGTTACTTTTTTTATCCTAAAGTCTGTTTCATCTGACATCAGTATGACTATACTTGCTTTTCTCTGGATACCAATTTGCTTGGAGGGTCAGTATCCACATTTTCACTTTGAGTGTATATTTGTCCTTGTAGCTGAGATGTGTCTCTTGGAGGCAGCATATGGTTGGGTTTAGTTTTTTGATTCAATCTGCTACTCTGTGACTTTTTATTGGTGAGTTCAAGCCATTTACATTTAGGGTGATTATTGATATTTGAGAATTTCCTATCATTCTATCTCTGGTTTTCTGATAGGATGGTGTTTCCATTGTCTCTTTGCTTTTTGTTGCTGTCTATTATTTCAGTGTGGTGGTATTCTATGATG
The DNA here is from genome assembly GCF_036562045.2 of Rhinolophus sinicus. Classification (NCBI taxonomy): domain Eukaryota; kingdom Metazoa; phylum Chordata; class Mammalia; order Chiroptera; family Rhinolophidae; genus Rhinolophus; species Rhinolophus sinicus. Next base: position 112,478,894 of record NC_133755.1, read on the forward strand.
TTCCATCTATCTTCTTTTTTTATGTTATATATTTCGGTTCCGGATTTTTTAATTTTTTTTTTGAGTGGTTTCCATTAAGTTAATGTAAAACAAAGTTTGATGTTTAGACTATTCCATTTTTTTCAGTATGCTTGCTTTCCTCATTCCTTTGTGCCTCATAACTTTACTCCCCTTTTAAGTTTTTTGTTGTCACTAATTATCCCTATTTATGCTGTGAGTTGATTTCTGTGCTGCAGTAGCAAGTTGTTTTCTCCTCTTTTATTAAATGTTTTGTTTTGTATTTTTTTCTTCTTTGTATGTTATGTTTAAGTGTATAGTGTCATTTTTGGGGTAGGGGTTGCCATTTCTTGCTTCTGTCTGTTCATAGTATTACTCATGGTTCTGTATGCTTTTGTTTTTTGGTTACAGGCCAATAAATACTGAAGCCTCCTTCAGCATTTCTTATAGTGCAAGTAGTATCTTAGAAAATTCCCTCAGCTTCTGTATGTCTGGAAAGGTCTTTATTTCTCCTTCATATCTAAAGGATATCTTTGCTGGATATATTATTCTTGGATCATCATTTCCCTCTTTCAATTGTTTGAATAGTTGAGTCCACTCCTTCCTGGCTTGTAGAGTTTCTGCTGAAAAATCTGATAATAATCAGATTTTGTAAATTTCAGGGGAGATTTCAGGTGGCTCACCTCACACAGCTATTTCTATGACGTGAGGCCCTGCGATTATTCAGATACATTTTAAAAGAAACAAAGAGAATCATGTTTAAAAAAATAGAAAAAGATAATAAAGTACTAACTCTAAGGTAAACTGCCCTAAATAATTATTATTAAAGATTTTTAGGCAGAAAGCATTATTATGATTAAGAGAGGCTCCAAAAATGGTGAGAGTTTCATTTTGTCAATAAAATAGAACAATTCTAAATATTTTACCTAATAATAGAGGTGTCAAACAAGGTCCAGGAATCATATTTTGTTAATATAATTCTTAAAAATTTACATTCAAATTAAGAATTGTGTTCAAAGACACCATAAAAGTTAAGCCAAACTGCAACGGGAAGAAGATACTTATCCATTGTATAACCAACTATTAATACCCAAACTATATTAAAACTTTTTATAAATCAGTAAGAAAAATAAAAACAGCCCAAATGGAAAAATGGATAAAAGTAATGAAAATTAATTTCACTGAAGAGGAAATACAGAGGGACCGTATGCATTTAAATATATGCTCAGCCTCTTTAGTAATTAGGGAGATGCAAATTAAAAACATGGTGATGTATAATTTTGCACATTCTAAATTGGCAAAAATTTAAAACTGACAATGACATTTTGAAGTGAATCTGGATCAGTTCGCATTTTTCATAAACTGCTGATGGAAGTACAAACACTTTAGAAAGCAAATCAACATTTGCTGAATTTTGAAGATCTGCATATACTGTAATCCGAGGAATGGCTAGGCGACACCAATACTTTCCAAGCCAATGAATAACATTACTGTAGAAAAGCAATCACAAAGACAGCAAAATGGCTTTAGTCAGATTTCCAAAGAGTTGTCCAAAGACCCTTGAAAGTGAAAGGATAGGGAAGAGATGATCCTTCAAATTTAAAATTTCCTCTTCATTCACAAGAGTTTGTGTTAGTGACTCCATACCATCAGAAGGACTACTTCTCTGGAGAAAAACAGACATAAACATATGACTACAAAATTATATAAATGTACTGAAGCAAAAGATCATGATCACTTGGAGAATAAAAGAAAGATGTGTGATTTAGATTTGGAGATTCTTTGAGGAAGGACTCAGGAAATGATAGTAAAGGTGCAGTCTCAAAGATAAGCAGATTGCAGCTAGGCTAAAAGTGAGACGAGCATGGCAGGGAGATAGGAAAAAGACACGGTGCGAATATTTGGGAGTAAGAAAGACCAGGATATGCACAGAAACCAAGTGCTGGAGCAAATTGAGTGGGTTTCCTATGTATGGAGGTGAGAAATGAGATTAAAGAGAGAGGGGGATTCTGATCATGAAGAACCTTGTAGACAAGATAAAATTTTCAAATTTTATTCTAGAGGAATGGGAATTAAATGCTTTAGCACAATGGGATAAAGTGATCTGTGTAACAGATTTAGACTTATGGGGAAATCGAGAATACAGCATGGTGCATACTCAGTTTGAGACACATTCAAGTGAAGGTGTCAAGTAGGCAACTGGATCTACGTATCTGAACTTAAAATGAAAGGTCTAAGCTGGAGCTCTAGGTTTGGAAGTTTTCAGCATATGAGTGGTGTTCAAAGACATGTGAATGCACATTGTCTTTAGAGAGAGGATATTGACTGAAAAGAAAAATGAGTCCAAGACTGAGCCACAATTATTTAACAATTAGAAGAGGTACAGAGATTATCAAAGGAATTTCAGCAGTGCCAAAGAAAGAGCAGAAAGATGGGGAGAGTGTGTATTAAAAACTAACCATAACATAAGTATTTGGAAGTTTATCTCTCAATCATGTCACTCCATTTGCCAACTTCATTTATTATTATTATTATTATTATTATTCCTATTTTTTTACAATGGTTAGTAAAATTACATAGGTTTCAAATGTACAATTCTATAGTACATCATCTACATTGTGTGCTCACCACCCAGAGTCCTTCCATCACCATATATTTGACACCCTTTACCTTCTTCTGCCATCCTCCCTCCCCCCTTACCCTCTAGTAACCACTAAACTGTTGACTGTGTCTTTATTTGTTTCTTTATTTGTTTGTCTTGTTCCTTTGTTGCTTTCAGTTTTATATCCCACATATGAGTGAAGTCATATGGTTCTCGACTTTTTCTGTCTGACTTATTTCGCTTAGTGTAATAATCTCAAGGTCCATCCATGTTGTCACAAATGAAAGTATTTCATCTTTTTGTATGACAGAGTAATATTCCATTGTGTATATATGCTACATCTTCTTGATCCAATCATCTATCGAAGGACACTTTTGTTTCCATGTCTTGGCCACCATAAATAAAGCTGCAATGAACATCAGAGTACATATATTTTTACATATAAATATTTTCAGATTTTTGGGGTAGATACTCAGGAGAGGGATTTCTGGGTCATATGGTAATTCTATTCTTAATTTTGTTTAATGTATACTCATTTTTCTTTTAATTGGGGAACAGTGTTTTCCCAGGACCCATCAGCTCCAAGTCAAGCCCTTGTTTTCACTCTAGTTGTGGAGGGCTCAGCTCCCTGGCCCACATGAACCGGTGACCTTGGTGTTATGAGCACCACGCTCCAACCAGAGTGGTGCTCATACGGCCACCCTATTCTTAATTTTTTGAGGAACCTCCATACTGTTTTCCATAGTGGCTGTACCAATTTACATTTCTACCAACAGTGAATGAGGGTTCCTTTTTCTCCACAGCTTGTCCAACACTTGTTATTATTTGTCTTGTTGATGATAGTCATTCTAACAGGTGTGACGTGATAGCTCATTGTGGTTTTGATTTACATTTCCCTAATAGCTAGTGACATTGAGCACTTTTTAATATAACTGTTGGCCATTTGTATGTCTTGTTAGGAGAAGTTTCTGCTCATGTCCTCTGCCCATTTTTCAATTGGATTTTTGTCCTTTTGTTGTTGAATTGTATGAGTTCCTTATATATTCGCCAACTTTGAATTGAAATCAATAACTCGGAGCAGAGATTAAAATATTAGGATATTTTTCCTACCATTTTGTCCAAAGTTTGTCTTTCATTTAATACAGAGCATTAAAAATTCTATATGAAAACTTAAGCATATTTATACAATAAAGAAGATATTTGGGGGAAATTCACTCTTGTACTGTAGCAATGACTGCTTCTTTTCTCCCATAACCATCTTCTTCCTCTTTTTTAATGGAACCTCCAGAAATTTAGCTGGGCTCCTGGACTACCAGAAGATGGCATTTCCCATCCTCCCTTGTGCCTAAATGTAACCATCTGGCTAAGATATGGCCAAGGGAGTAAAAGAAATGTATGATATGTCCAGAGTGGTTCTGTAGATGAATGGGATTTTTGTTTGATTTTACTTTGCTCTTAGAAAGAGTGTGTGATGGTAGAAAGAGGAGCCATCTTGTATCACAAGATGAAAAGTTAATTTTGAGTGTGACAGGACAAAGATAGAAGAAATAATCTTTGGCACCACTAAATCACAAACAAAGCCTTGGTCTACCTAACAAGATAATAATTAAAGATACATTTATCTACTTGAAGTAATTATAGATTTGTCTCTCTTAATTACAGTGGCCTAGCCTGTATTCATTTCCCATATAGTTCTATCCACTGAAATGTTCTTCCCTATCTCCATTGTCTAGAGAATTGCTATATACCCCAAATGCTCCCCCAGCTAAAGGTCTATCTTGAAAAGCCTCTGCCAACAAGCTCATCTCCTTTCCAACACCTCAAAAATGACTTTAATTTGTTTAGGTTCCCGTGAAGTTTTATATAGCCATAGCATTAACCACAGTTTACTGCTTTCAGTAGCATATCACCCCCTTTTAAAATGTATTCCCTTTAAGGATACGGACTTTATTGAATTTATCATTGTAGCTTCAGTACCAAACACCATAAAGTGTATTAAATTAATATACTGAATGAACAAATGAATACTTCTGACCCTCCCCATTCAAATTCTCCTCTCTCGAGCGCTTCCTCTTTCCGGGAAGAGGAATCACTAATCAAATTGCTCAGAATATAAAACAATTGGGTCACATTCAGTACATCAATTTACCTTATGAGTAACACTGTCTTTCTCACCTACTCTTCCACTATGAATGCATCAGGCTGTCTTCTGCTTTCTGTTTCCACCTGGATAAGGCCCCTTTCTGCTGGGAGAAGTCTGTCCTTTTTTCTTTCTGATACCGCCCTTAGAAAATGAGACTGTTTAAGTAAATAGGTTTGGTATTTTCCACATAGTTATGGTCATATCACTCTTTCCTTCCATAGGCATGTATGAACACGTGGGCTTCAATATTCAGATTTAGGATATTCAAGAGAAGCCCCAATTTGGCATGATATCTAGGTCACACTCAAAATTCCAGTCTTTGCCACATCTTTGCTCTGTCATATACTTTCCAAGGGACTGGTAAAACTGTCATGTGTTTCGTACATAACTGTTATTCTTCGCATGCCACGTTCTCTTAGTTGAGAAAGCCAAAAGTCTAGGAAGATTAATGATAATAGCCTTTGGGTACTCAAACTTTATCCCAAATCTCAACAGCTACTTCCTTATATACCCTTCCAAACCCAAAGTAGTACCTTAATATTTTTGTGTAGTATATACCTTGTTCTTACAATAAACACTCCCTTATTTGTAAGAATTTGTTTAATAATAAGTAGATATAAGGAAACAGAAAGCATTGGTTTTAGGCTACAGCTACATAGTAACTGTATAAGGAGTGACTGACCTTAATGTTTAATCTGGGTAATGAGGGTAAAAGGATATTAATGAGGTAAGGGCAGTGAATGTTGAGAGAATAGGTGGATTCAAGGTCCCAGTAGGACTGCTCGATTATTGGCCTTAGGGTTCCAGAGAGAATGAGCTCAAAAGGTCAAAGATATTGGTTAGTACTTGGGATGCATAGTTAAAATTATACAGGGCTTCATTTATCAGTAACAGCAAGGTCTAAGGAATTGCCATAGGAGTGAGTAGCTAAGCAAGTGTGGCAAACAGGAGTATTGGAGGAAAGGAAGGGTGCTAGAAAGACCATCTACTTATAAAATAAGAACAGGAGTGATATCAGAAAGAAAGAGTGAGTATGGAATTAAGATCACGAGGAAATGAAAGGCAATTACCTGAAGATGAATGATAGTAGTAGGGTATTAATCTGATGACGTGGGATTCAAATATAGGTTTCAGAGAAGGGTGTGGGGAGATTAATGGTGGACAAAATGATGCTCAGACAATAGCTAAGTCTGGTAGGACAGGGCTCTAAGGAGAAATATAAAACAAACAGGCAAATAAAAACAAGCCACAATTTGAGAGAGCTATAGAGGTGACAAGGTAATCTGGTTTGAGGTTAATCAAATTAAGGATTAAAATGGACCAAGAAATCCAGAGGACAGAGAGAAAGAGTTAGAGTTGGAGAGAGAGGAAAGGACATGAAATAGGGCATGGAAGCCTTAGGAGCCGGGGCTTATCATGAGGCTGACAATAGGTAGAAGGGCAGGATGAGGTCTGGCCTACAGGACTCAGGGTAGAGAGTGGTGGTCAGGCTGTGGGTGTTGTGGAATAGAGAGGAGTGGGTTTCTGTAGCGCTCTGCTTACCTCCCACTAAATGTGGCAGTTCCAGTGTACAATTCACCCCTGACTTCTGAAGTGAGAGAGGTGAATTGACTCTGAATGTGTATGCTCAATTACAACCACTGCTAAAACTTTTGGAGAAGCTGGGGTCAGACCTTCCCCTGTGATGATGCAGTTTCCAAAGACAACAATGGATCACTCTACCCTTCAATAGCAGTGTGATCCTGGGAAAGATATTTAACTTTTCTGAGCCACTGTTTCCTCATTTTTAAATGGTAGTAATACCTGTGATAATTAAATGAAGTAACATATAAATTGCTTGATTTAGAGCATGGCTCTTAGTAGACACTCAGTGTATGTTACCTGTTACTGTTTATTTGCCCAAAGCTTAAATTAATCATTTAGGAAAGAATGTCAAAACCCTTTGTTTTGTTCTCTCAGTTAGAATTAATCCCTCTCCCACTCAGAAATTTACCCACTGACTTCCTTTACCAAAAATGTCCTAAAGGTAAATCGTCTCGTATTAGCACCATTACAGCATCCAGCATGGAAGAACTGATTTGTTTCATGGAGAAAGTATGTTGATTTGAAATTAGTTGGTAATCATTGTTATGTCTGTGACATTCTTGAATACATTATGTGTTATGCCTAAACTCTCTGTTATTACACTAACAAATGATACTGTACAGAGTTCCTGATCTGCGGCATTCACAGTGAAGCTAATTACTATAATTCAGAAGTTGTGATTAAAACAAAACAATAAAAAATGAAGTTTATTATTTTCTTACTGGGATAAAAATTGGTACAAAATGTAAAAAATTATACAGATTACATTGATTTCATGCTTTTTCCTAAGAATATCATACAGGAAAATCAGGAAGGTGAATATTCAAACCTTTGAAGGTATTTGATTTTTCCAATAACAAAAGTGAATAAAATAAAATACAAATTAGTAACAAGAATCCCAAAGGACGCAAGGAGAATGGAGAAGTCTTTGCTGGCTAGCTGACTTCAGGCTCTCTGTGTTTCAAAGATGGGTTAACTGATGCTTGAGAGTTGTTTTATGCATTTTTAAGAGAATCTCATTGCTGGGCACTGGGATACTCTCCCTACTGGTTTTCTTGGCCAGGCTGACGCATCTCTATTCTAGATGTTCTCCTATAACTCCTTGTATAGTCACTCGACAGATGGCATTTGCTTCTACCATCTTGCTATTAGAATCTCTTCATTCTTCTAAAAGATCTTTGGTTAGATTTTAAAACAGCCTCGGGCCAGCACGATCTCACTACGAGGTCTGTATATCTGGTCAGTGGGGAACAGTCATGCATCAGAAGCCCTGACATCAGGCTTTGGCCCCAGAGCACTCTGCTCCCCCAGGCTCTCTCAGCATTCTCAGACATGCACTACACAGCTATGTCTCTCCACCACAGAGAATGTATTTCAAGTTCTCCCCAGTTTTACCCTGGAAGTCCTCTGTCCTAAGTTTAAGGGGAAGGTGAAGGTCCCTTTCTCCATTCTCCAGTTATCTGTATTTCTCAAATTAGCTCCAGTGTCCAGATTAACTTCATCTAGTTGGCCTTTAAAACATTTCCTTTGTAAATTCTAACCTTATTTTTATGTCTGTTATCAATTTAACGTCTCATTACATGTAGATAGCAAACTTTGTATACAACAAATATTAATGAAATACATCTCAAAATTGGCTATGTATTTGGCCATAAAGAAAATCTTAATACATTTAGAAAACAAACAGAAATCATATAGGACATATATTCTGTAAAAAGATGAGAAATTAATAGTAATATATGGCAATTCACATTCATGTGTTTATAAAAGTACTTCTGGAGATATATAAAAAATGTTAATAGTGGTTACTCCTGAGGTGAATGAGGAGTGATAATCAAAAGGTTTTCACACTTTATTTTGTATATCTTTATTTTGCTATTTTTAATAAGTAAAAGTTTATAATTTAGAAATTAATGTAAATGAACAATGACAACAAAAAGATAAGTGAAATCTTTGTAAACAGTATTTAATACCACAGACCGGTCAAATAAGATAAAGACAAAACAGAATTCAATCTATTTTAAAATAGGCACTTCAGTCTGTTTTCCAGAATTTATACATCTACCAAATAGAATATTTACCTGAATAGTTTTTGTTTTATGGGTTTATTCAGTTATTAAATAGAATTATTTTAAATTCATCGATTGTAATAATTTTACATATGTTTAAATGTTTGACACAATAAAAAATTTACAGACAATTACCAGAAGTTTTAACAAATGGATTCAGGAAATATTACATCTTGGATCAATAAACTATTTTATGATAATTTAAATAAAGAATATGCCTTTGTCTCATTCTTCTCATTTAGCATGTGGAATATATTTCCAAATGTTATAGGAAAATAGTCATCTTCATTTTTTTACTTCCACACAGTGAAATGACAGCCAATTCTGTTCAAAGGGGGAAGGCAGACTCTAAATGTAATGTATTTCCTTCCAGAACATGGCATTCAGAAAAAGATTTTTTTTATTTGTACTGTTTTAATGTTTTAGCCTTTACTATCTTATAGTTAAGAATTTATTTAAATGTGTAAATCAAACGTTTTAGCTATTGAAATAAATATTTAAATGATAGTAATTTTAGGGAAATACATGTTTTTATCCTACTCTTGTACTTTCTAAAATCCTTGACCTAATTTAAGTAAGGTTTTAACTTTTCTTGAATCTTTGCACTAAAGAATTATTTTCACTTCTTTTGAAATTGTCACATTTTAAACAATTTGTTGTAAGTTTTATATTCTAATATTTTTACATGAGCATACAAAAAACATAAAACACAAAGAAGTAAAGATACTGAGAAAATACTCCTGTGACCAATACCAGTATAACTTTTGCTAATACTATGGCATAATTTCATTCTGAATTATCATTTCTTTTTAAAACTGTTTTCTAATTTTCTTGAACAGTGTATTAATAGGTTGTGAGTTACAATTTGTCAATATGAAAATATTATTTTACCTCAGTTAAAGTGTATAAAAACAAGTATGCCATGTAGCAGTTATTAAAAAGAAAGTGTTATTTACTTAGCCAAGTTGTTGAAACAGTCTGTCGATGAACCTTATGGTATATTTCTCAGTAATAAAAACCTGAGACGATCTGGGCTCCCACCCAACTTACTCCAACTGACAGTAAAACTTGTGTCATATGATGGTGTGCAAGTTCTTTATTTGAGGACAAAAACTATGTACTCCACATTTTTTTTAATAGCCCAATGCTTTAATTCAACATACAATTATTGAGTATGTGACAATCACTCTGTAGGGTGAGGGAAAAATCAGACAGTCTGCTGTAACATCTCTAGCCGAACTATGCCCCACTATTTTTAATGTTTATATCAGTATGATACATTCAATTGGCTGTTGAATTGAAAATTATATAATTTGGGTAATTTACTTATATAGCAACTAATATAAGTAATTTGATTTCCAGCATAGATTTTTTTTTAATCCTAAATATATTATATTCAATAGAGAGATTGGATTCCATATTCTGGTTAATACTTGTTAGCTGTGAAATTTTGGACAAAGTATTTAAAGCCTCTGCATTTAATCTATTAAATGAGAACAATACATATCTCATAAAGTTGTTGTAAGAACTAATGATATAAAATATATGAAGTTGCTTTTAAAATATCTGCATCAGAGCAAGTGTTCTTTAAATATAGGCTGACATAGTTATTAATATAACAATAATTAATCACAATTATAACAATATGTTAATAACATAGTTATTAATATAACAATAATATTCCTGACATAGTTATTAATATAACAATAATCTTTCAATCATCCTTAATTAAGGATTAATAATGTATATATTCATTTTCCTTCAATATTTAAAAAAAGTCTCTTGATTACCTCAAATTTTTGTATATATATAAATTTGTAGCAAAATTATTTAACTTAAATTTTAAAATTTAAAAGAGTATATTGGTAGTACCTCAGGTAAGAACTCTTACTAAATCTCCTTTTTGACACGTATATACTTTAGGAGTTCTGGCATGTCTCTTTTCAAAAATAGACAGTATATGTCTTTATAGATATGAGGTGTGATAAAACAATACTGGTGAATGTTTAAATAAAAAATATTTATTACAGTAAAAGACACATTGCCATTAATCCCCCTCAAAATCCTCCCTCTAGTTTAGAACACACTTACCTCATCATTCTTGCCACTTACTGAAGCAGTTCTGAAAGTCCTCTTTCAGGAGTGTCTTTAGTTGCACTGTCATGGCTGCCTCAATGTCCTGAATCGATTCAAAACATTTAACTTTCATGGTCATTTGGACCTTGGGGAAGAGCCAGAAGTCACATGGTACCAGATCCAGTGAATAAGGTGGATGAGGACACACAGTAATGTTTTTATTTGACAGAAATTGCCGTATACCAGAAGCGATGTGTAACCTGGAACCTTTCCATTGTGATCACAAAATAGGATGAATGGTGCTGCCCAGTGCCATCCAACAGAAAGGCAGTGATCTTCACTATGGGAAGAGGCAGGTTGAACCTTAGTAGTAACAGTTTGTGATAAGCTTCAACTTGTTCAGTGCAATCATTTGGGTGTGAGCTACCGTTGAGGGAAGATGTGTTTTAAAGTGTGCCTTAAATTATCCTCCATCATGACAAAGCTCTGTGTCACACATCGCTTCTGGTATATGGCAATTTCTGTCAAATAAAAGCATTGTGGTGTTTCCTTATCTACTAATCTGGCACCATGTGACTTCTGGCTCTTCCCCAAAGTCAAAATGATTCAGGACATCAAGGCAGCCACAACAGTGTTACTAAAAACACTCACGAAAGCGGACTTTCAGAACTGCTTCAAAAAGTGGCAAGAACAATGAGCTAAGCGTGTTCAAAGAGAGGGGGAGTATTTTGAGGGGGATTAATGACAATGCCTTTTACTGTAATTGTTTTTTAATTTAAACATTCACCATATTATGTGATCACACCTTGTATATCAATATTCTCAGAAATAATCTTGTCAAGGATATTTTGGTAGAAAGTCTAGATTCTAAAGCAAATACAATGTCTGCGCAACTAGGCAAATTACATGATCTGTAAAGAACAAACAAAGCACTTTAAGAATAATTTTTTGCACATTTCTGATGACAAGCATTTCACTTTCAATTCTTGACTATCCAGGTCCACATTTCCTTATCTACAATTCCAAATGCCAAAAGCTTCTAAAAACAGAAAAATGGGTTCCTAACAAATATGTCGGCAAAACCTGAACCTAAATCCAATCAGTGGCAAAATTAACCAGAAGGTCTTGTAACGAACTTGAGGGTCTATATAGTCTCAATTTATCCCACACAATATGAATATTTATATGTAGGCAGACAGTAATAAACTTAATTATAAGATGCTGCCATAGACCTCACTGCACTGGAAGTATTAGGTCAAATATGAAATCTGTCACTAATTATCTTTCTAAAATCTAGAAAATTCTAAATTAAAAAAAATCTGACTCCAAGGCCCAGATTCAGATAAAATATTAATATAATATTAATATTATTAATTAAATATTAATATTATATTAATGTGTTAGTATCACCAAAGTTGTGTAATCTATAAACAGAAAACACTATTGTTTTCATTTAAAAATTATTACAGCCTATAAGAATGTCTCATCATTATTGAATAAATAAAATATTATTTCATGAATTCTAAAATTATTAAATTGTATTTAAAACTATATTTTTTAAAATCAGGAAATAATTGCACCAAAATTTGAATGTCTCTATTTGTAATGTCAATTACATTTGATATTTTCCAAGCTCAAAATAATAAACTGATTAATTTCACATGTGTGTTTTAGATTTCCCTTTGGAGATCCTCAAGTAGAAAACATAAAATGTAGGAACTTTTAAAATTGTAAACTAAACATTAGCCCTCCAGTTGCTTCTTCAACTACAATTAAAGTGCAAATATATATAAAATGAGTTTCATGGCCTAACATTTAAAGTTACCACTATTACCAATACTTAAAAATATATTTTAAAGTCTATCATTTTATTTTGAATTAATAAATTGATATAATTTTGTACATTCCAGGTCAGATTTTTATCAAAGATAATGTCCTACATTAACATATCTACAGTAATAAGTATAGAGGTTTTTTGTCTCATAATTGTATTTTAGATTTGATTATATTAAAATAGGATCTATACAGATTGTTTTATTTTTGTATTTTATTCTTATTTTCATCACTGTAATATTTTCTTATTGTATAAAAGTAAAATAATACTGAAAAGTTTAAAACTAATTTAAGCAGTCTCCCATTCCTAATTTATCTTACTCTTGATCCATTTGCTCTGCAGAAGCAATGATTTTTAATTCTTGTAGCTTTTACTTCTGTGGTTGTATCTAGTTACAGGAAAACAATTACATATGTAAGTTATACAAATTGATATATACATATTATATATGTAAAAATCTAGATGAGATATGTATTTATACATACATATAATTTTTGCTTATTTTTACATTTGTCAGTGTGGTATTTGCTCATATGTGATAAAAATAAAATAGATCACTCCTGACCCAAGTGGTATACTGTGATTATGAATCATCTCTTGTGCAGTTTATATTGATTTTCCTGGAATTGATTACTGCTTTATTATTTTCTTACACAGCGATTTAGGTTTTCCATCATACTGCTCTCTAAGTCTTGTGACCAAAGTCACCATTTTGCAACACTAAATTGCTTTTTGCTAGGTCTGATATCTTTCTCCTTCTCAGTTCATCCCTGATTTTGCTAGCTTCAAATAGGAGATCATATCTGGGGTCCTTGCATTGGAAATATCTTTATTCTACCTTCTAACTTGACTCGTAAATTGGCAGGACATAGAATTCTGGGTTTCAACACATTTTCTCCTGAAAATTCTAGGGAATTGACTCCTATCTGCTGGCATTTTGTAACTCAAAGTATAGACAAAACCAGGAACAGCAGCAGCATCTGAGAGCTTGTTGGAACAGAAGACTTCTGGTTCCACCTCAGACCTACTGAATTAGAATCTGCATTTTAACAAGATCTCCAGGTTATCTGCATGCGTATTAACATTTGAGAAACACTGGTCTAACCTGCAGTGTTGTTATTCCTCTGTGTATGATCTTATCCCATTCCTTTAGCTAGAGATGCAGTGAGTCATTTAAAACTTGAGAATTGTGCCCTCTGTTTCTGGGAAATATCCTTGTATTTATTCCCCCCCCCCCTTTTTTTTAGTTTCAGGTGTACAAAGCAATGTAATAGTTAGACTTTTACATCCCTCACAAACTGTTAACACTCCCTCCCCAATCTACTACCCCTCTGACATCGTATATAGCTGTTACAATTCCATTCCCTACACTGTACTCCATATCCTGTGACTATGTATATATTAAATTATAGTTGACATTCGATATTATTCACCTTCAGCTAGAGGTGTATAGTGCAGTGGTCAGGCATATACACCGTCCATGAAGTGGTCTCCCTAATAAGACAAGTGCCCATCTGACACCCTATGAAATCTTTACATTATTGATTATATTTCCCAAACTGTCTTTCATATCCCTGTGGCAATATTGTGGCTACTATTCTGTGCTTTCTAATCCCTTCACCTTCTCCCTTATCCCTACCTCACTCCCATCTAGCAACCATCAGTTTTTTTCTCTATATCCCTGAGACTATTTCTGTTTAGTTTGCTCATTTATTCTGTTCCTTAGAGTCCACATATAAGTGAGATCATATGGTGTTTGTCTTTCTCTGTCTGACTTATTTCACTTAGCATAATATTTTCTAGGTCCATCCATGTTGTTGCAGATGTTAAGATTTCATTCTTCTTCCTTCTCTGCCATTTGGTCTCCTAATTGGTATATTTCCTAAATGAATGTAGAACCTCCTGGATTGATCCCCTATGTTTTTGTAGTTTCTCTTTTTTCATCTTTCTTTTTCCTTTTCTTTCTAGGAAACTTTTCACATTGTCATCTTCTAACTCAATTGAACTTCGTGTATCAGCTATTATAGTTGTAATTTTAGTGAGTTCTTTCTTTTTTCTGGTTACTCTTTTTGCATCTCATTGTCCATAACCTAGTCATAAGGCATATATATCTGCATGGAATACTGAGAAATGTATATTTTTATTGCAGAAAGAAGTGTGACGTGGTAAAAATTAATATTGGGTTACCAAGCAAAAGGAGAAAGTATAATGTGGTTGGCAAATAGACACCTCTTCTCAAGTTCCAATTAACTAAGTCATTTCAGATGAATTAATAATTTTTTTCTATTTGGTTTACATCTATCTATAAGCCTTCTTGTCATGAAGTAGAATAAATGATGGCCAGTTAGTGTTGGAGAAAAATTATTTTAAATAGGATAACAAAAGCAAAAACATCTTAAGCAAATAGTATTTCAATTTTAAAATTCAGAAAAAAACACACATCAATTTAGATTTTTGGATTTTTTAATTTTTTAAATTTATTGGGGTGTCAATTGTTAGCAAAATTACATAGATTTCAGGTGTATAATTCTGCATTACATCATCTATAAATCCCATTGTGTGTTCACCACCCAGTCAGTTCTCCTTCCATCACCATATATTTGATCCCCCTTACCCTCATCTTCCACCCCCCACCCCCTTACCCTCTGGCAACCACTAAACTATTGTCTGTGTCTATGAGTTTCTGTTTCTCATTTGTTTGTCTTGTTCTTTTGTTTATCCAAGCATTGGTGGTTCAGTGGTAGAATTCTTGCCTGCCATCAATTTAGATTTAATCAACCCCCTACCTTCTGAAATAATTAAGGACTGTTGATAAATCAAATTATGCTTATAACAAATTACTGAGAACTGATTCTTGTAGAGGTTATAGTAGAGTGCAGTAGTTACTTTTATTCCCTTTACCAAACTCTCTCTCCTTTAAAGATCATACTGATAGAGTAGGTAGATAGATAGAAATGAGTAGGAGAAGGAACAAAACACTTAGCCCTGGTTAGAAAGCCCCTTGCAGCAGCTCCTATTTGGGTCAAGACCCCTTGCAGCTGCCTATCAGGATTCCAGGCTTAAACATGCCCCTAAGTCAAGGGAATGTGTTTACACGTGCCCCTAAATGAAAGAAATGCATTAGAGGAGAAGAAGACAACCTGCTTATCAGAGAACATAGTCCTGTTTGTCTCCAACACCTTACTAACCAACAGGATTCCAGGTATTCACACACTCCAAGGGGATGTGTTTACATATGCCCCCAAATCAGAGAAATGGATCGCTAAATACCAGAGGACTAGGCACCTCAGGGGGAGAAAGAGAAATAAGAGAAGGGAGAGGGGGAGGCAATTCTATCAGTAGAAATAAAAGCCTTCATGCAATGTAAGGTGGGCCTGCTTCCCTCTCTTGGGTGAGCCCTCTCCGTGTCTCAGAGTGCACTTTCTTTTACTAATAAATTTCTGGCTGTTTTATTTTGCACGAAATTCTGTCTCTTGATTGCACTCATTCCTTAAAGAAGATGAAGAGCTGAGGTTCACCGTCATTTCCCTGCAACAATACCCTTTAACTGCTCAGATTTTGGAAGGACACATGTGTGGATCTAAGGGATGAAAGATAAATTGCCTAATAAGTTTTATCAGCCAAACCAACCTCCGTCATCCATGTGGCGACAGATATTACAGTCCCTTCACCCTCACTTACCATGAATTTATTCTGATTACATTCCTCTCCTTCCATTTGGTTAGCTCTTCACCAAAACAACAGAAATCCTAGAATAATTTATATTTGTATACAAAAATCTGCCATGTGGTAGTGAAACAATCCTACAACCCTAAAAATTAAACTTCTCATTGAAGAACAAGTATCAGTGGAAGATGTAAATCTAACCATCACTTGAAATCTCTCATATTATTTCTGAATGTGAAACCTGCATTCAGTTAGCTAGAGATTATTTTTAAGTATTTATTTTTAAGTGTTTACATAGTTACTTCAACCACACTGAATTAATACTGATGTTTCTAGCTGTTAAAATATTTACGTTAGAAAAGAATTGTAGTTGACAGAAAGCAAATATAAAATAAGTCGAAATTTAAAGAAACTTAAAAAGAAATTGATTATTATAAGTTCTCAGTATGCTTATTTTATGTCTGTCACTGTTATATTTAAAATTTGTTCTTTCTCTCAAAATTCACATAAACTCCAAACATTTAGAGATTTGATTCATAAAGTTTAGCTTTACTTAATTTATATTTATAATAAAATATATTTCTCTAATATTTATGTTTCTGTACAACACATGCCTATTATATATTCTGTCTTCTACTTTGTAGCAGATAGAATGATGCAAATATGGAAATGTCATTAATATATAGGTCTTTAGTCCTATCCAGTCTTTTTGAGACATTTAAAAAAATATTAAAAGAACTAAGAAGAGCAGCAAAATGTAGCTAGGTTCATCCATATTACTGGAAACTTTTGCTCCTGGCATAGCAATTAAAACTGATGTTTGTGGCTGCCAGAAATAATGAACTTGTGGATTTATGATGAGGAACTAAGAGTTATGCCCCTACTTTATTTTTAAGGGTGAGAGATTTACAGTCGATGAGGTTTGAATTGATGTGGCACATTCATTCCAGAAATGTGGGAGTAAGGAATGTGAGTGCAAGACCAAAAAATGCTATTGTGTCCAGGTGGAAGTGGAACAATAAAAAGAAAGCTATTAATGGGAAATTTATTTTAAAATGCTTTGTATAAAATGTGTAAAACCCAGGTCTTCAGTAACAAATCAGAAAACTTAAGTTAGAGTTACATATTTATATCATTATAAATTTATCTTTATTATCCCTACAGATATTAAATCTCACAGCAAGGTGTTCTTCATTAAGCTCTAAAAAATTCTTAATTCCCCAGTGAAGCCAATTTACATTAAAAATAATGTTCAGATAAAAACTGGTCCCTGCTTTCTCTCTCTCTCTTTTTTACCCCCCTTGTTTTCCTGCCATTCTCCCAACATTTTTATTTGTGGCACTGCTTCTACTTTGAACATTCTGTATCCCTGCCTCTTCCGCTGAGGAAAAAAAAAGAATTAGACAGCTGTAATAGTTATTTAACTATTTTCTTTTCCTAACATGTTTCCAACCTTTGCTTTTAGCTTCTTTTGCATTGAGACAAACAAATTTAAGTTATCAGGAACTATTTTCTTCTTCTTTCTCAGGTGCTGCCTGGGTTTTCTGAGATGCTAACAATAATAGCTATTGTTTGAGTACATTTGGAATCAAAGGACTCAAGAACACAGGACTGTGTTCACTCCTACACAGAGCTTTCATAGAAAAAAGTTTCTTTTTTATTTTTTACCTTCTATGTATATCCAAATGATGCTAGAATAAAATCCCTCTTAAGCCATGTACAGCTTTATTTGTTTAGGAAATAGTAATAGAGTCACACAGGTGAACATGTAGCTAGAGATAGTATTTTTGAATCAGTAGATAGAAATGCACTGAAAACTAGTATATTATTTCTTCAATGAAATATTGATGCAAGATTCAAAGAAATCCAAAATATTCTTAGAAAATTAAATGTAAATTTATATCATTAATACAGTTCTTCCTACTCACTTTTATTTTAAATTTATTTCATTAATTTTAAATGAATTTTAATGAAGATGTAAAGTTAACATAGGTATGTATATATGTAATACATAGTCATATATAACTATGCTAATATGCTTTTCTCTGGGACATTTTCTTGTTTGTAAGAGTCTCTCATATATTACATATGTCCTCCTCAAACAGAAAGAACTATGCTTGAAAAGAGAAGGTTGAGGCAAACATACAGACAGAAGGGATCAGAGCCCGTGCATCTCTCTCTACGAGGGATTGTGAAATGCAGGGGACTAAAGCTGACCTATTCCACCTATTCCTGGGAAACAAAGGACTCCTCTGTAAGCCAGCTTGGACTCAAAGAATCCTGATGACTTGGCCAACCTTCTTTCTATTGCATGACAATCTCAGATCTCCAGTCAATCTTCTCTACTGTGTCCTTCACTTGGGGTCAATTTAATCTCATATCTTGGTCTCATATCTTTCCCAGCATTTTCCAGCTCTATCCTTATTTCCTTTGATATAAGCTTTTCCCCGGTAGAATCTTTACACATTTAATCATGTCTCAGTGTCTGCTTCCTAAAAGATCCAGACAACCTAAAAGATCCAGACAACCTAAAAGATCCAGACAAAAGATACAGGAATCTACATGTATGCATCCACCAGCTAGTCCACAACTTGATGCCTCAACAGCAGCTGGCTTGCAGAGAGCTTGAGATGAAACTGTTCTGTATAGTATGGAGAGGTGGGACATGCCTGCATGTATTTGTCAAATCTAAAGCTATAACCCCCTCAAAATGAATTTTAATGCATGCAATTTAAAAAAATCATTCAGAATGTTGGAGATCCTAGGATGGAATTCAAATGGTGAAAAATGAATTTAATTGTATTATAAATGTATGACATTACCTCACTGAAGGATGTGGGGAAAGAAGGGGTTAACAAGTAACTTTGGATAAAGGTGTTTTGACTGGAAACTGTAAGGATAAAGACATAAAGAAATGTATATAAATAGTGCACTCTCAGTAGAAAGTTTGTTTCTCACTGGGATTTGTGTTAATGATTATGAACCTGCTTTACATGTATAATGAGGTTGAATAAACACATGGGTGGCGAGGGGTAGGAACTAGGTCTCTCACTGCTGGAGAGGGAAGTAACAGATAAGCAAGGTGGAGGGAGGAGGTTCGATTGAACCCTGTGATACTGAATTGGAGTGGATACATTAATATGAATACTGTTTAGCTTAATTTACATGCAGAAAATAGACACAAAAATAATTATAGATATAGGTATGTGTACACATGGGTTGGTTTACATACTTATATTTCCTTGCTCTGTCCACTCAAAGCCTAGGTGATACTACAGTAGCAATAAGCACACTTAGCACTCAGATCTCGATTTCTAAATACCATTCCCAATAAAAGAAAACAGATCTCCTTAAAAAAAATGGCTGAGTCTAAAGCTGGGAAGGGAAAATACACAATGAGCCTGGATCATCAGGTAGTGCCTGAAAGTAAGGAAGTGCTCAAAAAACGAACAAACAAACAAACAGACAGACAAAATCCAATTGACAGGGTCATGAAAAAGGGATGGAATTATTTATCTTATGGGAGAAGACAGGAAAAAATAAGAAAATGCTGTAAAGTATATGAAGTATTGTTACCTTGTTGCAGAAATTGAGTTCATGGCTAAATGGTAGAAATGAATGTAATATAAAACATGGACTAGATTCGACTCATGTTCCCATAAGGGAGCAAGCTCAGCTGAACTCCTTATGGCAACTCAAGGGCCCCAAAGGGTAAAAAGAATTACTGAATTACCACAGATTAGGATGGAGGGACCATCATTAAAAGGGACCAGGAACACTAGAATAACAATGATAGGAATGGGTTGTAATCACAGAAGAATCTAGTATCTCAAGGAGAGCTTGTGACTTGAGAAACAATTCAGTCAAGATGGGAATTCCAGATCCTCGAAGGCTAATATCATGCCATCCCATTATACTCTTACCTCAATTAAAGTGTAAATTCAAACTATACTTCTCATGAATTGATATTTTCATCCACAGAAGAGAAATATTAAAAGACAACTATGTATCTTGTTATAGGCTCTTACCAAATTCTATTTCTGGGTAGTGTATCATCTAATTCTTGATGATTATGGTTAGAGAAAGTAATGACTCTAAAAATACCATACTACTTAAATAAATTTATTTCCTAATTGATTTCTGCAAAAAGAATTTAACTTGTAAGTAAAATCAAGACTTTCCTTAATGCCGATACTGAAAACTAACCCAGAGATCACATAAGTAATCTAGAAGGAAATTTAAAAGTCCTAGAATTGTTAAGTCCCCAATACTGTGCAAGAAACAGACATGCTTATGCCAATTTTAAACATTTCCATTCAAAATGCATTTTTCAACATAATATAAAGCAATTTATTTGTGTGTAGTAAGGGCAGGGGGAAGGTGGTAGTGGTGTGGGCAACTTTCCTAACATGTATAAAGGAATTTTAATTATCTATATTTTCCTTATTCTTCCCCTTTGTTTCTATTAATCAAATTGTGCTTTTAATGAAGTCAGCTACAGAATCATTAATAACTTTGAAAGGTTATGTATTTTTATTTGCTGCAGAAATTTTTCCAACTCTAATCCTTTTGTTTTAAGTGTTTCGTATCTGTCAATATCTACCCATTATCAACATTAAAACTTTGGAAATATAAACCCTAACTGACAAATTGTTTTAATTTGCACATATATGTTACTTTTAGATATTTCTGTAGCCATGACATTTTATTTATTCATTATTCTCTTAAAAATTCTAATGATATTAATTGGAATGCATGTGAGTTACTAAGAGTGGAAAAATATAAATATGATTCTGTGCTGGAATTTTCAGTGTTTTAAATTGAATTGATCTGTTTTCATAAGCAACCCTGTTAATTTCCTTTGCAAATATGTATAACTCAGGCAAACTTCACTTATTTCTTTTCAACTATGCCAAATGTTGTTAAAATAATAAATGAATCATGTGAGATAACCATTTCCAAGCATGCAAAAACAATTCCTAGAGTATGTACCATGTGGTAACCACCTATTCATGGAATTTCCTTTTTTTCTTGCATTTAATTCATTTTTCCTCCCTCTACTTTCATCCATTTTTATATTTTATCAGATGCACAGTTCCTGTATGAGAAATGTGTTTATATAACTGAGGAAATATGAATCAACTCATCACGTCTAATTTTCGAGTTTAAAATTAGAAACAGAAGATGGTAAACTTTGGCTGCATCTTAAAATACTCTGAATTATCTTGCTAAATCTTACTAATTATTTTAAAATTGGATTTAATTTTACAACCTAACATAATGAGTTGCAAATATTTTTACTACTCCTATTCAGAAACATACCAGAGTCTGAAATAAGTGTCTTAGACAATCTCACATCTAAAGTTGTATTTTAGAAGAGGCAGAGAAAGACACAAGAATAAAGTGCTATGAAATTAAAGAACCCAGTGGACTTTTGTTTTCTGGAGAACCCTTCCTCTGCAGCTGTTGAGCAAGATGCAAGTTTTACTGGAGGAATTCTATACTGTTTCTCCCACTATAAATTATAAAAATGTTTTTTCTTGTTCAAACAAGCTCAAAGGCTTTCATGGAAAAGAAAAGATGGCTTATTGATTCTGAGAATGTTCCAGAAAACACAAATTATCATATAAAATGAAGGTGTAATTTTTCCAACTATAAATACATCTTTTTCTCTTTGTCCAAGAGAGCAATGACTACTTATTGCAAAGACATCTGCATTTAACAGAAAAAAAGAGGTAAGCCATAGGAATAAATCTGTAATAGTGGGACTTCACACATCACTCAACAAGACATGAGAGGCTTTCCCTGGAAAGACAGTGATGTGGTGGAAAGAGCTCGGTTTTAAGACAGGTTTAATTTGGATTCTGGCTCTGTAACCTACTTCCTGAAAAGGGACAAGTATTCAACCTTTTTCTGAGCCTTGGTTTTCTTACTTATAAAAAAAGGCATAATAATAATAATTACGTGGTTATTTTTATTTTCAAATGAAATAATAAAGGTTAAACATGAAACAGGTGTTCAATGCTAATCTCTACTTGAGTCTACTCAGAAAGCTGGGCTTACCATCCTTAAAATGTGGGGTGCTCCATCAAAGCCTTGCTCTGACTGAGGACTCAAGTATATGTAACTCAAAAGTAGCCTGTACATTTCTGAAAATTTATAATTTAAGGGAATTGAAGGAGAATAGAAGATCATACATTTATTGCGTACCTGTCAAGTGTCAGGCTCTATTTCCACAAACATATTATATAATTAATTTAATCCTGAAAAGTACCCTATGAGATATATTCTATTTTAGCTCTAATTTTCTTAGCATACAAACACTAAGTAATGTGTTTGACCTGACATGATTAATTAGGAGGTAGAAACTGAATTTAAAGCCAGGGAGTCTAGCACATCTCTTTAGTAAGAAATTAAAACGATTTTTTTTAAGTTCTTTTGTTCTTTGGACATCTCCCATTAAAAGTGTATAATCAAATTACTATATTTTCAAATCACTTGAAATATTATCATCTTATAACACTGACTGAACACATAGTTAGGTTCATTTTTAAATGTTTATTCTTAAGGATTGTTCCTTAACTTATTTAACTTTATAAATAGCTAAAATATTTCCATAGTCCCCAAATCGAGAAAATCTATAATTAAAACAATTTGGCTTCTGGGTGGTGAACACACAGTGAATATATAGATGATGTATTATAGAATTGTATACTTGAAACCTATATAATTTTACCAACCAATGTCACCCCAAAGAATCTAATAAAATTGAAAAATAAAATAAAATGTTAAAAAATAAATAGGGTGGCCGGAGGTCTCAGTCGGTTAGAGAGTGAGCTCTGAACAACAGGGTTGCCGGTTCGATTCCCACATGGAGCTGAGCTGCGCCCTCCACAACTAGATTGAAGGACAACGACTTGGAGCTGATGGGCTCTGGAAAAATGCACTGTTTCCCAATATTCCCCAATAAAAAAAATTTTTAAATAAATAAATAAAATTGGTCTGTATAATTTTTCCCTTCAACCTATTCCATTTCATCCCTAAGCAACATTTTTGAAAATTTATTTTTAAATCAATTAATATTTTGTTTCCTTTTAAATTCTGTTATATTGATTTGGATTTTAAATATGAAATGTAAACTAATGAATAAGTATATGTTATAGAGTGATTTATGATGAGAATTTATCTTTCCTATCATGTCGTTGTCTATGCTTTATATTTAGAGCAATCATGCATCTATCTGAAACATACTAGGCTATAAATAAATTACAGCACAGTGTTCATTCTTATAAATTGACCCAAAATCCATAGATCTAGTCTTAAGAAACTGATAGATGGTACTTTCTTAATTACTAAAGGATTTCCTTAAATAATGAGATCTCCTCAAACATCCAGAACATAGTCTTAAAGATATGAAGACTTACTTAAAGGGTAACATATGTTTGAGATAGATTCCTAGAAACAGGATTACTAAGTCAAGAGGTAAATGGATATGTAATTTTTCTAAATATTTCCAAATTTTCCTATATACTGGTTGCGTCATTTTTCATTCTCATCAACAATGTACAAGAGTGCTACTTACCCATAGCTTCTTCAACAAAATATATTGTGAACCTTTGATTTTTAAGTTTTTCTTAAGGTGAGAAATGGCATCTCAATGCAGTTTTCCTACTTTTTTTGAGTGAGTTTGAAAATTTTTTCCAAATGATTAAGAGATGTGATTCTATATTTATGAAATGTTTATTTTTTTCTCTTTTGAATTTTCTGCATTTTTGTAGTGGGTTATTTTTCTACTCTATTTTTAGAAGCAAAAAAGTCTTATGAGCTTTTCATGAAGTAATATTTTTATGTTTTGAAAATTCTTATTGCATGCTTACTTTGCATCATGAACTGTACGAAGTACTAGAAAAATTTCTCATTGTTTTAATTTTATTTGCTATTTGAAGCTTTTAATTGAAATAACTTGCAATGGAAATGGGAAGCAATTTAGAGTTATTTATCAATTATTATTAAATTTTCATATCTGTATAAGAAATTCAACTTATATAAATCTTTTGGGGATTCTTATAAAAGATAGCGTATTTGTCAAGGTAGGCTAACCTATGCTCTAGTAACAAATAAGCCACTCTATCTTACTGGCTTACTATTACAATGGTTTGTATTTCACTCACCATCACAGTATATATATATATATATATATATATATATATATATATATATATATATATATATCCAATTGCTTTTTTTTTTTTTTGTGATCCTCCTCCAGGTGGCAACTCTGGGACACAGTCTCTTTTCATGTTGAGATACTGTTGTTTTTAGCTTATGGTTCCTAAGTTTGCCACAGAAGGAGATAGGAGAACACTTGAAAAAGGTTTATAGCCAGGCCTAGAAGGGATATACATCACTTCTACCCACATCTTATTGACCAGAACTGAGCCAAGGAGGCTCAGAAACAGCGTTCCTGTGTGTTCATAAAGAAAAAAATGAAGTAGAATTTCGTGAACATACAGTGTTGTCTCTGCCAATAAGAAATAGTAGATTAGAATAAGATTTCTTTGTGTGTGTGAATATTACTAGTTACCTCATTTGACTATTACTACCTGAAGAAGAAATAGAACAACACGCATTTAAAAATTACTGTATCATAGCTTCCACAGTTTACTACATTTTATTCTTTTTGAAGAGATGAACATCCAACCATTGCCGTTGCTCAGCAGTGATGTGAAGCTTCCAGTTCCAAATGTCTGTGTGTGTTTTTTCCAGTTGGTATATAATGCCGGGCATTATAAATTTGAGTTGTCTTTTTTTGAATCATCTCTGCCTAGTTAAGTATATTGGTAAAGGCTTTTTTTTTTTAAAATCAGAATTTCCATTTTGTGGAAATATCTGAATCACTTGTTTCTTGTTTATTACTATGCTTTTCCTAGATTGTGTAACTAGCTACGCAAAGAGAACATTAAGAGTTACAGTGTTTGACTGTTTAATCTTTTACCAGAACAGACTTCGGGGTACAGCTAATGAATAGACTATTGTTACTCACTTCCTATTTGAGAAAACCTCAGGTGATTGCCTTGGAGGTAGTAGGACGGTCATCATCACTCTCTTAAATTCCTGCTTCTTGAACTCACATTTATAAGTCTATTTGTACATAATTTTTACATTATTGCCAAGTACACTAAATACTTTATTTGTCTAGAATTCAGGTGAAAATTATTTATTATGTAGTAATGTTAGATAGAAGTTAGAAAATGGAGGAGAAAGAGGAGGAGGGGTGGGAGGGGGTCCATAGTACCTACAGAAAAAGCTCACAGCTAGCTTTGGTTCACTGCCTCCAGCCATTTATCTGTTTTTACAACAACAGATGACAAGAAGTGGTCTAGAGCAAGATAAGGATCTGAGTCAACAGACCTCCACCCATCTTAGGTGGTCATGCTTTCCCATGGAAGAGCATGTACCAACTTTTCCCGCCAAATCAATATGTAACTCCCTCACCCCACCCAGCAAACTATAAGTTCTCAGGACAACGGCTTTCTCTCTCAATCTCTCTCTCTCTCTCTCTCTCTCTCTCTCTCTCTCTCCCACACACACACACCTCATCTGGGCCTCTCTCTCCTACCTTGCCTAAGTCTCTCCCTCTCCCTCTCCCTCCCACCCTGCTAGGCCAGTTCCCTTCCCTGAGAAAATATGCTAATAAACCCTGCTTGCACACTAAGCAGCTTGCTGACCTTTGATTCTTAAATGCATGGACAAGAAGAACTGAGACTCCTGTTACAGTAAATCACAAAGAACACTAACACATTTTTGGCATTTATATTTAGCTTTTTCCAAATGAAAATATGCCCTGCATCTCAGTATATTTTGTTGAATTTAGTGCATTTCTTTTTACTCTCAAAGTACTCTGTGCTTACATCTATCGTAGTGATTGTCTTCTTCTACCTTACAATGACTTCTTGTTGAAATTTCACTCACTAGAATCAAGGGCATGGGACATGTCTTTAAGCCAACACCTGACACCTTGCACTTGCTATGTTCATAGAAGGTGATCAATAAGTGTTTATAGATATGTAGTTCAAGAAAATGATGCTTCTTAATAATTGCTTTGTTACGATGATTTCAGGATCTATTCCTGAGTTGGAGGAATTAGAATTTTGTGTTTCCAAATGACTTCCTACTCCCTAATGATGCTTTGCTAACCTTCCTGCTGACAGTAGGAAATGTCAACCAAACTGTCTATAAATGTAGTTATTTCATTCCACTGCCTCAAATGTGTACCTCTTCACAAAAAAATGCATTTTGCCATGTGTTCAGCTCATCCGTCTCCTCTCCTCTCCTCTCCTCTCCTCTCCTCTCCTCTCCTCTCCTCTCCTCTCCTCTCCTCTCCTCTCCTCTCCTCTCCTCTCCTCTCCTCTCCTCTCCTTGTCTCTCCCTCCCTCCCCTCCCCAACCCTCCCCTCCCCTCCTCTTTTCTCCTCTCTTCTCCTTCTCTTTTCTCACCTCTCTCTCCTCTGTGGGTACGAAACCAAGTTAGTATTGTATGATCCCAATTCCAACATCCTAACAATAAGCGATATAATCAACAATTTCCAGTGGGACAATCAGATTCTTTAGGGGACTCTAATATTTAGAGTTAAAAACAGTCTCTGCTGTCACTTACATCAATATGAAGTAGATCCAAGGACTGAGTGCATTATTTCAGTGCATCCATGATTGACTTACATGCAAAAACAACAGAGAAAATTGGTTCCTTTAAAAAAAAGAAATCAGAAATGCAGAGAGCAATAACAACAACAAAATTCAAGTGCTCCCAGATGAATGAAAGGAGTCACTTTTATTTGCATGTGACTGATTACAATTTTGCAAACAAAACTCAATGTTCAAAAATGAGAATTTCATCATCTTTTCTTAATCAAATGCAATTTCTATCTTGATCTCCCCTTTTTACTGATATTAGAAACATTATCTAGTTATTACCTAGTAGACTCAGCAGAGATTACTTGAACTCTTCAAGCTCAAAATTTTATCAATTCTGGATTTGAACTCAGTGAGTTGAAGAGTCAGAATCAGTCCTTTAAAAGTTTTCTTCCTGTTCCTGAGGTTCTGGGGAGCATATAGTAGTTCATAGCATTGGTGGCAAAGGGCATCTGATCCTTGATCATCTTTTCACACCAGCCTCCACTGAGATAGAATGCTTCCTATTTGGTCATTGTCAACATAAGCTTATTAATGTGGCTGCTGAGGTTCCTGGGTTCACTATGATGCCTGAGGTCCAAGTTCACAAAGCTCTTCCTCTCTACCTGAAATTTAAGGGTACTTACAGTCTTTTAGCTTCCTTCCTTCATGCCTCCCTGGCATCCTGGAGCTTCCTCTAGGGCCCTGCTTGCCCTCCAGTTGTGAGCCATTCTGGATGTGGGACATCTTTGTTGGGACAATGATCTTTTGGATTGCACCTGGAAACAAGGCAAAGGCATTCTTGCTGTAGGATTCTCTCAATTTTACCTTTTCTTGTGTCATTCTCTCCCCAGGGGCAAGGCTAAAGATTCTTTAGAAATTTAGGTTAGTATATTTCACAACAGTGTTTAACACTCCTGTCCTCCTCTCCAAATCTTGGAAAGTATCTCTTGGTCCAGCCCAAAAAAGAAACTTATTTCCTTTCTGTGTGTAGGGAAAACTAAACACATCTTTCCAAGGAAACCACTTATGTAGGTCACTTAAGCAAAGAATAGTATGACTATTTCTTCAGAGCCCCTTTCTCCCTCCATAAAGGAAAGTACAAGCAGGCCCCATGAATTAAGGGAAAGGGGTTTAGTGCCCACATTAGTCATCGAGTCAACCGAGTCCCGTCTATGAAAGTCAGTGATAGGGAATGTGTTTACCCAGATGTTCCACATACACACGAACTTCTAAACTGTGTAAAATTCTACATTTTGTCAATTGTGGAAGAGCTGTCTCTTGTATTTAAAAATAATGTATAAAAATAAAATGTGGACTGACTGGTTATGATTAAACTAAAAAAGGAAAATTCAGATTGACTTTCTGCGTTGGATGTGTCAGACCTTGTGGCAGGCTTTTTCACATGAAATACTTAAGTTTCACAACCACTGTCAAGTGGATGTTAGTAGCTTCCCTTTTGGAGAGAGAAAACTTGACTAAGTGAGTTATTCATGTTATAATAAAACCCTATTATCATCTGAACTGCATCCTCCCCCCCCAAAAAAAAAATATTGAAGTCCTAATTCTTGGTACCTGTATATGTGATCTGATTTAAAAATAGGGTCTTTGCATATCTAATCAAGTTTAGATAAGGCCCTACTGGATTAAACTGGGCCCTAAATCTAATGACTGGTGTTCTTATAAGGAGAAAAAGATTTAGAGGCACTCAGGCACACACAAAGATAGGACAGTCAGGTGAAGACAATGGTGGCAGAGGTTGGAGTGACACAGCTACAGCCAAGAAATGCCAAGAACTGTGGGAAACCACCAGAAGCTACAAGAGACAAGGGAGGATTCTTCTCTAAAATCTTCAAAGGGACCCTGGTCCTGAGGACACTTTCAGACTTCTAGCCCCAGAACTGTGAGATAATACATTTGTGGTTGTTTTAAGCTACCCAGTTTGTGGTCACTTGTTATGCCAACCCTAGAAAACTAACATAAAACCACATTCATTGAATGCCTACTAGGTTGTAGATATTCTCCTGGTCACCTATTATATACTACTTAATATAATCCTCACACCAACCAGAGAGGACACCAAGGTTCAGAAAGTTTAAGTAACTACTAATCTTACACTGTTTTTAAGCAATAGTGTTACCCAACTGTGGGGACAGAGCCGGGAGTGCAGTTTCCAGGCTCTCACCCTCTCGTGGAAAGGTGCTGGCTCAGGTAGTAAATGGCCATCAACTGTGATTCGATGGCCATCAGCTGTAGCTCGTTGGCCCTCAGCTGTAACCAGTGAGCCATTGGCCACTAATATAACTGCCGTGGCTATGCTAGCAGAAAAAGGGGCCTAGCAAGAAGATGGTGCCTGAGCTAGCAAGAGCGAATTACAGTTAGCACTGAGGATTGCAGCTAGCAAGTGAGGTTGGTTGGCAGAAGAAGTGGACGGTAGGTTGCAGATAGTGTGGCTCCTGCTTTCTGTGTCTCCAACCCAGCCGCCAGCGAGACTGTAGTGGTATGACTCCCCTATCTATGGCTCCGTTGGTGTTCCTTTTTGGCCTCACCATAACCTGCATTCTTATGTGGGGAGCGGGACCAGAGACCCCGCATGACACCCTGCATGACACCAACTTAGGTTTGGTGCTGCTTGCTGCCTGGAGAGCCCAAAAACTCAAGTGGCAAGGTTTGGTGAGGAGAAAAACATTTTTTATTTTGATGCTGGCAGCTTGGGAGGATGGCAGACTCATGTCTAGAAAAAAACCACCTTTCCTGAACAGGGAATGATTAAGAGGTTTCATAAGCAGGTAAGTGGGAAAGAACAAAAAATACTGGGGACTAATCATGTGGGTATCAGGGCTGATTGTTGAGAAATCGCCTCCTGGGGGTCATATGAGACCTCAGGTCTGCTTCAATATAATGTTATCTTACTTTGTGCGTCATCAGCAAAAACTGCTAGGGAGTCACAATCATGGGTCTTGACTTCTGTGTGCCTGAGGATTGAGAAATTGCTCTTTTCAGGTTAGGATTCTGCTGATTAAATGGATCAATGAGGTATGTGTAGCCTTAAAAAGGGTAACAAAACAGAGTTCTTAAATCAGTCAATGAGGGAAGAAACAAAGAGAAAACAGCTGAATATCAGGGAGGATCTGACTGCAAACTAGCTAAGTTTAATTACAGGTGGGTAGATAGCAAGCTATCAGGTAAATCAAACTGCAAACTAGCCAGTCTGACTATGTTATTGATTCCCCGAGTGTCACTCTTATAATAGGCCAGGATTTTAAAGTTCAAGTTTATTCTCTGGATATGATAAGGGTTAGCAAGTAAAAATATAATACAATTATTCATTGTTTATGTGAAATAAAATATAAGAATACAATTATTCATTATTTATATGAAATTCAACTGTAACTTGTATCCTGCATTTTATCTGGCAGTCCTACTGGGGTGATGTCCAGGAATCATGTTTTAACTTGCACTTCAGGTGGTTTTTGTTACAATGTATTGAATAGAGGCTCTGAGCAGTTTCCTTTTCAGTCAAGCCCATCAATCTTTCCCAGTGACCCTTAGAAATGCAAAAGTCAGCTGTGTACATGTCACAAATCTCATTGTTACTATTTATGACTACTTACTATATCTTGTAATCATAATTATGTAGATTGTTTAACATGTTAGATACATTTAGTTCTATCCTTTATAGATTACAGCACTAAACTCTGGACTTACAGTTGGTCTTGAAATTTTGTAGTTCATAATCATCGTCTCAATTTTAAAAATTAGATGGAAAATTTCACAGGATACCCTGGAAGCTGTAAAAGTGGGTCTTTGGAAGTAGAATTTCACAGCCGTGGGGTTTTTTGGGTTTTTTTTTGTTTTGTTTTGTTTTGCTTTGTTTGTTTTATTTTTTTTTACCCTGAATTTATGACATCATTGGATGTGTTGAACCTTGACTCACAGTTTTATCCTCAGAGCATCCTCAACTCTGGAATGTGTTTCTCTCTTGGTGTAATGAAACATGAGCCTCCTGGCACCAAGGATAACTTCAAGGGCCAATTGTTTACAAAAACATTTGCTTGAGGGTTTCAAAGTAGGGGTCCAGATGATAGATGTCATTTTAAATGCATTTGCCATGAATGAATCCTGGGAGGATCAGGAATGGAAACATTTCAAAAAGTAATACCAGTAATAAATGTTGGTTTATGAAAAGTTAGCCTCATATTCTTTGAAGGTTTGATATATCAATGATTCCCAGATTTCTAAAGTCAAGGTGTGAGAATCTAATTGCCAGAAATATAGAGAAAGATTTAATAAACGTAACTCAGTCCAGCTTCAATAGCACAGAAGCCCAAGAATATTTCGGGACTTGATTTCTCAGAACTGATTCTTGGGAGCCTTCCACTAAAGAAAAACAAAGCAGATTTGCTTTAAGTAATTCCAGCTTTCAGTGATAAATCAAAGGAATCTTTCGCATACATCAGACATATTTGAAAGTTTTTATTTTATTTTAAAAGGCCCAAATGTTCTGTAGGATTTTAAAATTATTTTCATAGATTTAGAGAAGGTTTTGGCATCTGAGGGCTAATACTCTGGGAACAAGAAAAGATATACTGAGAGACCGTTCCTCTTGCAGAGCCTATGATAAATGGAAATATGATGTAAAATTGAGATGGTGTCCTCCCTCATGTTGGTCAGACTAGTACTTGAAATCTACTAAGATTCCATAAGATTGTACAGAATGACTGGCCCCTGAAATTCTCATTAAACTTTTTACCTCCAAACTTTTCTAAAACTTTCGACCACATCAACTCCATTCCCCAACCTTAACTCTTGTGGGAGAGAACATGATTACTTTCCTAAAACAATGACTCAGGGCTAACTTTCTCCTCACAATATAATAGGGATTTAAATTCTCCAATATGCATTAGAATACAGAAGTTCTGACCTGAAACATCCTTAAAAATATATGAAATGCAAGCTAGAACTTTAGTAGTAAGTGACAAATTTCTGAGAGGGAGTATTGTGATATCTTGGACAAACTTTCCAATATCATTGGGGTTCTTTGGTAAATGTTTATAGTATATAATCTCTAAAATTAACTCCAATTCTAAATTTCTATCTCTCCCTAGCACTATAAGAGTATACTGCAGCCTTGATGGCTCACTACTTGAAAATTTTCACAGGAATTTTTTTAGATAATAGCCCTTTGAGGAAAAAAATAATAATAATAATAAAATAATAATATAATAATGAATGAATACAAAACTGTAAACAAATTAACACAGGATCAGCCTAATTCTATGATACACACACACACACACACACACACACACACACACACACACAAATAGCCAGAAAAACATAGTCTTCCTCAATGCATCCCCAGAGATGAAATGCAACTTCATGCAAAGCAGAAGGGAGAAATGGGCTCAATCTTTCCATTTCTAACTGTGAATGTGATTAATTTTATTGATACAGGTATAATTTCAAATTACTGCCTTTTTGTAAAATCAAGTTTCTGTTAGAATTTTCACTCTATTAATGTGGAAGATTTCTGGACACAGAAATCTTGGGTAATAGACTAGAAAAACCCACCACCACCACCACCACTGTTATTAGTTTGAGCCTGGGAAAACCATATAAGCTCTTGGAGACACACTTCCTTCATCTCCAAGATAGAAATGATTTCTGTCAACCTGTCTTGTGTGTGTGTGTGTGTGTGTGTGTGTGTAGCTTGTAATTAATAAATACATGTGGAAACACTTATTAATTGTAAAGTAACTTACCAATTTAATATATGCATTTATTATGGAATCCATAGAATACAGAAAATTTCATCAGAGATGTAAGAATGAAGACATTTTACTTATTTTTCAGAGTGGCAGAGAGGATATCGGATGCAATAGAATTAATAAGTTTGCATGAAAATAATGCATACTTTGCAAAGAGGAAAAGACATATTGGTCAAGTCAGTTCTATGAAATGTAAAGGCAACTTCAACTTTCACAAGCCATGAAGTCCATATCTTCTTTGATAGGGTGAGAATGTTTTCAAATGTATTTTATTATTTTTAAGGTGTGGTGAAGCCAACAGATCAGGAGATGATTGACATTGAAAAGATAGTTTGTTACAGTTCCCAAGAGGAGGGGGCACATGGCATATCACACAGAGCCCAGGAGGAAAACACCAGAGCTGATCAGGAGAAAGAGAAAGTGAAAAAAAATATGGACAAAAGCCTCTTTGTGGTTTCTGTGGGCAGAAACTGGCAAGGTAGGGTAGGCAAGTTTAGGATTGATTAGTTTGAATAATTTCAGTGGACTCTGGTACATAGGGGCTGTTCCTAGTTTTCTGGTACCTGGACTTGGGGTGATTAGGGTAGGGAAATAGTGGCTCTGAGTGTAAAAGCCCAATAAAGGAGATAGTGGGGATGTGGGCTATAGATTGGTTAGCTTGCATATGAAAAACATATGCTACAAGTCACAGTTAGCTATTCCTGGGAGGGGTAATCTCTCCAGGGTCAATAAGGCCTCAGAGCCAAAGCATTAGAAATACAGAAAATGAAACAACATGATTAATACAGAGAACATTTTTAAAAGATTTTCATTAAAATATAGCTAACATACAAATGTTATATTTGTTTCAGGTATACACAAGTTATTCAACATTTATATACGTAAAGAAGCGATCACAATGATAAGACCAGCAACCATCTGACACTGTACCACACTATCACAATATTGACTATATTCCCTATGCTGTACATTAGATCCCTGTGACTTATTTGTTTTATACATGGAAATTTGAACCTCTTATTCCCCTTCACCTTTCCCCCCTTTTTTAAATTTTTCAATTACAGTTGACATTTAATATTATTTTATATCAATTTCAGGTGTACAGCACAGTGGTTAAACATTTGTATAACTTAACTTAGGAAGTGATCCCTTTGACTAGTCCAGTATCCACCTGCACTATACATAGTTATATACATGTTATCGATTATATTCCATATGCTGTATCCTACATCTCCATGTTATTATTTTGTATCAACCAAGTCATACTTCTTAATCCTTTTCCACCCACCGACACCCCTCTCATCTGGCAACTATCAAAATGTTCTCTGTATCTATGAGTTTGTTTCCATTTTGTTTGTTTGTATATTTTGTTCTTTAGATTCCACATATAAGTGAAATCGCATGGCATCCATCTTTCTCTGTCTGACATACATCATTCAGCATAATACCCTTCAGGTCCATCCATGCCACAATATGGCAAGAACATATTCCCTTCCATGGCTAAGCAATATTCCATTGTACTTATGTACCACCTCCTCTTCGTTCTGTTCATTTATTTGGGACATGTTTCTTTGTTGCCCCATTTCAGCTGCTTTCCTGTGTTTGTTTCTATGTATTAGGTAGGGCTACTATTCCTCCTGGTCTTAATAGAGTTATCTTATGTAGTAGATGTCCTGTGGGGCCCAGCGGCACAGTTTCCCTGGTCACCTGAGCTGGTGCTCCAGGTGTGTCCCTTGTGTGGGTTGTGTGTATGCTCCTGTTGCTGTTTGCATGAAAATGGGAGGGATTGACTCTCAGATTGATTGGTTGTGAGGACTGGTTGTAACTACAGTGGAGGAGCTGTTGTGCAGGGGCTGACCCTATGGACCTGGATTCGTTTTAGCAGGGCTCTGGTGCCTGCCCAGTTTTCCCTTTGGGTGTGTAGTCCTTGGAGAAGACCAGGTGATGCTTCAGCTCAGTTGGAAGCTGGCCACCTGGTATGCAAGCTCCAGTGTCTCCTGGGAGGGTCCTTACCACAGGCTATGTTCAGGCACAGCCTGTACCCTGCCCAGCGCCACATGGCATGAGCCACAAAGCAATCTGCAGATGGTGGCCACCAGTGCTGGGTTTGAAGTTGTCTTGAGAGGCCAAACCATGAACCAAGGCTGGCTGGTGCTGGGGTTGGGGCTGCTCAGCCAGAAGTATGGGACATGCCAAAGCCAGATGCTGCTTTTTGGGTTTTGTAAAACTTTGAGAGATTTTAGGAAAATCTGCAGCATGAGCCAAGACAGACCATTTGTATGGGAAAGCCACTGGAAGTGGTTTTGGTGGGCCAAAAGTTTGGTGGGTGGGGGAATGTCGGGGAATCACTAGGGCGGGGCAACAAACAGTGTTAGTAAGGTTGATGGAGACACAGATATGGTGGCCACTCACATCTACACACAGTAACAGGTGAGGGCTCAACAGAGAAACAATGGATTCTGCCAGTACTTCTGTCTGGGAGAAAGCTGCCCCTCCATCCCTCATTCTGAAGTCAGATAACTTAGCTCCTCCCCTTATGTCCCTCCCACCTTTTGAGCTGCTGCCCCAGTGCTGGAGCTCAGAGCTAGTGAGTACATTAGTGAGTAAGTCTCTGAATAGACCTTTTAAGAGGATTGCCTGGGACTCTAGCTACCCTTACAGAGAACAATATTTGATAAAAAGTCAAAGAAAAAACTGCATCTAGCACAAACACGTTAGTGTTCATGGTTCAACATAAGAAAATTCAAGCATGATTTATGTCAAGTAAGTAAATAAGCCAAACACAAAGGAAATCTTTCAGAATTCCAAAGAACCAAAGAATTCCAGTGATTGTTATCATTCTTGGAGTAATTTTCTCTGTGTATTTGGACTCTACATCTATTGTACATATCTGATACAGATCTGATTCTAGTAATAATGGGCCAGTGTTGCAGTAAATAGCTGGGGGAAAAAAGATAGTAAGTAATCAGAGAGCATATTTGCTGAGGAGTTCCTCAAGACCAGGGAGGAATCTGTTGTTTTAGTCATCATGGTGTGCCACAGTACCTTGAAGACTAAGCATTGAGGGATTATTTCCTGAATTGTCTTGAAATGACATCTGAAGAGCTTGAAAGGTAAAATAAATCCAACTGAGAACATACTGACAGTTTGAGGTGTCTACAAGCTCTGACAATTATGTTCGTGAACTCATCATAGAAAAAGTGCTACTTACTTCATTGTTGCATATCGCTATGGTCACCTTCAAAGTACTCCCCTTGGGAAGCTATGGACCCATACCAGTGCCTAGTCCACCCTTCAAAGCAATTTTGGAGCTTTTTCAGGAATGGCCATCAGAGCTGTTGTATTACCCTTGATGCCTTGAATGTCATCAAAATGTTCAATATTTCCTGTATCTTCAGGTAAAGAAAGAAGTCATGGGAGGCCAGATCAGATGAGTAGGGATGGTGTTCTAATACAGTTATTTGTTTACTGGCTAAAAACTCCCTCACAGACAGTCCATGTGAGCTGGTGCATTGTCATAATGCAAGAGCCATAAATTGTTGGTGAAAAGTTCAGGTCATTTTCATCTAACTTTTTCACGCAGCCTTTTCAGCACTTCCAAACAGTAAACTTGGTTAACTGTCCAGTGAGCACCAATGCATAATGAATAATCTCTCTGACATCAAAAAAGGTTAGCAACCTCATTTTGACTCTTGATTTGGACTGACAGAACTTTTTTGGTCGTGGAGAGCTGCTGACTTCCATTGTACAGTTTGATGTTTTGTTTCAGGGTCATATTGGTACATCCATGTTTCATCACCAGTGATATCATGGCCCAAAACATCATCTTGCCTCTCCAAAAGGTCTTGGCAAACTTTGACTCTCCTTTGCTTTTGTTCATCGGTGAGCTCCTTCGGGACCATTTTTGCACATACCTTTCTCATGCCAAGATTTTCAGTTAAGATGTCCCTATCTGTTTCTCTATCAATGTTTACTTGGTCTGCTATGCTTCTCACACTCAGCCAATGATTTTGACGCACAACTCGACAAATTGTCACAACATTTTTGTCACTTCTCGTTACTGGCCGCCCTGACCTCTCCTCATCAGTGATGCATTCTCTCCCCTCAGAAAAACATTTAGTCCATTTGTACACTGCCATTTTCTTCATGGCATTATCCCCATGAACTTGGACTAACACGTCCCTGATTTTACTTCTACTCTTTCCAAGTTTAACAAGAAATATAATGTTTGTTTGTTGCTCTAGTTCAAGCTCAGACATTCTCCCAACAGAATACAAAAACATGCAACAACAATAACGAATGCCACGCAACAAGACACCACCACATGTTGACACGAACACAGCTGTGAGACACTGATCTACCAAGGTTGTGAAACCTTACTGAGCTGTTTGCACAGTGCTGCCAATGTAAGACAAGTTCACGAACTTAATTGTCAGACCTAAGATGACCGGGGGAGAAATATTGTAAATAGGTATCTATGCAAGGTTTGGAACTCACAAGAGAGGTGTTCTGAAAACAGAGACTAGGAGATATTACACAATAAGAATGAAACATGAGGAAAGAAGAAGGTTGAGGACCTACTGCTGGGAATTATCTCAAATGCCAAGCACCAACTGTCTCAAATGAACCACGATAGGAATGGGACTGTCTAGAGTGATGTAGTGCACAACCTGCCAACTGTGCATGGCACCCCTGAGGACAGCACAGATAGGGTTCCATAAATGTGCCTGAAGAGACAGAAGGAGCACAAAAGAGTAAACAGGGAGAAATATTTTTATTGGAAACTGTATGATAACAGACTCAGTTTTTTGTTTTGTTTTTTTAAGCATAAGCAAAACATATAGTGAAATATTTTTAGGTACTCTTACTTTCTTCAGATCAGTGTGACCTTCTCTTCCTTGGGAAGAAAACAGTATCAATACTGTGGTTTAAAGAGAAAGAAATTCTTATGTGGAATAATCGGAAAATGTGTGTAAACGAAGAAAGGAGGACTAGACTAGTTACTCTTCGTCAGGTCACACTGTTTCCACACACAGTGTGATATATAGATGATGCATTACAGAATTGTACATTTGAAACCCATGTACAAACCATTGTCATCCCAATAGACTTTAATTTAAAAAAAAACGAGTTAGGGATGAAACAAATATAATAAATATAAACATTTTTAAATAAATTCCTCAAATAAATATTACATTTAAAAAGTTAAAAAGAATAGTGAAATAGTCATGAAGGAGAAAAAGTATTTACCCATGGGTATATAATACCTATTTTTAATGTTAACCCATTCAATATATTTGGGTTGTTTTAATATACTATTTCATCTTTCCATCTCCTATTACTACACACTTATTTTTCTCCCTAACCTGTTTGTAGCCTTTACTTGCTAATGAAAGGCTTTTGTCACTGACTTTTCTTCTTAAAAATATTTTTTTTATCAAGACTCAACTACTAATTTTCCAACTTGTCATTGTAACTTAAATGCATTGATTTTTGACATTTTCCAAATTTTTATTCAGATTTCTTTATTATACATTTTCTGTTTGAATCTTATGTTCTCTAAGCTTCCCTGACCCTAATGTATTCTTTTGAAGCACCATATACAAAACAACATTAATAATAATACTTTTATGTGACCTTTTAATTGAAAGGTTGTCTCTTCCACTAGACTGAATAGTCTGATGTCTAGAGCTCTATATATTATCTTCAATGTTGTGTCCTTGACACCTAGGAGAGTATCTGATACAAATGAGCTGTTCAATAGATCTTGAATAATTAAAGAGAAAAGAATGAATGAATGTCTCTCAAATGAAGGACTAGCCATTTGATTGTGGGTGAAATCTTTGATACAAGTTTTTTATGTTAACAAGGATGCAATCAGCATAAAGAATGACGGTGTTGAAAGTAACATATTTTCCTAACTGCATCAGTTGCCGTGTCAATGCAATAAACAATTCTTAAGAAAATCCTCTGAACAAATAGTTTGGTTGACTAGAGCGGGGAGTAGCTGCGTACCCGAATGTTTTAAAATGAGAATGATGACTTTCTTTTTCCACAAGGAGCATACCAACTCTGAGAAGACCTATGAGTTGTGTCACTGATTTTATGCAATTCTTGTTCTTGAAATTTTGTTTTCATTATAAGTGTCCAATACTATATAAATCAAAAGAGGGCAAAATCCTGAACATTCTAATAGTGGACTCAAAACTACATATTTAATTTTTAAACCTACTTTAAATCTTGCAAAAACCTTAGCTTCCCTAATAAACTGATGCAATGTTTCTTTCATTTTGCCAATTTTGCTGCATGTCAGTTTGCTTGGCACTATTTCAAGGCTTTCTTTAAATGTGAACAGACTTTTCTGTTTGATATTAATTTAAAAGCTTTATTTATCACAAGCAGTTATTTGCTATTGATTTTTACTACCAAATTGTTTGTAAGAACAGTGGACTTAACATTTGGTCAAGCAGTCTTGTCTCAAGCCTTGGAAACTTGCTGTAAAAAGTTTCCCAAATCCATTCCACTTATTTTCACTTAGTTTACTGATGTAAAATTTACATATAATATAATTCACTAATTTTTTTTGAACATTGCCCTCCCCCTACCTCCTCTTATCTAGCAAACTCTTTTTAATCCATTATAAATCAGTACAAATGAAACTCTTGAATAAAGTCTTTACTGGCTGTCCCAGTGTCCCTCCCATATGCCATCTCATCTAACAGACTGCCCACCCCCCCTTTAGCAATAATAAGTTATAAGTTTAATAATAAGGTAACTTTTGAGTACTTATTAAATCTCCAATAATGTAGTAAATATTTTCACATGTGCTTTCTAAATTTATACTTAACAATAAAATAGTGAGATAGATACTATTATTCTCCTTTTACAGATAATTTAACTTGTACAAAGTCATACAGCAGTGAATAACAGATTTGAAATTCAGACTCAGAGTGTTTGATTCCTGAGACTATACTTTTTTTTTTCCAATTCTTTTTTTTTTAATTGTTTATTGGTGTGACAATTGTTAGTCAAGTTACAAAGATTTCAGGTATAAAATTCTGTATTACATCATCTATAAATCACATTGTGTGTTAATCACCCAGAGTCCATTCTCCTTCCATCACCATATATTTGATCCCCTTTACACTCATCTACCACCCTTCTCCTCCCTTACCCTCTGGTAACCACTAAACTATTGTCTGTGTCTATGAGTTTTTGTTTTGCATTAGTTTGTCTTGTTCTTTTGTTGTTCTTTTGTTGTTTTTCCACGTATCAGTGGAATCATATGGTTCTCTGCTTTTTCTATCTGACTTATTTCGCTTAGCATTATAATCTCAAGATCCATCTATGTTGTCACAAATGGTCATATTTCATCTTTTCTTACCGTTGAATAGTATTCCATTGTGTATATATACCACAACTTCTTTATCCATTCATCTATCAAAGCACATTTTGGTTGTTTCCATGTCTTGGCCACTATAAATGAACATTGGAGAATACTTATCTTTATGGATAAATGTTTTCAGATTTTTTTGGTAGATAACCAGGAGAGGGATTGCTGGGTCATATGATAATTTTATTTGTATTTTTTTGAGGAACCTCCGCACTGCCTTCCATAGCGGCTACACCAGACTGCATTCCCACCAACAGTGTATGAGGATTCCTTTTTCTCCACAGCCTCTCCAACACTTGTTTCTTTTTGTCTTGCTGATGATAGCCATGCTAACTGGGGTGAGGTGATATCTCATTGTGGTTTTTACTTGCATTTCTCTGATGATTAGTGATCTTGAGCATTTTTTCATGTGTCTATTTGCCATTTGTAAGTCATTTATGGAGAAATGTCTCTTCAGGACCTCTGTCCATTTTTCAATTGGGTTGTTTGTTTTTTTCTTGTTGAGTTTCATGAGTTCTTCGTATATTTTGGATATTAGCCCCTTATCAGAGGCACTGTTTGCAAAAATCTTCTCCCATTCAATTGGTTGCCTCTTTATTTTGTCGATGGTTTCTTTTGCTGTGCAGAAGCTTTTAAGTTTGCTATAGTTCCATTCATTTATTTTAGCTTTTACTTCCCTTGCCTTCAGAGTCAAATTCATGAAATGCTCTTTGAATCCAAGGTCCATAAGTTTAGTACCTATGCTTTCCTCTTGGCAGTTTATTGTATCAAATCTTATGCTTAAGTCTTTGATCCATTTTGAATTAATTTTGGTACATGGTGACAGATAGCATCCAGTTTCATTCTCTTGCATGCACGTGGCTATCCAATTCTCCCAGCACCATTTATTGAAGAGGCTGTCTTTTCTCTATTGTATTTTTTTTTCTTGTTTGTCAAAAATTATCTGTCCATATTTATGTGGTTTTATTTCTGGGTTCTCAATTCTATTCCATTGGTCTATTTGTCTGTTTTTCTGCCAATACCATGCTGTTTTGATTATTGTAGCCCTGTAGTACAAGCTAAAGTCAGGGAGTGTGATACCTCCAGCATTGTTCTTTTTCCTTAAGATTGTTTTGGCTATTCAGGGTTTTTTGTGGTTCCAAACAAATCTGATGATTTTTTGTTCTATTTCTTTAAAAAATGCCATTGGGATTTTGATGGGGATTGCATTAAATCTGTATATTGCTTTGGGTAATATGGCCATTTTAACTATGTTGATTCTTCTAATTCATGAGCACGAAATGTCTTTCCATTTCATTGTGTCTTCTCCAATTTCTTTGAAAAATGTCTTATACTTTTCAGCATATAGGTCTTTCACATCCCTGGTTAAGTTTATTCCTAAGTATTTTATTCTTTTTGATGCAATTGCAAAAGGAATTTTTTTTTATTTCTTTTGGTGAGATTTCATTATTAGTATATAGGAATTCAGTGGACTTTGACGTTGATTTTGTTGCGGTCAACTTTACTGTATTTGTTGATTGTTTCTAATAGCTTTTTGGTGAAGTTTTTAGAGTTTTCTATATATAACATCATGTCATTTGCAAAGAGTGACAGTTTAACTTCTTCATTCCCAATTTGGATGCCTTTTATTTCTTTCTCCTGCCTGATTGCTCTGGCAAGGACTTCCAACACTATGTTGAAAAGCAGAGGTGATAAGGGACAGCCCTGTCATGTTCCTGAACGTAGAGCAAAGGGCTTCAGTTTTTCACCATTAATTATGAGATTAGCTGAGGGTTTGTCATATATGGCATTTATTATGTTAAGGTATTTCCCTTCTATACCTATTTTATTAAGTGTTTTAATCATAAACGGATGTTGTATCATGTCAAATGCTTTTTCTGCATCAATTGATATAATCATATGATTTTGTCCTTTATTTTGTTTATGTGATGTATCACATTGATGGATTTGCATATGTTGAACCATCCTTGTGCCCCTGGGATAAACCCCAGTTAGTTGTGATGAATAATCTTTTCAATGTATTATTGCATTTGATTTGCTAGAATTTTGTTTAGGATTTTTGCATCTGTATTCATCTGAGATATTGGTCTGTAGTTTTCTTTTTTTTAATCTTTTTTGTGTTGTCCTTACCAGGTTTTGGTATCAGGGTAATGATGGCCTCATAAAATGAGTTAGGGAGTACTGTCTCTTCTTCAATTTTTTTAAAGAGTTTGAGCAGGATTGGTATTAGATCCTGTTTGAAGGTTTGGTAGAATTCACTGGTGAAGCCATCTGATCCCGGACTTTTGCTTTTGGGAAGGTTTTGGATGACTGATTCAATTTCTTTACTGGTGATCAGTCTATTTAGATTTTCCAGTTCTTTGTGGTTCAGTCTAGGAAGGCTATATTTTCTAAGAACTGGTCCATTTCTTCTAGGTTATTGAATTTGGTGGCATGTAGTCCTTCATAGTATTCTTGGATGATCCTTTGTATATCTGTGGCATCTGTGATAACTTCCCCTCTTTCATTTCTGATTTTGTTTATTAGTGTCTTTTCTCTTTTTATCTTTTGAGTCTAGCGAAGGGTTTGTCAATTTTGTTAATCTTTTCAAAGAGCCAGCTCTTTGTCATATTAATGTTTTCTATTGTCTTTTTGTTCTCTATTTCATTTAGTTCTGCTCTGATTTTCTTGATTTCCTTTCTTCTGCTGACACTGGGTTTCACTTGTTCTTCTTTTCTACTTCTTTAAGGTGTAACATGAGGTTATTTATTTGGGATTTTCTTGTTTCTTGAAATAGGTCTGTAATGATATAAATTTCCCTCTTAAAACTGCTTTTGCTGCATCCCCAAAATTTGGTAGGATGCATTTTCATTCTCATTTGTTTCTATGTATCTTTTGATCTCTCCCGTTATTTTATCTTTGACCTGGTCATTCTTTAAAAGTTTGTTATTTAATTTCCTCGTATTTGTGGTTTTTCCTCCTTTCTTTTTGCAGTTGATATCTAATTTCAAAGTCTTGTGATCAGAGAATATGCTTGGTAGGATTTCAGTGTTCTTAAATTTGCTGAGGCTAGTTTTATGTCCCAATATATGGTCTATCCTTGAGAATGTTCCAGTACACTAGAAAAAAATGTATAGTCTGAGGTTTTAGGATGAAGTGCTCTATAAATGTCAGTTGTGTCCATTTCATCTAATGTGTCTTTTAGGGCTGCTATTTCATTATTTATTTTCTGTTTGGATGATCTATCCATAGCTGTCAATGATGTACTTAGGTCCCCTAGTATAATTGGTTTTGGTCAATTTCTCCCTTTAGATCTGTTAGTAGTTGCTTGGTATACTTTGGTGCTCCCTGATTTGGGGCATAAATATTGATTATTGTTTTGTCTTCTTGTTGTGTAGTCCCCTTTACCATTATGGAATGTCTATCTTTGTCTCTTGTTATTTTTTTCACCCTGAAGTCTGTTTCATCTAATATCAGTATTGCTATACCTGATTTTCTCTGGATACCATTTGCTTGGAGTGTCAATTTTCACCCTTTCACTTTGAGTCTATGCTTGTCCTTGTAGCTGAGAGGTGTCTCTTGGAGACAGTATATGGTTGGGTTTAGTTTTTTGATCCAATCTGCTACTCTGTGCTTTTTTATTGGTGAGTTCAGTCCATTTACATTTAGGGTGATTATTGATATGTGAGGCTTTCCTATCATTCTATCTTTAGTTTTCTGGTAAGACCGTGTCTCCATTGTTTCTTTGCCTTTTTGTTGTTGTCTTATTTCTCTGTGGTGGTGTTCTATGATTTTTCCTTCTGTTTCTTCTTTTATTACAGTATATATTTGAATTCTGGCTTTTGTTTGTTTGTTTGTTTTTTAGAGTGGATACCATTAAGTTTATGTGAAAGATTGTTTGATATTTAGAGTATTCCATTTTTTTCAGCATATATTCCTATATTCCGGTTCAGGCCCTTACCCTACCCCTTTTTACATTTTGTTTGCCACAAATTGTTCCTGTTGGTGGTAAATAGCCTCCTTTAGTATTTCTTGTAGTGCAGGTTGTGTTTAGAAAATTCCCTCAGCTTCTTTATGTCTGGAAAGATCTTTATTCCTCCTTCATATCTAAAGAATATCTTTGCTGGGTATATTATTCTTCACTCATAATTTCTCTCTTTCAATAATTTGAATAATTGATTCCACTCCCTCCTGGCTTGTAGAGTTTCTGCTGAAAAATCTGATGATATTCTAATGAGCTTTCCTTTGTAGGTTACAGTCATCTTTTCCCTGTCTGCCTTGAGGATTCTTTCTTTGTCATTGATTTTTGACAGCTTCAATACAATGTGCCTTGGAGAAGGCCTATTGGGGTTGAGGTAATTAGGTGTTCTATTTGCTTCTTGGATTTGAGGATCATAAAATAATATTGAACAGCAACTGTAATTGACAAATTATAATTAATTAATTTTTTCATTAGTAAAGTTAATGGAAATTTAGAACATAAATTTATAGATTTAAAACTATAAATGCA
This sequence comes from Rhinolophus sinicus, assembly GCF_036562045.2. Classification (NCBI taxonomy): domain Eukaryota; kingdom Metazoa; phylum Chordata; class Mammalia; order Chiroptera; family Rhinolophidae; genus Rhinolophus; species Rhinolophus sinicus. Next base: position 112,523,188 of record NC_133755.1, read on the forward strand.
CTAAATATATAATGTTGGATTTTCAAAAAAAATATTGTTCTGCAATATTAAGTATGTCATGGCTAATGATTAAACAGAAGACATAGAATTGTTAATTAACAAATCCATATTCAATGTCCCTTTTACATATCTGTTGGAGAATATAAGCTTTGTATTTAAATAAACTTCCTTAGCGTTATTAGTACTTCTTAATGTTTGTGCCCAAATAAAAATGTGTTTGAAAGCTTATATAAATCTACCAGATTTCAGATTTCTCATTCACATACACAAAAATATTAGCTCAGTTAATTTTATCACAAGCTTACTTGTGTAAATGACAATTAAACAAAGAATTATTGACAGTAGACATGAAAAACATTCCATGAGCATTGGTCATGAGCCAGATGCTAGTGAAGGCTCCACACACCTCAATTTTCATAATCTTCAAATAACCTCTGGGATGGAATTATTGTTACCCCCACTTTATGAATAAAATCTGAGGCTTGGAAATTGAATTGATTGAGTTTCCATAGAATTACAGACTAATTTTCAAATACACTAATGTGTTTTCCTTGCTGTGTCTGAGGTATAAAGTACCGATATCTTAGTATAGAACTAACATAATAGTCTAATTTGATAAAATTGAAGATATCTATTTTTGTAGGCTTTCAGGTGATCTATTTCAGACGCATTTTGCTACCTTCCTTAAATATAGGATTTGTTTTGTACCAACAACTTTGAAAAATGTATTCCTGAGCTGTTGGAAATTTACTAATGCCACTTTCAGGGTTAAGGTTAGATATTTATTGAAACAAATTCATCAAGACCAATCATTTACACTATGTGTAAATGATTATTGAATAGGAATTAACCACGTGGTAATTTAAAAAAATTTTATCATAATGTAAAAAATGTTCAGCATAGTATTATAAAATATACAACTTAATATGATAAGTATACACCTAAAGGTAACTGAAAAGCACAGATAGGTGTGAGTCAAACTGAATAGTAATCAGAACAAGTCAATGAATAAACTCAACAGAAATGGCATGTGCTTTAATTTCTCTTGGGTAAATACTTAGGTGTGAACAGGCTGAGTCATATGGTAGGCACATGTTTAACTTTTAAAAAGAAATTGTCAAATTGTTTTACAAAGTAATTGTACCATTTTATATGTCCATTAGCAGTTTATGACAGTTCCAGTTCCACCATATCCTTGTTAATAATTGGAATGTTAGTTATTCTAATAGACATATAGTAATATCTAATTGTGATTTTAATTTGCGTTTCCTCATAACTAATAATGTTGAGCACCTTTTTCTGTTTATTTGCTACCTTTATATTTTCTTTGGTGATATCCTTGTTAAAATATTTTACCTATTGTTTCTATTGGCCTGTCTGTTTTCTTATTATTGAGTTTTAATAGGTCTTTATATAGTCAGAGTTCAAGTTATTTAACAGATGCTGATTTGCAAATATTTTCTCCCAGACTGTGTCTTCTCTTTTCATTTTCTTAACAGGCTATTTTAAAGATTGCACACAAATGTTCATAGAAGGTTTATCTGGAAACATTTATCTGGAAACATTTTACATATGTGCATATACATATATATATATACACACACATATATATATACACATATACATATATATACATATATACATATACATATACATATACATATACATATACATATACATATACAGATATATATATATATATCTCAGCAGGTGAGGGGATAAACAATTGTTATTTCCAAACACTAGAACACTATTCAGCAATAAGAAAGAATGAGCTGTTGATATGTGTAACATGGATTAGCCTCAAACTAATTATGACTGAGTGAAAAAGCCAGAAAAATAAATGCACATTCTTTATGATTTCATTTATACCAAACACCTGAAAATGAAAACTAATCCACAGTGACAGAAAACAGATAAGTGATTTTCTGGAAATAGTGGGATAGGAGATGGGAAGCATTAGAGCATAAGGAAATTTTTGGAGGTGATGAATACATTCATTATCTTGCTTGTAATGATTTCATGAGTTTACACATATACCCAAACTTAGCAAATTGACAACTTTAATTATGTGTAGTTTATTGTATGTCAATTATAACTCATACAGCTGTTTAAAAAATTCAGCAGAAAATTTGCATTATACTTCCTTTATTTGTGCTTTTCGTTGAATTACCAAAAAAAGGAAGGAAAAAAAAAACACAACAGAAATAAAATTTTAGAGTGCATAGCGCTCCATGAAAAGTTATATTGCATCTCATTTACTCATACTCGTATATAGTTATGACACCATTTGGCTCATTCTAAGGCAAAACATTACCAGTGTAAAGAGATAAAATTCTTACCCTTCCCTTTTAACTCTAAGATGAATAGAATTCCATTCTGAAAGGTTCAGTTTAGACAATAATGTATCATAAAATTCTCAATATTTATACTGACTATAAGAAGAACATATTATGAAAACATTAGTTTTCATAGAAAACATAATAAATTCCTCCCTTGGTCGGCATGTAATAAAAAGCTTAAAAAAATAGCACCACTAGGCATTAATTTCATTTCAGGTCATGCAATAGGAAACATTAATTTGTTTTTTCCATTGGCTGATTAAAATAGATATTAATAAAGGACAGCACAAGGTAAAGAAGGTCAGCAGGAAAGTCTGGGAAAGGTTATAAATTTCACTTAGTATTATTGGCACTTTTTCTGTTTTTTCTCTTTTATGTCCTTGAAGTGCACAGTACAGTTCTTAATACTGAGCTAAACAAGATTGAATTCCAGCAGAGGGTGGGAGGCGGTCCATGGAATCTTCTGGTAGTAAAAATTTACAGCTCACCACTTACAGGCAGCAGATGGTCCAGGATGGTCCTTCCAATCTCTATTTCCCATCAGTGCTCTCCTTCAGATGCCACAAAGAAAGTAAAAGTGTTTACTGTCCTGGGTCCATTAGCCCTTTGTTCTTCTTTTTTCTTCTCAGAAAATAGATCATCTTTTCAGTTTATCTGAGTTCCCTAACCATGTCCTATTACTAAAATAAATATTGTCTCCTGCAGGGCTATCTACTCTCACTTGAGTTTTCCTGTCATCCTTCTCAATTTATATCAGTCATTTTTTTGATCCTTCAAAACAGTTCAGAATATTTTAAATATGATTTAAGTGGCTGCTACTACAGAGAACAGAGAGAAAGAAATTCTGGAGGGCCTGTGTCCTCCATTTTAAAGTTGCTAATATTAGTTTACCCCTTGATTTAGATTTTTGCTTTGTGACACACCTCCTTGACTTCCTCAGTAGGTAATTGTGTGTATCTAATAATCAGATAGTTGTAATTTGGTAAATTTCCCTTAGTTCTTTCAATGACAGTAGAATACCACAAAAGAGAGTTTTCAGGAAGTTATATGTGTTCTCAAGGCATAGTCAACATTTAATGACAGTGTAAATTACTTCTTGATAATTTAGCCATACTTTAATATGAATAAAGAAGGCATCTTCATTTGGGCCAAGAGCACAGAGATCAAAATGTTGTCTTGTTTTAGTAAACTTATTTTTGAAGAGCTGTAGATTTACAGAAAATTTGTGAAGGTACAGAGAGTCCCCATATATTCTGCATCCAGTTTCCCACATTTTACAATATTATGATACATATATATATATGTTCATTATTTGTAACAAAGGGACATCACTGCTTCTAGAATTCTTAGTATATTCTTATAAATATATAGGTGTATATATGTATATATATGTTCATGAATATATATGTTCATATATATTATATATTATATATTATATATAAATTGTATTATATATATATATATATATTTTTTTTTTTTTTAATTGGGGAATATTGGAGAACAATGTGTTTTTCGAGGGCCCATCAGCTCCAAGTTGTTGTTCTTTAATCTAGTTGTGGAGGGCACAGCTCAGCTCCATATCCAGTCGCGATTTTGCAGGGAGCGCAGCCCACCATCCCATGTGGGAATTGAACTGGCAACATTGTTGTTGAGAGCTTGCGCTCTAACCAACTGAGCCATCTGGCCGACCCCCCAATATTGATATATTAGCAAAACTTTATAATTTGTTTGAGTCATTCGTTTTTATCTAATATCCTTTTTCTGTTCCAGCATCCCATGTAAGACACCACATTACATTTAGTCATCATGTCTCCCTAGGCAATTCTTGCCAGTGATAGTTTCTCAGACTTTTATAAATGACTTTGAGAACTTTGAAATGTCCTGGTTAGGTATTTTGTAGAATGTCCTTCAATTTGGATTTATGGGATGTTTTACTTGTTGTTAGATTGGGGTTATGTGTTTTTAACACATAAACACTACAAATAGTGTTTTAACCAGACAGGTAAAACACTCTTATATCGTATCAAGGGTACATGCTACGACCATGGTTTACCACTGATGTTGTTAACGTGGATTACTTCATTGAAGTAGTATTTGTCAGATTTTTACATCATAAATTTCTCTCTCTTTCTTCCCTCACCTCCACCACCAACTTTCTATACTGAACTCAGGGAAAGGAAGACACTAAGTGCAGCTGCATCCTTGATGGGAAAAATCTACATAAATTATTTGGAATTCTTCTGTACAGATTTGTCTCTTTTCATTTACTTATTTTATAATTTATATCAGTATGGACTCATGGATATTTATTTTATACTGTGGGATATAATTCAAGACTACTTTGTCATTTAAGTTCTAGCTTTGGCCATTAGGAGTTGGCTCCTGTGTCACTTTGTCCTACCCCACTGTTTAGTTTTTGAACCCCTCAATAGTTTCTGGCAGTTTAAGATGCTCCAGTCTCATATCGTATTATCCCTGTCCCAATCCTAGAATTAGCCAATTCTTCAAGAATACCTGAACCATTTTATTGGAGAATATTATTAGAAATGAAAATCTGGACAATAAATGTGCTTATTTATCAACAAGGGACATCACTGCTTCTAGGATTCTTAGTTGACAAAGCTAGGAAATATATGAATGTATACTAAACTATGTATGGACACATATCTAAAATTATGTATATATATATATATAATACATAAATATGTGACATACATATATATACATATGTATGTGATATAGCCATATTTACTATATTAAGACAAATATGACTTCATATTGATGCTAATTTATCTGACTCTAATGTTCTTTTCCAGAATGTCATATAGTTGGAATTATGCAGTACATATGGTATGAGGTTTTTTTTGGATTGATTTCTTTTACCTTAGTAATGTGCATGTAAGTTTCTATGTCTTTACATTGCTCAATAGTTCATTTTTTTCTTCCAGTTTTATTGAGAAATACATATTTTTTTTAATTTCATGGATTGTACATTTGCTGTTGAATCTAAAAATTCATCACCAAATCCTAGGTCAGATAGACTTTCTCCTGTTTTTTCCCCAGAAATATTATAGTTTTGTATTTTACATTTACAATCTATGATTTTGAGTTAATGTTCTTGTGTAAGGTGTGACATTTATGTAAGGTTCACTTTTTTTGTTTGTTTCTCTTACATATAGAGGTCTAATTGTTCCAGCACCATTTCTTTTAAATGAGTTTCAGGTGCACAAAACAATGTAATAGACATTTATCATTTATATCCCTTACACAGTGACAACTCCCCTTCCCCCATCCACTACCCCTCTGAAATCTCGCACAGCCATTACATTTCCACTGTCTCTATTCCTAATGCTGTACTCCGCTTCTTGTATGTGTGTGTGTGTGTGTGTGTGTGTGTGTGTGTGTGTGTGTGTGTGTATAAAATTGTAGTTGACATTCATTATTGTTCAGCTTCAGCTTCAGGTATACAGTAGGATTTGGTGCTCTCAGCACCATTTTTTGAAAAGACTATCTTTTCTTCACTGAATTTCCTTTACACTTTTGTCAAGAATCAATTGACTGCATTTGGGCTGTCAAAATGTTTTCTGATAACTAGAACTCACAATATATATGGTTTTCTGTCCTGAGTTTATGCTCTTAAAGACTGGTTTCATATTTACATTTAATGTTCCAGAGTAAATATTAGTTACTATTCTCTCACTTTAAATTATTTTTATATCTGAAGCATCTGCTTTAACTTCTAGCCCCACTAGTACTCAGATCCATTTCTAACATAGGAGCGAGTGGCCACAGAATGAATGATGGCAGTTATAGGGAAGCAGCATGATATGGTACAAGAAAACCTGGTTCAGAATAGTGGAAACCTAGGCTCAAATCCTCTATCTTCATTAAATGTTGATACGAATTTGAGCAAGATGCTTAGTGTAACTAAGACCCATCGTATTCATCTGTAAACAGAGCTAAAGAAAGTGACTTTACAACCTTGTGAAATGGATTAAATGAACTGCATTATATTTGACCTGCAACAGCATTTGACACAGTTTTACCACTCTCTTTTAAAAATTAATTTTACTATAAAAAATTTTAAAGTATTTATGAAGTTACAGATAATAGCATAATAAATATTATTGTAGCCACTAGCTGTCTTAAGCAAGATATTACAAATGTAATTCAAACTCCCTGTGTACCATCCCTTTATAGATGCTCTCTGGAAATAAGCAGAATGAATGCCAGTAATCATCTCCTTGCTTGTTCTTATAATTTATATTTAGTGCTTTGCATGTTTTAAAAGGAAAAAAATGCTACCATGATGTTTGTACCCTTCTACAAATTACTGGTCTCTGTTAACATATTTTTAAGATTTATTCATTTGTGTCTAGTAATTTATCTTCTGAGTACTCTTTCATTTATTTATCTATTTATTTATTATTTGTTCTTTTTTTATGTGAATTTGGATTATTTCCACTTTTTGTTATTATAAACAATATTGTTTACAAAAAGGTTATAAAAAGATTCTCCTTTGTCTTTTAAACAAGTTCCACAAAGTTCCTCCAGAGTATACCAAAAAAGTGAAATTGCTGGGTTATAGGTTGACACATTTTAACTTTATTATGTATTGCTAAATTGCTACCCAAAATGATTGTTTTAATTTATATTCTCAGCAACAGTGTAAGAAAATTTTCACATATATATATTCTCACCAGCATTATGCACTGTCAAATTTATTGATCTTTGTGAATGTTTTTTAAATGGTAGATTATTGTGGTTTTATTGGCTTTTTTTCCCTGCTACTAGTGAGGTTGTACATCTTTTATTTACAGGTTTGATGACCTTCCAAATTCTCATCTTTATTCATGGTATCTTTTGTTGTTCTAAAGTTTTAATTTTAGTGTAATTTAGTGTAAATTTTATTGAACTTGTTTTTATGCTTGACACTTGGTATGTGTGTGCAATTTTATTTTCTTAATTCTTTTCTACACCCCAAATTAGTATTTTACAATTTTAAAAAATGTGTTGTAGTTTGTAGTTTTGCCTGTATTTATGTCTTTAGTATACATAGATTTATATTTTTCTATACCATGAGGTAGATTTCTAATATTTTTCTTTTCTATGTAAGCCATGAACTGTCTCATATAATTTAAGAGATTCTTTATCCTTGCCTTACTAATTTAGAGTGACATCTGTCATAAATCAAGATTCCATATACATCTGATTTTTTCTGTGCTCTCTGTTTGATTTGTATTGTTTGTTTTGTTTGGTGTAAACATTTTGTTTATCAAAATATAGAATGCTGAAATAATTTCTACTTAAAGATACAGTAAATAAGTTGGCTTAGTACAGTTTGAATAGAACTTTTTTTAAAGGTGGGTATACCATTCAAGTGTGTGGAACTGGAAATGTTTTGATAATGAGAATTTTATTGAAAATATTCACATTTAAAGTTATCATTGGCTAATACTTTAGAGTTCTCACTGGGGACATATTGAAGGGAAACAAAAGAAAATTCAGATTTGAAGAGAGTAGAAAATTAATGCATCAAAAGATATAAAGTGTCCAATCTTTTACTTTCTATTCACCTACCTATCTTGTACTGAGGTAGATGCACATTTTGTGCCTACAAACGACCATTTCTCAATAATCAGAATTCCAATTCAACTGGTCTCTTCTATCATATGAGCATATGTGGTGAGCAAAACTTAATGAATCATCGAGAACACTTTTACTCCTTGAATGGAAACCTACCTGAAAATCTTGAGAGGCAGCCCAGGAAGTTCTTCCTCAAACCAATTTATTTTTTAGAGTGCTGTAACAACTCTAAAGCAAAGGAGGGTCCAAAGGGAAAAAAAAAATAAGTCAAAAATAAGTAGATAAAGAAAGAATAGAATATAGAGAAAAGTTTAATAGAACTAATGGAGAGGAGAAAAGTCAGAATGAACCAGCTACTGTTTTCTTCACTTATTACAGGGTTGAACTCCACTTTTAGATGCTAAAACTTAGGGTGAACTTGGCTATTACATTATCAGTCAATTAAAGAGGATAGGCTACAAGATAATAATTGCATATAAAAATTATAACCTGACTCTGTGTGGTAAACACACAACGTGATATATAGATGATGTATTACAGAATTGTACACCTAAAACCTGTGTAACTTTAATAATTGTCACTCCAATAAACTTTAATTAAAAAAAATTATAACCCTCCAAAATTTGTCAATTAAAAATCTCTGTTTTTTTTTCTGTAGGTCTAAAATATTTTATAATTAAACAAAATCTAAACAAACATTAACTTTTAAATAAATTAAATAAATGTAAAAGCAATCTCTGAAAAAAATGAAGGTTAAAGAAGAATGCCTATAACAAGTCTATTGCAAACACAAATAAGAGTTGTTCTGATAATGCTACATAGAGAAATCCAACAAGTTGGTGAACACTTTAAATATCTGTCTCAGGAGTATTTTTATGAATAATTTGGAAAAATATGTAATAATAGGTTATTTCATATTGATATTACAACTCACTACATTCAAAACTAAGTTTCTTTTGTTTGCTGTTCTTTTTCTATTTTCTCTAGGTGTAAGGTTAGATAGTTTATTTGAGATTTTTCTTGTTTCTTGAAATAGGTCTGTACTACTATGAATTTCCCTCTTAGGACTGTTTCTGTTGTGTCCCATAGATTTGGGATTACTGTGTTTTTATTTTCATTTTTCTTAAGGTATTTTTTATTTCTTCCTTGATCTCATCGTTAACACATTCATTATTTAGTACTGTGTTATTTAGTTTCCCTGTGTTTGTGTGTTTTTCAGGGTGTTCTTTTATTCTTTTTTTTTTTTTATGATAGTGATACTTTTCTTTTTTTTTTTTTTTTTTTTAATTAAATTTATTGGGGTGACAATTGTTAGTAAAATTACATAGATTTCAGGTGTACAATTCTGTATTACATCATCTATAAATCCCATTGTGTGTTCACCACCCAGAGTCAGTTCTCCTTCCATCACCATATTTTTCTTCTAATTGATTTCTAGTTTCATACCAATGTGGTTGGAGAAGATGCTTCATATGATTTCAGGCTTCTTAAATTTACTGAGTCTTGTTTTGTGGCCTAATATGTGGTCTATCCTGGAAAATGTTCCATGTGCACTTGGAAAGAATATATATTCTGCTGGTTTGGGGTGAAATGCTCTAAAAATATTAATTGAATCCATCTGGCCTAATGTGTCATGTAAGGCCACTGTTCCCTTGTTGATTTTGTCTGGAAGATCTGCCACATTTGTCAATGTGGTATTAAAGTCCCCTACAATAGCTACAGTATTGCTGTCCATCTCACCCTTTAAGTTGGTCAATATTTGCTTTATATATTTAGGTGCTCCTATGTTGGGCACATAGATGCTTACAAGTGTTATATACTCTTGTTGGATTAATCCCATTATCATTATTAAATGTTCTTCTTTTTCTCTTATTATAGCCTTTGTTTTAAAGTCCATTTTGTCTGCTATAAGTGCTGATAACCGATCATTTTTTTAAATTTCCATTTGCATGAAACATCTTTTTCTATCCCTTTACTTTCAGCCTGTGTCTTTCCATCTTAAGTGGGTCATGTAAACAATATATATATATGGGTCTTTTTTTATCCATTCAGCTACCCTATGTCTTTTGATTAGAGCATTTAATCCATTTACATTTAAAGCAATTATTGATAGGTATGGAGTTATTGACATTTTATCATTCATATGTATGGTCTTTTTAGTTTTTTTCCTTCTTCTGAAGAAGTCCCTATAACATTTCTTGTAATACTGGTTTAGTGGTGTTGAACTCTTTTTGTTTTGTTTTTAATTTTTATTTTTTTGTCTGGGAAGCTCTTCATCTCTCCTTCAATTTTAAATAGTAGCCTTGCTGGGTAGAGTAATCTTGGCTGTAGGTCCTTTTTTTCATCACTTTTAATATTTTGTACCAATCCTTCTGGTCTGAAAAGTTTCTGTTGGGAAATCCGCTGATAGTTTTATGGGAGCTCCCTTGTACGTAACTAAATGCCTTTCTCTTGCTGCTTTTAAGATTCTATTTTTGTCTTTAACCTTTGCCATTTTGATTATGATATGTTTTGGTATCGGTCTCTTTGGGTTCATCTTGTATGGGACTCTGCACTTCCTGGACTTATATGTCTATTTCCTTCATCAGGTTAGGGAAGTTTTCCATTATTATTTCTTCAAATAGGTTTTCAATTCCTTGGTCTCTCTCTCTTCTCTTCTGGTACCCCTATGATGTGAATGCTATTAAGCTTGATGTTGTCCCATAGATCCTTTAAATTATCCTCATTTATTAAAAATTGTTTTTTTCTTTTTGCAGTTCCAATGAGGTGTTTGTTTTCTGCTACCTTATCTTCCAAATTGCGTATTCGATCCTCTGCTTCATCTAATCTCCTGTTGATTCCTTCTAGTGTATTTTTCATTTCAGTCATTGTATTCTTAATTTCTGACTCATTCTTTTATATGTCCTTTTTAATGTTTACTATCTATTTGTTGATGTCCTCACTAAGTTCCTTGAGCATCCTTATAACCAGAGTTTTGAACTCTGTATCTGGTAGATTGCTTGCCTCCATTTCATTTGGAGTTTTCTCCTGTTCTTTCACTTAGGATACGTTTATTTGTCTCCTAATTTTGGCTGCACCTCTTGTTTGTTTCTATATAGTAAGTAGATCTGGTATGTCACTCAGTCTTGGCAGGGTGGCTTTGTGTAATACATGCTCTGTGGGGCCCAGTAGTGCAGTCTCCCTGATCACCTGAGCGAGGTGCTCTAGGAGTGTCCCTTGTGTGGGTTGTTTGTGCCATCCTGTTGTAGTTGAGCCTTGATTGCTATTGGCATTTAGTGGGTTGGATTGGTCCTCAGGCTGACTGGATGTGAAGAGTGGCCATGACCACAGCATACAAGCTGCTGTGCGAGGATGGACACCACAGAGTGGGATTCACCAGCAGGCTCTGGTGTCTGCTGAAACTCCCCTTTGGATGTGCTGCTTGTGGAGTTAATCAAGTGGTGCTTGCCTCTGGTATGAAGCTGGCCACTGGGTGTATTGGTTCTGGGGTGTCATGGAAGGGGCTCTGGTGCAAGCTAAATTCAGCTGCTACCTGTGATGAGCCCAGGCCTACTTGGTAGCAGCATCAAAGTGATCTGCATTTGGTAGATGCCTGTGCTGGGTCTGGAGTCATGTGGGAGAGGCCATGCTGTGAACTGACGTCAGCTACCAGCAGTAACAAGCCTGGGTCCACTTATCCAAAGGCACAAGGGACCTCGCAGCCTGACACTGCCTGCCAGTTGTTGATAAGGCTCAGCCACTGAAAGAGTCTTGGGTAGTATGTGAGTTGGGTGAGGCGATGTCTCAGAGAGTCACCAGGGTGATGCAAGTGGTATTCACCCAGTTAATGCAGTTTTAGATTTTACACTAGTGCCAAGCCTGAGGCCACTCAGTAAGAGGCATACAGCACACCAATTCCAGCCACTGCCTGCCTGGAGCCTGTGGAACTTTGAGAGCTTTTAAGAAAGACTTAAGCATGGACCAAGGCTGGCCTCCCACCAGTAAAAGAGTCTCTAATGGTGCACATGCTGAGGCCAGCTTCTTGCTGCTGAAAGAATATTCGTGAAAATCTAAGAGATATTAGCAGGTCAGAAGCACAGTTCATGAGACTTATACTCTACAAATACAAACATTTTAAATCTATCTTATTGGTTTATATCATTCTTTCCTCATTCTAAAATGTAAGTATTTTGAATGGCATAAAATAAACTGATTTTATCATTAGAAGAAACATTGAGTTTCATTTTAAATTGTCTCTTTTGGCACTTATGGTTTCATTATCCCAGAACATTTCTATCCCCTGTAATTATCATATCACATTGTGAGTATGAAATCATATTTCCTAAAATTGATTCTTGACTGTAAAATAGAATGTTGTTACAGTACCCAGACATTTAATATTTTTGAATGACGAATTATATCTACGAATTGGAATATTTCTTAGGAGTATTTTTAGGAATGCTTTGCTCTTATTTTTTAAAATATACTCTAGTGGTTTATAGAAGGTAACAGTGATTCAATGAATGCTTAGATCAAAATGTGAATAAAAAAACTTCCGTTATCATTACTAGTGCTAATGTTACAAAGATTAAATTATAATTACCAATAGCCAGCATTTTCTAAAAATTAAAGTCTAATAAACTTTTATTTTAAATTTTTATTTTTGGTTGATAGGTAAATAGTTCAATAAAACAATTCATTCAAAATGAATGAGAGACAAATGTGTTCATAGAATTTCATAAGACATTAGATATTCCCTCTAGAATTTACAAACAATTGAGTTAAAGTATGAGATAAATATTTTTTAAAAACATATTTCATATATAATTATTACATTCACTCTCTCATTCCTTTCTTGTTAGAAAGGTTGTAGTAATTAATATCACTTCATTTTATTTCCTTTTGCTTGATAATATTATATTTCAAACTTGTAATTTTTGAGGATTCTTATAGCAGTACCCACAATGTCCCTCCTCTAGTTGATATACCGAATGATATAGAACTAATATTTTCTCTGTAGTTTTCTGAGAAATTAGGTAACCTGCATCAGGCATGAACACTTTTAAATGACTGGTGGTCCCTAAAAGTTCAAATACCTACAAGTCATCAGAAAATTCCACTGTTAAATAGTTTCAGCCACTAAGTTGGAATCAAGGTCATCCCTGCCCCAAATCACTATTGCTGATACCTCACTTCATTGTACTACACACTCATCACATTTAAAGAAATACCTAGAAGCTTTCTTTCCCATGCTATTTTGATCTTTGTGCTGTCTGAAAGCAACAAGAAGACTGTAGATAATGGAAAGATACTATATGAACACATACTTTGAGATCTGAAGGGCAGCATCCAAATCGTGACTCCAACACTTCCTTATTAATTGTGTGATCTTGGAAAGTTTCTTAACTTCTCTGAGCCCTTTTATCTGTAAGACAGGAGTATCAGTACCAGTATCAGAGTTCTTATGAAGCTTAAAAGAGCTAAAACTTCTAAAAAGTACATAGGACAACAAATAGCATTATTCTTTAAAATGTATATTTTAAAGCATTTAAGATTTATATTTTTTTATAAGTTGTTCTGGGTAGGCACACAAATTTTTCTTTTGGAAATACATTATGAGAACTTTCTTTTGCTAAAGTAATGTATATGTGAGCCTTTATGAACAACATGGTCCACTCAATAAACATTTATTGTGTGCCTACTACATGTCAGGCATCACACTCAGGGAACAAGTTGAGATGCATTTCAACTGTAAAATTTGAAATTACCTTTAAATTGAAATGACTCCTAAAAGATGAGCAGCCCCAAAGTAGTATCTGAGAAGGTGCAATTTCCTTGCACTTTTAAGAGGAGAATGAAAAATTATTCCCTTCTAATTAAAGAAGACATCTATAGAAATGCATGCTCTCTAAAGGAAGCTGCATGGAATTTAATGACTAGGCCATAAGTTTACAAGCCTGGCATCCAACATGGAATTTAGAAGACCAAGGGCTTCTCTTTTTTTGGAGTGGTAAAGGGAAAAGCTTGCAGAATTATAAAATGTGATACTATGTCAAGTGAAAAAGAGCAGAGCACAAAAGTACCTCTGCTTTGGTTACAACAAAGTCTATGTACGGACAAACTAGAAAAGAAAATGGAAAAATGAAAACTGTTGATATGTCAGCATGAGGACATTGTGAGTAAATTTTTCTCCTATTTCATATTCTTTATTGTTGCAATAATGTTGCTTAGGCAATAAATACAAGAGAAAGCAAAAATGAAGATTAAAAAGTAAAGAAATATTGTAAAATTGCCATGGGCAAATGAGAAAATATCAAATTGGAATCGTTATTTATTTAAAATGTTATCATGAAATACCATCCAAAATAATCTCTAACGTGTGGAAACCCATAGATCAAAATAGCACTAATTAATTCAGCAGACATTCTTCGTTTACTACTCACCTCTCCCCCACTGTAGAACTTCTCTTCCTTGTGAGACCCTGGGTGTCCAAGCCTCTGCCTCCTTCGCTCTCCTTCCCCGTGCCCGTCTCCTGCCACCAGAATCCCGCATCATTTCTGGAGCCCACAACTCCCCAACATTGGCATAAAGTTGGGCCTAATTATATAGAGTTTTGTTAGTTAGACATTTGTGTACTGGCCTAGGACCACCTCTCATTTGTAACTTTATTTGATGGAAAATTGTACTTAGTGGGTAAATTTTCCTGTAAACTTCAAACTTTTAACTTTTAAAGGAACTTTAAAAACAAAATTTATTCTTGCCTGTGTTCTGCTTTTACTATGTAATAGTTGTATTCAGGCATTTCACTCATAAGTCATATAATTGCAATCAATCAGTAAATAAATTAGTCTTGATAGTCATCCTTATAAAATCCTAATGAACTACAAGATTAGCACTTCAAAATTGAGTTTTTCTGTTAACTTAAGGCATGGTTAACATCACAGGCCATCTTATAGAGGACAAAGTCTATACATGTGAGAGACATGGTAAATAACATGGCCCATGTGTTTTCACCAGAATGAATGCTGATTCTGGTGGAACAGGACTACACTCTCTGTTCTTATGAACACAAGAATGATAGCTGTGTTTTATGTATTTTGTGTTATAAACAGAAGCTACATAGGGAAATTAGTACTGCAGGGTAAAAGTCCTTAAATAAAGTTCTACTGGACTAAAACAATTTTTAAACTATAATTTCTCTGTTTGTTTCATTTTTGCTTTTATAACTATTGATAACCTCAGTAATTACAAAAGAAAGTATATAATGTGGTAATAATTACCTTTTGCCTGCTGAAAACACTGTCTTTGGAGACATGTAAAAGAAAAAAAATTCGACTGATGCTTTTATTAATGATGTTTCCTTCACCAATACAAACACCAGTCCATTCTGGGAACTTCTCCAACCTAAATTTAATTAGCATTTTCATTCCTAGGACATTATTATGCATTTCCTTACACATATATTTAACCTGTCAAATTCTATTGTTGATTCAGGAAGTGAGAATGACGTTTCTTTTTACATTCCTTTCAAAATGGTTTTTAAGTAGATACTTGGATAGTGTAATTGAATGAAGTAAAAGATAGGAAAAAAATGTTCATATAGCTCATACAATTTTACTACTCAAAATAAAATAATTATTTGCACAAAAACCTAAATTGCATTGATTTGGAAAGTGAAACGGTGAAATGGCTATTATTAATAAATGGTGAATTTCCTTGGTGAAATGGAATGGCTATTATTAAACTATTAATAACATGCACACCTTGGCATCTGATCTGTTCTAGCTTACATATGCTGCCTGCACAGGCTGGGCATAGTATTCCCTCTCCAGGGCTGACGCCCTTATCCCACAGATGCTGGTATATGATGCACACTTCTCCAGAAATTGCCCTACCCCATGGAGAACTGCCTAACTGAATGAAGGTTATTATTCCCTTCCTCACAGCAGCCCTTTTTATGTTCTTCCTCTAAGACAATTATAAAGGACCATCCTTGCTCCCATGAGACCAATGGAATCAGCTAAGACCTCTTTTATATCTGCATTGTAATTCAATCTTCCCTCTACCAACACCTACTTTCCTCACTGCCTTACAAGAATGTTCCCCAGATATTACTCAAGAAACCCCCTGCCCACAAACCTCCAGCTTCAGGTTTGCTGCCTGAGAACACAACCTGTAACAATCTTGTCTTATGACTCAAGAGAAAATATAATATGGGAAAGAAAAATAATTTGTTCACAGGCAAACTTTGCTTCCAAAATATCTGCACCTGGCATTCTGTGTTTCCTTGAGTGAAAAAGAACAGCAGCTAAGATGTTTTAATCCTTTCATTTCTCCTATGGAGGCTCTGTCTGGGCACTCCCGTGGCAGATATTAAAACTATGTGAATCTATTCAACATGATTTAGAAACTCCTTACCCATAATGTATATGCCAAGACAAATGTACTGTTATCCATCAAGCAGAGCTAATGAATATCTAATGAGATATTTAAAGCACTATTACATGATGAAAAAGAAAAACAAATCTACAGTGAAAAATATCAGTAATACTTCTCTTTGTCCTATTTGCAGGATAACCTAGAATTTGCAATGAAAATAGTTACATCAATTCATTTTTTTTCAGTTAATTTTTCAAACTCCAAATTTCCTTTATTAGCAGGAAGCCCAGTGTCTCCATTTTGAGGCTGGGAAAGCATTCAATGAGAAGTTAAACTATAACATTTTATTTCTTTAACAAAAGTCTGAAGAAAATAGGATAAAACACTAATAT
Organism: Rhinolophus sinicus; assembly: GCF_036562045.2. Taxonomy (NCBI): domain Eukaryota; kingdom Metazoa; phylum Chordata; class Mammalia; order Chiroptera; family Rhinolophidae; genus Rhinolophus; species Rhinolophus sinicus. Next base: position 112,539,866 of record NC_133755.1, read on the forward strand.
GCATTAATTCTGAGCAGGTAAAAATGTGTGTTTGTATTACTTTTAGTATCTTTCTATATTTATGAAAAGTTTCATAAAATATAAATAGCCCTACAGTCAGTAGACTAAATAAAATCTTGATTCACTGGGCACCCAATAATATAGGGAAGACATCATTTTATTTATCTTAAGTTGATTTATTTGAGAATTAGTTCAGCTTAAATTCCTCTTCAGAGTCCCTTGAGCAGTGGTTGCCCAGCTGTGTGCAATGCCATCACTGTGCCACAGACAATGGCTGTCCCCTCTCTCTGACCTAGTAACTGAGACTTATCTGTTTTTTTCATTTTCCCATCAACCCAGCTACCTCTTCTTATTCATCTGAACTATGACTAAATGCAGGACTCAATTCTAATTATGAGGGTCTCCGGCTCAGAAAAAATTCTTGTTTACCCTCTCTTTCCTTGTTCCTTCTTTGTCTTGCTTTTCAGCAGTCCTCAATTTACACGTTAGGGCCAAAGTTTTCTGTTTTGATCAATGCAAGTCTCTCTAGAGCTTCATTCAACAAGTTTAGAAGTGTGCAGATTCCTGAATAAATGTTTATAAAGGTCAATCATTGAAACACTAAGTGTAACATGTTGAGTCATGCTTTCTTTGTCCAGAACTTGAGGATCTGGCATTTAAGTTTATCTGGACTATATCTCACACCTAAAAAACTAAGCCAAAAAACAAACCAACAAAAATGAAACAAAAAACTCTGAGAAGTGTAGAGCACATCAAGTCCACATATTAAGCCACATATTAAATTTGCTTAGAAGAATATCCCTCAGGCCTGAACTAAGAAAGTTTTGCCTTAGACACAATTTTACAAAGCTGGTAATCTGTTCATGCTCTCTGAATATATATTAAAGTGGATGAATCAAGAAGGAAAATAATCGCAATTACAATAATAATAATGTTAACTAGACATAGGAGAAGAGGCTAAAATTTTCTGAAAATAAATAATAGCAGTTTTAGAAGAACAATAACATAGGGCCACTTACTATAGAGACTAATAGTTAAAAAAAAACAATAGACATTAAAGACCTCTCTATATTGCTGCACAGTATAATAATAACAAGACTTATAAAGAAAAAAAATGAGTACTGTTAAAAGAGTGATTCATACATCAAAGAAGTCTATAGTACATTTTAGAAAGTTTTCTATCCATCCAAAATGATAGAATTAAAATATAAACTTAATGTTGTCCTAGGAAAGTGGCCAGAACAGTTCTTCCAATTCAAGTCTAAAGATGTCACTTCTGTGCTTAATTTTTTTTCATGGTTTCTATTTCCTCAACCATGGTCTCCAAACAGAGGTATTTACCTCCAGGGGAAAAAAAAAAAAAAAAAACTTTTGGAGTGTAAGAAGAAAATATTGAAATATTTACATTGATTTCACCATATTACACTAAAAAAGAAATCCATTATGCTGCATTGATATTTAATATACAGCAAGTCTCCAGTGTCCTCCTTCAGTTCCACTGATACATGGTTACAAATAATTCAGAGGCAAGAGTTGGCACACCACAGTGCAGAGTTTGATGATGTCACCCTCACTCATTTACTTTCAGTGTATTGCAATATACTGCAGTTTATATGTATCAGCAAGTAAATTTATCATTTATATTACCTAGGCTTTACAAAACCTCAGAAAATGAACAAGTTGCTTAAGAATATTTGATTGAAGGAAATCATTGATTGAAGACAACACTAATAATGTCAGCACAAAAGAGCCATTAAAAATATTATAGAACTAAAAGGTTTTCTTCTTCCCTTAATGCAAGCTTCTCCCAGCCACATCACAAGGTAAAGAGAAGGATGATGTAGTAAGATTTGAGAAGATGCTAGGCAAAAAAGTTCAACATTATCAAGAAGATTGTTAGAAATACTGATTTACCAGTGCCATCATTATACATGAGCCTCAAAACATGTATTATACTTTGAAATATCAGCTGATGATAATGCAAAGTCATCCCCTTTAGCAAACCCCTAAAACTACATTTCAGAACATCCCCTTCTTGAGACTCTTATTTTCATCTGTGTTTAGTAATGTACATCATTCACTCCACATCTATTTATTGAGTCCTTCCTGTGCCAGATACGCTTATGGATACTTGAGAAACATCAATAAATAAAACGATTATTTTAAAAATTGCCCCTATAGAGTTCATATATAATTATATAAATAAATAAACATACATATGTTAGAGAAATTTTTTAACAAATTGTGTGTGTAAACTAATGAATTTGGATACCACTGGTATCCAATGGAATGACTTACATGGCATGAAAGAACTTTCCTACATATATGACTTTAATTCTTGTCATTTAGAGTCTCAAAATTCACTCCCTTATAATTGTGACATATTTGCATTTCTTCAAACATTTCATTATACTACTGCCCTCCTCAGTGCTTTGTGTCTCTCTTCCCTCCTACTCGAGTGCTTCATCTACCCCGACCCCTTATTTCCCCTACCTTCTTTTTCTCACATCTTCTTTTTTCATCATTCAACACTCAGCTCAGTCCCCCTCCTTTATCTAACTTCATATGATTTTTCTCCAGAATGAATGAATCAGTTCCTGTTCTATGCCCTCCATCACTATACCCTGTATCCATGTCCATTATTGCAATTACCACACTGTTCTGACACCATTTGTTGACATAATTACGGTTTCTGTGAAAGAGAGATTACAACATATCCTCTGTTTATCTCCAGACCTAGTACAGTGTCTGGCACACAGTAAGCCCTATAAAAAAAAATTAAGGGAACTGTATTAAACCAATCCTTAAGTAGTTTTCAGATAACTGAAGTTTCATTTTTTTTGTCTCATCAGAGAAATTTAATTCAGAGACTAGGCTTGCCGGTTTTCCAAGAGACTGTGCCTGGTCAAGTTGAAGTTAAAAGAAGAATTTGTAACATGTGGTGTCTTGATTTTACAATATCTAAAAGCATCAACCGGGTTCTGGGTTGGCAATGTTTATTCCCCAAACAAAATGATTATAAGTGTGTGAGATAGACTAATATGTTAACATTATATAAAGCAAGAATGCTAGAAGTTGCATGTCATTTTTTACACTTCCGGAAACAAGTGGAACTAAGAGTCAAAGGGCTCCCAGTGGCATCTCACTAATTTTACTGAAATGTCACTTTGAAAAAGATGAATGACAAATACATGCTATACAACTATGAATACTGATGATGCACGTAGAATAGCAGGAACCCAAGTTATGTAGTCTACAAAACAACAACTAAGTTTTATCTACAAGGATTGCATTTGGCATTTTGATGAGCTGTTTCTTGCCTCTGGCTATACTGTTCATTCATGGCCTTTGATGATGCATACCACCTTCCGCTGCAAGTCGAATGCATTTCAGAAGATTCTAATGATCTCTGCACCAAGGAAGAAAATACTGTGGGTGAACCAGGAAGAATTTAGAGATGAATTTTACCTGGTAATTTTTAATAAAATTTTACATCCGTGTGTGTGTGTGTGTGAGAGAGAGAGAGAGAGAGAGAGAGAGAGAGAGAGAGAGAGAGAGAGAGAGTTAGAGAGAGAGAGAGAATAGTAATGAGGCTCAGCTGCAATAATGATTGCACTAAAAAAGAACACAGAAAGCAATAGGAAATGCCCAACAGGAAATATGCTAAGGAAAACTTATTTTGTTCTCATTACTTTGACAATAAATCTTACTATTTTCCAGAAATTTGGATGGATATGATAAGCAACTATTTTTACAGTAATGCAATTATATTTGTTAAATTAGAGACAAGAAGGTCATGTAACTGCTGCTATTTTGGGTAACAATGAACAACTAAAGAGACTCATATCTATAGAAATTCCAGGCTTATTGGTCCCATTCATTTTTGTTATAGTTGAAATGAGGTAAAGACTATGTGTTCTACAAGATCATCTTAACTAAGTTATCTTACTCAATTATTCTCTTCCTAGTATTAACTTAGTTCAATTGCCTCCTTAAAACCTTTTATAATGTGCTCTGGACCACCAGGCCCTCAGCGTGCCGCCCCACCCAGAATAGACCCTTTTCTCCCCATTTTCCACCAGGCTCCAGTCAGGCCCCACAATAAAGGTGTCATGCAGCTTCTCTGGTTCCGCTCCCACTCTCGGTGGGTGGACACAGTATGGTGAGGTCAAAAAGGAACACCAACGGAGCCATAGATGGGAGTTCATACCACTATATTCTCTCTGGTGGCTGGGTTGGCGATACAGGAAGCAGGATCCACACAATCCGCAATCCACCATCTGCTTCTCTGCCAACCAACTAACCCCCTTGCAAACGTAGCCACGGCAGTTATTCAGTGGCCAATTGGCGAACCAGTTACAGCTGATGGCTAACCAGCCACAGCGGATGGCCATCTGATAACTGAGCCAGTCCCTTTCCACGTGAGGCCAAGAGCCTGGAAACTGCCCTCTGGGACTCTGTCCCCCCACGGGCCCTGCGGCTCCCTGGGGCCTGGGGCTGCGGGGCCCTCGGGTGCACTCGGCCCAGGAGAAGGCAGGCTGCACGGCGGGCCACGTGTCATGTGGGGACCACGCTCACTCCAAGCAACATGTGTTCCTGCTTCCAGAATATTTAAAAGATTCTTTAAAGAAAATGAAAAGTGAGCTTACATTTGTAAAATTGGTTAACCTATGTTTAGGGGAAAGGAGCCGTTGTACAATATGTGTGTACAGCAGCTGTTTGAAATAAAAGTTTTCAAGGAAAAACACCATTCTTGCTTTATAAATCTTTATATCATATATAAATACTATATTTATATATGTATATATATACTGTATATAAATCAATACTGTGTGTAATCATATACTGTATATAAATCAAACAGTTCAATTAGGAGGTCTGCTTCACCTTGCCACACCCATGGACCCTCTATTTTTGCTCCTCTACTATCTTAAAAAGGCTAATAAAGAGGGGGAGGTTTCAGTCTCTAGATCAAGTTGTGGTGGATGACATGTTTCCAAATTGCATCTTGTTGCTGAAACGTCCTGAACTTGAGAAGCCACTACAACACATGACAGAGGACAAAGAAGTACACAAAAAGAAATATTACAAGTACAGCAAAGAGAAGACATTAAGGTGGCTGGGGAAAAAAAAAGATTAATAAGACTATGGCAGCATTAAAAACCAGTTACATAAATGTTGGTGCCTGGGTAAAGGTTCTCTGGTCACCAGGTGTCCAGTGACAAGGAAGAGGATTATATTCATTATGCCCATGGTCTGATATTTGAATACATCCCTAAAGAATTAAGTGATGATTTATCTTAAAACTTCCAGAAACTTCAGCTTCATTGCCAAAACACTCCATCAAAGAAAGTTATCAGATGAGCCCACAGAAGCAAAAAAAAGATTGCACTAAGTTTAATACAAAAGGTTTGAAGACTGAAAAAAAAATAGCAAAATGACTGCAGTTCAGAAGGCTTTGGCTAAAGTTGACAAGAGTAGAGTGAAAAGTATTGATTCCTTTTTTGGTGTAAAAATTTTTCAAAAGTTGGAAAGATTTGCAACTTTGAAAATGAAATCTAGCAAAAATGTTTGCCTTTCACGTGTTCCATTTTTGTCCTTCCTCCATGTCACTGTACTTTTTGACCCTTAATGACCACCTTTTGAAATTAAAAAAACAGAGCAGTTTTCAGATTAAAAGAAACAAAAACCCTTTTATAATGCTATATTTGTTATACTCTTTATCTACATCTAAAATATGAATTTTCTACTTCCCACATAAGTTATATAAATGTCTAAGCACTATGTTGTACACTTGAAACTGATAGAATACTTCATATCAGCTGTAATTAAAAAATAAATTTATAAAAAGAATTTGTTATTTCCTAAAATTGACCTTTTATTGTGGTCCAAGTACAGAGTGCCCAACTATTTTTTTTAACATGTGCAAACAAATTTTAAAGCCAATATTATAACTAATAATATAAATAATCAGCATGTGCTTTTGCAGTGAATTATGTGTCCAATGAAGGAAAAACACAAGTTGTAGCTGTCATAACTTAGATCAGTGACTTTTATGTATTTTTTCCTTCGATAAAATTCTTTCATTATATGACATCTCATGTCAAAAGCCACTAAATAAAATAGATTAAAGTGGAGATTCTCTGGTGGTGCCTAACTTTATGGAGCTGGAGCTTTTTCTCCTGAGGCCTCTCACTTGTCCCAACCATGTCGCCTGAGGAGATGTTCCTAGAAATTCGATGTAAAAACTTCTGTTTTAAAGCATAAGATCTTTTAAGAGAATGAAACTAATACTTCTAGAAAACTTATTATGTGCCAGGTACTTTACATATAAGTATATTCTTATTTAATCCTCTAATCAACTCTGTAGATAAGATATTTATCTCCATATTACACCCAGGGAAGCTGAAATTCAACGACGAAGCCATTTACCCCTGCATGCTGCTCATGAGTGGTATAATTGAGATTTCAATTGACATCTGTCCATTTCAGAGGTCTACTTTCTAATCTATCGCCTGTACTTCCTAGAAAAACAAAGGAGCAGGGCAGAGGCAGCAGTGCTGTGATCAGACCCTCCTATAAGAATTTGTCTTTATATAATGATATAAACAAACAAACAAACAACTTGCTATTTTCTAAGTTAAAGACAGTAAGTCACTAAGTTGGTGAGAGTTGAGAAGTTTGTTTTGTTGGGGTCCACAGATTGGTCACAGGGTAAGCAGTTTATTTTTAACCAAAACGTGTGTGCCCAAAAACATGCTGGGCCAGGACCAGTGGTGAAGTGGTGGGGAACAATTTCATTACTGCTAACCTGTGAGAAAAATGTTGAGCAGTGGGGTTCTTAAGCCTGGTTGCCCATTAAAATCATCTGAGGAAATTTCTAAACAGAATGATGTTTTGGCCTCACACACGGATTCTGATAATTGGTAGAGGTGAGAATCTGGGCATTGGTATTTTTATAAATGATTTATAGGGTAGTTAGAGCTGATGTCAAGAAATAGCTCAGTAGGGGAAAGTTTAGCTATAGAGGTATAATGCTATCTAGGCTATGATGGAGGAAAGGTTGGAAGGCATGGGTGTGGAGATAAATAGTGAAGTTTAAAAGTGTCTTTATTTCTTTGTTGCAAAAATAGTTAGGAAACTAATTAAAGATTTTTGGAAGAGCCTTTCCAAAATTAGGTCTATATTTAAAATGTTGACAAATGTCTGAACTCTTGCTGAAGCTTCTACCTTGAATGCCTACGTGCCAAAGTTTTAAAACAGAACAAGAAAAAAAAGGGTCACCTATAGATCAAAACAATTGAATTATAAACTACAATTATGGTTTTTTATCCTTATTTCAATTGAGTTTTAGTTTTTCTAATGTGAGAATATTTTAAACATTAGAAATGCTTTTAATAATCAAATTACTTTTATTATAGAAAAAATTATCTAATGGTTTAAAAATTAGGTCATTAGCTGTTCTGAACAGATATTATTTTACATCATTAAAAGAATGAATTGTTCTGACCTTATTCATCCAACAATAATATTGGATGACAAAAAAATATTTCTTTTCATCAGAAATGTCTAAACAGTCAAAGATTAATGAAGATAATGAGTGACTAATGGATTACATACAACACTTAGAACATTATCCCATCCAAACAAAAACTACCTGAATGGCTTTTTCTCAAACACAAGCTACTTGGAAACTTTAGAAGATTTATAGAAATGTCTCCTGTTTAAGAAACTTTCTGAACCTGCTAGTGATTAGAATATTAAAAGTTAACATGGAATGCAAATAAGTGGCATAAATATTTGACTAAAAAAAAAAAAACTAAAGCCCTTACTTTGATGAAAAACATCTAAGTCTGTAAGGAAGACTACATCTAACAAAAAACACAGCAGTTAGAATATGCTTTCTGGCCAGGATTCCTGAGCCTTTTAATGTGTGTAATGACATAAGGCAATATTTCCTAGGTTTCAAATGTGTGTATGCCAAAGATAAAAATGAGATCCCAATAATTTTTCTTTCTTTGATTCTGCCTTAGCCTCACTCTTTCATCACTTTGCCACATGTTATTAATTGTTCAACCCCATCTGTGAAAAGGACTTGCTTCTCCCAATGCCACCACCACTAATAGGAAAACCCTGAAATAGAGCCATTCCTCTGCCATTTGTTATCTTTTCCTGAATCCCTTCTTAAGAACTTCCAGCACTTGTACCACCCATGGTGAGAGGGCTAATTTTCATCCCAGATAAACATATGCTCTACAGAAACTCTTCAGGTAAATTCAAGCATCCCACAAACTCAGTGATATATTTGCTTTATAGAATTGAGTCCACCATTTTGTATCTTCTTCACTGGTATCAAAAATACAATCAAATTACACATAACAGTTAGACATTTGAAAAACTACAGGGGCCAATCAAAAAGACTTAATAAAAAACCTAATGTCTGTTTTCCTACAATATAATTCTTTTCACGTTTAATGTGATTTTTCTGAGACTTTAAACTTGGGCTAATTTAAACAACTAGAAAATTATAGTCACACACATGAAAAAGACACGCTCCAGTTTTGGTTCTCCCATTTACTAACTCTGTGTCCTTGGACAAGTCACAGCTTCTCTGAGCCTCACTTTCCTCATCAGTAAGGTGAGCATATTACACCCGGTTTCCCACTGCAAGGCATTATTGCGAGAATAAAACAATATCGTTTATGTAACAATGATTAGTAACTAATATAGTGGTATATAAATGATATTATTATTAGCATGTTGAGTGTGGCATTTTCATTTTGCACTAACTTAATGGATACACTTAAGATGCTGTTTAACTGTCCAATTGTATATATAACTGTGCTCAAAATATAAAGATTGTAAATGCCAAGAAGCAGGGGAAGCAGAGCTCCTAACATAAGAAACTATCTACTTAACAGGCATAATTTCATAAGTATTACATTTTAAACTCATTTTTAATGATTCACATTAAGAATTCCCAGAAAATTAAGAATGAATTTTTAGGTAAAAGGGTAGACAGTTATATTTATAATGTCGAGCTTAATACATTCAGTCAATGTTTGAGTTATTTTGTGAAGTTTTGGAGACTTCACATATAAGGCTAAACATATAAGCCCTATAAGTTTGTCCCCATTTCATAGGTGACGAAACTGAGACCTAGAGAAGCTAACTGACCACCCTCTGATGGAGCACTGTAAAGTGTATTTGGAGCACCAGCTCCTCATGCTGCCTACAGTCCAGGAGACCTGGCAGTGCCTTCTCAGTTTAGATTCCACCCCTACCTGATGTTAACCAATGTGCCCTTTCCTGACATATCCTGAGAGAACATTGTGTTTTGTGTTTGCAATTAGATGTTAGTTTGCATATTACTGGCACATATTATCTACTGTTACGTAATTAAACTGGAAGAAACACTCTGTGGAATGTGTGGAGTATCAGTATGACTCAAATCATCAGCAAAATCCTAAATTCTTTAATGATAGTGTATATTTGGTTAATTACACAAAATAGTCTTGCTTTTGTTCATATTAAATTAATAATATTTGGGAAAGAATAATTGTGCCTTATTTTGCAATTTTGTTTGTCTATAGCATACCAATACCTAACAAGGTTGTACAGAAGCATGTGTTGTCTGATAAAGACAACACTGGATCACAGAACAAAAGAGGTCATCCTCTTTGTGAATATGTTGTTGTAATCATTAAGACATTGGCTGAAAACTGATTTCTGTATTTATACATTTATTTTGTTTTAGGCAGAATAATTTCAACTGTAGTTTGGCACTTTGAGTAGCAGTGACAATTTTGTTTACAAAGTCAGAATAATTTAAATGAGATGGGATTCCCTGGAAATTTTCCCGTTTTGATTTTGAAAGCTTGTCAGAATGTTCTCTGTTCCAGTCCATTGAGACATGGGCTTTTCAGTAACATACCAATGGAAAGAAAACATTGAGTTAGCAAGGGTTCTATGAGTCTTTTCTCTTAAAGATCCCTATCAACATTTTGGTACAGCTACACTCAGACTTAATTTTATTTTAAGACACAAAAGAGTTTCTTCATAATGAATATGGTCACATTCATCCTGACAAAACAGAGTTCAAGATTGAAAGTTATCCCAGCACAAACACTAACCTTGCCAAAAATAGCAGATTCAAGATGTACTGTTATTCAATTAGTCACTGAAGTACCCCAAAGCTTGACTTTGCTGATTTTCACATGAACTCTGTCCTGTAAGATCCACTAGCTAACACCAGTGGAGATTTAATATCATACTTGTATGTTTGGGCTTTGTTGAGAGTCCTGATTTGAAGTCGCCTTGGCAAAATATAGTTGTTTAATCCAGGAGCTTTTCTCCTTGCTCCTCTAAAATTTTTCAACTATACTGTAAGGAAAGACAATTTAACATTAAGTTTTAAAAAGCATGAGTACACAGAGCTATGAAATTCTTGATAAATTTTATTTTCTACCACAGATTATATACCATAGAGATGATCAAGAAAAAGTGGGCAATTGACCTTATTTGGAAGGAAGATCTATGATCTTTCTCCCACTGAGGATTAGAACCCAGATACGTTGAGCTGAGGCTAGAGTGTGAAAGACTGAAAATATGGTAACCTTGGATTTTTTTTTCTTGAGAGTACACATGTATCCACATATAGGCTCCCTCTGGTGCATCACATCACATAGTATGCGTAAGTCCACATACTGCATGATATAATGCCAGATATGATGACAGAGTCAGAATCAGCTTCTCATCCTTGTTCTGCTTCTTATATTATTATTACTTGAGTGATAGATTTGTAACCTTGACTTTCCCAAGGATATGAGAACACATTAGAACACATTTTTTTCCATGCATGTAATTAACCATAGGGTCATATTATTTTTACATGTGATATCTTCAAGCAACTTTGAGTTTGTAAATTTAGATTCATTTTAACCAAAAATTTTGAGAATATACTACATTGACACTAGAGGAGACCAATGTAGGTAATAATAAACTGTGTACCTGGTCGTCTTATTATGGTTCAGGAATAAGATATTTACCCAAATAACGACAATATAATGTAGAACATGTATTGATTTAAATCAAGGGAATATGTTTTGATTTTTCCTTTCTCCTGTTGACAATTTACTTTAACTTTTCCCAACTGCTTTTCCTTTATATGCTTATAATATATACTGTAGGCTTTAATATTTACATATGGTTGAAGCAATCTAAGTTATTTCTTCAAAGGAAAATGTTTGTTTATACTTCCCAATAGTTTGACATTTGAATTGTTGAATTTTCTCTACTGAAAAAAAAAATTAAAGTGAAATTGCTTACAAGATATTGCCATTACTTCTCAGTTTCACAAAAAGACCCCTTGGCCTCTAGTAATTAAAAGTAGAAGGTGAGATAATTATAAAAGATGATGACTACTAAGATGGCTTTGATTTTATTTTTGCTATATGACCTTGCTTTATGATGGCTTCACTTCAAGCCAGACACTAATGACCTTCCCCAATTCCAGAAAAATTTTCTCCATGATCGCTTCATATTAGAACTGTAGTTCTTTTAGCACATGTTTCCATCTGGAAATGAATCACCCAGTGATCCAATGTGCCATCCCAGCTGAAGTCAGCCTGGGGCCTGTCTCCAATAGCTCTGTCAAATGCAAGGATATTACAAGCCACAAATACTGGCTTTCCTATTTTATCAATGAGGACAATATTTAAATTTGATATGATATTTTAAGATCAACATTAAAAGCAAAATGCCTTCATTTATCCGATTCTTAAAATGGTTCAAATATAAATATAAAGTTGAAAACTGCTTCATAATGGAAAGTGGATTATTTCTGTCTAATTTTCTCCCCTATCCTGATGGAAAAGAATTTCATTTATTTCTAATTTATTTTTCTGATGGTAAAGAGTAGTATTTATTGAATTATTGAATTTCCTGTATTTTTATTTTATGATGTGAATTTCTCCATTCTTTAAAACAAATTTAAAAAATCATTTAACAAATCAAAATAACCTATGTTCCATCATGTCTCCACAAACATACCTACCAAAGGACACAATGAGTTTAATAAGAAAATGAGAGTTTTAGACCACATAGACACAATAATTCTGTTACCACCATTCTTGTTGTCCATGTAATTATGACTTGGTTGTAAAATTTATACCTTGTTTACCAAAAGTCACTATCATTGGAGAACTTACTAGGTAAAAGTAGGAATGATAGCTATAATTTCACTTATAAATTCAAGTCACATAAACCTTGGAATAAGACATTCTATGGGAGAAAAAATGTATCTTCTTTTCTTTCCTCCCTTATCAGATACAGAAAATGAGTTTTGTACCATACATGATTCCTTAAAGCTAATGTACTGAGTTCAAAAGGCAGAAAGCACAAGATTTATTGTCTACAGCATATTTTGTATAGAGCATATAGTATGTATTATATACGTCCTCATCTTGTATCAGTCTATATATCAATCCTTCGGTTCGACAGAAATCAGAGCCCGAGACAAGAGTTTGCATGCAGTCAGGCCATTTGAGAAGTGATCTCATTCGTGGTAGTGAAGGACCTGAGAGAATGAAAGAAGGAAGGAGGGAGAGAATCAGCACAATAGTGTATTACTAGTTGATCACCACCATGTGTGAATAGGTGCTCGATCCTGCTGGGAAATGCAAAGAAGGAGAATACGAAACACATCCCAGAATTATCTATCTATAAGAAAAAAAAAATAAGTAGTTATGTGTCAATTACATCCTCTCTGGCTTGAAAACTGCCCCTTGGGCAATAACTACCACATACTCAAGGTTGCACATGTGTGATTACTAACTGGTTTCCTGTGGGCATCCCACCCAGTGCATCAGGAAAGCTCTAAGGCACAAAAAACAGAGAAACAACTGCACGACTGAGGTGGTACTCTTTCTGCACAAAGGAGGTTTGAAGTTTCTGCAGAGTTACTGTAGCTGTGATATGGGTCAGATGAGACCTAGAAGATCTGAAGCTGTAGATGGCCAATAGAGTTTATTATATTTTCCAAGCCCTTGACATGTACATAATTGCTATGTCTATTGTTATCATTCCTTTGCAGCAGCAATGCCCCAAATGACTTCCTTAGAATACATAAATAATGATCATATTTGTAACTCCCCATTTCTGTTCAAGTAAATATGAGAAATAACTAAACAAAGTAGACTTCTTCATTCAGTACTTTCTATTTAATGTGTTGATGAGTTTGTGAATCTGAGGTTTTTGAATGATCTCCTTTTTAAATTTATTTTTTTAATGGAGGAAGCTTTTCTTCATAGTGTACTTCAAAAAACTTAAGTGTCATAAAACAAAAAATTATTTAAATTAATAGATAATACGTATTAAACTTGTGTTACATGCAGGGCACCACTCCAAGAGCTTTATGTGTATCAGTACATTTAACCTCCACAATTTTGTAAGACAAGGAAAATTATTTCCTCCACTTCACAAAAGTTGAAACTGAGACACAAATAAAACTGGGAAATTTGTGTTAGAATTCTAAAAGATCATCGAAGAATAGACAGAATCTTTTGAGTAATTGATGTACCTAGGTTTGAAGATGGATTAGCATATTTATTTCCCATTGTTTGTAAAGTTTGGTGTATCTAGAAGTTCAATAGTTCATATTTGTAGCTTATTTTAAAATATATTTTATACATCACAATTTTGAAATATATTTTCAATACATCAATATGTATCTCATTAAAATACCATGAAATTCACTCTCTCTCTCTAGCTGTTTTGCAGTCTTACTAAAATTATCTTCTTTTTAATTCTAGGGATGATTCTCAATTTTTATTTTGAAAGAATATGTCTTATTTTCATAACTAACTCTTTTAGTTACTTTTTGAGTTTGAATATAGTTATGTTAGTAAATTATGTCCAGGTTGAGCCCACTGAATTCTCAGGATATGATACTAGTAAGAAAATAATGGTATTTTGGAAATTTTAATTAACTGAATTCTTTAATATTAAATAAATGTTTTATGAAGCTGGATTGAAAAAACTCAAGCTAAATTGATATTAGTTTAGAGTTTTTACTTTGGTAAAATGCTACTGTTATATGTCATTTCTCTCCAAGTTTTGGTGTCTGACTTCTGTCATTCTCTTCCCAAGATAATCTCATTTACCTTATGTTTTTATCAATAATGTCTTCAAATAACTATGCATAAAATATTAGATAGAGTAAATCTTTAATAAATATAGGATGAATTAATTAAATTTTAATTGTTTATGTCTTGTTATAATATATATCCAATCTATTCTTCATATATACACCAAATATTTATTTCATACCTCCTTCCAGACACTGTGTTCCAGGATTACATGTCCAATTCAAATTTCTCCCTCTGGAAAATGGAAATATTGATATCTTCATCACCGGGTATTATAAAGAATAGGTGAAACAATTTATACAGAGTATTTGTAACAGTAAGCACTAAACGTGTGAGGTGTAGTCCCCAGAACCAGAGGTCAGCAAATTACAGTTCCATGGATAAAGCCAGGCTCATCTGTTTTTGTAAATAAAGTTTTATCAGAACACAGCCATAATTACTTTTCATATATTGTCTGCAGCTACTATGATGGCAGTAGGGCTGATTAGTTGCATCAGAGACCATATTGGCTCCATCAGCCAATAATGTTTACTATCTGGCCCTTCACAGAAAAAGTTTGCCAACTAGTATTTTCCAAACTACTCAGATCTTAATAGAAATTACATAGAGAGAATTACTTGTTATATATAGAAATTCTCATTCATCCCTATGGATTTTGATTAAAGAGATTTGGGGTAAGGCAGGAATTCTATGTTCAACAAGATACCCAAATAATGTTTATGAAAAAGTCAGAAGTAAATTTGGTAAATTTCCCTAAGGAATGACTACTTATACATAAAATTCAAAGTTCATGGTATTTTAGCAAAGGACAAATTTTTCAGGGACAAGAGAGTCAGATCACTTCACCTGATTTGACACTAAGGTAATCCTGATCAGTACAAGAAGAGACAAAAATTTACTAAAATGTACATTCTAATTCCTGGGAATAAATTTTAGAGGACACGATTTAACACTAAACATGGAATATATCAGTACTAGTTAAAATCATGAAGAAAGGACTCAAAGCATGAAATGCAAAACACTGAGAAGTCTAGAAGTCCTGCATTAAAAGGAAAAAAGAATTGAGTCAAATTGTGATAGAGTTAAAAGCATTTTAAAATTGATGAGATGGGTTTCTCGAGATTCTAAGTGTTAGTAACAAGGCAGAAGAGTAAGAAACAAAAGAACTAAGTAGGATGTACTTCTAAGTGCACAATCTTGCCACGTTATGGCATATATTCCAACCAAATGTGATATTTTTATTAATCTTACTGAACATGAAATCAATCCACGAGCTGACAGTCATGAAGAAACTTGCTTTGAAGAGCAGTGACAAGAGGGCCCAAACCCACCTTTTTATTTCTACAGGGGAACATACATAGAGAATGACATCCCAGATTATAAGATTTGCTTGCTCTCTAACTAGGAAGAAGAAATTTGGCCTACCTGGCTGCAGATTGTTTCGGTGAGAGAAGGTGCCATGAAACCAAGCCATGGCTTTTGCTTGGGAAGTTAGTCATCCTACTCCAGACAGGACTTAGAGGATCTTTCTAGGAAGATGCTTGATAACAGCAAACTTTCCAGCAAATCTGGAAACAATATGAAGTAGAAAAAAACCCTGTGCTACGGAGCCCTACCTTGAGAACACTGAGCACTTGCTCTGTTTGGAACTTGCAGCTCTTCCTCTGAGTTGTTTGGGAATAAAATCATTAGTGGAGTCTTCATGCCAGCCTTTAATATATTCACAATCACTTATAGACTGGTCTTAAGTACTTTCTTCACACTTCTATTTCTTCCATAACTCTTCTTTGACCTATGAAATCCACCTCAGTTATCTTTCACTTACATAAAGCTTAATTTAATCTGGAAGAAGTAAATTTGTCTCCTAAATGCCATGCACAAGCAGGATAAAATCTGTATGAAAAACATCTAAAATGTAATTTCTAATCAGGAAAGAATTTTCCTGGCAGTGGATTTAATTCACTCACTCAGCCCCACCCTCCTTCATAAACAATGCCTAATCATCAAGGGGGGTTCTTTATTTATTTTGCCATTTAAAAATTTAACATCTACCAAGGATCTGCTTTCAATTTCTACAGACCATGTCTTTTCTTTTTGAATATATTCAAGTCTTTAAATAAAACAACATGGGAAATGACTTTAAATAGAAATGTAGAGTGGTTTCATCACTTAAGCAAGACACTCATACAGTCGTAATACATGTATGCTTACCCTGAGACTCTCAAGAACTTTGGAAACAGCTGCTGGACATTTCTAGATTTAATATTTAAGTCCTTTTAATCCCTGGCGTGTGTTTTTTGGTGCTTATACACATAAACTAATGTATATATTACATATGCACGTATTTTTGCCCTTTTCCACTTTCTAGCCAGGGACACTCAGAGAAGCTCAAAACCAGATGTTAACAATAGCTCAATGTGCTGATTTTAAAACATATCCGTAGAAGTTTCAATCTTCCCACCAGGGAGCAGTGTACTTTTGTGATTGTTTAAATCAATAGACGTGGGGGAAGTGATGCTATGTGACTTCAGTGGTCAAATCATAAAAGAAGATACAGCTTCTGCCTGGCTCTCTTGGGACATTCACCTTCAAGAAAGCCAGCTACCATGTAAGCAGTCAAATGGTCCTGAGACAGTCATGCTCTGAGGAAGCCCAAGTTAGTGTCCTTGGAAGATTAAGAAACAGAGAACTGTCTGGTGGGTTTCTGACTGATACCACACCACTCTCCAGTTCCACTCCCGTCCCATCTATCTGCAATTATTTGATAGACCTCAATCCAAAACCACCCAGCCAAGCTCTGTCCAAGTTCTTGACCCACAGACACTTTTGAGAGACTGTTAACTGATTTTGTTTTAAGCCATGAAATTTTGAGGTAAGTTATTTCACAGCAGCAAATAGCTGAAACACTCAGATGAACTTGAACGTTTCATTCCCTCTAGGTGTAGAGGACACTTTGGGTGCAGGATCTTTCCATTTCCCTTTAGACCATAGTGGTAGTGACCACTGGAAGTAATGAATCTCTTTAGGAAGAATAATTAGTGATACAGAAGGTTGACAATGCCTCCCCCAAAACTCCTCTGTGTTTAGTATTTTTACTAGGTCCATTCATAGACCTTCAGAAAAGCTCTGGAAACAGGGCTAAATTAAGCTCTCTTCTTACCCAAGCAAAAATAGTGTTGATTTATAATTGTGGCGGAACCAGATCCACTCAGGCTTTTGATGGGCTTGTGTCCAAATTCTGGCTCCACTATTCATTAGTTATTTCACCATGAACCTGTTGCTTTCTGAGTAGGTAATTTCATCCAAGTGCTCAGAATAAAGTTTGAAGAACCAGAAACAAGTGCCTGCCCAAACATGAGTTTTTGGGCAGACTCAGCATGATAGGTTGGAGCTAGAGGCTGGATTAGAGGATTTTATGGGGATGGGGACCGGCAAGAGAAGGTGATAGCTAATTTACATTAAGCAGTTAAACAGCAGTTAACAACATTACTGTGTGTTTACTTTCTTGAATTATTATTCTAATTTGTATATGACAATTGTTTGTGTTAAAAATATTTAGTAAATGTTTATATTGGTTATTTTAATCATTGCAGTTTTATAAGTTAGGGTAGATTGTGAATGCCTTCCATTTCGGGGGAAACCTAATTGATTGGTTCTCAACACCATAAACCTGGTTCCAAAGAGCTTTTCATGTGTTGAATTATGAAGCAATTGTTGTTTAATTGTTTAACCAGTGTTTATAAAACTTTAGCATTAACATCCCCTATAATACTTGTTCCAAAGTGAGATTCCTGGGCTCCACTGCAGATGTACCAAATCTGAATCTCTAGGAAGGAGGCCCTGATATCTGTATTTTCAGAAGCTCTCCAGAGTAGCTGTGAGAAACACTGTTGGAAAACTATTATGGAGGCCAAAGTGATGAGCGGCTGTCCCATTAAGAGCATTTGTCCTACCAGTTTCACCTTATGTTCTCATTACTGCTTGTTATTTTATTTTATATTTTTGTCTCCTTGGTACCCTCCCTTTTATGGAATCTCCCTCCATTCTTAAATCTCCAACTCTTCATCCTTCTTACATCCCATTCTACCTACCAGAAGTCTTTCCTCTTTAAGGAGAAGTCACTGAAATGAATTTTCTTTCTATTCCCATTTTAATGTATGCTCACTCTGACTGAGAACTGGATGTCTGTTTCCTTCGTGTGATTCTGCCAGTCTATGGCTGAAGTCAATTACTTTAATTTTCTCCAGTTTTCGTTTTTTCTCTGCTCTAAAATTATGGGCATCTATCATAGATCTCATAACGAAAATCAGAATTATTTTCTTTGTCATAACAAACTCTTAATGACTGGTCTCCATATTCTATTTCCACCTTTAGTTCCTTTACACATATCCCACCAAACTTTGCTCCCAGTTCCAGACTTAAACTTTCCAGACTTTTCAAATTTATTTACTGATAATAGACCGTGAATACTATACTTTTATTTCTCCTCTGCTTAGAACATCTCCCTCCATCCCATTTCTTTGTTTAGTGACATCTTGCCACCACCTACAAGCCCATAAATCATAAGTCCTATCTATGGCTCTCCTTGAGCACTTAGCATATTATCTACCTAAAGATATCTGTCTCCATGGTGCAGACATAAGATTTGTTCACCCAAGTATCCACATTACCTAAAACAATGAGCACTTGCCTCAAAAGGATGACCTAAAATTTTCTAAATTTTGACCAGCTAGTAGATAATTAAATTGTATACATCCCTAAACTTCTAGGGTGGAGTCTTGTAAATCCTAAACTCTCAGGGTCAGTGAGTATCAAATAAGTGAAGAAGCATCTGTGTGTCACATGGACCTGGATTTCAGTCCCAGTTCTACTACTGCTAAGCTATGAAACTTTGGGCAAGATGCTTAAACTGTGAGAGCCTCAATTCTCTCATATTTAAAATAGATCTCATGGGTAGTTCTTACCCCATAAGAAAATGTACGTCATATACCTAGAATAATGTCTAATAAATGATCATTGAAACTGTCATTGAAACTAAGATACTATCAATTAAATGATGTAAATTAAACTATAACACAATGTTTTTTACTCACTTAGAATGTTTACTTTATACATATTGTAATAGTTAACTTTTGTGTAAACTTAACTAGTCCATGGAGTACCCACACATTTGGAGTGTGTGCTTGGCTGAGGAGCCAATAAGGCTCCTCCATCTGTGAAACAATAAAGTAATATTAAGTTGGATCAGGCCAAATTTATTGGTATGGACTCACCAAGCACAGATTCTGCATTCAATGTTGCAACTCAGAGAATCAGAAAAGGTTCTGACAGTTTGGTTGGTCAGCTGAAACATGGACCAAAAGGAGGGCCACAGTAAGCAAACGAAACTCCAGGTCTGCCTTGATTTAATGTAGAGGAAGGGATTCAAAGGCAGGATAATTACAATGTTAGTGTGAATTTTTCACTTAGGACCTATTCACATAGTGAAAGGGCCCAGGAGACATCTTTCCCTATGGCTATGAGAAATAAGTTTTTGAGAGCAGCCCTGGCAACTTTGAAAAATTCCATGATTGCTCTTCTGCAGTAGGTCAGACCTACAGTAGGGGCTGTAGTCACTGAATTGGAAAACCTAAATGCAATAGGAGTAATTGGATTCCAGGGTTGCAGGGGTCAAGTGGAGGCACTCAAGGGTCAAAGTCAAGCTGGGCATGGTTACTGTAATGGGCAGCATAGTCAAAATAGCAATCAGAATAGTCCGATGTGCACAGCCTTCTGACGTTGGCTATTTAACCATGGTGTTCCTACAAGTGAAACAGATAGGAAGCCTATTAAATTTTTACTTGATCTGTATAAGCAGAAAAGTTCTATGTAAAGTGAACAATAATCTAAACTGAATCATAAAAAAACAAAAAGTCATCACGCCTCAATCAATTCCCAGACTACATCAGGTTTATAAACCCAGAACCCCTTGATGGAGGAGTAGTGGTAGGGTCTCCTTGAGGATGGACCTAACCTAGTACCCTACCAAAAATTTATATTATTAATATTTATCCCAGTTTCTCCACCAAAAGAAAATGGCATTTTACCACAGTAACTATGCTTTGGGGAAAAGAAAACAATCAGACCTTTTAGAGACTACTGGACACTGACTCTGACCTGAAACTGATTTCAGGAGACCCAAATATCACTGTGGTCCATCAGTCAGATTACAGGCTTATGGAGGTCAGGTGATCACTGGGGTTTTTAGCTCAAATCTGTCTCACAGTGAGTCCAGTGGGCCCCTGAACCCATCCAGTGGATATTTCCCCAGTTCCAGAGTGCATAATTGAAATAGATATGCTGAGCAGCTAGCTGAGTCCACACATTGATTCCCTTACCTATGGTTATCATGGTAGGAAAAGCCAAGTGGAAGCCACTAGAATTACCTCTACTTGAAAAAACAGTAAACTAAAAACAATACTGCATTTCTGGAGAGACTGCAGAAATTAGTGCCACTACCAGGACCTGAAAGATGCAGAGATGGTGATTCCTACCACATCCCCATTCACCTCATCTATTTGGCATATGAAGAAGACAAGTGGATTTTAGAGAATGACAGTGGATTATTGTAAGCCTAACCATGTGGTGATTTAACTGAAAAGTTGCTGTATCGGACATGGTTTTATTGCTTAAGCAAATTAACTCATTCACTGGTACCTGGTACACAGCTACTGATCTAGCAAATGCCTTTTTCTCCTCTCAATAGGGCACCAAAAACAGTATGCTTTCAGCTGGCATGGCCAGAAATACACATTCACTGTCCTACTACAGGGGTATATCAATCATCCAGCCCGATGTGATAATTTTGTTTGCAAGGATCCTGCTCACCTTTTCCTTCCAGAAGAAAACACACTGGTCCATTACATTGATGACATTACGATGTTGACTGGAACTGGTGAGCAAGAAGCTGTGACTTTTCTTCATTGATTAGTAAAATATTTATGTGTCATAGAGTGAGAAATACATCTGACAAAAGTTCAAGGGCCTTCCAGGGGTCCAGTGGTGTGGGGCATGTTAAGATACTCTTTCTAAGGTGGAGAATAAGTTCTTGCATCTAGTTCCTTCTACTACAACAACAACAACAACAAAAAGACACAACACTTAGTGGGCCTTTTTTGGATTTTGGAGGCAATATATTCCTAAGTTGGGTGTGTTACTCCAGCCCATTTATTGAGTGACCTGAAACACTGCTAGTTGAGTGGGGCCTAGAATAAGAGAAGGCTGGGCAACAGGTTTGGGCTGCTGTACCAGCTTCTCTGCCACTTGGGCCATATGTCCCAAATGACCCAATTGTGCTTGAAGTGGCAGATCAGAAATGCTGTTTGGAGACTTTGGCAGGTCCCTATAGATAAATCTCAGTGCAGGCCCTTAGGATTTGGGAGAAAAACTATCATCATCCATAAATAATTACTGCCCTTGGCCTGCTACTGGGCCTTAGTAAAGACTGAATGTTTAACCTTGAGTCACCAAGGTATCTTGTGACATGAGCTGCCCATCATAAACTGGGTGTTATGTGATCCACCGAGCCACAAAATTGGACATGTATGGCAACACTTCATAATCAAATAAAACATATATATATATATATATATAGATATAGATATAGATATAGATATAGATATATATGATTGGGCTTGAGCAGGTCCTGAAGGATCAAGTAAGTTCCATGAAGAAGACATGGCCCAAATTCTCATGGTTCAGGCTCCTGCTACATTGCCTTCTCTCTCCCAGACTATATCTATGGCCTCATGAGGCATTCCCTATGATTAGTTGACAAAGGACGAGAAGACTAACGCCTGGTTTAGAGATGGTTCTTCAGGAGATGCAGGCACCACTTGAAAGGGGACAGCTGAAGCACTGCAGTCCCTCACTGGGATATCCCTGAAGGACAGCGGTGAAGAGAAATCGTCCCAGTGGGCAGAATTTCAAGTAATGCACTTAGTTGCTAACTTTACTTAAAAGGAGAAATGGTCAGATGTGAGATTATGTAGCAATTCATGACCTGTACCTAATGGTTTGATTGGATGGTCAAGCAATTGGGAGGAACACAATTGGAAAATTGGTTACAAGGAAATTTGTAGAAGAGGTATGTGGAAAGGCATGTCTGAATGGGCAAAAAAATGTGAAGATATTTGTGTCCCTTGTGGATGCTCACCAAAGGGTGACCTCAGCAGAGGAGGATTTTAATAATCAACTGAATAGATGACCCATTCTGGAGCTACCATTCAGCCTTTCAATAGCTACCCTGTAATCACCCAATGGGCTCATGAACAACATGACTATGGTGGCAGGGATAGAATTTATGCATGGACTCAGTAATGTGGACCTCCTTTCAACAAGGTCAACCTGAATATGGCCATTCCTGAGTGCCCAATCTGATAGCAGCAGAGACTAACACTGAGTCCCCAATATGGCACCATTTCCCAGGGTAATCAGCCAGTTGTCTGGTAGTAAATCGATTACAATGCGCAGCTCCCATCATGGCCCAGGCAGGGTTTTGTTCTTATTAGAATAGATTGCTATTCTAGATACAGATTTTCCTTCACTGCACACAATGTTTCTGCCAAAACTACCATCCATGGACTTACAGAATGCCTTATCCATCATCGTGATACTCCACAGAGTATTGTCTCTAATTAAGGAAATCACTTTGCAGAAAAAGAAGTGAGGCAATGGGTCCATGCTCATGGAATTGACAGGTCTTACCATTTCCCCCATCATTCTGAAGAAGCTAGCTCAATAGAATTGTGGAATGGCCTTTGAAGTCTCAGTTATTACAGCACCAACGAGGCGTTAATACCTTGCCGAGCTGGGGCAAGGTTCTCCAGCAGGCTGTATATGCTCTGAATCAGCATCTAATACATCATGCTATTTCTCCCATAACTAGAATTCACGGGTCTTGCAATCAAGGGTTGGAAATGGGAGTGGCACAATAGACTATTATCCCTATAAACCCATTAGCAAAATTTTTGCTTCTTGTTCCCAAGACTACATATTCTGCTGGACTGGAGGTCTTATTTCCAAAGGGAGGAAGGCTTTCACCAGAATTACAACAATTAATCCATTGAACTAAAAGTTGAAATTGCCACTGACCTTTGGGCTCCTCATGCCTCTGAATCAACTCTAAGGGAGACACTATTCTATTGGGGATAATAGATCTTGACTGTCAAAGAAAATTGGATTACTACTCCACAATAGAGATAAGGAAGACTATGCTTGGAATACAAAACATCCCTTAGGCCATCTCTTAGTAATACCATGCTCTGTGAGTCAGGTCACCAGGCAGGACTAATAATGGCCCATACCCTTCAGGAATGAAAGTTACCCCACTGGGTAAAGAACCACAACAAGCTGAGCTGCTTATTGAAGGCAAAGGGAATACAAGATGGGTAGTGGAAGAATATAGTTATAAATACCAGCTTTAACCATGTGATACAAAAATTAAGACTAATTTTCATGAGTATTTTCCCCTTATTTTGTTATGAATATGTTTTTGTGATTTCTGTGTAATATAAATCAGATTTAAGTATTGTTAATTTACATTACAGTAAAAGTAACATTTAAGTTGCAGGTATCAAGAAGCAGAGTAAATATCACTCAAGGACTTTACCTTCCCTTTTAGAGAAGGAGTTAGTACATTTTCAGTTGTATCATTTTAAGCAGAATTATGATTTTATTATAGTTTTTAATTGGAGATTAAATATGGCTTAAGGAAATGCATATGGGTGCCAAGTTGACAAGGAGTGAAGTTTTGATGGTTAATTTTATGTGTTAACTTGACTGGGCCAGGAGTCATCCAGATATTTGGTCAAACATTATTCTAAGTATGTCTGTGAAGGTGTTTTTGAATGAGGTTAACATTTCAACAATAAACTGAGTAAAGTAGATTGCTCTCCCTAATGTGGGTAGCCCTTATTCAATCAAATTAGTGAATATAACAAAAATGCTAAATTTCCTATGAATAAGAGAGAACTTTCCCTGCCTGAGTGCTTAAATGGGAACAATGGTCTTTTCCAGCTTTCAGACTCAGACTGAACCATAAAGGCTTTTGGGGTATGAAGCCTGCTATCTTTCAGATTGGAACTTATACCATCAGCTATCCTGGTTCTCAGGTCTTCCAACTCAGACTGGAACTACACATTAACTCTTTTGGATGTTCAACTTACTGACTGAAAACCTTGGGACTTCTTGGCCTCCATAATGTGAGCCATTTCCTCACTTTTATCATACACCACTCTTTACATAAACAAAAAGAAAAATATTAATAAAATAATTTGGTTAAAATATGGAATACTACTCAGCCATAAGAAAAGATGAAATATTGCCATTTGTGACAATGTGGATGGAT
The DNA here is from genome assembly GCF_036562045.2 of Rhinolophus sinicus. Lineage (NCBI taxonomy): Eukaryota > Metazoa > Chordata > Mammalia > Chiroptera > Rhinolophidae > Rhinolophus > Rhinolophus sinicus. The sequence continues at coordinate 112,564,400 of NC_133755.1, forward strand.
CTTGAGATTATCATGCTAAGTGAAATAAGACAGAAAAAGTTGAGAACCATATGATTTTACTCATACATGGGATATAAAACTGAAAGTAACAAACAAACAAAGAAACAAAACTCATAGACATAGACAACAGTTTAGTGGTTACCAGAGAGGAAGGAGGATGGTAGAAGAGGGTAAAAGTGTCAAAATTAGGTGATGGAAGGAGAACTGACTCTGGGTGGTAAGCACACAATGTGAGATATAGATGATATATTATAGAAATGTACATTTGAAACCTATATAATTTTTCTAACCATTGTCACCCCAATAAATTGAATACAAATTATTTTTTAAAACTCAGAACATTCTGAATTACATTTAGAATCAAATTTATTAATTTTGGTATTTTTGCACAAAATATTCTTTTCAATGTCATCATGACTATGGCTCAGACAGCATTTCTTAAAAGACTTCACCAAGTTAGTTCAAGTTGACACTCATTGTACGTATTTCCCTGCTGTGCCTTTCTTAATATTTTCAAAAATGTCAGGTAAGACAACTATGCCATGTCTATCATCTAATAAAAATTGTCTAAGACAACATTGACTGAAAGACACATTCTGACATCAGAGTTGATAAAATATATTTTAAAAATCTAGCTTAGAACCGATCAAATTTTCACAGTGCTTAATACGTATTCTTATTATATTGATGATGTTGATCAAGGTGATAAATATTAGCTGGGAGATGTGTGCTTCTGCCTGATGTAGTGTGTGTGTATGTATCTGGGGATGTATGCCTGATAATTGGTGTATTTGTTGAAGGACTAAAAGATCTATTGAAAATGAACATGAAAACCAATGGTCTGATGTGTCATCTGATAAAAATGTCCACACCTAATAGTGACCTTTCAGGATATTAACAGTGCCGCTAAAGCTTGCTATTCTGATGATGTGCAAGTTAAGCATTTCAATTTCAGCACTAACACTGAAAACAGAAGCTTATTATCACTTCTTTTAGTTTGCTTGTGGCAGAATTTTTATGGATAAAGTTCTTCATGGGAGAAAAAAATTAATTTCCAATTCTAGCATTCCCATATTTCAGGGTTCTCTTCTTCTGGATATGTTCTTTTACATTTTACATGTACCTATTCTTTTTCATTATAGTCCCTATTGAAAAATAAAGAAATTCCACTCCAAAAATAAAAACAGACTGAAATGGAGTGTCCAGACCATCAAGATGAGAGCCATTTAAACCTCTTCACTTTTTAACAACTGGTAGCATTCCTGTACAAATATTCCGTATTTATTTTGAAGCTTGTTCAGTTAATATCATTGTTCTTCTATTTCCTACATATGATGTACTTGTGCCAGTGAAACTGAATCATACATTTTCCAGATGGTAAAACTTTCTGAAGAAAGTATTGTGGTGGTAGACCTGGCCAGCCGACTCCACCAACTCTTCCTTGTGCAGCTCTACTGGGAATAAATTAGATTAGGCATGGCCTCCAGGAATGCAGTCAAGGTCAAATTTCTCCTTTAATTCTGCAAAAACAACAGTTCTGAAGAAAAAGAGTACACTGCATAAATTCTGAGTTGCTTTTCATTGGAAATTTTCAAATCCAGAGAATCCGATGTGGCTAATAGCGATCCAGAAGCAAGCTCTAATTTTTACTTATTTATTTATTATTTTAATTGAAGTTTATTGTGGTGACAATGGTTAGTAAAGTTATATAGGTTTCAACTGTACAATTCTGTAATACACCATCTATATATCACATTGTGTGTTCACCACCCAGAGTCAGTTCTTCCATCACCATATATTTGATCCCATTTACTCTCATCTACCCCCGCCTCACCCCGTATCCTCTGGTAACCACTAAACTATTGCCTATATCAGTGTTTGTTTCTTTGTTTGTCTGTCTTGTTCCTTTGTTGCACTGATATGTGGGATCTGATTTTTATTTTGTATCAAAATCTCTAGCAGCTTCCTAAGATTTTATTGGGAGTATATCATCTTCCTTTATCTCTAACCATTATTCCTGGTTGGGGATCTCTCCCCTTTCGTTGTTTCCCTGCTACACATGTAGTCATATAGCAAGAATAAAATGGGTCTTATTATTTTTCTACTCCAGAAATTAGGTTATGAATATTTATAGAGTAGCTGGAATTTGTTTCATCACAAGAATTCAAAAATAAAAAAGATTTAATTTCCCCCTTAGATTGCCTACTATTTTCACATCTGGCTATTTAAAATTATCTTGATCTATCAGAAAAGGAAAGCACAGGGAGTCAAGGCCATAGTTCTGAGTAATTCCTGGCTGGCAGCTCCAACTGACAACTAGGTTGCAGTCTGAAGGGGAACTGCAGGCCATCTGCTTCATTCACTTATAGATCCATGTATTCATTCACTCTTTCATCCATTTTGGGGGGAGAACTTACTTTGATAAGCCCTGAGAATGCAAAGACAAACACACCTCAGTTCTCATTTTAAGGGATTTACTCTCTATTAGGGGGAGAAAGATATGAAAACAAGGAAGAACAAGGAAATAGTTTAGATACCACTAGAGAAGAAACAGGATATCTAGGAGTATGATGGAGAGAATAGCCAGTTCTTCCTGAGGGAGTCATAAAAAACTGCAAAATGAGCTGCTGTCTTAAAAATAAACCAGCCAATGTTTCCCAATCACCTCATCTAGGAAATCTATCCCAAATAGGATTGAGGGTATGAGAGGGAGTGAGGGCAGGGGGTGGAGGATATGAGCAGATGCCCAAATGCATTATACTTCCCTAAATGTTCTCAGAACTGCAAACATTTGATTTGATTAGCAATAATGAGAGAATGCAGAGTTCTCCTAAAACAAGGATAGATCATGAAGTGCCTTATTTGCCATTCAAAGGCATTTTCTGTTGGGAATTCTAAAGAGTTTGCTGTTTGGAATTTATAATGCACACACAATAATGATTAGGTCCTCAGCTTTCTCAACAAAGGACCATTAAAACAGCTGAAATACAGTGAAAACATTACTATATTACATTTAATTCTTGAGTGCATGGAATGAACAATTCATGAGTAGGGGGGAAAGTTTAAGTTCACTACCCTTTTCAGCCACCTTGCAATTTATTTTCTTACTTTATAAATTTCTGGGACATCACTGGTGCTCTAACTGCCTCTATTCCTATTCCTCTATAAACCTTGACAATAGGGCTTCTGCTTCTTCCACTCCTTTCCCTGGATCACGACAGACCACCTTTAAATTTTCCATCAGTGCCCACTAACTTTCCTTTCTGTGGAGCCTCAAAACATTCCATTCTGGTGCTCCATGGATTCCGCTGAAGGGAACCCTACCTGAGCACTCCACCTGTTCTCCATAATTATTTTCTGTGCAAACTCTCACTCCCTGAGTCAATATGATTTCAGTTCCCAGCAAAAAATCAATCTGATTGAGCTAATTTCTCTAATATCTGATACATTTCCCAGAAGTATTTGTATTTATAACTCAAATGAATTGGTGAAATTTTAAGCAGTAACATAAATTATGGGGACTATATTCAGGCTTTAAGAAGAAACACACTTATGAAATGGTGAGCTGGCACCATTCAAGCCCATGGGTTGTGCCTTGAAGATTGCCAAGTATGAGTTTCCTAATATTGTTGCAGGTTTTCAGAGCTTATCTTTATCTAACATATAGAACCCTTAAATTCTCTAAAAGTTTGAAATATTTCCCATGGAATCACCAATGACAGCAATAGCAGGAAATGAACAGCAATTCAAAAGGCAGTGTGTGTGACAGGAAAAGCAAGGAGGAGATGATTGTGATGTTATTTTCAATAAAGATACAGTCTTTCCCCGAAAGAAATAATATTTGTATTCACATTCACTTAACATTTCTGGAACATGACACCTGAGATTTTGTGGTCTGTTGAGATTACAGGAAATCATGCATTAATTCATGCATTCGTTTATGTGTTTAACATTTTTCCTGCTTATTTTTTGTGTTCATCTCCTTTTCTATTGAGTTACATAGTGGTACAATCTCTGAGATTCAAATAAATATTTCCGTAAATCTTTTAAAAAGCCAAATTTCAGTGATATCTCTTCTTTTAAAAACTGATTTCTACTTTTTGCAAATATTGTTTATTTATGTTATACTATATGTTTTATGTAAATTTTAAAAACCTAATTCATGTTTCCAAACAGAAATTCCTTAAAACATGATAAAAATATTTTCAGTCAATAAATTATTCCAAAACTTTTACAAAATTACCACATGGTGAATTTTACAGTTATAAACTCTATTCTAAAAAACAGAAGATTGGCTATGAGAGTTCTAACAATGCTAACAAAGACTTTGTCATTTGCTCAGAGAGCTAAAATATGTTTGCAAATAAAAATTACCAAATATTTAATAAATACCTACTAGATACAGTATTTGCCTACAACTAGTAAGTGTTCAGGCCATTTAATTTTATTTCACTTTTTGAGTCAGAAAGAAACATCTTTTAAAGTCTTTCACAGTGGACCTCCTAATTTTGCTGTTCCCTTCTTTTATCAGGAAGGAGAGTTTTGGCTAAGGTTAAAAATATAAGGTTCTAACCTATTTCTTTCTTCCTATCTTTATGATTCTCAGACCATAAATGAAGGCATTCTTTATAATGAAAGACTTCACGGATTCATATATAACATGTGAACAGTATAAATTTGAAGTGCTTACAATTTCAATGTAATTAAATAAAGCAGACATAAAGTGGATAATCTCTTTTCATGAACTGATGTCTTTTGGAACTTCAGTAAAGCCTTATCTCTGTTAAAGCAAGATAATTCTTCAGGGATTGTGATGAGTCTTAGTGAACCTCAGTGAATGTTTCCATCTCTTGGTATCCACTTAGAGAGCAGTGTGTAACCTAATACCTATTCCCCAAATTGAGCTTCTCATCCTAAATATCCCACAGGTAAACTAGAGTTTTAGGAAAGAGAGATGTCCTGTACCAAGAAAGTCACTCTTTCTTGCCTTCCAACTAGCAAAGTCAACTCCATCATGTACAGTTATGTTTTTCCAGATTCTTAATTAAGGGATCTTGGCAATTTCTAAGTAAATATAGTTTCTTGGCAATTTTCTAAGTAAATATAGTCATTCTGTTATTGGTAGTATAGAAACAACCCAGGTTTTGGAGCTGAGGAAGCTTGGGTTTGAACCCACTCTGATATTTGCTAGCAGATTACATAAATTCATTTTAGCTTTGATAACATCATTTACAAAGTGAGAATGAATAAATGTCTGCCTTTATAGGGTTGTCATGAGTAAAGTGTTTAGCATCGTGCCTGGCTCACAATAGAGATTTGATAAACCAGTAGGAGCAGTGACAGTGGCAGCAGTAGCAGGAAGCAGTAATAGTAAGAGAAGGAGGAGGAGGAAGTGGCAGTGGTGCTGGTAGTAGTAGCTAGCACCAGTAGTAGTAGTAGTAGTAGTAGTAGTAGCAGTAGGGATTCAAGAGGAGATGAAACATATTGGGACACAGGAAGAGTCTCTTAGACAAGGCTACCTAGAAAAAAGGAAAAAAGGGACTCAGAAATCTCTGCAGTTATTATGGTCCATGTCTTGGAAAAATGATATTGAATGTAAATTGGAGCTGTAAGAGATTTGAGAAGAAAATGTGGAAGAACTTTTGGATTAACTAGAAAGAGTCATTGGTTAGAAAAGTGTTAGCTGGGCAAGTTGTACAGCACACTCCAAGTAGGATATTTACTTAGAGTTATGTTTAATTGTGGATATCAACAATAAGTTGTAGGTGTTTGTAAATTTGATCTGCTGGGACTCAGGCCTGCCTTGATGGATGTTGTTACCACTTAGAAATTGACTAAAGGGACAGAGTAGACCTTTATCAAGCAGTAAGGAGTATTCAAAGAATGCTTCAGGTGAGACAGAATGAGGAATTCTTAAGTGCTGAACCAGCCTTGTCACTGAGAACTTCATATTTAAATCCGAGCTACAGCATTTAGGACTGCACCTACCTTCGTCCTTAAAATAATACATCAGACAAAAATGCCAGTTCTAAGCACTCTATCCCTGGCTCATCAATAAAGATAAAAATGGTGGAAAACTCAATTGAATATGATTGAGTTTAATGACACTTATGGAGAAATGTGTATACAATGTATTCTGATAACCTGATTGCAAATTGTTGTCTATGATTCCATGGAGTTTGGTTGGAAAACTCAGAAGGACTTGATCATTGGTTAGTTTAACATACTGCAAATAAGTTCTCTCTCTAGGTACAACATCTCCTTTTTCTTTTTACAAAACTATCTTAACAACATCAAGCAGTCAGTCAATTGGAAGCTATACTTTTAAATCATATTTGCATATAGTATTGGATCATACAATTTCAAGTTATATTATTTTGTATTACCGTTCTGTCTGTTCTAATTTGAAAAGAAAAGAGGGATATAATTCTGTAAAATTTGTTGTCCTTACTCTTTCTATTACCCTATCTATCCCACTTATGTTTTCAAACTTACTTCTTCCCTTACACTTTCCATTGACATATATAAACACTCATACACATATGCACATAGACCCCTAGCATTTACATGTGTTCCTCTCTGTCTCTATCTGTTCTTGACATCCTCATTCTCCATTTCTTCTTATACCTTCATTTATTGAAATTATATCTATGACTTCACTTCTATTTTGTATATAAATCCACTCGATCTGATTTTGACTATATTGTGTCTCTGTATCTACTTTTACTGAAGCCACCATAGGTTATTTATTCATTTATTCCACACACTGATGATAACTTCTACATGGTAAGTACAATAGATATAAAAATAAAGTGATATTGTCTTTGACCTCAGGCAATTTGTAGTATAGTAAGTAAAAGTACGTTTTCTTAGGTTCTAATATTTTTTGAGGATATTAAATCATTCATTGATTACACAAGACAATGGATTATACACAAGCTTCATTCCCATCTATAATTTTTTCTGGTACCATAATTCAGTTTAGATATATTGCATAGGATATGCCAACAATATTACTAACCAAATAAACTCCATTACTCTGCTTAGGTGACCCATTTAATGGTGAACTCCAGGTCACAACAACTGTCATCTACCCCAAGGTTTCTGAAGACAATGGCTTCTGTGCCCAAGCAGGTTATAAATAAATTTCAAATGGAACCTGGCATCACCCTGAAGGAATTTTAACTTCACACTGTTGGGGTAATTTACCAAGGTGGCTTCAGAGTAAACTAACTTTACACAACACATTTTTAAAAAGACACATTTATCCAACATCATGATCAGACTATTACATTAAATAATCAACAGCATGGCTGCAAAAAAATAAAAAAATAAAAAATAAATCTACAATAAAACCCTTTGTTGAAATACTTTACACTTTCCACAGAACAGAAACTAAAATAACTTGTTATACAATTAGTCACAAATACAGTCCTCGAATTGTTTGCCCAGACACATGAGTACTGTCTAAAACATGTCTTCTTTGTAGCAGCTAGGCCCTGCCACCACTGTGCTTGGCTGAGCTCACAAATCTGTTGTAACCTGTAGCTTCCCTGTCACTTCTCTGGCTCTCTTCTCCTGCTAAGCTTTGTTTCCTGGCAATAATTAAAACCTTCTGCCATTTCCATAGCTACTGCTGGAACCTCCGTAGCCACCTTGGTTTCATGGTTTGGCAAAGTATTGGCCTCTACCACCATAGGGGCCAGAGCTTCTGCCTCCCAAGTTTCCTCCTTTCATGGGTCCAAAATTTGAAGATTGATTGTTATAATTGCCAAAATCACTGTAGCTTCCACTGCCTCCAAAATTGCTTCCATTGTTACCAAATCCATTATTGCCACCCCCACTGCTACCATCTCCTCCATCACCACAACTGCCACCAAAGCCACCTTGACCGCTGAAGTTTCCTCCATGACCAAAGTTTGTCATTCCCACCAAAACCACCTACTTGACCCCCACCGAAGTTTCCAGAACCACTTCGATCTCTTTGGCTGGATAAAGCACTAGCCATCTCTCACTTAGATAGGGCTTCCCTTACTTCATAGTTGTGGCCATTCACACTGGTCTTTCTGAATGACAATTTTGTCTACAGAGTCATGGCCATCAAAGGTTACAAAGCAAAACCTCTCTTCTTGCCACTGCCTCATTTAGTCATGATTTCCATCATCTTAAATTTCCCATACTGTTCAAAATCATCTCTTAGGTGATGTTCTGCAGTGTCTTCTTTAATACCACCAACAAAAATCTTTTTCACAGTAAAGTGGAAAGAGAGGAAGTGGTCAGTTAATCAAATACTACTGAATCATCAAGGAAGCTAAGAGAAAAAAAAAAATGACCATTAGATGAAGCAATTTTATACCATTTCTACCTTTGTCTTGTTTAGTTTTCATAAGTTGGCTGCCTGGTTTCTTCTGTCTTTTTTAATTGAAATATAATTGACATATAACATTGTGTAAGTTTAGGGTGTACAATGTGTTGATTTGAAACAGCTATATTGCAATATGACTTGCACTGTAACATTAGGTAACATTTCCATCATATCACATAATTGTCATTTCTTTTTTATGGTGAGAACATTTAGATCTATTCTCTTAGTAACTTTCAAGTACATAATGCAGTATTATTAACAATAGTCACAATGTTGTGCATTAAATTCCCAGAATTTATCTTTTTAACTGCAAGTTTGTACCCTTTGACCAACATCTCCTCATAGCCTTCATTCTCAGCCCCTGGTAATCACTGTTCTACTCTGTTTTGTTTTCAGATTCCACATATAAGTGATAACTTTGTCAAGGAGGTCTTAGAGCAGTGACAAAGCCTGAAAGGAGTAAATGAAGGAAATAACATTAGGTAAAAAATTAGGGACAACCCATCTAAGAAGTTTGCCCTAATGAGGCATAGACAAAGGGGCAATATCTTGAGTACAAAGTGAACTTCACATTGCAGTTAGAAAAATCCCAAATCTCTCACATTGTCCTATTAGGCCTTAAGTGGTCTATCTTCCCTACCTCTCTGAACCATCTCCTAACACCTCCCTCCACCCCTGTTTACTACTTGTCAGCATCAAAAGGCCTTCTCCCATTTCCAAATCTTCAGAAAACTTTTCCCCCCCCCTTTCTATCACACAGTCTGTGTACTTACTTTTCTTCTGTTTCTTTTGCCTAGCATGCTTTCCAACCAATTCCACACGACTGGCTCCTTTTGTCATTCCTAGTATCTCAACTCAAATGTCATCTCCAAGGAGGCACTACCTAACCTTCACACTTGAAACTTGAAGTGGCTCACGGTTATCTCACTACCCTGCTTTTCTTCAAGCACCGCAATATAAAATAGTCATGCATTTGTGTTCCTTCTATCCACAATGAATTGTGAACTTCACAAGGGCAGGAACACTGGCTATGTTGTTCACTCTTTACTCTCCATACCTGGCACATAGTAGAAGCCCAGCTAATAAGGTTGAGTAAATGGGTGAATGGAAGCATATGCCAATCAACAGCTAAATTCAGCTAAGTTTCCTTCAACTGTGAATAAAACAGAAAAATATTCAAAAACTCAGAAAAAGAAGCTCATATGAGTATTTCTTTGGAACGTGAAAGCAAACAAACAAATAAAACTGACAATGAGAAAACTAAAAAGATAAGTCTAATAAGGAACTCTAAAACAGAGAGGCCACAGCAAAATGGATTCATGTTGTATTTTAGATTAGTACAAAAATGAACAATTGTGAAAATTATGATTACACAAGGGAATGTAAAATTTAAAATACATCAAAATCAGAGAGAATAGGAGGTATGGGGAGGGGAAATTGGAAGTTTAATGGGGTATTTCCTCATCTTATTAGCAGGGTAGTCAGCTGATTCTGTTTATCATTGAAGTAATGAAGCTTAAAAAGAGTCACCAACTTTTAAGTTCTTCAAAATCTGTTTAATTCACTTTAGAAAGCTCTTCTAGAATTCATTAACTTTTGTTGAAAGGATTTTTTTGAAGTTTAGCAATTCCTTTAGTAATTTTTCTTTTGTTAAATTTTTAAAATTCAATTTTTTTTAGTAAAATAGAATGTATCTTGCGATTCTGTTTTCCTTAAAAAATACACTATATGGCCTATTATTATATTTCTTAGAATATATACAGAGCGTGCCAAAAAAGTATACACATTTTAAGAAAGGAAAAAAAAACTGTATTAAAATTGTAATACTCAATATGTACTGATAACAAAAGATGAATACAAATCATGTGCAGACATTTTTTTGGCACTCCTGGTATATATAATATACACAGGCATACATCATTTTATTGTGCCTCACTTTATTGCGTTTCACAGATAATTGTTTTTTACAAATGGAAGGTTTGTAGCAATCCTGTGTCAAGCAAGTCTATTGACACCATTTTTCCTACAGCATTTGCTCACTTTGTATCTCTGTCACATTTTTGGTGATTCTCATATTTCAAACTTTTTCATTATTTTTATATTTGTAATGGTGATCTGTGATCAGTCAGCAAGCATCAACATTGTGGCAAGACCCTCCACCAGCACACAGATTATGACTTGCTGAAGACTCAGATGACAGTTAGCATTTTTTAGCAATAAAGTATTTTTAATTAAGATATGTACATTTTTTTAGACGTATTGCTATTGCACACTTAATAGCTTATAGTGTAAACATAACTTTTATATGCATTGGGAAACCAAAAAATTTACATGACTTACTTTTTGCTGTATTCGCTTTATTACAGTGGTCTGTAACCAAACCCAAAATATCTCCAAAATATATATATACATGTGTATATATACACATATATACACATGTATATACATTAGTGAGGGGGCGGGGTGGTGGAGGTTTCATCAAGAAATGAAATCACATTTTCCATTTCTATTTCTAGGTGATGAGATATGGATTAATTTTTTAATCTTATTTTTATGTGTTTATTAAATATCACAAGCGTACATAATTTTCATAAAATAACAAAACCATTAATCTAAAATAAAATATATGAGCATAATTTCTTTTTGAAAATAATCAGAAGATAGTTGGAGACATTTGTTGTTCAGATTTTATAGCAATCAGATAAAATATATCCTCTAAAAGCTAAATGCCTTATACTTAGGTTAGGAATTCCATAAGCTTTTTCGTTATTTCTAGTGGAATTCAACTAATTTCATGATATTTTAAAAACACTACTTAATAATTATGGAAACATGCAAACATGTTTATGTAGTCATCATTATCATTGATATTTTTTGCTCTATGGAAAAGTAACATGACAGTAATAAGTAACACTTTAATTTTATTCCTTCCCAAGTAAAGTGAAATTGATTTTCTACCCTATCAATCACTTCTTTTTGAACCTCTAATAAAAGAAGAGAATTTGTCATCCACTGGAAGATCATTGAAAGAAATAGAAATACAACTTACTTTAGTTTTCTCTCATTTGTTTAGCTTTTATTATCAAATACATGAGTATTACTTAAGAAGAGATGTGTAATTAAATGTCTTTTTTAACAATGATACAAATTCTATTGATTAAACAAATACCAACTTTTTTTAAAAAAGAGAGAATGTACAAAGTTGTAATGAGAGAGAGAGAGAGAGAGAGAGATTGCATTTTCCATGGATAAAAGGAACATTTTGTTCTTGATATGCATTTAAAATCCATTGGCAATCATTCTTGCTTGGGCAATCTACCAATATTCAAACATTTTATGGTCTTCAATACTCTCCAAAAGAAACAGATTTCTTTCAACCAATATGTTCTTCAAAAGAGCTTAGCCTGTCCACAGTCCCTCCTGGGCTCTGGATGTAGTTAAAACAAGAGACAGAAGAGAACTGAGGAAGGCTGATCTGATACACCTATTAAAGCCAAACCAGATGGTCCCCTGCTGCTCTCTAGCCCACGTGGTTCATCGTCAGATTATTGTACTCTCCTGCCTAAAACTGTCCTATTACTTCTCATGACTTCTAGAATGTGGTCAAATCTCTCACCAGTACCAGTACCCACAGAGCTCTATAGCATCTGGCCCTGCCTACTTCGTCTATATCATTTTTTACAGCCTGTTTCACTAGAACCCACCTACTGAGTTTTCTTTCTCTTCCTCAAATGCTCAGTCTTGTTCCTGCCCCTATTCAAACTATTCACACTTTGGGTCCCTCACATGGGACAGGTTCCTTCATATTTTCACATTTTGCATATTTTGGAGCAGATAATCGCTTCAAGGATAACTTCATTACTACATCTAAAATCCTATATTTTCCAGTCATTCTCTCCCTATATTCCACTACTCACCTTTATTTTCCTTATAACCCTGAACACCATTTGAAATGTTATCATGTTTAACATTTGTTGACTTGTTTCCATGGTGCCTTCCCCCAGGAGAAAAACAGATCCATGAGAATAGGAATTTTGTTTGTATTGTTTACTTAGCACCTAGTATGTATTCAACAAATTAATTAATTAATTAAAAGAAACAGAAAAATCAAACAACCTTTCTGTCACTCTCAACTGGAAAATACTCTGAAAGTTCACATTATCACCCAGGAGTGATATGTGTGTGTATTTCTCTAATACTGGTTTTTCATTACATATTAAATATGTTTGTGCTAAGACAAAATTTTTCTATCCACTATTACTTATATTTAATTACCATAAAAATGTTTTCATTCACTTCATTCATACATGTGTCTTATTTATTGAACATATTTAACTACATATTATACATACCATTTGTTCAATTATTTAATATGTCAGCTACATTAAAAAATATAACCACTGGATATTTTTATATCCAGGTATACTGGATATGAAAAGAGACTATGATTAACAGCAAAAGGTGAAATAGAGAGTACAAGAGAAAAGGGATATACACAGTAATGTTTCTATTTTGTCTCACTGTGCTTATACTTTCAGATAAACATATCAATATATACCTGCACATATTCATATGTACTGACATATGAATATTATATAAAAGCATCATCAAATGGAATAAAGTGATATAAGAAAAAATATACTAACACTTTTAATATCTATCCAGGGTTTTAAAATGTTTTCCTTATAGTCTAGATAATTTTAAATGACACCAAAAGCGGTTTTGTAGGGGAAAGAAAACAAATAACCTTCTTTTCTGACATGAAGATTCTCTGTATATTAATTACAAAGATCATTATTGAATATACAAGTATTTTAATGTTGAGTTAGTACATTATAATTATACATGTTGTTGTCAGGAACTGAAATCTAAAATGAAAGAGAGAAACATTTATTTTACCCTGACTGTAGCCATCAACAGAGCGCAAGATTGCACCTTGATTTTTAATTTATCCTCTAATACCTTGAGGAGCTCAGAAGATTAGACTGAAGGAAGACACTCGGAAACCAAAACTGAGGTCAAAGAAAATCTCTGTAAGAGTAAGCTGAGAACAGCAAGTTGCGGCGCTTCAAGATAGAGTCAGTGGAACTGTAACAGCCATATACGATGTCAGAGGGGTAGTAGAGTGGTGGAGGAGGGTTATCACTTTGTGAGGGGTAAAAATATTTAACTATTACATTGTTTTGTACACCTGAAAGTAATAATTTAAAAAAAGATTGGTCTTTTTGTGTGTGTTTTTATCATTTTAAATAAGAACAAAGAAACTTAATTTATCATTAATAATTTGTCTCTTTGTTGTTGGGCCTCCCACCCATGCCCAGTCCCACTAGCCTCTGCAAAAATGGGGCTTACAGTACAGATGCAGGCATGGCTCTTCCCTTTTATTCAGAACTTGCTCTCCTCTAGGATTCCTGATTTCTATCCAGCTGCTTTCTGCTTGGATTTTGCCTCTCTGCTCAGCCAGGTTGCCACCTGAGAGGGACTGTTCACCTGCCTCTTTATCTCTATATTGCTCCTAGATATCTTTGGAATGGACTGTCCCCATGTACTGCAGTCTCAGGCCAGTTCAACTGACAGGCCCAGGTAGAGTTCCCAGCTATTTAGGGAGGAAAAGAAGTCATAATCAAATGCTTCACTGCGATGATGAAATCAGAATATTTAAAATGAAGCAATTGTCATGCGGGGTCTCTGGCCCCGCTCCCCGCACAAGAACGCAGGTTATGGTGAAACCAAAAAGGAACAACAACGGAGCCATAGATAGGGGAGTCATACCACTATATTCTCACTGGCGGCTGGGATGGAGACACAGGAAGTAGAAGCCACACAATGCGCAATCCGCCATCCACTTTCTGCCAACCAACCAACCAATGTAGCCACGGCAGTTATATCAGTAGCTAATGGCTAACTGGTAATAGCTGGTGACCAATGAGTCACAGCTGATGGCCATCTACTACCCAAGCCAGCACCTTTCCACGTAAGGCTGAGAGCCTGGAAACTGCTCTCTGGGACTCTGTTCCCACAGCAATTATTGCCCTTATTTAGAAAAACATTAGTGTCTAGCCCAATTCATCCTTCTGATCATTGCAGGCCAAATTAGATAAGTGTTAGTAAAATAGAGAAGGTGAAATGTGAGCTGGGATTAAGGAAGGGTGGATGAAGTCAAGCCGAAAGGAAAGATAATGCATGTCAGATGGAGGTAAAAAGCATCAGTTAATGCACAGCATGAGAAGAACACATTCAACAGACAATATTGGGTGAGCTGTTGCTTTCAAGGTTGCAAAGATAAACTTGGCCAATTTATGAGGCATTTTGAATGCCAAGTTTTTGATCCTTTTGTAAATTGGTTTCTGCTGTTTCCAAATTATTGTATGAAGACCATCTGCATCATAATAACCAATTTGCTTCATTAAAAATAGTTGGGCCCACAAGAACCTACTATTTAAGAATCTCTGAGGCTGAAGCAAGGGAATTTGACTTTGTATCAAGTTCTCCAGTTAATTCTTTTTTTAGAACAAATACTATTGAGGTAGTATTTTTTAAACTTTTTTTTTTAGCAGTCAACAATCATATGTTGAAACTCAGTATATAAAACTATTAAAAGCCCTGTTTGTAGGGTGGATATGTGTGTGTGTGTGTGTGTGTGTGTGTGTGTGTGTGTGTGTGTGTGTGTGTGTAGGGGGCTAAGGGAACACCTGAGGTTCTCAATTCTCAGTTAGAAGAAAAGTATTGCTGTAATTAATGGAGAAACCACAAAGAAGTATTTTGATGACAGTGGGATTTTTAGAAGATTAATCAATCATTAGGATGTGAAATGGGTTTTGAGAAGAAGAAACCAAGGTATAAGACCATCTGGATGCTACTGCTATAGATATTACTTTACCATCTCAAAATTAATGTACAAGAAATGTCAGGGGTCTCTAATTTCTTCAAATCAATTAAATCTGACTTTAAGGTCCTCAGTGTATCCACCCAGTAGTAAATTTAACCTCAATCAACCCTGAGCATCTCTTTGCAAACCTTTCCCATATATGTGGAAAGGTCTTGGAATCTAAGGCAGAGTAAGTATTTATGGGAAAACCTCCCTGGTATTGAACCACCTAGATTATTGCCAGTAATGACTTTGGATGTCAGTAAAAATGGAAGAATAAAGACTTTTGAAAAATTTTCTGCTCCATGGGAACAATGAGAAAAATGGCAAAAATTGTCACAATTGACTATTTTAATACCTGGTGAGGTAGCAATCAATCAAAGGATTAAAAATTGGCAAAGAATGATACTTTCTAGTGCTAAAAGCTACAATTTACAACAGAGGTATGATTCTTGATTTTTATGCATCCAATAATTAAATAAAAAAATTTAGTAAGGTAGAAACTACATGAGTTTCCAGGATAAATAGAAACACGACAATAAGAGATGTTCATACACCTTGCTCTATCCATGTTTGATGAAGTCAACAAAACATTAATGAGGATTTAAAATACTTAAACAACATAATCTGTTAAGTAAATCTTAACTTTAATAATAAAGAATGTATCTTCTTTCGAATACATGTGGAACATTTACAAATCAATTCATATATTCTATTCCACAAGTCAATCTGAATTCTGAATAGACTTAAAAATATAAATTGTATAAAAAGGCAAAAATTATCTTTCCTATTAACTTAAAAAAACAACAACTCACAAGTCAAAACCTCTTGCCTGAAAGAGAATTTCAGACAAAAAATTGCACTTTCTTAAGGAAAAAAAAAGATAATGACAATCTGACGTGTCAGTCTATTAAATACAGATAAAAATTATCAGCAAATATTTTATAGCACTAAATAACCATATCAAGTAAATGGACTAATTCTATATATGATTGATCATGGTTATATACCTATAGTTTATTTATTTTTATTTTATTAAATTTATTGGAGTTACATTGGTTAGTAAAAATATATACATTTCAAATGTACAATTCTATAATACAATATATTATCTATATATCGCATTGTGTGTTCACCATCAAGAGTCACTTCTCCTCTGTACCTTCTTCTACTACCTCCCTTACCCCCTTACCCTCTGGTAATCAATAAAGTGTTGTCTGTGTCTATGGGTTTTAGTTTTTTGGCTTGTCTTGTTCATTTGTTGCTTTCAGCTTTATATCTTACCTAAGAGTAAAATTATATGGTTTTCAACTTTTTCTGTCTGACTTATTTCACTTAGCATAATCTCAAGATCCACCCATGTTGTTGCAAATAGTGATATTTCATCTTTTCTTATGGATGAATAATATTCTATTATATATACATACCATATCTTCTTTATCCAACCATTTATTGAAGGACACTTTGGTGGTTTCCACGTCTTGGCCACCATGAATAATGCTGCAATGAACATAGGAGTGCATATCTCTTTACAGATAAATGTTTTCAGATTTCTGGGGTGCATACCCAGAAGAGGGATTGCTGGGTCGTACGACAAGTCTATTGCTAATTCTATGAAGAGCTTCCATACTGTTCTCCATAGTGACTATACAAATTTACATTCCCACCAGCAGTGTACAAGGGTTCCTTTTATTCCACAACTTCTCCAATGTCTGTTATTACTTGTCTTGTTGATGATAACCACTCTACAAGTTTGAAGTGGTATCTTACTGTGATTTTAATTTGCATTTCCCTAATAGCTAGTGAAGTTGAGCATTTTTTCATATATTTGTTGGCTGTTTGTATATCTTCTTGGGAGAAGTATCTGTTCAGGTCCTCTGCTCACTTTTTAATTTGATTGTTTATTCTTTTGTTGTTGGGTTCTATGAGTTCTTTATATATTTTAGATGTCAGCCCCTTATCAGAGGTGTTGTTTACAAATATCTTCTCCCATTTGGTTGGTCACCTCTTTATTTTGTTGATGGTTTCTTTTGCTGTGCAGAAGCTTTTTAGTGTGATAGAGTCACATTCATTTATTTTTGCTTTTACTTCTCTTCCCTTTGAGATCAAATTCGTAAAATCTCTGAATCCAAGGGCCATACGTTTAGACCTATGTTTTCTTCTGTGCAATGTATTGTATTTTGTATTTAAGGTCTTATGTACAGGCATTTGATTATTTTGTGTTAATTTTGATATATGGAGACAGATAGCAGTCTAGTTTCATTTGAACATGGCTTTCTAATTTTCCTAGCACCATTTATTGAAGAGGCTTTCTTTTCTCCATTTTGTTTCTGGCTCCTTTGTCGAAAATTATCTGCCCATATACATGTGGGTTTATTTCTGGGCATTCAATGTTATTCCATTGGTCTGTGTGTTTGTTTTTCTGCCAGTAATATGCTGTTTTGATTATTATCACTTTGTAGTATAAAATGAAGTCAGAAAGTGTGATACCTCCAGCCATGTTCATTTTTCTCATCACCGTTTTGGCTATTTGGTGCCTTTTGTGATTCCATACAAATCTGATGAGTTTTTGCTCTATTTCTTGAAAAAATGGCATTGGGATTTTGATGGAGATTGCATTAAATCTGTATATTACTTTGGGTAATATGGCCATTTTAACTATGTTGATTCTTCCAATGCATGAGCACGGAATATCTTTGCACTTGTTTTTGTCCTCTTCAATTTCTTTTAATAATGTCTTAAACTTTTCAGTGTATAGGTCCTTCACATTCTTTGTGAAGTTTTTTCCTAAATATTTTGTTATTATTTTTTGTTGCAATTAGAAAAGGAATTTTTTTCATTTCTTCTTCTGAAATTTTATTCAGAATACATATATAGGAATGCAATGGGGTTTTGTGCATTGATGTTGTATACTGCAACTTTACTGTATTTGTTTATAGTTTCTAATAGTTTTTTGGTGGAGTCTTTAGGGTTTTCTATATAAAGAATCTTGTCATCTGCCAAAAGTGACAAATTAACTTATTAATTCCCATTTTGAATGCCTTTCATTTTTTTTCTCTTGCCTGATTGCTCTGGTGAGGACTCCCAGTACTTCGTTGAATAACAGTGGTGAGAGGGGGCATCATTGTCTTGTTTCTGCCCATAGAGAAAAGCTTTCAGTTTTTCACCAGTATGTATGATATTAGCTGAGAGTTTGTCATATATGGCATTTATTGTGTGTTAAGTTACTTTCCTTCTATACCCATTTTATTTTTTAAATCATAAATGGGTATTATCTTGTCAAATAGTTTAGATTATCCATACCCTTACTCATTTTCTGCCTAGTTACTCTATCAATTACTGAAAGAGAAACATTGAATTCTCCATTTATAGTTGTGGATTTGTCTTTTTCTCCTTTCAGATAGATCAATTTTTACTTCATTTTGAAGCTCGGTTTTTAGGATTGCCATGTCCTCTTTGAGAATTGATCCCTTTATCAGATGTATGCTCTTCATCCATGATAATCTTGTTATAAAGTCTACTTTGTCTGAAATTAATATAGGTATTCAAACTTTCTTTTTGTCAGTGTTTGCATGCTGTTACATTAGCCTAAAGTCAGCTTTTAACAGTTCATTAAAATTTCTACTTTAATCTTCCTACTGAACTATAAGGTGTTCTGTCTGAGGTAAGAAAATGTATGGGTCTTGTATTTCCCTTCAGGTGCCTGTCTCTCTCCAAGTTGCAGGTAAGTTGTCTGCCCTGAAACTTTAGTTTTCTGTTGGGTGCAAGAAAAATCATTGTTTTGTTGTTTTTGTTGTCAGATGGCAATGATGCTCCTTTTAGCTCTACACATCTGAAATGAAACCAGAAGCCCTGTAGGTTTTTTATTTGATCTTCATGAGAGTAGACATGTGATTTCTGTCTGACAATACATGTTTCTACCTACTCAGGGAAGGAAATGTTGGAAAGAGTCAATAAATAATATCCTTTCCCTGCGTAAAACCAGGATGTTGAGAGGATAACATGGAAACTTAATAAGCACCCCTGTGCCTTAACCTATGTTCTGATTATTTTAAAAATAGAAAAATCCTTTCTTGGTGTTTCCTGGCACTCTCCTTTCCCCCAACTGGAAATGTGGTTTGTGTCTATTACCTGCTCCTTCATGACCTGGGTGACACATGAATTATAAGAAGGGAGGTACTTGATTTTTTTATACTTGTCCACCCATCTCTCCCTTTGTCTGTCATTTGCACATTGAAATCCTGGAAACTTTCTTTCTGCTCACAGGTTATCAGATAGAGTCATGGGATTTGAATATATGAGGAAACTCAGAGATAATATGTACTTTAACTCTTCATTTTTCAATGGGTAAAGAAAGCCTACAAAATTGAAATGTCCCTAGTTTTACAAAAAGAAAGATTGTTGTATTACCAATGATCCAGTGTTCCTCTTTAAAGAGTGCAGATAATCAGATAGCACAGCCCACAACTATTTAACAATTTATATTTTAAAACATGGTCAATGAATGAGCTTGAAGAGAAAGAAGAGGTATGAGGCATAAAATATCTTAAGACATATTCTAGCCTGTGGTCTATCCAGTTAAAATGCTACAAAAAATCACCTATGATTTTATTAATTTCATCCAATTTTAGCACAGATTTTCCCATTCTAACAATATCCCCTTATATTTAAGCATCCTTTCTATTCACAACTATTTAAAATATATGAAATCACCATGTGTATTTTTCTACATGTATTTTTTCCCACAGTATAATAATATGAAATTCATACTTAAAAAACGAAATACTTCGCTTTGAATTTGTCAATATGCTGTCAAGGTGATTACAATGATGATTTTATAAGTTAATGCCCATTATAGCATTTTTATAACTTTTCCTGGTTTCTGCATATGTCTTTATTTTCCACCCAATATATTTCCCTTGGGTTTTCATGCATAGTGTGATTACAGTTATAAAATAAAATAAAATGATTTTGCCTCCTAGAATTTCCACTTAGGTTTTTAGTTACACCAGAATACATATCTAATAAAATTTTTACAGAGCTACCCCGAAAATAAAGAAAATATGAAGTTTACTATGTAAATTATCTTTTTCAGACAAGTTCATTTTTACATTATAAATAGTTAACATGGGTTTCCTTTGTTTTATTGCTAGGTTTCAGACTATGACTTGAAACTACCAAACTAATACAATTTAATGATGGACCTCAAATTCTTAATAAACATTCAGTTGGCGCCTCTTCTTTCAGTGAGGTATCTTATGTGCTTGATTTAATAACACTCTTAGTGTTTAAAAGTTACAAAAGGTGAAGGAGTTTGTTGATTTGATAATAAAGGCCATCAAATACATTTTGATTTCCTTGCGCCCCATTACTTTAATAAAATTTTCCTTGAATCTAGTCACTCTTAAGTTCTGGATAGCTTGGGTAAAATATTTTGAGTGTAGATTATGCAAAAATATTTAGGTAAATATTACAAAATTCAGCTAGTCACTTGGCTCATGTCTACACAGTGTCAAAAACTTAAATCTTTGAAATGTTTAGCTGATTAAGTGAATTTTCCATCCAAATATTTGGCATTATGTGGACTGAAATTTGGTTGGTTTTGTCTTACTTTATATTTTTGTCACTGGTGTAAATCAGGAGGAGATTGAATTAGTAATAAGTTAAAGAGTAAGAACATTTGGTGGAAAATTGATAAAAATTCATGATTTTATTATTTCAGATAATTGAGACAAAGCATGAATAAATAAAATTCCTGAATTTTATTTTAGTCGTTAATTTCACTTCCTTGTTTTTCATTTTTTGTCTGTCTTTTAGCCCAAATTATTATCAGAGTGAACAATTAATAATAGCAAACTAACTTTAGACCCCATACATGTCAGTAACATCCTTTTAATTAGGTAAAAAATATAGAGATGTATAGAGAAAAAGTAACAACTGTGTGTCTACCACTAAACTTTATCAGATCCAAATCTCTTGTCAAGTTTGCTTTAAATTTTTCAGGCAAAATATTAAAGTTACTAATGAAGTTTCCTTCTGCTCATCTCCCTGATTCCATTCCATTCTCTCAATCTACAGAAGTAACTCCTATCTAGTTTTCATATTGAATATAATTAATATATTTCATGAAGTTTCCACTGAACATTATAATTAAAACATTTATATTTTATAAAATTACAAACTTTTGAGCTTCTAAATGTATTTAAGGAAATTTTTATTGATTTAAATTTATTGGGGTGACAATGGTTAGTAAAATTACATAGGTTTCAGGTGTACATTTCTGTAATACATCATCTATATATCACATAGTGTCTTCACCGCCCAGAGTCAGTTCTCCTTCCATCACCATATATTTGGAAATTTTTAAGAAGAAAGGTGAGCTTCAGTATTCAAGGAGAAGTTTATTTAAGGAGAAGTGAGTTTTTGTTAATTTTTACCACATTTCAGAAATGGGTAAGAGTATATGAAAAATAAATTGGTATTAATACTTCCTCATGGTACTGATTTATATCTTCTTTAATTGGTGGACTGGTTTTATACTACATTTATTTTTCTGATGGTGAGGAAATATAAAAGAATTAGAAGGAAATATCACTTTATATTATGTACATGTAACAAGGTACAATAAAACTATTTTTGTGTATTTTTCCTTTTGTCTTCCAGTATACTTGACCTTAATAACCTGATTAGTCCAGGAATCCATCTATTGAAGGAGGAAGGATGGAGCAGATTAGAAATATTGGAAAGAAATGCAATGCGGGAACATTTTGCTTCTGATGTTTAAAATAGAATTATGCAGGATGAAAATGAGAGAAGTGTGCATTCTGATTTCCCATCTCTGGGTATGTGCTAAATAAACTGACGGGTGCCATGGAGAGCAAGAAGCTAATGCTCAACTGCCCAATCAGAGTATCAGGAATCACTACCGAGAGACCAGTGTGCCAATACATCTCAGCCCAGCCTAATTCAAAGAGCAGGGCAGCATTATCAGACAGAGAGAGAATCTGGTTATGACACTTGTGCCCACCTCACTTCCTGAGTGGTTAGGAGACTAAAGGGAGAGCCTGCAGAGCTGCCACGGGCCCACAGTGGCTGCAAGGAAGATTAGGCCAAAAGAATGTATAGAATATATGGTAGAGTCAAGAGGAACTGAGAGGACTCTGAATCAGTGAAAGGTAGATGGTCTATTCTCGCTTGGAAATGAGGAACCTCAGTTTCACCAGCTACAGACTCTGGAAGGCCTTTAAGAACCATCTGCTAGTGAGACGAGGGTTATCATTCTAGACACCACCCTAGGCACCAGGCAGGCAAGGTAGTTCAAAGACGAGATCATGACCACTTCCTTCTCTACCACTAAGGCACTTAGGTTACAACACCTTGTCCACTTACACATAAAACTATCCTAAGGAAAGAGGCAGAGAAAGGGAAACTGATATTAAGAAGCAAATACTACTGAAATGACTATTGAAAGTGTCAGCTCAGATTAGAGTTAAAACCAAAATGTACAATGAGTTCATTCATTTTTCCAGCTAAATAATGTGTGAGGACTGGTGAAGCAGAGATTAGTTCGTAGAACATTTTTTTCTGAATGTCTGAATTACAGTAGGCAAACATGTCTGTATATACATATATAGCCAAAAAATGTACACGCATTTTAAGAAAGGGAAAAACTCTATTAATATATACCAATAACAAAAGATGAATACAAGTCATGTTTGACTTCTGTAATTACAAGAGGTGCTCAAAGTGGTTACCGTCAGCGTCCAGACACTTCTGATTATGGCGAACTACTGCTTTAGCAATGTTGACCAAAGTGTTAACATCTCTTAAAATGTGTATACATTTTTGGAGCACCCCGGTATACATATAAAGTCAACTATTATATATTAAGTATAACAGAATATTTAATTTCTCAGAGTCACACAATTTTCCATGAAGTTGCAATGGGCTGAATAAATAGTTCAAATAATAATGAAAATTTTTTTTTTCCATTTGAAATGAAATACAACTCAGGTAGTAAAATAACTATGAAATAAAATGTTTAAATATCTCTGAATAATTCCCATTTTACAGTATATCCTCAGGGTGTTTTTTTCATTGTTTGACTCAATTTAAGAGAAAGGCATGAATGACTGTTTTTCTGCTTCTTTGGAAATGTGATCACTAATGTTCTCTGGAAGAGAGAATACTTTGCTTTAGAAAATGGTATTAAGGCAGCAAATTGACTGCATTCTTAAACTTACTTCGATTTTTACACAAAAATTTTTAGATAAACGTTGATTATATTCACTTATATCAACTATTTTAATAGCATTAGTGTGTAATTGATTTTTTAAGAATTGATCATGAATGTGTGTTAATTCAGTTTTGTGTTATATTTACTTCCTAAAATAATTTATATTTCTCATCATGTTGACCCGCCTCTTAGTCCTATGAAAACAAAAGCTTTGGCCTCCAAGAATAATTGTACAAGGATGTTTAATATAGCATTATTTGCAGGAGCAAAATAAATGGGAACAACCTGCCTATCCATCAATATGGGAATGATTAAATAAATTATTATATATTTCTCTAAGAATGGAACTAAACATTTGAAGAATAATTTATAACTCACAAACCCAAACCCATGGGATATCCCAAAATTATTGTCAAATCAAAAACATAAGTTGTAATAAAATGTGCTTGATGTATATGATCTATCTCGGGTTTTTTGTTTTTTTTTTAATTTTGTTTTACATGAATTTGGATGTTTTCCTTCTTTTACTATGATTTGAAATCATTTAAATAGTATTGGAGGTATCCAAGTATTAATGAGTTCATAGAATTTCTCTATGAAACCATTTGGACCTAGTAGATGATTTATGTTTATTGTGTGGGAGATTTTTTTCTTCTTTATTTTTTATGGTAATTCATCTGTTTAGATTTTCTATCTCTACCAAGATAAATTTTGATAAGGTGTATTTTTCCGGGAAATTACCCATTTCATCTAGATTTTTAAATTTATTTGCATAGTTGTGCAAATTAGTGTCATCAATTTTTTTCTCTATTTTGATGGTTATTTTCCTCTTGTCATTTCTAATTTTGTGTATTTTTGTATTCTTACGTTTATGTTGATAAGTTAGCTAGTGGTTGTTTTACTTTGTTGGTAATTTCCAAAAATAATTTTCTTTCAACAAAGAACTTCCACAAACAAAACGAATATTTTTTAAAGAACTAACATTTAGATTTATTTATTAGTTCTACTGTTGTTCTAATTTCTAATTCATTAATTTCTACTTTTATCTTTATTAATTTCTTCTACTTTTTCAATTTGTTGTTTTAGTCATTTATTTTATTATACTATATAATAATTACTTGAACAAATAGCTGATTCTAGAATTGGGGCAGTGAAACTATAAAAGAAGATGAGCATGGAGTATCTGGTAGTTCCAGAAAAGAAGGATGTTAAAGAAAAAAAAAAAAAAAAAAAGATGGGGTCATGTCAAATGGACAAAAGAGCCAATATGAACAAGGTCCTAATGGCCAAAGCTTGAAACAATATGAGTAATAAAAATAAATAACAATAGTATTGTATTGTATAATATAAATTATAAAATATAAAATAAATATACATTAGTCTTTACTGACATAAATTATTTTAACAAATAAATGAAGGAGGAGAAAGGATATAGTTTTCTTACAGAAGAATCCAAATACTACATGTTGTTATGCCTCCCTCCAAGAGTGAAGCTTAATACCCGCCCCCTTGAGTGTGAAAGGAATTATTGACTCACTTCCAAAAAAACACAGAAAGAGAAAAAGAGTAACTTTGTGTGTGTGTGTGTGTTTGTGTGTGTGTTACAGCCTAGTGTAAAATACATTTCTTATATATGGATCAAGAAAAAGAAGCTAAAATCCCCTGCTTTAAGGGATTGCCCAGTATTGTCACAGGACCAGGACATAGCTTGTAAGTCTTATGTAGGGAGTCTTAACAATAAGTAACATGAAATAAAGAAAATAAAAACATACTTCTTGGGGAGTTAGAAAAAGCTTTTTAAAGGAGGTAACATTTGAACAGAATTTCTGAAGAACTCAAAGTTACATAGAAGGATTTCAATAGATATGCTGGGAAATTATATTATAGGTGACTGGAAAGATGAAGACAAATGCTTAATACAAATCAGAATCATCTAGATGTTTCTCAAAATGTAGATCTAGGGGCTTTACACCCAGATACTCTGACTCAATAGATCTGGAGTGTGACCAAAAAAAAAGAAAAAAATAACAAGCATCTGCCACATACAAACACACCCAGTCCCTGGGATTCTGATCCATGGGGTCCAAACACCTTGCTAGGTTAGAAGAAAGAAAGTATAAATGAATTTGCAAGAGGTCAACTGGGACAGTTTGACTGAAATAAATTGAGGGTCCATAAAGGAAAATTTCAGAATAAGTTAGAAACAGATTGAGCCGGGTTGTAAAGGCCTGAGTATTTCAAACTACGGAGTATGCACGTTGCTTTAAAGTAATCAAGAGTCGTTAGTAATTTTCATGGAATAGAGGGACACCACCTAGGTTGATTAATTTGCTGTGGTTTTAGAAGAAAGATAAACTAAAAATGGAAGGTTGGTTATAAGTGTATTGAATATCTAGGTATGAGTTAAAACTTGGCTTATTGAAGAGGAAAAATGGGCAAATTGTAAGTGTCTGTATTTTTACATAAAATATCAAGTAAGTAAATAAATGTTCAGACTATGAACTTGATTAGAATATTTAACCACATGTATCAGGTACATTCATGACCACTAAAACAATGGCTAATATTTTGTTCCAGTAAAAATTTATCATGACACTGTTGTCACTGAGATTAATAAAAATGTTGTCCCCTGAAAAACTTCATACTTCCATTGAAGAAAATAATCCATTTTCTTCTTAACAAAGTGGGAAAATATTCTGATATTTGATGCTTTAAGTTTCAGTGGAACTGATATTAATTTTCAAAGGGAAACCACCTTTTGGATTAATTAGAAAATAATAATTCATTGCTCATTACACCCATATGTATTCATTAGCATTAAGTAGGCAGAGATACTATCTCCATTTTCCATTTATTCTTTTCTAAATTGTATGTTTCTGGTACTAAATCTTGCCAGTTCAAAAAATGAAAATTAATTAGCATTAATTTTGATATCCTTTAAACCTGATATCAATTCATAAAGTCACTATCATTCTATGAAAAATATTCTGTACTCACTTGAAAGGATGTAAACATGTTACTTCTTCAATGTGAACAACTCAAAAACACCAACAAAGGAAATGAACCCCAAGTGAACTGCAGAGCATACTAGATAATTTTTTAAAATTTTGTTTTTCACAAAGAAAATTGCATGGATTTCTGAAGGCTAAGATTGTCTTTATAAGGTAATTAAACATTAAGGAAAAACAGATTTGACCCCAAGCTACACATGCATGGATGGAACTTGGCAAACTTTCCCATGGTCTAATGATTCTGGGAGTAGACAAAGCGGCACACATCCCAACCAAAGGGCATTATGTAGTCACAGTAGAAGAGGAATCCATACTCCTCAGCCTGAACCCAACAGGCATCAAGTTGAGCAAAATAATAAATTTTCAGAGTATAGACTTAATCAAAATAATTCAACTACACATGGCAGGCACATTTATTACCACTAACACAATAGCTAATATTTTGTTCCAAGCCTCCACTGGGGTCTGCTTCTCTACAATATATTTATTTTGATTATTAGAATCATTAGATCTAAATTTGATCATTGGAATTTAAAAGCCTCAATTCTAATTGGAGTTTACAAAAGCAGCTCTCTTATTTTTCAAGTACAATAACCACTGACGTCTCAAATTAGAAATGATTGTACATCTAAATTAAGAGCATTAGTATTAGAAGTGTTTTCTAAAATCAACTTATATATCATAGAGCCTTTGCTTTTTTATTTTTAAATGCTTGTAGTATATATCTGGGAAGGCCAAACTGATTTCTGTTAATAAACTTTGTGTATAGGGGTTACTTTCGCTGACCCATCTATGGTAACATTTATTTTATGTTTACTAAATGCCTGACATTCTACTAAGTGCTCTCTATGTGATCACGATACAAGCATACCTATAAGGAAGTGCTATTATTATATGTGCATAAAACTGAGGCCTGGGGAGGTTAAATAACTCGCCTGTGGTAACACAGCTAGTAAATTGCAGAGTTGAGATTGAAAGTCAAGCAGTCTGGCTCCAGAGCTCATGATCTTAACCATACTGACATAAATATTTATTGATGAATATCAAAGGAAATTATAGCTTTGAAGAAGCCATTATTATATGTTCTGATTACCTTCCACTACTGAGCCAAAATAGATTGTGTAAATGAGTAGCTATTCTCCTTTGCAAGTTCCAATTTGAAAGTAATAAAGTAAATATTTTTAGGGTCATTTCTGTCCATGCCTGTTATTGCACATAATCAACTGGATCACATTCCCTAATACTTTGTAAATTACTTGTCATCTATTATGGCTGCAATTGGCCATTAGTCTACATTACTGTGTAAGTTGGACTCTCTAAATGGGGCTTCAAAAATTACTAAACAATGTATTTTTTGCTACAAAAAGTACATGGAAGAAATGTCAAATCATAATTATTCCTACTATTCAAAGAGAATCACTCAACGCATTTTGTTGTAAATCATTCCAGGCATTTTTTCCTATGCTTATATGGCAAGATAATTTGTTGAGTGTTTTGTCCTCTCTGCTCTAGGTATTTTTCTTTCATTATTCCAAGAAGTTAACCACATCTTATCTTTCAGGGGCTTTTATATTGCAGAAATACCACAAGTCGTGACAGGATTTCTGTTGAGGAAGCTAAGAGATATGCAAGGCTCCCCAAATTGAGAATTGAGCCTTAAAAGCCAGGGAAAAATATGACCAGACCAAGGTTAGCATCAATGCTTTCAAGCCACCCACCTACAAGCTTGAGAAAGATTAAGATTACAGCAGCAATAACCAACATGGAATGAGTGTTTTCCCTGAATGTTACATGAAACATTCGACAGTCAGAACTTCGTTATGCTCCTCAAAGAGAAGAGGGTAAAATAAAGAAACGTAACATGTCTTATGCTCCATTAAAATAAACTTATAAATGTATGTAATTTCAAACTGAGTATAAATTGTACGTGAGTCCTTCAAACCATGCATTTACTTGCCTGAATTAACGTGATAAAGACTTTCGTTTGTAACTGAACTCTTCCTTTAGTTTTTTTCTTTTTTCTTTTTTTTTTTTTTTTTTTGGTGACTGAACTCCTTTAGTTTGTCTTTTTTCTTAATTTTTTTTTATTGAGATGTAATTCACATACCATGAAATTCACCATTTAAGATATACAGCTCAGTGGTTTTTAGTACGTTCACAAAGTTTCTGCAACCATCACCACTATCTAATTCCAGAATATTTATGTCACTGAAATAAAAATAAAAATAAAAAACTCTGGTACCTGTTTGCAGTCACTTCCATTCCCCTCCAACTCCTCATTCTATGTCAACTATTAAGCAACTTTCTGAGTATTTTCATATTCTAGACATTTCATATAACTAGAATCTTACACGTGGCCTTTTGTGTCAATCTTCTTCCACAAAGCATGTTTCCAAGTTTCATCCATGTTGTAACGTTTATCAAAACTTTATTCCTTTTTAAGGTGAAACAATATTTCATTGTATGGATATACCACTATTATTTATCAATTCATCTATTAATAGACATTTGGATTCTTTCTAGTTTTTGGACCTTATGAAGAATGCTGCTATTAACATTTGTACTCAAGTTTTGTGTGAAGATGTTTTCACTTCTCTTAGGTATATACCCAGTGTGCAATTACTATGTAATACAGTAATTCTGTATTTAACTTTCTGAGGAAATGCCAAGCTTTTCCACAGTAGTTGCACCATTTTACATTCCCACCAGAAATATATGAGGATTCCAATTTGTGCATATCCTTGCCAGCACTTGTTATCATCTTTATTACTATAGCTGTCTGAGTGAAGTAACATCTCATTGTGGTTTTGATTAGCAAGTTACCTGATGGTTGATGAAGTTGATCATCTTTGCATGTGTTTATTAGCCATTTGTACATCTTCTTTAGAGAAATATTTATTCAGACACTTTGCTCATTTTTATGTTGAACTACAGTTGACCCTTAAACACATGGGGTTTAGGGACTCTGACCCCACAGTCAAATTTATACACAGTCAATAACCTGTGTATAAATTTTGACTTCCCAAACAGTTAAATTGTCCCTCGGTATCTGTGGGGTACCAAAGTGGATACCAAAATCTGAGGATGCTCAACTACCCTATGTAGAATTGCAAAGGTCAATGCATACAGTCAACATTCAGGATCCACAAATTTCCAACCACAGATCAAAAACTGTAGAGATATTTATTGCAATAAATCCACACAGATATTTATTGAAATAAATCAAACTCATGCTGTTCAAGAGTCAACTGTATTTGAATTTTTATTGTTGAGTTGTGAGAGCTCTTTACATACTTTTTCTTTGATTGCTTACTCTTTTGGTGTTATATCTAAGGAACCATTACCTAATCTAATGGTTGTGGGCCCCATGAAGTCCTGATACATTGTGGTGGCAACAAGTCCAAGGTCAGCAGAGCATCAAGGTCAGAGGAAAAGAATGCGAAACAGAACGTTAGTGGTGTGTGTTGGATGCTAGTGACTGCATTTGGCAAGGTAACACAAGAAAGAGATGAACTCGGGAAGGAGTTGGCAGGTTTGCAAACAAGAATGAAAAAGAATGAAGAGAATCCAGAATTCAGAGTCTTGCAAGGTTGGAAAAAAACAAAACTTCTATCCCCCAAAAGCAAAAGATAATATTGAAAAGGCTTTGAGGGAGAAATTCCCAGTTAAATCTTTAGACCAAATAAATTTCCTATGGGCAAAAATCAAGATGAAGCATCTGGTACATTCTTTTAATTGAATAAAAGGACTCAGAATAAAGACTGTAAGGGTATAGTTCTAGTAAACTACCATTAAATTGAGAGAGAGAGTTATGAGAATGAAAAGCAAATAAACAGACATTTTCTGGGACTTACACCACAAAAAGAACTGATTCAGATAAGAAGTTTACTAAGTTTCTGAAAGAGCTCTTAAGATTAATCATGAACCAACCCTCAGTCCCCTAACCATCTAGGAGCAGGAATTAAGACCCTAAGGAAGGTATACTTGCCAATACTATTTCTGATGTGGCCGAAGAGATGACTGGGGGGGAAATATCTCCAAGGGATGAAGCCAGAGATCACAGAGTCTCTGGGAGTTGGGCCCCTCTTGAAAAGCAGAATCTTGGTCTGACCAAAGAACATTCCACAAGCCCTGGGAAGTCTTCCAGTGGCTGCTGGTCTCCAGGATAAATGTTTCGTCACTTCCAGTGTGCTTTTTTTGCTCTTCCGATGTCAAGAACTTCGTGGATATTAAGCCCGGAGTCTCGAACACCATGTCTGCGAGGATCTCATCACTATGTTCCAGAGTACAAAGGAGACCTGTGCATTTCACTAAACACTGCTGGAGCCATATCTCCAAATATGCTCCAGGCTGCCATTTTGTAACTACAAGGGCATTCTGTAATTTTATTTACAAAATCTAGCAACACTATACTAGGAGCTAGGTATTGCAGGGAAAGGATGAAAAACATAGTTAAGACTCAGAAGACCAACAACATTAGTCAGAACTAAAAGGAGGGTCTTGTTTGCACAGTCGTGATATATATACTTCTATTGTCAAGTCCCTAGATAAGGGAAAATCACCTGGAAAAAAAAAATAAACAAAAACAAAACAAAAAAGAAAAAGGTGTTTTGTATACTGAATTAAGTATCCTGAAAGCAACTATTTTGAACCACTGTTACTGAGAAGTGGAAATATTGTTTTCCACTGAACAGAAGTAGGCACTTGGGAAAGTCAAAGTTATATATTTCAACAAATATATGTTGAACCATATGAGTTGTGACCATAAATTCAAACCTGTAACAATTGCCTCTTTGAGATGTATTGCCAGTACCAAACTGTATTTTCAGAAGTTCATGTAGCAAGAGAGCAGAAGCAGGGACATCCCACCCACAGCATGGGATAATGCCTTTGCTTCTGTGACAGTCACCACTGCAGATCCCTGGATACTCACTCACCTCTTCCCCAGAAAAGCCAGGGACACCCAACACTAAGTCCTTTCTGAAAATTTGCAAGAGGGACAGAAGGGTCTCAGAACCAGAGCAGCTTTCATAGGCATGAAGTTGTTCTAGACAAATCATAGGAGAGGTGACAAGATTTGGGCTCAATGACTTATTGGAAAGGACAACAACCTTTGTGTCAATAGCAGATTCAGTGATAGAGAGACTGCCCCTTACATAGCATCTAAATCAGACTCTCGTAAGTTAGGAAATGCACAACTAAGGAATTAAATATTTCCTATGTAATTGATTCTCCTGGAAGGCAAGGCTTGTGTTCACAATTTCTTTATTTTTAAAACTTATAAATGATATCTTATCAAAATAATATTCCTATTTTTAACAATAAAGATTTAAATAATCTGAAAAGTTTATTACAAAGAAAAAAATGGCTATTCCCATTCCTCAAAATTTAACTGATAACTTGCCTTTGCCATTTTCTCCTATTCTAACTACAAGTTTACACCTTTTCATTCTTCTATCCTCAAATTCAGGTGCGACTTATGGAAGATTTTCAGATAGACATGTGTCTTCAGTATGAAGTCTGGAAGTCTGATAATCTTTATAGTAATTCTTCATGGTGGCGATCACAGCGAACTATCCAAAAGGACAAATTAGTAAACAAAACTGAATGTTACTGAGCACACAGGAGCAAACAGCTGCTTTGAAAAAAAATAATAAATTGGGAAATTCCCATTGGCAAATCTGTTTTTAGAGATGACCAAATACCTGTGGTCTGGATCTCCTGCACAACAGTGTTCTTGTAGTTCTTCAAACCATGTGTGAACAAACAGCCTCCAAAATTATTTGGAGAGCCACAAGTGTCACATGTGTGAACTGATGGCCACAGCCAATTTTTCAACGCAATGCCTCTCTCCTATAGTAGACAATAGTTCCATAGCTCATGGAGAGAGCAGTCTCTGGTGTTTCTTCCTCTTCTCATGAGGACACAAGTCCTGTGGAATTAGGGCCCCACACTTATTACCTCATTTAACCTTAATCACCTCCTTAAAGGCCTTATTTCCAAATACTGTCACATTGGGGATCAGGACTTCAACATATGATTGGAGGTCCGCACACAATTCAGTCCATGACAGACAAATTCATCTAACTAAATATCCAGTGGTTATACATGTTATTAGTATATTAAAAAGTATATTTAATGCTCAGAGGGAAAGTTGACATCAGGACTTAAACAATGTCACAAAGATTCAGTTTTCACTTAATTTCACTTGAAAATAACAGCATGACATTGAAAAGGAGACATGTCATTGTAAAGCAGGAGAACCAGCTCTGTAAATCTGGAAATTGCATTATAGTTATTATAGTTAGCAAATGCTTCATCTAAGAGGAGGTGTCCCAATTTGTTGCAATCTGGTTTATAAAAATCTCATTAGAAATAGGTCAGAAAACCATTGCACCTGGAAATTATATGATCTCGACAGCCTCTCCCCACAGATTAATTGCATCTCTGAATGTACAAAAGTTAAATAAAATGTTAATAGTAAGTATATTTCCCTTAAAATTTTGTTATATTACTGCAAATTATGCAAGTGGTTCCCGCAAGTTTTTCCAGAAAATTTTAAAACTGAATTTACATGTGTCGTCCACATTTTTCAGAGAGACTATTTATTGACAAATTTCGTGGAATTACCCCAAATATTTACATGCCTGTTAATTTCTTTTAAACCTGCATCAATTTAAAACTGTATTTTCCCATTTGTGTGGATTGTCACAGTGATTAAAAGAACAAAAATAGCTATTGTACTGTTCTCTGCACTTATTTTTAATGGTGGAAGTTTTATCCCATGCAAAGGACGAGATTTGTCATTAAATTTCCAGATAGTTTTAAACAGAATTCAGTTTAGAAACATTATGAAAAAAATGCTACTTTTGAAATTATGAAAAAAGCTTATAAGATGATTATGTCACTAAGTGTAAAATATGTGCCTCATATAGAATCATTAACAAGTAGAGAGCTGGGGGATTTGAAGGGTATATGGCAGGAACAGGGGCCAACGTTGTCTGCTATTAATTTTCTAAGCAGAGAAGGAATCAGTCTCCAAGTAACAGACTTGTATTATTCAAAATGTCCAGGAGGGGTATCCAATTTACTCACTATTTTCACAACAGAATCTGAATAACAGTATATGATTTTTAATATATGGTAATGTTTGATGGTTACAGTGTTTTTTAATACTTTGGACTATTAACTTTGAAAAATAAGAGTCTGGACAGAAGCAGAGTTTGTGAATTATTTTTCACAGATTTTTCTCTCAGTCACTGTTAGCCAGTTTTCCTTCTTTCACCATAAATGCATAAGAGTATCCATCATAGATGTAAGTTCTCCCATAATCTCAGAAAAAAATTAAAATGCAATGCCTATGAATTCAATCATTCAATAGTCTCTGTTGAGAGCATATTTAGTGTCTGGCCTGAGGCTGAAGCTGAATAGCAATGAATGTCAACTATAATTTCATATATATATATATATATATATATAGTCACAGGATGTGGAGTAAAGCATAAGGAATAGAGTCAATGGAACTGTAACAGCTGTATACAATTTCAGAGGGGTAGTAGATTGGGGGAGGAGCTTTATCACTTTGTGAGGGGTGTAAATGTCTAACTATTACATTGTTTTGTACACCTAAAACTAATTAAATAAATAAATAAACAAATGAAATTTAAAAAATGTTCCCTTTCTGATAGCTTGTTATTAGGGTACAGAAATTCAATCGATTTTTATATGTTAATTTTTATCCTGCAACTTTACTGAATTTGTTTATTAGTTTTAATAGTTTTTTGGTATAGTCTTTAGAATTTTCTATATATAATATCATGTCAGCTGCAAATGAATTTTATTTCTTTTTCTTGCCTAATTGCTCTGGCTTGGACTTCCAATACTACGTGGAATAAAAGTGGCCAAAGTGGGCATCCTTATCTTGTTTCTGATCTAAGAGGAAAAGTTTTCAGCTTTTCACCATTGAGTACGATGTTAGCTGTAGGCTCCAATTGATTTATTTTGATAGAAATTAAACACTACTGATTTTATTAGCGATCTGGCATGCTTTTATTCATGGTAGCTTGTTATGCTAGTGAACTTTACATCCAGCCGAGAAAGTTGAGTGACAATCAAAATCCTTCTTGCTTCCCTCACCAAACCTTGTTTTTAGGCTTGGATTCTATCAACCCAGAGAGGGAATCTTTTTTTTTTTTCAGTTTGTCAGTGAAGACAGAATATCTTTTTTAAATCACTGTATGTGATGATGCAGCAGCTCCATCTTTGGGATCATTTTATTTTCTGTTAAACCTATCCAAAGTTTCCATTAAAACTAGGAAGTTCATATAATATCAATCTGAGAAGTTTGTTGTTTAAAAGCCTTTTGTAATAGATAACAATATTGATGTACATTAAAAAATATTAGAGTATAAAATGAAAAAACAAAGGGGACGTTTCATCTATACTCAAATACGTATAAAAAATATAAACGAAATTATGTCTTTCTCATATTCTTTGATGCATCAAACTCATGTAAGATGCATCAAAGAATATGAGAAAGATATAATTTGGTTTAAATTGAAGGAAGGTCTTGAAAATATGGTATAGTATGGTGGGAAGTGAAGAAAGAAATACCCCATTAATATTCTCCAGAATAGAGACGCAAGCACTGGAAATTACACAGACAGGAAAAGTTAGAGAATCCCTAAACTGGAGCACATTTTCCCATATCCACAGATCATCAGTAGGGGTGGGATTGGAGGAGAGACCAGAAGCCTGTACATTACCATTATTTTTCCTCTAATCTCACTTTTTAACTGATAGGTGATATGTGTGAATGCAGATAGATTTTGTGAGATGGAAAAGAAACTAAAGAACTCTGTAGTTTCCGAACAAAAATAATTTTGGAGGAAAATAAAATATGTGCTAACCTAAAAAACAAAAATCTTAATTAAACTTTTCCTAAACTGTATTTTCA
Organism: Rhinolophus sinicus; assembly: GCF_036562045.2. Classification (NCBI taxonomy): domain Eukaryota; kingdom Metazoa; phylum Chordata; class Mammalia; order Chiroptera; family Rhinolophidae; genus Rhinolophus; species Rhinolophus sinicus. The sequence goes on from NC_133755.1 coordinate 112,599,836, forward strand.
CCAAAATGCTAGCTCACCCAGAAGCAAAATTTAGTGCCACAATTTGCTGACATCGAACCCCAGCATAAGAGTCTCAATTAATTTAGAGAAAAATCAGGCAAACAAAGAAGCAAAATAGAACAAGACAAAAACTCAGATTGGAGTTGACATTGATTTTATATTAACACTGCTGACTGATACAGAAAACATAAACTATGAAGAATTGATGTTCTTCCAAAAGTGACTAAGATAAATGGAAAAACCTCACAGATGTAACGGAGAGCTTTCACATAAATATGACAGATTAGCCCAACTTGATTTACCTTCCCTTATACAAACTTGCACTAAATAATATAATAATGAAAAATTGTATTAATCCACATGTACAAAAAGAGTTTGAAAGGGGACACCAGTGAGAAAAGATTCTAACAGAGGTTTGGAAGAAGAAAAGGCAGTGAATTAAAATGTAACACCATGGACAGTGATATTAAAGAGAGATATTGAAGATATTGAAGAGAGGTTCAGAATTTGAGCAAACCATGAACCAGAAAACAAGGTTCTTGTTTCAGGTGTCCCAGGATCACCCACACTTTCAAAGATTCACTAGAAAGAATCACATGACTCAGCATATAATTGTACTCACAGAAAAAAAAAAATTATACTGATACAAGACGGATCAGTAAGAGAAAAAAATATGGTTGGAGCCTGGAGGAATCAACATTCAGGTTTCCTATACCCTCTCCCTCCCCTGTCACACAGAGCGCACATTCCTTCCTTCAGGGGAAAATGCAGTCACACACGTGTAATATTTCTGCTTGGGGAATACTGTTTGAGATGAGTAGTTTAGGGTTTTTATTGGGGGCTGTCATGTAAGTACCTTTTGCCTAGCAACTACAAAAATTCTAGACTCCCAGACATAAAGCAGGTATTCACTATAAATCAATGTTTATACACACAGCTTAGACATAGCAAAATAACCTTATTAGTTAGTAACAAAGGAAACATTTTGAAAGCCAAGGTACCAAATGCCAGCCAACGGCCAACCTTGCAACCTTCTAAAGACAGTAGCCTCAAGCCTGTTATGTTAACTTCTGCACAGCCCCATCCCAACTTTACAAAAAGATTTCTCCCTCCACTCTTGTGCCAGATAAAAGATACTTATTCTGGAGAAATTTAAATCAGGATGTTTTAAACTGTAGACATAGAACTCATGCAGCACAGAAACGAGTCACAGGACTAAAATGCAAGGAGAGTAGGTAAAAGTGCGTATTGAGCTATGGGGTTCTTGGACCACCCTACTGTCCATGGGATGGTAAGTTATCCTCTAGAGAGATTAAGTGGTTCCCAAGAAAAAACTATTTTGTACTTCATGTAGAGATGTTTCAATGAAAATATTATAAATATTATTTTGTATTTCTCCAAATTAAATGACTAATTATTTTAGTAGGTATCTGAGATGGTTTGCTAAGTCCCCCATACTAAAAAATGTTTCTTCCCCTGTCAGTGTGGCTTATGCAGAAGTGCTTCTTTGAGACAATGTGACCCTGTCCCCATGTCTAATTTGATTTATAGTCTGTGCCCAACTCAAGTTGAATTCCTATTCTAGGATACTTATTTTCTCTTTCAGTAGTTTATTACCACGAAGTATGATTTGCTATATCATTAAGAAATGAGACAAAATATTGTTGACTAATTAATATATATTACAAATTAAGTACTTCTGTCATGGATCTGGTAGGATATTTTTATGCAGCTCTAGGGAAAGCTTGAGGTCATTCTCTTTCTGGTGTCTAAAATGATGAGGTGCAAAATTTGGAAATCATTGGCAACCACATGTTCTGCCATGTGGATAAATTGGCTCTGTGACGGAAGAGAATAAAGTTCAACAACAGACAGGAATGGTAGCATTTGAGTACCTGGTGTGGAATGTGCCTAATGCCCAATTGCATACTTGCCCTTTCCATGGTTTGGTATTCAACACTTTCCTGAATTCTATAAGCCAACCCATTTGCTTTTATTCATAGGTTGTTTTGAGTTGGCTTTCAGTCATTTGCAAATAAAAGTATTATTACTAAATATATTACAAAAATAAATCATTCCTATTAGATGAATTTTTAAATTTATTTTTAGTTTTCTTCATTCCTTCTGGAGCTCAAATGACATTTACCAATATTTTCTCTAACTGAGTTATTTCATCTGTAAAATAAAAGGACTGGACACTAGTTTTTTAACCCTGGTTGAGCAGTGGGAGTCACCTGGAGTTTTTTGTTTTTTATTTTAATACCCAGATTCCATTCTGCATACTTTCCTTTTCTTCCTCAAATATTAAAATCTATGATTCTATGATCTAACAAGAACATTTATGTAATATGTTAGGCTAACCTGTGAGATATGGTAGTGAAAGGCTGAAGAAAAACTGAATTGAAATTATGTAATAGAATATATATCGGATCAATTTATCCATATTCTAAAAGATGATAGTCAATTAAATATCAAACTTGTTGTTGTCATCTTTAGTATAATGGCAAGAAGGGAACAAAAGTTTCTGAGCAAAACAAAATTTAAATAATTGTAAACAGTACCAGTGCAGAAACAAACAAACAAAAATTGCAATATTTGGGAACAAAAGTGCAATATAAGGGAAATCTAGCATTACAAAGGCTAGAATCTTTTAAAGAAAAAAATATTAAATGCAGTCATCTGCCAAGAATTCACAAGTTGTTTTTGAATGTCTATTTTGTCTTAGAAAATAACTATAAAACAAAGATAAACAACTCCTCCAGCAGGACCTTCCAGACCTCTAGCCTAGTGTACAGACTCTGTGAAGTTCAACACACCCAAGGTCACAGCCTTCTTTCCTCCCTCCCAAGGAAGGAAACAGAAGAATCATGTCTCTTCCTCATTTTCATCCAAGTCTTCATCATCATTCAAAACTTTTTATTTGCCATTAGTTTTCTTCATCATATTTTTACTAATTGAGTCAATTAAATATTAACAGAGCTTCTGTTCTAGATAAAGTACAATACCAACTCCAAAGGAAAAAGAAATAAAACAATATTCTGCCTTTCTCTAAATTTCTGGAGATAGAGCAGATTCACATAGAGCTATAAAGATTATAAGATCAGACACTAGTGCCATTGTACAATGAAGAATTAAAGTCTAAATTTTTGAACCCAGGCTACATCACTTTCCTGCTTTGTGACTTGAACAGATTATTTAGTCTCAATTTCCTTATTTTCAAAATGAAAATAATGATATCTTTCAAAAATCAGTTGTCAAAATTAAATTGAAAATTGAAACATGAATATCACAATACCTATTATAGGGTGGGCATTAAACACAAGAATTGTCTTAGTCAAGGCTTTTTCTGATGGCAAGTTTAAAAAGAAAACACACTATCTTGAATGGGATTATCTCAAGAAAATTTTTAAAAAATTAGGAGGAAAAAAAAAAAGGACGAAAACCAAGAACTAAGCCACAGAAAATTTAACTAGTGATTCTTACAATTGTTTCTCCACTTCCTCTCTTTCTCCCTGGTCACATTGCCACAAAACATACAAATGCACTTTGCAACCTGCAAAGTACTCCTAGCCACTCATCAAAAACAAGTTTAAATATTATCTGTGATACAAAGTGTTCACAACTGCCCCAGAGCAGAATGAGTTTCTCTCCTCTCTCTATTTTCTTGCATACTGTATACTCCTGTCTGTATTTCCATTCATATATGTACACATACATAGGTACACACATACACATGGGTACATACTCTGCATAGGTCTGTTCTCTTTGAGAGTGATCAGAGTGAACACCTTAGAACCTGTGACTATAGAGATGACTCAGAGCCAGTTCGATCTTCTCCACAAACAGGTTGCACACTGTTGTCGCTTCCATTTCTCAAATTCATAGTTCTTCCTTTTCGGTTTCTGTGGAACAGAAGTTCTGGAAGAGCTTGGATGGGAAGCTCTGATTCAGAGTCTGGCATATGGTTGTAGTCAAATGTTGGCTACAGCTAGAGCAGGTTACTGGCTGGTATCTATTTTTCTAAACATAGTGTCAGAGTTTCTCCATAGGATCTCTCCATTTGGGGTAGTTTGAGCTTCCTTGATGCATGGTTTCCATAGGGAAATTGAAATGCTTCCAAGGCAGTTTAGGGCTCCAGTTCTATTGTTGCATAACAAACGATCCCAAAACATAGTGACTTAAAGCAACAAAAATCATTCATTTGCTCATGAATTTAATTTGAATCTGAAATTTGAGCAGAACTAAGGTCCATATCAACTAAAGTCACTTGAATGGAGACTGAAGAGTTCACTTTCAAGATGGCTTACTCGCACAGCTGACAGGTTGATACTGGCTATAGGCTGAGAACTCAACTATGACTATGGAACAGGAGACCATATGTAGGCCTTTTCATAGGCTTCTTGGGTTTCCTCACAACATGGTGTCTGGATTCCAAGAACAAGTGTCCCATATGAATAAGGGATTACATGGCATTTTTATGTCTAGACTCAGAAATCACATAGCTTCACTAATGCCACAGTCTATTAGTTATAAGCAAGCCACAAACATGCCAAAAATCAAGGGAAAGGACTTAGGTCCTGCCTCTTGATGAGAGAGTGGTATGGTTCTAAAAAATCATGTAGAATGGAACATTTTGTCAAGGATATTTTTGGAAAACACAATCTTCCACAGCATATACCTAAGAATATGGAAAACCTTATCTGAAATTTTGGGGACTAGATGTGGTTCAAGTCAGAATTTTTCACGTTTTAGAAAGGTAACATAGTCTATGTACTACTTCTTATGTAAAATCCCCCGTAGAAAGCAACTGCAATCAAGAATATTAATCTTCTTCCAGTGCAGTAGTCATTCTAAGAAAATAAACATTACAAAGCGATTTATGTCCGTTCAGATATTGTTTTGTAACCAAATTAGTTTGCCATCTATTTACACACACACACACACACACACACACACACACACACACTTAAAGCTTTTTGGGTTTTTGATTTGTAAATAAGTGATTGTACAATAGTTATAATGTTTAGGAAAAGATTAGTGTCTTGGTGATTTCTCATGGATATGTAGCTTTAAAAACTATATTTATTTTTAATTTATTTTTAGGTCATAAATTTTTCAAGGAGTAGTACCAATTTATATTTTTTATATCTTGTAGTGATGAACTGAAAGTAGAATATCAACGTAACATCTCAAGATTTCTAAGATTTGGCGGGGGGACAAATTTTTCCAAAATCATGTTGACAACATCTATGACAAGTGTCTTCTATCCAGAAATAATAATGAATACGAAGAAAAACAATGCTGTTAGGGAAAAGTGATATGCTTCCACCAAGATCAGTTCAAAATGTCTATTTGGCAATACAAATATGTTTTAGGGGGATTTCGAGAGTCATTTGTTATTGACAGTGCTGAAAGAGCCTGCTCCTGCATTATGTAACACCTTTATATGTTTACTACAAACATTTATCAAGGAAAATTTAATAATAACTAAATTTTTAGGCAAAATTTCAAACTTCCTCTATTGCCCCAGAGGCCCATTCTGTGATGGCGCTCTTCAGCCTTAGTTTAAACTGAACATTAATTTTAATATCCAAACTTCCAGCATTTAGCCAAAATGTGGATTTTGTTACCTCTTAAACAGTTTAATCTGTAAAACTGTTACTTCTTTATTCAAAAAATTATCTTGACTACAAAAGCAAGATAATGAATTAAATATGACCTGATATTTAATAATTTTCCTTTTTGAAAAGCACGGCATTATAGTACTTACTTAATAGTATTGTACTTTTTAAAATCAACTTTTCTTTATGTCATTCAGAAGATAACAGAATCACTGAATTTTAAAGCCCAGAAAAATTTTACATGGTTAATCCAACCTCACTTTATACATGAGGCAACTGAAGCTCAAAGCAGCTACCTGATTTGCCCATCAAGTTTCTATCATTGTTATAGAAATTTTCTCCATTTCACTTCTTCATAACGAACCCACTTAAAATAAACCAAATTAACCCTTTCATTATAAAAAATAGCAGAAGCTTTGTGCTTGATTTCCACACATTTTTACTACCCAACAAAAGGGAATTCCTTCCACAATTTTTCTTCAAAAAAACTTGTCTTAACATGTTTTGTATCAAATAATTATTAATAATATGCATGGTTTTCCTGATAAATAAGTGATATCTCAGGTGATGCTATTCATTTTGTTTACTAACAAGGCTAAATTAAGAAGAAAACAAGGGAATAGAATATTTAATGTTTGAAGTTTGAACTGTATCAACAAAAGAGCACATAAAAGATCTTTATTTTCTTTTTTTCCAAATGAGTCCAAAGAGTTTGTGCAATTTGGATCTAACATGTAATTCAGCAGAGTATGAATAACAAACCAAATTACATTTACTTTTTTGTTTTGAAATCTAGTTGTAAAAAATATTAATCACTATGCTTAACACCCCTGATGAAAGTTTTTCAGATGGTGAACACGACTTGACTTTCGTTTTGATTGATTAATGTACCTACATACAAAATTTATAATAATCCAATCCAGTTTTCAGAATTTTTTCCAGGAACGCTTCTACACTCTATAGTTTTCTATAACATATAAACTATAAGTCATGTATTCACCTTCCCAAACTTCATTTCCTCCTTCTCCCCACTACTTCATTTCTCAGAAAGAGAAAAATAAAATAAAACTGATGTGACACTTTTAATATTAAACTCAGCTGTGTCTGCAAGAATGCAGAGTGATGTGATTTTGTTTTGAGGTGTTTCTTTTTTCCTTCTGGAACGTGGAACATTAGTTCATGCCTCAATTTTGTCCAGACTTAAACTTAAACATCCCTTCTCTATTTTATATGTCTTATAGTACCCACAGAGTCTGAGAATGTGACAGAGGAGCCCTTCCATGTCTGGGAATGTAACAGGGAACATATTATATCTATTTTTAAATCTTTAAAATTCTTGCAGTAGCTGAAACCTGGAAACTAGACTTGAATTACCTCATTGTTGGACCTCACCTAACACCCAGTTATCTTTTCCCTCATGTTGTACACTTGGATATTATTCCTGTCATTTATGTGCTTCCTGCAATATCGTCATAGACCACCATCACTTCCCCATTCATTCTCCAACCACTCCTTACCACAATACGCTGACTAAATGATAACCTAGTGGCTGGAAAGAGTTAGGAGAGCTTTCTAAATGCCAAACTAAACCCCATTAAGTGCAGTAATTGAACGGTATTTTCATGAGTTTGAATAGTTAAATCACATCCATTGGAGATTAGCAATTCCAACAGTGCAGACAAACCAAGAGACTGGAGCCTCACACTTTGGGGAGACAATTTGAGCTTTTGTCGCTCTAAATAACATTAACACATGAAAGATAAGCTGAATATGTTACAACCATTCCATTTCCAGAAGTATTTGCCATGGACTTTTCATCTGAGATTCACTTTAACTGAATATGTGTTTACTGAATAGTTTCTACAAAAAAGACTGTGCTGGTCAGGTTCTATAATGGGCAATAGAAAGATAGAAATAGATGCTATGCATTCTCCTTCCTTGAAAGGCTCAAAATTTAACAGGGAAGATACACACTGACAATACTCTGAGGAAAGGGCTGTACTAAAAATATAGACAGAATGAGCTAAGAACCCAGAAGAGAGACACCAATCCAGCCTAAACATACAAGTGAATAATTTCTGGAGAGAGATGCTTGTTGGATGACAATGGGGGATGACAAAGGGGACAGGAAATAAGAGGAAGAGCTTTTAGGCAAGAGAATCAAAAAGATGAAGGCATTCAACACAGCATAGTACTTCAAGAAACCACAAAGGGCTTAGTGTCCTGGAAGCACATATAAAGGTGTGAGATGAGGTGAGGAGAGACTGGAAAGATAATATCATTTAATTTATTTAATCAAAAACGTATTTTTTTTATTTAAGGAAATTGCTGGAAGCAATATGGATAATGGGTTTGAGTCCAAAATTGAAGAAGTGGTCTTGGAAATGACAAGAGAATTTGGAAGTTATTTGGAAGTCATTTATTTACTTACTTTACAATTTTTATTAAATTTATGGTGGTGACATTGGTTAGTCAAGCAACATAGGTTTCAAGTGTACAATTCCATAATACATCATCTATATATCACATTGTGTGCTCACCACCCAGAGTCAGTTCTCCTTCCATCACCATATGTTTGACCTGCTTTACCCTGTTCTACCATCCTTACTACCCCTTACCCTCTGGTAACCACTGAATTGTTGTCTGTGTCTATGAGTTTTTCTTTGTCTTGTTTGTTTGTTGTTTTCAGTTTTCTATCCCACATATGAGTGAAGTCATATGGTTATCGATTTTTCTGTCTGATTTATTTTGCTTAGCATGAAAATCTCAAGATCCAGCCATGTTGTTGAAGATGGCAGTATTTCAATCATCTTTTTTTTTTTCTAATGGCAGAGTAATGTTCCATTGTATGAGGTCAGACAATTAAGGTCATGAACTCATCCTAGACAAAGTGCTACAGACCTCATTGCTAAATATCACTACAGTCACCTTCAAAGTATTCCCCTTGGGAAGCTATGTACTAGTGCCAGTGCCTAGTCTACCCTTCAAAGCAATGTTGGAATTCTTTTTCTGGAATGGCCACCAGAGCTGTCATTGTATTATCCTTGATGTCCTGAATGTCATCAAAATGCCTTCCTTTCAATATTTTCTTTATCTTTGGGTAAAGAAACAAGTCATTACGGGCCAGATCAGGTGAGCAGGGAGGGTGTTCCAATACAGTTATTTGTTTACGGGCTAAAAACTCCCTCACAGACAGTACAGTGTGAGCTGGTATATTGTAATGATGCAAGAGCCATGAATTGTTGGTGGAAGGTTCAGGTCGTCTAAGTTTTTCATGCAGCCTTTTCAGCACTTCCAAAAGGCAAACTTGGTCAACTGTTTGTCCAATTGTTACAAATCCATAGTGAATAATCCCTCTGATATCAAAAAAGGTTAGCAACATCATTGCAACAAGTTCATGAACTTAATTATCAGACCTTGTATATATGTACTACGGCTTCTTTATCCAATCATTTATCGAAGGACAGACACTTCAGTGGTTTCCATGTCTTGACCACCATGAATAATGCTGCAATGAACATAGGCGTACATATATCTTTATAGATAAATGTTTTCAGTTTTTTGGGGTAGGTATCCAGAAGAGGGATTGCTGGGTTGTATGGTAATTCCATTCTTAATTTTTTGAGGAACCTCCATATTGCTTTCCATAGTGTCTGTACCAATATATTTTTCCATAAGCAGTATATGAGGGTTCCTTTTTCTCCACAGCCTCTCCAACTCGTTATTACTTGTCTTGTTGATAATAAACATTCCACAGGTGTGAGGTGGCATCTCATTGTGGGTTTGATTTGCATTTCCCTAATAGCTAGTGAAGCTGAGGGTTTTTTCTTATGTCCGTTGTCCATTTTGTCTCTTCAGGTACTTTGCTTATTTTTTGATTGGATTGTTTGTCTTTCTGTTGTGTTTTATTAGTTCCTTACATATTTTGGATATTAGCCCCTTATCAAAGCATTGTTTGCAAATATCTTCTCCCATTTGATTGGTTGTCTGTCTGTTTTGTTGATGATTTCTTTTGCTGTGCAGAAACTTTTCAGTTTGATATAGTCCCATTGACTTAGTTTTGCTTTTGCTTCCCTTGCCTTTGAGTTCAAATTCATAAAGTCCTCCCTGAACACAAAGTTTAGTAACTATGTTTTCCCCTATGCAGTGTATTGTTTCAGGTCTTATGTATAGGTCTTTGATCCATTTTGACTTAATTTTGGTATATGGTGACAGATAGCACTCTAGTTTCAATCTTTTGCACACACGTTCCAATTTTCCCAGTACCACTTATTAAAGAGGCTTTCTTTTCTCCATTGCATGTTTTTGGCTTTTTGTTGAAAATTATTGGCCCATATATATGTGGGATTATTTCTTTGTTCTGAGTTCTATTCTATTGGTCTGTGTGTCAATTTTTCTGTCAATACCAAGCTGTTTTGATTATTGTCACTTTGTAGTACAAATTGAATAAGGCAGTGGAATACCTCTGGCCTTATTCTTTTTTCTTAGGATTGCATTGCTATTAGGGTTTTTTTGTAATTCCACACAAATCTAATGATTTCTTGAAAAAAAAATGCCTTTGGGATTTTGATGAGGATTGCATTAATTCTGTATATTTCTTTGGGTAGTTTGGCCATTTTGACGTTGTTGATTCTTTCAATCCATGAACATGAAATATCTTTCCAATTCTTTGTGTCTTCTTCAATTTCTTTTAATAATGTCCTATAGTTTTTAGTGTATAGGTCCTTCACATCCTTTGTTAAGTTTATTCCTAGACATTTTACATTTTTAGTCACAATTGCAAAAGGAATTGTTGTTTTCATTTCTTTTTGTGAAATTTTACTCTTGGTATATAGAAATCCAATGGATTTTTGTATATTGATTTTGTATTCAAACTATTAAAAGAAAAAAATTACCAGCCAAGAATAATGTATCCATCAAAGTTATCCTTTAGATATGGAAGTGACTTGAAGCTGAGTCACTTATGGGCTTCTAAAGGGAGAATGAGAGGAGTCTGTAATGATCCTCATTTTGCTGAATCTGTCTTGATACAGGGTATTTGGGGAAAGAAGCAAGTTAAGGAAGGAAATAATGTAAGAGGAAAAACAGAAGCCAGTTAGGGGGCGTTGATAAAGGTAAGTTGAGATACCTGGGAGACATCAGGAAAAAATGATAATAACTCTGTATTATACACCAGTAATGCAGCTCAGAAAAGTGCTTTGGACTAGAAAGTGATATCATGAGCTATTGAACAAAGCTCACAAGTCACAAAAATATTCCAAAGATAAACAAAGCACAGGTAAGAAAGAGGTTAACCCAGGGATGCTTCTTCCCTGAAATTTTCATTCATGAAGGCATTTGTTCAACCACATTTATTGGAGGATGCTAAGGGATAGACTCTGCCAGAGTTTTTAAAGATGAGTAGAATCTAATTTCTGCTATCAAGGACTCATAGTCTGGGGAAATGCTTGAATGTTAAACAATAGAATGTGAAGAGAAAATAATAGAGTCACATACTGTGGTTGTTTAGAATGTAGTTTGTCATTCCTAAAAGACAGAGTCCTAAGGAGACAATGTCATAGAAAACTTCAAATAGGAGGCGTGACATGTAAGAAAAATTTTGAATACCTTTAAATGTGAATAATGAAAAAAAGGAAAAAATGTACCAATGTGCAAAGTTGTAAAATTACATGTAGAGGGACTATAGATAGTTCAATAGCACTAGATCACAGAGCAGACCTTTAAAAATAAAAATAAATGGAGGAATGGCTGAAGATGATATGAGGCTTAGTTTTTATGTTTTTTTGTTTGGTTGATTGTTTCTTTTGCTTATTTTGAGTTTTAATTCTTAAATAATGATGGATCAAATTAAGACAGGGTTTCCCCAAATCACCAATATTGAAATGTTAGGGCAGATAATTTTTGTTGTGGGGCTGCCCTGTGTGCTATAGGACATTCGTCAGCATGCCTGGCCTCTACCCACTAGATACTACCCGTAGCATTCTTCCCTCCTTTTGTAACCACCCAAAATATCTCCAGACATTGCAGATATCCCCCTGAGGGGAAAAACAACCCAGGAGAGAACTACTGGGTTAAGTTATCCAAACTTTAAATTTCTCAAGAACACACAGAAGGCAATAATTAAAATGTCCATCTGCCTGTTCTAGGTCCTAGGCTCACCCTGAGTTTTTTCCCCACCCATCAAAATCATATTAACATTTGAATCAGGGATTATTAGAATCATAATTTTCTAACCTCTGAACAAGCTTCATCTTATAATTCTCTCCTTGGAGTATTAGTGACTAAATTTAGCAATATCTATGCTTTTTTTTTTTCTTTCACAAAGAAACAATTAGGCATCTTGCATAGTTCTGAAGAGAGAGAATTTAGAAGTTTGTTATTGACTAAACTTGGAAATGAGAAAGAAATAAAGAAGGAAACATAGTGGTTAAGGAAATACACTATACTGGGAAACTGAGGGGAGGGAGGGAAGAAGAGAAGGAGGGAAAGAGGCCTTCAAGAGGCCTTTTTTTCTTCCTTGCTTTTTCTTTCAAGAAACCCATTAAGCCTTCAGAAATAGTTTCATTTTTATATACACTTGCTATTCCGTAAATGTCCGTAATTACATTAGCAATGAAAACATAATGGAATGCATTGGAACAGTGCTAAATCCTCCCAGGCTCAATATCCTACAAATCATTTAACAAAATACAAATGCAGAGCAGTCATGCAACCAGGTCACCAGGTAAGTAAATTCTATCGCCATCTTCTCAAGCTTTTTGACACATTTAAACCTGAAATGGTCCATATCCTTTCATCCAAGAAATTTTTAGAAATGTTTTATTTCAAGATGAGCCAAAGGAAAACCTCTTTGCATTTCAAATACCTTATTTAGACATTGCGTAGTAAATGTTTTACTTAGAAAAAAAATGATTAATCATTCTGCAAGTCTTATAAAATACTTATGAGAGGAAAAAAAAGACCTTTAAGTTGGAAAATTCCTCTCAAAGGAATTCTAAAGGTCGCAAAGAACATACTGGACCAATTTTTTTTTTTTTTTAATTCTCTTTGCATCACAGTGTATAACTCACATCTGGGTTGCAACAGAGAGGCTCAGACTGTTTACAGATCATCATTATCAGAGACAGAAAAATGTAACGTTAGTGAAGTGGGGCCCGGGGTAACTGCAATCACAAGCAGAACTCCCTGAAGAAAGCCCTTGAATCTGGCCTCTCATCCAAGCCAAAAAAATGGAGCCAGACCATGAAAGCATTTTTGTGTGGATGCATAGTTCTCTCCTGCAGAGGACTGCCTGTAAGAACAGACTCTTAGTGCTTTCCCATCATTTCTGTCCCCTATAACTAGTCTGCTTTTGGACCAACTTTACAAGGTTAGACAAAAATGTTTTTCTTTTGACCTCCTTGTGAGCTAGAGAAAATGTGCTACAATCCTTTCACTGAAATGAAGGAATTATAGCTTCCTATCAGTAGTTTAGGTTTATATTTGGGGCCTCCAGGCAAGATTTCTAAGATAGTTTCACTTCCCCTACAGCCCTATTCTCTCTACATATCTTCCTATTGTCCATTCTTAAAACCTAGTCCTACCTAACAGAAAGTTCTTTCAATTCCAGTGCGTGGGAAAAGTATTTCCAGACTGGACAATGCAAGAGGCCTTAGTGGGGTACCCTGGATGAATCTGAAGCAGAAGAGAACAGAGAGGAAGGGAAGGATGTAAAAGGATCTAAAAGCATTGTGCCAAATAGCTAAGCACCCTGTTCAGTTGCTTTAAATGTCCTTCTTCCTCCCTCCAGAACCCCAAGAGGAAGTACTGTATTAGTTTGTTGTCTTTCCTTTTGAGCAAGTGCTCTAGAGCTCAGCTGCCACAGATAGTAAAATAAATCCATGTCCAAAATCCTGCCGGAAGCAGACACTGCTGCAGAGGGTGTTAAGAAGAAGAATTGAGTACTACAGCCATGTCCCTTACAGAGAGGCTGCCCTCCCTTGGTGGGACCCCAGCACTGCATGGGGCATCTCTATATTCTTATATCCATGGTTTCCACAACAGTATGATACTGGTAGTGGTTATATCTATGAAAAACAAACTAAACAAGGGTTTTCTCTCAGTAAATGTGTTCCCAGTGAGAAATAAAACAAAATCTTCTCATTGATCTTCTACGAAAATGTCAAAAATCCAGGGACAACTCTACACGGACTAAGCAGTCAATCCAACAATCAGCTCAGCATAACAGAATGAACCCCATCATTGATTATCCAAATGTAGAACATCTCAGAATATTTTAAGGGACAAGTGTTTGGGAGGTAAATATAGAGCTAACAGAAAATACTTAACAGATTCCTAATGAGATTTTATTTGTCTTTATAGTTTATGATAGAGCTTTCTTTTTAATCTGGTGTTCATCCTTTCTTCTAGAATTAAAACTTTACCCCATTAGTGAAACACCAGGTGTTTAAAATAAGTTATTTCTGCCAGTATTGTGGTTTTAAAAATTGTATTTCATTGAAGTCCTCATTTTCTTTTATTGAAGTATTAGCAGTGAGATAATGATTTTTCTTTTCATATGTTTCAGAGCCACTTTTATTTCATTCTCTCTCTGGTCACTTTCTTTGTGTTTTTGTTGCTGTTGTTGTTTGTTTGCTTTTTCCCTGAACTGTTTTTACTGATTCGTAAGAGCGCTTCATACAGTAAGGAAATTAACCCATTAACTATCTTATGAATTTGAAATATCTTTTTTCTGGCATGTTATTTGTTTTGACTTTTTATGGTACATTTGCCATATACATTTTTTTTCCAAAACCACTCCTCTTTCTAGAGCTATAATAGCATGTAACATTTCTTCGGTGTGATTACATTTTGTATCTGTTTCTTAAAAAATAATTTGAATGCAGAAACTATGTACATCTTCACAGCCTCAACACAGTGTTTGGTACATACTGTATAGTCAATAAATGTTTCAGTTCCCCCATGGCAGAGATTTTGTCTATTTTGTTCATAGATACTAGGTCGGACAATTAAGTTCGTGAACTCATCTCGAAAAAGTGCTATGTACATCATTGCTGTACATAGTCACCTTTGAAGTACTCGCCTTGGGAAGCTATGTGCTGATGCCAGTGCCTAGTCCACCCTTCAAAGCAATTTTGGAACTCTTTTTCTGGAATGGCCATCAGAGCTCTAGTCTTATTACTCTTGATGTCCTGAATGTCATCAAAATGTCTTCTTTTCAATATTTCCTTTATCTTTGGGTAAAAAAGAACTCACTGAGGGCCAGACCAGGTGAGTAGGGAGGGTGTTCCAATACAGTTATTTGTTTGCTGGCTAAAAACTCCCTCACAGACAGTGCTGTGTGAGCTGGTGCATTGTCATGATGCAAGAGCCATGAATTGTTGGTGGAAAGGTCAGGTCATCTAACTTTTTCATGCAGCCTTTCCAGCAGTTCCAAATATAAAACTTGGTTAGCTGTCCAGTTGGTACAAATTCATAATGAATAAACCCTCTGATATCAAAAAAAAGATTAGCAATATCTTTGCAACAAGTTCGCGAACTTAATGTCAGACCTCGTATGTACCCAGGACCTAATCAGAGGCTGGCTCTAATTTAAAAAAAAAATTTGGTGAATGAATGCATGAATAAGTAACTCAAAATAATATTCCAGATATCAGATGGGTGCTAGACTTATCAGAGTGATCACTTCATAAGTTATATAAATGTCTAATCACTATATTGTGTACCTGAGACTAATATAACATTGTATGTCAACTGTAATTGAAAAATAAATTGAAAAATAAAAATAATTTATGAATAAATAAATAAATAAATAAATAACAGTGTTCCAGGAAAAAAACATTAATTCATGTGTTTTTTGTGTTTTTTTAGAAAAGATCAGATTTTATTTTGTTTTTAATATGATGCAGTGTTACCAACTATAGTTACTATACTTCACATTAGATCCTCAGACCTTATTTATCTGATAGCTGAAAATTTGTATCCTTTTACCATTCTCTCCCTATTTCCCCCACCCCCTGCCCCTGGCAACCACTTTTCTACTCTCTGTTTCTATCAGTTTTACTCTTGTTTGAGATATATATATATATATATCTTACATCCTCTTTATCCATTCACATGTTGGTGGACACTTAAGTTGTTTCCATATCTTGGCTATCGTGAATAATGCTGTAATGAACATGGGAATGCAGTTATCTTTTTGACATTCTGTTTTCATTTCCTTTGGATAAATACCCAGAAGTGGAATTGCCAGATTGAATAGTAGATCTACTTTATATTTTTTGAGGAACCTTCATATTGCTTTCCATATAGTTGTACCAATTTACATTTCAACAAATAGTGTACAAGATTCCCTTTTCTCCACATTTTCTTCAACACTTGTTATGCCTTGTCTTTTTAAAAAAAAAAAAAATATAGGATTTTATTGGGGAACAGTGTGTACTTCCAGGATTCTTTTCCAAGTCAAGTTGTCCTTTCAATCTTAGTTGTGGACGGTGCCATTCAGCTTCAAGTTGTCCTTTCAGTCTTAGTTGTGGAGGGCGCAGCTCAGCTCCAGGGCCAGTTGCCATTGCTAGTTGCAGGGGGCGCAGCCCACCATCCATTGCAGGAGTCAAGGAATCGAACTTGCAACCTTGTGGTTGAGAGGACGCGCTCCAACCAACTGGGCCATCTGGGAGCTCAGCGGCAGCTCAGCTCAGGTGCTGTGCTCAGTCTTAGTTGCAAGGGGCGCTGCCTACCATCCCTTGTGGGACTCGAGGGATTGAACTGGCAACCTTGTTGTTGATCACCCACTGGCCCATGTGGGAATCGAACCGGCAACCTTTGGAGTTAGGAGCACGGAGCTCCAACCACCTGAGCCACCGGGCTGGTCCCTATGTCTTGTCTTTTTTATAACAGCCATTGTACGGGATGTGAGGTGATATCTCACTGTAGCTTTGATATACATTTCCCTAATTAGTGATGTTGAGCACCTTTTAATGTACCTATTGGTCATTTGTATGACTTCTTTGGAAAAATGTCTATTCTTTTTACGTTCCCATTTTTAATTGGATTATCTGGGGTTTTGCTATTGATTTGTATTTCTTTATATATTTTGGATATTAATGCCTCATTGGATATATATTTGCAAATATTATCTCCCATTCTATAGGTGGCCTTTTCATTTCATTGATGGTTTTCTTTGCTGTGCAGAAGTTTATATATATATATATATACACACACACACACATATATATTCATTTACATGAAATTTATATATATTTATATATTATATATATAAATTTCATGTAAATGAATTGCATAAATTCAAGTGGCAAACTGCATTTATTAATCTTTTATTTTATAGCTTCTGGATTTCCCATCATGCTCAGAAATATATCCCCATGTTCCAATTATTTATTTTAGTGTTGTTCTCATTTTTCAAAATTTATATTTTGTATGTGTCAGTGATCTACTTTGGCGTAAGCTCAAAATTCATAAGGAATTCAACTTTATATTTTTATAGATGGCTATCCAGTTATGGCAAAACCATATTTTCTTCACTGACACGAATTGCCACCTTCACTTTATAGAAAACTTCCACGTGAACACTCAGTTTGGTTCCATGGATCGATTTGTCTCTTCATGAACTAATATTATTCTATTCATCCGTGCTTCCCTGACATACCAAGCACTGTTCTGTTTAAGCACTAGAGACAGCAATGTAAAAAGATTTTATAGAAAAATAACAATAATGATGCTGATGAAGGAAAAGAACAATGACAACAACAGGGAAAAGAAGAAGAAAAACAGAAAATAAGAAAGAAAAAAGCAAAATAGGAAGGAAGGAAGGAAGGAAGGAAGGAAGGAAGAAAGGAAGGAAGGAAGAAAAGAAGAAAAGAAGGAAGATAGAAAGAAAGGAGAGAGGGAGGGAGGTGAAAAGTAAGACAGAAGCCCATTTGCTCCTTTGAATTTGATATTCTAGTGAATAGAGAAAATAAAATAAATGAGTAAAAAAATTTTAAATATTAGTTAGGGATAATTGAAGTAAAAACAGAGCAAAAAAGGGAGAGAGTTAAATATGTGACAATTTTAACACGTTGGTCAGCAAAAGCTTTACTAACAAAAAGGCATTTGGGCAAATAACTGAAGGAGGGGAGTGAGTCATTGGCTCTATGGGAGAAAAAAAAATGAACAGAACGTGATTGCATGTTTAAGAGACAGTAAGGAAAATATGGTTGAAACAGAGTGAGCAAGGGGGTAAGGGTAAAAGAAAAGGATGTGAGGGGGTAGAAGAATGTGGGGAATTAGATCAGGCAATGAAATGGAAGCTTTTGGAGGGTTTTGAGCAAAGGAATTATATGATATGTTTTACACATTAAAAAATATGATGATAGATGATAGATTTTCCAGTCAAAATGGCGGAGTAGGTAAACTCTGTACTTATATCTTCTCATGACCATGTCAAAATTACAACTAAACCACAGAATAACAATCTTTGAGAATCACGGGAAATCTAGCTGAACTGAAGCCCTATGTCTAAAGACATACAGGAGAAGCAACCTCAAACTGGAAGGAGGGGAAGAAATATGGAATAGGCTGGTCCCATACCCAGGTGTGGCGATTAAGAATAGAAAGGGATATCTCAACTGCAGTGGTCACTCCCAGGCTCCTCAGACCAGGGTTTCAGTGCTCGAGGGAGAAGTGCCCATAACTTCTGTTTGTAAAAACCAGCAAATTGTGGCTGAGTGAGACAGAGAGTTGATACGTTTCCAGGTGCTCCTCTTAAAGAGCCCATGCACTCATTTACATGCTGATGGACTCACTTGCTCTGAGATCCAGCATTGGAGTAGCAGCTTGAAAGTCACCAGGTACACACAGGGAGGGACTGAGTTGTCTGGCTTCAGGGCAAGGCTGGAAGGACAGCTTTCTCTAAGACAGAGGAGTCGGTGAAAACTATTGTTTCTTTTGTGAGTCCCCACCATTACAGTGTGGAGATGCAGGTGGGTTCCATACCTGAGTTTCCATCAACCTGGCTAACACCATTTCTTCAATCCACCTGGTGATTCTAACACCCCACCCCACCCAAATTTTGAGCGCTAACAAGCCACTTCCAGTGGCTTTTCTGTACAAACGGCCTGCCTTGGCTCATGCTACATTGTTTCCTAAAATCTCACAAAAGTTCACAAAACCCAATCAAGCAGCATCTAGCATTGGCATGTCCTATACCTCTGACTGAGCAGGCCTACGCCCGGCACTAGCGACAGCCAACCTTGGTTTGCAGCTTGGCCTCTCAAGGCACCTCCAAGCCCAGTGTGGGTAGCAACCATCTATGGTTTGCTTTGTGACCAATGACAGGTGGCCCCAAGCAGCTGAATTTGGCTTGCAGTGGAAGTGGGTCTCCTCCCAAGAGGACACAAGACTTGCACACCAATTGGCCAGCTTTAAACTGAGCCAGAACATCACCCAGCCACCTCCAAGCATGACACACCTAAAGGGCACAATGGGCAGGCACCAGAGCTCTGCTGAGGCAGATCCTGCTCTGTAGGGTCAGCCCCTACACCACAACTTCTTCACTCTAGTCATGGCCAGTTCTCACAACAAATAAGCCCATGAGTCAATCCCTCCCATTGACATGCAAACAGCAACCAAGGCTCAACTACAACAGGAGGGTACATACAACCCACAAAATGGAGACACTTGGAGCACATGGCTCAGATAACCTGGGAGACTGTGCCATTGGGACCCGGAGGACACTTACTCCATAAGGCCACTCTGCAAAGACAAGGAGCCATAGCAGCCCTACGAGATATATAGAAACAAACAAAGGGAGGCAGCCAAAATAGGGAGACAAAGAAACATGTCCCAAATAAAAGAACAGAACAAAGCTCCAGAAAAAGAACTAAACAAAACAGAGATAAGCAATCTACCAGATGAAGAGTTCAAAACACTGGTTATAAGGATGCTCAATGAACTTAGGCAGAACTTCAACAAAGAGATAGGAAACATAAAAATGGAGATAGAAAACCGAAACAAAAATCAGTCAGAAATAAAGAATACAATAATTGAGATAAAGACTACATTAGTAGGAATCAGCAGTAGATTAGATAAATGGAGGATTGAATCAGTCCTTTGGAAGATAAGGTAACAGAAAATATCCAATCAGAGTAGCAAACAAAAAATATCCAAAAAATGAGGAGGGTTTAAGGGGCCTTTGAGATAACATCAAGCATACCCCAACATTTACATTATAGGAACACCAAAAGGAGAAGAGATACAGCAAGGAATTAAAAACCCATTTGAATAAATAATGATGGAAACTTCCCTAACTTGGCAAAGGAAATAGATATTCAAGCCCAGGAAGCACAGACTGGCCCAAACAAGATGAACCTAAACAGGCCCACACCAAGACAGATTATAATAAAAATGCCAAAGCTTAAGGAAAAGGAAAGAATCTTAAAAGCAGCAAGAGAAAAGCAGTTAGTTACTACAAGGGAGTTCCCAGAAGACTGTCAACTGATTTCTCAACAGAAACTTTACAGGCTCAAAGGGATTGGCACAAAATATTCAAAGTGATGAAAAAAAGCAAGAATCTACAACCAATAGTACTCTTAGTCCAGCAGAGCTATCATTTAGAATTGAAGGACAGATAAAGAACTTGTAGACAAAAAAAAGCTAGAGGTCATATCCACCAAACCAGCATTACGAGGAATCTTCGAGGGACTTCTTTAAGATGAAAAAAAAAAAAAAAAAAAAAAAATCAAATATATCAATAATAAAATGGCAACAACTACATATCTATCAACAATTACTTTAAATATAGATAGGTTAAATGCTCAAATCAAGAGATAGGGTGACTGAATGTATAAGTAAACAAGAACCATACATATGCTGCCTACAAGAGACTCACTTCAGATTGAAAGGCACACAGAGACTGAAAGTAAAGGTATGAGAAAGCAGCATTTCATGAAAATGGAAACAACACAAAACAAAACAAAAAATGCAGGGGTAGCAATATTTATATCAGACAAAATAGACTTTAAAACAAAGGCTGTAACAGAGACAAAGAAGGACCTAGTAATTCCATTTCTGGGTATTTAAAGAAACCCAAAACAGTACTTCAAGGTGACATGTGCATGCATCTGTTCATTGGAGCATTGTTTATAACAGCCAGGATAAGAAGTAAACCTGATTTTTTGGGTAGATACCCAGGAGAGGGATTGCTGGGTCATATGGTAATTCTATTCGTAATTTTTTGAGGAACCTCCACACTGCCTTCCATAACGGCTGTACCAGTCTGCATTATCACCAACAGTGTATGAGGGTTCCTTTTTCTCCACAACCTCTCCAACACTTGTTACTATTTGTCTTGTTGATGATAGCCATTCTAACTGGGGTGAGGTGATCTCTCACTATGGTTTTTATTTGCATTTCTCTGATGATTAGTGATGTTGAGCATTTTTTCATATGTCTATTTGCCATTTGTATGTCCTCTTTGGAGAATGTCTCTGCAGGTCCTCTGCCCATTTTTCAACTGGGTGGTTTGTTTTCTTGTTGTTGAGTTGCATGAGTTCCTTGTATATTTTGGATATTAGCCCCTTATCAGAGGCACTGTTTGCAAAAATCTTCTCCCATTCAGTTGGTTGCCTCTTTATTTTATCGATGGTTTCTTTTGCTGTGCAGAAGCTTTTAAGTTTCATATAGACACGTGTGCTCCAATGTTCATTGCGGCTTTGTTTACGGTGGCCAAGACATGGAAACAACCAAAATGTCTTTCGATAGATGAATGGCTAAAGAAGTTGTGGTATATATACACAACGGAATACTATTCGGCGGTAAGAAAAGATGATATAGGAACATTTGTGACAACATGGATGGATCTTAAGAGTGTAATGCTGAGCAAAATAAGTCAGACAGAAAAAGCAGAGAACCATGTGATTTCACTGATATGTGGTATATAAACCAAAAACAACAAAAGAACAAGACAAACAAATGAGAAGCAAAAACTCATAGACACAGACAATAGTTTAGTGGTTACCAGAGGGTAAGGGGGGTGGGGGAAGGGAGATGAGGGTAAGGGGGATCAAATATATGGTGATGGAAGGAGAACTGACTCTGGGTGGTGAACACACATGGGATTTATAGATGATGTAATACAGAATTGTACACCCTGAAATCTATGTAATTTTACTAACAATTGTCACCCCAATAAATTTAAAAAGTAAATTTAAAAAAAAAAGAAGTAAACCTGGGTGTCCCTGTACAGATGGGTGGATAAAGAAGAGGTAGTAGATATATACAATGGATTAATACTCAGTCATAAAAGGAGAATGAAATCTTGCCATCTGCAACAACGTGGATGGACCTAGAGGATATTGTACAGTCAGACGGAGAAAGACAAATGTCATACGATTTCACTTATAAGTGGATTCTAAAGAACAAAATAAACAAACAAATGAAACAGAAACAAACTCATAGATACAGAGAACATTATGATGGCTGCCAGATGGGAGGGGTTTTTGGGGTGGCTAAAAGGGGGAAGGGATTAAGTATAAATTGATTGTTACAAATTAGTAATGGGGGTATAGGGTATAGCAAAAGGATTATAGTCAATAACACATAATAACTATGTATGGTGTCAGATGGGCATTAGTTTTGTTGGGGTGATAGATGGAAGGGTGTTTGGGGGGTAGGGTGAAAAAAAGTGAGGGCATTAAAAAATATAAATTGGTAGTTACAAAATAATCATGGGGATGTAAATAAAACATAGGCAACATAGTCAATAATATAGTAATAGCTATTAATATGTATAGTGCCGGGGAGTACTAGGCTAGATAGGAGCATCGCTTCCTAAATTATACAAATGTCTAACCACTATGCTATACACCTGAAATTAATACAAAATAATATTGAATGTCAACTGTAATTGAAGAATTTTAAAAGGGGAAGGAGAATAAGAGGTTCAAGTTTCCAGGTATAAAACAAATAAGTCTTGGGAAAGTAATGTACGTTCCCAATAGGGAATATAGTCAATAACATAGGAAATATAGTCAATAATATTGTGATAGCTTGGTAATGTGTCAGATGGTTGCTAGATTTATCATGGTGATCACTTCTTGATGTATATAAATGTTGAATAACTATGGTGTACACCTGAAACTAATAAAATATTATATGTTATCTATACTTTTATAGAAATGTTTTTAAATATTATGATAATAAATGTGTTGAGAATAATTAACAGGTTTAAGGTGTAGAAATAGGGCAACCAATTAGGAGGTAAACAACAATAGCAGCTTAGGGTTAAATGTTAGAAGTGAGAACGGAGAGACCTGGTAATATTAAGAATATGTTTTGAAGACAAAACCAATCGGATTTACTATTAGAATGGATGTTGTGTGTGAAAGAAAGAGAAACATGAAAAATTATAAGATTTTTGATGGAAAAAACTGAGCAAATGGAATTTCTGTTAAGTGAATTGGGAAGAATATGGAACAAACAGACTTGGGGGAAGTATAAGGATTGCTAAGAATTCTTGTGCATTCCACATCTGCAGCACAGATGGACAAATTGAACTGTTAAATGCTAGAACCAATTACTATATTGCTACAATGCTTATAATATTCACTAGGGTTTTTCACAAACATTCTAGTTTTCTTTCCAGGCATCTGGTAGTATTATACTTCCCCATCCAATTTGAACTTAGGTGTAGCCAATTAACCAGCTGTAGCTAAATAAGCTAAATAAATCTATTGATATGGAGCCTCCATCAGCTGGAGTCTCCATCACCCTGAGGCCTTGAGCCACCACAAGGAGCAAAATATCCTGTATTAGACACGTAGCTGGAGCAAGAAATAAACTTCGTTGGGTTAAGCTACTGAAGTTGTAGGGATGTTTGTTACTATAGCATATTCTAGCTAGTACTACCTAGCATATTCTTACTGATATAGAAATTAGTACCCAATGTGAGATGCAATCATGATATAGAACATACAACCATAAATACATAACACTGTCTAGTAATCAGATAGTGGGCAGAAAGAAGAGGAAGCTGTTATTGGAAGCTGGAAGGATGATGATTAATGCTATTTACCAATGATAATTTTGGTAAAGCATTGAGCACTAATTTCTGTATCAGTAAGAAAATGCTAGGTAGTACTAGCTAGAATATGCCTGAAGTAGCCTAGAAGTAAAATAAAATATACAAAGAACCTGTAGCTTTAATGAAGAAGATCAGAAAACATTGTTACTGTTGTGTGCTGGTTGCTGTTGATTTCATTTGATAAGGTACAGTAATCCCGTTATCCATCGGGGATATATTCTAAGACACCAATGGATGCCTGAAACTGCAGATAGTACGAAACCTTACATATGCTCTGTTTTTTCTTATACATACATACTTATGATAAAGTTTAACTTATAAAATAGGCATAGTTAGAGATTAACAACAATAACTAACAATAAAATAGAACAATTATAACAATGTACTGTAATAAAAGTTATGTGAATGTGGTCTTTCTCAAAATATTTTATTGTCCTGTACTCACCCTTGTAATGTGAGGTGATACAATACATACTTATGTGATGAGGTAAAGTGCGGTGAATGACCTAGGCATTGTGACTTAGTGTTGGGCTACTACCTTCTGACAATAGTACTGTGCTTCCCCGAAAATAAGACCTAGCCAGACAATCAGCTCTAATGCGTCTTTTGGAGCAAAAATTAATATAAGACCCGGTATTATACTATATTATATTATATTACACTATGCTATGCTATGCTATGCTATGCTATGCTATGCTATGCTATGCTATGCTATGCTATACTATACTATACTATACTATACTATATTATATTATATTATATAGACCCAGTCTTATAGTAAAATAAGACCGAGTCTTACATTAATTTTTACTCCAAAAGACGCATTAGAGCTGATTGTTCGGCCAGGTCTCATTTTGGGGGAAACACAGCAATAAGCACTTTATGGATTTTCTTTGGCATACCTAAATTGCAGCACCACTACTCTTGCACTTTGTGGCCATTATTAAGTAAAATAATTGTTATTTGAACACAAGCACTGTGATACTTCAACAGATGATCTGATACCCAAGATGGCTACTAAGGGACTAATAGGAAGGTATCATATAAGCATGGATAAGCTGGACAAAGGGTATTCATGTGCTGGGAGGGACGTAGCAGGACAGTGCAAGATTTCATCATGCTACTTGGAATGGTACAATTTAAAATTTATGAATTGCTTATTTCTGGAATTTTGCATTTAATATTTTCAGACTAAGGTTGACTGTGGGTAACTGAAACCAGGGAAAATAAAACCACAGATAAGTGGGGAGGACTACTGTATTATGAGAAAGAGATGAGTTCAAAAAAGAATTGGCTGGCTTCAGGAAGAAGTAAAAGCAAATAAAATGGAATAGCTAAAACCCACAAATAATGCAAATAATTCTCCTTTCTCAACTTGTAAAATAAAACTTATGATGCCTTAGAATGATAAAGATCAATTAGAACTCATCAAGGATAAAATCAAGAGTGTGGCTTTCAAACTTGTTACAAATTGAAAGATAAAGGAGACAAGAAGAACAAGGGACAACTAAAGGTTTAATACTCATTTATTTCTTCCAATTGGAGAAAGAGCTTAGGGAGAAAAACAAAATAAAACAAAACAAACAAAGCCTGGTAGGCTCTTAATTAATTCAAGGTGGAGACAGGAGAACTTTAGCAAAATGCATTAGTATGTCTAAAAATAAACTATGTGTGGTTATTGGCACATAGAACTGAATAGAATCTAATAGATATGGTGCTTGCTATGTTTTCAACAGAGTTATACTACCAAAGAAACAACATATCTGAACTGAACAAGGTCTGACTGTTCAAGACTTAAAATTATCTTAGGTTTCTGATTTCCACAGTTATACAATAGATTAATAAAACTGCTTAGTATTAAATAGCAGGCAAATGTTCCAGTGTCTGTTTTAGTTAAGTAAATGAGTACTGGCAAAAGAAAAATCCTCTAGAGCAACAGATTCAAGAACCATGGGAGCAGTGGACCAGGGAGCTCTCCCAATAAGCGGAACTGAAGTCTAATCAAAGAACAATTTCTCACCGTCAGGGAACACCTAGATGGATTTCCAAATTTCTATGGACCTGTAGCAGCTTTGTGTCTCCTGTTCTTCCTTCTTTCTAGATGGGAATGTTTATTTTGGTTGTCCTATCTCTCTTCCAGTGTTATATGTATAAAGGGTATATGGGAGATATATAATTTGTCTGTTACATTCATAGAAGTTCAAACTAAAAGGAGCTTTGTCCAGACCTAGTAAAGAGACTATGGAGTATCACTTAGAGATTCTGGACTTGGGGCTGGATGCAATATTGGATGGAATTTTGCATAAGAGTTTGCCAAGTCTTTGGGGACTAGAAAGGTAAATTGTGGTGATTAGGGCTGCTCGCTTTGGCCAATAAAAACTGACTTGAAGTGAAATAAGTCACTTCCACGTAGAAGCTTTGAAAATGTGGGATTCCCCACATTCCCATTTTCCTCAATCTGTCATAATGAAAGTATAGAGGGAGTGGGGAAATGTAACTCCTTCATGTGCCAAGGAGAATAGAAACACTTGTGAGCAGCTCTACTGACCGCCGTAGACTGCTTTTTCTGAGAGAAGAACAGTTATCCCAGAGGTAGTTGAGTCTCAGCTTCTTTCCCCATTAAGTGATAGAGAAATGAAAGAGCAGACCTTTCACACTCCCATTTTTGATCTTCTGAGAGAAGGAGGAGTTAAAGTTTCAATCAGAAAGGAGAGCAGAGTTTTAAATTATCAAAAGAGACTCCAATTTTAATCTGTCCAAGATGTTGTCCGAGTTACAGGAAAGAGAAATTCATCTGAGCATGGTTCTAGTCAGTGACTGGAGAAAAACAGAATGGTTTTGTATTCATTCCCCACTGAGTTCAGACTGTTCAAGAAACCAGTTACAGCTGTGACCCTGTTGGAGAACTGTTGTACAAAGATAGATGTGAGCTCTGAAAAAGATGAATGTGGGAAATACTGTGATAGAACTGAGTTTGAAAGTTTGTATAGAATGATTTAAATCTCCTAAGAAAGTATTGAGTGATAGGTCAAAAAGTTTAGGAAAGAAAAAAGAGTACAATCTTAAGAATTTACCAAGAGATGGATTCCTCTGTCATTACTAGAGAAATACCAAAAATAAAAAAGTGTAGAAATTTATTTTTAAAGTCCCTATCTCAGACCCTGAATTTCCAAGCAGGAAACCTTTTCCTAAGTAAGAAGTGTAGGTGGTGACCTAAATGCCAGAGTCCTGGGATATGAAAACACTCCTATGTCCCCACACCTAAACACACCATCTTAAACACACATCAGTTAATATATTGGAGCAGGCAGTGGGGGAAGGTTTTATTCTCTTTAATGCAAAAAGTAAATTACCAATAACTGAGTTTATTTTCCAAGAATAGCATTCCCACCCATTAGTGCTTTAGTAACTGTGAATGAATATCTCAGTAATCAAAACAGACTTTTGGATGTGTTGAATACCAGAAATCAGAGCATGTCAGTTTTTTGGGAAACCACCAGGATGCTGGTTGAAAAGGTGTCTGTGAACATACAGATTATAACAATGGACTGATTTGAAGGGTCTGTCCAGGGTATCTTTAGACTCAGGAAATGTGGATGGTCTCTTCAAAACAAGTATAGCAGGGAAATTTTGGTGACTTGCTTTCCTCCAACATCAGTCTGACTAAACTCTAACACTGCTCTCATCTTCTTTCAACTACTGATGCTAATAAAGTTAAGAGCGGAGGGAGACAGTGATGACTCACATCCAAAATTTGAAGAACAGCTGTCAAATGGATGATTTCAGGGGAACTGGCCTAGTCCCCAACCAGCTGGAATAGACAAGACATTGTCCGAGCAGGTGAAAGCTCAATCAACTGCTTAGTCAGCTTTTGGGATGGTGTCAACACCTTTCCTGAGGCCCCTCCCAAAACACACTGGCAAGATAAGAGTGCTCTACCTGCAAATGGGTAGGCCATCCACCTGCCTGCTACCCGTATGTAACTGATTGAGTAACAAGCAAAGGTACAAGAATTTGCAGGAGGTCTGAGCCCACAGTGAGGCTGAACACACTACAAAACCGTACTAGGAGGACTCAGAGATGCGTGTAAGAGGTTAGAGAAATGCATCTACCCGTCTTTTAGCTTTGCTTGCAGAGAAGGTAGATATTGTGTGGCAGGCTGCACTCGCCAATATAAAGTTGAAAGCATGGGATTTCCATAAAATCAAAGGCAGACCTGGAGGATCTTGTAAAAAACAAATAGTTGGGGAGAGAGAAGGCCTTGGTCCCACCAGAAACGAGTCTCTGATCTAGTTAGGGAAGAGAAAACACCTGAAATTACCCCTGATAATGGACATACACTTGAAAGGGGATTGGCTGGGACTTGGCAGCACCAGCCTCTCATGGAATGGCCTGGGCCACTCAAAGCCTTAGGTCTCCTCCTCTCCCAGAGACCTAAGTAGAAATAGAAAGAGGGTTAAAGCATGAAAGACAGACTTCGTTAGTCAAATTTTTGAGATTCTGAAGCTGAGGAGACGTGAACAGTATGTTAGAGACTGAAAAATCAGCCCAAACTTCTGTTCAGTATTAAATCCTAGATGGCTTTCTTTAAGGCAGAGAGAGTTTCTCACTGTTCCATGAAGAGGTGGTTGTCTTGAGCAGTCAACCATGAGAAAGTGAAGAGCTCAGAGGGTCCTTACCCAAGTTTTCTGACCAGTTAACCCCCTGGATCTTTTGCCAAGGCGTCTAGCAAAACGAAACATTCTAAGAAAAGCAAAACTAAGGTTACATTTACAACCAATAAATCATGGAGCTTACTTAGAAACCAGGTTATGTTTGAATATCAAAAAGTATTAAAATGTGACTTTTCTCCAATCTGAGTTTCATGGAACAAACTCAAATCTAAATACATATATTGGATAAATGTCTCTAATCAAAGGCTGCTTTCATACAAAAATATTTTTTGTAATATTTGGAAAATATGGATAAAGAAGACACAAAATATCTTCGTAATTTTGACACTAAAACATCTAGCCTAGTTGTGACTAGTTGGTATATGACTTCAACTAAAAGAGTTATTCTAATGGGTCAGATGGCGTTATGTACCTCTTGAAACAAATGGTATTGGAGCTGCTCAATGTACGGTATAGTTGCTGTTTTTTACTTTCAGTCTCATAAATTAAATACCTATATTTATATATTCTGATAACTTCGAAATTTATATTTATATCCTAGAATCAATTCTGAGCTCTCCATGCATCCAAGTGTCTCCTTAATACTTCCACTTGGTGTTCAAAAATCAAACTGAATAGACACAAGTCTCCTCCTCCACCCATGTTCTTTACCCTAGCCAATGCCACCCCCATAACCCAGCTGTTCAAGCAGGAATTCTGAGAATCACTCTTGAAAGTGCCTGATTACTCATTCTTCATAAAAAAAAAAAAAAAAAAAAAAAAAATCCATCCCAATTAGTGCCAGCTTAAAACATATTTCATACTCATTCACTTTCAGCAGGTCCACTGTTCCACCCTAGTCCCAGCCTCCACACTCCCTCCTGTGGACCACTGCAAGAGCCTCCTCGTTTGTGTCTCCTCTTCCTCTCCTGCTGCTCTCTGTACTGTTTCTCCCTCATCTAGTACACTCCTACCACAGAAAGTCTTTCAGTTCCTCTGGGCCAAAATACTTTTTTCCTCTCTTTTCCTCTAACTTATATTGTAAACTACAGAAGCATGGTGTAAATCACTTTTACATGGTGTCATCAAAGTGTTGGATAAATATTTATTGCATAAATGAAATGATGTGGAATAATGCTGCAAGGAATTTAAAAGCCATCTACTCAAACCCTTTCATTTTATGACTAAGGAAAACAGCAGGTGTCAGGTGCTTCACTCAAGGCCATTCAATTGGCCAAGTGGCAGAACTGGAATTTCAGATTCTTAGCCTGGGTATCTCCTAAAATGCCACTTAAGTGTAATGAATTCAAACATAAACAAATACTCATTCACTTTTTCCATCCATTCACTGAATGCCTACCATGTTGGCACTGTGGCCACAATAAAGAACAAGGTAGATACGGACCACATGGAGCTTTTAGTTAGTGCAAATTTGTTCTTGGAATGATATATTGGGTGCTCAATGTTATTTATAAAAATTCATTAATTCATTGATATTTCATAGGAATTTAAGAATAGTTTATTTCATCATGGGAAACAGTTTATTATTTTATTCTGATTGAATTCAGAAAAAATATTTCTTCCTGAGTTTAATAATGTAATTCTGCAGGAAAGCAAAAGCATCTGAATATTAAAGAGTTTAAGACTGATAGCCAAGCTCATTTTTAATATCTTTATCCTACAAAAATCAACAAAGGTTGTCAATGAAAAGAGAAAATATTGATCGATCACTTGAATGTTTTGTTAAACTCAGGTATTTTGTATCATAGTAAACAATTATTTACTGTTCAAAAGATTTAATGTTTATAGGCATATTTTTTGAAATTATTTAGGCATTGAATACTTTTTTTTTGTAAGATCATCATGTTCTCTCTTGGTCTTCTGCTTAGTTTTCAACTATCAGGTTGCCAATTCAACTGCTTACAAATCTCTCTGGAAGGTATTTTGCAATTTCCTTTTAGTTTATATGATATCTTACTGTCTGATATTTGTCTTTTCTTTAAAGAAGTGTTTTATAGACTTTACAACACAATTTTTGCAAGGAAATGTTAATAAAGAAATCGCTATTGTAGATTTGTTTTTAACTCTTAAATTGTAAAAGAATAAATCTAATATATTCTGAAAAATTCCTTAATTTTTAAAGACTTGATTATTTTTAAAAGCAAAATATTTGTTCGTTAAATGAATTTAAACAGTAACAAAAAATGTGGTTGTGTTCTATGAAGATACACACACTATAATGATATATAATATATACACATATACATTAACTAATTGTACATCTAAAGACTTATTAGGAAAGTTTAGCTTGACAAATACCTAATAAAGTTAGATGTTTATTTATGAGATCACTTTCTTTGAGATGAATCCTCTGAGCTAAAGTGCGTGGTGCTGGAAATAAGCAACATTGACAGGTAGTGGGGATAGACTTCTCAACAGATTTTTTTTTTTTAAATGTTAAATAGATAGGAGAATTTACTTGTTTTCAAATAGAAAAGAAACATGGACACTTGAAGTTGATGCTTGAAATAGTCTATTCCATTTTCTCATCAAACGCCAATTGGCCTGCTTTAGCACATGCATTGCAGAATCCCCATGTGGGAGACTCATGTGAATTACTTAACATCTTTGGTGATATAATCCCTAAAAGGAGAAGGAAGCACGAAGATTCATGAGTGTGCTGCTACTGGTGTCACAACATCAAAAGGAGCTAAGACGGGAATCCAGCTGCTAGAATTTGAGTTAGCAGAAGAAACCACTGCAGATTGTTTATGGAAGCACAGATGGCTAAAGGGAAAACAGTTTTCTCAGAGCCAGCTCGCCAGGAGAAACATTGGCAGGACACAGTTGCACTCTGTTAACATTTCCCTCCAAGTTGAAAGGATCCTAATTTCACTGCTGAACAACGATATTTGACACTTTTCATATATGACTTGTATATGGACTACAGCTATAAAAGTTTGAACTGCAAAACATCTGGAGAGAGAAAAAAGCAGTTCACCTAGCTGGAGGTCAGGTCTCTCAATGACCTTTTGGAGCCCTCAAAGGAATTACAGAAGCTTAGGAATGGCCAAACATGGAATGAACCGCCAAGCATGACAAACACATAATTCAAAAAATATGCTCTGATTCAAGGTTATAAAAAATAAAATCAGGGAAAAGGATCCATTCGTAGACATTTATGATAAGTGTCTATCAAAAATGAGAGTAAGAGTTCACACTAAAGCTTAAATGAATATACAAAAACAAGTTGTTTAGGAACAGTTTGAACAAGTTTGTATAACTATTCATAGAGAGTCATATAATTAAATACATAGTTTAGTTTTTATTATTCAATTTTGATTTTAATTTCTTGTATTTCCCACTAAAATAATAAATGAAACAAAAGTAATACATCACTAACCTCATTCTGCTTTCTAATACAGAGTTGTTCAAGGGTCCGAATCCTAGAGTGAGAATACACACCTCTACACACCCACACGTACCATACCCAACTGGTGGCCAGCTGAGCATCAGGCAGAGGGTTTGGTTTCTGAAAGTGATTGTTTCCCCCAACTTCAATTTAAACAAACCAAAGAATGTGACAAGATATAAAATGTAACTTATCCCCATCATGTCTACCAAGTTTTTATATTAAGGAAGGACTCAAACCAATTAGAGTTTCTTTAACTATGTTAATACTATGTTAGTAAACTATGTTAATGAAATATATATATATGACAGTGTAGGAAAACTAGATACTGTATTTTGCCGTGTATAATGTGCACTTTTCTACCAAATTTGTGAGGGAAAAATAAGGATGTACATTATACATGGGTAGTACTAATTCCGTAAATATGTAAATGTTTTTAATTCTCTTATTTATGCTTATGAGTTAAAAGTGTCACTCTAGAAATCAATAACAAAATGCATATGCAAAATAATACCCTGGAATACGATAATTGGTTTTGTTGAACTTATGACGAACTTGCAACAACGAAGAGTTCTTGGCCTTCTATGAGGCGTAACTTGTTACCAGTACATAAAATTCCTTGTACCTTGTATCTGTTCTTGTGTTTTGTAATTATTTATTACATAAAATGTCTTGTACTATAACATGTTAAAAGATAAATGCTAAAATACAAAAAAAATAAAAATTTGAATTAAAAAATTAAAACAAAAGATTTTTTTCCCTGAATGTTTGGGCCAAAAACATGGGTGTGCATTATACATGGGAGCACATTATACATGGCAAAATACAGTACTTCAAACATGGCTTTAGAAAATCGCAGAACAAAGTGAAAAATTAGAACATATATTTCTACTCTGATTTTCAAGAATTGTGCAAATCCCCATTCCTCAGACATTCTTTTAATGCACATATAAAAATATGTTAATCAGTTTTCTTTATGTTCAAGAATGAGCATGTTTACTCTCCTGTTCTGTTTATGTGATGCCAAACATTCAGGTAAATGCACAAGAATTTGTTTGGTTTTCCAAGTATTATGTCCCAGATATTAACATGAAATATCATAATGTGAGACATAAATCACTGTATTCTCTTAAATCACCCATTATTTAGTAAAATTTACTAAGTGCCAGAAACTACGACAGACACTACAGAGTAAAACATGTACTTTATTCCTCTAAGGAATTAAAAACAAAAAATAATGAAAGGACTAAGAAATGAATATGTGAAAGGTTAAATAGCAATAGTACATATCAATAAAAGTTCAGAGTAATAAGGAAAACCATGTCATAAGACGTGAGGTGATTAACTTCCGAAAAAGTTAATAACTGCCATTAAGAACTACTGGAGTTCAGAAAATGA
This sequence comes from Rhinolophus sinicus, assembly GCF_036562045.2. NCBI lineage: Eukaryota > Metazoa > Chordata > Mammalia > Chiroptera > Rhinolophidae > Rhinolophus > Rhinolophus sinicus. The sequence goes on from NC_133755.1 coordinate 112,632,998, forward strand.
CAAAATTACACCCATCTGTTATGGTTAGGGGTAACTTGCAGAGGTAATTGAATTTGATCTTATCCTGAAGAGTTTACAGGATTTGGGTAGGTAGAAAGGATTTCTGGAGAGAAGGTACTCCAGGTCAACAGGGCAGTGTGCATCAGAGCAGGAGAGCATGAAAGACAGAGAAACACAAACCAGTTTCTGTAGACTATAAAATACCTCATTGGCTGAAGTGCAATGTTCAAGTATGCAGAGGGAGAGAATGCTGACCAGGTAGCTTATAGAGTCAGGCTTTGGATGCCAGTGAGTACTCGGGAGTCCAGGAGGTGGGGATAGTATGCTGCAGATGTTCTAATTATACTAGCTTGGTGATAGTGAATTTGGAAGGGAGGGGAGCAGCAAGAAGGAAGGTGGTAGATAATTGTAACTTTTATTTATAGAGGTTAGTTTGTGTCAAACATTGTGTTTTATGTACATTATTTTCCACAGTTACCCCAATCCCATAAGATGGTGTACCAGCCCTATTTTAGTTACCCAAGCTGTTAAGTGACACAGTTAGGATGTGATCCCAGGTCGTCTAACTCCAAAAGCCATTCTGGGTGAGATGTGTGCTGCTTCCAAGGCATGGTGTAGTTAGGGACTGTGGGGATGGCCAAGAAGGATCAGATACATGGGAAAGATAGAATAAAAGTAAAATCAGTAGGACTCGTTGACTCATTGGAGGGGAGGGAGAGGAAGTCAAAATTAGTTTCAAGTTTTCATGTTTGAGGGATGAGAAAATGATGATGAGATTAATATAGAAAATGTAGGAGAGGGAATGGTTTTAGGGGACAGCAAAAAGAGAGTAGAACATTAAGTAAGTTTCAGATGGCAGCAAGATGTTTCAGTGGAAATGGCTGGTGGGGGAGATTTTAAGGATGAGCTCTAATTGTACTTTCCTCAGCTAGAATGGATATTGCAGCACTGGCACCACAATGGAAAAAGAAAATGGTTATGGAAATCCAGCTTCAATCCGGGATCACAAGATCCCTTTCTTCCCAACATTTCCTCCAAGTTTGTTTAAAAATGTGAAACATGAAAAAAAAAAATTGTACATGATTTTGAAGGATGCAAATATTGTGGTTCAATAGAGTAGACTTTTTTTTTTTCCTACCAACGAAGATTTTCCTGCCTTCTAATGCCAATTTATGCTCAAATACCCTTTTTCCCCTAACAACTTAAAGTGTGAAAACATATGCTTTCCTCTGCCTGCACCCTGTCCACAGCCCTTCCTGTAAAATTCCATCCTTCAGCAGTTAACTATAGCTTTAGAATGATATAGGTCTTAAAATAAAAGTTTGAGGGCTCAAAGAAAACAGTGGGTTCCTAATGTAAATATATCATGAGGCCAAATATTTAAGAAAATATTCAAGTCTCAAAATTTCATCCCTTCTTAAAGGAGTCTTTTGAGAGCTATTGCTTTTTTCTTTTCCATTTTAAAACATGAAGCTTGTGTAGTGATCATTTCCCGTAGTTGCAAATATATGCAAGCTGTACTTGGCCCTCCAAGAAAGGTACACAAAACTTAACCTTTCGGTATACTCTGAAAAAATGAACCATTTCCTAAGCAGACTCTGCACTGTTGGGATAAATTGTAATACTGAATTTAGTGTATGTTTCACTATGGGGCGGGGGAGTGTTTTTAAACTTCAATAAACTTTTATTTCTAATATGAATGTGATCCAAAAGTAGATAATGTGTCATTGTTCAGTAGCTAAAAGTTAGACGGCTAATTGTACTGCAGCCAAATCATTCTATATGTATTCTATAACTGAAGAAAAAAAAATGTCCAGTGACTAAAATGAGTATAAATATCTCATGTTCTGTCAAAACCTATAACAATGAAGGCAGTAAGGAGAATGAAACTTGTAATTTTATTGCAGGTGGATTCAATTAGGGGGAAAAAGTGGTTTTGGGATCCAGAACTTGCAGAGGCATAACAGATATCTTTTGAGTGAAAAATCAGAGGATATCATTTTATTAATAGCAACACTCCGAGTATAACTGAAAGAATAACCAGAAGAGGAAGACAACAGACAACATGTAAACAATCACGGAAGTTCGTTTTAACAGAGTGGTTGACTGTGTAACTTATTTCAAGGGGTGACTAATAATAGGAAATGTGTTTCTCTGCAATAGAAATTTGGCATGATTTTCTCTCTCACTGCTCTATTTCCAAACGTGAACGATGTGTGATGATAATATCCAAGGGAGATGTTTATGTGAACAGGCTATCCCATGTCCCCTAAGAAAGGGTCACATGCTATATGCAACTTCAGCCAGACTTTAAAAACTCCAGAAATATTAAGTAGCCTTTTCAAAGGATAGAGATACACTACAACAGGAATCCCAAGTGCAGTTCATTAAAGAAATACTGATTTCAAAATGGACAAATAGTATGGATAATTAAAGGTTATGTTTTGTTTTGTTTTGTGTTTTGCATTAAAATTGACTCTAGATTATGTGTGCAGATAATTGGAAGGCTGAGAAAGATCAAAATGTCACAAGGAGGAACGACTGGGCAAATTATGTTATGCTATCTTGATGAAATATTATGAAGGTATTAAAAATGATAACTATGAAAACTAAAATGAAATTTTAAGGCCATTATGATTTATTGATAAGAACACAACATTGATTACAATTATGGAACAATATATTTTTGCACAAAGGCTAGAAGGGAGTATATGAAAATTATGTGTGGAGGGTTATAGAATGGTCTTTTTTAAAATTCTTAAATCAATTTTAGTATTGTTTTAAGAATGTTAAAACAATCCCTGAACTTCAGTTGTTTTATACTCTGCTTATATGTATAACACAAAAAATAGAAACCTAAAATTTTAAATTAAGCAAACTTTTGTCTTTATTACAGAGGTAGGAGAGCATAATGTTTGGCTGGGTTCAAAGCCTCACTCTGCCACTATGTAACCTTGGGTATGCTTAACCTTTCTGCGCCTCAGTTCTCTTCTCTGTAAAATGGAAATACTAACAGAACCAACCTGTCATGATTATTGTCAAGATTAAATTAGACAATTCATAAAAGCCCTTGGCACAGCACATGGCACACAAGGACTTTTACTAATGACAGCTACTACAGCTAATAAACAAAATATAAAGCACGTTTATATACACGTGTGTATTACATGTTTATATGTGTAAAGGCACGTCATACATGCCTGTCACATATACGCAGTAAGTGGAAGCTGTCACTTGGTACTCAGATGCCTACATTTACTGAGCACAAGCACATAAGATGTGCCAAAAATTCTGCTAAGAATCTTAAACACTTATATTATGCATTAGATGTAACATGCTGTATGGTCTATTTTACAGCATTTCATCCTTACAACAATTCTGAGGTTTAGAATTATTATCCCCATTCTACAGATGGGGAAGAGGAGGCCGGCTCAAAGAGCTGAAACAATTTCCCCAAGACCACAGAATTGTTTAATGGCATAGCTGGAGAAGAACAAGACTAGTTGACACCAAATACAAGCTCTTAACTTCTAGCCATGCTGCTTTCAGTAAATGAGAAAGAAATAAGCTACACTTATCTCATATTTCAACCCACTATATGCCTCATCTGTCTGGTGACACTCAATAAAACAGAGGTTCCAGTTATTGCTTCAAACACAAGCACGGGTAACGTCCTGTTGTGAAGCCATTTAACTTTTCTTCTCCAAAACCATTCTGGTTTTCCTCACCTTAACTGCACCCAGCAAACCGCACAGGGCTACCGTAATTTGAGAAATGAGGATAAAGGGTAGTGAGGTCATCCCAAAGTGGTGTTAAAAGAACATAACTGCCCATTAGAGGAAAGGTGCACAAAGAAATGTCTTCCGCTGCAAATATGTCATTTTAACAATTCAACATTATTAAATAAGTTTCTATTTTTACTATTGGAACTCCTCTAAGTTTTTAATGTGTTATTATGAAATTTGGATCTTCAAGAAAAGGATTTAACATGCAGTATTTTCCTCCCCAGAACCCTTTGTTCTGGAAACCCCAATTAACACTTTCCAGAATGAGTGTCCCTAGGGGCCTATTCCTGAGGTAATGATCTAGTGGAAAAGCCACTGCCAGGTTTCAGGAGACTGGAATTTGGGTTCCAGCCCTCCTCACACTCATTGTGATCTTAGGCAAATGTTAGACCTCTCTACTTCCTCCTATAAAATTAGGAAGTGGTATCTAATATGCTACAGTGGTATAAAATATCTTTCTGCATCAAATGCTTGAGAACATCTATGCACATGAGTACTCCACACCACAGTGTAGCTCTTAATTCCATCCTTCCACATGATTGAGATCTGATTGATACAGGAACAAGTGTTAAAAGGATTGAAGTCCATATTGTTTGATTTCAGTGTAATATAGGAGGAATGTAAGAATTATAAAGCTAATAATGAACAACTTAGCAATACTTTTATGCCAGGCAACACACTGATGCCATGCTCACAAAGCAATCCCAGGTGTTTTTATTGTAGAATTTCTCTTTGCTCACCCAGCCCTACTTCCCACCACTCTCTTAACATTCTCTCTGCCCAGCTACGCCAGCCACCCACATCAGCAAAGCTCACTCCACCTAAAATGTTTACTCCCTGCCATGTAATGCTCTACTCTTTTGCCCAAAATAGTGCCTCTCATCTCACAAGGAAAGCCTTCTTTGATTCAAGAGATTCTCAGCTTCTTGAGAATAAGAACTCTGTCTTCTTGTATTACCAGCTTCTTACATAATATTAGACATGTTGTAAAAACTAGATGACAATACCAGCTCCCGGTATTCTCACCTATCTCTAACTCCTTTTCTACTTCTGTAGTCATGCAAATAAGCATTTAAAACTATTACCTGCCACATATAATCATTTTCTTATATTTTTCATGGTATATGTGGTATTTCCTTTAGTATGTTATATGAAGTTGTTTTATTCCTGCATTTGTCATAATACCTAGTATAGTGTTAGGCAAGTAGAAAGTATTCTTTAAATACTTGTTGATTATCTATTTGATTCTAGTCTCTTTTAAACAACTATTATAATATTAATATTGCTAGACTATGAGTAGTACTTTATATACATTATTATATTTATCCCTCATACTTAACTTTGAGAAATATAACATCTTTCTCATTTTGTAGATGAGGAAATTAAAGGTTAATGAAGTTAAATGATTCTTTTCAAGGTCACGCAGGTACTAAAATAAGATGTTTATATTTGTCAACCAGGATATATCTGAGCATGAGCAAACACATTAAAAATCATTATAATTATATGAATTCTGAAATATTTATTTATTAACTAATAATTAGTTTTATTATATTGGTAAAACTATAAAACAGTTTTATTCAAAAATTATTTTCAAAATAATTCTTTAAATAAAAATTAAAAATATATAAAACAAAATAGAAAAAATTATGATTAGCTGAACATTAAAAAATAACAAGTGCGATAATTAGTCTTGATACATATTTTCATCTCCAAAATTGTACTATAGTGTCTTTTAAGAAAATTTTTTCATTATGGTCATATTTTTAAGTTTTTCATAAAATTTTCTGAAATCTTCAAAATTACATGTTGTAAGTGGATTTGAAATTATAACACTTTCAATAGAGCTTTCTCTATGAAACATTTTTTTAATTAAAAAATACTTTCTAAAAGTTTTTACGCACTCATAAAAATAGATCCTTAGGGAAAAAGTTGAAAGTGCCCTTAAAGGGCATAAAACTACAAGGGAAATAAAAGCAGAAAAAAATTAAAAATGGAAAGTGGAGAAAAATAACAAATGTTGTATGCACATAAAGGATGAGTTGTTTGACAATGGGAATACTTGTGGAGAATAAAGAACAAACTTTGCATGCGAGAGTGTGCCAGGCCTGTACAATGACAACAATTCAAATAATCCAAATGTGGCTTTTGTAAGGACACAGACCATGTCTGACTTTTCAGCTTTGTTCACCATGCCAGGCACATGTTTTGTAAATATTTGTGGAATAACTTAACGAATCAACCAATTAACCAAAGACAAGAAAATCTAATAAGCCAAACACAAAGACATTTTGATGTACATTTAGAGGGTAAGCATCAACTTTTCTTAAAGACTGGAAGAAAAAACTTAGAGACGGAACACAATGAAAGTGCTATACAACCCACAAATTATCACTACCCAGGAATAATTCACTGTGTTCAAGACCCTTTAACATCTGCAGAATAGAGTATGTGGTAAGGTATTATATGCCAATACTGCTGCTGCTAAAGCGCTTCCTACCACATTAGAGGAAGACGCTACATACCTCAATGTTGTCCCAACCTAGGAAAATGATTGATTTTTTTTCAATGCCTGAAAAATGTTGTCAACAATAATTACAAGACTGCATTGCTTTACAAATGAGCAAATAAATTTATCGACCTTTCCTCACAAGTGCCCAATATGCGGTGGAAGAGAGTGAGATCTTAAACTTACAAATTAGTGGTAGCTCAACATCTTCCAATACAAGAGACTCTTTTCTGTTACTCGGTCTCTTTTCAATAAATGCTTAGTCATTCAAATTTCGTCCCCTCTTCATGCTCACCTTTGAGATAAATCTGGGTTGAAGCTGGAGGCAAAGAAGATTTACACGACTTCTTTGGGGGGAGGGACAACAATCCAAGTGCATCAGTCCTTACCATGTTCTCTGTCTTTGCAGACCTCTGCTCTCCACGTGCTTTCTTTAATCAGCCTAGTCACTGGGTGTCCAGGCAGCTGGTGTTTTCGTTTGCACATCTTGCTAACTCAGCCTTACTTCAGCTTTCACTTACACTGTGGGTCTCCTAAGAGGTCTACCTGTGGCTTCTATTCAGTCCCTGCTTCAACACATCTGCCTTTCTCTAGTCTTTGTGAAATATCCATTTGCCTCTATTATGATAAGCCCTTCTGGCAAGTTCACCAGTCCAACTACTCTTAAGCATAATATATTCCACTTCCTCCTGAGAACATGTCAGAATTTCTGGGACCTTTCCATGATGCCAGAATCCAAAGTCAGCTTGAGAACTGCCAGTCAGACTTATTTTTCACTACTGCTGCACTAATGTACACCACTACTCTCCCCCCACCATGTTGTTTTGAGGCCACACTCTGGGACACACCCTTTCTAGGTTTTTGAAAAGAGAATGATCTAGTATTTCTCTGCTTTAGGTTTTTCTCTTAAACTAAACAGCACAATTTGTTCCCTGATATTTGGGGCCAGTCAGAAATCTTATCATGTATTTGATCTTCATCTTCCTCTTCCCACAATCCCCTAGGACATGCTAGTTGGCTTCCTACTTCCTCTTCCTTTCTGGGTGGAACTTTGTCTACATCTAACCCTACTTCTTCCAGAGAGAAGACTGCTTTTCTCGGTCTATGGCAAATAGTTATCCTTCCTTTAAAGTAGGACTATTTTATGATCTGAATCAGCCAACTGAAGATCTTCATAAAGAAATTATTAAATTGCTTGGAACTGGGAGTTATAGAAGACAAAAATTTATTAGTTCAATCAATACCTTAAAAATGTCATCCCCAAGTTTTCCAGTTTTAGAATTCAAGAACCAAATTACACTCCTATTTGGCACCTAACCTGTTTGTAGAAAAAAGTTTTCTGTAACCAGGACAAAGTTATTTATGAAAAATAAAGTGGATATACTCATATAAATTACTTACAAGTACTGTAAAAGTGTAAGATTCAGAAATAATATATAGTATAAATACTATTCATTGCTTAATATGATACCACAAAAACTAGGAATTTGGCCATCTTTTATTTTAATTAACCTGCATAAATACCTTCATTTGTGCCCCAGATAAATTCTATCAGGTAAATACGAGGAAATGAAGGAGAGTTCAAAATCTGTGTTATAATATATGCCAATTTTAACATTTGGACAGAGAAATATATGTACAACAATAAATTATCACATTTTGTAATTATTTACAAAATAAATCATTAGCAGATCAGAGAAAATTAATGGATTTTACTACTACTGAGATAACCGATACATCATGGATATGCTAGACAAAGGGATGACTCATGTTCTAGGTGGGACAGAGCAGAATGGCATGAGATTTTATCATGCTAATCAGAATGGCACATAATTTAAAACTTATCACATGTTTATTTCTGACACATTCTACTTAAGATTTTTGGACCTTGGTTGACCACAAGTAACTTAAACTTACTGACCACAAGAAAGTGAAACCAAACTGTAGGTAAGGGGGACCATAAAAACATTCATTAGTGTTGATGTAAGGACTAATGAGATGTTAACATTAAAGGCTTATCACAGAGACTGGAATAGATACATCCTTTCTCTTTCCAAACACCCATTTAGGTTATGTTATCTATGTTTCCTTCCCCCAGAGCTGAATTTGGTCCTCTGAATTTGCAGGTTCTCTTCGAGAGCGCTGTGTAGCTCATTTGTTCTAGGATAGAGTTCTTGTTGTATGGGGATGGAGAAGAAGAAGAACCAGAAAGAATAGGTCATGGTGTGTTATGGAGAATCAGTTGGTTTATGATTGAGAATCTTTGTTTCAGAATCATACACAACACATTACAATGTTTTTCTATGATACATAATAATACAGTAGCTACACACATAATTTTTTTGTTTTATCTCATTTTATGATACCTCTGTGGGTTAAAAAATTTAATCTGTTAAACTCTTTCAGATGAAAAATTTAACTTTATTTTGTCCTTTCCTTTGCATGTTTTATATGGAATCTGTTCGTTTCTGTTTTTCTCATCTAAAGCCTTGGTGAATTCAGCAAATAAATCTGGTTTCTTGAATTGCTTTGTTCACATTTGGTTTAATCATATAAAAATGTCAGGAAAAATAGATCACTATATATAAAGACCTAGTGTCTTTAAAATAATAATAATAAACTAAGCAAGTACAAAATTAAGAAATTATTCCATTGGTTGGTATTAATAACTCTTCACCTGCCCCCCTCCCCAAAAGATCCACTTGTATAATTACACTTAAGATTTAAATTCATTCAACAAAATTCAGCTTAATAAAACACAAATCCAGCTGAAAACAAAAATCTAGGACCTGAAGCCCAGAATAACAGCAGCTACTGCCATTGAGAATACCACTCTCTTTTCCTCAAAGTGGTGGTTTTACCACCCACTAGCTGACCTTCTACATACAATTCTAAGAGGCTCCCTTAAAATTTTTTTAAAAAAAAGCATATAAATATGTGTTCCATTGCATTCTATGATTTGGGGGTATTTTGTTGCTTTATTATTATAATAGAAATCAGTTTTTAAGAAGTGTGTTGTGTGTGTGTGTGTGTGTGTGTGTGTAAGTGTGTGGCTGGAACACAGACAGAAAGAGAAAGAAAGAGACAGAGACAGAGAGAGAGCTAAGTGGTTTCTAGACCAATCAGGGGATCACTGTATAAATTATATAAACATCTAACCACTATACTATACACCTGAAACTAATATAAAATAATACTTAATGTCAACTGTAACTGAAAAAAAAGAAATAAATAATATTTAAAAGAGAGAAATCAAATATACCTTTAAAAAGGTCTGGAAAGCTGAACCATGAGCTGTTAACAGTGTTCAATTTGAGGGGATTACAAAGGGATAATTTGTTTACATATATTCCTACATTGGTTGCATTTTTGCAGAAATATTACACTTATATATTTTTTTCAAATAAAGAAATAGTATTTCATGGTGTATATAACAAAACAGCAACCTAGGAGAGATCCCAGATGGCAGAGCAGATAAACACAGTGCTTGCTTCCTTTTGTGATCACAATAAAATTACAACTATATTATAGAATGATCCACCTAGAGAACCATCTGAAGTCTGGCTGAACAGGAGTTTTATAACTAAGGATATAAAGAAGAAGCCATGTTAAGACTTGTAGGAGGAGTGGAGTCACGAAACAGGCTGGCCCCAGACATCCCCATGTGGTAGTTGAGAACTGGGAGGGATAGCTCAGCCACAAGGTTCTTCCCAGAGAAACTAGAGACCTCAGCCCCGAACTAGCTTCCCCAGCCCAGAGTACTGGTGCCAAGAAGAGGAGCCCCCACAACTTCTGGCTGTGAAAAACAGTGGGTATTCTGACAATCCAGGTGGGATGGAAGGCTGAAGGAAACTGAGATGTCCTCTTAAATGCCCCACACATAGACTCTCTCACCCTCAGGCACTCACCCTGGGCTCCTGTGGAGGGACGGTGACTGGGGGGCATCAAAGGCATCCAGGGGGCAGACTGAGGTGTGTGGCTTTGGGGCAGGGTTGGAGGACAGTCACCACCTTCCCTGTATGGGGGTTCTCCTCCCATGCAGCCAGCAAGTGGGCTCCATCTTTCCCGTGTTGAGCTCGACCCCACAGGGCCAAATTTGAATCTGATTGCTCTGGTGAGCTCCGCTGCTCCACCCTGCTAAATCACTGGTAATCCACCCTACCCAATTCACCCAATACCAGAGACACTTTCTTGCAAGCAGCCAGCTCCTGCCCACACTGCATACTTTCTTGGCAATCTATACAGTCCCTGGGCCTCAGGGGGGCAGCAACTGGCCTCAATATTCTCTAATACTTTTGCTGAGTAGCTTCAGGCTCAGCACTGACACCAAACCAGAGTCTACATTAACCTGATGATGATAACTCTTTCCAATTTAGTGACTCTTTGAGACCTTGCCTCAACCAACTCAAGTACAACATGAGGCTTTATCAGTGGCTGAACCTTAAGGGAGCCAGCAGGTAGCAGCAGGACTAGGGTGTCCTGGCTTTCTGTGGAGCTACCCCAGGCCTGGATTGGTGGTAGCCATCCTCGGTTTGCAGGGTGTCCTCTCCTATGTGACTCCAACATTAGCACAGGGAGAAAACAACCATGGATAGATTTATAGCTCCTAGCAGGTAGTCTCCAGCTGGTGACATGCAGTGGGTGACCTAGGCCTGCACCACAGCCCCTCCCATGAGATCCCAGAACCAACATACTTGGAGGTGAGCTTCAGACCACAGCAGAGCACCAGCCAGTTAGCCCTACAAGTGGCACACACAAAGGGCAGTTTCAACAGGCAGCAGAGCCCATTGGGGTGGGGTAAAACCCACCCTCCCCCACACAGCAGCCTATCAGCAGTGGACATGGCCAAACTCCACAGTCTGAGGGCCAATTCCATCACTGACATGCAAATAGCAATCAAGGCTCAACTATAAGAGGAGAGCACACATAGTCCACACAAAGGACATTCTTGAAACACCTGGTGCAGGTGACCAGGGAGATTGCGCCAGTGGGCCCCACAGGGCACATACTACATAAGGCCACCTGGCCAAGACTGGGAGACATAGTATATCTGCCAAATACATAGAAACAAGCACAGAGAGGCAGCCAAAATGAGGAAACAAATATGTCCTAAATTAAAGAATAGGAAAAACTCCAGAGAAAGAACTAAATGAAATGGAGACAAGCAACATACCAGAGACAGAGTTCAAAACAATGGTTATAAGGATGCTTAAGGAATTTAGTGAAAACTTCAAAAGAGAGATAGCAAGGATTAAAAAGACCATACAAAGAACAAATCAGAAGTGAGGAATACAATAACTGAAATGAAGAATGCACTAGAAGGAATCACCAGCAAACTAGATGAAGCAGAGGATTGAATCAGTGATTTGGAAGACAAGGTAGAAGAAAACACCCAACTGGAACAGCAGAAAGAAAAAAGGATCCAAAAAAAAATGAAGATAATTTGAGAGACCTCTGGAAAAACATCAAGTGTAACAACATTCACATCACAGGGATACTAGGAGGAGAAGAGAGAAAGCAAGAGATTGAGAACCTAGTTGAAGAAATAATGACTGAAAACTTTCCTAACCTGGTGAAGGAAATAGACATACAAGTCCAGGAAGCGCAGAGAGTCCCAAACAAGATGAACCCAAACAGGCCCGCACTAAGATACATTATAATTAAAATGGTACAGGTTAAAGACAAAGAGAGAATCCTAAAAGCAGCAAGAAAAAGGAAACTCTTAACTTATAAGGGAGCCCCCATAAGATTGTCAGCTGATTTCTCAATAGAAACTTCGCAGGCCAGAAGGGATTGGCACAGAATATTCAATGTGATGAAAAGTAAGAACCTACAACCAAGGGTACTCTACCCAGCAAGGCTAGCATTGAAAATCAAAGGACAGATAAAAATCTTCCCAGACAAGAAAAAGCTAAAGGAGTTCCTCATCACCAAACCAGTATGACAAGGAATGTTAGAGGGACTTCTTTAAGATAGGGGGAAAAAAAGTCAAAATATGAATAATAAAATGGCAATAACTACATATGTATCAATAATTACTTTCAATGTAAATGGATGGATTAAATGCTCTAATCAAAAGACATAGGAGAGCTGAATGGATAAGAAAACAAAACCGTTACATCAAACTAAAAAGATTTTTCACAACAAAGGAAACCATCAATAAAACAAGAAGGCATCCTACTAAATGGCAGAAGATATTTGCCAATGACACATCTGATAAGGTGTTAATATCCAAAATTTATTTAAAAGCTCATACAACTCAACACCAAAAAATCAAACAACTCAATTAAAAAATGGGCAGAGGACGTGAAGAGACATTTCTCTAAAGAGGACATACAGATGGCCAAGAAGCATATGATAAAATGCTCAAAGTCACTAATCATTAGAGAAATGCAAATAAAAAACACAATAGGATGCCACTTTACTCCTGTCAGAATGGCTATCATCAAGAAATTAGCAAACACGTAGGAGAGGATGGGCAGAAAAGGGAACCCTTGTGTGTTGTTGGTGGGATTGCAGATTGGTATAGCCACTGTGAAAATAGTATGGAGATATCTCAAAAAAATGAAAATGAAGCTACCTTATGACCCAACAATTCCACTCCTAGGTCCTATCCAAAGAAATCCAAAACACTAATTTGAAAAAATATATCCACCCCTATGTTTATTGCAGTACTATTCACAATAGCCAAGATATGGAAACAACCATAATGCCCATCAATAGACGACTGGATAAAGAAACTGTGGTGCATTTATACAATGGAGTATTGCTCGTCCATAAAAAAAAAAAATGAAATCATACCATTAGCAACAACATAGATGGAACTGGAGGATATTGTGCTAAGTGAAATAAGTCAAACTGAGAAAGAAAAATACTATACAATCTCACTTATATGTGGAATTTAAAGAACAGAATAAACAAGCAAACAAAACAGAAATAGACTCAGAGATACAGGGGGAAAAAAACTAATGGTTGCTAGATGGGAGAGGAATGGGGAGGGGGGAAAAGGTGAAGGGATTAAAAAGTACAAATTAGTAGTCACAATATAGTCACGGGGATATGAAATACAGTATGGGGAATATAATCAACACTGTTGTAAAGATCATGTTAGGTGTCAGGTGGTCACTGGACTTATTAGGCAGATCACTACATAGACTGTGTAGATGCCTGACCACTGCGCTATACACCTGAAGCTGAAGTAGAATAATATTGAATATCAACTATATTTAAACATGTATATAATCATGGGATGTGGAGTACAGCATAGGAGAAATAGTCAATGGTATTGTAATTGCTATATACAATATCAGAGTGGTAGTTTGTTGGGGGTGTTAACACTTTGTGAGGAGCATAAATGTCTATTATGTTGCTTCGTACACCTGAAACTAATAAAAAAAAAGTTACGTATGCTGCCTACAAGAGACTTACAAATTGAAAGACACACACAGACAGAAAGTAAAGGGATGGAAAAAGTTATTTCTTAAAAATGGAAATGAAAAGAAACAAACAAACAAAAAAACAGGGGTAGCAATACTTATACCAGACAAAATAAACTTCAAAACAAAGGCTATAATGAGAGAAAGAAGGACCCAGTAATCCCACTTCTGGGTATTTACCTGAGGAAATCCAAAATGCTACTTTGACCTGTGTATCCATATGTTCATTGCAGCATTTTTTACAATGGCCAAGATGTGGAGGCAACTTGGGTATCAATCGAAGGAAGAATGGAAGAGGAGGTGGTACATATACACAATGGAATATTGCTCGGCCAGGGAAGGGAATGGGTTCTTGCCATCTGTGGTGGTGTGGATGGACCTAGAGAGTATTGTGCTGAGAGGAGTATGCTGAGAGGAGTATGCTGAGAGGAGTATGTGTATGCATCTACACAGTCTATGTAGTGATCTACCTGATAAGATGCAATGTGATTTCATTTATACATGGAATCTAAGTAACAAAATAACCAAAAAACAAGAGAAACAAATTCATAGGTACCAAAAACATTTTGATGGTTGCTAGATGGGAGGGGGTTTGGGAGTGTGGGTTAAAAGGGGGAAGGGATTAAGAAGTACAAATTTGTTGTTATAGGGATGTAGGGTATAGCATAAGGAATATAGTCAATAATATTGTAACAGCTATGTATGATATCAGAGGGGTGCTAGATTTGTTGAGGTGATGAATGCGAGTTGGTTGGGGGAAGCATGAAAAAGGTGAAGGAATTAAGAAGTACAAATTGGTAGTTACAAAATAGTCACAGGGATGTAAAGAATAGGGAATATAGTCAATAATATGGTAATAGCTTTGTATAGTGCCAGGTGGGTACTAGACTAGTCAGGGGGATCACTTCCTAAATTATATAAATGTCTAACTAATATGCTGTACAATTGAAATTAATATAAACAAATATTGAACGTCAATTGAAATTGAAAAATTTAAAAAGGGGGGAAAAGTGAAGGGGAATAAATTTCCAGGTATAAAACAAATAAGTCAAGGAGATGTAATGTACAGCATAGAGAATATAGTCATTAATATTGTGGTAGCATAGTACAGTGTCAGATGGTTTCTGGACTTATCATTGTAATCACCTCTTTCGGAATAAAATATTGAATAACTATGGTGTACCCCTGAAACTGATAGAATATTGTATGTTAGCTGTGTCTTTAATAAAAATCTTTAAAAAAAGAAAAAGAAAACAGTAACCTCTCTTCGAGAGTCAGGATAATTCTTCCTTCAAGTTTGCCCACCTCAGAAAACACAACTATCATTAGCTCTTTCACTTCAGTGCGAAACATAGGATTCATATTAGATTCTCTTTTCTTCATAGTACTTCTGTTGGCTCTACCCTCAGAACGTAACCTGAATCCAACCAGTTCTCACCTACTCCACGACCAGCATCTGGGTCCAAACCACATTTTCATCTCATGTGTGCTACTGCACTTGCCTGTTAGCCAATCTCCTGCTTCCGCTCTAGTTCTCCACAGTCAGTGTTTCATGCTGCAGTCATATTGCCCTTCTTTAAATATAAATCACTTATGTCAATCCCCCACTCAAAAACCTGCTCACATTTCCTAAGAACAAAATTCTATCACCACATGATCTGACCCTTGTCTTTCTTTCCAATTCTACCTCCTACCATTCTCCCCTTCTTTCATTCTGACTACCTGTTGTTCATCAAACATATCAAGCTGTCTATAGTTGACATGCTTGTATTAGTTTGCCAGAGCTGTCATAACAAAATACTATAGTCTGGATGGCTTAAACAACAGAAATTTACCTTCACATACTCCTGGATGCTAAAGGTACAAGAGGAAGGTATCAGCAGGTGTGGTTTCTTCTGAGGCCTCTGCCTTTGACTTGCTTCTCCTCTTTACGTCCTCACATGGCTGGCTCTGTCTCTGTCTGTGTCCAAATCCCCTCTTCTTATACAGACACTAGTCATATTGGATTAGAGACCATCCATATGACCTCATTTACCTTAATTGCCTCTTTGCAGGCCCTACCTCCAAAGACAGTCATATTCTGAAGTGCTGAGTGCGAAGACCTCAACATATGAATTTGGAAGGAACAAAATTCTGCCCACAATAATACTTTTTCTCTGCATTAAATATTCTTTCCCAAGATCTTTCATTGCTCATTCTTTCATATCATTCAGTTTTCTGTTCAAACATCATTTCATCAAACAGGCTGTCCTCTACACCAATTTATAATAGCATACATGCCCTCTGAATTCTATTCATTACCCTATTTTGGTTTTCTTCCTAGCACTTCAATGATTTCATAGCACTATATGATTTTTTCTTAATTTTCCTTGTTTCTTTATCCTTACTTCCAGAATACATGTGTGCACGTGCGCGTGCATGTGTATTGCATGTGCGCGCACACACACACACACACACACACACATTAACATATGAAGGTAGGAATGTTTATCTGTCTTATTTATTACTGTGTGTATAATTGTTGTAGGAACATATTTTCAGCTCAGGAAATATTTACTTAATGAACTAGTAAATGAATTAATATTTTGAAGATTTTACGAAGAAAAATCCATGAAGTATTTCTAATAGTATAAAGACACTGGGCAAACCATAAACAACCCCTTATATAGACAATGCACAAAAATGATCATGGGACATGTTATTAATGCTCATGCTTCCTAAAACTAATGTTTGCTGTTGGCGATTTAGCAACAAATTTAACAGACTGTGTTTTGTCATGATGAATATAGTTTATTAATTACTCAATTAAACCAGTTGTTTTCAACCAAGGGCAATTTTTTTTACCCCAGAGGACATTTGGCAACATCTGTTATATTTTTGTTGTCCCTACTGGAGTAGGGGTGCTACTGGCATTTAGTAGGTAGAGACCAGGGATGTTGTTAAACAGTATATAATTCAATGGCTAACTTTCCACAACAAAGAATTTTTCGATCCAAAATGTCAATAGTGCTGAGTTTGAAAAACACTGCTCCAAAAACTTTAAATCAGAATAACAGATTTTTTGACTAGTTCACTGCTAATTTACCCCTATGACATTGTTTAGCATAAATGATGGGTTCTATATAATAAAATACCAGTATACATAATTTTAAAATGCCCAATTCCTATCCAGGTCTAGACAAAACTGCAAATCAATGGACTTTGTCTTAGGAAACTTTTCACTTTCCCCCGTCTGTCTCACTTTCCTTTTGATACCTTTGTATTCTTAACAGTTCAATCCTATAAAGGCTAGGATGTTCTCCCCGCCCAAGCCCACTCTCTAGGGACTGGAGTTTTCACTACATACCATACCAGGGTCTATCCTTACCTTGGCTAAGCTCCATATTGCCCACCAAGCTTTGTCACTTGTCTATGTCAGCTCAAAATTCTAAAACACTAGGAACAAACCATGAAAAAATTTAGCAGGGAAAATGTAGAGTTCGGCATCTAAGTTTAATCAACCAAATTTCACCAGGACAGGATCAGGGAGATGGTTTTGCCAAGGTTCCT
Source organism: Rhinolophus sinicus (assembly GCF_036562045.2). NCBI lineage: Eukaryota > Metazoa > Chordata > Mammalia > Chiroptera > Rhinolophidae > Rhinolophus > Rhinolophus sinicus. Next base: position 112,650,277 of record NC_133755.1, read on the forward strand.
ATTGAAAAGATCTGGGATTTTTTATTATTGATGCTCAAGCTCAATATGAACCAGGACTATACTGGAAGCTTGATGTCCTGGTCTAAGAACACAAGAGACCAACCCTACTTCACCTGGTAAGCAACACCTGGAATATGCAAGAAAATGTTGGGACTCACAATCATCATGTGAACATCAATTTCTAGGGGTAAATTGACAAATCACTATATTCAGAGGAAGTACTAAAATGGCTGGTAATGTCAAAGCCATGCTTCATATGAAACAACTGAAGAAACTTGAAATGCTGGTGCAATTGAATACAACACTTAGAATTAGATAGAGTTACAATCTCTAAATATTTGTGCAATGACTACCAAAAAAAAAACAACAAAAAACAAACAAAAAAAAAACTTTTTTCCCCTTGCTTTAGAGAGAACTGATACCATTGAGGTGAAGTTATAAGGATGGGGTGGTTGACTTATATGCTCCATGTGGAAGAATTTGATGACATCTTGGTAAAAAGTGCTGCTTCACAAATAGTGTGTTTCTTATTACTGGAAATATGCAAGCAGAGACCACAGGACTGCTTCTCAGATACACTGCAGAAGAGATTGCTATTTTTGGGTAGGAAGTTAGACTTGAAATCTCTATATGCTCTTCCAATTCTGGGATTCCATGAGTCTAACCATTCTTTTACTTAAAGCAAAATGTTTAACTATTGTCTACAAAAGAAAATATGCTTGAAATAAGGTTTTCTCCTTACTCTCAATAGCTATAAGAAATTTTGAAAGAAATATATTATCTACCATCTTTCAAACACTAGATGATTGTGTGATTAAATAAGCACCCTAATTTTAAGTTATAATAAAAATTATAATTAATGTCCCTTTTTCTGACATATAATTATGGGTTACATTACATATAAAGTAAGAATACATATAATTTTTAACAGCACTATCCTGCCCTATTTATCTCTTTTGATTTTTGTTTATTTGTGTTTTCTTAGATATATTTTTTCAGATTGGTATAAATTTTTTCTATAAGTAACAGTTTTTATTTATGAGTCATTATGGAATTATGTAAAAAGCTATTCATTAGATACCAAGAAGTATTTTCCCAGTTTGGGTTTGTTCCCAGTGTTCTAACATTTTGAGCTGAATTCTAACATTCTGACCATTAATGACTGTGTCCTCTATCCAATTAATAAGTCTCTGAATCTCGTTTTTTTTTAATCTTTAAAATTAGTTTGTACTACCTTATCCCTGAGATTTCTTTCATCTTTTATTTTTTATTATTTTATGACTTAACATCACAGATGAAGTTATTACCAAAGCTACCAATGTAAGTCATGAAGACTTCAAAGAGTTATAAAAAGGAGAGAGGCCAGGAAATCAAAGGAATAGGACACATCCCAACCTCCTCCATATCCTGGTGTTTTGAGTGTTATTACTGACATATAAGGGTTTGAACAGTGTTGCGGTGCCCCAGTCAACTAATCCTAGAAATCACAGTTTTTTGAGGATTAATAATTCATGTAGTCCTGTCTGGTATGGTGGAATCAAAAAGAAGGATAGAATGCACATGTGAATAACAGCGAGGCAGATAAACTTATATTTCTTCTTTTTCTTTCATTTAATTCTGCTCAAAGACCCACTACCCTGCAGTAGTTGAGAAAAATTGAATTTCTTTGACATGGGTGAAAAAGCCATTCTAACATGTCTATAGCAGCCTAAAATGTCAAGCCGCAGTGCTAATTAATATTGGTTAGAGCACTGATTGGTGCTTCACACTTGGGTTTCTTTAATGCCACATCAATGTGACTATAAAACCACATAGTAGCCAAGCCACTACTATGAGTTGACTAGTGAAATAGAAGAAGTCACCATAAAAGCTGCTGTGTTCCCCTCTTCACCAGATGGGAACAATTTTTATTTGATCAAAATAAAATTCCAATCATGGTTCCTCTGAGTAGCACACTTGTATGTGTTACTATAGATTGAACACAGATTATTAAGACTAAGGGTTTTTAAATAGGTTCTTGAGATCCTCTAATTGAAATATCTGTATTATTCCAAAACTTTAAGCAAGTTATGCTCTTGACAATAACAAATTATAATTGTACTTTAACAACTTTCTCAACTTGATGATGAAACAAAATCATTCATTTTTTTCCTTTTTCCTGTAAGGAAAATCCATCAATATTATAAATCAAAATTTATTGACTATTATCTATAATGTATGTCTCAGATATTTAGGTGACAATCAACAATTCCCCAGGGTATGACATGTAAGAGGTATTACTTGAGATTGAGAATTTACACTTTGAATCTGATAATGTGCTGTTACATTAGCATGCCCCTCCGGATAAACTCTCCACCCTTCTCTACCCTCTCCTGTGCCCCAAGAGGCTGACCTGTGTGGACCATATCAGTGAATTCCAGGGCCCTCTGGCTTCCAGTTGTGTTCACCAATAGGGAATTTCAGCAGGAGATAGGAGAGAGTAGACTGAAGCTGGGGTATATATTCCCCTGCCTCCCTCCCACAGGGTCATTTCAGGCTGGCTTTGACTTGTCCCTGCAAACCTGAAGGCTTCTCTGTACAACTCTCTCCTTCCAATTTCTGGTTATGGCTTCCCCTTCATGTCTCTTCAGGAACAAGTGGTGATGATAACTCTGCTGTTACTACCTGAAGATATGATGCTACTCCTTTTGTTTTTCCTACCCCATTCCTTGTGTTAGTAAACAGTATCTTTTGCAAACCATACTGAAATTATCTTAATTTGAGTGAACCATTTCTTTTTGCTTGTTTGTTTGTTTGTTTGTCTTTGCTAGAGCTGATCTTGTCAGATACTTAGGTGAAGCTCAGTGGAAATGCGTAATTCTCTTTCAAAGAACCTACTTTTGGACTTATTTATCTTTTTAATAATTTTTGTTTTCTATGTCATTAAGTTCAGGTATCATATCAGTATTTTAAGTTTTTGATGGGATCTTTATTTTATTATTTACTTCTAATATAACAGTTTATATGTCCTTTAAAGTCTCCTTTTTTTATAATTTAGTAAGGATTTCTTGCGGCCAAGTATATGATCAGTTATTTTCTACTTTCATAATTGAAAAAAAATACATTCTCTGTTTGAAGAATGTGAGATCCATACATCAAGTAAATCAAGTTTGCTGAAGAAATACTTTTTGGGGGCCTACTGAATCAATCTATTTTTGAGAGAGCTATATATTCAAAAATCTTTCATTATCACACTACTTGCATGAGGTTTTCCTTGCATTTCTAACAGCTTTTGGTTGTGTATTTTGTCACTGTGCTGTTTGACATATGTCATTTTATAACAAATCTTCATCAAATTAGATTTATATCACTATACAACTATACAATATGCCTGTTCTAAGTGGTATTAACCTTACATTTCATTGTATGTGATATTAATATCATCATTCCAGTTTTCTTTTGGTTTGCATTTCTTATGTCACCCAACCCTTTTATTGGATGGAAGGAAGACAGGAAGGCAGGAAAGAAGGAAGGAAGGAAGGAAGGAAGGAAGGAAGGAAGGAAGGAAGGAAGGAAGGAAAGAAGGAAAGAAGGAAGGAAGGATGAGTGAGCTAATTTTGACTCTTACTATGCACTTCTTTGTAAACTAATCTATTTGAATTTTGTTCTTTAACTTAAAGTAGTAATTTCTGACTTTTAATGGATGAATTCAGTCCATTCACATTTAACAGAAAGTCTAATGTTGACTTTATTCCATTTTTTACTACTTGTCTACATTGTTTTTTTCCCTATTTTTCTTCCCCTCAGTTTTGTTAATTTGATTGAATTGCTGCTCATTCCTCTTTCTGCCACATTAGATTAAAGGCTCTGGTGTATTTTTCCATTTCCTTAATGGTTACGGTCTCTTTCCTTTCTCCCTTAATCAAACACATATGTCACTACGATTGTTTAAAAACAGGATACCAACTACTTTCTTGTTTCCCCCACTGTGATGTTCTAGTCACACCTGCTTCCCCACCTCTCCAATGCCAAAAGAACTTCAAATACTTTTCTGTTCTCCACATTCTTACCCCCCGCCCCCATCTTTTGGGATAATTTTATCTTGCTGTGTTGTCCCCACATACTAATGGTTTGCTGAGATAGCTCAGTGCTTATAGAGAAGGAGGAGGAGGAGGGAAAGAAAAGAAGGAGAAGAGAAAGGTGAGAAGCAATAGGAGAAGAAGAGTGAGAATGGGAGGTGGAGAAAAGAGGGATGAAGATGAGACGTAGGAATGGAAATCCAAGGACCTCCAGGTAGAGGGAGGTGAATATTCAAGGACAAAGGACAGCCGTGCTATGTGATTATTGTGGGGGTGTCTGGTGCACAGCGCAGGTACAGATGCAGAACGTGGGAGAGTCTTGCATGTTGTAAATTACCCCAAACTACCACAGGAGGAAAATCTACCCCTGACCATTTTCATTTAGGTTTCCATATATCAACGTGGCATAATATGTTTCAGGAAGACAAAATTAGATTTAATTTTGAAAAAGAATCCCAAAATATAGAGTAATTATGGATGTCTCCAAATTATAGTGCCTGTTTATGTATGTGCCAGGGATACAATGAGTTTTATGATATCCATTTCTCTTATAAAAATATCTAAAACTATTAAAAAGTGAAGCTGGACTTTGTTTTGTTATATCCATAATCGCAATGGTTTTAAATATTATTTTTTACACTATAATTTTGAACTATATAAAAGCTTAAGCTGGGCTGGCCCGGTGGCTCAGGCGGTTAGAGCTCCATGCTCCTAACTCCAAAGGCTGCCGGTTCGATTCCCACATGGGCCAGTAAGGTTACCAGTTCAATTCCTCGAGTCCCGCAAGGGATGGTGGGCAGCGCCCCCTGCAACTAAGATTGAACACGGCACCTTGAGCTGAGCTGCCTCTGAGCTCCCGGATGGCTCAGTTGGTTGGAGCACGTCCTCTCAAGCACAAAGGTTGCCAGTTCAATTCCTCGACTCCCGCAAGGGATGGTGGGCAGTGACCCTGCAACTAGAAAATAGCAACTGGAGCTGCGCTGTGCCCTCCACAACTAAGACTGAAAGGAAAACAACTTGAAGCTGAACGGCACCCTCCACAACTAAGATTGAAAGGACAACAACTTGACTTGGAAAAAAGTCCTGGAAGTACACACTGTTCCCCCAATAAAGTCCTGTACCCCTTCCCCAATAAAATAAAATAAAATAAAAAAATCTTAAAAAAAAAAAGTTTAAGCTGGCACAAAACAATATTTACATAAAATTGTCCATGAAAAGTGACTTCTGGACAAGTTCATCTGGTAAATAAAATTGTATGAGGCATATTTAAGTTTCATAAATTATATACTTATTATTAAAGAACTTATAATACTCTATATAAATTTAAAATGCTGAATTCAATTAAAATTGTTAGTATACATAATCAGCAACTGGTCAAATTCAGTATTTTTTTCCTGCCTTTTACTGACTAAGCCAACTTGACAAAAGAGGCTTCATTCTGTGATTCCTCCCTGTGATTAGTCAGGATTGGGGGAACTTGGATGCTCTTAGAGTTAAATATATTTAAAATAGATTCAAATTTAGTTTTTTCTTTATCTCATGAAGAGCTGCATTAAGCAGTTGATACTGCTGCATCGAATCCTTTTCAGAGCTTACTCTTGTACTTACTTGTGATAAAATCCCTTCTTCAACCTATTAATAAGTCTGTCTGTTATTACCAGCCAAGTGGTGTGACAGATTTCTTTCCATCAATTGATTGATTCTAAATACAGTTTTCCCCCTTTTTGGCTCTGTACCACTTCATTTTTTTAAGGTTCCCAGGACCTAACAAACAACCACAAAAGCAACTAAAAACTACAAATTATTGGTGTTGTTAAAGAATGAATTTGATGTATATACAATGGTCTCACCAAGGCCAAACCTCTTACCACTAGTGTTTGGCCCTGTGACAGCATGAGGAATCAGATTTCATGCTGTCTTAGAGAGTTTTCCTCTTGAGCCTTTAAAATGTGTCCATGTGGCACCATGTAAAGCTTTTAGTCAGTCATTATTTTGCAACACAGTTATTTTTAGTACATTATATAGGTAAATACTGAGTCAACAAATAATGTTACCTTCAAAGAATTTTGCTTCTCTTTCAAGTTAACCATTATTTGTCAAAGTAGATCAACATAAGATTTAGTTCAGGGTTCATTTTTTTTTGTATATAAAATTCCTCTGAAGGTATTCAACTAAATATGGTTCTAATGAAATGCTGGCAGTAATGTCAAAAAGTAGCAAAGCCTTCCAGGCAGTCTGAGATTTTGTTTTCCAAGAAGCATGAAATGTAAACGGTTGGAATGTACCTTGTGATGAGGAATATCAGTGGCATGCTTATACAAACAGAGGAGATAATTTTTCCAGTTTGCTAGTATACTAGATCCATAAGAGCACAGGGACACAGTTTGCTTTATATCGTATCATCTTATTCCCTGTGTGCTGAATTGAATGCACTGTGCTCTGCCCTAAATTATCAGCTCTTTCCCATTCGTGGTTAGTCTAAATACTTTCACCTCGCCACAGAACCACAGCTGCCAAAAATGCATGCAGGCACACCCTCCTTCTTAAAATGGATGTACTTACAAATTTCAGGAGCTCCTTTGCTTAATGTCTCAAGATTTTCTGCTGTCAGCCTGTCTGTTCAACTTTAAAATAAGCTTGTTCATGCAATTGTTCAGGATTTAAAAGCGTTTGTGTGCCTAAAATCCAGGTCATGCTTACAAGTAACCTCAGTCATTCATTTTTGCATTAACTAGCTAGCATTTGTTCAGATTAGGGCCTTGTTTTAATTTGGATGAAGGCAGAAGTCTCCAGAAAAGACAAAGCATAGAGAGAGAAAACCTTTACTCCCGAGGTTATCGCAACCTTATCTTTTCTTTTTCCACAGTCATTCTTTAGTATCCATTAGCTTGGCTGGTTAATATTTTTACATAATAAGGCAGGTATTGTGGTCTTTCTTACAAAAGGTGATGAAACCAGCATCAGTGGTCAGATCTCTTTACTCTGAGAACCCTGTGAGCATGGTGGCCTACATGTAAGGTCAAGTGTAAGTCAGCTGCCTATGACAAACAGAGGCTCCTTACTTTCACTTCAACCAAGGATACTTGTGGTCAAATGAGAACTGCAATGCCCCAGATACCTGCTAAATCTCTTTCTGTATGTCTGCTTAACTCTCATTGTTTTCTTCTTGTTCTATGACCTTAGTTAATTAGCTGCTCCTGCAATTGGACAGTGCTTCATGCCAAGCCACCTCATTAGACAATGGCCAAACTGCAACTGGGCACTGTTGGGTCAAAAGCCCAAGTATGATGCAATGTAGGTCCAACTCTGAACCTGCAGTTGAGCATGTAGTAATTTCAACAAGATGGAAAACAGAATGCGATGAGTCCCTGACTGGCCAATCCTGTGCACATTGTGAGCTTCCAAAGCCTTCCAAAATGTTTCATATAACAGTATTTTTCTCTGAAATTTTGAGCCATATCTCAATGGGTACTCTTAAATTTTATCTAACTGATTTTCAGCAAAACTCTAAATACTGGTTTTGGTTGATAAAGTCCCGATTTTGTTTTCTTTTTCTGACAAGTTGCATTTTCAGTGGCTAGTTTACTAAATTCCTCTAAAAGACTCTAAGACTTATATAAGCCCAGGTTTTTCTGGCACATGAGAAGAATCCTAGATCTGAGGGTGGGAGGAGTAGGTGAAATTACATTGCATTTTTTAGCCCGCCAACCCCAAAACCAGAACCCCCAAAAAGATATTGTACTTTGCTAGAAATTCATGTTGAGAAGAGAAGTGAAGCATCTCCAGTTAAGATTATGGAAGTTGGGTCCTCACTATAACAGGGCACTTGCCTAGAATAACTGTTCTTCCTCACTTCCCTCAGATAATTTAGATGTGAGAACACAAGGACAACCTGATGTTTTATTATGTTGACTCTCGGGACTGTTTCCTCCCCTCTGCAGGTGTAGAGGTGGAATCCATATCTGCTGGAGAGAGCATCCCATTTATGTAATCAGCTGTTTCAATCAATGTCACAGGTTTTACATAGAATTACAAAAGAAAAAGAGTTAAAGAACTTCAACCACCAAAGGAAAGCCGATTATTCTGTCTTTATTATTTAAAATGTGATTCTCAGACATCAAATATTTTAGGATTGGCTACAAAAGAAAGTGATTGAAATTAAAACCAGAAGACAAAGACAATGATATAAAACAAATGATACCAGATGAGAAAAAGAAGAAACAAGCCAAGTCTATAGCCTGGGTCATTAGTCAGTCAGATGTGACAAGTTACAAAAGGCAATTCTGCTAAATTTCAGAAAGTTACATTAATTTATATTCCTAAATTCTAACTTCCACTTCATATTAGCGCACAGCATCTGGCTGCATAGATTGTTCACTGCACAGATCTAAGGAGTGTTATTCATATGGGCAATTTTCACATGAACTATATGATAAACTATGAACCCCTTGGAGCTGTGCAATGCAGTAGCTCTGCCTGCTAGTCTGCGTAACATAAGAACAATAGCATTTATAAAATCCTATCTGAACCCAAGGTCCATAAGTTTAGTGCCGATGCTTTCTTCTATGCAATTTATTGTTTCAGGCCTTATGTTTATGTCTTTGATCCATTTTGAGCTAATCTTGGTACATGGTGACACATAGCAGTCTAGTTTCATTATTTTGCATGTGACTTTCCAATTTTCCCAGTACCATTTAGTGAAGAGGCTTTCTTTTCTGCATTGTATAAATTTGGCTCCTTTGTCGAAATTATATATATATACATATGAATTTATTTCTGGGTTCTTGATTCTGTTCCACTGGTCTGTGTGTCTGTTTTTCTGCCAACACCATGCTGTTTTGATTATTATCACTTTGTAGTATAAAGTCAGGGAGTGTGATAGCTCCAACCTTGCTCTTTTTTCTTAGGATTGCTTTGGCTATCAGTGTCTTTTGTGATTCTATACAAATCTGATTTCTTTTTCTATTTCTTGAAAAAATGTCATTGGGATTTTGATGGGTATTGCATTAAATCTGTATGTTGCTTTGGGTAATGTGGCCATTTTAACTATGTTGATTCTTCCAATCCATGAGCACGGAATGTCTTTCCATTTCTTTGTTTCTTCTTTGATTTCTTTTAATAATGTCTTACAGTTTTTAGTGCAGGCGTCCTAAATATCCTTCATTAAGTGTCTTCCTAAGTATTTTATGCTTTATGTTGTAATTGCAAAGGGAATTTATTTTTTCATTTCTTTTTCTGAAATTTCATTGTTAATATATACTGTAGAAATGAAATGAAGTTTTGCACATTGATTTTGTAATCTGCAACTTTATTGTATTTTTTGATAGTTTCTAATAGCTTTTTGGTGGAGTCTTTAGGGTTTTCTATATAACATGTCATCTGCAAAAGTGACAACATAATTTCTTCACATTTGGATGCTATTTATTTTCTTCTTTTGCCTGAGTAGGACTTCCAATACTATGCTGAATGACAGTGGTGGTAGGGGGCATCCCTCTTTTGTTCCTGCTCATGAGGGAAAACCTTCAGTTTTTCACCATTAAGTATGATATTAACTGAGGATTTGTCATATATGGCCTTTATTATGTTGAGGTACTTTCCTTCTATACCCATTTTATTAAGTGTTTTAATCATAAATGGATGCTGTATCTTGTCAAATGCTTTTTCTTTCTCTATTGGTATGATTGTATGATTCTTATCCTCAAAGGCAAGAGAAGTAAAAGCAAAAATAAATGAATGGGATCCTATCAAACTAAAAAGGTTCTGCACAGCAAAAGAAACCATCAACAAAAAAAAGAGGCAACAAACCAAATGGAAGAACATAACTGCAAAAAACACCTTCAATAAGGGGCTATCCAAAATTCATAAAGAACTCATACAACTCAACAACAATAAAACAAACAATACAATTGAAAAATGGGCAGAAGACCTGAGCAGACACTTCTTCCAAGAAGACATGCAAATGGCCAACAGAAATAAGAAAAAGTCTTCAACTTCACTAGCTATTATGGAAATGCAAATTAAAACCACAATGAGACACCACCTCACACCTGTTAAATGGCTATTATCAGTAAGACAAGTGATAACAAGCATTGGAGAGGTTATGCAGAAAAAGGAACACTCATAAACTGATGGTGGGAATGTAAACTGGTGCAGCCACTATGAAAAGCAGTATGGAGGTTCTTCAAAACTTAAGAATAGAATTACTATATGACCCAGCAATCCCTCTTCTGGGTATCTACCCCCAAAATCTCAAAACATTTATCCATAATGTTATATGTATCCCTATGTTCATTACAGCATTATTCACAGTGGCCAAGACATGGGAATAACCAGTGTCCTTTGATAGATGATTGGATACAGAAGATGTATACATATAAACAATGGAATATTACTTGGCCATAAGAAAAGATGAAATACTGCCATTTGCAACAACATGGATGGATTCTGAGATTATTATGCTAAGCGAAATAAGTCAGACAGAAAGAGTTGAAACGATATGTTTTCACTCATATGTGGGACATAAGACTAAAAGCAACAAATGAACAAGGCAAACAAACAAACAAAAACCATAGACACAGACAACAGTTTAGTGGTTACCAAAAGATAAGGGAAGAGGTGGGTAGTAATAGAGTGTAAAGGGGGGCACATATATGGTGATGGAAAGGGAACTGATTCTGGGTGGTGAGCGCACAATGCAGTATTCAGATGATGTATTATAGAACTATACACTTCAAACCTATATAATTTTATAACCAATGTCACCCTAATAAATTTAATTTTTAAAAAAGAACAAAGCATTAAGGAACACTTTTCTATTTATAGGCTTCTCTCTCTTCATGTTTCATTTGATACAGCATTTATTTATAGTTTATGGGAATTTAAGGCTTCTGGCTTCCAAAACAAATAAAATAAAAAACAGCAGTTGCACTCAGTGCCTTACCCAAAGTCACACATCTTCCAAGGTGGCCCAAATACAATGACTAATTAATATGGGGATATAAAGGCTTGGTCCTCTCCTCTATCTCAAGACAGTTCAGAAAGGCCATCATATCATAAGAACTTCCTTCATTGTCAGCTGAGGTCTTCATTGAGGCTGCATCAGAACTCAATTTCTTCCTTCTGCCTCCTTTTTTTCCTTCCCTTCTATGGCTATTATTCTCAAGAATGCTCTTTAATAAACTGCCTACACACCAATCTTCATCTCAAATTCTCTTTTGGTGGGGAACCTGCATTGAAGTATCTCTGAATTCCAAATCCCATGCTCTTTTTAGCAAATCGCACTCAGCGTCCTCATGAAGTTTATCCATAGTGGATTCAGAACAACTCATTCATACATACATAGAACAGACAGTTGGGCCCCTTTCTGTTATTTCAGGGGAAAACCACACCTGCCCTGATTTTTCTCACCCCAAACATCCCTTTCTTATCGCTGATTCATGAAATCTCTTCAACAATGCAAAATCTTCCATTCTACTATCAGAATGAATTTTAATGAAAATACTCACAATAAGTAACACAATAAAAAATGAGTATCATCCACGATATGCAGTTCAAGGGGCAGGTATCCAGCTACTAGAAAAGCATAGGAATCTGTTGAATAATACAATCTACCTGGTAAATCGATGTGTGACCTGGTCATCTTTAGTTCTGCATTCCATCTGCATACTCAATAGACATGTTTATGCATAAGGGTCAGTGTTTCATAGACTTACTCCCTCTCTCATAGCTTAGCTCCCTGGAAAAAAGTTTTAATGTTCTTTTATTCACGATGATTCAATCATACCTATCATTTAGCACGTACATATAACAACGTGAAGTCATATGCTAGACAGATTTACGAAGGCAATTATATTCATTTCATTCCTAATTATTAAAGAAAAACAAAGTATTGTTCTCCTTGTCCTCCTCACCAAACTAGAAATGGATGAAACCAGCTCCCAGCTTGGCCATTCTTCCTTGCCCATTCACTACTCTAAACAGAAGAAAATTATAGGGAGAAATGGGAATGCATGGCATGAGGAAAGGGACAAGTTTTATCATCCAGTACCTGTACATAAGCATATACACATGTACACACACGTGCGCATACGCTCCCACTAATCCTGCATTAAACCCTGTGACAATAAACCCTAATGATTCGCAGCAACACAGCTAGTTTTCACGCATTCTACCTGTCTATCACAGGCCTACTCCACATTGTCTTTCTCCCGGGATCCAGACTGAAGAAACAGCTCTGATTATTTTTCTCTAGGTATTTAGTAATATAGTGATATTGTGTGAAATAGAAGACGAAAGCTTTTACTTTTCATAATATATGCCTGGCATAGGAAGCAAATAAATCATTTTTCATTTTAAAACAACTGGAAAACTGAGTAACAAAAAGTGTTCTGAGTCATAATTTATAGCATATGAAAAGTGGATTTTCTAGGTTGAAGAGTTTTTGTTTTTTAATTTCCTTAAGGATGCAGTTTAGGAAGGTGTGCTGTCCATTTTGAAGTAAGTAGAAGGCAAATCTGGAATCTTTTGTCTTATCACTCAAAACCACAGTAAAGGTGATTATTCAAGGCAACATCAAGCTATAACTTTGGAAGCTGATAATCTGCCATTTTTGTTCCTGACTCTTTTGTCTAAGTTAGACTCTCAAACCAGCTACAAACTACCTGTGATCTCACACTGCTGAGGAAAGTGCGTCAGCCTAAGGATCTTAGCCATAATCAGTGACCCCACTAAAAAAAGAACGAAAAAAAAACAATGAGAATACTACTTTAGTAATAGTTCCTACTATTATTCTGATGTCCTGACTTCTACTGAAAATCTTCCTTAAGCTTATCTTAATTTCAGACATGGGGTTTTTTCCTCCCTAAAAGAACTGTTTTCTTGTTCCCTCACTGTCTCCGTGTTCTCAGCAAGTAGTCACACAGAAGTGTGAGTTGTTGTAGAATAAAAAAAAAAGACCCAATAGAAAAACAGTCAAGAAAAGAGTAAGAAAAATAAATGGCTTGAATTGGAATTTTATAAAAAGATTTCAATAATAAGGACCTTGCTCTGATGGAGAAATTGAAACACAAAGGAAATGTTCATATTCAAGAGGACGTTTACTGTCCTAGATACCAAAAGACTACACTTGGGACTTTAGGTGAAAAGTGACATAAAAGTAAGAACTTTGTTCTCGTTATTTGGATGAACTCACGCATAAAATTAGAGAAGCCAGCCACATCTTGATTCAAGTATTGTGAATTACCAAGAGTACTGCCCCCACCTTTGACATGCCACACTATCTAAAGTAACCAAAATTAGTAGTTTTTTTTGGATTAAGCTATTAAGGGCCACCGGTCAAGTGTTAATATGATTATATTGTTTTAAAAAAAGAAACAAACAATTTTAGTTATTTTTTTCTACCATGTATCATGTATTTTTTTCTACCATTTCTTGAGACAAAAGAAATATTTCCTAGTAAACAAGAAAGAAATGTTTAGGTTTAACAGCAGCACAAAGGGATTCTCTGGGAGGACTTAAACCCCCGGCTCAAAACCTCCTTCAGCATCCCCTAAGGTCACCTGAAATACATGTTCAATGTGAAGGAAATCGTGTGTCTGTTCACAAATGCAGCTTCACAGCAAATCTCAGACATCACCCCTTCCAATCAAATTACCATCCTAATTTCCTTACACAAACTCTGCAGTGGCCAGACCTCAGTCCCCTCCCCCCCAGGAACAGAGCCAGATATGTGAAAACACTGGAGGGCAGGAGGGTGGCATTTGTTATCTGAGAAGCTGATTTGGGAAAGTTAAGGAAGTGAAGGAAAAGAAGGAGAGGCAACCTGTCAGTGCATGGCAGTGTCAAAACATGTTTAAGTGAGGTTCACAGAAGCGATGGCAGCAAGAATTTCAAACTAGCTGGCGGAACAGCAGCAGTGATTGATTGACACAAACTAGCAACAGGAAAGTTAGTGACATGTTGGTCCTGGGAGGTGGTTGCATTCATAGTTGGGCCCCAACCAGGACTGGAGTTTCAGAGAAGAGGATCAAACTCCCTGGGAAAAGGAGAGTAAGAATTAACAAGGCACCAGGGCCCCCGGTTGCAAAGGCCTGGCTTAGCTAGTGCCATTCCCAAAACATTTTAACTCAGTTCTCGCCAAAAAGAAGATCCGCCATGCCAGGTCACTGTTGGCTTAGAAACTGGACTATGTTTAGGCCTGAGCATAGCTCTACTTTGGGAAAAGAGGCAGGGAAATTAGCTGGACACTTTTTAAAAAAATAATCTATAATTTATGATGCTTGTTCTAAGAAAGTTCTCATGTGATGGAACTTACATAGTTGTAAAAATTAAAAACAGTGGCTAATGCTATCCTGATTTTGGTAAGTTTTTGAGAAGAAAATGCAAATGGTAGCCTATCTTTTGTAAGAACTTTCGTCTCAGAACAAATAGCTACTTTATTTCCTGCCTACTTCAAGAACATTATACAATAATCTGATAATATATTAACACTCAAGTTTGACCCAATGATTATATTCACAAGAAACACATTTCCACTTGTTTTATGTTATTCACCTGAATTTTAAAATTTCACATATGGTCCCTCATTCATATTAGCTGTCTATATGCCTCCCTATAAATGTTTAAACCAAACCACACTCATGAAGCTTTCCCCCAAGATTGTGATTATGTATAGAGAAGCTCTAGATAAACATGATCCATCAACTCAAGTGCAGATAAAACAAAGGCCTCTTTCAAGAACTGAAAACAAAGCTAATGATGGGAGAGGGGCAGAGGAGCCAAGGAAAAGTTGATGAAGGGACCCAGTAAAATGTATCTCTGGTTTTCCTTTTAAGAGACACATTCGATGAAACTAACTATCATAAACAAAGATGTAAAATTTCTTTTAGATGGAACTCTGTACCTCTTATAGCTGAAAGGTATTAGAAATGTGGAAGAAATCACTGATATCTCATGTTCCATCTTTGCTCACATGGAATTTTGTTGGCTTTCAAAAAAAAAAAAAAAAAGGTCAAATATACTAACATACCAGGTTCACAGAGCTGTTAATAGATTTTAAACTTTGTTTCATATTGCTAACTCTCCAGTGTCAGAGAACTTCCTTGGAAACACACAGGTTTGCAGGATCAGAGTAATGAATAGTCAAACCATGAGGGAATTCCAGCATTTAAGGGTATTTGGATGCCTATATCTGGACGGGCTAGAAGTCGCTGTGTAGGGGAGTACATCTGAATTAGACTGATACCTGCTGAAAAAGAGAGAAACCACTACAGGAGAGAATGCCATGTGACCACAGAGGTAGAGCTTGTCCTGTGCATCTGCAAGCCAAAAAACACCTACAACTGCCTGCAACACCAGAAGCTGAAAGAAGCCTGGGATATACTCTGTCCTGGAGGCTTCAGAGAGAGCCTCTGCCGACACTTTGGTTCTGGACTTCTGGCTTCCAGAACTATGAGAGAATAAATTTCCATTGTTTTAAGTCACCCAGTTTATGGTATTTTGTTATGGTGATCCTAGGCAATTAACACAACCCAACTACTTCTATAGTAGGTTACCTGACCAGCAATTCCCTAAGTCTGGTCATTTCTGGCCACACTGCCTATTCAGCAATGTCCGAACTTCCTTGCTGTCTGGATTACTGAAAAATGCTCTTTTCAACAGCTACTACTAATTTTTCCCAAGAAGTTCCAGTTACTTTTTCCATTTCTGGCTCACTGCAAAGAGTTCCAGAGGTTTATGAAATGTTTGGAAAACCAGAGGTTTCTTTTTTCAAAAGGAAAAAGAACACTCTCATCTTAAACCTCTCTCCCAGAATGACCTTAAAAGGCTTAAAATTATAGGTTATTATGAGTAGCTAAAAAGCTCATACTTGAAGACTTGCTTGGGGAATTTCTCTTCTGGGGATAGCACTGAGGAAAGAAGATAAGAGACATTCCTGCTTATGATCGGCTCTCCACTAATGTCTTTGAGGTTTACCTCAGAAACAATAGTAAATGGCTTCCTCTACAGAGTATTAGATAAGTAAGAAACATTGTCTCAAGTCAAAACCACCGGCCTAACTGTTGACTCAGAGTGTGGACTAACGTTCTCTTCCCATACACATGTGATCTGAGTCAAGTCGTTTATCCTGTCTGGACAAATTTCATTATTATTTAAAGTGTTGAAATGGCTCTTCATAAGATTCTCTGCACCAATACATTGCATAGTCAAATTCTTTACTCTCATGTCTTCTAAGCTTAATTACAGCAACAAACATGTCTTTTCCCAGCACTGGTACATACATTTTATTCAAGAACTAAGTTGGCTCTTCAGACTTCTGTTACATCGCTTACTTTTATCGGAAGAGACTTCAGCTTTTATACTTTGCAAAGTGCTTGTGGCTTCACCTCTTAGTCACTGCCAGCATGAATGGAAATCACATTGCCCTTCAATCTCTAGAAACTGAATAAAAAGATATAGGATATGATTGCAATCCTGGCCATCCCTCCTTTTCCCAAATGAGTAACTCAGGGAAGATGTTACTTGAGAGAAGTGGTGAGTGGAATGGAATCAAGAGGATTGAGAAGCTCACACCAAAGTTGCTCTCCCTAATGCATAATTTGGGGTGAACTTCTTGGAAAACCAGAAAACTTGGAAGGGAAATATCCATGTAACAACTTTAGCAATCCTAGAAGTGAAGTACTTGAGGGAACATACATACCACTCCTCCTCACAAACTGTGCTTCAAATTTGATCTAAATTAGCTGTTTAGTCTAGAAAAATCTGAAAGCCTAACCCCAATTTCTGGAATATGGCAATCTACTGACAAAATTCCAGTCATAAAAAATGCCAGAGATAGTTTCCCAGGAACTAGAATTCTCTTCCTTTTTTACTGTATGTAGTTGTACTTATCAAGCTTACTACCACTACCCACATGTGACTATTTAAACTTTAATTTAACTTTAATTTAAATGTGACTATTTAACTTTAATTAAATGACATTAAATGACATTAAAAATTCATCATTTTAGTCTTAGTAGCCACACTTTGAGTGTTCAATAACCCCTATATTTAGTGGCTACTAAATCTGACAGCACAGATATAGGCTCCATGCAGAAGAGGCAGTAGATCTGACAATTAATTCATAAGGGGTTCTCAGCCTCGCATTACCATGTGTAACATTCTTTAACTAAAAAAAAAAAAAAATTAAGCTTGTAGTTTAACATAACATAATAATGTATGCATCACATTTTATTCCTAATGAGAAAAATATGGAAACAATTTTATCAGAATTTTCAATTTAAAAAAAATTTTCTCTAATACTTTTGTATGCCCTTAGAAACTAAATGCCCAGGATCATTGTAAAAACAGCTGGTTTTGGCATTTCACTGCACAATGAACTTGAATCTGCTCTCTTTGTGTTGGAATATATAGGTGATTTGGTTTTTAAATATAAGGTATTATAAAAGTACAATAAATTACCATGAAATTAATACATTTTCAAGAAAACCCTTCCCCTAGGTGTTTAAAATTTCAAACCTGTTTGAATTTAAAAGAGAAGATATTTTTAAAAAAAACACAGGCACATATGGCAATGAAAAGCTATGAAAAATGGTATGGCTGTCATAAAATAAAACAATATTTATATTTATATACTTGATATCATGCTATGTACATTCCCAACTTGCATTAACTGTATGCTTTGCTTTGTACCTCACCTTATTTTGCATATTATAATAGAGTCATACCAACAATATTCTGATGACAAAGATACTCCCAAGTCCATTTCAATTTTAAGAAGCAGTAACAATTCGATTTCTAGGTTGTTGATTATATTAACTAAAGTCTTATTTTAAATAAACTGTATAGATCTGACTTATAAATGTGGGTAGAAAAAGAGGTCATGGTTGTCAAAAGTGAGACAACAATACCAGTAATTTATGGTTGCCTTTATTTAAACCCTGAGATTCCCAATAAGTAAAACCCTCTCCCAAGATATGTTCCATTGGAAAGTGCAAATGACTCTCCAAAAAGACTACCTTTCCAGTAAAAAACACACGCTCTGGACACTGAGTCAGTAGCCTCTTTTTGCTATGTGAAATAATACATTTTATCTGAGTCACTTTGAGGTTGGTGCGCATCAAAATAGACTAAAAATTGTCTAAAAATTCACATAAACATGGCCTGCTCATGTTTCTCCTCAAAGAAACATACTCTGTTAAAACAATGTAATCTCCAGTGAGTGTTTAATGAGTGTCCAGAGAGAGCCGAGACACTCTTTCACATTTAAAGATGGTGTGAACCACAACATTATATTATATTACATTATATAGACTATAATAGCTTATATGTATACATAGGCATGACTGAAAAGACTGACATGAGACTAAGAACATACAGAGAGAGTCCATGAATGAAGCTCAATTCTATTCAATTTAACAAATATTAAATAGGCAACTATTATATGTGGGACGTGTTATGTGAGAGGGCTGGAGGAAGGGTGGGATAAGAGATAAAGATTAAGAAGACCAAAAGACATTTTAATTTCCATGACCCATGTCTAAGTCAGCTTGATTAGTTTTTAAATGTCAACTTCTCTCCCTGTTAAACATGAAACAATGGATATTACTGAGTAAATAAATGTCATTAATCTGAATTAGGTTTAGTTTTTCTCTGTAACTTTTCATTAAAATGTCAGAGTGGTGGCTAAGACACAGTCTACAAAGAAACCACAGATATATCAAAATCGATCATGCTAATGTGGTTTATCTATAAGTTGCCATGTGTGGAAGTCAGGCTGTGCACTTTTGGTAAGCTAATGCTAGTGGTCATCACATGGTTATTTTTTTATTAAAGTGTAATTTTTAATGTATTACATAAGTGGGGGTCATTTTAAGATATAGGAGAGACTCTTTATAGTTAATAATATATATAGGATGTTTTAATTTTCATCTAAAATGATACTGTCCAAATATAAAACACCGAATTACCTTATTTTAAAAGAGAGCATCAAGAATACAGAAGAGAAAAAATTTAATTTCACGGCCAACTAAGTTATATTGAGTAAATTCAATGTTTATCAGCAAGGTCTTCTCATGCTCTGAAGCAGTGCCTCTCAAATTTTAATATACATGTGAGTCACCCTAGGATGCTATTAAAGTTCGGATTCTGATTCATGAGGTCCAGGGTGGGGCCTGAGATGGTTCATGGCTAGCAAGTGTCCAGGTGAAGCAAATGTTACTGCTTCTCCTCACTTTCAGCAGCAGTGGTCTGAAGAGTATTTCTATGAGCAATGACTACAAGCAAGATCTTCTCCTTGTAGACTTTATCACAGAGTAACTTAAAATGTTTAGAGTTCCACAGTTAATTTCAAAATTAAGATCTCAGTTTAGCTGTGTGGACGTACAAGAGAGTGGCCCATATTTGTGATTTAGGGGCCATTAGAAGTGCATATACAGACTACCCCTGAGAAAGAACAAGAAAACAAGCCAATCATAGAGGATGACATGTCATCATCAGAAATTGAGTTATTTGGCTTAAAGGAATTTTTTGCAAACTTGACTGAAAATAATAATTGTTGAGGTAGTTATTAAGAATATAGATTCCTATCCTGGACCAACCAACTAAACTAGAACTCCAAGGATGGGATGCGGAGGGTGTTTTGGGTGTTTTTTGCCATTAAGCAAGTTTGGGAAACAAAAGATTGCTTCTTCAAGTGTTTCATTTTAAGTGCAAATGTCACGGGGGACAGTCACCAACTAAACTTGTGTCAGGTATAATTTATTCAATGGCATTTCTTTGACAACTAAGATAAGAGTTGATGAGAAAGAAATTTGTATAAGAACATGAATAGGGGTCACTTTAAAGTGCTGTCAAGAGAAAGCTAGACTGGATAAGGTGTAGCAGGAGAGGATTCCTAAGCAATCAGATCATGAGAAGTGGAGAAAGGGAAGGAAACAACAGCTTTCATTTACTAACAGCTTACTATGTGCCCAGCACGCTTTTAAGCGTCACATGCAAAAATTCCTTTGATCTTCACAATGTCAATAGGTTGGTTCTACTTTTTGACCCATTGTACAAATGAGGAGACTGAGGCAAATCAGTGAGAAAATGGCAGAGCCATTTTTCAAACCTAGGCAGTCTAGCTCCATAGTTCACACTTTTATTCATCATGTTAAATTTCCCCAAAAACAAGTTCTGATAATTTTACAAAATCTGCCCAAAGCCAATCATGTTTATCTGCATTAGTATCTGAGGAAGGAGGTTGACTTTGGACCAGTCACAAAACTATAAATTTGACTTTTTTAGGTTAAAAAATAATCAAAATTGGCCACTACATATGGTAAAATCTACACTAAATGTTTTAGTCAACATTTAAGTGTTCCTTGAGCACTCACTGTCTGCCTAGTCCTAGTTACACCAGTTACACTGAAATCCTAGGGTACAAAAAAGCCCACCTCTGGGTAAAAGACTGACACTCTTGATGACTATCAACCACATGAGGATTCGCAACAAGATCAAATGGCTGTTCAGAGCTTCTGTGATTGAGAACCATACAGTTTCTGAGCCTTTAACCACTTGCCATTCTCTGTCTCGTGAATCACTCCACTCTCCTTCTAGAAGTCAAAAAAAGTACAAAGAAAGATAACTCTTTTCTCCCTAAAGGCTTTCTCTGGTAAAAAGAAAGGCAGAAACCTCAGAGTAGGATGGGCTGCTCAGCAGGCACACCATCTCAGATTTTGTAACCTGTGGACCCACAAGCCAATTACTAACTAGAAATATGTTTTATTGGCTTACACACTATTTCATATTTTTAAAGAATTAAATATCAGTATTTTAAATGTGACAGATATTATGACACAAACAACTGGACTTCTGGCTCCTCTTGACCTTATAACAACAGATGGTGAAAGCTGATTAGCAGGGAGGTCCGTTGAGACCTGTAGGTACTCTCCAGCAGCCCCTGCTTGCCACCAGCCCCAGTTGTCTTTGAGACCAGCAGCATTTTTGAGCCATTGCAGTTTGAATCTCCCTGTTCTACCTGGGTTCCCTAATGTCTTCTGTCTCCTAGAAGAGCCTGGAGCCATTCCATTATGTTACCCTCCTAACAATACCACCAGGGGTCATTCACAGGAAAATAAAAGACATAGGAACACAGGTTTGAGAGGTAAATGGACTCGAGTTCAAAGACCTTAGGAAATAGCTCATGTGATAGAAGTTTCACTCCCAAGTGAGTCATAGAGACAAGATGGTTTACAATTCTTTTCTGTTTGATCTTTTCGTAATTCTGTCTTGTTCTTCCATAACTTCTACAATTTATGCAGACCTTTGTTGATCCTGGAAAGTACCGTATTGTTTCAGCTCTCCTCTCATTTTTCCTGCCAGGACAGAATGTTTTCCCGGCTGCGCATTTGGTCTGAGTTGGGAGTTACTACCTCCCATCATGACCAATGGTACCCTTAGTTTATCAAAGCCTACTCAGAATCAGTGTACATTTTTCAGACCCCCAGAAAGACTTCAAATATATCTGTACAGTGGAAAAGTTATTCTTTGATATTTTTTGTTTGTTGGTGCCACCAGGACTTACACTTCTCTAATTTAAACTATAATCTAGTTAGTATTATACTCAGTATTATTACCTATCAAAAGGAATTTTTTATTTCTTATATTGTTCTTGAATTATTTTTTAAGCACAGTTTGTCCATCTAGATTTAAAGATGCAGAAACAATTCTATGTCTTCCCTGCATTCTTGGGCACTTAAAACAGCATTAGGCACATCACAGGCCTCAAATAAATACTTTTAGGACATCAATTTTTATCAATTCATTTCATTTGTTTGGAATTTAATGTGTATGCTTTGATTTGGGAAAATATTTCATTTTATTTACTTAAAATATAACCAATAAACAAAATATTATGACACTGCATCAGGAATTTCACAGATCTTCTGTGTCATTTGTTTGAGATTTTAGTCTGGAACACAACTTTGGCATTCCATTCATATTAAAAATAATGCCATTAGATGTTGAAACTTTAACAAATGTGTGAAGCAAGCCTTCTGCCTTAAAGTAACTGATGTCATACTTACTTTGAGAAACATCTATCAAATAAACTATTTTGGCATGAGTTGTATCTACACATCGCCAAATGTTGTCTAAAACACTAATTCACTGCATATATTTTTAAAGTTTTGAAATGTTGTTTCAAAGGGAAATTCAATCTCAGAAAGCCAGAAGAATGGAGTCAGATAAATGACCAGCAAAAGTGGATAAAAGCAAACATAAGGAAATAAGCAAAAGTCACGTGCTGGAAGGAGCAGGAGTATGAGGGAGTGGTGGATGGAGTTGGCAAAATTCAGGATTAGTTCTGCAACCCATCATGTTTGCCAGGATATTCTGCATTGGCAACCCTGAGGTACATTGCTGTAAGCAGCCATACTGGCTCGGCACTGCCCAACTCCAGGGGGCGCCATGTGTGCAGACTCTGATAGGAATGGTGTCCTAAGCTGTATAACGTGGAAGCCCTGGGCAGTCATAACAGACCAAACCAATCCAGAAATCCAGACCAGGAAGCCTTGTATTGCGTGACCAGAGTAAGGCAGCCACTTAAGGTCTTTTATAACATGCCAAGCAAGTAGCGAGACTTTTAGTATTTTCTTGTACTTAGCTTTAAAGGCTCTTATCTTTCATAGAAATCTGTACTATTCAAGATTGTCCTACATATCCCAAAAGGAGAGTGGGAGAAAAAAGACATTGTCTTGAGAGTCATAAGAGAAACAAGAGATTCCCAGAAGCTAGGAAGGAGATAGGGTCTGAGGGAATCCAAAAGAGATTGGGGAGCTACTTTCCACACAGTGCCAGAACTCCAGAGAAGTATTTCAGAATGTAAGACTGTGCAGTAGAAGATGAGCCTCAGACACTAAAGCTCTCAGCCTAGGCCAGGACTTTGCATTCACGTTGGCCCAGGAACTGGGGCACCACAGATTACATCAGCCTATGCTGGCCTGGTAAATGAGGCATCAGCAACCACTCAGGAGGACAGAGATATAGGCGCTCTCACAGCCCTTTTAAGCCTTCTGGATTCTTATGTGACCTAGGAAAAGGAGATGTTCCAAAAAAATCAATGAAATTGAATATGCTAATATGCTATGAGTTCAAAGAGTGGAGACTCCTAGACAGGTCTTAGTTGAGATCATTTAAGTGAATCTAATTTCTTACTCACCTATTTGTATCTTCTCACAAATCTGTATCTTCCTTCAGTCAGAAATAGCATTTCTAGGACTGGCATTAAGGGCTAGAGTTACACCACCCAGTACTACTACATGACAGTAAAATGTATCCTTGTTTTTCAGTTGCTAAATGTCAAACCTTTGGCCCCTCAATAATTATCACATGCTCCTATCCTAGCACCTAACAAAAAATATTACTTAACTCCTATCCCTAGATTTTATTTATTTTAGAAACAATAGTTAGCTTTATAACACTGGAAGGAAGGAAAGGAGGAAGGAAGGGAGGGAAGGAGGGAGGGAGGGAGGAAAAGAAGGAAAGAAGGAAGGAAAGAAGGAAAGAAGAAAGGAAGTTCTATGATCTAACTTGCTGATTTTAAAATTAGTGAAAGTAATCTGACCAACCTTATGTACAAAAAAATGCTGCCTGGATCCATAACCATTGAAAATCCCTTTTTAATAAATGGAATCCCTTCAAAAAATAACTCAGAAACCACATCAAGAACCCTCTCTAGGCGGGCCCGGTGGCTCAGGCAGTTAGAGCTCCATGCTAACTCTGAAGGCTGCCGTTTCGATTCCCACATGGGCCAGTGGGCTCTCAACCACAAGGTTGCCAGTTCGATTCCTCGACTCCCACAAGGGATGGTGGGCAGCGCCCCCTGCAACTAAGATTGAACACGGCACCTTGAGCTGAGCTGCCGCTGCACTCCAGGATGGCTCAATTGGTTGGAATGTGTCCTCTCAACCACAAGGTTCCTGGTTCGACTCCCGTAAGGGATGGTGGGCAGTGTCCCCTGCAACTAGAAAATGGCAACTGGACCTGGAGCTAAGCTGTGCCCTCCACAACTAAGACTAAAAGGACAACAACTTGAAGCTGAACGGCATCCTCCACAACTAAGATTGAAAAGACAATCTTGACTTGGAAAAAAGGCCTGGAAGTACACACTGTCACCAATAAAGTCCTGTTCCCCTTCCCCAATAAAAAATAAAAATAAATAAACAAAACAAAACAAAACAAAAAAACACTCCAATGAAATTCAACACTTATTCCTATAAAAAACAACCCTCTCTACAAAATAAATTGTATTACAGATTTAATGACTATCATATGTTCATTATCAAGAAGTTAAGTAGATTCTCCTCTCTTCTTTTTTCAATTGATGCAATGTAATCAAAATAAGAGAATTAGCTAACAAAAATTTTTTTCAGAGCAGTTTAGTGCTGAGATAAGTGAAAGCAAAGTGTTACCTATTTTATTTTATTTATTTTGTATGCCTTTGCTATTTAACTCCTTAGCCTAACTACTCACTAGGTGGAACATTTTATATTTATTTCTTAGTGGCACTCTATTGCCTTATTTGAAATCAAGAATGGTATTGGTTTAAAAACTGTTTAGCCTATGCTCACTCAACCTGTTTCCCTCATCTCCACAAATTCAAAGGAAAGGGTACTGGTATAAAATAAGCATATGACCAGTAATAGTATAGAAAACTCACTGGCCTAGTAGCATACCTTCAGCATAGAACTAGAATAACATTATATTAAAAGTAGGGCTTAATAAGAAACTAATTTTAACATGCAGCAAACCAAAAAGGAAAACATAAAAATATGTAATGTTTTCCCTTGTCCTGTAGTCCAAATCATAATGAATGACATAAAGATATAGATTTGGGTTTTTCCAACTGATCATTAAGAGATACAATTTAGCAGTTTGGCCCTTGGAATTTTTCAGCCAAACACAAATGCTCTCTACTGATTTTAACAAAAGAATATTTTCCTGGATTTAAAAACATCAACCCAAACAGTTTGTAAGAAAGAGGGAATGAGAGAGAGGAGAGGAAAGCAGAGGAGAGGAGGGGAGGGGAAAGGAGGCGAGTGGTGGGTAGGGGAGGGGAAGGGAGGGAAGGAAAGGGAAGAATAGAAACAAACAGATATGAAAGGGAGGGAGGACAGAAAGAAATGACTATGTGGAATATTTTTAAGTGTACACCATGTATATTTTCCCTTTAAAATTATTTAACCTGGGTTCATCTTTGAACTTCTTAATATGATGAAACAAAACCATTCATCTTTCACAAGATCTCTATCAATGTCCTCTCATCTAATTTCCTCAATCCAAACTCTTGTTTCTTAAATCTATCCTTAATCATCAGTTATCCTCCCAAAACACAGATTGGATCATGTCACCCCCAATCTCCAACATCATTTATATAAATCTTGGTACCCAAATAATTAGGCTTAAACTTCACCAGACAGGTGCGCTTGATTCACTTACATTGTTACTCTCCCATGCAATCTCCCACTGCATTCGTTCAGTCTTTATTCTCATAAATTCCATCCACTACTCAGTCACAGAGAAGGCCTCCTGCATGTCACAACCATGCTCATGTTACAGTTCATGCTCTTTCCCTGCAGTCCCTTTCCATCCTCTTCCAAAATTTCTATCCCACTACACTGCAAATTTCTCTCCGTTATACTGTGAACCTCGTGAGACCTGGGGCCCACTCCTGCTTTCTTCTCACCACCCTATTTCCAGCATCTGGGCACTCTGGAGAAGAGGGACCGTGTCTTATTTATCTTTGTATCCCAGGTGCCTAGCCCCACAAGCAATGAATGTCCCACAAAGGTTGGTGGAATTGAACAAATTTAAATTCTACATTTTGAAGTTCTACTATTTTTCATGACCCACCTCAGATCAACATCATTGTGAGACCTTGCCAGATCCTGATGCTTTTATCTACTCCCTCCCTGTTCTCTCCTGGCACATTTTTAATAAGCCCTGTTATAGCATTTGATACCTCCTGTGTTGTAGCATAATAATGGCTTATGTCTCTTTACCTTATAACTTGAACTGAATCTCAGGTCAGAAGCAGAGAGAGTATATTTAGTACAATTCCTCACCATTGCTATACTGTTCGTCCAGCACCGAATATTTTCAGCCAGGAAATCTTTCCTATGTCTTGGCATTTCATGTGAC
The DNA here is from genome assembly GCF_036562045.2 of Rhinolophus sinicus. Taxonomy (NCBI): domain Eukaryota; kingdom Metazoa; phylum Chordata; class Mammalia; order Chiroptera; family Rhinolophidae; genus Rhinolophus; species Rhinolophus sinicus. The sequence goes on from NC_133755.1 coordinate 112,676,514, forward strand.
AGTTATAGACCTCACACTACCCCTGTTTTGTGATTTTGTTAGATTAACATTTGCTAAGTAGAGGCCTGGGGTGTCAGATGGTGAGCCCTGTTCAATAAAATACCATAAGGGAAATTGAAATAGAGAAGCTTATTACTCATAGGTCCTAGAGGAGGTACACGGCACAATGCAAGGGGCCACTCAGGGAGATCAAGGCCAGGAGAAGGCAGAGAATATGGCAGCATCTGGGCACGTACCTTCATTAGGGTCCATGGTGGAGTGCTTTGGAGTTCCTGGGCCTCCTAGATTGATTGTTTCAAACCAAAAAGAGTGGGGTTTTGGTAACCTCCTCAGGGGTCTTATGTAAGTGGCACACAAGAGAAAGGCCCTGGGGTGGTAGGAGGGGGGAGACTGTTTATCACGAGGCCATTGGAGAAGCATATCAGGAATATACATTTACTTGTGACTTTGTGGGCTACCTAGGGCATGAACTTGCAAGGGGATGGGGTGGGGAGAAGTGGCGAGTGTCAGTTTAGGGCCCTTGCAGACCACTTTGCCAAACAAAATGGAGCCAAGACAGCAATATCATGGAGCAGCTTAGCTAAACTCTCGACACCCAGACTCTCTTCTACTCTCCTAACTGGCAGCCATAATTAAACTTCTCAACCCAGACATTCTCTGCAACACATAAGACAATGGGTTTCCTTCCCATAATTGTAATGTTAGACCTATATTAATGTATCCTGAGGTAACCTTAGGATTTTTTACAGCCTTTTTTTCTTGTTAACCATTTATTGACATTATGATCAGTTGTCTAATTTCTATTAAATAACAGTTTATTGGTTGGGAGCAGGTTTCAACCTGTAATTTTATAGTCTGTCTCCAGCATTATTCTATTTGTTGAGTGAACAGTTTGTTGAATGGTTTGTTGAATTAATAAATTAAGTCTGGATTAATCCTAGAAAGATTTTGACCAAAAGGATATTATAAAACTATTTTTCAAATACTTCTATAAAATCAATACAAATGATAATAATCAAATTCCAGTGGTTCTCAAAGGATGGTTCCAAGACTAGCAGCAGCAACAGCGGCACCTGGGAACTTGTTAAATATGCAGATTATCTGGCCCCAGGCCAGCCCTACTGACTCAAAAACTCTAGAGGTGGGGCACAGAAAGCTGGTTTTAACAAGCTCTCAAGTGATTCTGATATACACTAAAGTTTGATAACTACTGTCCTAGTTTATCAAACTGATTGTTCTGATGCTGTTCCATTGATTTTCTATCTTTAGTAGGTCTTTCCTTGTAACAAGAAAAACAGACTTTATTTTCAATTAATTCCATGTACAAGCAGGGTAATACTTAGCAAATTATTTAAACTGTTAGACCCACTTTGCCCTCATCTGTAAAATAAGCACAATAACAGCAATCTTGCAGCATTGTAGAGAGAATTAGGAGCAATATAAACATAAAGCCACTAGATATACTTAAGGTACTTAACACATATGTTCGCATCCCCTTTCCTTCTCCTTCCATTTTATTTCCATATCTATGGAATCATCTATTTTTTGATACTCCATCTTAATGATCTGGTCTGATTTTGAGACAAGATCATTTCCAAATACTTGATCTTTACAATTCTCATTTAGCTAAATTTCCATTTGGCCATGAAGTTTCTACTCTCGCTATTGGTGATTTTACATTTATATCTAAGAAATTGCATTTAAAGAGTACTATGGGGTGGATATCATGATTAGGCTTTCCATCTAGAACTCACTTTCAAAGCCCTAAGTTCAACATTACTTTTCATGAGGTTCTCCCACAACTGGAGTCACAAATGTTTACTGAGTCCACCCAGTAAACTGGACAATAAGCCCTTGGTACTGGGGATAACATGGTGAGTACAATACAACCCATTCCTTCAAGGATCCTCCAGCTAAATGGGTTTATCTTATTTATCCAATTGACTTCTCCCTCTATACCAGAATTTATTTTACTGGAGAAAAAGCTATTGTTCAGTGACTAAGGTAGGGAAACATGATGGAAATAGAAGTGTAATTGTGTGCAAGATGGAAAAGATAGCCAGTGTGTCTCCAGATATAAAACCTGATTTCTGAAATCTGCCTTCATTACCTTGCACTCACTAAAGGATATCCAATGGTACCAATGCTAGTGTATTACTAGGAACAAATGCTAGCCCTGCCAGGAGCGTCTGGGAATATAAACTTTCTTTCAATCACTACTGAAAGTAGAAAGTATTTCTGTTTAGAAAGAGTTTGATTAATTTCAGTGTTTTAATCATGATTGTAGAGAAATGCATTATTATTACTGGGTATTCGAAAGTTTTGATGAAAAATCTAGTGGTTTCTTGGTGAACTTCTTGAGTAAAAGTAGAGAACAGAGATTTGTCTTGTCCACAAGTCTACCGCAGTGTGCAGCCCACAACAAGACCTAAACGAGGGATAGTTTGTAAAAGGTAATAGTGCTTTTACAGCCAAAAAGTATCTACAGTGGACCTGCTGGCTCCAAGGTTATGCTCATTAAAGACTTTAATAAGTACATAACCTACCACCAAGAAAGGTGGCACCAATTTACATTTTTCACTAATGGGAAAAAAGTGTATTTTCTCAAACCCTCACTAATACTGAGTTTGTTAGTTTTTCGATTACTTGCATTAATAAAGCATTATAATTCAATGTTTTTAATTGCATGATGTAAGGTTGAACATAATTTCATGTTTATATTAGTATATTTTTTCTATGAATTGTCTGTTTTCTTGTATATATTCTTAATGATATGTTTATCTTTTGGCTTATTGATTTCATTATATTTTCTGCAAATATTTTTGTAAAATTAGTATGTGTGTCTTTATTTTGGCTTTACACCCCAGTGCTCACTAATAGAGAATTTGGTTAAGTAGAACATAGTACATGTGTAAAATGGAATGATACAGCCATTAAAAATAATGGGTAGGAGGTCAAGATGGAGGATTAGGTAAATGCTGTGCTTACTTCCTTTCTAAACTACATCAAAATTACAACCAAATGATGTACAATGATGTACAGAACAACCATCATTGAGAATCATCTAAAGTTTAGCAAAACCAAAACCTAAAAAAAGAACATACAGAAGAAGCCACCTGGAGACTGGCGGGAGTGGTGGAAATGCTGGCCCCACACCCACATTTGATGATTAAAAATTGAGAGGGATATCTAGGCTGTGGAAGTCCCCACAGAGGAGTGAGAGGTCCCAGCCCCACACCAGACTCCCTAGCCCAAAATTCCAGTGCCAGGAAGTTGGTTTTCACAACTTCTAGCTATAATAATCAGCAGAGATTTTGGCTGGGTTAAATGGAGGGTAGCTGCAGTCCCAGGTCATGCTTTAAAGGGTATGCACACAGATGTACTCACTGACACTCACACTCATTCTGAGCTCCAGCACTGGGGCAGCAGCTCAAAAGATTCCAGGGACACAGGAGGAGGACCTAAGTTGTATAGCTGCAGGGTGAGGGCTAGAGGGGCAGCTTTCTCCCAGAAAGAAGTGCTGGCAGAATCCATTGTTTCTTTGTTGCACCCTCCCCCTCCCAGCATGCAGATGTAAGCAATTGCCATATCCAATTCTCCATCAACCTAGTTAACACTGTTAATTCTCCCCACCCTGGTATATCTTGGAGACACTGCCCCACACACCTAGACCACTTGGTGGCTTTTCTGCACAAATGGTCTGTCGGATCATATTTTGAACTTTCCTAAAATCTCTCAAAGGTTCAGAAAACCTAAGCAAGCAGCATCTAGCTTTGGCATGTCCTATACCTCTAGTTGAGTATCTCTAAGCCTGGAACTAATGACATCCAGCCTCACTTCGCAGCTTGGCCTCTTGAGGCATCTCCAAACCCAGTGTTGGTGACGGCCATCGGCAGATTACTTTGTGGATCTTGCTAGATGGCTGGGCACAGGCTGTGGCTAAAATTGACCTGTAGTGGGTTCCCTCCCAGGAGGCCCCAGGACTTTCACACCTTCAGACCAAGCTTCAGACCAAGCCAGAGCATCACCCAGCCACCTCCAATGATGACACACCCAAAGGGCAGACTGGACAAGCACAAGAGCCCTGCTAAAGTGAATCTTGATCTGTAGGATCAGCTCCTGCACCACAGCTCCACCACTGTAGTGATGACCAGTCCTTAAAATTAATCAGCCTGAGGTTCAGTCCCTCTGCTGACATGCAAACAGCAACCAAGGCTCAACTACAACAGGAGGGCACACACAGCCCACACAAGGGACACACCTGGAGCATCAGACTCAGGTGACCAGAGAGACTGTGCCACTGGGTCCCACGAGACACTGACAACATAAGGCCAATAAGACCAGGAGGTTTAGCAAGCCTACCAAATACATAGAAACAAACAAAGGGAGGCAGCAAAATAGGGAGACAAAGAAACATGTCCCAAATAAAAGAACAGAACAAGGCTCCAGAAAAAGAACTAAACAAAATAGAGACAAGCAATCTACCAGATGCATAGTTCAAAACATTGGATATAAGGATGTTCAATGATCTCAGGAAGAACTTCAACAATGATAGAAACATAAAAATGGAGACAAAAATCATAAAAAAGAACCAGTCAGAAGTTAAAAATACAATAACTGAAATGAAGAATACGTTAGAGTGAATCAACAGTAGATTAAATGAAGCAGCAATTTAGAAGATAAGGTAGCAGAAAACAACCAATCAGAAAAGCAAAAAGAAAAAATAATCCATAAAAATGAGGTGGGTTTAGGGGGCCTCTGGGACAACATCAAGCTAACATTTGTATTATAGGGGTACCAAAAGAAGAAGAGAGATAGAAAGGAATCGGAAACTTAATTGTAGAAATAATGGTGGAAAACTTTCTTAAACCAGAAAAGGAAATGGATATTAGAACCCAGGAAGTAGAGAGAATGCCAAACAAGATGAACCCAAACAGATCAGCACCAAGACACATCATAATTAAAATGCCAAAACTTGAAGAAAAAGAAAGAATCTTAAAAGCAGCAAGAGAAAAGCAGTTAGTTACCTACAAGGAAGCTCCCATAAGACTATCAGCTGATTTCTCAACAGAAACTTTGAAGGCCAGAAAGGATTGGCAGAAAAATATTCAAAGTGATAAAAATCAAGGACCTACAACCAAGATTACTCTACACAGCAAGGCGATCATTTAGAATTGAAGGACAGAAAAAAAGCTTTAGAATTGAAGGACAGGAAAAGCTAAAGGAGTTCATCACCACCAAACCAGTATTACAAGGAGTGTCAGGGGGACTTTTTTAAGAGAAAAATAATAAAAAAAATATGAATAATAAAATGACAATAACTACATATGTATCTACAATTACTTTAAATGTAATAGATTAAATGCTCCAATCAAAAGACATGGGAGAGCTGAATGGATAAGAAAACTGTTCCCACTCTGTTTATGATACATATGCTGACTATAAGAGACTCACTTTAGATTGAAAGACACACACAGATTGAAATAAAAAAATAGGAAAAAGATATTTCATGAAAATGGAAACAAACAAAAAAAGCTGGAATACCAGTACTTATACCAGAAAAAATAGACTTTAAAACAAAGGCTAGAAGAAGAGATAAAGGATCTGGTAATCCCACTTCTGGGTATTTATCCGAAGAAACCCAAAACACTACTTCAATGGGACGTGTGTATCCATATGTTCATTGTAGCATTGTTTACAATGGTTAGATGTGGAGACAGCCTGTGTTTCTGTCAATAGATGAGTGGACAAAGAGTAGCTTATATATATATATTAATATATATATATTGCTCAGCCACAGAAGAGAATGGGTTCTTGCCATCTGCGATGGCATGGATGGACCTGGAAGGAATTGGGTTGAGTGGACTATGTCAGACGGACAAAGACAGATGCAATGTGATTTCCTTTATGTGTGGAATCTCAAGAACAAAATAAATAAACAAACAAAACAGAAAGAAACTCATAGATACAGATATTTTGATGGTTGCCAGATGGGAGGGGATTTAAGGGGTGGGTGAAAAAAGAGGAGGGATTAAGAAGTACAAATTGCTTGTTACACAGTAGTCATGGGGATGTAGGGTATATCATAAGGAATAGTCGATAATATTGAAATAACTATGTATGGTGTCATATGGGTACTGGTTTTATTGGGGTGTTAGATGGGAGGGCGTTTGGGATCAGGGTTAAAAAGGTGAAGGCATTAAAAAGTACAAATTGGTAGTTACAATAGTCATGGGTATGTAAAGCATAAGGAATACAGTAAATAATATGGTAATAACTATGTGTAGTGCCAAGTGGGTACTAGACTAGTCAGAGGGATCACCTCTTAAATTATGTAAATGTCTAACTGCTATACACCTGAAATTAATATAAAATAATATTGATGTCAACTGTAATTGTAAAATTTAAAAAGTGGGGGGAAAGATTCAAATTTCCAGGTATAAAACAAGTCATGGGATATAATGTATAGCATAGGGAATATAGTCAATAATATTGTGTTAGCATGGTACAGTGTCAGATGGTTGCTGGACTTCTCATGGTGATCATTTGTTTAGGTACATAAATGTTGAATAACTATGTACACCTGAAACTAATATAATATTGTATGTTAGCTATATTTTAATGAAAATCTTCTAGAAAATGAATAGATTTCTACTCATGAATATGGGTTCATGTTCATACATCGCTGAGTTTACATAAAAACAGTATAAAGACTGGCTTTAGTTTTGTTTTATACAAAGTGTATTAACGTATGAGTAAGTGCTCAAAGAACAGCATTTTTCCAGATTTTTTGGTTTTGTTTCCCAAAAAGGAATTCTAGATTCATAAGGTTGAGAAATACTGCATAATAACACTTTCTTAGTTGTTCTCATAGCACAATTCAGATATTAAAGTTTCTGAAGATATCTACAACAGAGAAACATGCTTAACCTTGTTTAACCTATCATTTCTCAGAGCTAATTTATTACTAAACTCTTTTCATTAAAAAATAATATATAATCTGATCCAGGGTTCTGTGGAGCACAATTTGAGAACTCTAGCATGGAAAACCATTTAGAAGGATATTCACCAAAATAGCAGGAGGATTATCTCTGGGTACTGGGATTTGGGTAACTTTTACTTTGTTTTAGTATTTTTCTCTAATATTGGGATTTTTACATGTATTATTTTACAGTTAGAATGCATAATACAATCTTTTTCAATTTGAAAATAAGAGGAACGCTCATACACTGCCTGTGGTACAACCACTATGAAAAACAACATGGAGGTTTCTTAAAAAATTAAGACTAAATTACCATATGACCCAGTAGTCCCTCTCCTGGGTATCTACCAAAAAAATCTGAATACATTTATCCATAAAGGTATATGTACCTTTATGTTCATTATAGCATTATTAACAGTGGCCAAGACATGGAAACAACCAAAGTGTCCTTTGACAGATGACTGGATAAAGAAGCTGTTGTGCTTATATATGATGGAATACTACTCAGCCATAAGAAAAGATGAAATACTGCCATTTACAACAACATTGATGGATCTTGAGATTATCAAGCTAAGGGAAATAAGTCAGAAAAAGTCGAGAACAATATGACTTCATTCATATGTGGGATATAAAACTGAAAGTAACAAACAAGCAAGACAAACAAACAAAAGCTCATAGACACAAACAACAGTTTAGTGGTTACCAGAGGGTAAGGGGGAGAAGGTGTGGTTAAAGAGAGTAAGAGGGGTCAAATATCTGGTGATGGAGGAACTGATTCTGGGTGCTGAACACACAAAGTAGTACATAGATGATATATTATAGAATTGTATGCTTGAAACCTATATAATTTTGCTAACAAATGTTACCCCAATAAATTTAATAGAAATTTTTTTTAAATAAGAGGAAAAGCTTAAAAGAAAATCAAATTTAGGGATCTTAAAAATAAATAGATTACCATCAGTTTAACTGATTTGTCATGAAAATGTTGTCAACATTGTCTGGAATTGTTTTTCCAGTCACATGGGTAGATTTGGGCTGATTCTGTCCCCCTACTCACTTCTCAGGTATTAGAGAGTATGCATTTCTGTACTGATACACTCCCTTAGAAGTTCCCCAGCAAAGAGCAGCTGTTCCATGAGGCAAGGGGATAGAGGGAGATACAGAGATGCGGAAGGTATGGATTGATAGACAGCTGGGCAGGTTAAGATTATTATAGACTAGCATCCCCACCCCTCACTCGATGTTCAGCATATGTCCACATCCTTAAATACTGTGTTTGTGTAAAAATAATGATGTTTCAGTACAGTCATGTGTCACATAACATTTTGATCAAAGACAGACTGCAAACACAACAGTGGTCCCATAAGATTGTAATGGAGCTGAAAATTCCTGTTATCTGGTGACACTGTAGCCATCGAAAAGTCCTGGTACAACACATTCCTCACATGTTTGTGGTGACTGTACACTGCCAGTTGTATAGATGTGTAGCACATACAATTATATACAGTACATAATGCTTGATAATTATAATAAATAACTATGTTACTGGTTTATGTATTTACTATACTACACTTTTTATCTTCATTTTAGAGTGCACTCTTTCTACTTATTAAAAAAAGTTTGCTATAAAACAGAATGCTGTATTGTGCCAGCAGCAGCCTCATACATCTGCTTATGTCTCTTGATTGCATCATTGTTTCCTGTGTTTGATTTAATCTTGTGTTATTTTATAAGTAACATGCGGTACAGGCTTATAGCCTATGAGCAGTAGGTTATACCACGCATCCTAGGTGTGTGGTAGACTATACCATCTAGGTTTGTGTAAGTGCCCTCTATGAAGTTTGCTAAATGACAAAATTGCCTGATGTCTCATTTCTCAGAATGTATCCCAGTCATTAAGCAGTGCATGACTGTAGTAGTGGTATCATTTCAAGACAGGAGGAAAGTAGGGATATTACCATATTTTGCTGTGTATAATGTGCACTTTATTGCACATTATATGCAATAAATATAATGGGTAGAAAAATAAGGATGCACATTATATATGGGTAGTACTAATTCTGTACCTATATAAATGTTTTTAATTCTTTTATTTATACTTATGAATTAAAAGTGTAACTCTAGAAATCAATAAAGACATCCATATGCAAAATAATACCCTGGAATAGGATAATCGGTTTTGTTGAACTTATAACAAACTTGTAACGACGAAGAGTTCTTGGCATTCTATGATGCATAAATATCATAAATTTGTTACCAGTACATAAAAATTTTTAACCTTGTATCTCTTCTTGTGTTTTGTAATTATTTGTTACATAAAATTTCTTGTATCATAATCTGTTAAAAAATTAAAGCTAAAATTTCTTTATAATACAAAAAAAAAACAAGTACCTATATATAAACAAATAAAAATTTGAATTAAAAAATTGAAACAAAAGTTTTTTTCTCCCTGAATGTTTGGGCCAAAAATGTGGGTGCACATTCTCCATGACAAAATACGGTGTTCAAGGAAAATGTGTCTGACATTTTTCTTAAAATTAAACTATCTCACTATTTTTATTTACATAAACGTTTTCCCCTGTATTTGCTAAAAGTAACTTTAACATTTTTTCTAAAACAAGCTTCAACTTGGGTAAAGATGCAGCTGAGCCTGAATAACCTGAGTTTTTAGGGAAAGCATCTCTTCATCAGCATCTGTGAACAAAACCAAAGACAGAAGTTTTGCAAGATATGCTCATATGGTGGCATTTATGGGCATTGCCTTCTTGGGCAAGACGCAACTTGGAAGGAGCAATGCTGATTCCAGCAAGAAGGTTTTGTTAAAATGTAGGCAAACTACAAATGGTATTCATATCTAAAGGGGTGCTGCCAAAGGCCTCAGGGACAACCAAAACTTAGGGTGGCACCACAGTCTCATGACTCAAGCTTAGTCAAAGTGTTATGTTGGAGTCTGTCAAGGTTAATTAAAAAAAAAACCTAAACATCTGAGAGGAACAATTGGTTCTGGACAAAGAAAATTAGAGCTAAAATTGAAAACAAAAATAAGCTTCCATTTAAAGGAAGCCTAAAAAATCAGGAGCCCATTATTATTCCAAGACAGAACTGTTAGCAGTAATCCCTGTGTATCACTCCACATTCCTGGCACAAGCAAAGGCGTTTTCAGTGTGTACAATAACTAATTTTCATCAAGATGGCTAATGTGCCAGCTCAGCCAGCAAAGATTAACTAGCACAGGGCTGAGAAAATCATGTTATTTAACACTTCCTGACTTCCAATCCAGATTAGGGAGTGGAGTTCAGACAGAATTTATGTTCACGTTATGCTGTCTAAGACAACTTACATGTTCTCAAAACCCAATCTGTGTCAGACAGATGACTCTGTCTGCTTTTTTCCACGGAAATAGAAGGTAATTTGTGATAAGAAAGACATCTACCATAAGTAGACTTCTCAGATTCCCCTAGAGATTATTGATCTCTCCCTTGACTTCAACACTGCCCTGATATTTGTGTTTGAATTTGAGAACACAGATCTAATTTTTCATATTTCTATTCTTCCACAGATATTTTTTTAGAGTGAAAATAAAAAGAAACATGAGCATCATTAACCAAAGGACAAAGTTACTTAAGTTGTCCTTCCAAACTCTAGGCTAAAAGTCACCTAATCCATCCAGAGCCATGCCAGGTACATAATGGACATGCAAAAAAGATGTCTTGAATATATCTAAATTGACTCGCCCCCTTTGTAGGTGTCTTTTTCGTAGATTTTAGCCAATGACTCCAATACATATGTATAACACTGAATTATGGACATACATTTTTCAACTTGAAAAGACTTTAGCAGGCATCAAATAATAATAAGATCTAATACTTACATTATACTAACAGTTCAGTAGTTACTACTCATTTAATCCTCACTAAAATCAAACAAGCTGGACACTTTCATTATCCTCATTTTTAAATAGACACTGAGGAAAAAGTGTTAAGTAACATGCTCATAGTCATGAAACTAGTAAGTGACAGAATCAGAATTTGAACTCAGGCAGTCTGGCCACACAGGTTGAGCTCCCGGAGCATCTTCCTGCATTTTGGTGCAGCTGCTCTTTCGACAAGCAGACTCAGTTCAGACTGACTTCCCAAAGTCAGAGGGCAGGGTCAGCATTCCTGAGCGCAAGGGCAATGCTTTTGTTTTCTAAATTTGAATACAACAAACAACCAGCTACTTGCAAATAGATTCCAAAATATATATTTATCTATAATATAGTATTTATCTATAATAAATACTATAAAAATAGTATTTATCTATAATCATCCCAAAGAAGAGATATAATAATTTAGAGGAGCGTCTGATAGCCTTCACTGGCAAGTCCTTCTTTTCATCCATCTTGCCACTGCTTCTCCATTGCCTTCACTGTATACTGAGGACATCCACCCCCTTCAGAGCAACCTTTCATGGAGAGTCTAATGGGAGAAGAGGAAGCAGCCTTGAATCAGGCATCAGTGTATCTGAGTTTTAGTCCTCGCCCTTCACTAACCAGCTATGCAAACTTATAGAAAATACTTAATCTTCCCGACCTAGAAACTAAATGAGTAAGACAGATTGTTTTTAAAAAATTAAAAACCCTTTAGTTTTATTTCAGCTTTTACATCCCTTGCTTTGAAGTCAAATTCATAAAATGCTCTTTGAACCCAAGGTCTGTATGTTTAGTACCTATGTTTTCTTCTATGCAGTTTATTGTTACAGGTGTTATGTTTAGGTCTTTGATTCATTTTGAGTTAATTTTGGTGCATGGTGACAGCTAGCAGTCTAGTTTCATTCTTTTGCACATGGCTTTCCAATTCTCCCAGCACCATTTATTGATGAGGCTGTCTTTTCTCCATTGTATGTTTTTTGCTTCTTTGTCAAAAATTATCTGTCCATATTTATGTGGGTTTATTTCTGGGTTCACAATTCTATTCCATTGGTCTATGTGTCTGTTTTTCTGCCAATACCATGCTGTTTTAATTATTGTTGGTCTTATAGTACAATAGAAATTTCTCAAAAGAGGACATACAAATGACCAATAGAGTATGAAAAAATGCTCAACATCACTAATCGTCAGAAAAATGCAAATAAAAACCACAATGAAATATCACCTCACACCAGTTAGAATGGCTATCATCAACAAGACAATTAGTAACAAGTGTTGGAGAGGCTGTGGATAAAAAAGAACCTTCATACACTGTTGGTGGGAATGCAGGTTGGTGCAGCCACTATGGAAGGCAGTGTGGATATTCCTCAAATAATTAAGAATAGAATTACCATATGACCCAGCAATCCTTCTCTTGGATATCTACACAAAGAATCTGAAAACATTTATCCATAAAGATATATGTGCTTCGATGTTCATTGTAGCTTTATTTATGGTGGCCAAGACATGGAAACAACCAAAATGTCCTTCAATAGATGATTGGATAAAGAAGATGTGGTATATATAAACAATGGAATACTATTTGGCAGTAAGAAAAGATGAAATAGTGCCATTTGCAACAATATTGATGGATCTTGAGATTACAGTGCTAAGCAAAATAAGTAAGATAGAAATATTCGAGAACCATATGATTTCACTGATATGTGGGATATAAAACTGAAAACAACAAAGGAACAAGACAAACAAATGAAGAAACAAAAACTCACAGATGCAGATAATAATTTAGTGCTTACCGGAGCATAAGAGGGGCGGGGAGTGGTAGATGAGTTATAAAAGGGTTCAAATATATGGTGATGAAAGGAGAACTGACTCTGGGTGGTGAACACACAATGTGATGTATAGATGATGTATTACAAAATTGTACACCTGAAACCTTTGTAACTTTAGTAACCATTGTCACCCCAATAAACTGTAATTAATAAAAAGGAAAAACCCTTTAGTTTTAAATAATTTATGTGATAGAGTGCCAAGCACAGAGGATAGGTGCTGGACAAATATTTGTTGCACTAAATAAGCTTTTGGCAAGACCTTCAATGTTTTAATCTCTTTCTACACATTCTTGAATTTGTCCTCTTTCAACCATTAACTATGTTGGCTTGGTTTTTAACTTGGGAGAGAAGGATAAAATGTGCTAGCGAGAACCACTTAACTTTCCCAGTAACATCAGTAGGGTAACCAACCCTCATCTCAAAAAATAACTGTGAATTTCTACTAATAATACTCCTACTCAAATTTCTAACATGGTGATCGTTAAAAAATATTCTAGATGGAATACTATTCTGCCATAAGAAAAGATGAAATAGTGCCATTTGTGACAGCATGGATGGATCCTGAGATTATTATACTAAGTGAAATAAATCAAACAGAAAGTCGAGAACCATATGATTTCACTGATACGTAGGATATAAAGCAACAAAGGAACAAGACAAACAAACAAAAATTCATAGACATAGACAATAGTTTAGTGGTTACCAGAGGGTAAGGGGGCAGAGGGGTGGTAGATGAGGAGAAATGGGATCAAATATATAGTGACAGAAGGAGAACTGACTCTGGGTGATGAACACACAATGTGATATATAGAGGATGTATTACAGAATTGTGCACTTGAAACCTATGTAACTTTACTAACCATTGTCATCCCAATAAACTTCAATTAAAAAATAAATAAATAAATAAATAAATAAATAAATAAATAAATATTCTAGAATCTTTGGAGAATAAAATGATATCCCAGATCTGAACTCTAGCTGTCCCCTTCCTCTCATCATAGCATACTCTAAAGTCCTGGAGATAAGTGTTCAGTTGGCACAGTGTGGGTCTCACGCCCACACACTGAATCTACCCAGGCCAAGTTGAATAGATGACCCCCTTGACTATTATAGTAAAAGGGAAAAACTGGGAAACATTTTACATTGAGGTCACAAATGATCATTATTCCCCACAAAGAATTCCAGGTTCTAGTGCAAAAGGAATGGAAAAATGGGAAACCAAACAACAAACAAACATGCACTAAAAATAATAATGCATATTATTCAGCTTTTCCTTTCAGCTTTTCCTTAGTAAAATCACAAAGTGACTAACCATTTGTTATTCTGATGTAATGTGATCTGGCATATTGTAGCCAGATTTAATAGATTACTATCTTCCTGATGAACCTGAGGATAAAATGTTTGGACTGCATTGAAATATTCATTATAAAGAATCCAGTATGGCCCTTTTTTAATTGTTTCCAGACTTTGCTTATAAAATAGTCCTGTTTGGAATTTCACCATCACAATAGTATATTGAAATCTGTGTATAATTCTGTAAAAAAGAAAATTATTTCACCTTGTTCCAAATTTATTTAACCATGGAAAAATTATTTTAATTTTTTTTCAGTTTTACTAAGAAATAACTGACATACATCACTGTATAAGTTTAAGGTATGCAGCATGATGGTTTGACATACTGTGAAAGATTACAATAGGTCAGGCTAACATTCATCTTCTCATATAGATACAATTTAAAAAATAAAAGAAAATTCTTCTTGTAATGATAGCCTTACAATTGATTCTCTTAACAACTTTCCTATATATCATATAGCAGTGTTAGCTATAGCCATCATGTTATATATTTATTTATCTTACAACTGGCAGTTTGTACTTTTTTACTACCCTCTTCCAATTTCCCCTCCCCCCAACCTCCACCTTTGGTAATGGCAAGTCTGATTTCTTTTTCTATAAGTTTTGGGTGTAGGGTCAAAACTGTTGTAGCTTGTTTGTTGGGAATATTTTTAGATTCCAGATATATGTGAGGTCATACAGTATTTGTCTTTCTCTGTCTGACTCATTTCCCTTAGCATAATGCCTTTAAGGTCCATCCATGTTGCCACAAATGGTAGGATTCCCTCATTTTTTAATGGCTGTATAATATTTCATTGTATATGATATGTGTATGTGTATGTGTGTGTGTGTGTGTATATAAACAATTTTTTTTATCCGTTCATCCATCAATGGACACTTAGGTTTTTTCCATGTCTTGGTTATTATACATAATGCTGCTATGAACATGGGGGGTATCTTTTTGAGTTAGTGTTTTCATTTTCTTCAGGTAAATACCCAGAGTTGGGATTTCTGAGTCATATAATAGTTTTATTTTTAATTTTTTGAGGAAACTTTATACTGTTTTCAATAGTGGCTGTCCCAATTTACATTCCCATCAACAGAACACAAGGGCTCCCTCACGAATACGTTATTTCTTGTCTTTGCTAATAGTCATTCTAAGAGATGTGGGGTGATATCTTATTGAGATTTTGATTTGCATTTCCCTGATGATTGGTAAACTTGAGCATGTTTTCATGTACCTGTTGGCCACTTATAACTCTTCTTTGGACATAGAGTTCGAGGTAGTAGACTCTACTTTTTCACTGAACAAATATCATTTTAAAGGGATGTTTAACAGAGCATGCGTATCAGAATCTTTTGTGGAAATTAAAATATATGCATATATATTTATATATATATGCAAAATATATGCATATATATATATCTCCCAATTCCAGTTGACGGGAAGATAGCGGACAGAAGTAAGGGATAGCTGTATTTTTTATATCATGAGAAGTGATTTAAAACACTCCAATTCCCGACGAGTCATCATCAAAATGGCGGCATGAGGTGAGCCTCTGGAAATGTCCCCTGGAATTTACAACAAATTGAAAAACTGTAACCCCACAAAGGACTCCCTGCACAGTTTCTCAGACAATAGTTTAGTGGTTATCAGAGGGTAAGGGGGGAGACGGGTGGTAAATGAGGGTAAAGGGGATCAAATATATGGTGATTGAAGGAGAACAGACTCTGAGTGGTGAACACACAATGGGATTTATAGATGATGTATTACAGAATTGTACTCCTGAAATCTATGTAACTTTACTAACAATTGTCACCCCAATAAACTTTAATTTTAAAAAATAAATGAATAAAACACTCACTCCTAGTTGGAAATCAATAATCTAGAGGAAGACAACAGTCCTATAGAACCCAGCATGAACCAGGCTCCCTCAATTGATATGTGGAAAGTATTAGCCATATTCCTCTTTATTATTCAAAATGCAGATTAACAATTAGATAATAATAAGTACAGATAATAAATAATCTGCATATTTTAGTGGTTTGTATTAGAGGGTATACGAAAATAATAGCTGTTTTCCAGATAGTATATAGCCACAAAGGAAAGAAATCTGCAGTAATATATAACAAAGTAAAATTGGGTTGCTATTTCTCATTTAAAATCTTACCACTTAAAAATTTAAGGTGCCCTACTCAGGTTGCTTCTCTTTCAATTGAGGAATATTAAATAGAAATCTCGGGATTGTATAGTGTTGGTGGGTTTAAAAGCCCTACCATTCCAGAATCATGTTTCTTTCTTTAAATGTAACTTTTTGAAGACTGAGTTTTGTCCCTTTCTGTTTTTTTTTTTTTTTTCTTTCTGGTTTTGATTGCTGCCATGGACTATTTTCCCCTAGTAATTTTTACTTAGTTGTTGTTTATTTCATTATGAATTGGAGCAAGGAGATTTTACAAGGCAGCTTCATTTCACAATCTTATCAAGAAATGTTCCCTTATATTTTGTATTTACGTTTATGTAATTATTTATATTTAACTTTATGTTAGTTAGTTCTTTTCAATTCAATTACTTTGCTGAAAGTTTCAGAACTTCTTATACTTATCTAAATTAGAGGCTGTAGAGCTTTCATTTTGAGGAAGAAAAGACCTCAAACCAGAATATGAGTCTCCGTTTCAAAAGAAAATCAGCTTCAATTAAACAAAAAAACAAAACAAAATAAAACAATAAAACCTGAAACCATTCATCTATATCTGAGGGAATTTTTTTTTTTTAATTCCAGCAATATGTTGTACATATCTTCTCTTAGTTGGTGAGATAAGCTAGAAGATACAGAATACATATGACCCAGGGAGCTAATCTAAGGACTATTTTCTAACTATGCTCCAATGTTACTGATATTTTCTGCTGTGTTTTCCTACTATTCAACATAAAGAAATAAGAACTACATTGTTATCAAATTCTTAATTAATATAAAGGCCTGTTTTTACACATCTGCTCTGTAAACTTCTAAATGCTTTCATAGATATAAAGAACCATGAAATGTATTTTTTATGTGATTCTTGCTATTCAAAAACTGGTGACAAAAACAATGTAATTTTCATTTTCCTCCCCAAAACTATGTCCTTGTTTCTGCCAGCTCCACATACACTACTCTGTTAGTCCCAGTGCTTGAAATAGCAGCTCTCTGTCTCTGCTCTGACATGTTTAAAACAAAAATTGCTTCTAAAGTCATAAATCCTGTAACACAACTCAAAACTTTGTTTATTCTCCAACAAGGTCAACCTGTTTAAAAAAAAAAAATGTCATTGGACTATTAGCTTTAATTATTTTCTTCTCCCCTCCCCTTTATCTTCACTTCTTCTCCCTTTACTTATGCTCTTTCCCTTTTATCTGAGCTTAATACTTATAATTTTCTGCTCCTATCTCATGGTGGTCAGGTCATCGTGCACCCTACCAAGGATGCCAAAGAGCATATAAAACTGTTCTCTGATTTCCAAGGTAAATCATTTTGAGCATTATGCTACAAATGGTGTTCTTTTTCCACTCTCCTATTGTATTTTTATTGGCCCTACGTAAGTTTTGTTCTGTGTACTTATCCTCAAAAAAGGAGATTCCTATAAAGACCTGCTGTTTCCAAAAGACTAGGGAAATAGCAGCTCCTTGGCCCTGCTTATTCTTCAGTTGGATGCCAGTCAAAATTCCATCTGAGACTCACTGTGGAGGAGCAGGTTCCTATGTCAGTTTCTAATCCAATTCCCAGTGTCTTTGAGACCTTCATGAAGGACAGCTAAACTTACATGAGATCATCTTCAAATCCCGCTCTCTAGATGTCTGATATTCCTAACAGACTATGTGCATGTATAATGTACAGTCTTCACTGAAACCAGGACTCTTCCTATTTCTACTCCATCAACCTTAGTTTTAAATGTCCCAGGGTGCAATGATCACCCACCTATCTCTCCCGGCTTCCTAACCTGTGAAAGCTGAGGCCACTTGTATCCACAAAGCTTAACTATCAGAATGGAGTATCAACATGCCTTAACTATGTATTCCAGGACGTTATTAAAGGAAGATAGGAATATAAATCAATAATTTCATTGATTGCTTCAGTAAATTCCTGCAAACCAATTTATTTTTTAAAAAAATAAAAATTTAGGCAAACACCCTGCTTATTGAGACTCACTCAAGACCCTCACTCCACTGAATTCACCAATCCTAAACTTTTATGCCATAAATTTTGCTCAATCCCAATATATCCCCCACCTTGAAAGACCAGCTTTAAGCCACTTGATACTGGATACTAACACCCTATAAAAATCCTTCCTTGACTTCCTTCTTCTAAGACTCTTTTAAGATAATAAAGGTAGTGTTCTTCTTTATTGTATTAGGTCTAAAAGTATAGTTTTGATTGATAAGCATGTTTTCTGGTAGTCTTCTGGAGAGTTGACCTCTAGAGACACTCGTCATTTTAGTGATCTTGTTTTTTTTTGTTTGTTTGTTTGTTTGTTTTAATATGGAGGAAAAATGGGAGTAGAAGAACAGTATTATGCTCCTCCAAAAACATGGGTAGAAGGTTTGCTTGCCTGGTTTTCTAGCTGATTCACCACCTGGGCCTAAACCTGAAACAAGTAAGGGAGATGACTTCCATTATTTCAGGTATATGGTGTTTTTTGTTGCTGTTGTTGTTATATTAGGCAAAATACAGCTAAGCTAGATTCATAGTTGTGTTCTTATCAATCCAGATAGTGGCAATCTTATTGTCTTTGGTTTTCTCCAAGAATCTGCAGCAGGTTGTCCCTAAGAGTTACATTTGGATTCTGTTTCGATTTTTACTTCATTTTTATCTTTTAAACTATTTTGGAAGAAGTTGAAAGATATTCCATAAAGGGCTTTTAGGCAAATGTCATTTTCAACCAAAAGTTTGTGCTCCTTTTCAAAGCAAAATACCTTTGTTGTCATTCAAATTGGCCATTCATTTGTGTTTTTTTCTTCTTTTCATTAAACCAAGATTTATGGAATATCTAGCCTGGACCAAGTACTGTGAAAGATATTGAAGATTTGCCTTCCCTACTCTCAAGGATAATATGTTAGAGTAGTCCTATGAAAAAAATACCTGTTATATACCTGCTATTAATGTGGACATAGATTTTTCTCCTTGAGAAGAAAAAGGTATTGTATAATAAAAAGTAGGATTACATGTTAGAGAAGAACAAACGGTGTTAAAAAAGAAATTCCAACTATTTAAGCTAAGAAAAGGGCTCTTGCCTCAAAATTTATTTTGAAAAGTCCACCTTTCCAACAGATTTATTTTATCATGTTTCCTGTAGAATAGTCTTATAAATGGTCACTTCTATAAACACTTGAGAAAAGTTGCAATTGTTCCAGGGTGGAAGTGCATACTGACTTCACTTTCATTCCTTCCCATGTACCTCCACGTCAGAAGGCAGCCCATAAAAGCAATTACAGAGAACTGGTGTTTTATTGTATTTGTTGGAAATGATTTTCAAATAAATCCAGTAATTATATCCTGAAGTCCACTTACATGGGCTTATATTATGAGTATTACTGAAGTAAAATTGACTTCTAAGAATATTTAACAATGTGTTAGCTTTCCCATCAATGTAATTTATGTTGGGCCAATTGCTAGAGTTGATATTGGTAGTCTAAATTAATTGTTTACTAACAGCCAATTAATAAAATAAAATAAAAACACAAGAATTCATGTTAGGCAGGATTTAGACTCAGAATTACTAAAGAAAAAGCAGAATTTATTGCTTTCAGTATTGTATCCCACATATCAGTAAAGTCATATAGTTCTCGACTTTTTCTGTCTGACTTTCTGTCTCAGAATAAATTCTGAGATTTCACTTAGCATGATAGTCTCAAGATCCATGATGTCACAAATGGCAGTATTTCATCTTTTCTTGTTGTCAGAGTAATGTTCCATTGTATATATGTACCACATCTTTTTCCAGTCATCTGTCAAAGGAAACTTTGGTTGTTTCCACATCTTGGCCACTATGAATAATGCTGCAATGAAGACAGGGGTACATATATCTCTACAGATAAATGGAGATATGATGGATGACTTCTCCAGTGTGGGATGATCTTTACTCTTGATTTTTTAATGACAACCTCTATTTATTTAGTAAGCCTTGGTATGAATAGTCCTGAAAGTGCCAATATAGTGTGAATGCATTTTTCATCTCCTGCTAAATGCAAATATTTAATAGGGAAAACATCTAAGAATGCTGAGTACATGCAGACTATGGGGATTAGTATTAAAGAATACTAATGAAGATAGGATAGGGAACAGACAAGGAGATTAAAAAAAAATAAAAACACATATATTGTCTCCTCAGGAATTGCCTAGATTTGGCCCTGCATGCAATGCCTTTTTTGCCCATGAACAATAAGAGTTACATGTCAGTTAGTTTCTCAATTTTATTTCATCCACTATGCACCTCAATAGCTATTAAAAGGAGAATGTTGTCTAGTTTCCCTGAATACAGAGGGGGAAAAGGACTTTCATGGTAATCTAATACCAAAGTGATTTTGAGGAAAGGGAGATATTTTTCCATCCCCAGAAATTACTCAAATTCTATTCCAGCTTTAGAAATATTTACTGAGGTCAAATTCCACAAGTTAAATCCCAATTTTTGCACACAGCATAAAACCCTCTGTAGGCTGGCCAGTTCTAAGATCATCTTGATATTAAGGTTCAGAACAGAGTTTGCTCAAAGTAGGCCTGAGAAGTTTTCAAGAACCCAACCTCTGAGATTTGACCAGGATATTGAATCTGGAATTCCCTGTCCATTTCAGTGTCAAACTATCCTCTGAAATGAAGAGAAAAGGATTTGACAACTTGTCAGTTCATATCATCTATACGCATTTTAAACAAAAGGCAGAATTTCTTAAGAGGCATCATTAAGATATGAAAGAAAAGGTTACAAACTTCCCATTGGCAAAGAATCTCTGTGGGATGAAGTAGGTGAGAGTCTGCCTTGATGTAGAGGATGGCCCTCAAAAAGTCCCCTCCAACGCAAGATATTTCATGATTCAGCAGTGAACTTCCATTGTACACAAGTTGTACTGAGATCATTGTTGTTCATGGTTATAAGTATTTCTACTAGGAATTTTGTCTTGTGTTTGTGATTTTATTTAATGGAACTGTAAACACCATAATCAACAAAAGAGAACAAGGTGAATACAATCCCTTCCTACCACCCTGAAGAGTGGTAATGATGCAGAAGGCAAGGAAAGGAAGGAAGCGAGAAACAAAGGAAGTGACTGGCAGGAAAGGAACAGCGGCCGTATAGGTGAGCAAGAGACTTGTAAAAACAAAGACAAGAACAAAACCAAAAATGAATGCCCCAAAACTGATGTGATGAGAAAATCCTATTAATTTCTTTATTCCACAGAAATGTAGTTATAGACTGACCAAGGGCAAGGAGGAACCTGAGTCTGAGAGGAAGGCAAATATTTAATATGAAAGTAGGAAGAGAGGATATACGGTATCAGCCTCTAAAATCTTCAAAGGTACCGTGTTCAGATGGTGTGAGCCAGTTTGAGACCTCTCAAAATAAGAAATTCCTGGAAACAGAGGGAGGAGGTTGGTAATGAAAGAGGTAGAGAAATGTTATTAGCCAAAGCAAAGGCTTTCAGCAATTTGGAACTCCCTTAGGGTTAAGCTTGCATGCCAAGAACTTTTTCGTGCCAAGGGCTTTTCAAAGAAGTTTGAAAGTGGAATAAAAACACCTGTCAGGACTGTGGGTGAACCCTTCTGGACAATTTGGCAACAAGAGATCCCCTTGCTCTGTGGTAGAGAATGCAACAAGTTACAAGCTGTAATTATTGAGTAATCTGTGGTGTAGAAGGCATAGTCTACATGGACCCTCCTTCCAAAGACTGAGACTGACCTGGCACCTGAATTATACAGTTCAGTTCTGTAGCCTAGAGCCTTCCTCTCTTTAAAAGCATGAGAATGTGTTTTCTATTTGAACCAGTTGAGTAGGCTAACTACAACAAATTGTGCAGCATCAGTTCCCAACCAGGCCTCACCACCTCCAGTCCCTATACTTTCCACAAAGGGATGGGCCCATGCGTGACGCCTATAGAGTGCCCTGATGAAGTCTGCATAACCAGCTGTCAATCCCTCCCTGAGCAAACTCAAAAAGTAGACAAAATTAATATCTTTCTAACACTTTCATGAGGTACACCTGAAAATAAATAAATAAATAAATAAATAGATAAACAAACAAACAAATAAATAAATAAGAAGACTTAAAACCAGGAAGGGAAGGTACACAGCCAGGAACAACATCTCAGATCACAGCACAGAATGACTCTGATGAAGATGAAGGTACCACAGGCAACACTGGGCCCAAGCTCACCCCACAGACATCACCAAAACTGGACATCAGTGCACAATAAACAGGATGTGGGTGTCACCACTCCAACCACCCTTTGCCAGAATTGATTCCATATTATCCCTTACTCTTTTTGTCACTAGATTCTTTAATAATTATAAACTACATTTTTATTATTCTAATTTTACTTATATATGGTTATTATAAATAAAACTAAACTTTTTCAAATAATCTACAATTCAGACTTTCTTTTGAGTCATGTGGGCTTACCCTACAATTTTATACCAAATTAATTAATTTTTCTTGCAATCGAATAAATTGTGCTTATCATCACACAAAAAATAGACATCTTATCATGAATAACGTACGTGACGTCTATAAAATGTCGGAGAAGCCAAAAAGATCGAAAAAGTTTGAATTTTTAAAAACCATTTTTGTCTTAATTCAAAATTGTGATGATTTGAGAGAAAACATGAAGTAGTTAACCTAAAAAAAAATGGCTCAAATACATCCATATTCATCCATGCGAAATAACATCTTGAAAATATTTAATATGATAAAATGCTCATATTTTTTTGTTAAATGAAAAAAGCAGATGACACAATAATGTGACTACTGTGATCTTACTTTAGTGTGTGTGATGGTATGCACACACATACACACGCACACACACATTCATGCATAGAGATAGGAAATACATTCCAAAATTCTTAATATTTTTATTTTTAAAAATGTAAAATAATTTTAAATCACAATACATCATCTTTCTTCTTAAAGTGGTCTACTATTGGGTGGCAAGAGTACTTCATCTTGTTAGAATTAGTTTGGCAATCAAATGCTTTTGGCAATCAAACACTTCTTAAATTTTTAAGTCAAGTATTGAAAAAAATTGATAACTATTACCTACTTTTGGCACTCTTCCCTTTTGTACTCAATTTTAATTAAAAATGTATATAACTACAACCCTAATAAAGTTCTAGACATGTGGAGCTCAGTTGTGGGGCAATATGACTATTTAAACAAATTAAATAATTCAAATCTTTACTTCTATCTCACAATGTTTACTTCTATCTCATAACCTCCAGCAACACTTTCCATAGTCCCCTTTCCTATGACTACACACCTAGACTCCAGAGACTTATATTCTATAGCCCTCAACTCTTCATTTGTCCTTCATTGCCCTTGATTATACCTCTTGTTTCTGATCTCTCTCTCTTTCACAGGAGAATTTGATGCTATTTAGGAAGTAAAGAATAACAGACAGGAGGTTGTCTCTTAAATAATGAGGTAAAATCTGATAACATTTACGGATAGAGGAAACAAAGGAGAAAATAGCTAAATCAATTGAGTACTTATGATTGTTGAAACATGTACAAAGTACCTTAATGAATTACCTCTCTTGATAGTTACCACAAACCAATGAAAGTATTATAATGAAAGTATTATAAAGCTCATTTAATAAATAACTAAACTAAGGCTTCTAAAAGCTAAATTACATGTGCAAAGTCACAAAATTAACACATAGTAGAGTTGTCATTTGAATACCAAGAGAGCACATGAAATTAAATGTTTAGCCACTTTAAGAAAGAATATATAATGACTTCAATTTTAGACCCTTGGAAGGAGAGGTGTCCATGAATCAACCAGTGAATATTTCTAGTTGGAAATTGGATAAACAGATCTGACTCTCAGAGAAGAGCTTAAAAGTAGTGATTATTAGATAACTACCATGTTTTCCCGAAACTAAGACCGGGTCTTATATCAATTTTTACTCCAAAAGATGCATTAGGGCTTATGTTCAGGGGATGTCACCCTGAAAAATCATGTTAGGGCTTATTTCCTGGTTAGGTCTGATTTTCAGGGAAACACAGTAGAATAAAATCTTTAAAGAATATCATAAACCAGTTAGGAATTTTTCTTTTTTTAATTTATTGGGGTGACAATTGTTAGTCAAGTTACATAGATTTCAGGTGTACAATTCTGTATTACATCATCTATAAATCCCATTGTGTGTTCACCACCCAGAGTCAGTGCTCCTTCCATCACCATATATTTGACCCCCCTTACCCTCATCTCCCACTCCCTCACCCCCCCTTACCCTCTGGTAACCACTAAACTATTGTCTGTGTCTATGAGTTTTTGTTTCTCATTTGCTTGTCTTGGTCTTTTGTTGTTTTTGGTTTATATACCACGTATCAGTGAAATCATATGGCTCTCTGCTTTTTCTGTCTGACTTATATTGCTTAGCATCATACTCTCAAGATCCATCCACGTTGTCACAAATGTTCCTATATCATCTTTTCTTACCGCCAAATAGTATTCCATTGTGTATATATACCACAACTTCTTTATCCATTCATCTATTGAAGGACATTTTGGTTGTTTCCACATTACGAATTTTATACCAACAGTTGGACTCTGTTTCTATCTCTAATATTAACAAACTGTGAAACTGACAGGTAAAATGAAAGAATGGGACAATACATAGGATGTTCAAGGACCTTATCTTTGACAATTTATACTTGTAAGATTCACACACAAAAAAAATGTTACATTTCAAAAATGAAATGTAGTATAGTTTTGAAATGTGGTATAGTATAGTTTTCTATAAAGGAAAATCAGAGAGAAACATACTGCAAAAATTGTTGAGTTTCCTAGGGAGTCACCAATTTTGGGATTTACACCAAGACAGGAAGTAAGAAAATCAACAGGAAGCATAAACCTCTATCCAAAATAAAAAGTTCTTCCTCAAGCTTCAAAAATTAATTTTTGTGATTTCAAATATCCTGTAGGCAGAATTGGAGATTAAATTCAAACAAATCTATAATTACTCACTTGGAAAGGTGACTGACTACATACTACAATAATATTTCAACTTCTCCGTAAGTGTCTATGATTCATTTTGTCTCCTAGACAAGTTAAATAAAAGTCACCAAGGGTAGAAACTTGTCAGTGAAGTAAGAGGGGCAACTAGAAATAACTAGGAATAGCAAGACGGAAAATACTGGAAGAATATGAAACAAAATAAGAGTTGGATAAATGATCTTTTTCAGCCATACATAATGATTCTATGATTTTTATGGTACGTAAAACTTTATTGAGGTAGAATTTACCTACTATAAAATTCACCCATTATTAGTGTACAGGTCATTGATTTTTGTAATGGATTTACAGAGTTTTAGAACATTTCCATCACCCTAAAAAGTTCCTTCAGCTGATTTGCAGTAAATCCCTGTTTGCAACCTAGTCTCAGGGAACCACTGCTTTGACTTCTGCCTTTTCTAGAAATTTTGTTTAAGTGGAATCAGGCAATATATCGTCTTTGTGTCTGGCTTCTTTCTTTTAACGTATTTTTTGTGGTCCATGCATGCTATAGCACATATCAGTGGGTTTCTATTTATTCCCAAAAATATTGTATGGACATATCACATTTTACATATCCATTCACTAGTTGATGAACACTTGGATATTTTTCCAGTTTTGGGATATTATGAATAATGCTGCTATGAACATTCATATTCCAAGCCTTTGTATAGACATATATTTTCATTTCTCTTCAGTGGATACTTTGAAGTGGAACTGTTATATCATATGATTCTATAATTCTAACAGCAAAATCTTTAGAAAAGTTATTAAAGGAAAGATATTTTGGAAGCATAGCATCAAACATAAAAAGTAGCCAAGTTTCTCTCCCAAACTGTCATCCTCATTTCACACAAGCCCATTGTTTATTTTTTCATTTTTAGTTCTCTCTCCAGTGGTCAGTCAAGCAAAACCACTGCACATCACAGAGTAGATTTTTTGTTTGTTTGTTTATTCTTTGAGAACAGCCTTTTCTTTGTCATTTAGAAAATAAGAGTCGGCAAATAAAATCAAATTCGTCACCTCTAGCTCTTCTTTCTCTCACGCACTTTCCCAACAGAAATTCATGGAATTTAGACTTATTTTAAGTAAACGGAGACTAGTCAGCTCTTTATGAATTTTGAGAGAGTTAATAAAACTACACACAAATTTTTCTAGCACTTTTTTTTCTTTGACCCCTTCCCTGCTTTCTCTTGCCTCTCTTTATTCTTTAAATATCCATTGCCTGGCCACTTTTTGGTCTGCACATCCCCAAGATAATCTCACCTACTATTCTTCATATATTCAGGACTCCCTCACCTGTATTCCCTAACTTCTCATCCTATCTCAAGACTTATATTTGCTGCTTCCTCTTTAATCATCTACTCAGTAATTGACTACAACTCACCATTTCAAAAACTGAATTCCTCATCTTTATCAATAGACCTGCTAGCCCTACTCTATTCCTTATTTTAGGAATTGGGATCACTTTCCACACAAGCCTGCAGAATAAGTCATCCTTAACGACTATTCTTCCCTTTAATCCTTCTTCATACATAATCAAATACCCTTTTGTGGATTCTACCTTCTAAAGCTCGTGTCTGATCCTCCCTTCTTTCCTAAATACAGATAACTTGATTGCATCCCTCTCATCTGTCATCTGAATTACCCACTCTGTAAGCTATTTGTTCTACCCTCGGTATTGCTTCCAGGGTGATCTTTATAAAATAAAAGGCTGATCACGTATGCAACCATTTTAAAATTCATCAATGGCACCTCATCACTTTCAGAAAGACAGCCATCCCCAAAAGCAAAAGTCCAGGACCAGATGGCTTCACTAATGAATTCTACCAAAAATTCAAAGAGCATCTAATACCTGTCCTATTCAAACTCTTCCAAAAAATTGAAGAAGAGACAATACTCCCTAATTCATTTTATGAGGCCAACATGACCCTGATATCAAAACCTGATAAGGATAACACACACAAAAAGAAAACTACACACCAATACTTCTGATGAATACAGACACAAAAATCCTAAACAAAACACTAGCAAATCAAATGCAATGATACATTAAAAAGATTATATATCACAATCAAGTGGGGTTCATTCAAGGGGCTCAAGGATGATTCAACACTCAACATATATAAATCAATCAATGTGACACACCACATAAATAAAGGAAAGGATAATAATCACATGATCATATCAATAGGTACAGAAAAAACATTTAACAAAATATACTATTCATTTATGGTTAAAACACTAATAAAATGGGTATAAAAGGAAAATTCCTCAATATAACAAAGTATATATATGACAAACCCTCAGTTAATACATACGTAATGGTGAAAAACTAAAAGTTTTTCCTCTGTGATCAGGAACAAAACAAGAATACCCCCACTGACCATTGTTATTCAACACAGTATTAGAAGTTCTAGCCAGAGCGATCAGGCAAGAAAAAGAAATAAAAGACATCCAAATAGGGAATGAAGATGTCAAATTGTCATTTTTTGCAGATGAAATGATTCTTTATATAGAAAACCGTAAAGACTCCACCAAACAACTATTAGAAACAATAAAAAAAATACAGTAAATCTGAGGGTACAAAATCAATGTACAAAAATCCATTGCAGCTTAATACACTAATAATGAAATTTCAGGAAAATAAAATTTTTTAAAAAAATCCTTTTGCAACTGCAACAAGAATGAAATACCTAGAAGTAAACTTAACAAAGGATATGCAGGACCTATATACTGAAAACTATAAGACATTATTAAAAGAAATTGAAGAAGACACAGAGAAATGGAAAGATATCCCATGTTCATGAATTAGAAAAATCAACACAGTTAAAATGGCCATACTACCCAAAGCAATATACAAATTTAAATGCAATTCCCCTCAAAATCCCAATGGTGTTTTTCGAGACATAGAATAACAACAACAAAATCATCAGATTTGTATGGAATCACAAAAGACCCTGAATAGCAAAAGCAACCCTGAGAAAAAAGAACAATGCCAGAGGGCTCACCCTCCCTGACTTCAATTTATACTCCAACATGACAGTAATCAAAAAAGCATGGTATTGGCAGAAAACTGACAAACAGAAATGGAACAGAATGGAGAACTCAGAAATAAACCCATATATATATATATATATATATACACATATGTATATATATATATATATACATATATATATATACATATGTATATATATACATATATATATATATATATGTATGTCATCATATATATACACACACACAGGTAATTTTCGACAAAAGATCCAAAATCATACAATGCAGAAAAGAAAGCTTCTTCAATAAATGGTGCTGGGAAAATTGGAAAGCCATGTGCAAAACTGCTGTCATCATATATTAAAATTAACTGAAAATGGATCAAAGACCTAAGCATAAGACCTGAAACAATAAATTACATAGGAGAAAGTATAGGTAATAAACTTATGGACTTTGGGTTCAGAGAGGATTTTATGAATTTGATCTCAAAGGCAAGGAAAGCAAAAGCAAAAATAAATGAATGGGACTATATCAAACTAAAAAGCTTCTGCACAACAAAAGAAAACATCAATAAAACAAAGAGGCAACCAACTAAATGAGAGAAGATATTTGCAAAGAACATCTCCAATAAGGGGCTAAAATCCAAAATATATAAAGAACTCAGACAACTCAACAACAACAACAACAACAACAAAAAAAATCCAATTAAAAAATGGGTGGAGGACCTGAACAGACCTGAACACAAGACAAACCAGTAGCCAACAAATGTATGAAAAAATGTTCAACTTCACTAGCTATTAGGGAAATACAAATCAAAACCACAAAGAGATACCACCTCACACCTGTCAGAATGGCAACTATCAACTAGAAATGTAATAACATGTATTGGAGAGGTTGTAGACTAAAGGAACCCTCATACACTGCTGGAGGAGATGTACATTGGTACAGCCACTATCGTTAACAGTAAGGAGGTTACTCAAAAATTAAGAATAGAATTACTCTATCACCCAGAAATCCCTCTTTTGGGTATCTACCCAAAAAATCTGAAAATATTTATCCGTAAAGATATATGTACCCCTACGCTCACTGCAGCATTATTCATGGTGGCCAAGACATGGAAACAACTGGTGTCCTTTGGTAGGTGATTGGATAAAGAAGATGTGGTACATATATACAATGGAATATTACTCAGCCATAAGAAAAAATGAAATACTGCCATTTGTGACAACATGGATGGATCTTGTGATTATCATGCTAAGGGAAATAAGTCAGACAGAAAAAGTCGAGAACCATATGATTTCACTCCTTGCGGGATATAAAACTGAAAGCAACAAATGAACAAGACAAACAAACAAAACTCTTAGACACAGAAAACAGTTTAGTGGTTACCAGAGGGTAAGGGGGACATGGGGGGAAGTTGAAAATGGTAAAAGGGGTCAAATACATGGTGACAAAAAGAGATTTGACTTTGGGTAGAAACATACAGTGCAATATACAGATAATGCATTATAGAATTGTACATTTGAAACCTATATAATTCTACCAACCAATGTCACCCTAATAAATGTAAATAAATAGACAGATTGATAAACAGATAAAAAAAAGAAAGGAAGGAAGGAAAGAAGGAAGGAAGGAAGGAAGGAAGGAAGGAAGGAAGGAAGGAAGGAAGAGAGAGAGAGAGAGAGAGAGAGAGAGAGAGAGAGAGAGAGAGAAAGAAAGAAAGAAAGAAAGAAAGAAAGAAAGAAAGAAAGAAAGAAAGAAAGAAAGAAAAGAGAAAAAGAAAAACAGCCAGCATTTTAAGCATGGTTTTCATGTTTTGTATTATCTGGCCACTATCTATCTATCAGTTCCTATCCTGCCACTTTGGAGAATCCACCACAGAGGAAAAAAATGACATGCAATTCCTCAAAAATACAATGCTTTCTTCTCACATCATGTGCATTTCTTTGCACATGCATAAGTGTCTGCCTGATATATTCACCTCTGCCTTTTCCCTATCTTCATGTTGAAAACTCAACTCCAGGAGGCTACTCCTGTGCCCCCAGAATTCCTTTGTGCTTCTAGGATCTTTGGATAAAGATCTTGTAATAACAATCTCCAGTCTGAGTTGTAGTTTTTCTTAGTTTTCTGATTCCCCCACTCAAGTGTATATTGGCTTAAGGGCATGGACAGTATTACAACAATGTTAAGGGCACAGATTTCTTGGGTTTGAATCTTGGCTCTGTCTCTTACTAACTCCACATCTGGGCAAGTTATTTAAACTCTAATTAATGTAATATAGCAAATTAGTAGAATAAAATACAAATACCATATGGTCATTTGAATAGGTACAGAAAAAGCCTTTGAAAAAAATCCAACACTCTTTTATGACAAAAACACTCAACAAA
The DNA here is from genome assembly GCF_036562045.2 of Rhinolophus sinicus. Taxonomy (NCBI): domain Eukaryota; kingdom Metazoa; phylum Chordata; class Mammalia; order Chiroptera; family Rhinolophidae; genus Rhinolophus; species Rhinolophus sinicus. Next base: position 112,707,183 of record NC_133755.1, read on the forward strand.
CTAGGAATAGAAGGACACTTCCTCAACCTGATAAAAGGCATCTATGAAAACTACAACTAACGTAGCACTTAATAGTGAAGGACTGAATACTCTGCCCATAAGATGAGGAAAAAATCAAGGTATTCCCTTTCACTACTTCTATTCAGTATTGTGCTAGAATTTCTAACCAAGGCAATTAGGCAAGAAACAAAATAAAGTTATCCAAATTGAAATGAAACTAATAAAACTACATTCATCAAGTGATTCACTGAGAGATAATGTGTGAGAATTTTCCAAAACTAATGACAAATGCAAGCCACAGATTCAAGAAGTTCAAGAAATGCAAGCAAGCTATATACAAAGAAAACTACACATAGGCACAGTTATTCAGCATAAAATTAATGAAAACCAAAGACAAAAAAATCTTATAATAAACTATACCAAAAAAATATTTCATGGAGCAACAATAGGACTGACCTCCCTCCTCCAAACAGAAAGGATGGAAACTGTAAAAAAGAAAAAAAGAAAAAAGAAAAACAATCCCACCTTTAAAATTCCAGAAAAAAAAGAAAAGAACTCTTTAAGAATTCTATACCAAGAATTTTCAAGTGAAGATAAAATAAAGATGTTTCCAGATAAACAAAAACTGAAAGAACTATTTGCTAGAAGCATTAAGGAAAAAAATTATAAATATAGTTCTTCAGACAAAAGGAAAATCCAGATTGAAACATGGAAATGCAGTAAGGAAAGAATGATGGAATGTGTAAATACATACTTAATCTTTGGTCATACTTACTAAAGCTGAACATCAGCATATCCTATGAACTGGTCATTTCACCATTAAGTATAATGCTTCTCAGAAATGCATAGTTATGTGCATCAAAAAACATGTATTAAAATGTAAAGAGTAGCACTATTAAAAACAGGCAAATACTGGGAAAAAAATGTCCATCAACAGGAGAACAGATCAATAAAGTGTGGGATATTCATACAATAGAATACTAGTCAACAGTGAGAAAAATAAACAATTCTCATACACAATAACATGGATGAACCTTTAAAACATAAAAAAGTACGTAATGTATGTTTCCATTTGTAAAAATCTCCCAAACAAGTAAAACTAATCAATGGGGTTACATATCAGAATAGCAGTTCACTTATTGGAAATGGGCAAAAAAGAGTTGCAATGGTCGATATCTTTATACAGGTAGTGGTTATATGAATATACTTGTATGTACTTTGAGAAAATTCTTCCAGCTATGCTCTATAAAATTGTGCACTTTTATTTACGTCTTTTATGTGTCAATCAAAAGTTTACTTTGAAAATGCCAGCATGGTGGTTATTTGCAATGATACATTACTTAACAGCTTTACAAATAGAAAGTTTCCAATGGTCCTTGCAAAGCCTTAAATGATGCCCCTATGTCAGCACTTTGGTATCAAGCTTGAAAGTGACACTTGAATGGTCTGAGACTGTTAGATCTTGACCACTATTTTAAATGCCTGTTAGAGTAGAAGGCCCAGTGACATCTTGATCTTCTTTAGGGATCAGATTCAGCCCTACTCAAGGTGTTCATATTTCAAAATTACCTACAGTTTAATTTTTCTTAAACATTTAATGTAAAAATCTATTACTCTTAATTACACCCCATTGCAGGGATGAAGAAATAATAATCTTTCTGATTAAAATCATGAAATAGGACTATGTATGTATGTATATTGTCTTTAGAAAAAATAGGATGTCAGTGGGTATCAATAACACTCATTGCAGAGATGTGGCTAATGTTTGTGCCAAAATATGTTGTTGCTCATTCTCAGCAGGATGTGTGCTCCATCTGCACTAGACAGGGTGGTTCCCCACACCCCAGGGCTTTGCATGTACATGCAGGCCCCTGCAATCTCTCCCCATTATTTGGGTCTTCCATGTGGAGTTATTTTGCCCACACCCAAATTAACACTGGAAAGAGAGAGACAGAGAGAGAGAGAATCTCCATGGCTTGCAAGACTATCTTTGCAGTTAATTAGGTATGTTGGACAGGCAGAACCAGTAGCCATGCCAAAGCCATTTTTTTTTTGCCTCAGATAACCCCCCTCTTTTTTGGTTGGGTATGATAGTTATCATCAGTTTTAAGCTTGTTTGTTTTGGCTGCAGAAAACAAGTTCACACTCTTGGAGGAGAGTAAGTAAAAAATAAATAAATAAATAAAAATCTCCCTTTCCAATGTCAAGAGTGAGCCAAACACTTGGCTGCATTTTCTGGACATTTTCTGGCTCTATCTCACAACATACATCATAAGGCAGAATCAGAAACTGATAAACCTGCCACACCAGGGAGGCACCACACTCTGTCTTCTGGTCCAATAGGCCAACGCCAGGCCTGCCTTCACTCCTGAGATCTGGCTAGAATAATAACATCAACCACAAGCCTTCCTGTAAAATGGCACTGATATATGACTAAACATAGAGATGAAAACCTTTAGTTTGAAAACTCTGACAATCAATTATTCAACATTATTAAACCAAACTGCTGTGCTAAAAATTAAAATTTCAAAGTGGTTTCAATTTAATAAGCCATTGATGTGCTTATTACAGATATTTCAGCCAAAGCCAGAACTTCCTTTGAAACATCAAGTCATATCACACTGCTCAGAACCTTCCATGGCTTCCTCCTCACTCCGAGGGAAAGCTGCAATCCTTACAATGGCTACAGGCCCATGAGATCTGCCCCCTCCTTCCACACTCCCTAATTTCTCACCTCTTCTTCTGAATACTCCCACCTTAGCATATTTGCACCACCTCGTCTATGTTCCTGACATCCTCTGCCCAAACACCTCCACAGCCATTACGTCTTTGCTTAATTGTCACTTTCTCTATGAGGCCTTATTCAAAGTTGCAACACCCACCATATCCGACACTCCTGATTCTCCATTATCCTCTATGCTTTTATCTTCTCTTATGGCAATTGCTACCTCCAAAAAACTACCTAATTTACTTATTTATATCCATTATTTATTGTTGTTCCTTCCTCTCCAAAATGGTAGCCCTGTGAGGGCAGAGATTGTTGTTTTATCTATCGATTTATCCCAAGCACCACAACAGGACCTGGGCCATAATGGTTGTGCAATAAATACTTTTCAATGAATAAATTACTGAAACATGAGCATTTACTCTGAATTCAGGAACTTAATAGTTGCTAGAATAATAGAACCAAGTTGCAGTCACATCCTCCCCACTTCCCAGTGGGTTGATTCAGATGAACACTGAGGCAAACAGACCCAGCGCTGCAGACCGCTGTACTCAAGCTCTAAACAAGGTACAGAAATCTTGAGAAAATAATAGGAACTAGTATTTGTTTAATGCCTTACAATTTACAAAACACTTTTACAAACATGTTCTCTTTAAAATCTCACAGAAAACTTGTGAAGGACTTATTATCCTTATTTTTTAAATGAAGAAATAAGAATCATATATTCTAATTAATTTTTCCAAAATCTCTTCATGATTAAGTGACAGAGTCAGGACTTCAAAATGGAACTGCATTGAGATCTAGGTTTACCTACCATCCCCAGCCTCTCCTATAATAATAATAATAATACACATCCTGGGAAATAGACCAGAGATACATAAATTTAATAAAGATGTTTAAAAAAATCACACACAGAGTTTGGCAAAGGACAGACAAGCACTTCCAAAAAATTACATCATGAAGGATATCAATAAACTGAGCCTTGTGATATAACCATATAGCATAACTCTGGTCACTTTTCTTATTGTAAATCAGTGAAAGATAATATCAATATACTTATCAGACAAATAAAGCCCCTTATGGCAAATCTAACTGATAATTGTAACATTTTTTAAAGCAGTTTAACTTCTAACAATCATAACAGTTCTGGGAAATGCCCAGAATTTAGCTGCTATAGATCATTTATCATAGGAAAAACTATTTTATACATATAATAAATATAACAGCTTTCATTATGCCACCATTTTATGAAAGAAAAAAAATGCCATTGCTGATAATCTAAGTATTTATTTGGGATTATTGAGTTTAAACAAAAAAGTCACTTTCTGAAGTAACAACTGGTTAAATCCTCATCTTTAGAATCAAAGTGTCTTTTACATTAATACAATTCAACATAGATGACAACCACTTGTAGCAAAGAAAGAAAACAAAGACAAGCATTATAGTAGTCTCTATTCTCAAGGAGCTGGAAATCTCCTGGGGAGAATAAAATAATTGCATTCATAATTGTAATAAAGAGAGGCACATGGCAGTGTCATAGAGAGATACAAGGTGCTGGGAGGATTCCAGAATTAAGGAAGTCACATCTGGTTGAGATATTTAGAAAATGTAAAAGGAACTGGATTAACTCTCCTGCTAAAATTAATAAAATGCCCAAACAAAATATGTGAAACAGCAGTTTTCAAAACAATGTCTAATCAAACAATAAAGGACAATAATCCATGAGATACTGGAAATATACCAGACAAGTCAACTGCTGAGCTGACTTCTTTGTTTTTTTTAATTAAAGTTTATTGGAGTGACAATTGTTAGTAAAGTTACATAGGTTTCAGGTGTACAATTCTGTAATACAATGTCTATATATCACATTGTGTGTTCACCACTCAGAGTCAGTTCTCCTTCCATCACCATATATTAGACCCCGTTTACCCTCATCTACCACACCCTTCCCACCTTATCCTCTGGTAACTATTAAACTATTGTCTGTGTATATGAGTTTTTGTTTCTTCATTTGTTTGTTTTATTCCTTTGTTGTTTTCAGTTTTATATACCACATATCAGTGAAATTATATGGTTCTCGACTTTTTGTCTGACTTGTTTCCCAGCAGCAGTGCAGGCAGACAGAATCCAAATGGAGCCTGGAGGATTCCCTGAGTTGAAGAGATGGATCTGAAAGTCAAATACACCAAAGTGGCTAGAGTTTGCAGGACAGTGCTGACCGTAAGAACTCCAGAGATCTACAGTGGAGTTTCCCCCTTGAGTATTTATCAGACAACTGATCCGTACACTCATGTGAAGAAATGACCTTAAACCAGGCAAAGAGCCATCAACGGTGATTACAGAGAGACACAGTCAGTGCTCACACAGGATTGAGAATAGTGTCTGGTCATACCAGGAAGACAGAAAAACCACATAATTCGTGGGGCCTTTGGGTAGAGTAATCAGAGGGGTCTTGCCTCAGTGGCAAAGAATAATTACTATCTCTGGACTGGTCCCATTAAGAAATCTGAAAAGCCAAGCATAAAAGAATCAAACTGCTTACAAGTATTTTAACTGCATCCCAGAACAAAATTCAAGAATATTTACAGGCATACAAAAATATCCAGTACCTAAGAAGGCAAAATTTCAAAATATTCTGAATGAAGAAAAAAGACCAAAAGAGTACATATTGTATGATTCCACGTATATAGAACTCTAGAAGAAAACTAATCTATAGTGACAGAAAGCAAATCAGTGATTAGTTGGAAAAGGGGGTTGAGAAAGATCAAGAGGAAGGGATTATAGAATTACACAAGAAAATTTATGGGGATGATGGATAATGTTCATTATTTTAATTGTAGTGATGATTTCTCAGGTGTATACATATGTCAAAACTTCAAATTGTATATTTTAAGTATCTACAGTTTATTGTATATCAATTATAGTTCAATAACACTGTTAAAACAAAATGTATAGACCTGCTTCCCTAAAAATCGTTCCCTGCTTGATCAAAATGGAGGTGCTTTTGGCAGAAATTATCCCAGGGAGTTGATTTGGGAATCAACTAGTAATATTAATTAGTTCTGATTCGCAGAAACACTTTCATTCATTCAGTAGTGATTTAGATGTGTACCCCTATGGTTGACTTTAGAGTAGTTTAGAGAGTAATTCATTGGCAGATCTGTGAAGGAAAAGTTGTTTCACCTTCTCAAAAAGTTTACTACCAAACTGTTGTCTCATATAAAATGTTCTGCAAATGCATTATTTTTAGGATCACCCAAGAACTCTATTAATCTGAATTCCTATTTTTGCTATTCACTCCACTTTTTAAAATCATAGCTGCCAAATATGCATAAAGTGTCTATTGAGAAGTTTATAACATCATTGGGAGATTAAAAAGTCTAGAATCCTTTCTGAGCAAAGAGATCTCATATCCTGCCAGAAAGGATCATATCCAAATCAACAGATGTCACGGTGAAATAAATTTTTTTAATGTACACGCAGTGTTCCAAACTTTGCAACTGATTTGGCAAACAAGGATGAAAATTCTGTTTGAGAAAAATGATAGTGAGAGAGGCCATTGGATTGGCATATATCCCTGGGGTGGGAGGAGGGAGAAGATTGTTCTGTTTAGAGTCCATTTAGTTTAATAAATGGAATACTATCAGTCTTTGAATTAATTATGTGAATGACCAACACTTTCAAAAAATTCACTCCAGCTAGCAAACATATCGTACTGGTGAATTTTTTTTTAAATATCTTTTCAATTATAACATTTTTTAGATATTGCAAATGTATCAGTTGCAGAACAGGCAAGGTTGATGAGAATGAGAGAGCCAGGGACCATGTTGAATATTTCCAAGGGAACAGGAGAACAGGAAGAAAAATGTCAATGTGAAAGTTAGTGAGTTATATTTAACAATTGCCAAATGGATTTGCAATAAGTAGTTCCATTTTTGCCTACAGGCTTTCAATTAACATTTTGTGGAATGGTAGTATAAATACAAGAGTTGATTAAGTCAGATTTAGCCAACTATTAGGTTGAATTGAAGGAGTTCACACTTTCTCAATCCTTTTATCCTGCTTGGCTCCATTCTCAACAGTGGGCATTAATTTACATTGGCAAACACATGCTTCCCACGTAAGTGCTGGAAAACTTACTTATATTAAAGACAGGAACTTTGGATTAAATTGAAGCCACTAACTCTGACATGCTGAAAGTTAGTATCTAGATAAATCAGATTCTCCTGTGCTTTAATTCTTGAGATTTTGAATATGTAAAATCTTTTTGGCTAAAATACTGTTCACTACATTTTGATAACTGCACTTCCTTAATAAATCCTTCCATTAGGGTTGATATGCTTAAGTCTTTTGTGAATTTCATAGCAATAAACCTGTAAATGAGCAATAATTTCCATTACATTTATTTTAGATAATGTGAAGTTAATTCACATTTCACTGACAGCCTCACTTAAAATTTACTTTTATTTTTATCTAAAAGTTATCGGATGATATACTATCATGAGAAATCTCTTAGATTCTCTTTAACTGGGATATGCACCATCCATTTGATGCAACTGGGGGATAAAAATCTAGATTTACAAAACAGCCAAATGGAAAGTGGCTTCCACAACACTAAAGTAATCAAACTAGGAACCTGTTAAACATCTTGTTTCCCTTATGCTTTTACAATATCTTGTGACTTTTCAAAATATGATTTTACCTACATTTCTGAAATAGATATAGTGTAAGTGTCTCTATCATCCATCATACTTAAATAGCCAAAGTAAGGCATTAGCTTATCAAGTCTGAACTGTTATAAATTTTGTAAGAGGTATTATGATGATGGAAGTGGGTGACAAAAGATATCCTAAAATTATAAATATTTCCTACTCTGGGAATCAAAAGAGTATTCCAAATAAAAAAAATTACAAAACTAAATGAAAAAATATATGCGTGGTATGTTATCAGCAAATTTCTTTAGTTACTTATAAAAAAAACCTATTTAAACAGTAATAGAAGCCTCATATCTTAACTGTAAAAAAAGAAAAGGACAAAGGCAGGAGTTACATAGAGGTTTACTTAATACCACTGCATGGAACGTCCTGTCAAATGACCTGAGTTTAACCTGACACTGTGCACAAAGTCTGGTCAGTATCCAACAAATACTTGTCTGTGACTGACAGTAGAAATCTCTCTTTCCTTCCCAGGCATTGCATTAATTTATGGGAGACTCAGAATAATTACTATTGAAAACAGAAAAAACAAATGGTTAAAACAATAATATAGGACCTAGTAAACATCAGTAACTTTATCTTTTGATTAATACTCCCAGCCAACTACTCACCCATCTATACCTTGTTCTTTCCTCAAGCTCACATTTTTCATATTCTGGTGCCTTAGCAAGTGCTGCTTCCCCCCTAAGATGCCCTACCCATCTGCACTTGCTCTTCTCCGCCTCCAATGCTAACTCCTTTGGCAGTTTGCTCTGGTCCTTCCCCCCACGGCAACCCTAGCACCTGGAGTGCACCATCCCAGCACTCATCTTCATGTGCTTTGTGTCTCTCCACTGACTCGGAGGCTGACCAGGCAGCAGCCACAGTCCACCTCTACATCTCTAGTGTCTGGCACTGGGAGCGTCAAGAAAACCCTGCACACATCATACTCAGACTCTGAGCAGTGTCAACAAATTGGTTTGGGCTACAACTGAGTTAAATGTTGTGATGCCCACATCTGTCAGATGGAATTTGGAGCTGAGCAGGTCATGTGATGACTGGGAAGTATTGAGGTCACAGCAAATGTAACCCCAAGAGTGACTTTCCATGGTAAATTCTTTTATCAAGAATTCAGAGCAACTCACTAATTTGGTTTCTCAGTTTGTCCTAGTTCCACCAGTGTGTACAACAGTTTTTATTAAAAATACTTCTATGCTCTGTATTTTAGAATAGTTTTCATTGCTTTACACTTCTGCTTTTGCAGTAATTTTCTTTTAATTCTACAGAATATTTTTAATTATTTTAATAAAAATTCCACTATCATACACATATTTCTCAATGTCCAAATAACAGATATTTTGAGATGGAAGTAAGAGATAGAGAAAGGCTTGAGTATTTTCTATTCTACAAAAGGTTACACTTGTTTGGGCCATGACCAATTCTACAAAAACATGGATTCTAATCTCTCTGCAGTTTATAGTGGCATATTTCTAAGTAGGGGAGAATAAGTCCTTTCAAGAACTTTTCAAGCCCCATAATACTATTTTAAAATAGTTTTAATTTGTCACCAAATCTTCTCCAATCCAGCTGGGTAATAAGTCACCCTCATAATTAAACTAGGAGGCAAATGAAATATGACTTTAATAAATATATTCTGTCACTTTGTTCTCTAGAATATATTTCATGCTATTTACTGTCAGTTTAAAGATTACATACTTAATCATTTTCTATAATTTACAACTACAAAAGTGTTATTTTTAGTTGAACTTGTGAATCATTCACTTACATGAAAGAGCAAAGGTAATCCTTTCTAATTTGTATGGTTATCGTTAGAGCTTCAAATGAAATTCATTTCTTCCTATTAGCAACTTGGGACTCATACCAAGTAAACTTGAAACAGCTCTAGAAGTAAAAACATGCCAAAAAAATGTATGCTAACCAACATACATTTGTTATGCTCTTAGAATTTCCAGCATAAAGTAATTCCCATCTTCAAAGATCTACATGCCATTTAAGAAGACAAGATTCAAATAAATGATATATTCAACATTCTGTAAGATGTGTGTCCAATAATGAAGTACGAATTCAGTGCCTAAGAATGTAGAGAAAGTGGCTGAAATTCCAAGGAAGACTACATGGAAAAGGATATGTAATTAGACTAGGGTCTTAGATAAGATATAAAATTTCAGAAGGGAAATAAAAATGAATGGCATGGTGTAAAGAAAGGTATAGATATGTGAACAACATAGTGTGTACAAATCACTGTGAGTACACCAGCCTGTACAAAATGGTGTTCAAAACCAGCATTTCCTAAAGTACTACCAAAAATGCTAAATCCCAGGAAAAGAATAGATAATAAAACAGTTAAGCATGTGGTCCCCAGAGACCAAATAATTGCTTCCCACACCTCCCCCTCCCCCTTGGATTGTGTAACCTTAAAACTCCCTTGTAAAACGGAAATACCAAGGATACCTTGGTATTAAATAAGCTAAGTATTCTATTAGTACCTGACACACAATGAGTATCTAATGTATGTTAATTCTCATTAGCTATTATATTTTTCTTGAAAACACTGTGTGACCAAACAGGCTTAGGAAGAAGTTGCTAAATAAAAGTTCGCAGGTTTACTTATGCCTGATTTCCCAGAGTCCTTAATATAATAACATAATGTCTTGTAAATCTCAACACATGCAGGGTTTCCAAAATGTATTAGGCTATGGAACTCTTTTTGTGTGGAGCATAACTAATCTTCTGTGCAAGATTTTGGGAAATATTGTCGTTTGTAATATAAAGTAAATGTACTTAAATGTACACTTAGCCCACACCCTTAGAGTTTATAGTGACATTGTTGACATATGAAATCAATTTTATTAATAATAATAATAATAGTAATATATACTGAGCACCATACTTTTAATCCTCCTAGTAGCAATCCTATTTTCTATATAAGGAAACTGAGTCTTAGAGAAGTAACATCTTCAGTTTCACAGAACCAGTAAGTGACAGGGCTTGGATTCGTATACAAGTTCTGAGACGCAACAAGTGATGACACTGTACTGCACAGAACAACTCTGTCTTCCTTTGTTTCTTATGGTCTCACCTTCAACTACCAGCTGGCTTATCATGGACTTTCTTTTGAAAACTACAGAGAGTAGTTTGGTTAACTATAATTTTATCCATCTCCTTAGATGATGAAGGCACTTAAGAAATCACATTCCACAGCATATTCTATCGTTTTTTAGAGAGTTTGTGGTTGGCTTTAGCGAGGCCTTCACACCCCATGAGTCTTTAGTTGCTCAAGTCAATATAGGTGCTTTGAGAAGTATGCACATTTCGCAGCTAAGTATATTATGTTTCTTTCTTTTCTTTTTCATTAATTTTGTTCCATTAATAATGCTTTGCTCCACACCGTGGAAAATCTCTTTTCTGGGAAAATGAAATACTGATGGGCAGTAATGTCAGAGACTGTTCTCCTCAAGGTGTGGTCCACTATGGTCTGGTGCTTGTTTCTGAGCTCTTTGCTGCTGTCTGTCATAGAATTCATACTGAACTTGAGATGGGCATTTATAAACCTTTACAGCAACTTGACAGAGTCATTTTACCATTGTTAAATCTACTATAAAAGGGGGACTTATAAGTTTTATGTCTTTTGGTTTCTTTATTATGAGTTTCCCTTGAATTTTAAAAAGATATTAGTGTACATAGATGGGGGAAAGTCTAGTTCTCTACCGCCAATAGTTTGAGAAGAACCAACCTAGGAGGTAGGAAATCACTTTAGAAAGCAAATTCTTGCCCACTCCAGACATTTCATCACAATATATTCCCCTAAAATGCCCAATGAGTTCCTACCTAAAATTAACTATTCAAAAAAAAAAAAAAATTAGTCACTTTAACTCTGGAATGCAAAACTGAAAGTGAGATGCAAAAGTAAATTAAATTCCTATTTTGTCCTTTTTCTCTTTTTTACATAGTTTACTTATGCAGTTTATGTAAAGCCATCCACATAAAGCTATGGATAATTATAGGGAGCAATATTAAAAACCAATATATTATGGGAAACTTTACTATGGATGTTAAATTTCTCACCTTTTCATTTTGGTGTCATGAAGAGAAGCATGAATTTCCACAAAATTTCCTTTGATGCCACTGTCAGAAATAGGATTATGAGTTGATCGAACAACAGAACTGCACCAGTATGACATATACTAAATCTTTCATATCTTACACTAACACAGAAGGAGGAAATAAGGTAAGAGTGTGCATGCTACATGTTGAAGGAGTGTGTGACTCAAAGGATGTGTGCTGTGCAAGAAAAAAGACGACTTGCCACATTACACATAGATAAGTAATATCCAACAGCATGCAAAGAGGAAACAATAAGCTGGTAGACAAAAACCAGTCTGGAGAAATGAAAGCCAGAAGCAATCATCACAAAAATTATATTACCATTTCCAAGAAAAAAAATGCAATAAAGTGTTCAAAGAAATCCCTTCAGAATTACCTATTAAAACTAATTGTTCATTATTCTATTCCGAGAATCCAGTGTCACTCAAGAATGAAAAGACTACGGGCCAAAATGGTTCTTCCTGTATTGTTGAAAAAAGAGATATAGAAAAATAAAAGAATTTCCAGAAAGTCATTAGTTGTATTTCAGTATTAAAAAAAAGAAAAGAAAATGCAACCTGTTTTATTGTTATTTGGTTTTTAAATTTGCTCAAACTTTATTGGCCAGAGAGTAACTTGGCTACTTCATTGGCACAGAAAAAGAATTTGTGTGCATGGATCTATATGTATAGTACACATCTTTACAAACAAATTCTGTGCAACATCTGCTTCCTATCTTCTCCTATTAGCTTATATGATGATCATATATTAGTTTTTCTAGTCTCACTCCACATTCTAAAAAGATCATTTCTATTTCACATGGTCTAAAACAAAAGCCACAATAGATATACAATAAAAGGCCATCTAAACAATTCATATTATGAAGAAATTATAGCAACATTGCATTCATATGCCAAGAGTATATCAAGGTTGGGCTAGGAATGGCATAGACTGCTCAACGAAACTGTGTTAGAAAAAACTATAACCCACATTATACCTTCACGTGGTAGCTGTGCGTTATGTTACTCATCTTAGGAGATAGTTTTACTCTGAGATCCCCAGTTCTCTGGCAGCTGTGTTTATACAAAAATATCCTTGCCAAATTATGTGTTGCCTTTTACTGTTTAAAGTTGCTTTCTTCTTACATCGCATGTACTGAATTAATCTCATTCATTCCTTTACTTTTACTTATAGCCCTTGTTTCTCTCACATTTCTGGCTTTTTTTTTTTTTCCATTCTGGCAAGAGTTCAAGAATTTTAAGGCAAACAAATAAAAACTACAGTTTAACTCTATGTTACTGTCTTCTTTCTTTTAGCATAATCTTGTTTGCTGAATGCAAGGAAGCGTGAGTTAGGGCATTTAAAACCCTTGTTATACCTATATTGTTAGAATAGCATCCTAGCTCTTTTCTGTTCAATCTACCTACAGCCTTCTGCCAAAATGCTTTTTAAGCTCTTCTTTCTATTATGTCACTTTTTCATGGGGAAATCTATCCTAGCTGACTCTTTCTTCCCATTTCAGGTCTAAATTTTTCTCCCTTATCATAATACCTAGTACAATCCTCTCCCATCCTACCAGCCCGTTATTTCTCCCCATTGTCCAACATGTATTTTCCACTTTACTCAAGCCTACCTTGCTGTTCAGCAAATTTGGCAGCAGCATCCCTTCCTCTAGGAGGTTGTTTGTGTTGTTCTCCTGCTCTGAATATTCTTTGACTTCCTTGTAGCTTAGGAGCTGTCTGCCTCTTGAGAAGTTCTCTTACTGCCTTTACATTTAATATTTCTCTTGTCTACATATCCTATTAATCACCAATCATTTAAAGTACATTTGTTGTATCTTTTTAATTAAATTGTAAGCCATCAATTTAGAAAACAGAAAAAAAAAAAAAGAATTACATAGACCTGGTGAGAATGCTGGTATGTGGACAATCTGATTTTTGCTAGTGAAAATGTAAATTGCTCCAATCTTAAATAAAAATAATTTAGTGATAACTATTAAAATTTAAAAACACATTCTTTGCACAACAATCCCATTTATGGGACTCACCTGAAAAGAATATAATTCTAATATAGAAAGATATATGTACAAGAATGTTCATTGTTGGGGCAGCCGGATGGCTCAGTTGGTTAGAACGTGAGCTCTGAACAACAGAGTTGCCGGTTTGACTCCCACATGGATGAGTGAGCTGCGCCCTCCACAACTAGATTGAAGACAACGAGCTGCTGCTGAGTTTCTGGAGAGGCGGCCAGTTGGCTCAGTTGGTTAGAGCACCAGCTCTCAATAACAAGGTTGCCGGTTCAATTCCCTAATGGGATGGTGGGCTGTGCCCTCTGTAACTAAGACTGAAAATGGCAACTGCACTTGGACCTGAGCTGCGCCCTCCACAACTAGATTGAAGGACAATGATTTGGAGCTGATGGGCCATGGAGAAACACACTGTTTCCCAATATTCCCCAATTAAAAAATAAAGAAGAATGTTCATTGTTGTTCTATTTGCTGTAACAGAAATATATAAACTTCCTCACTGTCTATCAGTAGGAGATTGAGTAAATGAATTGTGGTACTTTCATGCTATATTATGTACAGTTAGTTAGATCAAAATACTTTCAAAATACTTTTACCTTAGAGAATACTCACAGCATATTGCTAAATAAGAAAAGCAAGTTACCAAGTAACATACACAGACAGAATTGCTGCATTTTTACAAAAACGTAAAGAGTAGAAAGACATTTGCTGGATTAACACTGATTGTTGGTTGGGGAGGTAAAAATTGGGAATGAGAGAGGTGAACGAAGACTAACGCAAAATGGAAAAATGCATGTGATGGTCATTTTGCTCACTGATATGCAATTCTCCTCACCTTTTGTGCACAAGAAACATGAATTTCCTGCCATTTTTGTTTGCACAGGGCCATGTACCTAGCTCTGACCAATAAGCTGTGAGCTGAAATAATACATGGCATTTCTGGGTCAGGACATTTAATTGCCAGTTAGAAAACTCCAGAATTACCTTTCCACTGCCACAATGATTGTGAAGTACAGCTGACACAAAGCCTCCATCCCAGGGTTTGTAAGTGACTACAGAAACTTCTGCTGACTCATGTTGGACATGAGACATACACATAACTCTTCTTGCATTAAGCTGCAAACATTTTGGAGTTGTTCGTTACTGCAGCATAACCTAGCCTCTCCTGATGGATGTAATAAAAAGACATTAAATTGTTTGAATTTATTTATTTATTTTTTTTACTTCATGCAGGCGCATAGCTAAAAAATACTTCAATAGCCCTAAAAAGCTATAGAAAAGAGATCCTGCCTCATCCTTACTGAAACCAATTCTATTCCACAGAAGCAACTAATTTCATGCTTTTAGCAAATTTTATGGTGGTCAATTCAGTAACACTCAATAACATGCTTCTACTACTATTCCTTGGTTTATGAATTTTAAATACTGTTTCCTATTATGGTAAGTCGGGATTCTATTGTACCACAACCACCACTCCTAGCACCACCAATAATAATAGACTTACTTTACCTCTCCCTATTCCCTTATACATCACATTTTTGGTTAAAATAATAATGAATGCTTATATTATTATGACTGTGTAAATAATTATTCACAGGAATAACTGTCACCTTCAGATTTCGCTTGGCCAACATTCTGAGAATCCATTGTCTTTTAAGTTTTCTTGGTTCCATACTTTTACATTCTCTCTTGGTTCTATAGGAAAGGGCACAGGATGTATGATTTTTCAAGACTTTGAACAACTAGTACTATAATTTCTACAGAGTATATAATTTTCCCTCATAATTTTGAAAGTATTCCTCCATTTTTTTTCTAACTCGCAGTTTCTCTGAGCAGTCTATGACATTCCTAACCCTAGCTTGAAATATGATATTTTACCAACCAATCTTCTATTTCCTGATAAACCTTGGTGTGGGTTTGTTTCGTTTTGTTTCGTTTTGTTTAATTCTGGACACTTGCCATGTCCTTTAGCCTGGAAACCTATGTCCTGGTATTAATTATTTGATTTTTTTTCCAATTTTCTAGTCCTCTGTATATAATTTCTCTTAAATGAATGTTGCCCTCCAAAGAACACATAGAAAGAACCTAGACTGAGACTCAATTTTTAAAAATATCTTGTTGTCTTTTCTTGTCTTCCTTTCTATGTGTTATTTTGCTTTCTTAGACATGTTTTAATATCACCTATTTAATTTTAATTTAGGGTATATTTTTAATACCCATAAGTTTTTCCTTCTCAATATTATCCTTTATAGCATCTTATTCTAATACTACATATGCAGTGATTTTTATCTCTCTGAGGATATTAACTATAGGGATTTTTTAAAGTTTTTTCCATTCCCTTCATAATATTTTTTGTTGTTCATTTATTATAGTCTTATTTAATGAAGGAGATTTTTATCGAATATTTTCTAGTGAAACTTGTATATCAGTTCATGTCTAACAGTGAGGCTAAGCAAGGATGATTGGACATTCTCCACTCAGGGGGCGGTAAAAAAGAGGGAATATGACGGGTAGAGGGAGAAAGGGAGCTGTCAATTGGAAGGCTTCATCATACGGTGATAGGCAACAAGACAGATTTCTTACTGAGGTTCCTCCAAACATCAGAATGCCAAGGTCCTTTAGGTTTCTCCTGAAAAGATTCCCCACCTCCTGCCTGGGAAGGGTATGCCTGAGAAGAATTCTTGGGGTAGACAGTTGGAAGCAGTGGGGCTCACCATCCAGTATAATACTTCACTTGATTCCCTTTTTCAGCCCAGCAACTCATTCCTCCTCCCCTGTCTCCTTAAATCAAGACATAATCTGGTGTAATGTGTAAACTAAAATTAATTTTAGACTGTAATAAAGAATGGAAAGAACTTATTTGAGCAAAAAGAGCTGTGGCCCAGGAGGTACAGATTCAGGTAGCAACCTAAATTGTTCTCCAGCGAGAACAAAGAAAGGTAGGGCTTATAAAGGCAAAAACCAGGAAACAACGTAATTCTTTCACGCAAATGAAGGATTGTAGACTAGGGTAACAGGAGTTCATTAGTTCCCATATGCAAATGAGGGAGGTGAAAACTACAAGTGGGAGGTAAAGTCCCTATGTGTCTGGGCAGCAGTTGTTATTCCAGGATGTTTATGGCTCTAGGATGTTTATGGATCAGCCTTGAGCTGAATTAGCAGCAGGTTTAGCAATTTAACAGTAGTTCTGAGAAGTGAGGCCTAAAATGTGCATACACCCACTTCCCTAGTAACCTCCCGACTCTAATTCAAGTGGCTCTCTTAGCAATGCTTGTTCACTTTAATTTTTCTTTTAACAAATGTCTCCAAAGAAAGAAATCTCCAACTTTCTGCACTAGCAGAGGAGAAGCACTCACCAGTGCTCCAAGAAGAAACAAAGACCTACAAGTTTGCTTCCTACACAAATATTAAATTAACATTCCTGTTTTTAAGTCCCATGGCTTTTGCAGCACTTCGTGCCTCCGACTTCTGAACCTTTGTAGGCTCTGCAAGGAAAGCTTGTTTTCCTGTGGCATCCCTCCTGTAGGCACTTTCAGCTGCATTGTTCATTTAAATCAGTTACAAATCCTTTATCTAACTTCTAGCTTTGAAAAGAACGATATCTGTCACATGCTGAGTAATCTTCTCCCTCTGTCTCTTCATCCCTTTGGGTTTCCATCTGTTTTATTCCTTTATCATTATTTTAGTAGTGTTCTGAAGGGGTACAGATACAAACACTTGTGTTGCTTCTGTTATGTTTATCCAGAAGACAAATATAAAATGTTTTAAAAATAATTAAAAAGAAAATTGCAAGTTCTTTGAGGACAGGCCTCACACCGCAGTTGACCCAAAGCACTTATTGCAGCAAGGGGAAGGTAGGAGTCACCCAGTAAGAACTTCATTTATATTGAGAGGAACTTACACATTAATTACTCATGGAGTTTACTGGTATTTCAGAAACAAGAACAAAGGATTTCTCACTTACTGTGACAGGGACTCTTTCTGGAGGCATTTACAGTAAATTTGACCAGATCTTTCTCCCACTCATTCTTCTATTTGTTTTCATTTAGGATAAAAAAAGAACATTTTGTTTAGTCTTTTTCTTCTACAGACACGTGTAGGGGTGGGAAATGGAAAAGGGGTTCAGTTACCATTACTCACATGGGTTTAAGTGGCCTGGGAACTCATGCACATGTCCTGCCAAACCACAGCCAACGACTCACAAAGCACGACGCTGACTTTTTCCATGTATCCAATACCAGATAAGTGTATGATATGTTAAAGATGTTCAAGCCAAACTATTCTAAAGGACAGCAGTGGAAGGAGAAGGGCACATTTTTCAACGATCTGTTGTTTGCCCCTTTCACCACACAACCTTGGCGTATTCCGAGTCTGACACTGAGGGACTCAACAGATGGAGGAATGTGGTTTTAAGTTAATTGCACTTTTTCCTACTCACAGCCCTCAGATTTAGATATCAGAGATGCCTGAACCCTTCCTCTAAACACACAGACCCAGTTATTGCTGCAGGAGCATAACTCAGTGATGTTTGTCTAAGAAGATCCCTCCCCTATGTGCCAGTTTCACCACAAAAGCATTTATATATGATTTTTTTCTTAGAGTAATTTTTACTGGAGGTTTAGCTTCTTACAAGATATGGACTCTGTATTATATAATTCCTCATTTAGGAGTCAGTAAACAAAGATCTTTTCAAGAAAATTTATAACAAAGTTTAATCAAAGGAGCATTCTTGGACTTATAATTAAAATTCCAAAAAACCCCACAAATTCAGCTGTTTCTGCCTCAGCCCCAGTCACACCCCCACCCTTTCACAAAAACATCACTATTAAGCCATAGCAAGCAAAGGGAAAGAGAAGGGAAGGGGAGGTGCGGAAGGGAAAGGACGGAAGGGGAGGGGAGGCTAAAAGACAGGAGGGGAGATGAGGGGAGAGGAGAGAGAAAAATATTAGATAATTTTCTATACTCACAGGTAACTAATTTATCTTTACTGTAATCTTAAAGGATATGGTGAATGAGTAAGCCATTTGCTATTAAATATTTTAATTAGGTTTTACAAAGATCACATTTGGAGCAAAAGGGTGTTTTTGTTTTTTTCATAATTTGTTTTAACACCAATGCATTAGGGAAAGAGAAGTAACTGGCATTTGTTAACCATTTATTTTGTGCCGGGCACCTTGCTGTTCCTTTATGTAGATTCTCTCATTTAATCTTTACAGCAACCCAGTAGGATAAGAATTATTGTGCCTATCTTACAGATAACAAAACTAAGACCTGGTTTCCAGGGTGACTCAGTTAATGCAGGATCTTGCCAGAATTTGAACCCAAGTGTTTCTGAGTTTGAATTGTGTAGGAGACACATGGTGTGGTGGTAAAAAAACCACCGACTCTAGATCAAGAATAGCTGCATTTGAATCTAGACTACACCCTTTCCAAGTGGCCTTAGGTAAGTTGTTTCATTTCTCTGTGCTTCAGTTTTCTCATCAACAAAACAGAGATGATCAAATTCATAATTTCACAGGTACGTTGTAGAAATTAGTGAAGTGAGGCCTGCAAAGTCCTTAAGAACAGTACTTTGCAAAGAGTAACCGTTTACTATATGAATGTTAACTGTTATTGTCATATCATCTCAACTTTCATAAAAAACATTTTCTTACTTATTACTCCTACTATACAAAAAAAAAGAAATTTTATAAATAACTGAACCCATAAGAGGACATTTATCTACTAAAATTTCACTTTATACGTAGGAATTGAATTTGCCTGGACATTTAGCCAAATTGGAGGTTACAAATAAACTTAGTCATCCTGTTCATTTATGTATCCCAAAGGACTTCCAATATCTCCTTAAAATTTCAAGTATTTTCATTGGACCTGACACACATATTTTGATATTTTAATATTTGAAGCATAAGAGCTAGTTAAGAAGTAGAGTTGGCTGACATTATGGACAGAAAGTACTTTTAGTTATCTATATTAAGAAGAAAAAAAGGCTCAAGTCTCAAATATTGAATCTTAGACCTAGGAAAGACCCTGGTAGATGAAATAGTACAGTGAAGTTAAGTTCATGTTCTTAAATACTTCTTTGCTTGGTATCTGACAGATTCAAAATGCTTTCACACACATACTTCAAGAGATCTGTTATATTCCTGGCATCACTATTTGTTCTCTGCTTGAATATTTCTAGTGATGGAGAGCTCATTGCTTTGGGGACAAGAGGATTGGGGAAATTAATACTTGAAACCTGCCATATCAGGTCAGCATCTATTGGAGATTTTTTTCAAAATAAATTTTATGAATTCTGCCCTCTCTGTGGATACTGGCTTTCTTGGAATTGATTAAATTGGCTATGCATTTATAGTCTTCAGGCAGTTTTTCCAACCCATAGAATGAACGTGTTCATAAAGCTCTGAGTCCCATGAACATTTAGGATATGTTGTTTTAATGCAGTCTCCAGGTTAATTAGCATGCAGCCAATGGGACAATGTAATAGGTGGCATGGTAAGTGGGGGAAATGAAAGAAACCAAAACCCATAGTTTTTAAAGGATTTCCTACCAACAAAAGTGTGCTTACATTGGCTTATATTTTTCTTATAAGATTAAAGTAAATAAGATGTACTCTTACAAAATATCAGATCAGGTAGATTCTGTTGGTTTGTTAAGTAGTTTATGTTTAAGAAAAACAAGACAAAACAAATTACTTTTGAGTTGCCAATTTATTTTCATAAATATTTTTATTGAAGCTTAAAAACTTATGAATGACTTCACTGCATATATGTTAACTTGTGTGTGTGGGGGGGGGGTCCAGAAATTGAGGCCACAGGTGGATGAAGATAGATGTGGACCTAGGTGAAGAGTTATTTCAACGAAAGATGTTGTTAAGGAAGAGAAAAGAGTTTAGACAACAGTGGAAGAAAATCAGAAAGAGTCAGGGATAGTAAATCCTCAAACTTGATCATTGAATCTCTTTGTCTACCTCTCCCACAAATACTACCATTTCCCCACATCCAAAACAGGCCACAAAAACTGCACAAGACTTTGTGTCACACAGTGATTCTGGGTATTCCTTTAAAATACAGTATAAGGGAATCTTGCTTACATATTTTGGGGCCCAAAGATATATCATTATTCTTTATATGTGTCCCCTTTTCATTAACAGGCTTTCAGTGGCACAAGATTGGGGGACTCAAAGAACTTGTTAGCAAACATCTGTCTATCTCCTTATAGTAACTAGCAGGAATGAAAATATTAGCTATCAGTTAATTAGTACACACTATTCATCAATCGCTGTATTTCATTTCTATTAACATCAATCCTCACAATTGGTCAAAGAGGTAGTTTTATCTTCCTTTGAAGATAAACAATTGTACTTCAATGACTTTTCCTTTCCATATAGTTAAAGTGATTAAAGTTGTGTCTTTTAGTATGTGTCACTCTTTTGGAACATTTTCTTGGGCATTTAGCCACCAATTTTGCTCTACTGGGGGCTGAATTCAAACGTGGTATGTTTTCCCAGGAGCTCAATCAATTGACCCTGGATTAAACCCAAAAGTCAAAATGAAATACAGTAGCACAATTCTAGAACAGTTCTTGATTTTTTGCATAATCAATAACTCCATATATTATTTTATTTTATATTTTCTCAACCAGTTTTAGTCAAGAAGTTTTCCTTTGCCTCTGGACAACATTATCTAGTCTGCCAGGTTTTCTTGCAATTTTTGTTTAGTTGCTAATCCATCTTGGATTTATATTTGTGTGTACTGCAAGATGAGGGTTCAATTTTATTTTTCTCCATATGACTAACCAATTATGTAATGGCACCATTTAATAACTAAGTACTCATTTCCCACTGAACTAAAATACCAACTTTATCACATGTTAATCTCATATATATATATATATATATATATATATATATATATATGAAATATTTTCTGCTCTATCTGCTTCATTCCTTCTGCTTATTTTCTATTTCTACATTAATAATTAATTGATTTGACCACAGAGATTTTTAGCATGTTAGAATTTTAGTTACATCTAAGGAAAACAAGTAAATATTAAAATTTAAATAAATATTTTTTCTATATTTTCTCCCTATATCAGACACAAATATTGGTTGATCTGGTATAACTTATGTATTTTTCAGTAATTATAACCCAAAGTATTCCACACATGAAGAAGTCAGTAACTAAACTAATTTTTTACAAACCAATGCAAATCATTAAATTAGCTTCAAATAAATAGAATACACGTGCTTGGTATCTGGCAATACCTTGAAGGCAAAGGACTTGATACATGTCATTGTGCTTTTAACACTGAACTCTATTCTTTGATTCCATGAGATTGTATTGTAGATTCTATTTTACTGTGTGATTGCTAAGAACTAAAATTCTAATATAGCATAAGTACTAATGCTCTATAATAGTTCTGAGTCCAGAAAACAATCTTCGCGAGCATCACGCTGTCACAAACTGAATGCACACAGGAAAGATGGTCAGGAAGAGAAAAGCCACTCAGCATGAAGCTTTGGGTCTAACAGATATCTGAAAAGTATCATCAGGGCCAAAACCATAAACTGGTTTAATATTAAACTAAAACTGATATATTGTTCATCCACATATGGTATCTCCTAAAACAGTGGCCCTGAAGAAACCTGGGCCTCAATAAGATCCCTGGGCTCTCTGTAGCAATATATTCCAGACACAAATGAGCAAAAAGCTCTAAAATTATGTTTTGCCTGGGAGAGCTGCAAAGATCGCAGGTAGGTCTGTTGGGTCAAGTTTCCTCATTCACATAGTTAGAAAATTGAAAATCGTCATCCAAGCAATTAAACATTAATTGGTTTAATTTAAAGTATAATATGTTTCAAACAGTTTTTGTAAATATACATAAATAAACTTTGGTGATATTGACTCAATCTTTCATAAATTAGGCATGCAATGGTTCTAAGGCAAAATTTTCCAGCCAGAGGCCCAAATTAAATTCTTAATCATAAAACTCTTATACCCAACAGGTCAGGACAATCAAAGTACACCATGTACAAATTAGACAGAATTCTAACACTCACCCCCTTTTTCTTTACGTATAATTTTAAAAAGAGTAGTAACAATATTAATATGTGTGTACATATACACACATATGTGTATATATACATCCCGGGGATGCGAAAAAAATGTATACACATGAGTTGCATTCATCTTTTTTTATCGGTATATATTGAGTATTACAATTTTAATACAGTTTTTTCCTTTATTAAAATGTGTATACATTTATTTGGCACCCACTCTATATATTTCTGTGTTAGTATTCCACCTTGTTATAAAACAGAGTGATGGCATTAAACACAATTATATGAACTAAAGCAAGATAACATAAATTGGAAATAAAAGAGAAAGGAGAAAGAAAAGAACAGACTCAGGATTGAAGCAAATACAAAAATTCATGTCACAAATTTCTATGCACTTGGTACCAATAGACAATAAAGGTAGATCTAAGATTTCTAGCAAATATTGTAGTAGCATCATATCTGTAATATGTTTACATAAATTATCTCACTATTAGCACTGTGCCTGCAATGCAGGTGAGGTAATCTATTACTCAAGTATATATTCTAACATCCCGGACATCTTGGGACATAAAGCATTAAGCCTCACAAATTATAATGTATGCCATGAACAACCCTCAGACTTTTATTAAAGAATGCTTTACAAGCATCATACTTTCAGAATCAAATGGAATTTTACAAAAACAATGATTTGTTGAATGACTGTTACATTTTAGATATTTTTTATCTAAATAGTTTATTACTGATGAGGTTCTAAGCTGGTTATCAATAGACTTACTTAGACTATAAGAATACTAAAGACCAGAGAAATGAAAGAACTTACATAAGATTTCACAGCTAGTAAGAGTTAACACCAGGGCATATATCCCAGCCTTTGGGCCCAATGCCAGTGTTCTTTCCACTGCTGTGTCAATCCCTAAATGGTAAAGTGAATGGTGTGTTTTAGACCTGGGGTCACCATGACGTACTTGCAATCTAAAATCTAAGTTCAAAAAGGGCTATAAAATATAAACTCCCTTACAGCTGTTTTTATTATTTGGATACAATGGGTAGTCTATTCTAAGCTTATTTTATACTTGGGTTTAATCTTCTAATCGAATTATTTTAGTAGATTTAGTAAACATTTTACTCAAAAGGGCATGAAATAAATGTCTATAATAATAATCATCATAATAACCAGAGTTCCTTCCAACTCTGATATTCTAGTATGTTTTATATATTTCATACAAATTTTCAATTTTCAGATCAAAAATAATTATTAAAATGAGATTGTTCTATAATGTGTTCAGTCTCCTGATGGTCATTTGCTGACAACAAAGGAGAACAAGAATTTCCAAAGTAAAGGTTTTGTAACTGGCGTCAAAATACTTCAAAATTGAAACAGATCTTTCTCTACCTCAGCAACAAAGCCATTCAACATATAATAAACCAGTAACCATTTAACAGATCTTATTATCAGCAAAACAACTTTAAAAACCTTAAGGAAGGTTTAAGTTTTGTTTGAAGGTTTTTAAAAATCCATAAGTAAAAAAGTTACTAAAGTAATCAAATGAATCAAAAATATAAATAAACTTTTATAAATGTAAATAAATGTAGTGAGGCAGATAAAGTAAATATCATGTCAAAAACACAGTACAGAATCTTCTAAGGGAAAAGAAGAATTACTACACAAACAAGAAAGGCAAAACTCTTGTGGAAAAAATAAGAAAAAGATACATTATCAAAGAATTTGTATTTATAATGAAAAGTGGTTGTAGGATCAATTAATTCTTACCTGCAATACTGTAAAATAGATAATTAATGTTCCGCTGAAAATTAAACTGGAAGTTTTGGGTCCTGGATTTTATCTACCCTCCCTCACATCCTAAATAGTGCTCATACTGAGGAATCATAAAATTTAGGATAAAATATTTCCCTTTGAAAAATACATTTAAACACCTATCTTTCACCAAACAAGCAAAACTACATTTGAAAATTAAGTATGTCACACAGAACTCTTACTCATGGAACCTTCCATAAAACTTCATTTCCTAATGGATAAGGCCATGTCAGATAGCTCTCCCATTAACGTTGACTCTCAGTGTGAGGCAGGCACTCAGAGAAATCATCAAGGGCCAGCACTGAAAGGAATTAGAGGTTATGGCAGTCCAAACACCTCATGGTAGAATTCAGGACACTGGAGCCAGAGGGTTTAAGTGACTCATTCCAGATTACATAATTACCAAGTGCAGAGCCTGAACCTGAACCCATATATCTCAACTTCTGACCTGGTCTTCTTTCCACTTTGACCTTCTAACTTCTGGTTCAGTAGAAAGAGTTCCAAACTACAACTCACAAATGGTTGCCAACTTGACTTTGATCATCAGGAATGAAGACTGTAATTCTAGAGAAAAGGTAGACACGGCAGTACTCATAGTCATGTACACAACACTGGTTTTGATTACTGCTCTAAGAAATTACCACAAACTTAGAGGCTTAAAATGCAAATTTATTATCATATAGTTCTGTGGGTTAGCAGTCCAACACAGGTCTCACTGGGCTAAAATTGAGGTATTAACAGGACAGCATTACTTTCTAAAGGCTCTGGGGGAGAATCCATTTTCTTTCCTCTCTCCAGCCCAAGAGATTGCTTCCATTTCTTGGTTCATGGTCCCCTTCTCCATTTTCAAGGCCCACAACATTGTGTGTGTCTCACCGTTCTTCCACAGTCACATCTCCCTCTTATTCTGACTACAACATTGAAAACTTCTCTGCTTTTAAAGATTCTTGTGATAAGATTGGGCTCATCTGGAGAATCAAGGGTAATCTCTCCTAGAGGGAAGGGAAAACTTGCTACTAGTCCATGTCCAGGGAGAATTTTAATTTTAAATTAAAAGTCTTGAGACACTAGTGTCTAGAGGCCTGTGATTACCATCACTGATGGTATTTCAAGTTTAAAATCTGAACAGTGAGGGCAACAAAAGACTCCCCCAGCATCCCTCCCTGTTAAGTATTCTTAAGTCTCCATAAGGCCATTCTAGCCAGAGATGATCAGATAAGATATCCACTCCCCTTCCAGTTTCTTTACTGGCAGGAAAATAGTTTAGTCTACTACCATCAGAGAATACAAGATACTCTGAATGGAAATTTCCAAATCCCAGAGAAGGGGCTCCCACACTGGGTAACTGAAGCATACAAGAACTTCCATTTCTTCTTCCAGCCTGTCGCTCCTCTGATTTGGAACCAGTACGAAAGGGAAAGGAACACTATAGCTTTTTCAGATGACCATGTCTTCCAGGTGTCATATGCAAAATAGACAGAGGATCTTTAGATCTTCAAACCAGAAGCCTCTACTCCTGGTCCTGCACGATTCCCTGACATTTACTTTCCTTTCTCTACTCTACAGAACTTACAGAAACCAAACAATTTACCCAGTTAAAATTCATGGGGGAGGCCATTTAGCTCAGTTGGTTAGAGCATGATGCTCTTAACAACAAGGTTGCCAGTTCGATCCCAACGTGGGCCACTGTGAGCTGCGCCCTCCACAACTAGATTGAAACAACTACTTGACTTTCAGCTAATGGGTCCTGGAAAAACACACTTAAATAAATAAAAGTTTAAAAAAAAAATTCAACAAAATCAGTAGATCCCAAGAATGCTAAAACTCAAGGGGAATTCACAGATGTGCCATTCAATCCTCTTTTCCCTTCCTCTACTTTGCAGATAAACAAACTGTGACCCAAAAAACTTAAGTTCTTTCTAGAGGCTGTTCTGTTGGTAACAGTACCAGAGCTTGAACCCAGGTATGAAACCAGGGATCAATCTTTCTAAAGCATAATGCTTTTATAAGTCCACCTGCCAAATCTTTGGGATTTTATAATTATGTCTTTATCTTTGCTTTAATTGAGGCTCTTATGGTCGCAAGAAACAGAAATTGCTCAAACTAAGTCATGTTAAAATGATGAGGGGCTCTCACAAATCTGGGGGATAGCAGGCACTTCCAGGTACCATAAAAGCCTGGGAGTAAGGTCTTGAAAGCCCTCATGCCCCCTTTTGGGGCTGATGGTCACTCCTCTCTGATATCCTCAAATGCTTCCTTAGCTTTCTAATACTCTAGTCAGACAAGTGGCACAATACGGTCACCAGCTCCACTGCTCATCCTGTAATCTCCTCAACCCCAACTGTCTGCTTCATTCTATGTCCCTTATTTCTAAGTTTTACAAAATGAAATCTGATCAGATAAGATCAGCTATGTGTCATCACAGCTCTTTGCTCTCGGAACACACATGTGTCAGGTGTTCACTTTTGGTTCACTCAGTGGCCACATCTGAATAAAATCTTTCCCTGCTTGGTGGGTGATGGGTTGAGCTATAGGGGAAAGATGGATATGAGAGGAATGTTTACTTATATGCCTGGAACAATTTTTATTGGACACATTTTTCCTTTTTAGATATGGAGACTAAGTCTTCTTTAAAATTAGTGTTTGTATTTGCGCAAGTTTACATTATATGCTGAAAGACTGAGTAGACTCAATTCACTGCAGCCTAGTAATACCAGCGCCCAGGTCAGAGACTAGGAACCAGTGGATTATCTGGTCCTTAGGGCCAGAGAAAGACATGAGGGTGTCCTGAGAAGGCTAAACATTTAGTATCCGTCCAAACCATGAATATATAAATCTCTTGGAACCTTTGTTTAATCAGATAAAGAAAATCAGATTTTTCTACTAATAAAAACTATATGTTCCCTGCTCATGTTCAAAATAAGGGATTTGTTATACGCATTTACTTCATGTGCTTCTGAGCCAGTCAGCATCTTGGGAGGCATATGAAAGGGTTTAACTTCAGATAATAAAACAAGCCAATCATCGTGGGAAATACCCTTATGTCATATATTATTTGGTTTCAGAATAGCAGCTCACTATGCCTGACAACATTGAGAGGAGGGAAACTCTCTTGTCTCTTGGTGAAGTGGCTTGGAATTATTACATGAAATTTGCATAAATTCTTAACACAGATGGATAGGCACTAGGGGGAAGTGTTTAAATTTCTACTAGGGGCACTGTCTCTATCTACTGGACTAAGACAACTGATATTTCTTTCATCAATTATATAAGTCACAGTGGAAACCTGAGTTAACTGGTACTGCTGTATTTTGCCATGTATAAGGTGCACGTTTTTGCCCAATTTTGTGAAGGAAAAGTAAGGATGCACATTATACATAAGTAGTATTAATTCCGTATCTATATAGATGTTTTTAATCCTTTTATTTATGCTTATGAGTTAAAAGTGTAATAATAAATAAATAAATGCTAAAATTCCTTTATAATACAAAAACGTTCCTAAACATAAACAAATAAAAATTTGAATTAAAAAATTAAAATGAACGATTGTTTTCCCCCTGAAAGTTTGGGCCAAAAACGTGGTTACGCATTATACACAGGAGTGCATTATACACGGCAAAATACGGTATGTTTCTAATTTTAGCAACTTTATTTTAAAACCTTTGAGTCTGGATCTTCTTCAGATTGCTGATGACTTGAACCTATGAAATCTCTGAGCTTCCTAACTAAAATCAGATCCAAATACTTCTTTAAGTATTATTCAATAGAAAATATAAATTTAAGATATGCTTTTCATAAAGGTACTTGTCTATGAAAAATGAGGCTTGGCACTCTAATCCATGAATATCATTAATATTAAGAATATAAAGTAAATAGTCTCCCAGAAGAAAGTAGAAACAAATGTCTTGAACTGGTTTTTGCCTTGCATAAATCTATAAAGAATTCCGTAAGGACTCCACAAAACGGTCTAAGTTCTCAGTTTCATAAAACAACTATTTTAATTTAATAGAGATTCCCCACCAACCTTAGTCTTCAATTATTTAAGACTTAAAAAAAGGGGTGGGGGGAGCATTACGGTGGCATTAATAAAGATGCTGACAAACTCATGACCAGGGAGAGCAGAAAATGAGTTTTCAATGAAAGTGATGGTTACTGTTGCTGTTGCAATAAGTGAGGTCCCATAACTGGGAAGGTCTGAGCACTACCCTCATGCTGTTTAAATTATTCCATAAAACTCTATATGTGCACTGTGTTCCACACACCCCTGAAAAAAAACATAAATGCAAAAGGCAACAAAAGTCCATCTGTCTACTAATCGTGAAGAATGCTTCCTCAGGAATCCTTTATAAAGGCCTGGGATGTACACAATTTAGGTGAGGACTCATAAATTGACATAAAGAGAAGCATCATGGATGCTTCTCCACAAACCTGAGTGCTCAAAAATCTCTCCCCATCTTACAACTGCAGAGAAGAAAAGATCAAATAAATCTATGCACAATAATAACTCTCACAAGAGAATTTCCTTTCCTGGTTATAAGAACTGTCACCATTCTATATTGCAGCCACGCTTCCCTCTAAAACTCTGATGAAGAAATGAATGTGATCAGAAGTGTAAGTGTTCCGTGAAGTACTATAATTCACTTTTGATCTTTAAATCCAAACTTCAAAAAAAAATTACTGTAAGTAGTTGCAGGAAAAACTCTTTGTACCCAAAGTAATATTAACTGGTAAATAAATAGAACATGCTGCTTTTTAATAAATTATTTCAACCAGAAAAGAAAAAACCTTATTGAAAGAGAACTAATATGGAAGAAATTCACTCTTCTTCCAACAAACACACATCAAAAGTTGGTGTTCTATAATCCTTAGGCAAAATTAGCATTGGAATCAGAGATGCAAGCATTTTTCCAGATAAATGAATTCCATTTCTGGTCTATTACTTTGAAAAGTCTTACAACTTAGTTAACTAGGTGACAGTGCAGGCACACCATCATCTAACAATCTCCAAACCACAACATCCTGGGAAAAATCATATCAATCCTTCTTTCTAATATTTATAATTAACAAAAAAAAAATTATGAATTTTCTGTATGTATTTCCATGTCATACCAATATACTACAGTAACTTCATAGGGACTATTTAAGGTTTGAAAACAAGATTTGACTGAGCAACAGAGAGAAGGACATA
The DNA here is from genome assembly GCF_036562045.2 of Rhinolophus sinicus. NCBI lineage: Eukaryota > Metazoa > Chordata > Mammalia > Chiroptera > Rhinolophidae > Rhinolophus > Rhinolophus sinicus. Next base: position 112,736,800 of record NC_133755.1, read on the forward strand.
TTATATTCCTGTTGGGAAGATTTATTATCATCATAATGATAATTTTATCTCAAAATAAAATACAGATTTAAGGAAATTCCAATTGGAATCTCAATAGGGTTTTATTTGGAATCGATTAAAGTAACTATATACTTCACGTGACTAAAATGTGTATGAATGAATAAATCAGTGAAAATTGTCAAGAAGTGTTTAAAAGAAAAGAGGAGTTTTGAAGGGGAAGAGACAATTAAGGAAGATTACCCTACACAATATTAAAACTGACTATAAAGTTACTATGATTAAAACAATATTTTATTAACATTTTATTAAAATAGACATATAAATAAGTGGAATTAGTAGAAAGCCCAAAGAAATCTTAACATAAAACAAAGTAGCATTTCGGTTTTAATGGATGGATTTTTTAATGGTACTGGTACAATTGCCACCCATTTAGAAAAAACAAAGTCATGCCTTTTACGTAAATTTCAAATGGATTAAAGATCAAATCATGTGTGTGTTATGTGTTTTAAGGTTTTTTTAATCTTATTTTGATAAGAACACTCAGCATGAGATCTTAAGAGATTTTTAAGTGTACACTATGCTATTGTTATCTTTAGGCATAATGTTGTATCTCAATTCTAGAATTTATTCATCTTGCATAATTGAAAATTTGTACATCTTAGCAACTCTCATTTCCCCGTCTTCCCAGCCCCTGGCAACTACCACTTTATTTTTTGCTTCTACAAGTTTGACTATTTTAGAAACCTCATATAGGTGGAATCATGCAGTATTTGTCCTTCCATGATTAGCTTATTTAACTTAGCATAATGTCCTCAAGTTTCAACCATGTTGTCACATATTTAAGGATCTAATTATATATAGATATAGATATAGATATAGATCGCAGAAGATATGTATAAACCATCAAAAAGAATATAAATGCAGAATTCTCAAAAAAGAAGATTGACAAATTTGACTTCTTTAAAATGCAAAATGTCTCTATGATAAAGTTTGCACTTTCTCACTGGAAAATAATATTTGCAACTCTTATAACTAACCATTGGCAAATGTCTATTAACAAAAATCCTCTCAAACTGCCCATTAGAAAGCTGGGCAGATAAGTGATAGAATGCAGAAGGAAAAAAAATTAATGACTAATAAACATATAAAAAGTATTCAAGTTCATTGGTAGTCTTGAAAATGTAAAAAAGAAATGGTAACGAGAAGCCATTTTTTACTCACCAGATGAATCACAATTAGGATTGATAATACCCAGTACTGTCAGGGGCTCTCATACACGGGTGGTGGGAATATGAGTTGATACATTTCTAGAAAGTGATTTGACACATCTATCAAAACTACAAATGTGTGTAACCTTTGATCCAGTAAGTCCATATCTAAACTTCTATAACCAGAAATAAGATGACTAGTACCTAAAAGTGAATGTTCATGAATGTTTTCTGCAGCACAGTTTGTAGTAGTAAAAACTGCTAACCTACATCCTCACCCACTAATAGAGGAAGAGCTGGATAAACTGTCATAAAATCACACTATAGAATCTATGGCACATTTTATAGCTACTGAAAAGAATAGATTTAATTGATATGTAGTAACCTGAAAAGATGTTTATACACAAATACTCATATAGTTTTACTTTCTAAAGAATAGGCAAAATTTTCAAAAATGTAAGCATTTTGTTATGTTAAAAATATATCACTAACATTTTTTGAAGTCTTACCTTGTGTCAGACACTGTGATAAGTGCTTCACATACATTATCACAATTCCATAAGGTAGTTATTAATATAGGCACCATTTTACAAATGAAGAAGCTAAAGTTAAGGACTTTATGTAACCTATACAAAGATATACAGCCAGGAACTGTCTTGGCCATTAGGGAGGGTACATTGCCATTCTATAGAGAAGCAGAGGTCCCAATTTGAACATGGTCTACCTCAGAAAGCCCTTAGGCCTAGTGAAACAGAATGGCCAGGGATCCGCTCATAGACAGGGTCACAAATGTTCCAAAAGATCCACTCATTCTTAGGGAGGACATGTTGTTTCAAGAACAATGAGCCATGAACAATTTCTGGTCAAGATGGTGAAGTATTCAAATGCTGTGCTCACCTCCTCTCAGGACCACATCAGTTACAACTAACATTATTACAACTAACATTATATAACAACCATTATTGGGAATCTCCTGAAATCTAGCTAAACCAAAACCTTACAATTACGAACATACAGAAGAAGCCATCTTGAGACTGGTAGAAGGGGCAGAGACGTGGAAAGGGCTAGTCCCACACCTACGTGTGACCATTAAAAATTGGGGAGATATCTCGGCTACAGAGGTCTACCCCAGAGGAGTGAAAGGTCGCTCCCCAGCCCAGGTTTCAGTGCCAGGAAGAGAAGTCCCCATAACTTCTGGCTGTAAAATGCAGCAGGGATTGTATCCGAGCAAGAGGAAAGGCAGCCGTACTCTCAGGCGCCCCTCTTAAAAGGACTACACACAGACTTACCTACCAATGAAATCACTTGCTCTGAGCTCCAGCGCTGGGACAGCAACTCAAAAGTCACCAAGGGCATACAGAGAAAAACAGTTTCTGGCTTCGGGGTGAGAGCTGGAGGGGCAGCTTTCTCCAGGACAAAGGAGCTGGAGGAAGCCATTGATTCTGTGTTGAGCCCTCCCTCTTCCCTGCACACCTGCAGATGCTATATCTGAATCTCCATCAAACTGGTTATCACCTTTCATCTGCCCCACCCTAGTGATTCCTTGACCACACCCCACCTAAGTTTTGGGCACACACAAGCCATTTCTAGTGGCTTTTTCGTATAAATAACCTCCTTTGGCTAATGCAGCGGACTTTGTTAAAATCTCTCAAAGGTTCACAAAATGCAAACAAGCAGCATCTGGCTTCAGCATGTTCCATACCTCTGGCCGAGAAGCCCTAAGTCTGGCACTAGCAACAGCTGGCCTTGGTTTCTGACTTGGCCGCTGAAGGCCCCTCTAAGCATAACATAGGTGGAGGCTGTCTCTGGGTTGTTTTGTGGCTCATGCCAGGTGGCCCCAGGCAGAGAACAGACTACAGCTGAACTTGGCCTCCCCTCCCAGGAGGCCCCAGGGATGGCAGTCCCAGTGGCCAGCTTCAGACTGGGCCAGAGCATCACCCAGCCACCTCCAATGATGACACACACAAAGGGCAGACAGGGCAGGCACCAGAAGCCTGCTAAACTGATAGCAATACTTACACCAGACAAAATACACTTTAAAACAAAGCCTATAACAAGTGACAAAGAAGGACCCAGTAATCCCAATTCTGGGTAATTACCCAAAGAAACCCAAAACACTACTTCGAGGGGATTTGTGCATCAATATGTTCATTGCAGCATTGTTTACAATGGCCACGATGTGAAGGCAGCCTGGGTGTCTGTTGATGGATGAATGGATAAAGAGTACGTGATATATATATTACTTGGCCATGGAAAAGAATGGGTTCTTGCCATCTGCGGTGGCATGGATGGACCTGAAGGGTACCGTGCTGAGTGGAGTATGTCAGACAGTGAAAAACATATACAATGTGATTTTGCTTATATGTGGAATCTAAAGAACAAAATAAATGAACAAACAAAACAGGAACAAACTCATACATATTCAAATAGAGAACATTTTGATGGTTGTTAGACAGGAGGAGGGTTAGGGAATGGGTGAAAAGGGGGAAGGGATTAGGAAGAACAAATTGGTTGTTTCAAAGTAGTCATGGGGATGTAGGGTATAGCATAAGGAATATAGTCAATAATATTGTAATAACTACATATGATATCAGATGGGTACTAGATTTCTTGGGGTGGTAGTTCAGAGGGGGCCTGGGGGACAGGGTGGAAAAATGAAGGCATTAAGAAGTACAAATTGGTAGTTACAAAATAGTTATGGGAATGTAAAGTAAAGCACAGGGAATATAGTCAATAATATGGTAATAACTGTGTATAGTGCCAGATGGGTACTAGACTAGTCTGGGGGAATCACTTCTTAAATTACATAAATGTCTAACCATTATGCTGTATACCTGAAATTAATATCAAATATTGAATGTCAACTATAATCAAAATATTTTAAAAAGGGGAAAAATATGGAGGAGAATAAGGGGTTCAAGTTTTCAGGTATAAAACAGGTAAGTCATGGGCATGTAGTGTACAACATAGGGAAAATAGTCAATAATATTGTGATAGCATAGTACGGTGTCCAATAGTAGCTGGACTTATGGTTATCACTTCTTTAGGTGCATAAATGTTGAATAACTATTGTGTATACCTGAAACTAATATATTGTATGTTAGATATATTTTATTAAAAATCTTTAAATAATTAAAAAATAGCACAATGAGCCATCTGTCAGGCAATGAGTTTTGACTCCATTACCTAAATCCTATAGCAATAGGGCTGTGATAAATGAGCAATTAAACACTATAAGAATAGAAACAGTAGTACTCCCATAGGACACTGAGAATATGAGGCATCAACAGACACTTTGAATCCACTCCCCAGGAGCAAACCAGCGGCAAACACATTTAGAAGTGATTTGCAGTGGTAAGAGACATTATCCCAAGTACCAGAGCAACAGGATGGGGAAAAGATGGTCAGTCAGTACCATGTGGCTCTGAGTAAACCAACATGCAGTAAGTCTCTTAGACAAGAGACTCCATCAGATGCGTAAGATGCAGAGAAATGTTTCATTGTAACTGCTGTTTTTACCCTGTTCTTAAAAATAAGCATCACACTTACTGAAGCTTCATTAGATATAACCTATATTTTTGACACAAAGAACATTGGAGGATTCTTCCTCCAATGTTTTAATTCTTCTGGAGGGACAATCTTTAAGGAGACAAGTTCATTCTATTTAGATGTGAGTATAAAACATGGCATTAAGGTATATGTACAGCCATAGATGAAGAGAACACTGAAAACTTACAGAACAGAATCTTAGGGCAACAAGATTTAACCAGCCTGTATTCAATTAACTTTGCAGATACACAAAACTAAATGACTACTGGAAATACAAGTTTTTTTTAATTGCCCAAGGGAATTTTCTGATTAATTGATTTAAATTTATGGAAGTCAACTTAAACATTATGGCAAGGCATCAGAGAGATAAAAAAGATTGAAAAGAAACTTGTTGGAATGATCTTTCTGTATCGGTCTAGATACCAGCAAGAAACAGATGGTATGCTCAAGTAAAGAAAATATGTCTAGGAAAGGACAATGTACAGAAATGTGGGCAGGGTGTAGGGGAACCACAGGGGCCTCAGGGCTAGTCATCCTAGATATCACTCGCATACCTTAAGAGAGAAGGGGAGGCAATAGTAACCAAGGGAGACCTGTGTGGAGAAGACCATCTTATAGAAGCTTTAACACTCAACTGAAGGACAATCAGCCAACTGAGAACCCACAAGGAGGGGGGCCTCCCCATTGGCTAAATGCAGCACATAACCAGAGAGCAAGAGAGACTATTGATGTAATCCCCAAAGGTCAACCTGCTTGCCATAGAGCAGTGTAGAGAATGAAGGATAGTGATTCTGAAAGAACGAAAGGAAGATACCCAGTATCTTCTTACAACTCTATGCCTGTAGCAGGCTAAGATGATGATGGTTTAAAACTAAGGAAGCACACAGTATCTTTTGGTATAATTCATAGAACAGAAACAGCTCATTCAATCACAAACTGAATGGCACAAGCATGCCTTTGGCATGAGGTCAGAGGACAAAGATTCATTCACTGCTGGGAAATATATCCTTTCCAAGAACAAAAAGATCATTTATTTTAGACTTGGCTTCTTCTAACCTATTTGTAAGACCCAAATATACTACAAGCATACATATCTGCAGGTTCAACATAAACCTGTATCCCCAATTCTTCAGCTGCTTTCATTACAACACCTGAACTAGAGATAAAGTTTATTGGAAAGAAACATTAAGTAAGAAAGATGGATGTTCTTAAGATTATTACAGGGCATGTGCACATATTTTAAGCATTACTTGTTTCCAGAATGTCAACTATGCATTGCTGGCTGCATGTAGGTAAGAGAATTGTGATGGTCTCCACTTGTGCCAATAATCATTCCATATGTCAAGGAAGGCTCATTTTTCTGTGTATACTATTGGCAGACTTTAGGCATTATACAAAGGGCCTGGGCTTCCTTTCCTTTCATCAGAATATTTCAAGAGTAATCTCAACTGACATCCAGGACTCATGACTGTGAGATGAGTTGTCACTATAAGATTTTAACATATGGTTAAGTTCAGATGTTAACCTAAGAGTATCATATACATTATTACCTCTATAATTAAAAGTATACCAGAATATCTTTTATAAGTCTGCTTGCTAGGGTTTGCAACATTTTGATGATAGATAGATAGATAGATAGATAGATAGATAGATAGATAGATAGATAGATAGATAGATAGATGAAAGATAGATAGATGATAGATATAGTTTCTGAACTCCTTTCCTACATGTTTTTAATTTAGAAAAATGAAACTCCTTGGCTTATATCTTATACTAAATGGCTCAAACTTTCATCTAGGTATTTAAAAGAAAAGTTCACACTATACCAAAAGAAGAAAATAATTCTCTTTTGGTAGTCAGTTACTTGGTAAAAAAAAAGTCAGAGAAGGATTCGCTATGGAGGTTTCACCAGGCATCCCTCCTGCCTATGAGCTCCTGGTCTCTAGAGCCCAGTTTGTGAAGGAGAGTTGGCCAGTGGAGAACCCCAAGCTCAAATGGTTTCACTGGTGAATTTTACCAAATGTTAAAGAAAGAAATAACACTAATTCTGCACAATCCCTTCCAAAAGATAAAAGAGGAGGGAACACTTCTTAATTCATGTTGTGAAGCCAGTATTGCTGATACCAAAATAGAGACATTACAAGAAAACTATGGACCAAAACAACAGATCTATTGCACATAGACCAAGAATCAGCAAACTATAGTCTGTGGGCTGGCTGTCTATAAATAAGTTATATTGGAACACAACCACATCCATTCATTTGCTATGGTAGAGTTGAAGAGTTGCAGATGCAACAGAAAGTGTGTGGTCCACAAGTCAACGACATTTACTATATGGCCCTTTATGGAATTTGCCAACTCCTGACATACATGCAAAATTCCTCAACAAAATAACAACAAAGTTGAGCTGAGCAATACATAAAGGCATAAAACACATAGCAACCAAGTCCACACAGAGGGAGTTGAGGTGGAGTGGGGTGGATGCCAGAGCCAGAGCAGGGTGATGAGGGCATTATGCAGACAGATGCTCTACCCTTGATCTATACACCCCTCAGTCTGAGGAGGGCATTATGAATGGGGACTGGGACAGCAGCCCAAGCAGACAAAGACACTGTGTGTTCAGAGTGGGCTGCAAGGACCCAAGTAAAATGAGGAAGATGTCCATGTTGCAGGTGGCAATGGCAATAAAAGAATAGTTATCTACACAAGGGATTGAGACAAAATGTATACATACAAAGAATAATCTCCTTGCCCCAGGAGGCAACTAAAAATCCTAAAAGAAAATCTTGAAAGAATTGAGACATGACTAAAAGTAACAGATGCCGTCCTAAAGGACCTCCCACTGGCCAAATTGTGGACAGTTTGAGCACCGAAATAAATTATATCATTAAAGGATTATAATCTATTTAATAAGAATAGGTATCAGTGACTTCACATTTTAAATATATAAATAAATAAACAAACAAGAAAGCAAGGTGTTCTTTAAGGTTATAAGGTCAACTAATGAGTGTAGAAGGAACAATTGAATTATAAAAAAATTGCCATTTGGCAGCCATCAGAGTATTAAATAATTCAGCCAAGAAACATTAATGTATACTCAAACTAGAGGTATTGGTGTGCTGGAATCAATTGATGATAGATAAATAGATAGATGGATAGATGGATAGAGGGATAGAGGGATAGATGGATGAATCCATTGTTGAAATTATTAAAATTTAAATTATATGAATGTGCAATTAAATAAATTATATTTAAGCAAAGGTAACACAAACTTAAACCTCACCACTTGGCTCAAACACCTCTCTCTGAGCAACTGCAGCCCTGAGCACATGCTTGGCCCTGACATCCTGCACCACAGTCCCACTGCCCCTGTCCCCCTGCGTGGAGGCACTCCTCACCTTGCTTGGGTTCTGACAGCCCATCCTCCCTCCCTTCCTCATAGATGGATGCCTACCTCATTTCCCTTTGTAGAGATACAATTATCACTTGCAGTTCTAGACTTATACTACTTTAAGAGGTCAAAATTGCCAGAGATAAAACGCTTTCCTTCCCACTAGTTCTAGCAAATGTTCTGGGGCTGACACTGATTGACTCAGTTTAGGTCACAAAGCCATTCCTCAGTCAATCACTGTGGTAGTGTGGAGTGGGGGAGAGAGGGAGGGCAGAGGAAAGGGATGGAATATGCTGATTGTAGAGCTTGGGGACAAATGCTGGGTCCTGGAACCAAGAAATTGGGTTAGTCCCTCTGGGACTACATGGGTTGAGAATGACATGGAAATTGATTCTCTGAAGGAAAATCGAGTGTAAGGACAAGAAGACTAAAAAAGGAAGCAGGGCAGGCAAGAAACCCCTGCAGGTACCTACATAATTAGGAAACAAGGGGGAGTGGAACCATCAGGCAAGAGAGAGCAGCCATTCAAGAAACAATACTAGAGCCTGTTAATGTCATGAGAAACAAGCACAGGAAGAGAGTTTTAAGAAAGAGGGGGAGGCTAAAAGTGTTTTACAAGGCCTGATAATTAAATTCACGAACTTGTTGCAATGATGTTGCTAATCTTTTTTGATATCACAAGGATTATTCATTATGAATTTGTACCTCCTGGACAGTTAACCAAGTTTACTATTTGGAAGTGCTGAAAAGGCTGCGTGGAAAAGTTAGGTGACCTGAACTTTTTGACAACAATTCATCGCTCTTGCATCACGACAATGCACCAGCTCACACGGCACTGTCTGTGAGGGAGTTTTTAGCCAGTAAACAAACAACTGCATTGGAACATCCTCCCTACTCACCTGATCTAGCCCACCAATGACTTCTTTCTTTACCCAAAGATAAAGGAAATACTGAAAGGAAGACATTTTGATGACATTCAGGACATCGAGGATAATAGAACGACAGGTCTGATGGCCATTCCAGAAAAAGAGTTCCAAAATTGCTTTGAAGGATGGACTAGGTGCTGGCATCGCTGCATAGCTTCCCAAGGGGAGTACTTCAAAGGAGACTGTAGTGATATTCAGCAATGGGGTACGTAGCAATTTTTCCAGGATATGTTCGTGAACTTAATTGTCTAACCTCACGTGCAGCAAACATCAAAAGGAATAGTATAAAAAAAAAAAGATTCTTTGTACACAGTGATCATTAGTGACCTTGCAAGGGCCACTTGAGCAGAGTCATGGGGATGCGGGAAAGATTCCATGGAATTATGTTTTAAATTGGTGGTGAGGAGATGGAAGCAGCAGACAGGCTCATTTTTCAAGAAGTTTGGCAGTGAAAGGGAGGAAAGAGATAAAGTGTATAAAGGCATGATTTTTAAAGGGGGAAATCTAAATATATTTACAAGCAGATAGGAACTCATAAATTGTGCCACATTTGAGAACTCTGGAAATTTATTCAGATAAAGGGATTAGATAGCTAACTGGCTACTATTTGAGTTATGCAACAAATGATGTTAGTTTCATGTTTTCTAAGAAATTATCCTGTACTATAAACTAAAAACATGTAAATGTCAGGGGGTTATCTTACTTCATGGGTTTAACAAAAGAGGCTGACAGAGTGCCTCTGAATAAATTAATAATAAAAACATATTTTAAGTGGGCTCTATTAAAATAACAGGCTCAAGACTGATAAATTGCACTTGGAAAGCCTCAGATTTCAAATCCTCACTATCAAGCAAACAGAAGCAGGCAAAACAAAACAAAACCTGGTCAAAACTGTGAAAATCCCACAAAGAGACACGTTCAAGTAGTTTAGTCTTTACATTGGAACATCACATGTCTATAAGTCATTCAGTTCACAGGAGGATACTTGCTCAATCATTTATTTGAAAATGTTTGAGTATCTACTATATGTTTTAATAATAACAAACATCTATAATGTGGCTTTCCATTAGTGTAGATTGAGAAGCTCTTTTGTTTGATTGTTTTTCAGATTACTTCTCTTATTTTTCAGTATAATCTAAAAATATCAATCACGGGGAAAACAATCCTGTTTGGAAATCTTGATATATTCTCAAATAAGGACACACTGCCTGGGGCAGGAGCTGAATCTCCTGTGTTCTCGCTTCTCCTTCCTCCTTCCTTGAGGGTAAGACTGGTTTAGAAGAATGATTGTCCATTTGAATAATGAGCAGAGTTGCATGCTCAAGAGAGTCCTGGGTCTCCATCTACATAATCCTAATGAAAAATGAGAATGAGGAGATCATTGATCACAATATAATATTTCTTTTGAGAATTATAAGATTTGAGTTTCCATTTAGTCAGAATTGGCTAGGAAATGTGTCTTAAATGCAGCAAAGGGCAAAAATATGCACAATGAGGAAGAGCTATTGCTCTCTGGTCTACTGACTCTGTACAAATATGTTGTTGACAGGTCACCTAATAAATATTTTATAAACAAGTTTAGTTTTGCCCTTTAAACTCAACAAAATAGTCATCCGCCAAGCAAGAAAGGAACTGAGTAACCTGCTGCCACCAGTCCCTTTCTCTCCCTGCTAGCTCATGGCTGCCTCTCTGCTTACCAGTGAGTGACTGGAGGGGAGAATTCCAGAGTGACTGTGAGACTGAGCTATGCCAGAGAAAAGCCTGGATTAACTAAACAGGCACTTCTGATCATGTCACACTTGGAGAAAATATCCCTCATCCTCTCTGCATCACCTCCATGCTCATCTTCAAGATAAATGTTGAGTTTCTTGGCTTGACCTCAAGACCTTTTCTCCACCATCTGGTTCCTGTTTCCTTCTCCAAACCCAGTCCTGTGCCCAGTCACTCCTTCCCTCACCCCACGTTCCTTCACATCTTTTTACAAGTCGCTCCATCAGCCAGCAATGCCTTTCCTCCAGGAAACTAAAATCGCTTGCTTATGTTGCAATGTTCTTATCTGAGAAAGTAGTAAAATTCCAAAGGTAGTGTCTCTTTGGTACCTCTTGCCACCTACAAAATGAGCCTAAGTTTCATCTCAAGTTTCACTTATGGTCTTTTTTAGGGAAGCCTAAACTCTGTCTTTGTTAATCTACTTTGAATTGATGAATCATTAGAATTTTAATGGGAATGTGATTAACACCAATGAAACATCAAGAGAAATACTCAACATCATATATACAGAGGGTGCTAAAAAAAAATGTATACACATTTTAAGAAAGGCAAAAACTGTATTACTATATACTGATAACAAAAGATGAATACAAGTCACGTTTGACTTCTGCAATTACAAGAGGTGCTCAAAGTGGTTACTATCAGCATCCAGACACTTCTGATTATGGAGAAATACTGCTTGAGCAACATTGACCAAAGTGTTAACATCTCTTAAAAATGTGTATACATTTTTTTGGCACCCCATTATGTGATGGGTACAATTTGACTTTCGGTTAACTGTGTATTGGACTGTATTATGTATTATATTGGAAGCCACTATTGCTGACTACTTCTGCTCACTTACAGCTAAAATGTTGAAGGAGTTATCACTGTCAGTGGGTGACATCAAATTTTTCTAAGTAAAAATCCATTTGAAAATCATAATTAAACTCATTATTTAAAGGTTTTGGAAACTATAAGCTTCTAAGGCACTGAGGTATTCAAGAAATTAATTTCAAATCAACTTTCATGACTATTCCATATCATTTCTGTATAGACAGCTATAGCACCAGAATAATCAGAAATTATTTATAGTTTACAGTTTAATAGAGCTATTTTATTCTAGTGTTTTATGAAGATAATGAACCACTTGAATTTCCTTATAATCTATGATAAATATCAAAAAAGATTAATATCTTAATAATATTCATCAGAAGTCAGAGAACTAATCCATTAATCTCTTCTTTTGAGTTCCTCCCTTATACTTTTCTTCCTTACAGCCCCAGATTTTGGTGGTTTCTGCACTAAAAATTAGGCCTTCTATTGGTTTTCCCAAGATAATTTCTTGGTGTTTTTGGAGAGAGGGAACACAAGTTATGGATACGGCAACAAGAGAAAAGAAGATGAACACAGAATTAAGTGGCATGAATAATGATAGTATACATGCCAAAAGATGACATACTAATAGAATGAGACATTTAGTTCTTGATGTGCCAAAGCTGAATTGATTCAAGCTGTTCTTGAAGTAAGGATTCCTTGGAACTTTAACGTGCAGACAATGCTGACTGGGGAAAAAAATAACTCATATAAAAACAAACATAACTGATGAAAGCTGGAAGAACTTCAAAAAGGAATCTATACAGCATTAGAGTAAGAGGAAATGTCCCTTATCTCTGAAAGCTAAAGGATTCGCATACCTAGAGAAGCTATTCCAATCACAGACATCAATGAAATGATTGTTCTTGCTTTTAATGAGAATACCTATGCTTGTCTCAATTGACTTTTTTTTTTCCTTTTCATGATGAATGAAAGCAATGAAATCAAGTGGTGGATATTGTTCCACTTATTTATATTTTCAAAATTTATCAAATTATGTTACACAATTGTCATTGAACCTCTTCATAAATGTGTTCATCTAATATTTACGTGAATATCGTGTTTTTGTGAATCAGCATCTTTAGCATTTCTTTTAGAGGTTTTACTTCCAAATTAAACATTCAATAAAAAGTTCTCAAAATATCACTCAAATAATTTTCCTTCCTTGTACATTTAGTCAATAAGCTAACCTATTATAGCCACCATTCCTCTTCCCATTTGAACAAAAGTTATCTCTCAACGTCTCTTTCCAAATACATTTCTTCTCTCAACGAATTTCTTCATTTTTTTCTCTGCTACTTTCCCTCCATACTCTCTTATTTATCCCCACATTTGACATTTTAGTAACTAGCCTTCTGAAAAAGTTCTAATAGCACAGTAGAGCCCTCCAGGAAAGCGGAAGTCTATAAGCCTAATGCATAAGTTTGGTTTTATTGAAAATTTACCTACTTTGTGGGGGGAAAAAAAAAAGCAACAGCTGTTTTTAAACATTCTTTTTTGTGCTTTCAGAAAACTGGAAATGACAAAGGTTAAGTTAAAAACAGTGTTCATTAGGAGTGGCAAAGTGTAAACTGATTTCTACTACCTGAAAATGACAGAGCTTGTCATCCAACCCATGCTGCTACTTTCTCTTTCAAATCTAAGAACGGAATGAAGACACTGGACCTAGAATTGCACCTAGAGCATTCTAAATCTAGAGTCCACAGGAACGTTGGAATCTTCAGGCTGAAATTCTCAGCACATGTTGTTAAGCATTGATGGCAATTCAATGATATCTCTTCAGTGACTTAGTTCTCCTTACTTATAGGATTTGGAGACAAGGAAAAGGCTGCCCTTTTTTTGCATGAATTCCTTGCAATTCCAGTTCTCTCCAACTTCCTGTGCCACTGCATCAGTTTTCCTTATCCACAGGAAATCCAGTCTTAGATTATGTGTGGCTTGAGACAGAATCTTTTCTTAGTATTCTTCTCTTACCAAGATAAAATTTCCCCACAGTGCCTGAGATGGTTTCCAATTCAGCTTGTTTGTACTTGTATGTTTCCACTATCTAAAAATGATGAGGCTTGTTATCCAATCCAAATTTGCACTTTCACTTTCAGCCTTTTATGCAGTGTTTGGTTTAGAGTCAGAGGATAATATCCTGTCTTTATTACACAAGGTGAAATAGAGCCTCGGAAAAGCTAAAGCATTTTCCCCAAAGATCACTGAATCAGTTAGTAACCAGTCCAATTTTAATTCCAATCCAGTGTTTTTTCTTACATCTTGTCCCCTATGTATCAGTCAGAATCCCAAAAGAATATAAATTTCTCCCAAAGGGCTCAAATGATAAGATTTTAATAAAGAGATGATTTACAAAGGTGTGAGCAAGTTAAGAAAATAAACTAAGAATGGTAAAGCATCCAGAAACTAGCAATGGGAACTTGCTAATGGAAAGGCGCTACCTCCAGCACTGAAAAGACTCAGGGAGAAAACATAAATGTTTATTTTTGTCAGAGTTCAGTGGAGCTGAGGGAGGAAGATACTCAGCAGAAGGTATAGTGTGGTAGGAAGCAGCTACTGCCAGAGTTAAGACATTGTCTCCTCTTCCCTCTCATCTCCTGCTGGTTCTTCTTACTGTTTGAACCCTTCCCAAAGCCAGCCTGGAGGAGACCCCAAGTGATTTCTTCCTAAGGCATCAGCTTCCAGAGGCCTAGAGTGCAGAATGGATCTAAGGGTTAGGGCTGAAGGGCAGAAAAAAGGAGAATAACCAGCACACTTTAATTAGACACATTTGTGAATTAATGATTCTATTTTTAAAGGTGTAATTCATACCACTAAAGATATGAATTATCCCCATTTAAAAGAGTCATCTTAATACTTAAATTGAAATTTCATCCTTGTGTAATTTTACATATAAAAAGAGCATATGACTTCAAATACTTTTAGTCTCTGTCCAACCAATCACGTAGCATCAGGAAATTCATGTTACTTAGCCATGTGCTTTCTGAAGTGCAGTATGAGCCTCCTCAGGAGAGTCTACGTAGACCACATGAGAATTTTTAATGTTCTTTCTCATGAGAGGCTCCATAGACAAAGCTGGAGAGAGGTCAGAATGTGTGATCAACACAAGGCATCCCAACTGGTGAGCTAACACTTTCCCTCAGCACTCACAGTCAGTCATTCAAATGCAGCCCTAGCTCCACTGCTCTAAGAATTGAAAGTGCCCTTGTATCACATTAAAGAATATATTACCCCTTCCTCATCTCTTTTTATCCTACTGGTCTACAGCACTGTTTAGTAACATTGTCTACCCCATATCTCTAACAGTGCTTTCTCATTTGATCTCCTGCATATTTCTACAACCAAAAGGACCACGGAGCTTCATTGTCTGTAATCCATGTCACTAACAGAATGAGTATATTAAGCTTGAATTTTCAAACATCTACACACTACCATCCTTCAGAGAAAATGTTACCCCCGATAATTGATCATTAGTAACCTGGAGTACTTAGGCCAGACAGGTGGAGAGCATTCAGGCTGAAGATATCTAGATTATATTTTGATAGCCCAATTTTCTCCTGCAAGTATTCCCAACATCCCAGACAGAAAGCCCGTGGCTTTCCATAATTTGGTCTAGAATGGGTCACATACATATATCCGGTCTGTACCATATATCAGCTGTTGGCCTCAAGAGCCCTCAAAAAAGCGGGACAAAGTCTTTCTTGGCCAGTCTGACCCATATAGTATGGGACTTTTACCTGTGGAATTCATGTTTACAAAAACCAAAGGAGAGAGGTCTAAGTTGAGCTGTGATCTTAACAAGTCTGGCTTCTGGTTCTTCTAACATTTCTTTTCTCAGCCCTTTACAATTCTATTCTTTTTTTCACGGTATCTGGTACCTTCATAGGTTGTTCCCAATGTCCCTAATCAAACCTTTTTCCATAATTAATTTGCCCTGTAGTATAAATCATTAATAACAACTAAAGTGTTATCCGCCGCCCTCACTCACACACACAAAATAGACTTGAATATAAATGATAATCAAAGACAGACATACAAAGAAGCAAGCCAAGCACCTTTTCAAAAGAAAAGTCTTTGACATCAAGTCCCCTGAGTTTATAACCTGTACTCAGCTTTTCCCCTACTTTTCCTGTCTCGCCGTAGAATTCTGGGATAACCTCTGTGTCTCAACCAGGCCCAGCTGCTGGCTTCCTTTTTTATTATTCTTTTTAACAGAACAGTTTTACTGAGACATAATTTGCCCATTTAATGTGCACAATTCATTGTTTTGTACTATATTTAGTAATACTAAATTCATGTAATGTAAGATATATTTTGAGGTATATTTCCAAAGAAATTGTACCATTTTACATTCTCTGTTTACAGTGTATGATGGTTCTACTTTCCCCACATCCTTGCTAACACACTTATCTCTTTTTTATTATAACCATTTTAATGGGTGTGAAGTGGTATCCCATTGTGGTTTTGATTTGCATTTCCCTGATGAATAATGATATTGAGCACAGAGTCATATGCTTATTGGCCATTTTTGTACATTCTTTGGAGAAATGTCCATTGATTAATATCCTATGCCCATTTTTAAGTCAGATTATATGTCTTTTTATTAATGAGTTACAAGAGTTCTTTATGTAAATATCAAGAATACCCTTATCAGATATATGATTTGCAAATAATTTACCCAATATTGTGGGTTGGCACTTTGCTTTCTTAATGGTATCCTTTAAAGCACAAAAGTTTTCCATTTTGATGAACTCCAATTTGTCTACTTTTTATTTTCTTGCTTGTGCTCACGTCTAACAAGGTTTTACATAAAGCAAGGTTAGAGATTTACTCCTATATTTACTTCTAAGAAGTTTATAATTTTACCTCTTACAATTAAGTAGATGATCTATTTTAAGTTAATTTGTGTATATGGTGCTTGGAAGGAGATTTTTTTCATTCTTTTGCATGTGGATGTACCATTTATTGAAAAAACTATTTTTTCCCCCCACTTAATTGTCTGGATACCCTTGTCAAAAATCAAGTCAACATAAATGTAAGGGTTTATTTATGGAATATCCATTTCATTCCATTGTTTTATATGTCTATCTTTATCCCTGTACCACACTGTCTTGAATACTGTAGCTTTGTAGTAAGTTTTGAAATTGGGAACTTTGGGTCCTCCAAATTTGAATTCTTTTCCAAGATTGTCTTAGTTATTCTAGCTTCCTTGAAACTTCATATTAATTTTAGAAGCAGTTTGTCAATTTCAGCAAAGAATCCAGTTAGGATATTGATAAAAATTTTGTTTAGTCTGTATATCAATCTGAGAAGTATTGCCATCTTAACAATATTGTTTTCAAACCCATGAATGTGGACTGTTTCTCTGTTTAATTAGAATCTCTATATTTTCTCTCAACATCTCAACATTTTTTGTTTGTTTGTTTCAGAGTACAAGTTTTGTACTTCTTTTGCTAAATTTATTCCTATTTTATTCTTTTTGATGCTGTCGTAAGTGGAATTTTTTTCTCAATTGAATTTTTAGATTGTTCATTGCTGGTGTAGAGAAATTCAAGTTGATTTTTGTAAATTGATCCTGTATCTTGCTCATTTCATTTATCAGTTCTCATGCTTTCTTTAGTGAATTCCTTAGGATTTTCCATACATAACATTATGTCATCTGCAAACATACAGTTTTACTTCTTCCTGTCCAAACTGGAAGTCTTTTATTTCTTTTTCTTGTCTAATTTCCCTACCTAGAATCTCCAGGACAATGTGAATAGAAGTGTCAAGAGTGATCATCTTTGCCTTTTCCTGATGTTAAGGGAAAAGCATTCAGCCTATAACCATTAAGTTTGATTTTTGCTGTGAGGGTCTTTTTGTAGATTCCTTTATGAAGTTAAGTACATTTCTTTCTACTCCAAGTCAGTTGAATGTTTTTATCCTGAAGTAGTACTGGGTTTTGTCAAATGTTTTTTCTTAGTATATGGAGATGATTGTGTGGTTTTTGGTTCCTTGTTCTATTCCTATGTTATATTACATTAATTGATTTTCAATTGTTAAATCATCCCTGCATTACTAGGATAAATCCCAGTTGGTCATAATGTATATAATTATTTTTATGTGCCACTGAATTTGGTTTGATAGTATTTTGTTGAAGATTTTGACTTCTACATTTATAAAGATATTTGTCTATAATGTTTTGTTTTTCTTTTCATGTAGTTTGATCTAAAGTATGTCTCATGTAGACAGCATATAGTGGAATCTTGTATTTTTTTATCCAGTTTGAAATTTGTGAATTGATTATATTGTTTTTATTCATTCACATTTAATGTTATTTTGATATCAGTGGACTTATGTCTGTCTTTCAACTTTTTGTTTTCTATATGTCTCATGACTTTTTCTTCCTCTATTTCGCCCTTTACTGCTTCCTTTTACATTAACTGTGTATTTTCTAGCAATATTTTAATGTATTTAATGATTATTTTCACCATTTTTGGGGGGTTTTGTTCTTAGTAATTGCCCTAGGGATTACCATATACATCTTCACTTATCAGAATCTACTTCATATTTATAATAGCTTAATTTCAATGAGATATAGAAACATATATTCTTGTATAGCTCTCTCTCTCTATATATATATATATATAGAGAGAGAGAGAGCGAGATCTATGATATATATATATATATATATATATATATATATATATATACATAACTAAAAGACAATTCTTTGCTATAAAGTATTACTTTACATAATATTATATCTTTTAAAGAAACTGGTAGGAGAGAGAAAGGTAATTATAATTACTTATATCAACATTCTTATGTACCATTTTTGTTCTCTTCATTTGTTCTTCTGAATTCGAGTTAAAATTTGATGTAATTTCCTTACTTCAATATAGCTCCACCTACAAACTTTGTGCTGTTATTGTCAAATTATTACGTTTCTATATATTATAGGCCTAACAATGCAATTATATACATATCATATTACACAATTGCTTTTTAAATCAGTTAAAAGAAATACTCATTTCTTCTCCTTTGTACCATCTTTTATAATTACATAATTACAATTCATAAATTAAATTATTTGTACTGTTTTTATAATTACGTAATTATAAATTATAGTTACATACTTACATTTATAATTAGATAATTATTAGTTATATTATAATTATATAATTACTGTTTCCAATGCTTTTTATTTTTTCATGAGGATTTGAATTATTGTCTGGCAATATTTACTTTTAACCTGAAGAAATTCTTTTAGTATTTTTTATAAGGTGGGTCTGCTAGCCATGAATAATCTCAGTTTCTGTTTATCTTGATATGCTTATTTCATCTTTATATTTTTAGCACATTTTTATTAAATTTACTGGGGTCAAATTGGTTGATAAAATTATATAGGTTTCAAGTGTACAATTCTATAATATATCATCTGTATATTCCATTGTGTGTTTACCACCCTAAGTCAAATCTCCTTTCATCAGGAGGTTATAAAAATGTGTTAACTTAGATGTACAGAAACAATGGACAGGGCTTGCTTAAGACAAAGATAAACCTTTTACTAAAAAGTCATAGGCCTGGGTTATGACTATCCACCATGACCTCTCAGTTAGGAATTTATAATCAGATCACCCTGTGAGGTTACTTTCCACAGAAGCCCATTTTTCTTCTCCACAGTTCCCTCTTTTGGTCATAAATCAATCCAAAAGATGCATTGATCACCAACCATTTGATCAGATAGTGTATCACACGCAATTTTAGTAATCTCTTTAATAAGACTTCATTGAAGAATTAGTATATGAATGCCCAGTCATTTTAAGGGCACTAGTGACAAATGATTTAATGAGAAGTTGGGCCAGATTTTTTAGGAAGTTTCTCCCTATCCACAAGTGCCAGGAACAAACTTCGGATTTCATATGGAAAGTACTCAGTGGTTTATGGCTGCCTGCCTACAAGAATCAAAACTCCAAACAAAATCCATTTGAAGCTCCTGTGTCCCAGGACAGCTGAGTGCCCGCCTCACCCAGCCACATGCTACAGTATATCAAAGGGTGTTTTGACTCTTGGTTAACATGTGTTATTACCTTTTATCCAATTCTAAAAGAGTGGAATGTTTTAAGTGGTTGAGGAGAAGGCCAAGAAGCATTAATTTTGTTCATAAATAGATTATTAAGCTCTAAATTTATTGAAGTGGTTTTCTAGATATATTTTTTTCATCTGAAGATCAGAACATTTGCACATTAGATATGCTAGATATTCAAGGAATAATTCAGCCAACAATTCACTTAATGGCCAGCCCAATGTGAGGAAGCGCTCAAAATACCCAAGATAAAGCCCTAGTAAGCAATTGGACTGTATCCAGTTTGGATAGTAAATGTAATTTACACCTTGGTGCCATTATATGAATTTATAGGCTTATAAGGTATTTTCACTAGTAACAATACCAATCACTTCTTGAACACATGCCTTTACTAACATGATGGCATCTAATCTTTCCATCAATTCTAAAAATAGTTATTAGTTTCACTAATAGTCCTCTAGATTTGAGATAGATCTATGCTAAAAAGTAGGCCATGACAAAGATAACTTGGCTAAATAGCTGATTAACTTGAGGAGTAAGGCGGAAATTACAATCAGCCATAATTTAGACATAGTATAAAGAATGTTTTTGAGAAAAGCTATGCTTTTTTCTGGTACGTTCTATCTATATAGCTTTCTGGTATCCCGATCATTATAATGAATGACAGAATATGAAAATAATCCCAGTACCAAATATAGAAAACAACAATTCTATCCTTTTAGGAATTTTCACTAAATTAAAAATCAATCACTATATATCAAGTGTTTATACATGTATTTTCTCTAATTATCTGTAATACAACATTGCAATAGAGGTATTATACTCATTTTATAGATTATACAAGTAAAGCTCAGAGAAGTTGAGTTACTTTCCCAAAGCAGCTAGTAAGTAGGAAAGTCTACACTCACATCCAGGTCTTCCTAGCTCCAGAGTCTTTCTTTTACACTACTTCACTGTCAGTCCCCAGGTGGACTGTTTTCCTTTAGTATTTTATTCTTAAAATGTAACCCTTGGCTCCACAACCTATGAATACAATGCTGTTTAAGAAAGACATAATTCCAATACCTTTAAAAATTGTGGAACTATGCTCATTAACAAATTCAAATAGATGTAAAAAAAAAAAAAAAAAAACTATTCCCGGAGCTTTCCTGTTTCATGCATCCCTTCCATTTTTCTCCTCCACATTCTTCTCTTTGGTTAAGTCAAAGCAAAGAACATTAAATTCCTGTGGCATAAGATCCTTACTAAAACTTGCATATAAGCCTATCATGATCCCCAACAAACACTGAGAAACCAGTCACTACATTAAGACCAATTTACTAGAGCTACTGGATGGCAAAAGCAGAGAGCATTTATTTGGTGACCAGTGTGCTAGGTATGTTCACATAATTATTATCTCTCACTCTACTGATAAGAATGAAAATATAAGAACTGTAAGCTATTAAAATGTGAACAGAGAAACAAGTGTTAAAACTTGAAATGATGGAATGAAAACTGAAGACAAAGTAAAAAAGCTTCAGCTGGAAAGTGAACTGGAACAACCTTTTCATGGGCTGAAATAACTACTGGGGAAGTCTCTAATTTCTTTTCAAAGGATTCGTATCTGAATTAACCTTTTTAAATGGTCAAAAATATTGGCATTAATATTCCCACAACCCTAGAGGTAGCTATGAAGCCCAAGTTTTGAGAACTTTGGAATCAGAGAGGTAAAGAAACTTCTTAAGATCGCAGTTATACAGCATCTGCACCAGGGTTGAAACCCAGGTTTATCTGAGAGCAAGATTTGCACTCTTAACTAGAGCATAATTTGTAGACAGGATTATGCTTGCATTATCAAAAGTAAACAGTAAGGACAACATAGTGTAGGAGAAAGCAAAGAGTGGAAACCTCCTCTCTTTCCTAGCTGTATGACTTTGCATAGTTTCATTTTTTGAAACTTTTTTCTCATCTAAACAATAGGGATAACAATACTTGAAAGATGTGTAAGTGGAGGCACTTAGCACCATGCCAGGCACAAAATAACTTACATGTCTGTTTTATACACTGTTTTTAAAATACCCATGGAAAATATTTTATAATATTATTAGAAGTTATCTTGAGCAGAACTGATAAAATTGAAGATTGAATCAACAATTTGGAAGATAAGAAAAACCTGCCACAAGAAAAAGTGAAAGGAGTTCACCAACACCAAACCAGAATTACAAGGAATCTTAGAAGGAATGCTTAAGATGGAAAAAGATAAAAATATATGAATAAAATAGCAATAACTACATAGCTATAAACAATTACTCTAAATGTAAATGGATTAAATACTCCAATCAAAAGACATTAAAGGACTGAATAGATTAAAAAAACAAGACCCTTACATATGCTACCTGCAAAAGACTCACTTCAGATTGAAAGACACACACTGATTGAAAGTAAAGGGATGGGGAAAATAATATTTCATAAAAATGGAAAAAAAAATTCTGAAGTAGCAATACTTATACCAGATAAAACAGACTTTAAGACAAAGGCTATAACAAGAGACAAAGACCCAGTAATCCCACTTCAGGGTATTTATCCAAAGAAACCCAAAACACTAATGTCAAGGGAACATGTGAATCCATATGTTCATTGCAGCATTGTTTACAATGGCTAAGATGTGGAGAGAGCCTGGGTGTCCATCAATTGATGAATAAATAAAGAGGAGGTGGTACATATATGCAATGGAATTTTGCTTGGCCACAGAAGGGAATGGGTTCTTGCCATCTGTGATGGCATGGATGGACCTGGAGGGTACTGTGCTGAGTGAAGTATGTCAGACAGAGAAAGAAAGATGCAGTATGATTACACTTACATGTGGAATCTAAAGAACAAAATAAGCAAACAAAACAGAAACAAACTCATAGATACAGAGAACATTTTGATGGTTGCCATATAAAAGGGGGCTTGGGGAGATGGGAGAAAAAGAGAAGGCATTAAGAAGTACAAATTTGTTGTTATAAAGTAGTCATGGGGATGTAGGGTATAGAGTAAGGAATATAGTCAATAATATTGTAATAACTATGTGTAGTGTTAGATGGATAGACACTAGATTCATCAGGGTGATAGATGGGATGGGGGGTTAGGGAACAGGGGGAAAATAGTGAAGGCATTAAAAGTACAAATTCATTTTTACAAAATAGTCATGGGAATATAAAGTCAAGCACAGGGAATATAGTCAATAATATGGTAATAACTATGTATAGCGCTAGGTGGGTACTAGACCAGTCAGAGGGATCACTTCTTAAATTGCAGAAATGTCTAACTACTATACTATATTCCTGAAATTAATATAAAATAATATTGAATGTCAACTGTAAATGAAAAAAGAGGAAGAAAAGTTGAGGTGAAATAGAGATTCAAATTTCCATGTATAAAAAATGAGTCGTGGGGATGTAGTGTACAGCATAGGCAATATAGTCAATAATACTGTGATAGCGTGGTATGGCGTCAGATGGTTGCTGGACTTATCACGGTGATCACTTCTTTAAGTATATAAATGTTGAAAAACTACTGTGTACACCTAAGAACTACCATAATATAGTATGTTAGTCATATTTTAATAAAAATCTCAAAAAAAAAAAGCTCTAATGACTGACAACAGTTCTCACCAGACCTATCTCATACATTTGCAACAAATTCAATTTTATAACAAACTCCATTTAGCCATCCTTTCAAGTGTTGACTCTTGGAGGAATGGCTTGGGCAAAAGCTCTTTCAAGAAAAGAAAAAGTCCTTTCTTCTCTGTGGCATTTCCTGAACACTCAAGGCTTTTTTCATTAACAACTCAATGAGACTTTGAAGCGAACTCTATCTTACTTTCCAGTTATGAACCTTGGAGAAGATAACATGAAATATTTCCTAATGTCTCGCCAATTATCTACTCTGCGTTGGTCACGTTGCCTTGAATTCATAAGTATGGGTGCTGGTTTGCTACCTCCGAGTTCCCCAGGTGAAATTTGAAACTGATGCCATACATGGAGGGCAAGGAGAGACCAAAGAAAGCAGCAGTCCACTCCAAATTGGTAGGTGGCAGGTTTAATAAGCAAGTGAATTTACTTATGAGGCTTGTCTCCAACAGTCACAAGACAGTAAATCTCTACACCCACCCACTAGATTCTTAGAAGTTAATATAGAGGCCTTAACTGGGTTAAGTCACATATTCAGCCCAGGTGGTCTCAACAACCTCTTACTCTCTGAAGGCTGTGTTCTTGAAACAGTTCTTAGTGTAAGAATGGTGGGCAGAGAGCACATTCCAAGGACAGGGGAGGAGGTGAGGAGCCTCCAATTGCCCAGGTCCAGCTCACAGGTTGACCGTAGGTCATGTTCTCGTGATGACCTCCAACATTCTATCCTGGGGACCTGTTTTTATAGTCTCATGTGCCCCCCTCTTCCATAATGTGTGCTGAGAGTTCAGCAATGAGGTTCACTAGCATGGAGGTGGTTAATTTGGTAACTGTCTGGTTGCATTGGAGGCAGATGCCACAGCAAAAATATGGGCACGTACAAGAGACAATTAATAACTCCCAAAATTTGTATCACTTT
The DNA here is from genome assembly GCF_036562045.2 of Rhinolophus sinicus. Classification (NCBI taxonomy): domain Eukaryota; kingdom Metazoa; phylum Chordata; class Mammalia; order Chiroptera; family Rhinolophidae; genus Rhinolophus; species Rhinolophus sinicus. The sequence continues at coordinate 112,761,136 of NC_133755.1, forward strand.
TTCCACATAGAGACCCATGATCTGAACCATTGATTTATTAAGACCCCTAGGTTGGGGGTCTGATTACTTAGGGCAGGGGTGTCCAAACTGCAGCCCGCAGGCCAACTGCAGCCCACAATCCATTGTTAATTGTCCCACAGCAAATTCCAAAAATATGTTTAGTTTACTTAAATAAACCAGGTGAGGCAATACGTACTTCACCTCAAGTGAGTGGCCCAGCTGTTTGTGTATTTTACCGCATATGGCCCTTGGTAAAAAACTATGAAAAAAGTTTGGACACCCCTGACTTAGGGCATTCACTTGTGCCCTCATGTGATTTAATAAAGATGACAGACACATTAGCAGACTCATCAGATATGAATATACAACATTCTACTTGGATATGGTACAGGCAGTAACTTGGGAGGTAGTAATAACATCCAAGGCCCAACAACATGGGTGGACCTAGAGAATATTATGCTAAGGGAAATAAGTCAGGCTGAGAAAGATAAATAATGTATGATTTCACTTATCTGTGGAATCTACAGAACAGAATAAACGAGCAAACTAAACAGAAATAGACTCAGTGATACAGACAAAAAAAAATGACGGGTGCTAGATGGGAAGGTGATGGGATGGGAGAGAAGGTGAAAGGACTAGAAAGTATAAACTAGTAGTCACAATATAGTCATGGGGATATAAAATACAATATGGAAAATAATAATCAATAATGTAAAGATTATGCAGGGAGCCAGATGGGTATTGGACTTATGGGGGGAAAGGGGATCACTTTGTAGACTGTGTAGATGTCTGACACTGCACTATACACCTGAAGCTGAAGTAGAATAACATTGAATGTCAACAATAATTAAATATATATATATACATATGTGTGTGTGTGTATATATATATATATATATATATATATATATATAGAGAGAGAGAGAGAGAGAGAGAGAGAGCCAAAAAAATGTATACACATTTTAAGAAAGGTTAAAACTGTATTAAAATTGTAATACAATGAATAACGCTAGCATTTGATTAACGCCATCTTTTGAGCAAACGTCATACTACACATTGCTACCTTAATTCAATTCAACTTCAAAAAGTAATACATAGATAACATCTCTTAAAATGTGTACATTTTTTGGCACCCCCAGTATATATAGTTACTGAATGTAAAGTACAGCATAGGGAAGATAGTCAATGGTATTGTAACAGCTACATAAGATGTCAGAGGGGTAGTAGCTTGGCAGGGGGGCAGGGTATCACTTTGTGAGGGATGTAAATGTCTAATTATTATGTTGTTTTTTACCCCTCGTCCTGCCCCTGCAGGGAATTCTATGTTGCATCCTGGGAATTCCCTGTCTGGTTTGAGTTACTGCCTAGGGCTGAATTAGGCCAATAGTGCCTGACAGTTGTGGACCTTCTCTTCCCAGCAGAACCCCAGGCTCTGTGAATTCTTTTCTATCCAGCCCCTCCTCGCCCAGAGCTGGACTTCTGGGTTGGCTGGCATAATGCTGCCAGGCAGGGGCAATGCTGCCAGGCAGTGACATTGCTCATTTTCTTTGCTTCCTGCCCACAGAAATGTCATCACCCACCCCCACCCCCATATCCAAAATCTGTACTAACCATACCTGGATACTCTCCTTGGCCTTTTGCTCTAGCAGATACTCATATATCAATAAGCTCAGTGGGTGTATACTCTCTCTTCGTGAATGTTTCTTGGATTGAAAGCTGTCCCACTAGCTGGGGTTGCTGTTGCTGTGCTTTGGCTTCACTTTGTATTAGGAGTCAGACACCTCAGGGAGTTTGGTCTGTTTCACTGTCAATCACCACAACATCCTCCTCTTTGTCCTCGTCACTTTCCCAGGGATTCCACCTCTTAGCATCCCAAGCAGGCTTTGTCACAGTGCTCCAGACCTTAATCCACAGCAGTGTACTACTCCCTCTTAGCTTTGCAAAGTGGCACACCAAGTTCTCCACCTCATTGTCTTGCTCTCCCACCTCATCTGCGAGCCTGAAGCTAGCAGAGTAGTAAGCAACCACACATTGTTTTCTCACCTCAGCTTTTCTTCCAACTTTATAACTTGAGCTTTAACTTCTACTTGGGCATAAGTGGCCAGCCGAACTGCCCACAGTAGAGGTCAGCCCGCCGTGGCATCATTCCTGTCCCTTCTTTGCTGCAGGTATGTGCAATTCCTTAAACAAGTGTGTCAAGCCAGCCAGCTTTTCTGAGCATCCTGTACTCATGCAGCAGTCCGCAAATATTTAATATATGAACCACCCCTACCTCACAGCCATCGATAGGCAATGTGGGATTTCCCGTGCAGGTGACTGTTTTCCAACACCCATTTCTCCACTGTCCTAGCTGGCTCACCAATTGTTGATTCAAAATCTCAAGAGCTTCCCAGGTGAAATTTGAAACTGGCTCTCATACACAGAGGGCAAGGAGAGACTGAAGAAAGAAGCAGACCACTGTAGATTAGGAGATGGCAAGATGAATAAACAAGTGAACTTTCTTATTAGGTTTGTCGTGGACAGCTGCAAGATTAGTAGGTCTCCTTAACTGTTCACCAGGATCTTAAAAGTTTATAGAGAAGCCTTAACTGGGTTCAGACACATATACCGTTCAGATGGTCTCAACCACTCCTTACTCTGTCAAGGCTGTGTCCTGGAAATAGCGCCTAGTGTGGGAGTAGTGTGTGGAATGTAGATTCTAAGGACAGGAGGGGGTTAGGAGCCTCCTCCAATTGGGTTCAGGTTGTGAGTCAACTGGCAGTCACATCTTCTCAAAGACTTCCTCCAACAATAGGACAGTACCATGAAAAGAAATATAAATGTATAACAGCCCAAAATAAGGAAACTCAAACTTTCCTGTCATTGGTGGCTCCTATAGAGTGTAAAAAATTCCCAGTGGCATCACCCCCAGCTCTGCAACAAAGTGAACATGAAGAAGTTCAATCACACATGAATTATTCAATCTTTATATAGTATTTTGATGTTTTAAATAGAGTCTGGTGTATCAAGGCAAAGAGTTTGTTTCACTTGAAATTATTCATCCAACAAATATTTACTGAACACCACCTAAATACCAGCACTTTGGTGGCTGCTAGAAACACAGGAGTGAACAAAATAAATATGGTCCCTGCCCTTAGAGAAACTTGTCATCCAGTAGGGCAGGCAACCATTGAGTACGAAATTGCTGGAATGATAGAAGGTATAAAAGGGAAGTACATGGTATTCATGCACATTAAACTTTGGAAGTGACAGGACAGGTATCCCAAAGGAAGTGATTATTTCAGCATCAAATTAAAGGATAAATAGTATGTGACCAAATTAAGACAGTGTGTTCTAGACAAAGGAAATAGCACCTGTTAAGGCTCAGGATTAACAAGTGGTACAGCCGGAAGTCAAGTGTAGTTGGGGAAAATCAACTGAAATAAGTGAGGTATGTGATGTCAAAAAGTGGGAAAAGGCCAAATCCTTGATGGCATAAGGGTCTTGATGAGGTTTCTGAACTAAACCCCACTAACAGATTTTAATAAATGCAGTATATGGCCCGATTTGTGATTTTAACACTCATTTTGGCTGTTAAGCTGTAAGAAAAATGGATTAGAGGGAAGAAAGAGTGACTGGAATGAGACCAGAGAGAAGACCTCTGAGAAATCCAGACAAGACAATGGAGCTTAGAAAAAGAGAGGGGCAGTGGAGATACAAAGAGGTGAACAGTTGAAAGATGCTTAGGAGATAGTATCAAAAAGATTTAGTGATTGATGGTTCACAGGAATTGAGGGAAACTTCTGAGTTAAGCAATTGAGACATTGGTTGTACTGCTCACAAAAACAAGAAACTTGTTAAAAACAAAAACAAAAAAGCTAGTATGGAAAGGAGGGTGAGGGATTTCATTTTGTTCACATTGAATTTGAAATGCCTGTAAAATATCGAATTGAAGATATACTAGAGCAGTTGGACACACCTGCCTAAAGGATCAGAAGAGTGGCCTGGGTTAGAAATATAGTTTGGGCATAAAAATGATATCCAAAGTCAAAGAGAGAGCGTGTACAAGTTGCCCATCCTGGTTTATCATATGGCTCACCTGAAGAAAATATTTAAAATATACATATTCTTGGGCCTCCATTTCCAACATGCTGAATCAGAATCTCTAGACAGTAGTTTGGCTTCCTACCTGTACTTAATAAATTACCTAGGGAGCTTTTTAATATCCTTATCAGCAGATCTCATCCTAGTCCTATTAACCTGAATTTATGAGGGTGAGATTCAAACTTGAGGATTTTTTTTAAAGTTCCCAGTGATTTCAGTGTGTAGACAAAGTCAAGAACTACTGCTCTAGGAATATGGCTGGTAATCTATATAATTATGAAGCATACAGATTACACAATTAGCAGTCATATTTGAACTTCATATTTTCAGCCACCGTTCATTCAGTTCTCTGCTTAAATAAGCATTTCCTTACCACTCTATTGAAACTAGTGCACACACCATTTACACTCAGCATTCTATCCTTCAGCTCTGCTTTATTTTCCTCCATAACACGTATCACCCTCTGACTGTATGCTTTGCCTATTTATTTGTTGTCTGTTTATCACTAACAGTGTGAGCCCCCATGAGGAAAGCGACTTTGTCTATGTTCTCTTATGTTCACCATAGAACCTCAGCACCATTTCCAACATTAATAGAAGTCTAATCCAATATTGGTGGAAGGAATAATAAGGAACCCAGAGTTCAAGAAGAAGAAATAAAATAGGAGGAGAGGATGGATCCAGATATATGTGGCTTTGTAACCCTGTGGTAGAAAGGTGAGAATCCAGTCTGGCTTCTTATTCCTGTAGGAAATAGTTGCTTCTATGAGAATTAGCAAGAAATCTCATGATCAGGATAAGGTACAGGGTTGGAGTTGGGAAATTTTTAGAAAAAGTTGAGAATATGTCAAATTACAGTAGTAATGACAGGCAAGGTGAGACTGGTCCTAACAGGCTTATACACATAACAATCTGCCCCGATGGGTGATTTTCTCTAACTATGCTCAATAACCTGGGTACAGTCACGGAGATTACAAACAGTTGGTATAATCCAAAGGTAGGGTTTTAATACATAGCTGTGACCAAAGGATGAGGGAGCAAGGGAGTCTGGCTCATTTGGATAATAAGATGTTAAATGGGACTTTTCTTTTTGACTCAGAAGTGGACAAATGACCATAAAGATAAAAATAACCATTAAGTACCACCCACATTCTAAAAAGCCATAGAGCACATTCCCCCAGGACTTCTAATACTTGGTAGAACTAGCTCTGTTATCCAAGTTATCACCCCCAAGCAGCCCATACTTGCATAAGAAAGAACCAAAAACAGCCACTGAAGCAGGTAATCATTACTGTAGGGCACAGCGTTGTGGCTTTCACCTCTCGTTATAAAAAGAATGCTTCAAACCTTCACCCAGGGAGCCACGTGAGAGCAGCTCTAAAAGAAACCATCCAGAGATTACAAGGTGTCTTCAAGAAGGGCATGGTACTCCATGGATGGACATCTATGACACAACAGACCTGCTGACCTAACTTGCATGTGCTGGACTGGGGAAAAATGAATGGGAGCCGGCAAGACAAAAAAGAAAGAGAGACATTTGCGGGGGTGGACTTTCTTCTTTCATTTGGCTTGACAAGGATGTTTGAGTCTCCTGTGGTCAAATGAACACTTAGAAAGTAGCCAAACTTGAGCCATCTTACTGAAATCTTTCCTAAGACTTCAGGTTGGGGGAGAAGACCTGAGTAGCAAATAGCTGCAAAGTAGTGCATAGGGGCAAATTTCAGTGGGACCTGGGGGAGGCCATTTTGCAGATAACTGGGCAGTGGATAGGACCCCTGCAAGTCCCTCTGAAAAATATACACAAGCACCCAACAAGAGGAGCAGCATTTGGGCACCTGCCACCCAGTAGGCATTGACATTCAAAAGAGAATTATAGTGGCTCATGTTAAGTGGAAAAAACCTTCACCTCCTTTTTCTCTAGTCCTCTTCCCCTATCTGAACTCTGAAGGAGCTGAGTGAGTCATCTGACACATTATGTCTACAGTACAATTCCCAAGTCTAAGTTCTGACTTTAAGATAGAAAGAAAAATTAGTATAAAATTGGATTTGAAATTAAATTTTTCAAGTGGATTAAAATTGCATGGGACTGGCTTGGAGTATACATGTTTGAAATGACCTAAAAGCAATGGGACATATCTGAGGTATGCTAAGGAATATATATATATATATATATATATATATATATATATATATATACACACAGATAGATATATATAGATATATACAGATATAGATCTATAGATATATACAGAACATAACTGAAGGCAATGACTAAAAAAATAAAAATAAAACTAGATTTTACAGTCAAGATGGCAGAGTAGGTAAACATAGTGCTTACCTCCTCACAGAACCACATCAATTACAACTGAAATACGGAACAGCCATCATTGAGAATCATTTGAAGTCTAGCTGAACTGAAGCCCTATAACTACAGACATACAAAGGAAGCCACCTCGAGACTAGTAGAAGGGGCAGAGACACAGAACGGGCTGGTCCCACTCCTGCCTGTGACCGTTAAAAATCGGGAGGGATATCTCAAGTGTGGAGGTCTCCTCACCCCCAGAGTAGTGAGGGGTCCCAGCCCTTCCCCAGTCCAGGGTTTCAGTGCTCGGGAGAGAAGTCCCCATAATTTATGACTGTGAAAACTAGCAGAGAATGTGGCTGAATGAGACAGAGGTGACTGCACTCCCAGGCGTTCCTCTTAAAGGGACCATGCATTGACTTACTTGCTGATGGATTCACTCACTCTGAGCTCCAGCACTGGGGCAGCAGTTCGAAAGGTGCCAGGACGTACAGGATGAACGGAATCACCTGGTTTCAGGGCAAGGGCTGGAGGGGAAGCTTTCTCCAGGACCCAGAAGCTGGTGAAGCCATTGTTTCTCTGCTGAGCCCTCCCACTCCCTGCACACAAATGCACACAGATGCTCTGAGTCTCCATCAAACTATCACCTTCATCTGCTCGACCCTAGTGATTCCTAAGACCACACCCCTCTCAACTTTTGGGCACACCCAAGCTGCTTCCAGTGGCTTTTCCCTACAAACAAATTGTCTTAGCTTATGCTTTTATTCCTAAGATCTCTCAAAGATTCATGAAACCCAAACACCCAAAGAAGCAGCGTCTGGCTTTGACGTGCCCTGTACCTCTGGCTGAGCAGTCCTAAGCCAGGATTTAACAACAGCTGGCCTCAGTTCGTAGATTGGCCTCTTGAGGTACTTCCAAGCCCAGCACAGGTGGCAGCCATCTGTATATTGATTTGTGGTTCATATCAGGTGGCCCCAGGCAGAGTACAGGTTGCAGCTGACCTTGGTTTGCAGCAGGTCCCCTCCCGGGAGGCTCCCAAGATTGGCACACCCAGAAGCCAGCTTCAGACTGAGCCTGAGCATCACTGGGCCACATCCAACGATGACACACCAAAAGGGAAGACTGGGCAGGCACCAGAGACCCATTAAAGTGAACCCTGCTCTGTAGCATCAGCCCTTGCACCACAGCTCCTCCACTGTAGTCATGGCCAGTCCTCATAATCTATCAGGCCAAGGTACAGCCCCTCCCACTGATGTGTAAAAAGGCTCAACTACAATATGGGGACACACACAACCCATACAAGGAGCACATCTGCAGCACCTGTCTCGGGTGACCAGGGAGACTGCACCACTGGTTCCCACAGGACACCTACTTTATAAGGCCACTCTACTAAGACCAGAAGGCATAGTAGCTGAACCTAATACCTAGAAACAAACACAGGGAGACAGCCAAAATAATGAGATGAAGAAACACAACCCAAATGGAAGAACAGAACAAATCTCCAGAAAAAGAACTAAACCAAATGAAGACAAGCAATCTACCAGATGCAGAGTTCCAAACACTGGTTATAAGGATGTTCAGTTATCTCAGGGAGAACTTCAACAAAGAGATGAGAAACATAAAAATGGAGATAGAAAACATAAAAACGAACCAGTCAGAAATAAAGAATGTAATAACTGAAATGAAGAATACATTAAAGAGGATCAACAGCAGATTAGATGAAGCAGATGTCTGAATCAGTGATTTAGAAGATAAGGTAGGGGGGAGAAAAACAGTTAGAATAGCAAAAAGAAAAAAGAATTGTAAAAAAAGGACGATAGTTTAAGGGACCTCTGGGACAAAAATCTATCATACCAACATTCACATAATAGGGGTATCAGAAGGAGAAGAGAGAGAGCAAGAAATTGAAAACTTATTTGAACAAATAATGATGGGAAACACCACTAGCCTGGCAAAGGAAATAGATATACAAGCCAGGAAGCATGAAGAGTCCCAAACAAGATGGACCCAAACAGTCCCACAGCAAGACACATCATAATTAAAATGCCAAAGTTTAAAGACAAAGAAAGAATTTTAAAAGCTGCCAGAGAAAAGCAGGTACAAGGGAGCTCCCATAATCACCTGATTTCTCAATAGAAACTTTGCAGGCCAGAAGTGTTTGGCACAAAATATTCAAAGTAAGGAAAAGCAAGGACCTACAACCAAGATTACTCTACCCAACAAAGCTATCATTTAGAATCGAAAGACAGGTAAAGGGTTTCCCAGACCAAAAAAAAAAAAAAAAAAAAAAGCTAGAGGAGTTTATCACCACCAAACTTGTATTACAAGGAATTTTAGAAGGACTTTATAAGATGAAAAAAGGATAAAAACATGAATAATAAAATGGCAGTAGTTACATATCTATCAATAATTACCTTAAATGTAAATAGATTAAATGTTCCAATCAAAATATAGGGTGGTGGCGGAATGGATTTAAAAAAAAAAAAAAAAAACAGGACACTTACATATGCTACCTATAAGAGAGTCACTTCAGATAGAGAGACATACACATACTGAAAGTAAAGGGGTGGAAAAAGATAATTCATGAAAATGGAAATGGATTAAAAAATGCTGGGGTGGCAGTACTTAAAGCAGACAAAATAGACTTTAAAACAAAGTCTATAACAAGAGAGAAAGAAAGACCCAGCTATCCCACTTGAGGTATTTATCTGAAGAAACCCAAAATGCTGCTTCGAGGGGATGTGTGCATCCATATATTCATTGCAGCATTGTTTACAATGGCGAAGATGTGGAGGCAGCCTGGGTGTCCATCAATGGAAGAATGGATAAAGAGTAGGAGGTACATACATACAATAGAATACTGCTCAGCCATCGATGGGAATGGATTTGGGTTCTTGCCATCTGCAGTAGCATGGATGGAACTGGAGGCTATTGTGCTGAGTGGAATATGTCGGAGAAAGACAGGTGCAATGTGATTTCCCTTATAAGTGGAATCTAAAGAATGAAATAAACAAACAATACAGAAACAAACTCATAGATACAAAGAACATTTTGATGAGGGTTTGGGGCTAAGTGAAAAAGGGGAAGGGATTAAGAAGTACAAACTGGTTGTTACACAGTAGTCATAGGGATATAAAGTATAGCATTAGGAATATAGTCTATAACATTGTAATAACTGTGTACAGTGTAAGATGGGTGCTCGATTTATCAGGATGAAAGATGGGACGGAGGTTGGGGGCAGGGTGAAAAGGTGAAGGCATTCAGATATATGAATTGGTAGTTACAGAATAGTCATGGGGATGTAAAGCATAGGAAATATAGTCAACAATATGGTAATAACTATGTATAATGCCAGGTGGGTACTAGACTAGTCAGGGGGATCATTTCTTAAATTATATAAATGTCTAACCACTATGCTGTACACCTAAAATTAATATAAAATATTATTGAATATCAAAATTAATTAATTAAGTATAAAAAAATTTTTTTAAAGAAAACTGGTTTTGCACTCCTTGGAGTTGAGGATATTCAATAAACTAGGTATGTTACCAAGACATGGAATCCAAACTGTATAAGGAAGGAATTGAAGACAAGGAGCGGCTGATAGATGGGAAGGACATCAAAGGTTCACTGCATTGAGTGTCATAATGGAGCTGAAAACAGTTGCAGTGGGGGTACTTGAGTAGGTGAGCTGGAAATCCAAGAAGAATGAGGGTCTAAATTATTGATTTGAAAGTAGTATCAATTTGATACAAGTCCAAGGTAAGACCTTGGAGAGACTGTGTAGCTGAGGTTGAGTAAAAGAAAAAGCCTTTGATGATAAGAATTTTGAATAACTGGGATAATGTTATATTTGTTATCCAACATGGATGATTAGGGTAGATAACTAAAGCCTCTGAATGGGGGGGAGTGACCATGAGGTAAATAGATGATGGTGATAGGGAGTTGGGTATGAGCCTAAACAATGAAGGCTTTTGATAGAAGGAAGGATTGCTGGTCTGGAAACAGTGCTAAGAAGTGAGGAGGACATGTCCCCACCCACCAAATCTGGGAGGCATAAACAGTCTCTTTAGTGTCTTCAGGGTCATGCCAGGAGGTGATGGGGTTGTTCACTAAAGAAGTTAAGGATTTGGGGAAGTTCGTTAAGAATGGAGTGGGAATTTCAGGTGGTCCAGTGGAAGGGTTGGTGATAAAAGAAGAATAGGGAATTGACACACAGAGTCAAGACTTGCAGAGTAATCTGTATACCACCTGAAGAACTTTGAGCAGGGGACATGATATGGGCTGGGTTGAGTTTAGATAAATCATTTGTGTGGATGACTCATTTGAGGGGGCGCCAAGGCTATGGGAAAGGAGACCATTTAAGAGAATGCTGTTATAGCCATGACAAGAAATCCCAAGAGTCTGAAACTAGGGAGTAACAACAGGATGATTATGATATATGTAGGAGCTCAATCAGCTAGACTTGACTGACTGAATGTAAGAAGTGAAAAGAGAGTTTACAATGACTCTCAAATTTCTAGCCTGAGGAACTTAGTGGTTGTTAGGGACATTGGAGGAAAATCAGGTTTGTGGGGAGACAGGTTCAGATTTGTACATTGTGTCAAATACTAAAGCCTTGGGTAGACCCCCAGCATGCATTTTCCCACTCACATGTAATAGAGTAGCTGATTTTAGTTTGACACGTGGCCGCCCAAAATCAAGAGAACATTTCACACTTGGAGCTAGATGTAGCCAAATGACTAAGTTCTGGCTAATGGTAGGTAATACAAATTTGTTGTTATAAGTTGTGTTTGCAACTTCCAGGAAATGTCCTTAAAAGGAGTAGTGGGTTTTTCTTCACTCTTTCCTCCTTCCTGCAGGGGAAATATGAACATAATAGCTAGAGCTCTACTAACCATCATGGACCGTAAGTTTAACTTAGGTAAGGTAAACCACAAAAAGCAGAGCAGCAAAATGGAAAAAGCCTTCGACTTTGACTTCTTATATGAGAAATAGAGATTTCTCCTTGCTTAAGCCACTGTTATTTTGTGACTTTCTGTCAGTCACATTATCTAATCCTCCAGTTGGATGTACTGCTATGGAACCAGGCAAGAGATCAGTGATGGAGACAAGGTCTGTAAGTGACCAGCATATATGGTAGGTCTTTCCCTGAAAGCAAGTTCACATGATTTTTTTCCAATAGCCTTCAGCAGCCTGGATCTCAGAGTGAAAAAGTTAATAAAGGTTCACTTAGACATTCATATCTAAATTCATTTTCTAAGGACAAATATAAGGTGATATAGGGGTTAATTAATTTGTATATAAAGGATTGCCTTTGAAAATAAAAGATTTACCGCAGCTATTCTTTGTATAATTGGCTACTCTTTACAAGGCACACAGACCACATGAGGATAGTATAATCCAAACCCCTTTTATTGTGGAGAAGTTATAACTAAAACCAAATGAGGAATAATCTCATGTGCCAAATACAGTGCAATGGATACAATAAAATAATAAACACTCAGGAACAATTACATTGACTTTATTTGTACAAAAAATATGTTTGAGCAACTGCATAGGCAACATAATTCTTTACAGACTCAAAATTAGACACTCAAAAATCTGAGAAAATATATATGCAACCACCTTTTAAACTTGCCAAATTGTTAATGCATTGTACAAGATATTCTATAAAACTACTCAGAAATAATGATCTATTTAAGTGCTATTTTAAAATTTTGAAACCTTTCTTATTATAGCCCTCATTAGAAGCTACAACCTCTTCCCACAGGTATTTCAAGCTAGTGTCTTAACAATAAGAGCCCTAGCTTCAAATATAAATTATAAATAATGAATTTCTTATAATGCTTCCCCAAATGTAAAGAGCTAGGAAAAGTGTTTCAAGTTGTTGTGTATTCCACCAACGAAACTTTGAATATTTAAACCAGCACTTACATATTTCATTTTGTGAGGTTTTACCATTAGTTTTCAAAATGACACTATCTGGTCTTTTCTCCCTATCACTTGTCAATATGCACTCAATCAGGGATTACAAAAATGATTTTAATGTAAGATTCAGCAAACATAATTAAGGAGAAAATAGACTATGAAAATAAAAATCACAATGTATCTCACTTGGTTAATTTTGTGCTTATCCCCTGGTTAGGAATGCTTTGGCCCCTCATCTCACCTCCCAGCATAGACTAGAAAGTAGTAAACATCAAGAATCTAATCCATACCTAAGCAGTGAGAGAAACTGGAATTCTTTTGTGCCTCAGACCCATGTGGCCTTGGGCCACAGCTGGGTCAGTGACGAGGTACTGAACCCACCTTCATGCTCCTGATACAGCAGCTCTTTGTCAAGGAGCATCAGAAACACAAACGAACCATAAATTAATTAAAATGAATTCATAGAACATGGAGATTTGAAAGTGCATGCTCAGGGAGTAGGTGTCCCCAGGAAGACAGAGGGAGGGGTGGAGAGGAGAGTATCTGGTGATAAAACAGGGTTAAGAACCACAAGACCTAGGGTTTTTGTCTTGTCCTGATACTAATTAGCTCAGCCTGTTTTTTTTTCCTATGTGAAGTAAGTAATTGGACTGGGAAGCTCGCAGTGGTGTCTTCCACCTTGAAAAGTGTACATATTGGGAATTACAGGTGAATGCTGTGAATTTAGCAATCTGCTTGAAACCTTGCGAACACAGGAGATTCATTTATTGTCTATTCCTTTTGATCTCCGTCTCCAGGATGTATTTAACTTAGATGTTTTGCTCTGCAGAAAATCTCTATCACTACCTCTCTCTCTTTAATTGATGTTTGTTCTTTCAAATCAACATTTACATTGTTTTCTTTGACACTTAGAATGATATTATTGGCATTCGTGAAAGTGCAAAAGGAAGGTACCGTGTTTCCCCGAAAATAAGACCTAACCAGAAAATAAGCCTTAGCATGATTTTTCAGGATGATATTCTCTAAACATAAGCCCTAATGCATCTTTTGGAGCAAAAATTAATATAAAACCCAGTCTTATTTTCAGGGAAACACAGTATCAGTAAATGTAAAAATTTCCATTAAGGAACTTCCCATTTTGCAATTAAACATGCTATTGGATAAAGTATGGTATAGGAAAGTGATTAAATGCATACAAAATCATGTGGGTTGTTAAAGGTTATTTGGTTGTTTGGGGTCTCCTAGGATACCTAGTTGTTTTTTCCACCAACCCACACATCCTCTACATTCCTAATAAAGCTTTTGGAATCAGCTTGGCTTTTAAAGGTTCTCACCACTCTCTTTCTATGACTTCACCATATCATTAAAAATCTAAAGTTATTTAGCATAATTTAATATGTTAGCAAGATTTGTAACTGTATCCAAGGATATAAACTTGTTTGTTGTAACAACTGCCTAAACAGTCTAAAAGGCCATTCAAAGAAAACACAGACCATGTCAAATTTTCAGTAGTTTTATTGAAAAATGCCTCTTTTGTTTCAGAAATAAATAATATAAGGCAGTGAAATTCACAATCTGCAGTTAAAATATAAAAGCAGCAATTCTATGTTCATAGTCTTGCAAACATTTCCAACTGCTTTTGATAACTAAGAAACATTATGTTCTGAAAAAAAAGTTCATACTAAATATACAACACAAACATGCAATTCCATCTCTGCAGAATAATCTGCAATTTGGCATAAATGTTAGTGTGTCTAAAAGGAGGTTTAAGGCAATATGGAACTGTATCCAGTTGATACAATAATTTCAGCTACATGGTTTAAGGTTTGTGGTTGTTAAAGGAGATGTATAAGAGCATTCTATGCCATAATGTATAACAGAAAATAGAAGAGGAAGATAAATAATTGCAACGGAGTTGACTTTTCCCTCCTTTTTGGTTTTAGGAGGGGAATTACTTGAATCGTGGTGTAATTGAATTGCAAATAGGTATTGGAAACGATAAACTGCCCTCTGGAAATATACAGTAGTTCTGGGTTCCAGGACTTACTGCTTAACCTAAGAGTTTCACTGAGGCTGCCCGCTGTACAAACTAAAGGCACAAGGCACGTTCTCTCCTTGCAGCTTTTGTGAATGAAGTATTTTGCAAGCTTTTCAAGGGCAAAGGCAAGATGTCTACAGAATGCGTGCAGCGCGCTAGGCTTCCTGCAGAAACAAGGTTCTCTACAGTCAGAAAGGGTACTCTTGGATGAAGCAACGCCGGAAGAAACATCGCAGATAAGACGCACACTGCTCTATCTGACCTGTAAATGAGAATCCCAACACCACCCCCGAGCCTGGCCGCGCAGGGCGCAGTCTCAGGTTCACTGCCCTGGGCCGTGGGGCAGGGCGCGCCGCCAGCGCACGTGGGGAGGATGCTCGTCCGCAGGCTCATCGGCTCCATAATCTTCGTACTCGTCTGTCCGCTCCGGCTCCACTGGCACGATGAAGGGCTCGCGCTCAGGCAGGTAGGCCCCGCCCTCGGGCACGTATGGCTCTGTCCGATTCAACATTACAGTTATGGCATGATTTGGTAGATACACACACAGCAAAAGCTAAATCATCACCTGAGGTGATAGCACTCCAGTCTTAATAATCTCATAACTATAAATAGATAAATTACAATGTGCTGATTACTTCCATTTGCAGTGAGAATTTGGTGATGCTCAAATAATGTAATGAATGGCACTTAAAAAAAAAATACCTTCAAAGATCCAGCAGTAAATACAATCATTGCACAAATACCTGGGAAAGGTCAGAGACTGGGCCAAAGAACTGTAAACGTAGAACCTAGGTAGGATTTTCGCAAATCCCCAAGTAACTGTTCATGACTTCGAACTCCTCAATTCAAAGAACAGTTTGGAAAGATGAGGAGGTGAGGGGAAGTTTTGTTGACTCCTAGAAACTTAACTCTGGAGGTGAAAATCAACTATCACCAGGTAATATACAGTACATGACATTTTTCTGTGGCTGTCTCTCCCACAGACTGAGTTACAGCTGGTGGGTGAGGAACACCAGTGACTACAGCGAAACAGGAAGAAAAAAGTGATTATAAAACTTTGGTTTGAAAATTGCAATTACAAAACCCAGATGAGAGTTCATGTACAAAAAATAATAATCATGAGACACATGCCCTGAATCAGACACATCGCTAACAAGCAAGAGAGGAGGAGATTCCATTCGGTGTTATTCCGGCACAGAGCAAGCAGCAGGCTTTGATGCAGAAGCTTATTGTAGGGTTGTTAAGTGATTTTAGTGGACAGGATCACATACAAATCATTTACAAGCCACAATTAGTTTATTATTTACATAAGACATTTCTCTTTAACCAGGTTAATTCTTTTTCTCAAAATGGCATCATGTCCGCTGGTTAGTAGTTTTATTATGCGCCTCTTTCACAACTGAGGCTTCTCATGGCTGTGTGTTTGAACTTTTTTTTAAATAATATTTTTCTACATTATTACTGAAATGCATCAGGCTTATAAATTAACACCACTGTTTTT
Organism: Rhinolophus sinicus; assembly: GCF_036562045.2. Taxonomy (NCBI): domain Eukaryota; kingdom Metazoa; phylum Chordata; class Mammalia; order Chiroptera; family Rhinolophidae; genus Rhinolophus; species Rhinolophus sinicus. Next base: position 112,776,990 of record NC_133755.1, read on the forward strand.
TGTCTCATTCAAGTTAGTATAAAGAGTCTCCACCCTCCTTTATGATGTTGACCCGGTTCGTTAACCATATCTGTGGTGAGATTTCCATACAGACTCATTTCCTAATAAGCATGTGCGCAAACATCTCAGAAACAGGATTTTCATGTATTCAAACTGTAAGCAGCACTGGCGACTTAGAAAATTTGTTAGCCGGAACCTGAAACAGGTCAAAGATGATAGTTTTTAAAAGTTGAATTACTATGCAAAAAATATATTTACACATCCATCTAAGTATGTAATGGTTAAAGTATATATACATATATATATATCCATATATTTCCAGTTATTCACACATATCATAAGGCAGAGGTAACTTAAATTTCATTTATAAAGCATTAAATTATAATTTTGTGAGTGGGTTGCATGAGAAATTCACATTAAGATTCATTATTACTTTTGGTCATATGTAAGTATTCACATAAATATATAGATATATAGATATTTAGATATTCAACTACTCATGCACTATTTGCTAGTAGCCAACCATATCAAACAGCAGTATCATTTTGAAACTTGCAAGATGCTTGAGGGTGTGCTGATGAAAAGGACACCGCTGACCACTGCATGGCTTCCTTATTCCAGATCAGCAATTGTCCCCTGTCCCCACGTTCCCCAAAATCAGAGATAAGAGAATTGAAAACACTAGAATTTCACTACTAACTCTTTTTTTAAAATTAGGTACCAGGTTTTATAAATACTAATTCAATGAACAGTGTGAGACACTGAATTATTTTCAGTTGTCTGCACCATGTTATCAAATAATTTGCCTATACATTAGATGCCCAAAACAAATTTTTATGTACATATATTCTTAGTATTCTACAATTGTATTCAACAAATCCATGTTCCCAACCTTTAGGTTAGGGGGAAAAAAAAAAAAGAAAAAAAAACGTCAATTGGTATAGCATTCTTTGAACATCCAAAAGAAATATGGAGAGTTTTATGATGTTATTTGGTAAATGAAGAAATATTGGAAGGGAGAGAAAATAATTACTCAACTCCTGACAGTGAAATAATATTTTACGCTTTGAGAGAGAACTATATCACTACATAGTCAAAACACACAACTGAAAGAACTGATACTTTCAACAAATCCTTAAATTAATGTTCCTTCAATCCTAAGGAACTTCATTTCCATGAATGTTCTTTAATTCAGGTGAATTTGAGTTCCTACAATGGCAACAACATACCTGGATAGCCTTGCCCATTGTATGGGATGCTGGCGCACTGGGACGAGTCACAGTATCCAGGAGGACCTGGGGGTCCTCGGATACCTGAGTTTCCAGGGCGACCTGGAGGGCCAGGGGGACCTCTTGAACCTGTGGACCCTGGTGGACCTGTTCTGGATTCTCCTTGTGGACCTAGTAAAGGGTTGGAACAAAAATTTCCCCTCTTGTTAAATACTTCCCCTGAGTCAGTAAACAATACTTGAGGTACCTCCACTGCCTCAAGACTAGACAATTCACTAGTGTATGGTAAGAAAATATTTTCTTTAGAAATCACCAATATGAACCAGCATGGAACTTTCTGGTTCCAGTGAGTCATCAAGAGTTAATACCAGAACTCCAACTAATTTAATGATTTTTTTCAACGGAAACTGCTTTAGCAAGAATTAAGCCAAACTAAAGATCAATGTGTTCCCTGGTTTGCTCCTTCTCTCAGACAGATAAGACTTCCTGATGAAAATGGCTATATTAGCGCATTGGACTGCCAGGAAAACACGCTAAGTGCCTGCTCCACACCTCCAGACTATGTAAGCAATGTTATTTCTGGATCAAGTGATATTTATGGTTAACATAAATGTAAATATGTAACCACTAGGGCTGACCTTGGTTGCAAGAGCCCCATAGACCTTACAATGAAGAAAAAAATTTGTTTTCAATATAGTAAAGGAAATGTATAAAGCAGCTGCATAACCATTATTTCTTTCCACAGCATCAGTAAAGAACCTGTAAGTGAAATCTTGTGAGGTGTCAGGCTTTTTAGTGAGAATAATATTTTTTTTTCAATCTACTAACATCTTGAAGAATACTAGATGAAACAGGAAAGGACACTGTCCTTGAAAGCTATGAGACTAAACAAAACAAAGAGGAACTTCATGAAAAAGAAAACAGCAACCTTCTGTGTCAACTGAAACTCATACCTTCATGCGTTAAAGTTACAGTGAATGTTTAATAGAACACATTCAAACATGTTTTGAGTAAAGAGAACATAAAAATGAGGAGGTTATACAAGTGGAACTTCTTGCTAAAATATTTTCCATGATGGTAGACATGCCTGAAGCTAACAAGAGAAGCTTGTGTGCCCTCTCAGTAGTTATACCTTTCATTGTTCGATGTACTAGAGACCTACCTGGGGGACCCGGCGGCCCTCGTGCTCCTGGAGACCCAATACCCCTTTCACCTTTCTCTCCCGGCAAACCTAAGGCAGGATGAAAAGATAAAGCTCAAGAGGAAAATTATCTGGAAACATACAGTTTTTATTTTAACTGATAATACTTGATTCAATTAATTAATTTCCCTTAGTGAAAGCAGAACCTAATTTTTCACAGAAGTTCACTCTGTAAGCCAAATTCTTTCTAGACATTTGTGTAATTCCAGATTCATGGTCAAGAAATAATCTGGCTACAAGTCAGGGGAAAAATTATTTGAAGCAAACGAACATGTCTAATACAATTTTTTAGAAACAATTATTAGAAACAGAAATCCTGAATAAATAGTTACAACTCATTGAAAAAACATCTTAAAGCTCTCTTATCTTCAGTAGCCCTATTAGTGCAGCATCCACACCAACAGAATTATAGAAATATCTAAGTTTTCTTAAGAATGCTGACTACTACTTCAACCAAAGCCGAGTACCCAGAGTCCTAAAACATCTGGAATCAGATAATCTTATTTTTCTTTTTTTCCTTCAATTACACTTATCTACTACAAAATTAAAGCCAAACAAACACACAAAACCAGTGCCAGACCCTGAATAAAGGAACCAAAAAAAATTGGATCTAAAACTGTAGGGCTGCTTAAGTACCTTCAGTTGCTGCCCAACTCTGGCCAGTTAAACAATTAATAAGATTTTAGTGCCTGAATTTAGTTGGCCAAGATATAGCTTTTCCCATGAACAACCACCACCACCAGAAAATGGTATTATCTTTACTGATATCTCCTGACAAAATCTTCCTGCTTTCTAACATATGGATCTCTATGGCTTGTGGCCCCCTAAAGAAGAAAACACATTCGTGGACTGTCCAAACAAGACTAAAGTTTGCCAAGTTCAATCTTCCACATGCTTTTCAACCTGCCCCAGCTCCTACACTTGCAGATTCTTTCCTTTATCCCTACGCAGCAACCAGAAATGCCTACCTCGTTCTCCTGGGGGTCCCTGCATCCCTGGTGTGCCTGGGAAACCTGGTCGCCCCCCAGGTCCTGGTTCTCCTCTGGTTCCCGCGCTGCCTGGGGGGCCTGGGGGACCAGGTGGGCCTGGCTGGTTGCGACTGGAGTGGTAATCATTCGGAATCTGATTCAGCATCTGATTGAATCTGTTCATCTGACCTACAAATAGAAAAAGACTTGTTGGTAAGAAACTCAATAAGGGAAGAATGAGAGGGTGAAACTGTTTGCTCTTAGTGTTTAGTGAAATCCACCTCTATTCCTCCCCCTCCAGGAAACATTCTAATTATAACCCTACAAATAAAATAAAACACTCCAGTCACCAAGGACAAAATGATCCCTGATAAACAATTGTCTCCACAAAATACTGACCAAGTAAGCCACTAGCATTACTATAAACATCAAAGAGTTGTAAAAGTTTAATATGTCTGGGATAGAAAGTTCTGAGGTTCACCAGATGATGTCACTCGAAAGGGATCAAATATATGGTGACAGAAAGAGAACTGACTCTGGGTGTTGAACACACAATGTAATATATAGATGACGTATCACAGAATTGTACGCTTGAAATCTATGTAACTTCACTAACAATTGTCACCCCAATAAACTTTAATTAAAAATAAAGAGAACCTTTTTTATTCAATTTATTGGGGTGATGGTGGTTAGTAAAATTACATAGGCTTCAGGTGTACATTTCTGTTCTTGATAATTAGGCTTTAGTGTACATTGGAATTGCCTGAGATAATGTTGAAAAATACAGATTCCTGAGCCTCATCTCTAAAGACAACGCTTTACTATGTTTAGAGTATGGCCCAGGAACCCTCCTATCTAACGAGCAATACAGGTGATTTTAAAGCACGTGCTCTCAGGAGCACATTCCAAGAAACACTGATTAAGACTTCTGAAAGTGGGAACCCTGAATTTAAGGCCACACTTGGTTTGCAGGCACTGAGCTTTATTACTTAATTGGCTTCATGGAATAAGAAGAAAGAGTCTGTGAAAAATAAGGAGGCAATACAAATGTCCCCACCAAAAGGGACTTTCTATGATCAAGTTAATCTTGGTGGGTTCCTTCCTTAAAGTCATAGAATACCTTAAAGTTCATAACTTAAAAGAGCCAATGTTTGCTGCTTCCATATATACACAGATGAAGATCACTAAAAATCCTACAACATGGAAACTGAAAAGCCCTTTAAAAATATGATTTTGTATCAGACCAAATATAAAGATAACAGGTATAATTTTACCTTGAGTAATAATTTTATCTTAATGAAAAACATTAAAATATTACTAGCCTTATCTAACTGGGTATAAAATTGATAATGTATACCAATAAGAGATCATCAAAAATGAAACAGAAACATATATCTTAGAAACTTAATTACTCAAACTCTGCATTTTCCTACAATTAATTAAAAAGCATTCATACATTAAAAAGAAAAGAAATTTTACCACTGATCAATTGTTCACAGACTTGTCTTGCAACTGCCCGCATCATGTTCTGGGAAGCAATGTCTCCCTTGTTAATTAAATCAATGAGAATCATTAGCATATTATTTCTATAGTTTCAGACTTCAATGTTTACCACAAAAAAATAAATGTAAATCAAATTTTAAGAAATACATACTCTATCGCCTTTCTCTCCTTTCAATCCAGATGGACCCTAAAATACAGGAATTTTACACATTAGAAACTGACAAACATGGTCTAAAAAACAATTCATAAATGGACATGAGAAAAGACAGCAAGGTCTGTTTTCTAATGAATTAGCAAAATGACACATCACATTTATATCCATGTTACTCACCTTTTGCTTCTCTGTAAAAAGAAATCTAATTCCCCCTCCCACCCCACTCTCTCTGAAGCACATGTCCTCCAAAATAGTGCTGAGATGTGAATTTTATGATCATAATTTAGAAGTTATGTACTATGCATACATTTTATGATACTATTCACAATATAGTCCTGGAACTAAAATGTATATAAAAAATGCCCTTGGTACCATTATATTTTCTTTTACATCACTCTGGCTGGTTAACTCAGCTGGTTATTGCAGATTGTCCATGAGGTTAATCTTGGTTCAGTTCTAGTAAGAACCACTGGGCTTTTTGTCAATTCCCTAAATAAACATATATCTCTAACTTCTTCCTTTTTTTTTTTTTTTTTTTTTTTTTGTGCATTGAGTATAAAAGGAAACATATGTCTCCAATATTAAATAATTCAGTCCAAATGGTGGTCCTACATCTAAACACAACTACAGAATATTTGTTCCTACTCTATCAAGCTTCTCACTGGCCATGAGAGAATCTTAGAAGTAGTTTCCCTTATAGTGTAAGAAGTTTTTGTCTTTTAGCAATGTATATCCAGGCTAACAACTGCTATCACAGAAGGAAGATCTAAACCATTGATAAATCTAATGTTCAGATCATTCCCAAACCAAGTCATGCCTCATAGGCTCCAAGACTTTTGCCTGAACTACTGCAATATCCTCCCAACTGGACTTTTGCTTCCTGTTTTGCCCCTTTAGAGTCTATTCTCCACACAGAAGCCAGAGTGATATTTTTAAAAGGAGCATTTGATCACATCACTCTCTTTTGGCTGCAAAAGACCCCCATGACACTCAGAATAAAAGAATTCCTTATCATTGGCTAGATGGTCCACAGCTATCCGACCTCTTCCATTTCTCTTCCAGTCACTCTCGTGATTTCAAGCACCCAGCCAGGCCTCTCTGCTGTTTCTCACACGCCAGACTCATTGCTCACTCAGGGCTTTTATTCATGCTGTCCCCGCAGCCTAACATCCTCTTCCCACAGATCTTCAAACAGCTTCATTCCAATGTCACCACTGCACACAGGTTCTAACTACTGTTATCTAAAATAGTCATCTCCCCACCACCACAATTACTCTCTAACCCCTTAGTCTGTTTCTTTTTCTTCGTGTCATTCATCATCACCAGAAACTATATTACTTATTTACATGTTTGTGGTCTATAACCCACACTAGAATCTCCGTGAGAGCAAGGACTTTGTCTTGTTTATTGTTGTATCTCCAGATTCTAAAACACCGACTAGCACACTTAGGCACCATACAAGTAGGTGTTGAGTAAATGAATAAAATATTTCACAAGCAGTTCTTGAAAATATCCACTATACAACTTCAGGTGTTGTAAGCTGGCAAAAAGATACCATCACCTGGTTATAGTACTAATGTCATAAGCTAATCAGGATTGAGCCAAGCTCTCTGCTAAGACCTTTATACACCTATCTGCTAGTTTGGATTTTAGAAATTAAAGGTAAGATAGAATACAGAAGAAAAGGAGAGGCAATTTGCCACCATAGAAGGATAAGATAAAGGGAAAAAAAGAGGGTCAATAAAGGCCCAAATAAATGTTACCAAATTATAATCATAAGAAAAACTGGAATTTGACTCTCCCTTTGCCAAAAGTACTAGACTCATGAAAACACTATTATTATTGAATTTGGAGCCTTTTGTAAATTTCAGGGATTTTTTTTTTTCACTTTGACTGCTACTTTGAGATTGTTCTTGGGGTGTTTTTTAATTTATTGCCTCTGTGAGGTTGTTCTAATATCCATGGTTTATAGAAATCATATTTATTGCCAAATCTAAAGATCACATTTCAAATCAAGGAAGTAGAAGTTTCTTCTAGGTTTTTAGCTATAGATATCAATTATTACATCAGTAGTATTCTTACATGATACTCTTATTTTGCGCATAGTAAAACAAAATAGAATTCTATATAGGTAGAAAAATTCCATGTATTTTTATCTTCTCTTGTGAAGTTTCTGCCACGATTCATTGAGGAAAAGAGAGTAATAAAGGCAGGGTACACAGATTATAAAATATATCAGGAGTCCTTTAATCTTTATGCTGCTTGCTTAATTTTATGTAAACATGGGAGGCAAGCCATGTCACATAAAGATTATATCCTAGGTTTGTTTGACATTAATTTTTTTTAACTTGTGTTTATGTAACTAGGACAATACTTAAGAAAAGAGAAGTTCAGTTCAGAAAACAGCCCTGAGAGATGTGTGTCACTGCTAAAAGTTGGACTTAATTATCTTTAAGATAAATTTTCATATTTCAGAATTCTATTCAGACCCAAAAGCTGCTTAAAATAAATTCACACCTCATCCGTAAAAAATAAGGAGTAACTTGTAAAGAATATGAAGCCCAACATTCATTACAAATACTTCTGGATATTTTAGGAACTTCAAATTCAGTTTTGGAAATACTAATTCTAAAATACCAGATATCTATTATTTTCACCAAAACACCTAACTAAAAGGAAGTTGAACTGGATGTAAGTTGGAGCAGGGCAGTATAAAAAAGTAAAATAGCAGATTAGATCAATCCTTTTAATTTCGGGACTATGTTCTTAGCAACCTTAAGGAAAGGAAAAGACCAAGCGGCTTGGCTGATGATACTACCAAAGGGTTAATATCTGCACATGACACACGGAAGTGCCACACACCACCATCATGTATTTTTCTATGGTGAGCAGCATACCACTCCTACATAAAAAGAATCATTCTGCTGACCCAGCTTTGAGTGTTTATACAGTGCAGAAACATGTGTCTTGGCTCATAATCCCACTCTCCTTTTAAAGAAGTCCTATGACCACAGTTTTCATCCCAAAATGTCCTAACTCTAAGAGAGAAAAACTTTAGAATTAGTACCAAGTTAAAACCATGGGTTTAGTAGAGTTTCAACAAAAGCTTTGAACGCATTACAACAGATATAACATAAGTAAATATGCCAAAAGCCTTTCCGTCTCCTCATTATTGATGGCCACAAGTAAATAACTCTAGACATGCAAGCTGTCCACTTACGGGCCTGCCGTGGTCTCCGGGCTTTCCTGGTTTCCCACTTGGTCCTGTGACTCCTGGAGAGCCTGGGCTTCCCTACAACACATAGGTCAGGAAAGGGAATGTTATGATGAAAGAAAAATCCCATCTAAAGTAAACTAACAAAGCGTGGCCAGCTTTAAAAGCTTTTCAATGAGACAGCACATAATCACATATTAAGAAAGAGTAAAACCAAATTTTAAGTTAACATCTAGGGAATAAAATCTTGAAAATTCCTATTCAATGTTTATGAACTATATAGTTCTAAAATAGAGTTTGAGACTATTTGAAAAATATTTACATATATATAATCAGTTTCACAATTCACAGATAGTGATCCCAGTAAATTGATTACAAAATGAATCTGCAGAAAGCAATTCCTGTTTTTCAGTTTATTTCTATTACATAACCAGACAAGCCATCAAAAGACAGGAGTGAAAACTTTGGCTGGGGAAAAAATTAAGGTAGCCAGTTTTGTGCTAAATTGGGCACCATCATGGCGGAGTCTTCCCTTGTCTGATGGAAATTGCACTCTCGGCCTAAAAATTCACTTTTTCTTTGGTGCATTCTCCATACTTCCACTCTCTTCTGTCATATCAGCACCCTTCACCTCATCAAAACCATAGGAATTACTCCTTGTTTCTTTTAACACACCTTCAAGACATTTTAGCCATATTTTTCAATACATTATGTTCTAAAGCCTAAAATTTCCTTAAAATAGAATCATCAGATTTGATAAAATAACTAATCCTTTACTTCATCAATTATGCAAATTTTCAGCTCAGTAGTAAAAACTTAAGTGGAAATTTACTATACATTTTCACTCCCCTTTACCTGAGAACATATATAGGTATTAGACATACATAAGATTATTTTAACATATTCTCTTGAATCTTCATATCATGCCATAAAACATGAAGAGCATTCATCACCTCAAAGAATTTAATTGTGATCTCACTCGGACACAGGTATACAGATGACACTTTCAAAACCATTGGCTTTAGTATTTTCCCCAAAGATCTTAATCCGAAGACATACTTGGGTAAAATTTACTTCTTCAGAATGACTGATAGCTGTTCAGCAATAAATATCCATAAAGTGCAAATATCATAGGCCACAGATTCTTAAAATTGTAGAACAGGAAGTAACCAGTGAAGTCATAAAATTTCACCAGCCAATGTGGGGATGGGAGGAACTGAGGCACTAACCAACTACTGACCAAGTTACTTAAGGATATTTTCCTACTTTTTAAATATAACTTGATTAAACAGAAAAACTGTATTTTAAATTCTTTGAGGTGATGAATGCTCTTGATGTTCTATGGCATGATATGAAGATTCAAGAGAATATGTTAAAATAATCTTATTTATGTTTAATACCTATATATGTTCCACATGTGCTGTGGGGTATTTTAACATGTATGTTTTCCCCAGTGTATTTTGATTTAGGAAAATAAAAATAAACAGCAACCCCAATGGCATAACCCACAGCACAAATGGAATTATCTCAAAGGCCAGGTTTACAGGCTCTTCTCTAGAAAAATGGGGGAAGGGGATAACAATGTAACCATTCCATTCTTACCGGTGGCCCTGGTGGACCCCTGGGTCCCATTGTACCATCTTTTCCAGTAAAGCCCTATTGTAAAAAACAAAATTAATTATGGATTAGTGACATAACGACCAAGTGAAAAGGAAAGACACAAAACAGGTTGCTAAGTGTGAAGGGTAAAGGATTTAACCCAATTTGCTGTTTGCGGGTAACCTTTCATTATAAAGACAAATAGACCAAAAGAAGTGATTTCCAATTTAACTTACACCTTGTACTGAATAATTAATTTCTATACTCACTCATTTATATAGTTATAATATAAAGTAGTTATAAATAAAACCATTTTAAGACAAACTAATCTCCAAAGAAGGCATTTCTTTCATGAACATACGTACTAACTTTTGCTTTTGTAAGAGTGTGAAGTCCGAAGGAAGACTAACCCTTTCTACTGAAAAGTCAATGTCCACAACTGGCACAGGAAGGATCCAAGTGCAATAAGAGAAATGTTGCTAAGAAAAGCACGTGGTCTCATAAGAGATGAAGGAGAGGCCAACCACCTGTTTAGAAAACTCCCTTCTTCATTCTCTAAGCAAGGGCAGGACTACTGATGTCTCCAATCCTAGGGAATTCCTCTCCTCCCTCCCCAAAAATGAGGCGATGCTGTCTTAATCATTTTCCACTGGAAACAAAGGAAATCCTCAATCTGCAGTTAATTTTTTTAGTGGCCCATCTTACTTCTTCTCATCTCACAGGAAAAACCAGAGCCACATCAGACTAGGAAGCAGAAATCTGTCCCAGGAGCACAGCGCATCTCCCCACAAGCTCACTCCTTGGCTGTCCTGCCCCATCTCCATACAGTGCCAAATGACCTCTGCTTGGAATGAGTCACTGTGCTACCCAGTTAACATTCATCCCAACAGCAGGTCTCTGAAACCCAGCCGAGGATTTGTGAGTCAGATCATTTTTTATGGTTGTTGCATTCCTCTGTCAAAGGAGATTTTTGTCTCATTTTCTGCAAAGAATAAGAGTGATAATTTTATCCATATTCTTGGATTCTAGCAAAAATCAAGAACATTTGGATCACTGCCTGCATTAAGTATCCACACTTCCACTGATTTCACAACAGGAAGTTTAAATTATTGCCTTAAAATCATTAGAAATATTCCACCCCAAAAAAAAAAAAAATTTTTTTTTTTTTCAGTAACTTAGATAAAAATTTCAGACTGTTTTCTGGAAGATCTAAGCCTACTTAATAAAAAACAGACTCCAAGTTCATCTGATGTAACATCAACATTGCTTCTGAAAGCCACTTAAGAAGCAAAAATGTACTGGTAGTATTGTTTGGACAGTTTGAATTGTATTTCTTCCATCTAAATCTCTCCAACTGCTATGTAAGACATTCTTATTTTTTTCTTTTTTCCTTTTTAGATAACTATCATATTTCTGAATAATCCTCCTTCAGAACATTTTCCTTTTTTTGAAGCTATACTGAAACATAATTGACAAAAAGCGTATATATTTGTGGTGTACATGGTGATGTTTTGATATATGTATACATTATGAAATAATTACCACAATCAAGATAATCACCATATCATAATCATACCCATCACCTCACATAGTTATCACTTTTTGAGTGTGCTGAGAGCATTTAAGATCTACTCTATTAACAAATTTCAAGTATACAATATAGTGTTATCAACTATAGTTACTATGCAATATATTAGATCTCCAGAACTTATTCATCCTGCATAAGTGAAACTTTGTACACTTGACCAATATCTCTTCATTGTCCTTTCCCCTCTGCCCCTGGCAACCACCATTCTACTCTTCCATGAGTTCAACATTTTAAAAATTCGATACATGAGTGAGATCATGCAGTATTTGTCTTTTTGTGCTTGGCTTATTTCACTTAGCATAATGTCCTCCAGGTTCATCCATGTTGTCACAAGTTACAGATTTCCTTCTTTTTAAAGGTTGAATAGAAATATGTATATCTCACATTTTCTTTATCCGTTCATCCATCAATGCACACTTAGGTCTGATCAACCACTTTCTTTTAGGAGAAACATATATTTAAGTTGGGGTGAGGGTTTTATTCTGGTGTCCTCAGAAGGGCTACCCACTGAGTCATCTGCAGAACTTTATGCTATAATTTTATTCTCTATTTTCAAAGCTGCAGCAGTTATTGCTGCTTCCCCCTATGTGAGAGTGGCTGAGGAAACCTACGGTTGTCTTCACAGATGCACATGTATTAGATACCTGTACATGCAGTTCTTTTGTTATTTTCTAACATTCCCCAAAGCTGTGACTCATTTTGAAAATCACCTATGTTGAAGACAATCCATGCATTCTGTTCCTACCGACTCCACCTTGGTAACAATCTTACTTCCCCACCGTGGTCCTTGGGCTTGCTCTCCTGAGCTTTCTTCTCTTCTCTTCCACCGCAGTTCTCTTTCTCTCTCTCTCTCTCTCTCTCTCTCTCTCTCTCTCTCTCTGTCTCTCTCTCTCTCTCTCTCTCTCTCCTTTTCCAGCTAAGTTATCTGTACCTAAAATCTACCTAACTTTCTAAAATTATGTTCCATCAGCCATGCACCCTACTTTCAGCACTAGTGGTAAGAAACCAAGTGGTGGGTAGGTGTAAAAGGTTATGAGGGAAAGATGGGAATGATTTCCTCAAAAGTCTCCTCACCCTCAGCCTGAAAGACCTGGACAGCCTCACCACAAAGTTGGATTCTCCGATTCAAATTTGAGAGTGGAAAAGCATAATCGTCCCCACTCACTCATTTTTCAGAGAAGCACTAATGATGGTGGTGGCTGCCTGACTGCTAGTTCAAAGAGAGCATGTTGATGGGACTTGCACTGGTGACCCACCATGTCTGCATGAATCCCACACTGGGTGGATGTGATGGACCCAATAAGGCTTCAGTAGTAGCAGCACCAAGTAAGTCAGCCCATCAATACTTCTTGGTTGTGGTATTTTTTGTTTTGTTGTCTATTAAATAGACTGACTCATCACCCTTACAATCTGCATTATTGTCTTTATTGTGAAATAAGAATTCAAAAAAAACCAAAAGAGTCAAAAGAGTCAGAAAAATGTGTGTGTGTGTGTGTGTGTGTGTGTGTGTGTGTGTCGCCTCTAGGTTCCAGACTCCCAGAGAATAGCGTTTTTTTCTTTGATCTCTCTCTCTCCCAAACTCAAAAGTAGGCATAGGAGCAAATAAAATTCATTAGCATATCATCCACCCTTTGGTATTATCTGGGAAAACCTTTACTCAATCTGAATGGCTTCCCTCTTCTGCCCAGCAGTGTCTCAGAGGTATTACGGTTAACAAATCAATGTTTTTAATGATAGCTATGGCAGCATTGACCCGCTCAGATTCTGCTGCTAATCAAATATTTTAACTTTTGATTAGTCAGAATAGAGATTACTCTCAGATCTGAACCACAAGATGCTGAAAATTTCCTTCGTTCTGAGCAACTCTACAATCTCTATCAAAGCATTAATGGTCTCCAATGAAACCATATATTTCTATAAATTGAATAGAACAGAGAGGCCAGGTTCACTGTGCTTCTCATTTACTTGTCCTGGAAAAAGATTGGATTTCCTGCACTGTTTTCATAATAAGTCAAGAGCAAACCTGAAAGCTGTCACAAATGAGCAAAATCCCTACTAAGTACCAGTTGTCTATCTCATCATTAAGTCCTGGAAGTGGTATTTAAAGGTATAGAGAGGATGGCCTGACTTCGTGGACAGTGCCCTAGAAATAAAGACTACTCTCAGAGTTACATAAAAGCTGTATCATAACAGAGATGTTAATTTTATGATTTAAAACAATTTGCTAGGATTCTTACATCTCTTTCCAATCAGGTAAAACTCCTTTTATGGACTACTTTTTCTAAATCTGATAAAATTAAAAAAAATTCCCAAAATTAAAATTTCAACAGTTCTTCTAAAGTCCCACCATTTTATTTCATAGACCCTGAGATTGATCTGATATTGGGTGGCCCGCTGATAGTAGTTTTTCAGCCTTCCACAAGATATGTGAACTCTACTTTCCAGCCATACAAACAAATTGTAAAGGGTCTTTAATTAGTGGGCAGCAATATGATATCATTTCCAACATTGTTATAGTTCGCCCAAAAAAACTTACTCTGTCTCCTGGAGGTCCCATTGGTCCTGGTGGGCCAGGTAGGCCTTGGGTTCCCTACATGAAAAGAAACAAAAAAGTGGAATACTAACGTCTAAGTATTACTTTATCTTCTGTACCTGAAGCCAATAAAAAAATTTTAAAAAGTAGAATACTATAATATAGTTCCTCTGCTGGAACAGATACAGTTATTTTCTAAATGTGAAAGAAAGAATGAAAGGAAAGGAAAGGAAAGGAAAGGAAGGAAGGAAGGAAGGAAGGAAGGAAGGAAGGAAGGAAGGAAGGAAGGAAGGAAGGAAGGAAAAGAAAGAAAGGAAGGAAGGAAGGAAGGAAGGAAGGAAGGAAGGAAGGAAGGAAGGAAGGGAGGAGGGGAGGAAAGGAGGAAGGGAAAGAAAAGAGGGAGGGAGGGAGGGAGGGAGGGAGGGAGGGAGGGAGGGAGGGAACTTCAGGGTGCTCTGAAAAGACACAGAAAAGCAGAACCAAGAACAGTGCCAACCATACTGTATATGATCAATCAACATTCAGATACCTGACCAGACAAAGCACAGACATGATGAATAAGACCATAGTATGAAATAAAAATAATGTGAAGCACATAGCCAGACTTTTTCTCCTTTGCTGCTTAACCGTGGTTCAGCTTTTGAAGCACTACAAATCAACTTTTCAAACACTTGACAAGTAAAGGAAAAGGCAATTTCAAGAACAACTCACTGTTCGGCCTGGAAGTCCTGGCTCTCCAGCATCACCTTTCATCCCTTGGCGACCCTAGAGAAAGCAATGGGAAAACAGTTCCCAGGCGTTTTGTAAAAGCCCCTAAAGTTTCATTTGGACAGTAGATGCATCAACTCTCTTGAGCAAGAAAGCCCTATTCCTTCACATGATTCATTTGTAGCTATATCAAATATACGTGTGTGTTTTTCCTTTAACTGCCAATAAAAATGTATCTGTCCTCTATTATGGCACCTTAAAAGTAAATTTAGAATTAAATTTAAGAACTATTCAGTTATCATTCTCATTCATACACGGTATTTGTTTTACCTTGAGATATAGAAAAAAAGTTAAAATATGAGCTTTAAAAGGTAAAATACCTTATATAACTTCAAATTAGCATTTGGAACAGAAAGCAAACATTTTATTTTAAAAATTTTAAAAGAAGTAATAACTTAGATGAGGTATATAACACAAGCTTGCCTTGAGGTCATAAATATTAGAAAAGGACTCCAGGGCTGCTACTGAAAGCAACTGCAAAGTTTTCAGGATGCTGAAGGATATATGTACCACTTATGAAAAAAATTGTAAAGGTCAAATAGGTAGCAATAATTTTTTTCTACAGAGTTTCATATTATTATATATACTATTTACATATCTGAAATTATAGTCATCGTAGGAAGTCATCGCAATGACTCACTTTGTTGAGATCTCTGAGAAAACATTCGTTTGGCAAAACATAGTAAAAAATGTTCCAGTTAAACTCAGTGTTAATCCAACATCCTCACTTAATACAGAAAGCCTTTGTCCTTACTTGTTCTCCCGGAATAGAGAGTCCATTGGGTCCCTGGGGACCTGGAGGACCCTGGGGGCCTGGAGGACCTGTATCTCCACGAGGTCCAGGGGGCCCCTAAAATACACAAGAGAGAAACAACCACAAGTCACATAACGCTCATCCAGTGCTTAACACCCAGTCAGAAACTTGTCTTCATAATTCTGAGACACTAATCATAGAATCTTTACAAACATTTTAGAATCTATATATCTATAAAAGTATTTATTAAAGCCATTCCTTTCTCTCTTTTACTACACATTAAAAGAACAATTGGAAAGTGCAATAAATTCAAAAGAACACTTAAATTTCCAAAAGTCCTATTAGAAGTAGATTGTTTAAAGTAAAATACTTTATTGAACATAATATATTCATAAATTTATCTACTATATTCATGAAATCAAAGCTCAAATTTCATCAGATTTGATTTATTTTAAGCTAGTCCTGATTTCTCTTAGACTTTGGCTTATTTCTGGAACCAACATATATACAAATCAAGCAAGGAAAGAACAGATATCCACTGAGTCGATAGTCTACGCTGGAGTTTCTTTGCAACGTATGTAGGTGGAAAAGGCACAAACTTGGAGGCAGACAGATCTGGGTTAGCATCCCAGCCGCACCCTTTCCTAACTGAGCTAGCTTGTCATTAGTGATATTAGGACAAAAGCAACACATTAACTTCATAATATATTGCTCCTCAGAAGCTTGAGTCATTTTATGGAAGACCAGTGTGGAACAAGTAGTTGGGGCCAGTGACCCCCAGAGAATGCATATGTAGCCACACAGCTCTCTGAGACAGGTGAAAAACAGAGCCACAGAACTGTTCCCAACCCTCTCCAGCTTTCCAGCAGGACTCTCTGCTCCCTGTAGGGTCTTCTGATTCATGGCCATGTCACCTCCTCAGCGTCCCCATGTTGCAGCAGAGCCCTCAGGTTCTTCTGCAGATTTCCCACGTGCAATTCCTACAGCAGTGAGATGCTTCATACATTTCTTTCTCTGATCCATCATTTTGACATCCAGAGACAGGGCAGAGGTAATCACATTGCCTAAGGTACACTAAACTTGAAACAACTTGCTCAAGGTCACATTCCCCTTAGCCAAAATTTGAACAACCAGATGAAAATTTAAATGCACTCTAAAATATACTTACAATTGCCCCACTGATACCTCTTTCACCTCTGGGACCTTTAGCACCAGGTCCTCCCTAAAATACATAGTAAAAGCACAATTTAGGGTAAATGTAAGGAAAGTAGTAAGAAGTTGATACATAAAAATTGCTTCAAGAAGCAGTACATTCTCCAGACAATCAGTACTTCTCCAGTTACTTACAAAATATTGAAGTAAATATTTCATATCATACAAATATCTGGGGAAAGAGAATTTCAAAACTTTGTACATTCTAAGTGTCTCATTTTTACATTCCGAACTTTATTGTTAGCAAAATTTGAAGTTCACTTGAAAATTTGATGTTTATTGGAAAAAGCAAGCATTACTTAAATACAGTAAAGAGAAAAATAAGTTTTGGAATTATATGAATGCATTCTTCAGGAAAAATAATATGCAAAATGAAGAGTATCTCTCAGAATCTGAGAATATGTAGTTTAGTAACAGGAATTCAGAGACCACTGAACAAAGAAAAAATAAATATGACAGTGGCATCCAATAATATTATCTTACAGTTAAAATCTCTGTTTCTCAAACACATCTAAGTCACAGTCAGGATAATTTTATGATTAAAAATATAAGTCAGGTAAATCACTATTAATAAAAAACATTATGGCAATTCCAGTGACATTTTGATTCTGTGTATCAGGAGCTGGTTTATAATTAACCTAAAATCAATTTACATTATTTGCTATGACCCACGGATAGTAAGATTTGGTGTTTTGAGGATATCTGAGCCATTTCTGTTAACTAACCATTTTCTTAAAAGAGGCCAATGTTGCTTAGAGGTATCACTTACGTTCTGCAAAACCAGCCCAGGTCAGATGTTGGATTAACTAAATCAAAAGGTTCCACATTATTAATGAGCTCTATCACTGCAATGTTAATGGTTTACCTTAAACTTTTTTGGTTCCCCCCCACACCCGCCCCAAGGAATAGACCTACTCACAGTCTTCTCACTCAAGTTATTCCAAACCTCAATACTTTCAACCAGTGTTTATGATATCACGACATATGTAAACTATCTTCTTTATACGTTATTCTCATGATATGGCTATTCATAAGGTACACATAGCCTACATTTTAAACAAGTTGTTCTTGGGTCAGCCTCTCACCCGTGGCTCCATAACATACATACAAGAAGTTTTCAGGAGATGTAAGGAATTTTCAAAACTTATGTGACTACAGGAGGAAACCCAGATTCACATCTTTAAGAGAAAAGATCTTGACTACTAAGCCCATGTCACTCATTCCTGCATGGCTGGAGAAATGTGCTCAAACGTGTTCAGATTTTTTTCTTGATTTACTCCATTTCAGATCTCAAAACATACCACAAAAATGCTTTGCCATTTGGCTTGCTCTGTCCTAGAAAACACAGATGGCTGGAAGCATTATGCAAAAGAATGGTTACCCAAAGATGTAACATGAAAAACTAGGACTGTTTCAGTTTCCTTACCGCAGGGCCTGGTGGGCCTGGAGGCCCAACGCTGTCCTGTGTACATGTGCAAGCATTTGGAAGAGCGGGACATTTTGCTTCATCTCTCTGAAATTTCGAAAGAATATTCACCTATGAGCTGAGGGTAAAAGAACAACTTCCTTTCCCTACCCCCATTTATCTTATATACACAAGGAAATCTGTTTCCCAACTTGTAGAAATAATTTTTAGCTATCATTACAAATAGTCTTATGTTGAATCTTGCTTTGCTCCTTTGCATCTTTATTTTATGTTTTACTTTAGGAAAACTCACATAACAAATAAATGTTTACAAAACTACCCCTGGTAGTTTTGGACCACTGGTAATATCATCTAATTTTCTCTAAGCCAGTGTTAGGGAAATGCTGAGTATCTCAGCTATCAATGCCTGTTTCACTCAGAATAAAACCTGAAATCCTTTTCATGGCCTGCAAGGTTTTCCAAGCTCTTCAAACCAGAACCTCACCACCTTGGCCTTCTCATTGCCTACCCCTTCCCCACCCCATTCTCTCTGATCCAGCCTCACTGACCTACTGGATGTTTCTCAGATATTTAGAGTACATTGTAGCCTTAGGGCCTTTGCATTTGCAGTTCCCCATGGCTGGAAAGTTCTTTCTCCATTATCCACATAGTTTGCTCCTTCACTCCTCAGGTCTCTGCTTAAACCTCACCTTATCACTGAGGGCTGATGGTACTCACCTGGCTATCTATCCCTGTATCCTGGTTTGTTTTTCATCTGAGGACTTTTCACTCTATAACATAGTCTATATCTACTTGCTAATTCTTTCTCTCCCGCTGCCTTCCCACTAGAATATCCGCTTTTCCCTGCTGGAACCCTAGCACACAAAAGAGTGTCTGGCTTATAATAGGTACTCAATGAATATTTGTTGACTAAAAAAGGCATACTCATCCTGTGGATGTGTGCAGTCCATTGCTTGCCCAAAGCTTTAAATTCATCATCAGCATTCCACATTGTAACTACCACCACTTGCACAGATACTATGGGGGAGAGCCATCATCTCAAAAACAAATTTGACTATTGCTACCATAAACCTTAGATATCCAGAGATGTGATGGCTTGTTGTGTAAAATGCTGAGACTTTACAAACAATAGGAAGGATTTACAATCAGTGGGTTTACCAAACATGCTGACTCAACAGGACTTTTCTGTCTATGCGTAACCACGCTGGCCCTTAAAGAGAACTTCCAGATGTGTCTTGTGCATTCCTGACTTCCAAGGGAAGGGTGGCTGGCCTTAGCTGTGGTAGCTGCAGCGCTCACACATAATCATGCATCCTGGAGACGCAGTTGCTAAGTGCTAATTCCTCTCCCAGACCATCCACATCCGCTTCCCTTATTCCTTGGGGACTAGTAAAACCCAGACAGGATTCCATTCCATTGTACTTACCTTAGAGGGAATATCACAGCATCTGTCTCTACTGGTCCACACCGGACTGCAGACGATATCAAAATTCTGGATTTGGAACTGCAAACAACCAACAGCAACATCAGTGAAAGATGCATGAGAAACATTCAAATTAATGTTTCTGCATTTTATCCTTTGCCAACCTTTCACAAAGCCTGTCTCAAGGGTACAAGCCCTTGAGAACAATGTGATCCTTACTTCATAAGGAAAGAACATGAAAACCTATGCCTAGGAGAAAAAGACAATAAAGTAAAGGCATACCTGAAATTCCCACTTCTGATTCACTTCCTTGGCTAAAATGAAATGTTTGATTGAGTTTTGTTTTTTTGGGTTTTTTACATTTTCTTTATTTAAAAATTTATTTCATTAAGAGTTTGAAGACTACACACATTTAAATCAACTCTTAAGAGTCTACCCTTGTAGAAAAATAACAACAACAAACTAATTCCTTACTTATTCTAAAATTGATGCTCCTCTTTTTATAAATTCTTACCTAGGGGCTGACTAATACTTTTTATGATTACCTTCAGCTTAACTATTTCAATATAGTACAATCATCCTTTGGTATCCCTGGGAATCAATTCCAGGATCCCCTGCAGATACCACAGATGCTCAAGTCCCTTACATAAAATGACAATAGTTACATATAACCTATGCCCAAATTCTTGTATACTTTAAATCATCTTTTGATTACTAATACCTAGTTCAATGTAAATGCTATGTAAATAGTTGATATACCGTATTGGGTAGAGATCAACTTTCTGGAATTTTTTTTCTATTATTTTTGATCCATGGGTGGTTGAATCTGCAAATGCAAAATCCGTAGATAAGGAGGGCCAATTGTATGTACTTTCTATCTTTCTACATTTTAAAATTAAACCTCTTTTCAAAAAAAGAAAAAGATTGTTTAGCTAGAGCAATTCTTTTATAACCCCAATATATAGTTGTTCTGTTTAAATATCAAATCCATTAAATAAAAGGTCTGGATTTTAATCACAATTACATTAAATTTGCGTTTATTATTTTTACATTGTGGAACAAAAATTTCACTTTGGCATGTAGGAGAAGAAAATTCTGTCTATGGGAGAAAAGCTAAGTTAAATAAATGTAATTTTAAAAAATCATAGAAGTAAAAGATGGCAGACTTGCTTTTAGAACAATATTATTATTGATTGACATTTAATATGAACTTAATTAGCCTGTTACAGTGAAAACCCTCGATTTAAAATTGTATTACTAGATAGCCTTGTAAATAGGGTTGGCATGCTCCCACCTCAAGCATGAGCCAGTGAAATCTGTGAGTAATACAGTCAGTTGGCTGCCCTACTACATTGATCTTGCCTGTGAGACAGACGGATGATGACTCCTCCGTGAGAGCGTGTGGGCTCTAGTGATGGTCAGAGCCAGTGTCCACAAACGCTTCATATCCTGACTGCCCAAATTTGTATTAAGTCACTATCTTTGAACAAAAACATGAATTAAGATCTCACTGATTATCTTGGCAACGATTTGTATTGTATTCTCCCATTTAGTCCTGTTTCAAGATGACCACATGATGTTCTCCGATGCCTTGACATCTTATTTTGTTTTTAGCAATAAAATGCACTATTATATCCTGTCAGTAGCATATTCTCTCAATGTAACTTTTCCAATGTTTCAATTTGACCAAGGAATTTAACAATTTAAAACTCACTGAGAAAAAAACGAACAGATTATTTTTAAAACGCTGTTTCAATCTTAACACAAGGAACCAAGAAAAATAAAAATGTGTTACTTACTGTGGCTGATTTCCTCTCCCCTTTAAGTAGTTTTCCAAGAATTTCATAACCATCGGTTGTAATATTTCCAGCTTCTTTGATGTCTTTTTCTATAATTTCATAGCAGTCGATGTAAATCTTAACACTTTTTGAGGTCACAACAATATGAACCTACAAAGATCATATGTTTCCATTATAAATTATCTACCACCAAAAAATTGTCTGACTTCTGCATATTTCAGATCAGGGGTTTTAAAATGTATTATTTAAGCTATTCTCATTCCAAATCTAGAGTTTTAGACTAAAAATCCAAGATCAAGCTGCAAAACATTCGTGTCATTTATTAGCCATTTCCAATCAAATGACCCACTTAACCTCTCCGGGTCTCAGTTTTCTTCATCCACATGTACATGCCTGATTTCTTATTCCTACCATGTACTCTTACTGAGATGTCCAGAAATAAGTAGTAGATGAGGGGACTCTGTAAACTATTAAGAGCTAATTCAAATAAAAGTTAATAAACCATTAATATATTATTATAGTCAGTACAAAGGAGCCTCAAATGTCTTGCACTGATTTTGCTAAATTAAATTTTAATTTATTTCCTAATTTCAGTCAAAAGAACTTGCACATCATGTAGATACCTAACTAACATAGTTAAGAACTAGCTCATATCTTCTAAAGAGACTCAGCTCTGGAAATCAGTAGATTCAAGATTCAGTTTCCTTACAAGTAAAGAATCTTGTGTTGATTTGTTGTTGTTTTTTTATCTGATATTGAGCACATTCAGAATCTTAAGAAATTTATTAGTACAGATAATAAAACATCTGAATTTCAACAATGTGAAGAATGGTTGTGGGTAATCTTTGAGTTTATAGTTATGTTGATATTTTCCATTTGTCACAGCACAAATAGTCAAGTAAGCACTTCATGATTATTCTGAAAAGTTTGACTCCAAGTTAAAAGGAACAGAAATTCCCTTAAATACTTTGCATCAATAGCATAAGGACAATGTCTACAGAAATTTTTAAACAGTAAGTGTTTTTCTCAGAAAATGACCACCAAAACATTAATTTAGTGTATCTATAAATGATTAATATGAATAATATGTTGTATTTCTATAAAAGTGATCATAGCTTGCTAACAATAAACTTTATACTCCCCCAGCACAATCATCTAATACTGAATTCAAGAAGACCATCATACAAGCATCCCTAAGATATGTATTATCTAGTAAGAACTAAAACTTATTTGTTAGCTCTTGTATAAACAATCTCAGAGGCAAATATTACAAAATATTTGAAAAATCAATATCCAGAAAAATTATTTCAAACTCAAAACTTTTAATTTGTAACAAAATTATTCCAAATACACTAGTCACTAATTGCCAACCATAAAGAAGCACATGCTAAAAACACATTTTGCTACAATTTCTTCCATATGTTTTACTGTATTTTAAATACATACATAATTACATTTTAGAGTGGGCTCTTCATCTGTAGACCTATGTCCCACATATTTAGGGACTATTTCCCAACTGTGAAACATTGTTGGTCACAGACGAGTAGAAAGAAATGGAACATTGTCAACTCAGCTCCCATCCCAAGTTCTGTCCTTCCCTAAAGCTTCATTTTTCATCTATTCTCCTTTTTTCTCTTAATAGAAACTTCTCACTTGGATCTATGTCATCCATCAATAGACTGGAGACACAAAAAGCTTTTCAAGCAAATTCTCAAAAAGCAACAGCTATCTGCCATTCCTTCCTTAAACTCTTTTAGCTTATCCCCTCTCTTCCAAGAGCTCCCTACATGTCATTTTCCCTAATTTCCTGCTATCCGAGTATTACTCATTACCCAAAAGATTGAAGGATTTCAGTTACCAAATTACATGGAAAATGAAAGATGAGTGTTTGTATCCTTGGATCAATAAAGAATACAAATAGCCAATAGTGATTGAAGTTGGTACTTTAATTGATGGTATAAATGAGAGTGTGTGAAAAGAATGGGATGGAAGAATGGAGGGGGGAAAGAATACAATAAAAAAGTAGAGGAGAAACTAATAAAAGAAACATGTCATGGTTTAAAAAAAAAGGTAGAGAATTTGAGGAGAGAACAGAGCTTGAGAAAAGGATAAAGAAGAGGCACTGTATAAAAGCTAAGAATATACATACCTCTCTATAAAAGCAAATAAGGGAGGAAATGTCAAAAAATATCTTGATTCACAATAATTAATGACTGTCACCATAGACCTCTGCAAAACACTGCCTTTTTTTTTTTTGCTCAAGTAAAATGAAGCATTTGATGAAAGTTTGAAAATTAAAAAAATAATAGTCCCAAATGGTTATCAGTTGGCTAACAGAAAACTAAATTTCTAGTATCTTCAGTGGGTATGGAAGGAAAAATGAAGTAGTCTTTTAGAGTAATTTATTCAAATGTAAGTTTAATAGGTGTATTAAGGAGCCAAAAAAGTCCATATGAATTTTGCCAGATTCAACATTGGATAAGGAGCGATTGAAGCTAATATTTGTCAAATTAGAATTTGCTTTCCCAATGAGGTATTTATTTTATCACCCTTCACCATAAACATCTATAAACTATTAAGTGGATATGCGATTATAATTAACAATCTTTGTTTTTCCTTCATTGTTCCTTTGCTACTTACTAATGTGTACATTGCAGCCTCTTTGAGCTCCATGAGAAGAGTTCCTGGCTATCCTTAGCAAGAATCTGATTAATGAATAAGAAACACATTCCAGAAAGAAACCAAGATTCTCAGGAAGAGAATCAGCAAGAAATACAGCTAACCCTACTCAAATGCAGAAAAGTCCTTCCATTTTCATTTGAGAATCAGAGTGAACTAGAAATATTTGTCTTCTATGTATGGGGACTAACTTTCTTAGTGCCATCTTGGAAAAATTTTAGATCACTTGTGCAATAAGTGATATTTCTCCTTTAACTTAATCAATAAAGAAATATCATTAAAAAGTCCATTGCTAACCTACATTGCTCTCTTAATTTCTAATGTTCCAAATTTCAATATTTTTATTTGTCAATTCATTGTCTTTTAAAAACCTGATAGAAACTCTTTATTAGCCTTGAATGTTGACATACAAAAAATTAAAATCAACAAAAATAGACAATACCCTCAGAATGCATCCTAGAACTTTTAATAAGATTTTTCAGAGAATTCATGTATGTTCATGTGAAAATTAATCTCATAAACAATTATTTTGGTAGATGATAAGTTTTAGACTGGGATATTTGTAACTTTATAATAAACAAGCAAGCTTACTTGTCTCTATAAAATAGTACTATCAATTAAAATACAATCCACAAAAATTAAGCTTTTGAAACAAAATCATGTAAGGGTTCACAATAAATGGTAGGTAGAAAAAATAGGCATACAATATAGTATATGCTACATAACTCAAATTTTGAAAAGATATTAGCATTCAAAGTATATCAAAATGTTAAAAATAGTTCTCTCTTGATTAATAAAATTATTGTTTTATTTTAAATTTTCTTATTTGG
This sequence comes from Rhinolophus sinicus, assembly GCF_036562045.2. Lineage (NCBI taxonomy): Eukaryota > Metazoa > Chordata > Mammalia > Chiroptera > Rhinolophidae > Rhinolophus > Rhinolophus sinicus. The sequence continues at coordinate 112,801,870 of NC_133755.1, forward strand.
GTTAATGAAATTCTCTAAGATTTTGTTTTTAATCTAGTTTTTCTAGATTATTATACATTTTTTTCAATTACAGTTGACATTCAATATTAGATTAGTCTCAGGCATACAGTATAGTGGTTAGACATTTATATAAATTACAAAGTGATCCCCCCAATAAATTTAGTACCTTCTTGAAACTATACATAGTTATTACGATATTACTGACTATTTTCCTTATGTTACAAAATAGTCATGAGGAAGTAAATAGTTTGTTTTTCAAAAGACATAGCCTATGTTTCTACCAATTTCACATGACATTTTAATAAATAATAAAATAAATTAATTTAAAGTTTTGTCATATTCTTTTTTCTATAAATAACCAGATAAGCTTATTTTTTACCTTATGAAAACTTCCATAAAATAATGTCTTCACTTCTTCTGTGTCAAATGCAACAGTCTGCACTTCACCTCTTGTATCCTTGTTAAAGAATGATAATGTCTTGCTAGAAGCTGTAATCAACACACAGTTGCTATTAAATCATATGCATGGTATATCTTATATTGAAAGTATTAACATATAATTCTTGTTGGAGAGGTTTCTAAAAAATACAATAATTTCAGTTGAGATAAAATGTAATTAGAATATTTACTAATATGTTATATTTTTAAAACTTTAAACATAAAAGCATATATCAAGTAAATACATACATATATATGTATGTATGTACGTATATATATTTAGAAGGCTCTTAAAGAGAAAAGAGAAGGAAATAGAAAACACAATAAAAAATATGTATGTTTGTGCCTTAAAATAAGATAAAAATCCTTACGGTCTGCTATCACTCCAACTTGTGGTTTGTAGTCTCTGTCTGTAATTTGCCAAATTGCAAAAGGGTCACTGGGAGTTTCTGGGAGAAGTCTGAATAATAATATAATCGTGTACGAAGGAGGGAGTCCATTTGGGTGTAGATCTCTGTTAGTTAATACAAAATAAGTAAATTAATTACTTAATAAGGATTTCTCACAAGAAATAGAGAGTATTTTAAATCTTTGGACCAGAATCTCATTATGGGCAGTATTAGAAGTCATTTATAATAAACTGCTTCCATAAAAGAAAGGAAAATTTCACGAAAAACATCAAAAGAACACTAAAGGCCAATTATGTAAGTAGTAATAGAATATTTATATCTGATAAAGTCACAAAGTCTGGAAAATTGCCAAATGGTCTTTTATCCTACTGTTAATAACTAATGTTTTCTAGACACACAAATGATTATAAAACTATATTATAACTTTAGAGTGATAAACATTATATCTATGGATCTAATTTAAAGAAAATAAATCTTACTAAATATACTTAATTTCCAATGTCAGGGGTATGAGATCATAAATAAGATGGTTTTAATTTCTCCCTCTGTATCTCTAATAGCTTTTACACTTCCAAATTCCTCCCTTGAAATAAAATAAATCAAATAATCTCCAGAAGCTCACATGTTCCCAAAAATAAAACCAGTAATAAATGTTAAGGGCATGTACATGTGCAAACGTTTAGAGGTGATAAAGGGATATGATTCAATTAAAAGGAAATGTTTCTTGGCTCTAAGTCTGTAAGACAAAAAAATGTGGTTCCATGTGTTCTTCCAGGTTTGAGTCAATTATTCAGGGAGTATCTTTGAAGCAGAATTGATGGTTTTCTGTCTGAGACCACTTAATAACACTTTATCTGAAGGTAGGAAAAAGGCCCTGATAATCAACTCTTAGGAGCTATTTGTTCACGAATTTTGACATAGGGCACAGAATTTCTCTTGAGATTTCATGTCCTTGTACCATGCCACTGGTACTTCTGGAATGCAATGCTGCCTTGCTTCTTAAAACATATGTTCTGGGCAAGCTGCTGTGATGTTTTCTTCATGTTAAAAAACACTACTATCTTCATAATATACCATATTAAAAATAATACCTTCATATTAATTCATGTCTAACCTTGTCCATTTTTCTCCTTCTTCCTCAATGAATGCTTATGAAAAAAATAATTGCATTTATGCTTCTTTCAGCCATAAATTCTGACTCTTGAGCAGACTATAGGCTGTTGTTAGTTAAAATGTAGGTATCGTATCTTGAGACAAGTGAGGATTAAACACTGGGTATTAAGGTTCACTGAAAAACCTAAAACTGCGAACCAACGTGGTTAACCATAAAAGAGTTAGGAACTTACAGTGTGGTCAAACTACAACAATATGATCTCTGCGTCCTTAAAATAAATTCATTTTTGTTTTAGTCTGAATTTTCCGTCAGCTTTCCCGAAGCATTTCAAATTTCAGACAGCATTTTCTGACCCTGTCCTAAGTTACTGAAAGCTTTATTTCTTCTTGTTCTTTTCTCTCCACAAGTTGCCAAACACATATTTCTCAAGACTAAAATGTTTTCATTCTAATGAATAAGAAGTACATGTTTTGGTTATCATACCAGGTGCAAACTTTCATGAAGTAAAACAACGAAATCTGCAGCTACCCAACAGACTGCCAGAGCAATCTAACCCACTGCCTGTCTGAACATGGACAAGCAAAACTGCTGCGGTCTTTCACCTTCTGAAGGTCTGAAGCACTGAAAAGAATGCTGCTCTCATTTTGCACTTATTTCATCCAGTCCTCTGCACCAGGGGGGAGAAATGTTCAAAATAACAAGCTGCCTTCCTGTGCAAACAACCTCCCTTAGAAAAAGTATAACTACGATCTTAGCCTTAAATTCAAAAGGGTCAGTAGCCATAATATTGCAGAATCAGTTGAGGTTCTTAGTTCTGAAAAGGCCAAGGCTTGAGTCCTAGTCTCATGTGTGACCTGATTGAAGATACTTAATCCAAGTATATTGAAGGAAATTAAGCAAAGCCATACATAAGGAATCTTCTGACAATTCTGAAATTCTAGGATTCTGAGAAGGCAGCAAAGATTCTGAGAGCCTCAGAAGAGAGTCTGGCCCATTATAAGAAACAGAAGCTTTTGTTGGTACACTTACACTGTAGGCTGATTTACAAAGGCATTCTTCTGAAGCCTGTACGATGCGTAGCTGGGAAAAGACCCTGACTCCAAAGAGACTCCTTGTACAGATGCAAAATTCTTTTCTGTCAGGTTGTATGCTTCAAGCATCTTAAAACCTTTACATCAGAAAAGAAAAGAAAATGTTGCAACTAGGCTATTTCAATTATTTTATTGTTTAAATCCTGAAATAAATTAGCCCAAGGGTATAAATGCTTACCTGGTGAGGTGTAGCCATCCAAATAAATGAGAGGACAACCTGTAATATACAATGTTCTTTAAGTATGATTCACCAGCATGATATGCAAACATTGTACATGTACAGAAAGCAGCACTGTATGTATATCAAGTAATGAAATTGTTCATACATTTATAAAAACTTCTTGCATATAGGAGAAATTAAACTATTGACCACTACAAACAGTGTTTTCTGAATATTCTCCAGCCCAATTGGAATTTTACAGTGTTCTGAAGAACAATAAAAAAGAATTAAAGTGAAAAAAAAATTCAGATATTCTTTAATAAAGAACTTTTCACCCAGGGAATTTTAGATTTATGTAAAAGCAGGAGACGTTTGTCCCTAGTCAACCCTCTTTTCTACCAAGCCCCCAAGCCTCAGACTACCTACCAAACTTCATGTAACAGTGACAGTCAGTGACAGTGTACCCGAAAGCCCAGGAAACCAAAGAGGGCTTTCAGGACCAGCTGGGATGGAAGGAACTATAACTGTAGTTCCCTACCCACTTTCACCAGTGCTGAGCTTTCAGGTCAGTTTTCAGAGTAAACCACTGACATTTGTCTACTACTGCCACCTCTCACCAGAGTTCTGAGTCTTTAATATAATGTTTAAAAGGTGAAAATAGAACACTTGTAAAGCATAGCCATGCTTAGGATGGGGAGTCTAGACTAGCCACATAACTGTCTCCCAAATTTAATACCCCAAGAATCGGTGCTAAAGGATGGGTAAGAGGATAAATTGACAAATAACCAATCTTTTGTCCTTCACTGTATTTTAAAAGTTGAACTTGAGATCTTGTTATAACAAGAAAAATTTACACCCCAAAAAACAAATGAGAACCAATGAATTTCTATGGCGCACACATGCACAAGTCAGTTTTTTCATTGCTCCCTGAAGCACAGATGTTGACAGAACAAATACCAATTGATTACTAATAGGGAAAACCTTCATCTCACAGAAATGTTTCTATAAATGCATTCCTAGGCTGAACATTAATTTACTCGAATGTCACAGGCATCAGGATGGTGGGAAAAGGACACACTAAAACACTTTATTTCCATACAAGGAATATATTACATCTTCAACAAGGCTAAAAATGGACTTCTGACAAGCACACACTTAGCGTGATCTCAATAGGAACAATGATTCATCAGGTCCTCAAGTGATTTCCCAGGATCTATTTATGCACAGACTTGATCCCATAAGGAGAGGGAATGACCTACTAAGTTTTTTTTTCACAACAAGTGAGACTGTAGATCCATGTGGATCATGACTTACTTGACGTGGCAGTTTCACAAACAAATGTAATGAGGTTGTCCTCGATCTTCTCGAAAGATTCGAAGTCATCCACAATAAACACGTGCCGCTCACTGGGTTTGCTGGCTATGTTGGCAAGCTCGTTGTACTCAACATCAGCTACACCAACGACGAAGACGCTGAACCCTGCAGAGCAGCGTCACAGAATGAATTCCACAACACAGCCCTTCTGTCTTTCACTGTTTAAACAACTCAAAATGAAATCTTGTCAGCAATGATGCCGCATTTTCTCGGCATATGCAGCAAGTCCTTTTAATTGATGTAAACTCTCTTTCATGAATCTGTACTTTTTCCAGGTCATCCTACTCTCTGGCTTATAAAATTCAGTTAATTGGATTTGCTAGAATAAAATCCTAACAATTCAAACATTTTAATAGCAGAAAGACTTAGTTACCATGGCGCACATTTCCTGACAGAGATCCACAGTCCTAATATACCCAGGAATTCAGCATCTCTCTTAGGCACCATTTACATTTTAGGCTGATGTGACTCAGAAACCAAGAATGGGCTCATTTTAAAATTTGATTCTGATTTTTTCAACAAACTCAGGCTCAAAGGCAGCATTTTGCTCACTTTTAAAATGGAATCTACAACTCCTACTGGCAATAAACTTTCATTTATTTAGGTTAATACAAATAAAGTTTTCACTCCAAAAGTTTAATTTGACTGTAAAAAAATAAACTGTATAAGGAATTAGTTATATATAAATATGGTAACTTGAGGAGTAAGCATTCATAATCCCAAACTTCAATCAGCTAGGAGCACAAAATACAGGGAAATCTGCTCAAAGTACATAACATAATGGCAATGATTTATTAAAAGATCAGTGCAATTCCCTGGAACAAAGTACTCCACAATACTACAATAGATAATGCATTGCATAGAATTCTCCCTAGAATATGTACACCTTGGACCTTGGCTGGGCGTGAGGGGTGGGGAGTAATGCAAGTACTGGAAAGACCGAGTTTCATCTCCAATAATTCTAAATAACTAATCCAAAGGGCAGTGTTGCCTGCAGCTTTCAGGACATTTGGTGGCCAAGATCTCCCCTAGAGACGTCTCCCTGAGGCCTGGCTACTCCTCCTTTGCAGTGTACCTTCCAGCAGTCTGCTTAGGGCCTGCATCTGCAAGGCTGTGCTCAAGTAAAAGCCTCCCTATGTCTCTCCTTACATAGGAACCAGCATCAAGACTCACTTCTGCTATGGCAGGAAGCCAGCTCTGGGATCATCCATCATTGCATTCTGTGGCCTTCCAGCCACCGAGGGGAAATTTAATTTGCTCTTTGACAGCCCCTGGGTCATATCTTATACAAAGACTACACCATAGTATTTTTGAGCAATTACCAACCATTCCGTAATTAAATATAAACTAACATTACGAGGGTAGAGAGTACAGATTATACAGGAACAAGAAAATGAAATCAGTAATTTGGGGTGTTTTGCAATCATTCCTGAACATTTAAAACTGTTAAAATAATGAGTACAATCACTAGACATCAAATTCATGCTTGGGCTTACCTGACTGCTGGATGACGAAAGCTGCCTTCTTGACCTCGTCCTGTGACCGACCATCTGTGACCACAACCAGCACCTTGGGGACATTCTTCCTCATGCCACTCTCCCAGGTCAAGACCTTTTCCTTGATAAATGTGAGAGCCTTACCTATAGAGTATGGAATATTTTAGTATCACCTCAGTGCAAATTATCCAAATGCTGTTAGTCACACCCAACTGATAAGCATTTGAATATTAGAGTGAGATGGTACACTCAGTTCTACCACTCCAAATGCTTGGGAGAGTGAAGGTCTACGTGTACTCCGATTAACTGTACCTGTTCTTGTGTTTCCTCCTCTGTACCTAATATTCTGGAGGGCCCCAAGGGCTAGGGCCTTGTCATTGTACGTGTTCAGCTTGAACTCAGACTTGACCTCATCACTGTACTGCACAAATGAGACCTGAAAGAAAATGTGGTTTGGCAGTGAAGGTAAGTCATCTCTTTTTATATTTCAACTTTTCCATGAGTCCTCTAGCTGCAGAATGGGAAAAAGAAGCATCTCAGACCTGACAGAATAGTATAAGCTCTTTATAGCTAGTATCATAACACTGACTAAATTAAGTTCTCATTAAATTCTCTAATTTCTAACCTTTAATGAAATTGACAATAATTGACATTACAATGTAAATACATGGTACGCATATGGTACCGTTCTCTAGAATATAGGAAGGGATAGGTAAAACTGGGAAACAGTTAGTGTCCAGAATTAGAAATGAGAACACACCATCTTGAACTCAAATGTTGACTAAACATTTGGTTCTCAGTCAATTGCTCCTTCTCACCAACTACATCCATTCTTTAGGGTAATATAAAAATGTCGCATGTGTGATAATCAGCACTCATCACAGATTTAGTGGGAGTGTGATTTAGTGGAAACAGTACAGACTTTGTAGTCAAGATTAATTGGACTGAAATCTGAGCTCTGCCAATTAATAGCCCTGTGACATTGGGCAATTTCCCAATACCGTGTTTCCCCAAAAATAAGACCGAGCTGGACAATCAGCTCTAATGAGCCTTTTGGAGCAAAAATTAATATAAGACCTGCTCTTATTTTACTATAAGACCCGGTCTTATCTAACATAATATAATATAAGACCGAGTCTTAGATTAATTTTTGCTCCAAAAGACGCATTAGAGCTGATTGTCCGGCTAGGTCTTATTTTCATGGGAAACACAGTATTTCTGGGCTTTGGTCTCCTCATCAGTAAAATGGAAATAACTATACTTTCTAGCATTGTTTTAAGGACTAGTAATCATTTATACAAAGTAGCTGGCTCATCTACATTAATAAAATACGATAGCAATTTTTGTTTTTTAATAGACATCTTAAATTTCTAAAAGGATGAAAACATGACTTAGTGGTTGATATCAAATTGAGAATATAACTAGCCTGATTTTTTACTCTTCTTAGGTTAGAACAACATCCACAAGGTTATTTGGGATTTTGAAATTTAGTATATTCCATAAAGCACTCTTCCATAAAAGAAGACATGATTTGTTTATGAAATTATTTGTGATTTATGTCAAAATCTCTTATTTTCATAATGTGTCTAAGATGCCACAGTGAAAAATTACAAGCTGCCAAAATAAAGAAAATTCACCAAAAGGAATGAGGAAGGAACAAAGAGAATTCAAAAGAATACTAACACAATACAGTCTTGCCTTAAGGAGTCAATGGTTTAGACAAAAGAGAATTGCACAAATGATGACAATATACAGTGATACTTGCTGTAACAGTAATACAGATAAAAATCCTTCAGGAGCAAGGAATGCCTAAAGCCATCAAAGAAACCGCTCTAGAAAAGCTGGGATTGGAAGTGGGCCTTCAAGGTTGCAGAAGGCAAGAAATAGCTAATAATAGCTAATCAGGGTCTTGGAGGGGTCTAGGAAGACCCCCCCAAAAATAGTTTCAAGCGACTGGACCTGAGTGCTCAGTTCACACGTACATTAAGATTAGTGGAGGAGATTCTCAGTTTTATAGATAGTTACGGCTAAATGATGAGTTTTTTTTGAGGCCCCTCATAGGAAGATAAACTTCTCTAGGTTCCTACTGTAATAAAACAAATTCTTTTGGAGTAATTCCACAAGATCGTTGGCAGTTATTTTAGGGAAACAAATGAAATACCCTTTGAGTCAATAATGGCCGTTCTTCTGGTCAAGGTAATACCTGCAATGCCATGACAGAGGGGTCAGCAGGGTTCCACACACCCACCCCAGTCACCATTCATCACTGAATCCTCTGACTGAACAGAGTGTGACATTCACAATGCATTTAATTTCCAGAACGTTAGATGACCTTAGATGGAAATGTACCATTGTCAGAGTTTTAAGCTGGAAGTAGGCATCAGAATCCCCTAAATTCTCCAACAGGAATATCTTCTAGCCAAAGAGAGTACTGAGAGGAATATTTAGTCTTATGTTTATTTATCAGTGATGCCCAACTCCTTCCCAAAAATACATGTGTAATGAAAATAGCAAATAAGAGTCAAAACGTAATTTGTACCGAAAAGTCTTTCTACTTAAAAAGAGGAATTTGAAGGAAACAGCAAGACATGACAAGTGAACAGCCACCGATAAAACGACACTCACCTGAATTCCAGCAGGATTGACTTCATCAAAGGCTCCCACAGTATTGAAGATAAACTTTACAACTTTGTTAAAATTATCATCCCCGATACTCCAGGAAGCATCAGTCAAGAATACAATATCTGCCTTGGCCCCTTTGCATACTAGGAAGAAAAAAAAAAACAAAAAAACAGAGGAAACCCAAAATCTCATGACTTCCTTCATTCAAGTAAAATTACTTAACAGAAATGCAGTCCAACACCTTGCTACTCAAAATGTGGTTCAGCAGCATAGCATCCCCTTCTTAGAAACGCAGAATCCTGGGCCCTAGCCCAGAGTTCCTAAATCAGAATCAGCAATAACAAGATGCCCAGTTGATTCCTATGAGCAATAAAGTGTGAGAGGCACCAGTCTAACTGGTCCTCAATTTTCACTCTGGAATTACTTCATCTGCTTAATTCCATATGTAAATGTATGCTCTTTCCTCATGGAACTTTCTGAGTAGCTTCAAATAATAAATGGGGAGGAAATCAAAGGTAAAGCAATGACATTCAGAACTTAAGAACAGCTATCAGTGGATTTGGAGAAGTTGTATATAATTATCAAATATTTGGTGCAAAAAAGGTGTCTTTTCGTTTTAAATTAGGCCAATTAGGAATCCTATGGCGGGAACAAAGGGATTGAATAAAATCAATATCTTTAATTTGAATCTTCAAACTGGGAGGCTGAAAAAAATTCTACAAGGAAAACTTTAACAAGATTTTAGTATATAAAAACTTATCCTGTGGAATGTACAACACTAGGCGGAAACCAGAATGTAAACTGTGGACTTTGGGTGATAATGATATATCAGCATAGGCTCACGTGTTGTAACAAATGTGCCACTCTGATAGGGGATGTTAAAACTGGGGGAAGCTGTGCATGTGAGGGTGTGGGATATATATGGAAACACTCTAATATCTCAATTTTGCTATGGAACTAAAACTGTTCTAAAAAAAATAAAGTCTATTTAAAAAAAAAACTCAACATGTTTTTAAGCCAAGATTATTTGCTACATTTCTTTCAGCAGTCTAATTTTTAAAAACCCTTTATTATTTTACTCTGTAATAATATACTTTTAATTTTTCGACAGCCTTCTAAGATAAAAGAAAAATACTTTTAAAATCTAAATGCTTTTAGTTACACACTGGAAACAGAATGTGGGAAAAGAACAAACCAGTAGTTAATTAGATTAAACTTAATTTGATAAGGCACAGAGAATTGCCCCAAATTACTGAGAGACCAGCCTTAATAACCCAGTATGTCTTTTCACCAGTTCACTGCAAGTGACAATTATGTCTCCAACTTCAGCAAATAGAAGTGTTTTAGTTTTGTGTAATTGAAGGCACTTCTCAGGCCAGAAGCCAAGAATTCCACAGCCAAAGGCCCAGGGGCCAGCTAGCTTGCAGATACAGCCAAAAAGGTTCACAGCGCCTACTGATGCCAGCAGCCCACAGAAAGAAATGCCCACCAGGGACTGTGTAAGGTATCACTTTGCATTAATCCGCAAAATTGAGGAAACAGAGTTCCAACTAAACAGCTAGAGTAGTTTATCACAGATTTTATTCACACCAAATTGTGCCTGGTATGGGAAGAAGGACAAATTACTGGTAATCTTTTCTTTTAACCTAAAAACTCTTCAACAAGAATAATACATCAGAAATGTTCTATATCAATTGTAAATGCTGTATAAACTTCATAAGTAAGAGAAGGCTATAAATCCGTCTCAGCTGAATGTATTGTCAAATCAGCTGTACTTACCATCCCGGGCGGGTGGAATTGTGGGAGGAGGAGGAGGTGTGGGTGGCTCTGTAGGGGCTTCTGTTGGTTTTAGGGCTAGAATTTAAAAATCATAATTAGAAAAACACAACATGTGCACATTTCATATTACAGAAAGTAAATTTTAAGAGTGATTTAAATCGTTGATAACAAATAAAGTCTCATTGGCAGAGACATACTGGGAATTCTATTTTATCCAAATTTGGTATCATTGGAAGTCATTCAACATTGACTACAACTGCATAAAGCAAAACCTAGATTCAGAGGGTGAACATAAGGCCTTCAGATAAGGGCAAATGAGTAAGAGTCACTAATATCGATGCATATCACCTTCTCAGCTAAAGCCACATCTCTCTCCTTTAGCTCTTTCCTTAAGATAACACCAACTCTGTAACAGGGGCAACATGGATTTGCTACAGATAAAGATCCTGAACCAGCCACAGACTCCAACCTTCAAGAACCAGACATCATTACATCATTACTGCTGCCCCTAGGGAGAAGTGCCTCCACAGGAGCCACTGAGGTCTCCCACACCCAGAGCATTCTACTCTGAAGCCTTACAGACTTTGCAGATTCCTCAAAACTTACTGGTATGTTCTTTGACAGGGACACCTGGTCCCTCAAGGTTTGGTGTCTGCACAAAAACAGTGATGTCATAATCAGTGTCTGGTGTAAGGCCAGTGAAGCAGTGACTGGTTTCTGATCCACGCACTGTGATTTCTTGTCCTCTGGTTCCTGATTATGACAACAAAGGAAAATAAAACTTCGGTTGCATTTAAAGACATTTTTATACATAATTTTATAAACAAAATGGCATCTTCTTTATTGAAGTTTAAAATGTTGCTGCTATAATACTCCAGTTTTTTGGGGGTTGTTTGTTTGTTTGTTTGTTTGTTTATTTGTTTTGCACACGTACCATCTGCAGGGCTTAGTTTTAGCCTGTAGGAGGTAGCTGCCCGATGAGGTGACCATCTAACACAGAATGTATCCCACCCAACCTGGTAAGTTTTCAGATCTGTCACATTTAAATACACTACAAAACAAAGAAAGAAAGATATAGATTTACTTTGTAAATAAAGGACAAAAAAAAGCATACTTTTAATCATAACACAATTTTAAAACTTCCACTATGGCTGAAAAAAAAGTCTAAAATCTTGCTATGTTTCCTTATAAGAAATATACATTAAACATACATGGAAATGGGTACAGCCAAAATAGCACTCCCTTTCTATCACTGATTTTCAAGGAGAAACAATTCCACATAGTCCCTCTCAACACTACAAATGTCAATGATGTTTCATGGAAAATAATAAAAAATTTTTCTGAAGAGCTATCTTCTAAGCCCTTAAATCATTACTACAGTACTTCGTGACAACAAACTCTATCTGGGCTGAATCAGTAATTATAGCACTTCCATAAAAACTTTCAATTAAATCAACATATTTAGGTAATATATGCTTTAATATCAAATGTCAAGAAAAACTATATAGCATCCCAACTTTAATTTTACAGATCATTCATGAATGAGATTGTAATTCCTATAATTTTTATCTTTCAAAATTCAAAATATAATATTTCATGTGGACTAAACATACCTCATCATATACATTTTTGTATACTCAATTATATTACTTATGTATTTATTTAGCTGGACACAGAAGGGCAACCTACTTAATGTTGAGAAAACATGCATATGCTAAGAAGAAATAAAATTAGAACAGGCTAACCTGGTACTTTGTACTACACTTTTTCTTACAACTATGCAAAAATACATAACTCACATGTAGTGCCTTGATCCGTCAGGGGGACACTGAGTCCAGAATCATACTGAGCATAAACATTCACGTCATAGGTGGTGCTGGGATTGAGATTGTGTAATGTGTATGATGTCACTTCTCCAACAAAGACTTCCATGGGCTCACTGGAACCTTCAATAGCAATCACAAAAATACACAGAAATATGCTACCACTCATCTCAAATTTTTCTTAAAGTGAAATGCCTTAACTTATACTCAAACGATAGTATGAACACCATTAATTCCAAAAACCCTAATGCACTTGCTCACTGTAGCACATGCTGCATTATACAGTGAATACGAAACTGTAATCAGAGACTGGATTTTTTACCCTCTGGTTCTCAAGGCATAGCATAGTACCTAGAAAGTAGCAGGTGTATAATCAATGTTTCTTTAATGACTAAATCAATCATATAATCAACTACCGTACATTCTCAAACCCCTTCTCTAAGCCCCACTTTGCCAGCACAGTACTCTGCACAAAGTAGGTGCTCAATTAAAATTTTTCAATGTGTTGTAGAGATTATATAAGAACATCTATCTTGGACCTCATTCCGTGAGTTTAGTGACTAAAGGTCCTCAGTTACGAACACCTCCTCTTCCTTCAATTTTGTCTCCATTTCTTACACAGGCTCATCTTTCCTTTCTCTTGCCCTTTCTCCTTTATTTTTTTCTAGGAGAAATTTCTAGGAAAATTTAAGAAAGTTCACACCCTTCCTTCCTGGGTCCATGGCAGATACCCTAGTACACTTGGTACAGAGTATTTTTCATCCATTTTGCTAAGCATATAGACAGAACATAGAAACAAAGATAGCAAATAATTTAATCAAGGTGATATTCATTTAGGTGAAAATACCAACGAGAAGTTGAAAGTAAGCCTCTTATGAATAAACTAAAATGCTTATGCCCAAAATGGTATAATAGCTTGACATAATGGGAAAAACACAGACTTTTACATTGATTAAATATGCATTATTTCATAATCATGATAATACATAGGATGTCTGAACACAAACACCTTGGGTGTGTGCAATTTTATGGATCAGGTCAAAATTTTAGTCATGCAAATTAATGAGAATGTCATCTATACCCACAGTAACAATGACACTTCAGACCACTTATTTAAAATGATATTTCCAGAACATTACCTCTGGTCAGAGAGGACTTGATGTGATAACTGAACTATCAGGACAATCTAATCATGGGGGTGCAACAAAGAAACCCTCGTATGCAAATAGCTCTCCAATGCATTTCCTTGATGATAAAGGTACTTCCTTACCCACTGGCTTATACACAATTTTATATCCAAGAACTGGAGAGGGTGAAGGATCCCAGGATACCCTGAATCGTGTATACCATTCATCAGAGATGTGTATGTTCTGAGGCGGAAGTAGTCCCACTGCAAATAAATATTGGCAAACATTACTGACCTTTCACTGACACACAGGGAAAGCACAGAACTTGATGAGTATGATTATAAGTATTGATAGTGCAACCCCATGAAAAATATCTATTAATATTCCATAATTTCCTTATCCAGAAAACAAAAGGTATTAAAATGTTCAACAGAAAACTTAGCAGTTTTCCAAATTCAAACTGCAACTCAAGTGGACTCAGGAACTGGTGATTTCCAGAGATGGTTATGTGATATGACGCAGAATTACAGAAACTAAGAAATCTCATACCACTTTTAGACTGTTTACAGATTGTAAGAGCCAACAAGCAATTGAGAGACTATCTAGTCCAACTACCTGATCATATAAATAAGGTACGATTTGCCCAAGACCACACAGCCAGCTAGTGACAGAAACAATGTTCTTTCCCAACACCATTCTGCTCTCCACCCATAAAACCAAGAATAAATCCTCAAGCCTCCACAGGTACTGCCTCCAACTCCACACCCTGAAAATCAGTACTGTTAAGTAGCATGTTAAGTAGTTGCTGAGTTAGAATTTGTACTATTACACAAATAAGGAATTCAACTTGAAAATTTGTTTCATAAGAGAAACTAAAAATGACTTTGGGCCTTCCTCGAAAATTCAATATTTAGGAAAGATTTTTGTATATATTTTGATAAGTACAAAATTCTGAAATATGCCATTTCCCCAGAAAAGTACCAAAATATATTCTAAAACCTAAGGGAAAGTAAAAAGTGGGAAGTTGTGAAATTAAATCATCTTGATTTTAAATTAAAATCACTCAGCTGAGTCTCCATTGACTGAGTCCTATAGACAACAGGTGCCAGTAAATATAAACATTCCTGGCCTTGAGAGACAGAGCTGAAACAACTCTAGTCCTGCTTTTCTCTTAAGAGCTTCGAATGTTGCCTCTCCCAAATTCTGTACTGTTGTCAAGATCATTTAAGCACAAAAAGAGTTTGGGCAACTGAATATAGTAAGGATCCTGAAATCATTAGTTAAGTGGAGTTTTGCTGAATAAAGTGGAAAAGAGGAATGCCAATATTTGCCTGTAACAGAAACCAGATCTATTGCCTAGCATCCCTTTATGCTAAAGCAGTGCCTCTCAACCTTGGATTAGAACATCAGCAGGTCCAGGCCACACCTCAGACCAGTTACATCCGTATATCAGCGGGTGGCACCCAGGCATAGTAATTTTTAAAGCTTCTCCTGTGATTTCAATGAGCAACCAAACTGGAGAACCTTTGCTCTAGACCATGAGAAATTGCCACCAATGTAGGCTTGAAAGGGCAGCTGGAAAACTGGCAATTCTTCATCAATTACTTGGTACAACACAAAAAAATATTTTTTTAAAAAGCTACATTTGTAAAGACAGAAGATAAATGCTAATCATCTTTTTTATTTATGACTTAAGTTTCTATCGTGACGGAGTTGTTTTTGCTGGTACTAAATTGACTGAGTTATTAGCTACAACCTTAGCTGATACCACACAAACTGAAGTATCATTCATAGAATAAGCAATGGTTTTTCCAAAGGAGAAATAAATGACCTCAAGCAAAGCAAAATATGCAGATTTTTGTCTCCTTTTTCTTCTTTTAGTGGACCTTTTTAAAAGACGAATTCTGTTTTCATATCATTTTGATGAAATTAAACGTCTAATATAAATGTTAATGCAGTACTAATGTGGTATTTGAAATGCATTGGTAAAGGCCAAATTTAAAGGTTATAAAAGGGATAAGACATTTACCAGTTCTTCCATTTCCTGTTAGATGGCTGCCATCTCCATCTTCGTAAACAGCAATAACAGTAATTTTATATGGAGTATCAGATTGCAGGGGCTGCAGTATTACATTGTTTCTTCTGCCTGGGACTGTGGTCTGTTGGGGAAGTTAAATTATAAATTTACTATGGGCTAGAGGACTTCCAGATAAAAAGACAATATTGTTGTATGTATTCCCATAAACAGTATGTTTTCTTCGTATTTTCTTTGTTGTTGCACAATGTTCATGGCAAAGCAAACCGTCTACGCTGCCTGTGTGCAGTGTGGGAAAATGGTTTTAGAGTCAGACGGATCTGGGCTCAAATCCCAGATTAGCCATTTACCAGAATGATGACTTAGCATCTCTGAAGGAAATTGTGAGGTTGAAAGGCAATAACACGTACAACGCCTCGGTATGTATTACTGAGTACCACAGTGCCTGGTAGTATGTTCCCTTCATCTCTCATTGGTCCATGTTACATTTTTCTGTATTCCTTCAACAAGTATGTACCAAGTACCCACTGCGAGCCAGGCATGGTACTAGCTACTGGGAATACATTGGTGAGGGTTTCTGCCCTCAAGAGTATCAGTTTGGCTGATACTAATTAGGTGGAAAAGATGAAAAAGAAGAAATGGAAAATACATTTAACTACCTCCATGAAGAGTAAATGAATCAGATAGATTTCTAAATCTCTCTTTCAATCCTAAGCTTTACTTCTATAAACAGTGTGAATCACTTACGTCAGTGATTTCCAGTTAGAGTCCCTTGATTACAAATGGTGACTTAGGGGAAGAAATTATATCTTTACTGTTTTCAGAAAGTGAAGGGAAAATGCACGTTTGTACATGGGAAGGCTGAACAAACACTAAAGCATGAGCTTTGCTTTGGCAAACTAAGTGTGGCAATTTGGCTTATCTCTTTTTGATCAGAAACACTAAGTGGCAGTTGCATGTGTTTCTGATTAATAAAATGGGGGCTTGAATTAAAGCTTAATATATCACGTTCAAGTAGATTAAATATTTTATAACATATGGATAATGGAAAGAAAATGATCAAAGAGGACGTATGTGGCAAAATTGTTGCAAACCAGGCCTAACTATTTACAAATCAACATTTTGTGTAATCTTCCACTAAACTATCACATCAATTAATCACTAAACTTTAAAGAAAGGGCTGAGTTTTTCCATCCATAACAAATGGATATGCATAGTAAAAGCTATGAGAAAGCTACATGAAAACTTGAATCTGGTTCTAAAGAGACATAATATGACACTCAAAAAGTTTGAAGCTAATATTAGAGTACGTATATTCCAAAAACAATATGTACTGAAAAATGTTAAATTTAGAGAAAAGAGAGATCAATTAGCACTGGCGTATTTAAGGAAGACCTTGTAAACAAAATAGATTTAAAGAAAGCGTAAGATTTAAATAGTCACAGCATTTGAACATGAATTTAGGTAGCTCAGAACAGTTGGTATCATGTTTCACTAGATTTAATTCCTATGGTGTAATTAGATGATTAGAAATATGCATTTCATGGTCTAAGGTAGTTTTAAATTTGTCTTTGGAATAGAAATGAGCCCCAAAGACACTGATTCTCTGTAGTGTGGAAGCCCATAGGAGGCACATCCCAGTGGTCCCAATGTCATGTCAGAGGAAGTCATATAGAATGTAACTTTCACACAGGAGTCAAGGACTCAGCTCTAATCCCATCGCCCTCTTCGAGAAGAAAGCTTAATTTCACTCTCCAACCAGGTTGGAAATTATCAAATGCTCAAATAAATGAGAATCAGACTCACATATTCATCAATTGGGTCACCAACAGTGGGAGAATAAATGATCCTGTATTGCTGAACTGGCCCGTCAGCATGATCCCAGGCCACAGACAGGCTATTGGTTGTCTCCCCAAAGACTCTCAGATTTCTTGGTCCACTTCGTGGTACTAAATAAATAAAATACAATAGAGTTATTTGCCTGCCTGTGAGCATGACAGATATGGGGGTGGACGGAGGGTATAAAAGAATTTTACTCAGGTCAGATTAAGGAAAGGACTTGCCAATGTTTCACCATTCACTAGGTTGCTTACTCCTTGTGATAAAATACACATCTTTTATGGTTTTAATGTGAAAACATAACGAGTCGGAAGTGCTACATTTCAGAGCTACAGTTACATGCTGAACTTCCAGGGGCGTATGTATAGCTAGGTTTCAAACTAAACGTACAAATAAGGAAAGAAAGGGAGTATTTTAACCACTTCCTGTTTAATGAAAAATAGAGGCCAGCCCTCACGTTTTCAAAGTACCCATTTGGTGAGAAGATTCATTGAAGGGCAGAAAAAGGAGGGGAAAAAATCCCTCCTTAACTTAGGTCCTCGATGAGAAAATGACCAAATGAAGATCACTCAGCACAAAAGGCAGTCATGGATCCAAAGCCTTAGCCTGGAGTGTGAATGTGGGGGAGCCCAGACAGAAAGAACCACATGCCCAGGCCTCCCCTCCCCTGCGCAAAGATGGAGAAAGCTCTCACCACCTCTCACTCACCACCCACCTCACCCTCGTCACTCACTCAGAGAAGCCCTGCCAATTCAGTTACAAGGGAAGGGGGTGGAGAAAGGATTTCTGCCTCACGCGTTCGGCCCTGGGTGGGGCTGGGATTCCCCTCTCCGTCTGAGTAGAGAGCCACGATGTTCACGGAATAGGGTGTGTCTGGAATCAGCCGCTCCAGGTGCACCGTGCGGGTATTTCCTGGCACCACAATCTGGAGGGGAGGAAATGCCAAATTCTGTCTGCTGACAACCCAAATGCTTACCAAGTCTTTTATTAGTCAGCATAATAACTTTGATAATAAAAGGCTGAGCCCAGACATGCCAGAAGCCAACTACTGTGCTTCATCATGAGATATGCCCAGCCCACACCATTAGATGCAATTTATCCTTAGAAATGTCCTCTCCAAAAAAATGTTAGTTCACACTTGACCTTAGTAGCTTCAATTATCTCACATTTCTGTTTATTGTAAAGATTCTCAAATATAACATCCAGGGCTCCTGATAGTTACCCAAAGAACATCCTGAATATTAAATACACATAGAAGAGACTTCTACAATGATGGTGGAGAGGTTTTTGTATTAAAATAGAGAGCAGTTTTATGCAATGGCTAAGGGCAACGTTGTCTGAATATGTCCTACCATACACAGGGACGTGCAAATCAATATTCTTACAGAACACGTGTATTGTCCATCATTTGTCTTTCTTCATCCATCACCATTATTCATTTTTATGAAGACTTATAAATAAGGTTAATCTATAAATTTACTTTTCTTTAGGTATTCTGATACTGTCCTTATTCAAATTAGTAATTTCTGATTACTAAATTACTAATCTACTTACAAAACTGAATGGTACTATGAATTGAAGATAAATTGGGCCATTTCTAAAAGCCAGTGAAGGGATACTCTAAGACAGATTCATAATAAAGACATTTGTACTTTATAACAAAAGCCCATATTAACAAGGTTTAGCAATAATTTGCATTTATTACTGGGGTTTTTAACTCATATAGGCTAATTTGCATTTCCCCAAATTCAATTTTGCTGACTAATCTTATAGTTAATACACCTGCCTTAATTCATCAAAAGCAATCATTTAATCATTATACTCTGGCATGTTTGTGGTTTGCATTTTCACAGGCTCCCCAACATGACATAAACATGAGCTTACATTTATCAGGAAATGAAGTTTCTGAGACTCGGTGCCACACCAACAACTGGCTTATTGTTCTGGGCCAGCAGCCATGGCAGGAGGAACAGTAGAATGTATGAAATTCAATTGCTGAGCTCTAAGATGACAAAATTACTTACAGATTCCGAGGGTCTCGTGCCAGCCACAGGAGAATACACAATGCGATACTGCTGCACAGGCCCAGGGGCAGGGTCCCAGCGAACATCTAGGCTGTTTGGCGTCGGATTGTACACTTGGATGTCTCTTGCCAGTCCTCTCACCACTGAGGAAGGAAAAGCCAACACGTATTTCGTAAGTCTGTTTACACATGTTAGCTTTTGCTATCACTTCTTCAGAACTTACACTCTGTAAAAGGGTAAAATACTGCCCTCCTTAAACTTCTAATTATCTACATACAAAAGCAGATTTAAAGTCTCCAAGTCCAAATTTACTCAATGTTAGCCAATTATAGCCTTTGTCTGTATGGAAACAAAGTTATTGCCAATAAAAACAAGCTAGTAAAAGTAGTAATAAAGTTGGCCATAAAGGGACAACAGATAAGAGATAAAATGAACTGGAAAAGAAGGTTCAGCTTTCCAACATAGGTAACGGAGAGATAGAGAGGAGGAATTTTACAATGTCTGTCTTCTAAGTAAAAGTAGCTATGAGCCCATCTAATTCAGTCAGCCAGCTTCAATCATTCATTCTTTCATTCACTCCTTCTTCATTCAACAAATAGCTACTGAACGTCTTCGCTGATTAAAATTAAAAGCAAAAGGAGGGAGAAATAAGATCCTCAGTTCTCAATTAACTGCCCCAATAGGGACTTTGAAAAACAAATTAAACCCACATATTAACTCCAAACTCTAGTTTAGCCAATAACATCTTTCTAGGTCACTAATCTTTTAGCAAAAAAAGCCATCCATAGTTGCTTCTGTTTAGCCATCAGCAAGTATATTTCTAAAGCCAAAGAAATATTTATAAGTATGCACAAAAGCCTTTAAGCAGTACTACAAAAAACAGTAAAACCGCTGTAAACTGGTTTTAAAGATGTTAACGGCAAATGAAAGCACAGAGATTTTTAATGCCAAAAAGCACTCCTTCAGAAAACAGAGAAATGTGCAATCAAGCAATGTGATGAACAAATTTCAACAATTCACACTATAAAAGCCCATTACAAATGCAAGATTGGGGGGAAAAAAAGCCCATTATACAACACTGTTTCCCACAAATGTATAAAGCACAAAGCAAAGCTCAGTGAATTTTTGTTAGTGAAAGAGAATACTAATGATTGTATATACACATTTATAAATCTTAAAATTATCATTTCAGAAGACAAATGTCATTATAATTTTTTTTTTTATCTCCTACTCTAAAATAGTAACAGTTGACGGTGTTTGGGAGTGAATTATGGGTAATTGTATGCTTTTATTCTATCATTCTGAATTTTCCAAATTATCTTTAATGGGTCTGTATGACCTTTATAATGAAAAGCAAAAATTTTAATGAAAAAATTAGATTTTTGTGCCTTCTTACTTACATGTCCTTGCAGTATCTGATGTGCGTCCTCCATCACCATCAGTATAAACAGGAACTACTGTAACAGTGTATGGGGTATCTGGCTGCAGATTCCTAAGAATGGCATAATTGGTATTCCCAGGGATTGGTACCTAAAGATTTAATAAGATATAAAGTACTTGATTTGAAAAACGTGTAAGAGAAATAATACTTCAAACAATAAAATACTCAAAATACTAATTCAAGACCAAGTCAAGAAGCAAGCTCTGCAATATTGGAATATAATGATGTGCCTTCATATAAACTGTTACAGGGTTATAATGACTTCTCTAGACCGCTACACTCACCCTAGGCTTCTCTTTTAGAACTTCCTGGAATGGTTACTTCCCCCAGCCCTAACCCTCCTCAATCCCCTTATCACACAGACACTAAGATTCCAATCTATTACCCACTGTCAAGTTCTATTAAATGAATATGAACTTCTTCAGTGCTAAAATAAATTGGTTAACTCCTTTAGCTCCACTTTTAAATCATTTCACTACGTTTAAACAAACATTCATTTTTCACTACAGGAAATAGTTACCAGTTCCTCTGGACCACCTGCTGTTTGTGTGTAGAAGAGCTTGTACTGACGAGGATTTCCCTCTGCATGGTCCCAGCGAACATTCAAGGTGCTGGTAGAAGGGTCATACACTCTTAGGTTCTTCACAGTATTCAGAGGTTCTGGAATGTGCAGAAATCACATCACAGTATGATCTTAAGCAAGCACACACGAAACACAGGCTCACTGATATCTCCCAGGAATCCTGGAACGTAGCAGGCACCCCATAATGGGTACCCAACAAATATTTGTTGAAGTAGTGAATAAATGAAAGAATGTCTGTGGTAATCTGGTACACATCTCATTTCTCCATGAGATAGTTTGGCCCCAGAGCTTTTTTTATCCTAAAAAGTAATAAATGTCTTTCTCCACAGAGACAGTTGACTAACTCCAAGCAAGGATATTAAAAACAATTAATATCATTTTTTAAATGCATTTTAAAAGATTAGCAAAACTCTGAGTCACTGTGTTTCCAGATAAGGACGTGATGCTGTTCCAGTGGTAATTATTAAAGAAGATACAGGAGTCTGGGTTCACTTACTGGTCTTGCCTCTTCCGGTCATCCGACCTCCTTCACCATCAGGATACAGGGAGGATACAGTGATTGTGTAAGGAGTGTCGGGCTTCAGTTTCTGCAGGACCACACTGTTCTGTCTTCCCCCTATCGTGGTCTTGAGTAAAACAGGAATAAGTGTTAACCTTGTTCTCTCCATCTCACTATTAGAAAAAGCTCTTTAGGCAGGGAAGCCATTTGAGATCCTTGCCAAGGTCTGGAAACACGTACTGCAGTGAAGGTTTAAAAGCTATCTATCTTATGGTATCATTTTAAATGTAAATTATGCACCTTGAATCACAAAAAGGATTCTAAGCCTTAAGCTGGTGACCTCAAAAAACTATTTCCATTTGCTCACCTCCAGCACTGCCAAATTTCATCCATAACACATTTCACAGATCTCTTCCCAAAAAGGCATTAATCATAAGGGAGCTACAAAGGAACTTGAAGATAGCAAAGGAACTTCTTACTTTTTTACAGATGTTTTTCATTTGCTTTAGAAACACATTAAAATGATTCAGCAAAAGATCTAAAGCTTTTGGTGTTTCCCCCAAACACTGCCACTCTAACAGTATTAGCTGTGTAAACTACGTGACCAGACCTTTTGCCAGGACACAATCAGGCAGGGGTTCCCAGCCATCTCCATGATCCCACCCTTGTGGTACGATGCTTTTTAAATTTCTTCTAATTACAGAGTTTTAAGTATTGTATTCATTGCTTAAGGTCATCTAGCTATCTTGCTGAAAGAAAATTTGTATGATTTGTTAACAGCTTACCAAATTCAGATGTTTCTCCCACACTAATTAAAATCGCATGAAAAAGGCATGCTGCCCACAATGAGTACACATGTGGATGGCTGGGTGCACGAGCATAGTCCAGATGTTTCCCACTTCACACCCATCCTCTCAAGCAGCCTGAGTTCCAGGGAAAATCTCAGGGAATCACTGTAGCCATTCTCAATGTCAGCAAATTAAACTACAGTGGCTAATTTTAATAAATTTAAAATTTGAGGCTATGAAAGAAAAGTATCAGTTTGATACTTAGCGAATCCAAAAGTAGCCACTTAATAGAATTAGCCTTATGAGTAAGCAGAGGGATGTCTGCCTACTTCTGTCCAGAGCTCCAAGATAATTCTGGCATCAGTGATTCATTACTTTATTTCTGGACTAGCATTGAAATGCAAAGATCCCTAAGAATAAGAAACCTAGAGGGATTATCAACTCATACTTTCCAGAGGATAATTTTATGAGACTCCATCTAATTACAACAAATAGTTGAGAAACAGTTACAGAGATTCAGGACAGCAGTTGGAGGGTCAGTATCACGGTGAAGTTTAGCCTGTTTTATAGTTTTACCTAAATCTGGTTTGGCACAGACAAAGAGATCTACTTCTGACATTAAAATATCAATCCATTAAATGTGTCTTGCTTATTTTATATAGAAGCCAGTTTATTACAGTTGGTATTTAATTTACTGTTGATAACCTATTCAAGTAAAATACACGAATTTTCAATCCAAATACATTAAACTACCTAAGTCTGGTTCTATGGAAACCGCGAAAGGCCAACTGAAAAGTCTCACTGGGGGTGGGAGGGTTTCTGGTTCAGCGTAAGATGTGTGACTGATTTGCTGGCGCTCAGCTAGTCAAATGATTAAAGGTTAATGACTCATATCTCTCTAAGGCTATGTGAGGAATTATAATGGACCCCCCCGCCCGCAAAAAAAAATCAACCTCTCCAAAAGAAGTATTTGATACAAATCAGAAAGCATCACCTCATCTGTGTTAAAATCATGGTGCTTCCTGAGCTAAGATAATGTGTGTAGTTGTAGACACACATTTCATAAAAGCAAAGCTGGAAAAAGTTCAAAGACAGACAACTAAACTAAGCAAGGTGAATAGACAAGGGCTCTGTTAAAAAAGGAAAAACAGAGAAGATACAATAGATGAAGGCTGAGTTTACAGTCCTACTGTATTTCTCACAAAATTCTATTTGAATAAATATAAAAAGAATTTTAAAAAAGTATGAATTACGATAACAGGTGCCCATATCTGAAAACACCAGATCTAGGAGATACCCTATGTCATGCAAAAAACGAACAAAAGAAAATCAAATAATGGAAATTTAGGAACTTTTGAGCACTGATTAAGCTAGGGAGATATAGATTGAAAATTTAAATAGACTCAAAAATCTAGATATCTTCGTGGATAATCCAATTGTGATAGCTTTTTAAGGGAAATGTGGACACGTTGAGACACTTTCCTGATGCTGTGAGACAACCATGAAGAGCAACTCTTGTCTCCCATGAGGACATCTACTGAGTTTCCATCAGGGATGGAGTCAAATAATTCCATCCAATACAGTAAATCTTACATCTCTCAAAATAATAAGTATGACTAACCAAATACTGCAGTGAAGAATTTTGAAGAGGAAAGGGTAGAATTGGTCTAATAGTTTTTTCAAAACAAATTACCGTTTGTTCATTGCCTTCGCCTGTTGAAGGCTGGTAAGTGATTCTGTATTTCTGCACACGCCCACTAGCAGGATCCCACTTAACCGTCAGGCTGTTAGATGTTGCATTGTACACCTGAAGGTTCCGTGGCCCGCTTTTTGGAGCTGAAAGAAGAATGTTGAGAAACAGAATAAGAATGTGGAACAAGGCCTCCCTCCAAAATATGCACTGTTCCCAAGGAAATCAATAGAACCATATACTTATAGGTTTAGCACTAAATTAGACCCATGATAAATCATGGTTATCAAGTCTTAAATGACTCTAACAAATAGCAGCAAAGCAAAGTTTTTCAAGAAAAGAAGGCCTGTTTTTAAAAGGTTCCAATCAACACCTTACAATTTAAAAGCAGAAGGCCTGTTTGCGACAGATTTTGTGGTATTTTTCTTTCATTCATTCATTCATCTATTCATTCATTATCTGGACATTCATATAATTCAGCAAATTAAATTCTTACCTTGTGTTGTTAAGGGTACCAAACGCACTAGAAAAATAGAGAGAATTTGGGAGAATATTACTAATATAGCTAAAGCTCTATTTTTTAAATTAATTTTAAAATAACTATGTCCTGAAGGATGAACACCTACGTGTGCGCTCACTGCCAGTCAGGTCATCGCTTTCTGACTCATCAGGATAGATGCCAGTGATAGAAATTTCATAGAGAGTGTTTGGGTTCAGGTTTTCAAACACCAAACTATTTTCATCTCCATTTAAAATGGTCTTAGGAAAAGAGAAAGAAAAAAACAAACCCACACGAAATTAAGTCACCACATACATCATATACTCAATGGCAGTTTGCTGACATTATTTACTCAGATGTTTCTCCTGCTTTGATTCATGCCATGAGCTCAAATGTCACTCGTAGGAAAGGATGCTTTTCTGACAACAGAGTTAATACATATTTCAAAAAGATTTTCTATAATTAAATGGGATTTTTTTAAAAAAGAAAGAAAACAAAGGGGGAAAAAAGAAAGAATGAGAGTTAACACTACCTCCATCTTATCCGAGCTTCCAGAAGGTGCCCAGGTTATTCTGTAGAGAGAAACATCGGAAGCTCCATGATCCCAAGTTCCTCTGAAACTCTCTGGTGTTACTTCAGTAATCTTCAGGTTTTTTGGTGCCGGCACCTTGCCTATCATAAGAAAAGGCAGGATTAAGTTCTTTAATGTGATCTACAAAGTTAGTAATAATACAACTGCCTTGTTTTATTTTAATGGACATGGAGAAGCTGGCTGAAAACATTGCTCAGAACCAAATATGTCACCAAGTCAGCTCATTTGAAAGATAAATAAGAGCTCTGAAAGCGGGAAGCTCTGTATGGCTATAAGAGGGGATTATTTATGTTCTATTAAAATGGTGATGTATTTTTTAAAAAGGTACCATTAGTAATACTTTTCTAACTCAGTGGTTCCTAATCATTTTGCATCTCAAACTTTTTGAAAATCTAATGAAAATCACAGACTCTTTCACGCAGCAGTACACTAAGCAGAAACTTTGGCATGTAATATCGGAGAGTGCATGAACCTTCAATGGTCCATGAAATGTTATAATCTAAGTGATCCATGCGTAAGCTTTTCCTATACTCACTAAACTTAAACACAATGTGAAACAGACTGTACTGACTCTACCCAGAGAGAGGAATAACCCCGGAGTGCTGATGACTGCTGAAATCCCAATTAAAAGGTCCTCCATTACACAGGCACTCTAGTTTGCAGCACAAGCAGCTGGAAGTGTCTGCCACCAGTTTTGAGCTTTCATTGTTAAGCATTTCTTTATCTCCTGGTAACCAAAGCCAACTACACAATACCTGGAGCCATCAAAAAGTTGTTTCTTATAATTACAATGAAAAAGCTCATTGAGATATAATACCACTTTCACAAGCACAACTGCCATCAAACCATCTGTTAAAGATGAACTCTGGGTGTATCTAAAAGTTATCAGGAAATCTTAAGAATTAAAAACATATATTGAAAGTATGAATTTAGTATACTAAATTACCGGCTTTCACTAGCCTTTTTTCCCTCGACTTCTTTTTCTCTTTACTGCACGTTATGTTTATGTAAAGCTGTCAGTCTACTCATATGCATCAATTTTTATCTCTAACCACTACCCTTACCGGGAAAGTCCTGAGGTCAAGAAGGCAACTGAAATTGCTAAGAGATGTCACATGGTAAGAAAATAGCAGACGTGGATACTGCCTGATGTTAAGGCACAGGCTGTGACATTTGACAAGATGTACAGACAGCTGAGCACTAATGGGGAAGCTTTTGAGCCTCTGGTGATGGAGTTACTGGACAGGAATTAAAAGTTCCAGGCCATGGTCTGATCCCACCGCTAGCTTACTGGATGAGGTTAGTCAAATCATTTAAATTCTCTACACCTGTGCTGCCCACTATGCGAGCACTAGCTACATGTGGCTATTGAAATGTGGCAAGTCCAAACTAAGATACACTGTCAGTGTAAAATTAATACACACTGGATTTCAAAGAATTATGATGAAAAAAGTGAACTATCTCTTTAAAAATTATACTGATGCATGTTGAAATAATAATCTTTTAGATATATTGGGTTCAACAAAACACATTTTTAAAATTAACTTGATCTGTCTCTTTTTACCTTTTGTATTGTGGCTACTAGAACATTTGGAATTACATATGTGGCTCCCATTATATTTCTCTGGAATCCTGCTGGCTCTAGACCTCGATTTCTTAACTACTATTTAACTAGGATATTATGGGCTGAGTGCAGTGTCAGGCACTGGAGATACAAAATTGAACAAAATAAATATGTCTCTGCCTACATTAGTAGGGAGCGAGGAGAAAGTAGAATAGATTTCTTTTAAAAAAAAGACCAAGAGGCAAACATAATTGAATTGAATGCTATGGAAGTACCATGAGAGGGAGAGAAACTGAAGTCCCTCAAAGAGGCAACAGAATGGAGCAGGGAAGGAGGGGCGAGGCAGGTTGCTCTGCATCTCCCTACCTTTCCACTGTGGAAGTCTGCCCTTCCTCTGAAATCCAACAGCATACAATCTGAGTGCCATATACCTCACCTTCCTTACATGATCCCATGTATTCTTAATTCATTGTCTTATCTCCACAATGAAATCATAAACTATCGAGAGCAAAGATACTTATATTTTGTTACCCCTGATAGTCATTTACCTATAGTGAGATGTCAAAAAATATTTGATAACTAATGCAACTTTTCCAGAGAAAATATCCAACCTACACCACGAGTGTACTTTCTTCCCCCCACCCCACCCCACCCCACCCCACCCCACCCCACCCTACCCCACACACCTACCAGTTAAGCATCTAGAAGATGAATTAGTGACAGTGGCTGGTAGAATAACAGGAGGATAGAAAATATTATAAAAGAAATGGACATAAAAGTAGAAGAGGGGAAGAAAATAAGTGAAAAACAATCTATCAATCCAAACATATTAAACACTGACAAAAAAAAATAGCATTAAGAAACAAAATGACCCAGTAAGGTTACTTATGCGTGCATGTAGTATTGTTTCTCAACTACCAATTAAGCATTTGCACAACTCACGGGTAGTTTCTTGAGCAGTCACTGGGGGAGATTCTCCTTCATCATACACGGCAGAAACACTGACTGTGTACAGGGTTTGTGAGACGAGCTCTTTGAGATGCATGTTGGTCCGTGACTTGTCCACTTCTACCTAAAACAGAGCAGTGGAACTATTTTTACAAAGGGTTTAGTTGTGACATCTGTCTGTTGTTTATTGTACCTCTCAACACAAGATGGCACCAGAAATAAGCAATGTTTTCCAATTTGCATAGAGTCCAGGAACTGAAGACAGTTTATATGTTTCTGAACAGGAAAAAAAAAGTATGTACTAGAGCCATACGGGGCACTATTGTTTGGTAAATGATGACTGCCTCTGGATTCAAACAACTTAATCGTTTTTCACCTGTTTTCCCCCTTTGTAGCACTGCCGTATTCTTTTCAGAAATGCTCTCCTGTGCATTATCTCATTTGCTATTCACAAGAACCCTGTGAGACCCACTAGTCATTGTACCTGTTTTGAAATTTAAACCCAGAATAAAATGAATGTGTACACATGTATAGATTATCTTTTGTATAATCCAAATGACCAACATAGTCAGTAACTGGGTGCTTAGAGGAACTATTTCTATATTCTAAAAATGCCCCTAAGATGATATTAATGACCCCCAAACATACACAAGTTTTAAACCCATTCACTGGTGAAGCCCCTCAATTTACTCTCACTTTGAATTAGGTTGTAATGGAAACAACTCTCCACCCCAGTATCATCTCACAAATATTCACTGTTGAAGGGACATTCCTCTAACAACATATTCGTCCCTTCTTTCTGTCCCTTTCAACTATCCTATCTTCCTATTATCTGACAAACTCCTCCACATCCCCTTGCTAGCTTTTATTTTTAGAAACATAATTGATATTTTTTAATAATTCATGGACTGCAGAGCATCATATAAAGCGTCTGGATGAAAAGGAAATACCATCTAGATTCTACACCTAAGGGATGATGTTTTTGAGATTATTATCATACAGCAAAACATTTTTAAACTAAATTCAAGACAGTCCAATATATTATTGATATTCAAAAAATGCTTTATGAATATAACAAAGTTTCAACACTATATTAATAAACTGACAGCATTCAAAACATGCTATCAACTATACGTGTTTAGTTTCTTTTTGTATTAAACCTACAGGAAAATGAATAATTTCAAACTCACTCTAATCTCCAACCTACCTCTTTGATACCCTCTTCTGGTGCTCTGTAGCGAACAATATATTTACGAACTTTTCCAGGCGCAGGATCCCAAATGACATTCATGGTGCTATGGGTTACATCCCTGAGTTTCAAATCTTGAGGTTTGGGTAAAGGCACTGGAGATGCATGAGAAATTAGGTCCAGATGTGATTCTCAACCACAAAGCTCTAAAGAATCCACACAAACTTTCAAGAAGTTGTTTGGAGAAAACTTAAAGGTGTGCAGCAAATAACTAAAAAAAAATGGTTATGATGATAAAAGTACTATGATTCTACCAGGTAAAGTCTACCAGTTGACTTTAAAAAGCCAAGAAGGTTTTTTAAAAATAGGATAAATTAAAATTTTTATGACAACTCTACTTCTCATTTATGTTAACTTCTTTCACTCTATTTACATATGCTCTTACTTGCTATTGAGCTATAATAAATCATAATCTACCATAAATGTATTACTCATGTTTCTTTACCATATATTTAAATTGGTTAAGACAGTAAACAAAATCAATAGAGGTAAGTGTCCCTAAGAATATGATTGGGAAAAAAATGGTTATGAGAGTGAAGAATGAAGATCGACAAAATTTAACCATCCAATAAGTCTATAAGAAAATTTACAGAAGCCTAAATGGTTAGAAGATAATAAAAATGTGTTGGTCAGTAGATGATTGGATAAAGAAGATGTGGTACATATATACAATGGAACATTATTCAGCCATAATAAAAGCTGAAATACTACCATTTGCAACAACGTGGATGGATCTTGAGATTATCATGCTGAGCAAAATAAGACAGACAGAAAATATTGAGAAACATATGATGTCACTCATATGTGGGATATAAAACTGAAGGCAACAAATGAACAAGACAAACAAACAAAAACTCATAGACACAGAAAACAGTTTAGTGGTTACCAGAGGGTGAGTGGCAGAAGGATGTTATAGGAGGATAAGGAGGGTCAAATATGTGGTGATGGAAGGAGATTTCACTTTAGGTGGAGAACTGACTCTGGGTGGTAAGCATACATTACAATATATAAGTGATGTATTACAGAATTGTACACTTGAAACCTATATAATTTTACTAACCAATGTTACCCCAATAAATTTAACAACAAAAAAGAAGAAAATAAAAATCATAAATTTTTAACAAGCCAAACAAAGCTTTACCTAAAAAAGAACAGAGAGAAGGATAACTAATGAAGAGGTTTTCTTTTGTTGCATGAGATACATTTCACTCTTTCTAGCTGCCCATTTGACCAATTTCCTTTGTCTCTCATTTCAACTCTGTACATCTGTCTTTCTGAGTCTCTCTCTCTAACTCCATGTTTCTGCACCTCCATCCCTTCAATGTTTTCATCTCTCTGCATCTCTCTGTGTTTCCTTCCTCCTCTGTTGCAGTCCAGCCCTATATCCAAATCCGTAACCACATTTTATCTTTCATCCCACTATGGATCTTCTCTCCCAGCACTCTCAGAACACGTCTCCATCCCTGGATGGCTCCGCACTCTTTCCACCTGCCACTAGCCAACAATGCCAGACAGGTTCTAACATATAAAAGATGATTATTTGTTGTTCATGAATTTATACTGTTCCACCTTGCAGCGTTCTTTCTCTTTTCTGCCCCATCATGCTTCTGTCTCAGTCCCCTTTCCCCCTTGAAGATTTCTGCCAACTTCTTCATTTCCTTAGAATTGTGAGCTGAGACTCACCAAATTTAAGGCAAGTCATCTATCTCAGCATGCCCACCTCAACAGCATGAGACCAAACTACCAGCTAGGAAAGGCAAGTATCCTAAGTGCAGTCATTGTCACTTTTTAAGCAAAAATACCTAAATGCTAGTGAAACAAACAGGAAACACAAAGGGGGCTGATCAACACACACAAGAGACATGCAAACCACAAAGGAATCCATAAACTTTACCCTGCTTTGTATTATTTATCGGTGCTTTCCCAACGCTTAGCATCGTGACTGGAGTATAATAGTTGATCAATATGTTTTTGAATTGACTTAACTGATTGATTCATTTAATTGAAACAGACTTATTCATATGTGCTATAGAGTTACTATTTCAACAGGAACTTGGAACATCTTGATCTTAAACCTAATATTTTCCTCCAAAATCACACTCAGCCAACTTCCCTTCTCACCAATGCTGTATACCCTACATCAATGCTGGAGATCCCTCCAACAAGATCAGTTGTTAAATGTGCCACTATTTTATGTTCTATGCCCTGATTGACATCTGGCCAAGAACAGTTGTAGGATAACATGGATTGTAAGATACCTCTCAATATCAGGCATGTTAAATGTGGGGGAAAAAAATGCAAATCCTAAAATCAATTTAAGGTGCTGTCATAAGTCTAGAATTAATCTTAATTCTCAAATTTGATTGCTATAAGTAACCCTGCAACTTATGCACATATTATCAAATCATTGTTAGCATCATTAGGTAAAAGAAAAGTTCCAATAATGTTATGTTTGTAGCAACAAGGAAAGAAAGAAAGCTCGCGATGTCTTACAGGTGACTTCCCGAGCAGTGACAGGGTCACTAGTGATGTCATGCAGGGCGGCCTGGACCTTGACTATATACTCAGTGTTGGGAAAGAGGTCAGTCAGCTGCACGTCGTTCACCGTGGGCCCCACACGCATCTGCATATGGACAAGCGAAGAGGAAATGAGATGTTCAAATCAAATGTTTCCAGTAATTAGGGACAGCCAATTACAGCCCACTTGTAACCACTAGATTATAACACGAATTTTATTTATCATTTTTCTGAACTGCATTTCCTTTTTCATGCCAATGTTTTCTAAAATGTGTCACAGGTCACAAATCTAATTTCCTATTTTTCTGTTTTGTGTATAAATGTATAAATGAGTTCATAATAACTACATTTTAATGAGGACGCTAAACTGTAAAGTCTCTGGAAGATCCAAGGAAAAAGAAACAAATGTCTCCCACCTCTTTGGGTTTTGTCGGTTTTGTGGCATTGATGGGTTCATATGACAAGGTGTAGCCAGTAGCCCCTCCCACTGGCTGCCACTGCACGTGCATGGTGGTAGGGCCAATGTCATAAATATTCAGGCTGACTACAGGGACAGGCACTGTTGGAATATAAAAGCAGATATCAGTCTAATTCTTTTCATTCTACTCATTTTTTAATTGTTGTTTTCTACTTAGTTATTTATATTTGTATATGCTGAATAGAGAAGAGGTTGCTGTGAAAAATCAGTGAGAGTTACTATAATCCTTTCCTCTTCCTGCAAAAACCCAAGCCCATTGTTTGTTGCTACCTCATATTCAGGGCTGTATGTTACAACTATTTGATAGGGAGAAAAAGTTTAAATTTCAAATGAGATTCCAGTGAGTCTATATGGAAGCCAAAATACATACCCACTTCCTGAGATTTCAATCTCTTTTTCTGAAACATCTCTATTTGACTATTTTCATTCTTCAATCACAGAATTTCATAGATAAGTAATCAACACAGTATTTTATTTCCTCTTTCTTTTAAAAATGTTTTTAACTGAGAGTGCCACACATAAATATCTGGAACGTAGGCAATTTACGGGCTTTCTGCAGTCAAGCCCATGTGACAGAGTAAAAGGTTGGTTTGCAGCCTCCTTTTCACTCAACACCCATATAGCTTTCTATTTTCTGTCCAGAAATCGAGTTTAAAGGTTTAAGGAATTATCAGCTGAATCCTGCCTATTATGAAATACTTTATTTCCCACCTTCCCACCTCCTGTTGTCTAATATGAAGGGAAACGAGAGAAGAGATAAAGACCTGAGGAACTGAGCAGTAAGTAGGATCAATTCTTGCCTTGGAGAGAATGATACTCACTCCTTTCTCTTATAAGTGGCCTCCTTTCCTCCTGGAGCCCAGCCAAGAACATAGGAGAAGGAAAGAGTATTTTCATAGGGCCTCAGAAATACTACCGGGAATAGAAGCGAGGAACATCTCTCCTAAAAGCTCTATTCAAAGTCAAAGCCGTAGAACTTCTCTAGTAAAGACCAGAGGTCCAAGGCCAGAAAAATATGGGAAACCTCATTTACAGCAGAAAGATCTGGCCATCAACAGAACTGAAATAGATCATCTCTGCACAGCTCCTCTTTCTAATCTTAGTTCCACTCCCCACATGGCACTTTTCCTTAAGACATGAATAACTCTATGAAAAGTACTTTTCTCTCTAAGTTATCTGTGGCTATGACGACTCATTCCACCAGTGGGGTCCCATGATGATGGCAGGAATAGCCAGTAAGAGCAGAAAACCATTGAGTATTTATTGAGCACCTGCACAAAGAATGCATTCGGTAAATATTTGTTGAGTGAGTATTGAATAAATGAATGATTTGGGAGACTGACAAAATCCCACATGGGCTGTCATCTCTTTATCTTAAAAAACAAAACAAGAAGACTTTGTTTTAATCTTGACTTACAGGTTTTTTCTGTGCCCTTCAGAGGCTCGCTATATTCATCTTCTACCACAGAATACACATTCACATCATACTCAGTTTCAGGCTTCAGATTTTTCAGTACTGTGCTACTTTCCAGTCGGCTCACATAAAACTAAGGGAGGAATATTTAAAAATAATAACAACTTATGTTATAATCACTTTCCCCTTTTCTACTACAATTACCAAGCAGTTAACTACAATGACTTAGAAATTATATTTCAATGAAGCCATTGTCTTTTGTTTTTAGATACTACCAGATTACAGTGAGATCTTGAACAAGTCATATAATTTATTCTCGCAGCTGTTGCTTCCTTATTTGTAAAAGGAGTGGGTAAAACTAGATCATCTTCTTCTTCCCTTACAACTTTATGATTCTACTATGAACTAATGAACAAATCAAGCATCCTATAATTAAGTTTTAATTAAAAATCATATTGGTATTCTTCAATTCTTAGAAACCATAAGAATCCAAGCAAAGTGCTTTGCCTTTAATTAAGACCAAATGGAAGTGCTTGCCTAGCAAGGAATAAAAAGCATATTGTTGACTCAGTTCTGTAGTGCTCTGTATCCCTCTTGCTCTCTTAACCCAACATTTTTCTCAGAGCCCTAATGAGGAGGACCCAATCTCAACATCAAGAAGGAGTGGGTTGTAGGTTGTCTACTCACTTCTTGGCGTTTCCCTCCAGAAACTGGGTAGTATTCCACTTTATATCTATCCACACTGTCAGTAGGAGGTGTCCAGCTCACTCTAAAAGAACGATGGGTTCTCTCAGAAATAACTAGGTTAGAAGGTGCTTCCAAGTCACCTACATATGGAAATAAAGTACATACACTTTTTTCATTATTACATCAAGGTGATGAAGTTTGAAATTACATTGAAACAGTATTACTTTCCATATTAAGATTGTACACACATTCTTTCACACATGAAGTCACTGCAGTAAATCAGTATAGTGGCCCATTGCCCATAAGACCTCTCTGAATGGGTGGCCAAAGGGTTTTTCAGCCTCAGAAAATTCAAACCTGAGTTCATTGTATTTCATTAAAACTTGATCCCATTCTTTCTTATGGGACCACCAGTTTACCAGTCACCTAGACTCAAAACCTCTGAATCATTATTTGGATACTTTCTCTTCTCTCTTGCTTGTAATCAATTTATAATCTAATAAATGTAATAATTTATAATCAATGTAAATACTAATTAATAATCAATAAATAAGGATTTGGGACCTGACAATTCCACTGTCTCTATCACTGCTGGCACCACCTAAGTTCACTGCACTAATTATCATTTTGATTATTTATATTCATAGCTTATCTCCCTAACTATAGTTTGCACCCTGTGAGAACAGAATTGGCACCTTATTCATGATAAGTCCCCCTACAGAATCTAGGTCAGTGGTAAGAGAAGCTAACCACTTTTGTACTCGAGGGAGAGGAAAAACAAATAAGTTTTTAAAAATTTGGTAGTATCATACTGTCTGTGATTGTGCTCTCTGTAGGTAGAGATAGGTGAAATGACTAACACAGAAGACCTAGAATAAATATCAATGAAAATGAAATTATTAAGTTCAGTAAGACCACTAGAAAGATGTCCAAATAAAAATGGAAAGAAAATTAATCCAGTGACTCGACAAGCATGGCAAATCATTCTCATATAAATTCTTCCTACTTTCTTTGTAAGCCAAAGTTGGGGAAAGGATTTCCATTCTTAGTATCCTAACCTTTATTATACTTGGGTCATAATCAAACCTACAAAATTATCAAGCAATTTAACTGTCTGGGAAACCAGAATGAATGCAACTATTACATAGCTGACGAAAAATAAAAAAATAAAGGAAAATAAATAAAAGATGTTTTCATCCCCACTCAAAGTTCTCTCCAACTAAATAAAACTACAACTCTCTCAGCTAATCCAGAGCCAGAAGCCTACAAATTCTGGCTTCCTGGCTGGCCTATTTCTCTAGGGAAAAGGTCAGTCTGTTGTTCAAAATCCAAAAAAGAAAATCTGCAAAAGTTTGGAGAGAGAAACTCAAGAAGGAGCAGTCAAATAAATGCATCCCCAGTACGCAAAGCATGTGAAACATTTCTACCACATTATTTGTTAAGTTCATTCCAATTTTTCCAAAACCAGAATAAATTAAGAAAAGACAGTCTTTTCCATAATCTATAAGTACTTAAAAGAAACTTTTATCATATTATAATGATAATTAAATTTTGTCATTAATTTTCAAAAACCTTTCATTTTGGTGCTACGGTGTTTTGTCCTCTTATTTTTATAGATAGTAACCATGCTGTACTACCCTTTGTCGCTACAAATTCAGTTCCATCATTTTATTTCTAAATTTTAATTACTTATCAGTAGCTACTTTTTTCAAAGACCTCTAAAAAACATCTTTAACCATCTGACTCTGAGTAAGTAATTTAACTTCCCTAAATCTCAGTTTCCTCACAGGTGAAGAAGATTGTGTCATTTCTAAAAGTCTAAATTCTAAAATTGTAATTTCTCTGAATATTTAAGGGTTACAAGTGCAAAGTATTAAATTTGGTCATCTATAGTTGAGACAAAACAAATCAGATATAAGACCCCTCTTTCGGGGCCGGCCCGGTGGCTCAGGCAGGTAGATCTCCATGCTCCTAACTCCAAAGGCTGCCAGTTCCATTCCCATATGGGCCACTGGGGCTCTCAACCACAAGGTTGCCAGTTCAATTCCTGGAGTCCTGCAAGGGATGGTGGGCTCCGCCCCCTGCAACTAAGATTGAACACGGCACCTTGAGCTGAGCTGCCACTGAGCTCCTGGATGGCTCAGATGGTTGGAGTGCAGGCTCTCAACCACAAGGTTACCAGTTTGATTCCTTGAATCCCACAAGAGATGGTGGGCTATGCCCCTGCAACTAGCAACGGCAACTGGACCTGGAGCTGAGCTGCACCCTCCACAACTAAGACTGAAAGGACAACAACTTGAAGCTGAACGGCACCCTCCACAACTAAGATTGAAAGAACAACTAAGATTGACTTGGAAAAAAGTCCTGGAAGTACACACTGTTCCCCAATACAGTTCTGTTCCCCTTCCCCAATAAAATCTTTAAAAAAAAAAAAAAAAAAAAAAACCCTCTTTCATTCCTAATCACACAAAAAAGTTAACAAACTTTAGAAAACAAAAGTCTAATAGGCTTTATAGTCTAAGAGGCTTTATACGAGTGAATATATATATATATATATATATATATATATATATATATATTAGAAAAGCATCTCTCTTTCTCTTCTCCAGCCTCCATTTATACGTGCGTGTGTGCATGTGTGCGTGTGTGCGTGTGTGTGTGTGAGTGAGTGTGGTGTGCAGGCACATATAAACTAAAAGTATCCTCCAATAAGCTAGAAGTCATTTCTAGTTTGATGCCATCAGAAAAAAAAATCAGGGACTAAACCAATAATTCTCAGTTAGGGGCAGTATTCTCCACAGCAGACATTTGGAAAATTCTGAAGATATTTTTAGTTGTCATAAATCAGGGGATGCTACTGGCATCCAGTGGGCAGATCCCAAGAATGCTACTAAACATCCCACAGTGCACAAAAGAGTCGCCTCCCCCATCCAAAAAAGAATGATCTGGCCCAAAATATCAACAGTGCTGAGGGTGAACATTCTGGGCTACCCTTACCTGGACCTTTGACACTGTTGCACAAGTTAAGGGTGAGGTCACCCACAATCTTGGCTAGTGACTCAAAGTCTGCCACGTTGTATGCATGGATTTCATCAGGATCCGTTGCAATCACCTTTAATTCAATCTCATCAGCGTTTTTAATACCTCAGAAAAATGGATATATAGAAATTAAAAGCACTTCTCAGAAGAAAAACAATGGAATGAAGCAAATATTTTACGGGCTACCCTTATATGTTCAATGTTAGCTAGAACACATGATTTTCCTCAATAATAAAATGATTACCTATCTTTACTTACAAAATAGAAACAAATAAAAAATAATATAAACCAAAGGCTACTCTGAATTGTCTTCTTCTATATGCTTCTAGCACCAATTTCCCACCAAAAAGTGTCTCTTCAGTGTTCTTTCTGGAAAGTAAAATAATGGATATCAAAAATGAACATGGTGCCATGGGAAACCAAACAGGAATTTTCCTGAATCCTACTAATAGCAAATTTGCCCTCTTGATCCATTACCTTCTTCCAAGAAGACATGTCATTTTGTCTCATTACAAGGAAAAAAGGAGAAAATGAATTAACTTTCTGGCATATCATGTTGACAAATTATGTGATAGGAAAAATTTGGTTTTTTTTCACACTTCAGAAAATATTTTTAACTACAAAACTATCCTCACCTTTTGTAATGCAGGGAACATTACTAGCCTTTTCAGTACTTACCAATAGCAAACAGCTCTACGCTTTCATCCTTAAGTTTCCTCGAAGGCCCCTCAACATCATCCTGTGACTTTCCATCAGTGATAAGAACACCAATTTTTCGAGCTCTAGACCTCATGCCAGCTTGGGTTCTGAAGCTCTGTTGGCGAAGGAAATTCAAAGCCATGCCTAGGGGATTTTTAAAAGAGAATCAATCACATCAGTATTTAGCTACAAAGTTTGACCAAAAGCAGGAAATGAAATTGCACCAGACCATCCTTCCTCACCTGTGAGAGTATTGCCTCCCTTGTATGGTAAGTTTGCCACAGCTTGCAGCAAGCTCTTCTTGTCTTTATGAGTATTTAACTGCCACTCCGTTCTGGGGTCCCCGCTATACTGAACAAGGCCTAAAGTAACACCATTGGCATTAGCGTATATAAAAGAGCATAATAAAAATGTCTAAATGTCTTCAATGTTGTCAGACCTACCAATTTGTACTCTGTTAGGGCCAATATCAAAGATTTCCACAATACGAGAAATGAAATTCCTCACTGTTCTAAAATTTGCCCGGCCGATGCTCCATGATCCATCCACCAGCAACACAATGTCTGCTTCAGCTCTGGTGATGCACTCCATCCCTGACATGACAATTGTGAGACAGGGCAGAGTAAGCAGCAAGTTCTTAGCAGTGTTACTTCCTAGCCATGCCTCTGCCATCCCTAGATGCTCACTGTTGCCTAACTATTTGAGTTCTGTAGCTTTGGACTTCAAGACTCTGAAAATATGTCCATATGATTTGTTAATCTCAAATAACAGTCATAAATATCATCAATTCCTCCAATGATTATTTCAGTGGCAAATCTTTTCTTCATCTTTGACTAAATTTCCTGGCCACAGTCATAGACCCTGAAGAGTTAAATAAAACCATCACTATAAGTTTGAATCGGCTCACAAACCCAAGGGCTGAAATAAATAAGTGAGAATGTACAGCCATCTAACTATAAGGCATTAATAATTTTAATAAAATTTTAATGTGATCTAACAACTAGATTTGTGGGTTTGTTTGTTTTTTTTGTAATATTCAGTGGTCATTAGCAGACAAGTATGAGAGGAACTGATAAAATGTGTAAGCTAGAAAAGGTTTTAGTGAGCCAAAAATATCTTTTAAAATAATTAAACTCCTGGGTAACTATTACATAAATTATGAAGGATCAGACACATGACTCTTAAAATTAGACCCTTTCAAAGTAAAAATGCATGTTTTAAAACCTGATAGCTATTATATTATTTAGTTATAAACTACTTAATCATCTATTGTGTATAACAATTATGTAAATACAGATGGTGAAGTCTGCACATTTAAAAATCAAGAGAGAAGGAAGACAATTTGGAAAAAGTATGCAAACAAATATACAAATTGAGAGCTATAGAGACAACAAGCACAAACATTGACACAAAGCTAGGGTGCTTTGGAAAGAGAGAACAATCCCAATATCCTCAGTGCACAGGCTACAAAATAAAAATATAAGTCAGTTAATATCATCATAGGAGAAACAATAAAACATTAATGCAAAACAGCAAGATTTGACACTTTATTTTATCTACATCCATATTTTCAAATGCTGCATTTCCCAGAAGCGTATGTTACCAGTTATGAATTTTCCAAGCTGTTGCCATGCTAGCATTTGATCTTTATGTTACAAAAAAAAGAAATTCATGGAGAAAAATTATGTGATGCTCATCACACAACAAAGGCATCATTCGTGTATTACATATTAAATCAGGATTGAGGATTCCCAGATACTGCTCCAAACACCTAAGTCTTTGCAAGCCTGCTCTTGCTCTGCCTACACCTACTCTTTTTTAGCAATTAGTAATGGAAAACATTTAGAAATAAATTCTATCCACAACTTAAACTTGTAAAAATGTTCAAAACTAGCTTCGTGTACATCAAAGTTGTAATCATAGCAGGAGCAAAAGAACTTAAGATTTATGTCACCATTTTGCTTCCCAAGTTGTGGTTGCCCACCTATTTATGTAATGCAACTCTGCTGCTCAGCCCAAGTAAATTATTTCTGCCATTACTTTAACAAAACAAAACTTCATTTTAGTCATAAAAAAGAGAGAAAATGTATACATATTATCTACCTATTGTAAAAATTCATCTTTAAATAATACAGTACTGTGTAATCAATGCAATGCTGATAAGAAAAGCCTTAAAAATATATTGTCAAAAGTATGCTTAGCTGGATATTTTAAAAAAAATTTAAGTATATAAATTATTTAAATAAATTTTATTAAGTTTTTATAGTCGTTTTTCACTGCATGATTAACCTAACAACTCATATTTAAAGTAGTTTCATAATATTAAGGTCTCCTAGGTAAATGTAACTCAATTTCTTACCAGAAGATAAAATTGGCATTACAGTTGTGTCAGAAAGGGTTGTCATTTCTTGTCCAACAAGTGGTGAACTTTCTCCTCCATC
The DNA here is from genome assembly GCF_036562045.2 of Rhinolophus sinicus. Taxonomy (NCBI): domain Eukaryota; kingdom Metazoa; phylum Chordata; class Mammalia; order Chiroptera; family Rhinolophidae; genus Rhinolophus; species Rhinolophus sinicus. Next base: position 112,842,330 of record NC_133755.1, read on the forward strand.
AAACATTCCAAAAACATTCACTTTATACGTGGTACCTGCCCTGAAATGTTAAAATATATAGTCTGTACGTATAATTGGCTCAAATGGTATCATTTTTTGCTTTGTTTTTTGCTTTGTTAATTTATAAACTTTCACACAAAGGAAGTTATAATGTATAACATTACAAGAGAAGAAAAATAAGTTCTGTTTCATTGTAGTTTAAGCTTACAAGTGAGGCATTAAGGGAAACTAGCCAGCAAGCATTCTAGAGAATACTAGGGCTTCACAGAGCCAGTTTCTGTCTTGACTTTCCATCAGATGCAGAATCGTCTCCATGTCACTGAGCATGTCAGGGAAAGATCAGGCTCTTTATTCTTACTGCTGCTAAGCAATGGTCTATAAGAAAATAATGTAAATGTTGTACCTTGCAAGGTAACATAAAGCTTCGAGCACAATGCTCGGCACATGGTAGGTTCAATAAATTTCATCCTCCTTATTCTGATAAAAGTAAATAGCAAGCATTTATACAGATTTCAATATCATTAAATGAATGGTTGAAACAAACGAACTGTCCAAAAGGCATTGCACAGTAAGCCATTCTTTTTACTGTAATGAATGTAGGGTGCTGTTCAAACTCAAATTTCCTTGTTTTCCACTGCACAGCCTGAAGCAAGACTTTTAATCAGCCCACCCTTCCCCAATCCTGCCAGCTGGCACCAAGCACAAAGTTCTGCCTTTTCTCTCCCATGGCCCACCCTGGAAGAGGATTCACACTTGGAATCCTAGCGTGAGTCACCTGGGCCTTTCCAGAAGGCATAGGATACCCCACAATTCCACAGGGCTGGCTAGGAACAAGCTGCTTTTGGTAAAATCATGTAATATGGATGTTAATTTTTTTAAGTCAGGGTGTTATTGAAAAAAATGACATTCCTGACCACTTAATAACAAAAATCTTTAAAACATTTTTTAAAAATCTGCATAGGCCTAAATTCTGATGCTAGATTCTGAATCCTTAACTTTAGCAGCATTAAGAATAAGAAGGCAACTTCAACTGATTTTAAAAACTCTGCTGGCAAACAGACACATAACTGATTATTTGTGTAAGGCCTATTGATTCACATAAGTTAGTCAATCTTTAAACACAAACCAAATATAGTTCGTTCCTACCTAAGTTCCTCCAAAACAACTGTATTGTCATATGGTCCAACCACTAACTCCCCCAGTCTTCTGTCATCCCCTGTAGGGTGGAATGTGACTTTATAACCCTTCACTTCCCCAGGGGCAGGCTCCCAAGTCACTCGGAAGCTTGACATGGTTGGGTCAGATGTTTTGAGGTTTCTGGGTGACTTAAATCGAGAAGCTGTAAGATAAAAAGATGTTAAAGTATTATCCATAAGATTACGCTTTGGGTTTTGTTTTTTATTAGCCCCTACAATAATAAATTAGAAATATCTAAGTCACATACATGAGAATCATCACAAACATAACACTTCAAAATGTGTATTTATAAAAAGATTAAGTCTGGTAGCACGACATATATTACCCAATAAAAATCCTGATTAGTAGAATGCTACCCAAGTGGAGGTGTAAATAATTCTCACAGTTCAGAAGATTAGATTAGCATTAGAATATTAATATGTACAATCATTTTACCAGGAACTAGACTGGCAAAAATAATATGCTAATTAGGCATCCTATTTAATTATTCTAATTTAATTTACTGCAGAATTAATTTTAGACATTTACAAATAAAGTAGATGTATTAAAGTCTCCCTTTAAAATATGACATACTTTCCCCAAAAAAAATTATTTTGTACCTGTTGCTCCTGATCCTTGCCTAAGCTTTCCTTCTCCTGTCTTGTAAATTGGAAGAACTGTGATGTCATATGTGGTCTGGGGTTTAAGTCGCTTTAACACTGTTGAGGTAACTGTGGGTGGCACTTTAGCAACCATTTGTCTTCCTCCCCCACGGGGCCGATATACAACACGATAGTTGATGACTTTCCCCGGTGCTGGTTTCCAGGTAACTCTCATTGTGTTTTCTGTTTCTTCATCCACTTTCAAGGTTTTTGAATCTTGTGATACTGTGAGATAAAAGGATGGTTTACCATGTTGAAAGAAAATATACATATCCCCACTCATGTGAAAAGAAACTATCTGTGGTTTCTTAAATATGTACACTATTCTCTTGCATAGCATCATGATCGCCCATAAATTCATGATGGCGTGTGAGCTTAATCTCAGGGAGATCACAGTAAGATGTTTTTCTTTAACTGGCTAGTAAATAAAAAATGGAAGTTCATATTGCAGATTTCCTATTTGCATTCTAGAGACCTTAGTAAAGAAAATATCCATTTCTGGAGATAAACTTTTAGAATTTTTATTATGTTACCATCTGTAAAGAATTCCTGCAGCAATCATGCTGTGGGGAATACTAAAAGTCATGAATGTGAGATCAGAAGTATCACTTGGATCTTTTCACAAAAAGGTACAAAGGACTAGCCAGAATGACTATAGTTCACACTATTTTTTGTGATTGCCACGAACATGTGAGACTATGAAAACAAAGGAGTAGGGAACTTTAACACATAAAAATATCTCAAGGGCTCTAAACATAAATTGGTAAACACTGAGTGTTTTAGGAAGCACTATATGTAAAAAGTGTTTAATAATATATAATCAATATTATTTATTAAATTATCTTTTACTAATATTTCACAATTATTAATAATTATATCAGAAACAGGTCATCAAATATCCACAAATAGCCAACATATCCCTTTTCTTATACATAATTAGGATTTATAAGCAGGATCATTTCGTTCAGTTCAATAATCTTAGCCTTCAAAATCCATAAGCATTTTCTATAGGAAGAAACTAAGCTGAAAGAAACACTGCAAAGAATCTTTCTTGATTCTAAGAGAAATGTTCGTGTTCAAATGGGCAGGGACCACTTGAAGCAACCAAAAATCTGAGAAAACTAAAATGTACATATACAGATAAACATTTTTCAGACATTAGACATCAAGCAACACAGAACAGTGATCCCTGAGAGATGGGAAGCAAATGAACGTGCGCGTTATGATTGCCCTAGCTTATTGCTGGAGAGGGTTTCCAACCTCAGTACAGCAAGGAGGGACCCCTATGGAGCCTGGTAGTCTTCCTTATTTGAGGAGGTAGTTTTGTAAGTCTGGAGAGCCCAAGGCACCTAGAACTTGCAAAGCGGAGAACTGTAGAGGAGATGGTGTTATACGGGTGCAGAGAAGAAGCTCCAAAAAGTCCTCCTTGAGCCTTCAACCCAGTACTAATCAGTACATAGATATGGGGTCTGACAATTAAGTTCGCAAACTTGTTGTAACAATGTTGCTAACCTTTTTTGATATCAGAGGGATTATTCATTATGAGTTTGTACCAACTGGACAGACAGTTAACCAAGTTTACTATTTGGAAGTGCTGAAAAGGCTGCGTGAAAAAGTTAGATGAAAATGACCTAAACTTTTCACCAACAATTCATGGCTCTTGCATCACAAAAATGCACCAGCTCACACAGCACTGTTTGTGAGGGAGTTTTTAGCCAGTAAACAAATAACTGTATTGGAACACCCTCCCTACTCACCTGATCTGGCCCCCAATGACTTCTTTCTTTACCCAAAGATAAAGGAAATATTAAAAGGAAGACATTTTGATGACATTCAGGACATCCAGGATAATACGATGACAGCTCTGATGGCCATTCCAGAAAGAGTTCCAAAATTTCTTTGAAGGGTAGACTAGGCACTGGCATTGGTGCATAACTTCCCAAGGGGAGTAATTTGAAGGTGATCATAATGATATTCAGCAACAAATATGTAGCACTTTTCCTAGGATGAGTTTGCGAACTTGTCTGACCGCATATGAGAAAACTACTGGAAACCAGGGAAAGAACCACCCAAAAGAAAGAGAGAGAGCAATTGTGACTTCCCGCAGGGCCAGAAATGTTCCCCCTAACCAAAGCAGAAAACCTCAAAATTCTCAGAGCATGATGTACTCAGGAGGTTATTGTCTCAGTAATAGGGCAAAATTAGGCCTAAACTAAAAGTTTCTCAAGTCTGACTTTAATAGAGCACAAAAGAAAGCTTCAAAAAGATCAAACTATTTTTAAGTAACTTAACTGCTTCCAGAACAAAGCTTAGGAATGTTTATAAGAATATAAAAATATCTGGCACCCAAAAAAGTAAAATACACTATGTCTGGCATCTAATAAAAATTACCAGGTATTCAAAGAAGGAAAAAAATATGACCCATGTTATAGACTGAATGATTGTGTCTCCCCAAAATGCATATATTATAGCTTTAATGGGATGATATTTGGAAATAGAACCTTTGGAGAGGTAATTAAGATTAAATGAGGTCATAAGGGTAGGGCCCTAGTCTGATAGGATTTGTAAGAGAAAGAGAAGATGCCAGAGTGCTCCCTCTCATTCTCTCTCTCCCTCTCCCTCTCCCTCTCCCTCTCCCTCTCATTCTCTCTCTCCCTCTCCCTCTCCCTCTCCCTCTCCCTCTCCCTCTCCCTCTCCCTCTCCCTCTCCCTCTCCCTCTCCCTCTCCCTCTCCCTCTCCCTCTCTCTCTATCTCTTTCTCTATCTCTATCTCCCTCCCTGCAAACATAGACCAAGAAAAGGCCATGTAAGGACATAGCAAAAGATTGTCATCTGCAAGCCAGGAAGAGAGTCTCACCAGAAACCAAATTCTGACAGAACTTTGATCTTGAACTTCCAATCTCCAAAACTTTGAGAAAATTAATTTCTCTTCTTTAAGCCTACAGTCAATGGTATTTTGTTATGGTAGTTGGAATTGACTAAGAAAATCCATAATAAGAACAAAAATCAACAAATAAAAACAGAATTAGAAATAACATATATAACTGAATTACTCAAAATGGATATTAAAATTATATTTCATATGCTAATGATGATAGAAGAAATATTAAGCATGGTAAGTAAAGACATAGAACATACAAAAGACTCAAAACTTCTGTAGCTGAAAAATGCAGAGTGGCATTAACAGCAGATTAGAAATTGTAGAAATGAGATTAGTGAACTTGATGACATGATAGTAGAAACTACCCAAAATGAAACCCAAGAAAATAAGATTGAAAAACAGAACAGTACAACAGTGAGCAATGTGATAACCTCAAGAAGACTAATGTACATATAATTGGAGTACCTGAAGAAAGTGGGTGTGTAATAAATAAAATATTTAAATAACTAATGGCCTAAATATTTTTAAATTTTACAAAAGTATAAACCCACAGATCCAAGAAGCTCAATGAACTGTATGCACAGGAAACAAAGCAAACTACACCAAAACATACCTTAAGTAAATTGCTTTGAAATCATTGTTAAAAAGAAACTCTTGAAAGTAGCCATATAAACAAAAGATACATTATGTATAGAGGACAAAAATGAGAATAATAAAATAGGTAAAGAAATTCAATGTATGATTATGAGTTATGTTTCTGAGAAATGTAAAAGTATAATTTCAACTAAGAATAAATTGGTTCGGTTTTTTTTATTTTAGGGTTTAAAAAAGCTAAAAGAATTCTCAGCCAAGTCTCTTACTTTCTGGAAATATTAAAATTTATTCAGATTAATCTTCAATTATCTATTACTATTCTCCAGGTGAGTGAACTATTAAAAGAAAACAAATATATGTATATTTTCAAACAAAAGATGTAAAGACTTTATGTAGGGTTTTGAAGATAGTATGGAAAAGAATGGTATACAGAACAATTTATTTGTATTATTACAAATGTTCACAAATATCGAATAATTTGATGTGTATCTAATACGTTTCTAAAAAATATTGTGCTAAATGATTTCTGATCTCTTGTTTCTATCTTAAATTTTTATTCAGTGGAAGAAGACACTTCTTACACAAAATTCCGAATTTCACACAATTCAGAATTGAGGAAAATTACCATTTAAATCTTATAAGTGTTGGTCTGAAAAGAAACCTATGTTCCCAAAAGAATGGCATCCCAAACTTTAAAATATTCCCAAACTAAATATGTTAATAAACAGTCAAATGTTGTACTTCATACCTTGAAGTGCTTCAAAGATTTCAATTATATTCCTGCCTTTGATTCTTTAGATAAAGGAATTGAAGTTAAATAAGGTACAATATACCTTATCCTAGTCTTAAAGAAAAACTCTGGATTTTAGGGCGAAATTTTTAAAAGCCTTGTTGGCTTCCCACAAGTAGAAAGCAAGCTTTTTAACTTCATTGATAAGCATGCCACATGATATAAAATGCTGTAACACTCACATTGTAAGTTCTTTCCATGTTTTAGGAACTCTCACAAAATGCTTTCCAACACCCACTGTACCTCTGCTAAACCAGCTGCCATAAATTGGAGGGCCAATAGAAAGTTTCTCATCTGCTGGCTTTGTAGCCACAGTTCACGGTTTTCATACTATCAGCAGTCTGCATACCATGTCTCTGAGTTGAAAGCGATCCTGAAAATATTTACAAAATGTCCCCTTGGACGTTTATCAGAAACTCTAACAGCCTGACCTAGTGACTCTGCCCAGTTATCCACACTTTAGTATTCATCCACCACCTAAATACCACATCTGACTCAGCTTGCTCAAAGTACTTTCTAAACTGCTTTACTTTCCACAGAGAAAGCAAAGTAAAACACAACAACAAAATGGTACTAGAACAAAGAAAAGTTCCTGGCTTCTCTCACATTTGCTTAGATGTTTGAGCAGTTTGCCTATACTCTAAAAAATGTATGTTTCATTCCTGCCTAATCTGCTCCTAGTTCAAAAGAGGCCTTTCTGTTCACACACCTTTAAATGAATCAATTAGCCACTGAAAATTTGTTAGAAGCCCAGCTACTTAGAACTGAAAGATTATTTAGGATTTCTGCTTACATACTTGCTTTTGGCTAAAACATCCTTTGTAGAAATTTACAATTCTAAATAAATATCAGAAGACTCAGTCTATTTAGAAGAAGACTCAGTGGAGGAGAGTTTTTGAACAAGCGTCCCTTTACTCTAAATACATATACTTTTATAATTTCTCAGCCACATAAATTGTATCTTTACTCCTACAAATAAATTTAGTTATATGTGTCATATCTGGCCTAAGTTTACAACATTACTTCTCTCTATAGCAAATGAACTTCTGCCAGAAATAGAGATGAATTTCTGCCAACTTCTTAAACATCTGAATATATTATTCAGACAGAAGATTTCATTTACTATTAATACTATGTAAACCAATCATATGCATATTTGAGAAATATGTCTTTTCATGTATTTAAATTTCCTATAAGGATTTTGATTTTTTTTTCAATATCATTGATTTTGACACAAATTTAAGCTTAGTCATAGCCAACTGAGTTTTCCAGTGATTAAAAAGAAAAGATGACTTCTTCAGACAACTCAGATGAAAAGATTTTAAGGATAACTTAAAATCAAGACATAGGACTTAATTGAAATTGTTCATTGCCAGAAAAATCACCCAATTCCTCCACTTCTTTCTAATAAAAGAAAATGCAAGGATTCCCTATTCTGTCTTCTTTTCCTAAAATTTTTCCCAAAACAGAAGGAATACATTTTTCTCTTATAAATTTTGAGAAATGCCCATGATTAACAAATGACTTTTTAGGAAAGATAATTAAGAAATGTTGACATATATTTCACCAGACAGCTAATAATGAATGATGATACATCATTCAAAATCATTTACAAAGAAGAATATTAATAAGATTAAGGTAAATCATTGCCACCAGAAAATTGAGACTTTTGATTTAACCTTACCAACTACAGTCGGAATAAAGTAAAGAATCTAGAATTAGTGTATAAAAATCATAGTCTCAATAGCCACTATCACTTATCAGTTATCTGTCAGTGGCGAGGCACTATGCTTGGTACTTTGCACATTGTTATTTCAATCCTCAGAACTGTAAGAGACTGCATTCTACAAATTAGGACACTGAGGCTCAAACATTAAGTAATTTGCTGAAGGTCACACAGCTATAAATGTGCCAAATTCTCTTTGTCTTCATGGCTCCTGATCTATTTATTAGTTCAGTTTCTTATCTAGTTGATCATTCTGAGAGTGAGAGAGAGAGAGGGAAATAGATAGTGGGAAGGAATTCAATATTTCACAATTTGTTAAAAACTTTAGATACTAAACAAACCTGAATTTAAACCACATTTTTTATAGGTCCTAATGTTTTAGTACTCGATGATCATATCAAAAAAACTGCAAGTGGTTCAGCTTCATGTCACTTGAGTTACGTAGCACCAATACACACCCAAACACACTTGTAATGTTACCTACATTCAGTTGTGGCTTCTCCATTCAAAGGTTCTCCTTCTCCACTGCTGTAAACTGCAAATACTGAAAGTTTGTATTTGGTCTCCGGCTGCAGATTTTCTATCACAGTATGAATTGCATCTCCAGGAAGACTTTTCTCTCCAGCCTCAACGTCATCATAAAGCGATTTCCACGAGACCCTGTAACCACGAACCATTCCTGGAGCAGACGTCCAATAAGCCCCAACTGATGTGTCAGTGATATCTTTAGTAATTAAATCCCGAGGTGAACCACGTTCTAGAATAGAAATTAAAGGAGAATCATTGTCTAATGTCTACTAGATATGTAAATATCCCTACTTCCTGGGAGACATCCTAACTTGCTGGACTCAAATTCAGCTTGTCTAAAGTTGCTCATTTCTTCTTTCTGAGTTCTCTGTCCTGTTCTGTCAGTGGAACAGATTGATGGAATAAAACTTTAGAGTTATATCTGCTTCCAGTCTATCACCCTGCCCCCTATATATCCAGTCAGATTGTAAGGTACTTCCGCGCAAGCACAACATCCAAGAATGAAGGATTATACACCTAACAGAAAATTTCCAAAGAAAAAAATGCATCTAAATCCAAAAATGTTACGACATTTCAGTCCACCTTATGACATAGCCCATTGTTCACAAAGATCTTTATTTCTTTACCGTCATATTTTCCTCTCTGATCTAATTTAAATAAGCTCAATTTTAATGTATGATTTACAATAACTTCAACAATTTCCTATCACTTACAAATCTCAATTCCAACAATCATTTTTTGGTGGAAACTTTATTTGTTCAATCAGTTAAAAAAGTAGAAGTGCAAACTTTCAATACAGCTTACCCCTAATGAAACCAAAAACCACCAATTCTTCTGGAAAGCTTAAAAGCGATTAGTCATCAAAATAAAACACTACTTGTTTTAGCTGATTGAAAATGTCTGCTACTAAATTTTGGCTCTTTCATACAAAAAAAAAATACAACCCAAGTGGAAAAATATAGAAACCTCAACTTAATAGGAGGCACAGATGCCTTCCAATAAAACCCTCACTTTCCATAATTTAAATGTAAGTTAAATATACAGGTCACTTTATATTGGCCACCTTTACTAGGGTTTATGCCACAGTGTGACATAAATATAAAACTATCTGCTTCTACAGCATACATTTTACCAGTAATTATATATTCAAGCGAATGATATACAATGCTGTTACAAGAATTTTGAAGGCTATTATTTTACTTGAATCAAAGAAAAAAATGAATACCTTAAAGATACTCATAATTAAACAATTAAATTTCAGTACAAAAAGTAAAGATAACAACAAATGAAAAAGATATCTGGGTGAACAAAAACCTATCATACATGCTAGAATTTAGAGGGGAAAAATAAACAAAACAGGAGCTGGGCATCCTACCAGACCCCAAGCCCAAATGGAAAATTCTAATCCATTATAAATAACTCTAACTGCTGACAAGACATTTCATCTCTAGAGGGAAATTAGTTACATATTTCACTGTAACCAAGAATACTTATTTTCAAGAACATGTTGACTTTTTTTCCCTAAGTGCTTGAGACTAATTCTCAACTAAAGCTCTTCTTTACCTGTATTTGCTACTTAAATGGCCACACATCTTTATATTTTCTCTACTTGCTGGAATACAAACAAATTGTTTCTATGGTTTGGTTTGATTTCGTTGCTTTTTTATTGATTGATCGATTGATTGATTGATCATTGATACCCCCACAAATGGTCTCTAAGTTTTACATGTGCACACATATTTCTATTGCTTGAAATGCAGCCTTTTTTCCTAGGCTTCTTTTCTCCTAAATTACCTAAATTGCAGTTAGAAACAGCTGGTGTGAAATAATTGTACTTAAAACTGACTTTGTATTTAAATGAGCTAAAAAAACAACTGCATTAATGACATTCCAAAAAATATATAAGACAAAAATAAAGTTAGGAGAATGTGGGCATTATCTTCCAAATTAACACTGGAGTAATGTACAAACAATATTTTAACTTCTAGTCTCCTCAAAGGTTGTGCTTCTCAGCCTGTTTTCCTTTCTACTTTCTACAGCACTGCATTTGTGACATTGTTTATTTCCATGACAACAGCTATCAATGTCACAAACACAGGCTAGTGATTTTGCTGTGAGAAAAATAATAGGAAGAGAACTGTGTTTGAAGCAAAAATACATCCACAAAAACATTTCTGGGCTCCAAACAAAAGGAGCCCAGATCACTAGACATGAATTTCCCATGAATTTCAATCAATTATTTTAACACTCTCAAGACTTATGAAGTAAGAACAAAATACTAGTAAAATTGCAATAAAGATCTTTGTAATGTTTATCAATGTCCTGAAAAGAATCTGTAAAGATACAAATAAAATATCAACTGAAAGATATTCCTGAGTTCTAATTAATGGCATAACAACACTAAGTTGAGTGAACGCTAAGTTCCCTACTACTCAAAAAAAAAAGGCTCAAAGAACTGTAGTTTCTGCCTGTGTCACATAAAGGCATGACTTGCAGACACTGGCATTGCAACATTCCATGATAATGACAAAGAAATAAGGAATCCAAAACAGAAGAAAGACACCTCAATCCAGTAGCCAAAATTGAAAAGATAAACCACTCTAATGGGCTTCTATGTCAATCATCCAGTTTGATAAAATTATGCCTAAATATTAAGTTTATACTATTGTCAAACAATTGAGAAACTTTTTTTCTGAAAAAAGGAGGAGGGTTGGGTATTCTAGCTGTTGCATGAGTCCCAGGGATTTTGAAAATATGATATAATCATGACAAGTAAATTTTAATAGATCCTATAACCCTTGAAGTTTTGTGTTTTTTCTTAAATGGAATCTTGGCTTGGCCAAGTATTAAATCAAAAGATGAAGCTAGTGGATTGTACCCTATGATATAATTGGCAGGCTGCCAAGTGGCCCAGCTGGTCTTGGAATTAGATGTGCAACAAGCTGAGCAGGTCACCAGCAATCTATATCACCTCCTGGGGCCCTGGGGCCCTCAGCAGCAAAATAACTGGACTGGACCTAGTCGGATATATAGAATCACCTGCAGAGACAAAGACTAGACCATGCCCAGATCAATTCAACTGGAATATCTGGAGATATGCCTCAGCACTGATGCTTTCTAAATTGTTTAAATCTCTTCTGTGATTCTAAAGGCTCTACAATTCTTTATTTTCTTCTCATTTCTTTTCCCTTCTTCCTGCTGCTTCTCTCTGAGGCCTCGAGAGGCATTTATTTTGAAGGTGTGCTTGCTTAATGTCTGAAGGAATCCTCATACTTGCTTTTTCTCTGAAATGGGGCTCCTTCAAACTAAAGACAGGTGTGGTGAAAGCAAAACCCTTCAAAACTGTTGAACACAGTGATGCTATGTAGGACTGCTGGATGGTTTATATATTGTTTGGGTCTGTGGCCGTGCACGACAAATCACCCTTTAGACTAGGCGAAAGGCTGACCCTCAGAGAAGTAAGAAGTTGTTTGAAGCTTCTCATCACATCCTTTCCATCCTAAACACATGTGGGATGTTCAGTGCTCTCGACTCCCCTGCAGCCTGTCTAAAAAAGAAATGGTTCTCTACACATGCTTCTTATTCAAGAGTTGATCACATTTTCCTGTGACTGAGGTTCAATCCAAGTGTTACCCAGCCAAGCATTTGGTTTGGTTTAATATATTGAATTGTAGGCTTTGTTCTCAATCTAAGAAACTTCAGACATCAGTAACTGCAGGAAGAGATTATATGGCTTGGTTTGGTTAGATGGGGTTTGGGAAAGTCTCTTGTTAGCATACCTGAGAGGGAAGAGGAAAGAGAGGAATAAGAAAGGAAAGATGTCAGAAGACCAGCCTGTAGCCTCTCTCCAGGAAAGGCAAAGCAATGGCGGCAGTGAACAAAAATCAGCTCCAGTAGATTTTTTGCAATTTTGTCATTACATTTCCCTGAACCTGGATCCACTTCTGCTCTAGCAAAGGCTCCCTCCCTCCTTGAGGTCCTCCTTTCCCTCTGCCACAAGATACAAATGTATGTTTTATGATGTTTTGGCTTGTTCAGTTTTTTTACCGAAGTGACATTGTTTTCAATAATATTTAATCTCATGGTTCTGGACTATATGTCTGTGCTTTGTATATTACTTTTATCTCTGATAACAGAATTTCTGGCAATCATTTCAAATAAGTCCTCTTCTTTAGTGATGGTATGCCTTCATCTTTATTCCTTTGACTTCTTCTCAAAAGTTTTCCCTTCTACCCTATTCTCCTCGGTATAGTACCAGTACAGATATAAGGAATAATAATGCTTTTCTGTCATAAATTTAAACATGCAAAATTCACCAGTTTTTTTTAATGTTTATACATTTCCACTCCGATTATAAAACGTATTCACATATGTTCAAAAGGCATTTTTCTCGTGCCTGCTGGCATGCATCTTTGTGCTGCTGCTGCGGGATGTGACTCAGACAGGTGCATTTCTCATGAGCTGAACATCCACAAGGGGTTGATTTCTACTTTTTTCCACATATGAGGCCAAAGAATTAATGCCTCATTTAAGTAACTTTCCTACGTCTCCTTAGCCCTTTTCCATTTGCTTTCTGAAAAGCAAATCATCGTCCAATTCAAATATAATTATAATAGAAATTAGCCAATGATGATAACTGAAAAATTAATCATAATGAAATGAAACTGTGTTTCATCTTATAGATTGTTCCAGCCAGTTTTCATTGAGTTTCACATACCACTTTCAAAAATAGAAGTTAAATTGAAAATGTAATGTAAACCCTCTTCTAAATCAATTTGTCTTTTCCGTTAGAGCTCAGCTAAAAAGTCATCCAACTTTCCATAGCAGAATACAGAAGACCTGCTTCTGGATAATGTTCATATGGAAACACACTTGATTTACTACCAATGAATTAGAGCCACCATTCAAAAGGACAAAGTTCACTACTGATAAGTTAATCACCTTAGGCAATACGTATTTCTTAAAAACCTCTTAACAACTAAATCAGCCTTCGACCTCAAGGCCTGTGTGAGGTTTATTTCATAATTATTACCTGTTCAATTTGATTTAGATTTTTTTATGATGAGTCATTAATTCACAGAAAAGGAAATATTAATTACTGTTTGGTGATTGTGCTAAAGTTCCCTGGAAACATCAGAGTTGTTATACCCAGAATGCATGATTTTTCAAATTATATGACAGCAATAAATCTAGGAAAACATAGAAGCCTTGTTTAGTCCATCTTGGAGAGGCCCCATGTTACTCAACAGCATGCAGAAGAATTCCTTGATGTGCTAAAAACCTCATTGTAACAAAATGTCAGCTGAGTTAGCTTGGTTTGATGTACAGGAAGCCATTCATGTCTAGGACATTGGCAGGTTGCTATAGCAACTGAAACAAAGGAAATTCTGAAGTCATCTTTTCTATAGCCAAAAACAACACTCAAAATTAAAAAGCATCAAAATAAGTCAGAAAGAGTCAAGAACCATATGATTTCACTCATATATAGGATATAAAACTGAAAGAATAAACAAGTACAAGACAAACAAACAAGCAAAAACTCATAGACACGTACAATAGTTCAGTGGTTACCAGAGGATAAGCACGGAGGGAGAGAGTCCGAAGAGGGTAAAGAGCATCCCATATATGGTGATGGAAGGAGATTTGACTTTGGATGGTGAACACACAATGCAATACATAGATGATGTGTTACAGAATTGTACATTTGAAACTTATATAATTTTATTACCCAATGTCACTCCAGTAAATTTAATTTAAAAATTTTTAATTAAAAATAAAAAGAACCATATTATTCCCAAACTGAAATTTTAATTCATTTGTGGTAAAACTCTGAATTAAAATGGGCATTATTCATCTCAAGGTTTATAAGAACAGTTTTCCTTTCTCTAAACACTAACAGTGACAAGTTCTACAAAAACGTAAAGTGCATTTCCATGTACAACAGTGTTTTAGTAATCACATTAAATTTACTTTAACAACAACAACAGGAGAAAAAAAAAAAAACAATGTAAATCAACCCTAATGGTTTGTGCTCAGATTCCTCTGAAGTTTGGATCTGAAATAGTAATAAACTCTGCCTTTGTGATTCTATTTCATTAAGTACGAGAGCCAACCATGAACTTCCCCAATGCCAATGCTAATAAATCTCTCTTCCAGGGACAGGGGAATTTTCTGATCATTGGCTGCACTTCAACAAGGCACTAGAAAACAGATTCAAGTTAGGGATGGTTGTAGACCACACTAAATATTTTTTCAATTCTTTTTGAATTGAATCGAATGCACTTCAGGCAATCTATAAAATGTTCAACTTACAGAATGCTTTTGCCCACTAAGCCATGCCTCTGGATCGAAGAAACATTCCTTTAAGGTAGGCTCTTACCACCTCCACTCCCAAGAGAAAAACAGATTAGAAAAACAGCAGCCCTCAAAAGCAGTTGCCTGGCTCTGTTTCTGGGCTTTCCATTCCCTGCATTTACCATCATATCCTATTCCTGTATATGGTATGTGGGTTTGGCTGAGTTAATACAATAAAATGAAATGGAATAACCAGGGGCAAAAATCTTCTCTTATTTTAATTTAGTCACAACTATGCTTTCACATATTTGTCAAGTTTACCACACATGATGCAATGGGATAAATATGTTAATAAAATCAGGCTGGCAGCATTTCATGTAACCCTTCACCATAGTAAAGAGCTTGGTGTAAACAGAAAAATAAAATTATAATTACAATGTAGTTATGAATTAACTCTATTTTTAAAGTAAACTTGTAAATCATCTAGCTCTCCTTCTCAGGAAATGAGAAGTTATTTTCAAAATTTATTTTACTACCCATGTATCTCTCTTAGAGGTAACTTCTGATCAAATACATGTGAGAGCACACACTCACACAAGCACACAAGTTGATAGATGTTCTATACCACTTGTGCGAAGCTACAAAATTATAAACAATTTAACTGTACAGCTAGCATAGAAAAAAATTCACAGCCCAAGAGAATGTGTTTCCTGTTCATTTAAAATGTGTATTTTGTTTTCTAAAGATTATTTATACATCATTCTTAGCAAAAATTCCATAAGTTTTAGAATCAAGAAGATTTTGATTGTGTATTAATATATTTTTGAAAGTAAGAAAAAACAGAGGGTTGAAAGATACAAGTAGGAGTTAAACAATTTCCAAGATATTCCTTATAAGGTAGAAATTTTTACAAGTATAAATAATATACAACTATTCTATAAAAAAATAAAAGCTCAAAAGTTTATTCTCAAAATAATCCTATGAACAATCTATGTTGAAAGATTGAGGAAATCACATGAGAAAGAAAACTTCAAAATGTCAAAAGAAAAGTACAAACTTCTCAGAAATTTTAGATTTTGCTCCAGATGTAAAGATCACATGCTTTTATTGTTTGGATTATATCTCTGTGATTAAGGCAATTTCCATTTCTACCTCTAATTATTTTCACAACTTTAGTGTAGCCAATCAATATCTCTGAAATACTTACAAAAGCTTTATGTTTTGATATCAGTTCTAAAGTTAATGTTATTTCCTTTTGATAAATTTTATAGACATATAGTACAAGTGTTAATTGCATTCTCCCATTTGATCTCCACAGTAGGTCTGGGGGGAAGGAGTAACAATAGTCATCCCCTCTTTATAGATGGGTAAACTGAGGTTCAGAGAGGTTAAGGAATTATTTATTTCAAGGTCACATGGCTAAGTAGCCAAACCAGGACCCTTCTGGTAATCAGTATTTTACATACAGGTGCTTAATCTTTCATTTAAATCCTCTTCTAAAAATAAATTTCATGGACTATTGGAATTAAACTCCTAGATCACTATTAGAGATAGAATTTTAATTAGAATGATTTTATTTATTTGTTGTTAATTCTTGACTACGTTTTGAAGTTTTATCCAAAACTGCCTGCTGTAGGCCTTGTCCCTGCTAATTAAATCATCTGTAATCTTCCAAACTCCTGGATCCACCTAATTTGATGGATATTTTTTCTAATATCACTGTGACTTCACATCACAAAAGATATTTCAGATTCATTTTCTTCCTATGGTCATTTAAAATAAGTCATATGAAAGATGGTGATAATAAGAGGACAGCTATGCCTGATTTTCCATTTAGGCCCCCAACTATGGTACTAACTCATCACTGTAACCATCCACCAGTATTTCTTTTTCATATTATATTCCATTCTCATTGTGGTTAAGTTAAATTTGTATTTTCTCTCTCTTACATGACTTACTTTATAGTTGTGGTGAGGTAACTCTAAGCTGCCATTATGTTTCAAAAGATCCAAAAAGATGTGAAGTCTTCTGATAATGAACTCTAGAGAACCAAGGAAAGGCTCCAGTCTTGTTGGTGGTTCTTACTAAGTACTGCATTAACTTTGAACTTTTAATACGGAACTGAATTTTGGCGGTTATTTGGAAAACAAACAAATGGAAACTTGGATTCTCATATTTCTCAAGCTGTTATGAATGTTTTTATGCATGGTGAGTGAAGAGACACAGAGTCAAAATAGGGTTCCTATGCCCTCCTGGGTGATGGAAGCAGCTGTTGTTACCTTGGGCAATTCAAACCCTTTTCATCCACAGGTGTTTCCCAACGTCCCTTCCCACTCGGAGTGTCACACACCTATTCTCAGCTTAACCGACTCATGACATTATAGACATATTTCTAGGGCCTTATTATGCACTGAGCTCCCCAATACACTTCTCCCTAGTCAAGTTAAATGTTTCAGTTGCTCACATTCTACATCTCATAATAAGAGGCAGTTTTATAGTTACTTATTTTTCAATACAAATTTCTTATAAGAGAAAGTATTGCACATTTCTAGATTTCATTCTCTGAAAACATTTTAAGCTCCCTAAATGCAATCACCAACAGGTTCAGAGATTTCTATAAAATATGACAGTAATTACCTTCAAGTGTTGTTCCTTCTCCAAAAAGGGCGTCTCCAGCCCCAGACGCATACAAGGCCGTCACAGATAAGGCATATTGTGTCCCTTCATTTAATCCTCTCAGCATGGTATTGGTTGTATCTCCTCTGACAGTGACCTCTTGAGTTTCACCTCCTGCCACTGGGGTATATGTGATGAGATACTGTTTCACTTTTCCTGGTGCTGCACTCCAAGATAATTTCATAGTTGATGTTGTAGGGTCAGAAACTCTTAAGTCTCTTGGGTTCCCTCTAACTTCATTAAAAAAAAACAGAAAACAAAAAAACTCATTATTTAATAAAATGACTTGAAAAACACTTCATTGTTTTATATGCATATCTGTGTTTGAAATGAAATGTATGTCCTGGGTGATATTATGACCATTGTAAATGTTAAGTAGCCAACAGAGTTTAAACATTTCTAAGTTGGGCCTTATATGTCAGAAGAAAGAAAGCAAAAGACATCCAATTGTTCTCCTGTGTTTACACAGTTAAAACCTTTCATGTGAGAATCTGTCATGTAAAAACCTACAAGGTTTTCTCTAAAAGTGGAACAAAGCACTATAAAATGCCCATACATTGATTACTATCACAATGTAGATATTAACTCCTGTAAGAAATTTTCAATAAAAAGGGTTTATTGGCACAATGCTAAGAACATCTAAATGTAAGGGCCAGGAAATACACTGATGTAATAAAATGACAGATTATAAAAATAATGCTGTTCGTAGAAAAAATATGTCAGAGAGGAAACAGCCTATGTGAGGCCTAGGCTTGGGTAAAACTCGGGCTGCCCATCCCTTTGCAACTATGACATTTGGCGTTTCCTGACTTTCCTGATAGAGTGGCCATGTCTCTAAAGGATCTCAAGGCAGCCAACCCTACGACGCTCTCCACTGGGCACGTAACAGCCAGCCACGTTTACTCCAGAAAACAGAAAGATGAAGCGTTACTGGGTCTTTTTTGGTGCCCAGCACAAAGAACCCTAGATCCCCAAAGAGAAAGAAAAAAAGGGAAGTAGTGACTTCCCAATGGGAAGCGAGCAGAAAGAAAGCAGGTGAAAACAGGAAGGGTCTGTGTAGGAAAGTCTAATTAGCTAGACTACAGCGAGAGGGAAGTAGTGATGCAGGCTCAGCTAAAATGAGCATTTCTTATGAATGCACAAGGACAACAAAGTCCACAAACAGGTTCACCATTCATTAGCAACATGTGTCTGAGTTGTTATGTAGTTTGCTTACCCTCAATTTCTTTGTTAAATGGAATAATAATAACTGCATAGACTCTATGCAGGGATTAAATGAGACACTATATGAAAAGCTCTTTGCACAGAACATGAAACAAATAGGTGCTCAATAACTGTTCATTATTGCTAATATGCTGCTATTATTGTTATATTTTTTAAAACTTTGAAAATAGGGAATAAAATGAAAGATATGAATATCTTAATTTTCTCAATGAATAACATATTAAATAATAATTTGTCACAAATATCAGAATCTATCCTAGGAGCCTAACCAAACCATTTAAATTAAAAACAGGCTAATATTTTAAAATCTTCCTGAAGAAGTAATATATAATCTGTTTCAATGGTGCAGAGTAATTTGATTTTTTAATCCCTAGGTATCCTTAAATTTATATTAGAATATTTAATAACATTATTTTTAAAAGAATATTTAGACCAAACCATAGCATTCAGGTTCTATTGACACAAATAAATGCTGTCATAAGCAAGTCAAAAATTTGAGTAACTCAAGTCTGAAAGGACTACAGTCTAAAATGACTCAGATAATTGAGACCAAATGTCTCACGGCTTGTAGTATCTGGATAGTTGTCCAAAGTCTCCCTTACAGTCTAAGATTTTGGTTGTTGCCATATGATCAGCATATTTCTGCTACCTTCCTCAGTGGCTGCATTTCCAGTCAACGGAGAGCCAGGTCCTGAGAAATATTCAGGAATTACAGAGACTTCATATTTTGTGTCTGGAGTCAGGTTCTCCAACGTTCTCCTCCTCTGATTGGCTGGAGTAGTAACTTCTTTGCTTTCTCCACCAGCAACTGGTCTATATATAATGCGGTACCTTAAAACTCTCCCTGGAGCTTGAGTCCAGGTAATTTTAAAGCTATCTGTAGTCTCATCTGTCACTTTTAGGTTTCGAGGTGCTCCTTTTACTAAAATTAAAAAAAAAAAAAAGTTGATTTTATATGACAAACACAAAACTAGATTTTGATCACTAAATTATAGCATTTCTCTAAATAAACCCATGCAGTTTTTTGACAAACATCCTGGTTACTGCATTCATTTAGCCAGACATTAACCAGATTCTAAAACAGCAAACAGTAAAATATCCAGAAAGAGATTAAGTATTGATAGTTTTTAATTGAGTAAATAAGTATGTAACAGTAAACTTTTAGAATCATAAATACTCTATCAAATGGTTAATTCATATTGATATAAAATTCAAGAATAAAAACAACTTGATTCTTCAAATATAAGTAACCAAGGCTTTCACTCTTACTAGATTTTTTTCAGGAAAGTAAGAAAATAATACCTAACACCCAGGTCTACCATATTTACCCTCTTGAATGAACTGTCTTATCCAGTCAGTCCCACAACTAACTTTTTATCTATGTAGTCATTTGAGTTGGAGATAATTAGGCCATACATGTGTTGGACCAAACACATTATAGGTAATTAATGAATGCAAGTGAGGTCTAAATCTTGAGGCTAAATTGCAATGTGGGTAACACCCATAGACTCATGTGAGTCTTAAATAAAATTTTGATTAAATCCAAATGAGAATATCATTTGGCTTCGTGGTTAGTAAACATGTTTAAATGACCTATTTGTTTAATAGGAAATTTGTCCATAGGGACAACACATTCAGAAAATGAACTAAAGGTTATTATCTTTTCAATCTACTGGGGTAGATTGCACTGCAATATGCCTGCATGCCCCTCACATACAATTAAAAGTTTACCTAAATATCCAACTCATCAATAGATCACTCCAGGGAGAAAGCAATTATATCTCTCAAGGAAAGAAAGAAATGGTAGTGGGCAGACTTGCACCCATGATTCATTTTATATGATAATGAAAGACTAAATTAGTCAAAACAAATGAGGCAAAAAAAACTGACGGGTTTGAATACTGGCTCTGAAACTTAATAAATGTGTAATTTGGAGCCTCAGATTATCCTGCGGTAAAACTGTGACTACTTAAGGGATC
Source organism: Rhinolophus sinicus (assembly GCF_036562045.2). Lineage (NCBI taxonomy): Eukaryota > Metazoa > Chordata > Mammalia > Chiroptera > Rhinolophidae > Rhinolophus > Rhinolophus sinicus. Next base: position 112,862,859 of record NC_133755.1, read on the forward strand.
ATTGAAGTGGTTAAATGAGATAATTCATGGAAAACAATTGTCTTAGTACCTGACACATGGCAGGAGCGCTATAATTGCTAGTTTAATAAAGGTATTGAATCAGAAACTTCCTTATTGATTAAAGAAAATTAAATCCCAGATTTCACTACAGACAAATCGAATTGGAAAGATATTACCAAATTCTATCATGGTAGCTCAATAACCAAAAACCAGAGTGTATATGAATGTAGTTACCTCTACCCAAAAAACCCTTCAGACTTAAATTTCTTCTTGAGACATATTCCCACCCCCATCCCAAAATGCTGAAGCAAAAGGGCCAGGCTCATGAAGCAGCAATGTAGGCATTACAGAGAAGTTATCAGAAAATGAGAAATACCTAAAGATAGACTTCTAGGTTATACAATCACAAAAATCATAAGATGAAGACACCTTAGGCCATTTAGTTTATTTTCTGATCTTCGGGTAAAAATATACCTAAACCATGCATAAAAGGAAAAATCAATCTTATTTAAAAAAGTATTTCAGAGAAAAAAGCCTTTATCAGCAAGGTATGCCAATATGTACCTTCCCTGTCAGTAAATATTTCTTGTAGTTATCTTGAATTTCTCAGTGCTGTTTCAGCCTCTTCTCTTATCCCCAGTAAAAACAAAGAACCGTTGACATCTCATAATATTCACTATATTTATCTTAAAGAATAACTGCCGGGTCTTAGTCCTCCTAACCAGGTTCATGTCAAATGTAGTGAAATGGATCAGAAAGTATTCTACTCTGTCCAGAAAAGAGAATACATCTAAACAAATACTGCTTAAAACATTTGGCAAAATGTGTACACCCATTATTTACAATAGCAAAAGGGTGGAAGCAACCCAAGTATCCATCCACGAGTGAATGGATAAACACAGCATGTAATATACATACAATGAAATATCATTCAACAGTAAGAAGAAAGGATATTCTGACACATACTGAACATGGATAAACTAAATGGCAACTTTGTTCTACAATAAATTGCTAGTTTTGGGAAAACGGTGGCAGAAACCTCATCACACCTTCTTCAGTGGTCTCCTCTCCAGCTACAGGAATGCTGAAGCCGTCCTCGTACTCCGCAGTCACATTGACCAAGTACAGGGTCTCTGGCTTCAGGTTGTTGAGAATGACACTGGTGCTGGACGCTGGCTCCACCACTGTGACCTCATCATCCCCAGTAGCTTCCTTATAGGTGATGTGGTAGGAAAAAACATTTTCTCCAGCGGGTGACCAGTTGGTTTTGAAACTGTAAGAAGTCACCTCAGAAAAACTAAGATCGCTTGGAGGCACATATGCTATTTGAAAAAAAAGAAGGACATAGTTTAAATTTTTAGATCTGTAAAGCAAAAATAGACTGAATGACTACATGTTTCTGAAATGACTTACAGTCATTTGGGAGAGTGGTCATCGAGACCAATGTACTGAGTAAATATTCCGCACATGACCATTGAGAGACGGCCTCTCAATTACAGCCCTACAAGGAGGTCCTGATCATTTGTCTTGACCATTCATAATACTAAGTTATGTTGTTTAAGTGCCTAACTAAAATTGAATTTGAATTTTGAGCTTCTTAAGACAAAGTAGTAATGGAATGGTCCTGCCTACAACTGGAATTTTAAATAGTAACAGACCTAAAATGAACTATCAAAATGTTCCCATTCATCCCCAACAATCGGATATTAATCTTTGGTGGTAGACAGGTATTTCAAAGTAATAATTAAGGAATTTTTCCTAACCAAAGAATATGTATTAAACTAAGACATAGGAAGAGACAATGTTTAAGGCATACAGCTGGTCCTCAGGGGACATACAATGGAATTGAAGAGACAAGATAGTATGAAGTTATTAACAAAACAAAGCAGTATATATGAATGCCAAATGACTGAAAGTGGTAAGTGTTATAGCACCAGAATAATAAAAAAGTCTTGATGAAAAAGATGAGATGTGTAACTGAATGTTGAAAAAAAGAATTTGGACAAATAAAATCAAAATAAAAAGAAGGATAAGGAATTCCAGATGTAAGGAATGATGCCCAAAAATGATCCCGGAAAGGGAATACATAAGAGAATTCAAAGGTCCAGGATTATGTTCTAGTTGCCTTTGATTCAAAGGACCTGGCTCAGCATCCAGCACACAGTAAGCACTCCATTAATGGTTGCACAGTTGCATATGACAAATAAGTGTGATAAAGCTGGTTCCTAGCCCTGCTTGAAGATCTCATATCAGAAACAGCTCATGACGCTGTAAAGCAAAAATGTCTAGGAGAAAGTTTTATCTCAGAGCTAAATAATCTAAGTTTCATAGCTTTCAATAACATAGGAAAGTTACTTTTTCCTATATATAAAAAGAACTGAAGAAACATACTAGCCACAATTTTAGAACTAGAAATTCTTTGTTTGTGAAGAGATAACTTTTACTCTACAAAGACTACTAACCTTTTTTCTTTATAGCTGCCAATTCTTGCTCAATTCTAAGGCAGATGGACTGTGTGAGTTCAAAAGATATCCTCTGAAAAGCATCAAAATCTTCCACTGTAAACACATGGGTTTCAGCAGGAGGAGAGGCAATGGCTTCTAATTCTGAGCGAACAGCATCTTTCACACCAACTGCAAAGATTTCAACATCTGAATTCCTGAGTTTTATAGCAGGATCTCTGAAAGCATCTGAAGATTTCCCATCAGTGATAAGAATCATGACCTTTGGGACATTGCTTCTTGAGCCCTTGCTAGGCACAAATATTTTCTCTCTGACATAAGTCATTGCTTTTCCAGTGTTTGTAGATCCTCCTCTGTAGGGGAAGGTGTTTATTGCTTCAATTATATCTTCAACTTTGGTGAATTTTTCCAAAGTGAATTCAGTATGAGGATCCCGGCTGTACTGAACAAGACTTATCTGTACCCTATTTGGTGAAATCTCAAAACTTTTTATGAGAACTTCCAAAAAGGCTCTCACTTTAACAAAGTTGGCAATCCCGATGCTATAGGAACCATCAACCAAAAACACAATATCAGCTTTTATATCCACACCACGTGAGCATTCTGTAAAAAGAAAGAAGGCCCATTAAGATTCAACAACTATACATTCATCATTGAAATATAGCTATTTGGTTTTCTTAGGAAGCATGCTTCTTTAAAGAAAACTATTGCAAATATTTTGTTTAAAACTAAATCTGAACCAGTAACACATACTATAAAATGGACCTTCACATATTCCAAACCCAATGATACACCTATTAACTTACCCACTTGAACTTTCATTGGCTGAGTCTTCTCCATTATTGAAACAGGTTCACTGGATGTCAATCCCTTCATGGCAAAAATACTGATCTGGTATTCTGTGTCTGCTGAGAGGTCACGAACACTGAGTGTGGTCGTCTGAGGCCCCACACTCAGAGCATGCTGTCGGCTGCCGGTGGTCATTGGTGTAAGGAGGACTTTATAGCCAGTCACCGGGCTAGGAGATGGAGTCCAACTTAACTTAATGTATTTTGATGAAACTTCCGTGGCAATCAAATTTGAAGGAGGTTCAATAACTGAAAAGTAACAAGCAGAACAGTGATTTAAAACAACAAGATGCAACCCTAGTAATGAGGTTTTTAGGTTTGGACCTTCAATTCTCTTTATTCAAATTAATAATGAATTCATCAGAGAGTTGTCAAACCCTAATCTTCCACTTCGACGTGTACCCATGAAACAAAAAGAAACTAAGTGCCAAATTTTCCTTTAGGGAGCTGAGACGTGTAGGAAAAAAGAAAGTCCTTGGAAGATATGAGTAATAGGACATCTGAGGCCTAATTCTTCTCTGGGACCAAGATTTCCATTCTGGTTTTAGTATTTTACTCATTGCCTTTATTCTCAGGTACTAAAGTAGGCACTTGATAAATATTTGTCAAATCATTGAGTTACTCAATTCTTTAGAAACTTTTTCTCTTTTAATAATACTACAAGAATAAAAATACAATATTTAAAAGACACTTTTTAATATGCCAAGAAGGCTAAAGAATTCAGTAATTCCAAAATGACAGGTTTTTTTCTAATTTTAAATCATTTTATTCCCACTTATTTCAAGGTAAGAAAAAAAGAGTTCAACAATGTTCATAATGCCACCAAAGAGAGGTGAAACAATGATTTACAATGAGCAAATATTGAAATCTAAAAATAGTCTATCTTTATTCAATGTAGAATATAACCATGTACTTAACAGAAAACAATTTTAAGATATTTCAGAAAAAATCTTCAAAATTTTACATTTGTCAATGGAATCAATTTCCCAGAAGATATAGTTCTATTTTTTTATGTCAGCCTGCAAGAAGTGGGTGATAAAATAAGTACAGGTTTCCTCATCATCCCCTCAGAGAAGCAATCAGATGTAGCACATAACAATGATGTCTAAAGAAGTAGTGGGAGGGAAGCAATGGATGTGCCAGCTGGATGCTCAGCCAAACCTTTTCAGTGATTTGGAAATAGTACAGGGAACAGAAGTTGTAGGCAAAAGCCAGCAAAAGAGAGAACGCTGTGAAGAACAGTGTCAATACCTGCAAAGCATCCCCATGCCCCAAACTCCAAATGTTCAAACAGTGGCAGCACAAAAGTTTAGTATCTGTTGTACACACATCCCAGTGTAGATAAAGAATTTGAATGCTTTAAAAGACTGAGTAGATCCAAGATGGCAGAGTAGATAAATGCTGTGCTTGCCTCATCCCATGAATACATTAAAATTACAACTAAATTATAAAACAACCAATCTGGAGAACCATCTGAAGTCTACCTGAACAGAAGTTTTATAGCTAAGGATATAAAGAAGAAGCCATGTCAAGACTGGTAGGAGGGGCAGAGACGTGAAAGGGGCTGGCCACAAACCTCATCTTGGTGGATGGAAATTGGGAGGGATATCTTGGCCACAGATGTTTCTCACAGAGGAGCAAGGGACCCCAGCCTTACACCAGGCTCCCTAGCCAGGAGTACTGGTACTGGGAAGAGGAGCCCCCACAACATCTGGCTGTTAGAAACAGTGGAGATTCAGACCATTGGGGTGGGACAGAAGGCTGCAAGAAACCCAGACATCCTCTTAAAGCACCCACACAGACTCACTAACACAGGGCTGCAGCAGAGGGACAGTGACTCGAGGGGTGTCAGAGACATACGGGGAAAAACTGAGTTCTGTGGCTTCAGTAAGATGACTGGAGGGACAGTTGCCATTTTCCCTGTGTGGGGTCCTTCTCCCATGAAAGTCCTCCTCCCATGCAGCCAGCAGGCGGGCGCAATCTTTCCCATGTTGAACCCTCCCTACACCCATGGACAATCTGAATCTGAATTTTTCTGGTGAGCTCCACTTGCTCCACCCTGGTGACTCACTGAGACCCCCCACACACACACACCCAACTCCTTACAACAGGAGGTTTTATCTGCAGCTGAACCTTATGGGACCTGGCAGCTTGCAGCTGACAGCAGGCCTTGGAGTGTCCAGGCTTTTTGTGGAGCTACTGGAGCTATCCCAAACCCGGTACTGGTGACAGCCATCCTTGATTGACAACATGGCCTCTCCCATGTGTCTCCAGGACCAGCACAGGCAATGACCAACCATGGATTGCTTTGTAGATCTGATGAGGTACTACTCGGCCAGTCACAGGCAGTGACTGACCTGGACCTGTACTGGAGCCCTTCCCAAGAGGTCCCAGAACCAACAAACTTGGAGGTTGGTTTCAAACCAGAGCAGAGCACCACCCAATTAGCCCCACTAGTGGCATACACAGAGGGTGGTCTCTGGAGGCACCAGAGCCCACTGGGGCAAATCCCACTCCATAAGTAAAGCCCCCTGCACCGCAGCCCATAAACAGTGCATGTGGCTAAACCCCACAGCCAGTCAGCCTGAGGGTCAATCCCACCCCCTGATGTGCCAATAGCAATCAAGGTTCAAGTATAACAGGAGGGCACACACAACCCACACAAGGGACACTCTTGGAGCACCCAGTGCAGGTGACCAAGGAGAATGGGCTCCATGGGCACCTACTACATAAGGCCACCTAGCAAGACTGGGAGACGTAACCCAGAAACAAACAAACAAAATAAAGGCGGCCAAAATGAGGAAACAAAGAAATATATCCTAAATGAAAGAACAGGAGGAAACTCTAGAAAAAGAACTAAATGAAATGGAGGCAAGCAACCTACCAGAGACAGAGTTCAAAACAATGGTTATAAGGATGCTCAAGGAACTTAGTGAGAACTTTAACAAAAAAAGACATAGAAAACATAACAAAGGACAAGTCAGAAGTGAAGGATACAATAACAGAAATAAATGCACTAGAAGGAATCACCAGCAGACTAGATGAAGCAGAGGATCAAATCAGTGATTTGGAAGACAACATAACAGAAAACACTCAATCAGAACAGCAAAAGGAAAAAAGAATCCAAAAATATGAGGATAGTTTAAGAGATCTCTGGGACAACATCAAATGTGACAACATTCGCATCATATGGGTACCCGAAAGAGAAAACAGAAAGCAAGGGATTGAGAACCTATTTGAAGAAATAGTGACTGAAAACTTACCTAACTTGGTGAAAGAAATAGACATACAAGCCCAGGAAGTTCAGAGAGTCCCAAACAGGATGAACCCAAACTGAACAGGAAGAGTCCCACACCAAGACACATTATAATTAAAATGGAAAAAGTTAAAGACAAAGAGATAATCCTAAAATCAGCAAGAAAAAGCCAACTTGTAAACCTCCCATAAGATCCTTAGCTGATTTCTCAACAGGAACTTTGCAGGCCAGAAAGGATTGGCATGAAATATTCAAAGTGATGAAAAGCAAAGCCCTATAACCAAGGGTACTCTACCCTGCAAAGCTATCATTTAGAATTGCGCAGGTAAAGAGCTTCTCAGACAAGAAATAGTTAAAGTAGTTAATAACCACAAAACCAATGTTACAAAGGAATGTTAGAGGGACTTCTTTAAGACAGAAAAAAAAATTAAAAATATGAAAAATAAAATGGCAATAACTGCATACCTATCAATAATTACTTTAAATATAAATGGATTGAATGCTCCAATCAAAACATAGGGTGGCTGAATTGATAAGAAAGCAAAACCCTTACATATGTTGCCTACAGGAAACTCATTTCAGATTGAAAGACACACACAGACTGAAAGTAAAGGGATGGAAAAAGTTATTTCATGAGAATGGAAATGGAAAAAAAAAAAAGCTGGGGTAACAATACTTATATCAGACATAATAGACTTTAAAACAAGAGACAAAGAAGGACCCAGTAATCCCACTACTGGATATTTATCCAAAGAACCCAAAACACCACTTCGAAGGGATGTGTGCATCCATATTTTCATTGCAGCATTGTTTACAATGGTCAAGATGCTGAGGCAGCCTGGGTGTCTGTCGATAGAAGAATGGATAAAGAGGAGGTGGTACATGTATACAATAGAATATTGCTCAGCCAGGGAAGGGAATGGGCTCTTGACATCTGTGGCAGCATGGCACAATATGGCACAATACTCTAGACACAATATACTCCACTAAACAAAGTACTCTAGGAAATAGAGAGTATTATGCTTAGTGGAGTATATTAAACAGTGAAAGACAGATGCAATGTGATCTGGCTTATATGTGGACTCTAAAGATCAAAATAAACAAACAAACAAAACAGAAAGACACTTATACATACAGAGAACATTTTGATGTTTGCCAGATGGGAGGGAGATTGAGAGAGAGGGTAAAAAAGGGGAAGGGATTAAGAAGTACAAATTGGTTGTTACAAAGTAGTCATAGGGTAGTCATAGGATACAGTGTATAGCATAAGGAATATAGTCAATACTATTATAATAACTATGTATGATGTCACATGGGTGCTAGATTTGTTAGGGTGATTGTTGGGAGGGGGTTAGGGGACGGGGTGAAAAAGTTGAAGGGATTGAGAAGTACAAGTTGGTAGTTACAAAATAGTCACAGGGATGTAAAGTAAAGCATAGTGAATATAGTCAATAATATGGTAATAATTATGTATAGTGCCAGGGGGATCACTGCTTAAATTATACAAATATCTAACCACTATGCTGTACACCTGAAATTAACATAAAATAATATTGAATGTTAACTGTAATTGAAAAATTTTAAAAGGGGGGTGGGGGAAGGTGAAGGAAAATAAGAGGTTCAAATTTCCAGGTATAAAACAAATAAGTCATGGGGATGTAATGTACAGCACAGGGAATATAGGCAATAATAGTGTGATAGTGTGGTAGGTGTCACGTGGTTGCTGGACTTATGGTGATCACTTCTTTAGGTATATAAATGTTGAGCAACTATGGTGTACACCTGAAACTGGTATAACATTGTATGTTAGCTATATTTTTTAATGAAAATCTTTTTAAAAAATAAAAAATAACAGTAAAATACTGAATAAAGAAAGGTTAACTAGAGAAAAGTGGGATGGGGTGGGTTTTGTAGTAATACCAATCAAAAAATCCTACATTAGGCAGTAAAGCCAAGAAAAAGATTTGGAGCCCATGAAGTAAGAAGGAGTTCTGAAACAGAATTAGGGCCAATGAACACTGCCAAAATACTTGAGGTTTGGAGATTAAAGAATCACATATGTGATTGAAGATGTAATCTTTAATCACCTATCAATTCTCAGGCTAAGAAGAGAACAATCATGGAAATTGTGACTTTTTAATGCCCAAAAGGATGCTCATGAAATAAATGTCTCCTGAAATGTCTTTTCTCTCTACCATGTATTTAGAAACAATAACTGATAAAAATTGGAAAATTTTCCAGATGTGGCAGGATCGCTTTGAAAACATTATACAGAGTATGATGATAGAAAACCCTTTTTCTTCACCATTTAATAGAAAGTGTTGTTATTAGTTTAAGTTGCTAAAATAAATGTCTTTCAAGGCTGTCAATGTTTAAATCAGAGTGTAAGATAATTAAAGCAAGACACAGCCAGAAAAAGGCATGATTATGGACAAACACTCAACATGCACAAAATGGTCTTTGAGAAAAAGAGCAAGTGAAACTTGTCCAAAAAAGATTTTTAAGAACTTTACAATGATATAAGTATCTTATTATTAAATAAGGGGGAAAAACTGTACAAATGATATCAACAAGCTTTGTCACTAAAAAATAATACAAGTAGAGTATACAGTTAAAGAATCACTAGAGTATATGGTTGAGTAAATGTGTCTACTCTTAGGACACCTATGAAGTTATAATGCTATCAAATAATGGAAAAGGCTAACACATGGAACACTCAACAGTCCACTCACCTTCTTCTCCACTAACCAATTCACCAAGTTGTTCATCAACACCTGAGCACACCTGGGAGATGATCTCATTCTGAATATCCACAATTGCATCAAAGTTGGCTACATTGAAAACATGGTTTAGTGAAGGTGTGGAGGCAATTTGTTTGAGTTCTTTTGCATCTGCAGCTTTAATGCCTTAAAAACAAAATAAAAAAGCAGATAATGAAAAGGGAAACATGCTAAATTGGGTAAGTTCTTTGTTTTCTCAGTCATTCACAAGTGAAGACAGTTTCAAATCCTTATTCAGTCATAAACCAGAATTGCTTTGCTTCATAACGAATGTACAACTGTTCAAATGACAGAAGCATTTTATAATTTCACATAAAGTGGCCAGCCAGAGAGGAAAACACATGGTTAGTAAAACAGAGTGAGCCCTCATCACAACTATGCCATCATTTGTCCCTGCTATCTGTAAAGATAATACTTTTTTCTTCCAGAGTCTTGAATGAGCTGGAGCCCTCTGAATTCTTCAAGGATTACATAATATAGGAAACACATAAAAAACACTTAATGATAATACAAGGAGAATCTTTATTAGAATCATTGGCCCAGCACTCTTAGAAAAGTAGAGGGCTGGCAAAGAACGTGAATACGACCTCATTTAATGTATTACTAAGGGAGTTTCATGAGACTAGAGAAGCTGAATTTTTACTCAAAGATGATTTGGCTTGATGTGACATGTAAATTGCAATAACACTTCTAATAGTGGCCTTCCCTGAGGACCCAACCCTTCATCTTCCTAAACGTTAAGTATTGAAAAGTCCTAAAATGAAAACAACCAAATCTGACCTACCCAAAGAGAAAACTTCAACTCCAATACCACGAAGCTCTCTCGCTGGAATTTCCACTTCATCCTGAGATTTGCCATCGGTAATAATAATTGCCACTTTAGGAAAACCAACCCTTGCTCCAGCAGATTCCGTGAAGGTATTCTTAATTAAGTAATCAATAGCATCCCCTGAAGAGAAAAGAAACAACTATATTCATTCACTCCACACTCCACAGTTTCGCCAAAGTCAAAGACTATGTGATTAATTTCAAAATTATTTAACATAGGATAATTGTGCAATGCTTAATTTCTTTCCCAAACAGGTATTTCATTTATTTAAAACAATAACAAAAGTTGTAAAACATACCTGTCATTGTGTTGCCACCTTTGTATGGGATTTTTTTAATTGCAGCAAGAAGCTCATCCCTCTGGAAGTACTGGTTTAAGTTAAATTCAGTCCTGGTGTCAGAGCTGTACTGAACGACTCCAACCCTTGTCTTCTCTTCCCCGACATCAAAAGCAGACACAAGAGCAGCAATAAAGTCTAAAATGTACTTGAAATTATTTCTTCCCACACTCCATGAGCCATCCACGAGGAACACTAAATCAGTCCAGGCACTGACAGAGCATTCTGAAATACATTTTTAAATGATGCATTATTAAATCTCCACCATTGAGGAATACAAATTAACACTGCAAACAGGTTGGCTCTTTAAATCATTTTGTTCATTAAAACATATTCATACTGTTCTTCACCCACAACAGGCATGAACAAAAGAATGTAAAATTGTATTAGAAGATTTTCAGTGCCTTCATGAAAACATATTTATGGAACTATGTCTTTAAATTGCCACATAAAACATTATGCAAGAAGAGATAGATGACCAAATCTTCAAGATCATGTGTCCCAAGTATTTATCCTATCAACCTATTTTTATAAACTACATTCTTACTCTTTTTCCGAGTAAAAATTATATAAAACATCTGGCAAGCATAAAAAAGAAATGTAAGCAAAGTGTTTTTATTCCTTGGTATTTAGCAGTAAATAAACACAAAACAATCACTGTACTGTTCAAGCAAATGCAGTTGAGTGGAAGAAATGAACAAATCTTTTAACATTCTCCTGCATTTTACAGTATAAGGTTGCACTGGATTAGTCTAGAAGGTTAATGAACTCTAACAGAAGTAAAAACAAGCATAAGTATGATGCAAAATAGCCAGAATATCTTGTTGTCCTAATTACCAATGTATTTATATTTGATAACTAAAACCTCCTTTTACGAAACAAAGAGGGGGAAAGACATTTTAATTCAAAAGTAAAAATAGACATGGTTTCCTTAAATTACTAAAATGCAATGACTCGCTTTTATAACTATATAATATTTTCCTTTCACTCTGTGTTTGGGGCAACAGGTTGGTTTTCATGAAAATCTGTATTCATAAAGCAACACTGAGTGTATTTTCTAAAGATGTTTTTGTCCTTGCAGTCAGTTAGTGGATAATAAAAGAAGTATTTGGCTAGGAAGAGGAGGAAAGGGTCCTGGAAAATTTTGCAAGCAAAATACAAGTTGCATGCCTAAATAATTTTGCACACTGTTTAATGGGCCAATTTAAGTCTATTGAAAAGTCAATATTTGGCATAATGCTTTGATCTAGAATAAATATTGATGGTTCAGGGAAAATGTTAGCATTATAACTGCATGCTATAAACTTCATTTCAGTTTATTAGACATCAGAAAGAATGAGAAACAGTGATCTGGAGAGAAAAATTCCAGATAAAGGAGACTTTGTGTTCATGATCTTTTTATTGTCATCCTGGGTCATAAATCTAACTTTTACAAGGTGGCAAAATTAGAAGCCCAAGAAACCCTTTAAGGGTCCATTCCACTAAATCAGACAATGCAGTATAAGACAAAAGGAGGCGAGAAACTGCAAAACGTAGACTAAATAAAATTGCTTTCATTTGATTACAAATGTATCAACATACCAGTGATGTCTTACAGAGAATGAAAAAGGCTACAACTGCCATCAACTAAGGCCATGTAAATATGCTAGATATGAGCATAACATATACACAGACCTGCAAATGTATTTTTATGATAATTGAATTGCTTAAAACACTATAAGAGCATCTCCCTGTGTCCCAGCGTTAGCTTTCTCCTATATCCCTACGCTACCACCTATTTCTATCAGTTTGTCTTTGAGGTATGAGTTAAATCCAGTGATGAGGTTTGTTTTTAACCAACTGTCAAAATACTGCATGAAAATGTGGACACACACAGATTCAAAACACTCCTAGTAAATAGAATATTTAGTAAATAAAGTGAAAAATTGGTTAGCATGTCAGAACACAGGTATTATAACTGCTAAGTCATACATTACAATTATATTGTCTATACTTCTTTTCGATAAAGCTTATAGGAAATAATGTGGGAATAAGATCAAACTATGTATATAATTAGAACATCTTCGTATTACATTTATGACTTCTACAAATCTAAGAAAAATATTAAAGGAATACTGACTTTGTATCTCTGGTTTTTCAGGTTTCTTCTCCCCTGGCTGTGTTGGACCACCTGTTTGAACTGAAGTCAAAACCTGATTACTACAAAAGGACATGAACCTTTACAAATACTTCCTTAAAAGAAAACAAATATATTGTCTTTCACCACTGTTTTCCAAATGCATGATCACAGAATACAGCCAAATAAGCATTTCCTTGCAAATAAATTCTTTTCAGTGAGATTTTACATACATTTCAAAAAGACATTAACATTGTTGCCTAGCAAAGTTTAATGTTTTTAATAGTTTTCATTCATAATATTCATGCTGCTTCCAGAGATCAGGGCTATAAATCAGGAATGAATTATTCACATCCACTAATAACTAGGATCATAAAAATGACTATTCTAAAAAGAACAGTTAATACTGATACAAACTAACCCTGCGTAATAACAGATTAAGTCTGAAGGTTGGAAGAATCATCTGCAAAAATAAAAAGAACAAAAGTACTTTATATGTGTGCTTACTTGTTAGTTGGCCTATAACTGGTACACTTTCTTCTACTTCATCATATGAAGTGATTGTCACCACATATTCTATTTCAGGTGTGAGGTCTGATAATAAAGTTTCAGTGGTACTAGCTGCAAGAGTAAATTCTTTAGTGGGCCCATCTGGAAATATGAAAAGGAAAATATGAGTGCAATAAAATATTTTGACATATAACATAATATAATGTAATTCCCAGATACATTCAAAATCTAGGAACTTCAATATACATTATTTTTCAGAACGTCCACAAACATTGTTTTACTGTCCTTCAAAACCAAAACTCTGAAGTCTAAAAATTCAGTAAATGGACTGGCGATGCCTTTGCTTGTCACAATCACATTCAATAGTTGTTCGAGGACTCAAGGATTCTTCTAGATTAAAGATATGCCAGAAAGTACAGCAAAAGGAATATAGTCAAAAATATTGTAATAACTATGTATAGTGCCAGATGGGTACTAGACTAATCAGGAGGAATCATTTCTTAAATTACATAAATGTCTAACCACTAAGTTGTACACCTTAAATTAATATAAAATAATATTGAATGTCAACTCTAATTTTAAATAAATAAATAAATCAAATACCGGATTGTCAAACCAAAAATCTCTTATTGCTTTTAAAGACTTAATGGTAGGTCAAAAAAAATTTTTTGTTTTATAAATGAGACATAAAACAGAAAATGATTTAATTTAAAATTAGGTATTAAAGGAGAACAAAGAAAAAGAAAAGGGATGAAAAGCAGCTCCAGGAAAATAAACCCCATAGGCTACAATTACCTCTACTGGGAAACAATTGGTGCAGAAGCAATGCATCCTCCATACTCAGATGGGTGCACACTTTAATGGGTAACCATGCTCACTTAACTAGGTAGGAAACATTTCAAGGTACAATGGACAGAATGTTTACTTCTATATTAACAATTATATACTTCCTGGCAGATTGTGCTAAATCTCAAGTCAACCAGGAAACACAGTTGTTCCTAAGGACTAAGTGCCTGTTAAGATTTTTTTTTTAAGGAGGGCACAGCTCACAACGGCCAATGTGGGGATGAAACTGGCAACCTTGGTGTTATTAGCACCTCGGTCTAACAAACTGAGCTAACCAGCCATCCCCTGTTAAGATTTTAAATTATATTAAATTTTCATCAAAACATGAATAATCAAAAAGTTTACAGATATAATAGAACTCTGAGCAATGCTCTTGGTTTACATGTAGAGCATTGCACACCCACCCAGGGCCCCCATGGGACAGGACAGCAAGACACCAGAGTTCTGTTGGGTTGAATGGTCCCAGTGCCAGTTTAGGGAGTACATGAATGAGGAATTTCCAACACCTGGAAATGGAATGGACTTTTTTTCAATTGCTTTTCTGCTTTGGAATGTATGAATTACTTGACTGCAAATATATATGAAGAGAAAAGATTCAAAATTGAAAAAGTAAATTCTTGACCCCTTTTTAAGTTCTCGTATCATATTTAAAAATAGCTTCCCAATTCCCTGATAAATCAGCATTTAAAATCATTGGAATTTTTAAAGGCCATAAATATTTAAACACAGCTCTAATGATAAGTTATGTTAACATCATTCATCTCTACTATCAGCCTATTAACCACTTGGCCAGTGTTAATAAAAATGGTTATTTTCCCATTTCATGTTAGAACTAAAAGTTAATCAACAGAGATTAGTTCTCCACACTTGGGCAACATCCTGAATACTAAAGACGACTCTTGAGAACAACCAAAACAAGTTTTTCAAAGACTCTTAGCTTGGGATCTACAGAATCCACGTAGCCAAAGTAAATTCTTGTCTTTCATCACGGTAGCACACCATTATCCCAGAACAATGTTTCCTGAGTACTGAAGTATGTAGGATACAGGGTAAGACATAACAACTTCATCACTTGACACTTTACATGTCAGAAATATTACATAGTTCAAGAAGTAAGAAATCTATTTTATAAAATCAAAGATTACCAGCAATATTCTGATCAGGTAAAAAAAAAAGTCCATTTTTAAATAACAACAGCTTAGCATAACAAACCATGTTAATAAAGCTCAACACTAAAAATGTAACAGTGGGTACTAGGCTGGAAACCTGGAGACCTAACTCCACCAAATATCTGGTGACATTAACTAAGTCCCTCAGATTTTCAAAATCTCAGTTTCCTCATAATGAAATGAAAGGAAGGGAGAAAAGTGGATTATACCATCTTTGAAGTTCCTAGAAACAAACTTACCCGTCGTAGGGTCCACTGTTATTCTGTAACCCACAATTGGATCCACTGATCTTGCCCATGACATATGAACAGTATTTTCATCTACAATTTTAAAATTCAAGTCTGAAGGTGGATCAACTGCAAAAAAGAGAATTGGTATCAGTCACATTTTCCAACATCAGGAAATGGTCAATTTTATTAATAAATAATATGTTGAGCAAAGCTTACTAAAATTGTCTTTGCATAAATTTGTTTCCAACAAATATAAAAAATATCTTGTTGGATAAGAATAAAACTAAAAGCTGACAAGATATGACAAAACATCAGAGAGTATACATATTACAGAAGACAGCACAAAACACTTTTGATTCTTGAGTTGCTAGGTCATCCAAGAATGGCCAGCAAAATCAAGCATAATAGAAACATATTTTGATACAAGTACATACAAGTACAATGAAATCACATGTAATAACCACATATGCAAACAATTCACATAGCAATTAAAAGAATTTCAATACATGCTGAGTGCATTTTGAATAAGCATGCCAAATCACAACCTGCTTACAACCATAGAAGTTCATTTAGAACATTAACATAATACTTTTTTTCCATAATGTGGAAAAGAACTAATGATGGTTTTGGTTCATTCTCTGCATTGAAGTTTTGCTACTAGTTTTTGTTTGATAAATCTCAATCTGTGGCAGAAATGAAAATGTATTTCAATGAAAAGGAAGAATCATGGGAAACTTAGCACTGTGGTAGTTTCACAAGGAAATATATACTTAATATATATTCATATTCATATAAACAAATACTCAAATAGTAATAAAGGTGTTAATAATTTAGAAATATGTGAACAGTAATAAAGAGATGTTTATCAAATGAATATTCTGCTTGTTTACACCAATTTGCTATATGTTTGCAAGGCGTAAACCAACACTGTTCTTTTCCTTTGCAGCAGGTATACTCCATACTAGAAATGGCATTTTAAATTAAAATGCCAGTATGGTCCTTTACAAAACAATGGTTAATTATGAAAAGACAACATCAATGTATATTTATGGACATTTATTTACAGAACTTAAAGAAAACAGTGAAGAAGGATCAGCGATCTGGAGACATGACTGCGCATAAAAACTTGGAGAAGTCAATGAAAGGAATAATCGAAAAGTACAGAAAGAGTTTACATACAAAAACTGTACAGCATCATGCATGTGTCAATGAAATGTTGACTTGTTTTTAGTTTCCTACAATGAACAAAAGCCTCCATGTACAATAGTCATTACACAAAGACGTTTTAGAAATATTTTATAATGATATTCTCTCTGCAATGTTCATGCCTCATCATGCAGCATTGTACTGACTCACTGTCAGTGCATGGTCGGTGCATTAAAAATTATTACTCTGAAGCAGGTCAATAAAGTAAAACTTTCAGCCATACTCTTCTTAAGTGTCTAAGTCTGAAAGTATTCCTTGTGAGTCAGAATTTTCACAT
Source organism: Rhinolophus sinicus (assembly GCF_036562045.2). Taxonomy (NCBI): domain Eukaryota; kingdom Metazoa; phylum Chordata; class Mammalia; order Chiroptera; family Rhinolophidae; genus Rhinolophus; species Rhinolophus sinicus. The sequence continues at coordinate 112,879,725 of NC_133755.1, forward strand.
CTGTTTTGAGAGATTAATATCTCTTTGTAGATTTTCACAGAGGTCAATTGAAACACAGCAGTAGCTTTGAGACATGAGTCATAGAATTTAACTGGGGTTAGAGACTTATGTAATATTAATATGTTTTAATGGAAATAAAACAAACTAAGCAAACATTTGCTTTAATATTAATAAACTGCTGCTTACAACTATAGGAGATGGCTTTTTATTTTTTTATTGGATATACTAGTAATGTAATGAAGGTTATTTTCTTACTATCCATACACAGGCAGTGAGATTAGACTATTAATCTACATGCATAGTTGAATTATTCAACATTCGGCTGTCTGTACCCATATTGCAAGGTTTAGCTGTCATCATCACTTAGTGTAACAAGCATGCAACAAATGTTAATAGGACAATAAGTATTAAGAATATCATTATAAAATATTGTTCCAGTAGCAAATGGCTCAGGACAAATTTAATGCAAAGGCAGACACAACTGGCCTGAGCATGCTTTAAAAAAAAAAATCAGTACATGGAAAAACAGTACCACCAACCTTGTAAGGAAATTGACCTGAAGCAGCAGACATTAGGTTAAAACTGCTGAAAGGCAGCAGCGGCCCACCTTGTTGATTTCCAAATGACCAGGATTCCAGAAAAACTGAAAAATTGACTGTTGGGAAAAGTCTTTAACATTTCAGAGGATTGTAAGATGTTCATAGAAACTCAGATGTGGTACTTGGGAATCAAAAGAAGGAAAGAATGGCTGACCAGCATATGTACAACATAGAGCCCAGTCCACGTTTTTTTTTTTGCCACTTTCATCCATCACGTATAAAGACTTTGAGGATCATCATTCTATTTATACATTTTTTGTTTGTTTCATGAAAAAAGATAACAAAGTAGATATGAGTATGGAGCCCTGTTGACTTAAATCAATGCGAAATGTATTTTTATCAATTTTGAAAATCTTTTCTTTTACATAAAAGTAATTCACAACTGCCATTGTGTTGTCACAAACAGCATTTTATGTTCCCTAAATCACTTATAATTCTCTTTTTCTTCCCATAACAACCTAGCATAGTAGGCCGTATTATTCCAGTTTCACAGATCAGTCTGTGAAATTCAGAGGGGTTAACACAGCTAATAAGCAACAAAACTTTGATCCCATCGTCTGACTCAGTGCATGCAGTTTTCTGCCACAATCAGTTAAATGTAAAGAATAAGAAATATTTGAGTGAGAGACTAACTTTAGAAACCAATATTTTTACATAGTTGACTATTAATATCTGTATATGTTTCTCTACTCTATTAAAAAAAAAATTATGTGATGCTTCGTCAGTAACAAATATATGGCATTCAGATATCGCCCATTCAGAACCAGAATTTGGCATATTAATTTTATGCACTTGTTCAAGCAATTTTAAAACTAAAGTGTCTATTTTGATACATCATTTAAAAAACAATTTTTTTCATCATGGCACCCAAAAGAAAGGTAGGTCCAAGAATTTACCAACTATGCAGAGATAGATGGATGGATGGATGGATGGATGGATGGACAGGTGAGAGGAGAATAGTCTAATAAGTTTGGGTAAGTATACAAAATATGTTAAAGGTAAATAAAAACTTAGAACATACTACTAAAATATCATCTTGATGAACCAGTAAGACCTTTAGTACAATCTTTGTGATAACAACACTGAAAAGGATAGCACCTTAATGGTAGAAAATTTCAGCAGTGTGCAAAGAGTGGTTTTACTATATCTAATAGGCATTGATTTAAATTCCATTCAAAGCTAGTATAAATGTAATGATCTTTGCCGTGATATATTCATTTCATTTGTGTTTGTGAGATACCAAAAATAACCAGTTGAAAAGTTAATATTTCAGACAAGTAATGGATTATTTGTACACATTATAAAATGTGTTCTCTCATTAAACTGACTGGGTTGACCAGTTTTCAAGCAAGAAAGATGCACAGTATGGGCAAACTAGCACTAAATCAGAACTAGAAGACCTTGGTCTTAGCTGAGCCTTGTTGCTAAGTAACCACATTAGTTGACTGAATTGTTCAGCCTCTCTGCTCCTCATTTTCTCATGCGGAAAAGGAGAGAATTCAAATAAATGATCTGTAAATTCTCCTCTAGTCTGAAGTTTGACATAGGATTATAGAAATGTATGTTAATTAGCCTCTTAACCTAAAGACAAGATAATTAAAGCTTATGGCCTCAAATCACTGATGAATTGATAATATCCAGTTATGTATTGTATATTATAATTCTAGATCATATAGAGCACTGGCCAAGTGACAAGGTTAACAAAGTCTATGCTGTGGCTAAAAATTACAAATACTAAAGACAAAAAAAAATTATTTTCACCCTATTTCTATAGGACAAACTACTATAATATGAAAGATTAAGTTTCTTGTATAAGTAAGTAGAAGAAAAACAACAAGATAAAGGTGGTACCACTATAAAAAAGGAGAAATGCAAAAAGTGAATGCCAAGATGTTTTAAATAATATCAAAAAAATATATTGGCTTTTCAACATATAAAAAAATAAGTAAATAAGTAAATAGAAATTGGTTGGAAAACAATATGGATACAAGAGTACAAATATGAACTGCAAAAAGGAAAGAAAAGTAACTATGGCTACTTTAGAACTAAAACTAAAATGATATAGCAGGAAACAGCAGTACAAGCTAAAATTCTGAAATGCCTTTAAAAGAAATAGTTCAAAGAAATTCTGTTTCCAGCCCATTGTACCCAGAAAGGCCTTGGTCACAAATTTTGTTAGCGCTTCACAGGCTCCTGAGACCATTTAGTTGGTAGTTAACACCCAAGCTGTGCTATTGCCATCAGCCACATGTGGCTATCAAGTACTTGAACTGTGGCCAGTCCAAAATGAAATGTGCTGTGAGCATAAAAACCACACTGAGCTTCAAAGACTTAGTACAAAAAATGTAAAACATCTCACTAATAATTTTTATATTCACTACATACTGAAATGATAGTATTGTGATATTATTGGGTCATATTAGGATATATTATTAGGACATATTGGGTCAAGTAAAATATATTATAAAGATTAATTTCTACTGTTTTTCTTTCCTTTTTTAATGTGACAACCAGAAAATTTTAACTTACATTCGTGGCTTGCAATAGTGGCTCATAATATCTATATTTCTATTTGACAGTTCCGAACTAGAGAATAAGGCCAAAAAAGAAATCCTATTAACATATAATTATTAAATGCTGATGTAAGAGGATGAGAGACAATAAAAGACATAGCTTAAGAAAGCAAAAGAAAGAGCTATAATGTGGAAATAAATACAAATTAAAAAGATAAAATGTGTAAAATATGGAAATAACCAGTAACGTAGATAGTAAAATGTTCTTTTTAATTTTACTTTGCTAACCAGCCATGGTCCAATTCAGAATTGACTTTTTTCCACTTACATCATTTCCAATCTAATTCTTTTCTTAAGAATTCTCAAATCTTACTGATTTTCAAATAACTATTTTCTTAACAAGCAGTCAACAGGCCACTTCAGTGAACTATCTAAAAATATCTTCCGTTGGGCTTCCACAGCTCCTCAAATAAAATTCCTTCCTATCAACGACAGAGGAAGGAGCATTAAAGGCCACCTCATCTGAACATTCCTTCACACAGGCCACTCTGAAAAGTTTCTACATTCACAAAATATTAATCATATAAGAAGAGCCAGCAAGTTTCTGTCACTTTTCTAAACATGCCATACATTTTAGAGACTCTCTGCTTTTCCTAATCTTAATGTTTTGTACCCGCAATCTTGAAATAGAAAATCAAACACAATAGAAAGGTTTCGAAAATCTCGGTGTTGTCATGAAACAGCATTATTTTCCCACAACCTCTAAAAAAAGGTACTCATCCCTCCACCTTTCACCCCAACTTCCACAGGCATCCATCGCATGCAGAACTATTTCTTTTCTCCCTTAACTCCATAGGGGTATTTCTTTACTGGGGGAGGGGGGGGGGAAGATGTCTGTTAGGGTATTACCCCATTTACCTTGCAGAACAATAAATCTAGTTTGTCGGGTCTCCAATGGGTTCACATATAGAAATGGCTTGTTTAGTAAATACTTAGAAATTAAGTCATTAAGTGCTCACAAGAAAAAGAAGTGACATTGAAAATCTAGCAAAAATCCTTCAATTTCCAGAGGGTGGGATGACATTGAGCCACTCTGCAGACGTTGCGGTCACGACTACCCATCTCCCAGCCCCTGACCTGCTCAGGGTTCAGGTCTGATGTTGGAGGCAAGGAAGGAAGGGAAGGTGATGCTGGGCTTGTCTGGCTGCTCCCTGCTTCCTGGGTTGGGATCTTTGGCCCATACCCAGCCTGTCTGCGCTGGGCTGGGCCTGGGCCACCGCGCCTCCGAGCCCCGCGAACCCAACAGAGACAGCGGCAACCCTGGGTCACGCGAACAAACCCGAGGTCCCGGATCTCTGCTTCGCCACCCATTCCCTGGGCGGTTTGGCTGCTACCTCATTTGTCTACACCGTCCGCCTGGCCGACTGAGCTTCCCACAAAACACACAGACGCGCAGAGCCAGCGCTGTTAGAGTCTTTTATTTCGTGCAGTCACCGAGGTCGCAGCCCCGAGCCAGATGGTTACCAGCCACACGAGCTAGCCCGCCAGCTCACCAGGACTCCTGAGTGTCACCCGGAGGTATCCTGTTCGTAGAGGTGCGAGTAGCCGTCGCCCCCTCTTGGACAGCTGGTCCTCTTGGAAGGCGGCAGCGTCGGTGGCAGTGTGGACAGCACACCGCAGAGACAAGCGCAAGGAGACCATACAGCACTGTACGCAATGAATTAAGCAGAAGATGAAAGAGCGCGACCTGAGAGCTGGGAAACGGACAAACCTCTGGAGAAGGGAGTGTTTCTCTACAGAAGAGAAACCTCCGGAGAAAACACGAAGTGCGGAGAAACAGAGCAAGCAATAGAGGCAAGGTTGATTTGGTGGGGGTTTTTGTTTGTTTGTTGTTTTTTTCCTACAATTCTGCGGTGTCACTGGAAGAGGGGGAAGGAAGAGCTTTTTACCTTCTGCCTCAATGAAAGACAGGAGCAGGGCCACGCCCAGGACGGCAAGCGCCGGGGAAAGCCTGGTCCGCATGCTGGGCCTCGGCCTCCGAGCTCACAGCCACATGAAGAGATCTGCGGAAGGAAGCAGTAACCGCATCAGAGCCGCGTCCAGGCAAGCCTGCAACCAGGTTAGAACTAAAGCCTGGTCGCGGACCAGGGCCCAACCAGATCTTCCTTGAAAACCACAGGGCCCAGCCCACATATAATGGGCCTATTGTGGGGCAGTGGAAGTCAAGTTCATCTATAGCAGTTTAACCATGGCACTAAGAGGGAGTTCAAGTTTAAAGAGGGTCCTGTTTTCCTGGAGGCTGATCCTGCTTAGTATCCAGGGTGAAGGCCTTACCAGGCCCTACATGACTTCATCCTGCCTGGGTGATGGCTAATTCAGAGGTCATTTTATCCCTGACTGGACTAAATGTCTCTTCCAGCTGGGGATTTTATTTGGCCGGCCACTTTTTCCTAGCTGCTGAATTCTTTCTGTAACTGTACTTTAGTGGTCTCAGGGTAATTTGGAAAAGTATAATAAACCTCTTTTATTCTCTTTTTTCTTCATTTTGTTCTGCCTACAAATATGCAGCTCTTTAGGTCTGAAATGGGTTATACAGAAATATGTAAGGCCCAACTGAAATCTGACCCTGAGGCTAGCTGTGTTGTCTTCACATCTGATAAATCCTTTACCCAAAGTAAGGGGAAAACAGCTCTAAAATATTTAATGAAAAAGGGACAAGCAATAGAAGAGACAAAACATTCTTGTCTGTTTCCCCAAGATATTTCTTATTAAAATTCTCAGTAACAATTCATCTTTTCATTTAATTGTCCATTTATCCCAGAAGATTGCAGGTTTGTGGCTCCATAGGAGAATATGTTCTATTCTCATTTTTCCTGACTCTGTATCTAGATTAATTCTAGACACAGCGTCTTATTCACTTTTTGCAGTTCCCAGCACATAGTAGGTTCTTAATCCACGTTGGCAAAAGGGAATCTTCTAAAATATTCTAAGGTCCAATCCAGAGACAAAAGCTGCTCGCAATGAACTGAACTGGGAAGCTGCCAGAGGTAAAACATAAAAAGAGAGTTGCTCTGGGGTACATAAATTGTTGTAAGGCAACAGACTAGGCCTCATGAAAAACGGAGTCGTTCTGGGGAATCCAAACATGAGCCAAAGGTTGAGCCCTCTTTGAGAAAATAACCTGACAAGCTCCAACCATGTCTTTCCAAATTATTGGCACAATGTATTAGGGCAGCTTTCCTCAGCCTAAGTGTAAATTGCATTTTAAATGTCTGATGAGCAGATGTGCCAAATTTGCCCGGAGCTCTTTTTTATGAAGCCAAGATTAAAATTTTGGCACTGCTTTGGAGATCCAAGGGGCTCTAGCAATTTCTTTCTTCCTAATTAACAACTATTTGACATTTCTAACCCTCTTCTATATCCGTGAAAAATAGAGGTTAGAGGGCCTATTGTTCCCATCATCCGGCCTTAACTTCGCTATAATAATTTCCAATTCTGTTGGCAGTCGTGCTCGCGAAAAGTTAAAGGCTGACAATCTACCCACCGAAAAGCTGTGTGCAGGTATTTTTTAAATCCTCCAGTCTCCACAAAAGCCTGAACAGTAGAAGCGCTTTTGTCTGGGTCTAGAGCGCCACCTATCGGTTTCCTGATTCAGCGGCAAGAATGAATCATGTCGTGTCCGGGTATCTGAACATTGAATCAGTTCATCCAGTCAGCCAGGCATTCCATCCATATGTTTGTTTCGTTTGTTTGTTTTTAAGTTTTCTCTCCTTTTAGCCAAAACATTTATCTGAATGCTTAGCAACACTTCATTGAGCATTCTCAGACATAAATGTCTGAAAGCGGCCGCCTCTACGTGGCAGCGAGAATTCCCTCACTTCACCCTCATGAATGAAAATGAGTCAGTTGCGGGGGGGGGGGGGGGGGGGGCTAAGGGGGAAGTTGGATGGGAGTCTTAAGGGATTCGTCTCCTTCCTCCAGCTCTCCCCCTCACCACCCTTATGGAAGAGGCCAATTCCTTAACTTAAAGTTAAAAAGGGAAATGACTACCCTCCACCCCACGGGGTCCCTCTAGATCCTGCACTCGTCACCTACCTCCTCTCCTAACCATCCGCGGCCTTAGTATTAGTTGGCCAAGAGCGAGTTCAGCTCTCATTTCCTTTCCCGCTCCATCTCACCCCCCAGCATACCAGCATACTTTAGAAGGCCACATAGTGCGGGTTGAAGTGGGGGACGGGGGTCCCAGAAAGCCCCGAAATGGACACCGGAGGGTCCCTGAGGATGCTCGATTTGCAGTACTTCTGTTCCTTGGCTGCGGGTTTCGGTGCGGTAAATGAACCTGGCGCCCCCACTCTCTGATCCCTATGCTTTCTAGGATTTGGGATGGAAACTACCTAAGAGGTTCCACCGACCTCGATCAGGGCCTCGACTAGTGCACACGCGAAGAAGTCGAGAGAGGGAGCTTTCTCCAGAAGCTAGAGAAAGTCCGCCAGAATTGAATCCCCCAGAGCTCGATTAACCCGCCATCTCGGATGCTTTGTAAAGCAGAGGAACGAGCCAGAACACTCCACCAGGAATCTGTCTCGAGATGCCACACACACCCGCGCAGCCCAGACGAGCTGCAGAGCACTCAGCCGGCCCTCCAAAGAATTCCGCACCATGCGTCACAAAAATACCTTCCCTGCGCGGGCGCTGCACTACTGCACCACCCGCAAAGCTACAGTCGCGAGACAATGAAGGACCAGTGGCCACAAAACCGGGCGCATCCTTCACTGAAATCGACCGCATCTATAGATGAAATTCCCCTGCATACAGAAACATTGAACGGGATGATTTTACGCTCACACAGCCGCCTGCATCAGCTCTTAAGAAAAGCTACAGTTTAGTCTCCCTCAAAGATACAAATGAATCACAAAACTCCAGTACACCTGGCAAATCTCAGACACATCTCCACACTTACAAGTCCAAACGGTCCTCGCCCGGGATCCTTAATTGCTTAGGGCGGAGCAAGGAAGCGGCTAGAAGCAAGTTTCCCTAGTGGTCTTTGGGAGGGATGGGGTGAAGTAAAGGGTCTAGAAGCCGGACGGACCTGAGGCGGCTGTGATCCAGGTAGCGGCGGCGGCTGCGGCTTCCCGGCGTAGTAGAAGCTGGCGCTCTGTGCGACCCCGGCACGTCCCGGCAATTGGCGCTGCGCTCCAGGAGCACCTGGCAGTTGCCGGGAGATGGGCTGCAGCAGGGCCACCGGAGAGGAGAAGGAGGAGAAAAAGATGGATCCCAGGACGAGAGGCAAGAGCAGCCCAACGGATGGAGACGGCCGGGGACCGCAGCTGCCAGCGCGCGGACGCGTCTGGGGCGGCTCGCCTTAGTCGAGTGGGAAGAGGCTCCGTGCCCCGGGCTACTTAATAGAGGGCTGTTCCCAGCTCTCAGTTTACTCGGTTACGAAACGCCTGAGAAGGTGGACGGCTGCCACGGGGTGATGTATGCTCCTCCGGCGGTGAAGGAGGTCTACTTTTGGGAACGTGTGCATACTTCGAACATTCCTTCGGCGTGAGGTGGCGATCGCGGTAGTAGAGCCCCGCCGGAGAGCGGGGGAGGGGTACAGGGAAGGGGGGCGGAGGAAGCCAGGAGGGGGACAGCCGCAGCCGAGTACGCTGCCAAGGGAAGCCGTGCACTCCTCCGCTTGGGGCGTGCTAGGGAGCTCGGGTTTCCCTATTCGTGTGATTTTCTTTAATGAATTTATTTTTCTAAATTAAGAACAATAGGAGGAAGGAAAGCGACTCTCATTTTCAAAACTGCAAAAGTGTGACCGAACCCACCCCATCCTAGCCCCCCATCCCTCATCATCACCACCTACACCTTCCTCCCCCTTCGTCCTGGGTGCACTTAAAACCGATTTACAGGGTTTCCATTAACTAACTGTCTGTGCACGCGGCGCGCCTTCTGTCTTTTTCAATCTCCGAGCGACGATTGGAAACCCGGACAGCCATCCGCTCGGGGCTCAGAGGTGGGATGGCTTTCCCAGTCCTGTCTCTCTCCCCTGATGTTTCGGGACCGAACTGGGAGGCTTAGTTTGAGCCAAATGAGATGGTGGCGAACGCTGTGAAACCTAGGGATCCTAACACGAAGCGCTCAGGAACAAGTTCCATCCACTGTAGACATTTCTCACCCCGGCCAGAGCAAACCCTGGCCCCGAGTGGAGGGTTCGGACAAAAGCTCTGCCCTTGAAGCCCCGTGGGGTCAAGGCAACGAAGGGTTTAAGTTTTCCCCCCCGCTGCTGGGGAGATGGAGGCCAAATCTGGGGCTGACATTCTGCCAGCATCATCTCTCTTTGCCGCCGCCTCCCCCCTCCGCTCTACCCTTGGCCGAGAGCTGGAAGCCTGGCAATCAGGGTTGCCAAATTGTACTAGACGCACGGGAGGAAGTGCGAGGTACACTGTGGCATCAGAAAAGCGCTTCAGGAAAGGTTCAGATTACACACGTCTGTGCGCTCAGCACAAGCCCTGCGCCTTTTGGCCTCTTGGAGCCCAGGGGTTACCCCTGCAAGATTAATCCACCGGGGATGGAGGAGGTGGCGCCGAGGGGAACGCGGGAGCGTTCACTGGAATTAATCTCCTGCAATAAAGTGGAGGTCTTGCCGCCAAAGTAAACCTCTCTTCTCTATTTGATCTGACGTCTGCTAACTTTGCCTTCCCTCCACCAAGAGTGATAGCCTCCTAACTTGCTTTTAGCATAACAAGAACTTGCAGAGCAGCTGCCTCCAGCTAAAGCCAGAGAGAAGACTGGAATGGAGAGAAATGGAACAAGCCACCTTTGCACATTCCCCGAGTACACACTGCCCACTCGAAGTCTAGCTGGGCAGCTCGCACAAAGAGCCCACACATACACAGTGCACAGGCTTTTTCCTCTTCAAACTCTCACAAACGGGTGTCTGGCACAAACTCAGCGTGCGAACGCGTCCTGGGCGTGAATAACCCGCGGTGCACAACGCAGTGCGGTCATCACCGCAGTGCGAGTGAGCCGCTATCCCCAGACTGTAGAGAGACAGCCTCCGCACCCCCACTCTCCTCCCCTCTCACAGAGGCACGTGAGCGGGTGGCAGCCTCAAGAACAGAGAAGTCCAGGCAGTAGCCCTCCGGGCACCCAGTACAATATGTGCCACACCCGCGGACGCTCTGGCAGGCACCGCGGCCTGAAACGGCCCTGTCTGGAAAAGGACAACTGCTGCCTTGCACGCCAGCCCAGGCTAGCTGGGATTTACATTTCGCCCGTGTGGGGTGTGAGAGTGTGGGGGAGGGGGGGGAAGCGGGTGGTGTACGCGTGTGCGCGCCGCTTTTTCTTTATGCATATTTTTTATTATTTAATTTCTGATGGCAGTGTTGTTGACTCGGAAGCACTGTAACTCTGGATGTTGGTATTCTTGGTTTAAAAAGAATTCTCTGCTGTTTATTTGGCTGAGAGCTGCAAATGCATCTTTCAGCCCGGACTGGAGCAGCCGAGCGCGGTGGCAGGCTTCCTGGTCCTGAGGCTGGAGGCCGCAGACTGGGTGGAAGAGGCGTCTGCCCTCCCCACCTATCCCCAACCCACCCTAATCCCAACACACACACCCCCAACACCCACCCCGGGCCCCGAAACCACGTGCTTTGCGCTTCTCTGCAACCCAGAGCCGAGCGTGCTGGGGACCCGCGTGGCCATCCTCTCTTGCTCACGGCATTCACGCTCGCATACTTAGATTGAATGTATTTGAAAATAGTCGCTGCAAAGGAATGTAAGTAATATAAACCACTGGCCACCAGTGTCCCTCAGAAAAAGGATCCCTACACAGAACTTCCAAAGTAGGATGAGAGGAGAAGGAAAGAGGGGACACCCAGATAGGGGAGTACACAGACGCATATCCACAAGCTAATCCAAGCACATCCATTCCCAGGAGACACAAGTGCAACTCAAAAGTATTCAAAGGGGTGCCTCGGGGGGCCTCTCGGCGTGACGTCTGCATTGTTCGTCCTCCTGAGCCCTTAACGCTAAACACCTAGTTCCATAAACGAACAAACCGGTAGAAAACGTGTAAGCCCTCTTCTAACCTGCGCCCTTCAGTAGTGCGTCCAGTTCTTAATACCCCTTGGAATCCTTTAATGTTTGCACCAAATAAATGGTGTTTATCGACTGAGGCAGAGTTGGTTGAATTTATTCAGCTTGACTGATTTTTGTGTCTTTTATTACTCAGGTTATATCCCAGGACCTCCCTCTCCACTCTCTCTAGCTACTACTCCCACCTCTTCTCCCTCCGACTCCTGGGTTCCTGGCGGTTCCAGAGCTTCAGATTTCTTGTCCCACAGCGCAGCCTAGTGGTCAGCGTGAGCCCTGACATCCGGGGTCAAAATTATAGACGTAGAGCCTAGAAGTTAACAGTTTTAGGTTAAGTTTTTGAAAAGTGTGTCATTCATTTATCTGATTTCCAGGACTGCCTGAGAGGTGTCAGAATGGAAGAACAAGTGGGGCGGTGGCATCAACTTTTTTTCTTTTTTTTTTTTTTTTTTGCGCCCGTTAATTAGCCGCCTATAGAAATTCTTGTCCCAAGGCTCCTGGGAGGTTCTGGTCAAGGGTAGACAAAGGAAGAGGTGCTGATTTCAGGAAGAAGGTCGGATTACAGCACCGCCCTCAACCTCCAAAAAGGCAAAATCATCCTCCTTATTGATTTGCCTGAAGTTAAGTTTAGCCAGCGTTCCTCGGGACAGGTGAGAGCGTTTCCCCTACGAGTTCTTGCTGATTTACCTTATGGGGAGGAGGGAAAAAGAAACCTGGGCTGAACGTGCACTGATTGTCCAATGTTGGGGCTGCACGTGGGCTGTACCCAGAATGGGCTTTAAGGACCTTGGGTGAAGAAAGCTCTCACTATTGCTTTGGAATATGGGTGTGAAGGGAGGAGACGGTGCTCCACCTGCACTGATTCTCAGAAGCAGTGAGGCAGTGACCCGCAAGAGTCAGAAACGGTATGTGAATCCTCTCCTTTAGATCCCTGTGCGCTAGGCAAATCAGAACACATTTAATGAACAACTTCTATGTGCCCCGTACAGTGCCAAGCTCAGAGCAGGGATACAAAGATAGTTAAGATGAGGCCTTGCCCTCCAAACTCTGTCAGGTAACAGGTAGGGCACCTGAAGCAACTTCACATGGGCCACTTAAATCTCCCAAGAGATTATGCCTTCAAAATGTTTTCACATTAAAAGTAGACAACTACCCTCTCTGCACTAGCAAAGCTGAGGAATGTGGAACACCAAAACCATACCTAAGGAAGGAAGAGGGATGCACTGCACTCCTCCAGCTGCAGTCTTGACTGATTTTGCTTCTTCAAAAAAGGGCTATTTCAGTGACACCCACAGGCTTTGTGGGCACTTCACCCAGACCTTCTCACCTGCACTGATACAAGCTCCCCCATCAGAGTGGGATCAACTTCAGGGTAGAAAACAATAACTATGTCATGTTTATTCTACTACACAAGGTGGCTAGCTCAAATCTTATGTGACCTCGAAAAGTTGTGGTTGCATGGGAAGCTATGAAGCTTCAAAAAAAAAAACTGCATCTAAATACAATATCTTCTTAGCATAAGCTATTTAGATTTAATGAAAGTCCATTGCTGCTGGGAGCTGATTATTCAGTTACCTCCGACTTCCTTGAGCAAAGTATAAAAGATAAAAGGAAATTTCACTTAAGAGTTAAGAAAGCAACCCTCTGCCATTTCTTCCTTCATTTCTATAAAATTCAGTACTTTTCAAGTCATTCTTAGCACTGCAGGGGACTTGGAACCTATTTATTTTGTAACTATCAAACTAGCACAAGGCCCAGAATTTCTAGTAAAGCCACTGCTCTGTGTGTCAACAGTTGCTATGTGTACACTGACATACCCTTTCAGGTTGGTGGAAAGTATGAAAATTCATAAGAATTTATTTTTCAAGATTAGTTCTTGAACTTTAAACTTACTACTTAGTGTACTGAAATGCAGTAATGATGAAATCATAGTCATAGGAACTATGAAAAGAGGTTTCATGGGTCTCAGTTGGAGCTCCTGTAGGATGAAGTGTAACCAGACCAAGCCTCTACTCGATAATGCATTTTTATACACTTACTAATTAATTCAGCTACATTTACGGAGCACTAACACCCACGTATTCAAAGCAGATAAGATCCCAGACTTTGGAATGCTCCTAAATCCAGTGTGAAGTGCGCCCACTGGTGGATAAAAAGGAAAAGGATGACCATTGTCTAATCAGACTCATTAAACCATTTTTTATCTTGAACATTCATTCAACAAAATCTGTTACTCAAGTCATGATGTTCCTTAGGAAAGTTGGGAGGTTATTTTTAAAGGCAAATCTAAAGAAGCTCTGTCCATAAAACAGTTAAATGTAGTAACAGAGGCCAGAAATAAACATAAGAAAAAGTCTAATAATTCAAAAGAGGCACGGAAACAGTGTGTGATTCAAAGCCAAAAGACCAATGTGAAAAATAATTTCAGAGGAAATATATGGTCTATGGAAACAAGCTACATGACAGCACAGGAAGAAATCAGCTCAATCCACCATTCAGAATATTCCACAGACAAAAACGGTAATTTCTCTACAAACCAATTTCTCTATAAACCAATCATTCCACAAACCAATGACAAGGAAAAGGTGGGGAAAGAGGAGATTGTTATGAAACATATTTAGGGGCCATAACAACAAAATAATAATCACAACAATAATAATGGTTGTCAAGAACCGTGAAGGGTCTGAAATTTTATCCTACTTGTAAGATAGCAAGTTAACCTGCTACAGTTTCATGGATGCTTGCAGAACACCCAATGAACCAGAGACAGGTCTCTATTCCTTACAGCAATAGCAGTAGCCAGAGTATCATCATTTGGCCTGTTCCCCAAACCCCAGTTCCCACAACGTGACACAGAGAGGGCCCAATGACCTTTGCATAAGCAGTGAGTTGCATTATAGGAATGGAATCTGAGCTTGGGGAACCCAAGTCTTGTATAAGGACAGTAAGCCTGCCTGACTTTTGCCCTGAAAGGAAACATTATCTTTGTTATAGTGGACAGTAAACAAGTTTGCCCTTTGCTCTGGAGGGAGGAATTATCTCTGTGTTCCAAGGCTGCTAGTATACAAGCACCCTAGAAGAGATCATCTGGAACAAAAGCAGTAAGTGTCTGCTCAAAGGACATGCAGAAACATGAGTGACCCGTGGAGAAACGTCTCCCAACAATAAGAACTGTTGGGAATTCATGGGAGGGAGAAAGCAAGTATGTTGAAGGGGTACCTGAAGAATTTCTAGAGGAGGAAGACTTTAAAGGACTAGGAGTGAGCATTCTAAGCACAAGACTCAAAATGACAAGTTGAAAAAAAAGTAAACAGAGGACAGGAAATGTGTTGGACAGTAAATAAACCAGAGTTGTTTTAGCAGAAAATTCGTGAACACAACTGAAATAGTAGTGGGCCTTTGAAGTAGCCTAGAGTCTGGAATTTAACTCTTTACATATCATAATTTACAGAGTGTATTCCAGACACTGCACATGACATTTTACATACATCAATCTATGAAATTTAATTTTTATCTGTATGCTATAGAAAAGAAATTAAGGCTCAGAGGAACCAAGTGATTGCTAGGAAGTTTAGCGTCAGGAACTGAGCTCAGAGACCTCTCTACAGTGGACAGACCATCTAAGTCCATAGTCTTTCCATTATATTAAAATAAATGCTTATTAAATGAAAGACTGATTTTTTAAAAAATCTTAAAAAGAGCCTAACCTGGCGATGGAACTCACAGTAACTTGCTGGGAAGACAGCCTACAAGCAACGACACTGGGAGAGGGTGTGGCAGAGTCCAGATAGGGGACACACAGGTCTGTATTATGGTGCTCACCGCAATGGCACGAAAGAGGAAGATGACTGGCTTTAGGACGTAAGGATGGGAAAATATCTTCAGATGACCGAGCAAAGTCAGATGACTAAAAGAATGATGATGCCATGGGGAAAATTAGGGAATTTGGGCAGGCAAGCCCAAGGGAATGTGACAAAATGGTGTTTTTTCCTAATACAGTTTATTGGTAACTTTCTACTATATTAATAAAATTAAAATAGTACCTCAGATTCAAATACAGATTTTTTAGAGAGAGAGAGATGTATCTTAGGATTTTGCAAACCAAAACAACTACTAAAGAGTTACAAGTGCACTCTCTTACAAGCAGTTATTCAAAGGGAAAATGATGGCATTGTTTCTTGGCTGTCCTGCAAGCTTGTTCATGGGTGGCTGAATATATAACTCTGCATGTGATGCAAAAACATCTGGGAAATGCTTAAACAATTTCCTCCATCCTCCCCCTGTCTAGTTGCTGCTCAAGTGTTGGACTCATCAAGCTAACAATACATAAAGTCCTCACTCATTGTTTAAATTGAGAAAATCATTTCAAACTCTCATAGATAGTCTAATTTAAATATAGATATAGATATATAGATATATAGATTACAGTTTTATTTATTGAATGGCTTCTTTTATTTTTGTGGGTTTTTTCCTGGTAGCAATAGCTTTGGAACAAAACCAATAACTGCCCTCATAATAAAAGATTCTGACCTCTGATGTTAGGAAAAATTAAGGCTGGTAAGGGGGTTGTGGGGTGGGGGGTGGGAGATGAGGGTAAGGGGGATCAAATATATGGTGATGGAAGGAGAACTGACTATGGGTGATGAACACACAATGGGATTTATAGATGATGTAATACAGAATTGTACACCTGAAATCTATGTAATTTTACTAACAATTGTCACCCCAATAAATTTAATAAAAAAATAAAAAATAAAAAATAAAAATAAAGTAAAAAAATAAAAATTAAGGCTGTGTTTACAACAGGGAAGTAATTAGAAAAACAAATGTTGAGGATGTTGTTTATGTTTTTATTAACATTTTTTTTTAATGAAGTATTGTGCCTTTACTATTTTTATTATTACCTGTGAGAATGAAGTTAAAATGTCTGGTCTTGCATTTTCTAGCATTGCCTGATGCATATTCAGATATTTACACTGGAGCTGAGGTGGTCTCAGCAGGTAACTAGTGGGCTTCCACCATATGGGCATTGAGTGGGCTCTGTGGTTGGCTCAGCACTATGCCTCCCACCTCTGCCCCCCTCACCCTCCAGTGAGGCCACCATGGGGCTTGAGGTAGCTCTGATAGGTCTAAGCCAATGAGTCTCAAGCCTGCCTGCATGAAGGAATCCTTAGAGAGTCTGAAAAAGTCTGTACTGATGTCTGAGCACCACCCTTAGACCAATTAAATCTGATCCCTGGTGTGGGCTTTAATCTGTATGTTTTTGAAACTGCCTATATCATTCTAATGGCCAATAAGGGCCGACACACTTTTGTCTAAGCCAAGCCCCCTTTGCTATTCATTGTATCTGTACTAAGGCTTGCTGGGAACTCAACTGTCTCCCAGAAAATTGAGAGGAGTTATCTAGAACTGGCAGGTAAGAAGGACTAACCACCTGTAGAGCTGGTCCCCAAATCAATGGCCCAAGTGGGTATTTAAATTTGGGTTCAGTCTTACCAGCAGTAGTTAGGATAATTATTAAGAGGAAACCAGCAAACTGAGGGAAAGGCAATCAGCCGAGGTCAAAGAGCTGGTAAGTGGAGCAGCCAGAATCAAACTGCGTCCCACCTGCTTCCCAAGCCCTACAACACCCACTTCTATGTGATACCTAGAGGGAATCTGGGTCACTGCTGTCATTGGCTTTAAAGTTTAAATCAGACAAAAACATGGTACAGTTTCACTTGCCAAAGGATGCTCAAGATGCTATTTATTTCTCATTCTTACTAATGTTGATGCTAAAACATATAACCCAAGATGAGAAAAATTTGCTTTCTTTCTTCTGATAAAAATACCAATAACATTTTTTACTGTATTTAGACTTAACAGATTAGTTGAATACTTCCAGGGAAAGAGATGAAACTGTACAGTAGGCCTCGTCTAATGATGATAGGAATTATCAGTGATGGGACCAAAAAAAATTTTACAGATCGTGTAACCCACTCCGTCATGTCACAGTTATAAAACCTGAGAACCTATATTGTTAAGTAGTTTGCTCAATGTCATGTTCCTTACAGCTGTGCCAGGACTGCAATCCAGGTGCCAGTTGCCTGGTTGATCTTCTTTCTACTCTTCTGGGTACCCGATGCCTAGGCCTGTCATAAACTTTGCAAAACATGTTTGGACGCATTGCCTTACGGTCTCATGAATGAGGTTGGACAAGAGCAGTGGAAGGTTGCCACCTATCACAACATATCCACAACTGCCATCTTTTAAAGTCAAAGCGAAACAAAACTTGCCACAAACAGGCAATGACATACGCAACTGCATGTGCCTGGCCCACCCCGCACTTACCAGTACAGCTGAGGGCACTGCTAATAAGAAGGCCAGATACCTCGGGGCCATTGACCACTAGAGCAAGCAAGATGGGGAGGTAGCTCCTGTGTCTCGCTGCTGCAGATGCTAAAGCAGCACCAGAACAGTGTCCAGGTGTTCTGAGCGCAGGTGACAGGGCAGACCTGGCACCATGGACTCTTGTCCTGTGACAGGCAATGTGTGCTCTCTCCCTAAGACCACCTCCGGGAATCCATGAGAGCAGCGCCACACCCACTGTTGATCACCTTTCTCTTAAAGTGCCCACAGCTGGCAGCCTACTGCAACAGAAGTGCTCACAGAGAATGGAAAAACAGGGACTAAAACTCTCATGAAAGTCAAGAGGCAGGTATCCCATGTGCTATGGTGGCTTTGTTCCATGGAGGCCTCAGACACCCAGGCTCCTTCCATCTCATTACTCCACAGATGTGGCCTCTATTTCAAGGTACCTCATGGTCCCAGATGGTTGCTCTGGCTTAACACATGACATACAAATTTTATGCCCCCCAAAAAAAAGCAAAACATAAAAAATAAAAATAAAAAATTAGGGGGGGAGGGGTCACATTGTGATCTTTGTTGTCTTGAGGAAGATTCCCTGCTCTTTGACTCATGTGATTAGATCTCATTGGCCAGAACTTAGCCACATGGGCACATCTAGCTACAAAGGTGACTTGACAGTGTAGTTTATTCTGGCCACCCATGTGCCCCCTAAAACTCGGAACTTCTATTATTATGGAAGAAGGTGAGAGGGGATAATGGAGAATGACTAGCAGACTCTACCACTGATAGATAGCAGTCCAGTGGTCAATATACACCTTCTTTGGACATCTGTGCTGGGCACTTGGTAGCTAAAAAGCAAGCCAAACCCTAGCCAAGGTGTCAAATAGTGCTGGTAACTGACATCAGATTTAACAAGATTTTAATTGAAACGTTGACTTATTCCATTCAGTCTGGAGGACTAGCTGCCAAGCACAGAGGAATCTCCTTTGTACTGCTGTATTCAGAAATTCCTTAACTCCTATTAACTCCTGGCCCTCACACTTAGCATAATTTTGAGATGGCTTTACTTGAAAGGAAAACCATCCTGTGAGCTAGACAGCTTATGGAAACAGCAGGTCCCCAGAGAACAATGGGGCCATGGATTCATCATTTGATGACATCATTGCAAAGACATGTGTTTTCCCTAGCGAGTCATTTACTCCATTAAAATTTCATTTCATCTTTCCTATCATAGAGGGCATTGAAAGGATTACATGACATCTTTTTTATAAACAAACATTACGCTGGAACACAAAGAAGGCAAAACAAATGCAGTTATAAATAGAAAGGGACTATAGGAAAATTTCCAGGAAAATGTAGGCGTTTTATAAATGACTATGACTGAACTTCTCTCATGGAAAGATGCTTGTGCTTATCTTAGAGACAACAGAAAAGTCACAGAACAGTAACTATATCCCATTAGAAATTAAGTAGGCTCCTTCTAGCATCTCAGATGAATTGGAATTCCACTTTGAGCTCTTTGAAATGTAATTTGAGTATTTTTTGACATATCACAGAACCTGAAAGCCACGTCCCAGTCACACCTAAAACCTCACAATTCTGTTCTGTGGGTCTGTGATGGGCTGGAGTGGAAAGAGATATATGAAAGTGCCACAGATTACTTACTCTAAAGTGGGTGGGACGTTTTAAAGGGGCAGGAAAAGAAATTAAATGAATATCAGAGGGGACATCATTGGTATGGTAGGTATAGAGTAAAAGTCATAAAAAGTTTTAACAAAAGAGAACTAAAAGGCGAAAACGCAGTTTAAAAAATTGACATTCATGAAGCATATATTGCACTTAACAATATATCTCGATGCAATGCCCACAAAAATCATTCAAATGCAGATGGAATTGATATTATTTCCTCAGCATCCCAGATGAAAAAAAAAAAAAAATCAGATGTTTGCTTGAAGCCGTAAGACGAAAAAGTGGCTCCGCTAGTCACCAAACGCAGATCTACTGCCACAGCTGGCAGAGTAGTAACATGGGCTTCTTGCTCAGGGCTTCTTCCAACCTGGTTGGTCATCTGTTGTTTCCCTCCGTCATCATGGGACTCAGCTCTTCCAGTCTTTTGCTGGTCCCTGGACTCAAGACTCTCCATTCTTGGAATGGCTCTCCCCACCCAACTTTTAGCTAGGCCTTTGGAAAAATTGTTCTCATAAGCCCTGATGGAGTGATCCTATCAGATCAGCTTCCTGGAGACTGAATTCTAACAAAGTATTAGGTTGGTGCAAACGTAATTGCAATTTTTGCAATTAGCCTTTTAAACAGCAATTACATCTGTACCAACCTAATATTAGGGGAGGACGGAGAGATGGCACTGCAAAGAAGGAATTTCAACTATTGTTAACTAAAACAGTGGAGGAATTATTTAGGGGAGGAATGGGTCTTATTCAATATCTTTCTACTCTGGCAATCAAAAAAGGCTAGACCTCAGTGCATCTATTTTCACATATTGGGTTTTTTATTTTTTAGTAACTTAGTAATATCTGACAACTATAAAACCAAAAATCTAGTATGCATATATTTATAATTCACTTTAAAAGCACTCATGAACTGAAAACCACACATATGGCTGGTAGAAGTGTAAATTGGTACAGTTGCTTTGGAAAAGGTTCGCATTTTGTTATAATGTTGATCACACACTTACTATACAACCCAGAAATCCCATTCCTATATATTTACCCAGGAGAAATGAAAATAGATTTTTATATAAGACCTGTATGCAAATGTTTATAGCAACATTATCCATAATAGCCAAAAACTGAAAACAACTGTAATGCCCATCAAATGGATAAACATATTTAGACCATGCATATAATGCATACCACTTAGTCATGAATAGGAATAAACTATTGATATGTGCAACAGATGGGTCACAGGCTCATTACGCCGAGTGAAAAAAGTCAGACACAAAAGAATACATGCTACATATGATTCCACTTATATGACAGTATAGCCCTGGCAAAACATAGAGACCAAAATTAGAGCAGCGGTTTCCAGGGGCTGGAGATGAGGTAAGGGGTTGATGGCAAAGGAGCAAATAGAACTTTGGAGGGTGATAGAATTGTTCTATATCATAATTGTGGTGTGGTCAGAGGACTGTACACATTTGCAAAAATTCATCAAACTGTACAGTTTTTTAGAGTTAATATATGTGAATTGCTCCTCAATAAATTTAATTTTAAAAGTGTATTAAAGAAAAGATGTGTTAGAAGATTTTTGGAATCTCAGAGCTGAGAAAAATATGTTTTAAGAAAGAATTTATTGCATATTTGCTCTAAGACGGGCACTTTGCTGGAATCTAGAGATTCAGAGGTGAGAGACCTAGTCCATGACGTGAAGCAGCTCAGAGTCCAGTGGAGAAGAGAGAGGAGTGGACAAGACCACAGCCTGGAATGACACGTGCATTGGTGGAATATGTGCTGCAGGTTGGAGCACACAGCGGGGTAGCCAAACCAGACTTCTGGAAATGATGGGCTCCCAGGAAGAGAGATGCTTAAGCTGAGCCAAGGTTCTGTAGGAGTTAGTCAGCCAGATAAGAGAGAAAGACATCCTTAACTAAGGAAGTAAAAAGTACAAAACAGAGAGAGACAGTTTTCATGGATGAGCTCTAGTTTTGAAAATTGCCAAAATGAATAACGTAATGAATGAGGGAGAAAATTTAGACAAAGTGTCAGGAAATAAATTACATGGCAGTGAGACATATTAAAATGCAAGTTGTTCTTTCCAAGGAAGTGGTAGATGATCTTGAGAATCCAGAGAAAACCGATTTCATAAATAAACAGGACTGTTACATATTAAACACATGCATTCTTCGCTTAAGCATAATGACCTATCAATTATTCAGTGATTTGAGGATTAACACAGACTTTACTGATCTGTTCCATTTCTAATATCTCCTACTTTACTACTTCATGTCCTATCTGTTTACTTCAATCTGTTGATTTAATAGCTTGACTTCAACTTTCTTCTTCCTATTGTTTTCACCTTTAAAAAAATTAGGCCTATAAAATCTGGCTGGTTGTCATACTGTATCATTGTGGGACACACAGAAATTATTTATCATGATGTGTTACTTTATAGCACAAAAGTCCCTACCCAAAGAGGCAACAAAAACAGTACAATCTGATAATCTAACTAAAGCATGTATGTTAGTCTCATAAAGCAGGTTCTTGCATGTTATCCCATAATCCTTCTATTTCTACTCCATTGGCCAGAACTTAGTCACATGGCCATACATACCTGGAAGGGATGATGAGAAATGTAGTCTTTATTCCAAGCAGTCATGTGCCAAATGCTAGAAATAAAAAGATGCTGTCGGATAATCAGCAGTCTCTGAATCAAAGATGAGATTCCCCTTATCCCTCAGAAGACGGGGGCCATAGGGATAATGTATTTTTCTAGTTAAAACATGAACTCTAGAATTTAATTATCGAAACTTCCCTCTGATTTGGAGTTACTTGTTTTTTCATCCAATATAACCCTGGAACATCGCAGATTACTTTACAAAGCACTAAGGACAGTGCCTCCCATAGCATAAGTGCTGGATAAATACTGGCTATTATGGTCATGGTCTCTTTGTCAAGAAGCCATAAAACCTGACAGCTGCAAAAGGGATAATTTAGTCTAATCCTCTAACAAATTGGCCACATCTTTGGTAACAATACCTAATTGAACAAAATTAGTTGTGTTTTCCAGTCTTTATCTAGTAGCCTTTCCCAAATATGCATTCCAATATATCAAAGAGAATTGGCTTTCTTTTTGTAAATCAGACTTTTATTTCCAAGAATGTCACTGGAAACTGGGCAAGAAAATACTCTGAAATTTCAGCTTTCTGTGCATCTTTCACTGTGAACCAAAGTCAAGAATTACCAATTTGTTGTATATACTAGTGTTCTATTTTGGTAGATAAGATATTTCCTGATGGATAATTTGGCAAGACAGACCTGAGAAAACCTAGATAAGATTGTTGATCTATTATTTTATTTTATTAGGAAGCATCCTGGGTAATTTCCATAGCATCAAAATGACCTGGGGGGGAAAAGAGGAATAACTACATATTTCCATTAACTACAATGTAATAACAAATAAATACTAGTGAGGACATTTCCATTAAATTTCCTTTTTTGTTTTTCGGAAATTAAATAGAAAACAGTATTGCAATTTACTTAGGGACAAACTGTTTTGAGAATTGAATTTATAATTAGGCCAAAAAACTAATTACCTGAATTATTATATATAGGAAATAAATTTGCCTCCAAACAACCTTAAAAGAGGAGTTGATCCAATAGATCTTGGATCATGTTCTTTAGGAAACTAATTTATCTTTTGAATACTCTCAGCAAAAATAAAAGCTTTCAAGTATTTCCTTATTCACTAATAAGTGTAAAGCATTAGCAATGTTTCTGACATCTTTGCCTCACAGCTATCCACAGTCTAAAATCAATGACTCCAATTTATTCTATCTCTTCTCCTTTACAAAACCCTCATTATTACAAGAAGTGGCTCCAAGAAATATCTTCCACGAAAAACCCTTCTCTTCGCAATCTCCACTTTTTCAAGCCCTTATTCTTTCCAAGGTTAGGCTGAGACCTGTGGGCACACTGATAGCCTTCAAACCATAACAATTTAACTCCACCTTCAAACCATAATTTGTAAATGTCTATTCAACACACAGTGCAGTTGGGATGAGGCCGGTTGCCTATTAATAAAAATGTGATGCCCTTCAAAAGAAGTGGCACTGGATATAATATAGTATTTTAACTTATTTGGAAATGTCTCCTAAGTTGCAATTTTTTCATCCCTTCCTTTATGATTGAAGAAAAGAAGGGATGAAAAAACTGTAACCTACATCACCAGAAGTTAAATGTCATAGATCTGTTGTATTTGTTTCCTGGGGCTTCCATCACAATGTAGTACAGATTGGACGACTTGACATAAATTTGTTTTCTCACCGTTCTAGAGGAAGCCCACGGTCAGTGTGGACAGGTTTGATTTCTCCAGAGGCCTCTCTCCTCAGCTGGCAGACTGCTATTTTCTCACTGTGTGTTCAGATGGCCGTCTGTTTATGTGTGCACACATGTGGTGTCTCTCTCCATATCTTACTCTCCTCTTCTTATAAGGACACCAAGCATATTGAATTAGGGCCCACCCTAACAACCCCACTTTAACTTAATTACCTCTTTAAGGCCCTATGTCCACACTTCAGTCACATTCTGAGGTACTGGGAGTTAGGGCTTCAACATATGAATTTGGGGGAGACCCAATTCAGCCCATAGCCCCTGGCCATCCTAGAATGTTAAAATCAGACAGGGAAGGAATTTACTTCAACTCCTGACAGCTTTTGATTACCAAATCCTGAAAGTAACTATCATCTCGCACTTCACTTTTAGATTCCAAATCATTTTCTACACAATTCGCAGAAACACAAGGAACAAAAACAAATCCTTTCACTAATTATTTCTGCTTGCTAAAACAGGGTCAGTGTCCTAAAAGAGAAAAAAACAAAAAAACAGCAAAACAATTTGTGCTTTTATTAAGTGCTTGTTCTCCCTTTAGCTTTCTTTTGTGACTTTTTGGGACCCCTTGGGAAATACAGTAAATGATTTAAAATTTAGGAAAAAAAATTTTAAATCACTCATTCTTTGGCAGCAACATCATGTCAACTGTATCAGTTGTGTTTTGGGCTACAAGTAATAGGAAATCTTACTAATTGGAATTTAAAGATTAAGGGCATTTATTATCTAGCAAGAAGCCCAGTTTCAAGTTCATGGGTTCAGCAGCAAAATGAAGATGGAGCCGATGGTTTCCCATCTCTTCCCTCTGTTGTGTCAGAAGTTGGTTTCTGTGCATTGTGGTTGCAAGGTGGCTGCCAGGCATTAGCCCCTCACATAAGTGCACATAGAGGCTGGAAAGGAAGACTTTACCCTCCTGAATCTCTTTTTGTCAGGGAGGAAAGCTTTGCCCAGAAGACTAACCCTTATGCCTCATGGTCCTGAAGGGTAGCAGAATATGACATCCCAAAATATGAATGTAGGACTTTAGGACATATCACCCCCAAATATGTGGCTTTGGTATACTGCTTGTTTTCAGCTCTAGGCACTTGAAAAACAGCAAATGCAGGGAGAGACTTTCTCTGAACCCCACTCCTCCTTTTCTGCCTAAAGATAGATCCTCCAAAAGGAACTCAATGGTCATAAATCCCCTTGCTGGGAGTTTCATCAACCAGGGAAGATTGACTCTTATCACAGTAGAGGACACTAGAAGTCAATACCATATCCAGGCAAACCTTGTCACAAACTATCGTACCTCTCATCTCTATTTCTAAGGGCCCATTTACCTTTCCTAAAAATAATTTACTCTTCCCTAAGGGGCCTATATCCCCTCTCCCCTTTCCCTATTAAGATACTATTTTAAGCCTAATTTCTAAGCTACCATAGGGAGTTACTCATTTTTCTCTGGGTATACATCTCCCATGTATACATGAGGTATATATGAGGTCAGATAATTAAGTTCGAGAACTCATCCTAGAAAAAGTGTTATGTACTTCATTGCTGAATGTCACTACAGTCACCTTCGAAGTACTCCCCTTGGGAAGCTATGCATTGACAACAGCGCTTAGTCCACCCTTGAAACCAATTTTGGAACTCTTTTGTGGAACGGCCATCAGAGCTTTAGTCGTATTACCCTTGATGTCCTGAATGTCATCAAAATGTCTTCCTTTCAATATTTCCTTTATTTTGGGGTAAAGAAAAATGTTACCGTGGGCCAGGTCAGGTGAGTAGGGAGGGTGTTCCAATACAGTTATTTATTTACTGGCTAAAAACTCCCTCACAGACAGTGCTGTGTCAGCTGGTGCATTGTTGTGATGCAAGAGCTATGAATTGTTGGTGGAAAGTTCAGGTTGTTTTTGTCTAACTTTTTCACACAGCCTTTTCAGCACTTCCAAATAGTAAACTTGGTTAACTGTTTGTCCAGTTTGTACAAATTCATAATGAATAATCCCTCTGATATCAAAAATTTAGCAAAATTGTTGCAACAAGTTCACGAACTTAATTGTCAGGCCTCGTATGTTAATAACTGCTTGTTTTTCTCTGTTCATATGTATTTTATTACAGGGACCTCAGACAAGAACTCAGAAGGGTAGAGGGAAAGTTATGTTTCCTCCCATACAGTTCCAACTTTTCCCAAGCCATCCTTGGTAAAGGGAAATGGAATTCATTCCATTGCTTTTCACACAAATACACAGCAGAGATGGACTCTTCCTGGAGAGAAGTGCTTTTTAACTAATTCCCTCAGAAGGGCACCAGCCACTTCAACAGGAATGGAATTAATTTGCATTTCCCCAGAACTGCAAATTGAGTTCATCAGCATGATTCTCCCAATGTATTCTGTAATGTTTTAGTGCCTTGTTCCAATTACCTAGTGCTGCATAAAAAGTCACCCTCAAACATGACTTAAAACAATAATGTGCATTTATGTTGCTCACTGATCTAGGTCTACATGGACTCAGCTAAGCAATTCCCTTTTGGAGTCTATGCAGTTGCAGTCAGGCAGTGGCTGGGGCGAGGGTCATCTTCAAAGCTTCTTCACTCAGACCTGCCACTTGGGCTGGAACCACTCACACAGCTGCATGCTAGAACAGCTGGGCTCCTTGGACATTTCTCTCTCATTCTCTCTAGGATGTCTCCTCACTTGGTGACCTCAGATGGACTTTTTACATGGCAGCTGAGACTTCATTAGTGAGTGTCCCAAGAGAAACTGTCAGAAGCTGCACGGCCTTTTCTAACCTAGCTCCAGAAGTCACACAGCATCACTTCATCTACATTTATTCATCAAGGCTGCCATAAGACAGCCCAGGTTCAAGGGGAGGGAACATAGACTCCACCTCTTGATAGGAGGAATGTCAGAGAATTGGTGGACATATTTTAAATACCAATTCTATTTTGTTTATATAAAATAGAATTGAACATATGAGTCTATACATACCAGTTATGTACAAGCAAAATCTATACTTATCCCCTATTTTGTCATCATAAAATTGAGTTTCTATCTAACTTGGTAACAGAGGGAAAAGAGCTTTCCTGTAATCTTTAAAAACTTGTCTTACTAGTTTTTAGGACTTCCACTTTTATCCTTGATGTTATAAATGTATTTTTTTTTTTTTTGGAAACTGCATTTGTTAAATTGTGGGAAACTGTCCACAGAGAGTTGTAAACTCTATTTGCCAAGGAAGTTTGATTTTATCCACTAACCTTGAACAATTGGTCCACTGATTTTTAATCTTGCCAATATAGTTAATCAAAACAAAACAAAAACACTCTAGTATAGTTTCTTAAAATTAGGGACATTGCTAAAAGCGTTCCTACTTATAAAAACTATATTCTACAAAATAACTTTAACAGACCAACTTTAAAACACAATGTAGGGAGATCCAAGATGGTAGAGCAGGTAAGTGCTGTGCTTGTATCATCCTGTGAACACATCAAAATTATGACTAAATTATAGAATAATCAAACTAGACAATCGTCTGAGGTTTAACTGAACAGAAGCTTTATAACTAAGGTTATAAATAAGAAGCCACACTGAGACTGGTAGGAGGAGCAGAGACATGAAACGGGCTGGTCCCACACTCATGTGTGGCGGTTGAATTTCAGGAGAGAGATCTCAGTCACAGAGGTTCCCCATGAAGGAGTGAGGGACCCTAGCCCCCCACACTAGACTGCTCAGCATGGAGTATTGCTGCCAGGAAGAGGAGCCCCCATAACTTCTGGATGTGAAAAACAGTGGGGATTCCAACCACCAGGGTGGGACAGAAGGCTGTGGGAAACCCAGGCAGTCTCTTAAATGGCTCACGAAGACACTCACCCTGGGCTCCAGCAGAGGGACAGTGACTCTGAGAGTGTCACAGACATATGGGGAGAGACTGAGTTGTATAACTCTGGGGACTGGACCTCACAGTTCCTTTTCCCTGTGTGGAGGCCTTCTCCCATGTAGCACGCAAGTGGGCACCATCCTGTATTGAGCCCACCCCCATAGGCCAAATCTGAATCTGATTGGCCCAATGAGTTCTGCTGCTCCACCCTGCTGACTCACTGAGATCTTGCCTCACCCAGCTTGCATACCGTAGGAGGCTTTATCAGCAGCTGAACCTTTATCAGCTGGTAGTAGGCCTTGGAGCGTCCTGGCTTTTTGCAGAGCTACCCGAGACCCGGTACTGGCAGCAGCCATCCTCAGTTCACAGCGTGGCCTCTCCCATATGCTTCCAGGTCTAGCACAGGCACTGACCAACTGTGGATTGCTTTGTACTCCTACCAGGTACTCCCCAGCCAGTCACAGGCAGGGGCTGACCTGGGCCTGCACCAGAGCCCCTCCCAAGAGGCTCCAGAACCAACATACTTAAAGGTTGGCTTCAGACCACAGCAGAGCACCATCCAATTAGCACCAAAATCAGCACACACAAAGGGCAGTCCCTACAGGCACCAGAGCCCACTGTGGCAAATCCTGCTCCATGGGGTAAGCCCCCAGCACAGTAGCCCATAAGCTATGGACATGGCTAAACCCCATAGCCAGTCTGCCTAAGGTTCAATACCACCCACTGATGTGCCAATAGCAATCAAGGCTCAACTATAACAGGAGAGCACACACAATCCTTACAAGGGACATTCCTGGAGCACCCAGCTCAGGTGACCAGGAAGAATGCCACTGAGCCTCACAGGACCACTGCTACATAAGGCCACCCAGCAAGATTGGGAGACATAACAGCCTACATAATACATAGAAACAAACACAGAGAAACAGCCAAAATAAGGAAACAAAGAAATATGTCCCGAATGAAAGAACAGGAGAGAACTCCAGAAAAAGAATAAACAAAATGGAGGCAAGCAACCTACCAGAGATAGAGTTCAAAACAGTGGTTATAAAAATGCTCAAGATACTTAGTGAGAACTTCAGCAGAAAGAGAGCAAGCATGTAAAAGGACATAGAAACCATACAAAAGAACTAGTTAGAAGTGAAGAGTACAGTAACTGAAATGAAGAATGCACTAAAAGAAAGCACCAGCAAACTAAATGAAGCAGAGGATCTAATCAGTGATTTGGAAGACAAGGTAGCAGAAAACATACAATTGGAATGGCAAAAAGAAAAAGAATCCAAAAGAGAAAAAAAAAAAAGAGAATAGTTTAAGAGACCTCTTGGACAACATCACGCATAACAACATTCACATCAGAGGGGTACCAGTAAAAGAAGAGAGACAGCAAGGGATTGAGAATCTATTTGAAGAAATAATAATTGGAAAACTCTCCTAACCTGGTGAAGGAAATAGACATACAAGCCCAGGAAGACAGAGTCCCAAATGAGATGAACCCAAACAGGACCACACCAAGACACATTATAATTAAAATGGCAAGGGTTAAAGACAAAAAGAGAATCCTAAAAGCAGCAAGAGAAATGTGTTTAGTTCTCTACAAGGGAGCTCCCATAAGACGGTCAGCTGATTTCTCAACAGAAATTTTACAGGCCAGAAAGGATTGTCATGAACTATTCAAAGTGATGAAAAGCAAGGCCCTATAACTAAGGGTACTCTACCCAGCAAAGCTATCATTTAGAATTGGGCAGATAAAGAGCTTCTCAGACAAGAAAAGGTTAGAGGAATTCATAACCACCAAACCAGCATTACAAAGGAATGTTAGAGGGACTTATTTAAGACAGAAAAAAAAGATCAAAAATATGAATAATGAAATGGCAATAGCTACATATCTGTCAACAGTACTTTCAATGTAAATGGATTAAATGCTCCAATCAAAAGACATAGGGTGGCTGAATGGATAAGAAAACAAAACCTTACATATGCTGCCTACAAAAGACTCACTTCAGATTGAAAGACACACACAGACAGAAAGTAAAGGGATGGAAAAAGTAATTTTACGAAGATGGAAACAAAAAAGGCTGAGTCAGCAATACTTATACCAGACAAAATAAACTTAAAACAAAGACTATAACAATAGACAAAGAAGGACCAAGTAATCTTACTTTCTGGTATTTATCTGAAAAAACCCAAAACACTACTTCGAGGGGACGTGTGCATCCATATGTTCATTACAGTGTTGTTTACAACAGCCAAGATGTGGAGGCAGCCTGGGTGTCCATCAAGGAACGAATGGATAAAAAGGAGGTGGTGCATATATACAATGGAATGTTGCTCGGCCAGGGAAGAGAATGGGCTCTTGCCGTCTGCAGTGGTATGGATGGACCTGGAGGGTATTGTGCTGAGTGGAGTATGTTAGACAGTGAAAGACAGATGCAATGTGATTTAGCTTATATGTGGAATCTAAAGAACAAAATAAACAAACGAAACAGAAACAGACTCATAGATAGAGAACATTTTGATGGTTGCCAGATGAAAGGGGGTTTGGAGAGCAGGTGAAAAAGGGGAAGGGATTAAGAAGTACAAATTGGTTGTTACAAAGTAGTCATAGAGATATACAGCATAGCATAAGAATTATAGTCTATAGTATCTTAATAATTTTGTATGGTGCCAGATGGGTACTAGATTTATCAGGGTGAGAGATGGGATGGGGTTTGGGAGGCAGGGTGAAAAGGTGAAGGGGGGAAAGGGGGATCAAATATATGGTGATGGAAGAACTGACTCTGGGTGGTGAACACCCAATGGAATTTATAGATGATGTAATACAGAATTGTACACCTGAAATCTATGTAATTTTACTAACAATTGTCACCCCAATAAATAAATTTTTAAAAAGTGAAAAAAAAAAAAAGAAAAGATGAAGGGATTAAGAAGTACAAATTGGTAGTTTCAAAATAATCATGGGGATGTAAAGTAAAACACAGGAAGTGTAGTCAATGATATGGAAATAACTATGTATAGTGCCAGGTGGGTTCCAGACTAGTTAGGGAGATCACTTCTTAAATTATATAAATGTCTGACCATATGCTATACACCTGAAATTAATATAAAATAATATTGAATGTCAACTGTAACTGAGAAGTTAAAAAGAGGAGGGAAAGGTGAAGGGAAATAAGTGGTCCAAATTCCCCGGTATTACGGGGATGTAATGTACAACATAGGGAATATAATCAATAATATTTTGGTAGCGTGATATGGTATCAGATGGCTACTGGACTTATCATGGTGATCACTTCTTTAGGTATATAAATGTTGAATAACTATGGTGTACACCTGAAACTAATATAATATTGTATACTAAGTACATTTTTAATAAAAATCTTTTTAAAAAACCCACAATGTGGAGTCTTGATTTGCCATAACCATGGCCTCGACCATTTTACCAAGCGAGCCCTAGTGGAATGCCCTACCTCTTTGATTTTCTGCATCCACTCTGCTTGGTAGATGTCAAACTCTGAATAAGAAGCACATGTGGAAGATAGTTAGAAGGTCAGTCTCAAAAAAATAAAATTTGTGAAAATCTCAGAAACATGATAGAAAATGAAAAGAGGTAATATAGGGAATTAAATTGTGAAATATGTCACAATCCTATTTTTTTTTGTTTGTGACAGTGTAAAATTTACATCGATATTAAAACTGAAAACAAAGGAAATCCATAAGTGTCTCATAAAGATTCATAATACCACCCTGTCAGAGGGTGCTCTGCACTTCCAACCCCAAGCTTTGCAGTTCCAATGAAGTTCACGTACACAGGTGTTAGGGACACACTACAAGACAACCACCCTCGTGTCTTTACAAACTGACAAAAGCAAAAGGGGTGGAGGAGCACTCTTCCAGCTTACAAGAGCCTTGGACACGACAAACAGATACAGTACATGGTCCTTGGTAAGAGCCTGACTTGAAAAGAAAAAACATAAAAAGCATTTGGGGGTCAGCGGAGGCAACTGAATATGGGCAGTACATTAGGAAATAATTGTTCATTCATTAGGAGTGATAATGCTACTATGTTATACAGAATAATATGCTGAGGTATTTGGGAGTGAAATTTCATATAGTCTACAATTAAAAATGGTTTAGTGAAGAAATAAACACAGATGAATCATATGTGGCAAGATTATAACAATTTTCAGACATAGATGGTGGCGATGTAAGTGCTGATTATACTTTTTAAAATTTTTCCCTACATCTGAAAATTTTCACAATAAAAAGGTGTTTTTAAAGTACATGAGGACATTATTCCTGTCCCAAATTTTTAAAATATTCTTTAAATGAGAAGAAAGTCATGCTAAAAAGGAAAGAAGGTTTAAGAAGGTCGGACCCATAACTTCCAAAAAGAGCTAGCAGGCACAGCAAAGCACTCTTCTTCAGATGTTAAGTCCATCATCGTTGAAACAAAACTAGGAATTTGGGTTCGCCCTTAGATTTCCGTGCTGGACAGTGTGATGCCCACAGTGCCTCGCTCATGCGTGTCATGCTAAAAGACCAAGGTGCAGTTAGCCAAGAGCCAACCAAGTCCACCAGAGGTAAACAGTGTTGGACTCTGTATTGGTGCCAGTGTTTCTGACTCCCAAACTAAATGAAACAACTGGTCAGAATAAGCCTCTGAGGCATGATGTAGCAATAACAATGAGTTACCATAACTATATCATAACTATATATCATAACTATCAATAGTAAAGATGTCTAACGTTTATCAAGCACTCAGTGAGAGGCAGGATAAATTGGTAGGGACGTTAAAGATGATGCATCAGTAGAAATGCCAGATAAGGCATGTTGCACACACTGAGCTACAAGGTCACAATGAAGTCTTCCCTTAGGCCAGGTGTTGTTATTACCTGTACGTGTGAGCAGTGCTATAGTTCAGAGAAAAGAACTTCTGACTGGCAACAGTTTTACTAAAACATTGTGTGCTTTTACTGAAATATTATTTAATTGTAACTGGATGAATGTGAAGTTTTCCTTTTTCTTCTTATCCAATACTGCTCCCTGGTGGTGCCATGGCCCCTTTGCAGTGCCTGTGAACTCAAGGAGGTACAGAAAGGGAAGTGGAAACACCCATCAACTAATTGCTAGTGGATCTGATTTGTGAACATTTGTTTCAAGTTGAACCATTTTAAGAAGCGTTTATTTCCCTTGTTTTGTCCCTCTAGGAATACTATGTTCTATCATAAAGTATCATGCCCTATGGGTCCTAACCTTTTATCACAGGGTGCACTGGGAAAAGGCAATGACCTCTGAAAGGCAATGACCTCTGAAAAAAATGATGTGAAAGGGAAAAGCAGATCTTCCATTGGCTTCACGCAAGCGCCAATTCCTGTTCCCTGGCTGTGACTGAGAGCAGCTTCTTTATAGAGGCACAAAGGGAAGAGGACTTTCACAAGTCCCGGAATTTGAATCTGATTGAAACATGGTGCTAAGAAGGTTTTCAATCTTGATGTACGTAATAAATGCCCCAAATCCTTGTTATGTCAAAAGTGGAGCTGTTTTCTGTTTTGCAAGAGGTGATGGTGATGACTTGGGTACTCCTTTGGGGGCCTGCTCTTAACCTTATTTTGGGAAGATTCCCCCTCCATAGGCCAAGGGACTGTTCCAAGATAAAGCTGAGACTCTAGAATCATCTGAAAGATGGTCAATGCAGCAGGTAAACTTAAACCTTCCAATTGTTCCATAAACAAAACAAAAATGTCATTTGTTTTCTACCGTTTCCCTGAAAATAAGACCTAGCTGGACAATCAGCTCTAATGCATCTTTTGGAGCAAAAATTAATATAAGACCAGGTATTATATTATAAGATATATACTTATTACTATAAGACCGGGTCTTATAATACCTGATCTTATATTAATTTTTGCTCCAAAAGACGCATTAGAGCTGATTGTCCGGCTAGGTCTTATTTTCAGAGAAACACGGTAGTATGTGTTGAGGCATTATATCCCTAAAATGGTTGCTTCTTTTTGTGGCACAGGAGGGTCTTATTGGAGGGGTGCTCACAGGAGCCCAAAGCTGAAACTGCCAGAGTCACTAGAAACTTAGCAACACTCTGGCCTCCAGAATTGGTCTGCAGGCCTTGCTGAGGAAGCATAGCTCCGTATATGACTCATTCAGAGCAGGGATTTGGTCTGTCTTGTTTATGGATGTATGTATACCTCAGAGCCTAGAAACTTGCCGGGTTCATAGACATTTCAATGTTTGTTGAATGAATAACTAAAGGGAATGTGCTGCCCCTTTCCCCATACATACCAGTTCTGCCCTGCAATGCCGGGAAGGGTAGATTTGGGAGAATTCGAAGACAGAATCTTCGAACAGTGCCTGGCTGAGTTGACTTCTCAGGATGTTGGTGAAGCAGTATGACAAGAAGGGAAGAAGGGAGGAATGTGGAGAATCATGTTCCTGGGCATATGTGATATGCTGATGACTCACAAAAATGAACTCGGACACATTGAAGGATAGCGGTGTTTTTGTGTGGACAAGGGATGCTCAGAATCATGGTTATTTGGACACTAAGGTAAATGTGACCTCGACTGGCTCCCAAGTGGGTGAGACCTTCAGCATAACTAACACGACACAGCATTAACCACCTCATGTCTCCTGAGCAGCTCTTCTCTGTTCTACTCTTCTCATATTCTTAAATGGGAGTGCCTTGGAAGTTAGGTCAACTTCTTGAAGAAAAATGCTGCAACTGTAAATTATAACTTCTAGTCCTAAAGCATCTCCACTTCCAATTTTTCTTCTGATTATTGAAAGCAGAAATCTAAGAAAAATGCCACTGACCCTGTTTACAAATTTACCCATTCTTCTCTTAATTCTGCTCTCTTTGTAGCAGTTTTTCTGCTTCTCACACAAAACATAAAGACATTGGTTATTATTAATATCCTTATTAGCACCGCCTGCTATCTTACTCTCATTCAAGAGGACAATTCACTGCCCTCAGTATCTAAAAAATCTTGCTTAGTCTATTTTAATATCCTCCTCATTAGCTGTTTTATCTCCGCACTAGTCAATCTTAAATGCAACTGCCTAAATCACATCTCCTCCTGCCCTCAGTAGCACCTCATCAAAAAAATCAAGAACTGTTGCAATGGATCTTCAGATGCCAAAATATCATAAATTACAGGTCCCTTACATTTCAGAATCTCTATTTCTCTTGCCATTAAAATATTGAGCAGAATATCCTGCATTTCTAGAATTAACTTGTTTTTCTCATCAACCAAGGTATTTTCCAACTTACTGTTACTCTTGAAAAACAAAGGAACACATTTTTTATGTATGCTTAACACCTACTCACTCCTGATTGAACACACCAGTGCATATAGTATTGTAAATCTGTTTAACCTGTGAAAAACTCTTCAGCGCATTAGCTCCTTAAATAGAAGCAGCTATATATTGGCGAGGAGTAGGCCCTGAAACAAACTGGGCCAATGATAGTGCCTCCAGTTGATGGATCCTGGGCCAGTCAAAGCCTTTTCTTGAAATTTTTGAATGTGGGAGC
Organism: Rhinolophus sinicus; assembly: GCF_036562045.2. Taxonomy (NCBI): domain Eukaryota; kingdom Metazoa; phylum Chordata; class Mammalia; order Chiroptera; family Rhinolophidae; genus Rhinolophus; species Rhinolophus sinicus. The sequence continues at coordinate 112,914,726 of NC_133755.1, forward strand.
AAATATGACTTTCATTTTCTTTCAGGTGTTGTCTCCTCAAAATTCATAGGTTGAAGCCCTAACCCTCCCTGTTACTATATTTGGAGACGGGGTCCTTATACAGAGGTAATTAAGGTTAAATGACGTTATAAGAGTTGGGCTTTCCTTAACCCAATATATCCGTGTCCTTATAAGAAGACGAGGCATCAGAGCTCTCTTTCCATGCCACGGAGGTAAAGGCTTGTGAGGATGTAGCAAGAAGGCAACATCTGCAAGCCAGGAAGAGGGCTCTCACCAGGAACTGAACTGGCAGTCACCCTGATCTTGAACTTCTCACCTCCAGAACTGTGAGAAAGGAAATTCCTGTTGCCGAAGCCAGCCAGTCTGTGGTATTTTGTTACAGCAGCCTGAGCTGACGGATACAGGTGGTAAAGCTCGGAAGTACGGGTTGCCAGAGGACACATTTCTGCCATGCTGAAGAAGGGGTTCTGAAAGGATGAGCTGAGACAAGTGGTGGGGCGAGTCCTAAAAGCACTCCTGTGCTCCAGGTACTTACACACGGAACGAAGTGAGAACGTCGTCAGAAGAATCCTTTATTCCTTTTTTACTTACTATGCATGAATTACTAAGAAAATGTTTCTGAAATAGTACTACAATATATGCATTCTAGTTATTAGGCATTCTATACATAGTCATTTTTTGTTTTCAGCATGCTTAATAATCATCTATAATAAGAACCCATTTCTACTAGTTAAAAAGTTTGATTTCAAGACCAATTATCACAAATTTATTATTTAAGCTATGCTGCTGTCTTTGGGAAATGAGCATAAGGTATATTTTAAAACTTGAAAAATATACTGATATTCAAAATTACTTCTTGAAAAATGTATCTTCTGTTTAATTTTGTTTGCTTTTCTATCTTCAGTCCTGTAAAGGGATTCTGTTAGTTGCTCTTTGTCTACACTGTTACTGATAAATATGGACAGAGGAAAACAAAAAAGGGACTCCAAGCTCCTCATCCATGACAGGGTTTCTGGTCTATTTATTCTTACTACGTTCCAACTATTCTTCCAAGTGGGAAGAAACCTGTTTTTAAAGAAAAATTATTTTGATAATCATTCGGATAGAATCAAGGTGGAAAAATGACCAAACTGTAAAGATATGTTTTTGTGACAGAAATGGTCAAAATCACATTTTCCCAAAGCAGATACTGTTTTAAGAAAAAGAACTATGGGTAGAGAGCATCCAATATTAATGGCCATGAATGTTTTAGCTAAGTGCATTAATTGAGGCAAAATGGATCTGGAAGAGATGTAATAAAGCCAAACAAGGACATCGGCCTTTAATCATCAGAATAATGCCAAGAGAGCATTTTTTTAGCAACTCCCCAGAGGAAAGATGACGGCCTCCAATAAGAGGTCAATAAAGGAGGTCAAAGAAACAACATGTACACGTACACACACACACACACACACACACACAATTCTAACACTGAGGCTTCAAAATCTAATATGAATTTCTTACTCTAGCACTTTACATATGCTTTGAAATCAGTCTCAATAGACAGTTCTCCAGTTTCCAAGCAGCCTAATTGTAATTAATCATGTTTCTAGCATATTATACTAGGATAAAACTTTAGAACGTGTTAGGTTTTGATTGGTTTTCCTTATAAATGAGATACGTCCTTCAAAATACATCCTTGACTTGAATTAGTTGCTTAAAAAAAAAAAGATAAGTAGCAGCTGTAAAACTATAATTTCAATAGAGATAGGCAATCAAAACAGATAGGTGGCCAGCTTCACGGGAATCAAGAGAGAAGAGAGAATCAGAAATTGCCAGTCATTGAGATGAAGATTTACCAAACACAAGCAATGATACAACAGTAAGCTAACAGAATAAAGTCTGTGACGGAACCAACCAGTAAAGTTGTCCTAACTAGTATTCTTTCTTCTTTCCTCATCTAGGAAGTAACATGGTACACAGCAGATTAAAAAATTGGTTTCAGAATAAGACCAGTTGTTATTACTATTAATTGAAACCTAGTTCAAAATAACTGCTGTTTGATTTCTCGCTAACTCTATTTCCTCAGCTTCTCGTTCTTGCTAATAATAGTAACAACTAGTTGGGATAGAATGTCCACGTTAGTTTAAGTTTCTTATTAAATCAATAAAATACTATAGTTATCAGACTGTGACGCATATTATTATGAAACAAGAAAAGGTCAATCTAGACCCTGTGCGCAGGGATATGGCCATTTGTTGTGCTAGTCTCTGGGGAAGAGATAACAATCGCTGCTTTCTTTCTCCAGCTCCCTATGTTCCATCAACACTGGTGTTTCTGTAATTTAACCATGCAAAGCAATTTCCCTTTCCCTGCAATGCTTTTCTCCTTTTAGCACAGCTGGCTTTTTTTTTTTTTTTTTCCCCTGGTCTCAGTTCAAATGTCATTTCCTCTGAGGCTTTTTCTAGCTTCCCCGCCACCATTTTTCCTAAGAGATCACACTCACACTGGTGCTTCCTTTACGGCAGTTCCCACTGTAGACCATTATTGTGCTTATGAATTTATTTACTTGTCTATCTCCATTGACTAGAATGTAAGCTCCTTGAAAGAGCTTGCTGATCTAGTTCACTGCTGTATTCTCAGAGCCTAGAACAGTGCCTTACACAAAGTAGGCTTTGTTGGATGGATGGATGGATGGATGGATGGATGGATGGATGGACAAACAGACGAACAAGGGCAAGGTCTAGGTGGTTGATACTCTCCTATCTTCATAATCTTTCATTGCCTCCATGACCAACACCTGTTCTTTGCCTCCATCATTTCTCACCTGGATTGCTGCAGCAGGCTTCTTAGTGGGTCTGCTTGCTTCTACCCTGGGTCCCCTATGGTCTATTTCAACATGACTGCCAAGATAATCCTCTTTAAAACATGAGTCTCTTCTGTGAGAAACCCTGCAATGGCTCCCCATCACTTAGAGTAAAAGCCAGTCATTACAAATAGCTCATAAGCCCTCCTTGGTGTGGTTCCCTCCTTACCTGTGACATCTCCCTCACACAGTCAGCCATAACTGCTCTTGCCTTCCTGTCCCTTGAACATGCCAGGTGCCTTCGGGCATTTGCTCTAAGTTGTTGCCTCTCCCTATAACGTCTTTTTCCTATCTATCTGATTGACTAGCTCCCTCACCTACAGTCTCTTTTCTCCCATGGAACTTATTACCTTCTAACACACTGTACAATTTATTTTTATATTTTATTAACTGTCTTCCCTGCCACACCTCACTAAGAACTGCATACTTTGTTCACCTGTGATTCCCAGGTACCTGCAGTAGTGTCTGGCACACAGTAGGTACGGGATAACAAGACGTTACTCTACACATGGATGCATACCAGCAACCAGGAAGAGGGAATCCTAAGCTAGATGCCTGTGAAATTGCTGGCTTTGGGGAACTTGTGCATAACTATCTCAAACAGCAGGAAGTGTTCTGCAAACACTGAAGCAAACTGGCTAGAGCAGTTATCATAATTCTGGTTTTTATCATTCTTACATTCGCTATTAACCTTTTGCCTTTTTACCACAAGAAAATGTTTTTGAAACATTCCTGCTAAGAGAAACCAGTAATGGCTACCACTTATTAAGCACCTAACTACTGTTTAGGATAAATGGTAGAGCTGTGGTTTTATTAGATGGTATGATATGTGGGGAACAGGAAATCCTGCTTTGGTTGGTTTCTGGATGACAAACCTGAACTAACTTAAGCAAAACAGCAAAATCATTGGCCAACGGAATGCAACGAAGCCTAAGAACGGGCTTCAGAAATGAGCAGAGCTTGGAACCAAAATGCTTCTAGGTCCTATCTCCTCCAGTGTTGATTTCATTCTTTTAAAAAACAAACTGGCTGGGGGAAAGACTGTTAGTTGACAGCTCAATATCCAGTCTCCCTGTCGTACTAAATAGAACTCTAATTTTGTTTTGCAATATGCCCAGCTGAGACATTTCTTGGCCTCCTTGAATCCAAGCATGACCGTGACAAAGGTCTGGCCTAAACTGAAGTCTTTTTGTGGGACTTCACGGAGTTTCTGAAGCTCCTCAGGAGAGCTCACTTATTTTTAGCATGTTGTCTTTCACCAGTCCTTCTACCTGCAGGAAAACAATATAGCTGGAGTTGCAGCAGCCATCCTACAAGGAGTGAAAGCCATACACTAAGGCTAGCAGAGCCAAAAGACAGAAGTCACCTAGGACATGGATGAAACTGAACCTGCTCTACTAGCCCTGACCAGGTCATAGCCCCTGCTCTGTGCCACGTCCATAGGGATATGAGTTGAAAAGATACAGTTCCTTCTCTGAGCTACAACATAAGTACCTAACATTTATTGCACACTTGGTACGTGTCAGAAACCATCCTTTTGTGCTTTACATGCATTAGAGTAACTACTGATGTGTTCTAGGTACTATTACGTTTATACAGATAAGGGTACAGGCTTAGCAAGGGTAGCTACCCACGGCAATCCAAGGCTGAAAGCTGGGTCTTCTTCTAACTCCATCATCTGAGTGATTCACTACAATGCTATAACTGGTTCCCAGTCTCATCAACAATTATAACTCAAATTTGAATTCAGATTCAAAGGGATGAAACTCTTGCAGATGAGTATGGGGAATACTGGGAGCAAAGGGAAGAATGTCAAAGGTTCCAGCAGAATCTGAGCTTTCCCAGGATGTCAAGAATGACTCTGCATGCACCAAGCAGCAGCAGAGCTCTATGGTCAGGGATCAGAGTGCAGAGCCTGGATTTCCAACAGAAAGTGGAAGAGATAAATGTTACATAGGCAGCTAGATTACAAATTATGTATAGAGATCAATGTGAAACTGAATAATGGAACTGAGGATTGTGCTCATCACTCTTTTAAGCTTGATGTACAAGAGATAGAAGTCTGTAGGGTATTCAGATTTTCACACACTGCTATTAACAGTATACTGAAGCTATGCCAGTCGATATTTAATTAAACACCTGGTAAGATGAAATATACTAGAAAGAACATGAACTTTAAGAATCAGATAAAACTGGATTTCAAATCTTGTGCTGCCATTTATTTGTAGCTTTGGGTAAAGTGCATGCCCTCTCCAAGCTTTAGCTTTCTCATCTATAAATACCGTTTAACTTCATCTAGAAGAGCTACAGAATACAAGTGTAATTTTGTGCGCAGTACTAACTATAGTAAAATTTTACTTAAATATATCTCCCACGGTGTTTATATTGAGATAACATCAATATGAAATTTCTATTTAGTAACAGATACTACTACTCTTAAAAGGATACTGTTGTATGGTAAAGATAAAAAGGAGATTGGAATGATGGTTATTTTGTTTCCTGAAGGGCACATTTTCAATAAGTATTTCTTAAGGACTCTGTTCTATGGACTTTTGGTTAGCCTTTGAAATCCATCTATAGTAATCTCTCTCTTACTAAAGCTAAGTGAAGCAGACACTTTCACAGGATTCTATTCAGCAAATTGTCTCCTGCTACCTTGCTCCTCACCCACCTCCCTATCTCCACCCCTGCTTGCAATGCAGAATTTTAGGCAATATTTAATCTTAGCAAAAAACCTTTAAGTATCTTAAGCATTTAACCTATTTTTGCTTTATCCAAACTTGCCATGTTAACATACCCCAAACAGAACATTTTGGCATGAAAAAAATGTTTTATAAATTGCCTCACTAGGTTGCACCAGAAATAGTAAAGTACCTCTCATAATATCAGCACATGAAGGCTGTAGAGGACATCGAGCTGTTTTTTCCTTTTTACTACACAACAGTCCCTCTCAAACCATGGCATAAAAGCACTTCAAAATATTATAGAGGTTGCTGTTTAGCTCTGAATCACAGAATTGAACTAGATTCCAGACCACCTTAAGAACTTTTTCAGCATTTAGGAATGTGTAATGGTATTTCACTCCCTCCAAAAGCAGTGTTCTCTGCTGATGTTATTAATAAGATCCTGTCAGAGGTTTGGCACATTCATAAATTTAGTGGCAGATTTTATAATACGGCTACCAAGACCATTTCCAGCCTTCAAGAGTTAAGGCTGAAAAATCTCTATTAGCTCTTTTGAGATGGATTTGTACCCAGCCTCAATGTCTTAATAGGAAAAGGCTTAGCTTGGCTCTTTCAGATTTGACTCAATTAAAAAATATATATACCACTTTACTCAATATTATCCAGAAATTAGAGTTTATAAAAACGTTACTCATAGATTTCCCCTAGATCTGATGCACCCAGACTCTAATCATCACCTAGTGTTACAAATGTATACCTTATACAGATGACAAAGTCTAACTCTTTAAGTCCCCCCCGGAAGATAACTTTTAGAAATGAACTAAGTATTTAAGGAAAGTTATACTTTATGTTATGGATTAAAGTAACACAATAGAAACCCATTCTGAGTGTGAAAAAAAGAATACTCCATTATTTTACAGCTACTCTACTAAAGCCTAATTCTAAACTGTGGAATACATCCAATATTTAAATGTACACTCACATAGCTAAGAGGGAGAGTAAAAAAAACAAACTTAAACCCCATGAGCCAAAACCAACCTGCTTCCACTAACCTCAGGTTTTAGCAGATCCCAAGATATAGTATAGTGGGGGGAGGGATCTTCAAGGGTCAAGCTCAATTAAAGCTGAAGACCAATTAAAGCTGTATAATAATTTGCAATATGCCCAGATGCTAAAAATAACACTTTGCTAAAATAACGTCACAACGGTACTTTATACAGCCTTACAGAAAAGAGTCATTTTTGATCCTTACCTAAAATTTGTAAGACTGACCAAAAGCTAAATTATTGGTATATATATGCTACAGTGATAAAATAAGACAAAGCATGGTACAGACTGCTTTATTGGTGGCAGTTAGTACAAGTCAATAAATATTGATCCCCAAAGAAGAACTCTTATTTATCAGCTTACTGGTCCACAGAGAACTGAATGAAATTGAACCAGCTAATTGCTGGGAGGATGAACTGAAGTCAATCCTGCTTCTTGGGAAGTGAAGCCATAGCCAGTTGATATATGGCATATGCTGTTCCTAAAAAATAAAAAGAAATAAAAGAACTTACAAGAAATTCTAAGATTTAAATGTATAAACCTTATATTCCAGCTAAAAGTTGTAAGATAAAGACTGGCAATAAGAATACTTTTATGGAAATATTAAAAAGTATGTTGATAGGTACTGGCAAAATTTAAAATATATATAAATACATTTAGCCTAGTTTCAATATTAATTAACTTCTATAGAAAGTGTTAGATGTAGCACTATAATGTATTTGTCAACTTAATAACATGTAAAAGTTTTAAATAAGATTAAGAACATATATAAAGATTATTTCCATACTAACCTAAGATTGCCTGAGAAACGCTATGATTCAAAAGCCAATAAAGAAATCAAAATATGCAAGCCTTCCCAAAGTGTGTTATCAATAAAATCAAGGAAGAGTGACATAATTTTAAAATAATCAAATTTAATATAAGAATAGCTAATAACTGGAAATTTTAAACTAATTACCAGAATATCTAAGAAACAGACACATCAGGCCAAAAAGTATTTAGGACTTTATCTTACAAAAGCCCAAGTGTCACTATCTGGTTATTGTCTTTATCCATAAAAGCCTCTTCACTGTATTCAATTCACACCTAAAAAGGCACGTTGGCATGTGTGGGGGGCTTTATCATTAGGGTTTAAATACCAGCTTTTCCACACAGAAGCAGTATTACCTTGGGTAATTAACATAATTTCTTCATCTTAAAATGAAGACATATGACAGACTTAATACAAGGGTGACAGAAATCTATAGTATGTGGCATTCTATCAATCGGATGAGCACACAGTAATCACTCTGATAGCTTCCCTTCCTTCCCCAGAGAGCAATCATTCAAATTCCTAACTTTGCTCCTAGTATACCAATTTGTGTATTCCATTGCTAATACTGACCAATGGACCTGCCCAATCCACAGAAAAAATGTCAAAGCATTTTGTGTATAGTAATAGTATTGATCTGTATAGGTTTTGTTTCTGTCATAATAAAAATGTGTTTTTATTATGCATTGCAGTCAACATGTTAAAAAGCCAGTTATAGGAGATGGGGGTAGAGTGGTTATCTTTGGTTCCTCCAAATGCCTGCGGGGCCACCAGTAGCTCAATGGAAAGCCACTTCTATCACGAGATAATCATCAAACTTTATTGGTTTGTTTTTTTAAAGACACTAAAATGCTCTTACACAATATGTATCAATCACCCTCTTGAATCCTTATATGCAAAGCAGTAAGATCTCAGATTCTGGGGACAGGCTGCCTGTATTAAAATACTGGCATAACACCATGCAATATACAGATGACATTATTACAGAATTGTACACTTGAAACATACATAATCTTATTAATGAATGTCACCCCAATAAATTTAAAACATTAATATTAAAAAAAATACTGGTATAATAAAGGCAATGAAATTGTTAGTTATCCTTACTATTACTTTTCTATAAACCAAGCATTCCAAATATCTTACCGCCAACTGTAAGAAACATGGTAGCTCTATACAGGAGGGCATCAGCTACCCCACCTTTTAGATGCACTGGAATTCCATTATCCTCCTAGGTTAAAAAAAATAATAATACACGTCATTTATTTCAAACTAAGTTCAAAAGACTAATCCATTTCATTAAGTGGCTCCTTAAACCCCTGGAATTAAAATATTTTAAATAAAAAAATTAAAAAGAACTACAATTTTCCTGATTTTTTATTACTACTAATACTACTACTACTTTTAAAATAAGAACTTCTAAAGTCAACATTCCTTCTTTTAAAGTTAATGTGAGATCCAATAAAGATGTTCCCAAGGAACATATAAATTATAAATTTTAAAGCTATAAAAATATACTCATTAAGTTAATCAACTTAATTATTAAAAATATTAGTAATCATCACACTTTAGATTTACTCACAGGGACGATTTTTTTTCTTTAGAAAATGGAAAGGATGTTTTGGTTTATAACCCTGAATTACACCTAGTCCAGTACCTGGCATAAATTAGATATTTAATATACCTGTTAAATATTGCTATTTTATTTCTACGTAGTATTAATGATCCAATCTTTTTAATTACTTGAAATTTTATTTGCAAACAACCAGAGATCACAATAAAATTTTAAAAATCATTGATAACCTAATTACTTATAAAGGTAAACTACTCTGTCCCACTAAGTCGCTGCTCATAAAGAAACCACTATTAACAGCATGGTATATAGCCTTAAAGCTTTATTAATGCTTATATTGTCCTATCTTCTAATTTATATACATTTGTGTTTAACATACAAAATGAGACTATGCTATATAATGGTCTGCCATATATTTTTTTCACTCAAAGCTATCTTTAAAACCATTTTCTGTTAGCCCATTTAAACCTACCTTGTTCTTTTTAATATCTACTAGCACTCCACTGTGCAAAAACATCATAATCTAGTTAGTCAGTCCTCTATTAATGGTTATTTAAGTTATTGGGGTATTTTGATATTGAAATTACAAAATGAATAGCCTCTTTCCTATTTTTAAATACTTATGCTACTATTTCTATAGGAAAGATTCTTAAAAATCGGAGTCCTAGATGACAGAATATGTGATTTGTTTTTAATGAAACTTGCAAATATCCTCTAAAACTTCTGTACCAATTATACTACTACCTAGAATGTTATGAAAGTATCATATATGAATGTTCCTATGTACCTCACTTGGCTAACATTACCTATTTTAAATCTTTCTAAAATTTTAACAATAGGGAAAAAATATTAACTTATAATTTTAATTTGCATTTTTTATTGATTTGTAGGAGCTCTTTGTATACTGAGATTGACATTTGCTATATTTTTAAAATTTGCTATTTGCTTGTCTCTGTAACCATAACTGCATTTAAAATTTTTATGTCACCAAACCTTGCAATTTTTCTCCTTTACAGCTTGTAGGCTTTATAAAAACTTCCTCAGGAAGTCTCCCCCATATCTAAGATTATAAGAAATATTCTCCTGTGATTACAGTAGTTAATACTGTACTGTAAACTTGAAATTTGCTAAGAGAGTAGATCTCAAGTGCTTTTACAACAGCCACACAAAAAAGTAACTATGTGAGGTGATGGATGTGTTAATAACTTGACTGTGATAATCATTCACAGATACATTACACATCAGATTGTACACCTTAAAAAAAAACAGGTATAATCTTTAATACATACAATTTTTATTTGTGAATCATATCTCAACAAAACTGGGGTGAGGGGAAAGAAATATCTCCTACGTTTTCTTCTAATTTTTTGAGAAACATTTATAGTTACAATTTATCTTTTATATACAATATAGAAGGGATCTAACTTTACTTTCTTTAAAATAGTCAGCCAATTCTTCTAATACCAATTTATTGTATTTTTTTTCCACTGATGTGAAATAACACCTTTAACATATATATTATATATACATATATACATATATGTATGTGTGTGTGTGTATATATATGTATGTATGTATGTATGTATGTATTTCTGGGCCATTTCTGTTTCTGGGCCCTTTCTTTGGTCTATTTGTCTATTCCTATGCAACTACTCCAAAGAGTATGTCCAAAGAAAGTAAACCATCCAAAGAAAGTGTCATGGACCTATCTATACACCTTAGCCCTCATTTATTCTGCTTTCTTAAGGGCCTCCTGGATATAGCAAATGCCCAGTTAGCTGTCAATGGGCAGTTTCTTATTATTTTTTCCTAATACAATAGGATCACTAATAATCAGACATCTCCAGATTTATTTAATTTTTATCTCTACCTTTTGATAATCCTATCATTGCAAGTAACAATCTCTTATGAAATATTTCAGTACCTGGAATAGCTTTTGTTTCTCTGGAACTTTATTTTCAATCTGCCTGCGTGAAGCAGTACTTATGGTCCTCTGGGTAACCTGGCGAAGAGCCTGAAATGGAAAAATCCATACATATTAAATAGACTTATGGCTTAAAGAAACCTTCAAAACCAACCATGTTCAATCTTCAAAATTATAAAAGATGGAAACTGAGTTAAAACATCCAATTTGTCAGTAATAAAGTTATAAACTAACATCCAGGTTTTCCAATATGTTGGTCATCCACTGCTCTTTGTATTATATTCTGCAGTCTCCAAAAAGCACATTCAAGAAGCAATTCATGCTGATTCTGAGCAAAACAAAAAAACAACCACCAGGATCTTTACCTAAATTGAAACCAGTACCATTATATAATCTTTGAGGAAAACATATTGACATACAGGTATTACAAAAATAAAAATGGTTACAAAATACACTAAGCTCAGGTTTTCATTTAACATCCTACCATATTATTAAACATCTATTACTCGATAACAAATAAACTTGCATGATTCCTACTTAACTAAAATGCTTCCCTCTTTAGATTTTTCCTTAAACGCTAATGTGCAAATCTTTTTAAAAAGAGACTTGCATTATACTCGTATATCCAATTGAATTAAATAATGAAATAAACATTATCAGGTGAAGTGCTCCACTTTATAAAATAAATGATATACCAAGAAACTAAGGAAAGCCTTATTGAGTAATTACAAAAGGAAAATAATCAGTGTTACATTTTTCTTCTCTTTTCAAAATTTTAGGAAAATATTTCACATGCTCAGTGGAGGTGTGAAGGTCACTGCATAACCGCCCGAAGGAATCAACACTAACTACACTTCCGCCATGACTGCTCCTCAAGTCCCACTCAAAATTCAAATTTTAATTTTTAAACTGCCTTCTGATGCTCAAAAAGCTCAGAACCACAGAAACTTAAACCCTTTCAGTACAGGGGCACATTCCACCTGGACCAGGGTTTTACTCACATGACAGCTACTGAACTAACTCATCAATGACCCTCATAGTTAGGAGTGGAGACGAACAAAACCAAGGCTTGTCTACCCGACAATCCTCTGGTCACCTTCCCAGCCTCTTTACTCCCTACCTCCACCAAGTACAGCCTAGAGAGAGGGGAAAGGGAAAGTAAAGTCAGTAGAAAAGGACACAGAGCAAGGTGACTTAAGAAGCCGCCCTCTTCCTCCCTTCTTCCCTCTTAGCTCGGCTTTTCGGTTGGCCGCGGCCCCTTAGCCTCCGCTCCCAACGCTCCCGCCCCACATCAACACTGCAAAGCTGAGAAGGGCCTCACCAGCAGATTCCGCAGCATATTGACTCAGTTACTGCCCACCAACCGCGACAACTGATCACCGGAGAACGAAAATCGCCACGCCGGAACCGGAACTACCTTCTGGCATTGCGCGAGCGTCAGTGATCTCAATATTTCCGGGAGGAGGAGGGAACTGCTCTAACCATAGAGAGCGAAAGACAAGCGAGAGCGGCAGTGCGGATGTGGCCGCTCTAGGCGGCCGGCCCTCACGGCCCTTGAGTGCCTGACCAGTCGGATGTCATTCCGGCGGCTAAGGCTGGGGTGGGAACGAACGACTTTTGAGACCAGAGAGGTGGGAGTGACGTATTAAGTACTCTTTTACCTAGCTTAGATAAAATTAATGTGAGGACAGGCTATCCTAGAAAATCAGTCTGTATTTTGAATGAGAAGGCATAAAACTAAGCAATCTTTAAAGCATTGTTTAGAGGCTGATGGGTTGGCCAAACTAGAAGCTGTGAAACTGGCTGAAATATACAAAACAAAAAGCTATCTCCTCTTACACGGATACCATTTTTCTCCACCGAAGAAACTGGTAGGGCATTATTATTCCTTGTGCTGAGAAAATGCTGTAAAGAGCTACGTCGGGATACCAATTTTTATCCTGTACCTTTGGATGCTGAACTCCCCATACAAGCAGCTCTTCCAGTGTCCTGAAATTGTGGAAGCTGTTTTCAAGTTTGTGTCTGGGAAAAGGCTGAAAAGAGGGGAAATTTTTAATTGGGGACATGAAATGGGATGGCAAATCTTAAGTCCAGCTGTCTCAGGTCCAGCAGGACATTTTCCATGACGAGTTGCTAGGCATAGCAATTATACAGATAGGCTGTCAGTGTACCTTGCATCAATCTTGCTTATGTAATGCTACAAGTGTTTTTAATCTCTGTGCCCATTCCCAACTGTGTATACATGTAAACCTATCTACCCTAAAGATCTTTTCCCATTTTTACAAACTTCTAATTATTCCAGTCATTTAAAATGAAAGCTGATGGCATATGGGTTCAGCATAGGTGAAATGTGTAAATAAAAATTAGTAATACTAAAATTATTTCTTCTCATCCTTAGGGTTAGACGCACCAAGTTACTTGTCCCCAGTTCAAGTTCTCTTCTTCACCAAGGTTTATAAATAACCCAATTCACCTGGTCCCTGGATTGGAACTGAGGACTACGTTTATTTTCCCCTTGGTATTATGTACTGTAATCAAATCCTTGAGAACAATTACCAGGCACCAATGTCTGGAGCATACAGATTTTTAAAAAGTGGACTATCTATAATTTGAACTTGTTAAATTGTATGTGCTCTCTTATATTTTTTCCATTTAGCCAAGTAGATTGTAAACTTCTCAAGAACAGAGATTTGATTTTCTTACCAATCTCCGAGAACTGCTTAAATGGGGTAAACTGTTAACAGGTGAATTAGTGGTGTATGAGTTTTGGGTGATAGATCTAGAACACATATGGCTGTCCAAAAAAACCCAAAGACTCCCATAAAATACTCATAGATCCTAAAGTAGATGCAGATCCTTATTTGCATGTCATGGTGTAATTTCCTTTCTTTACTGGATCATTCCATCAACATATACACACATACCCAAATTAAACAAACAAACCTTTGATTTCAGTTACTATTCCATTTCTCTTCTTCAAAATAAAAGATTTCTTATACTTCCCTTCCTTTTCTAATTTTTTTAAAATCCCATTTTGGGCAGGTTTTACTGCTCGTTAGAATCACCAATGGCTTCTATGTTGCCAAATAAACTGTCACTCTCAATTTTCATCTTTTCCATCTATGGGCAACACTTAACATGCTTGATCACTCCCTCAAAATATACTTCTAATTTTTTATTTGGAAATAAACCATAAATGCAATACAGTATAACACGTCCGCTGTACTTTGAAACATCATCTTAAGGTGGCTTCCATATACTACTCTAGATGGTTCTATTTCAGCAGCTGCTACTTATAGTTTTCTTTCCTGGATCCTCATCCTCTCAATCTCTACATTTCAGAACACCGCCTTTTGTTCTACATTTATCCATTTTGTGATTTTATCCAATGCCACGAAACACCATTTGTGTGCTGACAACTCTCCACCCTGACCTTTCCCTTTAACTCCAGATATCTTCACTTAGATGTCTAATGAACATCTCAAACTTAACAACCAAAATGGAATTCTTTCCACTATTTCTAAGAGTTCTCCTCTGCAATTTTCTTCAAGCCCCAAAATCTTGGCTACGCCTTCAAAATATAATGTGAATCTGATCACATCTCATTGTCTACACTGCTACCACCACTCCAAGCCAAGCCATCATCTCTTGCTTGCATTACTGAAAAAGCCTTATCTGGTTTCCCTGCTTCTACTCTTCTATTCAGTTTATCTTGCACACAACAGTGATACTTTTAAGAATTTAATGACTGCTTAAAACTATTTTGTTCACTGCTAAATCCCCAGCACCTAGAATAGTAATTGGCATGTAGTAGGTATTTGGTTAGGTGAATAGCATATATGTTGAAAAAAAAAATGGACTTATTTTATTAAGTATAAAAATTCAAAAATTCTTTAATATTCATTGTACTCTTTTCAAACATTTTTTCAGTCCCAAGTTTCCTCACTCATTGTCTCCTTGTTCTTGCTCTACAAATTATGATTGTCCTGACAGGAAAAAAAAAAAGGCTGAATTTGCCTGGGTGCCCATCAAACTTTACTGGATCTTCTCAGGCACACTTGAAATTTGTTACCAGATTTGTAAATGCATCCTCTGAAGCAGGATGCATTTAGGATAGTTATTCTCAAAATAGGTTCCTTTCCAAAACATCAGTATGAGGTTCCTTTGTAATATTAGAAAAATTATTAGCAATGGCTCTTCATTTGAAAAAATACTTCCTTCAGAGGTTTCTTGATTACAACAGAACTGGCAGTACATTTAGATATGAGGTAGGTAATGGTTAGCTTGAGTCTTGTCAATAAGCTAGGTTTATGGTAATCAGATATAAAAGTACTCAGCGGAACTATTTCACAATTACTGATGCAAAGTTATCCAATCACAAAGTTACTCAACCTTTCTTCTCCTTTAAAAAACAAGATGTCAACCTTTACTTTGATCCTGTCTATAGCATCCATAAATAAAAAGCAGACGAAAACCGGAAGGTTTATTATTATTATTATTGGGGAGTATTGGGGAACAGTGTGTTTCTCCAGGGCCAGTTGTGGAGGGCGCAGCTCATCTCCAAGTCCAGTTGCCGTTCTCAATCTTTAGTTGCAGGGGGGTGCAGCCCACCATCCTATGCAGGAATTGAACTGGCAACCTTGTTGAGAGCTCACGCTCTAACCAACTGAGCCATCCAGCCGCCCCAGAATAGAGTTTTGTGTGCTTGGGATGTGTGTATTTTAATTCTGGAACCATGCTTAACCCACTTCCAGTTTTACAAAAACAATATAGAAAAGCTTCATGTTAAGTTTAATGTGTAAAAACTGCTAGTTAGATGAAAGTGGCATTTCAATATACTTCCCTATTTTGATTATTACATAGTTAGGCATCAGGAAACACTTGGTTGTCAATCAATTGCTGAATTATTTTATTATTAAATAATTTATCTAATTGCAAGCCTCAGTCTTTTCATCTTTAAAGGGGTTGGACTAATGATCTTTATCTCTGGCTCTAAAATCCTTATGTGTGAAAAAACTTTCATAAAAAAATGAGTTCACTCATTGTTGAACAACTTAGTGACTACCTACTATGAATGTAACACTTAGCAATATGCTCAGGGGAAATCTTTTTAAATCTCTGACCTTCTGGAACATATAATCTAATTAAGATGATATACACATAAGAGTAAATTATGATGCAGACATAAATGAATCTCTGGTAACTGATATAGCAAAAGTTGCTTTGGGAAATTCAACAAAGATAATGGTCATTAGGAAAGTTTTGAAAACACTGGATTTTTACAAGGTCCAGTAAAATTAGAATGGAATAGAAATTAAAAGGCATTCCAGACAGTGCAAGAAACTGATTAATAACCTGGATTTAGAATTAAGCATGATCTACTTGCAGGAACTATAAAACAGAGGCCTAGATGGAGTGAAAAGAGAAAAAAAATATTATTGTAGTTAAGAACTGGGAAGTCAGCTCCTAAATCTGTCACCTCACAGGACTAAAGGCAGTTTCAGTCTATTTATACCTCAGTTTATCTGTAAAATGAAGATAATAGTATCCTTCATCATTGGGTGGCTGTGAAGATTAAATAATATGATCCAATAAATGTTAGCTATTATTATGGAAGGAAAAGTTGGTTAAGGAGAAATAGATCAACAGAAGAAATATCCATGCAGAATGTATAGCATATGAAGAGGTGAAGAGAGGGGGAACAAATGTCTTAGGGAATTGTAAAGTTTGGTTGGCAGGAAAAATGGAGTGTGAGTGTGAGGCAACAGTGGACAGCAAGAGTAAGACTTTAATGATGATATTAAATTTTATTCTGAAAGTGCCTTACAGCCATTTAAAGGTTTAAATGGCAAACTGTCAAGATCAGAACTCTATTTCAAGATCATTCTGGTAGAAGTGAATGCTGGATTGGACATGAGTTACTAGGGACAGAGCCCATGAGAAGGCTTTCATAATAACCCAAGGAAGAAAGAAAACCTGAAACAAATCAGCCACAAAGAGATATAGATAAAGGGATGTAGGTAAGGGGATGGATTAGAGCCAACTATAAGGAAGTACCTTCAAAAATCAACAGACTGTAGTGATTTATTGGATTGAGAAATTGGAGAGGAAAGCAAGGTTTATGGCTTAATTCATAAGGTGGTCAGTGATACCATTCACTATATTGAGGAATATAAGAGAAACACCAGGCTAGTATGAGATGATTCCTGTTTTGGCCTTATTAAGCTTGGGAAATTCAAGGACAGTCCAAGACAAAATCTATAGTGAACAACCTAGAGCTCAGGAGAGATGTAAAGGCACAAGAAAAGGTAATAAAATCAATGACAGTAGAAATGGTGAGAATTTAAGATTGCTTGGAGAGTATTTATAAAGTGAGAAAAGGGCCCAGAATATTATCTCAAAGAATTCCCAACATTTTATATGGTGAGTATAACTGAAGGATACATAAAGGAGACTAAGAAACAGGTAAGTATTATAGAAAGAAAATCAGGAGAGTTATACACACAGAAGCCATATGCTAAGGATAAAGAGGAAAGGAAAAATGCCAATATATCAAATGAAGCAAAAAGTTCAAAGTAAGGGAGAGTTCATTTGATTTGACAAAAAGGCATGGGAATTGTTCACTGTGCCATTTTTCCATACTGTGTGCTAAATGCTTGTTACCTATCACACCCCTTATTCCTCAAAACAAAATGTGTCAAGTGGGTATTAAAATCCCCCTTTTACTGACTAGGAAATGGTAAAGCAAATGGTTTAGATTAATCTGAAGATACAGTTTATATCTATATGAAATCGCCAGGTCAGCCTGCTTCTAAAACCCCCACTCTTCCCACTGAATCTTTTGGACACAGATGACAGTGAACAGAGTACAGTGCAATCATGGGGTTAAAGCCTGGCAGAACGTGCAGATGACAGTAACATACAAACTACTCTTTTACAAGCTTTGTTGTGAAAACGAAAGACAACACACCCCAGGGATTATTTTAGACCACAGATTCAACAACTGCAATTTGACATGTATTTGTGAGGCTATTTTTTCTGCATTTCTGGTCCTTGAAACAAAGTGGTGTATCAGTCTTGCCAGTTACAAGTACGGTAAATTCAATCTTCTTCCACATTACCGTGGACAAAAAAGCTTGTGACATACAAACAGAGAAGTTCCCATTACTATCACTTAAAGTACATAACAAGTTTACCTTTTAAGATTTTGGAGTGTTATAAAATCACCAAAAGGTGTTTCTGGTTTAAGATAGTAAATTGGCCCCAAGAGTCTCTTTTCCCTCTCACTCCAATAAAATGAAAGAAATTGAAAGGGTATGAGGTATGAATAGACTTTTAGATGAATCTAAAAGTGAAAGAAGCCAGTTTTAAAAGGTTACATATGGTATGATTCCATTCATGACATTTTAGAAGACAAAACTATGGGGACAGAAAGTAGATCAATGGTTGCCTAGGGTTACGGGTAGGACAAAGAGTATAAAGGGACAGTCTAAGGGAGTTTTGGGGGTTGATGCTACTGCTCTGTATCCTATGATGGTTACACAAATCTAGATACGTCTTAAAACTCACAGAACTGTACACTATAAGACAAAAAAATAAAGTTAATTGTATGATCATCTAATACACTTTTTTTTTTTTTTAAAGATATGAGCCCCAAAGGATGGGAAGTAGAGAGGAGATAGAAACAGAAAAGGGATTTTAACAGATTTCTGGAAAACAGAAAGCAGTTGGGATATGACTGAGCAGGACAGAGGGAACTGCAATCTAAAGGGACTGCAAAGGGGATACCTGTGAGAAGCATGCTGATTGGTCCCACAACCCTGAGAAGCTCAGATTTGGATGTACAAGTTACAGCAAAGAATGTAGTCAGGCCTGAAAGGTACAGGCCTGAAAATGGCTAGCTGAAAATCATACAGCCCCTGACTTACCCCTCTCAACCAAACAAATACGATCTCTCACCTCCATCACTATCTCCCACAGGTAGAAGACAAGAGAACTTTTATCTGGAGAAAGTAATGGGAGACAACTAGATGCCAAGGATATGCAGAGGGACAGGTAAAGGGAAGTATGTGCGAAATGGAAAACCGAAGGTGAGGTGGAGAACAAGGGAGAAGCGAGCGATAGCAGTCATAAACAGACCCTCCGATCGAATGAGTGGCTCCCTGACAATCATTCCCAATGCAGTGTTTCTCAAAATTCAGTCCACCTACAGCTGCTGACCCACCAACTATTTAGTACTTGTCTAAGCTCTTCATCATGAACGGAAACACGTAATTCACTGAGTGGCATTTATGAGTTGCACTGTATACTATCACTCGTCAAGCACTGCCCACAAAAAAAAGAGCTTTCATTTAGTCTTTGGGGTCCATTCGTATACGACAGATTGTTGAGACTAGCCAGATGTACAAGGAAAGTTGCCTACATGAACAAGAGAAAAAACAACTAAACAAAAATCGCAACAAAACTCAGTGTAAACAGAGTAGGAAGGAAAAACAAAAATGTATATGCATTTACATATATCCTTAGAAAAATATTTTATTTTTGAACTAACATTAACATGTTTTAGAAACAACAGAAATAAAGGAAGTCTAAAAAAATTAAGTATTTTTAAATATATAAAAAATTCAATGGAAAGGTAATGTTCAAAAATCAAAATGAAGAAATCTAGAAAGAACAGAAACAACAGCATCAAAACAACTGGAGAAAAAGAGCAGAAAACTAAGCATCAGTCTAGAAAGTCCAATGTCTGACTAGGATAGGATTAAATTTCTTAAATGCAACAATGAAAGCTAGAAGAGTGGAGTCATGCCTTCAAAACTCTGAGAGAAAAATATTTTTAGCTTAAAATTGTATATGCAGTCCAACCATCAATGAAATGCGAGGGGAGTAAGAACATTTTAGACATGTAAGAACTCAGAAAATGTGCTTCCCATATACCACTTCTCAGGAAGATTTAAGTGTCTGAGGAAGTGCTACAGTAAACAACACAGTAAACTAGGAAAAAGCAGGAGGTCATGGAATAATAGCTGTGAGGCCAGACAAGAGAAAGAGCAATACAGATTGGCACGAAAGACAAATTCAGAAGAGAGCTCTCTACAGTAACAACAGTGAATTAGATAATCTGATATTTGGGGACAAACACCCTTCAAAACTAGTGATAAGAACATGGTGAAACTGACAAAGAAGTTGGCAAAAATGTTAAGACATGTTTCCAGAAAGTTATGTTAAGTGTTAAAAATCTGGGGATTATTAATTCCAGGAAAAATAAAATTAGGCAAAATGTAATCATGGTGCACTGCTTTGCTTGGCAGTATACAATATTTTTACAGTCATAATTAAACAATAGCTAATGCTTTTGGTAAATAGTATATGACTATAATGGGAGAAGGGGAGGTATGCGTGTTAGAGAGCTGAATTATCTGACGACATTATCAAGACAATAGCAGCTAGAACTGTTAAATCAAGTAATAGAATAAACATATCATTTAGACACATTAAGATAAATACCAAAAGCAACTTTTGGAGTCAAAATGATTCTCTGGCAGGTAAAGAAAGTTGGGACAAGGACCACTATTGTTCATCACAAGGCCTTTAAATTTTTTTTTAACTGTGTACATTTTCCTTTGATAAATATTACAGATACATAAAAGCAAATAAGATCACTATGGTCTAATTTGATTTTAGACACATTTATTTTGAAATTTCAAATGACATTAGGAGAAATGAGATTTTTATGTTTACTGAATGGGGTATGGGCTAAAATGAGGCTCTAAAACACTGTACTAGATCATCCAAACTCTACAACAAACACATGCATCAAAATTCTTCTTGAAACAGCACTTACTCTTTGCACCTTCCAATTAAAATCACCATGTTCATGAAGAACAAAACTTTGCATATTAACCAACAAAGCACCATCCTATAATTCTAAGGCAGTGTTTCCATGAAGATAGGTGAACAAACAGCATACATTAACCCTACCTCTCAGCAGCTCCTCTTTCCTAGTTTGGCTTTTCATTTCCTCTGTGCCCTGTCTACTTCATTATTTTTATCATTCTTGCCTCTCTACCACTTCTTCATTTTCTGTTTACCAGACATTTCCCTTGATTTAATAGGAAACATAGCCCATCTGCCTATAACCCAGGTGACAATTTGACCACTTCCTGGTAAGAACAGATGTTACTCAGTAATATAGATAAATCTTGCAGTTAATGCTATTGTAGTCATTTATATATATATATATGACACACACCCGGCAATCAAATCTATGCATGGAAATGTTAAAACTTTGACTCACTCACCCTGAGTTAAAATTTAGCATTAAACATTAGCAACAACATCGGGGGCACTGCTATTTAAGTAAGACACTTGAACATAGCAAAATTAATTTTGTTTGTTTTTATTAATACAGAACATACTAACAGAAAGTTATTTTACTGTAATCAAGGTTACAAATAAACTTACTAACCAATAAACAAATAATATTCCTTTGATTCTCCTCCTGGATGAATAATTCTCTATTCCGTAAGTTAGTTTTATCAATTTATTTTAAAACTATCTTACTATTTCAATGAAATTTCTTAGCTTTTACTAATTAAATAATTCCAGTTAATAGAAAATAAAATAGCTTCAACCATATATATTATAATTCATCATGTACATACTCCAAAATCTCCAGAATTTAATTAGGAAATTTAAAGAACTTTTTAAAGTATGTCTTAGGAAATTCAACCAAAACAATTGGTGCCTTAACGAAAGAGAAGGTGTGTATACACATCCATATTTGACCTATATGCAAACATTGAATATAGAGAAAATGAAGGTACTATTTTCCAAACTTTCTGCAATGTCGTATTAGGACTTAAACCAAAACACTTACCTGAAAAACAAAAACAGCTTGAGGTATTTCCAATGCTGAAGCAAATTTCTGAATGTTAAATATCACAAGAATGAAAACAGTCTCCTATGAACATTTACATCTGGTTTACAGCTGAAGGAGAAGCTCAAGATCTGCCAAGAAGTTTTCCCATCTCACCTATGTTCTTTCATCCCTTATGAAGTGTAAGCTTCAAGGGAAGTGATCACATGTAAAAACATACCAAGTGAGTTGGGGTTCTTAACTACAACATCTTAAACAGAAAGAGGAATTTTAAATTCTCCTGAGACCTAGTTGACCTCTTCAAACATGAGCATTAATCCCTATGTTAGACAAGGTAAGCATGTCCTTTGAAATCAAAACTAAGCTTCACAAAGACCTGTACTGGAGAAACTGAATACATGAGCCACCTCACCAAAGATGGTACTTGAAGCCTTTACACACGACACACGAAAATGATGAAGTGTTTTATTTAGATTTGGTCTTTCTTCATCTTTTTGTAAGTCTGAATCCTGAAACGTTAACAAGTCATTATATTCATACATCTTGTAAACCCTTTCTTCACACAATAGGCACACATATATAGCACATATGTCAATATAATATTATCAACACAGCATAAACATTTAAGCAGTAGACACACTTCACATGAAAGAGGCTCTATGCATCATATGGCCTACCTCAACAAAAAGCAAACATTAGAATGCCACTTCAGCAGTTACAGTGCTGATATGATCAATATAGCTAGTTTGTTTTATACCCGTCATATATATTCATAACTCATCCATAAGGAATAAGCAAGGACAAAGACTGTTCTTTAAATAAAAAGTTATGTGCCAACTTCAAAAAATATACTAACCAGACATCGGCATTCAAAAGCTAGGTTGAATAGGACTGGCCTTGATGCACATGCAGTAATTTTGTTTTCAGAATATAAAATTAAATGGTAATGTCAGCGGTATTACTACTGTTTCTATATTTATGATTAATTACTAGCAGTACAACTCCCAGAAGGAAGGAGATGGATCCAATAGCGATGTAAGCAATCCCCAAAAATGGATTTTTTCCTCCCATCCATGAAATAGTGCTTAAGATCATCCGTTTTCTTCCATCAAAAGAATGGACAGGGTAATCTGAAGAGTGTATAGGAAGACTTTTCCATGTCTAGTTACTTGATTTTTAAAATACAACTTAAAAAGTTGGCATTTAATTGCTTGTAATTGCATTTAATTGACATTTAATTCATTGGTATAATTCTATGATACACAGGCACCTTACTCATATATGTTCTGAATCAAAATCATTATATAATTATTATCTTGAAGAACTGATTTAGCAAATTAAATGTTAGTAGTAAAAGGCAATATAGTTTGCAAACAGAAATAATCAAATCTAACGGTTATGTTGTTTCTCAGGTACTTTTGCTCTCAATACACGAGGGGCAAAAAGCCACAAAGAAATAAAATAAGAAAAAATATTTCAAATGAACAGCAGTGAAATCCAGAGAGGAAGAGAAGGTTGACAGACCAGGAAACAATGAAAGAATGAAGGGATTAGAGATCTTTGTGAATTCAAAGAGCATGTGTAGCAAAAGTCTAGTTATTTAAATATGAGAGGACTCAGAGTACAGGGTAAAAAAAGTTTTAACTTGCTGATTTGCAATAATGATAAAACTCATGGTGTGACAGAGAGGTGATGGCTAAAACAGAGGTGAAGGGTGGATTGTTAAAGAGATTTAAGAAATGGGACACCAGTATATTGGATGAGCTACTGTGTTTCTCCGAAAATAAGACCTAGCCGGACCATCAGCTCTAATGTATCTTTTGGAGCAAAAATTAATATAACACCGGGTCTTATATAAGAGCCGGTATTATATACTGTATTATATTACATTTTATATTATATATTATATTATGTTATTTTATATTATATTATATTATATTATATTATATTATATTATATTATATTATATTATATTATTATTCCCGGTCTTATATTATAGTATATAAGACTGGGTCTTATATTAATTTTTGTTCCAAAAGACGCATTAGAGCTGATGGTCAAGCTATGTCTTATTTTCGGGGAAATACCGTATCTACATGGACCAGGTCTAGGATTTTAGCAATAGTTAGACCTGAAAAGAAGACAGAACTAAGTTCTTCTGTGAAAGGTTTACAACCTTTCCCAAAGCATCTTTTGAATCAAGTGTTAGGTCCCATCTGTTTCTCTGGGATACTGCAACTCTCCAAATGGCAGGCTCAGCTCTACTAGTTTCTTAAATCCACTTACACTGATTGAGGTAGGAATGATGACAAGAGCTCTAACTAACATACTCTGGGGGACACAGTCTCAAATCATCCATGCTAGTCTCTCTGTATCACAAACCTAAAAAATGAGTTTCTTCCCTAATTCTAATATCTAGTTCCCACCTTATAACTAATTTTGATAATTAACCCTTGATGCTTTGCAGGCCCATACTCCCATCTTATCAATCTTCAAGATATTCTACAGTCTCCTGACAGTTCTCTCAATGCCTGGGTTGCAAACTGTCTGTCAACGAAGAATTCCTGAGTGTTCCGATGACTTTCCTTTATTGTACTCTAGGCTTCAGTTTTGGATACTGTGACACAGCTGCAGTCTACTTTAGCGATAGCCTCAGGATAATGTTCATTCTACCCGCACCTAAACTGGGTCTGTCTGTCCAAAACTACTCTTATGTGGGCTGAGTGTCAATAAGTTGATCACTTTCAGGCTGTCTCTATCAGGTCATATTCAGTGGTGTACTGCGGTGCAAAATCAAGAGACTAAGGATCCAAAAAGACCATTACTCTGAAATGAAGTCTATTATTAGGTTGGTGCAAAAGTAATTACGGTTTAAAAGGTTAAAAATAATTGCAAAAACTGCAATTACTTCTGCACAAACCTAATAATTTAATCATTTACTACTACTCCAATATAAAACCAAAACTATACACTTATGGCTAATTTGGATTATGAAAAATCAAAAGTGCGAACATCAGCAAACATTTAAAGGCTAATATTTGAGAAACTTTTCATTCATGAGATATACAAGAATGTGCTAGATATTAATCATGTAAGGACTTTGTTTAGAATAAAAGGTAGTGTCCAATATTTCCGTCTTAGGAAAGGCTGCATCTAGGCTGATATGGATTGATTTAAACTAGCTAGGGATGCAGCCTATAGTGGTGGTTGATGATAAAAATCATGGCCTTTGGAGTCAAGAGCTTGACCATGAGCCCCAACCCTTCTACTTATTTCCTATGTAAACTCGGGTAAGTGACCGTATTTTGCCATGCATAATGCGCACCACATTTTTGGCCCAAACTTTCAGGAAAAATCTTTCGTTATAATTTTTTAATTCAAATGTTTATTTGTTTACACTTAGGTACTTGTTTTTGTATTATAAAGAAATTTTAGCATTTATTTTTTTAACATATTATGGTACAAGAAATTTTATGTAACAAATAATACAAAATACAAGAACAGATACAAGGTACAAGAAATATTATGTACTGGTAACAAATTTACGATATTTACCTACCATAGAAGGCCAAGAACTCTTTGTTGTTACAAGTTCATCGTAAGTTCAACAAAACCGATTATCCTATTCCAGGGTATTATTTTGCATATAGATATCATTATTGATTTCTAGAGTTACACTTTTAACTCACAAGCATACATAAAATAATTTAAAACATTTACATATTTACGGAATTAGTACTACCCATGTATAATGCGCATCGTTATTTTTCCCTCACAGATTTGGACAAAAAAGGATGCATTATACACACAAAATACGGTACTTAAATGCTCTATGTTCCTGTATCCTTATCTATGACATGGGGATGATAACTACCTCATAAAGCTTGAAGTAATGCATGGAAAGTACTTAGTACAATGTTGACATACAGTCAGAAGGAAAGAAATGATATTTAATAGCACTGAAAAGTACATCTAAATTATTAATGTGGCACAATCCAGCTAATGATAAAAATGTTTTGGTACTATGAACAGAGCAATAATTAGAAACAATTACGTTGATATGAATTAACATACCTGCTAATTTGTAATATGTAAAAATACATATTAAAACAGCCCAGTACCACCAACACTTATTCAGTGTTAGGTATACTCATCAGCCTTTGCATTCAGCTCAGTCACAATCTCCTTTGTAAAAATATCTAGCTTACTGGTAAATCTAGCACTTATATCTTACATAATTTTTCCAAACAAGATGCTTGAACCGTAGTACACAGTATATAAAAATTTAAGACATTTCTGGAAGGTATAAATTAAAAGATACTTTCTTATATATATGAATACACTTTATAAAAAATGCAGAGATCAAAACTAAAACACAAAGTAGCATACCACATAACTTAGATAAGGTTGGACTACACTCTTTGAATTCTATAAATCTGGGCACATGCCAAAAAAGGATACTGTATGTGATATTCAAATAGTATTGTCCAGCAGGTAATGTTGGATGTAAATCACTTTTTCGCTCTATTAGACGATATAATTTACGAAAAGTAGGTAATGCTGCAGTACGCATCCAAACAATAAAATCCTCATTTATGAACCCGTTATTATCTTGGTCAGAATCCAGCATGTATACTGGTTTAACCCAGTTTACTGGTTTTGTTGTACCTTAAATAGGAGGTGTGGGAATGGGGGAGACAAAATATTCAGTTATGTTAAGAGTTTCACTGAAAATTCACACTCTAATAAAAGAAACATATGCAATACACAATCT
The DNA here is from genome assembly GCF_036562045.2 of Rhinolophus sinicus. Taxonomy (NCBI): domain Eukaryota; kingdom Metazoa; phylum Chordata; class Mammalia; order Chiroptera; family Rhinolophidae; genus Rhinolophus; species Rhinolophus sinicus. The sequence goes on from NC_133755.1 coordinate 112,941,263, forward strand.
GAATATTTTTCTCATTTTCAAAGGTATAAATATATTTATTTTCTAAGTCTTCAAATCTAGAGAAAAACCAATTCTTTGTGAAACGATGTAACATAATTACATAGATTTGATTGATATCTCAATTAAGAGAATACTGAAAACAGGCTATTTAGAGTATATACCAAAAGGCAGATTATTTAATGCAAAGATATAATGGTAAAAAACATTACACTGTGAAATTAAAGAGGCATAGAAATAAAAATAAATTTGGATTTATAATTATAATAAATTGGGGTTTAAAAGAAACATTGTTGCAGTTTTAAAAGATTATGGCTAAAATGCTTCTAAGAAAAACCAGATAAATTCAGTTAAAAGTACATATTTCCTTTAGAATTTCAGTACATTAGAACAGACTACATATTTTACTTTACCGTATATGAAGATAAGAAAAGTAGTTGTTTTTTAAAAAGCATAAACTTCCTTAAGATTCTAAAGATAGAAAATTTTAGGTACTTTATTAAAAATCCTAAGTTTACATTATGTTTTAAAGACCCATTAGTAATATTTTACCTTTGAATCGTTCTTCTAGGGGGATGTCTCCTCCAGGGGGATTTCTGAATTTCACATTTTTATCTGTCCACCAAGCAATACCTTTCTTTTTCAAAGGAATAGATGTCAAATAAGATCCATTGCCGACCAGAAACAATTCTAATGTATCTAAACATAAGAAATGGAAGATATTGCTAAATATCCATTGAAAATCTATAGTACCTGCTTTACTCTATGAGAAATGAGGATCTGGTATTTGCTCCCAAAAGTGGTTGTTAACAGAGCAGGCATATGATGTACAGTTGCTCAATTATTTGTATGTGAATTAACTATTTTAACTTTATAATCCCAGATGGACTTTTCTTCCCTCAATACAGTTCTAGGTCACTTTCCTATATGGCTCGCTGATATGTTATAAGGTCAAATGTTTTAATATTAACCCAAATAAAACAATTTGCAAGGTAAATCTGTCCCTTCTGCTTTTCTTTAAAAAAATGCATTCTGTAAATAAATAGCTTCTGAACTATCCATTTCTCTATTTGCAGTGTCCAATACGGTAGCCAGTGGGTACAAGGCTACAGAGCCTTTGAAAATAATAGCTGGTCCAAATGAATATGGTTTATAAATGTATAATATACATTAGTACAAAAAAATAGAATATAAAATCTCAATAACTTTTATACACTACATATAATTTATGTTGAAATGATAATGTATGGGGTATACTGGGTTCAATAAAATATACTATTAATTTCACTTGTTGCTTTTTATTGTTTTTAATGTGATGACTAGGAAACTTAAAATTATATACATGTCTCACATTTATGGTTCACATTATATCAGAAAGTGCAGCTCTAAATGATCAACTGTAGCTTCTTTTTAATGGTATATGTATTCAAAGTTGGTGGGAAAAGAAGCCTGGCTTTTATTTTATCATATATGAAAGAGGGAAGTTAGCACAATGTCTCTCCTTCTTTCTTCCCAGAAACAGAAATTTATTCTTAAAGTATAAGAGTTCTCAAAAGGAAGTCATAAAACATTACAATACCCCACTGAATTACTAATTGATATATTTATCTTAAGGTTGTTGAATTTCTCAATTTCATTCATGTTTACTAGACTATCAAACCCGTAATTAGATTATATAATTCAAATATTCCTAATTATATGTCTATATGTGTATTTTGTATCTATATCATACCATTAAACATGCTGTTGGCAATAGCTCCGCAAGGAGCAATTGGTTTGTCTTCATTTCTTCTATAAGGCTCACATTCCTTACTGGGATTCTGATGTTAAGAAGGAAAAAAGAGAGAAATTATTACCCAGGCTTCCAGGAGAACTGTGAGCTAGCCCTAATCACTGATTAAAAATTAAATCCCTACATGTTTCTCACTTGTAATGCATATGAGTCTGTATTATAAATAGACTATAAACAACGTCACGTTTAAATACTCAAACACATACCTTAACATCACTGTATTATCTTTTTAATGTAACTTTTCTTTGCATATATTTTGGCATACAGGTATATTATCAAATTGACTTTTTGATTTTCATACCAACACAGAAATCATAACCACAAGAAAAATTAAGAAGCAGCCTACTGTCAATCTAGTTGTGACATAATGAAAGGAATCTTAATTAAGCCGGAAGTAAAGACACTGGAGGTTCTAGTTCCAGCTATGTACTATGAGACTTTGGGCAAGTCTCTTGATTTATCTGGGCCTCGCTTATAAAATAAACATGTTCAACTAGATAATCTGGAATTTTGTAATCTTGGGTTAAATCCCATGCCACGGTAAAGAGTGAAGGAGGGAAGGAAGGAAGGAAAGACTAATACATATTCCTAGAATATACCAACCTTCTCTAAATTGTGCACCTGGGTACAAGGAAAACAAAATTACTGGCAAGTCAAGCAGCAATTACCTGTCCTCCAGATTTGGTCTGACATAACCCCTACTGAAGCTCTCAAGGAGCTACGGCAAAACCAAGTACGAGATTAGGTGCATATCTGAGTTGTCCTGTGACTCCAAGGCCACATTAAGCCATGTCTCAAAATACATAATCTTTAATATTTGGCTTCTCAGCATTTTTGATCCCTATGCCATCTAGATTTATAAAGTTAGAACTCTTGAGACTATGAATATAGACAACATATAACTGGTTTATTACTATTTGAGTGTTCTAATGAAAACTCTGATTTCAAAAACAAGGTTATCTTATGTAAATAAACTCTAAATAGGGCAAATATGTTCTAGCCATTAAATTCTTAAGCAAGTTTTAAAAGAAAGGGAAATATTATTTACTACCTGTGCATCGGGTACTGAACTAAGCAATGCTGGGTACTCTGCAGTAACTGGCTTAGGAAAGCCAATGAGTAAGTACCTAATATGTACCATGTACCATGCAAGGTGCTAGAAACGGGGGGAAAAAAAATGAAGTCGGTGCTTTTAAGTGGCTTACAATATAACAGAGGAAACAGATCTGTACACAACCAATGATACTATGAAATAAGAGCCATGATAAAGGTGTCTATATTCATTCAACATGCATTTATCAAATGCCTTCCATGTACTAGGCGCTGGCTAGACACAGGCTAGGCACTTGGTATTTGGTAATTGAAGGAATTCATGCTCCCTGCCCTCATAAGCTAACAGTGTAGTTGGGAAGACAGAAGATAAGTAAGTACACACATGTAATTATAAATTGTAATAAGTGTGACAAAAATGCTATGCAAGTAATTAATGGGGGGAGGACAGGAAGAGCTACTTTAGAATCTATGATAAGGAAATGTTTGTCTCTGGAGGTAGTATCATACAAGTCAAGACCTAGAGTAGGAGATAGCCTTATGAAGAGCAGGCAGAAGAGAGTTTTAAACATAGAGAACAGTACATGCCATTGAGAAAGAACTTGATATTTCTGAGAAGGTGAAAGGTAAATGCAGTTAGAGTACGGCAACAAGAAAGATAACATATGATGTGACTGGAGAGTTATGCATAGCTCAGATCATCCTGAGATTTTACTCTAACTGCTGGTAAACCATTGACAGATTTTAAGCAGAGAAGTGGTATTTATTCTTTTAAAGATCACTATAGCAGCTAGGTAGAAAATGACCTAGAAAAGAAGGGCAAGAATGGATGATGTGAGGAAACAGGTTGTTAAGCAAAGTGAGAAGTGACTTGGAACAGGATATGAATGAAATAAATATATAAAGACGTTATTTTGCATCAAAAGGCACTAAAGAAAACAGCAGGCCTTGAAATGAGAGGACCTCTAGGGAAAGAGTAAGAACTACATTCTAAGCAAATAAAATGTAAATGCCCAAGTGGGCAGATTACTTCTGCCACCAGACATGGTTAGGCAACAGCATACATGGCCCAGGGCAGCCAGGCCAAAGGTACATTAAAGATACAGTGTAAAACAATGACACTGAAGTGCTACGTTGATACTAGATTGTGAAGAATTTTACACATAGCGTTAAGTAACTTGGACTTCAACCTGTCCATCTCAAAAATTTAAAAATTTTTAAGTCACCTGGTCTTGAAATCATACATTTCAATCTCATCCAGGGATCAATAAATGACAGCCTGCAGGCAAAATCTAACAACTACCTGTTTTTGTAAACAAAATTTTATTGGAATACAGCTACACCCATTCATTCAATTATTGTCTATAGTAGCTGTTTCCATTCTACAATGGCAGAGGTGAGTAGCTACAATAGAGGCCACATGACCTACAAAGCTGGAAATATTTATCATCTGGCCCTTTACAGAAAAAAACTCATCAATCCCTAGTCTAGCCTAAAAGCTCTGCTTGCAGTTTGTTAAGAAAAGAATCAATTTCAGCTTCTTTCACCCTCAGTGAAGAGAGCTTGTATCTAAACAAATTGTGAATCAACCACCACTTCTGGGTCTTTGAACACAACCCATCTCCAACCCCAATCAACAAATTGAGAGTGGCTTAGGAACTTGGTGTGTCTCACAGAATATCACCTTCTCTGGATTTGAGTTCTAAAAATTGGATCCCACAGAGTATAAACGCCACTATTTTGGATTGCAAATATTATAGACCTAACCAGAATCTTTAAATAGACTTGTTATGTCTTAAGGTCCCCAACATCAAGAACTAGCAACAGAACCAGTCAAGACAGTCCAGAGCAGCTATATGCTTATCAGGACCATTCTGGTCACAATATGATCCCAAATTGCATTCTAAGAGATTCACCATTTTTAAGAGATCCTAGATTGCTCTGGGACTCTGAAGGTTTGTCGCATTGGCAGCAGTAACATAAAATACTTGTACATCAACCGCTATAGGAAGTTGAACAACGGTCAGGAAACTAAGATCCACTAGTCCACAGATTCCCAAACCAGGCTGGGCATCAGAAGAAGAGCTTATTAAAAATAGATTATTTTAGAGCTCCACCCCTGCAGACAATTGACATATTAGACTTCCAGAATCTGTGAATTAGAATTCCAGAATCTGTGTTTTCAAAAAGCTCCTCAGACAGTTTTTCAGTAACCTACCCTTTGGACTTGACTACTCAGGCTTCCCAGAAGTTAAAAAATCGAGAGCATGCATACATGTTCAATTCTAAAACACAATCTCAGAAATTAAAAGTAGTTTAGTCACATATTCTTATAATATAATAATAATGAACAAACACAAATAGAACAAATTATATACCCAGAATGCCAGGTCCATCAAAATTCCATTACAAATAGGTTAATAAAGCAAAAATCCCAATGACATTACCAGAAACGAGCAAGCAGTAATGTGTCCTCTGGCTGTAAGAAATCATTAATCTGTGTAAATTCCACGGGAAAAAATTTTTTAACTACAAACCTTCACTAAACAAACTGTAAGGGGAAAGTAACACTTTCATGTCATCCTAACAATATTAAAATTAACATTTCTAACTGAACAATTATCACATATACTTATTTCATAGGTACCACATTTTCTTAGTCCATCATTTTACTTACAAGTAAAGCACTAGAATCTCCATTTAGTTGACTATCATCTCGAGATTTCACATAACGACGATGGTTTTGATAGAAATTCGACAGTCCATAATACATAAATACATTGCCCTAGAGAAACATAAAGGGAAAAAAAAACTCATATAAAACTATTAAGTTTAAAATTGCGTCATTCATACATAAAAGCTATATAATTGTGGACTTTACTACTTCAAAATTTGTGAAAACTTAAAACAGGTACTGGGGTGAATTCTACCAGTACTTAGCAATACACAAGTAAAATGGTACAAATTTTAAGTTAAGGTTAAAGGTGGTATGTTACAAAAATCCAAGAGTAAATTTTGAAACCATCCTTAAAGACGTCAAAGAAGTACTATTTAGATATTTTTTTTAAACCCTATTCTAATTGATCTACTTTCAATTTAAAACTTTCTCTAATTCAGACTGGTCTTCAGCCAATTAGCATCAACTTTTCAAAGGGATAATGGTGAAAACTTCACTTTTTACCCAAGTAATTCTGAACATGAATTAGGACATAGTGAATTTCTCCACAGAATGCTATCTAATATTAGTAATTAATAATTAGTAAAGTATCTATGATAATGAGTCACTCTGTAATAATCAACAAAAGTATGTAAATGTATTCAGTGGAGCCAATTTGGAAATAACACTACAATTTGGAAATACACTACAATTACTTAGAAGGTGCCATGAAGCCATCTTGAATGACTAAGATTTTTAGAAGTAGCAAAAACATGAGGCTATTTTCTCCTTCATTTTTGCTACTTCTATCATCTATAATGTTATCCTCAATTAAAAGGAATGCAAGAAAAAAGCAATTCAGTAACACTTTAAGTATGCTTTTACTTGATTTGTTTTCATATATAATACAAAGCTTGATTTTCAAATGTCAAATTTATACAAACTTTCCCATTCTATGTAAAGAAAATGTTTACATGGAAACCATTTATTTATCAAAATTATATCACAGAAACAAAGAATATGCTTTAAAAAATATCAATTAAGAACTACAGTAAATTCAAGGGGGATCAAATATTTGGTGATGGAAGGAGAACTGACTCTCGGTGGTGAACACACAATGGGATTTATAGATGATGTAATACAGAATTGTACATCTGAAATCTATGTAATTTTACTAACAATTGTCACCCCAATAAATTTAAATAGAAAAAAAAAAAAGAACTACAGTAAACTCAACTTACAAACTGAAAGAGAGCCTTTCAATGAGTACTGAGACAAAAATAACTTACTTGAAGTTGTCTGAAAAGGCTTTAGTCCAGTGCAAAGTTTTGGCTTATGAAGGGACACAGAGCCCACAAAAGAATGAATGTGAAGATGATCGCCTTTGCAGAAGAGACGTTCTAAAATAACTGTTTTTTTTAATGAGGGAGGAAACTAATGGAGCTTCTGAATCATTACAAGTCTCTTTCATTTCTTTAATTACGCCTGTTCTGACAAAAAGAACTTAATGCAACTTGATAGTTTGTCCATCACATGGAAAAAGAATAGAAGTTTTATTCTGTTTTAAATTTATAGAAGTTTTATTCTGTTTTAAATTTATATGTTATTTCTGCTGAAAAGAAAGTAAAATAATTAAATTTCTGTCTTCTCCCAAATTTACTGTCTCGCTTTTTGGTTTGCTTTTTTTTTAAAGGCAGCCTTATTGTCCTTTATTTCAGTTCAAGTGCATCTAAAACAGCAATCATCTGCCAGAGACTACAAAAGTCATCAGTATCTTTAAGAAAATTCTAAAGTGTTAAAGCACTTTTGCTCCTTGAAGAATAAAACAATAAATTTTAAACTCAATTTGCAGGTAAAGGAGGGCACAAACTGGTCTTGCTATCCCTATTCTGAATCTTTATGTCCTTTAGTATCTGCTCAGTTCCAAGAATGGCAGATAAGTGTGAGTGCAAAAGACGCAGACAGACTACACACAGAGATGTTCTAACTGCTTATTATTAAGATATAAAAGATCAATAAGGTTTCACTATTTGCATTTGGATAATGTTTCATATCTGATAGAAAAATGATGGGTGAATTAGTATTTATTTTCCAAAGTAAAGCTTGTTTTAGTATTAAAAGTAGGCAAAACAATCTGAACAATAATTTTTAAAATACAAGTAAATGTAGATATAAACTTGATCACTACTGATTTATACAATTTTATTGATTTATAAAATTTCCCAGTGAGAGGATAAATATGGTATTTTAAATTTAGTTAATAAAGTACTATATAAAAGTAGTATATAAAGTACTATATAAAAGAAACTATTTAAATACATGTAGTTAATTACCAAACAGCATAACGCAATCAATAGCCAAACAAAACAATCTTCCTCAAAAGTATATGGATTCCAATAAATTCAAGTGACTGCTCTACCAAAAAATAATAATAACTAGCAAAAAAATAATAAAAATATGGCATTAATATTTTCTAATACATTACTTGGGAATACAAACCTCAAATGACTGTTCCAATGTGAAGTTAATGGCACAAACACAAGATGTCACATTTGGAGATAAACATTTATTGCAGGGACTAGAAGGGTCTGTTCCGGTATAATCAATCTGCAAGAGAAAAATAGAACTAAGCACTTCCTGGGAGAAAGTGGGTACATTCCAAAATAACTTGCTATTAGAGGGAAAAATGTGTCCAATGAAACAACCTATAGCCCAGGGGGAAAAAACTGTTTTTAAGGTCATCCGTTTGTTTTGACAGTGTAAAAACTGGCAAGACCCGTATGTTATTCAACTGGCTCATTTTTCCAAATAAATTCTTGTCTCCTTTTTACCCAAAGAAATTCATTTATGCATCAAAACCATAAATATAAAATTAAAACTTCATGATGTATAAAGATTTAAAGACCTATAACATCTAAATAATTGTGAACAAAAGGGGGCTATATAATAAACCTGACAAGCTCAGGGGGGGCCACAGGGAGGCCTGACAAGCTCAATGATCAAAAGCAGCCACACAGGATGGTCTGATTATAAATTCCTAATTGGTCAGGGAATGGCAGGTAGTCACATCCCAGGCCTACAGCTTCCCTAGCATAGGTCAATCTTTACCTTAAGTGAATTGTCCGTTGTTCTTATGCATTTAGGAGGTCAGAGTAATCTTTTCAAGATGCCTTGAACACAACCAAAGATACCAGAGCACAAGACCATAGAATCCCTCATTGTTTCTTGTTCCCCGAATGCCATCTCTACGTACTGTAAATGTTAATTATTAACTATCCTGTACCACTCATGTAAAAGTATGTGCTTCTCCATTCTGCTTTTTATCCAATTCTAGACATTTCCTCTACTTGGCTTTCTCCTGCCTCCTTGATCTACCACCAAGAGATTTTATGTAACTTTCCTTACTTTTCTCCTTTGATTGTAAATACAAAAAAGGAACTGCAAATTGCCATTCTACGGGAGCATTTTTTCAGTCAGTTGAGATTTTGCTCCTGGGCATGTCCTCAAAATTTGGCTCAGATAAACTCTTACAAGATTTTTCTATAGGCTGGACATTCTTCTGTTGACATAATTAAAATATCAGATTAATACAAAGATCAGTAAATCAGTTATTGCTCTTAAATCTTCTAATCTTAAATACTTTCAGTCACCTCAGCTTTCCACAGTACATTTTCAAATTAAAAAAAAAAAAAAAAAAAAACACTATTAGGTTTCTCAAGAGCTACCATTTGTTCAAACCCTGGTCTTGTATAATAAAGAATTAGCCTTGTCTTTGTCCTGGGTTCCTTGGCAGGGAGGTTCTAAAACCCTTGGAATTTCCCCAGTGACAGGAGTGTATCTGTTTTTGATAATCCCTTTGATTCACACTAGCGTTTATGCTAATAAGATGGCTAAGGATGGGGGCTGGTCACCATTAAGATTAGATGTGACTAGGGACGGCAGCCCAGCCCAGCCCAACTTCTGAGGAGAGGAGGAAGGCTGGAAACTTAGTTCAATCATGTGGCCAACGTTTAATCAATCATGGCTATGTCATGAAATGTCAATAAAAATCCTGGGCACAGGGGAGCTTCCTGGTTGGTTAATCCACTGAAGTGTCAGGAGAGTGATATGCTCTGCTTCTATAGGGAGAGGCCTCTGCATTCAGGACCCTTCCAGATCTCTCTCTTTATTTAGCTGGTCCTAATTTATATTGTTTATAATAAAACTGTAATCCTAGATATAGCACTTTCCCGAGTTCTGAGAGTCACTCTAAGAAATTATTAACCTGAAAGGGATCACAGGCAACCCTGGATTTACAGCCAGTAGGTCAGAAGCATAGGTGGCCTGAAGACCTCTGAACTTGCAACTGGCTTATGGAGTGAGGACAGTCTTGTGAGGGGGGTTCTTGGAATCCCCGCCCCAGATTTGTAGTTACTTAGGCAGAAGTGTGGGTAGCCTGGAGATGTGACTTACAGCTTGTGTCTAAAGTGGTGGCAGTCTTGTTGGGGACCATGGCCTTCCACCTGTGGAATGTGATGACAACTCAGGGTGATAGTGTCAGAACTGAATTGCAGGACACCAGCTGGTGTCAGAAGACTGGGCCTAATAGCTAAATGAGAGCCTTTGTTTCCATTATAAGAATTTTTGAATAGATTTTATTTTTCAGAGCAGTTTTAGGTTCACAGCAAAATTGAGTAGAAAGTACAGAGTTCTCACATACTCTCTGCCCCCCACACACGCACAGCTTCCCAATTATCAACATCCCCACCAGAGTGGTACATGCTTTACAATTAGTGACCGTACGCTGACACGTAATAATCACCCAAGACCACAGGTTACATTAAGAGTCTCTCTTGATGTTCCATATTCCATGGGTTTTGACAAATGTGTAATGACATGTATACACCATCATAGTATCATACAGTAGGGTCACTGCCTTAAAAATCCTGTCTATTCAGCCCTCCCTCCCCATTAACCCCTAGTAACCACTGATCTTTTTACTGTTTTCACAGTTTTGCCTTTTCCAGAATGTCATATAATATATATAGTATATAGCCTTTGTCAGATTTGCCTTTTCACTAAGTAATATGCATTTAGGGCTCCTCCATGTCTTTTCATGGTTTGAGAGCACTTATTTTTTAGCATTGAACATTATTCCATTTCCTGGATGTACCACAGGTTATTTATTTATCCATTCACCTACTAAAAGACATTGTGAAAATTAAACACAAACCTCATTTAAAATGGAGTCGGGAAAAGAACTCTAACTCACTACTGATCCCCACGGGGAAAGACAGTACCTTGCAACTCCAACAGAAAGTGGTACTACTTTACTGCCTCAGCAGGAGGAAGCCAAGATTCCTCCGTGCCTGGTAGCAGCTCAGCCAATGGAAGATAGCCATCGCAGCCAAGAAAAAGCCACTACACTTCAAACTTTCAGTTCCCTCTAATACACTCTTCATTTACAACAGCCTCTCCCAAGTCCATAAAAGATCGTTCCTCTCCTTTGTTTCTCTGTACTTGCTCACCCTGAACTGCAATTCTTTATTGTTCCCGAATAAACCCATTTTGCTGGAGCAATATCTGGCTGTCTATTTGTTTATGGTTAACAGCACCTTGACTGCTTCCAGGTTTTGGCAATTATGAATAAAACTGCTATAAACTTTCGTGTGTAGGAATTTGTGCAGACAGAAGTTTTCCGTCTATTGGGTAAATAACAAGGAGTAGGAATGATGAATGTTATGGTAAGAATATGTTTAGTGCTATAAGAGACTGCCACACTGTCTTCCAAAGTGGCTGTACCATCTTGCATTCTCACCAACAATGAATGAGTTCCTGTTGCTCCAAAATCTCTCCAGCACAGGATGCTGTCAGTGTTTTGGATTTTTACCATTCTGACAGGCATGCAGTGGTATCTCGTTTTAATTTGCTATTTCCTAATGATATATGACGTGAAGCATTTTTCATATGCTTATTTGCCACCTGTACATTAGGGACTAAATATTTGTGCCCCCCACCCCAAATTCTTAAGTTGAAGCCCTAATTCCCAATGTGATAGTATTTGGAGATGGGGGCCATTGAAAGGTAATTAGACAAGGTCATGAATGCAGGGCCCGTATGATGGGATCAGTGCCCTCATGAGAAAAACAAGAGAGACCAGAGCGTTTGTTCTCGCTCCCCTACTCTCTCTCCCCATCCCATGTGAGGACAAAGAGAGAAGGCAGCCGTCAGCAAGTCAGAAAAGGGTTCTCACCAGGAAGTGAGGAAGTGAATCTGCCAGCACCTTGATCTTGGACTTCCCAGCCTCCAAGGCTGTGATAAATATGTCTATTGTTTAAGCCCCCAGTCTGTGATACATGTTTTTAAGCAGCCCAAGAAGCTAACACAGATTTTGCTACCAGAAAGTGGGGTACTGCTGTAACAAACACCTAAAAAGACAACAGTGTCTGTAGGAGTGGGTAACGGGTAACGGATAGAGACTGGAGATTTGAGACGAATGCTAGAAATATGGATATTGAGGCTGATTCTGGTGACACCTTAGAAAGAAATGAAGAGTTAGAGAGAAAGCTTCCATCTCTCAGAGAATACATAATCATGAACAGAGTATTGGTAGAAAGGGGATCCTTGTTATAAAAAGTGGCAAATAAAAAACCTGGCTAAACTGTATTCTAGTGTTTTGTGGAAGGTAGAACTTGTGAGGAATGAAACTGGATATTTAGTTAGGAGACTTCTGAGCAGTGTTAAAGGGGTGGCTGGGTTTCACCTGACTGTTTATAGTAAAATGCAAAAAGAGTGAAATGAATGGAGAAGGAATACTGTTAAGCAAAAAGAGACCAAAACTTAAAAATTTGCAAAACTGGCAAGTCTATCCATATTGCAAAATATGAGAATGCTTGTTTTGTAACGAGTACTAGGGTATAGCTGAACAACTAACTATTTGATAAAGAAATCAGTGAGGGTATGAACCAATGACCTCATTAGCCATTCGAGCAGAATCACTGTCAGTTTGAAATGAAGGGGAAACAGAAGGGACAGAATTAAGTAAGACTACAGGACTTCTTAGTTCCTACACGTCTGGACTGTAGAGCCATTTGGCTGCAAACATGCACTGTTCTTCAATACAAAGAAAGATCTCAAAGGTGGTTTACAGACCATCAGGGCTACATCCTCAGTTCAAAGGCCAGATGGCAGCAACCCAGAGCCTTGGAGAGCACTGCTGCCCCAGTGGGTCCTGAAGGCAACGTATCAAACCAAAGAGGATTGTTCTCTAGCCTCAAGATCTATTGGTATTTGCCTCACTAGGTTTTGGAGACTTGTTTGGAACTTGTCATCCCTTTTTTCCTTTAATTTTCTCCCCTCTCAGATAGACAAATCTACATTATGTCTGTCCTTCCATGGTATTTTGGAAGCATATAACTTTTCTGGTTTCATAGGTTCACAGCTGGAGAGAAATTTTGCCTGGGAATAAATAGTACCTCGTGTCTCAACCCTACCTGATTAAAATGGTATTTAAGATGAGATTTTATAGACTTCAGAGTGATGATTTTGGGGCTGCTGGGATAGAATGAAAGTATCATGCTTGTGAGAAGGATGGGAATTTGAGGAGCACAGGGGTGGAATGCATGAACTAAATGTTTGTGTCCCCCAAAATTTTATATATTGAAACCCAAAACCTGCAATGTGATGACATTTGAAGCCGGGCCTTTGGGAGGTAATTAGGTTTAGATGACGTCATGAGGGTTCCACGATGGGAGGGTAATTAGGTTTAGATGACGTCATGAGGGCCCCACGATGGGATTAGTGTCCTTAATAAAGAGAGGAAGAGGGACCAGAGCTTTTTCTCTGCCATGGTGAGAACACAAGAAGCAGGTGGCCATCTGCAAGCCAGAAAGAGGGTCTCCCAGCATCATGATCTTGGACTTCCCTGCTTCAAGGAAGAAATGAGTATCAGTGAGAAATGAGTATCTGTTCTTTAATCTACCTAGTCTATGGTATTTCGTTATAGCAGCCCAAATTGAGTAAGATATTGTATATCTTCTTTGGTGCAGTGTCTGTTCAGGTCTTTTGTCCATTTTTTAATTGGGTTGTTCATTTTCTTATTGCTGAATATTAAGTGTTCCTTGTATATTTTGGGTAACAGTCCTTTATCAAATATGTCTTTTACAAATATATTCTCACTCTCTTGATAAAGAAGAACTTTAGGATGAACAGCCCTAGTTAATTATCTTTACCTTAATAAAGCAAAAAAATTAGCCATCTAATCTTTATTTCTGAAATTAAACATTTAAACATTATACATGGATATTTAACTTCTCTTTGTAATTGCAAAAAAAAAAGGTTAAAATTTGTAATAGAGAGAAAATAGAGCCAGCATCTAATTATAACATCGAGTTGCTTTTCACAAACCACAAAGTGCTTAATAAACTTCTTTTATCAAATTCTGATATAACCTATTGAAATGTTCTCCATCAAAGCTTATTTGCTTACTAATGAAACTTTGTCTAGAGAAAATTTTCATTCACTGCAAATATCTAAGAGAAGCTAGGCACATAATAAAAACAAGCTAAAAACACAGTTCTCCTAAATGAGGAGAGGAAAAGCACATGTAATTTTTCAATAAAACTGTTGGGCCGCAACTTAATGCCCGGGGCCTATTAGTGCACAATATTCCACTTAAAAGCCAAGTTTTATGATTTTGAAGAGATGAAAGAAGAGACCATTTAGGAGAGTAAATTGTATTTAAAAAACTATATTAAACTATATTAAAATTTGTTTCCAATTTTTTTATTTAAAAATCTCTACATATCTTCTTTCTTTTTAAAGACTAATTTAAGGATTAAAAAAAGAAAGTTGCCAGCTGTGCCCATTAACATACTGTATGCCTTTGAACAGAAATTTCTCAAATCACTCTCTTTCAAATTAGTTTCTAGGGCAGAGTAGGAAAGAATGATGATCTGTTGTGATTAAGCAAAGATATATATTCTTTATTTAACTGGACAAAAATAATATGATGGAATGGGAAATCTAATAAATTGTACTACCTACAGTATATTAAAACTGAACATTTTACTGGAACCAAGAATTGACTAATAAATTGTACATCAACAAAATCAAAGGATAGCTGTAATATTTTTATCACAATCTTGTGATTACAATTTCTAAAACGCACAAAACAAACTGCATGTCTTTTGATTCCAAAAATCTGAAAGAAGTGTTAAAAAAAAATCATCATTAGCATGTTAAGCCTTACGATCCACAAGGCATGACAAAAGGTGTAAGGGAAATACAAAGGCACTCATACCTTATACTTAGTCAATACAGTTTACACAGCACTTTCTATTATATACACATTTCATCTGATCCTCACCAAAACCCTATAGTACTATCTCCATTTCACAGAAGAACACATTCAGAGTTGCCCAAGGTCACACAAATAGCAACAGCCGGTAGTAGGACAGAACCAAGGATCTCTGACTCTAAGTCTACTGTTGTTTCTATTAAACTACTTTTTCCCAAGAATAGTGATTGCCCTTTGCCCTCTAGAAGACTACTTTACCAAAGCACATGAATACAAGAAAATAACTACTATAAATGCTAACTGCCAAACCGAATGTTAAAGAGGACAGTAAGTACTACATGGACCAGTACTTCTTATTGAGGAGAAAAGAGGATTTGAACTGAGCCATAAAAATAAAACAAATTTTTTAAAGCTGTAAAAAAGAAAAAGAGGGAGCATATGAAGAAGAAAGAGCACAGGTACATTTAAGGATAATGAGCATAGACACTTTGGATTTGTGGAGTTTTCATGTTGGAAGGAAATAAGGCTAAGAAGGTAAACTGGAGACATAATGATATGCGGTGCTTTACTGACTAGTGTTTATTGAATGTACACTAAGTCCCAGACATTATAAGCATTTAATATATATCATCTCATTAAAAAGTACAATTGTCCTACGAAGTTTTTTATTTTAACCTAGGAAACTGCCATTTAGGAAGGATTAGTAATTTTCCCAAGGTCACCCAGCTTGTAATCACAAGAATTCGAATCCAGCTCCACCTTTCTCCAAAATCTATGCTCTTTCCACCCTACTATGCCCTCTCACACAACGGACATATCCTTTCTAATGTACAAACTCAGGACCTTCAGATTATAAGAATGAAGACAAATATCTGAGGAATAACGCTGATTTGTTTGTGTTGCTATTAAGCTGTCTAGCATCCAAACATTCTTCCAAGTATTGTCGAATTCTCCATTTTGAGAGTTTTGGATGGAAACAGGAATCCATCTCCCACTTCAGAAGCCAAAGGGATAAATGAGTCCTTTCTCTCCCTACCATGTTTCCCCGAAAATAACACCTAGCCAGGCAATTAGCTCTAATGCGTCTTATTTTACTATAATATACTCCGGCGGCCAGTACAAAAGCACAAGGTCTGGATCAATTGAGTCTGGATGACTTCCTCTCCATATAAATCACTGAATCTTGGGAGACCAAGACAAGAGTGCGAGTGATCAGAGTAGCAGCCACAGCAGTGGCTAGCCAGGGAACTCAGCAGCAGCTGTAGCTGTTGAGTGTGGCGTCAAAGACCCCACATACATGAGAGCTTCAAAGAAAAAAGGGAAAATGAGGTATATCTACATGGTATTCTGAGCCAAGGATCACCTTGGGGGCTTCAGAGGAGAGGAACGTCAATGAAGGACAATACGAAGAACAGATGTTCAGTAATTAGAAGTCTGCCCTGCCCTACAGATAGATACGTCATAAAATTATTTCTAGTTGTCACTCTATGCGAAAGGCCCCTAATTTAAAGTCTTTCAGGGAGAGGTAAAAATTTCTTGTAAGCCTGCAGGGTCTTGACTGCCTTCAGTTCAAAATAATTCCCATGCCAAAGTGGCACATTTTGGGAGGCCTATTCTGAACCCCTACAATATTTACTGAGCGCCTGTATGCTCCAGGCAATGGGGACTCAGCCCAGTACCTGAGCTCATGGAGCTCAGAGTCTAATACAGAAAACAGAAATAGAAAGGATACTGTGATTCCACAGATACTATGGAAACACATAACCTAACCTAGTAGTCAGCGAATTTCTCCAAGGGCTGATGAGTGGGTGTTATCTACAGGGAGACAGTACCAAGAAGGGGGTACATCTCTAATTAGGGCTTAGCACCTGAGAATCAATCAGGGGTTCTCCAGTTAAGGTGCTTGTATAGTGACCATTTATATATCGTAAAACAATTGGCAATCAGTAATAAGGAAAGGTTAGATCTCAGAAAACAGAAAAGTGGAATTAGATTGTAGAGTAGAAGCTAAAGGGGTAGGTTTTGTGACTTTGAGCCACTATAAACTAGAGTAGTGTGGCTCTGTGTAGACCAGGTGACAAAATGAGGATAGAGCAAAGGAGAAGGCCACTCTAACACTATTGCAGAATTCTTAGCAATTGCAGCACTGAAAGCTTCCAGAGATAGCACCTTTGCAGACACTGGTATATGCATGAGGTACAGCTAGGGTTGCTAAATGGGAATTCCTGCCTGTTCTCAGGAATTTTTTTCGCTTTCCTGTGTCCGAATCCTGAGAAAAGTTGGTTGGAAAATCAGGAAAATCGGCTCCTTGAACCCAGCTGGTTGGTAGTATCGGCCGTCACTTTGTGGAAACAATTCATCGTGGAGAACAGAAAACAGTTTGTATCTCGGGATTCGGGAATGGGAAAGCAAAAATAATTCCTGAGAACAAGCAGGTATTCCCGCCTGGAAACACTAGCTACAGCAGCACCAGCAGCAAGAAAGCTCGTTCAGTTGGCATTAGGTAGGGCAGACCTCAGCTAAGTAGGGGATAGAAGGGCATGACATTACCCCTGCTCGAGGGGACTAGAGCACATTCAGTTTTATGAGTCATACTAGTGCCACTGGTGTGACACCACAGCAGCAAATTTCTCTGCTTTGTGAGTGAGAGAGCTTAAGCAAAAAGAGAAGTCTGCAAGGCTGAGCAGTTGTCCACATTCTTGCCTCAGAGGAAGTAATGCAAGTTACATTGCTTCCTACTCAAAGCTCAAAACAGAGGGGTATTGCTGAGTTTTCCACAGAGGTCACCATGATTGCAGACTAAGTCATTTGTTTAGCCCAGGCCCTCACAGCAAGAGGTGAGTATGGATTATAAGAGTGAGAGAAGTAAAAGGGGTACAATGAGGGTATCCCGGAGTACTGAACATTTTTTAAGTATTTAAAATGCTTCTTTTTTTTTTTAATTAAAGTTTATTGGGGTGACAATGGTTAGTAAAGATACATAGGTTACAAGTGTACAATTCTGTAATACATCATCTACATATCACATTGTGCGTTCACAACACAGAGTCAGTTCTCCTTCCATCACCATGTATTTATTTCATCCCGTTTACCCTCATCTACCACCCTCTCCCCGCTTACCCTCTAGTAACCAGTTTTACCGTTTTCATCTCTTTATTTGAAGTGCTTCCTTTTCATTAAATAGCTAATATATCAATGTAGAACAACCCCCCTCAAAAATGCTCATCAGATAATGGGGATGGAGGAAATAAATAAACATCCATATTCAAACTATATAGAACCTCCTAAAAGTTAGCAGTTGAACCACTGCGCTGTACACCTGAAGATGAAGCTGAATAATATTTAATGTCAACTATAATTAAATATATACAGAAGGTGCCAAAAACAAGTATACACATTTTAAGAAAAGAAAACTGTATTAAAATTGTAATACTCAATATATACCTATAACACGAGATGAATACAAGTCATGTTTGACTTCTGCAATTACAAAAGCTTGTCCAAGTAGTTACCATCAGCATCCAGACACTTCTGATTATGGCGAACTACTGATTGAGCAACGCTGACTAAAGTGTCCACTTGTATACATTTTTTGGCACCCCCAGTATATAGTCACGGGATGTAAAATACAGCACTGGGAATAGAGTCAATGGAATTGTAATAGCTATATATGATGTCAGAGGGGTAGTAGATTGGGGAGGGAGTTATCACGGTGATGGGTGTAAATGTCTATTACATTGTTTTGTACACCTGAAACTAATAAAAATTAAAAAATTAAAATAAAACAATATAAAATTTTAAAAGTTAGCAGTTGAATGAATTTTTTTAAAAACTCAGTCTAGGTTCTTTTGTTTTTGAAGATTAATTTTTTTAAAAAACTAGCTGAACCAGAGTGTAATGGGGTAGGGGGAGTGGTAGAAGAGGGTATACGGGGTCAAATATATGGTGATGGAAAGAGAACTGACCCTGGGTGGTGAACACACAATGGGATTTATAGATGATGTATTACAGAATTGTACACCTAAAACCTATGTAACGTTACTAACACTTGTCACCCCAATAAACTTTAATTTAAAAAGAAACTAGCTGAGTTCTAAATGTATAGTTACAGAACAAGTTTAATCCTTTATATCCTAATAAAATTCTGTGGGTCATATGAAATCTATTATATGTTTCTATAAATTAGAGATTCCAAAGGGGAATCATAGGCAAGGTTTTTACCTCTAATTCAATCAGAAAGCCTCAATCTCAAACTTATAAACAATAAATGAATGAATTAGGTAATATATAAATGTAAATTATCTTTGAAGAAAGGACAGCAATAACAAGGCTAGATATTATTTCCCAATGCCTACTTCATGCCAAAATTGTTCTTAATCTGTTACAGGGAGGAAACTGAGACTCAGCTGATACGCGACTGCATCCATTTCCTACCTACCGTAATGAACTACCACAAACTGGGTGTTTTAGAACAAGAGAGATTTACTCTCACAGTTGGAGGCTAGAAGTCTGAATTCAGCAGGGTTACGCTGACTCAGACTGGGGAGAGGCCTCCCTTGACGCTTTCTAGCTCCTGGCAGCAGCTGGCGTTCCTTGGCTCACAGCTGCATCACTCTACCTCTGCCTCTGTTGTTCTGTGGTTCTCGCTACATCTCTGTCTTTACATCATCTTCCCTCTGTAAATGTCTGTCTCTTCATATAAAAACACCAGTCATACACCTAAAAGACCTCAACTTAACCTGATTACATCTGCAATGACTCTCCAAATAAAGTCACATTCACAGGTACTGGGAGTTAGGATTTCAACACATCTTTTGGAGGGACAAAATTCAATCCATAACGGTGACAGAATCGTATCTGTCTAGCTCCAACGTTGCGGCTGTTCTTTCCATTAGACTGCACTGCTACTTTCCATAATCTTGAGTATATACACATTATACATTAATTTAGAAATATGGAAGTCAGTTTAAAAGACATTTTAAAATACAACTGGCACCAATTGTTAATATGCTGATGTGTTAAACAGTACTACCAAATCTTCATATTTTTAATCTAAAATATAGATGAAAAACAACTTTGCTATAATAGGTAGATGCCATCCAGGACTAACTTAACTTTTAGAGTTTGAAATAGTATTTGATAACACAAATTTTCATACAGTTTTTATATATGGCATTTAATTCATTTCTACAAACAAAATAATAAATTTCAACATGAAGTTTTAGTTTACCCCTTAAAAGTCTTATTAAGATATCAAGTTATAAAAACTGCCTAGCACAGACCTGATGAAACGACATTGTTTTTTGTATAGTCATAAAACTAATATTCAAATGTTAGTGGCTTGTACCTTTGTCTCTGGTGCTACTTTCTAACAATAACCTCATGCTGCTTCATATCATGTGTCATCCATTACACTACCCTCCCTAAATTGTCGCTGGTCTTATCTCCACCCCATTTTTATATTCCCAGATGTATTCACTTGGTTGCATTTCTTCCTTCCCACTTGAAATTCTTACCATCTCTATCCATTTCAAATCCACGGTGATCTTTTGAAAATTAAGTCATGCAATATATGATTTGTTAATCTTTTTTTGGTTATACTTCACTAAAAACTTGACTTAAAAAAAAAAAAATCATAGCCCCTTAACTGGTTTCCTTGTTTCTACTCTTATCCCCAGGTCATATTCTCCATACCTTTGGCACAGTGACTCTTTTAACCATAAATAAGATCATGTCATCTATCTGTATAAAACTTCTCAGTGGCTTTACATTACACTGATTGTAGATGCCAAAAATCCTTATAATGACCATTGTGAGGTGCACCCCGCTACTTTACCATTCTAACTTCATCTTTGACTATCCTCCCCCACTTCCCACTCTGCTCCAGCCACAATGACCGCTTTGTTGTTCCTCCAACATCCTATTAAGCACACTCCTCAGGTCCTTTGCTCTTATTATTTCTTCTATCTGGAACATTCTTCCCTCAGATACCGATATGGCTTACTCCCCCACCTCTTTTAGACCTTTACTCAAAGACCACTTTACTGAGGCTTCCCTGACTACTCTATTTAAAATTATAAGCCATCCTTCAACTGTTCCTATTCCCTTTCCTTCCTTCATTTTTCTTCATAGCACTTTTCACCATCTAACATACTTCCCATACAGTGTGTTAAGGAGTGAGTTAATGGCAGATGGGAAGGGACATTATCAGTTAGTGTGGACACCCTTCTTTTCAAACAGATTATATGGAAAAAGAGAATACAGAAAAGCACCTAGAGAAAACAAAACAAGAGCTCAGAGTGCTCAGATGTGAATCCCGGCTGTGTGACTAAGCAAATGACTCAATCTCAGATTCAGTGTCCCTTTTAATATTAAAATGGAGAGACTACCCTCATAAGTGTCACTGTATCAGATAACATATGTATGTAAAATTCTTAGCAGAGTAAACAGTCAAATAATACCGGTCATTATTAATATTTTTATTATTAACTAGAATTGAGATAGGACATTTTCAAGAGAAGAAACTCAAACACATTTATACACTGAAGAAGGAAAAAAGGCTGAAGAAAGTACGAGGCAGGTGATGATATTTAATATTCCTTCTATAACTTGTTTTTTAAAAACTTGTCAGCAAAGCCCTGATTTTCTTTTCATATACAAATCAACACATAATGCCTTTTACTATGAAATCAAGTTCAGCTCAATACTATAGTCAATATAAAAATGCAATCATTATTCAATGTCTAAACTACTAGACTCTCACATCTAGATGACTCAGCTCCCATGCAGCCAACATATTACCACCAGATAAATAATCCTATAAATAGCGCCGTGCCATAGACTGTTAACCCCAACCCCAATTTCTGTGCCACCTTTCTTTCACAGTATAAAACTTCCAATTACTAGCTGAAAACCTTGTTATCAGAATAAAGACCACATTTCCCAGCCTCCCTTACAGTTAGCGTGGCCTTGATACACTAGCTGTAAGGGAGGCTGGGGAATGTGGTCTTTATGTAGTATGTGGCTGCTTCCAAGAACTTTTTTTAAAAGGCCTTTATTCCTTTGTTCTTCATTCCTTCTTCCACATGTTACCTGGAAAAGGATGTGACAATTAGCACTCTAGCCTCCATCCCTGACGGTGAGCACTGGAGCCAATGCCTGAGACAGTGAGGACTCAGTAAACAGAGCCTCCATACTAGCCAGGGACTGCATTTCTAAAAATTTCACATGAGAATGAAAACCTTAACTACTCATTGCTGAACCCAATCCTAACTGATACACATTGTGTCAGTCACGTTACTTCCCCAGTTTAATACATTCATTATCAGATACCCAAGTCTACCCACAACCTGGCACCAGCTGATTTGCCCTTACTCCTATTTTCTCTAAACCCCTTTTGATTTCTTGCCACTACATCTTTGCTCATATTAATCTCCTTTCTTGAAATGCTTCCAATCTCCCCCTTAGAAGTGCTATTTATCTGTACTTCAAGTTCCAGTTCAAAGTCCACTTTCAGTACAAAGTTTTCCACGATTATTAAAGACAGACGTGATCTTGTCTTCCTTTAAACTACTAAGGAATTTTCTGTCTGTGCCGCTCACTCAGCAATGCTTAGTTTTCCTTTTATATGTATGTCTGATCTCCCTGAAAAGATTCCACACTCCTTAAGAAGGGCTCTCTGCTAGAGCAAAAAAATAAAGAGGTCCTGTCCACAAACTTTTTTCTATCGTCCACTATGCCCACAACAGCGCTATGCATACAGATACTGCTCAATATTGATTAAAACTCCTGATAAATTTAACTCAATACATGAGTTTTCACCATCAAAAATCACCAAACCCCTCATCAGCTAAAATTTAAGGGTAGCCTGACCTAATGTCCAGATTGTAATAAAATCTGTTGGGTATAAAAACAAAGTTTGTGAACATGGGAATGCAACTATCTCTTCGATATATACTTATTTCCTTTCCTTTGGATATATACCCCGAGGTGGGAGTGCTGGATCATATGGTGGTAGTTCTAATTTTTAATTTTCTGAGGAACCTCCATACTGTTTTCCATAATGGCTGCACCAATTTATATTCCATAAGGATTCCCTTTTCTCTACACCCTCACCAACAGTTTCTATCTCTTGTCTTGGGATAAGAGAGTAGATCTTAAGTGTTCTCACCATACCCAAAAAAAAAAAAGTAACTGCGATGTGATGGACATGTTAATTAGCTTGATTATAGTGATCATTTCACAATGTATATGTAGATCAAACCATCACACTGAACATATTAAATACACACAATTTTTATGTGTCAATTATACCTCAATAAAGGTGGACAACAAAAGTTTATACTAAAGATAGTAGTCCAAAACTTATTTGTGAAAGAAAGAGGATACCAAGTGGGCGAGGAGCTATAGTTCCCTTATTTTTAAAAATCAATGCTTACTAAATGTCAAAACCATACCAGGCACAGTGCAGAATACAATAAGTTGGAGACCTGCCCATTAGCTTGAATACAAAACACAAAGAATCAAAGGCAAAACAGAACAGATGTAGACGAGTAGGTTAGTTTGAGAGATATTTCTCAGCTGTGTTTTCCTACCATTGTAATTGTTCTCCTAAATCAAACTGACATTTCTTCTTAGTAACCCTAAAAACACATCGTATTCCTAACTTATTCTTAAAAAACGGAATTAATTTGATGCAGTGGGAAAGGAGGAATTTGAAGGGCATGTAATTTTGACACTGTAAGAACTGGACTGGAAAATGTCCATTTTTGAACGTAAATCTGTCTTAAAGGAAATCAATACAAGACAGGTCACTCAACAAAATGCTGAGTAATAAGGTAAATCATTTTAAGTATTAATTCGGTTAAGTTAAAAGTGGCATTTTAAGTACCAACTTTGAACTGATTATTTCACACTAAAGAATTTACCTGGAGTCTTTTCTAGAGGATCCCAAGAAGAAAAAAGGTAACTAAAGTAAAACTCTCAAAAGCAATTTATGTTGCTTGAACTTTATCTGACTGTGAAAAAGAAATGAAGAAGGACACTACTTGAGCCAAGATTAATGGTAAATTTAGCTAAGGTATTTTATACCTATTATATTTGTACAAAGAAGGTAGAACACAAGCCAAATATCCGGGATCATTATACCTAACTGAAAGATTATTGAGGATTAGAATGTATAAATTAAACTGCTGTTTTTGTAACTAATGCTAACTTTGCCAGTATGTTCCTTTGAAACTTGAAGTCAAGGGCAGGAAATACTTTTTGTAAAGGGCCAGAAAGTATTTCAGCCTTTGCAAACCAAGAGGCAAGGCCAAGCATATTATGTAGACTCTTATATAACAAGAGAGAAAACAAATTTGCACAAATTTTTATTGATGAAATTCAAACTATAATAATAATTGTGTACAACTGTCTGGTAACAGGTCTATAATAAGAATGGATTTATTTTGGGGGGAACGTCATTTCACATAATTGGAATATCATTTCAAAATCTATGTTCCCTATCATTAAATTAATGTTAAATTGTTCATCTGTAAAACCATTCTCAGTTTCTGGGCCATACAAACAGTCTGGCTGGCCATATTCACTGTGTCATTCCTTGCTCTAAGTACTAAAGTTACTTAAGAAAGGAATTAAAACAATAACATCACAAATCTTTTAATTTCCAAGAGTCAGCTTCTAAGCAACTGCAATTCATTTGAAATTAAAATCTTTAAGGTTAACAACATAAAGTGCTTAATCTTTAACAGTCTATAAAGCAACTTATTCTTCCTTGACTTTTAGTTATAGGCTAAGTATAAATACTAAATGCAGAAGAGACACTTAATCCTCTTAAATTTTTTTTAGAATCTAAGAATCCAAGTTACACAGGAATAAAAACAAGAAACAAAACTGTATTTTTATCAAAAAGTAGAGAAACAAAAAAAAATCAGGATTAAATATAAGAAGAGGAGAGTTGGGGTTTTTCTGTCAAACGTGACGGGTACTAACTAGTCCACTAAAATTTAATGAAAATGTATCTTGAACACTTCTGGCAGCATTAATTTGAAGTAAATGTTTAGTTCTTTAATTTACTCTGAATGTTACTCTGAAAAATGTCCTCATCCAATTCTAACCATTAAATTATATAAATTCACACTGATGAATGCCTTTGCAAAACTTAAGAATATCTCACTATATTTTTCAAGTTAGCTCTATTCAATCAATACCTCAGCCTCACCAACAAGGGCCCTAGACTAGAAAAACATTATATTTGTGGTAAAAAGATATGCCTGACTCCTATAATTGCCAAATTAAAGGAAATATGCATTGCTTGCTGCTAATAATAAATGAAGACATTAAACTTTGGTGTTGAATAAGATATTAAATATTTAAAATATTTTCTTATGAATGATGAATTTAACAACTTTAGTTTTCCGATAACTTCATTAGATTATGGAAAATCTAAAAACAAAGTACACAAAATATATAAAACTAATGGGGGTTGGAGGGACTGATACTGCCAAATATAAGCATTAAAGTTTAAAAAGCCTTTTTTCACAACTTTTTCAGGAGAGTCCAATGTGCTTTACAAGAGTAGTAATTTTTTAGTATAACATTTCTGGGAGAAGGGTAAAGACCCACTGATTTTTATACCTAAAAATCTTAGCACTTTAAGCTATATTACAAAAGTGTTCTGATTTGGCAAGTCTCCTTTGGTCTAGTAATTTGACGTAAAACAGCAATGAAAGTTCTTAAAATTTTCAAAAATGAGGAAATAAGCTAAGGGGTTTGAGCAACTTATAGTATGAAAGTGAATGTTGGTAAGAACTTCTGGTTACGCGTTTACTTTTAATAACCCTCCACATATTTTAAAGTAAACTACAGTAGTGTCTAGCAAAGGGTGGATGGAGAGTAAGCAGAAGGAAGCATGTGTGTTTTGGGAAAGCTCCTTAGATTTTTCTCATAACTCCTACCCAATTCTGAACCAATTCTCTCTATAACAGCCAAATTAAAAAAAAAAATTTTTTATTCTATTTGCACAACTATGTCAGTGTTGGTACAAAACTCCTAATCATTCTTCATTTTCATTTCCTCTGGTTCCAAATATGCACATTTTTTAAAACCACATTAACGTTGGAAGCCACAGAATTTTAGAGTTAGACAGCATCTTAGAGATCATCTACAGATGATCTTTTGGTTCTTCTAGTAAAAAAAAACACAAAGCACTCAAAAATATGCCTCAGATCACAACAGAGGTGGGACTTCTACTCTAATGTCTTGACTTTTAACTTCAGTGTCCTTTGAACCAGAACAAGCTGCAGCAGACTCTTTAGGCCACTTGAAATCAGAAGCATATACATGAGAACTACTTAAGAAATTTCCATTTTACCAACTTCTTAGTGTGAAGAACATTATTTTATTTCAAAACCCAAAAGTTTTAAAGAAAGTAAATATTTATTCTCATAGTACAATAAATATTAACAGGTGAGTTTTGATACTACCCATCATATAAAATTCCAAATTATTGCTACTTTCACCTCAGTATCTTGAGAAGTTTAAATAAGATGATCAAATTTTTGATGTTAAATTATTTTCTTCTACTTAACTACTAACACTATAGTAAGAATCTAATGTAGTGTGAAAGCTTAAGGTTGAGAATAAAGACATCTGGTTTGGGTTTCTGCCCCAATTTTACAATATTCTTCTAGCTTACTAGTAAATATCAATCTCTCTGGCTCCATTTCTCATCTCCTGATTAGGAATCATCATAACTATTTATTGTACAAACTTAATATCAGGAATCTTAGCTATATTGTTTCTAATTCTCACATCCTAAAAGATAGGCATGGGCCTGCCTTGTGGCTCAGGTGGTTGGAGCTCCATGCTCCTAACTCCCAAGGCTGCCGGTTCAATTCCCACATGGCCCAGAGGGCTCTCAACCACAAGGTTGCCAGTTCAATTCCTTGAGTCCTGCAAGGGATGGTGGGCAACGCCCCCTGCAACTAAAATTGAACGCGGCACCTTGAACTGAGCTGCTGCTGAGCTCCCGGATGGCTCAGTTGGTTGGAGCTCCTCCTCTCAACCACAAGGTTGCAGGTTCCACTCCCCCAAGGGATGGTGGGCTGTGCCCCCTGCAAGTAGCAACGGCAACTGGACCTGGAGCTGAGCTGCGCCCTCCACAACTAAGACTGAAAGGACAACAACTTGACTTGGAAAAAAAAGCCCTGGAAGTACACACTTTTCCCCAATAATGTTCTGTTCCCCTTCCCCAATAAAAAAAAGTCTTTAAAAAATAAAAGATAGGCATTATTTACGTATTTTACAGGTAAGAAAGCTGAGACTCAGAGAGATTAAGTTTTCCAAGAAACTGAGCTAGTTAGTGGCAAAGCTGGAATTTAAACCTAGCTCTGTGTGACCCCAACCTAGAGCCCATGGTACTTGCAATACATCACTTTACTCATATGTGAGATCCTAGTGTGGCTGGGAGAACAAGTACTACATTTGAAGAACTATTAGGAGATACAAAGGAAAAAGCAAATAAAAATACATGCTGAAAAAACACTGTGACACTTTCTCTAGTTATTACACTGAAAATTAATTTTTAGTAAAAGATTTAAAAACAATGATATTAGTATTATTAACACAGAAGTGAGCACTGTACAATTAAAAATATATATTTTACTTTGAAAGGTAACATTGTAAGTAAAAACTGGAAATAGGTATCTTTACGCCTATACCTGTAGTCAAAATAAAATTACTCTGAAAGCCCCATTAATTCACATGCAGAAACTTAAAAGTACTTAATACGACTAGAGGGAAAAATGATGTAATCTGACAAAACAGAAGAAATCAAGAGACCTTGGTACTAGTTACTGCCCTTTTAAACAGATAAAAATACCCTCAGATATTCAAAAAATGAGATCTTTATCGTGTCTTCTATCAGTAAAATGTTCTGTAAACATGTACAACTCATTCTCTCTGTGTGGTCATTGACTTTTTTTTTTTTTAAAGTTTAAAATCTAGGGGGGAAAAGAAATCGAGGGTGAATGCAGAGCATGGTTATTACTAAACACAGCCTAAAAGCATAACCGGAAATGAAGATTCAAGTTACCTGTTACCTATATCATACCCTACAACTAAAAACATCAATTAACTCAAAATAAAAGGTAACTGTGCAAACTTCGGTCATTTGTCCTAACATGTGACCTGGTAACATAGGACAACTTCTTTAGGTAAAAATCACCAATACTTCTACGGCTCTCGGTCCTTTCCCCAACAATGGCCAAGGTGTTAATCTGCGTCCTAGGATAGTCCCAACACAGATAATGACACTGACCACGTCAATTCTCCCGCTGTAATATCTAGATATAACTTCTTTTTTTTCCATCTCTTTTTCTCTCTCCCCCTCTCCCTCTTAACCTCCGTTGGAGGTAAAAATCTCCAGAGCCACACAAACCGCCTATGAAGGGACGTTCTTTATCTGACCCCCCCTCTGTATTAAACATTCATTTCGTCTCTAATCATGTAAATCGCGAGAGGAAGCTCGGAGAAAACTGCAAATTCAGAAAGCCCGCAGAAAGAAGACACTGAGGAAGAGAGAAGGTGTGAGGGAGGTGAAGCCCGTAGGTCAACCTCCAGAGAGCGGAGGAAGAAGTGGGCAGGCCAGGACCCTGCGCCCCAGCAGCGCCAATTCCCACCCCCGCTCCCTCCCCTCACCTCGATCTCGCGGATGTTGTTTGAGGTGACGAAGATGCCAATGCCAATGGGGATGAAGATGAGGCCGATGATGAAGAAGGTAGGTAGCACCGTGCCAGCCGTAAGGATGGGCTGCCAAGCCGGCAACCTTTGCTGTTTGAAGGCCGTGTTATCCGGCCTCCGGTTCTTAGCGGTGCCCCCAGGAGCACACGCGGGCCCACCATCTACTTCATCCTTCGCGTTGTAGTTCATCGCCATTGCCCCCCCGGCGCGGCTCCGCGACGCGCGCAAGTGGACCGCCCAGGGGACCCGTCTGCTGACCCTAAAAGAAGACGCGCAGGCGTCGCTGCCGCCGCCACCTCCAAAGTAGAGGCGGAAGAGGCGGGACACCCTTCCGCAGACGGCCGCTGACCGGAAGTTGGAATCGGCTGGGGGCGCCAGAGGGAGGGGGAGGAGGGAGGAAACTGAGGGACGCGGGGAGGGACATAAGGGGGAGGGAAAAGGCGGACGCACGAGGATCATCTGCCCTGTGACGACAAAGTGAGGGCCCTCAACCCCCGGAGCGTGAAGCTACGACAGCGCATGCGCAGGCTTTGATGGCGAAAAGGGCGGGGCGCCTGCGCGGCAGTGGCGTCTGCGCTCCACTTGCCTGAAGTTGTGTTTGCTCACACCTGTCTTCCGCTGCGGGTATCCTGGTGACAGCCGATCTAAGTCTCAGGTCTGATCCGCCCGGCCCGGACTACCCTAGTTAGCCCTGGCGCTGCTGACAAAGATGTCTTTCTAGTGGCTTCGGCGCCAGACAGGTTTTTGTTTTACCGCGTAGCCCTCTCTGAAGGGAATCGTCGCATTTAAAAAACCACACCAAAGGTGCTTGAACCTGGTATGATTGTAGTGTTTCCTTGGGTTATAAAACCGCGAGTTTCTCTAATTCAAATAAATCGTCATTCAAGGTACAAATACAGACATTAAGTGAGATGCGTGATGGGTGACCCTTTGGTCCTAAAGTAAAAATAAATACGTGACTTGGTTAACCCTATTATTTTGCCTCTACTTGAGCTATTATCACTTGTCTATGTTCCATTAAAGTCTTCATGTTACTTTTTACCTTTTCTGTGTCGTTTCTTTTTTGTGCAGATATAAGAAGTCTTGTAAGTAGCTGTAGCTCTTTATTTTACAGATTACAATAAAAAAGCTTCACATTGTGGCATTACTATAAAATGCAGACACTTTAAAACTGCCAAGTATTTAATGACCGAAGGAAATATTCCTGATACAAAAAGTAAGTAAATCTTGATACCAAGGTAGTATTGGTATATAGTATCAAGCCTACCTAAGAAGTAAATAGTGGTAATCTCCATTGACCAGATGGAGAATGCTCTTTCTCTACTTCTTTGCACTTTTTCTGCATCTTCCAAAGTTTCTACAATAAGCATATATTTGTAAAAAAAAATTGTTTTGATTATATACAATCCACATTATCGTGGCATCTTTGAAATCCAGACTAGAGAGTAAGTCACATCATCTGAAAACAAATACCCAGAGTTTATTTTCTTTTAGACTTTGTCTGCAGTCATACCTTTTGGAAGTAATCCAAGAAAAGGGAAACGAGAAGAGTGCTTGGACCTTGTAATTTACAATTAAATGTGTTTTCAAAATGACTACAAGTCTCAAGATGTGAGCCAATCGAATATTAATCTGGTAGATAATTAACTTGCTTGGTTTTGTTCTTATATGACATCCTTAGCTCTCAAATTCTTAGCACTGGTAACATAAGTAGGTCTATATTTTGTTTTGAGCTATGTAAGTTTATTTTCAAATGGAAAATATTCTATGTTAGGAATTATATTTCAAATGGAAAGTTATATCTATGTAAGAATATTTTCAAATGGAAAATATTCATCTATCACCGTTAATGGAGAAGGTATGGGCTTCTTTTATTTTGCTAAATTCTATTGGTTAGTAAAAATGTATATAACAGTATTGGGCATAATGCAAAAGTATAAGGATTGAGGCAAGTTTTATCTCCCCATTTCTGCCTGTATCATCAAACCCACTAAATGTGATAGTTCCTTAAGTGATTTGTATTCCAACATTCTATGTAAGTATGGACAGTTATTTTGCCTTCGGGTTGTTTTGTTTTAAGTGATCTAAGTGATTGTGATATATTTATCTGCCTTTTTCTTTTTGTTCATAGGAAAGAGTAACTCCTTGTTTCTCTTTTCTTTGTAGGAATTCCATTTTGACTGAAACATAGACTTTCCGAACCTAAAGCTTTCTTAGATTCTTATCTAAAACTTATATTTTCAGTTGAGGGCCAAATGGACGAAATGACTTTTCAAAATCTCTTGATGTCCTTCCAGTTCCTTTCCCTCTACTGTACTCTGCCATCACAACATGCTGCTTTACCCAGTAACATTTTTTTCACATCCACATCATTAGCTTGAGGACTCAGAATTTTATGATTTCATTGGTCATACATTGTTTTATGATAGTTCTTAGGTAGTTTTTCATTTAATCTTATGAAGTAGGAATTTTAAAAGGGAAATGTTCAGTATTTCTAGGGTAACAAAAGAGAGTGGTTGTTCTCACAATGGATTTCCACCATATGCATTTTTAAACTGTGGTTGCTAGGAGTGACGTGTGCTCACGCGTGTGCTGATGACACATTTAGATAACATTTGTATTGTTTAAATGATTCTTCATTCACTGATTCCTGTTTTTTAAAAAATTTGCTTAATTACATTGATTAATGCTGACTACCAGGTCAATATAGTAAGTGTGCAATGAATGCCTGAGCCTAATAGGGTTTCCAAGCGGGAATTCCCGCCCGTTCTCAGGAATTTTTTTCTCCTTCCCATTCGCGAATCCCAAGAAAAGTTGGTCAGGAAATTGGGAAAATCGGCTCCTTGAACCCAGGTGGTTGGTAATATCAGCCGTCACTTTGTGGAAACGATTCATCGTGGAGAACAGAAAACAGTTTATATCTCGGGATTCTGGAATGGGAAAGCGAAAAAAATTCCTGAGAATGGGAGGGAATTTCCACCTGGAAACCCTATTAAATATGAAAGTAAATCCAAAATAATAGGCAGATACAAACCCAACAATCTGAAAAGGTGTAGATAAATAACTTTGGAGGGGAAGTTTCATAACAAATTTTTATTTTTTTAGTTCAGTTGCTGTTTTCAAGCTATTGAACTAGGTAACCAGAAACATGGGGCGGGGGAAATGAATAACTGAGTAACTTAAGGAATTAAGAAGAGGAAACTGAAACTGCTCTTTTTACTGTTTGGCCAAAATGGCACATAGATTTGCTTATTAGACTCCTTTGAGTGAGTATTTGGTGCTACTTTAGCTCTCTAGCTTCTAACCATATTCAAACCATTTCATTTACATGTGTAGTTTAATAATGTTTAGAAAACTGAAGAGAGCTAAGAAATGTGCCATAGTTTTTACCAGCATGAATTTCAGAGAAAATTCTTAGGGACTGGAAATGGTTTGAATTGTTTTCAGTGACTGGGTAATATTTTGCTTGTTTCTTTCTAGATGGGAAAAAAAATTCTGTCTATTTAGTTGATCGTGGCAGCTTACTTGAGAGAAGTTTGAGGGGACTAAATAATATTCATTTTTAATTGAGGCGATATTTAAGAAAAGAGTGACATAGAATTTGTATAATAAATTTAATTTCATGTACTTACTACATCAGAGATTAATTCAAACTGATTTTGAAAAATTACTTCTTTTAAAGTTGACCTTTTCCTGATTTTCATATATACATATTTATTAAACTTATTCACTTAGGCACTTAAGAAAATCCTTTTGTTCTGACACTGAGAGATTGTTAAGCCTGAGGTCATTGGTGTTGTGATGAAAGATTTTGCAAGTTTATGAATGACCACAGTCAGTAATCAGAAATGCAAGTCAAACATGATACTTAAATGATTATTCTCATTAGAGGAAAGAGCAATTACACCAAAATTTCTTAGTAGACAGCCTAAGAAATTTGTTCTCCGGAGGAAATAATGTTTCATTTCTCATAATTCCACCTTTTTCTTTAAATGAGAGAATATATTTTTAATGAGACCTTAGACTTCATTATTTCTACTGTATAGAATCTCTCAGTCGATTATATCCCATGGTATGTATTTTTCCAATTGTGTCATCAATTATAGATAAGGTTTTTCCTTCAAATACGATGTTACCATCTCTTGGTTGACAGCCAACTGACATCTGTTACATGTATAATAGTGCAATTATTTTTAAAAGGGAAGGGACAAAAGGGGGAAGATACTTTCCTTACTCCATGAGAATCGTCAAGAGATACAGGCAAGTAGATCTTTAAAAACGTTAATCCCTTATAAATCATGTTTGGACTATTTTTAGACATATTTTTAACTTACATTTTTCTGTTTTTCCAAGCATTAGATTATTGGAAGTTGGGTGGGGTCAAATTTCATCAATATTTGTTTTTTGAAACACTTGGGTCACTACTACCTATGAAGCTATGAAGTGACTCGTTTATTTCTTTAAAATAACTCCAACATTTTCTTGAAAGATGACATTCACAAAATGGACATAAATGTGAAAGTCAACTTTTATTGAGCCTGAGAAGTGAAACACTTTTGTCAATGGAACTGAATATTTATGACAACAAACACCAAGATCTCATAGGACATCCCTCTTACCAGCACACTGTGAGGGACAGGTTAGGGATTCAGCAAACTATCCCACACATCATTTTTATTGTCACTGAATCTTCTGGGAAGAGTCATCCGCACTCACTGTCTTAGATTCCTAATCCTAATCACTGACCAAGCCACTGATCCCCAACATCAGACTCCACTTCCACCCAAACTGCCTTGCTAGCTAATTCCTACTCACCCTTCAAGATTCAGGTCAGTAGCCAATTTGAGGAATCTTTCTTTGTTTCCTCGGCTAAGCTAAGAACTGCTCCCTGAGCTCAAGGCAATTTACGCATACCTCTATTCTTGCACTTAACATAGTAATGAAAAATATCTGTTTACATCTGTCTTTCCTACTAGGTATAAATTTCTCAAGGTGAGAGACTATTTTTACTGTTTTTTATATATCCAACATCTGACAAAGTGCCTTGGACATAAAAGATATTCAGTAAATCTTGTTGACCCAACCTGACCGAATATCAATGAATTCACACTTTAGTGGGAGAGTCAAGTTGCCAACAAACAATTCAAATATAATGAGATCAGTGCTATATAAGATGTGTGTGCAAGGGATTATAGGAGGTCCAAGAAGTACCACATCTTCATGATGTCAAAAACTTAACTGGGAGGAAGTGGGTCTTAAGGTCGGAGAGATAAGGTCTGGTTCCACACCTAGGAGAGAATAGAATCAAAAAGGGATATAGAGAAAGTTGAACCTTATACTACACTTATTATTAATGATTTGCAAAACTGTATACCATGGCTGATCATGTTCTTTGTCTCAAGCAAGATCTTACCAGTTGCCCTGGAAACAGAGATTTCTGATACCCACCACTTCTAGGAGATACTCAGTTTGTTATCTTATATAGTCTATTTGTCCTACTGCCCATTCGCACCAGTGCTCTGTGGGAACCAGTGCTTGGCCTCTTTGAATTGAAAATGACCCTTCTCTTGTTAGGTAGCATAGACCATCTGGTGTCTGATAAGATGAGGGCCCTTTGTCTTTGCAGAGAGCATATCTTCCCTTAGAATCAGTAATTATTGAGAGTCTTTTCTTGTTTAATCCAGATAGTCTGCATCTTAAACCTTCAATGGGCACAAAGATGTCTGCAAAGGAAGAATAAGCAGCTAGGTTAGTAAGGAAAATCTGGTACAAAATACCCTGGCTGACGTCCTACTCCTGAAGGAGCAGTCCTTTGGGGTTAGGAGTCAATAATTAGTGCCTACTAAACACCCTGCCATTTTGCTTAAACATATGCCTTGTTCTCGAGGAAGAGAAAGACGTGCACTGGGAGCCAAAAAGACCAAAAATGAGAATGTGAATATAGTCATGGGAAAGTACTGTGACAATTGGGGGAAAGAAGAGAGGAAAGCTGGAAGAAGACTAGGAAAACGTCTCTCCCTAGAAGGAATTATATTGCCTTTTGCAAACATTTGTCCAGTATCTTGTATTCACTATGAGGAATATGCAAATCGTGCATTTAAGAAGTTTACATTCAAACTGGGGGGAGAGCTTTGTGCACCAAGGCCTGTCAATATGAGGCAGAATGGGACAAATGGACGCCTGAAGAGAAAGAAAACAAATTTTCTCCTTAGAGATGCTTATCGCTGAAAGAAATGCTGGGAAGAATGCAGGGGAAACTAAAGATTATCTTTTTAAAAAAAAAAATTATCTGGGAACTCCAGGGAACTAGGATCCAACTGTTACCTGTGGAACCATGCAGTCACTGAGGGTGGCCCCAATTAAAGGGAGGCTTCAGTGGTTTACATCTTTCATAGGTTCCTTGGGATTCATTAAATACAAATATCAAAAGTAGATTTTAATGACATTCAAGAAAAAGTTAAAAAGTATAGTGCAAATGTATCCTATTGCCAACAAACATGGCCCCAGGGAAGTTCCTGCAGTCTCTTGACCCAGGGGAAAAGTGTTGCTCATTAAAGGTGATTCTAGCCCAGGGGTCAAGGGGAACAAATCCATTTGAGCAAATCTGGTGGAAAGACGCCAGAGTGGGACAAATCTGAGATGCCCCACTTCTGAGAAGTTGTGAAGTAAGCAGACAATGACTTCTGGCCAGTGCTTTTAAACTTAGCGCACGGACGGACTCGACTGCTCCTCTAAGAAGAGAGGCCAGCGCTGCCCTGTGTACAAGATCTCTAATATCTGCAACTTCCCTTTAGAAAGCATCTTCATTTTGACATCATCCATGCCTGCTTTTTTGATATGTATATCTTTAAATAATAAACAAGAGAAACCCATTCCTTTGTCCCAAATAAGGCAAAAATAAGTGAGGATTGACTATGGTTATGGACCACCATTTCTGACACAAGGCTGATAAATAAAATAAAAGGGGTCAGACCACAGCCTCAGCATCACTCCCATCCCACTTTGCTGAAACCATTCCCTGGCTGCCTATGTAGAGGCTGGGCTGTGGAATGCTGGCAAAACTACAGGAGTGTTTGCTCTACTGAAAAATCTAGATTGACAGCAGAAAGCAGTAGAGTAATATCTGCATGTTGATTGACATTGCCTTTGGTGAGGATAAAGGAGTGAGGGGAACGTTGTAACCAGTTTCCATCTCTTGGTGTCTTGCAGTTTTCATCTTCCTATAGACTCAAACTGTGATGTAACTCAGAGGAAAAGCATTTCTCATTTTGGCTGATCTGCTGTTCCGCTTCTGCTTGTTCATATTACAAAACACTATTTTTGACAAAACATGAAGCGCAGGAGTGAAAACTATTTTAAAGCAAACAATTTTAAGGTGGAATACTCATTTAAAATTATTTTAATTTTATGAATATTATGTTTCAACTCAAAAAAATATTGCACAGTGCTTTTATATCACAATTGTTATTTTTCTCACTGGTGAGATTTGGATGAAGTTGACTTTGGAAATAACACAGAGAATGTCTTAAT
The DNA here is from genome assembly GCF_036562045.2 of Rhinolophus sinicus. Taxonomy (NCBI): domain Eukaryota; kingdom Metazoa; phylum Chordata; class Mammalia; order Chiroptera; family Rhinolophidae; genus Rhinolophus; species Rhinolophus sinicus. Next base: position 112,977,308 of record NC_133755.1, read on the forward strand.
TTGTTAAATAATTTCAATAACCTGTGATAAACTGAAAGCCGGATATTACATTCATATAAAAGACAAGTACATATTCATAAATTCACTTGGCTGTAGTGAAAAATAAACTCATGTACTTAATAAAACTTAAAGGAGTGAAAAATTGAGAATGCTGTGAAAATAGAATTTAACTCCAAAATTTGTCAATGTACTCTTGTGCTTTTGAAAATCAATGAAATCTGCAAGACTTCTAAGACTATCTGATCACATTTTAAGCCTTTGCTATTGGAGAAGCTAACATCTGTATTTTTAAAACAATCTAGATTAAATAAATACAAATTTGCACTGTTAAAAATAACAGAATCTGTGAATGGTAAGGAAAAATTATCCAAATAACATAAACCAAAAAAACCCACCAGAAAAAAAAAATGTATCATGGCATGGCATCTATAAAGATTTCTACTCAAATGTATGAATCTGCAGCATTTTCCCTTTGTAACAAACATGGTTGTCATCATATAGTTATGGAGTAAATGCTGAAAGATATGGAGTAAATGCTGAAAGAAAACAAAATATTAGTGGTCACTAAACAAAGTTAATTCCATAAAACTCTCCCAATTCTTGAATTTATTACAATTTTTTTTTTTTTTATCTTTGCCCTCTAATTAGTGTTTTTAGCAGAGACATAGCACTGGAGGTCCAGAAGGGGATATATCCCTCAGGTGCCAGTTGTTTTTTTCAAACTTCCGTTATGCATTTTTGTTATTTTTAGAACCATTGCTAATCAAATTCATGAACACATCCTACTTTTGCTCTATTTTTTATTCATTTCAAGGAAAATTCAACCATAGCATAAAGACAAAGGACACAAACATAGTACATTGTCTCATGTAACACTCTTGCTCTGCCACTGATTTTTAGAAGCTGTATTTCAGTAGTGTTGGTGTCTCTGTTAATGCTTAATCTAGATATTCCACCCATGATTTTTTATTTTTTTATGATTGTCCTAAGATACAATTAATTCTTCACATTTTGTGAACATTCCAGACATCTAACATCTGGAATGTTTACCCACTATTTTCATCAAACCCTAATATTTTATGAAATACTTGAAAAAAAATCTCTGTAGAAGATACCCTCAAAAGACACTCCTATCAAAAAGAAAAGGGTAAAATAATGGATTAGTTTAATGTTGTGCCTTAAACTGGAAACACTGATTATGATTATACTTCAAAAAATATAATTATGCCATTCAAAACTGATTCTCGTTCATATTGATGATTGGAGATTTACTTACAATGAAAGATACAGAAATTATTTGAGCCTAGAATGGTGCCAGGTTTGCATGTGGGGGCAGTTTTTTCAATTGGATGTGGATATTGGTATATGACTACTTATGATCTTGTTTATTCATCAGATAAGGATATAACTCTGGTGTTTCTATTTGCTGTTTTTAATCTATTTTGTTTGAAAACAATTTTTAATTAATTTTTACTGATTTTACTCATCTATCACTCTGACTCCATTTGGATTTAAACAGAGGACTTAATCATAGCATGGGCAGAGAAAAGCTCAGTGTCTAGCTAAATGATTCTGATGGCACCATCATCCTCACTCTGCATTGCAAGTACCAAAGTTCATTATAAATTATCTATCAGAGAAATGAAAACTCGGACCAAATATATGTAAATTACTTCTAATATTTTAAATTAAAGTCAAGAAGTTTTTAAAGTCTTATTCTCTAGCCTTTTCACTATTAGTGTAATAAAACTCCCACAAGTTGAACAAAAGTTATTTGCTTCAAATGCTAATCTGTGATATATCAGAATATTTTTGCCATCAGAAGTATAAACACTGGCAAATAGAGAACTTCACTGTGAGTGAAAAAACGTAACACTAAATATAACCCTTCTCTAATTGAAAACATCATTACAGTTCAGAAACGTTTGCAGAAAACAAAATCCATAACAGTTTTTTTAATCTTCAAACATATACACTCTAGTTTTCTTAATCAGTAATCAAAAGCCCTGCAGGTTATGTGATGCATTCACAATCATTCAAGCTAGGACAAGCCTACTGTAGCATTTCTTTTACTTACAAAAATCAAAACTAATTTTACATAAAATATAATTATTTAATTTATAATACCTACTGAATAAGATTTGCTAATTCCATAAGGTATACCTTAAAACCTTATAAAGTTACATAGAGGAGAAATCCAACATAAAGTTTTCTATTCCAGAGACTCAGTGTGGACTCCCCTCTATGGGCTTATAAACCTGGGTACAACCTGTGGAACTGGAGAAATGGGCCAACAGTACTACTTGTGTGGTTTTTATTATAGTTATCCTCTTGACATTCAGAAACATACTTTCTTTAATCTCAGATGAGATACATGATATAAAATTTCTGCATTCAGAAATCAATGTGTCACATCTGCATTTATCTTTAAAGAACTTATTGAAAACATGTCCACATTAACAAGGTCTTTTAAAAATACTTATATTATTAGGGTTTCAAGTATACTTTAGATGCACATTTTCACATAAACCTAAATTCAACAGCAGCTCTGACATTGAGCTTTGAGCAATGCATGTGCTTCTTACCTTTGAAGAATATATTCTCCAACCTATATGTGGTTCTGAAAATCTGTCCAAGTCCTATCTATCAAAAAAAAAGTTATCTGTCTTGAGATTTCTCTTACCATTTTTAAAAAGGATGCTGATACTATTATCTAGTTCAGTTTTTATTTTCAGGCTTTCATTTAGGTAGATTGTGAGAAATAATCTTGATATCCTGTGGTAAATCCTGTACATATAAGTAAATAATGAAAACAGAAATATAATTGAACTGTAAGTTGAAGCTGTTCCTATAATCCTTACAAGTTAAACTCATACATCTCCTTTTGTTCATTTGTCCCACATGAAATCAATTCACCCAGAGTTCTTGGCACAGAACTAGAAAGAGCAACTTTAGAAACTGGCTTTAAGTATTTACAATTGAACTTTCAATCAGAGCTTTATTTGTTAGTGTTGACCCATGATCAGAACCACCGCATGGTACAAGCAATAATAAAACTTCTTCCAGAATCTCCTGCTTCTGTTCTTTATCTTGAATTTACCCCAGGAAATACAGAGAGTGTTGTACTTTCTTTTCTTCAGAAATAACAAATTGATAAAATAATTAGAGGTTACTGCTTTGAATGCACCAATACCAATGTTTTGAAGAACTGATCATGGAGTCTACAGATACATGTGCCATAGACTATGAAAAAGGAAACACTTTAGGAAAAAAGAAATCATATTACAAAGTGTATTATAAAAATAAGTTACATAGCATGTGCCCATGGACCTGAAAGCTATGCAAAAGGAAATTTCTTTTGACACAAAGATTGAATTGCTCTTGCTACCTATTTTCATATTGTCAGCAACTCCATTTTCAGCTTTTACGTTACATCCTCAAAACAATTCCACTGCAAGTAGGAAACTATTTCCAGTAGTGATCAGTAGCATAGAGGACCTTAGTGATGATGGAGGGCTGCAGAAATACTATCCATTCAACAGGGTTCAGAGGAAGTACACACACCCAGTATGTACTTGGTTTACCATTTCATCTGGAGTTCATACGTAACTGGTGAATGATGATGCTTTCTACAAAGAGAAGAAAGATACAGCATTTTCAATTAAACTGAAACTCAAATCAGTAGTTTATGTGAGGATCAATACCACATAATAGATGTTAAACAACAAAACAAACAAAAACAGGTACATGAGCCCAATAGCTTCTCCTGCAGTTCTCTACTATTCTCGGGTAACCTTTATATTGACATATGTGCTTTACCTCCAAAGTTCTTAAAACTTTTTTTAGAATATTGATTCTTAAAAATCAATATTAGATTGATTTTAGTCAAGGAAACAACTGAACACAAACACACTAATTATAATACTATATAGAAGCCCCATAGTGGGAAACCAGATTATTTCCTAGAAGTACCGTAACTCTCCCAGTCATACTCGTTCTGTTTTGAATAATATTCACATACTTTTAATGGGTGTGAATTTCAGTTTTAATAAGGAAATATTCATTATCTAGTCTTAAGAAGTCAATAGGCACAGATGACCCACTTTTGTCTCTGACTGCTGCTTTTTTGCATCATTCTGTATATGCTTTTAGCTCTAAATTCATTCTTATAAAAGTAAATAAAAAATAGATTGAGGTAGTATTTACACAGCCACATATGGGTGTGTAATATTTATACTTATCAATTAATTTCACTTTTATCTTAATCTTTATGCCTTTATAAACATGTATCACTTTTTTCATTCTGTCAAGGCTTATTTATTGAGGCTCAATCACGTGCCTATTACTGTGCTAGGCATGGAAATACGTCAGTGAGCAAAATGAAACAGTCGTGCCATTGCTGAGATTATAAAGGGCAGAGGAAGGAAATAACTAAGCTTCAAATAGTTTCTCTGTCTGGGAAATGTATTACCTCCCTGTCAACATATGGCAATGTTCGAAGTGTAAAAAATAACATCAAGATTTATCAATAGCGTGAGGAAATTTCCACCTATTATTTTCAATTTAACTTAAAGTACTATTTACACTTTTTTTACTTAGGTAATTAAAATCTAAATAAATATTAATTAAAGCATATTATGCCATAGACCTATAGATTCGTTCTAATTATGTACAGTGAGTGATCAATCCTCTATCAAAAATAAAATGTTTCTTAATTTGGTTTCATTAACTTTACTTTATGCTGACCACTAGGTGGAGATATTTCCATTCCTTCTTTCGACTTTTCAAGTTGAATTTGGGATAAAACAGGTAAGAAAACAAAGTAAAATGAAATATATAAATGTTTTATACATTTAATAATATTTAGCTATGAAGTTTTTGTAAAGCTTTTAAGACATACATACGATTTTTTATCTCTTTTTTTTAATGGGAAAATTGATCTGGCTTCATATTTTTTCAATGCCTAAAAACACAGCAAAACCTTCAGGCAAAAATTTAAAAAAACACGAATTAAAATATTGTGTAGTTAAAAATCATGGTCTAAAATGAAAATGCTATTTCCCACTCAAATCTTTTTAAAAAATTTCTGTAATTTTCAAAAAGTGAAAACACATAGGTCTCAAATTTAGCTAATAGAATTAAAGCAGCTTCTCTGTTTTCTTCCCTTAAGAAAGCATAAATTTAAAAGTGAAATCCAGAAATGTCCTTATTGTAGATGTAATTCAAAATGCTTGTGTCTTTGTTTCCTCACAACAAAATAAGAGCACTAGAGATCATCTCTAACGTCCCTTGTGGGGCTAATATTTTGTTTTACTACAATACCTTCTCTCATCTTGAGTGTGCAGACCTCTAAATTCCTAGAGTTACCTTCTCTTAATCCTAGCATTTTGTAATCCCCATAATAATAATAGCTTTTCAGAATTAGCATTTGGTAAAAATATATGTGGAAAAAGGGTCCATACATAGAAGAAACAATGTTTTGGTTGGACCATTACATTTCATTATTATATTTAAATTAGCAAACTGGTAATCCATGCAGCATATACATACTAATGATATTAATCAGATTATGTTATTAAAAAGTATCTCAAAAATACTTGACAATGTCAAATAGAATTTATTCTACTTTAATAATAAATGATGGTGTTTATTTTATAAACTTTATTTAAAGAAATACAATTAAGCTCAAGTTATTTTGTTTTATATATGAAGGCATATTTCATCTTGTTTCTAGAGATTTTGAGAAAATATCTATATGATAGTGGCCCTATTAATTGAAATTTAATAATCATATTTATTAAATCTATGTTTGCTTATTACCTGTTCTCCCCAAATCTACAAACAATACACAAAACTGCGAGAAATAAAAAAACAATGTTTGTTTTAAGCCATTAAATTTTGTGATGACTCATTACACAGCAAAACTGATGCATATGGAATCAGCAAAGAAAAATTATTTAGGGATTAATGCCATTATTTGTATTTTTTTTAAAGGCAGACCTCCCAAGTCTCTTTCTTTTTTTCATCATTTAGTACAATAAAACGTCACAAATTTTATTGAAGTTACAAAGTCAGTGAGCAAATCTTATCCCATCTCCTACTTTGTCTTCACTTCATCTCAGACTAAGACCCAATTATAGGTCAGTTGAGGCCTCTAAAGAGACCTAAGCAAAATTACGTATAATTCTGTAATAATTTTTCTGATATTAGTAACTTGTACAATATATATCAGGCAGATTGAGACCAAATGCCATAGTTAAATACCACCTCTATTAGCAAACTCAAAATAGCAAAGCACTTAAACTTGGGGCCTTCTAATGTGCAGACATTTAATAATATAGTTTCCTTTTTATCTATTTGGAAGAAGCAAAATTACATCTAAGCCTGAATCAACATATATTCCTGGGGACAATGAATTTTTATAGATTTTTAACATTAAAAATTTACCAAAAGCACTTAATGACATTTTCTTCTATATGTTTCTGTCAAGTGTTATCTTGATGTTTTTTCCTTAAGAAGCTTCAGGTAACCTATTAAATACATTATTTGTTATTATGATATATTACAAAGTGATGTGGCTTATCAATTCATTCTTTTGTTACACTAGCTATTAGATAACTTCCATAGATAGGAAGTTTAACATATTATCTATTCCTAATTACACTTTCACATTTGACTTTGGAACTCACTAACTGTCCACCCTCCTTGGGTGGTATACCAAAACCACTGGCCAGCCAGATGACTTGAGATCCACAAGACAGGATCTGGGGAGAAATTTGCATGAGACTGTCTCCTGAGCGCTAGAGTGGGGCAACCTGGCAACAAATTGGAATTCTGATTCCCCTCAGGAGAGCTCCTTGGCTGTGGAGTAGGAAAGATGTACTGCTTGGAAAGCCAATGCCTTCCTCCCAAGCAATGCATATGTTTATACTCTGCCAAACTCTCTGCAAGGGAACACTTGAGCTCTGAATTTTAAAAACCTACTCTAGTAAATGAGACCAGATCACTTTAATAGATAGCCTCTACGTTCACACACCAAAGACAAAACATAGCAGAAGTTCAATGTATAGCAGGACTTTGCACCAGCAAAGGAGGACTGCTTCATCCACAAAAAACTGCACACCAAGTTACAGAAAACATTTCCTCTTGGATTTTGCATGAATTTGGCTGACTTGTGGCCTGCTTCCCATGTCCCATGGCTCCCTACTCTCCAGGGACTCTGTCTGGAGAGTACGGCACCAGCTTAGAGCTGTGCTGTTCTTCCTGTCCACCAGCTATGAAAACCCAGCTTTAAATTTGCTGCCCGTAGAGTAATTTATCCACCTGCAAAAATGTTCTACATTCTACATACCTTTTAGATGTCAGAGCGCCTAGATAATGTTTACTTTTAGGGTTCTCATTTTAATAAACTGCTTCAGCATTTAGTCCTGTTATTATCACATTCAGAAGTTAATGAGAGCTCTGATAAAACATCTGTTTTAAATAGGAAGTCCAATAAACTTCCTCTGTTGACTTGGACTTGTATTCCTTCTTTTGGATTTAGTTCAGCTAATTAAAAATACTTCCGCTAATCAGTTCTGTCATTTGTTTCAGGAAACTTTTGAACCAGATGATATAAATTCTCTTGGGATTTCTCAACCACCTAAAAGTTTATTTGCTTCCTTCCAAAACATTTCCCACTCCATCATCAGCCCAAATCATCCCCTTACCTCCCCAGGTTGCAGGAGTTAATAACCACAGTTATGACTAGTCATTTCCTTTTCAGGCAAGCTAATCCTTTCTCTCACATAGATTACTATTTCCCATATAAAAGCAAGTTAGAACTAGTTCTTTCACATATAACATTATATATATATATATATATATGTATATATATGTGTGTGTGTGTGTGTCTGTATATATATATATACACATATATACTATATTTTATGTTATACACACACACACACACACACACACACACTATATTTTAAAAAAAGTAAATGGTGGAAAATAGGTAAGTAGTTGAGCCAAGCACGCTCAGGTTCTACTTTTCTGAACACAGATGCTAAATGCCTAGGTTGATCTAAGTCTATGACTGGTCACAAAATAGCATGGAAAATAACATTATGTGTGAAAATTGAGAAGAACATTGTACTTTTTAGTAAGAACAGCAATATTCATCAAAGTATTGTTAGAATCTTGACACATAATTTCTATGTAGATACATCAACATCTCAAAATCCTTTGACATTATTATTTTGGCCTAATGAATGTGGGTGTTTTAGTCTATGTATGAATACATACTTTGCTCATTTGAAGTAGTTTCATATAAAATAATGAATAATGTACTGGGAGAAACTGAAGACCTGGCTTCATCATTAATGAGATGGTTAGACATCTCTAAGCCTTGAGGTTTTTCTTGTTTTGTTTTTGTTTTCATCTTTAATAATAGAGATAATTATCTTCTAAAGTCTGGTTCATCTCTAACCAGCCCTTGACTTTGCAATGCTGTCCATCACACATTAGCACAAACAGAGAGGCCAAAACTACTTTTACCAGAAAAGCAAATAATCATTAGCTCTTAGGAAAAGCACTGTGGCAGAATCCTTTAAGTTGCTTGCTAAACAATAGTGAAACATATCATATTATGACTATAAGAAGGAATGCCAGAATCATAAAAGATTATACACAACTAAATGCTAAACCAAACCAAGTTAGGATGATTTGCCAAAGGTTACACAGCCTTACTCAGATCTCCTGGTTTTCAGTCCTATCTCAGGTATCTAGTCCATTGTTCAGCAATCCACATTTTCTGGATGTTCACCTTGATATATATTCTAAATCTTACATTCTGTTTATTGATGTAGTTGGGCCCTTTAAAATGAGAGTCTCTGTGACCTATTTTAGAGGGTCCTTCATGAATCCGAAGAGCATGACAAATCACCCCAAGCTTTCTCTTTCCTGAAGTATCATCCATGCTCCTCGGGGGAAGTCAGAGAGGGTGAGGAAAGAGTCACTCATAATTCATTCAAATATGTTTATACTTCACAGAAACCTCTTGGGCCCCCTTAGTTCTCCACACATGTGAGGTCTTCAGAGGTGAAAACTCCTGAGTCCCGGATTCCTGGCTATTTTGCATCCATTACCTGCCATGTTGCCTCTGGAAGGAAATAGAAGTAATTTACACTATCCAGAATGGCAGTATTTGGATTTCCTCTAATTCCACAATCTCTTTATCTCCATGTTCTCACACATGATTTGTCAGCACCCTCCACATAATTCTCACAGGCTTGCATTGCAGACAAAGGGAAGAAAGAACACCTCTTTCTTCCCCAACTTCCAGCCATCCTTCAACTGCTCGTGCCAAGTTTTGTTTTGTTTTGTTTTGTTTTTTATAGCAATGGACAAGCTTATATCCCAGGATAGGTTCTGAAATAATGGTTTGTGTTCCTAGTGGCAGCAATGTTTTTAAAAGAGACTTTGAATAGGGCAGGACACAACCACCAGAAGCAAAAGTAGGAGAAAGGGCAATCCAGGGAGAAGGAACAAGTTGATCAAGTCAAGGAAAGGTGGCCTGGTCTGCTATGCAAATCCTTCTGTGCTCCTGGGGTGGGGGGCCGGGTGGGGGGAGTAGGAGTCCAGATGAGGGAAAGGGAAGGATGCTCAGAAAAGTGGGGAGGTAGGGAGCCAGATCATAGAGAGCCTTGAGTGCCATACCAAGGAGTTGGCATTGTACACTGTAGGTAATGAGGAACCTCTCAAGGGTTTTCAAATAGAAGAGTGGTATGATCAACTTGCACTTTGGAAAACAAAATGGAAAATGAATCAGAGGGTTTTAAGGCTGGATGTTATGAGATCAGTTAGGAGTGTACTAGAGAAATCCAGATGAGAAGAAATTAAAACCTCAACTCAGGCAGTGGTAGAAGAAACAGAGATGTCAGTTCAGCTGCTAGAGGTGTTAGAGGGTTATGAGAATTGTTGAATGCGTCTACTTGACGGGTGAGGGAGAAAGGGGAGCCTAAAATGGCTACCAGGCTTCTAGCTCAAGTGGTTTGGGTACATCAAGACAACCCTGCGAAGGTGGAGAATAATAAAAGAAGAAGCCTTAGAAGAGGGATGGAGAAGGTGCTGAGAATGGCTTTTAGACAAAGTAAGTTGGAGATAGCAGTTTGGTAGTCACCAGCATTTGGGTGATAACTAAAACCATGCGAGTGCATAAAATAACCAGAATGAGCCCGTAGTGTTGAAAAATAGCTTTTGATAGAATGAAGTGATGGAACACTTAAGATGTAGGCATAAAATAAGGAGCCAGCAAGAGAAATAGGCAGAGCAGTCAGAGAAGCCAAAGGAAAGCCAAAGGAAATGAGAAGGTTTGGTCACAGAGGGAGAAAGGCTTAACCTCACTCTACTTTCATTCTTACCAGAGATTGGATTTGAAGTTCATTTTTTGAAAAAAACTGACCTAAGAAGTTCTGGGACTAGGTACAAGAATGGGCAACATAGACTGAATACAGGGGAGTGAAAAGTTGACACGCTGAACTATAAGATTCTCCATCTCACTCCCCCTGATCTATTCCCAAAATACAGATAGCTTGCCTCAGGGAGGTTACTGAAGGATTTTTCTTCTGCAGAATGTACTGGAAGATATACTTCCAGATGATAGATGGATGGATGGATGGATGGATGGATGGATGGATGGATGGACAGATGGATGGCTAGATAGATAGATAAAGACAGACTGTTAAGCAAAAGAAGTAGAGATTACAAAAAAAAAAAAATCCAGGAAACCAAGGATTCAACATAGGCAAAAAGAGAACAGGATAACAACTGTGCAGCAGGCCTAGAAGACAAGTAGTCCAGACTCAGTAGGGAAACATAGGGCTGAACTAAGAAGGCCTCCGAGGGAAAATATGAAGTATTTGGAAAAATTACTGGTAGGTGTTTGGCAGATCTATTGGAGCATATGGAAAAAATAAAGATAGATACATAGAAAACCAAGCAGATAAAAAATTGAAGCAATTATTCTTTAGAAGGGGAAAAGCGGTAATAAGAAGGCAACAAAATCAAAGTATACTACTTTGCTCAGCCAGGAACAATATACACTATAAACATAAATATGTAACCACGCAAATGCTGACAGCTTATTTACACACGCAAAAATATGTGTGATGTAATCATGTTGGAAGGATGGGGAAAAGGAAAGAGGGGACATGTGAAAGGACTAAACCATCAAAACAGTAATGGGAAGACAAAAAATCATATCTAAAATTGATAAATAAAAAGTCAGAGTACAAGTATATTATTTAGAAATATGAAGATAAATACCAGAAGAAACAGTTAAAAGTTAAAAGTTAAAAGTTAGAAATTATTTTCTCCAGGCAGCAAACTTGAGGGAAAAGGGGGGTGAGGTATGGAACAGATGTTTTCGTTGTCTTGTAGCATTGGCTTTTATTTTAACTATGTATACAAATTACTTTAACAAGAATAAAAGGTAGTTGAAGAATAAATGGAAAGGATGGAAGTGGAGGCAGAAAAGTTTGAGTGTTCTGTCAATGGTTTAACTGGGCAGGAAGAAGATGGGGCAGTACCTACAGAGAACGGCACAGTTGAAGGAAGAATTGTACTAAAATGGAAGAGGCCAGAGGATATGTATATCATGTGTGGAGGTAACAGGTGAAAAGAAGTTGAAAGAGCAAAGGACGAGGAGAAAACCAATGAGGAGACCTGGGTGAGGAGGTAGGAGGTAAACACTAAACCTCATTAGGGTTGGGGAAATTTTGGAACCATACATTCCCGTTTACTGGGAAACACTCTCTGTGCTCACCTTGTTACCTCTTCCTCTCTCTCTCTCTGCCTTCCAACCTCCCATATAAATGTGTTCTTTCTATCTGATATCCCTGGGATTTTCCCAATCAGGAAAGTCTCATTCTTTCCCCAGTATTCTGATTCTATGAGAGAATGAGAAATTCAAAACTCTGTACATTTTACATTCTTGGGCATGTCTTCATTTCCCTGAAATTATACTCTTCCCACAGTACACATCAAAGTACACTATTTCTTCACTCTCTTCTTGAAGATATTCAGGTAAGACATCTGGGAACACTGTACCCTCAATGAATATATTAAAATCTCTAGAGAGCCAAATTGTCACCCATTAACTTGTCCTCACTAAAAATCTGATAAAAATGCCAGTAGAAACTGAATGACACTGTTTAAGCAGGTGACCTAGACAGGAGGGTCATTTTCAAGAAATGATAAATATCTATAGGGCCATGCCCCATACAGGATCGTTTCTGGTAACATGTGTGCTACATGGCCACCATCATAGCGTGCTGAAATGGTAGGCACACGAAAATTATTCTCAAATGGGGAAGACAAGGGCGTCCTCTGCAGTTGTGCAGACTGTGCCCTGCACGTCACATCCCCTGCGAGTGCCATGACATCGAAACTGGTGGAAATGGCAACCCCCTTTGCTCCCCAGGGTGGGCTCTGAGCAGCAGCTATACACAGCAGCTCTGGTAAGACCCTTTTTATTTTACTACACAATACTATATTTCAGGACAGGGAAAAGATTGACCTTTTAATCCCATTCACTCTTATAATAGCACATTAAACTGCATCTTAAAAACATTATACTCACAAATGGAAGCTGGAATTGGAGTGGATTTAATCCCCCCACCTCTTATTCCCAGTGGATTTCATTTCTAATACGTACTTTAGAAAAAAGCTATCCAATAAATGTAGAGTTCATTCTAAAATTACAAAGAAAAACTGCCATGGTGGTTGCTCTTCATCATTTCTGTAAAGTGAATATGTGTTGTTCTGCCAAGTTTTCTTAGCAGTTGTACTTTGTAGGTGGCTCTGTTCCAAGACAGATGTATAAACATCCTGTACATGTAGTTAAGCCTTTCGGAGCACTCTCCCTGCGGATGGTATGGATTTCCAGGCAGAGATGACGTAAGCATGGTGTGAGCAGGTAAAAGTAAAAGCAGCAACAGTGACAATGAGATTATGACAGAAGTCACTGAAAAATGGCAGGTGAAATCAAAAGGAATGCACTGTGTCATACTTTTGACACCTTCATTTACTTAAATCCAGTATGCTATGGTACAGTAACACTAAATACCTAAATGCCAGAGATTGTCCTTGTTTTTGAAAGGGAAGGATGTCCACTTTATAAAAGGAGGAAAATTTCCTTAAGAAAAAAAAAATACAAGCCAGTATTAGAAATCACAAGATCTCTCATTTAAACTTGTTCAAAATCATATTTCATAAAGTCTTTATTCTCAGTCTCTCTCTTATTCTACCTTGAATTCCTATTATTATGGCATGTCTACCATGGTTGCTCAACATTTTTTAATATATAGTCTGAGAACTGATGAGCTGTAGGCAACAGAGATCTGATTAAAGCAAATGTGAATACTGTGAGCCATCTACCCCCATCATGTCCAATTGAAGTCCAAGGTCTCAAGGGATAGGAAATCCAGTGTAGAGAGAAATTAGAAGAGTCTCTTTATCATGAAGCATGCTGAGTCATGGGCTAAAAACTAATCCTACACAGTTTTCTTTATATCTACTTTTTCCTAAATCTCAAGAGCAGAGACTATACAAATAATTTTGGAACCCTCATAATTCAGAAGTGGAAAAATAACAACCTGTAATTTTTACAGTTATCCTATTTTTGTAAAGTTCACCAAAACTGACTCAAAAATTTTGACAAAGGTGCTTCCTCCATAAGTCCTCGTGTGCTAAGCTACAGGTTATCAGCCTTGAGCTCATCTGCTGTTATTTGACTACGAAGCAGTGTCCGCTTGAACAATGTTAATCTTCACAAAGACACCTGGCATTCTGCACTCACAGCTGCATGCCGATCAAAACATGCTGAAAATTAATGAAAATGATACAAACACAAGTAAAACTAACAGGAATGATGCTCCACATCACACACGCGCGCGCGCACACGAAATCATGAACCAGTTTTATATTTGCAAGTAAAGTCGACAGTTAACTGAGGAAAATATTTGAATTCAATTAAACTATGCATGATGTCATTTTTTTTTCTTGGCATTAAGTTATCAGAATTTACTTTCTGCTCTTTCCTATCCATTATAACCTCTGTTGAGCTATCAAGAGACATTTGGCAGCTCTTTTCAAATTGCTCCACAATTTAAATCAATGGCATACTTAAATTGAGCATGAGTCTGACATTAATGGTTCTAAAATTATTGTCTATGAAATCCTGGGAATGTTTTGGAAATGGCCAAAACCTCTGCAATACACACAGACACACACAAATAAGTAAAACTCTGTTTTTAGGATTCCATATTTCATTTCCATTTTATTTCACATTCACATTATTTCCTGAAATCATCTCAGAGGCTTTTGTTTTTGTAAAACTTTAGAGGTCCAAGCCCGATCATAGCTAGGAGATGTTTCTTCCAGTACATAAAGCAAATTCGGGATTTGATAGAAGCAAATGACAGTAGTTAAACTATTTCCTATTTCATAATAGAATTTTTGAAAAATCAATTATTGTGGAACAAGGCCTAGTAAATTTGATTTACAATTAGGAAATATGAGAGCCAGCTTTGGAGAGGATGTGATCCAGCTCTTCTATCTTATTGACAAAGAAACTGGGGTTCAGATGAGTTAACTGATGGGTCCACTTTCTAGAAGCAAAACTGAGACTGGAAGTCGGCTACCTCAAGCCCAGCACCCTCAACCAAGCACACAGCAAACAGTAGTTTTGCTAGTCAGTTCTGTTCCCCCACATCAAAACAAATTCACAAAATAAGAAAGACACATGGCTATTAGTACATTATTTTATAAACAAGATACTTAAAACTTCAATTAGTACAGGTAAAGAATTGGCACGAAAAAACGAAGGTTTGTTTTCACTAGAGCAGTAGCATCTGCACAACATACCCCCTCAGCCACTGCCCTTAGCCCTTCCCCCCTCCAAGAGAGGTAGCGCTGCCGGCTGCAGATTTCTTCAGCTCTATTTTCATAGACTGAGTCTCAGCTCGAGGCTCGAGTTTGGTCAGATTTCCTGCTCCTGGGGCTGCCACTACTGGCTTTCCTGCTTTCATACCTTTTGACATAGGAATGCGGGTGGGTGTAGGCCGCTGGGATGACCCGTCTTGTCCTGACTGTAAGAGAAAAATACAGAAACACAAGGGAAATGGTGGTGAGTTTCCTCCTGGATAAGCCATCAATCTGAGAGTTAGGACTCGTGCCACACAGGAGCAGCCACAGGCGACCCCTCCCCAGATAAAATTACTATTAGAAACTTGAAGTCTTCTTGGTAGCTGCTCCATTCTAATTGCTTCCCTTTCTCCTCTCCTGAAACACCTATTCCAAACTGCCGTCTCTTCTCAAGCCCCTAATCTACCTCCTCCTCTACCCTTACTGAAGATGACCTTACCTCCTATTTCACAGAGAAAATACAAGCCACCTTGCATAAACTCAGGCCATTTTATTGTACCCCAAATTATCTCTACTTTCTTTACATGAAGCCATTCTCCTTCCACATCCTAAGGATGCCAGTCTCTTCTGTTTTCATTGTCACTGATGACCACACCCTCCTTGAAGTGCTCCGCAAACTCTCTTGCTGGGATTTCTTCCTTGAGTCTCACCCATTCACATCCTGTCTCTGATGACTCCTTTTCAATCTCTTGCTGGCTTCTTGTTCTAGCTTGCTTGCCTTCTAAATATGGGTAATCCCATATTCCATTCTCAGCCCTCTTTTGATTTTTCTCTTTCACCCTGAGAATCACCTCAGTTATCACCCCATGTGTTGATGAGTCGCGGGACCGCAAACCTTCAATGCTCTCCTTAAATACAGATCCTGATTTCCAACTACTTGCAAGACATTTCCAGTGTCCCTCAGGCATCTCAAATATAACATCCCCAAAACTTACTTATCTTCTCCCCCAAACACTAGTCCCCCTATGTTTCTCATCTTATCCATCCTTACAGCCAAGCCAGAAACCTGAGAGCCACCCTCCATACTCAATTTGTCACAAAATCTTTGATTCTGTCTTCAGTATACCTCTGCCCTCATTTCCCTACACCATCTCTAGCCTAGAAAAATGCAACAGTATCCCTGTCCTCAGCCTCTGTCCCCTCCAATGTACCCTTTAAACTGTTTTATAGACATATCTTTCTAAAACGTAAATAATGTAATGTTTTTTAAATCATTACCCTTTTGATGGCGCCCTTTGGATACTCTATGAGGTTAAATGTCAATATCACAATAAGACATGTGTCTCTTTTCAATACCTGGCCCCCATTTTGCCTCTCCAGTTTGTCTCCATGCCCAGCTGCTGCAGCACAGGGAGCCTGCTCGCCCTTCCCCAAATGTGCCAACCTCCTTCACATGGTCATATCTTTGCACACGCTGCTCTCTCTACATACTCCTTCCCCTTTCCTTCTCAAAAATCTCTCATTATCTGGGAAAACCTCCTCCTCTGTGAAGACTTTTCTGGTGGTTCATATGTACATACCTTTACCATGCAACCACTAAGTAGGTTCCAATCCTGAGTCTCCTAGTTAGCTGAGAACTTCTAAAGGTCTTCTTTGCGGTCATCACCTAACCCAGTGCCTAAAGAGTAGCTGACACTCAATAAATGTTGAACGAATAAATGTGCAAAATGAACTAGCCTCATTATTCAATTTCTCAGAGGGGTGTCCCAAACTTTTTGTTGTCCTAGATTTTATGGGATTTGATATATCTGATGTAGGTGGGCCATGATTCAGACCTTAGAAATTTTAACTGTTTTGAAATCCTATTTGTGTATGGGGTTTAATCCGTAGTCAAAACTGTTGACAGAAGGTAAAGCTATGTTGATCTGCCCCTTACAATGGTAATAAGGTGTTCCAGCAAAAAAAGCTACTCTAAATTACAACAACTTATACCTCCTCTGTCTTCTTATAGAAATTGAAGTTCTTGCTCTCTGTTGCCTAAAAAGCAATATTGAACCATTTGAGAAGGGTGCGCAATTCTGAGTGCTATTTGGCTCTCAGAGAGCCGATAATGAAAAGTCTTACTGGCAAAGCAGTTAGTAATTCACACTTTTTGAGTCTATGTTTGAACTCAGAGAATTAAAAGTAAATTATATTGAAGATATGGGAAAATAAGCCATAGGTTCTATACTTACATAATAAGCTTCCTGTCTTTCTTAAGAGATTCCAATATATGCTGCAGAATTTGTTCAGAGTCTAGGAATCATAATTTCTAGTCTATTAGTTTAAATTAATACCTAAATAGTACATGATTCTCTATAATTTCAATTACTAATCTGTCTTCAATAACTGACGACAATCACTGGAAGTGTTTCGAAAAATAGAATTTATTTTTAAGCTCCAGATTTTATACTTGGGACAGCTTTTTTACAGTCATTCATTTAGCCTTCCACCTGGTTACCAAATATTTATCAAGCACTTGCTCTTTGCAAGATACTATTAATAAAAAATAATGTTTAGACATATAAACTACTTTCTTTTTACTTTTAAAACATAAAATCCTTTAATTTCATTTTTGGAAAAATATGGCTATGGCCACACATGATCACATATTGAATATTTTAGGTTATAGAAATATAACCCAGGGGCAGTTTTACTTTTTATTGCATATTGACCATTTCTCCCCACTCTCCATTTTTAAAAGTATTTTAAACATAAAAATCAAATTTTGAACATTATCACTACATGCTGACATTACAAAGAGGCCATCTTTACAAGTATTTTTGGGGTCTCCATAACTTACATGACAAAAATTTTCCCTGAAAATTAGTTCAATTTATTAAAACATTAGGCCACTTTTTGTTTTCATTTCTTGGTGTAACTAATCCTCTAAGAAACTTCTGCTAGTGGGTTCACGTAGAGCAAGAGGCGTGTGCTTTTTGTTTTATTTTGGGTATTGTGTTATTCTCACTACTCACTTCTTCCTCCCTCTGTCAGCCTGCACTTTGGAACATCTACTCACCACTGACTGGGTTCCTCGAGTAGATGAGGTTGTGACTGGTGTTATGGTGATAGTGCTTGTCACTTTGTTCGCACCAGGTCGTGACGAGAGGTGGTTCCTGGGAGAGCGAAGGACAGTGCCCGTGGAAACCTCCTTTTCAGCTGTCACGTTGACAGGTCGGACAGTAATAACTGGACTTGCTCCTTCAGCTGAAGTCCCAGGGGATCGTTTAAACTGAGAACCTAAGTGAATGTGAATTTTATTGTCTTCTGTGGTTATGATATTGGCATTGGAGTTGTATTTCCGTACTGGAGTTGGAACAGTCTGTTTTTCTGGGGTGACTTTCAGGACAGTCCTTCCCATGGGCATTTCCTGGGATTCGGGAGAGACTGCAATCTCAGCCGGGGCTGCTGATGTAGACACTGTCATTATCTGAATGGGGGATGTGGGCCTGTCTGCAAATGTACCTCTGCCACTTTCTGGAGTCTTCTCTCTGGAATAGGTGGTAATTGTGACTGGGGACATGGCTCGTTCTGTACAGAGAGTACTATCTCCACTTTTTGGTTTTTGAGACATAATGTTTGGTGATGGAATAATGGTTATCCTTGGTTTCTGATTCCCTAATGTAGGAATGACCGTGGTACTGGAAAAAAATTCTTCAGATGTTGGGCTTGTTATCTCCAAAGTCGCAGTACTGTTCTCATGGTCTGGTGTCACTCGAATATGCAGGGGCTGACCCTGTTTTGGTGAAAGAACCAGCTCTCCTGGGTGCCCTGGACTGGAATTTGTTCGAGGCCCTTTCTCTTGAGTGATCGAGGGCCCATTTTCCCTTTTTCTCATCCATGGAATCCAAGACTTTCTCATAGTGAGCTCATTTGCTGCTGGAGGATACCTGTCTAGAACAGAGGATCGTTCCATAGGTTTTTTCAATCCTACCTGTCGAAGATTACTCATGATATGATTCTCTTCTTGAAAGGATTTCCGTATAAATACTGCTGGTGTTTCTTCCTCTGCTCCCTCATTACTGACAGCATCAGTTTGTACTCCAGTTGACATCACTGGTATATCTACCATTCTTCTTCCATTCATACTGGGTCTTAGAGCTCGGCTATAGCGCTTAGAAAGCTCCAACTCTTTGGTCAGATTGAGGACCTCCTGTCCCATGTTTTTGTTCTTATTTTCCTCTTCCATAAATCTTTGTTGAAGGACAGAATAATCCACTTGGAGCTGAGAGAGTTGATCTTCTTTGTTCATTAATTCATGAATCTTCTCTTTAAGAGCTTGAACTTCAGCTTTTAAGTCTCGACTTTTAGCTTCTTCCAACCGAAATCTGTGTCTCAACTCAGCTTCCTGGCTCACAGCCTCACCTTTCTCTATGGCTTTATTCTTGGCGATTTGGTGCTTTATCTCCTCTAGTTGTTGAGAGAGAAAGTTAGCCTTATCCTGCTCAGTTCTAAATTTCTGCTCCAGTTGGTCATACTCATCCTCCGTCTTCATCAAATCTCCTTCGACCACCTCCAGTTGCTGGAGACGTTTCTTCAGTCTCTCAATTTCAAGTGTTAGTTCCTTAATCTTGTTATCTTCTGGGCAGGAGAGCTCAGGCCCTTTTCGAGACCTTCCTCTTGTTATTTCTCTTTCCACTTCCTCTATTCCATCAAGTCTCTTCTTTAATAAGTCAACATTGCAACTTAATTCAGACGATTTTTCTTCTTCACTTTTCAATTTGCCTATTAACTCATCTCTCTCTTTTGTCAAATTGTATACTTTTTCCTCCATTTCAGATTTCAGCTTTAAAAGCTTCTTACTTTCTTCGATTAGCTTTTCAGTTACATCCATAACTTTTCCTTGTTCCACCTTAAAATTTTTATTAAGTCCATCCACTTTTCTCTCTTCTTGCTTTATTTTTTCCATCATATTTTTCCTTTCATCAACCAGCATCACAGTAAATGACTTCAACTTTGTAAGATCATCTTTTAGGCTTAATTCAGCCTTTTCCAGTCTACTTTCAGAACATTCCAGTTCTTTAACTCGACTCTTGACCACCTCCAATTCATTTAGCAGATCTTTAGTTAAGTTCTTCTCTCTCTCCAGATTTAAATGTAGCTGGGTGCATTCAGATTTACTTTTGCTAAATGCCTCTTCCAATTTCTCCAGCTCTGACATTCTCTTCTGTAACTTCTCAACTTCAAGTCTGAGCTCCCTGCTATGATGTTCTTCCTCTTGCAACTTCTTCCTCAATTCCCTGCACTGGGATTCTGTTTTCGTGATCTCCTCATCTTTACCCTCCATTTCAAGCACTCGCTTCCGGAGATTTTCGACTTCTGCCATAAGGCTGGAGTTGCCACATTCCCCTTTGGCAATTTTGTCTCTTAATTCCTGAAGTTCTTCCTCTGCCTTTTGGAGATTTTTGTTGGTCTCCTCTAGCTCCTCAATTCTCTGAGTTAAGCCCACCAGCTTGAGTCGAAGTTGCCTGTTGTGAGATTCTTGATTAGCCAACTTAGCGTTCATCTCTTCATGCTCTTGGGAAAACCTCGAAGCTTTGTGTTCAAAATCCACTTCTAACTTGAGCAATTTCTGCCTGTCTTCTTTGGATTTGGCAGTAATGGATTTGAGCTTTTCTTCTTCTTCCCTCAGTTTCTGAGTAAGATCCTGTACTTTCTGGCTTTGCAGGCCAAGTTGCTCAATATGCATTTGTCTTTCATCCACCAGCATGAGTGCAAAGGACTTGAGTTTTACAAGCTCGTCTCTTAATTTATTGAGCCGCTTAGCATTTTCCTTTTCTTTGCGGGCTTGGTAAGCCTTTTCTTGTTCAAGGAGCTTTTTCAACCTATAAAACCAAATACATTAAAGTATTACATCTTGTTGTCATATTACATATTATACTATATATATTCTATTTATATGCAATATATTTATTATAATACATATTAAAACATTAATCAGCAAGTAGGTTTGTCTTAGATATTAAATCAAAATAAAATCCCATTACAATAAATCCCTTATCAATTGCTGCAATATCAAGGTTGAACAAATAGTCATTAATGAAACTAATCAGAAGTCAGGATGTTGGTCACCCTTAGAGAGGGGTAGTGGCAAGAAGGGGACATGAAGAGGGCTTTTAAGGTACCAGTTTCATGATTTATGTGCAGGTTACACAGGATTGTTCAGCTTATAAAATTTCAGTAAGCTGAACACTTATGATAGTTCCTTTCTGCACATATATTTCAATAACATGGCCATTGAATAAAACTTAGGTTGTACAAAAATAATGACTATTTATATAGTGCTTTCTGTATTCTAGGCACTAGAAGTATCTTATCCTCATGGCAATCCTATGCAAGTGTCATCCCCATGAGGAAAATGAGACACAGAACCTGCCACAGGTCTCACAGTCAGCAAGTGGCAGTGCTTGGATTCAAACTCAGGCCATCGGGCTAGAGAATCCTCGTCTTCACCTCTGCCTCATATGACTTCAAAAGAGAAATTGACTTTAAATGAAAGAGAAGGCCCAGAAAAGAAGAACCTTTGGAGTTTTTATTTTGTATGCAGCTATCACTGGGAACAAGGTGAGATGAGCTTTGTGATAGAAAGCTGATCTACATAAACTGATTTTAGTTAACACCAGAACTGGCACAGGATTTTCTCTCAGTTTTCTGATTTAAACATTTTTTTATTTTTTTTTAACTAAAGAGCTAGGTTAGGGAGGAAATCTGAATTACTATTAATACAAAAAAGTTGCAGCCACAGGAATTACTATGTTTCACATGTATGAAATGCATTTTCTCTATTATGTTTATGTAGAACTATAAGTAAGCCAGAGTAACTATTTACTAGCCTTGTGTTGGTCAGCTAATTTGCACCAATTCTTAATAGTTATTTTCAATTACACATAAAAACAAAGTTAAAATAATAACCATATTCAGCATATAAGTGTAAAAATGTGTTTATAAGAGAAGCAAGTTATAAACAACCACTAACATGTATTGGTTTAATAATCACAGCTAAGACCTGAATGTACTTAATGTACATTAAAAATGTTCTTAAGCATATATTTTTTATTTCAATATATTTTGTAGCTTATTTATTCTGAATGATTTATGTCACATTTATGACTAGATCAGCTGTGAGTCAAGTAAATAGAAGTTAATAGTCTCACACTGCATTGTGTAAGAAATGACTGGACATATACATAAAAGCTCTTCATAATCAAATCCAGTGTCAGATAATTACTATAAAAATGGCTCTGATGATGTCATTAAGATTTCTTTTACGGAATTAATTTTATAAAATATATCCTTGTATCTAACCATCTATTAACTAAATGCGTAACTTCCAAAACCCATTGTGATTTTATTCCTAAAATGGTAGAAAAAGATTGTTTTCAAATTCTATAGACTTACATGAGCAATACTCTAATAGCTTCACTAAATGTGGTTCTCACATATGTAAAAGGGGAATTGTTGATCATGTTCTCTTTTTATTTGGAGTCAAACAACTGAAATAATGTCACAGAACTATAGAATAGGAAAGACTTGAGGGGATTTTTCAAATTCTTTGAACTTAATTAGATTGTCGGAGACAAATTCACTGAAAACACCAATGCTTTCAACTCTAAGCTTAAAGGTGAAAACTTCTCAAGATACTTGTTTAAATATCCTGTGCCTCTCTGCTATTAGAGGCAGTGGATGGGAGTGGCTGAAACATAGGCTTTGAAGTCAGACATGGAGGAACCTGTATTCTGGTTCTGCCGTTTTCTAACTGTGTAACCTCTGGCCAGTCACTGAAACTCTGACCTCAGTTTTCTCAGCTGTAAGGGAAGGAATGAGGCATATGCATTAATAGTCTGTCATAGGACGGCTCTGAAGACTGAACTAGCAGAAGTGACTGATACATAGACTGAATACATGGATGTGACAAAATGCAAAAACAAATATAAGAACTAAAGTACGCTATTCTCTCCACCTGAAAAGTCTGTCTAATGCTTTTTTTGTGTTTAATCCGTAAGTCTTTTAAACTCATTATCATATCTTTGATAGTAAAACCTGGGATCCTGATGTTTCAGCCAGAGAAAATTAAAAGGCTTTCTGATCAGTAGGAAATCCTGTGAGCTAGAGCATGACCGTAAAAGGAATTTGGCTTCTAGAAAACCACATTTTTCAAGTCTTAGCTGTGATTATTTCTCTTTTACTAGCTCCATTAAGCTCTCTCTGTTTTCTATTCTATCACATCTTAAACCATCCCATCTCTTAGTTACAGCAAAACATGGCCCATTCTCTGCATTCTCCCCAAATCCAGTTTCTCAGTTGGTATAGCTGAGGGTTAAATCTAGGACTATGGTAAATTTGGGTGGCTCAGTGGGGACAGCTTGCCAATAGTGTTCTGAGTAAATAGATCTGTATTCCAATTTCTACAGGCAGGGCATTGAGGATGGGAAGGATGAGATGAATTGTGAAGACTTTGTAAAAGGTAACTTGGCCTGGGTTTTGTGACTGCTCACTCACTGGGAGGAAGAGAAAGAGAGACAGAAAAAAAATTCTTTCAATGCTTTGGGTCTGAATTATTGAAAGTAATTATACCTCTAACAGGAATATGAAAAATAGGCTAGAAAGAGTATTGGTAGAAAATTGAGGCAACAGCAAGACAGTCAAGTTGAAAAGTATACCAGGCAATCATTAATAATACTGTATTGTACATTTAAATTTTTGTTAAGAGGATAAGTCTCATGTTAAGTGTTCTTACCATGATAAAATTAAAAAAAACATTTTTTAAAAGTATATCAAGCAGTTAGAAATGTAGTGCTTTGGAGATAAATCTTATAAATTTTACAGCCCATATACATCTTAACCCATTATCCTAATGCCTCTCCACTGTTGTTACTCTAGTGCAAGCCCTTCTCTTTGGCTGATAATTCTGCAACAGCCTCCTGAATGCTCGCCTCACAATGTCAGCATTGATGCTTGTTAGTTGTATGACCTTGGACAAGTTATGTAATCTATCTATATACTTCAATTTCCTCATTGATAAATTGGGCATCAAAATAGTACTTGATTCATAGGGTCTGTGTGAAGTGCATATCAATTAATATACAGAAAGCACTTACAACAGAGCCAGACCATAGTAAATGTAGTTTTAGCTATCTTTTATTATTATTATTATTATTATTATTATTATTTCACCCAAATGCACATATGATCACGCCACTCCTTGGCTTTCCATGTCTTCCTATCGCTCTAAGAATAGAGGTATGAAATTCATAACATAGCCCAGCATGATTTAATTCTTTAACACCTTGGCAGGTTCATCTCAAGTCAATCTCTTCCTTATTATCAAAGCTGCTAACATTCCATACATATGCTGAGCCTTCTCTCAGTATTTTTTTCCTGCTCCTTTCACTCTGAACATACCTGGTTGATTTTTTAACCTTCAAGTCTCATTTAAATGTCTCTTCCTCCAGGAAGCCTTCCCTAACCTACCTGATTAAGTGAGATCTTTTTATAGATTCTCATAATATCCTACAGCCTTCCTTTATAACATTTATCAACTTATAATTTTTTAATGTCTGCCTACCTCTGTTAATGCAAGTTCCATGAGGGTACCTGCTATGGGTCTGTCTTGTTTACCCCCATCACAATGCCTGACACATAAGAGATGCTCAAGAAATATGGACTGAATGGATTAATAAAAGAAAGAATAAATAAACAAGCTTGAGTTAGAAATACAGCTCAAGTCACCTATACAGAGACGTGAGAACTGAAGTCCCTTACAATGCTGAGCTGAGTCTAAATTTTTGTTGAACGTATATTATGATTGTCACTAGGCCAGTAATTTGATATTAATAGTGGCTATTAGATGACGAATGTCTCTGATGTAGTAAGCAATGGCCTTTCTTTAAAAAATGTAGTTATTCTAGTCATCAGTCTCCTAGAGAGGAGTTGTAGCTCTGAAGTGGGAAACCTCAAATGAGAGAGGGAGTCCTCTCTATGTGGACTGGGAAGGTATCCCTTACTTTCTGTTTTTAGTACTGCACGATGAACAACCTCTACATAACCTATAAAATGCTTATGTGAATATTAGAACCCTAAACAACATTTTATAGACCAAGCTGAATTAAGGCTTTCTGTGTCTCTCTCTTAAGTTCTAGTGTTCTTTTTGCATGTGTCCTTTGTTTGTTTTAGTTCTTAAAAAAAAACAAAAGAAAAGTTCTAACCTCTGCTACAGAAAAACAAGAGAAAGGACTTTATCCACAGTTGGACAAGAACTCTAATGTAGCACACATCTGGGGTCTAGTGGGAGGAAATAGTGAGACTAAAGTGAGAGAAATCGCAAGAGGAAGGAAAGTCACAGGAGAACTTGGGGCTGTTTTGTCAGCCATCCTTCCCTATGTAGAAACTCTTACGGTGCTAAAAGCTTGGTAATTCTTGAGTTTTTATTTGAATAAGGGAAGTGATATTCCCTCATACACGGAAATAAATGTGATCTCCAAAAGAGAAACTACGGAGAACGAGAAAAAGGAAAGGATGGAGAAAACAATTTTTTGGAAAGGCCCTAAAATAAGGGGTAAAAAGAATGAAGAAGAGATACCGAAGGCCTGACAAGACATATAAGAGCAGAGGTACAAGGAGAGAACTCACAGAGCGACACAGGACCTCCAAAGAAAGAGGGTGCTGGTCTCTCCTTATTTACCTCCCCAATCAACTTAGCATTCTACTTCAGGCAGCTTTTTAATTCCGTTTCTGGAAATCCTCATTAATATTAAACAAGCATTCAGAAGCATTATCATGTAACTATTCAGAAAACATAATGACTATGGCATATTATGTCTCTTTTTCAAATAATTTCCTAACAGTTACATTTTTATTTTGTGCTGTAAGCAATTAATTTGCATTACTGGGCCCCATTTCCATGTAATTATGCTATTTAAGGAGTGAAATAAGAGGGTTTTGATGTTGCTTGTGCCAATTGGTCTTACCACCTCCTCTTCACTCTCCTATCTGCCCATATCACCATTCTTCAACCATGGCCTGATTCTAAGCATATTAGCATAACAAGGAAACAGACCAGAAGACCAAAAGTAAGAAGATAAATTAGTACCATGATTCTCATCAGCAGTTACAGGCAGAGCCCTAAGTATCCTGAAATCAAATTTATTCTTGGCAAGTTGTTCATTTTCTGCCAACATTTTATCTTATTTAAAGGCCAAAAGGAAGACAAGTAAATGGTATAATAGATTTTTCAGTTTGTCATTTATAAACTGGTTAAGAAACAAATTATTTTCAACTGAAAGACTTTAAAAGTGTAGGCCCAAATGTTCTGATTGTTTATGGCATATACATATGTCAAGATTCATTAAATTGTAAAATTAAAATTGGTGAATTTTATCATATTTAAATTTCTCAATAAAAAATATAATGAGAAAAATAATATTAAAAGTCCTAGAAAGTATCCTAAGATGTCAGATAAAGGGGGAAAATTATAAACAAATATTATAAAAGAATGATTTAAGATATTATAGAAAACATAAAATAGATTATTAATCTTATGGCAGAAAGAAGCAAAAGCAGAAGTTGGAAAGATAAAGAGAAGAACGCTAACATTTTCAGGTAGGATTGGAGAGGCTGACAAGAAAACACGTTCTGGGGAAATAATGTTTCAGGTACTAGAAAACCACTAGTCCTAATATTATTTCCGGAGGTTTTTAAAAGTCCACCCCAAACTCCAATTTTTGCTAATGCTTAATTTTAAAAAGTAAATAAATGATAGAAATAGAGGTCTTTGAAAATAAAACATCGTATTTGCCAGCTACTTATTCCATCCTAGGCAACGTAAGTACTTTATTATTTCATTTCATTTTCATAACAACCCTTTGAGCAAGACATTACTATGCCATTTTATAAATAGGGAAGTTATTTGACTTAAGCAAGGGAACAGGACTAAGAAGGGGAAAGTTGAGATTTTGGACCAGATCTGTTTGACCACAATCAATGTGCTTTTAACAACAATGCTATTCCTCAAATAGATGTTGCTTTAATGGTAAAAATTTGCAAGACTTTGCATTTATTTAGGTTTACTTCATCTTGCTTGATTCAGTCTATCCTGGAACTCTGTCTTGTCACCCAATATACATCAGCTTATGTCAAGCATTGTGTCAATGGCAAAATGACCCCTATCATTAAAAAAAAGACAGGTCAGTGCACAGAGCCCTTCAAACACTCTCAAGATAGCCCTCCTGCTGACATCAATCCATTCAGTAGCAAGGACGTTGTCATTCAATTAGCTAGGAACCCACTGGGCTGTATTCCTCATCTCTTCTGCACTCCCAGTCCTCGCCTAAGAACCTGTCCCAACCACACCTTCCTCATGTCAGTCAACTACAACCAAATTCTTCTAGATGGTTCTGCCCAAAATCTAGAGTCCTCTCTTTCTCTCACATCCCCACATTCAATTCTTCAGCAAATCTTGTCAACTCTGTCTTCAAAATATATCCCAAATGTAATTACTTCTCACCTCCTCCACTGCTGTCACACCAGGCCAAACTACCATCATCTCTCATCTGGATTATTGCAATAGCCACCGAATCTGACTTCAGCTTCCTCTCTTGCTCACCCTCAGTCTATTTATTCTCTGCCCGAAGCCAGTAATCCTTAACAAAGGGTAAATCAGATTATGTCATCCTGTGCTCCAAGCCTTCACTAGCTTCCCATTTGAATCTCGGTGAAGCCAAATCATCACAATGTCCGCAGAGGCCCTACATTGTCACCTTCCCCTTACCTCTCTGACTTCATCTCTGAAAACCCTTACTCTCACTCTTCAGATATTCTAAGAGATCAAGCCCTCATTTCCTTCTAATCTTGGCACAAACGTCACTTTCTCATGAAGGGTTTCTTTGCCCTCCCTATTTTATCTTGTGCACTTCATGGTAAAACTTCCTATTTCCTTCTCCTTAGTACTTACTACCATCAAATACACTATACATTTTATTTATTCTTTTTTTAATTGACCGTCTTTCTTCTCTAAAATGGAACCACCATAAAAGGAGGAATTTTGTGTATTTTGTTCCCTGCTGTGGCTCTAGCACCCAAACCATAGTCCATGGTGAGCTATTTACATATTTGTTGAAGACTATCACAAAAGGCCTTCTCAACAGTCTTGTTGAGATTCAAATGAACTTAAATAAATTCTTTTATCCTTTGTGCCTCTGCTTTCTCATCTACAAAATGGAGGAAATGAAAGTACCCTCAAGGGGCTGTTGTGAAGACTAAATGAAATGACACACATAAAGAGATAAAGATATGCAGAGGATGCATATAGGAAAGACAACTAAGTTATACCAGGGAAAGGGAGTGAGAGAGGCTTCCGGGAGGAGGTGACTCTTAACCTGAGTCTTAGCAATCAGTCATAGCTGGGTAAGTGGAAGAAGGCAAGGAAAGGGCACTCTAGATGCGGGAGTAGCAAACTGTTTTCTGTGGGCCAAATCTAGATTAAGGCCAGTATTTGTACAGCCCTCTAGGTAAGAATGATTCTTAACATTTTTAAAGGGTTGTAAAACATAACAAAGACGAATATTTGGCAGACACTGTATGTGGCCTGCAAAGCCTAAAATAAGAGCCTAATGGAAACAGCACAGAAAAGCACAGAACTGGGAAATAGGAGACATTTTCAAGGCACAGCAGGCAGCTCAACTGAAATGAAGGGTACCCATAGGGACAGAGGTGGGGAAATGAGGCTAGAAAGGAAGGACAAGCCTAACAAAGCACCCCGTGGGCTGAGAGGATGAATCTGAACTTTGAATTCAGAATATGAGGAAATTCAACAGATGTACTGAGGATGGAAGAGTATATCCAGGAAGCCACACATTAGCTAGGAAGCTACAAAAGCAGGAAGTGAGAAATGCAATGGAGTCTGAACTAAAATCATGTCATTGAGAAAGGAGAAGGGGGCATGGGGTGGGGGTGGGGGACATGGTGATTTTTATGAGACAGAAGTCATAGGGTTTGGTGACAGACTGAGTAAGGATGGAGGGAGAGAAATTTGGACAGAACCTCCAGCTTCTGGCCAGGGTTACTAGTTTGATGTCAGTGCTTATCACGTGTAGGGTAATATAACAGAAACACACTTGGAAGGGGAGATAATGAGGTTTCCAAAAGGCACATTGACTGGAGGTTCCTGAGAACCTACAAGTAAAATTCCTATTGGTCAGCCTGGCGTTCAGGAGATACCTAGTGGGAGTCTCCGGGAACCAATGCAATCTAAAGCCATAGAGAGGAGGAGATAAGTAGGAAGTATGTAGACATAAGAGACAAAAAGGAGTAAGAGCAGAAAAAAAGATATGAGATGAGAAAACACAAAGAACTTAATGAGAGAAACTGAGCAAGGACAGCCTGGGAAACAAGAGGGAATCCAGCAACGGTGCGTTCCCAGATGCCAAGGGGGCAGAGAGAAGCATAAAAAAAATTCAACAGATGTACTGAGGATGGAAGAGTGTATCCAGGAAGCCACACATTAGAGAGGGCAGAAAAAAGCCGTGTCCATGACGCCAAACACTCTGGAGAGATCAAGTGAGAGAACAGAAAAATGTTTTAAATTCAAATTTTAAAAACTTTTTCCACTGAACATATCAGTATGGATATCATCAGTACTTCATATGAGCAGTTTTAGTGGAGTTGGGGAACAAGATACGGATTAGAGCTTAGCTGACAGAAAAAAAAACAAGAGAAAAATAATGGAGACAAATATCTGAGACTAATTATTTGAGATCTTAATTGTGAAAGGGAGGAGAAACAGGGAAGTGGACACAGTAAATAGATAGGGCAGGATCAACATTTTAATCTTTTATATATTTTTGAGATTATATATTAATACATCGCCAGTCCAAACTTCGTGTGTGTGTGTCTGTGAGATTAGCATGTTCCCACTTAACTTTAAAGCTCTTTGTTTTTCTTTATAGAAATAGTACAGTTAATCAATAATTATAGAATGTCATTATTAATAAATAAATACTGAATACACAAGTTTGCAGTCCCAAATGAAATAGTACATATAGGCAATGTCTCCCCAAAGAGAAACAGCCAGACATTGTATACATAGGTATACCACCCAGGAAATACTCTTACCAAAAAAACTGAACATGAATCAGATCAAGCTCCTATAACTAATTACTGGTTTACAAGAAAGACAGGGGCAAGAAAAATGCTAAATGACATTGTGATGATGCAATCAAAAAATTCAAAATGTAGGGGATGACACAGGATAAAAAAAAAACCTATTTCTTCAATAAATAAACTGTAAGAAGAAAAAAGAGTGGGGGAGGGGAACTATAGAGTAAAAGAAATCTAGAAGACATATGAACCAACTGTAATCTATTTGGATTCTTATCCAAATAACTTTTTAAATGAGACAATTGGACAAATAATATTATTAAATTTTAGGTATGATAAAAGATCTTGGTAGTATTTTTAAAAATAAACCTTACCTTTTAGAAATACATATTGAAATACTTATGAATAAAATGATATGTATGGAATTTATATCAAAATAATCCAGGGGAATGGGGAATGCATTGATTGATTGTTGAAGCTAAGTGATGGGTATATGAGGGTTCATTATACTATTCTCTTTATTTTTATAAATGTTTTGAAATTTTCCATAATAATGTTTTGTAACTCCCTTTTGTAATCTTCAGCTTCCTTTCCCCACCCCCACCCCCACGTCTCAGCAGCTTTGCTGTCGGGTCATATTTTGACTTTCCATATTTGACACAGTGCCATGTGTCTCTCATATTTGTCTGTGATTGTGGGTGGTTCTTTCGCTCCTTTCTATGTTTATAAAATTAAGCTTGTTAGAGACTTACTTTTTCCTCCTCTTTGGGATCCATTTGATGCTTTGTCAAACTTATGCTAGAAAAAGCGTCCTCACTTTGTTCTGTTTCACAGAAATTTATCTTTCCTTTCAAAGTATAAGGACAAAAAGGGGGGAGGGGGAAGTGAGGGTTTCTTTAACCTTATCTTGGTTACCACTCTTGAGATAACACTCCCGTGGGAAAGCTGTCACTCTGTGCTCCTAAAGGCTCAGGGCCACACCTAACTCTCTCCATTCTCATTTCTCTTCCTTGGAAAGTAAACCATGCAAGAGTCACAAGTTCTTTTCCCCAACTTTCTTGATACTCCCACTTCAATAATTTCTCCAAATTTATCAGCATTAGCCCCAGAGCAGCAAATTTCTCTTTGCTTCCTTTAGATGTTGTCACTTGTCACCATCTTAGTCCACGAGGCCTCATTTTAAAACACTAATGTCATCTTAAAAGTCACCTAGGTTTGTGTCTCAGCCAGATCATGCTAATTTCTCTTCTCACTATTTCTGTTCCCTTTCACTATATTCTTCCCTAACTCTCCCCGCATGTATGCCTCTCTGTCTTTCAAGAGAAAAGGCAGGTGAAAACTAGCAAGGGCATGATAGTAATTAAAGATGAATGAACCTCAAAAGAGTCAAGCTTGCATGCAGTTAAAAGTATTTAATCACAATGCATTTTTTCCCAACTAGAGCATAGCACAGAGTTAAGCAGCTTGGTAACATGATAGGACATGGTTTTAACAAATGTCTCAGGAAGTGTTACTTTTTCATAAATCACCTCAGTTCCTCAAGAAGTGACTATTATAGTAATTACCCAGAATTAACCTCATGTCCTGGATATACTACGCTGGGCTGGGAATAGTGCGCAGTGGGCAAGGCTGGGTCGTGCTGCTGCAGGGTCAGATCCCGTCCTCATTTGAAATTTTGACATTTTGTTCATTACGGGTTTTCTGCATTAACTTTTATTTTTGAAAAATGCATTAAATTATTGTGTATCTTGAGTACTGAGTAGTTGGCATCCCCTTCAATGTTGTGCCCAAGGGGAAACCCTCATTGGCCTCATCCTAGTCCAGCCCTGAGCACTGAATGCTGGATAGTCATTTTTCATATATAAAGAAAGGGTGGATCCTTCACAATAGGACACAGACTTTTGAGCTTGTTTTTTGTTTTGTGTTTCTTAGTACTGGAAGTGAGTTTATAAAAGTCTTTGTACACTTTTTCCTTTTCCCTATTGTGAAGACCAGCCACATTATCGAGCATCTAATCTCAAACTTTTTGACCCTGGCCCAGTGTAGTGGAACAGAGGCC
The DNA here is from genome assembly GCF_036562045.2 of Rhinolophus sinicus. Lineage (NCBI taxonomy): Eukaryota > Metazoa > Chordata > Mammalia > Chiroptera > Rhinolophidae > Rhinolophus > Rhinolophus sinicus. The sequence goes on from NC_133755.1 coordinate 113,009,409, forward strand.
TCTCTCATTTATTCTCACAATAAAAAAGGAACTTGGCAGCAAAAAATTGAAAGAAGAGAAAATAAAATCAGGAAACTTTTTTGCTAGCAGCTTCCATAAACTGCTTTTATATCGTAAGAGAAGACCCTGACCTTACACATGATTTTCTATTATAAAACTATATCCTACAAATTTAAATATAACCTACTAATCTTATTACATTTACTTTGATAGTGTAATCCAAGTAATTCAAATAGTACAAACACACACACACACACACACACCAGGCAAATGATCACAAATAAATTATTACTCCGCATCAGATTTTGAGGGGATTAGGTATAATTCTGCTCTAGAATAGGCAATTTGATGATGTGCCTTGATGTCCAGTTGTTGAAAATTATAAACCAAGGATATTCATTATGGACTCTCTGCGGCTTAGCCCCACAACCCATAGCAAACTAAACAGATTATGAAGTTTAACCAATAGTAATTCATCTTTAAAAATCACAGATGGCAGCAACTGAAAACCATGAAAAGCTCATGATGAATAACAGATTATTCTTCATAGAGATTATATTCACCTACTACCAGGTGAACATATGCTCAGTGTTTGTCAACATTTGGTAGTAGCCAGAATACTCTTTAAAACACCGACTTAGTCTTTGAGAAAACCTAGTAATGTGCTAATTTACAATTACAAATGCTATATTTCAAAATAAATCACTAGGTATATTACTAGTAAATAGCTCTCAGTCATAGTAGAAATTAAAGTCTAGGAAATTGTTTGTCATTTGTTCACAAAAACCATAGCAACAATTATTAGTATTTTTTTTTCTGATAGCCTGCTGCCCATCAGGAGACCCATATTTGAAAATCGCTCTTTGAAAAGCTCTGTGATCACACCCTCTAGTATGAAGTCCACTGACTCATACAGAAATATAGCCATGATACATTAATTCACTCAATAATTCAACAAAAATGGGTTGAATGCCTCACCATTGTCAGATTTTGTATTAGCTGTTCAGAATAAAAAAATAAATTGCAAGGTTATATAAAATGTACCATTTATGTTTTCAGTATAGGCTAGTGAGGGACAAACATGGGGATGTGTTTGGAGGCAGGAGTTGCTCAAAACTTTTGCAAGTTTTGTTCCCAGTACTGTTTCCCTACTATCAGGAGTGCAGGCCACATGGCTCCTTTGGGGAAAGTAAATAAGGGTCCCCCTCCTCTCTAAGGAACCAGTCCCATGCTGGGGTGCCTGGCTTGATATGTTGAATGAGAAATGGATTTCAGCTCCTACTCTCTCATTGCCCAAGTGCCCCTGCAAGCTACAACCTGCACAGCCATACACAGTCCTATGAGCTCTTCTTTCTCATCCTTCAGGTTTCAGTTCACATGTCTCCTCCCCAGAGAGGCATTCGCTGACCAGCTTATTGAAAACAGTTTCCCTAGCCACTTTCCATCATATTACTCTATTTCTTTCTTTCATGGCACTGATTATCCGAAATCATCTGGTTCATTTATTTGTTTACTTAGATATTGTCTGTCTCCCTACCTCCCCATAGAGCAAAAGCTCCATAAGAGCAGGGTCTATGGATGAACACCAGCCTCCTAATAATGTGCCTCACGTGCAGTAGGTGCTCAATCAATATTTGTCCAGTAAATGAATAAACAAAGGTTATCCAGATAAAGAACGGGGGAAATGCTACACCTTGTAAAGGGAAAAGAGCATGCAAACACAAGAAAACAGAACCTCTTTCAAAATAGCACAGTCACTGTCAGAATACGACAGGAGGAAGGAGAATGTCAAGAAATAAGATTCCAGTAGAAGGTGGAGGTCAGCTCATCAAGTGGTTTGATGACATCCTAGGAGTCCGGCTCCATCAGGAGGGTTACACAGAATTCCTAAAGGACTTTAAGAACAGTGATAGTATCAAATTTGGGTATTAGACTTTTCTGATGACAATGTGATTATATTGGATTATAGAAGGTTGAGACTAGTGGCAGGGAGACCAGTTACGAAAATATTGAAATTTTCTAAGAAAATAAAAAGACTAAACGAAGATCACAATTATAATACAAGGAGATGATAGGGATAATGAGGATATAGAATTGTCTGGTTTTGGTGACTGATTGAACGTGAAGGTTAAGGTAGAAAGAATGATGCACACATAAGATTTTTCCTGCTTCTTGACAAGAGTGACTGTGAAGGATAGTGCCCTGACCGTACTGGCCCCATTGGCACCGCGATCTAGACGATTGATCTAAGTTGTACCACGTGGGATCTGAGGAAGGTGGTTATGATATACCAATTGTCCAATTTTTTCATAAGACTCTACTGACTTCATGAGAAGGCAAAACTGTCTTTTTTAAAAACTTGACTCAGCAGAGTCAGCACGGGCAAGATAAACATCTAGGTCTTCTCTAGAATTATGACTTTTTGAAATGTTCTCTTTTAGATCTCAATCTTACTCATCTTTGAAAAATTAGTATGGTTTTCTCTTATAAACTTGTGAGAGGAAGCAAATCACGATTCTGAACATCTTGGTAGAAAGTGTTTTTGAATAGGGACACCAATTCACTTGATGAAATCATTGTTACATATAGCTGCAGAAAAACATTGCTATTGAAGTCACTACATTACCAACCTGTTCATTTGTATATTATTTACTATCACAAAATGCGATACTTCTGGTCATTATCCTTTGTGTTAATATAATTTCCATCTACCTCTCCAATTACTCTCTCCACAATTCTCAATTCTGCTCTGTGCTCTGGGAGGCTGACCTTTACATACTGTATTAACCAGCTCCTTCTAGCTTCCAGTTTAGCTAGACAGGAGATAATGGAGCATGGGGTATTAATTCCCTCCTGAGCCTTGGATATTTGGCTTCATTCTTCTACTTAGGGCCATAGACGCTGTTAGGCAGCCCTTTCCTATGGATACATTTACTGAGGGTTCTGGTAACTACTCCCTTTCTCCAAGTTAACAGGCAGTAAGAAGTACACATGCCCAACCTCCCACCCCTACACCAATTGCTAGGGCTCTATGGAACTGCAGTGTCCCACCCATATTAGCTTCGCTACACTCCTCCCACACATCTATAACAATATCACATTAGCCCATCTGAGTCATCTGAGTTTTTGCTGTAACCCTGAACAGATCACACAGTATGTAATTTTCAGGGCTCAGAATCACTTCCCTTCTTTCCATCCAACACAGAACTTTAATATGCATCATGATTTCCCCTAAGCCAGATTTGGAGATTGGGATAATAGGACAAATCCAAAAAGAGAGGAGACACAGATAGCAGTGGGTGAGAGAGGGTCAATGAAGAGTTGAGGAAAAACGAAGAATGACAAGTTTACAGCCACATATACAAACTGCTACAGCGGGGAGCAGGAACAAGAACAAATGTGAAACTGGAGAAAGAAGAGAGGGAAGCAGAGTAGTGTTCCTCCTCTTCCTCAGACCAGACAAAGGAGTCTCATCGGTCCCCACCTTCAGGCTAGACAGGACGCAAGACCCTTGCCTTGGATCCCAGGACAACAATCCTGAAGCCTAGCTCTCTACCTTATTCATTTTGCACTGCAGGTTCTTTAGAGCTAGAAAACTTCTGGATGATAAAGGAGAAAGACCAGTACTGAAAGCTGAGTGGGAATATTCAGGAGAGAAAAAAATGGATGACTACTGATAGAGGACCAAATATGAAATCATATCTAAAATTTGTGTAGAAAACTAATCTCTATGCAACTCAATCATGCCAATAATTTTCATTGGTAGAAAATATATGTATATTTTTTGACACATGTGTTATTTCAAAGCTATCCCTCAGGGCTCAGTACGGTAGTTCAGAGTAAGTGATCTAGAGCCAGACTGTCTGGTTTGACTCCCGTTCTGCCCCACTACTCACTTGGGCAAGTTTCTTACTCTCTCTCTTCTTCAGTTTCCTCCTCTGTAAAAAAAGGGATAATAATAAAATATCTATTCTCAGGGCCATTGTCAGAATCACATAAATTATTATATGTACAGCGCTAAGTATTCAACAAATGTTAGATACTAATATTAGTAATAATGCCAAATTAGAACTCATTTGCCAATTTGTATCTTTTCCCAACAATGAGAATAAATTCTTCAGAGAAAATAGGCAGGGAAGTACATCTACTGGTGCAATGAAAAATATCATTTCATTCTTAAAACTTGAAAATGTTGTTTATCTTGTGGGCATGGATGAGTAGTTTCTATCCACAATAAAATGTCTTTTCTGTGTTTTCATATTTCCTAAGTTGTTCAAAATACTTTCCAAATACTCTCAGATTGAGCAGATGAAATATTTTTTAAACAATAGAAAGAAGATATTATTCTTTCTTTTTGACATTGTTTATAAAGAATCAACCAGGTGAATAAATGTACCTAGTGATTTTCATGAAGAACGGGAACCAGAGAAATTTGTCACATAAATGTGTGGCCTTGGGCATTTTCTTCCAAGTGTCCCCTCACCTTCCCTCAGTCTAACCCAAGGAGATCTTTCTCTATTCCCAACCAGATTCATCACACCTAATTATCAGAAGCTCCATCTAGTTAACACTTGTGTATTATCACAGGAAACTCTCTTCCTCAGAAAAGAAGCTAAATTAAGGGATTTCATTAGGGAAGCCAGAAAGCAGGGAGGATATTTTGAGCCAGGTAGGTTTTGAGGTCCCTGCACCACAGTGTGAGGTGCCCTCCCGCATGCGCAGGTAGGTGTGTGGGGTGCATTTGTCACACAGAACACGAGGGGAAGAGCTGGAAGCATGAATCAGATTTCCTGAGACTATTCAAGCAAGTTGAAGACAACCCACAAAAGTATAAATATACCTCATTTTACTCAGTAAACATAGAGTGCTAGGCAAAAGTTATATTTTAAGTTTCTATTATATATTGTGGTTTTACGCTTATACATTATGGGAGCTCACAATATAAAAAACTATGTCATTTTTAAAAGAATTTTGTTAGGATACTATAAAGCTCATTTGTCCCTTGGGAAAATATGTTTCATAAATAAGATTTGTTTAAAATAATATTGACATGAAATAAGCAGCGAATTAGCTTAAGCACATAAATCGCTGATATTTATGCATTTGCATGCATTTATTTACTCAGAAAAATAAACTCTCCCTCTTTAAAATGACAATAGAATTTATTGCCATTGTGTCCAAAGGTCTTTAAAAAGCTTTAAACATAAGCATGCATGAAATTTCACTATATACTTTTACAATTGTTAACATTTATCTAATAATTATTTTATCCACTTTTGGAACAACTTTAAAGCGAATGCAAAAAATAAAAAGTCACAGCAATAAAAAAACGCCAAAACTCCAGACTTAATTTTGTATTGATCCTGACTGTTGTTAATCTAAGAAAAAGAAATGTGCACACCCTTCTGTTGTGGAAAGGACATTTGGTTTCACAAGTAAACAGAAGTTCATCCAGTCACATGAAGCTAAAAATCCAGGCAGATTAATATAGTCAACCCAAGATTTTCATCACAGTTGGAACTTAAGATTTTTATCCTTTTAAACAGAGACAAAACATTAAAGATGAGTGTTACACAAAATTAAATCTACACAGATGAGAACCATACTATCTGCCCTTTTGTTCAAATTTCTATAAAACGGGTCATGTGAATCTGAAATCACACTATAAAAAATTGGTTTTGGCCAAGTTAAGTTCTTTTGTGAAAGACTCACACTACCCTCCAGCCCTACTGGAGCTAATGCAAGCTATTTATTTTGATACACTCTGCTGAACTCAGACAAGATTTTTATGGCATTTTGAGAAATTACTAAAGTTAAACTTTTTACACAATTGTTTAACATAGTCCAAACTTTAATCCCATTCCCACTTTGAAATCCAACCTGCTATTTACTTTATTATTCCTGTTATCACTGCCCCCACTGACTATTTGAGAACAAACACAGCTTTCTTTGGATCTCTATGCATTCTAATTCATTGCCAACGTTTAGAAGCCTTCTCTCTTTCTCAAAGAGAGATCTGCAAAAAATCCACATAACAACAACAAACTATAAAAATAGTATTTTTTCCTCAAACTAGTTTTTGCTCATGAAGAAATTATAAAATAGAAGACACATTTATAATACCTGGAAAGGCTGTTCTGTTCAAAACCTTCAAAACACATTACTAGGACTGACAGCAGCAAGATAAGACACTTTTCCGTTCCTATACAAACTCCCCAAGTTTCTGGAGGCTGAGATTCCTTTTCCCCTCCACAGAAAAACAGGAGCACGCCTCATACCACAGCCAGGTGCCTCTTGGCCACTTCCAATCAAGAATTCTGAAGTACCAGGAAAGTCACAATAAGCTGGTCATTTTCAAAGGTTGTCCCCGTCCACACTCAGTAAAACCTGCAGCCGAAAGCTGAAAGATTGTCGAGTTCTTACAGCCCTTGTCAGATTAGTCAAGGCTCTACAAATGTCCAAACCCAGCTTCCAAGATGCTCTTCGCAGTAACACTTAGAAATGAGTTTACTGCCAAGTAAGCCTATTAACAAATGAAATGAGCATGGACTAGAGAAACTAACATTGCTTAAATCAAAACAGATCTTGCCTTCCTTACCTTCATACTAGGAAGCATGGTAGCTTTTGTTTTTGTTTTTGTTTTTTTATAAGGGGGTACTGAAGTTTGTTCAATAGCAGCAGGCCCTGCTCAGCCCCTACTCCACAGGGAATTAACCGTCACATTCCAGTCCTGTCATCAGAACAATGAAAGGTGAATGTTGTGCAAAACAGCTTGGGACCACTAACTGATGATGTCATTCCTCCCTTATATGGTTCATTATTGTGCAGATTTACTTTGGTCTGTGAAAAGGGGCGGAGCTGCACAGGGCTGGAAGGGAAGGCAGCTCTTAGGCAAAGCAAATGAACAGGAATTGTACTCTATACTGAGGAAAATGCACTGGGGAGGGGGATGATGGTGGGGAGGTAGCATGACATAAAGAAAAGATACGCACAAAATGTCAAATGGGCTTCACTCCTGATTTTTCAAGCTAGCTGAACTCTTTACAGTTGTATCAGCACACACTGGAATTTAAATCGGGAGCCTCCTAGTGCCTATGTGTGATTCAGCCAATAGGAGAGGATTCACGTTTCAGCCAAAGAGCTGGTTAATTTACGTGAACTAAATGAAAACACTACATTGTGGGCTAGAGAATGCCAAGTACCCTTTAGTTGAAGGATCATTGTGTCTTTTAAAAAAATGTTTTTACCTAAGTTTGTTTCTTTCCTAAAAGTGTTTTGAAATGACAAAAAAAGTGGCGTTCACGCAAACAAAGCGGGTGAGTACATTCAGGCAAATTTCAAGGAGAGTCTATAACATCATTCACACAAATGTTCTCAAAATCTTCTTTCACCTTCAAACTAGTTTTCTCCTTTCTTTCCTTTTTTACTTGTTTCCTTCCTCCCTTCTTTTCTGAATGGGTCTGTGAGTGAGTGATAATTCAGTCAAAAAGCCATTAGGTAACTTAAAAGTTTCAGTATAATTTTTGCTAACCCATATGCATATTACTTATGTTAAGAAATTCCATTTTAATTACAGAATAAACGCATAATAAGTTAGTCAAATTAACTTTAAAGTTCACATAATTAAACATTTGGAGAGCATTCTTAAGTCCTCAAATATCTTTCATATTGTATAAATATAAATACAAGCCATTATGTTACAGCAGAGAAGAAAATATGAAGGAACAATAAGCTAGAGATAATTGTTTTCCTACATACATCCCTAACGTTCAGTCATGGTTTTTTGCTTTCAGAACATGTCTATCTTCTTAATAGCATGAACTTAGTATAATGATTAGTGCATGTTTCAAGGTTGCAATTCTGTGTTTTGACTGAGTTATGTTGGTAAAAATTACATGTAAGCAACATTCACAGTTAAGGTAAAATTACAGATACTGAACCAATTAGTTGTTGGTTTTGGTTTCTTGGGTTTTTTGGGGTTTTTTTGTCAGCTATTTTATATGGATGGGAGAACTGAAATTGAAGAAGAAACTGCTGCCACCACCTGTTGTGTGCACAGCCGCACTAGTGGGGCGGAAAGGGGCTTCCTGGCCCCCTGATAGACCCAAGGTAGAATCTTGGCTTGGCATCTACTGGGTAGATGACCCAGAGGATATTTTATAATTCCTTTGGCTTCACTTTACTTAGCTATATATGGATTTTAACCTGCACTGTTATAAAAATTAAATAAGATAGTATGAGTTAAGGCCACAAACTCTAACACATACCGTAGTGGGGCCACAATAAATAATTATTATGCACAATTCTTTCATTTTGATGATGATAGGCACTTGGCAACAATATACATCTGTGGTCTAATTTTGACAGAGAATATAAATTCATGTTAAAAAAGAGAATGTTGGGGGCGCTCAGGATTGATTTTATAGTCAGGTGTCATCTTGCGTGCAATCTGCTTCTGGTGATTTACGCTTGAGTTATAGTCCCACAGAGGCACTGATTATGTTCAAAACCATCTCAAATCAATATTTAAAGACAAATGATAATACCAAGAGGAAATGTTTTATCACCTTTGAAACATCTTTAAAACAAATACCATAAATGTTCATCACAGATGTGTTTTTCCTTCCCTGCATAAGACCACTAAACAGTTACATTCCAAATGAATTTAAGCCCTACTATTAAGACTCACTTAAAAATAGCTGTAAGCATAATTAATTAAGATTCCTTGGGTAACTGACATTACTTTTTAGGAGACTCTTGAAACCTAGAGAAATGTTAAAATGAGTGAGAACCCTCCTTAGAGTCACAGTAACTAGAAATGTCCCACTATTAGACCCTGAAGGGCAGAGACCACATCTTTGTGTTTTTCTGTCTTCAGGAAGTATCTTCTATTCATTCTTTATATTTTTTTAATTTCAGCCTTTCTGAAGTATAATTGACAAATAAAGTTGTAAGTCATTTAATGTGTACACTGTGGTGATTTTGATATACATTGTGAAAGCATTCCCCCCATCTAGTAAATTAACACATCTATCATCTCACGTATTTTTTTCAGTGAGAACATTTAAGTTCTATTCTCTTAGTATATTTCAATTATACAACAGTTTTGTCAATTATAGTCACCATGTTTCACATTATATCCTCTGACCTTACTCATCTTATAGCTAAAAGTTTGTATCCTTTTATCAACTGCTCCCTATTTCCCACACCCCCTAGCCACTGGCAACAACTTTTCTGCTCTCTGTTTCTATTAGTTTGACCTTTTTTCTTTTTTTTTTTTTTTGATACCATGCAGTATTTCCCTTTTTCTGTCTGGTTTGTCTCTCTTAGCGTAATGCCCCAAGGTCCATCCATGCTGTCACAAATTACAAATTCCCTTCTTTCTCATGGCTGAATAATATCCCATAGTATATATATACTACATATTTTTTATCCATGAATGGACACTTAAATTGTTTCCATTTCTTGGCTATTGTGAATAATGCTGTAATGAACATGAGAGTGCAGTTATCTCTTTGATATCCTGTTTTCATTTCCTTGAATATATTCCCAGAAATGGGTTTGATGAATCATATGGTAGTACTATTTTTAATTTTTTGAGGGGCCTCCATACTGTTTTCCATAGAGGCTGAACCAATTTATATTCCCACCAATAATGCACAAGTGTTCCCTTCACTCCACATCACTGCCAAGAATTATTATCTCTTGTCATTTTTTTACTATAACCATTCTAACAGGTGTGAGGTGATATCTCATTGTAGTTTTGATTTGCATTTCCCTGATTATTATTGTATTCACTCATTCTTAACTGGCTCCCACCAAGGACCAGACACTGTGTTAGGTCCTGGGGATATGGTGTGAACAAGACGGAAGGACAAGGTCCTTATCCTGGTGGAACTCACATTTTAGTGATAAGTGCCCTGGTTAATAGTAAGTAGCAAGGATGTTTTTCATAGAAGATGACTGAGGACAGGGGACCTGTTCTATAAAGGCTTTCCCTACGGTGGTAACATCTGAATGTGAAGGATCAGAGAAATCAACCATGTAAAGAGCAGAGGCAGGGGTGGCAAGTGCAAAGGCCCCAAAATGGGAATAAGTTTGGGAGGTTCCATGCACAAAAAAATGAGTGTGACCAAAGCATGGAGAGCAAAAGAAGGAAGGTACAAGGTCCACTGGAATAACTCGTAGGGGTAGTTAGTTCACATTGGATGTGTCCTTATCAGGAGTAGATGCTCTGACAAAATACAAGGACTTCAACGTGCACTAGAAGGTTTTCTAATTAGCGTAAGGAATATTAGAAATCATTTTTTTTATTGGTGAAATGAGTGATTCAAGACATGTGGCACCTCTATCCGTGTATAAATGAGATGTAAGAACCTGGTGAGCCCCGCAGCCGGGTGTCCTGAGGAGTGTTGTTCTAGACCGAACCCTCCATTTGGTTCTTTGATCCCCAAATTTAGCAGAGAATTCTATCACTCAATTTAACCAGAAAATCAGCTGATCCTGCAGCTAGAATGTTGCCTCATCTGCCTGATTGAACTTTTCATGCTGGGAACTCGTCAACATATCTAAAGGACAGGGGACTGAAACCTCACCAAGCTTACAAGTACTGCTTACTAACAACTGTATGTGTGCAAAATTCAGTTGGAGACTTGTTTTCATCATGACGTACCATTTGTCATGAGTTCTCGATATCTTCCAATAAGGTCTGGCAATTGGAAAAAAACACAAGTTGACTTGACCCAATTTGCCACACCATTGTAAGGAGTTGGATTTTATTCTGAAGACTCTGATTACATGATTTAATGTTTAGAGAATATACTTGGGAGCAGGGAGGAGAAGAGTGGAAACAAGCTGACTAAAGAAAGCTTTTGTCATAGCCCAGACAAGCCATGTGATGGTAGCTTGGATAAGACTTTATCTTGGACTAGGGCAGTGGTAATGGTGCTGGAGAAAAATGGACAAATGCCAGATATAATTTGGAAGCAGAATCAATACAATTTATTGGTGGCTACATTTGGAAGGTTGAGAGAAAGAGAAGGATCAAGGATGATTTTAGTTTGAGTAGTTAGATGGGAATAATGTCAATTGAGATAAGCACAACTGGGAGGAACAGATTTGGAAGAAGTAACCAAGAGTTCTGTTTTAGACACATTCATTTGAGAAACCTACGAAACATCCAAACAGGCTGGTCAAGTATGGACTTTCATTCAATTACCACTTACTCAATGAATTAAATAAACATTTTCCTTTAAAAGTATCAGTAATTTTCTTTTCTATGAATGACATGCAACCAAATGGAGGCTCTCCTCTCAAACTTTTTAGCATGTGTTAACTGAAATGTTTACTCCAATGTAACATAATGCACGTGGAAAGTATTATTGTGATGACAGGTCACCAGGCCAAGTCCTAAGTCCATTGTGGGTGGGGATCTTCTAAGACAATCATAACTTCTTACAGCGTTGGATCCTAGAGACAAGCTGTTGTCATCCTAAAAACATCTGGTTGCCACTGAGCATCATGACCTGAACAAGTGGCTCTTAGAATCAAGTCTTCTCACAACTGCCCCTTATTCAAATTGATCAGGAAAAGAAGAGATAAAGAGGACATGTTTCCTGAACATTTCTGAGAAAGATCTAGTTTAGCATATGGCAAGTGGGAAGTTTCTCAATGTGTGGGCGACCGCTGGTCTTGCCAATTCAATGTGCTTTCATCTCAGGAGACATTTTTTGCAGCAGAGGAGTTTTGTACTCTAAAGCTGTGAGAAGTGGATGCACTGGCAGGGTTGGGGGGAGCTGGAGTGGGCAGGCAAGAAGAAGAAAGTCATAGGAAATGCTATAAACATTGCATTTGCGTTTCTTACGTGGGGCAGAAGAATGTTCTTCCAGGATCTTTCCCTGGAGGCTTGGTAATGGTAGATTAAGTCTGGGCAGTAGTTCTTCACACAATTATGCCTCCTTCCTTGGGAGACATAGACTCCAAAACTTCTCAAATGTTACAGATTCCAGAAGTCAGAGAAATCTGTAAGCATTGGAAAGCTGAGCAAATCAGAAAGTATTGGAGGGAAGGATGGTGGGTGTAGATGAGTGGATAAATTAAGAACAATTCCATGATTAGAATACAAGATTTGGTGACATTTTAATAAATGACAAATATAGGTAGACCAAAACACTCCTCTCTTCTACTAGTACACTGGATGTGGAACAGTCATAGTCCACCATTCCCAGTTTCCTTCACACTTCAGATCATACACATGTACTTCCTTAAGCATTTAAGAATAAAATAAATAAAAGTAATTCTCAGTAAACTCCTATAGGATATCAGGAGCTACACAAAAAATATAAAGAAAATCCTTAAGGCACAGCATTTCTGAATTTAAGAGGAATGAGTTAAGATTAAATAAAGTTGACCTCTAGTTTGTTTACAGTTGAAGCTCACATTTCAGCCCCTGAATATTATTTGAATAGTTTCTTGGCTAAGAATTCACATCCAAGAGCTGAACATGTTATGCATTGAGCATGAAAGACCCAACCTTTGATTAATCTTTTCTGTTCAAACTTTTCACCACCATGAAGTACTTTCCAAACACAAGCATTCTTGGAAAAAGAGTGCATATTCAGTCAAGGAGCCAGAAAGGAGCAACCTCCAAACACTGAAAACACCACTTTCCCAAGTTCCAACTCCCTCTCTGGAGTCCAGAATTTGTAATGCTAATATGAGTACCTTCTTCCATCCTGAAAAAAAGAAAGAAAAAAAAAAATCAAAGTAATGGAGTTATTCTCTTTGGTGCTAAGAGACACATTTTCCCAGCATTTTCTTTTTCTTAACTGTTTCTTGGTTTAGGAATTTGTGCAAAAACAACATTTGCCTGTTATTTATTGTGATGACAAATGGCTGCAAATTTAGGGTAGCATCCCCAAGCTTTTTCATTTCAGAAAAAAAATCTCACTTACTAATTTTCAACACCTGATTTTGTTCATGATGCTGAAACAAAACATCAGCTCAATTAAAAACTTAATTCAACTAGTTGGAATTTGGAAACCAAAAAATCCCAATTATTAATTGCTGTTGGAAATTTTCACTTTTAATCCAGTTGCTTTTGCAACCTGAATTCAGTTGTTTTCTCTGGAACTTATACATTTCACTAATGCTTCAATTAATTTTTTAAAAAATCTATAGGAGACTTTGGTTTTATATTTTCTGACATACAGAATGCCTGTCAGAATTACCAATTGTCTGGCATTACAATTGCCTGGATCATGACTGTATTGATAGACCAGAAAGAATAAAAAAATAATTTGTCCCTATAAAGTACTAGTTATTCACTGTATTCCACTTGGGTAGACACTGAAACCATTGACTGAACATTGCCTGTTAAAGTACCATTATAGCTGGACTGTTTGTTATTTCCTAATGATTTTCATTGTGTGTTTCTTAAAACTTCCCATCTGTTCTAGTTCCTGAGGGCTCTCTCATTAACAGTAAAAATAAGCATAAATTTTTATTTGCTGTATATGCTGTATCAATCACAACCAACTTTTTTATCTAAAAAGTATAAGGTAAATCTGCACTAGACTTTCTAAATAAGTGAATTTGTACCTGGAGTCCACTTAATAATACACAATAATTTCTGTTAAAAAGTACATGCATTTAAACCCCTCAGATGATCCTCCGAAGGTCACAAAACATTTGTAAGCACATTGTCAGCACTCTGGAACCAGTCGCAAAACCACATTGTGTCTCTTTAGCATACATATGGATTATTTTACCAATGTGTGCAAGAAATACAAATATCTTCATTTTTCTGTATCTTGTATAATTTCCATAATGGGCTCCCCATTCCACTTTATCTTAGTTAATTCTGAGTAATATCAGCCAAGTCAGGTTACCCTTAGTAAATTTAAAGACTCTTGAGTCAAGAGTGAGTCCCCTGAGTTAATTCTAGGGCTTCAGGACCCCAGTTCTAGAGTTGGGACTAAGTCCTGGGATCACCAGGAAGGTGGATGGGAGTTCACCGAGCCTTCACATGGTCTCCTCTGGGAGATAGGCTGCCATCTCTGGTCTCGGTTGTCAATACGCTCAGGTTACTGGTCCAAGTGGGTCACATTCCTGTCCTCATGTCCAGCCCTGTCTCATCTATTCCCCTGGCCTTTCAGGGACCGGGGTAAAGTCTAAATATCCTTTAAGGGTTGCAGGATGCTGAAGTTTTATCAAGCTCTCTCCAAGCAGACATATCAGATGCTAATCTTTACTCTATTTCTCCTGAATTATCAAAGGGAGAACCACAAGTTTTGCCATGCTCTTTGCTATGGACTGAATTGTGTCCTCCCCAAATTCATGTCAAAGCCCTAGCCCCTAGTGTGATTGTATTTGGAGATACAGGTTTTAGGGGGTAATAAAGGTTAAATGAAGCCATAAGGGGAAGCTCCTAATCCAATAGAATTAGAGGCCTTATAAGAAGAGGACTTATAAAGTCTCTCTCTCTCTCTCTCTCTCTCTCTCTCTCTCTCTCTCTGTCTCATGCACATGCACAGAGGAAAAGCCACGTGAGAACACAGCAAGAAGGTGGCCATCAGCAAGCCAGGAAGAGAGGCCTCACCACAACCCAACCACTCTGGCTCCTGATCTTGGACTTTCAGCTTCCAGAACCTTGAGAAATAGATGGCTGTTGTTTAAGCCACTTGGTCTATTTTGTTATGACAGCCCAAGCAGACTAAGCCTAGTTATGTCTAGGACTCCACCTAGTTATTTCTTTACTCTCAAATTCTCCATAGCACTTCTACCTGGGTTTATATTGCTCTTTACCTTTCCTCTCCCCACCTCCCAACTCCCCAAATAGCTCAGAACAGAGGCTCTTGTTTTGCACTCCCTCCTCTCATGACATAGACCTCTCTTACTTTCTTGCTTCTCTCTCAGCGAAACGTCTAAACAGGAAAGAAGATGGGTAATTACATATTCTTTCTAAAGCTATACCTAGATCCTTGTTTCTGAAAGCCAAAAGACATGATATTGACTTATTTTCTCTCCTTCAGCTGTGACAACTTTTCCTTGAGGCAGTGGTTGCTCTTGGCTGGCTGCTCAAATAAAGATATGTCACAGAGCAAATGAAAATGTCAATATATAATTATATAAGAATTCAATTACAGTGGAATTACTTAGTTTCTAAGGTTGTAAGGGACAGAGTCACCCAAGTTACCTAAGATGATAGGAGTGCTTAGAAAGAGTACCCCAGAGTAAATTAATGCGGAAAACTGTATTTCCAGCCATAGAGGCCCAGGGAGAACTGGGGTATTGTGCATCATTGTATAGCATACACCTGCCATTCTAGTTACCCAACAGCAATGTTCATAATCCAATGTTTGTCAGCCCCTCAGAAACAGGTGGTCCATTGAAACTCCAGTCTTGTGATGTGGTTATTCTTCACTCTTAGAATTTCTATGTCTCTTCTGGCTTTTTCCTTGGCTTCTGTTTTCTTTACTTCTTTCTATTTCATATGCCCCAAGAGAGTGTCTCCATGTTAGTCAGTCACCATCGAACAGAGCATCCTGTTTGGCAGGGTCTTTACACCAGGTTGCCTCACAGGCCTCAGTCTAGGCTATCAAAGGTTGCAAACTAGTCACATTAGAGACTAAATAGCCAAGAGATGAGTTTTGTTCACTGCACATTGTTTGGTAAATTTGAGTCAGCGTTGAAAAGCTGGAAGATTTTACTAAAGTCAGAGTTCTGTCTTTTCCTGAAAAATCAGAATTGGTACCACTAGGCCCACAATCTAAAATTTTGTCAATCAAACCTGAGCTGAATTGTGACTTTCGCTGGTAGTCACAGCTTGCTCCCTCTAGCCTAGCAATGTGTGCTAAACACCTGGACAGCTTCATTCATTTACTGTCAGGTTCTGGAAGCATTTGAGTTTAAGATCCCTGTGAACTTTGTCTAGGATAGTTGTCGACTTCTGGTCTAACTGGTTGTGATCAGCATTTACAGACTCATATGACAGAAAGAATGACAATTATGTGAAAGGAGCTTTCTCTATTTCTCTCAGAAGATGCCTTTTCAGTGAATCAGATGCTAAGAGTTTCGGGAACTATCTGATAATTTCCTGCAACTTTTCTGAAAGAAAACGATTCAATGACTGGTTCAGATATAGAGAGACTGACAACCTGACCACCTCCCAGTACTGGGTTCTCACTCTTTACCTCTCGTATTTGAATTCCAAATACCATCCTCCATTCTCACCTCTCCAGGACTTTTCCAGAATAAGTGGTATCAAATACCAAGACTGAAGCATTTTTACATATTAAAATTTTAAACGGTAAAGTATGTTTCTTGCCCATTGTCTCTCAAGCTCTCCTTTTTAATGCTTTTCCTTTCTTGTGGTCAGTTTTCTTTTATTATTACCCACCCCCCCATATTAGAGTCCTTTCTGGTTCAAGTTCTGTTGTTGTTGTCCTTCAAGTCCAAATGCATCGAATCTAATTAACTAAAACTCTCAGTTAGCCAGCTTAAGTCCTAAGATCTGGAAAACATCTCCACCATCCTTATCCACAATAAAATACAACTATAACTGACATTTAGATGTAAATATAATCTAATAGCCTCTGAGGTTGTACTGGTAGCAGGTAGCAGCACCACAAGATCCTGAATCAGCAAATATGACTTAACTGGATTTTGTGATATATTAAAAAAAATTTAAGGAAAGTAGAATACATTTGAGAAAGAGTTTCCATAACAGTAAAAGTAAATTAATTCATATCATAACCTTTGATTAATCAGAAATTTTTGTTGGTCAGATAGCCTGTTGTCCTAGGCATTGTCTTTTAGTTATATGACTAAAGACCCTGAAGAGTCTTAGATCAGAGGCTGCTAATTCAATGACCCTGAGAATGAGGGCACTATGACGCTTAGGGAAAAGATCACATCCACCCAAGACTCAGCATTTTTGTACTGGTGAAATGAACCTCAAGACAGTTTTTAATGGGCTCATTCATATTTAATCCACTGAGTGACTAGTTAAGGGTGAGTGACATGTTCCTAGTTCTACAGTGATGATAGTAAGTATATTAATATCCTGGGTCTTGTAAGAGGATCAGTTCTCCTTTGACTCTGAATTTCCAACCCTGGGAAGCTGTCATTGAGCCACTGATTACTTGATCCCTTTAAGTAAGACGTAACATCACTTTTTACATCAACCCCACCTCCCCCCTCCCCCAACACAAACCTCCAAGCTGTGTGATGGGGTAAAACCATCACCCAGCCTCCTGCATTTCAATCACATTTTCCAGAAGGAAGTGGGATTTGGATACTGCAAGGGTGAGAGGATTTGGAAGATACAGGTTGATCCTACTGTTCTTACAGAAAATTAACTATAAAACGCATTCCTTCTGTGACTGAATTTCTGAATTCAAATGCTTCTCCTTTCTTAAAAACTTTATTCCCAGCAATTTTCTTGGTCCGTGAGGTATTGATAGTAAGTGGCATATCTCATGACCAAGTTAAGGTCCATGAACTTGAATTCTGAACCTGCAAGAGAACAGATGTGCAGTCCAAGAAGTTGTGCAACTTTACAAGTCATCCTTTCTTCCTCCATGCATTGGAGAAATGAGGCGTTCATATTCATCAGAAGGTAAGAACGTGGAAGTAGAAACGTTTCTCTTTTTACTATGAGAAACTCAGTTCCAACATCGATTCTCTCAATTAACTGTTGGCGAGTGACCTTGATGGAAGGAATGTAACCTGTCCACTTTCTCACCTCCTAAATAGGGATGGTAATTATATATTATACAGTTTTGTAAGGATTAACCAAGACGTCTATGTGTCCAGCATACTGGGGAAGTCAATAAAAGCTAACTGTTACTGAACAGCATCCAGCAGAGCACTAACACACAGAAAGGGCTCCATTGTTTTCTGCTGATATGCCCCACCTATTGATTACTTTCTGCTTGATAAGACTTGATCATTTACACATCAGCAGCAATCTTTCTCTACAAAGTGATTCTCCAACCTACCAGTGAGAAAAGTAAAATTTATTACCATATTTTAGAGATAAGGCATCCAAATCCAAGAAACTTCAGGAAATTATGCCAGGGAACCAGATGTGAATCTTTTTTTATAAAGGGAGCCAAGAATATTTCTCAAGTTTCAAAAATTTGCTCTGACTCGTTGCTCCCCACATGTAGTAATGCAGCCTGTCCCACAGGCCTCCGGGCCAATGCCCAATCCCCTCTACATTGACCTCAGTGAACAATACCAAAGTGGGGTTTGACAGCTTCCCCTCCATTCAAGCTCCTGCTCCTGCATTTTCGGCTTCACAACTTCTGAGATTTCTCTTGAGATGCTGATTTGTACTTTAAAAAGAAAAAAAGAACTTATACTTGGAAGGCTTGCTGCAATATTATATGATGATGTAATTATTTATGCAGTCCCAGCTGAGCCTATAGAATCCAAACGCTTTAAAATCTACATCTACAGTTATAGATTTAGACAGCACTCCCCCACATCATTTACACACACACACACGCAAATATTTCCTTAAGTTCCAGACCATTTTCTGATGTAACTGTGCTCTCTCTATTCTGACGTTCTTGAAGCTGCCTTAGTGCAGCTTAAGATTAAAATCACAAGTCATGCAGTTCAGACAAGGAATAAAGTATAAACTCTAAAGGTGATCTCATGTGCTTAGAATTATGCCTTTAAAGATCAAGTTGGCTTAAAATGTGGACCAAATATGGGTAAAGGGAGCTTCCTTGACCCAATCTTAATACAATGATGGATATTTTCATTTTGATTATTAACAATGCCAGTGAAGCAGATGCAATTTTTCATGCTATTTCCTCTATTAATTTTGGGATACGACTATTTGTAAAAATAAATATGCAGTAAGTGATGGTAGTAAATCATGATCACAGTCTGTTGACTTAGAATAAAGGACGCCCAGAACACCATATTGCCCATTTTAGGTACTTAATTTGTAGAATTTTTATACAAGATGAATTTAACAACTCGTGAAAAGTGAAAAACAATTTCTGTTTCTAGAGTTTCCACATTTGCGTGGTGTAGGTCAGTGGCTATCATAAGGAGGAAGCTTGGAGGGAGGCTGTATTTAGCCCTCCCATAACTATCAGGAGGCTCCCATCATAACCACCCCAAACAGAACGCGACGAACACCGTATGCTAGTCAAACTCAACTCCAAAACAAGTCCCCAGGCTGTTTCATCCACGGATGATGTTTTAAAGCTTCTCCTATCTTGACAGTCTAGAGTCACTGGTCCTAATGTCTCTGTGTTTATATCCTCACAAAATCCACCATTCTGCCTTTTAAGATTTTGTGTCATAGTTTGGACATAAGAGCATGGAGGTGCGGAGACACACACACACACACACACACACACACAAAGGAAACATAAGACAAGCCATTTTGCACAAGGGACTTATTTGCATAAAAGTGCTAGACCAGTGGCCTGCATTGTGATCTGAGTTGAGCTACATAATTTTTCTGGTCTCAATTTCTCTACCTGTAGAATGAGGGACTTGATAGAGCTGATCTCAGAAGTCCTTTGCAATGTTCAGAGCCTCGGATTTCTGTTTTCATCAAATATCTGAATCTCTGAATAGCTGAATTGCTTATCAACACCAGCTGTTGATCTTGTATACCTGGGTTATTTTTTGTTATCTTGAGTAATTTTTCTGGAGGAAGTAAGAAGCCCTTATAGAGCAGGATCATTATAGAGAATAAAGCCTAGATGTTACTGGCTCTGAACCCCTCCCCCCATCATCTCACCACCAGCAGATGAATTGCTGTCTGTTGTGGAGACACCCTGTAGAGTCACACACCCAGTGGGAGAAGCTGGGTGATTATAAGAATCAAATCACTTAGGCTTATCTCAAGTCACTTTCTTCCTTTCCTCAGGCTCACAGTAGAAACAAAGGTAAATGTTTCTAAAAGAAAGAGAACCATGTGATTTCACTGATATGTGGTATATAAACCAAAAGCAACAAAAGAACAAGACAAACAAATGAGAAACAGAAACTCAGAGACACAGACAATGGTTTGGTGGTTGCCAGAGGGTAAAGGGGGTGGGGGGGTGGGGGGTGGGAGATGAGGGTAAGGGGGATCGAATATATGGTGATGGAAGGAGAACTGACTCTGGGTGATGAACACACAATGGGATTTATAGATGATGTAATACAGAATTGTACACCTGAAATCTATGTAATTTTACTAACAATTGTCACCTCAATAAATTTAATATATAAAAAAAAAAGAAAAGTTCTTGGATCTCTCTCTCTCTCTCTCTCTCTCTCTCTCTCTCTCTCTCTCTCCCTCCCTCCCTCCCTCTTTCCTCACATGAGGGACTTTTCTGGAGAAAGGGAAAGGAGTATAAAACAAAGAAGCAAACAAAGGACTTGGTACAGTCTACACGAGATCTCCCACTAGTGCTGGGAAATGCTGGTGTTTTTATTAGCTTCAGCTCAGCTTCTCCTACAGGTGCTGCGGCCATGTGGCACCCAAGCAGGAACCCCTCAGAGCATCTGGGTCCTGGCTGAGCCCTGAAGGACTAGGTATCAGGCCACAGTCTGAGGTCCTTAGTCTGAGGGGAGGGGCTACCCAGTGACTTGGCCCACCGGAAAGCAAGACTCGGGGTCAGCAAACTGCCACCCTGATAAGTAGATCTAATTATGACCGCTTACTTCAAAAGGAGGATTTAACCCAAAGCAGATTTAAGAGGGCAGTTTCCAAAGGGCAGCAAGAATCCCAGAGCTGACCCTTGAGAAAATCCTCCAGGCTTCACTGCCCCAGGAATGCTGCAGGCCAATCTCAGTGGATGCCTCAGATCGCAGAGAAATTCGGAGATGCCAACTTAGGTTACCGAGTCCTAGCGGCAGTGTTTAATTTAGCATAACAAGTGTGTCAGGGTACGCCACAGTGGCGTGGGCAGTCAGGGGACTGATCTGAGGAAAAACATTGACAGTAAAAGATATAAAGCACTAGAGTATAACCTGTTGAGTCAAAAATACAATTTCAAAACCTTCAAGTGTTTGATATTTAAGTGAGAGTCAAAGGTCTCTTAGTGAATTCTTATCTAAAACATGAAAGTTTGGTGATATATCCCAGTTGTGCTGGTCAAAGTACCAAAAGCACCTTGAGATAATTTTTTATTTGAATTTTACTTTGAGTTAAAAACCTTCTACACAGCACTTCACTTAGGAGATATGGTGGTTGTAGTTGTCTTAGTAAAATTAACTCCAAAAAGGGGCAAGGGATGGGAATTGTAGAGCTGAGCAACATGAAGTTAGTAAATAGACACATCTGGGATCGGCTCACTGAATAATTGATGTAAAAGTGCTCTGTGAACTATAAAGCTCTCCATCATGTGTTATCATTTCAATTACCATACACAAAAATTAGGAAAACAGGCTGGCTAAGTACAGTCTCCATCCACACACTTCATTTAAACCAACAACTCTGTAAGTGAACTAGTGCCACCTCAGGCATTTATCTCAGGTGCTAAATTACAGAAAAGACAGACATATCTGCTTATACATGAAATAATTTACAGAGTGATCAGAAAACAAACGCAGGTGTTCTTTCAAATTATTTGATTTCAGAGATTTTAAAAAGTCAATAATCAAACAAGTTGCTACTCTTTAACCTGAAACCTTCCAGCGCAAGACACCTAACTGGAGGTCTGTTGTAGAAATACATCATATATAGTGTCATTAGGACTTTGTTTGCAATAACTGTGCTTGAGGTTGGAAAGTTCCCAGAGGTTGAGGAAGTGGCGTTTATTTTCAACGGTTATCAAAAATGTCAAGTTAGACCATCTATTTATTCAAACGTGGAGCTGATAAACCTCAGCTTGTAGAAGCAGGAGACATGCTTAAAGAAACCATAAATTGAGGGTTTTATACATAAGACTCCAGCCATTGTTATCTTTTCCACTTCTGCTTCCCCAGGGATGTGCCAAGTCGTATAAGTAAATGTTACCAAAAATTTTTTAAAATTTAATACAAACTTGTTCTGTTTCATGTTTTTATTTGCTCTCTTATTGTGATAGTTTTTTTTCTGGGAAGTGAACTAAACAGTGAAAAGCAGATCTCTTTTTGGTAACTAAATAGATAATAAAGCTGGGATTGGGAAAGCTGTCCCTGAGTGGCTCTTAATGTGCAAGTCCCAAACACAGAAGCAGACATGCTTGGTTACTCAAAGCATCGGGACTCAATGGCATTGGTTTCAAAGACTGTGACATTCACAGACATAACCATTCAGCTGAAGGAAGGAAAAGGAGAGAACAAGCAAAAAAGAGATGTTGAAAAAACTGCATAGTATAGAAGAGTTAATTACAGAGCTTGTCAATTTGGAGTCTCTGCTTCAAACGTGGTGATCATTGGTCTGAGAAAACCGCCTAAAAGGATAGCTAAGCAAGGCTCAACACACTGAGGTTTTGTTTGGTTTTGGTTTTGGTTTTTGACACTGAGTCTTAAGAGTTTTCAACCCTTAGAAAGTTAAGCAGGTAGTTCTAGTCATTAATATTCAGATTTTAAATATTATTAGTATTAAGATTTTCTATACTAGTATTAAGAATGAATAGGATTCATTTAAAATTGTTACGTTTAAGAATTTGCCGTCCTGGATTTCAATCCCAAAGATTATCCGAAACAGAACGCATTTAGTAGCGAGGCTTTTCAAATATAGGTGCTTCATTGATCAAGTTCATATATAAGCTCCCTGGGTTTCTTTCCAGCTTTATAGTTTTATGGCTTTCAACATCCTAGTGGGAATGTGGAGTCCTACTTATATACACCTCCCCAAACGTTCACATTAATAATTCCAATAAAAGTCTGTCTCACTCTCTATGGTCACACACCATTCAGAAACTGGAATTAGACTCTGGACACCGTCTGTGGTATTACTGGAACAAGCCTACCCCTGACAAGGGGCCAGAGACGAGGGCTGCTGGCCTCCTGACGTGACGGGCGGCGTGTGTGCACATTACCTCTCCCGCTCCTGCTCCAGCAGGTTGGTGAAGTCGTCACTCTTATTCATGTAGTCAGTGTGTTTATGCTTCTCGTTCTCTAGCTCGTACACGGTGCGCCTGTGACACTTCTCCGCCAGCAGCAGTTGCTCTAGCATGCGCCGGTAGGTTTCTTTCTGTTTTTCCTCAAGTCTGTCCAGCTGAGTAAGCAAATATGGGAAAGAGCTTAATGTTTTATTTTATTTGCATATGACTCTAAATAATTTGTTTACATTGGTCTATGTGATTTATTCCCTGAAGGGGAGAACATCGAGCCTGGTATTCTATGCCATTTCCCCCCTTCCATCACTTTCTCTAGGCCACTTGGCTTTATAAACTAGCCAAGAACAAGGCTACAGTAATGTCTGGTCTTCTGGCCCCTTTTCTGTGAACATAGTATGGCTTCTAAACTTTCAGGAGAACAAACTCTTTCACTGTTTTCATGAGATGATACAAAGCCCTCTACTCAGAAAGAAAGAGGATAACATTCCCCTTCATCTTAGAACAACTAAGAGCTCAGCACGTACACGCTCCACACTCCTCCCCTAGGAAGTAATTATCATCATCACAAGTTTTTTCAATGTTTGCAGTTAAATGTATTTCTAGGAAAAGTATACAAAGGAAAGGACCCATAGTCCTCTTTTTCAAGAGATGCTAATATAGGGAGAATTTCAAAACTAGTAGAGAGCACATATCTCAGTTTAAAAGAGGTCTCATCAAATTACTGCAGGGCTTTGTAACTATTTTCTGGACAGGCTATATGATCTTGAAGGGGTCATGCCTTAGTCATCTTTTTAGTCCCTAGGACCCAGCACAGTGCCTGGATCAAAGTAAATGTTCATTAAACGTTTGTTAAATGGGATCAAATTTTACAATATTAATAGTTCCCTTTCCTACTCTCCTTTTCAAACCCTAGTACAGGGTTTCTCAACTCAGCACCACTGATATTTATGCCAAATAATTCTTTATTTGGGGGAGGGGGGCTGTCCTGTGCACTGGAGGATATTTAGCAGCATCCCTGGCCTCTGCCCCCAGCTAGTACCACCACTAGCTGTAACAAAACAATCCCCAGACATTGACAAAAGTCCACTACTGGGAAAAATTGCTGACCCTCCCCGAGTTGAGAACCACTGCTCTAAATATGTTGAAACAGGCATATTTAAGATCCATTCTCAATCCCACAACCAACTCCCTAAAACCCGATGGAGTAGCGCCACAGGGTATAAGCCTCAGAGCTGCTTCCCCTGGATTTTCCATGTTTGTCCTTTAATCATAAGGAGGATCCAAGATTCCCTGCACAGTTGCATAGTTTCATTGTGCATGGGTCATTTCTGGGGCCCAAAATAGAAGAGATACTGCCCCCATATTTCTGAGTTCTTCTGCCTGCATTTCCACTTCCTTTGCCTAAGGGCAGGTGACCAGACAGACTGATGGAGAAGCCCAGATGGCTGATAATATCCGAGATCATCAGAGACTGGCAAATTATACTTTTATGGGTTCTGGTAAATTTCTGTCACCTTAAAGGGACAGTCTACACAAGAGATTTTCTCATTGGTATAGCTACGTATTACAAAATATTCTCCCCCAAGAACTCTCCCGTCCTCCTACAAATGTGATTTTCACCATATTTTATAGAATTTGTCAAGCATCACTGAAACGCCATCATCCTCATCATCCTGCTCCTCATCATGAGAAATGTAGAAGGAACAACTCTTTCCCCTTTTTGACTTTTTATGATAAAGTAGTACTCTCCGTCCTTTTCAAAATATTTGGAAGAGCATCTTTTGCCTGTTTCTTCATAATCTCCCCCACTCCTCCCTAAGAAAAAGGGGTGACTTATTTGAAGGGATAGGGAACTGGAAATAAGCAGTTCAACCTTTTCATTTCTTATTTTTTACTCTGCCTGCCGTAATATGGTACATTGTGCTCTGTAGGCCCAATCTCTCTCTCAAGTGTGTTCTCCAAAGTCTAGGAGGGAAAGCATAGAAAAGCCTGGTGAGGTCGTTTATCTACTTATACCAATAATAAAGTTAATATTTTAAGTCATCTGTTAGATTCCTGCAGTATCCTTCAATCCATTCAAAGAACTCTGGAGGGGGAGATGGGAGTATTATTCATTGGATGGTTGCCTGAAATATCCAGTGAGATAAACACTGTAGGGGCATCTGGAAAAAACCAGCACGCATTGACATTAAGTGATCTGGGGCAGCCTGGGCAGGAAGTAGGCCTTCGCCTTCACACATTCTGTCCATGTGTCTTTGACATTGGTCGTTTACCGCAGCTACACTCCTGGGGCTTGGCCACTTCAGTAGTTGCTGGGGTCTCTGTGGGCAGTGTTCACCTCACCTGCACTAACCACTTGACCCCAGCACTGATTACATAATCAGGAAGACAGTCTTTTGGTCTCTAACCCATAGGAAGGATGCTGAGACCTTGGTGCGTGCACTGCGTTTTTCACACAGAACTACAGACCCAGACTTTAAACTGCAGAGGTAGTAAATTCCTCTGTAGCAGTATAGCATTACTGTAGTGTATGAGGATCTAGCTTTGAATTTTAAACTCTGGATGTAAGAACTAACATACGTAGCAATAGATCAGCTGTGCCAGACCCTGTTTCTCATTATTTTGTTTGGAACGGCGTTGAACTCCTAGGAGAGAACTTACGTGGACTAACCTCTTGGATCTATGTGGCTTGTCTACAATGAAGACCACCTCCCATAACTATGGGCTGTGTAGATTCTTTAATCATATACACTATGTCCATAGCTTTTGGTTTTCAGGATATAAAGTGTGGCTCAACCATAGAGGAATAGTACCTTTGACTAATGAGTAGTGAAAGTGAAATGGACACTTATTACTTTGGAAATATAGTTCCTACTTGGATGGAGGTGGAAATAAAATTGAATGAGGTCATCATAGTGCCAAAGGCCAAAATTTACAAAGA
This sequence comes from Rhinolophus sinicus, assembly GCF_036562045.2. NCBI lineage: Eukaryota > Metazoa > Chordata > Mammalia > Chiroptera > Rhinolophidae > Rhinolophus > Rhinolophus sinicus. The sequence continues at coordinate 113,035,362 of NC_133755.1, forward strand.
AAAAAGTGTACCTGGAAGTCTTATTCTAGTGAATCAAAGTGGTGAAGAAGCTCAAGGACTTTTGATGGGGAGAAATTTCAGTATGTTTTAGACAAAATGATCATAGTTCAGGACATGATTTTCACTCTGTTATCAGCAGAAAGCTAGCTGGAGAAGTATGAAGGAATTTAGTAAGAGAGAAATCTACTTAAAAGGAAACATGAGGTCTTAAAAACCAAACTAGATTTACACAAAAGGGAAATGGATCTAAGTGCTCTTAAAGACAGAGCTGTAAAAAGAGAGAAAATTTAGTCATTGTTGAATCAAAATGAGGGATCAGACAGGAGAGCACAGAAAACAGAACAATGTGACTTTCCCCACAAAGAGGGTGTTGGGATCCAGGAAATGTTTGAGGAGCATGCTTAAAACTGCAGCTAGCCCTTCCATGAGATCAATTGAGGGCCCTTCTCTTGAAGACTGCAGCAGTATCCAAAGTGGTTACATAACATATAGACAGATTTAAAAATTAAAATGTGAGAAGATTAGGGTAGAATGTTTGAAGTATTATTAGGTGTGTTTTCAATGTCAGCTATTTAGATGGGCCCTGAGTAAACATGCTCAAGAAACTTGGAGATGTCAAGTTTAGAGGAAAGATGAGACAAAAGGGGATTCAGGCAGAACAGCAGCAGCTACAGTCCAAACATGGATGTGGTATGATGGGAAAACACTCCTTAGTAAAGATTATCCAACTCAAGGACATAAAAGGAAGTAAGATTTGTGTTGAACAAAGGATCCTCTTGACAGGCTCATAATTCCTTGATTTTGCTTCTCTCGTTGAGGAAGCCCACACAATATAGAATATGGAAGGTAACATAAGGAAAACAAATGCCTGGGTCTGAAAGCATAGGAGAAATAGAAGCAAACACATCAAAAAAGTTTACGACCCATAAAATACTGATAGAGAAGGAAGGGAGCACTTCAAGAAACTGGTCAAATGTTTAAAAAAGAAAAATTTCAGCTGAGCCTTCTTATTGAAGAACACGTTGTGACAAAAGAAAATACTTTGTTGCTTTGCGTAGGACAAATTACTCAAGGATTAGAAAGCTCAAACATGAGGAAGGCTGAATTCTGAGAATCAGCAGCAATGGGGTAAGGTATGGTCGTCACAAGGTCCCAAGGCAACAGGTTTCAGAAGGGTTGCCTGGGAGAGGGGTGATTCTCCGAATGAAACAGGAGAATAAGGGAAACCACTGGTAAGAGATGGGTTTCCCAGGCCTGGGCATTGGGTCTGAAAAAATAGAAAGATTAAAAAGGTTTTAAATATTCAGTTGGAAAACTAGAGCATCTAACATAAGACCTAGATGCAGAGAACATCACAGTCGCAAATCCCGAAACGTCACAAAAAGATGGAAGAGTATTTCAAATGAGGCTCACTGAGGACAAGGATTGAACACACAGCGAGATTCCTCCACAGAACACAGGGTTTGCCGTTTCCCATAATTATTAACCTTGTGATGGTAACAGGCTCTGTCTCACATGGACAATCACCCCAAACTGAATGGAATCCTCTTGTAGCTGAAGATTTTCTCTATTTACCCTCTTTCCTTTAGAGGAGGGGAGTCCAAACTTTTTTTCAACGTTTTTCACCAAGGGCCATATGTGGTAAAATACACAAACAGCCGGGCCACTCACTCGAGGTGAAGTACGTATTGCCTCACCTGGTTTATTTAGGTAAACTAAATATATTTTTGGAATTTGCTGAGGGCCAATTAACAATGGATCATGGGCTGCAGTTGGCTCGCAGGCCGCAGTTTGGACACCCCTGCTATAGAGAATCCTTAAGTCTCTGCTTTGGTTTTGGTAAGAAGAGTAACAGGGGTCTGCACAGAGTCCTAGGTTCAAGGAATATCACTTCACTTGAGAGAAGCTGACCTTGGAGCTCCGAGTTTTCTTTCATTGTTTTAAACTTATGAATGTGAGATTGGTACTATGACAATTGCATGTGTCCTAATGATTCTTTGGATTCTGAAAAAAGAAACAAAAACAGTCGACTAGAGGGATTTCAAGATGTATTAATTCAACTCTGAAAATGTTTAAGAGCCCACAGGCTAAGGCTAAGCAGAATAAGAATTTAGGAAGGAAAGAAACTGAAACCTTAATTTCTTTGAAATTTTGCTTAAGAACTATGAATTTTGATATCCCAGACTTCCTGAGCTTACAAGGAAGCTCAGGAAGATTTAAGATTTGCTGCTTAATTTCTCCCCAGATATCTGGCAAGCGAGGCTTCACGTCACTGCTTAATCTCCGGTGAGTTCTTTTAAGTAGCCTAGCTAGGCCTCATTTGGTATGGATATTTGAATGAACAATAATTGTTTTGGTTTAAGGTATAGCATGGCTTCTCGGAACAAGATCTAGACTATCTACTCATGATCCCGGGAGGCCAACGCAACCGTGACGTTTAGGGATTTTTGCCTCATGAAGTTGGAAGCAGGACTCCTGATCCTGTATAACATGAACTTCATTGTTAAGCCCAAAGGGTTAAGAGACCAAAAATCTATAGACGGTGGAAAATAAATCTTTTCTCCTTCTAGCATTCTATTTCTCTCACAAAGCAGGACTTCACCAGTTTGGCAGTATTGGGAAAAGCAGCTTCTGTCCTTTTCGCTACCTCCTCACTCACTCCTCCCCAACAGAAGAATAACTCTTCAGATCGTTGAGGGGAGAAAGGAACCAAGAAGCATGCCCAGCTTAGCCAATTCCAAAAGGACAACTCACATGGTGGGTGTTTTCTGTTCTGCTCCTCTGTCCATGAGGCAGGAGCATTTGGTTTAGGTCTGCTTTCTGAAGGTAGGTCAGAAACTGCTTTATTTGTGTACTGTCCATAAAACTAGGCAGGCTAGGGGCAGAGATTCTGGGTAAATGTGTGTGCTCTGAAGACCAACCTCTCCCTTGAGGGGTCATTCCAAGGTCTACCTTGGGAGAAAAAATTAGGAAGCCAAATGATACCATTTATCTAAGCTGAGTTCTCCAACCCATGTGGTTATAATAATAACATAAAACTGATATTTTGACCTCTATATGTCCTTTACTTTTCAAATCTGTCCAAGTTTGAAACTAATTAAGGGTGTGAGCAATGACCAACCTCAGATCCCAGCAGATCCCAATAGCTACTTAGCATGTACCAGACACTATGTTAAGAACTTACAAGCATTGTTTCATTTAATTCTCACAACAATTCTATGAGATTCACATTGTCATTTCTTCCACCTGACAGATAAGGAAATTGAGGCTAAAAGAGCTGAAGTGACCTGACCAAAGCCACATGCAACTAGTAACCGTGGATCTCAGACAAGTAAGTGGATCCAGCCTGTTGAATGCATCCTATGATGTAATCACCTCTGAACATTTTAGGAAAAGATGAGAACAGAGCTCCAGTTTATCCTTGTTGTAGACAATATACAATTATGGGACCATCAATCTGCTGTGAATACTGTCTAAAGCAGATCTTGTCTGATATCTTTCAAACTAAGCTGTGCAAAGTCTTGACTAAGTTAAAAGTTAAATTAAAACAAATTGCTTCAGACTCTTAATTTCTGTGTTCTTTTTTCATTTATGATACTAATTTCACACCTGTGAAATTTTTTACATGAATTATGAGAGTCAATATGGTTAGATCATTAACTAGTTCCCAATTCAACATCGAACTTCTACTATTAATACAATGTGACAGTATTTTCAACACGTAGCATCAAGGGTAATTAATAACAATAGCCAATAGTTCCTAATACAATCTTATATAAAAATGATCAAAGATAGCCCTATTAGATTTCATCTTAAACAAACTGCCCTAAGTATTTCATTGGGATTTTGCCTCTACCTTTGTAGTTTAGCTACTTATATGAGACCATTTTAATTATGAGTCTATAAGATACCAAACACCATAACTTTACAACCATGAAAATCAATAATGAAATCAATGTAATGTTAGGTTACCCGTTCGATAATAACCCTGACAACTCAATGCTAAAACTGATGAGCACTTCAAATTTTTACACATAATCTCTTAGAGAAATGAAAGAATAACAGACTGCTAGAGCACGTAGCTATCATAATCACATGAGAAATATATTTTGGGCTTTAAGTGCATTCAAGAAAATGCTTCTAAAATTTTTAGCATTGAAATGTATCTACTATAATTCGTGAATTACTTAATTATACTTTAATTCTATATTAGTATATCATAAAAATGTTGCCTTTGAAAGAAAATGTTAAAGCATGTAAAATGGAAGAATGTGAAGATATCACTCTGAGGCTCCCTTCTGGGGGGATTACTGGTGTTGTATTTTTACCTCTGAAATTGGTTTCTCATAGACATCTTCTCCTATGGATTTCTCCTGGGCTAGGATGGCATCTCGGTGCAGAACCCGCAGCACTTTCTCTGGCTCCGCACACCCGTAATGAGCCTCCAGAACCTCAGGCTTGGTTTTCTCCGTCTTCAGCATGTGGATCACATCTTCTCTGGCCTGTGATAGAAAGGGCAGCAAGGTTAGATGCTCAACAACGTAAATCACATGCCAGGCTCACAAAATCAGCACGGAGCTTATTGAATACATCCCCCACCTCTTCAGGGCTATCAGCAAATTCACTGGGTCTTCTGTTATTTTTTACCAAAAGCAGATTGGCAAGCAGATACTCTGCTTCAGGTTGCTAGGAAGCAGGCAGGCAGAAAAGGGTTTGTGCTAATATTAACTACATAAAAATTGTTTTTTCTAAGTAGCAATGATTCTGAGAGGGAGCAAGACGGCTCATGAGATACTTGCTTCCTCTCAGTGCACAATTTAATGTTTTAATGTCAATGACAATGTAACATCTTCTAGTTTTCTATTTATGCTCAGTGTAGTATTCAAATCTGGTTTCAGATAAAACCCTGCTCTCCCCATTCTAGTTATGACTCCAAGTGTAATTAACCCAAACAGCCTTTATTGGTAATTTCCTGTTTCCCATCAAGTGATTTATTTTGCACAGAAACACATGGCTGGGAACTCACATGGTGCTGGGCTGGGCTTTTCAATCTGATGTATTCACACTGACAGTGGAAATTTAACCCCTGTAACATACAGACTGCCAGTCAGATGAGTCAGTTTGGCGGGGTCTGAGATATTCTTTTGGTTTCTTAGCAAAACTTTAGCATCTTGTTGAAGCTCTTGAGAAAACCACATAATTATAGGTTTTATATCATATTGACTATGATCCCCACCACATAATGCAAATACATCTGGATGTATTTTCTACTGGTTAGTAATAATTATCTTTTTAGTTATAAGAAGCTGTCATTTGCTAACTGTACGCCCATCTAGTCATGTAAGTTGTTTCTCCAGTAACAATGGTGGATATGAAGTATCCTGACTTCATTCCAACTTATACTAAAGAATAAACTGGTTGGCAACAGAGTTTCAGTCTGTGACAATGGAATAGAGTTTCCCCCTGTGTTATGCTATCTATGGGTTTGAAATTATAAACCAAGTTCATTATCATGGTATTGTAAACATGGGAGCTAACTAGCTAGCCCTAATTTAGGACCATTATAAAATTTGTTTTTCTTGAAGTTTCTCACTTTTATTGCTTTTTCATAATTAATTAATCAAATTCCAGATGGCTAAAGACTAATTTATTATAGAAACATCAATGGACTGAAGTTTGCAGATTTTCTCATGTTGTTTCTGCTACATATAATATGCTCATTTCAAGACAAACATGGAAAATGTTAATTTTGAAGAACCTAGCGTTTTGGAATTAGCAAGATAGTTAAAATCAGAAAACAGTTTAATGGAAAGGCAAAGAGTCTCCACGCAGGGTGAAAGGACATAGAGATGCAATGTCAGACTAGCTTTGTACAAGTTTTTTAAAGGTACCAGGAGATATAGCATTGAGTCCGAGTGCAGCTTTCCTAGTGAGCCAAGAGTGGGCTGTATTTGCCCACTTTCACCACTTTTATCAACATAGTTCTGGAAGTTCTAGCCACAGCAATCAGACAAGAAAAAGAAATAAAAGGCATCCAAATTGGAAAGGAGGAAGTAAAATATTCATTATATGCAGATGACATGATACTATATATAGAAAAATCCCAAAGACTCCACCAAAAAAACTATTAGTAGTAGATAAATGAATTTAGTAAAGTAGCAGGATACAAAATTAATATCCAGAAATCAATTGCATTTGTATACACCAATAACAAACTATCAGAAGGAGAAAATAAGAAAATAATCCCATTTACAATTGCTTCAAAAACAATAAAATACTTAGGAATAAATTTAACCGAGGAAGTAAAAGACCTATACTCAGAAAATTATTGAAGAGAGAAATTAAAGAAGATACAAATAAATGGAAACATATACCATGCTCAGGATAGGAAGAATTAATTTAGTTAAAATGTCCATACTACCTAAGGCAATATATAGATTCAATGCAATCCCTATCAAATAACCAATGACATTTTTCACAGAACTAAAACATATAATTCTAAAATTTATATGGAACCATAAAAGATCCCAAATAGTCACAGCAATCTTGAGAAATAAGAACAAAGTGGGAGGTATCACACTACCTGACATCAAATCATACTGCAAGGCTATAGTAATCAAAACAGCATGGTATTTGCATAAAAACAGAAACATAAATCAATGGAACAGAATAGAGAGCCCAGAAATAAATCCATGCCTATGGATTTAATGACCATGCCTATAGTCATTTAATCTATAATAATGAAAGCAAGAATTTACATTGGGTTAAAGACAGTTTATTTAATAAATGGTGTTGGGAAAATTAGACAGACACACGTAAGAAAATGAAGTTGGACCACCTTCTTATGCCATATACAAGAATAAATTCAAAATGGATCAAAGACTTAAATGTAAGACCTGAAACCATAAAACTCCTAGAAGAAAATATAGGAAGTAAATTTGCACACGTTACCCTCAGTAATATTTTTACTGATATATACCCTCAGACAAGGGAAGCAAAAGGAAAAATAAATATGTGGGATTACATCAAACTAAAAAGTTTTTTTCACAGCAAAGGAAACCATCAACAAAACAAAAAGGCATCCTACTGAATGGAAGAAGATATTTGTCAGAGATACATCTGATAAGGGGTTAATATCCAAAATTTATAAAAAACTCATACAAGCTCAGCACCAAAAAAACAAACAACCCAATTAAAAAATGGGCAGAGAACATGAAGAGACATTTCTCTAAAGAGCACATACAGATGTCCAACAGACATATGAAAAAATGTTCAACGTCACTAATCATCAGAGAAACGCATATAAAAACCACAATGATATACCACTTCACCCCGGTCAGAACAGCTATCATCAATAAATCAACACACAACAAGTGCTGGCGAAGATGTGAAGAAAAGAGAACCCTTGTGCACTGTTGGTGGGATTGCAGATTGGTGCAGCTGCTATGGAAAACTGTATGGAGGTACCTCAAAAAATTGAAAATGGAACTACCTTATGACCTAGCAATTCCACTCCTGGGTGTCTATCGAAAGAAATCCAAAACTAATTTGAAAAAAATATATATGCACCCCTATATTTATTGCAGCACTATTCACAATAGCCAAGATATGGAAATAACTAAAATGCCCATCGATAGACAATTGGATAAAGAAACTGTGGTATATTTATACAGTGCAGTGTTTCTCGGCCATAAATAAGAATGAAATCTTACCATTTGCAACAACATGAATGGATGCAGAGAATATTATGCTAAGTGAAATAAGTCAGACGCAAAAAGACAAATACCATATGATCTCAATTATATTCGGAATCTAAAGAACAGAATAAATGAACAAACAAAACAGAAATAGACTTAGAGATATAGGAAAAAAAAGAAACAACACCTGAGGGTTGCTAGATGGGAGGGAGGTGGAGATGGGGAGAAGGTAAAGGGATTAGAAAGCACAAATTAGTAGTCACAATATTGTCATGGGGATATGAAAGACAGTTTGGGGAATATAATCAATAATGTTGTATGATTTTGTTGGGTGTCAAATGGGAACTTGTCTTATTAGGGAGAACTTTCATGGACTGTGTAGATGTCTGACCACTGTGCTATATACCTGAAGCTATAACTGAATAATATTGTATGTCACCTGTAATTTAATACATATATTATATATATTAAATATATACATATTTAATACATACATATTTAATATAATATATAATTATATATGTATATATACATATATACATATATACATATATATACATATATACATATATATATATATATATATATATATATATATATAGTCATGGGATGTGGAGTACAGCATAGAGAATAGAGTCAATGGAACTGTAACAGCTATACATGATGTCACAGGGGTAGTAGATTGGGGGAGGGAGGTTATCACTTTGTGAGGGGTGTAGATGTCTAACTAGCACATTGTTTTGTACACCTGAAACTAATTTAAAAAACAAAAAGACTGGGCTGTATTTCAGCTCCTATCAATCCCCTCTGCCAGGCACCCTTGTGGAAGGCACAACTCCATCTCTGTATGCAGTAGCTCTGGACTAAAGGAGCCTAAGGTATGTCGATGATTTTTGGTCTCAGGCAGGAAATGCTCCCTAAGTTTATCGCACACAGGTGACTATATATAGCATCTTCTAAAAAAATGTTTCTCAAACCTGACTGCATTGGAATCACCTCGGGAACTTCCAAAAATCCAGGCCATCCCAGACCAATTACATTCAAACCTTTAGTACTTTTTAAAGCTCTTCAGGTGGTTTCAGAGTTGAGAATACTATTCCACACTAAGCAGTTAAGAGACCTAGTAACAATACTAAATACAAATCCTTGGCATTGTCCCATCTAAACTTCCCCATTTCAGTGTATGTATCATCTTCAAGTGCATTTCCTTTTACTGTTCATAGAAAGGTGTCATCACTTTACTTCTAAATTTAAGTCAACCTTTTGTTTGGGCCAAAACTGAAGGAAAAAAAGTTGTCTTAAAAGAAGAAATACAGGGATATGAATTTAGTGATTTATGGAATGATAGAAGGAAATATTTAGAATTACATTTGGAAGGGAAAAAATGGCAAGAATGGAAGACTATCTCAATAACAAACTATTTTTTTTCTATCTTTAAATCAGGTAAAGTAAAGGCTGTTTTCTAAAGTCACATTTTAACATGTGAAATACAAAGACTTATAGGGCAGACACAGAATGTACTGTATTTTGAATAATAAACTGAGATGCAGATTGATCACGAAATCTAAATATTTCAAATCATCTGCTCCCTTGCTCTCTGAAACAGATTATAGTAGATGTTTAAGAAGGGAATAGAATAAAAGCAGAAGTCATAATCTTCAGAAAGAAAATCATTACAGAAGCTTAGAAAATAGACTTGAGCATATAGCACTTGGGTAATTTAGAAAAAAATTAAAAGAGCAAAAGAAAACGGCTTAGAAGATGCTATTTTTATTCTCTCTGTCTCTTTTGCTTATATATATTTTCTAAATTTTCTACAGTGAACATGCAATTAATTTTATAAAGAAAGACAAAGTTATGCTTTCTAAAGAATGAAGAAATACTTCATCATTCTGATTTCACATAAATGAAACAAAGGCAAATAATGTAATATAAAGCTCTCTTTTTTTCATGTACCCAATGCTGAGAAAGCTGTCTTCATTCTAGTTATAGACAAGCCGATAGATAGTGTCTCTGGGATTTAGAACAAAGGAGGCTATAAAACCAAAATTGCCCAAATGATTATTGTATATTCTGGTTTTTGACATTGTTTTGATTCCTTTTATAATTATTTCAAACACAGCAGTGAAGCCATAGATACAACAGCACTGAGCTGGGTAAGCATATGGAAAACAGGGCAGTGTAAGATTATTGCTTTTCCCATCTAATATTTATTCTGATTAGTCACATTCTGACTGTTCAGCTGAGCAAATCATAGCAGAACTATTTCCATATGGCATTTCCAGAAATGACACTTCTGAAAAAAATGTTTGTCTCTAATTGTGGATTAAGGTAATCAGAGAGTGGCTCTCAAATGTAAACTAAATCAAATAATCCTGAGTGCATAAATTGCACTGCTAGTTAGCATAAGTTTCCATGATCTGAGCATAAAGGAAATGAAATAAATCTTAAAGCTATCAGGCAAGTAAAAATTTGAATTAACATGGAAATAAAATTCACAGCATGGAATAATAAAAGGAGCCCAGCTTTGAAAACACTCAGAATTCATCTCCAATCCCAGGTATGCTGTGTGATTTGTACAAGTTGCTAACATTGCTTTGACCGAATTTTATTGTCTGTGAAAAAGGATTTTAATAACTTTTTAAAACAATTGTTGTTAGGATGAAATTAGCTATCAGTGTATAAAGTATAGAACTTGGCACACAGTAGGTGCCAAGCCAACAGTAGCATTTACTTTAGTTTCTATTAGGTCTCCATCATTAAATATCTTTTTGCTACATGGGGAGAAAAGGAATTTTATAAGATATATTTTTTGTAACATTTAAGACTAATATAGTTCAACAGACTAGACAGTGCACAATTTGCCCTTAAGAAGATTTTTTTCAAAAAGGAATTTTTAAATCAGAATAGCCCCTTTCCAAAAGTTAATCTCCCTGACTCAATTTTCTTGTCTGTAAAGTGAGAATACCAACCCCTCTATGTCACGGGAACCTGCAAGGCTCTAACAAGATAATGCAAATAAAAAGCTTTTAAAACTGTACATAGGTAGCAATTTCAGTTTAAAAGTTTAAGCTATTCGGTTTAAAAATATGTAAATATTGTTGGTATTTTTCTCTTTGACCAAATCTTTCTATTCTCTTAGGAGAAAACAGCTTCTTTCTCTCTAACTAATATGAAACACCTATTTGTTCTTTCCCTAAAAATGTGCTTATGCTCGAACTGTATTAATTGTGATATGCTACATATACCATACATTTCATTCTTAGCTTAATTGCCCTAGACACTAATTACCAAAAACAAGAAGCTAGGGTTATGTAACACTGTGTATTACAGTATACATTTAGAACTACACTAGAAATAACTTTAGTAAGTTCATCATGAACTTACTAAAAGCTTTTTAATTTCTATACTAATAATCAGGGATGAAATATAAATGTTGCCTATAAATTATTGCTAATTAAAATAGTTTAATAGTAAATCAATCATTAATATTGTGATATCTCTTTAATTAATGGGTTAATGAAGATGACTATGTGATCACAACAAATGTTTTCACTACTTTAAACATGATTCAACTTATATAAATAAGATCTTACGTTTTGGGGATAAAACCACTTTACATTTTTGTTTTGAGAACCTTCTTGATTTTGTGTAAGATAATTAAATTAAAGATGTAAGAAAGTTCCTTGAACACTACTATTTTCACACAGAAGTTTTATCGGAAGTGGTTCAACTTCTGGGTTCCCAGGTTGCTGCTAAGTAGATCACTGCTTGTCCATATATGTAAAAAGACCCAAAGGGAAGAATACTTTGACAAGTACTCTACAAAAGGGACAGAAGGCGGTGGGGGGTATGAGGTGGAAAAGCTTACTAAAAATGCTCAATTTATTTAGTCCTAATGATGGAGGAGAATAAATACGAGATTGGGGTACAGAAACAACCACAGAGGGGTCACGTCCTTCTCATCCATTCTATGTGGTTTCTTTTTGTGCCAAGGGTGGGATATGGAGGCCAAGAGCAAAGATTTCCCCACAGAACTGAAACTGCACCAGGTAGAGCAAGGAATTATCTCAACAGGCTGCATAAGAAGCTGATTCAAAACATGTGGGGGCAGCAAAGAGCTACTCTGCAAAGCCCAGGGGCCAACAGGTGAGTGTGTGGTTCATTTTATAAAATCAAAGGAGGGTATCTGGGCTTTGCTGGGAGATCAGGGATGGGGGTAGGGTAAGGACAGGTAAGACACAGTACACGGGAGCCCAAACAGGCAGCATAGTTGAAAAGAGGGCTAAATCCAATCATTCATTTGAAAAATATTTGTGCACATTTACTTTGTGCAATGCATTGCATTCAGTATTGGAGATATATACTCATATAATTGCATTCTCAGAGAGTCAAGTCTACAGGAACATAGACAAACAATTGAAAGCTATTTACAATACAACATGATAAGCCTTAGGATGGAGGAGATACAATAAGCTAAGAACTTCATTTAGAAAAACACTTGACTTGAATCCGCCTAATGGAGAAGGCTTCCTGGAGGAAGTGACCAAAAATCTCACAAGTACTTGAGTCAAAGAATAGGAAGGTAGTTAGGGTGAGAGTGTTCCTGACCAAGAGAAGACTATAGGCAAAGGCCACACAGATTTAGATGCATGGGCTGGGGCAAGATGAGGTTGGAGTGATAACCAATGGGCAACTCATGAACAGCCTTGTAAAACTGGCAGTGAGTTGGCATTTTATCACGGAACAGCAAGAAGCCTTGGAATTTTTAAGTAGCATCTGTTGGCACACCCCAGGAAATGCAATTTAAAATATCTCTGCAGGTGATCTAAAGCACAGCTGCACTTAGAAACCATTGCTTTAGGACAAATAGACCAATTCAGCAACAAAAGCACTTAAAATGTTTGCTGTGTTAGCTCAAGGTTCCCAGCAAGGTTGTCTGATTCCCGGGGACTTGCTTGCCCCAGAGGGTTCTCATGTTCTCACTGTTTGATCAGTTCCACTGATCCTTCTTCAGCAAGGAATCATGGTACTTCAGACCAGTAGCTTAAATCAGGAGGCTCCCTGTAAACTGTTGGAAGTGTTTGCCAGTTCTGGGCAAACAAGGGTGACCAATTGGTCCAGTTTTCTTGGGACCATGAGCAGGGTCCCACAAAGTGGGACTTTTGAAAATCATGTTGGTCATCCTAGGGCAAACAAAAGTGGACAGAAGACTGGATATTCTAAAATGACCCTGCGTCTTGCAGGGCAGCCATAGTGGACTTACGATACTCAGGAACTGAATTTCATTGACAGCTTTCCAAAACTTAGCTTTCTTAAAAGGAAAAATGCCATTATTGATAATTATTCCTGGTGACAATTTTAACTGTTTTTTAAACTTGTGTGATTTTCTAATTTGTGGGGAAAAACCTATAATGAGTAGGAAAGAATGTTTAGTTCTTATACCTGTGAATGGAAAAGGGGCCCCATATTAAACAAGTTCAGGAGACTGAAAATAACCACATAAGATGGCATGAGCATAAAAAAAATTTTCATAAGTAAATCGGTCATGGCAGGAAGTAACATCTATAGCCAAAAGCTTCCTTCATAAAGTTAATCTGTGTCATTAAGTGGGCCTGTCTATTGTCTTTTTGCACCTAAGATGACATCCTCGGAATGTCAGTAATCCTTTTTCTGGACCAGAGCTGGAAACTACAAAATATCTTGTTATTATCATCTGATTACCAGCTCTACGTGCTGTAAAAAGCAAACTATTAGCTATCCAGCACCCCACCTATGTAAAAGAAGTACCTGTCTCTCCAATTTACTTTTATCCAATCCCAGTGATTTCCCTGCTTTGTTTTCTCCGACCCACTTAATTTACCACTAATGGATTTCATGTCACCCTCCTCTTTTGATTCTATGTATAAAATAAGCTGCAAGCCACCATTTTGTGGACTATTTTCTCAATCTGTTAAGATTTTGCTTCCCGGCAATTATCGTCAGTTTGGTTCAAATAAACTCTTATACGCTTTCTGGATGTTTTTCGTCAACATACCCATGTGACACAGCTTTTTCTACACTTCTAAAATGGGAATGTGTGTAACTCTGGGAAGACAGCGTGGAATCAAATGAGCCTTGGAGCCTTGAGTCCAACACGGTGCATCCTCCTGAAGCACTAAAATTACTTCAAGACTTGGAGTGAGTGGTAAATAATTTAAAAACCTTTCAAAACATTGATAAAATTTTCATATTTACTTGAATGTTTAGGGAAAAACTCTAGACAAAAAACACTTGCTTGAGGTGGATAGCTTGGGATAAATTCTTAGACAATGCCACCATGATTCCCAATACAGTGTCCTACTCACCCAGGTCGAGACGGAACATATCGAGGTGGGAAGTTTGAGAAGCCTGCTCCTGCTTTCTGTCACTGCACATATCGAACAAGGCAATTCCCTGCCGATAGCTGCTGACTTTTAAGTGGTGGAAGCATTTTGAGGAAAGAATAGATCTATTTCTCTGCTCATGGAAGAACCATAATGTCACAGTTCCTAAATGCTATCACTTTTTGTATTATTTAGTTAGCTACCTAAATATGGTCTTATTGCTACCATGAACCAAGGCGCCGTAGAAAAGATGATTCTGGAAGACCAAGGCATGCCGATTCCGTGAAAGCTTTCCCATTCTGGGAACTCAAGTCAATGTTCTGTATCTATTTAAATAAAGTGATCTATTAGTTTACTTGTCTATTTCTTTATTCGGCTGTGAGCTACTTTGACGACAGGGACTGTGTCTACAGTCAGCCCACATGACAGGCACTCAGTAAATATTTATTGAAATAAAGAAAAGTAAAACAAGTGATGTGAAGTCAGAGAGACATAAACTGGCACCGAAAATCTCCGAACAACCTTAACTACTTAGCCTTGTTTAAAAGATCTAAACAATTACATTTTGTCAACTTCTACTCTTCCATCTGACAGACTTGTCTACAGTTTAGGAGTCTCTTTGTTCTTAAATTTATTCCAAAAGAAAATTATGTAAACTGAATAAGGAAACAGTACATTCCACCAGAATGTTGCAACAGGAAATGGACTATCTTGAACTCTCATACAAATTGAATTATACTATTTACCCAAGTTAGGTAAGTAGGAATATTATAAATGTATTACAAGAAAAAAGCTATGTAATTATGATGGTATTAGCTATTACTGAAGAAATCAAATGCATTTTGTCTCCTGAATTTTAGAAAGCAAAGTTAACATGATTTAGTAATACAGTATATAAGGAGAAGATTCAGACATGGTTAGTTTACAGAGCCACTGAAACTAAAAATGTGTCTTTTGGTTTCTCTGGAGAAATCTCTCTCCATAACTATATGGTCAATTGTAGCCTAATAGTCTATACAGTCTATAAGATACTCCTTTCTAGTACTTCAGACTGAAAATCATCCAAAAGGTATATTTTATTAAAATATCACAAGCAGATGCTATTTTCATGTTAAAACTTGCTTTAATTATCACCCATAATAGCTTGAATTTTTAAAAGTATAATTTCTTGAAATCCCACTGATTTTTTTTTTTTTTTGCAGAAATAGAAAAATACATCCTAAAATGCATATGGAATTTCAAGGGACCCCAAAGAGCAAAAACAATCATGAAAAAGAACAAAGTTAGAAGGTTCACACTTTCTAATTGAAAATTTACTATAAAGCTATAGTAATTAAAACACTGTTGTACTGGCATAAATACAGATGTATAGACCAGTGGAATAGATTAGACAGCCCACAAATAAACCCTTGCATATATGGTCAAATAATTTTCAATAAGGATACCAAGACCATCTCAACAAACGATGGGAAAACTAGAATCCACATGTAAAAGACTGAAGTTGGACCCTTACATTATACCATATACACAAATTAACTCAAAATGAATCAAAGACCTAAGTGGAAGAGCTAAAATTCTTATAAGAAAACATAGGGGGAAAACATCATGACACTGAATTTGGCAATGATTTCTTGGATTTGACATGAAAAGCACAGGCAACAAAAGAAAAAATAGATAAACTGAACTACACCAAAATTTGAAACTTCTGTGTATCAAAGAACACAATCAACAGAGTGAAAAGCAAACCACAGAATGGGAGAAAATATTTGCAAAAATAAGTCTGGTAAGGGATATATATCGAGACTATATAAAGAACTCCTACAACTCAGCAACGACAACAAAAAGACCTGATTAAAAAGTAGGGGGGGAAAAGTAGGTAAAGAGCTTAAATAGACATTTCTGTAAAGATATACAAATGGCTAACAAACACATGAAAAGATGCTCAACATCACTAATCATTAGGGAAATCAAAAAAGTACAGTAAGATACCACTTCAGTACTCTGGTTTCTCTTCAGGCTGTATAAATCTTTTGCCTGTTACTAAAGATTTCTGTGGAGAAAAGCAACTGTGAGTTTTAACCCAATTAAAAAAAAAGGATACAACTTCATATGCATTAGGATGGCTATCATCCATAAAACAGAAAATAAGTATTGGCAAGGATGTGGAGAAATTGGAACACTTTTGCACTGCTGGTGAAAATGTAAAATGGTTTAGTCACTATGGAAAACAGTATGGTGGTTCCACAAAACATTAAAAATGTATTAATACATTAAAAATGTATTAATGAATACCAAATGAATAAGCAATTCCACTTCTGGGTATAAACCCAAAAGAGTTGAAAGCAGGGACATTCATGTTCATAGTAGCATTATTGACTCTAGCCAAAAGGTGGAAACAACCCAAGTATCCATTGGCAGACGAATGGATAAACAAAACGTGGCATATACATACAATGCAACATTATTCAGGCTTAGAAAGGAAGGAAATTCTGACACATGCTACAACAGGAATGAACCTTGAAGGTACTATGCTAAATGACATAAGCCAGTCACAAAAGCACAAATACTATACAGCTCCACTTATATGAGGTAATTAGAATAGTTAAATTTATAGAGACAGAAAGAATAGTGGTTGTCAGGGACAAGGGGCACAGGCAGGGAGAGTTGTTGTTTGATGTGTACAGAATTCCAGGTCTGGAAAATGAAAAAATGTCTGGAGTTGGATGGGTGGTGATGTTGCACAAACTGAATGCATTTAATGCCAATGAATGGTACACTTAAAAACGGCAAAAATGGTAAATCTTATGTATATTTTACCACAGTTTAAAAAAAATTAAAAGTACCTTGTTCGTCCTCAAAAAAAATTTGAATAAGGAAAGAGAATAAAAATCATCCCCAATCCTTTGTCTAGAGATTCCCACTTTTAAAAAAGGTGAAATTCAAAAAAAAAGGTAAAATTCCATGTAATCCATTATAAACGTGCTGTCATATTTTTTTGATTAGTTAGTTGAATGTTATAGTCATCTGTGGACTAAAACACATTTTCATTACTTATGTGGTTTTCTTCTTTCTTCTTTTTTACACACATCGGGATATTAATAGTGTGACAGCTGCTGTGTCTCGGATTCGAAATTAGATAAGGTCACAGGCTCCCCCTTGCAGTGCTGTGACAGTACAGTGTATAATTTCTTAAATTCCAAGACTAGAGCCTTTTTGTTCTGTGCTCATCAAGACCTTGAGCAGAGCCCTTAAACTGCCCACCCCTTTGTGTAATCAGGTCCAGCAGATAAAGTCCAGCTTTCTATGAACCAGTTGAGAAGCTGAATTCCTTAAAACAAGAGAGTAGTCATTGCTAAGGCACAACTAGATGATTATTTTCTCACTGGGGTTGTTTATCCAGCTCTGTAAATTTAATCCCCTCAACATAAACCCACTAGATAAGATCCAGGACAGATAAAGCATCTGTACCAGATCTGGTACTAGACATCTCTGTAGAGATAGCTCTGGTACATATGGCTCTGCTTATTAGGTTAAACTTTCTTCACCTCCTTCCTTTCTCCTATGATTGTCTCCTTTTCAGATGGTCTCTAGAAGTTATTTTTCAAACTTGAGCAAAGTCCTTCAGTGTGATCCTGTCTGGAGGATTGACTGGCAGAGTGGCCTTGCCACAGGGCTATTTGCATGAGGAACCAAGACTCTTCTGGGAAACAGCTGATCCCATGGGAGGAAGGGAACCATTTTGGTTGAAGGACAATGGAGCAGGGTCAGAGGGGAAGGGTGAGTCTGAGGGCAGCACAGTGTCTGTCACTCAGACTCCCCTCCAGCCCAGCCCCCGCCACTCATGCCTGAGTCCCAGTGTGAGGGCCTGCCATAAAAGACCCAAATAATCAGTAGAGGAATTGGTAAATTAGAATTCAAGGCATTGAGCTTCTACAGTAAGGGGGAAGGCAGGAAGGGGCAGCCCTCTGTATCTTGCATCATGCTCTCAGGATAGACATCAGCCTGAGCAGCCTCCAAGTAGACAGCAACTGATATAAACAGAAGAGAAAGACTTTGGGGCACAAAGAGCAGCGCTGGCTGGGCTTCCAGCAGGCTCTTACAGGGGCGGCCATCATTACCACAGTGGGTTGGAGCAGGAAAAAAGGGCAAAATGGCAGCGGCCAAATGGTAGCGCTGAGGACTGGGTGGAACATTTGTGGGTCATCCTGTGAGGACTTCCATTCCAGCCTTTCCCACAGAGCAGGTGAGCAGAGGTAGAAGGGGGGAAAACTGGCCTCGTGGCTTTGGTTTTATCCTGGTGAGGGCTGAAAACTACGGGTAATACTTTTTCAAATGGGAAAAAACTTCAACTAGACACGGTAAGACTACATCATCAAGGTAGACTTTATACATGTGGTTTATTTGAATCACATAACATTGAGTTCCTTTGGATTTGTGGTGTTTTTTGATGTATTCATTGCAGCCCTTGACCTAAATAAATTCTACAGTTATGACATATATTTGACCAACTTAGAACAATTAGAGTTTAATTTTTTGAACAAAAATACAAGCAAATCTCAGCCATTATGAACCTATGGGGAATGTCACACTTACATTTACTTTATAACTAATTGAGAGCTAGTACTTTAAATACTAAAGCTTTTTCATTTTAAGGGTTTGGGAATAAGGACATCCTGTAATCAATTAGAAAGTCCCTCCCCTCTTAAAAATTATAATGTACATAAGTAAATATCTTTTTGAGAACTTATAGTGGTCATCTAAATATCAATTGTCCTGCTGTGCTGAAGATGTATATTGTTATGTGGTTCCTTGATCCACTTGCTTTTTGTCTTTCTTTTTATACAAGTTCCTGATGTAAACTTAGAGCTAGTTTTTTTGTTTGTTTGTTTTTGCTTATTTTTACACCTACTCAAGAGAAGCAGTGCGGTAGAAAGATCAGGCCCTTGGGAATCTTGAGTTAGAAACACACATCAGCACTACTGCAAATGTGACCTTGAATGAGTGAGTTAGCTTAGCTTCTCTAAACTTAGTGTCTTTATCTGTAAAATGGGTATAGCAGTAGCTACCTCACAGGTTTTACATGGGCTAATATATAAAGATACCAAATGTTACCCTTTGGGAGTCAAACAGACAAATAATGGCTCCAATGACCTTCAACCAGTTAACTCTGAACTTCAGTTTCCTTACCTGTATGACAATGAAATATATATGAAGTGACTAATAATAATGTCCGGAATACTGTATATGCCCAATAAAAGGCAATTTCCTCTTTTCTTTTCTCGTAAGAGTGAATTGGCTGATGCAGAACAGCTGAACTACTGGGCAACATAACCAAAAGCCTTTCCACAAACTGAATCAATAAATCAAAGGCTAAGTTTTTTCTCATCCCTGTTGCTCTCAATATCCTGTGACTGCCCAAACCACTCATAACATCAGAGATTCCTATGCCACAAACCTAACAGATAACCGGCAAACCCATGTTGGCTTATCCTGTGCTTCTGAGCTTCCTGCACTATTTGTTGATGTGATTTGAAGGAGAACTTCCCTCCCTAATTCGAGACTTTGGATTACACTGTTTGCTGTAGAGTCTCAGTTCGTTCATCACCACTGTCAAAAGATTATATTGCAGCAGAAAGGACTTAACATTTTTTCTAAACTTTTCTGAGTATTCTATTTAAAACCTGGCATTAGTAAGAAACAATGTTAAATAGCACATCTTGTGCAGGCTCTCACGCTGAAAGCAGGCATTGCTTATAAATGAAGGTGCGACACAAGCCAAGGCCTCTGATTTAAGACAATAAAAATAACTACAAAAAATAGAGCTGTTAATTTTTTGAAATTGCATCTTTGATGTTTAATAAAATTCCTATACAGTGTTCCTACTTGGAATGTTCTTTTTGAAAGACATCAGATCTCAAAAAGCCACAAAATTTCTATACTATTTGTTATTTGCCAATTGCTTTTGATGGGTAATATTTGGCCTTCGAGTGCCATGTCTCAGTCTGAAATACCAAATCTACCCTTTCAAAGAGAAAATTTAGTTAATTACATCGACTCCTACAATTATCTTTCTTTTTCACTATATTGGACCAGAGATGGGGCACATGCAAAAAATATTTAAATAAGAAAAGCTCATGTGTATTGTTATCTAAGTGCTAGTGTTTAGGAGCTACATGATGCTCTGTGATTTGCAAATGGGCATAAAATTTGAAGAACTGACACTTCTGATGCCTGATACTTCCCTAATGACTATACTCACCAGTTTGTAATTCTAATTGCTCTCTTTTGTGTCCCTAGCCCCTAGCACAGTGATAGACACAAGTGGGTGCTCAATGAACATTTGTTAAATGTATGAATAATATGTAGGTGTTGTGTGTATGATTCTACTTATCCAACAACAATTTCCTGTGTTTCCCTTTTCCTAAGTGTTTACATTTGATCCTTTGAGGACAGAATAGCTTTTTTAAAATCTACCTTTTACCTTTCACGAGAGAAAGCTTAGATTCCAAAAGATATTGGCTTATTACTTTCAATAATATTCATGAAATTCCGGTCAAATCTCCCCATGATTCAGGTTCCTTATTGTATATAAGTAACAAATAGAAACAAAATGCAGTTGATTCTCATTATTTGCAGCAGTTATTTTCTGTAAAGTTACCACGAACATTAATTAGAGAATACTGAATATTGCTCCTGGGGGAAATAGAGTTTTATGTGTTTTTCTGTTTAAAGACAAAAGAATAGATGAATGAATATACCTGGGTAGTAATCTGACTTCTGTGTGAGGGAAAGACTATCTGAAATGACGAAGAAAATGATTAGAAATGATTCTACATGTAAAAAAAATCATAGCCAATTAAATGGCAAAAAAGAAAGAGAATTATTTCCAAGAATTTTGACAGATAGAGGGTAACTATCCTCAATTATAAAGAGTTTATGTATATCAGTGAGAAAAATCCTAAGGCTCAATAGAAAAATATACAAAAGATATAAATAGACAAAACACAGATATATAAAATGTTCATTAGGAAATAGTTCAACTTAATTAACAACCAAAGAAATGTAAATTAAAGCTATAATGAGATACCATTGCTCACCCTTAAATCAGGACACATTTTAGAATTATAATAGCTATTACAAGTGAGAATTTGATTAATGGGCATTCTCATAATTTGGGGAGGAAGTCATCCGGATTCTGGAAAACAATTTGGCAATAGATGCACATAAGAGATTAAAATATTCATACTTTTTAATAGAGAAGTTTAACAAGAAGGACAAAGATTGGTGCACAAATATGTTCATTACAATATGTTAATTTACAACAATGAAAAAATGGAAAAACCTAAATACTCAGTAATAAGGATATAGTTGAGTAAAATATAATGCTTGCATAAGACAAAATATTTTACAGACTTTAAAAATTCTATTTCAAAAAATGTTGAATGATGTAGAAAATGCTTATGACAAATTATATATATATATATATATATATATATATATATATATATATATCCAAACTTGTATGTGCACTGTGCTTGCAATTATGTAGAAAAGAAAAATGTGAATAAAATACTCACCAAAATATTCACAATTGTTTTCAAGGCTGGTAGAATTATGCAAGATTGATATTTTTTAGTAACTTTAATATTTCTAAATCAGTGTTTTTTAAACTTTTTTCAATTTCATTCTCCTAAGGAAACTTTTTAGATATTTTTTCCTAATCGCCTTCCTTTTGAAATTTTAATACCCCAGATATACTGTGTATCTGTTTATGCATAGTAGTCTTTTTGAGGGTCACAAACGATTGTGACATCTAAAATTCCTTTACCCCTCCAAGAACCAGTTTTTACCTTATTGGGAAGAATAGCACTCTCATTGAAAATCCATGTTCTAAATGATCTATTTTAAACTTGTTTTACTTTGAAAATCAGAAAAAAATACTTTGTAAAAGAAAGTTCTGAAATGGGTATTTTCAACTCAGAGTAATAAATCTGTAATAGTAGAATTTCTGGTCCTCTTATACCAGAAATATTGAAATATAGATCTTTGTATCATGCCTAAAATCGCTTGTGTAGGTGTACATCTATTCCAACTAATATGTCTGGCTCTCTATGTGCAATATGAAACTAATGCACAGAGGGTACCAAAATAATATATACACATTTCAAGAAAGGAAAATTGTATTAAAATTGTAATATTCAACATATACCGATAACAAAAGATGAATACAAGTCACGTTTGACGTCTGCAATTATGAGAGGTGCTCAAAGTGGTTACCAACAGCATAATTTTAATACAGGCTTTTCCTTTCTTAAAATTTGCATACAATTTTTTGGTACCCTCTGTATTTTGCTGAGAAGGACAGAGTTGAATTTAATAACAACCAATACTTACACTGAACCCTAGTATGAACAAATTTCTTTTCAGGGTATTTAATTTATTTCTCTTAACGTCATTCTACAGATGAAAAAAATAAGGCTCAATGAAATTAAATAGCTTTCCCAAGGTCACATGATTAGTAAGAAACAGTGTTATTTGACTTCAAAATATTTATTCTTTCCATTACCACTTGCTGCGGGGGTCAGTAAAAGCTTTCTGTGAAAATATGATAAAAGCACAAAGCAAGGGAAGGCCCCAGAATGAAATTCGCTGGGTAATGTTTCCTGTACTAACATTCATCCACAATGGTACGGCCACCATCTGCTCCAATTTCCCCACACTACATAACCTGATTGGCTTGCCATGATCTTGCCAACATTTTTTGAGCAGTGTCATCTCTTTAGTAACTTCCCTAAAAATGCCATGCTTCTGTCTTCAGGCCAGAGAATGTGAGATGGTGAACCCAAACCTGTAAACTTACTTCTCTGACTCTCCAAGACCCCTTGCCAAGCCACTGCTGCTGGAAGACAGCCCTAGAGCATGACTTCTTGCAATGCACTTTGAAGTAGATAAAATATGCACTCATGGACATCTGTCTGTTATTTCCTGCACTCACAGCTTTGTTCTTCTTTATTGCCAGAGAAGTCTATGGATGATGTCACTTTTCTCTGAAGAGAACAGGCCATCAGAGCTTTTCACTGACATAATTAATTATCTGTAACTTGATTCTGGGCCAGAAAATTCTCAAAGCACAGCCCCCAAAAGAATTAACTCTACTGTGCTTGCTATTCTTAAACTTTTAAAGAGACAGGGTACCATATCTCTTTTTTTTTTTCTCAGACACTGATAATGGTAGTTTTGTTCAGTGATATCGAGTTACAGAAAGTGAACTGGGGCACTATTCTATGATTTCACAAGGAAGACCTCCGCTTCAATGGGCAGCAAACTCTAAAGGTCATTACAGATCAAGTATACAAAGCAAAGCTTTTAGGGCTTAGTCTTAAATGCTACAGGAATGCATCACAATTACTGAATAGGCTCTTTGGAGGATCTTGTGAATCTGCAGCCAGAAAAATGAGATCTCAACCAGAGCTACCATGTTGAATTATCTACAAGGTGAAAAGCTTTAGTCTACCAGCCACAAAAGCCTAAAACATGAATATTTTAAAACTTAACAAGATATAAGAAATTATCAGCATGGTGATCATAAATTTTGAGAGTTTTTCACCTGTGTCTTTATATAAATCTAAAGCAAATTAGCCAGATCAATTTTTAAATGTGTACTTCAATGCCAGTGGGCACACTTGAAGGAATCCTGGCATGCTATAAAATTAATGCCCTAAAAAAGTAATTGACATTTCACTGAAATTTGACTGTGTATTCAAACACATTATTTGTCCATTAGCAATAGGAATGTGGTTACTGAGCTCAAAATATTTGATTCAATATTTTTACCTTAATTTTCAGGTTAATGCATATGTAAAGCATTATTTATTATTTATAGCATGATTTTTTTCCCATATGCAGTTCCTACAGTCAACCAATTTTTTTTTTATAGACTTGAGGGAAATGTTGGAAAAACTTGATTTTGTTATAAGTTTATCAACAACTACTGCCAATAACCAGTCATCATTCAACGTGGGATTCACTCTGGTTAAGCATGTTACATATCATGGTCCCGTTACTTGCAGACCCTTAATAATTATTTTTTTCATGATAGCCTAAGCCTGAGCTTTATCAGACAGCGTGACATCGATTCTGAGGTTCAAAAACCTCTGCCTTACTAGCTTGTATAATGTTCCCAGCTTTTTCACTATAAATGACTAAGAACCACTGGCCAAGATTCATATTCATAGCTGGGAACTTTCAGGGAAAGAACATTCTTGATTACAATAGAGTCAATAAAATGGCTCATGGTCCCCCTAGTTTACTTCAAGCTCCTGCTGTTTATTTGTAGTCACCAAGTTGCCAAATATTATGGCTTCAGACAATTGATATGTGTCGACCTCTACTGAGTTTTTGTGGTTAGGAACCTTATCTGAGCTGTCATTATCTTGCTTCCATCATCCACAAGCCAATGGTCAGATGAAAGCCTGGTGAAGATGACTAAATAGAAGAGGCAGGTGGATGAGATCAGACAACCAGTGTTGCCAGATTTCTCAATGCTGAACTCACCATTTTATGTTCAACAGTAGCCAGTCTTGAATAATATTATGGGAATATCCCTAGACTTCCTTCCAATTTCTCTATGACCTTCAAGACCAACAGACATGCAGTCTCAATGCTCTCTTTCCGCAGCCACTCTTTACACATGCTTAATCCCAAGAGCTAATTTAGCAAGACGCCATGGAGCTACAGTAATAGGGGCTCACTCTTTCCAACGGAAGTTCTAATGGCCATCTCACATGCATGGGGATCATTTCTGAAGGCTCACATCCCAGGATGACTTCACCACAGCAAAACATTGGAAGCATCTCTTCCTGACATGTCCGGCATTGCTTTTCTAGCCACAGTTCCTAAGGACTCACCAAGGCCATAAAGAAAGCATGCAATTGTGTACTGCTGGGATACTGCAACTGCTAAAGCAGAGGCACTTGGTGCTTTAGGTACCAAAGTAAAAAACCCAGAGAAAGCTTCACCTCCCAGACTCGCATTTGCATTTGGTCCCGCCATCATCTTTTCTAATCCCCTATCTCACCCATACCCATCTCCTGAAACTCACTGTGCTCTTTGAAACTCACATTCAAGTATAAGCCACTTCTTCTAAGTTCACAAACTCTTCCCTTCTCCTCCTTGCACTAAGGCAGTGATTTTCAAATTTGGCTGCACATTGGAATCATGTGAAACATTTAAAAAAAAAATACTGATGCTTGCTTCCTGCTTCCAGAGGTTGTTATTTAATTGGTCTGCGGTGTGACCAGGCATCTGCAGAAAACTACGAGAACCACTTCCCTAAGGGAACCCTGATTCTCTCCTGAGAACAGTGTTTCCCCAAGAGCCCTCAGAAGTGAATAATTTCTCTTCCACTTTCCTTATACCATTGGACTTGGAGGTGGGCTGGATTTCTACCTTGCTCCATATCACTGCTTACAGATCATTCTCTTCCCCTCTTGCCTAAAATGTCCTAGCTTTAAAATCTCATGACAATATCAGTTTGTAGCCTATCTTTTGGTGTCAGGTGCTATTCACACTCCCGGGTCATTTACTCCCCTTTCTTTCTTGAAGATTTTAACTCCTGGATGGCTATCGCGATCTCTAACATTACTTCTGTCAAATTTCTTGGTGATTTCAATATTCCTTTAGATGATTATTCTGATATCCTGACCTCCCAGTTCCCTGAACTTCTTTCTTCTAATAATTCTGTCCTTCACACTACTTTGGCCTCTCAACTTCTATGGTCATACTCTAGTCTTTGTCATTACCAAAACTACAACCATTGAAAATTTCAACTCTCAACCACCATCTCCTGTATTTCCAGCTCACTCGCTCTAGAGCTCCAACTCTAACAAGCCTGTGATGGCAGCAGAATCTACAATCCATTGATTTTACCATGTTTTCATTGGCCTTCACTCTCTCTCCTCCCGTGTGCTCATTTTCCTTCTCTTCCAGCTTGTTTCCATTGCATACATCCTCAATTTCATGCCCCTTCTCTCACTTGATTAGACTCTCTTGGTCAAATCACAGCCTTGGTTATATCCAGCTCTTGGTTAAATCCCATCTCTACTGCTTGTACCCATAAGTAGAGAAAATACATTACGTCACCTGATCTCACTTTAAATTCATGATCACTAACCTTAATAGGGCTGTAATGCTACCAAGAAATCACACTATCTTCCTCTAGTCCACTCCTATTTACTACTATTTTATAACTTCTCTGTTTTTTACAACTTCTCAAATATTTCATACATCTTCCCTCTTGCTATCCAGCTCCCCAAGAAAACTGAAACAATTATAGAAGAACTTCCACAATCTCCCACCACCTCTACATACCCACTGCATCTTTGTCCATATGTGTAACCTCTTGTGTTACTAGAAGTGAACTATTTGTGCTTCTAATTAACACCAACTTTTCAACACGTCCCTTAGATCCCATCCTCTCTTTACTAGTTAGGACATTTCTTCAGTCTTTTGACTATCATCAAGGTTTCCCTCCATACTAGCTCATTCTCAACAGCGTGTAAACATACTGTTATTTCTACCATCATAACAAAACCCTCTCTCGACTCCTAGAGATTCCATCACTTTTTTTTCTCCTTCCCTCTACAATAAAACTCATTTAAAGAGTTGCTTATATTTACTGCCTCTGATTATTCTCTCCTCCCAAATGAGGGGGACTCATTTGAGCCCAATCCAATCAGATTCCTGCTCCTATCACTCCACTGAAACCTCTCTTATTAAGGCAAACCATGTCCTCCTCCCTGTTGCTACATCCAATGGTCAATTCTCATTCTTCATTTTCCCAGATCCATCAGAAGTTTTGCTCTCTCTCTTGACCTTGAAAAGTCCTTCACTTTGACTCCAGAAACCCTACTTTGCTAATTTTACTCCTAAATCTCTAGCTGCTCACTCTCATTCTCTTTTGCTGATTCCTCCTCATCCTCCTGACATCTCAATACTAGAATTCCCCAGGGCTCAGTCCTTGGACTTCTTGTCTATCAAAATTTACTTTCTTCATGATTTCATCCAGTTTCATGGCATTAAATACCAGCTACATACAGGTGACTCCCAAATTGATAACTCCAGCCCACGCCGTTCCCCTGAACTCCACTCATATCCAAATACCTATTGGATATCTCTCCATAGTTGAATGTCTAACAGCATCTCAAACATAACATATGCAAAACTACATTTCTGGTCTCCACTTTCTACTCTGCTCCACCTGGAATGTTCCCCATCACAGTAAATGGCAATACATGCTTTCCATTACCTCGGTCAAACAACATTGGACACAGCCTTAGCCAATCTCTGTCTCACATATTCCATATTCAACCTGGCATTAAATACAAGCAGCCCTCCTACAAAATTTTTACAGAATCTGGGCACTTTTCACCACCACTGTTAATCCAATCCACCATCATATCTTGTCTGGATTAAACAAAGCCTCATAGTTGGGTCCCTGTTTCTGGTGGTTCACATCAACTCAGAAGCAAGGAAATAAATAAAGAACTGCTGACAAGGAAAAGATCTCTGTGCTTTCTCTACATACTCTATCACTGTCAATACATTGAACTAAAACTGGTTTGAGGTTCACAGGAATGGAATAAAAAAAGGTGTAATGACATTTAAAATTTTTAGGTAGTTATTCTGCAGATATTGTTAAGTACCTAATAACTGAGGTTCTGATTACCAGGAACAATGAAACATATCCAAATGAAAACATATCTTTTTTTTTTTAATAAAGGGGGTTCTGATTTTTTAAATTACTTTTAAAATCTTTTGAGTATTAAGTCACCTCTTTTAAAAGTAAACAAGAATATCTAGGAATTTAAGGAATAGTGTAATGAGAAAGAACTGGCCTTTTCACATGTGGAAACGTAGTGCTGTAATGATTAAGACAGCGTGCTACTACAGCACGAAACAGAGAAATCTGTGGCTTAAACTATAACTCAGAAATAGATTTAATTCTTATATCATATGATTAAAGTGACATTTCAAATCATAGGGTAATTTTGCTTGTTCAATTAATAGTTATTTACTTATTATCTCTCAGTTGTAAAACCATTTATCATTGTTCTATCCTGGGATACTGAGTCTAGAACTCTGCAAACTGCCCTCTCAGACTTCTGTGCTTGCTGCTTCCTGTTGGGTTCTGCAAGAGTAGTCATTAGAGGGATATTAAAAGCTGGGAAAGGGAGAAAGGGGAGTTCCCTTCTGTTTTGTCCTGTTTCTGACAATGTTTCTCCAGCAATAGCAGTGAGCTCCAGCTTCTTGAGACCTTCTAGAACCAGCCTCATCAAGCTCCTTTAGAACTACCAGCAAAAGCTGGACAGTGAGCCCTCCTCAGAGATGTCGCTCTTCTGAACTCCTGTGTTCTAGTAATTTCACCTCTTCCCTTTGTTTACCAGCCATAGAGGCAGTAGCTGCTTTTTACAGTTACTATCTCTAGTTACCTCAGCATTCTCTTATCTTTCAGCTTTCTAACATTTGTGTAAACAAATCCCTTTATTAACTCCTTTTGGTTTGAAATATTTGAAGTATCAATAGTTTCTGTCTTCCTAACTAGACCCTGACTGATACAACAGCCATTTACAAAAAATAAAGTGACTCACCTTAAACAGAGGTGAATTCCAGATAGACAAAATATTTAAATGGGAAAATGGGGTGGGGGGGGGAGTACTAGAAGAAAATTTGAAAGAAAATTTTCGTAATATAAGAGTAGGAAGGACTTTCTAAGCTTGATTCAAATCATAAACCATAAAAGAAAACAAGGATGTCTGGCTAATAATAGTAATAATAAATCCTGCATAGCAGGAAATGACAAAAGCAAAGGCAAAATAAAAATAATGAAATGGAGAAAATATTTGATTTACAGCTTATATCACAAATAACTAATTTCTTTACTATATAAAAAACCAACAATCCAATGGAAAAACAGTCAAAGGATAGAAACAGACTAATCACCAAAAGCAAATACAAATACCTCTAAAAACATTTGAAAAGTTGTTTAACCTCACTCATAAGAGAAATGTAAATTAAACTACAAGGCGATGCCCATTTCATCTACTGAATTAGCAAAGTAATTAAAATATCAGGTTGGCAAAACAATTGATACATACCATGTTGGCAAGAGTGTGAAAACAGCCCTATGAGGGCAACTTAGCAAAATCTACCACAAGTTTATATACCCTTTGACTCAGCAGTTTTAATGCTGGGAATATGACCAAGAGAAATACTCTTACATGGGTGATAAATGTATGTATAATGTACTCATGCAGCATTGATTGTGATCACAAAAGTCTGAGCCTATCAACAGGGGACTGCACTAAGGTACACCCAACAATCATACACTCTGCAGCCATGGTGTATGCAAAAGTATGAGGTTGGTGCAAAAGTAACCTAATTGCAGGTTTTGCAATTATTTTTAACCTTTTAAACCGCAATTACTTTTGTACTATAATAGATTTATCAGTATGATCACTTCGTAGGTTATATAAATGTCTAATCATTATGTTGTACACCTGAAATTAATATAATGTTGTATGCCAACTGTAATTTAAAAAAATTACTTTTTAAAAAAGAATGTAAAAATCTCTGTATAGCATAATACGGAAAGATATCCAAGGCATATTTGATATCTGCAAAAGGCCAATTTCAGAACAGTGTATCTAATATGCTCCATTTATATAAAAAACAAAAAGAATGCATGCACACTTGCATACACTATAACTTTTTCTAGCTTTTCAACCATATGTATGAATTAGCCATGTAAATTTTTTAATAAAAAGTTTTACATTAACTAGACATTGTGATCATTTCATAATACATACAATTATTGAAGCATTATGTTTTATACCTGAAACTAATATAATGCCATATGTTAATTATACCTTAATTTAAAAAAACATAAAACATAATAAAACTGTTTTAAATTACAAAAAAAAAAACTTTAACATAAAATTTTAAAAATATATAAACTTTACCCCTAGAATTATATTTGGACACAGTTTAACTACTCAGCAAAAACATGGCTCCAACCATACACTTGCCTTATCTTATAATTACAACACGATTCCTGAGCATGTAATTACAATAAGACTCCACCTTTGAAGAGATACAGGAATGGTACTCTGTCGAAATATAAAAATCTCTGACCACTTGGACAGAACAGAAGTTCTCTCCCAGGAGTCCTTGAACAAACATGTGAGCAAGTTATAACAAACAATGGAAAAAGGTTTTAAGCACTAGCCGAGCAGTAAGTGTTTGTATGTAGAATTGCCTTTCCTGCCTATGACCTTCACTGGATGTGAAAACAACACTAAAAATCAAGTAGGACAAAAACCAATGAATAGAATCAGTGCATTGCTCCTATCAGCCAACCTTGAACATGTGGACTATTAGTGCCTTTTTCTTTCAAATCATTTGTATAATACACAATGAAAGAAAATAGCTCCCAATAAGAAGAGGCTCTCAACACCATTTAAAACAGGAAATGTTGAAGGGACTGCAGGCAAGTCATATAACAGGACCACAGATTGCGGGGATGAAACGAAAGATGAGGATAGAGTGGTGAGCAGGTGCCAGTCCATACAAGCCTCACAGAGCAACAGCAAGCCTCTGAGTGTTTTAAGCAGAGAAAAGACTTGACCCATTTGTATTTTAAAAAGCTAACTCTTGATTGACGTCATCAAAATGGCAGCATGAGGTGAGCCTCTGTAAAGCTCCCCTGGAATTTACAACTAATCGAACAACAATAACTCCACAAAGGACTCCCTGCAGAGCAGACAGGCAAGATGAAGAGGCCCACTACTGAATTCACCTAAAGGTGGGCAAATCGCTCAAGCGGGGGAGGAGAGAAGGAAGAAGTGTAGAGATGGAGACATGGGAGCGCAGGACGCAGACCTAGCTCAGTGCTCCGAGCTCGCTGCATCCCGGAACTACTGCAGCTGCGGGAAAGGGAATAACTCGGACTGCTAAGGCTCTGCTTATGACCCACCGGGATGAGGGGGCAGCATATAACACGGGTGAAACCAATGCTCACGGCAGAGACCTCGGAGAAAAGACTGAGAGAAGAAGGCTGAAAACGGTGGTTTAAGCCCTCACTGCCAAGCAGAGAATGGAAGACTTAGGCACTGAGACTAGCTGCCCCCTCCCTACCCTCCCAGAGCTCGCCCTGCCCCCACCTGCCCCATGCTAAAAGCGGAACAGCAGCAGTGACAGATCAAAAGAACAGAATATTTGCTGTTCTGAGAACTGTGGACCGCAGACACAGATTCGCAGCCCAACTAGCTCCAGCAAAGGGGAGGGAGCTGAGGAAGCAGGACCGGCTGTGGTGGTGGTCGCCCCCATTGCTCTGGGCCACTTCTCACAACTCAGCCCGTCCCTGGCCCCACCTATCTGGGCGGATTCCTGCAGGAGTAAATAGAACTGCTGAAACATACGGGCTCTGAATCTGGTGCAGGAAGAGCTTTGGAACTTCAAAAGCTCTCTGCATACCCACACGGACACTGCATCCTGTGACCCAGGCAAAATATTAACAGAGGAGAAGCCCGTCTCCCAGGGAATCCCCCCATTGTGTGAGAAGCTGGAATAGTGCAGAGAAAACATAGCACTACTGTGTGAGAGAGAAAAAAAGGCTGCAGTCAGAGAGAAAATAAAACATTCTACCAACAAGTACTGGAAAACAAAAGAAAGACCTCTTCCTATCAACCTGTTGCAGAAGCCACTCCTGTAGATGTCTAGGAAGAGAAATAATAAATCAGTAATTGCCATGAATAACCAAGGCAACAAGACAGCTCAGAAAGAAAGTGAAAAGTCTCCAGAAAAGGAACTTAAAGATATGGAAATATGTGACTTAAATGACAGAGAATTCAAGATTGCAGTTCTGAAAAAAACTCAACGAGATGCAAGAAAACACAGAAAGGCAGTTTAATGAACTCAGAAACACAATCAAAGAACAACATGAGCATTTTACGAAAGAGATTGAAATTTTAAAAAAGAACCAGATAGAATTTCTAGAGATTAAGAACTCAATAGAAGAAATTAAGAATGAAATAACCAGCTTAGGTAGTAGAGTTGACCAGATGGAGGAAAGAATCAGTAACATCAAAGATAGAAACCTGGAAATTACACAGATGGAAGAAGAAAGAGACTTGAGACTTAAAAGAAATGAAAGAACTCTACAAGAACTTTCTGACTCCATCAGAAAGAGCAATATACGAATAATGGGCATACCAGAAGAAGAAAGAAAGAAAGAAGGGAACAGAGAATATATTCAAACAAATTGTCGATGAGAACTACCCAAACCTGTGGAAAGAACTGGATCCTCGAATTCAAGAAGCAAATAGAACACCTAATTACCTCAATCCCAACAGGCCTTCTCCAAGGCACATTGTATTGAAGCTGTCTAAAATCAACAAGAAAGAAAGAAGCCTCAAGGCAGCCAGGGAAAAGAAGACAGTAACCTACAAAGGAAAGCCCATTAGATTATCATCAGATTTTTCAGCAGAAACTCTATAAGCCAGGAGGGAGTGGAACCAAATATTCAAACTATTGAAAGAGAGAAATTATGAGTGAAGAATAATATATCCAGCAAAGATATCCTTTAGATATGAAGGACGAATAAAGACCTTCCCAGACATACAGAAGCTGAGGGAATTTTCTAATACACGACCTGCACTACAAGAAATACTAAAGGAGGCTATTCGACCACCATCAACAGGGACAATTTGTGGCAACCAAAACCTAAAAAGGGGGAGAGTAAAGGCCTGAACCGGAATATGGGAATGGAGAAAGTAAGCGTGCTGAAGAAAATGGAATACTCTAAATATCAAACTTTCTTTTACATAAACTTAAGGGTAACCACTCAAAAGCAATCCAGAACTGAAATATATACTGTAATAAAAGAAGAAACAGAGGGAAACATCATAGAATACCACCACACAGAAATAATAGACAACAACAAAAAGGCAAAGAAACAATGGAGACACAGCCTTACCAGAAAACTAAAGATAGAATGACAGGAAATCCTCACATATCAATAATCACCCTAAATGTAAATGGACTGAACTCACCAATAAAAAGGCACAGAGTAGCAGATTGGATCAAAAAACTAAACCCAACCATATGCTGTCTCCAAGAGACACATCTCAGCTACAAGGACAAGCATAGACTCAAAGTGAAAGGGTGGAAATTGACACTCCAAGCAAATGGTACCCAGAGAAAATCAGGTGTAGCCATAATGATATCAGATGAAATAGACTTCAGGGTGAAAAAGATAACAAGAGACAAAGATGGACATTTCATAATGGTAAAAGGGACTATACAACAAGAAGACATAACAGTCATCAATATTTATGCCCCCAATCAGGGAGCACCGAAATATACCAAGCAACTACTAACAGAACTAAAGGGAGAGATTGATCAAAACACAATTATACTAGGGGACTTAAATACATCATTGACAGCTATGGATAGATCATCCAAACAGCCCTAAATGACACATTAGATAAAATGGACGTAATTGACATATATAGAGCACTTCATTCTAAAACATCAGACTATACATTCTTTTCTAGTGTGCATGGAACATTCTCAAGGATAGACCATATATTGGGACATAAAATCACCCTCAGCAAATTTAAGAAGATTGAAATCATACCAAACATATTCTCTGATCAAAAGACTTTGAAATTGGATATCAACTGCAAAAAGACAGCAGGAAAAAACAAAAATACATGGAGATTAAACAACATACTTTTAAAGAATGACCAGGTCAAAGAAGAAATTAGAGGAGAGATCAAAAGATACATAGAAACAAATGACAATGAAAATACATCCTACCAAAATTTTGGGGATGCAGCGAAAGCAGTTTTAAGAGAGAAATTTATATCATTACAGGCCTATCTCAAGAAACAAGAAAAATTCCAAATAAATAACCTCATGTTACACCTTAAAGCACTAGAAAAGAAGAACAAGTGAAACCCAAGGTCAGCAGAAGAAGGGAAATAACAAAAATCAGAGCAGAACTAAATGAAATAGAGAACAAAAAGACAATAGGAAAAATTAATGTGACAAAGAGCTGGTTCTTTGAAAAGATGAACAAAATTGACAAACCCTTGGCTAGACTCACTAAGATAAAAAGAGAGAAGAGACTAATTAACAAAATAAGAAATGAAAAAGGGGAAGTTATCACAGATGCCACAGAAATACAAAGGGTCATCCAAGAATACTATGAAGGACTATATGCCACCAAATTCAATAACCTAGAAGAAATGGACAAGTTCTTAGAAACATATAGTCTTCCAAGGCTGAACCATGAAGAACTGGAAAATCTAAACAGACCGATCACCAGTAATGAAATTGAATCAGTCATACAAAACCTTCCCAAAAGCAAAAGTCCGGGACCAGATGCCTTCACTAGTGAAATCTACCAAACCTTCAAAGAGGATCTCATACCAGTCCTGCTCAAACTCTTTCAAAAAAATTGAAGAAGAGACAGTACTCCCTAACTCATTTTATGAGGCCAACATTACCCTGATACCAAAACCTGGTAAGGACAACACAAAAAAAGAAAACTACAGACCAATATCTCTGATGAATACAGATGCAAAAATCCTAAAAATTCTAGCAAATCGAATATAACAATGCATTAAAAAGATTATTCATCACGACCAAGTGGAGTTCATCCCAGGGGCACAAGGATGGTTCAACATCCGCAAATCCATCAATGTGATACATCACATAAACAAAATAAAGGACAAAAATCATATGATTATATCAATTGATGCAGAAAAAGCATTTGACAAGATACAACATCCATCTATGATTAAAACATTTAATAAAATAGGTATAGAAGGAAAATACCTTAACATAATAAAGGTTATATGTGACAAGCCTTCAGCTAATCTCATAATTAATGGTGAAAAACTGAAGCCCTTTGCTCTATGTTCAGGAACATGACAGGGCTGTCCCCTATCACCTCTACTTTTCAACATAGTGTTGGAAGTCCTTGCCAGAGCAATCAGGCAAGAGAAAGAAATAAAAGGCATCCAAATTGGGAATGAAGAAGTTAAATTATCGCTCTTTGCAGATGACATGATGCTATATATAGAAAACCCTAAGACTCCACCAAAAAGCTATTAGAAACAATCAACCAATACAGTAAAGTTGCTGGCTACAATATCAATGTACAAAAGTCCATTGCAGGGGTCGGCCCGGTGGCTCAGGCGGTTAGAGCTCCGTGCTCCTAACTCCGAAGGCTGCCGGTTCGATTCCCACATGGGCCAGTGGGCTCCCAACAACAAGGTTGCCAGTTCAATTCCTCGAGTCCCGCAAGGGATGGTACGCAGCGCCCCCTGCAACTAAGATTGAACACGGCACCTTGAGCTGAGCTGCCTCCCGGATGGCTAGGTTGTTGGTTGGAGCGCGGGCTCTCAACCACAAGGTTGCCAGTTCAATTCCTCGACTCCAGCAAGGGATGGTACGCAGCGCCCCCTGCAACTAAAATTGAACATGGCACCTTGAGCTGAGCAGCCACTGAGCTTCCGGATGGCTCAGTTGGTTGGAGTATGTCCTCTCAACCACAAGGTTGCCGGTTCGACTCCCGCAAGGGATGGTGGGCTGTGCCCCCTGCAACTAGCAACGGCAACTGGACCTGGAGCTGAGCTGCGCCCTCCACAACTAAGACTGAAAGAACAACAACTTGAAGCTGAACAGAACCCTCCACAACTAAGATTGAAAGGACAACAACTTGACTTGGAGAAAAGTCCTGAAAGTGCACACTGTTCCCCAATAAAGTCCTGTTCCCCTAAAAAAAAAAGTCCATTGCATTCCTATATACTAACAATGAAATCTCAGAAAAAGAAATACAAAAAACAATTCCTTTTGCAATTGCAGCAAAAAGAATAAAATACCTAGGAATAAACTTAACCAAGGATGTGAAAGACCTATATGCTAAAAACTATAAGACATTTCTAAAAGAAATTGAAGAAGACACAAAGAAATGGAAAGAC
Source organism: Rhinolophus sinicus (assembly GCF_036562045.2). NCBI lineage: Eukaryota > Metazoa > Chordata > Mammalia > Chiroptera > Rhinolophidae > Rhinolophus > Rhinolophus sinicus. Next base: position 113,071,473 of record NC_133755.1, read on the forward strand.
ATTCCATGCTCATGGATTGGAAGAATCAAAATAGTTGAAATGGCCATATTACCCAAAGCAATATACAGATTTAAAGCAATCCCCATCAAAATCCCAAAGGTATTTTTTAAAGAAATAGAACAAAAAATCATCAGATTTGTTTGGAACCACAAAAGACCCCGAATAGCCAAAGCAATCTTAAGAAAAAAGAACAATACTGGAGGTATCACACAACCTGACTTTAGCTTGTACTACAGGGCTACAATAATCAAAACAGTATTGGCAGAAAAACAGACACATAGACCAATGGAATAGAATTGAGAACCCAGAAATAAAACCACATAAATATGGACAGATAATTTTTGACAAAGAAGCTAAAAACATACAATAGAGGAAAGAGCCTCTTCAATAAATGGTGCTGGGAGAATTGGATAGCCACGTGCAAAAGAATGAAACTGGACTGCTATCTGTCACCATGTACCAAAATTAATTCAAAATGGATCAAAGACTTAAGCATAAAACCTGACACAATAAACTGCATAGAAGAAAACATAGGTACTGAACTTACAGACCTTGAGTTCAAAGAGCATTTTATGAATTTGACTCCAAAGGCAATGGAAGTAAAAGCTAAAATAAACGAATGAGACTATATGAAACTTAAAACCTTCTGCACAGCAAAAGAAACCATAGACAAAATAAAGAGGCAACCAACTGAATGGGAGAAGATTTTTGCAAACAGTGCCTCCGATAAGGGGCTAATATCCAAAATATACAAGGAACTCATAAAACTCAACAACAAAATAACAAACAACCCAATTGAAAAATGGGCAGAGGACCTGAAGAGATATTTCTCCAAAGAGGACATACAAATGGCAAATAGACATATGAAAAAATGCTCAACATCACTAATCATCAGAGAAATGCAAATAAAAACCACAATGAGATATCACCTCACCCCAGTCAGAATGGCTATCATCAACAAGACGAATAGTAACAAGTGTTGGAGAGGCTGTGGAGAAAAAGGAACCCTCATACACTGTTGGTGGGAATGCAGACTGGTGCAGCCATTATGGAAGGCAGTGTGGAGGTTCCTCAAAAAATTATGAATAGAATTACCTTATGACCCAGCGATCCCTCTCCTGGGTATCTATCCCAAAAATCTTAAAACATTTATACATAAAGACACATGTGCTCCAATGTTCATTGCAGCTTTATTTACGGTGGCCAAGACATGGAAACAACCAAAATGTCCTATGACAGATGAATGGATAAAGAAGTTGTGGTATATATACACAATGGAATACTATTCGGCAGTAAGAAAAGATGATATAGGAACATTTGTGACAACGTGGATGGATCTTGAGAGTATGATGCTAAGTGAAATAAGTCAGACAGAAAAGCAGAGAACCATATGGTTTCACTGCTATGTGGTATATAAACCAAAAACAACAAAAGAACAAAACAAACAAATGAGAAACAAAAACTCATAGACACAGACAATAGTTTAGTGGTTACCAGAGGGTAAGGGGGGTGGGGGGTGGGAGATGAGGGTAAGGGGGATCAAATGTATGGTGATGGAAGAAGAACAGACTCTGGGTGGTGAACACACAATGTGAGATATAGATGATGTGATACAGAATTGTACACCTGAAATCTATGTAATTTTACTAACAATTGTCACCCCAATAAATTAAAATAAATAGTAAAAGAAAAAAAAAGCTAACTCATTGTGCTGTGGAGAGTTACAGGTGACAAGACAGCAGGAAGGGCATACCTGTTAGGAGGCCATTGCAATAAACCATGTGAAAGTTTAGGTAAGGATGCCTGAAGTGAAGCAGTGACAGTGGAGATCATGTCTCCCCAGTTATTTGAGGTCAGGGATTCTGGGGCTGTCTACCCCCTTGCATTCAGTCCCGCACTACTTAGCTGGCATTCCATAATTGCCTATCAATTATTCCCTTGTCAGTTGAATCAACTATCACATGGTGGCAGATAATCACTAGGGATGACGAGGTTGTTGAGCCCCTGTCTGCTGTGGGTAGACAGCAGCATGATGTCTGTGAAGATCATTGCGATGAGGCAGTGAGACTCAGGGGGAGAAGGGAACTTACAACCACCTGCATCTTGTCTTACTGGTAAACAAGGGGAAGCATAGATCCCTTCCTACTTAAGCAATTACAGCTCTGGAGAAAAAGAAAGGAAGTGAAATGTTCAGAGCTTCCTGTGCTCAACTCTTCAGTGACCATGGAAGTGTCTCTTGCTCAGGATGTGTAAGTTTCTTTTCAAGAGAGGTCTTTGCCCAGGTATTTTGCAGTCAGCATACCTGGCACTTTAGTCTGACATGTTACGCCAAACCACCTATAAAACAAGTCTTGTCAGAAATTGCAAAGATACCAAATATACAGGGCTCACACTCTGTATGCAACTGCGATCTTATCTTCACTCCAACAATTCTCCTTTGTAAACTGAAAGCCAGGAATTTACATTCCATTAAAAGGGGGTGGGGGGGGAAAGCATGCCTATTTCAATTGCTTCAGAACACAGTTCATCTTACACATTGTTTTCAGGTTTAAAAAATGTTTGCTGATTTAAGAAATTTATATGTATATAAGTATGTGTGTGTATATATTTTCATATGTTGTATATACGTTCACATACACACATACTCATATAACATATATATATATATATATATATATATATATATATATATATATATATATATATATATATATTTTTTTTTTTTTTTCACTATTACAAGATGGCAAGGGCTATAATATACCACCTCAGGGCAGACCCATTTATGGTTCAAAAATAGTAACACACTATTTAAGGGACACATACTTTCATCAGTACAAGTGTTGCTTTTGAGCCCATGAGACCATTTCCTACATCTGCTTAGGAACATACAAACCCTTGGTTTATCATTGATTTACCTCATGAATTAGCTATTCCCCATAGAAGCATGGACTTGCAAACGCGCTTTGATTATTACTACTTTAAAAAGGCAGGAGGAGAGCAGGGTCAGCTAAAATTTGTGCACATTGTTTCTTGTTTCCTTTCAGGCCCTTGATCAGGAAATGTTTAACATGGGACTAGGTATTGCTTGAGACTAATGGCTGCTGTTCAGAAAGGTCTATAAAAGTCCTTTCCTGCCAATACAAACATATACATTGTTGAAGCACAAGATCACATCCATAGATAGGATTACATGTTAGCTAAACACACCCAAGTGACAATGCTCTTCTTGAATCAAAGTTTATATCCTTTCTTTCGATTATGCACTAGTATCACAGCAAAATGATTTCAGCAATTTTTATCAGTGCCCTGTTTTCCCTTTTAAATACAGATGGTTTGAATAAAAATATTTCTCTGTTGATAACCATGTGACATGAGTCTCTGAGCTCTTCAAGTGTTTTGAGGCTGGGCTATGACTGGTTGACGTGATGCTCATGAAGTCAGATTTCAAATCCCACCTGGACCAGTTAGATTTGCAAAGAAAAATATTCCACACATTGTCTGCACTGTAACCCCATTTAGCAAACCCAAGGATGCCACAGGTCACACAAAGGTCAGCACAAAGCCTCCATCACATTGTACCAGGAAAGGTCTCCTGAGGGTCACTGGGGCTGAAATGAGGGAAGCTCAGGAGGAAGGAAGTGCCTAAAACAGGCCCATTTTTTATCTACTAAGTCTTTGCCTAGTGACTTGCAGGAGTGTTCTTGAACTGTTCCAAAGAGAGAAGGGAATAAAAAAGAGGTTAAAGGCTGGCCCAGGAATTTGTAGACAATGTCAAGTTGCTAGTAGTTGTAAGCAGTGCTGGCAGTGATGGTTCATCAATTTGAATACCATCAATTTAGATTCACCATGGTCTAGACATGCAGTTCTGTATTTTACTCTTAGAAACATTTAATAACTCTAAAAATGTTTTATATGAATTAATAGTGTAAACCAGAAAAATGCCCCTCATTAGGTGAAGCCCAATCTCCCTCTCCTCTTCCTACAAGCTCTTCTATGGTCTTTATCAACAGCTTGTTGGGAGCCTGGAAACTTTCTACATAAAAGGAGCTAGATTGATCAAAGCTCCTGGGGTTCTTTAGACATGGAATTATTGTCATTAAGGCCTATTCCCCAGGGAATCTGGACATGGAATATTTAGGACCTTTTTTCCTAATCTTCTCCTGACTACATACGTGCCTATTCACCCTCTCTCCCTCCATCCTATTCAGGTACCTATACCCTCACATAGGTAAATTCATCTCTGCCATGTTCTACATTGTTCGACTATGTTTAACAAAATTTCTACTAGTCCATGTCTTTCTTTTTAAGAACTATTTTAAACTCATAGACATAGACAACAGTTTAGGGTTATCAGAGGGGAGGGGAGAGGGGGGGATGGTAGAAGAGGGTAAGAAGGGGTCAAATATAAGGTAATGGAAGGAGAACTGACTCTGGGTGGTGAACACACAATGTGATATATAGGTGATGTATTACAGAAATGCACACTTGAAACCTACATAGTTTTACTAACCAGTCACCCCAGTAAATTTAATAGAGAAAAAAACCCAAACTATTTTCAATTACAAACTCCTAGAAGACAGACTCTGTCTATTAAGCACTCTCTAGATGCTTTTTGAAAATTACTTCGTAGTTCCATTTGTTTAATATAAAGTTGTTTTTTAAAAATGTTTTTAAAGTGGATTACCATCTAAATTTTGTAAAACAATTTTATGTTAAATCCAGAGATTGGCTTTGGCAGAACCTTCAGCATAGTGACCAAGCAAGAGGAGTTTCCAAGGAAACATCAGGTGAGGGTAAACATTCTGGCTTCGTTTTCTACCTGTCACAGTACCTTAACCCTGATAACACTTTATGTATTTTCTCATTGGATGTGTTAGGCCAGTATTTGTGGCAGAGCTAGCTCTCAACTGGGGACTAGATGATACTCCGCCCTGAAAACACTGTCATCATAATCTCCTTATTGCTGGGTGAAATGATAGCATGTCTGGAATTTCCTTTAAAATTATGTAGCCTCTCCTACACTTACTATTCCCTCAGATCCAGCCTGCTATGTTTCTCTAGCCACAAACTTCTCAAAAGTGAACTTTGGCTAAGCACTTCTGGACACCAGCAGTCAGATATCAACACTCACCATTCCTTTGAAATTGCACCTTTTAAATGTCAGCTCAATAAATGGCCTGTTCTCAGTTTTCATCCTCCAGCTTTGCAGCAGCAGTGAGAGCTGTAAATGTCTTCTTCCTGAAATTCTCTCCTCCCTTGCATCCATCACATATCACCCTTCCTATCTGTCTTCCTTTTTTTTTAACTATGTCCTCTCTTTCTCTTTGGCTAGTTCTTTTCTCTTTCCCCACCCTTCACCATAGGTATTCTCTAATGGTCTGTCTTTGGACTTGACTTTTTCATTTTCTTCTCTGTCCTTTGGATTCAACTAAGATCTCTTCAGATGAGTGTCATGTTTATTTCTCTGTATCTGTGCTGTTGATACAGTATTTTGGCTGTATCACATATGGCTATTTAAATTTAAATTATTTATCATTAAATATAATTTAAAATTTAGTTCCTCAGCCATATTAGCCATATTGCAAATGCTCACAAGTCACATGAGGTTAATGGCTACCATTCAGAACAGTGCAGATATTTCCTTCTTCATAGAAAATTTTTGTGGATGCCATAGGCTGAGATCTTACGTTTCCACGTCCTTCTGGAATCACAAATTCACTATGCCCCAAATTCTACTCTGTTTAATATACATTTCTCATAACAGTTATCTGTACGATCTCTTAATTTTACTTTTAAGTGTCTCCATGTAACAAGAGCACATGCCCAAATAACATTTACACAGGTAAGTTGGATATTTAGATATAGTTAACTAAAGTAATAGAGATCATTTCCACTAGAAAAATACAAGCTATAGCCATTTGGGGGGAAATCTCCATCTTTCACATATTACCTGTATATAGTATTTTCCCATGTCCAGAATTTTATAAAATAATACACAGATTTATTTTATGGGATATTTTCTTTATTAATATATGTTTTTACATTTCTCAGTAAAACCAAGGTTCTCCCCTATGTTGCCAATGGGTACATTATTCTCACTGCAGAGAAGCCAACTTTCTGATTCTATTAGGAGCGCTAAAAATATTCTCTCTGAACAATGAAAATAAGACACTGAAACACTTTGCCAAAATACTGACAATACTACTAGACACATGAGATTCTGAAGCATTGTATTCAACAAAGAATCAAATCTGGTCTTGATTTTAATCAGAAAGCAACCTGTCTCTTTGCTGCCTCCTCAACTTAGCAAAGACATACCACTCTCAGCATGCTGACCATTTTGGTGGTGTGAGGTTTCACTGGGCCGCCTCACTCAGGGTGACCTCAGCCCAAGATTCTAAAGATGCAGCACATTAAGTGCAGGTGAGTCATCGATTTAAAAAGCCATACAGAGTAACAAAAAGCTTCATTCTTCAGAGATTCCATGGGAAGCCTACCCATGTGATAAATAGAACTCAGGAAAAGAAAAGTCATTTCTAAAATAAAAGTGATAAATGACACCTCTGTAGTATAAGCCTATTGTGCTTAGTTGCACGAGGTAATTCCATCTGAACTGATTATCACCATCCCCAGTGGAGTTATGACATCTCTTGTTAAAGATGACTGAAAAGCAGAATCATAGTGCTGTAATAGGAATGTCACTGTAAGTATTTGGGACCATTATTATTAATTCAATAGCATTACGTGTACTATGAAAATTTTACTTTGTATAGTTCAAAGCCTTTTGCAGACATTAAACAATTAATCTTCTGACTATTCATAGGGTGTATAAATATTGGGACATTCCAAGATTCATCAGCAGTTCCCAATAGACTAATAATGAAATGCCTACCCTTTCTCTAGGTGCCATGAGGCATATGGAAGAAGCAGAAGACACAACTCCTTCTCTCAAGTAGTGTCAGGCAACAGACATAAGTAAGTACATAAAACACTTAGGGAATGTGTATGCATGGGATGCTAGGGCTTACATTTATACCAAAACAATATAGGATTCCTGGACAAGAGAAAGACAAGTTTTGGGGAGCATATAATTAGAAAAGACTTCACATGGGAGAAGATATTTGCCAATGATCTGTATGATAAGGGGTTCATATCCAAAATTTATAAAAATCTCATACAAGTCATCACCAAAAAAGCAAACAATCCAATTAAGAAATGGACAGAGGACCTGAATAGACAGTTTCTCCAAAGAGGACATACAGATGGCCAATAGACATATGGAAAGATGCTCAACGTCACTAGTCGTCAGAGAGTCCAAATAAAAAACACAATGAGATGCCACCTCACTCCTGTCAGAATGGCTATTGTTAATAAGTCAACAAACAAGTGTTGGTGAGGATATGGAGAAAAGGGAACCCTCATGCCCTGTTGGTGGGACTGCAAATTGGTGCAGCCACTATGGAAAACAGTCTGGAGGTTCCTCACAACATTAAAAATAGAACTACCTTATGACCCAGCAATTGCATTCCTGGGTATTTATCCAAAGAAATCCAAAATACTAATTTGAAAAAAAATATATGCACCTCTACGTTTATTGCAGCATTATTTACAAGTGCCAAGATATGGAAATGACCTAAATGCCCATTGATAGACGACTCGACAAAGAAATTGCTGTATATCTATACAACAGAGTATTACTCTGCCGCTAAAAAGAATGAAATCTTACCATTTGCAACAACATGGATGTACTTAGAAGATATTATGCTAAATGAAATAAGTCAGACTGAGAAAGATAAATACTATGTGATCTCACTTATATGAGAAATCTAAAGAGCAGAATAAGCAAACAAACAAAAACATAAATAGACTCATAGATACAGAGAACAAACTGATGGTTGCTGGATAGGAGGGGGGTTGGGAGAATGAATGAGAAAGGTGAAGGGATTATGAGTACAAATGGGTAGTCACAAAATAGTCACAGGGATGTGAAATACATGGGGAATATAGTATGTTGTAAAAATTATGTATGGTTTCAGATGGGTACTAAACTTATTGAGGGGATTGCTTCATAAATTATATAAATGCCTAACCACTGCACTATACACCTGCTAATATAATATAATATATTATATTATATAATTATATTATATAATATATTATATTATAAAACTAATATATTAGTTTCAGGTGTATAGTGCAGTGGTTATATTCAATATAACAAAATATTGAATGTCCACTATAATTTAAAATATATATATAGGCACGGGATGTAAAGTACAGCATAGGGAATATAGTCAATGGTATTGTAATAGGTATATACGATGTCAAAGGGACAGAGACTTGGTGGGGTTATCACTTTGTGAGGGGTGTAAGTGTCTAATCATTATTTTGTTTTGTACACCTGAAACTAACAACAATAATAAAAAGAAAGAAAAAGGAAAGACTTGAAAGAGGAGCTAAGCCTTCAGAGCTCCCTAAAAGAAATAGTTTTTAGGGAGGGATAAATAGGCAGAGCACAGATATTATGGCAGTGAAAATGCTCTGTATAAAGCTACAATTATGGATACATGTCATTATACACTTTCCAAATCCATAGACTATACAACACCAAGAGTGACCCCTAATATAAACTATAGACTCTGGATGATAATGATGTGTCAGTGTAAGCTCCTAAGTTGTAACAAATGTGTCACTCAGGTGGGGATGTTGACAATGGGGGAGCTGTGCATGTGTGGGGACAGAGGGTATATAGGAAATCTCTGTACCTTCCTCTCAATTTTGCTGTGATCCTAAAACTGCTTTTTTAAAAAAGTAATCTTTAATTTAAAAAAAAGAAAAAAAGAAATATTGACTAGTACATGAGGGGAGTATGACATAGACCAAGAACAAATACATGTCCTGAATTTTGCTAAAAAGCCCCAAAGAGTCTTGTAAGTACCCTCAAGCTGGAAGACACATAAGAAAAACAACACTGTGGGGGTGATAGTATTTGAAATTGTGTATGTGGGTGCATGTGTCAGGGTTGGGGAAGAATGTAGAGACTGCCTGATTGAATAGAAATGGTCATGTTAGGGAACGCTAATGATGAGCTTTCATAGCTAATGGGGAGTCTGTCATTAATAAATAGCTTTTTTAGACCAGTCTGAGCAATTTAAATTTCAATCAGATAGAGTCTAGAGACTTCTTTTAAACTCCTCAGAACAGAATGACATCATGAGAGAAACACTTCAGAAAAAGTAGTCCAGAAGCAGTTGATTGACCTAGTCCCTAACCCTCACATTTGTTAAATGATACGGACTTGCTCTGCACTTCAAATCCATCATCCTAGGAGGTTTCCACATTCACGTGGGAGATTTAGCCAATATGCTAACTTTACCAATTCTTGACCTCATTAATTCTAATTGCTTTCACTTCTACTCCCGGGACCGCACCCAAGAACTTGCATTAGTTAAAACTGTAGCACACAGAAAAGTTAAGTGCAAATAGCCCAACTTCAAGTCTTTCCAGTGTCATGCGCGTCTTCCCACTGACCTACTCATTCCTTCCGCTATCTCTTCCTTGTTGGGCACTGTCTCACCAACACTCCACTTTCTCGCATTTCTGTCCTTCCACTGCACCCACTTGGACAACTATAGATTCAGTGCTATGCATATATCTCCCCTTTTATCCTCACACTTCTAAACAGACTGGTGCCACTGCAAACACATGGTCTCTCTGCTGACTGAATCCTAAACTCTACTCATTTATGTTCCTATTTGTCCACAATCACCTTCCTCTAACATTCCCCCCAGCAGCAATACAGCATGTACATAATTATCCTTAAGACCACCTCTTGGCCTAGGGCTCCTCATTTTAAGCAGGACATAATTTTGTCTTTTCCTTGCAGAGAAAGCTGAGGCTTTAGGCAGATCTCCCTCAACTGCCCACCCATCTGCTACAAACATTATTTTCATCTCCACGCGTTCTTTCTCCTTTCCTCTGTCACAGAAGATGGTCTCCCTCCTTTTCAAGAGAAAACCCAATGACCTTTTCAAGGGCAGCCACAGTACCATACCTTTGATTCCCTCCCTCCTGACTTCCCCAAGACTCTGCTTCATCAAAAATCTTTGCTCTTTTCTGTATCCTTCATCCGCTCCTTTCTGGTCGTACTCCTTAACCCATTAACCCATAAACACAGTGAAGCCTCTTTCATCATTAAAAGCCTCTTTCATGCCTTGACTTGCATTTCCCTCTAGCTACTCTCTTATCTTTCTCTTCCTTTCTTATCCAACGTTCTCCAAACAGCATCTGTATTGGCTAAGTATAGCAATCACTAAGTATAGTAAGCCTATTATTGCAGTAGTCCCCTCCTTATTCGTGGGGATATGTTCCAAGACCCCCTGTGGATACCTAAAACTGCAGATATTACTGAATCCTATACCCTTTGTTTTTTCCTACACATACATACCTACGATAAAGTTTAATTTATAAATTAAACTAAGGCTCAAAGTCAAAAGTCATAAGGTCAACTACCCAATCTCTTGGGTTCTACACCACATTCCCATAGAACTTGACATTCAAGACATACTGTTTTAGCCTTTTACTTTTTAAATAATCCCATGTTTCACTTAAAGCCCCAAAGTAGAGGAAGGCAACATTGTGATTTCAAAGGAGGAGGTCAACAAATATGTAGTAAGGGCATACTCTGTTCCAGACAAACACTTTATTACTATGCTAAAGAAAAGGGAAATTAGGGGTGGCCAGATGGCTCAGTAGGTTAGAGCGTGAGTTCTGAGCAACTGGGTTGCCAGTTCGACTCCTACATGGGCCAGTGAGCTGCACTCTCCACAGCTAGATTGAAGACAATGAGCTGATGCTGAGCTGCGGGTGGGGTGGCCGGATGGCTCAGTTGCTTAGAGCGCAAGCTCTCAACAACAAGGTTGCTGGTTCAATTCCCCCATGGGATGGTGGGCTGCGCCTCCTGCAACTAAAGATTGAAAACGGTGACTGGACTTGGAGCTGAGCTGCGCCCTCCACAACTAGACTGAAGGACAACGACTTGGAGCTGATGGGCCCTGGAGGAACACACTGTTCCCCAATATTCCCCAATAATTTTTTTTAAAAAGGGAGGGAGGGAATTAGGCTATGTCAAAAACAAAACAAAACAAAACAAAAACCCAGAAAATCTCAATAACTCTTACAAAAATAAAAAGTTGTTCTAAACTCCTGGATTTTGAACAGAACATGTTACTCTATTTCTTTAACTTCCCTTCACTTCTCAAACCACTAAAAATAGGCTTAATCTCACTGAAACTGCTCTCGCAAAGGTTCCCAATGACCTTCAGATTCACAAACCCAAAGAATACCCTTCAGTCATATCCAACTGAAACTTTCTGCTGCTTTGACTGACATAACCTCTCTCTTGACAATCTTGACTCCCTCGACTTCTGGATCACTCCACTCCCCTGAGATCATCACACCTTCTAATTGATGTTTTTCAGATGTCTTATTTATAGTCTCCAAGTGGAGGTATAGTTTTCCGTCCACCAAATACTTGTCCACTGAGGCAAGACTATTCATTGATGAACATGACCCATACTTTCCCACCCACTCTGTGTTTGATTCTGCTCATGTTGGTCCCTACATTAATCTCTACCTGTTCCAAGTCTATCAATTCTTCAAGGTCCAATTCTTCAATGAAGCTTTCACTCATCTCTTGAGATTTTCATAATCTTTCCCTCCTTTGTACTCCCATAATTTATATTTAAATTACCCCACAGAATATTCATTCCTGTACATTCTCATCTACCCTATCAGGTCATAAACTCTTGCATCATGACCGCTGTAATACCCAGTGCCCAAAACCATGCTTGGAATATAATAGGAGTTCATCAAATTTTAGCTACGAGTATTATTATTATTATTTATCTTTGTATCCCTCAGACCTCTAGCACTGCAATGTCTCTTTAAATATTGTAAGATCAACTTAGAAATAATTAATTAAATGATGCCCTAAGAATGAATGAACTCTTGTTGAGAAATAAGAGCAGATGGAAAGCTCACATAGAGTAGGTGATGGAGAGGTAAAGAGAAATTATTTGATAATATGAAAGAAAATGGCTAGGAAGCCCAGAAGGAGAGACTAGAGGAAACTTCAAACAATCCACAGCCATATTATCTATTTCACAAATTATCTTTGAAATACAACACCTTCTTCTGTCAGTCACCCAGGATGAAGATAGATTTCTCACTGTGTGGATGACTATATCTCTGACTGAGCCTGGCAAAAAGCAAAGCCAAATGGAATGGTGGTACATTATCTAGTTATGTTATCCAGTGTTTTCCTGAGTCTCCTTATGCATAGGTAGAAGACAACTAACTATAAGGACAAAGGGAAAAACGATGAAATCTAATTTGAAGTTTTAAAAAAATGTATTCAAGTGGAATAAATCAAGGGAATTTAGTACAAAAAATAGACAAATATTTTTTTGCACCAAGAAAAAAAGTATTGAGTATTCAGGTTTTTAATAATTTTATAAGAATATCCTTCTGCCAAGTTTTCTGTATAATGGCTTTTTGATATGAGTACCATTTCCTTTGAACTCTAGTCATTTTGAGTATAGCCAAATTGAATGACCTCTTTAAAGTGCTATTTTTGGACAAATAAGAGAAATAAATCATGGTGCCCAAATGATGGTCTGGATGTACTAGTCTATTATTTTCAGTTTAGTCTGAGAAACATGTAATCAGTTTTTCAACCAAAAAGGAAAAAAAAAAGTGTTCCAATGTACTAGAAAATACTTGTTATTGGAAGCAGTCATTGACAGAAATGTAATAATGAAAACCATCCCTGCTCCTTCTATGCAGGCGATGTTGGACAGTCATTGGGCTGAAACGACAGGCTTACATCTACTAAAGTGTGGCTTGAAAAGTCTGGAAGATGTCCATCTCCAAGACAAGGGTCATGACATCACCAGTTCTAGACAAGACTCCTTAGAATGCAAAGATCCCTGGGAAGGTGAACTCCATTTCTAATACACGTCCAGTAAGGGTGCACTTCGAGAATTCCTGGGTACCTGGACTGGCAAACAAAACAGTAAATCTGCAAATTTTGCAAAGAGCCAATGCTAACAATAAAGGCCATGCTCTTTATACGATTCATTCAACAAATTCCCATGAATCGCACAAGATTCTGAAAGTGGCCGGCCACTAGTACCAGAAGATACACAGAACTGTCTCTAATGTCCAAAACCCTGGATACAGAGTTAGAAAGAATGAGAGATCAACAAGGAGTCTGAGAAAGAGAAAATTAGCATAAAAAGTCTGAGTGAGCCTCCATCTATTCCTTTCTCCTAAATCATCCCAGGGTACATCTCCTACAGGCCAACCTGACCTTGGGCTTCTCTTGCCTAGATTATAAGCCCTTTGCTCTGTGTGTCACCCTACTTCTTTTGATGAGCAGTTCCAGTCCCCACCAGGCTAAGCTGTTGCGCAATTTTAGGGGACAACTCTCACAGAACAGTGACTACAAAGCCCGAGTTGTGTTGTGCCCAGCCCGCAGCCCTGTGGCACCGCTGCTTCCCCCTGTTTTTTCACTATCCAAATCACATCGCACTTCATGGCTCAGATCATATTCCACTGCCTCGATGTGTAAGATTTCTCTTGCCTCAATTTCTCTTACCTAAAAAAGTTTCGTCTTTCTACAAAATAGCTTTAGCCCCAAAGTTCACAATGTAAATCTCCCTGAGAGAAATTCTGGAGGCGAGGAGTAAATATAAAGTCCTGGAATCCACCCTTGAAAATCCCCAGAGTGTAAATGACATGGTGGGAGGCACACTGGACTGAAAGACAGGCAATTTGGGCCTAGAGCAAATGTAACTACATCGCTGCACAAAGTTGGCAAGTCACATACCTTGTCTGAGTGCCACTTTCACACATGAAGTAGAAAGGAGGTAAATAAGACACCTCAGAGATGCCTGCCAATCCCAATATTTTACAGAACCTTGGAACACTACCTCCAGAGTAAGAGCATTTGAGTCACATACAACCATTCCACAAAGGGAGAGTAATAGATGACCTTTGAAGGTCTGGGAGACAGTTTACTAAATGCTCATATGTGTCTGCTGAATGGCATGTAGGCCTGAGTTGAGGGTAAATTACTTCATATGGTATATTCCTACCTCGCCTCTCAATACAAGATCTTTAGACAGACTTTTTTTCTTATCTGTAGCCTGGCAAACCTGGCACAATGCTGTCACATTTTCACCAGCCCACTCGTGTTTGCTAATGGCAACTGCCTCCCTCTCTTAGCTGCAACATACATGCCACCTCATATGACAATGCTACTGAAGGACAGGAGTCTGGTACAGAACTTATATACCTATATCTACACCTTTAAATACAGGAACATTCTCACTTTTAACTAACCTAATATTGCAAAATCTGCATTTACTAGTGTACGTACACGTACACATGTATGTGTATACATATAAGTATGGGGGGTGGATTACTTGCTTTTCAAATGAATTCACCATGGAATTTCTTAAAATATCAGGTTCTTCATTTCTCTTTTCCTTCACTGCCTCCTCCACAAATATCTTACACTTTTTACTTATATCTTTCTACTCGGAAATATATCTATCGTGTGTAAGGTAGCCTGTATTTGTAAAGATTAGTGGAAAGCAAAATGTATTTCTTTGTAGTCTCATGGGTAATATCTTTGATGTCCTGGGAGTATGGGCTTATATTTTGAATGCCTAGGCTCTGGAATCATATCTCGCAATACCATGAACATAAAAGCCACGTGAATCTTAAATATATTCCAGAATCCACCATGATATAACAACAGCCTTATATAGAAATTAGTATCTGAAGAGCCACAGGCTTCACACAGGCCACCATGCCTGGAAAGAAGTGATCTGATACCATTGTTTTGTGAAAAATTTCCAGACAACCCCTGTAGCTTCCACTTGGGTTAGTACTGTCAGGTGGGGGCAACTTAAAAAGTTGGAGTATTATAGTCTGCCTCCTTACACGATGAATGTCAATAGACAAAACATTAACCACATTTCTGGGAGTGCTGGAGCTATTTTTAGTAATGGTGTCATTCTGGAAAGTTTCTTCTTTTGCTATGAAATACAAATGTGATTTTTATCCACATGGTGAGCTCAGTCACGTTTGTCTGTTTTTTTTAAATCTGAGTTTTGTTATGTTTTCTATTTCTCTTTACCCCAGGGGTTTCCTTATCTGTGTGCACATACAGATGAGAACAGGAACAGATCAGGCTAGTCCACTCTAGTTTAGGGTAGGTTGCAAATGATCTCTCTGATGATAACAGCATCAAACAAAGGCCTCATTTCACACAATCATTAGTATTCCCCTAAGAGGCTCATGCAAGCTAAGAACCAAATAAAAACAGAGAGGAAAACAGCAATCCACTCTTAACTCATCAACCCCCCAAAAGAAGTTATTGTTTCCCCACTTCCAGAAATATAATCGTATAGAGCTCAGGAACTCAGAAAAATCCCAACTCCCTCTGTCGGCTCCCTAAAAACATACACTGAATGGGGGACCTGACACAGGTAGCTACAGAAGCTTGAGCCAATGGAAAGAGCACTGGATCAAGAATCAGGAGGCCTAAGATAAGATCTGGACAAAGCTTTAACTCTTCTGGGCCTCAGTTTCTTCATTATAAAATATAGACAATGATACCAATATCTTTATTGAGATTGAATGAGATAATAGGCTTCAAAATGCTTTGTGAAAGTATTAGGTCTTCACAATATAATGCTTAACTTATTTGTGTGCATCTCAACTCCTATGACGTTGTAGAAAATTAAAGCTGCAAGTTATGAAAAATGGGAAAAGTATAAAGCTGGTTTAAACAAAGACTTCTTTCTCTTTCCTTCACTTTCTCCCTCTTTCTTTCGCTCTATCTCTGTATCTCTCTTTTATTCTACCTTCTGGTAAAAAGTAACACTTGGTCTTAACTCTACCTTCTAATAATCGTGACTTTTCTACAGTTTTCAACCATAGTGAAAGACTGAAGTAGAACAGCTCATTGATTACACACTACTACGTACAGGGGCCTATGTTAAATTATTACCAAAATCACATTATGAAGAAATTTTCTGCTTCTAGAGAAGCTTGAAGTTGGAATCAGCATCTATTCATTTATTCAACAAATATATATTCAGTGCAAACTGGTGCCAGGCATTAGGGATTTAGAAATGAATAAGAAAAACATAGCCGTTTTCCTCATGAAGTTCATAACCCCGTGAGGGAGATAGGTTCCTAGTCCCTTGTTTTATAGCTTGGGAACTAGAGAAACAATAGTTGTGAAAATTTGACTACCTGCAGCTCCCCTTCCATTATGCTGAGTAGTTGGATGAGGTCTTCTTTGGATAACTCCAAGGATTTCTTATTCTTTCGTTCACTTTCTCCAGATGGTTTTAGGTGTCGTTTGACAGTTCCTGAGGCCATGACATCATCCTCCTTTCTATTTGATTTGTTCTTCCTTTTTGCATCTTCTGAGAGACTTTTATCATCAGCATTGCTGATGATGGAGGATTTGGGGCAGGAGATATGCCCGTTGGATGAAGTTTCACCACCCTGGTTTCGGGATCTCATTCCCACCTACAACACAAGAAAAAAGATTAGATGTTTTTACCACCACTGATTTTATTTTTGTTTAACGATTAAAAAACCAATAAAGAAGCTTTACAACACCACCAATCAAGAAAAACCAAAA
Organism: Rhinolophus sinicus; assembly: GCF_036562045.2. Lineage (NCBI taxonomy): Eukaryota > Metazoa > Chordata > Mammalia > Chiroptera > Rhinolophidae > Rhinolophus > Rhinolophus sinicus. Next base: position 113,088,202 of record NC_133755.1, read on the forward strand.
AGATCAGTCCCAGTTAGCTTCCTGATATCTTCAATAAATATGTCATTACAAACTTCAGGAAAATGCTTTGACGGTTTCATGAAAGAATGAAAATGTGATTCTAACCTTATAAACATCTCAAGTCAAATGATCAAAGTCCACATCAACAGTGCTAAGTCATGTTGATGGTATGTATCTTTGACAAGATGTGATAAGAATGGCACTTTACCATTGTGGTTTTCCTCCCCAAAATATTAAAAAAACATCAGATTTTTTACTGGCCATTACATGGCCAGTAATCTTGAAAACTATCAAGGTCATTGAAAACAAGGAAAATCTGAAAAACTGTCACAGCCAAGAGGGGCCTAAGGACACATGACAATTAAATATAATATGGCATCATAAATTGGATCCTGGAACAGAAAAAGAGATATTAGGGGAGAATTGAGGAAACATGAATAAAATATGGACTTTAGTCAATAACAAGGTATCAATATTGGTTCATTAATTATAATAAATATACCATACTAATCTAAAATGTTAATTATAGAGGAAATTGTGTACGGGTATTTGGGAAACCCCCAGTATTATCTTTGCAACAGTCTGAGAATTTAAAGTTGTTTAAAATAAAAAAGTTTATTTTTAAAACAGTGATTCTAAATTAAGTTTATCAGAAAATTCAAAACTCAAATCCTGCCAGGAAACAGATGGAAGTAACAATGTGCAGAAAAATGCATATAGGGTGGAGGGAGGAAAAGGGAAAAGCAAAGGGAAGAGGGTAGTATAGTTTTTAGTGATATGGAATTCTAGCTTTCCATAGCCTCTTTTTTTCCAAATCAGGTCTTTTTATGTCAGTCATTTACAGTAATAACAGCACAAAGAATTGGGAGAAAACAAATCAATTTCAAATTAAAAATTTTTTTAAATATATATTTTGAAGTAAACTAAAGAAAAAAGACAAAGCAGCAGCTAACTTGTCCCATGAGAAGCACCTTGGAGTCATCCCATGATTTATGCTTTACAGATTCTCTGTCAATCTCTGAGCAAAAGAACTTGATCAACAGGTATGTTACAAACCTACCGAACTCGAAAGCTAGGACTCAGAGTGCTCTGAAGAGAACTCTGATATCCTGGGGGCTATACCACAAAATTTGCCTAAACCCTTAAATATAGCAGCTTAGCACACAGTCCTGTTTAAAACTCACAGCATAAATACCGGTATTCCTTTCCCTGAACAGCTGTGCAGCAAGATTTTCATTACTCATTCCAGATAAAATACAGGGACTTTGTTTTCTGAAAGTAAATTTCCTTAATGAACCCAGCCATACTTAAGAAACTAAGGAAAGCTTTTCAAAACACTAGGTTTATAATAGAAAAATAAATACAGTGTGCTGTTTCCTTTCAGATAGCAAATAGCCAATTCTTCCAACAAATCTTGAAATCTACATTCATGCTCCTTTTTTGAACTGAAGTCTTGTATTGTGTGTGTGTGTGAACTTTCTACAGCACTCTCACTATGAACAACACAAACAGAAGAGGTGGTCCTTAATATTGGCACCCAGTTTTCTGGTTAACTTAGTCATTTATTCTTGGAATTTTAGAGCATCCTTTGTGCTTCTCTGGTGAACAAAGAATACATGTTTCTTTGTGATGGAAGCCAGAACACTTCAGAGCAGACCTACTGTATTTCATCACAGTTTGTTTGTGAACAGAGTAGGCTGACTTGATCCCCAAGCCAAAAAAAAAAGGTGATGAATGATGAATAGAAAGTTTCAAATTTAAATCTTGGCCTGTTACACATCACAACTAAGACACATGGGCTTCCTAAATTGAATTGTGACTCCTTACAACTCTACACCACATGTGAATTCCTTTTATCTGAAATAACTTTCTCTATCAGATCTTAAGGCTGTTTGGAATGGTACATCAAATAATGATTTGACAACCTCAATTTAGATCCTTCATTAATAGAAATTCCAGGCAATGGTTCCCAAAGCACAGAAAGTGAGAGGTGATGTTTTAAACTTAATTATAATAGCCTTAATCATACACAGCATTTGCATTTGACTATAGCCTGTGTTTATATCTTATTTCCCTGGATTTTCTATATCTTTCTATATCTTTTATAGGATCTACCTATTATAGGATATTCCTAAAATAGGACAAATGCACAATTATCTGTTACATGTATTTACTCAATTGTATTTGCAAACATCCAGAAAGTAGCATTTACTTAGTACCAACTTTCATTATATTTAGTTCTTTCTAAAAATTTCTGATATTACCATTTTTAAACAAACTTTATTATAGCAATAATAGCACGTACAGAATTCACAGAATTAAATTAATTAATTAACATTATAGAATTAATTTATTACAGACTTAATCACTTACAGAAAAAAACACACTTTAGAATTATCTAATTATATCACTAATCAGGTTGAAAACGTGAGTTCCCTATTCTCTTCCACCTCAACTCACTCTGGCTGATGGAATATCTCATGTGCTAAACCGATGATGTTAATTCTGTCTTAATAAATATTTTTCTCTGTGACACGGAAATTTCACATTAAAAATTTTTCTGACATGTGCACATGGGCTTTAGTCCTTTTCCTCTGACTTGTGCTCATGGGCTTTAGTCCTTTCTTGGTAAGCCACATAGGGTCTACTATCTTTATCTCCACAACAAAGTCAGAAATCAGCACTTGCTCTAACTCAGGAATGCAAAAATACTCAAGAGATAACGAACCAGTCGAAACATGTTTTAGGAAGGAGTTGGACAACACATAAGAGGGAGAAAAACATAATTTCTCAATAGTGTACTAAGTTTGCAATCAATAATGTCCACTTTAAATAATTTTATTCTATTTTGTAAGGAGAAAATGTCCACACAATAATGAATTTCCATTGTCACATTTAGCAACATTCATACTTTTCCTTATTATGCTAGCTCTCACTTACTGTTTCTTAAGTGCTACATACACAGTATGCAAAGCACTTCACATACAGCATCTCATTTAAATTAATATTCATATCAACACTATGAAGTAGATGCTAGTATTCTCAGTTTTACAGATGAGGCAACTAAAGTTTAAAGAGATTAAATACATTTTTCTGGATTTCACATACACTCTTAGTGAATAGAAGAACTAGGATTTGAACCCAGGTCTGACTCCAAATACCTATTCATTATAGGGCTTTCCTCTAAGTTCTTAAACACAAGCAATTGGAAGGGGAGAAAACACCCTGTAAATCAGATGATCCAGAAAAATTTACAAATGCCTACTAAGGTAATGTTTTTTTCACTTCATACTCAAAGTGAGAGAAATCCATGTCTTTCTCCCTAAGACACTCTGCAAAATTCACACAGCAATTGAAATTAGGTTGCTAAGTAACAATACTTTTTCTAAAATCATTAACCTGTAGCAGAATTTGTAAAATGATGAATCACTTAAAAATCTTCTCGAAAAGGTACCTGGTCAATTATTAAGGATACAGGTTATAAGAACAGGATGGAAAATCTGAACAGGGACCATCACAGATCAGAGTTAGCCAATTCCTGTCCATTGTGCTTAGACAAGTAGCAAGCAGATAACAGAAAGGCATCTGGCACTCCTTGGCTTCTTGAAAGTTGATTGCACATCTGAAAGGTTGGGACACATAGATAATAAACTTTCTGAAAGAAGCCAGGAATGCCTTTTGCTTCATCTTAGTGTATAGCCTTCAAGAAAGTTCTCCTCAAGAAAAGGGAACAAATAAACTGAAGATTCACATCACACTTGTAATCTTTTTTTTTTGTAATCTTTAATAAGCAAATTATCTTAACATAGTTCAGAAAATACATTTACTTTTCCTTTCACAGGAATTAACCAGCAATACTTTGCATGGAATTTGCTGACTAGGGTGTGAAGAAAAGAAAGACCAAATGTTATTCCAAAACCCCCTCTTTCATCCGTAGTCATCTCTCATCTGTTCCCCACCACTCCCTGCCCCATATATTGGGCAATAACTAGAGCATACGGTCAGATAATTAATATCCTAGGAATCAGAAAATGTTTATAAAGACATTGAATCATTTATGAATAACAAGTATTTCTAGAGCATTTGAACAAGTGAAAAGAAAAGGATAAAGAAAAAGTCTACAGCAATTCCATAGTTCCCATCTTCGTTAGTTCCAGCCAATCTTGACCTTGCATTTTACCTAGAACTTTCACTACTGCCCTTGCCTCCTTTCAGATTTGTCTTTTTATGTTATGATTCAACATTGGTCACAATACTCCCCATTCCTAACACCAACAAAAACTTCTTTTCTGCTTAAATTAGGTGTGGGCAGCTTTCTTATGCTTTTCAAGTATCCAAACCCTGTCTGTTCCTGGTATAATTTTATCTATATACTTTTTCAAGAACATACCTAGTAAATAGGGTAAGATGTCACAATAATTTTCTTTATATAATTTCTACTTTTGAATTACTTTATAGAATTATAAGGAGAAATTATAGTACACAGTAAAAAGAAAACACTAATTACAGAAAAGTCTACTTTTTACAGTGTGGCCTGGCAAAGGGCCTGCTGCACGTGGGGCTTCCAGAACATTAGCATGGAACTGTCCGTGTTCTTTCTTTCAGACATAAATGACAGGACCCAAAGCACCCAAAACTGAAGGAAAAGGAAAACATCTGTTTTTGTTTTATGTGAATTTTAAGGTGCAAGAGACCAATCAAATCTACTGGTTCATTCTCTATCAATGCCAGATTATTCCCTCTGTATATTTTGTTTACTTGGGTAAGTCTAGTTATAAATATCCCAAGTCACGAAATGTTCAAATATTTCTCATGAGATTATTATTCATTCTAACAGCAAAGACTGTTCATAAATGTTACTAGGTTTACCCTTATATTTTCTTTACAATTTTTTTTTAATTTTCTTCAGCCTATTTATGGAATAAGCCATGTGAAGTAAATTTTTGATTCTCATTATCTACACTCATAAAACCCTCAAAAAAAAGCAAGGTTTATGTTTATTTAAGTCATTTTCATTCTACTTGGACAGATCTATCCAGACCAACTGAAAATTCTAAATAATTTCACGCATGTTAAAATTCAAGAAAGGGGATTCTCTTGGAGTCACTGTAGTGCTGTTGTCATCAAAAGTTCAAGGAAAATATTATAATTGTGGCAAAATAAAAATATAGTATTCTACCCTAGCCTAAAACTATGGTGAAATATTTTATGAAATTCTCTTTAATATCCTTCAAGAAAGATAACGGCAGACTTAGAAAAGATTTCCAGAAAAAAAAAGAGAGAGAGAAAAAATACATCAAGGAACTGCCATGAAATAAATCTTTTAAAATTAGGTACCTGAGTCTGAATGAATATAAAATTTGAGAGTTTTAAAACTTTGAATGTAAAATAGGGTGACCTCTGTTACCAACATTTTGATAAAAAGGGGAATCAGTTTACCACTTTATATTCATTTTTATAACATGGTTTTGGGGGTGATTTTTTTTTCTTTTTTTACTTCCTTCACAGAAATAGAGCTACTGTCAATTGTATAAAAAAGAAAAACATTTAACCATCTAGCAATATAAAGTAATGACATAACATTTTTCCTGTCATTTTCAACGTCAATGACCCATCCTTTAACCCAATATATTTTAAGTATTTTTATATTTATATTTATAATACTTTACTATTATAATTCTGATTTCACTATTCTACTAGACACTGTGTATAATCTGTAGGCATTGATTATATAAAAAGAGTAAGGCCCTCAAATTGAAGTTTTCTGATAAATTTTACCTATATTCTTTCTACTTGAGACTATAAGTTTTTCAGGCATTTCAATAATGTACCTGTGGCCTTCAAAGTACCTGTGGCCTTTGACGAATATCATCATGCAATTTAATTTAAATTGTTAAATATTTGTTTTATCATCTGACAAAGAGAACATCTCTGGAAAATTACTAGTTTCCTGGTTATCCAGGACTAGATTTCCTTCCTGTATTTCATCACTTCTAAAAAGGCCAAACTCCAGAATTGTGTACGAACCAGTCATTTCCCTTCCACTAACAAAAGAGACCTATCTGTACTACCAGAAAGAAAAATATCTTAGACTTTATCTCAGCAGTCTATATTTGATCAATTAGTCTTACATATTACCTTTATTCATAATATTAGCATTTTTTAAATGCTATTAAAGAGCTTATTATGCTCTGAGCACTGGGTTAAGTATAAAAATATATAGTATTATCTCATGAAATCCTGATAATAATCCATCAAGCAGATACTATAATCATTCTTCTTATAAAGATAAAGCAAGTGAGGCTTAGAGAGAGATATTTGCCCGAAATAATATACCTGGTACCTGGAAAGCCTGAACTAGAATGTTTGAATTTTCCACGTTCAAGGAGAAATCTGAATGGAGCTTTTATCACCATATCAGAACTACTGCGATACAAATGAATTCACAGCCACCTTTTCATGGGGCTAAAATAAGTTTAGTCACAAAGTATAGCATCCACCAAATAGTCTCAGACAACAAAAATTACATAGAATCCTACTATTCCCATAGGTTTTTTTCTCGAACTTCTCCTTGTGTAACACCTTATTCTTCTAAGACTACATTCTCTTCCCCACTGCTCCCCTCACACTGCCTTTCCCCTTCTCAGTACTTGAGGTTTTCAAAGAAGCTGAAAAGCAACTTTGCCTTTGCAGTTCTGACTTCTGACTTTTCTGGAACTGGTAGTCACTAAGACTCCAGCAACATAACAACTGTTATACTACTGGATATAGATTGAACTGATTTTTTAAAATTAGGTGAATTAAGAAAAATTCTAGTTTGCGCAGAAGCTGATTATTCTGGTAAGGCAACTCCACAAACTTTCCTGTTAGAAAAAAATGTTTGTCTTTATATAGCAAATATTCTCAAATAATTGTATTGCATTTCCAAGACATGTGAGACAAATCACGATTGCTGGTCAATGTTAACAAGACGGGTTAACCTCCCCGAGGAGAAAGACATGCAGTGGTTTGGCTGATGTCACTGCTTCATGCTGACAGGGGGAAAAGTGAAATACTGCACATATCTGTGTACTGACTATGACTTCATGCATTCTAGTTGCCTGTACATACGCCAACTGCATTCAGGTGTCCTTTAAATGTCTTTCTTTTAAATCTCTAGACCATTTCTTAACATAAAAGAATGACTTAAAATTAGTTGTAATGTACGGAGTCATAGGTTGTGTCTGTTTTGAACTCCTGCTGACTTCTGACTTTTCTAACTGTCCCTGAGCATCCCTTGGATTAGAGCAGAGTATAGGGAACCTAAATTAAAAACGGAGCATAGCTGCTTTATAACCAAGCAAGGAGAAAAGGAAAAATTACTCCTATTGAAACACATTCTATGAAAGCAACTGAAGCCACATGAGCATTCAGGATGTTTACCTGATGTGCACAGGTGCTTGTCACTCTGATGCTGTATGAAGGGCTGAGAATTGTATTAATATATCAACCAACGCATCTTCACAAACTTAGTTGCTATGAACGCAAAGGTTGGCAAGAACAATAAAGAGGAGAACTTTGTGATTAGCTAATTGTGGTGCATTAGGAATTTAATTTAGGTAAAATGTCATGCTACCACAATGCCTAAGTTTTGGACTCAGTGTGTGGGTGGGAATTATGTAAGAAAATGAGTCACCACCTTTTGGAATAATTTTTTCAGACACATAATGGTCACTAGCTACCTCTCTCCTCCACCCTCTTGTTGCCCTGCCTCAGCATAGCACCCAAGCCACAGAACACCGTAAGGCGGCCCACAACCTCACACATCAAAATGCGTAGCATTGTTTTCCTAACGTGCTGAATCCTCCTGGCACTGTGTGCCATCAACTCCAAGGAATCAAGACAGAGCTGTGTCTTCACCCCTCACCCCACACTCACTCATTTTGTAATCCTGGACAAGTTGCTTAACCTCTCCAACCCACAGTTTTTTCATTTATAAAATGAAGATAATAATGCCTGTTCTCCCCACTATGTGCCTGTGAAATCATAAAGCCTGTCCTACTCTCTGGATGGATGTAAAAGTATCGACTAGCAGTAGTAATGCAGGATGCACTGATCAGCGGCAGAGCAACTATGGGATCCTCAAACACCTCTCAGGACCCCAGTATAAGTATCACCAGAGACAAAGACACTTTATTTTCAACTATGATTGTCTAGCACAGGGGTCGGCAAGCTTCTTCTGTAAAGGGATAAATATTAAATATTTTGGGCTTTGCAGGTCATGTGGTCTCTGTTGCATCCACTCCACTCTGCTGTTGTGGCATGAAAGCAGCCATCGACAATACATAAACCAATGGCTGTGGCTAGATTTGACCCCTAGCCCTTAGTTTGCCAACGCTGATTTAGATTATGTGATAAACATGGTTGATGGGTACATTTAAACTGGGAGAGAAGGAAATGATTTCTGCCACTCCCTCCCCAGTTTATAGTAATTAGAAAAATGGCTGAAAATGAGAAGGAAAAAAATGAGAAAAAAGGTAATGTAGTAAAAATGCCATCTGCTCACCTATCCTCGTTTTCTCTTCCAGATGAGTTGAGGGAGATATAAATATAAATGGTGCCTTCACAAAGTTTGAGGAATCTAAGGTGGAAGAACCTGAAATGCTAGAATTTGAGCAGACTCCCACCGGCATTAGTCCTGCCATGGGTTATGCAGACATACCACAGAGATTTAGCAGCATGTGTTTGTACAAAGCGGGTGATGGAGACTGATGCGCACTGAGTATATGAAGGAGACACAGGAATGGCCATGTGGCCTTCAGGGTGGAAGGTAGCTGGGAAAGACAGCTCGTGCATGAGTAGAAGAGTCACCATGGCAGAGGGCTTCAAAGCAGACCACCTAAGCTGGGGATGAAATGGTAGGCACAGCTACACTTTAGGGAATCTGCAATACCTGTGAGGATTATGGTAGGGCTCTAAGACAGCAGGAGAGACAGGGCACTTTCCCCAAAAGAGCTATGGCCATTACTTTCACCAGGAGCCAGGCTGGGAGATGACAACAGAGGAAAGTAGGTACGTAGGACCAGCTTCCTAGGCGTGCGACCTGTGACGTCACACAGGGCCTAATGCTTGGTGTAATGCTCTGTTGTCATTGTCTTGAAATTCTTAATTATTTCTGACCTAGAAACCCCACATTTCCCTCATGCACGGGGCCCCCTGAATTATGTGGTCAGTCCTGACAGCAGTGGGGCAGTCAATCTGAACCAGGTACTGGAAGTTCTCCCACCCTGTTACTTCCACCAAGCTAGCCATGCTAGCAAACTTCCCCCCCCACTCCACCACCCACAGGTGAAGCACAGTTTTTGTGTGACACCCTTGAAATGAAGAGGATAGCTCGGGAGGAAGGAAAGACTGAAATGGAATTCTGATTTGTTCTAGGCCTGATCTATATGTATTGAATTTAAGTGGGGGAAAAACACACAAAAATTGTCAAATAAAATTGAATTTACCAGAAAATATACAGGTTAAGTTCTCTACCACAGGTAGGGGTTGAAGGGAAAGAGTATTGGAGAAGTAACTAAAGAGGAAGTTGAATTCAGTCATAAAGAAATAAAGTATTAGAATTATGTCCTTGAACTTTATGAGATGTTGTAACTGAACTATAACACTGGTTACAATTTTATAAATCATAAAGTACTATGGGACTTTCAGGCAACAGATGTAAAGCAGTTTTCTTCTAAATTGTCCCTGCGCTAGCTTTGAAAAAGAAAAGCAAGAAATAAGGCTCATCCCTGGGGCTGGAAACAACCAGAGCTCAGGGACTTTCCAATAATGAAACTATTGCCCGGTACTTTGTAGTGGGGTCTGATGGGGAGCTTTTGAAAAAAGGGAGCGATAAAAGGGAGCCCTGCCCCAAAGCTACCCATTGTCTTTCTCTGGCCCTCTTTTAGGCACCTTTCTTGTTTTCCCATCTGTGTTCCTCACCTATGCCTTTCACTGAAATTAGGAAAATGAAACCCCCATGATCTCATTCTGCTCCAAGGCTTCCCAGCCCAGACTTGCCTTGAGTTTGTTCCAAGACTAAACATGACCCCTCACCCATCTATTGATCTTTCACTCTTCCAGAATGTCAGAATGGTGTGAAGAAATCAACCTGGCTAAATCTAAAGCACATAGGTAGTAGCGTCACTACCCTAACCCCATATTTCTCAGTCTTTATTAACCAGAGTGAGTCTTGGATTAGAATTAAAATGAAACTAGCCATTTTTAAGAGGCTAGGTTGAAGGTATGGCAAGGACAATATTTCTTTAAATCATACCAGCAGGCTATTCTCCTGTGTAAAATAAGCCATGGCAGCGGGAGGGCAAGAAGGAATCTGGGCCTTTCAGTTCAGGCCCTTGGGAAAGATGGCTGCAACTCCGGGAGCTGTGGTGAATGTGGATGGTGGCAAGCCGAAACTGAGCAAAAAGTGGTATAACCAATTGTTCCAGGGTGTTCTGCCATGTTTACGCAAGCTGCTGTCAGGCCTGTTAGGGGGTCCTTGTGCCAAACCTCCTCCTGGACCCAGTAGGAGCAGAGGAAGCTGTGGGTGTGTCAACTTGCTCTTTTCATATTCATAGTGCTTCACGAGGACAAGCTACTTTCTAATAAAAGAAGTAAGCTACAGCAACACCTGAAAACTGAGAAGAAGATAGCAGAGAAGGAGCGCAGTGAGAAACAACTAAGTCCGGCCAATGCTGCTGCCACACCACTGGCAATGATGTGGGTGCCAATGAGGAGAGCCTGGACCCAAACCAATATTACAAGCTCGGCAGCCAAGCAGTCCACCAACTAAAGGTCAATTGGGAAGACCCACATCCTCATGAGTTCCGTGTAGACATCTCACTCACTTCATCCAAGACTAGTCACCTGCAGCCTGGGGACCATCTGAGAGGCATCACCTTACAGGTGACAGGTAGGATTCATGCCAAAAGAGCTTCTGGGGGAGACCTCATCTTCTATGACCTTTGAAGAAAGGGGGTCAAGTTGCAAGTCACGGGCAATTCCAGGAATCATAAGTCAGAAGAAGAATTTATTTGTATCAATAACAAACTGCATCAGACAGACATAATTGGAGTTCAGGAGAATCCTGGGAAAACCAAGAAGGGTGAGCTGAGCATCACTGCCTATGAGATCACACTGCTGTCTCCTGCTTACATATGTTAGTTCATCCGCACTTTGGCCTCAAAAACAAGGAAACACGATACCGTCAGAGACACTTGGACTTGATCCTGAATGACTTCAAGGGGCAGAAATTAATCATCCTCTCTAAGATCATCACATATATAAGAAGTTTCTTGGATGAGTTGGGATTCCTAGAGATTGAAACTGTAGCAACTGCTGATACATTGGAAAGCACAACTAGAAAATAATAATTGCAAGTCACATAACTCAGGCATCTTTGCATTTCTGCAGAAGGTCAAGGACTGCAAGGTAATTCTTACATGTTGCTATCCATGTGACTCTCACAGTTCAGTCACCAGAAGAGAGAAAAGGAATTAGGAATTCCTTTTTTACTTCTTGTTACTAAATAAACCATTTATTGTTGTTTTTTAAAGAAGAGGGTGACCAGATGGCTCAGTTGGTTAGAGCGCGAGCTCTGAACAACAGGGTTGCTGGTCCCATTCCAACATGGGCCAGTGAGCTGCGCCCTCCACAACTAGACTGAAGGACAATGACTTGGAGCTGATGAGACCTGGAGAAGCACACTGTCCCACAATATTCCCCAATAAAAAATTTTAAAAAACAAACAAAAAGGGTGTTCCCTTAAAAAAAAAAAAAAAAAGGAGGACGAGGAGGAGTAGGAGGAGGAAGGAGAGGGGGAGAAGGAGGAACAGGAGGAAGAGAAAGAGGAGGAGAAGCAGGGGGAGGAGGAGCAGGAGGAGGAGCAGGAGGAGGAGCAGGAGGAGGAAGCGGGAGAGGAGGAGGAGGAAGAGGAGGAATCTGGGAAAATATTTTTTTCTCCTCTCCCCTCTCAACATGCTTAATTCCCAAATCCCCTTCTTCCCCACCACTAAGTGACAACATCCTCTTTTGCGTCGTAATCCAATATTTCTTTTTTGGAGAGCCAATTTGAACCCAGGGTTTACCTAACAGACATATCTTGTTTCCTAAAACCTAGTTTTGAGGGTAGGGAACAGGAAGACCAGTGTTATACCGGCCTGCCAGGGCTCTGGGAATATATTACTGGTAGAGAAGCTCCTCTGAAGGCCTAGGGCAGTAGTTCTCAAACTTCAGAGGATGTCAGAATCACTTGGAGGACTAATAAGCACACAGACCGTTGGGCCCCACCCCAAGAGTTTCTGATTCTGTGGGCCTGGGGTGGGACCTAAGAGTTTGCATTTCTAACAAGTTCCCAGATGATGCTAATGCTGTTGGTCCCAGGACCACACATTGAGAACCAACACTGTAAGGCAAGGTAGGACTAAGATAGGGCCAGAAAATTGCCAAGAAGCCTCAGCATATTTACCTATTTCAACTAGAAACTCTCTGCTTTTCCCATGACTTAAACTAGAAATACTTGACTCGGCAAAAAAAAAAAAATAAATAAATAAATAAATAAATATATATATATATATATATATATATATATATATACTAATTGTAACTGTTTTCATGCCTAATTATCATTCATCCTCCAGCTGGGCTCCTGTTGGAGAGTATAGACTTGTGGGTTACAAAATGATTCCCTACAGTCCAAAACTTCTTTGCAGATATGGGGTGCATGTGTGCTCGTGTCTGTGTATGTGTGTGTGTGTGTGTGTGCGTGTGTGTGTGTGTGTGTGTGTGTAGTAGTAGTAGTAGTAGACTTTTTTATCAGAAGATTTCACAAAATAATCTAGATTTTTCAGATTTTTATTGGGAACAAAATCAGAAGATCTGGTACTGCTACGCCCATCTTCCCACGTAGCTGTATTTAGCTTGAGTTGAGTCATGGCTGAGCCAGTTAAATGGAGCATTTACTCATTAGTTCACAACTCATTCTTACCACCCTCTATTACTTTACTGAACACTTGAATCCAAAAGTCAATTGGCATATATTTATTAATGCATTTGAACTACTATGTTTTTCTACCAGTAGGGAAATTCTTCTCTGTACCCGATGAGAAAAACAAAAACTACATCAAGAGTTTTATGTTTCAAGGAAAAAAGGAGAGAATTATTTAGTAATGACTACCCCTATGTGTTTGACATGCAAACACTCTGCCAGCTTCACCTGCTTATTACCCACCTGTCTTCTAAAACCATTTTAGTTTGGGTCCAGTCTGGACAAGCCTGGATGGCAGACAGAAATGCATTGGGGAGGGAGTAGAGGCAAGAGGCAGACTCTGTATGCCACATGGTCAAAGAAACCTCCTAGAAAGGAATTGTGCAAAAGAAAGAAACTGCAATCTGTCACAAATTTGATCCAAGGACAATGTCACTTTGCAAGGGAGAGGGAATGTTGTGCTTAGCAGGGAATGTGTTCCCGGGGATGCCTCCACAGACATGCAGCCAAAGCCGAGGCTGACAAAGAGCTGCATACAGACATAAATGGAAACAAAGCAGTGCACCAGGAAAGGTTCTCTAGGGAGCCTGGGCCTTTCTTTGAGAAATGGCCATGCAGGAGGCCAGGGGAGGATTTGGGGAACTTCTTCATGGTCACTGTTGAAACCAACAGAGATGGCAGAGGCACCAATAGATTGTCAAGCAAGCTCAGGGGCAGAACAGTGTTTGGAGGGCCTGACAGACACCCACTGGGGACCACCTCTTAAATTAACCTGAGGAAGATGGAGAGGAAGTTCGGTAATTGTTTAGGTGGAAACTAAGACAAGAAAATACCACACTGATCTGTTACTATTAACCCCCTGGCATTCTGAGCTTGAGAGCTATTGGTTTTATTTCATTCCACAAACTTTTCTGTGCACCACTATACCAAATAGCAAGCACACAAGAACCATACTGGGTGCGAGGAATCACAAAATAATAATAATAATAATAATAATAATAATAATAGTAATAATAATAAACATGTTCTTCTCTCAAAAATGTCATAGTCCAAGAGCAGATGGGATCAAGATAATGGAGTAGACAGATTCTGAACAAATTTGCTGCCACAAACACATCAAAATTACAACTAAATATAGAACTGCTATTATTGAGAACCACCTGAAGACTAGCTGAACAGACTTCCTATAACTAAGGGTCTAGAGAAGCCATGTGGAGGTAGGTGCTGGGCAGGACAGGGATGAAGTCTGTCTGGTTAGGGCCCACACCCACAGTGTGGTGACTCATACACAGGAGGGATATCTGAGCTGCAATGCTCCCCCTTGAGGAGCGAGTGGTCCAAGCCCACACCAGACTCCCCAATCCAGGGCACCTGTGCCCAGAAGAGTCTTTATAATACCTGGTTTTGTAAACCAGCTGGGGTTACATCCAAGAGAGACAAAGGGCAGTGGGAGACCAAAACACTTTTCATAAAGGGCTCATGCACAAACTCACTTGTTCCAAACTCCAGTGTGGAAACAGCAGTTCCAGAAACACATGGTCATACCAGGAAGAATTAAATTAACTAACTTTAGGGCGAGGGCCAAAGGACAGGGAATAATGGGACCTCTCTCTGGGGATGGAAGCACTAGTAGATACAATTGTTCTTTTGTTTCTTTTGTTGTGTTCTTCTTCAACTTGGCTGGCTTGGCGCAGGTGGGTGCCATATCTGTCACTGTCCATTAACCTGGTTAACACTGAGATTCTTGCCCTGCCCAACCCACTGGACCCTACTAGAGCCTCTTCTAAGCAATTCCAGACCCTCCACAAAAGTGGTGGTCAGCCTCGGCTTGCATTACAGTCTTTCCCAAACACCCTCAAGCCCAATGCAAGTGATGGCTGGCCTTCGCTTGCATCCCAGGCTTTTCCAAGTGTTTCCAAGCCCAGCACAGGTGGCAGCTGGCCTCAGCTTGCATCACAACTTTTCAGAAGAATCCCCAAGCCCAGCACAAGGAGCAATTGACCTTGCCTCTCTTTGTAACCTCCCCCAAGTAGTCCCAAGCGCAACTAGAGTGGCAAATTGCCTCAGCCTGTACCAAAGCTCTACCCAAGCAGCTCTCCAATCAACACACCCCATGGGCAGCCATGGCAGTCATCAGAAGCCAACAAAGAAGATTCCTGCTCCATGGGTCCAGCCCCCGTATATCACATTACCCATAATAGTCATGGTTGGTCTTCAAAGCCAGTCAACCTGAGAATCAACCCCACCCACCAGTGCACCCACAGCAATCATGGCCCAACTACGGCAGGAGGACACATGCAACCCACACAGGGGACATCCATGGATGTTCTGGTTCTGGTGACCAGGGGTAATTGGGCCACTGAGTCCCACAGGACATCTACTATATAATGCCACTCTTTCAAGATCAGGAGACATAGCAGATCTATCTAATATATACAAACACAGAGAGACAGTCAAAATGAGGAGACAGAGGAATGTGTTCTAAATTTAAAAAAAAGGACAAAACCTCAGAAAAAGAACTAAATGAAACAGAGACCAGCAATTAACCACATAAAGAGTTCAAAACAATGGTTATAAAGGTGTACAACGAACTTAGAAGAGGAATAGATTAACTGAATGAGAACTTCCACAAAGAGAAAGAAAATAAAAAAGAACCAATCAAAACTGAAGAACACAATAACTAAAATGAAAAATATACCAGAGGAAATAAACAGAAGATAAGATGATGCAATCAGCAATCTGGAAGACTAGGTAGTGGAAATCACTCAATTGGAAGAGCAAAAATAAAAAAATGAGTTTAAAAAAATGAGGATAGTTTAAGAGACCACTGGGAAGACATTAAGCATACCAACATTTGTATCATAGGGATACCAGAAGGAGAATAAAGAGAGAAAAGGACAGAAGACCTATTTGAAGAAATAAAAATGGAAAATTTTCCTAACCTAGTGAAGGAAACAGACATCCAAGTCCAGGAAGCACAGAGTCTCAAACCATATAAATCCAAAGAGGCCCAATGCCAAAACACATTATAATTAAAATGCCTAAAATTAAGGAGAGACTCTTAAAGGGCAGCAAGAGGAAACCAGCTAGTTACCTACAAGGGGTCTCCCATATGACTATCAGGTGATTTTTTAGTAAAAACTTTGCAGGCTAGAAGGGAATGGCACAATATATTCAAAGTAATGAAAGGGGAAAACTTACACTAAGCACAATTGTCATCCAGAATTGAAGGAGAGATAGAGTTTTCCAGAGAAGCAAAAGCTAAAGGAGCTCATCACCACTGAACCAGCACTATAAAAACTGTCAAAGGGACTATTTTAAATGGAAAATGAAAGGCCAAAACTAAAAACAAAACAATATAGAAGAGAAAAATCTCACTGATAAAGGCAAACATTTAATAAAAGTAGTGAATCAACCAGTTATAAAGCTAGTATGAAAGTTAAAAGACAAAGGTCGTAAGCTCACCAATAATTTAAGGGATACACACACACACACACACACACACACACACAAATGTAAAATATGATGTCACTAACATAAAAGAGGGGTGGTGAGTAAAAAACGAAGTGCTTTTGGTATCCATTTGACCTTAAGCAACCATCACCTTAAGTAGACTGCTATAAACAAACTTGTTATATATGAATCTCATGGTAATCACAAACCAAACACCTGTAATAAATATACAGAAAATAAAGAGAAAGGAATCCAAACAATCATGAAAAAATGTCATCAATGTACAAGAGAAGAGAGCAAGAGAAGAAAAAAGAAACAGAACTACAAAAGTAACCAGAAAACAATTAATAAAATGGTAATAACTACATACCTATCATACCTATCAATAATTATCTTAATGTAAATGGACTAAATGCCCCAATCAAAAGACATAGGGAAGCAGCCTCATGGCTCAGTTGGTTAGAGCATGAGCTCTGAACAACAGGGTTGCTGGTTCGATTCCCACAGGGGCCAGTGAGCTGTGCCCTCCACAACTAGATTGAAGACAATGAGCTACCACTGAGCTTCCAGAGGGGAGCCTGGAAGATTCAGTTGGTTAGAGTGTGAGTTCTCAACAACAAGGTTACCAATTTAATTCCCACATAGGATGGTGGGCTACACCTCCTGCAACTAAAGATTGAAAATGACAACTGGACTTAGAGCTGAGCTATGCCCTCCACAACTAGATTGAAAGACAACTTGGAGCTGATGGGCCCTGGAGAAACACACTGTACCCCAACATTCCCCAATAAAATTTATAACACACACACACACACACACACACACACACACACACACAAGAGAGGGTGGTTGAATGGATTAAAATATAAAAATAAAAATAAAAACATGCATATGCTGCTTGTATACTCACTTCAGACAGAAAGACACAGAGATTGAAAGTGAAGGGATGGAAAGAGATATTTCATGCAAATGGAACAAACAAACAAAAAAAGCTGGGGTAGCAATACTTGGACAAAATAGACTACAAAACACAGATTTCAACAAGAGACAAAGAAAGGCATTATGTAATGACAAAGGAATCAATCCAAAAAGAGAATATACTTATAAACGTCTATGTACCTAACAGAGGAGCACCTAAATACATAAAGTAAATGTTAATGGACATGAAGGGAGAAATCAACAATAATACAATAACAGTTAGAGACTTTAACATCCCATTTATATTAATGGTTAGACATCCAGATAGACTGACTATCCACAAGGAAACAATGGATAACACATTAAATAACACATTAAACCAGATAGACTTAATAGAAATTTACAGAGCATTCCACCCCCAAACAGCAGAATGCACATAATTTTAGAGTGCACATGGAACATTTTCCAGGATACACATGTCACATGTTAGTCTATGAAACAAGTCTCAATTAATTTAAAAAGACTGAAATCATATCAGGCATCTTCTCTCATCACAATGGTATGAAGCTAGAAATCAATTATAAGAAGAAAACTGAAAAACACACAAACACATAGAGGCTAAACAATATGCTACTAAACAAGCAATGGACAATGAACAAATCAAGGAGGAAATCAAAAAATATCTAAGACAAAATGAAAATGGAAACACAAAGATCAAAATATCTATGGGACATAGCAAAAGCAGCTCTAAAAGAGAAATTCCTCGTGACACAAGCCTACCTCAAGAAACAAGAAAAATATTAAATAAACAATTTAACCTTATACCTAAAGGAACTAGAAAACAAAGAACAAACAAAGCCAAAAGTAAGTAGAGGGAAGGAAATAATAAAGATCAGAGCAGAAATAAATGAAATAGAGACCCCCCTGAAACAAACAAACAAACAAACAAAAACAATAGACAAGATCAATGAAATTAAGAGCTGGTTCTTAGAAAAGATAAACAACATTGATAAACCTTTAGCTAGACTCATCAAGAAAAAGAGAGAAGGGCCCAAATATGTATAATTAGAAATGAAAGAGAAGTGATTACTGACACCACAGAAATACAAAGAATCGTGAGAATACTATGAACAATTACATGATAACAAATTGGACAACATAGAAGAAATAGATAAATTACTAGAAACATACAATCTGCCAAGACTGAATCGGGAAGAAATAGAAAATCTGAACAGACTGATTACTAGTACCATGTTTCCCCGAAAATAAGACTTAGCTGGACAATCAGCTCTAATCCGTCTTTTGGAGCAAAAATTAATATAAGACCCGGACTTATTTTACTATGACATAAGACCAGGTCTTATATAATATAATATAAACATCCGTTTATGATTAAAAACGCTCCACAAGTGGGTATAGAGGGAACATACCACAACATAACAAAGGCCATATATGTCAAACCCATAGCTAATATTATACACAATTGTGAAAAGCTGAAAGCTTTTTCTCTAAAATCAGAAACAAAACAAGGACACCCATTCTCAGCAATCTAATTCAATGTAGTATTGTAAGTCCTAGCCACAGCAATCAGACAAGAAAAAGAAATAAAAGTTATCCAAATTGGAAAGGAAGAAGTAAAATTGTCACTATTTGCAGATGACATGACACTATATGTAGAAAATCCTAAAATTTCCAACAAAAAAATGATCGCTATTAATAAATGAATTCAGTAAAGTAGCAGTATAAAAAGTAAATATTCAGAAATCTGTTGCATTTACACACCAATAACGAACTATCAGAAGGAGAAATTAAGAAAACAATCCCATTTGTAATCACATAAAAAAAAGGAAAGAAGGGCTGGCCCAGTGGCTCAGGTGGTTGGAGCACCATGCTCCTAACACCGAGGTCATCAGTCACTGGTTCCATTCCCACATGGGTCAGTGAACTGTGCCCTATACAGCTAAGACTGTGAACAGCAGCTCTCTCTGGAGCTGGGCTGCCATGAGTAGCTTCGGGCTGCCGGGTGCTGCCATGGGTCACCGTGTGCTGCAGTGAGTGGCCGGCAACCATCGTGAGTGGCCAGCAGCCAGCGAGTGCTGTTGTGACCTGCTGTGAGCTTCTGACTACCGACTGGCGACCCACTGCCTCAGGAGGGGAGAGGGAAGGGAGGCTCAAAATACCAGCATGGGCCAGGGAGCTGTGTCGTACGCAACTAGACTGAGAAACAAGGGCTTGAACCAGAGTTGGGGGGGAGGCAGAAGAAATGAGGAAAAGAAGAAAGAAAGAAAGAAAAAACCTCCAAGGAATAAATTTAATGGAAGAAGTAAAAAAAAAAAAAAAAGAAACTTGCACTCTGAAAGCTATAAGATATTGAAGAAAGAAAGTAAAAAGGACACAAAACAATGTAAGTATAAACTATGCTCATGGATTGGAAGAATTAAGATTGTTAAAATGTCCATACTATCCAAAGCAATCTACAGATTCAATGCAGTCCCTATCAAAATACCAATGGCATTTTTCACAGTACTTGAATAATCCTAAAATTTACATGGAATCAGAAAACACCCAAATAGCCGAAGCAATCATGAGTAAAAAGTGAAAAGAGCAAAGTTGGAGGTACCACGTTACCTGATTTCAAACTAGACTACAAAGCTATAGTAATCAAAACTATCATACTGGCACATAAATAGACATATAGAGCAACAGAAAAGAATAGAGAGCCCAGAAATAAACCCACACTTATATGGTCAGCTAATCTACAGCAAAGGAGGCAAGAATATACAATGATGTCACCACACAGCAGCTTAACCGTTTGTTTCCTTGTACCTGCCCCCAAAGAAAGGAGAGTCTGTGGGACAGATCCTTTCAGGGACTTTGCTAAACCTTTGTGTTTGCACCCTATGCCTCCCTGTTTGGTCCCAGAAAGATGACTGGACAGTCAATGATGAGTAAGATTCCTCACGGAAGGAACAACTCAAGCCAGGCGCAATCACATGGGGACCAACAGGGGAACCCACGGGGTTCACAGAGGTGGGCACAGCCCCCCACTTTCCTCAGGCAAAGGAAAGCCTCAGCCTCTGTGGCTGCAATCCTTCCCAAAACCTGCAAGGGAAGTGATTCAATGAGGTGCTCTCCATCTATTCACATGCATACAGGTTTTTGTCCCTTGGGGAAGTTGAGACTTATGGTCCAGCTGCCTGCAGGCAAGGGTGATTGACTTGAATTGGTTTCCTATGATGCATAGAATTCACAGATCTTGAGATTGACAAGCTTTATCTCCTTTACTTCCCCACCGAACTTATAAAAGCTGCTGCAAGCCCCCATTCGGGGCTTCCAGTCCTTGAGACTGGGGGGTCCCTTGGCCTCGGCAGTTAAACTCTATTCACGACTACTGTCTTTTCTTAACCCTGCACCGCCCTCCTCGCTCCCTACAACTCTCGTTGTGTGGGACGCAACACAATGAGGTAAAGACAGTTTATTCATTAAATGGTGCTGGGAAAACTGGACAGATACATGCAAAAAAAATGAAAGTTGACAACTTTATTACACCATATACAAAAATAAACTCAAAATTGATTAGAGTTAAATGTAAGACATAAAACTCCTAGAAGAAAACACAGTCAGTAAACTCTGACATCAGCCCTAGCAATATGCTTTTTAGATATAGCTCCTAAAGTAAAGGCAACAAAGCTAAAATAAACCCATGAGACTACATCAAACCGAAAAGGATTTGCACCATGAAGGTGCAACAACAAAATGAAAAGTCAACCTACTGAATGGAAGAAGCTATTTGCAAATGATATATCCAAAATATATAAAGAACTCATTCAACTTAACATCAAAAAAATAAACAATTTGATTAAAAACTGGGCAGAGGAGCTGAACAGGTGTTTCTTCAACAAAGACATACAGATGGCTAACCGACACATGAAAAGATGCTCAACATCACTAATCATCAGGGAAATGCAAATCAAAACCACAATGAGATATTGCTTCACACCTGTCAGAATGGCTATTAACAAAAAAAAAAAGGAAGTAACAAGTATTGGTGAGGATGTGGTATAAAGGAACCCTTATGCACTGTTGGTACGTATATAAACTGGAGCATCCACCATGGGAAACTGTATGAAGATCCCTCAAAAAATTAAAAATAGAACTACCATATGACCCAGCAATCCCACTTCTGGGTATTTGTCCAAAGAAATTGAATACACTAATTTGAAATGATATATGTACCCTTATGTTCATTGTAGGATTGCTTACAATAGCCAAGATATGGAAGCAACCTAGATGCCCATCAATACATGGATGGATACACACACACACACACACACACACACACACACACACACACATATGTATAAAATAGAATATTATTTAGCCCTAAAAAAAGAATAAAATATTGACATTTGTGACAACATGGATGAACCTAGAGGGTATTGTGTTCAGTGAAATAAGTCAGACAGAGAAAGACAAATACCATATGATTTCACCTATATGTGGAATCTAAAAGCAACAAACAAATGAAGAAACAAAACAAATCAGAAACAAACTCATAGATACAGAAAATAAACTGGTGGTTGACAGATGGCAGGGGCAAAGGTAATACAAGGGAAAGGTGAAGGGATTAAGAAATACAAACTGGCAGTTATAGAATAAGTTACGGGGATGTAATATATAGCACAGGTAATATACAGTCAATAATATGGTAATAATTATGTATGGTGACAGATGGTTACTAGACTTACCATGGTGATAATTTTTTTTCTTTTTAGATCTAAAATAAAATCCTTTCTTTAAATTAAAGTTTGCTGGGGTGACAATGGTTAGTAAAGTTATATAGATTTCAACTGTACCATTCTGTAATATACCATCTATATACCACATTGTGTGTTCACCACCCAGTCAGTTCTCCTTCCATCACCATATATTTGACCCCATTTACCCTCATCTACCATCCCCCAACCCCCTTACCCTCTGGTAACCACTAAACTATAAACTACTGTCTGTGTCTATGAGTTTTTGTGTCTTTGTTTGTCTTGTTCCTTTGCTGTTTTCAGTTTTATATCCCACATATCAATGAAATCATATGGTTCTCGACTTTCTGTGTAACTTACTTCACTTAGCACAATAATCTCAAGATCCATCCATGTTGTTGCAAATGGCATTATTTCATCTTTTCTTATGGCAGAATAGTATTCCATTGTATATATATATATATATATATATATACACGTGGTAATCTATTTTTAAGGTATATAAATGTCTAACCACCATGGTGCTCACATGAAACTAATATAATATTGTATGTCAACAATAATTTTAAGATAAATTTTTTTTAAGTCATAGTCCAAGGTAGTGGTCCCTAAATTTTTTGGCAGTTCAATCAATAATTTAAAAATGTAATCGCTTAGAGGCAGCCAGATGGCTCAGTTGGTTAGAGCACAAGCTCTGAACAACAGGGTTGCTGGTTCGATTCCTACATGGACCAGTGAGCTGTGCCCTTCACAACTAGATTGAAGACAATGGGCTGCCGCTGAGCTTCTGGAGGGGGCGGCTGGATGGCTCAGGTGCTTAGAGCGTGAGCTCTCAACAACAAGGTTGCTTGTTCAATTCCCACATGGGATGGTGGGCTGCACCCCCTGCAACTAAAGATTGAAATCTGCGACTGGACTTGGAGCTGAGCTGCGCTCTCCACAACTAGATTGAAGGACAATGACTTGGAGCTGATGGACCCTGGAGAAACAATATTCCCCAATATGTCCCAATAAAAATTATCTTAAAAAAGTAATCACTTATCCCAACATTTATGTATTTATTTATAAATTATGTGTCATGCTAATCTCCTAATGTATTAGGCAGATTGTAAATTATACTCAAAATAGAAAAAAACTAAACTCTATAAACACTATAAATAAATACAATGGAAACTCACACCACAATGATTTTTCATGTGACAATATTCTACAAAACAAACATTTAAACAGGTTTGAAAAAATAAAAGGAAGCTTGGGAAATGCTTTAATAGTAGTCTTGGATCTGAGGATTAACTGGACTGGATCCTGAATAACTTGTGAGTTCATAAAAATTGGAAACATGCAGACAAATGGTTATAGATTAGGACAGAGTGGTATGCTTTGAGAATGGAGCATTTCTTAGATCATGGCACTCCAGCTGGACCTTATGGAATGAGTAAGCTCTTTCCAGGCTGAGCGAAGAGTACAAACGAAAGTACATAGCTGTTCAGTGATCTGATGTAGACTTAGAAGAAGTTCAAAATGGAGGACAAGTGCAGGAAAATAGCAATTATGTGCGAATCAGAACATAATGGATTGACTCAGGCAACTTGCATTTTATAAGACTACACTCTTCATTTGCAAGTTCAGCCTTCAATTTGTCCCTCACTGCTATTCTCTCACATCAGAGGGAAAAGAAAAACAGCGAAACTTGGTGATCCCCATAGTAACTAAATAGTGGGAGCAAGGGCAGAGGAAGGTCAAGGAATGTTCTATAACTACCAATGAAACAAGTACAACATGCAGGTTATTTTTAATATTGGCTATGTTCCTATAATTTTAATGTCTAAAAGTTAAAATGTACATAAATAGTAAAGTCTGTTTCTCGTGTAGCCATGAGAAAAAATACTTTCCCAGTAATTCAATACTACCTTCTTATTTTGTTGACATTTCAGTTTCATCAGCTGCCATTCAAACCACCAAAAATGCCCAAAGTGAGTATTTCCCAAATTTGTAACCAGGAAGGGTGTTCTTTACCCTTCTTCCCCTTGTTTTCTTTCTTGCTCTGTTCTTAGTTTACTAGCATGACTCACCATCCACAGAACACAAATTAAGAATTGCTTTTCTAGGAGCAGTGATGTGTTTGCTTTCAGTCATCCACATTTTCTCATCTGTCACTTGTGGCCAAAGATAAAGATTTGCCAGGCAGCTGACAAACCAGAGTGGGGAAGAAGCATAGCTTGTGAACAAAGGGTTTCCCTCCACACCACACCCAGACAGCTGTCCTAGGCAGAGAATGAGCCTGCATTATTGGGCTCCTGGCTAACTGAGGTAATAGGCCTAAACATCCCTCTGTTCTCTATATACCTCTGCTCTACGGAAATGTGCCCAACGACCAGTGGGAGCATAAGAAATATAAAACAGGGAAACCAAAAAAAAAAAAGAAAAAAAACCTCAGAGGAGAACTTTTTTTTTTTTTGGGGGGGGGGGGTTCTTTTCTTTTTTTTTTTATTAAATTTATTGGGGTGACAATTGTTAGTAAAATTACATAGATTTCAGGTGTACAATTCTGTATTACATCATCTATAAATCCCATTGTGTGTTCATCACCCAGAGTCAGTTCTCCTTCCATCACCATATATTCGATCCCCCTTACCCTCATCTCCCACCCCCCAGAGGAGAACTTTTTAAAAATCTTTCACAATACCCTATGCAAAAAATATTAACATGTTAATTGTGTTAAAATAGAGTTTCACTTCTAAGGATTATAAGTAGCTGGATTTTGCTCAAACAAAAGTCCTAGCCAGAACCACAGAGTTAGAGGTTTTCTAATTCTCAACAGATTTCATTTAGATCATAAACAAATCATAACCTACATTTAGTAGGTTGTTTAGATTTTACCAGAACACTCCCACTGTTTTCATTAGTTTTGTCACTTATATACTTATAAATACCATACCCTACATATAAATGTATCATTAAAAAGGAAACTTTAGAATAAACCATTCTTTGTCACTTTCAAATTTATCATTCAACACTAAATTTAAAGATAGAATTCATGTAAAATTATTTTCAGGATCCCCTTTAAATTATTTTAACTCAATATATACTTATTAAGTGGTTTCAAAGTGCCAGGCACGGGGTAATTAAAATAATTCCAGGTGGTTTGTGTTATCATGGACTTCATAGTGTAGTAAAATTGTTCCAATTGAATAGATAAGTCATGGAGGAAGCTGGGGAAACTAGTAAGATCTTTTGCCTATGCCAGCCGATTGGCTGAATGAGTTACTTCCAGGTCAATTTTTAAAAATTTATGATAAAAAATTAGTTGATATTATCTCAAAGCCAATTCCACACAAAAAATTACTGAGCACCTTCCCTATGCAAAGTTTTATTCACAATGGCTTAAAGAGAGTGAATATTTAATGTGATCTTTTAAAAAATTGAAAAAGTATTCTGTAGCCTAGCAGTCAAATTTTCAAAGCCTTAAATTATATCATATGTGCAATGGTAACTCAGAAGCTTCTGTTTAGTGACCTGATATAGACTTAGAAGAAATTCAAAATGTTGGCCAGGGAAGCCAATTGGCTCAGTTGGTTAGAGCGTAACGTTCATAATACCAAGGTTGCCGGTTTGATTCCCATATGGGCCAGTGAGCTGTGCCCTTCACAACTAGAGTGAAAATAATGACTTGACTTGGAGTTGAGCTGTGCCCTCCACAACCAGATTGAAAACAACTTGATTTGGAGTTGATGGATCCTGGAAAAATACACTTTTCACCAATAAAAATTTTTTTCAAAAATGGAGGACAAGTGCAGCAAAATACTAATTATGTGTGTATCAGAACATAATGGATTAACTCAGGCAAGTTGCATTTTATAAGACTATGCTCTGTGTTTGCATGTTCAGCCTTCAGTTTGTCCCTCGCTGTTATCCTTTCACATCAGAAAATAAATAAATAAATAAATAAAAATAGTCTCCACAGTAACTAAATAGTGGGATCAAGGGCAGAGGAAGGTCAAGGTTCAACTTTCTTCAGAGGAGGATGTTAAATCATTGGAGACTTCTTTGCCTTTTTTTTTTTTTTTTGGTCTTGAAATATGAATGAATTGAAAAGTGATTGTTAGTGGCTTAACCAACAGTTAAGTTACATCGCAAAATCACGTCTGACTGAATTCAGATTCCACATTTTTGTGCCTTTGCTGTTTCACAGATTGAGAACTTCAAATCAGGTTTGCTGGAATAACAGTAACTTGGAGGTAAAATTTTGGCCTCTCCAACTCCGTTCCCACCTGTGACTGGGGACCTAAGGGTTCTCCTCAAAGACACTCACTCAGTTATTTCTAGATCCCCAAGAGGCAGGGGTCAATAACCGTGCTCCTCAAAGCTGTCCTGAAAGCTACCAAGAGAATTTCTGATATTTCCTTCTTTCTTGTTCTTGCTGCCAGTGGCCTCTCCTGTCACCATTGAAGCTGCTGAGACTTTATCAGAGGCAAGAAAGAAGAAATCTCAGGAAGTACAGAAGCCTCCGGTGTTTATACCCCAAGGTTCAGATACCACCCAAACTTCACACACAAGTGAAGGCAAGGGCAGAGCCCGAATCCCTGATGCTCTGGAAGTCCTTAGAATGACAGAAGCCACAAGAGTTACAGAAGCCACTGCCAAAAATCCCTCCACTATGAACTGTGGATATACCAAAGGTAGAGCAGAAGTGGTTGCTGGGTTTCTACTGGGGAAAGGAGATCTAGAGTCTGGTTGAAAGTGGGAACAAGCAATCATAGATTATCTTGAAGCTGCATTTGCTTAGAAAGTACACGTATGTCATATACTGATACTTATTTGGCCGAGCTTTAAAGGGTTGTTCACAGAGATTATAAAACAGATAAAGTTCTACCTCTAGGCTACCTTTTGATGATGGCACAAGTGAAGAATTCATCTCTTTCTGACTCACTTTGGGTTGTCATCTTGTGCTCACTGTATGTCAGATATTTAGTGAAGTTTTCCTGGACACTGGCAGATACTGTTTGGGTATAGATTAAGGACAAAGGGCAGTGATATACTGGTAAGCCAGCTCTCCAGAAGAAAAAAAACATCCCTGACCAGTAGCATTTTCAGATTTCCATGGTGAATACCCCCATGATGGCCAATTTCAAGCTACCGACATGATGTCACTGAACGCGGAGTTGAGAAGACATGAGCACCATCAGCTCCTGCAAGCCAGTGCCAGTTGGCTCCAGCACACCGCTGAGAAAGGGCCAAGTAACTGCGGCAGCCTCAACCCCTGCTCTTCCTTTTCTGCGCAGACAGAATCATATTAGAGAAACTTCGCTATGTTCCTAAGTAAGATATTATGAAGGCGTAAGTAGGGAAGACAGGTGTGTCAGATAAACCTAGCATCACTTGCTGCTTCCTTCATTTCACCCTTTGCCTGACAAGGAGAAAGCACACTCTGACCAGCCAAGCCTCAGTCTACAGTATTGTGGTGTTTCTAAGAAAAGCAGGTAGAAAAAGGGACAAGTCAGAAGGAAAGTATTTATCTTCTTAGAGTATGTGACAATAAGCTAGGGAGAAAATATAAGAGTTTGTATGGACAAACGGAAAGCAAATGGCCTCTGTAAAGAAAACAAGCTGGAGTTTGAACTGAAGTCAATGTTTTGTTCTTGTTTTCTTTTCTTTTATTAGAAATCAAGCTTAGTTCATAAGGATATTGACTTTCTCATCTTCCTCACACTCCTCGTTTCAGCAGTCCTCTTGGCCAGAGATGCCTCATGGGAGAGCCTGGGTCTGGGATATTTCGGTAACAGTTACACTGATATGTTGATACAGTCAAGGATCTCTCTGTGCTCACTATGAGGTAACTGCCTCGAGCACAGTCCAAAAAGATGATGTCAAAGATATATACAAACAAACAGTGACCTTGAATACTTCCAATGCATCTCTCATGGAACAAGCAAAGCAATGCTCACTGGTCACGAGCTTCATGATTTGCTGAGAACATATTTGAGCTGGGGAAGAACTGTTGTTAAGAATTAGTCATCAGTAATGTTTGCTAAGAGGCTAACTGGACATTCCAAAGAAATTAACTGCTCACTGGACGTTTCAAAGAAATTAACTGCTTGCTTTGTGCCTCAGCTTCTCCATCTAAGGCAGGAGACCACTAACTGTTACCTTTTTCACAGAGGTAAACTATGAGGGTTCATGAATAAATTTATTGAAGAGAAAGATTTTTTTTTAGAGTATATGATGGCTGTCTTAGTCATGTTGCATTGTAACAATTTCTGCTTATCTCTGTTACATTCTATTATTGTGACACAGTGACAGCCCAAAGACAACCAGTTATATTGTCATGAACTCAAGAATATGCTTCTTCCAGGTGTGCTTAGTTGGATGTCTGCCAGTGGATCCTTTTGGACAGAAAATATTAGCCAAAGAGGGGTTAATGCTTCATCATAGATTATGTATAAATAGTGAAGATATAAATGGTAGAGGATTATAATTTTTGTCACTCATTGAACTATGGGATAAATCTAACATCTGGACTTCATACTTTGAAGCAAGACTATTCAGAGCACGTGATGAATATATTCCGTCCAGGGACTTTGCTTTTCTCTTCTTACTTTCCTTTATTCCACAGAGCTTTGATTAGAAAGCTTTAGATAAATTTAACCCAAGTAAGGGATAAAAATGGAAACAGAAATTATACTTATTTTTGTCTGCATATTACAGCTTTGTTGTACTTACCATTTCCTTCATCCCATAAGATTATAAACTGCTTGAAGGTTAAAACAGCCGAATTTACTTTCATAACCCCTACAGCAATTAGCCAGGGCTTACATATTATATACGTGTGTAATCAGATTAAACTAAGAAGAAAAAAGGAGGGTGTGAGAAAATGCAATGAACACCAGCATATCATATTGATCTCCTGGAAAAGGTAGCCCACTCTGTCTCAAATAAACAGAAGGATGTAAAAAAAAAGTAGACCAATCTCTCTAAAATCCTCAGAACTCTTAAGGACCCTCTAGAATGTTGTATCTACTCATGAGCTCTTCATTAAGATGGAGAATTTACATTATTTTCCAAATATTACAGAGAAATCAGGAAAGCCAAAAAGTGACTAAAAGTTTCAGAAACTAGATAAATTTTGAATGATTCTAATAGGAAAGTTCTGCCAAAGACAGGGGTTATAAACAGGCTGCTGACCAACTTGATAGGCCAATATCACATTCTCCCCAAATAACCTCTTATGAAATGCCTCCAGATCTCAGAATTCTCACCCTCAGCATGTTAACACAGAGTTCTACATCATAGCAACTCCCTCAGCTTGTTGAGAGGAGGAAATCTAAGCTACTAAACCCTCTGAGAAAAGTTTAAAGGGATAGCAAGCCAATATAGTCGTGACTGGAGAATGCAATCCCATGTTTTCTGTTTCTTGAAGTATAGAACAATAGCAACAATGTGAAACATAGTAGAAGTCCTTAATATGTACAGGAGGGCAGACACAGGACAATGAAAGGTAAGTTACTCTTTTTTTTTTTTTTCTTTTCCAATTACAGTTGATATTCAAGAGTAAACTATTCTTAGTACTGTAGAACAAGTGGAATATTCAGTCCTTGGCATTAGTCGAGCAGCTCAGATTTGAAAAGGCTTTAGGTAAGTAAATGGATGATCAATTTATAATAAGATGCTAAAAAGAATTTAGAAAATATTTATGCATAAGACTAGCCTTTGAGTATAATGTCCTAGAGAGTCAGCAACTGCCATACTCTTCCAAAAAGGTCGCTGGGGACCTGCAATGGACTGAATGTTTGTGTTCACCACAAATTCACATGTTGAAATCCTAAGGTTCAATGTGCTGGTATTAGGAGGTTGGGACCTTTGGGAGTTGCTTAGATCATTGGGGGTGGAGCCCACATGAATCGGATTAGTACTCTTATAAAAGAAACTCAGCAAAGCTCCCTAACCTCTTCCACCAAATGAGGACACAGGGAGAAGTTGCCAGTCTGCAACCCAGAAGAGGGCCTTCACTAGAATCTGACCATGCTGTCACCCTTATCTTGGACTCCCAGTCTCCAGAACTATGAGAAACAAATTTCTATTGTTCATAAGCTACCCAGTCTATGTTATGGCAGCTCAAACACACCAAGACGGGACCCCTATCCAAAATAAAACTCTGAGTTAGAGGGAGCATGCATTAAACTAGTGCATGGTAAGTTCTTCCTAACACTAAAATACAAATTAGGCCGTTCTTAAGAGCTAATTCTCAATTAAAGAGGAAGATATGTCAGCAAATCCTTCTTATTAATACAGCATCCAGCAAATATTTCTTGACAACCTACTGAATGCAAAGCACTATGGATATCCTATCTCCTACTGGAGTCAATAAGAAAATATATGCATTTGTATGACCATATATTATTGCTATAATTGTTTGCTTTTCCTGTCAATATAGAAGCCAAGATTTTAGAAGTTTGAACTTGGTTAGAAAAAATAATAACACATACACACACACACACACACACACACACACACACACCGGGGGTGCCAAAAATGTACACATTTTAAGAGATGTTATCTATGAATTCCTTATTTATTTATTTTTTTAAATTGGGGAAGGGGAACAGGACTTTATTGGGGAACAGTGTGTACTTCCAGGCCTTTTTTTTTTTTCCAAGTCAAGTTGTTGTCCTTTCAGTCTTAGTTGTGGAGGGCGCAGCTCAGCTCCAGGTTCAGTTGCTGTTCTAGTTGCAGGGGGCACAGCCCACCATCCCTTGTGGGAGTCGAACTGGCAACCTTGTGGTTGAGAGGACGCGCTCCAACCAACTGAGCCATCTGGGAGGCAGCTCAGCTCAAGGTGCCGTGTTCAATCTTAGTTCCAGGGGGCGGAGCCCACCATCCCTTGCAGGACTCCAGGAGTTGAACCGGCAACCTTGTGGTTCAGAGCCCACTGGCCCATGTGGGAATCGAACCGGCAGCCTTCGGAGTTAGGAGCATGAAGCTCTAACCACCTGAGCCACCGGGCCGGCTTCTCTATGAATTACTTTTTGAAGTTGAATTGAATTATGGTAGCAATGTGTAGTATGACATTTGCTCAAAAGATGGTGTTAATCAAATGAATGCTAGCATCATTCATTGTATTTAATAGATTTTTCCTTTTTTAAAATGTGTATACATTTTTTTGGCCCCCCCCCCCCACACACACACATATATTTGCACTGAGTAGATGATATAAATAAGATAGGGAAATAACTTCTGGGTTGTTGTTTTAAAGAAATTCATTTTGAAAATAGAGTGTGGGTTCTTTTGACAACATTTTTGTAAATCTAAAATTATTTCAAAATAGAAGTTAATTTGCTACAAAATAAAAGTTAATTTGCTACATTGTGGCAAACATGAAAATGAGATATGAACACTATGAGATATAAGCTGATCTTTTGAAATGCCTGACTCCAAATCAATAAAATCCTAAGAACCTGGAAATTCAGGATTCCATCTGCCTTCCCAATCTTCATGGCAAGTCAGCTAGGTTTCCTGCCAGGCCTCTGATTGTACAAGAAAGGAGAAGTTGCAGATGAAGAGAATTTTCACTATAGTTGCGCTTATTGAAGATATTTAACATTTATACTATTAAAAGTTATGCAATCAGCAACAGAGAAATGCTGTAATGGCAGATAAGATCAGCTTCTTATGATCAAGAACCACATGACTCCATGAGACCACACAGGTGAGGGACCACTGGGAAGCTCCCACAAATTTGTCTCTAGCCTTTGACTTCACTGACTTCTTTTAAGAAATGGGTGAGATAGAAGAGTGAAACTTCCCTTCTCCAACTCCCATTTCTCTTACATTCCTTCCCAAAACACTCATCCACATAAATCCATGTCTGGACACACACAGAACCCTTCCTTACCCAGTGATATTAGTGGAATATCCACTCCCTGATTCCTTGGCAACACAGCTGATGAATAGAAGACCAAGGACATCCCACAAAATCTTTTTACCATTACAAATGAAACAAAAAGGGAGAAAATGTTAAAAGTTAAGCTATAGAATGACCCTATCATTATTATAGTCCACAATGAAAAGTTTTGAAGTGAAAGTAGAAAGTTTCTTCATTGTTTGAGAAGATGATTCCATAACTCATTTTTCCAACTTTTAGATCAAACAAAAATGAAGAATATTAGGAAATTTGTAGTTCGAATTAATTATGTTCCTGAAACATTCATTAAGCAAAAATTTAAAATCAACCCATAGATTTTCTTTTTTTTCTTAGAAATTTTATACTCCAAATTAGACTGTTTAAAACTCTTTATAAAATCATTAAACAAAAGCAGAGTAAGAAAAAAAAGAAACACAAATATTTATAAATGTTTATGCCAAAAGCATTAGCATTACAAGTATCAATCATCAATAGAATATATCAAGGAAGTAAACAATTTTTTAAAACGTTACAAAATTCTGTAGTAAATCTATCCTCAGTCACTCACGAGTTCATTTCCTCAGCCACACGTTTCATATATTAGACTATTTTATTAATAATGGAACTTAAATGGGTTTGTTCCAGTGTATGATTGGCACCAATTTGCCCACACTCTAAAAAGACTCATTTTTAAATTAAATTTGACTTCCACATACTGTTACTCTATGTGTATATTTGTAGAGATCAAAATTTGTAAGTGCTAGTCCAATAATATTCTGGGTAAAAATGTTTAAGAAAAATCATATAATTTATACCCCTCTCAGAGTTTATTTTATTGGGATTTTTACCTATAATTGTGTGTTACATCTCCTCAAACTTGCAACTCGTTAAAGAGAACCAGACTTTCATAGAGGGCATTCCACTGACTTTCAGTCCAGCATAAGGTTGAAGCTGAGACAGACAGAAATGGGACTGCCAGAGGAAGACTATGTAGTCTGACTTCCACCCCATAACTGGATTCCCTCTCCTCCCACCTCTGCAACAACCGCTGTAGCCCAAGTGTCAGCCCCTCCGACTCATATTCTGCAGAGCTCTCAGAAAAATACATTTAACACAAAAGTGTCTTTGTGTCAATTCTCTGCTCAAAATTCTGAAGTCATTTGCTATTACCCAAAAGCAAACTACAGTCCTACGTGACTAGACCCTGTCAAGCTCTCTTACATGCTCTTCCCACTTCCCCTCAAAAAACCACGCCAACAAATCTCTGTTCTCTAAACACATCAACTTTTCTCCAGGTCTCTGGACCTCTCTCATTCTCCTCCCCACCAGTAGTCTCACCATTCCTTCAAGTGTCAACTTAAGAGTGACTTTCTCTTCCCAGTTTCCCTTAGGAAAACTTAGCTGCTCCTTTCTTTACTCTCCCTGAATGTTGGTCACATATAACTATGGCAACTACCATGTTTATTTACCTATGTGTGAGCTTCTTGAAAGTAGGAACCAAGTTTTTAAATATTTTTATTCCTAGGACCTAATACAGTGTCTGGCATATTATAGGCAACTGGATATTTACTAAATACTGAATAAATGGCCCTGCTGAGTTCCCATAGCCTATATAATTGCAGATTCTATTTTGCAAAATCAAAAGACTGGTTTTGTTACCACTACAACTAATTAACAGCATATTTTTGCACATCTTTCTTTTCAATACATTTTATTTTCTTCATTCTTTCTTTTGGGACACTCCATCTGTTTGTGCTTAATACCTATTAACGATAAAAAACTATCTGATCCCTTCAATATGGTAAGATCATTAGTTTACTGAATCTTACAAATACTCATATGAAACTTTCCAAGTATCCATAGTAGATCTGTTATGAAATTTAGAGAATGATCATGCCACAGAGTATACATACTTTGAGAACTAATTTCAAAATATTTAGTCAGACTAGTTAGTTTACAAAGATAACATTTAAGAGATTTTTTTACTTGTAATCACCTAGTTTTGAAAAATTACAAAATTTTCATGTTTTAAAGCTATTGTTACAGATTTTCATGAGAATAAGTCCACACCTTGTTCCATTCACCATTTAAATCTTGCTTTTCACAGCTAAAGGCATGTACTCTGCTAACTACTGTGAAGAAGTAGTGTTTGCAGCTGCAATCATTTTAAAATGTAACAAACTCTTATACTTAACAAGCCAAAACCCAAAATGTCTACAGTGACATAACTGTTTCTTATTAATTGAATGCTGTGGATGTAACCACTACGTATCTTGGTGTAAATCTCCTTTTGTATATTTAGCCCAAAACTTAAATGAGCTAACCTACGTGTCACAGTCATTCACAGAGAAAAATGTGGTTGTATAGAATGACGTGTTCTCTGTGAATGGGACTATGCACCTCAGTGGTTTCAAATCCACGGTGGCTTCTTTAGGGGTAAACATTTAGTTTACCTGCGTTCACACCCCTTGACTTTCACTTGGACAAACCTGAAAGCTCCAGCCAACTAGAACTGCCAACTTTTGCGTAGTTTTCTACCCACAACCATCAATCTCTCCCTGGCAATAAAAGGAGACTAAACCTTGGTTTGCCCCAGTGTCACCTGGGAAGATGATGAATCTCTCATTGAATTCAAGCCAAGGATGACGTACCCCAGCAAAGTAAAACTCAGTGTAAAACGTTATACCAGTTCTATAATTTGGGGAGTCAGATTCTCTACACAGGGTGTGGCACATTGTTTGGACTGGCTAATTGAGCCAGTCTGCTAAAAAGCCGGTCCCAACCATCTGCACAATGAATTAAAACACCTATTTAAGATTTTTTTAATATTCAGTGTTTATGTGGGTATCACTAGTGTCATATCAAATGAAGTCACCAAACTTCAGTGAGGAGACAATTTGCCTCCAGAAAAAGTAGCATATTGTTCAGAGGAGATGTTTTGCCAAAAGTGAAAAAGAATTGATTGAGAAACAAAGTTGGTATGAGCATAGCTGGTCTGCAAACTTGTGTGGTATCTAGAACCTATGTATATTTTTAGCTAAAACGAGGTTTCATTGCAAGTAGGGAGATAAGAGACAAAATGACTTTAAACATAAAAATAGATTTTTAGATTTTTTTAAAGGATTAGTTCTTCTCTGCAAAAAAACATTGGTAATCAACTTAATTCCCTAAAAAAGCATTTGCAATCTTCTTCCTTGGCTTTAATTAGCAGGAAGTATCTTCGATGAAAACTTAGCTTCATCATGCATGCTAGCTTCAGCCAAAAACTGATTTTTCAAATCTCAGACGAACTTTGGATAAGGTCAGTGTTAAGAAAGGGAAACTGTGCAGGGAGCTCTGGGGTTCCACCCACCACTTGAAGAGGAAAGAAAGGAGAGCAGTGCTTTCCATCACTGGGTTTGTAGACAGGAGATTTCCTTTACCAAGCTGAGATGATTTTAAATATTCATAGGACAGAATAATAGATGGAGGTTAGTTGTCTAAGGAATAATAAGTATTGAATAAGTGTTGAAGCTAATGATGAGAACTAAAAGGAGCTGAAGTTACTTTTGCTTTGCAAGTGTATGGGTTTCTGATCAAGGAAACGTTGGAAAGACCTTTATTTTTCAACCATGGCTCGAGATATTTCTAGTGTGCCCTCAGCTAAACATCCAGGTGAGGTCACATGTACTAAATGTTCATCTTAAATGCAAATTGTATGTTAAAACGTACACAGACCCATGTTTTGTCACATATGCAAATCAGGCCTATTTTCCTATTCTTTGAAGATTGAGCCCTTAAGGAAACCAAACCAGGTATCAATACAGAAGGAAATTTCTTCAGGATCCTTCATCAACATTTTTCAAATAGAAAAAAAAAAGATGATTGTACTATCAAACTATTTCCACAGAGAGCTGTTCTCTACAAATAGATTAACACCTTCCAAAACAAATATGGAAAAATGTCTTTGTAATTTTACTTCAAAGATGGCATGCCAGACACTATATAAATTTGAAAATCTGTTTGCATTTGAGTTTTCAAATTAATTAAATTTACTTTAACCTGAGCTGGTAAATACACAGTATGAATTTTGTCACACCTCCCTCCCAGATCACTAAGCGGTTATGGCATCCTTTGAATGCTGAGCCTGAGTACATTCCGAGAATCCTCAACACATCACCCAAACCACCTCTACTAATAGATCAGAGTTTCTAGTCACAAGGATATGGGTTTGGCATTTCTGCTCTTAATTGTTTTAAAATGAAATGTGATTAATTCTTATATGCTACTACTATATAAATGAGATAGTGAATAACTCCTTTTAAAAATAGATGCCTAAGTAGCCTGGCTAAACACAAAGCTGAGCAAACCTTAACAAGAGTAGAACAGTGGAGAAAATAAATTCTAAAAGTAATGTTTATTGGGCCGACCCAGTGGCTCAGGCGGTTAGAGCTCCATGCTCCTAACTCCAAAGGCTGCCGGCTCGATTCCCACATGGGCCAGTGGGCTCTCAACCACAAGGTTGCCGGTTCAACTCCTCGAGTCCCACAAGGGATGGTGGGCTGCGCCCCCTGCAACTAAGATTGAACACGGCACCTTGAGCTGAGCTGCTGCTGAGCTCCTGGATGGCTCAGTTGGTTGGAGTGCATCCTCTCAACCACAAGGTTGCCAGTTCGACTCCTGCAAGGGATGGTGGGCTGTGCCCTCTGCAACTAGAAAACAGCAACTGGACCTGGAGCTGAGCTGCGCCCTCCACAACTAAGACTGAAATGACAACAACTTAAAGCTGAATGGCACCCTCCACAACTAGGATTGAAAGGACAACAACTTGACTTGGAAAAAAGGCCTGGAAGTACGCATTGTTCCCCAATAAAGTCCTGTTCCCCTTCCCCAATAAAATCTAAAAAAATAAAAAACACAAATATTTTTAAAAAGTAATGTTTATTTGATGCTGTGGCAAAAGTTCTAAGACACTTACTCTAAAGACACTCCCCAAAATGAGTGGCTATATCTTCAATTCTCAGCTTACAGACTCTAAAGTTAAGCATGTTTATGACCTATTCAAAATAATCACTGGAGTCCGAGGTTTGACTCAGAAATAAGATAGCCAGTTAGAACCTTATTACTCCGGTTAAAATGCACATAATTCTGAGACACAAAGTTGATGTATCTGATTATTCTAAAAGAAAATTCATTGGTGGGCTTATTAAACAATCACAAAATATTAATAGAACACTCCTTGAATTCAAGAATTAGTTGATGTAAGTAATGTAATCAATTTATACCACTTTGGAAATAATATAAGTCCAAATGCTAGTAGACTTTTTGCTCCATGTGGGGGCAGCAGGGATACAGTTGGGTGATAGGAAATGTCCATTGTTTGGTTTTTAATAAGCCATTGACTTGCCGTGATGTTTATGTTGGAGTGTTACTTTGAAATGTTGATATTGTGTAACATTATAAACAAAATTCAAAAGCAAACTGCAAAATGAGAACATTATTTGCAAGTACTATGTACAAATATATCATTAATATACTGATTAATCATTAATAATCAAAATATCAATAATTAATGATGATAAAGAGCTCTCATACATTTATACAAAACACTAATATATTAAAAAAGACAAAGTACATCAACAGATGATTCACAAAGAAGATAAATGAATTTCCACTCTAATATGAAAATATAAGTAACTTCATACATATACAAAAATACATTTAGAAAATTAATGAAATTTACAACAAAAGAAAAATGTCATTAACAGAGATCAAGTTAGAAAATTAAATACTGGTGAGATGAGCACTGTTATATACAACTCATGAAAATGTAAATTGATATGAGGTAGTGCACAAAACAAACTCTTCCTTTTCTTTCTGCAAAATAATTTGCAAAATTGTATGACGAAACAAAGATAGTCATTCATTTGGATTCATTAATCCCAATTTGTGGAGCTTTATCCTTAAGGTATAATTAGAGATGCAACTCAAAATTTATTGACAAGAATTTTTATCAAAGTTTTAATAATAGCATTAGATTCCAAATTCCAAAACATTGGAAACAACTTAGATGATCAATAGTGTGGAAACTATTAAACAAATTATGGTTCAATTATTTGATGGAAAATACAGATTAAATAAGAATTAGGTATAAAACTGTATCTTCACTGTAATGTTAATTTTGTGAATATAGTATATAAGTTATTAAAAAAGACAAAACTTAGAAAATTCATCAACCTATTCAGCAATTATTTGTGAGTGGTTAAATTACGTATGGTTTTTTTCTTTATACTTATTTTTTTCCAAGTAGTCTACAATGAATATATATTACTTTTGCATTAAAATTTATTTTTAAAAAGTACGCTATGACACCATTCAACATGAAAATGTCATATCATTATAAGTGAAAGGGATATAAGAATGAAAGAAAAGACAAAGACTGTTGATAACTGAAACTGTAGTCACAGTGGTACCTAGGTATAATTTACTATAAAATGTGTATAGTAATTTCCAGCAAAGCATGTACAGATGACACAGCAGTCTTCTTACCAGCTCAAGCCAAGACTAGTTCACACAATGGCTGGTCATCTTGGATTACTTTGTGTAGAGTTTGGGGAGGTCTCTCTTTTTCTCCTGTCCTTCCCCTTATGCTTTGTTTCCTTACGTCTTCTTACTTGGCCTACGTCCTCCAGGAAATCTCTCTCCACCTCAACACACTGCAACGTTCATTATACCAGAAACCTAGAGTATGTATTGTCTATATCTCTCATTTGGCAGTTAAATTAGATTGTCCTGTCTTTTGGATTCTTTTTTACATTGAGATTTTGATGCCCCAACTGGATTTTTAAACTCTACCAGAGAAGGAATAATTAAAATTGTTTTAAAGCCCCATTCAGTCATTCAAGAAATATCTACTGAGCACATATTATGTTCCAGACACTGTTCAAGGTGCTAGGGACATATAGGTGAAATTTTTTAAACGAGAGACAGAGAGAATAAGCCCTGCCCTCAACAACTTACTTACAATCTAGTGGAGGAGGCTGTGACTTGGTGCCATGTCATATGCAATGACATGTCACAACAGATTATGACAATGGTAGTGACAGTAATGAAGACAAGAACAATTTATGTGTTTTCTATTGCTGCCATGACAAATTACCATGAATTTCATGGCTTAAAACAACATTCATTTATTAGCTCTCAGTTTCTGTGGGTCAGAAATTTGGGCACAGTGTAGTTCAGTTGGGTCTTCTGTTTAGTCTCACATGATAAAATCAAGATGTCAGCAGGACTGCATTCCTTACTGGAGGCTCTAGAAAAGTATCTGCTTCCAAACTCATTTAGTTTGCTGGAAGAAATCAGTTCCTTGAAGTTGTAGGACTAGGGTCCCTCTTTCTCTGCTGAGTGTCCGCTGGAAGGCCCTTACCTCCTAAAGGCTTCTCTTTGATTCTTATATGTGGCTCTCTACATCTCAGTATCAGCTGAATGTATCAGTATCATCTCAATACTGAATACTTCTCACACTTAGAATCTCCCTAACTTCTTTTGCTGCTTCTTTCTTGCCTTCAGCTGGAGAAAATTCTCTGCTTTTAAAAATACATGGGATTAGGTTAGGTCCACCTGAATGATCCAGGATAATCTCCCCATTTTACGGTCCATCACCTTAATTACATCTGCAGTCTCTTTTGCCATGGAACATAACATATTCATAGGAGCCAGGGATTAAGGTGTAGACATCTTTAGGAGGCCATTCTGTCTACCACAAATAGTAATAACAAAGAACAACTGTATGAAATACTCCAGACTAAAATTATGGATTCAACTCAAGAAATTTCATTGGAATCCATAAACCCCAATGTTTTTTCTTATGACAAACATTTCTACCATAATTCTGATTTCCTGATGACCAGATCTAGAACACACTGACAATCTTTTGCTTGTCAATGTTTTAAATTAGCATAAACCATTTTTAGCCATAGTAGAGGTGTCTCCTAATTACCCAAGTTCCATTTTTGTTGGTTCAACTAATTTAGTCTCATCTTTGTCTTAACATCAGTCAGACATTGAGAAACCCAAGGAACAAGAGAAGTTTGTTTTGGGGGTTGGGGGAAGAAAACACTGAGCTGCGAATTACCTCCTAACACTCAATTATGCAGCTTCTCCACAAGACAAGATCAGATCCTGCAGTAAATAAAAAGCGCACCTGAAAGGTGGGAATATTATAAAGAAAGCTGTCTGGCCTCCTTTGGAATGGAAAGAACAGAGTGGTCAGAAACTAATCCTGTGGTACCATAAACAGACCTTCAAGAGATTGTGGAGGGGACAATGCCAAATTCATATGACAGTCAGTTCTTTTAATGCTTGTACAGTGCCACTTATTCATCTGAGTAGGCATAAGGAAATGTTTTCAACCCTGATCCCAGCACAGAGAGAAGCCCAGGTGTAGGCCACTCCCTGTCGAGGACAGAGTGTCACTCAACTTCGTCTTTGCCCACGAGGTGAACCAGCTGTCCATGACCACTGACATCACAACTTGAGGGATGAAGAAACTACATTCAAATGTATATAAATGTATTCAAAGCCCATTTACACTGCAGTGCCCAAACACCAGTGCTAGTTGGAAAGAAAAATAATTAAAGAAAAAAAAATTATGTAGTTAATATTGAATTTGGGGGCAATCAAATTTTTAAAATGTAGGCAAAGGTATTTTGTAAATATGAAGCAAAAGGATTTTTTTAAGGTTGGTTGCTATTGTTACTCTCAATTCCAACTCCTTTATCTCAGTAATGGAAAAACTAACTCCAGAACAGCTTGATTTTTCTCAAGATTGTATCATTCCCTTGCTCACAAAATTTTCAAGGGCAGTCCATTGCCCACCGGAAAAGGTTTAGATCACTTAGTCTTTTATTTGAGGTCTTTCTGATGTTTATATGGATTACCTTTCAAATGAAAT
The DNA here is from genome assembly GCF_036562045.2 of Rhinolophus sinicus. Lineage (NCBI taxonomy): Eukaryota > Metazoa > Chordata > Mammalia > Chiroptera > Rhinolophidae > Rhinolophus > Rhinolophus sinicus. The sequence continues at coordinate 113,129,166 of NC_133755.1, forward strand.
TACCAACTAATTACTCAACAGCTACTAAGGTTAAAACAGTTTTCAGCACTATGGGTATAGGCAGAGTTACAAAATATGTTCTATCCTAAATACATTCTATTTCCCACAGGAATAATAACTACAATTAAACTCATCTGCCTACAGTGCTCCAAGTTTAGCCTTGATTTTTCCATCTTGGCTTCTTATCCATGTCATCGCCTTTACCTAAAATGCTCTTCACCATCACTACCTCTTCCTTTGAAAATCCTACCCACCCTCCCAGGCTCTACCCAAATCTATCTCTTTCAGAAATATCCCCACACTCTACTAGACCAGTGGTTCTCAACTAGGGCAATTTTCCTCCCCAGGAACATTTGGCCATATCTGGAAATATTTTTGATTGATTGTCACAAAGATGCTGCCAAACATCCTACAATGTATAAGACAGTCCCCCACAACAGAGACTTCTACACCCCCAAATGTCACTACACTAGAAGAAAGTGGTATCTCCTCCTCTGAGCTCCTATAACATCAGATATGTGAACAATCTTTCGGCATTTAGTATATATTTTCTTTTCTTTTTGCTATTTTCTTCTCTGTCTGCATGTACTTTTTTTTCCTAAATGATTTGGAAGTTTGTAAAAGAGAGGAATAAGTTTACGCTCTTCAGCATCTCCTTCAATGTTTTATTCTATGCCTATAGCAGTCATTGATAAAAATCTCTATTGACAACAGTGATAAAACTTTTTCCATTCTTCAGTACCAATGAATACTCCAGGCATAGTTACCACTGCCACATTTCACCAATTTCTGACATCCTCATGATTCCCTCATTTCTATGCTGCATCTTCAAACTCCTGCTTTCATAAAGATAGGAAATCCCAATGAAAAAAATGCCAGTGTCCAAAATTGGTCAGATGAGTCTGGTTCAAGTCAAAAAAGCAATGGGTCAAGTTCAGCACAACATAATAACATGTACCTAAATCTCTGTTTCATTTGATCATCCGCTTTCCCACATGCATACTTCATTACAGTACTCTGTTCTCTATAATTTCTCAAGAGCTTAGAGTAGAAAGGAGAACGAGTCAGGTACCTGTGGCAATCCCTCTACTTGCAGTTATTGCTGACATGGGGTAAAATATCCTAAAAGCAGAAGAGGGTTAAAAACTCAGCAGTGAAAAGATTATCCTTCACCCTACTCCAATATGGAATTCAAAATCAGTTCAGCAAAGTAATAACTTCCCACATAGTGTTTACTTCTACACCGGTGCTTTTAAAAAATATTTAATTCTTTCAAACAAAACCTTTCTTTCTCTTTTCTATTTGTCAGTGCCCTCAGCATATGCTTAGTCTTCCCAGAGGGAAATCAGCAGTGGCTAAAAACAAAATAAAACAACAACAAAAAAATCATTGTCTGACATCCCTATCCTAACAATGTTAAAAAAAAAAAAAATTCTCTTTTAGGACATACATTTCTATGAATGCAAAGTTAACCAAAGCGAAACATTTCCAAAAATCTAATTTAATACAACTCTGGCCTATTCCTATAATTAATCCAGAAAACTCCAGGGAGAGTAGAACCACTAGACTGGAAGTGGTTCATTCAAAATTTTACCTACAAGAGTGGTTTTCAGTGGAGTGGAGGAGAAAGTGATTTTGCTTTCCCAGATAGGGGTTGCCAGATTTAGCAAATAAAAATACAGGATACTCAGTCAAATTTTAATTTCAGATAAAGAACAAAGATCTTTCTTCATAAGCACTTCATACAAAATGATTTATTTAATCCCCACAACAACTTTTAAAGACAGGTACGGAAACAGGCTTAGAGAGGTTAAACTAAACTGGGAAGAGATGAATCCTGGTCTAACTCCAGAGCCTAATGGCTTGAACATTCTGATATTTACCAAGTCAGAACATACTTCTCAACATGAACCAAATAAATTTTTATATATAAAAATGTCTCATTTAATATTTTGGGCACATTTATATTTTAAAATTATTCATTGTTTATCTGATATTCAAATTTAACCGAGCATCCTGTATTTTATCTGGCAACCTATCCCCAAGGGGACATTTGGCAATGTCTAGAGACATTTTTGATATCAAAACTAGGGATGATGCTACTTGCATGGGTAAAGGCCAGGAATGCTGCTAAACATCCTACAATGCATAGGACAGCCAACCGCAAAAAAAAATTATCCAGGCCACACTGTCAATAATGCTGAACTTGAAAAATCCTAATCTAGAATCACCTTTGCGAACATCTAATATGCCCTCTTTTAATCAAAGAGGAACAGAAAGCCTGGAGGAGTTAAAATAGTATGCTCTCAACCTCACAGCTAATTAGTTTCAAAGTTAGGCAACTTGGAGGCAAACCCAAAAAACAGTTCCCTTTCTGTGTGGCCAGGAAATGTTACCTACTGAAGCACATACACTTAAGCTATTCAAGAGTGTATTCCTTCAGACTTGTCCAATAGAGAACATCAGTCAAGCCCCTGGGTGGCCTCTAGCTGGGAGGAAGAGGAGGTATATGGCTTGGTACAAAATTTTTGTTCAAATATTTTTTCAAATCTTTTTCCCCAACTTTAATTTTATTTATAGGAAAAAAAGGGGAAGTGAAAAGGCTGGGTTGGAATGAGTTCTGATTATGTGTCCTCTCCCCTACTCCCACTTTTTTTGACCTACAAAGATACATTGTTTGAGTCTTTGGGAGAGCTTAACTTTCTTTATTCAAGGATCTCCCTATTTCTGGGTAAGTGTAAATTGCTTAACTAGAAACCAACCCAAAGATGTTTTTAAGTATTACAAAAGAAAATGAAGGCAGCATTGAGGAAACCTACTAGAAATTATTTGGGGGATGGCCAAATGTCAGAGGCCTGTGAAATAACACGAAGTGGTGTACTGAAAATGTATTCATACGTCAATTCTTGCCACATAAGGTTTGCTTGGAGGCCCCAAAGCAAGCAACATGGCTCATCTAAGTAAAGAGCTAGCCAAGATAATCTAATGACCTAAGAATCTAATGACACTATCCACTGTCTCTGATCCTGCTTGGTTTTATTTCAACAGACCAATTTTTATTGCTTCTCTTCTGTGAGTGTCTGCAACGATTCCCTGCCACTGCTTACTGAATTTTTTTCCTAAATTATGAGTTGAGGTTTTCTTAAATGCAGTTTTTAAAATATTCATTCAGTATGTTTTTAATTATTAGTCTGAATTTTTGGCAGGGCTGAACTTAAGAGGAATAATTGCTTTAACTATGTCATCAAACTAAGAAAATACTCATCCTACTAAAGAATTTTACATGAAACATAAAAATGAATTTAGGAAAGGCATATATCTTATTAGAGATTTGGAGAAAGAGTTTCTGACTTCCTCAGCCCCATCATTCAATCATTGTAAAACTTTCAACAGATATAAAATTTTGCCATTAACACTGCCCCTTCCAGGCCTGGTACAACTAACTTTTGAACCAACTGCTTTTAAAAATCCTCTTGGTGCTTCATTTCACATATTGCCTGAGGCTTTTTTGGCAGCTGAGCCTTATAGGCAGCTGGCAGGTGGCAGCAGGTCTTAGGGTGCCTGTGCCTTTTGCTGAACTTCCCCAGGCCTGGTACTGGTGGCAGCCAGCCTCAGTTTGTAGCATGACCTCTCCCACACACTGTCAGGTCCAGCAGAGGCAGCTACCAACCAGGGCTCACTACATAGCTTCTATCAGGTAGCCCCAAGCCAGTCACAGGTAGCAGCTGACCTTGGCCTGCACCAGAGCCCAAAAAGGCCACAAAACCAACAATATGAAGGCCAGCTTCAGACCACAGCACAGAGCTACCATATTAACCCCACAAGCAGCACACTCAAACAATGATCTCAGCTGGCACCAGAGCCCACTGGGGCAAGTCCCACTCATTGGGTCAGACCCTGCACAACAGCTCATATGCTGTGGTCATGGCCAATCTTCACAGCCAGTCAGCCTGAGGGTCAATCCTACCCATAGACATAGCAAAAGCAATCAAGGCTCAACTACAAGAGGAGGGTACACACAACCCACAATGGACACTACGGGAGCATCCAGCTCAGGTGATCAGGAAGACTGAGCCACTGGGCCCCAAAACCCCTACTACAAAAAGGCATCCAGCCAAGACTGGGAGACATAGCAGATCTACCTAATACATAGAAACAAACACAGAGAAGCAGCCAGAATTAGAAGACAAAGGAACATGTCCCAAATAACAGAAGAGGAGAAGACTCCAAAAAAAGAACTAAACAAAATGAAGGCAAGCAAACTACCAGATACAGAGTTCAAAGTGATGGTTATAAGGATTTTCAAGGAATTTAGTGAGAACTTCAACAAAGAGATAGCAAGCATTAAAAAGGACATAGAAACAATAATAAAAAAAAAGAACTAGTCAGAAATGAAGAATATAATAACTGAAATAAAGAATACTCTAGAAGGAATCAACAGCAGATTAGATGAAGCAGAGGACTGACTAGCAATTTGGAAGACAAGGTAGCAGAAAACATTCAATCAGAACAGCAAAAAGTAAAAAAGATCAAAAATAAATGAGGATAGTATAAGAGACCTCTGGGACAATATCAAGCATAACAACATTCACATTATATGGGTATCAGGAGAAAAACAGAGAAAACAAGGGATTAAGAACCTATCTGAAAAAATAATGACTAAAAATATCCCTAACCTGGTAAAGGAAGTAGACATACAAGTCTATTTCCAAGGGACACAGAGAGTCCCAAACAAGATGAACCCGCAGTGGCCCACACCAAGACACATAATTAAAATGGCAAAGATTAAAGACAAAGAGGGAATCTTAAAAGCAGCAAGAAAAATGCAGTTGATTATCTATAAGTGAGCTCTGATAAGACTGTCAGCTTATTTCTCAACAGAAATTTTGCAGATCAGAAGGCATTAGCATGAAATATTCAAAGTGATGAAATCAAGGATCTACAACCAAGATAACACTACCCAGCAAGGTTGTCATTTAAAATTAAATGAAAGATAAAAAGTTTCCCAGACCAAAAAAATAAATAACTAAAGGAATTCATCACCACCAAACCAGTATTACAAGAAATGTTAAAGAAACTTCTTTAAGAAGAAAAAGGGGGAAAATCATAAATATAAATAATAACATGGCAATAACTACATACCTATCAATAGGAAGGAAATAATAATGACTAGAATGGAAATAAATGAAACAGAGTATAAAGAAACAATGTAAAAGCTCAATGAAACCAAGAGCTGATTCTTTGAAAAGATAAACAAAATTTATAAACATTTAATCAGATTCATCAAGAAAAAGGGAGAGAGGACCCAAATAAATAAAATCAGAATTGAAAGAGAAGTGGCAACTGACACTACAGAAATACAAAGGATTATGAGAAAATACTACAAGAAATTATATGCCAGCAAATTGGACAAGCTGGAAGAAATGCATAAATTCCTAGAAACATAATCCTCCAAGACTGAAAAAAACAAAAACAAACAAACAAACAAAAAACCAGAAAATCTAAACAGACTGATTACTACTAATGAAATCAAATCAGTAATCAAAAAACTCCCTACAAACAAAAGTCCTGGACCAGATGGCTTCACAGGTAAATCACCAAACATTCAAAGAAGAATTAACATCTATCCTTCTTAAACTATTCAAAAATATTCAAGAGGAGGGAAAGCTCCCAAGCTCATTTTACAGGGCCAGCATAATCCTGATTCCAAAACCAGACAAAGACATTACAACAAAAGAAAATGATAGGCCAATATCCTTGATGAACATAGATGCAAAAATCTTCAAGAAAATATTAGCAAACCAAATTCAGCAATACATTAAAAAGATCATACACCATAATCAACTGGAATTTATTCCTGGAATGTAAGGTTGGTACACTATCTGCAAATCAATTAACATGATACACCACACACACAAAATGAAGGATAAAAATCATACTATCATATCAATAGATGCAGAAAAAGTGTTTTAAAAAATCCAGCATCCATTTATGATAAAAACTGTCAGCAAAGTAAGAATCAGGGGAACATACCTCAACATAAAATAGGTCATATATGACAAACCCACACCTAACATCATACTCAAGAGTGAAAAGCTAAAAGTATTTCCCTTAAGATCAGAAATAAAACAAAGATGTCCACTTTTACTACTTTTATTCAACATAGTATTCACAGTCCTAGTCACAGCAATCAGACAAGAAAAAGAAATAAAAGATAGCCAAATTGGAAAGGAAGAAGTAAAATTATCATTATTTGTAGATGACATGATATTACATAGAGAGCCCCTGAAAGATTCCACCAAAAAGGTATTAGGTAACTGATCAAAGAATTCAGTAAAGGAGTATGGTACAAAATTAACATTCAGAAAAAGGTTGTAGGGGTGGACGGGTGGCTCAGTTGGTTGGAGTCTGAGCTCTGGGCGACGGGGCTGCCGGTTCGATGCCCATGTGGGCCAGCGAGCTGCGCCCTCCACAACTAGGGCGAAGTCAATGAGCTGCTGCTCAGCTCCCGGGTAGCCAGATGGCTCAGATGGTTGGAGCACGGGCTCTCAATGACAAGGTTGCCAGTTCGACTCCCACAAGGGATGGTGGGCTGTGCCCCCTGCAAGTAACAATGGTAACTGGACCTGGGGCTGAGCTGCACCCTCCACAACTAAGAATGAAAGGACAACAACTTGACTTGAAAAAGTCCCAGAAGTCACACTTTTCCCCAATAAAGTCCTGTTCCCCTTCCCCAATAAAATATTTTTTTAAAAAGAAAAAGATAAAGGTTGTAGTTTTATACACCAATAAAGAACTATCAGAAAGAAAAATTAAGAAAACAAACCCATTTATAATTCCATCAAAAAATAAAATAAATTACCTAGGAATAAATGTATCCAAGGAGTAAAGGACTTGTACTTGGAAAATTATAAGACACTGAAGAAAGAAACTGAAGATACAAATAAATGGAAGCATATGCCATGCTCATGGATAGAAAATATTAACATTGTTAAAATTTCCATACTACCCAAAGCAATCCATAGATTCAATGCAATCCCTATCAATTTGCTGTATTTTATTTTATTTAAAATAATGCTTGTTAGAAAACAGTTATACATTAATAGAATCCAGAGTATAAAATATTAATTTTAAAAGTCTCACAGATGATAAATAATAGTTTATAGATATGAAGATACTAAAAGTTAAGAAATTAAAATGTAAATGGGAAAAATTATACAAATTTCAAAATACTCATTCCTATATCAATAAATTAAAATTAAAAGAAAAAATATACCAATGGGATTTTTTACAGAACTAGAACAAATAATCCTAAAATATATATGGAACCACAAAAGATCCCGAATAGTTGCAGTAATCTTGAGAAAGAAGAAGAAAGCTGAAGGTATCATGCTACCTGATATCAAACTATATACAAGTTATAGTCATCAAAACAGCATGGTACTGGCATAAAAACAGACACATAGATCAATGGAACAGAATAGAAAGCCCAGAAATAAACCCACACCTATATAGTCAATTAATCTATGACAAAGGAGACAAGAATATACAATGGGGTAAAGTCAGTCGATTCATTAAACGGTGTTGGGAAAACTGGACAGATACATGCAAAAAAATGAAATTAGACCACCTTTTTACATCATATACAAGAATAAACTCAAAATGGATTAAAGTCTTAAATGTACGACCGTAATATAAAACTCCTAGAAGAAAACATAGGCAGTAAACTCCCTGACACTGTTCTTACTAATATTTTTTTCTGATATATCTCTTTGGGCGAGAGAAACAAAAGAAAATTAAACAAATGGGACTACATCAAACTAAAAGGTTTTTGCACAACAAAAGAGTATCAACAAAATGAAAAGACAAACTACTGAGAAGAAGAAGATATTCACCAATGGTACATCCGATAAAGGGTTAATATCCAAAATTAATAAAGAAGTCATATAACTTAACAACAACAGCAAAAAACAATCCAATTAAAAATGGGTAGAAGACCCGAATAGACATTTCTCCAAAGAGGACACATACATGCCCAATAGACATATGTTCAACATCAGTAATCATCAGAGAAATAAAAATTAAAACTACAATGAGATATCACCTAACACCTGTCAGAATGTCTATCATCAATAAATCGACAAACAACAAGTGTTGGTAAGGATGTGGAGAAAAGGGAACTCTCATACACTGCTGATGCAATTACAAATTGGTGCAACCACTATGGAAAACAGTATGGAGGTTTCTTAAAAAATTAAAAATAGAACTAACATGACCCAGCAAGTCCACTCCTGGGTATTTATCTGAAGAACTCCAAAACACTAATTTGAAAAGATATATGCACCCTTATATTCATTGCAGCATTATTTACAATAGCCAAGATATGAAAACAACCTAAGCACCTATCACTAGAAAATTGGATAAAGAAGTGGTGTACATATATACAATAGAATATTACTCAACCATAAAAAAAGATAAAAGTCTTACCATTTGTGACAACATGGATGGACCTAGAGGGTATTATGCTAAGTAAAATAAGTCAGAAAAAACAAATATTATATGACTGTACTTACATGTGCAATCTAAAGAACAAAATAAACAAACAAACAAAACAGAAACAGACTCATAGATACAGAAAACAAACTGACGGCTGCCAGACAGGAGGAGAGTGGAGGGGCTGGGTAAAAAAGGTGAAGGGGTTAAGAAGTACAAATTGGTAGTTACAAAATAGTCATGTAAAGTATGGCGCAGGGAATATAGTCAATGATATTGTAATAACTATGTGTGGTGCTAGGTGTATGCTAGACTTGTCAGGGGGAATCACTTTGTGGATTGTGTAGGTGTCTGACCACTGTGCTGTACCCCTGAAATTAATATAAAATAATGTTGAATGTCAACTGCAATTGAGAAATTAAAAACATGTTTTTAAAAAAATTTAAATAAAAAAAAATCCTCTTGGAACATCCACTCTGTCATTGTTATTTATATTAATATCCACATTCCCATATGTACACATAATTTCCAGTTGCTTTTTTTGATCCACTGACTTAATAGGGACGTGTTTCAATTGCAGCCTTCCAATTGTTAAATAGTTTCTGTCTCTAATATTTAGGTTATGCACACACTTTGCATTCCCAAGAGAATTAGAAGATATTTTTCAGAATCCTCAAGGCACTTATGTGTTTCCTGGAAGGCAACTTTCCCAAATATTTACATTAATCACTTCAAGTTAAGTCAAGTAATTACAAGTAATTCCAATCAAATGTTATTTTGAAAAAGGAAATGCTACTGACTCCTGGCTATGATTTTCATCTTGTTTGGGAAAGCATTTGGACCCTGAAACAGCGAGTAGAAATGGCAGTTATCCTATGACAAGGAGCCTCCAGAATTCCTTCGGCCATTGGCTCTTGCTCAAAAACACAATAGAAAATCTTCCCAGCCCAGTAAGTTGGAGCATGTCTAAGGAGTCTTTGTTTGGAACTACAAGTATCTGTTGCAGTGTCCACAACTACGTCTTCTTCAGGAAGTGTAAGGCATCATATCAAGCTAACTAACACCATCAAGGGGTCTTTGCTAAGTTTTGGCAAATACATAAAGATTTAAAAAAGATTAAGACACTCTGGCCAGAATTTAGTACCCTTTGGAGAAAGTCGCCGCTCTGCCATTTTAAAGCTTTCAGCAATTATGCACCTCTTTGATGACTTAATATCATTTTGTGTACATTTGTATACTTTAAAAGAAAAACAATATTGCTTTGAGGAAAATCTAATATTGCCCTTAAAACAAATAGCTGAATTTTTGTCTAGGAGTAACGTTAGATATTAAATCATTTTTGTAGTAGAGAATTCGTTATCAATAAATTATTTTACAAAATAAATACCTTGGAATTTCAGCTACGTTAAAGAGAAATAATTATCAGAATTATTAATAATGATTTTCATTTTCCACTAAGGCTTGATTTAATACCCAGGTGAAAAGTTCCCCTTTTGGAAATGGGAAGTCATTCCCTATGAGACTCCATTGTGAGCCCCATAAAATAATTACATGCTTTTTTAAACATCACCTCAGAAGATAACCAAGACAATATGGCCAAAAGAGACTATAAAAGACTGAGCTTTTCTGGGTGTTACAAAAAAAAGTCTGCTGAATTAGCATGTTGATAGCTTTTTTTCTTTTCAGCTTTGATGGACATGATTTGTTTACAAGAGAGATAAGACATGCTGATAAAAATAGAACTGGCCCAAACAAGCTGCTTTATGAAGAAACACGTAGTACTTTCAAATTTTTCTGTGGCCAAGATGTTGGGTACATAAATCATGTAGGGTTTACGTAATAATCCCCCACAGAGCTCCCTTCCTATCTGATTTTTCACTTTGTTACAGTCATCTCATCAAATCTAATTCCAAGAAATCAGATCTCTCCTACTCTTTAAATCTGGGCTGTAGAGAACCACAGCCCACAAAAGTTATAATAATAGCTAACACATACAGCCCTACTATGTGCTAGGCACTGTTCTAATCTAAATCATCTTGCATTATCATCAGCCCTACTTATGAAGAGATACCATTATCTTCCCATTATACAGATGAGGAATCTGAGGCACAGAGAGCTTAAGTAGCTTGTGTAATATTGCTCTCCCAGGATTTCCGCTCAAGGCAGTTGGACTCCAGAATCCATTTTTTTTACAGCCTTCCTTGACACCCTAGATGAGGATTTACTAACTTAGGCATTGAATTTTTCATTTGCTTAAAATTATACTTACATATGTATTTTTAAATGAAATTATACGGGGGTTTTTACTCAATATAATATTATGAATATTTTTCCACGCCTTCATAGAGCAAAGAGAAAAACTAAGTCTATTGTTTTCAAAGCACAGAAACAGTTGAGAAGTTTGTCCTGATTGATATAATTTCCCTCAGGAAACTTACAGCTTGAAACATACAGTTCAGTAGCCAAATCATCCCTGGACATCCCTAAAAGTTGATCATAGATCCAAGGGACATCAACAATTATTTAATTTTTCTGGCCCCCTTTCAAACTCTGATTTTCAAAATAAGGGTATTAAATTAGGCAATCTCCAGATTTTATGCACTAAGGTGCCTGGATACCCACACTGGAAAACACTTAAGAATTCTGACTGAGTACCACTTTACCAAGTGTAAAGTGTGTGCGTGTGACATACATGTTCAGTAGAAGAGAGGGCACGGTGTGAGTGATGAGGTGGGGCAACAAAACGTACCTACAAGAACTTTCAAGAGAGATCCAGACTTGTGCAAAGGCATAGCCAGCCCCAGAGTCAGCCAGGGGATAGGTGAGATAGATTATTGGCAGTACCCTTTCCCAGCAGCACCTCTTACCTCTCTACCTACACCCTTCAGTCTCCAAGCCCCATATTTGGTACAATGCTTTTATCACTTCTCTTTGTCCCACTACCACGTAAAGCCCACATGGACCTGCCCTTTCTGAGTATCTCATATCTCGGGGGCCTGGCTCCAGATATGTTACACTCAGAGGTGATATTTTAAATATTTAACAACCAATCTACATGATGCCAGCTGAAATGCTGAAGTGAGATTTTGAGGCCCCCTGCAGTGTGAAACTTGAACCCTTTCATTTCTGGATTGCAGGGAGGCCCACGGAATCCCAGGGGAGTTGTCACACAGCTGCAATGGCAGGGTCACCAGCCAAATGGAAGCACACTGGCTTAGTCAGAACAGATAAGAGCTGCAAACAATCAGTTTGCCCATCTGGGCATACGCCAACTTAATATAAATCCGTCCAATGACAAAAATAATTGAAAATAAGAATAAATCTTTATTGATTAAACCATATAGAAAGAGTATATATAACTATATATATACTGCCTCAAAAAATCTTTCCTCCCTCACTCTAAACTCTGAAAAATTCTCTCTAAAACTCAAGCTAAGCCTACTACCCACACTCTGTGGGGTATAGAAGTGGGTCAGCAGTTCCATACAAGCTGCCACCTTCTCTTTACTCTTTCAACCTTTCGAGGTACCTTTCTAGCATCTCCTTTGCTCCACCACCTCCATCAGGACCACGGTGGCCCAAGAGCCATTTAGCTGGAAGTGGGAGGGTTCTGGAGGGAAGATGGTGGGGCTTAAAGAAGGTGACTACCAGACATTTATTTATTTTTCATTATCACATAACTTCATCCGAACGTGAGATCTTCACAGTAGAAACAGAATAAAAAATGAGCTTATCATATGTGAGAAATGTCAAGTCGAAACGTTTGGCTCTTGGTAGAGAGTAAATAAATGAGATGGGTGAGAAATAGACATACCTCTGAGCAGAGGACCTTAACACGGAAGTGTCTGCGTGTAACACCATGTCCTGCGGCCTGTGCATATCTTAGAATTGCTGCTCTCAGTGCACAAGTCAAGCTCACTATTGTACCCTCTACATGTCTCATACCTGCTTTCCCTAAACTATAATCTCATGGAAAGAGGAATTTAATTTATTCAACATAACCACTTCTTGGCATTTAGCATCCAATATGCAGAATAAGCAACTAATCACTGAATTATCTTGTTGTATTATAACCTAATTGGTTACAGTATGTGTCTGCGTAGGGTGGGGGGATGGCTAGGGGTGAGCCTTAAGAGAAAGAAAAATAACTAACTAATTATGCTCAAGTATAAACATAGCTAAATATCTTTTTTTAAAACATAAATACCCAGTTTCACATTACTCAATTAAGAAAGCAAATGAGCTGAAAATAAACAGACTGAATGGGAGTTGTCTATATTAACTCAAATGATATTTCTGAAACTTCCAAAACTTAAACAGTATTCTGGGTATCATAAAACAAGTGTCCTTGTGCATAACATGGGCCACTACAATATATTTGACCTATAAAACAACCAAACAGTCTTAACAAAAGAGAAATATTATTAAAAGCATTATGGAAACAACACAGTTAAACACAGAATAAGCTATCTAATGTTTCTTATCTTAGTTTATTCACATTAATTCCTTTAGATTTTATGACCCTAAGTCAGAGTTGGTGAATTTTTTCCTTATCACGTTATTTCTCCCTCCAGAGAAGTTTGTAAATGGTCATATTTCTGAAGGAAGGTGTTAATTGACTTGCTCACATTAGAACTAGTGAGTGTTTATTTAAAAGGGGTTAAAAGCAAGGTAGAGAACAGAGGAGATAGCTGAAAAAAATTGCTCTGCTTCTGCGGCTTATTTTAAATCCATGTTTTATGAATTAAAACCATGGAAAACTATCATGATGTCTAAATATTTAAAAGGAAAAACAATGCTTCACAGAGGTCATTCTGGCATGGCTGTTGGACTGTTATGTCTGCCCTTAAGAATCTAAGACTTCAAACCCTTGATGTCATCCTTTTAAGACTATAAAGCTCCACAATTTTGATTAAACTTGTTTTTATAGGACTCAGGCCTGATACTCAAATACTCACGTTTAATTATTTCATTCTTTTAAGTTAACAGCAAAATATTCTCTCCGTTGACTTAAAAAGAAATTATTTATGTTTCAGTGATAAATAAAATATATTTAAAGTACAGTAATTTGGGTTTAACTGCTAAAAATACTATGAGGCTTGGAGGTAAAAAAAGAAAAAAAAAGAAGAAGAAGAATACCAGCATATGCCCTAACATGGCATTGATATTAACAAAAAATGCTAGAGTGCTTTCTGCAAAGATGACAGAAAACCCTGCACACTAAACATTCATGCCTGCAGGGAAACGTTTCTTTTTTTAAAGCCAAAATTATGTCTGAACATTTTGTGAAGGTTTGCAAAGCAAAATTTATGGACAGGTCTTCTCCTAACTCATGTTAAGAACAAAATGATGACATTTTTATCCCACCTCACAGCCAGCCAATTCACATCTTCTGATGTATAAAAACTTGCAGTTCATTAACAGAGACTGTATTTGTTTACCTATCAATAACACTATTTCCCTCCCAGATTGTTCTCCCAAACCTGTACTTGCATATCCAGCAGTCTACTCAACTTCCTAAACTGACATCCTAAATTCAACGTGTCCAAAACTCAATTCCTGGTCTTTCCCTTAAACTGCTCCTCTTCAGCTCCATACTTCCAGTTGCTAGATGAAAACTTTGGAGTCATACCTGACTATTCCCTTTCTCCAATGTCCACATCAAATCTATCGAGAAATCTTTATCAGGATCTGACCATTTCTCACCACTACCATTGCTACCACCCTAGACCTGGCCACCGTCATCTTCCACCTGGATATTGCAACAGCCTCCAGCTGCTCTTCTTCCTTCTGTCTTCTGTCCACTACAAGTCAATGTCTTCTTTTTTTTTTCTTTTTTTTTAAGTATGTTTTCCCAGGACCAATCAGCTCCAAGTCAAGCAGCTGTTTCAATCTAGTTGTGGAGGGCACAGCTCACAGTGGCCCATGTGGGGATCATACCGGCAACCTTGTTAAGAGCACCGCACTCTACCAATTGAGCTAACCAGCCACCCCCAATGTCTTCTTAACACAGAAGCTAGACTGAGCCTTTCAAAACTTCACTCAGATTGTGAACGTTCTCTGCTCCAGAATCTTTCAGAATAAAAGTCAAAATGACCTACAAGACCTTACTTGATAGGTCAGTCTGTTACCCCTCAGACCTCTTCTTCAACTATCCTCCTCGTTCACACAGCTCAGCCACACATCTTTCTATCCTTCGAACATGACACTCAGGCCCCAGACTGAGGACTGTGCCCTGGCTGTTTTCTCTGCCTGAAATGTTCTTTGTCCAGGTATTCACAGTGCTTACTCCCCACCTCTTTCAAGTCTTTACCCAAATGTCACCTCAATGAGGCATACTGTGACCACCTTATTTAAAATTACAGCCCTCATTTCTATTAGGTTGGTGCAAAATAATTGCAGTTTAAAAGGTTGAAAATAATTGCAAAAACCGCAATTATGTTTACACCAACCTAATATATCTACACCCAGTACTCTTACTCTGCTTTATATTTTATTTTTCATAACATTTATCACCCTAAAACTCGAGATATGAGTTACTTATTTGTTATGATTATTTGTAATATCCCCCCACCTCTGGCATGTAAGTTCCCCGAGGGAAGTGATCTTTGTTGACTCACATATCCCAAGCACCTGAAGCAGTGCCCAGCACATATAGGAACTTAATAAATCCTTGTTGAATTAATGAGTGGATGAACGAATACAGTACTTTACCAAACAGTGGGAATTTGCTGCTAGTCCTCATACATATATCCATTCATATATCCATTCACCAACAGTATCATCAATTACCTATTCTGCACTCAATGCTTCCATACCCCATTTTCCCATTAGACAATCTGACAATGGAAGTCTAGGATCACATTTGATGTACTGATCTACAGAGTTAAAGCTATTGGGATGTAAACGACCTAAATTAAGAGATTCAATACTGTCCAATAGAACTTTCTGCAGTGAAGGAAACGGTCTATATTTGTGCTGTCTGGGTCAGTAGTGACTAGTCACATGGACTATTGAGCACTTGAAATGCAACTAGTATGATTAAAGTGGTGAATTTTGATTTTATATTAATTTAATTAAATTTAAATCGCCACCTGTGGCTATACTATATTATACTGGATGCTAGACTAGACAGCACAGCTCTAGCCTGTCTCTCTGCCTAAGATACCCAAGGCAGGTTTTTAATTACACTACTGTTTTTCTCACAGAAGACCATTAACAGCCTGTTACCCTCTCTTGTTAACTGTCTTTTCTGTGGTTCATGAATATGTCTTCTTTAACAATTATTGTTATTTTATCAGCTAAGGTAAAACTTTTATGTTATACTGATGACTTATAAAATATGAAATCTTTGTGATTTATAGATGATGTAATACAGAATTGTACACCTGAAATCCATGTAACTTTACTCACAATTGTCACGCCAATAAACTTTAATTTAAAAAAAAAAAATGTTTGCAGCATGGCCAAACAATGGGCAAGGCCAAGGTTGTCATGATGCTGAGACTTCATTTCTTTTGTTAAAATAAAAACTCACATAATTTAAAAAAGATACATACATATATATATATGAAATCTTCAGAATGTATCCTCTGAATCTAATAGCACATTTTACCTACTTCACTACTTGCATAATGTAATTTCTTTTACATTTTAACTTTATTTTGCAGCTTTAGTGAAGTATAATTGAAGTACAATAAACTGTTCATATTTCAAGTGAATAATTTGATGAGTGTTGACATAAGTATACACCCATGGAACCATCACCATACATGATGTAATTTAAAGCTCAAATGATCAGAGTCACTGCTGACCCACAGGATGTCATTATGTCCCTCCCAGCAGCAGTTTTCCTTGGCCGGGATACACAGTCTAGTGAAAAACAGTGAGCTCAATTTCAGCTCTCACTACATCCTCACCGGTATCTTCGTGCAGTGAACAGTATACACGACCATAAATGGCAGTCCTGAACACTGGTCTGTTAAATTCATTTTTAAAACATCCCCGAAGACTCTGAAGCATACTCTCTGGTTTCCATTTCAAGGTGGTAGAGTGGAAATCTATTTTAGCCTCCTCTTCCCACTGCAAACTCTTAAAATTTTAGAAAGGAGTTTTTTAATCCATATAACTGGAAAATAATATCAGCCTTTGGAGGACCATACACTTTGAGAAAATACTGAAAGACAGGAAGCACATGGGATTAGAATGAAGATTTAAAACCACAGTTCAAAAGAAATATAGGAGAGTGCTGCCAAAAATGTTAAGAATGGATACCAAGGACAAAAGGTAGTCTGGAGATGACAGACTGTGTGATTGTTAGAAGACAACAGCAGGAACAGCCAAGAAGTTGAACTCTGTACATTCCTTCTATGAACCTAGGCCACATTTTGAATCAAAGTACAGCAACAGGAGTTGATGCTTCCAGCTGGAAGCAATGGGTATGAGAGCCTAGGTCAAAGAAACAAAGCAGCATTCTGGATGCCCTGGGTGGCTGAATTTACCCAAGAGGGAAAAGACATCACCTTACCCACCAGAAGCTAACTTGTGAGGCACCCTACTCAGTGGCAGCCCTATCCCTTCCACATGTTCTTGAAAACAGACTGAAATACAAGCACCAGCAGCAAATCCTGCCCCTGTCCCCCACGCAGTTGTAGGAATGTCTAGAAAAAACAGCCTAGCAACGAGTCTCAGCTACAAGAAAAAACACTCAGGAATCACTAAGTATTGAAGGAAGGCCAATACCATTAAAAAGAGATAAGACAAAAAGAGAGAGAGAGAGAGAGAGATAAGATAAGTTCATTTTTTGTTTTTTAAAAAAATGAAGAACTGATACCTAAGAACCAAAATTAATAAAGAAGCCAGAATAAGTATAATTCATATCCACAAAGATATTTGAGAAGATATTAAAACCATAGAAAATGAGCAGTTAGAAAATACAACTTTTAAAATTTTGATCATTGAAATAGAATACTCAGTAAGTAGGTCAAATAACAGAATGGACATAATCAAACAACAAATTGCTGAACTGGAATATTAAGCCAAAAAATTCTTCCACAAGCAATAAAAAGTGATGAAGGGAGTAAAGTTTAAAATAAAAATTAGGAATCATGTAAAATAGACCTGAACATTCAATCACCCACATAATTGGAATACTAAAAGACTTATTAGGGGTGATGAAGGAAGGTGATACATACATCAGTCACAACTTAAGGACTAACCAAGAGCTGAATAAAATAAAATTTTTAAACCCACACCTAGACATTATATAAACATGTCAGAAGACCAAGAATAAAGGAAACATATCCTAACATCTTTAAGACAGAAAAAAAAAAGGTTTACAGAGATCCTCCTTCACAATGCATGAATTAAACAAAAAGAGCAAGGAAAAAAATATTAAAAGTGTAATTTAATCCCCAATTAACTATTATTGAAGTATGAAGATGAAACCTGAAAGAACCAGTAAATTAGCCATCTACAATAACTCTTAAAAATAATTACAGCATTCAAAATAAAACTAAAAATAGTAATAAGGAAGCTCTGAGAATCAATGATGAACAAAGAATCTATTAAATTACATTACAAATCCTAGTTAAGTGTTGATTTTTAAAAACAATAATGATAATTTTTAAAATAACAATGTATTACTAAAAGTCCAAATACATGGGAGAGAATGGTAATGAAAGGGAATGCTTTAAGTAAAATTGAAATGTACAGAGATTTTGTTTGGGTCAATGAATGTAGAGAGACACTGACTAACTGAATATTAATAGAAAATATATGTAGTTGCATGTGCTAATAATTGAATAGTTAATTACTAGAAAAACACAAATACAATTTATAATTTCTATACAATCAAAAGTAGAAGAAAATTAAATCAATCCCACAAAGGCAGAAAAATCTTGAAACAGTATTCAAATAAATAACCCCTCTCCAAAATTACCAGTCCCACAAAATTTTGTAGGCAACTCTTACCCACCTTTTAAAAAAATGAAAATTCATATTTTAAACAAACAAAATGGAAAAATATGAGGCACTACCAAGCTATTTAAATAAGCTTTCTAAAAATTCAAAACAACACTGCATAAGGAAAGAAAACTATAAGCCAATCTCACAAACATGGATGCAAAAATGCTAAATAAAATATTAGAAATGCAAATTCAGTAATCTATTAAAAATAATGTATTATAATCAGGCAAGGTTTATTCCAGAAATGCGAGGATAGATTTTTCAAATAGTGAACAAACCAACGTAATTCATTAAGTCATATTATTTAAAAAAGAAATAACTTCAATGATGCACCAAAGGCTCAGTTGTGGAAATATAGATAGATAGATACACAGATGATAGATAGATAGATAGATAGATAGATAGATAGATAGATAGATAGATAGATGATAGATAGATAGATAGATAGATAGATAGATAGATAGATAGATAGATAGATAGAGTTGTGTGTGTGTTTGTGTGTGAAAGCTAAGAACAACAACAACAAAAAAACTTCCTTAATTTTATAAAAACTATCTACCTCCAAAATACAGCAAACATGATACTTTATTAGAAAAACTGTCTTTAAGGTCAGGAAAAATACAAGAATGCCACTACTCTTCAACATCAGATTGGATGTCCTCGCCAATAGAATTAAATAAGTAAAACAATATTAAGTGGTATAAATATTGGAAATTAAGCAACAAAACTACTATTAATTACAGAGGATAAAATTATCTACCTAGAAAATAACAGATAAGCAAATGAAAAACTACTATAAGTAGGAAGGGAGTTCAATAAGATGGCAAGATGTAAAATCAACATAAAAAGGCCACAGATTTTCTATATATTGACATTTTAAAAATGTAATTGAAGGGAAAATATCAAATTCCCAATAGCAACAAAAATTAAATTATAAAGTCCTTAGGAAAAAAAGCAATAGAAGTAAATAAAGCCTGTATGGAAAAAACTTACAAAACAACTGAAAAAACGTTAAATGTTCTGAATAAAGGAAGAAATATACTACATTTATACATGAAAACCTAAATATTTTTAAAACATAAATTATTTTTCAAATTAATATATAATTTCAATGCAATCCTATTCAAATAAAATACAAACAGAAGTTTTATGATATTCTAAATTTCATATAGAAGATTGCATAAACAATATTAGCTAATGTATTTTTAAAGAAATACAAAGAGAAGGAACTTGTCCTGATAGATATTAAACATGTTATAAATCTATAGTTATTAGGACTATGAGATATTAAATCATAAATTCACAAATAATTTAAAAAAACAAAATAGAGTCCAGAAACAGACCCATATACAAATCAGAATTTCATAGAGTGTAGACATTATAATCACAGACTCTAAATCTAGACTCCTTGGTTTCATTTCTTGTTCCACTACTGACTATGTCATTGGACAATTTACTTGATATTTCTGCTCTTCAGTTTCCTTGTCTACGAAATATAGAAAAATCATACAATCAACCTAATATTTTTGTTAAAAGGATAAATATACATATATGTATGTGTATACATATATATCACACACATATATGAAACATGATAAAAGTGCAATTTCAAATCATTGAGAAACAAATGGAATAGTATTTAAATAAAAAAGAACTAGCAAATCATTTGAAAAAAATGTTAGATCTGTATCTTATACCACTCAAAAATTATAATCAAGACTTAAATTTTTTAAATGATAAAAAATTATTGGAAGAGAATGTAGGCAAATATATATATAACCTTGGAATCAGGAAAGACATCTGAAATAATACACAATAAAGCAAAAGTCATAAAAGAAAATATTACAAATTTGACTACATAAAATTTAAAACATATGAATGACCAAAGCACTTTAAAAGTTAAAGGATGGAAATGTAATGGCTCTGTGCGATGTCAGAGGGATAGTGGATGGTGGGAGGGGGGTTCACACAGTGTGAGGGATATAAATGATAAACGTCTAAGTATTGCTTTGTCTTGTGCACCTGAAACTAATAAAATTTTTTTAAAAAAGTTAAAGGATGAGCAACATAAACAACAAAGGATAGGAATTAACAAATCATTTAAGTAAAAGTAAAAAAAATAATTGATTAATGGCCAAGGATATAAACTGGCAATTCATAGAAGAAATAACAAAAAATGGTCAAGATTGATATAATCTGGCACTCAACCTCACTTTAACAGAGGAAATTCAAAATCAATTAGTATATTTATACACAGCTAGAGGAAATATAGGTACAAGTACAGCCACTTAAGAGGTCACCCCAAAGTTCTACTATTAATATCTACCCCAGAGAGACACTTAAACCATATGCCCAAGGAGCAGGTTCAAGGATCTTCATTGGAACGTTATTTGTAACAGGGAAAAATTCAAAGCAACTTAAATATTTATAAAACCAGGAATGTCTAAATAAATAATTGTGTACCCTTTCTATGGAAGAACATGTTGCAATTTTCTAAAATGAAGTTGACCTATATGTACTGACATGAAAAATTGTCTAAGCCATATTGTGAAGTAAAATAACAAATACGTATGTTAAAATATATAAACACATAGATATCTTTTCTATCCCCATGGAGAAAAGTCTGGAAGCATATACATTACATTGTTAATAGTAACTCTTTCTAGAGAGAAGACTAAGATAGGAGGCATTGGAGAGGGGACTAATCAAAGGGTACTTTAGCATTTCATTAATCTTGCATATAGCATTTGACAAATACAGACTAACACATACCTATATTCAGATATAAAAAAATAAATAAAAATAAAAATCACTTACTAATTCTGAAAAAAAAATGTTTTCAGGTTTACACAAACTTATTAAAAGATTATTTTAAAAATCACTCATATTTCAAGTAATTTTTTAAAAGAAAAATAATTTATCTAATTATGATTTTCTTGCTTAAAAAGACTCACCTAAAAAGGGGGGGGTACTTTAGTTTGATCCATTGAGTTTTAATTTTTTCATAAAAAGAATCAATTACTGAGTAAGGGGGATCGAATATATGGTGATGGAAGGAGAACTGACTCTGGGTGATGAACACACAATGGGATTTATAGATGATGTAATACAGAATTGTACACCTGAAATCTATGTAATTTTACTAACAATTGTCACCCCAATAAATTTAATAAAATAAAATAAAAAAAGCAAAAAATAAAAAAAGAATCAATTACTAAGGTAATTTTGAATTATTTTTAATGTACAAATATATGTCATAAAAGTGGAATATAAGTGATGAAGTTACAATAAAGTACTGTAAGCAAAGTTGTTTTAAACTGGTAAAATCAATGAAACAACAGACAATAAATCTAGGCTATTTCTTCCTTTATTTAAGCTACTTCTACCTTTCACTCATAGTGCTAGAGAATCCAAAGAAACTGCATGTCACACCATATCCTTTACCCTCTGGTCTTAAAAAACAAAAAAGAAAGGTAATCTTGGGTGGAGCTTTATTTTTTGTGGCTGTTTTTAGATGAAGTTTGAATTACCCACGCAGGATGCTGTAAGTGCTCTTTAATTTCTAATGTAATTACTCTGGAAACAAGAATCACTATTATAACGCAATTATAAAATTTGAATGTTAATTGAACAGAACAGTCTTTCTTAAATATTAGTTCAATATGTATTGGGAGAAATTTTTATAATTTAAGAATTATCTGTTTTTTAGAATTTTGATTCCCACATTGACTGTTTTGTGATAGGGTGTTAAAGGATGAATTGAATTTGCCTTTTAGTGTGAAATGTAAAACTGTGAAGACCAAACATATAAACATTTATTTCTTGATAACCACAAATGGCCTATGATTAAGACAGAACCTGATAATTTAAGGAAAATTAACTTATCTAAAGTGAGAACAGAAAATAATTCATGAATGTACTAATTTTTATTTTTCCTTCCCCATTAGTCTTCAGCTATGACACGTATAAACCAGTGGGAAAACATTAACTACGGTTAATGGACTGAACGGATTTATTAAAAAGAAATATTTAAAGAACTAAAAGCATCAAAGTATCTCCACAACACATATGTTGGTCACAGAGACATAATATAAAGTATGTCATAAATCCTACTTCCAAAAACCCCATCTTGAGCCCCATAGTTTTGAAAGAAGCAGCACATTTCCAAATCCCAAAGTGTCTTAGACATATTTTTACCTTTCTTTTGTCATCACCTATTTCAATATTTTCCTACCTTTTTAATTAAGGTCTATATTCTAGGGGGACAATTGTGGGCATAGTAGAGCGTTGGCCTTTTTGAGTCAGTAGAGTTTGGAAACGAAATCAGGTCTAGCTGCTTTCAAACTGACAAAACTTGAGAAGATCATGCATTGTTTTTTTAACTTTATAGAAGATCCCTGCGGAGGAATATTTCTGAATTTGCTTCACTAAACCCAAAGTGCCTATTTATAATAGAATAACATTCTAGGTCATTAAAATATGTGTCAAATAAATGAATAATGAAAGCAAAATCCAAGTGAAAATAACTAGTAAAATGTCACCTTAAGTCAAGCAAGCCTCAAGTCTCAAGAGCCCACTGGAAACGTAAGCTAGAATTAGGCATATTTACTATCTAAAGAAAATAACATTGTTAGAATGTTGTTATTAGAATTGTTAGAATATTTTGAATATATTTAAAGGAAGATGGAAGTTAACTGAAAGAAAAGAAATTGCCTAAACTATTCTATTTCTGTTTCCTGAGTAGTATTTGAATACCAATAGAGTTCAGACCAGCAAAAGAAATGAGCTGCACCAGGATTTTCAGCCAGGGGCAATTTCCCCCCTCAGAGTGTATTTGGCAATGTCTAAAGACATTTTGGGTTGTCACAGCTTGGAGTGGGAGGTACTATTGGTATCTCATGGGTAGAGGACACTGGTACATAAGGATAAATATCCTACAGTGCACAAGACAGGCCCCCACAACAAAGAATTATCCAGCACAAAATGTCAATTGTGTTAAGGTTGCTAAACCCTGAGCTAGACCACAAGGGCAGTCAATGGTGAGACTTCCCATCACAATTCATGCAGCAAAACAGGCTGGATTAAGGTAAAAAATGATGTTAAGTTTACAATGGATGAAGTCATAAGGAAATCCAAGTTTAGATTACAGTCTTCTTGTGTCAATCAAGTTATAATTCTGGTATCAAAAGGGACATTTTCGGGCATTAATTTGTTTTGTTTTTTTGTTGTTGTTGTGGCTGCTGATGTTGTTTAGCCTCTAAACTGTTGTTTTTTTTTTTTTTTTAATAGCAAATCCTTAGCCAAAGGGGCATGATATAAATCTAATCATGAGGAAACATCAAATGGACCCCAACTGAGGTCACATTCTACCAAACATATGGCCTATATTCTTTAGAAGTGTTAAGGAAGGACTAGGGAAATGTTCCAAACTTAAACAAACTAAAAAGACACAACTAAATGCAGTGTGCAATTGCTTTTGCTGGAGAAGACATTGCTGGGAAAATTGGGAAACTTGAATTGGTTCTGAGAATTACAAGGTAGTCGTGTTTCAATGTTAATTTCCTAATCTTGATGCTTATCACAGTTATATTGAAGAATATCCTTGTTTGTAGGTAATGCACAATAATAAGGAACTGAGATGATGGGACATCTGATTTGACACCCTGCAGTGGTTAGCACGGGGGAGCTTCTGTACTGTACTTGCTATTTTTCTGTAGGTTTGTGATTGTTTCCATTTTCTTTTTTTAATAAGCAAAACAAATGCATTTTGGGGGAAACAAAAAGTCCATGCATGTGCTAGCCAATAAATGTTTTATTTAAAAATACAGAGACATTATATTTTATTTGGGAGAGTATATACACGATCCCTACTAAATCTATATGATAACCTTTTATATCTTTTATGGAAGAAGGTAGGCTATAAATATACACATACATATACAATTTTGGCATTCTGACCTGCAGAGAACATCTTACTAAATTTTGAGTTTAAACGGAGTAATAGTCCTTATTTATTTGGCCATGTGAATCCATTAAGTCCTTTTAGAATAACTTCAACTCTTTTTCTTATTAAATATGATGTATACTTATTGTAGAAATTTAAAATCACACATTTGGGGCGGCTGGTTAGCACGGTGCTCTTAACAACAATGTTTCCGGTTTGATCCCCACATGGGCCACTGTGAGCTGTGCCCTCCACAACTAGATTGAAACAACTACTTGACTCAGAGCTGATGGGTCCTGGAAAAACACACTTAAAATAAATAAAAGTTTAAAAATAATAATAATAAAATAAAATCATACATTTAACTTTCTAAAGAGATAACCATTGTTAATGTTTTGGAATATAGTCTTCTAAATTTTCCAATGGAATCGTAGATATTTTTTGTAATGAATGTTTGTTTCCAGTTTTTCACTACAACAAACTGCTGCACTCATATAGCTGTGATTCATTAAATGTCTTCAGTTAAACACCCATGCTGAACTAATGCCACCTCCCACTATGGTAACTAGTCATATGTCAAACCCAACAATCTCAAACCTTCCAGAATAGTCAGTGTAGGGCAGCCAGTTTGTTCAGTGGTTAGAGCACAGTGCTCGTAACACTAAGGTTCCCAGTTCGATTCCCACATGGGCCAGTGAGCTGCACCTTCCACAACTAGATTGGACAGAATGACTTGACCTGGAGCTGAGCTGCGCCCTCCACAACTAGATTGAAAACGACTTGACAAAAACACATTGTTCCCCAATATTCCCCAATAAAAATTAAAAAAAAAAAAAGAATAGTTAGTGTATGTAAACAAAGGGACAGAAAGTAGGATTTCTCCCCTATAACTTGTGGGTCACACTGAGATGTGAGTTCTTTTTTCTTCCAGGCAGTATGTCCTCAAGAGGTCTGCAGCTAACATGGGAATCATGGGTGAGCTGTTCATTAATTTCCCCAGAGAAGGCACAGGGCTTCCTCCTTCCATGAGAATATTACATTCATTAGTTATTTAAAGAAGATAATATCAGACAAAAGTTTAATTGATCTCTTTTTAAATGAGTATAATTTAAAATTTCCCATAAAAACGTATCTTAAGTATAAATCAATGTTATATGAATTATAAATCACACATGGTCTGGGCTAGTCAATGCAAGTATTTCTAGAGAAGTGGGTGAAGATTTGATGTCACTAAGAGTGGTTAGCTTTCCACAAGAAAAATTTTATTTTATAACATGAACTAATCACAAGGGAAACATGGTGTAAAACAATGGATGACTCAGAGCTAATCCAATTCCTCTCTGAAATCAGCTTACAGTCCTTGTATTTATGGTGGAGGGGCATCATCCATCAACTCACTATTCCCTACAAAGGACAACCCAGCACATGTTAATAAAATAACATTGTTATATATCACATATAGTACATACAATATATAATATTAATATATTATTAAAATAATAAAAAATATTTTCTGAGTTTTAACAAGTTAAAATGTCTTTGAACATGGCTTACTTTTCTTGACTCTGATATTATATGTGTGGGTCAATTTCTTTTTTATTTCATAGTGAATTCTTTATACAAGTCAAAACTATCAACTATTAAAAAAAACAAAGTAAAAACTTATTTCATGAGCTTGCACCTTGTTTTCTAAAACCTAAATATCTGAGTTTCAAATAAACCCAAATTTTAGATGACAAGTAGACATACCATGTCTTAAGGAAAAATTCAAAAATAGCATGATTATATCTATAAAATAATAATAATAATTGGTATACCATGCATATAAAGCATTTAGCATAGTTGCTGATATGTTGGGAACAATAAAAGTAACTATGATTATTATTATTCTGTGATTTATTTTCTTTCTATATCCAGTAACTATAACAATTATATGAAAATTAACATTAATGCATTAATGATTGTCATATTCACAAGACAGTTTATAGATCAGGTCATATTGCTGTCATTATTCATAATTTGTCCTTCAGTTTAATTGGGCTGTAAGTAGAAAATACATAAACAATTGCTTCTGTAGTTAAGTCCAGATCATAAACAGCATAGAGGATTACATATAACCTTCAGTTTGGTGTGAAAAAAATTAAATAAATCAACCACTATTAGTAAGAAAACTAAGCTGGGTAATAGAAAATAATTACATACCATCATTATATAGACTCGTTTCAAGAATATTTTAGAAAATGTGTCCAATCCATTCCACATGCATATCTTAAATCCACATTTTATAACTCTCCTTTTAAATAAAGCACTTATGAAAAATTTCTGGAATTTAGCTGAGGATTTTATGTGGCCAAGATTTTGACCTTTTCTTAGTATATTAAACACCATTTACAATCATTGTACTCACACTAAATTCTTCCAATCTCTTAGTAGACACTATTCCCCCTTAAGGCACTAAATTCCAGAATAGAAAAACACATATTAAAGACTGAGAGTAAGTCAGACCATCTTCCTATTCCCAAGCATATGGTTTGACCCCCACACTGATTGGTCATTTGTATTTCAAATTCTGTTCTGTTTTATAACAATCTAGAAGAAATGGCAGGTCCTTCCTCCCAGGTGGCTATTTCTCAGAGACTGATTGGGGTTAACAGCCTAGATTGGAAATTGATAATAAATCTTGAAGTTGAAGGTATATTATTGATAACAAATTATCCCTTGTGAATAACAACTTTCTCTGCAACAGTAATAAAAGCATCTTGATTTGTGTAGCTTTCATGTACATTAATGTTGAAAGATGCTCTCAGACTGGCTGAAGGAGAAGAAATAACAGAAAGAGGTTTCTGAAAAGAATAAATTAGGAAAGAATGAGGAGTAAGCCCAAGAAAGCATTGAAAGTTAATTAGAAAGACTGATGGAAAAAGCCCCCATGTGAAGGAGGGGACAAAATTTACGTATATAGAGTCCTGAACCCAGATACTATATTTCCCCCAAAATAAGACCTAACCAGAAAATAAACCCTAGCATGATTTTTCAGGATGACATCCCTTGAAAATAGACCCTAATGTGCCTTTTGGAGCAAAACTTAATGTAAGACCTGGTCTTATTTTCAGGGAAACACGGTAGTAAGAGAAGAAGGGGAAACAGAATATCCACAATCATACTATGACTATGTAAGGACACGAGAATATATTGGCTTGGCTGTTTGTAAAACAGAGAGCTAGGAATTTCCAGTCAAGATGGTGGAGTAGATAAATGCTGTGCTTACCTCCTCTCAGACCACATCAATTAAAACTAAACTACAGAACAACCACCATTGAGAATCACTTGAAGTCTAGCTTAACTGAAGCCCTACAACTAGAAACATCCAGAAAAAGCCGCCTCGAGATAGAAAAGAGGATCAGAGAAATGGAACACACTGATCCCACAACCGCATGTGATCATTAAAACTTGGGAGGGATATCTTGGCTGCAGAGGCCTCCCCTCCCTGGAGGAGCGAGGCCTCCCAGCTTACACCAGGATCCCCAGCCTAGGGTTCCAGTAACAGGGAGAGAAGTCCCCATAACTTCTGGCTATGAAAACCAGCCAAGACTGTGGCTGAGTGAGCTAGAGGGCAACTGCAGTCCTAGGTGCTCCTCTTAAAGAGCCCGTGTATGGACTTACTTGCTGGTGGACTCACTCATTCTGAGCTCCAGAGCAGGAGCAGCAGCTCAAAAACTAGAAACCACCAGGGCTATTTAGGGAGGAAATGAATTGTCTGGCTTCAGTGCAAAAGCTGGAGGGGCATCTTTCTCCCAGATGGAGGAGCTGGAGGAAGCCATTGTTTTTTTGTGGCACCCTCTCCCTCCCTGCATGCAGACACAGGCAGACACCATATCTGAGTCTCCATCAAACAATCACTTTTCATCTGCCCCACCCTACTGATTCCCTGAGACCCCTACCCCACCAGACTTTCAGATACACCCAAGCCATTTCCAGTGGCTTTTCCATACCCTCTATCTTAGCTCATTCTGCGGACTTTCATAAAATTTCTCAGAAGTTCACAAAACCCAAAGAAGCAGTATCTGGCTTTGGTGTGTCCCATACCTCTGGCTAAGCCCACTAGTGGCAGCTGGCCTCGGTTCATGGCTTGGTCTTTTAAGGCACCTCCAAGTCCAGTGCAAGTGGCAGCGATCTGTAGACTATTTTGTGGCTCATACCAGGTGGCCTCACGTAGGGTACAAGCTGTGGCTAAATTTGGCCTATAGTGGGTTCCCTCCCAGGAGGCCCCAGTACTGGCATGCCCTTTGGCCAGCTTTGGATAAAGCCTGAGCATCACCCAGCAGCCTCCAAGGATGACATACTCAAAGGGCAGACTGGGCAGGCACCAAAGCCCTGCTAAAGCAAACACTGCTCTGTAGTGTTAGCCCCTGCACCACAGCTCCTCCACTGTAGTCATGGTGAGTCCTCACAACCAATCAGCTTGTGAGTCAATCACTTCCACTGATGTGCAAACAGCAACCATGGCTCAACTACAATGAGCGGGCACACACAAGACCAGAAAGCATAGCAGTCCTACCTAACACATAAAAACAAACACAGGGATGCAGCCAAAATGAGGAGACAACTAACATGTCCCAAATAAAAGTACAAAACAAAACTCCAGAAAAAGAAGTAAACAAAATGGAGACAAGCGATCTACCAGACACAGAGTTTCAAACACTGGTTATAAGGATGCTCAATGATCTCAGGGAGAACTTCAGCAAAGAGATAAAAAACATAAAAATGGAGATACAAAACATAAAAAAGAACCAGTCAGAAATAAAGAATACAATAACTGAAATGAATACATTAAAGAGAATCAACAGTAGATTAGATGAAGCAGAGGATCAAATCAGTGATTTAGAAGATAAGGTAGCAGAAAACACCCAATCACAACAACAAAAAGGAAAAAAAAGTCAAAAAAAAAAAAAAATGAGGATAGTTTAAGGGGCCTCAGGAACAACATCAAGCATACCAACATTCACATTATGTGGTACCAGAAGGAGAAGAGAGAGCAAGAAATTGAAAACCTATTTAAAGAAATAATGAATGAAAACTTCCCTAACTTGGTGATGGAAATAGATACACAAAGCCCAGAAAGCACAGAGAGTCCCAAACAAGATGAACCCAAACAGGTCCACACCAAGAAACGTCATAATTAAAATGCCAAAGTTTAAAGACACAGAGAGAGTCTTAAAAGCAGCAAGAGAAAAGCAGTTAGTTAACTGCAAGGGAGCTCCCATAAGACTGTCAACTGATTTCTCAACATTTGTTCTTTAGTGGAATCTAAAGAACAAAATAAACAAACAAAACAAAAAACAAACTCATAGATACAGAGAACATTTTTATAGCTGCCAGATGGGATGGGGATTGGGGATAAATAGAAAAGATGAAGGGATTAAGAAGTACAAATTGATAGTTACAAAATGGTCATGGGATGTAAAGTAAACCATAGAGCATATAGTCAATAACATGGCAATAACTATGCATAGTGCCAGGTGGGTACTAGACTAGTCAAGGGGATCACTTGTTAAATTATATAAATGTCTAAGCATTAGGCCGTACACCTGAAATTAATATAAAATACTATTGAATGTCAAAATAAATAAATGAAGTGTTAAAAAAAAAAAAGAACTGAGAGCTATACAAATGGACAATGTGATCACTTTGTTAAATAACACATTGTTAGTTAAATCACTCAGCCTAGCAGTCACCAAATAGAAGTTGGAAATAAAACACAGTTGTTGCTATTATTCATACTTACATTCTAATTAACAGAATTATATATAATGTTTGGGCTCACCCCTCTTTTTCTGTGGGTATGAGAGAAGTAAAGGGAACTCATTTGCTTGTGCCCAGTGTATGAAAAAAAAACACTTGGAAGAACAACCAAAGTGATAAAGTACCACTACTCATCTCTGCACATTCTTTGTGGGACCAAGATCTAGAAGGCCAGCTTGGTTTAAAATGCTTTGTGCCTACCTTCACTCTGGGTAACGTTTCAAGAGTGTCTTCTTCCAAAAGGGGGCTTCCCCAAGGAAAGTACAAGAATGTTAATGCACAAGGTCTTGGATGGTATTTCATTCATATCACTGCTCCCTACCCATTCACAAAATGTCCCTGCTCTAAGACCAGTGAGAAGCTCCTGGGCAATGTACCACCCCCCTCACATGATCCCTCATAAGACATATGCACACTACACACTATTCTATAAGTAGTCTCCCTCCATCCCCTGGAATAAGAGACAGAATTGATAAGTAGTGAACTGCTGGTGTTCTGAAAATCCCAACATCGGGAAGTGCCAAAGGCATGATGAAAGAGAAATCATAAACTCTTATACAACAGGTATCTTGGGAAATGACCCAAGACAGGTAATGTTCTGGATTTTAGGGAGCAATGCAGCACAACGCTGTGGCTTGTCTGTGAATTCATATGCCTGGATTAATAAGCTATATGACCTTGAGAAAGTCAACCTTCCTAGGTTTCAGCTTCCTCATCTCTCATTAAAAAGGGTTGGAGTCAATCATCTCTTAGTATCCATCAGTATCTAAAATTGTTATGTTTAAACAATTTTCTTTCATAGTAATTCATGAACATAGCATATTGCCCAAACTCTGAACTTTAGTCCCCATTTCCTGAATTAGTTTAACCTTAAAAGCCTAATGATCCTGAGCAGTTTTATGAAGTGGTGATCAAATGCAAGGAATTCCTTGCTCCAGTGATCAATTTAATCTACCTTCCCTGTGGTCTCCCAACCTCATGATCCAGTCGTAAATACAAGGGGTGCCAAAAAAAAAAAAATGTACACACATTTTAAAAAAGGAAAAAACTGTATTAAAATTATCAATATTTACCAATAACAAAAGATGAATCCAAGAAGTCACGTTTGACTTCTGCAATCTCAAGGGGTTTGCAAAGTGGTTACCATCAGCGTGATTCTAATACAGATTTTTCCTTTCTTAAAGTGTGTATACATTTTTTGGCACCCTCTGTATATCCATTTGGGTTATGAGATTATGTTTTGATAATAATGTTACTCAGGAAATACATTGCCATTAAGACACATTTGGCATCTCAATGATTAGGCAGAATAGACTACGCAGCCTTATTTCAACAATTCTAATCAAGCAAGACCTCTCCTAGGAAATCCTATCAAGCTACTGAGGAAAAAGCATGTGAACTTTTTCTTTTCTTAATTAGAGCCACTCAGTCTGCCAAACTTTTAAAAGTCAATGGACAATATTTGAGAACAATAGGAGGAAGAGAAAACAATGCATTCCCAAAAGCACCACATGTGTTTTGACTTCTCTATTTTTCAAAATGGAAGTGGACTTATTTTTTCTCTGATTATAAAGATTTTTACCACATACTGTCGAACTGCTTTTCAGGAAACTTGTCCTAGTTGATTTTCCCACCAGCAGTATATTGTGTGTATTTCCTCACACCTTCACCACACTGGGTATTGAGTTCTTTTGAGTCCTTGTCAATATGTTGGTTTAAATAATACTATCTTCTTTTAATTTGAATCTTTAATTATCAGTGATATTAAATAATTTTTCATTTTTGCTTATTACAAATTATTTACATCATTTGTCCATTTTTCTGTTGTTCTCTTTTTTGCTTTATAAATTTAAAAGATCTCTTTATATTAAGGATAGTTGTCCTTGATTGTTTTTATTACAAATATCTTTGTCCAGATTGTTGTTGGCATTTTAACTTTGTTCATGAAAATTTTTTTTCTGTGTAAAAGTTTCATTCAGTTTTTCTGAAGTTAATACTTTATGGCATCAAATAGTTTAATCTTTTGTTTTACTGCTTTTTGTCTGGATTACGAAGTTTTTTCACATGTACTGTACATATATTTTTGCAAATATTTCACTTTCATTTTTTTTACACTTAAATTTCTGGTGCATGTAATATGTATTTCAGTGTAAGGTGTTATGTAAAAGTTTAATTTTTTCCCCAGTTATTTCAACCCCATTAATTGAAAAATCCATATTTTCTCTTCTGATTTGAAACGTCTCTTGATTCTAACACTAAATTCTAATATGTAAAAGTTTATTTGTCTGGACTTTCTACTATTTTTCCTTGATCTCCTCATCTGATATGAACTGACTCTGAAACCACTATCAAAGTGTTTCAATGAGTGTGGTTTCAAAATTTCTTTTAATATGTGGTCAGGCAATGCTCCCAACTTATACTTCAAAAATTTCCTGGCTATTTGCACAGGTTTCTTGCTCCAGCAGCAGTTAGGCAGTTGAAGTGTTGAACACGTTCTCGTATATAAGTATTTTTTAAAGTGCACAAACTTGTAAAAATCCTAAAGCAAATAATTTTATAGAAAGTATCTATCACCCTCTTTTAGACATATTAAGAATGGTCACTGTTTGGAAGAATACTCAGAGTGTGGGTAGTGGTGAGAGTCAGGAATTTTCTAGCCGACAAGATGCATATTTGGCTGGCTCCTTATAGCCACTACTGATTTAAGTATGAATGAAAATATATGTATATAGTGCATTCTCTTCATCACATTATTTTTAAAATCATTAAAATTATCATGTAAGTGGAAAGAATGCAACTTACAAGTTCCCTACCATTTTTAAAGCTATTTGGACTTGTTGCACCAACTCAGATATTCGAATGTTTCAATCACATTCATTTCTGTTACATTCCCTTAGACTTTGTTTGTCAGGCTCTATCTCAGTTTCAGAATCTACAGTCCCCCTTTCCCACAGCAAAAGTCACTTCATCCCATCTATGATCTGTGAATCAATCACGGATGACTTAAAACCAAGTGAGTCCTCCTAAAATACCGTTTACTCACCAGTTACATGGCATTGAAATTGCCATTGTTTTTACCTGTAGTCTCTGTTAGAGAGCAAAGATAATGTAATATTCACCATTGTATCCCAATCCCTAGCTCAGTGCCTGACACATATGAATCTCAATAAATATCTAATGAATGGGCAAATGCCACATTCTAAAGGTGAAGCAGGAGGGACTGAAGAGCTCTAGCCCAGTACTAATTTAGTAGCATCTTAGTTGTTCATCTTAGTTTAGCAGCATCTTAGTTGTTCATCTTAGTTGACAATGCACTACAATTTGGGCATCTCACCCAGAGTCTCTAGGACTGCTCCTCCTCCAGAACTATCCTGTCTCTGAATCCTACCTCCCTGCTCTTCTCCCTCACCCAGTTGACAGGATTGCCCAAACGCTGATTCCTTGCCTGTTTCAAAACACAGCCATACTCCACTTGCCTGGCAAGACTCCCCAGAACCTCATGTTAGACCTTCAAATGCCAGCTGCTAACTTGGACCACTCTTTGTCGTCTAATGCCATACCATTTTGATCCTGTGTTCTACTTGCTCCCAGTTCAGCACCAGTCTAGTCCTTCTTCCAGCTACATGAATGAATGGGCCCTACCTGACTGAGCCCACAACATGTTCTTCAAGATGAGCAGACTGGGGCCCGGCCTGGTGGCTCAGGCGGTTAGAGCTCCATGCTCCTAACTCCAAATGCTGCCAGTTCGATTCCCACATGGGCCAGTGGGCTCTCAACCACAAGGTTGCCAATTCGACTCCCGCAAGGGATGGTGGGCTGTGCCCCCTGCAACTAGCAACGGCAACTGGACCTAGAGCTGAGCTGTGCCCTCCACAACTAAGACTGAAAGGACAACTTGAAGCTGAACGGCACCTTCCACAACTAAGATTGAAAGGACAACTTGACTTGCAAAAAAGGCCTGGAAGTACACACTGTTCCCCAATAAAGTCCTGTTCCCCTTTCCCAATAAAATATTAAATAAAAAATAAAAAAAGATGAGCAGACTGAGAAGATCTCACTCTATAAGCAGTTACTTTCACACAACCCAAATCCTTTTAAGTTCTCAGACAATAGTAATTGAAGTTCAACTTCTATGGAAGTGTCAGAGAACAGAAAATGAAATAGTAATCAATATATAAATCAAATCGTAGGATTTTAACCATACTTTCACAGTACATGGAAAAACTAGAGCTCTGTTTTTTCTCTAATCTCTCTCTCTCAAAAGAACTTCATTTCTCAAAAAATGACTTCTTTCTCAAAACTCTCCAGTTTCTGAGAAACCACAAGTCCCTTTCATCTGGTTTTCCCCCTTGTCCTCTCCTTTATTTGAGCTCAATATTTCACGTGTTCTTTTTGGTGAGATTCCATCACAATACATCACCAGGAACACATGTGTTCCCCTGAGACTTTATTCCCTGGAAGATGTGAATAGTGATGTAAATAACAGCATCATTGGAATTTGGAAGATGTGATGCAGGAAAGAAAGTGAAATAAGGCAAAATCAAGCAACTATCATCAATATTTCCCTTTGGGGTAATGTGGGTGGTATAGATGCTGATAGGGAACTTCCATGGTATCCATCAGCTGTAGCTGTCAGCAGAAACATTAATTAAATGGCAGCTGTTGCTTTACCACTTGTAGGGGGAGTGGAGCAATCCCAACTCCAAAATAGATTTCTGAGGACAAGAACATTTCCAGCTAATAAACTACAATAAAAGCCTGGAAGTGTTTTTTGTGTGTTTTTTTTTCCATGAGTTTTGGGGCGTATGAGTGAAAAGAGGAGGGGTGAATATTTTACAATTACACTTGTGTCAATAGTTATGTTTTATACTACTATATTTCAAGGAAGCGTTCTAGTCTGCTATTGGAAATATGTATATATCATGCCAATCATAGCTATAGAGTCCAGCTTCCATTCACTTTTTAATACATTGGTTATTCTCTGATGAACTCCAATGAACATTTAAAATGTTTGTTGATTTTTAATTTGTATTGTTATAAAAGCAATATGTGACCATTAAAGGTTTAAGAATAGTGAAAGCAGAGATATAATCACCCATGGTCACTGATTGTTAGTCTCACGTTTATGTTATATATATATACATATATATATATATATATATATATATACACACACACACATATATATGTATATATATATATGTGTGTGTGTGTGTGTGTTTGTTGGTTTTTTCAGTCAAATTAGTGGAAACTGGTCAATGTTTACTTTCTCATTTGCAGGACATTTAATGGATTCAATTTAACAAACATTTATTGGGCACTTATTTTGTGCAATATGATTTTAAAAATAGTCCCAAATAATTCCTGAATCTATTTATCATGTTCTTTTAATTTACCCATAAACATTTACTATAGAATCATTATAATAATATCTCACTTTTTGTTTAGTTTCTAGTGCTTAGAAAAATATGTCCTATATTATTTGCCATTGGTGATTTTCATCTTGGTAAAGTTCATTGAAACAGACAACGCATATAGATTTTCCCCTAGGTCTGAAAAAGCCTGCTCTGTAGAATTTGAGACTTACAGGATTAATCAGGAAATTAATTCCATAATGTGACGTAAAAATACAGACTTTAAAAGATCTTCAGAGTACATTGACCTCACTGGCCAGTCAGTTCCATAGGACAGGCCAGCTTGTTTCCAACGCACCTGCTACTATAGGAAAAACAAAATTGTTTCTTCCTGTTGTTGCTAATATCATGAGAAGTTAGGGGTTGGTATGAAAGTCCCGACAGGGAAATCCCAGGGAAAATAGTGAACCCAGCCAAATTCACAGGACTAAGGGAAAAATCAAGGGTCTGAACAAGAGAGTAGAGTTTGTAGTTAGAATTTCCCTGGAAAGATATAAATAATATGTGCCCCAAAGTAAGGTAGAAATATTATAATGGTCCAGAAGGGAAAGGACAGACAGGACATAAGAAACAAAGGCACTGGGGGAAATGAAGCACCTTGTAACGGTCTCTAAGAGAATGAATTGCCTCCAATTGGCCCACTTATTCAGAAAATGGAGAAGGCAAGGATCTCTAGGCAAGCTGATAACACAGTTAGTGGGAACCCAGAGCTCAATGGCCAGCTGCCCAAAGACTGACACTGAAACAGGGAAGCAGCTGCCATTCAACACCTTATATTCTCAGAATTGGCTCCAGAACAGCAAATGGGGTTAAGCACAAATTGAGAGTCCAATTGCCTGAACTCAAATCCCAGATCTGCCACCTGCTTGCTGAGGGCCATGGACATTTCCCTCAGCCTACTTACCTGTAAAATGTAAAGTATATGAATATCTGCCTTATGGGGTTGCTAATACTTAGAAAGCAATGATTAAATATTAGCTACATTGTTGTTTATTATGATCACCTGCTAGAAAAGGTAATAGCTTAAGACTCAGAGGACTTTGTAACTTCTGCCAAGTGACTTCTCTTGCCTCTTCCTAGTACCTTCCTCTTTAAAATGATGAGATTGTACTAGATAACTGATTCCCAACCCTGGATGCACATTAAAATCACATAAAACCTTGTAAAATAGACCGATACCTGGGCACCTACTCAGGCCAACTTGAATTAGAACCTCTGGGGCACAGCCTGGGCACCTGCATTTTTAAAGCCTCCCAGGTGATTCTGCTGCACAGGAACTGTTGAGAACCACAAGACTAGATGATTTGAGAGCCCCACATGAGCTCAGAGTCTAGAGGTTTCCACCCTCTCAGTTTCCCACTGGGTACGGGTGTCTCCAGGACCAAAGCTGTACGTACAGTCATCAATAATGTGAGACTCAGAGCCTCCGTTTGCCTTAAAATCAGCCCAGGTGCAGAGGTGCTAAGAGATTTAGGAGCTCTTGCAGAATGTCTTAGAAAAACCTTAAATTAATATGATAAGCTATTAATATCTTCCATTTAAGAGGCATTAGCAAAAGATTAATGTGGAAATTTTCAGTTTTGTTGCCAAAAGAAATATAAAATAATTGAATGAGAAAAAAAAAATACTTCCTGGAGCCAACCAGTCAAGCCCTTTGTCTCCAAAGGATATAACACTAATTCTTTCCTTTCTTTGCACTGTTACACCTTTTTGCATAAAGACAGGAAAGGACAGAGGGAAATTCTGAGTTTATTTGTTGTAAGAAAATCAGGAGTGATCATGTGAATGAAACGGAGGGGCTTGATGAAATATAATACATCAATCCTTTATTTTGGATTAAAGAGGTCCATACCACAGAGCAAAGAGCATTTGCTTCAGGAACATGTTTAGCCTGTCAGGTAAGTAGTAGTATAAGCTCTGTGCATTGACCAGTAATGAGTGTAAAAGTGTATCGGGAAGGGTTAGGGTATGCGAGTATGTTTATGACAATATACCGTTTCAATTCCTAGCATAGTTTCTCAGAGGGTAGAGATTCATTCTGTTATGTGTTCACTTCACATGAAACGTTCACCTTCCTGGGATATTCAATACCACCACCTGAGATATTTGATACACTGAAAAAGAGGAGTATTTACTGCCACTGGCATTAAGAAAAAGCATTATCTGCTCCATCAAAATTTTATTAGAACTGCTCTCCTTTTACTTTAGACAATTGCTAAAGTTAAATGTTATACACGTAAATAGAAACTCAAAAATTCCAATTATAACCAAATAGACAGTTAGCATCATTACAGGTAACTCTTGGTTAACAAAGATAAAATAATTAAAATGTCCAATAGAACATCTCATACCATTGCTCCACAGTAGCAAATCACTAGCTGAAAAATATCAGGTAATTTTCCTTAAACTATAGCGAGCTCTCCACTTTTTATTTGTTTGTTTGTTTGTTTTGTTTGTTTGTTTTGAAGGAGCAACGTGGTCAGATTGACCACTCGATACCTAAACAACGTCGTTGGAAGCCAATAAGAGCTCTTACGTGAATGAGACCATCTGTCTGCTTCCTCACTGCCTCCTCCAACCAATATACACACACCACCAAAGGCTACTTTAAGGAATATTGCTACCAACAGCTCGAATAAGTATGTTGTAGAACTCCCTCTTGAACCTACTAAACAAACTGAATGCTTATGACCCAGGCAGAGATCTGCAGAGCATTTCAAATGTCACAATAGAAGGTGGGGTTCTCAGTTGTCAACAGGAGCTACAACAGACCAAAACCCTGATGGTATCAAAGGATATGGCTACAGTAGTAGCCCTAACAGCACATAACTTCGAATATCCCATGGCATCCTCTCCCAGGGAATCAACTCATTAATGCAGAAACCGGGAACCACATTGCTCTATCAATAACTGGGGAAGAATGGCTTCTGCAACCCGGTGCCCCAGGCCTAGCTCTTCTTGAGGTGCCCAACTCCACTGGCCACTGAAACTTCTGGTTCCACTTCGGAACCCTGGACAAGAGCCCCAGTTGGCCTTGAATCTCTCTGTCTGTTCTTTGCTCTTACTGAATCTTTTCAGACTGTAGTATCAGCTGACCCCTGCAGTGTTACATCCAACACCTTTCATTAAAACATCAGAGTCATCTGGGTGGTGGTCTTCCTTGAACAACTGCCTCCACTACAAGAAAGTGGTTGAAAACATGGGCTAAATAAGGTCAAGTTGCCTGGATCTAAATTTCAAATCTGCCCCTGGGCAAGTTACTTACCATCTATAAGATCCATCTTTCTAATCCATGAAACAGAGATTTTAAAAAGTGCCTCATAAAATTGCTATGAGAAGTAAATAAAATCATCGACGTAAAATGCTTGGCACAATGCCTGGCACAGAATAATCTCTAATATGCTAGCTATTATGATCATTTATATATACTAAATAATTGTATATAACTATATAATACACATATTATGTAGATAATATATGTAGCTATTATTATCATTATATTATTATATCATTACATAATAATTGGGATTCAGATGTCTCGGTCATTAGTAGGAACATAAGGTATGCAGGGCAGTGGTCTATGGAATAAACAGAATATAGAAGGCGGGGATACATTACCCAAAGTAGAGGAGCCCCTGAGGAGTGAATTCTACCAAAGCAGCTGGCTTCCTTAATTAAGGACCAAAGAAACAACAGGCTGTGATCAAAGCAGTTGGTTTGCTGGTGGCCAAACCAGATGATATCAAGACAGCATGTGAAAATCAAGCTCATGTGTAAGGCCCCTCCCTCATCCAAATACCAGGCTCCTCTTCAAGCATGTGTCACTTACTAAACAGTTAATGAAACACAAAGAGCCTTGCATACCTCCAGTGTCACATTTCAAGACTTATAGAATAATTAGGAAAAATCTGAGCTGGCTCTTCCTAGCTCTCCCTGTCAAGCAGACCATCTTTGTTTTCCATTAGTGTGTGTTGTCGTCACAGTAACTGCAAGGCTCCAAACACAGGCCAGGGGTGTCATTTCCTCATGTACTTAGGCTGCCACACTGAAATAGCATTATGAACTCAGCAATGCCTCTTCCTTTCCTGTTGTGCTGTCGTACCTCAGTCAAAGAAGCAGGGATGGGTTACTTAAGACATAAGTATATTAAAGAGATAAAAGGGAAAATAAAGTCCACTTATCCCTATTACTCTGTGTGTGTGTGTGTGTGTGTGTGTGTGAGAGAGAGAGAGAGAGAGAGAGAGAGAGAGAGAGAGAGAGAGACCTTATTTTTACAAAGCTCTTTTAGATAAACAAGGCAAGTTGGCAATAACTTGATTATCTTGGTGATGTCAGCAGTCTACTGTTTTCAATCAAATTGTCTTCTGGCTTTAAATCTTTAGCAGATCACTTTTTCAAGAATGGATTTGGCTAACTCTGATGTGTCCATTTTATGACTTTTTTACACCTTTTCCTTACAAAGATCCATAGCAGATAATTATTTTTTTTCAAAATAACTTGGGAAGATTGCAGTTTATAATTATTGCAAGAAGAAAAAAAAAAACTGTTTTCAAGTGTAGGCATATAAGGTCCTCGGCTAACGAAGCAACAATCATAATTTTTATCTATGTGTTGGTAAAGGAGAGAGGTGACAGCATTTAACCAAGAA
This sequence comes from Rhinolophus sinicus, assembly GCF_036562045.2. NCBI lineage: Eukaryota > Metazoa > Chordata > Mammalia > Chiroptera > Rhinolophidae > Rhinolophus > Rhinolophus sinicus. Next base: position 113,169,433 of record NC_133755.1, read on the forward strand.
AGCAAAAACAGAAAATCCCTGAACCTTCAGGATTCAATTAAAGTCAGATCACTTGAGATAAATTCTGCATTAGCTTTAAAAATTCTTTCTAGTCTGCCTTTCATAGACCTGAGAAACACATAAATCACCCAATATTATGCACATTGACACTGTTTCCCAAAAAGGAAAAGCAACGCCACCCTTCTTTTGACTTTCCAGTTCTGCTGCAGCTTAAATAAAGCTCTCGGGGACTGTGGTGCTGGTTAACGTCATGTTTCTTCATTTCTCTGCTGGGACTTTCTCAAGTTCTGCAATCAGCTGGTTAACAGCCAGCTAGAGCTGCTCAACTCAAGTCTGACTGTCCCCACTCTAAGTTCTTGTACAGCTCACTGCATGGTCTTTGAAATTAAACTGCCTCAGCTCCTGCCACAGGGAAAGTTGTATTCTGCCTGCAGCCTTGTCCCTTCTCTGATTAGCGAAAGAGTGGGACTATTTAAGGAGAAAGAAGAACATAATCCAATATATTTTCCTAAGGTTCCTATATTTTTGCCCTAGAACCTTTATAATGTATTTTGTAAGCCAGAAAAACATCGTATCTTATTTTCTTTCATTTCCTTTCTTCTTTCCTTCCTTTCCCTTCCTTCCCCTTCCTTTCTTCCTTCCTTCTTTCCTTCATTCCCTCTATCTTTCTTTCTACAAGAAGGTTTTCATTAAAGAAAGATAATCATAAAACTCAGTTTGCTTTATCTTTTAGAAACTCATTCTTTCAATTGAGAAAAACAAAGCAAAATTGAGAGATCTAAATCATAACTACCCTGCAGAAGATTTACTAGCACTAATGCTTCTATGAACATTCCCTGCTTGTGTTTCACATAGTTTTGTTAAATTAAATATACAAAACAGTATTCACCCCATAACATACACACACATATTTATGAGATAACGCTTTCTTTTTTGTCTTAGAATATACTTTCTTGTTATGTTTAAGAAGAATGAATAGGATTAAGGGCAACGAAGAGCAAGAATTCATTTCCATTTCGTAAGGGTAAAGCTAGCATGAGATGACCTTTTTTGGTCTTTTCATTTTTATCTGATACTAGGTTAGTAAACAAAAGGAAACATCTAAGGGAAGAAATAAAGAATGATAAATGTAATAATATATCCTTCCATTACCCAGTGTAGTCAGCTATAAAAGAGACACCCAAGCACAATAAACATACTTTATCTCCAACTACGAATATAGAAACCATAGAGTAGTCTATGCTGTGGGTGATCTCTTACCTTTTTAGTAATGATTCTATAAGACAGCAGACTGCTGAGTGATAAGGGAGGGTTTGAAACATAAATTCAATACTAAATTATTGACTGGCGTTCCAACTATGTCTGCCTAGAGTACCCAGCAGCAAAGTAAGTCCCAAACAGGATTCCAAGTTTAAACAATACATTCTTCTGCATTTTCTATGATCTACAAATTTGAGTTCACAGACTATCTGTATCTAAGAATTTTATGTGCAAAAAAAGATTAAAATAAACAATAACTACATTTAAGGTATGGTAATAAAGCAATAATACGTTAAATTTATTGAAAAGTCTACCAGACAACTGTAAGTTTTATTAAATCATTTAATCTTCAAAACAACTCTATGAGGAAGATAGTATTATTATCCTCTTACTATTTTCTAGACAAGGAAACTGAGGCACCGAGAGTAATTTGTCCGGGATCACGTTAAGCTGAAATGTGAATCCAGGCTCTCTGGCTTGCCTATGCTATTAGCCTTTCCTGCTTCCGCCTTCATATCAAGAAACAAGTCCTTAAATCTTCAACTCAGATTTAGGAAACAAAACGTATTTTATTAGTATATCTTTTGTGCTATTGCTATATATATTTAAAATAATTAATGTATAAACAAACTATGTTTCAGACTTTTAATGTCATTATTCTAACAAGTTGTTACCGATCTTTTTTCTCTTAAACCTTTCTGCTGAACTAGACCTCAATCTAAGCTTGCCCTCTCACTTCCCATGATGCTGCTTTACTAAAACCCACATGTTTAGAGAAATAAGATGAGACAAATCAGTGAAAATGTGGATGAAATAAACTCTGTAAAATCCTATTTCTTAGTGTACCTGTTTTATGAAGAAATGCTCGTCTTCCAGGGGAAAAAAAACAATTAACATTAGATTGGAATGTGTATTTTACCACAAAGTTTTGTTTCTAAAGAATAAGTGAAAATTATAACCACAGGGAAACCACTACTAAGTGAATATATTAAACATTTCACAAATTTCATTTGGAAAATCCCATAGTGATTCTTACTGAATATCCATTTAGAAGAATAATTTTAATTTCCTTGGCCATCTTAAAATGTAAAGAGAATGCTTTTCTTCTGATGGACACAGAAAAATTTTGCTTCAAAATCATGATTTATATTTTATTTTACACAGTAAAGGTATAAGTTTCATGAGTGACATTCACTGAGAAATGTCTCTTTTTCAAATATCTAGGGAGAAATTTAAAAAGGATCATAACATCATGTTTAAACATTTTAATGTTCAAGGTCAAATTCTAATCCATGATGACTAACAAATAGAAGGAGCCATAATTTAAATGAATAGTAGTAAAGGTAACTATAAATAGAATTTGGTACCAAAAGATGATAAAGGTATATGCGTCATAGTATTTAAAGGTCTAGGTGCATACACAAGTAATGTGTGTATACTTTATATATCCCCTTTCCACTTTAGTCTCAAGAGGCACATCATCTCTATAATCAGGTACATAAGCATAGTTACAATGACATGTAATTTTTCTGTGCATGGGAAAACTATGAAGAGTTTTCTTAAGAATTTTTTGAAGTAAAAGGCTATTAACCATACTTACAGTTGCTTTTCTTGATTTTTATGCTTATCTATACTTTCTTACATACTCATCGTCAGAAATCTGTAGCCAAAAATGTAATGGAACATTCAAATTTTGCATGGGGTTGAAAAGCTCCAAAGCCAAGTGATCTTTAGGACAATGCTCTGTACCTAATCATCTTCATAAAATTGTTCTGAATTTAAAGAGGCAAACCTTGTTCCAAAGTACCCTAATTCTGACAGAGCACCAAACTGTCTAAACTGAGAAGGAATCACTTCTAATAGGAATGGTCTGGGAAATCATTGTGAAAATAGATGACACTGATCTGAGTTTTAAAAATTGAACAAGGTCTCTACAGAAAAGGAGATAAAAGGTGTTCCAGACATGGGGAATAAAAGGGGCAGGGGTGGAACATTGAAATGTGGACTGACTCTGTGTGGTGAACACACATGTGATATATAGATGATGTATTACAGAATTGTACACCTGAAACCTATGTAACTTTACCAACCACTGTCACCCCAATAAACTTTAATTTAAAAATAGGAAGGAAAAAAATGTGCACTCTGTATGTGTTTGGAGAATGGCCCAAAATATGAAATAATCTGAAGCAAAGGGATGGACACTTGTTGTTGAATAGTGGGAGCTGATACTGGAAAAAGTTAAGTACGTGCCAGATGATGGAAGATTTTCAAAATACCCAGCCTAGGTGTTTGGCAGCAACTACAAGTCCCAGAAGATAACTGGAGTAGAGAGACAAACATAGCAATGCTTTAGGAAAATTAACCCCATGGTCATGGGCAAAACAGTTTGGATGGCATGAGGGGTTGGAGGAGCACTGTTACAAATCCAGACTGAGGGTGAAGGGAATAGCCTTAGTGCAGTAGAAGACATGGTAATGGAATCTAACCACTCTTTTGGCGAAGGGAGAAAGGAGGATTCCAAAATAACAGAAATGTGAACTTGAGTGAACAGGAGAGCAGAATCTGTATGGTTTGTGGAGAGTTTGATTGTTCATATACTGGAGGAAAGCACATGGTCTAACCTGAGCTAGTTTTGATTCTCAAGGGTAAACTGACAGCCATAAAGACATTGATACTCAAAAGTTCAATTCATCAGGAAACATAGCTTTCACTCAGGGCCAAATGCTGCACTCGGTTATCTACACACTGTTCCACTAACTCCAAAAGAAATTACATGCCTAGAACTAATGGTCGATTTTGGCCTTACGCATACATATGTAAGCCAACAATGTGACCCTTCCTAAGATAAAAACAAGAAAAATGTAAAGCATTTAGTTCTGACTATTCAAATCTCAAGAAGATATTTCATCACCGCTAAAGCACCAGGAGTTTCATTCTCTGATACCCAAGGTTACCCGAGTGCATTTTATACTATTACCTGTATACATTCATTATATATAATTAGCTAATCATATCATCAGAATTATGACACATAATACATACTAAAATGTATATACTAGTTCATTTTCCTGAACATATGATACATAAGCTTTAATTAGTTTTTCTTAAAACAGGAATATTTACTGAAAGGGCTGATACATTCTTATTTGTCAACACACAATTTGTTTAAAACTGATTTTGGGTAAATTCTTCCTTTAAGTTGATAAAATAAAATAATTCCTTTTAAAATATTCAACTGTATCTTCCCTGATATTATCCTGAGATTAGAGTACTCATTCAAATTATCACGTTGATTTCAAGGAACAAACTTTTTATACAAATCCAACCCAACTACAGACACCAGGTGTCAACACTAACTACATCACCAATGTAGTCATAACTTTTGTCGGATTCAACGTGAACTTGATAACTCTAAGCAATTCTGAGAAAAGTACATGGCAATTCATGGAAGGAGAGACAATATAGTAACAGACGAAAGCAGGATTTTCTTCACACTATAGTAAACACACTCATACACACATCTATGCAACATAAGAAAGGATTTTTTCCTAATAAATTCAATGCTAGTTTTAAAAATCAGAATCTGTTTTATCTATATGCAAGCAATTAATCAATTTTTTTAAAGCACACAAAATAACTGTCCCCTGAATAGTTTGTATTCAACAACTGCAACGTAGTGATTTACTACCAGGCATACTTTGTGCCTAGTCGGAAGCGTTTGGGGTGACTGTAATGTAACGAGGTCAGAACCAGCACACGGTGTACCAGTGTAATCAGAGAATCAGGCAGAGGGAAAAGCAGATAGCAGCAAGTCAAAAGTACAGCAGTACAAACACCATGCAGGACTTTCCTCCCATTTACCACACAAGCTACTCAGCTATTTCAATAAATGAGTTATTTTGCTTCTAGGAAAAATATCCATCCCTTCTATTGGTTAGCCATCCTAACTGTGAAAGGAGCTGTGAAATTGTCCTTTGTCTTATTTGTTACCTGCCGAAGAATTAACTTGGCAGAAATATTTTGATACCTATTAAAACATCATAACAATCTTTGTGTTTAAAACAGAATTGGTATAATTCTGAGAAAGACATGTTTCTTTAAAAATAATTCACAATGATTATCATAATTCCTAAGTGTGTTATCACACAATGGAACAGGAAGAATCAAAGGAGACAGACAACACAGAATCCGAGAGAACTCTCTTCTTGTGGAAGCAGAAATTTCTTAAATGAGTAAGTAGGTATTTATTTTGGTCTTACCTGAGGCAGCTCCTTTTAACCAAGGTGATGTCCTTTATGGAGGTAGCTTATCCTTTGAAGAACCCAGTGGCTTGTCCCACAGCCCAAGAGAGACTGGAGTCCTGGAAAACTATCCAGCCCAAAAGAATACAGAGGAAAAAGCTTTTCCCACTTTCTTTCCCAGGACTAGCCAATAGCTGAAGTCATGCAGGAAACCGAGTGGAGAGAAGGGGAAAGCAGCTTCTTCTCCCTGAAATCCCGATCAGCAGAAATTGGAGGCTGTTGTGTATCTCCCACCCAGACTTTTGTTTAAAAGTTTTTTCAACTGTTGCTAGGTGTTGTTGGGTTCTGAGATTAGGTTTCTCGTCTTCTGCTCCCTTCACAACACCGTCAGAGCAGTGACTTTGTTGAGGAGCTGGCTTGCGCGTGCTATATTTAACCAGTGTTCTCAGCAAGTCAAGCCTGTCAACAGCTGAGAAGTTTGGAGCCGGCTTTACTCAGTTCCTCGGCAGCTGGGTTATCAGTGAATACAGCTCTGCTCACCCTGGAAAACACTGCGAGAAAACAGCAGTCCCTTTTAAGGACTTCTGCTCGTTACACAGAGGTAATTATTATTTGAAGCTCTTAAATACAGATTGTAATTTGGGACTCAGGTTTTAAAATCTAAAAAGAAACAGCAGTAGCTTGAGCAAAGCATTTTACCACTGCAATATTGTTCTCAATTCGGCTTTCTCAGATGAATGTTCTTAAATAAAAAGGTTTTTAAAAGTGTATCACAACCATTGGGAAAATTCACAATTAGAGATCATTTCCAGATTTTTATATTGGTGTGTTAAATTCGTAGCTAGATGCCTTCCTCAGTCAGATCACACTTGACCACCTTATATACCTGAATGTCCTGAAAGTAAGGTTACCATAAAGGAATGTAATACTATTTTTGAAAGGAGTAAAGTGAAGAAGGAAGATCTTAGCATTCTCACTCCGGTCATTCATTCAGCCTAAGAAATGGAATCTGCTCCAGGAAAACCAGGATGTGAGACACCTCTGGTTGTTGACAGCCTTGCCTCATCATTAACCCTCTAGTCTCCAGAAGCAGAGAAGAATCATGTCTACCCTAAACTCCAACATGAAGAATGTCTCAATATATTTTATTAGCTTTATTCTATGTAATAAAATAGTAGGAACCTGGCAAGATTAAGACTTATGAAAAAAATGTGTATTTAACTAACTAGCTCTTGGAACTGTCTTACTAATTACTTATTGAAATTAACAGTAAGGGAAACTGAGAGAGATCCTTTTAGCCACAGGTAAAGTAGGAAGGGAGACAGACAGACAGACACACACACACACACACACACACACACACACACCAATACAATATTAAAATACTAGAATATTGCCCTAACAAAAATCTCCTCAGTGCCATTATAAAGTGACTCCCCTCCCTGAAATTAATTTATCAGTTTAAAGATAACTCTTTTTGACATGCAAACTGAAGTCAGACCAAGAAGACATTTAAAGGCATGGATTTAATATTTGAAGTGTTGAATACTTACCATAAGTGGTTTATGTGCTGGATAACGCTAATGTCTCTGGGCAAGACTACTACTTCTCACAAGGTGTGAACGTGTGCTCGCAAGCGCACGTGTTCTTTTGAAAGAAATGACCCTCACCTACAAGTTTAGATGACCCCACACCTCAACACATAGGAAAACATCTCAGTTCTTCCTATCCCAGCCACCACAATAACAACATTCATTTCCCCCTTAATTTACTTACTACTGTTCACATATAAAATTGCATTTGTTCAGATTCCTAGACTTTCTGGATCTGGGCCAACGCTGATTAAAAAAAAAAAAAAGACTAGCATTAAGATGAAAGCCTTCTTATGTGAAATTAACTGACTCTTCTAGAACACTAATGGCTCTTTTAGAAACAATCTATTCACAGTTCCTAAAAGGTGGGTTCTGAGAGGAGGTGGAAGTGTGTGACTAGAATATGGGATAGTTCAGAACCACCAGGAGAACTTTTTTTAAAAATTATAAAGGTGTGGCGTCCAGAGAAATTATTGTTTGAAAAATGCTCACACCTCACACACATATCCCACATGCAGCAACAGCCCCAGGTTGAAAACCACTATACTAAAAAGGACTCCAGGAATGCATCACTTCACCCCTACTCAGAGTTCACTTTATAGATGTCTCCAATCCGAAATGAAGCTGAGCACCTTATCACTGAAGTCAGGATAACTGAGGGGAAATATCCCACTTTGCCTAAATAAGTCAATCGAGAGGGTGATAGTTATTTTTTCCCTGACTATCCGGACAATTAAGAGTTTTCAGTGGTGTTTTTTTTTTCTCTCTTTAATGAAAACCTAGTCATTCCCCGCCCCCCTCCCATTGTTTTCTTTCATCCTTGGATTAGCTCTCCATTGTTACTATTAGTTTACTTTAAACAATGTGGTGACAAGCAATAGCATACAGGATACTTCGCATAATTTAGTCTATTGCTACCTTCAGATTATGTTCTTTAATTATACTAGACATATGTGCATGTGTGACTCAGTAGCCCACAATACTCTGTCTCTTCTCATGCTCTCCATCTCCTCCTGCCTCGTCCCCTACACACACACACACACACACACATGCATTCTCTATCTCTCTCAGTAAAGTGAATTTATTCTGAAGGCTTTCCCCACAGGAATGATTATTCAGACAAAAGCATTTCCTACATAATCCACAGAGGAAGTAGTACCATTAAGAACTTCTAGAAATTTCTGTTTTGTATACAGTCAACAGGAATTGCTTTTTCAACACATATTGTTAATATATTACTGTTCAGCTGCATCTTTTTCCCACAGTCTTAAGTGTAAGTATTCTGAGAACCTCTGGTAAACTTACAACTAAAGCTGAATTTCCCAACTTCAAGAATTAGTCATGATGAAACTTTTTAATAAGTAGATTAGTGTTATGTCAGTGAGAACAAAGCAAATGAATTAAATGATAGTTGGCATATTATCTCTACATCCATTTCTAAAACCAAATTTTACCACATTGTTTATTTAAAGAGGTATAGTGATTTTTAAAGTTAAAAATTAAAAAGTTATTTAATATACCAATGAAGAGTAAAATAGACATTTGCTTCAAAATGATGTTCAGAGGAGGGGGGATCATGAGAGGAGTTTCCAAACAAAAATGCCCTCTTATTGCTTATTGCCTGACTCTGAGACTTAAATATAAGCTCCCAAGTAACACAGAATGTTTCCTATTTGTTCCTTCCTGAATACTCAAGTACCATAGTAAGTGTTCAATAAATAGGAATGATTGAATAAGCAAATGAACATATAAAAGATTAAAGAAAAGATGAAGAAAACTTTAGAGTATATTATCTATAAACTTACAGAAAATGCATTTAGGCTCTCTAGACAGAGTTGGGTCATTATTAGCTGCATATTAAAAATTGTAGAAGGAAACTCGTAGATTGTGAATTAATTTGAATTTTATTAAAATTTCTAAAGAAAGTAATAGATTTCAGGATAATAATAAAAACACCTACCAACACTAACTACATGTCCAGCAGAGTTCTAAGGGCTTAATACATACTAATCCACTTAATTTTCACAATAACCCAGTCAGGTAGGTATTATTATTATTCCCCATTTTACAGGTAAGAAAACTGAGGCATAGAGATAGTAAGTAACTTGACCAAGGTCATACGCTAGTAAGTAGCAGAACCAGAATTTGAACTAAGGAATCTGGTTCCAAAATTTTATGTTCTTAACCACTTAACTTCCTCTTACATTTAATAGTCACAGTAGCCTGTTCTTAACAATCACTGAGAATCAAAACAGCGACTTTGCTATATCTGAAAATATATGCTTCTAACCAAAAAATACAATTAAGAATCCACATCTTCAAGGCAAATAGAAAAAAAATGTGGTATAATTTCATGATCAGCATAGTAAAATAAAAGCTCATTGGAACTGAAGTCTTGTTGAATGCCAGAGAAGAGAAAATTGGACGAAAAAGAAGATAATTGCTTTGAGAAAAAAAGTCTCTTTTTAAGCAAAGGATATGAGCTATTCAGTATTCTCTCTAAAACAAACAATGCATGATGATTTATGACGAATGAGTTCACTGCTTAGTGATATTCTAAAATTACATTCTAAAAATATAATTTTGGTCCATGATATGATAAGCAATTTTAAAATGTTTATGAGCTGTGCATTCACAATCAAAATTTGTCAACGATGTAACCAACAACAAAGAAAAACACAAAACAATGGGGGTGGCGAGAATCATTATATATTAACTAATTCTTTGGTGTCAAATAATATTGTGCTACACTTACCATATTCAGGCTTTACAATTTGAAAATACTTGCATTTTCTATTAATCTAGCTACGCATCTAATTATATTTTTAAATTTTATTTTTCAATTACAGTTGACATAGAATATTAGTTTCAGATGTATAACACAGTGATTAAACATCTACATAACCCACAAAGTGATCGCCCTAATAAATCCAGTACCCCTTGGACACCACACATTGTCATCACAATATTATTGACTATTCTTCCTATCCTATACCCACATTCCCATGACTGTTTTGTAACAAGCAATTTGTACTTCTTAATCCCATCCCCTTTTTCACCCATTCCCAACTTTTCTTGTTACTACTATTAAGAATTTCAATGAATTTGCCTCAAGATAATGAAATAATTAAACAAACACAGCTGAATTTTGTCTGGCGTGGGTCTGGCATTCAGATTCGTTAATTGAATTCCTCTTAATATTTGCTCACAAGAAAAACAAAAAGGTCATCTTTGCATTATTCTTCAAAATGAACTATAGTTGTTTTACTTTGCATGCTTTTTCTACTCTTTTATCCTTAAAAATGTCTTAATTCTCCACAACATTACATCATTGCATTTGCTTCTGTAACTTTCTCCTGTGACATTTCCCTCTGAGCCATAGATTGTATTCGGGTTCTGCCTGGAAATGTTGCATGGTGCCAGGAAGAAATACTTTCACCATTAGGGTTTACCTGAAGAAATGTTCCAGCCATTGTGCTGCTGTTGACTTTAAGCTACAGGGAACAGAAATACAATTTTTGCATTTCCTTAGCTATATCTGGAATGTTACATCACTATCTGAAAATGTCTTATGGTAGAAAGAGCCCTTTGCTCTGAACTCAACTAGTGAGATTTTTTTTTTTGAATGATTTAATCCTTCTGAGACTATTTCCTCAATTGTCAAGTGCAGACAAAGCGTACACCACTCTGTACCCTCCACCACCACCACCACATCCACCACCACTACCTCTATCACCGCCACTGCCACCACCACCGCCACCACCACCACCATCACCACTGCCACCACCACTGCCACCACATTTGTTAGTCACAGTACATAAGATGATGGGGAGCCAGTGCCCTAAGAATGTGAGTGGAGTGTGAAAAGAAAGAGAAGGCAATTGCACTGTTGGGGCTCACTACCATCAATTTTCATTATTTAAAATAATTTTCATTGCCTAAAGTTATTTTTGTTACCTAAAATGTGTTACTTTTTATAAGCATTGTTTCTAACAAAACATAATTTATTATTTAGATTTTTATACATAATTCTAAGCTGTTGAAAATACTGTAAAATATGTAAAAATAGGAAAGCAGGAATGTTTCTTTTCAACATTAATTAAATTAGTTTCTAACCTTGCTAAAGGAAAAACAAATGTTACAGTTTCAAGGCCAAATTTTGCTCATTTATGCCAACAAATAGTATTCTAATCTTCTGTGTCTGCGTGTGCTTCGAAAATATGTCATCTGTAAAGCAAGTGCATTAGAATGTAAATTTGACCAACAGCATTTGTCAGAAAATGAACACATGCATTATGGAAGCCGTGTACTTAAGCTACACACCAAAACTATAAACCTCCAGATGTTTTCAGATTATAAATAAGTAGATGAGAATGAGAGGACAGGCTTTGAGGAGGGAGTTGACAATGAGTGGTGACAGGAGTAGCAAACAAGAGGATGATCCAACACCAGACCAGTTTCCTCAAGAAAACATGAATTCTATGTTTGCTTTTGTAGGAGTCAATCAAAATTTGCTATAGAATTTATGTAATAAATAAATGGGGAGTCTTTACTCTGTGTAAGGCACTCTAAAGCGATGGTTTTCAACTGAGAGCATTTCTGTCCCCCATGGGACATTTAACATTGTCTGGAGACATTTTTGTCACAACTGAGGATTGCTACAGGCATCCAATGGGTAGAGGCCAGGGATGCTATTAAATATCCTATAATGCACAGAACAACTGCTCAAAACAAAGAACATCTGGCCAAAATGTCAATAGTGCCAAGGTTGAAAAACCCTTATGCACTAGAGCAGGGGTGTCCAAACTGCGGCCTGCGGGCCAACTGTGGCCCATGATCCATTGTTAATTGGCCCGCGGCAAATTCCAAAAATATATTTAGTTTATTTAAATAAACCAGGTGAGGCAATAGGTACTTCACCTCGAGTGAGTGGCCCGGCTTGTGTATTTTATCGCATATGGCCCTTGGTGAAAAACGTTGAAAAGAGTTTGGACACCCCTGCACTAGAGGATTAAAACACGGTAATACAAATAAGAACAACCCTCAAGAGTATAAAGTCTGACAATGAAGATGAGGCAGATACACAACAAAATGGGCAAAGCAAGAGCTATAAGAAATATATGGAGGAAAATTTACTTATAGCTTTGGGGATCAGGGAAAACTTTGAAAAATAAAATTGTAAATATCCATCTTAGCTAAAATTTAAAGGCCCCGTTTAATTTGCTATACAAAGATAAATTAATAACCAAATATTTACGGAAAACACCCTCGTAGTCCTGAAACTCTATTAAATTTCGTGGGAAGACAAAGCTGAGTAAAACAGAGTCACTGTTCTCTGGAACTCAGAGCAAAGTTACATCTCCAATTCCCCATTAACATTATCAAGATTCACTTCTTCAAAGGTCATGAGTGCCAATTATATACCAGACGCTCTGTGCGTCACAAGACTTAAATAGGCAAGGTTCTTGCCATTGTAGAACACACAGTCTCTTGGGGGAGAGACAAAAATCAAACCAACAAACACATGATTTTAATGTGATTTCTGTTTCCAAAAATATTGGACTATAGTCCAAAAAGCCTGGAAATCTTCTTACAACAAAACACCTAGAAGTGCTAGCTAAAATATCACCAACATTCTTTTTGAAACCTATCTGAGCATGAAAGAAACTATGAAACCTCTAAGAGCCATAAACTAAAAACCAAAACAGTGAGTGTAAACTGACAGTGAGGTCCTTAGGGTTAGGGTGTGTGTATGTGTATTAGTCTCAGAAATCAATAGATTTTAATGGCTAAGTAGGAATAGGACAGATGTGAAGCCTCACTTCCCAGAGATTATGATCTAGAACTGAGATTCTTGAACAAAGCTAGGATACTTGGATTAAAAAAAAAAAAAAAATGCAGGCATAGGAAAATAAGAAGAAAGCATATCCACTTTGGCCTGGCTCTGGATGAGGAAAAAACAATAGCCTATGCTGAAAATTCATTACCACAAACCAGGTTTTAGTAGGTTTGATGTGCAAATGTATACCACTTATGTTTTCTGTGAATCCCCCATCCAACATGTTAATATAAAACTCCCCATGTTGGTAATCCTCACAGAATCCCTAACAGAAGCAAATGTTTATCCATCCATTCCATCCCTTCAGACCAGCTGCGTCTCTTCCTGGCTTGTCATGAAGCAGGGGGCAGCGTTGTGATGTTTCACTTTGCATTGATTCCCATCCTTCCTCCTTTCTCTTTTCTCATAGTCTCACTTCCCTGAATTTTGCCTAGCAAGTAAAGCTTAGCACATAATCCTTGTCTCAGGTTCTTCTTTCTAGGTAATGTGAGCTGAGTAGGGACTCTTGTAAGAGAAGGCCTGTGTGACGAGCTACCATTCTAAACTGAGAACTGAAGGATAGGAGGCTATGCAAACTATAGAGGGGAAGAGTAATCCAGGCAGAAGGAATAGCATGTCCAGAGGCTCCAATGTGGAACAGCACAGAACCTTCCAGAAACATAAAGAAGGTAACGGCAGAGCATGGGGGAGAGCAGCGTGGAAAACAATGTAAGAGCCCAATCATGCAGCACAGAGGTTTCAGGCCTGGATTCGGTCCACAGCTGTGTGTGTGTTTTTTTAATTAGTTACCAAATTGAAAGCAAAAATCACATAATGATTTCTGGATTTTCAAAAAATTCAAAAGATGTGTCAGCAGTGGGCCTGCATTCTTACATGGAAATTATCAGCTGGTTCCACCCCCTTGAGACAAAGCCTATGACCTCATGTTCACCACTGTCCCAACCCAGCCTTTTTCATTTGTTTATGTTGCCAATTTGGCCTCTGTCTATGGGAGTTTGAATTTATAGATCCAAATTTAGGACTTTATAGGTTATGGTTAAAAAAAAAGTTGGGTTTTATTCTAAGACAAGGATAGCCCTTGAAGTATTTTAAGCAAGAGAGTGATGTGATCTCATTTATATATACTGATTTGCTATAAAAAAAAAAATAGATTGGCGAGGACCAAGAATGGAAAAGAGAATACAAATGAGGAGGCTATTGCAGGAATCTGGGTGAAAGATTACAGTAGTTTGAAATAAAAAGGTAGTGATGGGAATGGAGAGAAGTAAATGAATTTAAAGTGTGTTTTGGAAGCAGAAAATACAATATTTGTTGATAGATGGGATATTGAAGGTGAAAGAGAAAATAAAAAATGACTTGTGCTATATCATGAAGAACTTGAGCCTTCTGTAGTCAACAGCTGAAGGGACACTTATTGATAATCTTTAGTACATGGAGAACTTAACACGTCCCATACAAATAAAAGAAACTCTAATGCCTTTAAGAAGCTTGAATCCTATTGGTAGAGATAGGATTGATGCAAATATACATACTTGTAAGTTATACAATTTATAAGCTAAAGAACAGTGACTATCAGAATAATAGTAACTATCATTAATATTCATTGAAGGTATATTATATACCTGGTACATACATCTCATTTAATCCCCACAATACCACCCAGAGTTAGGTATTATTATCATCATCCCCATTTTCTACATGAAAAAATAAAATCTTAGGGAAGTTAGGTAAGTAGTACAAAATCATGTACCTTATAATTGGCAGAACTGGGATTTGGGCCCAAGCAGACTGACTCCACTGGTCATTTATTTCATCAGTACACTAAACTGCTTTTATATACATTTCGTGGGGTCACAAATTTACCTCCATACTGCAACTTAGATATGCAAAGAAAAATGTAACTCCTTAATTTCACTGAAACTGCTCTGAGTTTCCTTACAAGCCTCTATCTGCTGGTTAGAGGGGAGGGAATTCAACTTTCCTCAAGACTGTTTAAACCTTAGCTCCATTCAGTAATTGAAACAGTCCCTTTAAGTAGTGTTCTGACCTGTCTAGGAAACAAATGCAGATTTCTCAGCTTTCCACCACATTCACATGTACCAGCATATATGCACATACATATACACCTCTGCTCTCCAAGATGGTATCTGGACGTAGAGGGTGAAGGCTGTGTTTTATGTATGGACAGAGAACCGCTGAAGTTTCCCATTCTTAGGCTTGATGTCTTGGCCCACCTGGTTGCTGCTTGCCCTGCTGGCATTTATGCCTAACTCCTTTGCAGGAATCATCCCCGATATGGTCTCTTAGCTCACTAGAAACTTGGCAGCGTTCCCTGGTTCATGGAGCCCCATCTCAGCTCTCAGCAGTGATATAGAGCTTCCAACATTTGTGACATTTCCTACAACCAACCAACCATCTGCCACAACAGTCCACCTCCTGCCTCTGCTTCAGAACCACTCCCATTTCAGTAGGCTCCATGGCTAGGTTGACAATAAAATTTATCATGCAAATTAAGACACTTGTGAGTGACAGGAAGGTATGTTATAGTTACACTGGAACAACTGAGGTAAACTTAGGACAGTCTCAATCTGGGACATAGGGCAGGTCCACTAACTCTAAGCTGCTTTGCAAGCTCCTCTTTGGAAGCTTCAGTAACTCCTGGGTCCTATCTATGCTAGGTCCAAGAAAGCTAAACTTTGAGGGTTCCCCCAGCCACATTGTACAGCCAAGTTCAATCTGTTGGGGTTGAGTTCCATGTTAGTCTACAATAGCCCAAAAGTCAATCTCTTTCAGATCCTAAATGGGCACAGCCTCCCACACAACTATTTAATGCACCTCCTCCTCTTCCAGGAAAGCCCAGAGAGGGAAATGTCTCAGATGCCATGAGGACAGAGGTATTGTCTCTTCACTGTGGGAAAACTGTGACCCAAGTTTTCCAGACTTTCCAATTATTAAGTTAAAGCAAAGCTACAAGGCGGGGTGGGAGCTGGGTAGGGACTCTCAACTCCACAAAGCCTTGCTTTTAACCCTAGTATCTTGTTGAAGAAGTCCAAAGCATGCCCTTTTAGCCTGGACATCTAATGTTCAAGACTCGACTTTAGAAGTAGAAGACTACGAATGAAAATTTATTTAAGCAAGGAGGTAGAGATAAAATGCATTGGTTTAATATCTGCAAAATAAAATAACTAACATGGAAGGCTATTCATTCTCAGTCACATTCTGCTTATAGTGAGAAGTATTTAATGTCATTCAAAATTAAGATTCTTTTTTTTTTCCAAAATTAAGATTCTTAACACAGACTTGATAAGCCAAATAAGTGGAATGACTTTGTAAGTACTCTGTTAGAATCTTTAGATATTCAGAGATGAAGGTTCAGTTGATTTTAGAGCTAAGATCCTGTTCTCAATATTCTATGGTTCTGTGACTTTATTTTTGAAAAGCCAGAAAGTATTATATATCAGATTTCCACTTAGGACTTTACTTACTCATTTAAGTGTCTCAAACCTACACTGCAAGTCTTAATGTTTTAGAGTGGCATTAAACGGTTTTCTAATATTGAACAGGGACTATTGAGAGCTCCCCAAAGCTTGTGATGTTTCACAGGGGCATTCTAATGGGTTCATTGTTCTATTGATTCTATTTAGTGCCAGGCAGTGGCAACAATTGCATCTCACATATACTGTTTCTTTAGTTGATTTTGGATAATCCTAACTAAAACAAAGTTTTCTCTACCAATGTGCAAGTTTCCAAACATAAGTGGAAAAGTACACAAATGCTGAGTATTTGGGGTTATGGAAGGACCGAACAAGAAGAGGCCAGGTGGGGTTTTTCTGGGAAGGTTTCATAATGCCTTTATAATTAACAAACCTAAGGAAAACATCTAAAGCTCCTCTGAAATGTTAAGAATGAACTATTAGAGAACAACTGTGATTCAAATAGTAGCAAAGTATGTGAGGCAGTATTTCACCGGGGGAAAAAGGAATCCTACACTGCCAATAAGTTACTTAGAAAGAAGTAAAAAGTTGAGCTCGACAAGTTTAGAAGAGTTTCTATATACATTTCTATTAACTCATCAAGTCAAGCTCTCCCTCCAAATCCTAAATCCCTGGATTTCCAAGGTAACTTCTTAGGAATTTGTGTTGCACAGCTGAATATTCCTAGAAATGCACCTCCATATTGCATATCCAGATTAGACGGGATTTCACAAAAGGAAACTGCATGGAAATCTGGGTAGTTCTTTAAAATATCTTTAGATGCTTCATATGAATCAAAGGGGTTTAAGAAGCCAGGTAAAGGAGGAGCCATTTTGCTTAGTAAATTATAATAGTATCAACACACACTTGTTGAGTATCAACAATGAGCAAAGCTTTTCCTAGGAACAAAAAGCTATGTTTGTCCCTCCTTCCAACCTATTTCATCTAGTTGATGTAGATGAACTAGAATACACACAATTATAATTAGAATAATCACCAAATAGGATTGGACAAAGAATCATAAATATTCTTGTCTAATGGAAGAGCTTGTGAGGGAGAGAAATTCATTTTGGAAGAGTCTGGGAAGGTAAATCAGAGATGCAGATAGATGAATATTAGACAAAGAGTACACTGCATACATAAAGTGGAGATTAGCCAATTCTCAAACATTTCTAACTATAAGGACAGAAATTGTACAAATAGGTAATTGAATGCATCTATAAGATCCTGAAGTTTTACACAAATTTCAAAAATCCCACACTCATATATCATGCATCAATTTTCCTAAACCACAGGGCTTAAATCAGTTTTATCAATCAATTGACTAAAAATTATTTTAAGCTGTCACAAGATGATAAGCTATCGCTATGTGCAAGCAGTGGGTGCTGGGAGAAAGGGCTTAGTCAACATTAGAATGGCAAGTTGGGAGTCTCTCACTGGCCCATTTTTATGGGAAAAGATTTAGGACTTCAGAGGCACCCTTCAGCATTCCCCCACTTCTCATGCCTAATAAAAGTCAAAGATGTCCTTGTTCGCAAGAGTAACATCCCATACCCCTTCTGCTCCTCCCCTGAGCTCCTACCCAGATGGCAAGGGTCAAGAATCTGCTCTTTCTGGTGGCGCCCCTAAGCCAACCTCCCCTCTCACCCCCAAGCCTCACCTCCTCTTCCTTCTCCACCTTTAAAGGAGCAGCAAATAGTAAACGGAGAGCCTTACTACAGGTCACGTGACCACCACACAGCACTGTGTGTTTGAAGGCAAAAGACCTCTTCCCCCTCCCTGCTCTAGGACTTATGGAGACTTGACACTGGGATTTAAATCATACTGACTGCACAACCACCTACCCAGGTAGCTACAGAAAAGCAGCAGACTCACGGGAAAGTGGACCATACCTAATGCAAGGACCAGGCAGCAGAGGCCTCTGGCCCCAGGCCCCAGCACCTGTGAAGATCCTCACCTACCATCTGGGTTACCTAGAGTCAAGAAAAGCAGCATTTTCTTAAAATATAGTTAGAGATTGTATACTATTTTTGTATAACTCTGAAAACAGAATCCCTCGTGTGCTATATAAGCACACTGTGGACTTTCAGTCATTTTACTTTCTAAAATTATTTTCATGAAGTTATTGTGTATGGAATTGTGGAACTACCTGTGGTGACTTTCATTCATTCTCATTTCACTTCCCTTTCTACAATCAATGAAGCAGTAGAAGTTATTCAGAAGGAGGTAGAAGAGAGACCAAAAAAAAGAAAAAAAAAGGCAAGACTCAATTCAAATATATATTACTGAAAAAATCAAGACACTGAAGTATACAAATGTGCAAAAACATAAGGGAGAGCAGAAAGCATTCTAAGTAAGTATAAGGTTGGATGAATGAGAGATGTGGTGAAATCCAAGTCCTTGCCGTTAGTATGTAAATAGCTCTGTGACTCAGTTTCAGTGAAAGATACCAGATGGGTTGACAGGTTTATATCCTGTCCTCTTTCTGTGATTAGGGAGATTTATAAGAAGCTGAATCAAGCCTAAAATAGATACTGAGCTACCACGGTGTGACTGAGAGGGCTGGTTGTCCACAAAAACCCATTCTCTCTTTTCCCATAATAATTGAATACTGGTACCCAGCCCCCAGTTTTTCCCAAACACCCTTGCAGTTAGATATGGCCTCGTGACTAAGTTCTCTCCACGTGAGGAGGAATGCTATATGCCACTTCTCAGTCTGGGCCTAAGACAGTGGACATACATTCCTCCCCACTCTTTTCCCATTGGCTGGAAACTAAACATGGCACAATCTAGTTTGACCACATAAACAAGGACATTACCCTCACAGACCAACGAACAATCAGGCAGAAGGAACCTGAATCCGAGTCATGAAGTTCTGTCCCATTGAATTCTAAAGTATTATGTGAGAAAGAAGCTTCTTATTTTTTTTAAACCACTGTATTTTGGGGATTCTTTGTTATAGCAGCTTAGCCTTACCCTGACTAATTCAGAAGAGAAAGTACATTATGAAGGAAAAGATACAGTATTCAACAACAATATCTTCTAATAAGAGGTGAATTTAAGTTTTTATTTTCATGGGGCAAACACTGTGCTAGTATAGAAGCCATATTAGTGCCCATCCCACATCCTACGGACTTTTCAGTGTGCTCTGATAAAATTCCAACTGCCGGTATCCCATGCCTCAGCTCTTCTAGCTCTGTGCAGATGCAGACGGATGTGTGGAATTAATATCCCAACGAGTAGCCCTCAACCAATGACCTATCAGGAGGTAGCGTATTAGTATTAGGTGGAATAATTCTAAGGTGTGTGTATGCTTTGTGCCATTTTTCCAGAGTTTCCCTACAGAATTAAGCTCCAGGTAGCCTTTGTGGTAGCTGTCTCATCCAGGCACTCTTTATTGGTTGCCTCCCTATCATTCAACCACTTCCTCCACTTTCCAAACATAATTCTCAGAACTTCCCAAATAAACTAATTTCACTCAATCCTTGCCTTGGGGTCTGCTTCTGGGAGAACCCAGATTAAGACAACCAGCTACTTCATATTTGCATCTCAGCTAAAACAATTCTCCAGCGTAGCCATTGTTATTAGATAGTATTATGCTGTTTTTATGGATGAAGAAATCAAATTTCTGAGAAGTAAGTAACTTGACCAAGGTCAGTGTCAGAAATAGAATTAGAACCCAGGACTCTGACTCAGAAGTTTTGCACCTTCCAATATACTAGACTTCACCAGAAGTGAAAATTTTCCAATTATCTATTGGTGCAACTTTTAGGCGATGATAAGATTGGAAGTTTTATGTTAGAGGCAATATTTCAGGGAAATTAGACAAAATAGATTCTACTTTAGCCTATAATATTTTGTGTTAAATAAAACACTTTTGATAACACTTTTTGTTAAACAGACATTTTTTTTTTTAGCTTGAAGAGGAAAAAAGGCAGTTTTCCACTACTTGCTAACATAAATTTACTTCACACTTCTTAAATTAGTCAAATTCTGATTAGAGCTAATTCTGTTGAATAAATTTGCTTCTTAAGATGGTCTACAGACATTCTTCCTGATAGCAAACTAGCTCTACTTACTTCCCTTTCAAGGCTTCCATAGAGAATAGGATAGTAGGTGAATACACATCAAGGTGTAAATAATTCATAAGGCTTAGTTCTCAGGAACTGTTGCATTTGAAAAAAGAATTCAATCTATCTACCTATGGAATCAATAGAATTTTGGTTTCAGAATTTCAGAAGTCAGCTAACAAATAAAATTTAGAGCTATTTGATGAGTTATCTTTCCTATGCTTTTCCTAATGCAAGTGCTCATAAAACTAATTCTATATAAAGCAAGCATACAGAGGGGATAGTCAAAATCAAAGGAAATAAGTTTCTTTATCCTTTTATTGTATTAGCAATTTTATCTGTACTTTCTTTTAGATTTTAAGTTAATAGTACGTCAGGAAAAACCCTGCAAAGTTGTCACACACAATACACTGGGTTAATATAATATTGTAAATAGCATGGAACTATTACAAGATCTTAGAGAAAAAAAGCTGCCGTTTTACTCTTCACTGCCACTAGATATAATCTAAACATTACATTCCTGAAAGGATATGCAATATCACTTACATTCAGTTTAGGCAATTTCATTCCTCTCCTGGTCTTAGCTGAACTCTGCGGCATGATCTTAAGCTTTGGTTATTTGAGGTAAACGAACCCTGTGGTCATGCCTGCTTCCACTGAAGCTAATGTCAATATGGACAGGCATGGAGTAGAATACTAAAAGCCTAAAAACACTGATTATCTTCAGAAAATGTAATGAGTCAGTCCCTACTCTTATTGATGTCAGATTTTTATAGGGAACATTACATCACATAAAGTCTGAAAAAGAATGGAAGCCAGAATAAACAGAACTATGTGTCAAAATGTCTTAAGTCTCACAGCAGATCCATTTTAGCTAATGTAGTCATATTCATATAATTTTTATCCAGACTATGGTAATAAAACAGAAATATGCACATTGGAACATACTTATCTAACTTATTAAAGTGTAAAAAATTTTTACATACACATATAAACAAAAGGACTTTGCCTTTCTCCAGGCATGTACATGCTTTTCACTTTTCCAGTGACTCACACATAAGATTTTATAAAGCTGAATTAAATAATAAAATGTGTAATATATATACATATTTTAAATGTATTTCATCTTAGAAATGTTTCTGCTTATTTAAAAAAATCTCAATATGTGTTCAACATTCTACAGCATGTCTTCATTTTAAGCTCTCAAGACTTAAATATTATTTCATTGAGGATGTCATACTGCCTGGTTGAGCTTTAAAATAAATGTATAGATCAACACCTCTAGTAATGGGGAAAAGAGATCCAAGATGGCAGAGTAGATGAACACTGTGCCTGCCTCCTTCCATGAACATATTAAAATTACAACCAAATTATAGAACGATCAACCTGGTGAACCATTTAAAATCTAGCTGAACAGAAGTTTCATAACGTAGGATATAAAGCAGGGGTGTCCAAACTTTTTCCAACGTTTTTTACCAAGGGCCATATGCAGTAAAATACACAAACAGCCAGGCCATTCACTCGAGGTGAAATACATATTGCCTCACCTGGTTTATTTAAGTAAACTAAATATATTTTTGGAATTTGCTGTGGGCCAATTAACAATGGATTGTGGGCTGCAGTTGGTCCGCGGGCCACAGTTTGGACACCCCTGATATAAAGAAAAAGCCAGACAAGACTGGTAGGAGGGGCAGAGACATGAAACGGGCTGGCGCCAAATCTCCATGTGGTGATTGAGAATCAGGAGAGATAGCTCCATCAAAGAGGTTCCCTCTGGAGAAGCCAAGGACCCCAACCCCATACCAGGCTCCCCAACCTGGAGTACTGATGCAGGGAAGAGGAACCCCCACAACATCTGGCTGTGAAAAACTGTGGGGATTCCAACCATCCGAGTGGTATTTCACTTATATGTGGAATCTGAAGAACAAAATAAATAAACAAAACAGAAATAAACTCATAGATACAGAAAACATTATGATGGTTCCCAGATGGGAGGAGTGTTGGGATGTGGGTGAAAAAAGGGAAAGGAATTAAGAATACAAATTGGTTATTAAAAAGTAATTATGGGGATGTAGGGTATAGCACAAGAAATATAGTCAATGATATTGTGATAACTATGAATGGAGTCAGATGGGAACTAGATTTGTTGGGGTGATAGGTGGGAGGTGGTTGGGGGGCAGGGTGAAAAAGGTGAAGGTATTAAGAAATACAAATTGGTCGTTACAAAATTGTCATGGGAATATAAATTAAAGCATGGGGAATATAGTCAATGACATGGAAATAATTACATATAGTGCCAGGTGCCTACTAGACTTATCAGGGGGATCACTTCTTAAATTATATAAATGTCTAACCATATGCTGTACACCTGAAATTAATATAAAATAATATTGAAGAAAAAGAGTTCTAGTAATGGGATAGTGATATTGTGATTATGTGGTGGGGTTTTTTTCTAAGTTCTCATTTCTTGGTGATACAAGTATTTACAGGTGAAATGATATGGTTTATTGGATTTACTTTTAAAACGCTTCTATACTTCAGAAAATAAAGTTTGGAGGGTATAGATGAAACAATAATGCAGAATGTTGATAATTACTGAAGTTGGATGATAAATGTACAAAGACTCATATATTATTCTCTCTTCTTTTATACATGTTTAAAATTTCCATAATAAAAGCATAAAATATCAAAGATATTATAACAATGAAAATGATACAGTCTCAATTTAAAAGAGAAAGTTAGGAATAATAATAGTGAGATACATCAATATATATTAATAGGAATTACATAATTTTGATTTTTTTTTCTTTAAAACAGGTACTTTCTGTGACAGTATTAATTTAGCATGGATCTAAAAGGTTTCAATTATATAGACAAACTATAAATTTTTCTTTACTATGTTCAAATGCTGTCTTAAAGTATAAAAAGTTAACTCTGGGAATTAAAATATAATCTTTTTAGGAAAGCAGTTTATAATTCTCTCATGTTCATCATTTTCCACATTGTTGGAGGGAGCTTAGAAAGTTGGACAGCCTATGGGGTGAAGAAGAAGAAGGCCTCTCCAGAGAAATCTCAGATAGAGGTTCATCTTGACAGCTCAGTAACCCTACCTACAGTTCCTCTTTGCACAGAAGTTTTGGATATTTTTTCTAACAGAATATTTTTAGGCACTATTTATTGATATATATTTTCAAGTATATAGTCAATAATAGATAACCTAATTACTAAATTATACCTTTGTTTTATAGTATGAATGAGAAATGAAACTATGTATTCATTGCAGATAGGAATAAAATTGTATCTTAGTTTAGATGTATTTTAATAATGGGGTTTGTGGTTCTATATTAGAGTTCATCCATATATGAGGAAAAATTTCTTAAGATTAAGTACATTTGTTCAACAAAATCAGTTGTTTCACTATTATACACTGCCCTTGAACACAAAGGCTTGTTCTTACACTGACTAACAGTACTTACGCGCCACCTGGTGGCTCTCCCCCTCCATAAAGCATGATCTTCCTCTGACCCTCTCGCCCTCTGGCCTAAGGAAACTCTTGCACCAGCCTGGCACTCCAAATGCCAAATTAGAGGAAGACGTTATTTACCAGACAGACAGATGATCTACTCAAGGAATGTAGAATTCTGGACCTCAAAACACAATAAGATCCATATTTTGAAATATACAAATGGTTCTGTTCTATTATGGTCAAATACTCTCTAATACAAAATGAAAAGGCAAAAAAAAAAAGTAGTATTTGTTACTTTAAAATCATCTACCATGTTTTAATATCGTAATTTAGTAACATGAGTCATTAAGCAATCATGAGATTTGGGACCCAAAAATCAGATATCACATATTTAGTGTGTTTTTTGGGCACATGAATAAGATCGTCCCTGTTTGCAATGGAAGAAGATAATTTTTAAATAGTCAATCTTTTTTTCTCTATACTTTCTTGCATCCTCCCCCTGGTCAGTAAGAAAGTTGTTAAATCAGGAGAATAAGAAGGAAAAAGTAGATATTTAGTGAGGTTTGGGTTTGTTTAATAACTTACAAAATAGGTTTTCAGAGAGCAATACATAAATTTCACACCATATCAATCCATTGGAAAAATAGTGGAAGGAACCAAACAAGGAACCTTCCTCTTCCCAGGAAAAAGAAGAATATGAGGGTCACGAGGACTATAGGGGGGTGAGCAAGAGGGGAAGGGAGAGGGGAGCCTGGAGAAGCCTGTCTCAAGCTTAGCAGACCACATGGAGAGGAGCAAAGTCAGAATCCAAGTGTGGTCAACACTACCGGTGCTCAAAATTGTATGGTTTGCAGAATTCCTTCGATTGAATATTAGCCTTCTTTCTCATTTGTAGATCAGAAAATTGAATAGGGAGATTAGGACACATCATCTTGTTAGATCATTACTTTCTATTTCTGAAACTTTGAACAAGTTTTCTGATGCCCATTTCCTTCCCTGACTCATCATCTGATCAAAATTCTCTATTTTTCTGATTATACCTCAATAGGCAACAAGCACCTTCTATCTTCATTTTTCATCATATACTCCTTCCCGTGCATCAGCCACAACTCCATTGTTCTTGCCTACTTTTATATCTCCCTCTTCTCAATGTCATCTGCATCCTCTTAGTAATAGTTCAAATCCTGTATGTTCCTTAAGCCCAAATAGTCCCACCCTCAGAGACTCTTTTCATCACCCACATACTCTTCACACTTTTTGACATCTACCTTCTTAATTTCAGGTATGATCACATCTGCCTCTAGGTCAGTTGTTCTCAAGCTTGACTGCAATTAGAATCTTATTGAGAGTTTTTAAATAAGGGGATCCAATCTCCAGAGAATCTGACTTACTAGATCTGCAATAGGGCAAGATGGATCAGTAAATTTTAAAAGTTCTCCAGGTGATTCTAATTCAACCCAGGTTGCAAACGTTGGGATAGATTGCCAATTTCTGAAAGGTGAGGACTATGTCTTCTCCACCTCTGAGGAAGGACGTTGTGTTGGACATACTAAGAGCTCAATGTATGTGGCAAAAATAAAGCAACTCTAGAATTTACATGTTTGTTATAAAATAAGGAAAGAACTCGTCCTATGGGACCATCTTATCAATAGATTCACAGGCTCTGCTAAGAGTATGTCAGTGCCCCATTCCCCAGAAGACTGGGATACAAACAGCTCCTTTCCTACACAGTTCAACGTAAGTCAGTAAAAGAATTCAACATACAGGTATTTTTTAAATAAAGAACTACATATTGATATATATATATATATATATATATATATATATATATATATATATATATCGACATATGTAAAGTCATGAATTACAGGATTATTTATAATAGGAAAATATTGGAAATAAGCCAATGCTTACTTATCTACTATGCAAACATAAAAAATAAAAAAATAAGAAACACAAGAAATCTCTATGAACTGATATGATTTCCAGGATATGCTATTGTTGTGTAAAAAACAAAGGAAAATATATGTTTGTTTGTTTTGACAAAAAGAGGAAAGAAGTGTAACAACAAAAAAATGAAAATATTTATCTATGAAGATGGGTGGAAATGGAATGGAAAAAATAAGGATGGTGTGACACTTCTGTGAGCATACTGTCTTACATAGTTTCAACCTTTGAATCATGTAAATGTTCTTACATAATCAAAAATTAAATTAAATAATATGGTGAAAACAAATCATTAAATTGAGCACAAACATATGGAACCATAAAAGAGCCTAAATAGCCACCGCAATCCTGAGAAAGCAGAACAAAGTGGGAGGTATCATGCTAGCTGATACCAAATAACACTATAAGCCTATAGCAATCAAGACAGCACGGTATTGGCATAAAAATAGACACATAGATCAATAAAACAGACTAGAGAGCCCAGAAATAAATCCATGACTATATGGTCATTTAATCTATGACAAAGAAAGCAAGAATTTACATTGGGGTAAAGACAGTCTATTTAATAAATGGTGGTGGGAAAATTGGACAGCTACATGCAAAAAAATGAAACTAGACCACCTTCTTATATCATATACAGTAATAAACTCAAAATGGATTAAAGATTTAGATGTAAGACCCGAAATCATAAAACACTTAGAAGAAAATATAAGAAGTAAACTCACAGAGTTCACTTAATAATATTTTTACTGATATATCCCCTCGAGCAAGGGAAGCAAAAGAAAAAAATAAACAAATGGGACTACATCAAACTAAAAAGTTTTTTCACAGTAAAGGAAGCCATCAATAAAACAAAAAGGCATCCTACTGAATGGGAGAAGATATTTGTCAATGATACACCTAATAAGGGGTTAATATCCAACATTTATAAAAAACTCATACAACTCAACACCAAAAAAACAAACAACCAAATTAAAAAATGGGCAGAGGACATGAAGAAACATTTCTCTAAAGAGGATACACAGACGGCCAACAGACATACGAAAATATGCTCAACGTTACTAATCATTAGAGAAATACAAATAAAAACCACAATGAGATACCACCCCACTCGTGTCAGAATGGCTATTGTCAATAAATCAACAAATGAATGTTGGTGAAGATGTGGAGAAAAGGGAACCCTTGTGCACTACTGGTGGGATTGCAAATTGGTGCAGCTGCTAAAGAAAACAGTATGGAGTTTCCTCAAAAAATAAAAAATAAAACTATCTTATAACTCAGCAATTCCACTCCTAGGTATTTATCCAAAGAAATCCAAAATCACTAGTTCTAAAAAATATATCCACCCCTAAGTTTATTGCAGCACTATTCACAATAGCCAAGATATGGAAACAACTGAAATGCCCATCAATAGACGACTGGATAAAGAAATTGTGGTACATTTATACAATAGAGTATTACTCTGCCATAAAAAAGAATGAAATCTTACCATTTACAACAACATAGATGGACCCAGAGAA
Organism: Rhinolophus sinicus; assembly: GCF_036562045.2. Classification (NCBI taxonomy): domain Eukaryota; kingdom Metazoa; phylum Chordata; class Mammalia; order Chiroptera; family Rhinolophidae; genus Rhinolophus; species Rhinolophus sinicus. The sequence goes on from NC_133755.1 coordinate 113,196,844, forward strand.
TATTATGCTAAGTGAAATAAGTCAGGCTGAGAAAGACAAATACTATATGATCTCACTTATATGTGGAATCTAAAGAACAGAATAAACAAGCAAACAAAACAGAAATACAAGTAAACAAGGAAAAGCATTCTCCCATAGAGCCTCCAGAAAATTTTGCAAGCCCTGCTGACACCTTGATTTTAGTCCATTGAGACCCATACTGGCTTTCTAACTGACACAACTTGTGTTTTAAAAAAAAAAAAAAATGGGCAAAAACAGGAGCCAGAGATTTGTTAGCTCACATAATTGGGAAGACCAGGGGTGGAGACAGGAGACAGGTATCAGGCACCACTGGAATAAAACTCCAATTATGTTTACTATTTCTCTTCATATTTTGACTCTGCCTCTCTTTATATGAGGGCCTCAGTGTTTTTATTTAGAGACAGATTTCCTTCATGTCACAAAGGATGGATATAGCCACAGAAAACTCCAGAACTATATCTTTTCAGTCCAACAATCTAAAAAAAAAAAACAGAGAACTTCTCTCTCAGAGTCCATATATAACATCTCATGGAAGATTACTGATTGTCCCAGATTGGGTCATTTAAAAAAAAAAAAAAAAAATCCCTGACCTGAGGAATTGAGCACTATACTTGGCCAGATCTGAGTCACATGTAGCTCCACTATTAAGCTGACATATACCTGACAGCCCTACCACCGTTCCTCCCCACCACATAGAGTGAGAGATGGTCAGATTCCCTGAGACAATGGGGGAAAAGGAATGCTGGGAGAATGAAAACAATAGGTGTTCACTCCAATGAGTGAACAACAGAAACAAATTTTAACGGTCAAAGTGCACCTGCATTGATCAGGGAATGGCAAAAGGTCAATTCTAGAAGGGTTCTAGGAAACAGTGAGACAAAAGGTACTTGGGGCTATGTTGCAAAAGTTAGTGAATTAATGAAATGACAGGCTGAAGAAAGTGGTACTTAATTAGGTAGAAAGTGGAGAACCACTGGCAAAAAAAAGATAAACAACAGCATGATTTAATCTGGGGTATGGGAATATTTATGTGTGTATAAACAATGTTTCTTGAAATGTAGTCCTTGGCTCATCAACACCAGAAATCACCTGGGTACTTTGTTAAAAACACAAAATCTTAGTTCCCACCCAAACTTACCAAATGAGAATTTCTGAAGGTGGGTCATGGGTATCTGCATTTTAAATAAGTGCTGCAGGTATTATTTTCTACATTCTAAAAACTGAGAACAAATAGTAGGATTTTAATAGGAAAAGAACCTGTTTAACAGTAAAACTACAGAATTCATTCCCCAGCAAATTGGAAATTTCCCACTTAATCCTCACGCATTTTGTTCATCACTAACTAGCTGTGTGATTAGGTAATAATTTAGCTGCTCTGAGCCACAGTTACCCAGGTTGTAAAAAGTAAAAGTTGGACTAGTTAATCTCCCAAGCCTTTTAAACGTTATGATATTGTGATTTTTAAATCCTGCTTTTTGAAATATTTCTAAACCAGTGTGCAGTAAAGGGTTAATTTGGCAGGCATGGATTGCTCAAACCCTGCACATTCCAAAGAAAGGACTGGCCTTGGATGGCCTTGGGCCATCCTGCATCAGTTTGGCCCTTAGGTTGCTGAGGACTGAGTAGCTAAGGTCTGTCCTATGGGCACCACATACCTATGCGATTGATCCCCAATAAATATCCTGGATACTGATGCTCAAGAGAGCTTCCCTGATTCGGTACTTCACACCTCACACATCATTGCTGGAGAATTAAGGGCATCCCCATACAACTCCACTGGGAGGCAACACCTGGAAGCTTATGCCTGCTTTCTCCTAGACTTCAACCATGTGCATTTTCTCCATTCTGATCTGCATCCTTTCACTGTAATAAACCATAACCATAAGTATAACAGCTTTTTTGAGTTCTGTGAGTCCTAGCAAATCATCAAGCCTGACGATTGTCTTGGGGATCCCTGACACAACCAACATTTCAACATTGTAATACTTTCAATGTGATTTTCAATTCAATTAAACTTAAAAGACTGTTTAAATGGGACATTTTGTATTAATTTTTCTTTTTGCTTCCTTTTGACCCAATATCTATTAGAAATTTATCCTAAAGAAATCATAAAAAAGGAAAGTACTATATGAATTAAAATGCTTATTACAGTGAAATAGAAAATTGAAAGCAGCCTAAATTATAAATAATATAGGTATGGTTTAATGAATGATAATATGTTCACTTAGTGGAATACTTAATAAAATTGTTTTTACTATAAGAAAAAATTTAAAAGCCAAACTGTAAGTTTAATTCCCTGGTTCATGGTATTAATTCAATAATTTTAATATGAACTTCTGAAAATCACAATCTGATGTATAGACCATTTAGTACCTAAAAATAGATGTTCTAGGTTCTATGTGGACTCTAGGTCCCATTCACACAAAATTAGGAAATACTACAAGGAGCAATGTGGAGACATTATGTCATAAAATATTTGACTTTAGGGTCAAACCCATGTAGGTGAGCACCAGCTTTACTTGCTACCAGCTGTGGGGTCTTGAGCAATTTCCTTCATCTTTCAGAGCCTGAGTTTCCTCATTTGGGAAACAGGAATAATTATAACAACTGCTTTATAGAGTTACTGCCACAGTAAGTGAATAAAGCACTTAATGCAATGCCTGGCATGAAGATAAGCTAAATAAATGTTCAATCTCTTCTCTTTCCCGCAATTCCATGGTCAAAGGTCACAGATATTAATATATATATACATATATATATATATTTAACGTGCTGTGATACCTAATTTCAACATCATATTAATTATCAAATAATATAGCCTCATGGCATAAATAATGATGGCCTAATGGATCTGAAAAGAAATCTTAATTTTTAGGTGATTAGTTTAAATGTTGATAAATACATAATTATATATTTTTTTCACTTAGCTGAGTCATAAATCTATTACAATTTCAAAAATCAAATAATCTCATTCAAACTTCTGTTACTAATTTTCTTTTTTTAATATTTTTTTATTTTTCAATTGCAGTTGATACACAATATTATATTAGTTTCAGGTGTACCAAATAGTGATTAGACATTTATATAACTTATGAAGTGATTACCCCAATAAATCTAGTACCCATCTGGTACCATACATAGTTATTACAATATTATTGACTGTATTCTCTATGCTACACTGCATATCCCCATGACTATTTTCTAACTACCAGTTAGTACTTCTTAATCCCTTCCTCTTTTACACCCAACCTCCCAACCCCCCTCCCATCTGGCAACCACCAAAATGTTCTCTGTATCTATGAATTTGTTTCTATTTTGTTTGTTCATTTACTTTGTTCTTTAGATTCTACATATGAGTGAATCATATGGAATTTGTCTTTCTCTGTTTGACTTATTCCACTAAGCACAATACCCTCTAGGTCCATCCATGTTGCTGTAGATGGAAAGATTTCATTTTTTTATGGCTGAGCTCTGTTACTAATTTTCAAATCCAACATGCAGCAACAGTAGCATAACAAATGTTTATCATAGGTCATTAATGAACCAAAAACAACAACAAATAGGCAAATAATGGATTAAAATAATAGGTGAAAACTCTTACCACAGCCACGGTCACTGCTTTCCAAAAGCTTCTGGGCATTCTATGTTGCTAAGGAATTCAAAGATGGAAAATTTCAGAAATTGTTTCTTTATTTTTAAGTGCACAACAAAAAATTGTGTTCAAATTGTCTTTCCTTGGTTAATTCAAAAACAAAATAAAATGACAGCGCACCGATATTTTGATCAAGTTTGCCACGTTTCATTGTACATCCAGCCTGATATGTTACTTTAATTATGTCTTTGTGTAGGAAGTATTGTCTCCTACAAAAGCATAGTTTTTATTTGGTCAGACAGGAGATTCAGAGAAAAACAAGTAAGATAATTTTCATTTTCTTGCTAGTGGGAGTCAAGTCTGCATTGAAGAAATACTTTTCATACTCGCCACATTTTTGTCATATACTTGTGTCACAGAGCCAGTGTACAACTTTGAAGAAAGAAGAATGGCTGCTGTGTATAATGCTGGAGAAATACTCTCTGCCACCCGTCTTCCCTCCTACAGGATAGTCAGGCTAATCTTTCTAAAATATAACTTTTCAATTCTGAATCTTGCTCAAAATTTCCTAAGATCTCCCTTTTTCCTCTTGCCTGAAATCCAGGCTCTCCAGCCTGTGCTCCATGATACCCCTCGAAAAGCACCCCAATAATAGGGCCAAACTAGTTCACCTCTGTACATTTGCTTATCCTGCTATAACTGCTTAGAATGACTTTTATCCAAATTTTAATCATCTCTCAACACCCAGCCCCAGCCCTTTCTCATTCATAAGATCTTCCCCAATCCTTGTGACTCACACATTGTTAACTCTCTCTCTCTGAATGTCCACACCAGCTCTTGTCTGAACTTTTTTTTCTTTCGGCATTTAGTAAAATATTCCCTTTCACCCTTGCCTTTTTTTATGATCAACCTTCCACTCCCGTTGTTGGAAAATAGTAACTTTATACAAGGGAAGCAAAAATGACTACTATACTATGGTAGACTGCATTACTGTTTATAATTATTCACTCCTTTCTTCTTTGTGAATAACATGTCTCCCTATGCCCACTGGCTTTGGGCTTGACATCTGACTTACTTTGGCCAATGGAATATTTGCTATATATCACTTCCAAACAGAAGCTTTCCGTGGAATTGCAAGATTCCAAATGTTTCCTAGCTCTGTGTCCTCTGCCATCAGAAAAGCATGTTATACATAAGGCTTTCCTTTAATTTAGGTTCCAAAATAAGGAGATAAGAGGAGGAGATTCAGCCCACAGTCTGGAGGAGAGTTACAACATCCAATCAGTAGCTGACAAGACAAACTTGATCAAGAAATAAATATTTGTCATTGTAAATCGCTGAGAATTTGAGATTGTCATATAGTGAAAGCTGACTGATATATCTAATATTTTGCAGGCACTATATTCTGTATCCACAATATCTCATTTAACTGACACAACAATCCTATGTGTTAACATACATTATTATCCCCATTTTACACGCAAAACACAAGGATAAGAGAAGCAACTAATCCAAAACACACAGTGCTGTAGAATCAGACTCATCTCGTTTTGAAATTAGATTCTGCCACTTATCAAATATATAGTATCATAGGCATGATGCAATCTCACTAAAACTCAATACTATGCAAAATAGAGATAATAACTTAAGTTCTCCTCACTGTGTGCTTCTAAGGGCTATTGGGATGATTGAATTAAGTAATGTGTGTGAATGACCAAATGATTAAATACATGACTGGTTCTTAATTTATGTCACCCCTAAATTAGCCCCTAGAATAAAGATTTGGTGTGGGTAGTTTATGAAGCATGTGTGAGAAGTAGGAAAAAATGAGGTTAAAAATGAGAAAAGTCAATAAAATAGTCAGGTTATGATTTGGGAAAATAGGCTCAATCCCACTAAGATACCATGTGAAATATGTCTCAGATGGTCAGGTAAGATACTGTCAGGCCCAACCATCACAAGTAACAGCTACAAAATCCAGACAGAAAATAAATAAATAAACAAGCAGAAAAACCTGGAAATTGAAGTAACTGAAAAGTGAACAAAAAATGTGAAAAGCAAACTTGGAAGAAGGATCAGAAGAGGATGAGTTTCCCATCGTTACAGATTTTACCCTAAGGGTAGGCTGAAGTTAGTCCTCCACAGTATGCCTAAAACTCTAATAGGAAACAGCCTTCCTGGCCTGAATAATCAGAGAATGGAATTTAGAACAACCACAGATCCTGGAAAGTTCAGAGGGTGGAATTTGAGGAAAAAGTGAGCCAGAAAGGGAAAGCTCCAAATTCTGTGTATAAACTCTGCCCAAGTCTCTGAACCATACATGAATAGGGCATACTCCAATACCTCAGCTAAGGACAAAACGAGTGAACAGAGATTTGAGAAGCTGCCTAGGAAAAAACATTTACAGTTCAAGTTTGGCCAACTTAACCTCCCAATGAAAAAAAGGAATAATTAACACTCTTTGGAAAAATATAGTCTTCACTACGTAACATTTTATAATGTCTAACATACAATCCAAAATTGTTCAACTTAAAGAACCAGGGAAATGTGATTCATTTTCAAATGACAAAACCAATCCCAAAATATCTAGATGTTAAGATTAGCAGACAGATTTTAAAGCAGATTTCATAAGTCTGTTATAGAAATAAAAGAAAATATGCTTAGATTAATGAAAACATAAGGAATCTCAGCAGGAGAAAAAAACACAAACTTTTTAAAAAAGGACTAAAAGGAAATTCTTGTACTAATAAAAATGCAACTTTGAACATGAAAGTATCATTGAATGAGTTTAACAGCAAGTTGAATATGATAGGGAAAGAATCAGTGAACTTGAAATAGATCAAAAGAAATTATCTATTCTGTAGGACACAAATTACTGATTTTTTTTCTCAGAGTACTAGAAACCTGTGGAACAATAAGAGAAGTCTAACATACCTGTATCGTAGTCCCAAAAAGAAAGCATAGAGAAAGGGGGAGAAGAAAATATCTGAACTATACAATGACCAAAAACTTCCAAATTTGGCTTAAGACAAAAATGTACAGATTTAAGATGCTCAGAAGGAGAAATACAAAGAAAACCACACCTGGACATATCATAGTCAAACTGCTAAAAAGCAACAATAAAAAGAAGACCTTGAAAGCAGACAGAAAAGTCATGCATTGCAATTAGGGGGACAAGTATTCGACTATAAACTGATTTCTTGTTAGAAACTATCTAGATCAGTAGACAGTGAAACAATACCCTTAAAGTGCTCAAAGAACAAAAACAAACTGTAAATTCAGCATTCTATATCCAGTGAAAATGTGTTTCAAGTATTAAAGCAAAATAAAGACATTTTCTGCAATAGAAAACTAAAAGAACTGCACTACAAGGAGTACTTCTTGAAAATCACCTCTCCTGCTTCTTAAAATTACTTCCCAAATAGACCACTAACACCTCACTTCTAATCTCAGACTCTGCTTAAGGGGAATCCAAATTAATAAACTATATGGACTAGAAGTGGTTTCTCTGAGAAAAACTAGGACATGGTTACCAGATGGTGAATGCGTCTGAGTAGCACAAAACAATAGATGTCTATTACAAACCTCCAGTCCCTCAACCTTCTCCTATCTGGGGACAGATCAAGCCTTCCCATCTGCTCTGGAGATATTCCCAAGAGTTTTGTGCGCTCTCTGGCTAGGGTGCTAAAAAGTGACAAAACTTGGATAGAGATTCAGTTCCTCTTTACTTTTCTTCCTTTATTTATTTTTTTTCAAAAGTAATACAAATCCATCAACTCTTTTCTGAGGATCATTTCCACAAATAATATCAATCTCTTTTCAGATTTGACCTCCCTTCGGCTACTTGTATACTACATGCTGGTTCCCAAAGTTCTTGTCCTTCTCTTTTCTCTGGTAGAAAGAATCAGCTTTGAGAAGGCAGGCTCTGCTCAGTTTACCTTGATTTTACTACCGTTTAATTAATATATTCAACCAAAAGTCTCAAAAGAGTCCAACATTTTCTTCCCTTCCGTTTTGAACCTTAGACTTGATGTTGTATAGGATCCAGAGAATGACCAGTACAGGAATTTGTAATGTTTTCTTAACTGGTAGCTAACTTCAATCCTTTCAAGAATTTCCCCTATTCCCTACCCAACCCCCCAAACAAATAATTCATACTGCTTTTGTTTAGTTAAAATCCCAGCGTAAGGAAGCATTCCTGCTTGAAAGTGCTAATCTCCCTCTTTAACCAGAATAATATAAACAATATCTTGCCACACATTTTCTTGCATCTTATACACATTTTCTGGATCCATCAAATGTATGTACGTAAGATTGACTAGAACGATGTGTCTGTCCTGGCAGTTACCAGGTCAATTCAAGGTCCCAAAGAAGTTCCCAGTGAAAATATTCTATCTGCTACCTTAACAGCAAACTGTACCAAACTGCACCTCAGTCCTAATTAATATCAGCCTTGTTATATCTTATGTCTCAAAAGTTGCCTTGCTCCCAGGTCTTGGTGTGTATTGTCACAGGCACAGATGACATTTCAGTCCGGCAGCATTGTCAGATAATTCCCACTAAAGTCATTCCTTGGGGTGAACTTCTACCAGCACGGAGCACACAATTCCCAAATGAGGTTTTCCAAAAGAAGCTATTACTTAAGAGAAACGTTTTCAGATTAATTGTCCCAGTATATTGTGACAAAGATAAAAGCATGATTCTTATACAAATATACAATAAATATGTGTCAAATACTTTATTTAACGTATTATTAATGAGAGAATGATTAAGATGTTACAATCAGTTCAACGAAAAAGCCAAAAGGCAGACACATATATAAGCAATCAAGAATGTTAAAGTGAGGGGCAGTTGGTTAGCTCAGTTGGTTAGAGCGCGGTGCTCTTAACAACAAGGTTGCTGGTTTGATCCCCACATGGGCCACTGTGAGCTGCGCCCTCCAAAATTGGATTGAAACAGCTACTTGACCTGGAGATGATGGGTCCTGGAAAAACACACTTAAATAAATAAAAAGTTTAAAAAAAAAAAAAAGGAATGTTGAAATGAATTTATTAATAGATGCACAACTGGCCTCCACCAGACAAAACTCATTTGAATTACAGTAGTCCCCCTTTATCAGTGGTTTTGCTTTCTGCAGTTTCAGTTACCCATGTCAACTAAAGTCTGAAAATACCCACGTCTCTCACCTCACTATATCTCACCACATAAGCACTGTGTCATCCTACATCATCTCAAGAAGGGTGAATACAGTACAGTAAAATATTTTGAGAGAGAGACCACATTCACATAACTTTTATTACAGTATATTGTTATAATTGTTCTATTTCAGTATTAGTCATTGTTGTTAATCTCTTATAGTGATTAATTTATAAATTAAACTTTATCATAGGAAAAAACATAGTATGTATAGGGTTTGGTAGTGTCCGCAGTTTCAGGCATCTACTGGAGGTGTTTGAAAGTATCCCCCGTGGATAAGGGGGGATTACTATACTGTTTCTACAACTGTACAGTTGTAAAATAGCTCAGTTAAAGAAAATGATAGGTAAAAAAATACCCTGTAGAAAAAGATAACTTGGAAAAGTACACTAGACAACACCTAGTGTTCACTGGAAATAAACCTAGTAATTTTTTTTCTTTTTTTTGCCCATTTCAAATATTTTCTGTAACCATCTCCCTTGTCCCCCCTTGTGATCATAATAATCTCAAAAATTATTTCTGCTCACATTAAAAAGGACTAGTCTCAGTAGGTTTGGCCTAATTATTTACATATATGAAGCAAGTGTTAATTAACCACATAAGCCTCCTTCAGATTGCTTTGCAAAGCTGCCAGTAATTCGGTATTGAACAAGTACTAAGGCCACCATACTAACCTCTGTCTGGAAGTTTTTTTCATAAGGAATCTTGAACTGAATTTCTAAAAGCCTCTCTTATGCTACTTTGAGGTTATGATACAACGCCCAGAAAATTCTCTTCACTATATTGTATCAGCAATATCTACAAATTTGGGTAAATTTCTTTCTTTTCTTTTTTTAATCTTTTTTCGATGGGGGAATATTGAGGAACAGCATGTTTCTCCAGGGCCATCAGCTCCAAGTCGTTGTCCTTCAGTCTAGTTGTGGAGGGCGCAGCTCAGCTCCAAGTCCAGTTGCCGTTTTCAATCTTTAGTTGCAGGAGGCGCAGCCCCCCATCCCATGTGGGAATTGAACCGGCAATCCCGCTGTTCAGAATCTTCGCTCTAACCAACTGAGCCATCCGACCACCCCCTAAATTTCTTTCTTGAGGTCCCTAAAATTCTCTTAGTTTCCTGGCCTAAGTAACCTTCCTTACCACCTTGAGGCCAGGATCCTAAAAACGAGGCACCCAGTCATGTTTTCTTGGAAGGTTTTGTAGGTATTTCTTCCATAGGCAAAGTCAATTTCTTTTTCTTAAAGTGGCTTATCATACTTGATTAAATAAACATCATTCTCAAATATGATGCTAGGGTCTTAATTGTGTAATCAATTTGTCTAATTATATTCTGGTAAAGAAGAGAACAGATTCTTTATTGAACACATGCAAATATTATTTTGCCATGAAAATTTAGGAGACTCAGTGAAGTTTTTATTGCATTTTTAAACACTTTCTTTAAGATACAATTCACATACCATAAAATTCACCTTTTCAAAGTATACAATTAAGCAGCTTTGGTCATTCACAAAGTTGTGCGACCATCACCACTAGTGCCAGAACACTTTCATCACTCCAAAAAAGGAACCCCAGACAAAAACAAAGCACAAAATTAGCAGAGAAGAAAAGACTAGAGAAATAGAGAAATTAAAGTCCTACTCTCACTTGGGATTATTCTAGGATCCAAGAAAAGCTGTACCTGGGTTTAAGTAACCCATGAGGTACACTTTTTTAGCAATGCAGTTTACCTGGCTCTGTAATTCTGTAATTGGGCATCTCAGTGAATGGTTTCCAAAAATGTTAAAGATTATTTTTCAAAAGGTAAAATTATACACAAATATAAAATTAACATATACCAAAGACTTAACTCATTGATTAATGAGGGAACCAGTAAGAATTACAAATTGTTCAAAGAAGACTCTAAAGACCTTTGATTATATATATATAAATCAAAAATGCTAAAATAAATTTGTTAATAGATATAAAAATGGGTCTCTTTGGGGGTGGAAAGGAGAGGGAAATCAGCTGCCTCCCCACCAGACAAAATTCATTTTTATTAGTTTCAGTTTTCTCCAACTTATAGTATTCAACATATCTTTGCTAAAGACAATGAAAGGTACAGACACCTATAGAATTATATGACCTGGAAGGGTTTACTAAGGAATGCTTAATATTCCATTGAAAAGACAGCCAGTAATTTTTTTATTTCTTTGTTCCCCCTCATTTCAAAATATTTCACAATTCTAACTGATAATCCATGAAATACTATTAAGATAGAAGAAAGAATAAAAGAAAAACTTTATTTTTTAAGGATATAGATAGATCTCAACTATCATTAAGTGATTTTTAAAAAGTAAGGAGCAGATGTCCCATAAGTGTAAAAAGTATGTGGGGACAGAAAATATATAGATTTTAGTGTATATATATGAATAAAATATCTCTGGAAAGATTTTTAAAATACTAACATTATTGGTTGTTTCTGACAAGGGAGCAGGGTGACTAGTGATCAGTGATGAAAAGCTTTCCAATACATATACAATATACCCCTTATGTTTTTTAACTTTGAAACTTGAGATTATATTTCCTAGTCAATAAAGTAATAGTTAAAAGACAAAATAACCTAGAGCCAATACTTCCACTTTTCAAGTAATCATCAAAATCTTCCTTTTCTTTTAACAGTCTCTTTTCTTTATCTACTTCTTAATTCTTCATATTTGTTTTTGGATACATGAAGCAAAATATGATTAAATAATCATATTCTTATAACTCCACTTTCATTAATATTTCACAGCAAAATCCTTGATCCTAATAGGCAAATTCTTAAGAATACCTTGATGGTTAAAATGGCAAATTTTATGTTATGCATATTTTACTGCAAGTTTAAAAAGAAAAGAAAGAATACCTTGAGTTTTGTGGGAACCAAGATGATTCTTTCTCCTGCAGTATGTTCGGATTGAGTCTCTCCACAAGAGATATTTTCTCCATATGTTTGTCAAACCCAGGATGTGTGAGGAATGCTGGCACTGATAGAAGCCCAGGGTGGGCTGGAAAGAGAAATAAGCTGATATCAGGGAAATCTTCCCAAACCAGGGCCTCACACATTATAACAGATTAACAAATATTTGGTAAACGAATCAATGAATTACTTCTGATCATCATTTAGCACTGTTTTCATATTTGAAACGCTTGATCCTTTCATCCAGTATTTATCCTGCTTCTCTGATCCATCAATCAGAGATCAATCTGTCATAAGCCTGGAAAGGTAAATTTTCTTGGATTCCATTTGGAAGGAAAAGTATTCAACTAGTTCCTGTACAGAGGATTAATCTGAGAGACTGACTTACTCCCATCTCCTGCAAAGATGAGAAAATGTTGTTTGAGCCTCCAGGAATTCTCTCATAAATTCTTTGTGTACTTCTCATGGCGGTAACCCTCCCTTACACTCTGGCAGCAAATGCAGTTTAATCTAAAAATAGCACAGGAAGACAAATCTCTCCTCAGTGACTCCACAAAGAACAGTTATGTTCTAAGAAATGCTTAAAACAGAGAAAAGCTTAAAACTCACAAATAAACCCCCAAAGATTTTCCAAATGCACTAATATATTCAAATAGTACAATTCTGACATCAAGTGGTAAAAAAAGGTATAAGTTCCTTGACTAAAAAATACTATCGCTTATATCGTGACGGGGTATTTGGTAGACTAAAACATTCATGTTGTCATTGTTGTCACTGTCTGACTCACTGCCAATACCATCTTCCCTCTACTCAGTTTTTTTAAATGAACGTTAGCATTGCTCCCCATGTAGGGTTGCTGTGAGAATTAAGTAAGTCAATAAAAGAAAGAGAAAATGTTAATACTTGGCATACAATAAGTGCCACATAATTGTTTACTCTTGTTATTGCCCAATGTCATGTCTGCTAGGTGATAGGGACATTAAGCAAGCTGTCCTTATCCTAATGAAGTAGGAGTGAAGACAGGAAACAAAAGAAAAAAAAACAAATGAAACAGTGTTAACAGGTGCTATGACAGACATATTTAGGCAAGGCACACAAAACAAAGAGATCAATTCCTTCTCTAAAAACTGCTCCTTCCTCAGATAGAGATCTTTAGCAACTATGTTAGTAATCTGTGACCCTACTCACAGGCCATGCGTGATTGACGGGGGTTGGACACCTGTCTCAGGATGGGCCCATCAAATCTTTTCCTCTAGAAATTTGGATTTGAAATTTTTCATACATTCAGAAGTCTGAGATGGCCAGTTGAGCCAAGGATGTAACGTGTTGTGTGGTAAGGCAGTCAGTGCACAGAGAAATAGGAAAAGTCTCTCTACAGAGAAAAACAAAATAGAAATACAGAGAGTAGAAGAGATGAAAAAGGTGTCTCTAAAGAAACTGAAACATCTTTTGAGGAACAAGCTGCCTGGACTCCTAATGGTTTTCCAACACTTGGTTCAAGATCAAACAATGGCCTAAACTGCACCCTGCCCTTGAGTTTTTAGAGGTACCCCTATATCTTTATAATCAATTTGCCTTTCTTACTAAATCTTGCCTTAGGGAGTTTGTTGTTTTCTGCTAAAATAATCTTATCTTAGACACTAGAGAAGCTGAAATATTAACTTCCCATCGAATATGTTCCTGAATAATTCAAATTTTGTTCTTTTAAATATTTGGCTACCACTGTCACACAATATAATTTTATACTATGGGTCAGATTTGAAATGAAGTGACTGCATTTTTGTAGGATGTAAAAGGTTATCAGTCTTTATTCCTTGACTGAGAGGAAAATAGATCTATTTAAATCTACAAGAAAAAAGCTCATTTGCATTTAAAATTCTAAAACTATTGTATAATCATTTTGTAACATTGTATACGTGTACCAACTCATCACTAATAAGTATGCCTTAAATTTACACAATGCAGTATGTCAATTTTACCTTTTTTCTTTTAAAAATGTATTTAAAAACTTTTTCAATTACACTTGATGTTCAATATTATATTAGTTTAGGGTATTTAGCAAAGTGGTTAGACATTTATGTAACTTACGAGGTGATACCCCTGACAAGTCTAATACCCACCTTATGTCAATTTTATCTTAATAAAGCTGGAAAAAACTTCATGATAAAAAAGTAAAAAATAACTAAATGTAAATAAATAAAATTTTACAACTATTTAAATTGGGTATGTTTCTTAGTTGATTAACAAATGGGCAACGTATGCAAGTATGTCTCACAAGCACAAATATATTAAGGTGAAATTGACAGGAAAGAAAAAGAAAAAAACTCATCTGGTGTGGAGATCAAGTAAGAAAGAGTGTTAAATTCCTGGCAACCAGATCCCCACAGGTAATACATGTGTACTATAGTCATTATACGTTAAAAAAAAAAAAAATCAAATTTTGTAAGTAATCTTTAAATTTAGAATAAACATAAAGTTTAAGAAAGAAATCATCTAAAACATCACCACCAAAAAATATTTCCTTTGACTATTTTTTTGCTCAAACAAAATTCTTACACAGATCATAATAAACACACAATTTTTTGTCCTTTTTTTTGTAATAATTTGTGAATTTTCCTCATTATTAAGCAATCTCCAAAAAATATCACTTTTGATGATTGAAAGATGAGGGGTGGTAGAAAAAAGAGACAAGTTGCCCATATAATCTGAGCCCTGTTCAGCTTCCCCAAGTACCCTATTGATAATACCCTAAGTGATAATAATATAATAATAATGTACCTTTTTCCAATAGAATTTGCTTGACTATGATTACCTATTTTGAGTCCGATTCTTAAAACAATGTAAGCATAGTAGTATAAAAGATGTCAGTATGTATAATTAGTAGCCTAAATGTATTTTTTCTTTTAAAGATACCAAATTCTGGTGGGAGAATACAATGGCACAGTATAATCCTGTTAAGAAATAATTTGGCAATAAGTTTCAATAACTGTAAAAATATTTATTGAACCCACATAACTTAGTAAATTCCTTTCTGGGAATCTATTCAGAGGGGGGGAAACACTCAAATGCAAAGAAGATATATTTATAAAGACATTCATTGCCTTATTATGTATTGAGAAACAAAAATATCTACACCCACATCATTTTACTATGCAGCTATCTTCACTAACATGACTTTATTATCACTGTCTTCCTTAACATGACTTTACTATTCTAGAAATTCTGGGAAGATAAAATTGGAAATGTCATTATTGCTCTGAAGGGTTCCAGAACAAGCCTCCCCAAGATGGCATGAAGATTATTTTAAGCTAAAGATAATCAAGACCCCACAGGCTCAAGAGAAACTTTTGCCTCTCCCTGAAAACACTTAAATTGTAGGCCTTGCCCATAATAAGGGTTATCACAGAAGTAAATTTTTATGACTTAACTGTACGGCAGGGCAAACATCTAACTACTGAACATCTGCTCTTCATATTGTCCTATGAATTACCCTGCCTCCTGTGAAGTCCAGACCCCCATCCCATTGCTTGGTTCAAGATGTCATACGACCATATACCTCATTTTATCTTTCTGTCTTCAAACCTCTCATGTATGTGGGATTCCCATGCATATAAAACCAAATTTGATTTTCTCTTGTCAATTTTAATATTAGACCAGCAAAGAACCTTTGCAGGGTAGAGGAAAATTTTCCTCCCCAAAAATTCATTTTGGACACATACTACAAGTACATTTAAAGAAACATCAGACTGCTCAACATTTTTTTTTCTTTCTTTTCTTTTTAAATTAAAGTTTATTGGGGTGACAATTGTTAGTAAAGTTACATAGATTTCAGGTGTACAATTCTATATTACATCATCTATAAATCCCATTGTGTGTTCACCACCCAGAGTCAGTTCTCCTTCCATCACCATGTATTTGTTAACTTTTCCATAGATAACACCAAACAACAGTTTTCTCTTCCAGTCTCCAAAACCTTAGCTTCAAAACCTTTACCCTGCCTGTTCTCCAACCAATCCTAAACAATTATGATATCTTATCTTGTATTAGTCAAGCTCTCTTATTGTAAGACACACCTTAAATCAGACTCCCCCCCCCCAAAGCTTTAATAAATATCCCACCTTAGCCTTCATCCTTCTGAGATGCTACTAAGATTTTTTCAAGACAGTGGTCTCCTTTACTGAGGCAAGCAGTAAATTCAGCTTTGCCTTGTCACCAGGTTATGTTGATGATGTTTTGGGGGAACTGGCATTTGATGGTATGAAAGCAAAATCCTGGAAATAATATTCATACTAAATGTCTAATTGAAGGAAAGGTACTAAATAAAATGTAGTATATAATTTAAAAGAAATAGAGAAATATGAAGTAGAAAATGCTTAGGTTATAAGTTCAGTTAAATATAACAGAATTGTATTTATAAAATGATTCCAACTATGGGTTCTATAAGGTCATGTTAAGGAAGGGGAAGGGCAGTTAGCTCAGTTGGTTAGAGCATGGTGCTGATAACACCAAGGCTGCCAGTTCGATCCCTGTATGGGCCACTGCGAGCTGCACCCTCCTTAAAAAACAAAAAAGAAAGAAAGAAAGGAAGGAAGGAAGACTGAGAGAAAATGAGGAAGGAAAAAGAGAGAGAGCAAGAGGGCAGCTCACTGTCTGCCTTTGAGTGTTGAAATATAAATGTGTTTTTTTTCTGCTTTCTTATTTTCAAGTTTTCATTAATGAAAAAATAATAATAATAAGGATTTTGAAAAATTAGAAAATAATGTTTAAACAATATTAACTAAAAATATAAATAGGGTGTAATGATCATTCACAGCTTTGTGTGCAAAGGATACAATGACTATGATGGTATGTGAATGGTGGTGAAATAATTCATGCAATGTTCTCTCCTCAGGCTACTGAAGCACTCAAAGACCCTCAACAATCAAAATTAAGAGATAGTGGTCAGAGGACTACTGGTGAGGAGAGACCCCTAACTGGTAAGTGAGGAAAATGACCAACTACTCAGGTCAGGCAGGTACACTTCTTTGAACACAAATAATCATGACATTACATATTCTAAGATCAAGGTGGTTTCCATAATCCCCATAAATAATGGTGGCTTTCTTATTCTCTTGTATTTGTGACAAGATTAAAATTATTGACATAGGGGATAAACAGCTTATTGCTTTTCCTTCCCCTCAATGGCTTCCACAAAGCTTTCAGGTAATGCCCACTTTTCTTCTTTCTTCCCGTAGAATAAAAAGGACTCAAAAGAACTCAGAGGACTACATGGTTCTGGGAACACAGGGTTTGGCTCTAGAAGCTGGAAGGAGGGTGGCAATCAAGAGACTGAGAATATTCTTTTAGGGTAGGGAGTGAGAGGTTCCTGGGAATTTCGGAGTACTGGAGATAGGAGTGGACAGGGGATTTTAATAAAGAGTCTCCATGAGCTAAATAATTGCCCCCCTTAAATGTCTGAGAGAAACATAAATAAAGATTGGAATTTCTTTTGCAAGTGTGCTTTAAATGTAACACCACTCCCTTGTTGAACCACGTAGGCCTCCTTTTGCTTCATTATTGCAAACATACGTTAAAATGAATTAGTAAAGGAGTGTTTTTTAAGTATGCACATTGAAAATAAAAAATGGAATTTATAAAGCAAGATTGGATTTTTATTTAGAATTTATACAAAAGAAAGAAAAACACTTGAAAAGGAGATTTTGCCACCCCAGAATATGTCTCTGGCATGGGGAATGTTTTTGAGCTAAAGGCAATCAAAACAGAGTAGCTTCAGGAAAAGTTCTTTGTCTCCTCTTCAACTGCCTAAATATATATTGGAAAAGGGGCCTATACCAGGAGCAGAGCTGTTACCAGAGATATCTTTTTACCTAAGAAATTTATCCGCATAAGAGGGCCACTTTCGTTTTCCAAACATCTCCTCTTGCTTTCTTATGAATGCCCTTCCTCCCCTTTGTGTCCCCAGACCCTAACCCCTTTCCTTAGCTCAGGATGTTTTATAAGCTTAATTACCTGGCTGCCTTTTGAGTCTTAATATCTTTATGGGGCTCCCATACATACAAAATTGTTTGTTTTTCTCTTGTTCATCTGTCTTACAGCAATTTAATTTTTAAGCCCGTCAAAGAACTTAGAAGGAAAGAAAGAAAACTTTTCCACCTCTACATTTTATACATGGAAGATAAGGAGAGTACAGTGGCTGGAAAGGTGTGTTTGATAGTGAAGAAAGTCTGCTTTTCCTGGATCTACCACAGCATGGATGAAAAATCTCTTCAACCACCAAACCAACAAACTCCCTTTACTCTGCTTGTTTACCTAACAATATTATTTGGTTTCTGGGTTACTTCAGTACCAGCAAATGGGTGCTAGATGACAGACACAAGTAATCTAACTGATGGAAATATTGATCTTTTAAAAATTAATAAATTGACCTTCCAGAAAACACACACACATACACACACACATACACACACACACACACACACACACACACACACACACACACACGCCTATTACATGCTTGGCTAAAGTAAACCAGTTATTTTGAGAGCTGTGATTATTAAAGTTCCAGAACTTTGGAGGAGAGAGACCACATCCTGGCCTGTGGTAATTTACCAGAATTTAGAGCTGGTCCCTGTGGGCGAAACATTGCTACAGATATATTAAAACAAAGTATAACAAAAGGAAAAGAACCTCTGATGATTTTTATGATCATTAAGAAACTACTGAATATCAATTTAAATTCACAGTACTGCTGTGGAATATTAGTCAATACTAATAAATTAAAAATCCCATTAACATGTTAGCAAACAGCAAGATTATTTCTTTGAAAAAATTTCATGTGGGGTGCAGTAATGCTGGTGTCTGCCAACCAAATCACATTCTTCATACACTGAAGGCTGATCATCTATTCATTTAATCAGCCATGAATACTTGGGAGAATAATCACATTAATTCTTCTGACTTTGTTTGATCACGTTAATCACATTAGTAATGAAAAAATCACATCAGAATTAGTAATAATAATCCCAACAGCCATGAGTCTGAAGAGTACATGGTGTTGTTTTATAATGTACATGTGTATTCTGAACCATCCTATCACAAGACACATTAGTGCATGGACTCACCCATAAAAGACTCTAACTTCAAACCATCTAAATGGAATTGTTTTTCAAAATACCAAATACTAATACTCTGGTATGGATACAAGAAAGTTTCACAAGGGATTCCAACATTTTTGAGTATTTAAAACACTTGGGTAACACACACTGAATAAGAAGTATGGCTGAATTTTTTTTAAGGTGAAGATTGAATTACAATAGATAGCAATATAACATATAAATACAAATGTACATACAAGAAGGTAGGCAAGAAACCTGGTTAGTACTTGAAGTCAGTATGGCATGCATCATGATTTAGAATTCTTCTGCGTTTGTTTCATGGACACACCCCACAGCACTTAAAATAATTTTTTGGATAGAATTTAATTTGGGTAACTAAAGGTTAAAATAACAACAAAAATGTTAGAAATATATGAAAAATATAAGAGTACTTATTGAGTTTCGGTCATGCTGAATGGTAGAGGAAACTTGATCTCAGTAGCTGCGTATCAAGCATTACAATGCCATCTTTATTAACAGCATGATCACCTAAAAATAAAGTGTGTATTTAGATTTTTCTGGTGTTTCAATGCTAGAATTTTTGGTTCATTAAGTCAGATGAACATCTATTAAATATCTTCTATGTTCAGGATACTGTACTGTGGAAAACATAAAGAAATCTTTAAAAATATTTTCTGTTACGGAACTTACAATTTAGTTAATTCCAAATTGTAGCTATTTGATGTCAGTCAGTCATGTGTCTATTGTTTTTGCTCTCCTTTTAGAATAAAAGCTGGATTTTTCAAATAAAATGTAATGGAAGCAACAAAGGAACAAGACAAACAAACAAACAAAAACTCACAGACACAGACAACTGTTTAGTGTTTACCAGAGGGTTAGAAGTGAGGGGGGTGGTAGAAGAGGGTAAATAGGGTCAAATATATGGTGATAGAAGAACTGATTCTGGGTGGTGAGCACACAATGTGATATGTAGATGGTGTATTCTAGAAATGTACACTTGAAACCTATATAATTTTACTAACCATTGTCACTCCAATAAATTTAATAAAAAATTAAAGTAAAATCAATCTCATCATTTTAGTATCAACTGTGTTTTTAGTCAATAGTTGTGATGGTGACATTAAAAAAATGTTAAAGATAAGCATTCTTGGAGAGTTTACTCTAAACATTGGTAGGATTGCACATAAGAGTTTTTTTAAAATAGAGGCACAAGCGTAATTTTGAATCTGAGAATTCATGATGGTTTTGCTTGGTGTTAGCTACAAGAAAAAAAGGTAATGTACACAAATTATTACAAACATTACTACAGACTGACAACTGAAATAAATAAAAATCTAGGGGGTGGCTGGATGGCTCAGTTGGTTAGAGTGCGAGCTCTGAACCACAAGTTTGCCAGTTCAATTCCCACATGGGCCAGTGAGCTGCACCTTCCACAACTAGATTGAACACAACGAGCTGCCACTGAGCTGCTAGAGGGGCAGCTGGATGGCTCAGTTGGTTAGAGCACGAGCTCTTAATAAGGTTGCCGGTTTAATTCCCACATGGGATGGTGGGCTGCGCCCCCTGCAACGAAGATTGAAAAAAACAGAGACTGGACTTGGAGCTGAGCTGCGCCCTCCACAACTAGATTGAAGGACAATAACTTGACTTGGAGCAGATGGGTCCTGGAGAAACATACTGTTCCCCAATATTGCCCAATAAAAAATTAAAAAAAAAAATCTAGGAGCAATGGTTCAGGAACATTATTGTCATGCATGCAGTGCATCAGCTAAGAAGGAGGTGAGAGCTACAGGGGTGTCCAGAGATCTTTTCATACGACTATAACACCATCAATTCAAAATTACTTTTTATTAGATAACATGTATATACAAGATACAAATATCAAAAAGTAGAAAAGGCTGTATAGTAAAAAGTAAATCTGCCATCTTGGTTCCCTTCTCAGAAGAAAAGGATTGCCACCAGTTTCTTATAACTAAAGCAATCTTCTTTTATATGACTTTTCTTCTCCAAAACATTTTCCATACTTTCCATACTTTCATTTTAGTTGCCTCCAACCTTAATTCATGTGTTTATTCTACATGTACTCATAAAGAGGACAATGCTACAAAGTTCACACTGTGAAACTGATAATGGAGAAAATAAAGTGGAGTAAGCATTGCTAAGAAAGTCACTTAAAATGAAGTTAGGAGGCCATTGAGAAAGTGAGGCCAATGCACATCTCCTGTCTCATTTCTTGGAAATATTGTTAAGTTGCTAACCTATTGCTGAAGTCAACTCAAGGACAAACAAGAAATATACCCGATCAATAATTACTACACGGACATACACGTATATGAACTTTACTTCCTCCTCCTCATGGACCAGACTATGCGCATTCTTCACCTTGAAAAGAACCAAATTATTTCGACAACCAGCATCCTCCAGTTACATAATGGACCTAATCAATTCCAACTGACCTAACCAACATCCTTCACTTACATGGAGGACCTTAATGAGAACAGCTCTTATAATTTTGCTCTTTATAAACCTTGCCTTTCTTTTTTCCTTTCCGAATATAATTTAGGTTGCTACCTGTAACTGTGTCCCAGATTTTAATCACTCCTTCATTAAATAATTGCTTCTTATTTTTTTATTACAGCCTAAACTTTGTTTTTTGCTAACATAATAAATACAAAACTGCTAAAATTAGCCAACTTGTCAAGATGATGTTAACGATGTTTGGATACTTTTCTTCAATATCAAAGAGAACTTCTCACTTTCAGGAAGCTGTATTTTCAGGACTATACTCATTTATCCAAAGCAACCACGATAGGAGAGTGAGATTAACCTCATTGAGTTATACAATCAGGAACACCTTAGAGCTAAGGTCAGCGCCAAAACCATGGTGACTAAATATTGGGACAAGATAGAAATGGTCCTTGTTGATTCATCCTCAGGGTCTAGGACACCTAAAGTCTATTTGTGACATTGACACAAATTTGAAGAAGACACAACTTACTTGATTCTTAATTTAAAAAAAACAAAACAAAATACATGACCTACTTAAGATTGTGAGGATACAGTAAGTATATTTATCTATACAGGATAGACAAAGTTCTTCTTTGGACTTAATAAGAAAGTATTTAGTTGACATAAAATTATGCTAAATTACAATCTAATGTTTTGAAATTTATTATTAAGTTTTTAAAAATCTCTTGAAGAAGTAAGTTTTCAGAGGAAAACTAGTTTGTGTGCGTGAGTACAAAGCCACTTAGGTTGGAAGGCTGCCAAGATTGATGATTTGGATTTGATTAAGGTTGATTTATTCAAGATCATGCCAGTCATTGGAAAAATGACCCATTTATTTGCTTTGATTTCTCTGCCAGAAATATACACCCATTTATGGGAAAGGAGGGATTCCTATGAAGTTTTCTTTAAATGGATCAACTATCTCAATAATACCAGAGAACTTGTTTTATCAAGTAGCACTCTGAACTGTGGGCCAGGAAACTTTTTCTCTTATTACCTTATTATTGCAGAAGATTTTACATTATTACAGTAATTTAAAAAAATACACTCTTAGTGATATGAGCCCACATATCCCTAGTTCATTTATAAACCCACATATTCCAGACAGCTTCTAAATCTATTGAAGATATCACAGGCAGCCTAACCTATTCATATGACTTAAAAGAAATAAATCAGGTACCTAAATTTTTTTTTCAATTAAGTTGATTTAGTGATAATAGCAGATATGAAGGAAATAACATCAACATCCTAATTCCCCTATTGTTTCATGCTTGGCTTCAGGGTAGACAGCTCTCCCAGTCCAGTCTTGTTTTCAGGGAAGATACAACTGGCTGTTGACATGGCTTTAATGACTCCTCCAGGATCAGGGCTTGTCCATAAATCATCCACAAAGCCTCTCTGGGGAAAGCGGCTAGAGAGGCATCACGGTGTTTTAGCGCTAGTTTTTGTAGCGATAATTCAGATTTTACATAATGCTCCCTAGCTCGTTCCTATCAGAAGCAGACATTGTCCTACTCTGCCAAGTTTGTTGCACAAGAGGCAAGGAAGGGCCTTTGCAGAGTGAAGACCCATTCACAGAACCAAATACCTAAATGCTTTCCCTTGCTTAGGATGACAAATTTCAGCAATACGTAGAAAATCAAATACTTTCATGGGCATGAGGTGCTGACCAGTATAAATGTTCTCTAATTCACTATATAATACATTCCAATCTAAAACAAACTAAATTATGACTTTTTGTCAAGAAGAGATAATCATAAACATTTTTAAAGTAATTCCTCATTAAAGGGCTGACACATCTTCCCTTTTATCTCCTCAAATGAGATGATTTCACGAGAACCTAAATCTCCAATTTGCTACATTATGGATAATTGTTGGTATTCTTCATATTATAATGTTTGCTTTTATAATACAATGAAACCAAACTTGTAGTACATGCCTATATTATAGGCTTAATAGTCACCATGTAAGATCTTTAAGACCTTTAATAAACCAAGTTTCCCATATTATGTCTTCTTGAACATATAATAAAAAAAATCTATATTTTCCACAATTATTTTCTATGTAAAGATATCATATGACTTAATTAAAGATAGCTATTTTTTTTAATTGGGGGAGGGGAACAGGACTTTATTGGGGAACAGTGTGTACTTCCAGGACTTTTTTCCAAGTCAAGTTGTTGTCCTTTCAGTCTTAGTAGTGGAGGGCGCAGCTCAGTTCCAGGTCCAGTTGCCGTTTCTAGTTGCAGGGGGCCCAGTCCACCATCCCCTGTGGTTGTCAAACCGGCAACCCTGTGGTTGAGAGGACATGCTCCAACCAACTGAGCCATCTGGGAGCTCAGTGGCAGCTCAGCTCAAGGTGCCATGTTCAATCTTTTTAGTTGCAGGGGGCGCTGCCCACCATCCCTTGCGGGACTTGAGGAGTTGAACCGGCAACCTTGTGGTTGAGAGCCCACTGGCCCATGTGCGAATCAAACCGGCAGCCTTTGGAGTTAGGAGCACGGAGCTCCCACTGCCTGTGCCACCGGGCCAGCCCCAAAGATCGCTATTATTAGGTAAAGCCATTTGAAATAGCAATATCTGACCATTTTTCACCTACAAAAACAGCAATTTAATTTGATTCCCCCTAATTCCATGGTGGTTTCAAGAATAATGTATACGAACCTAATAAAAACCGTAATAACAGAGAAATAGAAAATAGAGGAATCAACTGCAATCATCTAGAACTCAATTCTGATTGATATAGAAAATGGTTTTCCCACAATCAAAATTATAGAATGTGTATGGTTTTCATACCTAAAATTTTAAACCCTTAAGGATGAGCAAGGCCTAACAAGTAAGAAAATGTATACAAACTGGGAAAGTCCACAATGACTGTATTTTTGTTTCAAGAAAAAATGTATTTTTAAATAAGAAAAATGGTAAAATAATACTGTTACAACATTGGAGTGAAACTCCAATGTTATCTTAAAATTATTCAAAAATACTGAAAAACACTAGGAAGAAAGGCACCTTATCCATAATCCAAAAGTGATTTAAAATTCCATAAAAAGAAAACAAAGACCCTCTAATCCCTTTCCTCTGGAATACCATGTTATGCAGATTAGTTTATAATCTTATTATAAATTTATTTTTATAATAAACTAATAATTAATCATGGATGCTTTCCAGATTAGTACATAGATCTCCTTAAACTGCTTTAAATAGCTGCAAAACAGTTCATTAAATGGGTGCTCCATAATGTATTTGATCATTTATCTACCCTTGTAATATTTCTTTCATTACATATTTTATTATGTCTGTGTGGTTGATGAAAACACTGTGGCCCCTTTACACTATTATAGATTGTGGGCAAAGGTTTGGTAAACATTAAGGTCATCAAGCATTTGCTTGAAAAATGCAACTCAGAAAATAGCCTACATTTGTATTAGGCTATGTTCTTGAGGAATAAAAGAATCAGAGAAAGACAAGCAAGAAGAAACACACACACACACACACACACAGATGGGGAAAGAAAAGGTGATTATCTGATGTGTTTATATTTATAATGAGACAATATTAAGAAGAATGGATACGGAAACTAGTTATAAAATGAGACTTTTAACCTTATAAGGTAAAGGTGTTTAAAGTCCAAAACTCTGAATGCAAGTTAACCCTTACATTTCTTGTGCTTTGAGGATTTAAGTTTGTTGACTGTAGAAGAGACAAAGCAGTTCAAATTGTAATGCGATGTTAATGAAAAATTCAACATCATAACCAGCTTTAGTTGGGAATCAGCATTATAGAACAGCTCTTCCAGAAAATTATGTTGTAAGCCATTACTACATTCCTTTAGCTGCTATTAACTGCAAACAAAAACTGAGGATAAAGAGCCAGAAAGAAGGCCAATCAGGAAACTCCAATAAACAGGGCCAAGTACAACAATGATGATCTAAGAATTTACATTTCTTTACAATTTCTATACATTATTTCATGCTTAAAAATTTGCTTCTAAGCCCACTGATTATATTCTACTTTTGAGATCATTACTGCATGGTGATGATAATAAGACTGTGAACCTTGGAATCTAGATGGGTCTGAGCTCTGTAGGGGAGCAGAATATGCCACTCCAAAATATGTCTCTCTGGTATAAGGATTATTTTAGGCTAGTTATTTTTAAGAAACAGAACAGGAAAAACTCTGAAAACCAAGTAAAAGTTACCCTTTATAAGAGACATTTACATGTATGAGGGAACTCTCCATTTGTAAGGGTGTCTCCCTGGCTGTACTAGGAAGAGGATGATGATTCAATTTCTAGAAACTCCCATCAATGGAGAAGGCAGCAGCTTAAATCTGCATAACAACTTTACCCTCGTTTACTATGCTTTTCCTGTAACCTCCCATTACTGACTCTCCCCACCCCCAACACCTTCTTTTGTCTTTAGCTGAGGATGGTATTTAAGGTGATGATTTTGGCCATTTGGGGGAAATTACTCAGTTTTTCTGGGTCTCTCCCACATATCCATATTTTTCTCCTGTTAATCTGTTATGTCGGTTTGATTATTAGACCAGCTAAAGACCCTAGAAGGGAAGAAGGGAAAATTTTTTTTTCCCCAACGGCTCAAATCCTAGCTCTACACTTTCTAGCTGAGTCACTTTGGAAAAGTTATTTTACCTTTCGGGTCTCAGTATCCACATATATATTTTAAAAAAATAACAGTATATGTTCAGTAAGTATTGATTAGGAGATCTTTATAATATACCTAGCAAATCATACCAGGAACACAGCCTCTGCATAAATGAAACACTTAGATACATCACTCCAAGCACTAGCTCTCAAAGTGTGGTTCTCAGATTCCTATTATGGTTCTAAGGAAAGTAACCTTACAGGGTGACCTGGTCATCAATTCCTAACTTGGCAGGTACTGGTGGGTAGTCTCACCCTAGGCATATAACCTTTTAGTAAAAGGTTTATCTTTGCCTTAAACAAGCCCTGTCCATTGTTTTTGTGTATCTAGGTGTGGGAAGGAACAAGCTTTCCTCTTGCCTCAAGATTCTTTTGGCGGGTATAATAATCAAATAGACATGAGACAGATTAGTCAGAGAAAAATAACCAAATTTAATACACACATATGTATAGCACCCCATACACATGAGAGAGTCAGAGACCCCACATGCACAAGAGGTTCAAATTCAGAAAGGGGAACATGAGTATATAAGACATCCTGAACTAGGGATGATGTCAGATGTTTTGGGAGCTTCAAAGCGGTCATTGCAGAATGATAAAAGCAGATGTTTAATAAATAAAGTTTGTCAGGCCCTACAGAGAGGTTCTCTCTGATAATCTCTTATAGGCAAGGTCCCTAATTCAGGTTCTTCCAGGTAGTCAAGGGAGGGGCAGAAGTTTCTGAGCCAGAAACTAAAGTTGCCCTTACCACAAAACAATTCACATACCACAGAAGTACATCTTGGTGTGACTAGCTCTGAAACCCCACGTGGGTTAACACACCTTTGAAATAACCACCCTCTAGAGAGCTCATACTCTTGTTAACTATCCTGTAATCTAATCCTCACCTTGCTTTCACCCACTTTCCTGTAATCTTCCTTATGGTTCTCTCCTTAATTTCAAATGTGGGAAAGAAACTGCAAGACTGTCCTTCTCCAGAGCATTTGAGATCCTGCTTCCTGGCAACTGTCAGTTTGGCTCAAACTCTTACAAAAATATGATTGGATGTTCTTACATTGACAGTAGCATTTGACGTAGTCTTTGAGTTTATAAGAAGTTCAAATTAATGGGCCTTATCCAAACCTACTGAATTAGATGGTATGAGATGAGGCCCAGGAATCTAGTTTTACAAGCTCTCCAGTTGATTCTTACGCATGTTAAAGTTTGAGGACCACTGCCTTAGTTCAGCTAGACATGATTTTCATATGATTATTTCTATTAATGAACATGAAAAGATCCAGCAGTCATTTACAGGGCTGACACATCTGATATGGGCCAAATGAAAGGGCTTCTCACTACAGAAATTCTAAGTGTTCTTTCTTTAGTGTTTTAACTGCATTAGCTTCTTAATCGTAAATAATAGATTGTTTTTAACCTGAATCATAGAAACCTCCTACCCTTGCTTTAGATAATTACCCTAAAACTAGTGATTCATACTTGTTCGTTGTAATCCTTGAAGCCTAGTGTTCTCTCCTACCTGTTCCTGGTCTAACCCCTGGACAATTAACAACACCTGAATGACTGGTTGAATGGATTAACTAAAATCTATTTTTCCTTATTCAGGGGCCTTGGGGATGTGGAGGATGCCCCAGCAAGGTCGAAACCAAAGAAGCCAACACGGTCTCCCAGGCGGATCTGACACTGTTTCCTCTCATCTGAGATCAGATAGGGTGAGAGTTCGGTGAATCCCCAATAGGTAGGGACAGCTCTATGCCCCTGCCCAGCAGGAAACCAATACAGAAGAAAAGACCTTCTCTTCCTCAACATCCCATAGAGATTTTATGGGGATCACATCTCTCAAGGAGAAAACAAGGCAGGGAGTTAGATACAGATATTGGGGTCTCTGCATTCCTGCACGTCCAACACAACGCACTGAATACGACCACCCAAAAGACCTCCCCTCTCCGCCCCAAACTTCCCCTTTTCATTGTAATTATCTACCCCTGTGAGGAACAAATGGGTACAAAATACCCAGCTAGATGAAACCGGCCACTCACACCTGCGCAGTAAAGGCCACAACGACCTTCATTTCACCTGGGCCTCCTTATATCGTCATTATGATACCATACATATGCCCGGAAGTTCATTAATATCATTATAACAAACTGAATTCTGGAAGGAACATGCGCAGTCTAAAAAGATGAGGAAATTCCTTCTTGTCAATCACAGGTGTCGATCAAGTGGTCCCATGCCCCCAAAGGAACAGCCTATCCTAGAGAAAAAAAGGATAAAAACTCCAAGGCCTCTCCAGTCTGAGCCTTTTGAGCTTTTTGAACCTTGCTTTTGCTTAGGGGCCCGCTGCAAACCCTTTGGAGTGTACTTTTTCTTTTAATAATGAGCCCTTGAGCCGTTCTCTGCTGCTCGGGTATGCTCCTATTTCTTTAGAGTGTACTATCTCTTCTAATAAACAATTATTTCACCACTTTGTGTATCTCGTTCAATTCTTTGCTTGAGACGCCAAGAACCTGGACACCACACCGAGAAGAGTCCACTCTCCGGTAACACATCCATTAGGGATAGGAGGCACAGTGCCTGGGCCCATGATACTTTTAAAGTTTTATGAAAAAAATATTTTAATGTTATTTATTTTAAAATCAGAAGAAAATTTTAACATAATAATAATAAATATATGTATAATAATGAATCCAGCCTGGATTGTATCTTTATACCAAAGCAGTTTTAAAATTAACTCAAAAATTATAGTTTTATGTACTCATATAACACTCTAACTCTGGCTAAAATAAAATGTTCAATATATTTCTTGTGGAGAAAGGGTGCCATGAATGCAAAAGTGCGTAGGGAACAGAAAAGTCATAATTAGGCCCTGATCACCTGAAAACTTGACTGTTAATTTATAAATTGACACTGAAGGTGCCTGGTAGGAACTGACTATTATAAGAAATGTGTGCTATTTTGAGGATATATTCATATACAATCCAAAACATATTAGTTTGAATTTCACTTAAAAGTTTAAAATGTTCAACATTAAAGTTTTAGTTACTAAACTGCCTGCATAAATCCTAGGGGAAAAAATGACATGGACGAGGGACAGAAAGCACTGACTAAAAGAACTGAAAATAAAAAAGTAGCACAAAGCATGGTAGGATTAAACCAGAGTAAAAATAAGGTAGCCAACAAGTTGAAAGTGAATTGAAATATTATAATGTAGAAACTATGTTAAAACAAGTTTATATACTTATAATAGAAACTTACACATTATTCTCATATAACACCTGTTAAAGGACAAAAATTCAACCTAGCAAATTTCAAGATCTAATTGATTTTATTGAAGAATTCATGAATCGGGTGATATCCCATCTAATAAAATAGAAAGATGCTCTGAGGAGCTTTCATAGGTAGAAATAGGCAGGAAAAGAAAGTTAAGAGAGAGGATTATTTCAGGCAACTTACCTTCCTTTAGGGGAAGGCAGTGGGTCTTGTCAGGCAGATTACCTCACTGGACTGACCAGGAAATTCCAGACTGATTGGTTTAAAACTACAATCCTGGGAGAGGCTGAAACTGAAATTAGGTTAAGTATTAAGTTTTGGTGGAACTTACTACCACAAGTGATTCCATTTGGGATCTGTTGTTTCTAACACTCAGCATTCATTTCACCAGACACAACTGCATTTAGCCCTTCAAAACCCATCAACCAGGCATCTATTGTCTCCTGAAACTTGTATTTAGTCATGGCCTAACTATATACTGTTTCTAAGTATAGTGTTTAAAAGAACATGATTGATAATTGTGTTTTCAAAGAAGTGTGTGTGTCATGCAGGGTGTCATGCAGGGTCTCAGCTCCCACTCCCCACATAAGAACACAGGATATGGTGAGGCCAAAAAGGAACACCCACGGAGCCATAGATAGGGGAGTCATACCATTATATTCTCACTGGCAGCTGGATTGGAGACACAGGAAGCAGGAGCCACACGATCTGCAATCTGATGGACACTTCTCTCTGCCAACCAACCTCACTTGCTAACTGCAATCCGCATGCTAACTGCAATCCGCTCTTGCTAGCTCAGCCACCATCTTCTTGCTAGCCCCCATGTGCTGCTAACATGGCCATGGCAGTTATATTAGTGGCCAGTGGCTCACTGGTTACAGCTGACAGCCAACTAGCCACAGCTGATGGCCACCCAATCACAGTTGATGGCCATTTACTACCCGAGTGAGCACCTTTCCATGTGACAGCGAGAGCCTGGAATCTGCACTCCTGGTTCTGTCCCCACAGTGTGCATTAAAACTAGTTTACTTTTTTTATTAGTAACTATTAAACTCTACCAGAATAAAATGAGTCTGCTTATTCAAGTAGTTTTATACACAGCATTTTAAATCTGGCTACAACAGAGGAAACACCAGCTGTGATACAAAATAAGAAATTTGTAGCCATGTAGAGAGGAAGCTTTGTTATTATGTATCTATTACCAACTCAAGTCTTCCTCTGGCCTCCTCAAAACCGCTCAAATTGTTTCAACATTGTAATCTTAAAATCCAAGCCCTAGGTTCACCCCTGGATTGCTGATCCTTTTTAAGGCCTTTCCTAGATTTCTACCACAATGTTGCCTGAGGCAGAGACATTTTGTGGACCTCTCAGAAGATGGCATTAGATAGTCTCTAAGGAGTCTGGGGTCGGGGTTCTAGAATTCTATGATTCTAAATTTTCAATGGGAAAGACAGTTTAAAATATGTTGTATTTAACTTTAGTCAGTCAGCAGACAAGTATTAACCTACTGGTACAAGACTAATTAAACAAAAAGTGCATTGCAGATGGAGGGTAAAATACGTATGTTCAAAAGCTCTAACTTAGAAAAGATGAAGCATATGAGGAACTAAAAGAAGTACAAAGTGGTTGGAGCTTAATTAAGGTGAAAATGTTGCAAGATGAAGCTAGTGAAGTAGATAGGGAAGGCCTACTAAATGAATTAAGGATTTAGGATTTTTTTCCTAAAAGCAGCAGGAAACCTTTGGTTTTAAACAGGAAGTGCTTTGATCTGATCTGTTTTTGTTTGTTTATTTTTTTGTTTGAAAGATTATTGTGGCTTTTGTGTGAGAAATGGATTCGAGGAGGGGTAGAGAGAATAAGAAATGACCTGTTTATAGCTGTTATAGTATGGCTGAGAGGTGACTGTGACTGTGGGGTCATTGGAATTGGAAAAAATATGGATAGGTTCAAAAAATATTCAGGAAGTAGATTTAACTTTAAAACAGAATCAAAAGTGCTCCCTAGGTTTCTGGTTTGTGAAACTATGTGGAATGCAGCACTATTCAACTGAGCAGAGTCCCAGGAGAGAAGAAGTAGTTTGGGCAAGGGTCTCATGCTCTTGGACCCTTCCAATGGATCCTACAGATTTGTCTCATTCCTATTTTCCTTTGAATTCTGCTTGCATGAGATGACTGTGTATCCTTGAGAATGTTGGTCCTTTGGTCAACACCATTGATTATTCTTTCTTATAGGACTCAGATTGCACAGAAAACTGAGGGGATTCTTGATATGGGGACTTCTAAGTATGTGTTTTTGATCCAATTTAAATAGGCTACAGCTATGCTGGTGAACTACCTGCAAAGTTCTCAAATGTATGGTGTGGTGAAAACATCCTAAAAATTGTGAAGAGTAAGATCAACACTTTCTGCTGCAAAGAAGACAAATTCTAATGGATTGAGGAGAGTGGGGATCTTAAGAAGGCACTAGATATGGAACTCAGGATACATGAGAGGATTGAGTTAAAGAAGAAGGGACTCTGACTATTGTAACAGTAGGGAATAAAAAATAGAATGGGTGGGTACAGATGCGGGTAGTTTGGGTAAACAAAGGAAATGCTTATCTTGTGGCTTGTATTTCTCTTTGTAGTAGGAAGCAAGGAATTCTGCTGAAGAGTGATGGGGGAAGGTTTGAAGAAGTTTCATATAGTTGTGGACACATGAAGAGTATGTTGTTTGGAGAACGTAGTAGAAAAGTTGGTTGTCGTGCAAGGCTGCCTGCGGGTTCTCAGCTGCCGCTCCCCACATAAGAACGCAGGATGTGGCTAGGCCAAAAAGGAATACCCACAGAGCCATAGATAGGGGAGTCATGCCACTAGAGTCTCACTGGAGGCATTATAGTCTCACTGGAGGATGGGTCCATACAACCTGCAACCTGCTGTCTGCTTCTCTGCCTGGCAACCAACCGACTAACCAACTAACGCAGCCATGGCAGTTATATCAGTGGCTAATTGGCTAACTGGTTACAGCTGACGGTCAATTAGCCACAGCTGACGGCCACCTACTACCCAAGTCAGCACCTTTCCACGTGAGGCTGAGAGCCTGGAAACTGCTCTCTGGGACTCTGTCCCCACAGTGGTAATATAGAAATTCCCTGTGAGGTGGCAGTCATATTATAGTGGAACGAAATGTCTCTCTTCGGAGACTTTCTTCAGGGATGCTCACTCTTCCTATATCTCAGCAGGGAAGCTGGGTAACCTGGTTTACGCAAGTTGAAGGTTTTAAGAGAGAG
Organism: Rhinolophus sinicus; assembly: GCF_036562045.2. Lineage (NCBI taxonomy): Eukaryota > Metazoa > Chordata > Mammalia > Chiroptera > Rhinolophidae > Rhinolophus > Rhinolophus sinicus. The sequence goes on from NC_133755.1 coordinate 113,229,401, forward strand.
AGGAACAAGGAGAGGGTGTAAAGACAAGGAAGCTGAACATATAATCAAGAAAGAATAAATGAAATAATGTACCATGAAATTTAAACTAGGTGGGGAGAAAAGTAAAGAGAATTAAATTGTGTTTAATATGACAAGTTAGCTGATATCTGAATAGAATTTGCTAAATTTAAACAATAAAGACATGCTAGACTTTTAATAAAAATTAAATGTATAACTCAGAAAACTGGTTTTGTAATTAGTCATATTTCTAAAATTCAGACATTTTTAGTAACATCTCTAAGCTTCAAAAATGTATGTACAAAGAAGGGCTACTAATTATTTGTATATATATATATATATATATATATATATATATATATTCAGCTAAATTTCAGAGACATGTTCTAAATTTAAAGTTTACTAGTCCCTGAAGGGATATATAATGCTATTTATTCTTAGTCTATCATCTTTACATGAAATAACAGTGGTTTCTGAAAATATCTTTAACCTTATATTTGAATAAGGAAATTTATAATTTCACTTGTAATTGCAAATTCATAGAATAAGAATAATTGAACTGAAAAGGAATTCACAGGTTGTTTAATCTGGTGGTTTTCATAGTGTGGTCCCCTGATCAGCAGCAGCATTTGGATCACCTGGGAACTTGTTAAAAATGTAAATTCTCGGGCTGGCCTGGTGGCTCAGGAGGTTAGAGCTCCGAGCTCCTAACTCCGAAGGCTGACAGTTCGATTCCCACATGGGCCAGTGGGCTCTCAACCACAAGGTTGCCAGTTCAATTCCTTGACTCCCGCAATGGATGGTAGGCAGCGCCCCCTGCAACTAAGATTGAACACGGTACCTTGAACTGAGCTGCTGCTGAGCTCCCAGATGGCTCAGTTGGTTGGAGCATGTCCTCTCAACCACAAAGGTTGCCGGTTCGACTCCCGCAAGGGATGGTGGGCTGTGCTCCCTGCAACTAGCAACTGGCAACTGGATCTGGAGCTGAGCTGTGCCCTCCACAACTAAGACTGAAAGGACAACAACTTGATGCTGAACAGCACCCTCCACAACTAAGATTGAAAGAACAACTTGACTTGGGAAAAAAAAAAAAAAAAAGCCCTGGAAGTACACACTGTTCCCCAATAAAGTCCTGTTCCCCTTCCCCAATAAAATCTTAAAAAAAAAAAAAAAAAAAAAGTAAATTCTCAGGCCCACTCCATACCCATTGAATCAGAAAATCTAGGAATGTGGTAGAGCAATTTGTTTTAATAGGCCGTTACAGGTAATTTTGATGCATGCTAAAGTTTGAGAGCCATTGGTTTAATCCAGTACTTCTCTGTTAAAATTGGAATTACCGAGTTCCATAGAGATTAGGTGAAATTAATAACACTTAAAAATAAAACAATGGACTTTGTCTGAAAGATCCTAACTCACATTGCTTAAAAGACATCTTTTACATAACTCTACCTTGTTTCCCATTCCATGTGTATTAATTTTCTATAATACAAATTACTGTAACAAATTACTAACCTAGCAACTTAACAAAAAAATTATCGTTATAGTTCTGAAAGGTCAGAGATTCAACATCTGTCTCACTGGGCTAAATCAAGGTGTCCAACATCTGTCTCACTGGGTTAAATCAAGGTGTCAGCTTTGCTTTCCGAAAGCCCTAGAGGAGAATGTTTCCTTGACTTTTCCAGCTTCCAGAGGCCACCCACATTACTTGACTTCTGGTGTCTTCCTCCATTTTAAAAGCCTGTATGTATGTATTTTAAAATCAGTGATTATTTTTTGAAACTACTTCTTAGAGTTTGTACAAATAAGCCCAGTCACCCATGTCGGCTTATTATCTACACGACTCAGTAGTATTATACTGTCATTGGCAGAGACTATGTCATAGAGCGTTACAACTGGATTATTAAATATCCTCAAGCAACAAAAATAAATTATACTCATTATATTACTCTTACTAAATTAGTAAAAATTAGTTCATTTTAGAAAATTTTTAAAAGTTTTAAATAAAAAGCTTTTCTTATACCTTGGTTAACAGGACAATTAAATTAGTTACAAAAGTTCATTCCCCCAAAACTGCATTTAATCATAGTTCTTCTGTATCGTTTTAATTCTGTTGAATATACACGGAATTCCGTGATATACACGGAATTTCGTTTTCTTTTTAAAAGAGGAAGAATGAGGGATTTAAGAAAAATGTTGGTTTAGAGGACGATACACCTAAAGGAGTTCAGTTTCGCTGATGAGACTAGTCATAACTTCTTTCCTTTTCTGCATTTTCCAAATTTTCATTAATGAACGTGTCTTATTTTTATGTTTAAAAAAAGTGGAAAAAAAGAAAGGTAAAGAAGAAAAAGAAAAAAAAACAAAAACCACAACCAACATTATATAGTCACTTGCAGTTATAGGCCTGACTTGTAAGGTAGGGTATGGTGTTTAAAGTCTCAGGCACATAAATGACAGGACTTTTTTTTTTCTTTCTACAGTCATCCAAAGAGTATTGTAGAATCTTCCTTGATAAATGATTTCGAAACCTTTAAAAATGAAGACCACAAATCATTTTCTCAACTTGTGATTGCCACTACTTCACTCTCTTCAGTTGGCTATGGTTTGAACTCTAAGGCCTCCTGAAAGAAACAAACTTTTAATATTTCATAGGCAATCGTGGAGCCACAGAACCCAAATTCATCACCGGCCTGGCTTGGACGCATTCACACACTAGGTCTGCCATAAGGCCCTCGGCAGGCGGGATTTTGGACGAAACATGTCTAGGCCGAGCCGGCGCCACTTAGGGCCAGCGCTACCGACAGGCGGGTCGGTGGGCACCATAAGTCGGTGTTCTGGGCGCCGCAGACCGCTCCGCGCGCGAGCCGAGCCTGGGCTCCTAAGGGGGAGCAGCGCTGGGGGCGGCAGCGTCGGGGCGGGGGCGGGAGCCGGGCGCCGGGCCGCAGCTCCAGCGCCCGTGGGGGAGGAGCGGCAGCGACGGCGGCTGGAGCTGCCGTGGCGACGGACGCGAGGCGGTGGCAGAGACCCACCCCTGTCCACATGGACAGTCGCAAAGGCCTCCGCTGATGCATTCACGCCTGGGCGGGGTGGGCGGACGGCCGTAGCGGCGGCGGCGGCTGCAGAAGGAGCGAGGGGCCTGGGGGCGCCTGACGGTAGCGGAGACCTCGCCGCCACTGCGCGGCGGGTGCGGCCATTTTACGGCCTGGGACGAAGGGAGGCGTGTTTGTGTGCTCGCCTCCTACCTCTCTTCCTGGGGGCCCGCGGCTGCGGGAAGCTTCTCAGGCGGCCAGGGTGGGCGGTGGATGGGGAGTCGTGGGCCGAGAGGAACCGAGCCTGGGAAGCGCCGTCGCCGCCGTCGCCGCTCGCATTGCCCCGGAGGGGCCTGAGGAGAAGTCCAGGCCGCGGGCCTCGCCGCCCGCTCGCCCGCGATAGGCCCGGCAGCGCCTGGCCTGCTTTTGTGTAGGCCGGTGTGGACGTGGGAGCGCCGCTCGCCTGACGGCCGAGTTCCGGGCCCGCAACCCTGAGGCGGCTACCCTCCTGCGGCGCGGCCCCTCAAACCGGCGAGCGCGGCGGCGGTGTGGGCCATGGATTAAGGAGGCGGCGGCGTGGGAGGAGGAAGATGGCGGCTGGCAAGAGCGGCGGCAGCTCAGGGGAGATTACTTTTTTGGAAGGTACATCTATGTCTGCCTTTGCCGGAGGGTGGGGAGTGGGTATGAAAATACAGGAAAATGTGCTCCCCTCATCACCGGATATTCGGTTATTCACGCTGGGTAGGTTTGGGGGCGGTGGAGGTACCGGGGGGCGGGGGCTGCCGGGGCGATGGTGGGGAGGGAGCGCGCGGGGTTCGAGTCCGTCGGTGCTGGGAGCTTGGCCCGGAGCGGGGAAGGCTGAGAAGGTCGGGGTGCATCGGGCTGCGGGCCGGAGTTGGTGGGTGGCCTTTGAGGGCGCACGGCTTAGTCTGACATTTAAAAAAAAAAAAATTGGTGGTGGCCTAGGGATGAAAGTAGATTGCGTTCAGGTCTTGTTGGGTGTTCAGGGAAAGTTTCAAATTGCGAGGGTCGGATGAAATTGGGGGCCAATCTAAGTAGGGAAGAGAGAGGGGCCGTTTTTACTGAGTATGATTTTTACAACCTGGTCTTTCTGTTTCGCAGAGCTTTAAGGCTTTTTGCAGCCAGCATTCATATGAGGCCTGGCCTGGGTCCGGTAGTCTTAAAATGTGTTTGCTAAAAATATTTTATAAAGTAATTTATGTGAAAAAAGAGAATGAGATTCAGTCTCAACTTTGGGACAGCCACCAAAGCTAATAGAGTTTGGGTGATCCCATTTTTATTCACTTGAGAGAGAAAGTTAAACATTTGCTGTAGGTGGACTAAAGCCACTCTTAAGAAAAACTGTGTCATTGTTGGGGATGGTGGTAATGGTAACAGTATTGGCTCTTTGACCACATTTATAAATAGGGACCCTCAAAATACAGTTACATTCATTGTAACTGTGGACCAGAAACTTTAATTTCACATCGCTTAGTTTGATTATGGGTGGGGGTGGGGGGTTCAGTGTTTACATTGGTAATTGAATTTATATAGATACATTGTTTAGGAAAATGAGTCTATCTGTGCCGTGATTGTTACAAAGGATTAACTACTCTTTGGGTAATTTTGCAAGATGATTTTCATATGCAGTATAAGTGATACTTTAATTAGAAACGTTTCTAAGCTAAGAAAGTACAACTTAACTGTGGTAACAGGTTCTTTAACAGGGTGTCAGGGATGGGTATTCCTTGTTTATGGTTTTATTAACAATGCCTGGAACAGTGCCTGGAACACAGTAGGTACTCAATATTAGTCTAATGAATGAATAGGGACTAATAGATGTGGATGGGAAAATAAATCTTAATTTTTTAAAATTCTTCTTCCATGAGTATCGCGAAGCAAAAGGAATCTCACCTTGCTTTGCAAGCCAGGCTTTATCTAAAAGTGATGAGAGTGTATGATATTTCTAGTAAGGAGAGTTGGAAAGCTTGTAAGTTTTTCTGGGTTCATTTCTTATTACCTCCATTCTAGTTTAGGTAGAATGGGTGACTGTTAGAGTCTCAGAGTGGTGCAGCTTGTGTTACAGGTGGTGATACTACGTGCGTTACTTTTTGTTTTGATATTTTTGTTTTGATATTGGAACCTCAAAAAATGGCTTACTGATATTTATCATATCCTGTATGCAGATAATTGTACTTTTGTGCTGTGGTAAGTTTCCAGCTTCTATACACTTTTAATTCAGTTTAAGTTCTGGCTAAATGAACATAGGGTAGAAAGAGCACACATAAAGCCAACATATACAGGGCTAATGTGAATTTCAAACTGTTCCTTTCAGTTTAACTGAAGGGTCTGTGAATGTACAGGTGTGACACACTTGAGGTTTATCATTTCTCCTTTAGCATTCTCATAAATAATTGTATGATAACTTGTTTAGAATATGAGCAGAGGGAAAAGCTAGGATTTCAGTTTCTCATCCAATTTTCATTTATTGTACTGAATTTTTTAAAATAAATGAAATGATATTCAGCACTAGTTGTATTTTTTTTGTGTTTAATTTTTTGTCTTTAATTCTTTTGGCTCTTTACACTTTTAGTAATAAAATACTCCACTGTAACTTGCCATATATTTTGTATTACTATGTTTATATGTTTTCAAAATGTTTCCCCATAGGCCCTTAGGATTTCATATTTAAACATCTACATAGTATACTTTCCTTACTCTCTGGTAGACTCGAGAAACTGAAGTTGGTTTTAATTCACTCATCAAATATTTCTAGCAGCCTACTCTATGCTAGGCACTGTACCATGGTAAATACAGCAGTGCATAATGTAGCTAAGGTCCCTGTCTTCATAGAACTTATATTTTAGTGGGAGAGACTCTTAATAATTGACTAAAAATTAATCCATTTAGAACAATCTTACCCCATCTTTTCACATAGTTCCCTTCTTCACTTTATTTAGGTCAACTCAGACCTGACAATCTACTAAAAATGTCATGCTATGGCACATACATAGAAACACACGATATTTCCTTTTACTGTTTTACCTTTTGAAATAGCATTTAACACATGATGAATTTATATTTTCATGTTTTCAGTCCTAAAATACAAGCTCCATGAAAGCAATGACTTTGTTTTTTCACCGTCATATTTATATTTTCACCTGGAACATATTTGTTGTTAATTAAATAAACAAGATAGCAATATGATAAAGGCTGTGGAAGAAGTATACACACAGAACAGTGAAAGAATGGGCAAGTCATTTTATGTAGTGTTAAAGTCAGGAATGGCCTTCCTGAGGAGGAGACACACCTGAGTTAAGTAAGGAAACACCTTAATTATGGGACAGTTCAGAGTATGGCAGAGGATGATGCCTGTAAAGTTTCTGAGATGATGCATAGTTCCTTTTGTTAAACAGAAAGGTCCTGGCTGAAATGTAGCAAGCAAAATAGAGTGATATGAAAGAGAGGCAGCAGATCTATCCTGCAAGATTATACAATTTTATTTCATTTTGAAAAGTGGGAAGTCATTGAAGAGTTTGGGGCAAAGTGTTATGATATAATTTATCTTTTTTTTAAACTACTCAGTGGAATGAGTTAGAGAAAAGCAAGAGTAAAAGCAGGGACGTGAGTTAGGAGAATATTTCAGTAGTTTAAAATAGAGGGGTTTGGGATATGATGGTGGCACTGGAGATTGGGGAAGAGGATTGATAGAAGGTATGTTTGTATGTAGAGCTAACAGGATTGTAAAGGATTGTATATTGAGGATCAGAGTAAAGGGGGGAGTCAAAGATGACTCCCAGGGTTTTTATTTGAGGTGTTGGTAGCGGGGGTTATTCCATTTACTGAGATGGAGTAGACTGGTAGAAAAAGGAGAAGCAAGTTAATAGCTACTTTGGTCAAATTGAGTTTGAGATAAATGTCTTTGTTACCCATATTCTAAATTGTTTTACATTCTTATTACTGCTGAGTAAAATGCTAATACCATTTCTTTTTCTGGCTTCATTAGGGAAAAGGAGACCTATTGGCTACTATTATATTGTATGTGTGAGTTTAATTAGGCCACAGCTTGTATCAAATTTTTTTCTTTCTCCTCTTTGACTTGTTTCTTTCTTTTCTGTATATTTAAGGGTGTTTTATTCTCCTTTTTCAATTATGATAGTTTGGCAGTTTTCTCTTTTTTCATTCAACAGATATTTATTGAGCAACTGTAATGTAGGTACTGAGGCACAATGATGAGGGAGGGAAAATGGTTTCTCCAAGATGTCTAGTCCAGGGAGGAAAGTGATCAGATAATCACACTTGTAAATGTAAAATTATAACTGTCAAATTCTAGAAAAATGGGAGTATTCGTAATAATGAGAGTTTGATCTGTTCAGGGCAGTTTGAAGGGTGAATAAGAAAAGGTGGGGAGACAGAGCTTTTCAGGCAGAGGGAGTGTGGTATGTTAGGGAACTAAAAGGAGCACAGCATGGTGCTAGCAAGGAGAGGAGTCCAGATGAGACAGATAACAGCATCATCAGACTTGCTTCAAAGAAAGGTCATTGTCCACCACATGGATAAAGCTTTAGAGATGGGCAAAATAGTATCAGTAAGACCAGTTAGGAAACTGTTGCAGTATACGTCAGAGGTAATGGTGGGTAGCTTGTTTTTGTAACCTGTCTTGATATTTTCTCCCTTCTCTCTGGAACCTCTAACAAGTCTACTTCCTGTCACATTTCTTTCTTTTTTTATGCTGCACTTGTTCATATCTAGTTTTCTTTCTATTTACCTTTTTCTTCTACCAAATAAATTGTCTCACCAGTATTCTCCCAGTTTTTTCTGCCATCCCTTTCATGTGTGTACACACATGCGCACGCACACAACTACTTTGTTTACCTTTTCATTCTGTGCCAATCGCCCTTTGTGGACTTTGCCCACTAGGTTGAAAAGAGTGCAATGTTGTCCTCTCTATACCAGCAAAATTGCTTATATCTCCACATGAAAAGTGTTTTCCATTTCCCCTAAGCCATACTTAGCTTTACTTAAATGGCTATAAATGCAGTTTGAACCTAATCAGTTTGTCACTTTTACTGGGGACAGGAAATACTTCATAACATCTCTTCAATTAAAGCATAATTTCTCCTACTAAATAATCGGCGTTCCATGAATGTAAGCAAGGTCTTTAGTTTCAGCCTGCTCAGAGGAACACAACACAAAGTTCTCCATTTAGCACTGCATGTGTCATTCCTTATTCCTTAAGTGTATGTGTTTCCTAGTTTCATCACAGTTGAATTGATAAATTCTGCTTATCACTTGATTTCATGTACTTCCATGAAACAGTAGAGTAGAAACTCTACTTGAAATGCAAATGATTTTCATTAGAAATCCATTGAGAGCATGAACTCAAAAGCCAGCATGCTGGAATTCAACATCTAGCTCTACTGCTTGTTAGCTGTGTGATCTTGTATAGATTCCTTAACCTCTCTGTTTTCATATCTGTAAAAAAAAAGATAATTGTAGTTATACAGTTGTTGTATAACAATTGTAGTTATACAATGTAATAATTGTAGTTACCATGGAGATTAAATGTGTTAATATATATTAAATTCTTAGAACAATTCCAGGCATATAATTCCAAGTACTTTTTATTAATTGGTATTGCTATATTTATTTTCTTAGGTAGAGAAGAGAAAAAGAACTTCCTTTTCTTGCTTTTCCTTTTTTATTTGAATTCTAGTTTTTATTTTATTTCTTTCACTTACTATTTTTCTTTTTTTAGATATTAGTCAATTGTTCTTGATATTCTAGGTTGAGTGGTATAGTGAGAGAGGAAAGAAAATGAAATTATGTATTCCATGTATCTAGACTTCATTAAGTTGATTGTTCTGTTGCCATTACAAAAGTATGTTGAATATTTAAGGAAATCAAGAGGTATGGAGAGTTTATGTGACCTAGATAGAGCAAATTAGTGGGGAAATCAGAACTAGTGCCTGGGAACTGATTTATACTGTAGCTTAACCACCTTCAGCATTCCTTCCTTCCCTCCCTCCCTCACTCCCTTCTTTATCCCTTTACTTCCCCATTCTTCCTCTTTCCTACTTTACCTTTGAGGGGTGGGGGGTTGGACAAGAGAAGGAAAATAATAGGGAATTATGGGAAATTATCATTTATGATGAAGCAGCACTCTTAAGAGGGGGAAGCACAAGCCATAGATCTCTTAAGGTCCAACTTCAGAAATTACAGAGTTACTTCTGCCACATTCTGTTGGCCAAAAGTTCACGAAGCCAGCCCAGGTTCAGTGGGAGGGGAATTATACCCCACCGTTCCAGGGGAAGAGTGGCAGAGAATTTGCCGTCATCGTTAATCTACACAGCCATCTTTCTTAGACCTATGTGCAATTTTTTTTTTTTTTTTAATTCAACAAAGTCACAGTATTTCTTAAACTTGAAAATGCCAGTGCTTATGAGATCCAAAAGCTAATTTCTGGACAGTTTAGGAAGCTAAAGAAAGAACAGAGACCACAGAATTTGTAATTTGTTTCAGAGATATGAATAACAACATAAGCAGTCGTTGGTTTGACTTTTCTTTGATCAGGGATTGATTTGAAAATTTCTGAAACCAGGAAGTATAAGTAAGAAGAAAAGAGGAAGAATGTTAGAAACTTTTCCTTTTTTCTTTCATTCAGTGATGTCTGGGTCATGCTGAAGTTACTGTAATCTTTCTCATTTTCATTACCTGAACTCTTAGAAGACATGATCACAATATTTATAATAAAAAAATTAACATTATATCAGTACCAAACACAACAGTTAATCCACAAAGTCAATGTCAGACTGTTAATGATCACAGTTACAACCCACCTAAGTTATATACTTAAGTCACATTACTTGGAATGATGCCACAATGGATGATCCGTTATTATCAACTGTGAATAATGGTTGCTAACATCAGCTAAAAAAGACAGTGAGTACAGAAGGTAGTAGATAATCTATGCAGTATTCACTTGACACTAAAATCGGTGTTGCTTTCAGCCCCTATTTTTTGGGCTGCCTTAGGGTTCCTAGAACCTTTTGCATCCATAACCAAAAATTAGGACCTCTTGTCTCCTGAGGATACAGACTTCTAGTGCTAAAATTGGGACAGTGCTAGGCAAACTGGGACATTTAGACACTGCCTTGTCCCAACTTAACAACCACCTTGAGGCCATCGGAAACTATAGGCTTGAGTAGGAAAAAAAAGCCCTATTTCGTTCTTGCCGTTGGTGTTACTATTTCAAATACATTTCATGTTTGAATTTGAATATAGGTTTTGTTTTGTTTTTCTTTTCCTCCCACATTAACTGCATAACAGTCTTTGAAACACAGCAGGGAGAAAAAACAGTGTTGGTGTCCAGTGTATACTAGTATAGTAAATTCACTTTTTCATTTTTTGCAAAGGTTGAAGCCGTTTTTCAGTGGGATTACAAATGTTTTGGCATTTGATCTTTTCTTCAGTCCACATTGCTCTCCATTCTCTTATCACAGAAAATATCAAAGAATGATTTAATTTTGTCATAATAGCTATTAAGTCTGAGAATCCTCAGCATTTTCTTCACAACTTTGAGGATCAACTTTTTTTTTTTTTTTGGGGTATCAACTCTTGTGTCTCCATTGTCTTCACCATTTACAGGCTTTACCTATTTCTCAAGTTTATCTTCTTTTAAGTTTATTATAAAAGTGTCAGTTTTCTCTTTGTTGAATTATGTATTTATACTTTGTTTTTAAAAACGTTTTAAACTAAGTTTATTGGGATGACAGTGGTTAATAAAATTACATAAGTTTCAAGTGTACATTTCTGTAATACATCATCTCTATATTACATTGTGTGCTCACCACCCAGAGTCAGTTCTCTTTCCATCACCATAGATATATATATATATATATATATATATGTATATGTATATGTATATGTATATGTATATGTATATACATATATATACACATATGTATATAATTTTATTGGGGAAGGAGAACAGGACTTTATTGGGGAATAGTGTGTACTTCTGTGACTTTTTCAAGTCAAGTTGTCCTTTCAGTCTTAGTTGTGGAGGGCGCAGCTCAGCTCCGGGTCCAGTTGCCGTTGTTAGTTGCAGGGGGCACAGCCCACCATCTCTTGCGGGAGTCGAACTGGCAACCTTGTGGTTGAGAGCCCACGCTCCAACCAACTGAGCCGTCTGGCCACCCAGGAGCTGAGCCTCAGGCAGCTCATTGACTTCATTCTAGTTGCGGTGGGTGCAGCTCGCTGGCCCATGTGGGAATCAAACCGGCAGCCCTGTTGCCCAGAGCTTGAGCTCTAACCAACTGAGCCACCCGTCCGATCCCCATCACCATATATTTGACTTCCCCATTTGCCCTTGCAGAACTAAAGTGTTTCATTGGTCCATCCCAATGCTGAATTCCCTTGTCCCCTTGATGGTTCTGTTCCCCTTTCCTTGGAGCTGAAGGAACAATGTGAGCCACTTGGCTTTTGCAGTCATTTCAACCTTTTGAAATCATTTGGTTTCAACCATTTGAAATCAACATTTTGCCATCACTGCAACCTGTTGTGTATCAGCTTGAGACAACTAATTTTAGAAATTGAATATTCTGTGTAAAGGTAGAATCAGCTGCATTACTTTGGGATAAGGTACCACCCCCTGACATTTATGTTCCTTTGAAGATCAAGGAGCTTCCAGCAACAGTTAAGAGCACCAATACACGTTCTGTAGAAACCATGCTTTTTTAAAATTTAATTTTATTATTAGTTTCAGGTGTACAAAACAACATACTGATTAGACATTTACACCCCTCACAAAGTGATAACCCTACCAAGTCTACTACTATGACATCGTACATTGCTACTATTACAATACCATTGACTACGTATGTTCCTTACGGTGTACTTTACATCCTATGAATGTTATATATATGAATAAATATAAAATAGAAGCCATACTTTGAGTTTTGATCATTTCCTGGGCTAGTAGTAAGCTATACTCTGGTGATGCGGGCAGCAACAGTGAGTACAACTCCCAGATAGGCAGGCAGTCGTAAGAGTAACCCACTGATAATTCTGTGCGGTGTATTCGTTGTGTTAGCTGAGTTTGCTGAACTGTAGGCTAAGTAAGTGTTCTGAGCACATTTAAGGTGGTCTAGACTAAGCTATGATCAGTAGGTTAGGTTTATAAAGTGCATTTTTTACTTAGGGTATTTTCAATTTAGGATGGGTTTATTGGGACATAACCCCCAATGCTGCTCTTTGTAAGTTGAGGAGCATCTGTACAGCAGGTCCTGTGATAATGTCTCTTCGTTCAGTGTTATTTCATTATATTGTTGATGAGATGCCATCAGAACTTAATTCTTGTTTATATCAATTAGCCTGTGGTAAAATTATACCATGCTTTGTTATACATCATTTCACTTAAAGTCACAGAACCTATCAATGATGTTGAGGACTTACTGTATTTTTATTGCTACATTTAAAAATATTAATTGTTCATGCAAAATTAAAAAATATTGAGTGCCAACCTAGAGTTAATCCCTATTCTATGTGTTTGGGATACATGAGAAAACTAAACAAAATGCCCAAGGAGTTTTGTGTTTTGTTTTTTTTGTGTGTGTTTTTCTCAGTTTTTAATTGCTTGTTCATCTCTTCTGCCCATCTTGTTTTTCTGTTGGAATGTTGGAGTTCTTTATTCTGAATAGTATACCTTGGTTGAATTATGTGGATTAAATATATCTCATGAAATTATTACTTGTCTTATTTTTTAAATGAATGGAATAATTTTATGAACACAATTTTTTAGATTAGTTATTTTTTAATGTCTTGTGCTTTTTGTGATACAATAAATCCTTTGGTGTTACTGATCCTTTGTATTATAACTTTATTTTTTTGTTCTTTAATTACTGTGCATTTTTTTAGTTTTTATGGCAGCAGGAAAGTGCCAGTCAGCTATGCAGACATAGTAACAGAATTTGAAAATCTATTTGTAGTGTATGCCTTACGTTTTCTTTACATTGAAAAATATTTTAAAAATTTTATTAAATATTTGCAAACCATATATCTGATAAGGGGGTAATAGCCAAAATATATGAAGAACTAATACAACTCAATAACAACAAAAAAAAAACCCAACTAAAAAAAAAATGGTCAAAGAACCCAAATAAACATTTTTCCATAGACGACATGCATATGGCCAACAAGTACACTAAAAGGTGCGAAATATCACCAATCATTAGGGAAATGCAAATCAAAACCACAATGAGATAATCCCCCGAGGCCTGTTAGAATGCCTATCATCAAAACGACAAGAAAGGGTGGCTGGTTAGTTCAGTTACTTAGAGCATGGTGCCAATAACACCAAGGTTGCCGGTTCAATCCCACATGGGCCACAGTGAGCTGCGCTCTCCTTAAAAAAAAAAAAAAATCTTAAAAACGAGATACAAATACTGGAGAGTAAGTGGAGAAAAGGGAACACTTTTGCACTGTTGGTGGGATTGCAAATTGGTGCAGCCACTATAGAAAACAGCCATAGAGGTTCCTCAAGAAGTTAAAAACAGAACTATCATATGATCCAGCAATTCCACTTCTGAAATGTATCTGAAGGAAATAAAAACACTATGTCAGAGATATCTGCACCCACATGTTCCTATCAGCGTATTTGCGGTAGCCAAAATGTGGAAACAACCTAAGTGTCCATTGACTAATGAATGGATAAAGATGTTTTATATTTACATACACAGAGGATGCCAAAAAAATGTATACACATTTTAAGAAAGAAAAAACTTAAAATTGTAATACAATGAATGACACTAGCATTCATTTGATTAACACCATCTTTTGAGCGAACATCGTACTACATATTGCTATCGTAATTCAATTCAACTTCGAAAAGTAGTACATAGATAGCATCTCTTAAAATGTGTACATTTTTTTGGCATCCCTCCCCCCGTATCTGTGTACATACACAAACACATATGGACAGATACACACCAACCATGAAAAGGAAGGAAATGCCATTTTCAGCAACATGAATGTATCTTGAGGGCATGCCAAGTGAAATAAGTCAGACAGAGAAAGACAGGTATCTGTTATCTCACTTAAATGTGGAATCTAAAACAAACAAACAAACAAAAAAAAACTTGATAGAAAAAGGTCAGGTTTGTTGTTACCAGAAGCAGGGGGTAGGGAACTTGGATGAAGGTGGTCAGAGGATACAAACTTCCCGTTATAAGATAAATAAATGCCAGTCTGCATCCCCACCAACAGTGTATGAAGGTTCCTTTTTCTCCAGCCTCTCCAACACTTGTTGATGATAGCCATTCTAACTGGGCTGAGGGGATATCTCATTGTGTTTTTTATTTGCACTTTTCTGATGATTGGTGATGTTGAGCATCTTTTCATATATCTATTGGCCATCTGTGTGTCCTCTTTGGAGAAATGTCTATTCAGGTCCTATGCCCATTTTTAATTGTATTTTTTTGTTGTTGAGTCGTATGTGTTGCTTATGTTTTGGATATTAACCCCTTATCGGAGACGTTATTTGCAAAAATCTTATCCCATTTGGTTGGTTGCCTCTTTATTTTGTCAACGGTTTCTTTTGCTGTGCAGGAACTTTTTAAGTTTGATACAGTGGCGTTCATTTATTTTAACTTTTACTTCCCTTTGAGGTCAAATTCATAAAATGCTCTTTGAACGCAAGGTTCATAAGTTTAGTACCTATGCAGCCACTATGGAAAGCAGTGTGGAGGTTACTCAAAAAATTAAGAATAGAATTACCATATAACCCAGCAATGCCTGTCCTGGGTATCTACCCCCAAAAATCTGAAAATGTTTATCCGTAAAGATATGTGTACTCCTGGAACAGAAAAAGGACATTAGGTTAAAAAAGAAAAGGTGGGGGTAGTAGATGAGGGTAAAGGGGGTCAAATATATGGTGATGGAAAGAGAACTGACTCTGGGTGGTTAGCACACAATGTGATATATATATGGATGATGTATTACAGGATTATACACTTGAAACCTATGTGACTTTACTAACCATTGTCACCCCAATAAACTTTAAAAAAAAAAGTAAATAAGTACTGGGGTAATGTGCAAAATGATCACTATAGCTAACGCTCTTGCATGGTATATTTGAAAGTTGTTAAGAGTAAATCCTAAGAGTTCATCACAAGGAAAAAAACATTATTTGTTTTGTATAAGATGATGAGTGCTAACTGAATTTCTTGTTGTAATCATTTCACAATATATGTGAATCAAGTCATTATGCTGTACACCTTGAATTTGAACAGTGCTGTGTATCAGTTATAGCTCAATAAAACTGGAAAAAAGACTTGTTTTATCTGTGCATGCAAAAGGTTTACATTTTTATTTTTAAAAAACTTTTTTTTTTTAAAGAGCACTTTTAGGTTTACAGCACAGTTGGGAGAATGGTACAGAGGTTTCCCACATGCCTCCTACCCCACACATGCACAGCCTCCACCAATATCAGCATCCCCATCAAAGTGGTACATTTGTGACAATTGATAATCCTGCATTGATACATCATAATCACCCAAAGTCCATAGTTTATATTATGGTTCACTTTTAGTGTCTATGGGTTAGGACAAATGTATAATGACATATATCCATCATGATAGTATCATACAGAGTAGTTGCACTGCCATAAGTATCTGCTCCATCTACCTCCTATCTCACAACTGGCCAACTATTGATTTTTTTACTGTCTCCATAGTTTTGCCTTTTTCAGAATGACATACACAATTGTCTCTTCATATCTACAGGTTCTGCACCACCGATTCAACCAACTGTAAATTGAAAATATTTTTTAAAAAAGTTACGTTGTTGCTGATGTGTGCTATGTAGTTCGGCCTACCATGGTTGTGTCTGAACACGTACAGACTTTTCTTGTCGTTATTTCCTAAACAATACTATGTAATAACTATTTACATAGCATTTACATTATGTTAGGTATTGTAAGTAATCTAGAGATGATTTAAAGTATATGGGAGGATGTGCATAGATCATTTTATATAAGGAACTTGAGCATTTGCAGATTTTGGTATCCTAGTGGTATCCTGGAACCAATCCCCCATGGATACTGAGGGATGGCTGTAGTTGAAATCATACAGTGTGTAGCCTTTTCACATTGGTTTCTTTCACTTAGTAATATTCGTTGAAGTTTCCTCCTCATTTCCTTTTAGTGCCAAATAACATCCCACAGTTTATCCATTCACCTACTGAAGGCCATCTTGGTGGCTCTCAAGTTTTGGCAATTATGATAAAGCTGCTATAAACATTGGTGTGCAGGCTTTAGTGTGGACATAAGTTTTTAAACTCGTTTGGGTAAATACCAAGGAATGCAATTGCTGGATTAATTATATGCTAACAGTATGTTTAGTTTTGTAACAATCCGCAACTGCCTTCCAAAGTGGCTGTACCATTTTGCCTTCCCATCAGCAATGAACGAGAGCCCCTGTTGCTCCACATCTTCACCAGCATTTGGTGTTGTCAGTGGTCCAGAATTTTCCTAGTTTAATAGGTGGGTAGTGGTATCTCATTGTTTTAATTTGTGGTATCTCATTGTATTTATTTGATGAGCTGATGGAGAGTATATGCATATGCTTTTTTTCTATCTTTGTATCTCTTTGGTGAGGCATCTGTTAAGGTATTTGGCCCATTTTTTTTTTAATCAGGTTGATTTTTTTTTCTTATTACTGAGTTTTAAGAGGTCTGTGTATGTAATTTGAACGAAGTCCTTTGTCAGATATGTCTTTTGCAAATATTTTCTCCCAGTCTGTAGCTTGTCTTCTAATTTTCTTTCTTTCCTTTTTTTTAAGGAGGGCACAGCCCACAGTGCCCCGTGCGGGGATAGAACCAGCAACCTTGGTGTTACCAGCACCATGCTCTAACCAACTGAGCTAACTGGCCACCCCATCTTTTCTGATTTTCTTGACATGTCTTTTACAGAGTAAAATTTTAAAGTTCAATTTATCAATTCTTTTCTTTCATGGATTGTGCCTTTGTATTATATCTAAAAAGTGATTACTGGGGTGTCCGGTTAGCTCAGTTGGTTTGAGCATGGTGCTGGTAACACCAAGGTTGCTGGTTCAATCCCCACATAGGCCACTATGAGCTGCGCCATCCATAAAAAAAAAAAAAAAGAAGAAGAATTAAAAAATAAAAAGTGATTACCATACCCAAGGTCATCTAGGTTTTCTCCTGGATTTTTATAGTTTTCACTTTATATTTAGGTCTGTGATCCATTTTGAATTAATTTTTTGTGAAGGGTGTAAGATGTATCTAGATTAATTATTTTGCATGTGAATGTCCAGTTGTTACAGCACCATTTTTTGAAAAGACTTATCTTTTGCTCCATGTGTTGCCTTTTTCCTTTGTCCAAGATCAATTGCCTGTATTTATGTGGCTTTATTCTGAGCTCTCTATTCTTCTCCACCAATGCATTTGCCTATTTTGCAATACCACACTGACTTGATTACTGTAGTTTTATAGTAAGTCGTGAAGTTGGATAGTATTCATCGTCCAAATTTGTTTTCCTTAAATATTATGTTGGCTTTTCTGGGTCTTTTGCCTCTCCAAATGTACTTTAGAATCAGTTTTGCAACATCCACGAAATAACTTGCTGAGATTTTGATTGTGATTGCATTAAATCTATAAAGTTAGGAAAAACTTGACATATTGACAGTTTTGAGTCTTCCTATCCATGAATGTGGAATATCTCTCCATTTATTTAGTTCTTTGATTTCATTCATCAGAATGTTACAGTTTTTCGCATACAGATCTTATGCACATTTTGTTAGCTTTATAACTACGTATTTCATTTTGGGGGCATGCTAATGTAAGTGGTATTGTGTTTTAAATTCAAATTCTGCTTGTTCATTATTGGTATATAGGAAAGCAGTTGATGTGTTAACTTTGTATCCTGTAGCCTTGCTATAATTGCTTATTAGTTCCAAGAGTTTCTTTTTTTAATTGATTTTTTGGATTTTCTACATAGATAATCATGTCATCTGCAAACAAAGGCAGTTTTATTTCTTTCTTCCCAATCTATAACCGTCTTATTTTCTTGACTTGTTTTATTGAATTAACTAGAACTTCAAGTACAATGGTAAAAAGGAGTGGTGAGATGGGTCATCCTTGCCTTGTACCCAGTGTTAATGGAAAAGCTTTGATTTTTCACCATTGATGTCAGCTATACATTTTTATAGATACTCTGTATTAAGTAAAGGAAATTCCCCTGTATTCCTGTTTTACTGTTTTTATCATGAATAGGATATTTGTATTTTATTAAATGCTTTTACTGCATCTATTGAGATTTTTCTTAGTCTATTGATGTATGGATTACATTAATTGATTTTTTAAAAAAGTTTATTGGGGAATATTGGGCAATAGTGCGTTTCTCCAGGACCCATCAGCTCCAAGTCGTTGTCCTTCAGTCTAGTTGTGGAGGGCGCAGCTCAGCTCCAAGTCCAATCGGCCATTTCCAATTTTTAGTTGCAGGAGGCACAGCCCACCATCCCATGTGGGAATCGAACTGGCAGCCCGGCTATTGAGAGCTTGTTCTCTAACCAACTGAGCTATCCGGCCTCCCCATTAATTGATTTTTGAATGTTGAGCCAGCCTTGCAAAGCTGATATAAATCCCAGTTGGTCATGGTGTATAATCCTTCTCCATTGTTGGATTCAGTTTGCTATTTTTTTCTTTTTTCTTTTTTTTTGAGGATTTTTGCATCTGAGTTCATGAGATACGTTGGTCAGTAGTTTTCTTATAGTGCCTTTGATTTTTAGGGTAATATTGATTGGCCTCATAGAATGAGTTCGGAAGTATTCCTACTACTTCTGTTTTCTTTTTTCTTTTCTTTTTTTTTTTTTCTTTTTTTTAAGATTTTATTGGGGAAGGGGAACAGGACTTTGGCTTTTTCCAAGTCAAGTTGTTGTCCTTTCAATCTTAGTTGTGGAGGGTACAGCTCAGCTCCCAGCCCAGTTAGTTATAGGAGGCACAGTCCACCATCCCCTGCGGGAGTCGAGGAGTTGCACTGGCAACCTTGTGGTTGAGAGCCCACCGGCCCATGTGGGAACCGAACCGGCAGCCTTCGGAGTCAGGAGCACGGAGCTCCAACCACCTGAGCCACTGGGCCAGCCCCTACTTCTGTTTTCTGAATGAGATTGTTGAGAACTGATGCAATTTCTTAAATGTTTGGAAGTCACCAGTGAACCCATCTGGGTCCTGTGCTTTCTGTTTTGGAAAATAATTCATTGTTGATTCAATTTCTTTAATAAATACGGGCTCTTATTTAGATTGTTCCTTCTTTTGTGAGTTTTGGCAGTTTTTAAGGAATTTATTTCATCTAGGTTGTTGAAGTTGTTCATAGTATTTCTTTATTATCCTTTTAATGTTCATGGGATCTGTAGTGATGCTCCCTCTTTCACTTCTAATATTAGTGCTTTGTGTCCTCCCTCTTTTTTCCTGAGTTGGCCTGACCAGAGGCTTATTGATTTTTCTCAGTTGATTTCCTGTTCAATTTCATTGATTTCTGCTCTAATTTTTGTTACTTCTTTTCTTCTGCTTATTTTGGATTTAAATTGTTCTTTTTAGTTTCATAAGATAGAAGCTTAGATGATTTATTTTAGGTCTTTTCTAATATATGCATTCAATTATGTAAATTTCCCTCTAAGCACTGCTTTTACTACATCTCACAAAGTTGGTAAGTTGTATTTTAATTTTCATTTAGGTCAAAATGTTAAGTTTATCTTGATTTCATCATTGACCTATTTGTTTAGAAGTGTGTCGCTTAACTTCCATGTATTTTGGGGATTTTCCAGTTAAGTTTTCTGTTATTCTAATTTAATTCTGTTGTGGTCTGAGAGAAGACATTGTATGATTTCTGTTCCTATAAATTTGTTAGTGTTTTATGGCCCAGAATGTAGTCTATCTTAGTGAATGTTCCATGTGAGCTTGAGAAAAATGTGTATATTTCTGTTGTTTGGTGAAGTAGTCTATAGATGTCAGTTATAAGCATACCTTGGAGATATTGTGGGTTCAATTCCAGACCACCACAATAATGTGGATATTGCAATAAAATGAGTTACAATATTTTTTTTGGTTTTCCTGTGCATATAAATGTTATGTTTATACTATATTGTAGTCTGTTAAGTGTGCAATAGCATTATGTCTAAACGGCCTTAATTAAGAAATACTTTATTACTAAAAAAAGCTCTCTATCATATGAGTCTTTAGTGAGTTGTAATCTTTACTGATGGAAGGTCTTGCCTCGATGTTGATGACTGCTGACTGATGAAGGTGGTGGTTACTGAATGTTGGGGTGGCTGTGGCAATTTCTTAAAATAAGACAACAATGAAATTTGTTGCATTGACTCTTTCATGATGATTTCTCTGTAGCATGCAGTGTTGTTAAGGGGCATTTTACCCACAGTAGAACTTCTTTCCAAATTGGAGTCAATCCTCTCAAACCCTGCCACTGCTTTATCAACTAAGTTTATGTAATATTCTAAGTGCTTTGTTGTCATTTCAACAATCTTCACAGCATCTTCACCAGAAGTAGATTCCATCTCAAGAAACTACTTTCTTTGCTCATCCATAAGAAGTAACTCCTCATCTGTTCAAGTTTTATCCTGAGATTGTAGCAATTCAATCACATCTTCAGGCCTCACTTCGAATTCTAGTTTTCTTGCTCGTTTTACTACATCTGCAGCTACTTCTTCCTCAGTTTGGCTGTTTGGCACAAGAGGCCTAGCTTTCGGCCATGCCTTTCTCACTAAGCTTAGTCATTTCTAGCTTTTGATTTAAAGTGACAGATGTGCAACTCTTTCATTTGAACACTTAGAAGCCATTGTAGGGTTACCAATTGGCCTAATTTCAATTTTGTTGTGTTGGGAGGTCCAAGAAGAGTGAGAGATGTGGGAACAGCTGGTTGGTGGAATAGAACACATACAACATTTATAAAATAATTTTGCCATCTTATATGGTATGACTCATGCCCACCCTAAAATTACAATAGTAACATCAAAGATCATTGGTTACAGATCATCATAACAAATATAATAATAATGAAAAAGTTTGAAATATTGTGAGAATTACCAAAATGTGACACAGACATAAAATGAGACAACTGTTGTTGGAAAAATGGTGTCTAAATACTTGTTGGATGCAAGATTATCACAAACCTTCAATTTGTAAAAAACACAATATCTTCTAAGTGCAATGAAACGAGGTATGCCTATAGCTCCAATTGATTGATGGTGTTATTGAATTCATCTACTTCCTTACTGATTTTCTGCCTGCTGGATCAGTCCATTTCTGGTATAGCAGTCTCCAATCTATGGTAGTAGATTCATCTATTTCTTCTTGCAGTCTATTAATTTTTGCCTTACATAGTTTGACACTGTTGGTACATACATACATGTTAAGGATTGTTATGTCTTAGAGAACTGACCCCTTTAACATTATGTAATGTCCTTTTTTATCTCTAATAACTTTCCTTTGACATCTGCTTTGTCTGCAATTAGCATAGCTACTGCTTTTTATTGATTATTGTTAGTATGGTATGTCTTTATGCTTTTACTTTTAATCTATGTGTCTTTTCATTTAAAGTGGGTTTCTTGTAGACAACATATAGTTGGGTCTTGCTGTTTGACTCATTCTAACAGTCTTTCTTTTTTAATTAGTCCATTTAGATCATTATGTTCAAAATGATTATTGATATAATTGGATTAATGTCTACCATATTTGTTACTATTTTCTATTTGCTGCCTTTGTTCTTTGTTCCTGTTTTTGTCTTACACTATTTTTCTGCCTTTTGTTGTTTTAATTGAGCATTCTGTATGATTCCATTTTTTTCTTACTTTGCATTTTAGTTATATTTCATTTAAAAAATTTTTCAGTGGTTCCCTTAGAGTTTGCTGTATACATTTACAGCAATCTAAGTCTACTTTCAAGTAATACTGTACCACTTCACAGGTAGTCTAACACTAAACTTCCAACAATTCATCAATTTACAGTTTAGGTTTTCCTACCATGGCATTAGATCTTATGGTAGTTTCCACTTTTTTTTCTTTTAAGGAGCAGGCAGCTCACAGTGGCCCATGGGAGGATCGAACCGGCAACCTTGGTGCTGCTAGCACCACACTCCAACCCACTGAGCTATGTAACGACACCCCTCTAGTTTCCACTTTTGAGTGTCTGATAAGCCGTGATTGTTTAAAGTTTTTACTTTTTATTTTGAAATAATTTTACATGTAGGAAAATTGTAAGACTAGTACAAAGAATTCCCATATGCCCCTCACTTATTTCTGCAAATGTTAACATTTACCACAATTGCTTTACCATAGTCTCTCTCTTTCTTTCTATGTATATTAATATACACATATGCATATTTTTTTTTTTTTTCTGAACTATTTGAAAGTAAATACTCCACTGTCATACCCTCTTCCCTTTTTTAGGAACAGGACATTCTCTTAAATTACTACAGTGCAGTTATCAAAATCAGAAAATTAGCATTGATGTTGTATTATCTGATCTACAGACTTTATTTCAGTTTCACCGGTTGACCTGAAAATGTTCTTTATAGCAAAAGGATCATTTTTTGCATTTATTAGTCGTGTCTCTTTTGTTTCTTTTAATCTGGAATAGTTTTTCAGTCTCTCTCTGTCTTTCTTTACCTTGCTATACTTGAAATACACTGGACAGCTATTTTGTAGTTTGAGTTTGTTTGATGTTTCCTCATGATTAGATTCAAGTTGTGCATTTTTATAAGGAATGCAATAGAAGTGATCTTTTGTACTATTATTGATGAAATTGACTGATCACTTAGTTAAGATGATGTTTGACAGGTTAGTCTACTGAAAGGTACTATTTTTCCCTTGTAGTTAATTAATACATATTTTGTGGGAAAATGCTTTGAGACAATGTAAATATACTGTTTCTTACCAAATTGCACTCATTAGCTTCAGCTTGTCCTCATTTATTTGTTTTAGCATCCATTGATGGTGCATGCTTGAATCAGGTATTACTATAATGGGTCCCAAATGATGATTTTTTTCCAGTTTTATCTTTATACATGTATTATTTCACATTCTCCTAAGTATATGTTTTTTAAAAAATCTTTTTCTTCTTTCAGATATACCTAGAAACTCTAATTTTTGAGCCTTTCTGGGGTTCTGTACGTGAATAAGTTTGCTTCTGGTTTGTTTTCCTTGCTCCTCACAGGCATTTTCTCCCCTTGCCTTTACTGTACTAGTTAGGACGCTCACAACAAAGTTGAATAGAACTGTTTATAGCTTATTGCACGGGAAAAATTACAATGTTTGCTGAAGGTTTTTGCAGTTACTCTTTTTCAGGTTAAAGGAGTTCCCTTCAGTTCCTAGTTTGCTAAGAGTTTTTGTCTTGTGGATTATATTAATAACTTTCAAAATTTAACTCTTGCTTTTGGAATTAACCCTCTTTGATGGTAATATATTATTCTTCATCACTGGATTTGATTTGCTCATATTTGTATTTAGTGTTTTATATCTGTCTTCATGAGAGAGTGCTTGGTAATTTTTCTTCCTTGAATTTGATTGTCAAATTTGGGATGAGGTATTTTGATTTCATAAAATGAGATGCAAAGTGTTCCTTTTTTTGTTTTCTGGGAAAATTTACGTAAATTTGTTGCCATTTCTTAGAAGTTTGAAAGAAATTACTGGAGAAGCCTTCTGGGTCTGAATTTTTAATGGGAAGATTTATAATAATGAATTCCTTTTCTTTTATTGATACAGCAGTGTTGAAATCTTTTTTCTTTTGTCAGTTTTGTAATATTTATGCCTTCGTAGGCATTTAGGTTTGCTTTCTCTGCTCAGCTAAATCACTTCATACCCATCTATCAAATTCTCATCTTTCATTGAGTTAGTTATACAGGTGCTGTTTTCTCCTTTTCTGTGTTCTTTTGTTCTTATGGGTTTCTACTTCCCCTTCTCATCCTTTCATTTCTGTCATTTTGGTGGAGGGTATGGAGAAAAATGCATGTATTTAATTTGTGACACTTAACTGGGATCACTCAACATTTATCTTTCCTTCCTCTCAATTTTGTACGTGGGGTATAGTGGACATAATTTTCCACTCTCATTACGAACGCCAGCCACAACAGGATTTTGAAACGTGATAGTCTCAAGGACTTGAGGATTTTAAGTTTTTGTCCCTACTCCAAGTTACTGTTAATGTTTTAAAAATTTGTTTGCTTTTTAGATTATTTCCGCCGGCAGTTATTACTTTTGTTATTGTTATTGTTCTTTCATTTATTATTGTATAGGTTCTACTCTATCGATTAGGAAATCAAATGATTAGATTTGTTAGAATTGTGTGTGTAGAACCGCAGTTCTTTAGTACATAGAATAATCTCTCTTCACTTTTCACTGCCTACTGACGTTTTTGGTTAACTTGCCCTCTCTTGGTTTTCAGAGCTTTTCCCATGTCTGCTGTTTCTTAAAATTAACCAGCCTAAAACAATCTTTATGCCAAAGAGACATATTTTGAGGTGACAAATTCTGTTCCCCTGCAGCTTCTAGGCTACATATGTGTACGGCAGTATTGATTGAATAGTGGAGGCAATTGTGATGCAGTGGTATTTGTGTAATGCATTGCACTATGACTTTAAGATGGCTATGGCATTACTAGGGGATTGGAATTTTTCAGCTGCATTATAATCTTATGGGATCACTGTCATGTATGTGGTCTATCTTTGACTGAAACCTCATTATGTGGTGCATAACTGTGTGCTATAAATAAGACATCACTTTTGATGTTAAAACCTTGAACACCTGAGATAGTGATTATCAGGTTTCTCACTGTCAGTTGACTTCAGTGAGTTACCAAATCCAGTGTATACTGAAGGGAAGGGGAATTAAGTTTCATTACTTAGAGGAAAGAGTTTGTATATATATCATTTGGAATTCTTCTGTAAGGAAGACATGTCTTTTCTCCTCGTTTATTATTTAATTATTTATATCAGTATGGACGCCTGAGAATTTATTTTATTTTGGAAATTATCCAATACTGTTATTTAATTTTGCTAAAATTGTTCCACCTTTGTTTGGCTATTGGGAGGCTCTTTCAGATGAGCTCTTTTAACCTTTTGGCGTGCTCCCATGTTTTTTTAAAAGCACCTACTTGCTTCCTGCCACAAAAAAATATTCCAGGCTTATCTTGTATTTTTCCTGCTTCATCCCTCGAATAAGTCATTTCTCCTTGGAGCCCTGACTCCTTTTATTGGTGAATGGTATTTAGAAATCAAGAATTTGGTTGTAGGTGTGCTTGTTGCTACTGGAGTGTCACTGTTCCTAGACCTTCTCAGAGGATAAAACTTGAGTTTTGTATACTACAATAATATATCTACATATGCTTCTATGTGTACTACATAAGCATATCTACATATGCTTCTGTATCCATCCATCCATCCATCCATCCATCCATCCATCCGTATTTGTATCACATATGAGCTCATACTGATAATCTGTTACTCTAATGAACTCTGTTAATTCTGGCTTTCCTCTCTTGCTAATTTGTAACCTCTTTTTCTTACAGGGAGAAACTTTGCTCCCATTATCTATTTACTTATTTGTCCAACCCCAGTATACGTGTAAAGATTTGCTCATGATGACTTATTTCCTCCTGTTTAATGATATTTTTTATTGTGAACTCATTCTTTGAAACTTTTTTTAAGGCTTGAATTGGAATTTTATATTTTTTAAGAGAATATTTCTATTTGATTTTGTTAGTCATTTAATGTTTTGCTTTTAATATATTTTTTTTAATTTTGGTAAGATATACATAACATAAGATTTACCATTTTAACCATTTTTCAGTGTGCACTTTTGGATTGGCATTAAGTATGTACATAATGTTATGCAGTTATTGCCACTATCCATTTCCAGAACTTTTTCATCATCCCAAACAAAAACTGTACCCATTAAAAAACAATTCTCTATTCTCTTCTCCTTTAGCTCCTGCTATTCTACTTTCTGTTTCTGACTTTGTATATTCTAGGTACTTCATATAAGTGGAATCATACAGTATTTGGCTTTCTGTGTCTGGCTTATTTCACTCAGAATAATGTTTTCAGGGTTCATCCATGTTGTAGCATGTATCAGAATTTCATTTCTTTATGGATGAATAATATTCCTGTGTGTGTGTGTGTGTGTGTGTGTGTGTGCGCGCGCACAGAGAGCATTTTGTTTATCCATTCATCTGTTGATGGACATTTGGGTTATTTGCACCTTTTGGCTATTGTGAATAATGGTGCTGTGAAACTTGGCGTACAGGTGTCAGAGTCTATGCCTTCACTTCTTTGGGGTATATACTTAGAAGTGGGATTGATGGATCATTGGGTAATTCTGTGTTTAACTTTTTGAGAAACTGCCTAACTTTTCCCATAGTAAGTGCAGTATTTTACATTCCCACCAGCAATGCATAAGACTTCCAGTTTCTCCACATCCTTGTCAACACTTATTATTTTCTGTTTTTTAAAATAATAAGAGCCATCCTAATGGGTGTGAAGCAGTAACTCATTGTAGTTTTGTTTTGCACTTCCGTAATGTCTAGTGATACCAAGCATCCTTTCTTATGAGACTTTTTAAAACAATGGGCTTCTCTGGGCCATGTAGGGTATGACACTTCTGGTTTCAAACCTGAGTAATTGTGAGTTTATAGTTAGGAATTCCCTAACCATAGGGTGGATATACTTTGTCTTCAGTTCAATCCAATAACCCAGAACCAAGGACAAGACATCATAATTATTCCTCCTGTTGATTTCTTTAGCGAGTTTCTTTTCTTCCTACTTTACCCAATCAAGGTGTTGCCCTGCAAGTGTTCTGGTCTTCAGTCTGACCTCTCATCTTGCTGGGGCCCCAAACTAGATCTTCTTAAAGCCCAGACTTCAGGTCATCGGGGTTTTGTCACCTGGTTCCAAATGACAACTTCAGAATTTCATTTATCTCTCCATGTTCCAACTCTCCAGTTGTTTATGGCTTCAGCGGATTTCAGCCATGCACTTACAACATTTTTTAAACTCGTGATGAGCAAGTTTGGTGTTCTGATTTAGAGAGTTTTGTTGTTGTTGTTGTTGACAACATCAAGGTTACCATATTGTCAACACAGGATTTCATTTGTTTCTCTTTAAAAGGCAGAGATGAAAGAAGCAAAGGAAAGGCTAATGGTCTGGGTATGGTTTTATAAATAAGGCAGGCAAACTGATAGGCACTGATTTCTAGAATCAGTCATGAAATATGGAGATACAATGTTGATTTTTATATATTTCATACCATATTCATGTGTGCCCCCCCACCTCATTTTTATTATACCTAATTTGAGCCTCTTTCTTTAGCAGACACACATGGACAACTGTAAATTAGCAAAAACAATTTTTTTCTTTTTGCGAAAACAAATTTTAATTTGTTTTTTTTTCTCTTTAGAGGAAATAAAATGTTTATAACATAATCAAAAGGCAAGCAAATCTAGATTAAACAGCTTGGGGAATGCTCAATTTTATTTTGTATTGAATAGTTCTATTAATAAATGCTTATCTCAGTTTGTTTTTATTTCAGCTTTGACTAGATCAGAATCTAAGAGAGATGGAGGTTTTAAAAATAATTGGAGCTTTGATCATGGAGAAGAAAGTGAAGGAGATACAGATAAAGAGTAAGAATTTTTTTTCCCTCAGATATTTTATAAAAATGAGACTTCATTAGGAGAACAATTTATTTTCCATGGAAATATTTTAAAGAGTATGGTATTCTTAAAATATTGAACTCTTTTACAGTAGTATTAAGGAAAAAGCAATCCTTTATTGGTAAATAATTTTGCTGTTACATTTCTTCATTTTTTGAAATGTATAAAATATGTGCATGTAACCTTATTAAAAATCAACCATACTACAGAAGATTTCCAACTAAAGAAATTGTTCTTTGAAAAAAATATATATATAGCACTGTATTCATATTTGAGTAGATTAAATGGTGGATTTGAAAAGCCTCCATTTATCATGAATAAGTGAACCCAGATTAAGTCCCTTGAATTTTGTATGAAAGTTTATGTATGTCCTATAATATCCTTCTTGTCAGTTGCAAACCCCCTCCACTACCACACCCATCTTAGATCAGATTCCCGCCAGAGAAAGCAGAAACACTGTAAATGATAAACATAGTTGCTGACCCAGACAGAAGTTAAGCAAAGTGTTCATTACGCTTTGTTAATGCTTAGAAGTACTTTTGTGTAAAATTTTAAATAATAGAACCTTTTGCATGTTGTGAGATTTGTATTACAAATTCAGCATTGCTATTAGTTTCTTGGTTTATTGATCTGGTTTTCCCCTGGCCAGAACAAACAGCAAATTCAGAGAAATACAAATATGTACACTAAGTTCTACCAAAACTATAAATACGTTTTAGAAATTTTACACAAGAAGTCATTCAGAATATATTGGCTAAATATTGTAGGTGCTTCACTTCTGTCTGGGCAACAGCTCCATTCATCATTACTACTTTATGTGCCTTCACCTATGAGATGTTGAACTGAAGTTTTATTTGAAGGAGAACTTAGAGCTGGTAAGTTTCTCACTTAAAATTGATATTTTATGGTCTTATTTCTTTTTTTCCTTTTTATTTCTGATTATTTCCTAATTTAAAATATTTTTGTTACATTTAGTATTTATGTAGTTTTGAAAAATTGGAATTAAACCTGAAATTGAGTAGGAAGTATACCATTTTTAAAACATTTTGTAAAATGTTTGGAAGGAGAGAATTATTAACGTTAAAATGCTGAGACGTATATAAACAGTAATGAAACAAACATTTTACATTTTTATTATCGTTAGGCACGATTTTACTAAAAATAGCTTAGAGTTGTCTTCACAAGGGTATATTTTGAGTTTCTTTGTGAGAAGATTTGTCATGGATATGTGAAAAATTTGTCTTTTCAGGTGCTCCCTGTTTGTATGTTTCATTTATGAATTGTACTCTTTGGTTCGTCCTTATAAGTGGATCCTCAAGTGGATGCTTTTTGAACATGTTGAGATTAATATGAACTGTTTGTTAATGTGTCCATCTGGTCATTTAGAATCTCAGGCCAATGAGTCTTAGTGAAGGGTTGATATTTCCTTCAAAGTGGTAGAGGTATAACTATTTTACTATGGTAATACCATTGGAATTACTTTCCATTAGTTAAGGTCTTCATACCAGTTTATTTCTTCTCTAATTGTTTCATTGTCCTTTTCCCCTAATTTTAAATCCAAGAAAGATAGTAAAAATGAGTGACCATATATGAAATCCATCGTTAAGAAAACAAATATTAATGTGTTCATTTATGGCAGGGATCAACAAACGATGACCCACAGGCCCAATCTAGACCATCACTGGATTTTGTTAATAGGTTTATTGGAACAGCCACACTTACAATGTATGACTGCTTTTCAGACTACAGTGGCAAAGATGAGTAGTTGCTATAGAGGCCACATGGCCTGCAAAGTTTAAAATATTTACTCTGTGTCCCTTTACAGAAAACGTTTGCTGATCCCTGAATTATTAGGTGTGCAGAAGATAAAACTTCTGAATCTGAAAACTAATGCATGGGTTGTAATTTTCACTTAAGGTTTGTTCCCCCTTATTTTCTATGTAGTGAGGCAAATCTACTCAGTGTAGATGAAGATGAGGATTCTGGAACCTCAAAAGGAAAAAAGGCAAGTGTTGCTTTTTTAAATTTTAAAAAATTTTAGGTTATGTACTAAAACCAAATAATTCAAAAGATGTTTATATTTTTTTAATTCTAAGTCCCACTCACTTCCCCACCCCAGAGGCAAATGGTGATCCCAGTTTCTTGTTTTTCCCATCAGAGAGATGTTATGTGTTAAAATGAAAACGTATTGTCTCACCCCCTTACACTTACACAATTGCTAGCATCCTTTACACACCTTTTCTAATCTTACTTTCAAAAACTAATATATCTGGAGACCATCGATAAGAATATATTAAAAGCACTCTCATTCTTTTTAATGAATGCATAGTATTCCATTTTATGTTGTACTATTATCCAGTACCACCACGTTTATTGTGTTATCCATTTCCCCCCCCCTAAAATAATGTTGAATGAATTAGCCTTCTATAGGGTTTATTTTGCACACGTACAAGTATATCTATAGGATGAATTCCTATAAGTAGACCTGCGGTATTAGGACAGATACATTTCTAATTTTGTTATACCTGATTTACACTTTTATCAGCAATGTCTGAGTGTGCCTGTTTTCTCATACTTCTGTTAGTGTTACCAACCTTTGGACCTTTGCCAGTGTAAAATAGTATATCAGGGTAGTCTTAACATACATTTCTTTTATTATGAGTGAGACTGAACACATTTCATATGTGTAGTCCATTTATTTCTTTTCTAATAGTTGTCATTTAGTATCCTTTGCACATTTTTTAATTTGGTCTTTATAATATTGATTCACAGGAATTCTGTTTATATTGAGTCTAAAATATACATTTTTTCATATTTTGAGATCTCTGAAATCTATCTAGATGCATATTATAATGATGGCATGAGATAGTTCAATTAAAAACATTTCTTTGCATATTAGTGCATATAACAATGCATCTTATAAGAGTTTCTTAGGTTTGACAAAATACTTTTGTAGAAACTGGTCAGTTCTTGTGATACTAGTTGCTAATACTGTAAATCAGTTTTTTTCACTAGTCTTTTTTCTTTGCTTTTGGTGGTTATTGCCTTGGAGAAAATGTATTCTTATGTTGTGAAATGTATCAGTCTTTTTCTTTTATGGCTTTTGGGTTTAGTGTCTTGGTTCCTAATGATGTTAACTTATTTACTTTGTCCTTCTAGATGCATTAAGTAATTTCACAATACCAGTCCAAATATAATTACTAATAAAATGACTTTAAAATTTTTTATTCTCCTTGTTTCTTTGTTGTGGTGTTTAGTGGCACCCCAAGGTATATCCCTCTAGAAATGTATATTTAAATTACTATGTTGAAATTATTCCTGGTTGGTAATTCCACCAGCTGGATGAAAGCTAGGGGTTTTTTTGTTTGTTTGTTTGTTTTCTTTTTAGACTTTTTTTAATTTTGAGAAATTGCTTTTTTTTAAAATGATTTAATTTGTTTCATAACTATGGAAAAATATTTACATGGTTCTAAAGTCAAAAGAAAGTTTTTATTCACAGAATCCTAGCTTTTGTCTTGATTCCTTCTATCCCTTTCTCTTTTACCTATAGGCAGCCTGTTTTAAAATTATGTGCTTTAGCCTTCCATGTTTTTTTTTTTTTTTTTAATTATAAGACTATACCACACTTCTTAGAGAAGGTAGTCACACTGTTCAGTACCTTGATTTATTTTCATTCACCATATTTTGCCGTGTGTAATGCACACCCATGTTTTTATTCCAAACTTTCAGTGAAGAAAATCTTTCGTTTTGATTTTTTAATTCAAATTTTTATTTGTTTACATTTAGGTACTTGTTTTTTGTATTATAAAATAACTTTGGCATTTATTTTTTAACATATTACAGTACAAGAAATTTTATGTAACAAATAATTGCAAAATACAGGAACAGATAAAAAGGACAATAAATTTTATGTACTGGTAACAAATTTACTATATTTACACATCATAGAAGGCCAAGAACTCTTCGTAGTGGCAAGTTCTTCATAAGTTCAACAAAACTGATGATCGTATTACAGGGTATTATTTTGCTTATGGGTATCATTATTGATTTCTAGAGTTACACTTTTAACTCGTAAACATAAATAAAAGAATTAAAAACATTTATATAGATACGGAATTAGTACTACCCATGTATAATGCGCATCTTATTTTTCCCTCACAAATTTGGGCAAAAAGTATGCATTATACACGGCAAAATATAGTAACAGTGTAATCTGTAGATCAATCTACAGTAGAGTAGATCTTTATCTCTTTTAGTGCTCCATAGTATTCCAGGTAATGGATGTAGCATAGATATTCAGTTGATCTCCTATTGGGTTTTTTCCCATCTTTTGCTTTTATATGTAATGCTTTTAATAAAGCCTTGTGCTTATGTCTTTTCATATCTGTACCAGTATAGTTGTGGGATAGAGTCCTAGAATTGTAGCTGCTATTTCAGAGGGTAAATTTACAGATAATTTTGCTAGATATTGCCAAATGACTTATTCATAGGGGTTAGCACTTGCCATTCCGCTAATATATGAGTGTTCCTATTTCCTGTAACCTTGGGGAGTTTATGGTCAAATTTGAATTTTTGCCAAGCTGACATAGCACCCTCTTCACATAGTTCCTGTACTCACCATTGAATAATTTTTTATGAACTTTAAAATTTACTCCCCCTCCATTTTTGTAGGGGTGTATTATTTTTCCATATCTCTATTTTGTCATAATTTAGGGAATTTATAGAATTTGTAGTTTTTCTCTTAGTACTCTAAAGTTTCTTTATAAACTTACGCACACTGAAAAATTATAAGGTTTTTCACATTGCAGTTTTCTCAAGCTTTTATTTTACATCTCGATTCCTCAGGGTACTACTGTTTAGATATTCTTCAGGGGGACAAAAACAGTGAACTTCATGGGGAAAAAATAAAAGGTGTTTTCCATTACTAACTTCTATGACATTGGTCTTCAATTCTTTTTTTTTTTTTTTTTTTGCTTGCAGATGTCCTTAATTAAAAAAAAAGTACATGCCCTGTTACACATTGTAAAGGATGTGAAATGTTGATATTTTACAAAGTCTGTTTTCGTTTTTCATTTTAAATATACATATTAATTTGTATTTTCATGGCAGTCATTTCACTTCAGAATTCTAAGGCAGAAAAATATGGCCTTGGTTTTGACTTGAATTTGTTACCTCATTGTAATATGGCACAGCAGATTTCAGTCTTTTTTTTTTTTTAGACATATGCTTTCTTTGAGTTGTTCTCACTTGATTTTTCCTTGGAGTAGTGCTTTCTTTTAAAAAAAAAATAATTAGAGTAGAATATACAAAGTTCATAAATGCAAATTTTCATCACTTTTGTTTTTCCATTTTGCAGCATAGCTGAGTTAAGAAAATCCTACTGTGGCCCAGAATACCCAGTTTTCTAACCCATGGTTTACTTTTAACAGAAATATATGTAAAACAGGGAAATATATGAAGCTCTACTACTATTTTATGTGCCAAAAGAGATTCTAGATGCTAATATTTCAAATTGTTCCTTTCAGGAGGTTTTTAGATTCTTAGTACAGTAGGTGAGAATTATGTCTTTGTTTTATAATGTGGGACAAGGTCTATTGCAAAATGGGAGATGGGCAAGGAGATGTTGTATAATGCCTTTTTTAAATAGATAGGCTTTAAAGTAAATCAGTTTTTTAAAGAAAGTGTAAAAATGGAGATTGAGGATTTAGGAGTTGATTTCTTTAAGCTGTCCATGCCTTTGTATGCTTTTAGAAAATCCATGTGTCTCCTATGGGTTTATATATCCCTGGATTTTTAATGGTTTATGGGCAATATATAGGTCCATATGGATTACTGATTTAAACTAATATCGCTCTTTTTCTCCATTTGAAAATGAGCATGGAATTAAAAGAAAGACCTCATTTTTGTTCAACGTGTCTTAATATTCTTCCTCTTCTCTTTCACAGAATAACCTCTTTACATTTGGGCTTCTGCCCTTTCGTTGTACCTCCTTAGAGTGCATGTCTTTCATTACTTCTGAAAAAACTCAAGCTATTTGTGAATATTGCCTTTCCACATTCTTTTTGGAACTCTTAGTAGATATAAGACAATCATTTTTAAAAATGTTTTTTAACATGTGTATATATGTGTATATATATATGTATGTATATATGAAAGGATAAAAGACAGAGAAAGAAATTATCCCTTTATCATATTCTAGGTAATTCCTTCAGTTCTAGCTTTCAATTCACTCATTTTTTTTTAAAAGTCTTAATCCTTTTTGATTTAATTGATAAATAAGTACAGGAGAACTGCTGTGAAATCACTGGCAATGTGGTAAACTTTAAACTGAAATATATGTAAAACAAGGAAAGATAGGAAGCCCTACTATTTTATGTGCCAAATGAGATTCTAGACACTATTTCAAATTGTTCCTTTCAGGAGGTTTTTAGACTCTTAATACAGTAGGTGAGAATTATGTACTGTAGGTCAGAAATTAATTGATAAATAAGTACAAGAGAACTGCTGTTAAACCACTGGCAAGGTCGTAAACATGGAAGAATTTATTTCAACTTGACTCACTTATTATATTTCTTGGAATGGGAATATATACATTTTTCACCAAAAAATGCGTAGCACTTTAATTTTACAATTACCCTATTTGCAGAAACTTGAAAATCATTCTAATTAAATGAAAAAAGAATACAAAAAATTTTTATTCTCTTACGATTTAAAATACATTCAAAATAACATTTTACAACTGCCAAAACCTTTAACCAAAAATTGGAAACTTCAGTCTCATAAGCTTAACAAAAGGGCACATCCTGATTAAATTATCTTGATTATTAACACTGAAACATACAGTGGCTCCTAAAACAAGGCAGACTAGCAACTGGGACAGTTTACCCTTCTGGGCACTCATAGCTTTGTCCTTCATTATTATTTTTATTTCTTTTGTTCAAACACAGACAATTGCTCCAACTTTAAAGGAAGTTTAAATGGATTTTGGGCATTTAATATTGGTGACGCTTGCTAAGATTTAAGAACTCCAACAGTGAGAAACAGAAAATTACCTACAATTAAAATTATCCTAAAGGAATTCCTACTACACAATATAATTTGGTATTCAACATTAATAGTGTTTTTGAATTACATGATATTTTTTCACAAACATGGCAACTCATTAAATATCTGATAAACACTTTACAATCACAATAAGGATTGAGAGCCTAAGTCCAAAGAGAATCATGTGATTCATTTACGATAACATTGCAAGACAAGTCTCAGGCATAGTCAAGATTGGGGATGCAGTCTGTTGGTTCCCATGCTTTAAAGTGGTGCTCATTTACATTGGCATCATCTTATTAAGATATGGTCCTATAGTTCCAAAATCCAGGGAGTGGACACAGTGAAATGGACTCTTGCTTTACAAACTATTAGTTAAATGTACTTATAAAACAAAAAAGTCTTCAAAAAGGTCAAAAGGGGTACAGTTATTTTATCTCCCTTACTCCAGGTAATTCTGTTAAAAAGATACGAAATGAAGTCCAATTTTAATTTGTAAAGTTTGGTGTAAAAGCAAATGCATTGAAATCCAGTAATGTTTAGCTTTCATCTAAATTAACAAAACAACTATTCATTTTGGTGAGTTTTCACAAGCTGTACTCTTGACCTGAAGAATCACTTTTTTTTTTTATACCCAGGGGATGGAGTGGTCTTTGTAGGGGATGGGGACGCAGTACCAGGTGAGTCAGTCCCTCCATCGGAAGTACTTGGGGACAAGGCCAGATAGGGAACTTTCTTCCAAGGAGTCCTCCTCTTCCAAATAAGGGAAGTTTCTTTCCTCCAAGGAATCCTCCTCCTCCAAATCCTTTCTTCCTTAACTTCACTTTATTTTCATTTTCATCTTCTGGTGACCTTTTCTTGGATTCTGGACAAGCTTTAGCTATTTTATGTGCTTCCAATACAATATCTGATTCTCTCACACTTTTTATTTCTGTTCCAGGAGACTTTCTCTCAGACACATTACATTTCCGTTGCTCGCTTTACTTCAGCTTGTATTGGACCCAAGTTACCATTTTCAGGCACAGCTCCTTCTACATTTCTGTTCAAATTAATAGTCTGGAAGCCCCTATAACTGAAAGCTCTTGTTCCTCCTTGCTCTTGCTAACGAAGGACTCTCTCTGTAAGGCCTCATGGAACCATAAGTAGCGACTTCGTGGATGGTTTCATGGTGCTGGAGCTGAAGGCTAGAATTTGATTCACGAAGACGGCTATGCTGAACCACAGAAGTTGCTGGATTGGTGTTAGGTGTAGCACAGGGAGATGTGCTCAGATCACACTGATCCAGTAATTTTAGTAGTTCTTCTTCAGTGGGACCACCTATATCCTTATCTTCATTTTTGTTAACCATATCCATGGCAGTGGTCAGATTTGAATGCTGCCATTTGTATGGCCTGTGAATAAGTAGTGCCTTAGCCTTCAACCCATTCTACTGGACCCCTCACATTCTCTCACTGTAAATGAGAATATTGTAGTATAGTCAACAACTTGGATCTTACATAGCCTTTTCCCAGTAGAGGAGAGTTTTACAAACAGCTTGTTAGAGATGGAACAACTTTCTGAATAAACACCTGTTGATCATCTCGCTCTCCAAAAGGTCCTGTGTCGTTTCCAGAGGAATAGCTTCTATGATTTTCTGTCTCCTCCAGAGAAAGTATCTTCGGTGAACTGTAAAAGTCTAAAAAAGCTGAGGGCCTGACGCAACTGTCTATCGGTGCTCCACAATAACTCATACTGCTCCAGAGTTCATACCATAGGCATTCTCAACCCAGTTACCACTGACACTTGTTTTGGGTGTGAGGTAAACAGTCAAAGCAGTAATAGCATTATTGGAAGGATCATCGTAAAGTCCAGTTACAAGAAGATCATTATCTTCATTCGCAAAGGAAACTTCTGCATTTCTACGCACTATATTGATCTGTTGTTCCATCCTTGTAGAAGGAATGACCCAGCAGTGTCATAACTAGTTATAGGAACAATATCTTGAACCTGCCAGTACTGAGTGACAGCATTCCACAGTCCCACCTTCCCTGTATGACTTAAGGCCACCAACTGGTTACCGATAAAGAAGAGAGCATCTACAGGAACACCAAAGCTGAACACTCCAATTTCACTTCCTCCATCTTGAACACTCCATAAGATGATGCTACTGAGGCAACAGCAACCATTATGTCTTTGTCTCCATGTGGACCTCCGACCACTTTTGCATTTAAAGCTACTCATTCAGTCCAATCCAAATATGGGATTGTAAACACTTGCTACCATCCTTAAGAGTCTTTGATTCTATAACACACAACAAAATGGGCATATGCAGCTACAATCCAGTTGTGATGGCCACCTACTATTAGCACCTTTCATGGATCTACAGGAAATTCTAGCCTAACAGTCTCTTCTCCATTTCCAGAGAGGACAGTTTGGGCACCATTTACCCCAGCTTCACCTTCTGTAGAATTTAGTCCATTCATAGAATCAGCAGAGGATCAGTTGTGTTGTTTGAAAAAGGACACTGCCTCAAGATAAATGCTCCAATTCACATAAGAGAAGGCTTACTAATGGAGTGATTGCTAATTTACTAATGAAAATTTTGTATCATGCCTGAGAACATTAATACTCCCCTTAAGCCTAGTTCTTTTGTCTGGAGTAAATTTAAAATGAGTGTAAATGCTGCTGAATCTGTATCAATAAATATAGCACCAGTTTCATCTTGAAGGGTTGAAATTCTTCCATTCAGCAAACTGGAAAGAAAAGAATCTGCAGTCCACCTAGAGTTTGTTTTGAGGTACTAACTCTGGTCCCTCTACGTTCAGCTTCAGGATCTCGTCATTTCCGACCACCGCCATGGTGAAGCTGCTACCGCAGTACCCTCCCGCCATCTTCTCGGGTGCGCACACAGCCCTCCTGCCCCACCTGGCCGCAGCCAGTGCGCTGAACCTCCCCAACCTTCCTGCAGCCTGTGGGGGCTGTCTCGCCTTGCCTCCTCCCTTTCACTTTGTACGTCCTGGCTTCCACCTCTCTTGGACCTGGCCTCTCCTGGGCATTGCCACCCCAATTCACTTTTATCTGCCATTTAATCTATCCATTGTTTTTTAAAAAACATTTCAATGACATTTATCATTTGTAGAACTTCTATTGGTTCTCTTTCAATAATTTATAGTCTAGTTCTTTACTGTTTCCATTTTGTTTTTAAGAATTGAAATGCTTTTAATGTACATTTTTAATGTCTCTAATGATCAACTTAATAGATTCTTTTAGGTTGTCATATCTGAAAGTTCTTAGGTACTAAATTTCTCGCATACTTGGTTTTGGTCAGATTGACTATGTGATGTGTGATAAGTTTGGGTGGAAAATACCACATGTTGATAATTTTTGCACACTTAGCAGTCCCAGTAAAATATTCAGGTGGCAAATATGTATTGAGTACAGGGTTCTAGATGCTAGGGAGCAACACAGACAAGTTTCTTGTTCTTACAGAGCTTAATTTCTAGTAACTGGCTATGCTAGCCAGTCACTTAATGATTAATGTTATGATATAGTGGTTGGCAAACCAAGGCTCATAGGCCAAATCCGGCCCACAACCTATGGTCTATAAACTAGAATAGGAATAGTTTTTACAGTTTTTGAATGGTTAAAAAAAATCAGAACAATACTATTTCATGACATGTTAAAATTATATGAAACTCAAAGTTTTGTCCATATTGGAAAAGCTGTGCTCATTTGTTTATGTATTGTCTATGACTGCTTTTGTGCTACAGCAACAGATTTAAATTATTTGGACAGAATTGAGTAGTTTTGATAGAGACTGTATGACCCATAAAGCCTGAAATATTTGCTATCTGACCCTTTAGAGAAAGAGTATGGTGATTCCCTGTACTGTTGTTTATACTGTGTAAATGTGTCATATATAGATTGCTATCAAGTGAGAGAAACGTATAGCATTTGGATGGGTGGTATATTAGAGTAGTTAATCAGACAATATTCTATGCCTGCTAATTGCCCACTTTATAGGATGGCTGTGAGAATTATGAGACTGTAATCCATATAGTGCATGACACTAGCAAGTCTTCCATAAATAGCAACATTTAGCCTTATTAAATGCAGTATTATTGAATCTTTGTAAACTGGGTTTCTTTTGCTAATTATAATGTGTTTATAGTTGCTTATCTGACATCAGTAAGGCCCATGTTTATAATTGGTTTTGTAACAACATGATTATTTTGTGTGAATCCATCTGTACACAGTAGTTTTCCCAATGTTGTGCTTGTATTAGCTGGAAAACTCTTAGGTTGCTAAAGAGGGGATCAGAGGGGAGGAAAACCTCCAGACTGAATATATCATCTTGACTCGAATAGTAGTAGTGCTCTAATCTGTGAGACAGCCATAAATGGCTCAGTTTTTACTTATTTACACCTTATTTCCCCGAAAGATTTGATGTAGATTACCAAGAGCACAAATAAAATAAAAATTGTTTCTTAGGCAGAGAGGTAGATGTGCCAGGCATGCAAAATTATTTTTATGTTGTATTTTAATTAAACAGCTCTAAATTTTCTAGCAGCTGGAATTTTGTCCTATAGGTGTATAATTGTGTTAGAGGAGAATCTTTTACAAATTTACATCCTGTGATTCTCCTATGGAGTGATCTCGCCTCCCCCGCACCCCTTGCCCCCAACTATCTTCTAAATATAACATGTTAGGGAACCTTGTCTAAGGGAATTTGACAATATATGTTTTTCATGAGATATGGTTATCTGACAAATCTAGAAGTATTGGTTGACTTGTTGCTGATTGAAGTGGTTGATCCTAGTAACCTATAGGCAACAGAATTGGGAAATTTAAGAATTTGGCTTGTACAGATCTTGCTTTAATGATGGGCTTTAGGTTGTCATTCGCTAGGCCCAAATGTGTTCTCAGAAAGAAAATTTGAAAATGTATGAGCACTTAATCAGAAATACGGTTAGATTAGCTGAGTTATGTGCCTATATAACAGGGTGAGATAATTTTAGTTTAAACAATTCTTAAGGGGAAGGATTAAGTTTCTGCATTTATGTAAAGGAACTTTAAGTATAGTTCCCTTATTTTTGGATATGTTCTATATCCTAATGTATTTGAGTCTTTTTTTGAATAACATTGTTTCTTTTTGCCTCTTGTAAAGAATTAGTATTTATATTTCTACAAATAACACTATAAAAATTTCTCATGCACTGTAATAGGGAAAAGCATAGGCTTTGGAGTTAGATCAGTCTTTTTCAAATCCATTTAACTAGTTTGGAGCAGTTACTTTGCTTTTTAAGCTCAGTGATCTTTATTTAGTTTGAATTTCAATAAAGTTTAAATCACAGATGGTAAGGAGATTTTGTTGAGAAAAAAGAACTGAAGTGGGAAATTTAACATGTTAGTCCTGTGTCATTCAGTAGTGTCAAGTAATTGACTTGATGTTTCCGGTGCTGAATCCCAGTCTGAAGAATTACTGAAATGTATAAAATATGGAGATTAAGTGAGATATTGAATATAAAGTAATTAGCATAATGCCTACGCATAGGAAACACTGAATAAATATTAGTTGTAATTACCTATATAGAGGAATGAAATTATATGATCAGTCTTTAATGGAGAATTTTTCCTTCCAAGATTCTTAACATGATGTGTATCAGAATCAACTAGATCCATGGCTCCCCAACATGAGTGTACATCAGATCAGAATCACTTGGAAGATTATATAAACAGATTGCCGGACCCCACTCTCAGAGTTTATGATTTAGGTCTGAGTGGGGCCTGATAATTTGCGTTTTAAAGTGTTTCCAAGTGATGCTGATGCTGCGGATCAAGCAACCACACTTGAAGAACCATGGACAGGGCATTTAAAAAAAATATGGGAATAGGCCTCGATCATGGTGACTGGATAGGCCTAATTTTTCTTGGCTGAGTGCAGCTTAATGACCAATTGTTTATGATAAAATAATTTGTGGGTTTTTTAATTGAAGATATATGTGCTTGTAATTGAGCGGGATCTAATAGTTACTGAATTCCTATCTGCCCATTCCAGGGCTAGGCAATTTGAGTATTTCTTTGTTAATGTGTGAAATAACCTCAAGGATTACAAGGAAAGTTATGTGTCTAGAAAGAGACAACAGGTCTGTTTGATTCCTAAATCATTATCTTTCCACAATTACATGATGTTTTCTGTGCAAAAAGGGTTACCAAATGCAGAATTGGTTGTAGTCGCCTACTAATGGAAATGAAAGAGTGTGATAACCTCATAATTTTTATCCCCTATAATTCTGTTCCCTATTTTCAGCTGTTTCTCTTGGTTTTGATTGCACTTCTTATTTCTTTATGAGCTAGTTTATGAATGGTAGATATTGATATGAAAAATCAGAGATAAT
Organism: Rhinolophus sinicus; assembly: GCF_036562045.2. Lineage (NCBI taxonomy): Eukaryota > Metazoa > Chordata > Mammalia > Chiroptera > Rhinolophidae > Rhinolophus > Rhinolophus sinicus. Next base: position 113,270,583 of record NC_133755.1, read on the forward strand.
TTGAGGCCTAGTGTAATGCGGGGACTCTGCTCCCGCTCCCCGCACAAGAATGCAGGACATGGTGAGACCAGGAACACCTACGGAGCCATGGATGGGGGGAGTTCATACCACTATATTCTTGCTGGCGGCTGGTTGAGACACAAAAGCAAATATCCACCAGTACCCCAGTGAGGGGTCTTCCTGCACCCCAATCTCACTGGCGGCCGGGCGAGACACAGGAAGTAGGATCCACATGATCCGCCATGTAATCCCCTTGCTAACCACACTTGTTAGCCGCAGTCCGCAGTCTACTTCTCTGCCGAAACACCCAACCCCTTGCTAGCGTAGCCATGGCAGTTATATCAGTGGCTAATGGCTAACTGGTCACAGCTGATGGCCATCTATTACTTGAGCCAGCACCTTTCCACGTGAGGACGAGAGCCTGGAAACTGCTCTCTGGGCCTCTGTCCCTACAAAGGCCTTCTGTACTACTTGATAGATCTTGAACTTGACTTTTTGTCTCCTTAGCTCCCTGAATCTGTTGGAAATTCATCTTAGTTCCTTAGCTCTCAGCTGCATCTACTGGAATCAAAAGGTGCCTTAAAGAAAAATAGGAATCTGGGCTTAGACTTTTGAGTTTTCTTGTCCCTGATGTTCAATTCTTAATTCTTTATGCCTTGGTAGCCCTCAAATTCCTGAAACAGATATTTTTCTTTTTAATTTGTAGTTTGTCCATCTTTTCTTGTTGTTTTCAGAGAGTGGAGGGAAGATTGATATGCATTACCTGATATGCCATTACCAGAAGGAGTCTGAAGTACATGGCTGTAAAAGATTAGGAAGTAAAGAAATGTCTCAAGGAAGAGAAAGTGACAAGCAGCATGTCCAAAATAGGTCTTTTTGTAATTATGTAATGTAGATACGCCTAAAAACAAGAATCGTGCTGGTATCATGAACTCTCTCCTTAGGACTATTTCGGTGTGAGGTATTTTTTTAGGGAATTGTTAGGTTTCTATAGACGTAATTGGGAAAAAAGCAAGTTGCTATCTTCTTATGACTATATTTTCTTGTAAAAGAGTAAAAACTAAAATAAAATATTAGACTTGTTTCAAAAATAAAATTCAAGTTTATAAGAATTACTTTAAAATTTTTGTTTTGGGTAAATCATCATTAAGAACTGAAGACCTTTGTGTTGAGTGTGAAAGCAGCTTTTAAATGTTCTGCGCAATGAATGTAATAAAAGTAGTTTTCTTTGTTGAGAAGAACTTCCCAAGGAATGGTGCATTCTGTTGTCAAATTGTGATCTACCCAAAGTGATTGTTATTGATATGTTTATATTATCATTTGCAACTGTGAACTTAGGAAGATATCTTGGGTTCTGTGTTTCTGTTGAAACTTCGATGCTAAAGCCAAGTCCTTGTATATGTTAAAACAACAACTTATTGCCGTATTTGTCTATACTGCCCTACAGATAGCAGCAAGACCTGTTAAACAGGGGAAATGTTTACTTTTTACTCTTGGAAAAGAGCTATCCTAAGATCCTCTATCCTCAACCCTTCTGTTCTTCTCTGTTAACTTTCCCAAATATCTTTTGAGATATTTAAGTGAAAGGAAAATAATGTCATAAATACCCATGTTCCTATATATTTGTGTTGTCCTTAGGAAAAAAAGTATTATAATTGAATTACTCTTAGATACATGTCACTGCCATCCTCCCCCATCCCTAATAGCTGGTACACTTTTACTACCTTTTTAAGGAATGGGTTTTCAAATTGTTGATAAATTGTCATATTGTGGTATTTATTGACTCTTTAACATTTATGGATTTTTTTTGTACAGTTAAATCGTCAATCTGAAATTGTTGCTACTAGTCCTGGTGATTCCTGGAAGACATATGCAAGACGAAACAAGACTGAAAGTTTCAAACCTTTTAAAGGCAACCCAATTGGACTTACTATGTTGAGCAACAATAAGAAATTGAGGTATAGGCACTTCACCACACCTTCCTACATGAAAGATAAAGGGTTTGACACTAAAACTAACTACCTTTGTTGGCCAATTGACCCAGTCTATACCTTTTCTTGTCACTTTGTCAGTAGGGCTAAGAGGTAGAGTTTTCCCAGTGTGTGGATTCTTTGCTTTGAATCTTGAGAGTATGATTGACTTCAGTGATTTCTTGGTTCCAAATAAAAATATTGCAAGAAAAATTTCTGCAGACTAGAATTTCATAAGAGGAGCTTGCTTTCAAATGCTTAGTAAAATCTCGACCATGATATGAAAAGTAGAAGGCATCATAGGGTGGATGATCATGTCTCCTTTAGGGAATTCTTATCGGGACTTTTTTTAATTTTTCTTATTTTAAAGATTTCTTTTCTCTTCTAGTTATAGCCCACTTTTCCTAGTGCTTGTCATAGTGAACCATTGTTACTGATATGATTGGGCTGTTAAATCTCCCAGAAATAGGGTTGAAAATCACTATTTCATTTCTACTTTGTTTTATAGACAGACAGCTGAGGCACATAAAGGCTAAGCAACTTTTGAGTCAGTGGCAGAAAGAGGTGTAGAATTTAGGACTCATTTTTTTTTTTTTTACAATTAACATATTTTTATTTGGGCATATAAGAAAACTTTGTAATCCTCAGTTTAAAAGCTTTTTTATAAATAGTCCCTAAATAGAGAATAAGGAGAGAAAATATATCAGAATTAATTTATCGAAATCTGATAGTATAAAACATTTATTTAGGAGTCCTGATTTCTAGTCTTGTATTCTTCTACTCTTTATCTTCTTTCATGAACTGGATTGGAAACATTCGGAGACAAATTCAGAAAATGGAAAACTACTAATGGATAATTTAACATGGCCAGTTAGGTTTATCTATACATTTTTTTAAAAGTGGTAAACGTTTTTTGTGCATGTGCTTAGATTTTCAAGGATTTATTTTGTATATGTGTGTGTAATTTTCCCCTGTTCAAATTATTCTTTGTTTCTTGAATCTGCAGTGAAAATACACAGAATGCATCACTATGTTCTGGAACTGTAGTTCAAGGTAGACGTTTTCAACATGCTAATGCACAGACACCAATAGTAAAAACAGCAGCTCAGAGGTAAGGATTCTAATTGTCTTTGTTTGGTATATACATACTATTCCTTTAATCGTTCTTTTCACTTCTTTTTTTAACTATGTGGAATTTTACTGTTTCCATTGTCTGTAAAGGTATATTCATTATCGCCGAAATAATTCATGTCCTAGAATTTTATTATTTTATATCTACTTTTGAATAAATCACATTCTGTAAATAGAGACTTTTTAAATAAAAGCCATTCTATTGCATTATGTTCCCATTAAATTTTCCTAATTTTACAGCGTTGAACTTACAACATTTGACAGAAAAATCTTCAGTTGGTGGTTTAGCTCTGATGAGTAAAACTACAGTTATTACCTTACATTCTTTGTAAGGTTTATAGGATTTTATAGTATCGAAATAAATCATATTGTTAGTTTTAAATGTTTGAGAAAATTTTGTTTTAGTAGATTTGGATGTTTTCATTGATTGTGAAAATACTACTTCAACCTTGAAATAATGAGAGTAACAGTGGAGAAAACTTGGTGTTTTAAATGCTTTTGAGGTTTTTTCATTACCATTTTCGGATGGTTATGAAATTTCAGTTCTGAGTCAATTTCCGTTGACTAAGAAATTCTTAGACTCCAACAATTAAATAAATAATCCCTTTATTTCTTGCATTATGAATTATTGCATAAAATTTTTTATAACTAGTAAAATTTAAAGATTTGGTATGTATGCTTGATGCTGTTCTTCATTATTTAAAAATGTCACTTTAGACTGCTACTCATTCAGAAAAGGTGTCCTCTTAGAAACCCTTGCTAATTTATTATTTACATAGATTTGCTATATCATAGATTTTTGACTTAAAAACCTTAACTCTTTTTCATATGTTAGTAAGAAAACCTTTTTTTGCTTAAATATATATTTTTACCATAGTTTTCACATAACATGTTTGAGAAATTCAACTAAAAAGAAAGTTAAATTCCTGCACATACCAAAAATTGGCTTGTTTTACAGTAAAGTATACAAATCAAGTTCTCTGGCCTACATGTGGCACATTCATGAGAATAAATAATAAAAGGAGAATAAATAGGGGAGAGGAAAGAATGGTAGGAGGTATAGTTTCTCACACACTGATCACAATGATAGAATACATCGCTGATAAATACCTGTATTCTTGATATTCTGAAAATGTGGTCTAAGTTGAAATACTAATTTATAATCGAGTGATATATTCTACAACCAAAATTATTATTGCTTTTGAAGTTATCTATTAGTTTGGAATTATTTGCACTGTGTTCTATTTTCCTCGTCCCTCCTTTCATCATTGGTTATGTTAAAAAATCTGATTTCAGTTTGGAAATTGGTTTGTTTTGTTTTATTCTAGGTGTCAGTATCTGTTACACCTTGCATGTGTATTATTGCTCATCTTTATAAAAGGTTCTGTTAATAGGAACTGATATTTACTAGTGAAATATTGTTTCTTTTAAAAAAACCTGAATTATTTTGTATTTAAAGAAATAATCCAGAGTTGAAATACTTGACAAGAAGTAGTAGGGGCAATAAGAAAAACCTGACAAGTCAGTTCAGCAGAACAGATTCTATTTATGTTTATCTCTTATTTACAGAATAAACATTTCTTAGTCCTATTGCAGTGTGTCATTAAAAAGATTTTGAAATTCAAAGACAACTCATTGAAAGTTTTTCCAGTTTTTTTCCTTCAAAAACATTGAGTGATTTCATTCTACATACCAGGTATAGATGAGATAGAGTAGTCAAAGGAGTAGGACAAAAAGTCCCTGTCTTGAAGCTCAAGTTTGATTAAGGTAGAGGTCAGAAAGACAAGTACACATGATTACGTGGTAGGTGCGGTAGTAGAGATATACAAAGTATGTGTAATACTGTTTACAGAGAAGGGAGTAGTAAAGCATTCACAACGAAGTATTCAGTAGCTTTTGAGTGTACTAGCTAGAAGAGAATACTGCATGCAGTAGGAACCACATCTTCAAAGTCATGAAGAAAGACTTCACCTAAGATGTTTGCTAGAAGCCCTTTGGTTTTAATTAGTGTGGTGGTGGCACAATTGTCAGGCCTCAGATGAGGGTAAGCACACTGGCTTCTAATTTTTCTTATTTTCTTAACTCTTAATTGAAATTAAAGGAAATGCTACCAGCTGGTAAATTCACACACAGTCTACTCTTGGGATGAGTGGTATAACTTGTCTCTTAAGTTAATCAGACCTACATTTTGTATAATTTAGTTCTTTAGTAAGATATGGGAACAAGTATGTCACATCTTTTTAATCTAAAAGGAATGAATGAAGATTATTAAAATCTCAGATCAGATTAGCCACTATTTGGGAGAATATTACTATTCCCGTCTGTTTTCTTACTGCTATTCCAAATATTAATTTAATTCATATGTAAAAGATAGGTTGTTTATGCACTGATAGTAATGGAGGATAGTATTGGTATGGAAAAAGAAACGCAGAACTTAAAAAATGTATATCACTCTATACCATTTTCACCCTTAACTGTAATCAGGCTTGCTAACTTTCTTTTGTTTTTTTATTAAGGATAGGTGAAAAGACTTGTAAGGCCCATAGGGGAAAATGAATGTCTACGAAGTGTGTAAAAACCATAAATGGGAAAATGGGCTTTTGGAATAAGCAAGACTTAATTATTAATTAAAAGCACTACTTTGAAAAATATTTTTGAAGTCGTAAATCAGCTATAGATACCAGAATCAATCAGTTTTCTTTCCCTTTTATTAAAAAAATTTTAAGAGCACTAGTACCCCATTAGTTCAAGAAAGAAACAGTCCAACAAGAATGTAAGTTGAGATTTTTACAAAGACCTAGATTGGTAGTTATGGCTTCCCACTCCATTTTTTCAAAAGCTTTAAAAAAACAAACAAAGAACATGTAAGTTCCTCTAGGGCAGGGCTTGAAATAAACACATATTGAAGAATCTTGTAGAAGTGCAATGACTTACAAATTCAGTATCGTGTCATAATAAATGAATTTTTCAAGGATAAGAGAAAAGAGCTTGTGTGTGTGTGTGTGTGTGTGTGTGTGTGTGTGTTGGAAAGAACCAAACCTGTTTCTTCTACTACTAGGTATTCTACCTCTTTCTTTGACTCTATACAGGTGAGTTTAAAAAACAAAACAAAAATAAGCGAGTACTAAACTCTTCTCACTTCTTAGGCACAGAGTATAGAGATGAAAATGGCTAGATTAGTACCTAACTTTTGGTTTTCATTTTAATTTTCCTGAAAATAGAATTCAATAAGAAATAAGTATATAAATAAGTATATAAAGTTTATGCTTATAGTTTGTTTCACTTTAATGGGTGTAATAATAATATTCCCTCATTTTATGTCATTTATCCAACATAAACTTATTTTATACAGATTATCCCATTTTTTAATAGCAGAGGTAAAATTTGAAATATGACATCATGTAAATTTATACTTTTTTTCCTTTGTATTGAAAATATTTCTTTTAAAATAAGTGTTTCTTTCCAGTGTCATATATGTAAAACCAAGTTACCATATTAATTTATTGGGATTAAATTGCTATTTTACTTGTGTTCTCCACATGACAGGAATACAAGAGTTAATATGGGGACTTGGATTTTGTAAACTGTTTTGCTTAGAGTTCTGGATATTTAGTTCCTTTTATAATAAAGAGGAATACTTCTAGGATGTAAATCTTGTCCTAAATTGAGGTTTTTTTGTAAGTTTACCCTTAAATAATTGCTATTAATAGCTTTTTAGATTTTCTATGAACTGTGGAGAAGGGTGGATCTTTTATACACTGGACTTTTGATTAGAGACCATGATTTTAAATCCCAGGCCTTTCCTATATGGTTTATGTCTCAAACTATATACTGTATTTAAGGCTTTTATGCAAAAGTTTAAACCTTAATTATTTTTTTTTTGCTCAGAAGCAAATAATCACATCTAATAACAGGATTAGAACCACTTTTGTATTGTTCCTTGAAGACTGTTTACATAGTTACTCTAAAATAACATGTATCCTCAAATGTTGGATGGTTAAATAAGGTTCTTTTAGTAATTTTTCGTATCTTTGTACGTTCTTTTTTCTTCCTTAAATATATTTAGAAATAAAGTATTTCCTGTATTGACAAAAATTGAAAACAATTTTTATATCTGACAAGATTCAAAACGTAGTATATACTATGTATATATAATGTGTTAAAAAAATTAATCACTTTAGAGTTTTGCCTTATTGACTGCAGTTACTAAAACTACAATGATATATCACAAATGAGGTCTTGCCTCTTACGTTTTTTTTCTTTTTCATGTTTTAAGCACTCGGGACCAAAAGGAAAGGTAAGCCTAATATTGATGAAACTAGAGCATGGATAAAACAGTAAAATATCAGATTTTTTTATATGCTTTGAAAAGTATCCACCGATCTGAGTCATCATTATAGCTTAGTAATTATTTTAATAAAAGGCAACATTAATAGCACAACATATTTGACTTATGTGGTTAGTGTTTCACCATAATTCTTAATACACATTTTTTCACGAGTGGTTATTATTTATTTATACTGATGTGTGACTATTTCCCTTTTAAAAATAGAATATTTCAATGCGTTAATAGTAAATTTGATTTCAGTAAAATCTTTCTTGTTATATTTTAGTAATAATACTTTTTATTTTTACACTTCAGTAGAGTGAGGGGAAAAATGGAATTAGGTTACCTTAAGCTTGGAGTTAAAACTTTTAACATCAAACGTATTCCTATTCTGACCCCTAAATTTATAACATAATTTTATGATCCCTGTTTTGTTCCCTTTGTGACAACATTGGGAAACACCTTGTCCTTTAGCAGAAATGTGAAATAATATAAATAACATGGAAACAAGTTTTTAAGAACATACATTTCTTTGAATAGTGAAATGGTTGTAATAATTCTAAAGCACATGTCCATAAGAATAGTTTCTCTCCTCAGTGTATGTACGTAGAATACTTTGTGGGTATGCATCTTTTTTTCTGGCTTTCCTGAGAGTCTCAAAAGCATTGTGTGAACCTTCCTCCTTAAAAATAGGTTAATAGCCCTTGTATGAAACAAGTACTTTCAAATAATTGGTGAAGGTCAAAAAAAGGGATGTTCTATAATTTTAATTATATTATTTTAACTCTAATTTTGTTTAAAGGTATAGAGGAGGCAAAGAGGATAACTTGCAATATTTTATAAAATGCATACATTCCATCTTGTTTCATGAACACTCAAGTTTCTGAAATATAAATTTAAAGGTGTCAGCAAGATTTGTCACTTGTTTTAAATGAATGGGTTGTGCAAATATTTTACTACTTCTAGGAAAGAAAAATTAGTTTCCTATTTTGCCTATTTTTCTTTTTTGAGCACATCGTTATTAGATATAGAGCCATTCTGTATTAAAAAAAATTAACTCATAAGTGGCTGTATTTTTTGGAAGGCTATTAATTAGATGTATGTAATAAAATTGCTAAAGAATATATTTATACATTAAATAAGTCTTGATACAGTCACATCGAAACACTCTTGTTTTATAAAAATAAATTCTTTCCTGTATGCTGTACCATAAGATAGATAAAATATAGGTATTATTTATATTATCAGAAGATTTTACATTATTCTCTTATTCACAATAGCATTGAAAGGTTTATATTATTTTTCCCCATTGTTTTGGCTTATACGTATTTCTGTAGAGGAAACTTATTCATTGCTACATTCAGCAGATATTTCAATGACTCTATGTGCCAGGCACTCTTCTAGGAGCAGAGAGAAATCTCTACCCTCTTGGAGCTTACATTCTTGTTGGAATAATACTGGAGTAGAAATCAGAGATGTAGAATTAAGTAACCAGCATTAGCAGTAGACACACAACTTACTCTAAAATGGGGATAATAATATTTGCAACTTGAAAGGAAATTTGTGAGGAACAAATGAGATAATTATTTAAAATTGACTTATATACTGTAAAATTTGAAATTTCTGTAACAGTAAGAAATACCAAAATTCTTTCAGTCTTTTGTACTAAGATTAATGCCAGGGACTAAATATGCAGCAGCAACTATTTCTAAAATGCCTGGTAGTGACTACACGAGTGATTTATTCAGCAGCTTAGTTACTGTTGGGTTGAATTGAGCCCATTTGTTCTTTAGATCCTTATACCTAAAATTATTTTATGTTGAGCTTTGTCAGAGATAAACTGAGAAGAGCTTTTGTGTCAGTAGATTTTTACTTTGTAAATATTTTTTTACATAATCCTTTTTCCTCCCTTGTGAACACTAAGCCACATTTTCCTGAATGTTGAAGAGCAATGGAAATCCCTTAAAACATGAGGAACTATAAATCTCTGAATTAAGTGATTTATTTATATCTGGAAGGTTAATCTTTTCCAGGCTTTTTCCACTTGTACTATATACTGGGCACAATGAGGTGAGTTTTAAGTTTAAAACCAAGCTGGACTAAATAATAAATAAAACAATGCTAAGATCCAGAGCTCACAAACTTAAAAAATTTGCTGCCAGTTCTTTGTTGTGGGTGACTTTGACAACTTGAATGACTCAAATTCCCTTCTGACTCATGGACAGTTTGTGAATACAGTGTATGTGGTAGCACCATCAATCTAGAATATTTAATCTGGTATTAGAACTTTTTTTTCCCTCCCAAGATAAAGAATCTGTTGACCCATTATGAAGCTGAAAGACAGTGATTTTCAAATTAACATTTTTTATATATTTATTATCTTTTATTGTAAAAACTGTGCATATTGTAGAATTTTAAACAATAAAGAAGTACAAAGTTGGAAAATACAATAAAATATACATAGAATACTAGAAATGTTTACTTAAAGGGTGTGTTTGAAAAGATAAGTATTATAATCAGAAGATTTATAATTTTTAAAAAGCTCTCAAAATAGAATATTACATTAGAATCCTGATGCATTTCTTTCTAATCATTTTTTTCCTAATAACTTTTTAATATACCTAACATGTGGAGTCATAATAAAAATAAAAATACAGTTGTGTATTCTGAATTTTCACCGAACAGTATGTCCTAGCATTTTTCTCCTGTCATTAAGTTGCCTTCTACAAATTATTTTTAATGATTGCATAATAGCTTGTCCTACAGATACATAATTTATCTGCCCATTGGCTCATTTCTGGTTGTGTTTCACTGAGGTATGTGACACATTGATGAACAACTTTGTACATAAATTTCTAAATGCATCTCTTAACTCTCTTAGAAAAGATTCTTTGGGCTAAGTTACGAATGTTTTTTAATATTCTTGATAAGTTCACAAATTGTTTTGCAGATAGGTAGTACCAATATATAACAACATTATAAATTGCTGTCGCAAGGTATCTGAAAATAAAATTATGTTCAGATGATAGTGTTTTCCTTGGATTTATAATGGTTATCTGAAACCTTAGAAATAATATGAGTTAAGCATGATGACAAGCTATAAGACTAACATTACTTATAATTTTTTCATTCACTTCTGATCAATTAGAGTATATATTGGAAAGACCAAAATTTCATTCACAGTGGCAAACTAAAAATAATGTCCAGTAATAAAATTAATGATGAATTCTTTATAAATTCTTTATAAAGAACCTAATCTGAAGCATGTAATGTTCTTGGTTGGTTATTTGATATTAACCTTAAATAAGGTAAAATATAATTTATATTTATTTACCTCATATAATAATATAAATAATATGTATTATTAATATATATATTATGTTCCATAACATATAGACATCCTTAAAATAAAGTAAATTTAACACAGTTTTAGTCAAAATCTCAGCAACTTTATTTTAATAAATTTGACCAACTGTAAAGTTTATTTAGAAGAATATTTGAGAAGAACACAGACTTATTTTTTTAAAAAAGAATAAATGGGGGAAGAGAAGAATGATTTGTCTTGCCACATAATAAAACATACTGTGAAGAAAACAGTGATTGAATATGAAAGCACGAGAAATAGTTTAGGGGGTAAGACAGTAAACAGACTAGAGAGTGCAGATGTATTCAGTTTCCAACCAACCTGTGCAATCAAATATAAACAAGTTCATAGAGCCTTTCAAATATCTGAATTTTGATATTTGTGCATTGGCTGACAAATTAATATTTTGAATTACTACTGTATGATGGCTGTGCACGGTGGCCAGTGGTTCAGTTTTGACAATATTACCATCCTTGTACAGCAGTGTTTGTATAATTATTTGACCTGATAAATACACTTCTAATTACATTCTGCACTTAGATATACACATTTATTCATTCTAACTATTTATTAATGCCTGCTTAGTTCTAGGCATACAGATACAGTGACAAACAAAGCAGATAAAATCACTGCACTCCTATAGATTATATTTGATGGGCAAAGATTGGTAATGAACAAGTAAAACATGAAATAAGTTCTGTGTAAAGAAGTATAATTGGATGATGAGGTAGTAACAGTATGGATTGCATGTTCAGAGAAACTCTTTTCTATGAAGCTAACATTTAAACAAGGAATAAGTAAAGAGTTGGCCATGCCATGATCATAGAGATGGCTTTTCTAGGAGGGGGAGAGGTGGTGCTAAGATATTAACGCAGGAATGAATTTGGAATGTTCAAAGAACCAAAAGAAGGGCCACTATGTCTGGAGCTTGAGGAGCAAAGGGGAAAAAAGAAAATGTTATGAGGTGTGTTTGGTGAGGTCAGTTAGGATCCAGATCATAAAAGGCTTTGTAAGATGATCTGAAGAGTTTGAATTTTATATTAGTGCACTCACTAGAACCGTTTAGGGCATTTTAGGTAGGGAAGTGTTATTACCTGATAAATCTTTAAGATTAAAAAAATAATAATTTTTTGTATATGATTTATAATTTGGCACAATTAAACTAAGTCAGTGACCTTCAGTTAAGGCTAAACATGTTTTACTTTCCAAATAGAGATGTTCTGCAAAAGAAAATAGTCTATGACCAAGTACTCAAAACTATCCTAGCAAAATCTAAAGTTAGGGAGATGGAAAGGCAGTAGTAAAAGGAGTCTTAAGGCCTTTTTTGGGAGGTACTTTGAGAGGGAAGTAAAAGAATTTTAAAGATCTCATCTTATTGGGATGCAGTAAAACATCTTACTTGAGGAAGTATTAATAGAATCTTGATAACATGTGAACAGAAATATGCAGTTGGAATAAGAGTCCAGAGAAATTATTTAACTAGGAGGGGAAACAATGAATAGCTATTGTGCAAACCAGTAAAAATAGTGGAAAAGAGGAAACAAAGTAAAATAATAAATACAAATATAAAAAAAAACTAATAAGTAAGATGAGAGGAAAACATGAAGTCTATCAGCTGTTATAGTAATTGTGATCAGGTTGAATACATTTAATAAACTAATTGGGTTAAATCCAGCTATACTATGCTTTTTACAAGAATCAGACATAATTAGTAAAGGGGTGTTTAAAGTCACAAGAGATGCGAACAAAAAGAAAGCATGAATAGAATTTTAATAACAAATGAGATGGAATTAAGAATTAGAAGTACTACGAGGTGTGATCAAACAATACGGTGAATGTTTAAAGTAAAAAAAATATATATATAGTAAAATACACATTGCCATCAATCCCTCTCAGAATATCCCCCCTCGCTTCAAACACTTATCCCATCGTTCTTGCCACTTTCAGAAGCAGGTCTGGAAGTCCTCTTTCTTGAGTGTCTTTAGTTGTGCCGTCGTGGCTGCCTCAATGTCCTGAATCATTTTGATTTTGGGGAAGAGCCAGAAGTGGCACGGTGCCAGATCCGCTGAATAAGGTGGATGAGGGCCCACCATAATGTTTTTATTTGACAGAAATTACCGTACCAGAAGTGATGTGTGACATGGAGAGTTGTCATGATTAAGGATGATTTACGGCACACTTTAAAACACACCTGTCAACCATAGCTCATACCCGACAGACTTCACTGAACAAGTTGAAACTTGTGTCACACACTGTTAATAAGATTTGACACTCCACTTCCCGTATTGAAGATCCCACCCTTTCCGTTGGATGGCACTCGGCAGCAGCATTCACCATATTTTGTGATTACAGTGGAAAGACTTCATGTCACACATTGCTTCTAGTATATGCCAGTTTCTGTCCAATAAAAGCATTACGGTGTGTCCTCATCCACCTTATTCACTGGATCTGGCACCATGTGACTTTTGGCTCTTCCCCAAAGTCAAAATGATTCAGGACATCGAGGAAGCCACGGCAGCACAACTAAAGACACTCATGAAAGAAGATTTCCAGAACTGCTTCAGAAAGTGGCAAGAACCATGGGATAAGTGTGTTCGAGGCGAGGTGGAGTACTTTGAGGGGGATTAATGGCAATGTGTCTTTTTCTGTAAAAACGTTTTTTACATTTAAACATTCACCATATTGTTTGATCACACCTCGTAAATAAGATAGAAGAGCACATTTTATAATGGGCACAGTCTATAAGAGTGTAACAACTAAATGTTATATAACTGAATATACTCCCTAAAATGAAATATGCAAGAAGTTCTTGTTTAGAGTATGGCTGTAGGAAATTTTAATACATACTTCAAAAATTAGACTGATTTCTGAGTTTAACGTGAGTTTGGAATAATGGATTTTAACTTTAAAATTAATACGTTTTATAGAAGTTTACATCTTTTGACATTAGAGCAATGGAAAGATTAATAAAACTGACTTATCACTAAAACAAAACCTATCCCCTGCCCAAAAGCACCAGTGCCCAGATCCTGGTTTCTAATACTACTCTATAATAAAAGGAACGTGGAGAAATGGCTGATTCTAGGTATGGGTTCAGGGGAAACAAAATGAGTAGAGCAATTTATAGTGTCAAAAAACCAAGCAAGTACTCTTGGAAGAAACAAAAGGGCTCTTGCTTCAACAGCATATATACTAAAATTGGAAAAATACAGAGGAGATTTTCATGGCCCCGTACAGATGACAAGCAGATTAGTGAAGCATTTCATATTTTTGCAAATTTTATGTTACATATATTTTACCAGAATAAACAAAAGAATGAGGTCACATCAAAGGCGCACAGGAGCCAACTGAAAGAGCTCCAAAGGGCCAAAACTGAAACAATGGGATTATAGCCAAAATATAAAAAATACCCATAAATGATACTGATATAAATGAGTGGATAAATTTATGGAACTATCCTAAGATGTTACAAGCTGCAATAACATGAATTGGGGGAAATGGACAGCTGTTTATTACAGAATTCCAAATAATGTGTAGATACTCCCCTCTTTAGGAAGTGAAGCTAAACTGTCCTTACCCGTTTTGTGGGATGGACTGACTGACTTGCTTCCAAGTAGTGTCGAACGGGAAAAATAGTAACTTTAGATTGGGGAAACTGGACAAACACTCTACGTAAGCCAAATGATCAAGGTTAATGTGACCAGTGATAAATCGCGTTGATACCATGCACCTCCGGGTATGTGACGAAAAGGGCACTTTACCTCTGTGATATTCTTACCCCAAACCTACAACTTCAGTCTAATCATGAGAAAAACATCATACCCAGATTGAGGGGCATTCTACAAAATAATTGATCAGTTTTTTCCCCACAACGTCAAGATTATGAAAACATAAGACTGAGAAACAAGCAGGAGATTAAGGAGACATGCTGACTAAATTCCGTGGGTTCTGAACTGGATTCAGGAACAATAAAAGGATATTGTTATAGCTAGTGAAATTTGAATAAAGTCTGGAGTTTAGTTAGAAGTAGTATACCAATGTTGGTTTCTTTTTGACATGTATAGTGATAATGAAGGTGTTAACATTAGGAGAAACTGAGTAAGGGATATAAGGGAATTCTAAATTGTCATCAACTTTTCTGCAAATCTAAAATTATTCCAAAATTAAGTTTATTTTGAAAGCTTTCGGGGCTGAGAACTGTCTAACCTTTAATGAGCAGAGCATTTTGATGTTACTTGAACAAGCCTGCAAAGAAGAAAAAAAATCCTCTCCCAGTTCATTTTATGCAGCTTGTAAAATGTTGGGTCCGTGAGGTGAGGTTTTTCTCTAAAACTTGTATGCAAAACACAAACCCTCAGAAGCCCCCCAAAAACCCTCCCACCTTATATATGAGAGATGACTGGGAAGCTTTTCTGCTTCTGCTGGTTTCAGATGGGAAAGAAATATCCACTGAGAAACTAAATTCTAGGCGTGAGCATCATACCAATTTGTACTTTGAAATTTTAGTATCTGTAGAGTGATGGAACCCTCAAAACAAGAGTTAACAAAATTTGATTTCTGATCACCAAGCAGAAATTTTTTTAAAACTGAATTTTAAAGAACACAAGATATTATGGCTAGAAAGTTCTTTTACCACTTTTATCAAGCTATTAATAATACCTTTATCTTGAAATTCTTATATTTTTTGTATTAAACTTAAGGTATGCTTTTATTTCTGTAATTTATTCATTATAATAAATTTTTAAAAACAAAACTTAATTTGCCCTGTTTGTCTAGAGAAACATGTAGCAAATATTGGATATAGAGTGGCCGTAAGGTTTGGAAATGTTGGAAGATATGCATAATAGTTTACTAACATTACATTGCAGTACATGAGAAGGTCATGGGTATTACATGATATATTCAGTGTGTTTGTTCCTCATTAGCAATGCAGGGCTCAGTGCACTGTGTCAAGTTGCAAAGAATACATTAATGCAGTATTTTCATCAACCCCTGTACTTCTGTGATTTGCTGTCTCAGATGATTTATGTCAGTTACTACTGAAGAAACCAGTGCTTATAGCATTCCCCAGAATATCTGTATTTCTAGGTTTTTTGGCCACTGACTTACAAATAATTATTTCCCTTGTTGATAATCCTTTATTTAAGAATGTCAACTGCTTGAGTTGTCCTCTACTTTTAAAACTATACTATATACCGAGTTTTTGGAGTTTACCATAATAGTATCATCACACATTTTTTTCAGAATCATTGTCTCTGTTGTATTTTAAAGTTGGTATCTTTATTTTTCAAAAGTGTAGAGTTTTAAAAATTGGAGATTTAAGAATTCAGTTATGTAAAGAGAAGACTATTATTATATCCTGTAGTGTGAAAGTGTATGGAATAGAAAACCAGTACATTTTATTTTAAGCTAAATACAGTGTAGTTAGGAGCTGAAAACCTACCTTCTTTCTTATAGCGCTAGGACTACTGCTGCCTCTTAAGGCATATTCTTCACAACTCATATCCTCACAAATATTAAAATTTTGGCAGGGTGGAAATTGCCCAGTTTTATCAAATGCTGCTCAATAGTGATGGAAACACCATTACTCATCAATATTAATGCAATTTGCCAGGATTCAGATTCTGGCATTGTAATTTAATAGCTGTGTGACCATGGGCTAATTAATTAACCTCATTGTGCCTCAGTTTCCTCATCTATAAAGTACTAATAATAGTATGTGTTTATAAAGTTATTGTGAGGATTAACGTAATTAATAGATACAAAGCACTTAGAACAGTACCTGGCACATGATGCTCACTATTTGCTGCTATTACAAATACATGACTATCACTACTCTTATTTTCTTGTGTCATTTTCATATTTTGTTTTCAATGTAGGTGCTTTGACTTTTACAATAGAATATTAAATCTGTACAGGAAAATTCAGTTTTTTAAATTAATTTAATTAATCTATGATATTGATCACTTGTGTGAATGGATTTACAAATAATAGAATAATCTCTTATTTTTAATGCCCTGGTTAAATAAAATGGGAATATTTTTAGAAGATTTTCCTTAGGGTAGGAAAGTAGCTATGTAGTTCCCTGGTCTATTGCATTTTCCAAATCACCTTTAATGCTTTTATCCCACAATTATAAGTTTTTTGCTTTTACCCCAAATTAGTGTATACTTGGATGTACGTGGTATTTAAGATCTTCATTTACTAAGGATTATGTTCAAAATCCTGAAAATCAATTGTACATGAAGTCTGACAATGTAGTTTAATATATTTTTAAAAGTATAATTATATTCCCATGTTGTAAGACTAAAATACTTGTTCCATAGTTGCTGCTTTTGTACATAACATTTTTTGTACTGGTTTTGGAATTGTCTTCGAGGACAGTATCTTATTCACCATGTATTCTTTTATTTATTGATGTATTTTTAAACAGCTAAAAACATTTGCAACAAAATTGAGCGAATTGAGTATTAGTAAGCTGAGGGATATTTTTTCCTAAAAAAATATGTGACAAGTATTATGAGTTTTTGTTTTTTCAATGTGGTTCTTACAAACCAATTATGAAGACAATTCCAAAGAAAACTTCTAGTTTTGTGCATTTTGAAAATAAATATATAACTTTCCAAAGGGACTACTTTGAAAGGACAGTAATTTGGATTCATTTATTAAGTATTTATTTGAAAGTTGGCCTGCTATGGACTTTGATAGATTAACAGTCTAAGTAAAATATAGTCACTGACCTTAGAGATCTTACAATGTATTAAGCTTTAGTATATTTCTGTAATACAGCTTTATTATTTTTATCACTTTATATGGCAAAGAAGTTATGCTTTGCTTTTAATAAACATAAATGTTTCCTCATTTTTTCATTTTAGAAAAGATTATTTCTGTTAGAATACAATTATATAAACTTTCTTTTCTAGGAAAGAGTACCCACCTCATGTCCCAAAATTTGAAAATAACCCTGTAAGGTTAAATCGGCCCCAAGGTGTTGGTAAGTATGCAGTTTTTTGTTTGTTTTGTTACATCTGTAGAGGGTTTTGAGTAGTTGAATGAAAGGTATGATACTGGCTTTTGAATATTTACAAGTATAATAGAAGTATGTAGAAAACCATTTTTTATAACATTGGAGAATTTAATTATGAATGAAATCATGGACTGGTTGCACATTTAGATGATTACAATTTGAAATTTTTTTTATTATATTAGCATTTTTGTTACATTCAGAATCCAAATATCAACTGTAATTGGGTTATAGCTTCAAAATTGTGTTTGTTGAACTGTTATAGTCTTTTTTTTTTTTTTTTAAGATTTTATTGGGGAAGGGGAACAGGACTTTATTGGGGAACAGTGTGTACTTCCAGGACTTTTTTCCAAGTCAAGTTGTTGTCCTTTCGATCTTGGTTGTGGAGGGTGCCGTTCAGCTTCAAGTTCAATCTTAGTTGTGGAGGGCGCAGCTCACCTCCAGGCCCAGTTGCTGTTGCTAGTTGCAGGGGGCGCAGCCCACCATCCCTTGAGGGAGTCGAACCGGCAACCTTGTGTGGTTGAGAGGACACACTCCAACCAACTGAGCCATCTGGGAGCTCAGCAGCAGCTCAGCTCAAGGTGCCGTGTTCAATCTTAGTTGCAGGGGGCGGAGCCCACCATCCTTACCGGACTCCAGGAATTGAACTGGCAACCCTTGTGATTGAGAGCCCACTGGCCCATGTGGGAATCGAACTGGCAGCCTTTGGAGTTAGGAGCACAGAGCTCCAACTGCCTGAGCCACCGGCCCGGCCCAAACTGTTATAATCTTGTTTCATGTAATTGTGTTGACTTAAAGTTTTAATTCTTTATTGTACATGTTGAAACATTTTAATTAAAGTATAATTTGATAATATAAACTAGTATTTTTTTCATAGCAAAGATCTTGAGGAATTTATAAAATTTAATTGCAGTATATTTGGCTTTTCTCCTTTAGATCGCATAATGAAGAAAACAGAAGAGTCTGAATTACACTCAGAGTCTGAAATTAAAAGGAAAGTATCACAGAAACGTCACAGTACATATCAGTGTACTTCTCTGTCTCCTGCCTCGAAAAAATGTTTAACTGATTTAGAGGTGGGTAGAAAAATTATTCTTTGTTGTTAATCAGGTGGTCTTTTTATTAATATTATTTTTAGTACTTATTGAATTCTAGGTGACCTTTTCTCATAGGACTAGAAGAAATGTTAATTAGGCAAACTTTTCTGCCTTCATTAGATCATTTTTAAACTATCCAAAATCTATAATAAATCTTGTTCTGAAAAGAATATATTAGTGCCTCCCTGAAATATATTCCAAATAATTGCTCTGAACTAGAAATTTTTTGAAATAATTTTTAATTTACAGAAAAGTTGAAAAAAATAATAGAAAGGCTACTCACATATCCTTTTATCAGATTCCTCAGTTTTCCACATTTGCTTTATTGTTCTCCTTCCCTCTGACTTCCTTCCAATTTCCCACTCTCCATATACATATGTATATAAGTATTGTTCTGCACCATTTGAGTATAAGTAACAGGTACACTGCTTGTTTACAATTTAATATTTTAATGTGTGTTTCCTTTAAAAAACAAAACAAAAGGACAATGTCCTATATAACCAGAATATAACTGTCAAAATTTAAAAATTAACCTGGATCCAAAACTACCATTTAATTCACAAACTCCATTGAGATTTTACCTAATGTCCTTTAGTAGTACAGGATCCTATTCAGGATCATATGCCGTGTTTCCCCGAAAATAAGACCGGGTCTTATATTAATTTTTGATCCATTAGGGCTTATTTTCAGGGGATGTCTTATTTTTTTTCATATACAACAATCTACATTTATTCAAATACAGTCATGTCATCTTCTTCTGGAACATCGTCATAATGTACTAAATGTGTCTGGCTAAGATCTTAACTGGGGCTTATTTTTGGGGTAGGTCTTATTTTCGGGGAAGGTCTTATTTTCGGGAAAATGCGGTGTTACATTTAATCGCCGTGATCTTTAGTCTTCTTTAGTCTTCCCTTCTCTTTCATAACCTTGATATTTCTGAGGAGTATTGGCTGCTTACTTTGTACGTTGAGTTGGGTTTGTCTGATGTTTTATGACTTAATACATGTTTCAAGAATTCTCAGTAGTGATATTGTAATCTTATTGTATCATATCCGGAGGCATACAATGTTGATTTTCGCATTACTGATGGTATTAACTTTTTCATTAAGATAAAAGTTATAGTGCCCACTATAAATTTAATTAATAGGTATTTTTATATTCATTTATTAATAAGACTTCTATAAGGTAGAGCTTTTCCTTATTCCACATTTATTTACGTATTCCTTTATTTATGTCAGCATAGACACGTAAATTCTTATTTTACTCACTAAGGTTATACTTTCTGTTGTTTATTTTGATGCTCAAATTGTCCCAGACTTGACCCGTGGTAATTTCCTAAATCTAGCTCCTGTTTTGTTTGTTTGTTTGTTTGTTTTTTGACATATTTACATATTCTTTGAGTAATTCTTGACTTTTTGGTATAAAACCAGATAGTCGTCTAGATTTCTATATTTTCTTTGTCTTAGCTCTAGAGGCATACATTTCCCCAAGAAGCCATTGTTCCTGTAAGTGGAGGGAATACATTTGGGCACCGGTTTGCTCATTGCTACTGGGTGTCATGTTTATAGGCCTTATCAGTGTACAGAGCTAGGAAATATGTATGTGTGTAAGTGTTCATATTAAATACTATTAAAATTCAAGAATTCACACTGATAATTCTAATTCAATACCACAGTGTTTATCTTAGCCTTTCCCACTTGGCTTATTTGTAACTCCATTCTGTGACAGTAAGAAACCCAGCTCCCATCATCCCCACTGTATTTACTTTTCTCAGTTGCCTTTTATGTGACCAGTCTCCTGGCATGCCACCCTAAGCTTGGCGTAGGCCATATTGGCATCCCTGCACTGTTTGGCTTACTGTTTGACCTTAGGTAAAGGAGGAGAAAAGCAAGTTCCTCATCAGACACACCGTCCTTCCTCCATTGGGCATACCAACTGAAAACATACGAATTTATTTTTAATATCTAAAATCTTCCTCTTTTACTGTCATGTCAATTATTCTTTTCTTAGTGGAGATAAAGAATAGATTGTAGCCACCCTTTACATAATTTTTAATTCTTGAACAAGATTAGTGGTTTTTCTTTCTGTTTGTAGTCTGTGAAATTTCACACTATTTACTGCTTGTAAATAAACAGGGTCTTTGCTATTAAGATTATACAGCTTTAGGATGTTTACTGAAAATGACATTGTCTCAGTGGTGTCTCATCAAAGACAGGCTCATTCTTATTAAGGATAGTTGGTTATTATTATTTATGTGTAGAGACTGGCAGATAGTATGTGATAGGTAATTTGGATTTATTTTATTTTGTAAAAGTCTTTCATTAATCTTTGTTTTCCGGAGGAAGTTATACTTAGCACAAAACTGTTATGAAAATTACTACTTTGCACATATGGTACCTTAGTAAAAGTTATTGAGCAGTGTTGAGAATCTACTGTTTAGATTGCTATGTTGATAAAATTCTTAATCTCTGGTTTTTATCTTGAAAAATGTAATGTTATATTTGGTTCTGCAGATATGCATTTAAATCCTAATTGTTGCAAACAGTTCCAAAATAAGTGTTCCTTAGCATATGGAAGGCATATGGTAATACCTCATAGTATTTTTTCTTTTGTATTTTAATATTAGAAATTTTAATGGTAGGGATATGCTTTTTGTGTTTGTCACATTTTTAGAAATAAGTGGAAGTATTTCTTTCCATGGGGTTATTTTCTTTGACATGTATCTATTTATTATAGATAATAAAGTATTGGACCCAGCTTGATCACATCCTCAGATTCTTAAAAGACAGAGTTAACTTATCTAGAGCTGATCCCACCGTGGCAAATGGGGTTCTATCTCTTACATAAATGAAGCTCTCTGAACTTTGTGTGCAGCACAATGTTTTTTAAACCTAGCTAGTGGTGGAAATAAGCTTTTGCTTATCATGAAAATAGTGGGGTTTAATGGTGGGTTTTAGATTTTTCTTAGAGGATTAGATATTTCATCACAGGGTGGTATGTAAGTAGGGACTAGTCCATTACTTAGGGGTTTCCCTTTCAGGTGTAATGGGACATGGACAACCTCTTGCATTGTATTTCATTTAAGTATATTATTCTTTCTCTATTTTCTTTTCTGGCAATAGGCTAAAACATGATAGGCAGATCATCTGTGCCATATTTGTGTCTAACCAGTTGTTTACCTGTTATCTATGCGTTCTAAATACACAGGGCCCTGTTGAAGTGCTGTAAGAAAAATAATTTCCTTTACCTGGATTCCACAGATAGCATAACTGAATTCTTCTATGTACTTGCAGAGAAAGAGACATTTTTTTTTTTTTGTAATCCACATATGCTGAGATAGTGAGCTGATGTTTTACTGAGTTCAGTTTTTCCCTGGTTAAAGCTTAGTTTTCATTCCTTTTTGTTATCTAAGGTAGATCCTGGAAGAAATAACATGCTATAGAAAAAGGCTTTGTTATTAGGTTTGTTGGGCAAGGTAACCATTTCTTTGTTAGTTTTTTCATCTTTACAATGCAGATAAGACATGAGCAGTGATCTTTAGACTCTTTTTTGCTGGTTACTTCCTACATATTTTTAACTATAAATTGAAAATAAAATATATTTAAGCATTCAGTTAAAAGAATTTTGAAACTTATATATACACGTTTTTTATAGCTACCACATACCCGTCCATCCCTCTTGCAGCCACTTGATGAACTTCTGTAACTTAAAAGATCTAAAAGAATTTTAAACAACCGTGTGTTCTCTTACGTATTTTTAAGTTGACTTGGAACATTTTTCATCCAAGTTTAACTGGTATCACAGGATGTGATAGTTGACACAGTGTCATGTTTTTAAATAGAAAGGTGTAATGTTTTTAAATAGAATGGTTAGATTTCTCACATATGGATCTGGTAGCATCCAAATATGATAGCACTTGACAATTACCTTCCTATTCTGTCATTTCATTGTCACAACAAATATTTATTCACTTATTTCTTATGATACAAGGCTTAAAGTATTAATTTCTTTGTTTTAGATTGAGTTATTTCAGTTACTAAAAACAAAAACAAAAACAGACTCATAGAAACAGATCAAATGGATAGTTGCCAGAGTGGAGGTGGGTGGGAAGATGGGTAAAAACGGTAAAGGGGAATATAGTCAGTAATATTGTGATATGTTTGTATAGTGACAAGATGATTACTAGAATTAGTGTGGTGATCACATTGTAAGGTATCTAAATGTCAAATTGTTGTATTGTATGTCTGAAAGTAATATAATATTGTATACCAGCTCTACTTAAATAAAAAAGAATACAGTATATAACACATTTACAAAAATAATAGATTAAAACTATATTATTACAGAGTTTAATAACTAATTATTTGGCATAAAGTAAAATTATTGGATATACATCTTTTAATGAGAGATATTGACGTTATTCCAATTCCATGAACAAGTATTTTACATACTGAGACAGGTTTCAACATCTATTCATATGTTTCCTTATAGACATAAGTGCTAAAGAACTTTGTTTACATAAATAAGTACATGAGTATGGAAAAAATTATATGACAGTAATGTTACTGAATACCTTGAACTTCTTCTAAGTTATATGCCCCAAATCACATGATAATCTGTCAGGAAACATTTTTAATTATAATCTAGATTAGGCCTTCCTTAAAATATTTTTGAAGCACTGTCTTAGAAATCAATTGTCTTGCAAAAGTTGTTGTTAATTAATACTTAGAACCAGTTCATTTTTTTTAACATTTAAAATGATCCTTTGGTTTGGTTTGGTAGTTTTTATACACCAAGGCAGCACACCATTGTAGTATTTTAAATGGAAGACAGGTTTAGCATTTTTTTTTTTAAGAAGAAGAGCACTTCTGTCAGGAGATGCCTTAACATCAGAAGCATAGTCAAATCAGCTTTTGGAAAGGTTATCTTTATAAATTGAGAATCCTGGTACTGATTCCCTTAAGATTATTTATGCTCTGTATGCCTTAGATGATCTTGATGTAGCCCTTGAGTAGTACACACAGTCCAATTTGGAGATG
Source organism: Rhinolophus sinicus (assembly GCF_036562045.2). NCBI lineage: Eukaryota > Metazoa > Chordata > Mammalia > Chiroptera > Rhinolophidae > Rhinolophus > Rhinolophus sinicus. The sequence continues at coordinate 113,294,535 of NC_133755.1, forward strand.
CCGGACTAGGCAGTCTCAAAAATTCCTTCCAGTGTTCTGATGCTAAATCTTAACTAATATGACATACTCAGGATTTTTTGGTAGCCATGGTGATGATGAGAATAGGAACTGAGAGTTAATTTTGAGATTTTTGTATTTGTTTCGTGATGTTGAAATAAGATGCTAAAGTCTTATTTTTTCAGAACTTAAATTTTCTGAACAGTTTGAATATTGTCCAAAATGTGGAAAAGACAAAATCAGACCAAATGCCAAAGTTGTGGTATTCTTTTTCCTAAGGATTTGCAAAGGAATTGCAGACAAGCTGTAACTTTGAATGAATCTACTGGACCATTATTAAGAACGTCAAATCATCAGAATTCTGGAGGACAGAAGTCACAAAACACAGCATTATCACTCAAGAAGTTTTATGGCAACAGTGTGGGAAAGGTTCCAATTGATATTATTGTGAGTTGTGATGATAATAGACAGAATTATTCACAGGCTAATGGAAAAGTCGTCTTGCCTAGGGCAAAAATAGCGAAAATCGCAAACCTGAAAGAAAGGAAAACAAGCCTGTCAGACCTAAATGATCCAAGTAAGTACTTTACTCCCTTTGGTATTGCTTATATCAGTCCAATATTTTTCATGTATATTTTTAATGTGAGTGTGAGCATATTTAAGAAGTCTAGTTTTGATAGGTATCTCGTGTCTTAATAACATTTTTTGAGGATATCATTAAAACTGTCCGTATAATTGGAAAATATGGACTCTGTTCTCGTCCCTTCATCTTAAATAGTAAAAGCACAGACTTTGGCCCCAGTATTAGGTAAAGTGCCGGTTATGCCCAGCTTTCCAACTTTGGCCTGGTTAATTTAATCTCTCTGATCTGTAAATGGATATATTTTCTGCTTGATAAGTGCTTTTAGGGAGAAAATGAAATAACATACAAAGTGCCTAGCATAGCCCAATAAAATATTTGATACATAGAAAGGACTCAATGAAAATTAGTTCCCTCACCATTTTTATTTCTTCCTTAAATCTTTTTCATATCTTTAGACATGTGTACATATGTGTGTATATGGAATGCAGTTCTTTTTATAATAGCAAAAGATGGGAAACCATCAGGAACTGGTTGAATAAATTATAGTATATGTACTTGTAAAAGGGGAGAAAAGTATCATTTTATATTGTGTAGAGTGTTTTCCAAGATCTTTTAACCAAATGAATAAAGCAACGTGAAGATAAGAGTGTATAGCATGCTACCCTTTATTTGCAAATGGTGGGAAAATGAATAAAGGATTTTTTTTTTTAGTGGAAAGATATACCGAAAACTAATTTTAAAAGTAGTGATTGGAAGGGGAGGAAACTGTAGGAATCGGGGATAAATGCTAGATTTCTTCCAGTATACTTTGTTGTATAGATGTGAATTTGGAACCACGTAAATATTTTACATGATTATAAAAGGAAATTAAATTGCAAATTTTAAAAAACAAAATAAAAACCAAAATGAAGTAAATGAACCTCACTATATATCTAGTTGATGGCTTGAACACACAGAAGAATTGTTTCAGATGAATTTAAATTAAAATAGTACTGTATTGTATATCCCTAATGTGAGATATTTTAAGGTCAAACAGAATTGCAAAGAAATCCTCAGTATATTCAGTAATATTGTCAGTAATATTATTGGTGTTGGCATTTTTAAACACACATTGATAAAACAAACAGTTATATTATTGCTCCCAGAAACCAAGATTTTCAGTGTTAAAGGAATAGCAAAGTAAAATCAAAGAAATAAATATCCTGTAACTTTATATTTGAATCGGAGATAGTATAAACTTATTATATATTTTCTCTTAAAAAGAAAATAAATATTTCCTAGGTTTACCCACAGAAAATGCCTAAAAAACAGTAACCAACCCTAGTGTAGAAATAAACAACCCTAGTTTCTGTATTTGTGTTTTTCAATATCATTTCTCACCAGAAATAACCAGAGCTCTTCAGAGAAATTGCTGGTGGCTTCAAGTGTAGAGCATGAGTGTATAAGATAAATCTAAATCATCTAGTCATTTATCAGGAGTTATGGAAGCTGTCAAAAACTACAAACATGCCAAAGGCCACAGGAGGTAAAAATGAAAGAGCTCCCACTGACCAATGATGGGAATACTTGAGTCACAAACAGAATCATAACGACTACTTTTTGAAACATGTCAAATATACTTAAATTAATCATTTCATAGTGATACCCCCCAACTTCCCCCAAAAGAATAAAGCTCTCCATTGGTTACTTTTTAAGATTGCTTAAGGTTTGTAATGATTTTTCTGAAAACTGCTAAATAAAAGGGATAAAATTAAGCTTTTTTTAACTTCAGAAATATGTCAAGTTCTATTTTGTCACCAATGTTATTTTTTTACATTATTTTGATGTCAAGTTCTATTTTAATTCAATTAAATATAATAACCATAGCCCAAACTAGCACATTAGCTTATTTCTCAGAAGAACGGTTAAAAAGGATACTGTATGATAGCTGTCCAGCCAACACATGATGATAATATTTGATGAATATTGTATGAGACATTTTAGTGTTACACCAATGCAATATTAAATATTGCTAATATCATTTGAACCTTTCCTAATGGTGAGGCTTTTACATTTTAATGGTAACATAAGAAAAGCCTCACTTATTAGGCAGTTACTGTATATATTATTACAGAGCCAAACTTTACATAGGAAACAATATTCTCAGGAGGTTTCCAAGATGAGGGGAACTGGAAATTCCTAAGTCTAAGTAAAAAAGTACAAAATAATTACCATGTCTACATCAACCATGTAGGTTGATAATATAAGGAAGTAAATTCATGTGGTTCTTAGGTGTATTAAGCAGTTTACTTCTCAGAGCTTAACGTAGGACTGAATCAACCATGCATTAAAACCATAAAAAAAATGCCACATAAATTTGTTCCCCTCTCCTGCTCAAAAAAAAAAAAAAAAAAATTAAACACTAAGTATTTGGCATTAAATTATATGGAAAAAAATGTTCTATTTTAAGAACATTTCATGTTAGTAATAAAAGGTATCATTTATTGCATGCTAATGATTCCCTGCTTTGCAATAAAAGTTTATACACTAACCCATTTAATTTAGTTTTCACAATCATATGAGGTAAGTACTAATGCATGCCATTTTATAAATGTGGTAACCTAGACTTAAGGAGATTGAGTAACTTCTCAATAATATATACATATGGAAAATTGGAGTATAGATTTTAAAAAACAGTTTTCTGCTTCCAAAGTCTGTTTTCTTTATATACTTAATGATTCTTATTTGTATTTTTATTAAAATAGTTTCTTATGAAACTTTTATTCTGTTGTAGGTAGTCAAATAATAAAATGTGCAGTGTCTCAGGCAGTGATTAATTCTATGTAGAAAAGTGAAGCAGGTCCAGGGAATAGAGATTGACAATTGTCACGTATCGGGTAGGGTGTTATTTTAGATAGGTTGTGGAATAGGCACCTTTCATAAAGTTTTGAACAGAGCCCAGAATGAAGGGCTGATAATCTACGGGAACAAGTTTGGAATATAAGTATAAAGACCCTGTATAAGTCCACTCAAGTTGCCATAATAGCATACCACAGACTGAGTGGCTCAAACAACATAAATTTATTTTGTCACAGTTCTGGAATCTGGAAGTCCAAGATCAAGGTGCCATCAGGACTCTCTTCCAGGGTTTTAGATGGTCGCCTTTTTGCTGTATCCTCTCGTGGACTTTCTTCGTGCGTGTGCGGAGAGAGATCTCTGGCATCTCCTTTTACAAAGTCACCAATTCTGTCAGATTAAGACCTCACCTTTATGACCTCATTTAACCTATATATACCTCCTACCTGCAAATATATAGTCACATTGGGGGGTTAGAGCTTCAACATAAGAATTTTGAGGGGCTACAATTCAGTCCATACCAGATCCTGATGAAAAATCTTAGACATATATTTGTATATATTCTATTTTTTATATAGAATTAAAGCAGCTATGAACAGCTTTTTAACTATGTAACATCATCTTTGCATACTTTCCATTTGCTCTGCAAATATGGTGACATTGAGCACAACCCTCATTTTAAGTTAATAAAACGAACTATGTAGTACAATTCCTATTGCAGTATTGGGGCTTTAAAATAAGTTTTTGATATAATAGATAATAGAAGTTTTAATGTCCCTTAAGCACCATAAAAATAACTGTAGATAGGACACTAGGCTTACCTTTTAATACATGTTTCTAGGTAGTTTTTCATAAACAACATAAATAGTTCACGGGCTTTTTTAAAAGCTTATACATGTCAGGCGATGTGCTAAACCTTTTAGATACGTTCTTGCGACAGTTCTTTGAAATAGGTAGCATTATGTTCCTAATTTTACAGAGACGAAAAGCTGAGGCAACTAGCTAGTAAGAGAAAATCCTAACTTTCAAATATGTGTAAATTTGGTTAGACCATCCAGTCTGGCCTGTTAGGTATTCTATCAATGAAATTCCAGTTCTGAAAAAGATCTGACTTTAGCATTTGCTCCTGAAGCTGGACAGCAAAATAAAAAAGACAAGAGGAGTGATGCTAGGGATGACACGTCTTTGGGATATGTATATTACTCAAAAATATTAACTAAGCATTTATGTGTGAGGTACTAAACAAGAAAATTGCTCCTAGAAGTTTATGTATTTTTCAGCAATGATTTTTTTTTTGAGTGCTTTTTCTATGCCAGGCACTGTTTTAGACTCTGGGAATATAGCAGTGGACAAGACAATATCCTTGCTGTCTTCCAGTTTATATGTAGTGGGAGAGAAAATGAGCAAGTGAACATGCACGACAAAAAAACAACAAAATTTACATTAGTTGTGTGAATAAGCAAGTACCCATATGCTTACTTTAGATTGGGTAGTCAAGCAGAAAGTAATATTTAAGCTAATATTTGATGATAAAAATGCAGAGTTAGGGGAATTGCAATCCAGGAAGGAACAAGCCTGTGGTATTTGAGGAACAGAATAAATGGCTAGTGTGCCTGGAGGAAAAATGGAGTAGTGTAAGGAAGTTGGAGAAGTAGGAAAGGGACAGATTATATACATTAATAACCAAAGAAAGGAGTTAGGATTTGACTCAAGTGCAGTCTGGGTGGCTCTGGTGAATATGATAAAGAGATGGGTTTGATAAGATGCAATAATGAGTGCAAGGTATAAGAGTAAATTACCTTCATAATGTCTTTTCTTGCCCACCTTCATTTACTCATCAAGATTTATTAAGCATTAGGCACTGGTCCAAGTTCTTCCAAGGACCAGTTGTGATTTTCGTGATTTCCTGTGTGAGATAAAATTGTGTGGTTACATGGAGTTAACAATTTGTATGCATATATATTATCTTCATACTTTAGCTTTTTGGAATTTTGAAATAGACCTAGTGATAAACATTTCATTTTTGCTGTAACGTGTATGTTACTTTGTGGATGATGGTAATAGGCTACAGAATCGATTTCATATTTGTAAATTGTCAAAAAAAAAAAAAAAAGCCAGTTCTTATGCTTTCTTTATTTTTAAGCGTTTTCTAAATTTTCATCAGAGTGGATAGTATCTTCATTTGTTTTTATTAATCTCAGATCTGGAGGAGATACAAAGCAAATTTGGTATATTCCTCACTTTGATAATGTATTTACATTTTTAACTACCAGAAATGAAATACATGAAGTATTTAACATTTTTTTTAATAGTCATTTTGTCCAGTGATGATGATGATGACAATGACAGGACTAACAGAAGAGAGAGCATATCTCCTCAACCTGCTGATTCAGCATGTTCTTCCCCAGCACCATCCACTGGAAAAGTAGAAGCCGCACTGAATGAAAATACCTGTAGAGCAGAGCATGACTTGAGAAGCATTCCAGCAGATTCAGAGTTAAATACAGTTCCTTTGCCAAGAAAAGCAAGAATGAAAGACCAGGTACTTTTTACATTTATTGATATTTATTCAGAACATTATGTCTCCCCTTTGGGATGTAAATATTTGTTTGGAGGGTAATTTGGCAGTGTCAGTAGGAGAAAAGGGTGAATTATTCATTAAGTGGGCTTAAAATACCACTTGGAAGATTATTTGGAAGAACATTAAAAGACATACAAAAAGAAATTTCAGTTAAATTGAAGGATTAAAGTGTAAAATATTCAGCAACAAGAAACAATATCAATCTTACAATGAAATGTAAGCATAAACAAGTATACCTGTATTTAACTATATTGTTGTTTTACTATATTATATTTTATTACATAAAAATTTCCAGTGTTCAGGTGGAAAAGATAAAAGTTACATCAATAGACAAACAGTAGATCTTGAGAGGAATATGTAATGCAGATGACATGCACTACATTAATACATGTAATAAACTAAAAGCTCTTAAAGGTTTGAGAAAAAAGAGGAATAGACAAAAAGAGAAGAAAATTCAGATAATAAACTGCCAACTGAAAAATGTAAATTAGTAAGGAAGTACAAATTAAGGAAAATGAAATAATAACCATACACTTAACAGACTTTCAAATTTAATCAAAGTCAATATATACTCTTTGCTGGCAAGAATCCGAGGGAAAGAGTACTTTTGTAATTTGCTGATGGAAAAGAAAGTTATGACCTTTTGGGAAAGTAGTATAAAAACATCTATTAAAAATTTTTAAACGTATACCAAATGACCAAATAATGTGTTCCCTAGACTCAATTTTACGGGAATCTTTCCCCCTCCAGTACATAGACTGTGTATTATAAACATGTTATTGGCAAACAAATGCAAACAAAATCATTGCCTGTTAATATGGAAATGAATAAATTATGGTATATCCACATCATGGACTGTTATGCAGCCAATAAAAATTAGAGCTATATCAATGACTTAGGATTTCTGTGTGGTACTGTTGAGTGGGAATACCAAAATGTAGAAATACGTGCATATATTTTTATTTTTATAAAAGAGCTTTTTTAGAAAATAAGAAATGAGCAAAAATTATATATGTATATACATATATGTCAGAGATTATGAGTATTGATAAAAACATGGAAACATACACTTGATTGTTAAGATGGGAACCATAAGAAATAAAAAAATAAGCAACTATAAGGATAATAGAAAAAATATGGACTAATATTTTTAATATAATCTTGAAGGATGCCTTTCCAATGAAGAGATGGATATATTTGATTAAATGAAAAGTATAGAACAGTGTACCAAAGCACCATAAACATAATTTGATAGGTAAATGCAAATAGAGAAAAAACAGTCAACTATGTGACAGAGCGTGACTTGGTCCTTTATATGTTTTTAATTTTAAAAATCAAGAAATGGAAGCACTGCATAGAAAAATGGAAATGGAGTTCAAGAAAGGTAGTGAAGTATTGAAAATGAAATTAAAACAAAATACATTTTGATAACTCATTGCTGAAAACTTTTAAAATACAGTAGTATCTCACCTTGATTAGTGTTAGGAGAAATGGAATGTTGGGCGTGTAAATTGGTAGTACAACTATGCTGGAGAGCAATTTGGCACTAAGTATATATACCAGGATTTAGCTTAAAAAATGCTTCTTGGAGAATAGTGTATCATGGGAAAACATCAGAAAGAACTCAGATGTCCAGCATAGGAGGGTTCAGTTAAATAACGGATTTCCATATGATGGAATTTGTAGTTGAGCAGTTTTCAAATGGACACACTGGCAATTAAGGTTCCTCAGAGATCTTTTAGAGGCTCCTTGGGAGGATATAGACCACCCAAGTTCTAGATTCAGTCCCTCTACTATGGATTCATCTGGAGCAGCTCTTACCGAGTTTCCCTGAAAATAACACTGGGTCTTATACTGTATTTCGCTGAAAATAAGACCAGGTCTTATATTAATTTTTGCTCCAAAAGACACACTAGGGCGTATTTCCAGAGGATCTCTTATTTTTTCATGTACAACAATCTACATTTGTTCAAATACAGTCGTGCCATCTTCTTCTGGAACATTGTCATAACGTACTAAATATGTCCGTCTGGCTGACGATCTTAACTGGGACTTATTTCGGGGTAGGTCTTATTTTCGGGGAAACTTGGTAAATTATTTTGTTGAGTTAAATAATATCTCATTTGAAGAAAGAATTATAAAGCCAAAAAAAAAAAGGTTTTAAACCTCTCTTAATAGGTTTCTATTAATAAGCAAGAAAAATAGTCATGATAAATCTGTTAATAAGCCTGAAAAAACAGTTTACAGGAATAAATGGGTATGTGTGTATGTGACATTTTGTTTTAATACATGTTTTTTTCCTATGACATAGATCACAGAAATTTCTATAGGTGTAAAGAGAATACTGCTTATCTATGCATTGGACATTTTTTCCTGTTGTTTTTTATCAAGATGTTTTATTCCTGTAATAATGATTAAGTTTTTAAAATAATAACTTTAATTTAAATTTAAATTATATGCTTATGAAATATTAGATTATGGTTAATTTGCATTTGGAAGAGACTGAGATCTTTATTTAACAAATCAAGTATTTAAAAAATTTAAATATATCAAGTATCATTTTGTAATGTAAATAATCATTCCCATAAATTACCTGTTTCCTAAAGAATTGTTGATTTAATCCAAGTACTACAACCACTACCATTATTATTAGCAACTTTTATCCAGTATTTTACTGTGCATGAAGTACTGTGCTAAGCTGCTTATATGCATTTGCTTATTTGAAAAGATACTCTGACTCTTCATATTTTACAGTTTAGGAAACAAAAACTTAAGGAGTTATTTTTACAAAATCAAATCATTAAATTGTGGTATAGTTGTGAAACAGTCTGATTCCCAGAGTACATTTCTCACTGCTGTGCTATTACTTGAATTTCAAGTAATGACTAAATTATAGCTATGTAAAGTAGAAAGGGTTTACTATTATATAATTTTAGTTCAACAGTATTCTTAGATAAAGTAAATTTTTACTTTATCTAAGAATACTGTTGAACTAAAATTAATCTTATGTTTTGATAATTACATTTCTCATATTGGGTCTTCTTTGCGTATGTGTACTTAGTTTGCCACCTTGTTTTAGTAACTTACTAAGTGAATTTTCTTTTCTTTTCCAGTTTGGTAATTCTATTATCAACACACCTCTAAAACGTCGCAAAATAATTTCTCAAGAAACTTTAGTTGATCCTGTGTCTTTAAGCTGCCAAAGTTCCTTTGACAGTATCATTTTAAACTGTCGAAGTGTACGAGTAGGAAGCCTCTGTCGGCTATTAATAGAGCCTGTAATTGTAAGTACATCCTTAAGTGCTCACTGTAATAATTATAAGATTAAAATTCTGAGGCTAAGGCTAGGCTAGTATGTAATACTTTCAAATTTGTAAGTTAACATATTTAATTTAATAGAATATTAAAATTATTTTAAGATTTTATATTGATTTAAGAGTATATAAACAATTATAGGTAGTTCTTCACCATAAAAATCAGTGGGTACAATATTTTATCATAATGTAATGTTCAAGGTAGTGACCTATTATTCTTCATAGGAAGATACTATTTTCACTGAGTTAGAAAACCCTCCAGTATGTTAACTATTTTATTCTCATGCCAGCTCAATGCATGAAAAGAGTATTTTAAAGAATAATGAGATGAAGAAGAATCCAAAAGCTTTGGAGTCTGCAGAAAAATGTCTTGAAGTACTAAGAATCCTAGAAATAGATTACTCGACTATAGTAGCCATCCAAGAGGCACTGGACTAGTTCAGTGTCCACAAAACCGAAGGCACTTCTTATAGTTCTTTTACCTTTACCTGTCTTCTTCTTATTCTGCTTTCACCATCCAATTCAAGTGTGAATTTTCTATTTGAAATTTGATGTAATCTCCTTAACTAGCCTTCTTTAGTGATCATTTTTTTTCTTTCTAATGTGTTCTGTACATTGTTGGTAGATGAATCTTCCTAAAGCACTGCACTATTTTGTAAACCTTTATAATTCTTTAACTTGGTGTCCCTGGCTATCTGTTTCCAACTATTCTTTCAAACTCTACAGTGTATCACTTCAGGAAAGTTAAAAGCTAGCTTTATTATTACTTAAATTATGGTAAATAACAGCTATTTTCTAGGATTTGTGGTTCTAGGATAATTATGGTCAAAAGGAAACACTTTATAGGCTTTATAGGAGAAAACAAGTATGTGGACCTGATTTTGTTATGAGAGCAAAGCTGTATGGGAAACCAGCATTTTTTTCTCTTTCGTCAAAAAACTCCAGCTTGTCAGATTTAAAAACTAGAAAGTCAAGTACTCCAGAGATTTAAAGCAAATTATATATAGGTAGACTATCGATTATTGCCCAATAATGGGGTAATATATACACATACCAAGGTTTGCAGGGATTTATGAAACAACTGTTTTGTTATGAGCCTTCACTGTACAGATTATCTTTTCTGGTTACTGTCAGTTAACAAAAATGTCATTCTATATCACTATACCTCAACAATTTCCAGGAGTACCCTATGGGTTTTATGGCTTTTCCCCACATTAACACCACTATTCAGAACTCGTTGGTATGATAATTAAGGCTTTGCTGATACATTAGACAAGTTGCATATTTAGTCTGGCCATCTAGCAAGAACTACATCAAAATTTGAATTTTTTTTACGTGAAAGTTATAGAGTATATATTTGATCTGGTGAAGAAAAACTGACTTTATAAATTTACTTTAAGAAATAAAAGGCATTCTGTGTAATGTAAAATGTATTGATACAGATTTTTAAAAAAAATAAAAAGGCTAAATGAAATATTTCAGCCAAAAAGTAGTTGTGCTTAAATGTGGAAGTTTGCAACCTGTGTTATTTATTTTATTTTATGTTATGTTATGGTATATTATTTTATTTTATTTTATTTGTTTCAGGTATACAAAACAATATAATAGACATTTATCATTTATATCCCTCACACAGTGATAACCCCCCTCCCCACATCTACTACCCCTCTGACATCACATAGAGCCATTACATTTCCACTGTCTATTCCTAATGCTGAACTTCACTTCTTGTAACTCTCTCTATATATACATACATATATATATGTGTGTGTGTGTATATATACATATATATACATATATATACACACACACACATATATATATAGATATATATAGATATAGATATAGATATATATAGATATATAATTGTAGTTGACATTCATTATTGTTCAGCTTCAGCTTCAGGTGTGCGGTGCGGTGATCAGGCATCTATATCATCCCTGAGGTGGTCTCCCTAATGGGACAAGTGTCAGTCGGATACCCTACAAAATCTTTACATTATTGATTACATTCCCCGAATTGACTTTCATGTCCCTGTGGCAATCTTCTTACAACCTGTGTTATTAAATATTTCTTGTACGATAGGACTTTCACAAAGAACATTCTTTGATGAAGTATAGTGGATCTGTAAATTCTTTAGTGTATTAAAAAGATGATTTGACATTTTCTTTTTGAACATAACTTTCTTATGTTTTGTAGTGAAAGGATATGTCTGCCATATCATTATTAATCTGAGAAAGAGATTTTAAATATTTTACTGTTTTAAATGTTTTATTAAATTTCAGTCATTTGTTATAGGTAATTTAATTATTTTAAATTCACTCAATGTTGGAATTGGCACCATCTAGAATTGCCAGTTTTATTTAAAAGTAAATACTTTTATTTAACAGGAAAATGACTTACATTATTAGGAATACCATATATTAATTAATATTTGTGTGTAATTTAGTTATAAATACATTTTTAAATGACACATATTTAGACATGCTTTTCTATTCCTGTATCTCATGCAACAATTTTATCCAAATGTTTCACATTAGTATTTATGTCATTCTTATTGCTACTTTTTGAATCATCTAACATACTTTTCTAAAGGATGTAACTTCAGCTTCCATGTTTATTGGAATGTTTCCCAAGCTACAAGTACCCTTTCTTGATTCTCCAATTAACATGTTAGTTTCCAGTGAAACCAATTAATGTATTATATTTAAATACAATCTTTAGAAGGTATGTTTAGTGACATTCTGACTTTGCCTTTGTTGTAATTACCCTTGCTTTTTTTACATTGTGAAAATTTTCAAACAGATTTGAAAAGAGTTTTACAGTGAACTCGCATAAAACTTCCAATTAGATTCTGTCATTTTAACAGTTAACTAAATTTGCTTCTCATATATCTATTCATCCCTGTATATATTGATCCAGCTTATTTTTAAATGCATTTTGAAGTTCTTGCCTCCTTTTTTGATTTTCTTACGCAAAAATAACTATTAATTCAGGGTGTATCAGGCTTAATATGTCTTCTCCACTTTAAAATAGTTACAAAATCACCATTTTATAACTACCAATAATAAATCGTTTAGGCAAGATCTTTAATAGATGTTAAAATTATTGGGTGAAAGGTCATTAGGGAAGAGGTTTTCACAAGCTTTCAGGTATCTCTCCACAGATCACCATTTAATTACAAAGGGAAAAATACATTTTTACAGAGGAAAGACTTGAAACACTGCCTTCACCAAGTGATTAAGCTTGTATCAATAGTGGGACAGCTTGACATCATGTGCCTTCCGATATGATTTAGTGGGAGTTATAAAACATCACCTATGTGCTGTATATGCTGGAAATGTGTGGCCTGAATTTTAAAATGAGGAAACAGAAGTCCACGATGTTGTATACTTGATAGATCCTAGCGGGTTTTCCAAAGGCCATGTCATGAAGAACAGGGAGGTTTCTGGTGTAGCTAGACAGAAGTAGACAAGAGAGACTAATGTAACCTTGACAGAATCATGGATTGGAGAAAAGTTAAGATAGCAATAAAGGACAGTTTTTAGCAGTTGTGGAAATTTGAGTAGAACTATATGTTGAATGAAGTTAATTTTGATTTTCTTGGTTGGGGTAATGATCCTCTGCCTGCTTTTTTGCTGGTTTAGCAAAAGGGAAACGACTATATACATAGAAAGAATGATGGAGTAGGTGTGGCAAGGTATTAACAGTGAGTGAACCTGGGTAAGAGTATTCAGGTGTTTATTGTAATATTCTGTCAATTTCTCTTTAAAGTTATGAGAAATAAATCACTAGTAGAAGAATGTTCTTAGTACTTGAATATAAAAGGTGAAGCCTGCCTTTCTGGGAGATAATTTGGAAGCAGGGTGGTGGTGGTGGTGGTGGTGGTGGTGGAGGTGGCGGAGGATATCTATCTCATTTTATAGTTAAGCATATGGTTCAGTTTTTCTGCCCTCTGTAGTCTTAAGTCCCCTATGTTATTAGGGTGTTTGTAGCAAAATCTTCATAGATCTAGATTTGTACTAATTTGTCTTATTTTTTAGTTTTGTTTAGATTTTATCAAGATACAACTAGAAGGTAAGCTATTATATGTCCTTTTACTCACCAAAACTGTTTACACAAAGGCACATTACAGGAATAAAAGATTAAATAATATTCATAGAATTAATTAAGATGATTCGTTATTACATGTATCTTAACAAAGGGCATACATATATCTTAATAGTGTAATTTCATTCTGTAACATCACAAAACCTATCTTTAATTTTGTAAGTATACATCATTAGAACTCCCTTTTCATTTAAAAAAAATGTAGGAACTTCTTTAAGAAGTTATATTTTTCTTCATTTCACACTAGAGTTACTATTAACAGTGCATAATAAATGTTTAACTTTAAACTTGTATTTTCTCACTATTTCCTCCACTTATGATTTTGCCCTTTTAAAGAATTGATTCCTTTTTCATTGCCATTTGTTTTCCTTCAGAACAAGAAAATGATCCTGTAGGGATTACTTTAAATACCTCTGATCTAACTAAATGTGAATGGTGTAATGTCCGAAAATTGCCAGTAGTGTTTCTTCAGACGATACCAGCAGTTTATCAAAAGCTGAGCATGCAACTGCAGATGAATATGGACGATAAAGTTCGGAATGATTGTAAAGGAATAAATAAGTTAACAAGTAAGTTATGTAGAGCAGATTATAATAATACATACAATTCATTGAATAGCAGAATGTGAGTGCACTTTGATGGATTCCTTAGATGTATATTATCTACAGTTGTTACGGGGATCTTGTAAGACAGACACTACTTCCCCCATTGTACAGATGAGTAAAAGCCCACAGAAAGTGGAAGGTCTGAAGGGAAAACCCAGGTTTACCCATTTAGAAAGTTTTAAAATGGTTAAGTTTTAAAAATGGTTAAAACTTAAGAGGTTTGCAATCTTTATTTTAATACTATTATCTGAGTAAAATGATTTTTTTTAATACGCGGATAGGTGCTAAGTGTAAATCAACCATATAAATCTGGAATCTTTGAAACTAAGCCTGAATAGGAAGTTTGCAAGTTCATAGACTATATTTTCATCTCTATAATAAACTTTTTGGTTCTCCAGTTTGTTTCTCTTCACATCTAATATTTATGGCATAGCATGACTAGTTGTAAAATAAATACTTTTCAGCAGTAATTGCTGCTTCACCTTAATTGTGAATAAATGATAGCTACTGTTAAAGCTGTAAGAGTTGGCCCATTAATGAATAGGAATTTTGCAGTTAAATTCTCTAGAGATACTACCAGTTCACTTAGCAATTTATTTGTTTGACAAAAATATTAATTGATATATATTTAAAACTGTAAATGTATTTGGATCTTATTAGATGAAGTAAATTAGTTATACCCATGAATAGATTTGTTCTTGAGCTGCTGCTAGAGTAATGTGTTCTGGTTCCTTTCGCTTAATAACTTAGGTGACTTTATCAGGTAACACTGTCACTGGTCTTTATTTCATATTTATTGTATATCCACTGTATGTCAAACATTGCTTTGAACATTGATACCAGGATTGCTGGTGATATTCTTGGAATAACTAGTTGTTGTTTTTCTAATATCTACCTATTTACTTATATTTTTTCTTTTAGATTTATAGTTATATTGATTTCTTTTCAGATTTGGAAGAACAATACATAATTTTAATTTTTCAAAATGGCCTCGATCCTCAAGCAAATATGGTATTTGAAAGTATCATTACTGACATCGGTATAAAGAATAATGTATCCAATTTTTTTGTGAAAATTCCCTTTGACGAAGCCAATAGCAGACTTATTGCCTGTACAAAAACCCATGAAGAGAGCATCAAAGGAAGTTGTGTGCAAAAAGAAAACAAAATTAAAAATGTAATTATGTTTTTAAATTTTTAAAATATAATCTTTAGTGATGTGTAGTGCTAAAGGGAAATATGTTTCATTATAATGCTCATTTCGGAGTTAGATCTTTATTGTTCCATTTCAGAATTGTTTACTTTTATCTGTGATTTGTAAACGATCTTATGTCGCAACATTAATGGTGGAGAGGTGACTTGTGGCACAAATAGTACTTGATACAGGTCTCAGAAACATTTCTAGTTCCTTTCCACACTCTATTCTTGTCTTTTCATCTTTAATTTTCCTCTCATGTTTTTTTTTTTTTTTTTTTTTTGCCCTAACTCCCACATATGTATACATACACTGCTATGTTCAAATCTATTATTACTCTGTTTCTTAAATTTATTAGTGGTTCCCAGGGATATCATTGGCTTCAATACAAATAAAGGAATCTTGGTCCCTGCACACATGGTTGAAAACTTAGGAAGTGAAAATCCTGACTCTCAACATATGTATCCAATTCTAGAATAACTAATATAGTAGGTAACTGAATCCATGTGAACCAAAGGCCATAGTACTGTTGTAACTACTAGTATGATGTTAAATGATACAAATATAACTTAAATACTCTAATTTTGTCCCCTACTGCAGCAGTTGAATTTTGCTGACTTAATTTATTGGGAACACTTAAAATTTTTCAACCTGGCTACAAACTTGGAGATAGGACTATTCTAGGCACAATCTTAGTGTAATTGGGTAAGACCTCACCAGAGAAGAGCTATTCATACCACTAGTGGGTTGAGGAAAAGAACAGAAGAAGGAAGGGGAATTGTTCCCCTTCTTTTACAGAATTGGCTACAGGAGATAATTCCAGAGGAAAAAAAGAGCAGTTATAGCCACAAGGCAGCTGCGATGGGCTCAAATTTTAATTGAAGGCTCTTCTTTTAAGGACTTCTTAACTTTGGAGGACTGAAGCTCATTGAACTGTGTTCCCTGAGCCTCTGCTTCTATATCCTACAGATTATCTAGCCACTGAATTTAGGTAGAAGGAAAAAAATACGATTTCTGTTCTTTAGATTTTACTAACAATCTAATTTGGATAGTGGAGATCTTAGAAAGACAAGATACCGGAAAACCATGTTACAAAAATTAGAAGAATATTGCTGTACTAGAAATTATAGATTAAAAAAACAAAAGTGGACCCTAGTTTTTCCTGTTTTTTTCAACTTTTAAAAATCATACATACTTTTAGATTCGTAATTTAATCCTTTTTAATTGAAAAACATTCTTGCTTTGTGCTTGCTGTTTTGATTGAAAATTTGCCCAGTTGATTTTGTGAATCGATCATTTAATTTCCTTTTCCAGGTGCCCCTTGAATCTAAAATACAACTTAAAAACAAACAAGAATACCAGTTTTTTGATGAAGATGAAGAAACTGGAGAGAGTCACACCATCTTCATGGGCCCTGTAGAAAAGTGAGAGAATTCCTTTATATTTGTAACACCCTTAAATTTCTTCTCAGTTTTATTACTTTTTAATTATATACTTACATATATATTTGATCATTTGCTTTTTAAAAAATTTTTTTTACAGACTGATAGTATATCCACCTCCTCCAGCTAAGGGAGGCATCTCCGTTACTAATGAGGACCTGCACTGTCTAAGTGAAGGAGAATTTTTAAATGATGTTATTATAGATTTTTATTTGAAGTAAGTTAATTTTCTACTAACCTTTTAGCAAATCTTTAACATTCTGTAATATATATCTTCATTTTCTAGAGTGAAAACTGTTTGGGTTTTGAATTCTGTCATTGCCACTTATTCTGTAATATTTGGAAAGTTATTCAATGTCTCTCCCTTGTTTCCTCATTTTATTTATTTATTTTTTTGGGGGGGGGCTTATTGGGGAACAGTATGTTCACCCAGGGGCCATCAGCTCCAAGTTGTCCTTCAATCTAGTTGTGGAGGGCGCAGCTCAGTTCCAAGTCCAGTCGCTGTTTTCAATCTTTAGTTGCAGGGGACGCAGCACACCATTCCATGCGGGAATTGAACCGGCAACCTTGCTGTTGAGAGCTTGCCCTCTAATCAACTGAGCCATCCGGCCGCCCTGTGTTTCCTCATTTTAAAAATGGGGAGACTAATATCAAAAAGTATTGTAAGGATTAAATAAGATAATACATGTTAAGCACTAGGAAAAATACCTGGCAAATGCAAAGGTGTTCTTAAATGATAGCTTATGTTGTTATTGTTACAGTGTTATAAGTCTTTACAAAATTGCTGCCCTATTTAGGTAATGATTTGTTGAGCAAGCACAAAAGTATAATTTTACTCATTTCCTTTAGTCAGTGTTCACCAAGTGCCAGCTATGTGCCAAGTACTGGGTTAAAAGTTTACGGTCTTGTAGGGAACACAAATAGGGGATTAAAGCAATTGACAGAAGACAGCAGAAAAAGAATGCTTCGTTCTCTTTGGGGGTTGTGAAGTATGAGGGACAAAGAAGCTTTCCAGGAAGAGCTTATTACATCATGACCCAGTATACACATACATACACATGTGTGTGTAGTGTGTTTATACATGTATAAATTTGTATGTGTTTACTGGTTTGTGATAGAAAGTGGGTGTGTATATGAAACAACTTAAGCATCAGTGTGCCTAGTGCTGTCCAATACTTTCTAGTTTATTCAAATGTATTTCATAAAACAAAACAATTTAAACAAAAACTGATTGTCAAAAAGCTGCTGAGTGATTTTATAGCCTACTAATGGTTGCAACCCATTGTTTAAGGAAAGAAAACATTGTTACAGAGAGTGATAGGTTTTGATCAGAGAAGTGATATTGTAATTTAGTTTCCTTAAGATCATTTTGACAAGCATGTTTATTGTGGACGTCTAGATGAGAGATGATTTAAGGAAATTTAATGAAGGTGATGTAAGAAGTCTAATTAAGGCATTTTAGTTGGAGTGAAGACGAAATAATAAAATGTTAAGAGGTAGAGTTTTTTAGTAGGACTCTAGGACTGACAGAATTGATATTAAGGAGAAAAATAGGTGCCAAATAACTCCTAGTTTTCTGACTAGTGAGACCTGCTAAATGCTTTTGCCACTAACTGAAACAATGAATTCAGAAACAGAATAGTTTTGGGTCAGCAGAGGGAAGATGTCCGTTTTAGATGTCTGATACAAAAAAGGGGACAGTGCTAATAAACAGTTAAATATATGGTTCTGACGATCAGCTGAGTTCTGGCCTGGAGAAATATAGTTAAGAGGCTTTACTTTGCAAGTAGTAGTTTATGAGAATCAATGAAGTTGTTTAGGTAGGGATACAGAATAAGATCAAAGGACAGAACCTGGACAGTAGATCTAGATAGACAGGGAGGAAAAAGGCTCCCATGAATAAATTTGAAAGGTATTTGAGAGGTAAGAAGAAAAATCCAGAGAGAGTAATGTCATAAAATTGAAGGGAGATGAAAGCTTTCAAGGAAGATACATTTAGTAGTATCAGTAAAGCAAAGGTCAGAGCAGATAAGAGCTAAGAATAACTTTGAGGTCACAATGACCCTAAGCTAATTAGGGTAAAGTGTAGAGCCAGGCTTGACCGTGGTCCCTGGGGATAATGAGGTACACCTCCCAACACACCATGCAGTGGAGTTACTATCAGTGGAGACCTAGTGGTGGACCCTTCCATCTCCATCCATCACTAACATGAAGCCCCTCCTTGTTAACAGTAGCCTAATAGAGAACCTGAACCTCCACCCCCTCACCTCCATCCCAGTCCCCCAGCCCCCATCCCCAGCAGTAATGCGGTAATGACCACTTCACCCACTGGAATGTGATGCCAGGGTAAGCCTTAAAACACAAGAATTAAATAAGATCCAGAGTCTTAAAATACTCAAAATGTTCAGATTTCAATTTAAAATTACTTGCCTCACCAAGAACTACAGACATTTCAAGCTGAATGAGAAAAGACAATTTGTAGTAAACACTGCGATGGCATAGATGATAGAATTATGTGACAGAGATTTTTAAAGCATCCATTATAAAAATTCTTTAATGAACAGTTATATACATATGTGAAAGATATTGGCAGAGTGGATTAAACAACATAACCCGACTGTCCTATCTATAAAAAAATTCACTTCAAAGATAATGATATATGTAAATTGAAAGGAAAAGGATGGAAAAAGATATAGCATCAAATATTAAAAGAAAGCAGGAGTTACTAGAAAACATATTAACTCTTTCACTGTGTTAATTGATTTCAAGTTATTTTTTCAAAATGTGTCAAAAATCCACAAAAAATAAAAAGTTAATATTTTGGCTATTTCATGCATTTAATAACAGTTTGAGTTGTTTGTACATAAATGACATTTTTGTTTTAAGCCTTTTAGTATATAGTAATAAATTTACCATTATATTGAATTTTAGCAAAAAATACTCAAAACATACTAAGTGGTATCAGTTAGATTTAAGTACAGATAAATTAGAATCTAAGGGCATGGATGACATAAAAATTTATTACAAAATGTTACACAATATGGCATACAAAACATCTTTGTTGTTGATAGTGCAAGCCACAGGAAAACATATCCGAACATCACAGCAAAAGAGTTAATATCAGATAAAGGAAACTTCAGAGCAAAGACAATTACCAGGGATGGAGAGGAACATTACATAATGAATAATAAAGGAGTGAATCTACCAAGAAGACTTAGCAGTCCTAAAGGGCATATGCCATACAGCGGAGCTACAAAATGTGAAGCAAAAACTGATAGATCTAAAATGAGAAATAGAAATATAGCTGGAGACTTCAGTTCCCTTTTCTCAATAATTGATAGAACAACTAAACAAAATCAGTAAGGATATAGAAGAATTCACTAACATCTTCAACCAATAGATCTACTTAACATGAGGGGGTAGTAGTATATTCCTATTTATGTTAACTATACCCTCTTTTCAAGGGCACTATTTTTCCTTTTGAAGAGTTAATGGTAATGGAATATATTTCATTAAATTATAAATGTGTCATAGATTTGCTGGCAAGAAAAACTGTCTAAATTGTAAATGCCTAATTTTGCAGATATAGACCCCTTTGAGACCTAACAGATACATTCAAGGACAATTTCAAACAAAGTTCTTGATAGCTAAATCAAAAGATGTTATCTCATACAAAAGGCCAACAAGCATATGAAAAGATCCTTGCCATTATTGGCCATCAGAGAAATACAAATCAAAACCAAAATGAGGTATCACCTCACACCCATTAGGGTGGCTACTATTAGAAAAACAAAACAAAAAACAGAAACACCCAAGACAGAAAAATAGCATGTTGGCAAGAATGTGGACAAATCACCCTTGTTTACTGCTGGTGGGAGTGTAAAATGGTATAGCCAATACAGAAAAACAATATGGTAGTTCCTCAAAAAATTAAAAATAGAACTACTGTGTGATCCAGCAATCCCATTTCTGGGTATATATCCAAAAGAATTGAACGTAGGGTCTCAAAGAGATACTTGTACACCTATGTTTATAGTAGCACTATTCATAATAGTCAAGAGGTGGAAGCATCCCAAATTGTCCATTGATGGATGAGTGGATAAACAAAGTGTGGTATATACATACAATGGAATATTATTCTTCCTTAAATAATAAGGAATCATGTCAAATGCTACAACATGGATGAATCTGGAAGACATGCAAAGTGAAATAAGCCAGTCACAAAAAGACAAATACTGTTTGGTTCCACTTAGGTAACTGAAGTCATCAGATTCATAGAAAGAGAAGGTAAATGGTGTTTACGAGGGGTTAAGGGGCAGGGGAAAGGGAATTGTTATGTAATGGATTAGAGTTTCAGTTTTACAAGATAAAGTTCTGGATATCTGTTTTACAACAGTGTGAATATACTTAACACTACTGAACTGTACACTTAAAGATGGTTAAGGTTGCGAAGTTTGTTATGTATTTTTCCCGTAATTTTTAATAAAAAGACGTTATCTGTTAATACTAATGTATACTAACTTCACAAACCAAACTATTGAAAAGTCTTAAGTGAATAAATAGAGCAACATTGCTGTTATTGGATGAAGTGTTCTGTGAATGTCGATTAGGTAAAGTTGTTTGATGATGTATTCAGGTCATCTTTGTCCTTAACTGGTTTTACGCATACTTATTCTATCAGTTATTAAAAAGGTTGTTCAGATTTCCAACTATAATTATGGATTTATCTATTTCTCCCTTTACGTTAATCAGTTTTTGCCTTAGTATTTTGAAGCTCTGTTGTTAGGCACATACATGCTTATGCCTTATTGAAGAATTGACCCCTTTATCATTATGTAATGTCCCTTTGTATCCTTGATAATCTTCCTTATTCTTAAGCCTCCTTTGTTCAAAATGAATATTTGTGTAGGGACTCCAGCTTTCTTTTGGTTATGTTTGCATGGTATATATTTCTTCACGTCTTTACTTTTAACCTATTTAAGTCTTCTATATTTAAAATTTTGTTTTGTTTTTGAAAGCATATAGGTGGATCTAAAAAACATGTTGAACTCTTATATTTTGTTTATATTTTAGTTTATTCCATTTCATACTTGAATAATCTATAATTTTTATGTTACAGTAGACATTTTTAGTCATGTGATTATACTCTTGAAATTCTTTATACTATCTATAGGCCCCTTTTCTAGTTTAAAACAAATTTCATACAGTAAACTTAATTATAAATTCTGTCTTTTTTTGATGCAAATCAGTATTCCAAATAAAAGAGAACCTAACAAAATCCATGATTTTAAAAAAATCTGTATGTTTCCATTTGTTCCATGACATTCTTAGAAGTGAATTTAAAAAGGAAACTTTTAAAATAATTCACTATTAAAATAAGTTAATTGGCTGCTTGCTACTAGAGCTGCTCATTCTTTTCCATTTCTAACTCTACAAATTAGAGATAGACTTTTAAACAAAGTTTGCCAGTATTAAAAGAAGTATAAGCACATTGCATTTAGATAATGTTAATAAAATACAGAGAAAAAAATAATTAATAAAAATTACTTTCAAAGTCAGATTTGCAAATTAACCTTAAAAATGATCTTTTAACTTTATCCTACAGTTAAAGAAGTCATGATTTAATTGTTATATTGTCCACTTTATGAAATAGTAAGTGAACAGCTTCACCATGACATCGAATATTTAAATTATTTATACACTGAAAAAAATACACCCAGATGGAAGAAATTCCCACAAGGTTTTTGTAATAAACTTCAATTTTTCCCTTTAATTCTAAAATAAGAGATATGGCTGTTCTAAATAAAATTAATAGTTCTAACATATGTACGTTAAAAAAAAAACCTCACAGAAATACTTATGGATATGTATCAGATCAGAAAGATAAAACTAGTTACTTTAAAAGGCATGGATTTGTTTACATATGAATTTGAGAGTCAGTTTTCTTAAATAACAAATAACTTTTTAAAAGTTGAATTATCCCTTTGTCTGTTCGATTCAGTTTTACAAAGTAGCCATTATAGCTTGGGCTGATAAAAGCTGCATGGTTCACCCATTAAGGTATAGCCCCTAAACTCAAATCTGATTCACTACATGCTCTGTTTTGAGTATATTAGTGTAGAATTCAGTCGTTGATTTAAACTGTGTCATGATCTGATTCACTGTCTTACTGTTTGTTTTGTGTGGGCACACTGAGTTGCCCAAAAGCAAGAAATTCTGTAGATAGGTCCTTTTCATTAGAACTTAAGAACAGGTGTCAAGGTGTACCCTCTAGGTCATCATAGTTGCTGTTTCTGTGTAAGATTTCACAAGGCTTTCAGACTATCCTGTTCATTTTAATAAAATGAATATGATCATAAGCTTGAATTCGTGTAGCTCCTTTGAGGGATTTTGGAACATAAACCATTAAGCTTAAAGTATCATAATTTCCTTTGTGATATAAAGGAGCCATTGCTATTTGTTTTGGTATAGATCTAAAGAAAAAAATTAAGGCAAGGAAAAATTAGATCCAATGTAAGATAACTTTAAAGAGTCATTGTTACAACCTCACCACTGTATAGGTTCTTTCTATTTCTTTTCTGTTTTTATAAAAAGTAAAATAAGGTTGGGTCTTCATGGTTTATTAACTGAACTGCGTAACATAAACAGCACATGAAGATAATAGCTTTGTTGAGATATAATGCACATACCATACAATTAATACATTTAAAGTGGTTTTAGTGTATTCAGAAGTTTTACAACTATCACCACAGTCAATATTAGAACATTTTCATCCCCCAAAAGAACCCCAGTACCCATTAGCATCAACTCCCCATTTCCCTCCAACCCCACTCTCAACTCTAGGCTACCACCCATCTCTTCTCTGTGTCTATGGATTTGCATATTCTGAACATTTCATATACATGGAATCATACAACGTGTGCTCCTTTGTGGCTAGCTTCTTTCACTTAGCATATTTTCGAGATTCTATGTTACAGCATGTATCTGTACTCCAATTCTTCTTGTTGCTGAATAATATTCCTTGTATAGATATAACTACATTTTTCCATTCATTAGTTAATGAGCATTTTTGGCATTTCCACTTTGTGGCTATTATAAGTAATGTTTCTATGAACGTTTATGAATATGCTCTTGTTTTAAAATATTAGATCTTTAAAATCACAATTTTACTCTCAAGTATCACTTTTCATTACTGAAGAATAATCTGGTAGTTATTGTCTAGAATGTAAAGTAAATTTTGCTAATAACTTCTTTCAGTTGTAAGGAATAGAGATTGATGGTGGCTAAATAGATATTTAATCACTGCTTGACTGCGTTTTGGTATGAGGTAAACTGTTAAATTATCATATTGGAATTTTTTTATAAAATAGATACTTGGTGCTTGAAAAATTGAAGAAAGAAGATGCTGATCGAATTCATATATTCAGTTCTTTTTTCTATAAACGCCTTAATCAGAGAGAGAGAAGAAATGAAACAACTAATCTATCGTAAGTCAAGCTCTTTGAAAATATTTAACAGATGTACTAAATCACTTAAATTTAACTTATTAAAAATTCGTTTGTATTGATGCAAATCATTTAATTCTATTATCAATTAGCAAAATTAGTATAATATTGTATTGGATCCAATATAAATATAGATCAATATCCATAATATTCTAAAGCCTCACGAATACCTGGAATTCATAAAGATTTTAGGTGTAATATCTGGATCAGTGTTTCTTCAATATGCCTGATAGTTTAAAATAATTACTTAGATGCTTATTAAATACGAATCGCCCTGTTTTACCCTAGATGTTCCATCCATACTATCTAAGAGAGGAACCTGTGAATCTGTACTTCTAATTAAGTTCTTTGGATGATTCTACTTGAATACTTTCGTTTTATAATTCCTCTCCATATAGTGATCGCATCCAGTTCTAATACTTGCTGGTAATTGGTCAAAAGATACACATAGAGTTGGTACATTTTTGTCACGAGTGCTATTAAATGTCTTGAATTGATGGCTGCTGTGCATCATATAAATAGTTTCTATTTCACTGATTCCTAATTTTGCATCTTAGAGTTGAGGACAGTGATTGGTTTGGACCAATGATCGTATTGTATCCTGCTTCATCTGCTATAGGATAATGCTCACTCTTCTTCCTCTCCTCAGGTTTCCTAGGTCATGGTCTGATTTGCTTCTCAGTATGGTTGCTTGTGCCAGTTCTGCAGTAATAAAAATAGTAGCACTGGTCTACCCTAGTACTATGTCGTAGCAGGAATTAAATATCTCTTTCTTTCAGATTCAGGGATGGGCAGTTTCACGCCTTGCTAACTCTACCTCAGATGTTCTGTTTTCTTTCCCCGATTTGCTGACCCATCTTTTGCAACTGTTCAATCTGTTAACATCTTAATCTTTATATTTTGTAAGTTGTTGCATATAAGCTGATGCACTAGGAACAATTCAGAAGCTTTAGAGTGTATCTCTTATCTTACAGAATACAGCAAAAGCGGCATGGGCGAGTAAAAACATGGACCCGGCATGTAGATATTTTTGAGAAGGATTTTATTTTTGTACCACTTAATGAAGCGTGAGTAAGAAATTCCTTTATGTAAACATGATGGCAATTTTTAGAAAATGTGTTTGTCATGTGAAGATTTCATCCATTTTTAAACTTCTTGAAATTTGTTTTGTATAGCTATTACTTATACTGCTTATTTTATGAAAATTAATGCAGTTTTCCAGTGAATCATGTAAGATTCAATTTTAGAAACACCAGACAAGAGATCTTTCTAATTTTGTTTTATTTGTCAATGTGGACTAATGTCATTTTTAAAAAATGGTGCTTGTGTTCTAGAAAACATCCTATAGAAAAGGATACTTTATACAGAAAGATGATTAGGTCCCATAGAAGAATTCGAATCTTTAGTTTAAGATACAACTTGAGCTCTTAACCACAAAGAAGAAAAGATGGCTAGATTTATGCCATTTTCTCAAATTGAGAACCATGCTGACTTACTTGAAGTTATTTTCTAAGTAAATGGGTGAGATAAACCTTTTACGTAATTTCCCCCCAATCGGTAGAGAGGCATTAATGTGTAGGATCATTATATAATTTAAACTTGAGGGTATTTGTATTTCATGTTTTGTTTTCCTATGCCCTCCAGCTAAAGATCCCCTGTAGTTGGATAACTTGGGTTTATTATTTGCATCAAAGAAGAACACACCATGGGCAACCATGAAAGTGTTTGAAAGAGCCTGTAAAAGAATTTGGGCTTTGGTTTGGTTTGGGAGAAGATCGAAGGAAGCAGTGGTTTGCTTTGCTAAAGAAGTAGCATTCACTCTTTAACAAAAAAGGGGGATGTTTGATATTTTTGGGGTTGAATTGTGACCTTGTTTGTCTCAGACAAATTATGAAATGGCCTTGCTTTGTCTCATTTTATCATGGTTGCAGAGCAACTTTTTTAAGGTTGGTATTCTGTGAGATTGTTTATGTCTAATAAGCCTAACTGTGCCAGGCTAGCTTCTAAATGTGCTCTTTTTTTCCCATCATTATGAAAATAAATTTACTGTATAGTATAATTAAACTATATTTATTTGGAATCCTGCTTTGATTATAAGATCTGTGCTCTGATCAGCGTAGCCAGGATAGGTAGGCTAGGTCAAAACGTTGGTTATGGTTATAAAGCCCCTCCATTTTTTTTTAAGTCAAACATAGTTTAAAACTAATCTCCCATTTCTTCATTCTACTTAAAATAAGGTTTCTTGACATATATTTGTTACATAAAGTAACATGTGGGCTGCCTACTAGGTGAAAGGGAGAATATACCTAGAAAGTCATTTGTCAGAAATGAAGTATAAAAATTTAAGATAGAAATATAATTTGAGGTACATACAGTTGAGCAATAGAGGCACATCCCTCTTAGTCACTACATCTGATGTGGTGGAAACTATGATCATGCTTCTAATCATCTTGGTGGAAAGTAGAAAATGAACAAAGATGATAGTCAGAAAAGCATTCTGCAAGAGTACTGTACCATTTGTGATGGAAAAAGAGCCTCAAATCATGAGGGTTCATTTTGTATTCTTTTTTTTTTTTTTAAGAGGTAAAACTACGAATAGTTGTATACACTGATTATATTAGATAGACTGCCATATATTTGTCATCTATTTATTTTCAACTTTCCTGATGGTGTTAATTTCTTTAAAGTTAAAAGCTATTTGTTCAAAATTGTCACAGTAATTGACATGGGGTAGAAATTTGATATTTGGATCTAATCCACCAAAAGATAAGTGAAATGACCTGTTTTAGCCTCTTCTCCCATTGATAATTTAAGCTTGATATAGCTGTTATTAAAAGGGATCAGAAAAGCAAAACCCTGGCTTTGCTTAGAGGTGACATCAGATATTTCTGATTCAGATTCTTTCAACTGGTGAAGAAAGAATGTTCTCCTAGTTTTTAAGTGAGGCAACAGAAAATATGTGGCTTATCCATGTTGTTAAACTTAAGAAATGTTAACTGTGGTAGACTTAGGTTACAGCTGTAGGTTGAAAAATCACTCTATTATACTGTATTTAATCAATTTTAAAACACATTTTTTGACATTTTAACATTTCCAAAATTGAGATGTGATTTAGTCAGCTGTGTCTTAGAAGTGAAGAAGTGAGGAAGTTGGTGTGCTGCTCTTTCTACTGCCCCCTCCAGACCTAAGTCCATAGGATCCTGAGGACTAGTAATTAAGAACAGGAGTGAGGCATTCCCAAATCTGCCCTTTACAATATCAAGGATGAAGCCAGCCTCTGACCTTTCTACTTATGCTGTACCGTGAGAGAGAGTGCTGTTTCTTAGTATTACCTTGGGGTGATTTAATATTTTGCAGAAATGAGAATGTAAAATAACGTTTATCCACGTCAATATATTCATTTTTTCATTCAGCAAATACCTACTGAACATATCACTATATGACATATGACAAGTACTGTGCTCACCTAATATGTTCTCTGACATCTATAGCCTATTCATTTTATCTCAGCACATAACACTATGCCTAGCAAGTAGTAAGCCCTTAATAAAATTATTCAATATTAATGACTATTTGCTAATATTAGCTGTATAGCTGCTTACTCATGGCTTATATCGTACTGTTGAGAGCTGTGATACCTGAATTCAGCTATATCATAAGCACCCACTTGATAGCTGGAACTCGACTAATACTTAAGTTCTGTAATAATGTTTAGATATGTGTTGTTTCATTTTAATGTATTTACGTTTCAATAAAGCATGAGACAAAAGATTACTTAATATTTTCATTGTTAAGCAGTTCTTACTAATAAAAACAAACATGGTAAAAGTTTTTAAAAGGCTCTATATGTACAATGTTTAGAAAATGTTCTAAGTTACACAGTCTAATTAGATTTTTGAAGGCATTTCAATCTTAAAGCTAGATAGGTTTCTATTCTTTGACATAAATAGGGCAAAGAGAAGGTAAATGGGAATGATGAATTGCAGTGATATAATTTACATTTCATTGAATTACCTGAAAAAACAATGAATTTTTCATTCCACAAGCAACAAAAGGTTTAAAGGATTGTTTGCAAAAGTGAATACAGGCTACAAATTCTAACAAAATACGTTATGTATTCTGTTAATGAATCAATGATCATACAAACAAGTGGATTAATTTGAGAATTGAAAAAATTGGGCATTCTTAATAAATTTATTCACAAAAGTTCTAGGAAAACATTTCAATTGATATTATTGCCAAATATAATAAACTTTTCTAATGATATATTTAGTAGTTTCATTTGTTTTTTACAGTGCACACTGGTTTTTGGCTGTTGTTTGTTTCCCTGGTTTGGAAAAACCAAAGTATGAACCTAATCCTCATTACCATGAAAATACAGCCATGCAAAAATGTTCAACTGTAGAGGACAGTTGTATTTCTTCTCCTTCAGCCAGTGAAATGGACAGTTGTTCACAAAACTCTTCTGCCAAGCCTGTAATTAAGAAGATGCTAAACAAAAAGCATTGCGTAGCTGTAATTGATTCAAGTGCTGAACAGGAAGAAAGTGACCCTCGTTATCGGAGAAACATATGCAGTGTGAAATGTAGTCTGAAAAAAATAAATCATACTGCAAGTGAAAATGAAGAATCAAATAAAGGAGAATCTGCATGCCAGAAAGTTGTTGATAGGACTAAAAGTGAGAATGGCCTACAGAATGAATATTTAAGTTCTATGCACCATACAGGTATGTTTCTAAATGTTTTGAAAGAATCAAGGAATTCAGAGTAAATTGGATTTTTTATAAACAGGATTAAGATTTCAAGGCACACTTTTTTTTTAAGTCAGATTTATTGAGGTATAATTTACTTAAAATAACAGTCACTCATTTTATATGTATAGCTCAGTGAGCTTGGATAAATGTATAGAGTCATGTAATCACTACAGCAGTCAAGATTTAGAACCTTTCCATCACTCCAAAAAATTATTTTATGTGTAATCAGTCTCCTCTCACCCCCACAGAGTGCAGTTTTAAAATTGTAGTACAAGGTCTACATTTTCCATTGAAAGGAACTTGGATTTATTTTTATTTCATCGGAAATTTACTGTAGTCAACATAAACAGTAGTTGCACAGTCTTAAATCTGTAAGGTGAATTAGTTCAGTATTTTCAGTGTACAAATAGGCAAATTGAGATCAAGTGGCCAGAGGCAGAAATTAAAGCTTTCTCCTCCAATATAATTGTTGACATTCAAATTAAAGGTGAGTTTCTTATTCCTCACTCGCCTTCATTGTTTTCAGTGGGAAGAAGGGCACTGGTCCAACCAACCTCTCTTATTTACCTTCAGTTCTAATAAATTGTTTTTTCCTTGAATCAATTCCATATTTCTAGCACTTGTTATACAAATCTAAGGTTTCAATTCAAATACTTAAATTTCATATCAAATAAATTATATAATTTCCAACCCAAAAGTAAAGTAAGCTACTCCATAAAACCCTTAACATGCTATATAGTATGTACCTTGCGAACTTAATAAACTGTGAATAGATCCTAACATTTTCTTTGGAGGAAAACACTCCATATAAGGCATAAGAGAAATTTTGTGAATTCAGAAAGAACCTAGCAAAAGTTATGAATGCTGAACATACTCTTGGTACTTAACTTCTACCAGCTTATTTTAGTAAGTCGGAGAGCTATTGCTGAGCTCTTATAAAAATATTTTTTATTTGGTTGACATGCTAAGCTGCATAAAGCTGACAATAGTCCTAGAGTGTTTTTTGTGTCCTGTGGAAGATAAGCAGCAGAAAGGGGAATGGTATGTGAATTGTATCTCTGTGGAACTATTTTGTTAAGTTCCCTTTTGATCAGTAATCTCATACACTTTAATGTGAATTCAAATTACAAATGAATTAAAGTGCATGATTTAAAACAAAGCAATGGGACAAAGCCTAGGGCTTCATATATACAAACCCCAGAAATTCCTAGTGACCTTCTACTACAAATTAATGTGCCGGTCCCAGTAGTAGCCAGTTAAAGTGGAGTAAATATTCTCACAAATGCTAGTGGAAATCAAAGTGAAGAATAATCTGTTTTATATAGTTTGTCTTTTTAATATCTGTTTATTCTTTTTATTACAATTTGTACATTTGGTCTTTTGTTTTGTTTTGTTTTTAGTATGTAACCGTATCGACTGTATCTTCCTTAAAGGAAATTAATTTACCTTTATTGTATGTGATACAAATAGTTTCTGTTCCTTTTTAATGCTTGTCTTAATCCAATAATGATAGTACCCCATAGTTTGAAAAATGGTGCTGTGCAGTGGGTCTGTGCACTTTTCAGGAATGAGGTCCCATAGCTTTTATCAGATGTTTCCAAGAGATCATTTACCAAAAAGTTCATTAAATGTTTTCTCTAAAGGTGACTTTACTACCTCAGAGAGGATGGTTAAGCAGTCTATCCTATATAAAATGATGACGTACTAAAAATTAGGATACAAAGAGCTTATAAAAATTTTTGTGATATGATTAATATCTCAGTAATTGATTTCTGTTTGGGCTGGGAGTATAGTTGCCAGGATTCAATGAGGCGTTTGGATACTTTTAATATAATTTTAACCATTGAACACAGAGTCATAAGTTGTCTACCGATGTCAAATAACATACTATAGTAAATAAGTGGAATTGCATCTTATCACAGGAATTAGGTTTTTAAGGTCAACTGTAGGAAAATAATGTGTGTAGTATCACTACTTTCATTTGGTGTTTTTTTCAGTTGGGCACCATATGAAATAGTTGTTTTGTATGGAACATGAAAAATGACTATGTTTAAACTCTAGAATCACATTCGGCATCTTCAGATGATCTCACTGTATGGGAAGCTCTCAGGAACTGGGACTGATTGAGAGAACAGCTGATGCAGTTATCACCTCTCAATTTATACCATGATACTTGTTTACGGAATGAAATAATTGAAGTCAATACTACACTATTTAAATTATTTTTCTCCATTTTTTGAAATACAAGTATAGTTTAATTTGTATAAGCTTCATGTTTATATAACAGTTTGTAGATAGAAGTAATTTGTTACTTCTGAATTGCCTGAGAATTTGAACAAATTTGATTCAAATATAGTTGTTTTAGCTTCAAACATTAAAATACAGATTTTAAAAAAAAAGATAAATTAGAAAGGTTATTCTTTGCATAACTAAAGGATGTACCATAGTGCTTTGTTAGTTATTTTAAATAGTATGTTTCCGATACATTTAGTTTTTTATATATGTCTTTTCAGGAAAACCTTTTATTTTTCATCCCATCCCATCCCATCCCATCCCACTTATATTACTATTCTTAATTCCCTTTTAATAACTATGCCAACATACATTTTATCCCATCTAAATTCCTTAAAGTTATGCTTTATAAAACTTGGAAATGGTATGCTGTATAATAGACAATATTAATATATTTAATATTAAAGTGCCTGATTCAGTTTTCATTATTTTCATGTAA
Source organism: Rhinolophus sinicus (assembly GCF_036562045.2). Classification (NCBI taxonomy): domain Eukaryota; kingdom Metazoa; phylum Chordata; class Mammalia; order Chiroptera; family Rhinolophidae; genus Rhinolophus; species Rhinolophus sinicus. The sequence goes on from NC_133755.1 coordinate 113,326,185, forward strand.
ATCTTACCTTTCTTTGATACATTTTGTGTGATTAACTTCTTTCAGCGAATTAATTGATTTTTAAGAATTTAGATTCTTGAAATGGACCTTTAAAAGTATACATTTTTTTTATGAGTCATGTATACTTTTTCATACTATCAGCATCTACATCGGGCTTGTGTTGTTTTATTTTATTGAAAAGTCTATGAATATAACCAAACATGAAGGAAAAAGACAGAGTTGGGGGACTTGTCCATAACTACTAACATGATGATTATTTTCATTTTTGTATTTTTCTTTTTATCATCCAAAAGCAAGCCTATTTTACTCAATTTTAATTGTTTATTTTTTACTTTATATTGTATAATTTTCTATATTTTTCACAATTTTAATTTTTTAAATGTACAGTATTTCATTTTATGTTCTACAGTTTGCTAACTGTCCTGTTACTGGATATTTAGGTTATTTTTTTCTATCTAGCTTCCATTATTAAAGATATCTAGCACAAAAATATTTATTTACATACATACATACATATATGTATTTAAATATACATATAATCTTATAATTGACACCTAGTTTTTAAATTTTAATACATTTTAGAGTCTGAATAGTAGAAATAACTCTGTAATTGATATGTCAATCCAGGGTTTTATGAAAGTAATTTATATTTGTGATATTATATTCTAAGGTAAATTTTGTATTCTTAATTACTATATCACTAATAGATTACTAGCCTAACATCATAAGTTATATGCATGTCCTTTTTCATTACATAATGTTTCTTATTGGTACAGATGGCTTAAGCAAAATCAGACTAAACTATAGTGATGAATCAGCTGAAGCTAGTAAAATGCTTGAGGATGAACTCATCGACTTCTCAGAAGATCAGGATAACCAGGTGAAACCTGCTTGGCAAAAAGTTCTAATGTTCTATCTAATTAAAAGTTTTTCTTTAGAGTCCTATAGTCAGTTCCTTGAACCAGTAACTCATGCCTCTGGACTTGGGTCTCATCTCAGAACAGAAATTCAATTTTCAGTCAGAAGTTGATAGAATAAATGTATTAGCACTATTTTGTTTTCGTTTTGAGGTTTTCTTCCCACGATGTGGACTAAACTAATATTACCCACCTCAGAAAGTTTTAATATAAAAGTAATTCTTTCACCCCCAACCCAGCCACCAGGACCCCTACCACCCCTTTCTCTTTCTCTTTCTCTTTTACAGTATTTATAGGCCATACTTAACCTTTGGTCTAACTTGACATTCAAGAGGCAAATATTTACATTTTTGATTATCTGGTGCATAAGCATAGCAATATTATATTACTTTTCCACTTTCCCAGTGATTCTTTTCCTTTTATCTAATGTATATGGCAGGACCAGATAATACTTAGTTAAAACTAATATAGATCAATTCTCATATTTACTTAGCATCTCACTTGCTCTAAGAAACTTTACTAACATCAAGAATAAAGTATGTTATTGAAAATATTTTATCATTTCAGTTAATGAAGGTTTTATAGTGAGAGAAAAGTTTATACAAATCCTACAGCATACCATTTTTTAATTCTCTAACCTTTCTTTAGCTGTTAGGACAAACTTTGAATTTACTTAGTAGTGAAGATAACTTTGTACTGCACCGTTTTTTCCTTCTTGCTGAATCCTCTTATGAACAAAAGCTATTTTTTGGATTCCTTGGTCTGCAATGTGTGGCTATGAAATACACTTTTTCTCTCCAACATATACAGACACATATACGGATTACATTTAATATTTATAATGAGCACTTATGCTTCTTTGGTCATAGCAGTTATGTGAACTAGCTAATTTAATTGTGTATTATTATTAATTCTTTCTGTTGATTATTTCATTTATAAAGTTGCCAGAGCTTTCTCAAAGAACCAAAGAAAGAAACCTTGTTTGTTTTACATTCAAGATAATTTACAGAACAAGACAATGTCATTACACTGTCTTCTCTCAAGTGAAGTGGATATATCGTTTTGTTAAGGAAAATAGTGTTTCCAGAAACCCTTGAAATATTTCTGATGTGAAAAAATATTTATGTAAAAGAATAATAAATATGTCATTCATGTCCTGTTATCTTAGCCAACAAAGTATATTTTCAAAAAATACCTAAAATCAGAGCAATAGTATTTGACTGGAGAAGAATCAGTCATAATATATTCAATCTTTAAAAATTTATTCTAAGTTGAGTAAATGATGTAACAACTTTTCATAGACCTTGATTGGTAGTTCCTTTTCATTAAAATGTCAGTGTTGTGGCATTAGATAACTGGTATTGAGTGACGTTTTCTAGTATCTGATAAACCAAAAAAAAAAAAAAAAAAAAATTTTTTTTTTTACATATTTGTTACAAAGATTTTTATCCTGAATAGGGCTACTTTGTTAAGGTTATTAGTTATTTAGATTGTATATTTTGAATACTAACAGGAATCTCTCTTTTATAGGATGATAGCAGTGATGACGGATTCCTTGCTGATGACAATTGCAATTCAGAAATAGGACAGTGGCATTTAAAGCCTACTATCTGTAAACAGTACGCATTAACTATATATCTTGTAAACTACATGATAATTTTTATTTATATACCTTCATAGTATAAAACATGACCAGACAGTTTTTATTTAAACAAGTACTTAAGCAAAAGTCGCAGTGGTTGTCAAAGTCAGGGAGGAAAACTGGGTCACGCCCAACGTCCAAGGATGAAATTGGGGAGAAAGGATAATCATTTCAGTCCTCTATTTGCCCATTTTCTATGTGTGTGGATGAGCGTGCACACACACACATACATTTTCATTGACAACCACTATTCCTTTTCGATATAAAGTGATTTGGAACAGAAAAGGACACACAATTGTCATTCAGATCAATAACATGGGGATTGGAGTTGACACTGGTTCCATAGCTACAGTGTGAAGGCTGTGGAGTGACTCAAGGCAGTCCTATGGGAAATGTTCCAGATGGAACCCCAAATGAGGATGAGTCTGTTTTGGTTTTCAGAAATAATAATATGTTCTGTGGTCTCTCCAGGGGCTCCAAACTTCTCAGGTGATGAAGTATTGCCTATTTTTAGACTTCATCTTTTTTGACTTTTTTTGCAGAAACTGTTGGCTGAAACTGCATTAACAGCTTTTGAAGAGCAAACTTCATTTTTAAGGAAAATATAGAGATCTAGAGCAGTTAAGAGACCTTCTCTAAATACCATAAAATTTTAGCCAGAAAGAGCCTAGATCTTTAAACATTCCAGGACTTTTTGTACGACATTAGACTTCCTCACTTAACTGGGGTATACAACAAATTTTGAAGGTTTGAGTCTTATTTATAGTGAGTGTTCAAAGTGGAATCTTGCAAAAATCACTGGATTCTAAACTAATTCTTTTATGCGATAATTACCTGTTTTGTTATCTATAGTAGGTTTTAGTTAAAAATGAGATTATTTTCTAATACTTTTGCATGGTCCCACTTTTGGTGATTAGGAATATGGGGGTGTTCAAATTTGAGAATTGTTTTGACTTTCTACTAAATTTTGAAGTATTTTTAGAAAACAATTATGAAACTTTAGTGAACTATATTCATAATTAAGACATGGTTAATGTTCTATTTGGTATCTAATACAACCATGGAGATTTAAAGTGTCATAAGGGTATATGGGTTTATAAGGTTTATTCCCTCCACCCCCAAGTTTTACTGAGGCATACAAAGGGAATATTGAAGGTTTTAAATTTTATTGTTAATGTACATCTCTTTATATCCTTTTAACATGATAAAGTACTAACATTTGGTCATTTCTACCCTGCAGACCTTGTATCCTATTGATGGACTCACTCAGAGGCCCTTCTCGGTCAAATGTTGTAAAAATTCTAAGAGAGTAAGTTCAAAATCATACCTTGTACTTTGTAGTCTGGTGGAAATGAAGGACTTTGTATATGTATGTACATATATTCTTACTATATATATTCATTATTGCAGGTATTTAGAGGTGGAATGGGAAGTTAAAAAAGGAAGCAAAAGAAGTTTTTCCAAAGATGTCATGAAAGGCTCTAATCCAAAAGTACCCCAGCAAAACAACTTCAGTGATTGTGGTGTATACATATTGCAGTATGTAGAGAGCTTTTTTGAGGTGGGTTTCAACTTATTGGATCTGATATAATAAATAATAAAATAGTATATTTTATCTTATGTTAGTATAAAAAACACAAGCAAATATGTTAGAGGGTTTGACAACTATCATTTCAAAAATTATTCCAGGGAACCAAAACTCCCAAATTGGAGAATTTTTAAGGTATAATAAAAAAGATTGTATATTTCATCACAGCCAAAGCTTGTTGACCTCATTACTCATCACTGATCAACTCTTCCTCTCCACTGGCTCTTTCCACCATAAGAAACCTCTCCCTTGATTTGGACTGCCTCTTTCACCTCCTTTTCTCTTCACAGATATATTTTGGAGAAGTGTTTATATTCACTGTCTCCATTTCTACAAATCTTACTTGCTTCTCAAATTTCTATAATCTAATTTCATCCTCACCCTTATATTGAAATTGCTCCTGACCTCACAGCACCATCTGACACTGCTGACCATTCTTTCCTCTAACAGTCTCTCTGACTACAGAGGTACCACGCATACTTCTCATGGATATTTGTTGCAGTTACCTGGACTCCTTCCTCTTCTTTACCCATCATCCAGTGTACTACTATGTCCCGTGAAGTCTTTCACTTCTTCAGTTCTTTATCCCTGCTGCCACTTTCGAAATTCAGTACACTTGCATCACTATTCTAAACTACTGCATCAGTCTAACCAGGTCTCCTGACTTCTGTTTTTCACAGTATTTTTCCAAAAACCCAAATCTAATCATGTTACTTTCCTGCTTTCAATCTAATAGTGGCTTCCTGTTGCCCTTGAATTAAGACCAAAATTCATGTGACTTGCAAGATCTGACTGCTGTCCAAGCTTGTAGCCTGATTCCCTCTCATTCTCACTCTCATTCTATATATACCAGCCACTTGAATGTCATTCAGTTTCTCATATTGTGTCATGTTCTTTCTTGTCTCTAGGCCTTGCTGCATATTTCCTTACTTGGAATATCCTTTCCTGTTGCTTTTGTCATTTATCATTTGGCTAACTCCTACTCATTCTTCAGGTCTTAGGTTAACCATCACCTTTTTTTTGGAATTGTGCTAAGCTCCCAGATATGTATTCTTATAGGACTCGCTGCTTTACCTGTCATAATATTTGTGATATTGTTTTAATTGTTGCGTTATCTGTCTAGATAGACAAAAATTTTTATAAAGGGCCAGATAGTAAATGGTATTTTAGGATTTGCAACCATGTGGTCTCTGTTCCTACTCAGTTCTGCTATTGTGGCATGAGACACATGTAAATGAGTTAGTGTGGCTGCGTTCCAATAGGCTTTATTTACAGAATTTGGCCCACTGGCCACAGTTTGCTGATCACCCCGATCGAGACTATAAGATCTTACATCTCCAGTGCCTAGCACGGTGCTTGGCATGTGGTAGATAATGAGTATTTACTCATGAGGTACAGATTTTTTTTAACTCTGTAATGCTTTTGTGATTGAAACTAAACTATTACTTCTTATAATTTTCTAATGTGTATTTACTATGCTTTATTTTCAGAATCCAATTCTCAATTTTGAATTACCTATGAATTTGGCAAACTGGTTTCCTCCCCCAAGAATGAGAACAAAAAGAGAAGAAATCCGAAACATAATTCTTAAGCTGCAGGAAGGTCAGAGCAAAGACAAAAAGAATCATAAGGACACTTCAACAGAAACATCTGTCGGGGAAGGAACAGAACAATGTGTCAACAGTGTCTCAGATTGACCATTTCTGATTCTTGTCAGTGTTGTCTTCAGAAACTGAGTGACTTTCACCTTTGGGTATAGACAGTAAAGAACTGAAGTGTTCACTACTCAGAGTGATTTTTGAAATGTTAATGCTTGTAAAAATGTCATATAATTAATTTCCAATGGAGTATGTATTAAGTAAATGTCTGTAAATATGTTAATGAGGCCAATTTTTCCAGCATTTATAATTATTTTTTTCACTTGTTAGGAAGCTTTTGTTATGTATTTTCTGTTAATAGTACTTCAAACTGCAACTTCTAAACACAAAATAAATAAAAAAATATTTATAGGAGGAAATGATTAACTTGATATTCTTTAGTGAACTTCTATTAAATTCCTTTGTGGGTGTGATACATTTCATGGGACTAGTCAAGTATCCATGATGATTTTTTGACCTTTTGCCTTTGTTCTAAAATGACTTGAAATATCAAAATAAGGTTAACACGAAGGCATTTTGAACAAGAAAGACATATATATGCTTGTATAGCAGGAAAAAAATAACTTTTTAATTCATACATTCCTTTGTGCTCAGAGAACCCCAAAAATGGAATAAATATTTATAATTTTACACAAATATTTAAGAAGAAGCAATATTAAGAGCAATTCAAAGAAAAATAACCTTGAATTATACTATTAAATAATAACTATACTTTACCATACATTATTGTAAAGTACATTTCTGAAGACAACTAAGACTCAGGTTAAAACTATTTTAGTAAGCACAGCCCTAATTTCAAATATTCCGTGTTACCTTTCTATATTGTACTTGAAAAAGTATGCTACAATCTGTGTGATATAGTTAAATGGTAAACATTTTTAATCTGTGTGAGCACAGGAATTTAAATAGGAATTTACTATTTTTTATAATGGCTTTTGCTGTTTTTTCATTGTTCATTTTGTTCTTATTTTTGATAAAGTGTCAGACATTGTGATTGAGTTGTTTAGTGTAAATTATTTTTACATGTAAAAGTATTATCTTTAATCAGTTGCATAATGCAGGGGAAAAATCTCCTACCTTGAATTTCCCTTTAAAAATACTAAAATGTGATTTTTAATGATAGATTTACAGCTCTTGTAGGAATCTTGCATATATCTGCTGAAACTATTATTTTCAAATGAAATGTCATACATTTCTTTTGAATTAACTTTGAGACTTGAAATATATATTTTAAAAGTCATTTTTTCGTTAAATAATGAATTTTAAAATGCACATATAACAAAAATAATTGACAATAAAAGGAAGGCCATTTTCATCATCTGCAATTATTTTTAATCTGGCATTTCTGGAATTGCAACCAATATTTTAGGCTATTTTCTTGAATTTAATAAATGGATTTGGGGTGGATGGAGAGGTCAACAACAACCAAAAAAAAAAAAAATCTGAGACACACTCATTTAAGGAAATCTTAAAATGTAAGCTTAAAGAAGGCCACTATTAGCAGTATCAATTATAGATTTGTTACTTTAAACTATCTAACATTTTTACATTTCTGATTACATTCTTTTTCTTTTTTTTTTTTGGAATACCTTGAGCTGTTAGCTCAGATATGAAAAAATAAGCTTAATTTTATTTATTGAATATGAACAAAATAATAGAAATTGTTTAAAAAGCCCGACAGCAGTAAACAAAATAGGTATATTTAATTTTTTTAATGTACTATATTTTGTCAGAATTTGAAGGTCCTGAAAAAACTATTTTAAAACGCTTATTTTCGTTTTAATTTCTAATGGTTACATTTTGCACTCTTAATTCTTGATAAAAGAAAAAACATAACTTTTCATTTGAATTGTCCTTTGGGCCAACTCAAGTCAATCATGTTTTGACATGAAAATGTACATTGATGCCTGTCAACTTTCTAGAGGTAGAATATTCAGATATTTGATATTTCTTCCTCTATGTAAAATTCTATTTTTTAAAGTTATGCTAATGACTTTGTTTTATATATATATACTGAATTTGGAGACTGCCAGGTTGAGCTCCAAAACTAGACTTGAGAATCTTTGGTGTGTATTCACATTTACTTGATAATTGTGTACTCTGGTACTTCTATATGTAGTTTAAAGTGGTTATCAACCTTTTAAAATGTGTTATTAGTACTACAGAAGTTGTGAAACAGAATTTTAAAGTTTAGAGTTTTGTTACTAGACACTGAAACCACATGATGAGTATCTGGTGTCTTAACTAATTAGATAGATCTCTTGTATTTGTTTTCTTGTTGGATAGAATAACAGTTAATCATTTTTAGAAGAGTTTTAGATTACTTGCCATAAAATTTGTATGCGTCTTAGCTCTTGGTAGTTTAGGAGCAAAGATGGCATTTAACTATAACTAACTCTTTCCCTTTGGTGTTGCTAAGACAGCTGAAAACTTAATGGTATTATTTCAAGTTCACATAAACCTAAATCAGTTAAGCATAGTAACCTGTGCTTATACTATTAGTTAATTAAATGTAGGAGGTATTATTTGAAAGGATAAAATAATTATCTAAATCATATCTTGTTTTAAGTCACCAAAATAAATTCAGTATTTTTTCTTTAAAAAAACTATGATCTCTGAAGACTGTAAGATATAAAATGAATAAGTTTTGGGGAATGATCCAAGATGGCAGAGTAGCTAAACGCTGTGCTACTCCAGTGACCACATTAAAATTACAACTAAATTATGAAACAGTCAATCTGGAGAAACATCTGAAGTACAGCTAAGCAGAAGTTTTTAAGGATATAAAAAAAGCCACATCGAGACTGAATAATATTGAATGTCAACTGTAAAAAAAAAAAAAATACATTTTAATTTCCCAGATATCACAAGTTGCACTTAAGTCTCAGACAATTCACTGAACAGGAATCATGAATATATTTTAATATATAATATATGATCAAGAGTTGGTGCAGTAAAGCTACTGGAATATAATGATAGAGAATAACTTGGTGAGAAGAAACAGACCCCTTATGAAACGAGGTAGGGCAGTGCTGTATGTTTAGGAGAGATACAGATAACAAGGTTGCCCTATAGATCACTCTGAGGACTAAAAGAGGGAGGAGATTATTATGTGGGCATACTACAGACTGTCTAGCCAAGTGAATATAAATGGATAGCTTACCAATAAATAACTGAACTCAGAGGTAAGACCAGACTGTATTAGGAAATGTAATTACTAAAGAATGTGCTGAAATACTCCGGCAGGACTTTCTGGTACATTTCTTGTTTTCCTCCTCTCAGGAAGAAGACAAAGGTTATGAAAACTTCTCTTGGAAACTTAAATTTAACCACAGAGGAAGAATTGGTTGATAAAGTGGATGAAATGTGTACCTTGGGGAAAAGTCCTATCTTAATTCTGATAAGCCAGATCAAGGAATAATGGTTAGAGTACACTGAAGTACTACTATTAAGGAAGAGTCAGTGTACTCAGAGAAAAATACCCTAGACCCATGGCCTGAAGCAGAAAAAAGTTAAAAGCTTAGAGGTCTTGACTACAAATAGCAATTAAAGTGTCCTTATTGCAAATGATTAGTGAAAAACATATTATCCAAAACAAAGATTTTAACCTAGAAATAGGTATCAAAATCACCTGGGGAGGTTTTAAAAGTAACACATACCTCAGGTCTTCTTTGAAGTGTTTTAAAATACCACTTTACCCTCTCCCCCCAAATTCTCATTAAGAACTTGATGAGGTTATTAAGTTGCTGCTACTATGCCTTGAATTATAAAGAAAATTACTACGGTACCCAAAGGTTAGAGACTAACAGATAATCTTGTTTTTCAAAAGGAAGAAAGTAGATTCTGCCAATTATAAAACACATCTACTCTTGACAAGATTCTAGAGTGAATTATTAAATGGATGGTTTGTGAACTCTTAGTGACCAAGAGCTTGGTGACCACTACAATCAACATTGTTTTATATTTTTAATAGAATTCTGGACAAGGCAATCTGTAGAAAGCAGCCACACTAGCAATTGTCAAAGTGTGTTTGATAACTAGTTTTGAGGGATATTTATAAGTTCTTTGGTCAAATAAGTTTGTAAAACATTTAAACAAAGTTAATCAGGTTTCTTGGAGCTTTTACTAAGCTAATGCGCAGAATGACTTAAGAGGAAAATAAAGAACAACATACCAGATACAGAATTTGGCCATATCCTCTTTACCAGCTGGTTCTCTAAACGGCCTTGTAAATACTACCCATCAGAAGACAGAGTAAACTACTTGGGGGTGTTTATGAACTGATGCTTTTGAAAGTTATCTGGGATTGGTTATGTTTTTACATTTTATTTCACTAATAGTTGGTAATTGATTTGGAAACTTGAAAATAAGTGACTAGTGTCTTAGGAGAAGGAAGTTGCATGAGAAGCATTTTTCTATGACTGTTGTAATGAAAAAACTGCAAGTCTAATTTTTGTATACAGGTGGATTCTTCTAGAAAAAAGCAGATTTGATGATACCAATCTTTTGTAAGGTCACCAAATCCCCTACAATCATACACAAGTAGAAATTGTGTAAAAATATGAAAAGGAATCGAAAGATTATCTGGAAGCTTTTTTTTCTGTTTATAGTTAAACCACTCAACTGCTAGCTTACACCTTTCCTGACTTCCATGCCGTTTTCCTTTACTTTAGAATTAAACTGCCACAAACTATACCTAGAAGCATTTTTTAAAGAAATCTGAAAAAATACACTTTATTAATATACTTGCAATGTTTTTAATCCCTCAACTGACAACAAGTTGTTTACGCCTATTATAAAACTTACTACATTTATCATAATTACCTATGTACATGTTGACAGCAGAGGATTTGATCCAAAACAAATTAGATGAAAAGAAATTGATCCTTAAATACTGAATAAATGTTTTGAGCACCTGCTCTGTACTAGGTGTTGGGGATTTAAAACAGCCAAATAGATAACATTTCTCCTCATGGAGCCTCCTTATAGTTCAATGGGAAAGACATCTATTAATCAGCCTCACAAATTAATAATTTCAAATAAGTGCCATGCAGGAGAGGCACACAGTGTATTCAGTAAATATAGCCTGATCTGGGAAGGCTGAGGAAGTCTTCCCTGAAAATATGATACTTGAAGTATGGATAAACAAACTGAACAAAGTCTGAGAGGGCAAGAGAAGAATTGTGCTTGTAGGCCCTGAGGTAGGGAGATGTGTGACTTTTCCTAAATCATAATGGCCTCACTTACACTAACCACATACTATATACCAGACACTGTTCTAAGTTTTTTTTAAATGTATGAATTTGTTTCTTCACAATGAGCATATGAGATATGTACTGTTATTACTCCCAAATTACAGAAGGACAAACTGAGGTCCAAAGAAATAATTTCTCCAGCAAGACTGGGTTTTGAACACGCCATCTTATGTTAGAAGCTAGGTTGATCTAGCTAGATTTAAAAAAAAAAAAAAAAAGAAAAGAAATAAGATGTCCATATTTTTTTAAAGATGCAGTATGGCTAAATCTTTATTATGGAAACTGGTAGTATGGGGGTTATTGAACTGTTACCTTTTAGTATGTTTAAACATCTTCATAATTTTAACAATAAAATTGAAGCCCTGTGTAACGAGCACAGAGTTAAGGTGGAAAGATAGACTGGGACCTGATCAGGCAGGGCCTTGAAGCCATTGTTTAAGATTTTGATCATTATCCTAAAAAGTCCCTGAAGCATTTCAAGCAGAGGAATAACATGATCAACTGTGAATACTGAAAAGATCGCAATGGTGGCAATGAAAGCATCAGGGGGGCAAGAATGAGTGCAAGCCTGTACTATAGAAATTAAACTAATTATGAATTACTTAACTATAGCTAGGGTAAAAGATACAATTATGCTCGTGATCGTAGGATGCTAAAATAATAAAACATAATTTGGATATTTCATTTAAAATGTTCCTTTTGGAAACATGCAACAGAAACAGGAAAGAGTGTTCCTTTTCCCTAGTCAGAACTTTGTTTTTAAGTTTTATGAACAAATTATTGTCAAAGATACTTAACTATAAATGAAACATACAGCTGAAAAATGGACAGAAAATGATTAACTGAAGATATTGATAGAAAATTGATTTTAAAAACAAAATTAAAAAGCATGTAAAACTATCATAGGAAAAGCATTTTTTTTAAACATCAGTGTTACATTTTAAAAATATAAACAAAAAGTATAAAAATAGCATCAATATCAATAATCCATTGTCTTCACAGGAAGTGTTTATCAATGTAAAATTAAAAATTACAGTAGGTCATTTGTTGCCTGACATTCCCAAGCATGCTTCTCAGGGAAACTGCCCAATGCACCTGTATGCTAGTTCTCTCCCATCCGGGTATCCTTTGTCACAGCTAACTGGATTTAGGATGGACCCCTGTTCTCATGGAAAGTTAGTTTGTAGTGATATGACCTAGCAGATAAAAAGAAAACAAAGCCAGTCAGATCTGATCATTGGGAATTCATATTGAAAGAAAATGATTTGCAAATTAGAAGTAGCAGAGACAGTGTTAAAATGAGTTACCTTATTTCTAAGATAAACTTAATGTTTTTTTACATCTTAACCTCTGAGTTAAGATTACATTTTATCAAGTAAAGAACAAGTTTGCATCAGAATCATCTGAAAGGCTTGATAAAACGTTACTGGGCCCCATCCCGTTTCTGATTCAAGATTGCCTTCAATGGGGCCTGCAAACTTGCATTTCTAACAATTTCCCAGGCAAGACCACAGTTTGAGAACTATTGATATATTTCTTCTCAGCATTTTCAGGCAGATGTGTGAAAACGTCTTGATGCAGGTAAGACAAAGAAAGCACCAATCAAAGCATCTCAGATTCAATGAAATACTGTATGAAATTAATTTGATAATACCTACTCAATTTTTGTAATTATTACAATTAAATATGTAAATAACAAGCATGTGAACATACCATACAGTTTTGCTTGTTTTCCTTTTTTTTAATTGTTACAGTCTGGTTTTATCTTTATAACCTATTTTAACAATTTTGTATTCTTTCATATTTTCCCCTATATTCATATGATCTCTATATAGTAGTATATGTTTAAAGATGTATTCATTGTTTTTCTTATAAAAACTGGGATAATATAAACATTTTTCAGCATTTTTTTTTTTTTTTTTTGGTCTCAGCACTAGCTGGTGAAAATCAATCCAAGCTGAAGTCAATTATATGATGGAACATTATTTAGTCATTCCCTTACTCTGTCAGTCCTGATCGGCTTGGTTATGCTATAGTAACAATTCCAAAATCTCAGAAGCTTACTCTCACCTAAAAGTTTTCTTTCTTTGGTCATGCTACATGTCCAAAAGAGGAAAGCAGGAGAGCTCTTCTCATCAGTTACTCAGCTACCCAGACTGATGAAGCTCTAGGTTGATACAAGCTTCCATGGCCATCACGGGGAAGGGAACCTGGTGAGCAGCCAAATGACTCTCAAAGTTTCTACCCAGACGTGGCACATCACTTCCACTCACACTGCAGTGGCCTAAGCTAGTTAAGCAACACCCCTAATTTCAAAAGGAACAAAGAAGTTCACTTTTACTGTATTTCCAGGAGGGGAATATTTTTTTAGCAGTTTAAGTGACTACCACACCTCTAATGGGCATTCACTTTGTTTCCAGTTTTTTGCAACCATGACCATATTTCCCTGTTTCTATTTCTTTATACACTGGTAGTTTTATTTCTTTGGAAGAGATGGCCAGGGGTTGCTGGATCAAAGATCATATGTAGTTTTAATTTTTACAGATGTTACTAGCTTGTTTTCGAAAAGAATATAAGAATTTACATTTTTTCCCCCCAGTTTATTAAAATACATTTTTTTCTACATCCCCAGCAGCAACAGGTATTAATAGCTCTTTTTAATTTTTCAAGTCTTGCGCATATAAAACTATTTTCATTATTAGTTTGATTTGCATTTCCCTGATCTCTAGTTTAAATTTGAGCATTTTTTAATTCATGACAGCTGTGACTACCATTTGTCCATTTTCCCATTGGATTGGTAGTTGTTTTTTTCTTTTATTAGTGTTTAAGCCTTCTGCATGTTACATTAGCATATATGCTATAAATGTATCTTTTCATAATCTAACATTTGTAGACTTTGTAGTGTATTTTCCATACCAAAATATTTTTATTATGTATTTTCTGAGTTTTCAATGTTGTTTAAGAGGTTCCTTCTTGACACATGAAAGTACAATTAGTCACATAGTTATTGCAAGACTTTTTTTTAAAAAACAAAAACAAACTGGAATTTATTTCTGTTTATGGCAAAAGATATAGTTATATACTTACAAATTTTATTTTCTTCAATATAGTCATTTGTGTCAGTATCATTTATTAAAAATCCTTTTTGGCATTAAAATGAATTTCCATCTTTGTTATAATTAAATTGTTACTAATATTTCTGAAATTTCTGTTAGTTTCTTTGATTGGTCTACTCATTACTTCATTATACCTGATAACTATCAGACATAGTGAAAGTTGTACCCAAAGGAAGTTTATAGATTTAAACACCTTCATATTAAGCTCAAAAATACAAAATGAAGGACTAAAACTTCATGTTAAAAAAACAAACAAACAAGGAACAGAACAATAAAATACATTTTTTAAAAAAAATTGGAAGAGGAAGTTAAGATAAAAATTAATGAACTAGAACTTCACCACGCTACCATACCCTGTAACAACAACAACAAAAAAACACAAATCTTTTTTTTTTTCTTTCTTTAAGATAAATTAGATAAACACTTGAGCCTGGTCAAGGAAAAAAACGAAAATAAAAAGGAGAAAGGAGACATATCATAGATACAGAAAGGATTTAAAATTGACTTTAACATTCAACTATTCCAGGGCTTAGAAATGGGTGGAAATCTTCAAATTCATTTATGAGGCCAGCATGTCTTTAATAAAAAATTCTAGTAAAGATGTTGAAAAGGAAAACTAAGGAATTATGTAATATATGCTTCAAGATTAATAAAATCTAAATAAAATATTGGCAATTAGAATCCAGTAAACAGCAAATAAATAATGCCCTATGACCAAGTTCAGGGATGTTCAATATCATAAAATATACTGGAATGTCAAAGATTAAAGGAGGAAGTTTATATGATCATGTGAAAAATTCAGTTATTCATAACACAATCTTTAAATGAGAATAAAGGTATTTATTAAAATATAGTATAGACTCTAACATCCTAGTAACAAATATATCAAATGGTGAAACACTTAACACCAATTAATATCAAGCTCTAGACAGGCTCCCACACTATTCAATGTTTTAGCACTTACAGCAAATGTACTAAGACAAGAAAATGAAAGAACTGGTATAATTTGGAAAATAAAAGAGTAGGTGATTATATAACTAGAAAACTTAGGAAACCTGTTTTAAAGAAGAAGACAGTTTGGTACATTGCCTGGATAAACACACAATGGGAATCTAGAAAATAAATTTAGGGGAAAAATATTCACAATAATGACCAAGAACTATAAACTACTTAGGAATGAATTTAACAAGAAAAGCATATGACCTGACTGAGAAAACGACACGATTTTATTGATGGCCCTAGAATAAGACCTGCAGGAATGGAAAGATATAATTACGTTCTTAGGTAGGAACGCATAATACTGTGAAAATGTTAATTCCTTCCTAATATTATGTAAGTATAATTCAGTTTTACATAATGCCACTAGTGTTTTAGATTTTAAAATCTCAAAAGCTTATATAAAAGAAAAACAGCCTGAGAGGAGCCCGGAAAAGATACCAGAATGTCTGACAAAGCCACTGTAAACAGATCAATACGGAATCTGAGGAGCAAGACAATAAAGTGAGGTCTATTCAAAGAAACAGAAGGAGGCAGCGGAAGACAGATGAGACCACATGTAAGAGACCCCCACAACACACAGCATGAGAAGAACCTGGCACATACTGAGGTAAACCAGTAATCCAGCTGTTCATTATTGCCCCTCCTCTACCTGCTGCTCATTTAGCTTGTGGGCTTCAGAATAAATTAATTGCTGTTTGTCATCTCTGCAGTATTTGAAGCTGTCATTAGCATATTGTAAGAGTCCTTTGGTTGTTTTTACCTTTAAGTTATCAGACACTTGGCTATAAATAGGATAACTACAGGACTCCTGGGAGAAATTATTCTCTAGTCATAGCACTGGTTATGATTTCCGCAAGTTGCCAAGTAACCTAAAAAGCCCAGGGCAACACAAGTTTCATGAACTGGAGACTCTGTCCTTTCTAGGATAGGCCATAGCTGTCAGACTTTTCTTGCCTGTGTCAGGTTTTTTGTCAGTGATACCACTGATAAATATATTTTAGGTTTTGTCCCCATAAAATCCAGTTGTCTGTACAGCTCCCTCCCTCGCCATCTTTCCCTCCCTGTCGCTCCACCCCCTTCCTCTCGCTCTCATACACACACACAACTGAAAAGTTTCGGGAAATAATTCTTACACTTTCTAAAGAGATGTATACTGATAATTTCTGCTTTATTCTTTTTTTAAAAAGTCCTTAAAATCTACTACATTGATAGTATTACCTACAGTTTGAATAACACTAAATTTTTAATATTACATACACAAATCTTAAACACACAAAAGTAACTTTTATCTAACAACAACTTGGATACGTTGATATATCCCTGTTGCATAAACTGTGACAACTATTTTTAAAATTCTCAATTTTTGGTTTTAAAAATATATCACACTTGTGCTCGCTTCGGCAGCACATATACTAAAAAAATATGTTTTATTTTTGGTTTTAAAAATATATCACACTTGTGCTCGCTTCGGCAGCACATATACTAAAAAAATTTCAAATGTTTTAGCATTGGTTTTACTTTTAAACATTTACTTTTTTCTTGCTCAAATGTATTTACAAACTTTTCTAGCATGTAACAAATTCAAGATTATATGTGAATGTATTCTTTTAAAAATATTTGTTCACATTATTTGTACATGGAATTGATAATATGCTCTTTATAAACCTCTTTTTAGTTAGCAAAATGCTTTTATTCTTGCATTATCTTATTTAGTCTTATTTGAAGATACTTGAGTTTTGAAAATTTTGGGGCATATATATTGAGGCAGATTATTTTGTAATTCTGTTATTATAATTATTATTGGCATGATCAAATGGGCATCAGTACATTTCTCTACAAACATTTGTTTTAAAATATCCGAAAGCAAAATTAGAATTTTTGATTATACCCAAAAATGACCTTAGACATTTTTATGAATTTGTTTGACTTAATTTAGTTTGGTTATCTTCACAATATTAATAAATATGCAAATGTAATATTTATTTCATATTAGGAATATATATTATTACTTTGGAAAAGCAAGTTTTCTCACAACAATTTTTTAAAAAAGACTTTTCTATTCAAGAATCATGCCATTCATTTTAATCTGACTCTTCTATGAGAAAGTAACTAAAAATTCAGAAAATTAAAAAAATACTGAAACTCTCAACTAGATAGAGCATTTTTAAAATATAAGCTTCTATCTGAAGTATAATATTTACAGAAAAAGTATACAGATCATGCATGAATATATATACCTCGACGAATTATTGCCAAGTAAACCCACCTGTATAACCACTGCCCAGGTTAAAAAAATAGAACATTACCAGCATCTTAGAAGCCTTCCACATGTCTCTTCTTCATCTACTAACACTTTTTAATATATTGTTTTGAATAACTAATTAGTACGATAGATTAGACTATTTAGATTATTGTTCAGCAAACATTCACTACCCACGAGTACACCCTTATCCATGATAAGATCCTTCATACTGCTAGGCTTGGGGGCCTGACTTCCTTTGACCAATGGAATGTGGGCAGAAGTAGCAGCATGCCAATTCTGAGCCTACGCTTTAGGAGACATAGCATGTTTCTGACCTCTGCCACAAGAAGAACATACCCCAGGTATTACTGGGCCTTCATCCTGAACCCCAGGATGAGACACATATAACATACATGAATTTACCAACAGCCTGAATTAGAGGTACCTGCAGGGACCTATTTTTGCCAGGGAGAAAAATAAATGGTTTTTGTTATTGCCATTGAGATTTTAAAAGCTACACAGCAAAGGCTGACTATATAATATAATAATAATTTGGTAAATCTCAATAAACTCTATGTAAAGGAAGTCAGGTCATTACTCTGTGAATCCATTTAATGCTTTGTACACTTCAAACTTATGTTTATTAACTTAGTAGGGTAATATTTAACTCTGCCATGTATTTTATTAGACACTTCCTGGTCAGTGATTACTTGATACTTCCTTGATCTATTTCAAGAAACTACTATTTTGAAGGAAAGGAAATGAGCCACTACCAATCTTTTCATTTATTTAACAAACATTTTTTTCTGAAGAATATTGTGTATCACTGATTTGTTTAAATAGTACTTCCCAAACCCAGTCTTATCCTGTTTTTTAATATTATATACATAGTATTTTTTTGTATTACATAGTATTAACTTGGAATATTTCATTCATACTTGAGAGAAGATACAACTTTTCATATTATACAATTTTTATATTTTTTGTAAGATAGCAACATCACAGAATGTTTAACATATATGACATTGAAGGATAATTAGTGAAAATAAAAATAAGTTGTGAAAGAAAATTCATTTTTTAGAAAAATGAGATAAAATGTACACTGTATATAAATTCTTTATAAATATTCAATCACCCGTGGAATAGTGATTTAAATTTGAATTCATATTCCCATGGAGAATTGGGCAAATCCCCTTCTTTTCTGTAACAAAATTCTAAAATGTTCTCAAAATATTCAGTTCTGAAGGCCCTTCTCTATCAAGAGTATGGACCTGGCAAAGCTCAAGTTCATTGAGCTCAGTTCCATTCCACAAACATATGCTGAGTGCTTGCCTTTTATGTCCCAGCTGACTCTAGATGTCCAAAGACAGAGCTCACAGATATGTAAATAAAAACATTCAATAATAAGGAAGTGTGTTAATAATAGAGATGTGTACAGGATTTTTCAGTGGATATTAAATCCAGTTCTGAGGGTTGGATCATATTTATGATATTAGTATCTAAATAAGGATTAAACAATTACTGAAAATGATTAACTTTAACTTATAATCAATTTTGGATTAATTTATAAAAATATAACTTTGCAGATTTCAAACATCATTAATTTCTGGTATATTTTCTAGACTATTTATATAGGCTGTAGAGAACTGACCTTTCCAAATTGTGTCTCTGAATTTTTTATGCAAGTTATCTATTTATAAATGCATATTTATGGTTTCCTTTCTTAAAATTAATTCAAGTTTGTTTTTCTATTTCACAGAGCTTCCTTAAATTTTATATTTGATTTTCAAAATTAAATAATATCCATAAATTTGTGTAATCATTTATTCATAATATGCAACAAAAATAGATATTCAATTACTTTTCTTATTGTATTCCTGGAAGTGGTATAGGGATGGCAGGAAGACTTCTCTAGACTAAGAAAAATGTTTAGAAGTTATGTTTATATAAATTTCTATGAATTTTATTAAAATCAGATTTCATCAAAACTGCACATAAAAGGCAATTCTATAATTGATTTCTCATATTAATCTCTGTGAAACAAAGAGATTACAAAGATAATTTCTAAAACAAAACTAATTTCAAATGTTTTAGCATTGGTTTTACTTTTGAACATTTACTTTTTTCTTGCTCAAATGTATTTACAAACTTTTCTAGCATGTAACAAATTCAAGATTATATGTGAATGTATTCTTTTAAAAATATTTGTTCACATTATTTGTACATGGGATTGATAATATGCTCTTTATAAACCTCTTTTTAGTTAGCAAAATGCTTTTATTCTTGCATTATCTTATTTAGTCTTTTCCCTAAGGAGGCGGTATTATTATCATTGCTATTTTATTGATGAGTAAATTGAGTCTCAGGGAGATTAAGTGACTTATACTGGTTACAGGCCTGGACACTCAGGCCTGGAACCCGGTTCCTCCTCACACTATTCGCTTCATGTTAAATAAGTCTTAATATAATTCTGCACGTCTAGCATGGCCTTCACTCATTTGCTTTCTTTTCATTTCTCCAACATGGTTAGGTTACACTTGACCCATACAACTCTGAAAAAATAATCAAGACTCCTCTGCCCTTCTTCAAATTACTGCACTGAAGCTGAAAAATCATAGGATATGACAAATTAGATGAAAGATTATTTTAAAGACATTTGACAGTTCCATTAAATTCTTTGAGGTGATGATCTTTGCTTACACTTGTGCTATTGTTTCCGTTTTAATTATAATGACACTAGATCAATTCAGGGAAAACTAAATGGAAGTTTAAATAAGAAACACTATAGTTACAGAAATTTCCAGGAGCTAGAGGAATAAGAGATGTACAGTGATCTAGTTAAAGAATTAAAAAAAAAAAAAAAAAAATATATATATATATATATATATATATATATATAAATATATATATATATATATGTAAATGACATTTTAGCTTTAATTTTAGTCCTTTATATTGAAAATATTTCTAAAACAAATTGCCTACTTTCTTTCTAGAGTAAGTTCAGGAATGATATTTAAAACATCACTCTGTATTTTTAAAGAAATGATTTACGATTTTACAGTGATTACACTAAACATTAGTTTTTCTTGATGATATATGGGAAATGCAGATGTTGATGGTTTATGAGGATGAACTAACATATACCCTAAGGAAAAAAATCCTAAGACTATCTCTTTAGGGGGCCACTTATTTCCTGTAATTTATTTTCCTAAAAATTGCGGATAATTACCATTAGGGCAAACTTGCTAATAACTGAGGCAATGATAAAAACTTCCTTTAGAAGTTATAATGTAAATATTCACTTCTTTATTCATTAAGTAAATACTTGAGCACCTACTCATTCCTCTTTTGTAAGATGGGGATAATAATAGAACTTTTCTGTTATCAATTGGGGTTCTTGGTTGAAGGTAACAGAAACAAACTGGCTAAATTATGCAGAAAAAGAATGTATTGGCAAAATATCATGTAGTTCACAGAATCACTGGGGATGGTGAAGAATGAGGTGTGTAAAATGTGCAGGGCTATCGTTTACGATGTCACTGTTGGCATTGTTACAACCAGACCTTGGTTACTACAATTATCCACACCACTGAATTATCTCTCTCTATCTCTGCATCTTTGTATTACTTTGTACAGATTCCAAGTTTCAGGTGAGACCATCCAATTGACTTAACCTAGGTCTCATGCCATGGATATTCCTTAGTTGCCAGATCGTGGGTAGAACTTTGGCCAAATTCACTTTCCAAAGTGTGAGGTGGACCCTGCTCCCAACAATTCTCAAAATTAAGTATTTCCCACAAATAGAATGGGAGTTCAGAAATAGGACAAAGAACAAATGCTCACCACATTACCTCATAGGGCTGTGAACATTTAATGGGATTATTTGTGTAAAGTGTTTAGGACAGTGCTGGCACATAGTAAGGATTCAATAAATTTCAGCACTGTTATTCTTATTAATTCAATGATACAGGCAATGTGCTAATCATTAGGGATAAAAAAATAATAGGGCAGAATTTCTCTTTAAAAAGTTAAGTATTTCAGAGAGTTGTAATAAGTGCTACAATATAGTATAGATATGAAGTGGGTGCTCTGCAGAATAGGGAAAAGAAAAAACAATTCTGCCAGAGTCAGGACAGAGAAAATAATAGACTGAGTTTCTAAGACGGAGAGGAGCACTATGGAAGGCATGTTTGAATTCCTATGATGTGGGTAGGTTCAGGGTTGTGAAGGATTCTGTATCCCACATAAATGAGATTTAATTGACCTGAAAGTAACCACGACTTAGTATAGGGGGTGACATAATCAGATTTGGGGAGAAGGGGGAACCTCTCTAGGAGTGGTGAAAGAATGAACTAGAATGAGCAGAGGCAATGTCAAGAGTTCAGATAAAAGAAAACGATGGCCTGCTCTAAGGGAAGATGAAGAGTAAGATATCAATTTAGAAATAACTTATGACATAGAATGAACTGAATTCAGTGACTCCAAAATGAGGAGGAAGGGAAGGAGTCCCGAGTGACATAAAAGCCACAACTTCTTGAGAATAGTGGCTGGTAATGCCATCATTATAATAGGGTCTGTTGGCAAGGGAATCATGAGGCAGTTGGGAGGGAAAAGAGAATGTGTTTTTGGGATGTTCAGCCTGCCTTACTTTAGGAGTTGGTAAAACAGTTGCAATTGAAGCCGTTAAAGTAGGTATCAGCCAGGGAGAGTGTAGAGACTCTTTAAATACTTATGATATAGATTCCTATAAAAATGAAGGAACAAAATCAGAGAATTTTGCATATGGTTTCAGAGGGGGGCTCTTGGAATCCCCATCTATATTATAATAGGATCCATGGATCTCAGCTTAAGAATCCCTGGGATAGCACAAGGAGACTCTGGGAAGAGTCTTACAACTATTTAATAGGTGAGAACAAAATTGAAAAATTTACAAATGTAAATATGGAATAAATTGTTAAGATGAGTTCTGGCAGCAAATATGACACAGTCGCATCTACCATGATTAACAACAGTATATGCAATTTCCTAGAATTGTCAATTCTCTTGCTGTTTGTTTATCCATCTGTCCCATTTAATAATAATAAAATAATAATAATAATAATAATAATAATAACAACAACAGGCACTGTTTAATGAGTGCCTAACATGTGAATGTCATCATGCTTGACAGTTGGGACACAAAGACAAACAAGTCCCCTACTTTGCTCTCAAGGAGCTTACAGTTCAGTTGGGGGATACTTGTAAGTAAACAAGAGTAGCATTAGTGAAATAAGTGTTGGAAGAATTATGTGTAATGGGTGCTAAGAGAGATAGGAAAGAGCACCAAATTGCACCTAAGTTTTGGAATACGGGAGTTAGGGAAAATTTCTTGGAGGGGACAAATAGACTTTGTTATGAAGGATTAACTGAATTTAGCTGGGCAACAGTCCAACGTAATAGTAAAACTGTCTGTTCTGGACACCCAGGCACATCAGACTGGCTTAAATATCAAGTACAAGAAATGGAGAAGGGCAGTGGGTAGAAATGAGATTGGACAGGTAAGCAGGGCTAAAACAATGGTTCAAAACGCAAATGATTCTAAAGACAGGCCGGTGACATTGTGTGAGCTTTATGGGGTATAGGGCAATAACGAACTGGACAATGATGAAAAGGCATTCAAATTTAGTAGACTTTTTAACCAGAGGTCCCTACTGTACTAACTAAACAAAAACAATTGAAGGATCATATACAACGTCTTAAGGAGTTTAGACTTTTTACTAAGGGCAGTGGAGTGCCACTATAGTAGTTTAAAAAGAGGAGTATATATTCATACTTTTATTGTATAAAATATAAACCTGGTGGCACTGTAGAGACTGTATTAAAAGGGGACAAGATTGCAGCCTGGAAAACTGGTTAGGTGGCTAAAACAGTATACAACACCTGAAATGGTGGCCCGAACAAGATAATGGTAGTGGCTAGCAAGAGGAATTGGACACCTCAGAGAAATATGGAACTAGAAGCAAAGGGACTCAGTAATGGAGTGAAAGTGGAGGACAAAGGAGAGGGAAAAATTGCAAATCATTACTTATAATAAACTGTATCAGCTTCTCTTTTGTCTGTTAAAGCTTTTAAATCTTAAATCCAAAATGAAGTCAAAGCATTAAACTTTCTTTTCTCTTTGTTTCCTCTTTCTTTTCTCTTTATTTTTAATTTGTTTTGAAATCTAGTTTGATATACTTAAGATTTACCTCCTGGCAATCTGGAATTAAATTCTGAGATTGCTATAAATTATTTCCTTTCTTGCTTTCTCTTCCTCTTTTGTACTTCCCTATTTGATTAATATTTTTTCAGTTGTAGGCTAAAATATCTCATCATAACGTAGCTTTTCCACCAAGAGAACTGTGGAACATCTGACTATCCGAAACTTGTCTCCTATCAGAATCATGTATATTTCCGGAAGTTTTCTAGTTGCTACTCAGAAATGTTGCAGAAAAAAAAACAACAACATATAATTCTTACGTATAGGTACCTAGCTTTTTCCAGCGGGGACATTTAGCATTACTGTTTCATTTTCTTAAAAGATGCTTCTTTTTGTCGTAAAGGCAATGTACGTTTTCATCATATAATTCAATTTTGCATAGCTACTTCACATTTCATTTTCAAATATGACTCACAGGTATGTCACTTACAGAAACAGTCAGATGTAAACAATAGAGAAGATGGGACTTTAATAAGTAAATGGGGAGGCAACCGGGGCCAAAGACATGCAAAATTTTCCTCTCAAATCCCCTGCTCCAAAAAGCAAACTAGCCAGTATGTTGCTCAGGAAAGTTACTCTCTTCATCGGGCAGCCCAGCTCACGCCGACCTGGACTGTAGCCGAGTTTGCTGTGGTTCTACCCTCCGCAGCAACACTGCCTCGCTCCCGGCCGCCCTCTTAAACAAGTCGGGGTCCTCGCCCCTTCCCTGCACAACTTTCTCCCTCCTTGATCTGATTCTAGCTGTGGCCGCACTGCACAGTCCCTGCATCCAGTCCGGAGAGGACTCGCTGCAAACAGTAACGACTGTGAAGAAGGCCGTCTCGCCAGGGGAGGAACAAGGACGCTGGGCTAGGCCACCGGCGGCCCCTCTCCGCGCGCAGCGCCCACCCCAAGCCCGGAGGCTCCGCGCGGCGGTCCCGGGCGAGCGGAGGGCGGGGCGCCCCGGGCCCTGACAGCCCCTCCCGCAACGCGCCCCCGCGCCCCGGACTCCCGGCCCGCCCCGGCCCGCGGCGCCCCCGCCCCCTCGGGCGCTCCGTAGCAGTGACGTGCGCGCTGCAGGGCCGGGGACTCGGTGTGGCACCGGCCGGCGGGCGGAGACGGACCCGGGATCTGTCCGAGCAGGAAGCAAGTAGGAGCCAGTCGCCGCCGCCTCCCTGTGCCTGTGCTCGTCCGCGTCGTCGCCCTCTTCCCTCACCCCAGCACCTCACCCCGCCCTCAAGCCTCACCTGCGGCAGGTAGCCCCGCCACCGCGCACCTGCCTTCGCGTCCGCGCCGGTGAGTGTCCCGGAGCCCCTGTTGCGGGGCATCAGCGCCGGGCCTCGCTTCCCCCGGCCCGGCCCTGCTTCGAGGCCTCTTCCGGCCGCCCAGGTGGCCCACGGCTTGTTTCACCTCCGAGGACGCCGGTGGGTGAAGTAGGTGATGGGTGGGCCCAGGCGGCGGTTCGCCGTAGCGCAGGGCTGGTTCTCATTTCTACCGGACAATGAGAGTCTCCTTTCATGGGTTTATCAGCACCTAGATACCTTTGTGTGTCCTCTCTGGCTCCCAGGTAGAGGCAGAGCACTCAGGTGTCCATCTCTAACTTGGACACTTTGTGATAGTTTCGTCTTTCGTAAACAAGCTTAAAATTCAGTGCAGGAATAGTGCCGTTTGTTCTGGGATGCGAGGATCAGCTGCTACCACTAATAGTTTAATCGTGTAGGAGACCGGGTTCGGATTGCCTGGAATTGTAGTCTTAGTCTTTAGGGGGATCCGGTGCTTTGAGTACGTTAATTTGTGTATCTGTTACTGAACAGTACCTTTTTATATTTGTTAATTTCCAAGAACGCCTTACTACTATTAAAACATTCAAATTTGGGGATTTTAAGTAGGAAATCATTTGATAAGGTATCACTTAGAACATCCGTCTCAGAAATATTTCCATTCAGTTTCAGAAAACATGTTACATTTTATCTGGCATAAAATTTGTGGTGGAGGGACGCTTCAGTTCGAATCTACAGCTATTCCTCAGAACTAGGAGCACTGCCCCCACTTAATAGACGGCTGTGCATGCTAAACAAAAGTTTCATTTGCTGTTACACGGTCTTGTGGGTGTAGACATAGTATATCTAAACAGTCAGGGTTTATGAGTTTTAAAAACTAATATTCTTAAGATTTAGCTGACACTATTTACACCATAAAATGTGGATCTTGAACTTGGGCTGGTAATAGTCATGGTACAAAGGTTGGCAGCAGAAGGCATTTCTGTACAAATTAACTCAACTTCACAGATGTCGAGTTGTGGTTTTCCAATTGGAAATTGTTTAGTGAAAAAATTACCTTGGTGTCTTTTATCATTCATTTTAGAAACACCATAGATTGGGCTATAGCCAGAGCTTAAACAATGCAACTGTTCAAAATAACTAATTGACTTTTAAATATCCAGCTCATTTTGAGTATTTTTAGTTGCACAGGAATTACATGCACAGTGGTAAACAGAAGTCATTTTAGTTTTATGCAGATTTGCCTGTTGCATTTGTATGTTCTCTGTGACATGCTATTTATTGTTCTCCCAGCAGTTTGCATTTCATTTTTGTTTTCAAAAACTAATTTTAAAAGGGAGTAACAGAAGTGATGAGCTACTTTAAGATTATCGTAATTAAAAAGTTTATACACTATATAAAACTATATAACATATTCTTCATTAGTGAGTACAGATATGAGTAAGAAAAATGTAATGAACGGTTGCAATATTTAATGTAAATTAATGCAAAGTATTAAAAACATCATAAATCATAACCCATGCGGCTTATCCAAAATGGATTTTTTTCTTTCTGTTTATGTTTATGTGATCAAGTTTTAAAATAACAGTGGCCAGGAAATCTGAGAGAGGCTGAAAGCTCTTTTCTCATCCTGTTGTGACTTTGCCTGGAGACTGTGGTGTATCATGTAGCCCATTGTTTAGATAACTGGGCTGTCTCTGGGTTATAAAATACAGCTTTCTTCAGGAAGTTTTAAAACTTTGACCATGTAAGGTTTGATTAAATATAAGCACCCCAAACATTTTTTAAAAAACTAACCAATTTTCACTATCTGTTTTTAATTGAAGCTCCATCTTTGATATACAAAATGTCAGTTTTAAAAAGATTTCTAAATTTTGTGAATTTTTCATTTCTCTATATTAAAACATTGTAAGCAAAAGATTGAAAAGAGTATTACAACTGTAGTAAATTTCATACAATTTAATTGTGATCCCCATAATGAGATACTTCATAATAATTTGTGAACTGGCCCTGTAGTAGTATAAAACCTTTGCCCGTTTATTAGGCATGTGCCTTAATCAGAACACTGAGGGACTTGATCTACAAAACATTTTTGAGGTTGGTGGTCTTGTTCTTTGACACATGAGGGCAATTTAGGTTTAGAGAATTAAATAGTTGCTCAAGGTCATGTACCTCCAGAAGAACACAGTCTGGATTCACACCCAAGTCTTCTGACCTTGAACCCCCTCTCCTTTCCACCAGACCAGATGATTTGATCTCAATTCACTTGGTAGACTTCAAGTAAACCTGCACAACTGGTATTGTGTTAAAAAATGTAGTTTGAGGTCTGAAGAAGGCACCCAAGAGTGAGGATGAGGTAGGCCATGAATGTGGTTCTGGGACTAATTTTGAGTTCTTCACGTTGTTTCATTCTTCAGATGACAGCCTTGAACAAGTGGTAGGATCTTGCTTTATCCTTTCTATTGTAAATTTCAGAATATACATATTGTCTACTTTTCATTTTGATGGGTTTATAGGAACTAGAAGTAGTTTGTAATGTAGCACTGGTTTTCATTGTAGCTAAAACGGGTAGTATAATGTTACTAGTTAGGATAGAACTTTAAAATTGTTCCTCAAATAAGATAGATTGTTGCCCATAAATGCAGTAGGTGTCTTTTACATACTGTGTAACTCTGTAATCCCAAGGGGAAAATAGACTTGTTTTCCGATTATGATTAAATTGTCACCTGTATTATTTGGACAGTTTCTTTTTAATGGCCCGTGTTTATTTCAGGAATGTCCCTTGAGCTATAATAGAAAGGACCAAAATGAGCACACAAAGTCTATCTTTTGTAACAAAGTAGGAGTCATTTCAGCAGTAGAATGTAGTTGGGTAAATGAGCAGAAAAATGATAGAAAGGCTGAGGTGGGTGACTACTTTTACAGGTGTTTCATTGTTTGGTTTGAATTATTAGGAATTTTTCATCTTAAGAATACTCAACTGTATCTGAATATCTCAAGGATATTCAACTGTAAATACAAAACCATCATCCAGGAGCTTAATATAAATTATTAATGAATTATCTGTAAGACACGTGTGTGTGTAATCAAGAACTAGCTACAGTTAAATAAGCTTAAATTTTATTTTTGAAGCATAGAATGTTCAGAGAAAGCAGGATGTTTGCATATAAAAGTTATGCTTTCATTTGACAAATTTAGTGGACTCTTAATGATCTTAAGATATAAGTATTAGACTATCTTCCTATTTACAAAAATTCAAAAGGAAACTTTTTCTGAGTGTTACAGGAGTGACATAATGGCTTGAGAAATGACAAGTCCACCAAAAGTCGTTTCTCAGTTCTGAAGCATGGAAGTCAAACCAGAAGAACAAATCTGGCATCTTTAGAAATCTTACTAGTGTTAAAGAGAGGGGAAGTCTTGCTATGCAGAAAGCATGTCTCCAGTGAAACCAAAATACTGAAGTACATTCCTCGGGTGATATTCACGTAGGTTAATATTCACATCCACGCTGAGTAATGTGCACAAAGGAAGGTGGTGCCCTGGCAAAACCACAGGCATCTATTAGGTATGTTACGTCACTTGTTATTTTATGGGAAAGTAATCTGCTGCTTAACCTTTACAAGGTAAGGTATTGCATATAGCAGAATTCTAAAATTTCTATTTTATGTGGCTGAGCATCTTTTTTTTTTTAAGGGTTTTTCTTTTTTTAAAAATTTTATTGGGGAATATTGGGGAACAGTGTGTTTCTCCAGGGCCCATCAGCTCCAAATCGTCATCCTTCAAACTAGTTGTGGAGGGCGCAGCTTAGCTCCAAGTCCTGTTGCCCTTCTCAGTCTTTAGTTGCAGGGGGCGCAGCCCAACATCCCATGAGGGAATTGAACTGGCAACCTTGTTGAGAGCTTGCGCTCTAACCAACTGAGCCATCCAGCCGCCCCACTTTAAAAACGAGTACTATATACAGCCTGCTTACTGTGTTTGTAGTATGGCTGTAGGTGGGAACTGGATCTTCCTGGTGCTGGCTGATCTTTGGATCTGAGGAATAGGAGTGGCAGAGACATAAAAAGAAAGAAAATGGAAACATTCATTTAAAATCTGAAGATGTTTATGTCAGAGGTTATATGGTTCTTAATTTTTTTGGAGATCACTATATGTACATTTGGTCCTTGATGGAGTAGATGTGGTAAGCTTATTCCTATACTGCAGATGAGAAAACAGAGACAGAAAAATTAAGTACTTGTTCACAGTCACATATGTAGCTGCTTAGAAGCGTAGCTGAGAATGGAACTTCTGTCTGTGCGTGTTCCCATAGTAGATCCCCTCCTCCCCCAGTTCTCTTTCTGCTAAATGTTAGTTAGGGTTAACCTCTTAGCAATGACTTACTTCATTTTATGGCTTCAATTCGGATGGTTCAGGAAATTCTGGACAGTCAGGGTCACTACAGTGATAATTGCTAAATTTGTTTTTGATGTATGATAGAAGATGAGCATGATGTATTATTAGGGAACCACTTTAACATTTTTAATAGATTAATGGTGCCGTGGTTGGTAATTAACTTTTCTAGTTGGAGAGTTTTTAAAGTCAGCAATCAGTTAAAAAGAAAGAAGAAAAATACTCTGGGGGGAGTTTGAAAATAACTTACAAGTTGTTGGCACATTGGTCTGATGATTATGCCTGTTTTTATAAAGACTTGCTAATGAGCTACCGTGTGCCTGTGTTGGTACCCTTATATTTTCATTTAACAAACATTTGAGTATCTATCATGGGCTGGGCACTGCTTGAAGTGCTGACAGTACAGTGACAAGACGAAGTCCCTGTACTGAGTGACATTTCACTGCTGTTTTGAATGAAGTTAATTATAGACTCTTTATACTAGTATGTCATCAACAGGGTGACTCGAGTGGGGAAATAGACAGTTGTCAAAGTGGTACAATTTGAGGGATACTAAAAGACTCATTTGCTCTGAAATATTCAACTCATGGCCTTCAGTCCGTTGAGTTACAGCTCTGTTACCAGTCTACGCATGATCAATAAGGGTACGTTCTATCTTTTCTCACAGTCTCGAGAAACGGCTGAGAGAAAATAAATTGTACCTAGGACTGGTATGTTGGGTTTTGTAAGAGAGATGGTTGGCCAAGTAGAGTTTTAATAGCTGTTGTTTAATGAGCTCTTGCTATGTATCAGGTACTATGTCAAGCAAGTACTTTAACCCATTAGCTCAGTTAATCACTATGTCACTTCAGTGCACTTAGCATTGTCACCCTCATGATACAGATTAGGTAACTGAGGCATAGAGAGGTTAAAATTGCTCAAGCTCACAGACAGTATTTGGTGGAGCTGGAATTTGGAGCCTTTATAGTACTTAGCACGTAGTAGGTCTTCATGTGGAAAGAGTGCTGATACACACACACACACACACACACACACACACACACTTGTGATATTCTACCAGTATGTGGTGGCACATCAAGTAGGTGAAAGGCCTTGGTGAGTGAGTGATGGATGGGGAAAGAGAGCTTGTTGGGTGAGTGGTGGGAGTTGGGGGGAGGGAGGGGACAGGGAGGGTTAGTGCTTGCTTAGCGGCTTGGCCCTCAGCCTTAAATCCTCTTTAAATACACAGATGCTGCTTATCCAGCAAGCAATGTAATCCTGGCTTTGCCACTCATTACCTTTGGTCAGATAACTTAGTTTCTGTGGGCTTCGGTTTTCTCATATATAAAATGAAGGCAACAATATTACCTGCCTGGTGTGGCTCTTGTGAGGGCTGAATTAGATAGTATATGTGAAGCACATATCACAGTGGCATTTAGTGTGCATTATTATTATTATTATTATTACTGTGGTTCTTCTTTTTTCTGTTTTGCTATGGTTAATGTGAAATGTGTATCCAAAAGGAAAAAGGCAACATACTGGAGATTTTTAAGTTGGCTAGAATCTTGAAGTTGGCTAGTTTTAAATAATTCTGAAATTTAGGTGTGCATCAGAATTACCTGGGAACTAGTAAAAACATATGTCAGGGTAGTGTGAGTGGGGCTTGGGTATTCGCATTTTAACAATTGTCTGGGTTGATTTACTTGCACACCAAAATTTGAGAACCATTGGTTTAAACCTTTTTTCCGTCCTGTGTTTCGGGAGGGCTTCAACAATAACAACAAAAAAATGGTTTGGATTAACCAGGCAGGGTATGGTAGAGGGAAGTTAGTTATATTTAATTTTTAAACAATTACACAAAAGCAATAATATGTAAGTAATGCTTATATAGATCTTAAGGCCTTATAAAACTTTTACATTGGATTTCATTAGATAGTGGACTGTATTTGAATAACCAGATTTG
The DNA here is from genome assembly GCF_036562045.2 of Rhinolophus sinicus. NCBI lineage: Eukaryota > Metazoa > Chordata > Mammalia > Chiroptera > Rhinolophidae > Rhinolophus > Rhinolophus sinicus. The sequence continues at coordinate 113,357,433 of NC_133755.1, forward strand.
GTATTGTTAGCCAAATCAGGTAAGGCCCCAGCAGGAAAAGAGATTTCATCCTTGATGTCCCAAAATGAAGAGAGTATAGAGGTTAGGGAACAAACAAGGGATGGTGAAGCACCTAGGGAATAGTAACTTTGAAACGCCCTTAATTCCCCAGAGATTACCAGAGCAGAGAGCTGGCTTTGTGGTGAGGGCCCATGGGAGCTGTGGCTTTGAGGGAGGTAGGCAGGGAGGGAAGGGAAGTTCCCTGACTTCTCCCTCTGCTTTAGGTTTCTGCCAATGACTTCCATTTCTAGAACCCAACTAGGGAGCCTGGGTCATGATCTATGCAGAAGGCTTGTTGTTACCCCGCCACTCCCCCCTCCCCCCCAACTGCAGGAGCAGAGCAGAGAAGGGCTTGGGGATGCAGTGAAGACAGTGGAGAATAATTAGGGCATTGATTGTAACTTTTGGGAATTTGTCGCATTTCCTTGGTGCATATAAACAAACTTTTAGCATTGTGATATACCTGCAAAATGCTTGAGACTACTTCTACATGCTTTTAGAAAAGTTTATTCACTTTCTCATTTAATTGAACAATTATTTTAGGAACTTTTGGTGATTCATATAACCCCATGAGAACCATCATTTAGATTTGTTAACCCAGAGCACTTTTATTAATATATTGCTAGTTCTTACAGTTTTCTTAAATTTTCTTTATTAGGTAGTCTTGGTTTGATAGAATAAATGTTTTTCATTAAAAAAATCTTGTAATGACTGCATTTAAAAAATTTTGGCAAGGGCAGTCCTTTGCCTTCTGGAATTTATACTCTGTATTCACCTGGACTCTTGATAGCAAAAACACCAGAACACAAGTTTAATGTATAACAGTCCATAGAAGTAAGACTATTACGAAATAATTGTTCTTCCTCCCCCAGTCCTTTTTAAGACACATTAAATTTCTGTATAAATCTGTTGAAGTTTTCTTTTATTCAGTTGTCTTTAGCTAATGCTAATTTTACCTAGTTAATCTGAATTCTGGTTAAAAGTCTAAATCCATGCCCTTTATTTTGGACAGATTCCTGAAGATTACTAAAGATTTACTCCTTAAAGAGATGATATGAAGGTCCCTAGTATATGAGCAGTACTCCCTCCAAAACAGTTAGATTATGGTCTGTCTTCTTCATTCTTTTCTTGAGGGTTCCAAAGAAAAAGAAGTACAAGATTTTATTCAGATTAAGCAGCAGCTAGACTGGGTCTTATTCAAAGCTTCCAGAAAAGGAAAAACCATATTGTTTGGGGTTGAGCAAATTAATCAAATAACAAACACTGGGCTATGAGACTGGACCATCCGAATAAAGTACACTTGTAGATGTACATGTTAGAATTGGGTCATTTTTTTTTTTTTTTTTGAACAAGTATGTTTCTCATCTTGTCATTAAAGAGTATGGTGAAAAAAACAGGTTTGGAGTAAACTAAGGTTTTTATTTTGGGCAGCAAAATTATACTCAGAGACTGATTTTGTCTTTGCCAGCAATTTATTTAACACAAGTTCACTGCGAATTTCATAAGTCAATAGCATCTCTTTTTAAAAAAATTAATGTACAGTTGATATAAATATATTAATTTTCTGGTGTGCAAGAAATGATTCGACATTTATATACCTTACGATCACCACACTGTCTCGTAACCATCTGTCCCTGTACAGTTACAGCAATATTATTGACTATATTCCCTATACTGTATATTGCATCCCTGTGACTTATTAGGATTATGTCTCTTAGTTTAAGTCAGTAAAGAAATAATGTGCTCCAAAGCAATAGCAGATTAATTACGCTGTTGTTCCAGGCAAGGGGAGATGAAAGGAATAAAGTCCAAATTTAGATGAAGTGTACGTTTTTATATGAGTAGGCACTCAGGAAAGACTGCTTGGCTAATTGAGAACTGACACCCAGCTGCTCTTGTTGCTAGAGCACGTTGCTAGGGAACCATTCTCAGGTGTTGATGGGCAGGATGATTTTTGCAGGGGCTGCTTCTTGGCTTTTGTCACTGTGTAGGAGGAGTTACCTCACCAACACTGCAGGAGCTAATGCCCCCGTGGTCTTCAGAGAGCTATTTAGGTCAGCAAAGTGTCACCTTGCCTGCACCCAAATTCTCGAATAGTCCTCACACTCTCAGTGTAGTCTAAATGTCCCTTTGCGATAGTTGCTTCTCCACTTGTTGTTATTCATAAGCCCCCATCAGGGGCCCCTCAGTAGCTGACCTATTGAGTGCTTACCAATGACAAGAGAAGATGACATCCTGTCACAGCTTACTTCATTCTTCTATCAAAACAATTTCTAAAAACAACCTTTTTTTTGGCTTGTCATAAACAAGTGAATTAAAACAACTTTACTTCAATCATAAAAAAATGAATTTGAAATCATATCAAACTCCTACATAGCAACCAAATAGAGCCTATGCTTGGAAATTGTACATTTAGATATTTTCTCTGTAAGTGGACTTTTTTCTAAGGAGAGATTTCAAACTTTTGTGGTATCTTCTAAAAACATATTGTTCGTTTCGATTGGACACTGATAGAATTAGTATCCCGCAGGAGAGCATTGAGGCTGTTGGTTTTTCCATGTTATGCTCTTTGAATTTCCTTGATTTGAGGATTGAGTTATTCCAGAGAGAACTTGCTCTGGTTCCTTGTTATTTTTTTTTCTAAAATTAGATGAAGCAGCTGTGTTTTGGTTTGTGGGCATGTTTTTCTGTCTGCTATCCTTTTGGGATTTGGGGGAAGAACAAAGTGTATGCATATGTATATGTTTTGAAGAGAAATGTATTTGCATCTCTTTTTTTCCTGTCTATCCCTGTCGACTTGAAAGTGAGAAGAGCAAGATGATTTGTGCATCGATTATGCTTGTGCTTGAGGTCTCAAATAAATCTATGGGTTGTGTCGGCCATTGAGATGATGGAGACAGTAGTTGAGTGGAAAGTATAAAGCTAGTCATCGTGTACTCAGGCTAATTGAGGAGGTTTATATCAGTTTGAGAAAAAATTTCTATCAGGTGTGGTAGGGAAGGGAGAAGAGGAAGGGAAGGGAATGAATTTGAACACATGACCAGATTTCACTACAGGTGTTTTAGAAATACTGGTTTCTAATACTTATTTCAGTCAGAATTTTTTATTTCTTTTTTTCCCCCCCTTCTTCCACCTGTACCCTCCCACCCTCCCCACCACCCTCAGTTCAAGCAGTTTTTTCTCTGTCTAGTTGTGTAGGATACAGCTCCCTGGCCCATGCTGGTGTTATGAGCCTTGCACTCCCCCGCTGAGGCAGTCGGTCACTGGTCGTCAGTCAGCTGCTCACAGCGGCTCACGGGTAGCTCTCACTGGCTGCCGGCAGCTCGTGATGGCTGCCGGCCACTCGGCAGCTCACACCGACCTCCGGCTGCTCACAGCAGCTCAGCTCCAGGGAGAGCCATTGTTCATAATCTTAGCTGTAGAGGGCGCAGCTCACTGGCCTATGTGGGAATGGAACCCGCGATCTCAGCATTAGAAAAACGGCGCTCCAACCACCTGAGCCATCGGGCCAGCCCAGAATTTTGTATTTCATGGAGAGACACATTTTACTGATAAATTTGCTCTTTTGAAGGGGGAGGGTGTAACATAAATTAGGAATTTATAAACCAGTTGTTTAATTTGGTGATTTTAATGAGGTACTACCGTGTTTCCCCGAAAATAAGACCTAGCTGGACCATCAGCTCTAATACTTCTTTTGGAGCAAAAATTAATATAAGACCTAGTCTTATTTTAATGTAATATAAGACCGGGTATAATATAATATAATATAATATAATATAATATAATATAATACCGGGTATAATATAATATAATGTAATACTGGGTCTAATCTAATATAATACTGAGTTTTATATAATATAATATAAGACCAGGTCTTGTATTAAGGTCTTTATTAAAGCACCCCTTTAATAAATAATAGCCCATTTTCTGACACACTAACATTCCTGTCTATAGCCATCAGGCTATGCCCATTTTTGCTACTGTGTTTCCCCGAAAACAAGACCTAGCTGAACCATCAGCTCTAATACTTCTTGTGGAGCAAAAATTAATATAAGACCTGGTCTTATTTTAATATGAGACTGGGTATAATAAAATATAATATAATACCAGGTATAATATAATGTAATATAATATAATACTGGGTCCAATCTAATATAATACTGAGTCTTATATAATATAATACTGGGTCTTATATTAAGTTTTGCTCCAAAAGACACATTAGAGCTGATGGTCCAGCTAGGTCTCATTTTCGGGGAAACACGGTAGCAAAAATGGGCGTAGCCTGATGGTTATAGACAGGAATGTTAGTGTGTCAGAAAATGGTCTATTATTTATTAAAGGGGTGCTTCTGGAACTGGTCCATAATCTCATGGACTTTGGTTCTGTTTTCCAGGATACTACTGTTTGAGTATAACATTGACAAAGATTAGTATTTCTAGGATATACAGACAGTTGAGTAAGTCAGCATGATTTAACAGTGAAAGGTTTATCTCATGGGTTGGGAGGTGGCAGTATATTATGGTGGATTAATTGAGTGATCCCAAATGACCCTAGAGCAGTACAATTCTAATAATTTTTGAGGGCCAGCGATATGCCACTACTTTGTATGTTTTATAGTTCTTTCTTTTTTAATTCTAATGCTGACCCTATGAGGTGGCTCTTCTTCTTATCCCATTTTACAGCTGAGAGAGCTGAGCTCTACCTAAGTAACTTGCTAAGGTGATTCAAGTAGTGAGGGGAGAGCTGAGAGAGGCCTTCAGGTGGTCTGGATCCTGAGCCTTTGCCCCATTTAGAATTCTAAGTTACCTTTTTCTTTTGTGTGTTCTTTTAAAGATTCAAAGCTTTGAAAACCCTTTCAGGATTAATCTGTTCTGTTTTTCTGTATCTAATCAAGGATGGTAACATCATGACACTTCATGCAGTCATTGCCCACTTTCAAGTCTAAGGCACACGCTTCTTCTGTAATGCCTTTTTTGTCCTCACTCTTAAGGTGCCTGCCCTACATAGTACTCCAATTTCCCTGCCAGTTGATGAGAGAGGGGAGGCTTCTGGCCTGCAGGATCCAAGCCATTCCTTATGGTTTTTAAGGCCCTTAACAACTACCCATTTTAATTGCACACTTCATGAATTTACTTGAAACAAACGTAGTCTTGTAAAGTTTTGTGTAAATTAAATAAAGAATTAAATTGTAATTTTTTTATTATCCTAGAAAAGCTTCATATTGATTGAAATGATGTCAATAGAGATTTCTTTTGTAAAGGGAAGACTTTTTGTAAAACAAAGCATTGTTTTCTAAATTATACTAATGAATATGGATCTTTCACATACTACCTTTGCATAAACATAGGCCTGGCTACATACACATTTCATGTAACTATGCCTAAATTAAATGTGAGCTCATATTTTGTTTGATATTACTAATAAAAAGGGATTGGATAATAGGGCTTTTTTAATTAAATGGATGCTATTTGTTGGATTTGCACTAAAATGCACTTTAGTAGGCTCATCTACACTAAGAATAATATTCTTTTAAGTGCTAGATTGAGGTTCAATATATAGCACAATAGTAAATTCTTTTTGTCATAAAATGTATTAGGTAAATGCTAGTGTTCTGCTGTTTAAAGGTTAAAAGCAATGTTTTATGTTACTGTGAAATAAATTCTCTGAAAAGAACATATATTTTAGAGAGAGAATTTTATTAAAAAATTATTATGTTTGAAAAGCAGGCAGACTATTGTTTGGAAAACATGTATTCAGGTAGCCCTGGGTAAAATACTTGTTTCCTGTACCTAATACCATGTTAATGAGGCTGTGAACCCAGATTCATTGTAACCTGTGTTCTGTCCCTAAACACTCAACAGATACTACTCTGTAACTGCCTAATTAATAGGTCCAGTGGTCTCATTTTGATCATTATTCTTTTCCAACCTCTTTAGCTACTGACCAACTGATTCTTCTTGAATTCTTTCCTATTAGCTGCAGTGGTCATGTACTCTCAAGTCTCGGACTTTTCCTATTTTGTTTTTGTTGCATAATTTTCTCTGCCCATGTCTTTACTGTCTGTGTCTCATAAAATCCTGTGCTTTGCCCTTTGCTCTGCTCATTCTGTTCTTATTTTTGATAATTATATCATGGTTGCAACTCTAATTTGTATGCAGATTTTCTTCCAAATTTCTTTCTGTAGCATCTTGACCACCATTTCCAAACTGATACTCTATAACCATCTTAACATTTCCATATTCCCATCAAATCCACCTCCTTTCAGAAACTTGCATCATCTTGTTTCCCTTATTACACCCCCATTATCCTAGTTGTTTTCTCTCTTTACTTGGCATAGTCTGTCAATTGCCAAACCCTGTTCTGCTTCTGGAAGGTTGTCCTTCACTTTCTTGCCCCTCTGACCAAGTATAGGTCATTTCCTTCTCTATACACATCTTCCTATATTTGGCTGTTTTCCTCAATGTATAGTCGGTCTGTTATGCATCACCACTAGGGTTATATGTCAAAGTAGAAATCAGATGGTAATATTTCTCTTGCTCAATAGGAATCCATGTTAATATGCTCTTTATTAATACATTTTAGTGTCCAAACTTTTATTATGTCATTTGAAACCTTTTGTGGCCTAATCTCTCGGCCCACTTTTCCACCTCAGCACTTGTCACACATCTGCCATTGTACTATGCTCTAGCCCCATTGACCTATTCCCCAAACGTGTCCCCATTCTCCCATCTCCCTAGTCTTGTTCAAACAGACCTTTGTCTGGAATGCATTTTCCTTTAGTAAGTCTTACCCATCTTTCAGGACCCTGCTTGAATTAAATTTTTCAAAATAGCTTTCCCAAATTTACTGTTTGGAATAACACCTGTATTATATTTATTACAGGTTACGTAATATATATATATATCTTCTTTCGTTCTCCCCGACTTTAACTAGGTTGTGAATGACTAGAGAGTGTGAACCCCTAGCAGACAATTTGGTAAGGTTTTACATAGATCAGCGGATCTCAGGTCTTATGACTCCTTTACACTCTGAATTATTGAGGAGTCCTTAAAAATTTTGTTTATCTGTTTGATTATGTTTACCAATATTTGCTATGTTAGAAATTAGAATTTAGAAATTTAAAAATTGTTTAACCTATTTAAAAATAAAAATTATTAATAAATGCATGTTAACATAAATGACATATTTTATGAAAAATAAAAATTTTCCAAAACAAAAATTAGTGAAAAGAGTGGCATTTTTTTTACATTTTTGTGAATCTCTTTACTGTCTAACCTAATAGAAGATAGCTGGATTGTCATGTTCTGGTTATACATTCAATTTGTTGTGTTACGTTTTGTTTTGGTTGAACTGTATGTGAAGAAAATTTGGCCTCACACAGATATATCATTGGGAAAAGAAGTATTAATTTAACTCTTTCAGATAATTGTGTATATTCTTCTTTGATCCTTCACCACAACTCCGCAAGTGGTAACTTCTTAATGTTCCAGAGTAGAATCTTTAAACCATATCAGTGAACTTTTTGTATTGTTACATTGCAACCCATTGGTTTATTTTGCAGTTTGAAGAGATCTTTTACCTATGTATGATTCTATAACATGATATATTGATCATTTGGGACATACTGTTTCACTGAGTTATGCAGATTTTCTAAATTTATGTAATATCAAAATCTTATTTCGATCTCATCAGAGAAGTCTTTTAAGTATTTAAACAGAATAAGCTATTATGCTCAAAGTGGCAGATAACAAGTTTTCCCAGATTCTACTTTTCACTTGAATTTTATCACGGTCAACAAATGCGTGTCAGTTGCTTTCCTTGAAATGACAGGCTTCACTCAAAAAACAAAAAAATAAACAAACAAAACCTGTTTGCCAAAAACCCAAGTTTGAATAACCAAAGTTTCTTAGTCATTCTTTCCAGTAAAAATGGTGTTTTGTGGAAAAAAGGTCAGATTCTAAAGATTAGAATTCAAACATTTGCACAATAATTTTCCTTGAGTCAACCATCATACTTGGTACTTTATGCACAATTTCTATTTTGTCATAGAGAATAGTAAAAAGATGTATAATTTGAGGATCAAGATCTAATTAATAAATTTTACTGCTTCATCAAAGGTATTCTTAAGTGAAACAGTATTCGTTTTACTATTGGTGCAGTGACCACTGGTACATGGTGCTATTACCTTGATTCTAGCTTAACTGGTAGGAATTTTACCCATCACTGGTTTTGCATTATTAGGGTAAATATAACCACAGTGAAAAAGGCAAGTGTCTTAGTATTATAGTGAAAATAGTTTTGACCTTGTTGACTCTCAGAAAGGGTGTCAGTGATTTCAAGGGGTCCATTGAGTGCACTTGGAGAACTGCTACTGGTCTAAATAATTGTCCACTTGAGTTGTGAATATGTTCAGGTTTCATGTAGACTAGATATGTAGAAATCTAGGAAGTTAGAGTTGGACATTACCCCAGAGTTAATTTAATTCCAATTCCTTATTAAGAAGTTGAGGAAACCGAGGGTTAGATTGGCTAATAAAGGTCATTTGCCTACCTGAAGAGATAATTCATAGGGCTTGATTAATTCAGAGTTCATTTTTTTCCCCATTAATACTGTGCAGTTGAAAAATATAGAGGTAATTCCAGACATATTTTATATAAAGCTATGACTAGAAAATAAGCATTTATTTTATGCTATAATATGGATCCTGTCAAATGGAATTCCTTAGTGGATAGATTTTTGAACTCTGACCCAGAACTCTAGATTCAGCTTTCATCTATTTTTTTTTCACCTCCTTTTTTTCATCTAGTTGAGTATGAAATTGCTTGCTGTGATCATTTGGAAAGTGAAGTGAGAAATTGAGGTAATTCAGCAATTGTTGTGTAATCATTGCTAAGAAAAACCTCAAGATAATACCTTGATAAAAAATAAATATGATCAGTTGACATTTAAGAGCAGCATATTATATATAGTATATAAAAGTGAAAAATGAACATCTTTTAGAGAATATTTCTTTTAAAAAATCATTTTATTATGGAAAGTTTTAAGCATATTCACAAAAGAAGAGAGGAGCATATGAACCCCATGTGCCCATCACCCATATTGAACAGTTAGCAACTCATGGCTAATCTTACTGTAGTTTTTTTCTTTATAGTTATTTCTCCTCCCTCTGGATTACTTTGAGTAAAATCCCAGATATCGTCTAATTTCATCATCTATAAACATTTCAGTTTGTAGAAGAGTTATTTCTTAAAACTTGTAATTAGGCGTATATAATGAAGTCAGGACTTGATATCTAAAATAAACTTGGATTATCCTCTCCGAAATATTTTTCTAGCTTAACCAACAAAAAACAGAAACAAATGAAAATCTCCTGCTTTTGATCCTGCTGTATTCCTTATTCTTTTGCCTCAGTTCTCTTTCCCTTACTCTAAATGTCTTAAAATAGAAGGCTCTGTGAACTGTTTTTCCCCCCTCTCTTCACTCTTTTACTCACTGCAGTATCATTTTTGCCTCTACTATCCTGAAACTGCTCAAAGGTTGGGTACCAGTACTCTTCCTATTTTCAAACCCATTGGTTTACTTTCAGTTGTTAGCAGCCTTTCTGAACCACTTCATGATGGTGACAGCTCTTTCTTGTTGAGACTTCCTTCTCCTTCGGCATAGTACTCTCTCCTAAGGTACTTTCTGTCTACTTCCCCGCCCCCTCTCCCCGCCCCCACTAATGTTCCTCATTCTTCCTTTCATATGTCAGGTTTCTGGCCTCAGTCCTATTCCCTTTTACTGCATACTAGTAATTATCTACTCTGTCAGACTTGGTGCCCCCTTTTGAAAACAATTATTTTGTAATACCCTATTTATTATACTGAAATGAAATTAGTAGACACAAAACCTCCACATGTGTACATATACCAGGGATGCCAAAAAAATGAAAAATGTGTACAAGTGGACACTTTGGTCAGCGTTGCTCAAGCAGTAGTTCACCGTAATCAGAAGTGTCTGGACGCTGATGGTAACTACTCGGAGAAGCTTTTGTAATTGCAGAAGTCAAACATGACTTATATTCATCTTTTGTTATTGGTATATATTGAATATTACAATTTTAATAGTTTTTTCCTGTCTTAAAATGTGTATTCATTTTTTTTGGCACCCTCTGTATAGACATATGCACATGTCTATACACATATAAAATTAAAAATTAATACAGTAGCCTAACATAAAAGCAAGTAATTATAAATTATGTTTATCACAGTGATGAAATATATTAATGCTTATATTAGTAATATTAATATATTTATATTATAAATAGAATATAAATTTGAATTTAAATATACATTTGTTTATATCAATTATATTAATATATGTATTTCAGTATGTGAAAGCTTAGGTACTCCAATACTGTAAGATAGAATAAAGTAATCAGATGTTAATATACATATGTAGAATAGTTATGAATGCAGCTGCTGTAAATTAGACTAACAAACAACTAGGTATGTTATATTGGTGACTCAAATACCATGATCAGCATTGCTCTGTAACGTGATTTTTTTTCCAGAATGATGAACACCTTTAGGTAAGGTTCCAAATAAAGGACAGTCTTTTTTCCATTTACGTGGTATTGTATTTTTGGATAATTCAGTGTGTATTAAAACAGTGAAAATATTTTGCATATATATTCACATATATTGGATTAGATTTTGGGCTTATCTACCTTTGCTAAGTTTGCTATTTATGTTGCTTTCTATGTATCATTAATGGCATCGAAATAATTTGAAATAAAATGCTCTTATATTAACCCTTCTCACAGGAGCCATATTACTATGGGCTATCCTAGACAGACATTTATTTTGGTTGTAGTAGTTTCATTGACTACTTCAATTTATTCTTGAATGTTGTATGACTGTCTTCAAGTGAGACACTGAAGCTTTTAAATTCTGAGTATACAAAGAATTAGTGAAATAATAAAAACATTTAGACTGATATAAATTAGAAGCTATAATAGTTATAAATAGTGTATATTTACTTTTTAAAATAACACATGATTCACAGATTACACTTGAACAAATTGCCTCCCCGAACATTTTATTGTCAGTATTTTTAAGTTTATACCTGTAGCAAAATGTATAAATAACTTTTTTACCTGTAGTTTTAGATTATTGACATGTCCATGGTAATTTTAGATTATAGACGTGGTCTACTTTGGATCTGAGTTTAAATACAATAATTTTTCTTTATTTTATGAGACAGTTCTGCCCCAGATGTCGCAATCCATTTTTTGCCTTCAAGGTGATTGTGAATCTGAGAATGAACAAAGGCTAGAAGGAATTATTGCTGTAAAATATATTAATTATTTTGCCATAAAGAGATACTATAGAGAAGTTGCTATAAAGATACATAAAGAGATACTCTTTGAAAACATGGCCAGAAATAATTTTCTCATGTTGTTTATTGTATAGAGTTAAGTATCTGTTGTTCTCTATGTAGTATTTGAACTTTTGAACTACCCCCCTTATACCTTTACTTTTTTCCAATGACTGTTATTTATGTATTTGAGAGCTAGATATCTTTTAGTTGACTTATCTTTTAATTGATTTTTTTGAAGTCAGATTGACAATTTAGCTGAACCTTGATGGATAACAATATAATTAAAGAATCATAGTGTTAACGAGGATAGTGTAGATGGCTTTGCTCAGGAAATATATAGAAATGTAAACTTACAAGACACATATATAAGTTAGCAACACTTTTCCTTACAGAAGTTTTCTTTGTAAAAAGGTTCTGCCAAGGACCCTTTTATTGACCTTTCCTAAAGTGTGTATATAGCTCCAAGAAACTGATTAATGAACAAAACGAGATGAATGAATGTATGTTTTAACTGGAGATACATTTATCTGTACTTGTGCCTCATCAGAGCGGCAGCATTTATATTTGGATACCAGATGCTAAAAGTATTTCTCTGTAAATAAAATTTAAGGGAAAAATTCAGTTAATTAAAGTTACAACCTGAACATTAAAAATTCCCCCAAATTGTATAAGATGATATGAAATCTTTCCCTTATTTCTCCCTGCAATACAAATGAGAATTTGGGGTGACTTTCCAAATAATTACTGTACCAACATGGAAATAACTGCATTTCTATTTGTTACTATTAGAAGTGGAAGACTAAATTCTAGGATAGTTCTCAAAGTCCTGATGGGCTGGGCCATAGTCTAGACTCTAGACCCATTAAATCCCAGATCTTGGATTGGAGGGTGAGACCTACATTTCACTATCTTCTCACAGGTCTGCAGGTGATTCCAACGTACAGTTCAGTTGTTTTTACCTTTTTTTATATAAAATTTGTGTATATAAAACTTTCTGTCAAATACTGAAGAAGCTTAATTCTTGGTGACCAAAATATTTTAATGGTTTGGTTTTTGTACACTAGTTATTAAAACTTTTAGTATCTTATGGAGGAGTTAAAAAATAGAGCACAGTCTATGGTGGAGACTTAAGAATCATTGACAATTATTAAAATGGTGTACTCCTTACTCGTTGCTAGATTTGGAAGTAGAAGTTAATTCTCTTGAATCTAGTTTTTTGTTTCCTGGCAGACCGTATTTAAACCACTCAACACAGGTCATTCACTGTTTCATTTTTATCTTAAACAGCTCCTGAGATGAAGTTTCTGTAACTCTTTTTTTGTCTCTTGTTCTTCATGAAGATTCTTCATGGCTAACCTAATTGCTCCATCTTTTATATTTTATTTCTGGAGATGTAGGCCATTTGATTATTGCTGTATATGTATACACACATGCCCCTATGTAAACCTAATTTCATCCTTATCATTCATGTACTTGAAGACTGAAATGATTATTTCTTTTTAATCTAGATAGCTTAAGTTAGGTAAATTTTCTTCATAATACAATTAGAAAATTCACCGTTTTGGCTTCTATTTTAGGTGTTCATATAAAGTAAATATTTTACTTTAGGAATCATTGTTTTACTAATCCTGCTGGTAAAGAGAAGGTAGTGGTGAGTGAATGATTAAAACCAGTTCAGAGACAGTATGGAGCACCCAGATTCTGAAAGGGCTGGAACAGATGGTGTCAAGAACACATATGGAGAAAGCAGCCCTGAAAAGAGCTGGGCAAGGTCGGCTATGGATGAAGTTACAGATGTGTTTTCAGTTCAAGAGGCAGCGTATTGAGGGATTTTTTATACCTTCTTGCATTAGTTTCTTTTCTTCCCCGTTAGGTAGACATTAGGTCATCATAAGTTTTTACAGGAGAGAGGTAATATTGAGGCCTTTATTGGAGTGGTAACTTTTGGAGACAGTATTATGAACTGTGTTAGTGATCTTGTAATTTTAGTAAATATACTGGTTATTAAGGCAAATTGTTCAACAACCCTGTTCTAAGATTTGGATGTTAAGCATATTTACTTTTTGGAAAACATTTAAATTGATTCTGTGAGATAGGAAAATGACTATAACTTTATAGGTTTTTGATAGTCACTTGAAAACAGACTAAGAATTTGTCATAATTATGACAGAATCTGTAAGATGTGAAATTATATATATATAATTGGTGCAAATACTATGCTAGTGAAAGTGTTGAATGGTGAGAATTATACAGTCTTAGCAACTTGAAATTTCATATTCTGAGAGTGCAGGCTGTTTACATATAAAGGATATTGTAAACACTTGATTGCATTTGCCCAAATTTTACATTAAAATTATGAATATCCCTTCAATTATAATAATAGTAAAGAGGAGTTGGAATGTTTGGCTTAAATACCAAACTTCACAACTGAACTATTGTGGAGAAACTAGGGTTCATAATAAAAGCCACATAACTGGAGAAAATTTTAGGGAACTGGAATTGATTACATTGAAAAAAGAAGACTAATGAGGTAATTCAGACATGTTTTTAAATACAGAAGATTGTGATGGAATGTCAGCCAGCACTTTTTAGTGAAAAGAGGGGAATGGTTGCACTTCCACTGTATTCTGAGGGATTTAGACCAGTTTGTTCATTCATTTACAACCATTTTCCTGCCTACTATGTAGAAGCACTATGCCAAGTTCTAGAGATGCATCTGTGACCAGTACAGACATACCCCACCATGTTCTAGTAGGGAGACAGACATTAAACAACAGTTTATCATATGGCTGTACTTCAAAGGAAATGTTCTGTGGGTGCTGAGAGCACGTGATAGGGGAAAGATGTGAGAAAGAATAGTGTAAGGGGGTAAAATTAAATTTGTTATAGAATACCTTGTAGACTAATCAGTCTCCTTTTAAACTCCCCCCAAATTAACTCGTTCGTTCCATGTGGGAATTCCACATAACCAAAATGAAGTGAATAAGAATCTTTAATGTTTCTGCCACGTAAAGATAATCACTATTGTTGGCATTTTGGATGTTGTGGCTATTTTAATTTTTGTGTGCATGTGTGTGCCTATGTATTCTTTACAAAAATGAAATTAAAGTAAAACAACTCATCTCCCCTCTTTGGGAAGCCTTAAAAATTAAATGCATTTTTATTTCTATAAGGTGATTGGAAAATTTCATTTCTGTACCTGAAATTTATGATTCTTGGTTTCTCTATTGCTGCTGTATAAAGAAAAATAATTTTTCCTAGATATTGCCATAACACTTTGCTATAGCCCCACTTAATAGCTGCTTGATGACTTACGTAGATGAATGTCCATTTATAGTCCAAAGCAAGTATGTGTTTATTGAGGTGTTGTATATAATAGTTAATATAAGTGTTTTTTAATTTTTACATAATGAAATGGTTATTAACTATGTATTTTTCCAAGTATATTATTTAAAAGCATGGTTGTTTAATATTTTTGCACCAGATAGGATTAATGAATTCATATTAATTACAGCCCTTGACAAATTTAAAGAACTGATAGACTTCCCTCCCATAATGTAATAGTTTGAATAAACTTGTGTTTTATTTTTGACATGTTCTTTTTATATATTTGTGTGTTTTTCTACTACTAAATTGCTGATATCCTCCTATATTCTTTTGGCTCTTTTTTGCCACTTCTAGAGAATGAATGTAATTTAGTGCTTTATGAGTCTTTAAATTTTGAAATATACTGAAGCAACTTAGGTTGTTTTACTTTGTCTGCATCGACTGTCTTCTACCTTTTAAAAAATGGCTTCTTAAGTGATAGTTAGAATGTCATGGTGTATTTCTTAGAGATTTTCTTTAGTGAGCAAGATAAAGGAAACTGAGTTTTCCCCTTAGCTTTTAATCACCCCACTTTGTGACTTTTGTGACGTGGTTCTTAAAAATTGAGTGGTTTAGATGGGGGATTATTTTATTGTAATGTATGGAAATTATGCTTTGCTATTATCACTTGTGCATTGTAAAGAAGGTGCTGTTTTTGCAGTACTTAGTTATATGTCCCAACAGAGCAAAATGCTCTCTCCAGTACATATGATCCTCCTGGGACTTGGAATTTGTGGTTGCTGGGTTGCCGGGGGTAAGGTTAGAGGCTGCATAATAACAGGGCTGAGCAAATTCTTATATGGCTCTTAGCAGGCGTGGAAGAATGCATGCAGGTCACCTCTGGGTCGGGAATATGTACAGAAGGTACGGCCTCCTTGGCTTGTGGCATGGGGGTTGGGCTGGCCCTGGTCCCTGGATTTTGAATGAGACATGTTGGCAACTGTCCAGATTGGAAATAAACCTTCTCAAGTTCCAGGCCTACCTTGGCTCGTCTGAGGGCAGTGTATGGGGATAGCAGCACCCTGGGTGGACGCCTGGCTTTGCCAAAGATCAGTCTCCCGTCTTGAGAGCTGTGCTGCTTATCTGTTGACAGTCTGGAAGCAGATTGCCAAATATAGGTCAGGAGGTGTATATGACCTGTAAAAGGATCCTCTCCTTTTCCAGTTAGGCTATTGAGGGCTTCAACTTTAGTCGTTATTTGTTTAGTGTTATTTTGTTATTGATGAACAATTTTTACATCTAGTTAAAGTTTATTAATACAATTGTTTGAGGGAATATGGCCTGTATCAGCAATTCCTAGTGCTACCGTTATAAATGAATGGACGGTGGCTTTTTAATGGAGTTGATTGATGCTTTCTTGGTAACAGTAATTAGTAGCATTTACAAGGTACTTTGAATACAAGGTGGTTTGAAATGTAGAGCATATTGGTGTTTTGTTTTGTTTTCCTGGAATGTGTAGCATAGCATTGCTCTATTCTACTCATCTTTTCATACTTCTTTCAAAGTGGCTCTCCTTTGTCGCCCCTCGCCCTCAGTCCCCATGGCTGTGAATACTTTGTGTTAGCAATTTAAATGTTACTATACAACGCAGTTTACTTGTCTTTCTCCTTCAAAGGTTTGTAAACACTCTGGTTTTATTCTTGTACGTTCAGAGCCGAGTACTTTGCCGTGTTGTAATAGATGCTCAGTAAATGTCTATTCAGTGAATAAAGTCGTCACAAATTCACATCACAAATGTGAAGGTATTGTCTACTTCTTTAAAAAATTTTCTCCAATTATAAATTGCAGGTCATCCCTTCAACATAAAATCTCTTAGAGGTGTCGAGATTGGGATAGTCAAGGGCTTAAGGAGCCTGAGCACCAAGAATATTGCTAAAAAAAAAAAAAAAAAAGAAAAAATACCCCCAAACTAGTAGAAATGGTAAAAAACGTTTTCTTAGGGAAGATGAAACTGTAACTGAAAGTATGTCTCTTACGGACCCTTTCTTTAATAATTTGGGAGGACGTGGTACAGGATGCGTAGCTGAGACGAGATCATTTCTATATGTGAGGAAAGTTTAGCCTCTGATTCTTGTGTAACTATTAGGGTTGGAGCAATCATTTTGAAAAATTACGAAGCTAAAATTTGTGCACAATCCCATTTTTTACCCTCCATCTTGAGGTTTTGTGATCATTAACATTTTTGGGTAATGGCAAAAATCGTTGTTAAAATAGGACACTAAATATATATGTTGAAATTCTACTTAAGCATATTACGAATTTTTTGGTTTTTACAGAGACAAGGTAAGGTATATGCTGGATTTGAAATTCTATAGAGATGAACTAATAATGGTACACATCTGCTTCCTTGGAAACTTTCATCTTAGTTTCTGACACTACTATATTGTTTGTACACATTCTAACCTAACATACAGCCTTGTTTAGCTGTTTAGGTTGAAGAGGGCATTTACCATGCATCTGTTCAATCAACAAATATTTAATAATTCCCTATATACGACATACTATATTCAGTGATGGCAGTATATAGACAAGCAGGATATGATTCTTGTCCTTAAACTCTAAGGAAAAATTAAAATTTAACAACAAAGTACAAAATAAAACAGAGAGAAGCTAATGCTATACGAGTTATAAGCAGGTGCAGAGGAAGAAGCACCTAATTCTGAGAAGGATTATGGCTGAAGACCTCAGGGAAGAGAGATTGGCTTAATTTTGGAAGCAGTGAGTAGAAATGCAATACTTGCAGAGTAGGGGAGAGGCTTTTCTTGCAGGAGGAGTGCAAATTGTGTATATGAAGTGGTGACTGTTCAGTGTGCTTGGGACACAGAATGCTAAGTGCAGAAGATACCCTTGGAGTAATTGACCCATTCATTCTAGTGGGAGGGATACTGTCTGCTTCATCTCCAAAATGGAGTTGGCATGATGATCTGTGCTGGGTGATAACTCAGATTTCCAGGTTTTCAAGATTGCGTGTGTTTCCTCTAGTGTCACTTGGAGAAACTGTTTCTGTTCAAGATAAGATAAAGGGATGGGGGGAGTGGGGTGTCACCTAAACCACACGAGGACAGATGAGGAGCTGTGCTGGAGTTCAGAGCAAAACTAATTATTGTGAGTAATCTTACTCCAAGTATTAAAGTGAGGTGAGTCTTACAAAGTTAGGCAGGATAATAGAGATAACTTTGGGATGGGTTTCACAGTTTATTCTTTGGCTTAATGGAATTTGCATAAATACATGTCCTTTGCAGTTTGAATCTGAATTTGTATAGGGCATTTTATGGAAGTTAATGATAGGCTGAAATGCAGCTAATATTCATTAATTACCTTAATTCATATAAATTTAAACCAGCTTTATATTGTTGTGGATTTATCTTGGTTTCTGTCTCTTCTTTTATCCTCACATTCAAGATGATGGTTGGTATCTTGTTGGCTGCTTCTTCCACAGAATCTTGTTTTTTATCTTTATAGCTGGTTAAAAAGTAAAATAAAGACTTATGATTAGTCATTTAGTATGGTGATTTTTACAAATCTCCTCTAATTTCCCCTTTACCTGCTATTCATTTAGTTTACTATGCTGAATGAATGACTGTTTTCTTAACCAGTTTGTGGCTCTGGTTGTTAAACTTTTCATCCTTGCTCTGATATCCTGTCCCTTGATTCATGTTTACTTTCTCTTCTTTACCTGTTCCGTTTTAAGGCTGTTTTCCATCTGTCCTTGTTTCCTTGCCCCATATTTATTATTTTTGTGCTCACTGTCTCTTAAACTGAAAATCGTTTCTCTGTTTGGCCAAGGATTCTGGCTATCTTCATGACTGTCTCTGAAATCTACTTGTTGCAAATGTAGTTTTTCACAAAAGAACAAGTTGATAGTCTTTGATATCACCAGATAGGTTTTTAGTCTCTTTTTTCGCAAAGTCCCTTTAGTTTTCTCCCAAAGTTTTATTTTTTCTTTGTCTTTTGGAAAACTGCTTACTGGTATCAGGTCTTGTTTTGATTTAAAATGAGAAATATTGTGTGGATTACATGATTGGGTTCACTGAACCAGTAACCCCACTTGTGAAACTAGGACATTGAAATAGCCCTGTTAAATGAGACTTTCAGCATTCCTCCTTTTGTCTCTTCCTATGTTTTGATGACAGCTCACAGGGTGGAGCTCTTTATTTTAATAATGAAATGTTTTACAGAGGGGTTAGTTTCTACTCTAAGATAGCATTTGACATCACATTTGTTGTTGTTTTAAACATTCTACTTGCCTCAGTAATACTGACATATATGTAATTAGACAAGGCCTTGGGCTGTGTCAAGAGGTCCATAAAATCAATTTTGACAGTAAAGGCCTTTTTATAGTCAGTTTTGGTCATTTAGTGTTTGCCAGCATTTTTGAAAGAGTTGGGAATTATCATCTAGATTGAAACACAGTTACTTGAATTTTATTTACATTTGTGAATCATCTAAGTCAGGGAGAGCAAAAACATAGGTTGTGTTTTAGGGAGAAGTCATGACGTGATTCCCCGAAAACAAGACCTATCCGGAAAATAAGCCCTAGCATGAGTTTTCAGGGTGACATCCCCTGAACATAAGCCCTAATGCGTCTTTCAGAGTAAAAGTTAATATAATACCTGGTCTTATTTTCAGGGAAACAGTATTTCTGCTTAAAGGTGAAGGGATAGAGGGAAGAAGTTTGAATATCGTTCTTGTTCATCAGAGTTTGCTTTCAGTAAGATCATGGTAGAAGGACCTTTTGTATGAGTGGATTGACAGATCTTGAATAGGGGTGACTTTATTTGAGGGGCTGGGGATTAAGGAGAGAAGTTTGAAATATGGTTGGACACAGAAACTGGAGGTGAAGTTGAAAGCCAGAATAAGGGGTGAAATAGTAGGATCAGGCTGGGGAAAACCAACAGACCATGGGACGTGACAGTAAGGATCAGAGCAGAGTGAAAGGGAAGTTTGTACTTTAAGGAGGAAAAGAAAAAGGAAGAGGGTGGAGCAGAGGAATGAAGTACCAGTCTGCTTGACATGGAAGACTTGCTGTAGTTTGAAGATTGTTGCTGTAGTTTGATTCGGTCAGAGACAAACTGAAAGCCATTTTTTGTTTAATTTGTGAACCCTTGGAACTGCTGGAGGAGGCATGAGTATAATTATGTAAGGAGTCACTTTGTAATTCATTATGCATTAGAATTCAATGCACACGTTTACTTTCCAAATATGGATTTGTCATATGTATAACATTTTTCATTAACTAAATGTAAATTTTCAAATATTCATCTAGTCGTGAATTCAATGATTATTTTATTGAGTGCCAACAATACACCGGGCTCCTACATCTCAGAAAAAGGGAGTGAGAAATGTAAAAATCCAGTCTATTTTATTGCTGGGTAAACAAAGGAACGAGTTCACTATAAGGTGGAAGTTGCGTTGGTTCATATGTGATTTTCCACAAGTTAATATTTTGAAGCACAGGGTAGTCACCTTTCTCATATTAAGGTAGAAAGTCATAGCAACATTATAAGAAAAGCTGAAAATTCTGCTAAAGTAACTTCTTTGGGAGAAAGTAATGGTGTAATAATTAAGAATACAAATACTTGATTTGTCAGATTTAGGCATCTTTTTCTTTTTGGTTAATTTTTACTCCCTGTTTTAAGTTCTTCCCTACTCTGAGATCATGAAGATAATCTGTGTAAACTTCCAGAAGCTTTATTATTTGCCTTTCACATGTAGATTTACAACCCATCTGTGTATAATTTTTGTGTATGATGTGAGATAGGTCTCAAATTTAATTTTTTTCTGAATGTATAACTAGTTTCCCTAGTAGCATTTATTGAAAATGTAGTTTTTCTCCTGCGTTGCTACTTTTGTTGTAAATCAAGTATATTAGCATATGTACTAATCTTTGTTCTGTTTCATTGGTTTGTCTATTCATGAGCCATGACTACACTTATTATTGTAGTTTTATAGTAAATCTCATTTTCCCATTTAGTTTTGAGATTGTCTTAGTTATTCTCGGCCCTAAGAGTTCTGTATGAATTTTAGAATCAGCTTGTAAGTTCTGAAAAGAAAATCTATTGGAATTTTAATTCAAGTTGCATTGAACCTAGAGATCACTTTGGGGAGCATTGTCTTCTCATCCCGGATCGCAGTGTATTGCTTAGTTTACTTAGGTCTTTGTTAATTTCTCTTAGTGATTTATAATTTCATAGTTTTCTCTCTAGTCTTACATTACATATATTTTCTTTTTAACTTTTAATTTGCTCTGATTTCAGATTTTCAGAAGAGTTGTAAGAGTACTTTATAAAAATTCCTGTGTACCCTTCACCCAGATTCCTTAAATGAACACATTACTGCATTTTCTTTATCCTTCTCCCTCTTTACACACACACACACACACACACACACACACACTCTCTCTCTCTCTCTCTCTCTCTCTCCCCCCCTTCTCCCTCTCTCCCTCTCCCTTCCTCCTCCTCCCTTTCCCCCTCCCCCTCCCCCTCTCCCTCTCCCTTAGAATTTTTTTAACGTAAGTTGCAGACTTAAACCTCTTTTACTGCTAAACCCTTTCGGTGTGTATTTCCTAATAAGAAAATAATTCTCCCACGTGATCACAGGCAACACTTATCATTTAAAATTTGCAGACTTTATTCAGCAATCACGAATTGTCCCAAATAATCATAGCAAAAGTACATCCAGGGTCATGTGTTGCATTCAGTTGTCATGCTGCTTTGTCTCCTGTCACCTCGAACAATTCCTTATGTTCCTCTGTGTTTCATGACCTTCACATTTTTGAATAATTTAAGCTAATTATGTTGTATAAAGCCTGTCTATTTGGGTTTGTTTGATATTTCTTCGTGGTGAGATTTAGATTATACATTTTGGCAGGAATACCACAGATATGGTATGATGTACTGACCAGAGTTTTGTTTTGTTTTGTTTTTTGAAGAGGCCAGAGCCAGTCATCTTTTATTAGGTGTTAGTTATGATATGAAAGGATGCAGGGGTGCTGGGCAAAGGTCATGGTCAGGAATGTGGAGTGTGCCCTCTTCACTGAGCCCTCTTCAGTGGTACTTGCGTCACTGCTCATGTTTGAGTTCCTTGTAAGGACAGCAGTAGTTGAAAAGCACATAAGCTGTCAGTACCACAGAAACCCCAGAGATGCTCCCTTTCTTCACATTGACATACTTGTAATACCAGTAATAACCTCTTTGAAACGCTCCAGCAGTGCCTTTAAGGATGAAATCCTGTATCAGTATCCACCTTGGCAGCTCCCCTATTTTGACATCCATGACTTTCTTCTCCTTGAACGGTACAACTGACGCCATCTTGGAATTGGGGGTGTCTGCTCTCCAGAGTTTTGATTGGTTAAGGTGCTGTCTGTCTCCTTACAAGTAAAGTTACTGTTTTCTGCTTTATAATTAATAAGTATCTTTGGGGAGATGCACATGTTTTAAAATTATATTTATTGCTAGATATTTGATATTGTTTGATGCTATTGTAAATGCTATTAAAAACATTTTAAACTATTGTTGGTATATAGGAATATAATTCATTTCTGTACATTGATCTTATAGCCCACACTTATTAAACTCATTTATTATAATTTATCTGTAAATTTAAAAACTATTTTCTTTGTATGCAGTCATGTCTGCAAATAAGACAGTTTTATCTCTTTCTTTCCAATCTTTATATCTTTTTCTCCTTTTTCTTACCTTATTGCACCAACTAAGATCTCAAGTATAGTGTTGAATAGAAGTGGTGGTAACAGGCATCCTTACCTAGTTTCTGTTTTTAAAGGAAAAGCTTTCTGTGCTTTACTGATAATTGTGACTTTTTTCCCCCCTGTAGACATTTAGATCAGATTAAGGAATATACCCTTCCTTCCTGGTTTTCTAGGGGTTTTTAAAGAAAAATCACAGTTGACTGTTGAATTTTATACTTTTAATGTGGTGAATTCTAATGATTGATTTTTTTAAAAGTCAAGTTTATGGAGGTATAATTTACATAAAGTAAAATTCACTTCTTTAGAAGTGTACAGTTTGAGATTTAGGATAGTTCTGTTTCCCCAAAAAGTCCCCTCCTTCCCCTTTGTGGTCTATTCTATTCCCCTTCCTCAGCCCCTGATCTTACCTGATTTCTGTCATTTTAGGTTAGTTTTACCTGTTCTGCCATTTCACATAAATGGAATCTTACACTATTTAGATATTTGCTTATCCATTCATCTGTTGATGGATATTGGAATTGTTTCCAGTTTGTGGCAATTATGAAAGAAACTGCTATAAACATTCAGATATAAGTCCTTGTGTGGATGTTTCTCTTGGGTAAATACCTAGGAGTAGGATTTCATGTAGTATGGTAAGCAATATATGTGAGTTCTAGTTGTTCTGCCTCCTTGCTAACATTTAGTATTGTCAGTTTCTAAAATGGTAGCCTTTCTAATGGCTGTGTAGTAGTATTTCATTGTGGTTTCAATGTACATTTCTCTAATGATTATAGTATTGAACATCTTTTCCTGTGTTTCTTTGCCATCCATAATAATTCTGAGTGTCTTTTCATTTATTTATTTTTTTGACTATTAAAACAAAGTTGATTTCCTGGAATAAAGGAAATATGGTTGTGATATCTGGTACTTTTAATTCATTACTAGACTTGGTTTGCTAATATTACGTTTAGGATTTTTATATCTATTATTTATGAATTTTATTATTAAGGTTGCTCTACCTTCAAGATGAGTTGTGGAATTCTTTGCATGAAGGCTGTATAAGATGTGTCATATTAATTCCTCAACCATTTTCTTTTGATAAAATGCTGATAAATGAAATATATAAGAAAAGTTGAACTATGTTTTGTTTTTGTGATATAAACATTTGTTTCTGATGCCTATTTGAATATTTCTGGAGTATACAAGATACAGTTAGTTCTGCAAATTGTCTGTGGTGCATGCTAAAGGATATATGCAAATTACATCCTTGGCTTAGGGATACATAGGTGAGTGGGAGTGATCCCCATCTTCAGGGTGCTTGAGTTTAGTAAGAAGGACAGAAGTAAATATTAGTAATAACATTTTCTCAGGCTTTGTTGGAAGAGGGTATGTAGGATAAAGTAGGAAGAAAGATGAGAAAGAGTCATGGGAAGAGATTGGGCTGAGGCAGAAGAAACCTTGGAGAAAGGGGATGCCAGAACTTTGTTCTGAAATGATTTTATCAGCAGAAGCTATTTGAGCAGAGGTATGGTGATCGATCAGCCTGTAGTACTTGGGGAACATGGGGTAGTTGAAAATGGATGGAAAGTGTGGACCTGAGAAAGGAGTCTAGAGAAAGTAAAGAAATTAGCGTTTGCCATGCTATTAAACAAATTAAAAAAATTAAGGCAGTATGATGTTCCTTTATAGGCAATATGCACTTTAACTAAAAACAGTAATAGATTTACTCTGTATGTTAAAAGTAGATACAACTGATGAACTGAGGAAAGATGCTGTAGACTCACTTGCTATATAGATGACTAGTTTTAAGTCACGAATCTCAAAATATAGTATGTTTTTCAAATTTGTACCAGGCTCTTTAATCCATTACCAGGTTTCATTGAATCTGAATTCTACTCTAGTAACCATCAATTCTAAGGTGCACAATTATTTTATCACAATCTTAAAGGAGATGCCAAGGAGTACAATAACTTTTAGGAGCATTGCTCAAAATTGATTTTACATGCAAGTTAAGTGATGCTTGAGGTGCAGCACAAAGGTTCTCCCTTTGTGTGGAGCAGGAAACGCCTGATGTTCAAGCTGAATTCAGAAGAAGAAGCACTTGAGATCAAATTATGAACATTTATTGTATACTGGAGTTCTCCAGAGAATTTCAGAAGAAAGTTAATCTATGGCTTTACTGCAATAAAGCCTTTGACTGCATGGATCATGAAAAGCTATGTGTTGCTCTGAAAGAGAAGGTTGTGCTTCATTCAGCACTTGATTGTCCTAAGGTGTAACCTGTTTGGTGGACAGGAAGCCACTGTAAGGCCAGAATATGGAGAGACAAACTGGCTTCCTGTCGGTGAAGGTGTCAGAGACCAGGGTGCATTTTATCTGCCTATATGTTTAATTTGCATGAAGAACATACTATACGGAAAGCTGAACTAGATTCAGAGGAAGGAGGAGTGAACATCTATAGAATATGAATAACTTAAGATAGGCAGATGAAACCATTTTACTGGTAGAAAGAAGCAATGATTTGAAACGACTTTTGTTGAAAGCAAACAAAGAAAAGTGCCAAAGCAGAGCTACATTTGAACATGAAGACAAAAATCATGACTATGGAAGAAATACACAACATAGAGAATGAACACATTGAAATTGTTAAAGATTTTGCTTACCATGGTTCAGACATTAATTCAAGTGGAGACTGCAGCCAAGACATAAAGAGAAAGCTGAGACTTGGAAGGGCAGCATTAGAGAATTAGGAAAGATCATCAAGAGCAAAGATGTGTCATTAGAGACCAAGGCTAAGGCCATCCATACCCTCATCTCCTCAGTTGCTATGTATGGATGCAAAAGTTGGACAGTGAAGTAGGCTGATAGGAAAAAAAAATGTGCTCATTTAAAATATGATGCTGATGGAGAACTTTTTGCATACCCTGGACCACCAGAAAAATGAACAAGTGGGTCCTAGAGCAAATTAAGTCTGAAACAATGCAAAACATTGCTGGAGGCAAAAATGACAAAACTGAAGTCCTATTTTGGGCATATCATGAGAAGTGAGAAGTGTCTTTGTAAAAGACAGTAATGTTGGGAAAAATAGAATGCAGCAGGAAGAAAGGAAGACCAAATATGAGATAGGTTGATTCCATAAAAGAAGCCATAGGCATGAGTCTGCAGGAGCTGACAGGGCTGTAAGGACAGGACACTGTGGACACCGTTCATTCATATGGTTGCCAGGAGTTGCAGCCAAATCAGTGGCACACACCACACACACTGCTGAAAAAGAAAAAACAAAACACATAAGTAATAACACACCATTGATTACTAAATGCATCCTAGTTTTAAATATGTTAGCATGTGAAAAAAGTGCATATTAGAATTGTCGAGATATATGGTATTTCATTTAATCTTTACAATAAATTTTAAGTAGGTATTACCCTCTTATAAATCACCAGTATATGCCAAGTTTTTGCAGAGTAGCTCTTACTGAATAATCAAACCCGTGGTTGTTGACTCCTTAAATGCTTAATTATACAGTACTATTATTTAGTTAATTATTCTTTAGTATTAAACATTTAGCTTGTTTCTAAGTTTTTAAATTTCTTTTTCTGTTTGGTTTCTTCTTTTTCTCCTCCTCTTTCTTTTCCTTCTTCTTCTTTGTTTGTTAAGTCCCACTTCAGGTGGACTTCTGATTATTTTCTTAAGTATAGTTGCCTAGAAATAAGAATAATAGATAAAAAAATCTAAACATTCTTAAGACTCTTGACATATGCATATAACCATGTTGCTTTTCAAAATTATAGTACCAGTTTACATTTTTCACAACAATGCTTAGAGAGATATAAATTCCACTGTAACTTCTTTAGCGTTGGTTATTACAGTAAGTTTTTTCTAATAATGTAGGCAAAAATCTCATTTTAATCTGCATTTTTCAGATTACAAGATTGAATACTTGATCCCATTAATTTTTACAGGAGCTCATAACTGGTGTATAAGTTTCTGGCATTTTTTTGTGGTTATGAGTAAATTATAAATTAAGTACAGATATAATTATGTAGCTGTTGGGACATTTTTAATTACTAGATTTATTTTCCCCCTACAATAGCACAATAGCTATATTTTTAATTGTGAAAAATAATTGATGCAATTAGGAAATTTTGGAGTGTTGAATTTCTTATTTTGATCTGTGGCTCAGTTGTGGATTTTTCTAGGTAAGATTTAATGTTTTAAAGGATTAATGAACTTAGTGTGTATAATGTTTATGAATTTATTAATGCTGTGATTAAACTGTAATTGCTGTGAAGCCTGATTATGTACCTGAAAATTATTAAAATTATAATAGTTTGTGCTCAAAATGTAGTAAGATGTGCTATACTAAGTGATAACAAATTTTGGGACTTCAGTAATAAAACAAAGATTCTGCTAAGATCCTTTCCTCTTGAGCTTATTCCATTAGTAAAAAGTATTCTATCAAGGAGACTGATTTTTCAGCTGATTGAAGAATGAAAAAAAAAAAATTTCCACTCTGATCTTTTACAAGGATCTGTTTGAATACTTGTAAAACAGAAGCATTTGGGTTGAACATTTTAAAAGATTTCTTTTGAGCCCCACTAACTGCTAATTATGTCTAAATGGCTTTCAGCAGTATATATTGTAGTGCATACTTGAATCCTTTTTTGGGGAACAAAAATGGGATGTTATGTAATACATATTAAAATGCAGAATTTTCTTCTAGCATAATATTTCTACCAGGGAGCTCTGATAGAAACAGATTTTTAAAAGAATGTAGAAGTGTTGGCACAGTTTAATTGAAAGCAAATAGATGACAAAGGAGAGCCTTGTCTTAGTGCTCTGTGTTATGTGTCTGTGGATGAGTCACTTAACTATTCCTGACCTTTGTTTTTGTATTTGGAAATGAATACAACAGCATGGTTCATTGATTGTTCAGATTGTAAAAATAGCCAAATTCTGATATTCTTTTGAAGAGTTTGTATACCTGTTGTTGTTATTTGGCTCTAAGTTTGGGGTTAAGGTGGATTTATTTCATGGCTTGATCCAATCTAGCATGTTTTAAGTGATTTTGCTTTTTAGATGTTAAATGCGGTACCCTGGATGATAAATAATATGGATTATCAGTATTTGTAAACAAAATATTAGATTATTTGAAGACAAATTGGACTGTATAATTATTTTCTGCAAAGTTTAAAGAGGAGAATTTGTGCCACAGAAAGTAGGATCCCCAAAAGGTATTTTTGTCATTATTCCAAAAAATAACAGGTGTTTTCTCTCAAGCTTATCAAAGTGGTAGAGCTTCTATGAAGTTTCTTGGATATTTCTACATCTGTTTTTATTCAGCTGTAGACTCTTCATTTAGAATGTAGTGTTTGTCAGTATTGAAATAAAGTAAAAACACTGATGTTGGAGGCCTTTTGTGGGATTGTGGCCATGTGGTGGATAAAATAAGTGAAGAATGCTGAGCAGTAGTAAGGGTTCTGCTAGCTTTGGGTACTTATATTTTTCTCTTATTGTGTTTTCTCATCTATTGTATACATTTGAGTATTTCTGTTAACATTTCTATGAAAACTTATTTTATTTTCATGATGCTTTTAAAATTTAAAAGATCGTAAATGATTTTATTCTACCCTAGGGTTAAACCTTTTTCCTCTGAGGGAACCATTTCCAATTTTATATTAAAAGTTAGTGAGAATACAAATCAGAGAACATAATTCACTTAACCTGAAATGCATTTTATGGCAAACTTCTAAATATTAAGTTAAAAAACTCTTAAATAAGGAATAACTGTGTAAATAAAGTATTGAGGCTTATTAAAGAGCAATGATTAAAATTTCATATATGAAATTTTCAGATTAATAAGCTTCATTAAACATTCCCAATGCAATGATGAAAATAACAGTGAATTATTCTATAAAAATGTTTTTCCTTGTTAAATATGCGTTTCCTGTTTGCATACATTTGTCTTTTCTTCCTCTTCTGACACTTTATTAAAATGATAGTGCAGGAATTTTTTAAAAAAGGTATAAATTTACAAGGGGATAGAGATTAGAAGAAGGTAATAGTGGGTAAAGGATTTCAGCAGATTTGAAGAGAGGAGTATCATCTGACTGGTTAAGCGGAGGAATGTATATTTAAGTTCTTGCAGAGGGGAAAACCGACCAGAGGAGATCAGAGGCTTAGGTTTTGGAGATTTCAGTACTACAGGAAGGTGGGGGTGAAGACTCAGGGCTAAAGACAGTGGGGTTGGTTGAAAGGCTGTATGTGAGGAGGTTAGAACTCCAGTTCCTTAACTGTCTTGCCAGAGACCCGAAATTATAGAACTCTTAGAAAGAGAGAACAAAGAACAGGGAAGTCATTTTAAAAGAAATAATAGAAATAATATGAGAACATTCCTCAGCTGTGTATGACTTGTGCCTCCAGACTGAATGTACTCGTAGTGTGTGTAGCACAATGAATGCAAGCATAGTAGCACAGTTAGCCATTTTATCGTGAAGTTAGGAGCACCCATTAAGGTAAGATCCTTTATGCGTGTAGCTTAGAGGCGAGAAACAAAGACGGAGTATATAAAATGATCAGAATCTGAAAGCCGGGTAGTTCTGGACACTAAAATACTTGTCATACCTTTAAAATCCTTAAGAAAAATGACTTTCAACCTAGAATTAACGAAGGTAGAATAAAGACACTTTGGGACATGAAAGGACTCCAGTATACATCCAGGAGAGAGCAGTGAAAGGAAGTGCCAGAATGACAGCTGGCCAGCAGGCCTAGAGAGCAACCATGCAAAGCATGGGGCTGGGTCAGGAAGAGGGGAGAGGCACCTCCCAACCCCCACTGTTGCTTATATAAACCTTTTTAGTAGTATATTTGGCCTAACAAACCTTGTTCTTATATCACTTTAATGAAATATTTAATATAAAGTATATCTTTATAAAACACTATCAGAATTGGATGCAAATTGTTAGAAAATTGTACCTCATACTACTTTAACGAACAACTAAACTGAAGGAAGTAAAGCAGGCTCAAACCATGAATGTGAAGAAATTCTTCCTTCAGGAAGAGTGTTCAATAGTTCTAATGGGTTCTATTCTAGGATGGTAATTCTTGGGAACTGAGACTGAATTGTAGCTGAGTTGAATTTTAATTGTTGAATAATCACTGTGTAATTAAGTCCAAAAGATGTATGTATAAAAATAGTAACTGAGTGCTTGAACTTCTCTCGGATTTTGGATTCAATTGACCTTAACTAGGGACTTTATAAATAAAGTTGGTGCTGTAAAAACTCAAGATTGGATTTTGATGTAGGTTGAAAGCAGCAGCTTTAAAAGAAACCATTCATAGCTACATTGGTGGTTAGGAATAAAGGCAAAATGCCCAAAGTGCAGTAGAGGAGAAGGTTTTCATTGTAAGATCTACTTAAAAAACAAATCAAAACAGTTTGCTTACTTGCAATTCTGTTTAGGAAAACTGAAGCCCTTTAATCCTATAAATAGCATTCCTTTGCGATGTCATGCTTTATGAGCTGGGAAGATGTATGAAGCTTTGAATCATATAATCACTATTTTACACTTTACAGTGATTATTTTTATTTGTGAAAAGTTAGCTATTTGGTTAACTTTTTAAATGCCTTGACAAAACCATTATGGTTTTATGAAACACTTTTTTTAAATAAGGAATAATAGTAGCACATAAATTGTGTTTGTCTGAAGTCTTGCTGTGAAAAATCAAGTCCAAGCTGACTTTTCCACTCAGAGAAATCCCCATAATAGTGATTTATATGGTTACTTATAAATCCACTTTTTGCTGAAATCTACTTTAAAAAATTTTGACTCACCTATCCTTTGCCAACTATTTGGTAAAATTATTTTTTTAATCATGTCTTGAGAATTTACTATGGTACTCTGTTTCCTTAATTTTGTTTATCCAACACATTTGTGTGAAATGCTATGTTGGATGGCAAGCAATGAATATACGTATCTGATTTGAGGGATAGTTACAGTCCAATAGATTGTAACAATCAGAAAAATCCAGTTACTAATAACCTTAAAATATGATTGTCATACTGAATTTGCTATTTAGTGGACTTATGAGACAGTCTCATAAAATTAATGGTGAATTAATAATATTTACACGTAAGGGATTACATTTTTCATACAGTATTTTTATTTTAATTATGTTTGAAACACCCAGTGAGGTATTAAACCTATTCAGTTTATTTGTTTGTTCATCCATGCATTCACAATTTTTTTGCTGCTATCTGGTGTTTATCCCATTCTGTCATTCTCTGATACTGCCCTAATTTTGACGTGTTTTTTTTTTTCCCTCTCATCACTTGTGTTCTTACATACAATCACTTCTGTCAGAACAGTGATTTTCTAACATGAGTATCTAATCAGATGGCTCTCCATTGCCTGTAGAATAAAGAATTAGAGCTAAGGCCTTTGTACTTTGGTATGGATCTGCCTTTCCAGCTTCCCATTCCACCGAGCTTCTGTTTTTTTTCGTCCTCCTCCTTCAGTTGGTTTCACATTTTTGAATTTCTGCTTTTGCCATTCCATTTGTCTAGAATACTCCTCCCTAATTCTCTTTTTGTTGAAATCCTTGGAACTTCAAGATCCTGCCTAAATTGCTCTCTGTATCTCTAAAGTATCAGTTCTCCTGGTTGACTTCAGTTAGGCGGTCAGTGATCCTGTCTTAATGCTCCCATATAAGAGTGTTTTACTTTGGTCTGTTATTTATCTGGATGAAACTCCTTGGCCAGGGAAGAACACAGATGTTTGTAGGTGAGAGAAGGACAAGGAGGATAAACCCAGAAAAAGCAATGTGAACATAGTGAATATCATCAATGTTTGAAATGTTCAAATTAATATTTAAAGAAACTATTAGCCCTAGGGAGTTAATAAGTCAAGCAAATGTAGATTATTTATAAAGCAAAAACAAATTTGCTTTGTTTTCCTCTGCCCACATAATTTACTTACTAACAAGTGAGGTTTGTATAGCTGGGGGTTTGAATCTTCATCTTAAGGAATTAAGATCGCCCTTACGTGTTGATTTTTGCCCTTTTTTGGAGGGTGTGTGTGTGTGTGTGGCTAAGTTATTGTTCTCAGATGGGGCAAAGATGAAACAAAAGGTGGTACAGACTAACTTTACCCACTTTAGTGTGCTTAGGAACAGTGCCCCCCCACCTGTGTTAGGGTACTCACTTTAGTTATTCTACCCCCACTCCCAAAATAATTAGCTTGAATTCTTTTAATGGCAATGGGAGATAACTGTAATTTTTGGAGTTTTAAGATCTATTTCTGTATGTGCCTTTTTTTTTTTTTAAGGAAAAAATGTGCCTTTGTTTTTTGTTGAGGAGGAGAAATACTTTTTTTTTTTTTTTTTTTGGTGGTTTGTCTGACATAATAGGAATTCGGTGAATATTTGTAGAATGCTGCTTTTGTAATAATGCTGCTTCATGATTCACAGCCCCCTTGAGACTCTACTCTCCCCAAACATTCCCCCCATAAGTGTGTGACATTATGTACTGAAGAATTCACATTTTGCAGGTATAGTTCTTCCAGTAATAAAAGTGAGAAAAAGTGGGTGTGGTGCTAAGAACACCAAGGTTGCCGGTTTGATCCCAGCATGGGCCTCTGTGAGCTGCACCCAACTAAAAAAAAAAAAAAAAAAAAGCCAAATGAAATTAAGTGAATCATTAGTATTTTCTATAGGAGTTATTTCAGAATGGATTTGTTAGAAACTTAAAATTTTAGTGTTCTAATGTTTCCCTGTCCTACTGGTGGTTGGTAGTTGAGAAAGAAAAAGTATTCCTGAAGTCCATAAATGTTTTCCAGTTTGTCTTTCCAAAGCTTGTGAAATTAACTGTTACCAACAGGGGTTGGAAAATGTTATTAAACAATAACAATATATGATTGACTCTAAGGCTTCCACTCATTCATACTGGGACACTTGGTTGAGGACTAATTTTGTGAAGAAGATTTGTTGATTCTATTGTACTTGCTTTGTTTTTTTTTTTAAACTCAAGTGTTTGGAGGAGTCAAGTGTAATATTTACTCTATGACTCTTAATTAAAAGTTAACAATGTATGTATGCCCTGTTGAAACTGCTTCCTGAAAGCCTTTATAGTTATTAAGAACGTTTTATTATAGCCCCATCTCAGTAAATAATGAGCTCAACTGTGTCAAACGATGCTTCATATCCCCACTTCAAAGTGGGAATACCAGCTAGCAGTGAACATTTACCTTCTTTTTCTTGGATTCGTGTTTGCTTTATATTGAGTCACATGAGACATGTGACATCAGCTTTAAGCAAAGAAAACTCAGAATTGGTATGAGACTGAACGAATATGAACAGATCAACACTACTTTTCAGAAGCACATATCATGAGGTATGTTCCCTTACAAAATCAAGAGGAACCAGGACCTGGATGCTGCTGAAAAGGTCCCTCAAGGGCCTTCTTGTACACGTAGTTCTCCTTAGTCTATTGTCAGTATTTTTAAAAGTCTGATAGAAGGTTTATATTTGCTGTGATGGAACTCGCGTAGGCTAACTAAAGTGTCAGGTTTCTCTGCTTTCGGTTTCTTATCTCACTGCAGTAACACTATTTTATAGTTGTCAGGACTATAAAATTAATTGGTCAATTTAATAAATACCTATATCGTGCCAACCTCTGTTCTGGGCTTCTAGATTCATAGCAGTGAACAAAGTCCCTGGATTGAAGATGCCTATATTCTAAATAAGTAAAATATATAGGTATGTCAAATGTGAAGTCCTATAGGAAAAACAAAGTGGGGAAGGGTGTTAGGATGTGCTGGTTTTGGGTGGATGGATGGGGGATAATTTATGAAGGGTCTTGTGGGCCACCGTAAGAGTTAGACTTGTGTGAATGAGATGGGAAGCATATGGAGAGTGTTGAGCAGAGAGATGATATGACACAGGTTATAAAAGGATCAAACTGAGAACTGACTCTGTGTAGGCAAGAGAGGAAGCAGGAAAACTAGTCAGAAACTACTATAGTGATCTTGGTGAGAGATGATGTTGACTATGATCAAGGTGGAATTGGTTGCTTTGGTGAGATCTGGTCGGATTCTGGATATAATTTGAAGCTAGTCAACAGGATTTACTGAAGTATTTGATGTAGATTGTGAGAGCAAAAGGACAATTGAGATGATTTCAAAGTTACTGGCATGTGCAGGAGTAAAGATGAAATTGTCATTTAATGAGAAGGAGACTATGAGAAGAATAGATTTGAAAGGGGAGACGGGAGGTCTTGATTTTAGGATATGATTAGTTTGAGATGGCTGTTGGTCTCTTCAGTAGTGATGTTAATCTCATTGTTGATCCATTTGTTGTTTAGTAGCATGTTATTTAGCCTCCATGTGTTTGTGTGTTTTTTCAGTTTTCTTCTCGTAATTGATTTCTAATTTCATACCATTGTGATTGGAGAAGATGCTTGATATGACTTCAGGCTTCTTAAATTTGTTGAGACTTGTTCTGTGGCCTAACATGTGGTCTGTCCTGGAAAATGTTCCATGTGCACTTGAAAAGAATGTATATTCTGCAGCTTTGGGGTGAAATGTGCTACGAATATCAACTAGATCCATCTGGTCTAACGTGTCATGTAAAGCCACTGTTTCCTTGATGATTTTCTGTCTAGATGTCCTATCCATTGATACCAATGGGTTGTGAAAGTCCTCTACTATTACTGTATTACTATTGATCTCTCCCTTTATGTTTGTCAATATTTCCTTTATTTAGGAGATTTTATGTTGGGTGTATAAATGTTTACAAATCTTATATCCTCTTGTTGGATTAATCCCTGTATCATTATGAAATGTCCTTCTTTGTCTCTTGTTATAGCCTTTGTTTTAAAGTCTGTTTTTGTCTAAGTATTGCTACCCCAGCTTTTTAATATTTTGTTTCCATTTTAATGAAATATCTTTTTTCATCCCTTTACTTTCAGTCTGTGGGTATCTTTCAATCTGCAGTGCGTCTCTTGTAGGTATAATATGTATGGGTCTTACTTTCTTATCTATTTAGCCACGTTATGTCTTTTGATTGGAGTGTTTAATCTGTTTACATTTAAAGTAATTATTGATACGTATATAATTATTGCCATTTTATTATACATATTTTTTATCTGTCCTACTCCCCCACACACCTTTAATGTTTCTTATAATACTGGTTTGGTGGTGATGAACTCCTTTTTTCTTGTCTGGAAAGCTCTTTATCTCTCCTTCGATTCTAAGTGATAGCCTTACTGGGTAGAGTTACCTTGGTTGTAGATCCTTGCTTTTTATCACTTTGAATGTTTTGTGCCAATCCCTCTGGCTTGCGAAGTTTCTGTTGAGAAATCAGCTGACAGTCTTGTGGGAGCTCCCTTGTAGGTAACTAACTGCTTTTCTCTTGCTGCTTTTAAGATTATTTCTTTGTCGTTAATTTTTGGCATTTTAGTTATGATGTGTCTTGGCGTGGGCCGCTTTCGGTTCATTTTATTTGGGACACTGTACTTTCTGGACTTGTATGTCTATTCCCTTCGCCAGGTTAGGGAAGTTTTTCATCATTATTTCTTCAAATAGGTTTTCAAACCCTTGCTGTCTCTGT
This sequence comes from Rhinolophus sinicus, assembly GCF_036562045.2. NCBI lineage: Eukaryota > Metazoa > Chordata > Mammalia > Chiroptera > Rhinolophidae > Rhinolophus > Rhinolophus sinicus. Next base: position 113,392,492 of record NC_133755.1, read on the forward strand.
TCTCTTTCTGGTACCCCTATGATGCAAATGTTGGTACACTTGATGCTGTCCTGAGGCCCCTTAAGCTATCTTCATTTCTTTTTTTTTTTCTTTTTCTTTTTGCTATTCTGATTGAGTGTTTTATGCTACCTTGTCTTCCAAATTGCTGATTCTGAGCCTCTGCTTCATCTAATCTACTGCTTATTCTCTATAATGCATTCTTCATTTCAATTATTGTATTCTTCATTTCTCACTTTTTTTGTATGTTTTCTATCTCCATTTTTATGTTTCCCATCTTCATTTTTATATTTCCTATGTGCTTGTGAAATTTCTTACTGAGTTAATCTACTCTCCCTCGAAGTTCATTGAGCATCCTTATAATCAATGTTGTGAACTCTGCACCTGGTAGATTGCTTGTCTCCATTTCATTTAATTTTTTTTATGGAGTTTTGTACTGTTCTTTCATTTAGGACATGTTTGTTTCCTCATTTTTGCCGACTCCTTGTGTTTGTTTCTATGAATTAGGTAAATCTGCTACATCTCCCGATTTTGGCAGAGTGCCCTTATGTAGTAGGTGTCCTGTGGGGTCAAGTGGCACAGTCTCCCTGATCACATGAGCTGGTGGTCCAGGCATTTTCCTTGTATAGGTTGTGTGTGCCCTGTTGTTGTAGTTGAGCCTTGATTGCTGTTGGCATGTCAGTGGGAGGGATTGACCTTCAGGCTGACTGGCTGTGAATAATGGCTGTGACTACAGTGGACGACCTGTTATACTGAGGCTGACCCACGTATTCCTTTTAGTGAGGCTTTGATGCCTGCCCAGTCTGCCTTTTGGATGTATTTGACTAGCTGAACTGAACTTCATACCAGCTGTGAGAAAAAAATTCTGTTGTCTTCAGTTCTTTTTGTGTGATGTATGTGTGAACACACAACCCAAGTTATTAGAGTTTAAAAAAACAACAACATTTAGTATTATGAATTACATGAGTTTATTGAATATCCTAGATTTTGTTGGCTCATTTATGAAAGAATGATAGAGATTACAATAGAACAATACCTTCTACCCTTCCTTTTTAATTTGTATGTCTCTCAGAGTTTATTCTTCCTGATCACAGCATTTGAGATTTTTTTTTTTTTCTATTTAATGAGTTCTTATCTCAAGAGAACTATGTGGCCTGAATTGGGTTGAACTTTGCGGTCACCTCTTAAAATGATCCTGCTGATTGTAGGTGACAATCTTCAACTTCTATTTTGGAACATTTTAGGATAGTTAAAATGCCAGAGATGTCATAGACATGTTTAAAAGGTTAAGGATTTTTCAGACTTCTTATCACCTTGATTAGTATAACGTTCCATCTAGATGGTGGTTTTGCTCAACCCTGAAAAATCTGAGTAACATTGACCTAAGACCTGCAATTTAAGCTACAGAGTGTTTCAACTTGAGCAGAGTGAGGCTATTTTACACAGGCAGGATCCTTCTAGAGAAGACCTTTTGGTTTGAAGACCAACTTGGTTTCTTAAAATTTGCTTGTTCTTTTCATTAACCATTTATTAGGGGAACAACATTGTCCATTGATGGAGAAAATGAATTAAAGTCTGTAGCCTCTTACAAACTTTTTTGAAAGACCAACAATCTTAAAAAGTAACTTTTCAATCTAGCACTAATATAATCATTGGACAATAAATAAGATTAGTTACAGTGTATGGAAAATTTAAATCACATGGGATAATATCATGCTATTCTAGTATTTTAACATCTATAAAATAAATTTTGAGCTTCTGAAGTAAACTGAGATGTTTGGTCTCTGAAGAATGGCTTTCTCTAGAATGGTCTACATTTTGGCCATATTGTTTTATTATAGATTGTCCACATATATTACTTGAAATATGTCTAAATTCAAATCTGTTTTGTGGTAAAATTTTATGTAGCAGTTTATTGTATCAGAAATATAGTTTATTATTCTTGTCTGAAAATCTGTAACAAAATCATATAACCAGTTCTCACAATTCAGGTTTTATATATTTGGAGTAATTTGCCTGATAGTCACTTTTCAAATCATCTTATACATAATATTTTAATATTTAATAACTATATAATCTTATTAATAAAATATTTGTTTTAATTTTTTTACCCTCTTTTTTGTTAGCAAGTTAATCTTAGCTATACCAGTTAAATTGAAGTTAGCTTTGGTGTTCTGAGGCTGTTTCTAAGAATCAAGTGGTAATGGGCCTAGTTTTAAATGCCCATTGGCACATTGGGCTTTCTAAGGTTATATTTGAAAGTACAATAAAAAAAAAAAATGGTCAGTCATTAGGACTGTAGCTATGATCAAGTGGACCTACTATTAAAATCATAGCTGGATTAGACTTTTTTCTTTTCTAAGATGTCTTAGACTGCAAAACATTAGAGTTCTGTATTTTCTCATTAATATCTAAGCCTGAAACAGTGACTGGCACATATTAGGTGCTCAGTAACTATTCAATGAAAAATAAATGAATGAATATCAAAATGACTTACTAATTAAATTGAAGTAGTCAGTTTTTAGATCTTGTTATCTTGAGATGTTTTCTTATTTTATTTCTTTGTCATGAGTTTGGAATTAGTGGTAGGTATTTTCTCCCTATTGTTAATGCATATTTACTGTTGATGAAACCAAGATATTCACAATAAAGTTCAATACTAGTGTTAAATGATGCATAATACACTATTATAACAATTCAGTAATTCTCATACTCTACAACTAGCTGAACAAGATTAACTTGGAAATGTTTTCTAGGAAGGCCTTTTCAAAGGTAATCTAGTGACTAAAGGGAACCTTGCTGAAATGTTTTTGAGAATTCTGGTGTGTAAATAAGTTCTTATGAAACTGAAGTGCTCAATGAAAGATTGTGCTAGGTACACACAAAACTTGCCAGCCACAGCCAACTGTTATCTGGTGCCCAGTTTTCTCAGTGTCTGGACACCAGGGAAGCTAATAGCCTTTAGGACACACTGATACAGATGAGAGAAGTTGCCAGTTTGAAGCGTATGTGCCAAAGGTGCACATAACATTCTTTTGATCAGCAAGGCCACGGGCCTTGCTGGCCAGATGAAAGAGTAGTCTTTTTAGAAGGCAAATTTGATACATCCGTGCCCCCGTCTTACCCCCAATGAGAATTTAAGATCCTGGAGGGCAGGGATTTTTGCCAATTTTGTTTAGTGCTCAATTCCAAGTGATTGTTTTCCTGTTTTAAAGATCCATGAGGCCAGATCCATGTCTCTTTTTGCCCACCATTATATCCCAGCACCCAGCAATATGGGGTACATAATAGGTGGCTAAATAAGTAAGTTAACAGAATGAATGACTGTGGAACTAAGCGTTATTTGTACCTTATTCAGGGTTCTTCTTACCCTGTTTAATGCTCTTTTTCTTCCTTTTTGATATCTTATTTCTGTTCTTTCAGCCCAACTCTAAATTACTTGTAGCTAGCTAGTGTTCAGTTTCTAATATCCTAGATAATAAATGAAGACATTATATAATTATTACAGCTATCATTTTTAAAGGATAATTTTTTAAGGTAATGGTGACATAGCGGGTGATGGCTCATATTTTGTGATAAGGATCTAGCTGTTCCACTCATGGCATGTGGCCATTATTGGGATCATCACTGCGGTTGTGGGGAAAAATCTTGCCATGTGTGACAACATGGATAGACCTATAGGGTATTATGCTAAGTGAAATAAGTCAGACTGACAAAGACAAATACTATATGATCTTACTTATATGTGGAATCTAAAGAACAGAATAAATGAACAAACAAATCAGAATTAGACTCATACTGTTTCCCCGAAAATAACAAAATAAGGGTAGATAGAAAAAAACTGATGGTTACTAGATGGGAGGGGGGTTCAAGGGATGGGGGAGAAAGGTGGGAGAAAGGTAAAGGGATTAGGAAGCACAAATTGGTAGTTACAAAAGAGTCATGGGCATGTGAAGTGCAGTGTGGGGAATAGAGTCAAAAATGTTGTAAAACTGTATGGTGTCAGATAGGTGCTATATTTGATGGGGGAGGGAGCACTCATAAGGTGTATGGACGCCTGGCCACGGACTGCGCTGTACACCTGAAACTAATATAAAATAGTATTGAATGTGAACTGTAATTAAAAAAAATATGTATATATCATGTATATATAGTCTTGGGATGTGAAGTACAGTATATAGTCAATGGTATTGTAATAGCTCAGTGGTGTCAGTGGGTAGTAGACTTGGGAGTTTATCACTTTGTTAGGGGTATAAATCATTACATTGTTTTGTACATCTGAAATTAATAATGAAAAAAGAAAAGAATAATATGGATGTGTAGGTATTTGTCACTCTAGCCTACAATGTTTGCGCCCCAGAGCCTCTTGGTGATATGCTTCTCACCTTTCAACAAGAATGTATGGAAGGTTAGCATAGTTCCTCTGAAAGGTTACAGATTGCCTTCTATAGGTTACTTCGTGCTTCTGTAGATTACTTCTACAGATTACTAGGGTGTTTACTTTAAAAATATCAGTTGTCAATTAAATACTAAAAATGAGAGTTTTCAGTTGATGATAGGGTATTGTAGAGTATTCCCTTTCTTTTCCTGAATAACAAGGAATTTCTTATACCGCGTTTCCCTGAAAATAAGACCTAGATGGACAATCAGCTCTAATGCGTCTTTTGGAGCAAAAATTATGAGACCTGGTCTTACATTATTTAAGACCCGGTCTTATAGTAAAATAAGACCAGGTTTTACATTAATTTTTGCTCCAAAAGATGCACTAGAGCTGATTGTCTGGCTAGGTCTTATTTTCGGGGAAACGTGTGTGTGTGTGTGTGTGTGTGTGTGTGTGTGTGTGTTTCTTTAAGGAGGGCGCAGCTCACTGTGGCCCATGTTGAGATCGAACCGGCACCCTTGGTGTTATTAGCACCACGCTCTAACTAACTCAGCTAACCAGCCACCCTCAAGAATTTTAAATTTGCTTAACTGATTGCAATGATTCTTAGTTTATTTTCAGTTTGTATTCCTGCATTGCATATGTAGTCAGCCTTTAATGTGTTTAAAGTACAGTAGCACTGGGAATTGAGACTGTCTTTTATAGATTCCCTTTATAATATCTTTTTAAGTACTCTTCATATGCAAACATGCTTAGTGAGTATGAATGTTAGAATAAGACAAATTCAGATAAGAATCTAGGCCAGATTCACCTGATCCAAGCATAGTGGATATATTTGATGACAGCACTCAGTGTGGCTGTCTCTTGGGTCATACTGCTCTTGTTTGGGTTGGTAGTTTGCCTAAGTACAGAGTTCTAGGTTGGAAATCATTTTCCTTCAGAATTTAAAAGGCATTGCGTTGAGTTACTTCTTTCAGTGTTGCCGAAGGCATTTTGATTCATGAACTTTTGCATATGACCTATGGTTTTTTTCCTCCTTTTTCCTCTTATTTCTCTGGAAATGTGTAGCATCTTTATTTCTGGTGTTCTTAAATTTGACATGGTGTGTTTTTGTGTGTGTGTGTGTTTTTTCCAGTGATTGTGTTGAGGACTTAATGGACATTTTGGCTAGTTTCTAGAAAATCGTGCTTCTTAGTTTGGGTGAATTTTCTTTGGATATTTCAAAGCTTTTTCCCCCTCTATTTTTTAAGGGGTGGCAGGATGTTTGCTTTTCCTGGTATTTTGATGCTGAATCTTTTTGTCTCCGTTTCATATCTTTTGTTTACTTCTATCTTTTTCACCCTATTTCTCTTTTTTTTCTTGGCTTTTTGAAAAATTGAAACTTTATTTCTATATTTTCTAGGGAATATTTCATTTCTGATAGTAGGTCGTTAAAAGTAAATTATTCTGACATTTGTTAAAACGACAAGGAAGACTTTATTCAGGACTATCGCAATAGGAGTGTATAACAAAATGCCATAGGCTGGGTGGTTTAAATAACAGAAATTTGTTTACTCACAGTTCTGGGGGCTGGAAGTCCGAGGTCAGGGTGTCAGCATAATTGGGTTCTGGTGAGGACTCTTTTTCTGGCTTTCAGTTGGCTGCCACCTTGTTGTAAGTTCACATGGCCTTTCCTCAGTGTGGAGGTGGTGGGGAGGGCAGGGGGATGTAGGGAAGGGAGAGAGGCAGACTGAGTTCTCTCTTCTTTTTGTAGGGCTACCAATCCTAATGGATTAGGATCCCACCTTTATGACATCATTTAACCACAATTACCTAGTACAAGCCCTATCTCCAAATGCAGTCACATTAGGGTTAGAGCTGTGACATATGAATTTCGGGGGGTTACAATTCACTGTATAGCAAACACATGTATTCAGTCTGTAACAAGGAGTATTACAATAGGGGAGAGAGATTAGGTTCAAATTCAAATATAGCAAAGACAGCAGGGGATTTATAGCCAAGGAGCAGAGTTAGGTGGGTTGGTAGATGTAAAATAATTAAGGAAGCAGCCAGGGTAGGGGATTCTTGCTAAACTGACTTAAGGGAACTCTTGTTAAACACAGGTCAAAGGTAGGGGATAAGGAATTTGGTCAGATATCAGGAGTAGAGAAATTTCTCTAAACTAGCTTAGCAGGATTCTTGCTATAACTGGCCTACGCCGACCCAGTGACGTGGAAGGCCTAGCTGCGGCCTAGTCCAGGAGGCTCAGCGGAGCCTGACTGAGTTTGGTTCAGGAGAGAGTATCAGCATGTGCTAGTTTTTGTATGTACACACTTAATTGTTTCTGGGATTTTTTTATTCCAGACACCCTTTCTCTTCTCCAGAGAATAACCTTTAGGCTTCTCTTGGGGTAGTGTGGGAGCGGGAAGTCATTTACCCAGCAACATGGAGTGTGTGTGTGGTTGGTGTTAGGAAATCTCTTTCTCAAACAACTTTTACTTGGTCTTCCTTATATGCCCTCTTTTCACCCTTGGTTCTACAAGTATCTTTGTACTATAGTCCTTGTGTCTTTTGAGATTCAATGGTATAATTTGGGTTGTTTTTCATCTTTCCTCATTCTTGGGGATTCAGTTCTCTTGAATTTGCTGTCAGTTGCCTCTCAGTCATTTGCTTTCCAACTTCCAAAAGTTGTTGTTACTGTTTCCTCTTTGGTTCTCCCCATCCTAGTGGACTGATGTACTTTTAAGGGATTGCTTAGGGTTTGAAGCAATTTAGGGTTTAAAGAAGAAGAATATTAGGTGTGTGCCTTTAAATCTGTTATCTGGGAAGCCTGCAGCAAGTGGTTCCAAATGGGAAAGCAATTTAAATAGATCAAGGGAATTTGCCATTCTTTTCTGGACTTGGGGGCTTTGCTTGCTGTGATTTTTTTTTTTTTTTTTTCAGTTGCTCAGTTATTTCTAAATGATCACTCATGACTATTCTGTAGTTTCCCTTTGTATTTAGACCTATCACAAGACCATTTTCTTGAAATTTATTGGTGGCTTCAAACAAGGGATATGGAGGGAATATAAGAGGAAGAGGTATGACTAGCATCTATTGGGTGTCATTAGAATGGTGATCTCAATTTTATGTCACTTAATCCTCATAGCAATTCTGTAAGGTAAGTGATATTATCACATATGGGTAAGGATAATGATAATGATCAGAGAGATTAAGTAACTTGCTTAAGAGCTAGTCAGACAGTGGTAGAGCTTAGTTTCAAGCCTGGGTTTTAAGACCTTTCTTTCTTTCTTTTTTTTTTTTTAACTCTTTCTAGTCTACATCTCCTTTTACTCTTCCCAAACTCTGAACAATTTATTCATTCACCCAGTGAATATTGACTTGCCTGCTCTGTGCTGGGCCTTGGGGTCATTGAAAGGACTGTGCTTATGGAACAGAATGACATCAGATTTACCTTTCAATAAGATTTCTGGTGATCGGTGCAAATTGGCAAGAATGGGAGCAGGCAGCTGAGTTAATTACAGAAGTCCTGGTAAAGGGCCATGTTGGTTTTGACTAGGATGGCAGAGGAGAAACAGAGAAGTGGGTGGATTTAAGAGACTTTTTAGAGATAAAGCCAACAGGATGGGGAGGGGGGGTGATACAGATTTAGAAGAAACTGGAAGAATTGAGGATGACTCCAGGTTTGGTTTGAACTGAGTGTTGTTGGTGCCTTTACTGATATAAAAAATAACAGGCTGGAATAGAGTAATAATATAGTAATAACCATCTTATATCTATTAGTTGTATCTCTAAGGAGGTATCCAGTAGGCAAGTAAATATCTGGGAACTCAGCAGTGTTCTGGGTTGGAGAAATAAATTTGGGCATCATTTACCTACACGTGGTATATAAGGCCATGGGATTAGGTATGACTATCCAGGGAAGGTGTGTAGGTGTAGCTGTTGTAATGTAAGTTTGAAGCAGTGTTACTGATTCACATCTATAGAGAATCCACATTTAATTTCTTAACTCCGAATTATACTTACACCTAATAGCATTTGCTGCATGGGGAAAGCAAGTCCCACTGTATAGCCATGACATGGAAGATATGAACCAAAAATCATACTACAAATATGCCAGTAGTTAGCAGCTTTTTGATTGAACTGTATACCAAACACCCTTGACTTTCATGAGAGACGAGGTCTGCAATCATTGACGTGGGAAATCCCAGATTTGAGAATGCCACACAAGAGGAGAGTTATGACACATGCATCAGCTCTTCTTAAGTATAGATAAGTACCGAAAAATAAAATCTCATTGAGATGTTAAAACTAGAACCTCTGGGATCACTCACTAGCTGATTCACTATCACACATTAGTCACATAGAATCCAAGCTTATTAAAATTAAATATTTTACATGTCATGGACCTTTCAGGATACTCTAAAAAAACAGAATGGTAAATGTTAGATCTGAGAATGCCAAGCATGAAAGAAGCTTTTTAGGAACACTTGAAAAATTAGGTTAGAATTTACAGTAGGCAAAATCTGGAAACAATCCAAATGTCCGTCAACAGGGCAACATATAAACAATTGTGGAATAGTCATTCAGTGGGCTAGTGTACACAACAACATGGTTGAATATAAAAAACATTTTGTTGAATGAAAGAAGCTAGATAAAAAAATCATATATCCTATATGATTTCATTTATATGATGTTCAGGAAAAGGCAAAACTAATCTATAATGATAGAAACCAAAACAGTAGATGTCTGTGGGGAATAGAGATTGACCAGGAGGCATGAGGGAACTTTCTGTGGTGAGGGAAATGTCCTCAGTATTAATTAGCTGTTTGTGACATGAGGATATCTTGTGAATGCTTGGGATTTGTACATTTCACTGTGTTTAAGTTCTACCTCAGTATAGGAACACTTGGATGAGGCATCTCTGTAGTCTCAGGTTGTCAGGGAAAGTTTCCAGAGGAAGCAATCTCACATCTTTCACTTTTATCCCTTCAGGTCTAAAATGACTTACTGTTTAACTCCAATCTAACTCCACACAATAACATCTATTCCTGGGACAGTTGTTTTTGCAATCTAGAATACTGTAGGTAGTAAAAGGGAGTGCTATTAGAAATCACATTGGGACAATAGATTGACCATTGCTCTCTTTTTGTACTGCTCAAAGTGTAGTGCTTCCTGCAGTCACAACTGAAGGAGTGCTGTAGCAGAGCAATTGTTACCTGAGGGTAGGGCAGACTCTGCCTGGTCCTTATGTAAAGGTGGATACATCATGGCTGGGTGCTACAAGATGGGAGGGGCTGGGGATTACCTGTGGGAGGGGTTTTAGGAATTGCAATTTTCATGTTAACTTTTAAAAAAGATATGTTATTTGTTTTTTATTTCCAAGTTATTCATGTTGCTTTATTCCTTTGACACAGGAGATAGTGGATAACTCACTTCAAAAATGGAGGATGGAAAGCCCGTTTGGGCGCCACACCCTACAGATGGATTTCAGATGGGCAACATTGTGGACATTGGCCCTGACAGCCTAACAATTGAACCCTTGAACCAAAAAGGCAAAGTGAGTATCTCAGAAATATTTCAAAATTCGATTTCTTTCTACGGTGTCTCCCTTCTCAATGAAGCAGATGAAGCGTAGGGAAAAGCAGATTTCTGGTAATTGAATCTTAGTTTTCTACTGCGTTATTTGATTAAATCAGAAGTACATACCCTAGGGGGAAAAAATGTTGCCCTACGATAAAATTATACAAAAATTTAGTGACTCTTTCATTATCATTGTTTTAAAGAAAAAATAGCATTATGATAAAATGGAAACAGCATTTTTATTCCTTTTACATATTACTAAAGTTACTGATATATTTGTGATGTTACAAAACTAAAGTATGAAAAGCGAATGGCGGGTGGCCGGATGGCTCAGTTCGTTAGAGCGCGAGCTCTGAACAACAGGGTTGCCAGTGCGATTCCCACATGGGCCAGTGAGCTGCACCCTCCACAACTAGATTGAAGACAACGAGCTGCCTCTGAGCTTCCGGAGCGGGAGCTCTCAGCAAGGTTGTTGGTTCAATTCTCTCTTGAGATGGTGAGCTGCACCAGTGACTGGACTTGGAGCTGAGCTGCGCCCTCCACAACTAGATTGAAGGACAGTGACTTGGAGCTGATGGCCCTGGAGAAACACACTGTTCCCCAATATTCCCCAGTAAAATTTATTTTAAAAAAAAGTGAATGGGATTATGTTAATCAAATTTTGCTTTTTATTTTAGCTCCTAGACAATTCCTTCTTTTAAGCTTTTTATTTACTTAAATTTATTAACATGGGATTGGAATAAATTTGTTTCTATTAAGTAAAGATACTTAAGTCTTATGATAGGTTTTAAAACATGAAAACATACTTTAATTTTGTACACATAGTATCTCTTTTCTTTTATGCTTAGACAAAGACCAAGCAATACTACAAATGGGAGTTTAGGGGTAAAATGACCGGGAGTCTCTGTGAGTCTTTATGGGGACTGTAAGGTCTCTTTTTGTGGGAGATCTTCACAATTTTCAGTTTAATAAATATTCCTGTTAAATAGGTCGTCTGACTAAATTAAATTTGTTGATGTCATTTCTGTTTACTTTGGACTCTGCAAATATTCATGAATAATTTATATTCTACAGATACATGGTTAACTAATGCCATATGACTACCATCCTTCTGGGAACCTTAGAAAAACAAGGTGGATATCTCATGAGGCCTTTTCACAGAGAAAACTATTCTGTTACTGTAAACAACCCAAGAACCTAAATGCATAATATATAATGTGGCATGTTAGAGGAGACCAATTAAAGATACCCTCAGGAAAGAAAAGACAAAGTGTTTCTGGTTTTTTCTCTTATTAACAAGTACCTATTTGTACTTACAATGCAGTACATGTTAAAAAAAAAAAAGAAAGAATTAAAAAAATAAGCTCAGTTATTTTTATTTATTTGAACTTATAGTGGAGAAAACATTTTCCTCTCTCAATTTGATTCTCTGGCTGGGCCTGAGAATTAAACTGACATAAGACAAATTTACAGTGGGACAAGCATAGAAGTTTTATTAAATTTTCATATGCATATAGGAGCCTTCATGAGAGAATGAAGAACTGAAGACATGCCCAGAACAGAAAGCTTCTACACTTTTTAGACAAAGAAACAATTTGTGAAGAATTGATAAGACAGAGGGGTTTGGGCTAGGGATGGTATATTGTGGAGAGGTGCTTAGGAAAATAAGGGTTAGTTTGACAAGGTTTGTACAGATTTCTCTTGGCCTTGATTCCCCTTCTCTGGTGATAAGATTGTCTTCCTTCCTTCTGGTTCAGGGAGGGCACCTTTCACATGGCAGTTCTATGCCCTGCTTTCAGAAATAAAAAGGACAGAGTGCCTTTCTTGTATCGGCTATTTCTCAAGTGCCTTTAGCTCACAATAATCAGTATGTCAAAGTAGCATGTTTTCGGATGACAGAAATTGAGTGAGCCTTCGTTATCCTTCAAAGTCTTTTTTTTCATTTTTGTTTAACACATTTTATAAGCACAGTAAATCATAAGGCTGAAATTAAAAGTATATATGCTAAGTATATTCTGTTATATCCACACGTGACAAAATAGTTCAAGCATAGAAGAAATTGGATTTATGGATGTATGCTTTTTATATTTTAAATAATGTATGTGCTTTCAACTGTGCTTTATTAGTATTAATCACATTACACACATAGAACCAATAAAAATACTTAAAATGTAAATTGTGAAGCCATGAGAAGTATGGATCTATAGAAAATTTTATAAACTAAAGCTGAAGCTTCTTTTCACAAACATTTTTTGAGGGTTAACAAAAATCTCAGAAATTGCTTTTAATCTTAATTTCTTCTTTGCTTTCTGATTGGGGTCTTAATAAATTGTAAAGTGTAATAATAACTATATATGGTTAAAAAGATCCACAAGAGAAGCAGTTTTTTGCCTAGATAATTAATGGCCTTGTGATCATACATTTTTAAATATTAAGGAATTAAGTGCATAAAATGATGGACAAATCAAGTTCTGTTTGTTGATACAGTAGAAGCATAGAAGCGGGAATGATTTAGCTCGGGTCTTCAATGATAGCAATTGCTTTTAGCGTTTTTTGATTGTGACCCATAGGAAGAAATAGATTTTACATTGCATTAGGTATGTGTGTTGTGTGTGTGTGTGTGTGTGTGTGTGTGTGTGTGTGTATGAAAAATAGATTTCACATTTCAGCAACTGTGTGTATTGTGTGCATGTGTCTATCCATAAATGAAGCAGAGTTGGTCAAATGAAACATCTTTACTGCATGTGATACAGTCTGGTGTTTTCTGATATCTTTTATTCTGTTAAAAATGCTGTCTCGAATCTCTAAATTGATTTTATGTTCCCTATTTGCAGCAGCTTGGCCTTCAGGCTAACGCCCTCAATATATGGCATTTAAGGGGTCGACAGTCTCTCTTCCCTGCCTACTTTACTAGTCTTATTTTTTGCCAACCAACAGTTGCTCCTTCATACTCTTGCCATATGCTTATTCTTGTGAAACTGTTTCTCTTCCACGCTGCCCCTCCACACTGTTTATCAGGTCCCCACTATGAACTAGGTGATGTTGAGTGCTTTGTGTTGTTCACAGTACTCTTTTTGCCTGGAATACCACCCTCCATAGCCCTTTGCTTAGTGAATACTTCTCTCTCTCCCAAGACTCTGATTGAGGTGACCTCCTTTATGAAAAATTTTCAGTTATCCAATCCTCCCTTATTCCCCTCCCATGCCATAGAATTTACTGTCGATTACTCCTTTCTTTGAGGAGTGGTATAAATTCTTAGCCTCCTGTAATACTTAGGTGGAGATATTTATTTTCTCTCCCCCTCCTTACTAGACTGTAATCTTCTCAAGTGCAGGGACTGTTTGATTTGTCCATTTCGTCATTGGAGCTTGATGCTCTGTGTGTGAGATGTGGGAGATGTTTACTCCTGGGGGTCATTGTGTGCTTTTGTATGGGATCTTCTCTTGACAGGACAAAAAGCCTCCTCCTTTTAAGAGAAAACAATTGCCTTAATGAAACAAATTTTCTCTTTCTCATTGAGTAGGCGGTGAAGGGGAGAAGAAGATGGAGGTTGGAGATAATTTGGGAGATGAAGAAATAGGAGAGAAGCTATCTTGTAGGACTCATTACTTGCCTTTCAGCCTTTCTCTTAACTTTCTCATTCTAGCAACTCTTTGTCTTCTCCCTCTCCCCATTTTCCGATCTCCTGGAGCCTCTTTTATTTCACGTGGCTCTAACAGGATATAACCAACACCTGGAGTCTGGGGAGGTCTTACCCCCATTTCTATGGCTGTGAAAGTGGGCACGTAGGTCTGTGACATTAGCAATTATTTCTGAATGCATTTCCCGATAGAATCATTGTAATAATTTGTGGGTTGTTCTATATTACCGTTAATATACTTAGTATACATTACGGATTAGTTCCGATTTTGTGATCTATCCTGTAAACCTTTCCACATTTATAATGTTAAGACCATGTACTGGGATCCAGATTATAAACTTCCAGTGTATTTAGAGCATAACAATTTTCTGATTTGGGTATGACTTTGAATTGAGGTAGTACCAGCAGCCTGGATTTACTCTGTAAGCTATAGAAGTAGCCTTGTCTTATAGGTGTGTGGATACACACATATATAGACCTACAAACATTATTTTAAAATAATTGAACAATTTTTTCTTAGCGTTTTATTTGATATGGATGACACCTGCAACCAATTATAATTGTTTGAGAAGTATAAATTAATAGATAAGTTAGAATGGCATGGATAAAATTTAATTCTCTTTAAATGTAATTTGAGATAATTTCTTCTCTCTTACAAGATACTATCTTAATTCTAGAATTTCTACCATAGCATTTAAGTGATATAACAAATACAAACTTCTTCATACACACCTATAATTTTATGGACCAAATAGCTTTGGGTACCGTTTATATTTCTGGCACATTATCTGTACAAGAATTCGTGTCAAATATGTTTTACTTAAAAACAATTAACAATGAAATAATAATCTGTGCTGTCAGTGTATCTGATTGAGTGAATGTTAACTTTTTTCTTTTTAAAAACAATACAATTGCTATATGTACAAATGTTAAAATTTTTATTTTTATAAAGTTGTTAAATAGCATACCTATATAAATTTAATATACTTCACTTTTTGTCCTACTCTAGGTATTAGAGCATAGTATGTTTTTTATTGATTTCCATTATTGATTTCATGGTCATGGTAATAATGGATAAAGTTTTTGTGTAAAGTTATTATCCTGATTTTTGGGTTTGTGTCTTGTTAAGTAATAGGATCTTGTATTGTATTTTAATGAAGAGCATATTGTTGCTATTATTACAATATATGCAACCAGTTAAGCTTCTTTATTTTTCTTGCATTTATAAACCTCTACTTTAATGAGTTCTTGTTTTGTTTGTTAGACATTTTTGGCTCTCATAAACCAAGTGTTTCCTGCAGAAGAGGACAGTAAAAAAGACGTGGAAGATAACTGTAAGTATCAAATTGAAAACTAGTTCTCATCCACAGAAAAGGAAACTGTTCCTCTAAAAAATAAATTAGTGGTTCTATTACTAGGTACACTATCCTGGTTCCGAAGAAATGTAGCCTTTTGACATGAAGATTCATATGAATGGAGGAACTCAAAAGCCCTAAATTCATTATTATCTCACATTTGCACTTTGGTGAAAGACTCTCTTGAATGTCCTTTTAGTTTACTTCAGTTGTATAAATGTGGGGAATGGTAATAATTTACCATGGAGCCTGAACTAAAGATCTCTTGTTAGCGGTTTTGAAAGAGTTATTTTGAACTTCATCTAGAATCAGATGATATTTATAGTAGTGTATGTCGTTCAATAATTTGGAAGTTAAGTCAAGAGGACCCATTTAATGCCACTGTTTGGTGGGAAAAAAACATTTAAAAAATACTGTGTTATAATTACTAATGGAAAAATTGATTTCAGAACATTAAAATAAAACATTAATTTGATATAACTACCTTAACGTGTTTGGTGGAAAAAACTTTATCCAGTAAACAGGCCATGTTTATTCTCGCATTTTTAAGATTAAGTATTACTCATATTTCATTTTTTACTTGGCAATATTTAAGAATCATGTCCAGGGGTTGGCCCGTTAGCTTTAGTTGGTTAGAGCTGGTGTTAATAACACCAAGGTTGCCGGTTCAATCCCCACATGGACCACTGTGAGCTGCACCCTCCTTAAAAAAATAAAAAAATAAATAAAAATAAAAATAAAAAGAATCATGTCTCATTGTCAGGGATTTCATTAAAGATATCTTACATTAAAAACTTAACATTTAAAGAAAAATAATAAGAGAAAGGAATATATTTTGTCCTTGTTGATTTTCTCTGGAGTTCACATCTGTGTAGGATTCCCATATGTGAATGGGCAGTGTGGAATTGAGTAATAGGAGAACTGTGGGCTTAGGGAGCCTGAGTTCAGATTCTGACTATGCTGTTAGGAACTGTGGCTGTGGACAATTTCTCTCTCCTCTTTGAGCTTTTCATCTGGAGAATGGGAGTAACAATGTGTGTGTTGCGTGCTTGGAGATGATATATTTAAAATGCTTGGCACTGTGCAGTGCTTACTCTTTAATAGTCTCTCAATAAATGGTAGCTGTTATTAGGTGTAAGAGTTTGAGGGAAAATGTGGAGCTCCCTTCCTTTTCAAAACGACTGGAAAGTTTGATGGGATAATATTTTTCGTAATAGCAATCAGAACAAAATAAAAGGAATGAGATTCTATCATATCCAAAATAAGAGGGAATATCTCTTTTCTTAGAACTTGCTAGGGTATTCAGAACTAGAAATTAATCCTTTTCATATATTAAATGTTTTTTTGGTTTACATATCCACGTGTACCTAAACATAAGTGGTTTTGAATTATTTTTAATCATTTTTTTAATTAACACTTTAAGGCATTCTCCTTCAGGTTATTTCATCTTGATGTGATATTTGTCTAACTATGATACTTGTCCAGCCTTTTAATTTTCCCGGTCTCAGTGTAGTTTTGCTGGCTCTTGCAGGTGTTTTCTTAGATGATGCCAGCTGGCAGCAGTGTTAATATGTGGATGTTAACTAGCCTTATCATTCAGTAGCCCAGCCCTACTTGAAGTCCCTTTTCTGAAACCACACCATTAATGCAACTTTGGTTGTTGAGTTTGCAACTTTGGTTGTTGAGTTTAGAATGTAGGTTTTCCAACTAAAGTGGTTCCGTCACCTATTCTTTTGTCTAGACTTGCCACTATACCACTGTCCTCTGCCAAATGACACATGGCATTGTTCCTAGGGTTTCACATGCATAGTTTTAAAATCCTTTTCTCTATTTCATGGTGGTAATGTGTTTATTAAAAGTTTGATGTCTGTAGAGTGTTCTGAACTATGTGATAAAAGTTCTGTTGAAAGAGATGCATGAGTTGTCTTTTGATAGTGCACTAATAATATAGCAAAATTTTATTACCTAGTTTTAGCTCTAGATTTTCTGTGTGAAGGGTTTTATATATTAAGGTTAGTATGTTAATTCTGCCTTTTTACTTGACTTTTGGATATTAATGCCATTAAAGCTGTTAGGAGGCCCTAGCCACTTCTTACTGCTTTATTCTGCCATAAGTGGCATTAGAAAACAGTGATGCATGTGTTCTTGAAAAGTGAATTGGCTACATATGAGTGTACAAACATGGGTAGTCTTTGAGATAGGTATAGCAAGAGGCTCTTGTTGGACAGAATTGTCTAGGTGTTGAATTGTATGTTAGGCACACACACAGTTTAGGCATATATACAACTCCTATGAGGGATCAAGCAAACAAGCAAGTGAATCAGGCAGGGTCCTGTTCTCAAAGATCTGCTTTAATAGCCGAAACCAGATATACGAGTATAATATTATAATCGCAATACTGGCAGTCCTTGGTAAGCACCATAAAGAAATTACAAAGAAAGTAATTCTAGTGGTGGTGAGAATGGGGAAGTGTACCCTGTTTCCCCAAAAATAAGACCTAGCCTGACAATCAGCTCTCATGCGTCTTTTGGAGCAAAAATTAATATAAGAACCGGTATTGTATTATATTATACTATACTACATTGTATTATATTATATTAGACCCGGTCTTATAGTAAAATTAATACAAGACCCAGTCTTATAGTAAAATAAGATCGGGTCTTATATTAATTTTTGCTCCAAAAGGTGCGTTAGAGCTGATTGCCCTGCTAGATTCTTATTTTCGGTGAAACAAGGTATCATTTGTGAGATAATATTTGAACTAACCTTAAAGGATAGGTAAATTTTTAACACCTGGAGATGTAGAGATGGAGTCCAATGCATTCATGATACTTGGGTTTGATAAATAGTTTAGTCTGCCCATAAGTTAGACCACATTAAAGAGAACTGTGGAAAATTATATAAAAAAATCAGTTGAATGCAGGTTTAATAAGGGAGTACCAGATGTGAATATGGACTTTGGTAGTAAATGGAGATCCACTGATGTTTTTTTAGGAGGAGAGATATTTAACTAGGCCTCTAGTTTAGTTAATGTGCTGAGCAGTCTAGATTAGGCAGGAGGGAGACTGATGCAGTAGACAGTTAAGAGGTTACTATGATTACAAACAAGGTAATGTGACCTAAACTGGGATTGGGGCAGTGGAAATGGAAAAAAAGGAGAGACATTTCAGAGATTCAGATTATGCCAATTTTGAGTGCCTACTGTGAATCTGGTATTGTGCTATCCACTTTATTATATGGTGTGAAGAGTTGGAAACTGGTTTAGAGCAAGGAGCAAGCAATGGTGGTGCTAATAGTAGATACACAGTGATTGGGAAGAAGAGTGGTTTTGTCTACTCTAGCATATGGTGGAAATTTAGAAATGGAGCTCAGATGATTGGAGGGCTGGGAGAGTAGATTAGGCTGGGAGAATAGACTATGTCAGAATGTGTGTGTGTGTGTGTGTGTGTGTGTAAATGTATGTATATTTTGACATATTAGTAGAACAGACATCAGAAAAACAAGATTTCTACCCTGATTCTGATATTAATTAACTGCATATCCTGGGTTAAGACATATATGTATTTTCAATCTGTGTTGGGAATTTGAGTATGCAGAGATGACATAAGTTATTATAAGATGATATAAGTTATACGCAGATTTTCAATTGAGAGAGTGGTCAGTGCGCCTAACCTCCGAGTTGTTAAAGAGGCAAGTGTACAATTTCTCCAGGATCTTATTTTGTTGTATCAGTGTGAGGCACTGGCTGAATAGTCTAATGGTCCCTTCTCATTCTAAAATTTTATCTTCTGGGTTTTTTCTATAAAATTTTGTCAGATTTTATTAGTATCATCCCTTTGTTGTGTCAAAGTGTATTAAAATTGGCGCTATTTAAACTAGTACTTTCTTTCCACTTGAATTGTACTCAACTTTTTAACCAGATTTCGTTAATGTATACTTACCTGGTACTCACTAGATGTACTTACCTGGTTGGAAATTCATTGTTTATAAATATCACTGTGACACACATGTAAAACTGGATCTATTTTAAATTGGCCTCTTGGGTTTACATGTACCATGGTTTTAAAAAGATGGAATTAAATCTAACAGGTGAATTTTAGCTTGGATCAAAGTGACTCAGATTAAGATAGTGTTTGTATTATTTTACTTTTTTCCTTCAAATATCTAATGATTTATACATTTTATGTCTCAGGTTCACTAATGTATTTAAATGAAGCCACACTCCTCCATAATATCAAAGTTCGATACAGTAAAGACAGAATTTATGTAAGTATTTTATCTATGGTTTAAGTTTCTGTGGGGATAATTACATACTACTGTTTGATGTTGTTGAGCTCAAAATTTTCTGAAAGGAAATCATATTTGATTGAGTTTGTTGAATAAAGTGTGAGCTCCGTGAAGATAAGGATTTTTTTTCTAATTTACTGCTCTAACTCCAGGAACATGCATGGTACATGGTAGGCACTTGCTAAATATTCAGACTTAAAAATGTCCAATTTTTTTTCCAAAAACATACTAATTATTTGGGGTTTTGAGTTATTTTTGGTATATGCTTACAGATCCATTTAATTCATTTTCCACATTGTTCTGCCATGAATTTAAGGCAGACTGTAAAAAATGTATATTGAAATTAAAAACTTGAATAACCTAAACAGTACCTGAAGAAATACCAAGAACACTGAAATGCTGATCTTAGAGCCTAAATAGTTACAATATTTCATTAAGCCCTAAGGAGACACCTTACCTTAGAAATACAGAATATTAAAAAATGAGAGTGCATGCTTTTAATGTAAATATGGTTTGCACCAAATCATTCAGATGGATACTTAACTAGTATGTTTTAATTATAATTACTCATTGGGCACATGAGAGGTTTTATTTTAATATGACCTAGTTGTAGATTCCTTTGTTGGCTGGAGATAAATTACGCCACTGTAGTTCTCCTGTTATAAAGATGCGACTCTTCATTATTTTTGAACGAAGAAAACACATGGCTTCTTTGACACCTCCTAGATCAAATGACAGTCTTAATCTTTTATATCACTATCAGTTTGCCTAATTGTACTTACTTAATTCTGACTAAATTACCTTTAGTCTTTGCCATCTGTCCAAGTGGTGACAGCTGGGAAATAGAACTAATCTAGTCTTTTCCAAAAGAGTTCACTTGCCATCTTTTGGTTATACATAGCACAGTATTAAGTCTTTATGTTCCTCATTTTTTTTTCTTTTAAATCAACTAAATAAAGAGCCTATATGGTTATTCTTGATTAAAAATACATTTAGAAGCAAAATTCACTCAATCAGCAGACTAATACTGAGCATCTGATGTGTGCTAAATGCTGTTTTAGGTACCAAAATCATAAAAAATACAGTTTTAAAGTTTGTTTTTAAAGCAGTTTAACTTGTAAAAAGTCAATAAAAGTTGATTTGGATATAACCAGGAACATCATCTTTCAAGTAGAACTGGCCACTAGTTTTTCTTTACTTATATCTTTTGATGGTGGTGGAGCAATCTTATTTATTTGATCAAATTTTGATTGTTTTAAATCTTTTTTCTTGAAGTTCAGACATTTTTTATTACCTTAAAGAATCATCATACTTTTAAAAATTGATAGAAAAAAATTTAAAAATTGTTTTAAAAATTGTTTTTACTTAGGATGTTTATATAAAAGTTTAACACCCAGGGGATTTTAATTGGTCTTTTAATGCTTCCTGTGTTGCAATGATACTGTACTTACTGAATGTGATGTTAATTGAAGGTTTTACGTGCAGTATTAAGTGTATTTAAAAAACTAGTTGCTTTTTTTTCCACATTGAATTTAGTTGACTTGCAAGCCTTTGCTAAGTCGCATGGTTGATAGAAAAAAAATATGTGAAATTTAAGTTTTTGTTTCTCTTGTATAATGTCTACATCACTCTGGAGAATTTTAGGGGTATTCCTAGCTTTTTTGACCCTTCTATTCCTAAGATATTATATGCAGTTGGACAAATGACCTCTGTTAGTAGCTGTTTGCATCATCAGCTCCTTTTAGAAAACCAGTATTTTCACGTTAACTGAAGCCATGATTGATATGTTTTCTCCTAGCCAATTATGCCTTTAGTTAATAAAGCCATCAAAATCAGCAATACATATAGTTATTACTGCTGTAATATATGTAAGACAAGGAAGCATTGTAATAAGAGTTGAAATTTGATGTTTTTATATTTTTCACCGACCAGAATTATCACTCTTCTCCCTTACATTTGAGTAAAACAATAGCTAACTCACTTTAACATTTTCACTGGTTCCTAAAATCTCTTTTACTTTCCTTTTGTCTCCCATAGAAAGATTAGTACCTGGAATTTCTTATTTGTTTACCCTACTCCAGGACATCTTTGGGAACATTCACTGAATTTTAGATCAGTAGTGTGTGAGTTCAAGCTTTTTGCATCATTTCCTTTCCACAACTAGGAGCAGAAAAGGGAAAAATGTGGTTCTGTGTGCCCTACTTTGGCCAGTAAACCACAACTAATTGCTAAACCACAACTCGCTTCCTACCCACAAGGAATTTTATAGATCCTATTGGTGCATTTTTTTTTTGTCTTTTAAAGCCACAGTTAAATTCCAATTTTAAAAGCAAGCTTTAAGTTGCTCATTAAACATTTTAGCCTGTCAATATTCTAGGGAATGGTTAGCATGTGTTGTTTTGCAAAATCAGGGACCAGAAGCTAAATCAATTCTTGGTATTCAGTGATGGGGATAGGTCTAGACGTTCTTATGACCTATGTTAAACTCTTCAGTAACGGTGAATAAAATAGTCTAGGTGAGGAGTATAAATGACCAAAACTCAGGCTGTAGGGCTAGAACTAGGAGAATAGATTTCATAAGTAGTCAACAGAAGAAGGCTGATTGAAGTAGAGGCTTAGAGACTCTGCTTGGTGTTGATGGTATAAACCAGGAGAGCATATGGGAGGAGAATGTTTTCTTTAAGGCAAAGGGAGATCAAGAGACATAATGTTGATTTTAGATGTGCTGAGTTCGAGATGCCTATGGGATGAGAAGATGTAAATATTTATTAAACATTAGAGAAGTATGGGTCTTGTAGAGATAGGGAATGTTTAGGCTAGATATGCAGATCTGAGAGTCCAAGTTATATAGAGAATTGAAGGTATCTATTTCCTGTATTTTCTTTCTCCTATGAGCCTTATTTAGTTTTAAATGACAATAGTAATTGGAAAATTTTATGTGTATGCTTTTCCTGTTTAGACGTATGTGGCCAACATTCTGATTGCAGTGAACCCATACTTTGACATACCTAAAATAT
Organism: Rhinolophus sinicus; assembly: GCF_036562045.2. Lineage (NCBI taxonomy): Eukaryota > Metazoa > Chordata > Mammalia > Chiroptera > Rhinolophidae > Rhinolophus > Rhinolophus sinicus. The sequence goes on from NC_133755.1 coordinate 113,414,731, forward strand.
ATTCTTCAGAAACAATAAAGTCGTATCAGGGAAAATCTCTTGGGACAATGCCACCTCATGTCTTTGCAATTGGTAAGTAATTTAATAGCATCTTCATTTTTACTTTTCCTTGCATTGTACAAATTTACTCAGTTTTCTTATGGTTTAATAGAAGATACCATTAACTGAATATATCTTTTGGAGGGCCTGCAAGCATTTTGAATGTATCACCATTGTTGGGAGCATGTACTTTACACAGGTTGGGGAAGAATACTTTTACAGCCAAATCATGGGGCAGTTGTACATGATTATCTTTATTAAATCCCTGTGTCCTCTTAAATGTGTCCACTCAGTTGAAAGTAGGATGTATAAAAAGCTGACCTAATGGTCCTTTTTAATTGCGCAACATGATCAACTCCTTAAAAATGTCCTCCTTTATGGCGTTCACGCCAGAGTCATCATTTGTGAACATGTTACTTGAGTTACATATGAGCTGTAAGAGCAGACAGTTTCCAGGCATTATCTTGGCTTTAAAGGGGCTTTATAACATTTAAAGGGTTGAAAATGGTGTATGCTTCATATCTCTGGGGAATGTGTGTGTGGGAAGACAGCAGTATCTGTCTTTGCCTTTCCCAGGCTCTCTCATCTTAAAGCACTCGAGCTCTGAGGAACACAGAGATGGAGTAATGTAAACCTCCCCCTCCCCCAATGGCTGATAACTGCAAGTACAGAGATGTTAGCTAATCCCTTGGATCGAGGCATAGCCAACAATTACATAATGACATGTTTTGGTATTGATTCTTAGTGCAGTCTGTTTTTCTCTTTGGGCTTTCACTTCATGCCTGTGTTTTGGCCTAACCAGGCTTCATGAACTTCCAGATTTGGCTGACTTGTGTACTAGGCAGAGTGAGTATGTTAGCCAAGACCAGTGGGACAGCTGATTGACTTCTGGTTCTCAGATACTCTAATGGGCGTTGGTTTTTTTTCTGTGAGCTACCAAAATGGTGTAAAAGCCTTAGAACCTGAATGTGCGCAAGCTCACCACTGGAGAGAAGTTATATGTCTACAAAGTAAATAAACTGTTTTTTGGTTTTTTAAAATTTACTGTTAAAAAAGTATTTACAGTGATTCCACAAGAATGGGTGGGACATATTACAAAACCGATCAAAAGAATGGGTACACTTTTGCATGTAGTTTGCATTTGGTCCTTAGAGTAAAAGTCGTTTGTAAAGCCTTCCACGTTAGTATGGGTAGCACGTGTCTGAGGTGAGAAATAGTTGTGTTACAGGATTAAATTAGTAAGGACCTAATTTTGAATTAAAGTAGTTTTAATTTGAGATAACTTTAACAGAATTAAATTGTGCTCAACTTATCTGTATAGTCTTAAAATTTAAATGTCTTAATGTCTTAAAATTTAAGACATTTTATAGCCTAAATTGTTGGAGTATAATGAAGTTAAAAATTATATATGTAAACCATTGCAAAACTAAAAAAAAGTATAGCAGTGAATTTTGCCCATTTTTGAAATGCTGATAAATTCTATATGATGTTTAAATTTGATAGAATATTGCAGAAAAACACAGATTTAATTTGCAATTATTTTGCAATTATGTATTTTTTTTCCAGCTGAATTTTTGGTTGCAGATTTTTTTTTCAGATTCCTTAATTGATAGCTTGTTACTTCTCGCTTTTCTTCGAGAACTTCATTAGTTACGCATAGTGAGCTTTTTTTTTTTTTTTTATCTCTGCAGATCTTTTCTGGTATTGGGAAGAGCTGAATCACAGCTCTTCATATGGAGACATTATAGTACAAACATAAGAGTTGTTTATTTGGATTTCATACTATTTAGCTGTAAGGATAATAAACTAGAACATACAAATACTTGGAGATGTTTTGAATTCTTTTGAATGATTTTTAAAATTTTACTAACTGTAAACAAACATTTATAATTTCTTTTGGAGGAAGGTCTCTTTGCTAGTAAACAAACTTTCTGTCATTTAGTAAATTGGTATTTAATAACTGTTCATCATTAATGTATTATTTTTGACCCTAGCTGATAAGGCTTTTCGAGACATGAAGGTGCTCAAAATGAGTCAGTCCATCATTGTATCTGGAGAATCAGGAGCTGGCAAAACAGAAAATACAAAATTTGTTCTCAGGTGAGAAATATTTAGCTAACCTGGAATAATTTGAACAAGTTGATTTTTTTGTATTATGGTTAAAAAATATATATCATAAAATTTACCATCTTAACCATTACTAAGTGTGCAGTTCATTGGTATTAAGTATATTCACATTGTGGTTCAGCCAATCTCCAGAACTTTTCCTCTTGCAAAGTGGAAACTCTGTACCTTTAAACAGTTCCTGGTTATCCTCTACCTCAGTCTTTGACAACCACCTTTCTACTTTCTGCTTCTGTGGTTTTAACTGCTCTAGATACCTCATATAGGTAAATTATACAGTGTTTGTCTACCTGTGACGGCTTATTGCACTTAACATAGTATCCTAAAGGTTCATTTATGTTGTAGCATGTGTCAGAATTTCCTTTTAAGGCTGAATAATAGTCCATTTTATGTACATATTACATTTTGTTTACCTACTTATTTGTCAGTGGGCACTTGGATTGCTTTCACTTCTTGGCTATTGTGAATAGTGTTACTATGAACAAAGAGATACAAATATCTCTTTGAGATTTGAACAGGTTGACTTTGAATACTTTTGTATGCTTTATGACATAGTTTAAAATAGTGGACTCTATCCCTTTTAAAAATAGACACCTTATGTGGAAGCTAACGTGTAGATTGAAAACTGCTCTGTCTTGGTATTCTTTTTTTAAAATTTTATTACTAGTTTCAGGTGCACAAAACAAAGTAATACTTAGACGTTTGTCATTTATATCCCTCACACTGTGTCAACCCCCCTCCCCTCATCCACTATCCCTCTGACATCGCACACAGCCATTACATTTCCACTGTCTCTATTCCAAATGCTGCACTCCGCTTCTTATAAGTACACACACACACACACACACACACACACACACACATCTATCTATCTATCTATCTATCTATCTATCTATCTATCTATCTATCTATCTATCTATCTATCTATCTATATAAACTTGTAGTTGACATTCATTATTGTTCAGCTTCAGCTTCAGGTGTCCAGTGCAGTGATCAGGCATCTACATCATCCCTGAGGTGGTCTCCCTAATGAGACAAGTGTCCATCGGATACCCTACAAAATCTTTACAACATTATTGATTACATTCCCCAAATTAACTTTCGTAACCCCGTGGCAACCTTGTGGTTACTGACTGCTTTCGAAACCCCTCACCTTCCCCCTTATCCCCACCCCCCACATCTAGCAACCCTCGGTTTTTCCTCTATGTCTCTGAAACTGTTTCTGATTAGTTCATTCACTTACTCTTTTCTTTAGATTCCACATATAAGTGAGATCATATGGTATTTGTCTTTCTCTTTCTGACTTATTTCACTTAACATAATGTTCTCTAGGTCCAATCATATTGTTGCAAATGGTAAGATTTCTTTCTTCTTTATGGCTGCGTAATACTCCATTGTATAAATGTATCACAGTTTCTTAATCCAGTCGTCTACTGATGGACATTTAGTTGTTTCCATGTCTTGGCTATTGTGTATAGTGCTGCAATAAACATAGGAGTGCATAAAATTTTTTGAATTAGAGTTTTGGATTTCTCTGGATAGATACCTAGGAGTGGAATTACTGGATCATAAGGTAGTTCCATTTTCAGATTTTTGAGATACCTCCATAGTGTTTTCCATAGTGGCTGCACCAATCTGCAATCCCACCAACAGTGCACAAGGGTTCCCTTTTCTCCACATCCTTGCCAGCACTTGTTGTTTGTTGATTTATTGATGATAGCCATTTTGACTGGGGTGAGGTGGTGTCTCATTGTGGTTTTTATTTGCATTTCTCTGATGGTTAGTGAGGTTGAGCATTTTTTCATATGTCTGTTTGCCATCTGTATGTCCTTTTTAGAAAAATGTCTCTTCATGTCCTCTGCCCATTTTTTAATTGAGTTGTTTGTTTTTTTGGAGTTGAGTTGAGTGAGTTTTTTTTATAAATTTGTAATATTAACCCCTTATCGGATGTATCATTGGCAAATATATTTTCCCATTCAGTAGGATCCCTTTTTGTTTTATTGATGGTTTCCTTTGCTGTGAAAAAACTTTTTAGTTTGATGTAATCCCACATGTTTATGTTTTTCTCTTACTTCCCTTGCGTGAGGGGATATATCAGTAAAAGTCTTACTGTGGGTAATGTCTGTAAAGTTTCTTCCTATATTTTCTTCTAGGAATTTTATGGTTTCAGATCTTACATTTAAGTCTTTAAGCCATTTTGAATTTATTTTTGTATATGGTGTAAGGAGGTGGTCCAGCTTCATTTTTTTGCATGTGTCTGTCCAGGTTTCCCAGCACCATTTATTGAATAGACTGTCTTTACCCCACCGTAAATTCTTGCTTCCATTGTCATAGATTAAATGACCATATAGGCATGGATTTATTTCTGGGCTCTCTATTCTGTTCCATTGATCTATGTGTCTGTTTTTATGCCAGTACCATGCTGTTTAAATTACTGTAGCCTTGTAGTATAATTTGATGTCAGGTATCGTTATACCTCCCACTTTGTTCTTATTTCTCAAGATTGCTGAGGCTATCTGGGGTCTTTTATGGTTCCATATAAACTTTAGGATTATATGTTCTATTTCTGTGAAAAATGTCATTGGTAGTTATTTTTCTTTTTTTAAAAAAATTTATTGGGGTGACAATTGTTAGTAAAATTACATAGATTTCAGGTGTAAAATTCTGTATTACATCATCTATAAATCCCATTGTGTGTTCACCACCCAGAGTCAGTTCTCCTTTCATCACCATATATTTGATCCCCCTTACCCTCATCTCCCACCCCCCACCCCCCTTACCCTCTGGTAACCACTAAACTGTTGTCTGTGTCTGTGAGTTTTTGTTTCTCATTTCTTTGTCTTGTTCTTTTGTTGTTTTTGGTTTATATACCACATATCAGTGAAATCATATGGTTCTCAGTTTTTTCTGTCTGACTTATTTCGCTTAGCATTATACTCTCAAGATCCATCCATGTTGTCACAAATGTTCCTATATCATCTTTTCTTACCACCAAATAGTATTCCATTGTGTATATATACCACAACTTCTTTATCCATTCATCTATCGAAGGACATTTTGGTTGTTTCCATGTCTTGGCCACCGTAAACAAAGCTGCAATGAACATTGGAGCACACGTGTCTTTATGGATAAATGTTTTCAGAATTTTTGAGTAGATACCCAGTTGAGGGATTGCTGGGTCATGTGGTAATTCTATTTGTAATTTTTTGAGGAACCTCCACACTGCCTTCCATAGTCGTTGGTAGTTTGATAGGAATTACGTTGAATATGTATATTGCCTTAGGCAGTATGGACATTTTAACTATATTAATTCTTCCTATCCATGAACATGGGATGTGTTTCCATCTAGTTGTATCTTCTTTCATTTCTTTCTTCAGTGTCTTATAATTTTCTGAGTACAGATCTTTTACTTCTTTGGTTAAATTTATTCCCAGGTATTTTATAGTCCTCGAAGCAATTGTAAATGGGATTGTTTTTTTAATTTCTCCTTCTGATGTTTTATTATTGGTATATACAAATGCAACTGGTTTCTGAATATTAATTTTGTATCCTGCTACTTTACTAAATTCATCTATCAGCTCTAATAGTTTCTTGGTGGAGTCTTTAGGGTTCTCTATATATAGTATCATGTCATCTGCATATAATGACAATTTTAGTGTCTTGTTATTCTTATGAGGATCCTGCAGGAGATCTGTGCTGGTTAGGCAAAGGGAAATCTACAACTATTCTTTATATTCGGTTCTCAATAGTCCTGCTATTAGTGTGGTTGAAACCGTTTTTTACATTAGGTTTATAACGATTAACTTTATTTCTACCTCCCCACAACCCTCATTGTAAGGTATCTCCTTTGCTGCCATCAAATTAAACTCTACAACTTGTTTAAAATCCTAACATTTTAAATATGGAAGGAACCTTAGTGCTCATTTATAGTTTAATTCTTTCAATTTAAATAATCAGGGATGTTAAATCTAGTGTAGAGGCTACGTGCTAGGACCAGTGCATTCTGAGTTCTTGCCAGTGGTGTTCTCATAGTATTACAGTTCTTAGTTGATTGCTGCATGGTGGGTCCCTTTTTGAAAATTTGCTATTTTTTAATGGAAATATGTATGGTATTTAGAGTTACTTGTATGAAACCAATTTGAGTTTGTTATTGTCAGATATGTATATGCAATTCCAGTTAAGGGAATACTTCCTAATGCTCTTGGAATTCTAAGTAATTCAGTTTGTAATAATATGTAATAATTATGTGGTGAGTTTGTAGTTCATATATACCTTTGAAAATGAACAAATAGTTAAGAAATGGTAAACTTAACACTGTAACCTTATGTTGTAAATCAGGGATTACTCTGTTTTGAAATGTATCAGGCAAGGAGTTGTTCCATCATGTTTTATCTTTTACTATAACAGAAAAAATGGTAACTGCCTAGTTGTTCAGTGGCAGATTACTGTATTTTATCTCAGCAGTATGAGTTAATAGACTGCCACAAAAGACTTTGGAGTCTAATGCAGAAGATGAATATTGCTGTGTGAAACGTGGGGCATATTTAAAACCAAATTGTTGATAAAGTCAGAATATTCCCCAAAACAGTTTAAAAAAATAATGCTGATTGAGATGTTAAAGGTAATCCAAATAGAATTTTACATATTTACAGAGCTATAACAGAATAGTTGCATTTAAATATAAATTTGTGAGTTTTAAATAAATAATTACAATGATCCAGGGTTAAAATTTTACATATATTTATTAAGTAAAATTAAATTTATAAATTTAATGTATGCAATATTATTGTCATCTAAATTTTTTATCCTATATTTTAAACAGATATCTGACTGAGTCCTATGGAACAGGTCAAGATATTGATGACAGAATTGTTGAAGGTATTGTTAATTTTAAAAATTTTGATTTTCTATTGTCTGATATGTACTGACATTAACTTACAATAATCGTCTTAACTGGTCTGGAATGTTCTCCCAGAGATCAAAAGACTCTCCCTGTCCTTCAAGTCTTCACTCAGATATCATATTCTCATTTACTGAATGTTGATTGTCCCCCCACCCACCGCACATGTAATTTCTAAGAGGGGGGAGTTTTATATATTCCAAACCCTTGCAATAGTGCCTGATACATAGCATATGTTGCCTAAATATCTGTTAAGTGAATGAAAGAAACACAGAAAGCTCTTTGGCCTTCTGTTTGTTGACTGTGTTTTGTGTAAAGAAGGAGAGAGCGAGATGGTTATTTGAAATTGGGTGCTTTTTTGGGAAATAATTTTAACAGAAGAATACAATTGGAAGGCAAGGGTCTGTAACTTGATTTCTTTAAGCTCCCAATGCTTGCATACCCTTAGAAAGTCTTCTTGTACCCCATTTTGGAGACTACTGGGTAAGTTTACCATCATGTTGCATCTGTACCATCCTTTTGCATGAAAGATTCCTCTCACTTATTCTTGTTTCCTTTTGACCTATTCTCTGTATGGGAGTTGGAATGAACGTGTTATATTTAAACCCTTTAATGGCTTCATATTTTTCTCAAGATAAAGCCCCAAATCCATAACGTCTCCTCCTGTGCTCTTTATGGTCTGGCCGCTGCCTCCTCTGGTGTAAATGGAGTCATGTTTCCTTTGAATCCTTATGCTTTACTCATATTGGTCTCTCTGTAGTTCTCTGAGGTGTGTTAGGCCTCTCTGGACACTCTCCTTCCCTCTTCCTCACTCTCCCCTATTAGGCACTCAGGAAGTATTTTAATAATGATGATGATATTAACAGATGTGGAATATATTAGGCATTGTCTGATTTGCTTTAAATGTGTTATCTAATATAAATCTTCACAGAATGAAGTAGGTACTATTATCCCGACTTTACAAATGAGAAATTGAGGTAAAGAGAGTTTCAGTAACTTGCTGAAAAAGCATAGCAATTTTCAATTGTGGAAGTGTGATACAAACCCAGATATCTTAACTATCTGCTATAGTAAATGTGTATTTTAGCATTCTTGACATTTTAAAGAATAATTTAAGTTGAACAGAAATGTATTAGTGGCCTTCAGTGTCCGTGCATTTTGCTAGATCATAGCTAGCAAATGTTATGCACATTTTCCATAATTATGTAAAACATGTATGTAGATGCATATACGAGTAAATCCAACTAATAAATATTTTCAAAGTTTGCATCAATAAAGTTTTTCATGTTTCTTTTTTTATTTTGGACTGATAAGGAATGTTTTTATTTTCATTTAACTCAGACATGACCTGGAAATTTAATAAACTTTGCATTGGAGTTTAACAGCATGGTCTAATAACATGATCATATTTTTTGGTATAAATAGTCTTCTAGTTTTACTTACAGTTCTCACTGTGTGTTATTATAACACACTGAAGTATGAAGATCTATTAAGTAATGCTTTATTCATAGTAAAGTACCTTACCTTAGTGAAGAAATCACCCTTTAAAATTGAGTAAGTAAACAAGAACAAATTATGGGTTAATTCAGTAAAATACTAATTAGTATTTTGATTTGTTTACTTCCAACTCGCTTGAGAACTGGATATAAGCCTGGTTTCTTCCATAGGACTATATTGTACAATATGTACTGTGCTATAGTTAAGAAAAGTTGGAAAGTATAATTCTAAATGTTTTTACAACTCCTTACTGGCAAGACAGAAATCTTTTGGTGCCATCCTTAATTGATGACAGGTTGTTGATTTTGGAATGAGTGTACCATTAATAGCATTAATATAATTTTCCTATAGAGAGGCTCTTACCCTACTTTTGGATATTTTACTTAATATATTAAATTCTTCAGCAAAAACCGGTAGGTCATCAGTATTCAGGGAGACTTATAATTGATTCTCCTCATTGCCAGTAGCCTGTCATAAGGCCTTCCACAAGTCAGTTGACGTTTTGAGCTTCAGTTTTCTTACCTATCTGAAAGGTGAGGTATATATGATAACATTTCTTTTACTTTTAATACTTTCTGACTTATTTGGCAAATGAAACAACTGGGGAATGATCTTTAACTAGTTAAGCTTTCTATCATTGATAGAATAAGAGGAATAGATTTTAAAAGATTTCATAGGCAAGATTCTAGCAATAAACATTGTGAAGCAATTTATAAAGTGGTTGATAGAGACTATGTAAGATAGACATTAATCTGGTATGTTTATAGTTGAGACTCTCGTGAATACAAGAATATACTCTAGTGACCCTTTTCTAGTCATGTGGTGTGCGTGAGAGAGAGAGAGAGAGCGAGAGAGCAAGAGAGAGAGAGGGAGAGAGAGAGATTAAGACTAGAAAATAAAAACAATTAAAAATTTACATTTGTTCATTGGGATTTTACAAACTTTTACTGAGAATCTTTTGTAGGCAATTCTATAAACTAACTTGTGTTTTGTTGGATGAATTTTGTCACAAGAGGTTTGCTGTTTTCTACATTATAATCATTACTCTTTTTTTTATTAGTTTCCAGTGTACAAAACAATGTAATAGTTAGACATTTATCATTTATATCCCTCCCAAAGTGATAACACCCCTCCCCCAATCTACTACCCCTCTGACATCGTGTACAGCCGTTACATTTCCACAATCTCTATTCCTAATGCTGTACACCACTTCTTGTGACTGTATACATGTAAAATAATATATATATTTATATATAATTATAATTTTATATGTATATAATTTTATAATATATATTATAATTTTTAATATATTATAATTTTTAATTTAATTTTTAATATATTATAATTTTTTATGTATATAAAATTTTTTGTATATAAAATTGTATACATAATGTATATAAATTTATATAATGTATAAATTTATATACATTATGTATACAATTTTATATCCATAAAATTATATATATATAAAATTATAATTTTATATATATTATACATATAAGGCTATATATAAAATTATTTTATATACATATAAAATTATAGTTGACATGCATTATAATTCAGCTTCACCTTCAGGTGTACAGTGCAGTGATCAGGCATCTGCACCATCCCTGAGGTGTTCTCCCTAATGAGAGAAGTGTCCATTGGGTACCCTACAAAATCTTTACAATATTATTGTATAATCATTACTCGTAGGCTGATGTACCTGTGAAAACCTTCAAATTTTTAGGGGGTGATTTTTAAATTTGAGTTATAAATTTTGTAAACTAGTGACTTTTAAAAACAACCAAAATGTCCTTCGATAGATGAATGGATAAAGAAGTTGTGGTATATATACACAATGGAATACTAGTCGGCGGTAAGAAAAGATGATATAGGAACATTTGTGACAACATGGATGGATCTTGAGAGAGTAATGCTGAGCGAAGTAAGTCAGACAGAAAAAGCAGAGAACCATGTGATTTCACTGATATGTGGTATATAAACCAAAAACAACAAAAGAACAAGACAAACAAATGAGAAACAGAAACTTATAGACACAGATAATAGTTTAGTGGTTGCCAGAGGGTAAGGGGGGTGGGGAGTGGGGGGTGGGAGATGAGGGTAAGGGAGATCGAATATATGGTGATGGAAGGAGAACTGACTCTGGGTGATGAACACACAATGGGATTTATAGATGATGTAATACAGAATTGTACACCTGAAATCTATGTAATTTTACTAACAATTGTCACCCCAATAAATTTAATTAAAAAAAAAAATTTAGTCTTTCCCATTACATTTACATTTAACAAATGTATTTTGAGTAATTTTCCCATTTCTTATACTTTAGTAGGTCCTGAACATAGTGGTAGTCAATAATTATTTGTGGGATTTGACATTACATGTGAATTTTCATGTTAGTATTTTTGAGAACATTTTTTTCTAGCTGTATGTATTTATTAGTAAATGGAAACATACTATGCATATTGTTTTTAATTTTCCTTCATGCTAATTTTTTGATGGAGTGTTTTTATTTCTTTTTCAATAGCTAACCCACTCTTAGAAGCCTTTGGAAATGCAAAGACTGTTCGCAACAATAATAGCAGTCGATTTGGAAAATTTGTAGAAATACATTTCAATGAAAAGGTAAGTGAGAGTCAGTTTTGCGATGGTATATTTGAAAAATACAAGGATCTTGATAGAATTAGTTCTGTACTTGAACTCACAGTAAATTTGTTTAAGTTTCTCTCTGTCACTTAAGAGACCTGGGAGAATATATGTGCATTAGGACCTCTATAAATACTCTAACTTACATTTAGTTATCTAATGTTTTTCTTCCCTTTATTTGATAAATACTACAGTCTTTTTGATAGACCAAATGTTTATTAGAAAAGATAGTACTTTAATGTTATTATACTTTAACACTTTCAATGCAAAAATATATTTTTCTCTCTGTTTTGTTTTTTAGAGTTCAGTTGTTGGAGGATTTGTTTCACATTATCTTCTAGAGAAATCTAGGATCTGTGTTCAAGGCAAAGAGGAAAGGAATTATCATATCTTTTATAGGTTGTGTGCTGGTGCTTCTCAAGATATTCAGGAAAAACTTCATTTGAGCTCCCCAGATAATTTTCGGGTAGGTTGGATGAAAAAATTTAATACAATTTTTGCGTATTGAATTGATTTCAATTATAAAACTTGTATCAGTGGATTTTGATACCTAGTTTTATGTAACTTGCATGAAATCTAGTTTAATGTGATAGAATGACTTCTGTACTAAGTAGATCTCTATTGAGGTTTACTGCTGAGTTTGTAATACAACATTATAAGAAGAGGTAAGTAATAGGATAGGTAAAAGGATAGATGTTAAATCCCCCTTATCAATTTAAATTCAATAAGAAATTGAGTAGTGCTGACTTTAAAGTTTCCTTTGACTTTTTGTTAAAAAAACAGTTTGACCACTGAATTAATATTAATAAAGGACCTGTGATTATCTTTCTTAATTCAATTCGACAACAAATACTTATTGCTTGCCAGCTGGGTACCAGGCATAATACCAGGGTTAAAAAAATAAGTGAGACACAGTTCTTGCTCTTGAGCAACTTAGAATCTGGTGGAACTGCGTGTACACACACATACACACACACACACACACACACACACAGAGTCTGATATGTTTAATGATAAGAAAGAGATATGCATAGGATGCTATGGCATAGGATGCTGGGTATTTTGGAAAAGCTTCTGAAGCAGTGATGCTTGATCATAACCCTGAATGATTTTCAAGTGTTAAATAGAGGAGAGATGCAAAGGGTATTCCTGGTAGATGCAAAAAGATGAACAAAGAAAGGCAAGAAACAGTGTAAAAGGTAGGCAGGAACTGGTAGGAGGTGAGGCTAGAGAGTTGAGACAACTTTTATAGTTGATAAGGAGCTATTGAAAGGCTTTAAGGAGAAAATTGGATGTCAGATCTATACTCACCTCTGGCTTTAATATGGAGATGCCTATAAGGGGGAAGAGGATGGGATAGATAGAAATTGAAACCGTGGGTAAATTGGTTGGGAACCTATGGCTATGCATGAAGTAGCAGTTACTCAGTGCCTGAATTTGGTTTATTTATGGCAGGGTTGTAGAGGAGGTGATGTGTAAAATATTAGGAGGTAAAATTGATAGAGTTGGATACTGGATATGGTTGGGATAAGGAGGAATCTAGAAAAGTTTTCCAAAATTTTACTAGGGGACCTGGGTGGATGTAAATACCATATTGGGACCAGGTGGAAGATTTAGCATATAGGGTGAGTTCAGTTTTGGAGCCTGTGGATCATCTGAGCAGAGATGTTCAGAGGACAGTTATGTATAGTAATCTGTGTCAGTGTTGCAGTAACAGGTTTGGGAGATGCCAGGACTCTGGTGGTAGTTGAAATGATGACAGTGGTAGATGAGATTGTCTAGCGAGATTGCGTAATGTAAAAAAGCCTGTGTCAGCATCCAAACTCTGGTGTTGAAGAGGATGAGCAGATGAAGAGTTGCCCAAGAAAGAAAGCACACGTGAAGTTGTGAGATAAGTACAAGGAAAATTAGGCATGCCACGAATCATAAGCCAATAGAGTTTCAAGGAGCGGTGACTGGGGATGGTTAGCATAATTTACAAGTTCTCAGCTAGGAAATAGTGAAGGATATAGGGGAGATATGGGATGGGGGTTAGGCATGTAGTTTGTATAAATTTCTCCAGGTGATTTTCATAGTCCTGTTTGGACAGGAGTCCTCCATTTGGGAATCATGACACATATTTAATTGGGTGTGTGTGTGTGTGTGTTTGCAACCCAGCTTCTCTCTATTACTTCAATCAGTTTCTTTTAATGTGTGTTTGGAAATTTTAAAACTTTATTATTTTAAAATGCTTTATAACTGCATCTATTTATATACTTCTAAAATGTCTAACCTCTAGAACTCACCAAATTCACGGATTTGAAGTTACTTGCCCATGTTATTTTCATGAAAGTAGAAGAGGCATATCTCTCTCTACAGTGATTTTTGAAAAGAAATTACTGTGAATCATATAAACTGTAATAATGATGATGTGGCTTTGTTCACAATCAAGTAACAATAAAGCGATATGACTATTCTTGTCTTAATGTAGCATTTTTTTCTGCTTGGAGGCTTCTGAGTATAGTTTTTGTGTATCTCAGAATAGATGGCCTTTCCTGGCACAGTGGCAGGCATCTGAAGAGGGAAGCTGCTGAAATCCTTGATCAGATCAGAGTTTCCTGCCTCTGTAGTGTGCACTGGGAGGCATGATTTCCTCTCTTACAAGAGGAGACTAGAGGAACAGCATTACCTTTCACCCAGACATTCCTCTCATGCATGCACACACACACCTCTGTATCCCTCCCCACAAAGATTAGACTTTCAAGTGATTTGAAAGTGTGTTGGTAATTGCATCAGGTTTTTCTGTAGTTTAGTTTAGGCCTCCGATTATAACTCATAAAGTTGTAAAGCAAAGGAAAACCCTATAGTAGGGTGAACACTTCCATTTTTTTTTGTCACTACTCTGTCCAAATTAGTATATACAGAATTGTAGACATACCTGTTAGAAAACATTTGTATTAAAATTTTGTGTTTGTATTTTGCAAAATAAAAGGTGTAAAATTCTTGCATTATTTAAAATTTTCAAATATTTTGGCATATGTTTTATGGAAGCATTTGTTATAGTCATGCAAAGGTCCATGAATATAAATCAAGCTTGCATAGAGTGAGAATGGGTGGCAAGAACAGTTTTCAGCTTTCTAGTTACAGAAAAGTTAGAAGAAATAAATATTTTTCCTAGGTTTTAATATTAAGTCAATTTGTCCAAAAGTCAGGTATTTGATAAAACAATTGGGGTGGGGGGATAAAACTCTAGCTAGCAAAGAAAGCATTTGTTTGGGCTCTTTATATTTAAGTAGTATTGTATTACTAAATAATAGAGCTCCTTTTTGAAATAGTTAATTGAAAATGCTGACCAGGATTATTCTCTTCCCTTCTCTTATTTTTCCCCCCAAGATTTTAGGGTAGAAGGAAAAACTCATTACATATCATTTTCTGGTTTTACCTAATTTTAATATTTCATTATAATAGAGGGTGAAAGATAAATGCATTGATCATCTAAAATATTAATTTATCCCCAAATTATTCAATATTTACTGTAATTTTTTCTTTGGTGGCTGTATGATGTGGTATATTTAATCTTGCAATTCATGCCATGATGTAGTGTAATCATAGTAACCTGATTTAAGAGAAGCTGAGATGTTTTTAAAAATTTGCCATTTTGTCCTCATGTGTACTTCCTTCCTGCCTCCCCTCCCCTAAATGTGGCTAATAGAGTCTCTTTGAGACCAATGTAGTGTTATTTTCTTCTCAACTGCTTCCCTTGTTCTGTTTTGAAAGCACTTAGCAACAAAGTAAATCCTTGAGATAAAAGCTGAAATTATTTGAATAACGATGAAGGTTCATAAAGCAAGTATTGTAATTTATGTATAGTCAGTGTTCACTATCAGTGAATATGAAAGGCATGTTTTAAAGAACTGTTTCTAAAATAAAAAATTAAGAAACTCAGGGATAATATTTGTTCATTATTTAGAATTTAAAACATTACTTGAAATATTAAACCACACCGTGTTCTTATTTGAGACTCTACATATTTAGTAGGAAGGTGCTTTTCATTATTGCCTGTAGTACTTATGAGCTATATATAGCTTTAATAAGATCTTTGACACTGAGAATATTTAAAATTGCTACCTTTTAAATATAGGAAAACTTTATGGTATTGATTTTTATGTTAATCATTTAATTTAATCTACTTTCAGGAACTGGGATTTTCAACATCCCTGGTTTGATTAGTGGGAGTAAAATATTTAAAATAGATAGAAGGATGGATTTTAATTGAGAGAGTAAATGATACTCAGGTGATATTTAGAAATTCTTTATGGTTAGCACTATTTGATAAGTGGTATTTTCTTCTGTATTGTTTCCCGAGGATCATATTTGTTAATTATATTTTACCTTTCTTTCTCATAGTATTTAAACCGAGGCTGCACTAGATACTTTGCTAACAAAGAAACTGACAAACAAATTTTGCAGAATCGAAAAAGCCCTGAGGTATAGTAAACTGTTTTTTAAATTAAAATCTTTAGTACAAAAATAAATCATGCTGAAAGATATAATTTTTATTTTGGAGTCCAAATAAGTTTTCTTACTTTTAGGCTTGTACTTTAAAAAACTGAAGACTCATCCAAATCTCTTAGAGTGTATGTAATACTTTATGCCTATGTTGGTATCCACAAAAGCTATAGGTGCTTTTTCTTCTTGGTTAGGTCTCAACGCACTGCCTTCCTCTTGTTCTGTTTTCCCAGCATGATGGTGTTAAATTGGAGAGAATTATCCTTCACTAACATTTTTGATACTTAGTCTAATATTATTGATTTGAGATTAAGTATAAAATATATCCTTTATAACTTATTGCTTACTTCCAGGCTGAAAGTAAGCTTTGTAGTATACACTGAAGAAAGTAAACATTCTTGTGAATTACTGCTTATATATTACTGTATTTCTCTTTAAAACATCATAGTTCTGTGATATATTATGAAAAGTTTTATACATAGGTCTCACTAAATTACTACATTTTTAAGAGTAATTGCTTATAGTTATACCATTATTTTAAAAACATTAAATCCTTGATCTAAAAATCTACAATTCTTATAAATTTTAATATGCATTGTTTAAATAATAAGTGGTATTAAGTTATATCTACTCAAGGAGCTTATATGATGAAATACTAAGTCAGGATTAATTATAGGGACTAGTTCATACTGTCTTTATTAATTTTATTAAAAGATTTATATTGAATATTTGATTGAACAAGTTTTTATTATACTTAGTTTTTAATGCTTCTGCATTTGTGAGTCAGATCTTTTGTACTCCTTTCAAAAATGAATGAGATGAATTACGTCTTTATTACATTCATGGAACAGAAAGCAAATGAAAATTCCCATTATTTTGAATTCTGAGCAGATGACCCTACAGTTAATTTTTTTGAAGTTGACATTTTGTTTATTATTTTAGACACATTTGTCTGAATTATAAGTCATAAACTGTTACAACAATGGTTGGAACTTTAAGAAATAACATGAATATTTATTATGGTATCTTTCTTTGTCATGATAAACTATATTTGTATAAAACGTCATCAAAGTATAGAAATTGTATTGTTTCCACTAAGATAATGGAGGCATTTTCTAGTGGGTTATTGCAGCTGTCCTAAATGAAAAAATAATATATGTATATATGTGTAAATTTGATCTTTTGGCATGGAATAAACTGAGTAGAGAGGACAGAAAACTTGATTTTACTCTTTTAAAGAGTAACATGTACATTTTGTACTTTGCTAAGAAGAAAGTGTACTCTTTCTGATTCTGTCAGCATACTATGTTAGGAATCTCATTTATATTATTGAGTGTATATATAAAAATATATAAGTCAGCAATGGATTAATAATATGTTTAAATTACTTTTTATGTCTTCTTTATCAGGAGGATGAGGTGATCATTTTGACTAATTAGAATCCTTTGCCTGGTGCCATTTGAGTGTCTTTCAGCTGTGTGTCATTTTTAGGACAATGCAGTATTTTTAGTCTGCCATAACACCAATATATTCATTAATATTTGATTAGGAATAGTTTCCAAATGAAGTAACTATTCAATTGCAAGACTGAAAATTCTGCATGATGTGTGTATTCTGTTAACTTTGGCTGCATGTGATTTCCTTTGCTTTTAAGAGTAAAATTAAATTTCTTTATCTAGACATTTTCCAGAAATTTCACACAAATATACTTGAACATTTTAAAGAATTTTGTGGGAAGAGAATTTCAACTTAGCTTGGAAGCAACTGGCATTTGGGAGGAAAAAAACATCTCCTAGTGGTGTCTTTAATGGCGAGTTAATTTTCATGCTGTGTTACCTAATGTTTAATTTTATTTATTTATTGCCAAGTTCTGGAAAATTCCTAGTTCAGCCTTTCTGTATGCAGTAACTTGTTTTTCTCTTTCTAGTTTTTGCAGGCCTGGCTTTTCCTTTCTCTGAGTTTGTTATGCATCTAACAATTGAATACTTTAGATGCAAGTTCTTTTAAGAGAGAAAGCAAATTTGCTCCTCATTTTTTCTGAAATGTTTTCACTCACTGCATAAATTCTTAGAGTAAGCATAATGCTTGCTAATACACTTCACCTCACATTTACCTATACAAAAAGATTTAAAAAATAATTCTCAGGCCAAAAATTGTTATTAGCCTGTCCACTATTTACTACTGTTGAATATTGGTGTCGTTGATGGCAGTTAACCTAAAGGGGCATAATGCTGTCAGATTTAAATTTTTATTACAATTTTTTATCTCAGTTCTTTTTGACCTATGGTTCATGTTAACTGATTTTAACCGCTGGCATTCCCTTCTTTTGTACTCAATTTTTATTTTTATCTAGCATTATAATTATAATATCGTAGCATTATAATGCTATAGAGTTAAAATTGTAGTTCAGTTGGAAAACATCTCATTCCATTTTGACTGAAATTTTTATTGAGATAATTGTAGATTCACATGTATCTGAAAGAAATTGTACAGAGAGCCTGTGTACACTTTTTCCAGTCATTCGGTGTTTGAATGTGTTAGAATACTGAAGTTTTTCCACTGACACATTTTATTTTTGCATGTTACATAGTGCATCAATAGACTTCATGAGTTTTTAAAGTATACTTAAGTAAGGTAAAGTGCAGTTAATCGATGTATTTTTATTTTGTAGTATCTTAAGGCAGGTTCCTTGAAAGATCCTCTCTTAGATGACCACGGAGATTTCATTAGAATGTGCACAGCCATGAAGAAGATTGGTCTGGGTGATGAAGAAAAGCTTGATCTGTTCCGGGTAGTAGCTGGTGTCCTGCACCTTGGAAATATTGATTTTGAGGAAGCCGGCAGCACTTCAGGTTTTTTTTATTTTATTTTGTTCTTGAAGAGGAGTAAAATTAGTTCTGTCATTTTTTTGTCATATGTAAATTGATCTATTTGTGTGCAAGTTTGTTAATATCCTGAAATTTCTAGAATATATTGTGTTACATGGCGAATCATGCAAATGAAGGATGCTTCATTATTAGTCGTTATGAGCTCTGTTTTGAAGAATTTAGTGATGCTGATGAGGAATAAACTCATTTTCTGAAGGACATGTAACTGACTACCAGGATCATGTTTAGTTAAATTTTTCAAATGATATTGTACTTTCCAAATAAGTGAACATAAAAATTCTGTACCATCTATTAAGGTATTTTGACAACTTCTCTGGTTAATTGATTAAAACTTGCATCAATTAATTAGGGCAGCTGAATACATAAAAGTCGATATCCTTTATTACTGGAAAATGAAACTAGGCTAAACTTTATGCAAATTAAAAAGAGGATTTAAATGCCTGCATGATAGTAACTTTTTAACTCAAGTGTTTCAGTCCCTACATAAGAGTAAGAATTTTTGTATAATCTGAAGTTTGATGAATGAATACAGGGGTTGACCAACTATGGCCTATGGCTAAATTTGACCAGCTGCCTGTTTTTGTAAAAATAACATTAGAACACAGCCATACCCCCCATTTATTTATGTCTTGTCTATTCCAGCTTTTGTGCTGTAGTGGCACAGTTGAGGAGTTGTGACAGAGACTGTACGGCTAGCAAAGCCTAAAATCTGATGCTTTAGAGAAAAAGATTTTTGACTCCTGCATAAATACATTATTTAAAAATCTTTTACTGAGTTAAAAAAAATTGAATGCCCCATTTAATGTAGTAGTCAGTAACATGAGCCTTAGTGTCAGATTCCAGAAGCTCTCTGAGCCTTGGTTTTTTCATTTGTAAAATAATGAATAGACAATCCATGAGAGGTGCTTTTAAAGTATAGTTATCTAGCAGTAGTGTGCATATAGGGAAGGGGCATGAGAGTAAGGGAAAAGCATTTAAAAACTGGTTCTGCAACGTGCAAGACCCTTTTTATATATGGTATTTCATCATAATCTAAACTTCATAAACATAATGAAATAGGGGATACTATCTCCATTTTACAGAAGTGAAACCTGTGCATAAGTTAAGTAAAATGGTTATTAATGAAGTTGTACATGTGAGAGCCAGGCTTTACCCATGTCTAACTGACTCGAGTACTTGTGGTAATTGTCCCTCACTGTCCCCAGCTACTGAAGCTTCCAGAGTGTCCTGATCTGTGAATGAACAGATTGACATACACAGTCCTAATGACTTTCAGATTTAATGTCCTATGATGCTGTGAAGTCAGTAACGTCAGAGGCAACGTAGTATTTAAGAGCACATGCTCTTGAGTCAGACTGTTGACCATGTGTGAACTGCCTGTGTGACTTTGCGCCAGGAACTTAACCTCTCCATGTCTCAGTTTTCTTACCTGAGGATAACTGGGGATAACAACATTCCCTAACTCATGTTATAAAGGGGACTAAATGGCTTAAATATTTGTAAAATGATGTGGGTACTTACGTGTGGCACATAGTTATCCCTGTAAGTATTGTTAATGAAAAAGTAAAATAAAAATAGAGATTGTTACCAGTTTAAAATGAAAAACGAAAGCAAAATCAGATATGTTCTTAGTGTGCATTCAAATTTTGTCATTAGTTTTGTTTTGAGGGATTTTAAAATTTATTTTGCAAATGTAATGAATGTTAAAATTAATTTCATTTGCTCTATAGCATGGTTATACGAAAGGAGCATGTGGGAGTTCTAAGTAACACAGAATAGGTTTAGAATATTTAATGCACTCTTTGGAAGGGTTGTTAGAAGTGTGAAGTGCCATTGTCACCCCTCATGTTATTACCTGTGGTAGAAAATACAGGTGTATACAGAGGTGTATACAGAGGATCGTAAATGTGACATGATCTAATTAGTTGAAAAGCACTTAATGATCAAAAGACACATAACACATATTTACATTATCTTTTATTTTTCTTCTCAAACTTTCTTCTGTTGAAGGGAAAATGAGCAGAAAGCAGAAAGTATTGGAATGAGGCAGTGAATCAAGGGAATTAATAAACTAGGTTATTTTTATTTTAATAGCTAAGGTTTTATTATATTACTCTCCATCCTTCCTATAACCCTTCCTATGATCCAAATGGTTGGATCCAAATGATCCAAATGGTTTCTTTCTAATAGAATTGATTTTTTTCCCTGCTAGAGAACTTGTTTTGGCATGTCCTTACAATCTGCAAAAGCTGTTAAATTTTTGTAATATTTTGTCAGAAAATTTATTCTGCAGTAGATGTTTAGAAGACTCTTACTGTTACTGAAAAGTTTTTGCTTGATTGAAATACAAAAAATACCTTTTGGGACTGCCAGTGTTTTTAAATTTCACGTAACAAAAGTATGTTATTACGTATAACAAACAGTTTTTAAAATATTTAAAGTTCTCTTTTGTAAGGAGAGTAACATGCAAATCTTACATTATTTTACAGTATTTTCCCTTTTTAAAACTTTAAATGTTTTCTTATGTTAGCCTTACATAATTCCTGGAAGTGTGTAAGATACTTTGCAAAACAGTAAAAGAGAAGTGTTAAGTGAATTAATATATTATTGGTCGTCAATTTTTCACAGTAGTAATAAGCTTATTTTCATAAGTCTTCTGAGTATTCTTCCCTTATTTTTTCGTAATAGCTTTATTGAAATATAATTCATACCATACAGTTCACCAATTTCTAATGTACAGTTCAGTGGTTTTTAGTATACTCAGTGTGCAACTGTAGCCATAATCAGTTTTAGAACATTTTCATAACCCTAAAAAGGAACTCCATACCCTTCAGCACCACCCCACCCATTCCCTCACAAATCCCTCAGCCTTAGGCAACCACTGTTCTACTTTCCATTTGTATAAATTTGTCTGTTATCACATTTCATATAGATGGAGTCATACAATATGTGGTCTTCTGTGACTTCATTTTTGTCTTTATTTCTTTTTATTGTTGAGTAATATTCCATTGTATGGATTTACTGCATTTTCTTCATCCTTTCATCCTTTAATGAACATTTGGGTTGTTTCCACCTTTGGCTACTATGAATATTGTTGCTGTAAATATCTGTGTACAAGTTTCTGTGTGGACATATGTTTTTACTTCTCTTGGGTATATGCCTAAGAGTGGAATGGTAGCTATGATTAATCTTTTGAGGAACTATGAAACTGTTTTTCAAAGTAGCTGTACCATCTTACATTCTCATTAACAGTGTATGAAATTTCCTATTTCTCCACATCCTCACCAGCGCTGACTTTTGATCAGAGTATAGCCATCCTAGAGCATGTGAAGTGTTTACCTTATTGTGGCTTTTATTTACATTTTCCTGACAGGTCGTGATGTTGAACAACTTTTCATGTCTTTTTTGGCCATTTGTATATCTTTTCTGCAGAAACGTCTTCATGTCCTTTGCCAATTTATTAATTGGATTGTATTTTAAATATATTCTAGATACAAATCCTTATCAGATACATACTTTGCAAATATTTTCTCTCTGTGAGCTGTCTTTTCAATTCTTGGATACTGTTCTTTGAAACACAAAAGTTTTTCTTTTTGATGAACTTCAATTTATCTCTTTTTGTTGTTATTGCTTGTGATTTTGGTGCCATATCTAAGAAACCATTACCTACTACAAGGTCACGAAGATTTATATATGTGTATTTTTCTCAGAGTTTGTTTTAGCTCTTACATTTAGGTCTTTGACTCATTTTGAGTTCATTTTTGTGTATGGTGTGAAGTAGGGGTCCAACTTCATTCTTTTGCATGTGGATATCCAGTTTATTGGAGTCGTATGAATTTTAATGGTAAAGCACTATATTTCTCCAGCGATTTAACATATTAACAAGGATTGTAATCCATCATTATTATTTTTCACTTGCAGGGTCATAAAAAATGAAACAGTGATAGGTTAATATTGATGGGCTGCAGGGATTATATCTTGGACTACACTGAGTGAGGGTCTCCTGTTGACCTTGTGGTATGAGTGTCTGACAAGGGTGGTGAAATTAAAAGTCATACATAAACCTTGTCTATTCCATAGTTTTATATAAGTGAATTATACTTCTAAGAACTAGATCTTGAAAATCTGATTTATATAATGTTTAGTTTCAAATTAATGTGTATTTTCATTAGGTGGTTGTAATCTGAAGAATAAATCTACTCAGTCTTTGGAATATTGTGCTGAATTACTGGGTTTGGATCAAGATGATCTTCGTGTAAGTTTAACTACAAGAGTCATGCTGACAACAGCAGGGGGCACCAAAGGAACAGTTATAAAGTAAGTTCCTTAACTCATTGCTCTAAAAATTCTGCCGTTTGGTTTGTCAAGGAAAGATCTTTTTTTGAGAACACTGACGTTTAAAGTTGATCTTTATATGTGATCCATTCTCTTCGTTATAATGTTTTAAAATATGTGCTTGATAGATCAAAAGTCTGTGCATCTCAACATGGTAATCCATCATAAAAATTAACACTGACTTCCACAGCTTTTAAAGTTGTTCCTTCCAGATATACTTCGTGGGAAAAATTTGGAAGTCATAGGCAAGAGAGGTTTACTTTTTTACAACTATGAAAATATGAATTGATTATGTTAATATTTGACTGGTTTAAGCAACAGATAATTTTTTTTTCAATTTTTCAGAACTGTGTATTTTGAGGTATAATGTACTTTTAAAAAGTTTGAAATTTAGTGGGTTTTAGTATATTTACAAGGTTGTGCAATTATCACCATTATTTAGTTTCAGCAGGCAACAGATCATTTTACTTTAAAAGTGATTTTTCTTACATATGGCACATGCTAAAACTTCTATTAGCAAATAATGAAACTAGAAGTGAAATCTGAAGCCTTATTCAGATTAATCCCAGTTGCTTGAATTGCACATGTTCTTATAATTTATATTGAATTTTGATTGGTTTTCCTTAATACCTTCCTATTTAAACATTTTTTAATCTAAAAATTACGGTATAATTTGAATTTAGGCATTCTGTGTTTGTGTTTATAATTTTAAAGTCAGAAAACTTGTGGGAAGTTTATGCAACTAACCTGGAGGTGACTTGAATAAAGTTTTTAACTAATGAGCAGAGTCATCGTTAGTATTAATCTGCATATGCTCATCATTCTCCTGAAGGACATTCATTCAACTTTGAGTTTCCAAGCTAATTGGAAGTCATGTAGGTTGATAAATATTGGAAATAAGGCTAATATTATCATAGCATTTATTCCTATTTCATTAATTCTGTAAAGAAGAAATACCTGCTTTCTCTCTGTAAATAGTATATTTTTCATTACTATTCATGGCTGAACCACAATTTTATGAAAAAATGGCCACTATTTTAATAACATCCCTATTTCCTTATAATTAAATTTCTACTCATAATTATACTTGGAAGAACCATTATTCAGGAGTTATAATGTAAAGAAAGAGTTATTAGGAGTAAATAGAATAAAATATTAAAAAAATAAAACTTCTAAGTAGAATTTACTTTAGTAAAACATTCAGCAAAGGGATTTCCCTTTATTTTTAGGACTCTTCATTTAGAGGAAATTACAAATGACAAGAAAATAAGAGCCTAGCCAAGATTTTTAAAACCAGTAACCAACAACTCCTAGATTTTGTCTGGATCTGTGTGCACTTTTGGCTTAATATCCTATGTTTTAGGTATTTTTGTTTTCAGTACTGTAAAATAAAACTGACGTTGAGTCATTATTCTGAGGCACTCTAAGCTCTTCATTTGTGGGGGAAAGAGTAAGATCCCCTATACCTGGCTACATAAGGCAGGCAGTAAATTCTAGCAACATATTTCAGGAAAAGTTTCAACAAATTGTTAAAGCAGGGATTACAAAAGCCTTTTAGCTACAAAAAAAAAAAAATTAGCAGCTTTTGCACTTTGGGAAATATTAGCAAAGTGCGCTTAGTCTGATTCATTGCTTAGCTAATTCCAAATTAGTCTTATTATAAAGAAAACCTTGGCAAAGAGGATGTATTGTAGTGCCCTACAGTTGCTTGCTTCTTTAGAGATATTTCCGGGCCAAAGGGAAGGCTAGTAAAAACACAAGTAGATGTCCTGAGGTGTCATTTCCTCTATTTCCCTTCTGTTCCAGAACAGTTCTTTTATGTGTTTTATGTATGGATTGTTCATATAACATTCACTTCAGGAAAGAATTTCATTGTAGGAAATATAAATTGGAAAATTACTATTTCAAAGGAATCCAAGTATCTGTCTGGCCTGTATGACACTTGAGGTTACTTCTCTGTGACATTTTTTTCTGGTGCTCGCAGGGTGCACATGCTTACCTGTATGACACCATTTATTGTGGTGTTTGGGTTTCTCTTATGGCAATCCTTCTTCATCAGACTGTAATTTTCTTGAGGACAAGAGCTGTGTGTTTATATCTGCAATATTTAATACTGTTATATCATATAGTTACTTGTATTAAATCATAGAGTTGGACAGTTCAGATTTTAAGATGTAAACATTATTTTTCCTAAACAATGTTAAGTTACTGAGCTTTTAAGGTAATCCTGAATTAAACACAATTTCTTTTGCATTTAAGGGAAGTCAGAAGGAAGATTATTCCTCTGAATACTTTTTTTAGTATCCAGCATGTACAGTGAAGTGTAAATTAAAGTTAAAAAGAATTTTGAGCCTCAAGTTCTTTTACTCAATAATAGATTTTTAAAAATTTAATTGTAGGTAATCCTTTTTGTTCTCTTGTACCATTCTACTTAGCCCCATTTGTCTGTGCCTATTCAAAAATGACCTTTTGTAACTATTTTGTTCTTCACAATGAATATATTTAGACATCCTTTGATTTTGGGTATCTAGCACTATTTTTACAATTGTTACTATGAAGAATTTTCGTTTTTATAGGGTACCCCTGAAAGTGGAGCAAGCAAACAATGCTCGTGATGCTTTGGCAAAGACCGTCTATAGCCATCTTTTTGATCATGTGGTAAACAGAGTAAATCAATGCTTTCCTTTTGAAACATCAGCCTATTTTATTGGAGTCCTAGATATTGCAGGTTTTGGTAAGTATAATTTCATTTGTGAATTTGTAGTTAGTTTGACAGTTTTTCACACATGTTTAAAATAAAAAAAATCACGTTTTTCCCCTTACAGAACTTTTCACTTGATGTATTTTCAGTTATATGTCTTTACCTGCATTTCATTTCATAATATGATTTAAATAGGAAGCTGATGCTTTAAAAAAAAAAAAAGAAGAAAGACTCATGGGTTCTGGTCACACTAATGCTAAAATTAAAACATGTTGATTGAAACCATTGTACAGTTAAGTCCTCACTTAACGTCCTTAGGTTCTTGGAAATTGACTTTAAGCAAAAAGGTGTACAACGAAACCAGTTTTACCATAGACTAATAGATATAAACAAGAGTTATATCTTGTTTGGTCACAAAAACATCATCAGACTTCTAAATAAAGACCCCAAACACTTCTAATATTAAACATTGAAATGTGAGCTACTATACATACATTTAAAAAAGATCTAACAAGTAAGAAAGAACAAAACAAGTAAGATAATTATTTTCCAAATTGCTCATTCAAGTTCAGGGTCATGGGTGGCAGGAGCCTATCCTGGCAGCTCAGGTCACAAGGTGGAAACCAACCCTGGAGAGCACACTGGTCCATCTCAAGGCATTCTGACACACATATTCACACTGTGAGACTGAGGCAAGTTAGACAAATCAATTAACCTAATGCACACAGCTTTGGGATGTGGGAGGAAACCTAAGTACCCAGAGAAAACCCATGCAAACATGAGGAAAATGTGCAAACTCCACACAGATAATGGCTGCAGCTGGGAATCGATTTTTTATTTTCTCATCAGTGTTAAAATAATGCTATTCGAGAATGTGCTATAGTTAGGAGATATCTCTGTACTCTTAAGTGAGTGCAGCTGCATAAAGATAAAGTCTTGAGCGCTACTAATAAAGAGAATTAAGTCATTAAAGCCATTCACTACAGTGTAGAACTAGGTACAGGTTGACCTAGCATATAGACTAAACTCATTCCTATGTGTAAAAATTCATCATTAGTGCTAATTGTTAACAGATAGCTATTTCCAGTTAGTTTCCACCAAATGAATAAGATATCAAGATAAATATTTGAGAACAACTGTGGGGCTGTGCAACCAGAAATGGAATGAGTCACCAACATCTGAATGCTGCTTTGTCCTGAATGACTGTGTTGTAAAAATCTCAAAGTACATCTGACTGTTTTTACATTGGGCTTTGTCAGTGGCATTCCTTCTGGCTGTGTATGAGTGGTATCTTCCTCTTTTGTAGTTTATTTGCCTTTGCCTAGGGAGGGTCTGAGTGTTTACATTTTGAGAGGGACACAGTTTTGTTTTAATGTCATATATACTTTAAAATGTATAATAAATCATCTTTTGTTCAAAAGTAGAGAAACACTTAGCACTTACTTAAGATATCAATATTCAGACAATTGTTTCCTGTCTACACCAGTTTTAGTATAACACACACATACACAGAATCATAACATTTTAGAGCCACAGGGATCTTAGCGATAATGTAATACAGTCCCTTAATTTAAAAAATGAGTTAATATCCATAACTTTTAAAAAAATTTTATTGGGGAGTATTGGGGAACAGTGTGTTTCTCCAGGGCCCATCAGCTCCAAGTCGTCGTCCTTCAGTCTAGTTGTAGAGGGCGCAGCCCAGCTTCAAGTCTAGTTGCTGATTTCAATCTTTAGTTGCAGGGGGAGCAGCCCACCAGCCCATGTGGGAATTGAACCAGCGACCTTTTTATTGAGAGCTCGCGCTCTACGCAACTGAGCCATCCAGCCACTCCCATAACTTTAAAAAAAACTTTTTTTAAAATTAGTTTCAGGTGTACAAAACAATGTAATAGTTAGACATTTACCATTTATATCCCTCACAGATTGATAACCTCCCTCCCCCATCTATTTCCCCTCTGACATCACATACAGCCATTACATTTCCACTACCCCCATAACTTTTTTATAACTGTAATTTTATAGATGACAGAAAAAATTCTAAATACTTGCATTTTAAGTCATTTTCTTTAATTAGATTAATACCCGTGCTTAAAAAAATTGTTACAAGTGACTTACATTTTATATCTTTTACCATGACATTTATCTCACCTGATAAACACCTTTTTTTATCAAGCAAGTTATTTTTAATACTTAATTTTAATGCCTAACAAAATTTAAGAGTTGAAATAAGAACATTTGAGGAGTATAGAACAATTATATGTACTTTTTAACCTAATCTTCAATTAATCATTGATACAATAAAATTTAATCCTAAAATAAATTTATCAATGTGTAGTTATTTGATGATGACTCTTGATTATGGTTTTATGTTTTCAGAGTACTTTGAACATAACAGTTTTGAACAATTTTGCATCAACTATTGCAATGAAAAACTTCAGCAATTTTTTAATGAAAGGATTCTGAAGGAGGTAATTACCATTACAATTTAATAACTGCATTAATCTATTTTAAGTTTCAAGGAACACAGACATGCCAGAGGTGCCCTGATTGATGGGGTGTAATGTGAGGTGGCCCAGCCCAGGGAATCAAAGATACTCAGCATAGGCCCGGGTGGCTTAGCTGTTGCCCTGGCACATCAGAAGTGTTAATGGCACAGCTTACGGACCAAATATAAACTCTAATAGGCACTTCCTCAGAAGTGAGTATCTGTTGCTTCTTACTAGCGACTTTTACCAGACTTGAAATTCTGCTTGTTTCTTTTTCGGTTTCTGTTGTCTGTACTCCTGCCACTGTCACACAGCTTTCAACTCTCGTCCCTGACCTTTGCTTCTCCTCCCCTTCCTCTGTGTCTCCCGCTTCTGCCCACTCTGCTGCCTGCCTGCCTGCCCTTTCTCTGTGTGTGGCAGGAAAGCCACCAATCAGGAGATCCAGTGGAGCCATTGGCCTAGAGTGCCCCTGGGCAGTGCTTTCCCTGCCTCGCTACCTTGTGCACTGCCAGTGACCTGTGAATGGTGTGCCTTTGGCCGGACGCCAACTCTTGTCCAGTAAAGAACTTCCTGCCACTGATTGTAGTAAATAATTATGGGCATGGCCAACAGTCACAATGCCAAGTCTAAGAAAGTTAATTTATACTTATCGGTAGAGTACAGAGTGAATAAAGGTAGCTTTGAATCAGTTGATTTGTGATCAGGTTCACCATTTTTCCTCTTGTATTTGAATTCTCCAGTACTTTCCTACTAGTACCCTTGACTTCCCATCCTTTGGGCTATTAGAAATATGTCTTAATGAATGAAAGCAGTAGAGTTAAAGAGAACTCAGAAGCAATCGAGCCCACCCCTTATTTTACGGATGAAGAAATTAATTCCGAGAGCAGTCCATTGACTTCTGCAGGTTGAACCTGGCTTCCTGGCTGCTGGCCCCCAACAGCGTATTCTCTTAATCTTAGCACTGCTGCTTTCTCAGGTCCGTTCTCTGCGCTTGAAATGTGAAATATTTTCTGTTCTATTCCCATCCCATTCATCTTTTCTCACATTTTTAGTATGTTTTTGTCTTTATGGGTTTCCCAGCACATTCCAGCTTTTATACCTTTACTGATATGCCATAGTTAAACCAGTTCTGGCATAAATAAGCAGGTAAAACAAGAACTTACAGTTATGATAGTTTCTATGCAAGTGTTTTATCCAGCTGCATTAGTTCTTCCATTACTATGTGAAGTTTTACCTGTATGCTTCTCACTTAACATACCCTAATTCTTCCCTTTCATGCTTCTATATTTACAGTCATCTATGACAGCTTTCGCACTGCGATGGCAAAATTGAGTAGTGTGACAGAGACTATATGGCCCACAGCTGAATATATTTACTATCTGGCCCTTTACAGAAAAAGTTTCCTGAGCCCTGGTCTGTTCTACTGATAGGTTTGACTTTATAATTGCTAAAAATATTTCAAAGCCCTGGTCTTTCCTTGGGTTTGAATGGTTATACACAGATCTCTATATTTGTGCATATCTTCTCTGCATATTTCAAGAAAAGTGTGCTTATCTGCAGGAGGTAACATTTCCACATATGTAAATTGTCTGTATTGTCAGCCATTTAATTTTTGATATTACATTGCTTTAGGAGCAAGGATTTTGCTTCCCTAATGTTTTGTAAAATTCTTTAGCCCCAAATTCGTTATTATGAACCTTTGTACTCTGACTTATCAGTAAATGTTATGATCAGAAATGGCACTAAACAATGAATCCATTTCATATCACATGGTATTTCCATATCTGTGATGATGATTATTTCCTTTTAGGAACAAGAACTCTATCAAAAGGAAGGCTTAGGTGTTAATGAAGTGCATTATGTGGATAATCAGGACTGTATAGGTATGTGTTTTTTTTCTTACTCCACTTTTGGGAAATCTGGGAAGATAGAGTGAATGCTTTTACTGTAAATTTTCTATGGTCTGTGATTGATATTATTGGTTATGAGTGCTTATTTGAAATTCTGGTATTTGAGAGAAGTTTTGCTTTTCTAGTATCGCTAGCAAGTTATTTTTTTCCTACCAAGGCATCAAATTTAGTGTTGAAAGTTTTCTTAAAATTTCTTCTGTTTACTCTGGTATTTTTTTTCTTAAACAGCTAACATGTGACTAATTGCTTAAGCAGTAAAAGGGTTTATTATATTCTCACTCATGAGGAAGTCTGTAGTCTAGGCAGGCTCCAGGTGAGCTTTGCCAGGGCGCTGCTATTCTGCACATCTCTCGTTTCTGTTTTCTGTGTGTTGGCAGCACCCTCTGGCTGGTTGCCAGTGGGCTTCACAAGTTCCATGTGTCACATCCAGATAATATTGTGCAACATGACAGTAGCGTCTGTGTTTTTCTTGTCTCTGTTTATCAGTTAAGAAACTCTTTGTCACCACCTAGCTCTTGCTGAGTCTTCCTTTTCTTTCTCAAAACGAAATCAACTGTTGGGTAAGCCTTGTTTTGAAAACCCAATTTGACAATTGCGTCCATAACTCGAGTGCTAAATTTAGACAAGGTAGTAAAATTAATAGTAATAATAATAATAATAATGCTTTACAGTAGTGTAACTTTTCAAAGCACTTTTACAAACTACCGGTCCACTCAACATTCTCTTCACACATTATATCCTTTTTCAGATCTCTGTGCCTTTGACTGTGTGGTTTGATACTTTGGCTGGAACCCCTCCCTTTCTATTATCTTTCAGGCTACTTCCACATCCTTCTACAACTATCAAAATACTCACATTTAAAGCTTAGTTCAGCCTGCTTCCCCCACTCCTTCACCACTACTATTTGCCTAAGAAGCATCCATTCTCTCACCAATACAGTTAGAATCTTGATTTCTCTTCATATATCCTGTAGCTTTTAGAGTCTGTCCCATTTACCTGTTCTTATATACAGTGTTTAAGCACTTTGCATTTTATAGTTATTTTGGACAAGCAGGAAATTCAAACATGAATGAAAGGAGCATAAAAAAATGTGCTGTTACTGACATTTTGCTGGAAAGTGTTTGAGGAAATATCTATATGTAGTTTTAAAAAGCTACACATGCAGAATCTTCTGTAGTTTTATTTCATTTGAATGTAGATATCACCTGGAATAGGCAAAATAGCTGGTTCCTTAGCCTCTTGTCCTTAGAAATGAAGTGATTATTTCTTTGTGGAGCCTTTTTTCTAAAACCTACATTAAATATATAATGTTACTTCCTAATAAATTGCCAGGTTTGAAATAAAATTTACCTACTGTCTATAGCTTTTGAGAGAATACTTATTGAATCATCTGTTACATTGTTTCTGGCCAGTCCTTGTAATATGTGATGAGTAAATTGTTCACATATCATATTTTGATTTTTTTAAATAGATTTAATTGAAGCAAAATTAGTGGGAATATTGGATATTTTGGATGAAGAAAATCGCCTTCCCCAGCCAAGTGATCAACACTTTACATCTGCAGTTCACCAGAAGCACAAAGATCATTTCCGACTCACTGTGAGTTTGCCATCCCAGAATTGAGACTCTTGTGGGAAGAGAAATCTTTAGAAAGATGTACTAGAAATTAGATAATTCAATCATATGTTATGTGGGGCTTAGAGCAACTATAATTTATCCAGCACGGCATCTTCTGTAGATGTGTATTTAGTATATAGATATAGATATATATCCATATATATAAAATACATATGTGTATATAATTATATATATATATATATATATATATATATATATATATATGTTTATATGTATATAAACGTACATATATATACATATATATATATATATATATATATATATATATATATATATATATATGTATATGATAGCTATCTAACCAAGGCTCTTTAGCTAGATGGAAAGTGTATTTCACCTGTCCAAAATGTACAAAGATTGCCTGCTCTTTTTATGTTCTCTTTTCTCAGTGAAGTGGCCATCAGTTGTTTTGTATCATGTAACCTGTTCACGGTCCAGGGGTTAGAACATAGCATAACAAGCAACTACCTGTCTACACAGTTATAAGATTAGCAGTGAAGTTTATGGCTTAGAGTCTGACTGGTAGAAGCAATCCATATTTGATAGTGATTCACCAATTCATTTTTATGCTCGTTCCTAGGGAGTTTTGAATGGAAAATGTACTCAGAGAGGGACATAGAAGCTGAAGCAATAAAAGAAATAGCTAAAGGGAAAAACAGACACACAGAGCAGTAGAAATAAATGAGAAGTACACTTCTAAAAGGGCCAAAACACCTGGTGCAGGTGCCTCCCGTACTGTTCATTGTTTTGAGATTGTAATGTATAACAATCATTGCTTTGACAGATCCAGGAGTTTAAGTGAGTAATAAGTATTCTTGTTTTCATACACCATTAACCAAATCATGTTAGTAAATAGATTTGAATGCATTTACTTGGAAAGTTGATGTAATTGTGAGAGCCTTCTCTAGAGACTGGATCCCACAACCCCCTGTTCTGTTGACTTGGAGTTCTCCTGTATTGTTAAATATTTCTTATAATGTGTAGCCTGTTTCTTTTACTTCAGTATGGTTAGAACTAAAACTGTGTATCCTCAATAAAACTTTTGCTAAGATTGAAGCTATATATCCAGTCCTATTTATTCACTGCTCAGTGGTCTTTTTTATGACCAGCCCATGGTTGCATGGTTTTCTTTATCAGGAGTACTGATTGCTAGTCAACAAAGTTGTGGCCAAGGTATCGGAGACACAGAACTCCAAGGACAGTACATTAAAGCATCAGGAAAGGCTTTGGCCACTTTTCTCAAAAGAGAACAAAAGCAAGACAGTAAATTCTAATTTGTATAGATCATTACTTTCATTGTATTTTTTTTGAAATAAAAGTAATAAAGCCATTTATTGAACACTTAGCATATGCCAGACACTCTTCTAAGGGTTTTACATGAATTTAATCCTCATAATAATCTAGGGGTAGTTCCTGTTTGTATCCCCATGCTAGAGATGAGGAGACATGCATGCAAGTGCCCTGCCCTGTCCAGCCTAGTGAGGAAGTGTTGCATTTGGGAATCAGCCTAGGCATTTGGACTCCAGGGCCCTCACTCTCACTCATGCTGGTATATTGCCTCATACAGAGACTGGGCGTTGTGGTCTGCTAGCTGTCTCACATAGACAAATCCTGGTAACGTTCTGAAGTTAGTTTTTCTATTATTAAATGAGTTTGTCTTTCTTAACCTTAGGTTATTTTGAGAGTCAGATGTGATCTTTTACGGGAAAGCAGTTTGGAACCTTTTAAATATGATACAAATATGAGAAATTATAATTACATAGTACAACCCTGTAATGACTTAGTTTCCTTCAAATAGATTCAGACTCTTTGTGTAAACATGTTAGGCTGTATGGTTTAAAACCGTGGGAGAGTTCCTGCGCTGAATATCAGGTGTTTCTTTAGAACAATGCTTCTCAACCTTGGCTGCACCGACATAGGAATCCTCTGATGTAAGTGGTATAGGCTTTGGGAGGTTTAAACATTCTCTAGGTGATTCTAACTCAGCAGCCAAGGTCAAGAACCACTGCTTTAGACTTAGGCTGGTAACTTTATAAAATATCCACTGTATTTTGTATGTGCTTCTAAATAGTGGGTTTTTGTTGTTGTTATGTTCTTTTTGGTCTTTTTTTTCCCTAAGAGATGACAACCAAATATTTGCTGAATTTCACTGGTATTTTAAGTCTTCCTAGATGTTTACAAAACAGTATAATTGCATAAAGTGTGAAAATTTCCTTTATAATTTTAAGTATTTCACATCCCAAATGTTTTCTAAAGGAAATTATGTGGTATATTCTTGATAATTTAATAGCTGATCTATGTGTTGTTTTTCAGATTCCCAGAAAATCTAAGCTGGCAGTTCATAGGAACATCAGAGACGATGAAGGCTTCATTGTCCGGCATTTCGCAGGGGCAGTGTGCTATGAAACCGTGAGTAACTTTTACCAGGAGAAAACCATTTGATGTTGAAGGTGCACTGTACAGTGTGGTAACCGCTAATCACATCTGGCTATTTAAATTAAGTAAAATTTCAAATTTATTTCCTCAGTATGTTGGCCCTACTTTATGTGCTCAGTGTCCACAATGGCTGGTGGTGATTGGATCAGACAGTGCAGATACAGAACATTCCTATCATCTCATCAAGTTCTGTGGGACAGTTCTGCACTAAGGGAGAGTATCACATGATGGACTGATTCCTGTTTGCTTTGTTTTTCAGACCCAGTTTGTGGAAAAAAATAATGATGCTTTACATATGTCTCTTGAATCCTTAATATGTGAATCCAGGGATAAGTTTATACGGGAATTGTTTGAATCATCTACAAATAACAACAAAGATACTAAACAAAAAGCAGGAAAACTTAGCTTCATCAGTGTGGGAAACAAGTTTAAGGTATTTGTGTTAAATATGTTACTTGGATTTTTAAAATTTTTTTACTGCATTTAAAATAAATTGTTTTTTATATTCTACAGTGGATAATGTAGACACTGTCAGAAATTCCAGGAGTGAAGTTCAAGAGCAGCTCCTGCATTGTTG
Source organism: Rhinolophus sinicus (assembly GCF_036562045.2). Lineage (NCBI taxonomy): Eukaryota > Metazoa > Chordata > Mammalia > Chiroptera > Rhinolophidae > Rhinolophus > Rhinolophus sinicus. The sequence goes on from NC_133755.1 coordinate 113,449,399, forward strand.
ATATTTGTATGCAAAAAATAAAATAGGTGTAGTAATCGGACATACAGAAATTCTCGTAATTTTATGAATATGTTCTCTCTTGGTGCTTAACATATCTGATTGCTTCTTCTAATATTCTTGCTTCTGCTTACTGTCTGATTGACCTTCAAACCTTCTCTCTCCCACGTGTTTTCTGTTTCCTTCCTCATTCAGCAGTTTTGTTTTAGCTGGAGTAGTCCAGCTCAGGATGGCTAGAGAGGACTAGTTGAGTTGAGAGAGGAAAAGCAGGCACAGCCAGGGGCTTCAGGTAAATGATCACCGTCATGCACTCCTATTTATAGAGTGGCTGCCATGTTAAAAAGAGCCTGTCTCAAGCTAATGATTCAGTTTGCAATTCATTTTCAACGTTTTCTCTCACAGTGCATTATGGGTATGCATATTATGCTAAAATTTGACTAAAGCTTTAAAAAACTGTGTGGCAAACCCTTCACATTGCTTATTTAACATTTCACTTTATTTATTACTTTTGAATCAGGAATTTATTCTTTGAGGTCTGACAAGAAATTGTCAAATGATGTGTCTTAGAAATTGAACAGTATTAATTGGTTCTAATTGTTGAGTATTTAGCATAGAAAAATAATTTTAAAACTTTGTGTCACAAGTTTAATGAATAAAAAATTGTAACAAATAGAACAAAGAAATAGAATTAATTTCTCTGTTACACAGTTCCATAAAGTATTGTATTTACAAGAAAGCTCTACATATATTTTTCATTATGTGTACCTACTTTAAATATTAAAAAAATGATGTAATTAGAAATAATATTTAAGTATCAGAATACTGTGATACTCTCTAGCAGTGTAAGCCTCCTGAAATCCCTTATGGATTGGAATGGGCTCTAAATAACTAACTTGATAAAATCATGTTTATAAAGCTAATTTTTAAAAGCTTAAACATAATTATATTTATATTTTCAGGTAACTGAATAAAAAGTTTTTAACGTTGTTGTAAGTTATATTCATTAATTATGAGTTTCTGATTCTCTTGAGCAATATTTATTCTCTTATTAGTATATTCTTAAATTCCTGAATAGACATATTAACAGAATAATGAAATGGATATCATTCTTTAAGTATTTTCCTACTGTAATGGTAGAAATATAGTAGTATTGCTTGTAATATTATACTTGAAATTTTATATAATGTAAATAAAAACAAAACATTCTTAGAATTTTTTGGGTTGTTCTTTTATGTTGAGACTTGAAATGCCTTAAAATTGCTATACACACTGAGGTGTGTTTGACACATTAAACTGCTGAAAGCGCTGAGTGACATTAATAGTAAAATTTCAAATCTTTTCTATGAAATTCTTTGAAATGAACTATTAATAGTAATTCTTAATTTTAAATATAATAGAATAGCTTATTAAATTCAAGTCATGTGAGGCAATAAAACAGGCTAACATTTACAGTAATACTTCAGTTATCTAACATCTGTGAGAACCACCGAAAAGTGACATTTTCATGTTGTTGAAACCTAACTCACTTACTCTTAGTATTTTAGTAAAATTAATCCATTTTGATGAAAATCTCATTCTGTGATTACATACATGAATATTTGTCTACTTTAAAATAAAAATAAAATACAAATAAAACTTGAGTTGCGTAAGGCTGTTTACCCTTATGGTCTTTGACTGCTGTTGTTTGATATTTGACATTGTTCCCTCTTTTCTCAGATGCTATTAGTTTATTTTTACTGGTTCTACTCTTCTGATATACCTCTATTTCCATTTTTTTTGGACAATACTGTTCTTAGTCTATGGATTAAGAGGCATGGACTTGGTGACAGTTGTTTTCTTTCTAAATTAGTGGCTCTCATACCATGTTTCCCCGAAAATAAAACCTAGCCAGACAATCAGCTCTAATGCTTCTTTTGGAGCAAAAATTAATATAAGATCAGGTCTTATATAATATAACGTAAGACCAGGTCTTATATTAATTTTTGCTCCAAAAGATGCATTAGAGCTGATTGTCCGGCTAGGCCTTATTTTCGGGGAAACATGGTACTTGCTTTTCATTACAGATTGATTATATCTTAAGCCTGTGATGTCTGAAGTATACTGTAGTATCATGGGTAAGAGAATGAACTTGGTGTTAGGCCCTATGTTGAACTCTTGGCTGTGCCATGACTAGCTTCATGAATTTGGGCAAGTAATTTATCTCTCTGGGCTTCAGTGCTTTCACCTGTAAAATGAGGCTAATAATAGATTCTTAATTAGAATTGTTGTGTGGCTTAAACATGATAATGCCCATGAAAAGCTTTGAACAGTGCTGACTCATAGAAAGCATTCAGTAAAGTATACCTTTTATTATTATTAAATGTTGCTATGATTGATCCAATATGTTAATTTAAGAAATAAATATTTATTTTTCGTAGGCAGTATAATAAGCATCTTAGTATAAAATTAATATAAGAATTTTGCATAATTTACTTTGCAGAGAAGTAAAATATATGAATTTGATGTACTAAATTAGTAAGTTATAATCACTTAATATTCAAAGCAGGAAAGCATAGAAACTTCTAGTGTTCATTGTCAAATTTTTTTTTTTTTTTGGAGAAAACTATCTAAGCTTTTAAAAATAGTTGAGATGCGAAATATTTTAAAATAGTAAGGAGGGTTTCTACAAGTAGGTAGGACAATTTCATTTATGCTGAGCGTTATATAAAACAATCCTAATATATACCACATGTGTTAAACATGTCTTCATTTAAAAAAAAATTAAAGATTTTTATTAAAATATAGCTAACATACAATATTATATTAATTTCAGCTATACACCATAGTTATGAAACATTTATATACCTAAAGAAGTGATCACCATGATAAGTCCAGTAACCATCTGACACTGTACCACGCTATCACAGTATTACTGACTATATTCCCCATGCTGTATTTTGCATCCCCAATACTTACTACTTTTATACCTGGCAATTTGAATCTCTTATCCCCCTTTACAATTTTCCTCTCTTTTTAATTTTTCAATTGCAATGGACGTTCAGTATTATATTAATTTCAGGTGTACAGCATAGTGGTTAGACATTTGTATAATTTAAGAAGTGATAACTCTGAATAGCCTAGTATCCACCTGGCACTATGTGTAGTTATTACCTTATTATTGATTATATTCATTTACTCATTCTTAATGGAGTCTGACACAAACTGCACCAGCTTGCCACATATTCAGGATATGTTGATCTCTAATTGAATGCATCCCCAGCATTTTTATGTACTTTCTTTGTTGCTTGTACACTTGTTCCTCATTCATCCCACCTGCAAGTGTGCATGTATGTTTTTTACTATTGCTAATTTTCGGTCTTTTAATCGTACAAATTCTGTGTAAGTAAAATAGATTATTGTCCTTGGCTTTATATTAACCATACATTTTGCATGTTACTGTCTGTTGAAGAGTTTGTGTACCAGAAGTTGTTAACTTATGATGTGTTATATGTTCATGTTATTGCACGATATTATACTCTAATGACAGAGAGCTAATTTTAACTTATAACATTGTGTATTTTTGCTTTTTGAAAAAATAAAGTGATTTCATTTATTTTACAGACACAGTTAAATTTGCTTCTGGATAAACTTCGAAGTACTGTGAGTACACTTAAAAACACATTATTTTAATGGACCTCTTAAACTATTATTAGTATTTATTCAAATAAACATAATAAACCAAGTATGATTAGCAATTCACTTTAAATTCCTTCATTAAAAAAATTGGTTTGTGAAATGGTTGTCATTTTGGTTAGGTTTGTTCTAAAAGAAAGGTCAAATATACAGAGGGTGCCAAAAACATGTATACACATTTTAAGAAAGGAAAAAATTGTGTTAAAATTGTTATACTCAAAATATACCGATAACAAAAGATGAATACAAGCCACATTTGACTTCTGCAGTTACGAGAGGTGCTCAAAGTGGTTACTTTAATACAGTGTTTTTCATTTCTTAAAATGTGCATACATTTTTTTGGGCACCTCTGTATATGTGAAGTCAAATTATTGTATAAATATATAGAATTATCTGAATTATTAAATTAAGGTTATCCTGTAGTTTGAGGAGAGTGAAAATAATTAGTTATTATGGAGAAGGAAAATTTTTTTTAGGATTAAAGATAATGCATATAATTCATTTTAATTTTATTACTTTAGTAATTCTCCAACATGACAATGTTGATAGGGAAAAAAATGGGCATAATATTTTTATGCCCTATTATAGAGGCAGTATTTCCTAGGAGAGTATTTTGTTTTATCACCCAAATATAGTGCTACTGTAAAGTAATGAGATTACTTTTGTGACTTATAAAAAGAAGGCATTTCTAAAAAGTGTTCCAAAAGTGTTTGTAATGAGCATTATTGTTGAAATAACTGTTAAGTTTTGCAAGGTGTAACTGCTTTGAAGAGAAACAGTTACTTGGATGTCTAGTATATTAGCTTCAGTACCCAAGAGTTTCATTTGTACATATCAGTATTCTTTCTGCCTCATTCAACATAATCTGATAACTGATTCCAAAAGGAAGCCTTTAAGCTTTTAAAAATATTGCTTAACAAACAAAACTTTAAAATGTGCCATGGCGCAGCTGAAGGACCTACTCTATATTTTTGAAGTAGAAGAAAAAGATTGATTTTTTTAAATACTTTGGCCTAAATTTTAAAAGGCCTAATTTTATTTACTCCTCTTGTCATAGGACAATTTTCCTATCACAGAAACATAGCATACAAATGCACTTAAATATAGACTAACATCACATGTATGTCAGCCTGTGAAATGTATTGTTTAAATATGTTAAAAATATTTCACAATGAAACACTTTGCTTTTTACAATAACATAATTTTTGGCACTCAAATCTAAAATGTAGTATTTTTCTAATATTAGTATATAATGCAGAATTTTTTCCAAGCTTTAAATTATTAAGGTATGCTAATAAAGTTATAAGTTCCTTAGTGATCATTTATTTATTTTTAAATTGAAAATATTTTTATTAAAGTATAGTTGGCACACAATATTATATTTGTTTCAGGAGTACAACATAGTGATTCAGCATTTATTACCTTATTTTAAAAGAATTTCATTTGCTGGTATTCATAGAAATAGAAAAATATGAATGCGATATGTATTATCTTTAAAAGTACCTTTATTCTCTTAGGGAGCAAGCTTTATTCGTTGTATAAAACCTAACTTAAAGATGACAAGCCACGACTTTGAAGGTGCTCAAATTTTGTCTCAACTTCAGTGTTCAGGTAATTCCATATTTTTATAATTTATATCAGTGTGTGTCAGGAATCTAAGCCCAAATACAGTTTAATATGTCCAATGTTTTAAAATAATTCACAATTATGTTGACTATTTTTAAATGCAGTAAGATTTTTATCTTATATTTTCTTTAATTGTAAGAAAGGCAGGACTGGCAAACTCTTTGGGCAATATTGGGGTAACGTTTATTGTGATATAAAACTATTTGACATTGTGGAAGTAAAATTTATAAAAACTCTTCAACTACAGATGTCCCATAAGTGGATTGCTTTCCTATGAACTTCTCAGAACAAGTAGCACTTAATTTTTCATTCCCCGCATAACTGGGTCAGGAGGTAGGTTTTGGTGTCATTGCCTCCCATGCCATCACTTGTAAAAAAAGAGAACAACACAATGTGTTTGGCTTCTGTGGAACTTTTGTGCATTTGGTTAAACTATCACTGCCTCCCTCTCACCTGTCACATGCTAGCCTTGCTCAATCACAGAAGCCATAGGCACCAGCCTGTTTCTTCCTTCCTTGATGGCCATCCTCCATCTCTAGTTGAACTACCCCTACTAATTCCCAAGGCATCAGTTTTCTCCTCTCCTTTTAATCCATCTCAGGCTCGTGACACTTCCTTAAACTATTTTGCCTCTCTGACTCCTTATTTTGCTCCTCTCAGAGGTGGATTTATTATAAAGCTAAGGTCACTTAAGCTTCTGAGTCCCTCATTTAAATGGGCTCCTTCCAAAGCCCTGCACCTGCTTTTGTATTCTTTTGTAATTTGTATTAGGTTGGTGGGAAACTAATTGCAGTGTTTGCAGTTGTTTTTAACCCTTTAAACTGCAATCACTTTTGCACCAACCTAATAAGTATGCTTGTACCTTTTTCTTAAACAGCCTTCCCTCCAGTTGTAAAACCCTCAGGTCCCCCCAATCTGGATCGACCCTTGACCCCTCTCACAAAACTTTGGCTGTTGATGAATTTAATTCTATCCTTTCTCCTCATCTGCACAGATAAGGTAGGCAAGACAGATTGGCACATTATAAATTCATGATCACTAACCTTTAAAGGACTCTCAAACCCACACTGCCAAGTTTCCCTGGTCATCATATTCTGTTTCTCCACGGAGACCGTCACACCCATCCTGCTCTCCTCAAATCTCTAAGCCTCTGCCAACAGATAGCCTCACCTCTTAACAAAAATACTGAATGCTTCACCTGTCTGCTACCAAACACTTCTACTACCTGCATAGCCTCCCCTTCTGTTAAGAAAGTGCCTCTTTTCCTAGTTAAGTCTATAGTTCTTTTGGATCCATCCCTTCCTGCTTCCTCCTCCAATATTGACTATATATGTTGAACCATTTCTTTGAGATGGGTCTCTCGATTACCATTTAAACATGCTAAAACCTTGTCGTAATTCCCTCTGACCCACATTCGCTTCCAGCTACCTCCCTATCTCTTGCCTCACTTTTTTCTCCCTTTCTTAAAAACAGCTTTATTGAGATACAATTTACATACCACAAAGTTGAACTGTTGAAAGTATACAATTCACTGGCTTTTATTGTATTTACAGAGTTGTGCAGCCATTGCTATAATCTAAATTTAGGACATTTTCTTTAATTTATTTAATATATTTGTTTTATTTTTCAGTTACAGTTGACATATGATATTATAATAGTTTTAAATGTATAACATATGGATTAGACATTTATATAACTTACCAGGTGATCCCCGGATAAATCTAGTACCCATCTGACACTGTACATAGTAATTACAATATTATTGACTATTTTCCTTATGCTGAGCTTTACATCCCCATGACTATTTTATAACTACCTATTTGTTCTTCTTCATCCCCTTCCCCCTTTTTACCTATTCCCCAACGTCCCTCCCATCTGGCAACACTCAAAATGTTCTCTGTATCTATGAGTTTGTTTCTTTTTTGTTTATTTTGTTCTTTATATGTAGGCTCTTATATGATTCCACATGTAAGTGAAATCATGTGGTATTTGTCTCTGACTTACTCTACTCAGCACAATACCCTCTAGGTCCATCCATGTTGTTATAGATGGCAAAAACCATACCTTCCATGGCTGAGCAATATTCCATTGTATATATGAACCACCTTCTCTTTATCCATCAGTGGACACCCAGGCTGCCTAACATCTTGGCTCTTATATATAATGCTGCAGTGAACATATGGGTGCACATGTCTCTTCAATGTAGTGTTTTGGGACTTGTTTAAGAAGACGAGAAAAAAAGATAAAAATATGAATAATAAAATGGTAGTAACTATGTGTCTATCAACAATTACTTTAAATGTAGGAAGATTAAATACTCCAAAAGTTGTACGGTGGCTGAATGGATAAGAAAACAATACCCTTACGTATGCTGCCTACAAGAAACTCACTTCAGATTGAAAGACACACAGACAGAAAGTAAAGTGATGGAAAAAGATATTTCATGAAAATTGAAACAACAACAAAAAGCTGGGGTAGCAATACTTATACCAGACAAAACAGACTTTAAAACAAGGCTATAACAAGAGACAATGAAGGCTCCAGTAATCCCACTTCTAGGTATTTATGCAAAGAAACCCAAAACACTACTTTGAATCATGTTTTGTTCTCTAGTTTTTCCTTTTCTGTCCAAGAATATTCTGTTCTTGCTTTCTCAAGTTTCATGTCTTCCACTCACTCTTTAACCCCAGAGAATTCAGCTTCCACCTTGACCAGTCCAACAAAATAATTGATGGGGTCACTAGTGGTTTCCTTGATCCTAAGTCAGATGTTCTTTTTGCAGTCCTTATCTTAGTGGATTTTACAGAAGCATTGACTCTGACCAACCCTCTTACACGTCCTTTCCTTGGCTCCTGAAACCACATATGTCCTTGCTTTTGTTTTGAATTCACTGGCCTTTTATGACTCCTCTGCAGGGTCATCACTTCTACCTGGATCTTATTTATTAGAGGTTTTCAAGCTTTGGGTTAGGCCTATTTTCCTATTTTCACTCTTGTCCAATATAACTTTCCACGATGATGGAAATATTTTACATCTGTGTTGTCAAATATGGTAGCTACTAGATACTTGTGGCTATTTGAGCACTTGAAATGTGGCTAGTATGACGTCGGTATTGCATTTTTAATTTTATTTAATTTTAAGGTTTTTAAATTTAAATAGTCACTTATGACTAGTGCACCTGCAGAGCATGTGGCTGGTTGCTGCCTGGTTAGACAGCATAGCTATACATTCTCTGGGTCTCCCCAAGTCCTTTTGATGTGGCCTGCTAAACAGTGTATCCCCACCCCCGATTTATTGAAGTATAATTGACATATAAAATTGTATAAGTTCAAGGTGTACAATGTGTTGATTTGATACACTTATGTATTGCAAAATGATTACTTCCATAGCATTAGCTAACGCTCCCATTGGGTCACATAATTGCCATTTATTTTTTATGCTGAGAATATTTAAAATCTACTCACTTAGATATATTTCCTTTTAGTGAGTATTAGTACTTCCTAATCCAGGCTGTCATCATCTTTCACCTGGCTTTTTGCTGTTGCTTCCTAAGTGTTCTGCTTGCATCTGCTCAATCTGTTCTTCACACACTTCCAGAATTATTGCATTACAACTCAAGTCTGATCATGTCTTTTTACTGCTAAAAATGCTATAATGGCTTCTGATTATTATTAAAGAGCAAAATTCTAGTAGCTTATGAGGCCCCATATTGTCTGACCCATGGGTCCCTCGCTTCATCTCCTTCCACTTCTTTCTCTCTGCACTACAGCCACACAGGCCTTTGTGTTAGTTCCTTAAATACCCCCTATTTCCTCTTAGCACAGGGTCTGTGCTCATGCTGCTTCCTCTGCTTCCTTTGTCTGCATCTTTCCCATTCAGCTTGTCATTTCCTTATGAAAGCCTATCTGGATAGCCCTCCTTAGGAAGGGGGCCTGAGTTACAGGTACCGAGTGCCTTCATTTCACAGTATTAAATTTTATATGTATTTATATCATTATTTCATTTTTCCTTCCTCCACCCTATAAACCTCCTGAGGGCAGAACCTGTGTCTGATTTGGCATGCACGTATATCCTTGCCTCCTACCAGTGCAAGGCATAAACTAGACTCAGTAAATATTTGCTGAATGGAAAGCATAGTCTAGCAAATATGAAGATTTATTTGTGACTAATTTAACAAATACTGGAAAGTTAAATAATTCATGTCTGCAGTATTCCTACAAACAGTAGGTGTATTTTCATAGTATTTCTTTAGACTGTTTTACTTGGAGTTTGACTTTTTTTCTCGTGTAAATTTCTCTGGGATTTTCTTAGCCTGATATGATAAATCATTTATTTTCTAAGTAAGCATCTAGTGTCCTGGCAAGTCAAGCATGTTTAGATTTTGCTATTTATACTATTAGGTTAGCAGAGTGTGGGCTTGCTGATGCTCTGGCTAGGATTCCTCTTTCAGTAAGCAGTGTATTTTCAGCATACTGGGATATGTTGAAAGTTTAATAGGTGACACTGATTCATAATATTTTGGTTTTTTTTAAGTGCTACTAATAGTAAAATGGTATAGAATTGGTTCTAGTCATGTGGCTAGGTAATGAGAAAAAGCCCAAAATACCAATAACAGGTAGAAACAAAAATATTTATGAAGCTTTCTAAGATAAAGACATGTAAGATTTGAATTCTGCGTTGCTTTTCTATTATTATTCCCAGTTTAAGAATTAATTAGTTTAGGACATCGTTTACTAAATTAACCGGCTTCTGATCAGCCACCACCAGGGCAACGTGGGGGACAGTGAGAGAAGGCAGGTAGATCTTCCTCTGTAACTTGGGGGCTGTGCTGCCTGTCTGGTATCAAAGAGGGGTTCTGAGTATAACCACCCAGGACTGCCCCAAGAAGCCCCTCACCAAATTCCCAGTGGAAGAGCCAGGTCATGGGAATTTCTAGGAGAAAGAGTACTTGGTTTAGGGATTTTTATTTTTTTAAGCGTCAAAAGATCTTTTGAGTAAATGACCTTCAAGTGCTGAGAAAGCAACAGTAGGCTAGGTAATTTGTTAAAGCTCCATGAAAGTTCTAATGAACTTCTTTGAGCTAGTTCATGTGTTGTCTGCAGTGACAGGGCAAGCCTGGGACTCAGGTGGCAGATGTGTGGCATTTCCAAGGGTACTTGTTTATTTGATATAAATGGGCAAAACGTGTGACAATACCAAACAAATCTTACTTTTATTTCTTCAAGCAGAGCTGAGAACTAAATCTAGTTCTGGATCTCTTTCCACAGGAACAATTGCTTGCATGTATTTCATTAATTAGTATTAAAATTACGATAGTTACATATGATCAATATAACAGAAAACTGAAAAATTACAGAGAAATATACATAAAAAGAAATCTCATTTCTTGGGGGTGAACACTAAACTCCATGTCTTGGATATGTTTTTTATACTGGTTAAAGCTCTTTTTTATACTGGTTAAAGTTCTTTTTAGTTAATACATCATATTCTATCATATGGTTGTAACATAATTAATTTATACTCAAGTTATTTCTGTTTTGTTTTGTTTTCCAGTGCACATGTGGGACATTCTCTGTATATATCTTTACCCTCACGTGTGACAAATTGTAGGATGGATTCTTAGAAATAGAAACTACTGAGTCAAAGGGATAAATACGCGTATTTCCAAATTGCCATTCAAAATTCTTGCCCTGGTTTACTCTCCCAGTAAGAATGTGTGTGTGTGTTTTCCTGCACTGTCATCAACACTGTGTACTATTGATGTTTTACACCTTTGCCAATAAGATAGGTTAAAATTCAATCTGCCTAGAAAGGCTGTATTTCCTATGAGATTACTCTTCTTTTTATTTTGTAGTTTCATTTTGTTAATTTAAATTTTTGACTAGCAAAAATTTATTTTGGTATAAGGAGTGTAAGGTAAGGATCCAATGTTATTTTTGTTTTCTAAATGGCAAGCCATTTGTTCTAACACTTTTTGTTGAATAATCGTATTTTCTTCATTGATTTGAATAGTCCCAGAAACTGAAATCCAGGGTTGTTTTTTTTTTTTTTAAAAAAAAAGCAAAAGTTTTTGGAGTTATCTGTAGTTGTTGTGCCTTTTTCCCTGACTATTTTATGCTTTTCCCGACATGAAAAGCTCACATTGACTCAAGACTCAAATTAACCACCTACTGAAGTTTCACTGAAAATAGATGTTTATCCTATAAACTCTTTACCCTGATAGTCTAGTTTTCTCTGAGAGGCGAGTGAAAGGGGATCTTTGTAGTGAATTTGTGAACACTCCTTTCTTTTCCATTTGCTTTACTTTAGCACTGGTAAGAACTTGGGAATGTGTTTGACTACTTCTTGGAGACTCTGTCAGGAATTTTGTTCTAAAATTAATCTTTGGACTTGGAAATGGCCTACTGCACACCTTTGGTTTATATATGTGGTGATTGTGACATTGAGGTTTCTAGCAGAAAAAAAGACAGAAACTAGATTTGAGCTTTCTAGAGAGCAGTAGTTTGTCTCTAGAAAAGGGTTAGTCAGGCTGGTTTTAGATGAAATTTGCTACATTAGTTTTAGATGGTGAGTAAGTTGGGACATATTGAGTACAAATATGATACTTTCTATGTAATATTTCATTGCTGATAATTCCTGTAAATTGCTCCTTTCTAACATTAATTTGTGAAATTGATCGTTCGCAAGGTGTTTTTGAACTTCTGTACAGTGATTGGCAATAATCTGTGTTTGTTTATGAATCTAGGCATGGTGTCTGTTTTGGACTTGATGCAGGGTGGGTTCCCGTCACGAGCTTCATTTCATGAACTCTACAACATGTATAAAAAATATATGCCAGATAAACTTGCAAGATTAGATCCAAGACTGTTTTGTAAGGTACAACTACCACCTAAACTGAAATTTCTTAGCTATAAAATTATCTTTCTTATTAATTACTAGTTGGCATTTAACTTTTTGCTTTTTATTTTTCAGGCTCTTTTTAAAGCTTTGGGCTTAAATGAAATTGACTACAAGTTTGGGTTAACAAAAGTATTTTTTAGACCTGGCAAGGTAAATATACATTTATATATATATGTATTTTTAAATTTTTATTAAATTGATTGGGGTGACGTTGGTTAGTAAAATTACATATGTTTCAAGTGTATGATTCTATACTACATCATCTGTATATTTCATTTTGTGTTCACCACCCAGAGTCAGTTCTCCTTCCATTACCATATATTTGAACCCTTTACCCCTTTACAATCCCCCCTCCCCTTACCCTCTGGTAACCACTAAACTGTTGTCTGTGTCTGTGAGTTTTTTTTTCTCTTGTTCATTGTTGCTTTTAGTTTTATATCCCTCATATGAGTGAAATTATACGGTTCTCAACTTTTTCTGTCTGATTTACTTCACTTAGTATGATAATTTTTATTTTAAACTTTAACATGATGAAGATGAATAAGTTGGGGTCAGTGAATGTTTTTAAACGTTCAGTGATTTGTGTTATTCATAAATTATATGATCACTAACAGCATGCATATGTGACTATGTAAGAAGTTTACAATGGGTAATACTCTGTATAAGTTTTAGAGTTCTTTTCAGCTTTGGAAGTATTGGAATCAGAGCATTGTTTAATTGGATTTTTTGCTTAAATAAGGATTAACCTGAAAATACTTCTGTTTTAAACAAGTTGAAAGCTTTTCTAAAACATACTAAGTCAGTCTTAATAATTAAAAATTTTGAGTCTGCGTTGTAAAAACAAGTTCTATTAGAGCATGATGGACGTATAAGATATAGGAACTTGGACTGGTGTTTGTGCTGACTTCTCTCAAACCCTAGAATGACTGAGTGTATAAGTACATGATTTTCTTAGGCTATCCCATAGTTTTAGTATTTACAGGTTCTTGTACTAGGTTTTATGACTGAGTTAAGAATATTTCATAACTAAATATACATAATACAGAAATACCTAAATGCTATTCACAATCTGTTTATAATACTTTCGCCATTTCTCTTATTTAATATTGATTGAATTGCATCCTAATAATTTTAAACACAATTTTTACTGTGTAATAGCCAACTATGCTTAGCAGAATCATTAATAAATATGTGTATTTGACTTACACAATACAAAAATACATGTATTGACTTAGCAGAATCATTAATAAATATGTGTATTGCCTTAAAGGCTGCATTAATCATAATAAATCTGATTTCACATTTTTGGGCATGAGATAAAATCTGTGTAATGCATTACCAATATATGTACTTCCCTGTGAATATTTTCACTGCAGAAAATTTCCTGTAAGAGAAAAAAAAGAGAATACAAATATATAAATATTCATAGTTCGCTTAGCTGTAATCATACATATTTATCATAAACTCAGCATTTCTCTTATTTCAGGGCTATAATAGTAACATTTTGGAATTAATAGCCTGATAGAGAGGGCACTTGGTCTTGTTTGCCTCCAGAAATATTAGTCAGTCAGAAGGATATGTTGAAAGCCTAAGGCAGATTTTCACAGATCTTTAATCTCATTATGTTAGCTTTAACTTAATTTTGATTATAAGAAGCCATTATGTTGATAGGTATGTGACAGCCTCGATATATTGTAGTGGGATATTTGGTAAAGGATAGAAATTATTATGTAATTTGGTGATAAATTGTGGAAATGATGCATTTTACTAATTAATAACCTAACTATTTTGTGATGTCTCTTAGTAACAATTTCTTATCTCTGACCAAAATAGGGATGGAGGTTGGAGGAGACAGAATAGTTCTGGTGGTACTGGATATTACATAGCTGACCTTCATTTGTCAGGAGCTATATACAGATACCTGAGAATGTGGATGAGCCAATTCAGAGATATATTAGCCCTTTTTACATTCTTTTCTCAATAACAAAAACCTTTTTGTAAATAATCTGTAATTGTCATTTAAAATTTTTTCCTATTTTTATTATTGAATCTGCTAAGTAGCAGTGAGTAACACCCCTTACCTCCAAGAACCGGAAGGAAGAAAGAGAGGGAGGAAAGAAGAGAGGGAAAGGCAGCAAAATACAGCCAAGTGTATTTGGGTTTGCTGTGTATCCCACTGAGACATAACTTATGTAATGGCTTATGACCATTTCCAGAAAGTTAAGATTTTGGGTTTAAGTTCTAGTTATTTTGTATCTCAGTGTCTTTAAACACATTTATCTTTTGATATTGATATTAATCATTTTATTTCCTAGTTTGCAGAATTTGACCAGATTATGAAGTCTGACCCTGACCATTTAGCAGAGTTGGTTAAAAGAGTCAATCATTGGCTTATCTGCAGTCGCTGGAAGAAAGTTCAGTGGTGCTCACTCTCAGTCATCAAATGTAGGTGTTTTCTTTCACCCAAGAGCTGTAATTATTCTTGAGATGACTTGGTTTGTGGAATGTTATGAAGTTGTCTCAGTGGTGAGTGCTGGACAACAGGGGCTGCGTCTCTTAATCATGCTGTGTCCCTGGCACCTCAAAATAACACATCATGTGTAGTATGTGATAAATTAGTATTTGTGGCCTTTAAGTGTATATGACACTTCTTTATCCCAATGTATTATAGGAGAATTAATCTCATCATGTCCTAAACAAAACAGAACTCATTATCTTGATTCTTGTCTCTCTCTCCCCCCACCCCTTCTTCTCTCCCCACACCCCCCAATCTCCCAGACATGAGCCATGACTTTTTTACCTACACGACATCATCAGTACCGCATGCCCAAAATTTCAAGATCCATATGTTCTGTCTTCCTTGTCCCTGAAACCTTGTCAGTCAAGAAATGTTGATCCCTCCTCCAAATACTGTACATTCTTTCCCCTTTATTGCCAGTGCCTTAGTGGAGCCCCTCTTCCACTTGCATAACTTCCATAGCTCCCAAACTGGTTTTCCTGAGTTCCCAGAATTACCTTCTCCGAGTTCTCTCTCTAAACTAAACTCCTTTTATTCAGGCTCTCCTTCAATGTAGAGCAAAGTCTGAAGTCTTAGGATGTCTTTCAAGGTCACATAAAGTGGGGCTTGAGCTTCTCTTTCATCCTCTTCTCCTGTCTCAGCTCTTTAAGGACCTGTTCTCGGATACACTGGGCTGAGCAGCTTTTTCCTGTTTCTGGCCAAGTCGAAGTGGCTACTTTTCTCTGACCCAAAAGGGTGAGGGGCAGATATTTTTGGATGACCTGAGAGTCTATGGAAAACCCTTAATTGTAGGGAGCTATTGTCAGTGACTTGATTAAGTTTATAATCGCCCCTCCCCCTACACTCATGAGCGTACCTGGAACAGTGCTAGGCATGTGAAGAAGATTCAGGACATTGTTCCTTAGTAATAGAAAAAAATAAAATTCCTTTGACATAATGTAAAGGAACCAGGCAAACAAAAATTAGTATTTATGTCTTTTGTTACACAGTTGTGAATATAGCTAACAAGAAAACTGTAAGAAAGAAAAAATAACAAAAGCTCTTTCCCCATCACTTTCCAAGTAAAACATAAACATATTTGTCGTTATAGTTTAATGCTTTCAGCTCTAAACATTGCATTATGATGGAAGACACATGATATTAAAATTATCTGTACCAAATCATTTGTTCATGGACTGTCTTGTGCAGTGAAGACAGTAACCAGCGAGGATCTTTGCAGGATGTTAGGGAAACTTTAAAAAAAATGTTTCAAGGTCAGATCAGTTTAGGACAATTCTGGGTAACTGAAGTTAAGTTACAAATAAATGCCTTGGTTTTTTTGAAGATTTTCTTATAAGTGTAGGATTGTCACAGGCCTCATTAAGTATGTTCATTGTGAATCTCCAAAAGTAGCTTATAGCTTTTCCTAAATTCATTTGCTAGGCGAATACTTTTTTTCAAGACACACCTGTTAACATTTCATCGACCAATATTGCCTAGGACAGTTTGGGAAGCAGTAATGTAGCATAATAAGGAAATAATACATTTAAAATGTAAACCTAGTTCGTATACATGATGCACTTTTTATTTTAAGAAGTATTAGGAGGGGTGGCCGGTTAGCTCAGTTGGTTAGAGCGTGGTGCTCATAACACCAAGGCTGACGGTTCGATCGCCGCAGGGGTCACTGTGAGCTGTGCCCTCCTTCGAGAAAAAATAAGTAAATAAATACTTTGTTTCTAAATAAAAGATAAAATTGCTCTTTAAAAAAAAAGTATTAGGAATTAAAGAAATGTTAAACTCCTGATTTTGATGTCTGGAATAATATATTCAAGATTTCATGTTTCTTTGAGAATTGCTTCATGAAAGTGAATGATTTTTAAAACTAGTATGTGTCTGATTTAAATTGAATAATTTTCTATTGTTATATTTTCCTCTTAGTGAAAAACAAAATAAAATATCGAGCTGAAGCCTGCATTAAAATGCAAAAAACTATTCGAATGTGGCTTTGCAAAAGGAGACACAAACCTCGGTAAGACGAACAGTACCTAAAGAATGCTACAAAGCCTAGTTATCCAAATATAAAATGACTATAAAGTCAGAATGAAAGGCAGTTTGGATACTCTAGAGTTTTGTCTTTTTCTTTGTAAAAAGATGTATTAGTCTGTTATTGTATTATTTATTTGAAATTAGTTATTTAATTCATTACTTCCTTAATTCATTACTTCCCTCATTCTACAAAAGGATTTGAAGGAGCTTACAAAAATGTAGACACTATAAGAGGTTGAAATAAATGGTTGAAAGAAGGTCTTTTATTTTGATTATTTTAGTGACTTGAGTTTTTTGATAAATATCGTATTGATACTGTTTTTAAAAATTAATATTTTGATAATTTTCAAGGGTATCTGTAAGAATTATATTGTGTCACTGTAAATTTAATCTTCTTATTTGCTTTTGTTATTAACTTACTATTTTTATTATTACTCTTTAAACTTGGAAGTTTGGATAACTGTTAATCCTTAACACCTTTTCAAAGAGGTTAGATAACTCTTTCAAGTTCGTCTATGACTTGAATTCTCATATTTTTCAGTGTAAATATAGAAGGCTTACATCCTTCTGGCAGGCATCAATGTTATTTACACCCATATTTGATTGCTTCTTTTTTTACCCTCACCAAGTTATCTGAAAGACTACTGAATAATATGAAAACAGAAGTGAAATATTCTGGTTAGCAATATGTTCAGCGTTTTATTAAAATGAAAAATCTTCCTATAGCAATAAATGGTGAAATTAAACTCTGATGAAGCATTATCTTTGCAGCATTGATGGCCTGGTTAAGGTGGGCACACTGAAAAAACGACTTGATAAATTTAATGAAGTAGTGAGTGCACTGAAAGATGGAAAACCAGAGGTGAATAAACAGGTCAAGGACCTTGAAATTTCTATTGATGCTTTAATGGCCAAAATTAAGGTATGTAATTTTAACCCAAATGACTTTGACTTTTTGTAATTTAATATCTTTTGTTATTGTTACTGAAATTTTATATGAATATGTCTTTTTTTTTTTTTAGTTAAAGTTTATTGGGATGACAATTGTTAGTAAAGTTACATAGATTTCAGGTGTACAATTCTGTAATACATCATCTATATATCACATTGTGTGATCACTACCTAGAGTGAGTTTTCTTTCCATCACCATATATAATTGATCCCCTTTACCCTCATTTACCTCCCCACCCCCCCTTACCCTTTGGTAACCACTAAACAATGTCCTTATTTTTTTAAGGAGACAAAATGCTACAAATGTTAAATCCCAATGATGGCAAGAGATGCTCATTATATTACTCTTGCTACTATATGTTTGAAATTTTTCACAGCAAAAAAATAAAAAAGAACACAATTTTTATGCAGTTTCCTCTGTTTCTAGGAAAGATTTTCCCCCCAAAAAATAGTAACTAAAATACTCTGTTGGTAAGTTTTTGCATTATCATTACTAGAGGATTAATGCAAATTTGTACTTTGAGAAACTAATCTTTAAATTATAAAAGTAATGTAATAATACTGAAAATTTGGAGAAAAACACCAAAAATACCCCTTAACATACTAGCACATTTAATTGTTGTTCTATTGCATATTTCCCTTCCAGTCATATTTCACATGCACATATTTTGCATAGTTCTTATCGTAAAGTATATTTAATCTGTATCCCTGTCATTATATCATAGGCCTTGTTCCTGTAATTACATTATCTTCTAATGGGCTGTATCATAAATTACTTAGTTGTTACGAAAATAGCAATTAATTTTCCCCAAAATTTTGTAGAAAAAAAGTGAGCCTCTTTTTTTGTAATTGATTTTAATTTATTTAATTACTAGTGGGATTGAAAATGTATTTTGTATGCTAGTTTAATTTCATTCCATCTGTCTCTTCTTCTGATATCTTTTTCTGATATATTTTTGGGTCTTAATGGTTTTCTCATTTAGTTTCATAAGTCAGTGCAGTTATGTGGGATATAATACCTTAACGCAAGCCTTTTATCATATTTCGGGCGGATATTTTATGTAGACAGTCATCAGTCTGAGAGGTAGAATGGAGAAAGAAGATCAAGAGAGGAATGAAAATGCTCTGGATAAATTTAGCCTATTTGGCAAATGTCAGGAGCCATCCTGTTTATGTGGTATTAATCAATTAAAATCAACCCAGCCACATTTGTTGAAGATCACTTAGGAAAATCTTCTAACAGTTTTGGATATATTTAATAATATCTTAAATGTTCCTGAAGTACTATTTGGAAATTATTATTAAGGAGTAGTAAACTGGCAAAATAAACCAATCATTCCTTAAAAAATAATCTTTAACTACAGTGTGTTACTTTGTCCACAGTACCCCCTTAGATATCTGATTACTTGATTAATAGGAAATAGATGTATATATTGTAAATATTGTATGTAGAGATAACATTAAAATTTTTTTGAGTATTAAATGTGCAAAGAGCATAATAAAGATAATGGGTGTATTGCTTACCAACTTTTCTAGTCTTTGCTATATATGTGCATATGTGAGTGTGTGTGTTTGTGTATACATTTTTTGTTTACTATGGTAAAGGCATATGACATTAAATTTACCATCTTAACCATTTTAAAGTGTGCCATTCCGGAGTGTTAAGTATATTGACATTGTGCAACAGAAGAGATAACTTTTTTTGTTTTTCAAAGTCCACTATGATGACAAGGGAACAAATACAGAAAGAATATGATGCACTAGTTAAAAGCTCAGAGGACCTCCTCAGTGCATTACAGAAAAAGAAACAGCAGGAAGAGGAAGCCGAAAGGCTGAGGCGTATTCAAGAAGAAATGGAAAAAGAAAGAAAAAGACGTGAAGAAGATGAACAACGTCGAAGAAAGGAAGAGGAAGAAAGGCGGATGTAAGTCATTCACATTGTTGGTTTGAATTAGGAGCTAACAGAATAGTGAATTCTTGGTGTTGTTGGTTAACTAATATTCTCATTTTAAAAAATCATTCTTTTACAATACTACAGTCATTCACTGTTTAATGATGGGGATATGCTCTGAGAAATGTGTCGTTAGGCGATTTCATCATTGAGCGTACATCATAATTTACTTACACAAACCAAGAGGGTTTACCCTATTACACACCTAAGCTATATGGTATGACATCATCGTGTATGCGGTCTGTTGTTGACCAAAACATTATTATGCAGCTCATGGCTGTAATTTTAGAATAAGTTTGAAAATGGGGAAAAGCTAATTTTATAACATAAAATAATTTTAACTGCATTCTGAATTTTGTTTAGATTCTTACACCTGGAGACTTCTTAACTTGTTTTTAAAGTGATGGCTTGTATATCATATTATTTTACAAGCTAGAAAAGAAGCACTTTTACTTTTCTGCAGTTTCATAACTGATAACATTTTGAAAGATTGTCAAAAGTTGTTTTATTGGAGGAGTAGAGGGAAGCACATGTAATCACATCCTTTCAATAAGGTTTTATAATCAAGTTATCTAGAGATGTTAAAGGTTATGCAATATATTTGTTTTGTTTCAGAAGAATTACTGTCAGTAGATGTAGATTTTAGTTTTTTTCAAAATAAGTTGATAAGGTATATGGCCAGGAGGTTAATTTGGTCCCCATTCTGTAATCTTTGTTTATGAAGAGTTAAATTGCCTTCTGAAGGATTCCTTGTTTTCTGTTAAATTTTTTAAGAGTTTTCTATTTTTTGTTAGGAAACTGGAGATGGAAGCAAAGAGAAAACACGAAGAAGAAGAAAGAAAGAAAAGGGAAGATGATGAAAAACGTATTCAGGTATGTAATGATTAGACAATCAGACTGAATTTCTACTATAATAGAATCTTCAAACTTATAAAACAAAAGAAGTGAAAACAAAATCTTGATTTGTTAGGTAAACTGTTAATGGTTTATTCCAGAGATGAAAAGCAGTTTCTGAAGTGGTTATGGGAAGGCTCTTTGGTTCTAGGAAAGTGAGTTCAAATCCAGGCTCTGTCACTGACAGAAATTATGACATTGCACATGCCACAAAGAGTGACTGTGGGCCATAGATTTCTCTCTGCAATGGTGGTAAATAATAGTTGTGAGCGTCAAATGAGCTATAACACATGTTAAAGAATTTAGAACAGTGCTCAGTTCAATAAATATTAGTTTGTGTTTATTATTATTATACCTAGGGGAAAGTCAGATGAACATTTACCTAAAGCATACTTTTTTAATATTCTCCAATTACACAAATTAGAAAACATTATTTTATAACTTTGTAGATACTAGGATTAGAAGGCTAGGATTAAGATTCTCCCCTCACCCCTATTGTTTAAAAAGTCCATGTCTGAGAATAATTGGTCATGTGTTTGTGTGTCTGTTTCTCTTGGCTTTCATAATTTTTCCTGAGCACAGCCAACGCTTTAAATTCCTGACATCTGCTTGTCTGATGTTGGTGTCTATGTAATACTGAGGATACTCATGTGATATTTGGGATACTCATGGTAATAGAATGGTGGAGCTGTGGTCTCTCTGCCTTCTGTTGGATTTGGAAAGAGGAATCATGGTATAGAAAAGAATAGAGACTGAGAGATTTCTGGTTAAACAATACATATTCTGTAGTAAAGAACATGTATGGAACAATTTAAGTAGTAACGTGAATGATCAAGTAAACAGCTGGAGGCGCTTTGGTGGAATGGCTTTCTGTCCTTGGCAGGCAGAAGTAGAGGAGCAGCTGGCCCGACAGCGAGAGGAGGAATCCCAGCAGCAAGCGGTTCTGGAGCAGGAGCGCCGCGACCGGGAGCTGGCCCTGAGGATCGCGCAGAGTGAAGCGGAGCTCATCAGCGACGAGGCCCAGGCTGACCTGGCGCTGCGGAGGTACTGGGTCGCTGGGTGGGCGGGAGCGCTCTCCCCGCTTTCCTTACCTTTCCTTAACTCATATTCCTTAGGTCCTGATATATTTTACATAAAATAATTTAAAAATTATTTGTGTCCGCCTTTATACCCAATTAAAGGAAACAATTGAATTTAGCAAATTGTTGAACTGTTGAAAAAACAACAACTGGTATTTCAGTTCATGAGTACTTTGTTAAGAAAACATCTCAACTTTTACTCTAAAATTTTCAGAGTATTATGTAAAGGCAGACATGTAATTTCTAAATACCTGCCCTTGAGTACTGGCATAGAAATCAGTGAATATATTTTAATCGAGTTTAATACATTTGAGATTGGGATTTATTATTTTCCTAATGCAAATTAAAAAGCTATATTATGTATCTTAACATTTGGAATGAGGAGAAATTTTACACACATGCACAACCCCATGTTTCAGAATAGATTTCCCTTTCCAAGAAGGAAGATTAATCACATTGAAATATTTTGGCTCCTCAGGTTTCTGAATTTTCTCTAACTGCTATATGTTATTGGAGTGTGGAGAAATATGGAAGTTTTTACTAAAAATTGCAGGAAGATTTTAAAATAATGGATTCATTTTAAAAATTTAGAATGTAGAAACATTAGTTATTTGATTATTTGTAAAATCAAAGCAAAACAAGCTTATGGGGTTTCTTTCTATATTTCTGTGTATGTTCTGTATGTATTATGAAGCACACAGATATATGAAACCATGCTTTTCAAAATGTCCGAGTACTGTTTATGACAAAATATAATTAAAATACAATCACTAGAGGTTGCTCTTCCCTTGTGAAAGGAAAACACTTGGTTCATATTGCAAGGCAGTGCTTAGATTTTATTTAGCTGAAAACAAAGATAGGGAAGGAAAAGTTGTGTGTTAAGTTGCCCTTATACTTTTTCTAGTGAGTGATTATGTTGGGGAGCTCTGGGGCCTGAATTGTGTATGAAAGTATATTATATTTAGACAAACTGAACAGGCCTAGCAAACACAAGGTATTATAATAATTTTTAAGCTCTTGGGCTTGAGTCCAGTATTGGGGCTTTTAATTAACATTTCACTATAGTTCAGATATTTCTGCCTGTCTGTGGCTTTTGTAGCAGCAGACTCAGCTCAGCTGCTGTTCCGTGCCTTCCACCTGTGTTAGCTTGGAATGTGTGGGAGCTTTTATGTATAACTGACCAGTGGCTTGGCCAAGCTCCAAAATGAACCAAGCTCTTACAGCTGCTGTCCCTGATGTGTGTGAGGAAGTTCTGCACCGGACAGAGCTGCCTTTATTACGGCTGCAAGTCATTTCTAAGGAGGCACTCATTGATGGAGTCATTATCAGTATTCATTGACAAGCTTTGTGTGTAAGTATTTGAAATATTAAGCTATAAACCATTGTCATTCCATCCAATATGTATAAGATACTGGCTCGTATGTGGACTCCTTCCTGTCCTCAGAAAGGTGCACTTTTTCCACGGTGAGTGGTCTCAGAGAAAGACTGGACCATTTTTAGGACCTTTAAGATAAGTGACAAGTTAACCTGTGATTTAAGGTAAGCAGAAAATTAACTGTAGGTAATGGGACCCTACTAAACAATTAGGTGATATTCAAGCAGTTGTAATTTGAAAGGCAGAAGAGTTAGTTTTAGTCCTCCTGTGGGACAGGCCTGGAGATGCTGTCCCCACCCTCTGTAATGCTCATTTAAGTCCTTTCTGTCAGTTCCTTTTCCAGGAAGCTCTCGCTGTCCCCCAGGTCCTGTGAGCTCCTTCCCTTCTGAACCTCCTCGTTATTTTATACTCTGTACTACAAGCAGTAGCACTTTACGTTATGGATGATGTTCTATACAGATTTTTCATGTTTGATAATTTTATCTTACTCCACGGGCATAACTAAGTGGTTCTAAATGTTTATTTTACCTTTGTTAGCACTGAATTCTTTTCTAACAAATTTGTAAGAACTCTCTAACCCTGTTCTCGTGTATAGCATGAAAATGTTGTTCTTGGGTTCTATGATGCATTAAAAATACATGTAGATGGATTCTGCTGCAGTAAACAATTTCAAGTTACTTTTGCAGCTTGGATTCCCGTCCAGTAAAGTCTAAGTGAGAATTGTTTTCCACATATGTAACACGTTTTAAAATATGATCTCAATCAGTTACACGTATGATTCTTGATGCAAAGTGATGATTTCACATTACATGCATGCCTTGGAGGTATTGCGGGTTCTGTTCCAGATCACTGCAATAAAGTGCGTCATAATCTTTTTGCTGGTGGAGGGTCTTACCTTCAATTTGTAAAAACATTTGTGAGGTGCAATAAAGTGCAAAGCACAATAAAAACAAGGTATGCCTGTAACTAACATTATAAAATAATATCCAGATTCTATTAAAAACAGACAAGCAATCCTCACAACGTATAAAGTTTCTAATCTAGATGTAATATATTTGCACTTTTATTTTCATTGAATGCCTTTTATTTATTCTAATGATTTTTAATGACGATTTAAAAGTATTAAATTTCTGAGTGATCTCACACATAGATTAGATAAAGATAATGGAATTTTTTAAATCAGTAAGTAAAATCACTGAAACATAAATGTGGCACAATCCAGATTTTCACAATTCAGAAATGGTTGTGATATTAACTAAAATGTATTCTTTTTCGCAGAGTTGATGGAGCAAGACCCAAAATGACACCGTATGTCATTTCCCTTTTTAAAACTTGATTTAGTCATATCACCTTCTTTTACTAGGTTGTAGATACGTTTTGGGAGAAATAGTTTCCTCATTGAAGTAAATTTTAGTAAACAGAATCCCATTCTTCTTTTTTTTTTTTTTTTTTGCCTGGCAAAAATGTTTAATGTTCTTGTTTGGTGTTTAATGACAGTAGTTTATGATTTCGTTTCCTTCTTTGTGTTTTCTAACTTTGTTTAAACTCTAACACCCATTTTGTTTTAATTGTTCCCTACTTATGTCTTTATGGAAACAGGTGTGGAGGTATAAACAAGAATAAATAAAGTATTTGAGTCATGGCAGATAGCTTAGTTTTCAGTGTATATGATAATTTATTCTATTAATGTCGAAAATAGCTCATAACCTGAAGTTATATATACAATGCTAATTTTGGTGCTAGTGTATTTTTTTGTTATGAAAATCTCCCCACAGACAGAGAGTCTAAGTAACATTTGGGATATACATGCAAAATATATTTTTGCCTGTATTTTATATATATGTTAAATATATAAAATTTGGAATTATGTATAAAATCTGAATTTTAACAGCTTTTAGGATCCCAACTGTAATGTTTATAGTGATGGTTCTTAATTCTGTCAGACTTCAATACCAATTACAAGTGTTTTATAAATGATGTAACTTACGTAAATAATTCTGTCCAAACAATACATAAAAAAGAAAAGCACAACAACTTATAGTAAAACAATTATTTTAGTATGAAAGTGGTCACAACTATGAGAAAATATAATCAAGTACTTAGATATTTGTATTTATACTTAGAATCACAATGAATGCAATACATACAAATGCAAATTTATATACAAATGTTACATCAGTCAAGTAAATGCCATGAAATTATGAACAGTCCTTTGTAAAGTTTGGAAAAGAGTTAATTACAATCTCCTCTCATTATACAATAGTTGCATTCCTAGAAAAAATTTGTGAATATTGAAACCATGGAAAAAAAAGAGGTTGTTTTACATGTAAACTTTGTTGACATGTAAAAGTATATGTGTATGTGCATTTCACCTCAGTATGTCAGGTGGACATGTTAAAGTCACATGGGCATGGACAGCTCTTCCTTGTCAGGACACTTAGCATCCCTGACCCATCACCTCATCAAATGCCAGGAATGCATTCTCACAACATCGCTGTTTACGACGGTGCACCAAACACTTTGAAACTGTCACTGATTGAGTCCTATAGCCCTTCTTCAGAATAACTTCTTTGCAGTTACCATTTGAGCTTGAATTAAGCCCTGCAGCTGATGTCTAAGGTCAAATTGTGAGCATTCGCACATAGTTTGGGAAAATCGGAAAAAAGCAGCCGGATGCTAGAACCATTTCTATCCAGTATCGTTTGTGTAGCTCCTAGAGCAGTAACATAGGGTCAGGTGAGATACTGACTCTCAGTACAGATTACCATCCAGTGATGTGTGGGGGCATACAGAGAAATCTCTATATTGTCAATAGACCAAGTAGGAAAGAGATTTGAAAGGCCATGAATTCCCTTGAAACCTGCTGTGGGAAAAGAAATGGAGGAAGCTTTGGGAGAAAGAGATGCTGTTTTTGGCAAAAACAGATGCTCTTGGATATTAAGATAGAAACCTTGAGGTAGGGTGATAATAGAATGAAAAATAGTTTTCAAAATCATGCTGAGTTTGAAAGTTAGGAAATTCTGACTAGCCTACAGAGATTGATAAATATATCACTAAGAGGTAATTTCTTTAGATTAAATTTGTGTTTTTTACTTTGTATTTGTTATCCTTGATCATCAGTTTTGAAAGATTACTTTTTCTCTGACTGTGCTTGCTTGGCTAGACCTCTGTCAGTACCTAATCTTAGCCAACGTTCATTACAAGGAAAGAGAAATACAGGAGTCCTCCAGTTCCTTATAATAAGGGCATCCAGGCATCTTGGCAGGCATCGAGGAAGCTGTGCCTTGAAGCAAGCATACCCAGTTTCTTTTCTTATGATTTTTACTGATTTGTAAGCTTTTGAGGTTTACCAGAGTCTGATGAATAGAATGAGTGAGAAAATGATTAATTATGAACGAAGAGAGCAAAGGACAGGAAAATAAGATAATGAAGTTAGCAGAGTGTTGATGAACATGATGAAACATCCATCCCATTTCACAGAATTAAACAAATATTGAGAAAATTCACACTTTTCTGGGTAGTAAAACTAAGTTTTTATCTTTGGGAAATATTTGTCCTTGAAAGGTCAGAACACTTCTGATCTTTAATTTTACAAGTACTTGATGCATTTGAATTTTTCTGTTTTTTAAAGCATGCTTTGATTTAGAATTTTAGAACTTTGAGTACATCAGACTCTTACTTAAATTCTGGCACTGTAAAATGGGTCAGCTTGGTTTAATGCCGTTATGCGTTACCTATTATTTACTAAGCAACCCCAATGCAAAACCCTTGTGTAGAATCTATATCCTGCCAAGTTTCCTGTATGCATTTAGAACATGCTGATTATATTCTGTACATTAAAAAAAAACCAAACCCACAGAAGCATGGCTCTCATGTGATTTTATCTGAAAGCTCCTACTGCAAAAATGAAGTTCAAATGCCTTTAACTAGATTTAAACAAAAATTTTGCTATATTTTATAGATACAAGTGTTGAAAAGTATATTATAGACTTTTATGAAGTAAAATAATAGTGAGTGGTTAATAAATCAACAGTCTTATTGAAAATATAAATTTTATTTATATCTTTAGATATTTTAAGTAATTTATATAGATGTTTTTCATATAACCATGTTGTATTATCATTTTCCTTATAGGGAACAGATGGCGAAAGAAATGTCAGATTTCTTGAGTAGGTTAGTGCAGTGTAATTTGGGGAAATAAAGTGTCACCTCAAAATCATATTTTTAAATTATTCTTCGTTATTTGGACCAGAACCTGTTATAGGAATAGGCTACTCTTTCCACGTAAATTTTCTGTACAAGAAATATCACTTTACCCTCACATAGAAAAAGGTAAAAACCAGTGTTCCTCCAAATTGGTGTTTCTCCATGGGGATCCCGTTGGCATTTTGGGTGGGACTATTCCTTGTCGGTAATACTAACATGCTTATCACTAGCCCCCACCAACGCAGTCTCAGGAGGGGAACCCTTCCTCTCACTCTGACAGAATGAGTATTGTGAAACTTGCCCTGGAGGTGGTGCTGCCCACTGCTGGGAACCACTGTGCTTAGTTGAAGGGAGGCAAGCAGAGGAAGAGTTTGGCTGCTGAAGGCCTCTATACCACAGAACATGGTTTAAATACCACTGATGTAAAAATTGAACCACCAGAGGGTATAGCTTCCCAGCAGGATCTGGTCCATTGCCTTTATAAGTGGATATCAATCAATAACATTTTGACTGTCGATTTTGAAGTTAGAGTTAATTGGAAGTGTAAAGTTAATATATTTTTCAAAATCAAAAGTCAATTTTGTTACTACCTTACTGTATCATTTACGTGATTGTCTTTATCACAGTCTAATCAGTAAATTTGCACCTTTATTTTACTATTTTAATAACCCCAGAGATTGGAGGGGGGAAGCACTTAAATACATTTCATTCATGTACTTCTTAGGAATGCTGACATATTTTTTAGCAGGTGTATTTTTGTTTGAGGTAATATGAATGAAAAGTTAGTAATTTTAAAACCACATTTTAAGCAATAACAATTTGAACTCAATGCTGTTATTTTTAAAAATATCAAAACACACCGTATGTATATTGACACCTTATATATTTTCTGACAGCTATACAAGTTATGTACTATGTAAATTCACTTTCTCTTTCAAAAGAGAACAACAACGAAAAACCCATAATAATTTTCAGCTGCTTTCCTAGAAAAGACTCTTAGAAGAGCTAGGAAGAAAAGAGAATTTTTTGTTGGTTTATTGAATGGTGGTTTAGGGGTGTAGAAAGGAAAAACAGAATATGTATTTCAATAAATGTTAAAGCATAATTTATTGTTAAGGGTAATAGAGAGACCTTGCTGACACACAGCTGGGTCTTTTTGAGCAAAGCAATTAAGAAGAGGAAGCTATATGGAAAATTGCCAGTCACACAGCTTATGAAAAGTATAGATTCTGCTATAAACCTAAAACAGATTTTAAACACAAAAGAGCAGGAAGGACTAAATGGCCACACATTATTCTTTAACCAACCTTATATGTGTCTAACAGTTTTTAAGTTATGTTATTTTTTATTCTTTAAAATGGACACATAAATAAGTCTTTTAAAGAGGCAGAATTACCTTATTTACTGTTAATCTTAATATTGAAGGAGTAATTTCCTTTATTTCAGGAAGAAGGATACATATTTTCAATAACATCATCTCATTAAATGTCTATGTCTTGACTGTCAAGATTGCTCTTGTCTTTCAAAATGTAAAATATGAGAAAAAGTAGCTCATTTTCGAATATTGTACCTTGATCATCCCTCTTTAAGAGGAAATGTTTTCTGAGTAGTGGATGATAAAGGTGAAATTCCTTGTGTGACACCTGAGAAGTAATATTTTAGTTCTTTAATATGTAGTTCTTTTAATATTTGTACCATCTTTTCATGTCTTGAAATGTTATATGTTTAAATTCCTTTGTTACATTGAACTTAAAAATCCACTTTCAGTTTATTTCGAGTGTCTGCTTTCTAGCTAGTATAATCTTCTGAAAAATAACGTTCATTACTACAGAAAAGAAATTGTTTGCCATTTTTTTCTGAATAATTACTTCAAATTATGTATACAGAGACAAGTTTAAGCCCTGGGTAGCACTGCCATGAGAGCTGAATTTATCCCATCTTATTTTAAAATTTATTATTGTTATATTTTATATATTTTTTTAATTTTTTAAAATTTATTTTCTCTTTCCCCACTCAAATGTTCCTACTACACAGGGCAAGATACAACACTTGTTCCCTTTGAAATCTATGTTATCTGCCTCATGATTTAAAACCTCTTTCTTTAATTTACTAGTTGTCATAGTAGTCACTAAATATGGTATGGTTTTATCTGCTTGTAGAAATTTTCTAAGTTTTCTTTAACAGTGAAGCAAAAAAATTACAGGAGTTTCCAGAACCTACCAGCTCTTTGAGCCTACCTTTAACGACTAATGCAGTGGGTTGCAGTTTAGCCACTTACCTGGGGACCCTGTAAACACCAGATGCCCAGGGAGATTCTGCGCCAGTAGCTATGGCTGGGGCTTGGTCATCTGTAGCTTCCAATAGTCAGTAGGTGATTGTACTGAGGCCTAAATGGCTCATAAACCCCTAATGTGCTATTAATGATGTTTCACATATGTTGAGGATTTCTTTTCTGATTTTGAGAAATGTATATAAATGTATTTTTTTAACTTTAGATGTTCATATATCCATCAGTTAGAACACTGAAACTGAAATCTGGGAGAAATCCATGGTATTATACTAGAATTTTGGAATCCGAAGTTCTGATTGAAAACCTAATATGGCTATTAAACGGCATACTGGAAAATTTTAATTTATCTGGGCATCCTGTAGTACACCGTTCGTAATTTCATCTGTCAAAGATTAAAAATGTTTTTCTAGTAGTTGTTTCCAGTTTTTAAACTTGTGCTCACTGTCTTGGCTCTTTAGTCAACATTTCATTCATATTTCTAGTTTAAATATGCCAAAATATGTAATAATTACAGAGGTCCTGCTGTACAAGCCACCAAGGCAGCTGCTGGTACCAAGAAACATGATCTTAGTAAATGGAAATATGCAGAACTACGTGATACCATCAATACCTCTTGTGGTAAGTGTATAGAGAGAATGAAAAATGGGAAGACTCTGTACCTGACAGGTAATAAATACTCAGATTGCGGTGGGATTTTTCAAATTTTGCTATAAATCAGTATAAGCCATTCTCTTTGTTATAGTTAACTTGAAATGAAGACCTAATTATTTCACAAAGCAAGAAGAAAGACATACTTACTAAATTAAAGTCCTTTTGCGTATATCTTGCCCTAGGTGAGAAAGGAAAAGCATGGAACAATTATAGTTTGGGCTATGTTAATGACTGGCCCTTCTAATGTTATTTATAATAAATACTTATATATCACACTCTTTTGGTCTATGAATGCAAAGTAAAAAATGGCAGTGCAGTGCTTTCTTTTTAACACTATTTTTCTTCCAATGGAAGAGAGTACAATACTATATCAAGAGCATCCCGCTTGTAGTTATGGTCTTGGTTAAATCACAATGTTTAAATTCAGGACACTATGACTAGGAACTAAAGTGTCATAACTGTACAGAACTTCTTACTATGTTCTTTCCCACCTCTCTGAGTTTAGCTGTGTAATTGCAAACATAAAAATGTGTCGCATGTAAGTCTAGCTTGCATTTGAACACAGTGACTTTTTATTCTGTTGTCGTGGCCTGTGACCTTGGACAAGTGACAACCTCTGTGATTTAAGTTTTTCATCTATAAAAGACCCATTTAGTCCAGGGTTCTTGTGTGGAGCAAATAAGATAATAATAATGCATAAGAAAATGCTCTGTAAATATAAAACATAATATTACCACAAAATGCTCATCTATATCAATAATTAGCTTTCTTTTGATTTTGTACTATTAATTGAAAAATGAAAACTTTATATTATGTGTACTATAAATATGTACATGTTAATACCACAGAATAATTATGTTAGAAAACTAAATTAAGATGTTCCTATTTATTTCTTTATCTATTTATTTATTTATGGTTCTTTCTATGTTATAAACAGATATTGAGCTCCTGGCAGCTTGCAGAGAAGAATTTCATAGGAGACTGAAAGTGTATCATGCTTGGAAATCCAAGAACAAGAAGAGAAATACTGAAACAGAGCAACGTGCTCCAAAATCTGTTACTGATTATGGTAAAAACAAATCTGTACTTTTGACTGTTCCAAAGTATATGTGTGTGTATTTTTTTTTTTTGACTGAGGTATCAAAAAAATTAATTTCGTTACTTTGTTATGCAAAAGGCAGAGTTGTATACTTGGAATTGGAGAATAGAGCAGTGTAGACATAACCTAGTGAAAGCATGCACTAGCTTTAACATTAATTGAGAATACCTGTGATATATGAGTTGTAATTTCAGTCTTAAAAAGCAGTAATTGGAATTTGATTTGTTCAATTTGCTACCTTTAAACTGGCACAATTTATTAGCTTAATTCTGGTTAATGTCAAGGTGACAGCATATTTAATGTCTTTTTTAAAAAAAGGGTATAGTAGTCCCAGCGCTTGATAGTGCGAGGATAGGTTAGCAATTCGTGACCCATGTTGACTTAGAAAATGAGCTCTCAGCTATATTTTGCCTTCCTCACTTTCCTCGCAAATCAGGGTTTGATTCAAGTCATTTAAATGGGATTTCAGTGTTTCTAAGTTGTTGCAAAGAATAGATTGAGGGCAATATTAATAAAAGAGATGTTAGTGCTAGTGATTGCTCTAGGGGTGTTGTCAGTCAGAATATAACAGTCTGGAAGGGTAGTGAAATATCGCCTGGAACTAAGAAATGGCAAGTGGAAGGCCCTCTCAACACTGATCTTCTTGTGACCCCCACTCTCTCCTCCAGTTTAAAAATTTGTCTCTGGGAATTGAAGATGACAGGATGATTCTATTACCTGTTCACTGTCTACCAAGTTTCCAAGCAATTACTTTTATAAAAATGGCACTGGGCTGTTCTTTTTAGCTTTAATTTCTAAGCATGACCTTTAGCTGATAGGCTTTCATTATGTTTTATTTCAAAACTGATACATCTGAATGATTGTACTTCTTAAAAAGAAATTAATGTTGCATATGCATTTGGAATGAGTATACAAATACTTCTTGTATTTTTAAACCAAACCTTGATACCTTACTCATCCAACTTAGCCTCAAAAGGAGCAAATAATACATGGCTTACCTTGCTGGTTCTTATACTGTTTCCATTCTTAATGTGTATGTATGTATGTATGTATGTGCACACACATACATACACACATACATACATACATACATACACTATTTGGAAGAGCAAAAGAGTAGAATAAGAAAATATCCCAAGTCCTGTCCAGGTATATGAACAAATTTAGGATTTTTATAATTTTATGTGAGCACACTTCCCATATACCAGAGGTGCCAAAAAAATGTATACACATGATTTGTATTCGTCTTTTGTTATTGGTATATATTGAGTATTACAATTTTTATACAGTTTTTTTCCTTTCTTAAAATGTGTATATATTTTTTTGGCACCCTCTGTATATAGCCTTCAAAGAATTTGGTTATGGGCCTTTTTGGGGCGAAATTGTAATTTCTGCTCTGAAATGTACTTTCTTATTTTTTTATATTTTTTTCTCATGTAAAATTCATTCTGACACAGGAGTACAGGTGCAAGGAAAGGTGAAGAGCACCAAGATGCTTAACAGCTCAGTTGAGAAAATTCTATACTAAGGTGGTTTCCTAATGGAGCAGATAATCAGCCTTTTAAAAGAACTTCTCTATAGTTTACTATCTGGAAGGATTAGAATTCATTAATTCGAGAAAATAATGAAAAGTTATGATGAACACAAATATAACAATATTATTTTTAAGAGTAATACATTGACAAATCACGGTAAATGCTTGTAATTAGGAGTAAGGATCCTCAGACGCTCTTCCTGTGTGCTGTACTGGGTGAGCTTGCTCGCCTCACATTTACTGTGGAGAGAGATTTTCAGAAGTAATGTTGGGGGCAGTGGAAAATTACCCAGTAAAGATATACAATATTTAGTTGTTTAAAACAATGACTTGGGAGAGTAGCTTTATTTCCTAGTTCCTAAAGTAAAAAGGGCGTGTGTTTAAGATTTAGAGCATTTCAAAAATTAAAACAAACTGTGTATATGTAAACATGGCAATGCTTTGTCTCTAATGCATATAATTTTTTGATGAATTTAGAATTTGTCTTCTTCTACAAAAATTCTAGTAATGTTTTAAAGGTACTATAATGTCCATTATTAAGTCATTGTGTTGGATTTTTGTTTGGATATTACTGTGTCCCAAAATTACAAATGAAGTAACAATTTTTAAATGTTGGTCCTCTTTATGTGTCTAACAAATAGAATTTCCTAAAACATAAGCAAAATACTTTTTTTTTTAAATAAGAAAGCATCCAATTATAGGTAATTCTGAGAGTATTTGACTATGGATATGAAATTTACTTGTTACCACCTCAATTGATGGGAAGGCATTTTAAATGAGAAGAAACCTCACTTAACAGTTTTGGCATTTTTATCTTTTCTTCAACATACAATATTTGTTCACAGATTTTGCACCATTTTTGAACAATTCACGTAAGTCAATGGGTGGTAACTCATGAGCTAACTGGAAGATGGGTTAAAAATACTTTATAAAGTACTAACTTCTATTAAACATTGTTTTGCTACAATTTTAATGGAATTATAGTATATTAATGTTGGTTTATCTGTAGTAGACACTTAATTTGAGGTGATTTTTCATTCGGTTCACTCCAAAATATATATGCAGAATAAAATTTAATGTGTTGTTTTTCAAATTACTTCCTTTTAAAATAGCATTTTAAACTGTGAATATACATAGTTCTTACTGTAGCAAAACTCTGTCTTAATAAGCAACTGAGCTTTTAGAATAAAGACTAACTTGAGGTGCTGGTTTCAGACACCATCATGGTTTAAGCATTTCTGTCCAAAGAGATTTGAGTTTTGTATGATAATAGAAATACAGGTTTAATAGGATACCACCTAATAGGAAGAGATTATTCTGTTACTTTTAAAGCTTCCTAAAATGCATATTTTTTGATAACATAAAAACTTTGAGTCATCTTAATGTACAGTAAATTTCTTCTCCAATCAGTTAAGCAACAATGATTTGACATATAGCAGGTCCTCAAATAACTTTGTTTCATTCGTCATCGTTTCATTACAACGTTGATGAAATACCATAGGAACTTAACTCTTGTTGATATCAATTAGCCTGTGGTAAATTGGTTTCATTATATGTATGTCATTTTTCTTGAAGTCGGTGAACCTATTGACAACATTAAGTAAGGACTTACTGTAATGCCATATTTATTTGCCACTGGTGGGAACTGATCTTTTTTAAGTGCTTCTAGTAAATTATAGGGCTACATTTGAAAATTATTTCACACCTTTGAAGGTAACATGATTGAATGTGAAAGAAACAGTTGCTTGGAAGATTAGCTTTTAACATCCATATCTGTACTTTTCCAGATGGATATTTGTTTCAGGCTTCCTTGATACAATTTCAGTTCTCACATTTAGTAGAAAAAGCTATCAAAGAGTTTATGTTGGGTTTTTAAATTTTACCCAATGTATTAAGTTACAGAAGACTGTTATTTTAAAGAAAAAAATAGGTTAATCTGATGGTTAGCTGTCAGTATCGTAGTAAGTTTCCTATCAACTGGACATTGAATCCTAATTCACTGCTTAAGATGGAAGGAAGGGTTTTTATTTTTTTTCCTTTTAAAATGTCTTAGTTTTGAGTTTTGGGTGTATTTTCTGCAAAGTAGGTAATTTTTAAAACTTAAAATGGAAACACTGAGCTGTAAATAGTTTTGGGGGACTAGGAACAAGAGAATACATAAGCTCATCTGTGTTAACATGCTAAGGGTGATGCGGCTTTTTAAAGTCACTAACAAAATGGGGCCTCTTTTTCATTCCTTTGTAGGTATGGTACAGCTTTTCTTTTCTAACTGCTTTTTGCTTTCTCTGCTTTGCACAGAAATAAATTCAGCTGCTGTAAAGCTTTTGCTACTGGTGTAAAAAGTAAAATAAGAGTATTTTCATGCTTTCGGTATTTGGAAATTCTTACAAAAGCCATGTGGCTCTTCTTGATTTACACATATTATATAATTTTTCACTGACACTTAGCTTTTCAGTCAGATTCTTAATTGAGCTGACGTAAATGGTTGGTCCACTTTGAAAGTTGTGAATATAAAATGTATTCAACAGATTTACCAAAATTATGCTGCCGAAGGTGTAGTCATTTCCCCAGAGAAATGTTTATATTTGCAGATAAAATATAAACCTGTTTAGTAATTAAAATTGAGCAAGGGAAAAGAGAGTAATATGAAGGCAATGCCCAGTGGTATCAGAAAAGCAAGGATTTTTTTTTTCCTATTGCAAAGAGAACCAACAATTTTCACTTATTTAAGTTGATTTTATTCCAAGAGAAATCTGATTTCAGAGTAAGTAAATATCTCTGAGGAAAAGTTCATGCCTACTTTTACAGTTTTTTTTGGTCATTGTTGTCATGAAGTTATTTAAAAATTATTGCTAAAATATTTGTATTATCTTGGCTATTTTAAATCGCAAAATTGGCAAAAGAGTAAACTTTTATGTCTTCCTCTTTTTTGAGGAAATTGTGATTAAATTCACAAATATCTGTAGTCCTTCAGATTTGTGAAATTACTGTTTGTTTTATCATAAACAGTCCCGTGAAGTTATTCTTCGGCCTTCATTTGAGCTCTTTGGAGGAAAAATATAAGTCTAGTAAATAATACCAGTTTGCTTTCCTGCCATGGGAGTTTATTTTAGGTTGTGGATACAGTCATTTGTGAAAATCTGGTAGGGGTTGAGTTACTGTCGTGGCTGCTGCTGGGTGGCGGAGGTGTGTGTGTGTGTGTGTGCAGTGGAAAGGAACATCTTTAGGGAAAGAAAATTCTAAGAAATCACACTGAATTGTAGTCATCTATGGGCAATTAATTTTAACATTTTGTTTAAAATTTACAGTTAGGAATCCCTCTCCTTCCTTTAAAAAAAAAAGTGTGGTGTATTTTAGGATTAAAGACTGTTTTTGTTATCCCTTGGGCTGCTGGTGTAACTCCTTGTTCTGCGTAACAGCTCAGCAGAACCCAGCTGCTCAGCTTCCTGCCAGGCAGCAGGAGATCGAAATGAACCGGCAGCAGCGCTTCTTCCGCATCCCATTCATCCGCCCTGCTGACCAGTACAAAGACCCGCAGAATAAGAAAAAAGGCTGGTGGTATGCTCATTTTGATGGACCATGGATTGCCCGGCAAATGGAACTCCATCCCGACAAGCCACCCATCCTTCTTGTGGCTGGTGTGTATGATTCACATGAAGAAATTTTATAAAGCAAAAAATGATTATAAACTCTCTGAATGAAACAGTCTAACATGTAATGTAAGAATTCATTAAATTTCCAGGTTGAGGGATGGAGTTTTGTAGTTCAGTCATATTTTCAGTTAATTGAAGATTAACTTATTTACAGTGTACAATCGCTTGGATTAATTATATCCTGTAGAGCACATAGAAACTTGTCTGTGTCCTAGGAACCTTTTCACTGGTGTTTAATCAGTTATGTAAATGGCTTAAAGAGATGTAGCATTTTTATTAACCCTGATAATTTGTTTGACCAGCTATAGTGTTAATACATTTTGAAAGGGTCCTTGGGGGAGGACAAATTTTAGTTGTTTCTGGTAAACTTATTAAGCACATTTCAATCTTAGAGGAAGATTATAAAGTTTTAAAAGTTCTCAAAATCTATGCGAATTGATAGATATTTCAGGAGTAAAGTTTATAATAAATGGTTCTGAAAGAGATGTGGTAATTCTCTTATGTCTCATCTATGCAGGTAAGGATGACATGGAGATGTGTGAGCTGAATCTTGAAGAGACAGGCCTGACCCGAAAGCGAGGTGCTGAGATTTTGCCAAGACAGTTTGAAGAAATTTGGGAACGCTGTGGAGGCATCCAGTACCTTCAAAATGCAATTGAGAGCAGACAGGCTAGGCCCACATATGCAACGGCCATGCTGCAGAATCTGTTAAAGTAGATGTTGCAAACTAACCTTGCAGCTGGGAACCATTTCTGTGGTACTAGGTAGGGTGCGTGCCCCAGAGATGTAACCCTTCCATGGTCATGTTAGAATTACTTCTACCAAGTGAACAGATTTTATTAATCATGGCTTTTCGTTAATTTAAGGTTAATTATAGTAGTGATTTGGGGACCTAAAAATTATTTTCCTATCCAGCTGTAGCTATTAAACCTCTTGTTATTCTAATACTTGTTACACTTGGACAGATTCTGACATGTCTCATTCTTTGCCAACAGACTACCTTAACTCCATTATAATTGTTCTCTAGGAAAAGAAATTTTTTAAAAAATTCAAAATACCCAATTTTTAAGGATGGCTCAATACAATATAACTGGAATAATGAAACCTTGCTTAAATTCTCTTACAAAAATTAAGACACTTAAAATGATCACGGCACTGATATTTTGATATGAAAAGCTATATACTTTCTGTACTCACTTTTGCAGAAATTCATGGAAATTTCCATTAAAGGTGGAAATTTTTATTTTTTCCCCCTCCTTTGCAGTGTGTCTTAGTTTGAGTAAAGCAATTCGCCTGATGTCCTAGCATTCTAGAAAGAGCCTTAACATAATCGATGTACTTTGTGATAAGGAAGTACTCATAGCATCCTGCATAGATTTATTTTTCTTCTCTGTCACATTGTGTTATAAGAATATTTTTCTTATATTCCATGGATAAATAAAGGAAATTCAGATCATTTAAATGCTTAAAAGTCTTGAGATAACTTTTGTTTCATTTAGAAAAGGAAATAGGTTTTAGGTGGCACTGTGGCTTAACTGGACTGAATTTAAACATTTTTTCATCTTCATCTCAATTGCGATGTTTGCATCAAAATCTTGTCCAAGTTGTTTCATGTGATTTAAGCTAGTGTTCTGCTTGAAAACATCCTTGTTTTTAAAAAATTCCTAGTGTCTTTTTTGACCTTTAAGATTTTGGTAATTGTAGAGCTGTTTTATAAGCTTTGTAATTCAAAAGCCCTTGTACTTAGTAATTGCTTGTTTCAAGTAACTGATAATTTAAAAGAAAATTTTCTTTGTGTGCTGTTAGTTTTGATCAAATGTCAGCAGTTTCTATCCTAATATTTATGACTTTCATATTAGGAATTTGGAGACAAAGATACATAGAGGAGTTACGTTGACATAATCTTAAAGAGTCTTGTTTGTATTTTAGAATAAAACTAGAAAATAAAATTCTTAACTAATAACAAGTAAAATCCTTGAAGAAACCAAATAGTTCCCTTAGTACTGTTTTCAGAAATACTTTTATGTATCTCTTAGGTACATACAGGCGCTAGATGGAAAACGGATCAAACAGCTAAAAAATTATTGGAATGAGAAAACTTAACGTTTTAAAGAATTTGTAAGCACTATACCACAGTAAAGCACTGTTACAAATCTTTCGTTTTTTTATTTTAATAGCTAGTAAAATTATAGTGTAAAGCCATTTTGTTGCTAATTGTGTCACACAGCTGTCCTAGAACTTACCTATTTCGCGCAGTCTCCTGAGTTCACTTTGTCTACCAGGAGAACTGCCCTAATTCAGATAGACTGGCAGTAACCTACATACAACAGACGCACATACACACAGGAGCCCCTTTGCTGGAGACATTTAGGACCCAGTCAACCTTTAAGGGAAAGAGCAGAAATGCTGTTCTAAAAGATGTTGCTGTAACTGTTTTACAGTGTTCACAATCAAACCCACAAGCGCTAGGTGAAAATGGTAGGAACCAAAAGTCAATTCATATTTTAATCAGTCATTTTGAGATTTAAAATTAGAAGTTTAAACCAGCATACTATATATTAAGAATTAATCTTCTCTTAATGCTTATCTCATTTAATACCGGTTCCTTCCTTAGTGGTTGCTTTGCAAAGGTAGACATACAGAAAATATTAAAAATGAAAACAATATTTTTACTTTCAATTATAATGTAATCCCTAATTCCACTAACACATTTGAGATGTGTATTATGCACTGTGGGTACTCACACAGAGAGAGTTTCTCTAATACACGTCTGTCAAGTGAGCAGTGAGTTTTGGTTGTAAAGTTGAGTAGGTGGCACCTTCTCAAAGAATTATATGAAGAAGAAGTAATGCATATAGGAGCACAGGCCCACACAAAAGACAGTTAATTGTAACTGGAATTCTGTTTCCTGTAATGACTTCTTATAGGTCATTCTTTCCAGTAACATCGTGAATGCTTTCATTTTGCAAACAACCAAAAAGAGATCACCTTAAGTGGAAAATAGGTGGTATTTGCAGAAGCTTAGATAGAGAATAGAAACTCACCGGCAAGAATAATAATGAGGATTTATTGTTTGTAGAGCTTTATTAATTGGATTTTTTAAAAGATATTTTAATTCACAGGTTATTACTATGGTTCTCAGGGGATCCAAATCTATAGCTTTTTGGTTTCTTTTCCTGAAATACCGTAAAAGTACTTGGATCAGTAGGATAAATATATATTGAATGAATCAGTGAATTAATACAATGTTAGTGGTAGACCTACCTCCTTTTACAGAAGAAGTAACACAGACACAGAGAGTTCAAGTAATTTAGTTCTAGACCATGAAAAAGGTATAAATGGCTTTGCTTCAATCATGTGGATCAAAAAGAATCAAAACAAGCAAACTTTTTTGACTAGCCCCCTAAGGATTTACAAAGGGATGCTCCTCTGTCTCACTTCATATCTTCAGAAGGTGTGGCAGGTTTTCTCTATCATCACCAGCAATAAGAAGTATTGAGAGTTTTTCTCACAGAAGATAAACTAACAAGGGAAGAGAGGGCAGAGGATATCTAAAAATGAGATAAAGACAAGTTGGGGGTAACAGTTATAACAGTAAGGAAAGAGAAGAGCAGTGGTGGAGGAGAAAGAAAAGGGGTGCCCCTGAAGACCACCCCCAGGTTGAAATACACTGAAACATTTTAGGTGACAAAGCACTCCTAGATCTTTACTGAATTTTACAATGAATTGTGTATAAGAGCAGGACGTATGGTTATTAAAACATGGATCAAGATAGACCTGGTATATAAATTCTTAGCATATGGAAATGGCACTACCACGTTGGAGAAAGCCAGCAATGAGCAGACATTCTGTGCATAAACCTCACGGAGGGGTCAAGTGGGGATACCTCAGAGGTAGAGCCTACCTGTGCCAGGACCACCAGGTCTTTGAATATAATTAGGGTCAAATAAAGGTGTTCTTTCTTCCCTATCACTGACTTAATATGTGAAGTAAGTTAGGTTGTCATACTTTTCAAGAAGTTTTTCAAGATATAATTGGGAAAAAATGCACATTAAAAATATTAATAGAATCTTTAATCCTAATTTGTACCTATGCGGAAACTTACCTTCAAACCTCATAATAGGTTTATTTAATTGGCTATTTTCTCTTCACTTTTGAAAATTCATCTAATTGCAAGTGTTACTTAATTTTTCCTCATTACCTTAAAAATGTATACCAGACACTTTCCTGAAATACTGATGTATTTACTGGAAATAAAAATAATAAATGCTTTCTGTGTAGAACTTCTCTTGCATCTTGTGCTGTTAATGCAGTTACAGAGTGTTATAAATTTTAAAAAGTCGTTGTAAATGTTGCGCTTGTTGCCCCACGTCTCTGATGGAATAAGTTGGAGGAGTCTGAGATCCTGAAGCTTCACCCACTCACTAGAGCTGGAAGCCCCGTGCTGGGTGGCTGTGGGAAGGAGGCAAGGAACTCAGGTAACTGAAATGTCCTCGAGCTTTGGCCCCAAACTCCTATGAGTTTTCCGTCTAGGGAACAAGCAGGACTGTACTCCTGTGGGAGCCACAACTCATTTTGCCTAGATTAGAGAAAACTAAATCTTGGCTGCCTTTCCCCCAGGTCCTTACATTGCAATCTGTGAGATGAGACAGGATGTAAAAACGGGATCCAAAGGAGTGCTTTGCCCTAAGACTTGGAATACAGCTGCCTCTGTAGGCTACTTCATACCCCTCGCCTGAAACCTACCGTGATCCAGGTGGGTCTTCTGAGACGGCACAGAGACTCGGGCTGTCTTACCTCAGCAGCTCTTCCCTGGCTGTGTGGAAAAGACCAGTCTAAAAAGACCAGATCTAAAGAGTAAGAGGCAGTTGCTTCAAAAGGGAACTTCCCCTTCCCCACAGGAATGGAGTGTTGCCCTATTTCTCTTTCCCCATCCAAAACTACCTTCTCTGCAGTAGTTAGAAATGTAGAGGGTGGGTTGCACATTATGGGCAGTGACAGTACTAGATTTTCATATTTTTCTTGATGGGATATTTTTCATGTGCTTTCGGTCAGCCCATCATGCTTCTAACAAGCATGTTTTCCACTGGGACGTTCCAGGGACATGGAAGTAAGTAGGTACTTCTCTTGCTTTGTGTCACTTTATCACCATTTCATTATTTGAAGTCCTTGTCCAATAAATATCACAACTCACGTTTGGGGAGGATTGGGATGGGAATAGGGATGAAATTTATACATTTGTGAGACCAACATGAGTGAGTTTTCAAGAGTTTGTGACCAGAGGCCAATATCACTTCCCCAGAGATTGTCTCTATTGGAAATGTTTTGTTTCTATTTTTGAAATTTACTGCTAAAATGTTGCTGTCAGTGTTTAATATTTTGCTGTCTTGGAAGTATTAAAATCGTCGTATTATCATCACAATCCACAAAGCAAATCCAGGGAATATGTACTAAAACACAGACCCACCTTACTATAAATTGATGAATATATTTTATTGAAATTAAGATTTTGCAGCAAATATATTTGTGGGACATTAGAGATACAGAGGAATTCATTTCTCATTAAATAGCACGTTAAAAACTGGCTGAATTGGATTTCCTTGATGCCAGTCTACCTATGCACACACCAGAGTTAGTGTAAAGAAGCATTCAATGGAATTATGAGATTATAGGAAGGCATAGTAATCTGGGGGGGGGGGAGGAAACAGGAATTGGTTATGTCACAAAATACAACCTCACACTTTTTCCCCCCAGTATAGTGTCTTCCTTTAAAATAGCTTTATGCAGTAACAAGTACAGTAATATTTTTAATTGTATGTATATCTGAACCTCAGTTCCTCTTTCTTTTAAAGGAACAAATTAGAAATTATTGGCAACAAAACAATCTGTGTAAGCAGTCATTTCTTGTAAAACTAATGTGCCTAAGAACTGCAAGTGTGTGTGTATGCGCGTGCACGTGCGTGTGCATGCATAGCTACAAACATTGAAATGTGGAGCATATATACCCTCACCAGTGTTTACGTACTGTATGCATCCACACATTTAGAGACCTGCATCTCCTTGCATAAGTAGTCAACTTTGTTGTGCATTCTAGCATATGAAGAGCTTTGCTACCCAATATTGTTCACCACGCCATCCCCTACCCAACAAACAGTAAGTTGCACTTGTGTAAATTATCCATGAGCAGCTGAAAGCAAACCTGCTTTACTATTATCTTGACTATTACCCAGGAATGGCCAAACTGTTTCACTGATTGTGTTTGGGGTTTTGAAAGATAAGCATCTTTTCCCTCAGAATATACCAGTCATCAAGTACACAATTTTTCTCTATGAAACATAGTGTGTGCTGGTTCTCAGGGTTGGTTATATGCCTGGCTTCCTATGACCAATGAATATGCCTGCCTATGTTTTCAGAATTTTGACAGAGTGGATACAATTTTCTTTGAGAAAGCAAGCCATCTCTCTTGCGATAGATTAAATGATAATCTGTACATTTTTGGGTTTTAATTTCCTTCCCAGTCTTGATGGTTAAATTCTTCATATCCTATAGTCAGTAATTCAGAATTTTTTTCCAAGTTATCTGGAAGAGAAATAATTTTAAGAGCTTAAGAAATGCTATCCAAGGTCAAATCATTGGTTCATTTCAAAAATTACCTCTGCTGGTGGATGAGAGAATTATGCTTGCTTTTTTGAAAGACTGAAGATGCCCCCCAAAATAGTCCTAATCTTTTAACCTAATAGAAATGTTTTCCATTTCCTCTTTCTTTAAAAAAAATATTTTTATTACAATATAGCTAACATACAATATATTAGTTTCAGGTGTACACCATAGTTATTCAACATTTATACAACTAAAGAAGTGATCACCATAAGTCCAGCACCCATCTGACACCTACCACACTATTACAATATTATTGACTATATTTCTAATGCAGTACATTACATCCCCATGACTTACTTGTTTTATACCTGGAAATTTGAACCTCTTATTCTCCTTCACCTTTCCCCCCTTTTTTTAATTCTTCAATTATAGTTGACATTCAGTATTATTTTGTATTAATTTCAGGTGTAAAGCATAGTGGTTAGACGTTTATGTAATTTAAGAAGTGATCCCCCTGACTTGTCTAGTACCCACCTGGCACTACACACATTTGTTACCATATTATTGACTATATTTCCTATGCTTTACATCCCCAGGACCGTTTTGTAACTACCAATTTGTACTTAATCCCTCACGTTTTTCACCCTGTTCCCCAGCCCCCATCCCTTCTATCACCCGATAAATCTAGTACCCATCTAACACCATGCATAGTTATTACAATATTAACTATATTCCTTATGATACATCCTACATCCCCATGACTACTTTTAACAACCAATTTGTAATTTTTAATCCCTTCCCCTTTTTAACCGACCCCCCATGTTCTCTGTATCTATGAGTTTGATTCTGTTTTGTTTGTTTGTTTATTTGTTTTGTTCTTTAGA
This sequence comes from Rhinolophus sinicus, assembly GCF_036562045.2. Classification (NCBI taxonomy): domain Eukaryota; kingdom Metazoa; phylum Chordata; class Mammalia; order Chiroptera; family Rhinolophidae; genus Rhinolophus; species Rhinolophus sinicus. Next base: position 113,493,304 of record NC_133755.1, read on the forward strand.
TTTCATATATAAGTAAAATCAGATTGCATCTGTCTTTCTCTGTCTGACATACTCCACTCAGCACAATACCCTCCAGGTCCATTCATGCTGCAGCAGATGGCAAGCACCCATTCCCTCCCAGGGCTGAGCAATATTCCATTGTATATATGAACCACCTCCTCTTTATTTATTCATCCATTGATGGACACCCAGGCTGCCGCCACATCTTGGCAATTGTAAACAATGCTGCAATGAACATATGGATGCACACATCTCTTTGTAGCATTTTGGGTTTCTTTGGATAAGTACCCAGAAGAGGGATTACTGGGTCCTTCTTTGTCTCTTGTTACAGAATTTGTTTTAAAGTCTATTTTGTCTGGTATAAGTATTGCCACCACAGCTTTTTTTGTTTGTTTCCATTTTCAAGAAATATCTTTTTCTATCACTTTACTTTCAACCTATGTGTGTCTTTCAATATGAAGTGAAAATTATAAGGAGGATATGTAAGGGTTTTGGTTTTTTATCCATTCAGCCACACTATGTCTTTTGATTAAAACATTTAATCCATTTACATTGAAAGTTATTGTTAATAAATATGTAGTTATTGCCATTTTATTACTCATTTTTTACCTTTTTGTTCCTCTTCTTAAAGAAGTTCCTTTAACATTTCTTGTAATACTGGTTTTGGTGTTGAACTCCGTTAGCTTTCTCTTGTCTGGGAAGCTCTTTGTCCTTCAATTTTTAATTTTTGTTATTATTATTGTTTTTTTAATGTTTATTGGGGTGACAATGGTTAGTAAAGTTATATAGGTTTCAGGTGTACAATTCTGTAATACATCATGTATATATCACATTGTGTGTTCACCACCCAGAGTCAGTTCTCCTTCCTGTCCTTCAATTCTAAATGATAACTTTGCTGGTGGAGTAGTCTTGGTTGTAGGTCCTTACTTTTCATCACATTGAGTATTTCGTGCCAATCCCTTCTGGCCTGCAAAGTTACTGTTGAGAAATCAGCTGACAATCTTATGGGAACTCCCTTGTAGATACCTAGTTGCCTTTCTCTTGCTGCTTTTAGGATTCTCTCTTTGTCTTTAACCTTTGCCATTTTAATTATGATCTGCCTTGGTGTGGGCTTGTTTAGGGTCATCTTGTTTGGAACTCTGTGCTTCCTAGACTAGTATATCGATTTACTTTGCCAGGTTAGAAAAGTTTTCAGTCATTATTTCTTCAAATAGGTTTTCATTCCTTTGTTTCTGTCTTCTTTTGATACCCTATTATGCAAATGTTGGTATGCTTGATGTTGTCCCAGAGGTCCCTATGCTCATTTTTAAAAATCTTTTTGCTGTTCTGCTTTGGTGTTTTTTGCTACCTTGTTTTCCAAATCACTGATTCAATCCTCTGTTTCATCTAGTCTGCCAGTGATTCCTTCTAGTGCATTCTTCATTTCAGTTATTGTGTTCTTCACTTCTGACTGGTTCTTTGTTATGATTTCTATGTCCTTTTTTATACTTGCTCTCTCTTTGTTGAAGTTCTTACTAAGTCCCTTGAGCAACCATTGTTTTGAACTCCATATTTAGTAGGTTGCTTGTCTCCATTTTTGTTTAGTTGTTTTTTTCTGGAGTTTTCTCCTATTCCTTCATTTGGGGGGTATTTCTCCCCCCCCCCTTTTTTGGCTGCCTCTCTGTGTTTTTTTCTGTGTGTTAGGTAGACCTGCTTTGTCTCCCAGTCTTGGCTGGGTAGCCTTATGTAGTAGGTGCCTTGTGGTGCCCAGTGCCACAGGCTCCCTGGTCACCTAAGCCGGGTGCTCCAGACGTGTCCCTTGTATGGTCTGTGTGTGCCCTCCTGTGCAGAAGGCTTACTCCACTGAGTGGGATTTACCCCAGTGGGCTCTGGTGCCTGTTGAGATTGCCCTTTGTGTGTGCCACTTGTGGGGCTAATTGGGCTGTGCTCTGGTAGGGTGTGAAGCCAACCTTCAAGTATATTGGTTCTGGAGCTCCTTGGGAGGGGCTCTGGTACAGGCCCAGGTCACCCACTGCCTGTAACCAGCTGGGGACTACCTGGTAGGAGCTGCAGTGTGATCTGCAGTTGTTCACTGCCTGTGCTAAAGCTGGAGGCACATGGAGAGGCCACACTGTGAACTGAGGATAACTGCTACCAGTACCAGACCTGGGGTAGCTCTGCAAAAAGCCAGGACATTCCAAATCCTGCTGCCATCTGCCTGCTCCTGTAAGGCTTAGCAGCTGATAAAGCCTTGTGCGGTATGTGAGTTGGGTAGGTGGGGTCTCAGAGAGTCACTAGGGTGGGACGAGTTGTGTTTAGGTGGTTAATGTAGATTCTGGTTTGGTGCCAGTGCTGAGTCTGGAGCTACTCAGCGAAAGTCTTGGAGCACACCGAGGCAAATCACTGCCTGCCAAGGCACACAGACCCTTGACAGTTGTCCAAAAAAGAGTGCAATGATGGCGGGGCTGGCTCCTCACTGAGAAAGTGCTTCTGGCATTAGGCAAATTGAGTGGAACAGGGTGCCAGGGAGTCACGAGGGTGGAGGTAGTGGAGTTCACCAGACCAATTCAGATTCATATTTAGCCTGTGGGGGGAGGGCTCAACACAAGAAAGATGGTGCCCACCTGCTGGCTGCATGAAAGGAGGCATCCTCAGGGAAAATGGCAAGTCCTTTTTCCAAAGCCACACAACTCAGTCTCACCCCATATGTCTCTGGTGCCTCTTGAGTCACTGTCCCTTTGCCAGAGCCCAGGGTGAGTGGCTGCAAGTGAGGCTCTGCTTGGATCCTTTAAAAGGATGTCTGGGTTTTCCACAGTCTTCCATCCCACCCTGTTGGTCAGATTCCCAGTTTTCCACAGCCATAGCAGACATCATTATGTTGTGGTGGCTCCTCTTCCCAGAACGAGTGCTCCAAGTTGGGGAGCCTGGTGTGGGTCTGGGGTGCCTTGCTCCTTTTAGGGAAACCTCCGTGGCTGAGCTGTTCCTCCCGATTCTCAACCGCCCCATGGAGGTTTCGGGGTGCCCGTTCCATGTCTCTGCCCATCCTACCAGTCTCAATGTAGCTTCATTAGATCCTTAGTTGTAAAATTAAAACTTCTTTTCAGCTAGACTTCAAGTGGTTCTCTAGGTTGATTATTTGAGAATTTAGTTGTAATTTTAATGTGGTCACAGAAGGAGGCAAGCAGAGTGTTTTTCTACCCTACCATCTTGGATCTCTTCTTCCATCTCTTCTTAAATCTATTTATATTCTCAGGTTGGACCATCTCTTGAAGCAGGGAAGACAAATAGTTAGTAAATTAAAGTCACCATGTTCCCTCCCAACCATAGCAGACATCGTTATTCCATGCTGCTGCTTCATTTGAATTGTGGTCCTTAATTCTACTGGATACTTCAGGATTTATTTGGTGTCTGCCTCTCCTGGGCATTTTATTAATATCATATAGTGTGTGCCATTGTCATTTTATGGCTTGAGTCTGAACTTTTTCTGTCTTTCCAATGATCTTTGCTTCAGATGTCAAAATAGATTACATTATTCCCAGGTTGCATTTGGATACATGATATGATTAGCAAATGGTGTGATTGCTTCAGTCTCCTTTTTTTTTTTTAAATTTATTTATTTATTTATTTATTTATTTATTTATTTATTTATTTCATTAGTTTCAGGTGCACAATCAGTCTCCTTCTTGATTGTATATTAACTGCAATAACTTGTTTCAAGTGCAAGCTTTGATGTGTTTGTTTCCATCTAACACTGCAGATCTCAGGTAGAGTAGACACTGGCTGATTATCACTCAGTTTTACCATCAAAGACTAGGTAGAATTTTTGAAACTAGATAATTTTAGGCTAAAAATTGTCCAAAGTATTTCCCCAAAAGTCATTTTGAAAAAGCTCAGTATAGGCTACATTTAACCTGGTTATAGATAAGTTATTTCCCTTTGTAAAATAAAATTGTTTTAGTAAAGTAAATTGATTGAATGGATGAGTGCTTTAAAAGAGATATCTAGGACTGGAAGGAACATTTATCTGAGGATGAACTTAGGAATTTATTTTATTATTATTATTTTTTTAAGATTTTATTGGGGAAGGGGAACAGGACTTTATTGGGGAACAATGTGCACTTCCAGAATTTTTCTCCAAGTCAAGATGTTGTCCTTTCAATCTTAGTTGTGGAGGGCTCTGTTTAGCTTCAAGTTGTTGTTCTTTCAGTCTTAGTTGTGGAGGGCGCAGCTCAGCTCCAGGTCCAGTTGCCGTTGCTAGTTGCAGGGGGAACAGCCCACCATCCCTTGCAGGAGTCGAACCGGCAACCTTGTGGTTGAGAGGACACACTCCAACCAACTGAGCCATCCAGGAGCTCAGCGGCAGCTCAGCGGCAGCTCAGCGGCAGCTCAGCGGCAGCTCAGCGGCAGCTCAGCGGCAGCTCAGCGGCAGCTCAGCGGCAGCTCAGCGGCAGCTCAGCGGCAGCTCAGCGGCAGCTCAGCGGCAGCTCAGCGGCAGCTCAGCGGCAGCTCAGCGGCAGCTCAGCTCAAGGTGCCGTGTTCAATTTTAGTTGCAGGGGGCGCTGCCCACCATCCCTTGCGGGACTCGAGGGATTGAACTGGCAACCTTGTGGTTGAGAGCCCACTGGCCCATGTGGGAATCGAACCGGCAGCCTTCAGAGTTAGGAGCATGGAGCTCTAACCGCCTGAGCCACCGGACCGGCCCCCAACTTAGGAATTTTTGAAGTTACTCTTCACAAATTATTTCTTCTACATATTTTTCTACATATTTTTGCTTTAGCCAATTATTTGAAATCAAAGAAGATATTTTATAAGAATATACATAAAATGATTCTGTTCCAGGAATGTAAATTATCATGAAAATTTCAACCTTGTTGAAGGACATTTGATAAATCACATGTATATTTTTATAAGAATATTATATTAACCTTAAGGATATTATAAAATACTTGGATTGTTTCTGTTATTGTATTGTTTTGTCTACACATTTCAATTAATGCCAGTCATCTGTATTTACCCCTCTTACACCAGGAAATGCCTCCCCCCGCCCCGCCAACCCCTTAAAATACTAAATTAAAAAGCCTGGCTAGTAAAGGAAAAGTGCTTTTACTTATCTCTATTTAAAACAAGAGTCAGGCCCAGAAATGTTTTAAATTTCCTTCAAAATTCAGTACTTAAAACCAACATATGAAAGTATGAGTTTACCTTGTTATTTTGCTGATGTTGGAACTTTTTAACACTACGTTTGTATGCTTGCCTTTTAGAGTGATTTAGTGACTTACAAAAGAAAGCAAAAACATGATCTTCTTTCCTGGGCTTATCAACATTAACAGCAACTACAACTTTCTACTGTTTTGGTTTTAAAATTATTATGACAAGTGAGAATGGATAAGGCATTTTTGCAGGTGACTTTGTTAGAGTTGGAGGAACTATGTTTTCTGCATCTCCCTTCAGTTTTGCCTTCCAGTTGGCTTACTGTTTCTTAGGCCGTGGTCTCGGAAGGATCAAACAAAGCTCATATGAAAGATGAGTGATAAGTTCGTTGTGGGGACAGAGCCAGGAGTGCAGTTTCCAGGCTCTCGCCCTCACGTGGAAAGGTGCTGGCTCAGGTAGTAAATGGCCATCAACTGTGATTGGATGGCCATCAGCTGTGGCTAGTTGGCTGTCAGCTGTAATCAGTGAGCCATTGGCCACTAATATAACTGCCGTGGCTACGCTAGCAGAAAAAGGGGGCTAACAAGAAGATGGTGGCTGAGCTAGCAAGAGCAGATTGCAGTTAGCATGGCAGATTGCAGCTAACAAGTGAGGTTGGTTGGCAGAGAAAGAGTGGACGGCAGGTTGCGGATCGTGTCGCTCCTGCTTCCTGTGTCTCCAACCCAGCTGCCAGCAAGAATATAATGGTATGACTCCCCTATCTATGGCTCCATGGGTGTTCCTTTTTGGCCTCACCATGTCCTGTGTTCTTATGTGGGGAGCAGGACCAGAGACCCCGGATGGCACCCTGCATGACATTCGTCATGCAAGAAGTGGAATTAATTTCAAGTCAAGTTCTGAGTTGTGGTTACTAAAACACAACTCTGTAATAACATTTTGTTCATGCAATTTAAAAATACAAATTATTTTAAAACTTGATGTATATAATTCCAGACTTATCTATATACATATTATATGATTTTTGATGACAGTGTATACACATTTTGCATCTTGCTTTTTCCCTCTTTACATTATAAAATGGGTATCATTTTTAGGGGTACTTTCGGATATATGCTCCCTTATCAGTAAACTGTTTTCTTTCTCACAACATTCTGTCTATTACAATTTCAGGGAAAGGGTGGAGGTGGGTATAGGACGAGGGAACATTTTATCTTGGCCCAGTGCCTGAGGGGAAGAGGCAGAAGAGAGAGGAGAGAGCGTTTCAGAAGGTTGAGGAACAAGTTCCTTGTTCCTCCTACCACAAGCTAAGGCAGTGTTTTTGGTTTCTGCTTGTCCTAGTTGGGCGATTTAGGGGCTCTGAGAATACCAGGGTACAGGGAGACTCCTGTGGTTAGAACCAAAAGATCACAGGTGAGGGGAATACAGGAATAAAAACTTCCCAAAGGACCTGGGGAGATAAAGAGAGTCCCCCGCACTCCCGTACATGCAGATACCACCTTGGAGAAGAGAAGAAGGGAAGGGGAAAGGATCTTTCAGTCTGGATATATATGTCAAGAAAACTGAGTTGCCTGAACTGGATTATACTAAATTAAACTCCAACCCCTTTCTCCTGGCTCCCACCTCCCCAATACAGTGGATAAAGGGCTCAAAGTGGAAGTGAGGAACAGCTACTAGAGGTAAAAATGGATCTTTTCCCCCTCATCTAAGATGTAGCATGTAAGTAAACCTGTGATCTTACTGTAGTTAAAACAAGTACTTCCCATATTATTAAGACCTCCTCAGAAGTGTCACTTTGTATCATCATTTACTTAATCTAGCCCCTATATTTGAAAACAATTTTCATTATTATAAATAATGTCATAGAGAACAAATTAAGTCTATTAAATTCAAGGACAAAGTGAAAATTTTTAGATCTGAAGAGGAAAAGTAAAATAATTTACTCTGCTAGCTATAGATTTTTATTTTCTCTGTGTAATGATAATTGTGATTAATAAAATTAAAAATCATTAAGCCAAAGCAGAGAACTTTGAAATGGAAAATTTGTTTACTCTTGGGAGAATTTTGCCAAGTTCCTAGTACAACTGAATCTATGTAGAGAATATCTGAAATTGAGTGAAATGAAAAATATATGGACTATGTTCATAAATACTGAATGGAGGAAAAGAATAGGAGGAAAAATAAAAGTGAAAATATAACAAATGCCAATGAGTTAGCAGTAGAATGACAAAGAACTGAACCAACTGAAAATGCTCATTGTGTGTCAATGGACTCATCTTCTCAGTAAGGCACTTTCCCTCAATACGGTTTTCCCATCTCTTTCTTCACTTTCAGGTAGAGTAACAGAAATGCAGCTGACTTTATAATTCTTTAGAGAATGCTGCTTTCAAAGTTACAACATTGAGTATCCTCAACTGATTTGCTTTTGAGTTTAGGTTTTAGTGCCAGGTAGGGAATCTTAGTTTTTATATCCTTATTTTTTACAGGGCTGCCCTTTGTTTATAATTATCAAATAGCTCCAATAATGCTAGCAGCTGAGAGTTTACACTGAGGAGCATCTGATTCATTCCTTACATAAACTTGTGACTTTATTTCTATTATCCCTATTATGAACGTGAGAAATTTGAGACTTAAAGCGGAGGAAATGTTGCTCAAGTTCACTAATTAGGGGTAGAGCTCGAATTTGAACTTGGGTCTACCGTAACTTTAAAGCCTCTAATCTTAATCATTGTCTTAATATATGGTTGGTTAGGTGTTAATTTGTCACCTGATCCTCACAGAAGTAAATTTTCAGCGTCACATAAATGATGGCATCTTGTGAGGAACAGAAATAACCGGTGGGAGGGGGAGCAGGTGGCGAGGGATCCAGGCCCAACTCAGCACCACTGTGCTCAGGTTTCTTCTCCACTGAGAGTCCTGAAGCAGCTCATGGGGGTGATGGGGTTTGTCCTAATGCTGAGGACATCAGGGTTTAACATTTGCCGTTTAGAAAGGAATCTTTAATCAAGGAGTTGGAAAGGGCAGACTTGAGGTGGTGTGGGGATATTTCTTTTCTCCCCAAAAGAAGTTGAGTATCTTTCTCTCCCTCTGTCTTTCCTTCTTTCCCATCTTCCTTCCTCCTCTTTTCCTCCCTTCTTATCTATTCCCTAGCATCTAACACAGTGACTGCACATGGGTACTCAAAAGTGATTGTTGAATTGGTGTAAGGAGCATCTTATTCCTGTGTATTTGAGTACTGGAAGTCCGTATTAGCCCCCCACGGCAGGCACGGCGGGGAGCAGAGCCCCGCAAACTGTCATAAGATCTGTTCATTTCCTGATCATCCTGTGCCTTGCTCTAGTGTTCTCACTTATGACAAACTAGCATTAAAGTGATATTAACCAATGTCACTGCAATAAATCTGATAAAATTAAAAAGTGGTATTTCTTAAGAAAGACGGATTTTTAAAATTACAAATTGTACAGCCATCTGAAATAGCAAATAGGGCTGATTAAAATAAAAACAATAGATTGTTCTTCATAAAAGCCACATGCAATCCCATTCTCCTTACTTATTTTACTAGGACCTTGCTTGTTTACCCTTTCTCCCTCCCCTCCCCCTTTTCTTTTAAATTACATAAGTGATACATGAACATACTCTCATTATTAATAAACTTGGACCCCATTTCCACTCTTTTCCACTGTTAACTGGAAAGATAGATTGAGTGTACCTTTTATTCCATGTAGTTGCTATGTTTTTACTTACATATTTGATTGAGCCATACAAAATTGCCAATATTTGATGATTTGTTAGTGATAAAATAGCAATGACATGTGGTTGAACCTAATATAGTTAAAAGTATATGATGCTGTGCATATTTTTATACAGCTATCTTAGTGCACAAGTGCACTACTTTTGTAGGAATAATTGTTTAAAAGTAGAGTATCTGAGTCATATTAAGAGTTTTATAGATAGTAATAAATATTTCTTGAGAAAAAGTATTTCCAGTTTATACACCCACCAGCAGTACTTGCTAGAACTAGTTTTCTCTGACGTTATTGACCTTCCTTCTTTTGCTAAACTCATGAGCAATAAAATGTATCTCCTTATTGTCTTTGATTTCCATGATCACAGTGAGATTGAGCATCTTTTCCTATGTTTTATTGGTCATTTGGATTTCTTCTCTGAATTGCACCTCTGTATTTTCTTTGCTCATTTTAGTATTAGTATGTGTATCTTATTGATGTGTATGAACTCTTTTTATTATGGATGTTCATCTTTTAAAGATATGACTAGGTTGTAAATATTTTTCTCCTACCTTGCTATTTATCTGTTAATTTTATTTATGGTACTTTTTCCCCTATGGAAATCCTCTTCTTAATGCCTTCTGGGATTGGTGTCTTAATTTGGAAAGGTTTCTTTTTTTTTAGCCCAAGATTATAGAAATATTGTAAAAAATATTTTTTTCTCATACTTTCGTAGTTTTGCTTTTAGGTTTGACTCAGTTCTTCGGTAGAGAATTGACTTGAGCATAGTAAGAAACTAATTTTATCTTTTTCTGAATGGAAGGCCAATTGTACTCTAACCATTAGTGACCAGTCCATACTTTCCCTACTGACTTGAAATGATTGTTAAAATAAATTCTCTAATATATAAGGGTCTATTTAGGGCTTATGTTTGTTCTATTTACCTATTGTCAATCTCTGTGTCTATCTAAATATTATTTTATGTATTGCTATCTTACAGATCAACCTTCCTATCCTTGTGCTTCCAGATTTTCTTTCGTACATTTTCATTTCCAGAGGAACTTTAGAACCAGAATATCAAATTCCATAAAGACTCTTGTTAGGATTTTAATTGGGATTAACTTGGAGAAAATTGATAGTGTCATCATAATCCTCACTTACCTGAAGGGATACTCTGTGCTTTATGTTCATTGTAAAGATGTTTTATAAACATAATTTCATGTACCCCTTGTAGTAGTCCAGCAAGTGGGTTTTGTTAGTCTCATTATCCAATGACGAAATTGAGGTTTAGAGGAGTTAAGGAATTTGTCCAAGGCCACCTGATTAGTAAATTGTTAAGCCAAAAATTTAATCACACTTTGTCTGATTCTAGAATACTGTTTCTTAACCACTATTGGGTAGTTTTCTTTAAAGTGTTAATACATTAAAGGAAGAGGGTATGTTTCATCAAGAAAAAGACTAAATCTCTCTTGTTTCTTGTTGATTGAATGTGGAAGCAGATTGCAACACATCCCCTGATGGGAAGATAGGGACTGTGGTCACTAGAATCAGTAAGAGGACAGTAAAAATACCGAAACAAAACAGGATGATCTAACGAAGACATGGTCTGAAGTGAACAACACTGAGGAGATGTTCAGGTGTGTGTGACTGGAAGCTCATGACCAGGAAAGGCAGGACAGGCTCAGGCAGAAGTCTTGTCTACAGTGTGGATCTTATTTGGGTGTCACAGGATGTGTGGAAAAATTAGGAACCTTTGTCTTCCTTGTGTGTTCATAGGGCAACCTATACTCTAAAGTCTGGTTTGTGAATAGAAGATCAATTATATCTCACCTTTTCTTCCTCCTAAAGTGCTTCTCTTAACCTTTGTGTTGGAAATAAAAGATTGATGAAATATAGCATAGCACATCTATAGGATGGGCTACTATGTAATCATTAACTATGATGCTACAGAAAATATTTAGTGACATGGAATGTTCTACATCAAAAAGCTGACTACAAAACAAAAAACCTGGGTGATTCCATTTTGCTTTAGAAAATTCTATATGAAGATTCTACATAAACATGTACGCCAAAAGATAATAGCAGTTCATGCCATGAATTGCACATGACTTTTGTCTTCTTCTTCATAATATTCTATATTTTCCAGTTTTCTTATGATGAAAGCTATTGTGTTTGCAGACAGGGAAAAAAAACAAGTAACACACACACACACACACACACACACACACACACCACCAACTAAAGTAGACCATGTGGTATTCTTTCTTAAAGCTAACACAGCCTCTTTTTTCTTCATTTATTGGCCTTAATTAAATATTATAGAAAGGCTTAGAGAGGTGGACTCCAAGGGTGGTCCTTGGACCAGCAGAATCAGCTTTACCTGTGTCCTACCCAGGTCTACAGCATTAGAGCAGAGCCTAGCAGGGTCGAGCCATGTGTGTTTTGACAAGTCCTCCTCTGGGAGATTCTGATGCTCACTGAAGTTTGAGAACCATGGGTACTGTAGGAATTCATTCTAATTCTAATTCATTCTAATTATGAGTAACAAATTCTTGGGTCTATAAAGTTAGTGTGCTTGACGTACCTGCACGGAGCTCCCTTTCCCTGGATGACCTTACCTTCCTCTCCAGGAGCACAGGGGCCCAGCTTCCAGTGGGCCAGGTGCTCCTGGCTTTCATACCCTGGTCTGCAGTGACACTCTGCTTCCTCAGTCCACTCATTCTTTACACACTGGGCAAATTCACCACAGGCCAGGAATTTGCAGGGATCTGCTTGATCAGCTGGAAGACATGGGGCAAGATTTTAATGAATGCATGGGTGCCTAAGCAATAGAACTGGCAGACGTCAAAGGCAAGAGACCAAATATATTTGCTATCACCCCATTTTGGAGTGGGTTGTACAGTAGTGCTAGCAGACTGGAGTGAAAAGAGAATCACACATTTCTGTATCTTGGAAAAATGAGTTTATAGAGACAGGTGATAACATATTTAGCTCCAAGTGTGATTATAACTAACTTTGTTGTGCATGAGCATCATCTAGAGGCCTTGTTAAAACGCAGATTCCTGGCCCCATCCTCAGAGTTTCTGATGCAAGCGCTTGGGATGGGGACCAAAAATTTGTATTTCTAAGGAGGTCCTTAAACGATGCTGATGCATCTGATCTGGCGAGCATGTTTTGATAACCACTGCGTTAGAGAATTAAGATTTTTTTGTCTGCTATTTTTTAAGGTGAGTATTTTTTTGCAGAGATGAGCTGTAAACATATATATTTAAGATCAGATGTACCTCATAAAACAGTAGTCATTTATATGGGCAGTTTTGAGAACTCAGGATGATTTTCTTATTAAAAAATATCTTTTTTTTAAGTCACTTGCTGATCCGTAAGGCCCTAATGTTAGAGATTCTTTCTTTTGGATTAACTGTTTTTCCTGTATTAAAATTCAAATAGACCTCTAATTGGTTCTTTTTTTTTTTTTTTTTGGTCATTAATTATTCTCTTTTACTATGTTCTTAATTGTGTAGGATTATCTGAAATTCTTTGTAAAGTGGATTATAAATCAAGAGAATCTCAGACTAGTTAGCTCTGGGAGGCCTGTGGCTCCTGCCAGTCTTTCGTCTTTGTAAAGCCCAGCACACTGACGTCTCAGGCAGAAAAGTGAGTGGCCTGAGTCCTCCCATGCTGATGACAGAACCACAACAGGCCTGTGGTCCTGAGACCACTGCTCTTTCTGCCGTGGGAGGGTTTGCTGTTGAATCACATCAGCCATTTTTCTTTCAGATTATTCTGTCAAAGAGCACCTATTATGTGCAAAGAACTAGGGGACAGGAAGCCGTGTATAAGGCCATTCTTCCAGGAAACCTAGGGGAAGGTACAGAATACTCCTACACAAGAAGCCCAGTACCTTATCTGGCATAAGGGCCCTAAATACGAGCTGTAAATGTTAGTTAGAGAAGAGATCACCATGGAGAGGATTGTTTGAATTGAGTAAAGTGAGTTGCATTTGTATGTGCAAAGACTGAAAGAGACATTCCAACTGGATCCAGCAGCATGGGCAGAGGCACAGAGGTAGGAAATCACAGGTGTGAAGATGGAGCCGGGTTGGGGGTAGGAGGGAAGCCCAGTTTAGAGGGAGCAGAGACTAGCAGACAGAAGGAGGAGAAATAAAACTGGACAGGTCTGTTAAGGCCAAGCTCTGCTCGGTCTTGAAAGCTGTCCTAAGGAATTTGGACTTTACAGGCAATGGGAGCCACAGTGGGTTTTTGGGTGAGGGAGGGGTATGACAGAATTGTGCTTTAGAAGATATGGAAATAGAATTTTCAGAATTAGGATAATTTCAGGGATAATGTGGTCCAATATTTCCCAAGTGGGAATATTTTCAGGGCTCTAATTCAGCAGGACTTAATAAATTTTATACTGAAAAGAAATGTGGTAGCTAAGTAAGTAAAAAAAAAAAAAATGCAGGGTGATATAAATATAACAGGTTTCTCTCTCTTTCCTTTGTTCTCTTTCTCCCTGTCCCTCCAACCTTACCTCCTTGTCTTTTTACTTTTAAACCTCTTAGGGTCATTAATAAGCTAATATCTATTGTGACTGTTCAATCAGAGAACTTAGCTGCTTTGCCAAATTTACTGACCAGAGAAGCTCTGTGAATCGGTTGTTGGGGGGCATTTTGTGCGGTGAGAATTCCAAAGAGCCGCTGTCTAATGACCTGATCCAGCGCCTCCTTGTGGTGGAAGAAGCGAGAGTGCGGGGGCTGAGTGAGACCAGTAGGCAAGAACAGGCCCTTGAAAACATTTTTTGGGGTTTCCCGGTATGGTAGGCCTGTTAAAAGTCTATGTGAAGTTGTATTTCTCTGCAAGTTGAGATTCCCTTATGGACAGCCGGCCCGGCTAATGTGAACTGGCTTTTCTTGACTCAGTTCGTAAAGCTGGCCATGTTACGGAATCTTTGTCACTATTTGGGAAATAGCTCATATTTGCCTTGATAATCCAGGTAATTGATGCCCAGGGTCTGGTTCAATAAATCACAGCTGTCAGAAAATTTGCGCTCAGGACTTTAGTCTCAAAAACAGAAGCCAGAAGGGAACAGTCAGAGGCTCCATTTCCCTCTCTGCAGTGGAGAAATATAGGTACATGGAAAGCTGACAATGCACGGATTATGCCCTTTTGAAGAGTGATATGAAATGTGTGATAAATAATATGAGTTTCCCATTCCAAAAAGGTTTCTGTTCACTCTAATTTCCTTCAGCCTAGCCAGGCATGGTCTAAGCACCAGTAAAGCGAAACAGAACACAATAAGGCAACATTGCAAAAAGGACTTTATCCAAATTTGGGGGCCCTGAACCAGGTATATTTGAAGAACCAATGTACCTATTTTATCAATTATTTGCTCTTCTCATGTTATTTATGTATTCAGGACCAGTCTACAGATAAGGAGACTTCAAATCACCCAGATTAGTTTTTGGTTGCTGTGTACCCTTCCTGGTAATTAAGACAACATTCATTCATTCGTTCATTTAACGAATAACAACTTGGCCTTCAAAATCTTTAGCGCTGAAAATTTCAGACTAACTAATGGCTTCAGAGTTTTATTTTATCCTTAAGTAAGATTTTACATTTCTGATAAAATTTTAGAGCCAGAACATGTTTTATAGACCTTCTTGACTAATTTGCTCACTTTGCAGATGAGGAAGCTCAGTGAAGCTGAGTGTTGCCAAGATCATGCCTGTTTGTGCCCACGTCCTCTGTCACCCCATCCCCTTGTGGTCTGTGTGAGGAAAAGTTCCAGGGAAGGAAAGAACCCCAAGGAGGAGCTGTTGGACCATGGCCTATAAAGGTAATTGGATTTAATTAGAATCATAACAGAAGAGACCATATTTGCAACAGTTTGTGAAGCAACTCATGCTGCTTCCACTCTGATACCTTAAAAATATTTTCCTTAGGTATGTTGATGACCCTCTTTACTTACATATCGTTCTTTGAGGGCCACCTATAACTTTGGGCTTCAGGCAAAGACTGAGAACTGGACGTGAGCTGATTCTGGGGCGAAAGCACCATGGAAGAAAAGAGAATGACTTTGTGATGAATGAAATTTTATCTAGTAGAAATTTCTTAAGGAAGCTTTCCCTACGTTATCATCATTTTCTTCTTTGTCATATTCTAAAGACATTTCTCCTTAGAATGATAGACACATTCACACTAGGCCATACAAGTATTTGCCTCTTCTTTAACACATCCCCAGGGATTTGCACAAATCAAATTAGTCTGAACTTCCACTCTTTGCTCTTGGTTTGGTCAATATGTAGCAACAACCTCAAATGCTCTGTTCTGAACAGAGTCTGTAGCTTAGAAAGAGGAAGGACAAGAAAACTTGAGATCAATAGTCAGTAAGGAGGAAAACAATTCGGTGCCAACAGAAAAACATTTTCAAATCATAATCAAGTTGTGTGTGGATTTGAGGAGGTGAAGTCCTCATGACTGATGTATAGACTAATTGGTCTATAATTGCCTTAATTCCTGGATTTGCTTTAATACCTTTTAAACAGATTATTTTTATAGTGGGTGCTATAGAAAGCTTTCTCCATTAGCCTGTACCACACTCATGATACACTCGGAACTAGTATGCTTAGGGGAACCCTCTGGGCTTACGATAATTGCTTGCTGGCAAAATCATAAATTAGGCACAGTAAGAGATTAACAACAAAACTAATAATAAACTAGAACAACAATATACTGTAATAAAAGTTATGTGAATGTTGACTTTATCTAATGGGCAGGGAACATATATAGCATGGATACACGGGATGATTCACATCCTAGGAGGGATGGAGTGGGATGGCTTGAGATTTCATTATGCTATCAGAAAGATGTATAATTTAAAACATGAATTTGTTATTTCTAGAATTTTCCATTTAATATTTTCGGACCTCAGTTAAACATGGGTAACTGAAACCACAGAAAGAGAAACCGTGGATAAGGGGGTACTACTATATAAATAGGGAGCTCACATTTATTGAAGGCCATTTTATGTTTGGTAGTGTACTGGACATTTTAAAAAATTCTTCATTAATATTCACAAGAACCTTCTAAAGTAGATATCACTGACCTCATTTTCATAGATGAGAAAATTAAAGTCCATTGTAGCTAGTAAGTATGACCCAAAATTAACATCTGTATATCTGTTTACAATGTTTGGCTTTTGACATCATTCTAGTGTTTTTCAAATATGGGCTTTCCAGGAGACACCTTAGGTTTCCCAAGGGCTAACAGAGGATGAAGACAGTGAGTGGGAAGCCCTGCCACTCCCAGCATCTCCACTCTCATTGGTTTGCATAGCAGACTTCCACTAATGCTTTCCTTTGAACAAAGGCTCTCCCCACTAAATAAAAGCTCAAAACCACTGTCTGCTACCACTCCTTCATGAGGCAGAATGTTTCCTTGTAGAAGGTACAGTCTGACACTACAGTAGCTCCACATTTGTTTCTGTTGTTCAAGTGTGACATCAATAGACATGGCTTAAAGTAAATGAGCTGCCATGTGGCACTTGGGAATATTTGTATCAGTCTGAGATTTTCAATGTAAGCATATTTTCCGTATCCGTTTCTCCCTTGGATTTGCTTATATAGTGTCTTTTGTATGCATTCCAAAGAGCGTTCCCAATTGGCTGACTGTTTCTCAGTTCTCCATCATGTGATCACACAACATTCAAATGAATGTCCTCTGCCAGCAGGGAACACTTTGAGACATTTTACAGTTAGAGTTAAAAAGATTATGGTCCTGATCATCAAGAAGTTTATAAATTCACAGATCTCACAGGTCCCTGATGGGCTACGACTGTCTTTTTCAAATCTCCTGTTTCTGGTCCCAAGTGCACTTATGCTTGTCAGGCCTGTAAATAGGCTCTCCCTCTCTTCCCGGTCTCTGAGGTCCTCAGGTCTGCATTTCACCAACTCCAGTTCCTTTCCCCCCACTCCTCCTTCACTTGACCACATCCTTGGGGCTGTGTATTGATTGCTTTTCTGCCCTATTCTTTATTATTTCATTGTCATTCTTTATCATCTCATCATCCCCTTTCCTTGTGCTGTCTCAACACTCATGTGTTGCCCAGGAAGTGAACCATCTCCTTTGACTGGGCAGGTTCCAGCTCAGTTGGCCTGTAACTCTGGCTTCACCTGGGCTGCCTTGAGCTGAGTGCCTTTTAGGTCTTTTGGGACATTTTTTTTTTTTTCCCCATTTCAATACGATGAAACCTAATGTTCACTAGATGGCGCTCAATAGCAAAAGAAGTAGGAATAGACTCAGAGGATGAAATTTAAGAGCTCGAACTGATTTCTGTCTCCTTAAAAATCACCGTGCGGTGCATTGGTGAAGAAAAGCGAGGTCTGGAAGGAATTAGCGCAGTGGCAGAAGCTGCTCCAGGGGACCGTTGATAGAGCCATTATTACTGCGTGATTACCGCGGCAGATCGGGCCTGGCTGGTCGGGGGGAATATGCTGGTATCTCCTGGATCTTTTCCCGTTTCAAAAAGGCAGAGTTAGGGCTCTGGAGTTCTGTGGCAGGTGGACCCGCTGCCCCTAGTGCCCAGCGTGATGAAGCCTCATGCCAGAATGGACCTAATAGATTTCCCAGGAGTCAGAGCAAGGTGCACCTGCCAAGCGCACCTGCCTACTACGTGTGTGTGTGTGTGTGTGTGTGTGTGTGTGTGTGTGTGTGTGTGGAGGGGAGAGCAGCCGCCTCGCCCTCCCCTCGCCCACTTACAGCCAAAGCTTTTCGGCCCCAGTTTTGTCGGTGGGGAGAAGGGGAATGGTCATTCCTTTGCCTGGGCATCAGAGAATGACCAACCAACACATCCCAATCAATGGTCGTCTTCAGCTCTCAGGGCACGGGGCCTTACTTAGCCCTCCATACTTTTAGGGGCTCACCAACAGGTTTTAAATGCTTTAAAGTCAGAAGAAAAAATAATGTAATCCAAACTGGATTATATTAGTCTCTATGCCAACGTAGTCATAAAATATAATTTTTAATATTTTTATTAGTTAATATATTAATGAAGGCAAATGAGCCTAGAGCCCAGGGTATCCTAAGGTGGCCCTGGTAGTCTGTTTCCTTCTCAAGGTGTCAATATCACTTTAATACAGTGCTTGGGGCCAAGTGCTTAGTAATTTGAATAAATATGGCCCTCTACTGAGGGTTCATCTGAGATGTGCTGCAGAGACCTTGCCTTCCACAGAGGCCCATCGGGCTTGTTTTCCCAAATCCTGAGCACATTCTGAGATTTGGCTGCACCTGCAGAGGGGGTGAACCAGCTCATCCCTGCTGTCAAAGCTGAAGCTTCCAGGAAAGCGCCCTATGAAGGAAGGACTAGTTCCCAGAAATTGTCAGTGGCCTTGGCAATGTAGGTTAGCATCTTTAGGTCTCATTTTCCCTTTCTATAAAATGGGGTCTTTAAACCAGTTGATCACTAATGTCCCTCCAGCTCAAATATAAATCTCCCATTTGAGGTGTTATACCAACGCGAACAGCAGGAGAGTTAGCTGGACATGCTGGCACACACCTCCAGAACTGTCGATGCCATACAGCGATTAAAAGAACTTTAAAAAAAAAATCTATATTTAAGTTAATGTTTCATTGTTTTATGTTATTTATTATTGGCCAAAATGTTTTGTGTATGGCTTATTGCTGAAGGGTAGGATTAGAGTGAGAATAATTATTCAATGATAAATAGCACATGGCATACATGGCACCATGCATATGGTTGGAGTTAATACACATTTGTGGAATTGAATAAGTTATGAATGGGAGTTCTTTCCGGTTTAAAGGGGCATGCAATGTGCGAAAATTTGGGTTTCATTTCAATTTCATTGTTAAGAACCACCACCACAAACTGTTTACAGTAGGCTCTTGGTAACTCTTTCTTACATGAGTGGGTGTGTGAATGACCATACACATCTTGCCCTGGATGGGAGGTGGAAGAAGTATCTCTGCTCTCAGTCATTATTTGTATCTGCCAAACTGAGGTGTTTGGGTGCATTAGTGTTAGGGCCTGAGTGTCCCAGGATAAGCCATTGGAGGGAGAACTCCGAAAGAAAGGGCTGTGGGGGTGGCCCTGCAGCTGGATGGAGGCCCCAGTTTGTGTTAAAGGGTTGGAGGAAGGGCCCTAGCAACGTCTTAATGAGACAGGTTAGTGGGCATGTTGATAGGCAGACAGGAAAGTCCTTGGTAACAAACAAAGACAGCCATGTCCTGAAACTTCAGGTTCTGAAACAACTCCTTCACTCCAGGACAAAATGTAACAGTGCCTTGAGGTTAATAAATTATCTCATAAATCCCTTTTGGCCTGACAAACGGAGCAGATCTGATAGGTAGGAATGGGTTATTTTGCTAATACCTTCAGGATGGGCTAACAGAACAAACCTGGTAGATGAATTCCATTAGAAGGTGCCAGCTCCCTTTCCCCAATCAGGCAAGGGAAGGTATAAAAGTAAGAGCTTTTGCCTCAGTCAGGGGGCACACCATTTGGGAACCCCCTCCCGCTTGGGAGCTGCATTTCTTTGCTTTTTAATAAACTATCCTCTTTTACAACTCCTCGCCTCTCCTTGGTCGGTGCTTCCATTCTTTGGTTTCGCGAGACATGATCCCGGCTCTCACTTACTCACGGGAAAAATCCCCTACATCATTAAGAAAGCTCCATAAGGTGGTTCTGATGTGGGATGACAAGTTGAAACTCTGGAGAGTGGTGAAAGGTATCTGGCAGTACAACTGGTATTGGGGTTCCCTACTGGAAATAGGCATTAACAGTAGATTCCCTAATGGTGGCCCAGGAGCCGCAGGGCAGCAGCATTGTAACCCAGGAGACAGGGCCAGACATAGGAGACTGGGGGGAGGGCAAAGGAGATGGGGCTTCTCAGGGAGGAGAATTCCTGTGACTGCCCCCAGCTGGGACAGGGCACTCCTAGTAGAGCTAACTGTACCCACAAAGGGGACGTTTGAAAGTTTAGGACTTGTTTCTAAGAGAGAACGTTGTTTTTGTTTGTTTGTTTTTTCCCATTCTAAGAAAATGACAAAATATTATGGGAAAACTTACTTGCTGAACTGTAGAACAGAACAATTAATTTAGGATTAATTAAACTGAAATGTGTTGTCACTTTTTCTAAATAGATTAAATAGCCTCTGTATATACCCAGTGGGAGGGTTGATACGACTCCCTTTTATGAAAAGGGAGCAGGTAGAATGGAAGGAAGCACAGAAAACTGCCTCTGAATTCCAGCTACAGCACTTGGTGACTGTGTGGCCGGTAAGACCGAAGTTACTCACGCTTCTCTGAAATAGTTTCTCCAACTGTGTAATGGGTGGATTAATAATATCTACTTTTCGTAGTTATTTATTAAGATTGAAAATAGTGTCAATTAATAGCAGCTCTTACTGTGTTTATTGTCATTATTGTGATAAGTGATATCTAGCACCTTTTCAGAGCTGGTGACTAAATTGGGAGTCTTACAAATTATGCAACTTTCCAGAGAAAATGATTGATTCACATTCTGGCTGGAAGAATCCTGGATACCAGACTGTAATTAATTTCAGTGTTTACCATTTACCAGCCTTCAAGTCTGCCCTTTTTTTTTTGTTGTTTTTTGAAGTCTGCCCATTTTTGAGGAGGCTTCTTAGGAATTTAAGGAGAGAATAAGTTAGAATAAGTGGTTTTGCATATTTGAAATCTTCAACCTACACAGCTAACTGGAATAAAAGCCCTACATACTTCTGAAGAATTTTCATCGCCGCCTAAAGGAAGGACCGCTCTAGTTGCCGGGGATGCTGGCAGAATACTGAGTGAGCCATGATTTATTGGGTTTTTCAGTTGATAAATCACAGATAGTTCTAACATTGGTTTGTACTTTTTATATCACAGATTCATTTATTCAGGGAGTTTTCAAAAGGTGAATAGCAAACCACACACAGTAATAACAGTGTGTCATTTCTCCTTCATATCTGTACCTCTGCAGATGTTATTTGGTCTAACTGATCGCTGACCCTCTTTTAGAGGACCCGTCCAGCAATTCAGATGCTGATCTGAATGTGGAATGTCACTCACCTAGAAATCTCATGAGAAGTTTTAAATTCTCTCTTCTTCTCATTAGTCCAAAAGTAGTAATGGAATACTATTTCCTCCTACCAGCATTACTACCACAAACTACTTTTCCACCCTGACATTAGGCCAAAAGAAAAAAAATGAAAAAGACTTGATTGGATTTCGTTTTGAATTTTGCAAATGGAACTAAATAATTGGTCTGTCTAGGCATTACCTATAAATAAAATAAAACTGGGGCATAGAAAATAAATGCTAAATCCTCTGACCAAGACTGTCTTAAGTCCCCCCTCAGCTTGACCAAGCTTTACACAGCCTTCTTCCTGACTCTAGGCCCCTGACCTCCCTTGTCTTAGAGGAGTTAGTTTAGAAACCTTGTAATTGTAAATTCATTCTGTGCCCGTTTTGTGATGTAAATCTCTTTAAAGCTTGGTGACAGTGTTACAACTCAGAACTGTCTTTCTCCAGGACCTGGGAGCCAATCCTTTGAAATGTAACCATCAAGGAAAAGAGCACCTCCCCCTCGCTTTCAATCTCAGGGAGGGTAGAAGCCTTGCTCCAAGTTGTAAGACAGGAGGTAGACTGGGGATATTGACTTTCTCATTTTCCATTTCATCCCAATCTCACTGAAATCTGGCCTGGGCGATTGCCACTCCACTAGATTACTTTTGCAAAGGGTTCTAATGACCTCCGAACCATCAACTTAAATGACCTCCATCCACTGCTTACTCACAGCTGCTGAAATTGCTGACCTGTCTCTCCTGTACTTTCCCTGGCTCCTGCAACATCTTCTCCTGGCAATCCTTCTCTTTCCCCATTAAGTGTTAGAATTTCTCAGGGTTCCGTTCCCAGTTGTCTTTTTCTCCTACCCTACACATTGCCCTGGGCCATTTTGATTTTTTTTAACCTGTTCTCTGGTTTAAATTTGTATAGTGGAAATGTATACTTTCCCAAATGTGTACTGTCAGCACCGGCCTTGTCCATGGCCTTGACGCCTACTTCATAGGCTAGAGGTCTATTCAGCTAATACCCATTTCATTAAAACTGGTTTGCCCAAAAACATTTTGAAGTCTTTTTATGTTCTTGAGTTAGCTTATTAATTTTTGTTTTATTTTTTGTATTAAAATTTTTTAAATGAATTAATCTATGTACCCTTTGTAACTATTTATGTATTTTCACTAAGTATTTTCTATAACATATAAACTATATGTCATTTTTATAATCTTGAGAATACTTAAAGGACTGGTTAGTATTAAGTTGGAAGACTTTTTGAGTTTTACAAAATTTTATTACAGTTGAACTTTAAAAGACAGTAAGTTACAAAAAAGAAAAGATAGGAAAAGATAGAACACCCAAGTAGATGCAGATAGATTGGACAGGGGCTCTTCGACAACCTGGCTTTACATGAACTGGCTCAACATAGCTTTCCCTTCCTTCCAAGCTGAGCTCCCTTCGCTCCCTACTTACTATCCCTTCCAGAAATGTCTGCATCCTCCTCCTGCCCTTTCTGGAATAGCTTCTCCCCCCCTTCCCTGACCCAGCCCACCACCATCATATACCAAGGTATCATACACTCAGTATTGCCACCTGTCTAGGAAGCCTGCCATGACATCCCCTCACCTCTGTAGGATTAATTTCTCTGTCCTCTGTGCTTTGTAACATTTTATATCCTGATGATTGTATTCAGCAGACTCTATTGTAGCTTTCTGTTTATGTGTCTATTTCACTTGGAGGGCAGGAGGGCCCTGTCTAGCTCCTGGAGGGCAGGGATGGGCTTGATTCCCCTTTGGATCCTGTGCCTAAAGTATTTCCTTTACTGGTGGCAGATAATCCCTAAGTGCTTACTGAATGTGTGAATGAACAGAGACCCAAATCATGATTACATTATTATTTACTTGTCTAACTTTTCTGTAACAGCAAAGATAAGGGCCAGTGGGAGTTGGAGGCTTGGGCCTCTTTGTTGGTTTAAGAAAAATCATCCATCATTTGGAAGGGAGAAAAGCTGACCATATGACTTTCGATGTCACGCTAGAGCAGTAACAGTCCCCTTAGTAAACAGAGATCACCTGTGGGCCAACCGTACAGCCCACCTGTCTGTACTTTTACAGCTGGCAAGCTAAGTATGGTTTTTTAGGTCTTTAAATGTTTATATAAGCGCCTTCATAATGTCCTCGATTTTACCTTTTGTCTCACAGAGCCTAAGCTATGTACTATCTGGCTCTTTAAGAAACACTTTGCTGAGCCCTAGGAGGCAGTAACTTTGTTTGACTTATCGTTTACTATTGATTATGGCATTGTACAACTCTGTAAAGGTAGAAGTTGTAGTATAGAAAATGGGTAAGATACAATGATTGTATTTTTTATTTTGTATTTAGCTTACTCTTATTTTATCATTCTTCTTTGTTCTCTGGCTACATAATTTTCCTGTTTCCATATCCTCTTTAAACCAGATTTGTCATTTTAACAATTCTCTTATCAATTACTTAAATAAAAATTTGACACATTCTCACTATCCATTGGTATAATAATTATGTTTTTCACATTTTGAGGGTTATTCTTTGATAAGGGTTGGGGGAGGAAGTGGTGGGTAGGGACAGCAGCTACCAGGCTGGAGAGACACCCTCCAGTGTTGCATAGCCCTAGTTCTAATCTCTTTTCTCCCAAGAAGGTGGGACATGTTAACACACCCAGGAACTCAGTTTTGCTTTACGTTGTCATCCTGGTTGGGAAACGGTTAAAATTATAGAATGCTTTCTTTGTTTTCCAAGGATAGATTTTTGAGATTCTCTCCCATATACCAAGTATTTGACATACAGTATTTCTAGCAGCTACCCCTTTTTTCTCTAAAGATTTCCCCTTTCCCTCTCAAGGAGCGTTTCCTCAACTGATTGGACTCATGCTAATGAGTTCAAGCAAATAGTGGCAAGATCAAACCTGAATTAGAGAGGTTTCTTTTATTTGCTGATATAACCTTCTGGTATTACTTGTGGTTTTGATTATCAGTGCCCCAGTTATCTTACTACATGCTGGGAGATGGGCATTGCAGTGCATCAGTCCAAGCCTTAGATGCTAGAAAAGATCATGCCAACAATAGAGCCAGGGGCTTCATAAACTGGAATTTGAGTCCTTGCTCTCCAGAAACCTGAATTATCTCCATTTTGGGGTCAGGGACCTGAGAAGCAGCACAATAAGTTGGTTGCACTGGTTGGTTGTACAAGGAGGACATTTTAATCAGCTCAACTGTCAATCACCATGACAGCTTACACTCAAGTATACCCCCAAAAGGAGAAAATCTGGATCATTCAGTCAAGCTGAAAATCTAGAAGCAAATAGCTGTCATACTTTTTTTTTTAAAAAAAGGAAAGAAAACTATCTGCATATTTTCCCTTAATTTGTTTTAAATCTAGACATCTATTTCTTCTACTAGAATGGTGCAAAAGTAATTGCGGTTTAAAAGATTAAAAATAATTGCAAAAACCACAATTACCTTTTGCACCAACCTGATATTATGTAATCAAAATATCAATTTTGTACATATTTCCCCAAACTAAAGTTGTACAGGAGAACTGATGCTAGAAACACTTTACTGTAACTGTACAGGTTTTTATAGAAGAGCATTTTAAAATTCAGTTTCAAGAAGTCTTATAAGATATGCAGATTCGTAGAAGTGAGATGGTAATTAACACTGTTCAGAAGCATGGATATGTTTTGAGTTTTGGGACTATCTCCACCCTGGTTTGGGGACCGGGAAGAGGAGCTGTGAATAATGTGAGTCTGTCTGAGTGGGTCCGTAACCACCCTTTCTCTTGGGTAGCCACGTCTTTCTGCTGAGCAGCCACCACCCTCCAATGGTAGCTCAGACTGCTGTCACCACCTCCTGTGTGGCTAATGTCCTGCCTTTCCAGCTCTGGTGCCAACAAAAGATTCTCTTCTTGACCAAGTTCTCCTCAGCCTCCACTGAAATTTTCAATTCATCTTCTACTTTTGGACTTCTGTGTTGTCTCTTGATTGTACAGGTTTAGCAAGAATCCTGCTAAGTTGGTTTTGTTAGAATCCCGCATCCTCCATATCTGATCACTCTCAATATCTGAGCAGGTTCCTCATCCTCCACTAACTCCCAGGTGATGTCTAATCATCCTGCCCTGCCTTTAGCAAGAATCCTTTTAGGTCAGTTTAACCACCTAAACCCACCTCTGATGTTTCCTCTTAGTACTTTTCCACCCACAGCCCCCTTCCCTGCTGCTTAGCTGTAGATCCCCACTCGCCCATGCTGTATTACTCTCTCTCCCTCACCCCAAGGTCCCATTGCAGTGGTCCCTGCACCCATCAAGATGGTCCCCCTTGAATGAAATCTTCCTTGCTGTCTTTAACAAGTGGCATTGAATAATGGTTTTTTTAATAGTCTGGTTGTCTTTGTGGCTGCGGCAGCCTGCTCAGGCCTCGCCACGCCAAATACCACTGACCGTCTCACTGCCCGAGACCAGCTCAGAGGGACTAGAATTCTCTATTTTAATCTCTAGCCCGACATTCTCTCTTCTGTTCAGGCACCAGGCCTCAAGGAAATAGAATTTAAAGGAAAAAAATCAGAGCTTTCCTCATTATGGGATCTTGCCTTAGTGATTCCCAGACTCACAAGAATTTGCAACCAATTGTAGCATATCAGAAAGTGCTCACTAAGTCTTTTTGAATGAACAAGGCATAGCTTTGATCGCAGCATCATTCTACGGTGTCCCTCTTTGTCCACATTGGAAGATCCTTTGGGAAGGGGTTGACTTCCATGCTTTAACATGTTATTCAGTGGTGGATGACTGCTTATTTTTTGTATTAAGCATGTAGAAGTTGGTAAAGGCTGAATCATCAAGCACTTGCTGGTTACAAGTGGGTGAATCTACCCTTTGCCTTTGGTGAAATAACTAAACCAGGATCCCTAGTTGTGAGTTAGGAAGCCCCCTCTACTTCTTCCCTTTCCCTCCCCGCTTGCTCATTATACCCCCCTGCCTCCCTTTATCCACCCTGTTGATTGGGGGCAGCATGGTGTAGTGGCTTCTCACTCTACATAGGAACCCTTTGGGATATTGGATTTATTTAGATTTACATAGAGAACTTCATAAAGTTCATTGCTGTTTATTTTTAACTTTTATAAAATCCATATTTGGCTTTCTAATTCTGCTGTCCTCAAGCCTTTGGTTCAGGCATGATTCATGTCCTAGCTGGCTCACTACAGTCATTTCTTGGCAGACCTCTCCTAATCATTCATTCACTCATTCATTCCTCTATGCATTGTCAGTGTATTAAAAATTCAGATTTTCTCACTCTCCAAGTATCTGATAAGAAAGAGTAAATGTGGGGACAAAGCCAGGAGTGCAGTTTCCAGGCTCTTGGCTTCACATGGAAAGGTGCTGGCTCAGGTGGTAAATGGCCATCAACTGTGAATAGCTGTGGATAGTTGGCCGTCAGCTGTAACCAGTGAGCCATTGGTCACTAATATAACTGTCGTGGCTTCGCTAGCAGCAAATGGGGGCTAGCAAGAAGATGGTGGCTGAGCTAGCAATAGCAGATTGTAGAGAGGTGGATGTTGCCAGTGAGAATATAGTGGTATGACTCCCCTATCTATGGCTCTGTGGGTGTTCCTTTTTGGTCTCACCATGTCCTGCGTTCTTATGTGAGAAGCAGGAGCTGAGACCCTGCATGCCACCCTGCATGACAGTAAGGTAATTTCTCAGGTTGTCTGGCAACTCTGGCTTTACCGTATTAACCCACCATTAAAAGATGATTGGGCATCCTACTCCACAGTACACTAGGTAGCCAGGGGCACCTCTTGGGTTTCTTAGCATAAATTTGGCTCCAGCAAAGAGTAAGGCTGATGTTAGCACCATCTCTTTCCTACTGCCATTGGCTTCCTAGAGAAAAGCTACACAGCTGAACTCTCACAAGAAGTCAATGAAAATAATTTCAGTTCCAATCTCCACAGAAATACCTTGTCACAATGCTTTATATTGTTCTCACTGGTACCCTATGCAGGTCACAAATTATTCGCCAAGTTAATAATGACCATGTTGCAATATTAACTAAACATTTACTAGTCAACTACAATATGTTGAATGTTATGTTAAGTGTTGTCAATACAGTCCCTCCTCATCCGCGGGTTCTGCATTTGTGGATTCAACCAATCTTGGACCAAAAACATTCAAAAGAAAAGTTACATTTTTGCTGATGTGTAACCTGTACCTAGGCCTACAATGGTTGTGTCTGTACTGAACCTGTACAGACTTTTTTCTTGTAATTATTTCCTAAAAAGTACAGAATAACAACAATTTATATAACATTTACATTGTATTAGGTATTATAAGAATTTTAGAGATAATTTAAAGTACACAGGAGGATGTGCAAGGTTATATGCAAATACTATGCTGCCATTTTACATTAGGGACTTGAGCATCTTCGGATTTTGTTATCCTCGGGTTGGGGGTGGGATCCTAGAACCAATACCCTGTGGATACGGAGGGAGGAATCTGTTATTTTAGTTAATCCTCACACCTGTTACTATCTCTATTTTCCAGTTGTGGTTAATTGAGTGCTGACTTTTAGCACACAGGTTTCACATTCCGGACTATGACCCTCCAAGGTCAATGCTATTCTATTTTTTCCCACATCACCGTGCTCCCTTACGCATCCCCAGAAATGCACTACCAGCTCCCTGGCCTCTTTCTAAGGCCCTCCTTAAGTGGCACCTGCATTGAGAGGCCTGTCCCCGAGCAGCACACCTGACTTCTCCCCTGCCTCAACTTGCTCCCTAAATTGACTTCCTCATGTTGTTGGATGGGTCTCTCAGTAAACTGAGCTCCTTGAGGGAGTGAGGAAGGGAGTGGATTGGGCCCTCGCCTCCATTATGCTTTCCACTTCTCCCTGTACACATCCTGTTTTCTCAATCAACTAAAGAATTGGTCTACTGAGTTCAACTGGCAAGGACTGCTTCCCCCACCCCCCTTCTCAGTCTGAGGAAGTTTTCAGGGGAAGATAGTATCTTACTAGCATTTAGGAGGTCTTTGATTTCTTCAAGGAGCCCAGAGGGCTTTTGCACCCCCCATCCCAACCCCTTTAGAACTAAATATTCCTAGGCTCAGTGCCTCAGGCCCGCTCTCATTTTAATGATCATATTTACCAGGTAGGAGGCAATTTCCTTAAAGTTGCTAAAAGTTCTGCTCTGTCAAAGATAAGTGTCTCCCAACTGAGTCTTTTTGTTTGGATTTTGCCCTAGGCCTCTCCCTCTGCCTTCTTTGTTAGTCCACAGAAAGCCAGAGAGGATGTTAAAAGATTCACTTCACTAATTCATAGCGAATTAGGAAGCTTTGTTTTCAGCCTGACTGGATGATTGCATTGGCAGTAGATTTGGAACCTTGGCCACTTGCACTCCAGGGAATTAAAAATAAATAAATAAATAAAAATCCTTGAATTGGTTAGAAAACAGAATTTTTAAAATAATGGTGGGAACAGCTCCCAATTTGGGCACAGCTGGTTGCAATGGTAATCCATTATGCTTTATTATTTGAACAAATGCTCACTTTCTATTGTGTAGCTTTGGGCTGAGCCCCCATATCTTTTGAGAGTTTTCTTCACATCTAACTCTTCTTTGTTTTAATCTGCACACGGAAGCTGATCTATAGTACATAAATGGGAAGGGACATTATCTTCTTTCTTTGGTAAACTGGCTTTTCTCCAAGTTTGAATTTTGGTCTAATGATTATTTTTCCTTCCTCAGGATGCTGTTTCATGCGGAACTTTGTTATAAAGAGGTGATGCTCATAGTTAACTGTGACTGGCAGGTTTCTAAGGTAGGAACCCCCCAGGTTGTTGCAGTTCAGAGAAGGTGCTTTTGACTTCCAGCACAATGTTAATTAGTTTGGCTGTGGGCTATATTTAAAAAAGAATCTCTTAAGCACTGCAAACGTTTTGCTCTCAGGGGAAATTAAAGCTCTCAGATGGTGAGGCAAGAGGTGTGCTTGTTCTTTGCTTTTCGTTGTAGGAAACCTAGCTTTAACCTGAATGTGTTAGTACCCTACCTTTTGAATAAGGTGATCCATAGCTTCCAAAAGGTTATTTTATCAAGTGTGATTTTAATTTGATTTTCCTTTTTAAATTAAATTTATTGGGGTGACAATGGTTAGTAGAATTACATAGATTTCAGGTGCACAATTCTATAATACATCATCTATATATCACATTGTGTGTTCACCACCCAGAGTCAGTTCTCCTTATCACCATATGTTTGACCCCATTTACTCTCTTCTACCACACCCCCCTCCCCTTTACCCTCTGGTAACCACTAGACTATTGTCTGTGTTTATAAGTTTCTTTGATTTTAATTTGATTTTCATGACCTCAAGTTGAGCTGCAAGCTTAAACCAACCAACCAACCAACCAACAAACCCCGAAACTCTGGCAAATTTATGGTTTGAATTCTTTTACCTGGTGCAATGTTGAGAGAGTAGCTGTCTATTTCCAGATCAAGTTGTTGAGCTGCAGCAGAACGAAAATCCTCCAAGACCCGGTGCACAGCCTTAGTGAGGTTGTAGGGCACTGACTTAGCAAACCTCATTTTGCTATTCACGATCACACTCCCATTTCTGAAGTTAAGTATTTCAAGTTGCTTAAATCCTGTAAGATTGGATCGTAAATATGGAACCAGCTGCAAAATAAAACATGGTTTACTTTTAACTGTGTTCTAAGCACTCAACTGTCGCTAATTCCATTTATACTCACTTTTCATTATCTGAGGTATAAATTCCAGTGCCTTTTTATTTATTTATTTATTTGTGTATTTGGATTTAATGTGAGATGAGAACACCATTATTTAATGATCTGTTTGCAGTGATTACATCCCCCTATTTCCATATTTCTATTTGTGTATTGAGATGGATGGGCAGTGGTTATCTTCATGATAAATTGTGAGAAGAGAGGATTCAAAAAATCCAGTCCAATGCTATCAGCAAAGCAGCAATGCCAGTTTCAGTTTTTGTTTTTAAATCCAAGTAAATAAAAACATGTTCCAAAGTGAGCCCAGGAGCCGACTGAGCCCTCTGCCTGTGTAATTGGAAATCTGTTTGGAAGTAACTAATTTGAAATGACCTACTAAAATAAACAACAGCTTAAACATCAGCTTGTCTGTTTATGCAGGCAATGTTTCACAGTCAACACAAAAGCAGTGGTATGGAAAGAGCAGGGAACTGGCAGTCAGTCCTGGAACTGTCCCTAAGCACCGTATCGTTTCCCCAAAAATAAGACCTACCTGGACAATCAGCTCTAATGTGTCTTTTGGAGCAAAAGTTAATATAAGACCCGGTCTTATTTTACTATAATATGAGACCGGGTCTTACAATAATATAGTATAATATAATATAATATAATATAATAATACAATATAAGACCGAGTCTTATATTAATGTTTGCTCCAAAAGACACGTTAGAGCTGATTGTCCAGCTAGATCTTATTTTCGGGGAAAAACGGTAGCTGTGTGACCTTTACTGACCTCCTTAACCACTGTGTTGTACCTCAGTGCCCTTATCTGAACTGTGAGGGACAAGAAAAAGTGGTTCCCTAAGGACCTTTTCCGAACTACAGTTTAATCTGAAAAGTATGCCCCACGGCACTGGGCTTCAGGTTACCACACCTGCCTCTTTTGAGCCATAGCCATCCTTGAGATCACTTTTCAGAAATGTTTAAAAATCAGCAATGTCCGCCTTGTTCCTGGCCCTGAAAGTGAGCCCATCGTTCATGAACTGACGAGCCTAGGAAGCACTCAAATGCAAGCTGCAATCTCCCAGGCTTGGCCCAGACCTGCTTTATCTTTTTCCCTCTCCCCGCCTTTCCAGAATTTTGACTCTGATCTCGACCCACATTCTGGTCCTGCCTCCCGCCCTCAAGATTATTGTGAAAATAAAGTGAAATTTTTTACAAAGTGTAGAACTTCTTTTTTCCAATCTGTTCTCTGCTGATTTCTCCTACTTACTTTGGGCTCATTCTTTGTGTCTTAGCATTGCTTTGGACTTTGATGGGAATTCCCTGTCTTCACCTACGGTGCAGACAACTAGCTGCTCCCTTTTTCCAAATTCATTCTCCTCTTTTTCACAGGAAGCCGACTGCCTAGCTAGAGACCACGTTCCCCAGCCTCCCTTGTAGCAAGGTGTGGCCAGGTGACTAGTTCTCACCAATGGAATATGAGTGTAAGAGATGTGGGCAACTTTGGTGTGACTTGCATAGGAAATTACTTGCTCTGGGCTTTCTGTCTTTCCCCTTCTTACTACTGAAAGCAGGATGTACCAGTGACCTAGCTTTGACTGTGTGAATGAAGAAACACCCTTGGGGTTGGCAGAGTTACTGATGGAAGGAACATGGATCCCTGATGACACTGTAGAGCAGATCTGTCTGACTCACTAAGTGACAGACAAATAAAGTTGTATCTTATTTAAGTTACTATATTCTTAATCTCTTCATTATGGTAGCTTAGCATGTATTCTAATTACACACATGGCCTAGGTGCAGTGGGTCTCTGTTTCCTGAAATTGTCTCAATTATCTACTCTCCTCATTGTGGGTGGTGGGGGTGTTAGATTGCACAAAGGCTTCCTTTAAAGTTCACTTGAAGTATTAGTTTTTATATAGTTTTAATTTGCATAATGATTTAACTTATATGAAGCTTACAAATATTTTTCCTGTTATTTTCAGAAGTTCTGCAACCTTTATGATTCTCATATTGGCCCTGACTGTGTAGAGTTCCCACATGATTCAGCATTTCTTATTGGATATGGATTTCTTATCGTACATGTAGAAACAAAACAAACCTGTGAGTTTTGGGGGTGTTTTATAATCAAAGACATACTATCATGATAATCTTCTCACTTTCTTTGTTAGAGATCAGGAATAATAAGCCATTTAGACATTTTTTAGTTTTACAAGAATGTAAGAGGAACTGAAAAAAGAATCTTTACACTTGAGCTTTTGGCCTCATCTGTGCTGGACCTTTCTAGCTTTGAGCCCTTTCATCAGATGGCTGGAAAACAGCTTATGGCATTATAACTTAGGAACAGTCTGCTCATATTACTTTTAAATCCTAAGTTCAGTACTCAAGGGGCTATATATTATTCCTGGGAAAACTAAACTTGGAAGAACTGGTCTTGGATGAAAAGACCATAAGAATAAGTTTGTTCCCACTAGGCTGGGCAGCGATGTCTGCCTCGTATGTCCACCACAGAACTTACTTGCCTATTGGACCTGAATCCATCTCAACACTCTAGCTGAATGCCTTCAGCAACAGCCATCTCAGAGGCTTGTCTCTTCCAACCTGAATTGCTCAAGGAAGCCAGTGATTATATTATAAAGTAATAACAAAAAAAGAAGAGACACGCAGAGAATTAATTGTAAGCAGTGCCCACTCACCAGCTGTGTGAATCGGTGTTCCAGAGCTTGGTACTCCAGAGAGCTCTTGTTGAACAGGTCATTGGAGAAGGGCATGTTAGCAACACGCAGACTGAAGAACACCACCAGCTCGTGGCCCTTGGTGGCGATGGTCCTAGAGCTAGTGGTGATATACTGTAAAGCTGGGACAGGAGTGGTATTCTCCAAGAAGTGGTCTGGGATGGAAGCATATTCTCTGAACCCTGGTACCTCAAAGGAGGTGGGAATGTTAGATAGATCCC
This sequence comes from Rhinolophus sinicus, assembly GCF_036562045.2. Taxonomy (NCBI): domain Eukaryota; kingdom Metazoa; phylum Chordata; class Mammalia; order Chiroptera; family Rhinolophidae; genus Rhinolophus; species Rhinolophus sinicus. Next base: position 113,525,930 of record NC_133755.1, read on the forward strand.
TTCCATCTAAGTCTCTGACTATATCTTGGCTGCTTGTACTCAACCTGCTGTCTTCTGAAGATGCAGACAAATGTGACATTTCCAGAGCTGACTGGCTGATGGCAGAATAATCATTGGTGGGGCTGGTTAGACCTGGGATTAGTACAGTCTGGTCAATGGACATTATGTTTGTGGCACTTTGATCAGTCAGAGAGAAGATGCTTGATGCAGTGAAGAAAGGTGAAGTTTCTGACAGGGTGTTCGAGGCTCTAGCAGGTGGAGATAAAGAACTGTCCGTGGAGAAAGCTCCTGAGACCAATTCATTACGTCCAAGCATTCCCCCAAAGAATAGAAAGAGAAAAAAATCCAAAGTTAAACTTAACTTAAAAAAAAGTAACATTTACATTGATTATTTTAATGTCATATTTTAAAAACAAGAAGTTTGTACCGAAAGAGCAGGCAGACCTGTGTCCAAACCGGAGACAGAAGGTAGACACTGTACCCATTTTATTCAGTCCCAAAACTTCCAGATATGTGAAACTAAAAGATTACAGTTTACCTAGAATTTCTGGAATTACTGCCCAGCCAGACATAGCACATCTAGGAACCAGTTGGTAAAACCTGACTAGGTCATCAGGTGGTGCCAAACCACTGATGGCATTGGAATAGATTTGGGTCTCGTATTCCCACCTAGAACTCCCAGCCAGCTAGCTATATGGTTTTGGCCCAGAAATTTTATTCACCTTCCAATCATGCATGCCTGCAATTTTTTTTTTTTTGCAATTGGATTTTTAAATTTTTTTGGAATCCCAGTTACTATATTTTGGTAGTTTTACTAATTAAAATTTAAATTGTGCCTTTCCAAAACTGGATAATCTGACTGAATAACTTGTCAATTTGCAAAATGGTATTGAGAGAATAAAGATGAGGGTTGCCTATATAACTTGAACTTTACATTGACCATACAACTTGCTAAATATTTGATAATGTTTAAAAGTCTTATCCCTTACAGGGTTATACTTTCACAATTTCTATCACCATTTGGCATTGCTTTCTTGGATAAGTACACAATGAACTATTGAAGTCCATTCTCATTTTGATGCAAAATTAAAATCAATAAGCATTTAAGAAAGTGGTTATATGAAACTATCAGATAAAGAGATTGGTGTGTTATTAAAATATTCCTATAAAACTAAATATAGAGCCAGTGACAATATCTAAGGCATTAGAAAGCTCAAAACAGGGTGCTTCCTGTGATTGCTTCAGTGGCATTTTGGCAAATATATGGGAAAGCTGTACTGAAATCTAAATGCTAAGCATGATGAATGAACTGTCTGGATGCAGATATAATCTTTGGACTCTCAGTCAGCTAATTTACTAGAGTGCAATCACCCAAACTGAAATTCCAAGTGATAAACAGCTCTGAAAGGTGGAATCATATTAGTTTTATTAGTTTCTTAGTTTCTGCCTGTTGGTGAATAGTACCCGGATTTCAGAGAAGCACCCTTTTTCTCTCACCTGGGGAGGATGCCGAGGTGTGTCTACCCATAATTCCTTCAACTGTCAGAAATGATATTTCCTAACATCCAAGATCTCTCTGGATATATACTTGTAGTTTTATTCAAATCTCCATTGCCATGGCCTGAATGTTTGTATCATCCCCAAATTCATATGTTGAAACTCTAATCCATTGGGACAGTATCTGGAGGTGGAGTCTTTGGGAGGTAATTAGGTCATAAGGGTGGAGCTCTCATTAGTGGGATTAGTGCCTTTATAAGAAGAAACAAGAGAGGTGATCTCTCCTCTTCCTTTCCTACCCCTCCCCTCATCTCCCCTTCTCTCTCTCTCTTTCATCCTTCCTTCCTCCCTCCCTCCCTCCCTCCCTCCCTCCCTCCCCCCCTCTTTCTCCCCCCGCCATGTGAGGGTACAGCAAGAAGTCATCTGTCTGCAAAACAGAGAGAGGGCCTTCACCAGGAACCAAATTAGCCAGCAACTGGTCTCAGACTTCCCAGCCTCAGAACCATAAGAAGTAAATTTCTGTTGTTTAAGCCACCCAGTCTATGCTATTTTGTTATGGAAAGGTGTGGGATGAGTAAACTGAAAGGCTTCAAGTGCTATCAGTGACTGGATTTGACTTCTTTGTGCGATGGGGAAATACATATGTATCTGTGTTCCTGTGATGTGATCTCTGTGCTCCCCAGATGATAAAGGTCTGGGAGGAAGCACAATGACAGATGTTTTGCTCCTGGGCCAGCATCTCATTACTCACACCTTTTCCACTATATAGACTTTAGCCAGATTAAAATAGTCTGCCGTATTAGGTCATCAAACAATAAAACTGGAGTTCTACCTCTTTTGTTTTGTGGCATCTTAACATTAATCATTCACATTCGCAATAGACCTATTGAAGTTATTACACTGATAAGAATAGTTGGATATTTAAATGTAAGGTTGCTGGATAAAATACAAGATTCTCATTGGAATATACTAAAAAAATAATTGCTGTTTATCTGAAATTCAAAGTTAACTGGGTACCTTGTATTTTTCTTTGCTAAATCTAGCAGCTCTATTTAAATGTGATTTGAAAAGACTCCTACTCTTTCTTGCCTTGATATTGAAACTACTAAGACCATATTCCTCTGAAATAAAAATGTCCAAAACTCACCACTACTTATAAATATGTTTTAAATAAGTTTTCATCAGATTCATATGTAGAAATTAGACATGGCAATGGCACAGGTCATTCAAACATTAAGTTTTTCACACTACAATGAAACAAAAGCCAAGGTCATTTATTTCATCGTGAGGTGTGCAAAGTAAACAGACTCAAAATAACTTGCCTTTATAGCTGTTGTGTTTGAGTGTGTGAGGTATGTTTATATGTATGCATGGTGGGGATGCTGGTTAGAAGCCGAGCTGCTGGTTGTAGAGTAAAAGCCTATTTTGGTCACTTTCTGGTCAGGAGACCTGTCAAAAAGCAAAGACCACAGATGAAATGGTCCAAACCAAAGTAGATGAACTCAGGTCTAGCTAAAGTCCAAAGTCAAAGTGATAAAAGCTAGTAATGGGTGAAGATAGGCTAAGTGGGGCCAGACAGAAACCCCACTAGTAGCCAGAGGGAGGCCAAGTAGAAGACGAGGAAGATGTGAGGGGCAGTGCAGATGAAAGACTATTTTCAGTGCTGCTAGAAAGGGTCACATATATACAGAGACACTAAATCATGAACATCAAGTGGTCACCTATTTTATGGTTAAAAATCTAAAAAGATTCTATAATCTCATTTAGATCTTCAAGTGGCATGATCAGCAAGTTCTTAATTCTATAGCAAAGAAATCCACTCTTAACAAGAAAGTTATTATCTTCTTTTTTGGCATATTATAGAGATGAAACATAAGTGTTTATTATTCATTCATTCAACAGATAGATATTGATAGCTTAGAATGTGCCAGGCACTGTTCCAGGTGTTAGGATAAATCAGTGAATAAAACAGATAAAAGTTTCTGACCCCAAGGAGCTTACCATCTAATGTAATAAGATGGAAAATAAACAAAATAAACATAGGGAGATATATAGTATACCAGATGGTGATAAGTGCTATGGAAGTAAAATGAAGCTGGAAAATGGTTGGAAATACTGGATTTGCAATTTTATATAGGGTGGTCCCTGAGTATATATTTGAGCAAGACCTGAAGATGGTGAGAGAGTGTAGCCATGCAGAAAATGTAAATGAAAAAGCTAAAGAAGGATATTTTTCATGTTCTAGGAACAGCTATCTGGGAAAGCAGCAGAGCTACAATGGAGTTCTATACTATCAATCAAGTGTGAGAATGACGAAAGATATTTTCAAACACAAAGTCTCAAAAAATTCCTCCCAGGCACCCTTTCTTAGAATGTGTTTACTTAAAATAATGGGGTAAACCAAGAAATAGGAGGAAATGGGTTACTGAAAATAAGTTAGGGAAATCCCCAGAAATATGGTGAAGGGGTATCATCAGCAAGATAGGTAACCCAGGTGTAAAAGGCGACCAATTAAGATTAGATTAGTTTCAAGACACAGGTATGCGGAATGCTTGTATCACCAAGCCCTCTGCCATTGTACCAAAATTTTAACTTGACAAAACTGCTGAAGGATGTGCTCTACAAAACAAGAGAGTAAGCCCAGAGAGAGAAGGCCTGAGATCTAGGGATCAGGGAATCCAACTAAGGAGAAAGGCCAAGGAAATTCTCAGGATGATAACAAAGGGAAATGCCAGGTGACAGCTGTTCCAAAGGCCTAGAGAGTGGTAGTCCAGAGAGAAAGAGAAAGAGGTGTCTGCAAACTGGAAGTGGTAAGTTACTTGATGTAGAAAATTATACTGGAAATTTTAATGGAAAATTTGGGAAGAATTGGCATTAAGTACGATGAAAACTAAGCAAATGAAAAAATATCAAAGAAAACATTAACTCCTGGAAAACAGAAAGGAAACAGAGCAAATAGTTCAGCTTAATATACAGACAGTGTCAAAAAAGTGTATGCACATTTTAAGAAAGCAGGAAACTGAATTAAAATTGTAATAATATATTCCAATAACAAAAGATAAATACAAATCATGTATATACTTTTTTTTTTGCATCCCTGGTATAATGTAAACACTGAATATTGATTTAATAATAGTTATCACCATATTGAGAGCGGATAGTATTGTAAGAAACTTAAATTCTTATTTACAATAATAGAAAGTCAATAAATGATATAGAAAATTGATGACTCAAAAGTTATTTTTTTTTTTAATTTTTCAACTTTTTAAAATTTATTTTAAGTGTGTTTTTCTAGGACCCATCAGCTCTATGTCAAGTAATTGTTTCAATCTAGTTGTGGAGGGCGCAGCTCACAGTGGCCCATGTGGGGATCAAACCGACAACCTTCTTGTTAGGAGCACCGCTCTCTAACCAACTGAGCTAACCAGGGGTCCCTGAAGTTATATATTATTTAAAAATATAGGAAGAACAAATGCCAGAAGAAATTGCTAATGGGGTTAAAAGGCACTACTTTTGGTAAGTGGGACTACACAGTGGGGAGGTATGAGATAGCAAAACGCTGTATTTGTTAGAACACTTTAATATGATTTAACTTTCAAAAAAATTAAACTTCATTTTGAGACAATTTTATATTCCAATGCAGTTTTAAGAACTAATAGAGAGTGGCATCAGTAAAAATGTCAGAGGAAGAACCTCCAAAAGTCAAGTTATCCTTCACATCTGAAAGTTACAGGTACCTAGTAAGTAGCTCTGATATACTAAGAAATACACGTTTGGTCTCTGGCTCCAGTTCCTGACACAGAGCTCCTAAATTTCTGACCCTTGGGCAGCAGCTGGGAAAGTGTGCTATCAAACCCATTCCAGGGGGAAGCTGGGAGCTGTGCATTTTTGATTGCTGCCGTGTTGAGCCTTGCTGGATAGCCATAGAAAGTACTTGTATTCCCATGTAAAACTGCCTCTTTGTTTTCTGTGGTTCCAGGGGACTTGTGAATGCTGAGCTGTGGGATTTGGAGCCACTCCTTCAGATGGCAGCCATAGAAGTTGGGAACCCTCAACTTATAGTTGGTTGATCAGAAGTGTAAGTGACAGCCTGGGACTTGTGACTGCCAGGGGTGGGGGCAGCTTTGTGGCACTGAGCCCTGTACCTGTGAGGTTTGCGCCAATTCCAGGTACTGTCATAACCAAATTGTAGGACACCCAGTTGGTGTCTGGAGAATTGATTGATGTGGGAAAAAACCCTGCACATGTCATATCAGAAGTGTTGGGAATAGAGAAAGAATTTTCCTCTTAGTAGCCAACCCCTCAGGAGCTTTGGGACCCACGAACCCTTTTGAAACAATGATCTGATGATATATTCCAGCCAACTAAAAGATAAATCAAAGCAGAAGACTCAGGAATGTAGAAGCAGTGGTAGAAGCTTTTAGAGTGAGCCCTAAATCCATTGAAATACAGAAATCAGTCCAAGAAGCAGAAGAGGTTGTGGTTGCAGAACCAATTTTAAATTTATAAACCTTGACAGTGGTAAAATACTCACCTAATTACCAAAGCTTGGGGTGTGGGAGAGTGAAGATGCTGGATTATGAGTGTTCTGATAATTTTATCTTTCATAGCAGTACATCAAAAATGCTGCCTAATGTTGATACATATAGTGTAAATGATAATGACTCCACATTAATATTTTAGGTAATCTTTCTTCTTAGCCTTTAGGGATCTTTTAAGAATGAATATCTCATGATGTAAGGAAACATTTGCCTGAAAATCAGAAATTTCTTGAGTGTCATTTCAGTTGCTTTTTCTTCTGTTAAAAATCAAGTGAAATTAAATGGAGTCCATTTTATTAAAATGGCTGCATAGAAAAATTCTGTACTTGTGAAACTACTTCTATTTAGCCTATCTTTTAAAAGGTATTGAGAGGACGGCTGGGTGGCTCAGTTGGTTAGAGCGCAGTGCTCCTAACACCAATGTTGCTGGTTTGATTCCCACATGGGCCAGTGAGCTGTGCCCTCCACAACTAGAATGAAAACAACCACTTGACTTGGAGCTGATGGGTCCTGGAAAAACACACTGTTCCTCAATATTCCCCAATAAAAATTAAGACAAAACAAAACAAAACTTAAAAATAAATGTATTGAGAGATATCTGGAATGATAGGTACCATTTAGTTATTTTTAAGTAGCAAAATTTTAGCAACATTAATTTCCTGTTTTTGGGTTTGTTTTTTTTTGTGTAATATTCTTCATCCTTTAACATTTTAAATGATGAGCATATATCATTTAAAAAATAATAGTAATTACTATTTTTTAAAAGCCTGTTTAGTCCCGCAACATAAATGTACATTTTTTAAGGGAGTGAAGTTTGAGGTTGCTGAAATTTCCAATGTTATCTCGTCTCCATAAAATACATAAATACATATTACATAAATGTACATTTACATAAATATACATTTTAAGGAGTTTCTCTCATAGGTGTTATTTTTAGATTTTTATAAACTTCAGATAGAAATAGCTCCTTGGTTATCTGGGGTAAATGGAAAATTTCAAATATATCGACATATTAACTAAAAGTCTTAAGCAGAGCCACCACAGAAGAATCAAAATATTTCAGTAGCAAATCTTTATTATTATTAACAACATTAAAATAACATATGGATTAAAACTGAACCTGGTGAGAAACTTAATTCCTAAACCCTGGAGCTTTCTTACTATTTTAATTAGGTGTTTCAATAAGATTATAGCCTCGAAATCTAGTCTTAGAATCTTCAGAGGCTAGATTGAGGATGGAATGGGAAGAAACTAATATTTATTTGGCACCTGTTAGGTTCTAGGTACTATACAAGGGACATGTAAAAGATTCTCCATTTACTTTAAGCCATCTTATAACCTTCCAACTGATTATACATTCTGCACTTGCTACTCGATGTGAATTATTGGAGTCTTTGAAGTATCTGTCTAATTATGTCTTCTTAAGTGGATAATTCAAAGGGGCAGCCCAAGGCTACAAAGATAAAAGTGTCCTCTCAACCAGTGGTCATCTGTGGAATGAAATATGCATGTCTATGTATTCTAACATGAGACATTTCTCTCCTCAAATCATAAATCAAAGGCACATTTTTTTTCCAGTCTAGCATATTATGCTTTTCCTTCATAAACAAAAATGCTAAATCTATGAAATCTTATTTGACTTAATCCCTGCCTCGTGTTATATAAAAACTACAGAGCTCAGAGCCACAATACCATGATTATTTTCTCTTCATTGTAACACGATCTTAATGGCATTCAATTTAGAATCAACCCTACAGAGGAAATGGTGAGAATGCATTTGGAAAAAGAGCCTCGTGGATATTATTCCCTGGCTTGTTGGTGGCCTTAATGAATTGTTGTTGTCATCTCCGAAGAAATAAACATTTTGGGATGAATGAGGTTATTGTGACATGGATTTGACCTGCAGTGATGTAACTTTTAATAGCATGGCCATAATTCAATTCTGAACGGCTTCTGAATTATTTATTCCAAGACTATTGAAAAGGTTGTGTTTTTCCAGCTTTGACTTGCAAAGTGAAATAATCAATATATTTTTCTCTCTATTAATAACTTCATATGTATCTGATGAAATAATAAAGATTAAGATTGCATAAAATGTGAAATTGGGACTGTGTAAGGCACACAAAACATTACATAATATGGTAGCCTCCAGTATGGTCATTGATGAGCCTGACTTCCTATTATTCATGTCCCTGTATAGTCCCCTCCCATATTGATAGGGCTGACTTCCGTGGAATGCTATGGAAGTGATGATGTATGTTTGGAGACTAGATCATACAAGATATTACTTCTATCACCTTGCTCTCTTGAATAAATTGTTCTGGAAGGAATCATCTGCCATATTGTGAGGATACTCAAGCAGCCATGTGGAAAGGCCCATATGAGGAAGTACTGAGGCCTTGTAATCAGTTTGCCAGATATGTGAGTAAGTCACCTTGGAAGTAAATCCGTACTCCCGTCAAGGACTGTAGTCTTGGCTGACATTTTTTTTTTTTTAAACTTTTATTTATTTTAAGTGTGTTTTTCCAGGGCCCATCAGCTCCAAGTCAAGTAGTTGTTTCGATCTAGTTGTGGAAGGCACAGCTCACACTGGTCCATGCCGGGATGGAACCAGCGACCCTGGTGTTATGAGCATTGGCTCCAATCAACTGAGCTACCGGCTCCTCCTCAGTTGACATCTTGACTGCAACCTCACGAGAGACTCTGAGCCTGTATCACCCAACTAAGTCATTCCTAGATTTCTAACCTACAGAAACTGGGAGAGATAATAAATGTTTATTGTTGATTTCAGCCACTAAGTTGTAGAGTCATTTATATGCAGCAATAGACACCTATACACATAGAAACTCTTAAAGGCCTGGAGTCTCTGACTCTGGCTTTTATCAGAACATCACAAAGAATCTGGCTTTTGGTTTAGGATAGTATTTTAAAACATATTTCCCTTATTTTATGGGAATGCATGATAAGTTACAGAAAATATGCTGAAAGGTTGTATCAGTATTCTGATCTGTGATAGGGACATTAAATGCCAGTCTATTTACAGGGAAGCTTTTAGAACAAAATGTGTGTTTGTATTTATGGTAGGAAGAAGGGAAAGAGTGACTAGAAAGAAGGACAGAGACACAGACATAGATTACAAGTTCAGGAATATGGTTTCTAATATTGGTTTTGCCACTCTGAATTGCATTTACGTAACCTAGTTTGCAATAGGTGATCTCCATGCCAAGTATTTCCAGCCCAACCAACCCAGCACCCCCTTTTTCTAACAAATATTTTGTAATGTCCCTTTTATGATCCCGAAATGAGCTTAATCAAGAATATAATCAAGCTAAAACACACTTTCAATGAATTCAATGCAGTGTTCAAATTGTAACATAAAGGATAAATAAAAACAATTCATAACATATGTATTTCAAAAGGCATTACAATACCATAAGACATAATAAAGCAGATGATTGTACTTATATGTAAATATCTATAAATACACTCTTTCATTGCTGGCGTTTTTTTGTTTTTTGGTTTTTTTTTTTTGTCTCTAAAATATTCTTCAAGCCAGGAGAAAAGCCAGTGTTGAGAAAAATACCACGAAACACACAGTACTTCCCAAACACAGACAGGGGCAAGGAATAGAATGAAGAAATGTGGGTTATATAATAAAAATATTCCACACTTCCATCTTTTGGTGAAAAGTACATCAAAACACTTCTTTAAAAACTCTACCAAGAAGACATACATTATTCCGGGCATATTTTATTGTGGCTTTCTTTTCCTTGTGCTCGTTTTAAAATTTTTCACATATATCTACTAACAGCCCTTTGAGGAAGGCAAGATAGGTGTTAACCCCATCTACAGATAAAGAATCTGAGACCCAGGAAACTTAAAAGTCCTTCTCAAAATTGACTAATGGCGGGTTCAGCACTAAAGCTCAACTTTCTTAACATACCCATTTTACATCCACAAAAAAGCCAAAAGTTGTTGATGTTTTCCTCTTTGCCAGGGCTTCATTCATTCATTCATTCATTTATTCATGTGTGCATGCTTGCATTCATTGAACAAAAATTACTGTCTACTATCTGCCAGGCACTTGTAAGGCACTGGGGCATCAGCAATGAACGAAATAAATACACTTCCTGCTTCAGGTATCTATAATAGCTGAAAATACTGCAATAGCAATAACTCCAAGTCATTGAGCACCTTCCATGTATGGTATCATACCTAAAGGTCACATACAAGTTACAAGGTACTGTCACCTCCAACGTGCAGATAAAGAAACTAAGGCATGGAAAGATTAATAAACTCTTAACCTTATCTGTGATAAGGTACTTAATTAAGCTGTATACTTAATGTGGCAATATACCCATGGTCTCAAAGAACAGCAGGAAGCTTAGTAAGGTGCTAGATCTAATATGTGTTGTAAGGAATGGGGTGGGTGGGAACATTCGGTAAAGTGGCACTGCTGAACCCTTGTGAGTGACATGCTACTTACAGCACAGAACAAGGATCCTGCCAGTCAGGGTCACGCAGGTTTACCAACATGTGATGTAAAATAAAAAGGTCAGCTTTTTGCCTTTCAATAATGAATCTCTAAACCACTGAAATCCTATTTTCCAGGTGGTGTAACTGTCTTCAAGTGCTGGGAGAGGGAGGTGTACGGACAGTGATGCCCCTCTCCAGTGTGGTTAGGGAGAGTCCAGGGGCTGAGATTTGTGCAATCTCTAAGCCAGAAGTTCAGGGAAACTGTTTTACAATGAAAACACAGACTGTAGAAATTTTGAGTTAAGGAAAATGACATCAAGAACCTTTTAACAGTTGTGAGTCTGTTTATAGTCCTCATAAAATTTCACAATAAAAGAGCAATTGAATTTATGAGCAATAAACTTTTTCTCAGAACATCAACTCCCCCTGTTAAACCCCAGGTCTTGATGTGGCTAGTGCTGAAATTCATGAGCTGAATGTAGATTCAAAGACTAAGAGTCAACGTACTTGTGAGGAGCAAAGGCAGGTTAGATCACATGTGACGAATGGGAATCTGATGTGACACTGGCGGAGAAGCTACTCAGTTTCAACCTGAAGAGTAGGTCTCTCGAACCATGCCTCAGTATTCAAGCAAGGTAGTTTCAAACACAGTCATACACTTATGGGATGGTGAATTTTTAAAGAGATCTAACACCAAATGAACAAATCTGAAGGACACATTGGATTCATGAATACTAAAAAGAGAACAAAATATATTAGGTATGTGTAAGGTTAACTCATTCTGAGTTAATATTATATATCAAACCTTATGAAACATTTTTCCAGAAAGATTTAAACATGAGTAGCAAGGTTATCAAGAAGAAAAAATACATGCAAAGGCACAAAAGTGGAAGCGAGCAAGATACTCATATGATAGGGAGTAAAAGCAACATGACTTGGACAATGTCTGGATGTGAGTGGAGCAAGAAGTAAGAGTCTTGGGTGACTTATAGGTTTCTGTTTCATTGATGGTGGTTGTCTTCATTGTGATGGAATACAGGAGGAGAAGCCCAGTGTTTTTCCACTTATAATCTGGAAAATGGAGAAAATGGCCATTTTGTGCACCTATGGCATGATGTTAATTAAATAAAAAGGCATGTAAGAGCTTTGGAAATGTTAAAGCCCAAGTCTCAGTTATAGTTAGATCTATTATTGGGGAGTAGTGGTTTTCTAGGTGTGCCTGGAACCCCCAGCAGCATCAGAGGCCCTGGGAGTTGGTTAGAAATGCAGATTTGCCCCACCCAGACCTACTGAATCAGAAACTCTGGGGGAAGGGCCCAGCAATCTGTGTTTTAACAAGGCCTCCAGGAATTCTGATGCCTGGAAGCCTTTGAGAACACTGGTAGAGGAAGTGTTCCGCAATTTGTTTTGCCAAAATTGTACAGTGACTGAGGCACAGTGATGCAGCCCAGCCTAGACCTGTCCCTGAAGAGGATGTAGAAGGACATTGTTATTCCGCCCTCAAATCTGGTAGTTCCTACTTCATCCATAGATGCCTCTTTATTAGATTAAGTTGGTGCAAAAGTAATTGCGGTTTAAAAGGTTAAAAATAATTGTAAAAACCACAATTACTTTTGCACCAACCTAATATTTTACTGGTAAAGACTTGGGTCAAGAAGAGCTATATGAGCATTTATGTTTAATACCAAAGGCAAGGAAATTCAACTTTAGGCAGTAGCTTTGATCTCTGAGGAGTAAGAAATCCATACGTCAACCCATCGAAGTTTCTTTTGAAATGTTCTACCAGTTGACATTTAAAATGCTTTTTATGTCAATGAATGCCATTTGGGGAAAAAAATGACATTTTCAGGTGTATATCTGTAGATCTTCTTTAAAAAGCAAATCCATGTTAAAAAGCATGTTTGAATTTCTAGGATGTTGTCAATTCAAGCTGGTTAACATCTTTCTTTGCTTACTTCTTAATGGAATATAAATCCCCCATAGGAAGAGACTAGTATGATAGTTTTTAGTGTTTTTTGCCAAATTATGGTTGCAGGAAATATTTGTATTTCAGCCACTTAAAACAATCACTCCCTGCCTCAGTGCATTCTGAAAGTTGGTTCTGTAAGTACATATTTTGAGGACATTCCTAGACTATATCATATTCTGTCAGCTAGAGGGAATCATTATGGGTAAAGAAGGGAAAATGCAATAGACTGGTTCTAAATTTGTTTTTAAAAGACAGTTTAGAAGCATGCACTTTTGGGGGGGTACTTTAATAGTTCCTGTTGGAGCTATTCCAAACTCACATTTCTAAGCATTATTCATCCTCGAGTGATCTACAAAAAACACTTGCACTGCCTCTAGTGCATTCGATGCCTGGTTAATTTCATGCTCTTGGTATTGACGGTTGTACACAAAATATGATATTTAACCTGCTTTAATTTTACACAAGATTTTGAAAAAAATTGCAAGATTTATTAACAGTAATGAACTATATTTGTATAAATCATAGCCTAATCATATATTAACATTAAGTCATAAAAAAGATTCAATTCCAAAGGACATTATAGGTGGTGGTAGGGGGAGGATTAATGTATCCTGCAAGGTTGAACGCAGAGGAAATGTGAACGTTAAGAACAAAATCTGAATAATCCAGGCGGTGGTTTATTATTTACTATCTGAATAAAGAAAAGGTATTCAGACTCTCCTTACCTGCAGTGAAGAATGCTGAATCATTGTTTTCTTTTTGAGCAAATCAGCTCTTTTTATTTTAACATTCTAACCATGTGAGAAGATAAAATGTTACACTGATGAGGTTCACATTTTGCCTCTATGACCCTGCATCAACCATGGCACTTTAGAACTCCCACTGCCACCAAAAGAAAGGCTGGGAACATCCCCATATTTAAAACTCAGTGTCACCGTGATCACGAATGTCCATCCATTATCTATCGCCCATCCCTCCATCCATTTATCCATCCATTCATCTAGACAGAGTCCCTGGGGCAGAGGAAAACAAGGTAATGGTAAGAGTTAGTGTAAAAAGATGAGGGGGATTGCTTCAATTCAAGGCCGTTAAAATGGATAACCACATCAAGACGTCAGCACTCCATGGGAACGCTCCCAGATGACTATGCTGTTTATTACTGTATTGAAACTGATAGATTTGGACACAAGGAGATATTTTCATGGGAAAACAAGCAATTCTGTAGCAACTTTAAAATATCTTAGTACACAGGGAGAGAGTCTCCTGCATTTAATTAGGTGCAAACAATAAGGGAATAATTTTGAAGTACAATGACCTGTGTGTTTGTGGCTCTCACAATGGTGGGAATGAAGTGGTTGGAGAGCGGGAGGTTTTGGTTAATGCCGGCTGAGCAATGTTTCATGATGTTACTACAAATGCCATTCTGCTACTTGGTGATGGGACCCCTTATGAACTGGGCTCTGAGCTGATCCTGGGCTTGGTTTCCCTCAGTTATTGCTCGCCCTTCCTTCTGCTCTGTTTTAGGGAGGTGGGGTTGGGATGCCCATCACTGTCGGTTGCATTTCAAAGACATATATCATCCGGTTTCTGGCTGTGTATGGCCAATGTAGGCATTGCTGGGCAGGAGTAGGAAAAAGTGGGGGCTATTTCTCCTCTTCCTTGTGTACCTCAAGTCATTATTCTGGCAACTCTCTCTCCTGTGTGTCTCCTGTTCCCTCTGCTCAGGTGCTCCAGGATTCCAGAGTCTCCCCAGCTGAGCTGGCCCCTGGATTCTGGTAATGCCTCCTCTTTCTTTTGTCTCTCTAGGTGAGGGGCAGGAGCAGTGCCCACTCTTCCTACTCTCTGGGTAACCCCTCTCTCTTCTATTGGGCTTGTCGGCTCCTCCTCCACCTGAATAACACATTCCCTGCATTAAATGATCTTTCTTGGAAATAATAGTTTTAACCAGTATAAACTGCTTATGTACAACTGTTTTAACCTATAAAATTGGCAACCTAATGCTTGAAGCAGTTTCTGTGTTTTTTTTTTTTTTGTTTTTTTCTGGTTAGATTCTGACTGCTGTGGTTTAACTAAGGAAGGGAACCGTCCCACCAAAAAGAGACATTCAGATGCTGGCCCTGGAAGAGAGGATGCAGTGGCAGAGAGCACAGGGGCCCAGGACGCAGTGGTGGGCTGGGCGAGGAGGCGGGAGCAGCAGAACTGCCTGGCCAATCCAGGAAGTGTGCTCAGGCAGCACGCATTTTGCGGGTGGGACCAGATCAGAGATTACAATTTCAAATACACTGGCTGAGTCATTAAGGAAGAGAAAATAGAAAGCTGAACCCACTGAAAAGGATTTATATTTCAATGAATATGTGAAAATATTAATACATTTCTCATTCAAAATAATGCTTGAGTGATTTACAACAAATCATTCTGTCATCGTTATACATGCACCTGTCTATATTGTTTATGTTGTTATCTGGACTGTTTCACCCCTACTCCATTATTGAGCACCAGGCTGCTGGACAAAGATTCAAGAGCAGTTCTGCGCATAGAACAAGGTTTTAGCAAGATGTAGTTCTGTTTGTGCCATACCCATTGGATCCAGAGGCAAAAGGAAAAATGTGTGTCTCTGTATACACTTAATGAAATAGCCTCCCATATTATGAACCAAATAGAAAAAGGTAGTAAAAGCACTACGGTCAAAACTATGACCTCATGTTGTCCAAACTGCACCATGGCGACCCTCAGAAGCCTGCCTGCTGGGGTTACCAGGGCCACACAGGCTGTGAGCTGTGGGCAGACTAGACAGCACGGTTCCTGCTGTATGATGATGCTAGGCTGTAAAACAAACAATAGCTTATCTTCATTATTATTTTTTTTCAATTGGCAATGTTTTTTCTCTCTTGCAATTGATGGTGTTTTTAAAGTTAAATTTATTGGGGTAACATTGGTTAATAACATTATATAAATTTCTGGTGCACAACTTTATAACCTGAGATTGGAATACTTTAGTGTGTGCTAACCACCCGAAGTCTAGTCTCCTTCCGTCTCCATATATTTGATCCCCAAAATTTTGATTTTGTTCATCTTCAGTGTTTTGCATTTACTTCTGATTTTTTGAAACCTTGCGTTTAAATTTGATCTTGATTATTGAATGTTTTTGCTCCCCCTTAGATTTTGTGGATTCTAAGGAGTTCAGAAAGAAATATCCCAGTGTTGACTAGAGGCCTTAGTAATTATTATAATAAAGTCTGAAGAAAAAAACCAGGTCCATGAAATCCTGGGCAGATTGGCTTTGAATTGGTGGTGAGACCACTGCAGACACAGATCTAGATAGCAATCTGCATAAAGATACTTTATTGTATGTAGATCCTGAATTTTCTGAGAAAATTTGAAATTGGGAAAATGGCTTTAGAGTAGAAGAGAATCACACTTGTAATATAACTTGTCCTCAAGCAAAGCAGCTATCAATAATGAAGACTGAAAAATACCATTATGGAGATATTGTTACAAACTGCATAGCATATCAAATTGCCCAGCCTGGGTTTCATAAGAGGAAGAAGAAAATATTAACAATGAAGAGAGAAAATGAGACTTCCCCCGGGAGAAATAAATTGAGAAATTCATTAGGTTGTGTGTCAAGGCTACAAACCAACAAAACCTCAGATGATTTTTAAGAAAACAGGAGAGTTTCATATCTTTTGTATATGATGAAATCAATGGATTAAAGTGCTCCAGAAACAAGACTTTAACACAGATTAAATCTCAGGAAAGTTTTCTCAAAATCTTTTTTTCTCTTTCTTTTTCTAGCCAGAATTCAGGGCACTCGTAGTTGACTCATGCCAAGCTGCAGGTTCCATTTTCCATAATGAATATTACTTAAGGCAGTAGGGTCTAGGTATTGTAGCACTAGTTCTCTGTTCTTCTTTGGTTATTCTTAATTTCCTCTTTGCCTAAGAAGGAAGAAAACCTCACCCAGAGGGGTACTAAGTGTAAAGGTTCAACTGGATGAAAAATACCTGGAGCATCAGTAAAGACCTCCCATAAGTCTTCCCCTCTCTGTCATTGCCCAGGAAGATGGCGTGTGTGTGTGTGTGTGTGTGTGTGTGTGTGTGTGTGTGTGTGTGTGGTCTTCTTTCTGGATGTCAGTCCAATATTAAAGTCTTCAGTATTCTCTTCTTATTTCCATGGGAAGTCATTAGAAATACTCAGCCCCTTAGTGCAATGTGGGAATCGTGAGTAAAGATTATAAGAATGTTAGCAGGTTACAGGTACACAGCCCAGTAGCAGTGTGGCTTTGTCCAACTTCAAAGACAAATCTGCTTCCTTGAATTAGTTTCTGATTTTCTCCTTTCCCTGAACTAGTATTCAAACCTTCCTCATAGAATAGATGTTAATCTTTTAAGTGGGTTCTCCCAGAAAATGTCAAGTTGCAGCCCCAGCTTCCCTTTCAGGAAGCCCCATTTCCATTATTGCTGGTTCACCCTTTTTGCCCAGCACCTCACATTACTATTCTATTCCCATGATCTCTATCTTTGTTCAGCTTCTCTTTTTGCTGTCCTCCAGATCCCATGATTAAGACAAATATTTCCCAAAATTAAAAGGCACCTTTAGCTATTTCAGTTGTAGTCGTTCTATCTCATTTTCCTTCTCCTGGCCTAACTCCTCCTTTCCACTACCCAGTTCTCCCAGTTGTAATATTTCTTGATCTGTTTTTTGAATATTGTAAACCATCATGTCTAGCTACCCTACTTAAATTTAACATAAAAAAAGATGCTTAAAACAAAAAATGGTGCACATAATTTGCTTAATACCCTTGAGTCATTCTGGCTTTCAAAGTTGAAGAAATTTACTGAAAGGTCATTCAAGAATGCCACAAATATTCAACTGAAAAATCTGATTAAAACTATTGCATACTCTCCTGTAAGGACCCAAATCAATGTGAAATTTGTCATCCTAAGAATGAAAGTCTGGGCTTAGAATCTAAAGAGACAAATTTTCTTGAAGTCTAAACATATGCTCATTTAAAACAAACTAAAAAACAAACAATTAGATAAATACAAATAGATATGTTCATTTACTTCTCTGCAAATGCTTTAATTTGTTCCATTTCTCTAAATGAAGTTTGGTAAATTTTGGAAATGAAGACTTTGGATGACATTTAGTAAGCATTTTATTAAACCTCTGTGGATTAGCACTTGTTTCAACATTCCAAATACCATGAAGCTAATACACATGCTCTGGCAAGGGTTTTATTTAACCTGACATATAGAGAACTTGCCAATGAGCAATGGAGAGCTGTTGTTTTTCTATCTCATTCATTGCCAAGCAAGAAAAATAGAGATAAGAGAAACTGAAACTTCATCTTTTGGTTTACTCAATGGTCAAAAGATGTTAAATTTTCTCTGAGATTAATAGGACCTATGTAAGGATGAAGATTCCCATTTTCCTGACATTTACATTTTTAAGGTCAGTTGGATAATGTGATCTGTCACATTGAGCAGAAGTGCATGACAATTACCGAGGTTTGCTCAGTTGCCTGTGTAGACTCCCCTTCTATAAACTGACCACTGCATGCAACGTGTAATCTGCTGACAGCTTTAAAAATGCAGTTTCACCTTCTTAAAACTTAAAAACTGAAGGAAACTATTCATGGGAATTCTATCCAGGTCCCCAAACCATTTATAAATGCTCTTACTATTTCTACCTTAAGATTGCTAAGATATCACTTCCTCTCAATGCAAGAGTTGTTTCTTTCATTAAAATGCTGATCATATTGTAAAACTATGATTCTTCACAACAGGTCCCAAGGTGACATATCTTCCCCATAGTCTCGGCGGTGGGCTTGTCTGCTCCTGCTTACTCTCTGGCCTCAAACCATTTGCATGAAGAGTGCCTTATACTCTTTGTAAAAATGGGTGAAAGAGAGGCAGAAACATTTGCCTTCCTATCTGGGTTTTGATGTCACCTCATGTGGGGCAAGATAAGGGTACATGAGGCACAAATCCTTGTAGCTATGAACACACCATGTCCTAGTCATTTGAGAAGTGATAAACATTGGGAATGGGTGAACAGAATGGATTAGATTCCACTTCCTAATGCATATTAGAGAACTCCTATTCTCCGACTTGTACTGATTTTTCAAAGAAGGAGAGAGAGGAAGGCAAGGGCAAGGGCAAGAGAGAAAAAAATGTTGTTCATTGTTTTCTTTATGTTTTAAATTCCAGGTGGGAAGAAAGTTGGTGTCCCATGTATAACATAGATGACCATGGAGGTGTTCAACCTCATGGCGATCCAGACTCTTTGACCCATTCCTCTCCTCTCCCCACCATTGTCCAAAATCGTCCCTGGTTTATTTTATTTTATTTTTAAAATAAAAATCTTTGTATCTCTTTTTTCCTCTCTTCTCCCTCTGCTCTATCCCCATCTATGTCCTCAAAGCTTTACACACAGATGTGGGACAAAATCCCTCATTGTCCTACCTTTCATGCACCAACCTCTGTCCAGACTGACTTTCCTAAGCCCCATCCCCATCATCTCCCTTTATTTCTTGAAAACTCAACAAACTTTTTTCCCTCTGATTTTTAAGGCCCTGCTTGATATATCTATATCTATATCTATATCTATATCTATGTCTATGTCTATGTCTATGTCTATGTCTATGTCTATGTCTATCTCATCTATATCTATATCTATCCTTCTCCTACTTATTTCTGAATCTCATTCCAACCTCTGCATCTTTGCTCATGAAACTTGTTCTACCTGGAAAGTCCTCTCCCTTTTCTTCAGCAAAGTCCTGTGCACCCATTAGGGCCCACTTAAAGCTGCTTGGATGCCTTCTTTGATGTCTCTGCTTCTCACTGATTTTTCCAGTCCTTTGACCTAAGACAGTAATATACATATATTTAATCTATATGAAAATTTTAAAGGAGTCTTTATGTTTTATACATAAATCTATGTTGTTCCTATTTCATGTATGTAGGTCTTCCCCTCCCCCCCACCATGTTCTAGGTCCTGAATAAAGGAAATAGATGGAAAGTGCACTGTGGTCTAGTGTGAACTTTATCTTCCTGTTCAGCCCTGTTCTCTCTGCTTGCTGAGTATAGCGATGCTAAAGTTGTGGTATTAGTTGTAATTAAGAATTCTCCAAGATGAGATTTTAACTTCTAAGTTTAGGCCTTGGAAACATCACAGACATATGTGACAGTGCTTTCTTATCCTAAAGATGGGCCTGCACTTTATTATTATTATTATTATTAGTTTCAGGTGTACAAAACAATGTAATAGTTAGACATTTCATCCTTCACAAAGTGAAGATGGGATTGCATTTTTGATCGTGATATATATCCTCCAATATTTTCCCCATGCATTGTCGCCTTCGTCTCTTTCTTGCTTTTGTCTTACATTTTTTTCCCTGAAAACTTTTCAATTATTTACATGTAATAACTGAATGATAGGTTTTTAAGTTAAGATTTCTGTTAAAATTGTCATCATGCCTTAATTTTGAAATGCACTTAAGGGTTTATTCCTGCAGAGACATTGTCCTTGTCATTAGAGCTGTTTTCCACTAACGGATGATCCAGCGACTAGAGCTCAACAGGTTTATTCTAATTGTTTCAGTGCCACCAAGTGTGAAAGGAAACAGAGCTGAGACGAGACAGCGTGCAGATAATCTCTGTGCTCCGTGGTGTGGGGCCCACCTCTCCTGAGCCGAGAGCTGCTGTGCGCTGGTTTTCTGGTGCAGCTGAAGTGCTGGCATCTCAGAAACAGTAAGATACAAACACAACTCCTGCTGTCTGTTAGCGGCCACTCCAAGAAATGAGAAGGGCTAGAATGCAGATGCTAAACCAAAAGTGAAACACAAGATAGATGCCTAAAACTGAAATTCAAAAACCAAACCAAACAAAAACCACTGGGTTATTAGAAAGACACCTCTAAATTGGGATATGTAGGGGAACCAAGCTCTCATAAGTGCTACTAGATCCTTAAATTTAAAGTAATCTTGGAGATAGTTTCCTGGAGCAGGTCATAAAGAGAAATCCTGAGTCCCTATGGGTCATTATATTTACCTATTTATGTGGCACAGTTTCCTGTATTTATCGACCTCTTCTTTTTCTCTTCTCTGCACAGATCAATAAAAAGCATTGCTAATGATGAATACTTCATCTTCCTCATTATGGAAATGTGAGCCAACAAAAATGGATGGAAGTATTAGACCATGTCAAAGATGAGAACCAGCAAAGGCTGACATTTCCTAGGATCTGCTCACTAGTCTCATGATCATTAAGTGGTAACAGATAGGCAATATTCGGACATCTAAGAGGCAAAACCAGGTCACTGGCCTAGTACTGACTGCAGATACTGGTACTGCCGTTTCCTGCTAATGAGCCTGTAACAGATATTGAGCATTCATCAGTCCAGGCTTGCTTGAGGAACCCATTCGTGGCTTCAGAATTTTTCATAATGGTTTTACCTCTTACACACTAGTCAATTTTACCTCTGTCCATCTCTCCTTCGATCACCAAGTCCAAGCTGTCAACATGCCTAGCCTGGATTGCTGTTAAGACTTCTTATTGATTACTTGCAGTTGCCTACCTCCAGCCAATTCTCCACAGTGCAGTCAGAAGATCTATTTAAACTCAAATCTGATGTGTCATCCATTTGCTTAAAACCTTTTCATGATTCTTAACAGGGTTTATAAAGCTCTGTTTCTCGAGTTTCATTGTTTTTAACTCTCTCGCTGACTGCTTGTGCTCTAGTTACACTAGCTTTCTTCACTTTCCTTCAGTATGCCCGTTTCAGTCACTCCCTTCTGCCAAAAACTCTCTTCACCATGTCTCCTCAGTTTTAATTTTTTTTTCTTTTAAAGATTTTTTTATTGGGGAAGGGGAACAGGACTTTATTGGGGAACAGTGTGTGCTTCCAGGCCTTCTTTCCAAGTCAAGTTGTTGTCCTTTCAGTCTTAGTTGTGGAGGACGCAGCTCAGCTCCAGGTCCAGTTGCCGTTTTCTAGTTGCAGGGGGCACAGCCAACCATCCCTTCTGGGAGTCGAACCGGCAACCTTGTGGTTGAGAGGATGCACTCCAACCAACTGAGCCATCTGGGAAGCAGCTCAGCTCAAGGTGACATGTTCAATCTTAGTTGCAGGGGCGGAGCCCACCATCCTTTGCGGGACTCGAGGAATTGAACTGGCAACCTTGTGGTTGGGAGTCCACTGGCCCATGTGGGAATCGAACCGTCAGCCTTCGGAGTTAGGAGCACGGAGCTCTAACCGCCTGAGCCACCCGGCCAGCCCCCCAGTTTTAATTTTTGCCTTCCTCTCATTCAGATTGCAGTTTAAATATTCCTTAGGAGAATCAATTGACTATAGAATTGATAATAAAGAGTATGTATATTTTATTATTTGTAAATTGTGTGCTATATAGCCTTTGTATCAGCAAAATTTTATAATAACCTTCTGTATACAAATATCTGACTTTTTTTTTTTTTTGAGATTCATTGTTAAACATTTACCAGTACACCACTCATTGGCTGTATTGGTTTCCTTCCTTCCCTGTTGCTTTACTGGGTTTCCTAGGATCATCTCCGAAACAAACTCCTTATAATCAAATCCTTATCTCAGGGTCTGTTTGGGGGAAGACTCAAACCCTACCAGTCATAGAGTGTATCTGCTTTGTCCACTATTTTATCTCCTGTACGGAATAAGCACAACATAAGTATTTGTTTAATAATTAAATGAATGAGCACAGCATCCCAGAGATCCACTGCTAATTAAGTGAACCTGTTGAAATATTTTTGACTGGTTTCCTAGCACATTAAGTGTTTGCTTTGCTCTGTGGCCTCAAGTGCCCACAGAATTTACCCAGGATGGACAAATCTCCCACCTAAAGATGTGCAAAGAAGCTTTATGGAGCCCTTGGGGGAAATCAGTGTGCACTAGTGTCATAAGAGGTAATGAATGAATTTCTGTGCTATGGAGAAGGAAAAAAGAAGAGTTTCCCTGAGAAAGGAGGAAAGGAGAAACAGTGGCATTAAGGTGAGATGAAGTTGCCAAGAGTTACTGAAAACTACTTGATACACAGTATTATCTGAATACCCATGTGAGTGTATTCATATAAAGGACTGATTGTGGGAGGAAAGGAAAGATACAATTTTTAATGACAACTCTTTCTACCTGCTTTTGCTCTTGTAGAAGTGGCAGAATTTATCTTAGAAAAATGTGGCCACGGTTCAGTAGAATGTTGGAAGGAGGTTAAATAGAACACTACTCTGCATAAAAAAATTGAATCATACCTTGGGGACAGAATTGGGATGAGCCTAAAAAAAGGGTGGACTTTGAAGAGCTTTGAGAGAATGTGGGCTAAAGATTAAGAGCAGGTGGAGAGGGAGATGGGGTAATATCAGTTCAACAGAGGGGAGGAAAGTGAGAGTGCAAATTTTCTTGGAAATTGCCAAAATTTGGGGCAGAGCATTGAATTTCCCAAACTTAACATTGGAAGGACAGTACTATATCACCTGATACCTAAGTTAAGTCTAGACTTACCAAATTTGAAAATTAGAAGGATTTCAATTTACTTCTCATCTTTCTCTGGGCATTGTAAAGACTGCATCTAGGAAAGAAGTGTGATTGCAATTCTTTGCTGAATAGCTATCCCTTTCATCCTTTAGATGACATTTTCCTCCTGGACCTCTCTGGACTATTTTTATAAGCAGCATGTTCCTGTTAGGAAAACTTACTGTTTGGTCCTCGATTTAGAAGTACACAGAAGAAAAGGCAAAGTATTGACCACAGTGGCTTAAAGTTCAGCTGAGTTTTTCTTACAACTCTTTCCAAGTCTTACTATTATCCTTCCATCTTAAAGCAGAGCGATTTAAATAATATCTTTGTCAGGCCTTTCTGGTTGAGACTTAGGATATGAAAACTTTTTGGCTAGGAGAGTGGCTTATTGCATATTTCTTTCACTTCATGACTACAGATTAATCAGTGTGGTAGTTAGTATTCACGTGCATTGGAGCTGATTGAAGTTCTTCAGCACTCTCATTTTGACAAAAGTATTTACCAGTGAGGAATATCACCTTATTATGTCTCTGTAGCTGCGTGAGGACTAACACAGGGAGCAGCGTCTCCTCTGGGAGTTTATAATCCAGGACCGAGAACACTGATGGGCCCAATCACGTTGACAGCAGTAACAAATAGTTACAAAATCCTAAGCATGTGCCAGCCAGTGTGCTCAGTACACATTCTTTCACTTTAGGAATTCAGTCTTGAGGGGATCCAGACATGCACACAATACTGAGTGGTAAATGTTTGAGGGAGGTTTGTATACCTTTCTGTTACAGAGTCAGGGAATAGATTTAATTATAAGTTTTCACGGAGCAGTTGGGGGAAAGCTTTACAGAGGAGGTGGCATGTTAGCTGGAACTGAAAGTGTGAGTGGGAGGTCATCAGACTAGAAGACTGGAAGAGTATTATAGGCATGAGAGAAAATAATGCGTGCAAGGGCACAAAAGCATGAATATGGATGACGTATTTTAGCAATGGTGAGTGGTGTGACCAGAATAGATAGCTGACTACTGTCTGGACTATTTAAATGATTTTCTGTGAGCTTCTTAATAGGTAGAGCAAAACAGAAAATAATGAAATTATTCCCATCAACTCTGACTTTCATGGTGGTATTATGATACAAATTCATTTGTTTACTCCTTCAACTCAGTCAACATATATTAATTGCCTATCTAGTATGTGCCAAGTATCTGGCAGGATACTGATGATATGGCAATGAATAGAGACAGACTAAGTCCTTGACCTGATGAAACATTAGCAGCTGGGTTCTGTACTGAGTTCATTCAATTTAGCTCATCTCACTGATTCCTTTCAACAGAGTCAGAGGCTGAGGTGAGATTAAGAAAATTCAGAAACGTGTGGTGATTTTAACATATTACCTAGTTGGGGGATGTGATGGCTAATTTTAAGTGTCAGTTTGGCTGTGCCATGGCGGTGCCAAGATATTTGGTTAAATATTCTTCCATGTGTGTCTGTGAGGGTATTTCTGGATGAAATTAACATCTTAATTGGTAGACTGAGTTAAGCGGATGGCCCTCCCTAATTTGAGTGGACCTCACCCAGTCCATTGGAGGCCTGACTAGAACACAAAGGCTGAGTAAAGGAGAATTCACTCTCTGCCTGACTGTCTTTGAGCTGGGACATCAATCTCCTCCTGCCTTTCAACTTGAACTTGAACTGGGACTTACACCATTGGCTCTTTTGGGTCTCCAGCTTATTGACTACAGATCTTGGGATGTCTCAGCCTCCATAACCAAGTGAGCCAATTCTTTATATTACATCTCTTTATATATGTATAAAATCTCATTTTGGTCCTGTTTCTCTGGAGAACCCAGACTAATACAGGGGAATAAAAGACAAAACAATGTCTGATAGCAGAAAATAGTTCTGTCTAAAGTTTGATTGGTCACCGACTAAAATGTTGCAATTTTATGAAGAGACCTGGCTTACATCTTAAATGGGAAGTCTAGCAAGTGAAAAATTCTGTAATTTGGGGCGGGGGAGAACTTCTCTTTTCATAGAGCAAATGATCATTCTAATGAATGAAAAGAAAAATGTATTGCTGCCTACACACACCTAAAACAAATCAAACCAAACCAAAACACAAAAAATTTCTATTCTAATGATTTCATACTATTTTTGAATGAGTTGGATGCATGTTATGTGGAGTACAGAATGTTGAGTTTCTTCTATATGTTTATGACTCTTATTTATATGAAATAGGAGTAATCTTAACAGATAACTGACTCTGCAAAAAAGAATGGCTTGGGATAAACTACCATAAGAATGTTAATAACAGAAGACCTCAGAATTCTATACTTGATACCAATTCATTTAGTGTTCTAGAGGCACATTTTACAAGTACTTTATCTCAGGGGCTTAACCACTACATTAAACTACTTAAGCTGAGAGATTTCTATGAGTGCTTTACTGAGATTTTAATGGCTTGGTGGGCGTTTGGTGACACTAAACTTAAAAATTTTCCAGGCTAAAATTATCTCAGTAATGCTATGGTATAGAACTTTGGAGTCCTATTTATTATTTTATCTTTGCATGGGAGAGACTCAGAACTGTTTTATGAAGGAGGGAGCTTGGTCATATCTAGAGTGCTTTTTCTCTGCTCCATCCACCGCCACCAACACCCCGATTTCCATGTATCTAATTCCTATTTATTAGGAATTTTTCCTAGTTATCGTCTTCATTTTTCATTAAGATATGTCATTTCTATTCCTAGTTGGGCTCATTATGAAAGCACACGGATCTGCCTTTAATTGGCAATAAAATGTTTGCACTCCAGGCCCATGCCAGCAAATATAGTGCTTCTTGGTCAATATTAATCAACAACTCAGTTATGAGATATGATTTTTATTTATGGAGCATTGACTGAAGGTTATGCAGCACATTCATTCCTCTAGATCAATGCTTGAATTAAGACAGATTGTCAGAACCTAGCCCCTCAGAGAACTGCTGTAAACTGGGCTCTGGTGTTTATTATGCATCTCTAGTGCGGGCCTTACAGGAAACACCTGACACTGGTTTTGTACAGCAAGGAGGTTGATGTAGACAGGACATGGTTCACCATAACCCAGACTTTCCTCCTTCTGGGGACCCACAGGAGATATTTTTTTTCTCCTAAGCAACTACCATGTTGTAAACATGAAGACTCTAAATCACATGACTAATTGTGTTTTCCTCATTGCACAATCTGCTAAGAAGTTCAGAGCCAAATTCGTGAACCACTTAAAGCAAACTTAAAGAAATTTGTGTTGTTTAATTTGTGCACAATTTTCCCTAAGTTCATCTGATTTTTAAGAAGACATATTGAGGTGAAGCATAACATAAAATTAGCCATTTTAAAGTGAACTATTCAGTAATTGTGAATTAGTAAATTCCCAATGTTGTGCAACTACCACCTATATCTAGTTCTCAAACTTTTTCATTATTCTGAGTCATCTGATTTACCTTTGTTTTTATCTTTTCTTCCATTTTCTTTCAAGTCTTTAGATAAAATCATATTGTATTTCGTGCATCTCTGTAAATCATTACAATGAGGTAGGATTTTAACAAACAGATTATAAAAAACCTAGTAACAAGCCCCGGTGCAGGAGATTAAGGAAGGGTAGTCAGGGAATAGAAGAACCAAGAGAAAGTCATTCTGTGGGAGCCAAAGGAAAGAGTTTCAAGAAGGGGGTGGTTAACAGGAGCCCCCTGTTTTGTTTTATCCACACCAGAAACATCAAGTAAAATGAAGACGGAAATGAGGCTGCTAAACTGATTAATTAGAAAGCCATTGGTACAAATTGTGTCCCTGTAATGTGTGATTGATTTGAAACCTTGTGGTGATTAGGAGGTGAGATAGTAAAGCCCCAGAAGGTTGAACTATAAAAAAAAAAAAAAAAAAAAATGGCAGCACAGTGAAATGGAGAAAGTAGAGGCTGTGGTTTGAGGGCAAAGCAAATATGAAATAATATGTATTTTTTAATGATGGAGTTACTTAAGTCAAACATTTTGTAATAGGTGGAGGAAACTTGAATGGTGGTCCTGGTTTTGTGACCAGCTATGGTGTGACCTTGAGCAAGGCACTTCTTATCTCTAGGCCTTGTCTTCTTATCTATGAAACACAATAGCTTAACTAGATTATATCTAAGAATCCTTCTAGCTTTACTGTTATCCTATAGTATATTCATGAATGGAATGAATGAATAAATAAAATGAGAACAGTAAAGCAATTTGAAAAATATAGTAATACTTTTATCACAGATGTACTATTATTTTTATTAATCTACCTGAAATATTGATCTTATAATGTTTTATGATACATCATTATGATATCCAGTGAACATTTAATATCAATCATTTTACCAAAAGATTAGTTTTGTTTTATCCAACTAACTTCTAAATGATTCAAGAGTCAAAATACTGGTTGATGTGGATTGTAGTTGATTATATTTATTCGATACCTCTCCCATCAAGGGATACGGTCTATGTTCCCTCCTCTTAAATCAAGATGGGTTCTATGGTTGCCTGGCTATTAGAATGTGAAGAACTGACACTTTCTTGGCCC
The DNA here is from genome assembly GCF_036562045.2 of Rhinolophus sinicus. Taxonomy (NCBI): domain Eukaryota; kingdom Metazoa; phylum Chordata; class Mammalia; order Chiroptera; family Rhinolophidae; genus Rhinolophus; species Rhinolophus sinicus. Next base: position 113,553,525 of record NC_133755.1, read on the forward strand.
CTCGGAGAGTGGCAGCTTTCACTGTCTGTCTCTTGTAATACTGAGTCTTTGAATCTAGCTGTCATGCTGTGAGGAACCCCAAACAGCTCTGATTTGCCAGCCATGTAAGTGAACCATCTTGGAAAAAGATCTTCAACCCCAGTTGAGATACTCTAGCTTACACAACATGCGGCAGAGAAGAGCTGTCCCCACTGATTCCTGCCCAAATTTCAGATTTATGGGAACGATAAATGATTGTTGTTTTAAGCTATTAATGTTAGGGTTGCTTTTTAATACAGGAGAAGATAACTGTGTCATGCAGTTAATATTTATCATTGGTAATCATGTAAGCCAAATATAATCTATATAGGTGCTTCTGCTATTATCCCATATATGTAATTGTGACAAACCTAGTATTCCGTAAGATTGCATATTAATTGGGCACAGGGTTTATGAGGAAAATCAGATTGAGGTGGACCACTCAAAACCTGTAGAATTTTGTAAAGAAGAACCCTAACTAAAACAGTAACAATCCTATTAAAAATATCAGCCATAACAAATCTCTGCTGGCATTTGCACTTAGAATCATGTGCATCCTTACCAACCAGTATCCTAGGGTCAGGTTTCCCTAAAGGCACTTTTACTTACAGTTTCACCAAAGAGCTGCATAAAGTAGAAAGCATAGAGGTTCTTGAAGCCACTAGATCAGCCTACTTCTTGCATTAAATAGACTCTTCTTCAGGATTTTCAGAGGTTTTTTGTAGGTCTTCACATATTGCTAAAGATTTTTCTTTAACTGTGAGAAAGTTTTACCCTATTACCTCAAAAATGAACATTCTTGGAAATTCAAAAGTGAACCGAGGGAATTTCAATGTTTACTGACATCCTTGTTGATCAATTACATATGAGCTAATTGGTACTAAAAAAACACATGGAGCAGAGCAGACTGTATCAATGTCATGTGTGGCCAATAGGAATACATAGACTAATTGTGAAGGCCCAATTCTCTTTGCCATAGCCCCTTGTGGACTTGGGCCTTATGACCTACGTTATCCTGACAGACTCAGTTTTGAGCCCACAAGAGATGGCTGCTCTGTGTGGGCAGCAGCTGGAGCTGCTCTGGTGTCAGCTTCTTTCACTAGGTCCACCAGGAAAGGGCTGTGGCGCCCTCTGTGGGCCTGGGGACTAATGCTGAGGAAAGGATGTCAAGGGTGTACTCATCCTCAGGAGAGGGTGGTTCAATGGACTGCTTTTCTGCTGGAAATGCTGGTTTCAGGAAACTTTCTCCTGGGTCAAGGATGACTTTAGCACTGTTCTTTGAGGTAGTGTTTTTGAGGTAGTGTCATAGATAGATTCTTCAAAGAGAATCTATGTTGTCATCCAACATAGACTTTGTGGGAAGAAAAAACTCACCTGGTCGACTGTGTCCTGCTCTGTCCACTGTCTCAAGCCTGGGTTGACCAAAAGGAAGTTCTGGACTCCAAGCAGCATCCTACAGCATGAATGTAGGAAGACAGATGTTGAGAAGTGACATTTTTCTGTATATGAGAAGGGCTATACTCTATATTTTTTCTTTTCATTTAAAATTTCAGCAAATAATTTTGTAGTTGACTCCTTATGGATTCTGATGTTGTTCTGATACAGAAATATGTCCTGAAAGGAAAACATGCATTGATACAGTGGTAAAACATGATCTATTGGCTTCTTGGCTGAGTCTGCCTGTGTTAAGTCCTAACTGAAATACTTTGAATTATGTCAATCATGTTTGAATTTATGAATTCTTTATTTAAGAAAGAATAGAGTTTAGTCAGCACTTCCATTTATGAACACTCCATTGACAACATTTGATATAAATTAAATGGACATAGCTTTAATTGAAGTAAAAAAAACTATTACTGAATTTATCATTTTTACTTTCTAAGACATTAATTTATACTTATGAAACCCCCATAAATAAATATATAGATAAGATTTTAAGACTTAAGGACACACTTACAAATTATGCTTATGTTTGTATTTATTTTTGAAAGTCAAAGTTAAATAGTGCATTCTGCTTTTAGTGTTCTTTTCAGTTCATGAACATGTGTTTATTTTATCAAAAAGAGAGCAAATCTTGACTCTAATGGAAACAAAGATATGACTTTGAATTTTAGGATATTTGAAAGGTGAGTCATATTATATTTTATTAATACAAATGCTAGAAGTGGGTAACCAAGTACAGCCTATAAACAAAGGAGAACTATAATTAGCACTGCCAAAGGGATTTTGCTTTGTTTAGTCTTTAAATTGATTTTTATGATGAAGGGTTTGGAGGCTTTGTTTCTATTTGAAGAACAAAAGGACAACAAACTCACCTTTGTGAGATCAGCAAGGAGGGTGGGCGGCACTGACTCGGTGTCAGAGCCGGAGACTGGCAGTGACCCAACAATTTCTGTGGATGAAAAAATCACAAGGTTTGATTGTTTTCTTCATTTTCCTCTTGTGTTTGGGTCAGTAAAACAGTGAGGGTTGTAAAATGTGGCAATAATCAGTTCTTAGGGAGTTGTACAACAGATCATCAGAAGTCATTGTCACAGAAGCTAATGGTCATTGATCTGAATGATATAGTAAAGGACAGATGCAAGGGGTATATCTTGCACATTTATGTGATAAGAACAGTCATTAAGGTGGATTTTTGGGGGTGTTTAGTTTTATTGTACAGATTTGAACCAAGCAGGCAGGCTGATTGGCGAGGCCAGTAGGACGAAAACATAACGAAGCAGGCAAAGAAAGAAATGACCAGAATACTGGGATCAAGCACACTTGCAGAGTCTTACCCCTAAACTAAAGCCTGATTCTCAGAGCATCCCTGAGGATTCACCAAACAGACAAACTCAGAGTACCAGACGGTTGGTCTCTGAGGTGAGTCTGAAGTTCACTTTTTCTTGCTAAGTAGATCCCCTTGCCCTGCATATTGTACTAAGAGACCTTGTGAAGTTTTCCAGTGTTGAATTTGACTATCTAAATAAGAAAGACATAACTGACAGAGAATGCCAGTTTCATGCCATGTTATTCTAAAATGGCATTTCTATTGTCCATTTATTATTCCAGGAGTACTGGGCACTGAGGAGTTGAGTTCCAGGCTTCTGGGTCTCTGCGGGCCTCCACTAGATCCTGAGTGTGCCTTATTTTCCTGTTGGTTTCTTTAGATCCACTCCCCTCTTTTCTCCCCACTGTTCTCTGCCCCTGGAAGCTGACTTGTATGGACTATAACAATAGCTGCTTGCCCTCTGTCTTTAGTATGGCTTAGTTCATTAGGCAACATGTTATGCATAGAGGTAGTAATGGGGCCTTGCTTCTTTTAGCCCCAGAGAACCATCCTATTTCTTTGAGTATTAGGGAAACCTTTATAAATAGTCCCTTTATCAAACTCTCCTCAAATTATCCTAATTTGAATGTGCTATGTGAAACAGGGGTCCTTTTGGGACCTGACCAATTTGTTACATGAGGGAATCGATATTGTGCCAGGGGAACAGAACTGTCCGTGGGTCCTTCTCTCCACCTGGATTCCACTGGATGACTGTGGTTGACCTGGCGTGAACTCGGCTTCTCCTGGAGCTATTTTTGGTATGAAGTGGTCACCAAAGGCTCATCAAATGAGACACAGGTTGGAATGAAGAAAAACAGAAATGATACCACACATAATGTGCCTGTCACAGAAATGATTGACTCTACAAGGTCCAATTCGAATGACAGTGACCATGAGACTTTCACAACTCCTAGTCTTTCTGTTAGAATGAGGATAAATCCAGAACTATGAAATGACCAACTGACCATCAGTGAACTGAATTGTCCCCACATCCAAGGATTTGTCTTCCTGTAGTGCTCTGCTGATCAACTTTTTGAGGTCTAAAGCTGTGAGATAGATTTCTGGTTGCTTGTCCTCCTCCATCATTCCATGAAGGACTCCTTCACTTTCAATTTTGTTGGGATCAAAAGACAGCAGGTCACTTGCAGGACTTTTTGCTTCTGCTCTGTCTCTCTTAAAGATGGCCGTAAGTTGTATCTCTGTGGAGCTTGAACTGTAGAAGCAAAGGACACATCACACCTAATGCCATTGTTACATGCCTTGGAAAGAGAGTCACTGTGTTGCTACAAAGCTTAAGGTCAGATTCAACCTCTTTCCTGATGGGCTCTTTAAAAATATTCCACTTCAAGAGTACTTTCAATGTTTATCAGAAATTTGAAATGTGGAAAAGGATTGACATATATTTTTTGTTCGGAAATGTCAGGATGAGAGTTAAGTCCAGCTTGAAGAGTGACTACTAACTGAATCAAGTGACCATAGGTTTTTTCACTGTAGGTCTTTATGAAAAAGTGTTAATTATCAACATTGCTGTTATTGACCAGTGTTTTTGGTGGCCTTATAAGTAAAGTCATGCAGTGCCAGTCAGAACTATGAATTGTCTTTCTCCTACAAAGAACTTCCTTTAAAAAGGTCTATGAAATACAATGTAGGCTGTATCAGTGGGACAATAGTATGTACATGTTGTGACAAATTCAAAGCTTTAGTTCTTAAGGGTATTCCTCTTCAACTTTTTTCAATATGTGTTTTTTAATTAAAAAATAAAACCTTAAATTAAACATAACAATCTTTTCCCTCAAGCTACTTTAAAAACAATATCTTCGAAGGAAGGTGTGAGAAAAGAGAAAGAGAAGTAGCACATGATTAACTACATTTATGATCATATTTATTGATTCAATGCCTTTTTGCATGTAAAAATAAAACAGAATTCTCTGTAGTTCTGTCCTGAAGAATCAGGTTTTACCTTTTAGTTTATGCCATAAATCCACAGAGAGGGAGGCAGAAGTGTTTTAAAGGCCATAGGAACCAATAATGTGTATTTTTGGCAGTTCTTTGTGCCGCAAAATCAGTCAGAGTCCACAGTTCATTATTTCACTAGTTAATTATAGAAGCCAAAGCTGAATTCTTATTACTGAACTCCCCAATGTATTGTGGGCCCTTTCCCAATTCAAACTGACCTTGGAACCAGGGAGCAAATTAGTTTCTCTGCTTTAATCCAGGCTTAGGTTAGTTGCATCTATGAGTGTGCATTAAGGCAGACAATTTTCCATCATAAATGACATTTAAGAAATTGTGAAAGCATGCTTGCATTCACAGATACATGTTTTAATGTTTTTCTAATTAAATTTTGAGTTTTGTAGATACTGTTTTGCAGATCAAGTAATTGTTTACCTGCTTATCTCATGTAGTGATTTTGATTTGAGAGTTTTTCTTCCACTACTGAATAATGAATCAATTACTCTCATTTTACTAAGAAACATTAAAACATCATTGAGTTATCCCAGACTTTACATGTAAAAATTATCTGTAAAAGATCAGCATATAAATTTGTGAGGGGAAGTGTTTCAAAACATTAAAATTCCAAATTACCCATCTCTTCCTTTCGCTGGTCTTCATTTCACAACGCACAGTGGAAACATGCAAGGAAGAAGAATTTTTATGAAATTTATCGAGACATTCAATGTATCATTTCATACACCAAAAACATTTTTTTTCTTTCCATTGTCTCCCATATTTGACCAAATTTTGAAGGAAACATAAACTATCATCAGAATTTGCATGGAAAATTTGAGAACCATATAAATCGCAGAAAGTAAACATCATTATATAATATTTCTGATTAGGATCTGAACTTCAGTTCAAAAACTATACGTACTTTTGGTCTTAAAATCTTTGAGTTCCGCATAGTCCTAAATAAAGAGACTGCAAATGTATCCTATATATCTTACATTTTGGGTAGTGCTGGTGCCAGGAAGTTTTTAAAGAAGTATTTTATAAATGAATTTCTCAACCCCTAAATAGCATTAAATGGTTAGCTTAATTTTGAAGGTAATTTATCTGAGATTGGATCCTGGAACTGGTGTTGACTGATTGGTTTTCAAATTGTTGTAAACAGGGTTACAGATATAGTTGAGGTTAGCTGTAGGTATAGGGTTCAGATTAGGTACAGGGTTAGGGTTATGGTTAGGATTAAGTGTAGGATTAAGGTTGAGGTTAGGTATATGGTTAGGGTAGGGTTATGGTTAGAGTTACAGTGGCAGTTAGTTATAGGTTTGGAGTTAGGGTTAGAGTTAGGTTTGAGGTGAGGGTTAGGGTTAGGGTTGACTTTAGAGTTAGAATTAGGGTTAGGGATAGGATTGAGGTTAGGTTTAGGGTTGAGATTAGGTATAGGGTTGCTTATTTACTGCTTTGTTGATGGATATTTGGGTTGTTTCCAGTTCTTGGCTGTTACAAATAAAACTGCTATGGACATTTGTGTACAAGACTTTGAAGGAGTATATCCTCCAAACAGATAGAATGATTGTTAATAGTTTCCCATATTTGCTTTAAGAGATAAAACAATATTTGTAGTGAATCTTTTACTGTTCATTGTTATAATTGTGTTAATAAAGATGTCCTAAGTACTTCCCAGTTGTGTTGAGAAAATCAAATGAAGTCACTGATATAAAAGTACTTATTAGATCAGATTTTATACAAATGAGCTGAAATAAAGACAGTACCAGGAGACACACTGAATTTTAGGTCTTCTGTGGGGATTTGATCCATGAGAAAGAAATTTCCTTCATAAGTTTACAGTAGTCTGAGTATCATTATTAAGGATTAAAAGTTTGCCATACTCAGAAGCACGTTTTTTATTGTATTTGGGGTCAAATGTTTTCTGGGAGACTAAACCTTCATTACATAATAGAAAACCTTGGAAAAATGTGATCGAATTTCCTTTGGAAGAATATTTGGCAGAAGAAAGAATAAATTCTTGCAGAGATAAACACATGGGAAACATGCAGCTTCAAGGGATATATCTTTAAAATTTTTACTTTGCAAAATTTCATCAACGTAACATTTTGCTTTTCTTCTGAAATGTAACTTTTTTATTATTAGATCTTCATTTATTTGAAAGGAGGGGGTAACATTCACAAAGAAAACCATTCCTATCATTTTCTTCAGCTTTAAATTAAAAAGATGTTCTTTAAATGCAGTGGTTTATTCAGAAGGCCTTGCCATCTATGCAGAATATTCTCTTATCACTTTTTATTTCTCTCTAATCCATCTGATTTCACATGGAATACTGTAGAGCAACATCTTAAAATGAAGAAAATAAGTCTGCTTTGGTAAATATTAAGGGTTTCATCTTTTATAATTTTGCTTTTCAATGCTTCCTTCCTCTGGAGTTACACAAATCAGAGGGGCCTGATAGCTTTGAAAGAAAGAAACTGGTGGAGCTCCCCATAAGTTATTCTTGTGAGGATTCAGAGCCCTGCTCTGTGCACCTTCTTGCCTTAAGACAATAGATGGTGAAGGGGCCAGGAAGGACCAAGGTGACTCCTGCTCTACCTGCTTTACAAATCTCCCTCGGAGCATGGAATCTCATTCTGTCACACCGGGGCTGATGTCTACCCCGCGGCACATTTAAAAAAAATACCATATTATGACCCTACTTGTAGATGTTTTGAAGAATGAGAACTTAAAAGATGCAAAAATTCTTGCCCCAGATTCTGAAACCACATTAGAATGTTGCGATGCTGATGGATACAGACCTGTTTGTGTGAAAACTGAGGGAACATGATTGAACCCTGCTGTAATGTGGCACTATTTTATTATTTCATTTCTTTTATTTAAAATTTTAATTCAGTTAGTTTTGCATGGTAATACATTACTATAGTTCAGACATCAAAATGATATAAAAAATATATTTTGGGAAGTCTTGCTTCCACCCTTCCCCATCCACCACATTCCTCCAACCCCTCTATCCCATAAACACCACTGTTTATTAATTTCACCTGCCTCTCTAGGGTTAGCCTGATTTGTTTAAACAGTGATGATATTTAGCATCAATAGGAAACTGGGCAATCAGACACCAAGGTTACTAATTGCTCCCTTTTTTGATCTGCCTCTACTGAGGTACTTTCCTAAGAGGTTCATTAATAACATTGCCAAGGACAGAAGATGAGCTCTCTGCAGAGAGCAGTGTCTCTGACTCTGGAAGGAGGACGGAATACAATTTCTGTGTTACTCCTTTAAAAATATCACCTACAGTCATGTTCCAATTAGACAATTTCTTTATCTGAAACATATTCAGTTTTCAGGATTAGGCAGAGCTTAACAATTGGGGAAAAGGGACCTTATAATCCTCGTGATGTCACTTTTTAAAAATTTAATTATTTAAAACAGTTTTCAATTATAGTTGACATTCAATATTATTTTATATTAGTTTCAGGTGTACAGGGTAATGGTTAGACATTTATATAATTTATGAAGTGATCCCCATGATAAGTCTAGTATCCACCTGGCATTACATATAGTTATTGTGTTATTGACTATATTCCCTATACAGTACTTTACGTCCCCGTGACTGTTTCGTAACTCCAATTTGGACCTCTTAATCCCTTCATCTTTTTCATCCATCCCCCTAGCCCCTCTTTCCATCTGATAACCATCAGGTCTCATGACATCACTTTTAAAAGAGGATATGAAGAAAGTAATTTAAAAATTGCGAAGAGTCTGAGTCTCTTACCTAAATCCTAACACATGGATTTCTTGAAATCCTGGAAGTTTCTTAAATACCTTTTGCATCTGCAGAGAGGAAAAAGAAAATTATGAAATACTCTGTTTCTACTGGGTCAGATGAGTTAGGGGAAAAAAATGAAAATGGAAAATTGAAGCAATGATTGAGGCTAGATTTGTTCTTAGTTATTTCTGAAACCCAGAGGAAAGTGTTTTGCTACTTATTTAAAATCTGTAAAGTTGTAATTGGATAGTTCTGACTTGCTTTAGTAGTTATTTTACATAAAATATGAAATAACTTTAAGATGGTACTTGGAAGAAGGTTTTTTTGCCACATTGCTTTCATTTATACACACAGAATAACTATGATATTTTATGAATTGAACTATATAATTTGGAAAATATCTACAACGTTAAGGGAATTATTAAAATTTAATGGCTGCTGTACCTAAATAAAACAGATACTAGTCTAATAGGTTAGGTGGACTGTTAGATTTATGTGAACTTTACAATAAATATTCTTAATTACTCTGACATTGCCAATGAAGCATATTATCAGAATATTTTACAATTCTATATTCAATTACTCTCCAACCCACTATAGTCAGCTTCTGCTGCTGGATTCCCCCAGGAAGGAGGGTTGTCTCCAGGTCATTGTCTCTTGGGTTTCTCCAAATCCAGTGGTATTTTCTATACTTTCTGCATGGTTTCCTTGCTTTTTTTAATACCTCTTCTTCCATCTCTCTGACCACTCTCTGAGTTTTTATCCCATTTCTGTCTCCACTTTCTACTTTAAATGTAAGGATTCTGAAAGTTTGTGTCCTTGGCCTCTTCATTTCACCCACTCTCTCATTTACTCAGTAAGCTCGACTACAAGCACTGTGCTAGGCTCTCGGGACACATTGCCAAATAGATGGACAGGCACTGACCCATCCAGTTTACTTGTATGAAGGCTGGGAGGCAAGAAAACTCAAGAGGAAGAGACAGTTTAGTAGTGAAGCTTGGGAGGGAGAGGGAAAGTGAGGGAGGCTGAAGAGGGGAACAAGGAGGTGACTCAGTCCTTTCTTCCTTGTGCCCACTTCCCTCTGCCTCTCTTTGGGGGATCTTGTTTTCTCCCAGGACTTCAAGGATCACCTGAGACACAGCTTTGAGTTCTCCACATGACTATCCCAACATTTGCCACCAACTAAATATGCCCAAACCAGAGTCATTCTCTTCCTTCCAAATATGTTTTTCCTCCTGGGCTCTCTATCTCAGTCAGGGCCCGGAACACCCATCACCTTACACGCCACAGAGCCCAGCATCTCCAGATACCTTCCCTCTGTGTCCCTCACATCCAGCCATCAAGTCCTGTTGGTTCAAATCCCACATGTATTTTGTTTCCACTATGTTCTTATTCCCATGTCCAACATACCCTACGTATCTCCCTTCCTGTATTACTGAAATGGTTTCTGGGTGTGTGTGTGTTGGGGGGGGGGGGAAAGAAGAGGATAAGTAGTTTTTTGGGTACATTGGGTGGAGGGAAGGAGACCTCTCCTTGACTACAGTATTTTTCCAAGTTCATCATCCCATATTTGCTGCTCTTCATTAAAATTCCCTTGATGGGCTGCACTGCCTACTGAATAAAGTCCAACACTTTAGAATGGCATTTAAGACCCTCCACAATCTACCCTCTATCCCCCAAGTACCTTACCATTTGCACTTCCTGCCATCATTAACCCCCTTGGCCAGTATTGTGTCCTTTAGTCACATTAAACTAACTCCTATCTCTCCCCAAATACACTTTGCCTCCTCCAGATGTCTATACAATTTTTTCCTTTAGCCCAAGATGCAACTTCTTCTACCTTCTGCTCATTGACTATCTTCCTGCACCACCCACAACCTTTCAAAGTGAGCTCAAACATCTCTATTGAAAAGTGTTTGCAGGGCCTCAAGGGCAGGCTCAATGATCTCTTCTCCCTGCTGCTGTAGAACTTATTACTGTGTGTCCCCTAAAATGGTCTATGTGGTGCCTGTTGTCTCCCTCATGAGATTATGCTCCTTGGGCTCAGGGATTGTGTCTTACTTATTCATCTTTATCTCCCTTCCTTCCTCCCAGTACTTAGAAGATTGTCATCCACATGGTAGGGACTCAGCACATTGTGTTTAATCGAGTTAGTGTGTCTCTTCTTCTCCATGCTCATCATGCCACTGCCGACTCTACATTATCTTTGTAGACTAGAGCACTGATGCCTAGATCGTCCCCACATCACTTACACTGGGCTTTGGAGTGCACCATGGACCTTTTCCCCCCAGCAGACCAATTTTCCTTCTGCATTATATTTTCTTGCACTGACAGTAAAATAGTTTTTGTTGCCTGAGTATGTAGTAACTACAATGATGCAGACAGTTCTGCTTTTGGGTGATAAGGAGATAGTAGCTGTATAGACCTGAGTTTAAATACTGGTTCTGATACTTTCTAGTTGCATGACCTTGAGTTTATTGCTTAATTTACCTGAATCTTGTTCTCCTTAACCAAAATTAAATAATAACATCTATGTCATAAGGCTGTTGTAAGGAATAACTAATAAGTGGGCAGAGAGTCAGCAATATTGTATTATTTATTTACTATTCTCTATCTCTCCTACTGGATTACTAGCTCCTTGATAGCCCAATTTTCTTTTACTTCCTTGATGGCCACATAGCATGGAGCCTGGCAAGGGCAGAGTAAGCCTTCAGTCAGTTGTTTTTGAAAGACTCAGTGGGGGGAGGAGAAGATGAGGGTCTCCCTAGGGGTCAGGGGCAGGGTAATAAGTTTCTGTGTTTCCACTCCTACCAGGACGTCGCTTAGAGACTCGGTTCTGCAGAGCTGGGCTTTATTATGGGGACAAGTGGGAAGGAGCTGTGTAGGTGCTTCAGGTCTGCTCTGGTCTCCTGTGACAAATAGCTCTGGGGCCATAAGCATTTGTCATGGCGTTCTAGTTATGGCACCTACATAGGACTGAATGTTTAAGTGTGAGCTCTAATTTCTGGAGCAGAAGATTCAGACCCTGACTCTTTCTTGTCCAGGATCCCAGAGATGCTGGTACACATGCGAAAACAAAGAGCTAAGCACAGAACTGCTACCATAGAGACCCACAGCTGTTAGCATAGGCAACGGGGTACGTGTGGGAGAGAGCCATCCTCCCCTGCAGGAGTGCTCGCAGCACTGCTCCAGTGGACGGGATTTATGGCTTTTGTGCGTGCCCTCTTTGTGAACCTGTCTGTGATGGATTATCAATCAGCTTTGCTTAGGAGGGTGCACCAGATGTCTAGGGAGGAGATGACAAAAGCCTTCAGTTAATTCTGCTAAATAATCTTCTGGGGACCTTCCAATCTTGGAGCACTAACCACTAAATTGCTAATTAAGTGCCCAGTTAACCTTATTAATAATACTAAACGCACAGTGGCCTCCCTGGTTCTGCTGGAATGTATGGTAACAGGGCTATAAAAAGGCAGCCGTATTGGGTTTTCATGAATGTTTGCACATGAGAAAGCATTCAGACAACAACTAAGCATTCCTTTTGACATTTGTATTAAATTGCTCATTAACTTTACTGTGGAAATTAAGTTACTGCAAAGCACTGACCATTAATTTCTGATTAGGTCCAAATGACTGTGCTAATTTAAGTGTACGGCTGTGGTGGGGCTCGTTGGTTAGCTGAAGGCAGGCTGCTAGGTGTCCAGACTGCGCAGGAGTCTGGGAGGGGAACAGATGCTCTAAGAAGAGGGTCTCCATTTTAGAGGAGCAAGTGACGAGGCCAATGGAACAGCAGTGCTGATGTGATAAGTCTCCGGAATAAGACCAAGCAAGACGTACTCTTCTTGGCCTAATAAATACTTCAGAGGCTGGAAGGGGCATGTTTACTTGATGATTCAAAAATCCTTCCCCCATACATATTGGGGGAAAATAGAAATTATAACATAATGGCTAAAAGCAGGGGTTCTGGTGCCAGGCTGCCTACGTTTGAATCTTGCCTCTGCTGCCTGTTAATAGGTGTGACATTGGGGGGCATATTGATTAATCTCTTTTTGCCTCAGTATCCTCACTTGTAAAAACTGTAAATAATGTCATTTACAAGATTTGTGAAAAATGAAATGAGTTAATACATATCAAACATTAAGGACAGTGGTATTATTTCTATACATAGTATTTTAGACTCGCACAGGGACTATGAAATTACCTTTAATTTCTAAATGAGGAATCTAAGGTCAGGGAAGAGCCCCCAAATTTTCATTACTAACACTTGGCAAGAACAAGACTAGAACTCAGATTTAAAAAATATTATAATTTATTTGCATCATTCTACCTCAGGTTGTTTCAGGTGCTTAGAAAATTAACAACAGGTAAGTGAAGGCAGTCTACAGCCAATTATCCAATTTTGAAGATACTCTGATGATACTAAGGATTTGCTGAAGAGACTATTTCAGAAAACAAATAGAAAAGTTAACAGACTATTTTTAAAATTCATTCTATCTAATAATCCATGTCTAAGTACTTTTCTGCTTCATAAACACCCCATGCTGATGTTTTCTCTTTGAAGTTTGTAGAAATGATTCTTTACATTTTATGGACTGAATGCTGATGCAGGGAGACATGGGAGGTTAAGACTGTCATTTACTTACCCCCTCTCTAGTAGAGAGGAGGTAAACATTGAATTCTCAAAGCATGAGAGGTAGGGGCCTGTTTTTTCCCCTCACCATGCTGAGTAAGGGGCTTGGGCACCCAGGCTGTCCATAAATGTGGTTCCTGTTATGTTATCCCATGAGTGCTCCTATTTTTAGTTTCATTTCTACATTACCAAGTAGGTAACTGCATTCCAAACTCTATATTATGAGGTAAGGCTGTAGAGATGAAAGAGACAGTTGCTGCCCTCAAGACAAGATGATGAGTGTTGTTACAACGCTAGGCACCAGATGTTAGCCTAGAGAAAAGGCACTAAATCCAGAATAGGTAGAAGGAAGTTTTCATGATTTGAGTAAAATGAACTCAGGGAAGGCAGCCCATGTAAAGACTAAAGATGAGAAAAGATTTGCAAGCAGTCTGTATTTCTGGAAAGTAGAATGCAAAAGAGGGGGAGGGTAAGGAGCTGGTGCGAAGATGAGGCTGGAAAGAAAGGTAGGGGTCTTATCATGGCACATAGATGTCACGTTCAGAATAGTAGTTTGCATTTATCCTGCAGGGAATGAAGACTCTTTTAATTTAATCAGGCAAGGCAGCTATGATGATGGTCAGAGATGGAACAGACAGCCTAGGACAGCTCCTCAGTTTATTGATGGATGACATGAACAACATAACTGCCTTCCGCTTATCACCCATGAAAAGTGTCATGTCTCTAAATTGCAGCAGACTGCAAAAATGGAAATATTACGTAAGGCAAAGTATTAGGGATTAAAAAATTCATATTTCAACCCAGCATGTTCCAAACTGGTGCCACATGGACATTTTACACATATAGAATATCTGCTTAGTGGCTTTCGGCTAAATGAGATTTAAAAGTCTACTAATATTTAAAGAAAATCTAAATGTAAATGACTTTTATGATGGAAAAGCTGAAATGGAAAATATTCCTGGAGATCCATTTGTCTTAACATTTTGGCACCCATTGCAGTTTTTTATTTCTTTTCAGTGGTTAAAAATGAACGCCTGGTCATAAGAAGTTGGACCCATTAGTCAAAAGGGTTTATGTCATGTTGGCTCCCAGATTCTGAGTCATGACTTGGTCAGTAGTTGTGTATGGTGGGTTCACTCACCTGAACTTGAGACTTCACTGCTAGCTGCTGGTAATATGGGGACTGGGAGTCAGCGAGCTCTGCTTTGAACTTCTGGTTTGCCAGAGAGATGCTCAGCTCCACCGTCTGCTCCAGTGGGCCCTCGGATACCTCAGTTAATTCTATTTCTCTTTCCTAAGTTGAAACAAAGGTCTTCTATTAATATAAACCACAAGTAAATGGCTATATTATATAACATACATTGATATTGTCTCAAGAAGTGGATTAGGAAGGCTCTCATGTTTTTAGAATAAAAGTCCTCTTAACTAGAAGTGGCCTATGAATTTCATCAAGAGACTAAGTACCAAAGATCCAATGAGTTAACTACATAGAACCTTTGCGAACACTGTCATTTTTTTCACTGTGTGCTCTTCATGAAAGCATTTACACACACACACACACACACACACACACACACAATTATATACTTTGTTGGAGCATCACTAGGATTGTGCTACATCCTTGTATAACTTTATAAATACTTTTTGATGGGGACTGGAGTAGACAATATAACCTATGGATGCTGAGATATTATTTAATATACTCCTTTTTAGAGAAGAGTCTAGACTGGTTTAATAAGCCCATTTGTGCTTAAATTTCACATTGAAATTAGTTAGAAAGCACTGTCAGGTCAAGCGAGGGTTTGACATTTCTCTCAGAAGCAATGGCATATTTGGGCCACCTTTGGAAGCCTGTAGCTAAGAATAGCAGGCTCTGAGGACCTGAATTTGGCCTTTGCTCACAAAGAGCCCGAGCCCATCCCTCTTGTCCTTTGGTTTGAGAACAAGCAGGAGTGTCTCATAGTTCTCAACTCAGGGGAAGTTCTCCTGGCACAGAGAAAGCCTAGATCTGGGTTTCAAACTTGGAGTTTGACAGATTTTCAGCCTTGGGTACCCAGACAATCCTGAAATCTGCACAGCTTTCTCAAAAGAGTAAAAAATATGCCTGTGGAAAATTAACTGTCTCTGGCAATGTACATAATCGCTTATGATGAAACTAGAGTTGTGGAAGCTGATAGAAGAGAACAACCAATGGAAAATGCCATGAAGGGCAAAACTCATATGGGTGCTAGCTGATATAGTTTCTCCTCATTTCTCATCACAAACTCCCCTCTTCCATAGGTAGTGGACAGCAACACATCCTCTAACTTTAATGGGATTCGGGGAGGACATGGACTCACACTTACTAAACTACTGATATTTGTTTAACAAAAAGGTTATCATTCATTCATTCATTCATTCATTCATTCATTCATTCATCCACTCATTCATTCATTCAAATAATACACTCTGAGCATCTGTATGGATATAGCACAGTGCTAGGATCTATGGGAAGTTAAAAGAAAAGGATGGCATATGGTTTTATTCTCTAGAAGCTTACCATTTCATTAGGCAGATTTGAAGTTCACAAAAAACATTTAGAATGTGCATTAGTGACAAGTTTCCTAATTTACCCTCAACCACTGGATTTTTTCACACCTCTCACTCAGCACCCTCAGTGACTCCCTACTATCTTTGGGATAAAACTGAAACTATTTTTCCTGACATTCAAGACTCTCCTCCATCTGATACCAATCTGCTGGAAAAGTCATAGCCTGTCTCACTTCCCTGTGTCCTGTCCAGCAAATGGTTCTATTCACTGTTGTTGAGATATAACATTGTTGTGCTACTCTCCTAACTGGAGACCCTACTCACAGACCCTCATGTCCACCTCTAACAATAACACACATACGAGCAGACTCCCCCCCCACACACACATGCACACACACACACACCATTTTTTACTTCATACACGCACTTTTTTACTTCTTACCAATATCTCATAATTTGTTTAAAATAATATCTCCTCTGACCATCTAAGGTAGAACTCTTTGCTTCCTCTGACCTCCTATAGCAGTGGATAACATCTGAATTGCTCACTTGGGACCTATGATTTACTCACCTGGAGTCTTCTTTTTGTATGCTAATCCTGTCACCCTACATATAATTTCCTTGAATCCAGCATGATTCTCACACTTCATGGAATTTCCCAAACTGAAATATATGAGGCCATTTATGTACAAAACTCTCAGTGAATACACATGACTAGAGGTCACATCTTTGCAGCCTGTCCCGGTGTATCATTTTGTCCCAGTCCATACATCTGCCATCTTCGATCACAGCACTTAGACGATTTTGTTGTACTTATTTGCATTATACATTTTTTAAAGGCGGGGACTGTGTCTTGTTCATCTTAGGATCGTCGGTGCAGAGCCCAATGCCTGGCACTTCAGTGGGTTTCAGTTAAATGTTTGCTGAGTGAAGGAATAAGTAATAGATGCAGTTCATAAGAAGGATGCGATGGATGTGAAATGAAATATTTAGGGGCTGTTTACTTCAGAAGGAGGGAACTATATTAGATTTTGAAGATGATGGGACTTGGTTAATGTGAGAAAAGAGAAGACAAACTGGAGTTGTCTTAGAAATTTTATAGTGAATATGTTTAATCAGTTATTATTTTCAACATCACTTTTCATTGTTGGTGGAATAATATTTTTGAGAAAAATAAAACATTTTTATTCTTTCATAACAATAGCTCCACGAAGTCTGTAGCCATCTGGCTTAAAGGCCAGAGAGAGAGTGGCCAGCAGGGCTCTCATCCCTGAATTTTCATGTCTAGCTGGTGAGACTGAATTTCCTTCCCTCACCATCTGGGCTTTGAGCTGTGCCTTGGAGGGAAGTTCACAGGAAGAGGAAAGGGCTGGCGGATTCTCACAGAACACAGGGCATGGCAGATCTGGTTGTGGTGGCGGTGTGAGCACGAGAGTATCCTGGTTCTGACTCGTCACTCTATGCTACTGCCCCTTCAGGGCCTGCTGCCCACCTTCTGCTGCCACAGCTGCTCTGCTCAGGAGTAAGGAGGGTGTCACTTCCCTACTTCAGCACTGAGTCTGGCTCAAGGCTTTTTGGAGGGGTTAAAAACGGCCCCCTTTTCTGATAACCAACATTAAATTCTGTAACAATCCTCTCATCCTGTATGCCTTTTCACTCAAACAGAGTGGCTGCCAGTGCTCCTGTTTGCCGGCAACATTGTTTTTATTTTCCCCGCATTTGACACGCAGGATTTCGATCATTTTGTTATTTATCTGATCTATTCACCCGGAACATGACTGAGAACAAAACTTCTACCTGTTGTCAGCATGAGATTACACTTCAGTGGAGAAAGAACCTGATTGCTTGATAGATTCCTTCCTTCCTTCCTTCCTTCCTTCCTTCCTTCCTTCCTTCCTTCCTTCCTTCCTTCCTTCTAAAACTTGGTGAGCACCTGCTGTATATAATTATCTGTTACGTACTTGCCTTCCTGGTGTTTATAGTTAAGTTACTTCTTGCAATTCCTGTCACCGTATCCTAGTTTCAATCTATTTTTGCCCCTTAGTCTCTAGGAAGAAGTGAGAATACTGAATAGAACAAAGTCACTGGCTTTTAATATGAGTGATACAAATTCAGCATTAATAATATATTCTAAGGGCAGATTCAAGGTGATGGTTATAGAATGGCCAGTCCATCCATTCTTTTATTCTGTTTTACAAATGAAACAAAAACAGGCAAGTGAGGTGCTAGATTGACTCTCAGAACTTCTTACTATTGTAGGCATCTTGGTATCGTTGAGGAGTGTGTCATCAGGAGTGAGCAGGAAGGGCCAGAGTGAGACACCAGCAACATCTGTGGAAGTTAAAACGATAGTAGGCACACAAAAAATGAGACTGGAGTAGTTTACATTAGAACAAGTTCAAAATTTTATATACTTTTTTTGTCATTCTAGAATTTACAGATGTTAGATGCATTCTGAGCTCATGTTTATTTTAAGATCACACAAATATGTTCTTCAGCAA
This sequence comes from Rhinolophus sinicus, assembly GCF_036562045.2. Taxonomy (NCBI): domain Eukaryota; kingdom Metazoa; phylum Chordata; class Mammalia; order Chiroptera; family Rhinolophidae; genus Rhinolophus; species Rhinolophus sinicus. The sequence continues at coordinate 113,571,731 of NC_133755.1, forward strand.
AATATAACTCACACTCTTGATCCCACTTGAATTCTTCATTCTTCCTTTCTAGTACCCAAGTTTGGTGTTCTTCTAGGTATGTTAAAGTTAAATGGTTTTACCTAATGAGATCTGGTTAATTTTTCTTTTTGTGACTATATAAAGGATGCATAGACAGATATATATCTTTAATTTGATTGTTTCAAAATATTGGTAATGATTGCTTCCAAGTTGTAGGGTTATGGGCAGTTTGGTTTTACCTTTATTCTTTTCTAGATTTTCCAAGTTTTATACAATGAATTTAAATCATTTATGTTAGAAATGCAAGTTAGATTTGAGAAATAACATTATAAACTTTGTGGAATTCAATTAAAGATTCTTTTGAAATATAAAGCTTTCACGGCGATTTGAATTAAGGTTCAGAAGCAGACAAAATGAGACCTAAGCTTACCTGTTGAAAACACAGGTGTTTCATGGGGTTCTTCTAATATCTCCTCTGTGGGTATTTCATCCTTTCTATTAGTAAAATAGAGAAGAAAGAACAGGTACTGAAAAGGAGCTTGGCAATAGGGGCAAGGCATTTAAATTTGCCTATATTCAATAGACTTAAAAATCAGAGACAAAGTGCACTTTAAAACTGTGTTTACCTATTTTATCATTACAGAAGTAATCTAATATATTTACATTGAGGCAAAATTCCGACATCCCCTCAAAATGATGATGTTTGTTTGACCCCAGGACTTTTCATAAGCATCTTGAGGATTAAACTTTTTGCGGTCCTGGGGATCATTTCCCTAGTAGGTAAAGATGGTTTTAGGGGCCTTATATTTTATCGTCCCTGTGCTTAAACTGTGTCCTTGACATCAAAGATAATCGATGACATGATCTATGACTGAAATATTCTTGCTAAAATCTCAGACCTTCAAATCTGCAAATCCAGAGAATCATTAAGTTTGTCTAATAAAGTAACTCTTGTGGTTACAGTAATGAGAGAGAAATAGATTTCTGGATAATGCAGATGTATTAAATCTCTATTTTGAACATAACTCTTGCCTTCAATGGTAACTAGCCAGGAAGATGTGGGTTGGTTTGCAGTGCTATGGAGTGGCAGTGTGGAATATATTCTAAGGACAGATCCAAGGTCAGGGTTATAGAATTGACTACATATAATGTAGCCCATTCCAGGAAGCTTTACTTAGAAAGGAGTAGCAGCAGTGATCTCTTCTGAATCTCAATAAAAGGTTTGTTACTATAAGCTAGTAGGTCCCAAAGGATTGTGTCTGTGTTTGTATAATATAGTCATCGTTGACCAACATATTTGATCCAATTTTCTGTGGCTCATGATGATGGAAGACAAAAGGGAATGGCTAGGTATTCTGTTGTCATAAAGTCATAGAGATTGGCCATAGCCAATAGGACCATCTACATATTTCTACTACACTCAATTCTGCCGAAGTGCTAATAGGGGTAACGTACAACATGTATCAATCAGCCTGGCATGGCTCTGGCCAATCAGAATGGGTGTTAGTTGTAAACCTGGGTGACTATATTGGTGCACATAGGCTAAATTAAACTAATTTGGAATTAGCTATTCTTAGTTGTTTTTGTTGCTATTATGCTATGTGTTTAATAAATCATTTTTAGGGAGGTAATGTTTAGTAAACTCATATCAAGGATTATAGCATTTGTAACTTAGGCAATATTATTTCTCTTTTTTTACTTTATAGAGCTTTGGTTATAGTAAGGTCTCCTTTCTCCTGTTATCACTTTAGTATCCTTGTTTTACCTTGTAAAAAATAAAATAACCAAGAAGAGTAGTTCTTAAAATGCTGGCTATTGCCTTGGTTACAAGTCAACAGCTCAGTTTGGACAGGTGTGATTCTGCCACTACACTGGCAATCTAGACCATCACCCAGGAGCTACAACTTGGGAAGCTAGACAGCTAGGTTCTTCCAGTGGCTTTTATCTTACAGTCATTTGAAACTGGCAGGTGAGAAATTTTTCATGGGCTAGTCAGGTGAGAAATTTTTCTGTTTTCTCTTCCTGGAAAGGTTTGAAGTAAAAGAGAGGTTGTTTTCTGCTTTTCTTTCTTTTTTTAAAAGACAACTTGGTAACCATAGGTAGTATAAAATGTTTATCTCTTGTTCCTTCTTTCTCTCTAGCAATGCTAGTAGGTACATGAGTACATATAATGATTCTATTTCTTTGTCTTTCTGGGTTGGATAATCATTTCCCGTAAGTTTTTAATGTTTTTGTATCAAGTCTGGGTGTATTTTGTTGAATTGTTTCTTATGAATGGCCCCTGCTTTCTTTTATTTTTGGAAAATGAGAAGTCAGCATTATCCTGTATTTAAATCAGAGGAGTCAATATCTCTGTGTCTTGTGAACAATATTAATACTCTAGTACTATTTTCCTAAGTCACATTATTTCTTTTGGCAACAACTTTTAAAAATTTATAAAAGTGTGGCTAGTTAGACATATTAAGGACAGTTGTATACTATAAATACATGAAAACTTTGCTCAGTGCTGTAGCAGTTGGTCGAGAAATATAAAACAGCTCCTGCCCTTGAGGTGTTTACACTCTCACAGGAAACAGGGTGAAACAAGGAAATGTTAAATAAAAATATAAATGCCAAAAAGAACGCAAAATTCAAAGCAGGGAGAGATTGCACTAGGCTCAAATAGGTGGTTAAGATGTCATGAGGAGGTGGGACTTCACCTACAGACTGAAAGGGGAATAGGATTTAGAGGGATGGAGTGGAGAAGGCAGGTTCTTCCAGGAAAGAGAGTAAGTCTTGGAGTCAGAATCTGGGATGAGCAGGTGTGATGTCTGTGCAGCGAGGAAGTGGCATGCTAGCAGCAATGGGATCATGGGTAATGAAAGGCAATGTGGGAAAGGTCAGGAGTTAAAGGGCCTCGATTCATTAGTTTGGCTTCTGCCTCAATGCAGGTCCTGGCTGGAAGCAGACGGCTCGCTCATAGTGGGGTAATTTGAGCAAAATTTAATAAAGAGATTATTACTAAGAGCAACCACAAATGATTGTGCAGAATCCCGGGCTGCTAATAGTGGGGTGCTAAAAGCACTTCCACAGCAGGAGGGGTGAGAGGATGGAGCAGTTATCACAAACCACAGACAGAGAAAGCTCTGTGGAGAGGGCTGCTTCACAGGAACTGAGCTGAAGTTAAAGGAGACCAACAGCCCTCATAGACTTTGCAGGTTATGGAGGTGATAAATTTGCTCACCTCTTTCTCCTCCCTTACTCTGATATCTTACTCCCTATTGGCTGTCCTACCCAGAAGTCAGAGGGCAGAGGATGCCAGGGTTTCAATCTTTCCTGCTCAGCCTTCTGCACAGAACAGGTGGGGAAATGCAGGGAGGGGATATTTAGGGTAAAAGGAAGTTGGGGGAATCTCTTGAAAACCATTGAACAGGGCTCAATGTAAGGAAAGGACTATTTCAGACATATCAGTCCTGCAGCAGTTATGCACGTTCAGGTGGGGAAGAGGTTAGAGCCAAGGAAATCTATCAGGGAGATCAGATTTGACGTTTTTCCTGTGTAAATTAATAAGATCCTGGACCAGGTTTTTGGCAAAGGAAATAGAAATGAAGGAACAAATGTGAAAAGCATGATAAAGAATAGTCAGTAATCATACAGCCAAATTTGGGTCTCTTTAGTATTATTATTTTCAGATTTAGATTTCTAAATGTTATAAAATGTATGTAATTTGTGAGGTTAGAGTTTGGCAATGGCATCGCTCTTCTTTAATTATTTTTATCTAATGTACTTTTCCTTTCTTTTTGTTTACATTTTGATTGTCTTACTTCATATTCAGTTCCTGTTGAGGACATAGCTCATTGGTTCAGTAATTTAGTTTGAGAAATACTAACACTTTATAGAATACCAAAAGGGAGTTCAAAATTCAGGTTGCTCTCTGATTTATTAAATATTTTCCTGATGTAACTAATAATTTATTATAAATTCTAAAAATCATACCATTTTAATTGCTGTATATCATAACTGAAAATACACATTAGATATTTATCACATAGTAATGAATTAATTTTAACTGAAAACAGTACAAACATATATCTCAGTCCATAAGGTCTACCATTTCTCTTCTTCATTTGTCTTTATGACAATAATGTATAAATTGTCAGAATAACCTACACAGATCTCAGTGGTTGACATAATATCATAACGGTACAATAGCTGAGACTCACTCCATTATGTGATCTTTCAAAAGTCAAGAACATGCAGTACTCTATTTTGGGTACTTACCTCTCAGGGAAGTGTCTCTGTTTTATTCTCTGCAGAAAGAGAAAAAGTAATTTTACCAAGAGATAATGCCAATTGAAGAGCTAAAGTCTATTTTCATTCTCTTTTCCTTTAACTTCACTTCAATCTGCCTGTACAATGTTATTTTGTAAGAATAAAATTCCTGTTGGCCTTATCATACATCTCCAAGCAACCCTTTTGCTGCGGAAACCAGTTAAAATGGAGCAGGGGCTGGAGGTCTGGGAGCTCCTGGGGTAGTGTTCCAAACATCTAGAATTTAGGCTCACCTGCTGAAGAAGATCCAGGTGCTCCTGCGAGTTGCTGAAATTTTTCCCAATGTCAAAGAGGCAGAAAGTCTCCTGCTGGCAGATGCTGACCCAGTGCTGGTACTCCCCTGTGTCAGGTATGTGATCCAGAAAGATTCGATATGCTTCCCATACTGCTTCCTGACACACTGCAATGCAGCACCATTAGGAGTAGAAGATCTGCTCACAACCCAAGTACAATCTTATAATATGGAAAGCCCTTTCGTGGCTTTTGTTGACACTCTAACTCACAGCCCATAGAAATGAATTCATTGAACAACTATGTATTGAGCACCCATGTGTGCAATGGGGAAAAATAAAATAAGGAAGATAGGGAATATGAGCGTGCGCGTGTGTGTGTATGTGTGTGACTGCAATTTAAAGTAGGGTGGTTGAGGAAAGCCTCATTATAAAGGTGACTTTTGAACAGTTTGGGAAAAGGCCCCAAGGTTGGAGAATGCTACGGACATTGAAGGAACAGCAAAGAGATCAGTGTGGCCAGAGCAAGGTCGAGAGTCTCAGATGATGAAGATAGAAGGATGTGGAGAGAGGACCACAAATTGTGTTGGGCCTTGTGAGCACTAATCTTCAAATTAGGTATAGGTACTGGCTGTATCTGAAAACTTTCCAAAGAATAAACAGGCATACAGTTTAAATATAATCAATTTCTGTCTCAACTTTCCTATCATGTTTCCAGATATTGGTCTGCCTAACGGCACACATTTCCTCCTTCACTTTCCCTTTGGTTGTCATCTTTCCCCCATTCATTCATCCCTAATCGTCCTGTGGCACAGTGGCCCTAGGCTGCCACACAAAGGGATGATTGGAAATCATCCCTGAGATGAGATTAAGAAAGCAAGTGAATTTAGTTGAGGGGTAACACATACATGTGTAGTTAGGGTGGTTTCTCATTCTTTGCTTTTAACAGGTTAGGAGTCCTGATGGAGTTGACAGCTGATAGATCATTAAAAACAATGATGACAGCTCATGATGTGATTGTTAGCATATAATGCCAAAGGAAATTAAAGAATAAAGATATTACTATGACAAAACTCCCTCTGTTCCTATCTTTTCATTTATGTAACAAGTTTTCTCAATGAAATTAGGTAAAATAATAGGGATAGAATTGATGCTAAATCCTGCCTTATTTTAGCAGTATATAATATGAATAATAAGTAATATTACATGAACTAATAGAGGAACAATACCAAAGCAACCCCATTTATCCAGAGGCAGAAGCTAATGAAGCTTTAGCTATGGGCCCTTCATTTACACTGGCCCTGTCCAGAGCTTTGCTCCTAATTTTGTATTCATAAACATTAGTACCCACAAAACCAGTATCTGACTTTATATCTGTCTGTTAATAGCAACTTACTTAACTTTTTGTGAAATTTGTATCTATTTGTTTTACTCAATTATATATTAAATGTAATTATAAATGCAAATTAATCCGGAAGAAATTTCTTTGTACACAAAAAGTCTTCAGTCACAGGAAATAAATAAATATATATATATATATATATATATATATATATATATATATATATAATTTCAATTTATGTATATATTTTTGTTACTGAGACTTATTTTAGAGCAACCAATAATAAACTTTCAAGCTTAAAGTAAATTACATTAGGTAAGACTTTGAAGTAGGAAGTAGAAAAGAAATGTGGGTATAGGGAGAAAAGGAATTACGTGACATTTCCTACTGTTAAGAAGAATTCTTTCTGTAACAGCTATATATGATGTCAGAGGGGTAGTAGATAGGGGAAAGGGGGTTATCACTTTGTGAGGGGTGGAAATGTCTAACTATTACATTGTTTTGTATACCTGGAAATAATAATGATTATGATAATAATAACAACAATAATAATAATAATAATAAAAAGAGTTTTTTGAGTATTTGATGGAAAGTATTGAGTGGCTATGGTAGATTCCATTGTATACATATAAATGCTCTAGTTTTTGTTTTATTTTCAATACCAACATTTACAACTCACCAAAAATTACATCTTATCCAAGTGTTTAAACGTATCCAAGTATGAAAATTTTAGGTATCAATGGAAAAGCATGCAAAAGTGTGCACCATTTAAAAATTATGAGACTAAATGAAAAAAATGTTAGATGAATTTTGTTATGAGCAATTATAATATATTGTGTTTTTTAACCTCTAGAAGAATGGGGAGCAATAGAAGGCTTTGGGGCACAATCTGACATCACATGATTTTCTAAAGAATCTTTGACTGATGTGCTGAGAAAGCGGTTGTGGGGAAGAACAAGGTGAGAAAAGAGCAGTTTAGAAACTCTTACTCCTATGCTTTATTCTCCCTCAACCCTCACTTATTCTATGCCTGTATTTCTCTTAGCTTTCTGTTTTAAGGGGCAAAGAGAATTCCAGACCACAGAGGCTCAGTTCATTTACCAGCAGCAACCTGACCAGAACCCACAAAGCCGGGAGTGGGTACAGTCCCCACCACTTCAAACGTGCACTGAGTTTTCCACATTTGGAGAAGTAGCAGGGTCAGCACAGCTGGAGACCAATGCAATCATCTTTTACTAGAGAACCCATGTTTGTGAATATAACCTCTCTCCTGCCAGGCAAGGATCAGAGTTTTAATGCCTTTCCCAACACCAGTCATTATGTAGTCTTCAGACCTTCATCTCTAGTCAAGAGTCTACATGCTGTGCACGAAGGAAACATTTATTCAAACTCTAGGAGTTGTGGGTCTAGTCCAAGCAAACCATCTGCCCTTGCTTTCCTTCTTACCTACATACTCTGCACTCTCTTGGGGGATGTTACTTTGCCCTTCTCCTGCTAGTTTAGTTCAAAACCTGCTGGAGTGCCAGATATAAAACAATACATAAAATAAACTAGCCTTGCCTTTGAGGGCTTAGCGTTGGTGACGTTCTCTAACAATACACATGTGTGAAACATCTGGGAAAGCATGATGGGATAATCCTTCTGTTTACCAGTTTCACATACTCCCACCTGTGTTGCTTTTGGTCTCAGATTAAATTTTCCTTTTATTTCCATTTAAGGCTTGTTTTTAGTGCCTGTATCTTTCCTAGCTCCGCTCCTTTGCCTACTGCTCTTTCTTCTACCTCAGGGGCACAGCATGCCCCCAGCCCCATTAAAACCTACTTTTCACAAATCCTCTGAAAGAACTTTCCCCCAAAGCTTCTTGAAGAATGATCTCCCCGGAGCATTGTAGTTTATAGGGATCGGAGTATTAGAATGAAACAGGAACTAGTAGCTTTTCTTTAGACTTATTGTGAGGAGCAAATTACTTTTGGTGAGTCCCCTGATATCATTTTTCTGGCCTCCTGGAAGCTTAACACACACCAGGAGGCATGGAATCCTTCTGCAATTGGGAGAACAAGAGCAGCAGCCCAAGACCCACTATGAGAGTCTCTTGTCATTCCCTCAACATCAAAAGAAATTTTGAAAGTAGAGGCTTCAAAGGATCTCGGGGCCGGGAGGAGTCTAAAACTTCTTAAAGTTGGATTTTTCTGACCCCTTGATTTATCTGTTCTGCACCATCCTTCTCTGAATCTACTGGGAAGGACTACCGTAGGGATTTTGGAGCAATCCAGAGCCTTGCCTCCCCAGTCTTCCCACAGTTGTTGGCCACCGCCTGAATCTGGCCACAAAGCCTCAGCCTTTCTGCTGAATGTCATACTCTACGCTGTTGGAAGATACAGGAAGAATCCCAGGGAACACATGCCCTGGAGGCCGGACATACTCCAGGATAGTTCTTCACATTTGGAAGGATTAAATGGAATGTGAAGACGCCCACCACAGGATAGGGCACACTTTAGATGGAGAGAGAACACACTGACACGGGAGTCAGGATGCTGGATTCTAACTGCTCTGCCACCAACTGCTCTGCGTATCCCTTAATTTTTCTTATCTGTACATTGGGGGTGTTGGCTAGATGTTGTTTAGACTGGTGCTTCTAGAACTTGAAAATGCAAGTAGATTACCTGGTGATTTTATTAAAGCACAGATTCTAAAAGTAGGTCTGGTTTGGAATCTGAGTATTTGCATTTCTAACAAGTTCCCTGCTCATGGGGATGCTGCTGGTTTGTGGACACTCGGAGTAGCAAGAGCGAGGACTCCCCCTATCTCTAATTTTCTCTAAGACATACATTAATGTGAAAGAGACATTTAGCTTTTGATATTGGGATTGAGAGAAAGAAATAGAGATAGAGAAAGGGAGACAGAGAGACATAGTTTGAAAGAAGGTGGTTGCAAAGGAGGGAGTTTCCCGTGGAAGGAGCACAGTATTCTCCCTGGGAGATGACCTGAAATAAACTTGCCTCTTCTGTGTCTCTGCTTTGGGATAAACCTGTTTACGATTCTACCATGAAGCTCAGAACATTTCACTTGTATTGCTTTAAGCATCAGGAAAAGAAATAGCTCAATATTCAATTTGATTTGAGGAGTATAAGAGCTTTCTTGCCTAAGTTTAAAAGATGTCAACAGATAATTTTGTAAAAGCAGCTACAAGAATAATAAGTGGGTTTCTCTGTTAAAGAAACACTGCTTTCTAGCTGGGTCTTATTTCTAGTTACTTTATGAAGCTATTTGTTAGACTTAAGAAACCCATGTTAATGGATAGTAAAATTTCGTATCACCCAGGGGCAGCCATAAAGATAATGGATTATCATTGCCAGGGGTGGGGGTGGGAGAAAAATAGTCGTTTGTTTCATACAAGGAAGCAAGAATGAAAGAGGCAAACCTAACCAAGAATAAAGAATTAAGAATAAAATTCAGAGCTAAAAATTGGGTTGCAGCAATAGTCTTTTCTTCAAATACTTGTGATAAATCCTATTTGTGAATGTCATAAAGAATTCATAGTTACATGAAAATAGCAATAGGTGTGTTCGTATTCAATGGGATTCATATTATATATATAATATATAGAATACATTCTATATATTACATCTACATATATTATATGTTTTCTATATATAATATATATTCATATTATATATACACATATATACACGCATATATATGTGTGAATATATGTGTGTATACATGTATACCGGGGGTGCCAAAAAATGTATATAAGTGGACACTTTGCTTAACGTTGCTCAAGCAGTAGTTTGCCATAATCAGAAGTGTCTGGACACCTTTGAGCACCTCTTGTAATTGCAGGTGTCAGATGAATTGTATTCATCTTTTGTTATCGGTATATATTGAGTATTACAATTATAATACAGTTTTCCTTTTTTAAAATGTGTATACATTTCTTTGGTCTCTCTTTCTGTCTATCTGTCTATCTATCTATCTATCTATCTATCTATCTATCTATCTATCTATCTATACTTCCATCCATGAACAAATAAAAAATTCCATTTTATTTGTTCATCTGACCAATTGATCAATGTGTAGGCACATTCAACATGAATAATTTACACATGTCACTGTCTTTTCTTTGCATTCCCATTGGCCTGTTTGCCTCCTGTATTCACTAATAAGCATTTACCAAGAACCTGCTCTGCAGAGGTGCTGCGCTAGGACCTCAAGATATTAATACAGTGCACTTGATTTTCTATAATTAGAGTTTTCCTTCTGACTATGATCTGGTACTTCTCATTTCTCTGTGGGTGTGGCTTCTATGAGAATGCAAATATCTCTTTACTTCTACATAAAATGAGACCTATGAGTTACATAAGGCTTGATATTTTTGATACCGTTAATTTATTGTGCCTCCAAAACCAAGAAGAACTCTTCAGATTAATGCAATCCTTGCACATATTACAGATTTAAATACTCAAGAACTATTTGGGATATTAGTATCGTGAAATTGTTTTCAGTTGTCATAATGTACAACACATCGCAGGCTACAATTGAACCAGCTTGCTCTAGTGAATGGGCTTGAAATAGATCAGGGTTACTGTACTTTTTGGAATGGAAGCAAACATTGAGTATAATCATGATGGAAATTAGTAAACCTCCTCAACTTTCACATGTAAGATTGAGGTTAGGCTTCCACTAGACAAGATACTTTGCATTATTCGGAGCTACCTGGGGAATTTAATAGCAGCTACCAAAGATTGCTTTTTTCCTTTAAAGAAGATGCCATGCGAATTTTTTCATCCATGGTAAGTGAACGACAAGGACAGTTACTGATAGCTGTGGTATGACTGAACTCCACTGTGATTTCCAGGCATGCTGTAAGAATCCTGTGATGCTGTCTTGGGAGTAAAAACTGCACTGTAACTCTGCTGGAAATCACAGTAATTGTGTTGTAAATCCCATTAACACCCCTGCATTATAACTGTGTACCTCCGCTTAATTTGTGACTCTTCTGCACTCAGATGTGCTTTCAGGTTTCCTAGTTTCAGAAGTTTTTGCTTAATCAGCAAGAAACAACTTAAACTTATCAAGAAGGGAGAGCATATCTGGATTGTAATGTTGCTTTTGAAAAATAAAATCTTAAGTCATAAATCAACTTGCTCAGATTCCTGACAATGCAATCATCCTGTGCTTCTTATTTCATAATAACAACATTAAAATTCAATATTGGGCTTTCACAAAAATAAAAGAGGTAAAACCCAGATACTAACGCTTTTTGGTGACTTGTTAAATACCCTAATGGTTCTGTGTTGTACAGGACATTATTTTAAAATACAAGAGCAAACATCTACCATACTTTTAAATGTTAGTTATTCATTATTTTCATAATAGTTGGCTGATTTTTATAACTCTTGTGACTGAATGAGAGAGTGGACGTTTTGGGCTGAAAACAACCTATGGATGAATGAAAAGGAAGGGATGAAAAGAACAAAAGACTAAATAGGTTTCATCTCTTTCCTTACCTCTCAATCTATAATAAGCTTGAAGATTGGCTAAAATCTGTTTCATGGATTCCTGCGGACAGACTTTAACCCTTGCTGGGAAAAATGCTGATCGTTTTGTTTGATGCTTTGCCAAATTGAATATTCGTCTCATGGTTGACAGTTTGTACATTTTTGCAGTAGTTTCAGTTGTTTCAATTCTTAGGGCATTGCCTGTGTGTTCAGTTTCAGAATTGTACATCTTAATGGAGAGATCTGCAAAAGAAAGATTGATTTCCTAGTAAATATATACATTTACGTGATTTATGTGAAACATGATAAATGAATGAAATAAACTGAAAATTACAATCCTCTGGTTTATGAAAGTTCTACTTTGGTGCAGCTGCCAAATGTAATAGTCTAATGACAAGGCATTTTCAGAAATATGAGCTCATCAAGTATTTAAAAAAAAAACCAACATCTCAAATCATCTTGCCTTTAGGAACTGCCAAATATTGAAACCGTTTCCCACATATCTCTCTAAAAATCACTCCCACTTAGCACTCAAGCCTCCCGAGAGATGGCCCTTGTGATAGACATTATAGTTCAAGTGGGGAATCACATAGCATAGTGGTACCCAGAGGTATACTCTACATGAGGAAGTGGAGTGCTTCTAAAAACCTAGGGGGAAAAATGCCACGAAACAACCTTCCTGCCTCTTAGTGACAGCCTGGATTTCTATACGGCTGAAGCCAACCAGAGGGTGACTATCTGGTTGTGAAAGTGAGTTACAGCCAGGATGTGTCTTAGAGTTCATTTGCAGAGCAAGCTGGACATTTTATGTGGGGTGGTGAGAGGAAGCATGAAGGGGTGAGGAAAGAGAGTTAGGATGGCTAAGGATTTAACTCTCCATGCCATTTCATCCTGCTGGCTCTGCTGTGTTGTTAGGGTTAGGTCTAGACTTCATTTTTCACTCACTAGACCTCTCATAATAATAACTTATGTTCAGCAAGCACTTTTTCATTTTGAGTTTCTTCAGTTGTATTATCTCATATTGTTCTCACAAAAGCTCTGCTATATAGATGAAACAGACACTATTTTTCTCTTTTTACCATGCTGTAGGGTACTGAGTTTTAGAGGCATTTGAGCTTAACAGTGTGGTCAAATCTTGAGTTTTCCTTTCCCTCTCCATCTCTGTCCTTTTATACATTACTCCATTTAAAATAGGGAGTATTATTTCTTTATTTTCAGTGACATTTTATTTCATTGTTTACTTCAAAGTTGTCTTTAAATTAAGGTAGAAATTATTGATGAACAATTGGGGCCACTCACTATGACTCCTTGAGACCTTAAGAATGTCACTTACAGAGATTCATATCCCCATTTTAATAAGGAAGGCTCTCAAACTCATATCTTCTGAAATGTGGTACAGACAAGGGAATCACGTAGAAACCCAAGCAGGGAGCCTGGAGAGCAGCTATAATCTTGCTGCAAAGCATAAACGTCCCTCTTTCATTATGAGGGGAGGATAGAGTCCTGGTGGGAATTCATACCCTCTGCCACTTTGAGGAGTCTCCGAGGACTCTGTCAGTCTTGGGCAGTGATGCATTCTTAGGAATCTCCAGAAAGGAAGGGAGCTGAGAGACTAATTTGCTCACCCAGCAATACATAACACCAGTAAGTCACAATCTCTGAGTAGAACATGGACATCAGCATCTTTGGAAAATCTCTAGGTGATTCCAATATGCAGTTTGGGAACCACTGTTTAAGGATCTATAAGGCTATTTTCAGCTGAAGAATCAAGATAATCTGCCTCAAGCTGGTTTAAACAATAAGCAAGTTATCAAATACGAAGGCAAGCGAAAGGTAGGGAGTGCCTGGTGAAAATAAAGCTCTGGCTCTGCCTTTCTGACATTCTCTTATTCTCTTTGTTCAGTTCCCTCATGTGGTGACTTTATCCATAGGTTGGCATCCACTGAATTGAACATGCTTGCCCTTGTTCATGTTGAAAAATAGCCTTTCTCTAAAGTATGGCTGATGCATGCCATGTGCCTGGACTGATACCAGTCGCCAAGGGATATGGCAGCGCTGTTGGCTGGAGCTGAGTGATCACAGGGCAGTGGACTGCGATCCGGATTATGCTGAGTGGCTCATTCTAACGTGGCCTGAGTCAGGTTGGCTGCATGGCAAAGTAGAAGGTGCCCATTCAACATTGGGGCAAAGTGCAAGAGAGAGATAGGCGCTGCATATGCAGCCATTAGTGCCCATTACAGTTAGTAAATGGAAATTTCAGTTTAGGAGTGTTAATTTTTAATAAACCTTTCAAAACACATAGTGATTACAGTGTGGTAAGTTGTAAAGTTTTAATAATCATATTTCAGTTTCCATTAAGAATGGAAGAAAAAAGTGTGCATCATTGGATAATTCTAGGCCTATCTAGCATGGGAAGCACAGATCATACTTAGGGGAAATGTGCTCCCCATACACCCAGTACGTCTCCATGCTTTTCACAGTGCCTGCCTGCAGTGAGGGTGGAGTCCTGCTATTACACTGTTCCTGTTCTCACTTTGCCACTTCAACAATCTTTGGTCACTTGGGGTTGGCACTGTTCTTACTTTTTTATGTTATGCTCTGGTAGAACCCTCTGAATAACTAGGTTTGGGAATAGTATTTACTCCACGCTGGCTCTGGGAACAATGCCCATCCTGGAAATTTTCCCAGTTGGATCCTTTTGGATCTTAACTCTTTGCTTGTATTAAGGCTTGCTCTCACAGATCCTGCTTGATCTGAGTCTTTGGACTTTATCCTATCAGGGTGAGAATATAAAGAGTGAAAAGGTCACAGTTTGCCCTTTTTTTCAACATTCCCACAAGCTCTGATCTGTTGCTTTTTCCCTACTAGGACCAATCTTTCCTTATTTTCCATAAGGAAAAATTTCCAACATGACCACACAGCTGGTGGTCAATAACAAGGGAGAATTAGGGTGACGTGAGATACGTTTGCTGGAGAAATCCTGGTTTATCACTGTTATCCTTTCATTCTTAAATGTGTCCCCATTTGAAAAGTAAATTATATAAGCACCCAGTTTTTAATGTCTCCCTGCTGGGGGAAACCTAACACAAATGCTCTACAAATGACTGCCTCCTTCCTCTAGGAAGCACCTTCCATTTTTGAATATCTCTATTTAGATATTTTTTCCTTTTAGCTGAAAATTGCCTTTCAGTGGCTTCCACACATTAGTCCTATTTCTACCCTCTGGCATAGCAAACACCTAGATACAGATATTTCCATAAAGAGTTTCTTATATTTTCCCTACGTAAGGCAGTTCTCTACTTTAAGCTAAATATCTTGTACCTTTCTCTGGTTTCTTTTACCACATGAGTATCAGATACCTTAGATTGCTGTGTTCCTCCAGATTACATAAAGCCAAACACACAGGGCATTCCCTGTAATAATGCTATCACTTGAGCAGGGATCAGAATATTTGGCCTGTGTCCTCACCCCAAATCATTGCTGGAGAAGATGTGGGGGCAAGATCTCTGAGAACAGGGACTTAACGATTCCTATGTCCAAGCATATTGATGGGACAGGCCACAAAGACAAAGTCTGTGTCTTTTCCAAGGCTTTCAGATAAAATAACCTAAAAAGAATTGAAGAATTGAAGCATGGAATGTTAAAGATTTCAGTGAGGTAAAAAGAGCTGTTATTTATTGGAGCTAATGAAATCACTCTTGGTAAAGCATTTAGATCATATTAGATGCTGTCCTCCCGTGCTCTATACTCGTAAATTATAATGTTGATAGTGAACTGAACTCTGATTCTTTGAATGTAGTTTCATGAGTTGATATTTTTAGTTTCTGTAAGTATTCAGAAAAAGTAGGTTAAAATTTTAATGAGAAGGAATTGGTAGTTGAAAGACATGTTATTAAATGGGAGCATATTTAGCAAAACTTTCTATTTTTTTTTAAGGAGGGCACAGTTCACAGTGGCCCGGGGATGGGGAGGGGTGTTGAACCGGCAACCTTGATGTTAGCAGCACCACGCTCTAACCAACTGAGCTAACTGGCCACCCATAAAAGGGAGCATATTTAATAGAAGATTGGAAAACAATTTGAGACACAAACTATTTCTCTAAGATGATGACAAAACATGAGTATAACCTGTATGATGACGAACTGGCTGCCATCAACAACTGTCTCTAGATGAAGTTCAAAGTTACAAAGACAAGAGAAGGGCACAGTGATTTCAGAAAAAAACAAAACAAAAAAAACCCCAAAACCAAAAAGACCCTACCTTTCCCAGAGTTCAATATTAGAAAATTTTAGTTAAATATTTTATGAATTTGTACGAAAAGAAATGCAATTATACCATATTATACTGTAGATTAATATGGAAAACAATGCTTAAGCCAATAGTTTTGGGAAGTAGTAATATCATTGCATGAGGGAAAGACAAAAACTGGAAATTAGTACATTTTACTATTGAGAATTTTTAAATACAGATGAGGAACAGCTAATATTCATGGTGCTTACTTTCTAAATTTAACTTAAATGTGCTTATTATTTGTGAAAGAAAAATGTAGTAGCAACACAAAGCCTATGGCACTCGCCTATTCAAAATGTGTTAGTTGTACTTATGGTACCCCGGGCACAGGCTCTATCACTTAGTAGGTGTATAACTTGGATATATACCTCTCTGTGCCTGAGTTTCCTCACCTTTAAAATGGGGAGTAATTGTGCCTATCTTACAGGATTTCTGTGATATTAAATGAGTTACTACATGGGCAGCACAGTATTGGGCACAGTGTAAGTACTCAGTCAGATCACCTTTATCCAATAATCCACGTATCGCTGTTCCCTTCTAATAGGCTGTTTCATGATACTGTTCCTCAGGAAACAGAGCAGACTGCGCATGCCCCTACGTCTTCCTGTGCTTTGAAGCAGTGCTCGTCTCACGCTTGTCTGTTACTTCATGCTGGAAGGCCCTTTGTCTTCCTTCTTTGTTGGGCTCCTACTTTTTCTTCAAGAGCTAGCTTCTAAGCTTTCTTTCCGTCTCTCTTAGGCTTTCTCAGATCCCACGTTCAGAACTGATTCATTGCTGCCTCCTGTTCTAGCATGGCTCTTACCTCTATTGAATTTACTGATTCACCGTAGTCTTTATGTGCCTATTGTGTTTTAGGCCCAGTATGGTCTCTGGTGGTAAATTAGATGAACAAATGTCATGGAACTTGCATTGTACTGCTTGTGCAATAATTTGGTGTAAATATACGAGTTTTCCCGTTTCAGCTGTAAATACCTTTGTATTTGCAAACACCTAAGGACTTTTAGACTGAAAATACCTCAGTATTGTAATCCTTGGTGCTTGCCTGGTACAATATTTTGTACGCGACAGATAGGCCATACATATTCATTAAGTGAATTAATGAAAACTTCCTGTGGAAATAGTAATGGGTCTTTTACAATATATGTATGAGTTAGATTCATTTTCAAAACCATTAGACCATGAAAAATAGATTCATGTGTCCTGTCCACCCACATTATTGCACCCTGACCCCTTTAAATTTCTACTCCCTTCTACACTGTCTAATATCAGAGGCTGTGGACACAGCTATCTTATTAAAGACAATATCCTAAGTGAAAAGAAAAAATTCCTTTGGGAATGAAAACCAAAGAACAGAAATGATATGGTTTAGGCATAAAGTATATTTTAGTAAAGTCAGCATCACCAGAATTTTTCAATTTATCGAAGAGTATATAAACACATAAATAACAAATGAACCAATTAAAAACATGGGTAACAATGGGAGAGAATATTAATATTGCCTGGCTTTCTAGGATGGCAAGCTCTGAACTCCCTGGCTCCTCAATTATTGCACCTGGTAGGCAAAACCATAATCATCATTGAATCCAACCCTCTGCTTATTTCACACCTGCACCCTTGTAACTGAACATCGCTGGAGGAAAACAACCATTAGGACTCATTTTAAATTTATGATCCTTAAATAATATTGCACTACATATCCCTGGTTCATTAAGTTTCTCACTCTCTTGGAGAACTGCACACAACTTTTCTCAGATTTCCTGCATTTCTTGCCAATTCTCACTCTCAGTTGATGACCTGGCTTCACATTTTATTGAGAACAAGAGGAGCCAGAAGAGAACTTTACGAATTTCCAGCATTACATCAGCTCACTGGCTGCATCTGTGCTCAAATCCTCTACTTTCCCTTCTGTGATCATTTGATGAGCAGCCTGTGCTATCTAAGGCCAGTTCCTTTACTTATGCACCGAATCCCAGCTGTTTGCATCTCTCAAGGACATTTTCCCAGAAACTCTCATGTGCCTGTATCATTATTTTTTCCTCTTTCTCCTGAATTATTCCTTTCATCCTACAAACATACTATTATTTTTCCCCTTATTGTTTAAAAGATACTCTCTTGATCCCACTTCCCCTGTAGCTACTAACCCACTTTTCTATTCACCCAGCAACACTTTTTGAAAGATCTGTCTTTATCGCCTTTCCTAAAACAAAACGAGCTCCTATGTGTGAGGATTCCTTTGATACCACAGGCAAAGCTACCAACGTGTTCTACCTTAATTTTCTCCTTTTTTTTTCCTTAATTCTTTTTTTATTTTGATGTGTGCAATGTGCTCATAGAACCTGATGTATTCAACATGCTAATGGGATGCTTCACCAGAAGGTGTCTCTATCTAACAGATAATATACTGAAATCTGAACGTTGGAAAATATGACTCTAATAATCACTTCTTTAAATTGGGAATTGTACATGTTGAGTATTGACATTTGTTGATGGGGGTGGTGGTAAGTGTGGTGATTTTGCAGCAAACAGACCCTTTGAGGAAGGGCTGAGACTTAACATGGTGGGATGGATTCTCATTTGCCTGGGAGGTTCTCATGAGAGGCCTGGCAGATTAAACATATTTAGGTGAGCAGGAAGGAGGACAACATGTGTACAGGCAGGACAACTTCTAGAAGGCTAAGGAAGGTTGTTAACATGGAAGGTTTGAATTAAATTTCTTTAGCCACTCTATCCTGGAGCTAACCGAGATCCTGCAACCCCGTATAGTTGTGACAAGTTTGGAAATTTCTAAATGTATAGAAAGGGTAATGAATAAAACAACCACTGGATTCAAACACTGAATTAAAATGTTTATCCTAAGCAAAAGTTAAATCTGGCCAAGGGTGGAGTGGCAGCTCTGAAATATGGGCTTTTGATCCTTCGTTTATTGTTTCAAAATTAGATTGCCTAAACATTGCCTAAGCATGTCTACTAGCTAAAGCGAAGGCTGGCCTTTCAGTCAAAGGTATGTTTTCCATTCTAGATCTAGGCTGGTGGCCACATGGCTTTGATGTTGACTGACATCCTGGAAGCCATTATAGGCCACACCGTCTCCCTGGCATATCACTGAAAAGTATATTTTTATCCTTCCTGTACCAAAGTTGGTCTCTAGTCATAGGATGCTTACAAAGTTTCCATGTCATGGCTCAGCCTCTCCCTCAAATCAGTCTCTTTCTTGATTATGTGTCTGTATTAAAGTGGATCCTTACTAACCTCACAAAACTCTTCTAGAGGAATATTTTCTAGCCGTTTAACTCTGCAGGCTTACAGCACAGCATTCCTGTATACATCTAGCGACAATAACAGATAACAGGAAAAGGAGAATGGGGCTTTCACGGAAGCATTGTTATGAAAGCAACAGCCACTGGTCTAAGCACTTAGAGATCCCATTATGTTTTCCCAAAGGAAAAGGCTGCACTATCTTAATGAATGAATTAACAGGCGTAGAGACGAAAGTTACTGGAATTCCTACAGAACGAAAGTCACCATTTGCAGAACAGAACTCCATAGAGAGAAAGTAGATAACATTTCAGGACCAAATCAATGAATAAAAGTTTTAAAAAATAATAATTTAATCTTGTATAAACTTCCCAAAAAAAAAAAAAAATCCAAAAAACAAAAACAAAAAACAGTCAGGGGTTGTGGCTTTTATGCAATTACTTAGCTTGTTTGTGACCTATTATATCTAAGTCCCTCTCTCCCCTTCCACCATCCACTGCTCGCATCAGAAATGGTCAATTATACACTTGAAAATTTTTCTCCAGAGCAAGGGCAACTAAATGTACATTGTACTTAACATACCTGAATATGCCTTGAAAATTATGCAGATATGCTGAATACCTTGTGAGAACAATTATGTTAAAGAGGCTGGCCAGCCTAGCTAAGGCTTGTTTTCAGGAGTTGACGAAAAGAAACCAGTGCTTTCTCCAGCAGCTGGATTTTTTAGTACCCCTCAAATCATCCTGGTTGGGCAGGTACCTTCTCCGAATATACATAGGACCAACCCCATTGAGCCACTTTAATTATCTCATCCTTACATTAATTTAAATTCTACTAACATTTTTCATTGCTTCGGCTTCCTAATTTTTAATTTATCGTGTGATTTTTTTTTAATGCTGTTCCAGAAAATTGCATGGAGTTTAAGCAGTTTTCTGCATGATCAAGTAGTGAACACAGGAGCTTCTACATCTCACTTTCCCACCTGTCTTCCTACCTGTAATTCCCAATACACATCCACAATGCTAACTCCAGTGAAGGCATGTTGGAATAAATGATATCGAAGAGAGGAACATAGAAATTAAGGAAATTTCCAGTGATTTTCTTTAATGAAATAGGAAGGGATTAAGTTCTCACGATAGTCAGTATACAGACTGATTATCAGTGATGCATGGGATGGTTGCTACACCATTGCCCTCTCTGCAGCTTTTTAAACTTGGATGTCATTGCAGCTTTCCTAACCTCCCAAATTGGCGTTCGTTCAGCAGCACCACTCCCTACGGAGTATAAAAATCAGTGCTCCCTTCTCTCAAAGAATTAGAACAGTCACATCATCTTTCTTCTCATTGCCAAAGTCAGATTTAGCCCTTACACTTGATCTATCAGAAAGGAAAAAGTTAGAAACTTTAAAAAAAATTACAAGAAATAAAAGTTGCTAACATCTATTTTCTATTCTTTCTCTATACATATGTATTGAGGCCCTCTTCCACCTCACTGCACTTAAAAAAAGAGGAAGAACCCAATCTACAGGTGAGATGCTGAGAAATTTTGTTGATGGCATATGTGCCTTGGTGAGTGGGCAGTAGCAACATCGAAGTTGAAGGGAGAAGTAGAAAAGAGAAAGGGGCTTGTTTCTTTTGTGTCCAAAGGAGGCGGTCCTCTGAGAGGGTGGAGTGGCCAGCTCTCCATGTCTGGTAAGTGTCAGGGAGTGGAGAGACAGGATTTCAGCTGGGCCGTGTGTTTACCTATACCTAGAACAGAGATGTGTGCTAACTCCCACCCTGTTTGTGGGGGGAGAGAGAGGAGGGTATATTGAGGAGGGGAAGAATATTCTCAAAGATGACTGTTCTTTCTCTGTCCTGGGGAATAAGAGAAACACAACTGAGGTACTTGTCGTAGGGTGGCTTGAAAGTCTCATACACAGCTGTCTTCATCGAAGGCATGAAATTACTTCATAGTGCAGTTCCAGAGGCCGCTGTTCCTGCTGCAATTCCAGAACCACAGAATGTCCTTGATTCTCAAGTGCCCTCAAAGTATGCAGTGTTGTGTCAGAGGCTGTGAGAAACCATAGGATCAACCCTCTTGCTTCTTCATGGAGTGCTAAATTTACTTGAGAATTTTAGCAGAAAAAGTTTAAAATGTTAAGGACTGTAAATGATTTTCACATGAATACATAAGCAAAATCAGCAAAATCCTTTCTTCCCTAAATAAGCCAGTCTTGAAAGTTAGAGGAGTAGGATATTTCTATAAGCTGTGATTAACTGTAAAGTATATTACTTTGAAAAAAATGGTGAGTGGAGTTGGTTTATTGCTGAGGATGGGTTGAAGTAAACAGGATGTGAGACAGAAGTGAGAACAATTATGTTAAAGAGGCTGGCCAGCCTAGCTAAGGCTTGTTTTCAGGAGTTGGCGAAAAGAAACCAGTGTTTTCTCCAGCAGCTGGATTTTTTAGTACCCCTCAAATCATCCTGGTTGGGCAGGTACCTTCTCCGAATATACATAGGACCAACCCCATTGAGCCACTTTAATTATCTCATCCTTACATTAATTTAAATTCTACTAACATTTTTCATTGCTTCGGCTTCCTAATTTTTAACTTATCGTGTGATTTTTTTTTTTGGCACCATCTCCAAAGATTTCAAAGTGTGGAGTTTACATAAATACACAGGTTATGGATAAGAGATTCAATATGGAATTTTACAAGTGAATCTGAGACATGTGGATGATGAGCTGCAATGGTACTTCACAAATGTATGGGATGTAATAGTTTCTAGAACATTTTTGTAGCCTGCTTGACACAAAAGTTGAATGATATGAAAACCAAGGGGTTATGCTGGAACAGTACCAGGACATTCACAAGCCAGAGATAGATTCAGCCTGTGATCTGTTTGGAAGTGGGTGGGGGAGACAAATAGCAGGAATTCACAGAGACCTACTAAGAGCCTATGAAAAGAAATTCCCCCAAACTCAGGAGAAAGCTAACTTCAGAAGCTGGGGATACACTAAAGAAATATCAGGGGATAAGAATGTGAATTTGCTTGAGGGACACATTAATGATATGTACCAAATGCTCACTTTCCTTCTGATTTCAGTTGTGCTGGGTAAATGGAACATGGAGTATCTTTCTCTCTGTGATTCTTAGGGGTGTTATATATTTTGGGCATATTTATCTCATTAAATTCTTACCATATCTGAAGTACTCGTATCAGAATCAGCTCTAATTTAGGCCAGCATCTTTATTGTCTGAATCCTTTTGCTGCCCATGATTCTAATATTACAAACCAAGAAAGACAAGTTGTAGTGCTCTCATGTAAGTCTGATCTTGGAGTATGTTGGGAGATCTGAGTAAAGAAAATTGCATGTATAGCATTGGTGCAATATTGCCACCAAAGAATGATATTTTAACTACTCAAGGAGCACAGAATTGGAGAAGATTAAACAGAAGCAGCTGCAAATCTCTGCCTGTTAAACTTTCTGATGCATAAGGAACTATCATAGTTCATGCAGAGAAGAAAGTTAAACTTTGTTTTGTGTACGTAAGGGGCTGAAGTTACAGTAATACAGCTCTGCCTTCCTAAGCCACTTCCTGACCTTGGGCAAATAATCTTTATATGATTCAGGCTTCTAATGAGGGTATAACAGTAATTCTAGCACTATAGTTTTGCATTAATGTCTGTATGTTATACAGTTTTGTTTTGTTTTAAAGATTAAGTGAGAAAATAGATATCAAGAGTTTGCAGAAGGCCTGGCACATTGGTAGCTGTTATTATGATCTAGTACTATTCTGTTCTGAGGTTTAGGGCTAGGAATAGATAGAAATAGGATTGTCTGATTTAGCAAATAAAATATAGGACGCCCAGTCAAATTTTATTTTCTGATAAACAACTAATAATTTTTCTTTAGGGTAAGTATGTCCCATACAATATTTGGGACACATGAAAAATAAATGGACAAAGTGCTCCTGTTAAAAGACAAAGATTGTCAGACTGCATTAAAAATAAAAAGATCCCACTATATGCTGTTTTAATAGATACCTCTAAATGAAAAGATAGAGATAAAGTGCAATTCAAAGGATGGAAAAAAGTTATAATATGTAAACACTAACCAAAGGCAGGTTGGGATACCTATATTAATATCAAATGAAATCAGAGCTTTCTGGTAAATGTTTAATAAGCAATTCTTGAGAATGGATAGGAAGGCCTGATTTGTAGCGTTTGCCAATTTCCATGTGTTAATACTGCTCCAACGGCTGATTTCAAGTCACTAATGTGACATACTGAACACGGAGTTGGGAAGAGATGTGTGCAATGGAGTCTTGTAAGTTAGTAAGGGCCAGTTCCAGCACATCAGAGGATGGAATTCCTCATTTAGCAGAAAGCCTTACAAAGATGAAGACAGTCACATCATAATGGTAAAAGTTTAAAAGTCACCAGAAAGATGTAACAAGTTATAATTTTATGTACTTAATAATAAACCTTAAAATATATAAAACAAAAGTTGAGAGAACAATAAAGAAAGTAAAATCAACAATAATAGCAGGTAGATTTTAGGAGATCTTTCTTGGTAAGAACAGATAAAAATCAATAAAGATATAAAAGACTGAAAACATAATTGAATTAGACCTAATGGACATATATGGAACATTATAAAATAAAAAAATATAACATATATTTACATTACATATAAAATGTACTTTATTTCAAGCACAGGGAGAGCACATACAAATAATGACTATATATTGGACTATATAATACATTATGTTCTCAGACCAACAGGCAAGTAAAATAAAAAGCAGTTTTATAAAAAATAACTGGGAAATCCTCATATGTTTAGAACTAAAAAAAAAAGAAAAAAGCCCTTAAATTAACACATAAGTCCATGAAGAAATCATGCTGGATATTAGAAATATCTTTATCAAATGATAAAAATACTATATAATAAAACTTACAGGATATAGCTAAATCAGCACTTGAAAGGTAAATTTATTGCATTAAAATGACTATGTTAAAAAAAGAAAAAATTAAATATTAATGAGCTAAGCATTTGTCTCAAGAGATTAGCAAAAGAAAAAAGTAAATTCAAAGACAATACAAGAAAAAGTAGAGTTGAGATTAATAAAAGGTAAAATAAGGTAATAACATAAAAGAGAAGAAAAGGAAACGTAAAGGCCAAATGTTTTTCCTCTGAAAATACTAATAACAAAACAAAAAACAAGATTTATTAAATAAGAAAAGGGAGATACAATTAAGTACTATCAGGGTTGCTAAAGGAGGATATCATTTTATCTTATACAGACATGAAAAACATAACAAGAGGATGTTATGAATAATGATTTGTCAATAAATTTGAAATTTTATATGAAATTTATATGAATAAATTCTAGAAATATAGAACTTACCAAAACTAATATAAAAGATAGAAAGCCTAATCATTATTATGACCTTTAAAAAAATTGAGTCAGTAGTTAACTATCTTTCTATAAATGTAATTCTCTAGTTTCACCAGAGAGTTCTATCAAATATTCAAGGAAAAACCAATTCCATTTTCATACAAACACTTACAAAACCTCATCAGGAAAGTATCAGGTAAAATATCATGCTCCAATCTCACTTATGAATATGAACATAACAATTTGAAATAAATATTAGCAAATGGAATCCAGCAGTGTGTGAAAAAAGGTCATGACCAAGTTGGATTTATCTCAGGAATGTTGGATTGGTTTAATATTTGAAAACTGATTAAGGTAATTTATCACACTGATGAATTAAAAGAGAAAAATCATTTGGTAATCTCAATAGATATAGAAGTACACAATAAATTTCTATATTTATTTATGATTAAAACTCTTAGGAATAAAAATGAACTTAAAAAACAAACAAAAACCTGATATAGGGCATTTACAAAAACAAAACAATCCCTAAATCTAAAATAAACATCATACTTAATGGTGAATTATGAAAACATTCCTTTCAAAATCAGTAACAAGTTAAAGGATGCATGAAATCACCATTTCTCTTTAACATTATACTGTGTGGCCTATGAAAGGCAGTAAGAAAATCCAAAGAAATAATAGATACAAAGACAGACAAGGAAGAACTCAAATTTCCTTTGTTCACAAATGACATAATTTTTAAGTAGAAAACTTGAAAAAAATTGCTACTGAACTTTCAGAATTAAGACTGTTCAGCAAAGCTATGGGATTAAAACCAATTGTTTTTCTACATAGGAAATGTAGTAAGAATGCCATTTACATGATCACAATTAATATAAAGGAGCTAGAGATAGGTCCAAGATGTGGAAGCCTTTTATTAAAATAATTATGCAACTTTATTTTAAGGTACTAATAAAAGGAGAGATATTCCATGTTCTCAGATAGAAAGACTTAACATTATAAAGTTATCAATTCTCCACAAGTTGATCTATAGATTCAACACAATTCTAACCCAACCTCAATAAGGTGTTTTGTGGGACTTGGTGAGCTAATTTTAGAATGGGTTATGGAAGAGTGGAGGGTCAATAATAGTTCAGACACTCCTGTAGAGAAAAAAAAAAAGCTAGGGAAACATGGTTACAAGACAACAAGGTTATTACAAATTTGTAATAATTAAAGCAATGTGGCATTGGCTCACAGATAACAAAATGGATAAACTCATGTTCTTGACAGAAGGGGTATCACAAAGCAGAGAGGACAGGAGAAACTGTCCAATGAATGGTGCTAAAACAATTGATTTATCCATATTAAAAATTTGTTTTCCTACTTCACACACACATACACACAATAAATACTAGTAGTTTGAATATGAAGGCCAAAACTATACAACTTCTATAAGACAACATAGGAGAATATTTTTATGACTTTGAGATAAAGAAGGATTTTTAAAATATGACAAAACCCCCCACAAACCATGAAGTTAAAGGCTGATAAATTCAACTATATTAAAATTAAGAATGTTCATTAGAGGTTACCATTAAGAGAGAAAAAGATAAACTACAAAGTTGGTGAAGATATTTGCAAGATCGGCAAAAACTGCAGAAGGATTGACATCCACAACTTTTAAAGAACTAAATCAATAAGAAAAGACATACATTCCAATGACAAAAGGGGCAAAACACATGTTTAAGCATTTTCTAGAAAAGGAAACAGAAAAGACCCAAAATATATGAAAGATACTCAAGTTCATTAGCAATCAGAGAATAAAAATTAAACCCACAGAGAGATACTGTTCCACCCACCAGCAGACTGGCAAAAAATAAAAAGTCAGGTAATACTAAGTGTGGATAAGGGTTTGGAATAAGAGGAACTCTCACTCAAAATGGCAAGAACACCGAGTAAAACAGTTTGGTATCACCTAGTAAAGTTGAAAGCATGCATACCTCATGACACAATCGTTTCTGTCCTTATCACGAGAGAGAGAGAGAGAGAGAGAGAGAGAGAGAGAGAGAAACACCTAGACTTTGGAGAGACTCCTGCCTGGTGTCGCACTAGGGGACTCATATGAGGGTGTTTGTACCAGTGTTGTGTGTAATAGCAAAGTCCAACAAGCAAAGATCAACAAGATGACTATATGGTGGTGTATCTGCACCAGGCTGTACCATGTCTCAGATGCCTCTCATGCTGCATGTCAGGCCCTCTGAGCCTCACCTGTCTCTCAGACTAGCTCTTCATAAGCTCTGACCCACAGCAGGAGACGCAAGCCCACAGCTCCTTGCCTCATGGCTGTGTCATGGTGTCTGTTTTCTCTTTTCCCAGGAGTTTTTTGTAGCTGCAGAGGTGTGAGAAGCATCAGGACACCCCCTGCCTCCCCCCTCCCCCAACAGCCCCCCTGCAAGCTGTCTGTAGATGAGCACACTGGAAGTGCAGGGAAGTTACTATCCTTTGAAGTAAACCTTTGAGGAGATGTCTTATGAATTCTTCTCCATTTACCCCCAGGCTCCCACCCTCAGGAACTGTTTGGAGATCCTGTAGTCCTGTGGTCTCTGAAGATAGTTCTTTGAGACCAGCAATTGGTCGCACTCGACTCCAAGCGGTGGCCAGTTTGGTAAGGCATCTTTATGTTGGTTCTCCTTTGTTCACTGCCCCACTCCTCGTTTTCTTTTCCTCCTGGTTCCCTGCAAATGCACTCCCTATTGAAGATTAACAGATAGGCTTTTGCCTCAGGGTCTGCTATATGAAACAATGTGGATGAAGCTATAAACATAATGTTGAGCCAAAGAACTAAGTCATAGAAGAACACATACAGCATGATATTATTTATATAAAAATCCCAGACAAAACAAAGACATACACTATTTAGAGAACACCCCTATAGGTAGTAACACTAATGGCAAAAAAAGACATAATCAACCCAAAATTCATGGCGGTGGCTACCTTTGACACTGAGAGACCTGCAGAGCAGATGGGGCTTCTAAGGTACTATTAATCTTTCATTATTTAATCTGAAAGTGAGCATGTTAGTATTATTCTCTAAATGCCACGGATATGTTTTGTACACTCTTGATGCACATTTCCCAAGTAAGGAGCGCTAAAGAAAACAATGAGTACAGATAGCCCAGTGCAGAGACTCAAGCAGTCTCTACAAGTCAGGCTGGAAAGGACGGTGGAAGCCAGATCATAAGAACCCTCAAATGAAATTACTGGACTTCATTCTGAGGACATCAAGGAGGCTTTGGAAGTTCTTTTCTTTCCTTTTCTTTTTTTCAAGCAGAGGAATGTGGTATACAATGGATAACAGAGCTAGTTAAAGCTAGTGAAATACAGGGATATTTATGAGCTAGTACCAACAGGGTTTGACACTGACTGACTGGTTATCATGGGTTTAGGAAATGGAGAGGTCAGAGGTCAGACCCAGAGAGGAGACTGTTACGCTACATCCCAGGGCAATGGATGAAAAGATGAAGCTAGGTTAAAGAAGCATCTGTGTACTAAAACTGATAATGCAAGTTGTGTGCTGAAACAGGTCCACATTTGCTTCTGGTTCCTGAGAGTCGACTGTGCACACCCCTATTAGATGATGTCATGTTGGTAGTTTCACATTGGCCATGGTAGGAGTATTTATTTACACGATGGGTATTGGCAAACTCTATGAATTAGGATTTTTACTCCCCAGAGAGATAATTGCTAAACATTTATCAGCATACCATTTAATATGATTTGATAACAAATTTGATATGAAGAAGAGGAAGAAGTTTTAGATGATATCAGAGTTCCTGACTTGGGTAATAAAAGATGACAGCATGAAATGAGATAGAATGCAAGGAGCAAAGTGATTTGTGCCAGAAAGGAAGTGCTGATGGTGTTATGGGGAACAAGATGGACATGGTCCCTGCCCACATGAAACATTTGTTTTTTTTAACAGTGTGCATTAGAGCATTCTGTGCAGCTTTTTCAAAATACATATCCCATAACCTATCGATGCCCTAATATGATCAGTGCTGTTTTATGTAAAATGGTTAAAAAAATGAAACAACATAATGAAGGAAAAGATTATACAAATCATTCTATGAGCCCTATTAAATAATGAGAGCACCCCCTCTAAACATATATTATGATATAATATTTACTAAAAGGATGGAGATTAAAACAAACCCCTTGTTAGACCATAGTATAATGACCCACGTATCTTTGCAGAAGGGCAATAAATCATGCTTCTCAAATCTGGCTGTGTAGTAGAATCACCTGGAGAGATTTAACAATTATTCTAGCTTGGGTCCTACTCCAGACAAATTAAATCAGAATCTTCAATTCTGGAGCCCCAGCAGTGGTGTTTTTACCAATGCTGAGAAATGTTCCATTAAAGTCGTTAGGTTGGGAAAAGGAGTTTAATGGAAAAGGTGACTGACAGAGGAAGTTTTTGGGGGAATGGGTTGTAAATAGAAATAAAGTCATAGGTAGATAGAAAGAACATTAGCAAAGATATGAATTTTTTTATTTTTTCTGAAACGAGAGAATGAGAAGAGCTTGGATAAAGATTCAGAGAAATTTTGAAGTGGAAAGAAGACATGTCAAATTAAATCAAATGGCTTCAATCTTCTCAGTAGGTAGGAGGAGGTGGTGAGAGTAATGGTGGTAGTTATCATAGTCATCTTAGGAGCTAGCATTTTTTTGAGCATTTTTGTAGAAGATACCTCACTAAGAGCTTTGTAAACGTTATTTCATTTATCTTCATTCCTGCTCTATGAGGCAGACACTGCTATTATTATTCCCATTTTATAGACGAGAAATCATATGATGGAATATATATGAGACTGAGCAATTTGCCACGGTCACATAATTAGTAGGTGACAGATCTGTTCTGTGCAAATGTGTTCTGTGCTGAATGTGGTCTTGTGCAAACCTGGAAGTATTTGCTCTTAACTGTACTGTTATGTGAATGAGGGAGAATCAGACTGCAGGCTTGAAAAGAGAGGGAAGGTTTGGAAATCAAACTGGGATGCTTAGGGAATCAGAGATGAATATGACATGGAATAGCTTGGAGGGCCCAATTAAGGTTCTACAGTACATGAATGGTCTCATAGAAGCACTCTGTTCGTTAATAATACTTGGCAGCTCAGGAATGAGAGTGGGAAAGTGAAGGTTAAGTTAACCCACAGTGGAACAACCAAGCAAATGGGGCAGAAGGTCAAGGAATAAATTTTCTGTTGTACTAACAAGAAGACCATGGAGAGAGATTCTGGTGAGGACCTAAGGACCTAGGACTAATGTGTAGGACCCGTGAGTTGGCTGAAGAACTGGACAAACTGGGAGAGGCTAAGGGACTGGGGTGTTTTGGTGAGAGTAAACATCAGATTCTATGGAAGGAAGGAAGAGAAACTAGAAAGGGGTGTTTCAGAGTTGTATATCTTAAGTCTGAAAATATTGCAAACTTGGAGGTGAAATTTCAGTGTTCTGGTAGGAAGGTATTTTTGGTTCGGAAGAGGCTTTCCACTGTGTCAAACCACATCCATTAGGCCAGCTACTGCCTTTAGATACATAACATATTCTTAAATAAGCCACTTGCCATTTTAATGGTGTGCATTTAAAATGACACTGTGAATAAATGACTCCACTTCTTTGAGGAGTTCAAAATGTCACACTTCTTTCTTAATAGAACTCTTAAAATTGGTGCTTCCATTTTTAGGGTAGAGCTGAATAATATGGCCAGGTATTCTGAGATTAGTCATGCACATAGATGTTAGAGAGATGGCACGAAGCAGCAATCATCTGCTGTTGTTAGCAGAGCAAAGTTGGCTTTTGAATTAATAGTAAAAAACCATATTAATTGCACTCATCATATGACATTGGACTTCTTAATAGATTAAGCAGATGTCAGATAGGGCTAGGTACAGCTCAAATCCCAGTTTTGGTTCTCACCTTCTAATCTCAAATGATTTTAGGAACATGATTTAACGTTCTCTGCCTCAGGTTCCTGACCAGAAATAAGCACATTGTCTACCAACCAATGAAATCTTAGAAGTAAGATTAATTAAAAATTTGCTTGAGCTTTTAAGAAAAGTATTACTATGATTAAAAATTTGCTTGAGCTTTTAAGAAAAGTATTACTATGATTATTATCTACAAAGTATTTTGATCAGGTCTGAAATAACTACAATGGATTAGTGCCCTTGGGTTTCATACTAGGGCATAATTAAGTGTAACTTTTGTTTACTCATTAACGCAGCAGGAAACTTAAGATAGACAAATTAGCTCTACATATGTTATTTTCTGAATGAAGTTAAAGCATTTCTGAAGTGGAAAATTTTTTATTAATTTTGAGGTCTTGACTTTTCTCCACAAAATTCCTTTCGGTTTAGTTTCCTTTACCCCTTCTCCTGGGGAAGCAATTATGAACATAAGATTTTGGCTGTGGTGGGTGAGGGGACACACGATGGCTGAAGAAAACCCAATTAGAATGAATTAAGATGACTTTACAAAAGCACATAGAAATACACTGTTTCCTCAAATAAGATAATATTATCTGTTATCCTGTAAATAAGATAATATTTATCTACTGAATAAAACCACATGCTTAGAAGAATTTATCACTGTTCTGTAGCTCTTTCCTATTCTTTCCCACATTCACTGTGGCCAGAATATAGGTGCAGCAGTGGGAGTCCATTTTCAGTAAATAATTAGAGCAATGCATTTGTAGTTCCGACTTGACAGTGGCATTTCCACATATGAATTCATTCTCATTACCGTGGCTATGCCAGTCAACCATATCACCTCACTGTAGGATAAGCTTTGGCGTGCAGGTTGCCTTGGACCCAGAGCGAAAAGTGTACCCCTCTCCCTTATTAAAATGGTTCCATCTGACTTGGTGCTCTTAATTTGTCAGGCTAAAATCCCAGTGACCCTGTTTATCACTCTCAGATAGTGGGCTCCGACCCAAAGGTTCGTTGCTGAGAACTGTCTGCTTTGGAAAATTAAAACTCATGTTGTGGTCAGAGATTTTCCTTTCTCCCTTTCAACAATCAGTTCCCTCCCCACACCTGCAGAAGTGTCTTTCCTACCCTGAAGCAAGAAGAGGTGGTGTGGACTGAGATCTTAGACACCCTGGAGTTTGATATTTCACAATATAGTGATGAGGTTAGGACTTTTATTATGGTCATTAACACATATATACTGAATTAAAATATAAACCTGGAGAATATTGTGGAAAACAAACTTTCTTGCCTCAGATGGATCATTTTAAAAGAGTGTAAGATCTGTGAGCATGATTGAGGCACTCAAGATGTATAGGATCTGAATTTTCAGAGAGGATTCGCATGCAAATACAGTCAATATTTAAGGTGTCTGCATGCTCTTGGTTGACAGAAATGGCCAAGAAAGCAGTAGGTCATGTCATTGCTGCCCAATTAGCTCACATGTATAATAGTCCTTTAGTGTGATCAGTGAAATATGCATAGAGGGGCTACAAGTCAGCAATTGCCTTTTATTTTTAAAGCAAGTATGTAATCTAATAAATGGCTGGAAGCATGCTGCCACAGTTTTTTCAGCTGGATGCAAAGTGTTTTTAATTTACACAGATAGCTTTGATTTTAAGGACATCTTCTCAGATACAATTGAACAAAAGAAAAGAATCTGCCTTGAGCCTTTAGAATTACACCGTCCTGAAACTGTAGCAAACATGAAAAAAAGAGAGGAGCTGCAAAGTTAATGGGACTATCACTGGGTATCTATCTTAACTATACAAATGAAGCTGTGCTCTCTGCTAATGAAACCACAACAAGGGAAAATACCTTCCTGGGCAATTTTATGAAATGAGAACATATCCCACTAGTAAAGGATTAGTGAGAAGTGTAGTGTCTTCACATGAGAATGTCCTGACATTTCACAGCTACTAAAATAATTACCCAGCCTTGTGAACTCATAATAACTTAGTTAAAGGTTTCATTTAGTATAACCAAATGTAATGCAAAAGGCACATATGAACAACTAAAGACACTCATGAAAGAGGATTTCCAGAATGGCTTCAGAAAGTGGCAAGGATGATGGGATAAGCGTGTTGCAAGCGAAGGGGAGTATTTTGAGGGGAATTAATGGCAATTAACCTTTTACTGTAATAATTTTTTAAAATTTAAATATTCACCTATTGTTTGATCACACCTTGTACTCCGATAAACACCATCTCCATTTTAGGGGCTTGCTAAGAGTGGATTTTCTCTCTTCTGTCTCTCCCACACATCAGAATGTCATAAGCAATTGGATGAAATTATTTATGTGACATGAAAAGGTAAGAATTTAAGCAGTTTTGTGCACATCTGATGCAACTGGCATCCTCATTATGAATACTAAAGAGAGGAGCTTTGGTACGTCCATGAAGTAATTGCTCTCTGAAACTACTGAACTGTCTTTTGTTGAGCTAAACAATTTTATTTAATGAATGTTTTAAAATCAAAACCATTTCATTTTTATGTATCAATGGAAAAACTACATTCAGAATCTGTAAAACTTAAAGGAGACCTTTTAAAATATCGCCATGTCTTTGAATCTCTTAATATTCTGTATTGGATACATGGTAATCACTCTGTTTGTGAAATCAAATGGGAAAAAATCACCTAAGGGGACAGGAAACCTTTTGAGAAGCAATTTGGCAATATGAATCAAATACCGTAAAACTATATTGCTTAGACCCAATAATTTTACATTAGTGTATTTATGCTAAGAATCTTAAATACTGAGGCTTATGAACAAAGATGTTTATCACAATGTTATAATAACAAAATAATTAGGAACAATTATTTCTCTTTTCTTGAGCATTTAGGTAAAGCAAACCATGATATATCAATTAAAAGGAACATTATTCAGCCAATAAAATGATACTTATCAAAACTAGAAGGCAATGTAGAATATTCATATGATATAATAGAAGCGCAAAAGCCTGATATAAAATTGTGTGTGTGCTACAACTGCAATTATGTGAAAATTAAGTAAGCATACATAGAAGATAGACTGAGGAAACATGAATGTGCTAGCATAGAATGTGTTTGGATAGAAGCACTATGGGTAATTTTTCCGTATCTTTTTGACTTCAAGAAAGCTATAATTTAAAAAAAATAAATTCCTGAACTTAAACACCCAATTGTTATGCTTAACAGCTGTGTTGAATTGAACTCTTTTCTCTCCTGAAACAATTTTCTATGTAAATACACTCATGATGGTTAATTAGTCACAAATGGAAAACCAATTTGGCTGAAGTAAATAAACAGTAATTAATGTAGATTATTAATTGAAGATTAACAGAAAGACACAGATCTGAGAGTCTCATGGAATAAAAAGTCCCAAACGAGTAACATGTTAGGATTTTTTTATTATGTAGTTGCAATATTTTGTTTTAATAGAGATAAGCATATATCAAATTATAGCTTTTTGGTGACTTTATTTCATCTAACTTTCTGTATATAATTATGCTATTTGCAATTGTTTGTAAGGGCTGATATGTAATATATGAAAATAGAAAAAAATAAATTAGTTAACATAATTAATTAGACAAACAAATAAAACCAAAGCTGATTTGCCTGGTCAAGTTTGTGAAAAAGACAAATTGATTTGCAACAGCAGATTAAGTTCAGAATACACTGGAATACTGTCATTTGCTTCTAATTAAAATGTTTTTTATAAATGTAAACATTCATATGTAATTGACAATTGAAAGGAAAGGTAAGTAAACTTGTTTCATCCACTATCATTTATGTAGCAAAACATAAAATAAATTTTTGTATAATATTTTTCAGAAATTTTTTTCTCCCTTCAAATGCAACCACTAAAAAATCACATGTAAAATGACTGACAGAATCAGTTATTTTTGACTTACAAATGCAACCAACTATTTATTTTACTTTTCCATGGACATTTCCAAACCAATGCTTCAATTAAAATGTTAACTGTCTGGAGCTATGTCATCCTTAAAGAAGAACCAAACATTATTCATTTTAAATATCTTAAAAATTTATGTTATATATACTTACATATATATATATATACATATATATACATATATGTATATGTGTACATATTAAATGTCACATATATATATATATATATATATAATTATAGTTGACATTTAATATTCTACTTGAGCTTCAGATGTACAGCCCAGTGCTCAGGCATCTACATAGTCTATGAAGTAGTCCCCTCGACAAGTCCATATAGTCATGGGATTTAAGTACAGCATAGGGAATACAGTCAATGGTATTGTAATAGCTATGTACTGTGTCAGAGGGGTAGTAGACTTGGGGGGTTGTCACTTTTTGAGGGGTGTAAATGTCTAATCATTTTGTTATTTTGTACACCGGAAACTAATATAATAAAATAAATTATGTTATCATGATCAGGCTAATTCTTAAAAAAAAGGAAAGCTTTCTTCAACAGTTTTAAAAATATACTATTTTTCTTAAATATGCCTGATTTGCGGCTTGCTTTAATTTTACAGTCATTTGAAGATTTACCAAAAGAACATTCAGTGCCTAGTTTTTTTATGAATGCAACTTCAAAATTACCAAGTTTCTAAGTTGATTGTAATCATAAACTACTCTGAAGATAAAACACACTTGCTATTTTCTAAGGGAAAGCAACTCATGATTTAACTATGAGAAAGTAAGAAATACTTTTATTGTCTGATAATAAATGACTTAAAATATTAATTTTATTCTTTAGATTTCATTTGTCAATTTTAAGAGATAAATGGTTTCATGGATCTACTGTTATTGATAGTAATGATATAAATTTGTATTCAATGTTTAATAAAATAAAAAAGGATGCATTCATCTCTCCTATTTTGTTAATATAAATTGCACTTAAGACTATGTAGTAAGTATTCAATAAAATGAAAACCATTTCTGACAATCATTCAATCGATAATTCAATCAATCTTTGTTCAGGGCCTACCTTACATATATACCAGCCCTCTGAGATTCAGTGGTAACCTTGTTGATTCTGAATGTTCACTTCAATAAATAGATTTTATAGATAAGCAATTTAAAAATAAAGAATATTTTAATAACTTACCTTTGGTTCCTTGAACTTGGAGAAAAATCCAAAAAGCAAAAATAAATGTTCTAGTTTCCAAATACATTCTGACTTTTGTGCGTTGGTAAATCTGGTAACAATCATGGAACAGCCCCAAATTTCATTAAAACAAAATCACAGAAATATAAAGAATAATTAAATATTGATGCCAGCTAAGTATGGATAACCTTCTTGGTTTACCTTTATGAGGGTGCTAATTTATAAGGAACATGAAGCAGTGGCTGTTTCTGGAATAATCTGTTTATCTTCCCCTCAGGTGTAATCTCTGCTTAAGGGCCAGCTGGAGGAACCTTTATCTCATTAACCTTCTGGAAGAGCATCTGTCAGCCTAGCTCCGGGACCCTGAATGCCATTATAAACAAGTGTCCACAGACAGAAGGAATGCTTTTTTTCTTAGTAATTCACCTGTTACAGTGACACAGAGAGCCAGGGGAAATCCTGCCAGACGCAGAAGAAGGCTGACAGGGTCAAATGTTTTCCACAATGACACACACAAAGAACATCCACTGAGAGAGCTTAATTGCTATCCCTGGAAGTATGTGGTTATTCAATATGTGTTAGCCTCCAGAGACAGCAAGCCTGTCTCCATTCTCGTAGAAATGCCCTGCTTTGTAAATTGCTTTCTTTCTGGCATTGCATATAGATGACTTTTTTGGTTTAAGTCTGGTTTTAATTTTTTAAATTTGTTATTCATGCACAGAGGGTAAAAGAGTCAAATAGCTCTACAAAGTTTGTAAAAGATAATGGTGCCATATTTCCATTCTGAGGCAATCACTTTTAATTCTTTAAGCTAATTTTAGTATTCTCATTCATACCTGGAAACAGTATGCTCCTATTCCTTTTTTTTGGTCTTCCAATTTTAGACATTATCAAATAATCGATATTGACCTGTGTACAGTGACTTCCTTTTAAAGAGTACAGTACAGAAAGAGGGAAGAAAAGAGACTTTACAGTAGAGAATTCTGACAAATATAATCTTGATCAAAGTCAACATCAATCATGAAGCCATGTTGATAATATGCTTCCTTCATATGGTGTGATGGGAATGGCACTGTGCCTCTGCGATCTTCCTCCAAAACCCGTAGCCCCAGGCTAATCTTAAGGAAAGCATCAGACAAATCCCAACTGAGGGACAATCTACAGAATACCTGATCAGTATTCCTAAAAACTGTCAAGGTCACCAAAACAAGGTAAGTCTGAGAAACTGTCACAGCCAAGATTTGCCTAAGGAGACATGGTGACTAAATGTAATGTGGTGTCCTGGATGGGATCCTGGAACAGAAAAGGGACATTAGGTTAAAAAAGCGTGGGGGAGGGGGGACTAAAAAGGGAGGGTAAATGAGGGTTAATAGGGTCAAATATATGGTGATCGAAGGAGAAGTGACTCTGGGTAGTGAACAGACAATGTGATACATAGATGATGTATTATAGAATATTCAATTGAAACCTATGTAACTTTGCTAACCATTGTCACCCCAATAAATTTTAATAAAAAAAAAAACACTAAGAAAATCTGAATAAAGTATGACTTAACTGAAGTTAATTATATCAATATTGGTTAATTAAATGCGACAAATGTACTGTAATAATGGAAGATGTTAATACCAGGGGAAACAGGTTGTGGGCTATGTGGGGATTCTGTACTATCTTTACAATTTTTCTGTAAGTCCAAATCTATTCTAAAATGAAAAGTTTATTACAAAATACATGTTTATAGAAATAATTTGAAGTCTAGGATATCCCCTTCCAGGGAGGATTTTCCTTTTCTTCTTCCAAGCACTGGGAATTACTAGCATTCCAAGTTCAGCTTAAAATTTCTGAGTTGAAGATTCAGTGACACAGAGAATTCAAAGCGGGGCTGTACTTGGTGGAGACATGGTTCACTTTGTGTTCAACTGTTCTTTCTAGTATGCAGCCCTTTGGAGTTTACCGAGGCTTTACCATGGCCTGGACTCCAACTTTTGTCCCCTTCCTACCAAGGGATTTTTGAAAGCATTATTCTGCCTCCGT
The DNA here is from genome assembly GCF_036562045.2 of Rhinolophus sinicus. NCBI lineage: Eukaryota > Metazoa > Chordata > Mammalia > Chiroptera > Rhinolophidae > Rhinolophus > Rhinolophus sinicus. The sequence continues at coordinate 113,609,174 of NC_133755.1, forward strand.
CTTACATATCAGCAGATCAGCAAACGCTCCAGGGCAAAAGTAGCCCTTAAAGCTAGGCTCACTTGCTTTGATTTTGACCTCTTATAAATCTCCATTCTGGCAATGCTTCACTGTTTTTAAGCTCTCCATTACCTTCAATCAGATGATTTTACATTTCATCCAGCTTTTCTAAATTTCTTCAGCAGGAAGATTGGTCCAAATGACCTAATTGTTTTATCTGCTACAGAAATTCTATTAACTTTATTACTGATGTCTCCTTTCTCATTCTATTTATTATTGTGGCTTCATACTTAAAAAATTATTTTCTTGGGGGTATCCAGAGGTAGCATAAGGTAATGGGTTTTCAGGTCTCATCTTTAACTATAGCTCATTTTGGTGCTATCTAAATAAAGAAAATTAGAATCCTCAAACTGGTGTAGAATCTTACTAAGAACAATATATCTGAAAATGAGAAGTACTAGGTGAAAGACGAATCTACTTTTAAATAACCACATCTAGGAGAAATAATATGAGGGTTTAGAATAGATACATACTTATATATAAATATTTCTAATATATATTCATATGGGCTGGAAAGCTGGTAGGTCCTAACAAAATACTTTCTCTCTTTGCTGTATGTCCCTGTATTATATTTATGTTTCTAATCCTGTTGTGAAATATCAGTTTTCTCTAGGAGAGGAAGCAGCAATTTCAAGTTATAAAAACAATTTCCACTTAATAGCCTCCTTAATGAAACATACTACTTAAAGGAAAATGAGGTATAGACTTTGTGTTCTTAAAAATATCCTATATCATTTATATGATTATAAAGACATTGAATTTATATTAAAATGAGAAATATTTAAAAGCGTCACTTGATAACACTACCTTATTATTTTTTCCAATTTTTAATTAAAACTCGGGGTAACTAATGTTCATAGCTGCCACTTTGGAAGCAAACAAGAATGATAAACACTCATTATTCCTGAAACAATGCTTTCTGGGATCACTGGGTCTTTTTCTAAGTACTGTTGTGTTTAATTATGGGTCACTGTTAATTAATCTAGAAGTGCTTCTTCGTGTTGGTTGACTGTCAACAATAATTACATATTCTTAAAGAGGTACGTGTTCCCCTTTATTTTCTGTCAGAATTTCAGTGGTGCATTTAATATCTACAAGGTAGGGTTAAAGGACAGTGTCTTTGTAGATATAGTCTTTCATCTGAAATGAGTAAGAATGAGAAATGATTGCCAAAATGAATCAGTTGCTATCATAAACAACAACAACAACAACAAAAACTATTCCATTTGTTAATCAACAGATATAATTTGTGAGTTCCTACTAAATGCCAAGCACTCAATTAGGTGCTTTATATGCATAGATGATAGCTTCCCAGCATCTCTATAAGGTAAGTATTAGTTTTATTTCTGCCTTACAGATGAGGCAATTGAGGCTCAGAGATGGTAAGTATATTTTTCAACTATACAACTATTATATGTGGGTAAGGTGGCTACATAAGCATCTGGAAAGTTTTCATTTCTAGGATCATGTGCTCTTTTCTTTGGTAGACAGACTACTGCTTGCTTAGTGCTCTAGGTTTCTTTTTGCTCACACTGTTGATTTGTCTCTACAATTTAGGCAGGCAAAGGGAATTCTTGAGGTATTTTCATCACCATCAAAATGAGTGACTAACCAAGAATGGCTGAATTACTCTTAGAAGGAACCAGTTCTAAGAGGGGTAGGTAGACAGTGTTGTGAGTATTGAATCTTTGATCTGGGGAGATAGGTTCTATTACTTCTGATAAAAAGTCAGTGTCCTCGTCCATATTTCTGGGTGTCTTGAATACGTGCCTTTCTTGTTAATACAAGATTCATCCTGTGTAGTTCAGGAGTTTCCCCTGCATTATTACCCATATCTTAGGGAGGAGGGATATAATACACAGAAAGAAACACAAGGGTAATACCCATTAGAATGTCATCTAAGGTGGGCTACCATCCTCTGCATTTACCCCTCCAATAATCATTCCATTTTGGCAGATAAAGACTACAGAATTAAACAAAAGGGCTGCCTCAAGCATAATGAAGGGAGGAGCAGCATACGGAAGCTGAGGAAAGCTAACTGCATAAGGGCAGGAAAGGAGGGAGGCAATTGTAGGGCCCTGGGATGACAGTTTTAATGAAGATATGAGTGATAGCAATCCAGGGGAGGATGTCCTGTATCCTGATTCATCTTCATTATTTTCTCAGAGACCTTTTTCATGAATCCTGGTGTGGAAAAACTTGAATGACCCCATCCTCTTGTGGAAACAAAAACAGGTCAGCTTTTCTCCAAGGGCTTTTAGCATAGAGCTCTTCCCTGTCTCTCCTCTTTACCCCTTTCCAAGTCCTTGGTAATATATATAGTAACACAGAAAAGACTGAACTGGTCCCTCCCCAGGAAAGATAATTATAAGCTGAACACTAGAAAAGCAGGTAACTTTTTTTTAATCTTAAAGGTGTCAATCTGCGTGCATTTTACTTTTTTCATAGTCTGTGCAGCTTTTACTGAATCAGGGAGTAATCAAATCTATATGCAGTCTAGAAACAGTAGAAAAGGTGAGTAAAAAGGCCACAGTCCATCTGGGGTGACATTGGAGGGTGAGCCGGGCCAGACTTGTATGTGGTGCCCAGAAAGAAGGGACTAGGCATTTTCCTGGCAGCAGCAATGACAGGGCCAAGCAGAGGGAGGCTTTCTGGGCAAGGGCAGGGATGGCACTGCCTGGCTGGATGAGCCTGCTCACCTGTCCCACAGGGCAGGCAGAGACCCGGAGAACAGTTGTGTGGCCATCCTGTCCCTCTAGGGCAGCCCCAGAAGAAGCCAAATCCTGGCCTGGATTCTCTGTGGGCAAGTCCAAACCTTCACAGTGCTGTCCACACCCCCTGAGAAGAGCTGGCCCCAGGACACGGCTGGCCCAGTCACACTGCCCTGGTGATGCAGTGGGGGCTGTATGCAGATCATGTTTCTATATTCCTACTGAGGGATGGTAGGATGTGCTGAAGACTTTGCTCTGGTCTGGCATCACCGTGACTGCCAGGGCATGCGTGGTGCCCACTAGGGTCTGCACCTGCTGTTTGGATTTTATATCCTGCAAGGGGATGAGGGTTTCCTATGTGCCTCAGTTGTGGTGATTTCTTACAGTGACAGAGTAGATGCTGCCGTGGACATCTGCTGGACATGGATGCAGTCAAGAGCCCCGATGTCCCAGATGGTATAAGTGTCCCACAAATTGACGGTCTTGTCAGAGGAGCTGCTGAAGAGCAGGACACCCATGGAATAGATGACAGGGCGCTGGTGGCCCATGCAGGTTCCTTTGCACTTGAAGATCTGCTGAGGTGCACAGGATTCCAGGATGCCCATTTTCAGCTGTGTACTGATGTGGGGCAGCTCCTCATTCAACAAGCATGCGACCCTCCAGGACTCCATGAGTCCCTCACTGACGTTGCTGTGGTTTTTGTCCAGAATATCAGACAAGCTCAAAACTCTCCTCCAGGTGGTCAATTTTCTCAAGAGTTTGCCCAGCATGGAGCACAGAAAAATCATCTCCTGGTCCTTCTGGGCCACTGCCACGTGTATCTGATGGAAGCTGTCGAGTGTCTGCTGCAGGAACTCCTTTTGGCTGTCCCAGTGGCACGTCTCTAGGTACTTCACACGTGTCCTGGTTCCCAGTGAATGTGCACTACTACTTGGGATGGGGGCACTTGATGTGCTCACACTCCTTGTCGGCCTCCACAGCTTAAGGAAGGGCAGGCAGCTGGGGTTGTTGGGGCACCGCACAGGTTTGTAGTCACATCTGCCCTCCTGGTGCTTCTGGCTGCTGAGCTTGGTGGTGAAGGGACACCCTGGGGGATCACCTCAAAGACAGTGGGCTTCCCAGCCCCAACGGCCTGGACAGCCATGCCTGCAGTGGATGAAGAGCTCCCAGATCTGCTCAGCCACTGCTGTGTTTGTTCACCAGGACTGTTAGCATGGTGTTGTTCCCCGGGACACTTCTGTGACTTCAAGGTTCATCTCTGACAGAACATGTGCCCACGTGTGGTGACCACAGGTCCTTGAACGCACTGCAGCAGAGCTGGAAACACTGCTTCACCGAGGGCTGCTCAGCAAACACCAGTGACTCTGGCTCCTCTTCGTCCTTGGACATACAGGACGTGGAGTGCAGGCACAGGCTGGAGTAGAGGCCCGAAATGGCCGAGTCAGAGTGGTGCAGGGTGCTGATAGGGTGTATACTTTCTCCTTTGTCCCTTGGGGAATAGGCTAGGGTGCTAGACGAGGAGGGCGTCCTACAGTACTATCTGTGTGCGCTGGTCCCATAGGCTTTGCTGATGGTGGTGATCACTGAAAAGGTGGGCCCCAAGGTCATTTCAATTCTGGTGGTGATGCCTGCGGTGGGAAGATAGGTATGCGCCCCCCCCCCCCCCGCCCCCAGAGAACTGGCTGTAGTGGGTGCTTAGTTTGCCCAAGCTCAGGCTCTAGAGAAACATCTAGTCTACTTGGGTAGCGCTTCCTGTCTGTGGCTCCCTGAAAGCAGTAGCACCATCCTCTTGCTTCATCATATCCCCTGGGTCACCAGCCGTGTTTTTAAAATAAATATCAGCACAAGGACAGACTGCTAAGTGAATCAATAAGGTCTGTTTAGTGTTAGCAAATTACGTATATTTCCTTTATATAAGGTCATGATAAATGTTGCACTTTCATCAATGAGTTGAGTTTTAGATACTAAACCCAGTTTGAACGATGCTAGTGAGTGAAAGATTTTCAAGGTCTGAATTCCTCCAGTGCTCATTGTCTGAGCACTTAGACACCTAGCAAGAAAGAGTGAATGGTCAACGGCTGAAAAGAGAATCAAGGTGAGTGCTGAGGAAACACTGTCGGATCTGTTATAGGGAGGAACCCATTACCTTTGGGTGAGTATTTCTGTAGCACAATAGAGAAGGAAGTCAGCTTGAAGTACATTGCAGAATAATTGGGTAGTAGAAAAGAGACAATGAGTGAGACTTCTCTTTAAATAGTCAAGCAGTGAAAGATGAGAGAGAATTAATTTGACAAGTGAGCTGGGCCAAAGCACATTTATATATAAATGATTGTTTATTGGCAGAGCAGAAGGCATGGGAGAGGTGTGTATTTGTAGCAGAGTTCAACGTATGGAGGGGAGAACAAGACTAGAGCAGAGAGAGGAGGGAGAGACGGAGGGAGGGAGAGGAGAGGACTGAGAGAGAGGGACCAACTTTCTAGCGCAAGATTCCCAGTAGCAGGTGTTCCATCTTTCTAATAAGCACTTACCCTAAAAAGAACTTTCCAGAATTGCCTGTTTTGTAGGACCTAAAGGAGTTTTAGAGCATGAAACACATTTGCCTATTGTATCATTTAAAAGTGATACAATGCTCACCCAGATGATGAAATGGACTTACCAGTCAATACCTTTCAAAATGATACCAACCAAAAGATGTTAGCCAAATCACTGCAATCATAATAACAAATGTTGGATGATTTTGTTAAATTTGTTCACATATTATCCACATTAGGTAGATACTATTATCATTTTTACGTTGAGGAAACTGAAGCTTAGGCAGGCTATAGGCTAAGGAAGTTCTTAACATCTCATAGCTAATCAATGATTTAAGTCCAGTCTCTAATTACAAGCTAGGATCCTACACCAAGTAAGTATCAGTAGAAGTATTGAGTGAAATCTCAAATGAGAATTCAACAACATCTGTATCTTACTTTATGTAAGACAATGTCTATATCTTACTTTAAAATATTTTGGAATAGGCACATATGATTGTATGTGCGTCTGCGTGTGTAAATTTGAGGTACCCACTAGGTATGGCCAGTTGCCTGAGTGCAACACATATGAGGTCTGACAATTAAGTTTGTGAACTTATTGTAATGATGTAGCTAACCATTTTTGATATCAGAGGGATTATTCCTTATGAATTTGTACCAACTGGACAAACAGTTTACCAAGTTTACTATTTGGAAGTGCTGAAAATGCTACATGAAAGTTAGACGACCTGAAATTTGCAACAATTTATGGCTCTTGCATCATGACAATGCACCAGCTCACATGGCACTCTCTGTCAGGGAGTTTTTAGCCAGTAAACAAATATCTGTATTGTAACACCCTCCCTACTCACCTGATCTGGCCCCCAACGACTTCTTTGTTTACCTGAAGATAAAGGAAATATGGAAAGGAAGACATTTTGATGATATTCAGGACATTAAGGGTAATACGACAACAGCTCTGATGGCCATTCCAGAAAAATAGTTCCAAAATTGTTTTGAAGGGTGGACTAGGCACTGGCATCAGTGCATAGCTTCCCAAGGGGAGTATTTCGAAGGTGACCACAGTGATATTCAGCAATGAGGTATGTAGTACTTTTTCTAGGATGAGTTTGTGAACTTAATTGTTCTACCTCATACTCTAGGAGGAGGGAGGGGATGGTCAATATTAAACAAAAAAAGGCCATACTCCACAGATAGCTACCCCAATCTTTAATATATAGTTCCAATTAATACCAAATTTTAAAGTATTAGCATAAGGAAGGATAGGGGTTGGTATTCATTGGTGAAATTAGTGGCTTGTTAATTAGATAATAGATGTTGGAAATGGGCATTCATTAGTGAGACTAGGGATAGATAAAATTAGTGAATTAACTAAAATATTCTAGAAACACTCCTTGCCTTGGCATGAGTCTAGTAAGTCACCCTTCCCCATTAGAATAAAGTGGGAAGCTTAACCCCCAGCAGTTCTGTACCCAGTCATCTCTGGGGAATTCTGGTTGGCTTGCTGATGACCATTAGGGTAACTGAATCCTGCCTTTAGAATGTTGCCACATCTATCCTAAAGGAAACTGTCATGCAAGGCATGATTGGAGCACCAATAAGGGATTTTACTGGGCTTACAGAACAGGGTATAAGGGTTATTTGGGGTTTGTTTACTAAAAACGTTCACTTAATAATGATCTCTATGTGTGGGAGATTTTTGTCTGATTCTTTCTTTTAGTGAAACTTGGTAATAAGTTTGTAGGGGAGTAGCAAAATCTTACCCACTTTCAAACACCAGTGCCCACTATTATCTACTAAAATTAACCTATTTGTGTATAACCAAATTGGCTTAGGTTAGTTAGAATTTATTTCTATGAGTTTCCTGTAAAAATTCCTTTTCCCAGTCTTAGAGAAATTATTCATCACCTTCTTAAAATTTCCACCCTGGCAACCGCTCCCTACCCTCCACCTGTTTGTCCTCCAGTTTTACTGAGAAAATAGCTATAGACAGATGGGCAGTTCTTCAGCAACCCTGTCTTCTCTCATCAAATCCTCTTACTTGCCTGCATCTGCCCTTACCTTTTGTCTTTCTTTTTATTACCAGAGGGAGAGTGGCTTTGCTTGTGAATGGTGAGTCTTTTCACTTAAGCTAATATCCTGTTCTGCTTTGCTGCTTAAGGACTTCATTCCCTTGGTTTACCCATTCTCTTTTGAATCAGTGTCTCTTTTATGCTAGATTATTCTCATCAGCAAATCAAAATCAGCCAGCATCTTCTCAGACAAAAAATTTGTGTTGATCCTTTAAAGCAATCACTCCATTTCTGTCTCTTCATAGTAAAACTACTCAAGTTGTTTTTATTGATCATTTTCACTTCCTCACTTTTATCTCTCTTTTTAAATTATGAAATAATTCAAACACAGAGAACAATTAGGGAATAATATAATATACATCTGTGAACATACAGAGTCAATGTCCAGCTTTAAAAAGTCTTAATGTTTTCCTGTATTTGCTTTATTTTTTTTTAAGAGAAATATAAATGGAATTGAAACCCTTCTCAGATATATTCTCTGCCATCCTCAAAGGTAACCATTAACCTGAATTTGGTGTTCATCATGTCTATACATGTTTTTATAATTACACAAGTATATTCACAACTGATATCTAGTATTTATTTTTACAAATTTTCAAATATTATATAAATAATTTATTATACATGTCACTTTATAGTTCACATCTTTAATCAACATTATGTTTTCAGATTTATTCATGTTAATATATTAATTTATTCACTTTAGTTTTGTGTAGCATTCCATTGAATATCTACTGTATACTTCATTCTCTACTGATAGATGTTATATCAATTTCCACCCCCACAAACAGTAAATCAGAACTTCCTATTTCTTCATATTCACGCCAACACTTGAATTATCAGACTTTTAAATTTTGCCAAAATGATGAGTTTGAACTGGTACCTCACTGTGATTTTAATTTACATTTTCCTGACATCTAGTAAAACAGAGCATCTTTTCATATGTTTATTGCCACTATTGTTTCTTCTTTTTGAATCGCCTATTAATAATTTTTACACAGTTGTCTTTCCATCCTGAATGAATAACCCATCATTTCTCAACTGCTTTGTAATGTTACATCTATCTTATACTGTTTCCTGGATCTCTATATTATCTCATTGGTTCAACGGTTTGTTTGTATACTTCTGAATCAAGAGGATATGATCTTATTTACTGTGGCTTTATAATAAATGGTAGAGCATACCCCTCAGTACATTCTTCAAAGTATTCACAGACATTTTTACCTCTTTGTACTTTCATATGAATCTTAGGAACTTTATGCCAGGATCATGAAATCCTGGGGAGATTTTCACTGGAATTTATGGACAAATTGAAATGTTTTTATCTTTACTTTTCTTATCCTTAAACACAGACTATTTCTCTCTAAAGTACTCAAATTAGCTGTCTTTCCCTAACACTCTATTGACTGGTTTGGTTGTCAAGATCATGAACAACTTCCAAGTCTTTGATGAAGGCCTTTGCACCAGCTCAGCTTCCCTAATGTTTGTTTAGATGTCACCTTCTCAGAAAGTTATTTCCTCATTATCCAATTTAAAAGTAACACAATAACTTCTTTCACATTAATTTATTTTAGTTTTTTGCATAGCCCTTTTCCTAATATGGCTTCTGCCAACTTCCTTGACTTATGCCACTCCCCCCTTGCTAATTATGCTTTCTATGATTCTTTGAACACATCAAGCTATTTCTTTACCTTTATTCAACGTATTATTGGAAATCCTAGCCACAGCAACCAGAAAAGAAAAAGAAATAAAAAGCATTCAAATTGGAAAGGAAGAAGTGAAACTCATTATTTGTGGATGAGATGATAATGTAGCTAGAGAACCATAAAGATTCTACCAAAAAACTATGAGAACTGATAAATGAATTCAGTAAATAGCAAGGTACAAAATTAATATTCAGAAATCAGTTCCATTTTTATACACCAATAATGAACTGTCAGAAAGAGAAATTACAAAACAATCCAATTTACAATTGCATCAAAAGAATAAAATAGAAGCCAAGTACAGCATTAAGAATGGAGGCAGTGGAAATGTAATGGTTGTGTGCGATGTCAGAGGGGTAGTAGATGGGGGGAGGGCTGTTGTCACTGTGTGAGGGATATAAATGATAAATGTCTGACTATTACATTGTTTTGTGCACCTGAAAATAATAAAAAATGTTTTTTAAAAAAGAATAAAATACATAGGAATAAATTTAACCAAGGAGGTAAAAGACGTGTACTTAGAAAATTATAAGACACTGAAGAAAGAAATTGAAGAAGGTACAAATAAATGGAAGCATATACAATGCTCATGGATAGGAAGAATTACTATAGTTAAAATGTCCATACTACCCAAAAGAATCTATAGATTCAATGCAATCCCTTTCAAAATACCAATACAATTTCTCACAGAACTAGAACAAGTAATTTTAAAATTTATATGAAACCACAAAAGACCCTGAAGAGCCACAACAATCTTGAGAATGAACAAAGTTGGAGGTATAAGGCTACCTTATATCAAGCTATACTACAAGGCTATAGTAATCAAAACAGCATGGTATTGGCATAAAAACAGACAAACAGATCAATGGAACAGAATAGAGACCCCAGACATAAACCCACACCTATATGGTCATTTAATCTGTGACAAAGGAGGCAAGAACATACACTGAGGTAAAGACAGTCTATTCAACAAATGGTGTTAGGTAAACTGAACAAATATATGCAAAAAAAAAAAAAAAAAAAAAGAAACTGGACCACCTTCTTACACCATATACAAGAATGAACTCAAAAAGATTTAAAGACTTACATGTACGACCCCAAACCATAGAACTCCTAGAAGAAAAAATAGGCAATAAACTCTCTGACATTGCTCTTAGTAATATTTTTTCTCATATATCTCCTCAGGCAAGGGAAACAAAAGAAAAAAATAAACAAATGGGATTATATCAAACAAAAAAGTTTTTGCATAGCAAAGGAGCCCACCAATAAAAGGAAAGACATTCTACTGAATAGGAAAAGATGTTTGTCAATGATACATCTGAAAAGGGGTTAATATCCAAAATTTATAAAAAGACTCATACAACTCAACACCAAAAAACCAAACAATCCAATTAAAAATGGGCATAGTACCTGAATAGATATTGTTCCAAAGAGGACATACAGATGGCCAATAGAGATATGAAAAGATACTCAACATCACTAATCATCAGATAAATGCAAATTAAAACTACAATGAGAAATTATCTCACACCTGTGAGAATGGTTATCATCAGTAAAACAACAAACAACAAGTGTTGGAGAGGATGTGGAGAAAAGGGAACCCTGTGTACTGTTTGTGGGATTGCAAATTGGTACAGCCACTATGGAACACAGTATGGAGGTTCCTCAAAATATTAAAAATGGAACTACCTTATGACCCAGCAATTCCAGTCCTGGGTATTTATCCGAAGAAATCTAAAACACTAATTTGAAAAGATATATGCGCCCATATATTCACTGATACTTTTGAACTCACAGCAGTGTTCTTGCTATGTACCTAGTGGAATCTATGATACTATCCCATGGAATAGTCTACATTTAGCATGTAGCATGCCCTTTGCTAGATTGCAGAAAAATTAAAGAAAAACTTTGATTACGTTCCCTCACACTTTCTTAAACTGCATTTAAAAATCAGACCAGGAAACACCTTAATTTTTTTCTCAGTCTGAGTTTATCCATAGATTTTTTCCATATGCTAATATCACTGTGCTGAATTTCTTCTTAGTTGGTTGATAATTTCTCTTTGATTTAAAACTGATTGATTACTGACTCTTGAAAATCAAGGGATGTTTTTATGTGTGAATATGTAACTTTTAACAACTTTTTTTTAAAAAAAAATAGTGGGTCAAAAGTGCTCAGTTATGGCCTTTGCCAGTGAAAATTAGGAGCAATAGGTTAGAAAAATCTGCCTGTTTGGATTTATTTTGTGTGGACCTCAATTGCTCTGACTTAACTTTCCATTTTTTCCAAGAGCTTCTTATGATGGTGACGAGCACAGTTCTAATGAGCTGGAACCTTCTTCTTCAGCTACTGTTTTGACAGATTGTTTGTGTCTAGCTTGACAAACTCTTATTGAGGTTAAATAGAAGAGATGCAGCATGCAGAGAAATCTGTAGATTATTATATTAAAATGTGTCTGCCTCTTCTGTTTTAAAATAACTGCTCATGGCAGTTCTTGGCCTATTTGTTGACAAATCACTCCAGAATGACTTAGACAGGAGGCAGTGGCATGCACAATTTACTTAGATGCCCTTGCCCCAAAAACTTTATCAAAAACTTTTCATTGACTTACTACTGTGAACCCAATATTGCTATAATTCTCCTCTTAATGCATTTGACTTTGTAGGCATATTGAGAACTATAAAGGATAAAAAGCAGGGAGAAATAGATAGGTGTGGATTTGTGATTGAGGCAATATGGTAGTGACAAGCTTATTCAGGCATTTTTGCCTTTTGCCTGTATAAAGAACACTAGCATGGTGTTCGAATACTTGTTTATATGTTTGGTCAGGTTCTGTGCCCTGGCACCACTCCCAGCTTGGTGAAGATTATTCACTTTTATGCATGAGTGATAACCAAACATTTATCTTACTTTAAAATTGGAAGGCCTAAAACTCTTTTCAAGCCTGTTCCCAGTTTACAGATATGGCTTATATTTCCTCAGATAATTCTTAACTTAGCTCTTTGGAACTTGAAAATCAGTTATTTATGACATTGTGTGATTTTTTTTCCCTCATAATAGTCTAAAAGCACCTATGATATACACCAGGGATGGAGGAACTTTTTCTGTAAAGGGCTGATAGTAAATAATTTAGTCTTCGAGTGTCATAGTGTCTATGTTGCAATTACTCCTGTTGTAGTGTGAAAGCTGCCATAGACAGTACCTAAACAAATGGGCATGGCTATGTGCTAATAAAACTTTATTTAGGGACACTGCAAATGAAATTTCATGTATTTTTCACATGTCATGAAATGTTCTTCTTCTTTTAATTTTTCTAATGTTTTAAATTATAAAAAAACAGTTTTAGCTCACTGGTCATACAAAAACAGGCAGCAGGCCATATTTGACTCCTGGGCAGCAGTTTGCAGACCCTGATATGCACAGAAGTGTGCTATATGTATGTTAAAATACTTAAGAAACTTGAGGTTTCTGTATGAAAAAACATTTTATGTCTAATTGGAAATGTCAGGGACACATCTGTTATAAAATGGTCTAAGTCAAGTAGGCTATGCATAATCAATGGATAGGTTTTTATTGATAGAAGTGAGAGCCAATATTATTTTGATGTAGCTTAGGGCTATAGGTCTCCCCCAACCCCACTTCCATAGGCAGGGTACAGAGAAAGCGAGCAACACACCAGATTCTGTGTGTATATAAGCATCAATTAGCAAGTGGCACAAGTGCAATTATGCACCCTGTCCTTGCAATCTCAGTGTAGTCTCACTCTTAGGCATGGAATACCTTGCATGGAATGTACATTTGAGAAAGACAATATTCTACAGCCAAGATTCAGATAACCTAGGAACTGGGTATCGTGCGGGGAAGCCTGCGGGGCCTCTGGTCCCGCTCCCCACATAACGCAGGATATGGTGAGGCCAAAAAGGAACACCCACGGAGCCATAGGTAGGGGAGTCATACCACTATATTCTTTCTGGCGGCACTATACTCTCACTGGAGGCTGGATCCACACTGTCCGCAAACCGCCATCCACGCTTGCCAGCCCAGCCGCCATCTTCTTGCTAGCCCCCATCCTTCTCTCTCCTCTCCTCTCCTCCGTAGCTGCAGCAGTTATATTAGCAGCTAATTGGCTAACTGGCTACAGCTGACGGCCAATCAGCCACAGCTGACGGCCATCTACTACCTGAGCCAGCACTCCTCCACGTGAGGCCGAGAGCCTGTAAACTACTTTCTGGGGCTCTGCCCCCACACTGGGTGACAGAATTCTCTGGTAATGGCAAAACCCAGGACATAAGAGAAACTTAGGCTAAGAATTTACTCCAAGGATATAAGTTATGGGGCAACCTTGTTTACATACATGTAATTGCCCAGGTATTTATGCTATAGCGAGTCTATATCTTGAATATCTCTTATTTGACCAATGAAATGTCACTTCTATTGTCTTTTATGCTAATTAGCAATACCTCTAGTGCTGGTAGGAGATTGAAATAGTTAAAAATGCTTGTGGTAGCTGCCTCTGGAATACAGGCTTCTGATTAGCAACATTCAAATACTAACCAACTACCCGTGGAGTGAGCCTGATTAGAAACCATCGAATATAAGTTAATATTGAGGTGTAGATTAAAACTAACAAACATACATATCACAGTTTCTATGCTCAAGTATTTAAAAATAATTTACATACAATATAATATTGTGGGGACAGCATCCCAGAGAGCAGTTTCCAGGCTCTCGGCCGCATGTCGAAAGGTGCTGGCTCGGGTAGTAGATGGCCATCAGCTGTGACTAGTTGGCCATCAGCTGTAACCAGTTAGCCATTAGCCACTGATATAACTGCCATGGCTATGTTGGGAGGTTGGTTGGTTGGTTGGTAGGCAGGCAGGCAGGCAGGCAGGCAGGCAGGCAGGCAGAGAAGCGGACGGCAGATTGCGGTTCCTGTTTCCTGTGTCTCCAACCCAGCCGCCAGTGAGAATATAGTGGTATGACTCCCCTACCTATGGCTCCGTTGGTGTTCCTTTTTGGCCTTATCACATCCTGCGTTCTTGTGCGGGGGCAGGAGCTGAGACCCCACATGACAAATATTCTTTCAGAGACAACTACCACAGCAAAATCAGTGATTCCTTTCCCTCTGCCTAGTCTATCTATGCACCACAAACTGAGAAGAGGGCTCTTTCTGCACATGGCTGATTTGGTTATCCATTGGAAGGGGCAAGCAAAGGATTGGATGGGAGCAAGGGTAGCAGTTCTAAGGAATAGGAGTTGTGAAATCTTTGACCGCTGGGCCTCTTTAAGTAGAAACCTACCTGGCTATTACCACGTCTGGTGCTCAGGTTCAAGATGGAGACGGGGCATCCTGAACTCGCCTCCTCATGCAAACACAATGCATTTTTGGTTACATACGGAACAACTTCCTGTGCAAAAAACCTGAAAACTGCTACACGTTGGGTGAACTAGAGACAGCCACATGGAAGCAGGTAGGAGAGGGTGGGACACTGGTGCGGTGAATGCGTGTTGGGATGGAACTCAAAACCCCAAGCTTCCTCCTGAGAAGCAAAGGGTTTGAACCCTACATTCAGCACCTCCAACTTTTAAGACCTTCACCTGAGAGAAAACTCCTCCAAACATCTAGCTTTGGAAACCAGTGGGGCTCGTGTCCAGGAGACCCACAAAGCTATAACAAATTGAGAAATGGCTCTTAAAGGGTCTGCCCACCGCTCCAGGACTTACCTGACGCAGGATTCACTACGCCAGGACTTACCTGCCCCAGGACTCACCTGCTGCAGGGCTCAGCGCAGAAAGGTGGCACCTTGTATGGAAGAGGCTCCTGTGCTTGCAGCATCTACTTGAGGGGCAGGCATCGGGATTGACTCGCGTTTGGAGGTCTGCTTAAGTGCTCTCCGGGACCAAGACTGGTGAGTACTGTCTTTGTGCTCTGCCCCACAACTTATATATTTTTTTCTTCTTTCTTTCCTTCCCAGTGGGTTCCATCTTCCCATACTCCCTCTGCCTTGCTCCAGAGAGCCAGTATCTCCCAGACGGGAGATTTTACACACACTTGGTGCCTTGGTTTTATGTCTAGTGCGCCGGTTTTTGTGGCAGCCACCAAGGGACACGGCTATATCTCCTGACTGTCATGCCCATTGTAGGGGCTTTGCTTTACATCTGGCTCTCCATGGAATAGAACAGTTGTACAGTTTTTACTCTCCTCTCCTGACCCTGAAATGCTACTGAGGTTTGTAAAAAATAAACAAATAAATAAATACAAATTTCTTTTAAGCTTTATAAAGTGGAAAAGAGGCAGTGGGTGAAAATAACAAACAGAAGTATTATTACTACATTTCAAATCACAGTAAAGCTGATTCTGTGATGGACTTGTGGGTGATTTTCCCTTTCTGTATTTTTAAAGATTTAAAAAATTTTTTTCTGCAGTATAGCGTTAACTAGAATGTTACCTGACTGTGCTCCTTCTTAGTTCTTCCTTTCTCTATAACCACATCTTTACAATTGTATTTATTAAATTGTGGAATATGTAAAACATATCCAAAAATAGAATGGACTTCATGGCTAATCTTGTTTCAGCTACTTGTAAGTTCACGTACATGATGATTATTTCATTATGTCTCCTCATCCAGGGCACTGCCTCCCAAACTTGAATGTGAGAATGCTATTGTAGCCTGCCCAAGCATTTCTGTTGTGAAATAATATTACAATTTTTAATATCTCCTACTTTTTATAGTTGGGGCATCATATAAACTGTTTTGAAGTAATGGGCATACGTAGGTCATGTTATCTATGAATTTTATTTCAAGATGGAAATTATGGAACTACAACATATTTGTTTTTAAAGGGGGGATCGAGTCTAATGGATTTGAGCCTTATAGACTTTGAGGGGAGAGTCAAGGCTGCACTGACCAGTCAGGGATCATTAAATACATGAAACATTTTAACAGTGGAGTTTGTATAATAATCACTGACACTTTATGTAGTGCTTGCTTAATATGCCAGGAAATCTATTTTCTACCTAAATCAACTTTAATGCTCACAATAGCCCTGGGAGGTCAGTAGGAGTTATCACTCTCGCCATCTTATAAATGAGAAAATGAGGGTCCCAGAGGTGAAGTAATTTACCCAAGGCACATAACTAATAAGAGCCATAGCTGGGATTCAAACCCTGACAGGAAGGCTACAAAGCCTATTCTCTTAACCACTGTATTTGATTGCTTTTCTTACAAAGCATAATTCACTGAGCACAAAGGAAGGAAATGAAGCATATTGGCAGATACATAGGTAATAGATACGAAGAGAAAATGGATATGCAGTTGTGCTTCTTAGAGAGTAGGTGAGCTGAGTTGGTGGTAGGGTGAGAAGAAAACATTTAAAATACATACCGTGTTTCCCCAAAAATAAGACCGGGTCTTATATTAATTTTTGCTCCAAAAGACACATTAGGGTATATTTTCAGGGGATGTCTTGTTTTTTCATGTACAACAATCTACACTTATTCAAATACAGTCATGTCATCTTCTTTTGGAACATTGTCATAACATACTAAATGTGTCCATCTGGCTGATGATCTTAGCTGGAGCTTATTTTCGGGATAGATCTTATTTTCGGGGAAACATGGTACTAGCCCCCTGTAGGAACTCAATAAATTTTTTGTTGAGTGGGTGAATGAAGTACTTTCTAGGGTTGACTGTACTCACCTTAGAATAATGGAGAATAAAATTATGGAAGAGTTTCAAAATTAACAAAAAAAGCAAGACAAAATTTGGGCATTTATACTACACAGGAATTGTACCAGGGGCATTTGTGAAGTGTCACACACCTAGAGACGAGGCCTCTCTAGGAGGCAAGACGAATTCCATATGGGAGTTGCTTAATTTGCCCACTCAGGACCATAGAATTTTAACTACAATTGTTAATTAAGATACATCTGATTCAAATATCCATTGTGGCACTATCTGATTGGGGCTTGGGTGGAAGGAGGGTGTTTTGTTTAACAGAAAGTTTTAAATCGACAGAATTCACATTATATGATGAACGATATACATCATATTAAAGAGCTTAAATATGGAAACATTTATTCCAATTCTCCCTGAACAGGAGTTGGCAGAACTGATAGCCACGTGCAAAAGAATGAAACTGGACTGCTATTTGTCACCATGTACCAAAATTAATTCAAAATGGATCAAAGACTTAAGCATAAGACCTGACACAATAAACTGCATAGAAGAAAACATAGGTACTAAACTTATGGACCTTGGGTTCAAAGAGCATTTTATGAATTTGACTCCAAAGGCAATGGAAGTAAAAGCTAAAATAAACAAATGGGACTATATGAAACTTAAAAGCTTCTGCACAGCAAAAGAAACCATTGACAAAATAAAGAGGCCACCAACTGAATGGGAGAAGATTTTTGCAAACAGTGCCTCCGATAAGGGGCTAGTATCCAGAATATACAAGGAACTCATGCAACTGAACAACAAAAAAACAAACAACCCAATTGAAAATGGGCAGAGGACTTGAAGAGACATTTCTCCAAAGAGGACATACAAATGGCAAATAGACATATGAAAAAATGCTCAACATCACTAATCATCAGAGAAATGCAAATCAAAACCACAATGAGATATCACCTCACCCCAGTCAGAATGGCCATCATCAACAAGACAAATAGTAACAAATGTTGGAGAGGCTGTGGAGAAAAGGAACCCTCATACACTGTTGGTGGGAATGCAGACTGGTGCAGCCGTTATGGAAGGCGTGTGGAGGTTCCTCAGAAAATTACAAATAGAATTGCCATATGACCCAGCAATCCCTCTCCTGGGTATCTACCCAAAAAATCTGAAAACATTTAGAGATAAAGACACGTGTGCTCCAATGTTCATTGCAGCTTTGTTTACAGTGGCCAAGACATGGAAACAACCAAAATGTCCTTCGATAGATGAATGGATGAAGAAGTTGTGGTATATATACACAATGGAATACTATTGGCATTAAGAAAAGATGATATAGGAACATTTGTGACAACATGGATGGATCTTGAGAGTGTAATGCTGAGCGAAATAAGTCAGACAGAAAAAGCAGAGAACCATGTGATTTCACTGATATGTGGTATATAAACCAAAACAACAAAAGAACAAGACAAACAAATGAGAAACAGAAACTCATAGACACAGACAATGGTTTGGTGGTTGCCAGAGGGTAATGGGAGATGTGGGTAAGGGGGATCGAATATATGGTGATGGAAGGAGAACTGACTCTGGGTGATGAACACACAACGGGATTTATAGATGATGTAATACAGAATTGTACACCTGAAATCTATGTAATTTTACTAACAACTGTCACCTCAATAAATTTAATAAAAAAAAAAAAAAAAAAAAAAAGAAAATCAAGGGATGTTTTTATGTGTGAATATGTAACTTTTAACAACTTTTTTTTTTTTTTTTTTTAAATAGTGGGTCAAAAGTGCTCAGTTATGGCCTTTGCCAGTGAAAATTAGGAGCAATAGGTTAGAAAAATCTGCCTGTTTGGATTTATTTTGTGTGGACCTCAATTGCTCTGACTTAACTTTCCATTTTTTCCAAGAGCTTCTTATGATGGTGACGAGCACAGTTCTAATGAGCTGGAACCTTCTTCTTCAGCTACTGTTTTGACAGATTGTTTGTGTCTAGCTTGACAAACTCTTATTGAGGTTAAATAGAAGAGATGCAGCATGCAGATAGATCTTTAGATTTTTTTAATAAAATGCATTTCTGCAGCTCTAGCTATTGTATAGGTTGGTATAAAGGAGGAACTTCAGGAGGCTTACTTCCTTCATTTTCTTTCATTTTCTATGCACTCTGTTCCTAAGTCAGCAAGTCTTCTTAATACCTTGGTCAGCTTTGGTTGTAGTGTGATACGGTACAAATAGAAGATTTTGACATTTGGCCATGTTATTGGGATTCCACTTCTAAGTCACAGAATAAAGCAAATGATATGAGTGATTATTCTCAATTCTACAATGTATGGTAGATGAACAAATAACACTTTAGATACAAGGGAGAGAGATTAATGTACTACATACAATAAATGACCTAGGATGATATTAGTGTTTAATTATCTCATGGAACTTGTTGAGGGAAGTTCCAAAAGCCCACCCTTTGCCAGCAATTTTCAATGAGCTGCTTACTAACCAGCTATCTTGGCTGTGGCTTCATGGTTATTATGGAATTAGTTTTAGGATTGTACCATTGGGTCCATTTGAACATCACTTCACCTCTCAGTCTTCTTATGGCTGACATGAACTTGTTCCCTAGCACTTGATTTGCTAACTACTTGGATGTGATTTTTAGTTAACTTCCTGCTTCTGACTATTTGTTTAGTATTTTGTTACCAGTAAACCCTTTTGCCATTTGAGGTGAATAATGAGTAGTGAGCTTCATCTTTGACATGTCTCTGAACACTTCCATAACAAGCTGCTAAAACTTGTGGGGAACTCATGCCAGGTGTGGTTTTGACCTAGGGTTTGTCTTGCCTAGAAATCTTCTTGATACAGTCAAAGGCTATGGTTCTAAGTTACTTCCTATACAAGAATTGCTAGCTTGTTTTAGAAAACGTTTTTCTTTCTAGTCTTTATAAATCCCTTTTTGTTAGGTGTTCACTTTTATATGTATCATACCCTTTATTGTCACAAAATATTGCGGGAGAGAAAATATCAACCCTTTCTTAAAGAAGAGGAAACCAAATCTCCATGGTTAAGAAGCTTTAAGTCATTTTTCATAGACCTTCAGCTTTCCTGTGTAATTTGTCATCATATCCTGTCAACTCTACCTTTATAGTGATTCTCAATTTTATCCCTTCATTTCTATTCCCACTGTAACTACCCTAGAGTAGCATCTCATTATCCTGGAGAACTTTGATAGCTTCTTAACTGGCTTCAGAGCTCTAGACTATCTGTCTTCCCATTCTGCCTGTGTCCTGTGGACAGAGGTATTTTTCTCAAATACAAAATTTATCATGTCATTAAACTGCTCTAAACCCTCACCACTGTCCCTCCCCCCAACATACACACATTGACTATAGATTAAAGTTTCAGAAAACTTAGTGTGTGGCTCAAGGCCTTCAGCAATCAGTTCCAAACCTTCCTTTCTGGTCTTTTTCTCACATCATGTCTTCAGGCATTTTACACCAGGCATTCTAGAACCACACTCCTATGTTTCTAGAACAAATCCTCTGACTTCTACGCAGTTTCTCTTGCCTGGTTGGCCTTCCTGCCTTTCTTACATCTCTGCCTTTGCCAACCTCTCAGTATCTACTCAGTGCTTTGGGAATTTGTGGACTTTCACTGAGCTGAGTAATCTATCCTGTCTTCATATCGCCTCAGTATTTGTGCTTTTCATGACATTTACCACCATCATTGACCTTTTATTGTAGTCATTCGTGTGCTTCCCTGTCCATTCATTTGAATGCTAATCGAATCCCAGCTCCCAAGGCTAAGAATGAGGTCTTCTACCTTTAAATGTAGTGTAGCACTTAGGACAGTTCTTTGATTACATCAGGTACTCAGCAAAGGTTGGGTGAGTTTAAAAAGCATCCTCTTTTAAAATGAACATATGCTTAGAAACCTGTAGAAGAAAGCCCTTGGACATTCATACTTCTGTTTAGTTGTTCTCAACTGAGGGTTCCTTGTAGTCTGTGAAGATGGTAACTGTGGTCCTTGAGCTAATTTCAGTATTTCAATAAGCCTGATGGAAATCATCCCTTTACCTGTAATGAGGCTGGGAGGCTAATTAAAATATCAAGTTTCTTTATTTTTGTGTGTAATTATATTAACTATAAAATAATAGTATTAATCTTTTAGTCTAGGATTGTTTGGTAGGAAGTTAACAGAATATACTCCAATTAGTTTAAGGAAAAGGGGAAATTTAATATAATGATAAGGGGTATCTTGTACAAGCTCAAAATAGGAAGTACAGCTAGGTCTCACAGGATTGAAACTGCAGAGAGGAAAATTACCAAAAACGAAGGCAGCTGTGTTAAGAGTTCTCTCGTTGGGGCCTCAGGTTTCCCTCCTCTGTTTCTTTGTTGGCATTAGTTTCATCCTCCTCTCTGCAGACTGGGTACTTAGGCTCGGCTAGCACATGGCTGTTGTAATGTCTATAGTTATTTTAAAACATTTCAGTGAAGATCATATGTGTATCTATCATCTACATCTATATTCATTTATCTGCACACATGCAGATACATCCATACATTCATGCACATATGTATGTATGCATACATCTGTATATACATAGCTGATTTATACCTGAGGGGCCATTAGTTAAATTTTAAAGTACTCAGTTGGGTTTTTGGCAACATACACTAGTTAATATTTGAAAGAACTTAACCAGAAATCCATACTCCAAAGACAGTTACTATAAGTTTCAAATATACTCACTTCAGCTTGGCTCTAGACAGTTTTAAAATTAGCACAAAGGGTATTAGAAATGACTTTGCATTACTGAAATGTGTGGTGTTCAAGATCGAGGATTGGCTAGAAATATTGTGTGTGCAACTCTTTTATATGAGCAGGTGTTAGGTTACATTTTTGGAGGATTATTTCTTGTCTCAGGAATCAATTTGGCTCTGTTTCTGGTTTCTGTCGTCCAGTTGTGGTGAGAATTTTAGCTCAATTCTGATGCTGAAATATTATTGCCTCTGTCTTCAGTGAAAGAACCTGATGATTATAAATGGCCAATTGGTTTTAGGCCAGTTTGCAATGAGATGTATCATCATTGCTCCAAAACTGATTCCATCTCAGTCTTTAGGTGTACATAAGCATATGGGCTGCTAGATTCCAGGTGATTGGAATCTCTTAAGTTCTATTTCTAGTTTCTCTGGGAAGAGAATTGATTTGCTCATTTTAGTAAAGATGTCCTGGCCCAATGAGCAGTGGCCAAAGAAGTCTCTGGGTTGTGTAGTAGTCAACAGTGCTAAAGAAAGCCTCTCACGAGGAGCTGTGGGGATGCACTGTATGAAAAGAGGGTCCAGACTGGGTTGTAGGTGAAGGGTAGATTTCATGGAAAGGGGTATTGACAACGTAAGTATTTTGTGAACTCATGTTAATTTGATGCAAAGCTATACGTCTATGTCTTGGATCAAAAAAAAAGATATAAAATTCTTAAAAATTCAGCAGACATTTTTAAAGTAAGTTATATTTTATAGACAATAGGTAGATTGTTAAAATAATAAAAGAATTCTTATATGCAATACTTTTTCTTTTAATATCTTTATTAATCAGGTGAATTTTCCAGTGAATGGAGACTGATACCTGGAAGAAGGAGGCACTTCCGTAGAAGGCAGGGAAATAGACCACTTGTTCATGGGACGAAGGGCCCAAGTGGGATAGATAAAGGGAGAAGAATAAGAAAAGGAGCAAGCAGAACCTAGTTGAAAGACTATTTTCATATTTATATCCAAGGCCAGCTCTGCCTGCTTACAATGCAAACAGCAAACAATACCCAATTAAATGTTTTCTTCACGGAGAGTGATTGTGACAAGGCCATGGAACAGAGCAAGTGTTTGTTGTGCAAAATTTGTTTTGACTGGACCAACAAGGCTGTTTGTATGGGCCATCTGTTGGGACATACAGCTCGGTTAGTCAGAATCCTTGTTGAACCTGCATCTATGAAAAAGGGGTCACTAAGTAAATTAATAGAGTAAGCAAGGGAATATTATGTTGATTGAGAGCAAAGGCCTTCAGCTAAAACATTTGCCATTTCAAACAAAGGAAGTACTAATTGTAAATGTTATCAGTTAAAGAGCTTTCACAGTTTGCCTTCCTGTGACAGTGGTTTCATCGCTTTGTCCTGAAATGTTTTGAAACAATTTCTTTAAGAGAACTTTCTTCCCTAAAATTTTCATTAAGTTAAATGACCTCTCCTCTCCAAATTATGATGAGTTACAGAGATTTTACCATATTCAAAAACTTTCAATCCAAATGTCCAACAGTTTCAGAGAATATGGTGTTTGGAGGGAAGGGAGAAGGGAGGCTGAGGTAGTGGGGAAGATAGAAAGGTGGAGAGAAAAGGGAGAAATTAGAAAAAAATGTTGATCAGAAAGAAAGTGGGATAAAGAGAAGCAAGGGAGAAAGGATAGATTTAGAGGAAAGGGAGCAGTGGCAGTGTATGTAGGTTTGTTGAAAATGATTGGCTTATAATATTTATTAATCACATGGAAGTGACGTTGAAATAGAATTTGCAGTGAAGTCAGTAGGGAGAAAAATCTTTGAACTTGGCTCTATTGTCACTACTGTAGGAAGCATCAGAATGTTAGTGCAAGAACCTGCACAAAGGTTACCGTTTGCTCTGTCCTTTCCAGCTAAGTGGGTTAAATATCTCTACTTAGACCTAGCGCCCCAACAAGACCTCTGTCAGGCAGGCTTCCTATAGGCAAGGTGATTGGGACTGGCTGATTTGGAATGTAAAGGAAATGACATGACAAAGGACAAAGGATACACATTTAGGAGCCAACTGTCTTCTTATGCCATTCTCTCATCCCCTCTGCATGCTCGTGCGCTCTCTCTCTGTCTCTCTCTCTCTGTCTCTGTCTCTGTCTCTGTCTCTCTCTGTCTCTCTCTCTCTCTCTCTCTCTCTCTCTCTCTCACACACACACACACACACACACACACACACACACACACGCACACTGGATTGAGAGGTATGGAGTGACTATAGGAGAGGGACGAGCCTGGTGGAAATAGGGACATTCTCATAGTTCTACAGCTTACACACATTATGAAAAAAACTGTCAGACTCAAACAGGAACATTGCATATTCATTAGTCTCTGCCACATTGGTGCACTTCTTTGTGATTATAATATAAATATCAGTTATTATTTTCCTCTTAAAGTAACTGTGGTGTGCGAGTCAAAGGCAGATTTCATGTCATTGTTTTTCTTTTCCCAACCTGGCTCTGCCTAGGGCAGTTCCTATCCGAAAGCTGAGAACTAGACAGAGGGAGTGTTCTTTTTTGCTCATTGAGATTGATGCTTGGTTGTGAGTTTTCCAGGGAAATCTCTACACTTGAAGACATCATTTGGAAGCAGGAAATTAATGACAACCTCTCCTGTTTTTCTTGACAACTCTGACAAACCAGGGTTTTTGGTGGATTGGGTCTATATTAGTAGCTTTTTTTAAATCTGTGCATTCTGCACTAATTCCATGGGACCTATCATGCTAATGGATGCTTTTTTTCTCGTCTCATTTCCCTATTAAAACAATTTTCCCTGAAGCTGGTTTTATTATAATTTTAAAAATACCATCCGTCTGTCTAAGAGTTTTCCCCTTTCTTTTGGACAGATTGGTATCTGATTTCTTTCCCATGGTTCTATTGAACTTCTCCAGGTGCAGAACAGCCACTGAACAGCTTCTCTCCAAAGTCATCTTTTTTCACAGTATTGCTGTGCAACTACTGGTGGTGTTTGTCACTATTAACCTTGCGCTTTTGTTGTAGCGATTAAGCTTCTTTATGGCTTGATCCAGTATGACACCAGCGTAATTTAAATCACATCCTCGTCTATGTACAGTTCACTGCTTTCACCCTTATATCTACAGCACAGCTTATGAGTTTTGTTCCCCCTCATAGTGCCTTAGAAAGATGTCCTTGGGTCCTTTGAATTTTCCACATGGATTTTTTTTTTTGCTGGTGGTTTTCTTTACTTGTGTGTTACATGCACTCCAGGGACCTCTGTATTACTGTATTGGTTCTAGCCAGTACTCACAATGGCTTGAAATAAATTGTTTTATTACCTTTTCAGCTATTAACATTTTTGGTTGTGGTATCTTGGATATGAAACGCAGGAAAAATGTGGCAGTTTTCTTCTGGTTTTCTTTGGTTATTTCCTATTAATATTTCCCCTTGCCTTCAGTCTTTTTAAGAAAACACACTTTGCTTCCTTCTAATAATTTCAGTCATTCCTATGTCCTTTATTCTTCTCATTTTCCCTGTCATTTTCAGCTCAAATATAAAGTGTGTTTTTATGAGATGTTTTTGTTTCCTTTTTAAAGAGGAAAAGCACATCCAAAAGCTTTTGTCTTCTTGCTCTGCCCTTTCATTATCCTGATTTTAGGAGTCAGAATATTTGTAGCCCAATAACTTGCAGACAGACCCATTTCTCTTCATGCTTTAAACAAAGCAAAATCAATGCCACTGATATTCGTGGGTAGATGACTACTCAGAGGTCTTAATACAGCTGGCGGATCACAATCATTCACTCATCCAATTTTTTTTAGAGTGCCTTTTATATCCCTAGCATTTGTTGTAGAAAATAAATGTCACAAAATTCATAAACAAGGCTTCCTTTTTATACACCTGCATTGCAGGAAGAAGAGGGCTCACTAGCTAGTGGTTGGGGATCATTATACCTTGTTCCTAAAAATGAAAAAACAACAAACTTTCTTTGGTTCCTGAAGAGAGCCAATACCACCTCCAAGATTTGTTTTATGGTCAGCAGGGGAGATGTTATTATCTTCATGACCGTTAGCTAGGGAAGATGACATATCAAGATGCTCAGCAGCGTTGGGCAAAGTGGACCTCGTATCCCATCACACTCACTTCAAAAAGACTCTTTGAAAGCATTTGATAGCAACATTGATAAAAGGTTACAGTATTTGTCTGATAAGATATTTAAGATCTGTAAAGAGGTTGTAGCATCTATCAAGGGAGTAGATATGAAATCTCCTAGTTGGTTAAGATCTTTATTCTTAGAAGATATGCTATGAGGTTCTGTTATTACGGAGGGGTGTTGATTTCTCATCACATTGTACTAGGTACTGGGAGTATGCTGGGGAGCAGAATTCCATGGAATAAATTATAAAATTATAAAATAAATTGCTGTTGTACCTTTGAAGGTGATACATGAAATCTTGGGCAGTATAAAATTGCTTCCTGCCAAATCCGGGGGAATTGACTAAGTTATTTTTCTCCTTATTGACTAGCATGGAAACATCTGCCAATATGGAATGTTTTAAAGTTTTTCCTTCTTTTAGTTCTGTTTCTCTCACCCTTCTTGTATTTGTTTCAATAATTTCTGCAGGTGCTGAATGCCAACCCTGTCCAGGGCTTTGTATTAGTGCCTCTTTTCTCCTGTTTTAATCTGGATTGCCCATTTGTTACCAAAATTCTGGAGGCTATTTTTTTTTTTTTTTAACACATCTTGTTTTCTTCCTTTAATGTCAATGCTTACTGCCATTGTAGATGATTGCAGCATTCTCCCAGGTAGCTGCTTTTCTTCATATTTTCTTGCCCCACCCTAAAAGGCAAAAATTTGTGAAACAAGGCTTCAGAGAAAATTACCCTTGTTAACTTTATTCTCTTGCTAAAGAATCCTTCTATGTTCTCTATTACCTACCCATTGAACTCCGGGTTTCAAGTGCCCCCCTGAATCTGCCTCTTTCGTTTAATTCCTATCCAACCACATTCTTGTTGCTGTCTGATACGCACCATGTAGTACACTTGACCTTAGCACATGCCATGCCAACTCTGCCTCTTGCTTTATTCTCTATGTAAACATATTCTCCATGTAAACACTGAATTCACCTAAGTAAAGAGGATGTCAGGCCATAACTCTTCCTTGACATTCCCCTGATTACTGTAGACCTTTTCTTGTGGAAATTATGAGAGAGTTTTGTTATCTGAGAGATTAAAAGCATAAAGTAAGGACAGAGGAAAGGATTTGTAGCAGAGAAGAATTTTGCCCTGTTTGTGACATACACTGGGTGGCTGATTTTTCTCCTTGTTTTGAATTTCTAAGGATAATTCAGTGTTTGATGTTAATTGATTTGTATTGTCTCTGTGATTTTGTTTGAGTTTTATTTGGAAGATTCCTGTTAACTCTGCTGAATTGGGACCTCAGGCAGGACCAGTTACTTAATTTGTGACTATGTAATGTGACCCACTCAGGCAGGACCAGCTACTTAATTTGTGGAGCCCAGTGCAAAAGGAAAATACAGGGTCCTTGTTCAGAAATTATTAAGAATTTCAAGACAGTGATGGCAGAGCACAAAACCAACAAGTCAAGGCCCTGTGAGCTGCACAGGCTGCACACCCCTGAAGTTAGTAGCTCATTTTTTTTTTTTTTTTTTTTTTTTTTTTTTTTAAGGAGGGCACAGCTCAAAGTGGCTCATGCTAGGCCCGAACTGGCAACCATGGTGTTACAAGGTCTAACCAACTGAGCTAACTGGCCACCCCCAGTCAATTCATTCTTTATCAGTAGAATTTATCTTTCCCATGGTCAGAAGGTCCAAATCAATGCATACATTAATATGTTTATTTTACTAAGTTCCTAAACCCATAACTTTGAGCTACTGACCTATCTTATGATGTGAAAAAATTTAAAACTTGTAAATGATTGTGGGAGATCATAAAGTTAGAGGCTAAGTTGACTGCATCTTTGGAATTCCAACAGCAAGTTCAACATTTCACACCATAATACAAAATAAATATTTCTGGATGGGCAATAACGTTGAGCATGTTTATGGTGTGTTAGGGGCTTCTAGAGGAAATCGGCTGGAGATATTTAGTAACTCTTAAAGCCCTTTGACTGAAAGAAGCCATCCCGACTGAGGAGTAAGGTCCGGGGAGATGAGAGGGATACCCAGCTGCACACTCCAGATGCTGTCTAGTGGGCAGAGCAGTGGCAGTATTTGGACACTGTGGTCAAGGGCAGGGGTGCGGGAGGGAGGAACACCCAAAGCACAGCTGAGGCATCTGAGGTGACTGCTGAAAAGAGAGGTGGGATTCAGGAATAGAGACCAGGGACTTGGATGAGCTATCAGTAAGGCCTGAATGATCTTGGAAGGGCAAGGCATAAGGTTCTTTGACAACAAAATCATGCTGCCATTCGTTTTATTTATGGATGGGGACTGAGAAGTGTAAGTATCAGGGGCATAGATAGGATGGGCTCACTTACCTCAAAGAACATATATGTGGAGGTGTTTTTATTCCTATTATAACCTATTCTAGAACTCCTTGTTATCACTGGAGACTGATATCCCCAGTTTAATCTACACAGGTGTAACAAGTGTTTCTCTAGCACCGAGGTTCAGTAGCGTCACAAAACCAGCTCAGCCTCACAGACTACTGGAAGTCCAGTTCCCCATCAGTACTTTCTCCTCCCTAGCAGATTGTGACAGTACACACCCTCACTGAGTGCAGCTGCTGCGTCTCCTTTGCTTGGCTGCTCCTCGGCTGCTTGGGCCTGGGGGTTCCTGCTCCCCTGCTGATATCTCCCCCATGGTCCCTAATACAACTAATGTTACTTCCACTGAAATTTCTGCTCTTACCGGCTACCAGTCCCATCTATATGATCATCGCCACCACCTTTTGCCTGGGTTCTCAGACTTTCACCAGCCTGGGCCCTGTGCTGTGGCAGCTATGCTCGATGTGCTGCAAATGGTGTGTGCACACCTGGGCCTGGGTGGCCAGGTGGATGACTGACTCTCTCCTAACATGTCCTGGGACTGTTGCTTGCTCTCTTTCACCCTCTGAGGCAGCTGGAATTGGAAGTGTTAGTCTGAGAAGTGCTAGGTCTGCTCCCCCCCCTTTTTGAAATCCTTATTATTTTTATGATTCCTGGCACCTTACTGGCTGGAGAGTGAGGACGCTCCTCTTCTGCCTCCCCATCTGCTGGCCCTGTGGCGGGAAGTTCTCCCTGAGCCTCTGCATGCGGCCTGTCATCTCTCAGAGGCTACCTCCCTCAGAACCCCAACACAAAAGGGACGATGAGCATGTAGATGGCAATGGTGGTTGCAAGAAGAGTGGAAATTGCAATGGCTTCTTGGGCAGATTTAGACACCCTTATTTGGGGGCTTTTTCTATACAGGAAATTTAGGAGAGCCACTGGCCAAATTAACTCAGCACGGAGCTGTGAGAGTAACCTCAAAGATGGTTCTGAATACATTGGAATAATGCTGTTATTCTTATTTCCAAGGCACTTTGGAACCTCTGTGGGTGATCTGTGCTCTGAAATCCATCGTTGCTGCTGACTGTAGCCATTTATACTGAGTGCCCCATATCACAGACAGAAGGAAATAATTGTGGAACTTTACCTAGGAAGGGATCTATAATTCAGTTTCCTAGGACTGGTGCTGGAGAATATCCAGGTAGTTTGGAACGATCCTCCAAAACTCTTTTTGAGAAGGTCATAATCATTGGAGCCTTTTATTATGCTGACCTGCTTCTAGTATAAACTTGAGCAAATTGATTTTCCTCTCTTCAAAGCATAGATTCAAAAATTTCCTCATGTTTTTATATAGTCAGCTCTCGAAATTATATAACACTCATGCCAATTTATTATTATTTTGTTTTATCTTCCCTAGTACAATGAAAGCTTCCTGAAGGCACAAATTACATTGGTTTTTTTTCACCACTGCACTCCTAGCATTCAATAGAGTCTGATAAGCAGCTGCTCAATAATATTTGTTGACTGGATAAATGAATGACTTATGCCAACCCAGCAGGTCCTTGAATTCAGACATTATGGGGCATGGCTACAGGACTGGAGAGACAAGTCTACCTTATTCCCCATAGGAAAGGAGAAACCTCTTTGGAGGGAATTCATCCAAAGGAAAAGAACATTAAGACAGAAACTTTGCTAAAAGGCCTGGTTTCTTAAAAGAGGATGGATTTTGATGATGGCAAATGTGATCATTCAGATTAAACCCTAATGCAGCTAACTTGGACTGAGCTGTGGGGTGAGAGAGCTCCCATTAAACTTGAGTGAAAATTAAAGGAACTGTAAATCAAATATGAGCTGCACTGATGCCAGTAGCTTTCACAGTGACAGCAGATAACATCGGAATCTCTGCAGGGATGGCACTCCTGTGACACAGCGTGGTATTAGCAGGCTCATATTGTCAGCACCTGGGGTGGGTAGCATCTACTTGGGTACCGATGGCGTCAACAGCTGTGGCCCTGCCTTTGGTGAACAGAGCAGCAGAGGTGCCACTTATACCCTGATTCTGGGGCAGGCAGCAGAGACTCAGAGAAGAGGAAATGGAGGATGCCAGTGACAGCTGAGGGGATGTCTTACCTCTGCCATGAAATACCTGGGGGATACCACTGGGGATCAGGAATGTTAGTGGAGATCGTGAGGGGGCCTGAGTACTCTCAGGTTAGCTCTGGGGCACGGGGAGGATTGTGATTCTGGATGACTAACTTCCTCTGCCTATTGCTTCCCCCCACTCCCTTTTCCCCTGGATTGATATATCCTGGAAAACATGAATTAATAAAGGGAAACTGATTGGTTAAGGATGGAGTGCTCTCTGTCTGGAGTTTCAGCACAGGAATCCCAGCACCCCAGTTCTGGGATCCACATGCTTCAAGGTCAGGGAACCTAATTGACTCCCTCACTCCAGGAAAACACAGTCTTTATTGAAAAAAAAAAATTCCCGGTTTATCATAACTATTAAAAAAAGCCCTGCTGCAAACCTCCCTTGTTTACGTGGAGAGAAATTGAACAGCTTTTTTGGTCAGACTCGAGATACCAGAGCACAGTATGTAGAGTGTTGGGACTCCACATTCTAGAAGGGAATCATTTCTACTAATAACCTTTTCACAGTCTTAAATTCCCAACTTCTCTTCTGCTTGAGTTTATTTGTGCAGTTCATTTGGGTTCTAATATGGAAAGACCCTGTTCCCTTCAAAGTTGAGAATTTCATTTAGTTGACTTTCCTCACATCTGCCACACTGCCCTTTTCTTTCTTTCTTTTTTTTTTTTTTTTTAAATCTGAATGCGATCCCTTTACAAATTTTCATTTTATATTGCCAGAGCCCAGTGTTGAGCCCCGTGCACATCCAATTTCATTCTCATCAACTCTAGTGCATTCTTAGCCTGTAGTGCTGGCTGACTTCTCCCAGCAGCCCTTTTCCTTGGGCATGTTAACTGAAAAAGTCTATAAATTCTCCCACCCCAAGAAATTGGTCGTGTGCACTGTAGCTGTATTCACCAGGCTTGTCAAACCCTGTCAGTTAGTAAATGAGAAATTGTAGACACATTTGACTTTAAGTTACAAAAGGCAAACAGCTGCCTATTCCCTGATTCTGTCAGCTCTGAATGTTTCCAGAAACAAACAAACAAAAATTTTATCTTGAGATTTGGCAGGGCAAGAAAGCAAACACACTGGCTCTCACCTGAAATCCCCTCTTCCCCTCTTTTCAGGGAAGTTAACACACTCTGCTTGCAAGTGACTTCGATTTTAAAGGATAAATTATCTTCTGTTCAAGGTCTTATGTTTCTCCTCCCTGATTTTTTCCACCAGACAATGACACCAATGACTTTAAGAGGATCAGTATTGCTAATTGTTTGTTACATTGGCACTCTAGCTCACTGAATGAAAGTGATTACTTCTTGAATCCCAATATATCCGCCCTCAGTATTACTCACTTTGGATCTGTAGCATGCAGAAGCAGAATGCTGTGATAGGAAAGTTAGGAAGCTCAGAGAGAGTGAAAGCCTTTTGTTCTGTCACCTGTCATCCATCTTACAGTCTAAGGAACTGACTGTGCTTTACTATGACTGCTTTTTGTACAATGCTTCATTTTTTACCTGCCTCTTAATTAAGCACTGCTTCAGATCAGAAAGGTGTGTGTGTGTGTAAGTAATCATCAACTTTGGTTCTTGGAATTTTATAATGTGGTTCCTAGTAGAAATTATAGGGCTTTCTAGTGAAGTTGCTGGTCGGGGAACAACGTATGCCTGGGGACGAGAAGGTGGTTCTGCATTGTTAAAGCTGGATCAGATGTGTGCTCGGGTTAGGATGAGCCAAAATGCTAACGTGGCACTGGCACTCTGATTAGTCTGTCGAGGATTAGCCAAAGGAAAAATATACAGTGAACTGAATATGATAGTGTAGGGTTGTCTGGATCAGTGGATGGCTCTATGGCCTGTCATCTAGGGAAGAGCATATAACAAGCCTCCCCAGCAGCTTAGCCACCTTAGATGGCAGGGATGTGGACAAATAGCTGGGATGTGGGACTCCCGAGGAGGGATGGGAAGCCTGCGGGTCAGAGAATTTCTAAAATTGGACTCTGATTTTCGTTCTAACCATATATTCCTCTAGTCATGTGTATGGGTAAGTAATACCAGCTGCTTAATAAGTAATTCCAAATGTGTAAGCTCAGATTTGATACATATTTATTTCTTGCTCCAAAATGGTTGTGATCTCTTAAGCTGTGACTAGGGACCCAGGCACTCTCTAGACATGGGTCCCAGGTAGTTGTAGCTTGAAAAGCTCCACCGATGATTTTGGTTTTCAACCCCAGTTGGCTAACAAAAGGGCCAAAAACATGTTCAGGGAAGAGCTCTTGAAACTGGTTTCTTGCTACAAGTTCCAATTCTCACAATATTAGTTACTGTAATTCACTTCTCTAACACAGTCTCTACAGTGTGAATACAAAGGACAGTCTCTCTTGTCTTCAGAAATGCTGTTCACCTACCTCCAATACTATATGTACATCAGGATTCTGAACAGCTCAGATCTTCACAACTTCTTCTGAGGAGGGCGTCAGTTTTATAATTTAACTGTGCCAGAGACACAGGCAGGATTTAGGCTTAACTGTTCCATGGTTGATCATAATTTTAATGTTCTGCTTCACCTGAATAAAATAATTATACATTTTATAACCCTTAGTGAGTTATTGATCTTTGATTCTATAAACAAAACTTGTTTATGGATTGAATCACATATCTCTCTACACATATCAAAGAGTTCTCAGATTCTTTCAGAGTGTCTTAATTACAAAAATAGTTCTAGAGTCAAATCAGGCAGGAATAATCTGCTAGGGAAAATTATATTTTTAAACATTTTATTTTTTTCCTTAAAATTTGAAAAAAAAATTTCAATTGCAATTGACATACAATATTATATTAGTTTCATGGAAACAACAGGAATATTCTACTTTATGTATAGCAAAACAGGGCTGAATCTTGCCCCACCTATTTAAGCTTATTCCGGAATAATTTTTAGGTGAAATGGACATATGACTTCCTGCATATAGGATTCTAGGTTTTTTTCCTGTGCTTGTCACATGGGCTGCATTTCACACTGTGGTAGCAGTCTCAAGAACCAGCTTAACCTTGTCAGGAAGAACATCTAAGTATTAATTATTTCAAAGCCAAAATCAACATTTTGGACAGATGCCTTAACATAGGGATGGATTATATTGCAACAGTGATTTTATTTGGTTAACTAAGCACCCAGTTTTGAGTAATATCTTGTTAGACACTGGGATTCAACACTGTTTACAATAGTTTTGTTTGGTAGGTCACAGTTTTGTGATTGTAGAGGTAATACCTTCAGTTTTCAAAATCTTTTAGGCCACTTCCATTTTATCCATATTTTATGGACTGATGTTCAGTTATGTACATTTGGACATTTGACCAGCACTGGAGCTTATTTCTGATAAAAATCTTGAATCACACTTGTGGGTACTCTCATGATCTTTTAGATCTACAACTGGTTAAGACTGTATGTCAGACACAGCTTTGGTTCCAGTAAAGCAACGTCTTTGTTATGCATGCCCCAGCTGTCCAAAGCCAATGCGTATTCTTAGAAACAACAGCACAGAATACCTGCTCTTTGGGGTCATTCCTTTCTACAGTTCTTATTGTCTAATATCAACTCTTCTCAAAAACCTGGTGGGAAAATTGATCTTTGAGAGCAACAGTAAGGGATAAGTTAAGCAGTCATAATGTGAACTTTTTTGAAATTTATCCATGAATTGAGACAAATCATCAGAAGTCTACAGACTGATGTGTCACCCTGCCCAGACTTTCATTTGAATTTCTTCTAAAAATAAATGATTTTACTCTGCATCTTCAGCTTTCACAAAGGTCTAGTATAAGAAATAACCATAGGTAGAAGTTCTTTGCAACAGGTTTTTTTAAATGGCTTTTGAGAATGTGTCTGTTACACTGCTCATAGTCTTATATAAATATCCCTGTGACAAAGCCTTCTTGGGGACTGATGAATAGCTATTCATTCTTCTATGAAACTGTGACTCTATTAAATTCATTTTTATAAAACCTTTAATTTGACTTCTAGGAAATTCTGGCTTCTAGGAAATTTTGTTTTTAGCCAATTCTTGGAGATTTCCTTAGTCAACTCTTCATTTTATATTGTTTCTCTTTTTAAATTAAGTATAGTGGGTATACAACGTTATATTAGTTATATTAGTTTCAGATGTGCAATATAGTGACTTGACATTTTTATTCCTTAAATGTGATCGCCCCACTAATTCTAGTCATCATCTGTCACCATGCAAACTTACCACAATATTATTGACTATATTCCCCTTCACATTTTTCACCTCCCCACCATGCTAACCCCCTTTCTACTGGAACTATCCCTTTGGTTTCTGTTTCTATGAGTCGGATTTGTTTGTTTGTTTGTTTTGTTTGTTTTTTAGATTCCAGATATAAATGAAACTAGACGGTATTTGTCTTCCTCTGTCTGACTTATGCGTTTCTCGATTTTTAAAAAGAATTACTATATTTTGTTTTTATTTTATTTATTGATTAATTCAAATGTTAACTTTTGGTAACTTTTTTGTTTTCATGTTATTTATTACTCATTAATTCAGCAAATGCTTTTTGAATTTCTAATGTATTCCAGTGCTAGGCTTATTGGAGTGTGGTTGGGGTAAAGGGTTGAACAAGCAAAGATGTCTTGTGTCTTAAACACTTAGAGTTTTCAGTCCTTACTTTTATTGTGAACTTCCTCAAAATATCTTGGAAGAATTTAGTTACACCTTCAACCTTCTGCTCTCCTGCAAAGAATCTCTCCAGTTAGATCTCAGACTCTGCAGAGCACGTCTGACGATTGTTTCTGGGCATGTGATCTCAGGTCCTGGTGTCTTCTGTTATTTTTCCTCCTCTGACTTCTTTTCATATTGCTCTTCAGATCCTCTTGAAGGCATCTCTCTACTGCTGTTTCTTCTTGTTCTTGGCGGCCCCCCAAATTATCCTGTACCAAGGCCCCATTGAACAAGCATGCTCTGTCAACATGTGGGGAGTCTCTTTTCCCTCTCTTCCCCCTCCTCACCTCATTCTGTCATGATAAACCCCTAAATGTTGCCTTACTTGCCCAAGGTTGTGCAGAGATTTCTGTGAGAGAACATCTGTAGTTCCAATCCTCTTTCTCTCGGACTGACTTGAATCCTTGCTTTTGGCTATTTAAATTCCCCAGAGCTCATAGTCTGTCCTAGGTTTATATTTCATGTGGTCTATTCACTACAATTAACTAGATGTGTTGCATGAGTATAAGCTGAACTTTTCCTCTGCTGTGGTCAAAAGTCCTTCTATTAGCTGTATCCCCATTGGTCAGCACTTCAAATAGTTTGGATGATAACATTTTTTTTGAATCACAGTTGCTGAAAGCCTGGAGGTAAATTATACTTAATGCTTTAGTGACTCACAGAAAAGAACACACAATCATCTTTTCAAAGTCCTTATTCCTTTTTTTTGCAGTTCAGTAAGGCAACCCCTGATTTTTATCGATGAGTTGGCTTTTGCTGAATCTGTGTTATCCTCTCTGGTAATTACCTCACAGGTAATTATCGTGACACCACAAGAAAAGGTAGTTAATGCTCTCTGTTTCCAATGCACAGGTAACAGGACAATTTATTGTCCACAAGGAAGTTGAGGACTTGTGATGTTAGCATTTTAGTACAGGGAATTAAGCATTATGTCAGGAAAGGGAGAAATATTTAACTAACATTCGCAGTGAGGGAAACAATCTTGTTTTATAGCAAGAGGCATTTCAAATTATCTTGTGGTTATATTTTTGATCATCTACTTGGAGCTCCAAGTAGACCTGCCAGAAGCATTTTGCTAAATTATTTATTATTTAATGTCAGAGGTGTAATTAGACTTTGAATTTTTTAGCTAGATCAGGGTACTGATGCTTGGGAGAGGACTAGGCTGAGAGACAGACATGTCTTAGACGTGTAAGAAATCATCATGAACCATGCCTTTGGATAGCAGGATAGCAGGAATCTTTCCAGAATCCTGAAGGCAGCTTGAGTTTGGAACTACCAAAGGAACTCCATGTTACTTTTATCAGTCAGGATAGCAGGCCCACTTTGAGTTTATGAGATAAAATATTTTTTAAATAGGAACTAGACCATGTATACTTGTTGGAGGCCTTGGAAGTGAACATCTGCAAGGGAGGATTATAAGAGGAGTCATTAACCATCTACCTGATGGACCAGCACGAGTAGACAAGCTGTAGGTTGCAGGAAAATCTGTAAAGCAAACACATCCAGCTGCTGGAGTGAGACAGCGAAGGGGCAGCTCAGGGAGTGACCCATGGCAAGCATGGTCAATTATTTCTGTGTAATTGTTGCTTCCATGCAGCCAAATGTTATGTGGCCAGCAGAACCAACAACTGGGAAGACAAGCTGGATGTAGAGGTGAGGAGAGATGAGATCCATCATGCACTTCTTTGTCTACGTATCTTACAACAAAGACTTCTGAGGGTAGTAGCTCTCCTCCACTTCTGCTTTCCAATCTTGTGCACATTGCTCTTTTGGCCAATTTTAACTCAGAAATATGGTGTAGGAAACACTGGGAAACATAGTTCCCAGCTTAATCAAGTTGACACAACAAAATCCAGCAGCCTCTTTCAACCATGAATGATGCCTCAGCTCTGTCAAGAGGACGGAACATAATGGAAAGAGTTCCAATATCCATTTCCACAACATCTTAATCCCCACAAGGCCATGCCTTGTTCATACGTAGTTCATACCCAATTTCATTGTACCCACTTTATAATGGTAATCTCTAGCAACTGTCATAGTGCCTGGCTCAGAGTAGTTGCATAAGTATATATTGAATGAAATAACTGATTCTAGGTCAGAAGCTCTGAGTTCAATTCTGTTTCAGTGACTGGATCAGTTATCTGTCCCTTGGCTCTCAATGTCATACTTGCCCTTTTTTTTTCTCCTCTGTATTACACATGACTAGAGACCTAGAAAATCGTATTTCCCAGAGCCCTTTGACGTAGCCACTGGAATAACTTGCATATGATTTTAAGGTAGGAGAAAGAGAGAAGATATATATATATATATATATATATATATATATATATATATATATATATATATATATATATATCTTTTTTTTTCCTTTTTTTTTTTTTTCTTCTGCTTCTAGCTTTAGCAGCTACAGGAGCAATGGCAAGTGACTACATAATCTAGCAGTGAAAGCAACCGTCCAGCAGCTTCAGAGGAACTGCTGGCTCTGGTTTCTTGTCAGGAGGCACGTGGGTTCCAGCATTTCTGCTTAGTAGTACAGTGTCCAGTGGCTCTGGATAACACCAGTTTTTTTTTTTTCTCCAACAGTTCAAGTGATGGTACTTGATTACTAATGATTAATCATTTTCTCTGTTTTTCTGCTCCAGCCCTTCCAATATTTTAGTAACCAATTCTTAGTATTAAGTCACCTTCAAATGAGATAATGAATGCGGTTGCGGTTTCTCTGGATGGATTAATACTGATGCAGCTTTGTACTAGTTTTGGAACTTTGAGTATTTGACTCTTAGTTGCCTCAACTGGAAAATGATGGTGATAATTCTCATGCCATCATAAAGATCTAATGCAATAATGTTTATAAACTACTTTGCATGTATTACATAACATAATTTTTCTGGAGGGAAAGTACTATGTGGTTTGAATGCATAGTCTCTACCTAGTTTCATATTCAATTTAGCTATTGACCAACTGTGAGAGGTTGGGTAAATACTTCTTCAAGATCAAGCTTCTCTGTGTAAAAGTGGGGTATAATAGCACTTATCTCAGCAGATAGGGATATTAAATGGGATATCACATGTGAAGTGATTAAGTCAGTGTCAGGTACATTATAAGTGCTCAATATTATTATTATTATATATTTGGTGCAGTTGGTGGGGGTAGTGTTCAGTGAGAGCGAGTTGTATGATGGACACAAGAAGAAGTAGCAATCAATCTGAACAAAAGGTAAAAAACAGATTAATGTAGAAAGCAATTTACTTCTGTGATCTAATAGACAAAATAGAAGTGATAAATGTGTATGGTTTTGAGAAAAGAAAAAATTAAAACTACTTCTTCAAATCCCCGAATAGCAAAGCATTGATTGTGTTTACTTTTAGAAATATTTACAACTTATTTATCATTAAGAATGTATTCAGGGTTCATTGTAGATAAATGAAAACAATACACAAGCATAAAAAGAAAAGAATAAAATATACCTCTAGTACCTGGATATGATTGTGCTAGTACATTGTTATAGGTCATTCTAATCTAGACCCTGTTTAATGATAGGTACACACACGGGGCAGGTGTATATTTTCCAGCAACTCTTGTGTACTGTATGAAATATTAGTTTCTTTAAAATACTTAGATAACTTAAGAAAAACGGTGTAAGTGCCGACTGAAGGCATGGCTCTGGGTCTAACCTACTATCCTGCCTTCACATCAGCACCCATATTTCTAACCATTTTTTTTTTCTCAAATAGAATTAAAAAAAATTAGGATCAATGTTGAAATTTAACCCTTTGATGCTGCATCCCTTCTGAGGCAGAGATAATTAGCTGTCTGACCAAAGTTTCTACTTCTGATATCAGCCAGAAGCAACTGCCCAGGCCATTTCTTAGTCCTTCTTCCATCTAAGGTAGAATCAGCTATGTGACTTGTTCTTACCAATAGTAGATGTGTATTGCATTTGATCTAATGCAATTGAGAAGACTGTTTGCTTTCTCTACTTTTTCTCTTCTGTCTGGACCCTAGGGGATGGTAGGGCCATCAGATGGAAGGTGACTAAGTCCCTGAATTGTCACATGGAGGAAAGATTTTGGCAGACTAATAAAACATGCATTAGACTGGTATAAGTGAGAAATAAACTTGTATTGGATTAAGTCACTGAAATTAGTATTATCTTTAATATGCCCCATGCCCACATTGAATGTTCTTTCTCACCCTCTTCCTTTGTCTTAATCTTTCCCTTGTGTTAGTTCATCTTTATATTTTTCGCAGCTCGTAGCACACAGTGCCTTGTAAATGCCATGCACTTAATTAGTGTTAATTAACATTAGACAAAGTTCTTGTCTAACGTTAAAATCCTTAAAATGAGTTCAAAACAGTTTTTAGGCAGCATATAGAAAAATGGAATATTCTTATGATGTAGTAGAAAACTTTTCTTATAACTAGAAATAGATTCATATAGTAATAAGCTCAAATGGAAGACTTATTCTCTATTTCTAGAGGTACTTAAAATAGAAGATTGAGAAAGGTGGTTTTTGTGTGTGTGTGTGTGGGGGGGGGCAGGGTAGGTTTTAAATAAAATTGAGGTTACTTTCTCTTCTCTTTTCATTATCTTTCTTAGTGACCCATTTTTTTTCCTGGCATTTCTCCAAACTTTTTATGCCCTTTTAAAGGAGGAGAATATTAGAGAGCTCTCTTCAATTAACCCAAGTGCATTTGACAACCATCTTCCCAAGGGCCTGTTATAGCCTTTGATAGGTAAACTATACTGGTGAACATTTGAGACGTGGGGGCAGGTACTGTCCTGCCTG
This sequence comes from Rhinolophus sinicus, assembly GCF_036562045.2. NCBI lineage: Eukaryota > Metazoa > Chordata > Mammalia > Chiroptera > Rhinolophidae > Rhinolophus > Rhinolophus sinicus. Next base: position 113,648,823 of record NC_133755.1, read on the forward strand.
GCCTATGCAGGGGCATTTTTCAGCTGATGGGCCTGCTGACTTCTCCTTTATGACTATGCAAATATTTCATTCCTGGACATAAAAGATTCCATCTAATCAATCACGCTTCAAATCTCAGACTGGAGCTTCTGTCAGAATTAATCGTGATTTTGACACTGACCCTCAACAAGAGGAGAAATGGTGTGTTCTGTTTTGCTTTCTTTCAGTAGCTTTTATTTCTGATATTTTATATTTAATTTATTAATGACTTCAAATAAAATGTTTTTGTTTTTTATTCAAAAATTCTAAACAGTTGCTGAGTTAGACTGATGACATAAAGAGCATTGATAGAAAACACAATTTCTGTGACTTCATGGAATGTTTTAGTATATGATAATCGTCTAAATAGCACTTTGAAAAGTTTAGATCCAGGACCATCTTAGAACCTTGCCTAACCAATCAAGTTCTACAGAATCAAAGGAGCTTGGAAATAATGATTGCTGATTTTGTAGTCTGTAAAAACTGCAATTTTCCTTTGTATATCTTTGCTTGTGTAATGGTTTTACTAAGGTGAAGAAAAGTTCGGGATATTATCACCAGGTATGCAGCTACATGCCTAAGACAGAAAGACAATGGCTGCTGTGTGTAGTGAACTCTAAGCAATTGCACAGAGCCAGTAAGACAATATTTCAAATAAGGTGTCTAATAGCTTTATAATGATTGACTTTCTTGAGACAGCATGTGTATATTTGTCTTTCAGGGTGTGAATCATGTCTTCTTGAATTCTCTGTCTCCAGGGGTTAGTAGCAGACTTCGAAAACAGTGTGCTCCACAAATGTCTGTTAAGACTAGAACTTGGATTCAGAAATCTTGGATTTAAGTTTCTGCCTATTGCTTATTACTTGTGTGCATTCTTTCAGAGATGAGTGAGAAATAGTTTTCAGTGCTCTGTCAGTATCTAAATGGAGGGATAGGGGCAGACCATGCCCCTTATGTGAAAGAGTGAGCACAGAATGAGGCAGCCTTTTTCTGGAGAAGGTGAGTAAGGAGCAATCAAGGATGGTTTCTGTTAGAAGAGGTGATGCTTGAACTCAGTCTTGATAAAAGAGTTAGGACTCTGCCAGGTGGACAGGACTCAGACTAGAGAAAAGATGTTTAATGAAGAAGAAACCACCTATACTCAGGAATAGGGGTGGTGTATCAGAGGAAAGGGATGTGACTTGGTGAAGGTATGTGAGGAACCATGGCAGGAGTTACCCTGGGGAAATTATGGGGTCAGATCATGACCTGTTATGTCATGCTAAAGGGACTACGCTTTATCCTAAAGATGAAATCATTTAAAGTGTGTGGAGTGATATGGTGGAATTTATGTTTCTTAACCTGGTAAGACTATTCTAAAATCCATGAAATGTGGAAAATATTGGTTATCTCTGAAGTTTACTGTGAAGATTGGATGAGATGATAAGCTTGAGAATATCCTATAACGTATGAGAGAAATGTTAACCAGTATTACTAATGCTAACAGCTCACATGTGTTATGGACCTATTTCTGTAAGTACTGTGTGGATTGTTATTTATTTAATCCTCACAAGAATCCAATTAACCAGGAATATTTAAATGGGACACTTACTTTGTTTCCTAGTAGTAATGCTGTATTTGACTTGATTTATTCTCATTTTAAAAATTCATTTCCCAAGACAATTGTTTTAGAAGGCCTCTAAATGAATCAGAGTAACTAAAGAAGGGAGAAGTGGTTTATTTTACTTTTCTCCAAAATCACTTACAGGTACCTGTCAAAATGATCTCTCTGGCACACACACACGTGTGTGTGTGTGTGTGTGTGTGTGTGTGTGTGTGTGTGTGTATTTTAAAGGTGAGCTAAGAAACAATTATTGGGTGGCATGGACAAAGAAATAAGTGGTATGAACCAATACCTTCCTCTTGTTTCTTCCTAATCTGTCTCGAGACAAGACTCCCACAGCTTACGGCTGCTTTCTTGGGATGAGTGTGCCTCCTCTTGAATCATGATTGGGCTATGAGAAGGGGTCTTTACTCAGGCTCCTGTCCATAGAAGATTTCTAGGACTGGGCCATTGTCTGAACAGTTAGGATATGCCAATCAAATGAGGCCACTCTTATCCCTGAGCTGTGTCCTGTAGTAGTGTTTCTTGCCTATTAATCATAAACTGATCTCCTTCTCATTGTTTTATGTCCCTAAATTGATCTATGAGAAGTAGTTGATTATCACTGTCTTATTTTTTTTTTTGCACTAGTTCAGACAAGTGAAGTCTAATTATTATTGATTCAGTTGCTTTATTGTATGAAGGGAGACAAAGTTTAGTAAATTAGAATCTAAAAGCACACCATTTAAAGTCAGAATATTTGGTAAAACTCTAATTTTCCTTTTTCCCAAGCTGAGATAATTATAACAATATTCCTAGGATTTGTAGAAATTCTACAAAGAGCAGCAGCATTTTCTAAGTAATCACTTTTGTTTAGCTCCTATGTGTATCGGATAGTAGCCTTTACTCAGGGTGATGCTTATTGCTACTTATGGGAATCAAATTTTTAATCTGAGCTCCAGTAGCACAAAGCAAAAACAATACCACAAAGAACTTTCATAACCTGGATTAATCAGTTAATGAATTAAGAAAGGAAAAGAATTATTGAAGGCAGTTTTCTTTTGTCATAGCAAATCTGCCCAGAGCTCCTTGTCCTCAAATAATAAAGAGCGCACTACCTAACTTAATCCTTAAAAACAATTGCGGTCAGTTAATTTGTATTGCTTTCTGAATGATAATAACTACTGGTAATGGCATCCGTAGTCTACATATAGTCTATGAAAGGGCATAAAGATTTTAAAGCAAAGTTATAATTTTTGTTTCATTTAGCATAAATAAGTGGCAATTCAAAAGATTCCTAAATATTGAGGGTCTTGGATAAAATATTTTTAATGACAAAATTACATTTTTAATAAAAACTGTCATTAGTGGTGGTTTTCTGTATAAGGAAATTAGGAAGTGCTTTTGCTACTATGTTTCTAGGTAGCTACTAAATTGCTCCTACTCACTTAAAAATGTCTAGACTTTTTTTTGGTTCAATTGTAAATACAAATATCTATCATGTTTTTCCATTTCCAGCTGTATAATGAGCTTTGATTGTATTTCGTTTTCAATGTCCATTGACATTTTTACAATTTCAAGGTAGCAGAATAGCAATAACTTTCTTTGCTGCTTTTCTGCAGTCAAAAGCGGATATCCACAATGCATGCTTTGAAATTTCTCACCCAAGTTTTTTGAAATAAAAGCTGCTTAATGGAGGTTGCAGATTTGCATATAACAGTATAAAATAAACTTTTGAGAAGAGAAATGGATGGCACATGAAAGAAAGTCTAGTAAAGGACTGGCTTCATTATTTCATCTACAAACCTCATTGAACAAGAGTATTCTTCAAACCGTGAATAATCATGGTGGCCATTTATCTTTGCAATGCCACAGGGACAGAAAAAGTAAAACAGCAAGGTCTTTTGAAGCCTGGATCATATGATGGGAACCACTAATCTGTTTATGGCATAGAGCCCCAGTGCAAGTATGTCTCCAACAATGTTTCAACACTTTACAGACAGCTAATTCGCAGCAAAAATACAATCCTGTGGACTCTATTAATAGGTGAGTTTTTGAAAGTGAACAAGCAAAGCAATACTTGGCACTGATACATTCAATATGTAGTTACCATATGAGAATATTTTCTTTCCTTTTGAGTATTACAGACAGCAAAGTTTCATCCTGGATTAACCTCTCCTGTAAAATCCAGCACACTTCTCTGAAACTTAACACTCTTTTTCAGGTTAATGCAAGCACGTTTTAATATTAGTCCAAGGGAGGCAATTCAAAAAGTGAATTAATTAAAAATCAGAAGTTATATTCTGGTTATTCCTACCTCTGCATTGTGTCATTGGAAGAGATAATCAAAAGTTTACTGTAATTATGAGCATTGTTCCTAAATAAGGAAGACACAACTGTATGAGGTTGGGTAAACCTAAATCTATATGAAATGATTCAATGGATTTTAGAGAAAAAAAACCTGAAAATTTCTCTACAGAGTGTTTCGGAGTTTATAGGAAAGTGGTCATATTTTATCAAGTCCGAAGTACTAATTTGAATTAACTCATATATGGATGAATTAATTAATGTATCCATTCTTTTCTGAGTGTCTACTAAGTGAGGTTGGGTGCTATGGGTATTTAGTCTATACAAAAATAAAAATAATATTTTATTCAGGAAACTTCCAGTTAATTATTAGTTTTACAGGTTTAGATAGTATACCCTGGGAAGAAGTTCTGTTAAAGAAATGTAATAATAAGAAAAGGTAAAAATTGTTTTTGATCTAGACAGTTCTAGAAATTTGAACTTGATTGAGGAAGGGGTGACATAAAATCAAAAAGAAATAAGCATTTTTATGAGTGACAAAGAACATGATCAATATCAGACAAAATTCTATTTATAGTACACCATAAAAGTAAAGTGTTAAAAAAAGGCAGCTTAATTAATTTTATTTTGTATGAAGCTCAATTGCTAGTTGTCCTGATTTTTCTTGTTGGATTCACTAACCATGTAGAAATCTGACCCACCCTGGTTAGGAAGTGTGTGTTTGAGGGCGAGAGCTACAGATGAAACCTTTGTAAAATCTTGTTTGGGTTCAGACTTTTACAGTTGTTTTAGCTTCTTGTAGACACATAAAAACTGTTTCAAAATAGGAAGATAAGAAGATAGTTTGATTTTTTAAAATAGGCTGAAAGTATGGAACACAGCTAAAAAAAAAATCTTGCCTAGAAATAGGGCAGAAGAAGCAGTTTTTTAAAATGTATATGTGAAAATCTAAGGTGTCTTATTGGCCTTATCTGTTAGAATTCAAATAACTTCAGCAATGTGATAACCCATTCATTTAAATTATGATAAGAAGGAAGGTAAAAGCAGACTGATAAGAAACGTGTTGGGAGTTGCATAAAATTCTGTAAGAACTTCAAAACTTTGCTTTTGGATGTGCGGATGATTCAGTGTGACATCTGAAATGATGGTGATAAAGCAGACATGCATATTACTTCTTTTCTTGACTTTCTGTGGTTGATGGCTTGAATTTTCTGAGCTGTGAAGGGTGGACAAGTAAATTTTCTTGTGTTTCTGTACATGTGTAACTCGCATATTATAACTAGTATGCAGAAATTTGGCTAGCCAGAGTTTCTATAACGGTCTCAGTTCCTGGCTTGTCTACTTTGATGGCTTATCTGGGTTTCGACTGTAAAAGAGGAAAGATCTTTCCATCTTAGCTCTCTCTCTATGGGCTATATTCAAGGATGTTTTTTACTGAAAACTTTATGGGGACATTAGAAAAGCCTAGTGGAGAATGCCTGAATCCTTACTGTAGGATGAGAACTCTGTTTACGTAGTTTAATTAAGACAGCTTTTTCACCACAGTGTGATTCCAAGCCTCTGTTCCTAAGGAACTACCAATCAAAATAATAATAATAATAATAATAACAATAATAATAGCAACAACGATAATAGTAATGAATAAAATTTAAAAAGCCCCCAGCTTTTAGCCAATTTATTCAGGTTGTTTCTGATTATTTTTTTCCTGTACTGTCAGGATGTTCTGACTTATTCCTATGTTCCATGCAATTTCTGACACATGCTATTCTGAACCAAGTTGTCACTTACTTATAGTAGAGACTTTTTGTGGAAGTTGTGAAAAATAATTGGTTCTTTGTATGTTTAATGAGCGCCCACATTTTTGGCCCAAACTTTCAGGGAAAAAAAATCTTGTTTTAATTTTTTAATTCAAATTTTTATTTGTTTACATTTAGGTACTTGTTTTTTTTTGTATTGTAAAGGAATTTTAGCATTTATTTTTTAACATGGTACAAGAAATTTTATGTAACAAATAATTACAAAACACAAGAACAGATACAAGGTATAAGAAATTTTATGTACCAGTAACAAATTTACGATATTTACGCTTCATAGAAGTCCAAGAACTCTTCGTTATTGCAAGGTCATCTTAAGTTCAACAAAATCGATTATCATATTCCAGGGTATTATTTTGCATATGGATATCATTATTGATTTCTATAGAGTTACACTTTTAACTCATAAGCATAAATAAAATAATTAAAAACATGTATATAGATATGGAATTAGTACTACCCATGTATAATGTGTAGAACTAATTTTTCCCTCACAAATTTGGGCAAAAAAGTGCATTATACATGGCAAAATATGGTAATTGCTCACAATCTCCTCCCTCCCTTCCTTCCTTCATTCCTTCCTTCTCTTCATATTCCTTTCTTTCCAAAATGTTTTATTTCATATTTCACACAAAAAGTTTATAATACATGAAACAAAGTAAATAGAAAGCTTTCAATCACAAATGAATGAGAGTAGTAATTCAAACTCTACTATGGAAGCATATTTAATGTACACTCTTAAATGTTATGTATAAATAATTTCAACTGTGCTGTACAAGTTCTAAGATTTTTTTTTTAAAAAAAACTAGGTCTGCACATATATGAGACTTGGGGTTACTTTAAAATTGGTAAATCCAATGTCAAGCTACTTGTATTTTTGAGTACAGATTCACCGTTGTAAGTATATGATGTTAACTAACAAAGTAGTAATCCTGAAATGTTTTCTCTCTGTCTCATGCTCACATATTTGTAATCTGAGTCCATTTGCTAATTTCCCTTCCTGTACTTAACTCTTCAAATTACAATAGTTATGCCTTGAGTTCCCTATGCGTCTCACCCATCTCCTTTATCTCAGCCTTGCCATACTTTGCCATTCTCTTCTTTCTGAAAAACAAAAAACAAACAAAAAAACAAACACCGCAATGATTCCAGAGATAATTGCTATTGCCACAACCACAATGAGAGCAGTAACACCAGTTTTCAGACCTTGCATTAAAAATTCCGGTGCCTTTTCATTAACATAGTGAATTAAAGTTTGACCAGGATGCACATCTCTCACATTTTACTTTAAATACCTTGATTTATTTGTGGTGTTTGTAAAGAAGCATTTTCTAAAATGTCTCCTATTAATTACTAATGGCCTTTGTTTCTGCTTTCTTGACTAGAACAGTATTTTTCAAACATTTTTCACTGTGATTCACACCAAGAAACACATTTTGCACTGTAACTCATTACAGAACTATAGGTACATATATTAATGAAAGAAAAATGAGTTCATGAGATAGTATTTTCATCCTTGTGATGTACAAAGCATTCACTTATTTTTCTATTCTTGTTTCATCTATTTTATTAAGAAACATGTTTGGACCCATAAAATTGATTTAATGACCTGCTTATAGATCAGAAACCTCTAGTGATAAGCAAGTGCTTAGAAACACATCTTTGCCTTCTCTCTGTCTGTTCTCTGCTCTTGAGCTCTCTGCTCTTTCAATCTGTCTTGAAAGGAGTCCCATAAGTTCATTCCTTTTGGCAGCAAGGTGACTTCCAGAGCTGGGTCTGCTTTGGACATTTTTCAATGTTGGCTAGAACCACAGACACAGACACACCTTCTGTGAAATTTGCCAAATATCCCTCCTTGGAAATGCTGTAACATTCTCAGCAGCTCAAAGTTTACTTTGAACGATTTTACCCCATCCATTATTGTATGGGCTCTACATGGACTTTGTGACAGATTGTCCCATTTTCTGACAGTGGGCTGGCTATGCCCTTGTTGAGTCATGGAGGGGCATGGGGCAAAGTGGGCTAATATGCTCTGGATTCCATTTTAAACTGTAAGCCATGATAGATGATGGCAGGGAGAATACGTTCCCCCCCACCCCAGGTTTGTTGAAATATTATTGACATATATGTTATGTGCAATAAAGCAAAGTGATGACTTGATACATGTATATATTGCAAAATGATTACAACAAAAATGTTAGTTAACACCCTCATCTCCTCACATTTTTCATGCATGTGAGTTTTGACTTGCATTTCCCTGATGATGAGTGATGTTGGGTAACTCTTCATGTATCTGTTGGCCATTTGTATGTCTTCCTTAGAAAAATGTCTATTCAAGTCATCTACCCATTGGATTTTTTTGTTGTTGTTGTTATTGAGTTGTATGATTTCCTTATATGTTAATATTTTGGAAATAAACCCTTTATCATATAAATGGTTTGCAAATATTTTCTCCCATTCCATAGGTTGTCTTTTCAATTTGTTGATTGTTTCTTTTGCTGTGCAGAAGCTTTTTAGTTTGATACAGTCTCACTTGTTTATTTTTGCTTTTGTTGCTTGCACTTTTCATGCTATATCCAAAAAATCATTGCCAATACCAGTATCAAGGGGCTTTCCCCCTATGTTTTCTTCTAGTAGTTTTAAAGTTTTGGATTTAACATTTAATTCTTTATTTCATTTTGAGTTAATTTTTGTGAATGGTGTAAGATAGTATAGTGGTCCAATTTCATTTTTTATGCATGTGAATATCTAGTTTTCCCAATACCATTTTTTGGAAGAGATACTCCTTTTCCATTGAATATTCTTAGCCATTTGCCAAATACAGAGGGTGCCAAAAACATGTATACACATTTTAAGAAAGGAAAACTGTATTAAAATTGTAATAGTCAATATATACCAATAACAAAAGATGAATACAAGTCATATTTGACTTCTGCAATTACAAGAGGTGCTCAAAGTGGTTACCATCAGTGTCCAGACACTTCTGATCATGACGAACTACTGCTTGAGGAACATTGACCAAAGTGTCCACTCATATACATTTTTTTTTGTGGCACCCCTGGTATATTGGTAAGTGTTATGTCTTCTTGTTGTATTGTCCCCTTTACCATTAGGAAATATCCATCTTCGTTTCCTGTTACCTTTTTATCATGAAGTCTGTTTCGTCAGATATCAGTATGAATGTACTGCTTTTCTCAGAATGCCGTTTGCTTGGAGTATCATTTTCCACCCTTTCACTTTTTTGTGAGTCTATATTTATCCTTGTAGCTGATATGTGTCTCTTGGAGGCAGCATAAGGATGGGTTTTGTGTTTTGATCCAGTCTGCTATTCTGTGCCTTTTTATTGGTGAGTTCAGTCCATTTACGTTTAGGGTGATTATTGATATATGAGGATTTCCAATAGTCATTTATCTTTTGTTTTCTGGTAGGTTAGTGTCTCCATTCTTTCTTTGCCTTTATGTTTATGTCTGTTATTTCAGTTTGGTGGTATTGTATGATTTTTTCCCTTTGTTTCCTCATTTTTATGTTATGTGTCTCAGTTCTGCATTGTTTTTTTTTTTGAGTGGTTACCATTAAGTTTATGTAAAAGAAAGTTTCATATGAGTATATAAATTAGTCCTTTATCTTTAGCATGCATCTTATCTCCATTCCCCTTTGCAAATTCAGGACTTTACTCCCTTCTTTTTCATATTTTTGTTGTTAGAAATTATCCCTGTTTATGCTGTGAATTCACTTCTGACTTGCAATAGCAAATTGTATTCTTTTTTTTTAATGTTTTTATCTTCTTTACTTTTTATATTAAGTTTAAGTATATAGTGCCCTACTCTGAGTAGAGGTTGCAATTTTCTGCTTTTGTCTGTCTGTTAGTAATTTTACTTATAGTTTTTTATCTTTTTGTTTCAGGTAGAATAACCTTTTTCAGTATTTCCTATAAAGAAGGCCTTATGGTGGAAAATTCCCTCAGCTTCTGTATATCTGCACAGGTTTTTATTTCTCTTTCATATCTAAAGGATAACTGTATGATGTATTATTTTTGGCTGATAATTTCTCTCTTTCAATAGTTTGAATATTTGATTCGACTCCCTCCTAGCTTGTAGATTACTGCTGATAATCTAATGGGTTTTCCTTTTTAGGTTACCATTTTCTTTTCCCTGGCTGTCTTGAGAATTCTTTCTTTGTCATTAATTTTTGATAGCTTCAATATAATGCGAATTGGAGAAGGCCCATTAGGATTGAGCTAATTAGGTGTTTGTTTGTTTCTTGGATTTGAGGATACAATTCTTTCCCTAGGCTTGGGAAGTTCTCGTTGATTATTTACTTGAATAGACTCTCTGTGCCCTTCTCCCTTCTTCTCCTTCTGGTATACCCATTGTTATTAATTGCTTTTTCTGATGGAGTCAGATAGTTCTTCCACTTCTTTTAACTTGCTTTCTTTTTCCATCTGTGTCATTTCCAGATTTCTATCTTTGATATCACTAAGTCTTTCCTCCATCTTGTCAGCTCTATTTCCTAATCTCTTTACTTCATTCTTCATCTCTTTTATTGAGTTCTTCAGCACCAGAATTTCTATTTGGTTCTTTTTTAAAATTTCAATCTCTTTGCTAAAATATTCATTTTCTTCATTAATTTTACCTCTGAGTTTATTAAACTGCCTATCTGTGTTTTCTTGTATCTCGTTGATTATTTTCAGAACAGCAATCTTGAATTCTCTGTTATTTAAGTCACATAATTCCATGTCTTTAAGTTTATTTTCTGGAGATTTTTTATCTTCTTTCTGAGCTGTCTGGTTACCTTGGTTATTAATGGCAATTAATGGATTTTTTCTCTTCCTGGGCATCTATGGGAGTGAATTCTGCAGCTGGTTAATATGAAGAGGTCTTTCTTTTGCTTTCCATTAGGTGGCACTGGAGCATTTTATTTTTTCTTGCCCTGTTCTGGCTTCTTTCAAGGCGGGATATTTCCTGGGGAGGTGGGCCTCTCATTTGTGATCAGGTCGATTTGGTCTCAGGGTACCACCCCCGTGGGAGGATGTGGTGGGTGATGGGTTCTGAGCCATTGAAATCGCAGGCTGCCCCTGCAGCCAGATGCAGAGCTGTGTGCCTCAGCAGCCCTAAGTGCCTCTTCTGGGATCAGTGAGATGTGGGGGAAGCCTGAGCTGGGGGCGGCAGTTGGTGTGTTTGTGATTTTGTTCTTCTCTAACAAGACGATTGCTAGACCACAGCTGCCTTGCCCCTATATCTCTTCCCATGTCACTGGAATTAACCACAGTGTGTGTCTGCCACTCAGGAACTGTCTCTCTAGTTCACAGGGCTGTAGATATGCTTCTCTTTAACCAGCTACTTCTACAGTTTTTTTCTGGGACATGCTGCCAACACTAGGAGGGTGAGAGGGAGGTGAGCTCTGGGAGGGTGGGGGGAGGAGGCTAGGCTCCATGGCTTTGTTTTCTGCCTGGCAGTGAGGGCTGTTAGAACACAGTTATTACACTTCTGTATTCAATCCTTGCCCTAAGGTCTTTGTGCCATTCCTGGTTTCAGCTCTATTACATGCTGATCACTCAGGCAGGATTGTTCGGGGCCGCAGAGAGTGCATCTGCAGTCTCGATCCTCCCCTCTCCTGTGTCCACAGTGAGCTCCAGGCCTGCAACCTATGGACCCCATTTCTGCACTTCTTCCTTCACTCCTCTGTTCGCCTCAATTCACCCACCTTCAGATATTTTGATGCACAGATCTCTCAGATGTTTTTGTGTGTTATGTAAAGAAACCCTCTGTTCAATTGTAGCAATTCCACTTGTAACTTCAAGGAAAGAGATCAAGGAGCACCCCTCTCACTGCCATATTTCTGACAAGTCAACAACTGTTTTTAGAGAGAACAATATATCCTTATCCACAGTGGTTAATAGAAAAATGAATAAGTGCTATACAGAATAAAACAGACTGAAAAATTTTATTTAACTAGCATTACTTCTGGTGTCCGAAACTCATTTTTAATTTTGATGAAAAAATTTTAGACTTTTTTCACACTTTGAAGACAAAATAGTGAAAACTATTAAATAACATTCAGGCAAAAATTACTTGTTCTTTGTTCCTTTTTAATATTTGAACTTTTTTTTTTTAAATAAATGCAATATCTTCACTTTAAATGCATGTATGGCCTAATGTCTATTTAGTAACCAAAATGTAACAAAATTTAGTGATATCAGTCTAAATTTCCGGGGGAAATTGCCTATATCATTGAGTGCATTTTTAAATTATTCAACATTGAACTTAATTTAAATGGGGGAGATAATCAACTAAACCGTGATTAGGATCCCAGAAGATAAATGATGATTGCTATGCTATAGGCTTTCACAGAGTGTGATGGGAGCAGTAGGGGGGAAAGCAAATCTGGACTGAGGGGTGTGTAGGTGGATCATAAGCTACAAAAACCTTATTGGAGTAGTTAATGCCTGACTCAAGATTGAAGGATATGTGGAGTCCAGTTAGAAAACGTAGGATGTAAGAGAGAACATGTGGCAGTACCCTACAATTGGCACAAAGATCAGAGTGTGGAAGTATGAGAGATGGCCCTGATGAGGAAGTGGTGGCTGGATCATGACAGGTCTTATATGCCACACTAAGAAATTAGAACTTCACCTCAAAAGATTTAAATAGGTGAGTGAAATGACTAAATTTCTACTTTAGAAAGATGCATTTCTATAAGGTAGGAATCATGATAATCGTCATCATAGCAGGAACTCTTTTATTGTGAGTACTTGCTTTGGCCTAGACACTGTTATTTTATATAACCATGAAGGTAACATTAGTAATTTTATAGCCTAGAAGATAGGCTCTGATTTGTTAACCTACTTGCTTGGGGTGTACAGGTTGGAAGTGGTGAAGCTTGGATGTAGTCCCAGATACAGCTGATCTCCCTAAACACTGATCTCCATAAATCCGATAGGAATTGAAAGTTAAACAGATCACAATAAATGAATTTTCATAAGCTCTCAAACTTATTCATTTTGAGAGATTGTTTCATTTCTCATCATTTTTTATTAGACCTTACCGATTACATGCAGAATAACTCCAAAATATCATGGGAAATTCAAAGTTTATTGACAAGTGGAATGCCAGTTTGATGACACACTGTCAACTTGTAGAAGGAAGAAGAGCTTACTGGTAAAAGAGTAAGAATGATGTGTGGTTGGAGGCATAGAGACTTTCAATGGATCCAAGAACCAACTATATTTTTGTATGAGGCCTTAAATGGGAGAGCAACATAAGCTTTTAGATCCTTCATTTTATAAGTGGTAACAGAAATAATAATAGCTACCTTTCAGCGTTGTTACATAGATTAAAAGAAATAATGTATATAAAAATCATAATTTAGCTTAAATAGATTATTACTACCTCTGATCCATGGATTTTGATTTGGAAATATGGGACACCTTGGGAAAAGTGCTTCAATATATTTCAAAAGTTAAACAGTTTTGAACAGATGCTATAACAGTTGAATCTGTTCAAGTACATTGATAATTGCGTTGAAAACTCTCAGAAGCCATGATAATTATACATACACAATCTTATATTACTCAATGGTATAACAATCACCGATACTTGAGTGTTTTTTATTGTGGTATGCCTATGAGAATTAAGATACTTATCATTTTGAGGCATAGAAAAAAATCCAATGAGAGAGGTTATCTACTGAAGAATGAAATAACAAAATAAAGAGATGTCATGTAAAGTAATTACAATTGTAAAACTGATAGAACCTAGGGGGTTTATGAGAGCTATGGGTTAACAATGTGGTAGTGGAAACCAGGAAAAGGAACTCAAGACAAGAATATGGTTCTAATAATCTATGGCAGTTAATATGCAGTTCCTGTATATATTCAGTACTTTAATTTTATTGTAAGGGGTATTGCTTAATTGATGTGATTCATCAACCAGGCCTAGAAAAGGGTTTTGCTAGGCATGCAATTCTTTTGGTTTGGTGTTTCTCATAGGGACATTTGGTTGTATTGCTTTAACTAAAATTGTTTGTACCTCTGGGGATTAGAATTGGTATATTTAGATCAATCAATACTTTTTCCCAATCACAGTGCTGTAATTACTTTATGGGGAACCAAAGGAAGCCAGATGGAAAGAGGAAGTAGGCAGATGAATCACCACATGGAAGGACTCTGAGCATGGCCCAAGGCTCTGTGTGACCAAGAGGACCAGCTCTAGTTGAAGGCTACCAACCCGGACTGCCTCTGGGGTGGAATTATTCAGTCTGGGGGAGGATACTCATTACCTGTGAACCATAAATATTAAACTACAAAGAGCTACTGGTCCTTTAGGCAGCAAGTAGAATTTAGGGCCATATTTATAGGTTTTAAAGAAAGCAGTGGACGTGATTTTTGGTAATCAAAATGGCAAATCAGAGTTTTCCATTACATGCCGATTCTTATGGATCCCTATCCTTATTGCTTCCATTCTCTGATTCAACCACTTGGAAATTAATACTTTACTGCATTGTAGCCCATCATGTGTTGTTTCTTAACTAATTTTTGGTTTAGATTAATATTCAAGAAACATTGATTGACTGTAATGTTTGCTTTTCTTGTTTTGCCAAATACATCATAAGCTCTCTGGGATAAGAACTAGGTCTTCCTGTTCTTTGAAACTCTGAATTTCCTAACCCTGTGCCCTGCAGTGCTTAGTAATTATTGCTTATTTGAAAATTAGGGTGCTTGTCCTTAGAGCTGCGACTGAAATACAAGCAAGCAAAAATTTTCAAATGAGTCAAATTGTAAATGATTAAAAACTTGATGAAATAACATGTAAAAAATTAAAAGCATTTTTAAAATAGATAATGATGTTTTAATTGAGTGGCTATTCACTGAATAAACATAGTCTATAATAAAATAAAACAGAAACCAGATCAGAGTGTATAGTGGCTTCTATGGGGACCTGGTATTTAGGAAAGCTTTAGTTTTTTTTTTTTTCTTTTTGCTTAGTTTTGTTTTAATAGCCTTTATTTTTTAGAGCAGTTTTAGTTTCACAGCAAAACTGAGGTGAAGAAACACATTTTCTCCTCTATCTTCTGTCCCCACATATGCACAGCCAGCCCCTGTTATCAACATCTCCACTAGAGGGGTACATTTGTTATAGTTGATGAACCTACACAGACACCTCATATCACCCAGAGTCCATAGTTTATATCAGGGTTCGCTCTTGATGTTGTTGTATGTTGTATGGGTTTGGACAAACTTATAATGACATGTGTTTACTATTATAGTATCATACAGTATAGTTTAACTGCCCTAAAAACCCTCTGCGCTCCATCTATTCAACCTTCCCTTCCCCACATATCTGGTAACCAATGATCTTTTTATTGTCTCCATAGTTTTGCCTGTTTCAGAATGTCATATAATTGGAATTTTGCAGCCTTTTCAGATTGGCTTCTTTCACTTAGTAATATGCATTTAATGTTTTTCCATGTGTTTTCATGGCTCTATAGCTCATTTTCTTTTTGCACTAAATACTGTGGCATTGTCTGGATGTACTTCAGCTTATTTATCCATTCATCAACTGAAGGACATTTTAATTGCTTCCAAGTTTTGGCAATTATGAATAAACCTGCTATAAACATCCGTGGTCAGGTTTTATGTGGACATAGTTTTCAATTCCTTTGGGTAAATAACAAGGAGTGAGATTGCTGGATTGTATGGTAAGAGTATGTTTAGTTTTGTAAGAATCTGCAACTGCCTTCCAAAGTGGCTGTACCATTTTGCCTTCCCTTCAGCAATGAACGAGAGCCCCTGTAGCTTCACATCTTCACCAGCATTTGGTGTTGTGAGTGCTCTGCATTTTGGCCATTCTAAGAGGTGTGTAGTGGTATATTGTTGTTGTTTTAATTTGCAATTCCCTGATTACATATGCTATGGATCATCCTTTCACATGCTTATTTGCCATCTGTATGTCTTCTCTGGTGAAGTGTCTGTTAAGGTTTTTAACTTATCTTTTAATCTGGTGGTTTGTTCTTCTTACTGTTGAGTTTTAAGAATTTTTGTATATTTTGGATAATAGTTCTTTATCTGTCTTTTGCAAATATATTTTTTCCAGTCGAAGGCTTGTCTTCTACTTCTCTTGACACTGACTTTCACAGAGCATTTTTAAATTTTAATGAAATCTTGTTTATCAGCTCTTTCTTTCATGTCCATGCTTTTGTGTTGTATCTAAAAAGTCATAGGTATACCCAAGGTCGTGTATGTTTTTTATCTATGTTACCTTTCAGTTTATTTTTTTGTGCATTTTACATTTAGGTCTGTGATCCATTTTGAATTAATTTTTGTAAAGGGTGTAAAGTCTGTGATTAGATTCATTTTTCTACCTGTAGATGTCCCATTTGTTCAAACTCCATTTGTTAAAACGACTGTCTTTTCTCCTTTGTATTCTATTTGTTCCTTTGTCAAATACCAGTTGACTATAATTGTGCGGGCCAGTGTATTTCTTAAAGAGGGAGGGATGAGAGTTCTGAATTAGCTATTACAGTATATATTCATTTGTCATCATCTTAACCAGTGAATTTTATGTACCAGACACTGGAATGAAACTTCAACTTGTTCCAAAACAGGGTTCCTGTTCTCATGCAATTCAAGGCAAATATGGAAATCCTTACTGGGTTTCCCTTTTTAAATCAGTTTTTGTTGAATTGTCTCCAGTGATTGAGCAAGTTGTCGATGGAAAGAATTTAAAACATCTTATTTCATTCCATGTACTGTTGTGGTGCTCTACAAAAGGGGGTGTCGGAAATGGAGGCAGTACCATAAGCTTGCCTTAAACTATGGAAACTTAGTACTGTAGAGTGACATCTTATAGGTAATGTCAAATACTATCTCTAAGGCAAAAATAAATTCTGTAGGAAAAAAAAAGTTTTTTCCTTTCTTTAGAATAGGAGTCTATTTCTGCATTTTTTCTGGGGTTAGCAGCGTATTTTGGCCTAGAGCAGCATGGGATATCAGTACTTTCTAACTATCCTTACTGAGTAGAGGAGAGCAGTGACACAAGATTAGAGTAGCATCTTGGTCCATCAGCACTGCCTGGTCTTGTGGAGAAGCCTCTTCATTGGTCTTCCTGCCTCTTCTCACAGCATCCATCTCTGCATGTCAGCTGGAGGGCTCTTTCTAAGGGGATGACTATTGTTTTGTTTTTCTTACAGCACGTAGGCAGCAGACTTTAGGACAGCGTCTGAAGCTGGGGCTGCTTCCGTGGCTCTTCACTTGCTGCATGTACTCTCCCACACTTTATGCTCCTCAACTGTTTAGCGATCCTCAACTGTTTGTAGCAGCCTGTTATGTGCTACAGTGTTTTTGAATACTCTTATCTCTCTGTGTACTATGCCATTGCCCCCTTATTTTCATGTTGACTTTATTTCAAAACAATATGTAGATGTATGTGTATACACCAGAAGTGCCAAAAAAATGTATACAAGTGGACACTTTGGTCGACGTTGCCCAAGCAGTAGTTCCCCGTAATCAGAAATGTCTGGACGCTGATGGTAACCACTTTGAGCACCTCTTGTAATTGCAGAAGTCAAACCTGACTTGTACTTATCTTTTGTTAATGGTATATATTGAGTATTACAATTAATGCATCTTTTTTCCTTTTTAAAAATGTGTATACACATTGTTTTTGGCAGCCTCTGTATGTGTGTGTGTGCACATGTGTGTATAAAATGTCAATAATATTTTAATTTAAATGACAATACTGCTCAAATATTGTTTCTTTTCAGAAGCCTTTCTGACCTCCACAGACAGATATAATCACCCCTGGCTCTCTACAACGTTTTCTTCTTCTTTCTTTCTTTCTTTTTTTTTTAATAGATACTGCACCCCCTCCTCTTTTAAAAGTCATTTACAATGCCATATTTCACTTCAGTGATCTATTTATATGTTCTGTTTCAAAGTATGAAAAATATGAGTGCTAAGATCACTTTGGCTTCTCGTGATGGTGGGCTTATCCCACACCGCCTATAGAAGTTAATTAGGTTGACCTGCAGAGCAAAGAATCATGGAATACTAGATTTGAAAAGGACTTGTTTGGAACAATGAGAAAACTGGGGTTCAGGTAGGCTGAGGGCCAGTTACAAGTGTTTTTCTGGCATTATGTTTGTCTTCCTCATCATTTGTAATTTGTCTTATATTAAAATTACAGTGACTTTTCTAATGGCACTATATAATGGTATAAGGAAATTACCCAAACACATATTGATATATATGACTGACTGCTTAACAATTTGATCCAACAAAAATAACTAGGTGGATAATCACATGTTAATGATTAAAATGTGACCATGGACCCATTGAGAGAGGTTTTGCTCAACCAATATTTGTGGGAGTTCCAGACAGTAAACAGGAACTTAGCATGTGCTGAGATGGGAACTGTGATGTGGGAGCTGCAGGATTTTATATGATGGAAGCATATATGGGTATGCTTCATGCAGACTTTCGGGTCAGAGTAGGCTTCCAGAAGGAATTAAGAAACCTAAAGATGATATCAGGCAAGACTTGAGGGTGTGGTATAGAAAAAGTGATGGGAAGACATTTATCTGCATTATACATATTTGCTTAAATTTCTACTTGATATACATTATGTTGGAGAGGTTATTTTAAAGTTAGCTATATACTTGGTGTCTTACTCTAGCTAAATACTATTTGTAGTATAAATATGCACTGAAAGGCAGTGTAAGAACTTGCATCATCCAAACTTTGGTTACCTCATTCAAAACAATTTTCAAAGCAAGGCTTTTCTTCGTGAATATTTTAATAAATCATAAGTCATCATTTAAACGATAAAAATACTAATTGATATTTTCCCTCTCCTGTCCTAACACATTTAGGATAGCCTAGAGAAAGGGGGTTAGTTACTCTCATGGTCATTTACTATGTGAAATTTAAATTTAAGAGATTTATTGTGGAACACTCAGGACCAAATTAAAAAAAAAAATTTTCCCCCTAGTTTCTTGTCTCTAACACTCATGGAAATCATTGTTTGACACTACTTTTAATATTATAGTCAAGTTTCAGCTATAAACTATGCGAACATATATTTTATATTCTATTAATATAATAAATGATTCATTGACCAAGATTTCTCCCAATGCATGTTACATGAAGAAAATAAGAAGTAAAGTTGGAAAAAGAATGGTCATCCCCATTTCAGATGGGCCTGAGGAGGCACAGTTTGTACAGGTCTATCTTTCTGTCATCAGCTCCCATCCTGCTCCAATTAGCTAGGGTTTCTCTTTCCCCAGCCACAATATTATAGACCACAATACCATAACAGAAAAGTTGTGTTTGGCTTGTTTGGGCTATTGTGGTTAAGTTGTGCTTGTGGCTGCTAATTGTCAAATTTATGGTAATACAAATTACATTTTTAAACTAACTTCGCCTTGGTAAGTTCTCTTGTCTTCAAGGGATTTAAAAAGCTCTGTTACCACTTTTCCTTATAACCACATGTCAATATTCAAAGTACTCCTTGCAGCCTGACTTCTAAATCTACTTTGTGATGATGTTGTCATTACAGGGGGCTGATTTAGAATATGAGATGGCACCTGGGTCTGCATATAGATGCCATTAAGGGAGAGAGGAAGAAATCTGAGATGATTGCTATTAGGTTGGTGCAAAAGTAATTGTGGTTTAAAAGGTTAAAAATTATTGCAAAAACACAATTACTTTCACACCAACCTAATAGTTTATAGAGTAGGATTGTTCAGGAGGACGCATCATCTCTGCTTCTTCAGCACTTTGAAGTGTCATTACTTTGCAGTGTGGGTGCCCTTTATAATACTAACATTTTAACCCTATGAATTTTTATATCTCTGTGCCAAAGTGTGCTAATATATTTTAAAAGTGATTTTATTAAGTATAACTCACCTGGGAAATAAATTGATGGCAAGAATGTATTGCTATTTGGTTTTTCTCCAAATGCCAGTTCCCTTTATCCTCATTCATCTAGAAATTTAATAGGGAAAAGCATCACGTCCCTTATTATTTCTCTAGAATCTCTTGTTGCTGTGAGTGAGCCTATAAATTATTTCAGAGAATCTCTCAGTGCAAGTGGTGAGATGCAGCAATCTCACTGGGTGCCTTTGGATATTAAATTAGGATTAATTCTTGTTTCTCAAAACTATACCAAGTATGTGGAAACAAATCAAGGGCCTAGAATAAAATGAGAGGGATACTTTTTCCAGTCCCCACCTAAATTTTATCATAAAAATCCAGTTTTTCCAGTTCACTGGTATCAGCTTTGACTCCTTTTTGGGGGGCCTGATTCTGTGAAGGTGGAAGGGGCTTCCTGTCCTGAGGATCTAGATAATCCTTACTACTCAGATCTCTCCTAATATCTCTGAGGCCCAGAGCAAGACCATAAATGGATACTAACTCACTATGTGTCTAATCAAAATTATTTAAATAAAGCTGGTCTTTAAATTTTTAAAAATGTTATTAAATTTTATTTAATATTTTATCAGACTATTTGCAGTTTTAGTCAATGTCCATTTCCTTGGTAATAGAAAAGAATAATATATTACTTCATGGAGACCAGGCTAGAAATTTCAGAATTCATGAAATGGGTATGCAAATTAGTGATAAAATATCCATCATGGTAAATGATGAACAAATACTTTGAAAAATATTTTATTCTGGGAAAGGTAAAGTAGTATCATTGTGTATGTTTCTGAATATAGAAAGCTCATGTTTGACTATAGGAAATTAATAACACGATTGCAAAGTTTAGCTCAAACTATCTTGAATTTTATAACAAAGTTCTCTAATAATTGTAAATATATAGAGCTTATGATTTATTCACATAAGTTATCTCATGATTATAACTTAGAATTTTACTCTTAGTTACAATTATCAATGAGGGAATTTAACTTTTCTGCATTTGGCATAAGAATGGAAAAGAAAAACAAGGAAATATTGACCTAAAGATCATGTGTTTAGGTTGGCCCTGAGACAAGGATTTGAGTGTAGGTATTTTCATTTGGGAGGTGATCCCAAGGAACATTGTTAGGAAAGGAAGGAAGCCAAAAAGTGCATTAATAAGCAGATTGCCACTGTTGGCAACTGGAGCTCAATGCCTGTGCTGACCTCTATGATACTGTGTAGAACACACCTGGGTTGTCCCATCAGCGAGACAAGCAAGCCTGGGCTATTTACTTCCATTACTGGTTAAGAGCTACTCCAAAATGCATTAACTACCCAGCATTTTTGGCCTTGCCATTGAACTCTGTTTCTTCAGTCAGAGATATTTCTCAGGCAGAGTTATTGGTTCTTATAAAAAGAAGCTCTTGGCCTGAATGGGAATGACAAAACTGAGGAATATGGGTGGAGCAGAAGATGTCTTCCAGAGGGAATCTTATGGGAGAGGAGAATTTCCAGAACATAGAAAATGAGAAAGAAGATATAAAAACTAAAAAAGAACAGGGAACTTACATCAGATATAACCAGAGATTTCCATCTTCTTGTTAGATTAGTTCCCACATAAATGAGGGATCAGAATGTTGACATCTGAGATAGTAACAAACTGAAGAGAAAGAAAGATACTATGGATTTAGTGCTTCCACACTAGGATTAACATACATAACATAATTATAATAAAGTATGTGAATTGATATTTAGGCCATTTTCTTTGAATTTCATTATGTTCTCAGTTTGTGGTAAGTATGAGTTTAATGGAGAAATACATTAGTTACAAAAGAGTTATGAAAATTAAATGTAAAAGGTGTAGAAATTGGGATAGATGATGCCTTCCAAGAAATTAGCATATTAACGCTTTCTTGAGCATTGGTAGGACTTTGGCAGTTTAACACATAAGTCAAGTTAACTATATCAGATGATGAGAAACCAATAATAAGTGCTTTTAGAAAGCCAAATGATTCTTTTTCATATCAATTTACCTGGATTGACTCTTGTGATACTATAATTTACCATCAGACATATCTGATGTTCAACATAAGCAGTTCTAAAAAGAGAGGTCAGTGAGTCTACTGGTAGAAAGACACTAGAATTTTTTGCTTTATTTTATGAGGTTAGTTTCTGTATTATTTATTGAGGTCTGGATTGTATATGATAACCTTTATTGACTATACATCATGGTAGATCAAATCATAAATTTTGAATGCTATATTCTTGGTTTTGGAAAAGTTACAGTGCGGTTTCAATTTGAACAGTATTATTTTGAAGAGAGATACTATTTCAATGACAGAATACAATTTCCACTACTTAGGGCAAAGTTTTGGCCTTTTTTCAACTGCAGAAGTTTGAAGTTGGCTTAAGGAAAGGGCAAATCTGCATGATGAAATTTAGCAGTGCCATTAATATACTGCAAGTCTGCTAAATAGTTTATTCTTTTTCACTATTAAGCCTTTCTAAAAAGAGTTTCAAAGGAAATTATTAGGATGATTAAAGACTTTGCAAATATGACCCATGGAGGAAAAGGTAAAAGAACAGACATTATTTGGCCTGAAGATTAAAGGTCATTTTCATAATAGTCTTCAAGTACTTGTACGAGTATAGCATTTACCTGAAATATGATATTTTACATGTATATCCTCACTAAGAAAAATCAAAGGGAGGATGAGCTGAATTTGTTGTATAATGAATTTAATTAGATGATAAGGAAGAATTCTGGGAGGAATAGTAAAGAAACTTATAAACGGTAATGATCAACTGATGGCAGCTTTGTGTCTTCTATTGAGGCCTTTAAAATAAAGGACATAAACCAAAAGCAACAAAAGAGCAAGACAAAAAAATGAGAAACAGAAACTCATAGACACAGACAATGGTTTGGTGGTTGCCAGAGGGTAAGGGGGGTGGGGGGTGGGGGGTGGGAGATGAGGGTAAGGGGGATCGAATATATGGTGATGGAAGAGAAATGACTCTGGGTGATGAACACACAATGGGATTTATAGATGATGTAATACAGAATTGTACACCTGAAATCTATGTAATTTTACTAACAATTGTCACCTCAATAAATTTAATAAAAAAAAAAATAAAGGACATAACTGCATTTGAGACTGTCTTAGGGAAGAGAAATAAATGGAATCACTTCTTATGGCTCTATCCATTTTTGCACTCTTAGCATTTACCTGGCCATTTTCAATCTGAACAGCCATTTCAGTATTCACATTGTATACTTCTGGGTACCTTTTTCTGTTTGTTTCTATTAATTTTGTTTTATTTAAAAATATATTTTTATTTTTTAAATTACCTTAGAATAATTGTAGATTTATAGAAAAGTAGCAAAGAGAGTCCAGAGTGTTCCCATTTATGCCACTCCCAATTTCCTCTATTGGGAACCATATTAAACATGTATATACGTTCTGTTACATTAATATGGTACATTTGTTCTAACCATTGAACCAATATTGATACATTATTATTGACTAAAGTCTGTGTATTTTTTTTTCTTTCAGATTTCCTTAGTTTTTAACTAATGTTCTTTTTCTATTCTAGGATCCCATCCAGTATACAACATTACATTTAGATGTTATATCTCCTTAGATACTTCTTAATTGTCACAGTTTCTCTGACTTTCCTTGTTTTTGACAACCTTAACAGTTTTGAGAAATACTGTTCAGGTACCTTATAGAAAATTATTAAATACTTAAAAATATAAGCCATAGGGAAAAGGTTAAAAAAAATAACCCAGGCATTACTTGTTCTCAAGACTAAAGATCATTCAGTTCCTTAGTCCCTATGTAGTGATTTGCTTGGTATTTTTCTCATGATTAGATTTTGGTTGTGGGTTTCTGGAAAGAAGACTGCAGAGGCAAAGTGCTATTCTCATATGTCATATGAAGGGTGCATGCAGTCAGTACGACTTCACTGTTGATGTTTACCTGAAGTAATTTTGTCAGGTTTTCCACTCTATAGTTACCCTTCTCCCCCCTCCTTTACATTCTATATTCTTTGGAAGTCAGGCACTGTACACAGCCCATGCTTAAGGAGTCGGGAGTTACGTTCTACCTCCTTGAGGAAAAAGTATTTCCATAAATTATTTGGAATTTTCCTGCATGGAATATTTAACTCTTGGTATTAATTAATTAAATCATTTATTTATAGTTGTATGCACTCTTTGATGTTTATTTTATTACATGAATCATTCTAGCCTTCTTCCCTTTCTTTTTTGTAATCGCCTACTCCAGCAATGAGAAACCTGGCTCCACATTTGCCATACATTTACTTAAATGTTAATTCAAGTATAAATATTTCTCCCTCTCCAAAATTTACCTCAGATGGCTTTATAGGGGAGTTTGCACCAAATTTTCACGACATAATTTATTTCTGTTTCATTTTTTATAAGTTAGTCCAGAAAATCATAAAGAGCAAAAGCTTTCCATCTTATTATATGGAGCTAGCAGAATCTTGATAGCAAAACCAGATATGGACAACACAAGGTAAAAAATATTAACATATGGATGTTGTTTCAAGAATCTTTAATAAAATATTAGCTAACCAAATCTAGTAGTGCATTTAAAAAGTAGTATATCAGTATTAAATGAGGTTTATCCCATAAAGGCAAGGATGGCTTAACATAAGAAATGGACAAATTCCTTGAAAAATGCACACCATTAAAGCTCACTCTGAAAGACATAGATGATTTTAAAAGCCCCTATGTCTTTTAAAGAAATTGAATTTTTAGTTAAAATCTCTCTCTCTCTCTCTCTCTCTCTCACTCACACAGTCACAAAAATAACTTCACTGGTGAATTCTACTAATATTTCATGGAGAATTAATGCCAATTCTATAAAGGCACCTTCAGAAAGTTGAAAAGGAGGGAATAATTCCAAATCATTTTATGAGGCCAGTGTTATCCCGATACCAAAACTAGATGAAGACATTACTAGAACAGAAAACTGAAGACCAACATCTCTCATGGACATAGACATAAAATTTTTAATTTTATTTAGTAAATAGAATACATTATACAAAAAGGATAAAACATCATGATCAAGCAGGATTCATCCTGAAAATGCAAGATTAGTTTAGTGTTTGAACATTAGTGGCTGTAATCTACCACATAAAGAGATAAAAAAAAAATATAATCATCCCAATGCATGATGATAAAATCTAATATTTGATAAAATATAACATTTTTTGATAATTTGGTAACACAATCATTCCTAATAAAAATTTTCAGCAAAGTTAGGGGAAAGTATTTAACCTGATAAAGAGTATTTATGAATAACCTATACCATAGCTAATATCATACTAAATAGTGATAGACTGAATAGTTTCCTCTTAAAGAAGAGGAATAAGGCAAGAATAGCCATTTTTACCACTTCCATTCAACAGTGTTGTGAAGGTTTAGCTAGGGAAGTAAAATAAATAGAAGGAATATAGATTTAAAAGGAAGAAGTAAAACTGCTTTCATGCATAGACAACAGGATAACCTAAGCAGAAAATCCTAAGATATCTACAAAAAAACCAAACAAACAAAAAAACCCCAAAACCTATCAGGACTAATATGTTGTTGCGGAGAACGGTGGAGACTGAGACTCAAGCGGCATGGAGAGACCTGGGAGAACACAGCTTTATTACTCCAGCAGGCTCAGCAGGATTGTTCCCAAAGACTGAACACTTACTGGTGTTGGGAGCTTTGTTTTATAGGGTTAGGCCTCCGGGTTTGGGGGGGATTCGCGCCATTGCTATTGCGGCACTAGGGATTGGTTAAATCTGGCTGGGGTGCTGGGGAGGTCTGACCCTAACAGCTGTGATCGCTCAATACTGTTTTGACGGAAAAGCCTCTAACTGCTGTGCTCGCAGGAAACTGCTCTGTTAAGATATTGGAGGGCGTCGGAAAGCTCCTAAGGCTGTGCTCACAGGAAAAAAAACCATCCTAACAATGTGAGTCCACCAAGTTTGCATAATACATGATCAATATTTAAAATTCAATTATATTTACAAATACTAACAATGAACAACTGGAACTTGAAATGAAAATCCTCTACAATAACAAAATATGAATTACTTAGGAATAAATCTGAGAAATTTGTACAACATCTGTAGACAGCAAATACAGAATTGCTGAGTGAAATTGAAGAACTAAATAAATAGATATACTGAGCAGAGATTTAATATCGTGAAGATATCAAGTCTCCTTATATAGCCCTCTAGATTCACTGTAATCCATGTAAAAGTCCAGGCAGGACTTTTTTCCCACCCTGTGGAAATTGATAAGCTGATTCTAAAATTCACATGGAAATCAAAGGATTCCAGAATAACCAAGTCAACTTTCAAAATGAAGAAAATGTTGCATGATTTATACTGCCTGATTTCTAGGCTTATTCTAAAGCTATAGCAATGAAGACACTGTGATGTTGGTATAAAGATAAACAGGTCAATGACATAGAAAAAAGAGTGCAGAAATAGACCCACACATATACAGACAATTGATTTTTGACAAGGGTTCAAAGTTAATTCCGTGGAGAAATGACAGTCTTATAAACAAATGTTATTGGAAATATTGTACATCTATATGGCAAAAAAGGACTTTGATCCATGCCTCTCATATACAAATTCAAATGGATGAAAGTCCCAATTGTAAAACTTAAGACCTAAATCTTCGAGAAGAAAACATAAGAGGAAATCTTTGTGCCTTGGATTAGATAAAATATTTTTCGATACAGAATCAAAATTTATAAAAAATCAAAATTAAGATCTTTACTCTTTCAAAGACATTATTAAGAGGTGAAAATAGAAGCCAGTGACTGAGGTAAAATATTTGCAAATCACTTTTTTGACAAACACTTGTATTCTGAATATATTATTAACTCCACAAACTCCGTAAATAAGAAAACAAACACCTCAATTAAAAATAGGAAAAATGAACAGACACTTCATCTAACAAGGTAAATGTAACCAAAATATTTTTTTTCTGGACATTTGAGAGCAAGTGGAAATATATTGCCCTCTCATCCCCAAACCGTTGGTATATTTTTCCAAAATACAAGGATATTCTCGTAACAAAACTTCAATATGACCATTCAAACCAGGATTTCACTACTGATACACAATTAGCATCCAATCCATAGACCTCATTCAAATTTTGACAGCTGCTCTAATGTCCTTCTTTTCCTTTCTGGTCCAGAATACAAATTGGGTACCTCCTCATCCCTCCCAGCCTCCTTTGCCCCTGGGCTAATTCCCAAAGGAAGGGAAGGAGAGCCTTTTAAGAAATGCTGACTGGCAGGTACATTTTTTAAATTAAAAAAAAATTTAATTGTGATAAAATATATGTAACATAAAATTCACCATCATAACCATTTTAAAATGTACAGTTCAGTAGAGTTAAGTACATTCACATTGTTATGAAATCAATCTCCAGAATGCTTCTCATCTTGCAAAACTGAAAGTCTATATCCCTTAAACAACAACTCCCCATTTCCCCTTACCTCAGTCCCTGGAAACCACCCTTCTACTTTCTGTCTCTATGAATTTGACTATATTAGGTACCTCATATCAGTGGAATCATATTTGTTGTTCGTTTATTTCACTTAGCATAATGTCCTGAAGGTTTATTCATATTGTAACATGTGTCAGGATTTCCTTTTTTTAAAGGCCAAATAACATTCCATTGTATGTATATGCCACATTTTGTTTATCCATTGATAGACTTTTGGGTTGCTTCTACATTTTTGTAAATAATGCTGCTATGAACAGGGGTATACAAGTATATCCTCAAGACCCTGCTTTCAATTCTGTTGGGTATATACCCTGTAGTGGAATTGCTAGAGCGTATGATAATTCTATTTTTACATTTTTGAAGAACTTGTAATGTTTTCCATTAAAAGTGGAGCATTTTACGGTACTACCAAGAGTGCACAAGGGTTCCAATTTCCCCCTGTCCTTGCTATTTTCCTTTGCTTTTGTTGTTCTTGTAGCCATTCTAATAGATGTGATGTGGTATCTCATTGTGGTTTTTATTTGGATTTCCTTAACAGTTAGGGCTTTGGAGCATCTTTTCATATGCTTGTTGGCCATTTGTATATCTTGTTTAGGGAAGTGTCTAGTCATGTCCTTTGCCCATTTAAAAAAAAAAAAAAAAAAAACAGACTTGTTTCTTTTGCTGTTGTTGAGTTGTAGGAGTTCTTTATATATTCTGAATATCAACCCTTTTGCAAATATGTTCTCCTTTCTTAGGTTGCCTTTCACTGTGTTGATTGTGTTCTTTGAAGTACAGAAATTGTAAATTTTATGTAGTCCAATTTAACTATTTTTACTTTCGTTGCCTGTAGTTTTGGTGTCATATCCAAGAAATCATTGTCAAGTCTAAAGCTTTTCCATTTTTAGTTTTGTAGTTTTAGGTCTTATATTTAGGTCTTTGATCCATTTTGAGTTAATTTGTGTATGTTCTGCAAGTTATATTCATTTGTTTTTTGCATGTGGATATACAGTTTCCCCAACATCATTCATTGAAAAAAACTGTCCTTTCTCTCTTGGATGGTCTTGGCATCCTCATCAAGTCATTTGACCATATATACAAGATTTTATTTCTGGTCTTTTTATTCCATTGGCCAATATAGCTGTCTGGAGATACAATTTAAAATGCATTTTATGTCTGAAATACCTTTTAAAAAATACCATCAAAATTAGCTTAGTGGAGTTTGCCATCAAAAAGTTTAGTGGAGTCTAGAAATTAATATCCTTTCATAATTTGAAAGCATTGTTCTTCTGACTTCTAGCTTCCAAGGTTGCTGTTTAAAACCAATAAGTTGGGCATTTGGAATGCCTAACCTGGAACTCATATTCTTTTGTTCTGTTAAACTTCCTTGTAATATTTCTTAGATGATTCCTTCTAATGTTTTCTCATCTCTCTCTTTTGAACATATATTATTTAGATATTATACTTCATGGACTAATCCTCTACTTTTTTCTTCTCTTTCTGGTTTCCATTTCTTTATTTTGTTGCTGACTTTCTGGGAGATTTGTGCAGTGTATCTTTCCATCCTTCATTGATATTTTTCATTCCTGCTATCATGCATTAGATTTCCAACAGCTGTTTTATTGTGTTCTCTATGTTTTTATAGAATCTACATTTTCTCTCATCTTTTTAAGATGAATTATATATTTTTGAAGTTTTATTCTCCCTTCATGTTCTCAGTTTCTTTTGTCTTGATGCTGTTTTCTTCTAGGTTAGAAGTCTTCTGGAGAGCTCTGATAATTCTTGCCTTACTGCTCATAGTTAAGAATGGGGAACAAAAATCTTACTGGAAATGTTGAATTCATTGTCAGGACTTGTCATCTTTGAACTTCTTTCTAGGGTAGGGTTTCTCAGCCTCATCACTACTGACATATTGGGCTACATAATTCTTTGTTACGGGGGGATACCCTTGCTTATAAGGACATATAGGAGCCTCTATGGCCTCTGCCTACTAGATGCTAGTAGCACTCCCTCCAGCTGGGACCGAAAATTTCTTCAGATATTGTCAAATTTCCCAGAGAATGGAAAAATTGCCCCCAGCTGAGCATTTCTGCTTTCGGGTAGGCTGTTTCTTATGGGACGCCCTATTAACCCCGATCATCTTGGGCAAGTCAGAATATCAGGAAAGAGCCTTCTAATCACTTGTCTGGCAGGTAAAGATGTGACTGTCAGACCTCCCAAGATTTCAGTGGATGAAGGCTATTGGGAATTGCTGCATTCATCATATTGGTATGCCCAGTCCATTATTTCCCCCTGTGTAGATATGACAACAAAGCCCTCAACTGTTTCCAGTACCCCCAGTCCAGAGAACTTCTGTTTTTTCTCTCTAAAAATAAACTTTGTGCCAGGATTGAGATGGGGACAGGTGATTTTGGAATATAAATCCCCTTTTAAAATGTAATCTTCCTTATTTTAGCCCTCTACTTCCACTTCCACCATTAAGCCCCTCTACCAGAACTGCCTGGTGCTACCTTTTCCTGAACCTTCTGTGCTATAAATTGGTTGATTCTTAGCTTTCCCTGTTACTGGTTTGGGATCTACTTTCTTGACTCTATGGCTTTTTAACTTCCAAAATTCTGTTGCTATGCTCTTGGTACATTTGTGAGTGTTGTTTTAGTTCAGGCTGCTATAACAAAGTGCCGTAGACTGGGTGGCTAATAAACAACAGAAATTTATTTCTCACATTTCTTCTGTAGGCTAGCAGTCTGAGATCAGCTGTATTTCTGTGTTCAAAAAGTCCTTTTACTGTGGATTTTAGTAGTGTTTCAGGAGGGAGAAAATTTAGATGTAGGTTTTCATGTTTTAACCCAAAAGATTCTATTTTTGTTTTTAAAAATTTTAAAAGGTGTAATAAAATTTGATCTATTAAAATGATGTCTGATGCCACAGTGATCATGAGAAAGAAAAACAAAGTTGGAGGTATCATGCTGTCTGATATCAAACTGTACTACGAAGTTATGGTAATCAAATTGGCATGGTACTGGCATAAAAACAAATACATAGATTAATGAAACAGAATAGAGAGCCTAGAAATAAATCCATGCGTATATGGTCATTTATTCTATGACAAAAGAAGCAGAAATATACACAGGAGTAAAGATAGTCTACTCAATAAATGGTGTTGGGGAAACTGGACAAATACATGCAAAAAAAAAAAAAAAAGAAAAGAAAAAAAGAAACTAGACCACCTGTTACACCATATACAAGAATGAACTCAAAATGGACAGACTTAAATGCTTAAATGTAAGACCCCAAACCATAAAATTTCTAGACAAAATCATAGGCAGTAAATTCTCAGACATTGCTATTAGTAATGTTTTCTTTTTCTGATATATCTCCTCAGGCAAGGGAAACAAAAGAAAAACTAAGCAAGTAGGACTACATAAAACTAAAAAGTTTTTGCACAGCCAAGGAACCATCAACAAAACAAGAAGACAACCTATCATTTAGAAGATGTACATCAATAATAGATCTGATAAGGAGTTAATATCCAAAATTTATAAAGAACTGACATAACACCAAAAAACCAAACAATCCAATTGGAAAACCAGGCAGAAGACCTGACTAGACATCTCTCCAGAGGACATACAGATGGCCAATAGACATATGAAAAGGTGCCCAACATCAGTAATCATCAGAGAAATGCAAATAAAGACTACAATGAGGTAACATCTCATACGTGCCAGATGGCTATCATCAATAAATCAACAAACAAAAATGTTGGTAAGGATGTGGAGAAAAGGGAACTCTTACGTACTGTTGGTGGGGTTGCAAATTGGTGCAGTCACTATGGAAAAAGGTGTGAAGGTTCCTCAAAAAATTAAAAATAGAACTACCTTATGACCCAGAAATTCCTCTTCTGGGTATTTATTTGAAGAAATCCAAAACAGTAATTTGAAAAGATACATGCACCCCTATGTTCATTGCAGCGATGTTTACAATATTCAAGGTATGGATCCTAAGTGTCCCTATCAATAGACAACTGGTTAAAGAAGAAGTGGTACACATATGTAATAGAACATTATTTGGCCATAAAAAGAATGCAATTTTACCATTTGTGACAACATGGATGGACCTAGAGGATATTATGTTAAGTGAAATAAAGTCAGGTAGGGAAAGAAAAATACCATATGATTTCACTTATATGTGGAATCTAAAGAACAAAATAAATGAACAAACAAAACAGAAACAGACTCATAGGTGCAGAGAACAAACTGATGGTTGCCAGATGGAAGGTAGGTTGGGGAGCTGGGTGAAAAAGGTGAAGCAATTAAGAAGTACAAGTTGGTAGTTACAAAATAATCATGGGGATATAAAGTAAAGCATAGAGAATATAGTGAATAATATTGTAATAACTAGGTATGGTACCAGGTGGGTACAAATCAGGATCACTTTGTAAATTATATAAATGTCTAACTACTATGCTCTACACCCAAAACTAATATAAAACAATATTGAATGTCAACTCTAACTGAAAGATAAAAAATAAAAAAAATGAAATGAAATGATGTTTGCCTTAGACTTATAAAAGTGAAGTTCTAGAAAAATTTGTTTGTTCAATTTGTAAGTCTGCCTTTTTGTGTTTAGCGTATTTGAGAGAAGTATATTTAGTGGGTAATTATGATTTGAATTTTCTATGGGGATTTGATTAATTATGTATGTAAGTGGTATTAAATGTTTTAAAAGGTTTCAATCTGTTAAAATTATGAGTTATTATACATTATTCAAAGAACAAGTGAATTTGAGGTTTCTATTTTTAGCCACAAGTTCAGAAATAAAATAAGATCTTTTAATTTATCTTATGGTGTTAAGTAAAGCAATATTTTAAAATGTATAAATTTAACAAATTAAATACTAATCAAAATATAGGAAACAGGGAGAAACAGCATGAAAGCTTGACCGCCCTCCAGATAGATGTTAAAAGACCTCTGACAAATATGTATCACAAGTGGTATATAATACTGTATTGAAATCATCTAGAAAGAAAAAGAAGTTTAAACATTGCAAAGTAAAAGGCAAATCACATTGTCTGAGAATAGTATGATTGCCTACATAGAAATACAAGGTAATCAAAAGAAAAGCTAATACAATTAGGATACAATAGTTTAGGCAGAGCAGACTAGGTCTGAGGGTTTGCAGTAACTCAAATTTTGAGATTGAGGTTGGAATGGACTGGGATGTGGACAAAATCCATGACCATAAGTGGATGGAAGAATTTTTTTTTTGAGAAGAATAGTCAGTCCTTTGTTACAGGCAAGATATGAGACATGGGAGAAATGAACTTTCATGGATGGCACCAAGATTTCTAGCATAAATAAATTTGGGGATGGCATTATTGTTTACTGAGGCTAGAAAAATTGGAGGGAGACTATGTTGACAGTGGGTGGGATCTGGCTATTAAGGACTCAGTTGTAAAAATAATTTTTTGAAATACTCAAAACATTGCCTTGCTACCTCTTATGATGCTTTTCTGCATTAGTCTCTTTATGGGAAGGTATACCTGCAAATTGGACAAAAATGGCATACTAATTTTATTGGTCCATGGAAATCTGGGACAATTAATGAGTTTGCAATGAATTCACTGATTTATAACACCTTAATATTTTTACAAAGAACTACGTTATTAATGATCATGCAGTAATATAAATAGTAATGATTTCTTCTTGACACTGAATTGAAGAAAGTATTAGCTTTACAATTTAGTGCTATTACTAATTAACTAAGATAACAACTAAAACTGTGAAAAGTGTTTAAATACTTTCTCAGATGGGATGCTCATTATCTGCTAGGGGCAAGATTTTGATGAAATAGCTGATATTTATAATTTATTTTTTAAATTTATTGGGGTGACAATTGTTAGTAAAATTACATAGATTTCAGCTGTACAATTCTGTATTACATCATCTATAAATCCCATTGTGTGTTCACCACCCAGAGTCAGTTCTCCTTCCATCACCATATATTTGATCCCCCTTACCCTCATCTCCCACCCCCCAACCCCCTTACCCTCTGGTAACCACTAAACTATTATCTGTGTCTATGAGTTTCTGTTTCTCATTTGTTTGTCTTATTCTTTTGTTGTTTTTGGTTTATATACCACATATCAGTGAAATAACATGGTTCTCTGCTTTTTCTGTCTGACTTATTTCGCTCAGCATTACACTCTCAAGATCAACCCATGTTGTCACAAATGTTCCTATATCATCTTTTCTTACCGCCGAATAGTATTCCATTGTGTATATATACCACAACTTCTTTATCCATTCATCTATTGAAGGACATTTTGATTGTTTCCATGTCTTGGCCACCATAAACAAAGCTGCAATGAACATTGGAGCACACGTGTCTTTATGTATAAATGTTTTCAGATTTTTGGGGTAGATACCCAGGAGAGGGATTGCTGGGTCATATGGCAATTCTATTCGTAATTTTTTGAGGAACCTTCACACTGCCTTCCATAACGGCTGCACCAGTCTGCATTCCCACCAACAGTGTATGAGGGTTCCTTTTTCTCCACAGCCTCTCCAACACTTGTTACTATTTGTCTTGTTGATGATAGCCATTCTGACTGGGGTGAGGTGATATCTCGTTGTGGTTTTGATATGCATTTCTCTGATGATTAGTGATGTTGAGCATTTTTTCATATGTCTATTTGCCATTTGTATGTCCTCTTTGGAGAAATGTCTCTTCAGGTCCTCTGCCCATTTTTCAATTGGGTTGTTTGTTTTTTTGTTGTTGAGTTGCACGAGTTCCTTGTATATTCTGGGTATTAGCCCCTTATTGGAGGCACTATTTGCAAAAATCTTCTCCCATTCAGTTGGTGGCCTCTTTATTTTGTCGATGGTTTCTTTTGATGTGCAGAAGCTTTTAAGTTTCATAGTACCATTTGTTTATTTTAGCTTTTACTTCCATTGCCTTTGGAGTCAAATTCATAAAATGCTCTTTGAACCCAAAGTCCATAAGTTCAGTACCTATGTTTTCTTCTATGCAGTTTATTGTGTCAGGTCTTATGCTTAAGTCTTTGATCCATTTTGAATTAACTTTGGTGCATGGTGACAAATAGCAGTCCAGTTTCATTCTTTTGCACGTGGCTATCCAATTCTCCCAGCACCATTTATTGAAGAGGCTGTCTTTCCTCCATTGTATGTTTTTAGCTTCTTTGTCAAAAATTATCTGTCCATATTTATATGGTTTTATTTCTGGGTTCTCAATTCTATTCCATTGGTCTATGTGTCTGTTTTTCTGCCAATACCATGCTGTTTTGATTATTGTAGCCCTGTAGTACAAGCCAAAGTCAGGAAGTGTGATACCTCCATTATTGATCTTTTTTCTTAAGATTGCTTTGGCTATTCGGGTCTTTTGTGGTTCCAAACAAATCTGATGATTTTTTTGTTCTATTTCTTTAAAAAATGCCATTGGGATTTTGATGGGGATTGCATTGAATCTGTATATTGCTTTGGGTAACATGGCCATTTTAACTATGTTGAGTCTTCCAATCCATGAGCACAGAATGTCTTTCCATTTCTTTGTGTCTTCTTCAATTTCTTTCAAAAATGTCTTATAGTTTTCAGCATATAGGTCTTTCACATCCTTGGTTAAGTTTATTCCTAGGTATTTTATTCTTTTTGCTGCAATTGCAAAAGGAATTGTTTTTTGTATTTCTTTTTCTGAGATTTCGTTGTTAGTATATAGGAAAGCAACGGACTTTTGTACGTTGATTTTGTAGCCAGCAACTTTACTGTATTCGTTGATTGTTTCTAATAGCTTTTTGGTGGAGTCTTTAGGGTTTTCTATATATAGCATCATGTCATCTGCAAAGAGTGATAATTTAACTTCTTCATTCCCAATTTGGATGCCTTTTATTTCTTTCTCTTGCCTGATTGCTCTGGCAAGGACTTCCAACACTATGTTGAAAAGCAGAGGTGATAGGGGACAGCCTTGTCGTGTTCCTGCAAAGGGCTTCAGTTTTTCCCCATTAATTATGAGCTTAGCAGAGGGCTTGTCATATATGGCCTTTATTATGTTAAGGTATTTTCCTTCTATACCTATTTTATTAAGTATTTTAATCATAAATGGATGTTGTATCTTGTCAAATGCTTTTTCTGCATCAATTGATATAATCATATGATTTTTGTCCTTTATTTTGTTTATGTGATGTATCACGTTGATGGATTTGCGGATGTTGAACCATCCTTGTGCCCCGGGGATGAACCCCACTTGGTCGTGATGAATAATCTTTTTAATGCATTGTTGTATTCGATTTGCTAGAATTTTATTTAGGATTTTTGCATCTGTATTCATCAGAGATATTAGTCTGTAGTTTTCTTTATTTGTGCTGTCCTTACCAGGTTTTGGTATCAGGGTAATGTTGGCCTCATAAAATGAGTTAGGGAGTACTGTCTCTTCTTCAATTTTTTGGAAGAGTTTGAGTAGGGTTGGTATTAGATCCTCTTTTAGGTTTGGTAGAATTCACTAGTGAAGCCATCTGGTCCTGGATTTTCCTTTTGGGAAGGTTTTGGATGACTGATTCAATTTCGTTACTGGTGATCGGTCTATGAAACCAAAGGTCAGCAGAAGAAAGGAAATAACAAAACTCAGAGCAGAACTAAATGAAATAGAGAACAAAAAGACAATAGAAAAAATTAATATGACAAAGAAAATTGACAAACCCTTGGCTAGACTCACTAAGATAAAAAGAGAGAAGATACTAACAAAATCAGAAATGAAAAAGGGGAAGTTATCACGGACACCACAGAAATACAAACAATCGTCCAAGAATACTATGAAGGACTATATGCCACCAAATTCAATAACCTAGAAGAAATAGACAAGTTCTTAGAAACATATAGCCTTCCAAGGCTGAACCATGAAGAACTGGAAAATCTAAACCTTTTCACTTTCTATGCCCAAAAGTTAGTGTACTATAAGATAATGAAGTCTTATACAAGCAATGTTTAAGTGTTTTAAAACACCACTACTGGATCCTTTTTTAACTCATGCACTTTTTGTCTTGAATACATTTTATTTTAATTTTTCTTTTAATAGCTTTACTGAGATATAATTGGCATACAATAAACTGAACATATTTGAAGTGTGCAGTTTGACAAATTTTGACATATATATTCATCTGTGAAACCATCACCGTAATGATAATGAGCATATCCTTTATCTCCACAAATTTCCTCATCTCCTTTATAATTCCTCCCTCCTAATCTTTCCTGCCCTACCCCCAACCCCATCTCCAGGCAACCACTTATCTGGCACCCATCATTACAGATTGGTTTGCATTTTCTAGATTCAGTGTAAATAGAATCACTTAGTGTGTGCTCTTTTTTGTCTGGCTTCCTTCACTTCCTATAATTATTTTCAGATTCTTTTATTATGCAGTATGTTTCAAAATCTGTTCCTTTTAATTACTGAGTAGTATTACATTGTATATACGAGGTTAGTAGTGTAAATTCAAAAGAAGAATAAATTTAATCTTTTCCAGCACTCATTTTACTTGCTTTTGGCTAAATTACAGTCAGTAAACAAATTCTTTTAGATAAAATTTCAG
Source organism: Rhinolophus sinicus (assembly GCF_036562045.2). Lineage (NCBI taxonomy): Eukaryota > Metazoa > Chordata > Mammalia > Chiroptera > Rhinolophidae > Rhinolophus > Rhinolophus sinicus. The sequence goes on from NC_133755.1 coordinate 113,685,561, forward strand.
GAAAAGTGACAGAAAAATATGTTAAATATTTATTATTTAAAAAAGATCTTCCCTAAAGTTAAATTGTGGTACAAAAAGAAAACTTTACATATACTCTTCACGTGTTTGCATAAGATATCTGAGAGTCATTGCATTATCTCTAATTATTAATTACAGAATTGCAGGTTGCTTTTTGACAGTCAAGAGTTATATTTGCAAAAATAGGCTAACTTAGCCAGTGCCATTACCTGAAAAGAGACTCTTTCTGATTTTGCTAATCTTTGCAAACTGCCAACATGTAGTTTCTTGGGACAGGAAAAGGGTTATACTTTGAAACATGGTAAAATTAGGTATATATATTATTACATATAACATATACTATATAATATATATAATTATTATAGTAAAACTACAATTAAAACTATAACTTGATGGTATTGTATGAGGATCAAATAGACTCTTTTCCAAGTTTACCTCTTTGTATTCCTTAAGTAAAATTTCTGGTACATCTGCACTTGGCTGTTCCTCAGCATGCCTTGTCTCACCTTCTTCTTGAGCAGTCCAAACCACGTCTCCAACAGGCCCTCCCACGGGCCTCTTATCTTCTCTTCAGTATAAATTTCTTGTTTCGCCCAGATGGCTACCCTACTCTTCTTCAGAGAACCACTTTTGTTGCCCAAGTTTTCTCTTTCCCCAAATGCCCTTCCTTTGTTCTTCCAAGTCACATCTCTTTTGAAAAGAGATTTCTTTGTTCTCTGTACTCTATAACATACATTATTTCTAGCATAATCTTGGCATTTAATTTAATGTAGTATAAATATTTTTAAGCTAGTTGATTCCTAGTGTGGAAGAATCTCAAGGCATCAGGACACAGAATTGTGTATATAGTATCCACTATGGATAGAAAAATGCATAAAAAAGGATTTGAGGAAAGGATTGTGATTGATTTCATTTATTATGTATATATGCCTATGCATTTGTGTGTGTGTGTGTGTGTGTGTGTGTGTGTGTGAGTATAATTTTCTGCAATGAGCATATATATTCAGAAGAAAAAAGGGGAGGAAAAAAAAACCCCTAAAAGACATATAAAGGAAAAAAGGAGTCTGTCCATACAAAATGTAATCTGTCCATACCAAATCTAATCACTAAGTCATGCTATTGTGTAAAATAGTCAGGGGTACGCAGTATATCTTTTAATAGTTAATGCAAAAATGAAATATTCTTTAGGAACATTTAAGAAAGCATAACATTGTTTCATGTAAGTGAAATTAGGAAATATAATTCCACACAGATTATTCTAGCTACTTTAAACTGCAAATGTTTTTCTATAAACTGTGTTGGGTAGTTGGGTAGAAAACAGATTATTTTAACGCCACATTGACTATTTGCAGAGAGGAGGGAAAGGAAGCCTGAAATCCCAGTCTCTGCCAGCCACTCTCTGCTGTGATGGGTGGGGCATGAGTGCCTTTGTCAAAGCATATTAATGAATCTTTCCATAGGTCAGGACAGCTATGGAAATGAGGAGGGTGTGGAAGACAGTAAATTCTCCTCACAGTGAAGTGAGAATATGGAGCTTCTGGAAGGGAGTCCAGAAAACAGACGCTGGGAGATGTGAGGAGACTCTGGAGTCGTACTGCTTTAATGGACAAGTATTTACGGAGTGCCTGATATGGGCTAGCACTGTTCTAGGTACTAGAGATCCATTGGTACACAAACAGATAAAAATCCCTGCCCTAGGGGAGTTTATATTCTAGTGGGCAGGAGGCTGAAATGTGAGTTTTGCTTTTTTTTGGCGGGGAGGGGGAGTGTTGTGTGCTAGTGGACTTCAAGAATAGGGATGTCTGCTCAGTATTGTTTTGTGCATTGCCACCATGTTGCCCCCAAATTTCCAGCAAAAGTGCACGTTTCCAGATGCCATGTGAATGAGATTTGGGGTTGTGTTTGGAGTTGAGACAACCAGGGAGAGGAGATGAGGCTGCAGTGCTGGCTGCTCAGCAGACACCTCCGTGAGTCTGCCGGGTCTCTGTGCCCATCTGCATCTGGAACTCCCACTGTGCCCCACACCCCCTGCTGTCGTGGTGCGCTGAGCACTCCAGGAGCCATAGCTGCATGGACCTTGTGTCCCCAAAGCAGGAGAGAGACAGCCCTTCTCCTCCTTTTGTGTTCTAATCTGTTGGAGAGTTACCAAAACCGCTGGCCCACGCACTGATGTTTTGCAGGGTTTACCAAAAATAGTTGTTTCAATTTTAATTTATGTCTCTCCCCCCCCCCCCCTTTATCGTCTCTGTTTAAACCCTTTCGGTGGCTTCCCACTACCCTCAAGATATGGGTCAATTACTTAAAACAAGATATAAGAGCTACCCAAGCCAATGCCCACCGACTCCCACTTTGGCTTTGCTGGAGTTGAGTCCCTCAAATTGATTCTTAAGGGGCTTTGCATGATTTAATCTCCCAGTCCCTTGCCTCTGACCCCTGCCTGGTTAAATCTCAATTTAATTATCTCTTCCTCAGAGAAGCTTCCTTTGACTTCCTTTGGTTCGACGTCCCTGTGAAATGCTCTTACAGAGCTCTGCAGCTCCTCACACACGGATCCCTCTCCTAGTAGCCTGCTGCTCAATGCCTAGTTTCTGTACTGGATTTTAAGTATCAGCCATTCACTGGCCAGCCTCATCTTGCTTGCCTCTGTATCCACAGAGCTCAGCTTCATGCAGAGTAGGGGCTTCACAGTGCAGACAGCAGTCCCTGGAGGCCCGGAGGCCCATTAGAGTGACAGACTTCAGGCTGTCTTCAGATTCTGCCTCCTTTCCCATGACCAAGAGGCTTTGTGCCTAGGCAAGCTTTCCTTGCCTGGGGTGGGTACACTCCCAGGAGACTGCTTCCTGCTTCAATGTCTGGCTTGTTTGTGCTCAGGATGGGACCATGGGTGCAATTCATATGTAAGCACTTGGCACAGAAAACACAGATGTCCCCAGTGGGATAAAAGTTAGTTAACCGTAGAGGACCGACAGGCATGCAAGACCGGCCAATAGCGCCCAGATATCGCCTGGAAGCCACGCTGACTATTCTCAGAGTGAGGAAAGACGATGTGTGCCTGTGAGAACTTTGGCCTTGGGACTTTGAGATTATCAGTGTGGGGGCAAATGACTTGTATTCTGGCCCTGAGTTGTGTACCCATATAGTTTCCTTCACCTACTACACGTCCCGCACTACACTACTCTGTTTGACACACTGTTCTGCTTCCTCTTTACAGATCTGACTTAGGGCATCCATGCTCTGCTTCTTCTCACACTTCATGATGCTTCTTTCTTTCATTTCTGAACTTCCTCTCCCTGGCCTGTCACATCAGCCTCTCCACCAGGGTCCAGTGACACAGCCCTGGCCCTGGCTTTTATTTTTATTTCCTATTTATTCAGTCACGTTCCTACAGAGAGCTTGTTGTCATTTTTATGTAGACTCTGGCCTTGACTCTTACCTGTTTTCCTACCAGAGGCTCCAGACTCCTTGGGGCTCTGAGAGGCAGAGTGGGGAAAAAACAAGCTGTGAGAAAAGCTACTCCAGCTGCACAGTGAAGGGCCCTTGTGTGTATGCCTAGAGAGTTCTCCACATCCATCTTTTTAGTTCTACCTACACCTTGGAAGCCACGCTGTGCTCCAGTTTTGAGGGCAATATGTGCTGACAGATAGAAAGACACATCTACATCAAATCCTTCCTTTTTACCACCCCATCAATTTTAACAAACTGGTGAATCTAGACCCTGGTTACCGGAGGGAAATTTGGGTGGGTCTGTTTTTATTGAACACTAACACCAAGTGTTGCAGCAATTTTCTTTTTATACACACTGCCAGGCCATGCACTGTATGTCAATTAAGCTTAGAAAAATTGAATTTGACTTGAGTTATTTTATCTTATACAGAGATATTTTCCTGGGGTCTTTAACCTATAAGAGAGAAAAAAAAAATGGGAAGTTACCCATTTCTTTCTCTTTTTTTTTGAAACAGCTTATGAAATCTAATTTGAATAACAACTTTAAGAAATTACACGCTATTTCTACTTGATGTTATACAAAAGCATTGCCTCTTCTCCTTGTTGGCCACCTCTGTTGTCATGGCAACGATTGCAATTTCACAGATGCAGCTATGCATTTGCTGAGCAGGAAAATAAGACCATTGTTTATGAGAATAATTACCTATGAACAAGTATCATTAACATAATACTCATTGTCAAATTTGTTAGAAAAAGGACAAAATGGAATTACTTCTATCACATGAGATCAGGAAATGTTAGAAGAAAAGTAGCATAAATATATGACGGTTGAGTATACAGAGCTTTCTTATACGGACTAATTCAGTATAAATATGAAAATACATAAACTTAGGGTCATTGAAATTATCCCTAGAAGGGACCTTAGAAATAATCTATAAATCTTAACTTGGTCTCATAAAAAAAAAAAAAAAGCACTGTTCCTTAGCAAGCTGCATATATAATTTCCTATGGGAAATCAATGAACACTGGAAATTTATGTTGGTATGAGGACAAATGCACAGTTAATATAAGTGGACATAAGGTTTCAAATTTACCTCCTTATTAATGAAATCAATGTATTTTCTCATAATATCTGAGAAGTTTCTGATTAGAGTACATGTTTTTATGGTAATGAGCCATTACATCTAGGGAGGTAATCTCAATTGTGCAAAGTAATTGAGTTTTAATCCAGTTTTTTCTTGCATATGTGCAATCACTAATTATTTCTCACTGAAAATGAAGGTGAAGTTGAGCCAAATTACTTTATTCTTGAAAGTATAAAGAATGACTCTGAGTTAAACAGCAGTTGCTGATAGCCCTCTAAATCCCTTATTCATCCTTAAAAATCATCTAATAAAATTTTCCTTTGGAATTACTTGGAAAAAAAAAAAAAAAAGGTCCAGGTAAGGGCCTTTTATTTTCAAGAGAACTTGGGATTTAGTGAAGTGCTAATGAATAGTTTGTGAACCAGTAGTAAGTCTGCCAACAGCTTTAATGTGTTAATAACCTCCCTGAAATCCTGGGGCATTTCTCTTCTCACAACGTGATTATTATCAGGCTGTACTTTCTTTCAGTGGCTTCCCCAAGGCTTAAGCTTTTCCTTCTCTAACATTTATAAGACATTTTCAACATACCACGTACTATTAGATTTGCCAGTTTCAGAAAAAGTAAATTATATTTTCCTGTCAATTGTTGTTGTGGATTCTATCAACTATGTCTTGGCATTATTTCTAAGAACAATTTTTTTAAAAATTTGAAATGTATAGATTTTCCTCATATTGATAAAAATGGGGACAAAATTGATATGTGGATTGTAGGATCAAATTCATAATTCCACATTGAATGAGGGGATCCAATTTTTAGATATAGAAATCAACAGAAAAATGTGGGCTTACAGACTTGCTATATTGTTTTGGATCAAAGGTTATACTTAAAAGGAATTAATTTAGTATGTGGAGCCATTAGCAATAACTGAAATTTCATTACAGAGAGTAAAGGAGGTGTGAGAGACAGGGATTTTGGACTCTGGTGCGACTACATAATGAAGGAGCTTACAGATATTTAATATTATGGCAATTTTGATACCAATTATTTAGTTGATGGGCAAATTAAAACCAACTCAATTTAGCATAAACTCTTAACAGGCCATCAATTTAAACAACCTGTGGCTCTGTATCAGTCATGAGCATGTCAATAATTATTTTGGTTAGCTTAGCACGCAATTCTGAAGGTTTTCAGCTGGAGAAAAGAAACAGTTGTGTATATCTGAGTGCATGAAAACCATGTCTGCATAAGAGGCAATAACATTTAATGGTTAAAAGAATGAACTTTGGAATCAGAGAGAGGGTATTAAACCCTCTGTCTAGCTTCGACTCCTACATGTTCTGAAACTTTACATAAGTTACACTCCTTATGACTCATAGTTTTGATGCTGAATAATAGAAATAATAATTTTTAACTCATAGGGTGGAGTATCGATGTGTTAAAAAGTACCTTGCATGTAATAGATACTAAGCAGTAGTAATGAATATTATTTTATTATTTTGAATGATATAGTTTTAATGAATCTTCATATGATGGAGGGAAAAATCATCACCCATTTTCATTTTAATAAGAATATACTTTTGTTCTAGGAAATAAATGCATAACTATAATTCAGATATTGAAAATTTTAAAATAGACTTTTGCATTACTATATAGAAGCTTATTGTAGCCCTTATAAAATATGTACATTATTTTCTTTATTGTATAACAAACCTTAACATGTCAATTATACACTTATGTGGACAATGGGCAATAAAGAATTTTGAGTTTTCTGCTAGGGATCTAGGTATGAGATCTGACAATTAAGTTCGCGAACTTGTTGCAACGATGTTTGTGGGGGCAGAACCCCAGAAAGAAGTTTCCAGGCTCTCCGCCTCACATAGAAAGGTGTTGGCTCAGGTAGTAAATGGCCAACTGTGATTGCATGGCCATCAGCTGTGGCTAGTTGGCCGTCAGCTGTAACCAGTGAGCCATTGGCCACTAATATAACTGCTGTGGCTACGCTAGCAGAAAGGAGAAGAGAGAAAGAATGGGGGCTAGCAAGAAGATGGCGGCTGGGCTGGCAAGCGTGGATGGCGGTTTGCGGACAGTGTGGATCCAGCCTCCAGTGAGAGTATAGTGCCGCCAGAGAGAATATAGTGGTATGACTCCCCTACCTATGGCTCCGTGGGTGTTCCTTTTTGGCCTCACCATATCCTGCGTTCTTGTTTGGGGAGCGGGAGCAGAGACCCCGCAAGCCGCCCAGCACGACAAATGGCGCAGCGAGCAGGGTCTCCCGCATGACAATGTTGCTAACCTTTTTTTTTTGATGTCAGAGGGATTATTCATTATGAATTTGTACCAACTGGACTGTTAACCAACTTTACTATTTGGAAGTGCTAAAAAGGCTGTGTGGAAAAGTTAGACAACCTGAACTTTTCACCAACAATTCTTGGTTCTTGCATCATGACAATGCACCAGCTCATACGGCACTGTCTGTGAGGGAGTTTTTAGCCAGTAAACAAATAACTGTATTGGAATACACTCCCTACTCACCTGATCTGGCCCTCAATGACTTTTTTCTTTACCCAAAGATAAAGGAAATATTGAAAAGAAGTCATTTTGATGATCAGGACATCAAGGGTAATATGATGACAACTCTGATGGCCATTCCAGAAAGAGTTCCAAAATTGCTTTGAAGGGTGGACTAGGGGCTGGCGTCAGTGCATAGCTTCCCAAGGGGAGTACTTCGAAGGTGACCATAGTGATAGTCAGCAATGAGGTATGTAGCATTTTTTCTAGGATGAGTTTGTGAACCTCATTGTCAGCCCTTATATATATTATATACAAATATATATAATATGTATAACAATTTTATTTGTTATGTAAATATATTTATTATATATTATATAATAAATACAAATATAACATATTTTTATTTATTATACATATATATAATATGTATATCTATATATCTACATATATGTTATTATTTTTATCGTAAGTCAAACACTTAAGAAAGATGACCCAGTTGCAGTATTGTGTCACTTTGAAGTAATTGTTGTGCTGGCTCCCAGATTATAATGCTCACGTCTGGATTGCATACTGTCCCACTACATGCAGTGGTATGCTTGTAAACTGGCTCTCAACAACAGCCTCTGTAACAAAAATGACAATAGTAACAGCGAAAGCTCAGACTTGTAGCATTGCCAATTTTCATGGCGTAAATACTTCCATCATGGCTGATTTCATCATTGTAATTGCTAAATATGTAATAATCAGCTCTTTAATAGGAGCCACCTTCTCACATTCCTGCACAAAAATTTGATTCTGCTTATCCTAGATATAGATTTCCTGAATACCACTCTCACTAGCCCATTCAAGCCTGCCAGTGAAAACTCGTTTTCCCCACCCTGTCTGGGGATGCAAGGCAGGCTTACTGTTTTATAATGTGTCTCAATTTGAGAATTAAATTTGATCCTCATTTCCAAATTTAAAATCAATGGAAGGAGTTAGCAATGTTTTCCTTATTGGAATGTTAAAGTAGCTATAAATGCTTGGGTACAAATTAAATGGACCCACATAAGAAAATAAGTCAGTTAATTACTTTTTTGGATCTTTTGTGTTCATGGACAGTCATGGAGATTCAAAAGGAAAAGATATGATGATATACAAAGGTTTTTCTTTAGGTATTTATATTTCTGAGAGGGGAGCAATTTATCTGCATACATAGACACTATACACACACACACCCACACCATATATATAATTCCATTATGTTCTGGATAATAATTGGATTAACTATAAAGACAACTTTACCAATCAGATATGTTTATAATTCTTAAATTTATAAATACTATTAAATAATTTGTGAATATATTTTATCATTTTTTTGGTTAAAGTATTATAATTGACGCTATTTTGGGGAGCAAATTAGCACTAAATTACAGATATCTGATGTAAAAGAATGTTCATTTTGGAAAGAGGTATAATTGAAATAATTGAACCTTTCATTATTGTTGAATTTTCCTTTTGTCTCTTTCTTTTTAGCAGTAATGATAGATTACAGAATTAATTTCTTTTATATTTTGTGGTTTGATTAAATGCCCTTAAATATTCTAGAGAGACAACTAAAAAAAAAAAAAAAAAAATCCAGTTTCTTTAAAGTCCTGGAATTGGCTTTCTGACGGGGCTTTCTTCCTAGGTTTCCTTGGTGGGAAAAGTAAGGGTATAGATTTGAGTTGCTGTTATAGAACAAAGATTACTCCATACTCTGTTGCACAGAATTAGGAATTATTTTAATTATCATTCACAAACCTGTATTGAACACCATGTTATGCAGAGCACTGGACAGGGAATTTGGGAATGGGTGCCATCAGCAGAGTTTGGGGCTTTATTCCCCCTGGAGAAATCTTGAGCTTGGTATAATAGACGAGCACACAGATTTATGACTGTTATATTGTAATCCCACCATTGTTGTTGGAGAACTTCCCTATATGTCAGAACTTCCTTACTCTGCTAGTTTTAGCTGTGCCAAGTTATGTTGAGAAACTGATTGGTGATTAATAGAATTTTTCAGAGAGTCTTTAGGAAGAAAACTCTTTGTCCAGGCATTTGTCCCGGGTACACATATGAAACAGAGGAAACCAGAACTGAGCTCATATGCCCAAAGATCCAATGTCTCACCTTTGTTATTTGCTTCCTGTTTCAACTTCCCTATCTCTGTTAATATGCAAAGAATCTTTAGCTTTAAAGAAGGAAGTTAGGAGTTAGAAATGTACAGCATCAGACAGACAGAACATCGTCAGGCGTTCAAGATGAATTCAGATTATACTTCCCTGGGAGAGAGCAGTTTCCATAACTGCTCGGTATGAACTGAAGAAATTAAACACTGCAAAAGAAGGAAAGAGAGAATCATTGATTTTGTGGAGCTCCTGTTAATAGCCATGATAAATAAGTTTCCTTTGTAAAAAGAGGCTCTGCTAAAGGAAAGAAAGACAGCAGCATGTCCAAAAATAGAGGTGAGAAGAATTCAAGAATAAAAAGAAAGCAAAGATTCTAGGGTATTTTAAATTTGATTTTTGTGAGTATGGATAACTGTAATTTTTACATGTACAGCTGTAGTTAAGTAACAGGAAGGTAAAACAGAGAAGAAACTGGAAATCTATTATTAAACCCTTTTCAAATAATAAGTTCTTTTCCCCTACAGCCTCATATTTTGGTCTATAGATTTTCATTCTTTTTGTGCCAAAAATTAGAGAGCAAAGCTATGTGTGGATTATAATGCAATATCCTGGCCCCCAACTTCAAACAGATGAATTTTAAAGTGAGATGAATTATTTTAACTAATACATCACAGAATTAAACTCAGATGTTGTAATTTACAAGGAAAAAATATTCCTGACATTCAGGCTTCTCTGCAAGGCCAAAGGAGCCAATGCAGGCCCACTCAGGTCATTTACTGAAATGTTTTCAAGTATTGATCCAGTCCAGAGAAGGGAACTAATATTTACTGAGTACTTACTAGATGCCAGTACTAATATTTCTGAACAACAACTCTATGAAGAAGGTTGTGAAATCATAGCTACAGGATGAAGGGATTAAATGTTTGGAGAAGTGAAGCAGTTTATGATGGACCACACAGCTAATAATGGCACATCATTGGGCTTCACTGCAAATGCTAGGGCTGCCCACTAGAGCTGCTGGCCTGCCAGCAGGTGTTCAGGTGTAAGTTAATGGGGTTGACTGTGCTCTTTTACACATATTAGTATTAGACTCTTGGAGGGAGGTATTTTTGTATTTTGAATGAGGAAACTCAAGCTAGGTATGATTATGTAACTCACTCTAAGCTCCAGTGACAGAGCTAGGTACATGGATTCATAGTCTCCATTTGTTGGCCGTTGCCATATTCATGAATCTACAGGTGCTTCTTAACAACACAGGTCATCAAGAGCTAAGATTACAAGGTTTTGTGCCCATGAAAATCTTAAGGTCAGTGGCTTCCTAAATTGGCTTTCTATCACCTCCATTCTCTCTCCTTTTCTTTCCTTCTCACAGCCCCCCAGGGATTTGACTAATGTAGCTTTCTTTTAAGGCAGCACTATGATTTATCTGTTACAAGAGCCACTATGGAGCTAAACACAAATTTTCTACATTTTTCCTTAATCTCCAAATGAACACGCAAACCTCTTTTAATATCTACAGAGTGTACTATTAGCATCTTAGAGATTAAAGGAAATACCAGTTAATTTTAAAATAGCAAACACTGAGGAAGCCATCAGGTTTAAGACATCATGAAAACTAGAAGCCTGGTTATGACTGGCCTTAGTCTCTGTAAGATGTTCATGGAGCTGTGTCTGTTATCCCTGAGCCCCCTCCTGTGAGTCCCTTTCTCAATAGTTCCCTAGAACTTTCCTTCCTCTCATTCTTTCATCATTTGTCAGTTTCCCTCACTGTGAGCCCCCTGCACTCAGTGTTACTCTTTGCTGCAGGTCTTATCCTAGGGGCCTATGAGTCCCCAGACTCTAGGAACTCCATTTGTATAAGCAGACAAGCACCATGTGGCATTAAACGATGACCAAATTTCAGCTAAGTCTTTCTGACTGGAACTCCAGTGGCTGATGATTTTTTTAGGGAGAATGAAGAAAAAAATGGTGATGCCATGGGAATGGAGATAATTACAATATCCACCTCCCCCTCCATCCATGGTTTCTCTTTACATACGTTTTTAGTTACCCATGGTCAACTGTAATCTGAAACATGAAACGGAAAATTCCCAAATGAACAATTTATGAGTTTTAAATTGATAAAGTAGCGTGATGAAATCTGGAGCCATCCTGCTCCATCCTGCCCATGAGGTGAATCATCCATGCTAATCATGCTACTTGTCCCTTAGTCACTTAACTTTCTCAGTTAGACACAGGCCACATTCACATAACTCGTACTACAGTATCTTGTTATAATTGTTCTATTTTATTAAGTTTTTGTTATTAATCTCTTGCCATGCCTAATTTAAAAATACACTTTGTCGTAGGCATGTATGTATAGGAAAAAAACAGTATATCTAGGATTCAATACAGTCTGTAGATTCAGGCATCACTGGGGTTCTTGGACTGTGTCCCCTGGGGATAAGGGGGTGGTGACTACCTATTTTCACCATCTCAGTCCCTCTGCCTAAAGCAGTGGCTGAAAACAGAGGCATGAAGTTGGGGTGAATGAAGGGTGGCTTCTGCAGGGACCAAATAAAACACTTAGAATTTCATGTAGAAGGAGAATTGGGCTTATGACAAATATTTCCCAGAAATGCGATGCCTTAGAATGGGGGAACTGGAAGAGGAAATCTCCCTATCTCTCTAGTCACTAAGTGTTATGAATACAGGGTTAAAAAAGTGATATTTTACAGGATTAATTTTCCTTTGTAATATTCAGGCTTAATGGTTACTAGTAGTATATTCTTGTTTAGAAGCCAGGTGGCAGTTGTGACCTCTTTGCCTCAAAATGTATAAACTTGACTTGAATTATTAATACCATGGCTTGTGGAAGCCACCACCCTTCTAAAATATCAGAGACTTCTCAGGCTTTACAGTATGGTCTGTCCTCTCACCAACTCTTCGTCTTAGTCTTTATCTCTCTTTTCCACTTTTATCATTGCTTTTTCTTTCCTTATTTCCTTTGGACAATTTCCTCTTTGCCCCAAATCTTTGCATTAGCATATAGTCAGGCTTTGCAGAGATTTTCACCCTATGACTTAAAGACTTTTTTCAACAAAAGTATATTCTGCTTAAGGGGATTTCTTGTACCAGCTGCTAGAACAATACTTTCTCCGTATTTTCATAAAAGCTGAATCACTATTTGAATCTCATCTTTAGGAACTACAGATGGGCATGGTCCAGTTTAACCTAAGGTTTGGTGTGATGGTTTTTTCCCATTATCTATCTGCCTGGTCTCACCCCTGCTCCATTCTTTGCCCTGCTGTACCCAGGACATGGAACTTCATGGACTACACTAACTGGGCTCTTTGCAACCTCTTTCCAATTGGTTCCAGCCAATAGGAAGCATCAGGCAGAAGATCAGAGTTCAGAAGGAAAAGGAGGTTAGGTAATTATTCTGTCTTACCTTTTTTTGCCATGCTGTGGTGTGTCAGTGACTGCATTCCTCTAAGGCTATATCTGCTAGCACAAGTCTCCTTCTCCTGAGCTATAGCTTTCCCCAGGCTCCAGTAACACCATTACCTTCCTAGTCCCTTCAGACCTGATGGAGGCTACTTCCTGGCTAGTTAACTACCCCTTTATAGTTCTCTAAAATTTCCCCATACCTCTGCATTAGTCATTCCATTAAACGCTCTTCAGCTAAACTTTTCTGAGTATATCAACTCTTCCCTTTTGGGCGCCTGACTGATACAGTGAAGTTTCTGAGACTGACAGCACTATTTGCTACTTCTGCAAAGACCAGAGAGCTTCCAGTTATGAAGGTGTCACCCCAGCTGCCAGCTCCAGAAGCATGTCATGCCATCCATGATGAGTAAGATGCTGAAGCTGGAGCTTCTTCCATAGCTGGAAGCTCCAGAACAACATTAGACATGGTTGTGGTCCACCCCAGCTAGGTGCAACCTCTGTTCCTATCTCTTTGTGTAGTTGAGATCTGAATTAAAGTCTTGCATTGGTGCATCTGATGGTGGGATTTAACTCACCTGTTATCACTTAAGCAGCAAGGGAGGCTGTAAAAGTTTTTCTTTGGATGTTTATATTTGGGGAAGGATTTATACATATATCCAAATGTGGTGAGGTGTCCAGAAACTATGGGACATGTGTGAATAACAGATTCCTGTTCTTGTTACTCTCTCATTCTTATCCTTTATCATATTCGTACAATGGACTCCACTTGTGTTTAACCTTAACTTTTCCCATTTCTGATTTCGCTTTATTTGGTCTTGTTGCTCATCCTTTAGTGCTTTCCTTTTGCTGTAGAAGAGTCTCAGAGTATCCTCCAGCAGCCACCATTGCAAAGCCCCTCTGCAGGCTATACTTACAGCACCACTATGGTTGAGGCTTGGCCTCTGCCCTCATTGAGGACTCAGGACTTTTCTTCCCAGGTCAAGGAAAGCTTGGATTCCTTGGTGTCAAGACCTAAATCCAAGGCCCAGGGAATATGTAGGGCAGTGGTTCTCAAAGTGTGGTTGGAGCACACCAGGGAATCCCTGAGATCGTCTCAGGAAGTCCGTAAGATTCTTCTTTTCTACCCAGATATCTCCACAAGTCTGTATTTTCTTCATCTACTTCATTGAAAATAATATATCATATCAGATTGAATGCAGAAGCTGATATGAGAATTCAGCTTCCTTCTGTGAAGCCAGACGTTAAAGAGCTTTGAAAAAAGCATACTATGTCATTCTCACAACTTTTTTTGAAAATGTAGCTAGTTCTGTATTTATTGCTTTTATAAATAAGTAAACATTTAATAATTTATTTATATAATATTAAATAATAAATTATATTCAATAAATAGATAATAATACTTAAATAAGTATTTAAAAATTTCTCAGGTTTACTTTCTAATACAGTAAATATTAATAGATAAGATCCACATAAATAAAATCTCTTTGGGGTCTTCAATTTTTAAGTTTAAAGGAATCTTAGAGACCAAACATTTGAGAATCTCTTATATAGAGTTCTATTTCTTTAGATTGACTGGGATATAAACCAGAGCACTCTGATAAGATAAAATAGGCCTTGCTATGACTATTACATTTTGGAAGTCCATCAGTAATTTAAAACCCAATTTCATTTTCATTGGTGGCCCATGTGGTCTAGTTTTTATCTCATTTATTAGTACTCCAAATCCTCAAAAGGTAAAATAATTAGTCAAGAATATCAGAAATCTCAAATTCCCCAATTAATCAAAGCAAATCTACCATTAAAAGTTGTCAGGGAAAATATGCCAGACCTTCATTTTAACTGTTTGATTGACCAATTTCTTTCAGTCCATGTAATGTTCATAATATTGCCTGCATCTCTATAAATTAGTCGCAAATCTCAGTTAAAATCTAAAATCTATTACATAGGCATAGCTTTAATTTACTTAATTTATCTCCTCTCTTGTTGAATAAAATGTAACTGCTATTCCAGTTGTTAACCAGTATCTTTACAAGTGAGTGATTCTTGACAAAATCCCAGAATATTTTATCAATAAAAAAGGAGATGCATATAGTATAAATTTAGATTAGTCCTTTATCCTTTGTTTATAAACTCTGCTGTAGAACAGGTATGATGTCCCTAAACTGTTTGCATGGATTAAATCGCGATGGCAGTGTCACTAACTTTACATCATGCGGCATTGTATACTCAGATAGTGATGGAGGAAGGGGAGGTTTTTCAATAATACACAGATTGATGCAAACAATATTGTAGTAGAGGCTACCAATTATGGCTGAGCAAATGGCTGCCAAGCAAGAGATTATAATAGCCTCTCTTGCAGTTATGCATACTCGTGGGACTAAGTTATCACATAAGGATTCCATAAGGCCACTTCAATGGTTTGAGCCCCTGAAAAACTGTGTAGCAGATTCCATCTCTCAATTACTACATAAAGAAGAAATAAACTTCTATCTTGGTTGAACCATTGTATTTTAATCTTACTTTGTTAAGCAGCTTGGACTTCACTCCAACTAATGTAAATTCAGAATAAAAATATATTAAAATTCAGAATAAAAATGATATTAAAATGTCTAAATACTACACTTGATTAAATTAATTTCATAAATGTTTAGTTTTTATCTATTAGTTGGGTTTAATAATTTAAAGTATTAGTAATTGCAAACATGTCCATTCCTGAGCTATACAGAAAGAGACATTTAGCTCTCTAGGTTCTAGCAAGACCCAAGTTCATTATAACCCCCTTAAATTGAATTTTATTCACTGTGGTTGTTTTGCAGGATTTTATTTATTTATTTATTTTTAAAATTAAAGTTTATTGGGGTGACAGTTGTTGTAAAGTTAAATAGATTTCAGGTGTACAATTCTGTAATACATCATATATATATCACATTGTGTGTTCACCACCCAGAGTCAGTTCTCTTTCCATCACCGTATATTTGATCCCCTTTACCCTCATCTATCCCCCTCCTTCTCCCTTACCCTCTGGTAACCACTAAACTATTGTCCGTGTCTGTGAGTTTTTGTTTCTTCATTTGTTTGTTCTGTTCTTTTGATGTTTTCAGTTTTATATACCACATATCAGTGAAATCATATGGTTCTCGACTTTTTCTGTCTGACTTATTTCGCGTATCATTATAATCTCAAGATCCATCCATGTTGTCACAAATGGTACTATTTCATCTTTTCTTATGGCAGAATAGTATTCCATTGTGTATATATACTCCAAATTCTTTATCCATTCATCTGTCAAAGGGCACTTTGGTTGTTTCCATGTCTTGGCCACTGTAAATGGAGCTGCAATGAACATTGGTGTACATATGTCTTTATGGATAAATGTTTTCAGATTTTTTGGGTAGATACCCAAGAGAAGGGATTACTGGGTCATATGGTAATTCTATTTGTAAGTTTTTGAGGAACCTCCACACTGCCTTCCATAATGGCTGCACCAGTCTGCATTCCCACTAACAGTGTATGAGGGTTCCTTTTTCTCCACAGCCTCTCCAACACTTGTTACTATTTGTCTTGTTGATGACAGCCATTCTGACTGGGGTGAGGTGATATCTCATTGTGGTTTTTATTTGCAGTTCTCTGATGATTGCTGATGTTGAGCATTGTTTCATGTCTATTGACCATTTGTATGTCCTCTTTGGAGAAATGTCGTTTCAGGTCCTCTGCCCATTTTTTAATTAGATTGTTTGTTTTTTTTGTTGTTGAGTTCTATGAGTTCCTTATATATTTTGGATATTAACCTCTTATTGGAGGTGTTGTTTGCAAAAACCTTCCATTCAATTGGTTGCCTCTTTATTTTGTCAATGGTTTCTTTTGCTGTGCAGAAGCTTTTTAGTTTGATATAGTTTCAGGCTTATTTTTACTCACCTCAGGAAGAAAACCTTAAGAGTGAAATTTTCATAAAACTTCCCTACACTTTCCTTACCCCAACACATACATGAAGATGGAATTGCTATTTTTCACCCCTCTCACTGGATATCTCAACATTTTAACCTGCAGGATGTACTTGGTATTCTCATGTCTGACACTCCCATGGACACACTTAACAGTGTCATTACCATATTGCTAATCATAAGCTCATCTATTTCTCTCCTTCTCATGAAAGCATATCAGAATGCAAGTGAGAATAATCTTATTATACCACTAATATCACATGTGCTCTAATTTATTACAAAACTAAAATATTTAAACTTTAATACTTCTAGTTATTATTGGCTCCAAACTGTTTTTTATGTTTTCCAGTAATTGAAGTAACCATCACGTTGTCAAATTCTGTGACTAAGAGTCCTAGACTAGGTAGAGTCTGGGACTTTAAAAATAGAGTCAAAGAATTCCCAATTAATTCAGTCTCAATATTAGCACAATCAATGTCGCATTGTTTTAGGTCTTAAAACTCATTGTAAATGAAAACATAATACAATGCCTGCCATAGTATATAATATATAATGTAAAATAAATTTATGTTTACACAGAAAAGTGGTTTTTTGTTTCAATCTCTTTCAAACAGTGATTGGTGGCATTTAAAATATGAATTATATATATGTATATATATGTATATATATATATAATATATGTATAAAATATGAAGCTTCAGGAAACAGTACTAGTGAAGGAATTCAAATGTTGAACAAGAGACTGTGTTCAATGAATATTTAAATCTGGATAGTCTATAATTTTTATAAGTTACTTCAGTTCTCTATGCTATCTGATTTAAAATGTCACTCAGTTACAAATGACATTATACTTTTAACCTCAAATAGAAATGAATTTGCATCTATCGTCTCTAAATAAAAGCCTGTATAGTACACTTTATAGGGTCGGGCTAGTCCAGATGAACCTCTCTTATTTTGTGCTCCCGTAGCACCTTATACTTTGTTTTCTAACACTTATCACAACTGTCATAACTTCTTCAAACCCTCCCTGTCCCCGTGCCTGATGCCCATGGGGCAGTGACTGTATTGGCTCATTCCTCTATTCCCCACAGTTAGCATAATGGCGAATTCCATTATGCTAACACAGCGAATTCCCGGGAAACAATTCATTGGAATAAATTTAATTGATCAGAATTAGGTCTTTAATAAGTACCTCTTGAATGATCGCGGTTCAGTTATCTGGGTGAGCTCATAATTTAATAAAAGTAACATATGATAAAGCTCAAATTCAAAACAGTAATTTCAGTTCTGCTCTGATGGAAGGTTTAGCTGTATTTTTTCCTTAACCTTTGAGGGACCGTGAACTTAGTCCTCATGTTCTGTTTCCTAACCGCCCCCGCCTCCCCATAGCCTGGTGCTAGTTGGAAAAACAAATCTAGATTTTTATTTCTGTGACTGATAAATTGGATATTTAGAACCATAGGATGTAGTTAAGTTCATCATTCAATTTTTCTGCATCTTAATTTCCCTTCTCTAAATTTAGGGAATTGTGTCACAGCTGTTTATCATTTATGGGGGGGAAATTGTTGTTGGCCACATGAGCTTTAACTGCTCAGTCTCTTTGGAGCTCCGTCTGGCAGGGGAAGGTGCTAAATATAGAATTCCTCTGGGTCTCTCCATTTTCAAATGTCTTAAGTTTAAAACACATAGTTACCACTCAGATATGCAGACATATAACTTTATTTCTCTGCAAGTAAACTCAACCTGTTTGTGAGCCCCATTTTGTGTGGTGTAGGTGATTAATCTTGCTCTTTTAAAATAATGGTCCTGGTTTTCTCAGTCCTGTCCAGATTATGTCGGTCTCTTCTGAGTAAATACTCAAGCTTTCAGGATTTCTGTTCCCCTTCTTCCCGTTTCTCCTCCCTGATGAATCTGCATGCCCAGTTGCCCTTGTTCGTCATCATCCATTTTGACTTAACTTCATAGCATTAGGGGAGGAGCCTCTGGTTCACTTGCTGTCCTGAAGCCCTGGCCGACCTCTGCTGAGGGATCTCATTTTGCTCGGCATGTGCATATGCACCTCCACCATTGCTGTACCTGCTGTCACCTGTGGTTCTGCAGCCTGAAGTTTGTTGTGTCAGTATTGAGAATGCACAGTAGTCCCTTCCCCACTGGCTTTCCCTTGTAGATCTGCCTGAGTGTTTGCTGTGAATCCCATTTGGCCCCCAACTAGGGAAGCTCACATCCTTTAGTGGGGGCCACCCACTCTGTGGTGACAGTCCTAGAGAACTGACCAGCTCACCAGGTTATTCTTTGAGTCACTTCTTGGAGGCTGAGAGAAATACAAGTATGTTTGTATTATTCTAGGCCCTCCCCCTGCCTACACCTGCTCTGCCACAGTTTCTCCTCTACTATGGCTTTCTCATGTCTGTTTGGGGCTTATGGGAAGACTGTCTCAGAAAAAAATGATACGTTATAAATGGAATGAAAGTGACATTGAGTACAGGAAACTGGATAAAACTGGTTGTAAGGGAGGCTAGGAAAATAAGGAATTTGGAAAATAAAGAAAATAGTGGAGTTTGGCTTGCTAATGGGATGGTGAGAGCGAACATGCTGTCTCTGACATCTAGTTGTTGTTTTTCTTGTTTTGTGTTATCTGTGGAAACCTCTTCTGTTATTATGTTGGTTTACATTTCATTTATTTATTAAATAAATATTTATTGTAACCCTATCATGTGCCAGACCAAAATCTCCCATATTTCCACATTTTTAACTTGTTTTAATGTGAGTTTTAAAAATAATGTAAAATTGATCATATAGCAAATGACTTCCCCTGCTATGCATTGGTTTGTAATTTAATCTGATCCCAAGAATTGGATTTTCATATCCCTCCCCCCACCCCTGTCATATAGCTGCCAACTTAACTGTAATAAAACTGGAATGTAACTGGAAATTCGGTGGAAAGAGATGGATCCAAAATATGTCCAGTTATAGAAGACATCAAAAAAGTGCTATCTTAATATTATGGAGCTAGTTTTCGGTAGGATTTGTTACTAATAAAGGAAGAATAGATGATTAAGGTTTGCCAATATCAGCATTGCTTCATACACAGTCTTAACATTTCCCTTCCAAATAGTTTGAGTTTTCTAAGGGGAAATGGCCCTTTTACCACCATTTTCTAGGTAAGGGCCTCCAAACTCAAGGTATAGTGTGTATGCTACGGACAGTTGAGAGGAGGTTGAAGACCTTCAATTAAATAAAAATTTTTAAAAATGTTTTCTACTTGTGATATAAAGAATGATCTTGACAGTGAGTTGAAAAGAAATCTGAACTTTGTGTTTAAGCAAAAATATAGGTAGGGTTATTTTAGAGATATCTGGAAAATCTTATTTAAATTATAGTAAGGAGGGGCAAAGATAATACCAAATACTTTATTTTACATAATATCAGAGCTACTAAAATATTCTAAAAGAGTTTATTCACCATTTAGTTAATAACCACATATAAAAATGTGAGCAGCAAGGAAATCTAAAGTAATTGTTTTTTGTCCTCAAAATTCTAAAAGTAGATTTTGATATTTTGATATAGAAGATTACATAAACATGCTTGAATTAGACGCATTTAACATATTAATGGGCTATTCAATCTAAAACTGCTCTAAACATTTACAGGCATTCCTTGGGAATATTGTGGGTTTGGTTCTAGAGCATCAAAATAAAGCTAGTCACATGAAGTCTTCTGTTTCCCAGTGCATGTAATTATGTTTTAACTATAGTTGTCATAAAGTGTGCAATAGGATTATCTCTAAAAAACAATGTACAAACCTAAATTAAAGAATACTTGATTGTTAAAATATGCTAACCATCATCTGTCTCAGCAGGTCATAATCTTTTTGCTGGTGGAGGGTCTTGCCCTGATGTTGATGGTTGCTGATTGACCAGGGTGATGGTTACTGAAGGTTGGGGTAGCTGTGGCAAATTCTTTAAATAAGACAGCAGTAAAATTTGCTGCATTAATTGACTCTTCCTTTGATGAATTGGTTCTCTGTGGCATGCAATTCTGTTTGATAGCATTTTACCCACCGTAGAACGTCTTTCAAAATTGGAGTCTATTCTCTCAAACCCTACTGCTGCTTTATCAACTAAGTTTATAAAATATTCTAAATCCTTTGTTGTTATTTCAATAATCCTCATAGCTTCTTTACCAGAAATAGATTCCATCTCAAGGAAACACTTCCTTTGCTCATCTATAAGAAACAACTCCTCATCCATTAAAGTTTTATCATGAGATTGCAGCAATTCAGTCTTCAGTGTCCACTTCTAATTCTAATTCTCTTGCTATTCTTACCACATCTGCAGTTCCTTCCTCCACTGAAGTCTTGAACGCCTCAAAGTCATCCCTGAGGGTTGGAATCAACTTTCTTCAAACTCCTGCTAATGTTGATATTTTGACCTCTTTCCATGAACGATGAATGTTTTCAATGGCATCCAGAATGGTGAATCTCTTCCAGAAGGTTTTCAATTTGCTTGACTCTGGGCTGCCACAAAATTTCAATTTGTAAAAAAAAAATAATATTGGCGAAGTGCAATAAAGTGAAGTTCAATGAAACAAGGTATGTCTGTATAATAAATATCTCATAGAGTGCAGTATAGGTATAAGACAATAATAAATTTTTCTATCCCACTACCTCAGGTGGAAACTTTCTTGCCTCTAATAATTTAAACATTGTTTTTAAATGACAAAGTTACAACAAAACTTTATAGGAGACATATAGTAGGAAAAAAGAGGATTCTCATTGTTATGAAAGGATAATAGAATGAAACCTATTAAAATAAAGTATAATATAAAATAGAATGAAACTGAGGACAAGAAGAGGAGACTAATTTCAAAGAGCAGAGAGTCCTATATTTCATTCATCTCTTTTTAAAAAAAATTGCTAATTTTACAGAAACAGAAACTTTTCCCTTTAGTGTCTTCTCTCTGGCTCTTAAGACTTCAATCAGTGAAGCTCACTCAACATTACAGTAGTTTTTTGGAATGTGGTCATAGTTAATGGCATTTTAGATAACACTGGATTAATTTTCAGCTGGTTTACATTCTATATTAGGGGTTAAAGTATGTATATGTCAATTACTCAGATGCAAATGAGTGGAAAATTCAAAAAGTTTAGATGAAGACTCTGCTTAGGTGTTAATCTTTCTAAGCCCCTAGATGTCACTCATGTAAAACTCTGTTGCTAGTTAGGAATAGCTTTAGGAAGGTTTAAACAATTTAATGTTTACTATAGACCATGCCAATTAGTTATACTACTCTAGCATCCATTATACCAGGGGTGCCAAAAAAAAGGTACACATTTTAAGAGATGTTACCTATGTTACTTTTCAAAGTTGAATTGAATTATGGTAGCAATGTGTAGTATGATATTCGCTCAAAAGATGGCATTAATCAAATGAATGCTAGCATCATTCATTGTATTACAATTTTAATACAGTTTTTTCCTTTCTTAAAATGTGTATACATTTTTTTGGCACCCTCTGTATATGCTGATTTAATTTCTAATCAGGAGACCTTGATAATAGGATCATCACAAAAAGCCACATATTATTTTTCATTTAAGAAGTGAAATCCTATTGCACTATTATTTAGGATTTAAACCTTAGAAAGGATTTGTGGCAGCTTGAGAGATTAACCATAGTGCAAAATATTATCATTTATTCTGTCATATGTCTCCAAACATGGCTGTGTTCACTATTTCTTAGTTTTGTTGCTGGGTTTCATTATACTATACTGTCATCTGGCTTGCCTTTTGCACATGGTGTGTCTTTGCAGGAGGAATACCTATTGCTGGAGAATTTACACACACACACACACTCTCACACTCTTGACCCCCCCTCCTTTACTAAGATGTATTTGGCATGTACCATTATTTAAGTTTAAGATGCATAACTTGATGATTTGATGTATGTATATATTGTAAAATGCTTACCACAGTAAGGTTAATTAACACATCTATACATGTGTGTGTTTGGTTGTGCATGTGTGTGTTTGTGTGGTGGGAACTTTTAAAATTTATTCTCTTAGCAACTTGCAAGTGTACGATAAAGTATTTTTAACTGTGGTCATCGTACTGTACGTTAGATTCCCAGAACTTACTTATCTTATAACTGGAAGTTTGTACCCTCTGATCACCTTCACCCATTTCTTTCACCTCCCAACTTTGGACCATCAATCTACTCTCTGTTTCTATGAGTTCAGTTTTTAGATTCTAGATATAAGTGAGATTCTATAGTATTTATCTTTCTCTGGATGACTTATTTCACTTAGCTCTCCAGGTTTATCCATATTGTCACAAATGGCAGGATTCCTTCCTTTTTATGGCTGAGTATTATTCCACTGTGTGTGTGTGTGTGTGTGTGTGTGTGTGTGTGTGTGTGTGTGTGTGTGTGTATTGCATCTTCTTTACCCATTTATCTGTTAATGGACACTTAGGTGGTTTTCATGTCGTGGTTATTGTAAATAGTACTGCAGTGAACATGGGAGTGCCGATATTTCTTCAAGATACTTATTTCAGTTTCTTTGGAGATATACCCAGAGGTGGGAGTGCTTGATCGTATGATAGTTCTATTTTCAATTTTTGAGAAACCTGCATACTCTTTTCCATAGTGGCTGTACCAATTTACACTCCTACCAGCAGTGCATGAAAGTTCCCTTTTCTCCATATCCTTGCCAACACGTATTTTTTATCGTTTTGATGATAGCCATTCTAACAAGTGTGAGGTGATTCCTCATTTTGGGTTTCATTTGCATTTTCCTGATGTTTAGTTTCATTGAGCACCTTTATATGTACCTGTTGACCTTTGTATGTCTTTGGAAAAATGTCTATTCAGGTCCTTTGCCTCTTTTTAAATCATATTATTTGTGTTTTTACTATTAAGTTGTATGTGTTCCTTATATATTTTGAATATTAACACCTAGATATATGATTTGCAAATATTTTTTACATTTTCTGTAGGCTGCCCTTTCATTTTGTTGATTGTTTCTATTGCTGTGCAGAAGTTTTTACTTTAATGTAGTCCCGATTGTTTATTTTTCTTGCCTGTGCTTTTGGTGTCAAATCAAAAAAATCATTGCCAAGACCAATGTCAAGATTTTCCCCTAAGTTTTCTTCTAGGAGTTTTATTGTTTCAGGTCTTACATTTAAGTTTTTAATCCAGTTTGAGTTAATTTTTGTGAGTGATATAAGATAGGGGTTCGGTTTTATTCTTTGGCATGTATCTATCCAGTTTTCCCAGCACCATTTATTGAATAAACTGTCCTTTCCCCACTGAGTATTCTTGGCTCACTTGTCAAATATTAGGTGACTGTGTTTATGTGTGGATTTCTTTCTGGGCCCTAGATTCTGGTCCATTTTTCTATGTATGTGTTTTTATGCCAATATCATAATGTTTTTGTAAACCTACAAGTATTTTATTGCTTGTAATTTAAATTAATGTGTATGGTATGTAGATCTGTTTTTAAACACGATAGTGGAATAACACAAATTTTACAAGTTAATGTAACTCAGTACTTCCAATTTATAGCTTAGTCTCAGTTTTCTTATCTCATTCATTTTCTTCCCAGCATTCCCCAACTCCAACGTGTCCAATTTCAAATGATTTTTTTGTTTTTGTTTTGGCTAGGGCTTTGGATTGAAAGTGAGGCAAATTGCTATGACTTTCAAATGCTGTTGGTGATGATTAATTTTATATATTTTTATTTGACTGGGCTACAGAGCTCTGGTATTTGGTGAAATTATTTTGTGAAGAGTTTTTTTTTTTTTTTTTTTTTTTTTTTTACCTGAGATTAACTTTTAAATCTGTGAATTTTGAGTAAAGCAGATTGTCCTCCTTTATGTGGGTGGGCCTTATACAGTCACTTTAATAGAACAAAGACCTGCCTACCCTGAGCACAAAGCATTTTTTCTAATAGACTGTCTTTTGATTTAAATTGTAGCTCTTCCTTGAGTCTCCAGCCTGCTGGCCTATTCTATCAGATTTTGGACTTGCCAAGCTTCCACAATGTGTGATTCCTTAAAAGAAATCTTTCTGTATATGTACATACCCTTTTGGTTCTGTTTCTCTGCAGAACCCTAACACACCTCCGCTAACCAGTTTAAGTTTCTATTGAGTTTTATATCAAATCACCCTCACCACATGATTCTGAAAAGGGGGTACACAGAGTAGGGAGTACCGTACTCTTTTGATTACTATAGTTTTATAGTATTGTTTCAGATCAGGAAGTATGATGCCTCCCGCTTTGTTCTTCTTTCTCAAGATTACTTGGCTAATTGTGCTCTTTGGTGGTTCCATGAAAATTTTAGGATTGTTTTTCTATTTCTGTGAAAAATGCCATTGGAATTTTGATAACAATTGCATTGAGTCTATAAATGGTTTGGGGTAATAGGAACATTTTCACAATATTACTTTTTTTTAATCTGTGAAAATGGATTATCTTTCCATTTGTTTTCTTCAGTTTCTTTCATGAATGTCTTAATAATTTTCAGCACACACACACACACATATTTTAATTAAGTGAAACTAACTGAAATGGACAGGGATCAAGCTTACCTCAGGAGACATTCTGTGGAAGGAGATGGATCCAAATTATATACAGATATAAAGAAAGTGAAGAAAGAGCTCTTAATATTTATGGGGCTTACATATCGTTTTACAAAGGACCTTATAAGATTAAACCTAGATTGATTCAATAAAGTGAGATGTAATAAGGCTGTTATTTTGAGGACTAATAAATAGAATAAGTTGAAAAATAAGCTGAAGATTTAACAGAGGGTCTTAAAGAGTTAGAATAGTTTTACTGAACCCTATGTTTATCTTTATTCCTCTTTCAATTTGGATTTCAGAATCTAGCTTTTATTGACTACAAGTTTCTGGAAAGTTAATATTGGCATTACCATCCACTAATGGCCCACTTAAGGAGTTATAAAGTCCCCTTTTACCCTAAAATATTCCCCTGTGCATCCTATGCCTAAAAAACAAAGCATTTTTCCTAAAACTTCCCAACATTAATCCATTTGTAATTTAAAGCGACATAGACTACTGTTGAGCTCATTCAGTCTAACATCACAGTAATAATGCCTGTAAATGATGGAATTGGCTCTGTTCTAGATAAACGTCTGATTTTATTATATTATCTTTAGAGTTCCAAGGGACTGTTTTGCAGAACAGGTCCTTTTTGGTGGTGAGGGTAGGTTTTGTTTTGATGCCCAGGCGGTAACATGAAGGAACAAAGACCCTCCAAGAGGGTGGGAGACCAGGAAACTTTGGCGGTGTTAGTTAGGAAGCCTTTTTATTTATTTATTTATTTATTTATTTATTTATTTATTTATTTATTTATTTATTTATTTATTTTATTTTTGAGGGGTTGGGAAGATAACTCTTTGAAGTTGGAAGAATACTTAGGATTTAATATGATCATTAGATGGAGGAATTTCCTGGCTGAGGGAAGAGAGTTGCAAAAAGTGAGGAGCTGTAAATCTGCTTTTGTATGTATTGCCTGAAGTATTGAATTGATAGAGTGGAGACCAATTTATTCATAACAGTTGAAAGACCCAAAAGCAAAATTTCTTCAGATTACATTTTATATGATATTAGATAATGGTATATTTTATTATTTCTCAAAACTTTATTATGAGACTCACTATATGGCAAATAGCTAGCTGGGTGATAGAGGGAGAGAAAAGGAAGAGGTATACTCAACTCATGCACTATCAGATTAACTATGATTCTGTTGAGAAAATGGAAACAGAAGGGAAATTTCCATTTACAAAAAAATATTATAAGGTGAACTGGATTACTAAAGGAAACTATACGGGTCATACTCATAGGGCCAGGTCAAGTGATTTGAGGCAATTCTTGGAGGGGTCACAAAAGCAGAAGAGAAGTGTTAGGACTGAGTTAAATCACAAATGTTTGTTCTTAAGGAAACTATCTTGTATCCTTAAATTATTTGGACAATTTGCCATTGGTAAGAATTCAAAATTCATCAAAATTTCTGGAAGGTTTCTTCATTTTACAGGGCATGGCAGCATATCACTCTTTTATAATTCTGATTTCCATGGGGATAA
This sequence comes from Rhinolophus sinicus, assembly GCF_036562045.2. Lineage (NCBI taxonomy): Eukaryota > Metazoa > Chordata > Mammalia > Chiroptera > Rhinolophidae > Rhinolophus > Rhinolophus sinicus. The sequence goes on from NC_133755.1 coordinate 113,712,242, forward strand.
AGCTGGGCTATTGCCATAACATGAGGCAGGTAGTAGAGTATGTCTCCTGTGAGACGTTCATGCTGAAATGAGAGGAGCTAAACACAGATCAGATAAAGGGTGTAGGTAGTTCACCAATGAAAACTTGGAGAAGTTCAAGAGGAAAGAAAACCTATTCACTGAATCTTCAAATCTGAATCAGCATGATTGTGAGAATCTGAGGCCAAGAGACAATTTAGGTCAGGTGGAGGAGGAGGGAGCCAGGTGAGGGAAACTTGTGTGCATGCATATTCCTCTCAGATAAGTTGGAGTATTGTGGGTGGTGCAATCTCAGTTGAGGGCCCTCAGAGGACTTTCTTGGAGGGATGGTAATTATGGATACAAATAAAGTCAAGCCTATTTCACAATTTCTAAAAAAAACCCTCAACTTATGACAAATAGGTAACATTTGCCAAGAAGCATTCCACTCCAGGTTAACTTTTGCACAGACATTTTTGGTATTCCATCTGTATATTTTTGCTAAATTCTCTAATTTGTGAATTTGTACTTGCCTTGGAGTTTCTACTCTTATCTCAGTATTCTTTTCTAATATGTCAACTTGGCCTCAACACTGGATATATCACAGCCATTTCTATAAATTTTTCTTTTTCTTTCCAAATATTACAAAGTTTAGCCTCCTTGACACTTCTCTTTGGCACTTCTCACCAGAGTTCTTACAGTTTACCTTTAATCTGCTCCAACAGATAGGACCTACAATATATTAAATTTTGGAAAAATGTAAAATCTACAAGATATAAAATGCCTTAGTTAAGTGGTAATTTATATCTTGAGTTTTAATTCTATTTCATTTCATTTAATATTACTTTTTTCCCCAAAAGACTTAAGAAGTACAATAGAGAAACATGATCAATCTCTGCACGTATTTATTTTTCTTGTAAGTCAAAGGTTTGGATTTGGAAGTGGTATGTTCACAACCCTCTAAAATCTGACCAGTACTAGGACTGTGAAGTAGTTGGGAGGAAGAGTTAAAATTTGGTGAAACTTTGTATTTATTTGCCTCATTTCCCCTGACTTTCAAAAGATAAAGATTTCCAGTGGAAGAAATAAATGAATGACAAATAGCTCAAGATGTTCAGAAATATTATCAGCACCTACACTTGCTATAAATTAAACTGTAATAGTCTCAAACCTACTTTTTTGTCTTTAGTGATGCATGTATATATGCCTTGGTGACATCCTTAATAGGAACAATTGGTTTTTCTGTTCTGATACTTGTTGCATTTTCAGCAAACTAGAGACTAAATTGTATACAAATACATCATTGAAAGATGAAAACTCAATCTCACTGTAAGGTGTGTCCTCCATAATAAATAGAACAAAATTGTCATCTACCCTAATAAAACAATATTATGAAAAATTTGAAGATCTATGAGGATGGCATTATTAACTCTTACGTCTACCTCCACCTTTTGTTGGTTGTGTGATTAATTGCTTTTTCCTACAATGGTTTGAAGGTTTTCCCTACTTTCTAGTTTATCCTTTTATCTTCAGCTTACAGTTGATAGGTGGGAACTGGACACATATTCATGAAACAACTAGATAGTAGCAAACGGCCAAAAGGAGGGAGTGATGCAAACAAGTACTTCCAATGGTGGTAAATGGCATCGGTTTGGAATAGCTAGAGAGGTCTTCAAAGAGGGCAAATATCTTTATTGTGGCCTTTAAGATTGGGTAGGCTTTGAACAGGTAGATAGAAAGAATTGCATGTGGGGTTGGGGAGGGAATGGACATGAGTATTTACCAGCATGGATGCTATTGGAGTATTAGGAGATGACCTAATGGGAATGGAGAAGTGAAGCGATATTGTGCTGAACCTTATAAGGCTGCCTAAGCCAAATGGACTTCTTCTTATGGTCAATAATAATACACAGGAAGTTTTGAACAGCAGAATGACAAAGCAAAAGCATTATTTTAGGGAGATAAATTTTGAGCTTATAATAATTGTCTTAACTTTTCTATTCCAGTTGCTTATAAATACATGAAGCTGGGGAGAAGGAGTGGGTTGCAAGGAGACTTAATCCTTACTCAAAGAGATACTCTTTTAAGAGAGGAAGTTTCAATATGAGGTTAACTACTTAGGGAATTTAAGGCTGGAGAAATAAGACTGAAGTGTAGCATTACAGAGAAAGTGGATTGGCTCGGTAGGATGTATGAACCCTGCCTCGCGCTCCTTCTACTCTGGTAGGTTTGGTTCAATTGTGTCTGTAGCACCCTGCAATCTTCCCACTGTCCCTAAACTCTGTCCCTTAAAACTTAGAGAATCTTAAGCAGTTACTTAACAGATCTATCATTACCAAGGCCTTTATGCCTCATATCTGTAGTTTGGCATTTCTACGTGAAAGACAAAAAAATGTAAGCTACAAAGAATGTTTAATTCTGGAGTTAATAATAAAGGTGGACACTTTTTCTTCTGAAAAGCTAAAACCAACTTACAATGTTCTTTGCCTAAATAGTAATGATAAAGCAATATAGTGTTTTTAAATATATTGTCTCATTTGATTCCCAGCATGGCCATCCGAGTCAGGCAGGGCAGATGTTAGTGTTGCTAGGAAAGAACGGAGAGTCAGAGTGGTTGTTTGGTTAAAGAACTGTAGAGAGGAGTGGAACAAGGTCTCATGATTCCTAATTTTATGTGCCTCAGATGCTGCTACAAGTGGTCTATTAGCTATAAGTTACATTTGGTTCTGTCAGTTTGTGTTGTGCTTATGCTTTCCTTCATCATAAAACATCAATATCATATGATTAACCTCTATGTAATAATTCTCTATAGATAGAGCTCAATATTACAGCTATTGTTGGAATGAAATAATCTTTGAAAGGGAACCCAAAAGAGTTTTTTGAAGCAAGTAACTATTTTCAGGAAATGGAAAGAACAGGCTTTTCTGGGAACCTGCCATAGAGACATAGACATCAGAAAGACTTCAGAATAAGGAGTGCTACAATCATGAACCATTTGAGGAGTCAAAACCAATTTTAGAAATCATTTTTACCTAAGATTAAAGAATGACACAAGATTGCAGTATAAGAAGCATTTTGCAAAGGTCTTGTCCATTTTTTGATGTTTTACTTGGCTCATAGAGAAACTGTTTGTTTCATCTTATGGCTGACCTCACATCTAACAAACCAGGAGTTTGTCTAAAGTAGTACGATTTAAGGGCTGTACTCCCCAGAATTGGAACATATGTACATATAAACATGCACAGACATATATGCACTTAATTTCTGGCTTCTTGGCTCTCCTATCTATCTTCTATCTTTTTATCATCATATATATCTTTTGTACCTATTCTACCATAATTCATAAAAGCCACTACTAAAGAGTTGTCATTTTAGTTTTAAAAGTTACACACACACACACACACACACACACACACGTATATATATGTATATATACAGAGGGTGCCTAAAAAATGTATATACATTTTAATGAAGAAAAAAAACTACTAAAATTGTAACCTTCAATACATACCAACAACAAAAGATGAATACAAGTCATGTGTACACATTTTTTTGGCACCCCTGATATATCTATCTATCTATCTATTCAAAATATAAATGGAATAGCTCTCTTACATTTGTGACAATTGCTATAATCAGAAGACAGTTAAGTCATGCTAAAGGAGCCATGTTTGAAAAGATGTGGACAGAGATATTTATGGAAGTTAGTGAGGGTTATGATAGATGAGTGTGTATGTGAGATTATCTGCGCAACTAGCAAATAGCATGAAAGCCCTATGGAAGAAAAAGGGCAGGGACAGGGTTGGATCAAAGGGAAAGTTTAATTTCATCTTTTCATTAATGATTCTAATGTCTTCTGCAATTATAGTCCCAACAGTGAATCCTTTCTTTCAGTATTAAGATTTTGGCCATTATTGATACCCAGTGCTTTTTGGCGTAGTCCCGTATTCAATAACTAGATATTTGATTAACTTCAACTAAACAGTCATATATACAGTATGTGTCATCCTTTGTGTTTGTGATGGATCTGTAAATATAAACAAGATTTATCTGGCATGAGAACTTAGCCACTATTACTCTACGTGGAGGTTGTTTGATATAAGACAAATATTAAGAGAGGTGTATTTGATTGGAAAATAGGGAATGCCTTATTGATTCTCTATTCTCAAATGGCCATAAGAGTTGAGGAAAGATGTTGCCATATGAAAGAAAAGGAGATTTGGAGAGAAAGAAATTAAGGTTTTCACCTTCCTTTCCCGGATGATTATAGCTGATCCTTAAGTGATCCATAGGTTTTAGAGTGTGTCTGCTGACACCAATAAATGCAATTTCTGTAGGAATATTGAGAGAAATACATATTTTTATTTCATACTTTTGGCTTCTTGAGCTGAAACCTAGCAGAACTTCTTGCCTCTAATATTGCTCAGTTTCACCTTAATATTACCTAAGTCCTATTTTAGCTCAGTTTTCTTCAAAGTTATACAGTCATTAGTCAATCAAAGTGCACTTGCTTTTTAGTTTTATACAGAGGCACAGGGAGCTAGATGTTTTTCAGAGAAATATCATTTCCCCGGTGAAGTGAATGTGACCTGAAGAGTCAGGTTTTGCTAAGGAGAGATTTTCGGAGGCCTCATAAAAAAACTGCCTTATATTTGTATATTGCTTCACAGTTTTCACAAAATGATTGTCTTACTTTTTACTTGTATCAAGCTATCATCTGAGAGAATTGTTATCTCTGTTTTACACCTGAGGAAACTGAAATTCGAAGAGGATATGTGACATACTGAATCACTGAGCTGAAAAGTGGCAGCACTGGGATTCAAATTGCGTCTTCTCACTCTATGTCCAGTGTTTTCTTTAGAGACCTTTTCTGGATAACCCACCATTGCTTGTCAAAGAGTGTTAGGTAAAATCTTTCTTTTCAGGTCAACATGCTACATGCAATGTGTATGCTTTACCCATATTAGGAAGTAACAAAAATTGCTTTAAAATTACTTTAGAATTAAGAATTGGGGTAAAAGAAAGACTTTTATGTTGGTTATGGAGGCATAGTAAGTTTTTTCCATGTCCTACTAGATCATACCAGCTCTACTAAGAAAGCAGATCCGTACACACCGGTGCTAAGCTCATGACTACAGCTAGGAATGTGAGGACCAAAACATGGCTGGTGGAGCTGACTGTCCCTGACTGAGCTGACTGAGAGAATTAGCTTGTGAATATGAGAAAATGATCTGCAGGGATGATCAATTAGTTCATTCACCTCTCTCTGGTTTAGTCTAATATCATGCAGAAAAGGAGAATATTTTGGTTTGGGTGATTTATTTTCTTGTCGAATTTGCTGGAGTTTCACACTGTTTAAAATGTATTTACGGTGAGCACAAAATGTGATATATATAAATGATGTACTACTATGGAATTGTACACGTGAAACCTTTGTAATTTTACTAATCATTGTCACCCCAATAAGTTTCATTTAAAAAATAATAAAATGCATTGAAATATTAGTATAGTATCTGATACTGACTTGGATGGAATTAGGCAACATTCTGTAGAATTATTAATTTACATATTTTAATGGAATTTTAACTCATAAAAATTATTAATGACTTTAACTATCAATGATTTTACCTCTAAATTCATAGATTAAATCAAAATATTACTACTGATCAAATAAGTAATATGTTGTTAATAGATAATTACCTTTTGTGAGCACATTCCTACATATCGATTAAGGTTTTATTTTCATTAGAAAACTAAGAAAAGGATGCATTTCAGATTGTCTATGTGGTTGAATTATTACCCTTCCATCTAGATGAAGACACAAAGGAAAGCTATGCATTTGACTGAATGATGAGATGCCAGTCCTCTTGCAGATAAAGAATAATTAAATGTGTTGATGGAAATTTTTTCATTGAAAGCTATTTCTTGTCCTTCAAAAAATGAGACATGGGGATCATTGTGTGTGTGTGTGTGGGGGGGGTTGTTAGTATTTGAATTCGGCTGAGATTGACAAAGATTTTCTCCTTGACCAAATTTTACTCAGGCTTTTCGCACTCTCTTCTCAATTAGGTCCTGACTTTTGCGATTCATTGTTTGTTTCTGCTTTGTGCAATATTAGCAAGATTCCTGCTAATTCATTTTATCCGGTATCTCCACCCTTCATATCTGATCATCCTCAATATCTGATCAGTTTCCTTGTTCTCCGCCATCCCCAGGTGGTATCTTGATATCTGATCACCATGGCTTCCCTTCAGCAAGAATCCTGTTAGGTCAGTTTAGCCAGAATCTTCCTATACCCCTGATGTTTCCTTACTAAAAGGAAACATTTTCATCCACTGATCTTTCACTCTGCTTCTTGACTATCAATTCCCAGTTCTTGTTGTAGTCAGAGTTGAGCCCAATCTCTCTTGCCTACTGCAAACCCCATTGCCATGTTTCTTACACCAACTATGCTGGTCTCCCTGAATAAAGTCTATCTTACTGTTCTTTAACAAGTGTCATGAATATTTTTTCTTTAACAAATAAAAATATTTTATCATTAACCAGAGGCCAAACAGTAACTTTTGCTGTTTCATATATTGGTAGTAAACTTTATATCATTGATTTCACTCAAAAGTAGAAACTGAATCAAGAAGGCTGGGGCTTTTTGGTGAGGTTGGTAAACAATGTGGTATCTAAGTACAGGTTAGTTAATGGGGAGAATAAAATTTCAGAATAAGGAGTTTGGACTTGTGGGGGAAGAAGAACTTTCCTCTACTTTTTAAGATTCTTTCAGTTGGTCGAATAATTAAATCTACATGAGACCGATAAGCATGAGAAAATAACTAAATTGAATTACATATGTATGTTTGAGAACCCCACATTTCTGAGAGTCAGAGACACCACATACATGAGAGGATCAGAGACAGAAAGTTCAAGTGAGGTATATACGACATTCTGAGCTAAGGATGAGGTAAGTCACCTTGGGGCTTCAGAGTGTCATTGCAGGGACAATAAGAAGAGCAAATGTTCAGTATTTACTAGTTTGTCCTGACCTATAGGTAGGCCATGAAAGGTTATTTCTGATGATAACTCTTACTATGGGCAAGGCGCCTAATTTAAATTCTTTAAGGGAGAAGTGAGAGTTTCTTGTGAGCCTGCAGGGTCTTGACTGCCTTCAGCTCAAAATAATTCACATACAAAGTGGCATATTTTGGGGAGGCCTGTTCTGGACCCCTACAGACTTTATAATGGGGAGTTAGTGAAGTTTTTCTAGGGATGTTTGAGGCGATTCTGGCATTGTGTATAAAAAAGAATGTTGAGGGAAAAATAGAGGGAGGGAAACCATTTACAGACCATACATCAGTGTTCCAGATGAGAAATCACAAGGACCTGAAGTGAGATCATGGTGGTGAGAATATAGAAGAAAAAATGGATGTTATAGCTGTTATGAAGGCAGAATGAATGTTGATTACGTGTTGGCAATCGGGGAAAGTGAAGTATAAACAGTGTGAAAATGTTTTCAGCCTAGGGTCTCAGGAGGCTGGTGTCCCTAGAAGGAGGAAATATACTGAGTTCAGTTAAAAATGTGAGGTGGTAGTTAAAAATGTGGGGCTGACCTTGAGATATAATGAAGAGCTATAAATAGATATATAGAAATTGTCAATATGTAGGCAGTGTGGGAAGTCACGAGCCTGAATAAAACTGACAAGGGAGAAAACATTCAAAGAGAAAAATAAATTTATGCATTAATCTTGGGAGATATCTATATTTAGTTTGGTGTCAGGGGACAGCGTAGCCACAGACAGAGAAGAGAGAAGGGTGATGTGAGCAAAAGTGCCTATAATGAACCAGAAAGAGACTATTGATACAAGAAGGCTGTTGACACAATTGAATGCTGCAAAGAAAGCTGACAGTGAGAAAGAGCCAATAGATTTGATGGCTAGGAGGTCTTTGGTGGCCTTAGCAAAGCAGTTTCAGTAGAGCAGATGAGAATGTATATTGGATTTCAGTAAATGGAGGGGAAAACATAGGAAGTCGCTGGTGTATTATCTTTGTAAACTTTGGCAGAGAAAGGAAGGCAGCAGATAAGATTGTAGTAATGAGGAAAAGTTAACAAAGGTGAGGAAAGGTTGTTTAAGAAGAGGACATGTGCACATGTTTATAAGCTGAGGAGAAGGATCCTATGTGATTTGAGAAGTGAGATGTGGGAGATCATTCATAAGCAAGTTATCAGAGATGGGAGGGCCAGGTGGCATTAAGGGAACATTTGAATGCGTTATCCTTTTTTTCTCTGAAGTGGGAAGTATAATTGAGAAGACTTGAGTTAGGTGAGGGAATGTTGAGTTCTTGCCTGACGATCTCCAACTTTACAATGGAACGTGGGAAAAATGGAAAATGGATTTTATCCTTTGTAAATTTTCCTTAATCCACTAAGTGTTGTTACTAGAATGAATTAATAGCTCACTTAATTACTTTGTTTAATATTAGTTATTAGTTATAGAGTGGAAGATTTTCCTAAATTGTAATAAATATGTATGTTCTTCAAAATTAATGCATTAGCAATAACAAGATTAGTAATATAATGTAAAATAAATGTAGATCAACTTTAATCTTAATTGTTTTGAGATTTCAAAATAATAAATTTGAATCAAAAGCTGGGATTATAATTGAAGCACAATTAAATTAGGATGTTTTCTTGGTTCCCTTGACCTGTTGTCATTTTTTAGAACTATTCCTACCATAATCACTTTGACATTTCCCCTTAAACATCCCCAAAGTCATCCTGTCCTTTGCTGAGCTAACAATTTGCCTCCTGACTTATCCAGCCTCCAACTCTGCCCCTAATGATCCCTACTTCCTGGTGTTTACCTACTTTTGTAGTCCCCTCCCACATTGTAACAGGCTGGGTCTGTGTGACCAATACCATATGGCAGAAGTGAGGTATGTCACTTTTGATATTAGGTTAAAAAATCCTGCAGCTTCCATCTTGAAAGCTTTTTCTTACTTGCACTTTCTCTCTTTTGGTTATCTCACGGGGGAGGGGTGGTCGTAAGGGGATGAGGAAGCAAGTTCCTGTGGTTTTGTGAGTAGTCCTGTGGAGAGGCTCATGTTGCAAGGATCTGAAGCCTTTAGCCAGTAACTAAGGAGGAACTGAGTGAGACCTGTCAACCACCACATGAGGGAATTTGTAAGTGGATTTTTCAATCACAGTAGACTCCTAAGATGAATGCAGTCCTGGCTGGTCGCTCAGTTGCAACTTTAGGGCAAACCTGTGTCAGAACCACCTAACTAATCTGCTTCCATATTTCCAAATTCCAGAAACTCTGAGCTTGTTGTTTCAAGTTGCTACCTTTTGGGCGTAATTTGCTATGCAGCAATAGGGAACAAATACACGCTGACCAGGTCTCGTTATAGAATTCCCAATCTCAGTGAATTGCACCATCATCTGCTCACTTCTACCAAGATCCTAAGAGTTACACAGGATACTGCTCTCTCCTTCACTCTGCCAATCAATTATAAATTTCTGTTAAGCACCGACTGTGTACTGGTGACTAATTTAGATATGGGTATAAAATAATGAACAAAATAAAGAAATTTCCCCTTGTATGGGATTTAAATTTTAGTGGGTGAATCAGACAGTAAACAGTGAATAACTGACTTGTGTGGTGGTGGTGATAGGTGCAAGGTGAAGGGAAAGAAAGTGATGATGGTGGGGAAGCGAGTTTATGTAGTGGGGTCAGAGACGGCATCTCTGGTAAAGTTCATTTGAAAAGAAATTTGAAGGAAGTGTTTATGTGGATGCCATGCAGAAAAGTGGTCCAGATAGTAGACGTGATGAGTGCAAAGGCCTTGAGACAGGAGTGTGCTTGATATGTCAGAGGAGCACCAGTGAGACCATTGTGGCTGCATCAGAGAGAGTGAGGAAGAGTGTGGTAGGGAATGATATTTGAGTGGTAGTAGGTGTCCTTATTAACCTTAGAAAAGATTTTGGATTTTATTCTACATTAGTTGGGAAGCCATTGGAATGTTCTGAGTACAGGAGTGATAAGATCAGGTTTAGGTTTCAACAGTGTCACTATAGCTGTGTGTTGAGAACAGATTTTGTGGGAAGGCTGGGAGTAGTAGGGAGAATAACAAAAAATGATGGTGGGGTTAGAGGTGGTTTGACATGGTCAGATTTTAGATATATTTTGAAGATAGCACTGACAATTAGCTGATGGATTGGATGTGAGTGCGAAAGAAAGCTAAGAATCAAAGATGTCTTCAGATGATGTTAAGATGCTTGGGTGGACCTAGTTTAATGGTGCATAAGTCTACTTGGTTCTCCCAATTCTTATGTCTCTGTTCCACCCCAGCTCCCTACCACCCACCATACCACTACCATCTTACTCCAATTAACTCCTTGTAGCTCCTGGATGAATGCTTCAGAGCCCATTCAAAAACGACTGTTCTGGTAATAGTGGCTGGAAATTCTGATAATGTTGACCTTTGAGGTTATGTTAAACTTACTCATATCCCAAGTTATATTAGACACTATATTCTTTCTGTAATATTATGCTATTAAATGCATTTTAATGTACAAATAATGAGAGTTACGTCAGCCTATATATATTGAGCACTTTTCATAGATTATTCCTTGTCATAATCCTATGAAATAGGTATTGTTTTTATGATAATTTTATGTTCAAGAAGACTGAGGGTTTGAAAAGTTAAAATAACTTGGCCACATTCCTTCAGATAGTAAGTGGTGGGGACAGAAATTGTATGTGATTCTGTTTGATTCCAAAGCCCCTGTCCAGCAGAACTATATTCCAAGGAACTATTCTGCCTCTATACAGTGAGTCCTGTTTTAACATGTTCAATTACACTGACAGTAAGAATATATCTGTCTCACTTTCAAATAGTTGTACTAAAGTTTTACATTTGAGGAATCAAATATTTATTAGTTGACAGGGATTAGTGATAATGTGCCAGTAGAACCTCAGACACATGACAACCTATACACTAAAATGACTACAACATCCATAGTGATGGACTAACAACTGACTAATAAGAACTGACTAATAAATATTGTTCCACTGTCTAAGTGTTTATTCCCATAGAATCTAATTGCATGGAGAACTTGTATGAAACTTGTCATGGATACCAGTATTGAAATAGCTACTCTATTTTTGAGTCATGAACATTGTGTAACCAGACAGAGTTTAATGTGATATTTCCTATTTGGCCACTCATTTTCTAAATTTTTATATTGTCTTAAGCTCAAGCTGGTGTAATTTGCATTATGAGCGATCAGAACTCAATCACCCAGAGTTTTTATAGAGAAAATGAATTTCAATGGTCAAAATAAGAGAAATGCCTGTGCCTTTTTGTATTTCTTAGATATTTGATTTTCTTAGCAACTTTAAAATTCACTATAGATGCTATTACATTATCCAAATAATGATAGTAATGCCAGTAGTCTAATAGTCCATTTGCCTTCTTTTTATTATAAAAATCTATTTAACAAGTATTATACTTTAAGCTCCTTGGAAGAAAATGACTATCACTATGATTATGATGATTGCTACATTTTTTGGTCATTTTTCCTTTTTAGGGTATAAAGAAAATGTCTGGGAAAGAGGAAATATCTATACTATTTCCCATAAAAAATCGGTAAGAAATGCTGTTACTTTTTAAAGATATATTGACAGAATATTTGAAATCATTTTCTGCTTCTAAAGAAATTAGGGCCTTTCAGTGATAAAACTCCAGTTACCTTCTTTCTTTAGCAAACTGGTTGTTTTGTTTTAATCCTTACATTTTCTCAATGTAGTTAAGTGTGATTAAATGCACATGGAAGATGTTTTTAAAAAATCAACTTGGACATGATGAATTCTAATATTTTTATTCTGGGTTTGAGTGACTTGTTCCTCTACAGAGTAAAGAGGGCAGAGAAGGCACAACAGTGGCCTTGGGGTCCGTATCTCAGTGTTGCAGATTTTCCTTCCCTTGACTCGTTTCCAAGTTTGACAGAGATGGGAAGATTCCATTTAGTTGGGTCTGGTTTGCTTTCCATTACTCTTTTCTCAAAGATCTTTTCTTGCCAAACTTTTTCTGAGTTTTGGCCAATGAATTTTAGGCACTTTATCCTCTCCACAAGTCCCTAAAGAAGCTGATATATAGATCCTACCTGTATATCTTTCCCTTCTCTTGAGTTATCTGAAGACGGAGTGACCTGGAAAGGGATGGGTATTGAGTTGTACTAGGATAATTTAATGGAAGGAGGGTAAAGAATGCTAGATGTGAAATATGAGAACGTTCCTTGGATTCTTTTTTTATTTTACTTACAAATATGTCTAAAGTTAATATTTGGGAGAAATGATTTTTTTCTAACTCAAAAATGACTTTAGTGTCTCATGCTGTGTGCATCTATATAGCTCACGCTTAAATAATATTTACTATGTACCAGGAACTGTTCTAGTTGTTTTACATGTATGGTCTCATTTAATCTCCATACCAACTCTATGAGGTAGACATTGTTATCCCTAGGGCAGGAAACTGAGGCCAGGACTAGTTTCATGGGCCTATAACCTGTGCAATTACATAGGGTCTCATAGGGCGCACTTAGTTTAATGTTATATTGTCACTGTTCAGAAATTCTTAATAATTTTTGAACAGAAAGCACTATGTTTTCATTTTGCACTAGGTTTTTGCAAATTATATAGCTGACTGAGGCCTGGAGAGGTTAAGTAATTTTCCTATGGTCACACAGCAAGTAGTCTGACAGCCCCAGAGTCCATGTCCTTAACCCTAATCTGCACAGGTAATAAGACTGATAATTCATATTCTGTAACCACCTACAGAATGTCAACTGAATGTTTTCTCTTTGAATCCATGCAAAGATACTTTAAGACAGAATTATAATCAGTTCCATGAAACAGATTAGGAAACCGAGGAGCTAGGAAGTTAAGGGAACTCCTCAAAAGCCAGGCTGCTAGTCCAGAACTAACTCCAAGGAAGACTTCCTTTCTTACTGAGCTCTCGTTTTCCTTGGAAAACCATGTTAAACCTGAATATTGTTATGGGAGGTTAACAGAAAAAGTTAAGACTAATATAGTGAGAAATTATCTTTTGCTTTGGGCAATTACATTTTTTATAGTAGGACTGTTTTTTAAATTATTTATTTTTGTTCTGTTTTGCGTCAGCAGGGTTAGAAAGATTTTACAGTGCACAATTTTAAACTCTGAGAAAGCCTTGCCATACTGTGCTATACCAGAATTCCAGAATGAAGCATTGAGCACTTTAAAAGCATAAACTTAGCGATTTTTGGCCCATCATCTGCTTTCTTTAAGTAGTATCATGACTAGCATTTTCAGAAGGCTGAAGATTATTTGGATCTCACTGAGTGATTGCAACTACAGATTGGGCTCATCCCTGGATAGCTGATAATTTGTCTTTTGTAAGCCAAATGGCACTTAACAAAAATTACCAGTGTCTTCAAAATTGTCAAGTTAACTGTATTTCTAGGAGCATAGTCGTTTATTTTATTTGTATACATCAAGAAGTATGAGGAACTTCCAAAGTACTTAACAAAATAACCAGTTCTACCATATTAAGCTAGATTAAGATTGGTCAATTTTATTAAATTCAACAGACATTCACATTTCTACCCTGTGGCAGGTCTTATGTCAGGAGTTACAGACTTAGGGATTAATTAGATCCAGGATCTGATTTTAAGGAGTTTGTAGGAAGAATGACAAGTAAGCAAAGAAGGGGGATTACCTAATACAGGGATCATGGAGACTTCCAGGAGGAGCAGAGGAGCGTTCTAAATGTGGACGTTTGATATTTGGGGGAATTGAGTGGGAAGGCACAGGAAAAGCCTGGGCACAGGCAGGGCAGTGGGAAGCAGCGTAAGCACTTCCTGCTTAATCACACACGCACGGTTATGAGGGTGTGACAAGTGCGGGGCTGGAAGGGTATGCAGCCCAGCGTTTAGATTGCACCTTGTAGGTGATGATAGGGCCAGCAGGATTTGAAGCATGGAAGCAGAGATGTGCAAATAGGCAGCGAGTTCTTTCCAAACTAACAGACTGCATGGTACAAATTCACAGTGAACTTCTGGTAAACATAAGTTAGTAACCATTTTACTGAACTCACGAAAAATACAGAAAGTACATGAATGAAAGAACAATAATTGCTACATCCTTGCTTGGAATCTTTCATCTAAATGTGAAGTACACAGAGCCAATACACTGAAGCTCTATTTTGTTTTATTTTGTTATGCACTTCAGTGATTAGAATAAAGACCAGAAAGAAATAGTTAACTAGTGAAATATAATAGAGCAAGTATTAGAACTGAAATTGTTTCCCCATGAGGTCATATTTACTTGCCATCAGAGAATTTAATGGTGTGTTCTTGGTGGACTGAGACAACCACGATTTTCCTAGGTGATCTCATCCAGTGCCATGTCTTTACATACTCCGTATCTGTGCCTGGAACTCCCCAATTCACACCCTGCCCAGAGCTCGCTTAGGAGTTGGCGATTTGAATAGCAAACATCTCCCTTAGGATTGCTCTCAGTCACTGATAGAAACAAGTCTTTGATCATTCTCTCTGAAACTTTTCTTCCTCTGATCTGCTCGCTTTAGAACATGGCAGCATCTGTCATATTTGTTCAGGCCAGTGATTCATCCTTGTCACCCATTCCTTTCTCACGCCCTATATCCATTGCCAATTTCTTAGTGCTTCACATCCATCCATGTTTCCTCTTCCTGTTGCTGTCACTCCAACCAACCACCATCATTTCTCACCTGAACCAGTGTAGTAGCGCTTCCCTAATGGTTTCCCTGCCTCTTTTTTAGCTCACTCTTCAATTCTTCTCCACGTTATAGTCAGAGTGATCTTATTAGACCAAAATTGGCTCATGCCTGATTAAAGCCCTCCAGTGGTTTCCCAGTTTGATTTGAGTAAACCCGAAATTCCTGGGGGAAGCTGAAATAGCCTGTCCTCGGCCTCATCTCACATGTCTCCTCCCAGCTCACTGAGACTACAGCCACTTTGCTTGTTACAGCTCTAGGAATGTTCTAGGCTTGGTCCTGCTTTGGGCCTGGGTACAAGCTGAGCTCTCCCCCTGAATACATCTCTACATATATCACCTAATTCCTATTCATCATTCAGAAGCCTGAAAGACATCACTTCTTTAGGGAAGTCCTTCTTCACCTTCGTTCTAAAATATTCTATCTCTACAGGCTCTATGCGTTTCAATTATTGTCTATTTGTTTAATGCCTCCCTCTTCTGACAGGAGGTTCATGTCTTCTGTTCATCCCTACCCCTAAGGCCTAGCACCATGCCTGATGCAGAGAAGTGTCCAGTAAATATGTACTAAGGGAGTAAGCAGGGCCTCCATGTTGTCACCTTGTGTACTTTGTGTATTTTGTGTATTGAAGCTTCTCTTTGGTGGACTCACCTGAACATCGGCGCCTTCTTGAGATGCCTCTTTTCTGCCCTCTCCTATCTTGGCACTACCCCCGCAGTGTTCCATACTTAGTACTATTCATCTCTGATGAACTGTTCACTGCTCAGGGCCTGTAGTGATTCCACTAAAGTGCCACCCACTGATGATATGGGGGTAGGAGGTGAAGGGAGTGTGGGTGGGTGTATATGGAGCTCTGGGAACATGCCCCAGATGCCTCCCACAAACATGGGATTTATTTGAATCTCTTATCTTAATTTAAATTAAATTTGCATCCTACTTTATAATTATTTCATATATGTTTTACTATAAAAAGTAGATGCTTGGTGTAGTTTCTGCAGCTTGTGTATATATACCGGAAGTTCTGATTCAGACATTTTTAGGCCAGTTCAATTTTCTAAATAGTTTCTTCCCCACTCATAACAAAGACTTCCTGAATACTATAAAAGGTGCCCAAGTCCTGCCCCCAGCCTTTCTTATTTGATTTTATTTGTTTCTTTTATCCCATTTACCCAAATTCTACTTTCGGTAATTCATGATGAACTGCTGTTTTCATTTTGGGTGGAAAAATTCTTTATTGTGTTATATTGCCCTGTAATTGTCTCCCCTTGTTTCCATATTGCAGAGAGTTTAGCATGCCTGGATCCCACCTCCTCACTGTTCATAGCATTCACAGTCATTTTGACAAGGCAACCCCCCAACATATTTCCAAACACTCATGAATTGGTTGTTCCTCCCTCAGTCGAGAACAATTTCTCAAATTGCTCACCCGTATGCAAAATCCAGAACCTTCTACTTGATAATAGGTTTAGAGGTTAACAATTCTTTCATTAATTCATTCAAAACTGACAACTATTTATTAAATGCCTGCTGTTTGCCAGGCACTGTTCTAGGCAGTGGGGATACAGCGATGAATAGATCCATCCCCTGAGGTTTATTGTGTGGTTCTTTCTGCCTACCAGCTCACTTGTTTTTTATGCTTGTTTCTAAACAAGGTTGTTCTCCAATACATCATTGAATTATTTTCATTTTGTGTTCTGATGCTTTTTTGTTTAAAAGTTAGAAGACATTGATGTTTAAGATAGATGGAAACATTGACCAAATTAATAAAAATAATTTTAGAAGCCCACAATATATGAATGGTCAGTGCCTTATAGATAAAGCATTAGTGGAATATTAATATTTTAAACATACCATACATTAAAAAAAGATTTTAGTACTGAATAATGCAATTTTTAAAGGATTCCTGCTTCAATTTTCCTTTTTTTCTTTTTAGCATAAGTTGTTCATTTTGGCAGCAGTGACTGTATTTGCAGTGTGCAATTATTTAATTACTCTGGGTTTACTTGCATTGCGGTGTGATTCCAACATATTTATGTATTTATCCATGTGTAGCACAATGTTTAAAGAAGCTGCTGAATGCTATCAGAAGCAACACAGAGGGAGAGTGAGCCCTTAAACCTATCAAATGAAGCAGCCTGACAAGACAGGGAGAGGAGGGGTGCTGGGCGGGTGTGATACTCCTCTGTGGGAGAACAAACAGCACACATGTTTCCAAATAAAGCAATGTGACATGTGAAAAATGGGTATCAGCAGGAGGTAATAAAAACAGGTACCATTTATTCTCCTACCTGCTAACATTACTTGCAGATTTCAGAAACTGCAGTAGCTAGAAGATAAAATGGTAACCCTCTTGTGTCAGTTTTTTCGATGTGTCAGGCACTATTGTAAACACCTTATATGTGTTACCTTGTTTAATCTTCACAATAAATTTGTAAGGTAGGTTTATCACCACCACCACCACCACCACCACCACCACCACCATCATCATCATCATCATCCTAGTTGTCATCATCCTTATTTTCCAAATGAAGACATGGAGGCTCTGGGAGATTAAGTGGTAGGTAGTGACAGAGATAGGCTTCAAACCCAAGAGAGTGTGGTTGTAAGGTTTTGGTGCTTAACTCCTACACTGTACCATCTCTGGCAGGGTACACATTGTTGAGAGTTAAGTAAATGATACGCTCTTTACTGATAAACTATGGATTGGACTTTTAATCTCAGCCTTGGTAAAGCTATGTGGTTGCCATTATTTTTACATTGGAATTTAATCTTTTTTAAAAATTTAATTTTAATTAACTTATTTTAATTTGAATTCCTTTTCTGAGGATAAGGTAGATGATTCTTCAGTTTTATTAACAATTAAATATTTTCCTCTTTTTAAAACATTGTTTTATGGAAGAATGTCTATGTGGTGATATAATAATAATGCTACATTTTATTTCTCTTAATTTTACTTTCCCAGAAAGATGTAGTTGAAGTAAAAGCACAATTAATCTCAAGAGGAAACTATTAAATTCAGAACAGATTAAATGTCATCCATTAGCTGTAAATACCTGAGTGTTTCTTTTTTCCTCTCTACTTAGGCTCGTTTTGTTTTTTACTTTCGAATTTTAGAGGATAATGTTTTAACATGTCTTTTTCTCGTCATAGTTTTACTTACTCTTAGCCAAAATGACACTTATCTCTAGGGATAACAACACAGAACCCATGATAAAGGTATGGCCAATGGCCCCTAATTGACTTGCCTACTCCAATAAAGTGTTTTCCTTCTGAGACAATTAGAAGGTCAGGATGGAATACTCTGGAATACAATATGCATATGAGCCCTCTCTTAGCTAGTTTATATACCTACTGTTTGCTGAATACAACACATCAGTTGTTAGATATTAACTGCAGTATTATTTTTGCTAATCTGAAAACAGAAACTTCACCTTTTCTTTGTTCATTGATTTCTTCCCTTTAATGTCTAAGTCTCATCTGGCCACCATTGCTATTCTGGGCCCACATTCCTACCTTCTCTCTACAAACACATGTGTCTGCTGCCTTGCCTGCCAGCTCACCCCTTGCAGGATCCCTGCATCTTCACAGCCTGATTTTCATCTTTGCTGAAATCACTCTTTCAGCAACTCATAATCCGTTGATAATTTAATCCAGTAATCGCTTCCCCATTCTCATCCTCTTTTTTGGGGGTACCGGTACATAACATAAAAGTTACCATTTTAACCATTTTTGGGTGTAAAGGTTAGTGGCATTAAGTACATTCACATTGTTGTGCAACCATTATCACCTCCATCTCCAGAACATGTTTGTCTTTCCAAACTGAAATGCATTTACAATAACTCCCCACTCTCCCTCTGGCCCCTGGTAACCATCATTCTACTTTCTGTTTCTGTGAATTTGACTACTCTAGGTACTACATATAAGTGAAGTCATACAATATTTATCCTTTTGTTACTGGCTTATTTCATTTAGCATTATGTTGTGGGGGCATAAAAAATAAACTTTCCTTTACCCTTCTAAATTTTTCTGGCTGGACTAATAATCCAATTGACAAGAGACAGATTAATAGGAGACAATAACCAAATTTATTACATATGTACATATAGGGGTTCCATAAGAGTATGAGACCTGGGAACTGATGGGGTAGTTAAGGCTGATATGCCATCTTGAATAAGGAAAAAAGGGACTTCAGAGGGGAGGAAGGCAATTCACATGGAGATAGAAAAGCAAATATTTGGTAAATAAGTGTTTGCTGGGCCATCTTAACAATGAGACAGAGAGGACTTGGATCAAATGGACATTCTACGTTCCTCCCCGTCACACAGTGGTTCACATTAAGTTATAGCTATCTGCGATGATAGCTCTTTGCTATCTGAAGCAGATCTTCTATGTAAATTCATTGAGACAGTTAGAGGGAAGGTCAAACGTTTTTCCTTAGTCTTTGTTCTTAAAAATAACTAGCTTAAAATAACTGAACCTTAAAAAAGGCATATTTTGGAAAGGCAAGCGCTGCTACCTTTCAATGCCTTCGAAGTTTATCCATATAATAGCCCATGTCAGAATTTTCTTCCTTTTTAAGGCTGATAATATTTCATTATATGCATATACATATTTTATTTATCCATTCATCTCTTGGTTAAATTTTGGTTTATTTCCACCTTTTGGTTTTTGCGAATAATGCTGCTATGAACATGTGTCCCTGCTTTCAATTCTTTGTCATATATATTCAGAAAGGTGAACAAGTGGGTCCTAGAGTAATTTAAGTCTGAAATACCACCAGAGGCAAAACTGAAGCTATCCTACTTTGGGAACATCATGAGAAGGCAGGGTTTTCTGGAAAAGACAGTAATGCTGGAAATAATAGAAGGCATCAGGGAAAGAGGAAGACCAAATATGAGATGGATGGACTCCATAAAAGAAGCCATAAACATGAGTCTGCAGAAGCTGACAGAGCTGTGAGGACACAACATTGTGCACACTGCTCATTCATAGGGTTGCCAGGAGTTGGAAACAACTCCAAGACACGTAACACACACATTTATTCTAAAGTGGAATTGCTAGTTCACATGCTAATTCTGTCTAATTTTCTGAGGAACTGACATATTTCCACAGAATGCACCATTTTACAGTCCCACCAGCAATTCACAGGGGGTCTCCTTTCTCCACATCCTCATCAACACTTGTTCTTTCCATTTTTAAAATAATAGCCATCATCCTAATGGGTGTGAAGTGGTATCTCTTTGTGGTTTTGACTTGCATTTCCCTAACGACTAGTGGTGTTGAGACTCTTCATGTGCTTATGGTCCAGCACAAGCCAGTTTTTAAAGAATGCCAGGAATCAGAGCTTTTCTCTCTGACCATTCCATGTTCAGTGTGTTCAACTTATTCTTGTAATTCTTAAGAATCTCCAGTCTTCCCACTCTCCTTTTTGCTTAAACAGAGTTCAGCTTAATTTCTGTTACTTGTAACCAACATGTTCTGATTCAGCTTTTCTGGGGAACTCTATGCTCCTCCTTGCCTCCACTGACCTTGCAAGTAACTATAGCATTTGACTTACCCTGCTTTGCTATTGTTGTAAAACATTTCTGCTTACCATTCTCTATTTACTTTTGGTAAAGAAAATTATTAGCTGTGGCAAAGAAAAGTCCTGAAAATGTTTTTTACTCTAGTGTAACAAATATAGGAACAGCATATTTAGGGTGTACTTTCTTCTCCATGAGAGACTCCAAGATAGATACATGTTGACTATTACTCCAGCAGCTTGTGTTTTCTCTTATGCTGGGATATCAGGGAAATAATAGTTTCTGGTGTAGCAGCCAGTCAAGCAAACTTCATAAGGTGCAGGAACAACCTGGGGAGTGTGTGTGTGTGTGTGTGTGTGTGTGTGTGTATGTTTGTGCGCATGCTGTTGGTGGGAAGGTAGGGGGTTGAATGCGGGTCAATTTTGCTGTGTGTCCACATTTCTAGTAATGCCAATCTGGTATTCCTATTTTAGGATATCATGAGGTAGTGTGAGAATTAAATGTCATAATCTATGTACAGTACTTCACCCAGTGCTTGGCATTTAATAAAGAGATCAGTAAAGGTTAGCTATCTCCCTCCAAAAAAGGATACGTTAATATCAAATTTTTAAAATTCTCCTCAACCTAGGGTGACTTACCCTTAGCTGATATTTAGAGAACATGAAATGTAGACATTTTAGTGCTTTTTAATTTAATGTCTTGCTTTTAATGTAATGAGATGGCTTTCTAATTGTACAGTAATTAAACTTAAGCAAATGTTAAAATGGGAAAGGGGCATTGACCATGGCATCGTTTAAATGTGGAATGAGGATCAGATCAATGCCTTGATTTTCCACAATCATTATCATAGTTATCATCATTATCAGGGTCACATGAAATGCCATTTTCTGTAATGGGGACTACATCTTCATTCTACCATCAAGACTTCCGAAGTAATGAAGAGGAAAAGAAAAATAAAGTTACAGTGTATTTCACTGACAGCTTAGAAGATTTGAATTAATATCCTTTAAGGATCTATAGAATTTTACCAAATAATAGTTCAGCTCAAATTAAAATGGAAATTGCAGTAATATTTTTCCTCTGAGAAAGAACTCCTTTGTCTGATCTGTCGCTGTATCATCATTTATTCTTCTGTTATTAGAATGATCATTCAATCATATTTTCTTCTTTGAGGGTTAATTGCTAGCTTAACCACTTGCCATCAGCTCCTTCCCAATGACTGTATCCTAGAAAGTATCATCAGGATTCTGACAAAGCAGGATCTTGGAATTACATCTATCTTTTCTCTTATGTTTTTGGAAGGGAAATGAGTTAAAGTCACTGTATAATTTTTTCAGTGATAAGAAATCATCACACTTGGTCTTTTTTCAGATTTGTGTCTTCTTTTCATAAGGAATTTTCCATTGTGTTTTGTCAAAACTACCTGTACAGGTCTGGAAAAACTGTAGGTTCACCCTCAGTCAATAGAAATGACAAAATGCAACCCCAGTATTGTGTAGTACTTACACACACTGTCAGACGTGATTACACTTTCTGTTTATAGCCATTCAGTTTCTTAGACTGTGGCCACTTTCTGCCATCTCTCTGCTTCAAAAATGTGTTTTCTATTCCTTTAACTCAGGGGTCAGATTTTCATGAGAAGATAATGATTCTTCAAGGCTTAAATGTCCTTGTTTCCCCTGCCCCCAAACATATCAAAATGCTCTGTGTATTGTTGTTAGAGTGCCACAGACTGAGTGCCATGCAGTTGCATCTGGACCATAATACAACTCATGGTAAGGCTTTGAGAATTGGATGTGGTGTTTTCATTTTTCATTTGCCTCACTAGTAAACAGGTATGTTTTTTTTTTTTTTTTTTTTTTTGGAGGGGGGAGGTATATTCTTCTCAGCTATAAGGAGGCTCTTGTAGGTATCTTTGATCATGGAAATGATGTTTAAAATTAGAGACGTGATTTCACATAGAGCACAGAACAGACTTTGTCTTCATTGGAAAGAAATGACTCCTGAATATCAGCATTAAAAACTAGAAATTTAATGATACAGAATGCTATAAAGTGTTAAGGCTAGTATTATATCATATGAAAACCAGTCACAAAGTAAAAACAGTACCGTTCCTGAATCTGCCCCGTTTTGCCTCAAGTTTTGCTTTTATTAGAGGTTGTAATCTTTACAGCTGAAAGGTTTGTCAAGTTTTCATACCAGCTTCATCGTTCCTGAAGATTTTCACTTCACTTGAGAAACAACTATGACTGTGACGGTTCGCAGGACAGACTGATGCCTCATTCATGCCCACATCTCCAGCACTGCCAAACATTGCCTGACCCTTTGTGGAACTCGATAAATGATAGCTAAATGAAGGAGGGATTTTCCCTTATTTTATGCTTTTCTATAGTTTGAATTTCCTTTTCAAGACACCATTGCCTGGTGACATTTGACAATTTGTTATAGCGTTTTTGATAGCAGATGGCGTTGTAACCTCTATGCCTTCTCTGCGAGGAAAAAGAGCGCTCTATTTCTTGAATAAAAATTGCTATTTGAGAAAATTTGTTAGTGTTTCTTTCCTCATTATGGGCTTTAAAAATCTCCCAGGTTGTGGGAACATCTGTTCTCACACATTTCTAACTGTCTGCTCGGCTACTCCACATATGTCCCAAGGACCTAAAACTCATTATGTCCCAAGCTGAACCCATCTTTTTTTCTTTTAACTGATTTCCTCCGGCTGTTTCTGTTAACATTATCACACTTATTCCAATTACTTCTTGCAGTAACTTGGCATTGTGTTAGATTTTCACCCTTTCCTACACATAACTTCTGATTCACTACCAAATACTGCCAATGCTACCTTCCCACATCACTTACCTCTATCTCCTTTTCTGCACTCCCAGCTGCCCCTTGCTTCATTACACTTGTATGCTTGCCTTCTTCTTTCTGTTCCAGTCCCTCCTTTTTAAAACAAGATCAATCATCTTGAAGCAGATACCTAATTATGTCACCTAGTCATTCACTCTTTGTTCTAAGGTCCCCAACTTCTTACAGAACAAAGTACAAACATTCTAGCTATTGTTCTAAAACATCATTTTCTAGTACAATACAATTCACACCACATAGTATGTAATTTAAAATTTTGTCATAGTCATATTAAAGAAGTAAAAAGAAAGTAATATGTTTTTAACTCCATATATTAAAATATTATCATTTCAATGTGTTATATAAAAATATTGATATTTTACATTATTTTTAATAATTCTTTAAAATATATTTTAAGCTACATGTCAAGGGCTCAATGCCAAATATGGCTAATGGCTATTCTATTAGACAGTGCCACTCTAGAACTTTCATTACCTTTTGCAAACCTGCTTCTGACTTCATTCTCTTTCCTATGCATACACTCCATGGTCCAGCCAGGTTGAACTCTATGTTTATTTCTAAATCGCCCAGGTTATTTGCCACATGTCTGTGTGCTGTTTTGTATCCATGGAATGCTGTTCTCCCTCCACATTTCCAAATTCTGTAAGTGCTTTAAGACTTTGTTCAAATGCCATGTGACTCTTGAGCTCTTATTTTCCCTCACGTGAAATAAACTTTTCCCTCTCTGACGTCCCATAGCTCATTTTATGTGATGACATGTAGCAATCTTAATTTATTTATACATCCTTCACATCTTGTTTATTAGGACATAAATTTCTTGAGAGCAAAGACTGTGTTTTCTTCTTTGTTTCACATACAGTGTTTAGCCCTGTGCTTTGTTCATAAAAGCATTTACTGAATGCTTAGTGAATTGTAAGTTAATCTCTACCTGAAGGTGATTTTTATGAACTTGGCTTAGAAATGATTGCAAGTAGTCAGAAATGAAAATGTATACCTGTGTCATTAATTTTGGATTTATGTGACATTAAAAACAGTGCTTTTAAGTTGGCAGAAAATATAGCTTTACCACCAACAACATAGTCATATGGCTTATGTGAAAAATTTATAAGGACGTATTTTCCCATAATTGAGTACATGCCAGGAGAATACTTTCCTAGATTTCTTTACAATCACCTTGATTAGCCCTTCACTGAAAGGATGCTGCTGGAGGTTGTTTTTATCTTATTTATCCATTGCTTGCTAAAGACCACAGGATTAGAGCGATCTGCCCCTCCAAACCCTACCCTGAGCCGATAACTATGCTTTCTCTTTTGTCTGTTTTACCTACTTGTTGCCTTCAGGATGATTGAGTCAGGTAATTGTATCTAAAGAAGCTTGATATTGGTGAAACTTAGGTATAATTCTCTTAAGATGATGTCTCTCCTTAAATTTGTCTTAGACTGATTCCTACCATTGTAAAAAAGATTCTTGTAATATAAAAGCCTAAATCTGTTAATTGATGCACCAAAACATGCCAAGTTTCCATATTCCAACCCAGCTTCTTTCTTTTTCTTGGACAGAACTTAATGAAAATTTCTCTTTTGTCTCTGAGTGTAGCAGATGCTGTCAGTTGTTAACTCATGTCCCTTGGGCTCCTTTTACTATTTCTATCCATTCTAGCCTGACTTTCAGCATCTAGGATCTTTGCATATCAGGCTGAATGTGTCTGAAAATTAAAGCACTTCCGGGGACTAACGAATACTGAAGAGTGTGGGGGTAAATGCACTCCAGTTTCCTCAACCCTTGGCCTGGATGCATGTACTTTAGAGTGTTTCCAAGAGCTTTCCTTCACCCTATCAATCAGTAGTCCATAGTGCTTGCTGCCTTAATAATACATCCTTAATTGTTTGACTTCTCTTTCCTTCTTGTACCACCTCCCAGGCCAACGTGGGTTTCCTTAACTCCTCCCAGATAAACTAGATGCACTCAATCCTTTACTCAGAGTCTGCTTTCTGGAGAACTTAGGACACTGAGCTAATCAAGGATTCAAAGCCCTTAGTATGGTTTCTATTCTCCCTATACCTCTTCCTCTCTCCTGTCCTACTCTTTTCTCTCTTTCTTCCTTGTGACTTACTTTTCCTTTTGTTTCCTTAAGCAGTTTTATGGAGCACCTTTTTTTATGTCAATCACCAAACAATAAAAAGGGAACACAGTTTCCTTACCCTCAAGATTCTCAGAATCTGGCCCAGGGAGGCAGAACAAGAAAGAGGACATTATAATACAGAGTGGTAAATGGGCTAAGAGAGAAATCCTAGGTTTTATCAGCGTGAAATACAGAGAAAAGGACAGGGCATCAGAGATGGCTTCCCACTGGAGTTGATGCCCAGACTACTTTAAAGCAGTTGTTCTCAAAGTATGGTCTCCATATCAACATCAGCATCATGTGGGAATTTCTTAGCTATGCAGGTTTTCAGAGCTAACCCAGACCTACTGAATCAAAAGCTCTTGGTGTATGACACAGCAATCTGTGCTTGAACAACCCCAAAGTGACTGTGATGCTCTTGTCTCACTTCACCAGTGGCTCCTGGAATCTTCTTCAAATGAAGGTACTCATTTGGGTCTCAGAGTCAGCTTCTGAAGATAACCAAATTGAAATTGTACTCTTGAACTACTGGAATTTTTAATTACCTGGGGCTGTTTTAGGAAATGGCAGCCTAGTGTCATAGCAGGCTTTTTACTGATCTATGCTGAACCACATTCTATTGAACGTATCATGAAATCTCTGTTAGTTGGTTTGGCCTTTTTTTTCTTTCAAATTAAAAAAAAGAGACGGTTTCAGTTTATTGTTTATTTTGATGACATTAGTTTTTGTTTTTTAACCTTTTTGGGGAGAGCAAAGATTCCATCCAAATTTGTTTCAACTTATTTCTACAAATATCCTCCTCAGACTGAATGGAGAAAAGGATGTTGGTTTTGATAAAATACCAATGAAAACCAACAATAGAAAAGCATACTTTATTCTAAATTACTAAAGTAGCTCATGTACAGTGCGATTGTATTATATTAGGAGACTGCCTTTGACACGGACCACTATTGGGTAGCGTTCTATTAATTATTTGAGAACCATCCTACATAAAACAAATGTGGTCAGAGAAAAAATATCAAACTTGAAGAGTTAGTGTGATATCAGAATACTACCTGACTGATTACTTTTTTTTTTTTTAGTACCAAAAACCTCCTATAATTGTTTTACCATTTTAAGTTTGGTAATGGAAAAACCTTTTTGGTCTGAATGGATAGTAAGTCGTTTTTCTTTACTTATGTGCCACTGACACATCATAATAAAAAATGATAAAAACCTAAGCAATTTGAATATAATATTTCAAATCCTGGCAGTAAAATTATTTGACAAGCTCAAACCAACATCATTGGAGAAGAATAAATAGGAACACATACTCAAACATCAACCAGTAGCAGAGTTTGAAATGATTCTTTTTTACATTCTTGTAGCTTTGCTTGTCCTATTGTCTCAAATGTAAAATTACTGTGTGATCATCTTATAGAGACATACATGCATTATCATCTTATACTCAGTTAAATTTGTTTTTATTATTTGCAAGACATGTAGCCCCCACTGAATTTGCATATCATAGGATCAGTTAGAGTTGACCTAAATAATATGGATTTAGATAGCTATCTCCCCAAACTAGATCCTCTCCTTACTTTCCTGTTTATCAGAATCATAACCATTTCCCTATGAATCCAGATTGAAAATCTGAGTTTTCTTTTTGATCCCTCCTGTCTCGGTCAGCTCAAGCTGCCATAACAAATATTAGAGACTGGGTGACTTAAACAACAGAAATTTATTTCTCATAGTTTGGAAGGCTTGGAAATCCAAGACCCAGGTGCTGATGAGGTAGCTTCATTATGGGGCTTCTTCTTTTGGCTTGTAGGTGGCTTCCAGCCATATTTCTGTGTGCTCACATGACCTCTTCATATGTAACGGGGGAGAGAGGGACAGAGAGGGCAGCTGTCTGATGTCTCTTATTATCCTTTTGTGATGGCTCCACCTTCATGACCTCATCTCATCCTAATTACCACCAAAAAACCCCCATCTCTAAATACCATCACATTGAGGGTTAGGGCTTCAACATAAGAATTTTGTGAGACATAGGCATTCAGCTTATAACACATCTCTTTTCTTCTTAGTCACAAAGTTTCACCAAGTCTTTCTTTGGGATAATGCACTCATCTTTCCCTTCCTTTCCATTCTGATTATGAACACTTGCATTCAGGACCCTTATTACTGCATGCTTGGGCTTTTGCAATAGCTTTTTAATGGTATTTGCCTCTAAAATTTCTTATCTTTAATCTATCAAGCACGCAGTTCCCAGGTCAATCTTCCTAAAATGGCTCATATCAGTGCCTAACTGAGAATGTCAATGGCTCCCTAGTGTCTGTAGGTAAGGTGAGACTGGTTAATCTGGGCAAGATCTACCACAGTGAGTCCAAAGATTTACCTATGTTTTTCTTGAGAATTACCCATGTAGATTTATTTAATCCCCCTCCTTTTTTTTAATCTGTATAGTATTTCTCTGTACAGCTATACTGCATTGTGATATTAGATTCCCCTCTTCACATACATTTAGTTTATTTCCAGCTTCCATTCACTAGCCAAGAAAATTTTAATAAATGTTCTGGTACATGTCTCCTTTGGCGTATTTTCTGAAAGTTCTTTTTCTGATTTACTTTTGGTATTGTCACTTTAATGTTATCACTTGGCAGACAAGGCTTCTAATTTTTTTTAAAAACTGAGGCATTATTGACATAACATTAAATGGTTTCAGGTGTACAACATAATGTTTTGATATTTGTACATATTGCAAAATGACCACTCAATAAGGCTAGTTAACATCTATCATCACATATAGGTAAAATTTTTCTTCTTGTGATGAGAAATTTTAAGATTTACTCACTTTGGAACTTTCAAATATACAATACAGTATTATTAACTATAATAATCATGCTATACATTATATTTCCATGACTTATTTATTTCATAACTGGAAATTTGTACCTTTTGACCACCTTAACACATTTCTCCCACTGCCCACCCACTACCTCTGACAAACACCAATCTTTTCTCTGTATCTATAGGTTCGGTTTCTTTTTTCACTTTTTTTTTTTTTCCAGATTCCACATGTAAGTAAGATCATGTGATGTTTCTGTTTCTCTGACTTACTTCACTGAGGATAACATCCTCAAGGTCTATCCACGTTGCAAAAAATGGGAACATTTCTTCCTGTGTTTTCTTCTCAGAATTTTATGGTTTCAGGTCTTATGTTCAAATCTTTAATCCATTCTGAGTTAATTTTTGTGTATGGAGTAAGATAGTGGTACAGTTTCATTCTTTTGCATGTGGCTGTCCAGTTTTCTCAACAATATTTATTGAAGAGACTGTCTTTTTCCCACTATATATTCTTTCCTCCTTAGTCATAAATTAATTGAATATATATGTGGGCGTTTATTTCTCGGCTCCCTATTCTGTTCCATTGATTTATGTGCCTGTTTTTATATCAATACCATACTGTTTTTATTCCTACAGCCTTGTAGTATAACTTGAAATCAGGGAGTGTGATGCCTCCAACTTTGTCCTTCTTTTTCAAGATTGCTTTGGCTGTTTGGGGTCTTTTGTGGTTCCATACAAATTTTAGTATGGTTCTATTTCTGTCAAAAATACCGTTGGAATTTTGATATGGAATGCATTAAATCTATAGATAGATTTGGGTAGTGTGGAAACTTTAACAACATTAATTCCTCTAATCCATGAGTAAGAGTATCTTTCCCTTTCTTTATATCTTCTTCAATTTCTTTCATCAGTGTCTTATAGTTTTCAGAATATAGGTCTTTCACCTCCTTGGTTAAATTTATTCCTTAGTATTTTATATTTTTGATGTAATTGTAAATGGAATTGTTTTCTTAATTTTTCTTTCTTATAGTTTGTTACTGGTACATAGAATAGCAACAGATTTTTGTTGATTTTGTATCCTGTGACTTTACTGAATTTATTTATTCTAACAGAGTTTTGGTGGAGTCTCTCTGTCTCTCTCTCTGTCTCTCTCTCGCTCTCTCTCTCTCACTCTCTGTGTGTGTGTGTGTGTGTGTGTGTGTGTGTGTGTGTGATCTGCAAATAGTGACAATTCCTTTCTGATTTGGATGACTTTTATTTCTTTTTCTTACCTAATTGTTCTTTGTAGAACTTTCAATATAATGTTGAATAAAAGTGGCATTCTTGTCTTTTTTCCTGATCTTAGAGGAAAAGCTTTTAGCTTTTCATTGTTGAGCATAATGTTAGCTGTGGGCTTGTTGTATACGGCCTTTATTATTTCCTTTTCTACCCACTTGGTTGAGAGTGTTTATCACAAATGGATGTTGAATTTTGTCAAATGATTTTTCTGAAGTAACTTATTTTTAGTAAAATAAATTGTTGATTGCTGTTTGCTAAGACTATAATGCTAATAGTTTCTAGTATTTTCTCATACTCATTAATGTAGAAAACAATATTTCTCACTCTAAACCTGTCTTCCAATGGTAATTTATATTTTCCTAGACTAAATTCTTTTTAAAATTGTATAAGTACCTTATAACTATATGGATGCATTGCTGTATTCACTTTTAGGATTATTAGGTAAGTTTCCTAAATATGTGCATTAGAAAAATCTCAGTATGTGCTTTGCTCTCACTTCCTGACCAGAGAGAGCAATGTTTAATGAATTAAGAACTTACTAGGACCAGTGCTTCCTTGTTAAAACTTCAATACAGCTACCTTGTAAGTCAAAAGACTGAATTGCTTATTAGTATTCCATTATTTATGTGGCTAGAACATGTGAATAATACTAATCATTATTTTCTTACATGTATCCACAACATATAAGATATCTTCTTTGTTTTCTTTATTCATCAGTGTTATAACTTCACTGAAAAGCTATCAACTTGGTCTGATTTATACCTCAAAGCTTCTTGCTGCTTTTGCTATTGGTTCTTTCTGCTCTCTATTTTCTTTGTAAATGCTTGTTTCATTATTTTTTCTTAAATTGAAAAAGGCTTTCCAAAATGTAATTTTCAGGCTCATTCTAAGTGTTTAGAAGATCTGTGCCAATTTCTCTTTTAATCTTTACTTCTCCATTTTCTGAAACAATGGTGAATGATTCATATGCATGTATGTACTCTAAAGACTCTAATAGAAGTTAATCTCCAGTGGGGAATACGACTGTGTCAATTTTTCTTTTGAACCAAATGAAATAAGGCTAAGTAAGATATTTGAAGTGAACTTAATGGTTTTGGGGGTGGACATATGTTAAACGAACATTTGTATGACTTGCTGGATCTTATAGAGTAGAACATTGGGACCTATCAGTTCTGATATGCTTGTTACTAGACGTTGGTGCTCAGTAACACTTGCCATTGTTTGCTCTAAGAGAAGCTTCTCTGATAGTTTCAAAGGAAAAAATAGTACCTAGAATATATAATACTCTTTCCTCTTTCATTCAACAGAACTGACTTGAAAATGAGTAAGAGACATATTGTGATTTATGCCCTATTACTCAGAGCGAGAATGTCATGTAAGACCTAGAATTTGCCAATGCCATATTATGTCAGGCATTTTTGATACATTTGACAAGGTGATTTTCCAATGAAGACAAATAACGTGCTATGATGGCAGGTCTAAGCTAGGAATATGCTGAAATCAATTAGATGTTAGTTCTGGAATCAGTAGTCCTATCCAAAAATATTTAAGAGGAAAAGTGAGAGTTCTAGGCACCTAGACAGACACCAGGCTTTTCAGTGTACTGACAGCATTATTTGAATTTGACTAAGGGACTCACAGTGTATTCGTGTGTGTGTCAATCAAGTCAAAATTCTAGAAGTCTGGGACAAAAGAACTATTTAAGTCATTTCCAGAATAAACATAATTTGTATGAGAAAAGTAACAGTAACTTGAATTACTTGCTGAAGTCATTGCTAAAGTCATTGAAGAAATTCCAGAAAGGCTAATTGCTTGGCTTTGGGCCAGGTAATGTAAGTTAGATCTTAGGGGTCTTAAGAGGCGTCCTACAGGTTGACAGACCGAGCTGAGTTGTCAGATCATATTTTACGGCAGCCACACACTTCATCGTTTCCAGTATCCAAATTACACCCTGGCATTTATTGTGAAATCCCAGGTACTTTCATATAAAGCCAATACGTTCTTTGCAATGTTGTACTTTGCAGTCATTGATCAATAGTTAAGCAGTTTGCAGAAATGCCTTAGAGCTGTGGTTTGTGTGCTTTCACAAGGCCTTCTGGTAGAAACTCTGCTTCAGAAGACACGTGAAATTGTGGGAACGTATACTGTTACAATTAGTCATAATGGACAAAACTGTAGCAAATGACAGTGCAGAGCTCACTGGACTAAACTGATGTTGGAGGATGGAGTCAGTAGTTATCTAGCTGTGTGGCAAGAGTGCATCAACCTATCCAGTAATTCTGAAGGCAGAATACGCCATGTGTCCCAGTTTCCTCATTTAATGGAGGATTAGCATGCACAGCATCCTCCTTATAGTTGTAAGGATCAAATATGATAGTGATATACATTCAACACTGAGTCTTCAGTGCCGTGACTAGTTTATAAAGAAAAAGTTCTTGTTACCTCAATTGTTCTATAAAACACTTCTAAAATTCAACGAATTTTTTACAAACAATTTCTTTCATATATTCATTCTCTAAGTTTTCCACTAAGATTAATATTTTAGAAATATTGATATCACAAATGTTTTTTATACCATACCTAATAGTTAAAATGGATTTCTATTAATGCTGATTATGCAAGGTTTTGGATTTACATACTTGCATGGGACATTGCAATCTGAGAGCTGGAGCCTACTGTCCCTTTGGCATTATTTCTTTAAAACATAGTGATATATTATTTTAGAGAGCTTGAGTGCTTTTAGCTTCACTCTTTTCCCAAAACAGACTATCATTTTAGAGGTGTACAATATCTTCATTCTACAATATCTGTGTAAAGGTGAAGTATAGTTTATGTTTCTATTTAAGACTATGCTTTACTATCTTCTATCAGTAGTCAGTTCACACAAATAAATGCAGTCATCTTTAAATCCAGATATAAATTATGTTTTCAAGATTCTTAGGAGCAAACATTTAAATATATAATTTTATTACTTTAATATCACTGTATATATTTGTTTAAATAAAAATAAAGGACATTAGGGCCGGCCCGGTGGCTCAGGCGGTTAGAGCTCCATGCTCCTAACTCCGAAGGCTGCCGGTTTGATTCCCACAGGGGCCAGTGGGCTCTCAACCACAAGGTTGCCAGTTCAATTCCTCAAGTCCCGCAAGGGATGGTGGGCTCTGCCCCCTGCAACTAAGATTGAATACGGCACCTTGAGCTGAGCTGCCTCCAGGATGGCTCAGTTGTTGGTTGGAGTGCGGGCTCTCAACCACAAGGTTGCCAGTTCAATTCCTCGAGTCCCGCAAGGGATGGTGGGCTCTGCCCCCTTGCAACTAAGATTGAACACGGCGTCTTGAGCTGCCGCTGAACTCCGGGATGGCCCAGTTGGTTGGAGCGAGTCCTCTCAACTACAAGGTTGCCGGTTCGACTCCCGCAAGGGATGGTGGGTTGTGCCCCCTGCAACTAGCAACGGCAACTGGACCTGGAGCTGAGCTGCACCCTCCACAACTAAGATTGAAAGGACAACAACTTGACTTGGGGTGGGGGAAGTCCTGGAAGTACACACTGTTCCCCAATAAAGTCTTAAAAAAAAAAAGGACATTAGATGAATTTCAGATGTATTAATTCCTGTTGAATATATACTCCCTGGCATGTTTGGTTTCATCTTAGCAATAGTGGTGGCAGAGAGACTGGGAAATGTAGAGGTTCAGTCCAGAAATGCTTAGGAGATAGGAAGACTAGGAGTCAGTGATAGATTGGAAAGGACAGGGAAGGGAGAGGGAAGATTTAAGAAGGATGCCTGCCATGTTTCTGACTTGAATAACTGAAAGGGAGAAAGAGCAGATTTGGGGTGAAAGATGAGTTTGATTTGTAGAATTTGAGCAATTTAAGGACAAAGAGCAGAAATGTCTAGTAAACATATAGATTTGGGCTACAGGTTTGGAAGTCATTGTCATAAAGGTAACGATTGAATTAGATGAGATAGCCTGCTTCTCTCCTTTCTCTACACAGTCTTCCTGGGCAGAGAACAGGGTGTGAGGAGCATGTACATAAGAGCTGGAACAAGAAGAGGAAACCACAAAGATGACTCAGAAAAACCAGCCAGAGGAGGAGGAATATCAAGAAGCCACAGTGTCAGGGAAGCCTGGGGTCTAAATTATTTCAAGGAAGTAGAGGTGGGCAGTGATGCCAAATGCTGTAGCAAGGTTAAGTAAGACATGAGCTGAAAAGTAGCCACTGAATTTATCATTGCAGTTGCTCCTGGAAAGGACAGCTCAGAGAGGTAAGCATGGTCTTAGAACAGTTTCCAGTGGGGGCAATTATGGGATGTGGCCATGATGTGAGGGGCTGAAGTATGGGAATGAAGGTAAAAAATTGAACAGTTCGATTGTTGTATGGGTTATTGTATTAGTCAGGGTTCTCCAGAGAGACAGAATCAATAGGATATCTCTAGCTCTAGCTCTAGCTGTATCTCTATCTCTATCACTATAATCTATCTATATAGATATATAAGAGGAAATATAGTATGGGAATTGGCTCACACAGCTGTGGAGGCTGAGAAGTCCCACTGAAAACTGAATAACCAGGAAAGCTGGTGGTATCATTCAGTCTGAGTAAAAAGGCCTGAGAATGGGAGGGGAATGTGGAAGTGGGGGTGGGTGCTGGTATAATTCCCAGAGTTCAAAGTTCTGAGAATCAGGTGCTCCAATGGCCAAGACTGGGAGAAGAAGGATGTCTCAGTTCAAGGAGGCTTGTCCTTCTGCTGCCCTCAACGGATTAGATGATGCCAGCCTATGTGTGTGAGGATTGATCTTCCTTACTCAGTCTACTGATTCAAATACTAAACTCTTTTGCAAGCACCCTCTTACACACATCCAGATGTAATGTTTTACCAGCCATCTAGGCATCTCTTAGTTCAGTGAAGTTGACATATAAAATTTGCTATTGTAGTCATCAACATTGATATTGAAGTTACCTAGGATAGTGGCAGGATTCGGGGTAAGGTCTAGGTGATATGTCAGAGTCTCTGTGGATTAGCAGGAGTGATAAGAATTTTAGAAGAAATCAGTGTTGGGGACAGGTAGTGATTAGTGAAGCTCAAAATAAACAGGATTGTTTGAATGTGATGAGGTAATGGTCCATGTTCTTGTTATGCCCTTTCTGAGAAAACAAACAAACAAAATAGTTTAACTAGTTTGATATATGGGGGTTTAATGTCAACATACTAGAAAAAAATTAGGGACATAGGGGGATATAAGTAGATTTTCAGGAGTTGAATCCATCTTTTAAAGGATGTATTAAAAGTGACCCCCCACCCCGATTTGTGTGTGTGTGTTCTCTCTGTTTTCTTGCTGGTTGTCCTTACCTTTACCATTGGTCTACACATAACATTCAGTGTCAACCCCATCCCTGAGTTTCAGGACTTCTAATCTTAAATTCCCACCATTAACTCTCAAGAGTCTCATTGTATTTCAGTTAAAATGATGTTGAGTTGGGAAGACATTGAAATCTGCCTTATATAGTTTGACATTCAAACCAAGGAAGATGTCTACCTCAGTTCCTGGATTTGAAGGGCCTGGGAGAATAATTAGCTTCCAGTTCAGCCAGTTCAGAGGTTTAGAATTAAGCCTGAATTATGTGAGTGCTGAATGTAAGGAGAGAGTAAGTTTCTTAACCAGGGAAAGGGAGCTCCAGAATGGATTTAGAGGGTGAGGAGCAGGGCAAGGTTGGGTTGGGAAGAAGGAAGCACATAACCATATAACTTTTGTTGTTTTACTGTTTCACCTATAACATTTCAAATCCTTATTGTGATGTCTGAGAGAGCTTAGTACTATAGTTTATGTTTCTTTGCACCTTTGCACCCCTTCCCCAAATACCCAGCAAAGTGTCCTGCATATCAGTGAATTTAGGAACTTATTTTTTCTTCGAATTATATTTAATAATGTATATGTCTTATCACCTATACAGTAAGTTTCACAGGGACTTCACCTTTATGTCTGCCATATCTTGCAACACTCAGTCTTGTGCTGGACCAGAACATACTAATTGACTAAATCAATGTCAGTAAGGGGTAATATGACAGAATGAAATTAGAGAAAACATTGTTTCTAGTGCTTGAGGTTTTAGCAACTTTTTTGACACTTTGAAAAGTGTCAGAGAGTTTCATGTGATATTTAAAGACTCCTTTCCGTTGATGATATATAGCCATTCTGTTTTTTCCACATTCTTTGATGTATTTTTAACAGACTCCTGGGATTCAAAACCTGCTATATAAAAATAAGAGTGGACATGGTAACAAAAAAGTAACTTTGAAGCTGAAAATATAAAGACAGGAAAAGGGAGATTATGGCCAGTAGGAATTTTCCAAACTAAGAATGAGACAGGGTATTTTCTAAATGCGGATTATGATACTGAATAACACAAACTAAATGGATCCTGAAAAATTCTAGTGCTGTTATTCTGGATGGCTTCATGGTGAAGTTTCAGGGCCACTTCTCAATAGTGCTGGGCAAACGTCCCCAGTGAGGGGCCCATTTCTCTTCAGGGTGATCAATGAAATTTTACTTACCTGAATGGTGAGGGGCTGATGTTTCAGAGGTTTGGAGGATGAGGAGTTGGAGATGGAACTGGTAGGTGTATCTAGGGTAATTCTAGAATGAAAGCTAATTATCTCTTTGGGTATCAAATAGATTAATACTTAAGTTTCAGAAATATGATTCAGACTTACTTATTTAAATTACCAGTATGTAAAGCTTTCCATTTTCTCCCTCCCTGTATAAGTCATTGTATATAGCATAAGTTTTAGGAGATTTATTTCATAATGTATATCTCATTATGTCATTTCCCCCTTATTTACTATATTCCTCATTCTTATAGTCAAAGCCACAGGCTGCATTACCATCTTGTTTAATTCCAACATGCTTTATATAATTACTACAAATAATGAGTAGTTTGAAGCTTAGCTATGAGCTGTTCCTGGTGACTTCTGGTGGTTACATTCTTTTCTATGAAGCCTGAGATTTCATTATCACACACCCATATACCCAGCACTTTCTTACATCTCTCTGGCCACAAGTAGGACCAGTATTCATATTCTGTTGGTAGCGATGTGTCAAGAACATAATCCTTGAAGATGAATTGTCCCTTCAATTGGTTTATTTTTAAATATTGACTCAATCAACCTTTCAGTCACTCATCCTCAGAATTTCTCATTTCTGCTTATTATAGTCTCATATTTCTATGATAGGAGCTTTTTAATGAATGTTACATGGTGTGTTCTTACAAATACAGGACTTGATGCTCAACTAACTTTTTTATTTGATTTGTTCTCTAACGTGTAACTGGAAAGATTTCTAAAGTGAAGAAAATGAAGATTGGAGAACCTTTTAAACTTATTTCCAGAGTTTAACTAATGTGACACAAATATAACTCTTTATTCAAATAGACATAAAAGGATTGAAGAAAAAATTGAAAGAGTAAAAATTCACCAAAGTTTAACTATGATATTTTCTGAGTTATTTTTTATTTTATATCTACATATTTCATTTAATTCCTAGGCCACTTCATTTTAAAAAGTACATTCCCCTGGTAATGTCGTTGTGTAATTTCAAATAAGGCATTTTCCAGAATACATTGGAAGATTTATAACATGGAATATGTAGCTTTTTTTGCCATGCATGTATTTTGAGAGAGTTAATTACTATCATGTAACTCACATATCAAACTTTCAATGAAAATAATAGGCATTGAGAATCCTTGAGTAACTTCTGTCTTAGAAAGCCCATTCTTACCTACATTGGACCTGGATGCGCTTCCTTATATTTCAGACCGTGCTGTTTTCCAGCTATGCAGAATTCACCCACCAAGGTACTGACTTCAGTTCTGTTTAGGGAGCATGCAGGAGACAGTTTTATCAAGACTGGGGGCAACCACCATGTTTAGAGCTCATCCTTGTAAGCAGCAGTCCTCAAATCTTGATGCCTGACAGAAAGCCCCTTCACCTCACCAGTCTTTTGTCAGCTTGTGCTGTGATGCACTGTAATCACCACTTCCGGGACTCCTCAAGGGGCCTCAGTGGCTGCTTCCTACCTTCCTAACAATTGTATCAAGCTGTCTACTCTGCCAGAATGCTGGGTAATCACTTTATCTTCTTTTGTTATTTTCTGCCCTTTCCAGATGGCTCCAGTTTTCTCCTTGTCTTTTACCTCAGAGATTCATCCTCATTCTCCTTAGATCTTCTCTTCTTCATTGCCTTCCAAGTTTATTTTATTTCGTATACTATACTTCAATAGATAATATTAAGTTAAAAGAGATTACAGATTGTGGGCTATGGGTCACCTTTTAAAAATAGTCATCATTTTTTTGCCTACCAACGTGAAACGCACCACATATGCCCATAACAGAATGATATACCCATTATTTACTGTGTTTCCCCCAAAATAAAACTTAGCTGGACCATCAGCTCTAATGTGTCTTTGGAGCAGGAATTAGTATAAGATCCGGTATTCTATTCTATTCTATTCTATTCTATTCTATTCTATTCTATTCTATTCTATTCTATTCTATTCTATTCTATTCTATTCTATTCTTCCTGGTTTTATATTGTAGTAAAATAAGACCAAGTGTTGTATTAATTTTTGCTCCAAAAGACACATTAGAGCTGATTGTTTGGGTAAGTCTTATTTTCAGGGAAACATGATAGGAGAGATAGGAATTCTTATGTATAATATACAAAGGCAGATGATAATTTACTGATGCCTTTCGATTGGTTACCCAAACATACATGTCTTAGCACTAAGTAAAATGATGAATTCCTCTTTATTTAGACTTGGCAGGGATAGGGACATGAATAATTTTAAGGTAAGAAAAAGGCAATAGTAATTTTTCAATATTATCAACTATCTGTTGCACACATGGTTTTACATACATCATTACATTCAGTCCTCACAATGAATCTTGAATTTTTGCTTCAGGAACCTAAAATTCAGAGAAGTTAAGCAACTTGTTCCAAGTCAAAAGCTAGTTGGTGGCAGTGATTTCATTAAAAATCATGTCTCTTGGACTCTAAAATTCACGTTTTATTGTATGTGCTTTTCCAAAAGAGTATTATATGGAACACTGCCAGTGAGAGATTTCACCAAAATTCAGGGTTATCTGCTTAATTAAGAATGAGCATGTCTACAGTAGAGGAAATGGTTTAATTTTGTTTAACCAGAAAGGCCCAAACTTTTTATTATGGTGGCTGTTTTTTTATGATGATTATTCTGTGTAGTTAATGTTTTCCTATTATAGTTTTTATTGTGAATCTCTTGGTTCATCAGATCCCAGTTGTATTGCATTTCCTCAGTGTTCATCTGGGCATTGTTTTTGTATGATTACTCCAGTCAATAAATCCCAAGAACCTAGGAGTTGTGGTAGATTAAAAATATGGTCACAAATTCTTTGCAGCTCCTTTATCATGAGGACAAAACTGTTTTCTCTTCCCTTGAATCTGGCTGACTTTGTGACTTGCTTTGACTAACAGAATGAGGCTAAAGTGACATTGTGTGAGGCCTTGCTCCCTCTTGGAATGCTGCCCATAAACTTTTACAGAAGGGACTTATCTTGCCTCTTAAGGATAAGTGGCCGTGTGAAGGAAAATTGAGGTATCTTACCTAACTGCTAGACATAGCAGGGAGGCAATCTTGGACCTTCCAGCAGACTCAGATCTCTAGCTGAATGCAGCCCTTTGAGTGAACCAGGTAAAACCTGCAGAAGAATCATCTAGCTAACCTACGGACTTACAAGAAATAATAAACCATTATGTTTAGCCACTAAGTTTTGGGCTGAACTTTTAGTCTGAAAGAGTTAACTGATACACACATGAAAACCATACCTGATGATTTATGAAGATTGACATTCTAGGTGTAGGGTATTGCCTGGATATAAGAATTATATGCATTTCCAAGTTAGGACTTAATCTTGTTGTAATTAATATTTTATGTATTGCACATGCTATCTGTTGGGAGGTAATTTGTCATGCGTCTCTTATGTTTCTATATGTCTTGTGAGCAGAAGCACTGACGGCTTTTGTTCTGGGCTAACTTTTCAAAGATGTTTGTATAGTGAACAGCCTTGGAAGATAGAGACAATATCTCCCTGTGGGGCAGAAGGCAGGTTTGTTTTTGTGCAGGACAATAATGATAGCGTCTTCTTCTGAGACAAAGATTAGGCAGGTTTGCCCAAACTCTGAGTTTCTCAGTCGTGACACACACATGCTGTGTGAATAGCTTCTACCTGGACTCTTCCACATTGTTGCTTTGGGAGTTAGAGGCTGAGGAGCTCATGCAAACACCATCTCATGCTGCCTGATGTCCCATGAGTAATAAAGTTCTTTGTCTCTCACCTGGGCATCTCGTGTCTTTTGTCACCATCAACAAAATTGTAGCAGACTAACTTTTTAGCTTACATACTGGGAAAGTATCAGGCGCTTCACTGGTCTTGAACTTAATGCAGAACCTAAGATACTTTATGAAAATTGTATGAGCTTCTGACTTTTTCTCAGGGACAGATTTATGAGAGAATCTGCTTATTTCTTCTGAAATGTGTAATTATCCAGAAGCAGCTGTATATTGGTCTCTCGTGAGTTCAATTATTAGATTCATTAGGAATTATATGCAAGAAGAATGAAGTTTTAAATTGCAGTTATGCAGTTGAATGCATAGAACATATTAATATTTCATTAATGACTATTAAGTTCTGCTAGAACAGCATATGTTTGCTAGATATCATTTGTTTTTTTAATAATTATGTATTTTCCTGTCTTTTTTTCTCATTATAGTTTTTATTTTTGTATTTGTGATTTCTCTGTCCTTATTTCTTTTTTAAATTAATTATGCTAGTGGTTTATTTATCTTAATTTATTCCTTTATTTTCAAGGAACCAAATATTGGATTTATTTTTTAGTTCCACTCATTTTCTGATTTATAATTCATAAGTTTCTGACTTCTTAAAATCAGTTCTTCCTTCTGCTTTCTAATCTTCTTTTTTCTTCTTTTTTCTAGCTTCTTGATATGAAATGCTTAATTCACTTATTTTTCACTCTTATTTGATGCTTAGCATTACAAGCTTGGCTGTGTTCTATAGACTCAAAATGTGGTATTTTCATTATTAAGAACTATTTTTTAGTTCTTGTTGTAATTTTTTTCTTAAACTAAAGAGTTAAGAAGAGAGATTTCACTTTTCTCAATATTTTTTTTCTTCTTTTTTACTCTTTTTATGTTTTTTTTCATTTCTGTACTTAGTGCATTGTGACCAGAGAATAGAGTTTGTATTGGTTATAATATTTGGAAGTTTTTGAGGTTTTTTGTGTGTGCATAATATATGATCAATTTTTGAAAGTATTATAGCAGTCCTTTTAAGTAGTTATTTTCTGTTTCCAATGTGAAGTTTCTAGAGGCAGGGTTTCACATGGGCTGGGATTTGGGGACAAAGGGTAACAAAATGTCAAGCATGTCTACTCAGGTTTTGACTAGTGCAGAATGGTGAGATGTCCACAGAGTGAGGATCCTCTTTAAAGCTTTTCATTAACCATTGGGATATTGGGCAACTTTAATGTCATTTGCTGCAAAATCTTAATCCATCAAAGTCTTAGTCTTAGGCTGGTGCTGACATTACCCATTTGGAATACAAAGTTAGATTAGAGACTTGTTTAAAATCTGCAATTTCTTCTAGGAACACAAAAAGAATTTGCCATTTTTTACCTCATGTTCATGAGGACCAAACAAGATGATTATGTCAAGGGCATAAACACAACACCTGGTCCAGAGCCAGCACTCAACACAGAGTATCTGTTATTATTATTACTAAAAAACACTTTTGTGTTTTACTTTCTCATTTAAGCCTTGCTTACTCTGGTAGGTTAGTATTATTCTCTTCAATTTATGAATGAAAATTTGAAGCTCATTTGCCTAGTGTTACACCACCAGTAAAAAAATCAAGCTAAGTTTCAAATCGGAGCCCAGAGTTTTATCTATGGGTGTGTTGAAGGTCATCAATACATACTAACTAGAATGAACCTTGCCTGGCATGTCTGGGAGCTAAGGAAACAGATGGATGATACACACACAGCCTGTTCAGATGGCAGAGGACACTAGCCAGGCCCAAGGTGTGGCGCATAGAAACAGACCATCACCTCATGTTCATTGCCAGCTTCTAATTATTTTCTGTAGCCATAACTAAATATCATTCCTTTTCAGTTAATCATCAGAACTTGGAATCCACAAACATTCTCCGCCATTTGGGCTGCTATAGGACTGGGAGCTGGGAGTAAATCCTAGAACAAAATTCAGTCTGATTATCATGATTCCTGTTGCTTCTAATTGGCCCAAGACCAACCTTAGCCCATCTAGTAGAATGATCTTTGGAGCAAGAGAGGTCGGGATATTAATTCCAGCCTTACTCTCTATTATCTGTCCATCCTTGGGTATGTTGCATAACTTAACTGAGTCTTTTTAAAATTTTTTCTTTTGTAAAAATGTAGGTAACAAAATCCACCTGAAATGTAATTGTGAAGATTAAATGAGATGTATGAAAATGGGGACATTGGTTTACACAGTTTCATCTCTTCTTTGAATTTAGGTCTTTGGAATACATGCTGTATGGATTGGGAAGTCAATCTTGACAGTGTAACTCAATACAGAATCAAATTCCCTTTCTTTACTGGTAGTTTTGGCCTTCTGGGTCCAGGGCCTGGGTTTACTGTGTTATTACTGCACAGGAACGTCAGCGTCCTTGTTCAGTGGTAGCACGTTGTATGGCTAGTGATGTAGATACAAACTCTGGGCCCCCAATGGTAGGGTCCAAATCCCTGCTTTATCTTTCTAGCTGTGTGACATTGGCCGGAGTAATTAATCTCTCTATGCCTCAGCTCCCTCTTCCTTTAAAATTGGGATAATAACAGTACCTAACGCATAAGGTTGTTGTGAAGGATAAATTCAATAAAGCCTGGGAAGCAGTTAGTACAGTACCAAGAGCATGTGC
This sequence comes from Rhinolophus sinicus, assembly GCF_036562045.2. NCBI lineage: Eukaryota > Metazoa > Chordata > Mammalia > Chiroptera > Rhinolophidae > Rhinolophus > Rhinolophus sinicus. The sequence continues at coordinate 113,754,641 of NC_133755.1, forward strand.
ATTGTTATCATCTCATAAATGTGTTACATATAATTTTCCGTGGGAACACTCATTACTGAAAGTTAAAAATTATCTAAATTAGGCTTAAGTAAAGATCCAGGATACTCTGGAACTGCTTTTTTTCTTCTTTCAAATTTTGATGATTAAGGTAAAGAATTAAAATGCAGGAATAAAACCCTTGATTAAATCATCACCTCAGTCTTAACAAGGAGTGACACTGAGGCTTTAACATAGCGATTATGCTTACTACAGAATTTAAAAAAAAAATACAGGTTTACTTTACAAAAACTCTATCTCTTTATAGCACAGGCTAAAAATAGGGTAGAAAAATATTAGGAGAATGCAGAAAAAATTGGCAACTCAGCTGTAGCTCATTTGTGACAGTAACTGACACTTGCAGAGCATTTTTTTCTAGTGTTGTTGGGCTGGCTAAGTTACTTTTCAGTAAACCACAGGGAACTCCAGGCTTCAATTGTGTAAATGGCAGCATTGAGGCTTTCCTTTAAAGGGGTCTCTGGGTTCCAGCTGTTATAAACTCTAGATGCCTCAGGCTATTTGAATGACACATCACAGGGGACAGTTCCTCTTCCTGAGGATTACAAAAACTCACATTTCTTTAAATAGAAGTAGCAGATTTATGTGAAGCCATTTATAAAAATTTTCTGGACCAATGAACACCAGGGCAGCCCTGTATCTATACCATGAAACAGTTTTGCGAACACTAGAAGATAAAAGTCCCCTTTCACAGTAGGACTTCTCAGCATGACCCAAATCCTTGTGTTCCATCTTTCTTATGTATTAAATGATAAAAACAAAAATAAAGGAAGAAATGATGCAAGATACCATGCTATTATATTATTACACAGAACACCCCACATTTTATCACTGCAAAGAAGATAGCTGTTTCTTTAAAATGGTATTCCTAAGCTCTAGGGAGACAGCTGGGAATGGAGAGCCATATTTTTGGGCAGTCTTATGATTGGATTCATTTGTTTACAGTTAAGTGTTGACACAAAGCAGGGCAGAAGTTAGCCTATGGAAGGAGAAACCTTTCTTCCTATTTGCATGTCCTACATTTTATTTTATTTTTTTATTAGTTACAAATATAAAACCATTCCTAATAGAACTTTATTCCCATGGAATCTATCAATAAATTCTTGGGCTGCAAAGGTCCTTGATTTGGGATAAACCTCCGATGTTCTGCAAGAGGGCTATATTATACTGATGTAGCAGGGACTTAATTTCCAAGGAAGTATTTTTTTATCTTAAATACAGTAAGGAAGAGACAAACACATAAGCCTTGGGCAAGGACTATAGGGACTTGCATACAACTTCGCCAGAATTGAGTTCAGTAGTTTAGATTCTTTTGGGAATGTGATGAAAGTTATGGTCCATCGTTCAAAATAAATATTTAGTTCAACCTTCACAGCTGTGTATCTATCTGTGCTTCCTGCTTCCCTTTCATAATTTTAGTCATTTTGTCCAATTGTAATCCTCAGTAAAATATAAAGGACCTATTATGGAGAGTTCTGGCATTAGTGCTTCATGGTGGAACATAGATGTGGTCCCTCAAGAAACTTGAGAAACAGTTTTGTTGAGGAAAAAGCCCCCAAAAAGATAAAAATAGAAATGGCCTAGGTAATCTCTCACAACAACAAACTCAGTATTTTGGAGGAAGGAGGACTCATGAGCAGTGGAATTGTTGGGGAGTTTCATGCTTTGCTGGTCAGACTCGCAGACATGTGGGCAGGTCCCTCAGCAGAACAATATGTCAGCTGATCAGCACACTTAATTTTTCTGTAGCTGATGTAATTTATATTTTAAGTTCATATTCTTCTGATTAGTGGATATTTAATCTCAGGTTTTGCTTCCTGCCTCCATCATTGGTGCTTATAGAGTGGGACAGATGGAGGTGTGTGTGAAAGGAGTCCCTTTGATGAGGTGTCAGCACGTAAACGGGAGTGGGTATGGGTGGTGAAGTGCCATTGAGCAAAGTAAAGCTTCTCCATTAGTTACCAAGAATGCAAACACATCACTGAATTTGTCAGAGTATTATCTCATTACATATAAAATATTTTTAATCATTTAAGCGTGAAGGGTTTTCATATGAAAATCTGATTTCTGACTTCTGTTGAAAACTCAAAGGGCAATATTGGTCCCATATTCCTGTATCACTCATTTATTTCTGAAATTACTCATTTATTTATGCTAACAACCAGGCTCCGAGGTTTGATTTTGCAACTCTTAATGTAAAAGAGGTTTGAATTGAGTCTTGAGGGAAAAGCAGGATATATAGACAATGATGGAAGAGCATAAAAAACATGCAAGCAAGGCAAAGGAGAAGGAGGATATGACAGATATTTGATGTACAATCAGCAGTCAAGTTTAAATGGTGAGTGAGTGTATGCAGAGGTGGGCAGGGCATGAAATTGCAGCTATAGATAGGGGTCAGACTGGGAATTGGAGACTTTGTCCTATGAACTATGAAAACTCATAGATTAATTTTAAGTCTTATGTTAACCAATGTTGTGGGAAGCTAATTATGGACATGGTATGTAGAATAGGTCAGAGGAGAGAGGAAAAAAGCAGAGAAAAGGGAGTCAAAAATTGAATTAGACAATTCTGTTCTTTTGAATACTTAGTAGCTTTTGTGAGTAGCTAGTGGGGTAAAAATTTTACGTCAATGTCTAAAACAATATTCTTGATTATTAGAGACTTAATTTAAGTGTTATGCTGCTTTTTCATCTATATTTAATAAACAGCTGTCCAAACTTTGCCATCAACTTTTGCGTACATTAATTGGTTCTGATTTTTTTAAACTTTGCATTTCATCTTTTTGACTGCACAAGACTTGAATTTAGTGACTGTTTAATGCAAAGAGCAGAGTAAACTGCAGGCTTTAGTGAAACTCTGCTGTTACCCTCAAGGTCAGCTTTCAAACAGCATGACCTACAGTATGGGGTGGAGGTCCACTGAGCGCAAATGGTCTTGAACACATTTCTGATTTGGATTATTATCTTCTGTTGCTATGAAATAGACTACTGTGGAGTTACTACTTAGGCAACTCAGAAACAGCATGTTTCTTAGATTTTTTTTTAACTACTTACTGTGCACGCATGTCTAGAACTTTAGTTAGCTTTAAAGTGTTTTTTTTTTTTTTCATTTGAATAACATAAAGTGTTATTTAACAATGGCACAATGTTTGTTAAGCCAACATTTTATTCACTTACCAATTAGTTGGTGCACCTAAACTCTGTTAGAAGAAAAAATTAAGGATGCTTTATTAACAATCTAATGATTAGTATCTGTTATAAAGCACTGAAATTAATGAAAATAGCTATGATTTACTGAGCAATGTACTGTGTGCTAGATACTGATCTATACATTGGTCGAGATCTTTAAAGAACTCTAAAATAACACCTCAAGAGATGTCTTCTTCTTATTTTACAAATGAGAAAACTAAGGTCCAGAGAGATTGAGAAACTTATTCAAGATAACACTGTAGAGAGTAGAAATTGTTACTTATCATTTTAAATCCTAAGTAGAGTCACAGATACAGAAGTAATGTGAGACTCTGGGTATGTCATAAAATGAAAACTACAATGACAATGACCTGCACCTTAATGACAAATGAAGTCGCATACTACGTACAACAGGCAGTGTTAAACTTACTCTTGCCACGCATCTTACAAGGTTGAGATGTAGCAATATTTGATTTGTTTTATGGGATGATGATGCTGCTAGCCCAGTATTACAGGGCACGCATGAATAGAGTTACTTTTCTCAAGGGGGTGATAGATTTTTGCTGATTCAGCCACACTCTCTTCTGATTCCGTTTGCAACAGATGGATGCACATCTGCAAGGTGGCTGCCTTCTCTGAGAGTGGTGGGTTGCAGGGGGCTGTCATTACCATGTTGGCATGAAACAAATTATCCTTCCAGTTTTCAAGACTTAAAATCTTTATGGAATTATCCTTTATAATTTTATTTGAAATTATTGCATACTTTGCTAAGACAAGTATTATCTTTTAATGTCATTAGCCATTAATGATCAGGAGAAGGATTTTCTCCACAAGAGTTCAGCAGACACTCTTTTTTGATAGTTCATGAGCTCTGAGAAGTGTCTGGAGGTTAGAAGGGCTTTTGTAATTCAGGGACTTCCTGATAAATTTCAACCTAATATTTATAAAGCCAATAGTGTCTTAATTTTGGGCAGTTTGAATAATTTCAGTAGACTAATTTTAAGATTCCCGTTTTAAAGTTTTAATCAAGTGATTTAAAGACACTAAAACATTTTCTTTACAGTGTAAGCTTTTGATATGACAGAGACCCAATAACTGAGATTAGAAATGTAAGGAATTTAATGCAACTATTTTATTTTATGGGATGGTATAGAATATGTTTTGTGTAAGAAGACATTTGTGACTTTGTTAGGCTATTGGTTTTATACACTTAAGGAAAAGGTGTCAAACAACTATCTTGTGATATGTGAATGTTTAAGAAGCAATATAATGTTTTAAATTATTACATTACAATATGTTAATCTTAAAATGTGAGATGTGTTGGCACTAATGTCAACAACAGTATTAGAAATATTTGTTATCTTATTGAGTCTTGGTTTATTATTTGTTCTTACAAAAATTATAGTAATGAATTTTGTGATGTGATTAAATATGCTTCATTACTTTTTAAAAGTCCTAGTTTGACACTTTGGAGGCTATGATTTGAAGACCTTCCTCTAACACATTTTATTTTCAAACTCAATTTAGCAGCAGTCATAGCACATAAAGATTTAAATGAAAAAAGTTTTGTTATACTTATCAAATTATATCAGTTCCATCTTCAGTAATGCAGCAGCTTTTGTAAAAACTTCGCTCATAAATTTTTATTTTTTCTCATATCAATCAGTTGTTCTTGCAAACAAATTGGAAGAGCAGTGAGCTGTATGGGAGTATAAGTTGGTGCAAATTTCCTGGATTTTCCCACCCAAATGCATTAAAAACTCCAAAACAGTTATATCCTTTGACACAGCAGTTACATTCCTATGTATTTATGCTGAGGAAATAAGGTATATAAGCACTGATAGTCATATGAGGATGCTTATAGTCCTGTTCTTTAAAATGCTGACAAAGTGGGAATAACTTGAATATTTAATAATTAAGGATGAGTTAATTATGTTCTCTACACTATAAAATTACATGGAACCATTAAAATCATGTATAATACCTATAGTAATGACTGTATTTATTGAATATTTACTATGTACCACTTAATGCACTTACATTTCAAAATTAAACCTTATATCAATCTAATGCCTTAGAGATGTTATTCAACACCTGAAAGACACATATCTAGTAAATGATTGAAATTGGATTCAGACTAAGGAGTGACTATTTATAAAGCTCAAGCCTATCAGACTTTATGGATGTTTAATTACATAGAGAAGTACACATATTGCTAGGGGAGAGACTAGAAAGTACTGTATATAGTATTACCACATTTAAAAATGTTCTTAAATGCAGGAAGAAAAAATCTGGAAGGATATTACCATAGTGAAAATAATTACTTTTGGGTAGCTGGACTACAGATAAATTTTTTGTTTTATGATTAGGTTTTACAAGCTTTATGAAAATGTGTTGATTTTGTAATTAGAAAACAGGTGTTTTTTTCCCCCAAACTTCCCTGCCCCAAGATGTTAATTGTAGTATTAGTTATAATATAATTTAAATAACATAAATGTCCAACAATAGGATTGTTTAATGAAATATTATCCACCAATTCAAAGCAGTAATATGAAATAAAATGATTTCTACTAGTCCAGGTAACAAAATAAGGTACTGTTTACTCAATAATGTTCTGGGAAATCAGGGAGAGCATAAAATATTATTTACACTAAGAGTACTATGATTTACACTAGCATTTACACTATGTTATCTATTCTGCAAAATTTGTTTTTTTAAAAAAACGTTTTAGCATACTACTGATATTTTTATGCACATGGTGAAAGACTGGAATGTATAGAATAATAAAAGTTACTGTGGTATTGGAGAGGCTGGAGAGTGATCCGAGTATTCTCACTAATGTTTCAAAGATGAATAATAATGTAAAAATAAAATAATCTCCATGGTTTGGTTAACAACAGGGTTACATAAAAGGGAAGACTTCTAAAACAAAAGCTTGGTCTACTTTGCTACTATACAAAAGAAGTTTACTTCTCAGGGGATAATACAATTAGACAGGTGTAGTTTGACTTCAAAGTATTAATTCTCTTAATATTATTCAGCATCATCAGAAATAATATGGCTACGAAAGTAAAGCAGTACCTGGTTTTCTTTTCCTCCACCCTTGACAGAGCTATTCCTACAGCTTGTTGCCATCCCAAATTAGAAAACAACCTGAATAAAAGTTCCCCAGACAGGTTGTCTCTGCTGCTTTGACAAATGCTGTGTACTCTACCGCTGAGGTCATAGCAAATTACAGGCCGTGAAAAGTAAGTAGAAAATGCTTCCCTAGCACTTCCTCATTCCTGGTTTGCTGAGTATGATGAGCTGCAGAAAACCAGCAGCTTCACGCCATGCACTTTTGGAAAGGGTGTCCACAAAGGCAAAAATTTATCTCCCACCTGGAGATGGATATGTGATGTCAGCATGTATCTTGCCTGTGGGGTATTAGAATGAAAGCTGGCAGCTTATCCCGTGTTCTTTCAGAGCCCAGGTACAGAGGAAGCCAAATGTCAAGCTTCCTGTTTCTGTACCAAGTGATACACCCGTCTCCTTTCCCTGCTTTCTAGGCCGCTTCCTATACAAAGGTTGTCACTCACTGGTTGATAAAAACACATTATTCCAGTTACTCACTTGGGTGCCAGAGACAGTGAGCTTAGCTACAATAAGTCAGTGTCAACCATTACTGCAAAATTTAGTTAGTTTTTTTAAAAAACATATTAACATACTATTATTGATCTTTCATGGATTGTAATTATGTTGTAGAAATATGGACGTCTGAAGCTGCTATGACAGGTCTGGGGAGTGATACAAGTCAGGGATTGGTTTTGATGATTCAGGGGATCTCGTAGAGAAAGAAAGAAAAAGATACACTGCACAAGCTGGTGTTGTTCATTGGGACATGCAATCCACAAGTTCAAAACATTTTTAAAGCTAGGAGTTACTCAAGTGATCTGCTTTTCAGAGCCTCCAAGTTAGGATATTTAAACTGGAACCATGATTTTCACAATAATTTCAAAAACTATTGCTAGCACTGGAAACATCTTGCAGAATTCTGATCTAAAGAATAGTCAGAGAATATAGTCCCTGGGGTAACAGGTAAAGCATGTGAATCTATATGTGACACCCCATGGTATCCCTAAGAGGAACTTTTAATATCATCAATTCATAGTGAAATAGGAACATTAGTGTCTGAGTTTTTGGGCTGACATATAACAGTAAACATATGAACATTTGAAGGATAATGAGTTAGGAAATATGAATGGATTCCATCACTGAAAAATCATTTAAACTTTTTTAAATGGTATGGTAGTAATAGTCTTTAAATGGATTGCTTAGTTCTCAACCACTGAAAAAAAAAGTTTGGCTGCAATTACACCGAAAATCCAAACCAGTCCTTAATGGGCTTTTATTGTGTGCGTTTTCATCCCTAGTTCCTTGCTTTTCTACCAACAGTATTCTGCCTTTTCAAGATGTTTCCTTTGGTGGAACCACTTTCTTTCAGTCTCAGTCATGTTTATTTGAGGGGTGGGATTTACTCATCCTAGCTTCAAGGCTGAGTTCTGAACATCTTAAATCAAGCTGGCCATCCTATTTTTTAAGTCACAGTACCTGGTTCAGAGATGAATACATAAACCAACCAAATGTATTTAAGATGTGAAGAGATATTTGCTAAGGGTTCTGGAAAAAAGAAGCTTTAACTTTCTTCAATAACAGTTACTGAAAGATGCATGTGAGTCTCTTGATAATTATGGCATCCAGTTAATTAACACTATGTTCGGAGTCTTGTCTTGTGTGTGTGTGTGTGTGTGTGTGTGTGTGTATGGGGTGTATCACTGGCACTGTGAAATGCCTATAGAGGAAACTCACACTGTAGACGGCGTTGTAGAGAAATAAAGATAAATTGGATTCTGGGCAACGCTTTTTTTGAACTGGATGATCAGTCTCTGCCGGAACTAAGGACTTCTTCTGGTTACAGATTAACTTTATTAAGCTCGTATGATTGTTGATCTCTTACAAAATAAATAGTCCTTACTTATATAGAATTTCAAGATTTTTGTAACAGAAAGCTCAATCACATGTTCAAAGCAATCATAATTAATTTTCATAACAAGGTACAATTTGTTTGTTAGAGAATGACACGCAGTTCAATTATATGCTTATCTTTACTCACTCTATTGTGGAGAACAGTGTTTCAAGGAGTAAATTCAGGGTCAAATTTCCAGGTGTCACTGTGCTGTGGCACCAGCTGCTAAACCTTGGCTCATACTTCCTCACATTTTATCATGATGTGAAAGGAGAGGAGTGGGGTCAGTTAATTCAGATCAACAAACATCTCTTGAATGTGTAATGAAGTGGACTTGTTGTATTCATTTTGATGGCCCAGAATTTTAATCTGCTTCCTATGTTCAGAAATGTCTGAAAAAAAGGTTAGGCATTTGCTTTCTCAGTCGCCCTTGCAGTAAGGCAGGGGCATATGATCTCGGCTCCAGCAATTAATGTAGCTGCCCCAGAACTTTAGGTCAAAAACAAGTGCTGTTCAAAGGGAGAGTCTGTGCAGAATCCATTTTGGTTGTGGGTGACAGAGGTGGCAACACTAACCAAATCTATCACCCAAATATCATAATGGCTGCAGTTTCCAGGATAGTGCTCTGTGTCAGTTTGGTCAGAGGTACAAGATATTGAGTTTATTGTCTAGAACAACGACAGTACTCCTTTTGCTAGACCATTTCTATGGATTTTTATTTAGCTTGTTGGGTGGACCGTAGGACGCAATGAGGTGTAAAGTATCTGGGAAAATCAAAATTTTATGTAGTTGTGCTAAATTCCATTTAGAGAATAATAGCAGTAGTCCCTAGGACTTTAGGGAAGAAAAATAGAGCTTCTTCAGCAAACAACTTCTTTCATTTAGAGAATGAGCTTTTACTTTGCTACTGGCTCTGGGGGAGACCAAAATTCTTATCACAGTTCATTGGGGGATCATGCAACAAAAGCTTCCCGTTAATTGATATATCAAACTATTAAGTTAGAGCATGTTCAGCAGGACTCCCTTATCAGATGGAGTGGAAATATGGGCTTAGGTCTGAGCAGGTCTTGAAGGCACAAACAAGATACATGAATGGTTGACTCACAGTACGCCTGCTCCTGTTAACACATGGCTTTGGCTATGTAATCAGGTTGCCTGAGGTGACTCAGCCCATAGTACACTGGCAAGACATCGTAGTCCCCTAGGTGTTGTCTACAGGACAGTGGAAGAGGGGAATATTCCTAGTAGGTAGAAATTCAAACTTTGTTTGTGTTTTCTAAAAACAGGTGTACCTGGAGGTGTGGATCTATCCCAGTTCATAGGATATGGTAACTAGTTGGTCTAGATGGTCAGGAACTTAAAGGACACACAATTGAAGGAGAGTGATGGGGAGGTTTGGGAAGAGCTTTTTGATGGACCTATGCATATTCTTTGAGTCAGCAATTCTATTCCTAGTTACATATCCAATATAATTGAATACATTAATTGAAAAAGCATTAAGGACTGCAATGGATTGAAAAACACCAAATACATAAAATTATTGAGTTCATCATGATAATACTAATAACAAAGCCCATGGATTATTACTAGGGCACCACGTAATATTAACAATTTGGGTGAAATCAGCTGGGCTTTCTATTACTTGAGAATGTGGTACTCCTACAGTGTGACAGGGTCAAGTTAGGTCCAGGAGGTAAACAATGAATAAAGTATGTCAACCTTCTTCAGTTAGCTGAGCTGAAGAGCCTTCGTGACATCTGGATTTGGGCATCTAGATTTCATGATAGCTATGTTTTTTGACTGCCTACTTCATCTCTTTTAACTCTCCATCTAGGACTGCTGAACAGTTACCCTTTTCTAATCTAATTAAAACCAGAGAAGTTTGCAATTCATAGGACACGTGAAGTATCTTGTCACCTTTGAATACCCAACTATAGACATTTAATTTCAGGTATTCCTGAAGCCACTAATCAGCAGAGTTGAAGGGCTTCCAGGGCAGTTGGTCAGTTAGCTGTGGAGTTGTCCAAGGTGAGCAGAGTAGATGCCCCTCACACTTTAGACTGTTGTTCTAACTCCTGGAAAGGGATAGAAAGAAAACAGTAGAAGAGTAAATTTTGAACAAGTATGACAATTCTTGAGATGATTCGTTTCTAGTTTTCCCAGGAGGTCGATACCTACTTACCTACCAATCTTTATTTCACTTGTTTTTCAAAGGTAGAATCATATTTAATTTTCATTAGTCTTTTCAGATGTCCCCTTCAACAATTTAAAACATAAATATTTAAATCTTGAACAAAATTCAAGTGTGTATGTGTATGTTTGTGTGTGTGTGTGTCCAGAGCCCAGTCAAGGCATAGGGCTATGTATTCTAAATTTATTGACTAACTTCTGTGACCTTGGGTAAGTTTATGCTATCTCTGTGTGTCTTTTTATATGTAGATTGGTGTAGTAATACCTGAACGTTATTTTAAGTGAAGATGAAAGTTATCTTGCTTGGAAAAATCTTTTAAAAATCCCTGGGGAAATAACTCGGCAAAAACAGACATTTCAAATGTCTTCGCACTCCTAGAATTTATCAGATGAAAGACTTGTCAACTCCAAACACAATAGTTAATGTTATTCTCAAATGGAGAGTCCCTAATGCTGGTACTTTTTGTGCCGTATCATTAATCTTAAACCCACATGGAATTAAAGCTATTTTAATTAAGCATATACCTTAAGACTTTCTATCCTTAAATTTGAAGATGATAAAGCATTTTATAATGGTCAATGAATTAAACATTCCTGGGGCTTTTATAGACATGATTAGAAAAGATAACCACCCGATTATTCTAGATGTAGAGCTGAAAACTCTGCAGTGGCCAGCCAAAAAGTTGGGCCTCTGAAGGCTTTCTTTCTGGAAATGAGTGCTTGGAAAGTTGCTAAGCCAAGAAGAATCATTTAAAACGTTGGAGTGGAAGTATGTATTTAATCTTCATTCACCAAATATTTATTATGCACTTTGTGCATTTTTCTAAGCACTGGAGATACAATAGAGATACAGTCGTTGTTCTTATAGATCTCACATTCCAGGGGAAAAGAGAACAAATAGGCAGTGTTCTTAGTTAGGGAAGACTAGTACAATAGAACCTCGATTTTTGAACATCTTTGTTGACCAACATTTCGGTTTATGAATGCCGTAAACCCGGAAGTAAATGCTGCGGTATTCGAACACACCTGGAAGTCGAACATGTCAGGCAACTTCTGCTGAGTGCAAGATCCTGAGGCCTAGCTGTCGGCTGTTTTCGAACATTACAGAACTCAAACAGTCTTCCGGAAAGAATTATGTTTGAAAACCAAGGTACCACTGTATTTCAAATAAAATATTCTACTGTATTTAGCTTAAAAATCTGGACATGTAAAAAACCTACCAGAAGGTATTAGGATGCTAACAAGAGAGTAAATAATTATGGGGACAGAATGAAGGAGAACAGGGCCTCTGGGTAGTGGGCCTGGTGTTTAAGTGTGGTTCCCTCAACCATTCCTCTCTTGATGTGGGGATATTTGTCAGCTGGCTGGTGCCTGAAAGTGGAGCTTTCAACAATCTCACAGGCTAGAGACACAGTGATTGGACAGAGAAGACTTAAATAACATCATTAGCAACCTTGACCTATAAACATATTTACAACGTTTCTCTTAAACTGTAGAATATACATTCTTTTCAAGCACATGTGGAACATTTACAAAAATTGATAATATGTTGGGCCATAAAGCAACTCTCAACACATTTGAAAGGATTGAAGTCATACAAGTGTTATGTTTTACTATGATGCAATTATATTAAAAATCAATAGCAAGAAAATATCTAGAATATATGCTTTGAAATAAAGAGTTAATGTATAAATAACTCATGGATCAAAGAAAAAATAAACCCCAATGGGAATTAGAAAATACTTTGTACTTAATGATAATGAAAATACTATATATCAAAAAGTGTGGGATACCAGTAAAGCTGTACTTAGAGGGAAATTTATAGCCTTAAAAGCATATATTAGCAATGGAGAAAAGAAAAAAAAAAAACAGCTGAAAAAAAAAATCTATGAGCACAACATCCATACCAAGAAATTAGGAAAGAATATCAAATTAAACTCAAAGAGAACAGAAAAAAAGGAAATCAGATTTAGAGCAGAAATTATGGAAATTTAAAACATATAAACAATAGAGGGCACCAACAATGATCAATGAACTCTTGATGAGACTGATAAGGAAAAATAAAGAATATACAAAACCAATATTAGGAATACAAAAGAACGCATTGCCACAGGTCCTAAACATAATAAAATGATATGAGGATGTTGTGAACAACTTAATACTAATGTGTTTGAACATGTTGATGAAATGAGTAACCTAGAAAAATACAGTTTACCAAAATAGATTATAAGAAGAAACAAAAAAGCTGCATAGTTCTACATTTATTAAAATAATCAAATTTGTAATTTCAGAACTGCCCACAAGAACAAACAAAAACCCCAAGGCTACTGACAAGATGTTCTTCGTAATCAAACTTTAGTCAGGCTCTTCTTTTCAACTAGACCTTGACTTTTGGACTTCCTTGTTCTTTTTTCTTGTCTTTGCATCTCCCACTTTTTACAAAAATCTTTCTTAATTTATCAAGAATTCCCCACCCTTGATACCTAGCCAAATTCCTCATCCCTCACCCTTGGTGTCTTTGATCACCCTAGCTTGCCTTCAGCAAGAATCCTGGTAAGTTGGTTTAGCCAGAACTCCCTTGACTTTTGATGCTTCCTCTTAGTAATTTTCCATGCACTGTTCCTTAACTCCACTCCTTTGCTAGAAATTCCCAATTGTCCATGCTGTGTTTAGTATTGAGTCAAGTTATACGAGTATGCTTTTGTCTCTTTCCCCCTATTGCAATCATTCCTAAACAAAATCCGCTTTCACCATTTTAACTTCTGGCTGTCTCTGGTTATTTGAACACCACTATTGGCTAGTTTTTACCATATCCTTCCTTCTTCTACTTCTGTTCTCATGCACCTCAAATCTTTATGAAAGCCAGTTAATCTATGCTCAACATTGTTTCAAGAAAATGGGGTGACATTGTTTTAGTGGTGGTGGGAAAAGTAAAATTTCACTATTGATTATTCTGAAGCTTTAAAAGAAGCTAAAAAATATCTTTTATTCTATTGTTTTTGCTAATTTAACCATAATTATGTAGGTCTAATCCTCACGATAGCCTTAAAAAATAAGTGTTACTATCTTTTTAAAATTAGATGAGGAAACAATGGCTAAGATAGGCTAAGTAATTGTTTGGACACAGAATTGTTGAAGCCAGCTTGCAAAACTGTAGGTCTGTCTGAAACAATTTGCCTTTCTCCTTCCTCCCCCCCTCCCACTTCTCCCGACATTGTGTCTTATTGCCTCATTTGTATTTTGCATTCCAAGGTTGAATGATACAAACAGGGAAGTCAAAAGTAAGCTCATTAAGTTCCTTGATCCTTGTGCTTCATGGAGAGAGAGAACATAGACTTGCAGTTGGAAGACCTTGGTTTCTTCTACTTTTTAGCTATGACCTTGATCAATTCACTTAACTTCTTTGTGCCTTATGTTTTAAATCTGTTAAAATGCTTATTATAATACCACATAAGATTATGGTAAGAGTTAAATTAAATTATGCAGATGAGTGTTTTTATGATTACCACCTGACACTTAACAGGTGCTTTAGATTTTTCTTACCTGGATGAAATGGCAAAACATAGTATGTAGGTCTTGGCTTTGTATATTTCCTTATAATGTTTTTAACCACTTATGAAAGGTATGAGTGATATCTTCTAATTATAGGTATTTCCTGCTATTTTAAAATGATCTCTTAAACCTGATATGACTCCCAAGGAAAGAAAATCTCATTTTATTTTTAATTCTGACATCAATGTGGGCACCTAGATACTAATACGATAAGTACCTCTGAAATAAATATTTTAAATACGATTTTACTGTTTTAATAAACCGTTTTCCTGTTTCTCTGCCTTCCAATTTTGATCAGCAAGTCTAGAAAACAGCTAGATGGGGTTGTCAAGTCTCATCCATCATACGAAATGAAGTCAGAAATCTGAGTAAGAATCTCTAGGCACTTTCAATAAATCAGTTGTTTCCTTAATATTAATTACTTCTGTGTTATTTTCTTTTCTAAGATCTTCCAAATTTGATGCAGACATACCCCAAAAAATGACAAGAAAATACTTAATTTTAGTAAATTCGGGATTCAACCTTTCAAATCATTTTTCTGAGTTTGCTCAATAGCATTTAAAGCATTAATGAATACAATGACGACATCAGCAATGAAATCACTCTGTAACAGGTGATTAAATGAGTGGGGAATTCATCTGAGTTTTAAGTATGAAATGATGGAAATCTACTTTTCAACTTTTAGGATTCTGAAAGTAGAAAAACACTTCAATTTTTTTGTATCCTCATAAAAGCTTTGTCTGAATGTGATTGTGCTTTGTTAGTCCTGGATAATAGGTCAGAGCAAGCGAGAAATGATTCAGGTGTATTGTTTCCCTGTATACACGTTAGAGAGATGTAAAACACCTAAAAAAATAACAGCTTCTAGTTATAAAAATCTGTGTTGAGCCCCAGTTCTGTCACATACCTACTATTTAAGCATGCTAAGCCTCAGTTTCCTCATAGGTTCTACTACTCGACAACTAGCGTTATGACCTTAATGTAAATACTAATACAATGACAGTGACAATGCCTAATACCGGCTACACAGCCTGCTTGGCTCCACTAAGCCCCATGCCTTGTAAGCTGGATAAATGCAATGTTAGAAATGGTGCAACTTCTAGGCCCTCAAAATGCTTTTTTTGAAAATACATCTATATTGTTAAGTACTGTAATTATAGACTGTATAAAAAATTGGGTTGCAGATCTCCTACAAGTTAAATGAAATTCCTCTTATCTTTTTTCCCTTTGTCTCTTTCTCCTTTGAGGCAAGCATAGGAAAGTAATTGTTTTTTGGAATTCCAGGTGTTTGGTTTCTAAGAGTTATGAGAGGTGTTTTTTCTTTTCTTTTTTTTGTATTATGAATTCTGAATTAACAAGACTGAAATGACATTTGTATTTGTATTTTCTTCTTCAGACCAGTTATTAGCATGTTTTAAAGAATCATGTTATTGCCACCTGGCTGAGGTGCTTCACTGCTAACAACAGAGATTAACTTAAGCACAGTGTTCTTTTACTAAAAATTTTCATCTCTTGTAAAAGGTTCCTGCTTAGCTTTTTAAGGGGCTTTCACATTTCTCCCGGTCAGTATCCAATCACTGGTTGTGATCGAAAACCGAGGGATTATTGTCAGCATACTAGAGTAGCAAAGCTCTTATTTTCTTATTAAATTGAGGCATGAATAATGAATAAAATATGATGAAAACTTAACAGATTCAGTTAATTTTTTTGACTTAGTGAATTTTATAACATAAATATTAAAATTTAAAGAGCATAGATGTTGCATATTATGTTCTTTAAACTTTTAAAATTCAAAATTCTAGTGTGCGTGTGTGTGTGTGCACAGTCAGGCCATAATTCCAATCAGTGTCCTCAGGAGTGAGTGAGAGTTCACCAAAGTGATCAATAGTAGTTCACATTTATGAGATTTACGGATTGAGTGGCGATCCTATCCCTGAATAAAGTGCAAATCTACCGTGCATTGTTGGTTTCACTTTCTTTTTCTCAATTATTATCTTCATCACCCTGCCTTCCACCTGCCACTCTTCCTGCCTAGAAAATTTTGTGGTTACTATCTTAGTTTTTACATATTGCATGTTTAGCAGGTTTGGTGTATATATGAGAGTGTATATGAACATGCATAGCAGCGTTATGGGTTGGATAACCTCGATCAATGCTCTCATTTTTTAAAACGTTAAAAAAAAACACACACCTCAAACTCTGAAAAATACAGAAAACTGTCTTTTAAAATGAGCTAAGTTGGCAATTTAATAAAGAATAATGAGTGTCTAAAACTAAATGAAAGTAGGAAACTAGAAAGGTAAATGGAGCATTGATACCAGATTTTACTTTGAGGGCAGCTGCCAAACTCAGTGAACTTCGCCTTGTTTTCATTCTAACAGGGTACAGAGTGACAAGAGCAAAGATCAGGGAATAGAAGTCAATGGGACTCTCACTACATAGAGCTGAAACACTGAAAGCATATACCTTCAGTGTAAGGGTGAAGTAAACATGCTCCTTCCACCCATCCCAAGAAAACATGTGGAAAATTGCTGGATTTGAATCTTGGTATTGAGTGAAGAGGGAAAAAAAATCTTCCTGAAAATTCATAGCTAAAACACAGCCCAAACACAGGTTTGCAGCCTAAATTCACACTACCTCGGTGGTCTGAGAAGCAATAAATCACTCCTTTAGTTTAACAGAATTCTGACTTAGTGTCCCCAGGTGTTTGGGAAAAGCAAATGAATATCATCTCTGGAAAGAATCCACCTTTAGCTTAGGCATCAAAAATTCCCCACCATTGAAGTTTCAAGAAATAGAAGTTCTGAGATGAAAACCACAAAAAGTTTGGCATAATGCCATGAGAGAAAATCCGCAGAAACAACAGAAATCAGAATGAAATTTGCAAAGGCTTTATGTGTTGGCATTATCAGACATACAACATATAAATTAGAACACTTAATATAGTAAAAGATACAAATGAAGAAATGAAAAAGTAACACCAGAGATGTTAAAAATGAGCAAGCAGATTTCAAAAGGAGCTAAATAGAATTTCTAGAAATAAAATATAGTTAAAAATTCAGTAGGTAATTTTGACAACTGATTTGACACATATTACAAAAGAATTAATAAAAGATACATTTGAACTATTTCACTAAAATGAGCACAGAAACACAGAGGTAGCAAATTAGAAAGAGAAATTAAGATTAATGGATTATAAAATAAAAACATCTAAATGCACTGATCACATAGAATAAAAGGAGGTCAACAGAGCACAGGAAAATCCCAAGAGCTAATGACCAAGAGTTTTCTAAAATGGATGAAATTCAGGAACCCCCAATTCCAAGCAAGATAAATACAGAGGGTGCCAAAAATATGTATATATATACATTTTAAGAAAGGAAAACTGTATTAAAATTGTAATAATATATACTAATAACAAAAGATGAATACAAGTCACGTTTGACTTCTGCAATTATAAGAGGTCCTCAAAGTGGTTACCGTCAGCGTCCAACACTTCTGATTACAGCGAACTACTGCTTGAGCAACGTTGACCAAAGTGTCCATTTATATACATTTATTTAACAACCCTGGGGGGGAAAAAAAAAAAAATATATATATATATATATATATATATATATATATATATATATAGAGAGAGAGAGAGAGAGAGAGAGAGAGAGAGAGAGAGAGATAGCTATTATTCAGCCATAAAAAGGAATGAAATCTAAATGTAATGACTATTATTCACAGATGATATGATTGTGTAAGTAAAAACAAAACAAAATAAAGTATACATAAATCATAAGTATAGGGAAGTTTTAGCAAAGTGTCTAGATATAAAAGATTCAGTTGTACTTTTACTCACTGTGGGTAGAAAACTTTATTAAACAATTTTAAAAGATACCATTTAAAAACAACATTAGAATGTAAAGCAGTTTGGAATAAATCTAACAAAATATGAGCAAGAAGTTGGAAAAAAATCATAAAATTCTGTTACTAGACATTACCCCAAAAATAAATAAATGAGCGAGGAAGACTCAATTTTGAAAGACCAATTGATCTATAGATTAATCTATAATGCTAATGTAAATTGATCTATAGAGCTAATGCAATTCTAACAAAAATCCCAACAGGTGCTCTGGTGGAATTTGATTAGCTATGCCATGACACAGAAATGTAAATTTCCCCAAAGGGCCAAAACACCCTTGAAGAAGTACAGCATGGAAATTCCTTCTAAGACAAAAGAAAGCTTCACAGATAATGTGGTATTACTGCAGTGATAAAGAGACTGATGTAATTTTTTTGCAATGCCCATAAAAAGATACACACATGTATGGAAACTTAGTTTTGGTAAAAGCTAGCACAGTAGCTAAGGGAGGGAAAGGAAGGATTTTTTTTAAAATGTTGAAACAATTGGAAACCATACAAAAGTGAAAGGCAGAACTATAAATGTTTCACAAGATAACATCGGAGGATAAAACTACCACAGTAGTGAAACATTTCTTAATCAGGGCAAAGGAGCACAAATTATAAAGGGAATGATATATGAATTTTACTATGTTAAAATTAGGAACTCCACCAACAAATGCTTTAAAACAAGGAGAAATAAAACCCACAAAAGGAAGAAAATATTTGCAGCACATAACCCAACAAAGGATTATTATTCAACTCAGCAGATTAAATAATAAAAACTCGACCCAGTAGAAAAATGGGTCAAAGGTATTCATAAACATTTCACGAAAGAAGAAACATGGCACATAAACATATGAAAACGTGCTCAGCCTCAATAGTAATCATGGAAATAAATGCAAGTGAAACCACAAGGAGATACTATTTTGCAGGGGCTTGTAATTTTAAGGTGAGGATGTGGAGTGATATGAATTCTGAAGGCACGCCTTATGTGAGTTTGTTTGAGAGCGATTTGAATGGCTCTTCCACCTGCTTCACGAGATTGGCCAAGAATGTTCAGTGCAGAAAATGGATGCTGTTCTGAAGTCCAACACCAGTAAAATGAGTAAATAAATGATGGTATGCTCACACACTGGAAAACTATATAATCACAAATAGTGAAGAATTATAGCTGTAAGTAACAAAATGGATAACTCTCAGGAGGAACATGATATTGTGAGGGAAAAAAACAATATAGAAAAACACATTCAACATGACTATATGATGTTCAAAACCATGTAAACCAAACAATATTCTCTTAAGGATATAAAACATATGTGGTAAAACTTAAAGAAGCAGGAAGTGATACACTCAGAAGATTGTGTTTACCTCTGAGCAGAGAGCAACTGGGACTGGGAAGGAACATGAGGGAGCCCTCCAAGTAACGGAGGTACCTTTTACTTAAACAGGTAGTGTATTTGCATCGCTTTTCTTTATAGTTCACATGCATTTTATAAATATTCTTTTGTATCTAGTCAATGTTTAATAGAAGTAATGAAAACAATTCAAAACTAAAGCAGAAGCACAGTTTTGAAATGATTGAACAAATCTTGATTGTCATTTAGGATGAACATTTACAGATGGAATTTTCCCGAAGCCTTGGCTCATGCGTGTATCCTGGGGTTGCGTTTTGTGTGATGCGGAATACCAGGCCCCTGGTTAGCCCAGGCTTCAGCAAGTGATGGTACTTCAGACTCTTGGCTGAAATGTCTCCAAAAGTTCTTAATTCTGAAGTCAGTTGTGAGGTTGTGTTTAGCACACTGGTTAGTAAGAGGTTGATTCTACACTACCCTTTCTATATTGACCCAGAGGAAAAGCCACTTTGCACAGAGTCTGTGTCCAGGTGTGTTGCTAAGGGATCCTTGTATCTTCCAGACATGTGGGGCATTTATTGTGTCCCAGAGCTGTCCACAGCTGACCCTTTTTCTATCTTTGGGGAAGCCAGGACTCTCATCTTTCCAGTCAAGCATCTACAGTAACTTCAAGGGAAGGTTAACTCTTTCTCTTCTAATTTCATTTGTCTTTTAATCTAGAAATGGTAGAACAAGAAACAAGTAATGACAACATCAACACAAAGCTAGAGAACAAGTATTAAGTGAAACAATGTAATCCTAAGCATTACTGATGAGGGCAGGCAGAGCCTGCTTCCAGTAATTTCACATGAGGCTGTATTAAGAGCACTTGTCTGGGTGGCAGTCCTGGGTTCTGGAATCTGCTTTAGTTGTCTAATATAGTATGTGCCACAAACTCTTTCAATCAGATGTCTTGCTCTTTAGAGCATTTATTATCAATCAGGCATTTAAAATAACACATCTGTAATCCTTAAAAGAATCCTGGAAAGAATGTAGGAATTATTATTGCTGCTTTATAGATTACGCATCTGAGTTTCAGGTTAGTTGTGTTTCAAGGTCAAACAGCTTTAAATGATAAAGACAGAACTTGAGCTGATTCCCCCTGGCTCCAAAATCAGGTGGATCTTTTCCATTTCATTCTCCTTCATCCTGAGAGCTATAAAAGAGAGAGCTTTGGCTAAATCATCACCTGCCATGGTTCCTTACAGCTCTAAATATACATAGTGCACGCCACTATCCTCATTTGACACTGCCTAATTAACACCAATGTTGTAAATTGTTGGTACTGCATTGTAACTGGAGGGATGGACACAACCAGACTAGCAGTAGCTTTTCCACTCACTGTAGAACTCAGCTTCCACACTGAGCTGTCAACAACCAACTTAGCTGTTTACAGCTACCTCTTAAAGGAGGTTAGGACATATTTTGTTTTCTGCTAATTATTCTGAACTTGAAGAACCCAGAAGAAAGTCTCATTTCTAAATTAAGAGGGATTTTTATGTCACATTTTTGGGGTGAAAGAAACAATCTGGGAGACAGACTTTGGTCTCAAAAGAGTTGATATCTCTGGGACATTTTAATATTTAATCAGGAAAGTTCAAAACCACATTTGAAATTAAGATTTCATTGTTGCAAATTTCATTTGCACAACTTTTGCTTTGGAAAGTTAGGGGAGACAGTCTGACTGCTAATAAAAGATAGAGAAGCCCTTCTCAGAGTTTCTTTTTCTTTTTTTTCTTTTTCTTTTTGGTTCTCTCAGAAAAGCAACTTGGATGTGTAGCGTGTACTACAGAAAAATTCTATTCATTCTGTTTGTTTAAATTTTGGGGTGGTGGCATAAGCTCTGATTTATTTTTCTACTGGATAGAAAAATAGGGCAACTCTTCCTCTATCTCAGATGCTGAAGGAAAGCATAATTAATTTATTGAAAATATCATTCTTAAAAAATGTATCCCATTTCCATTGAAATATAGATGTTTATACTTCTATGGGAACAAGTAACAATTTAAATGAATAGCATCATGTCGCATCACAGAGGCTGGACTCACTCCAACTCTGTGAGCACATGTGTCACTCCAACTCTGAGCCTCTTTTTGCATCTGTCACATAAATATGCTTATATCTACCTTTCATGGTATTTTCCAAGGTTAGATATAGAAATATTTGCAATGTGCTTGGCATGTGAGAAGAACCCTTTAAAGGGTTGTTATTATTGTTGCATTGTTATTGTTTTAGAAATGCACCCCTTCTATCAGGGATAGTGTTGCATGTTTTATTATCAACTCTAGGAAAGCATTGAGCACAGGGGTTGTAAAATTCCTCTGGTCTAGACATTTTTGAGAAAGGGGTTTCAACTATTTTGGACCCCATGTTATGAAAAATGCCAGAAATACCAGAGACCTGTGATTCCACCACTCCTCCCCAATCCCACTGTCTGCTTTAGTATTAGCTTTTGCATTAATTCAGACAGAAGCATCTGCA
Source organism: Rhinolophus sinicus (assembly GCF_036562045.2). Lineage (NCBI taxonomy): Eukaryota > Metazoa > Chordata > Mammalia > Chiroptera > Rhinolophidae > Rhinolophus > Rhinolophus sinicus. The sequence continues at coordinate 113,776,393 of NC_133755.1, forward strand.
GGGTTTCCTTTTCTGCTGACTTTGCGGCAGTAGTTGGGTGAAGTCTCTTTTTCTAGTCTGTGTGATCTAAAAGTCATTATTTCTTTTGATTGAGCTAAAACAGTAAAAGATCACTATTATATGAATTTTAGGTTATTTCTGTAACCTTCTCTGTTATTGTACTTTCTCCAAATAATTTTTTTCTGTAACAAAAGGGACTGATTTTTAATCATGTTCTCTAGAAAAATGGGAAATAAACATATTTGAAAGGGAAGAGGCATAGAAGATTTTAGTGAAATGTACACATATCTCTATATATACCCATACATGTCTTCTTTAAATATGTAAAATACTTTTTGATATCTTAAATATCATGAAAAAAAATTATCTTAAAAATAATGCTGACGTTAAATGATATATACCTTGTTTCCCTGAAAATAAGACCTAGCTGGACAATCAGTTCTAATGTGTCTTTTGGAGCAAAAATTAATTTAATATAAGACCCAGTATTATATTATATTATACTAATATCATACTATTATGTTATATTATATTAAAATAAGACTGGTCTTATATTAAGTTTTGCTCCAAAAGACACATTAGAGCTGATTGTCCGACTGGGTCTTATTTTGGGGGAAACACAATATTAGAAAAGGGGAAAAAGTATTTACTGAGAACTGTATTTTAGGAGCAAGCAAAGCATGGTGGTGGAAATGAGTACAACAGTAAAGAGAGAAACATGAAATGAAATCTCATTACATTCCATTTAATTCAAAAGCATTTTCTAAGCAGCTACAGAGGATATGTCAATGTAATACTTGCTTTCCAGGTGGTTCGAGTCCAGAAGAGGGGACAAAAATGTAGATCAGTAAGTTAAATGATGGGTGGCACTATCAATAACAGAAAGACTTCTACTGTTGCACTTATCACAAGATGAGCAATCACAGCGTAGGAAAGGAAATGGTGGACGCTGCAGTGTCTGGAGGAAAGAAGAGATGAAACTTTCTTGAGGTGTGGGTATTTGACCAGAGGGACCACTGAAGCATCTTAAGAATTTAAATTTTGTGGGCTTCAGTGCAGTCGTGCATAAAATGGAGTTTAACTGAATGAGATCTAAGGCTGCTTTTAGCTGTAAAATATTGTTTGTGAAATAAGAGAGGTAAGCTGATCAAGTGGTGGCTAATTTAATTCTCACTGAGAGTTGATTAATCCAGTTTAATAACAAAGTCTCTATTTCTTAGAATTGGAATGTGACTTTCTTAGTCTTTCTTTTATTAATTTGGACACAAATCTCAAAGACCAAATTAAGATGGAAAACATTTTAATTCGAAGTCTTTATACTAGAATCTATGTAGGATAATGAAATAACATGATTTTTGAAGTCAGGCAAACCTGGTTCAATTTCTAGCTCTCCCATTTATGGCGGGGAAAGTCAGTGGGTTTGGATATGGGGGTCTTTGGACCTGCAACATCACCAGGGAACTTAAATCATACAAATTCTCAGGCCCCAGCCTGAACTTCCTGAGTCAGAAATACTCAGGGCAGAACCCAGCAATCTATTTTCCAACAAGCCCTCCAGGTGACGTTGGTGTTTCCTGGAGTATGAGAACTGCTAATGTTTGATATGGGATTGATAACTTCTCTTCCCATGGAAGAATGAGAATAACATGGTGTGACAATTAAGTTCACAAACTTGTTGCAAAGCTGTTGCTAACTTTTTTTGATATCAGAAGGATTATTCATTATGAATTTGTACCAACTGTAAAAACAGTTAACCAAGTTTACTATTTGGAAGTGCTGAACAAGCTGAGTGAAAGAGTTAGACGACCTGAACTGCTGTTCACCAACAATTCATGGCTCTTGCATCACGACAATGCACCAGCTCACACGGCACTGTCTGTGAGGGAGTTTTTAGCCAGTAAACAAATAACTGTATTGCAACACCCTCCCTACTCACCTGATCTGGCCCCCAATGACTTCTTTGTTTACCCAAAGATAAAGGAAATATTGAAAAAAAGACATTTTTGATGACATTCAGGACATCGAGAGTAATTTGATGACAGCTCTGATGGCCATTCCAGAAAAAGAGTTCCAAAATTGCTTTGAAGGATGGACTAGGCACTGTCGTCAGTGCACAGCTTCCCAAGGGGAGCACTTCGAAGGTGACTGTAGTGATATTCAGCAATGAGGTACGTAGCACTTTTTCTAGGATTAGTTCATGAAATTAAGTGTCTGACCTTGTTTATATATAGTGGTTGTTAGGCTTTAATGTCATCATATTTATTGCTTGGTACATCATAGGTCCTGAATAGATGATAACCATTTCTTTTATTATCTCACTAACATTGCAATAACCATTGCTATTTCCAGGAAGAACTGAGGATTATACTTATGTTTAGTACTTCTTTGCACTGCATATAAGCTAAATCTAAGTTATTTAAACAAATTATGTTTCTTTGAAAGAAACTCTCACATTTGGTGAAGCAAGTGACATTATCTGGAAGTGTTTTCGAGAAACACAATATGTTGGGTGATTGTTTAGACTTTCGTTTTATTGATGTGGATCATGGAGCATTCACGGCATTTCTGAATCCTTTTGTCCTGTCACCCTTTGCTGTGATGCAGAGGAAAGCACTTGAAATAAAGTGTGCTCTGAGGGACAGGGTTTAGTGACATCATTTGCTAACTATGACTTTAAAGAAGTCTGGGGACTTTAATGAACTGTTTTTTCATCTGTAAAAGTGGAGTCATAGTATCTCCCTAGGTAGTTGTGACAATCTAGTGAGATACATATTGGTTAAAGTCCTTTGTAAAATACACATTGGCTGGCATATCCAAAATCAAGTTGGACAAAATTAGATCATCATTCATTCATTGCATTTAACAAATATTTATTGAACACTTACAATATGGTAGGCATTGTGTTTAAAATTATTGCAAGAATATAATTTGACTTTGAGTTGAGTGATGGCATAACTGTTTGTGACTTTTTCGTTCACGAAGCTAATGAAGGTTCTTTGCAGAAAATTGCTTTGTTCCAGGAAGGCTTTACTTCAACTTTAGAAGTCTCCAAATTTGATAAGGGTGACATAAAATCACAATTCATAAATAGAACTTGGTGCAACTTTTTAGGAAAGTCATTCTTCAGTATGTATTAAGAGATATTTAAATTATACACCCTTTGACCTATTAATTTGGCATTTATGACTCTCACAAGCTACCCTAAGGAAATAATCAGAGATGCAACAAAGATTTATAATAAGTACTTATTATCATTCTTATTACAGTATTGACAAACTGGAAATAATGTGTAACAACAAAGGAATGATTGCATTAACATGCATGATGTAATCTCACATGTTTAATATTTAACGGAGTGTTAAAATCCCCACAATGAGATATTACCTAAAACAAAATTATAATAGATATCTTCAGAACAATTTCAATTAAAGAATATATATTCAAAGAATAAAGACTTTAAGGAAATGAGCCAATATAAGTTCTTGGAAAATGGCAAAGAAATGGACCAAAATAGGTCCTTTGATGAGTGGTTCTATACTTTACTGAATTTTATAAATTTTCTAAAACAAACATATTTTTCTTTTATTATGAAAAGTTCCCTACACATACTCCCCTCTCACTGGATGTATGACAGAAGTGTTATCTCTTGCCTTCCGTTGCTACCTTTTAAAGGTACAATCAGGAACTGCTGAAGAGATGTATTATATCTCTTATATGTAAATATGTAAAGTATTCAGCTGTAATCATGTAAATGGGGGATATCTCTTCGTTCAGCAATTGAGTCAGTAACTAAGAGAAGCATTTTGATAAAAGTCATGCATATTTTGCAAATACAACAGGCACTCTCACAGGTGAGCTTCAGGTAAGGTGATCCTTTCTTAGGTCTGGAATTAATCTAACCAGGTTTCTACCCTGACCTTCCAGATGATTTCCTGGTGTTGTCGTATTACTGGATAGAGGAGTGTGTTAGCAGGAATTTGTCCTCGATTGTGAGCAATCCCTCAGGAAGATTATTTAGGAAGAAAAGGATAGAATAGATAGAATAATGACACATTGTAACACAGTGACTCAACTTCTAGACACTAATTTAATGTTCCTAGACTTTGGGAGTGAAATCTCACTTGGGAAAGTACTAAAAATTTCCAAAATTCGAAAATGTGTATACCATTGACTTGAATTAAAAACAGTTTCACTTAGCAAATATAAAGCCAGTAAACCAGGCTTATTTCTATATTTGCTGAGGTTCATCTGAGGTTAACTCTTGAAATACCTATTTTCGGGCAATGGAGCATGATAGAATAACCATAGTTTTTGAATGAGAAAAGATTCGGTTTTGAATCCTGTCTCTCTTATTTAAGATCTCTGACAAGTTACTTATTCTTGTACCTCAATTCATCATGAATAAATAAGAATACGAATACTATCTCACAGAGTAATTTTGATAACAAATTGTTAATTAAGAGTATATATGCTGAGTGCCTAGCACAGTAAAGCACATACAAGTTCCAGAATATGTTGTAGTTGTTATTATTTTATTGTTAATTGTAAGAAAACCCCCCAGATAGATTGCTTTTCTGTCTTCTGGAGGTTGGTAAATACTTGCATCATTATAATGAGAGCAAAAACACCAACTCAGGCACAACTAGTAAAGAGCAAAAATTTCCTTTCTGCACACCATCTCTGTTCTGTGTCATCTCAAACAGTTCAGCTTGCTCTGTACATTTAAAATGACCAATTAATTTGTCCCCTCCCCTGAAAACACCTCTGCATATTTTCCAACAGCTCAGGATTTTTACTGTGTTATGTCCTATAAAAAACATTAGCCAGAAGAAAGGAACCCAAGACCATCAATAAACCTTTGGTACTAGCAACACAGATTTTGAAAATATCTCAGTAGTCTCTGCCTTTTCTAGCATCTTGCTATTCTTCTCCAGTAAATCTTTAATGAACTCACATGTGCATACATATAATATTTTCAGCTGTCCCTTAGGGGAGCATGAAGCTGGAAATATGAGTCTCAGGCTGAATTCCAGTAAACAACTTGCCCACAAATTGTTCCAGGAACTAATTTTTCTCTATTTGGAAACTCAAGGTATCTATGTACAGGGTCCTGGATGCATTTGAAAAGAAAGCATTCTAAAGCACTTACCCCTTGAAATAAAAAAGGTAGACAAATACATTAGTTTTTTAAATCCATTTTTATGTTTCTCTGACAAAGGCATCTGATCTGATTCAGTCTTTTCCTTTCTACTTACACACAGCCCTGCTCAGGTTGCTGGTGGGGTTTGGCTGTGGCACTGAGCTCTGGGTACGCAGTGGAGGGAGAGCAGGAGCCACCTTCACACGGATAATGAGACTGGTTTTCATTGGAAGCCTTTGTTTTGGGTCCCAACCCTTTGTGAAACTGACTGAAACATTCACTTTGAAACAAAGCCTTGGCTGGAAAAGAGAAGCCCTGGTCCTTTTGACCATGTATAGATAATAAAAGTTGCATCTTTTATTTTATTCCTCAAAGGCCACAGTCATTCTGTGATACTGGATGCTGGCTTTTCTTTTCTGACCGCTTTGCCAGAAGTCAGAATCCTTTATTACCAAGCACCAAGGACAGTAATGATAGTAATAGTCATGGAAAATTTTACAGGTTCCAGAATGCTTTTGCTGTCATTCAGTTTTTCATAGTGATTGCAATCATTTCCCTACAATGCCTATTCAACAGCATTGTGTGACTTGCATTTCAAATTTGGTCTGAACACAAAGATTCCCTAACACAACAGAAAGGAGAGTTACTAGCCCAAAGAAGGGCTGGCTTTTGTAATGGTGTATTTTTGTTGTTGTTGTTCATAGGTAATTTGAATAAAGCTGCCTCACATCTACAAATTTTCATCTCTCAGGATTTAGACCTGTGTGTGGATGTCCATTGTACACTCACAAACTTGATCATTCTGCAAGTTTCTTGTTGGTGTGAAGGGCTGTACAGACTCTACAAAGCCGTGCTTGATAATGCACGTGTCTTCATAGACTCATTCCTTTCCTGTTCTCTTTATCTAACATGCTGTCTTCCCTTTTCCTTTCATTATCCCTCTTGAATCCTTTCCTTCTTTCCTTTATCCCACTGCCATGTGCATAGCCCAGGCTGCTTCCTATTGTGCTTGCCCACAAGGCCTGAACCTGTGAGGAAATGGGGAAATGGATCCTTTCTTCTTCATGCACTCAGACACTCTTGCCCTTGCCTCCAGAAAGTGAGTTCTTTCCAGAATCCAGTAAAATGTCCGTTTCCCCGCGTGAAAGGCTGATACCTGCTGTTAACCACATAAGAAGTGGCTCTTCCTTGTTGATCAGTCTTGAAATCTGTTTTCCTTCCTTCCTTCCTTCCTTCCTTCCTTCCTTCCTTCCTTCCTTCCTTCCTTCCTTCCTTCCTTCCTTCCTTCCTTCCATCGTCGCTCCATCCCTCCCTCCCCTTTTCTCCCACCCTTCCTTTCACCCATTCTTCCTTTCTCCTTTCCCCCTCTCACACTTGCCCTCCACCCCAGCCCCGGGCTATTGCCTGCATTCGTCCCTGTGGGTTTCTGATCGCTCTCTGTTTCTGATGTTGTCCAAAGTTACACAGCCACTCAGTCGCCCTCTTTCCTGTGCCTCATGTGGGTGGAAGATTTTACAACCCGCTTACTGCTTTCCACTGCGGTACTGTCTGAAGTGGCGGCACTGTGAGGGGAACAATAAGAATCAGGCTTTTATTAAACAATGCATACTTCTAAGGTCTTTCTTTTAGTGGTTTGTCCAGAATGTCACCTAACCAATAAGAGACCAGATTTAAAATAAAAAAAAAAGAAAAATCTGGGCCATGTTTGCAGGAAAAGCCATATTGGGACACTATAAAGAACCTTCCAACACTAGGCTTTACTTCAGTCATATAGATCACTGTATTATACTTTTATTCTATTTGGGTTATGGTGATGAATCCATTTTGTCTCAGGAAGCAGACTATTAGTTGCTTTAGCTTTCAACAGCAAAGTTTGAGAAGTTCACATAATCTGGAAAGAGAAATAAATCAGATCCCGGTTCGTGAATGTAATACTGTGAGGACCTGAGGCTCGGAGAAGTCCCACGCTTGATGGTATTAAAACATTCCCATCACAAGCTGGAGGTCACACCAGAATTTACCTTCTTAGCAATTGTATCTAGAAGGCAGCCATTGGTATACTTGTTTAGGAAGCAACGGTTAAGAAGACAACCCATGATTTCCTGGCCAGAATATTCTTATTTGGGGCTCTTATAAGATTGAGGGCAATAATTGGCCAAACTTGGGATATCTGTTTGCTGGCAAGGAGCAAATAAACCTCATCTACTCTGTGTCAGGTAAATACTGCCTTCACTACTACTAGTTCTAGCACTGCAGACCTGGTGGAGTAAAGTAACCTCTGTGAGTTTTTATTTCCCTCACTGTGGAGGAGGTAGTGGGTGGTGTCATAATAAAGATGTTTGCCACACAGATTATTGTAGAATCTAATAAGACAGATATAAACATAAAACTTTATCTGTGCTATACCTGTAACATCATATATTAACATAAACTCTATAAATGTACGTATTCCTTTTTATTTAATAATATTTCTATCAATTTTTATACTTTGGTTATAAAGCATAACTCCCTCATGTGCTTGTAAGTTTTAGTGAATTTTTAGCTCTGCCTTAACCTAAGGGTTTTTTTTTTTTCTTAGACCTGTAATTTATCTTGTGCAAAGTGCTGTGAACTGGCTGAGTGAGACCAGGTTTTCCAAAGGGGTCATTCTTCATCGGAGCTCTACTTGCTGTAAGTAGTTGACAAGCTATTCTTTGTTTCTTGAGTCCTAGGTGAATGCAGATGATTTTCATTGGTTTTCATTACCCGAAAGTCACAAGAACCACAGTTCAAAAATAAAGTTTATATAGTCAGTATAATAGGAGGTTATTCATGCATAGACTTGAACTCACCTTGTACAAACCAAACCTGAATATTTATTGTTCTCACATAGTATTACAGCTTGTTGAATTAATTTTCTGACAGATTTAAACCCACATATTTCCTTGAACTACAATACATATTTTCCTCCATTACCGACATTTCACATTTAGTTAGGCTCTACCATTTCTGATTCTCAAAGGCATTGTTACAAGGAACAAATGCAGAATTATTGTAAAATATATTTCCAGGAAATCCCTTATGCTTGTCAATTGGTCATATATATTATCCCTTCCGATATTCATGTGATTAGAATTTAGATAGCTGTGACTTAGACAAATTACCATATCTTTTTTACAAAAGTGCTTAAAATCCAAACATTTCATACATGCTTCTGGTAGCTCTGTGGGAATGAAGGGTCCTCACAAGTTTCCGTTTCTAAGCCAAGTATGGGAGAGATTAGGTACGTTTGTATCACATTAAGTTTATAGTCTGACATTCTACAACTAGAACAGTTAATATGACCACTCATTGTATTATAGTAAATGAGAAGCACCCGTTGCCATGTCTACTATTCTTGTAAGTGGTTAACAGTGGTCTCAAGTATCCTTACGCATCCAGTGCCACAGGATGAACAGAGCACAGGCTTTGTTCTTAGACAGACCTTGGTTGGAATTCTTGGTGTCACACAGGGACCCAATTTCCTCATCTTTACAATGTACTGTTGTTTAGTTTAAATGAAATATTGTGTATGAAACACCAATGCATATTGCCTGCTAAAAAGATGACACTTAACAAATGGTAGATTTTTCTTTCCTGAAAGTTCCCAAATAAATAGTTATTGTTAGCTCTAGGGTGACCATGAGAAAGTCATGTATATATGTGAAGGGAAAGCATCTATAAGCAGGAAGGAGAATGAGTCTTGAATGGCACCTGCAGAGTTGGGTCACTGACTGTTCTAGAAGGTACCATTCTCTCCCCTTTCTCAACCAGGTATGAAAGCTCTCTATCTCTGGTCTCAAAATACTAGTGTTGATATTAATAAATTCTATCTGGATAACATGTGATACTAGTCAACCTTCCCTTTTATCAACCAGATAAACAATTTGAGAATTATGATCCCATGTCCATTTATATTCAAACCACAGAGGAAAGTAATCAAATGTAATAGCTCAATTTACAGAACTCACTGTGGTGTGATTAGAATTGACTCGCTCTAATGGGAACCCTGACCTATCTCTCATTAAATCTAGTTGATCCAGAAAGCTCTGAAAGTTGAAGTCTCACTATTGATCTTAGTGCTTAAAAGGGATCCTTTAACTTTCAAAAAAAATTAATAACTTTTTGAAAGTTCTAATTTTATTTGCATCCTGGAGAGTCCTGATTGAGCTCTTACCCTAATGTAGTGGATAATTCTTATTGTTCATAGTTATAGAAAATTGCATCCATAACAGCTGTGTGACATAGTGTGGCAGGATGACCTACATCAGTGTGGGCTAAACTAAAAAAAAAAAAAAAAAAAGAATTATCATAGCATTAAAAAAAATGTATTCATCGTAAAGGGATGCCTACTTTCTATTTTAAATTAAAAGCACATTTTAGAAGAATACAATACAAATTTCTATTTTGATGCAATGTAAAAGAGATAGAAGTTTTCTTTACTCCTTTTGAAACCACTGACGTATATAAGCTTTTTTAAGTTGAATATTTGGGAAAGATAAAATAAAATGATGAGTTTTCTTGCATGTAGTTACAGCACAGAATTTCTTTATATTCTTCAGTTCAATTTCAAAAACTAAGTATTTTAAGATAACTATACACAGGATTAAAATTCTGAGTCACTCTTTGTTTTATGTGTGAAGACCCTATATAGTAAGGATGTTTGTATTAGATAAAAGTTCTATCAAATATAGCTTTCAAATGGTATTTAACTGTTGTATATGCATCTATACCTCCTAATAGACTGTGCAAAGATTGCATATTATAAATAGTTCTGTATTCTCAGCCCCAACTCAGTATTAGGTATTTAATAGAGATTTAATTTAAATAATTATGTGTTATAAATGTTGGCAAAGGGCACGATATATAATGATCTAAAAATTTATCTGTTAAAAAGTAGGCAAGATCAGCATTTTCTTTAAACTATGCACTTAGAAGTGAATTAGAGGAAAATTTGGTTTAAAATTAAGCAAATAATTACAGTAGATAGAGGTTTTGTTTAGATAAGTTTAAATATATTTATATTTATAAATTTTTGGCTCAGTATTTTAGGAATGAAATAAATAAGAATGATCAATATGGACTATGTTTATAGTATTCTGATAATACTATCAGATAAGAATTAAAGATGTAGTTAGAAAAATACAGTCCTGAAAACAAATGTATGTGCGTAATGATATGAATGCAAGTGAGTTCCTGATTTTTCTCTTCATTGGGATCTTGACAGATTATATAGAAAGTGTTAAAGTTATCCATGGTCTATTTTACATCAAAAGCACTGTACCAGGTGAAAACTTAGAATACTAATTTCAACTGGAAGTTGGCCCTGTGTAATTAGGAGCATTTTTTTGAAGGGGAGTGTTTAAAACTTTTCTTCAAGGTTATTCTGTAATGAACGGAAAGAGCTGTGACTTTTCTTTTTTGATTTTTTTTTTCAGTTACAGTTGACATTCAATATTATATTAGTTTCAGGTATACAGCATAGTGGTTAAACATTTATATAATTAACAAAATGATCCTCCCGATAAGTCTAGTACCCCCACCGGGCACCATACATAGGTCTTACAATATGGTTGACTATATTCCTGATGTTGTACTTTACAACCCTGTGACTATTTTGTAACTGCCAACTTGTATCTCTTAAAGCACACTGGACTCTGAAAGAGCTGTGATTTTGATCGAAGCTTCTGCTGTTTGTTGGAGCAAACTTACACAAATGGAGTATTAGGCAGACAGGATTAATCTGAAACTTTCAGTTCTGATTTGATCCAGTTCTGATAAATAGAATCTAAAGGTTATTCATTACATTTCTTTCTTACAGATTTTTAAGGTTTATTTCTTCATTCCTAAAGTAGATAGTTATTAAACAAGGTTAAAATGGTAGGCCAGATTGTGTTTTAGGAACCACAACATCCTAAATATTTTCTACATTTCATTTTACTTTAGGTCATTGAATAGGAATAGATGTTTTATATTTTGGGAAAGGTGGATTTCAAAATTTACATAAAAAATATGGTACTTTAAATATACTGTATGGGTTTTAAATAGTTGCCAATTAATGTTGCTAAATATACTTAAGAATTTTTAAAAATATTATCTTCATATCTTCTTCAATTGATTTGATGCAAACTGACGTGAAGTATTAGGCATGTGATATATTCCTAATAAAACAGAAAATATTAGGTGTAACAGATCCGAGGAAGAACAACTTAATGAACATTTGGTCAGTGTCATCAATGCTTCTATGTTCCGTGGCATCTATATTTATCATTATGTTTGAGACTTCTGGTTGTCTGTGCAATAGCTATTTTTTAGATTTTAATAGTAAGAGAGTTTTGACTTTTTCCAGGAAGAAATGCGCTCAGCTAAAACACTGTATTTCTCAATCTTCCTTGTAGCTAGAGGTAGTCAATTTCATGTTAGTAAAAGTCACTGGGTGGTTCTAAGGCTTCTTAATCGAAAAACCAAATAGCTGGCTTGTTTTGTTTTCCTCTTTAAATTTTCTCTTTCCTGCAACCTGGCAATTGGTCATAATGGTTGGAGCTCCAGCAGCCATTTTTGGCCAAGAATGACCTTGAAAATGGAGGCCCCTCAACTTGAGTAAACTTTAGATAGGTTTTTGTCCTGACTACAGGTTTCTTACCTGTCTTTTCTTAGTGTATTTACTTTAGAATACTTTCAGTTGTGCTTTTTCTCTGCCCTTATGAGATGGACATCTTCTCCCAGCATCTTGTCAGTTTTACAACCCAAGAATATTACTCTCAAGGATCTGGGAGCCATCTGTTTGAAATGCAGTAATCAAGGAAGATAGATACCCTATCTCTCAGTCTCTATGGGAAGGTAGGAGAACTAACTAACTAACTAACTAGTTAACTAAAGTTAACAAAGACAGATGGCCTGATTACATTGACAAACCATCCCCCTTATGTTTCTGGTACCTTTCCACTGGCTCACCCAGTGCCTAAAAATCCTCCTGTCTTTTGTTTCAAGAGTTGAGTTCATTTTCCCCACACTGGAGTAATATTGACTAAAGTCCTCCTTGTCTGTTTAACTATGTCCAGTGAAATTTTTCTTTGACAGCCTACAGCATCTTATTGTGCCAGCCAGAGGAGCTCATCTTTACAGAAGAATTCTAGTTAGTGTATGAAGAAGGAATGATAAGATTATATAATTTCCATATTGTGACCCTCAATGAAATAACTACTTAGCCAGAAACCATAAATGAGTGCTGTAACCATTAGATGAAAACTTGTAGTGGAACAGGATGTGTCATCATGGTGCCAAATTAACATTATTCAGGTCACTTATAAATTGCAAAGGAACAATGTACCATTATAATAGAAATTACCAATTTAACTAAATAGTCTCACCTAGCATCATTAATAAGGAACAACATGGCAGTGTATGCCTCCTGATGTGATACAATATGAAATATGCACCATTGTCTATGAAATTGTCTTGCCAACAATGTTTTCCTGAATCTAACCAAGTCTCTAGACGTAAGCATAAGTTTATAGGGAGCCATTATTTTAAACAATGACAATGCTTCTAATTCAGGAGGTAAAAAGACCAATTAGTAGAATGGATACTTCCTTTGATCTTTACAATTAGATCATTGTAGAGCATAAAGATATGAGGGGCCTGAATTTGTTGTGCTACTTGTACTTGCTATATCAGGACTGCAAAATTGGACTTATTTTTATGTTACATAGAAATGAACTTCTATCTTACATAAGGTACTATATTTTGAAGTTTCTGGTATATGAAATGGAAAATAATATGAACAGAAATTTTGGAAATCTGAATCATAGCTCATCTAAATCAGGATAAATCATAATAACATTCTCTGCTACATTGAACAAACCCTGCTCTCTATATTACTGAGGCAAAGCCACTGAAAGGATGGAATAAGCAGATAAAATATACGTATTTGAAACAGAACAATCCAAAACTAGTGCAAGTTTGTATATTGATCACATAATCAAAAAACTTAATTAGCATCACATGAAAATAAAATATAATGAATGATAAGTAGCTAAATGTTTCTGAACATGTAAAATCTTAGAAATATAAAAGAAACAAAAAGATCTTTCAACCTTCTCTTCTGACAAATGTAAAATCTCTATTTCTAGGAAGTGGAGTGACTTCCCAAGGTTATACAGCTCAGTAGCATACTTGGAACTGAAACTGAAGCCTTAAGGATCTTGACAGTGTTCTCTTTCCACTACCAGGTATAAACAAGTGAAGAAGACAACAAGTCCTAAAGGACTTGAATCTACTTTAGAAGTTCCGTTAAAGAAATAGAAAGGGACCACAAGTCAGAAGAATTTCCCTATAGCGTAGATGGCATTTGAATGGGATTTTGAAAAAGAAGATAAGAACAAATTTCAACTTTTAAAATCAGAATGATACAAATGTAAGGTTTCCATCACTTATCAAGAAAGGATGAAAACATTATTTGATGGTATAACATTATCAAAACATTTCTTCCAAATATTAGAATAAAGAGCTGTTTTATTTTGACCCCCCAAAGAAATTGGCAATAAATTAACTTTATCAGTTTTTTGAAGGGCACATAGATATTTGATAATACATTTCATGCCCACCCAATCATTGCCTATTCTGGTATTTATCTGGGAACAAAATTCTCTGTCAAGCTGTACAAATTACTGCTCAAATCCCTCTAAGGCTCTTCCTTACCTGTTCCGACCCCTACCCCCAATTTCATGTTTTTAATGTATGTGTTAATATAGGATTGCTTAAATATTATAGTTATTATTTTGGGATTGCTAAGAATTTACCATTTGGGATAAGGTTTACTTTGGAATAGATATTGCAATAAAAATCAATCACGTATACTGTGACCTGAGAACTTTCACTATTTACCAGATATTTGTACAGCACATGGAAAGTTCTCTACAATCATTTACACTAGCCTTTCCTCACTATAATTTTGTTGATAGTCTTATGTAGATTTCATTATTCAGGGCATTAATATTTATAAATTAAAATTTCCCATGAGCAAGAATATAGAGTTTTCAAGATAGTCAATATGGCAAAATGAGCTGATGTTGAAAGAATAAATAACAATGAAAATGCAAGAAGAAAGAACGAAAAAGGAAAAGAGAAAAATGAGGAAAGTAAACAAAACACAAAACGTGAAAGGGAAGTATCCAGGCACTAGAAACAAAGAGGTACCTCTGTCAGAGAAGTGAGCCGACCCTGAGAATGAATGGCTTGCAGGAATGAATAGCAGAGCCATCCTCGATAGAGAGCTCCATGGCCTGCGGTGCACAAGACCCCCAAGGGAAACAATTCCTGCTGAAGATGAACTCAATATCTAAAATCTGAACAAAATGAGTCTGAGTGCATAATAAAAATATGAAAAACTTTAATTTTGGTATAAATGTTAAGAGAAACAAAGGAAGGGATTGATTCATAAGCCAAGAATAGCAATGAATGAATAAAAGAGTATCTGGAAGGAATTAGTAAAGTGGAAGATAAGCATAAGGAAATCAACTAGACCACTGTTTCTGTCAGTGTGGACTGTGGATTATTGCAGTTCTACCAACTTACCAGACTGAGAAGAGATTAGTATAGAAATTGATAGTAAGCATTTAGAATATTGTATAACAAATTGACAGAATAATTTTACGTTGTTGAATCAGTAACAAAAAAATTGGGGCTTTTGTCTCATTTTTCCCCCTAATAATCCATTTTGTTATATTCTACAAAAGTTTCTAAAATGGATTGGAAAAAGTAAAACTGGTCCTTTACCTTAACTAGTTTGAGGAGAACTCAACTAGATTATAGCAGACAGAGGCAAAGGGGTAGAAATTATAAAAGAGAAATTTAGAGGCACAAGGAATTTATAATCCATCGGGCCTTGAATTGGTGATACCCAAGAACCTATGTAATTTATCGTCCAAATCAGATGGAGAGAAGCATTTCTAAACTTTTACCCTGTAATTAATGTAAACCAGAACAGTTCCAAGGAAAACAGCACCTATGGTAACTTTCCTGAGGCCCTATTACGATAGTGGTATATTCTAAAGGGACTAACATAATTATTAGGTTGGTGCAAAAGTAATTGCAGTTTAAAAGGTTAAAAATAATTGCAAAAAACGCAGTTACTTTTGCACCAACCTAATACTTAATACAAGGCATCTGGGAGAAAACGATTTTACATACTAAGGCCAAAGCATCTCTTTTTGCTTCCCCATTCCATTGTCTTGTAATTCTAGTGCCTTTATCCCCACGTCTCCACATTATAAGAACCACATTCCCAGGATCATTTAAAATTGAAGTTAAAAAAATAATGTATTATTACAAACAATTTACCTTAAGAATGTTGCCCATATATGCATAGCTTTGCTATTTATTTAAGTAATGGTTTTAACGTACATTATACTTGGTATTAAATGTGTAAGTATCTTTATAATTCTGTAGAATTTCCCTTAAATTATTAAGAGCTCTATGGACAAGACAACTGGTCAATCCTGGCTTAATGGAGTTTTTTGTTTTAATTTTCCTGTTGCTCATAAGAGGAATCGAATAGGTCTCTTTTGAGATGTATCTAGAGCTGTATTCAAACATTCTCACTTTGTTACACTAAGAAATAGGTGGTAGTCTCTTTAATTTAGTGAGAATTAAAGACTCCTAAAATACAGTAGTTTTTTTCATTTATCCAATGTGTTCCTCTGGACTTGATGGGCAAGCCACTGATCCCAGAAAAGGCACAAAGATTGAGGGTTAAGCTGGGAAACATTATCAAGGAAAAAGGTTAGACACGGTTTCTTAAGATTACTCTTTGTTTACTTTGTTTTCCATATTGTATGTTTTCATGTGCCTATAATAACATGAGGATGTGTCTTCAGAATGTTGGGATATCCAGAATTATATTTATTGTATGCTTTTATATGTATTGAATTATAGGCAGTAACCTTAAGGATTATATTAATGTCATAAAAACTCTCAGACCCTAACCACTTTTATGAAAAACTTCTAATTTAGTAAAGCAGAATTTTTCTGACTAAAAAAGAGTGATATTGCTAAGTTAAATAAACATAAAGATGAAGGCAACAAGACAGATAAGAAGTATTATATATACATTTTGAGAAAATAACATCAATATTTTACTTAAGAGTGCATACTAAAATTTTTCAAGCTTTATTTAAAATATATTAGAATTTAATTAATTTAAAATTCTTTTGATTTACATGAAAGATGTCCTAAATGATTATTCCTTAATATTTTAAAATAGAATATGTAATGTTTAGCAGCTTGAAGTTTGGAATCAGAGAGATTTGGATTCAAATCTTTGCAAGTTCTCTCTAAACGTGTCTCATCAATCAAACCCCAAAATAATGGCACCAGTCTTGTGGGGTTGTGGGAAGGGTGTTGTTTATAACTGAATGTTTATTAAGTGCTTAATATAGGGCCTGGAGCATAGGACTCAAGCATGCTAATACATTTTTATTATTATTACCATTAATTTTACTATTATTTTTACACATATATTTTCAAGGAGTGCATTCCAAGAGGTTGTTGCTAATGCAAAAAGTCATGATTCTAGGATGTCCTCAGCCATATAGATTGGGAATGTGTCTGTAGTCTTATTGCTATTTTTCTTAACATTTAATGACTTCTAATAATACACTCAGTGTTATAGGGGCTTGTCCTTATCCAGAGGTTTGTTTTTACCTTACTTAAATCTATTAACTGTATAATGTCTTTACAGTGAATGGCATGGTCTACCTTCTTCTCTGATCAAGAAACACATCAGTTCTTCCATCTTTCGTTTCCATGTATTCTGTTTAATACATTTAGAAATGTCAGAGTCAAGAGATTTATGTAGCTAAATGGCATCAATATGAAGGGAATCAACTTGTCAAAATAAAATGATTTGTTTTCTGTTTGCTTTTGTCTCAGGCATCAGAAGTCTTCAAACGCTCAGAAAAAAAAATCTTCAGGTGAAAGATGTTACATAAGTGCTGAGTTTCAAACATGTGACACTGAAGAGTTAAATATGAATATTACTTCTGTGAACAGGGATCAAAACTTTATGCAAAGGGTGATGTTTTGGTAATGGAAATATTGAATATAAATGAGGAAATACAGAAAAATATTGGAGTTTAATAGACTGTTTTTGCGGTAGGTTGGGTTGCCATGCTATATCTTTTCTATTAGCGGGAATGTGGCAAGGGATTTTTAAATGTTTATACTAGTTCAATTCTAAAGTGTTCTTGAGTCAGAATGGTCAGTTGAGACAAATTATACTCAAATGACTACTTGACACCAGAGACCAAGCTAAACTGGATTTGCTATTGGAAACTAGAACCTGTGTCTTAAGTAAGCCAAACTGCTCTTCAAATATTTGAAGGGCTGCAATAGGTGTATTATTTGCTGTATTTTATGGAATCTGGTCTCTCTGGTTACGTGTGTTCTCTCTCTCTCTCTCTCTCTCATCTGTCTGTCCTACCTACCTACCTACCTACCTACCTACCTATCTATCATCTACAGAGGGTGCCAAAAAATGTATACACACTTTAAGAAAGGAAAACTGTATTAAAATTATAATATTCAATATATAACAAAAGATAAATACAAGTCACGTTTGACTTCTACAATTAAAAGAGGTGCTCAAAGTAGTTACCTTCAGCATCCAGACACTTCTGATTATGACAAACTATTGCTTGAGCAACATTGACCAAAGTGTCCACTTGTATACATTTTTTTGGCACCCCCAGTATATATATACATATATATGTGTGTGTGTGTATATATGTATATATACATATATATGTGTGTGTATATATATATATATTGCTCATAGAAGGATAAAAACCAAGGCTATAGGGATGTTATTAATTTCATGTGAATTTAAGTAGCCTGGAATTTGATGTTTGTTAATCAAGATCAATGCAGTGGCATCCCAGAAAACTTGTCATAAAACTAATACTACCAGTGAGTAAACCTGATACCCAAAGCCACTTCTCTGGGAAGGTTGGTTCTACCTCAGTATTACATTTGGCTAAAATTTAAAGTCATCCTTCTTTACAATAAAAGTTGAATGTGTGGCCAATTAACCAGAACATTTATATTTTTGATATGTTTGCACTTTCGGTTAATTTCTGGACTTATAGATGTAGTCACAGCTAGAACAGTATTTTGTTTTGAGCTGACTGTACTTGAAGTTGCTAGGGAAAGATAATTAAAAAGTTCGTTTCTGCCAAAGGACAGTAACTCAGGTCATGAATTAGCAGGTTATCCTTGTTGCAGTACTAAGTTCTGAGAAGCTGAGCTGAGAAACAGAGAATAGGAAAGTTGTAAATACAGGTGGATCATTCCCTGACTATAAACAATAAGTGATATGATGCTCCTAAAGGTCATATCTTTCCATCTTCAGAAGAAATGCATATTTATTTTTGTCTGTGTTTAACAGTCTTTGTGAAGGGGTTTACGTGAAGCACCATCTGAGAGTTTATAGTAGCTTAGCAAGATTACATTGCTGCTTTTGATACCCTGTCATTTGGTCTAGAATTTCTAGAGTTTTTAGTATTGAGGAAGTCAAAATTTCTCATACAGCCTTTGATTCCAAATGTAGAATGGTTGGCTCTGCAATTTATTGCTTTTTCCCTTAATATTTTGTTTTCTTGGGAGTGATGTTGGCAGCTATATGATCCGTTTAGAATCCTATGCCAATTGAACTGCCACCTGGATTCTAGAGGAAGTGGGTGTGTGAGATGAGGACAAGCAGTACTCTCTTTATCTCTGGAAGTTCTCAAGGATATTTTCACAATACACTAGAACCTAGAGTAATTTTAAATGAGTTGGATGGACTTTTGGTTTATTACATTTGTCCCTGCCAGAAAATTTGGTCTTTTATGTGGGAAATGTAGAGGGGGTAGACCTTGAGCCAGGCTTCAATTTAATATAAAATCTATCCAAGTCTTGTTAGCTCCAAGAGAGAAACCATTGTCTGTCTCTTTTCCTTTTGTTTAATGCAGATTTAAAATCCGGATTCTGTGATACTTATTCTTCTTCTCAGGTCTGAAATTTAAGCTTTGTGGATTTAAATATCATTGCTTGTTTATATAATCCTTTGTTATTTTTTTTTATTAGTTTCAGGTATACCAAACAACAGTGATTAGATATTTATATACTTCACAAAATGATAACCCCAATAAATCTATTGTTTATCTGATAATGTATTATAATTAGTACAATATTATAGAATATTTCCTGTGCTGTACTGCATATACTTGTAACTTTTTTTTTAAATAGGGTTAACATTTAATATTGTTTTATATTAGTTTCAGGTGTATAACGTAATGGTTACACATTTATATAATTTATGAAGTGATCCCCCCATAAGTCTAATACCCATCTCACACTACATATAGTTATTACAGTATTATTGACTATATTCCCCATACTGTACTTTACTTCCCCATGACTCTTTTGTAACTACCAATTTATACTTCTTAATCCCTTCAACATTCTCACTAAGTCCATCCATGTTGCAAATGGTAAGATTTCATTCTTTTTAATGGCAGGGTAATATTCCATTATATATAGGTACCACACTTTCTTTATCCAATCGTCTATTGATGGGCATTTCAGTTGTTTCCATATGTTAGCTGTTGTAAATAACACTGCAGTGAACATAGGGGTGCATATTCTTTTTGAATGAGTGTTTCAGATTTCTTTGGATAGATACCCAGGAGTGAAATTGCTGGGTCATAAGGTAGTTTTATTTTTAAATTTTGAGGAACCTTCATACCTTTTTCCATAGGAGCTACACCAATATGCAGTACCACCTATAGTGCACAAGAGTTCCTTTTTCTCCAAGCCTTGCCAACACTTGTAGTTTGTTCACGTATTGATGATGACCATTCTGACAGGTGTGAGGTGGTGATTTTTATTTGCATTTATCTGATGATTAGTGACATTGAACATCTTTTCATAGGTCTATTGGCCATCTGTATGTCCTCTTTGGAGAAATGTGCAGTCAGGTTCTCTGCCGATTTGTTAATTGGATTATTTGTTTTTTTCTGTATTTAGTTTTTTATAGATTTTGGATATTAACCCCTTATAAGATGTGTCATTGGTGAATATCTTCTCCCATTCAGTAGGATGTCTTTTCATTTTGTTGATGGTTTCCATTACTGTGAAAAATCATTTTTGTTTGATCTAGTCCCATTTGTTTATTTTTTCTTTTGTTTCCCTTGCCCAAGGAGGTAGATCAGTAAAAATATTACTAAGAGTAATTTCTGAGAGTTTACTTCCTATATTTTCTTATAGGAGTTTTATGGTTTAGAGGCTTACATTTAAGTCTCTAATCCATTTGAGTTTATTCTTGTATTTGACATAAGAAGGTAGTCCAGTTTTATTGTTTTGCAGGTATCTGTCCAGATTTCCCAGCACCATTTATTAAATAGACTGTCTTTACCCCAATGTATATTTTTGCTTCCTTTGTCGTAAATTAAATGATCATATAGGCATGGATTTATTTCTGGGCTCTCTATTCTGTTACATTGACCTATGTGTCTATTTTCATGCCAATACCGTGCTGTTCATGCCAATACCATTACTATGGCCTTGTACTATAGTTTAATATCAGGTGGTGTGATACCTCCAGCTTTGTTCTTCTTTCTCAAGATTGCTGTGGCTATTCGGGGTCTTTTATAGTCCCATATAAATTTTGGAATTATTTGTTCTAGTTCTGTGAAAAATGACATTGGTATTTTGTTAAGGATTGCATTGAATCTATACATTGCTTTGTATAGTATAGACATTTTAACCATATTAATTCTTCCTATCCATGAGCATGGTATATGCTTCCATTTATTTGTATCTTTAATTTCTCTCTTCAATGTCTTATAATTTTCTGAGTACTGGTCTTTTTCTTCCTTGGTTAAATTTATTTTTTTTAAGCAATTGTAAATGGGATTGTTTTCTTAATTTCTCTTTCTCACAGTTATATAGGTGTATAAAAATGCAACTGGTACCTGAATATTAATTTTGTATCCTGCTACTTGACTAAATTTACCTTATCAGTTCTAATAGTTTTTTTGGTGGAATCTTTGTGGTTCTCTATATAGTATATCACATCATCTGTAAATCATGACAGTTTTACTTCTTTTTTTCCAATTTGGCTGCCTTTTATTTATTTATTTTTTTATCTGATTGGTGTGGCTAGGACTTACTGTACTATTTTGAATAAAAGTGGTGAAAATGGACATTTTAAACTTGTTCCTGATCTTAAGGAGAAAGCTTTCAGCTTTTCCCTGTTGAGTATGGTGTTAGCTGTGAGTTTGTCGTATAAGACCTTCATTGTGTTGTAATGTTTCTTCTAGTCCCACTTTGCTGAGAGTTTTTATCATAAATGGAAGCTGGATTTTGTCAAATGCTTTTTCTGCATTTATTGATATGATCATATGATTTTTATTTTTCATTTTGTTTATGTGGTGTATCACATAAATTGATTTGCAGATATCCAACCAACCTTGCATCCCAGAAAAAGTCCCACTTGATTGTGGCGTATTACCTCTTTCATGTATTGTTGAATTAGGTTTGCTAATATTTTCTTGAGAATTTTTTATCTATGTTCTTTAGGAATATTGGTCTATAGGTTTCTTTTTTTGTAATGTCATAGTCTGGTTTTAAAATCAGGGTAATTGTGGCCTTGTACAATGACCATGAGAGCCTTCTTTTCTCTTGAATTTTTTGTAATAGTTTGAGAAGAATGTTCATTCTTTTTTGAATGCTTGGTACAATTCACCTGTGAAGCATCTGGTCCAGGACTTTTGTTTGTGGAGAGCTTGTTGATTACTGATTTGCTTTCATTGGTAGTAATAGGTCGGTTCAGATTTTCTGTTTCTTCTTGATTCAGCCTTGGAATGTTTTATGGTTTTAGTAATGTATCCATTTTTTTCAGACTGTCCAATTTTTTGGCATGTAATTGCTTGTAGGATATTCTTAAGTTTCTTTTTGTGTGTGTGTGTGTGTATTTCTGTGCTGTACATTGTCACTTCCTCTCTTTCATTTCTGATTTTGTGTACTCTCTCTTTTTTTCTTGATGAATCTCCTTTGAGTCTTTACAAAGAGCCAGTTCTTGGTTTAGTTGATCTTGTATATTGTTCTTTTAGCCTCTATTTTGTTTATTTCCTCTTTCTGATTTTATTATTTACATCCATCTACTCACTTTGGGCTTTGTTTGCCATTTTTTCTCCAGTTCCCTTAGGTGTAAAGTTAGGTTGTTCATTTGAGGTTTTTCTTGTTTCTTGAGGTAGGCCTGCATTGCTATGAATTTCCCTCTCAGAACTGCTTTCACTATGTCCCATAGATTTTGGGTCATTGTGTTTTCATGTTCGTTTGTCTCAGTGTATCATTTGATTTCTTACTTGATCTTGTTGTTAATCCATTTATTATTTAGTATCATGTTATTTAGCCTCCATGTGTTTCTGGTTGTTTTTGTTTGTTTGTTTGTTTTGTTTTTTCTGGTAATTGATTTCTGTTGTCATGCCACTGTGGTCAGAGAAAATGCTTGATATGATTTCAGTCTTCTTAAATGTTTTGAGACTTGTTCTGTGGCTTAATGTGTGGTGTATCTTGGAAAATGTTGCATATGCACTTGAAATGAATGTATGTTCTGCTTCTTTGGGCTGAAACATGCTAAGAATGTCAATTAAATCCATCCGGTCTAGCGTGTCATTTAAGGCTACTGTTTCCTTGATTTTCTGCCTGGAAGATCTGTCCATTGGGTGTCAGTGGAATATTAAAATCCCCTACTATGAATGTGTTTCTATGGATTTCTTTCTTTATGTCGGTCTATATTTGTTTTATATATATAAGTGCTCCTATGTTGGGTGCATAGATATTTACTAGGGTTATGTCCTCTTGTTGGAGTGATCTCTTTGTCATTATGTAACATCCTTCTTTGATTGTTTTTGTTTGTTTGTTTTTTTTTTTTTTTTTTCATTTCCATTTGGGTGAAATATCTTTTTCCAAAGCTTTACTTTCAGTCTATTATGTCTTTTGATCTGAGGTGGGTCTCTTGTCAACATTTACATTTAAAGTGATTATTGATAGGTACATAGTTATTGTCATTGTATTATTCATATTTTTTATTTTCTTTTGTTTGTTTCTTTGGAACCCCCCCCCCCCCTTCCTAAAGAAGTCCCTTTAACATTTCTTGTAATACTGGCTTGGTGGTAATGAATTCCTTTAGCTTTTTCATGTCTGGAAGCTCTTTTTCTCTCCTTCAATTTTAAATGTTAGCCTTGCTGGATAGAGTAGTTTTGGGTGTAGGCCCTTACTTTTGATAATTTTGAATATTTCCTGTCACTCCCTTCTGGCCTGCAAAGTTTGTGTTAAGAAATCAGCTGATAGTCTTATGGGAGCTGCCTTGTAAGTAACTAGTTGTCTTTGTCTTGCTGCTTTTATGATTATTCAACCTTTGCCATTTTAACTCTGATGAGTCTTGGTGTGGGTCTGTTTGGGTTTATCTTATTTGGGACTCTCTGCACTTCCTGGACTTATATATCTATTTCCTTCATCAGTTTAGGAAAGTTGTCAGTCATTATTTCTTCAAATAAGTTCTTGATCCCTTGATTCCTCTCTTCTCCTTTTGTTACTCCTATCATGAGAATGTTATTGTGCTTGATGTTATCCCGCAGAATCCCAAGAGCTGTCCACAAAAGGCTGAAGCACAAGCTGGGGCTGACTGCCCTCCGCTGAAAGTTTCTTAGGCTGCTTTGGACCGTCTGCTTCTGTAACAGCCTCCCACAGCTTGTGGGGTGGGGTGAGGCTGGCTGCTCAGGAATTGATATTCTCCCCAGCGATGCTGCACTAGCTGGGCAAGGTGGGGTCCAAAGGAGTCACCAAGGTGGTGTGTGTATATGGATTTTACCAGACCAGTGGGGTCTCAGATTTAGCCTTGTAGGGGTGAATTCAACACAGGAAAGATGGTGCCCTCCTGTAGGTTACACATGAGGCAGGCTCCACACAGGGATAATGGCGGCTGCCCCTCTAGCCTTTGCCCTACAGCCACACAGCTGAGTCTTTCCCCCTGGAATCTTTCCCCAGGGGGAGTTGAAGGGGTCTCTTGAATTGCCATCCCTCCACCAGAGACCAGGAGAGTGTTTGTAAGCGAGTGAGACTGCCCTGGCACATTAAGAGGATGTCTAGGTTTCTAGCTGCCTTCCATCTCACTGGGACGGTTGGATGGAGTTCTTGCTGGTTTTTGCAGCCAGATGTTTTTGGAACTCCTCTTCCCTATACAAGATCCCTGGGCTGGGGAGGCCAGTATGGGGCCTGGACCCTTTACCCTTCAAGGGCGTCCTCTGCCACTGAGGTGTCACTCCCAGCACTCAAGCACTACCTGTCTGTTTGGAGTCATCCCGTTTCATGTCTCTGTCCCTCCTACCTGTGTCAATGTGGCCTCTTCTTTATATTCTTAGTTATATGTGTTCTGTTCAGCTACTTTTCAGATGACTCTCGAGGTTGATTTTTCTATAATTTAGTTGTAATTTTAATGTGATCATGGGGGATGGCAGACAGAGCGTTTACCTATTCAGCCATCTTTGACTCTCCTTTGTTATTTCTCTGTACTTTTTATAGCAAAGATGTTTAAAATTATTAATTGCTGAATTTTATGTCCTATGATTAGGTTTGCTTTGAATATTTTGTCAATGTGACTGTATTAAATTCTTTTTCACTTAAAATAATTTTGGCTTTTTAAAAAAGTATTAATGTAATATGTTTTATAGAAAATTGTATAAATCATAAAATTCTAAAAAGAAACAAAATATCACAAAATGTGATACCCAGAGATAAATCATAGTTCAATGTATTTTCAGTCATATTTTCTTCTTATTTATCACACACACACACACACACACAAACACAAACACACACACAGAGACATCCATATATATTTGTTTCAGACTAATATAGGGATTATACTCCATAAATAGGTGTCTTGTGTCTGTTATTTCATTTTGTATCATAAACAGTTCCCCATTTGGTATTATAAACAATGTTGTGTCATAAATACATTCCACACTTTATTAATTATTTCTTGAAAACAAAATTTTTAATTGCTACATATGTTTTAATTTATATTTTTCTCTTGAATCTAAAGTGGCATTGAATTCAAAACAGAACTACACTGAATTTTCTATGACTTTTCAACAACTAGTTAGCATAGAAACTTGCTGACTATTTTACAATTCTCTTCAGGTACTTTGTGAGCCAATTTATAAATATTAAAATATCAAAGATATGCTAAATAATTAAGTGATGTAATTTCTAAGAGAAATTTGATAATTTATAAACTAATATATCCACTATAACTGAATTTACAGATTTGTGGATTTTCCATAAATGACTCCTTATTGATTAAACTCATTCTTTCTAAAACAAATATTTCCTGAGTGCCCACTATGTGTCTAGCACTATTCTATGCACTAGAAATAAATAAGTGAGCAAGTTAAATTCCCTGCCATCTTGGAGCATATATTCTAGTGAGAAACATAAAATAAACAAGTAAACAATAAGTATATATGTTTATATCAGGTAGACATAAGCGCTATAAAGATACATAAAGCAAAGTGAAAGGATTGACAGTTACTGGGGTACATATTGGAATAGGAGTATTTCAGGTTGATTGGTCACTGAAGACCTTTCTGAAGAGGGAATATTTGAGCAGGAGAACTGGTGTTGTTTTTGTTAATAAATGTAGATTGCTTTCTCTCCCTTCATTAATCATATCTTTATCTTATGGAATAATTTCCCTAAGATAACAGTTGGCATATTTTACTCTTTTAAAAATCAAACAGATTCCAAAAACCCCAAATCCAAACAAACAAAACCACAAACCTGCAATGTCTCCTTGGTGTGTAGGGGAGAAACTCTAAACACCTCATCCTGGTATGCAAGGCTCTCAGTATTCTGGCCGCTGCTTCTCTTACCTGTCTCTCATCTGTTCCCAGTATGTAACTTCCATTTCAAACACATGGATGTCTTTCTTGCATATGACCATTCTATATTCCTTCCCCTGGCATTGGTTTCTTCTTTCTGTCAGGAATGTCTTCCTTTCTACTTTTCCGAAATACCTATTTTTAAAGACTCAATTTCAACTCACTTTCTTAAGTAATTATTTATTTAATTTGTATTTATAAATAATGGTTTTCTTTGATGGTTATTCTAGAGACATTTAAGAATGTATTCCTTTAGCATTAGATGAATAAAAACTTTTCTAAATTATCTATAACCTGTTTTTTGCATCATTACATACTTTATAATAAACATCATTTAATCAGCTTCAGTGATACTATGCTGATTTGTACATTAGCAGAATTCATATTTTTACTCTTCATTTGGTAGTCTATTTATTTGTATATGTTTATTTACCTTCATCTGTTCATCAACCTGTGATTAATCCATCCATCTGCCCATCTACCCATCCTTCCATTCATCTATCCTTCCACCCATCCTTTCTTCAGCTCTTCATCTATTCATCCATTAACCCATCAATTTACACCTACTAATACACACACAGAAACCTACTTTAGGTATAAAATATATCAAAAATGGCATTTATATTCTTTCTCTTAAATTATATTTAACCTCAATATTATAGACCATAGGCTTTCTCTGTGGTCAGCTTCTAATTTGATAACTGGTTCATATAATAAATGTTCAATAAATTATTGTAAAGGATAAAAATCCCAAGTGGAAAACATTACTGAAAAGTATGGTTAATGACCTTCTCTAGATTGTCTAATTATATTTAAACGATGACTTAGATCCTAATGGTATTCAGAGGGAAAAATAGAAGAGCTTTTTTAGTTCTATGATACATTAAGTCTCATAGTAGCTGGTAAAAATAGTGCTAGTGACTTCACTTCTTTGTGTTTTTTAAGCCCATTTATAAAATAGAAATACCTTTCTTTCAACTCATTTCATAGGAAGACAAAGGGAAAAGATGAAAGGATAAGTCTACAATACCCATTAGATCTTTAAAGTAGAGAAGGTGGCATAATACATATTAAGCCTCACAGAAAATGAGCTTTCTTAAGTTAATGCTTTTCAAATTATTTTTTGCAAAGTTTATGGGTCCCTTTCTTGGAGAATCTACAAGGGCAACTAGAAGTATGAGGTAGGGGTTGGGTGTGAGAAGGATACTCACTGCTGCTTCAACCAGAACAATCACACATTTGTATGTTATATGTATGTTTCTGTAAAAGTTTGCCTCTGGAGAAATGCCTCAATTTTCTTTTCTGTAAAATGGACAGAAATAATAGTTCACATTCAGAAGGCTGTTGTGTGGATTAAATGAATTTTTATAGGGAAGATGCTCAGAACAGTGTCTAGTATGTGGTATTAGCAAAGGTTTAGCTGCCATTATTATTATATTTTTATTTATATATATATATTTACCTGATATTAAATCTCCTCAGCTTCATGTACTTTTTGATATTTGTCTGCTTGCCACTAGAAGGTAAGCACCAAGAGAATAAGGCAAGATTTTTTGTTCAGTGATTGTTTCCAGCTCCTAGACCAGTGCCGGTAAATACTAGATATTCAATAAGTATTTGTTGAATGAACATATCTTAATAAGTTTTCTCTTTCCTTCCTGGATGGTTCTTCCTCTCTCCCTGCTCTCATTGTACCTCATGGTAGCCCATTTCCCTGTGACGTGATGTTTCTATCGTGATATAGGTATGAGACCTAAATATATTGGGCTGTTAGGATTGTATATCAAATAAAAATAAATAGGTTGAGAGGAAAAGCCTCTGCACTTGACTATAAACTTCAGTACAATGGAGACCCTTTGTGCTAATCATTTAATGTCCAGGGCCTGGCAGAATGCCCGACTTACAGTAGGGTACACAATTTTTTTTGATGAATGGAAAGATGAATATGTCAATAAATGAAATACAGAGATACACTTCTTGACTACTTAAAAGCTGTTTTTTTTTTTTTTTTAAGGTATAGTTTTCAGAAAGAAAGTTACAGGTAGGGAAAATATTGTAATTACAAGATGATGTTACATTACATATTCCACTACACATTGTGAAAAAGCACCACAAAGTTTGTAGACCTTAGAGCCTCTATATTTTATTTCATCCATCATTTTAAAGTTACTCGTTATTCTAATTTCTAGCTTAGATAAAAGTAAAGAATATTAAAACTAGGTTACAAAGTATGTAAAATGTTTGCTTTTGCATCATCCCTATCCCTAAAAGAAGAGAATTATAATATGTACGTGTGAATCCATCTGTTTTTACAAATTAAGTTGATTTGCCATCTTAAAAGCAGAGTAACTGTTTCAGTTTATAGAGCCCAAAGACAGTAGTCACTCTCAGGTAAAGTTCTTCACTTAAATTGCAAAGCCCCCAAATCTGCTAATGAGATATGTGATTCCTGAAGACACATCTGATTTCTAAGTGTGTGGGGTTGTGCGGTCCCCAGAAGTATTCATTCCCTGACTTCTTCAAGGCATCTTCAAAAAACTGATAGGCTTTAGATCCTACAGAGATTGATGTTCCTCAGGAACAAAGGCCCATCCCATACATGAAATAGCATAATAAGCAATCCTGCTGAAGGGCTTAGTTTACTCCAGGTCATTTTCAGTTTCCTTCAACATTCTTCACTTAGCAGGTGTTTCTTATGTCCTTACTTATAGCACTGTTTCCTGAGTTGTTTCCGGATATCTGGTGTGAAGTAGTCATGAATAATTAAGACTCATTAAAACATTCATAATTAAGTCTAAAAAGATTGGCCCTGAATTATTTGTGCTTAAAAGCATTCCACCCAAGTTTCTGAAGAGGTAAAGTGAAATGATTAATTTAAAAATGTTGACTGCATAAGTAAATTTCAGTTCTCTGAGATGCAGGGAACGCACTGCCAGAGAGAGGGATTGTGGGAACATACTGGGAGTGAGGAGTGCTGGGAACACCTCAGAATGGGGGGGTCCCAGAAATACCCTCAGAGAGAGCTGTTCCCTTTCAGATCACCAGGTCCTGGTACTGCCTATCCATCGGGCCCTGACAGAAATTTAAGTGTGAAAAAGGAAGTCCTGAGATATTTACAGCATGAAATGCCAGAGACAGTAACTATTATTAGTTATTTGAGAAGTTTAGGTGTGATGAATTTTTAATCTTATACTTATGTAATTGAAGTTTATATTGTCTTAGGATAGTCAGGTTAAAAAAATAGTTATCTAGGGGGTCAAGGGTGCAATGGAAAGAAGCGGGAATCCTAGATTTATATTTCTTCTACTTCTCAATTATTTATTTCTAGAAAAATAATCTCTCTTAGCCCTGGTTTCAAATAAAAATTATAATAATATCTTCCTTATTTTTGCCATGGGCTGTTGGTAAGACGCAAATGATAAAAATTCTTGTGACAATGATTCCAAAATGCTATACACAGCAGTAATTATATCAAGAGGAAGACATTGGAATAACCTCACCCTACTGATTATCCATGAAACATCCAGTACAGCGTAATATTAGGTTGGTGCAAAAGTAATTGAGGTTCAAAAGGTTAAAAATAATTGCAAAAACCACAATTACTTTTGCACCAACCTAATAACAATCCTTGTAAAAATGTCTGAATTTGTTTGCTTCTATCCTCAAAGCTGCACTGATATCTATCAGATAAAAGTGCACGCTGATGAACTCTGAGATAAGAGTGATGGTTTACTACAGTGGATTTCAAATTTGGAAGGACAGAGGATTTTTGGTTCAAATGAAATCTTTTGAGGGAGTCAAATATATAGTACAATAAGCAAAGCTAATTTTGCTGGAGGGACAAGGCATACATTTCGGTGTGTCCTGCTACCATCACAATACTACATTCAGTTTGAAAGCTACATAGTCTGAAGAAAGGGCCTATGGTTATGGTGCCACTCTAAGGAGCAAGTCAGCCCCATGCTCGGGACAGGGCTCTACATTTCTTGTCTGACAATCATATTTGCTGATCCCACTGTAGGGCTTCTATTGTGTTCCCAGATAGCAGATCGCAAAGCTCAATGGAAAATAACTCAGGACCACCATCAAGTAAGGCAACATTAGAATTTAACATTTCTGTCACGAGTAACCAATTGTCTAATCTGGTGATTTTCAGACTGTCCTGGGGGAGCCTCCCTTAGGGGTCTGGTGAAGGCTGAGAGAGATTGGGGAGGGAACAGCAATGATCTAGACCAGGCCTGCATTATAGTTGGTACTTTTGGTAAGACATCAACCGAAAAAAGGATTCTCTTGATTAATGAAGTTTGAGAACCCACTGGTATAATTGGCTTTTTCTTATATAAGGCTGTGGAGGGCCAGAAGGTTATTGACTGGCCAAGATGGTGGAGCTCTTCAGAGGCAGAGCTGCTACAGAGGCATCAGCTTGCTGGACTCTCACTTCAGTACCCTCTCAACTATGATGGGCTGTTCAGATTAGAAATAAGAAATTTCGTCACTTTTAAAAACCATTTTCCTTTTTATCACCAGTTTCTGAGTGCTGACCAAGGACATCAAAATTAAAGACTCCATTTTCTGGCTAACAAGTGCAGCTTTCCTAAAGGAGAAAGGAATGTAAAGAGAGAGAGATGAAAGAAGCTGGATTTGGGAAAGGTACTAGGTTCCAGTTGTAATGTGACAAAGATTTTCTCATTTATCACTGATTCAATTACTGGTTCTGTTTCCTGACAGCTGCTTTTTGAGGAGGGATTTTTTTTTTTTTCAAATCATATCTATAAAAGTTTTTATCTCTGAAGTTCCACTCTTTCTAAATAATAACAAACAACAATAGTAGCTATCGTTTGGTGGAAGGTTAGTTAATATCTAAGGGCTATACATATATTTTCTCATATTTCTGTCTAAAACATGCTGGAGGTAAATATTGTTACCCGCATTTTAGGGATGAGGAACCTAAGACTCTGCCAGCTTCATGAGCTTGCCCAAGTTCTGATAGCTACCGTGTTTCCCTGAAAATAAGACCTAGCTGGACCATCAGCTCAAATGCATCTTTTGGAGCAAAAATTAGTATAAGACCCAGACTTATTTTACTACAATATAAGACCGGGTCTTATATTATATTATATTGTTTTAGAGCCGGTTTTATATAATTATATGATATTTTATATTAGATTAGACTGTGTCTTTAATATAATATAATATAATATAATATAATATAATATAATATAATATAATATAGACATAATATAATACTGGGTCTTACATTAATATTTGCTCCAAAAGACGCATTAGAGCTGATGGTCCAGCTAGGGCTTATTTTTGGGGAAACACGGTAGCAAGTTGGAGAGTTTGGACTCAAACACAGGTGTCTGCCCTCAGTACCTGGGCTCTTAGCTACAGTGCTATATTGCCTAATTCTTTGCCCTACTAGGGAAGAGAATCCTCAGCAGACAACTAAACCAAAATCTTCTTACATTTATTTTCAGTTAATTATTACAGTGCTAAATTCTTATAATATTCATTTCATTGAGGCTTCAATAATTTTTGAAAGGGAAGCTGAATAAGTGTAGGAAGTACTGAGCAGATCCTTGGATAGGTACAGAGATCATTAAGGGTTGGCAATTGTGATAACCAAATCCCCCGGCAAGTGCAGATTGGCACATGGAATTCCTATTTTGCTTGACTTGTTACAGAAGAACCAATCTTACCAGAGAGTGAAAAACATGATAATAGCCAATGGAAATTCCTGCATTCCCTTGATACCAGGTACAAATTTGTCCATTATGTTTGTGAACTAAACTTTTCCTCCCTGATAATTGAGTATGATATTTTATCCTCACCATGTTTTACGTGAATTAAGCTAACTACTACCATCACTGCAATAATAAACTCTGGGAAGCAAACTTTCTCTTGTCTTCATGACAGGAAACCACCCATAGTTCACAAATAGGAGGTAGCTAAAATCCAAAAACAAACCAAAAATAAAACAAAACAAAATCAAATTCACATTCATATTATTACAAAATTCCTTATAGCAATTAAAAATGGAAGGTAGAAGAGTACTTAAAAACATGTTGATGACTTTAAGTAAAAAAGAACAGCATTTCTCCAATCTTGTTATACATTTATTTATAAATATATGATATATTATGTGAAATATCATATGGTAATTTATAATGTAATTTTCTTCTACTCCTAAAACGTTTATATTTTCATGGTTACTTCCTCTTCAAATTCTATTTCTACAGAACTCTAACATCTCGCCCTTGTCTCCTGCTGTCCTTTGTTTTACTTCAACAAAATGTGGAGCACACTTTTCTTTGATTTCTCATAAGCATCATCAACTAAAGGCAGTTGTGTATAGCAGACCACTTGTATTGAATATTTGAGGGCAGTGGAAATGGATTCTAGCACATCAAGCTGTCAACTTAAAATCACGTGATAACATCCCTCTTCCTAAAGTCTCTTAGCCATGTCTTCCACCCGGAATTTCTCATAGATTGTTCCTTCATCTTGGGCAGCTTCTTCCTGTCATTCTGTGCTCTTCTCTCTAGACCTCATCACCATTATCCTTTTCTGGCCACCTTCATTATTTTTCTACAAATATGTTTAGGAAACTCCAGCTTTGTAATGCAAAGCAATTTAGCTTTCTCTTATTTATCTGTATCTGTCTTCAGTATCATGCTTTGGGGCTATCTTTCTATTACCAAAATGACTCATTGGTTTTCTTTCTAAGACAACAAAAAATTTTTTTCTTACTATTTATTATGTGTTTTGACAGTGTAGTCTGCACAAACATATGAGTATAAATGGACTCACAGTGACAGTAGTGATTTATATTTCCTGGATCTTTCCTCCTCTCTCAAATAGTGTCCTGCTGCTACTCCATACTCCCCTTTTCAGTTTCTGGAGTTCCCTATGCTGCTAATACATATATTAAAGTTTTTGAAGTATCAATGCTGCTAAGTGTTCTGGAATCCTAACTGCCAACGTTAGCTAAAGCCAGACCTGGTTTTGCTGAAGTGAGGAGAATATCCCTCATCCTTAATGTGTTCCTGTCAGATAGAAAGGGATCAAAGTAGAACAGCTTTGCATCCCCAATACCTTCCTGAGATCTTGGAGAAGGTACTTTTCAGTAATTCATTTGAAGCATCCTGCTCCCTGGGGTTCCAATGGAACTGGACCAAGGGACACAACTGAGTGACATCCTCCAAGCCAGACCTGATGTCACTCTCTGCTGACTGCTGGCTTTATTGGCAGGTCTGGTGGTTTGTGGTTCCCTCCTCCTTAGGATACATCCTTCCTTAGGATACATTATTCCTAGGAAGCTCTTCAAATGCTCTTAGAAAAAAAATCCTGACTACCCTACCCTACTCTATTCTAACAGCTTATTAGAGAAGTCTGAAAATGTCTGATTATTAGTGGTAGTTAACCTTATAGACAGGAAAGAAATACATAAAAACTTTTAAGAGTTGCAATCTTTAAGTTGTAAGACCATGCATAATTTTAATATTGTATGCTTTTCTCTTTTTCCTTATGTTTTGTGATGACCATGTATTACTTTTATAATCAGAATAGTTAAAATTTATAATAATAAATGTAAAAATTAAGGTACTTGAAATACATTAGAGTCTGAGAATTTTGCAATATTTTAGATAGATAGATGATCTTGCTTTACTTGTAACAACTAGTCATAACACAGTTCTCCTCATCAGTCAAACATAGGCTCTGTGGGAAAATATTTAAAGTCCCCTTTATCCAAAGGATTTTTTTTTGACAATTTCTGAGGAAAAATGTATTCAAGGAAAATTACAGAAAAATATATATTCTCCAAAACAGGGACAATTGCTAAAAGCTTTAAACTTGTATGCAGTGTTAAGTCTATTGGAACTAGATGTTTCAAAAAAGAGACAACATGGATGGATCTTGAGATTATCATGATAAGCAAAATAAGTCAAACAGAAAAAGTTGAGAAACATATGACTTCACTCATATGTGGGATATAAAATTGAAAACAACAAAGGAACAAGACAAACAAACAAATAAAAATCCACAGACACAGACAACAGTTTAGTGGTTACCAGAGAGTAAGAGGGGAGGGAGGTGGTAGAAGAGGGTAAAGGGGATCAAATATATGGTGATGGAAGGAGAACTGACTCTGGGTGATGAACATACAATGTGATATAGAGATGATGTAATACAGAAATGTACACTTGAAACCTATGTACTTTTACTAACCATTGTCACCCCAGTAAATTTAATTAAAAAAAGAGAGAAAAATGAAATTCCATCAATTAAAGGTAAAAAGAAATGCTCTCCTTGAATTCAGTCACTCCTTTCTCTTACTCAGCTGTTGCTCCTTGACTTGCATTGGGATTAATGGTTGATTATCAATACCTTATAGGGAATTTTAGGACCTGAGGCTGATGGTGCCATGGGGTGCTCCTTGCTGAATTTCACGCTGAGGGGAAATGACTGTCTCTACTTTTCTCCATTGAGCCATAGTGGAATTGTTGCAGATGTAGAGAGAGAAACAGCATCAGATGAATGAGATAGAGGATTCTATTTCTCACATGCTGTGGGGCACTGGATGGTTCAGTGGCTATGGCTGATGTCTTGGTGCTATCAATACTGATGTTTTGGCCATCAGCTCTACAGTGTTTTGATAGCAGTGCAGCTGTGCTTTGAGAGTCTATCAGAAACTTGCTGTGCATTGACTGAGAATCCATAGCATCAGGGAGCCCTGCAGTGGCCTGTTTTAAAGACAGTTACCTAATGATATACAGAGACACATTTTTAGGGGAAGTCACACTTCAGGAATTCCAGAAGGGTTTTCTCAGTGACAAAATGGGAGCATGAAGTTATATTTATTTTATTGCTAAAAGTCACCTTATTTTGTACCCCAAGTTGAGGATGTGAGAAATTTTGGTTATACTGAGAGCATTTATGCTTATGATATGGCCTATTTCATCACATTAGGTCACTGGTTGGAGAATGTAAAAATACCAATACTGATGTATTGAATACATACTTAAGAAGGGTTCCATTGTGTAATGGTTAGCACTCTGGATTCTGAATGCATCCTATACCAAACATTGTTAGGTTTTCGTGGTAAACAAAGATAGACAAGCATTGTTTCTGTCTTTTAGAAATCCACAAATGCATTTATGTTTATTGTAATATAAAGTTATTGTAATAGAGAAATGTAACAAGTGCTATGGAAATACAAATAAAACATGTATGGGCTAAAAATAGTTGGACACCTACTTAATTGTGAGCTCAATAGGTACAAAAACCATTCTGACCTTGCCTAAAGTACATGCCCATACCCAGCACAGAGTCCCGCCCACAGTAAATACATGATGAAGAAACATCTGTTTTATGTATGAAACCTCAGGCTTTTTCTACCATTTAGTGTAAGTCAAGAAATATGGATTACTGACTCTATATAGTGGTAAATAGTGGTTTACAGGTAACATTCTACAAATTGCTTTCTTTTACCTAATACCACTATTGTATATGATATTTCAATCACATTACTAGAAGCACATGGGGGAGTGTAAAGAGATAAAACCATTTTGGGATAATAGGCTGAGGGGAGGAAAAGGGAAGAATCACCACTATAGAAGTTAAAGAATGTATGGACTTTAGAATCAGAAATACCTTGACTCGAATTCTGTCTCTGTTCTCAAATCTATAGTTATTTAATGTCTCTGAGCCTCACTTGACTCATTTACATAAAAATGAGGATAATAGTAATAGTACCTGTCTTATCAGCTGTAATAAATAAATCAGTTCATTATTTAAAACAAGTGATTTAATTATTGGAACATAGTAAAAGTTTGATAAACAGTAGTATCATTATAAAGTCACAGAATTTCCTAGGTATATTGAAAGGCAATTTTATAAAGTGATGGGATATGGTGTATGGTCACTTTGGAGGGGAAATTACCTAGGTTTGGGTAGGCAGGAAATCTATTGTAGAGAAAATAAGTCCAGAAGAATGATAATATTTGATTAAGATGAAGAAAGTGACAAGTGAGATGGATATGTTTATATAAACATATAAACATACGTACATATAAACATTATTTTATTCATTCATCCATTAATGGACATTTAGTTGCTTCTGTGTCTTGGTTATTATAAATACTCCTGCATTAAACATGGGGATGCAGATACCTCTTTGAGATAGTTATTTCATTTCCTTTAGATATATATCCAGTAAATGGAATTACTGGATCATATGGTAGTTCTATTTTTAATTTCTTGAGGACTCTCCATACTGTTCACAACGAGAGCTGTACTAATTTGCATTCTTGTCAGCAGTGTACAAGAGTACACTATTTTCTCCACAGCCACATCAGTACTTGTTATCTCATCTGTTTGATAATAGCCATTCTAACAGGTGCAGGATGATATATCTCCCTGTGGTCTTGATTTGCATTTTACTGATAACTAGTGATATTGAGCACTTTTTAATATATCTGTTAACCACTTGTACATCTTTTGAGAAATGTCTGCTCAGGTCCTTTGCCCATTTTTAATTGTATTATTTGTGTTTCTGAGTAGCATGAATTCCTTATGTATTTTAGATACTAACATCTTATCAGATATGTGACTTGCAAATATTTTCTCCCATTCTGTAGGTTGTTTTTTTCATTTCACTGATCATTTCTTTTGCTGTGAAGAAGTTTTTAAGGTTGATGTAGCCCCATGTGTTTATTTTTCTTTGGTTGCTTGTGCTTTAGATGTTTCATTAATGCCTTTAGATTCTATTTGCTTAATACTTTTTACAGCCATTTCCATCTTCCCAACACTAACTTCCCATTATCGCTAACACACGATTATTTCTAACACCCCATTATCTCTAACTGGGAATATTATACATCCCTTGTAGGGCTGCCAGGCTCCATTGCTTTTTCTCCTCTACTCCATTTTTCATACTGCAGTCAGGGTAATTTTTCCAATATTCAATTTCAATCCTGCCATCCTCCTATTTCAAAGCCTCAGTGGCACTTCATTCCTCTCAAGTAACACCAATATCTTACATGATCTAAAGCTCTACACATTCATGTCTTTCTACTCACCTGTCCTTACATCATGATATTCAGCCAAGCTGAACTGCTGAACCAGTTCTCTTGCCTCTGGGCCTTTTCATCTGATAATATATTGTCACCAAATCCCACTCCAAATCCATCTCACTTGTCACTTTCTTCATCTTAATCAAATATTACCATTCTTCTGGACTTATTTTCTCTACAATATATTTCCTGCCTATCCAAACCTAGGTAATTTCCCCTTCAAAGTGACCATACACCATATCCCATCACTTTATAAAAGCCAAACTATGGCACCTATTATCACCACCACCACTGCAAGCTCTAATGTTGCTCCTAGATGTGGTCAATAAATTAATAGAGAGATTGCTGAATTAAATTCAAAGAAAACATCAACTCTATGAAATAAAATATCAACAATGAGATGATAAGGCAACTGTAAATGCAAGGGGCTGGTTTATATATAGGCAAATTTTTTTTTCTATTGAATTAAGTGATAAGAAAAATGTTAAAATCTGAAGTGCCGTGGTATAATATAAAACTGTAAGTCCACCTGTAACATATGGACTCTGACAGCAGAAATCCAAATTATTTATAGGAAAGACAATATCAAAATGCTTCTCCAAAGGTAAAGAAAAATAAAGAGAGGGAATACAAAAAATATATGACATAAAGTAGAGGAGGGAGAAAAAAGATTCAATCTACTCATAATGGGTATTGATAAAAAGTAGGTCAGAATAAATAAAATAGAAAAAGCAAAGATAAAATTGAATAAAAATTGTTCTGAACTAATGAAAAGCCTGAATTTTTAGAGGCATGAGTGGTATCATTGTGTCCTAAGCAAAATTCACGAAAAAAGGGAATCCTAGCTAACTCATGATAAAATGTTTTTAACTTAGATTTTAAAAATCCTAATAAATAAATGAAAAATTCCATAACAGCTGGTCAGAAAAAAGTTTAATATTTCATCCTTCTGGTCATTTGAGGAGGCATGGAGATATATTCCAGGTTGCTGATTCAGCTCAGAATATATATATATATATATATCCAGCTCATATATATACGTGTATATGTGTGTGTGTGTGTGTGTGTGTGTGTGTGTGTGTATTATTTAGCCATAAAAAGGAAGACAATCCTACCATGTGACAACAATGCATGAACTTTCAAGGCATTGTGCTAAGTGAAATAGACATATATGGAATCTAAGTAAACCAAACTCATATCACAAAACAGATTGGTGGTTGCCAGAGGCAGGGAGTAGTGGCAGGGAAAATGGGGGAAGGGAGTCAAAAGGTACAAACTTCCAGTTATAAGATAAATAAGTTCTGGGTATGTAATGTACAACAAGGTAACTGTAGTTAGCAAACAATACTGTATTGTATGTTTGAAAGTTGTTAAGAGAGTAGGTCTTGAAAGTTCTCATCACAAGAAAAACTTTAATTATGTGAGGTGACAAATAAATAAATCTATTATGTAATTGCTTTGAAATATACACATATATCAAATCATTATGTTGTACGTCTTACACTTATACAGTGTTATATGTCAATTATATTTCAGTAAAGCTGGAAAAAAATAAAGGCCTTAATGATTGATTATATATACAGGAAATATGGAAAGGGAGAGGTCAAGGACAACACATGTACATTTCTGACATGAATGCTGGTGCCATTTACCAAGAAAAAACAAATAAACCCAGGAATAATTGACTTCTATTTATTATTCTAAGTATTTTTCTAGCAAACATTTTCCTCCTGCATCTTAAAGATGTTTCAAAAATTTTTTCATGGTGTTTGTGGGGGTGGGGCGAGGGTTATTGTTTATTTATCCTCAATAGAGGCAAAGTCTAGCTTAAAGAGGAGGTAAATCCTGTAAAATTAGTGGGAGTAATGCAGCTGAAGGGCAAGTGAGGGTAGGCTCTCTGATGGTCATTTATTGTAATTATCAGTACACAAGATGGAATCTGTTTTTATTCTTCTCATAATCATGCTTCCTTTCAGATCTCAAGCTGCTTGATGAATTCATCCCCTACCCCAAGTGACAGTGTCAGTGTCCATGAGTTTAAGATGACTCTTCCACACTGAGGATTATACCTTATTCCACTTCTGTTTACCTTACCATGTGTGAAAGAATTTATTTAGGCACAATTTGAAGGAGTTTTGAGTTCTTTCTGAACCATTACCAAACTTTTTACTGTTTTTCCTGCTTCCTACTATTAACCCCAAGCCATTATGTACTGTTGGTTTCTCTTGTACTTCTAGTTATATGATTTTACATGGAACTGTTATTTCTAAAAGGATGGAGAGCAGAGGGGCAAAGGGATGAATTGTAAAATGGTGTTGGTTATTTCCAAACAACCTCATCATATGGATATCTTTCTGATCCTATGAATATTATAGGTCCAGGTCTCTGAGGAAGGGTCACAGGGATGGACAGATGGAAGTCTTTTTTCACCTCACTTTTCTGATTGCAACTGAGTCTCAGAATTCATTCACACTGGAGATAGTGAATTTTCATCTATGGTTCTTCTTCTTCTTTTTTTTTTTTTTTTAATTGGGGAAGGGCAACAGGACTTTATTGGGGAACAGTGTGTACTTCCAGGATTTTTTCCAAGTCAAGTTGTTGTCCTTTCAATCTTAGTTGTGGAGGATGCCCATTCAGCTTCAAGTTGTTGTCCTTTCAGTCTTAGTTGTGGAGGGCGCGGTACAGCTCCAGGTCCAGTTGCCATTGTTAGCTGCAGGGGGCACAGCCCACCATCCCCACGAACCGGCAACCTTGTGGTTGGGAGGACATGCTCCGACCAACTGAGCCATCTGGGAGTTCAGGGGCAGTTCAGCTCAAGGTGCTGTGTTCAATTTTAGTTGCAAGGGGCGGAGCCCACCATTCCTTCTGGGATTTGAGCAGTTGAACTGGCAAACTTGTGGTTGAGAGCCCACTGGCCCATGTGGGAATCGAACCATCAGCCTTTGGCATTAGGAGCACGGAGCTCCAACCGTTTGAGCCAATAGGCCGGCCCTCATCAATGGTTCTTGAAACCTGTCAAAACATGTTTCAAAACTAGTGCTCTAGGTTGTAGCATTGCCTCATGCAAATTTTTTTGCTTAGAATTTTCTATGTTGACCATATTATTGAAGAACAACTTGTGTCAAATTCTTTTGGGTTGAGACTGGGTATCCATGAACATTATTTTGGAGCAAAGATTTATTTTAGATTGTGTTCACATGCTCTTGGTGCAAGGCAGTATGTGATTGTGTGTGGGAATGATTCACATGGGACTCACTTTCCTTAACTGCAAGTAGTTCCACTTTTGGTTGCAAGTTACAGGCCCATGAACTTGAGGCCTCTAAAGATTCAATTTATTTTTCTCTTTTATTCACAATTACCACCACCTGCATTATCTCCTGGGGTTCCTCTCTAAGAATCGTGTAGCCAGATAGCACATCATTTCTTCAGCGACTCTTTTCTCTCTGCCCATAAAAACTAACTATATAATCCATTTCTGCCTTACAGATTTCACTGCTAAGCTCTGAGGAATTTGAAAGAGAAAAATGAAAATAACCAGCATTCTGAGAGGTGGAACAAAGTTGTCCCTTGTTTCTTCTTTTTCTCTTGATTAAATGTGCACATGTGCAGTCCCATTGGCTATCAAGTTAACGTGAGATGGTTGATTTTATTGATCTTCCTTCCCACCTGTACTCTGGTTCTCTCCTGGAACCAGATAGTTTCAGTAGGTACCTTGCTGCATTGAAATAATAGATGTAAACTACTGTTAATACATTACCTTCTAGAATCCTGTGGATAATTTACTTCTCAAGGGAAACGCTCAGATAGGTGATTGCTGAATCACAGCTCCCTTTGCTCTATATGGGGGAGATTCTCTTCCTGGTGGGATCTTTAGAGCCGTTGCAAAATATTCTATTCCTCAGAGGTTGGTTCAGATTTTCTCTTTCAGGGTCATTCTAGCAATATGTGCAACAGCCCAGGTGTGTAAGAGTTCTTCATTATGCTCTGCCCTAACACACACACCCACACCCACACCCACACCCACACACCCACACCCACCCACCCACCCACACACACACACACTCACACACACACACACACACAGCCGGTTCTCATATGTGCCAGCTTGCTCTTGATAGCCCCAGTTATTTTAATGACTAAAAATATATTATTCTGTGCAGCAAAGGATTAACTCTGCAAATCTGGAGGGTGAGGGGGTTTAAATCCTGCACATTCCAAACAAAGGCTTGGCACTAGGCCAAGCTCCTGGAGGTAACTTCTAAACTCTTGGAATAATTTGCCTAATCAGAATGTCTTTGTTTATCTGGGAGCCTTGGACCACACCAGAGAGTTTGTGCTAACAGTGTGATCTATAGTGGGGGCCTTGAACCTCATGGTATCATCTTTGGCAGCTAGGTGTGTTTACATGACAAACCCCTTAGTGAAAACCCTGGATTCTCAGGTGAGCCTCTCTGGCTGGCAGTTAGTCATGTGTATTGTCACACACTGTCACACAATATTACTGGGAGAATTAAGCACTGTTTGCATGATTCTATGGGGATAGGACGGGAAGTTTGCCTCTTATCTTTCCAGGTCCCTGCTCTAGATGCTTTTTCCCACTGACAATTTTAATCAGGTTTTTGATTTTTTTGGTTTTGTTTTTCTTTCTGTACTAAGCTAACCGTGAGTATAATAGCGTTGCTGAGTTGTATGAGTACATCTAGTGAATGATCTTGGAGTTCCCTAAACATATACTGCAATTTACATATTTGGGATAGAAGATACTCTTCATGGTTTCCTTTCAAAAAAAAATTTTTTTTTAATGGAAAGGATAAAATATTAATTAAACCAATAATACTACAGTGTGAATTTCCCTACTGTGGTGGGATGGAGGAAAACATTCACTTATTCATTTAACAAATATTTATTGAGCACCTGCTCTATACCAGGATATGTGCTAGATGCTGAAGACATTGTAAAGAACAAGATGGAAAAGTGCCCAGCCCTCATGGAGATTAGGGAAAAAAAAATGTGAATAAGTAAGTAAGTAAATAAATAAGTATCGTTGTGTTATGTACTATTGATGAAATGAATGCATTGGTATGGAGAAGTTTACTTTAAGAAAAGACTTCTCTGAGAAGGTAATATTTTCCATGATACCAGAGGCTTAGAATGACCTAGGTATTTTAAGAGCACTTGGAACAAACAACTGCAAATGCCTTAATTTGGGAAAGAACTTGCCCTGTTCTCAAAAGAGGAAGAAAGCTGGGGCGGCTGGCATGTACTAACAGAGGAGAAGAGTGGTGTGAGACAAGATTGACATGGGAGACACGAC
The DNA here is from genome assembly GCF_036562045.2 of Rhinolophus sinicus. Lineage (NCBI taxonomy): Eukaryota > Metazoa > Chordata > Mammalia > Chiroptera > Rhinolophidae > Rhinolophus > Rhinolophus sinicus. The sequence continues at coordinate 113,818,930 of NC_133755.1, forward strand.
CAGGCACCTGGTCCTGCAGCACTTGCAGGCGAAAGTAAGAAGCTTGTAGTTTATTTTAAGGGCAATGGGAAGGTATTTTAAGAAATGTAGATAGTTTTTAATTTCTACAACTGGACTTAATTTTTGAGACCCCTTCAATCAAGTATAAAATCTGTAATAATCTCAGTTATCCTCAGAGGGTTTCTTATATTGTGCAAGACAGTTGACTGGTTTCATTTCTCCATACTGGCATCTTGTTGAAACATGTTTGTTTCCATCTGGTCCTTGGTTATGACTCATGCAGACTACTTCTTTCTGTCCCTCTCCTCAATCATAGGGAACCGATAGATGCCACTTCTCTCCTTCGTCTCTGTGTCCTTCTTTGGGACATAGGATGTATTTGGTTGCTCTCTGGTGGTAGTCTAGGGGTGAGGAGAACTTTTGGAGGTCTTTCCTGTCCCCTAGATATGACATGAAGCTTTTTCTCCACTCTTACTCTTTAAACCATGCTAGGCTCAGAAAACTGGGGTTATGCTACTGTCTCAGGCCCTATTCAGAGACAGGAGAAGGATCTGTTATTATTCTCAGATTTCCCAAATATACTCAAGAGTTGTGTCTTTTCCCTCCCTAGACTTATCCCAGCAAGTGGAGACAGGCCTGAGGCCACCTCTCCTTGTTCTTTCTGACTCTCCTGACCAGAGAATCTTTATCTAGTCTAGGACTGGGCAGTGCGTTTTTTCATCTGTTCTTTCCAAGTCATCTGTTTATAGTATAAACTTTAGGCCTTGAAATCTTTGAAACTCAAAATGGCTTTATTTTTTCAAAAGGAATGCCTCCGCTGAGAGTTTCAAATGCCTCATTTCCTTGACATCATTCTTTCCCTGAGGCAATAATCATAAACTATCCCAACAGAGCTGCCTGAGTGGGGTATTACAGGAAATATGGAAAAAAGCCACTTTGGTGAATCAAAAATAATGAGTAACTTACTAATGTCAGGAATCCATCTAAACATTTCACATGTATCCACTCAATGTTCAAAATAATCCTGTGAGAGAAGTACTATGAACCTCCTTACTTGATAGATGAGAAAATGGAGACACAGGAAAGTAAAGGAGATTGCTGATGGTCACGCACCTAGGAATTCAGGGAGTGACATGACTTGATTTACATTTTTAAGGTAATATTTTTACTGCTGAGTGAGGAGTGTATCAGAGAGGAGCACGAGTAGAAACAGGTGGACTAGTAAATAGACTGTTACCCGAGAAATGTAAAAAGTATTGGCTGTGTGTGTGCATGTTGAGACATGTCGTGCTGGAGAAGAGCAATTATTTCACAGCTGGTTTGATGGAGATGGAGATGAAGACAGACTGACTCGTGCATAGTCTGACGTGGACCAACTGATTTCTAGTTACAACCAGTACATGCACATTTGACAGTTAAAAAAGAGACCCTACTTAAAAAAAATAATAATAAGTCTTAAAGTGGTCAAACTCTTAGCAAATATAGAATTTTGGTTGTTGTTCCTTAAATTCAGGATATCTAGAATGTTAAAATAGTTCCATAATTTTTTTTCTCTTTTTCCTTTTGTATTGCACTGGCACCTAATTAGATTTTTGTTTGATATTCATATAGGAAATAATTGTACTGTCAGTAGTTGGGAAATACTATGTGGTGTCCTCAAAGAGCTTTAAATGAAGTATGTAAGTGTATTTTTCTGACAGATAAGAAACCAATACATAGTGGGTAACAGAGTAAATTTATTTTTCAGGGTGTATTTCCAAACCCAGCATCTGCCAGATGCATTAGAAGACTCTCAGCATATATTTGTGGAAAGCAGGAACAAATAAAAATCATCTTTCTGAAGTATAATGACCCTTCTTCCTATAAGATTTGACTATATAAATGAAAAAAATTCTAAAGAAGAAATGTACTAATCAGAATTGTGTATGTGGAAGGAGTTTGGGTCCGGTGGGGACACATTTGTTGCTTTGAAAACTTAGTAAAAGAATGAGGCAGATACATTTTGGCAGTACACAGTGGGCACTTTTCAGTGGACAGACATCCCTGGTCTATTGTGTCTTGGGAGAAGTCACAAAGACAATGGAAGAAGCCCCAGACTAAGTTAGTCTAAGTTCATGAAATATTTGAATGTTATAATTAACTCCCCTCAGTCTGAATCGAGACATAACCATTTTTTAATGTTTTGATTATAAATTATTTTCACATACAAGTGCTACAGTTAAAAGACAGCCTGGCAGGCATTCTCACGATTCCAATCTTCCTGACAACAATATTTACAATTGTATTTTAATAAATTAGCATTCTGATTTTATTATGCCTTCCTGAGCCTTGTGTCTGTGAGTCCTTCGCTAAAGTATGGATCCAGGATGCTAACAAGATAGGTTCCTGAGCTGAAAGGATAACAAAACCTGGTTCATCTTAAATGCGTCATGTAGTTCTATCCTATAAGCTGTTAGGATTTTGACAGAAAATAGAATACGCCCTAGATGGTTCAAGTGAATAGACTTACTGAGGGACTGCTGGCCTAGGTGTGGGTCAGGGTTAAGAGAAGGAGCATGGCATGCTGAGGTACCCACAGAGGACAAAAGGAAAAGTCTGCCTCACCCTTATGGCCAAAGGGACAAGAAAAGGAACGGAGTTTGGAGTTTGTAGAGTCCAGTGAAAGCTGAAACAATTGAAGAGAGGTTACCCAGAGGGAGCTGTAGTCACAGAGGAAAATGGGATATTTTCAGAGGTTGACCTTGAGGGCAAAGAACAGGGCAGGAATAACACAACCTCCCTCTCCCCCACCTTCTAATCGCCTGCTCAGGAATTCCTAAATGAAGCTGGCCAGCAAGAGAGCCCAAGAGATGCCATCTAGAAGTTAGTTTCTCAGGCCACAGAGCAGGTACTGAAGGGGAGAGATGGAGGAGGTGGCGGGGTGGAGTGTGATGGAGAGGCAGGTGGAGATTAAGGAGCAGCACCTCTGAGAATGCCACCCAGACAGGAGAGACAGCCCAGATGGACAATAATCTCTTTGTCTTTTTACAATAAGAATTTATTATATTAGTTTATTTTCTTATATAATTTTGATAGGAGAAATAAAATTTATTGTTTATTCATGCATAATTATGATAAATCAGAATTCTTAGTCCTAACCAATTCAGCAAGGTTCTTATTGTGAGAGCAGCAGGGTTCTTTTGAAGTTCCAGAGTTCTATTGAATTCCAAACAGACTAATTTTCTCGGATATTTGTTGTTCTTTGAGGTGCTTTAGGCAGAAAGTCAAAAAATAAAGACTTCCCACTGTGCGTTTGGTACAAAAACATAAACTCCCACACACACAGAGATATGTGTAGAATATTTGGAACAAAATAATGTGACTTGCCCATTATTGAGATTTATTACCGTGCCGTAAATGCAATGCCATGCTTGTTTAAAAGCTGGCCAGGAGAAAAGCAGTTGGCCTTTCAAGCACTGGAAGCGTCTTTACCTGTTCTATTTCTATGGATGGTTTGAAGGTCAGTGATAATTACACCATATCTTTAGCATTCACAAAATTTCACAAGAGTTCTGTATCTGTTTCTGAATTTCAGACTTTAAAGGGATGTAGAAAAATTTTACACAAAGTTCACCATCAAAACTTTTCCACCTAACCTTATAAATAAGAAAAAAAAGACCAAATTTTAAAAAACAAACACCAACTTTTTGAATTTTGAAGTACAAATGAAATGATTTAAAAGCAATTTGCGATTGTTAAATACCATAAAAATATGAGCATTTACATTTGCAGTATTACATAAAATACTGGTTATGGTTCTTATCCACAAGTTACAAAGATTGACACATGAAGAAGTGTGAATGGATATCGGGAAGCTCACAGAATTTCTGAGAACACTGGAGAAACAGGCTCTAGAAATAAGCAGGAAAGAATTGAGGCCAGGGCACCAGGGCCAGTCTTGTGAAGACCCTGCTGATAACACTTCTGAACACTGGATACCAGAGTTTACTAGAACTCCTGTGGACACTGGTCACAATGGTGGCCCCACTGCCGTGGTTGCCATTCAGAAATGGACTGTCCTCTGTGTCACCAGCTGCTGAACCACAGCCCAGCTTATGTCACATGTCCATACCCTCTCTGGAAGGGGTTTAAGGGATTGAGGATTAGGCATTCTTTGCTTCTGTAGGGAAAGATACACTTTGCCTCCTGTTCAGATTCATAAGTTTGAGAATTTCACAAACAAGTTAGGGTAACAAAACCAAAACAAAAATGCAAACAAACCTTAATCATCATTGATATAGATGTAAAGAGTCTAATAATATCACTATTATAAGCAGAATGAGTATGAAGGAGGTTCAAGATGTAGTACAAAAGATTTAGACCCAATCAAAGGAAAAGTTAACCTGATTAGCAAATGTTACACACGACTTAACCAAGGTGAATATGGTGTCTCCTTTCCAAAGATCTTTTTAAAAATAAGTTTCTAATTTGATTGGAGAAATGTGAGTTTTTGTCCTACATTATCTCCGAGTTTGCAATATTTGATTTAACTGATATTTATTTTGAATGTTGTATTTATTAAATGAGGGGAGAGAATGTTAGAATATACACAAAGAAGACAAAACTTAAGACTTGGTAGATGGAAAAGGGCGGAGTTAGAGAAGGATCTAACGTGTTGTGTAAGATCACTCTTTATGCTTCTTAGCAAAAATATCCCAAAGATTCACATGACATAGAGTAATACTGTGAATTCACTAGCTGTTTTAAAACGTAAATGTATTTCTATAAAAATAGACAACCAAAATGTGCCACTAAATCTTAACAGTCTAGTTTCAATTTACTCTGAAATTAGTTTCGAGGTGAACTATCTTCTTGCCCAGTCTTATAAAAACTGAGAATGACAGAGTCAGGGTCTTGGTGTGGAATTTTCTGGAATGTTCTAAGAAAGATGACTTTTTAGGTGAATTGTAAAGGTGTTTAAAACACTGAAATCATACATAAAAGATGAATATGACATCAGACCCCTTTGGAAGAAGCCTTTAATTTCTGCTACAAAGCAGAAAGGCATAAATACCAAATAGAGAAGTTCCAAACTATGGGAGACTAGAGAAAGGAGAGATGCATTCTGCCATGGGGGAATGAGATGAGTTTGCTTTTGACTAGGCTTTAGAAGATAAAAGTAGTTGTGATTAGAAGAAAGTGGGGAGAAATTCCATGTAGGATGATGGGACCAAATTTTCAAAGATAAGATGAATGTAAGTGCTTGACCTATTCAGGAAACAGCAGGTAAAGCTGCAGAAAAAAAGAATAGGGTTTTTGGAGGAATGGAGTTGAAGGACTAAAGAGATGGGTCGGGGCTTGTATATGATGTAAAGAATTTGGCATTTGGCTTACACTATCTGGAACTCTCCTGAATCTATTCCACAACTGTCAACCTTCTTTGTCAGTAGAATCTCCATTTTTCTCCTTATTGGGCACCCCAAGGGTTGAATGTCTATTTATCCAAGCTAATCACAATAATTCTTTCCCTCTTTGCAGTGGTTGGATTAAGGAGTGGGATAAAACTTTGGTCAGTGGGATGTTATGTGTACACTGGGGGCCTTTTGGAAAAGGAACACAACACAGTGAATTGATCCTTCCAGCCTTTGCTCATTTTCTGGGGATGCGTTGCTTGGAAAAGTGGCAATTCATGTAGGTCCATGAGTAGGGCAGAGGAATCCATGCAGAATCCTCTCTACGCTGAGTTACTGAAGTAGCCCACTTGGAATTCACCTTCTTGGGCACTTACTGTTATGAAAAATATGGAATTTTACTTCTTTCTTACAGCATTTATCTCTTGAGATCTCATTATTTGCAATGAAAGTATCTATAAAAATGTATCCCTCCTGCTGTAACCCAATACCACATTCTCTTTGGGACATTCAGAATTAAAGTAAATGCTTATTTTTCCATCTGTCATTGTTTGTAGGAAGATTTTCTTGTTTATCAGAATTACTTTTGTAATTAATACTTTTTTCCTTTAGGAATAAGTTTACTCTCTGAAATTCTGTTAAATATTTATTCAGTTGTTATATTCAAGAGCAGATCATATGAGTATGGAACAGGGTCCAATAGTTGTGTTCAAATAGATTCATATGCTAGAATGTGTTTTTATTGCTTATTGAAGAATATAAATTTTCCTGCAGAAATATGTGAATATTGGTATTTTCTGTATTACTTGGGAGAATGACAGGCATCTTTTTTAACCTTTGCATTTGAAGAAAACAAACTTTCAGCAAAGTTTTCATGAGGGAGATTATTCTCCTCATTCCAGGGAGCTCTTTAAGATCTGTGCTGTGGATCAGCAAACTGAACTAGGCAACAAAGACTCCTTTGGAACTTAAATTTGCTTGTTGAGGTTCTGCCAACTCAGGCTTTATTCTTTTTTTTTTTTCACTCCTGATGATTCTTTATTCTCCGCTTCTTTTAAGCAGGCAGTACTGAAATTTCATTTATGCTGATCTTTCCATTCAGTGCCAGATTTTTCCCTCTGATCAGTGTGCTAATTTATAATTAGACTTGCCCAGTGTAACTTGACATGCCTTCATCTGATCAAGTGAAGCCTGGCAGTTGAATTACAAGACACAGTCCCCTTCACGTCCATGGTCATTTAAGGCTGAGGGTGTGGTAAACTTGCTGGACTCCAAACTGAGTAGGAACTCAAAACTCTAAATAATGTATTTATTTAGTCTTTACCTTCATGTGTTTCTGAATGTCTAATTTTCAAACTTATTCAAGTTAACATTATTTGAAATGCCTTATATGATTTTTTTTCACTTTAAATATAAAGACATAAGGACTGAGGTATATTTTGAAGCCATTATTTATGCAAAACTTCCCATAAAATTTTTTAAATTTACTTAATTTAAATTTTTTTTCCCGATTTTAAACATGATTTATGTCTATTTAAAAACTTGAGAAATGCTGAGATAATGTAAAAAAAGCAGTCCCAAATAGCGTCATCAAGTGCAATTGCTCTTGATCAATGAGATAGCCTATTTATTTTTTCGATATGTGTTTATAAGTGTGCATATGATGTTTGTGTGTATACACAGAGATATACACATGCATTATATGTAGATAAATTCAGATTGGTATTTATTGTACTCACTGTTTTTTAGGTAAATTTTTATGTTGATTTAATTATAAAGGTACATAATAATTTGCAAGATTAGTGCAAAGAGCTCCTGTATATTCTTTACTCAGATTCAACAATTGTTTACATATTCCCCATTTGTGCTCATAGTGTAATAGCTTGCTGTTTTATTTAGAAAATACAACATGTTTTATGATATTTATATGATATGACTGTATCATATCATTCTAATGATGATAATAAGATTGATGTTGATAATAATGATAACGATTGCTAAAATACTTTTGAGGCATTTTTATGTGCCACACTCTGTTCTAAGTGCTTTACATCTCACTTATTCCTCAAATATCTCTAGAAGGCATACATTATTACCCCATATTTAAAGAACATAAAGTAGAGCACAAAGGAATGAGGTGACACAAAACTGGTGGATGAAGAAGCAGGAGCATGCATGGGCATGATAATGCCTGTTCCCCTGACCCTAAGTCTCAGGGTTATGCGATGACCTGGATGATAGCTGTGCACCCAGCATTTTGCACCTGGGTCTCAGGAACCCAGGGCTAAAAGCTCAGCATCTTTTGTAGCAAGAAATAAACGAGCCCTTCTTGAGCAGTCTCGTGGTAGTCATGCTTGATGTACTTAATTGCCTATGTGTCTAGCTACTGAAACAATATTGGGTCAGAGGAAGTTAGACCTTCAAACTGGGCAAACTGAGCAAGGATGCTCAGGTATGCTCAAGGAGGCCCATGGGCAATGGCTTTTCCCAGCAAATTTGAAATCTGTTAAATCGAGTCTGCATAATTTATTATATCTTCCATCTCATTTTATAAGTTTACTATAAATTATTTGACTAATTCCATGGTTTGGGCCATAAAGCAGGTTTCTGTGTGTTTTTTTTTAACTAGAGAAATAAAGCTATGATAAACATCTTCAACAGAAATATTTGCTCACATCTCCAGTTATCTGCTTTGAGTAAATTTCTTGAACTAGGATGATGGCATTCTATATAGGATGACAATGCATATTTTTAAATTTTTTTTCCATATTGCCAAATTGTACGCCTGAAATGTTGCATTAGTCAGTTCTTCCAGCAGCATTTTCTACAAATAATAACATTGTCTCTTCGTTGCCAGTATTTATACCTCAATAGATCACGTAAACGTTCTTTGTCTTACTGAATTAGCTAGAAAATCCAGAGCAGAGTTATTGGGCATATTTATCTAAGCAAAGATCCATTTCTAATGGAAATTTTTATTTTTCAAATGATTTATTGCCTATCCAAATAAGCCTTGTTAAAAACCAAATTTATTTGCTCGCATGTTTGTCACCTCTAAGGATCCGTATGTTGATGAATATATGAGGGAGTTGTTAAAATCAGTATTTTATAAAACAGTAAAAAGAGTATCTTCTGTTGCATGCACTGAGAGCTACATATAGTGGTGCTGGACTGTAAACTTGTTTGATTTATGTACTATACTTACGGATTCTCAGCAGTGGGTATTGTCATACACTTCCATATTTTTTTCTCATAATCAGACAGTGTGGACAAAGAAGTAGTTTGTTCACATTTAATGTTCACGTTTCTTCTTCCAGGTCCTATGACAGTCTTCTGAGACTCATCCTCCTGTTCTTGTCTGTTTGTTCCAAGATGTTGTGCTCCAGCTGCAATTTGCATAGAATTTCTAGTCTTTGCCTGTGTCTTTGCTTAGCATTCATTTGAACTTGAGTTTTTATCACCCTTAGCCAGGAGTTTTTATTTCTCTTCAAAATACTCTGCAAAATCCTTGTTCTTGATTACTTATATCCTGGAGACAGCTCTGCATTCTATGGGGCATGAAAATTCTGACTGTTTCTCAACTCTCATTACTCTGTGCTTTTGCTGCCTCTGGCCTTTTATGCTTTGAACCTCCTGTGGCCAGTGGATGCCATGAGAAGGTCAAAGCTGTAGGGTGACTAAAATCATTGGTGGGGTGCCAACCTGAGAGACTATTGATGGGCTCCTCCAAAAGACGGCACTCATAATGTTTCTCTGTTATTAGCATTTATCTTGACAAAAATCGAAAATTTTAACATTGTCAGAGATAAACTGGAATTGAATAAATAGTATAGTTCATTTAATGTGACTTTGTGTTGTGTCTCATCACATTGTGATATCAAATTTCCTTCCTCTGGAATGCGTTGGGGACCCAAGGAAAGCACGCAGTAATCTGAGGGAGAGGGGACCACCAGTTAATCTCAGGGGCTGTTGAGTCTGTTGATTCATTTCCTTTTCAGCAGATTGAGTTCCCTAGTTAACAGTTCTAGCTGCCCCAAGTTCTGTTCACTGGTGCAGATGTCCTTCAGAGTCACTCTGAATGGAATATTGGTAGGGTCTTCATGGGGTCGGGGGTGCTGTCTATAGGCTGTAGGAATCAATCTGGCTGTGCCAAAATCCTTTGTAGTTATGTGTAAAAACAAAACAAAACAAAACAAAACAAAACAAACAAACAAGCAAAAAACTATGTGTTGAGTTTCCTGTGTTGGTTTGAGTCATTCATGTTCCATTGATCAGGTTGAGAGATTATTTTTCCCTTTTCTTTGTCTTATTTTCTAGAGTTAACATTTTTGTAGACTGGGGAAATCCTTGCTGATATATTTGGTTTGGGAGAACTCGGCTGCTGTAAACTAAACCAGAAAACTTGTTGCATCATGGTGCTCTGTGGATTTGCTCAGCTGAACTGTCAGAGTTGGCCTTATCATTCTTCCTGAAATCCGGGACTTCATATTTATCTGCTTAATGACCGTATTCTTAAAGCCTAGAAGAAAAATAATGGCTGGTGAACAGGGCACAGTTCTTTAATCTACTCATGTGTCTGTATTCTTCTCTAGTCATGAAATACAGTTTAGCTTATTTGTTAGGTTGGTGCTACAGTATGGCACACAGTGGGGGACTTCTCTGAAGGGGCCTATGGATAATGGATAATGATTCCCTTCTAACCCTCTAACTAATTGCAGGTATTACCATTTGAAATATTAGGATGCTACTTTTTAGTTTTCCCAATCAAAGCATCAGCCAGAGTTGCAGCTATATGATCATTCAAATAATTTGGATGCTGCATTTTGGCAAAGCACATACTTGCTTGATCTGGAACATAGCAGTGTTGAGGTACTGGTCCTGCTTTCCTCTTTGTCTCTAGACAGGAAAGTCTTTTCTCAAATCTGCCTTTTCTCTCTGTTTCACACATTGTAATCTGCATATTCTGATACCCTTAAATTGACTATGGCATGCTTTAAGCTTCACTTTTTGTGAAAATATGGTCTGACTTGTCAGAGATAACAGATGATTGCTGAACTATTCTGTTATTGCCAAACAGAAATTGCTGGTTCCCATTCCTTGATAGAGGAATTATCATTGCCCCTCAACCTGTACTCCAGTTTTTTTTTTGGGGGGGGGGGCGTGGGGGGGAGATGTTAATGTGGATTTATTAATTGTAACTTTATTTCTTGTACTAATTTTTGTTGTCTTTGAGGCTACACTGGCTGCAAATGAGTGAAACCCATTCAAAACAGTTCAAGTAAAAGAGGAGAAGTTATTATAAACGTACATAGATATTTCATGGAACCCTAAAGCAGGAAGTATATTCAACTTTAGGAAGGAATCAAACATGGACCTAACAAACACGTTCTTCATTTCACCTAGGTCGATCTCCGAATTGTGTGTATCTGTTTCATTTATTTCTCTCTACAGATGAGAATTCTGTTTGGCCACAATGCCAGTTTTGGCATTGCATATCTTCAGCTGCAGTGTCTGTGTCCCAATCGCAGCACACAGGTGAGAAGTTCTGACTGGTGAGTGGGGATAATTATGCATTAATTTCTAATCAGCTCTTCCTGTGAGATAAGGCCGCAGGGCAGGGAGAGGTATATAGCCTTAGGGAATGGGGACAGGGGCAGAATTTGGAATAAGGGATCATGTTCTGGTAGAAATCCAAAAAATAATCTACTACGTTTTCCATTGGGAGAAACATGGATAGAACTGCATTAAATATAATTTCAGTTGAAGAAGGTCAAAGAGTTTGGTAATTTTATCCGTGCTGCTACATAGTCTATACTTGGTCTCAAGGATAATTTGAAGCATTCAACTCAACATAGCATTATTATTTTACTTTTATTCTCTAATGTCTGTATAATCTTCACATGTGTTTAGCCTTAGCTCAATATTTAAATTCATTTTTAATCTCACCTATATTTAGTTTGCCTTTCTTGGTTTCTTATTTTACTTTCTTTATTTATGTCTTTCTTGGCTGGATTTTATTGGCCAGGAGTTTTTTGAACAAAGCAATGGATGCTGTAATGTCCGAAGCCCTGTAGATTTGAAAATGTCTGTTTTCTTTATAGTTGAAGAACAATTTGGCCAGATGTAGAACCTTTGGGTCCTATCATCTTTTCCTCAGACTTTGGAGACTGTGCTTCATCTCTACCTGCTTAGAGGGTTGCTGTGGAGAAGTCTGACAGTCTGTTATTTTCCTTCTTGCTTAGGGGTGTGGTTTATCTACCTGAAGATCTGTATGATTCTTTTCTTATAATGAAAGTTCAAGAAAATCACCAGGATATATCTTGGAATTGATCAGTTTGTGTCAGTTTTTTCCTGTGATATGATGTCCTCCTATTTCAGGGAGATTCTCATATTAAAACACCTTTCATAGTTTTTATTTAAAGAGTTGCTTTTCTTAGGAATAACAAGTAGTCATATTTTGGGTCTCATTTGATATCATTTTCTAGAAAAAGGCTATCTATTCTTCCCCAATTTTTGTTATTTTCCATTTTATTTAATCTTATTTCCTCTAGCCAACCCTTGATGTCTCTTTCTGGATTTCAGTTATGTTATTTCTATTTTAAGCTGATTAAAAGATGACTTTCTTCTTGGCGATGCTTCTGCATTACTTTTTTCTTTCTTTACTGAGCTCAGCCAGTTTGTTCTTCATCTTCTGTCTTTATGTAATCTTACCTTTGAAACCTTATACCTTGTCCTTCAAACTTGTCCTTTTGTGGAGGTATCAGTTTGTTGTAATTTAGTTGAAACTGGAAAAACATGGAGAAATTTTGTGATTTAGTTTTTTCATATACCTTTTAAAAGAAATTATCTATTCCTAGATCTCTTATGGTTGCCTTTTGAGTATTACTCATGTTTAAACGGGACCAGATTTATTTTTTTACATGAAAAATGTGAGCAAGTGTGGTGACTGAGCTGATGCAATCCAAAGCTTTGATTTAGGGTTTATTATATAACACGATCTCTTACCAAATTTTTTTTTTTGCTGTGGATACTATCTCCTTTCAATATGTTTTCCTTTTTTTCTTTTTCTTTGTGTGTGTGTGTGTGTGTGTGTGTGTGTGTGTGTGTGTGTGTTAAGAAGTTGATGCTTTGTTAGCAATACTCATTAATCCATATCTTTCTGACTTAAAATCTGGATGTTTCTCCTTACTTGTATCTTTCTGCTGTTCTTCACATTGAACTGGACTTTAATAGTGAATTGCTCTTTGTTGTCCCTCTTATGTCCCTGGATGTTGTCACCTTGATCACTGATTGGATAGGTCCTAGAAGCCTGTGACACTGAATTTTCTCCCTTTTCAATTTTCAATCAACTCCATTGAGGCATAATTTACATATAATAAAAAGCACATATTTTATTTTAAGTGAGAGTCAGGTGGGAGCAAAAGCCTTCAATAATGCAGAAGGGTGATGAGGAGTCACAGATTAAAATAACAAAGAGAAGTAGGGGGTGGCTGTTGCTAGAAGATATCAGCATCAAAGGAGCTAGAGTTTTGAAAGAGAGTGGAGAAATGCCTTGGAAGCAACAATGGGGAACAGGGAGAATGGTTAACTCATTTCCAGGCTTTGAGTTTCATGGGGTATTAGGCATGAAATGGCTTTCACTCTTGAGAGGTACAGGGAAAATAAGGTACTCAAGGGAGATCTGCATTTCAGCTAAAATAAGATTATGAATAGTGGCATGGGTCTCCACTGCTTATAGAACAGTCCCAGTCCCATGTACACTTAGAAATTTTAGCTTTTTAATTTAATTTTATCAAAGTAAAACTTGTAGATTTTTTAAAAGTCAAAAAGCACTATAAAGTTTATCTTATAGCAGAAATAGTCATTCACTTTCCCACTCCTTTTTGTCCTGAGATTCTGTTTCCAAGAGACACAGTTTCTTTAGCTATTTACCAACATATTTTAAAACAATATGCCTCTACTGCTATTTTATAATTGTTTTTCACTTCTGGGTATTTTTTTTTTTTTTACTTTTTGTACCAACGTCCTCTTATACACAGCTTCCTTTCCCCTGTCCTCTTGATAAAGTTACATCAAATTTTATAAATATACAGTACATTAAAATGCCTTTGCTTTCTTGTACAATTCTCTGAAGTTCATTTTATATTTAGTTAATATTTAATACACCTATTAATAAACCACCCATAAATTCTCCACCCCCAAACTCTCCAAAAGAACTGTAAATCTGCCAATACATTCATATCTATAACAGGATATCAATTCCATTTTTTTCTGAAGGTGTCCATCCTAGAGCCCTCTATCCTTATACTCCAATCAAAACAGCAGGTAGCACAGCTATCCTCTTAGAATTTTTCCCTTTGCCTCTTTACTCTGTTGGATTCTGTGTATGCTGCCTCCTACATTTTCTATCTTCTTGGCTTACTTCCTACTTTTGGTAGTGCTGACATCATCTAGTAGTTTATTAAAAAAGGGCATATTGGAGTAAAATTTTGAGAGCTTGTATATTTGAAAATGTCTTTGTCCTTCCCTCAAACTTAATTGATAACCTTCTTGGGTATAAAATACTGGGTTGGAAATCATTTAGGCTCAGAATTTTGAAGGTTTTATTATAGTCAAGTTTCCAAAGTTGCCATTAAGAAGTTAGGATTCCCAGCCTTTGCATTTACATTTCTTTCTTCATTGCTTTTAAAAGTGTCTAATTGTCTCTGGAGTTCTCATATTTTTGATGCAGTTACTTAGTGAAGGCAGTATTCTTATATTTTGCTTGTCATTCAGTGGTTTCTTTTAACTTGGATTTTCATATACTTCAGGTCTGGAAAAATTGTTTGTGTTATTTATTTGAGAACATTTACCCTAATCTCTTTTCTCAGACTGGAGTTCCTTTTACTTTGGTGTTGAATAGTGTAGACTGCCACAAATGTAAGAACATGTCTTGTTTATTTTCTATCTCAAGTCTTTAAAGAAACTTTATGAGTGATTTTAACAACTTTTTGAATTAAAGTTGTTTCTGTAATCATATTTTTCATACCAAAGAATTCTCATTATCTGGAATGCTTCTTTTTAAATAACATCACATTTAAATAGATACAATATATAATAATTACACTGTATTTGAAATATAATGGTTAATAGATTTTATGTATATAATCATATGTATATATGTATATATAAGTATATATATACATAAATTATAAATTATTTATATTAAATATATACATAATATTAGAAATAATAGTATATTTGAAGTTTTGTTTTGATCTCATCATAGTCTCTGCTGTCTCTGGTTACTTGTTTGCTTTAGTATCTGCATTTAATAATATATTCTTTCCTCAATTCTCAGGTGATTCCTACCTGTCTTCTCATATTTCAGACTGAAATCCTAAAATTCTGTCCACAAACTGTGTGGCAAGGGCAATACTTGTTGACTGATGGATTTCACTGATCCATCATAGATTAGTCATTAAGGGACCCACAGTTATCAATATCTCTTGACCTTTCCTCTTGTCCTAGTTAGTGTCTCTTAAGACAGTATCTTCAATCTCAACCCTAGGTTCTTGGGATCCCCAGTGATCTTACTCTTTATACATAATCTTTTGCTCAATATTCCAGTTTTGGGTTCCGGTACCTTTCCTTTAGTTTTGCCTAGTGTTTTGAGTCAAGAGGCAAAGTAAAGTTTAGCTTCACTACAGAGTAAATGGCCAAGCTTCCCCAGGTGGAGAAGAATTGCTTGGCTGTTCCCAAGTGATCTGGGGATCACCTGTACCCTATAAGTATCTTCAGCCAATCCTTCTGATCTGAACCTACACAGTATTTCCACTTTCAGTGATAGCTCCAATTTTTATACTCTGTGTACCTCCAAATCTTGAGGTTCTCTTGGATTCTGAGATGTACATTTTCTAATTTTTTGTCTTTGACACTCTTGATTTCCTAAGTAACATCTTTTGCTGCTCTGAGTAAATTACTGAGGGGCCATTAGCTCTTTTGCTTCAAAAATTTTGTTAAATCTCTTGTTTTATGAGATTTGCTCTCTCATTTTCATTATCTTCTTATATTAGCATCATATTAATTCATTCATTACAACTGTACTAGGGTTTTAAAAGGAGTTGATGATAAATGCATATATTCAATCTGTAATTTTTCACTAGAAACTCTAGTATCCACATAAAAGACCTAAATTTTTTTAAATAAAAAAAAGAGAATTTTTCAGAGTCTATGTGAAATGGATTAGAGATAGTATTCAAGTACTTCATGTTGTGAGAATGATAGGTATGGTTCATCCTGCTGAGAATCAAGTATGCTTCTATTAAATCTTATAGTTTCAAGGATGAACCATAGAAGCAAAGGCTTTCTCTGGTAATGAAAAACTACATATTGTTGTTAACTAAAATACTGGAACTTTTCCCAGAATATTGATAAATTTCTTTCAATGTTCTTGACTTGAAAGACTAAAGGAGGAAAAAGACACACGATGCATGCAGAACAGTATTGCTTTTACAGTGCTAGAGAAAATATAAAAAAGAGGGTCTCTGTGGCTCTTGGAGTTTTAGCTTCCTGTTTGAGATACATATGAATCCCCTTCTCTGCCCCATCATTGCCACAACAGATAAAGAATCTTAATATCATTTAGTTCAGATCAACCAATGCGATAAAGCAAAGAAGAAGCCTAGAGAATAAAATTCTGTTCTGCAAATGTCCTCCTTTGTCAAATGAAAATACTAGTACTTTTCACATATTAGGATTAAGTGAGGTAATATAAGTAAAGTGCTTAGAATAGTGTCTTACACATAGTAAACACTATCTATCTATCTATCTATCTATCTATCTATCTATCTATCTATCTAGATATATATCATTTTTGTTGTTACAAAGTCTAGTCATCAATAGTATCAGTTTTGTTGTTATAAAGTCCAGTCAACCCTGTATAAGTTCTACCTCATTCCATTCTTGACATAGCTGGGCCTTGAGAGTGGAGAGTATGGGTTCTGGAGTCAGACAGATCTGGTTGTGAATTCAGGCTTCATTTCTTACAACTGTGTGTTCTTGTGTAAGTTATAATTCTTTGTGAATCAATTTTTATTCTGTAAAATGGTTATTATAATAATTTCCATGCAAAGTTTGTGACTATTAAGTGATTTTAAGGGCTATAAAACATTTAATACATGGTGGAGAACACATAGACACTCAGTAATGCTGTATTTCTTTCTTCTTTCACTTCCTCACTCTTCCTTTCTCTTCATCATATCCTGCTTTTGTCTTCATGACTGAACCATCTTTCTTGCCTCACTTCTTTTTTCAGCAGTAGCAGTCTGTATAGTCTCTGTGAGCAGTTTATTTGTATGATAGCCCCTTCACAGAGACACACAGATATTGTTTTATTTTAACATTATAGTTGATAGTTATATTTGTTATTAAATTTTATTATACAATTTGGGCTTCTACCTAGAGAGAATAAACATTAATAGTTATCTTAGTTTGTGCTTTCCTGATCTTCATAGATGCAGAATTGGAGTGCAACTTTAATTATTCATTTCTACTTTGATAGTTTCATCCATTTTTTATGATTCTGGCAATCATTTAGGACAGCTACCTCACCTGTCTCTAAATGGGATTTATTTTATTGTTATAACACTGATGACCTTCAAGTGAGTCACATGCCTTAGTATACTTTTTACCTTGTAAAAGTGCCTACAATACTAGAGAACACCCAAATAGATTTTTTTTCATGTTTCCTTTAATAAACAAACTCTCTTTGAAAAAGGTAACCTGGAAGAGAAAGTTAAAGAAAATTAGGTACAACTGATTGAAACTTATGTTGGTATAATCGGTTAATACATTTAAACTGAATATGTCTACATTTTCCCTCCTGGAAATAAAGAGCCTTCTCTATATACATGGCATGTAGGATGATAATATCTTGCTATGCGGTAGCTTCTATCTTTTACTTTCTATTTTAAGAAAGTACTTTAAGTTTTATATTACACGCATGGTTGGATCCCACTTTTGTCTTGCCTCAATATTATACAATTGTTGGGGGCCTTGTATAATAATAGGAATACAAAATTTAAAACACAAAGTTAGGATATTTTCAGTCAAGATGGCAGAGTAGGTAAACGCTGTGCTTACCTTCTCTCATGACCACATCAAAAATTACAACTAAACTACAAAACAACCATCATTGAAAATTGCCTGAAGTCTAGCTAAACAGAAATTCTATACCTGAGGATATACAGAAGAAACCACTTCAAGACTGGTAGGAGGGGCAGGGACACAGAATGGGCTGCCCCACACTCACATGTGGTGATTAAAAATTAGGAAGGATAGCTCACCTACAGAAGTCCCCCATGAAGAGAAGGGGATCCTAGCCCCAAACCAGAGTCCCAAGCCCAGGGTTCCAGAGCCAGGAAGAGAAGTCACCACAACTTTTGACATAAAAATGGAGATAGAAAACATAAAAAAGAACCAGTCACAAATGAAGAATACAACAACTGAAATAAAAAATACATTAGTGGGAATCAACACTAGATTAGATGAAGAAGAGGATTGAATCAGCCATTTGGAAGCTAAGGTAGCAGAAAACACCCAGTCAGAACAGCTAAAAGAAAAAAGAATCCAAATGAATGAGGACAGTTTAAGGGGTCTCTGGAACAACATCAAGTGTACTGATATTTTCGTATAGGGATCCTGGAAGGAGAAGAGAGAGCAAGGAATTGAAAACATGTTTGAAGAAATAATGATGGAAAAAATCCCTAATCTGGAAAAGGAAATAGACATACAAGTCCAGGAAGCACAGAGAATCCCAAACAAGATTAACCCAAAGAGGTCCACAGCAAGACACATCATAATTAAAATACCAAGGGTTAAAAACTAAAGAATCTTAAAAGCAGCAAGAGAAAGACAGTTAGTTACCTACAAGGGAGCTCCCATAAGACTATCAGATGATTTCTCAACAGAAAGTTTGTAGGCCAGAGTGGATTGGTACTAAATATTCAAAGTGATGGAAAGCAAGTACATATAACCAAGATTACTCTACCCAATAGAGCTATCATTTAGAGTCCAAGGACAGATAAACAGCTTCCCAGACAAGAAGAAGCTAAAGGTGTTTATTACCACCAAACCAGTATTACAAGAAATTTTAAAGGGAGTTCTTGAAGAAGAAGGAGAAGGAGAAGGAGAAAAGATCAAAATACGAATAATAAAATGGCAATAATTACATATCTTTCAACAATTACATTAAATGCAAATGGATTAAATGCTCCAATCAAAAGACATAGGGTGGCTGAATGGATAAGGAAACAAAACCCTTACATATGCTGCCTACAAGAGACTCACTTCAGATCGAAAGACAAACACAGACTGAAAGTAAGGGGAAGGAAAAAGGTATTTCTTAAAAAAGAAGGAAAAAAAAAGGCTGGGAATCAATACTACCAGACAAAATCGACTTTAAAACAAAAGTTATAAGAGACAAAGAAATCCCACTTCTGAGCATTTATTCAAAGAAATCCAAAACACTACTTCAAAGGGATATGTGCATCCATATGTTCATTGTAGCATTATTTACAATAGCCAAGATATGGGAGCAACCTAAGTATCCATCAACAGATGACTGGATAAAGAAGTGGTGGTACATATGTGCAATGAAATATTACTCGGTCTTAAAAAAGAATGAATCCTTGCCGTCTGCAACAACATGGATGGACCTAGAGGGTATTTGCTGAGTGGAGTAAGTTAGAGAAAGACGAATACCATATGATTTCACTTATATTGGAATCTAAAGAACAAAAGTATAATCAAACACATTTTTTGCTTCAAAACCTTATTGCTCTCTCATTGCTTGCATGATAATACCCCAACACTCGAACATGATATTCAAGGCCTTTCGTTATCTAGATTCTGCTTAGCACACCAGCTTGCCTGGTATCTTACCACACCTCCCCACTGTAGCCGTACTGAGCTATTCCTGAGCCTCTACTATGCCAGTTCTTTTGTCTTTAGACTTTTGCATATTCGGTCCCCTTTCACTGGAACAGTCTTCAATCACCCTCTCACCTGGCAAACTGTATGTTAGGTCTCAATTTGGGTGGTAAACACTTCCTTGGATATCCTTTTCTAGAGTCATTAAACGCCAATCTCGTAGTTCCAAAGATACTGTCATATATATATATATATATATATATATATATATATATGTCAAATATATCAAATATATATTATATGTGAGTATATATATTATGCTGAAATTGTCCCTTTGTCTGTTTTACCCACTAAACTATGCATTCTTCGTGGAGTTTGTATTTTATTAACTGTGCTTCCCTAGTGTCCAGGATGGATGCCGGGATTGTCTCAGATCTGTTTGCTGAATGACTGAATAAAATCATCTAAGTTCTTTGTCATAGATTTCTTGTTTCAAAGCATTTCCAATGGAGCCAATGACTATTTCATAGGATGATATAATTTTGCTTTAAAAGGATGAGATGAATTAGGTGACACCTCCAAGTTGCTCTAGTGTTATAAGAGTATTAAGTTTACTGCCTTTGTATATTCTGAAGTGGGCACCATCATAAGAGCTTTTGTAAAGCACTCTAAGTTACAAGGCTTTACCTATGGCTTGTAGGAATTGCCACTGGCGAAGAAAGCTACTTTTCTATATACTTGAATTCTTTGCATCAGTGTGAGAAAAGCAATTGTTTCTTGTATTTTTAGGAGTATAAATAATGATCTCTCTGGTTATTCTGGGACATACTGCATTATGATAAATTTGCTCCAACTGATTTAATTTAAATTCAGACACTTATTTTGTTTTATTTTTCTCCCAGAAAAGTGTTTGAAATCTTATACTTCAATCAGTTCATTTGTTTTCCAAATATTCGATTGACCTTTTCAAACTGTTTTTTGGGCATTCTCTCTGCAGAGATTTCAGTATCTGTCTAGGCCCTGTAATATGTCACTTATGAGAGTTGTGTTCCTCTAGAAAGTTAAGTTAGTGTCCAGTTTGGCTCATCAAATCTTCCATTGTCTCATAGCCATTGTTAAGAGCCAAACTTTTCTTCTCCAGATAGTCTGTGCTTTGTTCTAACATTTCCCATATAGATTTGCTCTTGTGCTTGTTTTATAATGACACGATTAATGTTTGATGGAATTTGGGCTAAAGTGTCCACCTTTAAAGATTATTCTTAAAATTGTATCATCAAACTAAAAGTTGGTATAAGGCAGGGCAATGATTTTAATTAACATCTGTAAGTCCAGCGCCTTCATTTTCTGTGAGACTGACTCTGACTCTCCCCTGGAACTCTGGATTTCCATCTGCTTTCCTTGAAGCCCCAACTCCACGCACAAGCCTTAGGGGTGGTGGCAGGAGAAGGCTGAGGCTGGATGAGGGAGACAGTGCTGCCCTCCCTACCACACTCAACTCAAAGAGTTTTAATTTTACACAAACACACACACACACACACACACACACACACACGGCTTCTGAGTAAAATTTCATTTGAAAAAAAAGTGAATACAGGGTATTGCTACAAAATATTTTGAAAACAGCAGTCATAGATAGAATGTGGGTAAGGCCTTAGAGAGTTAGAGGGTAGATGCAATGCAAATTTTCTTAAGACCCAAATTTCCTTTTGGTTCTGGCTATCTCTTGCAAGGCCAGAGTATCCTATCCATTCCATGTACAGACTACGAACTATTCAAAGCTTTAGTTAGTAAACTATGGCTCATGACACTCTTTAAGGACAGTTCACATTCATGATGGATCTAGTGCTCACAGTCTGCAGTAAACCATCCAGTGAGTGCCTTTGAAATTTCCTCCCCACCTAGGGCTGAGTAAAGCTGTGTTCTTCATTTCAAAGAGCATTCTAAAAGATACTTGTTTTCCCTGAAAACTGACTTAAGTAGGCATAATATAAATAATATACCTTTATTTTGTTTATGCATTTTATCTGTTTATCTCTATAATTTAAATAATCACTAAAATCACCAAATGGTTAAAATATGCACAAGAGAAGTGAGTTAGATCTTGCTTCTTTCTATTTCCTTTCAGTGGTGCTCATATTTCCCTCGTCACTCACTTATGGAGAGCATTGCTTGGTTTTTGTTTGACCAGAAGCCCTTCCCTGTTTTCTGGAAATACTAGCACACTCTCCTTTGGGGAAATGCTCTCCTTCTACTCTATGGGTCCGAGAGAGGAGAGTGACAACACAGCCCTGCCCAGCCTGGCTGAGGGTGGGTAACATGACCCAATCGGCTAACCAGAATTCTCCTATGGAACTTATACTTCCCTTGCTAGAGAAAGAAGTTCTCTTTTCCTTGGATTTTACCAAAGTGATATGAGGTGAACCTGAGTTATTGCAGACTGTTCTTAGTTACCTCAGATCTGCTCTGCTTTTGTCTGTGTGATAGGAGGGCTGATTTGTATACTCTCATGATAATATTCTTGGGTGGCAAGTAATCTGTCTCCTTGGCAGGTGCCTCTGTCCTGACTCTTCCCAGGAAAGAGATCGTTTCTGTAAAACGGAGAATTTCTGTTCCTGAGATTTTCAAAATTCTGGTCTTCTCAATTCAAAGTAACTGCCATCTCTTTTGCTTCAAAAAAAGTTTTGTAATGAAAGCTAAAGTTTTATGACAAATTACTTGTCCCACAGCTTCTGTGGTTGAGACAAAAACAAACAAGCATTTAATAGCTTTGACCTTTTAATTCTTTCCTGTTTGTGATGTCCTGATTAAGTACGTACAAATTATTTCTATATGCAAAGTGTCCACTGTAAATTGGATTTTTTCCATATAGCCTGCTTACTTGTATTTGATTCTATAGGTCTACCCTATAAGCATCTGCATTGAAGAGAAATAAAATAATGATCAATTCAAATCATATGGGCTACCTTCATATTTCTTGACCTATGAAAATATGAACACAACTACCTTTAAACTCAAATCCATGTTCTTTCATGTCTTTGTAAGTTAGTTTCTACCCTTCAAACCAATGTGCTCCCTGAAAGTAGAGTGGGGAGGAGAAATTGTAATTAAGGATCATACTGAAGCTAGCTGCTATTCATGTGAGGCAAGAGCTAGGATGTGTGTGGGCCATCACTTGGGTCCTTACTGCACTGCTCAACTTGTCTGTGTTCTGTTATTCATCCTTAAATGACTATAGTGGTTGAGAATAAGCATCATTTTAGCAGAGCACATTTCATTAATAATAAAAAGTGAAACAGAGCTTTGGGAGTTTCCATATTCTAAAGACACGGTTTAAGTGTATGCAATTTCATTATATTACTTACCCAATACTGATTACTTCTCTGGTGCTACGAGGGTAGAGAGCTGCTGCAGAAGCATATAATCTGCCTAATCCAGGATTGTTCTTCACCTCCGGAATTGATTCCCCTTGGCTTTGGATATCCCTTTCCCATCTATCCGTCAAAGGGTTCCCCACAACTAGAGGTAAAAATACATATTTAAATCATATCACATGATTAAATCAAATCTTAAAACTTCAGATTTAAGTGTAGTGTTGGAATCTAAATCTCAGGTGCCTTGAAATGACACATTATTTAGACACAAAAGTTCATAGCATTTATTTTCTATTGGTCAAGATTCCCCAGGAAAATGTCTATGGTTTGAATTAGGTGTATTGCCCCCAAACAATTATACTCACAATTCAGCAAATAATTTAGCTCCCAATAAGTGAAAGAAGTAACAGGTGCTCAAAAACATGACTTTGAAGAGATTATAGTTTTTAAAAGTCCTTACAATTTTTTTCCTGGTAAATTTTCCTAGGCAGATCTTTATTAAAATTTACTTATGTAAGGGAGAAGAACATACTCAGCAACACAAATATCAACTAATAGTGAAAAGAGAACCATCTCCCCATGGTCAGAGTTAGGGATTCTCACAAATGATACAATTAGAGGACAGACTAATAAATCTTACCTTTGCACCCCAAATGCTGGAATGAGGTTAAAGTTATTGAAAATCTAACTATCGTGTATATTCTGAAAGAATTCACATGTACTGCAGTGAAAGGTTCTGCAAAGTCATTAAATCCTTCAAGTATAAATAGTGTGGCTGAAAATAAGCCCCCTTCCCAAAAACCTGTTGACAGATAAGAACTGTAGATACCATTACCTGATATTCTTACTATCACTATAAAGTGCTCTTTGGAAAGCCAGTGCAGGCCTACAATTATCATTATGTTTATATACACTGTGTTCAAAATATATAATTATCTGTAGCTCCTTGGATAAATGCAATGCAGTATTTTAGAGTTACATAATGAAAACTTCTTGAGTGTACTGAATGCAGTAAAATACGAACAAATACCATGAATATTTTTAGCTTTATATAAGACAATTTTGAATTGGGAGAAGCAGACGATGGCATTAAAGCTGTATATTACTGTCTGAAGTAAAGACATGTATGTGGTCTAACTGTATCTTAGTAGGGAAAATTGGATCTAATGTTTGCATACTGAAGACGCAAAGTATGAGACAGAAGAAAAATTTCTATTTAGTCCATTAACCACATTAATGAAATACACACTCTACTTATGAGATAACCTATCTGATAACTTCATGGATTATTAGAAGTATGTGAGAGACTTATGTGCAATATGGCTTTGAGGTTCTTTAACTTAGAATCGTTATAGGGGAGGAGATATAACATTCCATCTAGTGAGTTCAAAATCATTTCTTCTTTGGAATTCGAGTCAGGTCTTATGTTTGATTTTTATTGTTACCTGGAAAAGAGAGGACATATGGTACTACTTTTGCTTTAGGAAAAACAATTTACATGAGGGAAAGTTTGCCTTTATTTATCCTAATTGTCATTCTGAACCTGTCTTCCGGTTTTGGGGGTGATAGTGGTGGAGGTGGAAAATGGATGTCAGGTACCTGAGTCAGGTACCAAATTCCTTCACTCATCTCTTCCATTAACTTTCCCCCTAAAATCAAAACTCCCCATTCATCAATGTATTGACTTTAATAATTAGTTTGAAAGGTTGACCTATGTTTTGTTTTCAATATATAATAATATGTGAATATGTGTAATTTCAAACTGATCTCTGAATGGAGAAATTTATTGATTAGGGTGGAGAGTGCAGGGGCTTCATGGTTGAATGAGAAAAGAAGAAAAGGTCTAGGTTTGTTTATCTTGTTTCTACTGTGTGTATAAAAATTAGAGACAGTTTAAAAGTCTCCTCCTCAGAAGGACTGTGGTACTTTGTTCTAAGAGAATTGTGACTTGATTATTAATTCCTTGGTTCTAATTACTATTTATTTTCCACCTCAACTGTAATACTGGTTAATATATTGTACGCTAAAATGAGTTCAAGCATCCAGGAAAAAGGGGGAGATAAGAGCAAGCTTCTCAGCCTCTCCTAGAGGCATACCAAAATAACAAAAAAACGAAAAGAGGGATAACATCTTTACTAGCTATGAAAGTAGGGAATGTGCCAACTTTCTCCAACAAGTTTGAGGCATCCCCCCCAATATGGTACAGATGAGAGCAAATTGTTGTAGACAGTTAGTCATTGCCACACGTTTCCCTTTCTTAGGAGAGCTGTATAACGTTGCACAATAATGTTAAAGAAATTCCAGATACCTCATTTGAGGAGTAAAGGTTTTTTGACAATCACAGTGTATAGGAGGTATGAAATATCTTCCCAGGTTTCCCTTTCTTCAGCATTGCTTAGCTGCAGGGGAGATGAAAGGGATAATCTGCAGCCTTCCTTCCTGAGCTTTTGTGGATCTATATTCTTAAAGGTTCTATAGGGCGACTCCAACATAGAGGGGAGATACTCTAATGGGGAGGGGTGAGGAATTCAAAATTACATTCATAATTATGAAAGAAATTCATAATTATATTCAACTGAGCTGCAATTATCTCCTGATGAAATTAGCAGCTGTAGTTGACAAAACTTAAAAAAATGTTTACACATAAACAGTAACTGAATTATAAAACACTGCAACATTGCAGAACATGCATTCTCTCCTTGTTATTCATGAAATATCGGATTTTTAAAATATTTGAGACCTTATAAAACACTTTGTTAATCAACATCAATGTCTGATAATTGTATCAAACTTTTTTATAAATGTCTTTTGTTTATTGCATTATGCTCAAAATCAGTTAGAAATCTTTAATCAAAATAGTCAATAAGTAGGGTGTTAAAAACTTCAAATTTTGAATATTTTTAGCAAATTGTGATTATTGAACACTAAAAGTACATACAGGAAGACACTGAAATATCTACCTATAAAATCAAGGAAAGAACGCAACAAATGAACAATGAGAAAACATAGACTATATAAAAGGTTTAGTTTTGAAATTCTAATAGTTATTTTATTTACCACAATGGTTTTATTCAAAAACTAATTAAAAAATTATGAAGTTAAAATACCACATAGCTATGTGTTTCCATGTGTATTAAAAAAGATACTTTTTATATTGTTTATAAGCAGTTATAAGCAGAATGATGCCATGTTTTCCCGAAAATAAGACCTAACCCATCCATCAGCTCTAATGAGCCTTTTGAAGCAAAAATTAATATAAGACCCGGTCTTATTTTAATATAATATAAGACCGGATATAATATAATATAATATAATATAATATAATATAATATAATATAATATAATATAATATAATATAATAAATATAATGTAATATAATATTATGCCACGTCTTATATTAATTTTTTTCTCCAAAAGACGCATTAGAGCTGATGGTCCAGCTAGGTCTTATTTTCAGGGAAATGGTAATTCTTGGTACACATTCATGTACTACAATCAGTTTCTTACCCTCATGTGTACCTTATATGTCATGGGTATTTTTTGAAAAATGTACTTTTAAATAGGAGCTTATTATTTAAACATGTTGAGCTTTAATTCTTTTAGCTCATTCATTCACTTCACTAAGATCTGACATTGTATCCTGACTTTAAAATTGTTACAGTTGTCTGGTAACTTATTTTTGTGACCAACTATAGACTTTTTAAAAAGCCTTTTCTCCCTGCAAATTTATATATGCTATAGGCACCAAGTGGTGGTCTCTTCATGGAGCTGAAGCAGAAGGAGCACAGCAGGGAAATTGGTTGTTGCAGTCAAGGTCTACACATTCACTCTAAGTAATTTAAATAGAGGTCATTTGATACAGGAAATGTCTTATACAACTAATGGAAGGGTTAGGGATGGTGAAGCAACCCAGGGATTAGCAATAAGAGGAAGACAGTATCACTGGTGCCACTGTAGGTCTGGGAAATGCAGAGAAGAGAAGGTGCTACCAGAACCCAGAACCATGAAGAGGGTGGCTGTTCAATGGAAGCTAGAATATTAAAGGAGATGCAGCTGTTCAGAAAATACCCCTTAAAGCAGGGCTGGGGATTATGGGAAATACTCTTTAAAAGTTGTGTTCTAGGCTGGCTGGTGGCTCAGGCAGTTAGAACTCCGTTCTCCTAACTCTGAAGGCTACCAGTTCGATTCCCACATGGGCCAGTGGGCTCCCAACCACAAGGTTGCCAGTTCAATTCCTTGAGTCCCACAAGGGATGGTGGGCTGCGCCCCCTGCAACTAAGATTGAACACGGCACCTTGAGCTGAGCTGCCTCCCAGATGGCTCAGTTGTTGGTTGGAGCGCTGGCTCTCAACTACAACAAAGTTGCCAGTTCAATTCCTCGAGTCCCACAAGGGATGGTGGGCAGCGCCCCCTGCAACTAAGATTGAACACCGCACCTAGAGCTGAGATGCCGCTGAGCTCCCAGATGGCTCAGTTGGTTGGAGCGCATCCTCTCAACCACAAGGTTGCCAGTTCAAGTCCTCGAGTCCTGCAAGAGATGGTGGGCAGCACCACCTGCAACTAAAATTGGACACGGCACCTTGAGCTGAGCTGCCCCTGAGCTCCCAGATGGCTCGGTTGGTTGGAGCGTGTCCTCTCAACCACAAAGGTTGCCGGTTTGACAACTAAGATTGAAAGGACAACAACTTGACTTGGAAAAAAGTCCTGGAAGTACACCCTGTTCCCCAATAAAGTCCTGTTCCCCTTCCCCAATAAAATTAAAAAAAAAAAAAAAGTTTTGTTCCGATTATCTAATATAAAAAACAATCTGTCATACCCAACTTGAGAACCCTTGAAGGGATGCCCCTGAGGTTTGAAATCTTGCATTTATTGATGTTGGTAAAGGTGAACATGAATCACTGAGAAAAGGTTAAATTATTCCCAGGATCAGCTGTTGAAATGAGAATATGTAAAAGTTATTATACAGATCTGTACACTCAAGTGGTACCTGTCCTCTAGTTGAAAAACTAATTTATTTTTAATATTGTATAACATTTTGATACCAGAAATATGTTATGTTGTATTACTAAAGTAAGGTATGAAAAACATTAAATATGAACAAGGATTACTGTTAACAAGGAAAACAAGTAAAATGCTATGTAAACTTCCCTTACACACACACATACACACACACACACACTCACACACACACACCTCAAAATGAATCCAAGGGCAACACTAATTCATTTATTCTACAGATATTTACTGAGCACATACTACACATCAAACACATTTTTTAATGTTTCCTGTGCTCAAAAGTGACTTAGTTTTCAAAAATTGTCTCACAGAGTAACTATGAATTATAAACAGCCAGATGAATGCACTTTTAATTGCATCATTGTTTATTTTGAGATTGATTTGTTACACATTAAGTGGTCACGTGTGTGAGATGTTTTTTGCTTATTTACTGATATTCAAATATCCAGTTTATTGGGGGACATATTATCAACTGCAATAGACTGATACATATATTAAAATATTATCATAGGGTATTTGACAAGGATGTCAGACAATCTATAAAAGAAAGAGGTAAAACTAATAATTGCATACTTTGGCCAAAATAAACTACAGTGTTCATAGAAAGATATTTTTTGTATGGAAATATTTGAAAGAAAGCATGTGTATATGCTCAGCTGCATATTTCTGGAGAGAAATCTTAGTTTTCATTAGACTTTAGATCCCAAACTGGTAAAGTACTATTGAACTAGTGTAACTGTAATCTGTTCTTTCATTATCTGAACAAAAGGTGCATACATTAAGAATTGCTTCATAAAATTCCTTGTTTGTGAGTTTGGTTACTTATATATCCTAATGTGCTTATTAATGATGAAAATGTCATTATTTCCCCAAACATATCAGACAAATTTCAGTGAGCAATTAACACACTTACCATAATTTTGATTTTCTAATGGCATATTTGCTATTGTATAAATTCCAAGTGAATTAAACAGCTAAAATTCAGTGTATCCCTTAGAGGAGGGATGAGGAAAGATGACAGTTATTTATTTCTGAAATTTACGTGGTGGAAAATGGAATTTAATCATACAATGGCTTGTAATTTAACCAATGAGAGAATAAAGATATTTATCATCTCAGAGATAAATATATGTACTATGTCTTATTTATACTCTGAATAGTCCCAAATCATTAAACAAGAAAAAAGCAAATTTCTGCAAAATCCTTAAGCAAATGATTAAAATAAAACAACCTGAAAAACACCAAAGAAAAAATTAATAGAAGACAAATTTACGAAATATACCCTTCTCTCTCTCCAACTTTTACCTTCTCTCTTCTCATTTACTTCCACCCTCATACCACATTTTTATTCTTGGGTTTGATTCCTCTGAAAAAAATATCCCCAGGCCCCCATTACAAAATCCAGTTTTTGAACACCGTCTGGCTACTGCATATATTGCATTTGGTACTGATTTTTCATTGACCAGTGAATACCGAAAGTACTTTATTTAATTTTTACCAAAAATTTCTCTCTTTACTTATGTTGGTAAATATGGTGAGCTATTTTCAATGTAAGCCTGATGATTTTAATATAGTAAAACATCACCACTTTTATTATTTTATCATCTATTTAATGAAGTTCTACATATTTTTGAATCTTGAGTCTACTGACCAACATAGATGAGTGGCAGATGTCCCATTTGTTTCTCAGTATTTCTCCATTTAACTTCTCACCCTTGTTTTGAATTTTGGTTTATTGTTCTGTTGTTTAATTTCTGACCTTCATGTTGGTAATTGGTCATCATGGTTTGACACTTGTCTCTCTCTTAAGAACTTGGTTTGACTCTAACTCTTGTGATCACATTTCTAAAGTACCATTATATGTGTTAAAGTCATTTTCAGTGACAGAGCATTGATACACTGATTGCACTTATTCTATAAGTATGCCCCTGAACACTTGTATCCTACCACTAATGTGATTAAAATAGTGTAATGTGGAGTTTGTATTATAAAGTTTAAGTGGCATTTCTTGTAAAATAGTTATATAACTTAAATTGAAGTGCTTCTTCAATTTATAGTGAGCTCTTTTAGAATATAATATGATCTAACATTAAAGATACAAGTAGTCATTTTTAGTAATGTGTATTATTAACCCAAATCATTGACTAATATACTCTCTCAGTACATATTTACCTTGGTACAACAAAAGTATTTAATTTGGGAGTACATGATTTATCCAACTTATTTCCAAAGAAAATCTGAGGTCAGGCTGAAGGATTTGAACAGGCTTTGTTTTTGACTTCTAAGAAATAACCATCTGAGACATGTAAAATGTCTTAACAATTTAGAGATACATAGGTGGCTTTCAGTTCTGAGGTAATCTATCTTTACTAATAGGCTCTCCGTTTAATGTTGTGTGAACTACCATGTAATGATTGCTACCAGTGCACTTAAATGCTTTCATAATTAAATCTATATTGAATGGATTTCTTTGTCTTTCCTAGACAGTTTCTTGCTGTGTGTTTAAACTTGTTGCAGTTTAGAGTATTGTCATGGAAAATGTGAAATATGTGAGAATGAAATGGGACTGTGTTCTGTGGCAGGGGAAAATACATTTTTTGCCAAATAGATGGGTATTGAATTATATTTATGTAATTACATAATTCATAATGCCAGTTATAGATTACGAAAGATAATACCTTTTGTGAAATCTATGGAAAGTATTATAGCTTGGCAAAGAATATAGAAATGTTTATAATTATCTCTTTCACTGTATAATTGTCCTAAGTACTCCATGGGAACATGATTCATGGTAGTTGAAAGTACTGACCCAGGATGTAGAATGATTTAAAGTTCTGATTGTTCTCTTTACTAGCAATGTGAACTAGGGTTATTTATTTATCATTCATAAGCCTGTCAAATAGGACAGATAACAGTACCTGTTGCATAAAAATGGTTTGAAATTTAAATGTGGAGATGCATATGTAAATTGCCTAGTGTCTGGTGCCTAGTTAATCCTAGCTATTATGATCTCTTTTTCTTACTATAATAAATATATCTCTCAACATGAAATTATATTGTGATTTATTTAAAAAGACTATATGGATGTACATTTCAAATTTAGCCTATAAATTAGGGAACAGATATTCATAGAAAAATATTTATTTTCTTTAATAAATTATATCATATTTCCTGCCCTACAATAGTCTTATGATTCATCCTAAATTCAATTATAAACACATGTATTAATTTAAGTATATATAGTATGGTCCACAAAATATTTATTTCAATTTTTAAAAAATTTAAATATGGTAGTATTCAATATTATATTAGTTTCAGGTGTATAACACAGTGATTTGACATTTTTATACCTTAAATGTGATCACCCCACTAATTCTAGTAATCATCCGTCACCATGCAAACTTACCACAATATTATTGAATGTATTCCCCCTCACTTTATTTTAGAGCCAGTGCATTTACTTAAGTCTTCAGATTCTCTTTCAAAACTGTACGATAGATTTATTAACTTTAGTAGAATATGAATATTTGAATGTGTCTGAATCTAAGTAAACATTTATTTGTAAAAATAAAAATGGGCAAAATTAATTTTAGTAGACATAATTCATGAATGTGTTTTATAGTTATGGCTGAATATGTGTGTCTAAGTTGGTCTTACAAAGTTAGTTGATTAACATTTGAGTGTTCAAATGTTAAAGCAATTACTAGCTAGCAGATATAACAGGTAAATAGTTATCTATAATTGACTTATTCTTCAATATGTATTTTTAAATGTCACTTGGGATTTTTTTTTTAATTGGGGAGAGGTGGTCATATTTCTAGAATTGCTATAACTACAGCTCATGTCTCAAAATTTAAACCGAAATTACTGTCCCAACCCTATTATGCTATTTTGAGGTAATGGAAAGAAAGGAGAAAAAAGGAGGTTCCTTATTTGTCACAAAGTTCCAAAGGTTTTGGGAATTAGAAGTTCAGAAGTATGAATATAAAGTATGTTAAATTGTCAAATGTTTATTGAAATATTATTTGGTGATAGGAATTGTCAAAGACAAATAGATTGGTTTTCCTTTTCAAGCGAGCACAAGTACAAATCAATTAGAACATATTAATGTTTTTGATACATTTGGAAGAAATAAGGGACAGGCATACCAATGTGTGATCTGACCCAGTTTACTTTTCCATTGGCTTGTTGTATATTCATGCAAATAAACTTGAAATACTGTTAAATGTTTCATTTTTTTCTCTCCGGTAGTGGAGTCCTCTGATCTAAATCTTGGGTTCTCTCTAATCCACATGGGCCAGACATTCCAAACCTAAAAAGATCAAAATGTAACTCAGCTGCAGCTCTCTGGGTGTTATGTAAAACTGTGGGTCAATATCAGCTTGTTTCTTCCCAGTGAATTAGAATGGAGGCAGAGATAGAAAGAACTTGGGCTAAGAGAAGAAGTAGGAGATGCATTTCAAAATTAACCAAGACATGGATATTTGTGCCTTATTATTTTAAAATTACCTAAGTAAGATGGAGGTGTCCAAATGAACTGTTTGTATAGGGTTTTGTTCCAAAAAGTAATACGTACTCTATTCTTTCTCTGACTGCTTTCTATTGATGTAAATTAAAGCCTATGTAGATCGAGTACTGTCAAAGCCGTATCACGGTAGTTCCTATGTGACTTGTCTCTTTCTGTCTGGTAAGATCTAATCTTAATATATTATTATATCCATTGAATTCTGTCATTTGTGTGGTATTTTGAAAAGTGTATCAGCTTTGATGTTAGACACTTCAAATCTCAGCTCTGTGGCCGAGTACCACTAACTCCTTCCTATAAGCTTCAGGTTTTTTTGCTCATAAAATAGAGCTATTGAAAGATTAGTGTGAGCATGCAATTAGGATAACCATTCAAATTACTTCTGTGACACAGTGGTTATTTCTCTGTGTTGGGTTCTCGTCCATTTATTATTTTTTACATTTGAAACAACATCTGGTAAGGCTTATTATGATGCTTTTCCCTAATCTCTTTTCATGTCTAACTGGACTTGCCAGTCATGATGGGATTGCTATTTTGGAATATCAGCTTGTCTTATAATAAAAGTTATGTGCTTGAGAAAATGTGTAATAGAAACAAGGAGCTGGAATTAAGTATCAAAGACATGAGTTTGAATTGTGTCCCTACACCCGAATAGGTGTGTGACTTCCCTGGGCCACAATTTCCTCATTTATAGAATGAGAATAATAAAAATATCTGCCTTGTTGTCTGATGTTATGAGAATCAAATCAAAGATTGTTTAAAAACGCTTCTTAAACTGAAGTATCTGCAAATGTAGTCTGTCCTCTTGATTCATCTGTTTATTAAGTAATAGTTTCATTTATGTAGAATGATTGCATATTGGACATATTTTTTACATTCTTGACATACTTTTTCATAGTCTCACACTGATTCATTTAAAATGGCTGGCTGCAGTTAGGAGGGCAGTCTGTTACCTAGCAACAGTGTTTCCTGATCCCCTCTTCAGCAACATAGCTTTTGGACACACACATGCCCTACATGTCACAGGCATATGTGTGTCCAAAAGCTATGTTGCTGTAGATCATCCACATTCACCAAACACATCTGTGGTATTTGCATAGCCAATCATAAATGAATGGAATTTGCTGACCATGGCTACGGGGCATACCTGAGTTAACTACACTTAAAAAAACTATCAGAAATTTGATTTTACCTATTCATCAAGTGTGATAATTTATTTTTTGAACTGATTTCTCCTTTGTTTATTACAACTATTATTGCTTATCAGTAAAAGCTAATGTCATTGAATTTCACAAGCATCCACAAAATTATGTTTCCTATAAATCTGATAGATATCCAACCTTACTAAAATATTAGTGTAATGATAGTAGTAGTTAAAGCACCAAGTTTTATTTGATAGCAAATAATTACTCTTCACAATGGACTTATAAACAGTCCATTGATCAATAAACTTGTTAGTTGTTATTTGCTGGTGATGGAAATGAATTCAAATTGGCTTTTGGCCTAACATAAGCCTTTAGTTTCAGTAAATGCCATAGTGAATAGCTCTGTTCGTATGTAATTTCAGTTTGTTAGGTAAAGAAAGGCCTCATATAATTCCTTTGGTGTTTTTATTACTTTCAGTTCTTAGGTTCTATTGAATCACATTTTTCTCAAAGTGACTATGTAAATCATTGAAAGTGTGTAGGCATTTAGAGTAATAGATATCTCTCAGTAATCAACCTGAAAATATTCCTGACAGTTCACATTAAAGATAATTAGTTTGTGGCTATGTTAATTGATGTAGAACTAGCTGATTACTGCTTTGGGATTGTTTCTGGTTCTTTTCCAAAATCTTTAAGGCAATCATAACATCCATTTGTAGAACCTGATGTAATACTGGAGACAAGTAATACCTTGAGTTTTGGCATTTGCACTTTAACATCTTACAATATGGCATTAGCAAGATAAATGGTTCCTTGATGTTTAAAGTTCAGGATATTAACTTTAGTTTCTAAATAGAAAAAATAGGTTAAAAACTAAGTTCATCTGAAGTCTGTTTTTCTTCACTGAAGCCACTATGTAACTTTTTTAAATGAAATTTTATTTATTATGTGTAGAGTCTTTTCACACAACACTCAAGAAGCATATGTGTGCAAATTATTTTTCCTGTCACCTACTGTGCTATTATTCCCAGGTGTTACCTCAGAAACAGAATGGTTACAAGAAGTAGAGATTTTTTAGGAGAGGGAGGATTGAAAATGATGTTTCTTTACATGCTAATTCTTTTTTTTTTTTTCTTAAGAGGACTTTATTGGGGAACAGTGTGTACTTTCAGGACTTCTTTTTTCCAAGTCAAGTTGTTGTTCTTTCAGTCTTAGTTGTGGAGGGCGCAGCTCAGCTCCAAGTCCAGTTGCTGTTGCTAGTTGCAGGGGGTGCAGCCCACCATCCCTTGTGGAACTTGAGGAATCGAACTGGCAACCTTGTGGTTGAGAGCCTGCGCTCCAACCAACTGAGCCATCCAGGAGTCAGCACAGCTCAAGGTACCATGTTCAATCTTACTTGCAGGGGGCAGAGCCCACAATCTCTTGCGGGACTTGAGGAGTTGAAATGGCAACCTTGTGGTTGAGAGCCCACTGGCCCATATGGGAATTGAACCGGCAGCCTTCGGAGTTAGGAGCACGGAGCTCCAACCACCTGAGCCACCGGACTGGCTCACATGCTAATTCTTAACATTGGTTGAACACACAGTATAAACATATCTGGAATATAAGTTATATAGGTCTGTTAACAACCAACAATGCCAAATAGGAGGCTTCACTAGAAACTTTAGTACAAAACAATATGCTATTCAAGTGGTAACAAACATTACTTGTTTTCTAGAGAAATGGACAATAAGATATAACAAAACATCTTATGGCCATAACCATTTTAAAAGATGCATAAAACTATTATGACTTAGGGGTATACAAACTTAAAAATACCCATGTAGTTATTTTGTAACCTACGGATTGGCAAATATGTAAAGTCTGACAATTTCAGGTATTGACGAGGTTTTCTGCAAAACAACTGTTCTTCCACACTATTAGTGGGGATGAAATGGGTGCAGACTTTTAAGAGGCTGTAAACTGAAAATGTATGCCCTGTGAGTAGCAATTTCAGTTCTGAATATTGGTAAAGGAAAATTAGCACATCTGTCTAAGGAGATATCAACAGGGATGAATTGGAAAAAATTAAATGTTCATCAAAAGGGAAAAGGATAAATGAAATGTAGTGAATTCTTGTATAAAGAAATAATCCACCATGAGCAAAATTCTGCAGAAATCACAAGCTGCAGAATCAGACCCTACAGAGATGAGAGGTTTTGGAATAATGAGGTAAGGAATGTAAATGAGGGTACTTTGTTGAAAAAATAAGAATTGATAAGTATAATTAGGGAATAAGAGCCTGCCAAAATTCCAAGTTAAACAAAATAAATCTAACGGAATTTCTAGAAATTGTAGCTAATGGAAACAAAAGGAACGTATTACAGAATTAAAGATGTAGTTGATAAAATCAAAGGGCAGAGGATATTGTTCATAATAAAGCTAAAAGAGAAAAATGGAAAAAGTGAAAGTGAGGTTACAACACATACGATTAGTGCCAGACCAACCTAAAAGTGTTCCTGAAGGAAATAATAAGAGGTAGAGAGCTGGTATCATGTGAGATAAAAGCTGAATTCCACCTCCCAACCCAGTGTTTACTAAAAATATACATTTTCAGATTCAGAAAACCCCACACATCTCAAGCAGGATACTGAAAAGGAAAAATATCCACACCTAGCAAACTGTAGTAAAACTGAAGAATCCAGGAGACAAAAGGAAGATCTTAAAACCAGCCAGAGAAAAAAGACTGATTGCCTAATAATTGACTGTTAATGTCTCAAGAACAATGGAACCTGAAAGACAATAATAATAATATATTTCATGTACTGAGAGAAGCTAATCAGTGATAAATGTAAATTCAGAAGGACTACCTTTCAATAAATACATGGGAATAAAGGCATTGTCAGACCAAATATTGAGTGTTTATTACCAACAGTCCCTCTCACTAATGGAACTTATATTTTACAGGATGTACTTCAAGGAAAAGAATCATAGCCACAGAAACTAGGTCTGGGATACAAAAATGAAACATCAGCAAATAAAATGCAAATTGGTGAGCAAACATTACTTGTGTAAAAGTAACAAACATCTAATTTGTAGGGTTAAAACCAAGCTAAAATTGAAATCCTAGAAAACAGCATATAAATTGGAAGTGCAGTGACAGTGGTTTAAACATTCTAACCTGCTTATGTATTTTTCAGGAGGAGGAGAGTAAAGATAGTGATTGTCACCAAATTTTATTCAGCGTTAAATACATCTGTTAAAATATCTTGGATAATCACTAACAGAAAATAGGATAATGGAATGTGGAAAAGCAAAAATCAATCCAAGTAGGGCAAGAAGATTGTTAGAGAATAAAGGAAAAAATGGGACAAGTAGAAAATAGAAAATGTGATGATAGAAGTGAATACAAATACGTAAATTATCAAAATCATTGTAAGTGGTCTCAACTCTCCTAATAAAAGACACTGATTGTCAAAAATCAACTTTCTGTAAGAGACAAAGCTGAAACACTGGGAAGTAAAAGCCAGGCTGAACATAAGAGAAAGAAAAAAAAAAAAAAGCTATATCAAGTGTAAAAAAACTAAAGAAAGCTCTTGTAATGATACTTATACTTTACAAAATAGATTTTAAGGCAAAAAGCTTAAAAAGTTAAAAAGAGGGACACTATTTCTTTTTTGTAAAGTTTCAATATACCCTGAAGGAAGCTTCAATTTACATATGACCAATGATATAGCTTTAAAATATATAAAGCAAAAATTGGCATGACTTCAAGCAGAAATAGAAAGATCCATCATCCTAGTAGGGGATTGTGATATACTTCTCTTACAAAGAACTTGATTAAATTACAAAATAAAACAGGACTGATTTAGGAAGATTTAAAAAGCTCTGTTTTGTCCAAGCAAAGTTATGCTCAGAGACTAAGATTTTCTTCGCCAATAACTTATTTAACACAGTCTCACTGCGGGAATTTTAACCATTTCATAAGTCAGTAGCATAGAGGATAATGTCTCTTAACAGGCCAATAAATAATATACTTTGAATGAATTTATAACTGTTTCAGACAAGATGAGTTTAAGGAAAATAAAGTCCAAGTTTAGTAAAGGTGTACCTTTCTATGAGTTGGTTCTCAGAAGTGTGTGCTTAGCCCACCAAGAACTGATGTCCAGCTGCCAGAATAGAGCAAAAGTCCCTTGTTGCTCCAGTACATTGCTAGAGAATGAAGGCACCAGTGCTGGTGGGCGTGATAATTTCCTTCCTGGGGCCACTGTAGGGTTTTCACCAATGCCTATAAAGGGTTGTGTTACCACAGCAGGAACTAATGCTCCAAGGTCTTTGGGAGCTGTTTAGATCAGCAAAGTATTGCCTTGTCCAGACCAAACACTCTCCAGAGAGTCCTCAAAAACTCTTGGTATTTAAAGACTAAACGTCCCCTTGCCATAGTTGTGTCACCACATATTCTTATCCATAAGCCACCAGCAGTGCCCATCAACAGCTGAGCTGTTGTTTATGGATGACAGTAGATGTGGATGACAATATCCTGAGGCAGCTTCCTCAATGTAAACAGCTGCACTTTTAGATCAAAACAACTTCATTTAACTCATAAACAAGTAGACTTGAAATCATATCAAACCAATACACAAGCTCCATAAACAGATTTGATCTAATGGGCATATACAAAATCATGTATTCCAAAAATGAAGAATAAATATGCTTTACAAATTTTGTAAATGTTTTATAAAAATTGACCATATACTAGGCTATAAAATAATCTGAACAAATTTTTAAAATGCAGGTATTAAACAGCCACATCGTTTGACCAAAATACCATTATAAATTGAAGCATATTAAATCACCAATATACAGCCACATTTAAGCTATAGGAGTGGAAAAATATGTATATATATATTTAGAAGACTATTCTGTGATTGATTTCTAATGTGTGTGTGTGTATATATTTAGAAATCAATCACAGAATAGTCTTCTAAATATAGAGGGTGCCAAAAAAATATATACGCATTTTCAGAAAGGAAAATACTGTATTAAAATTGTAATACTCAATATATACCAATAATAAAAAATGAATACATGTCATGTGTATACATTTTTTTGACACCCTCAGTATTTTCAGATATTTAAAAGGTATAATTCAAATAATCATAGGTCATAAAAAATAAGACAAATTAGAAAATAATATTGAAAAAGAATGAAAATTCTACTTATCAAAGCCTATAGAAAAGGACAACTTACAGAATTAAAGTCTCATATTCATAATGTTGTATTACTTTACTATTAGGAAGGAATTGAAGCTGAAAATAGAGGCTAAGAAACCAATTAGAGAAGTTAGGAAAGAAAGAATAGAACAAACCCAAAGGAAAATAATGAGAAGGAAAATTTAAATACAAAAAAAAAGGAATTAATGAATAGAAAACAAAGATATCCTGTGAAATATCAACAAAGCTAAGGCTAATGCTTTAAAAAAACCTAATAAAGTAACTTCTGGTAAGATTAATCAGTAAAAAATAAAAAGGAACAGTATTATTAATAAACATTTATAGAAATAGCAGATATTAAAAACATGACAAAGATAATAAGTTTGTTAGAAGCACATACTCTTCCAGTGTATTAGTATGAAAAGTATTAAATCCATATCATACAGTCCATTTGAGTCTTTTTAATCTATGACTTTTCCAAGGTAAGTAGTGTGACAAGGTATTCGGGCAGATGAAATAGATGGATCCATCTTTTTCTGTTTATTCTCTGTTGTTTTTTTTTTTTTCCTGTTTATCTGC
Organism: Rhinolophus sinicus; assembly: GCF_036562045.2. NCBI lineage: Eukaryota > Metazoa > Chordata > Mammalia > Chiroptera > Rhinolophidae > Rhinolophus > Rhinolophus sinicus. The sequence continues at coordinate 113,858,059 of NC_133755.1, forward strand.
TTATTAGGGTAAATGACTAGGCAAATTATGCTGCTTAAGAACCTATAACTTGGGTTATCAGATACATAATAAGGTTATTGTTTTTCTTTTTAGATAAGAAGAGATGCTTATTTTTCTACATAGAATTCCTAACATCCTAGGTGACTTTGGATTGTCTGACTAAACTTCTGTTTTATGTTCTATTAGTTGGAAAAGTTGGAAAGCCGAAAACTACCATTCCCACATTTTTTCTTTTTCCGCAACTAGGTTTCTTTTTGTGCATTAGTTTCTGCCAGTTAGATGTGTTTGTATGGTACAGGTTTCCCCCGCTATCCAAAAGTAGAGCATTCCTGTGAAAGCTTTCACAGTTCAAAATGGTGTAAAGTGAAGAAGCAATTACTATTAATTTATGTGGAAAAAATTTTGAGCATCCCCAGACCTTAAAAAACTAAGCTACCAAATCATACCAAATAACACATAAAACCTAAAATAGCACTACTGTAGTAAAAGCACTGTCACTCCCTGCTTGGGGTGTGCTTTGCCTCTGTAAGGGCCTGTTGCAAAACAAATGCTGCACATTATTTTTACTTTTTGCCTTTTTTCATAAAAATCCTCTTTGGATTTCCCTCAGTCAGCAAAAACAGGTACTAATACCATATAGGTCTTTTGCAAAAGCAAAATGGCATAATGTAAATTTTTGAAAAGTGGGCAATACCTGTATTTGGAAGGCACATGCCACATGCCTGATGTGACTGACTATTGCTACCTGAAAGGTCCTGGAACCATGCGACTTCCTTGCAAAACAACTCACTGTCTGTCTCCAGATTTAAGCATATCAAGAAGCAGTGGTAGCAGTGGTAAGGCTTCTTACTTTTAAAACCCTGGAGTCTAGTTTCAAATTTTATTTTTTCCTTCTGGCTATGAGAAATATTCCTGGTTGATGTTGTGGGTGCTTGATTTCAATTTCTGTGTGGTGGTGGCTTCAGGGCATTGGTTCTGTTGTTCTAGTAGCAGTTCAAGAGGTCTAACCTAGAATCTACCCTTTTGGCCTGTCCAACAATATTTAGATACCTAATTCCCTGATTAAATCTCTTCTTGCTTTAATGCATAGGGTCTGTTTGCTGTCCTAAACCTTGACTAACACAACTGAGATCCTTTGGATATTTTCTTCTTTATATCATAGAGATTCATACTTCTTAGCCATGGATTTGACAGTAGAATTAGTGAGAATATAAGCGCTGTTGATTTGTTTTCTTCACATGAATCCCTGAGTATTAGTACAGAGATAGCTAATCATTCAAGGTGTACAAACAATGTTGATTTCAATTTGACAAATCTCCTCAAGATGAGTGCTACACCACTTTCTGTAACACAATTTTCCTCTAGCGTTCTCCCAGTTAGATATTTAGTATAGGTAAAAGCCACTGCCTAAGGAAAAAAAAAAGAGATTAGTCAATGTATATCCCTATGGTTAACCAAATACAATACTAGGAACATTTTTTTGTGTATGAATATTTCTCAGTGGAAACCTAATTGAATTTTTATTTTATCAATGGAACTGATTAAGCTGTAGTTCATGTTCACATATGATGTGATTGCTAAATCAATCTATTTGTTTGTGACTCCAGTGAGTATCAATTCATTAATAGCATGCGGGTTTTATTCTGAGGGATACTTGAACACATCAATGGACCCTTGACCTAATCCATGTATTGCTCCTGGAGTCAATGGGTGACAGGTGACTATTTATCAAAATCTATATTCCTGCCATTTGGTTTTGCCTCAGTAACCTCAGGGTCTTTGTTTTTAGACAAGCTTGGTATAGAATAATCCCAGAGGATTTATGCAGTCAAGTCTGAGGGCATAGCACTTGCTGTCAGCTCTTCTCCCTGTTCTGAAACTATTTTGTGCCTCTTCTGTTTTTTAACATCAATTTTAAGGGAAGTAGGATGAGAATTGAATTTTACTAGTTTATTCAACATCTCCCAGTTGAATATATTGCAAATCTATTTCATTTAGAAAGTGTCTATAAATAGCTTTCTACTCTGAAAACAAATTTGTTTATTTAGATCTATGTGTTGGTTGTAGAATAACCTTTGAATTAGTGGCCAATATGGTGCTATTTCTCCGATGGCATAATACATGGGTCCAAATATCAAGGGCTGTGACCTAGCAAAAACGAATTATCAAATCAAACTCACGATAATCAGAGATTTTACCCAGCAACATGCTTTGCTAATAATTTCAAGCTTACAAGCCATCAAAAGGCACAGATAAAGCAGGAGAGCTCTGTTATATCCTGTGTGGCTCCCCAGGTCATACCTTCAAGCATTGGGTATGCTCTCTGGCCTAGAGAATTCCTGATGTTTCCAGTGAAGTTGGCTGATCATTTAACACAGCAGGGAAAATTAGGGTGTGTAATATCTCAGTTTTCCATCCCACAGAGTCCTATGGCTTATGTGTGATTTCCAGGAAGTCATGACTCAGGAATTCATAAGTTGGTGTACCATAAGCAATTCTAAACCAGAGATAGGGGCATCTTGCTAAAAGTATTCCACAGATAAAGATTCTCTTCAGGGCCAATGTCATTAGTTTATTTACTAGGAGAACCAGATATTGGCTTGTTTGTAAGTTAGCTAAACCACATTACCTGTCTTCTTTCTTACAATATTGGCTGAGGTGAGATATAAACTCCCTTAAGAAAAGGGCAGAGCACCTGAATAGGTATTTCTCCAAAGAAGACATACAGATGGTCAACAGGTATGTGAAAAGGTGCTCAATGTCACTAATCATCGTGGAAATGCAAATCAAACTGCAATGAGATAATCACCTCACCCACATCTGTTAGAATGGCTATTATTCAAAAGACAAGGGAAAACAGGTGTTGGTGACTATGTGAAAACAAGGGAACCCTTGTGCACTGTTGCTGGGAATGTAAACTGGTATAGTTATAGAAAACAGTATTTTGGTTCCTCAAAAAATTAAAAATAGAACTACCATATGACTTAGCAATTCCATTTCTTGGTATATACGCCCCCCCCACCCCACCAAATGAGATCAGTTTTGATGCCTTGACTTTTTAAATTCAACTTACAAGTTATACAGTGGGCATTTCTAATTAAAGACTCATATACAACCTCAATTCTAGGATATTCTTCTATATTATTTCATGGAAAGTTTTCTCCCCTTGACGTTCTCATTCTGACATTATTAATTTGAGGTCGGACTCCTCATCTTTGGAAAACCTTTTTCTCTCATATTTTCCATTTCTTGATCTTTTTCAATTTTATATTTTAACATTTAAATTAAAATTTTTATTTGGCAATAATATTTCCTTGAGATTTTCTTCTGTTCTGATGTACTCACTGTGTCCTTGTGTTCTGATTTACTCACTGCATCTTGTCTTTGTTTTGGTGGATATACTCTAGAATTTGTCTTAAGATACTATGAGACCTTTTTAGAAATGTGTTTTCTGTTCCCTGGATTGTCGTAATTGGATCTGCATTTTTTTGTTTGCATGTTTGTTTTAATCTTTTTTATTTCTAGTGTGAGGTATTTCAATGTTTGATATTTCTTGCATGTACATTTGTAATTCAAAATGATATTAGTACAAGTGCTGACTGGTGTCTGTCTCTTACAGGCTTCACTTTGAGATGAGTTGGTACGAGGCGGGGCTAGGAATATCTCAAATTTCAGATAGTGGGCATTTGCTAAGGAAAAATGCACAATTCTCCTACTCGGCCAGTTTCTTTTCTTTAGAAATAAACACATTGTTTATGTTTTGACAAGGGGATAAATACTTACCTGCTAGGCATTCTGTACACTGGAATGGAATGTTCCATTGCTCCATATTTATTATCCAGGTATTCCAATTTTCATACCTGAATTCTTTCATACTGCTGCCTCAAAATATTAAGCTTTCCCAGGGTATGTCCCATCATATTAATTTCTCTTTGCTTATATTCTAGGAGGTGGATTCTTATATATCAATCACCACTTTTCTATGTGTTCTCCATCGTACAGAAATTTGACATTATCTCAGATCTATGATTTCCCAATGCCAAATATTATTACTTCAGTTCACATCCCCATAATGTCTTCTTGTTATTGCAACCCAAGGTCCCACAACCTTCATCCTCTTCCCAATTCAGTTGAAACTTTCCTTTACCATCAGGGCTTTTCACTTAAAAAGCAAATATAATTGTATCACTACAATCCTTAAAATCCTCTGTCACCTCTTCATTGACTATAGAATTAAATTTAAACTCTAGTTTAGCCTTTGAGGTCCTTGAAAATCTGTCCCAAACATAATACTTGATATGATTTTAATAGTTAACTTCTTTGACTATATTTTTGTTCTGTTGCTACACAATATGCATGTGAGTGAAGGGCCAGGTTTTATTCATCTGTGCTTCTCAATACTCTCAATACCACCATAAACTATTTTATTAATCCATTTAAATCACTTTTATGAAACTCATACTACAAGTCAAGTATTTTTCTAAGTTCTGGATATACAATCTTGAACGAGAGAGAGAGAATTACTATTCTCATAAAAATCTGTCGGAGACACCAGATATATGTGCAAAACTTTCCATCCTTCTGAACTTCTGTCCATCCATGCCCTAACACACAGGACTTTTCATTGTTTTTATAAAACATCAAGGATGGATAGACTTCTATGCCTTTTACATTACATTCCTGAAGTATAAGACTTAAAGTTAAGACTCCAAATTATGTGTTGCCTTGACATCTGGTACAGTCAGGAGTGTCTCTAGAGATCTAATGTGAAGTTTCCCTCTTTACTCTGTTCCCAGAACAGAAAGGTTCCCTAGCGAAACAACCCTACTTATCAAGGGACGTGACATAGTTTTGCTTAGCCCTGAGCCATGGGTTTCAGTTCCTTGACAGTCATGGAATTATTCAAACAAGCCAGCGACGATGTCTTGCAGAAAACTGAGGGGTACCTCACCTCCTTGATATTATGAAGTCTGCCTCCCACAGCCCCCAGTTGCTCACTCTGTTCCTGAGTGCAGTGCCTGTGTGACCCTGTGTGACACAGTGTCCTCCTCCTCCTGACTGTGAGTGCAAGTCATTAATAACTCCTGCTGATCTCAGTTGTCTAGTGCTGGGTGTCACGTGTGCAGCCATCCCTGTAATCATAGGGTGAAACTTCTTTCCTCCCAAACAGGGTGAACTGAAAGTGATTAAAACAATTCCTCTGCCTGTAAAATCTGTGCCTTTTTCTCTCTTCTTCACAACTGACAAATCAAAGGATTTATGCAGTCTAAAGTGTCTTCTGTGAAGATTTCCTAGCTTTTCAGGAAAAGTTACTCCATTGTCTTTATTCTTGCTTAAATTTATTCACTTTTTCTATACTATGACACATAATTTTTCTGTTTATGTGTATTGTCTCCTCTTTCAGATGGTGAACATCCCAAAGGGGGGTTAAAAATCTGTCTTTATAGGCTCAGTAACTAGTAAAGTGCAGGATACTAAATATTTGCTCAGCGCTATTTGTTAGGTAAGTTAGTATATTCAAACACCTGTTCTTCTTCTTTTAAATTGAGACTCAGAACAGCCAGTTAGAACAATTGCACTCGACCAGCCATCATAATTTAAATCCTATGATTTAGTAAAACTTACCAATCAAGGGTTGCAAATCATGGCTAGGAAAAGTCAGTTTGATCTCTCAAGTAATTGATACAAGAAATAAAGTAAATATGTAATAATGTGATTGCATTAGAATATCTTATATTAAATTGTATACTATTTTGGAGATTCCATTTTTATGATAGTATATTAATGTAACTAAATTTTTAAAAACTCAGTTGAAAAACACAGATTGACTAGGAGGTACGTGATCTAAAATATGCCTCCAAGAAGTAAATAGTTCCTGAGAGGTCTAGGACATTCAGGCAATATAATTATATAGAAATTGATGAAAAGCTGTTTGAAGTTAAAAGAGTGTCAATCACTGTTCCATTCAGATTGCTTCATTAAGGGAAATAATATAAAGCCATTGGAACTTTCCATCATCATTCTTAACATTTTATGAAATCCCTAATGAACAAAAGAAGGCAGAATAGACAAAGTGGCACATTGTTAAATTCTTACACAAAATGTTTTGAGAGGAAAAATGGGAAATAGTGTTCTGATAGATTTCTTTATTAGTAAATAACCTAATTTGCCAATGGAGAGAGTGAACTATATTGTTTGTTTCAGCTATGAGTTGGCTATGTTCTTTGATGAGAAACAGTGGGGGAAAAGGGAATAGAAAAATAGAAAGGAAAAGGAAGAGAGAATGAGTGAATAATAGGAACTGTCCCTCGGCTTTCAGGAAAGCATTTACAACATACTGTAGCATGCATAATGCTAGATAACGGCAAGGGAGGAAACATCTTATTGATGTTTCACACAAGAATCATTCACATATGTTAGAAAATGACATTTCATAGTAATATATCAATTCATAACCCAAATCCATTAGACTTTGCAATGTCTAATTGCATTAATTAGCTATTGCAATGGAAGAAACCATCTCAAAACTTAAGGCTTAAAACAGCGGTCATTTATTTAGCTCATGACATTCTTGGATGGCAAGTTAGGCTGCGCTCAGCTAGGCAGTTTTTCTTCTTAGCTGGGCTACCTTCTGCATCCTAGTGAGCAGTGTAGGTGATCTTGGCTGGGCTTTTTCATATGTCTAAGGTGCTGGTTAAGACAACTAGGTTGACTCAGCTCTAGTTCACACAGTCTGTTAGCATCCAACAGACTAGCCCAGGTTTCTTCATATGGTGGCTGAGCAGCGTTCCAATAGAGAAGAAAGCCTGCAAGGCCTCTAGAGGTCCAGTGTTGGAACTGCTACGCTATTACTTTTGCTTAATTTTATTTGCCAAAGAAGCCACGAAGTCAGCTCGAATTCAAAGGGTAGAGATTTAAGGACTTCAAAGGATATAAATACAGAGGGGAATAAAGGATGTGGTCATTATTATAATCTGCTACATAAATGTACAAGAAAATAGAGACAAATGAAAGCAAAGTTCTGGAACCAATGATGACAGAGATCAAATATTTTAAAATTAGAAGTTCTTTCAGAAGTTTGTTTTTAAAACTTTGGAGAAATAGTCAATAGAAATAAAACGTTCTTTTAGAAGTTTAAAAAAATTTTTTTTGAAAGTATTTATTTAAAATTTTTATTTCTGTTGACTTTCTGAAAAGTGTTGGTGAATTTAATATGAAAACAGTATATTTTATTGAAAACATAAATGCAAGCTAGTTTACGAAGGAACTTAGTTGTCAGTTCTGTGGACACGGGTCCATAGTCTTAAACTGGTATTCTAGCTATAAGTGCATTTTCCAACTATTAATACATGTGCAATTTATTGTTGTTTAATGAATTTTCCCATAAAGAGTATACTGACACATTTGGTATTTATTATTATTATTTGTTTAAAAAGATGTAATATCTTAAAAGGTCTAGTTAACAACAATTTTAAAAATCCATGACTGCAGCTTTTAGTTATGTTTGTTCTTAGAGAACAATGTTATTAAAATCAACCTGCAAATTGATAAGGGGGTAACTTTAAAATGTTCTGTGTCATAGCTGACAAAGTAGTATTCCCACAAAAGTGAATGTATTATCTATAAAACACCCAGTACAAGATGAGTGGTCAGAATCAACCAACTTTTCTATAAAACACAAACAAGGTGAATTTTCTGCAATATATCCCAGAACATCATTCTCAGCTTTCATCAGATAGAGATTGATTATAAGAACAGAAAACCAAAGTATGCATGTATTACATTTCCAAACTCATTTATTATTAGCGAGCTCAGAAGACTAAGAATTATAATATCAATCCAAAGTTATCCAATTCCGACAATTCATATTCATAGATAATTACTATGAGTATTTATTATGATAACCCATTTTCATATATTAGGAGCTAAGTAAATCAGTGTTAAGATGGGTTGATAGAGAGTTTGGAACTTAGAAAAGAGAAAGAGAGACTTCTACATGAATTGCTGACAGGAGGGAATACCAGTAAAGATACTGGTGTTATTTTTTATGTCCAGCAGTGTCTAAATTCCTCCCTACAGAAACAGAGGAGATGGAACAATGCAAATTGCTTTTCTCTAAATTATAAAGCATGCCATTGCTGAAAATTATTTTTGACTTTATATACTACTTGGGGTCCAAATAGTTAAACTCCTATGACAAAAATGGGGAAAGAATTTTGCTTAACTTTTAACTAGAGTTAGTGAGAGATATAAAGCATAAGACTTTCCCTCTCACCTTGACACAAACACTTAAAAAAAATAGTTAGAAAACAAGCGACTTGAAATGTAGTCCACGCAAAAAGACATTTCAGTTGTCTTCAATTTGGCCATTATTGGCATGATCAGTCACACACACCATAGGATACTGCCTTTGGAAAGTGAGTAAAAACAGATATAGAAAACTTTCCTTTTACTGCTGGTTCAACTACAGTTATAAGAATTTAACTTTCAGCAGCACTAAAATTTTCTCTCATGGATTTCATTTAAAAAAAAAAAAAAATGGACTAACCCAAAAACCTGTCAGTGTTAGCACTGCAATCTGAGTGAATATGCTCAGTCAATTAAGTGAATTTCTTTGCCAAGCCCCCACATCCATGTATTTTCATTATTTTAATGAAATCATTAAATTATTTAAAAAAAAATTTGTTCCAAGCTTAAATTCCTTATTATCTAAAGTAAAGCCAAAACATTTGAGATTGTTTTCTACTAACATACTGTCAGATGGATATTAAGAGTACTCTTCAGAACCATTAGTTTATGGTATCTGTATTGTGTATGCGTGACATGCCCAGTGTTTTGTTAAACTCTTTAGACCAGGGTGTCCAAACTTTTTTCAACGTTTTTTACCAAGGGCCATATGCGGTAAAATACACAAACAGCCGGGCCACTCACCCAGGTGAAGTACGTATTGCCTCACCTGGTTTATTTAAGTAAACCAAATATATTTTTGGAATTTGCTGCGGGCCAATTAACAATGGATTGCAGGCCGCAGTTGGCCCGCGGGCCGCAGTTTGGACACCGCTGCTTAGACTATAAAAAGACAGTTTTCTTTCCAATAAAATTTGCAATTGACTGGAAAGGCTAAACATTTTTTTCTTTATGTCTCTTTTAGGTCATAAAATATACGTACGCATTATGTAAATTGAACATTAAAATTATAAATAGAAAATCAAATGAGAAGCAAAGGACATTTTCTATTTTAATTACTAAATTACAATATTCCTATTTTATATTACATTTTAAATAACTAAATTTCAATAGAATTTCTTATGTTAGTAAGTTCTTAGAGACTTTTGCCTACACATAGTGACTGCAAGTTATTATAATATTGCTTTGAGAATTGACCACTAGCACTGATCACATGAAATAGTCAGGTAATGTGTACTGAATAATTTGCCTTTTCGAGTGTTTCAGCTGACTGGCCTAGGCCTTTGATGTAATTTCATCCTTATCAGTAATAGATATAACAGGGACTGCTTTAAAGAGAGAAAAGAAAAAAAAAATGCCACAGTTTTCATGTTTTAATGAACAATCTTATTCCCTGAGCAAATGTTCTTTTTGCTACTCCAACTGAAATTCAGCAGTTTTCTACTTTAAGACAAGGTTTATTGAGGAAAAATGAGTTAATGAAAATGAAGTGTATTACTCATGTGTCCTTAAAAGTTGTCCTCAGAGGACAAGTAATGACAGTCTTAGGTCACTCCTTGTCTTGGAGTATTTGGTTCTTGTCTTGTTAGGTGATGGTCTGATGGGTTAGAAGCGGGAGTCCTCTAAGACCCCAGAAAAACAATGGATAAATCAGACCTGGTTCATTGATCCCTAGAAGCAAAACCAATGCAGGTTAAATTTAGGCAAAACGAAATGTATTGTGAGGCTAAAGAAATTAAGCTTAATGGGTTAACTTCTATTGGGTGTTTAATAGGTGCCAAGAGCTGTTCTCAGCATTTTACATGGATTTTCTCATTTAATCTTCACCATAACCCTATGAGATACGTTATTGTTCTTTTTACAGCTGAAGAAATAGAGGCACAGAGAATTAAGTAAATTGCCCAATGTTACCTACTGCAATACAGGTCCAGGGTAGGTACCAGGGCTGCTCTTGGGATACTATGCATAAGAAACTACATATTCAACTGTTTTGCCTGGAAAGAGCAGCTCGGCTTACGCGCACACCAGCCATTTTCAAGTTTTTGAAGTTCTCTGTTCAAGATTCAAAGCCTCATGAAAGACATCTCATTGACCTAACTTGGGTCTTAGACGATTGCAAAGTACTTTGAAAGGATTCCTACCATAATACATACAATAGGGATAGCTAAATGCCCCAAAAGGAAATGGAATAGCTCCAAGGGAAGGAAGTGGATGCTGGGCCATCCTTTAATAATCAAATCCCTTCTATACTGGAAAATTAATGAAGCTAAAAATCAAATCTCATTGCTTGTAAAAGAATCAACAAAGTCATTGATTCCAGAGGAACCAATAAAGGGCAATATAACTAAGGTTTCTGGAATTAGGCAGGTGAGAACAAGCATCAAACAAAAGAGATCAAGGGTTTCCTAAAAACATCAGCTGTGACTGCAGCCTGCTTCATTATGTAATACACACATGGATTATATGGCCACCAAAGGGTGAATTGAGGAAGACTAAACCCATTCAGCAAATGAGAATAGTATAGAGATTACTCTCCAATTAATTTAAGCTCATAATCAACAATAAACCGTATACAACTGTTTTTAGATAGTGACTGAGTTACACATACCTTTTCCTAGCTAAGAAAAGTTCTTTTTTCATCCAGCAATCTATAAACGTATGAATTACTCCTATATTTTTCCCTTCTCATCCAAACGTCTTGAAAACTTAAAGCTGTTATCGACATTTACTGTAATTTGGCTTTTTGTCCCTACTTCACTGAAACTGCTCCCAACAAGTTCAACAATGAGCTTCTTTCACATTAACAAATCTATATGGGCATTCTTCGTCTTCAGCATATTATCTTCCGTGTTATATTTGATTTCACTGGTTTCTGTCTTTTTTCCAAATCCTCCCTTAAAAATAGAAAAATTAAGTTTAGTTTTGTCAAACATTGAATTTGAAAATTAAAAAAAAATTGTACTAAAGGCATTATAATAAAAAATAACAGTCCTGGTCACGACCCAGTACTAGCCCTCCCTACATCTCTCTCCCTACATTTTCTACTTATTTAGATGCTTCCTTGGCAGTTACCATTAGAGTTGTGATATTCCTACACTCATATCTCATTTTCAATTTTCATGATTGATTTATCAATTATTGTATCTATTTTTTTCACTTTATGTTCGCTGACCATTTTAGCTTCTCTTAACCTAACCATATCATCCCAATATAACTATAGATACATTTTTTAATAAAACTACATTTAGTGTCTTTACTATTATGACAATTTAAATATAGTGTATTTCTGTTCCAGTGTCTATGATTTTATTTTCTTTCTTACATGATTTTATTAATAATTGCCTCATTATTTACTTTATTAGAATAACTATTTGTACATCTTCTATATAGAATATTTCCCAATACAATTTTCTATTCTGATTAATAATTTATAAATTAAATAATTTATCAGTTCAATTACTGTTTTTTCTGGAGATATCTTCCCAGCACTCTTTGATCTTCTCTTTCAGCCTAAATGAGTTCCATTTATGGCATTTGCATAGGCTTTGTCTTGAGAAATTTTCCCATTTGGCTCCTGTGTTAATTTTTCTCATTTTTGGATTACTTTTTTCTTGGTGGCACATGTTTTACTAGTAGTTTCCTGAGAATAGGCCCATGGGAGATAAATATATAGGGATTTACATACTGAAAATGTCTTTATTTTATCTACTCACTTTACTGATAGTTTAAATAGGGGAAGAGATCTACATTGAATCTCATTTTCACTCAGAACTTTGAAAGCATAGCTTTATTGTTTTCTAGCTTCTAGCGGTGCTTTTGAAGAGTCTGATGAGATTGGCATCTTTTATCTTTTTGTGTGTGTGACCTTGTTCCTCTCTTGGGAAGCATTTAGGACTTTCTTTCTATTTATTTATTTAGAAATTTTATAATAATGCATCATAATATAGAATTTTTTTTAGTTTAACTTTTTTTTTTTTTAAACTATTTGGGCATTCTTTTTTCTAGAATTTCTATTGGTTTAATGTTTTACATTCTCAAAATGTTCATTTTCTTTCCTCTTACTTTTGTCTTGATCTTCCTCCTGCTTTTTGCAGGATTTCCTTTATTATATGTCCCAAATCCTCTATTGAACTTTTATCATATATTTTTTAGTTATCATAGTGTCTGATAGCTTACTTTCTCTGTTTCTCTTTAATAGTAATCTATACTCTGTTAGCAATGTCTTTTCTTTCTCTCTCTCTATTGTCTTTTTCTTGTGAATTTCTTCTTTATCTCTCTCTGTCTCTCTCTGTCTCTCTGTCTCTCTCTCTCTCTCTCTTCCTCCCTCCCTCTCCCTGCATCCTCTCCCTTTCTCATTTTGCTTTCTTCATTAGAGTCTTTCCCAAATGTCTGCTGAATCTTAGCTATTCATTGTACTTTAGAACTGACACTAACACGCTCATAGAAAGCTCTGTGTGCAACTGGCAAGGCTTGAAAACTGGGCAGTGTTTGAATTTGGTAAAGGATTCCCAGTTTTCTATCGAGAAGGCCTGGATGTCAGTATCTGTATGTGTTTTCTCTGGATAGTTGAATTTCTCAAGACAAGAATGTTCTAATTGCCTGCTTGAGTTGGAGTTAGAGTGCAGCTGGGAAATTGAACATAATATAAACATGGTATTCTGAAGCTCAGAAAGGAAAGGTGGTGGGTGTCAGATATTTCTTTTTTTCACAAGAGCTTTCAATTAATCCCTATTTTTTCAGTTTGCTACCTATCCTTCTCTCCTTTCTGTTTCTTAGTTCAGATCCATAGACTAAATTTCAGTCTCCTATGCAAGTTTCTGAATTGGTGTGTTTATGTGGGGAAGAAGTGTCCAGGGCTTCCTACTCTGTAGTCTTGCTAACGTCGCTGTCCTCTTTTTCCTCTTAAGAAAGTACTCCTAAACAGTACAGCAAGGTGATTAAGACCTCAGGCTCTGTGATCACAATAACTGTATTTGTGACTGTGAGCAAGTTACTTGACTCCATGTGCCAAAGTTTCCTTATCCTTAAAATGGACATGATAATACCACGTTTCCCGCAAAATAAGACCTAGCCGGACAATCAACTCTAATGAGTCTTTTGAAGCAAAAATTAATATATTATTTTGCTAATATAATAAAATAATATTACATTATTTACTACTAATAAAATAATATTATATTATTTTACTATAATATAATATAAGACCCGGTCTTATAGTAAAGTAAGACTGGGTCTTATATTAATTTTTGCTTCAAAAGACTCATTAGAGCTGATTGTCCAGCTAGGTCTTATTTTGGGGGAAACACTGTAGAAGTACTCTGTAAGTTTGTTGTGAGGATTAAACATATTAACATATTTAAGAATAGTGACTTATCAAGGAATTGAGTCAGTGGAACAGTAACAGCTATATAGTATGTCAGAGGGGTAGTAGATTGGAGAAGGAGGGTTGTCACTTTGTTAGGGGTGTAAATGTCTAACTATTACATTGTTTTGTACACCTGAAACTAATAAAACAACAACAACAAAAGAATAGTGACTTATGTAATAAAGTCAAACATTAGCTATTGTTAGTTAATAATCATAACTTTTTTCAGTACTTTGTTCTTAAAAATACTTTTTAGTAATTACTAGGAGTTGCTTGATGAAGGAAGACATTCTGATAGACTTAGATTCCAAATGTCTTCCTCAGTAGTTTATTTACTAAGTTAAGTCCTTTCATATATGGATGTGAGATTTTACAAGTAAAAAGTTGGTTGTGGCAAACTGAAAATTTGGGAATTACATCATATTCTTAGTCAGAAAATATTTTGTTATATAAAAATAATGTGAATAAGTTTGATAAGTGGTGGTAACATGACAACGTAATTTCAGATATTCTTTTTAATAAAATCAAATAACTTGTGGCTTGTGAACTGACCTAGTAATATTGGCTTGATACTGAAAACACTGGTTTGTGCAATGCTACCTCAGTTGATATGTATATATATACATATATATAATCTATCTATCTATCTATATATATATATACACACACACATATATACACACATACACACACAAATACATTTCTGGACAACCCAAATTAATTTTCATTTCAGAATCTAACCAGAAAGTAACTCTTTCTATCTAATAATATCTTAAAATTCCTCTTCTTTAATCAACCAGGTGAGTAATATATATAGAGATCACTGAACTGACAAGCAAAGATGCAGAGGATCACACATTCACAGCTAGAATTTTGTGAAGCAAATCAAATAAAGCAGCACTTACTGCCTCCACTCTTCACCAACTGTTCTCCTCACTCAATTCTTCCTGATACTAGGACCCTCATTCAACCGAAACAACCTACGTGAAGGCCACCTCTGACCTCCATTTTACTCACTGCTCGATTAGTAGTCCTTATCTTACTTGGCCTCTCCGCAGCTTCATCTCTGACCTGCCATTTTTGAGACACTGTCACCAGCAGGCTTCAGGGATACTGCTCTCTATGGGTTTCTTCCTACCCTACTGCCACTCATATGCTTGGTCTCCTTTGCTGGTCCCTCCTCTTGTTCTCTAAGTTTTGAGTTTCCCAGTCTTCCTTTCTATCTAAATGCTCTTCCTACCTGATCTCAGGTAATTCTGTGGCTTAAAGTATCATTGTTTCCATGTCTGAACCCACCAATAAAAAGCATAGAGTAGCAGATTGGATCAAAAAGATAAAACCCAACCATATCTGGCCTTCATATGCTGAGATACATCTCAGATGCAGGGATAAATATGGACTCAAAGTAAAAGGGTGGAAAACAACACTCCAAGCAAATGGCATCCAGAGGAAAGCAGATGTAGTCATACTTACATCTGACAAAATAGGTTTCAAGATTTAAACAAGGTAACAAGAGACAAAGATGGACATTTCATAGTGATAAATGAAGCAATACATCAAAAAGACATAACACTTATCAATATATGCTCCCAATCGGAGAACACCAAAATATATAAAGTGACTACTAGTAGAACTAAAGGGAGAAACTGACAAAAACACAATGAATGATAGCAGGTGACTAAATACTCCATTGACAGGTATGCATAGATCATCCAAACTGAAAAACAATAAGGAAATATCAAGCCTAAATGACACATTAGAACAAGTGGACATAATTAACATTTACAGAAACTTTCATCCTTGAACACCAGATTATACATTTTTTTCTGGTGCACATGGAACATTCTCAAAGACAGATCATATGTTGGGACACAAAACTAGCCTCAATAAGTTTAAGAAGATTGAAATCATACCAAGCATGTACTCCGACTGTAATGCTTTGAAATTGGAGATCAACTGTGAAAAGAAAGTGGGAAAAAACCCACAAATATGTGGAGATTAAACAACATGCTATTAAAGAGTGGCTGTGTCAAAGAAGAAATACAAGGAAAGATCAAAAGATATATAGAAACAAATGAGAATGAAAGTAGAATGTATCAAAACTTTTGGGTTACTGCAAAAGCGGGAATAAGAGGGAGTTTTGTGTCATTACATCCCTATCCCAAGATACAGGAAAAATCCCAAATAAACAAACAAACATTACATCTTAAAGAACTAGAAAAAGAACAAATGAAATCCAAAGCCAGCAGAAGGATGGAAATAATAAAAATCAGAGCAGAATTAAATAAAGAATAAAAATACGATAGAAAAAAAAAATAATGCAACAAAGAGCTGGTTCTTTGGAAAGGTTAATGAAATTGACAGCTATCTGGCTAGACTCACTAAGGAACAAGAGAAAAGACACAAATAAGCAAAATGAAAAATAAAAGAGGACAATTTACGATGGATACCAGAGAAATGCAAAGGATCATATATGTCTTTACTGGGTGGGACAAACAGATACAATTCCTTTAGCCTGATCAGACACATGAATAAGTTTTTACCTAGTCTCCTTGGTCAAGTCTTTATGCTGGATCCATGGGTAGACTTTTGAGAGTCCAGAAATCTCTTCACCCCTGAAATTATATGCAACACTATGTATGTGCAATTGTGTAGTTTTCTAGAGAGAATTTCCTTGTCATTTATCAACTTCTCCAATAACCCCTAAAATGATGACAGCCACTACTCTGGATTAATTGATTAATTTGCTAGCTCCAGGCTATTACTTACTCTTCTTTAAAAAATAAAAGTGACATTCTGGAGTTAAACTTTTGCTACAACAGAATCCATCCATCCCATTGATTTAATTTAATAAAACTTAAATCTATGTAAAGTTCACATAACATATTTTAAAATTTGCATTATCTTCCTGCTTATGATTACACTGAGGATACCTGTTTCATTTTAAAAATGATCACTACAATCTAAAGACATGATATTAAATTGACTCATGGAGACATTTTTCCCTTAAACACGCATGACAGGTTTTCCCAAGCCATGTGTATTCTTTCTCTTTCTTTTTTTCTTTCTTTCTTTCTTTCTTTTTTCTTTCTTTCTTTCTTTCTTTCTTTCTTTCTTTCTTTCTTTCTTTCTTTCTTTCTTTCTTTCTTTCTTTCTTTTTTGTTTTACTTAGAGTTTATTGGGATGATAATTGTTAGTAAAGTTACATAGATTTCAAGTGTACAACTCTGTAATACATACTCTATATATCACATTGTGTGTTCACCACTCAGTTCTCTTTTTGTCACCATTTATTAGATCCCCTTTACACTCATCTACCACTCTCTCCCCCTTACCCTCTGGTAACCACTAAACTATTGTCTGTGTCTATGAGTTTTTGTTTCTCATTTGTTTGTCTTGTTCTTTTGTTGTTTTCAGTTATATATACAGTGAAATCATATGGTTCTCTACGTTTTCTGTGTGACTTATTTTGCTTAGCATAATAATCTCAAGATCCATCCATGCTATTGCAAATGGTACTATTTCATCTTTTCTTATGGCAGAATAGTATTCCATTATGTATATATACCATGACTTCTTTATTCATTCATCTATTGAAGGACACTTTGGTTATTTCTATGTCTTGTCCATCTGTGTTTCTATTGTCAGAATGTTTAGAATGTCTGAAAATTTCTTAGGGCTTTTTAGCAATTTCTGTTACTCTTTTCCAAAAATTTTTAGATCATTTTGTTTTTTTTAAATTTTGTTTATTGGGTCATTTGTTGAGGGGTTCTTCTTATTTTATTATTATAATTGAATATGATAGTAAGTTTTTTATTGTATGATAATTTTTAATTTAAGTATAGTTGGTGTATAATATTATATTAATTGTATTAGTTTCAGGTGCACAATGTAGTGATCTGACATTTTTATACTTTACAATGTGATCACCCCACTAACTCTAGTAATCAACTGTCAAGGTGCAAACTTACCACAATAATATTGACTATATTCCCCTTTACCTTTTTCACCCATCCTCCCACCACATCCCTTTTGGTAATCGTCCCTTTGGTCTCTATTTTTATGAGTCTGTTTTTGTTTTGTTTTAGATTCCACATGTAGGTGAAACCATGTGGTGTTTTCTTTCTCTGTCTGGCTTATTTTACTTAGCATAATACCCTCTTGGTCCATTCATGTTGTCACAAATGGCAATATTTCATTCTTTTTTATTGCTGTGTAATATTCCATTGTGTGTGTGTGTCTGTGTGTATATAATGCTGCAATGAACATAGGGGTGCACATATCATTCCAATTAGTATTTTCATTTTTTTTCTTTGGATACATACTCAGAAGTAGAATTGCTGGGTCGTATGGTAGATCTGTTTTTAGTCTAACACTTTTCTCTATAAAAACCTTGAGCATTCATTTATGTTAACGTCTAGATATTTCATGAGTTTTGATGTTATTATGGATGGTGTCTTGTTACTATTATATTATCTACTTCTTTATTGCTGGTATAGAGTTTGCTTGTTGATGATTTTGTACAGTCTATGTAGACCAGCAGCTTTCAAACTTTTTTGGTCTCAACACCTCTTTATCTTAAAAATGTTTGATGATCACAAAGGCTATCAATGAGCTCTCATTTATTGGCAGGGGAGGGGTATTTATTGTATTAGCAATCAAAAAAGAAAATTTAAAACTGTTAATTCACTTAACATAATAATATCTCATTTGAAGTTAACATAAATAACACTTTTCTAAAGAAAAAAATGAGTATATATTTCCAAAACAAAAACATATTGAAAAGAATGAAATTGTTTCAAGTTTTTGCAAGCCTCTTTCATGTTTGGCTTAAGAGAAACCACTGGATTTTCACATATGCGTCTATGTAAAATCTGTTGCAATGTTACATCTCAGATAGCCTCTGAAAAACTCCACTGTATACTCATGAGACAATAAAAGTGAAAAAGACAAAAACATTGTGATATTATTATGAAAATAATATTGACTTCATGATCCCACTGAAACGGTCTCAGGAACCTCCAAGAGTCTTCAGACCACATTTTGAAAACATCTAATGTAGATGACCTTATAGTTCATAATTACGCATATTCAAATCTTTAGTTTATTATTTGTTTTGCTTATTTTTTCATATTTAAAAGGATACCTGGTTTCACTTTTTTTCTTTCTTAGCATTGTGAAGTGTTTTTCAATATTAATAATATTCAGTTATTAATTTTTTTGGTATAATGATGGTTCTTAAATTCAATGATTTGTGCCCCAAATATAAAATTTCATTCCTATGTCTTTGGATTTGGATTTGCTCTATTCTTTTTCCAATTGTGTGAGCTGAACTCATAATGCTTTTCCATTGTTTTTCATTTGCTTTGTTTGATATGTTTAAAGCTATAAGTTTTGTCTAGATGCTACACTAATTGTGGAATATAAATTTTAACATGAAGTGCTTTATTCATGGATTATTCATTGATATGTTTATCTAATTCCAGACCAAAGCATTTTTTGTTATTTCTGTTGTTATCACTTGTATCATTTTTTATGTTTGTTTAATTATAGCCAGAGAACATAATGTGTATGATTTTTAACTCTTAGCAGTTCATTAGAATTTCCTTTATGGCTAAGGACTTTAAAAGAATATGTATTATTATTAAGTGTATGTTCTTGAGCTTTTAATATGTATATTTCTTTCTATTATCCTGAAAACAAAAGCAAGTTTTCTGCAGCAGAGATCAGAGTTATTATTACTTATAGCAATAACCACATTGGTTGCCCACCACCTATTCTCCTTTAAGAGGTGATGCAATGATGGGAGATGTCACTCTACTCATGCAAAACAAAGATTCCACGCATGACAGGAGAAGAATATCAAGATTATGAATTTGGAAGTTTATATAGGAATTTCTATACATCTGCCACTTTGCCCTCTAAAATAAACAAATTGTCTCTGAGAAGAGAAGGGAGAAGTTTCCTACCCTAGAACGCAAGCATTTTGTTCCTAAGGAGAAAAGTTTTATTACCCATTGAATGGGTAACACTTTCGGTATGTGAGGAAATGGGTCTGAGGAAAAAGGATATATTGTACCGTGTTTCCCAGAAAATAAGATAGGGTCTTATATTAAGTTTTGCTCCAGAAGACACATTAAGGCTTATGTTCAGGGGATGTCATCCTGAAAAATCATGCTAGGGCTTATTTTCCCATTAGGTCTTGTTTTCAGAGAAACACGGTAGCATGCCAATTTTCTTTCTCGGAAAGTCCCAATTATGCAGAAACATGAAAATACTCATATTGTGGGCAGTGATTCCATTAATCTGTGTGTTCAGGATTGTGCTTTTAAAATCTATTCTTTGCTCATTTTTTGATTTGTGATATATTAGTAGTCTCTGAGCAACCTTTGAAAATTTTTGTATGCAATAGTTATCTATTTATCCACATCTTTTGTAAAAGTTGTTTTTATCGATTTTGAAGCTATGTTGACAGCAGCAGATGTGTTTGTGATATTGCATTGTTTTTATCTATTGTTCCATTAAGATACCTGTTATCCTTCGTTTTACCTTGTGAATTTTCCTCACTGAATTCTATTTTGCCTGTTATTAAAATTGCCGCCTGGCTTCCTTTTATGTTTGTCAAATACATCCTTTTTTATTCACTTACTTTCAAACTTTTTACATTCATTTGCTTTGAATTTGTATCTTGTAGACAAAATATTTCTGGTTTTTAATGGTTTTTTTGTATCAAATCTGAAGATCTCTGTCTTTTAACTAGTAAATACTGTTATATTAGGACCTATTCTGCCACTTTATTTTATACTTTCTATTCCTGTATTTCTTTTTTGTTTCTTTTTTCTTTTTTCCTATCCTGTATGAAAAGATCATGGACTTCTGTTTGAAAGTTTTTTCTTTTTGTTTTAATCCTACTCTTAGTTTTCTGAGAATACCTCTAATTTATTAAAATGCATACATAAGTTTATTTTTCTCTATAAATTTCTGAAATCTATCGATATCTTTATATTTTGCACAAAAAAGACAATGCTCCCTTTTTAGTTTTCTCTATCTCCTACCTTCCCCATCACTTAATTCTGCTACACTGGTGTTTGTTTTGGCATATTTTGGGTATGCCTTTTTAGGTAATGATAGAATGTTCGGAGTTATTTATTCTATACTACTTCCAATATATGTTTTGATGGTTTACTGTTGGAAATCTGTTTCTCAGAGTGTCTTAAAGAGTCTTTGTGTGATAAAACTTCTGAGACATTTATATCTGAGGATATCTTCATTTTAACATCTTATGACATGCATTAACTAATATAAGTTCTACACATTACCGTACCTTTGGTAATATTACCTCATTATTTTTCCCTTATTGTGTTACTCTTGAGAACCTAATGTCAATCTGATTACTCTTTTTTCATAGAAAGACACAGGGTGTTTCTCCGTGTTTTTAGATTTTGCACTTCTTTCGTGTTTCCCCGAAAATAAGACCTAGCCCATCAATTCTAATGTGTCTTTTGGAGCAAAAGACCTGGTCTTATTTTACTATAAGATTGAGTATAATATAATATAATATAATATAATATAATATAATATAATATAATATAATATAATATATCATATAAGTATAATATAATATAATACTGGGTCTTATTTTAATTTTTGATCCAAAAGATGCATTAGAGCTGATTGTTTGGCTAGGTATTATTTTTGGGGAAACACGGTTATTTCTTTTATGTGTGCTTAGTATTTTCATTCTAAAATATTTCATTGTCCTCTAATACTTGGAAATTTGCAGTCAGACATTTTAAATATTTTCATTTTTTTATATTTTCTCTTTTTTTCAGGACTCCTATATATGGATAGTAAGATTTCTGCTATTAAAGTCTTTATATCTTAATTTTTGTTTATAAAGAGCAGAATTAGTTTACACAATAAGTAATTGTTCTTCATAGGTCAGAAAACCATAATTTCAGCAAATCAGTATTAAGCATTTATTATTACATGGATTTTTCTAAGAGTTTTACTATTAAACATGTAGATATTTTTCACTTTCATTTTTGTAGAGGGAGATACTAAAACCCAGAGACATTCCATAATTTGCTCATAAACCTAACAAAAAGTGGAACTGAATATGAAACCTGAGTCATCTGATTCTAAATCTTGCGTTGTTTTCATCCATGATATTGTCTAAAACTAGAAATCAAAAGGCAAAACATTATCAATAAATACCTATCGTATCAATGATTTTAAGGATTATACGAAAAATTAGTAAGAAAAAAATAAGATGCTCAGGTCATTAGATAAACTCAAAAGTCATGTGCAAACCCATCTTATCAAACCCTTCATTCAGAATATGTCACTCTAGTTTTTATGTATGAATGCATAAAATACAGTAACCGTAGGAGCAATGTTTTGAATATAGTATTAAATGAAACAAAACATGTCTTTTTAATAATGGGAGAGTTTTTTGTTGTTTTACTTTTTTCATTAGAAATCCCATTACACTATATTTAATTAATTCTGACAGAAGTCAATTTAAGCATGGTTTTACAAGTGAGAAAACCAATGTAGCAAAAAGACAAACAATGTAAACAGTCGTATCAAGATCCTTGTTTTCATAGAAGCAGCAGGAGAGTACATTAATTGCAACATATAAAGAATCCGGTCTTTCTGAATTTTCTAGATGTACAAACTAAACATGCCATAAGTCAATGTCATGCTGAGCAAAATTTTCATATTCTTTAGCCAGTACTACCAATGATAGATTAAACAATTCTCAGAAAGTAAGAGTTAGAAGTTATGTGAATTAGAAAGTCAAATAATGTGAAAGTTTCAGCTGAGTGGTAATGGTTTCTCACTCTAAAGAAAAACAGTAGATGAAATGGAGAGAAAGAGTTAGATTTTCTACACTAGAATCTCAGAATTTCAACGTCGCAGAGGACTTTGGGAACTTTTAATACAATACCCTAATATTGAGAAGAAGTAATTGAGACCCAGGAAAACTAAGTGACTAAATCAAAAGTAACAGAGCACACTGGTCCCTTAGTAGCTTATTGGTTATGATGAGCGTTTTCTTCAGTGGTGGACAAAATGTGTAGTAAAACTCTTTGGAGTCTGGTAAACTTGGGCTTGAAACCTGACAAGGCTACATACTGGTCACGTTCCTTGGAAAAGTTATTTAACAGGCATCTTTCCATAAACTGGGGGTAACGGTACCTAATGTGGTAGGTTTAATGTAAATAGAATGGATGTAATTTTGTAAAGCATAGGTTTTGAAGCCATGTAGCTATTAGAAATTATTATTAATTTATTAAAAGGAATGATTTTTCTTACAAACATTAATAATGATGTACTATACATTCATTATACTTGAGTTTTATCAAACTAGATCAATAAGTTCTTTTTTTTCCTGTTGTTATTTAGAATGAATTTTGATATGGGATTGTTTGGATCTAATATTACTTTCATTATTGATCACATTTTTCTGTTGAGAGCTTTGTATCAAATTGCATCCATGGTATGCTAATGCATATAACTTTTGAAAAGGAAAAAGAGAGAAAACTGGATATTTGCTCACTAGGAAACTTTTTATACATAATTTCAAATCTAAGAATAGAATCAGGGCCTTATGTGCCATTGTATTTGTGCGAGGAAATGATGCCACCATTTTGGCAGACTCAGAATAGATGATTTGGCTGGGAAATAAACTATAAAGTAAGAAAAAATATGATTCTCAAATGCCAAAATATAATTGTATTGTTGGAAAAAGTATGTCAAAGAGTTTTGAGCTCAAGATGGCCATTATAGAGCCCAGTGATGATATTGAATTTTAAAAATATTCATGATAATTATGACCAAAGCTGAAAATATCTGTAAAAACAGATGGAATAATGGAAATGGCAAATATATATTAAATGGACAGATTATATAATGTAATGTTGCTTAAAGTGGCAGAAGGAACTATAAAATTATATGGGTTTTTGTTCTTGTTTTGTTGTTTAAATCTTTTGCTTTTCTTGATTAAAAAAAGACAGTATTAATGTACCACAATTGTTTTTTAAAGATGATTATTTTATTTTATTTTATTTTATTTTATTTTTTTAATTGGGGACTGTTGAGGAACAGTGTGTTTCTCCAGGGCCCATCAGCTCCAAGTCGTTGTCCTTCAATCCGGTTGTGGAGGGCGCAGCCCAGCTACAAGTCCAGTCGCCGTTTTCAATCTTAGTTACAGGGGGCGCAGCCCACCATCCCATGTGGGAATTGAACCAGCAACCTTGTTGTTAAGAGCTCTCACTCTAACCAACTGAGCCATCCAACCACCCCCCTGGCAGCTCAGTGGCAGCTCATTGTCTTCAATCTAGCTGTGGAGGGCGCAGCTCACTGGCCCATGAGGAAATCGAACCGGCAACCCTGTTGTTAAGAGCTTGTGCTCTAACCAACTGAGCCATCCAGCCGCCCCACAATTTCTTTATCCCGTCATCTATCAATGGGCATTTCAGTTGTTTCCATATCTTGACTATTGTGAATAGCACTGTAGTAAACATAGGGGTGCATATATTTTTTCAAATTAGTGTTTTGGTTTTCTTTGGATAAATAGCCTGGAGTGGAATTGCTGGGTCATAAGGTAGTTCTATTTATAAGTTTTTTTTTAGGAGCCTCCATACTGTTTTCCATAATATCTGCACCAATTACTCTGCCATTTAAAACAAATAAATAAATAAAATGAAATTTTACCATTTCAACAACACAGATGGACCTAGAGAATATTATGCCAAGTGAAATAAGTCAGACTGAGAAAGACAAATACCATGTAATTCTCTCATTTTTGTTATTAAGAAAAAATCTGGTAGATAGAGATTATTACAAGATTTAAAAAAAGTTAATAAAACCATGGAATTAATGGGAGCCTTACAGACAGGCTTGCCCTGTCCTACAGCCATACCAAAAAACACATATAAAATTGTTTTGGACTTAAAAGATTGTTTTTATACTATACCTTTAAATCCTGATGACTGCCCTAGATTTGCTTTCAATGTTCCTTCTGTTAATTTACAAAAACCTTTTAAGAGATATCATTGGCTAGTGCTACCTCAAAAAATGGCTAATAGCCCTACATTATGTCAAAAATTTGTATCAGCTACAATAAAACCTACCTAAAGGACATTTTCAGATATTTACATCATCCACTACATGGATGACATAATTCTTGCCCACTCTTGTGAACCAAAGTTGCTTGCTGCTTTTGCTCATTTACAAAAAAGCTCCACAATTATGGGCTAGTTATAGCCCCCCAAAAAAATTCAACAAGTGCCTCCTTACTCTTATCTGGGATATTGTTTAATGCCTCAGGCCATTGTGCCTCAAAAAATACAAATCCGGCGAGATTGTTTAAAAACATTAAATGATTTCCAAAAGCTACTGGGAGACATTAGCTGGATTAGACCTCAGTTGCGGTTGACAACCGGTGAATTACAACCTTTGTTTAAAATATTACGTGGGAAAGCTGATCCTACTTCTCCCCGAGAGATAACACGGGGAAGAGGCTTTGCTTGTATTTCTCCAGGTCCGGAAAAAAAACCTTTGTGAATTCCTGGTCGGTGTTAAACCATACCATGAACAACAGCCCACAGAAGAAAAGACATCTATAGATACCAATCCACGCCCCTAGGGTGTGAAAAAGCTCACTTTCCACAGCTACAGAAGGACTTTCCACTTCAGACCCTGTTAAATGGATAAAGACTTTGGGTAGAGGTTTTGCTGGAGATATTGCTATTCTGTTTATTGTTCTGTTTATTTTACATAGTCCTCAGATGTGGACAAATAGCCCTCCGACAGGCTGTAAATAAAATAACTACACGTTCTGTGTTTCTCATACTTCAAAAACAAAAAAGGGGGAGATGTAGTCACACAACAGCCTAGCCGACTGTCCCCCCATGTCTTTCCTTAAGAAAAAAAGAGCCTGTAAGACTGTGCCTTTTTAGGAACTTTGCTTATCTCTATATTTTACACCTTATGTCTCTCTATCTGGTCCCCAAAAGATGGTTTGCAGCCAAAGACGGGTAAGATATCTCACGGGAGATACAACCTAAGCCAGGCAAAACCGAGTGGGGACCCCCAATGAGCTGCCTTAAAAGATCCAAAAAGGAGCCTTGCCTCCCCTTCCCCCTGCCTGGGAAAAGCCACTGCTGTCTCTGGCTTTCCTCAAAGGAGATCGGTAGCCAATGACGGGTAATGATCAGTAAGCGTTTTTACAACCTAAGACAGGAGTCGATCGCTTTGATGATTGATATCCAATGACGGGTAAGTAAAAATGTCTGTACTGACCACCTAAGCCAGACACGATCTTATAAAAAATAAAAAAGGGGACATGTAGGGAGCTGGAGCATTAAGGGTTAAAAAAATGTAACTTCAAGCAGAGTTTGGGAGGATCGCTAAGGAAAACTCCGATAAGCATAAAGAACAAACAGACACCTGCTGCCCTGGGAATGGGACAATATCAAAAGGTCTAAAGACAGTCAGGGTCAAACTTTGAGAAAACATAACTAATCTGTACTTGCTGCCTCAGCTGCTCTATGTAATCTTGTTTCTGTGTGTATAAAAGAAAGCTGGCTTCATGATGAAATTCAAAGTATGAGAGAAGCTAAACCCTTAAAATTTGATGCAGCTCAGGCTGCCTCTGAGTTTGTTGATGTTCTTAGGAGTGTTTTGCCCTCTATGCCTTATATTACCCATTCTGTTATAATATTTCTTACATTGGGCATCTGTGTCTGCTTGGTTCTGTGCCTACTCCCTATCCTCATCAGATGTTTCATCAGCAGGATGTTAGACTTACGAGCTGACATCCATCAGCTTGAGCTTAAGGCGAAGCCTTAAGTCTTTCTCCCCATGCATTTAGAGGCGGGTTAGTCAACGACGGGCAAATACTTGGGAGCCGCTTCAACACCTAAGACAGGGCTTGTATTAATAAAATATGAGTACCAATGACGGGTAAGTTGAGGCAGGCGTCCTGGGATGCCTAAGTCAGGCACCGTCACCTCGCCATCCTGGCTGGATGGACTTTGCTTTTATAAAATAAAAAAGGGGGAGATGTGGGGAGCCATGGTTTCTTGCAACCCTGAACCTTGCAGACTGGCTCGGTTTCTGCCCCCATAACATTGTCTCTGCCTTATCTGAAAAGCGCCTAACGGCTGCTGAGGAATGTGGTGAAAACGGCCAGTTCCCAGACACAGAAAACTAAGGGCTTTCTAGACAATTAGTAGATTCTGTCTCCTTGAAATATTTACTTTTGTGAGTTTCAGTGACCTTGTATCTTCTATGTCAAAGTAAGGTTGAAGCTGGAAAGATTTACTTTCACTGAGATAATGCATATCTTCTTCGTTTAACTGCACGTACTCAAATTGTATATATTGGTTAGAGATAATAAACTCAGGGCTTCAGCATGACTGAAGACCGGCCGCATTAGCATTTGTGTGTGTCTTTTATTTCATTCCCACTCCCCCATTCAGGTACTGATCGACTCGTGGCGGCTGGCCCGTCACAATCTATCTATCTATCTATCTATCTCTCTCTCTATCTATGAAATCCCAAGAAGAGCTCATGTTCCCTCTAAATTTTTTAAATCTTCAAAATATGTTTTTACAGAAAAATATTAAAAATTTAGGGACAAAGTAAAATCAGAAAATTAAAGCTTACCATGAATAGAAGTGAAGTTCTGTAATAAATTCTAGTGTTTTGTTCTTCCTTATAACATAGGACGTTATGCATTTTGTAGAAGAATTTGATTGGTTTTTTAAAAGAAAAAGGGAACTTTACTTTGAATAGACTAATAGCCAATTCAAACTTTAACGACCAATTTATCGGAACTTAAGCAATACAACCACAGGATGAATATATTTAGAATTACAGTAATACTAAATGAGAATATTACACTGGGGGTTATTCCCTAGTGCAGAGTTCATTGTTACTCATATTCGCCCCACATTTAGCTAACATACACTTGTGTTTGAAGAAGTTAAGTTTTATCATAGTTTAGTTCAAGCTGGGATTATCAATTTAAATTCCATTGTCCCATGCCCCTGGTACCTGGGAGAGTTTTATAAGTAAGGCCAAATTCTATTCTCCCACACACCTCCCGTTATCCCTGAGTTCAGCTAAATTCAATAGTGATTAGAGACGAGGTTGTGAACCTCTGGGTGGTTTGAAGTATTAAAGAGGATTAGAAAAATTTAGAGATGCCATGAATGTGAAGGCCAAATCTATAAATAGCCTTGAGCTCTCAGTAATAATATGGTTGCAGTTTTTATCAAGTTCATAGAGAACAAACTGGTATCATTTATTTGATTCTGTTCAGCTCCACTCCAACAGATTAGAACACTGTCTTATCTTTGCTAGAACAAGACTATATATCAAACGTGTATGAAAACAATAACACACAATTTGATGTAGATGAATAAACACATAGATAGGTAAATAGATAGGTATCAACATATTCCTATTAGCCCAAGAACATGTGCTTAATCTTTGGACCTTTGCCTGCTCCTGTTTCTTGGTCCCCAGTTATAAGGGGTGGTAACCTTTGGGAGAGCACAATGAGTAGAGAGTATCCTGAGTCTCAGGCTTGCAATGAAAATTCTAGGTAATTTATTCCACCCATTTCTATGAGAATAAAAGATATATTACCAATAACAAAACAAAGTTTTTCATTATAGAACGAAGGAAAAGAAATTGTAATCTAAGCACAACGAATAAGTATTACAGTTACCAATCGAGTTAACACGAGTTAACACTGATTCAATCACACACAGGCCATTTGCAACTGTGTTTTGAGCTCTTATGATCTATTTATGCTTCCAGATTCATATTGGCAGTGAAAATCAGAGGCAGCCCGGATTTTTGGGGCCCAGCTATTCTGTGGTTTTCTTAATAGCCACCTTCCTATAGTTTGAATAGTTTGAATCATTTCTCCCATGAAGCAGAACTTACTCCCTATTTCCATACTACTCTTTTGGTAGCCTCTGAACAGCATCTGTATAACCTCTAAGTTTATCACATGACCTAGTTTCTTGCTCTATGTTGACCTAGCTTGCTCTTACATGGTCATTAGGTCTATTCACAAATGCTCCAATTTCCCTCTCCTTCCAGGAGCATTGTAGGATTGCACTTCACCTTTGATTTTTAATTAATTGTTCTTGTCTAACTTTCCTTGGTCATGGAAATGTTGAGCAGAAATTTTGTGAGTTACTTCCTCAGGGAAGCTTTAAGAGCTAGAGATTTGCCACACTCAACTTTTTCTGCTTCAGAGATCGTGGAGGTACATGTTGATATGAAGCCTCGGTCAGCCTGGATCCTAGGGCAAATACAGAGCCCTTTTACAGATCTGCATCAGACATGAGCGTTAGGCCACTGAAAATGTGGAATTGTTTGTTACTGAAGCATAACTTAGCCTATCTTGACTGACTTTACACTTAGACTTTGACAATTTTATACTCACCTTGGCTATTTCACCAGCAAAAACTGGTGAATGATTCTGCAAGTTGATTTTCAAAAGACCATTTTTATATTTAATCTAGGACACTGCCTTAAATAATCACATGATGGAAACTTACTTTCTTTTTTGACTTTCTTTAAAATTCACATGCACATTGTAAAGTCCAGTTGTCTAATATAAATGATATCTGTATAATACTTATTTTTTGATAACACTAGTATAAATAGTGATTGAAGCAATTAAAGTCATTTAAAACAGCAAGTGTTCAGATAAAATGTGTAAAAGCATATAAAAATGGTCTCTGATTTATCCTGCTTTTGTCTTAAAACTATTGTGTGAGTTTAAACTGCATATTATATTACTTAAACACAGGGAAAAGGTATATTAGTCTGTTTTCCACTTCTTACGGGTTTAAGTTTTTCTCTTTAAATTGGTGTCTGAGCCTGGTTATAAAGCTGGACAATATATAGGTACAGCTGCTGCCACGGAAACTATAAAATCAGTACACGAGCTTGATTTTAATTATTTTAATATATTCTCTTTGTCTCATTTCAATTTTTTCATTTTAAAATAATTTTCTTTGTCTTTGCAATATCTCATTCAAGTTTAAGGGAGAGCTTCTTTTAAGTAAAGTTGTAAATTAGAGAAAGTTTGGCTTTTCCTGTCTCTGACTCATTTCTTTGTCCTTTTGCTTTATTCCTTATCAACACCTCTCCTTTCCACCATGGTTTTCATACATCATCTCCTAGGTCTAATGCCAGTAATTTACACCTTCTCTCAAATTGACTTCAATTTTCCTTTTCTCAGGAGTACATGCATTTCAAATGTGTCTATGATGGTAGGGCCCAAGTGTATCCTCCTAAAAAAATTTCAGACGTCAGATGGGAGAGGGCTTTTAAGGAAGAAGGAGTTCTCTCTGGCACCTCTAAAATAATACTCTGTGGTCGAGCCTTTTCAGCTAGCAGACGAGGGCAGCCTAGCTTTGAGGTTTATACAAAGCAATGAGGGAATCAAGTTATTTCTTCTTGCATAAATAGTTTGATTTGTATTTAGCTGTGTTTCAACTGACTTTCTAACCTTTTAGGAAACAGTGTTTTATATGTTTTGCACCGCATAGCATCTCTGTGTAAAATTTATAGTAATTCAAATAGTAACTCCCTCTGGTTTCACATGACTGAATATTTGATTAAAATTACAGAAACTGAACTACCAGGCAACTCCTAGCTCCACATGGAACATCTGCTGAAGTAAGCCTTTAGAAATCAGACAGAATTGAAATGTCATGCTCTAGGGGAAATCTACACAACAAAATTAAATGATGAGCATGAAGGAGAGAGCTCATAAGGTGTGGGCCACATGTAAGCCTATTATTAAGGGCTCAAATGTGGGGGTTCAGTAAAAGGACAGGGGGTTATGGATTTGTCTCTTTATTTGCATTCGCCTAATATAATGTAGTATTATCTAAGTCTGGATGCAGTAAAATTCCAGATAATATAAAGGCTTTAAAATAACTAATAAATGTATACTATAATTCAACTTTTAAATTTGTTTCAATGTTCAAATAGTAAATACATTCCAAAAAGTCAAAGAGTAAAAAATGATTATACTAAGAAAAACTTTGGCATATATATTTTCAGAATTCCAGAAAAAGCAAAATTATTTGACTTAACTTAAAGTTAAAGAACTTTAAAGAAGTATAGAGCTATTGAGAAATAGAAATATATGAAATATTCTTACTAAATTTTCAACAAATCTGTACAGATAAAACTGACAGTAACAATTAGGGTGAATAAGTATTTCCAAAGAGATGTGATACTATATTACTGAACCAACTAAGTTAGAATGCTTTTTTAAAAAAAAGTTTAAACAATTGGTATGTTAAACCTATTGGAACTATAAAATGAATAATTATTGGTATGTTTCTATTTTTATAGAAAAATTTACTGATATGTTGTACCAATACTAATAATTGTATTTACCAACATTGGTTATGGCTGAATACACAGTAATTAGACCATAGGCCAAATTAATAATTATCAATTTTATCTTCCTCTTTTATAGTTTAATGAGGTAATCACCATCAGTATAATAAAGTTTGTTAGGAATATTGTTGTTGCCCATTTTTCAAAATACCCATGGGTATTGTTTTAAATATTCACAGTTGTTAAAATCATAGATTTAACAATTATTTGATTTATATTTTATTACTGAAATATTTCTATTTTTGGCTTTGCCTATTTAATAGGAAATGCTGTACATAGAATCAGAACTCCAGTGCTTGGTACTTGCTACAGAGGACTAGGAAAGTAGAACTTGAACATGTAGGGTGTAGAATAGCAAAGAACTATGAAAGGGAAGAGGTATGAAGAATTATATTGTACCATTTGTTGAAATTCACATGGTTCATTAATTTTAGCAGGGATATGACATGAATAGAGATTTTGAAAAATTATAGAGATGTTAGCAATTCTTTGGTCAATAGAAATGTCTGCATAAATGGCTATATCAGACTTTATTTCACATATATGTTTGATAAAATACTTATATATATTCATGTAGAAGTTTACATGTTTAGCTCACAGGACTTCTCAGTGATTTGTGCAAGGATTAGAATTAACCAGTGGGAGAAGACAGGTACCTCTCCTGCTGCAGCTAGGAAACCAGGGTTTTGAGTGACTCGATGAAATTTAGTTACTTCTTTTAGTCCTTAAGGGTTAAGTGTTAGGACCTGGGTGTTATTTGCTAGGATGAACTTTCAGGTAACCTTTTAGAATACATTTTTGAATCTAGGTTAGGTACAAAAATAGCTTTCTTAGGAATTCTTCCTTCTTCAACTCCAATAAATTACCTGAATTTTATTTTTACCTATCAAGGACTAAATAGAATAAGTAAACAATAAATTCAAGTTCCACCAAAAAAAAAAAAAAAAAAGGGAAATGTAAACTTCAGCCTGTGCATATTGAAATAGAAGCAAAAATGTTGTATCAGAGTAGGTTGAAGTCTTTAAAGGGAAATGTGTACAGAATAAGAAATATAGAAAATTAAGTCTATCCATGTAAGATTGTTTAAAAATAAACCACAGCGAGTCAGTAGCAGAAAAATGTTGAGGCTGTAGCGTACTTGCAGCCCATGCAGTTGACTGTAGTCCTGTAGGATTCCAGTTGTGTGGAATTCAGAATCAAAGCTAGACTGGGGTTCACCTCTCCAATAGCTTATAGAATAAGGTAATGGAAAAGCATAATAAAATAACAAACTATGGTACATAAGTTTGTGTAAGGGCTTTTTACCGATGTTGAAAGATGAAACTTTCCAATAAAACATTTCCTTACAAAATAATTTGTATAGTTATTAGCAATTAGATGTAATAAGCAGTTATCATTAAAATATATCCCAAATTGGATCTATCAGTTTGAGTTAAACTGTAGTTCATTTAGAATTTAAAACTACATGTTGTAAAGTGTTACTCTTTATTTCTATACAACAGAAAACAGATAAAATCTGGAAGATTTTAAATACTTATTAAATTTTGACTTCGTTGATTTTGTAATGAAATTAATGAGCGTAGAAATTTGTATGGTGTTAGAAAAGGTTCTAAAATGAATTTTTGTAGACTTATCCTAAATCAGTGATTGTGCTTTAAAAAGCAGTTTTTAATAAATATAAACCAAACAAAATAAAACATCAAGGTTGACAACTTTGTCATTTACCTAAGCTATTTACCAGTACTAGACTTATATTTTGAATGTGATGATATTGCTATTTGCTTTAGTGCAAAAATTACCATTAACTTTGTAAGGAAGAAAAATCAATTCTAATATTGTATTCCTACACGAAATTTTATATGTTTGTAATCATGTGTTTTTTTCCCCCTCAAATCGGGATTTTTAGAGAATACACAACTCAATCTAAATCACTGAATTAGTTACCATATTTGAAAGATGGTGCAATTATTCCCTTGTCATTTGTAAAATTATTATCCAAATGCACACCTAGCTAAATTTTATTTGGAATTAATAAAGGCATAACTTTTATAAGCTGATGGGAACCGTGTCCTTTTAGATAATGCCTGATGATGCAGTACACATGGTGTGCATTTTATACACAGACATGAGGCATAAAGCAACACTTTATTGCATAGACTTATTTATGCAATAAGTCTAGAGAATTATGTAGTTGAATCAATTCACATCGCATGTAGCAATGTGAATTGATTCAACTATGTAATTCATTGCTTTTATTTACATGACTAAAGTCAACAAGGATATCATATTGATGGTACCAAAGACACTTAAATATTTGATTTGGATGTACATATTTACACACTTACACACAGCAAAAACAAAATCTTGCTTCCTTTATTTTCTGTCTTTACCTTAATTAGTGCTCCATATGTCCATATGAAGCCTGTACTTCTGATTCTTTGTGTTATAATGTGGAGAACTAGATGTTTTATTTATGAAATAAATCACTAGTGATTTTGGTGTTGTCAGTGTGTGTTAAATCTCTTTTTAAAATGGGGCCATCTGGGTTTCTTGGTATTTTTGTCAAAATGGACTTTTCTCTTGTTTTTTATCCCTTGGCTTTAGTTTTCTTTTTACTTTGGTCTATTTTTTCCTTTTTTTTTTTTTTTTTTCCACATTTACTTTGGGTTGCTTCCTTTTTTTATTCTCTGAAATGGTAAAAGCTCAGAGGGGCTTGTGCCTTTTCCAAACATGTAGTTTTCTCTTCTTTGTTTGCCAACTCTCCATTTTCATGGATATATCAACTTTATACTTTCTTACAAACCATTTTGGATAATTTTTCTCCTCTGAGACTGTCATTTGTTATTTATTTCTGCCTAACAAATTTTCCCTAAAATTAACATCTTAAAACAATAGTGAAATGTATTTTCCTACATCATTTCTGTTGATTAGGAATTTGGGAACTGTTTAGCTGGGTCTGACTGGGAATCTCATGAGCTCCAGGCAAGATGTCAGCAAAGGATTGACTGAGATTAAAGGATCAACCTTTGTTAAAGAGAACAGAACCAGCAGAATACAAAGGAGATTTATTATGAGGAATTGTCTCAAGTGATTATGGAGGCGGAGAAGCCCCAGGATATGCTGTCTGCAAACTGGAGACTCAAGAAAACCAGGGGTATAATTCAGTCCCAGTCTAAATGCCTGAGAATCAGGGGCTGCAGATGATGTAAATCCTAGTCCAAGGGCAGGAGAAGATGAGATGAGATGTCTCAGTTTAAGTAATGAGGCAGAAAAAAAGGGAGTAAATTCCTCCTTCTGCTACCTTTTTGTTCTCAACAGATTAGAAGATGTCCACCCTCATGGGGAGGGCTTTTTAATTTAGTGAGTCCTCCAATTCAAATGCTGATCTCATCCAGAAACTCCCGCATAGACACACCGAGAAATAATGTTTAACCAGATAGCAGGGAATGCCCTGATCCAGTCAAATTGACACATAACATTAATTATCACAACTTCTAAGGTAGCTCACTGATGTTCTTGGCAAATTAGTTCTGGTTCTTGTCAGGAGGCTTCAGCTCCTTGCAATATGTTCCTCTTCAGAGGTCTGAGTTCCTCATGATATGACAGCTCATTTCTTCCAGGTAGGTGGAGAGAGAGAGAGAGAGAGAGAGAGAGAGAGAGAGAGAGAGAGAGAGAATCTTTATGACTTAGCTTCAGGCATCATACTTTATTTGTTACACAGGTCATTCCTACTCAGTATAGTAGGAGACCACACAAGGTACAACTACCAAGAAGCAAGAATTAAGAGCCATCTTGTGGGCTAGTTCCCACAAATACATACACGATATGATTTTTTTCTCATCTAATTTCTGATCGCGTGAAATTTCTCAGGGATAACTTTTATTCAACACTCACCTTCCCTGTACATATCATTCTAAATATTTGCTCCCTAGAAAAACAAATCCATATTTGCATTTTATAATCTTGCAATTCCAAAGTCACAAGTAATTTGGCTTATTCAGTGGGTAGCACTTTTATAAACAATGCAATAAAAAAAAAGGTTGCATTCAGTCACCTTTTAATACAATTTTTGTTACCCTTTCCTGTCAGCATCATTATGGACTAGTCTAACAGTATCATCATGTTCCAGTTTTTTTTCCTCTAACTGCCCAACTTTTCCCTACTTGGTCACTAGGTTGTCTATTATTTTATTATTATTATTATTATTATTATTATTATTATTATCATTACCATAGTGTACTCTGGAAGCAGTTTTTTAAACAAAAAATAACCCAGGTTCAACTTGTTTTTTCTCGGCTTAGGACATTGAACCAGCTATTATTTAAGGACTTCCAGTTCCTTTTATTAAAGGCCAAAATATGGGAGCCCGAAGAACACAGTCAGTTGCTTCAAAAGAATCCTGGAGGTAGGCAAGTTGTTCTGTTGATGTTTATGGATTCTGTTTTTTGAAATTTTAGATTCTGTGATTATGTCAGAAAACTATTTATAATCATCTTTCCACTTAAATAATAGTTTCTTACTGAACATGGACTCTAGAAAGAATGTGTATGGATTTGATTTCACATGCAAGAAGTGGAAAGATATGAGGCAAGAAACTAAGAGAATAAAAATTAGATGACTTGTACAAATCTGAGAGATAAGGAACTAAGAAGAGGACTAGTTGATAATTGTCTCATCTGAAACTTAAAATGTTTTTATATGAAAGCAATGTAATTGTGTGTATTGGGTAAGCGGAGTTCAGAACTCCATGCTTTTCTTTTGAAGTTACATATTTTGGAGCATTCCTCCATTTTCTGTCAAGACAGCCATCATAAGTTTCATGGATAGTCTCTTGGTCCTTTCCCTCAAATTGTGAGGCTTACTGCTGGGGAGCTGTAGCTCTGAAGTCAGCTCTGAACTGATTCCATCGTGTGGAGCTGGGTGACCTTAAGCAAGATATTTAAATTCTTTAAATTTCAGGTTCTTCATCTGTGAATAGGGATAATAATAACAGCTGCATGGTATTTTAAATATAAATGCAAGATAAAACGTATTCAATTAACAATGAAAGAATGAATAAATGATAATGTGTTATATTTTGTGTGTATTCTATGATGAAAGAATTAGCAGTGTCTGTGACCTAATATATACTGGTTTAATGCTAGCTTATTATTAATCCAATGTGACTTTTTTTATTTCAAGAAACTTTTTGATAGTACTTTTTACCTTCCAATAATCTAAAGCTTTACATTTTGGACATGAGGAATACTGCTGAAATATTCATTAATATAACTAAATAAAATGACTTTGCTTGAGAAAGCAGTGTGTTAAACTGGAAAGAGAACTTATTTTGGAGCATATTTGCAAACTCTGTGACTTTGGTTAAATTATTAATTCTTTCTAAGACTTGGTTTGCTGAAAAAAAAGTTTGATAGAAGAAAACAGGATAAGAATATCTATCCTTAGTGTTGTAGTGTGGATTAAATGAGTAGCTCTTATTGTGTAGTAACAATAATTGTTAGTTTTGAAAGAATAACCACCTCTCTATGTATCAATATAATCACCTCTTTACTATAACAAACCTACCAGAAAATATAACCCCTCTCCTCCAACCCCAAATGCTGAGGCATCTGTGCCATGTTTGTTTGTGGCAATTGTTCTGTTCAGTGACATTTGCTTTGAAGAGAGATTGACTCTATCTTGGTTTGTACTTTACCAGTTTCTTTTAAATAAGAAAACTAATTTACATATCTCACACATCAGGTTTCATTAATGCTTATCTATAAGACAAGTAATGTGTTATTACAGTTTAGGAAATACGCGATTCAAATGATTATAGTACAAATATAGAGAGGGATCATATTCTATAAAGATGATTGAAGATGTTGTTTAAGCACTGCTAATATTTATTGCCATTCATCATTTTGGTAAGGGCCCATATAAAGGCCATGTTCAGAATAGCCCAAAGTAACAATTTTATGCCTTGAAAGGGGACCTAGTAAGACCGCCTCAATTTACACTCAAGGAAACAGGACCAGGAGTTTTTGTTGTGTCTGCAGTCCCATGGTGAATTTTGTAGAACAATTTATTTTCAGACTTGTGAGTTTGTTTTGCTTTGCTATATTATCCATATATTGATTAGATTCAAGCCCTGTCTCATGAACAGGTTTCTGCTGAGGGGAAAATGCTAGGAAAAAAACAAGGGAAGACAATGTCAATAAAATGCATGTCTTATAAAAACCACTTCTGTTTCCTGTTTTCAGCACATGTTTAACTTGATCGGTTATTTCAAAGGTTACCTTCTATTAATGTGAAGACTAAAAGAGAAAAAAAGAAAAAGAATGGCTTATATATTCTTAAAACACTAATTGTCAATGGGGTGTGATATAAGACTGAATTAATCTTGGAAGGTACCGACTACAGAACACCTATACATAAGAACAGCTTCTGCAATTTTACTACAGGGAATATTTCCCAAGCATTGGATTCTTACAGTCCTTATGTTTTGACCTCAAGCTGATGATTAGCTAATCTAGGAAAACTAATTTTTTTGTGGAATAATTTTGCAGTTAGGAGCATAATGGGTTCTATACCTTCCCCTAAGCATTAAATACTGCTCACTGAGAGATACAGAATGTCAGGCCAGGTACACCACTGGTTTTTCTAAGTTTAATAGTTCTTTTATTTTTATGGTAATTATCCTCTGTTGGCCATTAGCATAAATGTTGTACACATGAGTGTTCAAACCAGCTATAGGGTTACATTAGCTTAACTGTCCTTCTTGCTGAAGGAGGTAAAAGAAAAGGTGAAATGAGAACTATATGAATATAATAGTTTACAGAACTCCATGACCTATATTGAAGGACCTAAAATTTTATCAGAACCACTTTCTGATAAAAATAAAAGTCAATAAAAATTTCTATAGAAAATTTTTTAAGAAGTAGAAAACTGATTAAAAAGTGACTGTAGAAATAGAGGGAAATATTACTTAGAAGAAAATTTGTGACAGATATATGTTTAATTAAGAGACCAAAAAAAACGGATTTTAAACAATTCTGAGATCACAGTAAGATAAGATAATGACAGTTTATTAACAAAACATGGAAAAAAGAGAGCTCAAAAGTTCTAATGGTAACATTACTTAAAACAAGTGCTTAAAAGGCCTACACATAATCTCTAACAATTATTACAGTTGGCTCTTGAATAGCATCGGTTTGAACTGCGCGGGTCCACTTATACCAGATTTTTTTTTTCAATAAATATACACTTGGCCCTCTGTATTCCTGGGTTTCACATATGCGGATTCAACCAACTGGATGGAAAGCAGTATTTTTGAGGACCAACTGTATGCATTGTTCCACACCATTTTGTAGAAGGGACTTGGAAATCACATATTTTGATATATGTAGGTGTCCTGGAATCAATCTCTCATGGTTACCAAGGGATAACTTAGTTTATGTTTATGGAGAGTCAAAAGTTATGGGTGGATTTTTGACTGACCAGGGGCAGCAGGGGGGAGTGGGGGTGTTGGCACCTCTAACTACTGCATTGTTCAACTGTCAACTGTACTGTTGAATAAATACATTAACAGCTAAACCCTTCTACTTAAGATGAACTTCAAATTCTCCACTGTTGGAAAGTCTTAAAAGGAATAATGCCTAAATTTATTGAATTTCTATAA
Source organism: Rhinolophus sinicus (assembly GCF_036562045.2). NCBI lineage: Eukaryota > Metazoa > Chordata > Mammalia > Chiroptera > Rhinolophidae > Rhinolophus > Rhinolophus sinicus. Next base: position 113,896,728 of record NC_133755.1, read on the forward strand.
TGTATATTCAAATACACTAAATACATCACATGTGTTATCTTTACAATTGTGTGAGGTAAGATTTATTACTCCATTTAACATATGCACAAACTTAGGCTCAGATATTGGTAAATGCCTTGCCCCAAGTCACATAGATAACAAATGGCAAAGCCAGAATTTAACTCCAAAGCCTGAGCTCTAAATCTTCCTGCTACATGTATCTCTATATTCAAGATGAAAGAAAAGACAGGAGTTAAATTTAAACTCAAAGCTCACAGGCTTTGAGTTTAAATTCATTTGCTAGTGCAAAAGACATTTAGTGAGCATGTCTTTTGTTCCAGATAATATGTAAGACACTGAGAATACAGAACAGACAGTTTATGATTTTGAGAGGTCGCAGAGCCAGGTTTAGATAGATGATTACATTTTCAAGTAAATGAATTATGACTTTAAAAAAAGAAAAAAAAGCCCAAGGTGTCTTGGAAGCACAGAGTAGGGCCATCTGTCCCTGAGCAGGAAGTCTTTTGGGGTATGATTCTCAAGTTCAATCTTATACAGTAAATAAGAGTGAGCTCAGTGAAGTTAGTGGCAGGTTGTAGGAGGAGGGGAGAGTATCAGTAAGGCCTGGGGCTGTAAAGGAACAGGGAGGAAGTCCAGCTATGCATGTGGGGAGGTGATACCCAGAAGGGGACTTGTTTATTGTACTAAGAACTTTTTTTTCTTTTCCTGGGGCAATGGTAAATGTTTGGAGGATTTTAGGCTGGGAGAATAATAACCTTTTTTTTTTTTTTAAAGAATGTTTTGTCTGTCTATAGTGCTATAAACAGACTTCAGGGTAGAAATAAGACATTGGTGCAACATTGTAGTCAGGACAGCATGATGATGACATAGACTTCTGATCTCTGAAGCACGGTTATAAATCCCTGGGGTGCACAAAATCAACTAATTGGGCCAGGAAGAGAAACATTAGAACATCTATCAATTTTTATTTTACTTTAACCACTTTATACCTCTAGTTTTGTGTATTTTTATAACATGCAAATATATACACATAAACTATTTTGCAGTCAAAATGTTCGGAGAACACTGTTTTAAAAGAATGGAGGAATATAGACTCAATTTTTATAAGATTTGGGTAAACGCAGGTAAGGTGATGGGTGTAGAGGTGAGATAGATGAGCCAGAACTAATTGAACTAATTGAAACCATGTAAATGGATTGCATCAGCCAGGAAGTGTATGTGAGATGAGCAGAAATGAACACCTAGCCCAGAACAGAGAGGACACCAACACTGAGCGTGAGCACTGGACGAGCAGAGGAGAGAGACAGAGGGGCCAGAGTGAAGGAAAGAAAAGTGTCAGGGAGAGAGTGGTTTCACAGATACTAAAGGAGGTATTGGTGGTAAGGTGTTGATGGGAAATTTCGCTGACATTCCAAGTAGGATAAAAGCTGAAAAGTGTATTGTGTGTTCAGAACATATAGTGATTGGCAATCCTTTTGGGAAGCAACTTCAGTGATGTGGTGGGAATGAAAGTCAGATTTCCAAGGATGGAATGACAGGTGTGGAAGTTAGGATGGGGAGTGATGCCATAACTTTGTCTGGGAATAGGAGGTGAGAAAGAATAGCCAGAGGGGTAACACCAGGATAAAGATGGTGTTTTGTTTTCAACTAAAGTATGGAAGAAATTTACATGTTTAAATGATGCTGATGAAGAGTTAACCAACTATGGCAGAGTAGAGCATATAGGGATCTGTGACCTCTTTCCTATCTTTATAAATGTCTTATTTTCCCTTCTAAGCAATAGAAAAAAAAGGCAAAGTTTACCAAAATCCTAACCATCAGTGAACTGAACTTTTAGAGAAGAATGGAATTAATCTTTCAAGTCTCATTCATTCTAATAAGGCAGAATAAAAACAAACCAGAAATGCGCAAAGGTAAAGAGGTCAAAATAGAGCTGCATTAAACAAACAAACAAACAAACAAACAAACAAACAAAACTTCCTTGCCATGGAATTCTAAAGAGGCTCCTGATCTTTCTCCCCAAGGGTGGCATCTGCTTCCCATGCACTGAACTTACTCTAATGTATGGAATTGAAGATGCTGAATATTATCCTTATCCCTTAAATGGGATTGTTGGGGTAGGGGACAGTGGGTTGGGAATTTGACCTTGAAAAAAGCTGATAAAAGGAGAATAAGTGTGATTCCTCAGAAAGTTTCTCCTTTTGTCTATTTTGCTTATTTCCTAATTTATCTGATGACTTGATGACTTATTTCTACTTTTTGTTACACCATTTTATTCTGGGAGCTTTATTTAATAGAATTTCTAGAGTTTTCCTACTCATTCCTTAATAGTTCTCGTTGTCTCTTATGAATTCACCCCTAACTTCCTGTATTTGCTATGCCTCCATTTGTGTTTCTTTTATACAGCATTTGCAATACCTTATCATAACTCATCAGTTCATAGTTCTTTCTCTTCCACTCACCTGTGAACATTACATGAGAGGTGTGACAGTCATCTGTGCTATCCTAATGCCCAGCATATATATATATATCGTGGCAACTGTTCTAAGCTTAATACATATTTTGAAATGAATGAATGAATGAATGAATGAATGAATAACTTATCACAGGAGTACTTTTTCTGATTCTCTAAAACAAGTGTTTTTTTTGGGGGTAATCATTTTAATACATGTAATATAATTTAAGTCCCAAATATAACTGTAGTAACAGCTGGTATTTATTGAGCCAGGAAGTTTGTTAATCACTTTTAGGACATTACATTTTGAATTCTCACAATAAGCCTACAAATTAGTGATCAATAGCTCCATTTTATAGATGAGAAAACTAAAACTAGAGAGATTAAGTGAATTGCCCAAATTTCCCAACCAATAACTGACAGAGTTAGGACTTAGCAAGAGACACAAAAGATGTCATTATGGCAATTTTAATTTCCTGGACTCTGACATATTTTATATGGTTATATTTGCTAGTATCCTATCAATATGTCTATCTCAGTATTTATCCTGTTCATAATCTAAAGATCAATGATAGAATAAACTTTTGCAATACACTGAATATTATCTGGATGACCCAGCCAAAGTACATTTACATGAAACACATATAATATTATATGTCTATTATGCCTCAATTTTTTTTAAAAAAAGTACATCATAGAGTCTACCCAGGATCTGAAGGGGGAGATGTGCTTTCCTTGGACTTTCTTTTTTTTAAGTGAGAAAGTTGCAGTGTCACCATTACTAATACCATTGAAAAAGCTAATGTAAATTAGGTTATTTAGTGCTGATTTATGATTCATGACGATTGACCAGAAGCAAGGATTACACGCCACTACATTTACTCATAAAGCTATATTTTCATTTACAATTTCAATTATAATTTTTTGTTCATTTGTTCTGGCTTTATCCAAGAGATGATACACACACACACACACACACACACACACACACACACACACACACACACACACACACACACACACAGGGCTTCAGAGATATGTGACATTTGCCCAGATCTGTATTTCCTGTTAGTGACCAGATCTGGACTCTTTTTATGTTTGTATATACTGCTAATTGCCCTTCAACTGTAGAATCTCACTCACAGCTGGTTATTTTATTTTCCAAGAAAGAAGCTCTATGAAGTTTTCTTAAAAATGAAGAGAGAGATACTAATTCAGTGTTTATTAGCTTGAACCATGTAAAATTGCCAGTATTTGACAAGTTTTTACCTACAAAAATGGGCCTTTCATACTACTACATTCCAGGCACTTTTTAAATTCAAGCCTGACAATCAAATTGTGAGACAAGGCAGGTATACACATTTTTACTGAGTAGGAGAGTAAGACTAGAAGTTAAGTGATTTACACTGTGTCACAACTAGTAGGTGAGAGAGCTGGGATTTGGATCCAGGACTGCTAACACTGAGCCTGCTAATTCATACTTTGCCCTCTACAGTAATGAACTAGTACTTATTCTCTGCTCATAAACATGTTTATCTTTAGCTGCTATAGATTTTTAACGACATTTACTATTTCAAGGTCGATGTGGTACATTAATCTGTTACCCCTAAAAGTGTGTGACATATACAGAAAAAAAGGGGGTGAGATATGGTGTTGTTGAAATAGCAAGGGCTGGTTTACTAATTATTGAACATTTCCTGTAATTTTTTTTTATTCACATACGTCTATAATCCTGATTTCTCATTAGCGTGTTGTTTTCAATAAGACAGAGCATGCTTGCAAAAAAGTACAAATCATATAAAATAAAAGCAGAGATAAAATTGATTAGAGAGACCTCAACACAATATGATTTGTCTGTTAGTTCTCAATAAAATTAAGAAGAGGAAAATCCAATATGAATTTAGAAGGCAAGCATTTTTTTTTTTTTTTTTTGGTGTAAAACTCATTGACATTAAGCATTTATTGATTCTCCAGTTTTCTCTGTAGATATCATGTCATCTACAAATAATGATCTTATTTATTCCTTTTCAATCCTTATACATATTTTCTAATTTTAAACAATCCTACCAAACTATGATTTCCCCTCCCATGTGAAATAAGTAACTTTGTTTCTCATCTGCACATTTTTTTTATACATTTTATTATTTCAACCCCAAATTCTTATTCCACCAGTCATTTAAATCTCCTTTCAGGGTATTTATCCACATCCAGGTTTCTCTTGGCTTCATCTCCCTGAAGAATTCTTCCACCGACATTTCTGAGTCTTGCAGTCTGGTCTGGCTCCCTTTAACACTGCATATGTATGATATTCCCGTCATCGGGGCCTATCTAGAGGGCAAGATTTATAACACATAAAAAGGATGTTTGTAATCTAACCGTCATACAGTGATCACCATCACAGTGACGTCTCTGGTTGTAGCTTTGATTCTAATGAGCAGGGTACATTTTGTGCCTGTTGACCACAGAGCATCCCAACCATGCCAAAAAAGTCAGGGGAAAACAGCCAGATCAGTTCACTGAGACAAAATACAGTGGTGTGATTGTCACAGAAAGATTCTCTAGAAATTATTACTACAAGAGGCTCCTGAGAGAGCAGCAATGTTACTGTGAATTGCTATTTCATTTTAAATATTGATGAAGATCTGTGCCAGAAGGAGAAATACTGTGGGGAGAAATACTTGTTATTAAAGGAACAATAATAATTATTATTAAAATTAATAGTGCTCTCTTAATTTAGATTTCGCCTTGTGGCATATTATAGTTGCTAAATGTAGCAGCCTAGTTCAGGAAGTATGTAGTCCAAGATGATATAGATTTCTCATATTACTTACTAAATATTTACATTAATGTTTATCAGTGCAGATTAATTCAGCTCATCTGTGGCCATTCTTCTCCAATTACTGTCCCTTTCTAGAATGAACCCACTGAGCCAAATCCAGTTCTTCCTCTTAAGGTCATACCCATAGTCCTATTTATCTAAAATTATCAGAAAAAAACTAAAACAAAACTTTAAGCTTTCATTTATTCTTCTTCCTAGAATAGACTCTCAATCTGTCCAGGTAGTGAGCTTTTCTGGAACCAAAACAGTCCACTGTTGATGTAGCACCTTGTTCAGAATTATTTAACAATTAAAACACCATGACCACCTTTTAAAAAATAGAAACCTACTCATACCCCTAATCATTCACTCTCCATATATTCTCCTTCTCAACTTTCATTTTCTCCACAGCACTTGTCATTTCTTAACGTAGAGCTTAATTTACTTATTTTGCTAATTGTCCTTTATCCCCCAGGATTCTCTAGAAGGAGAGCAAATATATATGTGTGTATACACACACACACACACACACACACACACACACACACACATATAAAATTTGTTGCTATATCTATGTTTTGGACACATAGAAAATGCACAATAAATATTTGTTCAATAAATACACGAACTAACATGGAGGTCTATTTTTTTGCCTGTGAAGTTTTTATAATTATAGTATAGGTAGCTCTTATTAGCCAGATCTTTTTCATTTTTGCAAATTTCCAAACAGCAGGAGGCTATATTTCATTATTTTTAATAGGAAAATAGTAATGGATTCTAAGCCTATCTAAAGCTCCAACCATATACCACTGAAAGAATCTTAAATACTCATATAATAGTCCACAAGTGATTTCTGGATTAAAAAGCATTCAAAATACAAAATACCTACTTATTGAACAAGTAATCAAGTCATTGATCGGTATGTCTCTGAGCAACATACAGTGTCACTGTGAGTTCTCCTTTCACACTGCAGGAAGCAGGTACTCCAATGCAATTAAACAGTAAAACAACATGTTAAATGTAGAAAAGATGTTAACTAAATTGAAGCCTGTTGGTAGTGTCCCTGGGCATCTATCTGACAGAGCAAACACAGATCTATATCTGCATAAACCTCAAAGTATATGATAGAGAAGACAATAGTAATAATATATAACAGGTTTAAACAACTTTACCACAGTCACAATTCTGTCAGAACAGCAGAGATAGAACTGCAATATGATTGAAATTCTCTCAAGAGGAGAAGCACCCCATCCAGACGCCTGTGCTAATATGCACGTTTTCTTTAGGGACCTTTTAATTCTGATAGTGAATTTCTAGTGAAAGTTCTTTGCAAATCATTATGGTGAATGGATAGTGAGATTTTGAAAAGCAGAAACTAATTGTACACCTTTCAAAGGGTTTTTAAGAATTAAATGAGATATTTATTTTCTGTAAAGAACCTGACCTTATAGTTAGTTATTCATGTATGGTAATGAATATTATGTTTGAAAGAAGTAGAAAGATAGACGTAATTGTCATTAAATTCACTATAAATTAATGATATGCTTATTTTTCCTTGTAAACTTTCTTTCTTACATGTCATCTATTTCTTTCTGATTCAATAATCTTAACAATTTGCCCATTTGGGGAAAATGAAATAAGAAATCGGCCTCCCCAGACTGTCATATCAAAGTGTCTGTCATTCTCATCAAGCATGAGCAAGCGGCCTGCTGTCCGGCAGTTGTAGTGATGACCATCGTTCCTTGCAGCTAATCTTCATATGGCTCTTTTATCTTATTGATTTGTCTGGTGCCCAAAATAATTTTCCAAAAGTGTTACCCTGTTACACTGAAACTGGTTATATTGTTAGTACCTGGTTTTAAAAATTTGAGATGAATTGGTATTCTGTTTTGCTTATCTCAAATCCCTTTGCGTTATTTCAGATGCCTGGTCTACAACAGCTTTGTATATCGGTATTGCACTTATACAAATATATACCTACTTTGAAATTAAATAAATACTGCTTCTGTATCATAGATCAGAAATATGGTTAGCAAGCTGTCCCCAGTTTTATGGAGTCTGTTATTGCCACTGTAAAGCCACCTGTGTATCTAGCTTGGTTGATAATGACAAAAATAAGAGTAAAACATGGAAGTATCCTATGCTGCCTGATAACAGAATTTTATTTTTATTTTAGAAAATATTATTTACAAACAAGCTATACAAAGGAATTTTCTGGTTAATAGTGAAGTAGTTCCTCCCTCCCCCACTCCCCTTTGGATGGAAAAATCTTTGCAGCACTATGCACATACTTAATTTAGTAAGGGTTACCTCATTAGACTAAAAAAACAAAAAAACAAAAAAAAAAAGGGAAAAACCTGAAAAAGCAGACTAGTCTCAACCTCTGCATTGCCAATGACTTCTATTAAAAATAGCACTTAGTTACAATCAGACCAGTAATTAAAACTAGAATTTTTATTTGTAGTAACATCTCAATTTCATAAACATTGCTGTAATTTTTAGCTTCTGTTAATTTTTTTCATATTGCCTTGTGAAATTTTGAGCTCAAGAATATACATTTTCAAATTATAGGGTAAACAGTACTTGCTCAGTCCTGGAAAACAAAAGTTGGATACAATTTGGAAGAACAGAAGCAAGGTGACCAATAAAGTGCTAAAAAGTTAAAAAACAAAACAAAAACAGAAACCAAAAAAAACCACAAAAAAACAACTGAGCAAATTAGGGAAATATAAAATAGCAGTATGGAAAAACTAAATTAACTTCTGTAAAGATAGTTGACTAATTAAGGTATGTGTGGTTTAACTATACTTCATTAATTAATTCATTTATTTCACAAACATTTATTGAGTACTTCTAAAGTTTCATAGCTTTCCTTAGCACAAATAAATTTCCTTAGTAAGATAAGAAAAATTACACAGAAAAATTTAAAGGAAAAAAAAATCAAAGACTAAGATCAATGTATGCCATTATGCAAAAGAATAATGGACTATAAACTGGACAATTCTAATGGTTCCAAAGAGAGTAGGGAGAAAGATGGAAGATCATAGAAATTTCTTTTTATGTGAACAATCATGTGTCTTCAGCCTTATTGTAATAGATACAGTACAAAATATTGAGAATATATAGAAAAAGTCTAAGAATTGACATATCAATGTAAAACAATTGATAGTCCAGAATTAGAGCACTATCTCTCCATTTCTCTCTCTGAGCACGTATGCACACATGTGCACACACACACAAAAACACACACACAAACATACACAATGTACATTTTTTAGTTTTTTCTTGTTGTTCCTGAGCTAATTATATTTGTGACCCTAAGTTAAGGTATGTATGATATAATAAATGACTGTTTTAAAAAAGCAACATATTGGAAATAATAAAATAATCCAGGAACTGTATGGGAGTGAAACCATACATGTCAAAACTTATAGAATTCAATAAGTACAACTTTGAAAGAAAGTTGGAAATCTAAATATTTATGTTGGTAAAGCAAAAAGCTGATAAAAACATAAGAACATAGCAAGTGAAAAACATACTAAGGCCAAAACTGAGAAAGAAAGTAATGAAAAAAGTAAGAGCAGAGATCAATAAAATGGAAATAATGGATGCAAAAGGGATGTTCAACAAAGTTGATGATTTAAAAAAAAAATCTAATAGAGAAAAAAAACAGAACATCTGTCATTATTGATCAAGAGAGAAAAGAAGACATAATATTGTGAATGAAAAGAGGGCATAAATACAGATAAAGTAGATATCAGACACAAGATAATAAGTCAACAGCTATATGATAACAATTTTTGAGAACTTGGAAAAATTAAATAAATGTAGAATAATGCAGTTATGAGAACTGACTCATGATAAAATGGAAACATTAATTGTTCTTTTCCTGTTGTTAAAAAACTATACCTCAAAGTAACTACCAGGCCTAGATTATTTTACACATCATAACAAATATTTAAAAAAGAAACCTACACAATTTTCATTCAAATTTTCTAGACAATGGGAAAATCAGGAAAATCCTCTACTTCATTTTCTTTCTTTTTTTTCATTATTAGTTTCAGGTGTACAAAACAATATAGTGATTAGACATTTACATACCTCACCAAGTGATAACTCCAACAAGTCTACTATCTATTTGACATTGTACATAACGATTATAATATCATTGCCTATATTTCCTATGCTGTATTTTATGTCCTATGAATATATATATATATATATATATATATATATATATATATATATATATATACACACACACACACACACACACACACACACACACACACATATATAAAATTTGTTGCTATATCTATGTTTCGGACACATAGAAAATGCACAATAAATATTTGTTCAATAAATACATGAACTAACATGGAGGTCTATTTTTTTGCCTGTGAAGTTTTTATAATTATAGTATAGGTAGCTCTTATTAGCCAGATCTTTTTCATTTTTGCAAATTTCCAAACAGCAGGAGGCTATATTTCATTATTTTTAATAGGAAAATAGTAATGGATTCTAAGCCTATCTAAAGCTCCAACCATATACCACTGAAAGAATCTTAAATACTCATATAATAGTCCACAAGTGATTTCTGGATTAGAAAGCATTCAAAATACAAAATACCTACTTATTGAACAAGTAATCAAGTCATTGGTCGGTATGTCTCTGAGCAACATACAGTGTCACTGTGAGTTCTCCTTTCACACTGCAGGAAGCAGGTACTCCAATGCAATTAAACAGTAAAACAACATGTTAAATGTAGAAAAGATGTTAACTAAATTGAAGCCTGTTGGTAGTGTCCCTGGGCATCTATCTGACAGAGCAAACACAGATCTATATCAGCATAAACCTCAAAGTAAATGATAGAGAAGACAATAGTAATAATATATAACAGGTTTAAACAACTTTACCACAAGTCACAATTCCGTCAGAACAGCAGAGATAGAACTGCAATATGATTGAAATTCTCTCAAGAGGAGAAGCACCCCATTCAGATGCCTGTGCTAATATGCACGTTTTCTTTAGGGACCTTTTAATTCTGATAGTGAATTTCTAGTGAAAGTTCTTTGCAAATCATTATGGTGAATGGATAGTGAGATTTTGAAAAGCAGAAACTAATTGTACACCTTTCAAAGGGTTTTTAAGAATTAAATGAGATATTTATTTTCTGTAAAGAACCTGACCTTATAGTTAGTTATTCATGTATGGTAGTGAATATTATGTTTGAAAGAAGTAGAAAGATAGACATAATTGTCATTAAATTCACTATAAATTAATGATATGCTTATTTTTCCTTGTAAACTTTCTTTCTTACATGTCATCTATTTCTTTCTGATTCAATAATCTTAACAATTTGCCCATTTGGGGAAAATGAAATAAGAAATCGGCCTCCCCAGATTGTCATATCAAAGTGTCTGTCATTCTCATCAAGCATGAGCAAGCGGCCTGCTGTCCAGCAGTTGTAGTGATGACCATCGTTCCTTGCAGCTAATCTTCATATGGCTCTTTTATCTTATTGATTTGTCTGGTGCCCAAAATAATTTTCCAAAAGTGTTACCCTGTTACACTGAAACTGGTTATATTGTTAGTACCTGGTTTTAAAAATTTGAGATGAATTGGTATTCTGTTTTGCTTATCTCAAATCCCTTTGCGTTATTTCAGATGCCTGGTCTACAACAGCTTTGTATATCGGTATTGCACTTATACAAATATATACCTAATTTGAAATTAAATAAATACTGCTTCTGTATCATAGATCAGAAATATGGTTAGCAAGCTGTCCCCAGTTTTATGGAGTCTGTTATTGCCACTGTAAAGCCACCTGTGTATCTAGCTTGTTTGATAATGACAAAAATAAGAGTAAAACATGGAAGTATCCTATGCTGCCTGATAACAGAATTTTATTTTTATTTTAGAAAATATTATTTACAAACAAGCTATACAAAGGAATTTTCTGGTTAATAGTGAAGTAGTTCCTCCCTCCCCCCCTCCCCTTTGGATGGAAAAATCTTTGCAGCACTATGCACATACTTAATTTAGTAAGGGTTACCTCATTAGACTTAAAAAACAAAAAAAACAAAAAAAAAAAGGAAAAACCTGAAAAAGCAGACTAGTCTCAACCTCTGCATTGCCAATGACTTCTATTAAAAATAGCATTTAGTTACAATCAGACCAGTAATTAAAACTAGAAGTTTTATTTGTAGTAACATTTCAATTTCATAAACATTGCTGTAATTTTTAGCTTCTGTTAATTTTTTTCATATTGGCTTGTGAAATTTTGAGCTCAAGAATATACATTTTCAAATTATAGGGTAAACAGTACTTGCTCAGTCCTGGAAAACAAAAGTTGGATACAATTTGGAAGAACAGAAGCAAGGTGACCAATAAAGTGCTAAAAAGTTAAAAAACAAGACAAAAACAGAAACCAAAAAAAAAAACACAAAAAAACAACTGAGCAAATTAGGGAAATATAAAATAGCACTATGGAAAAACTAAATTAACTTCTGTAAAGATAGTTGACTAATTAATGTATGTGTGGTTTAACTATACTTCATTAATTAATTCATTTATTTCACAAACATTTATTGAGTACTTCTAAAGTTTCATAGCTTTCCTTAGCACAAATAAATTTCCTTAGTAAGATAAGAAAAATTACACAGAAAAATTTAAAGGAAAAAAAAATCAAAGACTAAGATCAATGTATGCCATTATGCAAAAGAATAATGGACTATAAACTGGACAATTCTAATGATTCCAAAGAGAGTAGGGAGAAACATGGAAGATCATAGAAATTTCTTTTTATGTGAACAATCATGTGTCTTCAGCCTTATTGTAATAGATACAGTACAAAATATTGAGAATATATAGAAAAAGTCTAAGAATTGACATATCAATGTAAAACAATTGATAGTCCAGAATTAGAGCACTATCTCTCCATTTCTCTCTCTGAGCACGTATGCACACACGTGCACACACACACAAACACACACACACAAACATACACAATGTACATTTTTTAGTTTTTTCTTGTTGTTCCTGAGCTAATTATATTTGTGACCCTAAGTTAAGGTATGTATGATATATATTCTCTGCTAAAATAAATGACTGTTTTAAAAAAGCAACATATTGGAAATAATAAAATAATCCAGGAACTGTATGGGAGTGAAACCATACATGTCAAAACTTATGGAATTCAATAAGTACAACTTTGAAAGAAAGTTGGAAATCTAAATATTTATGTTAGTAAAGCAAAAAGCTGATAAAAACATAAGAACATAGCAAGTGAAAAACATACTAAGGCCAAAACTGAGAAAGAAAGTAATGAAAAAAGTAAGAGCAGAGATCAATAAAATGGAAATAATGGATGCAAAAGGGATGTTCAACAAAGTTGATGATTTAAAAAAAAATCTAATAGAGAAAAAAAAAGAAAACATCTGTCATTATTGATCAAGAGAGAAAAGAAGACATAATATTGTGAATGAAAAGAGGGCATAAATACAGATAACGTAGATATCAGACACAAGATAATAAGTCAACAGCTATATGATAACAATTTTTGAGAACTTGGAAAAATTAAATAAATGTAGAATAATGCAGTTATGAGAACTGACTCATGATAAAATGGAAACATTAATTGTCCTTTTCCTGTTAAAGCAATTGAAGTTGTTGTTAAAAAACTATACCTCAAAGTAACTACCAGGCCTAGATTATTTTACACATCATAGCAAATATTTAAAAAAGAAACCTACACAATTTTCATTCAAATTTTCTAGACAATGGGAAAATCAGGAAAATCCTCTACTTCATTTTCTTTCTTTTTTTATTATTAGGTTCAGGTGTACAAAACAATATAGTGATTAGACATTTACATACCTCACCAAGTGATAACTCCAACAAGTCTACTATCCATTTGACATTGTACATAACAATTATAATATCATTGCCTATATTTCCTATGCTGTATTTTATGTCCTATGAATATATACATATATATATATATATATATATAATTATTGTTGAAATTCAATATTATTTTATATTAGTTTTAGGTATATAGCATAGTGGTTAGACATTTATATAATTTAAGAAGAGATCCCCCCAATAGGTGTAATACCCATCTGACACTATACTACATAGTTTTTATGATATTATTGACTATATTTCCCACACTGTATTTTGCATTCCTGTAACTATTTTGTAACTACTAATTTATACTTCCCTTATAATCCTTTCACCTTTCTCACCCATTCCCAATCCCCCTCCTATCTAGCAACCATCAGTTTGTTCTCTGTATCTATGAGTCTATTTCTATTTTTTTGTTCATTCTGTTCTTTAGATTCTACATATAAATGAGATCATATGATATTTGTCTGACTTATTGCACTTAACATAATAGTCTCTAGGTCTGTACATGTTGTTGCAAGTGGTAAGATTTCACTCTTTTTTACAGCAGAGTAATAATCCATTGTATGCATGTAGCACAATTTCTTTATTCAGTTGTCTATTGATGGGCATTTTGGTTGTTTTCATATCTTGGATATTGTGAATAGCATTGCAGTAAACATAGGGATATAAATATCTTTTTGAATTAGTGTTTTGGATTTCTTTGGATAAATACTCAGGAGTGGAATTGCTGGGTCATAAGGTAGTTCTATTTTGAATTTTTGAGGAACCTCCATACTGTTTTCCATAGTGGCTACAACAGTTTGCAATCCCACCAACAGTGCACGAGGGTTCCCTTTTCTCCACATCATCACCAACACTTGTTGTTTGTTGATTTATTGCTGATGGCCATTCTGACAGGTATGAGGTGATATCTCATTGTGGTGATACCAAAATGCCAATTTTCTCTGATGATTAGTGACATTGAACATCTTTGTATATATCTATTGGCTGTCTGTATGTCCTTTTTGGAGAAATATCTATTCAGTTCCTCAGCCTATTTGTTAATTAGGTTGTTTGATTTTTTGGTGTTGAATTGTATGATTTTTTAAAATAAATTTTGGATATTAACCCCTTATCAGATGTATCATTGGCACATATCTTCTCTATTTGGTAGGATGTCTTTTTGTTTTGTTGATGGTTTCCTTTGGTTTACAAAACCTTTCTAGTTTGATGTAGTCCCATTTGTTTATTTTTTTCTTTTGTTTCCCTTGCCTGAAGAGATAGCTCAGTAAAAATATTACTAAGGGTAATGTCTAAGAGTTTAATTCCTATGTTTTCTTCTAGGAGTTTGATGGTTTGGGGTTTTACATTTAAGTGTTTAATGTCAACAAACAAAAGTCCTGGACCAGGTGGCTTCTCAGGTGAATATTACCAAACAAAACAAAACAAAAAAATTAACACCTATGTTTCTCAAACTATTCAAAAAGAAAAAAAAATAGAAAAGGAGGCAAAGCTCCCATGCTCATTTTATAAGGCACCATTAGCCTAATTCCAAAACCAGACAAAGACATTACAAGAAAAGAAAACTATAGGCTGATACCTTAATGAACATAGATGCAAAAATCCTCAACAAAATATGAGCAAACCAAATTCAACCACACATTGAAAAGATCATACACCACAATCAAGTGGGATTCAGTCCTGGGATGCAAGGTTGGATCAATATTGGCAAATCAATTCATGCGATATACCACATAAACAAAATGAAGGATAAAAGTCATATAATCATATCAATAGATGCAGAAAAAACATTTGACAAAATCCAGCATCCATTTATGATAAAAACTCTTAGCGAAGTGGGAATAGAGGGAACATATCTCAACATAATAATGGCCATATGTGGCAAACCCACAGCTAATATCACACTCAAGGGGGATAGCCAAAAGCCTTTTCCTTAAGATCAGGAAAAGGGCAAGGAAGTCTACTTTCACCACTTTTATTCAACATAGTACTGGAATCCCTAACCGTAGTAATCAGACAAGAAAAAGAAAGAAAAGGCATCCAAATGGGAAAGGAAGAAGTAAAACTGTCATCATTTGCAGATGACATGATGTTGTATATAGAGAACCCTAAAGATGTTACCAAAAAAACTATTAGAGCTGATAAGTGAATTTAGTAAAGTAGCAGGATGCAAAATTAATATTCAGAAATCAGTTTCTTTTTTAAACACCAATAACTCAGAAAGAATTAAGAAAATCCCATTTACAATTGCATTAAAAAAAACCTTGTATAAATTTAACCAAGGAGGTAAAAGACTTGTACTCAGAAAATTATAAGGCACAGAAGAGAGAAATTAAAGAAAATACAAATAAATGGAAACACATACCATGGGTTGGAAGAATTAAAACAGTTAGAAAGTCCATACTACCGAAAGCAATCTATAGATTCAATACAATCCCTATCAAAATACCAAAGGCATTTTTCACAGAACTAGAACAAATAATCCTAAAATTTATATGGAACCATAAAAGACCCCAAATATACATGGCGACCCGGAGAAAGAAGAACAAAGCTGGAGGTACCATGCTACCTGATATCAAATTATGCTACTAGGTCATAGTAATCAAAACAACATGGTACAGACACGTAAAAAACAGACACATAGATCAATGGAACAAAATAGAGAGCTTAGAAATCAATCCATGTCTATATGATCATTTAATCTATGAGAAATGAAGCAAGAATTTACTTTGGGGTGAAGACAGTTTATTCAATAAATGGTGCTGGGAAAACTAGACAGATACATGCAAAAAAAAAAAAGAAACTGGATCACCTTCTTATACCATATAGAAGAATAAACTCTATCTCATTTTCTAACACATTTACAAAAATCAAAATTGTTAGGAGAAAAAAAGCACATACCCATTTTAATCATACAAAACAAATAAACAAACAAACAAAAAACACCAGACGGAAACCGAAATCTATTAGCAAATAAAATCCAATGTGTATAAAATTTATACACACCAGTCACATTAGTTCTAGTTTATGTCTAAGATAGTGGTTTAATTTTAGGAATCCTTACATGTAACTAACATGTTAACATATTTTTAAAAATAAATCATGTTATCAAATCAATAGATTCAGAAAAAAAGATTAATGAAATACACCAATTTACAAAAATAATTCTTAGGAAATTATGATTAGAAGATAATTTTGTTTGCCTGATAAATTGATTCTATTTTTTAAAAAAGCACATAATATTCTAATTGGGAAAAAGTGAAAAAAGTTCTTCTAAAAATATGGAATGATGCAATGAATTCCATAATCACTATTTACGTTCTGTATTGTAGTGAAATTTCTAGGCAAAACATTAAGAAAACAGTTTAGAAATATATGGTTGTGGAAGGAGAATGTATGGCTATACATGGCATTAATTTATATAGAAAAATCTCAAAAATTGTACAAATAATAGGTATTTTTTCAAAGCGCTGGCTATAATATTAATGTATTGGAAAAACCATATTCAATTTGTTATTATTTGATCATTTTTGGTGTATAAAAATTGAATTTTTCGTGGTCAACCTAACATACAGAGTCTGTTTATACCTAAATATTAAAAGCAAACAAAAAGATGACATGTCTTCTCTTTGACACGATTTACAGTAATCATAAAGAATATCACGAATCTAGAAATTTAGCTGACTGTGTGTAAGATTTCCACAAAGAAAATGCAAATTCTTAATATATAGCAAGAGATGCATAAATGAATGGGAATTTATATCATGATCTTAAGATGAATTAATACTGTAAAATTGTCAATTGTATCCAGTTGATCTATGAATTGGATTAGGATTTAATGCAATAACAATTGAGGGTTATGAAAAAAAATGGTAATGCGAATGCAATTACAGAGTTGTACAAGGAACTTTACAGGATGATTGTATAATTTCTATGGAGGAGTAAACATCTAAGAATGGCCAGGTTATTTCTGAGGAAGACTACAGGGAGCAGAGAATTATCTACCAAGTATCAGGGACTATGAAGTTATAGTGATTAAAATACTGTAGCATTAATTCAGAGATTCTTTTTTTAAAGTCCAGTGGAATAGACTTGATCATATGAAATATACCTATGCATTTATGAAACTTTGGTATATGGTAGAAGTAACATTTTAGATCATGGGAGAAAAAGACTGATGGATACATGGAACAGAAAAAAAAAAGTTATATATTAAAAGGTGGAATTGGACTCCTACATCAAACTACATATAAAGATCAATTGTAGATAGAGTAAATATTTATGTGTCAAAATCAAAGCTTAAAAATAAATGTAAATACGTATGTCTTAGATATAGGGATAAGGAAAAAATTAAAACAAATCACAAAGAGCATATCTCTAAAAGAAAATACTGATACATTTAACAATGTTAAAAGTAAGAAAATTTGTTTATCAGGAGATGATATGGGTATATTCATAGATGATATAAACTAGAAAAATATATTGTTACATACAACAAACTATGTATTAGCATCAAGAATATCTAAAGAACTGCAAACAAATAAACAAAGCACAAACAACCTGATAAAAGAATAGGCAAAATACATTTAAAAAATGTCACAGGAGAGGAAATACACAGAGTCAAAAAATATACGAAGAGCTGTTCAACATCCTTAGTGATCAGCAAAATGCAAAGGAAGAGTACATCAAGATCAATTTTACACTAGTTTGATTGGCACAAAATTAAAAACCCGATTATATCAAGAGGATGTATATACATCCGTTTTGTTATATTTTGTTGTTGGGAGGTTTAAATTTTGCAATGAATTTTATAAATAGTATGGTATTATCTTCTAAAATTGAATACTCACATATCCTATGACACAAAAGAATATATAGGCATATATTCAAGAGAAAATCTGGCAAATATGCAATATGAAACATGCAAAAATATTCATAATTGCACATTTTACATAGTGAGAATGTGGAAATGATTCAGGTGCCCAGCAAAGGGAGAGAAGATGGGTGAGCTATTCACAGCGTTAGTATGGTGTCTTGACACAGTAGATGATTATAAAGCAGACAAAATAAATTACAGTGGCAAATAACCATATCACTGCATGATATCATATTTTATGAAAAGCACCCCCTCAAATAACAAAAAATATGATATCCTTTTATAAAACAAATTTTAAACAACTGAAATAAATAAAATAAAAAAATGCTTTTCAGGAACACCTATAATTAAAATATATGGGCATGAAATTAATAATGGGCATGAAACTCAGGGTGCTTATAATCCAGAAAGAGGGACACAGAAGTGTAAGATAAGATAACCAAATAATTAGATGTAGATTATTGTTAGTGTGCTCACTTTTAAGTGGTGGGTTTTCTAGTGTTTATTATATTCATCAAGATAAATACAAAATAAACAAGAAAAAGAAAAACATGTAATGGGGCCATCCATGTATCAATGATATTATACCACTATTGAGGATAATACAATTATGTGCACCTAAATACGAACATTTTTTAAATTAATGTAAGTAATTTTTTAGAGAGAAAAACTGAAGATTTCCAAGAGCACATCCCTACACTTTCACCCAATTGAATAGCTCTATGGGTAGTATTAGTCCAGGAAATTCAAATGTTGCTTGATTTTATAACTGTAAAAATCACTTATGATTAAGTGAAAAGTCTCTTATGAATGACACCTATTGTCAATTTTTGCACCATCTAATCTATGTACTGATTAATCCCTAGAAAACAATTACAGGTGTGATGAATGGCCATTACTGAGTAGAATTTCTTATCTTTATCAGTATGTTTTGCCTTTTTAGACAGCAAACAAGGTCAGTATAGAATGAACACTGGAACTAAAATAAAAATTACTTTTTAAGTCATCATTATGAAACTAGGTATATTGAGCCACTTTTATTGTATATCTGAAACTCTTTAACCACTTTAAACAACTTTTATTTAGAATTCCAAGTCTTTGCTCTGGATATGAAGATGCTTAATTGAATTGACCTAATGAGAGGCCCTTTTGAGAAACTGATAAGGTTGTTTGACCTCAGGACCTTGCACACTTTTCTGTTCAAAATTCTGAGATGATTCTGAGGAAAGGACGTATTTCCAGTAATTAATCTTCAGCTTGATGTGTTTTAATTTCTAAAGTCACTTGGGGACAGTTAAGGGGCATAACAATAAAATAAAATTTATATGTATTTATGTATTTCTATATAAAACAATTTGTTCTTTGGGGCGGAGGAAATGGGTGATTGAAATTTTTTGCCTTCCTTGTGCAGCAATCTCCCAGTTTCTTTTTAGTAATTAGAATCAACTCCTGTATCTGCCTATTAGTTTAGTGCCATGAAGAGCCCCAGATGATCAAGAGACAGTCTTGGCTTCCAATTTAATACAGCCATGATTGTTTCCCCTGGTGGAAGACTTCCTCACTTAAGTATTAGGTCATCCAAATCCAGTGGTTTCATGGTGAAGGAAAACCCTCAAGGGATTGTTAAGCACCGTGTGCCTAGCAATATAAGGGAGCTGTTAAGACTACCTCTAGACTTGAAAGGGTAAAAAGAGACAGAATTTATTAGAACCCAAGAGCTGTAGCTATGACTGTAGGAGAAGAATATCCCTTAGGAGCTGTGACCTTCGATAGCAGAATATAGCTGCATCTGACCTGTGTCCTACAAGGAGGAAGTTGCCTGCCTTCCCATCTCTTGCCATTGTCTCCTATTGGCTGAATCCAGCTACTAGGCCACTGATGATTGTCCATAATGTTAATTATGGAGTAGTTATGTTAGCACAGAGTAGAGTAGAAAAAAGTAGAGAGGGAATTTGGATGTCAAATGGAGACTACTCAATAGAGCCTGCCTCCTTCTTGGAAAGGCTAGTTTTCTGCTCATCATTTATGCACGTGTTCAAACTTTGGATTCTCAGCCAAAGACCCAGAAAAAGCAAGAAGTTCCCTTAACATCAGTATAAGATTAACTTCAAAATCCTGTCCCAGAATCTTCATAAGGTGATTGAAAGTGGAAATTCCCATTACCTTCAAAGGAAACCTGTAATCGTTTATGTGTCAACTTGACTTGATCACAGGATGTCCAGATATCTGGGGGAACATTATGTCTTCATGTTTCTGTGCGGGTGTTTCTAGAAGAGATTAGCGTTTTAATTGATAGATTTAGTGAAGCACAATGTCCTCCCCAATGTGAGTGGCATTCATCCAATCCCTTGAGGGCCTGAATAGACAGAAAAAAAAGGGTGGAAGAAGGGAGTATTCAGTCTTTTTTGCCTTACTGCTGAGCTAGAACATCAATCTCCTTCTGCCTTCAGTGCTCTGGCTTTCAAATCTTCAAACTAAAATCTACACCATCAGCTCTCTGGCTCTCAGGACATGGAACTATACTACTGCCCTTCCAGGTCTCTAGCTTGTAGACAGAAAATTGTGGGATTTTTCAGCCTCTATAATCATGTAAGCTAACACTTTATGATAAACCTGTTTATATATACCTGTACACACACACACACACACACACACACACACACACACACACACACACACACTCTGTTGGTTCTGTTTCTCTGGAGAACCCTGACTAATAAACTGTATCTCTTATTCACAGTAGGGATCTTTATGTCTTTATGTCTTCTAAACAGAATAGTGGCACAGACACCAACATCAGTGTAAGTAATGGAGAAGTTTTCCTCTAAATTTCCTTTCATTAAGTACACAATGAAAGACTGAACTTCCATTCTTTAGCATTTCTTGAACATAGTATAGGACAGCAACAGGTTGGTATGGCTGAACTTTTACACGTCGTTGCTCCAGAATGAGGCGTATGGGCTTAGGGGTGCCTCCTACCATCATCTGAACTTCAGCTTTGATCTTCTCTGAAAACATTCCAAAGGAAACATACTTCTCCCCAAAGCCTAGAAATATTTCGCAGATACAGTGGTATCTAAATTCATATTTAGAAAGGAAAAGTTTGTCTAAAAGGAGCATAATCTTCAAGTATATATTTCACCATATCAAAGATGCTTAATACTATTTTGCACTCCAGCTAATTCCTCTGATTCCACATCCTCTTAAACTTCACCAGGTCAAAATGTATTCTTCACTCTTTATTTGCATAAATAAATGGCCCTTGCCATGTGCTTTCTCAGAATAAAGAAAGACATCAATAGTGTAGTCATGTCTGTATATCTTGGAAGGCAGAACATTACATACAGTCCTGAAACCATAGAATCCCTGCTCGTTACCATAAGGCCTGCAGTGTCTCCCACAGCAGGAATATACATACACTCCATTGGTGCTATAAAGGTGGAAGATGTAAGAGCCTTTGTGTGTTCCCACCAGCTCTCATATTCCTTGGCACATCGCATCAAATCTCAGAATGTATTTTTTCTTTCAGCCTAGTTCCCAGGATGAAGATGATGTATTGAGCAGAATACCAGCCAATGCAGAGCAGCAGTTGACATATAACATAAGCAAGAAATAAACCTTAGTTGCTCCAACCCTCTGCGACTGTTAGAGCAGCCTTACCTGACAAAAGCTCACACATGGCAGATGTTGCTAATTGTTCATGACCCTCTTTCCAATTGAGTCCAGACACAGACCTTTGGAGTAATTTGTAACATAACACTCCAGATATCCAGTACCTTAGATCATAGATGGTTCAAAATTTGAAACTTCTTGGTGATCCTGATATTATTGCCTGACATTACGCCAGACAGAATGTACAATATGAAAAGTTGACAAACAATGTTCTTGCTCTCTACGGCTTATAATCTTTACAGAAATATATATAGAAAAAGCACAAAATGATGGATTTCAAATGGTCTAATTTTGATGTTCATGATTTCCTCAAATCCGAGGTTAACATAAAATAATGTTTCAATTAGTGATCCTGAAGTAATGAATATAATATCACCTAGAATAGTGAGTGGACTGGGAGATGGTAGGTGCTTAATAAATGTTTATTGAACAAATAGGCAATAATTATTAAATTAGGAAAATTATGAATATATCCAGAATACTAACAAAACTTAAGTAGTATAAGACAATATGATTTTTAAAATATTGAAAAACTGAAAAGTGAAAATGTTTGCTATAGAGTCTATCTATAGAGACTTCTGTTAACCTAGAATTAAAAAGCTGAAATGAGAGGCAACAAACATTTATTTGGGATGAAAAAATTGCAATACAGATAGTGCAGATTCAGGCAGAAATCCACATAATGTTCCCACTACAGGGTGAGGGCAAAGGGTTTTTATGAGAAAAGGAATGGAATAATTACATGAATAGAGGAAAGGGATTTCTATTGACACTAACAAGCTAAGTTATTCTTTAGCTATACAGTAAGTCCTCACTTAATGTTGTTGATAGGTTCTGCAGCTTTAAGCCAGACAACATATAATAAAACCACTTTTACCATAGGCTAGTTGATATAAACGAGAGTTAAGTTCCTAGGGGTTCTCATTGATACTATAATAAAACTATGTTGAACAAAATGACATTATTTGAGGACCTGCTGTACATAACTGGCTATTGATTTTGTCTTCAGATAGAGTCCATAATCATCAGTCTTTGTGGTCAGGATGTCTGCTTTTCTGTTAGCTTTACAAATAGTTCTTTGGGAGCCAATGAGAGTTTGGCCCAGTCCAAAGGTTTGGTCTAGTTCAAACAGTCGAAGGGTTCAAGGAGCAAGATGTGCAAGGCAGTTCCTCCGGAATGGCTACTCTGTCTCCATTTTAAAATGGCTCCACCTTGATCAACTTTCACAAATGCAAATGACTATCAAAAATATTTAAATCAGTTTCCAGTTGGTGATTATTAATATCACAAGTTGCACTTATGAAGCACAAGGTAATAACATCTATTTATTAGTACGTAATTATCCACTAATTGTTTTATTGCAGCTTTATTGTTTTTATGATACTTTTAATAGTACAAATATCAACTGCTGTTAAATCTGGGGCCGTGTTCCTACATGTCATTTTAAATGCTACAAACTATGAAAATTCCAGAAAGAAAATAATGAAAAGTACCAGGGAACTCTGCAGTGGCAGCATGGGAGCAGAGAGGCCCAGCCAGTGCATAGCCACAGCAGAGGATGCTGAGACCAGGGCCTCATGTGCAGGTGTTACCCAGCTGGGCCATCTGCCCACTGTGACTGTGGCTTGGGCTGTGGTGTGGCTAGGCCTCCCCAATGCCGGTTGGGGCTTTGCAGGCAGAACAGAGGCTGGGCCCTGGCCCAGGGGCCCAGATTGGGTAGGAGGCCAAGGGGGCCAATTGCCCACAGGGGTGGATGCAGCAGCAGCAGTAGCTGTGACAAATACCCTAGAGGTAAAGACCTTCACTGAAAGGTCTTCTCTTCCACCTCTGATACATGATTTGATGCTTAAAAAAAGTGCCATAGTCAAAGTCAGAAATGGCAGATAGAAAGACATTAGAAAATAATTTACATCATAGAAACATTTTGAGAGAAAAATATAGAATGCAATGGCAAAAAAGAGAAATGCTTTAGTTTCAGTAAAATATATTCAAGTATTAAGCATAACTGATAAATTTCACCAAAAAACTAAAAGACAAAAAGAAAATACAAGGAATCCATTACACTAAATACTGGTTTTGCAAATTCAATGATATGACAATGTAATTTGACTATTACTTTCTTTTTGAATGTTACTGATCAAGTAAAAAATTCTCACATTCCAAAAAGTAGGAAGTTTGAGAAATGAAGATTATATGAATATTTCAAATGGAAAAAGAATGACTAGAATCTGATTACTTCATTCTATTTCAAAGGATTCTGTATTTTGTTTATATTTCAAGCTTTTTGGAGGTAGAAAAAGTATCCAAGAAGGCAGGTTTTTCACGTGTTTCAGGTAAACGTGAAGAAAGAGAAATACACATTAAGCAATAATATTAAATATTCAGAATTATAATCTGATTTTTAAAATCTTTAATTACTAGTGTTGCAGAAAAGAAACTATATGTGAGAAAAAATAATGCCATGTGGCAGTTAGTTGAATGTATGATTCAGTTTTTAGTGATGCATTGTCTGACAGTCTAACATCAATGAATTTGCCAAGCAACTTTATGAGCGTGATTACGGAAACCTTTCCTTTTGGAAGGAATTGTAGCAAAATTTGAAAGGTGGTGGTTTGCCACTTTTCTGAATAGAAAACAAGAGAAGTTAAACAAATTATAATGTAATTGAATTAGAGACATAAATCATTAGCTTTTTGATTACCTGGTGAACTGAGATGGAGATTATAGGACATGAAAACCGGAAAAGTTCTAATGCCTGTGTAAGCACATTGATACAGAACATGATATGGTTCCAAACTCCCTTTCTTGGCTCGTCCAAATCAGTGTGGATTGATAGACTGTGAGGTTTCTATCTGAAATATCTATAAGAACCAGGCAGATAAACTAATGTGTGAATCATGGTTGTGCGCACTGCCTGAAGGGATTTCATGCAAATTTTGTAAAAACACTGTTTGCTGGAGAAAACTTATGCATCAGCCATATGCAGCCTATGGGCAGCCAGTTCGCCACCTCTATCTTAATTTAAAACCTGACCTCTACAGGTACTACAGATATACCTGCAGCATAATAAAATATTGAAAAAAGCAATATTAGCTAATTGAAGTCCACGATCCACCCAAAATCATTTTTATAAACAAGATGGGATATCAGTGATACATGAAATAAACATGAAACTGAGTGATCCCATTCTTTTAGGCTACGTGATCAGATGATGAGAGCTGCAGTCCGACCAGCAAGAAGCTTTATAAAGACGGGTGAAATCAGCAGCTCTTTTACCCTCTGCTGCACTACTGTGCTTACTTTCTCTTTATTCATTCTCCCTCCTGGCTCAGAAACCAGGTAATAGAGGCTAATTTACTTGAGACAATGGCAGAGGTTAAGTAAGGACATTGAAATGATTAAAAAGGCTGGAAACAAAGTATTACGTTTCCATACACCTCCCCATCACTACTTCCAAATCCTGTTTGCTTGTTTGTTTGTTTGTTTATTTGAAGCTGATAGCTTCTTAACACTTGGTAATTGACCGTGAGTGCCTAGTGGGTTTAGTTTCTGTTCAGTTTGACCCTGCAGAGAGAAAGCAATGAAATAGAAATGAGAAAACTAACGAAGTGGATGGAGGCAGAGGGCGAGACTGCTGCTCTCAGTAGCTTTATAATCACTTGAGTGAAGAGGGAGATGAAACGGTCTGGTACCTCATAACTATAACGTGAGAAATCGGGATCAGGTAAATGGAAATGTGGATAAGATTTTTTTCTAACGCTCATTGTATTATGCTTCAACCAGGCATGATGGCAAGAAAGTTTCAATTGGCATTTACAACCACTCACCAAATTATGATCTTGACTCAGTATTTTTTCCCCTTAATTTGAAGCTGCTGCTTTTTAAAATCATAATGCTCAAGTTCAAATGAGAAAATAACTGGTTTTGTGAAGTACTTGATTTTAAAATTAGATAGGGAGTTTGTCAGCTTTAAGACCAGGAATGTCTTTCTCTAGGATGTGGTAACTATAGCCTTTGAATGTAAATATCAAGAACATAGTACCCTTATCTTCTAGTTTTTGTGGGAGGGTAAGAATCTAACTTTAATTGGTTTCTGTCTCCAAATTATAAAACTATCTCCTGTCATAAAGTTAGGAGAGAATTATTTTTCCTTTGTATAAAGCCAGTTAACTAACACATATAGCCATCCCAGTTACCAGGAGACTTTAGGATGAACCGATTGTTATAAATGGTGATGTCAAAGCCTCCTCCTTGAGGAATAGTTATTGTTTATCGTGAGGACATTGTGTAATGGGTTCTATAAGCTTAGCTATATAGAAGGGTAAGATTTCTTTCAGTCTTTGCAATCTCTTAACAGATCGCCTATGATATGCATTATGTTCTCGTTTAATGCTTATTCAATAATAAAAATTTTCTCTTTTTTTACTAACTTTGTGGAGAGAATTTTGGGGATGCAAGAAGATTTTGTTTTTAATTCTATTTCCCCAACACCATCAATAGTACAAAACTTATATTCAGAGCATGTTTTACTTCACTTGCATATCACATACTTATAGACTAAGGTGGAGGCTGGCAGCCTGATTACAGTCTGTCATTGTGCTTACTCACCTTCAGGTGTCCATTGGGAAGGAATATTATGACGTTTAGTATCCTTAATTCTAAAAATGTTTTTCAGAGTATTTCCACTTAGCTTTTTACAATGTGAATATGAAATAGTCTTTCTGTATTGAAAGAAAGTTAGTCTGAAAATATGACTCTACAGAGATTACCAAAATATACTTATTATGTGAACATTCAATAATAGAAGCTTACTTTTATGGTCATATGCTGGTTATTTTTTATGAAAAATTAATATAAAATTGACATAATAATTGCTATACATTTCTCATTTCATTATGTTCGTTCTTTGTTGTTTAATATATGTTTCTGTTTCTCTTTCCTTGAATGCTTTCAAGACAATTGGCTTACAAAGTAATGACCACCTTCTGCCTTGTCAGTGTTCCCTGTACTTATTATCTGAAATGGATTATATCAGTGCCAAGCTGGTAAATGAGAAGTGAAGCTTAGTGACTTCTACAAATCTTACTTTAATACCTTCCCTAAGAAACAAAGTGTATTCTGATTAGAAGATTATGTTCTTCTCCTTCACAGGAACTAGCAAAAGTCTAGGTTTACTTAATAGCAAATATATATGACAGTTTGGCTCGGGTAAAGAAAATACAACTGAGTAAAATTTGCAATGTAAGAATTATTTTGTGGTGCTATTTGAAGCACATATTTTAGATGTGGCAATGTTTTAAGTGCTCGTCTACATAATTAAAAGTGATAATATAAATGATTTTTCTAGAAAAAATTCAAAATTACATTGCTTATTGGTTTCCACTTTTGGATATGTTCATTTGAGAATTCCATTTGGGTCTATAATACAATATTAGTATATTGGTGTCTTTCTGTCTCTCCTTTCTTTTTTCTTTAAAAAAAATGTATCCTGCAACTAATTATTGGATTGGGAAGTGTTTCACCATTTGATATGCATATCATCACTTTAAGGCTATCTAACCCAGAGATTCACAGGGGCAGGAGAAGGGACCTATCATGGGCCCGGTGACACCTTATGTTTTTAAAATAATCGCAGAAACCTATAAGGCAGAAATGTAGTAACCTCCTAACTGATTTCCCTGTCCTCACCCTGATCTCCCTAGTTTATTCCCAGGACACTCTCCACAGAGATATTAAAGGGAAGGTAGATCATGTTCCTTCTCCATTCACACTCTCCATGGCTGCCCATCTCACTGGCATAAAAGCCAGTGTTTTTCCTGCAAAACTCTCTGTGAACTGCTCCCCTCCACTAATCTCTCTAACATGACTCATCTCCTGCATCTCTTCCCCTCATTCAGTCCTTTCTAGCCACACTGGTCTCCTTATTGTCCTTCAGCTGGCAGGGCAAGCTCTTTGCATTTGTTCTCTCTGCACGATTGTGAGCCATCTGGATGATTCATTCCTTCACCTCAGTTATGTTTTCACTCAAATGCCACTTTTACTGGTAGCTGTGGGTAAAAATTACAACTCCTTCCCCCCATCCCTAAAGTCTGGATCCCTACACTCCTTTACTGTTTTTATTTTTATGTTTAACATCTACCACCATCTACATACTATAGTATCTACATTGCTTATTTGTCTTAATTATGGGTCATGTCCTCCCAGTAGAATATAAATCAATGAAGGCAGGTATTTTTGTCTGTATTGTGTACTGTTATACTCTAAGTGCCCAGGAGAATGCCTGGCATACAGTAGTAGTACAAAAATGATTTACTTATCAAATGAACTAATATGAATATTTTTTTATTTAAAGATTCAGAGACAATAAGCATTTATTTAAGACCCCAGACATAGCTACTAAGTGATGGATGGAGACAAGACTGAAATCAGGTAAGGTAAATTAACAAAGCCAAAGGTCATTTCATACACAAAAATAGCTCCAAAGGTGACCATATCCTTCCTCAATTGAAGCTTTCTTGGGGATACTCCCAGCATTCCAATATGCATATTTATTCAATAACATTTATTGAGTACATAATATGCTCCAAGCCCCGCTCCAGATGCTGGCAATTAAAAACAAAATCAATAGCCAAGGATTCTGCTTGTTTGAAACTTGTATTTTTGTAGAGGAATACAAACAACAAATCATTAGTGACAAATTCTACAAACTATATTAGTGTAATATTGAGTGTTTGCTGTGAAGTGGGAGAAGGGGATCTATTTAAAACTTGGTCCCAAGGAAGAATTATTTGAGGAAGGAAAATTGAATCTGAAGTCTGAATGAAAAGAATAAGATAGTCTGAAAGGAACTGGGTAAAGATCTTTCCAGACCGAGAGACCAGCTAGTGTAAAGTTTGTATTTGGTAAGGGCTTAGTATGCTGGGTAGCAGAAGAAGACCAGAGTGGCTGAAATATAGTAAAAAGGGACATCATAATATGAGAAGAGTTTAGAGTGACAACCTAATTCACATTTAGCCTCATAAGTCCAAGTAGGGAAGGAATGAATTCTTTTTTTTTTTTTTTTCCATGCAAGAGAATAACCTGATCTGATTTACTCCATGCAAGTCTCACTGTAGTTGTTGCCTGGCATGGCATGTAGAGGAGAGGAGAAGGATATGGGTGTAGTGGTCCAATATAAAAATTATGGGGTCCTGAAGAAGGATTGAAATAGTGAAGATGGAGAAAAGTGGGTGGGTTTGGGAGATAAATTGGAGTTTGCATCAATAGAAACTGCTAATAGAGGGAGGGAGTAAGGGCCAAGGCAAAACTCAAAGTTGGATCTTTGGATTTTGGCTGTAGGTATTCATAGATGGTGTTACTAAGGAGGAATAAGGCAGAAAAGTCTTTTTAGGGGGAGAGAATCAAGAATTCTGTTTTGGACATGTAAGTCTGAGTTGTCTATCAGTCAGGTGATGTCAGATTGCCAGGTGAATATGCGAACCTGAGTTGATTCAACAAATTAGGCAGCAACAACCATATAAATAGGACTTAAACTAATGGAAAGAAGTCACTTAGAAAGAAGTCACTTAAGTTAGTCAATAGAGGGAGCCAATATTTGGTCATTGAATAGTGGAGGAGAAGTCATCAAAGGATCCTGGGAAGGAAGAGCCTGAGAAGGAAGAGGGAAACCTGCGGGGTGTGACATTAGGGAAGATGGCGAGGGAGGAGTTAACCCTGCTGGAGGTTTTGGAGTGGTCTACTGAGATGAAGACAGAGTAGTGATCAAAAAGTTTGGCAATGTGGAAGTAACTGGTGACTTTGGCAGGCGCCCTGGCACTGAAGTGGTGTAGGAAGAAATCTTGTGGATAGAGACTCAATGACTTGGTGATATGGCTGGAAGAAAGCAGCTATTAGAGTTGACCTCAATCAATGAATTTTTCCAAGACTTTAAATCTTGTTTATGAACACTGGTTCCACTTTTTTTTTTTTTTTTTTTTTTGTACGTTTGTTTTTCTTGTGACTGTAATCAATATCTATACTCATAATTATCATGGATATTCCAGTTGCAAATGACAGACGAGCTTTAGAAAATGTCATACATATGTTTTACCTATAAAATTAAACACTTGACTAGTTAGTTGAAAAATTCAGAGTTATGAGCCAATTGTGCTTGAAAACACCAGTATAGGAAGAGCTTCTCTGTGTGGCTTCCTCAGTGTACTTGTATATACAGAGGGTGCCAAAAAATGTATACACATGTTAAGAAAGGCAAAAAAAAACACTATTAATATTGTAATACTAAGTATATACCGATAACAAAAGATGAATCCATGTCACGCTTGACTTCGGCAATTACAAGAGGTACTCAAAGTGGTTACCATCAGCATAATTTTAATACAGTTTTTCCCCTTCTTAAATGTTTTGGTACCCTCTTATTTGTAGCTGTAAGGAAATATCAAACAGTTATCTTCAAAGACACTTTGAATATAAATATCTGCAGGGAATACTTATAATTTACTATTTTGATACTTGGCAGATGGGGAACCTCAGTAAATAATGTTGCCTTTTATGAACAATAGTTTTTATTGAGACAGGAGTGTAAGCCTCTCACTTGCTGTGGCTGGTTGGGTTCCTCTGCATCCCACTGATAGAGACCATGGGCAGAGCATCAGCAAAATGCGCAGATTTGCTCTGTAAAGCAGGGGAGAAGCCAGTATTAAGTGTTTCAACTTACCATGTTCTAACACTGAAAACTAGAAATACTCAGATTTCTAAGTTATCACAGCAGGTGTGGGATAAGGAGGGGGAAGAGAAAACCATCATATATTAATGTAGCCTGTTGAACCCTCCTGACATGCACAATATGGCATGCTGTTCCAAATATATGTAATTTTACTGCCTGTAGTAGTCCATCTGCTCAGGGAGGTTTTTAAAAGTAATTTAGTTGAAAACAAGAAAACTTCAACAATACACTTTCTGAAAGCTTCTTTTGGGTTCTTGTGGATTTTATGGTGGCATTCAAAATAATGTATTGGAAAGAAAAACTTTACAAACAAAACTCATTTTCTGCCTTTGTCTTTTAAAGAGCACAGCTTGAAGATGTTTGGGGCACAGCATAGCATAGCACAGCACATCACAAAGTGTTTTAGAGGAAATAAGTTGTGTAGGTGGCAAAATACCCCCACATCAGAGGGGTGATGACTGTTGTATATTAACCAAAAAAAAAAAATACCATTCCTATCCCTATTGTAAATGTGCTATTCTTTTTCTCAAAGTGGGTATATTTGTAAAGTGTTCTTTGAATATCTTAAGAACAAATGCATGTTTTTCATACCAAAAAAAAAAAAAAATGTTGCTTTAAGCGTGAAATTATATCATTAATCATAGAATACAAATTAAAGTGAATGGATATGGTCTAATGTGTCTCCAAGTATAGATTATATATGTAGGGATTTCTAGTAAAGATGCATATGCAAAAAGGATTTGAGTTCTGCAAATCTCTTCCCCATTTTATTTCTCTAAGTACTTTTAAAGAGATTTATTTTGTAGAACTAAATCTCTACATTGTCTCAATGGGTTTGTTTCCATTTATTCAATTCAACCAGTAATATAGGGCAATCTCATCAGAAACGTTGTCTATTTTACTAGGATCCATTATTATTAGCAAATATCCCATATATCATGTAAAGCATTATTGCAAAAAGATAGAAATACAGAATATTCCAAAGGCATTTCCAACAAAATGCGACTTTCAGCGCTTCAGCTTGCCCTTATATTCCTCTTCATGTTTCTTTCCTAAACCTCTTACTGCCTGTCTGTATTTTCCTCCCCATGATCGTTTGCAACTGAAGTAGACCAAGGCAGTGAAATCATAAATTCTGTTTGTTTCCTACCTGAAGCAGCTTATGCAGTTACACTATAGGATCCTTTTGAGATGTACTAGCCCAAAATTTGAAAACTTCTATGATTATTTTGTAAACAAATTGCTAGTCAGTTGTGGATTTGGTCAACTAGAAACTGTATTGAGAATAGTAATTTATATCTGCAAAGATAAGGGCATTTTATGCAAAGTAAAATAAATGTCTGAAACAATTTTCTGATAATTTGAGTGCCTAAGTGTTCAATCATATTACCTTAACCCTCATTTTATTTCTCTTAAACTGAGTAACAGTTTTTTCCTTGTTGAAGTACATTGATGAATATATTTGCCGTTTAAAGACATGATTTATGAATGTGTGACATCCAGGATATCTCATATCATTTTTTATTTTTAATTTGGTACAACTCTGTTATAGTTTTTTAGTTTTATAGTGTTTTTTTTTTCCCTAGAAGATTAAATTAAGCCAACTTAGATTCTAATGTTATCCAAAGGCTTCTATTCTAGGCATGGAGATAAATGAAATGATAGCTCAACCTCTCCATAAAAAGGCAACTGTTCCAAGTCATCCTTTTTGTTCTTTTTTATGATGGTTTGGATGTTAGGGTCTTATTATGATATTTTTGTTATCTCTTGTTTACTTTCCAGGGAAACAGAGAACTTAGGGTGCATGAACAGTTTCTTATTTGGTAAGACTACTTCATCTCCCTCATTTAAAGAGCTAATATTCACTCACAATCTCTTACTGCTCAGAGACAGACTTGAAGAAAAGGGCTGACCTCATGCATATGAAGGAATGAAATAAAAAACAAACAAAAAATGCATCTCTCTCTCTCTTTCCCTCTCTCTCTCTCATTTTGTTTACAGTCTCCCCAAATTGACCGTTTTGGGTAAACTAATAACAATGACATATATGTCATTGTTATTAGTACATATATATATATATATACATATGCCTTTATACTCATCATAATCTCCTTTATTTGACTTGGTTTTAGAGTATTTAAAACAAAAATTGGTTAATCTAAGGTGTAATTACCATAAAAGTTGAATTTTCTCTTTTTCTCTTTGTAAAAAACAAACATTGTTTTGCTTCATTCATGCTCTGGGAAAGTTCTGATTCAAGCCTGAATCAGAAGTCAGCCAGGGCTTGACTTGTTTTTCTTAATTTAATAATAGCAAAGCCTTATTTTGAACCACTTTACAATGTACTTTTGAGTCTCACATCAGTCTAGTGAAATAAGGGCAGATGTGTATTATTATTCTCAGTGGTATAATTAAGACTTGAACCCAAGTCTTCTGGCTGTAAATTCACTGGTCCCTTTTTTTACGTACACATTATAACATGTGGCCTGACACATGCATCAAAGCACAAATAAATGCCCCAGTTCTCTCCATTGCACAAATCTGTTTTAGAGAATTCATCATGGTTCAAAGAACCCCCCAGGAGGGCAGAAATCTGGCTCGGAGGAAGTCCTAGTTAACTTGACCCCCGTCTTGTCCTGTTTCCTGCCCT
This sequence comes from Rhinolophus sinicus, assembly GCF_036562045.2. Taxonomy (NCBI): domain Eukaryota; kingdom Metazoa; phylum Chordata; class Mammalia; order Chiroptera; family Rhinolophidae; genus Rhinolophus; species Rhinolophus sinicus. The sequence goes on from NC_133755.1 coordinate 113,929,832, forward strand.
AGTCTGTTACTTTCTAAAACGCAAAGTCCATGTGGTACTGTGTCCTGTCCAATGCAGAAAGCCAGCCATTCCCCATCTTGTAGGAACACCATGGGTGGGGTTTGGTGGAGAAGACACCTAACAGTGTAAGCGCTTGTGGTAAGCTATTTGTTTACCTTATGAGACTGCTCTTAATTTTGGATATTTCTCAATACATAGGGATACTTTATCTTTCGCTCTGTCTGAAAAACAAATAATGCTGACAACAAACTTTGTTGTGGATAATGGGATTTTTCAGCGAGTCCAAATGAGATATATACAGTTGACACTGCTCATTTCTCTTACATGTGATCTTAGGAGATCTTATTTAGCTGTTGAAAATCCTGGAAACATGAAAGTGTTTCTTCTTAGGCATCATTTTTCTCTTTCTCTTTTAAACTAATGAAAATATCACATTATCAAAGCAATCTGTTATATTCAATGTGAGGAGAACAGGCAGCAGTCTGATATACAGCAATCAGAATGTGCTGAGAGCTAACCCGGGGTCATTCTCTAAGGGAAAGGAGGAATAGAGTCCAGTATGTCACAGACTTATCTTGTGGTACAGCTGCCTTGATCTAGGAGTGGGTTTGATCTCTGATAGAGAGGCAGGATAACAGTGTGGTTAAGAGCTAAGATTTCAAAGTTAGATATACCAGACTTTTATCCCCAACTCTGTCGCTTAATACTGGGGTGGGCTTGTGTAGATTATTTAAATTCTCTGAGTGTCTGTAGCTACACACACATACGCAAGCATTTTAAAAATTTTGAGTAGGCCATACATTCACACAATTCAAGAATCAAAACAATACGAGAACATATGAAATTAAAAATCTTGCTTTCACGACTGTCCTCAATTACTCCTTCGTATTTCACTTAAAACATAACCACTTATATAGCTCTTTGGACTTCCTAATGCAATTAATACAAATATATATTATGATGTTCCTCCGTCTTCTACAAAAGGTACTATGCCAAACTCGTTGACCTAGATGTCTAATTTTTTCATGGAAAATGTGACAGATTATCCCTTCCTTTTGTGTCTTAGGTGGAAGTGATACTATGGACTTTGGAGGCTAGGTGTAAAGGATGATTCCACTTCCTCTGGTTCTTGTGAGATGCTTGCTCTTGGCCCCAGCTGCTGGGTTGTGAGGAAACCCAAGCAATCCAGATAGAAAGGAACCATGGCCCCTTGCTCACAGCACCATCTGAGCTTCTAGCTGACAGTCAGCACCTACTTGTCCGTTGTGAATAAGTCAAACTGAAAGTGGCTACTCCAGCCCCTAGGCATGTGACTTCAGCTGGTGCATGGAGCAGCAGTGACCTGTCCTTGCTGAGCTGTGCCCAAATTGCAGATTCATTCAACAAAAATAAGTGATTGTTTATTTTAAGTAACTAAGTTTTAGGGTAGGTTGTTAAACAGCATTAGATAATTGGAATAGAGTGATGGTTTATTTTACCATTTCTGTTGCTAGGCACTGGGATTGTGTCTAATCATTTGCTATTACAAACAGAGAAGCAATGAGTAACCCCCTACATACTTCATGGCATATGTAGGTGTGTATATTTCTAGAATAAACTACTGTAAGTAGGATTTCTGGGCTAAATGATAAAAAAAATATTTTTAATATTTTTCTGGATACTGCCAAATTGCCTTCTATGCCAGATTTTTATTAAATTTGTAAAGTAGGGATAAAAGCAAAATTTATTTTATGAGTGTTGTGAAATTAAATGATATAATTCATAGTATAGCAAAAAACACAGTGTCTCGAATAGTGAGCACTCAGTAAATGTTACAAGACAAAATGACCATAACAAACTGCTTTTTGAAATCATATTTCAAAATGAAAGTAGCTGAATAATTAACATGAAGACTTTGTTACTTTGATTTTCACTTTGTTTAACGAGGTTATCACTGAAAATGTTTTTAGAGGAATTTAGTATGTGTGCTTTTAGATTTTTAACATCATCCTTGTCACAAAAATAAGACATGGTGCTATTTTTCAAAAAGTAACTTTTTCCTTTTGAAAAATTTGTTTTATTTCAGATGAAGTCATCTTATTTTCATCTTGTTTTTAGTTAAGTACTACGTTATTAAATATCACAAAAGTGCTAATAAATCTTTCATAAACTAATGACCATTAGAATAAGGAAATTAAGGGGGGGCATGTTGTGAAGAGCGTTTCTAGGCAAATAATCAAGTGTTTAGGATAAATCCACAATTGATTGGAAGTATGCATATTATTTTTCAATTGAAAAGAGAATTTTCAATAATGAAAATGTAGAAAGTTATTTTAAATCCAACAGAATAATTGTTACAGTCGAAGTTTTTGAACTATTCCATTTCACTTATTTGTTTTTATTGTATACTTTGTAAAAAATTGATTTGTAAGCCTAAGGAGAAAACAAAATTTTATACAGGGTTTCATGTTGCACTTACAGCCTAAGATTTTCAGATTTCTACCAGATTTTATGTTGACATCCATAGACCTTTCTTTTTCCTTTTAAACAATACATAACTTTGTATGTCACTTTGTAATGTCCTAATGACTCACATACATTATATTCTTTGATGCTCAGAATAACATTGTGAGGTAGGTTCTTTTTTCCATATTTTATAAGTGGAAAACTAAAGGTTCAAAGAGGTTTCGAGAGAAACTGACACCAGGTCAGTTTTCCCCAATACAGTACGTTATACCAGACAATTCTTTACGAGCAAATAGACTGGAGACTAAACCAATGCTGAGTGTAATAAAGCAGATATTTCCCCAACCCTTCTCACCCTGCCAACACCATTATATGTTCCATCAGGAGAATAAGCCACAGCAATGGATGGTTTGAACTACTCCATTGCAGCATTCAGCCATGCATGGACTTCAGGTAACAGCTCTCCACCCAAGGCCTCTTTAGTTACTCTGTATTTTCCTTTGTTTCCTTCCTTATTTTTAACACTCTTCAGGAATAGCCTCACTCCAGCTCTCCTCATAATTTCAATCAATCTAATGATTTTTGATACAAAAGCTAGGCTGTTTTCCCAATCTTTTGTACATTATTATGCAGAAAAATTTCCAGACTTCCATTTCAATTAAGATTATAGCCCCGAAGTTCTTTTCATACAAAAGTGAATTTCCAGACCTGCTATTCATCCCAGTTAAGACTCTGTGTCTTTCCCTTTTCTGTTTCTAGTTCTGGTTTGTTATGCATGTGTTTCTTTTTAATTCTCCCTCTTTCTCTTTTCGTTATATAGGTAATCATTATTATGGATTTATACAATAAAACAATATGTGAAAATAAAGATGAAAGCACCATGTCATCCCCATTCCCTTCTCGTTTTCCTACTCTCAATCTGTCATCTATTACCTTACCCAGAGATAAGTGTGATTAGCAGTTTGATATCCGTCCTTAAAGTCAATTTCTACGTATTTTCATACACATTGACATATGTATGCATAACTATCTTCTTGGATAAATCCTGTAATAATGTATTTATCATTCTGCAACTTTCAATCTGTGTCTTGGCACTCTTTTTGTAGCATCACATGGATTTCTCATATTTTATAATGGTTGTAACAACTTATATCTCCTGTAATATATAGGCTTATAAACAGTAAAACTTCTGAAAGGGTGTAAAAACCATTTGTTCTGAAACCCAAACGTGAGGGACAATAAAAGTCATCATTTGGTGGTGAGTAGGGTTGAGAAGCTATTGTTTGTTTGGTTCACAACAGTGAATGTTTATTAGTTTACAGTAGGTTAAAAATAGAAGTTTCTATATTCAATAATATACATATGTTATAGTTTATTTAACCCCTTACCTATTGATAGATATTAAGGTTGTTTTAAATTTCCCACAGTTGTTAACAATGCTGCAATGAATATCTTAAAATGAATCTTTGTGCTAATGTACAAGTATTTCTGAAACTCTGTTTCTATCTGTTTCGATAGGTGATGGTCAGACTTTGAAAGATGTATTTCTTCTTAATTTCATATTTAGCAAATAGTAAGATTAAATCAGACCTATGCATCTATCTATACTATGGTTATAGAAAACAATAAAGATAACACTCTAGTTTCAACCCAGTTAATACATTTGGCATTAATATCTGAATGTCATTTTATAAATAACAGAAGATTACCTTGGTTTGAAGAGCAAAATTTAATACCCTTTTCATGGTAATGTGGAAAAATCTTAGAGCTACTTTGCTCAAAATAAAATGAGATTGAATTGATATGAACTAAATGAAATTAAGTCTGAAAACTTTAATGAACCATTTGGATGCATCCATATATTTGCATTTTTGACAGTATTTAAGGAAACCTTTGGTTAACTATTATTTTGGTATTCTTCCATATTTTTGGCACTGAATATTTCTGTGAAAAAGTTATTCTGAACCTGCCAATAGAAACTAGTGGTATAAAGGAAGACAAGAATGTATATCCAAATACATTTTTCAATAATTTTAAACCAATGAAAAGGAAAGCATTCATCTAGTTTTTCAATAGAGAACTTTCCCTTGAGAATACTGCATAAGTGACCTAGATAATACACCAATTAAATTAACACAAAAGCTTACACTCCCCCTCACTCCAAGTGGATAAAGTCACAAAAGAGACTAATTACTTGTTCAGAAACCCAAGACATTAATGGCTGAGCATGAAGATAAATTCTAATTTTCTGTGATGCTTACTATGCCTGCTTTTAAAACTTTTAATTAACAAACAAGAAAACAAATAGTAACTATGTATCTACTTTAGCAAAGTCTCATAAATTTGGGCATTGTCTGAATACAACGTATCTTCTCAACTTGGGTGGAACAAAAACTTCATTTAGTGAATTCAGTAAGAAGTAGTAAGATTTTAAATGCTTCTTTATGCTAACAAAACTCACAAAACAATTATGTATAAATCAGAAAATAAGAATAGTTTTAGTGCATTCTATTCTCTCTTTTATGTGTTTTCCAGCATATGTGATAGTTAATTTTATGTGTCAACTTCTCTGGACTAAGGGATGCCAGATAGCTGGTTAAAAATTATCTCTCAGTGTCTGTGAGGGTCATTCTAGAAGAGATTAGCATTTGAATTATAGACTGATTTAAAGTTAAAGATCATAAGATCTTCCTCACCAATGGAGATGGGCATCATTCAATTCATTGAGGGACTGAATAGAACCAAAAGGCAGAGAAGGGTGGATTTTTCTCTCTACTTGAACTGAGACAACCATCTTCTCCTGCCCTCACAGCAGAGCTCCTGGTTCTTGGCCTTTCAGATTCTGACTTGGACTTACATACACCATTGCTCCCCCACCCCCACTTCCCCACCTCCCCAAATCTCAGGCCTTCGGATTCAAACTGAATTACACCACTGACTTTCCTGGTTCTACGGTTTTCAAAGGACAGATGGTGGGACTTGTCAGCCTCCAAACCTCACGAACCAACTCCAGTATGCATTTCTTCTTCTCTGGAGAACACCGACTAGTCACTGTATAATCTTTAATTTCTACAACAATTCTACAAGGTATCCGGGATTAATCTCATTTTTTTTAGATGAGAAACTGAGCCCCAACAAAATTAAGGAATTTCTTCAAAGTCACAGAAAAATACAGAAGGCCAACCACTAGAATGTTAGTTCTTTAAGGGCATGTACTCAGTCTTATTCGTAGTTGCATCTCCAATGGGTTACATATGGGATCTTAATAAATATTTGTTGGCCTCTCTCACCTTTGTTATTTCAAGACCAGGGAATTGACTATGATGCTGCATCAATATATTAATTTAAAAAGAGACACTGAATCTTTCTAATAATTAGAATAGCCACCCATTCACAATATGAAGATGCCAAAATAATAATTATGAAATCAACTGATAAATGATGTTGATGTATATTTTATTTAGGTCAATAGGAAGACAAATGAATTATATGTGCTTTGTAGTATATATCTCAGACTGTAGCAAAATAACCTGGAAAAAATCTTATTTTCAAACACTTTTTTTTATCCATTACCATAAAAATCATTATTTCATGCCAATCATAATATGCAATTTTCCTTCATATCTTTTTATTTTAGTCATGTTTTCTGGGGGATTTACCTCAAAGTTTGCTGTATAAAAATTTTCAAATATATTTAAAAGTGGAGAAAATACAGAATAGCTGGGATTTAACAATTATCAAGACTATGGCACACTTGTTTCTTCTATTTAAACTTTTATTTCCTCAAATATATAAGGCAAATTTCAAACTTTATACCATTTTATCAAATGCTTTTTAACGTCGAGAGACATTCTGAAGACCAGTTGCTTAGAACTGATCAGAATTTATCTTAGAACTGATCAGAAGATCAGTCGTCTTTTTCTAGAAGTAAGTTCTATAAGTTGTCAATATAGGATAGCCTTATGTTGTGGTAACAAACAACCCCCAAAGCCAAGAAGACCAGAAATTATTTCCCTTTTAGCAGTCAATAGATTTCTGGCAACAGATTGTGTAGCTACAAAGAGAACGCATAAAACACACACAAACAATATGTAAGTGTGACAGATGAGTACAGCAGAAGTTTTCAGTAGTTAAGTATGGGGATGTAGTAGTATTGGGATATACTTGAATGCAGGAAGTGCAACAGCTATTGCTTCAGGTAAAGAATAAAAGGTGAACAAGAGGAGGACGATGGCTATCATGAGAGAAGTGGACCAGAAGCAAGGTCACAGCTCTAGCATAAGTCCCTATGGTGAGAGAAGAGAGGCTAACAGAATGTGAAACACCTATATGATTTATATAGAATTGAGTGTGTTAATATTTTCAGTATTTCTACAGATGATTTGGACTTATTCAAGCAATACACTTGCTCTAAAATCCCATTTAGACACTGTCCTACACATATCTGAACTCTGGGCAAATCCAACAAACAATCTGTTTACTATGTCCAGCGTTATGATTGGTGTCCTGGAAACAGCTTTTACATGAATGATTCTGATGAAAGGACGCCTGCCTTAGGATGGTCGGTCTGGGATCTCTAGCGCTGAATAGAGAAGAAAGAGGTATTAAAGTGGGACTACAGAAGAACTATCAAGTCCATATTTTTTTGTTTGTTTGTTTTGCCCTTCAGGAATACTTACTAAAGGGGTGGGGAATGTAAACTCATTTTGTCTTGTCCATGAACAAGTAAAAATAAATGGCCATTTGTTTAATCATTTGCAGGTACTCTTCTATCTGGAAAAAGAGAAAATAGTATCTATCTCATAGTGTAATGGTAGGGATTAAATGAGTTAATATTATGTAAAATGTTTAGAAAGGTGTCTGGTTCATGGTAACTACTCAATATTTATATTGAGCAACTATCACTATTATGATAGGTGGACTATAGATATATAAAGCATTATATAATGCTTTATATTAATTGTTATTTCTCAGGCACTGTGCTATGTGATTGAGTTGCAGAAATAAATGATAAAGAGGCCACCCTTAAGTCAAGTATGGGGGAGACAGAGTAGGTTTAAAAATTATTAAAATGAGACATAAATGCAAAATCACAAATATGTACAGGATCTTTGAATGCAATGAGAGTCACTGAACTGATACTTATATAGAAATAAGTGTATGTTGGCTATATTCAGATTAATTGCTTAGAATGAGTCTAAGTTTCGTTTGTGTTTTGACAGTGAAAAGGAGTGGTTTAAATCTAACTTGTCTTAGATTATTACAGAATTTTTCATGAAAATTGATCTCACTAACTTTACTCAGGGGTGACTGTAAAGAATGAGGGAAATTATATCAGTGTATACTTGTAAATTTAGTGATTCCCTTAGGTATATTGAAATGACCTGATAGAAATCCCTGAACTTCACACAATCTTAAGTGTATTTTGTTTTGTTTTCTGGCTTCTGAGAAGCTTTCTGCTCAGAAATTAGGGATGTTTTGTTTTTATTCCCTTGTTTCTGTTTTTGTCAGAAACATGACAGACAGGACTTTACATCTGTACCCCACCCACATGGTTAAAATGTTAAAGTGACTTGTGCACATCCATTTTCAATTCCATTTTTTCTTCTTCATTTACCTTGATAGCTAACTTTGAATTCTCTATCCTTTTTTTTTTTTATATATTACAATTTTATTTGTCAATTACACCTCAATAAAGTTAAAAAAAGAAAAGGCGGCTTTTAAATATGAAAGAAAAGAGCTATATTTTACCAGGAGGTACATACTTTTTCTTTCTTGGAGAAAGTGAGAATGACGGTTTTCTTCTCTACCTTAAGCTTGTCATCTCTACCAGGCACTGTGGTGCCCCTTGAATTTGTAGATTTTCCATTCATATGTAATAGCTGGTGGCTCATTCTGATCACTTAGTCAGAAAATGGAAGCTGCTTGCTCTCTGACAATAAGCAGCCGATCTTTAGTTTTTTATCTGTTAATCTGGCTGTTAAGCAACCAGCCTGGCCCTTCTGGCAATACTGGCAACAAGTTTAGAGCTTAAGTCTTACGAAAGAGTGGAACTGTGTGACTGATTCTGGTTTTCTCTTGTGTGTTGGCTGGGGTTTTCATATTCCCAGGGGTGTCTATCCTTTTTTTTATAACATCTTTGTAGAAGTATAATTGATATAGAAAGAACTGCACATATTTAATGTATACAATTTGATGAGTTTAGACCTATGAAAGTGACAAAAGTGTGAAGGCAATCAATGAAAAAATAGCACATGTATTCTCATACACACACAAACACATATGCATGGATACAAATAAGATTACCTTAAGAATTAAATTCACAATGTAGGAGAATGTATATAAAGCATCTAGCACAGTCTCTGCCAGCACAAGCTGAATAAAAGGTAGCTTTAATTATTGCACATCTTTTGCCTGAAAATAGCTACAGTGAACAGGAAAAAGGATAAAGAATAAAAGGATAGGATATTAAGTTGAGAAAGTTGCTCTCTATTTCTATTCTGCTGATAGTTTTCACCGTGAATAGATGTTGAATTTTGACAACTGTTTTTTCCTGCATCAGTTGATATAATCATGTGACTTTTGTTTTTCACACTATTAATATAGTATATTACATTGCTCGATATTCCACTATTGTACTAGCCCTGCATTCTTTGGATAAACCCCACTTGGTTGAGATGTACTTTTTAATATTTATGTTACTGGATTTGGATTGATACTATTGAGAATTTTTGAGTCTATATTTTTGAGGGATATTGTTCTATAGTATTCATATTTTGTAATATCTTTGTCTAACTCTGGTATTGGGGTAATGCTGGCCTCATAAAATGAGCTGGGAGGTGTTACCACCTATTCCGTGGTTTTCTGCAAGATGTTGTTTAAATTTGGCATTATTTCTTTCTTAAATGTTTATTAAAATTCGTCAGGGAAATCCTCTAGACCTGGAAATTTTTCCTTGGAAAGTTTTTAACTAGGAAATTAATTTCTTTAATTCACAATGACATAAATCAAGTGACTTATTTCTTCTTGAATGAGCTTTGGTAGTTTGGGGCATTTAATTTATGTTTTTTTTTTAATTAAAGTTTATTGGGGTGACAAAGGTTAGTAAAGTTACATAGATTTCAGGTGTACAATTCTGTATTACATCATCTATATATCACATTGTGTGTTCACCACCCAGAGTCAGTTCTCCTTCCATCACCATATGTTTGATCCCTTTTACCCTCAACTACCACCCTCCTCCTCCCCCCTTACCCTCTGGTAACCACTAAACTATTGTCTGTGTCTATGAGTTTTTGTTTCTTCATTGTTTGTCTTGTTCTTTTGTTATTTTCAGTTTTATATCCCACATTATCAGTGAAATCATATGGTTCTCTACTTTTTCTGTGTGACTTATTTCTCTTAGCATAATAATGTCAAGATCCATCCAGGTTGTCACAAATAGCATTATTTCATCTTTTCTTATGGCTGAATATTATTCCATTGTGTATATATACCACAACTTCTTTATCTATTCATCTATCAAAAGACGCTTTGGTTGTTTTCATGTCTTGGCCACCGTAAATAAAGCTGCAATGAACATCGTATCACATATATCTTTACGGATAAATGTTTTCAGATTTTTGGGGTAGATTCCCAAGAGAGGGATTGCTGGGTCATATGGCAATTCTATTCATAATTTTTTGAGGAACCTCCACACTGCCTTCCATAGCGGCTGCACCAATCTGCATTCCCACCAACAGTGTATGAGGGTTCCTTTTTTTCCACAGCCTCTCCAACACTTGTTACTATTTGTCTTGTTGATGATAGCCATTCTGACTGGGCTAAGGTGATATCTCATTGTGGTTTAGTTTAGGGCATTTTATATATAAGGTGTCAAATTATGGGCACCAAGATGTTCATAGTATGCCCTTATAATAACTTTTATATATGAAGGGTCTGTAATTATGTCTCCTCTATGAATTCTGTTATTAATAATTTGTCTTCCTTTTTTTCCTCATAAATTTTGTTACTGGATGAACAATTTTATAGATTTATTTTAAAAACAAATATTTTATTTTATTGATTTTTTTTCTCTATTTAATTGATTTAAATTGATTTCCAAACTTCTTTTTGCTTTAGGTTCAATTTGCTATTTTTTAATCTGAAGCTTATGTTACTGATGAAACCCTTCTTCTTATAAAATGTAAGCATTTAATACAATGTATTTCCTCCTAAGCTTGGTGTTAGCTATGTCCCATACCTTTTTATATGTTGTACTTTCATTTTCATTCAGTTCAAAATATTTTATTTTCCTTAAGAAATCCTTTTAAACATATGAGATATGTAGAAGTATATATTTAACTTATGATTACTTGGGAATTTTCCATATATCTGTCTTTATTTTATTTCTAGTTTAATTCTGTCATGGTCAGAAAACATACTCTGCATGTTTTCTTTTCTATCAGTTAAAGTTTGTTTTATGGCCCTGATAATTGTCTATACTAGTAAATGTGTCATGTTCCATTAAATAAAAATCTGTATTTAGCTGTTTTTGAAGTTCAAATGTCAATTAGGTCAGATTGGTTGATAGTCTTCTTCAGAACTTGTATACCTTCACCGATTTTTTTAATCTATTTTTTTCTATTAATTACTAGAAGAGGAGTGTTGAAGTTCTTTAGTATAACTGTGCCTTTAGCTATTTCCCCTTTATGTTTCTCTCAGTTTGTGTTTCATGTATTTTGAAACTATTTTTTATGTATCTACCCTTTTATGATTGTTCTGTCTTCTTGGTGAATCGATCTAAGAACATGGTATTTCTCTCAGAGATCCAGCCATCCATACTGCCCCATAGTTCTGCCTAAAAGAAAAGGTCCCCATGGGACAAAGCAGTAAAAGAAAAGGAGTGAAAGAGAGAGAGAGGGAGGGAGGGAGGGAGGGAGGGAGGGAAGGACAGAAAGAGAGAGAGAGGGAGAGAGAGAGAGAGAGAGAGAGAGAGAGAGAGAGAGATTCTTTCCACACTCATCAGGCCATAGGAGGCTCTTTTTCTGAATTTTCTTTCAGGGTTTTGGTGCCTGTGCCACCCCCAACATCATTTGGAACAGTGCAAAAAAGAATAAATGGGGACTTCCTCCCACAAACTCTGGCTCACAGGGACCTCTTTTCCTGATCCTCTGGCCTGAAAGTTAACGTTTCTCTTTGGATTTTTGGTTACCCATATGCTACTGCACAGTTCTGCAATGGGACTCTCCTTGAGTGAAAGCCAGGATAAAAGAGGAAAACAAGTCTAGAAACTTAACCCTGTTATAGATTGTCCTTCAAGCATTTACTCCCTTACTTAATCTGCCTGTTGTTGTAAACTTTTCAGAGTCCTCAGGTATTTGCTTTTTGTGTTTTGTCCAGAGGTTTTAGTTGTAATCAGTGGAAGAGGTATATCAGTGGAGTAAATTTATTACCTTTGACAAGCATTGGAATTCAAGTAATCTTGCTTCACGATAGTAAGATAAGGATTCAGACACTAATATAGATCATTCTGAAGCCCCTTTCTTAATCACTCATTTTACATCTTACATATAAAGGAGAATCTTTCTTTTCTTTTACATGTTTTATGCAAAATGAAAAGATTTGTGGCCTATTATTTCTATGTGTTACCTGGAGATAGTTGAAACAGAACAACACCTAGAGAGAAAAGAAAAAGAAAAAGAAAAAGATCAATAGTAAGAAAAAGAAAGAACAAGGAAGGGAAATCAAAAGATAGGTAGATGTGAGTTGGCTTGCATCATTAAACATATGCACTTGTCATATGTCTCAGGTAGGGTTCAGGCAAGAAACAGATTTTATGCTAAGAGAGTAGCTAAAGGGAGTTTAATAAAGGTACTGTTTCTAAAGAGATAGGCAGGGTAAGGCAAGAGACAAGCGGTGCTGAAACACAAAGGGACTCCCAGTAGTTGAAAGCTGCTTGTATCCCTGGACCTGAGGTAGCAAGAGGAAGAGCAGTTATTAGAACCCACAGTGGCAGCCACTGTGTAAAGAGCTTGCATGGTCTTATGGGCATCAGTGGCCAGAGCCAGAGGAATGTAGCCGATGCTGTATACTTGTTAGGGAGGAATTAGGCAGTAAATATTCTCTCTTGTATCTCTTTCTAACATTTTGTTCCTGCTAATGTCTCTTGTTATCTGAACCCCAAAAGATGCCAGACTTAAGAGAGCCTGGATGAGGCATTTCAGAGATGTCTCCTCTCAGAACTCAGAGAAGGTCAGAGAAGAACAGAAAGTGGCCGTTGAGAACAAATGGAGTCTATTTACCCCTTTTAACCATCAGCCTCCATCCTTATCTAACAAAAGGAAAACATAGTTACAGAAAAATATTACTATAGTCTTAATCTCCCCTTTTACTTGAATTAAAATATTAGGATTACCTGTATCATTCAGATATGATAGAAGAAAGAAAGGGGGAAATAATTCATTTACATGAAACATAATTACTATAACCCCATTTTATATAGTTGATCTCAAGGTCTAAGTTGATAAGTAACTTTTTTGTTCCATGACCCTTTTTGTGTCTTTTATCCTCCGCAATGTGTTGACTAATTTTGCCTTTAATCTGGTGGGATGATTGAAACTTTTATTTCCCGAAGATTCTTAGTGATCCTGTATTTATTAGTTGCTGCAATTCTCCATTATCCACTGAGCATGGTGACCTAATGAATCCTCTGGATTTTAGAAATAGTGATCTTTAAAATTCAATATACAATTTTCCCTTGGCAATAAGGATAAATCTCCATTTCTAGTGAAGTGACATTGTTTCCTGCCAGTTGGTTTAGCAGCATGAAGTGTCCTGAATAACCAAGGTACATTGTTATTGGCAGAATGATATCCCTCCGAAAATGTTTATGTTCTATTCCCCAAATCTGTGAATATGTTAGGTTAGAAGGTGAAGGGAATTAAAATTTCAGATGGAATTAAACTGTTAATAAACTGACCCCAAAACAGTCAGAGTAACTTGGATTATCTGTGTGAGCCCGATGTAATCACAAGTGTCCCTAAAAATGTAAGAAGGAGGCAGAAAAGGAGAGAAAAAGGAAAATGTGACTAGAAAAGAATGGCTAGACAGATGCAACATATCCGGCTTTGAGGATGGGGGAAGGGAGACGTGAATGAAGGGATGTGTGTAGCTTCTAGAAATGGTAAAAGTAAAGAAATTTTCCCTTAGAGCCCATGAAAAGGCATGTAGCCCTGCCAGCATCTTCATTTTAGCAAATTGAGATCCATGTTGGATTTGACAACGACTGACTGGAATTTTTAAATAAACATAATCATTCAGTAGGGTCTATGGGAAGAGATAGGGCTTATGGGAAGAGTTCCCACGCTCGATGTAATCACAAGAACCTTACAGGAAGAACTCTATGTTTATAATGAAGCTCTATGGTTCCTTCCCTTAACTTCCCTTTTCCCTTATATAAATATCCGTCCATCTTGGCATGCAGACCAGCGTGTGCACGTGGCTTACCATGTTGCTTGCACTGGTGATGAAACACCTAGTCAATATAATTTTTCAGTCAACAGACTTCTAACCTACAGAACTGTAAAATAATTAATTTGTATTGTTTTAAGGTACTAAATGTGTGGTGATTTGCTATAACAGTAATAGAGAAATAATACATACACTCTCAGTTCCAATTGAATGGACCCATGGCCGTGTTTCCTGGTGGGAGCATTTCTCTTTTGAGGAATAAATACTCCAAATCCACTGAGACCAAGGTTGAGAAGAAAGAAATAAAGAATTCCTTCAGGGGGATGACCTCCACCCTTGCTTCCCAGATCCCTGCATTCCTGTCTTTGGGGAATACTGATATATTGGTTGCTGGCTTAAGGTATTTTCCATATTCTAATAGATAATACCTCATTTTTCTCCATGTTGTCCCCTAGATGACAAATAACAGAGACTTCAATAGGGCATTCCATCTTTATATCAACCCATCTGTTTCTGGTATTGGTACTCATATGAGACCAGTGAACACCAGTCATAAACCCATTGTATGCTTTCTTCACTGTAAAATAAATTCCTTAGTTAGAGGCAATATTGGTGTAATATATCAAAGAATTGTATAAATTTGGAAATGGTGCTATCACAAATTTTGTAGTCAGAGAAGGCAGATATAAATATTAGTATGTGTCCCATGAAGACAAATTGAGGCCCCCTCCATTGTGGAAGGTGGTCAGTGTAATCATGCCTCAGAATATCTGGTTGGTTTTGACCTGGAATAATGCCATAACAGAAAATTAGCTGTGTCCTTCGCATTTGGCTGTTTTGGCACTTAACGATGTTTAAACTGGCCTTGTTTAAATTCATGATGAACTTGTATCCCTGCTAGTGCTTGATAATTACCCTCTGAACTATATTTAAATGTTGGTACTGATTAATATTTGTGATTTGTGTGAATCTGATTTGACAATTAACTTTTTGTGCTGTCACACTTATCTTCAGGTATTCTTCCATGTAAGTCCTTGACCAACAGGTTAGAAACTCTGAATAAGTGTAGATTCATACCTTAGGCCATCTCTTCTCCACTATAAAATAAACCATCAAATATCCTACGAGGAATTCTTTCAACTAGGAGCATATTCTTTTATTGCTGTATTTCATGGCCACTCTAACTGGGAATGTAATGTAGCTACTATTCACTTCCAGCTGGTTCTACCTTACCATGCAGACTTGTCTGTTATTGCTGGCTTGGATTTTTCTTCCTCTGTTCCAGGAAACTCCCCATGTGACCATAAATAATCATGAAGTTTAATTTTATATTCAGGAGCACCTGGGGCCAGGTGCCATACAGTGGGATGCTTCTGTGCACATTAAATGTAATGATTTGATGGATCAGTAGCACCCAGTCCACATGAGGAGTTTAGGTAGCATAGTTATTTGATGTGCCGTGATCAAACACTGAATGGCCACCAGAAATTGCTCTTTCAGTGGAGAATTATTATGGGCAGAATAAAGCATGGTTTCATTCTAAAGCCCTAGGGATTTACATCATGAGCCCCCTATTAGGATTTGCAAGAGGTTTCATAGAACCTCTCAACCCACCCTGGATACTGACCATATCATTGCATCTGTTGGATCCTAAGGCCCAGGAGTTAGGGCAGCTTGCCCTGTGAATCTGGACCTGTTGCTGAGCCTTCTTTTTCTGGATGTTTCTACCCAGAGGTAGAAGTCTTATGGGTTACCCAGTAAAAGGACCAGAAAATCTGTGACCATTGTAGTATTCCTAAAATTTTTACAATTTGATAGACCCTTATAGTGACTCTACTTCAGAGGAGACGCTAGATAATTGTGGGATTGTCTTGTAACTTATGTCTCTATAATGCACCAATGTGATGTTCTGTGGGATAAGAAGGTTGTGTTTCTGGTAGGCTCTGTAATGGCAGGGAGCAGAATACTTGATATTTCCTTGTTATATGATATTAAGGGTTTACTGTTATCATGGACATAAGAAAACAAGATGCTTTGTTTACCTTTATGAAGTGGAATAGAAAATACAAATTTCCTAGGTTAGTAGCTACCTGTTAGATATCAGGAGCTAAGTTGCTTTTCTCTTTTGTTTTGCTCAGCAAAATTTGCACCTTGAATTAGTACTATCACCTGATTAAGATGATAATAAATCACAGTTATTTTTCATAAACTGAAGCAACCTCATTATTTTCAGTGGTCAAAAGATATAATAAACAGGGTATGGGAGCCATCACCACCTCTATACTCTATGAATCTTTGGTAATGGCACTAATCTCTGCAACACCCTTGTGATTAGTCTAATTTTATCAGTTATGTGGGAGATGGGTCATTCTAAGAACATCCTTTGTCCCTTTGTTGTCTGTCAAAAGAGTCATCACTCCATTGATTCAGGAAGCAATATAAGATTCTGCCTGTTACTAATTATATCTATTCTTACTATGAATTCTGGGCTTGGGGAAATACGTACAGAAGAGCTCTGTAGTCCTACTGAACCCATGATGAGATGAGCCGAGGCCAAAGCGTCACCTGTCACCTAACTTGCATAAGCTCCCCTCACTGACCAGTTGTCTATGATAGCTATTTGTTGTCTTGGGAGATTGGCAGGAATTCAAGCAAATATCTATTAATATCTCTTAGGAAGTCCGAGTATTTCCCTTCCTCTAATGCACAGACACCTTGACAAATAGCTGAACTTACCTTGGGAGAAAGCTGCTGAGAAGATTCAAAGGGTACATACTGTAGAGTTCTTCATTGAATAGACATGACCTCCCTTTCATTGGAGAGGCTGCAGGTTTGTGACCTGGGGGACAGTCCATGAGTCCCTACTACTGTTTCTAAACTTACATTTTTGTGTACTAAATCTAGAATTTTTCCACTAATTTTCATCAAGAAGCATCTTCTTAGGCTTGGGAGTCTGGCCATTTCTTTATCCTTAGGGACACCATGACCAAGTAGTCATTGCCACAGAACCCCGCTGTTCAAACTACTCTGATTATCACTTTTTCCCTGTGTCCTTGATCAACCCCTTTGGCTCTGATGGTGACTGCTGCTACCTGGCATCTGCCACTCTGAGATACTAATAGTTTCATTTATATCAAGAAATTCATTTTTACACTGCACCCCTCCCCTCATCCCTAGCCTGTAGTGTTTTCAGTAATGCTGGGGTCTCCTTGATAATACATTTCTTAATGTCTTAGTGAAGTAAGTGTTCTATGGGCCCTTCTATAAGCTGTGGGTAGGAAATGGTTGATTAACTTGTACATAACAGATCCATTTCATCTCCCTGGGCCCTGAAACTCCTTATGTCTTAGTGTTCCAGGGGAGTTCTGGCATCTCAATTGACTGTAGACCCTGTTGAGTCCAGGTTTCAATTACCACCACATCAGATTATTGACACTACTCTCAGGTGCTTGAGCCAGCACATTCAGTCCCGAATCCTAGGTAAATGTACTTACATAAATTTGGCCAATATTTTGTTCTTCTTGTTTCATGTTGGGAATATGTTGCCATATGTGTTCTCTGAATTCCTACACTTACAAGTTGAGAAGATCCTACTAATTTTGTCTATTTGTTGTGTCTTCAAAGAACACATCTTGTCTATCTTCTGGGCTATTCTGGGTTCTAATTCTATTTATGGGCCTGGAGGCAAGAGGTGGTAATGGGTTCCTGAGGAAAATTTATATGATTTTATGAGACAAATTCCCCAAGTGAAATCAGTGTATGATTTTCTTTCACATAGGGAGCAGGGACTGCTTCCACTAACAGGATGTTTCTTTAGCATAAAGGACATTGAAATTGGTGCTGCAACTCTGCAACTCTTTGAATTTATACCTGTACTTCATAACTGATTTACTGTTACAGGCAATGTTATATTTCTTTGAAGCCGATGTAGTTTTTCTGATTTCTCACTTGTGCCTTTAATTTGAATTTATGCCTTTAGTAAGAAGTTTTATTTGTGTATTTTCTCAAGGGCAATCAGAGCAGCCAACTTAACCTACAATCTAATAATCACCACTGTCACCATAGTGACCATATACCACAGACTCTTTATCTTCTAGTCTTGCTTTCTCCTGGCTCCCCTTCCATACTACCATTACCAGTAACAAGTCAAGCAATCATGATGCCAGCACATGTGATGGATTACCAGTGATTGATTTTCCCCAGCAAATGTGATCATTAATGACATGTGCAGCCCAATCCCAGAATTCCATTTTGGTGGCTGTCTTCTCAGGTCACTTCTGGTATAAATTACTTTTTTAAGTCAGGATCCCATCAGGAAGGAAATGAAACACTCCAAAAGGGGGAAAAATTAAATAAAGGGACAATTTACAAAGGTGGGGGAAGGTTAATGAAATAAACAAGGGGCTGCAAAGCAACCAGGATCTAGCAACAACTGGAAACCCTCAAAAACTCTTAGTTTACAGGGCTGGGGGAACAAGCCATGTGAGAACCTAAAGCTATAGGAGATTAATAACCAGACAAGAGCTAGAGGGACACAGTTATCATACCAGAGCCTGTCAGTAGGGAGTTGAGGTAACACATTCTCTGATTTTTTCCCTCTCATTTACTGCTGGAGCATCCCACTCAAGGACCCTACCAGAATTCAGAGGATAAGATAACCCAGAGGATATAGCACACTCTGGCTGGACCTCAAGCCAGAGGGAAGTTCCACTGGGTGGAGAGTGGATTTTGAGAGGCAACCAGGAAACACAAGTATGCAGGATGTCATTGAGTATGAGACCCATTCTTGTTTCAGAGACACTGAAATGGTAAAAAGTGCTTTGCTATGCTTTTCAGACTTAATAAATATGGCAATACAGAAATAAATAACTCAAATACAATTTAGAAGGATAAAAGATATAAAGCAGGCCCTTGAGGTAATCAAACTTAGTATTAGACTTTCTGATCGTAGAAAAAAAAAACCACACACACAAGAAAACTGAGTAATCAAAATTTGATTGATAATATGAGACAAATTCATCTGGATTTTTTTTCTCTAGCCCAATTTCATGAAAAAACAGGAACTTGGCCATGGAAACATTTTCAGTAGACGAAAAATGGTTCTAAGCAAATCACAGGAGACAACTCTTGAATGTGACTTCTGAATATTTTTATATATTAGAAGAGAATATTACTTGACTTCATTTTTAAAAAAATCTATAACATTGCTTTTGTTAATTTGTAATCTTCATGGGCTGAGATGAAAAGAGTCCTTGAATTGATTTCCATATTATGCTGATTTTGTGATCACCTTTGTACTAAGAGACCCCCCCAACCCCCCACCCCCATACACACACTTCATCTCTGTTGCAACTAACACCAGATTTTGTCTTGGATTTGAAATCTCTGGCTATGACATGCAACATATTTAAAAAATCTGTTTGATTGATAGTTGAATGATTATTCCCTATTACATCAGCAGCCAGGCCTAGTATTCCAGCTTTGAAGGATTGTTTTGCCTCTGTCCCTGTGTCACAAAATATGCTTGTGACTTGCAAATAGTAGATCTCATTGCAGCCTTATAGATTTCAGATATTCAAATATTCAGATATTCAAATATAGTTTGAATTCATTTTTAAGTCTAGCTCAAGGCGAAGTTGAGAACCACCTGTAGTTAATCACTTTAGTCTCAGCTTTTCGTAATTTTACAATTTTATGCCACCATATGGCACTTATCCCAAACTGCAAAAAATGGAAAACAAAACAAAATATAATCAAATTAATAAATGATTAGAAAAAATTATTTTAATGAAAATTAAATAATGGGAGAGAGAGGATCTAAATAATTGATAATTGGTGAATTGCAAAATCCATACTTGCTAAGAGACTAGTTAAGACACTGACTTATAAAATTCATAAATTGTTAGAAGTGAGAGAAGATATAACTTGGAGAGATGTGCTACTCATCCTATACCAAGTACTGAACAGGAAAGAAGCTTCCCTACCAGGAACAAATTGCATTTTCTTTGGAGAGAAACACAGATGCAGTCACTCAGGAGGTGTGTTGAAATCAAATAATTTCCATCTATAATGCCTTTTATCTAAAAACCCAGCACATTTGCTCAATAGTTTTCAGAACCTACTTGTCATTTGATTATTGATTTGTAATTCCTTTTTGTTATTGTGCCAAAGAAATTGGGGCATAGAGAAATTGATGTGCAATAACTGCTTGATGAGATTTAAACAGGGTGAATTACTAAAAGACATATTAGTCTGGGTGCCTGAATAATAAAGAAACCTTCAGAAAAATAGAATATACCCTTTCTAGAGTTTCTGTTCCTGATGACAGGTTTAGAAAGTTATGTTTGTATTATACACTCTCCTTCCCTGTCATATTTATCAGTACCTGATTTAATTACCACTAGGTATACGAGGTCTGACAATTAAGTTAGTGAACTCATCCTAGAAAAAGTGCTCCATACCTCATTGCTGAATCTCACTATGGTCACCTTTGAAGTACTCCCCTTGGGAAGCTATGCACTGATGCCAGGGCCTAGTCCACCCTTTAAAGCAATTTTGGAACTCTTTTTCTGGAACGGCCATCAGAGTTGTCGTCATATTACCGTTGATATCCTGAATGTCCTCAAAATGTCTCCTTTCCATATTTCCTTTATCTTTGGGTAAAGAAAGAAGTCATTGGGGGTCAGATCAGGTGAATAGGGAGGTGTTCCAATACAGTTATTTGTTTACTGACTAAAAACTCCCTCACAGACAATGCCATGTGAGCTGGTGCATTGTTGTGATGCAAGAGCCATGAATTGTTGGCGAAAAGTTCATGTTGTCTGACTTTTTCACACAGCCTTTTCAGCACTTCCAAATAGCAAACTTGGTTAACTGTTGGTCCAATTGGTACAAATTCATAATGAATAATCTGATATCAAAAAATATTAGCAACATTGTTACAACAAGTTCGCGAACTTAATTGTCAGCCCTCATATAAACTAGAGATAGTTAAACTTACAGCTTGGTCAAGCAGGGATGATCTCTATGTAATACTTTTGGGGAAATAATTAAATCAAGAAATTAGAAGTAAAAACAGAACTGAAGAAACATATGTAGAGTATGTGTAGGAACAACTATAAAATAGACTTTCCAAATATTTAGAGGTCACATACCTTTTAAATTCCTTTTAGTATTTTCATAATTAAACATTACTTAGTACATTAAAGCACATATAACAGAGTAACAAGCGTCCGAGTTTTTTACCCAATTTCAAGACAACAGATTAGCATGATGGTTTCATGGACGCTGATTGAAGACACAAGATTCCTGGATCACAAAGGACTACTTATTGCTCACAGCCATAGCAATAGCCAGTGAATTAGCACTTTTGTGCCAGTTTCCCAAGTCATAATTCCCACAGGATGACATGAAAGAATCAAGATGATATCTATGTAAATATTCATATATACAAAAAAGGTAATTGTGTTAAAGTTTGTTTTTCAGTAGACCATGTACTGATGCTTCAGTTCATTCCTAGGTACGTGAGTTTATTAATGTCACTAATACATAAAGGTTTTAAATGCTAGATTATGAAACTTCATAGTCTAACTTCTTTTCTGTGTTTTATTTTACTAAATTTAATGTGTAAGTTTTCAATGAACTTAGGGGTACATAAACGTTTTCAGATTTTTTGGATAGATACCCAGAAGAAGGATTACTGGGTCGTATGGTAATTCTATTCTTAATTTCTTGAGGAATCTCCATATCGTTTTCCATAGGGGCTGTACCAATTTACATTCCCACCAGCAGTGTATGAGGGTTCCTTTTTCTCCACCACCTCTCCAACACTTGTTATTTCTTGTCTTATTGATGATAGCCATTCTAACTGGTGTGAGGTAGTATCACATTATAGTTTTGATTTGCACTTCCCTGCCCATTTTTCAATTGGATTATTTTTGTTATTGTTGTTGAGTGTTATGAATTCTTTATATATTTTGGATATTAGAGGTGTTGTTTGTAAGTAAATTATCTTCTCCTATTCAGTTACCTCTTTGTTTTGTTGATGGTTTCTACATTGTTTAGCTTTTTTCTACATTTTATTTCACTAAATTTAATACCTAAGTTTTCATGACTGTTTCTAAATTTTACTCAGTTTTTTAAATATATAATATGGTTTGATTCTGCACTGTACTTGTTTTTTCCCACTGTCTCTGTAATTTTTTCCTAATTTTTAAAACTGTGACAAAATACACATGACATAACATTTTAGTAACTTAAGCATTTTAAGTGTACAGTTCAGTGGTATTAAGTACATTCATATTGTTGTGCAACCATGACCACAACCATCTCCAGATCGCTCATAAAAATGAAACTCTGTGCCCATTAACAAATACTTCTAAATGTAATAATCAAGTAAATGGATTATAAGAAGATAATCTGCAACAGATACTGTCTCACTCAAGGATTCTAATGAAAGTAATCTGGCTTGAATATATGGTTAATATTTTGATTATTGCTATCAGTTAGCTATCCCAATGCTTAATACACAGACATGTAGGCTTCAAATTTATCAAACATTGTGGATAATATCCCGTCCTATGACAAGCATGGTTATGCTTTTATAGTTGAGTGTGTTATAATCTACAGTTCTATGTATGTTTATTCAGGATGCTCTGGTTGTATCTATGGTTTCCAAAAGAAATGTGCACAATTACATCAAGGGTCCTGGGATATGCTTTGCTATTCAGTTTATAGGAATATATTTTCCATACTCAGAAACATATATAGAAACCATGGACTTGATTTTTCATGGATGGGGAAGTAGTCAACACTTTGTCATTTCTAACTAAATCCAGCCTTGAAACCATGAATTTCTCTGGGGGAAAATTTTCAGTTGATGCAAGGTTTAACCATATCATATTGCTATAGTCTCTCCATTTCCAAAATCTATCTCCTGGGCATCTTCCGAGTATCATTAACAGTCCTAATAATTCCAAATGGGCTTGGGTAAAGCGTCACATCTCAGGTATACATTTTATTTGTGTTTATCTTAGTCATCAATCTGTTAATCTATATCATAGTCTTAGTATATCTTACCATATAAACATTATTATCAAAAAAACTTACTCTGCAGTAGTATATTATAGAACTTCTCCCAATTCATTAAGCTCTTAGAGTTTCTTTATCTTTCACGTGAGCTTGGCTGATCCCTTCAGTTTTTATTCTCTACAAACACAAAGAGAGTGAATAAAACATTCTCATCTCTGTCCTGTTTCTCAACCTCTTCTGACATTAGAGCCGTCCATACCATCTTCTGGCTTGCTCTTTTGCTTTCATTGAACTGTTCTCTGCCTTACTAAGCATTTAAATTATTGTTATGTAATTTTGTCATATAAAGTTTATGTTTAGTAGCACTATTTTTTATTGATAATTATTATCCTGACATCTGCTTCTTTATGTAAATCAGAAATATTTCTTAGGTCTCTAGGCCACTCTGTGTTCAAAGGTAATTAAAAAGTTTCTTCTCCTAAAGTTCCTACAAATAAACTAATTTTCCTAAGATCATTATTTTCTACCCACACATTTCAAATGAATATTGATTGCAGATATTTTTAACAGAACTCCTTTCAGTCTGTTATTCAAAATGACAGAACAATTAGAAATTAACATTGAACCCAAATTTGTTACCTAAACAATTGAATGAATTAGATCTCTTAATCTTTTCTAAATTAGGGTTGAATCATTCTAATTGCAATTTGGATATTCGTTGGAGTATTTGATGCTTTTATATGAAGTATTGGGGAAATATATGGAAAGATATTAAGTATTCTTTTCATTCTGTTTTAACACTACCATCACAAAACATTTTTTTGTTACGGGAAATTTCAAACAAGTACAAACATGTAAAAGAATCCTCTACGTACCCATGATGAGTCTTCCGCAATTATCACTAATAGACAAACTTGGTTCAGTTTTGTCCTTACCTACTCAGTCCCACTGGATTATTTTGAAACAACTTCCAGACATAACATCTTTCATCTTTAAGTATTTCACTGAATTCTTTAAAAAGATAAAGACCTTGTAAAAGCACAATCATAGTACCATTATACCTTTTAGAAATACATAGTGTTTTCTTTCTTTCTTTTTTTTTATAGTGATCTTTTTAGAGTAGTATTCAGAATTTCCCAAATAGTGACATTTCCCCCCAATTTGCTCTGCATCCTTGCATTATTTGGCCTGTGTCTCTTTTCCCTGCATTTCCTGTAAATTGATAATTAAATCTAGAAGTCTGATTGGATTCAGGTTTGAGTTTTTATTTTGTTAGAATGATGTTATGAGTGTTATTATGTACTTCCATCAGGAGGTGACTGATGTCTGGTTGTCTTTCATTTTATGATATTAGCAAACCCTGGTGATTGTTGTTTTCATTATCTCATTACTGGTTTGCAAAGTGGGGATATTATAATTTTATTATTTCTTCTCTCTACCCCTTTTTATTAAGCTGGAATACTGCTATAAAGAATCAACTATTTGATTTGGTTACTCCAAATTTCTGTTCACATACAAAAGGATAAATGCTTGATTATTTCCCTCAGTGTACCAGTTTTTAACAAAATTAATTACTTTCCTAGCATCTTTCTAAAGAGACTACTAAATGTATTTCTATTTACTTATTATTTTTAAAAAATTAAAGTATGGCTGACATACAATATATGAGTTTCAGGTGTACAACATAGTGATTTGACATTTATCTACCTTTTGAAGTGATCACTGCAGTAAGTCTAGTAACCACCTGTCCCCAAAATATGGAACACTTCATGAATTTAAGTGTCATTCTTGTGCAGGGGCACAAGATTTTCTCTGTATCATTTCAATTTGAGTATATGAGCTGCCAAAGCAAGCACTACTAAATATAATTTTAAAATATATTTCTGAATTCATTTGACTTTTTTCAATCTACTGTAGTTATTATTCTTTCTGAGACTTAAACTAACCCACCTTTTCCTGTAGAAAGCTCTCCAATTTAACTCCTAGTACTTTGGGTATGGCCACAGGAGTTTAAATAGTTTTATTGCTTTCTGTTATCATAAGACACCCCAGAGAAATCTTGTGTATTTCCTTTGCCAGCCTTGTAATCACCTATTTCTTTGTGGAGTTTTGGGTTATTTTTAGTGAAGAAAGACATTAGATACTACAACATAGGCACTAGGGGCTTTCATTACTGCTGGGTAAGTATTTTTCGCTACGCCTTTTCAGTGGATAGAGTTAGGGAAAATGTACCTTTTTAAAAATAGACTTCATTTTTCAGAGCAGTTTCAGGTTCACAGCAAAATTGAGCAGAAAGTACAGAGAGTTCCCATATGCCCCCACATATTCCCCTCCTTCTGCATATCTTCTAACACAGTGGTACATTTGTTACAATTGAAGAAACTATATTGACACATCACGATCATCCAAAGTCCATAGTTTATATTAGGATCACTCTTGATGTCCATTCTATGGGTTTTGACAAATATATGACATGTATCCACCTAATATCATCATACAGAATAGTTTCACTGCCCTAAAAATCCTCTATATCCTGATTATTCAACCCTTCTTCCTCTCTAACCCCTGGCATCTACTGATCTTTTTATGGTCTCCATAATCGTGCCTTCTCTAGAATGTCATATCATTGTAATAATAAAGTATATAACCTTTTCAGACTGACTTCTTTTCCCCTATGTCTTTGCATGACTTAATAGTTCATTTTATTCAGTGCCAAATAATATTCCATTGTCTGAATGTACCACAGTTTATTTATCCACTCACCTACTGAAGGCCATCTTGGTTGCTTCCAAGTTTGGGCAATTATGAATAAAGCTGCTATAAATTTCTGTGTACAGATTTTTGGGTGGACATAAGTTTTCAGTGCATTTGGGTAAATACCAAAAGAGTATGATTGCTGGATTCTATGATAAGGGTGTTTTCATATTGTAAGACACTGCCAAAGTGTCTTGCAAAGTAACCACCGTTTTTCATTCCCACCAGCAATGAAGGGAAGTTCCTGTTGCTTCACATCCTTGCTGGTATTTGGTGGTGTCATTGTTTTGAATTTTCATCATCACTTTTTTTTTATTTAATTAAAATGTGCATCCTTAAGTTCATACTGCTGTTTCCTATCGTAACTTGAGTTTTACTTAAATCTATTAATTTTATATTTGTATCTCCTTCTCTTAAACTATGCACCTTGTTTCTTAATGACATGTACATAAAAATATCTCAGATATTTATATATATATATATATATATATATATATATACACACACACATATATATAAAACAATTGAAAGATGTCATTTTAAATAATAGTCTTCTAGTTCTATAGAAACTGTTAAATTAATGCTTATTCTCCTAAACATTCCCACCAACCACAAACAAAACAGAAATCATTAATGAGGGACTTTGGAATCAAGGACACTGAGTATGATGCCTCTCTGATAGAACATTAAACCTTGACTACTGTCCTTGGTTATATTCCAGAAGCCACAATGGCTGTGGGCCATTGGGTAGAAAAAGGCAGAGCGGGGTGAGCTCCTAAGACCCATGTAATTCATAACTACAATGTTATCTTGGCTTAATATGTATAACATTTTTATTTTACCAGGTACCCTTTATGCTAAAATTACTTCATATTCTTTTGTTTGTGTCATCTAGTTGATTTATTGTTTTCACTGCAAAACCTATGAAAATAATAAGTAATTTTATATTCTCCAACCAAAGCATCATTCTTCAATGGGGCATACACTGGAATTCACAAATCTAGGCAAGATGTTCCATTCTGCCATCCCAGGCCCATTATGTTAAGTGATTTTTCTTTTTTTGGGTGGTTTTGAACTAGCAGTTATAATACCAAAGAGAATGATTGCTGCTTAATCTTGGGGTCCATCATTATAAAATTAGCAATCTGTCTCTCTGCTTCACAATTGAGCATTTTCTTTTATTTCCTGTGGGAGGAAACAAAAATCACACATGTGTTTAGTACTGTCTTGTCTTCCACAGTCTATTCATCTATTCATATCAGAGGATAACTGATTTGTTATAAGCTAATTCAATTTTGACTTTCTGGTAATTAAACATTTAGACTTGAACATAGTTTTCATTAGTATGATTTCATTATTCCTCTTTATAAGCTGTAAATAAACCATTAGAGGGACTCTGTGACTACTGCAGGACAGCAGTAACATAAACATCAAATGAATGATTCTGTTGTTTTATGACTTTTATTTTAACATTACTTTCTAAAGTATACGGAAGAAATAGGTTTATGTATATTTCTTTACAGGCAAATGGTTCTAACAGCTTTAATAATTATATAGGTGTGTTAAAATATATTTAAAATTTTATTTTGGTAGTCCAAGACAGAGCTTTTTTTATTTCCATGATTACAAAGTAGAAATATCAGTGTTTTCAAAATTTAAAAAAGATAGGCACATTATATGTCCAATCTTAAACATGATGTCTTTTTAAATTTTTAAATATCCTTCTACCTAAGATGTCATAATTTAAAAATAATTTTTAAACTAATTATCCAGAGGGTATTACTAGAATAAATGAGGGTGGTACCCATGGGATAGAGGTGAAAGTAGGGAAGATTTTATTTTAATAGGGAATCAAATATCTGTAAATTGCTCCAAAATGGAACTCCAATATTTGAATTTAGGACAGTAACTACTACTGGAGGGACTTCCTGGCTGCCACACTTCAGACCTTGTGATCTCAGCAAAAATAGGAAGTACTTATTTCTGAGACTAATCAATCTTAGGAAGACTAAACTCATTTAAATAAATGTCCAGAATTTTCAACAGCTTCCCTTTGTTTCATATGTGTTTAAAGCATCTTTTTGCAGACAATAAGTGCTACCCTGGGTTATATTAACTCATAAAACTGTAAAAAAGACATTCTGTACTTGATTCTGACTAATCCATTTTTTCCCCTAGAATTGTGGAGCATTTAAATATTAAATTTTTAGAAATAGGTCATCTTTTTATTTTTCCCTTATTAATACCATGGAGGACTTGTGGAAGAAGAATCTTCTTAGAAGCCTCTCGATTGTGGATACAAGTCAGTAGCATAACGGAAAATAACTATGATCCAGTGTTGCAGTGGGGTACAGAAATACTGCTAGGGCCTCATGAGAATGGGATCCATTTAGGAACATTTCAGAGCCAAGGAGTGGAGTTTGGGGTAGGATGAGGATAGATTATTTCAGTTGAATGCCTGAAATAGGTTGGGTAGGACAATGAAACACATTGGGATCCATAGAACCAGAGCTAGATCCTATTGTAGATCTATCCCATAAAGTAGAAAGCAGTGAGTACTGGAAAGGAAAGCAAATATATCATCTATTAGAAAAAGCTGAGGTTCATGTATCACCAAACCACAAACAGATATGTAATTATGGAGAATTCTTAGTCTCTCTGTTAATATTTTTTCAATGCTCGCAGTATATTTACCATGGTATTAATTATTTCAAATATGAGGCTTAGAGATAGCACATATCCTTACTGAGAAATGACTGATATTTAATATTGGAAAATGCTATGTAGTGTTTCATATTTTATATGTGTATTTAGTTAGTATTTAATTTATTCCATCATGTGAACTCGATTAAACATTTTTGTTGTGCTTATGGATTTTTTTTTTTTTTAATAAACATGTTTATGGGGAACTTCTGTTTCAAGTGCTTTGGCTCACTGGCTTCCCTATCCACCCCTTCTGAAAATTATCTTCAAATGCATCTATAAATGCGTTGTTGAGCCAGGAAAAAAATTCAGAGAAATTCTCAGAAATATAGTGAAGAGCATGAATCCAGAGAGGCAAATGAGCCAGCATTAAATTCCTGGCTGCCCTGGGGCTTTGGGGAAATCCGCTAATCCATGGCCAGATCCATGACCTTCATTTTGATGGCTATCTGGTGTCTAGTTCGTGTTCCATATTAGAAGTCTATCACGGGACCCTTCAAATAAGGCCAGGTCAGGAAAGTAGCACCTTCTATGAAAGAGTAAATAAAAAATAAATACTCTCTGCAGGGGTTCTGGATGGAGAGAGAAAAATAAAATCTCCATTGAGAAACTCTAAATAGATTTTGACCCTCAAGAGGATTGGCGATCAAAACCAAGACCCATCAGATTGAAACTGCAAATCATCAAAGAAATAAAATATCTTAATAAATATCCAGAGAGAAAAGACAGATTAAATACAGGAAACAATCTTTAGAGAACAGACTAATAATAAGACAGTGGAATAACAGTGGAATTGGGTTCAAAAACAAGTCTTAACCCAGAATAATATAAGTAATAATATAAATAAGAGGGAGATTAAAAAGACATTTTCAGATAAATACAAACTGACATTATTTACCACTAACAACCCTTTACATAAAACCCCCTTACTAAAAATACTATTTACTCTAGAAGGCTAGAATATAAGGTGTGATAAAAAACAATTGTGAATGTTTAAATTAAAAAAAAAATATTACAGTAAAAGACACATTGCCAGTAATACCCTTCAGAGTACTCCCCCTCTCTTCAAACACACTTACCCATCCTTCTTGCCATTTTCTGAAGCAGTTCTGGAAGTCCTCTTTTGTAAGTGTCTTTAGTTGCAATGTAGTGGCTGCCTCGATGTCCTGAATTGATTCAAAACGTTAACCTTTCATGGTCATTTTGACTTTGGGGAAGAGCCAGAAGTTGCACAGTGCCAGATCCGGTGAATAAGGTAGATGAGGATACACCATGTTTTTATTTGACAGAAATTGCCACATACCAGAAGTGACGTGTGACATGGAACATTGTCATGATGGAGGGTGATTTAAAGCACACTGTAAAACACACCTTCTTTCAGCCATAACTAACACCCGACTGACTGCACCGAAAATGTTGGAACTTGTCACACACTATTACTAAGGTTTGATGCGCTGCTTCCCATATGGAAGATCCCTGACTTTCCACTGCATGGCACTCAACAGCAGCATTCACCGTCTTTTGTGATCACACCTGTATAATCCTACATGGAAGATCTACAAGAAGAAAAATGATTAGCAGGCTATTTGGTAAAAATGGATAGATCTCAACAAACTTGAGATCTTCAAAATTGAAAAACAATATATGATTTATGGGGAAAGAAAAAAAGAACTAAAGTACTGGAAAACAATAGCCTGTAAGTCAATGTTGAGGTATTAGAGTTAAATTGTATTGCTTGGGAGGATAAAAATTATAACTTTAATTTTTGATAGTTAAATATATGTTTAACATTTTACGGCAAACGTTAAAAATAAGTTCCAAATTAGTAGAGGAGAAAATAAATAAAATAATAAAACACAAATCTCAACCAAATCAAAACCATGGAAGAAAGGAGGAAGAAGGATGTATACACATAGTATCATGATTTTCAAATATTATGACTCCTCTTTTTGCTGAGAATTATACCCTCTTGATGTCAGGCTTGGTCATGTAACTTGTTTTGAGTAACCAAATGTCAGTGTAGAAGCTTTATGGGACAGGTTATGGTTTGGCATCTCTCTTTCCTTTGCTGTGAGACTTGGCAGAGGCTGCTTTCCTGAATTCTGAAGAGAAGGGGACATGGGGAGCCAGTACCACCTGTAATGGCTTTGTAGAGTAAGTGAGAAACAAATCTTTGCTATGGTGAAACTGTGACATTTTTTTTTAGGTTAAATGTTACCAGATACATAACCTCCTTATTTTTACTGATATGGGTGAATGATCAGTCATAAAGTTTGGGGCTCATAGCTGTGTGATTTTGGGCAAGTTACTTCATCTTTCTGGGTCTTAATTTCCTTTCTGTAAAATAAGGTGTTGGTATAGATAGGAAAATCTCTTGGAGAGTTAAGAGGAAAAGGATAATCAGAAAACATGGCCGCATGTATTAGGTTAGTGCTAAAGTAATTACGGTTTTTGCAATTTTGTTTTTAAGCTTTTAAACCACAATTACTTTTGCACCAACCTAATATGTTGATGAAACCTTCACAATCACAACTATTCCGAATAACGTATGTACATATCTGCACCTAGATATAACTACTTGTAAATGTAAAGGAAAAAAATTCAGAAGGATACATACCAAGTGTTAACAGTGGTTACTACCAGAAGGATAATGGGATGGAGAGGTAAGGAGGACTTAATTTTTATTGTATATATTTATTATTTGAACTTTTCATAATTTTTACATGAGCGTGTAGAATGTTTGTCACAAAAGGGAATAAAATGAGTTGTGAAAATAAATAATTGTTGAGATGTGGGAGAGAGAGAGAGAGAGAGAGAGAGAGAGAGAGAGAGAGAGAGATTTTTTAGGACAAGAACTTGAACATGAGATACAACCAACAGTTGCACAATTGAATTTGAGATTCTAGTGTCCAGAGTGGACAATGTCTACTTTAGAAGAAATCCAAAGTCTTTTTCCTGTTTGTGTGTGACATCAATTATATAAGTATTTTATGTCCATCATGTGTGACCAGAATTGGCCGCCTCATTTCTCCTCCAGATTCTTAGGATTTTGATTTCTATGTTGCACTCATGTTATGGCAGTTAATATCCTGAGGCTGCAAGTACAAGCTCTGAAAGTAATGGTGGCTTAAGCATTTATTATCTCAAATAATAAGAAATCCAGGAGATGGTGGCTCTGGGGCTGGTTCAGTAACTTAGTGAAGTCATCAGGGAACCATGTGTTTTCCATTTTCCACTCTGCTATTTGTGTTGGTGATTGCTTTTCTCATTCTCAAAGATGACAACAGTAGCTCTGAGAAATTTCTCTGTTTTTTCTTTTTATCAGCAAGAAAACCTTATTCTATAAGCTTCGAGTAGACTTTCCCTTGTGTCTCATTGGCTAAAACTGGGTCATATGACCACTCTTAATCTACTCATTGGCAAAGGAGTTTGGGGATGGGTTTCATGATTGGCTAAGATTAATTATGATTTTCTTGGGCCAGAGGTTTGGCCCATCTTCCTTGAGTGCAAGACTCCAGATTTCTGGACAAAGTCAGTGAAAGGAAGATGGAGAAAATCACTGTTGAGTAGGAAAACAAAGATCTCTGCAAGACACAAGTACTTTTGTGATGTTTCCTTCTTTCTTTCCTTTCTGCCTGCTGGCCTGCCTGCCTGCCTTCTCCTTCTGCCTTTCTTTCAGTTTTAAAATAAACCACTCTAACACTCAGGCATCACTGAAACTACATCATATTAAAGATTCTATGTCAACTCTTTAAACAATGCCAATGCATTTTTCTCTTCTAACTGTCCTGGTTTCCACAAGGCCTTCCCAAAAGTACAGGCTATATATTTAGGATTGCTCTGATAAAAACAATTATTTTGATTAAGGACAATTAATAGCATGTTTATATCTAGCTTCTGGTACATACAAATGATTTTAGCATTTATAAGGGGTAGAGCTATTTAATATATCTGAGTGTTCAAGTAAAATGTCACACATCTTCAGTATTTATATTTACATTAATGATACATACTTATAATAGGAAATAGAGAAATAAAAATTTTCCATAATTTCAAGAAATTTCTACTATTTATGTCTCAGTGTATTTTTCTATTTAGATCTACCTCTAGTTATAGTTGAGATTATGATGAATTAATCATATGCTTTCTTTTATATTATGACATAAGTACTTTACTCAGTCTTAATACTTTTGTAGATTTCATGATTAAGGATATTTTTGATACTTTTCAATTTGTACATAGGTTACTTAAACAAGTTCCTCTTGTTAATCTTTAAAATTGATCCCACTAATTCAAAATTATAAATAATGCTATGACAGTCATGATTTTATGTTAAGCTATGAATTTCTTTTTTTCTTTTGGGATATATTCTTAGAAAGAAATTATTCATGAGAAGTAGGAACAGTGTAATTCCTTTATGATAAAATTTGTTGAATTCGTCCAGAAATGTTACATACTAATTTATAAACCTTCCATTAGCAACTAAGAGTGTATTTCAATGTCTTCTAGCATTATTAGAAGTTTCTTGTTTATAATTGTCCGTTTTCACAACATAATGTCAAACTATCATGAGCCTCTATTATCAGAGCTTGTCCAGTCTATCCATCAAATTTTGAGTAAGTTTTATGTAAAAATGGTAGTCAAATGGGATTGAGTATTTGTATTAAGATAACTTATTTTTGTTGTATGTGTCTTAACAGTTTAAAAACTGCTTTATGGAACTAAAAGCTGTCAAGTACTGAAGTGACAACAAACAGAAATTGAAGTTTCTCTGCTTAGCAAGTTACGTAACTCATGTTAGAGGACGGGTTAGTAATTTATTTTCACCATTAAACTACAGTAGAAAGTTAGACTGCTGAGGACATATAGCCTAACAAAACTCTGCCCTCCATTGTGGAAGACAGATTTGGGATCAGTTTATAATTATCCGTATTATCACTTAAAATATACCAGTTGACAACTACAAGTTTTTCCAGGCATTTTCAGTGAACTTCAGCCTCAAATAGAAGTAATGGTGCAAAGGTTAACTAGAAATAAAGTGTTGTGCTGGGGTAATTTCTCACAGGTTCTGGGACTGCCAGCTCAGTGAAGTGGTGCAGGTAATGAGCCTTTGCCTTCCCTCTGTGCTGAGCTGCCCTGGGGGGTCTCAGGTGCTCACCTTCCCTCTCCACTCCTAAGTAAGCAGGCAGATCTGAAGTGGTCTGCTGACGAAAGACCAAAGCAGATTGAAACTTTTAGATGCCTCTTATCTGTGACACTGATTTGTCCTAAGCAAGTTTTCAGGTTATCACAATTAAATTTCAGATTATTTTGACTTTAAATCCCATTTTTTTCCGTGCTAACTGCCACCTTCCCCTTCCTTCCCCCAGCAACTTGCTTTTCTCTTCAGATCTATATGCAGTGATCATTGTCTTGAGTTTGCTGACTTTCAATCTGATTGTTTGCTCCTTTCAAATTGTGAGGCTCTCCTGGGGGCAGGCCTAGGGATGGGGGGATGCAGATTTGATCTTCCTTGAATCCTATAAAGAGACTAACAGGAAGGGTTCTTCCAAACTCATCTAACTTCTCACTTTTACTATTATTATTTTTACCTGCCAGGGATGCTTGTATAGGCTTCTTTTTCTAAAAATTCCAAGCCTCCCTTTTCCAGTAGATTCAGTGTGTTTCTTGGCTTTTGTATTCTATATTGCAAGTATAGTTTAAATTTAACCTGGCTGCTTATTTTATATATGTAGTATTCATTGCTGGTAACATAGCATCCTTACTTTTCGATCTCACCATGAGTTAAGTGGGGACAAAAATGCCAGTGCTATATTCTTCTTTCTTTAGGTTCAAGTTGTATTTCTCCTGTGGACGAAAAAAAAGGTTCTATGGAAAGTAACTGCACAGGGTAATCTGATCATTAATTCCTAACAGATCAGGTCATGGTGGGTAAGTCATGCCCCAAGCCTATAACTTTTTTAGTGAAAGGTTCTAAGCCAGCCCTGTCCATTGTTCTTGTGCATCTAGGTTAAAACATCTTTGAAATACCAGAAGTCATACCCATGGAAGGGGTTATTAACCCTCAAGAGAGCACATAATCTTTGACTATCCTGCTATCTGGTCCCCTCTTACTTTCTCCCACCTCCATGTGTGTTCCCTCCTTAATTTTAAATGGCTAACAGAAGCTGCAAAATTTATTCTCCAGAGCATTTGAGATCTTGCTCCCCAGATATGTCCTCAGTTTAGCTCAAATAAACCCTTACAAAAATTCTGTACTGGTTTGGACGTTTCTTACTGACATTCTGAGTATCTCTAAGTTTCTCCTTTATTTTATGAGTGTCCTATTTCAAAATGTGTTAACTGAGATGCACAGAAACAGTGGACAGGGCTTGCTTAAGGCAAAGACAGACCTTTTGTTAAAACGTTATAGGCCTGGCATGTGACTGCCCACCATGACCTGTCCAGTAGGGAATTTATATCCAGATCATCCCGTGAGGTTACTTTCCATGGGAACCCCCCACCTTTTTTTTTTCATCCACAGAGAAGTACTATAATCCTGATCTTGTATCACAAACTCATCATTCATGGAAAGGCCCAGAAAAGCAATCTTCATCACCATATATGTAGCTGTGCTGCATAACATTTTAAGAAAGAGAATCCTTTCTACTTCCCCTGGTCAGCTTCCCTTGGCTCCAATTTCTTGTCCTATCCCACCAACATATTTCTTTTTCTTCTAAGAAAACTTTATAATTAATAAGACCTTCTATAAACTGAATTTTATTATCTACACCATGCTTGATAACTATATTATGAATAATAACCTTTTTTTAGATTTAGCATACTACATTTTCTTAATCAAAGAAGTAGATTATGTGTAGGTGCTTGACATTTCATTCCAATATTTAGAGAATTTTTAAAGATTCTTTTATGATAAATTAATCTATGAACCACTTCCCTGACTTACATTTTACTTTTATAGAATTTAAGTAATTTTAGTGTATTTTGAGGGATGGATTCTAGACATTGTGGGAGGACACACATGGATTTAAGTGGCATACCAGGTACCTAAGGCAGATCCGGGCAGGATCCAAATCTTATGCAGTTTTGGCAGCTCACTTTAATAAAAAATAGTACAAAATTATGAATACATATTTTGAACCTTGGAAGGCAATCATGTGAGGTCAGGGTTCAGAAGAGTTGGCTTCCTGAACTCCACGGTAAATAGACTTCCATAACTACTGAGTCGTTTTTCTTGGATACATCGAACGTACTTACAGGATTAACTAGCAGGCGTACTAGGTCAATGTTGCAATATTTTGCATAGAGAAAATAAGAATATTGGATTTAATCCTATGGAGAAACATGAAAATTACTCCCCCCCCTCTTGATTATAATACTAACTGTTCTGTACTGGTTGTGAATTGCTATGGTGATGGAGGAGAATTGGAAAGAGTTGGAAAAGTTAATATAAAATGTGAAGGGGTAACAATAACATTTTTGTGAAAGTATTTTTTTTGAGTTGAGCTTGAGGCATTTCATTTTCTGTTGCTATGTTGCCCATGGCACTACATGGACAATAGTTTTCTTCATCTATAGGACACAACTTGTCTTCATGATTTTTTTTTTTTTGTAGGGATGGGTAAGTTTCTGATAAATATTCTGTGATATTTATCAGTCACTCACTGTGTGCATGGAACAATACGTGATATCTGAGGAATAAATAATATATATATATATATATATATATATATATATATATATATATATATATATATATATATATATATATATATGGCTCAGAAAAAAAGGCATTAATTGACAAATGAGTCTTAAAGGTAGTGAGAGGAAGGTACAAGTATTCTAGGGTTTCTTAAAAAAACACACCATAAAACAGAAGATGGTAACCAAAAAATTTAAACATATATAGGACTTAGGAAAATAAAATGCTATAGAGGGAAATGTGGATCTGTTTTGACTCTAAATTTAGATTTATCTGATGCATAAATAACAAGTGGAGAGTGTGATCCTCAGAGGTATGTCTGTTTAAGAATGGTTTTGAGTTACTGGAGTGTACTTGCAATGATGGGCCCTCTTAGCAAATGATCTTACAGAGTTCATTTGCCTATGTTCACTGTTGGTCCAACAGGACAATTGGCTGCTTGGTTATTCTTGTGACTACTCAGATATAATGATTTGAAGGGAAAAGGCTTAATGTTGCTCAATGATTACATCATAGAAAGATAAAGTTGTGGAAAACAATAGAGGTCACCTAGATGCACCCTTTTGTTTAATAGATGAAACAGACCCAGGGAGATAAAGTGAATTGCTCAAGGTCATATTGATAGTAGTGGAATTATAAACAAAATTTTCCAGACTTTCTGATTTCCAGATTGAGGAAGAAGAAGAAACAAAGCTGTGCTTTTTGGACATGCTGAGTTTGAGGTGCTTGTGAGATTTACAGATGTCTAAAAAATGTTTGTTAATTATGTCTAGATTTCAGGGAAATGGTTAGTTCAAGGGATAAACATTTCAGACCTATTAGAATACAGATGAATATGAAGAACATCTCTTAAAGAGAACACTGATAGATCAGAACTATGACTCAAAAGAGGAAATTTTCACAAATGTTGTAAGTTGTGCCTTGACCATCAACCTTACATTATTTTCTTCAAGCTCCTGCTCCTATCTACCCAGCTTTTGCCCAACCATCATGGTAATATACACTCCACAAAGCAGCTCACGGCATTCATGCATCCATTCATTAAAAAGTGTTCACCTCTAGACCCTATTTTAGGTATTATGGAAAATATGGTGAACAAAATAGATAAGGTCCCTGCTTCTTGGTTGCTGATGTTATAGTGAAGAAGGAAAGTAATTCCTAAATTAACAAATAAATTGACCAAATAAATTCAGATAGTGGAAAGTATTCTAAAATAGTATGGGGGCAGGGGGTGGTGGTAGTAATGTGATAAAGAGTGCTGGTGGGGAGTCAGGGAAGACCTCACTAAAAGGTAACATTGGACCTGAATGACTTTCTGGAAGAAGAACATTCCAAGCAGAAGAAAAAAAAAAAAAGTGAAAAGACCCCAAACTGTTAATGAACATAAGCCATTACAAAGAAAGTCAGTGTGGAGGAGCACAGCTTGCAAAGGGGAGAACAGTGTGAATGAAATCTCATCATAAGAGGTATAGGCAGTCAGCTGATAAGAACCCCCATGGGCCATGATGAGGGATTTGGATATTGCTTCATGTGCAATGGAAAATTATTAGGGAGTTTAAAGCAAGAGAGTCACATACTCTGATTTAGATTTTTAAAAATTCGACTTTGGCTGCTGAGGTGAAAATGAGCTGTTAAGAGGCAGGAATATATAAAACTGAAAGCAAAAAAAAAAAAAAAAATGAACAAGACAAACAAAAACAGAGACACAGACAACAGCTTAGTTGTTACCAAAAAGTAATGGGGTGGGGGGATGGTAGAAGAAGGTAAATGGGGTCAAATATATGGTGATGGAAGGAGAATTGACTCAGGGTGGTGAACACACAATGAAATATATTGATGATGTATTATAGAATTGTACACCCAAAACCTATGTAATTTTACTAACCAATGTCATCCCAATAAATATAATAATAAAAAAAAAAGAGGCAAGAGTAGAAGAACAAAAACCAATTAGTAGCTATTGCATACACAGGGCTATGTGACAGATTATGATGCTTGAGCTATCATTGTCACAGTAGAGATGCATTAGAAGGTACAGAATCTAGGTATGTTTAGCAGAAGAATTGACTATACTTAATGGTTGATTGTATGGGGGAGATGGAGAGTCTGGGTTGATAAATGAAAGGAATCAGGGATTTTTCATAGGTTTTGGTTTTGCAAAACTTGTTGATAGTGGAGTCATTTATGAAGACAACAAAGACTGGGAAGGAATTGGCTTAGGGGAAGAAATCAACTTTGTTTTTTTCTGGGGGGGCGGCGGTGTGTGGGGGCACATTAAGTTTGAGATACCTATTATGTATCCACATAGAGGTGTCAAGTAGGCAGTTTATGAATTTATGAGAGATGTGTGGAAAGACTGATGCAGGGAATATTAGAAGTTATGTAACAGGATGAGGTGTCCTAGTAAAAGGAAGTAGATCTAGGGGTGAGAAGGGCCTTGGAAGCCTGGGACAGACAGTGAAAGCTGACCAACTTTTTGAGGCTTACGTAGGAAGCAGAAAAGGAGACCTAAGAGACATAGGCAGTCAGGCCAGGGTAAACAAATTACTAACGGAGTGAGGGGAGGGCACAAAGATAGAGCTTTTGAGATTTTTCTTCAAGAGAGACTTGAATAATATTTTCTAATTTTGGTTTTGGGCTATTGGTATTTTGATCTAAAGTATCTGCCAAGTAGAATTTTTAAGTTAACCAATAGTTTTATTCTGTTTTGGGATGAATTGTGTATCCCCAAAATTTCTACGTTGAAGTCCTAACCACCAGTACCTCAGAATGGAACTGTATTTGGAGATATGGTCTTTAAAGAGCTATGCAAATTAAAATTAGGTCATTAGGGTGGGGCTCAATCCAAGATGACTAGTGCCCTTGTAGGAAGAAATTAGAACACAGACATGCATGTACACAAAGGAGAGACCACGTGAGGGTACAGTGAGAAGGCAGTCATCTGATAGCCAAGGAGCAAGAACTCCAAAGAAACCTGCTCAGCTGATGTGTTGGTCTTGGACATCTAGCCTCCAGAAATATGAAATTTCTATTGTTTAAGCCAAGCAGTCTGTCTATGGCTGCCCTACGAACTAATATGTACTCTTTGTCTTCATTTTTCTGTAGAATCTGAAATTATTGACTACCCATTTAAACAATGTCACATTTTATTCAATA
Source organism: Rhinolophus sinicus (assembly GCF_036562045.2). Lineage (NCBI taxonomy): Eukaryota > Metazoa > Chordata > Mammalia > Chiroptera > Rhinolophidae > Rhinolophus > Rhinolophus sinicus. The sequence continues at coordinate 113,969,073 of NC_133755.1, forward strand.
GTTCAGATACAAATTTATCTGGAGAAATAGAGTTCTAAAATAACAGAGATGAGGTAGAAGTTTACTTTTCTCACAAAGTAAACTTTCTCATGTTAAGAATCTGGGTATACCTCCAGATCTGGTCTGAACACTCCATAATGTCAGCGACACAAGTTCTTTCTAATTTCTTCTCTGCCATCCTTGTTTTTTTCCCCCCATCTACATGGTCCAAAATAGCTCACTTCCCAGTATACATTTCAAGATGAATAAAGGGTGTAACCTGCTTAGTCTTGTAGCCACGCCCGCCTTTAAGGAAAGGTGAGGAATGAGACCAACTAAAAAGTGGGCCATTCTACTATTGGAGAGAAGAAAATTGGTTCCAAAATAACTTTATTCATAGTGGGCACTAAAAATGTAAATTTAACTTCTCACTTTGTTTTTCTTATCACTATCATTTCTAACTTTCTTTCTTAAACTTAATTTAAAAAATATTGAGATATAATTGACATATAATATTATGTTAGTTTCATGTGCACAACATAATGATTTGGTATATATATATATATATATATATATATATATATATATATATATATATATATATGGTGAAATGATCACCACAATAAGTCTAATTAACATCCATCACTACACATAGTTACTTTATTTTTCTTGTGATGAGAACTTTTAAGATCTACTCTCTTAAAAACCTTCAAATATACAATAAAGTATTATTAACTATAGGCACCTTACATCCTCAGAACTAATTTATTTTATAACTGGAAGTTTGTGTCTTTGAAACACCTGTAAATATTCTTATAAAACTTAAGAAAGTTTATTTCCTAAAAGTATTTGTCATATGTAGTTGAAAGAGCCATATTTTGTGTTTCTCCTTTCCTTTCCCAATCGTGATGTAGTAGAAAACAAAATAAGCATTTGTCACTATTTCCTGCTTTGTCACTTGTAAAAGTAAAGGATTTGAATAGATTATAACTAGGATTCTTTCAAGGTGAAATTTCTATGAATCTATACTGTGTGACATATATTCTACATATCATAAATAGTTAAGAAATGAAATATATCAATATAATTGTCATGTATAATCAAAGTTATGGTGAATTATCCTTTGCTAAATAACTAATCATGTAGTTCCTAGACAGATCTTCTCTATTAAAAAGAAAAACAACAACAAAAACAACAACAAAACCCAGAAAATATTCAAACTGTTGTCTGTTCCAGTCTGTTCATATATGTTAAACCACAAGGTGGCAGCAGTAGAGAAATTTCCCTTGTATTTTCCCAGGTGGAAAAAAAACACACCATGTTTAGACACATGACACCAAGTAAGTACTGTTTTTTCCCTTCCTCTCTTTCACATAGACATTCTCACACTGACTAAGTAAGAGGGGTAAATTATTGGTTTGTGTGCATCCAAAAAGAAAATCAGAAAACTTCTTAAATATTGCTAACTACTAACGAGTGCAAAATGAGAATACCTCAAATCATAAATACGTGAAAAAGGTATAAGCAAATGTTCATGTAGTCATAGAAGACCTAACCTCAAAAATATCATTCCCCATATTTCCTATACTTATATTTACCCAGCAGTAGTTTAGCAGCCTAGAGCTTCTCTGCTCTTTTCAAATATAATATAATAAAGTTGTAATTAGCAATACATTCAATTACTTAACTTGTATTAGAATAGTACTTTTCATAATATAGACATAATATTTATTACTGAGTGTGATGTGTATTTCATAGAATAAAGTAGAAAAATATTTACCCTTTCAAAATTTTATGACTGTATTCTAGTTGAGTCCAAGGAGCGAAATTTAAACACACTTATTCTTTTCTCTTATCAAAGACAACCGTCATTTGACGATGTGAACAGTCCTTAGGAATTATATCATTAAAAAGCTAAAACTCTGAGCTACAAATCAGTGAAAGGATTTCAGCTTAAAGTTTACATGATATAAATGGAGATAAAAATCAAAGCCCATTGACATTATTAAGGATCAAATGTAATCTAAGTTTGGGAAAGCTAGTTTTCCAGAATACTCATTCGAATTGTTCTTGATTATTAATGACCAAAAATGTGGTTAGTCATCAAAATCTCTTACCTTCCCCATCAGAGGCATGTGCACTGCCCATGCCTCTCAGCCCCGCATTTTCCCAAATAACCAATTAGTTCCTGGGTTTATGATGTACAATCCTTAATCTGGGCAAACCCTCACTTTTTTGTGTGCTGTGCTCTGGCCTGGGCACATTCAGGTTTGGGCTGCAGGTACTGCTCTGCTATGTCTGGTGACCATGGTCACTTGGGAGCTCTCAGCTGCCAGGAGCCTGGTGCTCCTCGCACATGGCTTAGGCTTTGGTGCTTACATGGCCACTGTGGTCTTGGGTGGTACCGTAGATAACAAGGGACAGTCTTGTACTTACTGTCCCAACTTCAGCCGACACAGGCCTTCTCTTCCTCTGTCTCCCCTGCATGGTCATATTTTGATGAAGCTAGAAACCTTGAGTCTTCTTTGCCTATAGAAGCAACTCTTCTTCCCCTGTGTGAGGAGCTTGGTTTCCTATTGCCTTAAGTCATTCAATTGCCTTTCCTGATGTAGTTGCCTTTCAAGGGACCACCACCGATCTTTCTTATGACCTATTCTCATTACTTCTCATTGCTTTAAAGCCTATAACCAGACCCAAGTCTCAATAGAATTCAGAAGATGAGGCGCAAAGTATAACTAGTGGGAAGGTAATGAAATATACAAAAAATTCTGAGGAACAAATGTGGGAATGAATCCTAGGGGTGTGAGATCAATGTTGAAGAATACGAAATGACCTCTTTGGAGAAATGTCTCTTCAAGTCCTCTGCCCATTTTTCAATTGGGTTGTTTTTTTTGTTGTTGAGTTGCATGAGTTCCTTGTATATTCTGGATACTAGAGGGTAAGGGGGGCGGGGGGTGGGGGGTGGGAGATGAGGGTAAGGGGGATCGAATATATGGTGATGGAAGGAGAACTGACTCTGGGTGATGAACACACAATGGGATTTATAGATGATGTAATACAGAATTGTACACCTGAAATCTATGTAATTTTACTAACAATTGTCACCCCAATAAATTTAATTAAAAAAAAAAAAAGAATACGAAATGAAATCCAGCCGAATTTATTGAAATTTGTTTACTAAGCAAAATGTTAGATTCTGTGTATTAGTTGAAGGGGTGGGGAATGGCTCTAACAGCTTACTTGGTTGCTTGTTTGAAGCCTCGACTTTTTGGTGACCTGCACTAAACGAGGTAAAAAAGCCAGACCTTCTTGCTATACTGAAAGCCTAAGTCTGGTATTTAATTCCACGCTTCCATAAAGATTAAGTAATTTATAATTAACTAAATAAATTCACTGTAATTATTGTGCATCTGGCACTGAAGTCCATATCTTCTTTTTGTTGTTACATATTCTTTGAATCATCTTTTCTTTGAGCACATGAATCCCCCTCCTCAATCTGCATTAACTTAATAATTTTATTACACTAGCTTCAGTGGCTGGCAGTGGGCAAAGGGTAAGATTTCCGAAAGACACATCATTTCATTCTCCTATATATATTTTTTTGAGTTTTCAGAAATATTTCTGCATCTTGCCACTTAGAGACCTTTTTGACACCAAATTTGACACTAAATATCTGAAGACCGCGAATAATTTTTCCTAGCCTACTTTGTATTTAGCTACAAATTCTCCACATTGTTTGACTGGGACTAAGGAGCCACCGGTCATGAGAAAATCTCAGCATAGAGCTCATTAACAATGGGGCACATTATAATAAATATTTAGAAAACAATAGCTGTTGAAGAATAAAATGCATATTAGCATATACCTTGCTCTAACATTATTTAGTTCCAAAACATTTGAAAAGAGAGCTATTTGCTATTTCATTTATGCCTCTGAAGCTGGCACTGATGACACTAGAACTTTCTTAATTTGTGGAATGTACCTATAAGGGTTAATCTATGAGATCTGGCCATTTCCTTTAATACCAGGGGATACTAGTCTTTTCTCAGGATGTGAGCTGGAAGAGGGGAGTAGAGTTTGTGGAAACTGGTCTGATTTGGATTATCCATCTCTTCATTGTACCAGCTTCTATAGTTTTAATTAAACTCAGGACACAGTAATCTCTTATACATCATCAAGCAGTCATTGCCTTTCTGAGTTCCTTGCAAACATTTATAAACTTCTACTCCAGACTGTTAGCAGCAAGAATGCTATTGTAGGAGTTTTGAGAATAGCCAGCAAAGTATAGTAAGTTGATGAAATAAAAAGGAAATCAACAAAAGAAATGACCATTTGACCCTAGGCTGAATGGAAATTTATTTAAACAGTAGTAGGTTACTAGTAAGTTTGGCTAATATTATACATGCTACAAAAAGATCAGAATAAATTACTCTATTTCCACAGAAGTGCAGTACTTTATATATTGGTCAAGGTATGAAACTTGGCCCTAAGCACTGCCATTGTGACTTTCTGAATATGATTTACTCTCTCTGAATCCTGTTGTTGTTTTTTAAGTTATATAACAAGAATAATAATAATACCTGAATTAGTGGACATATGTACAGAACCTAGCAAATAGTGTGCACACTCTTAAATTTCTAGTTAACATGCCTACCCTAATCTGCAAGCCATGTTACCCCTCTTTAAATATCTCATAGATACATGAAAGCCAGGAACATTTCTATTTATATAATATATAATACAATTGTATTTTGAAATTATTGAATATCTTTAAGAGAACAATGCTTGAAATCTTAGCAAAATTTAGACATTGCAAGGTTGGATCAACCAAAATTTAGATATTGCAAGGTTGGGTCAACTTACTATATTTCTTTTAAAATATAGTAAGAACAAATCTTAGAAAACACAAGGACATTTGCCAAGGAATAAACCTATAAGGCACCACAGACTTAGCACAGCCCCTGGCACAAGCTTGGTACTCAATAATTAGTTGTTGAGTAGAAATACAGTTCTTTAGTAATCATTTATTACTGTGTTTAGCCCTTTCAGGTGAAGAAACTGAGAGTGAGAGGAACTGAGGAGCTGGTCCATAGTTACCCAAATTCTTAGTGTTTGGGCTGGAACTAGTACCCAGTGTTACATTCCTTGGTTCAAAGTCAGCTACAATCCCGTGACTGTAAGCACTCTATGTTATAAAAACGTGGAGGGATTTCTTCCTCTCTCTGAATTGCTAGGGGTGAAAACAGATAAACACAAATCACTAATTTACAAAATTAATAAAATACATATGTATGAACAGACATATGTGTAAAAATACATATGCATTTGTTGTAGTCAATCTTTGCTTAACACTATGCTATGTTTTGGATGGGAAGCAAAAAGTAGCAAAAAATGTGATCAACTTTAGAATATTGTAGAGTCTGTTTGATGAGAGAATACACCAAAATTATAGTGGAGAAGAGACTAGGAGACTTTTTAGTTGGCAGAAACCATAAGCCAATGATGGTTTGTGATGGGTTGGTTGTGGACGGAGAGGGTAGATTAGCTAAATAGAAAAATGAGACATGCCTCCCCTAGTGAATCTGGTTCCTTATGTTTCTGAGAAAGAAGTCTAGCGGTTGATAATTGGAGATACTGATCAGCCAGAACAAAACCTCCTGGGATTCCCTTTCTTTACATAGAAGCAAATACGGTGGACAAGAGAGCCCCATATTGGATCCAATTAATGAACCCAAGAATGGTGAGGCCACAGAGCCCAGGATAAGGTTGTAGTAATGTGTGGAGCAGTTACTAAGAATGGCGAGATCCCCGGTGGTGTCCCATATGGGGCCTTCTGAGTCAGCTGGGGTGAACGACACCCCCAGCGAGCTTTGCTCCCTTTACAGCCTCTGCTCTTCTTTCCACTCCTATGTTGTGCTGGTTTTACTAGTGAAACCATGTTGTCTCTCAGACTAAATCCATGTATCTGCCTAAACATGACACTGGCTTACTGATAGTTCTGACACTCAAACCCATTTTTATGTCAGAATGGAAAAAATATATATGATTAATGGAAATAAAATTATAATACAATTGAATTTTTTCCCTAAATATACTTGTAATATATGATTGTGAAAAAATGAAAAATACTGAAAAGAAAGTGGCATTTGGGACTGTTTTCTCCCCTTCTCTCTCCCAGTTGGATAGCCTTGATCTTACTTGGTGTATAATCTAGTGAATAAAAGCATGGGCTCTAGAGCCCTTCTGTCTGGGATCAGGTCTCACCTGTTAATCATGTGACTGGACAAATTACTTAACATCTATATGTTTGTTTCTCATCTGCAAAGGAGATAATAGTAGTTCTATCTGGGTTGTAAAATTAAAGGAGATGATGCATGTGAAGCACTGAGAACCATGCCTGGCACTTAGAGCTCCAAAAGGTTGGTTATCAGTAATATTTTATCTTTACCAGTGACAGAAAAGAACAGAAACAGCAATGCAGTTGCTTGTAATCTAATTAGCCAATACCAGGTCATGAGAAGGACGAGCTCCACAGTCTTCCAGTGCTGGAGCCTCCTTGGATGTAGTCATTGTCACTTGGTGGACCACAGATGACAGTAGATTGATAAGCATTCAGTATATTTTCACTGACCACATTAATAAGTGACTCAGTAGTTCAGCAGGGCCCAATAAATATCTGCAATCAGATGGTCAACAAAATCAATTTGTATTTATCACCTGGGATTATCCCCTTGGAAAATCATCCTTTGTCACAGACTCAAACCCTCCCCAAAGTCATGCCTGGACTCTCCCCGAAGGTGGACCTGGTCAGATTATGACTAACTCCACCCTCATGTATAGTGCACATTATCTGCATGAGGCTTTTCTCATTATGAAACCACTGACATGAGGCGGGGCTTTATACCAGGGCTGTAGGGAGAGCTGCCCTCACCTTTCCATCGCAGGTCCATCCTCTGCACCATTTGTTTGCACACCACTGTGTTCTGCTATCTCCTCAGTTTGTACTCAGGTGAACATAAAGTCCAAAATTGTGTCTTTTTTTGTTATTGTTTTTCTTACTACTCTTTTATTGTTGAAAAATCTGGATTTCTACTTCTAACTACTATACATAAGACTAACCCTGAATTCCTTGATGCAACTTTGAATCTCTACTAAAATTATGTATTTCCTTCTTCCAATAGAGTAGTTTCACACCTTGATTCAATACGCCAACTGTATGTGAGAGAGTTGGATTTGACTAGAGTTGTTGTTGAGGCCAGGTGTTGATAGAGGGGGGGAAGGATTTATGCTCAGAATTATCAAAATAATTGAGACCAGTATAAAATTGAGGAACCAATGCATGTTATGACAAGGAGCACTGTAAATAACTGCCACCCAGTAGGGATAGTGAGTGGGTAGTCTATTTGGGAGGCATGTGCTTTAAGAGAACAGTAAATCTTTAGGGAGAAAGAGGGCACAGTAGTTTGTGTGTGACAGTGTGGAATAAAAAGGACACTGAGCCCAGCTCCAAGCTGAGAGGTACAAGGGATAAAAGGATTAATTTAATTTCCACTCGAGTGAATTTCCAGGAACAGTGTCCACAGGAGAGAGTCAGATTCTTGTTAGAGCCAAAAGGTGAAAAGAATGTCTACAGAAGTGTCTGAGAATAAGGGGGCTTTTCTTGTTGACTGAGCTTGAGTTCTCAAATAAATTGTGAACGTGTTCCAGGAGATTAGTCATGAAAGAGGACAGACAAAACCAGATGGAGATTAGAGTCTGCTGGAAATGAAGGATGTCCAGCATTTCTTGGAACTGAGAAATAACAAGAAGTAGGGTACAGAGGTTCACTCTGAAGGAGGCTGAAGTAGGTGTCTAGGGGACAGCAGGTCTGTCTGACTCTGAACATGCAGGTCCCTTCCTCATGGAGGCCTTGAGAACAACAGAAGAAAAATCTAAAATAAATATGTGAATTGAAATATTTGTCACTTTGACGGGTAAAAATGTTTTTTCAGTCATATATGCATATATGTACAAAATTAAGACCAAATTGTATATAGTTTTTTATTTTACTTTTTATAACTTCCACTTTATATCATAAATATGCCATTAATTATTCTTCTTATCTATGATTTTTAAATGGCTGTATCTGGATGTATTTAACCATCCTCTTATTGCTGGAGAGTTGTTTCCATAAATACAGAATACATAAATTTTACCCAAGTGATATGTCACTGAAAATGCATTTAGAAATGGAGTTATAAACACTGGGGAAGGTGCCGGTATTTACTGTCAAATTTAAATAAGTATGTTAGATTTAAGACTCTTTCGAGACAAAAATTGAAATGAGATCTATAGAAGTCAAACTCAGAATTTTTACAAGGTGACAGAAGGAGACTAGGCATCGGGTGGTGAGCACACAATGGCGTATACAGCTGTCATATTAGAAAGTTGTACACATGAAATTTATATAATGTTATTAACCATGTTACCTAAATAAATTCAATTAAAAGAAAGATTATTGGGCCCTAGGAGTTTTATGGAAGTGAAAACAAAGCAAAACAAGCAAACAAACAAAAAGAATTTTTAGAGGTTAGTCAGTTCCCTGACTTTTTTCTTTTTCAGAGCCAAATTCACTTTTAGGTCTAATGATCATCATTTCATCAAATGAATCCCAAATTCTGCAAAGATAGATCAGGGTCACAAGTTAGAGGAGTCATTATGAATCAGTAACATTTGGACTTCAGAGATTCAGACTGCATAAGCTTTGTGAGTCTGCGGAATGCACAGAAATTATATATGCAGGATGCTGTTGCCTTATATTCCTCCATCCTATCACTAGGGGCCACAGGGTTTGACTATGGACCAGATCACTGGGCCAAGAAAATAATACATCACCGGTGGTTTTGAGAAGTATTAACCCTTGAGTATACTGGGATACAGTTTAATACTTGGAAAGAAATCAGTGGCACATGTGACATTAAGCTTTCTATAAAAGTGTCTTCAAGCCTCAACTCCCCAATTTTTACTCTAGTCTGCTCAGTTTCATTTATTCACACATTAATATCATTGGATTTGGTGGGATTTAGTGAACATAAATTCCCTAAGTTGGATCTGAGTTAGACTTGGACATTTCCCAGATAGGGGTTTAATTACTGAAATGTCACCTTCTCACCTTCAATGTTACCAATAAGCCACTGCTTCTCAACCAGGGAAGATTTTGTCCTTCTCCTTCCCAAGGAACACTTGGCAATGTCTGGAGACGTTTTAGTTGTCCCACCTGCGGAAGGGTGCTACTGGCATCTATCATGAAGAGGCCAAGAATGCTGATAAACACCTTACAATTTGCAGGGCACTTCTCACAACAAAGAATTCTTCAGCCCAAAATATCAATAGACTGAGAAACCATGCCAATAAGTAGTCCTGTGTAATAGCTAGTGCTTTAGCAGGTTCTAATGTCATTGTAACTCATGACATATTTTAGGAAACCTTAAGCATTTTTAATAAGTGTTGGAATGTCACTGTCTTCCTCTAAGACTTTTTGTACATTATTAAATAGAGCGCTTTTATATGGAATGGATTCCTTACTTTCTGTCAAAATTGATATGTGAAAGGTAGGAGGTGAGTTGTGTCTCCTGAACACTCCATTTATATGGCATATTGTTCTACTTACATAATCTATTCGATAGGTTGGGAGGAAAAGATATGCTTTCTCCATAATTTCCAAAACGTAGACTTTAAAATTTTCCTCCTTGGAACAGCCACGATGTCTACCAGCAGAGATGTCTGCGTGACTCAGAGAACAGCAGTGAGATTCATAGCTGGAAGCAAAATTTTTACTTGGAGAAGTCTTTCTTAATAAATTGTGCTAAGTCCTTGCCAGAGCAGAAAACAGTTCAAGTAGCAGAAATAGCTTCCCCCTGGTTGGTGGGGGAGGAGGAGAGCATAAATTAGTACTCACTTCTCCATTAGGACTCTTTCCCTCTCTTGTTTCCCTTCTGCCTCCCATCTCCTGGAGACTCTTAATGCCCAGAGAGGCTGGAAATGCATGATGAGTCTTGGTCAGAAACCACCAGGATAAAATGCAACCTCTTTATGGATATTCTGCAAAGCGATTTCCATCATCTGGCCTCTGCTTGCTTCTCTTACTTCTCATCGGCACTGGGCTTCAAACTCAATCCCTAAAGCAGTGATTCCCAAACTTGAGTGTGCATTGGAATCAAAACGAATAGACATTAACACAAAGATTCCTGGGACCACCTCTCAGACATTCTGACTCTAGTACAGAGTCATATCTTTAACAAACTTCCTGGGTAATTCTTTTAAAATCTCACTGGAATCTGTAATTCATTGCTCAAGTATTTCAGGCCTTTCCATAAATCCTTTCCTTAGCTCAAGTGCTTCCTTTTCCTAAACAGGTGCTTTTAATCTCCTTTGTGAAGTCTTTCCTGAACCTCCCAGGTTGACTTAACCATTCCCACCTCTGTGTCCCCATAGCACCTGGCTTACATATCTATTATTAAAACAAATATAACAATGCATAGCAATGCATTGTGCTACTTTCTTTTCCTAGTTAGATTGTGAGCTCCTTAGGGAATAAATACTTCTGAAAAGAATCAGTACAAACAATACAGTTTGCACCAAACTAGAAGTATCAGTCACATCAATCATCACGCTGAAATCCTAGAGGTTAAAACATCTGGCTGTAGAAAAACTTGAAAAAAAAATCCTAAGAATAAATTTAACCTTTAGTCATTTAGGAATCATTTTGGTTTTAATTCCTTTCACAAAACTGGAAGTTATCATTCACATTAGGATTAACAGAAAGATTTTCACACATGAGGAAATACATGACTAATAAATAATACGTAATAAATGATAAATAATAAAATGGATATCTAAAAGTACCAATTAACATGCATATATGTGATTGGAAAGACATATACTAAATACACAAAATTTCACCATGATATCTATTAAATTTAAGATATATTAATATTTTATATATTGTAATGACAACATAAATTAAAAATAAGAGGCTTAATTCTCCCTTTGAAAATGGGGGGGGGAAGATTTTCCTCCCTCCCTTTTTCTTAAAGCACTTAGCTTAGAAAACCTGTAACTGTAAGTACTTTTTAATCTCTTTGAAATGTATGTCAATCTTTTTGAAGACTAGATAGGGCTTTTGTACAGCTTTATAATCCAGAAATGTATTACTCAACCTGGAATCCATCTCTTGGAAAAGCAAATGTCAAGAGAGTTAACAGCACTTCTATCTTCCAGTGGGAAGGGAGAAGTCTTACCTCCTTGGGTGCCTCACTCCAAGACGCAAAATTACCTCCTGTCATAAAGAGAGGAAGAGTTTGTTTTTCCTCCTGTTAAAATGAGTTAGCTAACATAGATAGATGATCACCCCAATTACCAGGTACAGTTAGGATGAACTATGTGGGACGTGTGGAGTGGTCAAGTCCTTTTACTTGAAGACTACTATGGCTTATCTTGAAAAGATGTGTATAATGGGTTCTATCTGCTTGGCTATAGAAAAGTCTGGGGTTTCTTTCTGTTTTTGCAATTTCTTAGGGAACGGACTGTGATGTGCATCACATTCTGGTTTAATATTTATTAAATTATAAAAGTATTTTGTTTACCTTTATGGAATGGATTTCTGGGTTGGGAGATTTTGGTTTTCATTGTATTTGCCCAAATATTTTTACTTTATGCCAAGAGCAGACTTTTTTTTTTTTTACTGTTGAACTTAAAGATATCAAGAGAAAGGAAGTATGGTGGGGTATAGAGGGAAGGTAGTGGAAGGGAATGGGCATCAAATATTGATTTAATGCATGTTGTTGAATGCCAAATATGTGTAATGTATTGTGTGGAAATGTGGGTACAACAATAAAAAGTCATGGTTCCTACCTCAAAGGATCACATTCTCAGATAGTATAAAGAAGTTAAGAAAGGTGATGGAGACAGACTCATTCACTGTGGGCCAAGTGAGCGTTTACCTTTAAAGCTCATTGGAATGTCCCAAATTTTAAGGAAGGAGAACATGCTTTGCTAACTAACAATTCTAATGTTGAGATGAAGGCAATCTTCTTCCACAATTGTAACACTGCATGACCAAAATGAAGAGTATTATCCTTGTGTAACTAGTTTATATAAGTGTAAAATCAACTGTAAACTGCTAATTTCCAGGTAGATGGGATTAAGCTATTAACTGTCCAAGTACATTCCTACTGAAAATTTTTACTCTAACTCAAAATGGATCTGAGATCTAAATGTAAAACTTAAAACTATAAAATTTTAAGAAGAGAAGATTTCTTTTTTTTTTTGGGGGGGGCTGGGCTCAGGCAGAGTTCTTAGACATAACAGCAGAACTACCTATATGTATATTTAAAAATAAAAAGATAAATTGGACTTTGGTCTGTGCCTGTGAAAAACACTTGTGTGAGAACGAAAATGCAAGCTATAGATTGGGAGAAAATGTTTGCAAATCAGACATCTGATAAATAAAGACTTGTATTAAGAATATATGAGTTTTCAAAGGCAACAGGAAGACAAACTTTTTTTTGTTCCATTTTTCCTCTTTCTGACATTCTCTTGGATTACTTAAAAAAAATTTAAATTACTACATTTCTTGCTTCCGTATATAATTTGTTAGTTGTGCCTCTTATTTCTTCTTTTACTGCTATCCTGGAGCTTACACCACACAGTGTATTATCTTTGACTTATTATAATTCTTTTTAAATTGGTACTTTACTACTTCTCAGAAAATACAGATAAGTCAGAACTCTTTAACTATATGCACTTTATAGTTGTCATAAAATTTATATTTCATATATTTTAAACAGTAGTATTCTTCTTATTATTTTATACCATCAGTGCAAAATTAGATTTAAGAATATATTTAATTTTTATGGTAATCTTCATACCTCTGTGCATTACCATGATTTCAACTGGAATGACTTTTCTTTTATTGGAGAATGCTTGCCTTGATTATTATTATTTTTTAGTGTGATTCTCCCAGTGAGACATTCTCTCAATTTCTGTTTTACTAAAACTATGGTATTTGCCTAGATTTTTCAGTCCTGGTCTTGATTTTAAGAAATGACGTTTATTTTAACTACATTTTAAAGGGAAATTTTCAATAGTTATAGAGTTCTAGGCAGAAAGTTATTTTCCCTCTGAATTTTAAGAATGTTATTTCTGAGTTTTTGACTTCCATTTTTCTTAAGAAGTCACTTGTTGGTATTTTACTTTTTCCATTAAAAGGAGATTTCTCTAAAGCTTTTAAGGTATTCTTTTTGTTTCCTTTGGTTTTCAGGTGATTCACTGTTGTGATTTACTTTGTATTGGTTTGATATACACTTTTTAGAGCATCTTATATTTATGATTTTGCTGTTTGAGAGTAGTTTGGGAATATTGTAAGCCAGTATCTCTTCAAAGTTGCCCTTCTCTCTCTCCTTTTCCCTTGATCTTCAGTAACATGTATGTTAAAACTTTTACATGTCCTATTCCTTTTTTATACTTTACTCTGCAGTTTATTTTTTTCTTTGTGCTTCTTTTCTTTATTTTTTCTCTGTGGATCTTTTCTATGACCTTTCTTTTGATTAGATAATTATTTCCGTGATTGTTCTAATCTTCTATCCATTGAGTTCGTAAATTTAGGTATAGTACTTTCTGTCTTTTTTTTAAAAGATTTTTATTAAAAATGTAGTTAGCATACAATATTATATTAGTTTCAGGGGTACACCATAGTTATTCAATATTTATATCCCTAGAGAAGTGATCACCATGATAAGTCTAGCAACCATCTGATACCATGCTGTGCTATCACAGCATTATTGACTATATTTCCTAAGCTGTATGTTACATCCCCATGACTTATTTGGTTTATACCTGGAAATTCGTACCTCTTATTCCTCTTCAACTGTTTCCCTCTTTTTAATTTTTAATTACAGTTGACATTCAATATTATTTTGTATTAATTTCAGGTGTACAGCATAATGGTTAGACATTTATGTAATTTAAGAAGTTATCACCCTGACTAATCTAGCACTCACCCGTCACTGTACATAGTTATCAAATTATTGCCTATGTTCCCTGTGCTTTACTTTACATCCTCATGGCTATTTTGTAACTAGCAATTTGTCACCCCAATAAATTGCAAAAAAAAAAAAAAAATCCCTTCACCTTTTTCACCCTGCCCCCGAGCCCTCTCCCATCTATCACCCCAACAAATCTAGTACCCATGTGACTCCATACATAGTTATAACAATGTTATTCATGATATTCCTTATGCTATACCCTACATTCCCATAACTACTTTGTAGCAACCAATTTGTACTTCTTAATCATTTCCCCTTTTTTATCCATGCCCTCAAACCCCTTCTCATCTGGCAATCATCAAAATGTTTTCTGTATCTGTGAGTTTATATCTGTTTTGTTTGCTTATTTTGTTCTTTAGATTTCACATATAAGCGGAATCACATTGCATCTGTCTTTCTCTGACACTCTGCTCAGTACAATACTCCCCTTCCCCGTTCCATCCATTCCACTGCAGCTGACAAGAACCCATTCCCTTCCATGGCTGAGCAGTATTCCATTGTATACCTGCACCACCTACTCTTGATCCATTCCTTCATCGATGGACACCCAGGCTGCCCCCACATGGCCATTGTAAACTATGCTGCAATGAACATATGGATGCACACATCCCCTCGAAGTAGTATTTTTGGTTTCTTTGGATAAGTACTCAGATGTGGGATTACTGGATTCTTCTTTGTCTCTTGTGATAGCCTTTGTTTTAAAGTCTATTTTGTCTGCTATAAGTATTGCTACCCAGCCTTTTCCCCCCCATTTTTATGAAATATATTTTTTCTCATCCCTTTACTTTCCATCTGTGTGTGTCCTTCAGTCTGAAGTGTGTCTCCTGTAGGCAGCATATGTAAAGGTTTGGTTTTCTTATCCATTCAGCCCTTCAATGTCTTTTGATTGGAACATATAATCCATTTACATTTAAAGTAATTGTTGATAGATATGTAGCTATTGGCATTTTATTATTCATAATTTTGATATTTTTTATTTTTTTGCTTCTTAAAGAAGTCCCTCTAACATTCCTTGTAATAGTGGTTTAGTGATGATGAACTCCTTTAGCTTTTTCTTGTCTGGGAAGATCTTTATCTGTCTTTCAATTTTAAATGATAGCCAGGCTGGGTGGAGTAGTCTTGGTTGTAGATCCTTACTTTTCATCACTTTGAATATTTCCTGCTGATCCTTTCTGGCCTGCAACGTTTCTGTTGAGAAATCAGCTGACAGTCTTATGGGAACTCCCTTGTAAGTACCTAGTTGCCTTTCTCTTGCTGCTTTTAGGAATCTCTCTTTGTCTTTAATATTTGCCATTCTAATTTAAATGTGTCTTGGTGTGGGCCTGTTTGGGTTCATCTTGTTTGGGACTCTTTGCACTTCCTGGACTTTTATGTCTATTTCTTCCACCACATTAGGAAAGTTTTCAGTCATTATTTCTTCAGCTAGTTTCTCAATCCTTTGTTTTCTCTCTTCTCTTTCTGGCACCCCTACCACGCAAATGTTGTTACACTTGATGTTGCATAACAACATTCTCAATTGTTTGGATTCTTTTTTCTCTTTGCTGTTCCAAGTGGGTGGTTTATGCTACCTTGTCTTCCAAATCACTGATTCGAACTTCTGCTTCATCTAGTCTGCTGGTGATTCCTTCTCGTGCATTCTTCATTTCAGGTATTGTATTCTTCATTTCTGACTGGTTCTTTTTATGGTTTCCCTGTCCTTTTTTATGCTTGCTATCTCTTTGTTGAAGTTCTCACTAAGTTTCTTGAGCATCCTTATAACCATTGTTTTGAACTCTGTATCTGGTAGGTTGCTTGCCTGCATTTTGTTTAGTTCTTCTTCTGGAGTTTTCTCTCTTTTTTCTTTTTGGGATGTATTTCTTTGTTTCCTCAGTTTAGCTGCCTCTCCATGTTTGCTTCTATGTGTTAGGTAGATCTGCTACGTCTCCCAGTCTTGGCCGGGTAGCCTTAATTGTCAGTGCCCAGTGGAGCC
The DNA here is from genome assembly GCF_036562045.2 of Rhinolophus sinicus. Classification (NCBI taxonomy): domain Eukaryota; kingdom Metazoa; phylum Chordata; class Mammalia; order Chiroptera; family Rhinolophidae; genus Rhinolophus; species Rhinolophus sinicus. The sequence goes on from NC_133755.1 coordinate 113,985,105, forward strand.
CTGGCATAGTCTTCCTGGTCATCAGCTTGGGGTGCTCCTGAGGTGTCCTTTGTGTGTATTATGTGTGCCCTCCTGTTATAACTATAACATAGCCTTGATTGTTGTTGGCATATCAGTGCGTGGGATTGGCTCTCAGGCTGATTGGCTGTGGGTTTTGGCCACACTCATAGCTTACGGGATGCTGGGTAGTGAGCTTACCCTACTGAATGAGATTCGCCCCAGTAGGCTCCAGTACCTGTTGAAACCACCCTTTGTGTGTGCTGTTTGTGGGGCTAATTGGACAGTGCTCTGCTCTGGTCTGAAGCCAATCTTCAAGTATATTGATTCTGGGGCCTTTTGGGGAAGCTCTGGTGCAGGCCCAGGTCACTCACTGCTTGTGACTGCTGTGTACTACCTGTTAGGGGCTACAAAGCGATCTGAGGTTGTTCTCTGCCTGTGCTAAACCTGGGTGCACTTGGGAGAGGCCACACTACAAACCAAGGATAACTCCCACCAGTACTGAGTCTGTGGTAGTTCTGCAAAAAGCCAGGACATCTGAAGCCTGCTGCCACCTGCCAACTCTCTTATGGCTCGGCCACTGATAAAGCCTCCTGTGGTATGCAAGTTGGGTGATACAGGGCCTCAGGGAGTCACTAGAGTGGGAAGAATTGTGATCACCAGGTTGGTGTAGATTCTGGTTTGGTGTCAGTGCTGTGTCTGGAGCTACTCTGCAAAAGTCTCAGCACATTGAGACCAGTTGCTGCCAGCCTGGGCCCAAGGACTCTGCTATTAGTTTTCTAAGAAAAAGTTCAATGTGGGTGGACCTGGCTGCTCACAGAGAAAGTGCTTCCAGACTTGGGGGAGTGGGGTAGGGCAGATTCCCAGTGAGTCAACAGGGTGGAGCAGCAGAGCTCACCAGACCAATCAGATTCAGATTTGGCCATGTGGGGACTGGCTCAACACAGGAAAGATAGTACCTGCCTGCAGCTGCACAGAAGGAGACCCCCCTCACAGGGAAAATGGTAACTGTTTTCCAGTCCTCCAGCTGCAACCACACACCTCACTCTGCACCCCTGTATGTCTCTGATGTCCCTTGAGTCACAGTCCCTCCACCAGAGTGCAGGGTGAGTGCCTGCGAGTGAGCGAGTCTGTGCGCAGGCCTTTTTAAGAGGACATCTGGGTTTCCCTCAGCCTTTCATCCACCTGTATGGTGGAATCCCCACTGTTTTTCACAGCCAGATTTTTTGGGGGCTCCTCTTCCCAATACCACTACTCAGGGCTAGGGAGCCTGCTGTGAGGATAGGGTCCCTCACTCCTTCGTGGGGAACCTCCATGACCGAGACAGCCCTTCTGATTCTCAACCACCACTAAGAGGTTTGGGCCAGCCCATGTTGCATCTCCACTCCTCCTACCCGTCTTGATATGGCTTTTTCTTTATAACCTTAGTTATAAAACTTCTGTTCAGGTAGACATCAGATGGTTCTTGAGATTGATTGCTCTGTAATTTAGTTGTAATTTTAACGTGTTCAAGGGAGGAAGAAGGTACAGTGTTTATTTACTTTGCCATCTAGAATCTTCCTTCCAGTATGTAGGTATAGTATTTTCAGTTCTAGTTTTCATTTACTTCTTTTTAAATAGTTTTCAATTTTCTAATAAGAGTATACTTTATGGTATCTATTTCTTTGCACATATAAATTAAAGGCATTTTTATGTTTATGTCTTATAGTTCTAGCATCGTAGTCACCCGTGCATTTGTTGCTTTTGTTTTTTACTTATTTGGTTGTGTCTCCCAGCATACTTTATTTTTTTATTCATTGTAGTAAAATATATATAACATAAAATTAGCCATTTTAACTATTTGAAGTGTACAATTCATTAATTACATGCAATGTTGTGCAATCATCACAGTGTCTATTTTCAAAACATTTTCACCACTCACACAGAAATTTTGCACCCACTAAGCAATAACTTTCAAGTCTTTCTCCCCCTAGCTTAAGTAACCTCTGTTACTGTCTCTATGAATTTTCCTATTTTAGATTATTTCATATAAGTGAAATCATATAATATTTGTCATTTTGTGCATGGCTTATTTCACTTAGGATAATGTTTTCAAAGTTCATCCATATTGCAGCATATATCAGAACTTCATTCCATTTTATGATTGAATAATATTCCATTATATGTAAATAGTATATTTTACATATCAATTCTTCTGTTAATGGACACTTGGAGCTTTTTCCAACTTTTGGCTATTATGAATAATGTTGCATTGAACATTTGTGTACAAGTATCTGTTATAGTCCCTGTTTTCAATCCTTTTGGATATATACCTAGGAGTGGAGTTGCTGGATCATGTGATAATTCTATGTTTAACTTTTTGAGGAACTACCAAACTGTTTTCCAGAAGACCTGCACCATTTTAAATTCTCACCAGCAATTCACGAGGGTTCTAATTTCCCCAAACCCGTGCTATCACTTGTTATTCCTCATCTTTTTTTATTATAGCTGTCTGAGTGAGTATGAAGTGATATGTCATTATAGTTTGTATTTGCATTTCCCTAATGACCAATGATGTTGTTCATGTCCTTTTTTGTTATTTGTATACCTTCTTTGGAGAAAAGTCTGTTCAAGATCTTTAGCCCTTTCTCAATGGGTTTTTGTTTTTTTGTTAAGGTATAGGAGTTTATAAATTCTGGATGTTAAACCTTTATTAAATACATGATTGGCAATGTCATAAGGGATGGACCAATGTCATAAGGGAAAGTGCAGCACCAGTTGTTGGGTTCACCTCTGCTTTTGCCTTTCCTCCACGACCATGATCTCAGATGTTTTGTCTACCTTGCTAGTCATTATATCCAAACAATTTTATATCTCTATTCCCAGAAAACTTTCAAAAGTTTTAGCTGCTATTTTCTGCTAAGCATTTAGGCTCTTGGTCCTATGCCACTCCTAAATATTTTGAGGAGAAAAATCTATGTGTAATGACGGGCTACTTCAACGAATATTTCATCTCTCAAATATCTTGGCTCTTTAAATCCTAGATGTATTGGTAGTGTTCCAATGTACACATACACACACACATACACCTTGTATTTTGTCCATTTTTTTCTATTATCAGTAGGGGGTTGGTCAACAACAAGCTACTCTCTTGTTTCCAGAACTGGAAATTTTTGCCTTACTTTTTTGGTTTTTATTGTGGTAAAAAAACACACACAAAAAAACATGAGATCTACCTTCTTAACAAATCCTTAGTATGCAGCACAGTATTGTTAACTATTATTAGCACAAAACTGTACAGCAAGTGGCTAAAATTTTTCATTTTGTATGACCGATATTCTATACCCATTGCATAGCAACTCCCCATTTTCCTCTACCCCAGCAACTACCATTCAACTTTCTGCTTCTATGAGTTTCATTACTTCGATTTCCTCATATAAGTGGAATCATGCAGTATTTGTCCTTCTGTGACTGGCTTATTTTACTTAGTATAATGTCCTCTAGGTTCATCTATGTTGTTCCATATGACAGGATTTCCTTCTTTTTTAAGGCTAAATAATATTCCATTGTACAAATATACCACATTTTCTTATCCATTCATTTGTCAATGGACATTTCAGTTGCTTCCACATCTTGGCTATTCTGAATAATACTGCAATGAACACGGGAGTGCAAATATTTTTTCAAAATCCTGATTTCAAGTCTTTTAAATCAATACCCAGATATGGAGTTGATGGATCTGTGGTAGTTCTATTTTTAATTTTTTGAGTAAACACAGTTTTATAGTGGCTGCACCATTTTGCATTTCCACCAACAGAAGGATTCCAGTTTCCCCACATCTTCACCAACACATGTTATCTTATTATACTATATTTTATTTTGGTAATTGCCACCCTAAGAGGTGTCAGGTGATTTTGATTTGTATTTCCCTGATGACTGGTGATGTTAATAATTTTAAATATACCTGTTGATCCTTTGTATGTCTTCTTTGGAGAAATGTCTGTTCAAGTCCTTTGTCCATTAAAAAAAAAAAATCAGGCTATTTGTCTTTACTGGATTGTATGAATTCATTATGTATTTTGGATATCAATCCTTTATCATATATATGGTTTGCAGATATTTTCTCCTATTCCATAAGTTGCCTTTCACTCTATTGATTGTTTCCTTTGCTTTGCAGAAATTTTTTAGTCTGATGTGGTCCCACTTGTCTATTTTTGCCTTTGTTATCTGTGCTTTTGGTGTCACATCCAAGAAATCATTGTCAACCCTAATGTCATGAAGCTTTTCCACTGTTTTTTTCTAGGAAACTTACAGTTTCAGATTCTGTTTAAATCTTTAATACATTTTTCAGTAGATTTTTGTGTATGATGTAAGATAAGAATCCAGTTTCATTATTTGCATATGGATATTTAGTTTTCTCAACACCATTTGTTTAAGACACTATTCTTTTCCATTATGTATTCTTGGCACTATTGTCAAAGATCAGGTGAACTGGACTGTGTATATGTGGATTTATTTCTAGGTTTTCTATTTTGTTCCACTTACCATAGCTTTGTAATGTGTTTCTAAATCAGGAAGTGTGAAACTCCAGCTTTGCTTTCTTTTTCAAGATTGTTTTGGTTCTTTTTCAAGATTTGGAGTCCTTTATGCTTCCCTATTAATTTTCAGCTGTTTTTTTCTATTTCTGTAAACAATGTCATTGGGATTTTGATAGGGATTACATTGAATCTGTAGATCACTATGGGTAGTATACATGTTTAAAATATACCTTATTTTTTTCAAAAAGTGCTTCTTAATAGTCAGTTAAATAAATTTAAGTGTTCCTTATTTTAATCAGTGTTATAGTGCTGGAATTTAGGTTTCTAGTCTGCTATTAAAACAATGCTATACTCTCTATCCAAGTTATTTTACAAATGTAGATGAATTTTTACTTTTGATAGTGCCAGTTGCACTCCATTAAAGTTGTAACAGTTTTACTCCTATCGCTGATATGTGTCAGCATCTATTTCAGTATCCACGTACACTCGGTCTGTTCTCATACCTTTTGTCCTTTGTCACTCTTATGGGTAAAAATGTTACCTGAGTGCAAAGATGCTTCAAATAAACTCTATTTATTCCATAATTAAAAATAGCAAAAAAACAAAACAAAACAAAACAAAAAAAACACAACTAGTACTGTGTTTTAGGGAGAGGCATATTTTTAAGTACCTTTATAATTCTTAACTCTTAACTCTCAGGCCTACCTTTGAGATAAGAAGTGGTTCCTTTTTATATTACAGATGAGAAAACTGAGGCAAAGGATCAGATAATCTCCCAAGGTCCTCAGAAGTAAAGACAGAATTGAAACATAGAAGTTCTGACTTTCAGAGTTTGGGTTCCTCCTAGGGTGACAGGAACTCAGGTGATAATTCCAGGTATAATTTCACAGTAAGAATTACTTTTCCTATGGTAAAAATAAGGGCTATATAGCTGTTTGTATTCTGTCTTCCTTTAGCAACCAAGTATATTATTAGAAGCTATTAGAATACCCACATTGTGTTAATTTCCTGTGTCTACTGCAACAAATTATTACAAACTGGTGGCCTAAACCAACAGAAATTTATTCTGTCACTGTCCTGGATCCCAGAAGTCTGAAATCACAGTGTTGGCAGGGCCATGCTCTCTCCTAAGGCTGTAGGAAGGCTCTGTTTCTTGATGCTTCCAGTTTTTTGTGGCTGCTGTCACATCCTGACATATGGCAGCATCACTCCAATGTCTGTCTCCATGGTCACATTCCGTCCTCTCCTGTACGTCATCTGTGTGTCTCTCTCTGTTCTCCCTCTGCCTCTCTCTTATAAGGTTAACTGTGGTTGATTGGGACTCACTTAGATTATCCAGGATAAACTCCTGCTCTTCAGATCTTTACCTCAATCTCATTGTTTTTCCATATAAGATGCTATTCACAGGTTCTGGGATTAGAACATGTACAGATGTTTGGGGGTCACCTATCAACCCATTAAACACATTTTCCATTCATCTGAAATACAGTGAACCACTTCATTCATTCATTCACCATTCACTGGAAAATATTCGTGCAAGTCCTGCTATGTGGCAAGCATTGTTCAACATTGTGGTGGGGAAAGAACAATGAATAAAGCAAACAATAACTGCCATCACAGTTGCTTACATTTTAGCTGAAGAAGCCAACTAATGTAAGAAATAAAGGAGTAAATATGTAGCGTGTCATCAGGTGATAAATGCTATGGAAAAAAAATAAGAAAAAAGAGGGAGAGAAAGTGCCGTGGGAAAGAGCAGTGGGAATTTTAAGTGTGGTAGTTTGAGGAGAGTTCTCTGAGAAAATAACTGTGGCAGGTTGACAAATGGCTTCCACCAAAGCTACCAAGTTCCAATCTTCAGAACCTGTAAACGTTATCTTATATGGCAATCTTTCCTGGTGTGATGAAATTAAGGATCTAGAGATGGGTAGATTATTCTGGATTATTTGGGTGGGCCCTAAATGTTATAACAATGTCTTTGTAGGAGAGAGACAGCAGATTTTATATAGGCAGACGAGCAGGCAACGTGAACATTTGAATGATGTGGCCACAAATCCAGCTTCCACCAGAAGCTGGAAGAGTTAAGGAAATAATTCTTTCCAGAGCCTTTAGACGGAGTGTGGCTCTGCTGACACCTTGATTCTGATCTCTTGCTTTTGAACTTCTGCCCTCCAGAACTGTGAGGCAATGAACATATGTTGGTTGAAGCCACACAGTTTGTGGTGATTTGTTGCAGCAGCTAGGAAACTCCTGGCGAAGAGAAGCTTCATGTCCAACAGTCTTGAGGGGTAGGTTATGCCTGACATAATTGAGGAAACATTAAGGCGGCCACTGCGGCTCAAGTGCAGTGAACAGGGAGAGGGTGTTAGGACATAAGATCAGAGAGGTCAGAGGACTTGCAGAATTGGTGATGATGTTCATTTGCACACCCTGAGATGATAAATTACTGACGGGTTTTGAGTACAGGGATGATAAGATCTGACCCTTACTCTGAGTAACTCTCAATTTCTACCAAAAGAAACCAGAATCACTCTGTCTGCCCCAGAATCACTATGGGGGCTATAGATGGTAACAGGAACAATTACGAGGCTATTGATTATTTTTAGTAGGCAGCTTGTGTTATGAGTCTAGAGTTTTTAAAAGAGGTCTGGGTTGGAGATAAATAATCCTAAGTGTTATGACATGAAAATATGCTTTAAAAACTTTCAGCATAGGGGATCATGTATCAGTTCAAATTCACTTAAGGGGCAGTTAGTTTCCTGATAGGGAATTCATTATATACGTAAGGTGTGATAAAATTGAATCAAAAGGCAACTACAAGTGTTTTATCTATCATTATCTCTGGTAAATACAGGAAGCTTTGCAAAATGATGTTAGAATTTTTACTGGTGAATCTTATGGCCCTTTAATGAGAAATGTGTCTATATATTATGTGTGAATTTAGTTGCATTCAACATGTACAGATTGGCAAGATATTTTAGACCTCCCATCACTGGTTGCATAAGATAATACAGTCAGGGAAGCTTTTTGCTCCTCACCTTTCAGAATGCCATTCAAAGCAAGATTCTAATGTAGTCATGGGTTAGAATATTTTTGTTGGCTGTGTCAAATATTCAGTTAACTGAATTGTGCCTCTAAAATATTGTTGGGTGAGAGAACCTTTTATGCAGAAAGTAGTTGTTTAAAATCCAAAAAAGAGGAAACTAGGACTTCATCAAACTGACAAGGCACAGGTCATAAGAGTGTTTTTGTGCCTGCTTATTAGTAAGGATTTGACTTACAAATGGTAGTCTATGTGGCAGGATTTAGTCTAAAATTTGCTTTCATTGAAAACCTGGTAGTGTGATTATAAGAGAGTAGACATCCTTCACCTCCCTCAGCAGCAGCTTGCGTTCAACAGAGTATTTCAGTGAAGGATTCTTAGCAAAACGTCCCATGCTGAACATGTGCAAACCACTTTGAAGTGAAAGGAGTCTTGTCTCTTCTGTCCAAACACCTAGATTCAGAATTTATTTTCATTCCCCTGTTACCCAAATATTAACATGTTCTTTGGCATCTGTCAGGAAATCAGTCTGATAACGATCTAAAAGATTTTTCTAAAACATATTTTGTGCAGCATTTGAACAAAAGGTAGAATCCTTTTTCTAAAAAGCATTCTTCATACTTTTTCCACATAAAACATGTTAGAGTATGGATAAACCTTCAGCATCTTATACATGAAATAATAATGGTCTAGAAAGAATGAATGTCACAAAACTTTAAAAAAAATGTATTGTAGGAAAGGTGTTCTAAAGCATTTATTCCTCACACTATATAATAAAATCAATATAGCATATTGACTATAACATTCTGAAACAATGAAACAAAACAGTAATTCCAAAGCCCAGATATATAACATCATTTTGGATATTCTCAGAAAACAAACCAAATTCTAACTATTCCCCAGTTTTTCTTGCTTCATACATTTGGATCTGAAATAAAGAAATGAGGTTGGTGGGAGAATGTGAAAACATGTTCTCTACCCTGTATTCTTGCACATTCAGAATAAATTCCACTAGTTCAACCTTTGCTCTAGTTTGGGTAATATTTCTAATCCTAGGTTAGAAATTGTATTTTATATTTTAATGATATTGTAAGTTAGTAATCCTAATATTAGATACAATTTACAGATTATCTACTTAGTTTTTATAAATTGGTTAATCCTTAAAATAATCCTGAGACCATGTATTATTTTCCATAAGAGGGTATTCGAGTTAAGACTAGATAAATAACTTGCCCAGGTCCATATAGCTAGAAGATGTTAAAACTAAAACCATAACAAAATTCTCTCTGAAATGTGTCTCCATGCTCTTTTTATTAAATCATACTGGTTAATTACAATAACCCTGAGAAGTGTACAGAGAAGTTAGTATAATATTATTCATAATCCATATGCGAAGAAACTGAGATCTTGTCTTAAATGACAGATCTAGTTAATAGTAGAACTGGACTTTAAGCAGACTTCAGCCTTGCGGAGTGGTGCCTGTTCCTTTGGACCCCTCATTGGCCCCATTTATGATGTGTACCTTTGCTTTTCTTACCACCACAAAGTAAGCACCCTACAAAATCTTCCTTTTAATTCTCACTCCCGAAAACCTATGAATAAAATGACTTCTTACTGATTAGGTAGGAAAATCTCTGCAGTTCACTTTCTTACTCATTTTATCTTCTCAAGCTTTACAAACTTGAGAAAATCTATTAGACAAATGCATTGAGCAGTTACTTTAATCCAGTTTCTTAAAAGGGATTTTTATTGAACAAATACAGAATTGCTTTATCAAACTCTAACTTCACTTTACTGTGAATCCTCTAAAAATGTCCCTAATTTCCTTAAAGAAATTAGTTCACAGATGGTGCATTTTTCTTTATATAATCAGGCATGATTAAAAGGATACATTGGTTTCTTTTCTAGAGAGCTCTCCAACATAAAAAGTAAACTGCATCTCATTTATAACATGCAAACATATGGTATACCATAGTATTCCACTAAATGCTCTCTTATGAATGAAATTGAAAACCTCAGCCTCATTTCTCAAAGTCATGATAAAGTCTCTTGGTTTTTGGAAATGTGTATAAAGTAACTCTACTTGGTATTTAATTGATAAAGAAGAGATAAAACAGGAAGAGGAAAGGGAGAAAAAGAGAATCGAAAAAAATGTTTATGTATATATATTTACACATGTATACCTACATATGTAAACCTAGATACACACACACACATATACCTACACATGTATGCATATATAAATATATGTAATATTTAAACTATACTAATATAATATATACTATATATTTTCTGTAGTATATAAATATGCATGTATACATATATATGTTAATGCCATTTGCATCCTGGGAAACAAGGTTATCAGAAAGATATCTATCATTGTGGTAGGCAGAATTCTAAGATTGTCTCCAAGATTTCTGGCCTTTGTATAATTCCCCTCTTCTTGTGTGTGGGTGGGACCTCTGAATATGGTAGAATGTCATAGCTATAATTATGTTATGTTATGTGACACAGATGAGGGATTTTGCAGGTGTAATTAAGGTCTCAAATCAATTGATTTTGAATTTATCAAAACGGAAATTATCTTGGATGGGCGTAACGTAATCATGTAAAAGTCTTGAAAAAACAGAGACTCTTCCTGAAGAGAGAGATTCTCTGGCTGAAGAGGTAAAGTGCTGTGTTACAGAAGGAAGGGTCTATGAGAGAATCACATAGTAGGCAACAGTGGGGTCTCTGAAGGGCTGAGAGCCAGCATGAAAGCAGCACATCAGATCCAACTGCAAGAAATTGAATTGATCACAATCATGTTATCTTGGTGGAAGACTTTGGACTCCAGAAAGGAATGTAGGCCAGGTGACATCTAGATTGCAACCTTGTGATGCCCTTATCAGAAGTGACCCAGTCACTTCTGATCCACAAAAACATGAAAATGTGTTTTGTTGAAGCCACTACATTTGTGGTAATTTGTGACACAGCAATAAAAATAATAAATGCCATGATCTAGTCAAAAGTAATACAGTAATCCATTCATATCCAAAAGGGATTGGTTCCAGGACCCTCCATGGAAACCAAAATCTATAGATGTTTAAGTCTCTTACACAAAATGACATAGTATTTGCATATAACCTAGACACCTCCTACTTATACTCTAAATAATCTCTAGATTACTTATAATACCTAATATAATGTAAATGCTGTGTAAATATACTCTATTGTATAGAGAATAATGACAAGAAAACGGTCTGTACATGTTCAGTACAGATGACACCATTGTAGGCCTAACCACATAGTGCACATCATCAACGACATAACCTGTTGTTTTTTTTCCTGAATATTTTCAATCCGTGATTGGTTGAATCCATGGATGTAGAACCTGCGAATACAGAGAGCTGACTGTATATGCCACAAATTCCTATAGGATCATACAGACACTTTCTCACATCTAGGCTGAGGTAGATAAATTACTATGGCTCTTTCAATTTTAAAATTCTGGACTACAGGAGGTAAGGATCATAAGCTTAAATGCATGCAGGATTTATGTTACAAAATAAGAGTATGAACAGGTCCTAAAATAAGAAAACAGGGGCTATACTTCTCTCACTGCTACCACTACAGGCATACCTCCTGCCTAGTTACAGTTTTTTAAAACTCTCTTCAGGTCAAATGAAATGACCAGAAACATTCTATAAGTGTATACTCATAAGTCTTGTGGACCAGGATGGAGACCCTGCTCTAGGATTACCACTGAGAATAATTAATGAACAGGGTTCTTTATATCTGTATATCTTTTATATCTATATATCTATAAAATAAAATTTAAGACAGTCTAGTCATTTTGTGCCAAGCAACTATGAAATCTGATGTACAAATATTTCCTATGTATGGCCACTGTCCTAATTAGTGGTGATAAAGATTTGAATAAGTTATATTCTCAAGAAACATAATATTCCAGGGATACAAATATTTAAACACATAAATAACAATTGAGAACAAATAAACGTGTACAAGATGTATATCTGTTGTAGGATCCTTTTTATTAGACATTAAGGCATTTTGTATTAGATACTAAAGTAACTTTCCATTATTAAAGTAGGGTAAAGAGCCATCCCGTTTAAGACTTAAATTCAAGTGGCTTCAAAATCCTTAGTATTTTTATGTAGGGAGACCCAACTTCTGAAAGTCTATTTACCATTAAAATATTGACCAAGTTGCTATACATGGAAAAAAAATGGACTAACGTTTTGTAATTCAGTTGATTAGCTATCTTTCTTTCACAATTTCACTTTAACCTCCAAATAGTGTTGATAAAGGATGAAACAAATAATCTCGACTGGGATCAGAAAGACAGTTTATTTGTGGAACTCAGTTCCCTATTTTTTTCCTGTCTTCTAGAACCATTTTTGTAGTATTTGGATTCATCCTAAATAAGTTGATGTTTGTGGTCTCAAGTTGATTAATCAAGTTATTTTAATAGGATTAAATAATACTGCATATTTTTGCCCAAAGTCTCACTAGTTTTTTTTTTTAAAAGTCTGATTTATCATAGAGATGTGATAATGTCAAGAGTGAAAAAGGATTTTTAACAAACGTTTTTATCTGAATTCTCTAAGAATTATTATAGGGCTTCATTCATTACCAATATTTAGCAAGTACTCAATTAATCTGTGCATAAGACTGAGAGCTAGGTAGGTACATGATCATGCATGTTTTCTTTAGGTTCAAACGTATTTTATTGAAGAATTTTGTTTCTATATACACTGGATCTATAAGGCCATTTATATCGATTGTACTGTGAATACATTGTAAATCATTCTTCCAAGAGGATGCTGGTGGCTTAATACACAGAAGGACCATTATTTCAATTTTTTTCAATAGGATCAGGCAAGAACATTCTCTATGAATAGATTGTACACTTAGAATGTATATGAATATATGGTATATGTGATTTTTCACTTTATAATTTGTTCATTTTGAGTAAATGGTACAACAACATTGGAACATATTTCCTGGCCTTTGTTGTTCTGATACATACTTTTTAACACCTCCCTTTTTATGAAATGCTTTCCAAATGATTATAAGAACCTTCCAAGATATTGCATGTTTTGGACTCTATTTTCTCTTCCATCCCTCTGTTCCACCTATTGCCTACAATAATAAATGCAAGTGAAAGAAGTCATCACAAAATGAAGAGAAAGGCAGAGAAAGGTAACAATAAATAAATAAAGGAAAAAAAAAAACCAAGAGAGAGGTAAAAACAATAGACTATAGGAGGTGAAGAACTAGAGAAAAAGTTAGGGTAATTAGATAGGAAGACAAAGAAACAGGAAGTTAAGCATGCCATTGAAACACAGAGTCAAAGCATCCCATGGATGCCTTACTTCTGCGCTCTGGCTTCTGCTCAACCAGGTAGTTAAATAAAAATTACTTGCTGTCAATAGTATGGATACATATTTTTAGATAGTCTTAGTTCATGACTTAGGCCTTGGATCATAACTTTAAGTTAGGTTTTGAAGAACTGGGGAGAGAGAAGGAACAGAGTTGTTCAGAGCAGTTTAGATAATCGCAAGCTCTTTTCGGTGGATTCATAAAACTTTTAATAAGATAAAAGCCTTTTTCCCCCCCATAAAAGTCATTCTTGAGCTAAACACTTGACCATACTATACTGCCTCCTGAGCTGACTAGGAGGTCTTCTCATTGTTCCTTGATTCCCTGCCGCTAAACCCGCAGAACTAGGGAGATTATGGAAGATGACTATCAAAAATATGTGCCAAGAATAGTGGTTCTTAAATACTCTTCATTAGAATCCTCTGGAGAGCTATTAAAAATTCAGATTCCTGGTTCCCATCCAAGACCAAGTAAACCTAGGAATTTCTGAGGATGAATCCAGTGTATGAATACTTTAAAAAACTTTTAAAAACTTCCCAAGTAATTCTACTGTGCACCCAGGATTGATTCTCATGCACTCAGGGTAAACCACGCATTACCTCAGTAACATCTAGCTCTTAAAACTCACTGCTTCTTTTTCCAGAAACTATAATCTTAGAGAAATTTCCTTGATCAGAACTTCGCTTTTATGAATATATCAAATATTTGGGAAGAATTTGTTTAAAGTATGCTCCTCAGGAAATCTTCTCATGGTTATAATGGAAATAATGGAAATAGTGGGAATTTTATTTGGGCAAAATGATCAATAATAACGAATATTTGAGTAGACACACTGAAAAACTTCGAGGCATAATAATGGGACAGTTATGCCCTCAATTTAGTATTGTAAAAATGTATTCAAAGTTTTTTTTTCTTTTTAGCGATTGATGGTTTAGTGGCCCAGGCTACTATTAGAAAAGAAGTATACTATTTATTAGAACATATCAGATATTTCTTACTAGCTGACTTATTAATAATAAGTTCAGCTGCATCATTAATATCAGCATACACACATGTGCTTATTTCTTCATATTTAAACAAAACTTTTTCTTGATCCCACATACCTACTTCTAGTGACTCTCAAATCTCTAATGCCCCCTATAGAAAAACTTCTTCAAAAATTATGAATATTTGCTGACCCTTGTTCCTCTTTGCCTCTCTTCTCCTGAACCAACTCACCCTCTCAGAACTTCACCAGCATTGTTCTTGTAAAGTTCACCAATGACTTATATATTCGTAAGTCCAATGATCCTCTCACTCACCTATGAACATTTTTAGACAGAGTTGATCTCTGTGTCCTTTTCAATGTATTTTCTTCCCCTGGCTTGAAAATCTCAATGTATGCTTACACTTTTCCTCATACCTCACTAATCACCCAAATATTTTGTTTTCTGTTTTGCTTTTTTTTTTTTCTCCCTTGTCCCTTCTCTTTTCTCCAACCTCTGAATGTTGATGTGCTCCAGGACTGTCCTAGGACCCCCTTCTCCTTGCCTTTCACTTGCATACCTTTGTGACTTCACCCATGCTCTTGGCTTTAAAAACAATCTTCATTCTTGTGCCAATCAAATTTATGTCTCTTTCATGGATTTTTCATCATTCAACATCAACAACTATTGTGTAATAGTTATACTGAACATATTACATTCAAATCCAAACTTCTGTTCTCCGCTGAACTCTTGAATTTGATTCTCTTTCAGTATACTCTGTTTAAATGGAAACTAGACTGAGAAACAACGGCTTGAACTGGAGTGGGGGGGCGGGTAGAGGCAGAAGAAGGGTAAAAGAAAGTGTTTGGCTTTTTATCTGAGGATCATATTGTAATTTATTTATTTTTTGTCTATTTATTATTTAGTTGTGTGTGTGTGTGTCTGTGTGTGTGTGTGTGTGTGAAAACCTCTAAAACCTTTTCATTAAGTTATACTGTGGAGATCCTGTTCTTGAGAATTCTCTACCTTGGTTGCTGCCATCAGGTGAGCCCAGCTGCCCTTACCATTGATGCAAGAACTAAATGAAAATATTTTTGAGGTGGAATTTCATCAAGCTCCCAAAAGTGGTCATAAGTTCCTGGTATTATATGTAAAGGGTTTCTATCATTCATGCACAGATGATCTAGTTATAATATGGCTTCCAGTGGTAGAAGAAATACCTAGGAGCAAGTTTATCACTGTTGATTTGCCAGCTATAAAAAAAACTATTCTGTTGCTGCTGTTATCAGCATGTTCTCTGATTTTATAATGCAGGTGAGGCCATATATAGGCCATGGGGATAGTTTTACCTTGCCTGTGTAATGGAGACATTTATACCTGACTACAAACTGACATCACTTATTATTGTGTTCATGGAAGTTAGTAAGAAGTGGCAAGATTGAGATATGACTTTTATTACAACTCCTCTTTCATTTGCTCAAAACATACTAAGAAACTATGAGTTTCTTCAGGAATTTTTAATATTTTCTTTAAGTCTATACATAGTTTCTGAGTGTTGGATCTGAAGAAAATAAATTTGGTAATTTTTGTGATCACTTTTTTGCTTAGAAATCAGTGAAACTATTGTAAGAAGATTTATAAACTTCCCAAATTTACCTACCAAGGGAATAAAATGGAGCAGCTTATACTATGTTTCTATGCATTGTATGTGCACATGAAAATACAGTCTCTACAAAAATTAATGACCTGCTCAACCTTTTGCTTTTCACTTTATGAAGTGTGGGAGCAGAATTATAAAGAAAAAATTTTTGCTAGTCTCTTCTTAATTCTCTATTTGTATTGATTCTTGTAAAGCATGCCATCTTCTTGATGCCCAAAGATATCTTTCAGGTATAATGAAAGAATGACCTGACACAGCTTGTTTGGGAGAGTTACCATGAAAATCATGGCACTCTAACATATAATTACATAATGTTCAGAATTTAAATTATAATAAAGGATCAGTTTGGAATTATTGGAATCTCACAGTAAGTAATGTGTATTAGCTACAGTGGCACATATAAGTACGTGTAACTGCAAACTATCAGAATATTTTTGCTCTGAATGTTTACTAACTAGAAACACATGGAAATTCAGTTTCAGACAAGGGTCTTGCCAAAGTAAGAATGTACTTATTAGGAGAGTTTCTCTTAACATTGAAAACAAGTCTGGGAAAATGGAAGGAGATTATTGGCAGAGGCAAAAAGAGTGAGACCAGAGAAATTCCTGGGTAAAACTGCAGGCACACTTCAAATCAGGTAGTATAGATTCATTTGCAGTTTGTGGGTTCAGGCCAAACATATTTAAAGATACTAAAACCGTGAGCTCCAGATCCGGTCAATATGGCAGAGCAGGTAGATGCTGTGCTTACCTTCTCTCATGACCGTATCAAAATTACAACTAACCTATAGAACAACCATTATGGAGAATTCCCTGAAGTCTAGCTGAACTGAAGTCCTACAACTAAGGACACACAGAAGAAGCCACCTCGAGACTGGTAGGAACGATGAACAGGCTGATCCGACATATGACAATTAAAAAATCATGAGGGATATTGCAGATGAAGAGGTCTGCCCCTGAGGAGCAAGGGGACCCAAACTGTTTTCAGCCCAGGGTTTCAGTGCCGGGGAGAGAAATCCCCATAACTTGTGAAAACCAGTGGAGGTTATGGCTGAGTGAGTCGAGGGCAGCTGCATCTCCTCTTAAAGGGCCTGTGCAAGGCTTACTTGCTGACAAACACACCTGCTGTAAGCTCCAACATTAGCACAGCAACTCGAAAGGTGACACGGACATATGAATTGTCCGGCTTCAGGGAGAGCACTGTAGGGGCAGATTTCTCCCAGAAGGAGGAGCTGGCGGAAGCCACTGTTTATTTGTTGAGCTTTCCCCATTCCTGGCATGCAGATGCCTGTGGATGCCATATCTGAGTCACCATCAACCTGCCTAACATTGTGTGTTCTCCCTGTCATGGTGATTCCCAGGGACCCCACCCTGCCCAACTTCCAGGCCCAACTAAGTCGCTTCCACTGACTTTTCCATATAAATGTCCTGCCTTGGCTCATCCTGCAGACTTTCCTAAAATCTCTCAAAGGTTCACAAAACCCAAACAAGCAGCATCTGGCTTCAGCATGTCCCATACCTCTGGTTGAGCAGTGCTAAGCCCAGCATTAGTGGCAGCCAGCCTTGGTTCACAGCCTCTTGAGGCACCTCCAATCCCAGCATGGGTGGTGGCCATCTGCAGATTGCTTTGTGGCTCATGCCAGGTGGACCCAGGCAGGACACAGGTCTCAGCTGAACTTGGCCTGTAGCAGGTCCCCTCCCAGGAAGACCTGAGTTGGCACTCCTAGTGGCTAGCTTTGGACCCAGCTGGAGTATCACTCAGCTGCCTCCAAGGATGACACACACAAAAGGGACACTGGACAGGCACCAGAACCCTGCTAAAGCAAATCTTGCTCTGTAGGGTCAGCTCCTGCAAAACAGCTACTCCACTTTAGTCACAGCTATTCTTCACAATGAATCAGCCCAAGGAACAATTCCTCCCATTGATGTGCAAATAGCAACCAAGACTCAACTACAACAGGAGGGCACTCACAATCCACACAAGGGACACACCTACTGTACCTGGGTCAGGACATAATGAAGACTGTGCCACTGAGCCCCACAGCACACCTATAATATAAGATCACTTTACGAAGACTGGGATAAATAGCAGCCCTAGCTAATATATGGAAGCAAATACAGGGAGGCAGCCAAAATGAGGAGATGAAGAAACACATCTCAAATGAAAGAACTGAACAAAGCTCCAGAAAAAACTAAACAAAATGGAAACAAGCAATCTAGCAGATGCAGAGTTCAAAACACTGGTTATAAGAATGCTCAATGAACTCTGGGAGAACTTCATCAAAGAGATAGGAATCATAAAAATGGAGATTAAAAAATAAAAAACATTAAAAAGAACCAGTTAGAAATAAAGAATACAATAACTGAAATGAAGAATATAGGGAATCAACAATAGATTAGGTGAAGTAGAGGATTGAATCAGCGATTTAGGAGATAAGGTAGCAGGAAAGATCCAAACAGAACAGCAAAAAGAAAGAAGAATCCAAAAAAATAAAGGCAGTTTAAGGGGCCTCTGGGACAACATCAAGCATACCAACATTTGAATCATAGGGGTACCAAAAGGAGAAGAGAGAGAGCAAGGAATTGAAAATATGCTTGAAGAAATAATGATGGCAAACTTCCCAAATGTGGCAAAGAAATAACATACAAGCCCAGGAAGCACAGAAAGTCCCAAACAAGATGAACCCAAAGAGGCCCACACCAAGACAGATCATAATTAAAATGCCAAAGTTTAAATAGAAATAATTTTAAAAGCAGCAAGAGAAAATCAGTTAGTTATCTACAAGGGAGCTTCCATAGACTGTCAGCTGATTTCTCAACAGAAACTTTGGAGGCCAGAAGGGACTAACAGGACATTTTCAAAGTGATGAAAAGCGAGGACCTATAACCAAGATTAGTCTACCCAGCAAAGCTATCATTTAGAATCGAAAGACAGATAAAGAGTTTCACAGACAAGAAAAGCTAAAGGAGTTCATCACCACCAAACCAGTATTACACGGACTCTTAGAGGTACTTCTTTAAGAAGAAGAAAAAAGATAAAAGAAAACAAGACCCTTACATATGCTGCCTACAAGAGATTCACTACACATCGAAAGACACAGCCTGAAAGTAAAGGGATAGAAAAAGATATTTCATGAAAATGGAAACAAATGAAAAAAACTGAGGTAGCAATAGTTATACCAGACAAAATAGGCTATAACAAGAGACAAAGGCTCTTTACAAGAAACAAAGGCTATAACAAGGATAAAGAAGGATCCAGTAATCCCAATTCTGGGTATTTACTCAAAGAAACCCAAACGCTACTTCCAGGGCACTAGTGCATCCATATGTTCAGTTCAGCATTGTTTACAATGGCCATGATGTGGAGGCAGCCTAGGTGTCTGCCAATTGATGAGGGGATAAAGAGTAAGTGGTACATACATACAATGGAGTATTGCTTAGCTGTGAAAGGAAATGGTTTTATGCCATCTGCAGCGGAATGGATTGACCTGGAGGGTATTGTGCTTAGTGAAGTATGTGAAACAGAGAAAGACAGATGCAATGTGATTTCGCTTATATGTAGAATCTAAAGAACAAAACAAACGAACAAAATAGAAACAAACTTATAGATAAAGGGAGTATTTTGATGATTGCCAAAGGGTGAGGGGTGGGGTTGGTGAGAAAGGGGAAGGGATTAAGAAATGTAATTTGGTTGTTACAAAGTAGTTATGGGGATGTAGGGTATAGCATAAGGAATATCATTAATAATATTGTAATAACTGTGTACCGTGTCAGATGGGTACTAGATTTATCAGTGTGATAGATGGGAGGCAGATTGGAGGTAAGGTGAAAAAGGTGAAGGCATTAAGTACAAATTGGTAGTTACAAAATAGTCATGGAGATGTAAAGTAAAGCATAGGGAATATAGTCAATAATATGGTAGTAACTCTATATAGAGCTAGGTGGGTACTAGACTAGTCAGGGGGATCACTTCTTAAATTATGCAAACATTTAACCACTATGCTGCACACCTGAAGTTAATATAAAATAATATTGAATGTCAACTATAATTGACAAATTAAATATGTGGGAAAAGATGAAGAAGAATAAGAGGTTCAAATTTCCAGGTATAAAACAAGTCATGGGGATGTAATGTACAGCATAGGGAATATAGTCAATAATATTGTGATAGCGTGGTACGGTGTCAGATGGTTGATGGACTTATCATGGTGATCACTTCTTTAGATATACAAATTTTGAGTAACTATTGTATACACTTGAGACTTACTTATGTTAGCTATATTTTAATAAAAATCTTAAAAAAAACAGTGAGTCCATAAGCAAGTGATATGCAGCATAAAGAAATAATATTCTTGGAGTTAGGTGGACACTAAATTGTGTAAAAATTAGAAAAGCAAATTTTATCTATGCCACAGTTTTGTCCAGAATGTACCTGGAAGTGGTAAGTATTGAGCAAATATTCTAAACTGAAGTAGAAACAATAGATGAGATGAAAATAGAATACGTAAGGATACAGAATGGAGATCCAAGACCTTTTAAAATGTGTAATAAAACCATACACACAAAATTGATTCATTACCTGCCAAAATACCTAAGATTTAACAAAAATAAAGACACATGTTTTTTGTTACATTAATTTCATCTGGAAAATGATATTGTAGAGGAGTCAGCCATAGGATGGAGGTTGCATCAGACAAAAATTTATAACTGAATCAAATAAAGCTCTTACTGAAACTCTAAAGAGACAGTTGGGAGCTTAGTAATGCTTGTCAATGTAAGATATACTGTGTTACAGTTGCAATCTCTATGATAACAGTGATTTAAATGATTTATCATTCAAAAAAATCACGTTTTTGTGCATCTTCAAATTATTTATATAAATACATGTTCATAGGGTATATGTATTTCATTGTTCAACGTTAGGTATGTTTTTACATTATAACATCAGTCTGGCAACTCAAGTATTCTAGATTTCATTTTAATGATTTTAACATTAATTTGGTTCTCTTTATACCTCCTTCTATAACATAGAACAGTATTTTTTTTAAGGAGTTTAAGAGTTTCATATTACATAAGTCAATACTGCAATATTCAGGCATAATGAAAATCAACACAAGAATAAAACATTGTAGATTATTCTCTTTTCTAAGACCATTTAGCTAGGCTATTTATGCAAGATACAATACAATGATCATAAAGTGCTTCCTTTATTTTAGAACACTGTGTTTTTCATCTAGTTCAGCTCGTAGGACTTGGTGTCAATATCCACCCATTATCTCTCTCAAGTTCAACATCTTAAACATGGATCATCATTTAAAAAGTGAAATTTTAGTCTTTGGCACAATAATCATTTATGTATTTCTTCCTATTTTTATCTTTATGTTTTTACCCCACTCCTTTTTTTCTGATCCAAAATGTATGACCTTAATTAATTTTTCTCTTTAAATTGTTAATTTCTCTTTACTGTCTTATTTTTATTGACATTATTATCCTCTCTGTTATCTAGGTACAAAACTTTAAAGTTGCTTTAATTCCCTGTTTCAATAACCTTCTCCTTTAATTTGTGACCAAGGTGATCCGGTATTACCAATTAAACCTCTAAAGAGCCTCTTGTACTTTTTTCTTTTTAATCTACTGGCATTATCTAGTTTAGGTTTCATGACTTTTCACCTATCCTGTTGTAATGATCTCTAAAGTAATCTTTTGTCTGTATGTTTCCCTCACCTCCAATATTTTCTATAATTTCTCAAGTATTTCTGTTATTCTCCATATTTTTTAAGAGGATGTTGTTCCTCAATTGAGGTATCAAATAGCCATGTTTTTTCTCCTAGAACCTATAAAAATTGTTCCGCAATGATTACCTCTTTCATCCTTCTAAGCTTAAAATGCCAAACTTCTAAGCACTAGCTCCATTCCTTTGTAATTAACGAATTTAGTAAAAATATGTATTATAAAATCAAAGCTATATGCAAGATTCTGTACAGGATATATGGATAGACTCCTTTCCTGCCCTCAAGAAGCTTATAGTATTCCAGTGAAGATTAAATATGTAATCAAATAACTATAAACATTAGTTATTTTGGGTTTCAAAGAAACTGCTTAAAGCCCTTCTTTTATTTATTTAACAAATACTTATTGAATGCTCACGCTGTGCCTGTCACTATTCTAGATGCTTGCCCTATTGGAATTAACATTTCAAAGGAGTTAGAAAGCTAGGAAGCAAATAAATAAAGGAACATGCAGTATGTTGCCAGATAGAGATAAATTATATGAAGACAAATAAACTAGGATAAGTCAATAAAAAATAACAATAGAGTCAGGGCAGCTCTTTTAGGAAGTGAAGTCAGGAACGACCTCTCAGAAGACAGGACATATGAGAAAGATCTAATGAAGTGAGTGATCTCACCATGGGAGGATATAGGGACAGACATTCCAGGAAGAGCAACAACAAATGAAAAGGCCCAAAGGTGCTGTGAACTCGATCTCCAAAGGATAGTAAGGAGGCAAGTTCATGGGGAGATAAATGGGTTGGGGGTGGGTGGTTGTTGGAATCAAGTTTAGAAGACAGCCCTGGGATGGGGCTGAATGTGAGGTCTTATAGGCTGCAATGAAGGACTTGGGCTTTCGTTTTAAGTGTGATGAGATTCCATTGAATGGTTCTGAGCAGGGTTGTTGGATTATCTAATTTACCTTTTGTAAGAATTATTCCTGCTGTTCTGTGTCAATAAACTGAGGAAGGCATAGAATCAGGATAATCTGTGAAGATGCTCCGCAGAGGTCCAGGCTAGAGAAAATGGGGGCATAGGCTCAGGTGGTGGTGGACAGGTGAGAAATGCTTCATTCAATTCTCAGTGAATTTGTAAGATAGAGCTGATGAGACTTTTTCAGAGTATATTGAATGCGTGATATGAGAAATTGAGAAGAATAAAAAATAACTCCTTACTTTCTTTTTTTTTAGAAAAATTGGAGAGAGTGATTTGGGAGGACAACATTGAAAATTCTATTTTTCACATGTAAAACTAGAGATCTCTATTTATATACAAGTGTAGATGTAAAATAGGTAGTTGATTACATCAAGGGAGAAGTCAGGGTTGAGAAAAATGGGAAACTCAATAATTATGGATGACATTGCAACTCTTGGAACTGGATGAGATCACTTAGCCTGGAAAAAGAAGAGGCCCAAACACTGAGACTAGGGGCCACTGACATTTAGACATATGGATAAGGAGGGTCAAAAAAAAAAAAAAATGAGATTCCACTGAGGGAACCTGAGATCTGGGGATCAGGGAAAGTTTCATGTAAGAGATGCCATTTAACCTAACCTTAATGTACGGACAGAAGTTTCACTTTAATACTGGTGGGATGAATTTGAGGCATCAAGGAATTGCACGAGTACATGGGTGGAAAAGTTGAAAGCATTTGACAAACAAATCACTTAACCACCAGCCAAATTGAAGTACCCATCATTCCCTGAATAAACTATATACATTCCTCACATCCATTCCTCTGTTTGACATTATGCATCATGATAGGTGTTAATTTTTAATGCTCATATTTTATTTCTTATCCATTCCAGAAGAGTGGATCAAGGCCCAGAAACTATGTTGTTGCTTTACGGTGGACACACTGCAGTTTATTACCACTGACTTTTCACTTTCTGGAGAAGGTGTTTTGCTAAGTCATGGAATACCAGATGGCAGTGATATACCAATTATTATTCAAGAATAAATGTATCTACAGAACAGAACTAGGCAGAGATTCATCAAGAAGCCCTAGCCATTATTATAGAGGAACTTTCATAATTCTCTGTGCTCCTATCTTCCAAATTTATAATTAGCTCTAGCTTCTCCTGGGTTCAGTATAAATTAGGCATTACCCATGCCCTCAAGATATTTACTGTCTAGTGTAAGGAATATGTTAAGCACAAAGGTAATTGTTATACAAGACTGACTATGCTTTCGATGTTTTTATCGCTAGTTACTGATCCCTATTTCTAGCAGTTTAGAAAGCTTAGGACCTTTTAGTTGTTGATACCATCTTGGCTAAAGCAGTGCAGGCAGAAGCAGTCTCAGATCCAGAATTCAGTGTACTTCTGATGACTCTGGATACAAATGTACTCAAAAAACATAAGTGCCAGCTTCCTTGGGTAGAAATTCTGCCTTCATCTCCTTATCTAGTACTGCTGTTTCCCACTGTGTCTTGGTGAATACCTTTTTAACACCCAATCCAGTATCTCTAGGAAATATTTTTCCCTGGGGAACATGGTTTTCTTCTTCACACACCCAGTAATGCTTTTCATATACTAATCATCTGGAAATATTAAAGTACCACTTTAACATAGAATATATCCACCTATCCCACCTCTGTCTTGTTCTAGTGGTAGTTGCAATCTCCTGGGTTATCTGCTCTTGATGCACATAAACGTACATTGCTCTTACCCACTTTATCACCATGTGTTATAATATGTTTACCATCCCTCAGAATGAGGTGTGCTGCTGGATTGGTTTTCCTTTACCTGGCATGGTCTTACTTCTTTTCTTTATAGCTGGCAGTGCTGATACTCGAGGATGCCTCAATCTACCATAAAAACATATAAAGGTGTTTGAATAAGGGTGACCACCTACAATTGAGGTTAGTCATAAAAATGTGGCTTTCTCACTCTCGGAAGCCTAGAACACTGAGAATGTGAGGACTGGAGATACGGTCACCATTCCCCAATTCAGGAAAGGAGAGGCTTAGGTAATGGGGAGGAGGGCTGAAATCTGGTGGTGATAGGAGGACATGGAAACTGCCCTTCTTTGCTTCTGAGTGAGCTATCTCTTTCTCTGAGTGTGCTGTGGAGCTTCACACTTTTATCATTCTTTGTTACCCATGGACCTCTAGGGATCAGGCATGAATAGAGACTGGTGCCTCATTGCCTTAGTTCACCATCTGCTTGCTTCTTTCAATAAAGTGTGCCAAGAAGGAAGCCATGAAAAGAGCTTGTGCCAATCTCTTATGCTAGTTTACTTAATTACGCACAATGTGAATCGAATATAAATATAACAGCAATAAGCATAATTTAATTCTAACATCTAATTGCTTGCAACAACATTGTACTTTTATCAACCTATCCCAACATGCACACATATCATTCTATTTTTAGTTAATTCGATGCTCCTGCTTTGCAGTGTTGCTTGGGACTATGCTTCCCACCTCTCCTTCCCACTGTACCTGTCCTCGCATATTGTCATTATGCAATTTGTGGAACTCGGTGCTCTTATTCCCACTTCTGCTCCCCAATCTCTCAAGCATTTGTTCCCCACAATTTCTCACTTATTAGTTTTCCAAACTTTTTTTTTTTTTTTTACTAATCTCTTTAATGATTCTCCAGAAGAAGCCCATGCCTTTTCTTTTCTCTCTCTCTCTCTCTCTCTCTCTCTCTCTCTCATTTTTCCTGTTGTCACTTTCATATCCTTGGGATATTATCTCCCTGGGCAAGGTTCATGACATTCTGCCACACGAGGCACTGATAGAGAATGTAACATTGGAACTAGGACTTCATGACAGATGGAATCAAGACATTGTAAGAAATGGCAGGAGGACCGTATTTCCTAGCAAATCTAGTTTCCACTAATTAGTACTTTTTTTTTTATTGTCATAAAGAACCCATTACGTGAGATCTATTGTCTTAAGAAAATTTAACTATACAGTAGTGTCATATTGTGAATTATAAGCACAATGTTGTACAGTAGGTCTTTAGAACTTTTTCATCTTGCATAACTGAAACTATACTAATTAGGTAGCAACTCGCCATTTCTCCTTCCTCCAGTCTCTGGAAACCATCATCCTACTTTCTGTTTCTATGAGTTTTAATTATTTAGATACCTCATACAAATAGAATCATGAGGTGTTTATCCTTCCATCACTGGCTGATTTCACTTAGCATAATATCCTCAAGGTTCGTCCATGTTGTATCATATGACAGAATTTCCTTCTTTTTTATGTTTGAATAATATTTCATTGTATGTATATGCCATATTTTCTTTATCCATTCATCCATGGATGGACATTTAGGTTGTTTAGGACAAGAACTATTCTACAATAATACTACTCAGAATTACTGCATATGAAATTATCATTTTTATGGAGCAAAACTGTTGACTATTCAGTAATTTAATACGATTCAATACACTATATGTACAGCAACTCACAGGATTAAATATTAATGTTAACTCAAAGTAATAAAATTAAATACCTGAAGCATATTGCTCTGTGGCAAACTTGATGTTTCTTCTTCATTAGTTAACAGTTTTTTAACCAGCAAGGGCAGTGATTCCCAAACATTGCTGCACATTGGAATCATCAAAGGAGCTTGTGTGAATACTGATGCCCTGCATGCACCCTCGCACAAGTAAACAAGAATGGCTGGGATTGGAAGCCAGGTACCAATATTCTCTAATATCCCAAGATGATTCCAAAATGAACCAGTGTTTGTGAACCATGTGACAAGAGAATTTCCTTTTTCAAGCCATTATTTCTGGTCATTAATGTTCATAAAGTAGGGTGAACAATGATTTCACATAATCAATAGGATAGCCAGGGGAGAATTATTTTTTTCTACATCTCTCTGTTCTAGAAGGTATAATATAGCCAGATATTCACCCACTTCTTATCAGACATGGTATGGTCAGAGGACATGTTCACATTTAGCTCTGGGTCATCTTTTCCTGACATTGTTGACCTTCATTTTCCTCCTGGGAAGCCAGAGCAATTATAACAATAGATAATATATATTGAGCTCATGTACTTAATGTACCTAAACTAAACATTAATCTTTGCAAATATGACAGATATATTCCTCATTTTTCAGATGAAGAAACTGTAGTACAAAGAGGTAAAGGGCAGTTAAGGTGGTAGAACAACAATTCTACATGGCAACTTGATCCTAGAACCCCGGCTGGACACCACTATACTGTATTGCCTTTTAATTGAAACTAGATATGAACTCTTTTTTCCTTCTTTTTTTGTTTTAGGCCTTAGCTTAGCCAAGTGAGTTACTGTTTAATGTGACATAAGATACCCAACTCACATCAACCTTATATAACCTTATGAACTTTGCAAATTCCATCATCTAATTGCCCCTCATTATCATGCATTATGGCACATCTTCATTAACATACAAATCCCCTTAATCCAACTGGTCGTAGTATTCACATTTATCTTTTGTTCATTTATTTTAATTTTGCATAATTCCCTAATTATCTTAAGGAGCATTCAATATAACATTTAAAGAATCTGGAGGCATGTCAGGATGAGGTCTTAGTGCTTTCTTTACCTCATTTGACTACTCATGTTGACAAAACTGGTTCAGGTCACAATCCACAAGGCTTCAGCAATTTATGGTTTCTCCACAGTCTTTGTTGTACAGCTTATTCTTCATTATCTCATCTCTGCTTCCAGAGTCTGGGATCTTGTTCATCTTCTTATAAAGATATAAATTTCCCAAATTATATTCTATAGAACACTGTTGCAACAAGATTGTAATGGTGGTTCCATGAAATTTTTTAAAAGGAGGGATTCTATAGCTGTGGTTGAGTGAATAATGACCTTCCAAAGATGGCCACATCCTAATCCCTGTAATCTATGCGTATGTTACCTTACATGGCTAAAGGGATTTTGTGCATGTGATGAAGAGATGAGGAAATTATTCTGGATTATTTGACTGGGACCAATATAATCATAGTCCTGTATGAGAAAGTCAGGAGGATCAGAGTCAGAGATGTGACAATGGAAGCAGGGAGACAGAGAGAAAGATCAGAAGATGATACACTGCTGGCTTTGAAGATGGAAGATAGGGCCATAAGCCAAGGAATGCAAGTGGTTTCCAAAACTAGAAAAGGCAACAAAATGGGTTTTATCCTAGAGCCTCCAAAAGGAACATAGCCCTTCTGACAAATACTGGACTTCAGAATTGTAAAACAATAAAATTTGTATTGTTTTAAGTCACTACATTTGTGGTAATTTGTTACAGAAACAATAAGAAACTAATATAATAGCCAAATAAGTTTGAGAAATGTTACGTGTTTTTTCTCTTTTAGGAAATTCAAAGGTTGTATTAAAGCAAAATATGAATGATAACTACTGAAATATGTAGTAGAATTGCAGTAAATTTCCCTTAGAAAAGTAACCTTCATAGGGAGAGCTTTATTTGTGAATGACTTAATTACTTGGCCAATTATGTTTTTCTTGGCAACCTGCTCCATATCCAATAAGTCCAAGGTATTGTTGACTAGTTCAGCCAGAAGGGGTTGAGTTGTGAGAGGTGCCTTGAGCATTGTACTGGCAGGAAACACTTATAACATGACCCTTCCACTCATTTGATGCATTTTCGTTATTGTATATTCTGCTTATCTAAAATGGTAACCCCTTAGAAAATGGCTTTGTTGCTTATATTATTCTTTCTGGATGGCTGATGCTTTACAGATGAATGTTTATTTGCTAACAGGCGTGAGAATTTTTAAAATTTTATGGCAGCAGGGCTTTGAAATAAAAATGTAATTTAAAAAAATCTGTATTATGAATTATGCTCTTAGAGAAATTTTATACTAAACATTCCATTTATATTTTAGGAAGAAACATGTTCTGTGAAATCAATTAGTAGAAAACTTAAGTTTTTGGGAATCCTTTTAAAGCATTACCAATGTAGTTAAAAGAACTTTATTATTTTTTTGCATTGGTTTGGCACACATTAATTGGAGACGAAACCAATAAAAAGGTCAGGTGGTTTCTTTAAAAACATTTGTTCTTGGAATCAATTTCTGGCTAGATTTATAGTTTTGTTTTGTTTTTATGAAAATGACCTTTCTTTAGTTATTAAAATACAAATTTCCTAGTTTGTTGTGGATTTCCCTCAGACAACATGCCAGAATTAAATTTGTTTCTTTGGCATTCCAAATAGGTCTCACTTTGGAGTATCTCATTGTAGAACTGGATATATCACAAAAATAAAGGGAACATGAATAATTCAAAACAAATATAGACTTATCCTTTTTATTTTTTTAAAAAAATGTTAAATTTCTATTTTATGCCATGCAACTAGGTGCTGGTGATTCAGAAATATTGTCCCTGCTTTCAAGATGCTTACGATACTATTTTTTAAAAATCTCTAGTTTTCTTAATCTTTCTTGACTTACACAAAAACCTCAGGGATTTGTATTAACTGAAAGGATGAATTCTCTGCCTGTAAGGGATTTCACTATTAAAAATGGTAACTGAAGTGCACTATGGAGTTTTTAGTTTTAAAAAATCTTCAGATGCCTGAAAATTTCTCTTGACATGGGCCAAAGTTCTCATGCTTTCTTTAGTGATGTTAGCTATGCACCTGGGGACAAATCACATAGTTGTTCTCACATGTGAAAAATGAGACACTAGTACCCATCCATCCATCTTATGGATTTGTGATTACCGAAAGAGATGGGATTTATGGTAAGCCTTGACTACTGTGGATAGTTTGTCTCAGGGGATGGCTTCCCTGACAAAAGGACTAATTTCTTTACAGCAATAATTCTTCAAGTGTGTGTGGTCCGCATTACCGGGGTATAGCAGCATCCACATTACCTGAGAACTTGTTAGATAAGCAAATTATCTTGCTCCACCCACCTGCTGAATCAGAATCATTGCACTTTAAGGAGCCATCCAGGTGACTCTGATGAAAAATACAGAATGAAAAGTACTATCTAACAGATTGTTAGAGGCACCTGGCTGTACTCTTAACCCAAAGAGGGCTCTGTTAATGGTTCTTGACCCAGAAATTTCCATTGGGGATCCTGGTCTTCAAAGTTATTTATATTTTACCTGGTTCTTGACCCAGAAATTTCCATTGGGGATCCTGGTCTTCAAAGTTATTTATATTTTACCTGCCAAGAAGTCCACATTTTCATTTCAGATGCTCAGTGGTTACTAGCTGTTTTTTTTTACATTTAAGATGAGAAAAAGTTCATATTTAATTCTTGGTAGGTTCTATTGTGTAATAACATCTTTGCTGCATTTTTATATTCTATTCTTGTGCTAAAACATTATAGCATTATTTTAGAGGGGAACATTTTTATGGATTTTACTGCACATATAATTAAAAATGCTATTTATTATACTATTCTGCCATTAGTTTACATGTCTTACTTGATTATTATTTTTATTCCATTTTGCATGTGGCTCAAAGTCATTATCTAGTCATTAAGTAGTGCAGATGGAAATGAAAGATAGAGCTTTTTAGTTCTGACATAAGAGGTTTTATCATTATGTCATGCTGCCTCCCAAACAGTACCGCTTCTGGAACTTCTTTTAATATCCCAAACAGATCTTAAATTTTCACCTTACATTTTGAACCCAAGGTCTAAAGACTTTATTTTCTAAACAAAAGTCAAGACAATTGTTTTGAGCAAGGGTTTTATGAGTGGATTCAGAATAGATACTCTTTATGATAATAAAGCTAGAGATTGAAAACTTTCCAGTCTTTTTACTAGGCAAATATAACTCTTGCACTAAATCTTTAAAAGAGAGTTAAAAAAGAAAGATAGCTCTTACTAAACACATTTACAAATGAATATGGCAAGTCCAAATGCAAAGCTAGTGACTAGGAATTAAATTATTTTAACTGAATAATAATTCACAATCAAGTGAGATTTTCTCCAGGAATTAAAAGATAGTATAACATCAATAAATCTTTTTAATAATTACTCATATTAATAGTACAAAGAAAACAAAACACATGCTATCAATATAAAATGAACAGATATTTGATAAAATTCAACATCTATTTCTGGTTTAAAGGAATTTCTGAAAGAGTAACTGCAAAGCAAATGTTTGTGCTGTAAAATCAATAATCCACTCCATGCTTAATGGTAACCAATAGAAATTTTCTTAAAATTAAGATACATGTTTATACATCAACATTTTAACAATACACGCAATCTGACTCTACAGTTCCACTATAGAATTTTTCCTTAAGGAATTACTATATAAGATGTATGTATGAAATATTGTTTATAATAGTGAATATAAGAAAATAAACCAAAGTTTCTAAAGTTGGTATTAGTGTGACCAGTCATGATTCACTCTCACCACCAAGTGCTGTACAGCCATGAGAAATGATGGTTGAGGGCTCCAGTTAAAGTTGCTAAATTGAACACAGCCATATCTTCTTCACTTTATGAATTGCCTTTGAAATGATAGCACAGAAATTTAAAAAAAAAACACACAAAAATCACAGGTACAAAGAGGAGAGATGAAACATATATGGAAAACAAATTTCAACAAGTTTCTGAAAGAGAGAATGAAAATGCAAAAGTAACAATTGTCTTAATGTAGTGGAGTGCAATATCATCTACTGTCCCTGCAGAGGTCTTTTGTTGAGTAGTGAGATGCTTACTTTGCAGAACCCTGAGAAGCACCAGGTGCCACAGAAATTAGGCACATAGTTGGAACTGAGGGGTAGTTTAACCATTTGTATGCAGAGTGATTAGACATCCATTCTTCCTCTCTTAACCTGCCTCTTCTACCTCCCTGTCCACTTAGACACTAGATTTAGGAAAATACATTTCTAGAGAAATTTTACCAAAGAAGCTCTCCACTCAATGATATCAGAAAAACAGAGTAGGAGTGAGGCACAGGGGGACACAAGGGGATTTAGTGAAATTTGCATAGTTAAAGTTTGTGCAGCTCACTCTCCAAATATCACCATGCAGGCACATTCTCATTAGACAGAAGAGTGGAAAATTCCTCTCTGATCTATCCTGAAGAATAAACTTTGAGATGCTTATGTTTCTAAGTCACCAATGGAAAAAGTGGCCATAACCTATTCTTGTTTGATATATTCAATTTAACAAGTCTTTCGGAAGCACAAACACCATCCATTTTATGTGTTTCACCTTTAAATGTAAACAAATTCCTGAGAATTTTGGGGCCAAGATGATGAAAATGCAGGTATGTCTTCTCTACCTTATTTCCCTTCTCACCTGAATATAGAGGTCTGTCCAGTACATAGGAGATGATGAAGTCATTAGGTGGAAGAAAAGATGACATTTAGGAAAGCTATCTGCTAACCAGTAATCTCTGCATTGGCTTGTTAAATGAAAGAAAAACTTCTTTTTGGATTAAGCCATTACTTTGATGCTGTTGTTATTGTTACAGCAACAATCATAAGTAATATGAAATGGAGCTTGGAAGATGTCATGTTAAATTGGGTGTAGTCTCTGTCTTCTATTAGTATAGTTTGGTAGAAATGGGGAAAGAAAAAAAACCCACCAATAATGAATTAAGCCTATTTATCACATTTTTGTAGTGCCCCAAAAAACAAAAATTAAGAAAATTGACAAGTTTTCATGTAAATTGGGCTTATGCTGAGGAAAATAATTTTCCTAACTGAGAATGTCAGAGGGAGGGCTAGGTAGGTAACTATGCTAGTAGAATCATTTCTCACTCCCTCCCATCCAAGTTCTGATATCAAATACTATCCCATCTCCCCACAATTGAGAACAAAAGTTCTAGGATAATAGGTCTAGGAATTAAAGATTATCTCAATTTTCCACATAAATATTAAAATTATACAATGGGATTTTAATATACACAGAGTAAAATCTCTGAATTTCCATGTGAAAATAAATATTTGAAATATATATGCATATATACATTTGATAATAAAAAATGAGACGAGGAAGAAAGAACTACATTTATCTGAAAGTATACTTTTGGATACCTCATTGGGGATTTGATAGAACTGTTATTTAGGAAACTGAGAGTTCTCAGGTTCCAGAAGAAGTGAAATGGGAATGGTCCAACTGCTGATGCAATATCCATCTTAATTTAAATGTGAACGATTGTCTTTTAAACTTTTAAAAGAGATATGTTATTGCAAATATTTAAAAAGTTGATGGATAGAGATCCTCCTCTGAGATCTTCCATGGTTGACCCCTGCTGCTTGATGACTTTTGTTCTCTGTTCCCTAATGGGGTGACTTTGAAGAGCTGCCTGGGTCAATTTTGATATCAAATTCAGGTTACCATCAAAGTCAGCTGAATGTTTTAAGCAAATGAAATTATTTTACATTTTGAGGATCCTTTATATTATCCACAATAGGAAAGAACTCCAGAACCTGACCTTCAAATTTTGAATTAGCGAAATCAATTTAATTAGAGCTAATGCACGGATATTTTAAGGTTTAAAAAAAGCTATTATAGATTATATTGCAAAGAGAACTATAGATTGCTTGTTGCTATATGTACAAATTTTAAATACCTAATATTGGATAAAATTGAAATGTAGCGTGTTTTCATGCCATTGGCAATTCTTTACTTACAGTCTAGTTTATTTTGTAGGACACTGTCAATGCAAATTATGTGAGAGATAGAAAAAGAGTGCACTTAAGTGACTAGCATACCATAAGTGTTAAGGTCAAGATGTTGCTATGGAAACAAAAATGGAGTTATAGATAGAGCACTAAGAAAATAAAAATTCTCACAAAGACCCCTGTTACTTTTTCTAAACTACTTAAAAAACAATTTACTTAAACACTAATTTTATTTAGCAGCTAGTCTCTTTGAATCCATGCCAAGATTTTTAGAAACATACTTTGTCATATTTTTGGTATACCTCAATGATTGACACTTCATTGTTCTTGAGAAATAACGTTAGTAGGTTTTTGTTTCATTGCCCTCTTACTTTAGAAGTTTAACTTACTTATTATAACTTATTGGCCATCAAAACAACACCTAGTATTTACCTTATAGAATTTTATAGTTTATTTCTAAATAAGAAATAAATTAAATACTGAGTCCATATCCTGCAGTATTATGCAGGTACGTGCTATTTTTTTGTATATATTCCTGTTGATTTTTCTCTTGAAAAAGCTCATTGATTCGTTAAAATTTTAAATCCTCAACCATTACCTTATCAGTACAATAAAATATAAAATTAGTTTCCTAGGATTTTGATATTATCACAAATTTTCATTTTATTGTTAAAATTTGGTGGTTAACTTAAACATTAAAGCAGAGGTATTAAATTTTAAAAGCTAGCACCTGAGTTGTAAAAAAAAAAAAAAATACTTCCTTTCTATGACTTTTAGGAATACACTGACAAAAATTATTCAAATATTTTAAATAGTGTAAATAGTGGGCATATTTTAACTAAAAAAATCATTGCTAATGTTAAATCATTAAGTCGATGAGTGTTTCTTAGTAATTGAAACACTAGCTTAGAGTTCTTCATTTTGGAAAAAGAAGGAAATATAATATGTGAAGATGAGGAGGAAAAAATAAAGAAAATAATCAAGAGAAAATTAAGACAAATTTTCAAGACAAAAGTTCTATGAGGAGGAAAATGAAGATAATATCTAGGAAATCTAATATGTCATTCTTTACGAAATTGTTAGAAATGGGGACAATAAAATGTATATTGAACAGTAGATCAATCAGGAACTTGTTTTTCAGGTAACAGAAATCTAACTTGATCAGCGTAGTCAAAAAGGTTAATTTATTTACTCACCTAATTAATACTTGGGTAAAGCAAGGATGCAACTAGGTGTCAGAGAAGCCAGACCAAGACCTCCAACTCTGGCAAAGCTTTCTTTTTCCATCAGTATCTCTCTTCATATCACCTATGCTATGATTAGTCCTTCCATGAGGATGGAAGAAGGGCTACGGGTAGCTCTCAACTTCTTCACCAGAAACATTAAGATTAATCACTGCTAGTCTTAAATTTAAAAAAATACTGATAATAAGTAAAGATCTCAGTTAGTCCATCTGCACTGGCTCGAAAACAGCAGAAATGTATTTCTCATATTTCTGAAGACTGCAAATCTGATATCAGAGTGCCAACATGGTCATGCGAGGGTCCTTTTCCAGATCTCAGACTTTCTCCTTGTATCTTCACATGGTGGAATGGACTAGGAAGCTCTGTGGGTCTCTTTTATTAGTGCACTAATCCCATTCATGAGGGCTCCATCGTCATGAACTAAGCACCTCCCAAAGGCCCCACCTCCTAATGCTATCACATTGGGCTTTAGGAGTTCAAAATATGAACTGGGGGTCGGGGGGTGGAGAAGGGCACACACATTTAGACCATAGCAGGGTCCTTACAGTCCCAGCTTGGGGGAGATGCATGTCTCTGAGCCAATTCTATCTGGCCGCAGGTATGGGAACAATGGCTCAGCTCAGCATGGGATAGGAGCTCACTCCTAGGTCAGTCAACAAAGACCTGGGAACATTTCTGTTAAAAACACAAATTCATAGTAAGGAAAAAAGTACTTTCCTGCGGAAGGGAGCTGCAGTCATGGCTAGGGAGCTGTAGTTATGGCTAGAAGAAAAAATAAATCCATTACAATAATGGAGAACAAATCAAGATAATAACAATTAAAATATTTACATAGACTAATACCAAAAAAAAAGTGACTATCTGGTAACACTCATTCAGTGTTACTCAAAAATTAGACTCTTAGAAGATATGAGAAGATTTAAATTTGAGGAAAATAAATATATAGCAGATGACGAAATATCTGTTATCAAACATTTTAGAATGTTTATGCATTATTATTCAGACACATGTATATTTCTGCTTAAGAAAACTAGAAATGTAGTGACAGTAGTTCAATTTTTTTTTTTTTTAGAAAAGGAGCAAAGTTGATGTTAAATGAAAAATTAAGGACAATCTGATGTTTTAAGCAAACTCTATGGAATAATTATGAGATCTCATTTGAATAATTTCTAACTTTCAATAATGAAGGAAACAGCTACTTCATGTTTCCATTAACATTTTATTTCTTTGATCAAACATGTCTTCAAAATATACCCTTATACATATATTTTAGAATATTCTATTCTTGTGCCCACAAACTATTCACTTTTGCTTTCTATAGTCATTATCCTTTCCAAATGTTTGTTTATGAGTGTATCACTATATACTGCTGAGATAAATTAGGACAAGAAAAAATACATAAAAACTTAACATGAACTGGAAGAAGTCAGGTTTTATGAAACACGGAGCCCACAATTAGGTAATACTCTAGGAGTACTTGAGAATGGAGTACTACATTATTGAGAGTGTTTAAAACTGTTTGATGATTTTATCTTTATTCTACATTAATGAGACAAAATTTGTGAATTGCATTGATGTTTATGCTATCTAGGAAGTTACTACCCTACTTAGAGTTGATTCTTAACTCTCTATTTTATGAATTATCATAGAAGTGGAGCAATTCTCTGAACATGCTTTCCATGAGGCACTGCTTCACTTCAAAATGTTGGTGATAAATTAACTGGATATTTTAATAGGTGCTACATATGCCTGGTGGCAATAAATAGAAGAATGGTTGGGTGCGATTAGAACAATTGTGCCACTTAGGTTGGGGTGAGTAACTGATGTGAGGTCATCTTCCTGTGATTTGACTGAGTGTTGATAAAGCTTTGGTGAATCCAGACCAGTTGTCTTTAGTGTAAAGACACATGAAATATGGTTGAAAATTTTGAAATAAAAATTGTGCATATTTAAGGTATACAACATGATGTTTTGATATACATATACATAATGTAATGATAACTACAGTCAAGGTAATTAACATATCCATCTCCTTGTGTAGTTACCATTTTTCGTATGTAATGAAAGCATCTGAAATCTACTCTCTTAGCAAGTTTTCAGTGTACAATACAGTATTAATAACCATAATCATCATGCTTACGTGAGGTGTCTATACTTATTTATCCTACATACTGCAACTTTGTACTCTGATCAACGTGAGGTTCTGTGTGCTCTCATCCACAAGTCTGAGAAAGGCTTTATTTAGTGATATTGCCCCAACGGACAACTTGATTAGATGTCATTGGTTTATGAGATTGTGGTCACAACTTACACTAACAAGAAAAGTTCAGACGTTTTCTGATAAAAGCCAGAATGTGCTAGAGGCTTTCAAGGTCTAAATAACTGGAGAAGATAGATGAGAAAACACCTTTTAAAGCTGGTAACTGGACTCTGTAGCTTACCTCTCAGATTGAGGTAGGACCTTATGTGACAAACTGTATCCCTCAGTGAAACTCTAGCATGTGAAAAACCACTGGGTAAATTTTTCATTGTACCGTGCCAATCAAATTTCCCAACCCTTATCTTTCTTGTTTTTTTCAGTTAGGAATTTGTAAGTCAACGTGTGACATATTTCCCAAAAGGTGACTTTTCCACATTCCTGAGCTGAAAGCCAATAGAAAGCTGATACTCACAACTTAAAATAATTCAAACTTTTCCATCAGTAACTATTCAGACATCAGGATTATATAATATATAAAATATTTTGAAGAAGTTTTTTTGGGGGGTGAGAATTGTGGTCCTATAAAGAATATTCATTTATATCTACTGTCTCAGATCTTATAGTTTTAGAAATGTTACCCATCCGATTTTTAAATCAGATCAGATTTATAGTTGCTGCAGCAGCAGGATTGGATTTTTCTGGCATAATGCAGATTATCAAATTATTGTTCCATATCCTTTACAGAGATTATTAGACTACTTGAATTTAAAATTTCTTTAGGTGTGTTTGAGAGCATGTTTAATCAAGACACATAAAATATTTGAAGCAGTTTTAAATTTAAATCAATTTTATACATTTTCATCTTGGATTACATAGGATTTGAGAAGTCTATAACCCAATACTCATCTAAATCGCCAAGTAACAATACGGGTATACTCATTATACATTCAATTACTTGTAATTACTTGACTGTATCAAAAGCTCTCTTAAAATAATTTGTGAATATTCACAGGGATCAGAAAATATTTCCTTTGGCATACATATGTTTTCACATTAAATGGGACCAATAGGTCTAGTGAAACTTTTAAAAAAGTAGGGAGGAGACCACCTTGGTTATATAGCAAATAGGTGGGTACCAGCTAAATATGTTAGTCCATTTTGAGTTCTGCCTAGGCAGAGGAAAACAACAGAGCATATTGCAAATATCAAATACTTAAGGATCATTAAATTCTAAAACTTTTTTGGAAAGTGGACAATAAAACTAATAATTAACAACTTACCAAACCATAAATTTTTAAGACTTCCTTTTCTGACTACCTCAGCTGGCATCTGATGGACTGAGAAAATTAAGAAACAGTTGTCAGATAATTATTGCACTGAGACAACAAAGAAAAGCTGGATTGGAAAACAAAACAAAACAACAACAGCAACCAAGTTAGGACGTGTGAGGTCAAGACCACAGTAAGTAGAGAAGGCCAACCTTCTCCATCATGCTTTTCCCTCCGTGTGTTTTCCAAGTGTGCCAGAGAGGCCAAGACAAAAGCAGAATCCCAGAGATTTTGGAAGTCTCTTGACAAAAACTGTAACTGAAGAATAAAAAGTTAGCTAGACCAAGGCCCTGGAAAAAAGGGAATCACAGAGAAGTGAACCCAACATTCTGTAGAAATTTGCTAAATCTTGTTCTGTGCTAATATTAGAAATGAGAAGTAGATGTGAAGAAGCTAAAAAGCTAAGCAGAGATGTTAACACTGGCATGGAGCTGGAAGGACTCAAATTGGAATCCAGTGACTTGAATGGGAGACAGCTCAGGGAGACAGACACAAGATAAAAGATAAAGGAAGAAAGGAAACATGAAATTTCCTATCCATTATGGGTCACTTTGAAGTTTTCCCTTCAGTGTTCAATCCTCCTCCTAATGTTTACTTTTCAGAGTCTTCAGAGAGTTGCTTTTTATAGTCTGTCCAGAGATTTTAGTTGTAATCAATGGGTGAGATAGACTGTAACTGGCTTACTCCATCTTAGTAATTACTGGAAACCTAGATATTTTATTTTCAAAAATACAAATCAATATGGACTACTACCAACATACATCAGAAGATCACTACCTTTAAATATGGCTTTATGCATTAATAGTTGAGTGTGATATTGCTGTATCTTAGAAAAAATTCCTTCCCGAGTGAATCTGAAGTATCAGTTTAAAATTCTTCTTATTTATGTGTCTAGTACTGCCAATTTGAATATCAGTTGGATTTTGGGAATCCAGTGATGTTTCAGTCTGGTGGTCAGTACAAAATAGCTTTTTTTTCTAATTCTAATTTCTCTATTATTCTGACAAAAGTGATTATGACAAAATCATTTTGAAAATTTAAATAACAGCAACAAATATGTTCACCAAATGCCCTTTAAGCTTTCAACACACTTTATATTTTATACATTATGTATTATTTTAATGTGAAAACAAAACCTGGTTAAAATAGGGCCCTCTTATCCTCTATTTCAAATTCTCATTGCACTGACTAACAGAAGATACATGTTAAGGAAAACCCACATTATTTCTAGTGACAATGGAGTAATATCTTCCACATACCAAAACTTTGATAATTTGTACTTGAGATAGTATGGATAAGAAAGATACACTTAGTCAATTGGCTATTCTCCCTCGTAATAGATGTCATTATAACCAGGCAGTAGTAGTGGAGGACACCCTAGCAAAACCTCGGTAATTCCCGCAAATTTTGTGAGGAAATGTTGAGCAAGAAGGCAGATAGTGAAGAAAATGGAAATATACAAATATAGTTCAGAGGAAAAAACAAACAAACTTCTGAATAGAATCAAGAACTGAACTTGCATATCATAAGGATCCCCTGAGTATAAGAGAAGTTAATGGAATAATACCAACTTCAAAGCATTATTTTTTGAAGTGTCTCCCTGTTATTTATAGAGAATGTGACCAGAATTCAGACTAAGCAACCAAACAGGAAAATCAGACTGGCCTCAGACTTCTGAGGGTGATGGGGGGCAACTTCTTCAGAATTTTGAAGGGAAAGAAAACTTGACCTTAGCTATATATATATATATATATATATATATGTAATTTGCCCTTCATTTTGAAGTCAATAGACATATATTCCCAGATATGAAAGAAATCAGACCACATATCAACCCCTGATAAAAATTATTGCAAAATTTGCTGACTTCTAAGTTATAAAAGTTTTAATTTGGTTTCAATCTTTGATCAGAGTCTTAGTGCAGCAGTACAATGCATAGAATGTGAAAATATTTTCTTATGCAAGTGAAATTTATAGACTTTGATAAGGTTTGTCTTTCATTAGTGATTTGAGCATCACAACTCACATTTTTGGTCTCCAAAATAATATCTTGATTTTGGCTACCCTGCGAGGCAGTAAATAAGTATTGTTTCTAGTTAAATTATATTATGGCAGATTTAATGAATAGAATTTAAATGTTGGCTTAAAAAATGACTATGTCAGGGAATTAACAAGTGCATTAGCATTTTGATGTGGAAATCATTTCTGTTCTTTGTTTCCACTCATTGTTTCCAAATGATTTTTCTGTCAGTAATGAGGAGAGTTTCCCTGGCAAAAAAACAAAATCCTTCTGACTGGGTCAGGTTTACCTTGTGCCTTGTCATGTACATCCCTTCAAGCAGAGTAGAGACAAAATACTTTCTGTGTGTAGGGATGTAGCAGAGTGGCAGGAGAGAGAAGAGTGTACAGACAGAGAATATTCATTTTTTAATTCTGGTTCAGTGGCACAGATGGGAAATATACCACATAGTGTTGCTTCTAGTCTCTGCTTAAACACAGTGATTTCATTACCTTGTGTGCTTGCTCCCTCTCTGTATGGAAAGAGAGAATGAAGAAAAGGAAGAAAATTGAGCTTATTCTTTTAATTTCAGGAAAACCCAAATACGTAACTTGAAAGAAAACAGGAAAAGCTATTGTCAGCTTATGTACACCCACTCTTGTTCACAGTGCTTAGATCAAAAAAAGGAATGGCTGCTTTTGCCATGATTATTTTAAAGTTTCAGGGAAGCTCAGGGAGAGACAGCCTTACCTGGCATATAAGTGGCTGTATCTGTTTGAAGGACAAAAGTTACATCATTGTGTGTGTGTGTGTGTGCAAATTATTTGAAATTACTTCAACATTATGGTGTATATCATCTTTTATGGTTCCCCAGTGAAAGGGTGACAATACCCATAGGATATGTCCTTCAGTTTTCTTCACTGTGAATGCATTTTATAAGTGCTAAACATCCATTCACATTTAGTAACTTTTCAATGAGAAAAGTACAGCAATTTTGCCATAAAGAAATACAACTAAATATGTCATTTGTATGAAGGCAGTGACTGCAGTATAAAGAGAAGAAATATAAATGATTTTGTGGCAACTGAAATTTAGGGTGTGCTAGATATTTAAATTTCTCTGAAGATCTAAGCCAACCCCCCAAGAAACTGAGGAAAGGTATAAAGCTTCTCACATAGACAATGCCTCAAAAACAATCTGAAGTAATATTCTGCCAATGTAATCAGATACTCTGGTCTGAAACTATGCCAGCTATGGAAATATTATATATATATACACATATATATGAAATTTGTTTTATAAGTATACATATGTGTATATATAAATGATAATTTTCATAGCCAATTATGTAACTGATTTTAATAATTGTTCCATTGAATTCAATTTATGTACCTAGAACTATTTCAGGATATGTAGGTTATCAAATATGTATGAGATTGTTCTTGTCACAATCTAGCTGGAGAAAGAAATTATAAATATATATATCAAAAGCTAAACAACAATATTAATTTCAAATAACAGTTAAGATTATCACTATATGAGATGCTATTTATTAAAATCAACAATAAATGTGATAACTATTATAGGAGATGATAAAAGAATATCTTCTGTTTAAGCAAGATTATTCGGGGAGGTGGAATTAGAAATTAATTTTGTCAATAATACTTTGGAGACAACAGCAGAGAAAGAATTCTAAGTGGAATATTGAAAAGGAATGCATAGAGATAATGTCAGAGTAAGGACCGCCAGAAATTCTTTCCTCCATAAAGAAAAAGATGAAAACATTAGAAAAACGGTCAAAAAAAAAAAGAAAATGGACCAAGGTTTTCAAAACTCCAGAAATTAACCAAAGAATTACGACAACCCAGGGAGTGTTTATTTAAGGAAAGTGGCTAAATCTAGGTAAAAATAATGAGCTTTGTTATGTTTTAACTTGCCCTATTTCATCCCCATCTCTAGATCTAAATTAGCTTTAAAAACCACCAGCCCAATCATGATGACAATGAGAATTCTGGGAGCCAGATGATGTTGTGTACATTCTTCAAAGCTTTATTCCCAAGATTTGGGATAAGACTGTCCTTATTTGACCTAACTCAGAGCTTGCCCAGTGTGGACAGCTTTTTCCTCAGGATGTTGGTGAAAATTAGTCAGCAGCAATAGTTTAATATTTTGGCCTCCTGGGGCAGTGAATAACATGTGCACAGTTGCAAACAGTGGGCCGAGTGTTGAAGATCAACACCAGGACATATGCGGGATCGTTTGGCAAAGGCTATGAGACTTATTAGTTCCAGACATTTAAGGAAACCTTTGTTCAATCATTAACTGATCAATATGCTTACCAAGCAGAAACATCAGTGTCTATATGTTATATCATATATATTTTTTTAATTTTATTTTATTATTTAAAAGTTAACTTGAAATGGATAAAAGACCTTACTGGTGGAACCAAAGCTATAAAAGCTCTTAGAAGAACATAAGCATTAATCATTGGCTAAATCAATGGTTTCTTAGATATGACACCAACAGCACAGGAAGCCAAAGAAAAAAATAAGGAATTGTTATTTCTCATAATTGAAAGGTTTTGTGTTTCAAAAGACACTATCAAGAAACCGATAAGAAAGTCTGCTAAATAGGAGAAAATATTTGTAAATTATAACTAGTAAGGATCTCATTCTCAATCTATAAATAACTCATACAATTAAACTATAAAAAGACATAAGCCAATTAAAAGTGGGCAAAAGATTTTGATAGACATATTCTCAAAGAAGATACACAGCCAATTAACATATTAAAAGATGCTCAACATCATTAGTCATTAGGAAAATGCAAATCTAAACCACAATGAGATGCAACTTAAAATAGACTAGGATGTTGTAATAAAAAAGATAGATAATAACAAGTGTTTGCATAGATTTTGGGGAAATTGAAACCCTCATACATTACTGGTGGGTGTATAACATACTACAGCTATATATACTGAAGGGAGTCATAAACATGTCCACACAAAACATTTTTGATAAATAGTTATAGCATCATTATTCGTAATATCCATGTAGTGAAAATAACTCATATGTCCATCAACTGATGAGTGGATAAACTAAATATGGTATATGTAAACAATGGAATATTATTTGGTCATAAAACATAATGTAGTACTGATACATACTATAATACCCATGAACCCTGAATACATTATATTAAATGAAATGAACCAGACACAGTAAACCACATATTATGTGAATCTATTCAT
This sequence comes from Rhinolophus sinicus, assembly GCF_036562045.2. NCBI lineage: Eukaryota > Metazoa > Chordata > Mammalia > Chiroptera > Rhinolophidae > Rhinolophus > Rhinolophus sinicus. The sequence goes on from NC_133755.1 coordinate 114,028,015, forward strand.
ATGAAATGTATAGAATAGTAAAATCCATAGATATAGAAAGTAGATTAGTGGTTTCCAGGTGTTGGGGAATGAGGAATAGGGTGGAATCAGGAGTGATTGTTAATGGGCCTGGGGTTTCTTTTTGGGATGATGAAAATTTTCTGGTATTAGTGTTGATCGTTACAAAACTTTGTGAATATATTTAAGCCTACTGAACTGTATATTCTAAATGAACAAATTTTATGGTATATGAGTTCTATCTCAATAAAATAGTAGTAATAATAATAAATGAGTACATGAAGATCAAAATCTGGAATGCCTGTGTGAGGAGCTCAGAAAAACCTCTACCCAGAGGAACAACAATTTAACTAAAAATTATGAAAGCCAGCCATTTAAAGATGAAATAATGCTATTTGCAACAACATGGATGGATCTTGAGATTATTATGCTAAGTGAAATAAGTCAGACAGAAAAAGTAGAGAACCATATGATATCACTGATATGTGGTATATAAAACTGAAAACAACAATGGAACAAGACAAAAAAATGAAAAAACGAAAACTCATAGACACAGACAATAGTTTAGTGGTTACGAGAGGTTAAGGGGGTGGGGGGTAGTAGATGAGGGTAAAAGGGATCAAATATATGGTGATAGAAGGAAAACAGACTCTGAGTGGTGAACACACAATGCGATATATAGATGATGTATTACAGAATTGTACACCTGAAATCTATGTAACTTTCCTAACAATTGTCACCCCAATAAACTTTCATAAAAAAAAAATGTCAACTAGATTAGTAGTTCTCTAGGACTGGGTGGGATGGAGGGCAATGGACAGTGACTGCTAATAGGCATAGTGTTTCTTTTGGGGTGGTGAAATGTTCAAATACTATATTGTGAAGAGGTTTACACACCTCTTTGGCAATACTAACAAACACTGAATTGTACACTTTAAATAGATGAACAGTATGATATGTGAATTATGTCTCAATAAAGGCATTGAAAGGATGCATGATATAAAAAAGTAGTAGAAGTGTTTTGGTGAGGTAAATGTTTTGTATTGAATTAAGCATTTATAAAGGAGTATAGTAAAAGATAAATCTGACACTAAAAAATAATATTGCTAGGCTGATATGCTAGGTAAATACTACAAACATCACAGAATAATTTCATGAAAACATTTTACAATGTCTTGTGATATTGTTTACAAGATAGAGATATTTGTCTTGAAAATAGCATCATTTGGATGACACCTAACAGATCTCCAATTTCTACACAAAGTGTCATGATGAATGAGTTGATATGAAGCACAGTTGAAGGAGATACAAATATTGGTCTCAGCACTATATCATAGGAAACTTTTATTCTTTTTTTATTAATGATTAAGTGCAGGCATGGCATGATAATCAGAAACATAATACCAGAACCAATACCCACTTTAAAAAAAATGACCCTACTTGATCTAAGTTCAAATTTGTTTGTTATAAATGTATATGTTTGCAATCAGTCCAAACAGTAATTTGCAAAAAGGAGAGAGGAAAATGATTGAGTTTTTTGGGAGTGGAGCCTAAATGTACATATTTTTAACAAGGTACCAGAGCAGTTTCATGCAATTGGTCATAAGTCTATAATGTTTAAAGAAGGAGGTTGAAGTTTCACCCTATCTATAGTACTCAGATAATAATTGTAATCTGGTGACAAACTGCATTAATATTATTTTGATAAAGCTATACTATAATAATACAGCAGATTAGCTCACTCAACATCTGTTCTCTCTTCTTCTTAGGAACCTTCATGGAAAGGTGGCACCAGGAAAGTTAGCAGCCACATTTTTCAGATTCCCTGAAACTAGGATGTTAGACTCTCCATGTTATAGTAAAAATGGCACATTTTGTCTTAGTTTGGTCTTCATATCAACCCATAGTAAAAACAAAAAGGAAAACAAGTCTTCTGTAATGTTGTCATGCTGATGTTATGTCACTAACAGCAAGAAACATAAATGCCTTTGGTTTAATTATTTTAGAATGTGGGAGATAAAATCCCACAAACATTTAGGGGCTGACATCTCAGTAAAGTTTCTTGGATACATTGGTTTGTGGTATGTTGTTATGTCCTGTCTAAAATGAAAAACAAGATGCTACATTTTGAGCCACTATTACTAAGAAAGTAAGCTTTGTTGGACTCTGGATAATGGAAGGTATATGGATATAGAACACATATTAGTGTATGTGTTACCATCTTACCTGGTAATCCTTAAGCCTTTGAGTGGACTGCCAAAGCAAAACAAGTTTCTTCAGCCAAATCTGGCTTGAATATAAGAAACTCTGCCATTTGGTTCTTACCGCATAGTATATTCAGTGGTTCTCTAAGCATCCATGACAGAACAGGATGCTGGATGGAGTCTGTGAAAATCCCTGCTAAGGGAACCATAGTGTATGTAGTCTCCTGGACTTGCCTGCAAAGCCATGCAGTTTTCTCTAACCCATTCTTCTTTTGACAAACAATTTCTGGTTATTAAATGGACTCTGAGATTAAATGCCTAATGATGAGACACAACATGACCAGTCACTAATTAGATATTATCTGATCCACCACAATATAATATTGAGTGTTCTAAGTTATGTGCCATCATCAAATGAAAATGGTATACCCAACATTGGGCTGGTGCACGTACATTATATAAGCAGTTGGTCCTTACCCCCAGTGCACCTTTTCCTGCTATACTTTCACCTCCAATTCAACTCCCCCTCTAGCCATCTAGGGAGTATCCTATCCCCAGTTGAGTAAGGAAAGAAAAAAAGTTAGTTTCTCATTTATGGGTGTTGCACATGATATGCTAGCACCAGCCACAGGTGCATTGCTATAGCATTACAATCCCATTAAAGGGTGACTATAAAAGGCAGATAAATTATCTCGTGGGTAGAACTGGTTATTCATTTTACCTGGGAGTTCAGATGATTGAGATTTAGATTTATACTGCCTGGGTAATGGTATGGCCAAATGGTCAGGGGCTTGGAAGGATACGTGTAGAGGGTTGATGATGACAAATTATGGGCAAGAGGGAAGAGTTGTGTGGATGGATGTCTCAGAGTAGAAAGATATTTGTTTTCTCTAAAAATGCTTTAATGACGACATCCACTGCAGACATGGCTCTATGTAATCATGTAGACAAATAATGAGCCTCTTTACAACTCTCATGCTTGCTCAATGGGCTCCTGAACAAAGTGGCTATGGTGGAAGGGATGCAAGGCATGTATGGGTTTTATAACATAGACTTCTATGCAAAGCTTATCTGGCTACTCTCATTGCTGTGGACCCACCTGCCAACAGGAGACAACAATGCTGAGCTACTGCTATAGAATATGGAGAGACCATTCAGCCACCTGGTAGCTGGGTGATTACACTCGTTTTTTTCTATTGTGTATGTGTTAGGGGGAATACTTTCCCCTCACTGTGATGAATATTTATATTGAATATTAATTTGATTTCTTGGCCCATTATACTTCTATAAGGAACACCACCATGTGGCTTGCTTATTGAATGACTTATTCAGTATTATGTATACTATATACTATTGCTTCTGATCAAGGAATTTATTTCAGAGTAATAAGTGAGGCAGCAAGTTGGCTTTCAAGAGAATTACTAAGTCTACATGTATTCAGAAGCAGCTGGCCTTATATAGAGAAATAGATGATTGAACACTCAGTTATGGCATTAGCTTGGAGATGATGCATTGCCAGATTAGAGGGGTACCCTACAATATTCAACATATTCTTTGAACTTGTGACAACTATATGGTATTCAGGGAATATATGTAAAAGTGCCATTTTCCCGCTTTATACCCATTTGTAAAATTTTTGCTTCCTCTTCTCTTGACCCTGAACTCTGCTGGTATAAAGGATGAGGAACAGCAATTGTCTTGCTAAACTGGAAGCTGGGACACCACAGTGAGAGTTGGGACCCAAGAGCCGAAAAGGCTGTGTTGGTTATGGTGATTAATTTTTATTATCAATCATTACGATTGCTACTATGCAATGATTCAGGAAAAGCATATCTAGATATCAGGGAATTCTTTAGATGTCTCCTAATACTACCAGATCCAGTAGTAAAGTTAACAGAAGACTACAGAAACCCAATATAGGTAGAAAGACCAAGGTTCAGATCCCTTAGCAATGAGGACCACTCTTGCCTTGCATTCTTCCTTTCTGTTTAGCAGCTCTTTTCAGGTTTTTTTTTTCCCCCTTCTGGATTCTTTTCATGTTCCTGAGGTGCACATATTTAAACAACCCATGGCTCTGTCCTCAGACCTCTTGTCTATCAATAAATTGAGTTCTGAACTATTTTTTATGGTTTTAGATGCCATCTATATACTGGTGACTCCAAAATTTGTGTCTCCAGCCAAGACCATCTCCTGGATCCCAGACTCATATATCTAATTGCCTAGCTGATATCTAAATATCGACTATGATTCATAAAATTAACAATTTCAAAACCAAATTCTTGATTGTTTTTGTAGTCTTCTCCATCATAGCCAATGGAAATTCTGTTCTTCTAGTAGATTGTACCCACAATCTTGGAGCCATTGTTGGCTCCCTCTTTCACTCACATACCACATGTAAGTTACTTTCAAAGGCTCTCAGCTACACCTTCAAAATAGATCCAAATTCAATAATTTCTCCTCGTTTCCTCTTGCTTGGGTTCTTGAATAGCCTCCTAAATATCTCCACTGTTTCCGTTATCAATTAGCAAAATGTTTCTAATGTTTTGTCATCTGGACCTTGCTGACCCTAGAGAGATTGCTCTTCCCAGGGCTAGCCAATTTCTAGAGCTAGAGAGAGTACTGGCCTAGAAATGCTCTTTTCACACACGAACTAACAAATCCAAGCCCACCACCCCACCCCCACCAGCTACTTCCTTTATAGAGCTTTTATATTGCAGATCACTATCTCCCTGCCCTAATTATCTTAGGGCCAGCTACCAGACACTAGAGACAGCCCTTATACCATCTGCTGAAATTATTTAAACTAGCCAATCCTAAACCTGTGTACCCTGCATTGACTTACCATCTCCATAGAAACTACAATCAAGGCTGTCGCCCATGTTTTTCTCTGGCTCCTTCTGCCTCCTGACGAAGCCCAGTGCTTCCCCATACGTCCCTCGCAGGTCATGACATGCCCCTTTCTCTTGAGAACTGTAACAAACTATCTTTTCAATGTCAGTAGTCTCCTCATCTCTCGGCCATCCCTTACATGATTCATAATAAAGCCTACATTTTAAAACACATCCTTGAAAGCCATTCCTCCTTCCCCTAGTCTAATCTACATAAAACAGTCAGATGAGTCTTTAAAAATATGTCATATCATGTCGTATCTATTTTTTAAATCCTCCAATAGCTGCCTATTTCTACTATAAGACATGACAGATTCTGCTCTTCCTTTCTCTGCTACTTCTCTGACCTCCTTGCCTCTCTGGTCTTCTTGGTATTTCTTAACGAGTCAAGCTGCCCACTACACAGCTGTTATATTTGCTTTTTTTCTGCTACTCATTTTTTTCTCCTATTCAACCACATGTCTTACTTTTACACTTCCTTAGGTTTCTGATCTAATACCTGTCAGTGAGATATTCTTTGTCCACTAAAGATAAAATGAGTTGTAATCCTCCATTCCATTGCTTTATCTTAATTTCCGTGTTTCTTTTTTTTTTTTAGTACTCAGGGGGAAAAAAACACAAAAAACAAAAAACAAAACAAACAAACAAACAAAAAAAATGACTTCTTTTTCTCAGTTGTCATCATCATCATCATCATCTCTATTATTTTGCCCCTCTCTCCCCATTGGAATGTAAGTTTCCCAAATGCAGGTACTTTGTTTCTTTCACAGTGCCTGGAACAGATGTTACTTACCACAGGATTAGGTAGCTATGGAATACTTGTGCAGGAAAATTAAATTTCTGTTAGTTGAGTGCTAACATTTTTGATATACAGTTGATGTAAAAGTACTAAGAAAGTTTCTCTTTTTCAGGAGTAAAATCCAAGATTTAAAAATTGACTTCTAAAATATGCTCTCTCTAGCTGACATTCTTTATTTTATAAAAGTTGCAAGATCTCTACAACACACAATTTCTGTTCCAGAAATCTGCTTAATGACCCTATGTGTTGCTGGTTTTACTGTTTGCTTTCATATGTATAGATCTTCAGACCCCATACCTGGCTTTACCCTTCCTTATAGCACCTAGATTTTTGTCAGCCCCTCTGAACATTTTCTGTTTTATAGCTTCACCCATTTTCTTGGCTTCATATTTTCCCCATTTTTTTCTTTGTTTCTTACTTTTTTTTTTTTTGTAAAAGATATTTCCCAATATCCTGAGAACGTTGAGTAATATCTTATTTTCCATCAGGTAATGAGAATTTAAAGATGTCTCCCAGATATATCTCTTGAAAACTGAAAGTTAGTAAAATGTACTGGATATAATGTTGTAATTTGTTAAATACACTGAAACACATTGTTTTATTTTGACTAGATTTAGTGAGAACTAACCTGCAAACATGTTATTCCCTGGTGTCATGGCTTCATTCTATATATGAAAATATATTATGGAAAGCTTAGAATAGCATGCTAGGCTAAAACCAAGCTTCCTGCTAGGCCATGGAACATATGAGGCTCGCCTGGGACATGTTGTAATCCAGAAAGTAAAGAAGGGCTCCAAAAACAAAATGATGGGTGTTTGTTGAAGGAACATGGGAGTGACCTGAAAGAGCTCCTAATGGACAAACATGGAGCAACTTGAGCAACAACAAAAACAGTTGTGTTAAATTATAACACAAGGAATAGAATAACTATTCACTGTAATACAAATAAATGATGCAATAATATAAATGGAAAAGAAGAGACAGATCTCTTGTATAGAAGAATTCCAAATAATTTAAGTACTCTCCCCTCTAAGAGGTGGGCATAACTCCTGAGTCTTTAAGTGTAGTCTATACTTAGTGACTTGCTTCCAAAGAGTACAATATGGGAAAGGAGAGGGAAGGGTGACTTTACAGTGGAGAAACCTGAAAAATGCTATGTTAGTCAGGTAATGAAGGTTCACATAATCAATGGTAAGTCCAGTGGATAGTGTGTAATCTTGACGTGGTGTGATGAGAAAGGCAGTTCACATTTGTTGTCTCCCTTGAAAAAACTCAGAGCCTCAATCTAATTATGATAGAAACACCAGACAAACTCCTGGTGAGGAAACTTTCCTGTGCAAAGATGTCAAAGTCAGCAAAAACAATAACCTGAGAAGCTGTCACAGTCAAGAGAGGCCTAAGAAGACATGATGACTGAATGTAATGTGGTATCCTGGATGAAATCCTGGAATAGAATAGGAACATTAGGTAAAACTAATGACAGTATGGAATTTAGTGAATAATAATGCAGTGTTTTTGGTTCATTAGCTTTGACAAATGTACTGCAGCAAAGTGAGATGTGAACAGTAGTTGAAACTATGTGCAGGGTATATTGGAACACTCTGTACTATCTTACTACATTTTCTGTAAGTTAAATTTGTAAATCTATTGTTAAAAGTCTATTTAAAAAGTTGAGCCCAAGGAGGTGATAAACATGTTCTCTTGTTTTAATATATTTTTTTTCCATTTCTTCAAGTAAATTTCCTAAAGACTTCAGTCAGATATAATTTTACTTGCGAATAAAAGTAAAATCTCTAGTAGTCTATCACTTGGCTAAACCACAGTGGGTATCTACTGATATTACTCTTGGTTTTCATAAATTGTCTCAGAATGGCATATTCAAAGACAGTAGGATATGTCATCATAATGTGCACACTGACACCAGGTGATGAGACGTCAGGGAGGCAATTTCTCTCCCCTCCAACTCTTGTCAGGTTTTCCTCTGTTACCTTTGGCTATGGAGACTTGAAAGAGAAAACATAGAAACACACTGAATTTAGAAGAAGATGAACTGTCTGCATTCTTTTCCTTAAAAAAATAAAATCCCTCCTATTCTCTGTAGTATCTCAGATCTGTATATACCATTTTCTAGCTCTCATCAGCCAAAATCTGAGTAAAAATATCAATGTATCTACACTAACCTTCCACTTTATTTAAAACAGTGTAGGTCCAACTCTGAGGGCCTTGTTATTACTCATTACTCCTGAGAGAAGCCCACTCTCACCTGGCCTATGTTTATTTATTATCCGTAGGCTTCTAGTAACTTCTGGTGTCTGTCCTGCCTTTGGAACCCCTTAGCCTCACTGATGTATATGCATTGCTTCAGTCAGAAGCTAGATGGATTTGGCTAAATATTAATAACTTTTGATTACTTAGATGTACACTGTGTAGGTTTAGGTTTCCAACTTGAACTGGAGGATAAATCCTGAAATATTACTCTGCTGTGTAATATTTCAGAGTTACTGATTTACATAGGTTACAAATGTACTTTCGAGAAGGGTACACCCACAGACAAGTTTGGTCTTCTCAAAGAAATCCCTTCCTGTGGAGCAATCCATCAGGTACAGTTTCCAATGGGAGCCCACGGTGCTCCAGCTCAATAGTAGAAAGTGCTTGTCACTCAGGATCCATTTCCTAATCTTTCTGACTGACCCTCTAACCCATCTTCTCAAGTGGACCCCACAGAAATTATGTCTCCCCCTGTGCAGGAGTAGAAATCTCTGTGTGCAGCTCTCAACTGGCTTGTGTGGCTTCCGGAATAGAAGGAGGATCCCAAAGAACTCAGCTTCTCTGCCAGAAACCATCCCTGTGGAATCACAGCTTGGAAAAAACAATTACTTTCTTAGGGTCTAGAATAAATTTATGTGACGCACATCCAAAGGATGATAGCAAGCACCACATAACAACAGACAAGTGTTTGCACACAGGCTGTTAGATTGCTGGGGCCACTGACTCACTTTATACATCATCCTTTCAGAGGAAACAGTATCAATATTCATAATTGCTAAAAATTGTAGGTATATAGAAGATAAAATTTAAAAAAAATGTTAGCACCAACATACCTAGTATTACAATGAAATGATATGATTTAATACTCACATCATATGCAGTGGGTGTTAATATCCCTAGTTTATAGGTGAGGTATCTGAATCTCAGCAAGTATAAGCAAACGTATCTGTGATCTCACATATAACAGGTAAATATGGGAACTGAACCCAGATGTATTATGGCTCCACCTACATTCCTTAGCTCTGTTTTATTAAAACAAACAAGTAAATAAGTCAAACAAATAAAGAAACAAGCAAATAGGGAAAAAAAGGAGAAAAACTCCTGGTGTATACAGATACCTTGTTTGTGGGCAAATATGTCTCTCTCAATGTAATTTAGAGATGTGAGGGTTAATGAATAAAGTCCTTGATAGGCAGGAAGGAGAACAGAGAAAGGAAAAGACATCCTAAGATAAAAATTTTAATTTTGTGGTCATTTGTCTAACTTATAAGATAAAGTGTTAGAATTAAAGGCAGTGCAGCCAGCAGTAAAATATAAATTCATGAAGAAAACTAATAATGAAAACACAGAGTCAAGGAGAGACAATTTCACACTGAAACTCTAGGGTTAGAGCTCCAGTGCAAATCAAGATCCCTTTCAGGAAAATATCCAGATATCAGCAGAACAGCCTAGAAGATGGGCCCATTACAAGAACCACTTAGGTACCTGCTGTAGGATGAAACCTAAAAAGAATAATCAAAAGTACTATTGCTGGTTAGTTCAAATAAACAGAGAACAGCTGTGAACTTTTAGTGAGGAAAACAGGTTGCTGCATAAGCAACAGAAGTTTCTGTTTGACTGTGAAGAACTGATTTGAAATAAATTCTTTTATGGGCCATTGAGACTGAGATGATTCTGAAAGCGTTCTTCTCTGAGGAACTTCTAATTTGGCTTATTCACAGAACATTTTAAGTGACTTTTGGACATGGATTCCAAATATAATCACTCCATCCTCATAACAACTGTTGAGAATTCTCTTGGCACTAGGTCCATTATTAAACATACCTTAATTTTCTCTTTTATTCTTTTAGAATTCATTTACAATATGATAAGAGGTTAGGATCTAAATTTATTTTTTCTTAAGTTGTTGCCCATTAATTCCATTACCATTTGTTAAATAATCTATCCTTTTTCCAGACATTTATCATATTTCTCATATACTATGTCATATATAAAGTGTGATTGATCAAACAATACGGTGAATGTTTAAATAAAAAAATGTATTACAGTAAAAGAAGCATTGCCATTGATTCCCCTCAAAATACTCCCCCTCACTTCGAACGCGCTTATCCCTTCTCCCTTGCCACTTTCTGAAGCAGTTCTGGAAGTCCTCTTTCATGAGTGTCTTTAGTTGTGCTGTCATAGCTGCCTCGATGTCCTGAATCATTTTGACTTTGGGGAAGAGCCAGAAGTTGCAAGGTGCCAGATCAAGTGAATAAGGTGGATGAGGACACACTATAATGCTTTTTTTTCCCCTTTTTGTATTTTTTTAAATTAGTTTCAGGTGTACAAAACAATGTAATAGTTAGACATTTAAACCCCTCATTAAGTGATGATCCACCCCCAAGCTACTACCCATCTGACATCTTATATAGCTGTTACAATACCATTGACTATCTTCCCTATGTTGTGCTCCACATCCAGTGACTATATATTCCTATATATTTAGTTATAGTTGACATTCAATATTATTCTACTTTAGCTTCAGGTGTACAGCACAGTGGTCAGGTATCTCTACACAGTCTATGACATGATCCCTCTGATAAGTCCAGTGCCCATCTGGCACCTTACATGATCTTTACAACATTGTTGATTATATTCCTCATACTGTATTAACTACCAATTTGTATTCTTAATACCTTCACCTTTTTCTATCAATCACCCTAATAGTACCTATCTGGCACCATACCTAGTTATTACAATATTATTGACTATATTCCTTATGCTATACCCTACATCCCCATGACTACTATGTAACAACCAATTTGTACTTCTTAATCCCTTCCCCTTAACTTCATCCTTAACCCCCTCCCATCTTAAAGAAGTCCTTTTAGGATTCCTTGTAATACTTGCTTGGTGGGGATGTTTTTATTGGACAGAAATTGCTGTATACCAGACGCGATGTGTGACATGGAACATTATCATGATGAAGGATGAAGTAAAGACACTCAAAAAAGAGGACTTCCAGAATTGCTTCAAAAAGTAGCAAGAATGATGGAATAAGCACATTTGAAGTGAGGGAGAGTATTTTGAGGGGGATTAATGGAAATGTGTATTTTACTGTAATAAAATTTTTTAAACTTAAACATTCACGATATTTTGCAATCACATCTTGTATATATAGATGTGTTTCTATGTTCTTTGGCCATTGTCGTGTCTACTTCTATCTGGCCAATATAACACAGTTTTATTTTTAACTCACAGCTCCATTTTTAGAGTGCATTTTAATATCCAGTAGGGGAAGACATATTTTTTCACAATTTTGTCTATTGCTAATAATTTATTCTTTCTAGTACATTTCAAAATCATTTCCCAATATGAGAATAAATATTATTAACATCTGTGGTGTTCAAAAGCTAAAAGAGTATTAAAAGTTTTACAGTGAAAATTCTTCTTATTCTTGTTTGCCATATTCCTGGTTCCAGCACTCATATTTGTTTCATGTGTAATCTTCCAGAGTTTCTTTATGCATGTTAAAGCAATTAGAGATTCTTAATTTCCTTCTTTTGAAAACAAAAAGTAATTTTTAACAATATACTTTTATCATTTAATATACCTTGAGATATGTTTTCATTTTAGTATATGGACAGTGTTCTTATTCTTTTTTTACAATTTGATTTCATTTTATGGGTGTACCATAAAATGGGTGTATTGAATCCCCTATTGACGGACATCCATTTTTTGCCAATCTTTTCCCATTAAAAACAATACTATTGTGACTAAAATTGTACATATCCAAATTAACACAAGAATAACTGTATCAGTAGAATAATTTATCAGAAATAGAATTGTTGAGCCAAAAAGCACAAACATTTATAATTTTGATAGATGTTACCAAATTGCCTATTGGTATGAGGTAAAACTTACAATCTTCCCAGCAATATATGTGAGTACCTGTTTCCTCCCTATGTTAACAACATTGTGTGTTATCTAATTTCTGAATTTTTCGTAATCTTATAGTGAAAAATGGTATCACATTTAGATTTTTCTTATATGAATGATACTAACCATCTCTCCATGTTTAAAGGTCATTGTATTTCTTTTTTAGAAATTAGTTATTTGTAGTCTATGACTGTTTTTTCTATCTGATACTTTAATTATTATAATTATTATTTTTAAATTAGGGAACAGTGCATTTCTCCAGGGCCCATCAGCTCCAAGTTGTTCTCCTTCAATCTAGTTGTGGGGGGTGCAGCTCAGTTCCAAGTCCAGTTGCTGTTTTCAATCTTAGTTTCAGGGGGCACAGCCCACCATCCCATGCAGGAATTGAACCAGCAACCTTGTTGATAAGAACTCATACTCTAACCAACTGAGCCATCCAGCCACCCCAGTACTTTAATTTTTTTGAAGGAGTTTTTTTCTAGAAGCTTTTTATAAATAAGTAAAAAACAAAATATTTGTGATATAAACTGAAAATATTTTCCTTCAATTTGTTACTTGTCTTGGACTTGGCTTTTTTTTTTTTTTTTACACTTTAAAAAAATGAGGTTAAATTATATAAATTCTTTTTTTTTATGGATTCTGAAATTTTAGTCCTAGAAAGACTGTTCTTTCTTGAAAGTTATGAATTGTGTGATTTCTTCATATATTTTTATTATTTCATTTTTAAATAAAAATTCTTGATTCTTTTGGAATTATCCTGCTATATGATTAGAGATATAGATCTGACATTTTTTGTCTAAGTGGCTATGAAGTTGTCCCAACCTCATTTTCCCACTAATTTGATATGCCACCTTGATCATAAATTGAATTTCAACTTATATTAGAGTCTATTTCTGGCCATTTTGCCCCTAATGCCATGGATCTGTCTATTCATGTACATTTTCCACTGTTTTAACTACTGAAGTTTAATAACGCATTTGTCTGGTAGTGTGTCTCTTGCCCATTGCTTCTTTTTTTCAGAGACTTTTCTGCCTCTTCTTTTTTGCTTATTTTTCTATACTTATTATTTATTTATTTATTTATTATCAGTTGTCAACTTTCAAAGAAATCCTCTTTTTAAAAAATCTTAGATAAATAAAATAAATTTCTTAAAATAACAGGGATAATAACATAATGTTGATGTTTGAATTTTCAAATGAGAGCATGTTACATATTTCCACTTGCTTAAGTCTTCTGTGTCTTTTAGTATTACGTAAAAAAATTTCTTCATAAGAGTTTTACACATTTATAATTAAGTTTTTGGGGTAATTTATATTTCTTGTCACTATTGGAAATTGAGTCATTTTTTTCACATTAGATTCCAATTATATAAATGACATTGATCTCTGTATATTAATTTTATTCCTTGCTACCTCACTGAATTCTCTTATAGTCTATTACATTATCTGCAAATAGTGATAGTTTTATCTCTTGTTCAATTTTCACAGCTTTAATTTCTTTCATTTTTTACCACCAGTAAAATGTCAGATAATAGCAATATACTTTTCTTTTCCTTCATTTAATTAAGAAGTCTTCTTGTATTTCTCCATTAAGGATAATGCTAGAATTTGCATTCATAGAGATATATATCATCATGTTGGAAAAAAAAATCTACGCCTATAGAGGCAATCAAGTTTTCCATTAGTGGATGAATGGATAAAGAAGAGATGGTACATATATACAATGGAATGTTACTCAGCCATAAAAAAGAATGAAATCTTGCCATCTGCAACACCATAGGTAGACCTAGAGGATACTGTGCTGAGTGGAGTAAGTCAAACAAAGACAAATGCTATATGATTTCACTAATATGTAGAAGCTAAAGAATAAAATGAACAAACAAAACAGAAACAAATTCATAGATATAGAGAGCATTTTGATGGTTGCCAGATGGGAGGGGCATTAGGGATGGGTGAAAAAAGGGGAAAGGATTAAGAAGTACAAATTGGTAATTACAAAATAGTCATGGGGATGTAAAGTATAGCATAAGGAACATAGTCAATATTTGAATAACTTTGTGTATCAGATGGATACTACATTTACCGGGGGGATCACTTCATAAGTTATATAAATGTCTAATCGCTATGTTATTCACCTGAAAATAATATAATATTGTATATCAACTGTAACTGAAAAATAAAACAAATATTTTAAAATATTCAAGGATTAGATAGTGATAATGGTTACATAACTTTGTGAATGTACTAAAAACTACTGAATTATACACTTTAAATAAAGGGGTAAATATTATTGTACATGAGTATATACATACATAAAAATATATGCTTTTATTACTGAGATTTTAAAACATAAATTATGATAATGAATGAAATTACACTAATTTAAAATATTACTCTCAGAAAATTAAAAATCTCATCATGAAATGCAGCATACCTTTTTATTGGCTAAGTATTTTGTTTTTCAGTAAAATTTTATGATTTTTCTTCATATAAGAGTTTCATTTCACTAAAGGTCCGATGATCTCATCTTGATATCCAATGTTTATATTTAAGTCTCCATTTTACTATAACTGTAACCAGCTTTTGACACTGTTCTAAATTTTCTTCTTAAAACATTCTTTTCTCTTTGATGTAGTGATGGCTCACTACAGGTTTTCCTCCAATATCTCTGCCTACTCATTGCATGAGTGTATTCTTAGCTTCTTTAATTTGTTTTCACTATTGTAAGTAGGATCTTTCTCCACTGTTTTATTATATTTTTTTCAATTGGTTCCTATAGACACGTACTCAAATAATTGTGATGCTACTAAGTGATTTTCTAGTAACTTTTGTCTTTTTGTTTAGTTTTTCAATCACAGTCTCTACATCAAAAAGGACAGTTTAAATAATGGCTGAGGAAATAAGCACATATTTCTTATTCCTTACGTTAAAGGGAATAACTACTGTTTTACAAGCATGTAGAATGACGACTTGATGGCTTGATTATTTTTCTATTTCTGTTTTGTTAAAAAATTTAATTTTTTTAGTAATGGGGTTTATTTCTAGACACTATGATATTGAAGGAAATCACATCTTTTTATGTGTCATATTAATTAGCTATATTCTCTTTATAGATGTACTTCAGAGAAAATGTTGCTAAATTATGGTGAATTAATTTTTAATTAGTTTCAGGTGTACAAAACAAGGTAATAGTTAGATGTTTCCATTCCTTACAAAGCGATTACCCCCACCCCAAATCTGCTACCCCTCTGACATCGTATATAGCTATTACAATTCCATGACTCTATTCCCTATGTTCTACTCCACATCCCGTGATTATATATAGTGAGTATACATAAATTTAATTATAGTTGACATTCCATATTATTCAGCTTCAGCTTCAGGTGTACAGAGCAGTGGTCAGGCATCTACACAGTCCATGAAAGTTCTCCCTAATAAGACAAGTGCCATCTGACATCCTACAAAATCTTTACAACATTATTGATTATATTCCCCAAACTGTCTTTCATATCCCCATGGCAATATTGTGACTACTAATTTGTACTTTCTAATTCCTTTACCTTCTCCCCCATCCCCACCCCCTTACATATAGCTACCATCAGTTTTTCTCTATATCTCTGAATCTGCTTCTGTTTAGTTTGCTCATTTATTCTGTTCTTTAGATTCCACATATAAGTGAGATCATATGGTGTTTGTCTTTCTCCGTCTGACTTATCTCACTTAGCATAATATTCTCTAGGTCCATCCATGTCATTGCAAATGGTAAGATTTCATTCTTCTTTATGGTCAAGTAATACTCCATCGTATAAATGTACCACAGTTTCTTTATCTACTGATGGGTATTTCAGTTGTTTGCATGTCTTTGCTATTGTGAATAGTACTGCAGTAAACATAGGGGTGCATGTATTTTTTCAAATTAGTGTTTTGGATTTCTCTGGGTAGATACCCAATAATTAATAGTTTTTTCAAATATTGTTATTAAAAATATAGCTAACATACAATATTATATTAGTTTCAAGGTTACACCATGATTATTCAACGTTTATATACCTAAAGAAGAGATCACCATGATAGTCCAGCAACCATCTGACACTGTACCACGCTATCACAATATTATTGACTATATTCCCTATACTGTACATTACATCCCTATGACTTATTTGATTTATACCTGGAAATTTGGATCTCCTATTTTCCTTCACCTTTTACCCTTTTTAAAAATTTTTAATTACAGTTGAAATTTAATATTATCTAATATTAATTTCAGGTCTACAGCATAATGATTAGACATTTATATGGTTGAAGAAGTGATCCCCCTGAGTAGTTTAGTACCATCTGGCACTATACATAGTTATCACCATATTATTGACTATATTCCCCATGCTTTACGTTTTATCCCCATGACTATTTTGTAACTACCAATCTGTACTTCTTAATCCTTTCACCTTTTTCACCCTGCCCCTCAATCCCCTCCCATCTCTTACCCCAACAAATCTAGTACCCGTATGACACTGTACATAGTTCTTACAATATTATTGACTATATTCCTTATTCTGTACCCTATATCCCCATAACTACTTCTAGACAACCAATTTGTAATTCTTAATTATTTCTCCTTTTTTTACTCACACCCCCCAACCCCTCCTGTCTGGAAACCATCAAAATGTTTTCTGTATCTATGAGTTTGTTTCTTGTTTGTTTATTTTGTTCTTTAGATTCCATATATAAGTGAAATCACATTGCATCTGTCTTTGTCTGTCTGTCACGCCACTCAGCACAGTACCTTCCAGGTTCATTGATGCTGCTGCAGATGGTAAGAGTCCATTCCCTTCCATGGCTGAGCGATATTCCATTGTATATATATATACCACCTACTTTTTATTCATCCTTCAATTGACACCAGGCTGCCTCCACATATTGGCCATTGTAAACAATGCTACAATGAACATATAGATGCATACATTCCCTCAAAGTGGCGTTCTGGGTTTCTTGGGATAAATACCCAGAAGTGGGATTACTGGGGTCCTTTTTTGCCTCTTGTTGTAGCCTTTGTTTTAAAGTTTGTTTTATCTGGTATAAGTATTGCTATTCCAGATTTTTTTATTTGTTTGTTTCTATTTTCATGAAATAATTTTCCATCCCTTTACTTTTTTTTTTCTGTGTGTGTCTTCCATCTTGAAGTGTGTCTCTTGTAGGCAGCATATGTAAGGGTTTTGTTTTCTAATCCATTCAGCCCTCCTATGTCTTTTGATTGAAGTATTTAATCCATTTACATTGAAAGCAATTGTTGATAAATATGTAACTATTGCCATTTTATTATTCATATTTTGATTTTTTTTTTTTTCATCTCAAAGAAGTCACTCTAACATTCCTTGTAATACTGATTTGATGGTGATGAACTCCTTTAGCTTTTTCTTATCTGGGAAGCTCTTTTTTTGTCCTCGATTTTAAATAATATCCTTGCTGGGTAGAATATTTTTGGTTGTAGGTCCTTGCTTTTGAATATTTTATGCTAGTCCCTTCAGGCCTGCAAAGTTTCTGATGAGAAATCAGCTGACAATCTTATGGGTGCTCCCTTATTAGTTACTAGTTGCCTTTCCCTTGTTCCTTTTAGTATTCTCCCTTTGTCTTTAGCCTTTGCCATTCTAATTTTAATGTGTCTTGGTGTGGGCCTGTTTGGGTTCATCTTGTTTGGGACTCTCTGTACTTCCTGAACTTGTATGTCTATTTCCTTCATCAGGTTAGGGAAGTTTTCAGTCATTGTTTTTTCAATTAGTTTCTCGATCCCTTGCTTTCTCTCTTCTCCTTGTGTTACTCCTGTGATGTGAATGTTACACTTGATGTCATCTCAGAGGTCTCTTAAACTATCCTCAATTTTTTTTTCTGTTCCAAGTGGGTAGTTTATGCTACTTGTCTTCCAAATCACTGATTTGATCTTCTGTTTCCTCTAGTCTGCTGATGACTTCTTCTAGTGCATTCTTCATTTCAGTAATTGTACTCTTCACATCTGATTGTTTCTTTTTTATGGTTTCTATGACTATTTTTCATACTTGCTATCTCTTTGTTGAAGTTCTCACTAAGTTCTGTGTGCATCCTTGTAACCATTGTTTTGAACTCTGTATCTGGTGGTTGCTTGCCTGCATTTTGTTTAGTTCTTTCTTTGGAGTTTTCTCTTGTTCTTTTGTTTGGGACATATTTCTTTGTTTCCTTATTTTGGCTGCCACTCTGTGCTTGCTTTTATGTATTAGGTAGATCTTCTATGTCTCCCAGTCTTGGCCAGGTGGCCTTATATAGAAGGTGCCCAGTGGGGCCCTGGCACAATCTCCCTGGTCACTTGCTCCAGGTGCCCCATGAGTGTCTCTTGTGTGGGGTTGTGTGTGCCCTCCTGTTATAGTTGAGCCTTGATTGCTATTGGCATGTCAATGGAGGGCATTGGCCCTCAGGCTGATTGGCTATGGAATTTGGTCACATCCACAGATTCTGAGCAGCTGTGTGGGGGCTTACCCCACTGAGTGGGATTTGGCCCAGCAGGCTCTTGTGCCTGTTGAGACAGTCCTTTGGATGTGCCACTTGTGGGACAAATTGGTTGGTGCTCTGCTGTTATATAAAGTCAACTTCCAAGTACGTGGGTTCTGGGGCCTCTTGCAATGGGTTCCAGTGCAGGCCCAGGTCACCCAGTGCCTGTAACTACCTAGGGACTACCTAGGAGATACATAGTGGTCTATGGTTGCTCACTGCATGTGCTAAAGTTGGAAGCACGTGGGAGAGGCCACACTGCAAACTGAGGATGGCTGCCACCCAGTACTGGGCCTGGGATAGCTCTGCAAAAAGCCAGGATAACCCGAGACCTACTGCCATCTGCCAGCTCCCTTAAGGTTCAGCCACTGATAAAGCCTCCTGTTGTATGCAAGTTGAGCTAGGGTTGCAGGGAGTTACTAGAGTGGGAAGAATTGTGATCAACATTTTAATGTTTGGTGCCAGTGCTGATCCTGGAGCTACTCAGGAAAAGTCTCAGAGCACACTGAGACCAGTTGCTGCCCACCGGCTCCCACCACCTCCAATAGTTTTCCAAGGAAGATTGCAATGTGGTCAGGGCTGGCTGCTCTGGGGAGACAGTGCCTCTGGTGTTAGGGTAGTTGAGTGGGGTGGGATTCCAGTAAGTCAGCAGAGGGGAGCAGTGGAGCTCAGCAGACCAATCAAATTCAGATTTGGCCATGTGGGGGCAGGCTCAGCACAGGAAAGATGGCACCCACCTGCTGACTGCTGGGTAAAGAACCCACACAGGGAAAAACGGCGACTGTCCTTCAGCCCTGCCTCTGACACCACACATGTCAGTCTGCCTTCCACATGTTCTGACACCCCCTGAGTCACTGTCCCTCTGCTGGAGTGCAAGGTAAATGCCTGTGAGTGAGCGAGTCTGTGTGCAGGCCGTTTAAGAGGACATCTGGGTTTCCCACAGACTTCTGTCCCACCTGTATGGTCAGAAGCCTCACTGTTTTTCTCAGCTAGATGTTGTGGAGGCTCCTCTTCCCGGCACCAGTGCTTTGTGCTGGTGAGCCTGGTGTGAGGCTGGGGTCTCTCAGTCCTATAGGGACAACCTCCTCCCTGGCTGAGATATCCCTCCTGATTCTCAACCACAGCAAGGAGGTTTGGTGCAGCCTGTTTCTAGTCTCCATCCCTCCTACCAGTCTCGATATGGCTGCTTCTTTATATCCTTATTTATAAAACTTCTGTTCATCCAGACTTCAGATGGTTCTCCAGTTTGTTCTATAATTTCAAGCTATATATAAGTTATATATAGTTATATATATAACTATAATTTAGTTATAATTTTAATGTGTTCACGGAATGCAGCAGGTGCAGTGTTTATCTTCTCTGCCATCTTGGATCTCTGTCCTGAATTAATTCTTTAATGTATGGCTGAAATTCATTTGCAAATATATGACTTAGGATTTTAAATTTCACAATATTTAAAGTTGGCTTATGGTTTGAGTTTCTGTGCTACATAATTAATTAGTTGTAATACTTAATTCCCTTTTTTCACAAATATTAAATGAGCACTTTGCTGTAGTCACTATGCTAGGTGCCAAGAGTAAAATGGATTGTAAAACTAAAGTGGTTCCCTGACCTCCTGGATCTCACATTGTAAGGTACAATTGGAATTATGGTGCCTTTTACAAAGAACTGTTTACAATGCCATGCGGGACAAAATAGGCTAATCTGAACTAGTTTGGAGTTTTTGAATGTTCAGGAAGACTTTTCTCAGGAAGTGACAATTGAGAGCTGAAAATTAAGTAAGAGTTAAGGTGTGAAAGGATTGGAGAATCAGGAATAACACTTTAAGTACAAACTCTGTGGCAGAAGACAGTAGAACACACAGAATAAGAGGGAGTGTAGTGCATCTAGGGGTGAGGGTCATGCCCTGGTCACTCTTTCAGCTGTTCCTTTAGGTATTTACCTCTTTATCGCTAAGCCAATGTGCTTATATGGCTACTACACGTTTCATTGCCTATTACTTTGCACTTTTAAAAATGATTACTACCATTTTTTCTACCATCGTATCACTCACATGCATAAATGCTATCTCCCAATGCTCCCAAAGCAGTCATATCATAAGGCTGGTCATGTTTTTGTTTGTTTGTTTGTTTTGTTGTTTTTTTTGTATTTGACTATGTAAAATTAATTCATAGAAGAACCATGTAGCAAAATAAAATTACATTATATTCCTAAAACAGCTTTCCTCTTTGAAGTTATAATCATTCTCATTTGTTTCTTTGTTGTTTCTCTCCCAAATCCCTTCCAGTTACCAAAATTGCCTTTCAATGCTATTAAACACATTATTTTATTCATTTTATGTTCTTCCAGACATCTTTCCCAGAGTTTTGTGACTTCTTCAATCAGGATTAGATGTTTCCTAGGTCTGCTGCAAGACTATTATCTTAGAATCTCCCCTCACCATTATCCATTTTCTTTACCTCTTTTTTGTGTGTTTGTTCTCCTGCTTTCTGAATCCCATGGCTTCCTTTTTCTTGATTTAATCTCTCATTTTCTTCTTGAGAAAGGCTGCATGGAAGATAAGATTCAGGAGGTAATTTATATCTGAAAATATTTTCTATTTTGCTCTGCTACATTTGTATTAGTCTGGCAGGGCATAGAATTCTAGATTGGAAGTAATTATCCCTCTAGAATTTTAAAGCCAACACCATATTTTGGTTAAGCTTCTAGCATTGCTCTTGACATTCAGTTTTGTTATCTTTTTTAGTGTTACTTGTTATTTTTATAATATGTCCACTAAAGTTAATAATTTTCTGAGAATGTATCTTTCTTTGTTTGGGTTTATTTTTCCCATTGTGTTGAATACTTAATGGGTTATTTCAAAATGAAATTTGTGATCCTACTTCTGGGAAATTTCTTTGATCATTCCCTGAAACTTTTATTCACATGTTGGATCATCTGGACTGAACTTATTTATTTTTTTAAATCTTCTTACTACTTTTCTTCGTTTCTCTATTTTTGATCTGCTTCCTCTAGGATTGCATTTATTTTATCTTTTATTAAGCTTATTTCATTTATGCCAACACATTTATGATTTCATGTATTCATCTATCAAAGCACCTTGGTTTTTTTTTTTTTCATGGGTAAAATGTTTTAGAAATCCTGAGTCATCTGTTTTACGGGTTGTTTTTTTTTTCTCCTTCTTTCTTTGCTTATTTGTTTTGGCCTCTACTTCTTATGTTAATGTATCTCCTCAGAATTTCTACTTGTCTATTTTTCATGCATAAGAGAAGAACACAAGGGAGCTGATTAACATCTTCTGCGCATGAGTGGACTTTGCAGACTGTTGACTTCATGGTTGGCCTGGTCTTTTTCTTTTATATATATATATATATATATATATATATATATATATATATATATATATACACACATATATATATATCTTTATTAAATTTATTGGGGTGACATTTGATTAGAAAATTATATAGGTTTCAAGTGTATAATTCTATAATACATCATCTATATATTGTATTGTGTGTTCACCACCCAGAGTCAGATCTTCCATTACCATATATGAGGTCAGACAATTAGGTTTGCAAACACATCCTAGAAAAAGTGCTATATATATCATTGCTGAATATCACTACAGTCACCTTTGAAGTACTCCTCTTGGGAACCTATGCACTGATGCCAGTGCCTAGTCCACCCTTCAAAGCAATTTTGGAACTCCTTTTCTGGAATGGCCATCAGAGCTGTGGTCATATTACCCTTGATGTCCTGAATGTCATCAAAGTGTTTTCCTTTCAATATTTCCTTTATCTTTGGGTAAAGAAAGAAGTCATTGGGGACCAGACCAGGTGAATAGGGAGGGTCTTCCAATACAGATATTTGTTTTACTGGTTAAAAACTCCCTCACAGACAGTTCCGGGTGAGCTGGTGCATTTCATGATGCAAGAGCCATGAATTGTTGGTGAAAACAACAATTCATCTAGTTAGGCTACGTCTAACTTTTTCACGTAGCCTTTTCAACACTTCTAAGTAGTAAACTTGGTGAACTGTTTGTCCAGTTGGTACAAATTCATAATGAATAATCCCTCTGATATCAAACGTTAGCAACATCGTTGCAACAAAGTTCACGAACTTAATTGTCAGACCTCCTATTTGATGCCCTTTCCCTCTTCTACCACCCTCTTCCTCCTTGCCCTCTGGTAACCACTAAACTGTTGTCTGTGTCTATGATTTTTGTTCATTTGTATCACTTGTTTGTTACTTTCAGTTTTACATCTCACATATGAGTGAAGTCATATGGTTCTTGTCTTTTTCTGTCTGACATATTTTGCTTAGCATGATAATCTCAAGATCCACCCATGTTGTTGTTGCAAAAGGCAGCATTTCGTTTTTTCCTATAGCCAAGTAATATTCCATTGTATATATGTACCACATCTTCTTTATCCAATCACCTATCGAAGGTCATTTTGGTTGTTTCCGTGTCTTGGCCATCATGAATTATCCTAGTCTTTTTTCAACAGTGTTCTGGGAGAAGAATAAATGCTGCAGAGTATTATTTGAGTATTTTCTCAAGGGAATTATTTAGCTGGTATCATTGTAGATTCAGAGAAGAGAAGTTAATTCTTTGTGTGTGATGAAAACCCTAGAACATTAGGGCTTAATTTTCCCATGGAACTTAGTTTGAAAAGGGTTGCTTTGGCCTCACTATATATCTTTAGAAATTTTTTCTTGGGCTAGTTAGATTCCCCAGAAAAAAATCTTTCAACCAGCTGTCTGCATGTTATAAAATGCATTATGGAAGCTCTGTGGGCAAAGCATACTAGATGTATCAATATTTCAATAAGTAAATGTTCATTAAGGCCCCTGTTTGCTTGACTCACACCCTCAACTGTGCTAGTAGTTCCTAGGCCAGAAATTTTTATCTTCACTAGACAAAATCCCTAGTCTATTGCAAATAGTGATAAGAAGGACCCCTCTTCTTGGAAACATGGAGGGGATTTAGGGGCCTAATTTCTTTTTAATTGCACTTTTAACCAATCCTTCTCTTTGCTCACTTTCATCCCCACTTCCAGAGCTATGTAATGTTATCCATTCTTCTGACTTCAGGAGGTTCAGCAATGCAAATGGAATCACTACCATGCCAGCATAGGATTCAGTTTTCTGGATTCTGCTAAATCATTTACCACTCTTTTTCTACTTTTAAGCTTCCCAAATTTTGTTTCTATCATCTCTTCTTCCAGAATCTTTATTCTTGCAATTTTGTGACGGAATAAAGCCAAACAAAACAAAGCAAAGCAAAACAAACAAAATATTTTTTTACTGTTATTTCAGGAGGTTCATGAAGGACCACAGGAAAATGCATATGTTTATTCTAATACCTATAATGAGAAGCCTAATTATTTTGTCATTAAATTACATTTTAATATTCTGCAGAGATAAGATTGTCTCATTCTTCACTGTTTCAGAAAAAAAAAAAAATACTATTTGCTCCTGTTTATTCCATCATGATGAATGGCAAAATAAAAATTTTTATATCTATGGGGATGTTACTTGCAAGTACCTTAAATATTTATGAATATTTATTGGGAATAATTTTTGTAATGTCATGGTTTGATTTTTAAGAAAATAAGCATCTCTTCCCTATTTTACATGAGTCCTTTTTTAAGACCTCTCAGCAAATATTTTAGAGTTATTTATATACCAGGGGTGCCAAAAAAATGTATGCAAGTGGACAGGACACTTTGGCCAATGTTGCTCAAGCAGTAGTTCACCATAATCAGAAGTGTCTGGACGCTGATGGTAACCACTTTGATTACCTCTTGTAATTGCAGAAGTAAATGTGTCTTGTATTTATCTTTTGTTATCAGTATACATTATTACAATTTTAATATTTTTCCTTTCTTAAAATGTGTATACTTTTTTTGGCACCCTCTGTATATTCTTATATTTCTTGACAACATGGTAAAACATTATTTTAAGTAACTTGGTAGAATTTTAAAAGACAATATTTTATTACCATTTAATTTCCTGAGATTTTTCTGGTTTGCAAATAAATTTTAATTTGTGAATATTTGTTTTGTAACTAGACAGATAATTGTATTTATTTTTCTAATAGATTTTCACAGATATTTCTTTATGTTCTTAGAAGACAATTATCTGTAAATGTAATTTTCTCATTCTTTATAATGACTATTCCTATTATTGAAACTGTAAACCAATTTCATTAATTTCCATTTACTTTCTTACTTCTATTTGCTTTTTCTAGATTCTTTAGCTTTTATTTTTCTACTGTCTTACAATAATAATTTATTTTAATAGTTTTATGCCTAATTATATATAATTTTATATTTATGTGGGACTCTGATTTTATAATAAATATTTTTGTAAACAATGTTATTTTCATAATTTTATAAATTATCTGTTATTTTATTTACCTTTTGACCTAGTATTCTCTAGGAAAATAGTTTGTTTATTAAGTAATTTAGCTTACTTGTTTGAATTTTCATTATTACATATTTAAATTATTCTCTGTGTTGGGTTTCTCAAACTGGTGACCCCAGGGCTGCATTCCATCCATAGACATCTTTTGTTTAGGAATTTTGTTATGTTTGAATAGTCTTTAAAATGCAATATAACTATGTAGGTTTGAAGTTTGTTATAACTCTAGACATTCAGCACCTGTTGTTTTATACCTGACCAACTTCACCCACCCTATGCAAATAATTGATCTTTTAATTCCTGTTACATGAAATACAATTCTGTTTGTGATGATCTCATATTTAGACTCATAATACTCTGCTATGTAGAGGAAAGGAGAACAAATTTCAAACTTGCTCATGAACAATCAAGGAACAACCTGCAAATTTGTTTATAAGCAGTATGACAAAAGGGAAAATACCATGCACTAATCACAAAATAGTGATCCCAGTAACGTTTTAATACTTCTGAATTTTGTCCAGTTAAGCAAGACAAAAGAGTTCAGTTAATAAAAAATTCAGCTCCTATTTATAATTAGCAAAGTTATAGACGTAAATATGTCAATGGAAAATATACATCCACTTCAGATGTAACATATATAGATGGAACAGAGAAGGAGTTGCCAAGCTTTTCTGTAAAGGACCAGATGGTAAATATTTTCAGTTTTGCCAGTTGTATGGTTTCTGTTCTAACTACTGAACTGTGGCATTGCAGTGTGAAAGAAGGCATAAGCCATAGGTTAAAATGGAAGTGAATGAGCACAACCTGTTCCAATAAAACTGTTTTGTTTTTGTTTGCTTTTTTGTTTTGTTTTGTTTTTATTTTTAAAAACAAGTGGTGGACTGGATTTGGCCTTTGGGACATAGTTTGCCACACTTTGAGATACAGCAATTTCCCAAGTCCCACTTTATACAGAAAGAAGTTGAGAAAAACTCTAAAAATTACTTAGGACCTGGTCCTGGGGTTCCATAATGGCTTATTCTCTCATTTTTCTATTTTTGCCCCAAAAAACTGAGATCAGTCAAGGCATTGTCCTGTGTTGTATATGTCTTCAGCCTTTTACCCTCCCACTACATCAAAATTCATGGATTCCATTTCTTACTTGATGGTTTTAGTAAGAAGAGCTGGTTTATATGATTAGCCCATGTGAATGAATTAAGGAAGAGTAATGCAATGATTTTGATCTAAGTTCAATATTTTAGCTATATTTGCAGTAAACTGAAGTAATTATGATCAGAGACTGAGTCTCATCCATCTTATTCTTACATTGGAATTTTTCTGTCTGATGCTGCTGGATATCTTCTATTAATATTTGACCTGATAGATGAAGTCTCCACACTCCTGTACTCTGTTTGTGGCCCAGGAGACTGACCTGTGTAGACTGAATCAGTGGATTCCCATGTCCACTGACTGCTAATTGTCTTCAGCTCTTGGTGGGCAGGGGTGAGCTCCTCAGTGATCAGAGAGAGAAGTGAGGTGATGAAGGATTTATTCCCTCAGTTCCTTTCCTTTTCTGAAGGTCACAGCTTCTTTTGAGTAGTTCTCTCTCAGGGTTTTACAGACCCCTCTCCTCACTCTTTCAGGAAACTAGGGCCACCTCCTGGATGTCACGCCAACCCTTGTGGTTTCCCTACACCTTGACTTCTTCTTTGTAAATGGTTTCTTTTTAAAACTCATCTCAAATTAGCCACTTTTTGTGTACAATTTGTTCCCTGCCAAGACTCTAAATGAGAGAGTTAGCAAAGAAATTTTAATATCCTGGTGGACTAAAAGAATAATCTCTATTTACAGAGCATAAAGTTTGTTGTATTAATTCTTTCATATAATTAATTTTGTCTCATTTAAATTTTTTATTTTTGTAATCTATAAGAATTATATTAAAGCATTACTTACGACAAATGTATTTCTGTAACTTTCTAATTATTTTTCTTTATATAATGTGATTTGCTGCCCTATAAAAGATGTAGATTTTAGTTTTGTCAATGTGAAATAACTTTTCTTTCTCATTTAATAATTTTTAATTTTTAATATCTTACCCTGATTTGAATATTACTACTCCAGCAATTGTTTGTTTATATTAGATTGATAACATTTTTGCCTCTTAATTTTTATTGTATATAATTTATTTATTTTGAATACTTAAATAATATTATTTCTTAACCAATTTGAGAAAACACAAAATATATAATGAAAGAAAATAGAGATCACTAATAATCTGAACTCCGCAGCCACTATTAATATTTTCAGGTATAGTAGAAATCCTTTTATCTGACATAGTCAGGATGAGAGTTAATTGAAATAGTTGCTAAAAGCAAAACGTCATAAAAGTAAAATATCTATGCCTAAATTTTATGCTAACTTAAAAGTTACACAGTACATTAATTCAGTGACAATTATGTATAGTATATAAAACATTATATATAATGATGATGACCACAATAGTGATGATATTCCTCTCCTGAATACTTTTCATGTTTTACCTTTTGCCTACAAAATTAAGTACTGAAACAGTATTTTTCAAACCTTGGCCTTTGTAATCAATCCCCTGTATCCTTCTTAATGGCCTGAGTCTCAGGTCCTGTAGCTTAGAGATTCTTATTTATCTGAGAGAGGGTTTTGAATATTTGCAAATCTAACAAATATTTAAGGTGTTTTAGATTTAAGTGACCTTTAGACCACTCAGAAAAATTGCCTAATATGACCAACAAGGCTTTTCATAGTTTAGGCACATCTCTCTCCTCCCCTCCCCTCCCCTGCCCTCCCCTCCCCTCCCCTGCCCTCCCCTCCCCTCCCCTCCCCTCCCCTCCTCTCCCTCCCCTGTCTCTTATCCTCTTCTGTCTCTCCTCTCTCCTCTTTTTCAAAAGCACTATCTACTAGTTTTCACTTTAATCATACTTAACTATTTGGAGTCTCTTGAGATTTCAGGTTTATTTGTTAGCAGTGCTCTCTTCACTAGCATGTTCCTCCTGAACTTATCCATCTGCAATTTATTTGTTGACTCATCTCTTGTTCTGTTTCCTTTTGACATCAATCATTACTGGGCATACTGTGTGAGGGAAGGGCTTCTAGGAAGTCATCTAATCAATGCCACCTTATGCTGGCAATAGAATGAGCACCCACTTTCCTCTAAGAAACTATCTGAACAAACCCCATAATGCTCCATGACCAGTTAACTTAGGCACCAGGAGATTTCCGAGGTTCCACAGTCACCCATTATCAGTGGAACTCTTCCTTTTGTGCTGCTCTGATCTGTGCATTCCACTGTGTTCCCAGAAATGTGGCTAGGTGGTCAGCTTCCTTTCTGACACTTCTTCTTTTAGTGTTAGCTGTACCAAGCTGTCTCATGAATAGTCTACATTCTCCAAGTAAAATATTCTTTAAGTAATAGCTTTGTTTGATAGCCTCTTTGCAAGCCCCCTTTCTTGCAAACTATTGCTTTATTTTTCCTTTTAACTTTATTTTTTAAAGGTTTTTATTAAAACATAGCTAATATACAATATTAGTTTCAGGTGTGCACCGTAGTTATTTAACGTACATATACCTAAAGAAGTGATCACTATGATAAGTCCAGCAACCATCTGACACTGTACCACGCTATCATAATATTATTGACTATATTCCCTATGCTGTACATTACATCCCCATGACTTATTTGTTTTATATCTGTAACTTGGAACCTGTTATTCTCCTTCCCCTTTTTCTCCTCCTTTTTAATATTTAAAATACAGTTGACATTCAATACAGAGGGTACCAAAAAAATGTACACACATTTTAAGAAAGGAAAAACTGTATTAAAATGGTAATACTCAATATATATACCAATAACAAAAGATGAATACAAGTCACGTTTGACTTCTGCAATTATAAGAAGTGCTCAAAGTGGTTACCATCAGTGTAATTTTAATACAGTTGTTTTTCCTTTCTTAAAATATGTATACATTTTTTGGCACCCTCTGTATTATTTGATATTAATTTCAGGTGTACAGCATAATGGTTAGAAATTTATATAATTTTTTAAAAACTTTTATTTATTTAAGTGTGTTTTTCCAGGACCCATCAGCTCCAAATCAAGTAGTTGTTTCAATCTAGTTGTGGAGGGTGCAACTTACAGTGGCCCATGTGGGGATGGAAACTTGTTGTGAAGAGCACCGTGCTCTCACCAACTGAGCTAATTGGCTGCCCTGCAGATATTTATATAATTTAAGAAGTGATCCTCCTGACTAGTCTAGTACCCACCTGGCACTATAGATAGTTATTACCATATTATTGACTATATTCCCTATGCTTTACATCCATGATATTTTGTAACTACCAATTTGTACTTCTTAATGCCTTCACCTTTTAGACCCTTCCGTGACCTCCTCCCATCTATCATCCCAATAAATCTAGTACCCATCTAACACTATACACAGTTATTACAATATTATTGACTATATGCCTTATGCTATACCCTACATTCCCATGACTACTTTGCAGCAACCAATTTGTACTTCTTAATCCCTTCCACTTTCTTATCCATCCCCAACTCCCCTCCCAACTGGTAACCATCAAAATATTTCCTGTATTTATGAGTTTGTTTGTGTTTTGTTTGTTTATTTTGTTCTTTAGATTCCACATATAAGTGAAATCACATTGTTTCTGTCTTTTGCTGTCTGACATACTTCACTCAGCACAATACCCTCCAGGTCAATCCATGACACCGCAGATGGCAAGAACCTATTCCCTTCACTGGCTGAGCAGTATTTCATTGTGTATATGTACCTCCTACTCTTTATCCATTCATCCATTGATGGACACCCAGGCTGCCTCCACATCTTGACCATTGTAAACAATGCTGCTATGAGCTTGCAAATGCACATGTACCCTTGAAGTTGCACTTGAGTTTCTTTGAATACTCAGTAAATAAATTACTGGGTCTTTCCTTTGTCACTTGTTAAAGCCTTTATTTTAACATCTATTTTGTTAGGTATAAATATTGCTACTCCAACTTATTTTTTTCTTACTATTTTCATGAAATATCTTTCTCCCCATCCCTTCACTTTCAGTTAGTGGGTGTCTCTTGATCTGAAGTGTGTCCCTTGTAGGCAGCATATGTAAGGGTCTTGTTTTCTTATCCATTCAGCCACCCTGTCTTTTAATTGGAGCATTTAATCTATTTACACAAAGTAATTCTTGATAGATATATAGTTATTGCCATTATATTATTCATATTTTTTATCTGTTTTTGTTCATCTTAAAGAAGTTCCTCTATGATTCCTTGTAATACTGGTTTGGTGGTGATGAACATCTTTAGCATTTTTTGTTTGTATGGGAAGCTCTTTATCTGTTCTTCAATTCTAAATGATTGCTTTGCTGTATAGAGTAATCTTGGTTGTAGGTCCTTACTTTTCATCACTTTGAAAATTTCCTACCAATCTCTTCTGGCTGGCAAAGTTTCTGTTGAGAAATCAGCTGATAGTCTTATGAGAGCTCCCTTGTAGTAGCTAACCGCTTTTCTCTTGCTGCTTTTAGATTCTTTCTTTGTCTTTAACCTTTGACATTTTAATTATGATGTGTCTTGGTATGCACCTCTTTGGGTTCATCTTGTTTGGGACTTTCTGTGCTTCCTATGCTGGAATATTTATTTCCTTCACCAGGTTAGGGAAGTTTTCCATCGCTATTTCTTCAAATAGGTTTTCAATTCCTTGCTCTCTCTCTTCTCATTCTGGTACCCCTATGGTATGTATGTTAGTACACTTGATGTTGTTCCAGAAGCCCCTTAAACTCTCCTCATTTTGATGAATTCTTTCTTCTTTCGCTGTTCTGATTTGCTGTTTTCCGCTGCTTTATTCCCTCTAATGTGGTCTTCATTTCAGTTATTGTATTCTTTATTTCTTGCTGATTCTTTTTTTTGTTTTCTATCTCCATTTTTATGTTTCCTATCTCTTTGTTGATGTTCTCCCTTAGATCACTGAGAATTCTTATAACCAGTGTTTTGAACTCTGTGTCTAGTAAATTGCTTGTCTCCATTAATTTAGTTCTTTATCTGGAGCTTTGTTCTGTTCTGTTATTCAGGACACGTTTGTTTGTCTCCCCATTTGGCTGACTCCCTGTGTTTCTTTCTATGTATTAGGTAAGGTTGCTATATCTTCCAGTCTTAGTAGAGTGGCTTTATGTAGTGGGTGTCCAGTGGTGACCAGTGGCACAGTCTTCCTGGTCACCTGAGGTGGGTGCTCCAGGTGTGCTCCTTGTGTGGGCTGTGTGTGTCCTCCTTTTGTAGTTGTACCTTGGTTGCTGTTTGTGCATCAATGAGAGGGATTGATTTTCAGACTGACTGTGCGGACTGGCTATGACTACAGTGGAGGAGCTGTTGTGCAGGGTTTGACCCTACGGAGCAGGATTCACTTTAGCAGTGCTCTCGTGACTGCTTAGGGTGCCCTTTGGGTGTGATGTTCCCAGAGACAGCCAGGTGTTACTGTGGCTGGATCCAAATATGGCTAGTGGATGTGCCAGTCCCAGGGCCTCCTGGAGGGGTCCATCACAGGCCAAGTTCAGCCACAGCCTGTACCCTGTTGAGGGCCACCTTGTACGAGCCACAAAACTTTCCGCAGATGGCCACCACTTACACTGGGCTTGGAGGTGCCTTGAGAGGTCAATCTTCCAACCAAGGCCAGCTGCACTTAGGGCTGCTCAACCAGAAGTACAGCATACTCCAAAGCCAGATGCTGCTTGTTTGGATTTTGTGAACCTTTGAGAGATTTAAGGAAAGTCTGCATCATGAGCCAAGACTAGCTATTTATGCAGAAAAGCCACTGGAAGTGGCTTGGGTATTCCTGAAAGTTGGGTGGGTTAGGGTCTCAGGGAACCAGGGTGAATTAACAGTGTTAGCTAGGTTGATGGACACTTAGAAATGGAGGCCACCTGTGTTTGCAGACCAGGAATGGGGAGGATTCAACAATGAAACAATAGCTTCCACCAGCTCTTCTGTCTGGAAGAAGGCTGCCCCTCCAGCCCTTGCTTTGAAGTGAGACACCTCATTTCCTTCTGGTATGTCCCTACTGCCTTTCCAGCTGATGCCCCAGTGTCAGAGCTCAGAGCAAGTGATTCCATCAGCAAGTAAGTCCTTGCACAGTCCCTTTAAGAGGAGAACCTGGGAGTGTAGCCGCCCTTGTCTTACTCAGCCATAATTTCCGCTGTTTTTCATAACCAGAAGTTCTGGGGACTTCTCTCCTGGCACTGAAACCCTGGGCTGGGAAGCCTGGAGTGAGGCTGGGAGACCTCACACCTCTGGGGGGAGGGGGGGTTACTTCCACAGCTGAGATACCCTCCCGAGTTTTAATGGTCATACGTGAGTGTGGGACCAGCCTTTTCCAAGGTCCACTCCTCCTACCAGTCTCCAGGTGACTTGTTCTGTCTGTCCTTAGTTGTAGGGCTTCATTTTAGCTAGACTTCAAGTGATTCCCAATGATGGTGGTTTTGCAGTTTAGTTTTAATTTTGATATGGTCATGAGAGGAGGTAATCAAAGTGTTTACCTATTCACCATCTTGACCAGATCTCCGCTTTATCTTCCTTTTGTAATAAAAGTCTGCTGCCACTTTAGGGCTAGCCCCATTATAATTTACCATTTTGCTACTCCCTGATTGCTACCACCTGGTTTTTTCTTCATAATTCACTGAAGACAATCTAGTTTCTTTACCATTCAAGATATCTATTATGTACATCTCTGACTTCAAGTAACTTTTAAGTCTAACACAAACACTTACACATGGTATTTATTTTTATTAGATATAGCAGTTATCAATATCTCTATCTTAGAAAGACTGCACAAACTAATGCATTCCCTCCCTATTTATCTCCATTTATCTCAGTAAACTTCTCCACCTTAGTTCATTCTGCCTAGTCCTCAATATAATTGGAAAATGTTTTATATACTGTGTTTCCCCAAAAATAAAACTTAGCTGGGCCATCAACTCTAATGCGTCTTTTGGAGCAAAAATTAATTTAAGACCCGGTATTTATTTTATATTATTTTATTATATTATACAAGACCTGGTCTTATATTAAAATAAGACTGGTTCTTATATTTACTATTGCTCTAAAAGATGTATTAGAGCTGATGGTCTGGCTAGGTCTTATTTTCAGGGGAACACGGTACTATGGTTTCAGTATTCATATTCTGTGGTAACATAGTCTGAATATATATATATATATATATATATACATATATATATATATATGTATATATATATATATATAAAATGAATATCAAGTGTGTATATATATGTAAACATATATATGTATATTAAGTATTTGTATTATCTAAATATTTATTTGAATATTAAACTGTTTTGAGAACAGAGGCAGCGATGTCTAGAAGAACTTGTTCCCAGGTTTCTTCTTTCCCCAGAGCTCTAACAGATGAGAAGCAGGAAATTTTGTAGAAAAACTTCCATCCTTTAGTTATAAAATAATGGAATTATTCTGGAACATTTTTATCTTTTCTTCCCAAGTGTTCAAGTAATAAGAAAGATAGCAGTATGTTTTATGTCAGCACCAATATGAAGCTACATAAGATCATGTTATTGTATTGTCAAAGGATTACTATGGAGACTAAAGAGTACTTTCAAGCTAGAATAACGACTTTGTATTAAAAAAAAATACTTAAGCACTTGTCCTAGATAAGAGCTAGTGTGAGTTGCCTAAGCACTGACTATGTGTTTTTCAGATTGTTATTTTGCAATGTCATCCCATAGCCAGATTTCTAAACATAGACCTTGTAAGTCAGATGGAAAAATCCAGAAGACGTCTTTGTATATCAAGGTCAGATAAAAATTTCCACAGTGTAATACTTCATTTCTCTAAATGATTTTAGCTGCCCTTTGTCTTAAACTTTGGAGACCACGGGTGGAGGTTTAATTAAGAAATCCTAATGGAATATTTATAGAAATATTAAGTAATCAAGTTATCATTATTTAGCTTGACATTTGGTCTTTCCCATGTTACATCTTTGGTTATACTCTCCTCTCCCCCTTTCTACATTATTAGAAATGCTTTATCACGTCAAGATCAGAAAAAGCCTAAATTCTTCCCTGGGAAAATGACTACAGCATAGCTGAGATCAGAAATTGCTTAAGTGCTATAATTTTAGTCACAAGAGCAAAAAATAAAATGTGGGATTAAAATATACATTAAGCTAGAACCTTGAAATTTTTATCATGACTTCACTCTCCTATAACACAAGCTGCCCCCGCTTTAGCCA
Source organism: Rhinolophus sinicus (assembly GCF_036562045.2). Lineage (NCBI taxonomy): Eukaryota > Metazoa > Chordata > Mammalia > Chiroptera > Rhinolophidae > Rhinolophus > Rhinolophus sinicus. The sequence continues at coordinate 114,062,314 of NC_133755.1, forward strand.
TGAAAGGGCAATACTACAAGTAGTTGCCATTGTTTGGCAGAAAGGAAATAATTTGCAGATACTTTTAGCTACACACATGTTCTCAGGTAGGCACAGTACTGGAAATATATTGATAAATATAATTGCATGTAACTATGGTGGCCCTTAACAATTTAAATGTAGTGAAAACTTTACCTAAGCCTTTAAGTAACTGAAACAAAAGAGAATAAAACTAGCATTTAATGAAGACAGAACTATAGGTTTAGGAGATGAGTGGAATAGTAATCAGCAAAGTTTCATTCTATAAACATGTTCTTGCAAAAAGACACTTAATCCCAAAGGAATGATCTCCTACACTGTATTGCATGGACATAATTAGGAAATATTCTTACTAGTAAAGAACATTTACCAACTAAATATACATTTGATTAACAGTAATAAAATAAAATATTTCTATGATTTCATAGCATTATTTCTCTGTGACATGTAAATGTAACAAATGCTGTATAAAGAAAGTTTGCATTTGGATGAAAAACAATAAATGAAAAAATCATATTGATTTTTAAATGGACTAAATTTCTGTTTTTAAGAGAAGGAAACACATTTATGTACTTATGTACTAAGTATGCAGAGCTTTGGGTATATATTTAGTTTAAGTCAGCACAGATAATCTGTATTTTGAAATATTATTTGTATAATTCAGTATGAGAAACATACTGTATTGACTTTTTCAAATTACTAGTTTTGGGGGAGTTAGTTTTCTATAAAATTGAGGGAGCAATACTTACATTTGCATGGTGAATAATATAGCTGTTATTTAATAGGTTATTTTTATTGCATACATATCATGTTGGAACAGAAAATGGTCAATGAGTCGAGTGTTCAAGTGTCAGGTATTTTTATGGATAAGCTCAATTTTTAGGTTCAAGTTGGTTTTATACACTTAAATGATCAAGAAGTACTCGTTTGTCACATTTGGTCAAATCTGTTAGAACAGTCTTTCTATACTCCATTGAAAAACTGATGCTTCTTTGTATTAGTTAAAGGTATTCTTTTATAAATGTATTAATTTGATACTGAATTATTTCACAGAAAACTGATCAGTACACTCCTTTGAACACTTTACAGGACAGCATAAATAAGACAGTGCAACAAGTATGACAGATTAATATGCAATTATAACTTCATTCACGTATCAGGCATCATTCATATTAGATTAATTTCAACTTGTCAAGAATATGCATAATATTATGGAAGTACAGTAATTAGTCAAATGTGGATTATTCTGATTTAAAATATAAATTTATTTAATTGAAAAATAATAAAGTAAGAAAAGTTTGGAGACACTGTTTGAAAAAATCTTCTCCCATTCAGTTGGTTACCTCTTTATTTTGTCGATGTTTTTTTTCACTGTGCAGAAGCTTTTAAGTTTCATATAGTTCTATTCATTTATTTTAGCTTTTACTTCCCTTGCCTTTGGAGTCAAATTCATAAAATGCTCTTTGAACCCAAGGTCCATAAGTTTAGTACCTATGTTTTCTTCTATGCAGTTTATTGTGTCAGGTCTTATGCTTAAGTGTTTGATCCATTTTGAATTAATTTTAGTACATGGTGACAGATAGCAGTCCAGTTTCATTCTTTTGCACGTGGCTATCCAATTCTCCCAGCAACATTTATTGAAGAGGCTGGGCTAATATCCAAAATATACAAGGAACTCATGAAACTCAGCAACAAAAAAACAAACAACCCAATTGAAAAATGGGCAGAGGACCTGAAGAGACATTTCTCCAAAGAGGACATACAAATAACAAATAGACATATGAAAAAATGCTCAACATCACTAATCATCAGAGAAATGCAAATGAAAACCACAATGAGATATCACCTTACCCCAGTCAGAATTGCTATCATCAACAAGACAAATAGTAACAAGTGTTGGAGAGGCTGTGGAGAAAAAGGAACGCTCATACACTGTTGGTGGGAATGCAGACTGGTGCAGTCGTTATGGAAGGCAGTGTGGAGGTTCCTCAAAAAATTATAAATAGAATTACCATATGACCCAGCAATCCCTCTCCTGGGTATCTACCCAAAAAATCTGAAAACATTTATACATAAAGACACGTGTGCTCCAATGTTCATTGCAGCTTTGTTTACGGTCGCCAAGACATGGAAACAACCAAAATGTCCCTCAATAGATGAATGGATAAAGAAGTTGTGGTATATATACACAATGGAATACTATTCGGCAGTAAGAAAAGATGATATAGGAACATTTGTGACTACATGGATGGATGTTGAGAGTATAATGCTAAGCAAAATAAGTCAGACAAAAAAGCAGAGAACCATATGATTTCACTGATATGTGGTATATAAACCAAAATCAACAAAAGAACAAGACAAACAAATGAGAAACAAAAACTCATAGACACAGACAATAGTTTAGTGGTTACCAGAAGGTAAGGGGATGGGGGTAGGAAGTGAGGGTAAGGGGGATCAAATATATGGTGATGGAAGGGGAATTGACTCTGGGTGGTGAACACACAATGTGATTTATAGATGATGTAATACAGAATTGTACACCTGAAATCTATGTAATTTTACTAACAATTGTCACCCCGGTATATTAAAAAAAAAAAAAAAAAGCCAAAAAAAAGAAAAAAAACACACAAATAAATAAATAAAAAATAAAGGCATGAAGGCTGGCAAAAAAAAAAAAAAGAAAAGTTCATCTTGAAGTATGCAACTTTTCCTATAGGATGTTTGTTTGCAAAGGGTGTGTCAATATGACAGTTCAGGAAATTCTGTCCAGTAACCTGCTAAAGCAGTAATACACTCAGTGTGCTCAAAATTAGTCTGAAAATTAAGTCTTAAACTGATCTTCAAGAGACTGGATGGGTTATGTGCTCCTCTATTTTATTAGCAGTTAGAAACATATCACTTACACTGTATTTGCTCTTTGATGTTCAAAGCAGGATACTGGTGCTTATTCCCACCCATGAGACTTAAACAATTAAGAAATATATTTGGATTATTTCTCTTTATGTTTTCTTCTTTGGAAAACATGTTCGAGCTCCTTGAGTATATAAAATTAATAATAATAATAATGATAATAATAATAATAATAATAATAATGATAATATTCCTTCCATTACCCAACCTTCATCCTAATATTCTTATTTTGTTTTAGTAATATAAATGAAAACATGTTAATAAAAAATTAGTTTCACCAGTGCACTTTCAAACAAATATGCAATTTTAATATTTTAATACACATTTTATATTTTTAACACACATATCAAAAAACATAAGTGATCATCAGCTTAATGTATTATAAAATGAACATCTGTAAAACCACTACTCTAGTCAAGAAATTGAATGTTGCCAGTACTCCAGAGACCAGCTCCTCATGTGCTTCCTTTTCAATCAGATGTCCCCTTCTTTCCCTTAATGTTAACCACTATCCTTACTTTGGTGATAATCACTTCCTTGCTTCTCTTTATATATTCACCTCTTCTTTGGAAGAGTTTCTACACCAAACTTAATTTTGCCACTTTTGTGTAGTATTTATAAATGGAATAATACAGTATATATTATTTTATATCTGGCATCTTCATTCAATATTATGTTTATATGATTACACCATGCATGTGGCTGCAGTTTATACATATTTCACTGTATGAATATATGAAAATTGATTTTACATTCTATTGTTGATGATTATTTGAGTTGTTTCATTTTGTGAATATTGCAAATAATTACATTACGAACATTCATATGTATATGTACTTCCTAGTTTTGTGTTGGGTGAATACCTAGTAGTGGAATGTATTGATCTTAAGGTATATGTTCAAATAATGCCAAAGTGCTTTTCCAAACAGCTTGTCCCATCATCAAAATGTGTGAGTTCCTGTAGCTTCACTTGACATTACTTGGTATTACTGGTCTTTATCGTTTGAACTATTCGGTGGGCAGTGGTTGTTTCTCACTCTGGTTTTGATCTGCATTTTTCTTATTTCTGTTATGATGTTTTCATGTTTATCGCATGTTTAGTGTCCCTTACATGAAGTGCCTATTCAAGTTTCTCTTTTAGCATTTGGAATTCCATTTCAAAATTTTTTCCCTACAGACTTATAACTTTAAAATCTGTATATAAGTGTTTTGTCAGATTTACAAAATCTACTAATATGTGGATTGCCTATATACTCTCACAATGTTGTTTTTGTGTTTATTTTTATTTGTGTATTTATTTATATTACTAGTTTCATTGGGGTATAATTGATAAATAAAAATTTCATGTATTTCAAGCGTACAATGTGATGATTTGTTATACGTATGCATTGTGAACTGTTGATTTTAAAAGTTCTTACTTTTAATGTAGTTAGATTGATAAGACTTTTCCTTATATTACAATCTGTTTCATATGTCATTTAATAAATCTTTCTCTGACATAAAGATATTTGCTTACATTATCTTCTAAAATACTTATTATCTTATGTTTTACATAAAATTCTGTGATGTACCTGAGGTTATTTTTGTGTCAGCGATATGAAGTAGGACCCAAATTAATTTTTTATCTACATGGATGTCCAAGTGTCCAAGCATGATATTTTGAAGAGATTGTCCTTGTTCTTTCTCTATGGCTCTATTGGGCAGCTTTTCTTTAAATCTTATATGCTGATATGTTTGGGTCTTCTTACTGGATTTTTTTATTCTGCCTATCCTTGAATGCATAGATATACTTAATTACTCTAGTAATCAAGTCTTGTTATGAGATAGAGGGAGTATTCCACTTGATGCTTTTAAAGACAGTCTCTATTTTTTTGCATTAGTGCATATATTTTCGTATAAACTTCAGAATCAATATGCCAAGTTCTAGGAAAAAAGTCAAAGAAAATAATAAAATAACTTAGATGTCATAAATGAAGTGAGCCTCTTGAAATCTTCCCTGGAATTTACAACAAATCGAACAACTATAACTCCACAAAGGACATCGTGCACAACAGACAGGCAAGACTACAAGTTCACTACTGAAATCATCTAAATGTGAGCAAATTGCATGAGCAGAGGAGGAGGAAAGGGAGAAGTGTGGAGATGGAGATGTGCATGCGCAGGACGCAGACCTAGCTCAGTGCTCCGAGCTCGCTGCTTCCCGGAACTACTGCAGCTGTGGGAGAGGGAAGAACTCCGACTGCTAGGGCTCCGCTTATGGCACAAAGGGCGGAGGGGACAGCATATAACACAGCTGAACCCAAAGCTCACGGCAGAAACCTTGGAGCAAAGACTGAGGGAAAAAGCCTGAAAACAGTGGTTCAAGCCCTCACTGCCAAGCAGAGAATGGAAGCCTTTGGCACTGAGCCTAGTTGCTCCCTCCTTACCCTCCCAGAGCTCACCATGCCCCCACCTGCTCAGTGCTAGAAGCAGAATAGTAGTCGCGTCAGATCAAAACAACAATATTTGCAGTTCTGACAACTGTGGTCCGCAGACACGGACTCACAGCTGAACTACTTCTGGCAAATGGGAGGGAGACGTGAAAGCAGGACTGGCTGTGGTGATGGTCGCCACCATTGCTCTGGGCCACCTCTTACAACCCACCCTGCCCCTGTCCCCACCTATTTGGGCGAATCCCTGCAGGGGTAAACAGAGCTGCTCAAACACATGGGCTCTGAATCTGGTGCAGAAAGAGCTTTGGAATTTCAGAAGCTCTCCACATCTCCCCACAGAGACGGCGCCCTATGACCCAGGTGAACTGTTCACAGAGGAGAAGCTGGCCTTCCAGGGAATCCCTTTATTGTGTGAGAAGCCGGAATAATGCAGAGAAAACATAACACTACAGTGTGAGAGAGAATAAAAGGCTGCAGTTGGAGAGAAAGTAAAATATTCTACCAACACCTACTGAAAAACAACAACAAAAAAAGACCTTTCTCGGTCAATCTGTTGCAGAAGCCACTCCTGTAGATGTCTAGGAAGAGAAATAATAAATAATTAATTGCCATGAATAACCAAGGCAACAAGACAGCTCAGAAAGAAAATAAAAACTCTCCAGAAAATGAACTTAAAGATATGGAAATATGTGACTTAACTGACAGAATTCAAAATTGCAGCTCTTAAAAAACTCAACAAGATGAAAGAAAACACAGACAGCCAGTTTAATGAACTCAGAAACACAATCAAAGAACAAAATGAACATTTTACCAAAGATATTAAAATTTGAAAAAAACAGCCAAATAGAATTTCTGAAGATTAAGAACTCAATAAAAGAAATGAAGAATGAAATAGCCAGCTTACATAGTAGAATTGATCAGATGTAGGAAAGAATCAGTGACATCGAAGATAGAAATCTGGAAATGATGTGGATGGAAGAAGAAAGAGACTTGAGACTTAAAATAAATGAAAGAACTCTGCAAGAACTTTCTGACTCCATCAGAAAGAGCAATATAAGAAAAAAGGGCACACAGAAGGAGAAAAAAGAGAAATGAACAGAGAGTATATTCAAACAAATAGTCGACGAAACTTCCCACACTTGTGGAAAGAACTGAACCCTCGAATCCAAGAAAAATAGAACACCTAATCACCTCAACCCCAACCGGCCTTTGCCAAGAAACATTGTATTGAAGCTGTCAAAAATTAACGACAAAGAAAGAATCCTCAAGGGATTCAGGGAAAAAAAGACTGTAACCTACAAAGGAAAGCCCATTAGATTATCATCAGATTTTTCAGCTGAAACTCTACAAGCCTGGAGGGATTAGAATGAAACGTTCAAACGATTGAAAGAGAGAAAATATGAGCCAAGAATAATATATCCAGCAAAGATATCCTTTAGAGATAAAGGAGGAATAAAGACCTTTCCAGACATACAGAAGCTGATGGAATTTTCTAACACATGACCTGCACTACAAGAAATACTGAAGGAGGCTATTCAACCAGCATAAATAGGGATAATTTGTGACAACCAAAACATAAAAGGTGGGGAGAGTAAAGGCCTGAACTGGAATATGGGAATAGAGAAAATAAGCATGCTAAAGAAAATGGAATACTCTAAATATGAAACTTTCTTTTACATAAACTTAATGGTAACCACTCAAAAAAACTCCAGAACTGAAATATGTAATGTAATAAAAGAATAAACAGAGGGAAAAATTATAGAATACCACCACACAGAAATAATAGACAACAAGAAAAAGGCAAAGAAACAATGGACTCATAGTCTTACCAGAAATCCAAAGATAGAATGACAGGAAATCCTCACATATCAATAATCACTCTAAATGTAAATAGACTGAACACACCAATAAAAAGGCACAGAGTAGCACATTGGATCATAAAACTAAACCCAACCATATTCTGCCTCCAAGAGACACACATCTGAGCTATAAAGACAAACATAGACTCAAAGTGAAAGGGTGGAAATTGACACTCCAAATAAATGGTATCCAGAGAAAATTGGTGTAGCCAAACTGACATCAGATGAAAAAGACCTCAGGATAGAAAAGGTAATGAGAGACAAAGATGGCCATTTCATAATGATAAAGGGGACTATACAACAAGAAGACATAACAGTCATCAATATTTATGCCCCCTATCAGGGAGCACCAAAATATACCAAGCAGCTACTAACAGAACTAAAGGGAGAAATTGACCAAAATACAATTATAGAAAGGGACCTAAATACATCATTGACAGCTAGGGATAGATCATCCAAACAGAAAATAAATAACGAAATAGCAGCCCTAAATGACACAATAGGTGAAATGGACATAATTGACATTTATAAAGCACTTCATCCTAGAACACCAGACTGTACATTATTTTCTAGTATACATGGAACATTCTTAAGGATAGACCATATACTGGGACATAAAACTAGCTTCAGCAAATTTAAGAAGATTGAAATCATACCAAGCATATTCTCTGATCACAAGGCTTTGAAATTGGATATCAACTGCAAAAAGAAAACACAAAAAACTACAGATATGTGGGGATTAAACAACATACTTTTAAAGATCGACCAGGTCAAAGAAGAAATTAGAGGAGAGATCAAAAGATACATAGAAACAAATGAGAATGAAAATACATCCTACCAAAATTTTTGGGATGCAGAGAAAGCAGTTTTAAGAGGGAAATTTATATCATTACAGACCTATCTCAAGAATCAAGAAAAATCTCAGATAAATAACCTCATGTTACACCTTAGAGAACTCAAAAAAGAACAAATGAAACCCAAGGTCAGCAGAAGAAAGGAAATAATAAAAATCAGAGCAGAACTAAATGAAATAGAGAGCAAAAAGACAATAGACAAAAGTTAATGTGACAAAGAGCTAGTTCTTTGAAAAGATTAATGAAATTGACAAACTCTTGGCTAGACTCACTAAGATAAAAAGAGAAAAGACACTAATAAACAAAATCAGAATTGGAAAAAGGAAAGTATTCACAGATACCACGGAAATACAAAGGATCATCCAAGAATACTATGAAGGACTATATGCCACCACATTCGATAACCTAGAAGAAAGGGACAAGTTCTTAGAAACAAATAGACTTCCTAGCTGAATCACGAAGAACTGGAAAATCTGAATAGACCAATCACCAGTAAGGAAATTGAATCAGTCGTCCGAAACCTTCCCAAAAGCAAAAGTCTACCACACCTTCAAAGAGTCTCTAATAGCTGTCTTACTCAAACTCTTCCAAACAATTGAAGAAGAGACAATACTCCCTAACTCATTTTATGAGGCCAACATTACCCTGATACCAAAACCTGGTAAAGGATAACACACAAAAAAGAAAACTACAGACCAATATCTCTGATGAATACAGATGCAAAAATCCTAAACAAAATTCTAGCAAATCGAACGCAACAATGCATTAAAAAGATTATTCATCACGACCAAGTAGGGCTCATCCCAAGGGCACAAGGATGGTTCAACATACGCAAATCCATCAATGTGATACACCACGTAAACAAAATAAAGGACAAAAATCATATGGTTATATCAATTGATGCAGAAAAAGTGTTTCACAAGATACAACATCCATTTATGATTAAAACACTTAATAAAATAGGGATAGATTGAAAATACCTTAACAACCTAAAGGCCATATATGACAAACCCTCAGCTAATATCATAATTAACAGTGAAAAACTGAAGCCCTTTACTCTATGTTCAGGAACATGACAGGGCAGTCCACTGTCAACTCTGCTTTTCAACATAGTGTTGGAAGTCCTCACCAGAGCAATCGGGCAAGAGGAAGAAATAAAAGGCATCCAAATTGGGAATGAAGAAGTTAAATTGTCATTATTGGCAGATGACATGATTCTATATATAGAAAACCCTAAAGACTCCACCAAAAAGCTATTAGAAACAATGAACGAATACAGTGAAGTTCCTGGCTACAAAATCAATGTACAAAAGTCCATTGCATTCCTATATATTAACAATGAAATCTCAGAAAAATAAATTTAAAAAAAGAAACAATTCCTTTAGCAATTGCAGCAAAAAGAATAAAACACCTAGGAATAAACTTAACCAAGGATGTGAATGCCTATATGCTGAAAAGTATAAGACATTTTTAAAAGAAATTGAAGCAGACACAAAGAAAAAGGAAGGGCATTCCGTGCTCATGGATTGGAAGAATCAGCATAGTTAAAATGGCCATATTACCCGAAGCAATATACAGATTTAATGCAATTCCCATCAAAATCCCAATGGCTTTTTTTTTTTAATAGAACAAACAAATCATCAGATTTGTATGGAAACACAAAAGACCCTGAATGCATAAAGCAATCGTAAGAAAAAAGAACAATGCTGAATGTGTCACACTCCCTGACTTTAGCTTGTACTACAGCGCAACAATAATCAAAACAGCATGGTATTGGCAGAAAAACAGACCAATGGAATAGAATTGAGAACACAGAAATAAACTCACATAAATATGGACACATTTTTGACAAAGAAGTGAAAAACGTACAATGGAGAAAAGACAGCCTCTTCAATAAATGGTGCTGGGAGAATTGGATAGCCACGTGCAAAAGAATGAAAGTGGACTGCTATCTATCACCATGTACCAAAAGTAATTCAAAATGGACCAAAGGCTTAAGCATAAGACCTGAAACAATAAACTGCATAGAAGAAAACATAGGTACTAAACTTATGGACCTTGGGTTCAAAGAGCATTTTATAAATTTGACTCCAAAGGCAAGGGAAGTAAAAGCTAAAATAAATGAATGGGACTATATCAAACTTTAAAGCTTCTGCATGGCAAAAGAAACCATCAACAAAATAAAGAGGCAACCAAGTGAAGGGGAGAAGATTTTTGCAAAGAATGCCTCTGATTAGCAGCTAATATCCAAAATATACAAGGAACTCATACAACTCAACAACAAAAACAAACAAACAACCCAATTGAAATGTGGGCAGAGGATCTGAAGAGACATTTCTCCAAAGAGGACATACAAATGGCAAATAGACATATGAAAAAATACTCAACATCACTAATCATCAGAGAAATGCAAATAAAAGCCACAATGAGATATCACCTCACCCCAGTCAGAATGGCTATCATCAACAAGACAAATAGTAACAAGTGTTGGAGAGGCTGTGGAGAAAAAGGAACGCTCATACACTGTTGGTGGGAATGCAGACTGGTGCAGCTGCTACGGAAGGCAGGGTGGAAGTTCCTCAAAAAATTACGAAGAGAATTGCCATATGACCCAGCAATCCCTCTCCTGGGTATCTAACCCAAAAAATCTGAAAACATTTATCCATAAAGACATTATGTTCTCCAATGTTCATTGCAGCTTTATTTACAGTCGCCAAGAAATAATCCAAGTGCCCTTCGATAGACGAATGGATAAGGAAGTTGTGGTATATATACACAATGTAATACTGTTTGGCAGTAAGAAAAGATGAAATAGTACCATATGTGACAACATGGATGGATCTAAAGATTATAATGCTAAGCAAAATAAGTCAGAAAAAGTGGAGAACCATATGATTTCACTGATATGTGGTATATAAAACTGAAAACAACAAAACAACAAGACAAACAAATGAAGGAACAAAAACTCATAGACATAGACAATAGTTTAGTGGTTACCAGAGGATAAAGGGGGTCTAATATATGGTGATGGAAAGAGAACTGACTCTGGGTGGTGAACACACAATGTGAGATATAGATAATGTATTACAGAATTGTATACCTGAAATCTATGTAACTTTACTAACAATTGTCACCCCCAAGAAACTTTAAAAAAATTAAAAAAATAAGAAAATATAAAACTTCTTCAGGTTTCAGATGGGATTGTTCTAACATCTTTATAATATCGAGACTTCCAATCCATAATTATGGCATATGAGGGTATATCACCATTTATTTGTGTTCTTTAGTTTCTGTCCAAAAAAAAAAAACCCAAAAAGGTTGATTTTCTTCTGTGTAGAGTAATGGCCAATTTTCTGGTAATTTTCTTTTCAGATACACAATTTGTATGTTATTGTTAAAATACTTTTAAAACTTTTCGTTTCTAAATCTGTTGCTGGAACGTAGAAAAACATTGATTTGTTTGTTTGTTTGTTTTTAAAGGAGGGCACAGCTCACAGCAGCCCATGAGGGGATCAAACCGGCAACCTTAGTGTTACTAGCATCATCCTCTAAGCAACTGAGGTAAGTGAACACCCTGATATTTTTCATTATGACTTTACATCCAGTGTTAATTGTTAAAATTCTTCTATTAAAGTATTTAAACAAGGAGACCATCAGGCTGTGATGGGTCTAATGCCTCGGTAGCCTTCTCGAATAAACCAAAACCTAAGCTAGAGTCAAATGAATGTAAGTAAAACCAGTCACAATTAGGCTTTCCCAAATGAGGCAGCTGTTTAAGTTATAACCTGTCAAATAATTTCTGTGCTTTCCTTCAATGTTGTCGCTAAAAAAAACCCTCGCTCCTCTCCGTGGAGTGCTCTAACCACTTTTGTCTACTGCTTTTTTGTCAGATTCGAATCCATGTTTGCTCAAAATAATCAAAATTTTAAAATGCTTCTGTTTATCTTTCAACAGTTCAAATTATTAGTATTATTTTCATAGTTTATCTGTGGATTTGCTTGGATTTTCTAATACAAAAACATGTAATAGAATTTTTATATTTTTTCAAATTTTACATTTTTTCTTGCATAGCTAAGCGACCAGGAAAAATAGTAAAACGTTAAACATGAAATGGTGATTCATGCCTTGTTCCAGGTCTTCAAAGAAAGCTTTCAAAATGTCACTGTTAGATTTCTCTGGGTAGAAATTTTTGTATTAGAATAAAATATCCCATACATTACTAATTTGTAATTTTAAAAATCATGACAACTATTACTTTTTAGAAAATTCTTTTTATGCATATATTCAGATGATCATATTTTTTATCCTATAATATGCTAATGTGGTAAAATACATTTACTGATACTTTTGAATGTTAAACTAATACTGCATTTTGGTAGGAGGGGGTTGCAGCTTTCTCATATAATAATCTGTCTACATAGTGTAGAATTTGAAAATATTTTGTTTAGGATATTTTATCTGTGATCATGAGTGAGATTGCTTTACAATTTTCATTTCTTATATGTCTTGTCATATATTGGAATCAAGGTTATCTTGTCCTTGTAAAAAAGTTGATAGTGTTTTCATTTTTTCTATATTTGGAATAGTTCTTCAATAATAGATTATTTCTTTCCTAAATAATTTACTAGTAGTAAATAGTGGTATTTACTATAATGGTAGTATTTACTAGTGAAGCTACCTGAACCTGGAGTTTCCACAGTAGAAAGATTTTTTAAATAGCATATTTAATTTTCTTAACAATTATAAGATAAGTTATATTTTTCTATCATTATATATCAATCTAGTGTTTTTCTAATAAGTGTACATATTATTTAATTTTGCTCAAATTTATTAGGATAAAGTTGTTTATAATATAATCTTGTTATTTTAACATCAAGATCTTTAGTGATATTCTCTTTTTAATTTCTAACATTTATTATATATATGTGTGTGTGTATATATGTATATATATATTCTCTTTCTTTAAAAATCTCACAATATTTGTTTTAACCATTTTTTTTATTTTACAAAGAAATATTCTTTGTTTTATTGGTTTTCTATTGTATATTTGTTTTCTGTTCATTGTCTTCTGTATTTGTCTTTATTATTTGCTTCTCTTATATTTCCTTTTCTTTTTATTAAACTTCTTGAGATAATGAAAAGATAATTAATTTGCAAGTTTTCTTTTCTATGTATCCCTCCCTTGCTCTCTCCTTTTCTTCCTTTTTATTGTAGTAAAAACACATAAAATAAAATCTATCCTATTAAGAAATTTGTAAGTGTACAGTATAGTAATGTTAACTACATTCACACTGTTTTTATTGAGATATAAATAATTGACATATAACATTATATTAGTGTCATGTGTACAAAATAATGATTTGATATTTGTATATATTGCAAAATGATCACCTCAATAAGTCTAGCTAACATCCACCATCATACATAGGTACAATATTTACAACATTTGTTTTTCTTGTGATGAGAACTTTTAAGATTTACTCTCTTAGCAACTTTCAAATATGCAATACAGTGTTATTAACTATAGTCCCCCTGCTATGCATTATATCCCCAGGACTTATTCAATTTTATAACAGGAAGTTTGTACCTTTTGACCCCCTTTACTCATTTCACTTCCCCTTCCTAACCCCCCACCCCATACCCTAGTCCTGGAAGCCACCAATTTATGAGCATTTTATTTTTTTATTTTTTTGCTTCCCACATGTAAGTGAGATCATGTTGTATTTGTCTTTCTCTGACTTATTTCACTTAGGATTATGGCCACAAGGTCCACCCATGTTGCAAATGGCAAGATTTCCTTCTTTTTATGGCTGAATAAAATTCCAAGGTGTGTGTGTGTGTGTGAGTGTGAGTGTGTGTGTGTGTGTGTGTGTGTGTGTGTGTGTGTATGGTCACATTTTCTTTATTCATTCTTCCATGGTGGACGCAAGTTGTTTCTGTATCTTGGCTATTGTAAGTAAGACTGCAATAAATATAGGTTGCATATATCTTTTCAAGTTACTGTTTTTATTTTCTTTGAATAAATACCCAGAAGTAGAATTACTGGATCATATGGTAATTCATTTTTTAAGGTTTTTAGGATACTTCATACTGTTTTCTATAATGGCTGCACCAATTTACATTTCTACCCACCGTGCACAAGAGTCCCTTTTCTCCACATCTTCACCAATAGTTGTTATTTCTTCTCTTTTTTATAATAACCATTCTAACAGGTGTATGGTGATGTCTCATTGTGATTTTGATTTTCATTTCCCTGGTAATTGGTGATGTTGAGCAACTTTTTATGTACCTGTTGGCTACTTTCTTTACTTGCATATTGTTGTAATGAGGCTCTCTAGAACTTTTTCATTTTGAATGACTGATACTACATACCCATTGCATAGCAGCTCCCCACTCCTAGCCTCTGGCAACCACCATCCTACTTTTTGCTTCTATGAGTTTGACTACCTGCAGTGCCTCAAATAAGTGGAATTATGCAGTCTTTAGCATTCTCTGATTGGCTTATTTCACTTATCATCCTTAGGTTTCATCCATGTTATGGCATATGACAGGATGATGTTGTTTTACATGTTGTTAAAAATATTTTACTACGTGTATTATACCACATCTTTATTTATCTGCTCATGGACATTTAGATTGTTTTTGTAACTTGCCTATTATGAATAGTTCTCAGTGAACATGGGAGAGCAGACATCTTTTTGAGATCCTGATTTCAATTATTTTGGGTAAACACCCAGAAGTAGGATTACTGGATCTTACAGTGGTTCTATTTTTAATTTTTTGAGGAACCTCCAAACTGTTTTCCATAGCAGCTGCACTGTTTTACTTTCTCACCAACAGTGCAGAAGGATTCCAATTTCTCCACATCCTCAGCAACACTTGCTATTTTTTTTTAAAATATAGCCATCCTAACTGGTTTGAAGTGATATCTCCTTGTGATGTTGATTTGCATTTCCCACATTTTTATTGATTTTGAGTATCTTTTTATATACCTGTTGGCCATTTCTATGTCTTCTTTGGAGAAATGTCTATTCAAATCTTTTGCCCATTTTTTAATCAGGATATTTGTTTATATATTATTGAGTTGTAGAAATTCCTTATATATTTCAGATACTAGCCCTTTATCAGATATATAGCTTGCAAATAATATTTTCTCCCAATTTGTAGGTTGCCTTTTCACTGTGCAGATTTTTTCCTTTGATGTGCAGAAGTTTTTTAGTTTGATGTACTGCCACTTGTCTATGTTTGCTTTTATTGCCTGTGCTTTTGGTGTTGCATGTAGAAAATTATTGTCAAGACCAAAAATATAAAGCTTTTCCCCCATGTTTTCTTCTAGGAGTGTAATAGTTTCATGTATTACATTTAAATCTTAGTACATTCTGAGTTTATTTTTGTGTATGATGTAAAACAAGTGTTCAATTTCATTCTTTTGCAATTGAGTATCTAGTTTTCCTTATACCATTTGTTGAGGGGACTATCACTTCCCCGTTATGTAGCCTTGGTACCCTTGTTAAAGATAATTTGACCATATATTCATGGATTTATTTCCAAGCTCTCTATTCTATCCCATTGGTTGTATGTCTGTCTTTATACCAGTACTATACAGTTTTGATTACTGTAGCTTTGTAATATGTTCTGAATTCAGGAAGTATAATGGCTTTTTCTTAGTTCATCTCTCTCAAGATTGTTTGGGCTATCTGAAGTATTTTGGTTTCATATTCATTTTAGAATTGTTTTTGTACTTCTGGAAAAATTCCATTGGGATTTTGATAAAGAATGAATTGAAACTATAGATTGCTTTGGGTCATGTGGATATTTTAACAATGAAAGTTTTTCCAATTCATGAACACTGGATGCCTTGCCATTTATTTGTGTTCTTTAATTTCTTTCTGCAATGTTTTAAAATTTTCAGTTTATGTCTTTCACCACTGTAGTTCAGTTTATTACTAAGTATTCTATTCTTTTTGATGCTATTATAATTGTAATTATTTTCCACTTTCCTTTCACATTGTTTATTATTAGTGTATAGAAATGCAACTGATTTTTGTGCATTGATTTTCTATTGTGCCACTTTGCAGAATTCATTTATTAGAACTTCCAGTTTTTTAAAATGTGTATGTGGAATCTTTAGGGTTTTATACATATAAGTTCACATCTTCTGTGAACAGAGATAATTTCATTTCTTCCTTTTCAGTTTGTATGTCTTTATTTCTTTGTTTTGCCTCATTTCTCTGGCTAGAGCTCCAGTACCACGTTGAATAGAAGTAGTAAGAGTGGGCATGCTTGTCTTGCCCCTGATGTTAGTAGAAAAGATTTCAGTTTTTCATTATTGAGTATGTTAGCTGTGGACTTTTCATATGTTTTTATTATGTTAATTTATTCCTAAACCTAGTTTGTTCAGTGTTTTCATCATGAAAGAGTATTCAATTTGTGAAATGCTTTTTCTGCATCTGTTGAGATGATCATATGATTTTAAATATTTATTCTGTTAATGTGGTTTATCACATTTATTGATTTTTATATGAACCATCCTTCTATTCCTGGAATAAACCCCACTTTATCATGGTGCATGATCCTTCTAATGTGCTACTGAATTTGGTTTGTTAGAATTTTTATATTTATATTCATCAGGGATATTGGACTGTAGTTGTCTTTTTTTATATGTTCTTATCTGGCTTTGGTGTCTGAGTAAGAATGGCCTTATAAAATGAGTTTGTGAGTGATACCTACTCTTCAAACATTTTAGAAGAGTTTGAAAAGGATTGGTATTAATTCTTGAAATGTTTGGTAGAATATAGCAGTGAAACCATCTGGTCCTGGGCTTTTCTGCATTGGACGGTTTTTGATTACTGATTAATCTCCTTACTCATCAGTCTGTTTCGATTTTCTATTTTCATGATTCAGTCTTGGCAGGTTATATGTTTCTAGGATTTGTACTTCTCTTCTATATTATCAAATTTGTTGACATATAATTGTTTATAATAGTCTTTTATAATCCTTTTTTTATTCCTGTGCCATAAATTGTAATCTCTCCTCTGTCATTTCTGTTATTATTGAATTCTCTTTTTCTTTGTCTAGTTAAGAGTTTTCCATTTGGTTGATCTTTTTAAAAAATCAACTCTTAGTTTCATTTCTTTGTCCTTTTGTTTTCCTACTATTACATTTATTTTTGCTCTAATCTTTTTATATTTCATTAATTTTATTGGGGTGACATTAGTTAGTAAGATTATATAAGTTTAAAGTGTACAATTCTGTAACGCATCATCTGTATATTGCAGTGTATGTTCACCGCCTAAAGTAAGTCTCCTTCTGTCGTCATATATTTGGCCCCCCTTTACCCTCCACTATCTCTCCCCACCCCCCTTCCCCTCTGGTAACCACCACACTGTTGTCTATGTTTATGACTTTCTTATTTGATTTTCTTTGTCATTTGTTGCTTTCTGTTATATACCCCACATATAAGTAAAATCATATGGTTCTTGTTTTTTTCTGTCTGACTTATTTCGCTTAGAATGATATACTCAAGATCTATCCATGTTGTCTCAGAGGGCAGCATTTCATTTTTTGTATGGCTAAATAGTATTCTATTGTATATATGTACCACATCTTCCTTATCCAATCATCCATCGAAGGACACTTAGAGGTTGTTTCCATGTCTTGGCCACTATGAATTATGTTGCAATGAACATAGGGGTACCTATATCTTTACTTTTAAATGTTTTCAAAATTTGGGGGTACATAGCCAGAAGAGGGATTGCTGAGTCATATGCTATCTCTATTCTTAATTTTTTGAGGAACCTCCATATTGTTTTCCGTGGTGGCTGTACAAATTTACATTCTCACCAGGATTGTATGAGAATGTCTTTTTCTCTACAGCTTCTCCAGACTTGTTATTTCTTGTCTTGTTGATAATAGCCATTCTAACACGTGAAAGGTGATATCTCACAGTGGTTTTGTTTTGTATTTCCCTTATAGCTAAACTTAATTTTTGTTGTAATCAATTATTTCTTTTTTTTTTCTAACTTTGGAATTAGTTTGTTTTTTCCTTTTATAGTTTCTGATGTGTAAACATAGAGAGTTTCAAATCTTTGTGTGTTTTTTTCTTTCTTTCTTTCTTTCTTTCTTTCTTTCTTTCTTTCTTTCTTTCTTTCTTTCTTTCTTTCTTTCTTTCTTTCTTTCTTTCTTTTAATATAGGCATTTAACACTATGAACTTACCCTTTAGTACTTACTGCTTTTGCTACATCCCATAAGTTTTGGAATGTTTTATTTTCATTTTTATTTGTCACACTATTTTTCCTAAATTTCCTTTTGATTTGTTCTTTGACCCATTGATTGTTTAGCAGTGTGTATTTTAATTTCCCCATATTCCTGAATTTTTGAGTTTCATTCTGCTATGGATTTCTTATTTTATTCACTTATGGTCAGAAGAGAAACTTGGTGCAATTTCAATGTTATGAAGTGTGTTATAACTTCTTTTGTGACCTAACATGTGACCTATCCTGGTGAATGTCCCAGGAGCTTGAGAAGAATGTGTATTCTGTTGCTGTTGTGTTCACTTGGTCTATAATATTGTTCAAATCTTCCATTTTCTGTTGATTGATATTCTTTCTGGTTGTTCTTTTCATTATTAAAAGTGGGGTATTGAAATCTACTGTTATTCTTTTGCTGTATTTCTCCCTTTAGCTCTGTCAGTGTTTATTGCATATATTTGGGTGCTCTGATGTATATTTGGAGAATATATATATATATATATATATATATATATATATATTCATACATATATACATACATATATAGACATACATATATACATAGATATACATAGATATATGTATATATGTCTATGTATATATAATATTTTTTGTGAATAAAGTCTGTTACCATTTAAGTTTCTCTATCTCTGAAAATTATCTTCCTTAAAGTAGACCTTTTTTCAAATATTAATATTGCTACACCAGCTTTCTTTTACTAAATATGCTTGTGTCATGTATATCTTTTTTATTTTTCAGTATTTATGTTTTACTTGTGTCACATATAAGCAAAATATATTTTTTATTTCCAGAATATACTACTTGTAAATTCTTCTCTTTGTCCAGTTACTTTCAGTATAATCAATATCTACCATGTTAATGGGTATTTTTTATGTGTTCTGACTGTTTTATGATCAATTTTTAATGTTCTTTCTTTTAGAATGATTCTGTATTTATTATTAATAACTTGATTTCCTTTGTTATTTGTAAGCCATGCACTCTTTTATTACTATTTTAGGGTTAACCTAGAATACATGTCATTGGTAAAATAAAACCTAATAGCAATCATCAATTCTTCTCTTTTTTTAGCCAACACTACAATCTTAGCATGTTTTAAATCCATTTACTACTTTTATGACTTCTTATGATTTTACTACTATTTATGAATATACTATTTATAATTGATATGCTATTGTAAATATTATTATTAATATTTTATCTGGTCAGTAATTGTACATGATCACAAATTTATTTCTGTTCATTCTTACTTGCATCTTCAACCTTTATGGTTTTTTCTAGATGAAGAATATTCTTTATTATAATATTTCTTTTAATGCAATATCTGTTAGGTATGTATTTTCTGGGTTTGGGGACAGAAAATATCTATATTTAATTTTATTAATGAAATGTACTTTCACTAATATATTTTAGTTGTTGGTTATTTTCTTTAAGCATTCCATTGGCTTTGGCTTCCATTGTTTATATAGAAGTTACCTATAAGTTACTCCTTCTAGTCTGTAATTTTTTTCTAGTGACTTACTATTTGTCTTTGTCTTTAGTTTCTGAACTTTATTATGATATGCAGAATAGGATTCCCAAATCTGTAGGTTAATGTCTTTTGTTAGTTTTGGAAAATTCTTAGCTGTATCTCTTCAGTTGTGCCTTATTTTCCTTCTCCTCACTTTCTGGGATGCCAAACATAAGTGTATTACATCTTTTTACCATGTGCATCTCTTCTTTTGTTTCATCTTTCTACTTCTGTGTGCTTTTTTCCTACTTATTTTCTCCTGACTTTATATTCTAGTTCTGTAACTATCTCACTAATTGTATCTAACCTGCTGTGACTCCTTGGGTCCCTAATTTCAGGTACTGTATTTTTTATTTCTATAATGATATTTTCCCCCTCTTTTTAGGTATGCTCTTATCCAGTGCTCTGCTTCAATATCCTGCCTTGATCTTTACCTCTTTAATGTACTCATCAGCTTTTCCTTGAAGTCTATATCAAATAATTTCAATTTGTGGAGCTGCTGTTTCCATTGTTAGTTCTTTTGCTGATTTCAGTTCATGTGACATTTTATATTCAATGTCTCTTGTACTTTTTGATTTTGTACTGAATAGTTTGAAAAAAATAGATATATTTTAAGAGTAAGAATAATATTTTCTTCTTTCAGAGAGGAATTTTGTTTGCCTCATCCTGAGACCACTAACAATGTGGTACTATTATAATCCAATTTCAAGAATTAGATTTTTTGGAAATTTGGGTTTGAAGTTTAGCTATTATTTGTGCACACACTGTTATATATTTATCTCATCCTTATTTCTCAGCTGCAGTCCTTTCTAACTCCAAATAGAGGTTGGATTGCTAGAAACAGAAGTCTTCGTAGGCCTTAGGCTGCAAGTTTTGTGGTCTAGATCCATGAGAATATCAAAATTTCTGCCCTGCCTTTCAGTTGCCTTTTCCATACCAGTAAGTCAAAATGTCAGGCTCATTTGTTGACCTTTATTCTTCACAGCTGTGTTAGTTCTTTGATAACTTCTGGCAGAGTCCATATATAATCCTGGTTTTCTAATTTTGTTTTGCAGATAGTTTGGTCTGAATTATCCGTCTTTTTTATCTGAAGTCAATGTCCTATATATTTTATAATCCTTCCTGGTTATCTCTGTATTCAAATTCTCTGGGGAAGAAGCTGCATAGCATTGTAGTTGAGATTATGGCCTTGAATCTTGACTGCCGGGGTTCAAATTCTACCCTGCCTCTTACTAACTCTTTGAACTTTGGCAAGTAACTTACCACCTGTGCCTAAATTTTCTCATCTGTAAAGAAGGGACAAAACTGTATTTCATCTGTTAAATATCAATATGTATAAAGCATTAAAAACCCTTCCTGGTATATATAAGTTGCCATATACTATTATAAAGTTACTATTTGATATATGCTGAATGCAACATGTTCTTTTATGCATCTTTCCTTTGTAATATATTTCTGTCTTGGTCAACCTTCTTTCAGAGTTTCATAAGCAAACCTTTCATAAATAAAAAGAAAAGACCAATTAAGGTGTTTTTCTGAAAATCAACAACAAAATAACTGTATTTCTTTTTCTGATTGGCACTATATCTTCCTATTGTTGTGTGTGTGTGTGTGTGTGTGTGTGTGTGTTTGTTTAATCTAGTACTTCTTTCTTTCCTTTACACATAATATCATATAATGCTACAGTTAGATGGGGCATTTCAGTTAAATGGATCTAAAACACTTTCATGCTACATCAGAATCATATAAAAGGTTTTGTGCAAATCAGTCTTGGGAGCAGCTCACTCATGACATTCAGATGTATGGAATTTGGAATAGTGTCCAAGAATTAAACTATCATAAATCTTGTTTCCTTTATACCACATCTTAGTCAATTGCTATTTATACTATCTTAAAGTTTAGATACTAGTTATTTTAAAAAGCAAAATGGGCACAATTTTTTTTTCAATTGCAGAAGATACTGTATGGTAATTTTCATGCTGTCATAGTTTAGTTTTTTAAACCCCTGTGCTGAAAATACTTTTCACTTCAGGCAGCAGTGAAGTGTAAAAAAGTTTATTCTGATTATGGTCTTGTAGTGGTAAAAACGTCTTGAGTGAATTATTTACTGTTTTCTATACTTTAAAATTAAAAACCCCACCAATGAATTATTTTAGCAATTTTTAATTCTATAACCTGCATTCATCCTAATACATTTTAAATATAAAACCATCAAAACTATAGTCTATATATTAAGAACTTATTTATGTATTTATTTTTGGCTTAAGTTCTATTTCTTTTTTTTTTTTTAATAAAACATTTTTTTAAATTAAAGTTTATTGGGGTGACAATGTTCATAAAATTACATAGGTTTCAGGTGTACAAGTCTGTAATACATTATCTATATATCACGTTGTGTGTCCTTTTATAGATGATTAGATAACGATGTGGTATATATACATAATGGAATACTACATAAGAAAAAATGAAATAGTGCCATTTGCAACAACATGGAGGTTGTACTTCTTATTTCTTTAAAAGTTTACCACAGTTCTTTTAATCAGGTATAGAGAAGCACAGAAAAAGAACAAAAATAAATTGATTAATTTGATTCACATTGTATTTCAATCTTACTAAGCGTTTCATCCGAGGGGAGACAGCCACCCCAACTGCTCCAGACATGGCTTGTCCCTCCCACCCTAATTCAATATTTTTAAATCAGGTAGTGCTTATCCTTCAGGGCACTTACCACTAGTGTGGTTAATGTTTTGCGTACATATTTGTAGTCTTCCTTAAAAGACATTAAACTTGAAAACAGGGATCTAGTCTTATTTGATCACCACTTATCCCAGGCCCCATCAAGTGTTAGGCATATGGTATGTTTTAATAAATAGTAATCCAGTTTTTGTAAAGCAAGTGTTAAATGATTCAATAAATGCACCTGCTCTTCAGTATCTGTAAAGATATATTTGGCTGAAAGACAGTTGTTAGCTGAAGTTTAGGTAAATGATTACACATCATGGATGTTTGTACCTCCCTGCAGATATTTCTAATGAATAAAAGTCAGCATTCAAGGTTATCTTTGGATCATAAAGACTTTAGCTTTCATGTTTTTACATTTCTATTTTCTTAAAACAAGCGTGATGTGTCTGAGATCTCTAATCTTGTTGGTGACGATATTTATAAAGCATCATTGGAGTGAAGACAAGGGTCAAAATGATTTGAGGTAAGAAAGCATACCACGCCATGCTTTGAGTAGACATATCAGTTAAACGCATAGATAAATTAGCAGTTCAGTAACATTTATATACGTTGTAAGTAACCCAAACTTATCCTCTATGCTATCTCATTTGTGATTTATGAAATAAAAGATATGAATTCTGAAGCTTATAATTAGCACTTAAATTTAATTAAACCTTCCATAACAGAATTTTTTTTATAGAGAAAGGGTAATGATGTTGTTCAGAATGGTTAAAGATTAAACTTTAATCTAACTTAAGACATGTTGTCTTTACATTTTGAGGTTACTGAATATAGGCACATTTCTTTCATTTAATTATATTCACGTCTGCAACAAGAGATAGGTTTCAGAGAATATATGAAAGGCGCCTGGTGGAAAGTTCACAAACTTAATTGTCCACCCACATATGTACATATGCATACAGAGAATACATATATGCATCTACACATACACAGAGAATACACACACGTATGCATATACACATACACAGAGAATACACACATGTATACACACATTAAATATATATCTGATGAGAGTAGAAACTGTCTATTCACTAAATTCAGTCATGTGGTGACATGGTAGGTGATAATTCCAAAGATCTGTTTCCAAAGGCCTAATGATACTTCTTGCTGAAATACTACCCTTCTGTGTGGAACCAAAAATGATGGTATATATCAGTTAGAGCTCCCTTTGTGCCCAACCCTGTTCTACCTGTTTTTGTCTGTTAACTCATCCATTCTCACAACATGCCTGTGAAGTACATGTTATCATTGTCCCTATAGATTAATGAAGTCCTTTATTTTCAACTTGCTAGGCTCATACTCTGGCTTCCTTCCTCGGGGACAGAGAACATTTTGTACACATATAGAGAGAGAAAGAGTGAGAGAGTGAGAGATTGAGAGAGAGTGAGAAAGAGAATGAGTGAGCGATATCCATAAAATACAGTGCTGCTTAGTTTACCTCTGAAAATTTTACATATATGTTGATCTATTCTATCAATTATGTATTATGCATCTTACTGAAAAAAATAACATTACATTTTAAAATTTTTGTTAAATTAACACATATATAAACTACACAAATATTAAGTGTGAAGTTTGTTGAATTTTTGCCACAATTGAATGGACCCTTGGAACATTCATGCAGATCATGCACTCGTGGAACAGAGAAGCTGCTTTGGAGGTCATATCCAGTCATAACTCCCCCATATAATCACTATTCTGACTTCTATCACCATGTATTAGATTTGTTATTGTTTTAACTTAAAATAAATGGAATGATAAAATGTAAGCTCTTATGTCAAGCTTCTTGCACTCAACGTTATATCTGTGAAATTCATCTTTGTTTCATGTGGAGCAGTAATTTCAGTTTCATTGCTCAATAGCATTTCATTTTATGACTGTACTACAATTTATTGATACATTATATTGCTCATGATATTTGGGTTATTTCTAGTTTTTTTTTTTTACTACTGGAGAGTATGTAAATTGACATAACCAGTTTGAAAAACATTGAAACCAATATAGTCTACTAAATCTAGTAATCTAATCTAACGCAAAACATATGATACCCTCTAAACTAGCAATTTCTCTTTGAGGTGAATATCCAACAGAAATGCATATACATGAGCACCAAAAAAAAATGCACAGAATATTCAAAAAATATTATTTATAATAGACAACGTTACATTTTTCAGTTCTAGCCTGTTCATATATGGATATAGTCAGTTACTTCAACTGCTTTCGACCTTTACTTTGGGTGAATATTAAGATTTTTTGTTGTTGTAAATAATATTGCAATGTCTCCTGATACCTTTGCTCAAAATTTATCTAAGATGCACATATACTGAGAAGCCAAATTGCTTGATAACTTTAGAATCAATATATTTTAACTGTTACTGGATATTTACAAATCTGTCTGGAAAACAGTCATTCTAATTTGTTCTCATTAGATATTATAAGAATTTTTGTATCCACATGCTTAACAAAACTGGGAATTGTTGGGATGATTTTTCTGAATATAATTTGTAAGTACATATTTTGAGTGAAGTTGACTATTTTTGCTTTGACTTGTGTTTCCTTAATTAATGTTGAGGTTGGAGAGCTGCTCATATTTGAGGGGTGCTTTGTGGTACCTCTATTCAGAATCACTTAACACGCATCACAACTGGCTTATCTTTTACTTTTGAATATGAAGTTCTTCATATCTCATGTATGTAAATCATGTCTGGTATAGGCATTATAAAAATATATTTTAAGATTGTGTCTTGCCTTTATACTTGGTTTATGGAATTTTTCATAAAACAGCCAAATTTTTATTTTTATGTAGTCATACATTTCAATTTTTTTTATGAGATTTGCTTTTATATCATCCCTGAACATCTGTTTCTATCCCAAGATTATGAAAAGGTTCTCCTGTATTATTTCTCATAGTTTTAAAGCCTTGTTTTCCAAATTAATGTCTTTTATTAATCTGGATTTTATTTTTTAAAGGTGTGGTGTAGGAAATCTATTTCTTTAAAATCATTAAGAATGCCATTTATTCTAACATTTATTGAACAGTCCATTTTGTGCTACTTGATTTATACAGTAACCTTGGTAATACACCAAGATGATACACACACTACGTATAGTTTTTCCCTCTTTGTCTGGAAATGGACAACTTTTCTGAGAAGTTTTACTGGGAAATGGAGCAGAGTAATGGGATGATAGCTGGATTGAGGTATAAATTCAAGTTATGCCTATTCTAGCTCCAGAAAAAATCTTGACATTTATAGCTTCTCCATAGTCACAACTTCAAGACATTTCTCCAAGATACTATCCTCTCTTCATGGACCACTAGCTACCTCCTCACCAGAACTCACTGGTCTTTGATTTTGCACTTTGTCTTGCTTTCTCATAGGCCAGATTAAGGTTGGTTGGTTCAGCAGCTCACTGATGCATCAAGAATCCAGATTCTTTCTTTATTGCAGCTTTGAAATCCACTGGCTAGTGTCATTTTAAGGCTGATTTCCCTTGTGGTGACAAAATGGCTGCCTGTTGTGGTCAGGAGGTATGCTTCCATAAGAGAAGGAGTGAATCCTTCACCTAGTAGCCAGAATAATTTTAATCATTTAAATTAGTTGTTTTTAAGCAGAACTAGTTTGCTCTTAACTCATAGGGGATGAGTCAATGTCTGGGAACGTTTTTGGTTGTCATATCTGATGGAGCGATGTTACTGGCTTCTGTGGGATAGAGGCCAGAGGAGCAGCTAAACCTCCTACAATGCAAAGGAGAGCCCTTCAAAACATAGAATTATCTGACCCAGCATGTCAGTGATGCTGAGGTTGAATAACCCAAACTTAGCCAAATCACATCAGTCTCTCTGCAGCAAGCTTTCTGATGTTTTCACATTGCCCCTAAAAGTGAATTGATATCCTTACAGTGGACCATAAGACATTGTATGGTCTGGTCTCTGTTGACTTCTCCGTCTTCATCTTGTTTCACTCTCTACTTTGTCCAGTATTCTAGACCCACTGCGTTTTAATAAAATTTTCTCTTCAGACATTCCTCCCCTAATGATTTTATCCCCTGTCACTGTTTTTCTATATTTCAGTCCCTGTTTATTTCCTTCAGGGAAAAAAACAAACAAACACAATTTGTACTTATATACTTACATATTTGCAACTTACTTGTTTTTTTCTTTCCCATACCATATCTAATTACATTTAGAGATTCCATACTATAATTATTCCCTGTGTAGTACAACACAACCATTTCACTATAACTAAAACATAGCAAGTCCATGATATACAATCACACACATACATACCTGTATATATATTATTTACATACATATATATAGGCAAATATTACTGAATAGTGAGATTATTAACAACTTTTATTTCTTTTTGTTTATAGGTATTTTGTAATTTTCCTGCAATAGACATGTCATTTTTATAATAGGAAAAAAAAAATAAATGCTGTAAAAGACAATAAAAGAACAGATTGTCAAAACGTGTTGACATAAAATCTAAAAGATTATACTGCATAATGACTTTTTAGATCCATAAAGCTCCAAAATACCCTCTGCTATCTTGTTGGAATTATTCTCATATGACTATCTCAAGTAGTATATCATGGAAACATCTGTGATTGTTCAGTACTCAATGGGAATAGTTTTCCTTTGGCAGTGGGAAACCTGCTGTTTTGTTGGTGATGTGTTTTCATGAAATTACATGAAAATACTTGTCAGGACAAATTTCATACTAGTAACATAATTATTTATTCAAACCACAATGAAGAAATAAATTTATTAGTTAAATAGTTAATTTTGTCACTAAAAAAATTAGCACTTAAATGTTAGCTTAAAATAGATTTTTCAAAAGTTCCATGTTTACTAAGTAAATAGTCTTAGCAGAAAATATTCATTGGGGGCAATTTTATATGTTTACTGAAGTGCTGCTTAGTTTTCTCAAAATACAATTCACAAAATATAGCAAAGAAAATTATATGGAGTGCAGTGTTAAGAACTATGGGGGAACAAAAAGGAGAAAAGCCAAACTGGTTGGAATAGAAAAGGAAGTTTACAGAGCTGTGTACACTGGATCTGGGGGTCTCTGAATGGATAGGACAAGGGCAGGCTGAGAGTAATGCAGACTTTGTCGGTGAGGCAGGGGTATGTGACGCAAACATAACCTATTTGGAGGCTTCTGTTAAAACAATTATAATTGGATGGGTAGCCAATTATGGTGATAATTGAGATGAACAATAAAAAGTAGTGGCTATTATGCTCTTCTCTACAAGGCAGTTAGAACTAGGAGCAGAGAGTCTCGAAAGATAGAAGCCTTCATTAATTGAGCAAACGTTTATTGAATAACTTTTGCATTAATGGATCTATGCCAAGTAATAGGTCTACAATAATGAAAAAGAAAAACTCAGTTCCTATCTTTTTAAGGCCCTCATGGACGAAGACTTAGAGCTACCCGAAGGGAAAAAAGAAAAAAAAAAAAAAAACAAACAACAACAAAAAAAACTCTTTTAAAGAAGATTAAGTTTTTCAAGAGGATGCTAGGTGAGCTCCAAGCATTGAGACACTAAAATAGCCCACTTGGAAAATTGCTAGGGAATGGGAATTCTCTGAAAGCAGAAATGGAAGGTGTACTAAAGGCAAATTGTTCACATTGTTTAGATTTTTGCTGTGAACAAAATGACAAATACAATTTGAAAAGTAAATTTTTGGGAAGAAAAAGGTATGGGATGAGCCGTTCCAAAAAAGGGGGGGGGTGGATAAAGCAAATGTGCTGGGATCTTTGAAAAAAAGGAAGAAAGAGAGAGAGAGAGAGAGAGAGAGAGAGAGAGAGAGAGAGAGAGAGAATTATAATCCAAGCCCATGCTGTTTTATACAAAATTCTTGAATCCCAATGTCTTTCAGATCTTTTTAGATTTGAGAAACACAATATAGAGTTATAATATACTCTATAATATCCAGTGGAGTCTGGTATAGCACCCTGTAATCAAACTCATTTCTCCAGTAAAATAAACATATTTTTGTACTGAGTGGAATAAATGTGGATGAGATATAGTCTCACATGAATTCAAGTTGGACTTTGCTGTCAAATGAGTTCAGCCCAGGTCAGGCTTTGTTACAGAAGAACTTCATAAAAACTTATAGTTCAAACTTGTTTTGGAATTGCAGATAAGGTGTTGTCAATCTTAGGTAACATTTATTGATCAATTATTATGTGGTAGGCAAATGCCTTACATGTAATTACTGAATTAGTTCTACTTACCATTGTCCCTCTTTTTTAAATGGGGAAATAGCAACAACAAAGTCAATACAGTTAGAAGATCACATAGCCAGAAGGTCATGCAGCAGGGATTTCAATGGAAGCAATTTTTGATATATTGCCTCTCATAATATTCCGACTGCTTATCTGTAGCTTGCATGCAGGGTGTGAATGAAGGACAGATTGGGAGGCTAAAGAGAGGGATGATTGCAGTGCAGCTCTAAGGGATAGGAGAGACACAGTGGAAATGAAGTATCTAGTGGTTATCCTCAAGGAGAGTTTTCTAATCTTATGGATTATCAGTTATTTTCCCAAGGATTCTCAGCTGTTATGTGCAATGGAAATATTTCCTGGAAGGTATATCTGCAGAAGAAATGAAGAAGCAAGCAGTATTCAGTGGTTAATTCTTGCTTTTTATTTTTATTTTTTATAAATGAATCTTACTTGTGGTTGTTAAATCTTAATCCTTCCAGGCCCAGAGGCAACAGCCTAAATCACCTTCATGTCACTAAACCGTCCCAGTGTCCAAAAACAGCCTTCAAAAATCTGAAAGCCCCTTGGAAAATCCAATGTACTTTTGCCAAGAATGGTACTCCTCCAGGTTATTCTTCTAAACTTGAAAAACCATCTCAGGCTACCAGGAATGGGGAGTCTGCTTCATATCCCACACTACCTGTAAAGAGATGCAAAAGCAGTCAGTGTTTGTCGCTGCAATGCTGCCTACTAGCTTCTTCCACAGTTCAGAGAGGCAGGTAGAGCTGCAGTGTACAGGAAAGATGCATGACCCAGAGAGAGAGGAAGTCTGATTTCTAGCCCCAGTGCAGTCCTCAGTGTGAGAAGACTAAGCTACGTCATTTCTTTTCTCAGGCCACAGTGTCCTCAGCTTTAGAATGAGGAACCTAGATAAGGGCACTTTTGGGGGGTTTCCTTTATAGATTTTATTATAATCATTTTATTGTAATAACATCTATATTATAATATAGAATATGTCAAAAATCCAGTTCCTATCATTCTCAGGGATCCAATACTATTAATTCATTCATGTAACAAATATGATTTGTTGGGTATCTACTTTCAGGCCATGCTAGGTGTTACAAAAGACAGTGAAAAACTATACAAGGTTTGTTTTTGCTCATGGAAATCTCAGCATAATGGGAGCTCCAGCCAATTAAATAATGAGAATACGGTGTAATCTGTGCCATGATGAGTTCTGTGGGAGTGAGGAGGAGGTACCTAACTCAGATTCAAAGCAAGGTTTTGCAAAAAGTGAAAAATGATTGAAAACCCCAGATGGATTTAGTCACCACTGTCTCTTTATTTCACAGAAGCATAGTTCATATTAGTGGAAATTAATTTATTATTTTATTAATATAATTAACATAAAACAAGCATATATATTTTATTAACATTTACATTGACATATTAATTTTCACTGTTTCCTTCCTCTATCCTTTTACACCAACTTAGAATACTAGTCTCATCTGTTCTGTATCAGAGATTGATTAATAAAGGATAAAGAAGAAAAATTTTGGGCAGGTCTTCTGTGCTAGTAGACTGAGGTCTGGAGTAGATGGTCCTTCACTTTAGCACACAACTGTGAGCTGGGTAAAGGGAGCCAAATGTTCTGCATAATCAGTGTGAAGGGCATTGACATTTTACAGCACAAATGTTATTGCACAACCTGGCAGAAAATGAGCAACCACAACTTTTAGAGCAAGATGGTCAAAATCTTAAAGCCTAATGTTTTTAAATATTTTCAAAGCTCATCACATATTTCAAAAGTCTTAATTAAATCTATACGTTCAAATGAATACAAATGAAATATCTTGGGGGAAATCAAAGGAAAGCTGCCTACATAGAAATGTGAGGTGAACATGGAAAAGGTAGGACAAACAGCAGTAGGAGTTGAAATCAAGAATTCAGCGAAGGCGGCAAATTAGAGTCAGAAGGGACTAGGTAGGCTTCAATGCCCCTGTGTTGTAGAAATCTTGGAAAGGCCATTGAACTTCCTCTAGATGGTGGGACAGGGACTCGAACTGATATAATTTAAATCTCCTAAAGAATAGGCTACCTCAGCTAGTGTCTGGGTTACAGGATTATACAGAAAGGGGAAGATACATATCAACAGTCAATAATATACAAAGACAGCCAGGGGAGACTGGATTCTGCCTATTGCCCAGCTCACTCTTTCCTGTCTCAGAATGATTCATATAATAGTTGAAGATGACTGTGCTCACAGGAAAGAAAAATAATTGAAAGGAAAAGCTATTTTGTTTTTCCTTTTCCATAAAGTTATAAGTATCAGATTCTAAAATGTATCCAGGATTCCTAATAAGGACTGGATATAACACCATATATGGTATTGTTACCTCTGGATTCTGCAAAGACTGCATATGGTGCCCACGATTGAGAAGTGAAAGAAGTCCTCTTAGGAAGCACATGAGTAGCCAGTTCTTAAAATCCCTCCAAGCTATTTCTCTCCGCCTTGGCCACTGTGATTAAAATGAGGGGTAACCAGAGATTGAGGCTTGAGGGAAGGGACATGGCACATGTTAGCTCCACATACCATTACTAATCTAATGCTTATTACATGCTGCTTTTTATTAATTTGCTTTTCTTTCAGGCTGTATTCTAGGACTTGAGTTTTTTGTTTTCCTCACAAGGCAAGAGATCACATAAATTAAGTCATTTGTTAAAATGGGTTATTGCAAGCAGAACATAGATAGCTTGATGTTGATGTCACCTTTTGCTGTAGCCCTAGGTTGAGGTTAAGGTCCCTAAATGTCCCTCTCCATCATGTTTCCCTACTGGGATACATGATCCAGGAGGGCAGGCAACAGGTCTGTACTGTTTTCCAGCCATAGTACACTCAATTCTCAGAAATGTGTCTGTCACATAATTTAACACTTTTGTTTACTATCAGTATAAAATTAAGGTAGGCGTTCATGTAATAATGACTGTGAGCTCTCATGGTAAGGATTATGAATTTCATGTAATTGTAGCTATGGATTTACTATGAGTATGGTCTCCTCATGATATTATTGTTCTCCTATAATGATGAAGCTGCATTGATAAATACAATATACTTTATTATACAGACTTCTTAACAGATTGTAAAACAGTAAGGTTGGGGTACTAGAGTCCTTTAAGATCGGGAACCTGAACAAAGCCAACTGGCCCTGCTCAGAAAGGAAATAAGTGACCTCAGCAGCTATATGATGAAGTATTTTGAACTGTAAATCAAGTTGAGTGGCAAATACTAAAATGCAATGACTATGACTTGCAGAGGGATAGTTCAGCTTTACTTTATCAATTTCTTTGATACTCATTCTACTATTTCACACCCCAAATCTAGGTTGCATATAAAATTACACATTAAGACTGAAAGTTTCAGTACCTTCACAACTAGTTGTGGACAGAACTTTCACTAATTCATATACAACTTAAAATTAAGAGTGTAAACAATAAGGGGCTAATCTTGCTAGATTTATCTTAAACAACTTAAAAATCATACTGATTACCTTTCAGGTTTTAAAAACATGTTTGTTTGTTTGTTTGCCCAAAGTCTGAATATGCATTTAAATAATTTACAAACATAAATTATTAAATCATTGCTGTCTTATGGCTGTCCTGATAAATGCCAATGCTTTGCTATTTCTCCTTTTGCAGCTGAGAGTATCTCTATGATTCTTTCACCTTTTTTTCCCCTGTAGAATGGGGTCATAAAGTATCGCAACACCAAATAAGGCCATAATGGAAAGGCATTTTAATATTTAAAAATGTGTTTTGACAGATCAGGTAGTGCTTTTGAAGTGAACTTGAGAAACATGAATTTTTTATGAATAAAAGCATGGTCTGACTACCAAAGATAAACATACTTGTACAAAAACGACTAGGCAGATAGAAGGGAAACAAAAAGTAAAATATGAAAATATTTATAATCTGATGAAAATGCTTCAGTTTACTCAGTGTTACTCAGTGTAGCAGGCACACACATAATAAATGTATATAGAAAATAAAGAATTGCCTAGATAATAAAACTGTAAATAGTTTAAAATGGCCCCTAAATTATCACCAACTATACTATACAACCTACATTGATCAAGTGGACAAAATGTTGCAAATAACTCACCTGCTTTAATATTTGATACCGTGTAGATAAAAACTGTGTACATATAAAGTGAAGTGAATAAGTGAATGTTGATAAAGATTTAGAAATTATAATTGATGTAAATTGGGCACCTGATGTTTCTAAAGGCAACCAGACAGTTGTTTCCTTATTTCTCTAATTCCTAGTCTCCTGCATCTGCTAGTATTTCTTGGAATGTGGTAGCTAAGGGGATGATGCACAAACATTCTTTTTCAATTACTCTGTCTTTTCTATTTCCAGATTCAACCTCCCACAGCAATCCATCTTCCTTAGTAGATTCCCAGCTATTTTCTATTATCAGTCAAGACTTGTATTTTCCAGTACATAAGGAGAAGACATATGTTTGAGATTTTAGTCTGAGAACTGAGACTGTAGGGAAAAGCTGTTTTCAAAAATGCCAAAAAGAAAACAATCAAAACAATGCTATCTTCTATTTTTGTAATTCTCACAGCCTTTCTGCAGTTTCTTAAATGATAAATTTCCCCAGTCACACAGATTCTCTTTGAGAACAAAATCGTATTTTATTCAATTTTGCATACTTATTGCCTAGCAAAGGGCTTGCCTCAAAGTAGGAGATCCATAAATGTTAAATGAGTGGATTGGTGGGAAGATGGTTGGATGGATGGATGGATGGATGGAAGAATAAATAGATGGGTAGAGTGACATACGGAAAGGTGTCTTCAGAGGTATTAAATGAACCTGAGTTTCCACAAAGCAATCTGAAACTGATATGAATGTTTTCTTTAGCCTCAGTTGTCCTCAGCTAAACAATTACACTTTTTTTCTGTTCTTATCACAATATCAACAAACATAACCTATCAGTACTATAGTAAATATATATACAATAAACACTGATATATATATATATATATATATATATATATATATATATATATATATATATCAGTGTTTATTTGTCCATTACTTCTTAATGAACTATCTCAAATCTTAGTGGCTTACATTAGTGGTTTACAGCAACAATTTATTATTTCTTCCTGATCTTTGAGTTGACTAGGGCATCTCCTGCAGTTGCAGTCAGATGGTGGTTGAGGTCAATTCATCTGAAGGCTTGGTTCAACTGGGATATCCAACATGGTTTACTCACATAGTGGCAGTGGACTGGAGCACTTAAATGTGGATTCTCCAAACTGTCTTTCATATCCTCATGGCAATCTTGTGGCTACCAATCTGAGCTTTCTAATCCTCTCACTGTTGTAAAGATTTTGTTGGGTGTCAGATGGGCACTTATCTTATTAGGGAGACCACTTCATAGACTGTGTAGATGCCTGACCACTGCACTGTACACCTAAAGCTGAAATTGAATAATTTTGAATGTCAACTATAAATATATATATATATATATATATATATATATATATATATATATAGTCATGGGAGGTGGAGTACAGCATAGAGAATAGAGTCAGTGGAATTGCAGCTGCTATATACAATGTCAGAGGGGTAGTAGATTAGGGGACGAAGGTTATCACTTTGTGAGGGGTGTAAATGTCTAACTATTACATTGTTTTGTACACCTGAAACTAAAAGAAAAAAAGAGAAAAAAAGAATGGGAAGTGGTACAAAGTTAACTGAA
This sequence comes from Rhinolophus sinicus, assembly GCF_036562045.2. NCBI lineage: Eukaryota > Metazoa > Chordata > Mammalia > Chiroptera > Rhinolophidae > Rhinolophus > Rhinolophus sinicus. Next base: position 114,096,897 of record NC_133755.1, read on the forward strand.
CAACTCTAGCACTTCCAAATAAAATATCTATGATATCCGCCCTGCCCCCGCCAAAAAAAAGTGGATTCTTCATGAGGCTTAGGTGTCTCACTGCACAGCACTGAGTTCTGAAAGGAGGCAGGAAGCAGCAGCTGCCAGACCAATTGAGGACTGTGCCTCAAACTGAATTCAGGGCTCACCCAATTTCAAGGGAGTGAAGAAATAGAGACCATACATCACTGTACATTGACCTCTATTGGTGCACACATTATTCAAATTGTCCTTTTTCTTATCAGTAGTCTACATAAGACTGTAAACTGTTCTTCACTGTTAATTCTCCAGCTCTTAGCAGAATGCCAGGTATGTACTAGATAAATATTAATAATAAGTGATTCATTGGACTAAAAATATTTATCAGGAAATAATGTGTAGCAGGAGCAGTGTTAAACATGGGATACTCTCATTTCCCCCCTATTTTTCTGACTCTCATTCTCCTATATCTATTAGTGATTCTTGGAGAGTGGCTAAGAGGCATGATGAAATGCCTTTTAGATTGAGGGAGGAATGCACAAGCGAAAATTGAGGGTTCCATTTTGACATGTTAATTTGAGATATTTATGTGATAACCAAGAGTAAATATCAATGGAAACAGAGAGTAGAAAAGTGGTTGTCAGTAGCTGGGGGTTGGGAAAGTAAAGAGAAGTATGTAAAACGGTACAAAGTTTAAGTTATAAGATGAATAAATACTGAGGATCTAATGTATAAAATGGTGACTATATATGCTAGGACTATATTGTATGCTTGAAATTTGCTAAGAGAGTAGAACTTAAATGTCCACACACACACAAACACAAAGTAGATATTGAGTGCTTGTTTGGAATATAATCCTGGAATTTGTAAGAAAGGAAATGCAGGGAATCCACAGGAATGAATGCTATTCAAATATCATCCATGTGGGTGGATGAGTTTTTCTACAGATTTAGATCCTACATGGAAACAATCATGGGTTTAGGATTAAGATTTGAGGCATCCAATATTTAGAAGTTGGGCAAAGATGAGAAACCAAAACAGATCAATAAACACAGCTGAAAAGGAACAATCAGAAGCATAGGAGCAAAACAGAATAGTGTGGTGTTCTTGATGCCGAGTGATGAGAGTTTCGAGAAGGAAGATGCTCCTATCTTGTCAAGAGTTGCTGAGACAGAGCTCTTCAAGGATGCAGAGAAGTAGATGAGGTTTGTGGTGGAATAGAAGTGTCTTTGACCATCATATTCAATGATGTGTGATGGAATAACAGAATCCACATTGGAATGGGTTAGTGGGGCTAGGAAAGGATAGAAGTGAAGACCTATATGTAAATATCCCTTTGCTATTGCTATCTTTTCTGCCAAAGATTCTGTATGCTTACACAAGCATACATTAATGCATAATCCAATTTTCCTTCTTTTATACCAAATGAACCGGAATCTTGGTTACTTTATGCTTAGCAGTATATCTCAGAAATTTTCCATATCAGTTTATACACAATTCCTTGTTCTTTTTATGAAGACATAGTGCAGCATCCCATTGTATGCCTGTCCTGTACTTTATTGAGACATTTGAATTATGCACTATCTTCTTCTTGTACATTATGCTGTGATTATATAAGATTGGAGTTGCTATATTAAAAGGCATTACTCTTCTTAAAGCTTGTATTAATCTGCATTTCTAATATCACTGTTTAAGGGTGACTTTCCTTACAATTTAGTCAACTTTGTGCATTATTAAACTTTTGCATTTTTTCTATTCTGATAAATGAAAAATGAACCCATTATAATTTTAAACATATATATATATATATATATATATATATATATATATATATATATATATAAAATTTTAATTTAAAAAATATTTTGTTTTTATTTTTCAGTTAGTTTCGGGTATACAATATAGTGATTAGACATTTACATAATTTAGAAAGTAATCACGTTGATAAATTTAGTACCCATTTGACACCATACATAGTTATTATAATATTATTGACTGTATTCCCTATGTTGTACTTTATATCCCATGACTATTTTGTAACTACCAATTTGTACTTCTTAATCCCTTCCCCTCTTTTACCCAACCCCCAAATTCCCTCCCGTCTTGCAACCATCAAAATGTTCTCTGTATCTATAAGTTTGTTTCTGTTTTGTTTATTTGTTTATTTTGTCTTTAGAGTCCACATATAAGTGAAATCACACTGTATCTGTCTTTGTCTGTTTGACATACTCCACTCAGCACAGTACCCTCTAGGTCTATCCATGTTGTTGCAGATGGCAAGATTTCATTCTTTTTTAGAGTTAAGTAATATTCCATTGTACATATGTACCACATCTTCTTTATCCATTCACCTACTGATGGACACCCAGATTGCCTCTATATGTTGGCTACTTGTAAGTAATACTGCAGTGAACATATAGATGCACAAGACCCTTCGAAGTAGTGTTTTCAGTTTTTTTCAGATGCATACCCAGAAGTGGGATTACTGGGTCCTTCTTTGTCTCTTGTTATAGTCTTTGTTTTAAAGTGTATTTTGTCTGGTGTAAGTATTGCTACCATAGCTTTTTTTGTTTGTTTGTTTTCATTTTCATGAAGTATCTTTTTCCATCCCTTTACTTACAGTCTGTTTGTGTCTTTCAATCTGAAGTAAATCTCTTGTAGGCAGCATATATGCATACCTTCTGGTACTCCTCCAATGTGAATGTTGGTACACTTGATGTTGTTTCACAGGATCCTTAAACTAGCTTCATTTTTTTGGATTCTTTTTTCGCTCTTCTGATTGGCTATTTTCTATGACCTTATCTTCTAAATCGCTGATTTGATCCTCTGCTTCATGTAATCTACTGTTGATTCTCTCTAACATATTCTTTATTTCAGTTATTGTATTCTTCATTTCTGAGTGGTTCTTTTTTATGTTTTCTATCTATATTTTTAGGTTTCCTTTCTCTTTGTTAAAGTTCTCATTGAATTCATCTACTCCTCCCCTAAGTTCATTCAGCATCCTTATAACCATGTTTGGAACTCTACATCCGGTAGATTGCTTGTCTCCATTTTGTTTAGTTATTTTTCTGGAACTTTCTTCTGTTCTTTCATTTGAGACATGTTTCTTTGTCTCCCCATTTTGGCTGCCTCCCTGTGTTTCTATGTATTAAGTAGAGCTACAATATCTCCCAGTCTTAATAGAGTGGCCTTATGTAGTAGGTGTCCTGTGGGCCCAGTGGCACAGTCTCTCTGGCCACCAGAGCCAGGTGCTTCAGGTGTGTCCCTTGTGTGGGTTGTGTGTGCCCTCCTGTTGTAGTTGAGCCTTGGTTGCTGTTTGTACATCAATGGGAGGGATTGCTCCTGGGGCTGATTAGTTGTGAAGATTGGCACTGATTACAGTGGAGGAGCTGTTGTGCATTGGATGACCCTACAGAGCAGGCTTTACTTTAGCAGGGCTCTGGTGCCTGCCTAGTCTTCCCTTTCAGTGTATTGTTCACAGAGGCAGCCATGTGGTGCTCTGGCTCAGTCTGAAGCCAGCCACTGGTCATGCTGTCCCCAGGTCCTCCTGGCAGGGACCCTGCCACCAGCAAAGTTCAGCTGTTGCCAGTGCTCTGCCAAGGCCACCTGGAATGAGCCATAAAGCAATCTGCAGATGGCTGCCACCCAAGCTCCGCTTGGAGATGCCTGGGAGAGACTAAGCTGAAATTATGGCCAGCTGCTGCTAGTGCCAGACTTGGTGCTGCTTAGCAAGAGGTATGGGTCACTGAAGCCAAATGCTGCTTGTCTGGGGTTTGTGAAACTTTGAGATTATTTAGAAAAATCTGGAATATGAGCCAAGAGAGTTTGTTTTTATGGAAAAGCCACTGGAAATGGCTTAGGTGGGCCTATAAGTTGGATGGGGCAGAGTTTCAAGAAATCACGAGTGTGGGGTGAACAGTGTAAACTAGGTTGATGGAGACTCAGATATGACGTCTGTCTCCATCTGCATGCTGGGAGGGGGGGTGAGCTCAACAAAGGATCAATGCCTTCTGATAGCTCTCTGTCTAGAAGAAAATTGTCCCTCCAGCCCTTGCCCTAAAGCTAGACAATTCAGTTCCTCTCCATATGTTCTTGGCATCTTTCAAGCTGCTGCCCCAACACTGGAGCTCAGAGCTAGTGAGTCAGTCAGTAAGTCCATGCATGGGCCTTTTAAGAGGAGAGCTTGGAACTCCAGCTGCCCTTGTCTCACTCCATCACAATCTCTGCTGGTTTTCACAACCAGAAGTTGTGGGGACCTTTCTCCCCAATACTGGAACCCTGGGCCAGGAAGCCTTGGTGTGGAGCTGGGATACCTTGCTCTTCAGGGGTATCTCCACAACTGAGATATCCCTCCCAGTTTTTAAATGCCAGCCTGTTCCATGTCTCTGTCCCTTCTACCAATCTCTATGTGGCTTCCTCTGTATGTCCTTTTTTGTAGGACTTCAGTTCAGCTAGACTTCAGGTGATTCTCAATGATGCTTGTTTTGTAGTATATTTGTAGTTTTGATGTGGTCGTGAGAGGAGGCAAGTAGAGTTTACCTACTCTACCATCTTGTTTGGAAATCCTAAATATATATACAGCTGTATATATTTAAAAATAAATGAAATTCATGTAACATAAAATTAAACATTTTAAAGTGTGCAATCCATTGAAATTTAGTATATTCACAATGTTGTGAAACCACCACCTCTATCAAGTTTCAAACATTTTTATCACCCCAAAAGAAAATCCCATGTCCATTAAGCAGGCACTCCTTATTCTCCCCTTCCCCCAGGCCCTGCGCTCTATCTCAATGGATTTATCTATTCTGGATATTTCCTATAAATGGAATCATAGAAAACCTTTTGTGTCTGGCATCTTACACTTAATATAATACTTATGAGGTTCATCCATGGCAGGTATCAGTACTTCATTTTTATGGTATTCATATAACATAATACCATTTTATGTATATACCATAATTCATTTACCCATTGGTCCACTGATGAACAATTGAATTGTTTTTGTCTTTTGGCAGCACTATTGTGAATAGTGCTGCTATGAACATTCATATACAAGTATTTCTTTGAAAATCTGTTTTCAGTTTTGGGGAAATATATAGGCAGGAATAGAAAGTCTAGATTACATGGTTATTTAATGTTTAACTTTTTGAGGAAACTCCAAAGTATCTTCTACAATGAATGTTTCACTTTGCATTCCCACCAGCAATGTATGAGAGTACCAATTCCATCCTTGACATTTTTATTTTATTTTATTATTATAGCCATCCTAGTGTGTGGGATATGGTATTTCATTGTGGTTACTTGATTTATTTATGGTTACATGACGGTGCTCAGTTTGTGACAATTTATCAAGCTGCCAATTAAGATGTACATACTTATCTTCTGCATGCATTTTATTGCAAAAAACTGTTTACATAATTTTAATATAAATACTTGTTGAAGGATAAATGTGTATATATTATTAAAATAATTTTAATTCAATTGGCTCCCTCATTAAAATGAATATTAATTTTCTTTTTGCCCAAGCTGTTCAGCTTGAATGGCTGTAGAAATTATTCCTCCCTCCTGTAGGGCACACTTGGCCCTTACCTTCCTATTTCTATCTTATTTTTATACTTGCCATTGTATGCTTAGTGACACCTGAAATTCTTCACTTTTCCATTTGCTACTATTCTCATATGCTTTCCATCTGAAACATACTGTGAACGTCTATTAAATTATCTACCCCACTTTAGAGAGTTCATCATGCATTCACTTCAGAATGCTCATTCTCAAAATGTAAAAATTTGAGGGCTGTTGAGAAAATTACAATGGGCCTCTCAAGAACTTCAGTCCTTGGTTTGAAATTTTTTTAAATGTGATTTTAAATGCTTAATTTATGTGGTCATATAACACAAATGACACTGTAATTCAAATACAGAATAGACATTAATTGGCCATTCAAAACAAGGTCAGAATATGCTTTTTTAACAGTAACAAAAATTATTAGTATACGATTATTCACAGCTTCTTCTCTTTCTTACCTCTCTGTGACTCACAAGCTATGCATTTCCCTTCTCTTCTTAGTTCTTATACAGATTTATAAAGTTTACTTAATTATAATAAAATAATCTTTGGTTTTCAGGAGGGTGAACAAGAGATTCCAAAAGGCAAAACACAATATTCAGTTACCTGAGTAAAAGAAAGACAGAAAAAAGTGAAGGGAAAGGGGAAGAATGGAAAGAACATTTATATGGGCAGGAGCTTAGGGGAGAGTTAATCGGAAGAGTTTAGTTTAGAGAGAGCAAGTGAAGTGTTCAGCAATATTGAAAGCTAGAAGAATAGGAGAGACAATTTCCATGGATTATTATTATGGATTGGATTGGTTTTGGTGCCCTTTAGACATGTCAATAACAAATGAAACGTATTTTAGATTATTTTGGTTGCTATCTGTATTATGGTAAATGTAACATCCAACAGAAAGTAGATTGTGAAACACTCCAGCTTATTTTCAGGCTGGATTTATATTTTCTTTTTTAGGTTATTATTGAAATGAAAATTCAGTGTTTAAAAAAAAAATTCTAATATAGAGCTTCAGAATATGTTTGCTAACCCCTGTTTGAGAAATATAGGAGTTTCACAAAATTAGCAGCCAGGATGCAAAGCTCAACTAAGCCTTCTCTGTGAAACACAAAAATTATTGAAGAAAGACAGTCACAGTTTCCCATAAAATGTTAATGTGTCAATTTCAATTTTTTTTGCTATGCAACAGGGACTCTCATATATCTGTATAAAGTCTACATGAAAAATAGAAGAAGTAAAAAAGGAGCCTTTCTTAGCAAAGCAGTGCTCTCAAGGACATAAAGGCTTTGGACTAGAAATTTGAGTGGAAGTGTGGTTTTAAGGGCAGAAATTCAGAAATAAGATCAGTTTATATGTCTCTCTCTTAATACTGTATTTTTTCTTTATTGTGCTTCTTTTGTGTCCTGTTATTATTAATATAAAAAACTATGAAACAAAAATATGTTAAAATCATAAATGATTTCTCTTTATGGTTTGTCCTTTTTTCCTATAGTTGCCTCAATTTTGTCTTTTTTTGTTTTTGTGCATATATGTATATGTGATATTTCAGTTAAAATAAGCAAACAACAAATAAACAACCAAAGAAACAAAATGAACTAACTAGAAAAAGCCCCTACTCTAAACTGGCAGACACCTATCTCTCAATATGGAATTATTTCTCACTAACTTCCTTGCTCTTCAAATTCAGTTATAGAAATGGCCGTTCATATTTACTTCAAAAGGGGAAAAAGAATGAAGATAGTGCTTGCCAATTAAAGCGTATTTGAATGCAACTTATCTCTAAAAGCAACTTGTGACTGCTGTATTGTTTTTTGCTTTCTACCCTACCTGTTCTTATAAAATGAAAGTTATTTTAAATTATTTTTCCAGTTTGTAAAAGTGCATTTGTTGCCAAGATTTCTGTACATATGACTAGTTTTAATCCATCAAAAAACACAATGGCTAGTAGCAAACCATATTATTCACATTATTTAATTAACTATTCTTAAAACACAAGCATTCTGTGCACCCAGCATCAATAGACAAGCCCCTTTCCTCTTGTCATTGAAGTTCACATCTTATCCAAAGGAAACAATATCTTAGAGCTACACAATGAATGAAGGTCATTCACTTTCTTTGTTTACTCTTTCAGCATACATTTATTGAACACTCTCTTTGTACTCCACTTGGCAGTGAGAGGAATACATAGAATTTTAATTCACTGAATTTTACCCTCTACAGAGAATTTGGTGAACACGCAAAGTTTTTTTTTCCAGTTTTTTTTTTTTAAAAGTAGGCTTTTGAAACTCATTCCAGAAACAATAGATTTGAAAAAGCAAACTTTGATTCACAAAATATGAATTTTGTTAGAATTAGAAGACTCTGGGTGGTGAATACACAATGTGATATATAGATGATGCACTACAGAACTGCACACGTGAAACTCGTGCAACTCCACCGACCATTGTCACTCTAACACATTTTAATGAAAAAAAAAGACTCATAAGAATCAATGAGAAGCCTGGAAGGAAACAGGGCTTTTGCCCTTGCATTAAATTTAACAGAGAATACGGGTGAGATGCAAATCACTTGTGCTGGGAGCAGGAGTGAGAGGGTCATGGGACATGATGTTGCAGGAGGTCAATGGCATCTGCCTGAATTTGAGGAAATTGGGAGCCATTTGTAGAAACTGCTGAACATCACCAGCACCAGGGAGGCAAACAGATGTCTGTCCATTTTCATTCGGACGAGCGCTGCTTGCGGCCAGGGCCGAGCGGTCCCTTCAGCTGATCAGCCATTGCTGCCTGTTGACTTGCCTCTCAGGAGAAGCTTATATGTTGTCCATAGATTATCCAACAGAGGGGAAGAATTCCATGCCCACAGATTTTGATGAGTTCCACCCAAACTCCCCACATTGCCTTCGCCTTTTCTAGTGCCTAGGCCACATCGCAAAATAAGTGATAACTATGACATCTGGACCAGTGGTGGCATTAGGGAAGGAAAGCTTTCAGCACCTGTTCTTTGGTGGAACTAGAGTGGGAGAGCTCATCTCCACTACACGTGCAATTAATTCCTATTTTATCTCCTTACACTCTTTCTTAGCTGCCACCACTTTCCATATCCACTATGAAAATCTTACCAATCTTTCAAATTACCACAAAGCCACCTTTTCTTTTTGACTCTTGTACTGGTTTAAGCAAAGAAAGGAGTTTGTTGGTTGCACAATCCAAGGCAGACGATACACAGGGGTAGGGGTGGACCTTTGCAACTCAGGGTTCAAGTTCTGTCATAACCTTCACTCTGCATCTTTTATTAATGCATGACTTTGCTAATATTATTAATTTTTCTAAGCTAGTTTTCTCCATGAAGAAGAAATCTGGGCTACCAGAAGAAAATGGCCTATATTTTTCTAGCTTCATCACAAGGATAGACAGAAAAATGGACTCTCTATCCTTGATTCTCATTCAGTATAATGCTATGGGAAGGATAGCACTGGCTGGATTGTTTGCCCAGCCATGTGGTTATGGAGTTGGGGTGGTGATTGGCAGTCCCATGCATAAGAGGGGAAACAGTACCTAAAGAATCAGGATGCTTTTCCTGAAAAAGATAAGCCTATAATGCAAATTAAGCCTAGATATATTAACTAAATTGAACACAGTAGTGACTAGAAAATTATATCAAATTTCATATAATCTTATTATAATACTTGCATATCTGATTGTTTGAATTGTTATATTATAGAGTACATTAGATTAAGAATTGATTGAGGTATTAAAACTTAAGCAATTTAGTGACTTATCTTTATACCTCAAGGAACATACAAAGTTTAACTCTAATTTAAAAGTTATATAACAAAAATGAGATTGTCAAATGACAATTTTTTTTTTTTTTGCAACTGTCAAATAAATGGATTCTGGCATAGTGTAAGAGGCTTATGAACAAGAATAGTCGAGGAACCCCTCAAGTTGAAGGTAGAAGCTGTACTGGAAATTTGTAAAAGGTACAAAATCAATCCTGAGAAGAGAAAACATTCCAAGAAAGGGGCCAGGACATAAGCACCATAGTAGGGAAAACACAGCCTTCCCAGAGGCTGTTCAGATGTCTCACTGCATTGATTCTGGACGGTGAGGCCACAGGTAGAGGAGAGGCACGAGAGGGTTCAAAACGGCAATGCAAGGGCTTCACTGTAGGGTGTATGATTTTAAAAGTGGTTAAAGAACCTGACTTTAAACATCCTACATATTTTTCCCACTTCTTAATTAACTGAATTAACAAAGAGGAATAATTCTAGATTATTCAAAATGGTGAAATATTTAATTCCATTTGAAATGTACTTTTGTATTGAAATTTAAATAAAATTGTATTTGATATGATATTGTACATCTTAGATTATTAAAGGGTTATGGGGCTATCACTTGGTTCATTCCCATCCAAAAGATGAACAAGACCACCTGAGGTGTGTATTGAAAAACCTTAATAGAGTTTTTCTTTTTCTTAAAATTTCTGTGATAGAACTATTTCTGAGGTTCCATAATTCTATATTACCCATACAAAACCACATTCAGCATTTCAATCTTTTATTTCAGTCTCTGTGTATAAATATTACTAAAAAATGGAATCATATCACATATGGCAATGCTTATTTTAACATTTTTTTTGCATTTTATCATATTGTGAATATTTTCACAGCATTGTACATTCTTTAAAAACAAGATTTTTTTATTGAGTATATAAATTACTCCATCAGATAGTTAATCATTCATATATTAATGACCAAGAAAGTTGTTACATTTTGTAATAAATGCAAATAATTTGTCAGGTTCTTTCTTGTGTGCTTTTCTAATTACTTCTTTAGAATAAGCACTTAGGATTTTATCTATTGGACCAATGTTTATGAACATTTTTAAGGTGCTGGATAGTTTGTCAAGTTTCCCTCTTCAAAACTGGGATCCATTTATACTTCCATTTGTGTGTAATTCAATGCAACCTCACAACACTAGGTATTAAATATTAAAATATTTATTATTTTTGAAAAATAAATCATTTAGTTTTAATTAGCATATTTATTGCAACTGAGGTTGAACATATTTCCATACTTGTTCTTTCTTAAATGAAGTCTTCATATTTTGCACATTTTTTAAAATTAAAGTTTAGTGGGGTGACAATTGTTAGTAAAGTTACATAGATTTCAGGTGTACAATTCTGTATTATATCATCCACAAACCACATTTTATATTCACCACCCAGAGTCAGTTCTTCTTCCATTACCATATATTTGATCCCCTTTACCCTCATCTTCCACCCTCCACCCCCCTTACCCTCTGGTAACCACTAAACTATTGTCTGTGTCTATGAGTTTTTGTTTCTCATTTGTTTGTTTTGTTCTTTTGTTGTTTTTGGTTCATATATCACATATCAGTGAAATCATACTGTTCTCTGCTTTTTCTGTCTGACTTATGTCGCTTAGCATTGTAATCTCAAGATCCATTCATGTTGTCAAAAATTACTCTATTTCATCTTTTCTTACTGCCGAATAGTATTCCATTGTGTATATATACCACAACTTCTTTATCCATTCATTTATCAAAGGACATTTTGGTTGTTTCCATGTGTTGGCCACCGTAAACAAAGCTGCAATGAACATTGGAGCACATGTGACTTTATGTATAAATGTTTTCAGATTTTTTGGGTAGATACCCAGGAAAGGGATTGCTGGCTCATATGGTTAATTCTATTTGTAATTTTTGGAGGAACCTCCACACTGCCTTCCATAGCGGCTGCACCAGTCTGCATTCCCGCTAACAATGTATGAGGGTTCCTTTTTCTCCACAGCCTCTCCAACACTTGTTACTATTTGTCTCGTTGATGATAGCCATTCTGACTGGGTGAGGTGATATCTCATTGTGGTTTTCATTTGCATTTCTCTGATGATTAGTGCTGTTGAGCATTTTTTCATATGTCTATTTGCCATTTGTATGTCCTCCTTGGAGAAATGTCTCTTCAAGTCTTCTGCCCATTTTTCAATTGGGTTGTTTGTTTTTTTGTTGTTGAGTTGTATGAGTTCCTTGTATATATTTGATATTAGCCCCTTATCGGAGGCACTGCTTGCAAAAATCTTTTCCCATTCAGTTGGTTGTCTCTTTACTTTGTCGATGGTTTCTTTTGCTGTGCAGAAGCTTTTAAGTTTGATATAGTCCCATTCATTTATTTTAGCTTTTACTTCCCTTGCCTTTGGAGTCAAATTCATGAAATGCTCTTTGAACCCAAGGTCCATGTTTTCTTCTATGCAGTTTATTGTTTCAGGTCTTATGTTTAAGTCTTTGATCCATTTTGAATTAATTTTGGTACATGGTGACAGATAGCAGTCGTTTCATTCTTTTGCATGTGGCTTTCCAATTCTCTGAGCACCATTTATTGAAGAGGCTGTCTTTTCTCCATTGTATATTTTCTGCTACTTTGTCAAAAATTATCTGTCCATATTTATGTGGTTTTATTTCTGGGTTCTCAATTCTATTCCATTGGTCTATGTGTCTGATTTTCTGCCAGTACCATGCTGTTTTGATTATTGTTGCCTTGAAGTACAAGCTAAAGTCAGGGAGTGTGATACCTCCAGCATTGTTCTTTTTTCTTAAGATTGCTTTGGCTATTCGAAGTCTTTTGTGGTTCCAAACAAATCTGATGATTTTTTTGTTCTAGTTCTTTAAAAAATTTTATTGGGATTTTGATAGGGATTGCATTAAATCTGTATATTGCTTTGGGTAATATGGCCATTTTAACTATGTTGATTCTTCCAATTCATGAGCATGGAATGTCTTTCCATTTCTTTGTGTCTTCTTAAATTTCTTTTAAAAATGTCTTGTAGTTTTCAGCATATAGGTCTTTCACATCATTGGTTAAGTATATTCCTAGGTATTTTATTCTTTTTGCTGCAATTGCAAAAGGAATTGCTTTCTTTATTTATTTTTCTGAGATTTCATTGTTAGTATATAGGAATGCAATGGACTTTTGTATGTTGATTTTGTAGCTGGCAACTTTACTGTATTCGTTGATTGTTTCGAATAGCTTTTTGGTGGAGTCTTTAGGGTTTTCTACAAAAAGCATCAAGTCATCTGCAAAGAGTGACAGTTTAACTTCTTCATTCCCAATTTGGATACCTTTTACTTCTTTCTCTTGCCTGATTGCTCTGGCAAGGACTTCCAAAACTATGTTGAAAAGCAGAAGTGATAGGGGACAGCTCTGTCGTGTTCCTGAATGTAGAGCAAAGGGCTTCAGTTTTTCACCGTTAATTATGAGATTAGCTGAGGGTTTGTCATATATGGCCTTTATTATGTTAAGGCATTTTCCTTCTATACCTATTTTATTAAGTGTTTTAAACACAAATGGATGTTGTATCTTGTCAAATGCTTTTGCTGTATCAATTGATATAATCATATGATTTTTGTCCTTTATTTTGTTTATGTGGTGTATCGCATTGATGGATTTGCATATGTTGAACCGTCCTTGTGCCCCTGGGATGAACCCCACTTGGTTGTGATGAATAATCTTTTTAATGCATTGTTGCATTTGATTTGCTAGAATTTCGTTTAGGATTTTTGCATCTTTATTCATCAGAGATATTGATCTGTAGTTTTCTTTTTTTGTGTGTGTTATCCTTACCAGGTTTTGGTATCAGAGTAATGTTGGCCTCATAAAATGAGTTAGAGAGTACTGTCTCTTCTTCAACTTTTTGGAAGAGTTTGAACAGGATTGGTATTAGGTCCTCTTTGAAGGTTTGGTAGAATTCCCTAGTGAAGCCATCTGGTCCCAAACTTTTGCTTTTGGGAATGTTTTGGATGACTGATTCAGTTTCGTTACTGGTGATCAGTCTGTTTACATTTTCCAGTTCTTCATGGTTCAGCCTAGGGAGGCTATATGTTTCTAAGAAGTTGTCCATTTCTTCTAGGTTATTGAATTTGGTGGCATTTAGTCCTTCATACTATTCTTGGATGATCCTTTGTATTTCTGCGGCATCTGTGACAACATCCCGTTTTTCATTTCTGATTTTGTTAATTAGTGTCTTCCCTCGTTTCACCTTAGTGAGTCTAGCCAAGAGTTTGTGAATTTTGTTAATCTTTTCAAAGAACCAGCTCTTTGTCACATTAATTTTTTCTATTGTCTTTTGTTCTCTATTTCATTTAGTTCTGCTCTGATTTTATTATTTCCTTTCTTCTGCTGACCTTGGGTTTCATTTGTTCTTCTTTTCTAGTTCTTTAAGGTGTAACATGAGGTTATTTATTTGGGATTTTTCTTGTTTCTTGAGATAGGCCTGTAATGATATAAATTTCCCTCTTAAAACTGCTTTCGATGCATCCCAAATATTTGTTAGGGTGTATTTTCATTCCCATTTGTTTCTATGTATCTTTTGACCTCTCCTCTAATTTCTTCTTTGACCGAGTCATTCTTTAAGAGTATGTTTTTTAATCTCCATGTACTTGTGGTTTTACCTGCTTTCTTTTTGCAGTTGATATCCAATTTCAAAGCAATGTGATCAGCGAATATGCTTGGTATGATTTCAATCTTCTTAAATTTGCTGAGGTTAGTTTTATGTCCCAATATATGGTCTATCCTTGAGAATGTTCCATGTACACTAGAAAAAATAATGTATAGTCTGATGTTTTAGGATGAGGTGCTCTATAAATGTCAGTTATGTCCATTTCATCTAATGTGTCATTTAGGGCTGCTATTTCGTTATTTATTTTCTGTTTGGATGATCTATCCATAGCTGTCAATGATGTATTTATGTCCCCTAGTAAAATTGTGTTTTGGTCAGTTTCTCCCTTTAGTTCTGTTAGTAGTTGCTTGGTCTATTTCGGTGCTCCCTGATTGGTGGTATAAATATTGATGACTGTTGCGTCTTCTTGTTGTATAGTCCCCTTTATCATTGTGAAATGTCCATCTTTGTCTCTTGTTACCTTTTTCACCCTGAAATCTGTTTCATCTGATATTATGGCTACACCTGATTTTCTCTAGATACCGTTTGCTTGGAGTGTCAATTTCCAGCCTTTCACTTTGAGTCTATGCTTGTCCTTGTAGCTAAGATGTGTCTCTTGGAGACAGTATATGGTTGGGGTTAGTTTTTTGATCCAATCTGCTACTCTGTGCTTTTTTATTGGTGAGTTTGGTCCATTTACATTTAGGGTGATTATTGATATGTGAGGATTTCCTATCATTCTGTCTTTAGTTTTCTTGTAAGACTGTGTCTCCTTTGTTCCTTTGCCTTTGGTTGTTGTCTATGATTTCTCTGTGGTGGTATTCTATGATTTTTCCTTCTGTTTCTTTAATTACAGTATATATTTCAGTTCTGGATTTTTTTTTGAGTGGTTACCTTTGAGTTTATGTAAAAGAAAGTTTCATATTTAGAGTATTCCATTTTCTTCAGCATGCTTACTTTCTCCATTCGCATATTCTGGTTCAGGCCTTTACTCTCCCCCTTTTTATGTTTTGTTTGCCACAAATTGTCCCTGTTGATGGTGGTTGAATAGCCTCCTTTACTATTTCTTTTAGTGCAGGTCGTGTATTAGAAAATTCCCTCAGCTTCTGTATGTCTGGAAAGGTCTTTATTCCTCCTTCGTATCTAAAGGATACCTTTGCTGGATATATTATTCTTGGCTCATAATTTCTCTTTTTCAATAGTTTGAATATTTGGTTCCACTCCCTCCTGGCTTGTAGAGTTTCGACTGAAAAATCTGATGATAATCTAATGGGCTTTCCTTTGTAGGTTACCGTCTTCTTTTCCCTGGCTGCCTTGAGGATTCTTTCTTTGTCGTTGATTTTTGACAGCTTCAATACAATGTGCCTTGGAGAAGGCCTGTTGGGATTGAGGTAATTAGGTGTTCTATTTGCTTCTTGGATTCAAGGATCCAGTTCTTTCCACAAGTTTGGGAAGTTCTCATCGACTATTTGTTTGAATATACTCTCTGTTCCCTTCTCCCTTTCTTCCCCTTCTGGTATGCCCATTATTCTTATATTGCTCTTTCTGATGGAGTCAGAAAGTTCTTGTAGAGTTCTTTCATTTCTTTTAAGTCTCAACTCTCTTTCTTCTTCCATCCGTGTCATTTCCAGGTTTCTATCTTTGAAGTCACTGATTCTTTCCTCCATCTGGTCAACTCTACCATGTAAGCTGGCTATTTCACTCTTCATTTCTTTTATTGAGTTCTTAATCTCCAGAAATTCCATTTGGTTCTTTTCTAAAATTTCAATTTCTTTGGTAAAATGTTCATGTGGTTCTTTGATTGTGTTTCTGAGTTCATTAAACTGCCTTTCTGGGTTTTTTTGCATCTCATTAAGTGTTTTCAGAACTGTAATCTTGAATTCTCTGTCATTTAAGTCACATATTTACATATTTAAGTTCCTTTTCTGGAGACTTTTCATTTTCTTTCTGAGCTGTCTTGTTGCCTTGGTTACTCATGGCAATTAATTATTTATTATTTCTCTTTCTAGACATCTACAGGTGCGGGTTCTGCATCAGGTTGATAGGAAGAGGCATTTCTTTTTCTTTTCTAGTACGTGTTGGTAGAAAAAAATCTTATTTTCTCTCCGACTGCAGACTTTTTTCCTCTCTCACACTGTAGTTTCATGTTTTCTCTGCACTATTCCAGCTTCTCGCACAGTGGGGGGATTCCCTGGAAGGCGGGCTTCTACTCTGTTAACAGTTCACCTCGGTTATAGGGCACTTCATCTGAGTGGGGATGTGGAGAGCTTTTGAAATTCCAAAGCTCTTCCTACACCAGATTCAGAGTCCATGTGTTTCAGCAGTTCTGTTTACTCCTGCAGGGATCCGCCCAGATATGTGGGGACAGGGGCAGGGTCGGCTGTGAGAGGTGGCCCAGAGCAATGGAGGCGACCACCACTACAGCCAGTCCTGCTTCCACAGTTCCCTCCCCTTTGCTGGAATTAGTTGGGCTGCGAATCTGTGTCTGCCGACAATAGTTCTCAGCACTACAAATATTCTGTTCTTCTGATCTGACACTGCTACTGTTCTGCTTCTAGAACTGGGCAGGTGGGCAAGCTCTGGGAGAGTAGGGAAGGGGCAGCTAGTCTCAGTGCCCACGGTTTCCGTTCTCTGCGGCAGTGGGGGCTTAAACCACCATTTTCAGCCTTCTTCCCTCAGTCTTTACTCCGAGGTCTCTTCTGTGAGCGTTGGGTTCAGCTGTGTTATATGCTGTCCCCTCATCCCTTTGGGCCATAAGTGAAGCCCTAGCAGTCCAAGTTCTTCCCTCTCCTGCAGCAGTGGTAGTTCCGGGATGCAGCGAGCTCGGGGCACTGAGCTAGGTGTGTGTCCTGCACCCGTGGCTCCGTCTCCGCATTTCTCCCTTCCTTCCTCCCCTGCTCACACAATTTGCCCAACTTTAGGTGAATTCAGTAGTGAGCCTCTTTGTCTTGCCTGTCTGCTGTACAGGGAGTCCTTTGTGGAGTTGTAGTTGTTCGATTTGTTGTAAATTCCAGGGAAGATTTCCAGAGGCTCACCTCATGCCACCATTTTGATCACACATTTTTTAACATAAGGTTCCCATATCATTTACTGATTTTTTCCAATATTTTCACTTATTGAGAATATGAGCACATTGTCTATCAAATTGCTTGCAACAATTTTCTTCACTTTATGATGATTTTAAAATCATATTTTAGCTTTAATATAATACTTTTTTTCTGGTTATAAAAGTAGAAAACTTGCAAAATAAAATACAAAGGAAATAAAACTCATAATCTCACCATACAGTGATAAATATCATTAACGTTTTTAGTATTTTCTGTTTATTCATATTTTGCAGAAAATGTCCAATGGCATCTGGGAGGAGGAAAATTAGGCAATTGTGCTCACACAATCTCAACACATTATCTAATTTGAGGAGTGGTCATACTTCAAAATATGAGTACAGTAAAACATTCCATAGCCAAAAAAGAAAAAAAATCTTCATACTTTAAGCCCTAGGACGTTTGTATAGAGGAAGTAATTGAGATCAGTAAGAGAAAGAATTATAAGAAGAGGCCTTCTTCTGAGTTGACTAAATAAGTCTGTGCACCACTGCTATAGCTCCTATTAAAAGAGCAGGAAAGAGAATGGATCAGAACGTCCTCTGCCATTTCTTTCAGCATGACCTCCAATGCAAGCTGTAGTCATATAAGAAACAAACAAACAAACAAAATGCATAACCTTAAATGTAGCACTTCCAGTTGTTTACTTAAGAAGAGAAGGTAATTCATACCCTCTCTCTCCTTAGTGGGCAGAGGCAGAAAAGGGAATTAGGATTTGGGCACAGTATGTTATAATATCAAGTTAATAAAAACAACTCTGAAAGAGAACTTAAGGTCAGGATGGGCATCAGTACTCTTTGAACATAGGATGAAATACTGGCAGGACAATTATGAGTCTTATAGGTAAAAATTGTGGTTCTTATATGTAAAATCTTTTATATGGGGGCTACTATTGACAAAAGACTAATCAGTGCTGTGTCAGATGTATTTGTTCTACCTACATGTTTATGTAGCCAAAGATTGAAAAGAAAAAGAACATTAAATGCAGTGCATAGTGCAGGATTCCAACCACTGCCCTTTCTCTCTATTTTCTTTCTTGGCATTCAGTTTGTCATGAGCTCCTCCTCTCAGGAGCATGAGTGGTGGAGGAGAGAATAACTTGCTGACAACCCAAGCTGGGACAGCAAGTTGTAAAATTGGTGGACTGCAAATAGAGGCTTGGATAATGTTAACTTCTAACTGGAAGGGTATTGAGTGTGAGAAGCAGGGGATTTAATAAGGTGAGAGGAGGTTAAAAAATCAAACGCAAGTGATGTGGTGCTGGGTGGGAAGAAACAATTGTGAGAGAGAATTGTTCAAGTGTAACACAACCCAATGGCCTAGAAAACATCAGTGTGTAGACATCTCAGTAGCCTGATTAAGAGTTAAGAGTTTAAGAGTTAGAGTGATTAAGAGTTAGAGCGATTATCTAATACCAAACTTATATACCTGAGTTTTCTCACAGAGAACAGTTTTTATTTTTACCACTGGAAGCCTTAAAAAAAACACTGATGTTTAAAACTTCTTTGAAATACCTAGATGTATACGAATATTTATTAGAGGGATCAAGGTGATAACAGGTGACTGGAGGGTTGTATTCCCTCCGATCCTTTGCAGTCAGTATCAGGGATGGAGACCTCTTTAAGAAAGGAAGAGAGTCATAAAAAGACCAGAGATAAAATCATAAGGCTTTCCT
This sequence comes from Rhinolophus sinicus, assembly GCF_036562045.2. Lineage (NCBI taxonomy): Eukaryota > Metazoa > Chordata > Mammalia > Chiroptera > Rhinolophidae > Rhinolophus > Rhinolophus sinicus. Next base: position 114,115,699 of record NC_133755.1, read on the forward strand.
GCCCAAATACTTGACACCCCCACATCCACAAAAATACCTCAAGAAAGTAACAAAGACCATGCCGAAACCAAGGCCATGGCCTTGGGTTTATTTTCAAGCGACAAGTCAGAAATTCAAAAACTTTTGTAAATTCACTCCTTGCTTATATTAAAGAAACGAGGAAAAAGCACAACACTTAAAAATTTTTAAATTATGAGGCAGGAGTCAGATAGCATTAAGCTAAGTGCTTACATGCATTTATTGGTATATCAGATATTAGATGATAATACAAAATGACACCATGCCCACCGCCTTGGCGTCTATAATGCAAACAAAAAGAGACCTGCATGCACAGATGATTCTCTCATAACAATTATATGTGTCTAGTGATGTAGAAATAGATGACACCAATGATAATTACATCAAATTGAGTATTGTGTATCTCTGAAGTGGGAAGCCTTCTGATAGTAACTTTTCCTTTTGCTCAACTCGCAGGCCTTACAGAAGGATGAATACACCAAGAAAAAGTGATTGTTCTGTATCAGCTATAAGGGGGGATAAGTAGAAACAGCCTATATTTTTAGTTAATCTCTTGAATTAATAACTACATTTCAACAATTCTCAAATTGCAATGAAATGGGTTGCTTTATTTAAGTAAGGAATTTACTAAATAAAATATACTGAAAAAATGTAAAATACTGTTTTCTTACAAACTATGGAAATTTGCTCTACTAAATCACATATGTGCTTTCATTCCAAATGATTTATCTTGATTATAGTGGAATCTTTTTTGTGGATATAAAAGTAAAATATCTGAACTATTTTCCAATCATTGCTTCTAATCGTGCCCTCCTGGCTTCATGAACCAGCTATCTTCCCTTCAAAAGTATCTTCCCTTCTAAAATATAGTTGATGATAGTTTTTGCTGCTTTGAATTATTTGTCCTCTATTCTTATGAAATCTTAAGTCTCTAACTAGATTAATTTGGGCATTCTCAATTACTATATCATGGAATTTGAAAAAAACAATTTTTCTCTTCTATAGGTTAGCTATATTTTTGAGTGACTACTACTATGTACTTATAAGAAATAAACGATACCATCTTTACCCTCAAGGAATTCAGTCTAGTAATAAACATGATGAGTGAGTGATTCATTCCATTCAACTTTTCCATTTTGATGGGAAAGCAAGCAACTTATAATCAAGAATTTTCTGCATGTATCAGAAGGCATCTGCATTTTACCACCCATAAATTAGCCTTTTCCCAAATCTTGGTGACTATTAATTCTTTCTTCTCTATATCTCTATAATGAGGAAATTTTTCTATTCATCTCACCCCTAGGAGTTCTGGACTAGCATACAAATATCTTCAATTCTTAAAACTTACAGCATTTGAGGACCAGTGTTCACTGAATTCTCAGCAGTGAATGTGCAACCCATCTGGCACCAAATTGATATCAGGAAAGATTTAAAAACTCTTTGTTGAAGCCATAATTTTATCTGATGTGAAATATATATCCACAGTGTGAATAAGAAGATTCAACAACTGTTCTTGATTCTTTTGAATTAAAAAGAGACTATTTATAAATTTAACAAAAGGAATAGATTTTTAAAATTCCTTATGCAAAATTTGAAATGCTTAATGTAAATAAGAAATGAAAAAAATGTTTTTCTCAAATATGACAATGTAGTTAGTCTTATTAAACATTAAATGAACTTTCATAATCCTATGTTTTTTTAAAGCAATAAAACACAAAAGGGAAATGGAAGGATCAAGACATCTTTATATAATTCATCAAGAAGAAACAAAAATAGTAATCATATAAAAATTCTATCAATAGCATCTAAAAAGTAAATACCCAATCTATTGAAATAAATTATTTCTGATAGTAGGCTCATGGTTGAATTATTTTTGTTTATAACTCACTATATTTTCTAAAATTTCTAAAACATATGTATGTTATTTTTATTATCATAAAATATTAACATTTCTATTATGAAAAGTTGCAAATATAATTAAAATAGAGATAAAAAAAGTCCAATCAACTCCCACATACTCAATTTCTTGAATCAACAATTTTCAAGTTTTTTCAAAAATTGCTTCAATTACTCCTTATTTTTTCTTATTTTTTTGTTAAAGTTATTTTAAAACAAATCCCAGTCATCACATTGTTTCATGTCTATGTACTTCATCACATACCTTCAAAAAGTATGAACAATTTCCCACATAAAGTCAATTTTATTTTTATGCATAACACTATTAATTCCTTTATAGCAACTAATATCAAGTGAATAATCAAATGTCCCATGTTTTTAAAAACCTCTGGTTTTTTTGATCAGGATAACTAAAAATCCATACATTGGTCACATTTCATTATGTCTCTGTGTCTCTTTTTAACTTTTACTAAGCCATTGATTTGTTTCAGAAACAAATTCTTTTTAACTGTTGCGGTGTTCCTTTCTATAATTTCCTCTCCAGCCCTCATGCTAACCATAACTATAATCATTTTCAATCTATCTTGTCTATTTATCTGTCTGTGAAGATTTTTTTCATTTCCTTGCTTTCATTTTAGGAAAAATTCCTCAGTCAGGGATTTATTTCTATTTTTGTCATTTTTCCTGACACATTCAGGGGAGAGGAGGAGTGGGATTCCAAATACGATTTAGAAAGAAAAAATATTTTCCTTTTCATTAAAAAGGGTTTGTTTGTTTGTTTGTTTTATAGAGCCAACCAGAGAACAGTAATTTGAAGTATTTGTCCTAATAGTTGTGCTCTTTATTCACATGGCGGAGAAAACCAGCACTCCAAATTGCTCAAAATTTTGTTTTTAAAAAATTTCCCTTTTGTCCTGTTTAGTTGACTAAAATGTTTTCTTTTTCCCAAGACTGACTTCCTCTGTAATGATTATAGACTATGTAATTATTTGTAATAATTTTACAAGTAAAATTTGTAATTACAAATTATTGCAAATTTTATTTAGAAATTATATGATATATATGTGTGTGTGTATATATATATATATATATATATATATATATATATATATATATATACACATATATATAAAATGAGCTTGTTATTTTTTTCCTAACTTTTTCTTTTGTGTCTTTTTTTCATATTTATTGTCCATGATTAATATAGGAATCTGTAGGAGCCTAGTTAATACATACAAATATTAATGAGTATTACCCAGATTTTGTTTTTGAAGGGATGAAACTTTTGCTAAATATTGTAAAGTAATAAATATGCCACTATCTCAATTTCATTCCAACAATAACTTTATTTAATAAGAGCACTGAGCACATTTTTTAAGTCTTATGTTTTATACATTTTAAAGAGAATTATTGTTCTGAAAAAAAGTCACATATAGACTTTTTTCTTTTTCTCCAAACCTGAGTGAATAAAAACTAGCTATGACATTTCAGCAGCACGTCAACCTAGATTCATCTTCTTTCCTTTAGAATCCAATATATTCCATGAAGAAATAGGGCACAGTAGAGCGGATTTAATAGCGCTCCATGATCATCACAATTCAGTCGCCTTCAACATTGTCTACAATACCAAGTGCTCCTCCCGTTTATATATTTATTTAGCTTTGTATGATGTGTTTCTTTTATTCAACTATGTACAATTGTTTTGGAAATATATGTAGTGCAATAAAAAAATGCAAAATACATAAACACTTGTTCCTGCTGTTTTAATCTGAGGGCTATTTTCCACAGAGAACAAAACTAAATTATATTAGACCCTCTTTTACTCCAGGATCACCATAAATTTTCCTGATCCAGGCAAAGAAGAGTTATTGATCAGTCTGCTGAGGTAGTTCATCACTTTTTACCTTCAATTAATGGAGGTTTTTGTTTTATTTTATTTTTACTTTAATGAATAATTTCAAACATAAGACACTCAGGAGTGAACTGAGAGAGGTTCAATATTGAATTAAAATTTTCCTCCTATTTGAATAAGAGCATATTTACATCCCTAATCCAGTTTTAATCATTAAGACACATCGCATTAATTTCTTTCCTTCCTTGGAATTTCCAGCCTCTCATGTTTCTCCTTCTGTAGTTCATCCAACCAAGGACAGCTTTATTTATCAGTCTCTGTAATGCCCTGGGGCCTTCATGTATGAACCTAAGGCACAGGTCTTGGGAGATTGGTGAGTTATTTAAAAGACAAGAATACTGAAAGTGTCAGAAATCAAATCATTGTGTGTTTAAACTTATTTGTTATTAGGAATTTTTTTTTAAATCACTTATTCATGTTATCTGTTTGTTTAATGCTAATTTCTTTGCCTGAATTTCCTCAGCAGCATCTGTATCAGCATTGTCAGGGTTGGATTGTAAATTCCTAAGAGACAGGTTATGTCTGATGACTTGCTGTGCACAGCAACTAATAGAGCATGTTATGAAGATAGATTCTCAGTGTGTTTTAATGGTGATAAATTTCCCTGAGTCTATTTTAATATCTTATTCTGATTATATTTTAAAAGGGAAACATCACTATCAGTATACCATAAAATTAACCTTAATGTGTTTGAAAAGAAAACCAAGATATGAAATGTATTTGAAATTTATATCTGAATTATCTGAACTATATTAATTTTGCAGGAAAATTTCTGTACACGATATAATCCAAATGCCTTTGAGTGAATAGTAATATTAAAAAAAAATACTTTGAAGATTAAGCCTCTGTTAGTATCCAGTTAATGATCCACTAGTTTCATCAAGGAAGTATGTTTTATTTACTCTTTACTCATTTAAAAACTTAAAGTTAGATTTGGCTCAAGGCTGTTGCACTTCCTATGGGCTAATACCAATAATTATGTGACTCTGAAGTGATTAGCATGCTGCTAATGTTTTCAGTTTATTTTAAGATTGCAGTTTTAAGTAGAAAGGTGTCAGAACAACTAACTTATGCAACAAGCAAAACATATTATCTTGAGCTCATGAAGATTTATTTTTAATACTTTAGTATTGAGATCTTTAAAAGTGAGAAGAGGCTCCCTGAAGCCTGATTAGAAGACCTTGAATTTGACATACAATTTTATTTTTATTCCTAACATGGATATACAGATTAGAGCTATATATTTTGATGTATCAGTCTGGGTTTATTCAGAAAATTAAAAACTCCACAGTAGGTTAAACAGAGTAGGTTTGATATAAGGAATTATTTAAGTATGATAAAAGAATAATCATTAGATATAATAAAACTCAATCTATCTAGTACCCTGGGGATGAGAGAGAGTACCCAGGGAAAGACAAACTTGGAAGGTGTTCAGAGCTTGCTGGAGGTGTGGTACCGCTCATTGCTGGTCTGGCCATGCTGGAGTTGGTCTGCAGTCCCTGGGTAGGCAGAAGGTGACCTGGGCACAGTAGGGAGCAGGGTGGTCGGAACCTTCCCAGGCCACAGACAAGATGTGCACAGGGATTACAGAGAGAGTAGCGGTTCAGTGGGAACCCTATGGAGTTAAGGAAGGTAGGCTGTGAGTGGGCTTGCATCAGAAATATGGGTGCCAGCATGTTTGAGATGACTTCCAGTGTTAGTATGTAGGGTGAAGTGGATTTGGGCAACAGTTGGATAGGAACCCTTTAGGGTGCTGGTTTCTGGAATGAGAGGACTGCTGAAAGATTATTAGACTAAGCTGCAATATTACTAAGGGACCACACATTCGGGGTCACACACTAGGGTAGAGCCACCAAATGTTCGCTTACACACATGACTGACCCACCAAGCAGTAAACAGAAACATCAGGAGAGCCCCTTCTTCTTTCATATTCAGCCAGCACCCCCTACTGAGAAAATTTAACATCATGCTCACCGTGAAGGAGATATGCTTAAAGGTGTATCATTATCACAGGACATGTATTGAAGGGTAATTTTGGATCTGAGAGGCAACATTTTTATAACTCGCATACGTGGTTGCTTGTTGAATTTTCAGATAAAAAATACACTTTTCATATGCAAAAAAGTTGTGAGATTTATGGCCTTGACTGGTACTGTTTAGGCTAGCAATTATTTCATATTTATCAAGTTTCTATTATAAATTAAATTATAACATCTTGTCCGTTTTACTCTCCAATTTTTTAAACAGCAACTGTAAGTTTACAACAAAAATTTCTCTTCATTGAATTCATTAGAAAATAGATTTTAAGACATTTGCAATTTTTTCTATTTTTTCAGGGTTTTTTCTTTATAGAGTTTAATTTTCTTACACTATAACCCCCCCAACCCCCCATTTCCAAATCTTTAGGTAATTCCATAATTTTATCTGTGGACACCAAAATCAATTTGCTTGTCCAAAATGAAAATATGAGACTGAAGAGAAGGGACTTTTTTTAATGCTGATATTTCAAGTTGAGTTTTGTGGCTTCACCTGAAAGACATTAAAGTTGGATTCAACAAGGGCACAGAATAATGTGGTCAAATTTTGTAACATATTATATAGAGAATCACAAAGAACTGCTCTGAATAGGAAACAATCCTTCATGCGTCAGATAAAATAGCTTTATTTTTTTTAAAACAAAGCATTTTCAGTTCAGTACATCTAAACCATGAAGAAGCATTTGCTTTTAAATTCCTATATTTTCTATATTAAAGCAAATCTAATTTTATCTTTTGTGTAAAATTACATGAAACACTTGTCTTTTTTATTTTTCATTGCTTAAAGCTGTGTGTCCTTTGTGTACTGTTTGTACCAAGGATTTTATTCAACATGCTGAAGCTCACCTTTGATATCTACTGTAGCCACTAGTCAAATGCTATAATTTTAGCAAATCTAGAAAAAAAAAAAAAAAAAAAGTCACTCTCACTCCAGCCCCAAAACTGTCATTTCAAACAGAGTTTCTCTTGCCCTCTGTTTTGGTAGTCACATTTCTTACTTTGTAAAATGAATCTCTAACTCCTTTACACAAGTCATTATATTCACCACAGGTAGCATAATTAGGAGATTTATCAACCATCCAAGCCAAAGAGAAGTGAAAATTTATGAGAAATGAGGCAGACTTAGGAATGAAAAGTAGCTCTGATGAAAATGTATTTGGAGGATAGGATACTACTAGATTTTAATTTCTCAAATTACATTTAAATGTGAAAGCCTTGCTTAAATCAAGAGAAAATGAAAGTAAAACAGAATCACTGGCATTACTGGGAGTAACTTGAATCACTCATTATAGTCATAGAATGGAACTTTCTTCATATTAACTGACAATCTAAGGCAGATTCCTTTAAATGGAAATGTTCTTTGAGAAGAATGATTTTTTTCAATAGAATATTTCTAGTCTAAATCCTGTAATTCTTTAGGAGAGTAAGAGCTAACAAGTAATTGCTCTTCTCTCATGGCAACTAGCTTTTATTTATCTGTTTATGAGAGCGAGAGAGAGAGAGAGAGAGAAATGTGGGGTTTTATTTGTGACATTCTACTGCTGCATGATTTGTATGGATTTGGGCTATGGAATCTTAGCAGGACCAGCATTGCCTATCCTCTATACACACAATATTTAGAAATTCCATGTCTATTGGGCACTGCAATCATATTCAACCACAATAAAAATTTAGCCATATATGGTGATTGAAAATGCTTCTTCAGTCTTTGGCTTGTGTTTCATTTGCTTACATCACTTAGGATTTTATTATTCAGAGGTGCTTCATTTATATAATATGGAATCAATTTGCTTTTACCCAAGGAAACAAAAGTACTCACAGATGAATGGGGACAACTCATGGGGAGCATCATGCCTGGAAATATATGTTTAAAATAAAAATATAAGCTGGGTTTTCTTTGCTCATTTTGTACCCCAGTTGCTAAAGGACACTTAATTTTGCATCCTATCAGCTCTTCTGGGAAAGAGCTGTCCTTCACATAAAATCTTAGTATCTAGATGGAGATTAATAAATATGTATGAGTTATAAATGAATGAATGAATACATATCCAATATGATTATTTGAGTTCTTTCTCCATAGTAGTATGAATAATTTTGTAGTGATTCATTTGCAATGTCATATAGTTCTTATAACCAATTGTTTATATTCAAATGTACAGCAGTATTGAGGTTTATTCTAATAACTGAATTGTAGTGAATTCAACATCTTGGGGTCATTTGGCCTCAGTAGCACTCTAATACTAAAATTTTTTAAACACACTTTTAAAACACTTAAGATACCTTGGAATTTCACAGGTATTAACTTCATTAATTCTTACCAAGCCATACCATGATTTAAATATTATTATTATTACATATGTGGAAAAAATGTAGAAAAGTAAAGCTTCCCACAAGAATGCAGCTACTATAATGGTGAGTCCTGTATATGAATCCAGGCAGTTTGATTTCCGAGTCTGTGCACTTAGCATTCCATGGCAATTCCTTTAGAGAAAAGGCCATGGGAGCTCTTCTGAAAATAGTTGCCTCCTTAAGTGCCACATGTCAATATTTGTGGATCTTAACTGTAATTAGGTAGGTCATCTCTTGATTTTACCTCTATACTCACTAGTCTTTTAAAACTTTGGCTTCCAGAAATTGCAGGAATGTATAACATTCTTCTGGACCTTTAGAAACTCAGCATGCTGTGTGAAGCAGAAATTAAAATCCGTCCATTTCTCCATCTGGGTGGCCTCCAGGTAGAATCTTTGTGAGTGGGTTAGAAGAAGACATTTTTAGGCAGTGTCCTGTGTTTGTAATTCAGTGAAATTTGAAACAAATGCAGAGACTCTTTTTATACTTAAACACAGGAAAGAAAGGTCCAATAACCTAAATAGAAATAGATAATAAATAGATGATAGGTAGATACAATAGATAGATAGATAGATAGATAGATAGATAGATAGATAGATAGATAGATAGACAGCTAGATAAATAGATAGGAAGGAGGACCTGAGTTTGATAGAAAGTTAGCCAAAATAATAAATATAGGAAGGAAAAGAGAGGAGAGAGAGAGAGAGAGAGAGAGAGAGAGAGGTTTGTAGCAAGCCAAGATTTTAAAACAAAAGAAGAATGTAAATTCTAAAGTGATTTTCTTTCCAGATTGTGGAATGAATTTAGTTTCGGTCTTTATTTATAAACTTTAACTCAAGGTGCCCAGATTCCTGGAGCCCTTAAATTATATAATGTCTAACCCTCAACAAGAGAAAGCATGTTGGTTCTATTTCTGGTTGTGAACCTGAGGACGTTATATCGTCAGGCAGTGTGTCTGTGTCAAATACTATAGTGAGTTGGGAACACTTTTCAAACCTCAGCAAGAGTCATCAGAACCACACTAGTTACCCTTCTTATTTTCTTTTCCCTTAAGATCCAATTTATTGAAATATAATCCCCACCTACTCCCATCTCAGTTTCTGCGAGGAAACTGCTCCCCCAAACCTTTAGTGTGGTGTTTCTGTACACAGCAGCTTTTCCGCGTGGACAGTCATACATTTAGAGGATTACTGGGCTCAAAATCGAAGGGAATTTAAAGGCCCATGAATCAATTCACTTCTCAGAGCTAGATTCTGTCCTCAGCCCCTGCTTGGCTGTCTTCCTCGCTTCTCCATCCAGGGAGGCCTTTCTATCTTTGGAAGAGTTCTGATTTGTTGGAAAGACGTCCTCTCTGCACAGCCATGTATACTCCTGCGAGTTTCACGCAGCAGTTCTATTTTGAATCCCCACTCACATAGGATAATCCTAATTTTTCTTCCATCCACTGGGTGTTTAAATATTGAAAAGGGGGTGTCACTATTATTTTTCAAACATTATTGGAGCACTTTCAATGTGCCAGGCATTGCACTGAGGACTAAGAGCTCCAAAAACCAAGAATATATAATCCTGTCCCTGAAATTTCTCATGGAGTAATGCTGAAGGAGGAAAAGTGAGGCACCGTGAAAATACAGCATAATTTTACATGAGCCTGAGCAAGTGGCACTTGGCTCTGCAGAGAAGTCAGGAAGGCTTCTGAGAAAAGAAATGTCTGTGCTGAATTGCAAGAGAAGATGTTTTATTTAGACAAACAACACAAGCAAAGTATTAAAGTCAGAGGACCTAGTGTAAGAACATGAAGTCATGAGAACATGGGGTTCCAAGTTGTCAGTTGCAGCTTTCCACATTGAGAGGAAATGAGTTTAGGGAGAGGTCAGACTATAGAGGAAGGAGCTTATTTTGACTTTTCAAATATTTGGCCTTTGTCTTGTAGGCATAAGCAGACTTTTTAAATGGTTAAAAGCCGAGTAGTGACATGATGAAATCTGCCTTCAAATTCCATTTAACTTTGATCACATAGACTTATCTTTTTCAGGTTAGACTTACCTAGTTCTGTAATCACTTTTCTAATGACAGTTTATCCCTTCACCACCTGACCACCCCTTTTTTAAATATTCTTTAGTTTATTTATATCAGTAGTGTGGAAAATCAAATCCCTACAAGGGGCAGGGAAATAGAATAAATGTGTATGATTACTGGGAATGAGACACTAGAGAATGATGAGGCTCATGGAAAACTGGACAATGCCTGCACTGCCGCAAGGCCTGCATATTGTAAGTTTTTTATTACTCTCCTGGCTGGGCAAATAACATCTCTGGGCCGGATATGACTGGGCCTGCTATCTGGTAGTGACTCTTGGTTTATAATTTTCCTAAAGCAGAGGTCTCAGAACTCGATACAATATTCCTATTGATCTAAAAATACAGACTAAAGCTAGCTGATTACCTCCTTTGCACTAGTCTGTTTCTATTAATCTACCTCACTATTTAATTAAAATTATGCTTGGTTATTATTGCTCTATGTTTTTTACATGTCTATTGCAAAACTATATCTTTCTGTACTAGGCAGAAACAGTTAATTTTCTCAGTCAAAGTCAGTCGCCCAGTGTAATGGGAAAAGCATGTACTTGTAAAATGAAGATCTTACCTCCAGTTTGATTCTACTGTTTATTAGCTTTTGATCTTGAGAAAAAGGTATTTGCTCTCTGAGACGCCTCATTTTTAACAAAGGTAGACTGATGTCTTCGTATGATTATTGTATAAATCAGACGATAACATGTTGCATAAGTAGCTTATAAGCCACGAAATGGGTCCCAAATATTATTTGTTATTTTCTTGGTGAAATCTCTATTAGATTCAGTTACCATTCCAGGTGGTCCTTTTTTTTTTTTTTTTTTTTTTTCTGCCTCTTCAATTTTTCTTCTAGCAAAGTAAACAGAACAAGTAATTTGCTTATACTGTGAAGTGAATTTTTGGCTGTGGCATTTGAAATCATTGCACTGATCATCACACATAATTTTGGGTATTCTAGATTCTCTGACTATAAAAGTAATTTATTTTCTTTTAAAGAATACATCATCTATTTGTTTATTTTCAGTTTTGTTTATAAATAAAATGTTAACAATTCCTTAATGTGAAAATGCCACAAAAGAAAATACAGGTTCATTTCTGGATTAAAATTATCTTTTAAATTCTTTTTTAATGTAAATCTATGCATGTTTAATTTAGGGTATTTGCTTTGTATTTTCTTGTTTGTTTGTTTGTTTATTTATTTATTGTCTTTCACAAGAAAAATAGGAAACAGAAAGTCCTTTTATCATAGATATATGGAATTAAATATAGTTATAGATGTTCTAATTAAAGTGACTATACTAATTTTATTATCGAATATTCAGCTATTGCATGAATCTATTTCCATTATCTTTAAGATGAATTTCTTGTTAAATCATAAAACAAATGTAATTAAAAGAATCTGGAGCAAATATAATATTTCTTGACGACAACATTATTTTATTTTGAGTTTTCTTTCCTTAAAGTTTTGTTTCATGCTTGACAACATAAACTTTTCCTTTGTTAACGAGCTTACCTAGCTCTCAGGGAAACTGACATCAAAGAATCCCTAGATTAATCATTTCGTTGTGATTGTGGTAACACCATGAAAGAGAAGCACAGAGTGTGGCGTAAATATAAATTAGGCAGACTTGACCTTGTCTGCACGTCAAAAAGCCTTCTTAAGGAAGAGATCTCTGAGGTGGAATTATTGATGGATGAATTAATCTTGCAAATGTCTTGATTTGGGAATGAGCATAATAAATATGCTCAGTGTATCTGAGGCCCAGTGTAGCTGAGTTTAGAGTTCACACAGGAAGAATGTCATGAAATGCATTTGTTCTGCTCATCCGAATTTTATTTAGCCCCACTCTGGGTCAGCTCTGTGCAAGGTCCTGAAAAGAGACAGCTTATAAACATAGTCCAATGAGGGAAATATATCAGAACATGAAGCTTTTAAAGCCAGTAATCACTTCTATTTCAGCCAGTTTGGTGAAATTGATGTCACAAATTACTCTCTTGTTTGAAGCTATTAAAGTGCTGAGTTGGCCAAAAAATAAGGAAAATTCAAAATTGAAAAATGAACGTGAGAGCCAGAATTCTGAGAGGTGAATTAGCCTTCTTTCTTGATAGCTGCATGGGATAGAGGAGATAAGATAAAGACTAGGATGCTGGCATGATGGTGAATCTGAAAACAGACTCCTGAACAAATGTTGGCAGCTATACCCTTAGTATAAGATGAACTAAACTCTGGCAAGTAGAGAGATAAAGCATGCTGTAGCTGTGACATGTGTTGAAGATCTATACTGAGAATCCATAGTACTGGTTGTCTTTCATGGGTTGTGGTTTGAATTCACAAAACCACAGTGGACCGAACAGCCTCAAGCTAATAATTTAATTGTTTGTGGTTCTGGATCAGAAGTGCCCTCGCTGGCTGAGAAAACCCGTCTCTTTAACAGAAACCGGATTAACTTCAACTCACATCTTAACTAATTTCCATAAACAAAGTTGAAAGGAAAATGCTTCACTTAGAGTCAAAAATCACTAAGCAAGGCCCTAATAGTGAGAACCAGCAGAAAAAAACACCGAGTTGAAACTGACCCACAAAGTCTTCATATATTTGAATTATTAGAAACAGAGTATAAAACAATTACGTTTAACATGTTTAAAGAAATTTCAAAAAATGAAAATGTGATCAAAGAAGTGACTACCAAAAAAAAAAAAAATCAAATTTGAGAAAAGAACAGCATAGCACTTCTAGAAATGATGGGTATAGGTAACTGAAATTAAAAACCCCATGGTCAGATTAAACCAAGTAGACACAGCTGAAGAAGGGAGGGGAGTCAGACATAGTATTACTAGTTATAAGCAGGGATATCTGTATCTCTCCATCTTTTTTACATGTCTTTCTCTCTTACCCTTAATCTATTCCGGAATGTTTTATTCCTGTTTGGATTCTGCTTTTCCTTGGGCTCAGGAGGCCGCCTTTGCATTTCCACAGGCATAAGGCCTTGTTCTTGAACCAGGGTTGGTTCTGCTACATTTCTATTCCTCTCTGACGTGCACTCCTAAGTGACATCAGCTTTCTCCGGTTACCATGAAGACTGATGTCCCCGGGTGACCATGAGCTGCTGATGTCCCCAGGTGACCAGTGAGTAACAGGTCTAAAACCGTCCTGTGGAGAGCTGCCCTTCTCTTGCTAAAGTGAGAGAAGGATTTTCACTGTATATAACCTGACAGGAATTTTCCCTCTTAGGGTCAGACTGAGTCAGTCAGCAGTCGGTCAGTTTTTTGTCCCATGGGTCCTAGATCTAAGACCCATGGGACAAAAAACTGACCGACTGCTGACTCACTGTGATGCTTCTATACACACAGTGGCCCAAATGCATTTCATATTCTAGCCTATGCTGAACTATTTTGAAAGTCTAAAAATAGGGCTTCTGTGGGAGGTTTTAGGATCCTAGAAAATTGTATTTTGAATTGTTACCTATATTTATAATGTACATGAGTTACTATTGTCCAAAGGATCTAATTTTTCTCACTCTACATTTTCTGCTAAATTGGAATCAGTTCATATATTTTCCTTGGCCAGAAAGTTTCTGAAGACAATTTGAAACCAATGCTTACATCCAAACTTAGAATTCAAACTAAGAGCACAAGTATTACAAAAACACCTGACTTTAACCAGTAGATGCCGATTTAATCTCTTGCAGATAGTATGAGGAACTTTTTAAAAATTAATTTCTAATATAATTTAATAGTGCTGTAATAAAGCCAGCTGACAGAGGGTGGAATAATTTGTAAGTTCATTCATATTCTGTGTATAGTTCAATTGACCAAGGTAATTATGGGTTGTTTGTTTTCAATGTTGATATTTGTCAATAAGATAATTTCCTATTACACCTATTTTGAGAAAGCATGTGGTTCTAATAGTGAGGATTTATATGTGAGTGACTGTGGATATGTACATTTGAATAACATAACATGTAGTAAGCATAAAAAATCCCACTGAGTGTTACCACATGCAAAGTTTGAATCAGATACTGTGAATGACTCAAAGAAACACCTCAGACTTAAAGTGCTCAGATAGCTAACAATCTAATAGTGGGAATATTTAAAATACATAAAATCATTTGTGGATTACAAAAACAATATTTTGTTTTTATTTTTGTCAGGTACTATCTTCAACTCTATTATGTCTAATTCTCCTTTCCATTCTTGCACTGTGAATCCTTCAGAAAACATTTGGACACTTCTGGATATTAAAAAGTTCTTATAGGAAGAAGCTGAATCAGAATTCCATGTTATTAGACAAGATGGTTATGCATGTTTTTATCTTCTCTCACATATGGTACTTGCTACCCTATTCCCATCCCCCAGCCTCTGAAGGAACCCTAGAAGAAATCCTTGTAGAAAATGGGGTGTTTGCAAGTGGGGCCACCTGGCAGCATTTTCAGGATAGGCAGTCTGCTCAAGCAGACTCTTGATTGTTCCATGTCTCTGCTCTCCCACACCCTTCATACATCTGCCTGTGCCAAAAGATAAAAGAAACATGAAAAAGAAAGGACTTGGTCCTTAAATATTGGGAGATCTGCTTAAAAAAAAAAAGAAAAGAATAAGCCTGTTCAAACCACTTATCACTTATGGAGAAAAAAGAGAGCCAAAGAGGGGTTACAAGTGGGGGACTAGAATGTTTTTAAAAAGAAGAAAAAAAAGGCAATTCTGATGATGGAAATTTTCCATTCATTTTGCCTAATAATTAAGTAAGCTACATCTGCCTAGAGGCATTTGACTACTGAGTTATTGTATGATATGAATATAGCAGAAGGCACTCTACTTCTAGGTAGAAGATGGAACCGGATAAGCTTTTTAATTTCTCTCTAAATTTAAAATTTTACATCAATTTTAATAGCATTTTTATTTCTCTTTATGAAAGTCAAAGACAAAATAGAAAGAAGAAAATTAAAATCTGCTAAAAATTTTCACAACTCAAAGATAGCATTGCTACAATTGTATATCATTCTACACTTTTTTGTCTGTATATTTCAAAGATGCAGAAACTCCACATACAAAACCAAATTCTTTTATGAAAAGTGGGATTTCACTGATGTAAAACCTGTTGTTGTTTTTTTTTTCACTTAAGATACAGTGTACGTTTTTCTTGACCAATAAGTGAGCTCTAATCAAACATTTTAAATACTGCGTAGTATTTCACAGGGTGAGATAATTACATTTTATTTAGCCAGTTGCTGTTTTTTGAACTTTGGTTTTATCTGCATTTTGCTGAAATTTACAAATAACAATAAGATGAACATTTTTTGAAGAAAAATAATTATGCAAATCGTTTATAGATTGCGAGGGGTTCAATTCATTTTCCCCAAATCATAAACTATAGTTTTATAATTTAGCGCTTACTGTATAAAATTAAATTCATTTTTTAAAAATGATTAAAGATGCAGATGGAGGCACTAGTAGCAGTCTCCAGACCGTTTCCGGTTCGCTGATGCTGGGAAAAGAACTGTTTCCTGTACAATGAACTGCCAATGAGTTAGACGTTGTTTAGGATCTTACTCTACTTTCTGTTTAATACCATCTATACTACTGTGAGATGTACTAACAAGAGAAGAAAATGTGGTGTCTAGCAATATAGTATTGTTTTCAGATGGCAATGTGTCTAGAATTCTAATTGAAAGCTTTTTTGAATGGATGTATTACAAAACTGTCCCCTTCACAGAATTTCTGGCCGTTCTGGAGACCTCTTAACAGGAAAGTTTATAGGTCGAACAAAGAAAAATCAATAAGATGGGGACTCAGAATTGATTTTACCTTGCTACATTTCTAGGGAAAAGCAACATCACTGGTAATATTCTTGAAAGAGGGATTTTGTATTACAATATATATGCTATTGGGCTTATTATATTTGCAACATTTTTAATTTTTTTTTCAATTTATTAGTTTCAGGTACACATAACAACATAATGATTAAGCATTTAAACTCCTCACAAAGTGATAACCCCAAGAAGTCTACTACCCATCTGACACCATACATTACTATTGCAATACCATTGACAATATTCTCTATGCTGTACTTTACATTCCGTGACTATATAGGAGGTCTGACAATTAAGTTCGCAAACGTGTTGCACTGATGTTGCCAAACTTTTTTGATATCAGAAGGATTATTCATTATGAATTTGAACCAACTAGACAAACAGTTAGCCTAGTTTACTATTTTCAAGTACTGAAAAAGCTTCATGGAAAAGTTAGACGAAAAAAAACCTGAACTTCTCGCCAATTCATGGCTCTTGCATCACAACAATGTACCAGCTCACAAGGAACTGTCTGTGAGGGAGTTTTTAGCCAGTAAAAAACCAACTGTATTGGAACGCCCTCCCTCCTCACCTGATCTGGCCCCAAATTACTTCTTTCTTTACCCCCAAATTAAAGAAATATTGAAAGGAAGATGGCACTTGATAACATTTGATGATATCTGGTACATCAAAGGTAATACCATACAGCTCTGATGGCCAGTCCAGAAAGAGTTCCAAAATTGCTTTCAAGGGTGGACTAGGTGCTAGCATCAGTGCATACTTCCCAAGGGGAATACTTCAAAAGTGACCATAGTAATATTCAGCAATGAAGTACTTTTGGATGAGTTTGTGAAATTAATTGCCAGATCTCGTGTGTGTGTGATATTAATTATAGTTGACATTCAATATTATTTTATATTAGTTTCAGGAGTACAGTGCAGTGGTTAGGCATTTACATAACCTGTGAAGTTATCCCCCAATAAGCTGGTACCCATCTGACACCCTACATAGTCTTTACAATATTATTGACTATATTCCCTATACTGTATTTCATATCTCTGTAACTATTTTGTGCCTACTAATTTGTACTTCCTAATCCCTTCACCTTTCTCACCCATTCCCCCAACCCCCTCCCATCTAGCGACCGTCAGCTTGTTCTCTATATCCATGTGTCTATTTCTGTTTTAGTTTGTTCATTTATTCTGCTCCTTAGATTCCACATATAAGTGAGATCATATGGTATTTGTCTTTCTCAGTCTTTCTCAGACTTATTTCACTTTGCATAATATTCTCGAGGTCCATCCATGTTGTTGCAAATGGTAAGATTCTGTTCTTTTATACGGCAGAGTAATATTCCATTGTATAAATATAGCACAATTCTTTATCCAGTCATCTATTGATGGGCATTTCAGTTGTTTTCATATCTTACCTATCGTGAATAATGCTGCAATAAACATAGGGGTGCATTTTTTTTTTTTTTTTAATTAGTGTTGGAGTTTTTTTGGATAAATACCCAGAAGCTGGGGCATAAGTTGGTTCTATTTTTAATTTTTTGAGGAACCTACCTACTGTTTTCCGTAGTGGCTGCTCCCATTTGCAATCCCACAACAGTGCACGAGGCTTCCCTTTTCTCTACATCCTTTCCAATACTAATTGTTAGTTGATTTGTTGATGATAGCCATTCTGACAGATGTGAGGTGATATCTCATTGTGGTTTTTACTTGCATTTCTCTGATGATTAGTGATGTTGAGCATCTTTCTATATCTCTATAGGCCACCTGTATCTCCCCTTTGGAGAAATATCTAGTCAGGTCCTCTGCCCATTTTTTAATTGGATTGTTTTTGTGTGTGTGTGTGTGTGTGTGTGTGTGTGTGTGTGTGTGTGTGTGTTAAGTTGTATGAGTTTTTTAAAACAAATAAATTTTGGATATTAATCCCTCATCAGATGTATCATTAGCAAATAATTTCTCCCATTCAGCAGGATGTCTTTTTGTTTTGTTGATGGTTTCTTTTGCTGTGAAAAATCTATTTAGTTTGGTATAGTTCCAAACTAAATAGATTTAGTTTCACATCTAAATCTTATTTCACATCTCCACCCCTCCTACCACTCTCGATGTGGCCTCTTCTTTATATCCTTAGTTATAAGACTTCTGTTCAGATTGTCTTGAGATGATTCTTGTGTTTGATTGTAATTTATTTGTAATTTGTATTTAATAATTTATTTGTAGTTTTGGTGTTATCCTGGGATGCAGTAGGCATAGTGTTTACCTAATCCTCTATCTTGGACCTGATGTCAGCATCCTTAATTTTTAACTCAGACTCAGTTATTCTAGTGGCTGGAAACAATTAACAAAAATTTTAAACATTTCATGTTTTCTTTGTAAGGATGAACTAAAGAGATGTTTGTTATGGTTTCTTTCTTAGGCTGCTAATTTTTTTTTTTTTTTTATTCAAAAATCTCTCTAAAATGCAGCATACTATTTTTTGGATCTTTCCTAGTGTTCCTAAAACAAAATGTGTCTTTTATCCATATCTTTACTTGACTTTTTCACACACCATCATCTCTTTTTTTTCTTAAAAATTTTTCTCTATCTTTTTATGTCAGTAAATACAGATTTACTTCACAGGTTGATGTATTCTCTGTGGCTGTTTTAATAATTAGCTGAAACAATAACTTTTCATAATTAGTATATAAATAATTTATTTCTTTAAAAATTCTGACAAAAATAGACCTTCAGGTACCCAATGGAAGTTGCTAATAAAGACCCATGAGTGCTCATTTTTGGTGACCTTAGGCAAGTTTTATAGCCTTCAAATGCCAAAAGTGTTAATTAATTTTACTCTTTCCAAGGGAGAAAATAATGCTTATTGCTTGAAGGTTCATTGCTTGATACAATCGATGCTGCATATGAATTAATACCAGGAAGAAATTAATACACATAAGGGAAAGGAAAGCTTGATTAGCTACACAGCAGGATATACAAAGCATAGAGATGAAATGGGAATTACCACTGCCATAGGATTTGCCCTTTCCCCTTGTGTTTAAAACTTCATCACAAAATCTTTGAACTACTTTTACCTCAGCAAATTACCGCTTTCATTACATTTGCAAAGCTCACCCATTGTTTTCTGTGCCTACTGCATATCCCTACATCCCAGTCGGGTTCTCTCCCACTGGATTACTAGCCAGGTTACTTTCTTTCAATCAAACCGTGTCCCCACTGTAGGCATGTTACTATCACATCAAACAGCCTCCATGTCAAGGCATGAAAAATTCTTAATCCAAATCTTGCTTTTCACTCATGCAAGCTGTGACACTGAAGAAACCCTGCAGTTGCAGATAAGAAAACATCTGTCTGACAGTGGCTTAAAAAATATGGGCTTACTTATTTCCACTATTCTCACCGTGTTTGATCTTCCTCAGGATTGTTGCTTCGCGGTCACAAATGACTACTACAGTTCCAGGCATCACAGCTGCACTTAACTCACTACTCCTTATATGATTGTCCCTTATATTTCTAATATCCATTTCACTTTGTTACTTTTAAAGTTGTGAACAGACGTTAACTCAAATTATTGTCATTATGCCAGACTTTACCCTTTTTTATCAGATTAAATTTATGGCTACACATACAGGCATAAAAAAATGTTGGAAAATGTTATGACTATAACTTTTTTATACACTTTCTATATTCATACATTATAAATCTAAAGACAGAAAAGATAGTGTTTAGCATATTACAGTGGTACCTACGTTTTTGAACGTCTCCATTGACAAACATTTCACTTTACGAATGCCATAAATTGTATGGATCTATGGTATCATTAGATAGTAAAGTTCATGCTAAATTTGCAGTTTTAGGGGTTGATTTTAAAGGTCTGGAATGGATTAATCCATTTTGCATTACTTTCTATGGGGAAACCGTGCCTCGGTTTTCGAACGTTTCAGAACTCGAACGGTTTTCCGGAACAGATTATATTTGAAATCCGAGGTACCACTGTATTTGATATTTATCTTTATGTAGAAAGATCCACAGCTCATTCAAAACACCAAAGTAGTAAAACAGAAAGGATTCTAAGGTAATTCTACCCTCTGTCATAGAGATAGTCCTCAGCATCTTAACTTACAAAAATGTATGTTTCTAAAAGATTTTAGATGTTATTGTCATTACAATAGCAATTTCCAGGGAGACAAGTTCTCTCACTTATTTACCATTTTATTTTTGACACCTAAAACTTACTGGTATACTGTAAGCTGTGTTAAAAGGATGAATAAACACATCATTTACCATTAATGCTTTTAAATATATTTTTCCCCAAAATTCATCTATCGACTTATTCCTCAGAGGAATATCTAACTTCTGTGAACAAAAAATATAAAAGTTCAAGGATTTCCTGACTTTGAAACATTATGTCTGTACATTTGAAATATAAAGGCAAATCTGCACACCATTCTCTGGCGGCCACAGCTCACGGACTTATCATCTTATATTGAAAATCATTTGAGTTGAAACATGGAAGGTAAGTATTCATCTTAATTTTTATTGCAAACAAAACCAGTCTGAATATATCACATGTGAAGAAAGAAAAATGATTTTTCATCTACTGCATGGCATGCTAATTTTCAGATTGAAAAGACCATGAATTTAAACATCCTCTTTGAAATCTTCTTAAAGAGTACAGGAAATTGTAGACGTAAAGTAAATATTATTTTAAAAATGTACTGACTGAGCATATTGAGACTTTATTCTCCAAACCATTTTTCTAGCATTTCCTACTTATATTCAGCTTGTCCCAAATTGACTTAATAATATTCCAGGGGAAACCATTTTCTTTCAAATAAGTGCATTGGAACCATCAAGAGACATTCTGCTGAGTCCCCAAGAAATAATACAACACTGAAGTGACTAAGAAAGAGCTGTGGAGAATTGGTGATCCACTCTGAAATATTTGCATAGAAACATATAAAGCTTTGCCTTTCTCAATAGCAATAAAATGATACCCTCCATATTATCAATTTATGGCCCCATTTACTGGCGATTGTATCTTCTTTTGGAACTGGACCACCACCATCAAAATCGAGGCCAAAAAAAAACCCAACCAGGTAAAAAGAACTTTGAATATACATGCAAGTGAAATAAATATTCAGGTTTGAGATTTCTTTTACATGGAGATTAACATGATAATCTCAAGGCTTGTATTCTGTGTGGGTATTTGTTTGAACTGTGAATTATCTGTAGTATATAGTTAAGAATTGTGATTACGGAGTATTGCAGAATAGTCCTCATTATCATAACACAATCATCATGACTGGGTACTGAAAAACACTGTTTATTCCCTTCTGTTTCCCATAGCAAAATATATGTATGCTTTAGAAGTAGAAATTGCTTGATAAATTGCTAAAATATTGTGAAGTCTTATTGTGATCTAGGAACTGCCTCTACAAAGGGCTTTATATACATTGATTTCCGTGAAACTCCTAGTCTAGGTTTTGCTTTTGTGTCCATTGTGTGGATAAGAACACTGAGGTGCAAGGTGACAAAGTAATTTGCCTAAACTTGCACAGCTAGTAATTGGAATAACAGAGATTTGAACCCAGCTCTACAAGAATGAGTAGACTCCAAATAACTCTACTAAACACTTTCAGGAAATGTGGAATTAAAGATCAAAAGAAATATCCCAGTAATTATGTTACTGCTGCCATTGATATTCTTTATAGTATAAGGCTAGAAAATTCTCACTACCGATTCATACCATTTTAGAGAAAGATTTCTCCTATTTACAAATTTAAGGAACTTACTGTGGCTAAACATCAGGTTCATTTTTATAGCCGTCTGCTTATTTTAACATTTACTGATTTATTACAGGTATGTAAGGAGAAGCTTTTTTGTTCAGAATTCTTGTCATGTATTGAAATAATAATGTAGAGTCCATGTTACTTTAGATACCACCTTAGGAAAGACTGATTACCAGAGCAACCTGGAGGTGATTGGAGTTAAATTTATTTCAGTTGATTTAAAAGCAGAATATACAGAATATCTTTAAATTCAGTTTTTCCTTCCTTATGTATATCAATCAAACAAAACACCATAACAGCCCTTTCATTTTTAAATATTTATGCTTCACTTCTAACATATCACAAAGAATAGAACAAGTTACATGCAAAGTTCAGTGTCAACAGTTTGAAAATATCCTAAAGAGCTTTGTTGTCTGCAAAGCATGGAGTCTTCCTCTGTCCTGGTTGAATCAACAAAAATTAAAATAGCAAAATTTTCAAAGCCAACTATGTACTAGATTTTGTTTGAAATTTCAGTAATTAAAAATATTTTTTGACCTAGCATCTTTACCTTTTACATTCAACAAGGCTACAATCTAAATATTATGACCAAATTCACAAAAATGCACAAAGGCACACATAATACCACTTTGAAATTATGTTTATTTATTTATTTACATAATACTGAGTTCTTCTGGTTATTCTTTTGAAAAGGATATCTCTGGCTTCTTTTCCTGATGCCTTTTCATGATTGTTGCTCCTCAAGGACCAGTGTTCAATCCCCTTTCGGACCTCTATGTGAACTTTATTCTTGAGTGTCTTTGGGCCTTACAGACATCACCTTGTGGGTATCTCATTGTTTCCCAATACCAGTTGATCCAAAATGACTTTGATTCTGCCTTACTAAATAAAATTCCTGTCAACAACTCATGTCTGACAATGTTTCCAACCTACTTTACCCTCCTTAGCTCCCTTCTTTGTCTTGTGTTTGATTTCTCCATTGGCTGCTTCCTCTGATAAAATCTGGAATGTCCTTTGTATCTGCTTTCTTCTCTGACTTATGCCATACTACTCAAAGAAAGTCAAGTTATCTTTCACTCAAAGTGTCATTCTAGTCTCCCATCTGGTCCCTCTGTCAATCCTTCTCAAATATTTTAATAGCTCCCTATTGCCTACTGTATTTGTTAGGAATTGAATGCAGTTGCTAGCACTACAATCTGAAGAATAGCATCTTACACACGACAAGGAGGTATTTCCCTCTCACTTAAGACTAGAGGCAGGTAGGCCATGAGGAATGCAGTGGCTCCATGATGTCATCAATGCCTCTGCCTCCTTTTGTCTTCCTTCTCTATCACACTTAGAACATGGTTTCCATCCTCATGGTAGCAAGATGGTGGCTGCAGCTCCAGCCATCATATTTGGTTCCCAGGAAGAAAGGAGGAAGAGAAAAGTAAATGGCAATATGAATTAGCACAGCTCTCTGAAAGAGTTTTCTTGGAAACCTCATTCAACATTTTTTTTTAACATAACACTTATTTGTCTTCAAGGGAAATGGCAAAGGGATATTTATGTGGGTAAATTGCCACTTTCAAAACATAGTTTTCTCCCAGGGAAGAGAAAAGGGGACTAGATATTGAGTGATTGGCCTTACTTAATTTATTTTAGCACAGATAATTGAAAATGTTTCCAGTAGAATGTAATTATGGGACAAGTATGGGACTTTTCCTGTTTTGTTCTCTTTATTACCCCTATTGCATTAATAAATGACAAATAGTTTTATTTCAGTAAGTACTCATTGAATAAATAAATGCATATAGAAATGAATGTAGAAATAGTATGTTCATTCATTCACTTCATGAACTTGTATTTATTCGAGATACTTAGAAAACAGATTTAAAATGACACAGTATGAAATGAGTAAATATTATCATCAATATTAGAGTAGGTTTTTACCAATAAATTTGATGTTCATGGGGGGAAAAAGACACATTCTTTGTCCTCAAGGATATCACAGAGTACTATTTGTAGTAAGCAATAGATAGTAGATAATTATAATGCAGCATATATAATGCAGAAAAAAGGAAAATATTCTTAAACATGAGGTACTACTGGTAGCTCAAAGAGAGGTCATTAATTTTCAGTTGGGGGGACAAGAACATATTTGTGAAGGACAATGTACAAAAGTCCCGTGAGGAGAAAAACTACAACTATCTTCTTTGTAGTTGTACTTCTACATCTAGTGCTATACATGGCTTATAGTGTTTAGTAGATATTTGTTTTGAAAAATAATAACAGTTAGGAAGGCAAAAAAAGGGAGACAGAATGGAGAACATGCCAGGCTATGTGAACAATATGTGCTACCACGTAGAAGGGTGAGTGTAGGATGTTCAGATAAATTCAAGGGTTCAATATGGTTGGCACACAGGATTCAAGATGGAAATATTTTGAGGCAAGACAGAAGGCCGTAAGGAAATCATGAGGCAGTTTCTATAATAAGCAAAGATGTGAGACTTTTAACCTGGGGGATAATAGACTTTTTGAAGGATCTTAAGAAAAATACTAGTAGGATTTTTGTATTTGAAAGATAATTCCTGTGGTAGAGTGGAAAATGAACTGAAGTGTGGTAGGAATGGGGTAAGGAATGGAGGCGACATTGAGGAACAGCAACCAGTAAGCCAGACAAGACAATCGGATCCTGAACTAAGGCAACAATGGCTGTAGAAATGGAGAAGGAGGAAAAAGATTGGATGTATTTACTCCCTTCTCTTCTTCACCTACATTATACCACAGTTTGTCTTCCTTCTGTGGTATTCTCTTCAGTATTCCTTCTTTCCTTCCCCTCTTTCCCCACCTGTCTAAATTCCATGCATCTTTCAAGATCTATGTAAACATTTCTGTTTTTTCCTTTCAAGATATTACCTACAATGTTGTAAATATGTGATATGTTTTGTTGATTCCAATAGATTTTCAGACATTTGAGCACAGAAATTGTGTCTTTCTTTTTATTATCCTAGATCTGTGAACAATTTCAAGCACATCGTGGGCAGAGATAAGTGTTTGCAAACGAATGAAAACAGCATGATTACATAATCTTAGTATTAGGCAGCTCTAGTCTAGGATTTAGCTACTGCTGACTGACTCGTTAGTTTGGTGACTTTGCCAAACAGTTCACTTTGCAGGTCAGCAGCGTGAGAATGTAAGGCGACCATGGCATTCTTTGTTCTCCAATTGCTTTACTTAATAAATATTTATTGAACATCCACCTATCAGTCATTATGTTCAGTTTGGGGCAAATAATCCTGAATAAAACATGGCCTCCACCTTAAAGAAATTTCAAAAGAGGAGGATAGGAAAGTTTTAATAAGTTCTTGAGTCTGCAAAAGTGAGTAGGATTATGCTATGTAACAAAAGGAGAACATTTTGGGTAGAAGAAGTAGAATGAACAAAGCATCAGAAACATCAATGATCCTAGCAGCCTGCAAGAATTACTGTGCTTTGGCCTGGCTCCCCATGTGAGATAGAAAGATGGGAGAGATTTGCAGGAGCAGTAGACGTGTACTAGATCCTGAAAGATTCATGGACAACGCTAAGGGACTTGGATTCCATGCTGGAGGCCCCAGGAGGTTTTTTTATTAGTTTGTGTTTTCCAGAAGAATTTGAGGAGCAAAGGCTTGGGATAATGATGCTTATCAGTTCAAGGTATTTTTCTCTTTTATTTTTCCCCTTCATCCCTGGTGCCAGTTCTAACTCCCTCCTAGATCATTATTTCACCTGAAGATGTGTTAATGCAGTATTCTAAACTACTGTATAACCACATTTTAATTTCCTCAGTTATACCATAATGACTTTCATAGCTGTGTGGATATGTGTGTGGGGGTACATGTGTGTGAGTGTTTTTAATCCATAATCTCTTCAAAGCTCATACACAACAGTTGAAAGCTCATGCCCTCTTTTTCTAGTTTCCTGTAATCTAGAACTATCCTCAGCCTTTGATTTGGTTTTGTTTTTCATAAAATTAAATCTTTGAAGAGCAGAGGCCAGCTGTCTCTTAGAAAGTCCACATACTTAAGTTTTCTGATTTTTTTCTTCATGGTTAGATTCAAGTTAAACATTTTTCAAGCATGTTACATAGATAATAACATAGGGCATATGCATTGAATATGCACACATGGCATTTTTCTATTTGAATCATTTTGCTTCTTACTCTTTTCTTTCAGCATAGCTTTTAAAATCTACCGTTACTACTACATATACCTCAGTTCCTTGCTTTTAACCACAGGCTGTATCACCTATCCATGTCTCCAGTGACGGGGAGTCAGGTTGTATCCAACTTGTAGTGATCAAAGACAACATCATGTAAATATATGTATTTATATCCCAAGAACATAGTTTTTAAGTAGAGTAGTAACATGCATATAAATTTTTATTTTTTATAGATATGTGCTAATTATCTCTAAAGGAAGATTATACCTCCCCAACATCAGACTTAGCCATGTGGCTTGCTTTGGCTAATGTATGTGGGTGAAATGTGTTTCATTTCTGGGCAGAAGCCCTAAAAACAGTATATGGTTTCTCCATGTGCCACAAGAAAGGACAATACCCTAGATAGAAACTGCTCCATCAGTTTAGGTCCTAAGTGGAGACAATGTGTAGCAGAACCATAGCCAGCTTAGAATGTATACTTAGTGTGAGCAAAAATTAAAGCTTTGATGATTTCATAAAACAAATGAAGTGGAATAGAGAAGTAAATAATAGAAAACATCAGGTTGCATTAATACAAAGGGTGAGTATTTTTCTGTGAAACTTTTGTTTTAATTTCAGTTGTATGTGTGTGTATGTGTTTGAACAAAGATGTGATAGAAAACGTATTTCTTACTGTGTGTCAATTTAAAAGAAACTGAAAAACAAGATGGGTTTTAGAAGTCAGGAGAAATTGTTTATAACACTGCTTTAGAAAGCAAACAAAGTGTTATTCATTCACATAACACAAGGTATGAAATAGTCTGTATTTCAGGCAAAATTGGATTTTTAATTCAATTAGTTAGGTCATTGCTTCAAAAATTAAATTCTCCCTCTGTATATTTACAAATGGATTTTTATACCCCTCAAAATGTAATAAGTGTGCATTTGGTCCCTTGGTTTCAATTGTCACATATTCTGGGGTGTCATATTCTATGGAACAAAGCCACTACACCTACATTGACTCCCTTCAATGAAAATGTTCTAGAATAGCCTGGATGGCCCTCTGCTCAGGTGACGTAGAAGAGGTGCCTGTATGGGAACTAGAAGGTTCTAGCTGACTTTTGAAGTCATTTTTATCTCTTGGGTCCTAGGATTCTGTAGGTTGGTAGGCATCTGAACTTCAGCAGCGAGCTCGGAAGGGTTTGTTCTCTCGTTGACCTCCTGCTCACTGCTACTTCACATTATTGATACTGACTCTCAATGTAGTTTCACATCTTCATGGCACGCTATTTACAGCTGCCAGGCAGAAAATGCCAATCCCTGTGCATCCATTTTCCACTTCTTAGTTATTTAGGACATCACTAAATTGTATGAAGCTCAGGGGAGAGAATTTAAAGAAAGCATTCTGCATGAGGCTGACACTGCAGAAAAACTAGGGGAATGAGAATCAGGAGAGAGTGGCCACTGATCTGGACCAAACAACTGTCAAACCAACTCCGTGTGCACAACATGCTGTGTGAGGCACCGGAGGATGTCTCCCCAAGGGACAACATTTCACGGAGCTGAGATGCAGGTCCATGTACATAACCTAAGTCATCTCTGTGACCTAGTTTCTTCTCTACCATGAACGTTTGGCTACCTGCATCTGGAAATATAAGCAAAGCTTTCTGCTCTGCCTGGATAAAAGCAAGAGACAAACCCAGATGAGAAGTATGCTGTTACTTATTTAAGTATTTTCGTGGCAAGTCTAATATCATTGCAGCTGCTCTCATGCAGAGAAAGGTGTAGTTCCAGGCAGCAAACATATAGTGAGGGACCCGTTATGTGCCAGAGCTCATGTATCAGCCCAGTGGATGCAAAGATGAAGGGACAAAGCATCTACCTCTATGGATGAGCTTATATTCCAGTTGGGGAGTTGGGTCCAGAAATAGATAATTTCAGTATCATATGGCATGAGCTAAGATTTAGGTATACAAAAACTTCTGTTACAGGGTATATGAGTAGAATTTGAACATTCTCCAATAGAGCAAAGCTTACCATTCTCTAACTCCATCTGAAATCAATGTTCCTTTTTCTCTGTTTGAAGGCAAAAAAAAAAAAATGTTATTAAATAAAATACTTAAGAAATGTAAGCAATTAGAGTTACTTACATACTTCGCTCATTTAGATAAGCTATCATGAACACACATGGTTCTAGTAGATCTTAGACACTGTAAAATGTAGTGTTTTATTGATTGATTGATATATTTTATTATATTTACAACTGAAATTCTTCTTCTTAAATACAGCACTTAAGGGGTAAAATGAATTACTTATATATAGCTCTACACAACTAAAAGAAATAAAAGCAAATTTAAAAATTCAGTGCCTATTTAGACTCAGAAGAATAGAATGTGCAAAAATTGTGTAATGAAGGCCCCAAAGCAAAAATATTTCTACTAATGAAAATGCAAACTCCAAGAGGGCAAGGATTGTTGCTGTCTTGTTCCCTGCTGAATTGTAGCACATAGAACCGTGCTAGGCACATATTGCTGCACAATAAATTGCCAAGCGTATAAACAGCCTATAATTACTTACAAGTAATATATTACCATTGTTTTAAATAAATTGATACACACAGTTTTACTTCACCCCTGGACACTTACAAATGTATTGCCTAGAATGATGATGTGTGGTAAAATTACACGTCCCTAATTTAGATGTTCATCAGGTGTAGTGTTTAACTTGGTTTTAACCACAATTTATGTCATATTATTATAGGTAACCTATTCACATTCTTAGTCCCATTACTCTTTCTTTTCCTCTGCCCCACTGAGACCACCTAAAGTGTATCATATTTAACGTCCTTTAAATAAAAAAGCCAAATGCGGTAGGGAGGAAGAACTCAGGAAATGTTCATACAGGCCCTCCTGGGAAAAGTTGAGAATGACATTTAGCCAAACAGATATTTTCAGGAAACTACAACAAAAAAACAGCTACAGAGCCTTGAATTTAAGCTGAAATCTAAGGAAAACCTAAGGTGGAATAAGTGACAGAAAGAAATATATAACACATGCCATATGTTCTGAGAAAGAAGAAATACTACAACTAGCAAAAAATGGGAAGCAAATGGAGAGAGGTTAAGTCAAGTGATACAGATAATTCCCAAACTTTTAATAATTGAAATCAAACAACATCAGTTAAAACTGATAAATATAGCAGTAGATGTTTAAAGAATACAAAGGCAAAGAATGATAATAGTATTGAATAAAATTAGACGATGAGGGAATGTCATAAAAGTTAATTTCACTTATGTTTGTGCTATAGAATAACTAAGAACTATTTAGTTGAAACGGTACTAAGGGAATGCTATAAAGATATAGTTGTAACCACTAAAAAACAGACTATACATACACACATATGCATAAAACAGTGTAAACAGACAACACATTGAAATTCTTAAAATTACCAAAAAAAGTGAAAATTACATAACATGACAGGGATAAGGTCAAGGAAATGTGGTTTTAATTAATGTAATTAGGCTCAATCACTTATTAAAAGAAAAAGTTTCATATTATATCACAAAGAAAAAAACAACTCTGTTGTACACAAGTATCACATTAAACAACATTATTTCAAAGCATTAAAATGAAAGTTTGGACAATTGAATACCAAGTAAATGAATTAAAATAAAGCAGAGGTATTTCTCTATTAGACAAAGTAGAATTTAGGTTAAAAATTATTACATTAGACAAAGGAACACAAATTATTATGACAAAGATAAAATCATAGTACAGATACAATATTTGTAAATATCTTTGAACCAAATAATATACCAAAATTTTATAAATAAGAAATTAAAGGAAATATAAAAAGACATTTACAGAAACATTAATACTAGGAAGTTTTATCCATTCTATAATTTTATCTTTCGTGTTCCAAGGCAGATCAAATGAACAAAAATTATAAGGCTATAGAAGACATATAGCCAAATCAATATGGTAAATCTGAGGGATATATATATATATATATATATATATAACATTATACCTTAATATTAGAGAATATACCTGCTTTACACCTGTCCAAGGAAAAATACACAAAAATGGACCAAATAAAAAGCCCATGAAGAAAATTAATAAATTCCAAATAAATAAAAATATATAATAAATACTCTTGGATTCCAATTCAATAAAAATAGAAATTAAAATTTTAAGTCAGAGGAAAAAAATCCTCCTAGCTAGAGAGAGAGATCTTAAAAATGTATCTTAAGAAACTGTTGATGCATGGGTAGTTTAAATAAATATTATAATATTTGTAGCAAAGAATGACAAAGGAAATAGAATATATCAGAATCTCGAGGACACATAACACAGTACATATGGGAGTTCATAATAGTTCATAATATTAAATTGAGCTATTATTATGTATTAAATATATATATATATATATATAAATTAGGCATATAGTATTAAAAACTAAAATAACAAGAAAATAAACTGAAGAAATAAATTAAGAAAGAAAAAATAAAATTAATAAGTTAGGATTAGAAAAACAGTAGAACAAATTTTTAACATCTGATTGTTTGAAAGTCAGTAAAATAATTGAACCACTATGTACTAGGTAACCTGATCAAGGAAAAAAACATAAGAGAAAGAGAAATCACAGCTCTACAATATAAGAAATAAAAAATGGGAAAACAGAAAATGAGAAAACAATTTAAAACTCGTAAAAGACTACACAACTCTGAAAAATATCTTGAATAAAATAAACTTTTTGAAAAAAATTTTGATTAATTAATGCAGTCTACAATTTATTAAAACAGATTAAAAAGTGTAATTTCCATAAGAGTACAGGGAACATTGCAAATGAACTAAACCCCTCCCTTTCAATCCCTGGGTTCTTATGCTCCCATAGGACACTTCTACCAAATGTTTAAGAGCAGGTTCCAATGTTATTTAAGCTCTACCATAGCATAAAAAAGTATGGAAGTCTTTCATTTTTTTCATAAAGCAATACAACATTGATATAAAAAATCTCAAATAAACTTTAGATCAATTGATTAAAAATTAGAAACAAATGTAAACAAATAGAATTCAACATATCAAATAATTATGCAACATGATGGTGTGAATTTTTAGAATACAAGTATACTTCGCTATTGGAATATTGATTAGCATAGCTTTCATCATCTTTAATACAGCAAAGTAGGAATTATCTATAATTTGCTTCATGGTATCTAAAAATGCATTGGACAAACCTTCCAATTTTCCTTTAGTATCCATCTAAAGGAACAAAATACACTTAAAAAATAAATACCAATAAACATTTCTTTTAAATTAGCATGCAAATTTATATGCATATATTAGCACAATTTATAGAGTTACGTGCACATACACCTACTGTATTATATAGATATACATACCTAATGTATTCATATTACATTTTATGAAGGAATAAATACCTATATTAAATTACTGATACTACATGCAAATAGTAATAGTTTTACCTTCTCTTTCAAATTTTTCAGAACTTTATTTTTTCTCTAACACACTGGCTAAGGCCAAAGTACAATTTCCAACTACTGGCAAAACTTCCTGTGTCTCCCTATTTTATATATATATATATATATATATATATATATATATATATATATATATATAATTATAATTATATATAATTATATATATATATATATAATTACATTTAGCCTTACTGTTTAAGGCTAAATGTAATACTATTTAGCCTTAAAAAGGAAGGAAATTCTGACACATGCTAAAACATGGATGAACCTTGAGGACATTATGCTAAGTGCAATAAACCAGTCACAAAAGGACAAATACTATATGATTCCACTTATATGATGTATCTAGAGTAGTCAAAGTCATAGTCTGGAAGTAGAATGATAGTTACCAGAGCTTGAGGGAGGGAGGAAGGGAGAGTTATTGTTTAATGTGTACAGAGTTTCCATTTTGCAAGAAGAAAAGAGTCCTGGAGACTTATGGTGGTGATGATTGCACAACAATGTAAATGTACTTAATGCTACTGAGCTGTACATTTAAACATGATTAAGAAGGTAAATTTTTGTATTATGTGTATTTTAACATAGTTAAAAATGATACTTTTAAAAAAGTAGCATTGCTCTCTTCCACGGTGCTGCCTACGCAGAAGGCAGCCATATCCTGCCTGGCATTGGCTGCCCTCAGGCTCCTTGTGAAGCCCAAGATCTTCAAAAATAGGACTGAGAAATCATGCAGCACCAGTCAGACCAATATGTCAAAATTGAGTGTAACTGGCGGAAACCCAGAAGCATTGACAACAGGGTGCACACAAGAGTCAAGGGTCAGATTTCGATGCCCCAATATTGGTTATGGGAGTAACAAGAAAACAAGCATGTGCTGCTTAGTGGCTTTCAGAAGTTCCTGGTCCACGACATCAAGGAGCTTGTGCGGCTGATGGGCAACAAATCTTACTGTGCTGAGACTGCTCCTCACAACACTTCCTCAAAGAACCGCAAAGCCATTGTGGACAGAGCAACCCAGCTGGCCATCAGAGTCACCAATCCAATGCAGGGAATAGACAGCTTGTGTGCACATTGTATGTGTGTTAGTAAAATCATATAATTCTAAAAAATAAAAATAATAAAGCAGTACTGGAATAACTTGATAACTATCTGGAAAAAGATAAATTTGGATCCATACTTCTTATCATGCACTTGAATAAAATTCAAATGTATGAAAATTTAAATGTAAGAAATACTATAAGAGTACCAGAATTAAATATGGGGGCATTCTCTATTGTCTTGGCATGAAGAAAGTCTTTCTAGATAAAACCAAAATGAAGATGTCATAGATGTAACATAGAGAGTTTTAAAAACACACACACTGATCCGCATAATTTTTAAATAGCCTAAGAATAGTTTAAAATCAAATAACAATCTAAGGGGGAGATATTTTCAGCTCATTTCACAAACTAATCTTAAATATACTAAAAGCTTTTTTTTACCCTTTCCTCTGATTGCCACCTTTGACCTCCTTTTGCCTCAGGTTGCATTGCCCTAACCGCCCCCCAGCACCCCAACATTAAATAGTTCAAGGAAGCCTTCAGTTTCCTAAAATTTTCTTTCTATGTTATCTAATTGGCAGTAATAGTTACTGAATTACACAATGTCCTCTTTTTCCAAGTTTCCAGAGTTTTTTTTTTGAAAGAGCCTAAGCCAATTCATTACTTGACAGTAATCTGCAGTTATATAAATTGATGACTATTCAATTTCAGTCAACATTGGGGTTTCTGCTATCCTAGGGTTGTGTAAAAGTCACTAAGGTATGAAGGAAACTCCTCTAGCGAGGCTCAGTTGCCCAGAAGAGTCAGTGCAGTGCATCTGCTCTCTCTGGACACCCTAGATGCGCCCCAACCTTGGTTACCTTAAAAACCCCAAACCAATGTCTCGGTTCCCTGGTGTAGTGTACTGCCTTGTCCTGTGGGCCAAATTACCTTTATAGGAGCTGATCCTAATAGGGGACTGACAGACAGACCTGTACCATTCAGGGTGGATGGATCTCACCTTTCCTCCAATCTGCTTCTCCAAGGCACTCTGCTGGCCCTCATCCTCCTTTGTGACTTCCTATCATAGTCAATGCAATGGCTCAAGCTCTAGGAAAATAATACCGGGAAAGGAAGCTTGGCAAAAACTTGAAAAGTTTGTGCATATCGAAAATTTGTGCAGCATGAAAATTTGAAGCAATTTCTGCTTTGCTAACAGCAAAATTCTCTAAGGCAATGAATTATATAATGTTTTGGAATATGGGAATAGGGGAAATATGTAACACATAAAATTGATATTCTAATATATTATCCTGCTACATTAATATTCTAATATGTTATCCTGCTACAGATGTTTGTCTGAATCTTAGAGAAATTAGTTAAAATCATGCTGAAGTGAATTTCTGAGCATCTATTTCTTTCCAGACTCTAATTTTTGTTCTTTCAAATGTTATAATGATTTATAATTTCTTATTAAAAGTTTATTTTTCTTATGCTCCTGTAATTATTTAAGCCTCTTCCTGACAATCCTTTGGTTTCAAGCAAGAAATTTGAGATAATGCTTTAAGATGGAGCTGTGCAAAATGCATTATTGAGGTCATATTGGCCAAATTCAAACTCAGCATTTTATTGTATTTTTAGGCATAGATAATTGAATATAAAAATAAAATATGCCATTTGTCCTGCTGTTTCAAAAGTTAGAGGTAGGTCGTTGTACTGATTTTAGTAGAACTTAGCTATTTGTTTGAATACGTTCCATATTCAAGGAGAGGTCATTGTGAAAGCTTGTAAATGCAAATTAAAGTGATACAGCATTTTCTAGTTCCTTAACATATCATTTTTCTTCATGTAGGTTTATTATCCCAAACATTGTATTAGTGAATTTTTTTTATTGTACTTTAACAGAACTTAGTAATAAATATTTTATGATACCGTCAATGAAAAATTTCTGATTTGTAAAAAACAATTTCATTTGTTTATATTTACGGAATACATCTCTAAAATCTAGAAAAGATTTACTTTTGTACAGAAATCTGCATTTTTATAACTTCTTACTTGACTTAGACTCCATTTTGGAGAGTTTGGAAAACCGTGAAATCAGATAGTAACTGCAACGTAACTTAGAGACTTGAATAAGCAAAATTAAGTTAATGAAAGTGTAGGTCTAATCCACAAATCATGAAAGCAAAATTTCTACATTGGGACTCAAATTATCCAATTTAGCTGCCAACAGAAGTCAATTAAGGTGACTGCCAAATCCATACTTTTTGTATTCGTATGCCAACCGTTCTTTAGTGAACTAATAAACAGGGCAATGTCATATCATATCTATATGTAATGTCATAAAAGTGATCCTTTTAAAACTCAAGTCAGATCATGTCATTCCTCTGCCTGCTTCCATTGGACAGCTTTTCATCTCAGAGCACAGGTTCAAGTCCTTACATTAATCTTTAAGCATCACCATCACCTTCACTCCATGTTTTCTCTGACCTCATCACTTGCTTGCTCTGAATTACCAGCTGGGCTTCAAACATGCCAAGTATACTCATTTTGAAAATACATCGTGTTTTACAAATATTTGTTATTTATCATCCGTCTGTAGGCTGATTGGGCAGCCCTTCTGCAGGTGTCGATGGGCTCCCTCCCAAGGCTGCATTTGACTGGCAATGAGTGGAGAATGGGCTCAGCTGAGACAACTGGGATGGCGGGACCACTTTTTTCATGGTATTTTATCTAGGGCTATGGCTATGGCAGTCCCAGAGCAGTGCTCCAAAAGGAGAAAGGCAGAAGCCATAGGCCTCTCGAGACCAAGAGTCCAGAAATTGCACACAACTTTACTAGCGTTCTATTCGTCAAAGCAAGTCTGAAGCTGAGCTCAGATTCAGAGTGGAAAGAAGAACTGCAAAGAAGTTGTGGCCAAATTTAATCTACCACTTGTGCAACACCATGGCATTGCCAGAAATCTGGCTCACTTCATTCAAATGTCCTACTTTCTAATCAAAAGTATCCACCTTTCTGCATTGGTGTCCATCTCTTGAAGACTTCCATTTCCTGACCTCTTCATTTTCTCAAACACTTCCTAACTTTTCTTCTCTCTCAATGCAAGTGGTTGAGCTGAGCAATCCTTTCACCTGTCCTCATTATTCCTACTTACGTATTTGGGTGGAGGGTAGGAGTGGGAAGAGCTGAAACCACATGGTAAGAAAGAATAATATTATCAAAATGGATTGGCACATTGGCCCCACATAGTCTAAATCCTCAGCTCTCAGCCCCACCTGTGAATGCTTTCACCTGTTTCTGGTCCGTCCCTCTTTCATCCCCCTGTAGGGCTAGGTCAAACCTCTGCATTCTATAAGCTCCTCATTCGAACCCCATTAAACCCTGTCCCACACTCTCAGCAGAGAATGCTCTCTCTTACTCCCTTAAGGAGACAAAAGTCTTCAGACATGATCTCTCTCAATTTCATATTCCCATCCTACAGAAGCACCTGCCTCGCCTTTTTTTCTTCAGTCTTAAAAGATGAAGTTTTCTTTCATCCAATTCAAATATAACCATATTTGTCTTGTTCCTAATCTAAGGGGGAAAACATTCAGTTCTTGTCATTAAGTATGATGTGAGCTGTGAGTTTTTCATAGATATACTTAAAAGAATGAGGACAT
Organism: Rhinolophus sinicus; assembly: GCF_036562045.2. Classification (NCBI taxonomy): domain Eukaryota; kingdom Metazoa; phylum Chordata; class Mammalia; order Chiroptera; family Rhinolophidae; genus Rhinolophus; species Rhinolophus sinicus. Next base: position 114,151,904 of record NC_133755.1, read on the forward strand.
TTCCTTCTACTGCTAGTTTGTTGAGTATTTTTAGTATGAAAACATAGTTTTTTTCCCCTAAATCTATTGAGATGATCATTTGCCTTTATCTTTTATTCTATTAATATGCCAAATTGCACCGACTTATTTTCATATATTAAACAAACTTGATATTCCTCTGATAAATCCAACCAGATCATAACATATAATCTGAGTCTCCATTTATATTTTTTACTCTTTTTCTTTCTGTTTCTCAGACTGCATAATCTCAGTTGACCTATCTTCAGTGCACTGTGTTTCTTTTTAAAATTCAAATCTGTTGTTGATCCCCGCTAATGATTTTTCATTTCTGTTATTGTACTTACCTCCTAATTTTCCATTTTCCATTTAAGTCTGTTACCCATTTCTTTATATGCCTCATACCTTTATGTGCTAACTAGACATTCAAACAATAATGTAGCAACACTAAAACTAGGAATCCTTCTCCCCCAGACCAGAATTTGTTATTGTTGCTGTTTATTATTTTTATTGTTGTCATTGCAGTTTGTTTGTGTAGTGATATTCTCACCACTTCTACTCAACATTACACTGGGAGTTCTAGCTAGAGCCATTAGTCAAGGAAGAAAATAAGCATCCACATTGGAAAGAAGAGGTAAAATTTTTCTCTATCTACAAATGACATGTAGAAAATTCTAAGGAATCCATCAACGAACTATTAGAACTAATAAATAATTCAGCAAGGTTGCAGGTCCAAGATCAATATAAAAAAGTCAATTTTATTTCTACACACTAGCAATGAATGATTAGAAAATGTAATTAAAAACAACTCCATTTACAAATCATCAAAAGAATAATCTACCTAGGAATAAATATGACACAGAAGTACAAGATTTGCACATTATAAACTACAAAACATTACTGAAAGAAACTACAGAATATCTAAGTAAATTGAAAGACATTCCATGCCCATGAATTGGAAGACTTAATGTTCGTATCGAAATACTCATCAAATTAGTCTAGTACCAACCTGGTGCTATACATATTTGTTGTGACATAATTGACTGTATTCTCTATGCTGTACCCTACATCCCTGTGACCATTTTGTAACTACCAATTAATCTGGGGAAAGCACCTCATAAATTATATAAATGAATAACCACTATGCTGTACACCTGAAACTAATATAAAATAATATTAAATGCAATCTGTAACTGAAAAAAATAATTTAAAAAAGAAATACTCTTCAAATTGATTTACAGTTTCAATGCAAAACCCTATCAAAATTCCAGTCTCCCCCACCCTGCCCCCCGGAAATTGACAAGCTGATTCTAAAATTCATATGGAAATGCAGGGACCCAGAATAGCTCAAACAATCTTGATAAAGAAAAGTCAGAGGTTTCACATTTTCTGATTTTAAAACTGGCTATAAGTCTACAGAAATCAAGAGAGTGTATACTGGCATAAAGCTAGGCATATAATTCTATGGAATAGTATAGAGAATTCAGAAATAAACCCTACACTTACAGTCAATTGATTTTCAACAAAAATGCCACGACAACACAACTGGAGAAATAAGACTTTTTTCAAAAACTGATGCTGGGATATCAAATCTATATCCACATCAAAAAATAATAAAGTTAGACCTTTATCTCATATCATGTACCAAAAAATAGCTCATAGCGAGTCAGAGACCCAAATGTAAATGCTAAAACCAGAGAATTCTTAGAATACATGGAGTGTATCTTTGCAACTTTAGATTAGCTAGTGGTTTTTATGACATGACACCAAAAATATAAGCAACAACAAAAAATACACAATTGGCCTTTCCTAAGAATGAAAACAAAGTAAAGATATATATTTTTATTTAATATTTTATTGAAGTTCTAGCCAGTGTAATAAGATTAAAAAAAATGAAATCATGCAAAGACTGAACAGAAAAAAACATTTGTATTTTTACATTTGATCTTAGCCAAAGAGCCTAGAAACAATAAATTGTTTCTATCTTTAGATGACACATTCATCTATGTAAATAAACATAGCTTTTGTAGATTGCAAGGAATCTATAAAAAAACACACAGGATAAATAAATGCATTCACCAAAATTATAACACATGTGTAAATGCCTGACATTAAGCTTTTTCATTACCATGACATTAATTTCAAAGACATCCTTCTCAAATAAACACTGCTAGCCATACAACACAGCTACTAGAGTAAAAATAAAAAAAATAAAAAATAAGATACCAGGCTGTCCCACCCATGAATTTCTCTTTTTAGAAAGCCTGAGCAACCTATATAACTGACCTCTTGAGTGACCTTGCTTTACCCTTCTCATGCCTTAATTCTCACTTCTGTGCTTTGAATTTGAAAATGAATTGTGAACCTATAAAACCCTAGGCACTCTACCCTCAAGCCTAATAGAGGCAGGGTCCCAGGTACATGCTCCCTATTTCTTTACCTACAACCTTGCTGTGTGGTCCTCAGGTGTACTTTATACCCTTCAGAACCTGTGATTAATAAATCTTGTTCTTCAAAGTTACCTGATAGTTTTTTGCTGAGGTGAATATTGAAATCATAATGGGAACCACAAATACTAGTCCAGCCACATTACCTCCTGTCTAGGAAATGTCTGTGGGAGCTCACCACAAGTTGGATGGACCTAGGCTAGTGGCTTAGACACTTCTAGCCCCTGGCATTACTATCAATAGGCTGAGACCTGACACAACAGACATGCAGAACATAAGATAGATTTTAAAAATCAATGACTTTTGTATATACTAAATATGAACACATGGACGCTAAAATTAAAGACACAATACTATTTAAAGTCACTCAAAGCTAAATGAAATAATTAGAAATAATCCTAACAAAATATGTACAGTTCTTGTATACTGAAAATTATAATACACTGATGAAAGAAACTAAATAAGATATGAATAAATAGAAAGACATACTATGTTCATTGATTGGAAGACTTAACATAGTAAAGATGTCAACTCTCAAACTGATAAAAAGGCTTAACATAATTCCTATAACAATCTCATCATGTTGTTTTGTGGATATAGATTAGATTATTCTAAAACATATAAAAAACAAAGAAGTTAAAATAGCTAAAACAATTTTGAAAAAGAAGAATAAACTGGGAGGAATAATCTAACCAATTTCAAGACTTGCTATAATATTTACAATAAACAAGATTCTGGTGGTATTGGCAGAGGGATAGACCATAGATCAATTAAGCAGGATAGAAATCCAAGAAATATCTCCATACAAATATGGCCTACTGTTTTTTGACAAAGGCACAAATGCAATCATTGAAGGATGGATAGACTTTTCAATAATGGTGCTGGAGAAATTGGTTTGTGCTAGGAAAAAAAAAAAAAAAAGAACTTTGACTTGTAGCTTACACTTTATTAAAAAAATTCACTTAAATTTAGTAACAGACTTAAAGGTAAAATATGAAACTATAAAGCTTTGAAAAAGAAACAAAGGCAAAAATCTTCAGACTCTTTAGCTAGGCAGAGTCCTTGACACTAAAAGCATAATCAATGTAAAGAAAATGTGATAAATTGGACTTCATCAAAATATTTTTGCTCAGTGAAAGATTTTGTTAAGAGGATTAAAGAGAGAAGCTACCAACTAGGAAACTATATTTACAAATTATTTATCCAACAAAGGTCTAGTAGCTAGACTACATATAAAACTATTAAAACTGAAGAGTAAAAAGCAAAAAACATTAAAATTAAAAAACACACACAATCCAATTAGAAAACAGGCAAAAGCATAAAAAGAAGTTTCACTGAAGAGTATGTACAGATGGCAAATAAGTACATATAAAGGTACTTAACAACCTTAACCATTAGGGAAATAAAAATTAAAGTTGTAGTGGGATATCACTACATACTTATCAAAATGACTATAGTGAAAAATAGTGACAACACTAACTGCTGGTGAGAATGTAATGAAACTGGGAGTATGTGTAAAAAGGGACAGCTAATCTGGAAATCAATTTGTCAGTTTCTCAAAAAAGTAAACATGCATTAAGGAAATGCTCTGCCCAGGGCCACCTGGTATGAGGCACAAAGTAATCTGCAGATGGCCACTGCCCATACTGTGCTTGAAGGTGTCTCAAGAGGCCAAGTCATGAAGCAAGGCTGGCTGCTATTAGTGCCGGGTAGGCGCTGCTTAGCCATTGATTTAGGACATGCCAAAGCCAGATGCTGCTTGTTCGGGTTTTGTGAACTTTTGAGAGATTTTAGGAAAGGCTGCAGCATGAGCCAAGGCCGGCTGTTTGTATGGAAAAGCCACCGGAAGCCACTCGGATGTGCCTGAAAGTTGGGTTGGGCAGGGACTCAGGGAATCATCAGGGCAGAGTGAATGAAGGTTCTAGCCAGGTTGATGGAGACTCAGATCTGTCTTCTGCATGCGTCAGCATGCCAGGAAGGGGGAGGAGTCAACAAAGAAATAATGGTTTCCACCATCTTCTCCATCCCTCCAGCCGTTACCCTGAAGCTGGACAACTCAGTTCCTCCCTGTATGTTCCTGGTGCCTTTCAAGCTGCTGCCTCAGAGCTGGAGCTCAGAGCAAGTGAGTCTGTCAGCAAGTAAGTCCATGTGAATGTCCTTTAATTGTATCACCTGGGATTGCAGCTGCCCTCATCTCATTCAGCCACAATCTCTGCTGGTTTTCACAGCCAGAAGTTATCGGGATTTCTCTCACCCTTGGGCTGGGGAGCCTGGTGTGCAGCAGGGACCTCTTATTCCTTTTGGGGGGACATACACAGCCAAGATACCATTCCTGATTTTTAATGGTGACATGCAGAATGTGACACCAGCCCATTCTGTATCTCTGCCCGTCCTACCAGTCTGGAGGTGGCTTCTTCCATATGTCCTTTCCTTTATACAACATTCTTGAAATGAAAAATTATAGAATGGAGAGCAGATTATTGGTTTCTAGTGTTTAAGTAAGTAGGGTGAGGGGAAAGAAATTTGTCTGGCTACAAAAAAAAAAAGATACAATAACTAATCCATATGGTGATAGAATACTGATTGTATTGAAGTCAATACTCTGGTTGTGATACTGTATTATTGTTTTGCAAGTTGTAACCATTGTAGAAACTGGGTTAGTGGGATCTTTTTGTACTATTTCTTACAACAGTACAAGAATCTACAATTATCTCAAAATTAAAATTTTAATTTAAAAATTAGCTTAAGTGCTAAAAAATAAGTAATGAAATAATAGCAGAAACACTTGGTAACACAAAACAAGTGGTATTTGCTTGCAGGAAAGGAATCAAGAAAGGATACCTCTGCTGTATACGATTTTTTGTAAGATAGTCTGTACTCTATAACATTGAAAATACAGTAATTATTGGGTAAATAATTTTTTCAAGGAACTGAGTCCTACTCTATGGTTTTATGGTTATATTTAAACAAAATAGTAGAAAAAGAAAAATATTTTGAATAGCCTAAAAGGTCAACGTTGATTTAGGGCAATCTCAACACATTCTAAATTTATAAGAAAAAATATTTTACAACAAAAATTGGTGTTTATTGCAATGACTGAATTCCATTAGAATATGATCAACAAATATGACATAAAATAAGACATGATAAAGTTTGATTAATGCATGTATTATTTTATATAAAAATTGCTTTGAAAACTGGGTTGAATCATCACATTTTGAGTCAATAGTGTCCATTTGAACCATCTCAAATAAATGGACACTGTTATAATAAAATCAACAAGACTTTGGGTGGTTTAATTGGCTTGGATAGCACATGAGAAATGTATTTTAGTAAATGTAATTGTCAACTCTTTTATCCAAACTAGAAAATTGCTTTTAAGTGAAACAATCATTATACATGCTGACCATGGAATTGATTGGGGTTGTTACTATAGAAAAAGCAATTGAAACAATTAACCAAAGCTACCAACCACAGTAATTAATTGTCAGAACTGAGGCTCTATTGCTGGGGAAAAGGTCAGAATGTGACAGGAGAAGCATAGGAGTGCAGGTAAAATCAGAGTTGGGTAAGGATTGACGTCGAATTGTAATAAGTCTTGTGATTAAACCTTTCAAGAATGCCCCAATAGAATACAAGTCTGAAGATGGATCCCAAACTGGGAGATATATTCTCAGTGGGAAAAGACTCACAAAAACCTCAAGTGAGTTTCAAGAACCAAGGTGTCTGCCAGGCCCTTCATGAAAGCACCATGCCTCCAAGAGAAGTTTAGCAGAAAGTGGAAGTAATAGTCTGAAGTGGCAACAGTTAACAAGAGTATCACTAACCCTACTTCCTGGCCTTGAGAGACATCCCATACAATAGAATAAAACAGCTTGTGTTTGAGAATACCGTAAGTAAAAATTGTCTCCTTAAGGGAAAGTAATTGAAAGCAAAGACTTTTCCATTTTGCTGAATACGTAACTTGAGTTTCATAGAGCATTATAGAAGTATGGAATTAGAAGGCAAATGTTGCAGTACAGGTATCCCCTGCTTTTCAAAAATTTGTTCTATGCCACTTCACTTTTGCAAAAGACCTACATTAGTACCTGTTTTCTCTAACTGAAGGAAATCTGAAGAGGAGTTTCACTTTTATGAAAAAAAGCAAAAATAGCGTCCAGCATTTGTTTTGCTCTGAGCTGTGCACACCCTGAGCAGAGTGGCCCCACCAGTCTCCGTCCCCAGAAACACTCCACATCTCAACATCAAGTCGCCATAACTTCGAACTGTGTGAGCACCCGTGCTTTATCTTGATTTATTTTGTGCATCCATACCATTTTGTCTTATGAAAAGTTTCACAGGACTGCTCTACTCTCGGCGAGTGGGGGCAGTCTGTATTTTTAAAAAGTCTGGGTGATGATGAGACCAAGGAAGTATGAACTTCTGGTGATGCCTGAGGTCAACAGTGATATCAGGCATGGTGGAGGATGAATGGTAAATGGACTTTATACTGCTGTTTATTAGCTACCCCAAGGCTGTGGCATCTGATGAAACAGTGGCTTCCTGGGGACTGTTCATGGAATGGATGTTTACAGTTGACAGAAGTCTGTCAAAGACATGACATTGTACAGATAGGAAATAGAAGTGCTTCTGTGTAAGATCATTCATTCAGCTTCATGCAAAATATTGCTCTAGGCACTGAGGATTCAGTAGTGAGCAAAACAGTAGTGAGCAAATCCCTACCTTCAAAAAACTCTCATTCTAGTAGAAAGGACAAAAACGGCGTAGATTGGTATCAAGAACTTCCTGGTGTTTCTAGGTAAGGTTTGTGTGTATGTTGGTATCATGTATATATGTGTACATGCATAGTGGTGAGAAGATATTGATAGGGAAGATATCAATAGTGCCTCAAATAAAATATATAGCAGCTATAGGAGTCCAGAAGAATTTTATCTGTGTTCGGTAGGTGCTCTTCTTAACTTAATTCAATTTAATTAAAAAATGATATTAAATTATAATATTCAATATATACTGATAACAAAAGATGAATATAAGTCATGTTTGACTTCTGCAATTACAAGAGATGCTCAAAGTGGTTACCATCAGCATAATTTTAATACAATTTTTTTCTTTCCTAAAATGTGTATACATTTTAATTTAATTTAATCAATATTTATCTATCTATCATTTGTCTACAACTTTATATAATCTAGTCTAATTTCTGAGATTCTGAATGTAGACCCATCTTTGTTTCTGTGTCATTTAATTTCCTCTCTGTGTATAATCAGCAGCATCAAGAAAATGTGATGGTGGAATGTATAAAAGGGGATGTGGTGTGGGGTAGACTTCAAACAGGAAAAGAGAGAATAGATAGAGTCTGGAAAGCCTAACAGTGTGTCTCAGTTTATGGTCATTGTTGCCAGGGCAGACAGGGAGCATCCATTCTCTGCCCAGATGCTAAGCACCATTTTTTTCTGAGGCTTGATAGAGTGTAGCAAGTGTGTTCTGATTTGCAGAGTAAAGTTATATAGACACTGGGAAGCCATCAATGTCCTAACAATGGTGTATAATTCATATAATTAATTTCTTTCACTGGATTCTATTATTGCACTGAAAATCAGAAAGTGTTTATTTGAAAAATTCCATCAACAAATATGTCTGAAAACTTGTGATGAATAAGGGATTATAATAACATATAGCTCCATGTTATGTGGTAGAAGTATTTTTCAACAGTGAAAGTCCCCATAAGTGATCAGTAGTAAGGCATCTCAGTAACAAAATTATACCGCTTTTTAAAAACACACACATTTCAAATTTTTCAAGCACTGGAAGATTCATGCTGCTTTCATGGCTGATAGGGATTGCTGTGGTTGTCAGATTAGAGAGGATAAATATTAATCATGAAGAGTTAGAGTACTATACCATGGACTCAACATATTTTCTCTGTCAAAGATCAGTTTAATTCTCTGTGTATAGAGAGGGAATGTGCATTTTACTATTGGAATGTGGGGAAAATTGGTTTTATTTAGGATTCTGTTCATCATGATTTCATTGGAAATACTTTGTTTGTTTTAGCATATACTTATTGAGAACTTACTATAGGTCAGTCATACTATATGCTTTAACAAATCTTCACTCAATCCTCATTACAATCTTGTAAGGCAGATACAATGACTCCCATTTTATACTTGGAGAAACTGAAGCACAGAGTGCTTGAGTATCCTCTGACATTCAAGCAGCCTGGGGAATCTGTGAGTATCTGTATGTAGTGTGTGTTCATTGCCACTACATCACATCCCCTTGTCCTGGTATTTATCTATTGTGCTATTTAAAGATTCTAAGTGTCTTTATTAGCTCCAGAGCCAAAACTAGGACATGAAAATTTGGACAAAATGGCTTCAGGTTTCAGTTCAAGTGAACTAAATGTACAGCATAGCTGCTAAAAAGTAACCTTTTAGTCTTACCCTACATGAATAGCAGTTTGATATCCTGGTAACACTAATCACTAGTTCAGGTGGACAAGTATAATACTGCAATGAGTGGTGAATGGTATACTTAAAAAGGAACCATAACCGAATGGATTCTGACTAAGACATTTAAGCACCTTTGTATACACCTATACGTATTATATTAGATTCTGACAGATATAGTGGTGCTACATGGAAGAATGGTAGCATATCCTAAAGGGATATGAACATGGAAAATAGAAGAAAAAAAAAAGAAGTGTAGTGTTGCCATGATAGCTATTTTCAAAATTAGAATGCTTAAAGTAACATAGGGAATAAACTTGTTCACACTCTAGAATGAAACGGTAGAAACAATAGGAAGAGAATTTGGGTTTAATAAAAAATTCAATGTTTTAAAGCTTATCGACAGGTGTTCAAGGTGGAGGATCACTTCATTTGGGGGAGGATGGGTAACAGTGGTGCAGAGGGTATTATTGCATGGGTGAGGAATCAGGTGTGGTCACATTAGCTAAATATCTTCCAACCTCAAGATTCTATAGCTTTTTATGAAACAACAAACATAGGACTTAGAAGCTTACAACAGGATATAGGTCCCTGGGAACACTTTTGCCAGATTTGTCCTTCTCAATGCTCACAATACGGTATACCTGTCTTGTACCATAATTGCAGCCTTTGAGGCTTCCTAAAAGCAGCTTCAACTTCCAAGGATGGAGAGCTACACTAGTCAAGGTCAGTAGAACTATCTAGTATAGGGTTTCTCAACTTTGGAACTATTGACATTTGGGGCTGGATAATTCTTTGGGTGCCATCATAGGATATTTAAGAGTATCCTGGGCCTCTACCCATAAAATGCAAGTAACTTCCTTCTCCCACCCCTCAAGTAGTGACAATGAAAAATGCACTAGATATTGTCAATGTCCCAGACTGAGAACCATTGCATTAGTATTATTAAATAATTATGTAAAATAAATTTTATAAACAGTGAAAAATGTTAAATATAACCATGTAGGGAAAATGGTTAAAAAGCTAAAAATGTGTCATTCTCATTTTAGTAGTTCAAAACTGTTTTTCTACAAACAACACTATTACCTATAGTTTCACCGTATATTTCATGGGAGCATTTTAAGAGGAAAATATTTTTAAATCAGGACTTTTTTTTTTTTTTATAATTCAGCATTCAGATAGATATGGCTTCAATGTTAATTAAGTGAGTTAATGCCTGTAAACCCCTTAAATCATGTCTGGTACATAATAATCAATAAATAATATTTCAAAATATTCAAGCTTCCAATGAGCATGTTTTTGCATACCATTTTTAATGATACATGTGATAGGAAAGAATTTTACTTTTTGCTATTAGCTGTAATATATCATTTGTATTTCAGAGGTACATCTATATAGTATTTGATAAACACCTAATTCATATTTGTGCATAAATTAATTGAGTAAATGTGTAAATAAATAAATGGGTATCTTTTATTTTTATCAGTATACCAATAGATATATTCCATGTCTTTACTATATGCAAAGGATAATAATAGATTTTATATTTGCAAAATATTTTGTAAAATGCTTACCTGAGATAAATTAAAAGAAAGATAATGTCTCTACCAAGTCTGAGGCATTAGGTGAAAAGATTGGACAATAGAATATTATTAGTTTGGATTAAATGCTATTCACAGCATTTGAAAAGAAACGTGTACAGAGAAAAAGTAGCAAATTTTCTAGCAAGAATGAAAAGGACAGAGAGAGTTCACAAACCTAGTGCTTGATGATTTGAAAAGGAAACTTCTCAACACAGCTGATTAAAACTTGGGCTTTATAGGCTGGATCAGATGAGGGGTATAGCTCTCACATTTTCAAATTCTCTAAGTTTAGCGTGGTGACGCTCAGTAATGGCTCAGGGAGAATAGATTACATTTTATAAAAATGCCATGGACCTCTGAGAAGTTCAAGATACCCATAACTAGATCTAGAGAGAGAGAGATGTGTATCTAAAAGAATTATGAGTTTGGTTATAGCACATGGAGTTGACTATAGTTAAATAGAAAAGAATGCAACTAAATTTTTAAGAGTTAAAGACTTAGTGTACTGACTATATCAACAGTTTGAACTAAAAAAGAGTATGGCTGTTAAATACTTAAAATGGACCTTGGGACCTCAGTCCTCTAGAGGCAGAAAGCCAACCGAGAAAGCAGCCCAGTCCCGAGGATGTAGTCATGGAATCAGAGTGTCCAATGACCTGAAGAAGCTACCAACAGAGAGTAGATCAGGAGCTTAAGGAAGAACCACTTCCCTCCCCACTCTGCCCAGAGTAGGGCCTCCACTCAGTGAGATTTAGGGATTGCTACCTATCTGTAGCACTAGAACAGGGGTGTTTTATCACCCATATCTTTTCACTGATTTACTACTTTTATAGTGTTTATTAGGAGCAGATCACTTTTCTTTTCTCGGATTTTCAAACCAAGAAAAACCATGTTGGACTTGATATAAATTATTTTAAAGCACTGGACTTTGAGGCTGAATACAGATCAGATGGAACTTTGTTTTGTTTTTTTTCCTCCTAGGGGAAGTAAATGTATATTGCATGTGGAAAATATAGTAGTGGTTTGATTATATCTAACTCAAAGGGTAGGTTCTACCTTCATTTCATTCCATACGCATGGTGGGATTGGACTTGTCTGCCACTTGAAGTCAGGTGTTGCCTTGTGGCTTGCTTAGGCTAATAAAACATAAATGGAAGTGCTGTGTGTCACTTCCAGACAGAGCTATTAAGTACAGAACATGGCATACCAGGTACTCTTGCACCTAATTCTGTGATCATCGAAGCTTATGTCAAGTTGATGCCTCAATCAACTTTGCCAAAATAGGGAGGGCACGCAGCATGGGCAAGAAATAAAGTTTGCTCTTTCAAACCACTGAGAGTTTTCTAGTTGTTGGTTTTCATAGCATAACCAAATCTGTCCTGATTGAGACTTCTATGAATCCTTTTTAAGATCCATGAAGAGGTTACTGAATGCCCCTATAAAATTATTTTTAAAACTACTATTTTAGTATAATAACTATTATTTGGTTATAAATAATAACTACATTTTTCATTCACATTTTTCAATTACTTCCATTCTAATTTCTTTTCAGATTACTTTCAATGATTACTGAGTTACAAAAACTTTTGTCAACATTTTTAAAGAATGCAGAAACTTGCAACAATATAGAATCTGGCTTTGTTTGAAATCCCACAAAACATCATTCCATAATGCATTATTAATGAAAATAATTTTAGAACATTAAGGCAATTTTTTATTGGTTCTCTTTCACTTCATTAGGCATACTGAATCTTTATTCTACTGTGTAATTGGAGAATGAACCCAATCTTATTATCTATTTCCAAACATGCACCCACTCAGTAGGTGCTAGTCAGTTACCTCCCCACCTCTTTCCTACCAGAAGTACAGAAATAATTGTGCCAAGAACCATGTGCACAAATTGAATTGCCCATAAGTCCTAGCTCTTAGGTTATTATAGCACAAAGTTAATTAGGGCTTTTAAAACATAAATTTCTAGTGGTTTCATTGTCTTCAGTAAAATGACAAGAAAAGCTACTTTATCAAATATGGTTCACAATCTAATTGACATTTGATTTCTAAGAAAAATTTGTCAAGAATTCAAGAATGTACTGCCACATTAATTATACCTACCAAAACTATTTCAGCAAAAGTGGGTGGGGAGGGCAGTGAATTCAATCAGAAAGCTGATTAGAAACAGAAATAAATGAATCAAAGCAAATTAATTTGGGTATGCTTCTCCCTCATATCATTTTAGAGATTTTAGTACTTCAATAAAATATGCAAAATTATCTATTTCAAGATCAGCATTCATTTTCTCTAATATATCTGACCACACAGAATTCTTTGCTTTCAATCAGTCTATGTAATGTTATTTTCCTTAAATCATCTGATTAAAAAGAAAATGATATAACTCAGTTCTAGAAATAACTATAGGAATAAAACACAGTAGTGATATGATTCCAAAAAATGCAATATATAAATTCGTCATTAAATTAAAAGGGCTGAATACCCTTAAATTTATGGAAAAGATTAAGATTTAAGCAAAAGCTTGCTTTAGAGCCATTTCACAAAATGTCTTGTGGGAGTATATTAACAGAGTGACACCAATGGAACAATAGGTTGAATTCTGGAAAGGCTTCAGGCGACAACACCTTGTTGATTCTTATACCAGCCCACATTTAAAATTCAGACAGCCACATTTTATGGCTAAAATTTTAAATGACATTTTATGTTAACTTCATAAATAAATGTATGATTTATGCATTTTACACTGAGGAATTTTAAAAAGTAAATTTATGATACTCTTTTTTTTAGTTTCTTACTCCTCAACAATTCTGAGGGCTAGGTTTCTGAGCCTCCAGTTTCCTTAGGTTTTATCATAAATTCAATTAATCTTGGACATGCCACAGATGTCAAGGAACTTGCTCTGCTTGTAATGCCTTTCTTTTTCTGTTTTGTGAATGCCTACTTATTCTTCAAGATTCTATTTAAATTCCAACTGAATAAAACCTTTCATAACTCCCTCAGGCAGTTATTTGATTTTTCTTCTGTGATCCCATGATATTTTGTCCACAGTATTTTTATAACTTCACATGTTATTATATTCCCTCTGTTTACGTGTCTCTTACACTGTGAGAACTTTGAGGGTAATTACTTCTTTTTTCTCTATGATCCGAGTACACAAATAGTATCAGCTACATGACAGAATTCGATTCATGTTTGTTAGATAAGTGTATGATTCTCTAAATAGTCAGTTTGGGTGTAGTGAAGACTAGTAATCATTCCCCAACATGATTCTTCTCCTCTGTTCTGAGAAATAGACATCAATCAGAGTTTCAGATGGGCACATGACTGCTCAGTTAGAAACCAATTTCCCCATGTCCCTGAATGAATTAAGTGAATAAGTTCTTACCAATGGTATGTGAGCACAAGTTATGTAGGCAAATTCTGTATCATTTCCATGAAAAGAATTTACATATCTTCTGCTTATTCTCATCACCTTATCTACAAACTGGATATCAGCTGTGATACTGATGAGGCCGCTTTGGCATGTAGACAAGGAACACACCTTGCGGGATGGGGGAGCTATGCATTAGAAATAAACTAGGTACCTAGAAGATCTCATGAAACAAAGCCACCTGCCCATAGTGTGTTTATCTATCTCATCTTGGACTGTGATGAAAGAGAGAAATAAACTTCTCTACTGTCTGAGATCACTTTTGCAAACCCTTTGTTACAGAAATTTACCCTATATCTTATGCAATATCCTATATCCTATGCAATATAGGTGCCTGTGTGGAGGCAATTAGTGCTAAGGCAGGTACCTTAAGCCACCTTAGGACCTGATGGATACTGCCACATTGGCTTTCTAGTTGCCATGGCTCCCACTAGCATACAATGAGCTGCGGTACCAGCAACCCCCGCCAATACCTGTTGGCAGTAACTACAACTCCAAACAGTAGTAGCAGCTCTAGACACTTCAACAGCCAACAGTCGTTTCCAACAGTTGCTTCTGTCAGCATCTCTCACAGGATTTTGCAAGCTTGTTTCTTTGTCACCAGATTGCCATTCTCCTCTCAGCATCTAAATAACTGTGTCTAATGGTATGTTAAAAATGTTTAACTAGCTCTTTCTCAAAACAAAAAATAAACAACAAAAAAAGACTTCAGTTTGTTTGCTGATTTCCACATGTAAATAAATAAATAAATACTCACAGCATGGCCAATTTCATGCTGGCAACATGACATCATCAAATGTGGACTCTGCCCTTGGACTTGGTGATCGGATCTGGTAAGAGCAGTCTCCAACACACTACTGACTCAACAGTATTAGTTATATATTGTGGCCTAACAGACCACCCACATTTATCAGCTTAATACACAAACTCATTATTTGCTTACAATTCTGGACAGTAATTTTGTCTGGAATCAATGAGTGGTTCCTCTGATGTTTTCTCCTAGGACTGACTAGCTTCTTAAATCAGGACTGGGTGGATTAGGATGGCCTCATTCACTTGTATGTCTGGCAGGTGGTGCTTGCTGTAATCTGAGGTACCTTGAATCTCCTCCCATGGACTCTCATACTATTGCAAGCTAGTGTGGGTCTTTACTTGGGGGTTGGGGGCAGATTTCCTAGAGGGTGATAGAAGCAACTTCAGTGCCTGTTGAGACTCTGCTCTGAAGTCCCATATTGTTTCTCTCCTTGCATTCTATTAGTCAGCTAAGGTAAGTCACAAGGCCAGCTTCAATTCAATGCAGTAAACCATTTTGATTAGACAAGAAAACAATTTAATTGGTAGCATTTTCCCCCTGCATCTATAAGCCCAACTGGTATTTCAAAATATAGCCATACCATCTCACACCCATTAGGATGGCTACTATAAGTTAAAAACAAACAAAACACAAAATAGCAAGTGTTGGTGAGGATTTGAAGAACTTAGAACCCTTGTACACTGTTGGTAGGAAAGTAAAATGGTGCAGCTGCTATGGAAAGCAATATGGCAGTTCCTCAAAAAAAATTAAACATAGAGTTAATTGATCCAGCAATTCCACTTTTGCGTATGTATCCCGCAAAAATAAAAATAGGAACTAGAAGAGATATTTGTATTCCCATGTTCATAGCAGCATTATTCACAATAGCTAAAAAGTAGAAGCAACCCAAATGTTGATGGGAAGCAACCCATTAACAGATGAATGGATAAACAAAATATGGAGTATTCATACAATGGTATATTATTTAGCTTTAAAAAGGAAGGAAATTCTGACAGACTACAACATGGATGAACATTGAAAACATTATGCTAAGTGAGATTAGCCAGTCACAAAAGGACAAATACTATTTGACTCCACTTATGTGATATACCTAGAGTAGTGAAATTCAAGAGACAGAAAATAGAATGCACTTTACTGAGGATTAGAATGGGGAGTTGTTTAATAGGTATAGAATATTTTTAGTTTTGCAAGATGAGAAAAGTTCTGGAGATTGGTTGTACTTCAATGTGAATGTAGTTAGTACTACTGAACTGTACACTTACAAATAGCTAAAATGAGAAATCTTATTACATGTATTTGCCACAATTAAAAAACACACAACACAACCACAAATTCTTTGATATCTTTGACATTGAGAAATAGGCTCTCTATCCCCTCCTCTCGAATCTAGGTACACTTTTGACACACTTGAAACCAATAGGATGAGGCAGAATAATGTTGCACGAATTGTGATCATACTTCAAAGAAGGAAATATCACTTCTGCCTTGTTTGCTGGGATACTTGCTTGTGGAGCCCTGACTTGCTGTATAAGAAGTCTGATTATTTATGTCTACATGCACGGTGAGAAAGCCAGGGCACATGGAGAAATGATGAGACGCGCTTTTAACAGGCCCAGCTTAAGTCTCAGAATACAATCAGCATCCACTGACCAACATGTAAGTGAAGATGCTTCCAGATGCTTCTAGTCCCCAGCCATAGAGTCATACCCAGCCCAATGAGTCATCCCAGCTGAAGTCCCAGATATCACCAGACAAAGGTAAACCATTGTCAAAATTGCCTGGGTCAAAGTCCTCACTCACAGATTCAATGAGCTTCATAAAATGTTTTTTTAAGGCTCTTAGTAATTTTTAATAATAGCTTTTTTGAGATATAACTCATATACCGTAACAATTCATCCTTTAAAATGCATAACTCAAGGATTTTTATTATGCTCACAGAGTTGTGCAATTATCACTTCTATATAATTTTAGAACATTTCATCACCCAAAAAGCAGCCCCATACCCATTAGCAGTCACTTCCCATTCCCTACTCCAACTCTACTCTATGGATTTGCTTATTCTGGAAATTTCATATAAATGGAATCATATGTGGTCTTTTGTGTCTGGCTTCTTTCACTTTGAATGAGGCTCTCAGGGTTCATCCACATTGTAGCATGTATCAGTATTTTATTCCTTTATATGACTGAATGATATTCCATTGTATAAATATACCATTTTGTTTTTCCAGTCATCAGTTGATGAATATTTTGGTTGTTTTCACTTTGGGGCTATTATGAATAATGATGCTATGAACATTCATGTCAAGTTCTTACATGAACACATGTTTTCAATTCTCTTGAATATATATGCTTGAGTGAAATTGCAGGATCATACAGTAACAATGTTTAGTTAGAATTTTGAGGATCTGCCAAAATATTTTCCAAAATGGCTTTCCTATTCTACCATTGTCACCACAAATGTATATGGGTTTCAGTCTGTCATTGATAACACTTATTTTTATCTATCTTATTTTAGCTATTTAAGTGGGTATAACATAGTATGCCATTGTGATTTTTGATTTGCATTTTCTAATGACTAATGAATCTTTTCATGTGTTTATTGGAAATTTGCATATCTCCTTTGGGGAAATATTTATTCAAATATTTTATGCATTTTTTAATTGGGCTATTTGTCTTTTTATTATTGAGTTTTAAGTGTACTTTAGATATTTAGGATACAAATCCCCTATCAAGACATATATGTGATTTGCAAATATTTGCTCCCATTGCACAGATCACCTTTTCATTTTCTTGATGGTCTCCTTTGAAGTATGCAGTGCAATGTTGATTATCTTGATATTTCCCCTTAACATGTGTTGACATGAACACATTGCTTGTAGGCCATATGGTCAGATAAACAATTAGATTAACAAAAGTAATTTTGATTCTGAACATCCTAAGAAGGGGATAATTTCTTTTGTCTTTTGCTCAAAACAGTAAAATTATATCTTCATTAACACTACAACTAAACTTTTGACTTTGATAAATTCAGGAGGAATATAAAATACTAAAGCCTTTGATTTTCTATATTCTGAAAAACTGCACTGATGACCATTTGGAGTAAATGCATTTCCCCTAATGTATGATAAATGTGTATTTGATTACATAATAATGTGAAACATTACTTTATAAAACAGGCTTTAGAAATTATTTTGGATTAAATAGCCCTAGACTGGGCAGAAAAAAGGTGAAAGATCGTTACTCTCTCAAATCTTTTTATCATAATGCTGTGTGCTGAGCAGATTTATTCATTTAAAGAAGTTTCTCATATCAAGGTAGATGACATTCAAAATAAAGAAATTGGACATTCCATAAAAAGATACGTTTTATATATATATATATATATATAGATGTGTGTATACATATATATAGCTTCATTATAAACAATAAATGAATGAATATAATATTTATAACTATAAATTAATTTGAACATTCACACAAAGTGGAATAATTCATCTTTGTCATGAATTCAAATTCCCACCAATGAGAAGCCAGCTACAGCTTCTTATATAATCATCTAATTTGTCTAAAGGCCCTCCTAATTTGGCTTTATTTTGGCATTAAAATTTAACAACTTTTACTAGTAATTCAGTTGTGCTCAAAGTGAAATAAACATAATATGTTATATTCCTGATAAAACATTAGATCGATTAGGATTTATAATCTAATAATAATATGTACTAATTCAAGCAGAGAGAAGAAAAAACTGTTCTACTTGCTGCAGAAATCTAGGACATCCAAAAACTCTGATGAAGTTAATTGTGTAGAGTAAAAGGTACAGTAATGAAAAAAGTACTTTTAATTCTGTCCATATACAATATATACCAGCCTTCAGTATTTCCCCGCCGCCGCTGATGGATTAGAAGACTGTTTAGTAACACTGTGTGGGTAACAGTTCCTTAATACTCCCTGTCACGTGGAATATAAGAGCAGTAGTTTTGATCCATAATTCTGATAACCTAATAGAAAATTCTGTTTCTCAAGAATTCTAAAGGGAATGTAGTTTTCTATACAGATAATGAACCTGACCATAGAGTGAAGCTTTATTTCACTTGATTTACATAAACAGGATCACCTCAATCAAATGTATCTTCCAAATTAAATCTTAAGATAACACATTTACTAATTAATTAAAACAGCTATATCAAAGAAAAAATTGTAAAGCTTGTGTAATATAAGACACTTTACAAAAGGTAAGGAAGAAAGGGAGGTGGTAGAAGAGTTGGTACAGGGGGTCAAATATATGGTAACTGAAGGAGATTAGATTTGAGGGGCATACACACAGTGCAATATATAGATGGTGTATTATAGAATTGTACACTTGAAACCTATATAGTTTTATTAACCAATGTCAGCCCAATAAATTTAATATAAATAAATAAATAAATAAATAAATAAATAAATAAATAAATAAGGGAAACAAAGAACAACCACTTAAGAGGTCTCATAAACTGTATTAAAACAAGCAAAATAAAAAATAAAGTCAGGAACACAGTTTTTCTGAGTGCTACCTACTCGGTGTCAGGTAGCTAATATAGTTTACTATTCACAAGGCATTCCAATTTTTGCTGTAGTGTGTGACATTTTCTATATGAATTTAGTGCTGTGTACTACTGAGAATTTGGATGAAGATGATATATGCCAAAATCAATTTAATACAAATATGTCTTCAGAATGTTTTTAAACAGAAACTGTGATTTATGAACTAAATATGTATAGTAATTTGAAATAAAATGAAAGAATGCACTTTTTGTTAGATGACAATGTTGACATGCCAAACAGTGGACAGTTCACTAACGATGGTTACCTTTTCAGACCCACTGAGGTGGACATGGGAAATTCTCTATATTTGACTTAGAAGGATTTTAAGTTTTAAAATTTAAAACCTCTCTCTCTCTCTCTCTCTCTCTCTCTCTCTCTCTCCCCCCCCCATTTCTCTCTCTCTCTCCCCCCCATTTCTCTCTCTCTCTCTCTCTCTCTCTCTCTCTCTTTCTCTGTCCCCCTCTCTCCCTCTCCTCTCTCTATGTATCTCTCTTTATCCCTCCCTCTCTCTCTTCCTCTCTTTCCTGGCAAACAATTGGTAAAGTCTGCTTGCTTATCTCAGGGTCATTTCTATAAGATTTACTCCCCTGAGATTGCTTGTGGTTGTTTTACTTTCATTCCTTCCTCAGCTGCTGCCCAAACTCTTATAATTACGCAGTGCAAATATACACAAATGAGGAGTTCAGTACCAATAAAATACATGCATACATACATACATTAATACACCGCAAAAATAATAGTCCAGATGCATAGCATAAACTAGCAAATGGTTGTGACTATTCAGAAAACATTTTGAACTGATGACGCCGTTCTCAATTGATTGCAAGTTAACCTTTAAGAAGTTGAATTTGTAATATAATTGAATGGTTAGGCAGAGCTTTAGGGTAAAATTGGGCTTATATAAGATTTAGCTAGAAAGGGAGAAAACAGGTGGATGAAATAAAAATGCACGCGATAAAAAAGCAGAGGTAGGGACTCTCATTGCCTAAAGAGACAGTTTCTTCACCAGCCTTGGTGGGATAGAGCACAAAAGAGCCAACCATGGTGCACAGTGGAATCATCTAGAGAGCTTTACAAATGCAGTGTCCAGCTCCTTCTCACAGAGATTCCAATTCAGTGGGACTGGAGTGAATTTCAGGAAGCTAATCTGTAGCATGCACTTGCTTTTGGAATTATGCTAGATAAATAAGTATATAGTTTGTAAGACAGAGTTTTTAAGCATAAAACTTTTAAGCATATTTTCAGTATACATAAGTAGTCAGTGAGCAGAATACTTTTTAGACATAACCAGAATTCATGGTATATGTTAAGTGTAAGATAAGCAGAAACATAAGATGCATTAAGCATAAATATTAAGCCCCAAGAATGACTTTATATTCATGAGACACATAGGTTTTAAAATATATATGAGACTAAATACATAAGAGGTGCTTGATAGTCATGAGGTCTGAATTTGGCACACATTGCTGATACTTATTCTGCCTCATGTGTTCTCTGACCATAAAACACAAATAAAATCCTTGGCAGTTTGCAGGCTAATTGGCAAGCTACAGCATAGCCAGGAGTAATTGTCCCCCTGTCTATTCAAAAAGCAAGACCAGAGCGCCTTCCATCTGTGAACCCAGTTGCCCAAAATGTAATTCTGGTCCTCATGACCAGGGAAGGCTGATGTGGCAGAGAGAGAAAAACAGTGCATATGAACACTGAATACCTCAGGTTTCAGAGAGTGAGTCCTTCCTGCTTGTATGTGAGCCTAAATGTGTTAACTCACCCGCATGTTTCCCCTTGCTTCTCACTGTATGCTTTAAAATTGATTTAATAACAATGCCAATGAGTATTTTATCTGTGAACATTTCAGTTTTGTGATCTCTGAAATAGCTCATTTTGTAGCATACTTGGAGGCCACATTGCAACAACATAATTCTCTATACTCATATGACACAACCAATATTTTTTAAATGTTCCCAAGTGGTTTTAATACACACCTGGGCTTGAGAACTACTGGGACAAAGAATTTAAAGGTCTGATGGAAAATTACAGATGATGGAGGATGACTTTACATGTGAGGTTAAGCAATTTATATTCTATTATATAAGATATCTGGAGTCCATGAAGTACAAACATATTATAAAATTGTGCACCTTAAAGACTGACTTGACAGTGGTGTGCATTTGGGACCAGATGAAGCGAGAAGATTGAAACTTAGCAATGAACTGGAATAGACAAAATGAACCTGGCGAAGTAAACCTGGAATAGGAGGATAGGATCGGGATGAAAAGGAAAGAGGATATCTGGGTGACTGGATGATCTTGGGCTCCATTCAATTTCCAACTCATATCATGAGGACAGTATTAACCAGACATAAAAATCAGGTAAAGACATTATTAAAAAATAAAATACAAACCAATATCCCTTATTAACATAAATTCAAAGATCTTTAACAGAATTCTTAACAAAATATTAGCAAAAACAATCCACCAATATATAAGAAGCCTATACAAGCATGTGTGGTTTATGCTAGGAATGCTAGATTAATTTAACTCTGGAGATTTTCTGTATTCCACTTTATTATCAGTTTTCAGCCGTCCTTGCATGTTTGATAGGGTCATCAACTGTGCCAGTTTTCCCAGGACTGTCCCAAATGTAGCAGTCCTGCTTCCCAGAAACCCCAGCCCAAGGTTTAGAAAGTCCTGGTTTATTAATGATGGGGACAGAAAGTTGGGGGAGATGTACAAAACTCATACACATGTTAAAATGCATAATTACTTACTATGTATTATATTATCTATTGTTCTAGTATTGTTGTGTCCTTGGTTGTCTCTCTAAAAATTTGGTTATCCTACACCTGACCAAAAGTGGAGATGCTGCCCATGGCATTGCCCTCCCCCAGCAGTAAACTGATGTTCCTTGTTTCTTGGTGCTAGAGGTTTTTATTTTTAAATGTATTGAATTTCCAATTACAGTTGACATGCAATATTATATTAGTTTCAGGTGTACAACATAGCAACTAGACATTTATATGGCTTATGAAGTGATCACCTCAGTAAGTCTAGTATCACACTGACACATACATTGTTATTACAATATTACTGACTATACTCCCTATGTTGTACTTTATATCATCATGATTATTTTTATAACTAGCAATTTGTCCTTCTTAGTCCCTTTCACCTTTTTTATCCACTCCCCACCCCCCTCCCATCTGGAAATGATCAGTTTGTTTTCTGTATCTTATGAGTTTGTTTCTGTTTTGTTTGTTCATTTATTTTGTTTCTTAGATTCCATATATAGGTGAAATAATAGTATTTGTCTTTCTCTGTGTGACTTATTTCACTTAGCATAATACCCTCTAGGTCTATCTATGTTGTCACACATGGCAAGATTTCATTCTTCTTTATGACTGAGTAATATTCTGTTATATATATGAACTACATCTGTGAGGACAGAGCCAGGAGTGCAGTTTCCAGGCTCTTGGCCTCACATGGAAAGGTGCTGGCTCAGGTAGTAAATGGCCATCATCTATGATTGCATGGCCATCAGCTGTGGCTAGTTGGCCGTCATCTGTAACCAGTGAGCCATTGGCCACTAATATAACTACTGTGGCTATGCTAGCAGCAAATGGGGGCTAGCAAGAAGATGGAGGCTGAGATAGCAAGAGCAGATTGCAGAGACGCGGATGCCACAAGAGAGACTATAGTGGTATGACTCCCCCATCTATGGCTCCGTGGGTGTTCCTTTTTGGCCTCACCGTGTCCTGCATTCTTATGTGGGAAGCGGGACCAGAGACCCCGCAGGCTGCCTGGCACGACCTCTTCTAGGTCCATCCATGCTCTTGCCAATGGACACCTAGGTTGCTTCCACATCTTGGCTATTATAATGCTGCAGTGAACATAGGGGTGCATATATCTTTTTGAATTAGTGTTTTGGATTTCTTCAGATAAATACCCAGAGGTGGAACTTGGTACTACAATTTTTATGGGTTTCTCCGTGGTCTGGGTGCAGCCTAAGTGTTAAGAAGCCTGGTGAGCCTGGGCCTACATGCTGGGTTTATTTTTTTCCTTAGCATTTCTGCCACATATCTCTGTAGCAGCACACTGTGCCCTTATTCTGTGGTTCATCTTGGACAGGAGAGTTTTCCTTCTTCTCATCCAGTGATAGCAGACCTCTGTTTAGTAGTAGAACAGGATCCTGGGCCCATGATGGTTTCTCACAAGATGATTAGATTGTGATGTGTAATAAATGCTATCGTGATAAGCCACTGAGACTTGGGTATTTGTGGCTTATTACAGAAGATAGCCTATTTTTGCCTAACTCATTTTTATTCATTATTTTTGTCTTTTTTAAATTGTTCAGTCAGTATATTATTTATGATTTTGTTGTACGAACACTAAATCTTTTAGGCATATATATATATATGAGTGTATTTTCATTTATTATGTTTGCATCAAGATCAATCTCCCTGGTAGTCTGACCTACATGTTTTGCTTATACTAAGATTCATTCCTGTGCAAAATGCATCTCCATGGAAGACTCTAATTTTCTAAACCCTGAATTTATTATTTCTATGATATCTTGATATGACATATAAACCCCATTCTGATAATAAAGCTAGCACAATTTCTATGCTTATATCTTATTCCACTTCCCCCTTTAAGGTCTCTAAATTTAATACTTCAGTTCTCTTTGATCTCCCATCATGAAGTCTTGTTCAAGTAACCCATCTGACTTATCAGATCCTCCAGTGTTAGGTTTTCATTTCAGTGTATCAGAACCACCTGAGTATTTATTTAAAATGAAGATTAATGGTCTATACTCTAATAAATTCTTCTTCAATAGGTATGAAGTAAGACCAAATTATCTAAATTTTGGAAAACCTCCCCAAGTAGAACACTAAAAACTCTGGGGCAGTGTTTAATTCTTTTCAGTTTAACTCTTGTCCTTGAAGACTTGACCTTGAATGAATTCACCAAGAGTGGAACCAACCCATACGTGGAAAGTCTCCTGGACACTAATGGTCTATTTCTGCCTTGGTCCCCTGTTGCCATATCCTGCCCAGAATTAAGAGATTTTCCTAATTTGATGGACCAAATGAGACACACCTCAAGAGGATTGTATGCCAGAAAAATCTGATTCTCTGATTCTTCCAACAGAGAATTTTTAATAATTTTATCTAGCGTACAATGTAGGGGGCAGTTAAATTTACAAAAGTGAAGAGCTGTGCAAAGCCAATTTGAATAACTATAGTATATTATAAAGATGGTTTTGAGATTCTTTATAGAATAACTGCTTCTATCGATAAGTTTGTTAGGTGATCCTCTAGCACTGTTATATTACTAATAATTTCTCTTGCTCCTTCTAAGTCATTTTGAAGTTCTAGTGTTTTGTCAGGTGTCACCTTTTCTTTATATTCTTCTAAATTCTTGCTGGTATTCATATCGTGTATTTTCCTTAAGCAAATGCATTGTTTTAACATTTTAATTTTATTTTGTATCCTTTTTGCTATATTATTTTTTAGCCTCCCCCATGTCATTTTTTTCCTTGAGATATTTTCTTAACTTTTCATTTGCTGTCATTGAGCATCCTAAACAGAGCTATATCTGATAATTAGTCATTTCTTCAATGACATATCTCACTTAGTAGAAAGGGTTGAAAAAGGGTGCTTTCCCTTGATTTTACTTTTTAGTTGTAATGATGTATTCCATTATTTATCATTTAAACAGATGTATTAACTCAGTACTAGATTTTATATTTTCAAACTGAAAAACAAATTTAACAGTTTTTATCTCTGTTTGAAACAAATTATTTTTATTTCAGTTAGCATACTGATAAAACTTAAGAAGTATATGCAAATGTGAATAGCTCGAATAATAAATATTCAATTGACTATAACCCTATGGGAAATAGAAAAAAACAATAATTGTTTGGGTTATAAGATTTAGGGCTTAATGTTCCAAAACAAAAAAAGATATTATTTAGATTTATTTTTGTTTTCTTTAAACTTAACACAGCTGTTATTGAGATTTTAAAATGATTGTTTATTAAAAAACAAAAGAGAAGGAAATATTCAGAAGGAAGGCAAATGTTCCGTGTAGAACTACTACATAAGCTTTTTTGAAAGAATTGACTACTCAGCTCAATTTGCCCTCAAATCAATTATGATTCAATAATAGATTGAATAGACTCAACCTCTCTTCCTTTTGGTTGTAGCTTGACTAAATTGATTGTTATTTTGAGTGTCATTATAGCCTAAGCACTGAGCTTTGGGAGACACAATAAAGAGGTTCCTTTAGTATATTTAAGACAAACCTCTATTGCATCAATATATTTTTTTATCCGCACATTATTTGGTGTGCAGTGTTTTTCACATTAATAGATAAAATGATGTAATCTTAATTAGATCCATTGTACAACTTTTCAATAATAAAAAGGAATGACAAACTTAAAATTTGATTCCCTGAAGTTATTTATATATTTGATATTTGATGATTATATTTGTTAAACAGTACTTTTTCACCATTGAACTCTAAACAGTCCAAATTTTGCATTGGAAGTTATTTTAATAATAAAATAAGACTGCTAAACTTGAGATCTTGATAAAGGGAAATATGAGAATACTATACAACCAGGTAACAACAGAGATTCTATACTAATTTGAAGGTTTATGGAGGATAGTTTCACCTTTTACCTTGACAAATACACCCACCTCTAATATTTAGTACATCTGTGGGTCATTTTCCTTCTCTTCCTAGCCACAACTCTACCATATGTTGCAAGTAGTCTTTTGAACACACATGTGGATACCCAGCCACATGTCCAAACTCTTTCTACTCTCCTTCCCCCAAATACTGACAGTTCAGACTAGCCTCAGGAAATCTGATGCGGGGGAGAGGATCAAACAGAACTTATATAATAGGCTAGGAAGCTTGTTAGGACAAGAAATCTGGAGTAAAGCTGGAATGTGAGCTCCACATGGACATGCAAAGATGGGATACAATTAGAGAGGGACCAAAGTAGGTCCCAAGGGCCTAGATTAGCATCCCCAGCTGTATGGATGCAATACATGTTTTTATGTGTCTAGTATATTGCATTATGTGGAGTATCACAGGGTAGCCAATTCTAGTAAAACACAACAGAGTTCTTGTTATATGATTGCTATTCATTGCCGGATATTGAATGCCTCTGAGAAGTATCATCTCTGTAAATTTTTAACCAGAATCTTAAAAAAAACCTGCTAGCTCTTTCCTTCCTTTGTTTGGCAGTCTAGAAAACCTGTTGCTTAAATTAATATTTTCCATATTTAGTACATCAGAAATTAAAGTCCTAGAATAGAAGATAATTCCCTTAAATGCGCTCTAACCAATAAGGGATAGTCTATTTAGCACTCTTTGACTGTCTTGACAGTGTATGCAAAAACTTTGATAGTATGCAAAAACACAAAATTCTTCTTTGGATCAGGCTTTTAATTGGAAACTGAGACACAAAAAGAGATGTACACATTTTTTGTTCCATAGCATATCAGCCATTTCCCCAAAATTCTAATTTTATTTTTTTTTTGTAGTAGACTAATGACACAGAATTATTCTTTAACTATTTAATATTAACACAGACATATGGAGTCAAACAGATTTATGTTCAAATCTTTGCTCAATTTACCAGTTTTGAGACTTGGAACCGAGAATCAATTTCTTTATCTGAAAACAGGGACAAAAATATGATTGTTCATTGTTGTTATGATTGTTCATTGTTAATAGAAAATATACGCAGATATTTTATTTAATAGGCACTCAGTAAGTAGTATTATTATCACCCCATCATGGTTATTATTGTGACTGTTACTTTCATTATTAGAGTATTACTGTTAGACCATTAATTAGTAACTATCACCACCAGTGTTTGCATAAATTCTATGTGTAAAAACTATTTAGTCAAGTCATTATTAATAAAGTTGCTGAGGGCATACCTAAATCACAGGCCAATCCTGAATGCTCAAAACCACGTTCTCCTCAAGGCATTGCTCCTTTAAGACATTATATGATACAAGAATCAAATTTTGACATTCACCTCTAAATCTCTTTACCAGGTCATACCAGAGTTCCTGTCCCTCTTTTGTCTCACATGCTCCTAGTCAATTGCTCCACATACCCCTATCAGTTAAGCAGGGCCAGAGCCAAGACCAGGGTGAGGCTTCCTGACAACAAATGCCAGAGCTTTTAAAGGCATAGCATGTCTATAGGTTTCACTCTGGGGAGCTGGGGGTAAGATGCTGAGATGTTGGCTTATGGCAAAGCTGAATTAAATTCCAGATAGACTCTTGTACCAAGTTCTCAACTCAGTAGAAGTAGGCAGTGTGAAAGAATACAGGTGTTAAGAGTCTAGGCCTTAAAACTAGGGAGTATAGGAGCTGGGAGCACCCTCCTTCCCTTCCCCCCGAAAAAATCCCCTGAAATAATTAGGTGTTCAATTCTCCTCATTGCTTTTACTTTCAGCTCTGGTCTTTTCTTTTGTGCCATGCCTTAAAATGTACAAGATTTTCCTTTTTACTACCACCTCTATGAAATCCTTTCAATCCTCTAGATCCATGATCATAATAAATACTTCCTATGATTAATATTCTCTCATCTTGAATTTCACAATTTTCATGTTTGTCTTAATATTTATATAATCAATGATTCATTATTTCATTCATTTATCTGCCCATATTTTATTGGTATAGTACTCAGCAAAAGAGATTTGGTACCAGCACTCATGGAGGAAGAAACCCAATAAATAAATAAGCAAAAATTTAATAATAAAATATCAAATACCCGTGCACTGATATGACAGATGATCTTTGAAAATATTCATTTTAATTTGTTTATCAGAGAAAGTCTCTCTAGGGAATTGTTTTGAGCTGATACCTGAATGAAGAGAAGGACCCAGCCAACCAAATATATGCAAGAGTAAAAACCCTAAGAGAAAGAGAAAGTCAATGTGTCTGAAGCATGATGCACATGGAAAGATTGATACAAGAGGAGGTCAAGGAGAAAATCAGGAGACACATAAAGTAGTTGCTTATAGGTCATGGTTAGAATTTGGATTTTAAGTGTGATGTAAAATTATTAGAGGGTGTATATTATAAGAGTTGCAAGAGTTGATTTATGTTTGGAGAAGCTTTTGGAAAGGGGCACATTAATGAAACTAGAGAGAACAGTTTAAGGCAATTGAAGTAGACCTGGCAAGACGTGATTTTTCCTGGACTAAGATGAGAGTAGCAGAGATGAATAGGAGGGGAATTTATTGTTGTGAAGGGGAGAAAAAGGTAAAATCAAAGGTTTTTGGCTTGAGCACTTAGATGGATAATGGTACCACTTATTGAGATGGTAAACACTAGGGGAATGGGAGATTTGATAGGTGTGTGTGGAAATCAAGAGTTCTCTTTTGGATGAGATCAAGATACCTATTAGTCCAGCAGGTAAATTATGAGCATATTTTACCTTTTCTGGATAATATGTCATGGGTCGATTTATTTGTTGATTCCTTAAATTTGTTTTTATGCAGTAGATCACATGATGCTACGATCTATATAGGGCAATGACTATATTTTTAAAGTGCTCAAGCTGAATTACAATACAGCGATAGTCAAATGAATTAAAGTAATAAATGGTTTTGTTCCCAAATGAGTGGCTTCTAAATTCAGTTTATTTCTTTCAATAATTAATATAATCATATTTAAGGAAGTTATAATCAAGAAGAACCTTTCTTATGGAAACAAGCGCATGCTTTGGAAGTTTACATTAAGAGCAAATCCTTTGCCCAAACATACTTTACAGAAAGGGATTAAATAAAGGATTAAACAATAAGGGATGAAAATGGGAGTGAAGGTCCCAAACATATCTCTAAAGTATAAGATATTTAGAGATTTGGGGGCCACCATGCATACTACAAAGTGCCTACAAATATAAAAAGACCAGTTCATGATCTAGGAAAATGAAGACGTGAGTGAAACACTAACCCATGTGAAGACACAGGAATAAAAGCTTAGATCCTAAAATAAGACTTTTGAAAGCTAAGATCAGAATTATGCAACTTAAGAATTGAAATGTAAGATGAACACCTGCTCAGCCAAAGTCATATTATGGCCCTTCTCTAAGACAGTTGATCAACTCAGACATAAGCCATGTGTAGTATCACTGTTTTATGTGTGAAACAATCATTAAGGAGGTTTTGCATTTCTTTGATATATGGATGGGATAGTGGGTATGATATTTAAGGCTATTGTGATTTTCCTATGGCAATAAAGTTAGAAGAAGGTGCTTTGGAGTCAAACCAATTCAGATTTGAAGTGTAAGTTCTTCCATGGTTCCAAATTGCTTTGAGCAAATTACTTCCTTTGTGCAGTAAGGTCTACAGTGCTTGCTTTCCAGGATTTTGTGAGTTTTAAATGAGTTTCCATTTGTAAAAGGCTTTGCATAATTCCTGGTGCACAGTAAGCGCTGAAAAAAAGCATGATTTCCTAATTGTTGTTAGTGCTATTTTTCTTCTGATTGTGGCAGGGTAACAATGGGGACCTTATATATGTACTTTGCATGGCACCTCTGGGAAATTAGAGCAAATTCCTACGAGTTTTATTGGCCTGAGAAGTCCAAGATAATGAAGGAAGAATGTTATTAAAGTACAGAGGACTGACAGATACACAGGTCACAGATATCCAAGAGTAGCATTCCAGAACAAAACAAAACAAAGCTGTAAAATATTTTTCTAGGAATATTGCTTTAGTAGGAGGAGGAAAATCACTCTGAAATACGAGACATTTCAGTCTGGAGCAACTTGAACAGCAAGGAGTCACAATGAGTATATGGTTAAGGTGGAAGACATCCTCCATTTCAACTTCTTTTTTCGTAGTGAAATGTGTAAATCTATTGCCACAATATTTTCAAATTTTTATATCTTGACTTACTTAAAATTATCTTTCATTAACAACATATTATAAGAAAAAACCCATCAAGTAATTTTGCTTTATTTATAATTAGCTCAACTGTTTTGTCTCTGAACTTTATACCATTCTAGAATAAAATATAAATTTATCCATCGGAATTTTGGAGCACCATTAAAATATTATTTTCACAAGTCAAAATATTCAATACACAATTATAATATTTCAAAATTACATAGTATCATATTTTAAGCTCCCACTGTTTATTCAATTTTTATTTGCTTTTTAGGGCTACATTTACATGTCTTCCTATCTGCAAGCTTTCTTTCAGTGATTGCAATTTGCCAAAAAATTGAAAAGCTGAAGTTGTTGGACATTTTAATTGTTGATTACAGATTTTTCAAGTGATATTTGAACAATGCACAGAGAAAAATATTTAAAAATTCAAAATATTCTGTTTTGACACTAGTATTAAATTTTGAAACATTTACAAAGCAGTTCTTCAAAGTCACCATCATTTAAAAAAAAATATGTTTGTGGCATGTAGCAGAAAGAGAAACTATTTGAAACATTCTTTTGCTAATAAAGTCAACACATTAATTATTTCCTATTCCATGCATGCACAAAAATACTTGGGATCAGAAATAAGTGAATTTATTTAAGAATAATAATGATTTGATCTGAATTTTTTTTCTTTCATAACCAAGATTTTATTGGTTGTTTTGAAGATAAGTACACAGACATTTCAATTTGTACACAATTTTTAACATACGTACCAAAAACCTAAAAAGTCATCATGTAGTTGTGATTCTTTTCTAAAGTTATTCGTGACTTTCCAGCTTACAATTTGGAGGCTAATTTTCCTTAATAGAATATCAAGTACCAATATCTTCAAATGTTGATATGCTTTTACATCAAAATCCCACTAATTCACAATTTAATATCATATATACTACATACTCAAATTTTCAATCTTTCACAGCACATTAACAAAATGACTAGGAAAACTGGACTACCACGACCAAAGGTGGTACAGAGTGCACAAAATCCTGACAGGGCGAGTCAAGATCAAGGATTGTTTTTGTTTAGGAAACAAGTCTACCACAAACGGGAACAGAATTCAAAATGTTCAAGACCTATTAAATGTACAACGGACTCTAAATGGCCATTTAATATGCTCTGTATTATACGATATAAAAACTACCCCCATCTATGGAAGGTTAAGCTGACACCCAAGACATTCAAAGCTTCCCATATTCACTATCCCACTATTTTCTGGTTGTACCAAAAAATAAACAACCAGCAAATGATTTCACCTCTTAAAAAAAAGCATTTACACTTAAAAAATGGATGAGGTGGAAATTCCCTCCTTAAAAATGTGTCTAGAGCTACTAAAAAACTTGCATTTACAAAATAGTTGATAAAAATATTCCTCTGGATTGTGCAAGAAGGGAGACAGCAACCACTGATAAGACGTGGTATGATACTAATCAGACTAGGCTTCTTTCTCTCCTGCTTCATCGGAGGCTGGACTCTCCTCATTTTTAGTTTCTCCGTTTTCTGCAGGTAAATCTTCTTTAGTTTCTTGGTTAGCCACTTCGGCCTGCTTTCCCTTTGCTCCCCTTTTCCCTTTTGTTTGCACTTTTTTGTCTGCAGATTTATCCTTTCCTGATGCCTTTTTGGGCTTCGTTTCCACTTTTGCAGGAGGAGGTTTAGCTGAAAACCTCGCTGACTTCCTCTTGGGCTCCTCCTTTGCTGCCCCCTCGGTGTAGCTGACCTTCCCCTTGGGCATCGTGGCAGCGGGCCTCAGGGCGCTGAGCGCCTACGGGAAGCTGGGCTGCCTGGCAGCTGCCGCTCCTCCCGCGCCCCTGAATTTTAAAACTAGATTAGAGTACTATGTAATACAACTTCTGGCTATCATTTATTAAGAGCTATTATTATGGCAGCCTTGTTGAATACTATTTATCAACTTACTTGGAAATTAAAACATTATACGGTATTACTTCC
The DNA here is from genome assembly GCF_036562045.2 of Rhinolophus sinicus. NCBI lineage: Eukaryota > Metazoa > Chordata > Mammalia > Chiroptera > Rhinolophidae > Rhinolophus > Rhinolophus sinicus. The sequence goes on from NC_133755.1 coordinate 114,184,133, forward strand.
AAAATCCTATATTAAAACATTGAAAAAGATTCAACAATTACTAGAAGTTCATTTTTGGATTGTGGTGTTCTAGTCCTTATTAGGCAATCTAGTCAAAAACAAGGAAATATACATAAAATTATTAGAAATGAAATTATATTTGAGAGACATCAGAGCATCAAGGTCTTGAGGGATCAAAGCTTCAAAGCAATGTGAATTCTAGAAATGATCCCGACATTTAGAGCTATTATTTCTCTTGAGACATTTGCCAAATTTTAAATAATTTCAGTCTAAATGTTGAAAGCCAGCAAATAAACCTAGTAAAGAGGATTTAGGTGGCAATGTGAAGCCAAGCAGAAATCAGAGTTCAGCGGACTTACAAAGTAAACCATTTTATAGGGATATGGAACAAACTTCAGAGTTGGGCTAGTCATAAAGGAGGAGACCTTATAAAACTCTTTTCATTTGAAACGTATAGGGGTAACTAGAAACAGATCTTTTATCACAAAATCTGAAGTCCTGCTTTAAACTAGCTCAATTTCAAACTGGATTGATGTGAGATGTCCAAACCCTAAACAAACGAAAGAAAGAACCCTGCCAGAAAGAAAATTCTCTGAAGCAAAACAACATCATCATCAATATATTCTCAAATATTCTTATAAATTTTCAAACAATATGTCCAGCATTCAATGAAAAAATATCTAGCATGCCAGATACAAGACCAAATGTATAAACATTAAAGAAAATACAAATACAAAAAGATATTTAAGGAGATACAGATATTGGTGTTATCAAACATGGAATTTAAATAAATCTCAAGAAATGGAAATCAAGGTCTAAAATTTCAGTAGAAAATTTGAATTTGGGAGTAATAAGAGGGTATCAAATATAAGCTGCAGAACCAAAAAATACACTAATCAAAATTAAGAACTCAATATTTATGTTTAATATCAGATTAAAAAGCGGACAAAATAATTAATGAATGGAAAGATAGGTCAGTGGAAAATGTGGAGAACATAGTAAAAATTAAGAAAAAGGATGCAAAACATAGAAAAGAGTATAACAGATCTATTGGGCACAATTAAAAGGTTTAACATGCATGTAATTGGAATCCAAGGTAGAAAAATAGAGTAAGAAGCAGTCTAATGGATGACCATGAAGAATTTTTCATGTTTGACCAAAAGTATCAAGCTACAAATTCCTGATGTTCTGCAAACTCCCAACAGAATAAACATAAAGAAAACTACACTTAGACATATCAACAAGTCTACTGAAAAATAAACACAAAAGAAAATCTTAAAAGTAGCAAGAAAAATAGACACATTTCTTTCAAAGAAGTGCCTATAAGAGAGACAACTGAATTCTCATCTAAAATGATAAAAGCCAGAAGACAATAGGACAACTTTTTCAAAATACTGAAAGCAAATTACTACTATTTAATTCCATACCAGTGAAAATATCCTTCAAAGATGAAGTACAATTAAAGATATGTGCAGACAAACTAAAAATAAAGTACCTTGTTGACAGCAGACCTGCATTCAAATAAAGAATGTTTTTAAGCAGAAGAAAAATGATTGCAGGTTATGTAGAGAGAGTAAGCAATGATGATTAACATAGATAAATGCAAATATTGTATAATTTTTTAAAATAATGTTTCATGGGGTTTATAACATATAGAAGATTAAAATATGTTACAACAGTGGTGTGAATGAGAGAAGCATAACCATACTTCGAAAGTAATAATGATAGTCATTTATGTTAGAACTCAATAATACATCCTTATGGATGCATACATTATAATCTTTAGACTATGCATTAAGAGAATAGTAAAATAATTTATAGTTAACAAATTAACCTAAGGGGAACATGAAATCATAAAATATTTGGTTTACCTGAAACACAAGTGCATTAGTGTCCTATTGCTATTCTAACAGATTATTACAAAATTAGAAACTTAAAATAATATAAATTTATTATCTCACAGTTCTGAAGCTCAGAAGTCCCAAATGCACCTTACTAAGCTAAAATCAAGGTATAGGCAAGACTGTGTTTCTTCTGAAGACCTAGGAGAAAATCCATTTCTTGCATTTTCCATCTTCTAGAGGCTGCCTTCATTTCTTGTCTTATATCCTTTTCTATCTTCAAAGCTAGCAATCGTTCATCTAGTCTTTTTCTCATTGTATCACAAAGCATCATCACATCTTCTCTGATTCTCCTGCCTCCTTTCATTCATAAAGATCCCTGAGATTATAGTGGGGCCAAGTGGATAATCTCTCCATTTCAAGACCCTTAACTTAATCCTATTTGCATATTCGTTTTTGTGATTCAAGGTAACATATTCATAGGTTGTAGTCACGCAACAGCTTAACCTTTTGTTTCCTTCTACCTGCCCGCATAGAAAGGAGAGTCTGTAAGACGATCCTTTCAGGGACTTTGCTAAATCTTTGTGTTTGCACCCTATGCCTCTCTGCTTGGTCCCAGAAAGACGACTGGACAGTCAATGAAGAGTAAGATTCCTCACTGAAGGAACAACTCAAGCCAGACGCAGTCGTGGGGACCAACAGGAGAACCCATGGGTTTCACAGAGGTGGGCACAGCCACCACCTTCCTCAGGCTAACGAAAGCCTCAGCCTCTGTGGCTGCATTCTTTCCCAAAGCCTGCAAGGGAAATGATTCAATGAGGTGCTCTCCATCTATTTATGTACGCATGTAGGTTTTGTCCCTTGGGGAAGTTGAGACTTATGGTCCAGCTGTCTGCTGGAAAGGGTGATTAACTCAAATCGGTTTTCTATTAAGATGTGTGAGATTCACAGACCGTGGAATAAATAATGCTAATGCCTTGTGTGAATATCAACAAAAGCCACCAGTCGGCTTGATTCTGGGCTCCAGTCTTCCATGACTGCGAGGCCCCCTGGCCTTCTGAGATTTAACTGCATCAAGTCTCTGCTTCTCTCTTTTTTGAAAAACTTAACCTAAAGCCTCCCCTTTTCGTTCCCTCACTGCCCGTGTTGCGCTGGATGCGACAATAGGTTCCAGGAATTAAGTGCATATCTTGGAGGACAGGAGGTATTGTTTTGCTGTCCACAAAAAGAAAGGAGAAAAACAAGAAAAATAGAATCTACAACAATGTACATTAAAAATTGCATTATATGTAAATGGGTTTAATACACATAGACAGAGATTGTCAGACTGGATCTTTAGGAATTTCATTGCTTAAAAGAGACACTCATTAAATATTATATATACAGCAAAAATTTGAAAGTAAAACATGTACCAATATATAAAGTGTATATTAAAATTTTGAAAGTAAAAAGAATCAGACAAAATTCACTTTAAGCAAGATTCAAAAGTGTAGCTAACGAGGTACATTTTGTAATATCCAAAGAGTCAATCCCCCATCAAGTTATAATAATTCTAAAAATTTAACATTAAATTAAATTTAAGTTAATTTTTTTCCTGATCATGATGGAATAGCTTTCCTTAGAATAAATAGTGTTCTCACTAGAAGAAACTATGAAAATCATGAAACATTTTTTTTTTTTTTTAAGAAGAAATCACTAGAAAGCAACCAAGGCAAGTTTTGAGGGTCTATGATGTTTGAGCTAGAAGTACACTGTGTAAGTCCCAAATTTACCACTGCCTTTAAAAAAAAGGGGAGGTCATTTTTCAATTCACAACAAGAGTAAAGTTCAAGTGAAAAAGGACTGTTTTACTGAGATTAGTAGAGAAAGGTTGGAGTTGAAACTGCCAAAGGATTTAAGACTTTAGGGGTAAAATATTGATAGGAGCGAGTTCAGTGAAGGGAGCTTAAAAGCCATATGCAACTCTCTTCTCAAGGCATTGACTTACTTCTAAGTTAAAAGCGCACAAAATAAAAGTTTAATAACTCCAGATAGAAACAGTGACTGGGAGAGTAAAAAGCCAGGGAAAAAGTTTAGCAGCTACAAAATACTTGAGAGGCAGACTTCGGAGTACAAATCCTGCTAACCTGGGGGGTCAGGGTAACTTGGTAAAAACCCTTGACTTTTTGTTGAAGCTTCACAAAGACCACACAGTGGAAATGAGTTGCTAGTAATAAAATCAAAGAATATATATTATCTTGATAAAAAGCTGAAATCCACCTTTAAGATGATCAAATATATATTTGGTACTTTAATACCATTTGAAAAGAGAAAATGACCCTTTTGGGAAAAATATAATGTCATCTAGGGCTTTGATTTATTTACTTTTTTCTTATTTGAAGTCTAGCATTAAATAAATAAAAAAAATACAAGCTTTCTAAAATATAGTTCTAAATAAATACAAAAAATCCAAAAAAAAAAAAAAGAAAAGATGATGGAAAAGAGACTCATTAGTGATTTAGTTATTGTATTAATAGCTACCAAGAGAATAAATTTAAAATAAATTCTTGCTTTTTAAAAATAAAATTTCTCCTTTGTTGAAGAATGAAAACTACAGGATAAATATTAAACTGGAAGGGATGCTGGGAAAAACAAGCACAAACCAGGATTTATAAGCCCCCACCCCAAAAAGAAGAATGGCTGCTGTAAATGAAGCCTGAATTGGTGTCAAGTAGGAACAATGAAAAATAGAGCCTGTAGCTATTTCTTTTAGCAAAGTGCTCTGTGGGGATGAAGAAAGACATATAATCCCTGAGTAGATCTGACAAATGGGGAAGTATAAACTGGTGATCCTGAAGCCACAAGAGCCCAGTAAAATGATAAGGATGCTGAATGGATAAAGAAGAGTGATGTAGGAAGAAAAAGTATGGAAGTCAAGTTTTATAACAAGTCAATTCAGTGGAAATAAAATAGAGCAAATTTGACAATTCATAAAAGCAAGTTTAGGAAGCATCTCCCACTCCAGTTAGAAATTGAATCATGGCAGAGAAAAGGAGAGAGAGAGAGAGAGAGAGAGAGAGAACTAAAAGCTTGAAAAATATATAATTTACTTTATATTTTAAGACTTCAAAAATACCTTACTTTTTTTTTTCATGTTTTATATGGAATACAGTAAGCAAGCAAAAGAGAAAAGATACTCCCTTAATGAGATTCTCAAGTGATAAAAGACAGTTTTTATAATATAAAACATTATGTAAAACTATTTATATGTAGCATTTTTTCCAAATTTTCTTTAATTAATACCTAAAAATATTACTTAAAAATGGCCATATGAGAACATTTTCTTTTTCTCAGATCTGAGAAAACTATAGTACATTTCACATTCTAATTCTTATGTTTGGCCTGTATCATCTTATTGAAGTGTGTGAGTGGCTACTGACACACGGGAGAAACCTCACTCTTTGATGTAGTAATTATGGAGTGGTAAGATTTTTAGATACATTTTATGTCACTTTTTTCTTAATTTTTCTAAAATTCCTACAATTACCAATTATTGTTTTTATGATGAGAAAACTAAAAGCATAAACAGAGTATATCTTTGTTTCATTCTATTTTTTCAATTTTTATGTAATTCAGCTTTGATTTATTTGAAAAGTTAAGGACTCTTGTTAACAAGATATGCCAAATGGTAGATTGGTAGATGTATAAACATATAACACCATGCTTTCCATGTTATTTACTAATTAATGATAGCTACTGACTCTAGAGACTAAGTAAGGCAAATACAACACAATTTATGTCATGTAAAATTGTTTTTGAGATAAAAAATAATAGAGAGTTTAATCCATTTATAAATGTGATATATCTAGAGGACATATCTGCCTTTGGAAAACACATATTTTCCAATGCACTAGGCAGTATCAGGTGGCATGAGGCTGAGAAGATGGGATCTCTCCAAGCCAGTCAGATTGTCTGAACTAATTCCAGTTGTTAGAAGCAGCTATTCCTCACATCTTAAAGAGAGATTTGGTAATTTCTTATTGAATTAAATCATACCTCAAGAAATGTTAATATGTCAACTAAAAAGTCAGTGGAATATTTCCCCAAACAGCAAATTTGCTACCATTTTTCTAAAAAGATAAAAGTTAAAAAATTGTAAGCATACAGTCCAATGAACAGTTATAATGATACATATGCATTGTCAAATTTTGTGATAAAACTTTATTTATAGAAGAGAATTTTAGGATTTTTCATTTGCCCTGAAATATAGTTACTATTGGGGGGGAAGGAAAGGGTATCCTCAAATCCCTAGAGAGTCCCTGAAGGAGGCAGGAGCCTCCAGTTCAAGTGACTATGAAGTCGACGGGAGTGAGAAAGGAAAGTTCTGACAGGGAGGATTGAGAATGGTAAGGGCTTGAAGGACAACTTATCAAAGGATTCAAGGGAACTATAGGGAAAATTGAAGATGGTGGAAGGATGAAGGAGGAACGGAGGTGAGGGGAAAGGAGAGGACTTAGATAAGCCAGTTTGGGGAGATCTTAAGTTTCTAAAAGGAGCCAGTGAAGTTCCAAATTATCTTTCATAGAATCATGCCAACAAAAAAGGAAGCAGACAGAGTTATTGTCCTAGCGGTGGAGTACATACTGCAGGGGTTTGAGAAGGGAAGTTTCACTTCATTGAGAAGCTTCCATGTTATTAACTAACCACAAACAAGAAGCCACTCTAACTCAGTCTCTGCACGTTGCAAATAGAAAGAACTCGCAATAGAGCCAGGAATTTCCCCCTCAAGCTTCAGGAAGTAAATCCCTACTCCAAAAGAGCCAAGAAGGCTTTCATTAAGACAGATCCTTGTTCAGACAGTAACCTTTTAACTAAAGAAGCATGGAATTCTAACCTGGCCTCAGAGAGTATACTCAGAATCTTAAGAATCAGAATTTGTGCTTCAATAACCTGTCATCCAGAGCACTAGGCCGGATGAGAAGCTGGACTCTCCAGTGGATCCCCAATTAATCAGTCAGGGAGAGAAAGACAAAGGCTTCAAAGGTGGGCAACTGGGGTCCTGAGTGAGAGGTCCAGGATTCCAGTGGTGAATCTGACCCTGTCCAAGTTATGGGCACTATACTGTTAAAGAAAAAAATTATCCTGACACTTGTGAAAATGGTAAGGAAGACTTTATTCAAGCTTATTCTAATAGAGGTGTTACAACAAGGGAGAGAAATCTGGCTTATCTCCAAATACAAGGACAAGTAGGGATTTATAACCAAGTAACAGGATGGGGCGCAGGGGAGGGGTTAGTGAATAGAAATTACTAAAGTGTAGGGGAATTATTTTTATACTGACCAAAAAGGATTCTTGATAAAGGTAGGCCAAAGACTGAGACGTCAAAGGTTGGGGACAAAGAACTTAATCAGATATCAAGGGTGGGATGATTCTTGCTAAACTGACTTAGCAGGCTTCTTTGCTAAAACTAAACTAGGCAAGTGGAAGATAGATAGGGGTTGAGGTCAAGATGTAGTTGAGACAGGTCTCATAAGGACATGAATAAAGTTTTTTCAAGGAGAGTCTTTGTCAAACTCAATTAATGGTGAATGGATGGATGGATATATGGGTGGATGAATAAAAAAAAATTCTAGAAAACATTGGTAAATAACTCCATTAGCCTGTTGGAGAGAAAACAAAAAAGAAAATGAAAAATCTTATTATTTAAAGCTGACTTGTTGGCATAAAATGTTCCTATTTCATTTACCAAAAATAATTATTAAGCCAGACAAATATGAAATGTTACCCACACATTTTCTGTCAAGAAAAAATTCCTATCAGAGCCCTGTGAAACACTATAATTAGAGAGGCTATACCTCTGAGCACAATGAAATTAAAGATTGCAGCCTTGGGAACATAAACATTTTTTGAATCTCATTATCATAGTAAAATTTTAAAATAATTAATAAAAACTACCCATTAGTTATAATGTGTCATTCAGGATTCTATAGTTTAACTATGTTCTAATCTGAGGTGTTGTCTTGTGCCCAATAAAGTAGCTTTTACTCATTTCCTTGGTTTGGATTTATTGCTTCTCCACAGCCTCTTTTTGTCCCTACTAGGAAGGAAGGAAGGAAGGAAGGAAGGAAGGAAGGAAGGAAGGAAGGAAGGAAGGAAGGAAGGAAGGAAGGAGAAAGAAACAAAGAAAGAAAGAAAGGAGAAAATTAGAAAAGAAAGAAATACTTTCAAAAGTCAAAAGAAATTCAGATTTCTTTCAAAAAGGAAGAAGAAAAAAAAACAAAGTGGGGGTTGGAAAGGGAGAGAGAGAGAGAGAGGAAGAAAGAAAGAAAAAACATCCAAACTCCTTTCAAAACTCAGAAAACTTCATTTTCCTTCTACAACATATGGCTTCTCTCTGGCAGTCATAATATGATAATAAAATTATTTTAATGACCTGCTGGAAGTAGCTGATTGGAGTTGCCATTCCAATTATTTGTTTCCATAGTCACCCCTTTTAGCTCATTCATAAAAATTGATTTCTTTTAACAGCCACTTATCCATTTATACCTACCAATTTTTACCCAATCTGTTTTTTCCAACTTCCCGTCTCTTCAATTAGACACTACTGCATACAGAGCATTCTGAAAGAGCTTGCGGCAGTGGCATGATTCACCAGAAGAATCCTCATGCAGTTTACTTTCAGGTTCCACTTTCTCAGATGTCTGAAGATGAATTTGAAGAGGATACAGTCTAATCTGGGAGTCTTAGGTTCAAAAAGTTTTATAATAGAAATGACAAGTGTTCCCACTTCCAGTGTCCTTAACTCTGCATTTGTAATGTAAGGAAAAGATAAGCTTCTGTCTAGTAGCTCAAAAACACTTAAGGGAAGCTATTCATGTAGGACAGATGGCTTATTTACAGTTCTACTCTCAACAAAGAAAATAATAATTAATAATAATTAGCTAAGGTCATGTACTGCTAAACTTCCGAATTAAGAAAAATAAGACTCTATCTACCAGATTATCAGAAAGAGTATAAGGAAAATAAGGGAAACAGAAGAAAAATTTGACCTCATGAAAGTGCAGCGTATTTGCAGCATGAAGATACATGTAAGAATGGTGGCTTAGTGAAGGGAACTCTGAAATCAGGTAAGGATCCTGAAACTCCTGAATCACTTCCTAAATTAGGTGATAGGCGGTCAGGGGGTAATTTGGCTATAGAGTTATTAACCAATCCTTAATATTTGAATTAATTTAATGCATCCTCCCACAGTAAGTGAAGATATATACAGACATGACTTTGGCACTAGGTGTTAGGTAACAATGTTCTGAGACCTTGGGATATTTACTTGGAGGGGTTTTGTATTCAATCCAAGAGCTATTAATGATTATTTTTACAAATATGACACAGTTACTTATAAAAATCAACTAAATCACAACAGTTATTCATAAATACTAAACGAATTAATCTACCCACTCAATAATTCAACAAACAGACTGAACTTCTCTTTGTTTCTAGAAACTGTGACAAGGTACTACAGTTGAGGCAAAGCCATGACACTTGCACAAATGTTATACTAAAGAGAGATTTGCAATTCTATTGCTGTCCTAAAACAGCTGTTGAAGGAACAGCAAAAAGGCCACTGGGCTGAAATGTCTTTGTCAGACTTTTAAGCATATGAATTGGGCCATGTGTCCAGATAGGTGGGGGAAAAAAAAAAAAAAGCAACTTCCTGAGAAAAGCAAGAAGTGTCAATAGAACATGGCAATGGCATGAGATTAGAATCTCTCATTTTGGTCCTGTATCTTTGTCAATCTTTGAATGTAGAGTTAAGGGTTGTTAACCACATGAAGTCCTACTAGAGAACTCAGCTCCAAGCAATCTGGCTGCAGGCCCATTTTATGACTTAGTTGGCAAACTTTGCCAACGGCTGAAATATGTGTGGCTAGTTTCCTTTGTGATTATTAGAAGGGACCCCCAAAGTTTTTATTAAAACTTTAGTGAGAGGGAGGAGGCACAGAAGAAATTAGGTTCTGGAGAATCATAGCATCCCAGGGGCAGAGAGGAGGAATTCAACAATTCCTAACTAACTAGTATTCAGATTGGAATTTATTCAATAAGAGGTAGTAGATACTATTTAAACAAATGGGGTATGGGACTATGTAAAGAAACTATTATAGATGGAAATATTATAGGTATAGAATTGGCTAGCTCATGGCCATGTAAATTTGCCACTCCCCCACCCCCAATAAAATGACAGAATAGAAAGGTAAATCTAATGTATTTAAACAGACATGCATCATTGTTCCTCCTAGAAAAGAGAAGAGGTATTAAATGCTATTCTGGTATCCACTTGCTTTGAACAAAACACAATAAAATGCTAAATATCATAGTCTATGGCCCTGATCTACACTATTCCCACTTGAAAGTAAGAGGTATAAACAAAATGTTAATGTTTTAACCTGAAGATTAGGCTAAAAATTTAATAATTATATATACTCATAACGCAATGCAATGTGCCATTTAAGGTACATTGGTAACCATCCATTGATTGAAAGAGATATCTGTGTCAGCGATTTCAAATTTGTTTTGAGTAACTTCTTACTGCTTCTCAGGTTTTACCTGTACAAAACAATAAAGAGATGCAAAATATCGATGTATACTTTTACTTGAAAAACAGTTTAGAAATGTTTATTGTCTTCACTTTTTGTCAAGGACAATTTATTAACCAATGATTTGAGGCATTGTTAGAAAAATATAAATTTGTACAGTTAGGCTATTAAACTTTAAAAATATTGTTTAGAGATATAAAGTTTCAAATTACTCTTGATAGAAGAAACATATTTGAGTTATTCATATTTCACAATATGAATACAAGGGAGAAAATATTTTGCAAGATTAAGTATTTTTAAAACATAAGATAATCAAATTAAAGATGAAAACATAAGATAATATAAGCCATATTCAAAACTACAGATATTGGACATGATTCATGTATCTACTATAAAAGAAGAATCTAAATCCTTTTGAGAAATAAATAGAAGAGCTAAATTTTTGGAATAATAGAAACAGAGAAAAATGTCATAAATAAATGACAAAATCTGAACTAGCTGATAAAAAAAAAGAAATCTACTAAATAATAAGACCAAAGAAATTTTAACATTAAGGAACAAGTATCATTCCTCAAGATCTAGAACAATTTCTGGCACATAATAGGCACTCAATCAATTTCACATGTGAATGGAGAGATGACAGCTGTAATATGCATTCAAAATTTATGACAGCATGGGAGATTTTAAATGTTGCTACTTCATTTTCTTAATGGTAATCTTTTAATAAGCTATAATTTACTTGTCTAAAGTTGATGATCATATCATTAAATCCTCAAATTTCTAGTTGTGGGAAATATTTTTTGTAAGAAGTGATACACTATTTTTGTTTACATAATTTTTCAGCCTGTGGTCACATAGTAAAGTGTAAAGTGCTCTGAAAATATATATTTAAAAATTTATTAACCAAATCTTCTACTTCTGAGACTCCTAATTCATAGCATGCCTTTGAAGAGTAGATATTTCCAAAATGGAAACAAAATTTCAAATGCTTAATTCAATAAGTGTGTGTTTGTGACAGTAGATGACTCTAACTAACTGAATTAAGCATTTGAAATTTTGTTTCCATTTTGGAAATACCTATTCTTCAAAGGCATTTTATGAAGTAGGAGTCCCTGAAGTAGGAGATTCAGTCAATACATTTTTAAATATATATTTGCCCTTGTTCTGATACTTCACCCAATTTAGCCATGATATATTTACTATTGGAATATTCATTCTGGTTAAAAAAATTCTAAAAATGGTTTAATACTATTCCCAGTTTTCTTCTGTAGTTATCATTAGGAAATTTTTTTCCATTAGGAAGCTAACTGACTATTGGTTAGAAAAAAATAACGTGTACAGAATTTATGACTACATGACCTTGACTTTGCTCCAATAATTCAAACCCAATATTTATAGTATACCTTCTAGTATTCTAATATTTATGGTATAAACCTCATAATAACCTCAAATGCAACATCATTGGAATCTGAAGACCATGATTACAAAAAATATGTATTATTAGATGTCAGTTAACAATCTGCCATTTCTGCTGAATACCATCATCCTTTTTTAAATGCAATGTTTTAATAGAGAATTGCTACATATTTACAATTTTTCAACCAATTATTTCATTTTTAAGTCACTATCCTGAAATGATATATGGAAACATTACACAAGGGGATGTTGTGACACTGCTTTGGTTAGAGATTTGCTGCCCTTCTGTACCTGTTTGAAAAGACTAGGACTTAAAGGGGAGACTGAAGTATCACCATAAATAAAGATAAAATAATAGAAAATCAATTATTTATATTATTACTCATGCAGCTCAAGGTGACAGCAATTATTGTCATAAATAAATATGGATAAAATATATTCCTAGGTCATGTTACATTGGAGTTTGATTTTCCTCTCACGAGCACAGTCTTTTTTTTTTTTAATCTAATAAAACTGGCCTTAAAAGTGACCTTAGTTATAAGTACTCTAGAGTTAAAGACAAATTTATACTTAAGGGAAGTAAATGTGGTTTTACTTTTTGGATACATACAAGAGTTGTATATTTTAAATGGACATGTTAAAGAAGTTTAATACTACAATCTGGGACAAATTAAATACATTTTGTTTCTGGTATTTGGAATCACTTTCTGTATTTCATGATTTAAAAGAAGTAAGAGCCCTTTGCAAATAGTGCCTCCAGCATTTCATATCCAAGTTTATCTGTCCACCCATTAGTACCTTACAGACAATAGTGAGTACTTCGAAGCAGAACCACATTTCTGAGTTGCATTTCCTATGTAAACTCCAAGGAGCTTGAAAGGCACTGCAGATATTCTCCACAGTCCAGATTAATCTTCATGCCTGCCTTTTGGCATATGTCAAAAGCAACTGTTTTTCAAAAAATTATTTATAATATTAAATTGAGAACAATATATCAAAAGATTTATGTCATTTTCTGTAAGTTAACAGAAAATGTGAAACGTTCTCTCTGATGGCTTGAGGAAAGAATCCTTCTTTACCTCTTCCTAACTTCTGGTGTTTTCCAGCAATCCTTGGAAGTCCTTGGTTTGTAGCTATATAACTCTAATCTCTGCCTCTGTCACCACATGACTATCTTCTCTGTGTCTCATATGTCCTCTTCGTATAAAAACACCAGTCATATTGGATTAAAGACCCACACTACTCCAGTATGACCTTATGACTAATTAGATCTGCATTGCCTCTATTTTCAAATAAGATCATATTCTGGGCCACTGGAGGTTTGGACTGCAAATATATATAGTTTTTTTGTGAATATATATATATATATATATATATATATATATGTTTATATTTGAAATTCAAATATATATATATATATATTTATTAAAAAGTAGAGATCTGTCGATAAAGCAAAAAGTCATTCAAACCATTTTATGTCATAAACAGTTGCTGAAATGGAAATCTATTTCTGGTGTCAGGCAGAGAGCATTAATTATTACATATTATTACATATACACATACGTACATATATATGTATATATGTGTGTATATATATATATATACACACACATATATATATTTATATATATATATACTTTTTTTTTTTTTTTTTTTGAGGCGACACAATTCTACCCACAACAAATAGTAACATCATTTGGAACCAAGAACTCACCAAATCCTGTCTGGTGAATCATTATTCCTTACAGTGGAGTGCCCCCCTCCGATGATATGTATGGCAGTAGACTTAGACAGTGGGGATATGTGAATCATTTTATTTGAAGCCAGGCCAAGCCAGCACATCCTGTCCAGCTGCAGTCTTCTAAAGCAATCTGCCCTGGAGGGTGTGATTTAAGTCGAAGTCTCAGGCAAGGCGTCTACATTCCCCCACATTCCAAATTCCCATCTGGTATACATACTAATCCTGGCTAGTTACACTGCAGAAAGAACTTAGAGAAAGGAAGGAGGGTTTATTTGTCAACTCTAAAATGAGCAGTATAATGTACATTGAGACTCATAGCTTTTGCTATTTTTCTTTTTACATATTTTGCTTCTATTTTGACCTCTCTCTGATGGCTATTCTCTAGCTACTACCACACCTTTCAAATGTTTTGAGGTTTCCCTGTAAAAAGGGAGATCAAGAAGTGTTAAAGGCCATCAACAACTTTCTCCTTGATTAATCACACACACACACACACACACACACACACACACAAATAGCATTGAAAAAAACTAAAGCTCTCTACATGAAGTGAAAAGTCATTCAAGCCATTTTATGTCACAAACAATTGCTCAAATGGAAATCTATTTCTGATGTAAGGCCGGGAGGGTAGTCAATTCCATGGAGTTGCTTGCCTGTGCTAACTGACCTAAGTCTGGTGCTCTTTCATTCATATTTTATTCATTCTCACTGTTTCTTGTGTCTTTTCTCCATTGGCAATCATCTCATGTAGGCATAACCAAGTGAACAACAGTTCGCAGCCTATGAATATAAAAGTATCACACAAACAAACACCCAAGTAGTTTTGTTTGGAATCCTAGCCCTCTGCCTAGCACATTTTTTCAGGGAAGTACATTTTCCCTGTCATTCCCAGGAGCCCATCGGATTGCTCACCTGTGTTCCCAGGTAATCTAGCCCTTCTCCCCCAGCAGTTTAGTTATTACCTTTAAGAAGCTCTAAGTGGGACGGGATTTCCTTGCAAGTCATCAAAGATACTCTGCCAGTCTGCAGTCCTGCTCCATTGGTTACTGTCAATCTCCTGCCCATAGGTTATTGAATATACCATTGATAGTCATACCACCCTCAGTCTTCTGTCTGACCTGATTCCTGTTTTCTGTTTATCCGGTTAAAAAAAATTCTGTCTCACATAACCACCTCTTTCATAAGGTGTTCCCAGATCTTTGGGAGCCTCTGTAGCAAACTTATTTTTCACAAAGCTATCCACTTTCAAGAGGTTTCAGAAATGGTCTGGCAGATGGGAAGTATAGTTGGGTGAAGGAATGGTCACTCAATTATACACAGGAGACTCGCCCTGTATCTAATTGTACCGTCCAAAATCTAGGCTCTAATTCTCAGTCCAGTCCACTGTGTCAGACTCGTTTTAGTTCTGATGATTTTTCTTTCAGAATACACTCACTTTCATGATTGTTCCTGGTTTCCTCTTTTCATTATAGATAGAATTTTTGTTGTTCTTAATTCTCATAGTGTTCATTTTATTTTCCCCAAGGGAAGCATTCAGATTTTCTTTCTTTACAACTCAGTTTCACATATCCTCTGTGCCCTCGCTTTCTCACCATAAATGACTAAGTTTAATCAAATGATTGCTACATGAAACAGCATGCTGGAAGAGAATGAATATCATTTTAGGAGACAGATCAAGCTTCTAATCCTAACTTTGTCCAGAGCTGAATTTCTAGCTGCAGAAATCTAATGTTCTGAGACTCTCCTCTGCTAACTGAGAGGGTGGAACTAACAGATATCTAAAGTCCCTAAATAAATGCAGTTTGGGTTTATATTATGGAACCATATCATCTTAAATTTTTTCTTGAATTCCATGCTGTTGTGTCCTCTCTTTTACGTTGGCTGGGTTGCTTGGGCTTCATTGGTCATTTTGCATCAGAGTTCTTAATTTATTTGGTCAACTTCATTGTTGAGTTACATGGATTGGGGAAGTTACAGCACTCAGTAATTTTAACCATAAATGAAAATAGGCATAAAGAAAATCCAATGTAATAGCCAGATTTTAGTTAATTAATTAGTAAGGAAAATACAGCTAACAATACATATGAACATAATTCAATAAATAGTATAAATGGTTTTCTTCAAGAATAAATATTTGGTAATACATTGGTTTTTGCCCCCTTTTTCCTTGTGGGCTGGGATCAGCACTATATGCTTTATATTTTTTGTATTGAATACATTATTCCTATTTACCACACCTAAGTTCTCTCATGGAGAATTAAATCAAATCTGAGATCTGCAGAAACATATGTGAGTGTCAGGGTAGTAGGAAGAGAGAAAAGGCAGTCATGGCTGTGTCGATTCCTCATTGTCTTGAGTTAGCATGTCTTTCTGTGCAATGTCTTTCTGCTTAAAAAAACAAAAACAAACTCTGTTCTCCTTTAGATTCTTTTTTTTTGGGGGGGGCGGTACTATTGGGGAACACTGTGTTACTCCAGAGACCATCAGCTCCAAGTCATTGTCCTTCAACCTAATTGTGGAGAGCACAGCTCAGCTCCAAGTTCAGTCGCCATTTTCAATCTTTAGTTGCAGGGGGCAAAGCCCACAATCCCATGCGGGAATTGAACCAACAACCTTACTGTTGAGAGCTCGTGCTCTAACCAACTGAGCCATCCGGCTGCCCTAGATTCTTTTTAAGTGTACCAATCTGAAATGGGAAGATTGGAGAGTCACCCCAATCCTAGCTTAGGAAAGGCTGGAGTGATCTTTGTCTTATATGTAGAGACATTTGAATAATCACCACAGAGAGCTCCTCAACATGTGTTCTCTTTGAGAGACTGGGTCATTGGAGACATTTGGCACCTTGTATATAACAAAATCTCAGAGAATCAGTTTAAGTTACTATACCAGATGTCATGTCTCATCCCATTACTTATTTGAAGAATTTCTCTACCATCTTAACTTCAAAAGTTTCAACCTATGGTAAATATTGTTCAGAAATATCTGATCCTTAGATTGTAATATCTGTTTGTTTTGTTTACTTTACTTTGAAGTCTTCTTAGTATCAGATGTAGCCTAACGTTTGTTTCATCTTGTTTTTAAACCACTTGAATAGTTTATTTAATTTTTGTCCTTTTCAAACAATAATCATGCGTCTGTCACCCTGGTCTGGGCAATATCCTATTGTAACTGTCTCTGAACTCCCTGAACTCTGGCCAGCCTGTTCTGATACTTTCTCCAAAGGTCTAATTACTGAAGATAATTTCCTTTTGTCTGTGATAATACTTTCATAATTACAGTTATAAATGAAAGGACAGAACAAAGCCCTTCTCAACTAAAACCTCACAGATTTTATTATCTTCAATCAAATTCAATTTTGCTGCCACTGCTTTTCACACCCTAGGCCACACAAATGAGGCTCAGTGGTTCTGAGTCCCTGTTTTGATCTCTCTTACCTAAGGCAGATGGTATTTTTCGGCAATTCTTCCTTCCTAGGAAGCAAGATGCTACACTGGTGACAGACAGTCATACATCTAATGGTAGACCAAACGATTGTTGGAATGCCAAACCTAAATGGTTGAATGGCCTGCAAAGAAATGTCATTTCTGTACAGGCTGACAGAATGATTTTTGATCAAGTCATACTCTCCTAAATTCTATCCTCTCTTGTGACTACTTCAGACAGAAGTGCCCTGGATTAGAACATTAATTGCTGAAAGGGCTTCCAAAAAATTTTTGTGAAGACAGAAATCATAAAATGTTATGGCTTTGACTGTTTTATTAAACATCTCTATGACAAATTTTCTAACGCTATGAAAAAAAATCATTGACCTATTCTGAAGAGAATAGTGTGAAAATTGATGATTGTAAAAAGTTTTGAAAATGTTAAACTAAGAGTCTTTATGGAGAGAAATCATATCAAACGCCCAAAATTTAAAGCAGCCTCTGTTATAATTCAAAAAATGCAGAGTCCACGTTTCTGGTAGTACTGTCAGCCCTGGAATTTAGGTTGATGAAAGAACAATGAACTGGTTTAAGGAAAAAAGCAAAATTCCTAAAAAAAAAAAAAAAGAACATACACCTAATCGCCACTACTTAACTAGTTTTGTAAACGATGAATTTCTCCATATATTTCTAATTCTAGCCTCTAAAAGAATCTCTTAAAGTCTTTATAAATATAAGTTGTTATAAACATAAAAATATAGCCCAAATAGCCAACAAACATTTTTTAGGAGTTTATTATCTTACTAGTTTTGCAGTAGGTACACACAGGAGTATTTATATATGGAAATTGTGTTATAGTTAGTAAATGGAAAATTAAGTTGTAAATGGTTTTCCAAAAACATTTTCTACTCTGAACCTTTGTAACATTTTGTAATAGCATCTCCCTTTAGATTCCAAGCAAATATTTCAGCTTCCTGATGCCAGAGCATTATTTCTTCATTCAGTTAATAGGTTTTTTAAAAAGTTACCGAGCACCTGTTACATATGTATTAGGAATCATGAAAAGAATGGAAGAGGCAGATAGGAATGAATGATGCTCTATGTCTTGAATCTTATTGGAAAATCAGACACAGGCCCAAATATCCATGAAAAAAAGATACATAATTTAACATAATTATAAAGGCAGCTTGTTGAGGGCACAGTTCAGGGCACAGTTGAATTAATACTGTTAATTAGTTAATAAGGAATCCAGGCAGGCCACCTTGTTGAGCCCTTGGGTGCTTTATGTGGAAGACTTGTGACAAAGGACAGTATCAGCCCCCCAGATGGTAATTGTATATCGGTTTTCAATCAGAAAATATATTTAATACAATCTGCTATGAACAGAAATATACTGTGGGGCTAAAAGGTAAACTAATTATTTTCAACATTACAAAATTCTATACTATGAGAGAACCTGAAAGCAAAATATTTAGAGATATAGATATTTCCCATTTAGTGCATATCCAGGGGACATAAGCAACAAAACATATCAATAACATTTGCCATTGAGACCATGATTCAAACTTAATTGTCCAGTTCATGTATCTGATTACTGGACTTAGAATCAAGAAGTTAATTTGGATGTTAAAAAATTTAACATTGAGAAAAAACATTCAGTGAGTTGATGTAGAGCCACTTCTTCCTCCCTTTTATGACATTGTTAATTGTGTAAAGTTATTAGTCTTTGCATCTGTAGTTCCTTAAACTTGACTTTAAAAAAGCAATCTTTATCAAGAGTATTTTTAAAGAAGCTTTTATTCCCTTCCAAATACATGCTGCTGAATACCTGTTACAGATGTCTTAATTCTCCAGGATTAACTCTTACCGTTTTTGCTGGGACCTGAGTCTGCTGTCTCTGCACCTGCTACTGGGATTCTGTTTCTGACTCTGTATCTGTCAGAGGCTATTTCAGTGAGGAAGTGTAGTCTTTTAAGTGGTAAGTTTTCTTCTTCTCCTCTTTCTCCTCTTCCTCCCCCTCCTCCTCCTTCTTCTTCATCTTCTTTGTTCAGAAATATTTTAACTTCACAAATACAGACTTTTGACTATAGTGCAAATGATCACATACAACCAAATCCTTAGGACTAGGTATGCTTAAATGAGATGTTCTTCAGGTGATATTTCATTAACTTTAAAGCAACAGGTACTGGTACTGGTAAAAGTGACAGATGATTTTGTGTGTGAAAAGTGAAAATTGGGTGAAAATTTTTGGAAAGTTGCTCTTGACAGAGACCAAATGGTGCTAAAACTCTAATTATATATATTTTTACATATCATTATAAGCCACTGCCAGTGTCTTTGTGCTGCTGTCTCAGCTCTAACAAATTAATAAATATTTAAAACTAATGTCCATATTCCACATTTCTGTTGGCTTAACAGAAGCCAACAAATGTTAGTGAAATATTTCACTATAATATATAATCAAGGAGTTACTTTTGTAACACATGGGATGTTTAATTACTATATTTATTATGATGGTGAACTGACATTCTCAGTAGAAGCCTTGTGATAGTTTCTCAAGGATCTCCTCTGGTTGTAAACAAAGGATTTCTTTCTTGGAGTCTAAGATGAATATAGATCTCCCTAATGAGTAAAAACTTGCTATAATTTCAATATGAAGAACATCACCAGGATGTAAGCTCTGGACATCAGGGAACATACTTGTTTGGCTCACCACTGAATCCCTAGTACTTAGAACAGTGTCCAACTCATAGCAGCTGCTAAGTTAATATTTGTTGACTATTTAACAAGTGAAAGTCAAATGTTTCCATGACTGAATAAGTCTAAGAGTGATATTGTTTAACTTTTTCACACAGAGAATCAAATAAACTGTAGCCAATATGGGTTTGGTTCTCACACATATTTGGTGTGCATAAATTATGAATGATAGAATGGGGATACATTGAGACACAATATAAAATAGCCCTTGCCTCATGTTGTTGAAATTTTAGTATAGGAGACAGACTATGAAGACAAAGATAAAAAACAGGGCAGGTCAAGAAAGTGATGGGAGGTGTTTTATATACAGTGTTTAAGAATGACTCTGGGAAATGATGAACTTAAAAAACAACAACAACAACAACAAAAACACTTGTATTAAGTGAAGAAGCAATATGTGAAAACATGGGGAGAGATCACAAATAGGGAAGAGAACGCAAAGCACCAAGGGTAAAAATAATCTTGGCAAATCCAAAGAACAAAAAGTGTACTAGTATGGATAGAATGGACTGAACCAAAAAAGGAGAGAGGTCGAAGATGACTTCAGAAAGCAAGCCAGAGAGATTATCAACAACTTTTTGGTTTTGAACACAGGAATAATGTAATATCATTTTTTAAATATGTGAGAACCAGGTATCTATATGGACACAAAAACAATGGTAGAGGATGGACGTGAAAGGAACAAGATATTTGGAGTCCATAGATAAGCCCTAAGATGAGCCTTACATCTGAAATCAAAGTATAAGACAAAATGAAGCTTCAGGAACCCAACCTTAGAATGAAGTGGTATTTGGAATTTAGCAGGTGTTTCAATCCACTTAAGGCACTTATAGGACTACTAGTAGTGAAAAAAGGCATAGCTCTCTGTAGCTCTGTGTTTCTAATTCTCTGAACTTAAATTCTTATTTGTGTGTTGCAATAATCTCTCTATCACAGCCAATAGATACTCAAAGGATTCTTGTGTTGAATCTTCTGGGACTCCAGTAGTTGGAAATGAAAGGGAAAATTGATCTTGTGATATTGAGAATGTGCACTGCTGTCAGGATACAGGCATATGAATAGTTCATCTGATAACTTCGTTACTGCTCCAAACTTTCAATTAGGTTTTGCTTCACTCTATGATTGGAATCACCACTGCAACATTAGCTGCCTAGATAAAGAATAATGAGCTGTCTGCAGAGTTGATCCACAGGGATCTCTTTAATCTTATTTTCCTGACTCGGTCTATACAGACCTCTGCCACAATGCAATTAAAATCATTAAATAACATATACCAGGAAAAATAAAGGGGCACACACTGCACATGCAGATTTTCAACAAAAAGCAGCATGAGTATCAAGTGTTTTGGATTCTTTCCCAGCTCAGTAATGATTAGTGAAGTCATGTGTAGAAAATATTTGCAGTGTGCAAAATTTCTGAAGTTGTTGCTAAATCAAGAATGAATGCAAACAATGTGTGGTTTGTAAAGCTTTAATTAGTTCAACGAAAAGGATGACTATTTGTGCAGATATGACAGGACGTCTGAATGAATGCTATTAAATTGTGATAGACCAATCCTGTTATATCATTAAATAAATTATCTGAGTCAATAAAATTTAGAAAAATGGAGGCTTAAAATTAGAATTGCAGCATTCAATAATTCAATTCTGCAATAATTGAGTAGATTCTTTGTATAAAACCCATTCCTAGTTGATACATGGATTATTTATATGTTGATTTTGGATAAAGTGGTATTTTTTATTAATATATCACTATTGATCTTGGGAATGACATAGCCCTGGGCCAGTGCTGCTAACATGCAAAGCTAGTTTTATGCAACATATTTAATTTGACACAATCTGTCTAAATAATTCCCCATTCTAGTCAGCTCCTGCCACATGACTGAAGAGCACTTTAGAAAATATTTCTAAGGCAAGACAGACATGAAAAAGACATATGAGTGACATTGAAGATTTTGATCAATGAAAAAACGTATTAAAATGGAGACTGTTATGAAAATGTAATTTCAAAAATTAATTTGAAGTCTAACATAATTATAAACAAAATTTTAATAGGATTTTAAAATTAAACTTGTCAAGGTATTTCAATTGTTCATATAAAAGAATAAATGAACAAGAAGGGCCTTCCAAAATGTCGAGAAACAAAAATGATCAGTGAGGTCATGCCCTCCCAAGGATTACATATATTACACATATTATGATTATAAGATGCAGTTGAGATGTCATTGCAACAGAATAGAAGGAAAAATAATCCTTTCATTGCAATAAGTAAAATAAGATAAGTTTGTATCACAAATCAGTGAAAAAACAATTAGACTAACACTAAATAATTTTTGGCAAAAATATAATCAAATCTTTACTCCCATAACTTAACAACTTTTTTCATATTTAATGGCTTAAATGTACAAAAATAAACTCATTAAAATTAAAGATATATGTGAATATATATCTGCTCTCAGGATAGGAAAAAATATTGTAAGCATTATTGCCATGGAGTAAATTCTCTGCTAATTAATTTGCAAATTTAATTGCCCAGAAATTTATTTATTTACTTATTTATTTTGAAATTGACTAATGATCCAAAATATATATGGAAAAATAAAGGTCTTTGAAGATCTAAGACAATTTTGAAAATGAACACCTAAGAGCTAGGGAAAGAGGCTTGCTATTCTAGATACTGTGTTTCCCTGAAAATAAGACCTAGCTGGACCATCAGCTCTAATGTGTCTTTTGGAGCAAAAATTAATATAAGACCTGGTATTATATTATATTATATTATATTATATTATATTATATTATATTATATTATATTATATAGACCCAGTCTTAAGTTATAGTAATATAAGACCGGGTCTTATATTAATTTTTGCTCCAAAAGAGTCATTAGAGCTGATGGTCCGGGTAGGTCTCATTTTCAGGGAAACACAGCATTATAAAGCAAAAATAATTAAAACAGCGTTGTATTAACACCTGTGCTAACAAATGGCCAGAAAAGTATAGAATGGTATCACAAATGGGTAGAAAATATTGACTATATTAGCATATGGTATCAAGAAAATTAGCTTATGATCTGAAGAAAGATAAAATTTAACATATATATATATATATATATATATATGTATTAGAGTTCTAAAAATGAAAGTAAAACTATTAGAAAAACAAAATATAAGAGAATATCTTGTTACCTACATGTAGGGGACTATTTCTTAAGACCTCCAAAACATAAGATATAATGGGAAAGATTGGTGGACTTTACTAAATCCAAATTAAAGTTGTTTGTTTCATGAATAACACCATATATAACTGGAACAAAGATTTGATACATGAGAAGAAAATATTTACAATGTCAAAAAATCAGCATCTAGAATGTATAATAATTTCTGTAAACCAACAAGAAAATTGGGAGGCTCAATAAAATAACTGGATTAAGGATACAAATAGAGAATTCACAGAATAGGCCCCCTTCAGCTAAGAATAGGAAAGAAAAACACTTAACTTCACTAATAAGTTGAGATACACAAATCAAACGATAATGAAACACCCAGCAGTATGGCAAAAAATGGAAAGTTGAAAGATATGAAATGCTGGTGATTATGTGGCGAAAACAGAGAAGGTTTATACGATAGTAGTGAAATTGTAACTGGGCAATGATTCTCAAAAGCAGTCTGGATGTACAGAGTGAAATTACATATGTATATACTCCATGACCCTGGGTAATATATACAATATTTTTATAATCCACTCCTGGGTAATATAACCTAGAGAAATCCTGCATAGATTCATGACATTTATCACTTTTTATTTTTTTTCTTTTAATGGTAGCAATGTGTTGGAAACAATCTAGCAGTCAACCACTAGGAACATAGACAAGAAAAGACTGGCAGCCCGCTTAGGGTTCCTTCCAAAAGCAGACCTTGAGACAAGGACTAAGGAAACCCAAAGGGAAGGGGAGAAGTAAACCACCAAAGGGAAAGCAGCCAATAGAAATTGTTTCTAAGCCAGCTACGACAGTAAGCAACTGAAACTCAATTCCACAGATAGGCTGTGGAAAAAACACACTTCAGAATAACCTCAGCCAAGGGCGAGTGAGCAAAGGTATTTATCCACCACATCCAAAGGCCATCGTTAAACACTGCCAGTGGATGTTAATTTCCAAGCACTTTGGCCTGCAATGCACTTCAGCAAAGTGAATTCCAGTAGCCTAAGGGCAAACTACCAGCAAAAGTGCAAGTGCCAGCCATTTGAAATCCAACTGGTAAATACAAAAATGGTAAGAAAATCTTAGGAGATAGGCAGAACACCAACAGCATCTACTACAGTGATAGTTGCAAGTGATTTAACACTATAACACACATGCCATTGTGAATCAATTTCAAAATAAAGGAAGAATGAAAATTAAGAAAAATAATAATACATATTTAAAACAAAATGCATATGTTTTCTAAATACACATACACCAAATACATATAAAGGAAGAGAAAAAGAGGTTATATACAGGTTGATGATGACAGCATGTTATAAACTGAGGGATATAATCCGCATACTTCTGGGGTTCTGAAAAAATAAAATTTGCTACATGTCAAAGAAAATTAAAAGATAAATGACAAAGAGAGAAAACACCACAAATGTAATAAGAATTTTACATAATTAATTTAGTGAAAGCATGATGAATTATTAAAAAATGGAAGAACCCAAAAGAAAAATGAGTCAGACATACACAAGTAATTTGTAACATATGAAATCATGAATACAATGAATAGACTTACAAAAGATAGCAAGCGTAAAAATTGTGCAGCTCGTTAGTAATTTAAAAAAACACACACAATGAGATTCCTCTTTTGGCTTCTCAAATTAGCAAATATTTTAAAAGGCAATACTCATTTTTCCCAAGGTTGTGATCAGAGATCCTTCCATATGTGCTGGTAAGAATATAATTTGATACAACCTTTCTGGAAAACAGACCATATTTATCAAGAACCTTAAAAATACACAGATCCTTTAACCCAGTAATTTCAATTCTGGGAATTTAACACAAAGATAAAGTCAAGGAAAAGAAAAAGAATTTGTAAAATGATGTCCGTCACTATGTTATTTTTAATAGAAAAAAAAGGGAAGAAAATAAATTAATTTAACACCAAATCATAAGGAGATGGTGAAATAAATTTTGTCACATATAGATGGTGCCAGTTCTGCAGAAACTATGATGTAGAAAGAGAGTTGGTAAAAGACCGTCTCCTACCTCACTTCTGTCTGCCCTCTTCTGTGCAGATAATTTTCACAAATTCTGTTCATTGAACAGCTGTTTATCAATTTTCTACTAAATTCCAGGTTCTACCTTAGTTGTAGAAATAATCAAGAGACATACGGTTCCTGTTTTCAGGAAAGGTACACACATCTGTCTGTGAGAGAAGGGAGGTGCATATCAACTGAACAAATATATCATCACGATTGTATCATATAGCGACTAGTACCACGAGAAAGATGACAGGTGATATTGTAAAGGAGCATCATCATGAGGATAGGTCACTGTTTAGATCAGTGCTCCAAGAGGGTTTCTCCGAGATAACTTTGAGCTGAGAACCCAATGACCAAAATGGATTGTTCTTCATTCTACATTCATTCAAAGCAACATGTGGTCAAATTAATACTTGTGCATCCAGCAAAAAGACAATTTTCCCTCTATGCCTTCAGAACATTCTATTTCATATTTACAGGTGAAGTGAATTTGCTACATGAAAATAAAGCCTTCTTTAGAAAGCTATTTGGAAGCAACTGCTCTGTCTTCTAAAATAGTCCACTGAGTTTGGTATCTGAATAAATGAATTGAATCCTTAACTCTTGTCATTTATTAGTTGTCTGACCTTGTGCAAATGTTCATACTTTCTGTGCCCTAGTTGCTTTATTTGTGATATGGAAATGTAATATAATACCTATTTGCAGTAGGTAGAATAGTGCCCCCATTAAGATGTTAATTTTCTGATCTTAGGAAACTGAGAATATGTTACATGGCAAGAGGGAATTAAGGATGCAGATGGAATTAAGGTTGCTAATCAACCCACCTTAAAATGGGGAGATCATTCTGAATTACCCAGATGGGCACAATGTCCACAAGAGTCCTTAAAAGTGGAAGAGAGACAGAAGAGAGATGTGATGGTGGAAGCAACATTGGAGTGATGCAATGTGAAGACTCACCTGGCTGGTGCTACCTTTAAAAGTGGAAATGGGCTATAACCTAAGGAATAGAGAGCAGCCTCTAGAAACTGAGAAAGGTAAGGAAACATTTTCTTGCCTGGAGACTCTTGAAAGGGACCAGCCTTTCTGATATCTTGACTTTAGCCCACGGAAACCTGATCAGACTTCTGACCTTCAGAACTGTAAGATAATAAATGTATGTTGTTTTGAGCCATTAAGTTTGTGATAAATTGTTATAGCGGCCATAGAAAACTAATACACTCTCTGACCACATGAGGGCCAAATTAGGTAACTTATTTGGAGTGTATTGGAAAATACCTTGGAAATATTTTAATGTTGTACAGGTAATAATTTTATTACAGAGAATAACAATGAGATGGAAATACGTATCATGTAGCTTTCAAGGAGAGTGGAGGAAATGAATGTGTCCACATTTTTCATCTATCTTGGGAAGTTTTTAAGGGGGACTCCATGGATCTTTGAATCCAAAGTATTGCTGTAATCAAGATTGTGCATAGAACCCACTCCCAACTTTGATAGACCTTATGTTCTGTGAGAGTAATCCATTCTCCTAATAAGAATTAGGTTCAAAAATAAAAAGTGGGGAAAAGTAAATGATAAAAGACTTTACTGGACAGTTTGCTTTAGTAAGAAAGTAAGAAAGGGATTTTTTTTTTTTTTTTAACTCTGGATATAAGTCCTGTCTGTCTGAATATTGTATGTGAAACTTCTTCAGCCATGAACCTAAGGTGAAGCTAACACTGTTGTTAGCATAGTAAACAGATGGGACGGACTTGAGAACTTAAATTACTGCCAAGCAAAATTAACAATTGACCCTGATGTCAACTAACTTTCAGTAATGTCATCTAGTAAATGTCTTCACTGTTTAAGCCAGGTTGCAGCTAAAAGAATCCTTACTGATATTACTACCAAGGCCAGCTGGCTTTTCTGTCTGTCCATAGAGATTTCCTCTGACTGAAAATCTAATATCCATCGACCATATCTGGCATCACACTTCGCCAATGTTCGCTGATGTTACTGTGCAGGTGGGTAGGTGGCAAGTGTGGCCTATGATTTTGAGAAACCACTCGAGATGATCTTTAATGTCTGCTGGCAGGCTCAATTTTGTTTACTGGATGTTTTCTTTGGTTGGTTGGTGGACTTTAAAATGCTACATCAACTAAGAAACTCTTCCAAAACAAATTAGAGAAGGGATGCATGTGCACATAACAATAACACATTTATTGTGATGTTTCAAAGAGCATTCTAGAATAGCAGGAAATATGACCTTTTTGATAGACCATGTGGATTTGCAATACTGTGAATTTTTAAAACCAATTATATCACTACGTTATTTCTGTCTAAAGCAAATTCACTACTGCTCTTTCCTGGTCAGATCCACATTTGATAACCAACAACCACAGCAAGCCCAGACACATGGGACAATGGAGCAGAATCACACCTAAAAGGGCAATAGAGTATAATCACACCTAAAAGGGAAAATTAAAAAACAAACAAACAAACAAACAAACAAAACCAGCAAGAAAGAAAATGCATGGTAAGAAAAAATCTGGATTTCACACAAAAATATAATTCCTTTTGAAAGTAATCAGATATATTCTTTGACCTTAAGTAAAGATGCAAATCTAGAGGTAATAAAATAGGAATGAAGTAAAGTTTGGAGTTCTGTCCCTCCTGCTCCATGAGACTTTGAGCACTACATCCACCATCTCTGGGTCTTATATATGTGAGGTGAGTGATATCAAGATTGAATATGCCCTTTCTGTGTGTGATATACTGCAAGTCCTCTTATCTGCATATGTCTCTGGGCAAACCCCAAGCAGTCTAGTTACCACTGGGTGTGTGCCTCGCACCAGTGTGCTGTGTTCTGCTCTGCTGCAGCTCAGGCAACCACAAGGCTGTGTGGCTGGAAGGGCCATGATCAGGGCTATGCTTTGTGTCATCCTCAGTTTCAGCAAAGAGCTCTGATTTGGATATTGAAGTTTGGATTTCTCGTATTTTGTACTATAATTCACAGTATTCCACTGGATGCAAAGGAATTTGACACTCTAAGTCAAATTCCGTGAATTAAGTAAGAAACATTCTTTTCAAATAAGTTTCTCCTTCATACTTAAAGCTATAAGGCCAACCAACCCTCAGAGAGGTGGGTTAGTTTTTCTTTTCTGTTACACATACTGTATAAAAGTTACACCTAAGGTACAGCTTCCTCAAGTTACATGTTACCTTTAAAAAGAAATTCAGAAATTGTGAGAAATCTATCATATATCTATTGCCTATCTATCTACATGTCTGTCTATTTATCTATCTGTCTATCTATCTATCTATCTATCTATCTATCTATCTATCTATCTATCTATCTATAATGGCATATTATTAAACCTTAAAAAAGAAGATCTTGTTATTTGAAACAACATGGATAAACCTGAAAGACAATAGGCTAAGAGAAATTAACCAGATACAGAAAGAAAAAACTTGCATGACCTCACTTTTATGTGCAATCAGTAAAAGTTGAATACAGAGAAGCAAAGAGTAGAAATATGGTTACTAGGGACAGAGAGGAGGTGAAAATGGGGAGATGGTGGTAAAAGCATACAAAATTGCAGTTATGTAGGATGAATAGATCTAGACATGTAATGTACAGCATGATGACTACAGTTAATAATACCATATTGAATACTGGAAATTTGCTAGGAGACTAGATTTCAGGTGCACTCCTCACAGATTAAAAAAACGGTAACTGTGAGAAGATGTTTTAATTAGCTTGACTGTAGCAATCATTGAACTATGTACATATGTGTATATGTATATCAAATCATCATATTTTATACCATATATATATATATATATATATATATATATAATTTTTTATTAGAAAACAAATTTTTGCAATTGTAAATAAATAAAAATGAGAGTCAGGACTATGGAATAGATAGGCCTAATTAAGATTTGCACCACTTCCTGTGTGTTACCTCAATATTTGATCCTGACTTATGCCATGAAGCTGCTATGACATGAACAGAAGAAAGGAACGGCTGTGTCATAGCCTTGTGATGTGTCATAGTCCTGCTTTTTCAGCTGCACTCAGATGGTTTTATGTGTTAAAGTTATGGCCAAATGATTTCCAAGAATGTGAGGTTACTCTTGTTGGTTGTTCCATTCATTTTATGATAAAGTGGCATGGCATAACTTGAGCTCCAAGTGCCCAAGAATAAATGCTCGCTCCACCATCTATTAGATGAGCAACTTTAGACAAATTACTTCATCTCTCAGTTTTCCTATCTGTAAAACTATGATAATAATAGTACTTGTTTTCAGAATCGTGAGGTTAAAGTAGGATAGTCTAAGTATAGTGCTAGGCTTAAGGCCTGGCATATATAATTATCCATCAGTAAATGTTAATTTCTATTATTACCTACTTTGGCATGTGAGTGATAACATTTTAGTATGAGGACAACATGCTCTCGTATATGTGCTTGAGAGACAAAATATGTGACATTGCAATAGGTGAAGAAATCAGAATCACGGACTATCAGCAGCACAAAGCCGAAATTTACAAACTGGTCCTCGCCAATTTGGGTAGGAGAAACTAAAGTAGTATTTTATACTAGATTTTGTATAATTTTAAGGTAAAAAAAAACTTTAGGGTAAAGTCCAAGTATTTAACTTGAAGTCTACTGTCTAAGGGGCATTATAAATAATCTGCCTCAAAAAAAGACAATAATGGGCATAAAAAGTATAGCCTTCAGGAGATTCTTACAGATGCAGTCAGCCTAGACTTATACCTCAAAAGGAAACTTGCCATAGTTTAGTATAATTTGCTTCCTCTAATTTCCTCAGTCTTCATCTTCATCACCAATCAGCCTTACATTTGGTTTCCTAAACCCAGTAGCACTATAGATCTTGATAGTCTTACACTGCCAGACTCCATCTCTAATACTGTTCTCTTCTGAGTTCTATTCCACTTGTGAAATCAGCCATATTTGATCCCTCAAATCAGCAGCACATTTTGATTAATTTTGTGTCCATAAATACCTGTCAACAGCTCCAATGAGTCCTGACACCTGGCACTTATGGGACTGTGCGAGGGACTGGGTACCCAAGAATGACTTGGTCCTTGCACTTCAACACTCACTCACATCTAATGAGAAAGAAGCATCAAACGCATGGCATCAGTGCAACATAGGAATGCTGAGTAGAATGAAGGGTAAGCATCCTAGGAACTCAGTGAAGGAACAATGAACGGTTCTTTCCGGGAGGTGGAGGAGGAAATAGTGAGAACGCTCCACAAGGACACACAGGTATCCAGAGTCAAGGACACACCAAGCGCTGTGAAAGAGAAACTTGTACAGACCACATGGGAAAAGGAGATTACACTTTCATGAGATACCGAAGTTGCTGTCTGCTTCCCTTTCCATGGTCTTGTGCTAAGCAGACTCTGAGTTAGGCAGTGGGGGTTAACTCCCAAGGAATTCTGCTCCTGGAACATTAGGGAGGCCTTTCCCAGCCAAAAGGTTTCCCCACTCAGTTCAGACTCAGGTCACGAATTCCTGAGAACAAAATCTGTTAAGACTATTTCATGGATTTCTTTGAACTAAGTATCTTAAGATGCAAACGTCTTTATGCATGAGCATTTTGCTACACATGCGGGTATTTGTGCTTATTTACTCTGGAGTCACACTGATTCTTTACTGCATGGCTGAGGGACGTTGGGCATGTTGCTTAACTTGTCTCTGTCTCCGTCTGTCAAACACAGAAAAGACAATGGGTATCACTCAGGGTTGCGCAAGGATTAAAGGTGTTAACACCCTGAAAGCAGAGTGGCTGGCACTCGGTAACTTCTCCGTGGTCTTTCTTATCATCATTCACGTGATTTCATGTCATTGAATTTATTCTTTGAGGAGAGGGAAAAGGAAGAATAAGCTTATTTCACAATGTTGCCTCAGGCCAGGCCAGGGAAGAGCCCTTTAGCCAGAAAGATAATGATAATGAAGTCAACAATTTTAACAGTTATTTTAAAATTCTTATTGCTGTATTATATATTTAATCAAAATGGGAAATGTTTTGTCATCATGAGTCTGGTGACAAGTGGCTCAGAGAATCTCAAATAAACACTAACATAATAAATCCTTTAAGTCTCCAAGTAAGGATCTTTTAATTACAATTCCTGCATTTCCAGGTCTGTTTATTTTTTATTTCTCTAAGCATATTTAGACCATTGGTTGACCATTTCCTGTCAAAATGACCTCACTGGTGTTCTAAGCTTTATGTGGGCCAGAGAACACACAGGAAAGGGCTCTTCTTCTCTGTAGCTCCCAACCACTACACTGTCTTTGCCACGTGGGTTTACTATGAGCCTCTGGGCCATGGATGGTGAACGTGTCAACATTTCGTTTTAATGACAGACCTTTCTTTCTACCTAAACTATTCCCAGGCATATGTCCTTAGCTGGCCAAGTATCATCTCTTCTGAATAGGTCAACCTGCAGCTGCAAAGATCTCTACAGTTTATTGCATCCGAGAGTGGCATGACGTTTGATGGTTCACCATAGCTAAATAGAATACTTGTCTGCTGAGAACACACTCAGTTACTGACTTGACACATTCCTGGACTGACATAAAAATTAGCAATTTACTCTAAAAAGCCTACTGGTGCTACTGAAGGTTTAATGTATCTGAGTTGATTCTCAAGCCCTTAAGCAATTTTACAGAACAACTCAGAGATATGCTTACTAATGTAATAAAGATAACCTTTAGTCATCATTTGCCTGTAGTTACAGAGATATACACTAAAATATGTATATAACTTATGTAATATATATATATATATTTTTTTTCTTCTTCTTTAAAAGCTGGTTTAAATAAACCTAACAGAACTTTTCTTTCAAGGTTGATACTCTATCTTTTCTTTGCAATTTTACACTTATTTTTTGTTTAATAGAGTTTTTTGGAGTTTCTATTTGGTAAAATTTTATATTTATACCTTGGCCAAAATTAAATTATATTACTCAATTATGTTCTTTCAGTTAGCCATTCATGTATTCTCTTATTTAATACAGTTTGATGCCAGGTCCAAATTTAGCTCTGCAATTAGGAATAAAAATTTAGATGCTCCTATCCTCATAGAGGAATAGACAAATAAGAGCATGGGAAGGGTCTAGTTCTAAAATAAATTCTACTCTAAGGACAGTGTGTTACAACTGAGAATATTCAGATAAATTTGCCTCTGAAACTAATGCTAATTTCATAACTTAATCCCTAGAAGCAGTCCTAGTTAGGAACATCCAAACATTATTTTTTCCCAGGGTGACACTTTAGAACTTAGTAAATAAAGCCTGGAATTTTTGTTCAGAACTACTATTTCTTTATAGCTGTACTCCTCTTTTATACATGCATTATTTTTCCTGAGAAACCTTTACAATTTTAAAGCCCAAGTAATTTTTACACAGCCGTGAACAAGTCAATACTGAAGCCAAAGATACACCCTAAATATCCATCTGCAGATACCGTGTTTCCCCGAAAATAAGACCTAGCCGGACAATCAGCTCTAATGCGTCTTTTGGAACAAAAGTTCATCTAAGGCCAGTATTATATTATAGTAATTATATTATATTATATTATATTATATCATATTATATCCAGTCTTATAGTATAGTAAAATAAGACTGGGTCTTATATTAATTTTTGCTCCAAAAGACTCATTAGAGCTGATTTTCTGTCTAGGTCTTATTTTCAGGGAAACAGCAGTATGTCTGGTTCTTACACTAGAGTTTCCAGTACTTGTGCATGAAATTATACTTGAATTCTTTGAGGATTTGGAGGCTACAAGTTAGCAGTTATTCCAACCAGATCCTCATGAATTTGTTATATGATGTCACAGAGAGGTAATATTCTATTAACTTCATTGTTTAAAAAAAAAGAATGGAAACGAAGACTAATGTTTACTGAAAAATTAATGTTGCTTAACATATGTAATTAAGAACCAACATTAGTAGGTTAGAGTAATTAGTTGCTAATCTTTGGGGAAAAATTAAAATTATACATTCCAAATAAGATAATCTACCCCTTAGAACTGAACGAGAGCTTCTCACGTTTGAATACGCTTGTGAATCCTGGGGCATAAGGGATGAGGAGGTGGATC
The DNA here is from genome assembly GCF_036562045.2 of Rhinolophus sinicus. NCBI lineage: Eukaryota > Metazoa > Chordata > Mammalia > Chiroptera > Rhinolophidae > Rhinolophus > Rhinolophus sinicus. The sequence continues at coordinate 114,217,229 of NC_133755.1, forward strand.
TCATTAAAATACAGATTCTTATTCTGTGGGGGATCTGTTGACTCTGTGAGCTCTCAATCCACTCCTGTATACCAGTGTTTAGCAAATCATTAGGTCTACATTAGGCTCTGCCGATAGCTCACAAAATGCAGACTGCAAAGACCTCCTTCCTTTGTGCTTCTTGCCTGCTTCATGCTCTCGTGAATGTCATTGTACCAATACTATTTCACACTGGCAGCAGAATTTACTTCCTGTAGCAGTGGCTAAATCAAGTTTAGATTTCCAATATTTGTTGAATCAGACTCATGGCCTCATCCTACTACAGGAAACCTGCCCTATTCCATCGAGTTCCCCACTTGAAGCTCTGATTTTCAGATCAAGGGGCCTCTTCTTTGAGCTAAGATAATAGCACCAGTTTCCCTGTTGCTTTTCTTCAGAGCTATGGGTCCCAGCCCAGTAGGGTCCCTCCTCCAATTTCACGGTCACTAACATCAGTTGACCAGCACCTCTTTTCCATGGGTCTGGATTTCAACTCCATGAAGCCGCTCCATGCGCCCAATATTTAATAAGTCCAACCAGCCCTAGGATTAAGAGATGCTTTTAAAACTGTTCTATCCATAATACCTTTGTGTTTTCTTTGTGCCTTCTTTAGTTATCTATGTAACAACTTTAATTCTAGTTAATTCCTAATATTAAATTCTATCTGTTAAAATGATAGATGTGTCTTCTCTCTATTACTGAACCTCAACTGATACAGTAGGTCTGGAATGGGCCTTGATATGCTGTATGTCTAACAAGCTCTCAGGTGATGCTAATATTTCTGTCCATAAGTCATACTTTTGCAAAGCAATATGGCTGAGAGCCTTACAAGAATTCTTAATATACTGTATTTACATATAAATAAAATGGTAAATTGAACAGTGAACATTTTTATGTGCAAAGTTCACTAACATTTGTAAATACTAGTGAGTGACTTCGATGACGTAGCCACTCTCAGTACAAAGATGAGAACAATGGGCGCAGTGAGAAGCAGCTTCGATCTTCAAAGAAGAGGAATCCACACCAGCTGTGAACAGAAGCTGAGAAGTGTCTGACAGGACAATTGTTTTATACGGAATATATATGTGAGTAGACCACTGTTTTAGAAAGGGACTTAATTTGAAAACTGGGAAAAAGAAACAACTGGTTTAGACACCACTGAAGAGCTGCTAAACCGGACACGATGATGATATGAAACACCATCAGCATTTATATTTATATGCCATGTATATTTATATTTATGTGCTTTAAGGACCAAACAAAAAGAGATTAAAATAAATTAATAGAATCACAAAATACATAAATATAATATATTGAGAAATAACTGTTCAATTGATAAGGATAGGACTTCAGATGTGCCTGAAATCTGATCCCACAAGGATCACCAGAAGCCAGAAACACCTAGTATCAGCTTCTGATTTAACCTGGTCAACTGAACAAATTCAGGAATATGCTAGGAATGCCTTGTGCTAGGCCAGGGCTGAACATCTTTGGGGGGGCCTTCTACCTACCCCCTATGTCTCCTTGGCAACAACTCCAACTGGGCTTTCATCCCCACTATGCACTAAAACTGCTCTATACCAGTGCACATAAAAATTTAAAACCCCTGCTCATATTCCAATGAGGGAGGCAGAAAAAGGCCCATGATAAGTGAGTTATATGCCATGTTAGAAAATGATAAATGAAAGAGCCCTATTCATAAGAGGCCTAAGTGTAAATGAGTCCGTGGCAAAATACACTCACAACCCAACTCCGTAGGTTTATTGTTTGTACCTTGTTGCAGCAGACTGGCAGGACTGCACATAGTCAAGATTGCCGAGTCATGTCAAAACACCCAAGAATCGTCGCAGAGATATAAGGAGACCTGCTGCTTCATGATAAAAGGGATACGTTTAGTTTCCCAAAAGAACTACACAGCATTATCACCCCAATGAGGTGGTTATAGAGCTTAGGGATCTACTTCCTAGAGGGATGATGCTGCCTTTACAGAGCTACATAGTTATATTTTTAACACACATTAAAATAACTAATTTAATGTATTTGTGACTTTTATTTTTTCTTTCAGTTAGTTACACTTGTAACAACTACATAGTATTCAAGAATGTAGTCATTTCTAGAATTTAGACATTCATTCAGTAGACACTTGCAAAAAAAATTATGAGAAAAGGAGGAAATTTAAATATTTACTTAGATAACAAGATGGGTCACTTTGGAGTTTGTATATATTAGGAGGGATCAGAAGTCACTAAACACACCTTACCAGTCTGTGAGGATATTTATCCTCCTGTTTACTAAGCCACAGAGCCTGTTACCTGGGAAATAATAAACTTTCAATAACTAAATTTTGCAAAGTAGAGAAATATGTATTTAATGAGTTGTGAATCATCCATGTTCAAGGAATAAGGATTTTATAAGGTAACCCCATGTTCTGTTGGTAAACTTCGGGAGTAAGTAACTTGGCATAGTAAACCTCAGGGAATTAGCTCTGTTGTACCCAACTTCCACTGAAATCTATTAGTAATGGTGACCAGTTTGGAAGAGTATGTAATGGGAAAAGATCTCTTAGGAAAGATACAGAGAGACTAGAAATGAGTCAACATGACTTTAGAAGAATCACTTCACAGTAAGTTAGAAGCGGAAGGCATTGTGCAATGAACCTTTTGAAGGAATTGTACTTGCAGCCCAGATACTTGTCCAGTTTTTCAGAACAATTTGAAATTGGAATTGCCTACTTCATAAAGTGGCCCATGTCATTGCTGACCATTTCTAATTCTTAGAAAGATTTTCCTTAGAGAAGTCCACATATGTCTCCTGGTACTAGCTCTGCTTGCTATTATAACTCAAAGCCAGCAAGTCTTTCATGGCAGCCCACATTACTTGAAGACAACTACGAAATTCCCTGAAAACTTCTCTCTTCTCATGGACTCACTGCTGGAACCTGATAACAAAGAAGATGATTTCTGAGTCTTTCTCCACCTTGAGAAACAAATTTTACATTGTCAGTCTGTTTCTAAAGTCTAATGCCATTCCGAGACCAACTAGAACACTGAGCCTCTTAGACATATTAGCTAAACATGAAATTGATATCTTTCCCTTGAGGCATATTTCTATAATGGTACAACTCGCTTGTGTTCATCTTAATTTAGTCAGTCATCAAAAAATGTATATTTTGGAAATAAAGGTAGAGAAACATTTCACTTTTTTGTTATTATACAAGTCTTAAAACTGTAAAGTTAACTGGATTACTTTATGAAAATTAGGTGTTTATATGCGGCTCAGATTCTTAGCCTACGGATAATGCTTTACATGCATTCCAGGTCTTCAGCATAATTATTCAAAATACGAAAATGGGAGACTTGGTTTGAACACAGACTCCTCTGAAATTTCAAAAGTGAACACTTTAACAAGAAACCTATATGTGAGATACAAAACTGAATGCAATAAATGAACAAGACAAACAAAAACTCATAAACACAGACAATAGGTTAATGATTACCAGAGGTAAAGTGGGGAAAGGTTAGTCAAATATATGGTGATGGAAGGAGAACTGGCTCTGGGTGGTGAACACACAATGCAATATACAGAGGAGGTATTATAGAATTGTACACTTAAAACCTATATAATTTTAGTAATCAATGTCACCCCAATAAATTTAATAAAATATTATTTTTTTAAAAAAGAAGGTTTGGGAGAAGAATAGCTAAGAAGATTTTTACTAGTTGATCAAAGTCTTAGCAGTAGAAGATGACAAAGATCTTTTTGAATCATACATCTCCATGAATGATACTCATAAGAAAGTAGTTTAAAAATACTAAAGCAGTATTGACCATAATGTTAAACTATTTGCCTAAAGATTTTATTCTGGGTGGTGAACACACAATGTGATATATTGATGATGTATTACAGAATTGTACACTTGAAACCTATGTAACTTTACTAACCATTGTCACACCAATAAATTTTAATTAAAAAAAATAGATTTTATTAAGGTTATCATAACCCAAAAAATATAGCTTTTCTTGAAATATTTTTTAAAAATAGTAAAATTGACCTATAAGACTCTGCTTATTTTAATTAATCACAGAGGTTTTTATTTAGCAACATTCAGAGCCTTCTTTTTGAACTTCATGGAATGGGAGAGACCCATCAAAAGTTCTTACACCTGCCAATCAATGAATTTCCCCAGGGTCTTTTCCAGGAGTTACATCCATAGTTGTTGTTATGCCTTAGGCATAACAGTTTGATTTTGAATATATTTTAAGTCAGATGTCATGACTCTCTCCTATGTATAGTGAGGAAATGTCAATGAATCTATGAAACCAGTGAATGTATATTGCTTCCTTTATATTTGTTCCTTCTTGTCAGGCCATTTTTCTCATTAAAGAGGTTTGGAATGACTTGAAGAATTATAACAATCTCATTTGCACTGCTGTCACATCTTCAAAAGCTTAGCAAAAACAGGTATTAGGATTCAGGCATAAACTGAGTTATACCAGAAACAATAATATTAATGATTAAAATCTGACAACCAGAAATGGATCATTTTCAAATTCATATGAAATGTTAATGTTGCAAACAGCATTCCAAGGATTTCAACAACATAAATTGATGATAAACATGAATGAGACTAAGGCCATACACCCACCTAAACAAAATTAACCCTTCCCATTCTCAAAGCTTTTAGAGGAAATATGGAATTATAGCTGCTACATTTTGATATATCTGCACTGAATATAAAATTCAAAACTCAGTCACGGAAGGTTAAGAATATCCTTTAGGATGCTAGAAAACAGACTTTGCCCTTAGGTCAACTCCTAAAATGGAAACCTCAAATTGGTAATCTACTGCTAAAACTTGGCTCATGTGTGTTTGTCTTTTTATATGACTTACAGTGAGATTCAAAGAATCTTAATTACTTGCAAACATTAAAATGTTAGGGTATTTCATATATTTATAGCAGGATTCTCTTCAAAAATAGAAAGGTCTGGCAGTGTAGATTACTTATTCCACATGCAACCATTTCCTATAGCAGAGTAGAAATTATATACTTTAGAATGGATGAATCATTTAATTTGCTGTGCAATAGTCTTTATTTATTTTCCCTCCTTTTCCTTACAAGGTAGGGTAAGTGGGGAGATAAAAGTCAGACTACAACGACTATGATTATAAGAGGGGAGATTGTAGTTCAATCCTTAGGGAGACCAATTTTGGGACACACAATTTTGCACACACTTGATTTAGGGCTCTAGATAACCTCCATGTCTGATCTAGAGCAATACACTATGAGTATGATTCATTTTGCAGCAAATGTTGCTACTTTAAATTCATCTCTCCAGTTCCAAGTAGGAGAATAGAGTGAGCCACTTAAGAGAATCTTCTATAGAAGGAAATAGAAGAATCCCAGTGATTTTGTCAAGCCAGAAGGAACACGCCAAATGTGGTTGGAGGCTATGGCCGTAGGACAGGAGTATAGAACTATTGTGGAGTGGGATCTGAGCTTTCCAAGAGGAAGGCAACAGGGTAGAAGTGATATAGATGATGTAACAGGTGTATTGTAGCAAACTCCCTGACTAAGACCAAGAGAATGAAGGAGTGATGAGTTGAGCTGTTCAAGAGTTTGGCTGCAAAAGGAAAGCATGTATTGGTGGCAATTTCAGAAATGCTTGGGTTGGGTTCCAGATGTCCACCTGTATGTTAAGGGGCTTTACAACTGAACAGCTGCACCATCAGAATGAAACTAGACCAATCTCTTGGTTAGGCAGGAAGAAAGGCAGACGGAATGAGAAATAAGCCATCTATTGTTTAATGTTCACAGTTGCACTTTCAATCCAATATTAAATCAATACAAAAAAGTCAGCACTTTTAAAACCAATTGTAACATTTCAGAAATGGTAAAAATCAATCATAACTTGCTTTTTTCTATAAGTGAATAAAAACAAACATTTATCTTATTTTGGGAATCACTTTATTTCTGAGATTTATGAACATGAAAATTATATTATGGACATTTACTTTTAAGTATAATATTTTGTTTATATGGTTGATTTGGGGTAAAGGTAACTAAAATGAAACCAGAAAATAATAATTGTTATAACTGGTAATACCAGTAATATAAATAATTGTATATTATGAATAGGGCACATAACGTATATTATGTTATCCTTGAAGCAAATCTGCATGATAAATGTATTATCCATATTTTACAGTTAAGGGAGTGAAAGCTTAGAGAAAGCAGTCCCACACCTAGTGAGTGGTAAAGTCAGGACTGCAATCAAAGATAGTCTGAGTTTACCACACCACGTACATAGGGGAAAGTAAAGATGAGAATCAATGAGAAAGGCAGGGCTAGTACATCGATTCATCTCAAAGGTTACTTTAGATTTTTACAGTCTTGTTAATATTATCAGCGTATTGTCATATACTTGAATATTTCATAGAGAAAGATAGAGAAAGGGGTATACATACCTCCATGAGTAATTCCATGATTTTGTTATTTATTAAACCATATGTTAAATATCACATACAAATGTTCTTTCATAAAACATTCTAATGAGTAGTCAATAATGGTATTGTTACAATAGTTTTGACATTAGAATAAGACATATTTTTCCAATGCTTATATTGTGTTTTGTTTTGTTTTTGTTTTGTTTTTCTTGCCTAAGCTGCTTAGGCTCTCCAGTACTATTATGGATAGAAGTGGTTGAAGTAGGCACCTTCGTTTCATTTCTGGTTTTAGAATTATTTTTAACATTTCACCATTAATCATGATGTTACCTGTAGGTTTTTGTAGATACCTTTAATTAGGTTAATGATATTCTCCCTCATTAATATTTTGCTACAGATTGTTCATAGGATATGGATTTTTTTTTCTTAAATGTTTTTATTGAATCTAATGAAATGCTTATATGGACTACTGTTTTAGTTAATATATTTGTTGCCACGCAGCAGCCTACCAGTCTCTCTCCTCATACCTGCCCCTAAAGAAAGGAGAGTCTGTGAGATGGATCCTTTCAGGGACTTTGCTTTACCTTTGTGCTTACACCTTGTGTGTCCCTGTTTGGCCCCAGATAAATGGCTGGCTAGTCAAAGACGGGTATGACTCCCCACGGGGAGTGGGGGGGCAAGTCAAGCCAGACACAGCCATGTGGGGACCATCTGGGGAACTCATGGGGTTGATAGAGGTGGGCACAGCCCCCCACCTTCCCCCGGCTAAGGAGAGCCTCTGCCTCTGTGGCTGCATTCCTTTCCACAACCTGCAGGGGGAGTGACTCAATGATGTGCTCTCCATCTATTCATATGCATAAAGGTTTTGTCCTTTGGTGAAGTACTTACCCTGGGACTATAGTTCAGCTGTCTGCAGGCAAGGGTGATTGGCTTAAATCAGTTTCCTATTGTAATGTATGGGATTCACAGATCTTGAGATTGACAAGCTTTACTTCTTTTACTTCCACACCTAACTAATAAAAGCCATGCGTTGGCCCGATTCAGGGCTCAGTCCTTGAGGCTGCAGTCCCTTGGCCCTGCTTGCACTCTATTCTTGTCTACTGTCTTTCTTAACCTTGTGACACCCTCCTCGCTTCCTATAACTCTTGTTGTGCTGGATGCGACATATATTATTAAATACATCTATTTCTTAAGATAAATTATATTGATAATGATAAATTATATTTTTTATATATTGCTATAGCATTCAGTTGACTAAAATTTTGTTTAGGGTATTTATGTCTATGTACATAAGTAATGTTTCCCTGAGATTTTCCTTTTAAAACTGTTCTTGCTGGGTTTTGATATCAAAGTTATACAAGTCTGTATTAGTCAGGGTTCTATAGAGAAACAGAACCAATAGAATATATATTAGACTCTAATGAGATTTATTATAAGAAATTGTCTCATGTGACTATGAAGGCCAAAAGTCCTACAATCTACCTTCTGCAAGCTGGAGACCTAAGAAAGCCAGTGCTATATTTCAAAGACCTGTGAGCCAGAGAGACTTGGTGTAGATTCCATTCCAAGTTGAAAAGCCTGAGAACCAGGAACACTGAAAGCAGGAGATGATACATGTTCCTGCTCAATCAGTCAGAGAGTGAATTGGACCTTCTTCCAACTTTTTGTACTATATTGGTAAGTTGCAGTGCTCACCTTCAAATGCTAATCTCGTCTAGAAACATTCTCACAGACATGCCTAGGTATAATGTTTAATCAGATATCTGACCATCTGATGACCCAATCAAGTTGAAAGATAAAATTAACTATCACACAGTTAAAAAAAAAAAAAAATGAGTTGATGATATTTTTTCTCCTTTCCTACATTTGAGAATAGTTTTGTGAAAGTAATTTTTGGGTGAATTATTTGCCAAAACGGAATATTCTAATTTGGGGTGAATATCATCAGTAACACACTTTGTGCCCGGAGTTCTCTTAGTGGAAATATTTTTAATAATTCAATGTCTTCAACCATTATAATGCTATATTTTTTCTTCATGTGGAGGTTTTTAAGTTATATATATCTATTTTCCTTATTTTATCTGAATATTCAAATATATTGACACCAAGACACATAGTTCCTTGTTATTACATTTTTAATGTTTGCATCATCTATATTCATATCTCATTTTTAATTCCATTTCCTTTCAAGCCCTCTTTTTTTTTCATTTTCTAAGTCAATATCATGAGACGATAAGCATTTCATTAATCTTTTACTTTCATTGTTATTATATTTGTTTTATATTTAATTAGTCTCTTCAGTTTTATGAATCATTTTATTTCTTCTATATTCTTAAAGTTTTATTTTGGTCTTTTTATAATGAAAATCATATATATATATATACATACATATATACATATATACATACATATATACATATATACATATATATACATATATACATACATATATATGTACACATACATATATATTTAATTTTATGTTACTTCTTTTATAATACTAGCTTTTAATTCTCTAGACTTCCTCCAAAGTACTAATTTTAACTATATACAACTTTTCTATAAGTAGCATTTTGATCATTCAGATTTGATCAGTTATTTAAATTTTTTCATTTATCAAAACATTATTTGAACATGTTTCTCAATATGTAAACAAAAAAATTTAGCTCTTCTACTTTAATTACATTATAGCCAGATAATGATCTCTTTGATTCCAACCCATTGAAATTCATCAAAATTGACTTTATTATTCAATATATAATTAATTATAGAAGTCCTATATACAACTGAAAAGAATGTGTGTTATACAGTTTCTGTGTAGAGTTCATTATTTGCATGCAAATAGCCAATTTTTCTGGCAGCATTTTTTGAAAAGGTTATAATTCCTAATTGATTTAGAATCTTTGCCGAATTTATGGTGGAGAACTGAGATCTTAACAATACTGAGGCTTCCAATTGATGAACTCAATATCTTTCCTTTGCTTATGACTTTGATTCTTTAAATCAATGGTTTATAGTTTCAGCATAGATATCCTTTATATCGTTTGTTAGATTACATTGAAATATTTTATTTTGTGTGGTGCTATTCTAAATGGTATTTTTAAAATTCTTGAATTCCAATTACTTATTGTTAGTATGTAGATATACAATCAACTTTTTAAAAATTAGATGTTATAATCTACAAACTTGTTAAACTCGTTTATTACTTATAGCAGATTCTTTGGGTTTTTCCATTTAGACAGCCATGTCATTTCCTCTGCAAAAGAGAGAGTATTGTTTATTTTTTTCCAGTCTCCACTCTTTATTATTATTTTTTCTTATTGTGCTAAGGATCCCAGTACAATGTTAAATTGGAATGGTGAGAGAGGACAGACTTGTCTTATTCATGATCTTAAAGGAAAGAGATACATTCCGTCACCATTATGTATAATGATAGCTGTAGGATTTTCGCAGACATCTTTTATCAGATTAAAAAAGTACTTGTGGGCTGGCCCGGTGGCTCAGGCGGTTAGAGCTCCGTGCTCCTAACTCTGAAGACTGCCGGTTCGATTCCCACGTGGGCCAGTGGGCTCTCAACCACAAGGTTGCCAGTTCAATTCCTCAAGTCCCGCAAGGGATGGTGGGCTCTGTCCCCTGCAACTAAGATTGAACACGGCACCTTGAGCTGAGCTGCCGCTGAGCTCCCGGATGGCTCAGTTGGTTGGAGCATGTCCTCTGAACCACAAGGTTGCCGGTTCGACTCCTACAAGGGATGGTGAGCTGTGCCCCCTGCAACTAGCAACGGCAACTGGACCTGGAGCTGAGCTGCACCCTCCACAACTAAGACTGAAAGGACAACAACTTGAAGCTGAACAGCACCCTCCACAACTAAGACTGAAAGGACAACAACTTGACTAAAAAAAAAAAAAAAAAAGGAAGAAAAAGTACTTGTTGGCATCTTTCCTATCCCCCACGCAGAAAGTCTTTTGAGATAGACAAGGAGCATCTGGGAGGAGTTTCTTGCCTCTCTTGTGGGACTCCTGTTCCCTTCCCTCAGGTTTGAGTCACAATTACACTTAAGGATTTTTATGATTGTTCTGTGAGTACTTAGTAAAATTCATGCACGCTAGGCCTACAAAGGAGTGCAGATCCTCATTATCTGTGCTTCCCCAGGACTTTTACTCTGTCCCACCAGCCTTGTCATCTCTTTTTAGCTTAACTCTCCTTACTGTTGTCTGAGTGCATCTACTGCAGGTGAATCCATGCTCATATCACTTCTATCCTTCAAGTTATCATGATCACTACTTACATTTTGGACCAGTTGGTTTCTTTGTGTCCTCAGCTCTTCAATGGTTTTGGAAAAAAGTCATGATTTTGAAGCTAAACTGACTGTTTAAATTGTAAGCATGGGATCAAGCCTCTACCCAGCTTTCCATATCCTGGAAAAGAAGCCAGATGTATTTATTATCTATCACTTTTGACTATTCTCCAAAGGAGGGAGAGTTCAGTTATTTAGCCCAATAGACAATAGAAATGATAGTCCAGTGGTCATATCATTTTATGTATGACCTCTTAGTATGGTGCAGCATCTTCATGACAAGCAAATCTCTTAATTTGCTAATTTTGATCAGTTCAGCCTGTTGGGAAGGTTTTTCCTGCAGGTCCCCCCTAAGAGCTCAATCTCCCCCTTATAGGAGCTATCTCCGACAAGCTCCCCCTAAGAGCTCTGCCCCCTCCTCCTCCCATACCTTATCAGAGATGACTCCTGCAGGCACCATAGTTAGAGGCCTCCCTGTCAAAACAAAGTTGAGGGATCACAGCTGCTAGGGATGGCTCTTCCTGGCACCCTGGCCAGATTCACCCCCCAACCCAGAGGCCTGACCCTATAAAATAAAATGCCTGACCCCAGTCAGTGCTCAGTTCTTTGGGAAATATCCCACTGGGCCCACTAGTGTAATAAAGCTGAGTTCTCCTTGCCCTCTGGGAGCGTGTCTTGTGTTTCTCAGTCCTCACCCCTTTTTCCGCAACATTTTGGTTCCTTGACCGGGAAATCCAACCGCGATGGCCCCTTGCGCCACTGGTGTGGGGTGAGAGGCGGGCCATGGGGCAACAGGAGGCCCGAGAGGGGTGTAGGCGCCCCGCCGATTTTGGCGACCCCGGACCTGGCTTCCCGGGGCAGCCGCGGCCTGCGCATCCCCAGCTGGACCCGCAGAGAGGGACCGAGGACAACCAGTCGGATCCACCCGTCGGACCAGGTAAACCTCGAGGCCATTGTCCGGAGCCAGTCCTGTCCCATGTGACAGAAGAGGAGCCTGATAACCTCCTTGTAGGTTCTTATAACCTACCCAGTCAGGGACACCCATAGGAGAGTGTCAATCCACTGTGTGAGTGATTGTGTGTCTGATTGTCTGATTCCATTGCTTTGGCTATGGAAACTTGGATATGCTTCGCCCTGATTCTCAAAGAGCGTCATTTGGCATAATAGTGATTCACTCCACGGAGTGGCCTGGTCTGTGAAATTATTCACAATATGCTGTAGCCAAAAATGCTCCTAAATTCTCGCCAGGGAGGCCAGCAGGGCAGCACCTGAGTAACTCCCCCTCACCCCCGTCTGCGACATCGTACGCTATGGGAGGGAAGCAAAGTATGCCTGCAGTCTTAGACTGTATGTTAAAGAATTTTAGAAAGGGTTTTGCGGAAATTATGGAGTCTGCATGAACCCAGGAAAAATTAAGAACCCTCTGTGAATTAGAATAGCCCACTTTTAACGTCCGCTGGCAGTCAGAGGGAACCCTAGACCTGGCCGTCATCTGGCATGTTTATATTGTAGTAACCGGCAATCTTGGTCACCAAGTCAGTTTCCATACGTTAACTCCTGGTTGGAAATTGCCAGGATCCTTGCACTTTGGGGTACGGTTCTGCTCTAGTAAGAAGGGACGGTGCAGGATTCTCGTAACCCAGGCTCCGAAAGAAACTCCTAACGCCCCTCCGACAAAGCCCCTTCACCAAGAGGACACAAGTAAACTCCACTGAATGTTTGAGGACAAACGTCTGAGTGCCAGAAAAACATTTCCGGGAGCCGGGATCCACTGTGTTTGGAGACAGTGCAAGTCGCAGCGTGAACGCCTCTGGAACGTGGAGTAACAATCACAATCCTACATTCCGGGCGAGTACAAGCCGGAGGGGAAGCAACCCAGGCCCTGCAGCCAACATAGAAGCCGTCAGCCGGTGCGGCCCGGGTGCCAGCCAGGCCTGGGGGCGGCAAGAGCCTGCGTGCGGCTTTTCTCTCCTTTCCTGCGTCCTGGAAGCAATAGCCACAGTGGCTCCCTCTGGGGCTGCAAACCCAGCCGCCTCCAGTGGAACAGCAATCTAATGGAGGAGAGTCTCCTCTCTCGGCTCCTCCTCCCTACCCCAGTCCTGGGAAGCAGCAATTTCAACAAAATTGGACCCAGGAACCTGGTGGTGCTACACCCTCTGGCCTTCGCCCCAGGGAGCCTGGCAGAGAGAGGACGCAGCTTGAGGGGGGGGGGGCAGGGGAGAAGGAAAGACAGCCCCTTTCGAGGTTCCAGGCACCAGCCTCTCCGGGGAGAGGGCCAAAAGCCAACGGCAGTCAGCACCCGGCACCCCCCGCCCCCTCTCCCCGGTCCTGAAGCTTTCAGTGGCGGCTCTCGGGTCCTTGCTCCCTGCTCGGTCACCACTGAAGAAGCCTGGGGCCTTGCCCCCCCTGCTGCCATGCCCCGCGCGCGCATTCTTGTGCTGCGAACCTAAACAAAACCGCGGCCTGACTGCAGCCTCTGGCGGAACTGTCCCAGCTCAGCTTGGGAAACTGGGAACACCCTGGCGACCACCCCAGCTGCCCCTGTGCTCCGCGAGCACAGCCTGGGCCTTGTCCAGCCCCCAAAGTACAGTAAAACCAATTTTGCTTGAGTAATGCGAGAGAAAAATAAAAAGAAAGAAAGAAAAAGGACCATCAAGGGAAGGCCCCGCCCAGCTTCCTGCCTCCAGATTTCTGCTTCTTTAACTGTACCACACCTGGTGCTACCCTAATGGTGCAGCGGTAGAATTCTTGCCTGCCAAGCGGGAAGGAGAACTAAGTCAACTTTTAGCGAAGGGGAACTAAGTCAACTTTTAATTTTCATATGAGGTGTTTCCTGCTTACAAACTCTGTGACAGTTTTGATGTTCTGGGTGCGGCATGATAAGCGATATGTAAAATGTCTCTTGGTTCTTTAGATGAGGACTATTTAAAGGCCATAGTATATAATACCAAAGGAAACTGCTGCCACAAAACTGAGAAGCAGGCAAACGACGTACTCAGTGTCTCTGAATGCACACCTGAGAACTTCACTGAGAGCTGCTTGGGAAAAGGCTGACTTTGTGAATCTCCTGTCTTTTAACGAGGTTTGACGCCCCTTTGCTGATTGGCTTCTGTCTGACAGTGTTGGGACACATTGCTTTGTTACTTGGTTCATCTAAACAGCAGCTACAGATTTATTGCTTATTATTTCCTTCTCATTTCTTATAAAAGTGCGATGCACATATGACTTCTCCTCAAGCTCCCAAACAAAGATCGGTTGACTCTGATGTTACCTTACTAACAGATGGAGAACCCACCTGTAAAAGGGAGGCTCACCTACTTCCATCAGCAGGAAGGAAAAGAAAAGTTGACCTGTAATTTTGCTGAGTTTGAAAAAGAAGAAGAGGAAGACACTAGGAAAAATTGAAGTGCCGATATCAGTGCTGGATGCACCAGCCACAGTTCTGCTGTCTTATGAGACAATACAGGGCTAATCTTGTTCCCAGAGTCACACTGACTGCAGCTGCACTGACAGCAATTTTCCACCCAAACTCTTCCTAGCTGCTTATACAACATACGGCCTTAGGCAACTGAGACCTAGAATTTCAAGGACTCAGCCATAATCATTTCATAACCCCTCACCATTCACAGGACAACGGACCAGTCTTATCTCAGACGTACTACAGACTCTGGCCTCAGCCCTCAATGTCTCCTGGAAGCTTCGCATGGCCTACCGGCCTCAGAGTTCAGGGAAAGTAAAATGCATGAACCGTACCCTCAAAGAAACATTGTCTAAGATATGCCAAAAAACCTCCCTGTGATGGATGGATCTACTCCCCTTAGGCACTCTCCGCTCCCTGGGTACTCCTATAAAGGATGGTCCCCCCCGCCCCCCCTCCCGTTTAAAATTCTCTGTGGCAGGCCTCCCCCATTGCTGTCATCCATTCCAGGTAGCCTCAGAGTAGTGGGTGACTCCCAGGCCGGCTTGTCGCCCTGGGAAGCATCCTTACGAGCCTGCACTCACATCTACTAGAAAGAACTCCTGACTCGTTAGGGACCCCCGTCCACCCCCACCTTCAAGGTGACAGGGTCTAAGTCAAGATTAGAGACATGAGCCCCTCCACCCAAATAAACAGGCCCATGAGCAGTAATCCTTGTCACCCTCATTGCACTTAAGGTCTCCAGAAACACGCTGTGGATTCACCACTCCTGAGTCAAGCGAGCAGGGTCGGACCAGCCTGCCTGGACTTCTTGTCCAGTGCCCGACGAGCCACTGAAGACCATGCTTGAGAAGACCGCCTGATTGGACCCCCACCCAGCGGGGTCTCCTCCTGTCCAGATTTCTGTTATGGGTTTCTCCTCTGCTCGTGCTCACCTGCCTGAGACCTCTGGCTCTTAGGCGTCCTTTGCCTTTTCCCCCTTAGGTCTCCTCAAAGTGTCCCTGCTTCCGGGGGTCCGGAAAAAGAGCCTCAGACCTCCCAGTTCCCCTGCAAGCTCTTCCCTCTGCAGGCCCAGACTCCCGGATACCTAGGACCCTGCCCCGTGGCTCAGAGCCTCCATCATCTCCGGCTGGTGGGCGCCCCCTGGCTCCTGCCTGGAACTTAGCCTGTTACCTGCCCCCTGGCCTTGCCCAGGCTCCCGGCCCCCGCTGCCAGAGCTTTTCTGCACCTTTGCCCTTCTGCACTCTCTTCAGTAACGGAAGCTACCCATACAGGTTTCGGAGCGCATCACAGTAGAGGTGGCTACGTGCTCATTTTCATTCTCCTTCTGCCCCGTTTTCCTGACACTGAATTCCAGTCTCGGGTCTTTCCTTCCCTTCGCACCCGCCGGGCGGCTTTCACCCCTTTCCTCACAGGTGCTGGCATCTTTACAGGGGTTGCTGCTGGTGCCTCCAGCCTTGGAACTTCCATCGACTTTTACTACAAACTTTCTCAAGAAATCAATGATGACATGGAGCGGGTCACAGACTCACATCACTCCAGATCCAACTCTCCAGCCTGGCGGCAGTCGCCCTTGTGGGCTGGGGAGCCCTGGATCTGCACACTGCCGAAAAGTGCGGGACCTGTCTTTTCCTCCAAGAAGAATGTTGCTGCTACATAGGCCAGCCTGGGATCCCCGCCGCCAGGGTCCATGAGCTCCGAGGATTGCATGTAGAACCGCTGCGAGGAGCTCGCCTCCTGGGGGTTTAGCTTTCAGTCCTGGACTTCCCGACTCCCCCTTCCTCTCCATTTTCCTCCTTGCTGCCATCGGCCCGTGCATCTTTGCTGCCCTTGTCCACTTCATTGAAGGTGCAGTCTCCCGTCTCGCCCTGCGGGGCTGTCGCTCTCTGTTTAGATGATGATCTTTTGGGGTTCCCCTTTCGATCATCAATGGGGGGAATATGTTGGGATGGTTTTTCCTGCAGCCCCCCCCCCCCAAGAGCTCAATTTCCGGCAAGCTCCCCCTAAGAGCTCTGCCCCCTCCTCCTCCCATACCTTATCAGAGATGACTCCTGCAGGCACCATAGTTAGAGGCCTCCCTGTCAAAACAAAGTTGAGGGATCACAGCTGCTAGGGACGGATCTCCCTGGTACCCTGGCCAGATTCCACCCCCAACCCGGAGGCCTGACCCTATAAAATAAAACACCTGACCCCAGTCAGTGCTCAGTTTTTTGGGAAATATCCCACTGGGCCCACTAGTGTAATAAAGCTGAGTTCTCCTTGCCCTCTGGGAGTGCGTCTTGTGTTTCTCGGTCCTCGCCCCTTTTTCCGCAACAAGCCCAAACTTAACATATCATTGTGTTAAGAGATCCCATAGAAAAAGGTTGAGAATTAAAATGAGCACAGTTATCCAGGTAAGAAGAAAACTTCACCTACATTATGGAAGCTATTTAATTAAGAAGCAAAGTAAAGTAATTTCTGAACCAGTGGTTCATTCTTCAAGTATGATTCCTAGAAGAGGCTTCACTGAGAACTTGTTAGAAATGAAAAGCCCTGGGCCCCACTCCAGACCTACAGTACCGGGAACTCTGGAGGTGGGACCCAGCAATTTGCATTTTAACAATTCCTCCAGCTGATTCTGAGGCGCATAATAGTTTTAGATCCATTGCTCTAAACTTACCCTACAATTCACAATATGTTTGAACATTTAACAAAATGGCACAGCATCTGAGGAAAGCAGGTTTGTCAAATTCTCACCAGCTCTATAACCAAGTGCAGATCTTACTCAGTCTGTGCTCACAGGCTCAAGAAACCCCACACCGAGCAATCAAATCTGAGCACATAAAACGAAGTCAGTTCCATTTCACAGTGCTCCATTTTACCTCTCTGCCTCTCTACAATTTAGAATTTTCTCTGGCACTGACCTCTTATACCTATTTGTCCTTTAGCATAGAGCTTGTCTTTGTGAGTTCCTGAATCCCTTCCCGTTCTGCCCTGCCATTCACTTCTGTCAACAAGGTCTGCAGAGTCTGGCAGAACATTAAAACAGCTGAGTAAGTAATCTCAATAATTTAGCACAGTACTTCTTATAATTTGTGAAGCAGCAAAACTACTTCCTCAAATGAAACTGCACAAGGATTTCAATTAATGAAACTGATACATGCAGAGCCATTTTTAAGGACTGCAGCAGGGGCAAAAAAGGTGGTGCCCTTGGATCTTCTTTCTGTTCTTTGTGCTTATCCTAGAGGTGCCTTACAGAAGTTGGGGGTTTATGAAACTGTCAGGGAGGAAAAATTATCTTCTACCCTTCAAGGTTCTTCTGGCTGAACTAATAATCAAATTGTAACGGCAGAACCAGTTCCAAATAGTCCTATCCTGTTTCAACCAAGATATTGAGTTGCTTTTCAGAGACAACAGACCAACCTGCAAGCCACGCAGCCAAAGCATGTACAGAGGAGAGAATTTAGACTTCTGGCTATGCTTAGAACCAAAGTCACTCCATCCCCACAGAATCAAAGGACCTGGACATAACCGGAACTTGAACACCAAAACCCTTTCAGAAGTGAAGTTGTTGCCCGATAAAAGGGGTTCTTGGTGTTTGCCACAGGAAACAATTCAAAGGTGCACCAAATAAGCCAAGCAAGCAGTAGGTTTATTTAAAAAGGGACAGTACACTCTCAAGACGGTGAGAATAGGCAGGTTCAGAGAAGAGGAGCTGCCCCGAAGAAAAGAGGGGCTTGGCAATTTATTATACTTAAACTGAAGGGAAAACATATTCAAGACTTAGGCATTCCTAGGCGGGTCCTTGCTGATGAGTCCTTCTCATTGGGAGGAGGGATTTTTGTCCTTATTTGGCTCTGTTGGAACTGTCATGGTGACACAGGGGGTGGAGATTTTCCTAAACCACAATGCTAATTATATATATTATGATCCATTATAATTAGCTAAAGTTTACCTAAAGTAGCAAGATGGCATCCTGCATCTGCTCTCAACCACTGAAATCTAGTTCTGGGCAACCTGGTAGCTGCACTTTTTCTTAAGGATGATCGCTTCTCCTCCTTCCTTTGTCTCTCCTCACCTCCTCCTTTTTTTCCTCCCCCATCTCTCCCCAGTCATATTCTTTCTGCCTATGGTAACAAAAGGTCTGCTGTCCAGGAAAAGCCAGTGCTAAGACCCTTTTACCATAAATGGCCAAGTGCCAAGGTCCTCCAAATAAAATCTGTCCTGCCAGAACTCCTGCATACCTGTTCCCCTAACCCTGTAAAAACTTGCCCCGAACCCTGACCAGACAGACAGGTTTGAGTGGCATCTCCTGTCTCTCATGGGTCAACCCAAGAATAATAAAGGCTCTTTTTGTTTCCTCAAAAGCCGGTGTCACGGTTTTGGCTCCTAGGCACGTAGGGCAGTGGGCCTTTGCTTGGTAACAACACTAACAGAAGATAGATTAGCAGGAGAAAAATAAAGGTTAATAACATGTATACATCTTGTATATATACATGGGAGACCCAGAAACAATATTACTTGCCAAAATAGCAGATGCCATTACCTTAAATATCACCTTCAGCTAAAGACAAAAGAAGATGTTGTGGGTGGAGAGTCAGTTATGGGAGGTTACCAGCAAAGGCACAATAAACAAGGGTAAGATTGTTAATGCAGATTTAAGTCTCTGCTTTCTCCATGATACTAAAGGCAGGCTTGGGGAAACGCCCTTATAGATGGATATTTCCCTTACAAATGTAAATGTATCTTACAAAGGGTAACTTCTACTTGGTTTTCAAGCCTTCTCTCCAGTCTATTTTTTAAAATCAACAAGCCTAAAATAATCAATATCCCCAAATAGGCCAATTTTGAGGTGATAAACTCTACTCACGTTCAAAGCTACTGAAGGGATGATCACTCCAAACTGGGAGAGCTTGAAAAACAAAATAAAAATAACTGGATTCTGGTAAGATGACCTTTTAACTTTATATTAAAGTGGATGTTGAAAAGGAGAGAGTGGTGTTGAATTTATTTGGTCACAATTAATGAATATATCATCCATGTGGAAGGTGGGATCCAGGTCCTCCACATGTGCTAATTTCTTCAGGGGTGAAGGTGAGGAAGTTCTCATTCACCTTGTTTTATGAAAGTCTTGCAAGCGTGCCATGTGCATGCTCACATCATAATGTTCTTCACACTGTTAATGTAAAAAACATCCAAACCTGTAGAGGAGTGTTGTAGGACTTTCAGTTCTTCTTGCAGACATAGTGAAGAATTAAAGGTCAATGAGCTGATTAATATGCAAGTAGGTTTTATTAACGATACCTTCTCAGGGAAGAGAACAGGTCTAGCCAAGACAGGGGAGAGGGGGAGCTGGAGGGAGGGAGGGGGAGAGAAAAAGAGAGGGAGAGAGAGAGGGAGAGGGAGAGGGGAGGGAGGGAGAGGGAGAGGGAGAGGGAGAGGGAGAGGGAGAGGGAGAGGGAGAGGGAGAGGGAGAGGGAGAGGGAGAGGGAGAGGGAGAGGGAGAGGGAGAGGGAGAGGGAGAGGGAGAGGGAGGAGAGAGAGAGGGAGGAGAGGGAGAGAGAGCAAGAGTTCTGGTTCCAAGGACTTTTAGTTTGTTGGGTGGGGTGAGGAAGTTACATATTAATTTGTTGGGAAAAGTGGTACTGCTCTTCCTTGGGAGGGCTGACCTCCTAAGATGGGTGGAGGTCTGTTGACTCAGATCCTTATCTTTCTATAGACCACCTGTTGTCATCTATTGTTGTAAAAACAGATACGTGGCTGGAGGCAGTTAATCAAAGCTTGTTGTGAGCTTTTTCTGTAGGCAATATGGACCCCCTCCCACCCCTCCTCCTCCTCCTCAATTTTCTAACTTCTACCTAACAGAAGTTTAATGAATTTATTTGAGCCAAACTGATGACAACTGCCAGGAGGCAAAATCTCAACGGATTAAGAAAATGCTCCAGAGAATGGCAGTTTTTCATCTTATTTTATACATTGGAATCAAAGGAGGAGACATGAAGGGAGTTACATGAAATCCAATGGTGGTAGATTAAGGGGATGGAAGAAAGCAAAGCAGGGACATTTCTGGGTTTGGATAAAAAGTAAAATGGAGAGACACTTCTTTTACACTGGTGGGCACAGGATAGTTAATAATGAACATTTACAGCACATAGAGATGGTATGTGGGGAACAAGATAACAATGAGTAGTTCTGTGGTCTCCTGCTCTGTGAGGTGAGCTGTGCCCTGAGGGGTCTAGAAAAAGGGATTACTCTGACATTCCAAAGGTATGTTATCTTAAATGCAAAAGGCCAATAGACAGGCTCACTTAAGGTAAATATTGACCTTTATCAAGGAAGCTACTGGCCAGGGATGAGACTACCTGTCATGACCCACTCTTAGGAATTTTTACATTCAGATCATCCTCTAGGGTGAACTTCAGTCTCTCACTTTGTAGGGCCTGCCATGCTGTCCTCCTCCGAACTTGTCAGGCTTCGTATGTGGCTCCTTTTTGGTCCACAACACACATAATCTTCATGTACCACATGAAAGTGAACTACTAATGAATTTCTGGATTGTATCAACCTGAGATTAAATGACCAATAGTTTTTAATTTTTATTTATTTTTCTAAAACTCATTTGGGAAAGATAATGATAGGGCCACTGATGTAGACTATTTTCTTTGTGACGGGATGTCTCATGAAACCGAAGAATGGAAGCATGGACCAAGGAGAGGCGAAGAGTTGTAAAAGAAGATAGTTTATTAAAAGTAAAGAGTAAAGCTCTCAGAACGAGAGGGGGTCACAACCAGGTTGCCCAGTGACTGAGGCAAAAACTCTTATTTTTATACCTTCCCTTGCCTGTTTGGGGAAGGGAAGCTGGTGTCTTCTGATAGAATTGTCTGTCAGGTTTGTCCTGTTTGCCCACCCTAAAGGGATTAATGAACCCATCCCTATCTATCAGATCCTTAAGGGAATAAAACCCATTCCTATCAGATCTGCTCTGTTTGTCTGGCCAAAAGGGATTTATGAGATAATTTATTAAGCTCAAGGACCATCAGGTTGGGCAAAAGAAAGATGACGTGGGAGTATAAGCTAGAAAAGTGGGGTTAGAGGTGGCTACGCGAGCATGGGCACCGCTTGCGGATGCCTGGCAGTGGCTTTGGTGGCAGGGTGGCAGCCGGGCAGGTGGCCCTGTGCTCCAGAGCCACGCTCTTGCGGCCCCTCCTCTCAGCTGCTGCTGCACAGCTGAACTGGGGCCTGGGGTGGGAGCCACGAGACAGAGAAGCAGCGGGCTGCCACTGGCTGGCTCACCAAAATATGTTCCCGGAGAGCGGGCTCTTCTTGGCGCGATATCCAGGTTCTTGGCATCTCGAGCAAAGAATTCAATGAGATACTGAGGTAAAGTAGTAAAAAGGCAATTTATTAGAAAAAAGTACACTTCAAAGAGCTACAAGTGGGCCCTAACAGAAAGCAGTGGCTCAAGGTCATTATTAGAAGAGAAAATACACTCTAAAGGGTTTGGAGTGGCCCCATGCAATGGCAAAGCTCAAGACTGCATGTCTGGCAGGGGCCTGGGGGTTTTATTTGGGATAGGCTGTTCCACTCCAGGTGTGGGAACTACTTGATTGACACCTGTGATTGACAAGAGGCTATTACCTTATCTCTTCAGACTGCACATGTTCTCTGCAGTTTGAAATTGTTAACTACAAACTGATTGGCTCCCTTCCCTGTATCTGGGCTGAGAGTTTGGTGGGCTTTTCTGCTTGAATGTCTTTATTACAAGCTAAATGACCCTCCTCCCCCTCTACACCTGAGCCAATTACTCTGGTGGTCCCACAGCTTGAATCTATTAACCAGCTATTAAAGTTGTTTCCTCTGGCTTTGTTACGGTCTCCATCTTAATCCCCTCTACCTTAACCATTTTCCTGACTGCCTATAATTTTTCTATCTCAATACCAAAGAACAGAATTATCAAGACAGAAGGCTGGCTAACTATTCAAATTTAATTGTACTTTCAAGTACTCTAAAATAAATTCCTAATCAATTTTCTTTGATTCACAAAAGTAGTAATGTCTATCTATTTCCTCCCACATTGTCTGAGAAAGAGTAACACAGGAAACCTTATTAATTTTCTCTCCTTTAATGATGTAAACAGAGGTGCAGTTGTGGTTTTCAGAAATATACCTATGTAATTACATCCATAGATCACATTCTGTTTAAAATTATTCCCAAAATTTAAATCATTGGATAAAATTTCCTTAGTATTGTGTGAGTCACCAATGTCCAAACAAAATGTCTCAGATATGTACTCAGGAATCTATTTTATGAGAAAATTTATATAATAAAAACATTTATTATCTTACTTGACTCTTGTATAACAACAAAGGGATATATTTTCTACATGCTTAAATAATAATTAAGGAAAGATTGTTATAGTATCTCTGCAAGGCATATAACATCTTTGTCTTAGCAGTAAGGAAATAGAAGGGAAATACAAAGATAAGTCAAAGACCTTGTAAGAGATGAAAGTAAAGATTGTCCAGGCCTCCTCTCAGAACTTCATCATCTTCATTCACTGAAAAAAAATAAAACATAATATATAAATAAAATAAAAAAATATATATATAATATATATATATATAATATATATATAATATATATGAAGATACATATACACACACACACATCTGGTAATAATGTTGTGTTGAGAATTCTTGTTCTCCTTTTATAGCTGATGAATTAACTTTCTCAGTCACAAGATGGGATTTACTTCTCTGGAAAACTTTATATTTACTCATTTACTGCATATCTAAATTTAACACACTTTAGAATTTGACTTGACAGGTATATAACGAAAAACATCAAACAGTAACTTGTTGAAATTCAGGGAAGCCCTATGTCAATAGGGAGAGTTAAGAGTACTAAAGATCAATTCTGTTATATATATATATATATATATATATATATATATATATATACATGAAATCAACATTTTTATGAAAAAAACTGTTTTTATCTTTCAGGGACGAAGAGTTGACTCAAAACGTTATCAATTAACATTAAAATTATCATTTAATTTAAAATTTACTTTGTTAGTTTTATTGTGACCAGGACTGACTTTACCTATCAAAATACAACAATTTTTTTTTCTTAGCAAATTGAGACTTTATATAAAAATAAAAATGGAAAGTCTGAATTGACTTTATTTTTGGGTATTTTTTTTAGTACATCTATCAACCCCTGTTTTGACACAGAACCTTGATCTATTTCCATACTCAGTTTCTTCTTCCATTAACTTTACCCAATCCTCATTATTTTTATTTCATTCACCTGAACAACTCTCGGATCCATACCTACATGGAGCACATGAGGAGAACACAAAATATATGTGAAGCAAACCCAAGACTGGATCAGCTATTGGTCCTGAGATGGACAATAGGAGCATTTCCAATTGAAGATAGGAAACGATGACAGGACAAAGGATGCCTTGTAAAGAGAGGTTTTCAGCTGAAGCATGATTAAAATTATACTTCCCATTTATAACCTACTTTTTCTTAGTATAAAACATGTGTCACCCACTTATGGGCATCTATAAGCTTACTTGTCTAATAATAATATTACTATTATAACAATAGATAACATTAAGTTCTTGCTATATGCCACTTACAAGATAGGAATAACTATGTAAATCATAAGGGCAGTAAAATTAAAAATGAAAGTTTTGTGTAACAAAAACAGAAAGCCTATTTTTAAAGAATGGGATTTGACCAAGTTTAGACAGAAAAACCTTGCTGTAATTAACAAAAGATACCCAAGAGGGGACAGGTGGAATACCAAGGGATGCAGATTTTAACTCCTTTTGTGGTAGACGCTGAAGCATGGTACAGAGACTATCAATACTAGCACTTGATAACAGGTCAGAAGTAGGAGAAAGGTGAGGAGAGAATAAGAACTAGCAATTATGAAAACTCTATATGTATTTCATTAAATGCTAACTTAAAAAAAATCAGGAAGTAGTATTATATTCCCCATTTTACAGAAGAAAGCCTGAGGCTAACTTCGTAATGGCCAGAACTGGAATCCAAACTTAGCTGGGTTTCATTCCAAAGCCCATGTTTGGCCCTGGAAATTGTCTGCCTTTGGACACTAACCAGAGCAGAAATGCTGCTCTAGCCAGCCCTGAAAATGTCGTTAGCCCAGACCTACTGCGGGTGGATTCTGGTAAATATCTAAACCTAAAGCATAGTCACATATGTTACATTGGAATGTCAGGAGGTCATTTTCTAGTTGCTATAGACTAGCTTTGGATCATTGGGTGGAATTTACCCAAAATATTTTACAGCTTCAGGGATAAAATTCACGATAAAATTCGGGAATCAGGTTTTCTGAATTGATACCAAATTGAATAAAAGCATTTCATGGTAGTAATTGTCATCAAAGTGCAATCTCCTTAACTGGGTCTCACATTAATTGGGAATCCAGATGGATGGTAGTCCATCATGAAATAGTATCATTCCAGTTTCTCAGGCTACAGACCTTGGAATCATCCTTGATGATTCTTTTCCTCTAATACCCCTTATTTGATCTCTCAGGAAATCCTTCTGGCTATATCTTCAAGTATATCAGAATATGACTATTTCTCACCACCTTCACAGCTATATCTCCCTGTGTCAGGTCACCGTCATCTTTCACCTGGTTTACTGCAGTAGCCTCCTGTCTGGTCCCTCTGCTTTCGTTCTTGCCCTCTACTTTCTGTTCTTCACAAAATAATATGCAATTGATCCTTTTAAATTTAGTTGCTCCTCAGCTCAATACCATTGGTGTTTCATCTCACTTGGGGTAAAAGTAAAAAATCATTCTAAGGGCTTATAAGGCTTGACATGATTCCATCATCTCCTTCTTTACTCGTTAGTCTCACCTCCATTACTCTCCTCTTTGCTCCCTCTCTTTCAGCCACACCGGTCTCCTTGAAGTTTCTCAATACGTTAGCCATACTCCTCTGCCTTAGGGACTTGATAGAAGCTGTTTACCCTGCCTGAAACATTTCACTGCAGATACTACATGGTTATCTTCCTTACTTCATTCCTGCTTTTGTTCAAATGTCATTTTTTCATTAAGGTCTACCCTAACTATTCTACAATTGCAACATTTCTTACCTACAATTTTCCTTATCATGATCTATTTAAGTATTTTTGGATCATTATCTTGGGTCTCTGTAAAAATGTTTTTTTCCAGAGATCCAAAATAATAACCCATACATTTCAGGGATTTTAAAGAGGAGGCTGAACCAGACCAACCTAACTATACTGCCTGTTCTGTTAGGTATTTGGGCTATAAGAGGTAAGCATCTGCTTTGAGAAATAGCAACCGATCTGGAATTGTTCCTTATACTGCCACTGGGAAGCCAGTGATCCCATTTCTTAAGGAATCCTGCCATCAAATTCATTATTACTTAAGAACAGTTTTGTGAGGAAACGTAAAATGGTATTACCATAACTAAACATGTTGATTCATCAATATAACAATATAATAACATAGCTTTCAAAATAACCTCGCAGAATCAGGAAAAAAAAAAATAAAATAAATAAATAAATATATATATATATATATATATATATATATATATATATAGCCTCTTAGGAATCCTGTAGGTGCTGAAAATATATCATTGCTTTATGGATTTGTTCAAAATCCTCTTGGTAAGAGGGGATAAAAAAAAAAAAAGAGTCCAAAATACTGTATCTAATAATGTAAATGGAATTAACCTCTTCTGGTTATTTCTAGGAGTTCTGGAAGCTTTGCAAGGCAATGTGTTGGGGAAAAGACGAAGTATTAAGAAAAATGAAGACTATGAAAACTGAAGTTCAAATTCAGCTTTTACTGCTTAATAATTGTAACTTTGTTAGGTTGCATTATTTGACTATTCTGGCTTTCAGTTTCAACATCTATAAATGCAGATTGTAAATCTTAGTTTGCATGATTGTTGTGATGCTTGAAACCAATGTGTAAAATGAACCTAATACTGTGCCTAGTACATCCATTAAATGAATGATAAATGCTATTATTACTATTAATCATTCTTACCAGTTTCATGTTAATTGGCTAATGAAATAATTTTTAAAGGCGGACTTTTTAAATTTTATTTGAATTAGACATGTCTTATAGACACCTTTCTAATATAAATAAAAAAACAAACGAATTTAAAAGATAAAAAAAAAAAGAAAAATGAAGAGGATCAGATAACTTTCATTTGACTGGAATATATTTTCATTCTGTATATAATAGATGAACATTTAGAACCTCTTTCCAAACAGATCTCAGCACTGTAAGATCATTTCACTGATTTTAGGTTTATGATTACATGAAAAGCACTTTCAGTATTTGGTTTCATCCCTCAATTACTTAAATGTACGGTGCCTAGATTTTAAGCTAATAGGGGGAAAAAAACTCGCACACTATTGGGAGGCCGGATGGCTCAGTGGGTTAGAGCATGAGCTTCTGAACAATAGGGTTGCCAGTTTGATTCCCACATGGGCCAATGAGCTGCACCCTCCACAACTAGATTGAAGACAGTGAGCTGCTGGCCGGATGGCTCAGCTGGTTGGAACGTGAGCTCTCAACAAGGTTGCCGGTTCAGTTATGGGATGGTGAGCTGTGCCCCCTGCAACTGAAGATTGAAAAGGCAAATGGACTCGGGGCTGGTTTGTGCCCTCCACAGCTTGACTGAAGGACAACGACTTAGAGCTGATGGGCCCTGGAGAAACACACTGTTCCCCAATATTTCCCAATAAAATTAAAAAACAAAACAAAACACAAACAAACAAATCTATCACACTAAATGTGTTTATCCAGTTGCCAAAGCTCCAGCTTTTATGGTAATGTGTAGCACAGCAGACTACTCAGTACCATACAAGTATGCTGCCACGACTGAAATGGACCATAAGTGGTCACTTCTGTCACAGGGAAACCTGAATGAACAATGGTACATTCATTGGCACAATTAAAATATTTCAGTCAAGTCAATAGACTTTGATATTGATTGGTCTCAATCTCCCATCCCTCATCACAGTCTTTGTCTCCAGTCACAGCCTTTGTCCCCATTCAGGTCTCCACCACTCAGAGTCTTGGCTGAGGGGCTCAAAGACAGGGTCCCTCTCCAGACATCCCATCTTTTCCAAGAATCCACCCCACTGCTCAATCAGGGCTCTTCTCTGGGACACAACTTTCTCTTTCAATATAGTTTCACCCTAATGACTTGACTTCAAACTGTCTTATAATTCTTAGAATGCCCTCCCCATAAACAGACTTCACTCACTCCTTGCATCAGACCTTGCAACTGAAAAATAATGTTCCTACCTATCCTCAAGGATTTCTCCTTTGCTTCTCTCTCTCTCCCTCTCCCTCTCCCTCTCCCTCTCTCCCTCTCTCCCTCTCTTTGCGGCTCCTTCCTTTTTTAACTCCAACTAAATCAGAGTCCCAGGCCCTCATCTTTCCTTGAAGGGAAGGTGAAGGTACCTGGACCCTTCAGACCAATCTTGTTTAGATCCTCCACATTTGCGCTTCAGAGCAAAGTAAAATGATCTCTGATTAGCAATGTCTCTCCTTATTTGTGACTGATTGTGGGGACAGAGTCCCAGAGAGCAGTTTCCAGGCTCTCAGCCTCACGTGGAAAGGTGCTGGCTCAGGTAGTAGATGGCCGTCAGCTGTGACTAGTTGGCCATCAGCTGTAACCAGTTAGCCATTGACCATGATATAACTGCCGTGGCTGAGCTAGCAAGTGCGGATTGCAGTTAACAAGGGGTTGGTTTGTTGGCAGAGATACGGATGGCAGGCTGCAGACTGTATGGCTCCCGCTTCCTGTGTCTCCAACCCAGCCGCCAGTGAGAATATACTGGTATAACTCCCCTATCTATGGCTCCGTTGGAGTTCCTTTTTGGCCTCACCACATCCTGCGCTCTTGTTTGGGGAGCAGGACTAGAGTCCCTGCATGACACATGGCTCAGTGAGCAGGGTGTGGTGTCAGCCGAAACTCTCCAAAAGGTGGTGGAGCAGCTTCTGCATATGGGCGCTCAGTTTCGGGAAGCCCGTGAGCAGCAGTGCCGGGAACAGAAGGCACAATCTGCTTGGAAGAAATGTAACCCCTCAGTGAATCGGTGGATCTCTCGAGCCTCCGGATGGCATGCCACCCTGTTGGCGGGTGTCACCTTCGTTTTGGTGGTCAGCTGCTGCAGTGGGCTCCTAGAGTTGTGGGCATCTTACACCAAGACCTCCACCCAATCAGACTGCTGAAGCGGCGAGCAGGAGTCCGGCCAGGTAGGAATGGTGTCTGACTCTGGGAAAGAGGACGTGTGGCTCCTATACAGTGTGTGGTGCCTGGCAGCCACTGTTCTCGGGAGCTGGACCCCCATGGAGGGGTGGGAAGATGTGGATGGTTTTCCAACCAGTATAGGCTGGAGAAAGCAAAGGTCGTTGCCGCCATGTGGGCTGGGAAGTGATTGCTGAGGCAGCTCAGATGTGGGACTTGTAGTCCCAGGAGGAAATGCTTGCTGAGTCCTCGGTGGAGGATGCAGGTGAGGTCAAGGTCGTCCCTCACCCCCAGGTTGGGGAGGACTTGGAACCCTTGCCCTGCGGAGAGGGTATACATTGTAGAGCTGGCACACAGCCCTGGCAAATGACTGTGGACTATGGGGAATTGCCTTCCATCCCTGATTTGATGGACCATTTAAGACTGTTTGTTTGGGAATGTACCACCATGTAGTGGAACTGGTGGATGTTTACTTTCTGTGTCTCGACTGGCAGCCATGGAGAATATGTAAGCACCTTGGCTGTGAGCTACTGTTGTTCCAGCACAGTACCCTGAGAAACTCTGGCTGTGCCCAGGAAGTCTGGCTGTGCCCAGAAAGTCTGGTTGTGCCCAGAAAAAAGGTGGACATTGAGGGACACCCCCTCGGACATTACTTGAACTGGACTGAAACTTTTTCTCATGAGTTGGGTTCCTGACACAGGGCCCCTCGCGGAAGATGCTTGTCGTGTAGATTGTGAGGCATGACCCTGTAGGAGTGGAGTGTGGGGACAGAGTTTCCAGGCTCTTGGAAGGTGTTGGGTGCTGGCTCAGGTAGTAGATGGCCATCAGCTGTAACTAGTTGGCCATCAGCTGTAACCAGTTAGCTACTGGCCACTGATATAACTACTGTGGCTGAGCTAGCAAGCGTGGATTGCAGTTAGCAAGTGGGGTTGGTTGGTTGGCAGAGAAGCGGACCGCAGGCTGCGGATCATATGGCTCTTGCTTCCTGTGTCTCCAACCCAGCTGCCAGTGAGAATATAGTGGTATGACTCCGCTATCTATGGCTCCGTTGGTGTTCCTTTTTGTCCTCACCACATCCTGCGTTCTTGTGTGGGGAGTGGGACAAGAGTACCTGCATGACACTGATTCCATATTACTTTAGAATTTTAGAATCAGTCTCTTCAGCAATGATTTTGCAGAAACATTTAATTCATACTAATGAGTGACCTGTGATTTACTGTTATTATTATTTTTTTTAAAGTCACAAGACCCTGAGCAGGGTTTAGAAGTGTTTTTCAAGTAGTATCAATAGGATTGTATAGAAGTTATAGTAGGGTAAGTTCTGTGGAAATATGTTTAAAAAGTGTTGGGTTAAACCAAATTAATAGCTTCTGATTTGGGGGGGTTATTGTTTGTTTGTTTGTTTAGCTAATATGTTTGATAAATCTATACAAGGTGATATAGTATATAGTAATTCCCAAAAGTATTTAAACTAGAAAGTGTTTTTCAACTAATATGAAAAATAATTTGAAAAATAATATCTTAGAGTTTCTAATATCTTAGAGTTTCTAATAATGTAAATATACCCTCCTTGTTTTTTGTTTTATTTTTAAAGAGTACCTTTAGGTTTTCTGGAATTCCCCCATCAAATTATTAGATTAAAAAATCAAGTTCTGTGAAAAATTAGTTTACAATGCCAACAAGGGTATAATTGCATCTAAATGTCAATAACACTACCATTTGTCATTAAATGTTTAAGATAATCACCAGATACCATGCTACATTTTGACAAGATTTTCAATGTTAAATTGGCTGAATCAAGTGAAAATGGAAACACTGTTTATTTGGTTATTTTCCTCTTATCTTTTAAAAGTAACTTCTTTTTTTTTTTTTTTTTTTAATTTATTGGGGTGACAATTGTTAGTAAAATTACATAGATTTCAGGTGTACAATTCTGTATTACATCATCTATAAATCCCATTGTGTGTTCACCACCCAGAGTCAGTTCTCCTTCCATCACCATATATTTGATCCCCCTTACCCTCATCTCCCACCCCCACC
The DNA here is from genome assembly GCF_036562045.2 of Rhinolophus sinicus. NCBI lineage: Eukaryota > Metazoa > Chordata > Mammalia > Chiroptera > Rhinolophidae > Rhinolophus > Rhinolophus sinicus. The sequence continues at coordinate 114,247,712 of NC_133755.1, forward strand.
CCCTTACCCTCTGGTAACCACTAAACTATTGTCTGTGTCTATGAGTTTCTGTTTCTCATTTGTTTGTCTTGTTCTTTTGTTGTTTTTGGTTTATATACCACATATCAGTGAAATCACATGGTTCCCTGCTTTTTCTGTCTGACTTATTTCGCTCAGCATTACACTCTCAAGATCCATCCATGTTGTCACGAATGTTCCTATATCATCTTTTCTTACCGGTGAACAGTATTCCATTGTGTATATATACCACAACTTCTTTATCCATTCATCTATGGAAGGACATTTTGGTTGTTTCCATGTCTTGGCCACCGTAAACAAAGCTGCAATGAACATTAGCACACGTGTCTTTATGTATAAATGTTTTCAGATTTTTTGGGTAGATACCCAGGAGAGGGATTGCTGGGTCATATGGTAATTCTATTTGTAATTTTTTGAGGAACCTCCACACTGCCTTCCATAACGGCTGCACCAGTCTGCATTCCCACCAACAGTGTATGAAGGTTCCTTTTTCTCCACAGCCTCTCCAACACTTGTTACTATTTGTCTTGATGATAGCCATTCTGACTGGGGTGAGGTGATATCTCATTGTGGTTTTTATTTGCATTCCTCTGATGATTAGTGAAAAAGTAACTTCTTTTAAGAGAACTTACATATTATTGTTGTGGTGGTGGTGGTGATGGTGGTAGAAATACTTGTGAGCTTAGGGTAAAAGACATGCTCAAATAGCAGCTCTGACTTTTATCAGCTGTGACATTGGCTGTGTTTCCATTTCATCCCTCAAAAGAAAAAAAAATAGTAATGCAATTCAAAGTCATCAGTCGTCATGGAGAATCACAACAGATCAGTCCCCATGCTAGATGCCACGGATAGAAAGGAACAAAACCCCAAAATGTGCAGCAATCCAGTAGGGGAAAATAAACATAATTTAAAGAATGCAATATAAAATGATGAGTAAAATAGATGTATGCACTAAGAAAACAAATGTAGCAGAAAGGTGAATACCTCTAGGGTTGAGAGTAAGGAAAGCTTTACAAAGGAGGCCTTGAGTTGGCTTTGAGAAACTGACATTCTTCAATTAGGGTCAGGGAATCAGGACTGGAAGTAGCTAAGGCAGAGGGAAGAACCTTTGAGGAGGTGGTAACATGAAAGAGCATGGCAAGTTTCTGAAACCGTGATTTTCATTTGCTGCTAGACAGTGAAGAGACATATGAAGAGAAATGAGTCTAGAAAGATAGGCAGAGGCCAGATCATGAAAAAATCTCATACGCCAAGCTGAGAAACTCGGACTTATTTTCCATAGTCTGTAGGGAAGTTTACAGGGTTTCTATCAACGTGGTGACCTAAGCATGCACATGCTTTGTGCAGGTTGCGCTGCCCAGGGCTGGGGAGAGGTGATTATCTGTTCTACTTTCTCGTGTTTGTTTGGAGGACCAGTTTCTTCATAATGCATTCTATCATACAAAGGTAGGGTATTTACAGGATTCTTCACCTCAAGACAATGCTTTAACCATATTTTAAGACATTAAAACCCTCTCTGCATTTAACATTATTCTTTAGTCCCTGCCATGAAAAGTGGGTCCTTTTCGATTGTCTACCCTACACTAGAATTCAAGACACATGTCTAAGTCATATCGCAAGGTTTAGAAATAAACCTTTGTAAAATTTGGAAATTTTACAAAAGCTAAGGGTCTGCAAGAGTAGGATGCATCCAGGTATGTGATCCTCACAGTCCCTGTCACCCCCTAGCGTGTTCTGAAGTCCGGGTGCTGCAGGGCTGGCAGTGTGGGTGTCTGTTCCAGCAGATAAACACCTCCCTCTTTTTCCTATTTAAAGGTTAAGTGGGAGAAAGCAGCCTTGTCCATGAGGAGATTAAAGGCAAAGGAGCAAAGGAGCCTGCATTAGTGTGCCAGCTCTTTATAGGCATTATCTGCAGTACAAACTGCCCTGGTTCTGGAGACCTGAAGTCTTAAGGACTTTTGCAGGCCCCTGACATAGGACAAATCACTGGTCCCATGGAAAGCTGTATATGGGGGAAGCCTCTCCCTCTGAGGAAAACTGGATCTCACAGTCCCAGCTCCCTTGTCCAGAAAACCCTAAGTAAGTTCCCAGGGTAATGTTTAGATAATCCTGCTCATTTCCCTATAGCTACCTTATGGATGATTTAGGTGCTGTGTTACACAATAAAGGAAAATACTGACCTGAGAGTTTGAGCATTTCAGGGCTGCTCAGTATAATATCCTTATATCCCTGTAGCCCCAATCACATGCAATGATATCTCCAACCCCCACCCCGCACCCCCGCCTTTTGAGGTCCTAGAAGGCTGGGAAACACTAAATTCAACATTGAATTATAGACTGATGTTGAAAGTTGCTGAATTTCATGACAATACATTGTATTCTGATTTAACGAAGTACTATATTGTATGGTTTAGACAATTAGACCACAGCAAATGGATCAGTGTACAATGAAGTACTAATTGTACAAAAGCAACTATTTCATAGGTGATGTTGGTGTGGATTGAAGGCCTTGGGGAAAGTTTCACGGGAGAGGATTTGAGGCATCTCAAAAGAAATGGAAGATTTTTGATACACAAAGACAAGCATGGGTACATTTGCAATGTGTGGGCAGAAGAAGGAATGCTCACAGTTGAACAGCATAGATACGGGGCTGGGAACGAGCCTGATATTAGTGTGCAGGCTCTGCAGGGTTGACATGAGTCAAGGAGAAGCCGCAAACTACCAAGCAGAGTTGGTTATGAGAACTAAGGACCAGGGTTACTAACTGGTCAAGTCCCATACTAAGTGGCAAAAAGTCTTCGAGAGGTAAAATGGACTTGATTTTTTAAAATGTACCTAAGTTAAAGCACAAAATAGTGCTGTAATTCTATTACGTATAACCCAGATTATTTATTAGTAGGTTCAAGGGCAAAATCCTTAAGAAAACATTTAATAATTTAACATTTGAAGTTCATGAAGAACTCTGAAATCATTTTGTTGAACATTATATTTACAAAGAATTTATTGTTTATTATTATGCAAAGTTTCATTGCTACTATTAAGAAGGCAGCTGAGACTCTAGATTTTTTTAATGCAATCTAGAAGTATATTAGAATTGTAACATATTTAGTGTATTTTCTTAAAGTAAAATTTTAGAGAAATATGTCAGTTTTAATGGTGAGTATATGAAAACATCTGTCTCAGGAGAACAAAGGAAAACTCCAGAAAACAGAAGGGTGGGACAAATGGAGAACTAGTGGGTGGCCATTCTTCAAATCTCTGTGAAGAAGGAACAAATGAGATGAACTTAATCAGTTAACATGTTTAAAGATTTTATTCTGTCCATACTCTGCCCCACAGAGCCCTCAAAATCCCACCTGTGGTCTGGATGCTAACCCAAGCTTCTAAGGGAGAGAGCTGCATCTGGCAGGCACTGAGGATAAAGAGAGAAACATTGTTACTTGTTTAACAAGTTATTATTCAACGATTTTAGTAGCTGTAAATGGATAATAATCCCCAAATCTCAAAGGATCAGAGAAGTGCTAATGAGCATAGAAGCCTATCTACTTTCTTAAACCAGCTCCTTTTTTAACAGCATATTCACACTGACTTTTATATCCACAGAAGTTACAGGTCTCAACCATTAATGAAAAATGGAACAAAGAGTGAGAGTATGTAGGCTTAAGAGCATTGATAAGACAAGCACTTAACTAGTTAGAAAGAAAAGAAGAGGTTAGCAAATACTTACATACATAATACAATAAAATTTAAATTAAGTATGTACTTACTATTTATTATCACAATGTTGGCTGTCTAAGCCTGTTTGAAAATCAGGGTGGCAAGTAGCTTTTTTTACTATAAAGTTATTTGTTTTACCAGTTGCATGGCTTATTATTAACCTTAAACTGAAATACATTTGTTACAGAAAACCACACTTTATGAGTGTTTGCTGAAGGAAACTGTTCACTGAAAGTTGTAAACTATCTTTGTCAAAGGAGGTTAATTTTACCTACCAAACTTGATAATTAGTTTAATATGACCTAAGTGAAATTGCTCTAATTAACTACATTGGTATCAAAGAACTTTGCAGAGATCTTAACATCAGGAATATTAGCCATAGGCAATTTCTTCTTTATACAATAAGTATTTTCCAATAAAAATAAAATGATTAACTGTTTCAATAAGCAACATGGTACATTCAAGGGAGGATAGTTGAGACAAATTGAATGAAGAAACAATTTATAAAACAAACTGGTAAGGTTCAGGAAAATCAACCAAAAATGGTGAAGTAGCCTGGGGCCAGTGGGGAGCTATTACTACCTTGCCTCTGAGTGGTTAAGAAGAGGGAGTAGATATAAGTACTCTGAGAGAGCAGCTGTAGCTGTGGGTGGTGCTGTTGAACAGGAGTTGAGACCTTTGGTAGATAAGCGCATCTATGATCAATACAGGTTTATCATGAAAAAAGATGGGGACATATACCTCCTTGACTCTGCCAACTCTCTGATCGTGTCCTGGTGACTCTTATAAACCCAACCCAACCAGAAACCAGGGGCCAAAGTAACATATTGATCCATCTGGAAAGGTCTGCATTTTAGGGCACAGAATGTGGCACCATAGGTGGAGAATGGATATGGTGGAACGGAACAAAGTCTGTTGCTTTTGTCCCTCAGCATGCACCCTCATTATTCATCCAGAAAAACAAAAACAAAACAAAAATGTGTGTTCCCAACTCAGGGAGTATGCAAGCTCTTATCAGCTACTATATCTCAACAGAGTCAAGTCAGTTCAATCAAAATCACACCTGATAACTAATGTAGTGAACAAAAATGGGAAGGAGAGGGAACTAGTTGGCATAATATATAGCTGATATAGGCCCCACTTTTGCAAAAGGCCTTGTTAACAAGCAAAGCTTCATTCTTCCATACCTATTTCATGTTCTCCTTATGCTCTACTTCCTAGTACTATAATTGGACAAGTTGAATGACCCAATCTTTTATCTCTATATGATCTCAGTCTTTGTCGCTCTTAACTTTATTGGATCACTGTGGTTACCAATTGACAAAGATTACAGGGCAAGAGAGTCCTAAGAATCCCAATGTATAATGTGGTTCAGACATAGTCCCCTTTTACCTATTGTAATTCAACGCAATTAACTCTTAGTAATTCAGATAAATTTCCTTGGTCATTGACCTCCTTCTCTGCTTGTTGGTTTAGTGAATGAAGAGCCACAAATTGCCAATGAGAAATATCAACTTCCAAATTAATGAAACAATGGCTATGGTCCCTGGTGGAAACAATTCCAATGGCATTTTTCATAGAAGTAAAACAAACAGTCTTAAAATTTGTATGGAATTACAAAAGACGCTGAATAGCCAAAGCAATCTTGAGAAAAAAGAACAAAGTTGGAGGCATCACATTCCTTGATTTCAAACTGTATTACAAAGCTATAGTAATCAAAAGAGTATGTTATTGTAAAAAGAGACACATAGATCAATGGAACAGAATAGAGTCCAAAATATACAATCAATTAATTAATTACAAAGGAGCCCCACATATACGATGGGGAAAGGATAGTCTCTTCAATAAATGATGTTGGAAAAACTGGACAAATATGCAAAATAATCTGGACCACTGTCTTATACCATACACAAAGATGAACTCAAAATGTAAAACCTGAAGATAAAACTCCTAGAAGAAAGCATAGGTGGTAAGCTCCTTGACATGGGTCTTGGAGATGATTTTAAACATCTGACACCAAAAGCAAAGGCAGCAAAAGCAAAAATAAACAAGTAGAACTACATCAAACAAAAAAAATCTGCACAGCAAAGGAAATAATTAACAAAATGAAAAGACAACCTACAGAATGGTAGAAAATATTTGCAATCATATATCTAATAAGGGGTTAATATCCAAAATATATAAAGAACTCATGCAACTCAATAGCACACACATACAAAAATCTGATTAAAAAATGGGCAGAGGATCTGAATATACATTTTTCCAGAGAAGACATACAGATGGCCAACAGGTCCATAAAAAAAGAAAACAAATTTTCATCACTAATGCTCAGGGAAGTGCAAATCAAAACCACAATGATGTATCACTTCACACCTGTTAGAATCACTATTATCAAAGACAAATAACAAGTGTTGTTAAGGATGTGGAGAAAAAGGAACCTCTTACTCACTGTTGGTGAGAACATACATTGATGCAGCCACTGTGGAAAGCAGTGTGGAGGTTTCTCAAAAAATTAAACATATAACTACCATATGATACAGCAGTTCCACTTCTGGGTATTTACCTGAAAAGAAAACAAACAAACAAAAAAAAACCGAAAAACAAAAAACACTAATTTTTAAAGATATCTGCACTCCCATGTTTATTGCAGCATTAATTACAATGACCAAGACATGGAAGCAACTTAAGTGTCCATTGATGGATGAGTGGATATAAAAGATGTGGTATATATACAATGGAATACTATTCAGCCATAAAAAAGAATGAAATCTTGCTATTTGCAACTTTGAGCGCATTATGGCTAAGTGAAATATGTCAGACAGAGAAAGACAAATACCATATGATCTCACTTATATGTGTAAACTAAACAAAACGAAAGAATACCAAGCTTATAGATACAGAGAGTAAATGTGGTTACCAAAGATGGAGGGTAGTGGGTGGGCAAAATGGGTGAAGGGGGTCAAAAGGTACAAATGTTCAGTTATAAAATAAATAAGTCATGGGAATATACAGCATGGCGACTATAGTTAGTAATACTATAGTTAATTAACTATAGTTAATAATACTGTATTTCATATATGAAAGTTGCTAAAGGTTCTCATCACAAAAAGATACATTTTCATAATTATGTATGGTGACAAATTAACTAGATTTATTGTAGTGATCATTTCACAGTGTATAGAAATATTGAATTATGTCATGGACTTGAAATTAATAAAATATTATGTCAATTATATCTCAATTAAAAAAGATAGTACTTTGGAAATATTATTCAAATGAGTTAATAATAGAAAAAGTCTATATTTAGGGTGAGGAAACAAGGATTAGAATTCTAGCCCTCCTACAGAGTAACATTTTTTTTTATGTTGTTGGACAATTTATTTCATTTATCTTCAGCTCATTCCACTTTTGCAAAAAAAAATAGGATGAATAATACCTCCTTATAGGATTCAAAATTATAGCAGTTAAATGAGATTGTAAATAAGAGTATTTGGTGTACATAGTAGATACTCTAGTAATGAGTCCCTACTCTCTGATAGCTCAGGTAAATATTATCACCCTTCTCTATGTTCCTCTATTGTGGTGTCAAAGAAAAATTCCACTGGACAAAGTTAAACAAAAAGGAAAACTTACTCAAGACTGTTACAATAGGGCAGAACGACTAAACATCAATGAAATAAAATGTGGGAGGCTTTTAAGCACTGTAGTGAGCTGGTGGAAAACTGCTAGTGAACATTGTGAGGGGGAGATTGATCGATGAAATGTGTGGACTACACCGAGTTATTCCTCAGGTTATAGATGCTTTATTTTGTGATTAGGCATCAGTGTTTGCTAATTGGTGCCCACTGAAGTTAGGTTCTTACCCTCTACAGACACTGGGAGGTACAGGTGCAATCTTCCTTGGTGATTACATCTCAAAGGGATGGCTCCCAGATCACAAAGACACTCCCAGGTGGTAAACTGGCTGGAAGTTAGGAGAAAATGTATCTTCATTTCAAAGGGACAGAGCAAAGGGATTTGCAGTTGCAAGTTTTCTCCAGTAACTGATCTAAGAAAAGGGAAGTCTGGGACCTGGAGTCTGGAAGTAAAATCAAGCTGAGGGGAACATTAAGGCCTTCTGGGCCAAAGTACTAAGGTTTCACACTTAGATGTTTTTCTGAAGTTGTGCTTATATTAATTGAAAGCAGTGTTGTCTTTAGATAAATCTTTGTGAAAGGCCTCAGAGAGAAAATTAGGTCTGAACAGGGTTTTATGAATGAGTTTGTCAGAGAGAAGGGACAAAGCATTTATGAGCAGGGGAAACCGTGCATGAAAACTGAGAGGCAACAAGACCCTGCTATGTGGGTGAAGGGAGGTTGGTTTTTTGGGTTTTGTTTTGCTTACTTCCTCATCTGTAAATACGAGTGATGAAGCCACCAACAGAATTAGTTCGTGAATAGGCACTGGAACATAGGAGATAGACAAGAAATTTGTATTTACCTTTCTACTAGTTCCTCCTTCCTCTTGTTGGTCAAGAAGCTTCGTGTTTCATCTATTTTCTTCCCTGACTTCTTTCGTTTTATTTTATTTATTTGTTTTTTGCTCAGAGGTGGGGAAAATACTTTTGCTGGAGAACAGAGTGAATATTATCACCTAACATGTGATAATGAGTACCAGTGTGTTTGTATGTATACCCTACAAGGGAGATACTTTTTACTTTTCTATATTATCACTACCTGTCGTATTATATTGCCCCCCAAATTAAAAGAAGACAAAACAACAAAACCCAGTGCAGACCCAGTTGCAGGGAGGCACAAGCCCCTTTTACTCAAGGGGAGAATTTCAGTGGCCAGGGCTTGCTTCCTTAGTTACCCTCTAGGAAGCTGTCTCCCTCATTCTCCTAATCAGGTGTGACAGTGAAGGCGCTCCCACCACCCTCTCCATTGTTGCTCAGGAACCCTGAGGTGCATGCACACTACTGAGATGGAATGAACATTGTCCTTTGTCTCCCCCGCATTCTATTCCCACATTCTTACTCATCTTCCTTGTTTCCTCTGTATTTATAAAAGTTTCTACCCCCTCTTTTCCCTTATTTGGTGGTTCCATACCATTTTGTTTTCTTCCTTGAATTTCTTGCGTTTTCTTTTCTTTCCTCAAGACACAGTCAAGTTTCTTTGGTACTCTGTGGACCTCCCTCTTTCCTCTCCTTTCCTTAGTCAGTGAAATAGGTTAAAGCTTAACCCTTTACCACAGTGAGGAAGCTCTCAAGATGCTTTCGAAATACGTTTTTTTTAATCCTTTCCTTTGGACAGGAAATTTCACAAAACTCTCAAAGTCCCTGGTAGATTTAAATTAATTATTGTCTAATTCTAGAGACTTCATCAATCGGCCTCATCTTCAAGATATTCTGATATTCTATGCTTCTCTTAAGCTATCATTTATTCTTTAGTAATCAAAATTTTGCCCATGGCTACTTTTCTTCAATCCTATTTTCCTTCCTGGGCTTTCTAGATGGTCCATTCTTCAGTTCTGTTCATAATTGTTTCCCTTCAATTTGTGAAGCCAATTCTACCCCATCTCATATTTTCAAGCACCAAACTCATGTGAGATTGTTATTAATTCTGGAAATTATCTTATGAGATTGTTATTAATTCTGGAAATTATCTTATGTCAACAAACAAATAAGTCAATCTATGGAAATTGCAAATATATTTGTCAGTTTCATTCAACACATTTTGCAAACGGGGATAGAATTTGTATAATGGTTTTGCCTTATTGAGGTGAAAATTTTTTAAAGGCAGAAGCAGATTGTTCTTTTGATATATCACATCTAATACAACACCAAGGACAGAGTGGGTGTTACACAGTAAGTGCTATTGTTAACAGGCATTGTGAACTCTTTTGAATTATCACTTTTAAAATATAGAGAGAATCTTTTCACTTTAAAGCATCCAGCCTGTTATAAAATTGCACTGCCCACATGTTTACGAATAAGGTGACTGTTTTCCCTGTCCAAATTGCAGGTTAGCAAAGGTATGTGTCAATCACTAGTGCAGACAATGATTACTTGTGACATCAGTTATGCTTATTGGCTAGTTACCACATCCCAGCAATAGGAGACAAATTATATCTGCAGTTGCACACTAACCATAGTTAAGCTGGTGAAAAGTAATCTCCAAAACTGAATTCTAGGTTTCTCCCCTAGAGATACAAGGAACTGCCTTTTGCCAAAATAGAACTTTCGTATATATTGTTTCATTTATTCCCAGATTATTTCTTAGGCATGAAAATACGCTAAGTGCTCATTTTACTGTCCTACTTGGGGCCAGGAGAGAGGGGAGAGTAAGAGGTCTCCTTTATAACTACTTCAGCCCACTCCTCCTTGTTAACTGGTCCCATGATTTATCCCAAATTACAAAAATTAAAGATGGACGTTTCTCTTCAGGTGTATATATTCTCTGCTGCACTAAGCTTCCAGAGGATCGGAATATTTTCCTCGATACTGAGTCTCCCTGCTGACCTAAAATATGTGTTCAATAAAATATTGTAGAACTCATCAAGAAATGAATCCCATAGTAGGGTCTCAAATCCATTGTGGATGCTCATGGCTGTCACACACAAACTTTCATGCCCGAAAACCTTTGAAAAATAAAGGATTTATTGAGCCAAATGTTATCCAGAAAATGACCAGGTCCTGGGGCATGGAGTCCAAATCACCAGCAGCAGGGCTAGGTGGAGAAGACAATATGTCCCTTGTCTTGGGCTTGAGGGGCTCTTTCATGCAAACAGCAAGGGAGAGAAAGATTAAAGTTATTAGGTTGGTGCAAAAGCAATTGCAGTTTAAAAGGTTAAAAATAATTGCAAAGACTGCAACCACTTTTGCATCAACCTAATATTTTGAAGGAATTTACGTTGGCTATAGATGAACAGGGTGGGAGAGGTGAAGCAGGGCTAGTTCAGGGATAGGTGCACTGGGGGGATGGAGCCCCAGAGAGCAGTTTCCAGGCTCTTGGCCTCATGTGGAAAGGTGCTGGCTCAGGTAGTAGATGGCTATCTGCTGTGGCTGGGTGGCCATCAGCTGTTACCAGTTAGCCAACTGGCCACTGATGTAACTGCTGTGGCTATGCTAGGGGTTGGTTGGTTGTCAGAGAAGTGGACGGCAGATTGTGCGTCATGTGGAGCCTGTTTCCTGTATCTCCAATACCCTTATTCGTGGCTCCATTGGTGTTTCCTTTTTGGCCTCACTGTATTCTGTGTCCACCCGCCGAGATTGGGACCAGAGACCCGGCATTACATGCAGTCTATAAAAAAGAAATGTTTGCTCCTTTGGATTGGTTGTGGGCAACAATCTGGAAAGTTCATATGTAAGCAAGAAGCTGAGGCACCTGGTGGTCCAAGGTGCCTGGTTGTTCTTGTTAGATAATCACTGAAATAGCTGGACCATCAGCTCTAATGTGTCTTTTGGAGCAAAAATTAATATAAGACCCGGTATTATGTTTATTATATTATATTATTTATTATATTATAATTTTATATTATATTATATTATATTATATTATATTATATTATATTATATTGTAAAGATCTGGTATTATATTATATTAAAATAAGACTGGGTCTTATATTAATTTTTGCTCCAAAAGACACGTTAGAGCTGATGGTCTGGCTAGGTCTTATTTTCAGGGAAACATGGTATATTAAAAAAACGATCACAGAGAAATGAAGGCAGGTCTCTGGGGATAATCATTAAGAATGTAGCTTCTAGAGTAGACAAATATTCTTCGTATCTGAACCCATCATAAATTAACTGTGTTACCTTGGGTAAAATATTTCTGTTCTCACTTGAAAAATGTGAATAATGATGCATGTTGCATAGGGTTATATAGGACTAAATTACATAATATATGAAAAACACTTAGCATCTAGTGGTGATAAATAGTAAGTAGTAAAAACTGAGGGTCATCAGATACGTGTGATATAGAATTTCTAGTTGGGTGGAATATGGGAGGAAATGAGCTACTGCGGCAAAATTTCTGGTATAGCTGTATAGAGAGTAGAATTACAAGCGTAAAGATAGCATGGACTAGATAATAAAAAATTCTGATAGTTAAGGTAAAAATTTTTATTTTAATAAGAGCTAGAAACATATACCAAGTAGTAATAGATATTAAGATATGTGATTTAGAGAAGCTTAATTAGACAATGTGCTACCTGATAAATCCAAGAAAAAGAGTGATTGAGGCAGTAGGATGTGCTAGGAAGTCCCTGCAGTAAAACTGGGAAAAGCTCATGAAGTTTAGAGGCTTAAAATATGGAGAAACAAGTTTGTATTTTAAAAGCATTGCTCAGGAAAATCCAGGATGTTTTAATAAACTTTGACAAGCTGGTCTCTGCTGAAACACCATGGATTTCCCTGTCTGAATGCAATCATCATAGTGGTGCTGACATACACTGACCAGTAGCATAGCTCCACACTGTCTCCAGAAATCAAGGCTGCTGAGGGAAAGTGCTGCTGCCTCTGTGTAATGGCCCTGTATGTGAAGCTGTGATGTCCATGTCTGACGGGGAATATTTGACCAACCACTCACCTAGTCTCCTAACAGGACTGAACCTGCTGGAGAAAGAACAGATCACAACATATTTCACAGGGTTTGTAGGGCATCTGTGGAAAATCAATAAAGTACAGGAAGACACTTGTTGTAGAATGAAGGAGAGAGGGAGTAAAAATAATGAGAAGAAAGATCCAGAAATGAAAAATGTGAAGACAAACTTCACCTAAGCACATTATGATAAACCAACATTGCTCCCCTTTCTGAAAATCAGTATATTGGGGGAATGCTATTTGCCTAATGCATCTGTGTTTTAGCAAGAATTTTATCCATGAAAAAATGAAATTTTATCCATGTCTATGAAATTTCTAATAGTTGTAGATTCAGTTATATAATAGTTGTATATTCAGTATAGATACAGATACAAACTAAGGTATAGGTGTACATGTACGTATAGAACCATATATAGATATTATAAACCTGGAGGATGTGGTCTTGATGAAGGACAATAAAGGGATAGCTGCTTAAATAAAACCTACCAGAAAACTGTTGATTAACAAATGTTGATAACTCAGGGATATTCCCAGTAGTGTAGCACAGACCTTTGTTTAGGATATATGCTATTTAATTTTTATACCACCAATTAAATACAAAGAAGGCTTACAATGTTTGTGGAGGTCCAAAAATAGGAGAGAATATATTTGGTTGAAGAGTTAAAATAAATTCAAAATAGGTGAGAGGGTAATTTAAATATCTTTATGTATCTATATCTATCCATCACCTATCGGTAATATTAGTAATATACATTGAGGCTTGCTTTTAGTTTTTAAAACATTATTCTATTAGTGTAATATGGAAGCATCCTTTCCATGTGAAGGAGACTTAGGAAATGTCTTAGTCATGACTGAATTGTAAGTAACAGAAAGTCACTGAAGTTACTTAAGCAAAATAATTAAATGTGTTTAATATATGAAACCTTAGCTGTTTCATGGAAACAAAAGGCAGGTGATTCTTGTAACTAGAGCCTTGATGAGCTAGTAACTGAAGATAATCAGAAACCTAGATGGTCATCCTTCTCCGTCTCTCATCTTTTCATCTTTCCATTGTGTGATTTGTTTTTCTTTTCTTGCATACTTGTTCACTCTGATTCTTCATGTACAATGAAAAATATTGATTTCCTAAGTTTACACTTAATTCCTTTTGTTGATCTAAGCAGACTCACTATAAATCTCTTAGACTCTATACCAAATTCCAGGTTAAAAAAAAATCATAAAATTGTAACAACTGGGAGCAGGTGTCTACGAGGTTTGACAATTAAGTTTGCAAAACTGTTATGTTGCTAAACTTTTTTTGATATCAGAGGGATTATTCATTATGAATTTGTACCAACTGGACAAACAGATAACCAAGTTTACTATTTGGTAGTGCTGAAAAGGCTGCCTGAAAAAGTTAGACGGCCTGAAATTAATCTCATGTTAGTCCGTTTTTATTTAACATTCAGTCAAAGGTTCTTCTCTGTCCATTGGACTCATTTATTTGCATATCAAGCAAGTGCAAAGTCCCTTAAATTAAAGACTATATTTATTTTCTTCTATTCATTTAGCACAGTTGATAACACCATATTCATTGTCTAGTTCATAACACCATATTCATTATCTATTACTGCATAACAATATTACTACAAATTTAGTAGCTTACTTAAAACAATATATTTATAAACTCACAGTTCCTGTGGGTCAGGATAGGAGGCACAGCTTAACTGGGTCCTCCAAAAGGTTACAATCATGGTGTCAGTGAGGTTTGGGTTCTCACTTGAAGGGATGACTAGGGAAAGCATCCACTTCCAAGCTTATATGGTTGTTAGTATTCAGGTTCTTAAAGTCTGTTGAATTGAGGGCTACAGTTTCTTTCCAGCTATGAAACTAGAGGCTGATCTCAGTTGCTTGCCATATGGACCTCCTCAACATGTCTACTTGCTTCCTCAAAGCCCACAAGGAAAAGAGTCTCTTAGCAAGGCAGTTGTTATGGTCTTAGATAATGTAATCACAAAAGAAACATTTCAAAACTTTTGCCATATTCTAGTGGTTAGAAACAACTTACAGGTCCCGCACATACTCAGAGAGAATTACATAAGGGCATGAATACAAAACGGTGGAAATTATTGAAGGTGCTTTTAGAATCTTTTTGTCACAACCACAGTAATTTTAGTTTTATTTATATTTTGGTAGAGTGTGGCGGAATGATGTAGTTAAATGCTGAGAAGAATTCAGAGAAGCATCTCCAGGAGTTGAAAACTTCAGTTTTATTGTCTTTCTGTTAGTTTTTTCTTTTGATTCGTCTTTAATGAGACCGCCAATCTTTGGTGTTCTGCATGTCTGTTGCTCTGCCTTACTCTCTTTCCCAGGTATAAGGCAAAATCTAAAAGATGATGTTTAAGATTCAGTCATGTAGAAAATTTTAAAGACAAAATAATAATTTACTAAATGTGGAATTCAAAATCTTGCATATAGTGTGATTTCATTACTCTTAAAATAAACCTAAATAATTTGTTATAGGAAAAGATTAGAAGAATATAACAATATTTAGAGTAAGTATTTCTGTAGTATGAGACTATCGGTGATTATTGGTGGTGCTGCTGTTATTTTTTCTCATTTCTATTATATGCATTTGTAATTCCCATAACAGAAAAATAAAAGATGGAATTTATTTACAAATAAAATATTTTCCATATTCTATGCTGGCTCTTAGTATTAGTCTGATGAGTGTAAGATAATATAAACCAGAATGCCTTTCCTAATAGCATCTTTCTTTTGATGTAATCATGTATAACATTTCTTGTAAAATACCAGAATTTCTAATGCATTTATGATGGATAATAATTTTGAACATAGGCTGTACTCTTGAGGTCTGTTATCCCAGGGTTGCTGGCTTTCTGAGGAGACATATCATTCTTTCATACTTCAAGCAAAAAGAAATGCAACACATAGCTTGAAGCCAGTGAACTGATAACACTATTTTAGAGTACCTGGGGGCTTACTGTTTGCCATTGGTGCCTGAAGTAGGGGAAAGTCTTGTGAGACTAGCCCTTAAGCTGTGGGGTCTGTAATAACTCTGGGTAGTAGCAGAATTGAATTGAATTGCAGAACATCCTGCTGGTGTTATGGAAAACTGCTTGGTGTAGGGGAAAAAAAATCACATTTGGTGACCAGAAGTGTCGGAAGTGAAGTCTTCTAAGTAGTAGGGAAGAAACATACAACTGTTTTTCCTGCTATACTTTTCATTACTCTAGTTTAGAATTCTTTCTTTGTTATGTTTTATGAACTAATTTTAATCCTGAGCCAACCAGCATTTGTCTAATTCAGGATGTTGAACTAAAATCAGAATCATTTTATCATTTTTATGAAGTAGGAAGAATCTAGAACCTTTGAGCTTTTCATGAGCCCAAGAAAGATAAAAGAATATTTTATATATATGAAATTATATTATTTATAGTACAATTTATATTTAGATAATACAAATTACATATAAATACATAATTGTGTGTATATTTATACACATGTGTATATATATGCATTAAAATGCTAAAACTACAAAACTGAAATTAATAAATATTTAACTCAGTATCTTCAAAATGATTGTTAACATTTTGTCATCTATAATAATTGGTTAGTATTCATCAAAATTTAACTATGCTTGGAAACAATTCCATTCATTACAATAAAAACTCAATGATGGCAGAGATCTTAGTTTGTCCTGTTGACTGATGTATACAAAGTTTCCTGAAAGTATGTGGCACAGAGTGCAATGTCAATAAAAAAATTTAAATTAACAGTTAAATGTAGTAATAACTTTTCTTGTTTACATGTATCCTTGTCCATTCATAGTGATTGCTGAAAAATCATAGGTAATGATATACTAGGGGAAACTTGGAACTAACAATTTCTGAAGTAAGTATAAAAATGGTCACAAAATATTCTAGCCAAAAATTATATATAATAAAGCCATCTCTAATATTAGTACATATAATCTGAGGTTACCTTTCTATGGTCCCCAGCAGACCATGTGGGATGGTGACTATTAGTTCTGAAAGGACCATCTGTTCAGTTTCTCTCAGGAGTCAGAGGAAACCAGCCTCATACCCTCATATCAGCCCTGGGAGAGACTATACCTTGTAATTTTTTTGTATAGTACAAAATGCAGAATTAAATGTGATCTAACTAATGCTTACTGATTACTTGTGATATGTTGAATATTGTGTAAGCATTATATATTACACAAAAATAGATTAAGACATACTTTCTGTTTTCAGAGTACTTGCTTTCTATTTGGGAAGATAAGAAAGATATGTACAAAAATTGTTCTCCTGTAATTACTTTGTCTTCTTTTGGGGGGACTACTTAGAGAAACATTTAAAAGATGCCATGATAAATAGGTAACTAATTATCATCTTCTCCTGTTCTATTTAAAAACACAAATTTGCATAATTCTGCTAATAAATAGCAATTTGTGTCCACATTTTGGTCATTGTGTGAGCTTCTATTGTAGTTGATTGATCCTGTGTTTGTGAGCAATTTGCCTTCAGTGGGCATAGAGGAGCCAAAATAAACAAAATTTTCTTTCCACCCTATCCAGACCTCCACTGAGACAGAGAGTGGAGATAAAAATGGCCCCTGGCCAAGAAATTACTGGAGTTCTTAAGGAAGGCAACTGCAAATTTTGGATGGCTCTTTATGTAGTAGTCATGAAGAGGTCTCTGGCTCAGCAATGGGCCTGGATATTGTTCCCCACAGGACTAAGGAAACACAATTTATAAATGCAAGGAGATGTGGATTAAAAAAGTAAAAGATCTAACACCTCAACACCCAATAACATTATAGATAAACTCCATTATGGGAGGAAAGGTGGTTATGTAAGTATGAATCAGTTAGGAAACTAGGTCTAGAGCTAGAAGTTATGAATATTGCCAAGGGCTCTGCTTTATTTGACCAGCTCAATGATTTTTATATTTTTTAATGACTGTGACACATTCTCTCTGGTCACTATGGGCTTCACCACTCCTTATTGTTTTACACAGGTTTGATTTTGAAATGTGTTATTACTTGCTGGGTCCTCAAGCCACTCTGTCAGATGTTATGGTCTCTGAGATTGTTCTAAGATGGTGTGTGTGTGTGTGTGTGTGTGTATTTACCCATTTGATTTATGCAATGTTTACCCATTGGAAAATCTTAAAAATATAGAAATATGTTTGTAATCCATCATGATTGGTACACTTGGCCGGTTGAGAAATCTCAGAGAGTATTGTCTTGGTGTTCCCAAGTATAGTATAAACTTTATGGTGGGTACCAGAGCACCAAAATCCCTCCCTGTTTTCAGGAATTGGATTGCCAAAGGTAACTTATTATTCTGCCAGAACTACCATCCAGCCTTGTCTCATTCTCGAGTCGTTATTTGTTACTTGGGAAATTTAGAGCTTGAGGTAGAAACAGTCACAGTAAGGTGGGTAGGTTTTCAGAAAAGGTGCATGGAGAATCCTACACAGATATTAAGGCTATGTTTCTGAAACTATCTGTACCTTAGAAGCACTTGGGAACTTAAGAAAAACAAAAACAAAACTACAGTTGCTTGGTCTACCTCCTCAAAGATAATTGATTCCATTGGTCTGTGTGCAATCCAGGCACCTGTATTAAAAAACAGAAAAACAGAAACAAAACAAAACAACTCTCCAAGTGGTTCTAACGGGCAACCAGAGATAGAAACTATTGGGTTTGAAGATGATGGCACTTTTACAACCAAGTAGCACTTGAGACCATAAAAGGATGCTTCAAGAGAACTTTATTTTCTGAAGCTTTTTCTTTGAGCAGTAGGGAAAGTCACATATATGTGGTTTTAAATGTCCACCTGTACTATAATTCCCGTTAGTCACCCCACCTCTACTAAGATGATAAAGAAATATGACCATTTTGGTGGCACAAATGTGTGATACTTATCAAAACCATAACATCTTAGGAAAAATTGTTTCAGAATAAATACCATATAGAAAGGGAAGGAAGCTTGGCCCTGTGATACATTGCCTAATGCCTAATTAATATTTCCCACTAGGCATCTTACTAGCCATTCAGATTTAATATAACCAATAATAATTAACTATCTTTTTCTACACATTCTGCTTCAAGCTTCCGCTACTGAAAATCCATTTCCTCATCTGTTAAATGAGAAGTTTGAATTAAAAGGCTATCGAAAGGCTCTTCCAAGCTCTGAAACTGTAATCTGCTGGGCAATCCTCAATTTATTAGTAACGGGTTTACAATGCTCTAGAACTTAATTCTCTGGAATTTCAATTTATTTAAAATCATTGTTTACAATGTTAATTACATATTGTTCACATTTTTTATCTAACCAAACAAAGCAAATTGAGCATTTCTGTAAATTACCATAAGACCAGAGAATGAGGTGAGGTAAGGCAAGCCCAAAAAAAGGGTTACGACTCCAAGCCACATTCAGACTGCTGTCTTTCCTAATTCCACTGAAAACTGCAACAGCTACCCATGGACCTATAAAGCAGAAATGAAGCATCTTTTCTAAACTTGCTTCTCCACCTTATGCTTCCCAGGACATTTTTAATTTCACTAGACAAAGCAGTTTCTCTGATGAAAACTGTTTCCAGAGCTCTTAGTTCAGAATGAAATAATGGTCCCACAAGAGTACAGCCCCAGGTTTTGTATAAGATACACAAAAGGCTGGGCTATCCAAGGACGGGGCTGAGTGCAAGCAGAAGGAAGAAACCACCTGGCTCTCACCCTGTTCAGCAGTAGTGAGATGGCTCTTGTCACAACCCCCATTTTTGTTCTCACTGTGATCACAGAGGACCCAAGTGTTTTATTTATACATCAGAACTTGAAATAAACATTGAATACAGGTCAAATTGGATACTGAGAGGAGTTCCAGGACTCTAATATGTTTACTTTTCAAACACCCACTTCTGGGCTAGGCATCAAAGTAAGAATCAATAGCTTTTATGTCCTGTGTTCACTATCTCCTAGGTAAAGTGCCTCTTTACTACTAGAACATTTTCTCCTTGTCCCTCTAGTTAACACAAGAGATATCAAAATGAATTGCAGTTTCTTTGAAGTGGCTGTCGATTTGCCATTTTTGACCAAATGCTAGAGCCGTGTTACGGTTTTTTTTAATAAGCACAAGTTGCAAGTCTTCCTACATTTTATCATTGAACTATAACTGCCTTGAAGTGAGCATTGCATGGGATATGAAATATTCCTGAGAGTTTTAAAAAGATGATCTATTCCTTTACAATGAAAAATATAACTGTCCAGAAATATAACTACCTCACAGTGATGTGATTGAAACGCTCTTTAAAGGCAGCTCATGTGAAGTCAAAAGAACCATTGTTGGTAAGCACAGAACAAGAATAGAGAGGGTCAGTATACATTTTTAATTATTGTATGCTTTGATTGCTTAATGGCATCTGCCTTTTCATGCCTGGCCCTGTAGGATAGGACCAGACCTGCACAACACCCTTGAGTACTTTGGTTGCTCCCTGGACCATTCTTGATTAGCTGTGTTCTCCTTGTCCTATCTTTCCACTTACATATGTTTATGTACCTTTATCTACTTAGTGGCCCTTAAGGAGCAAAAAACATTTTATCTTTTGTCGTGTTCATTATTTCGTCTCGTCCTTTATGCTTATTGTCTCAAAGAAAATATTCACTTTCCTCGTGTCTAAATTCTTCGGCTGCAACATACTGTTCTTGTCTTCTGCTCATACTTTGCTAATTCTACCTATCATTTGAAATGCAAAACTAAAATTAGTGTGATAGGTGAACAGCTTATCTCTTCAATCTTAGTACATTGAGGAGGCATTTTGTGTTCCCTTGAGTAAAACAAAACAAATTCTAACCCAGCATTTGTTCTCCAAATAGCCTCTAGTTTCCTATTGCCGATCTCATTTATATTTCTTCTTATAGGCAAATCTGCAGTGTGATATGATTTCCTCCAGAGGAAGTCGTTTATTCCAAAACATAGTGACTTATAAGAGTTCTGAAAATTTGTGATCCCATTTTGGTGTTAGGCATCTCCACAACCATATTATCATTGTTAGAAGACTGCACTATGGCAACAATGATTTTTTGTTTTTATTGTTCTCATTTCACAATGTTTGGATTATTGACTTTTGTTATTAGTGCAATCAGAACCCAAGAGTTCTGCATTAAATTGTTAGGTGATGAACTGACAGCACAAAGTGTTATTGTTTTATCTGTTTTGTCCTTTTCTCCCCATCCTACCTTGTAACCACGTGTTTGCTCCCACATCCCTGGCTTTATAGCATTGAACACTCCCCTCAATTGTAGGATGTATTATACTGTGGTCTTTCTGTTCTCTGCCTGATTCTGAGTTCCTCAAATATGTGTTGCCCATTCTTGAATACTCAGTATTGAAATATTAGTTTTTCAACTGAATTAGTTTTACTGTTTTATGTTAGAACCTTCATAAATTAAGCCCAAGGTATCCTCCCATATCTTCATAAGTATTCCAAAGAGTACCTTATTTATATCGGAAGATTGTATTAGAAAAAACACCACTCTGTGGTTCTATGGTCACTTGTGATTTTACATATTCCTTGGGAGTTTGCAGATTCCAGCTATAGAGTGAGACTACATGCATGTATCGATACAGTTTTTCAATGTCAAATATATCCCTGAATGAAAATGTGAAACTATGTTCAGTATAAAATAGTACTTGAATAAAACATTTAAGTTGCCATTGAGACTTTATCAAATTCAATTTAAACTCATTTAAAGCAATTACACTTTCTCTAGAGCTATCTATAGGTGAGCTCTTCAAAGCAACTGTTGCTATGATGTAGTTCAGATATGAAGTTTCCTAGTTATTTACACAGTGATGATGGAGTGTGTCTGTGTGTGTGTGTGTGTGTGTGTGTGTGTGTGTGTGTAGAATCTCCTTACTTTGTCTAAGTGTATCCATTTTAAAATCATTGTCACCAGTCGATGGGCTCTAGTTCAGACAATCCCATTTTCAAGTACATCTGAAACTTCCATTGGGATCGAATTAGTCCCCTGTAATTCTCTGAATTTACAAATAGAACCCATTCTCTGTGTATCCAAATGTTAAAGAGTGCTAAATCTATATTGAAAAAAAAAAAAACAAACTTGGGGGATGATCCCTTTCTTCTACTTTTAATACAGGCTTTTAATATCACTTACTTTTCCTTACCATGTTTGACATTCATCTCTAGAATTACTCAGTATACCCGGAACATAGCCACTCAGCTATCAATGCCATTTAATTTAATAATAATAAGAATAATGTTATGTACAAAGTCTTGAGCGCTACACTGGGCACTACAGAAGTATTAAGAAGGAAGAGATACAATTCCTATTTTCTGAGAGGCTACAATCTGCTTGGGAAGGAAAACAATGAAAGAGTTAAGTTAGGTAGTTTTATATGAAGAATGGTCTACTGTATCTGAATATATCTGGAAACATTGTTCAGGATAGTCTAGGTTACACTGTAGTAACAAACAACTCTAAAATTTGAGTGGTTTCTATCAATAACTGTTTATGTCTTGCTCACATAACATGTCTAGTGTGTTGAAGGCAGACTGCTATTTAGCCTCCCAGGGACCCAGGCTTCACTATGACATAAGAGACATGACAATTAAGCTCGCGAACGTTGTTGCAACAATGTCGTTAACCTTTTTTGATGTCAGAGGAATTATTCGTTATGATTTTGTACTAACCGGACAAACAGTTAACCAAGTTTACTATTTGCAAGTATTGAAAAGTCTGAGTGAAAAAGTTAGACGACCTGAACTTTTCGCCAATTTATGGCTCTTGCTCACAACAATGTACCAGCTCATATAGCACTGTCTGTGAGGGAGATTTTAGCCAGTAAACAAATACAATGGAACCTCGGTTTTCAAGTGTAATCCGTTCAGGAACACCGTTCGAGTACTGAAATGTTTGAAAACTGAGGCACGGTTTCCCCATAGAAAGTAATGCAAAATGGAGTAATCCATTTCAGACCTTTAAAATCAACCCCTAAAACTGTGAATTTAACATGAATTTTACTATCTAATGATACCATAGATCCATAAAATTTATGGCATTCGTAAACCGAAATGTTTGTCAATGGAGACGTTCGAAACCTAGGTACCACTGTGATTGTATTGGAACACCTTCCCTACTCACCTGATCTGGCCCCCAGTAACTTCTTTCTTTACTCAAAGATAAAGGAAATATTGAATGGAAGACTTTTTTATGACATCCAGGACATCAAGGGTAATACGATGACAGCTCTCATGGCCATTCCAGAAAAAGAGTTCCAAAATTGCTCTGAAGAGTGGACTAGGCACTGGTATCTGTACATATCTTCCCAAGGTGAGTACTTCGAAGGTGACTGTAATGATATTCAGCAATGAGGTATGTAGCACTTTTTCTAGGATGAGTTCACTAACTTAAGTGTCAGACCTCATATAAGCATATTTGTTTGTGTTTTTGTAGACAGAGATTGAGGTTGAGATGCAAATTAAAACAACAATGAAAATCATCTTTAATTAAATTGGCCAACACAGAAAAAGAACAATATTCAGTCCCTGCATGGATGTGATGAGATGAAACTTGCTATTCCATGATGATAGGGTTGTAGATTGGCACAAAATATCTGAAATAAATTTGACATTTATATATAAATTTAAAACATTTTAATACTCATACAGTTTAACCCATTAACCCCACTATACTAATGTCTCCCAAGGAAATAATAAAATGCATCAAAATTTTATAAAAAAGGGATATTTAACTATTAGAACAGTGCAACATTTATGAACTTGAAAACTGACCCCAGCTCCATTTTGGGTAGGGCCTCATAGTGCAGAAAAACTTCTAGGAGTAGAATCAATATTGAGAATGGAGACAAAGGAAAAAGAAATGATCTAAACCAAAGTGAGGGAAAAGCCTAGAACCAGAATATCTCCAAAAATAAGCTGTCATACATTTGAGGACTACTGAAAAACAACACATGGGGTAGCCATAGGGAATTCTCAAAGCTTTCTTCAAATGTGCTTCTTCCTAAAATGGAGTCTAATAATAAATAAAAATGTACAATATAAAATTACTAAAGACCTGTAATAAAAATATGCCATAAAGGTATGCCCTTAAAATAATTCAAACACATTTAAAGACGATATAAAACATGAAAGAACAGCATAGCAAATAAGAATTAGAAAAATTCAGAAATAAGGTGTCAGTACTCAGGAAAAAATTAAAAATTAAAATAATATTTTTTTTTTAGAAAATAATAAACTAGAAAGAATACAAGAGTGAATAAATACTGATAATACTTTAGGAGAAATAGAAGATACAAAAGAGTACAATTTTAAAAATAAAAACTGGAAGAAAGAGGTAAAAAGAATTAGGAAAAAAATGAAAAATATCAAAGATAGGAAAAAAGATTCAAATTAAAATAATAGGGGTTATGGAACTGAAAACAAAAGCAAAGTAGTAAAAGAACTACTGAAATAATAATAAAAAATATATGAAACTACATACCGAGATTGCATGCTATAAACTTAAGAATGTTGCCGCAGACTCACCATCACCACATTAAACATTCAAATAAAATTACTAGAATTTAAAGAAATAGAAATAAAAATCCTGGCATTTGTAAAATATTAGGTTGATGCAAAAGTAATTGCAGTTTAAAAAGTTAAAAAATAATTGCAAAAACTGCAACTACTTTTGCACCAGCCTAGTATAACGTGTCTTATATGAGAAAGCATTAGATAATCACAAGAAATTCAAGATATATACTAAAGAAAGAAGAGAGATAAATGTTTAATGTATTCAAGAAAATAGTTTATAACCGAATGATTTTATACTCAACAAAACTGACTTTGAATTACAAAGGGCCCAGACAAGCTGTTACTAATATATGAGAAATCAAATAATATTGTTCCCGTGAGCATTACCTGAGAAAGCTAAGAGAAAATAACCTACAGATAATCAAAATGGCTAAAGAAACATGGATATAACGACTGGTGGTGAGCATTAAACATATAGTTTCCTATTGAATTAAGATGAAACAAGGGCTAAGAGGAAATAATGTATGGTATGCAATGACTATATACTCTGACAATTTGTTAACAAGGCAGAGGTAGGGTGGTATGCAATGGAGAGAGAGAAAAAATTAATCTGTTCAGTAGCCATAAAAGTGGTAACATTAGTCATTCTGGTAACACTGTTATTCTGAAACTATTTTGCATATAATATGAGATAAAACAAATGAGCAATTATGGTATATTCAAATTCTACCGTTCTCATGTCCTTTAGAATCAGGTGATAATGATATAACAGAGAAGACATCAAATAAAAATTTTGTAGTCTTGAATTTTAGTGAAAATATTAATATGCATTTCTAAGGTATTTTATCTTAAACTATCATGAGATACTATTTCATACCCACTAAAAACTGTTAAATTAAAAATTTGAATTAAAAAGAACTCTGCCTATATTAAGTGTAAGTGTGGGAAAAGATGTGAGACAACTGGGAACTAATACTGGAGCACTAATGTATTATACCCAGTGAGAGTGTACCTTCTTTGGGAAAAATCCTGTTTGGCGGCATCTATGGAAGCTGTTATAGCCCATCAGTTCCATTCTTCTACGTAACCACAACAGAATTGCATACATACATATTTTCACCAACATGTATGTGTAAATGTGTACATAGAAGCATGATTGATAACAGTAAAACACTGGAAACAACTGAAATATCAGTCAACAGTATAATAATAAATTATTATATATTCATTAGGAGGAATATCACAGAGTATATATGCACTTAATGAACTATTGATGTACACAATTACTGGATGGATGCCACAGTAATAATATTGAGTGAAATAAGTTAGACATACAAAAATTACTATTTTGATTCAGTTTATATAAAGTTTAAAAACTAAAGGATGGTGTTAGAAGTAGGGAAGTGATTAGGGTTTTGGAACTGGAGCTCGCAGCTGCATGGGGCCTGTAGAGGTTTCTTTCGCTCCACAGTGCCATATTTATTGAAAGGTATGGTGGCTATACGGGCATATTTCTCTATATAATAACTCACCAACTATGGGTGTACATATGCCAATTTGTGAATTTTTCTGTGTATGCTATAATAAACAATTGATAGTATGGAAATCACACATTCTCCAGCTACTGGGAGTGTCTTCTGCTGACAGCTCACAGTTGAGTCCTTCCCTTGATGTTGCCCTTGGCCACAGAGAACTCCCTTTCTAAAATTATACCCCCTTCCAGGGGAGAGACCACATCCACTGACTGGATAATGCAAGCATGCAAAGGCCCAGTCCCCTTAGCTCAAGTAGGGACAACTGTAAAGCTCTCGAGACTCTTTTTAACTGTTATGGGTTGACTTCTTTCAGGTTCTCTGGCAATGAGGACTCCACTGCTGGTGTTAAGTGGAAAACAAATAGTCTTTCCTATTTCATCATTGTTAAACATTGTCTCCAGTAGTAAACTACAATGCGCTACTTGTGAAAGGGGACACTCTGGCTATGGAATTATTTCTGGAACTTAATGGGATAAGAGAAATAGTAAGTATAAGAACTATGATTTGGGTGGGATTTACTTAGAGCCATTTTGTTTTAATGAAGACAGATAATGACAAGTTTAGGTGATTAATTATCAATCCAGGACAAAAGTTGAATACCAGAAAGATGTTTGGCAGCATTTAAGAAGACTTAATTACCGTCCACTGGAGGGTAGACAGAGTATAGGACTAGGTTCAAAACTTTATCATAAGACTGATAGAGCTTCAGAGAAAGTTAATTCTCAGCCCCAGCAGGTCTCCTAAGCCAAGGTCAGATTTCTAATGATGAAAGCATATTCCCCCTAGAATTGGAATGAAGATAATTAATTAGATATAGTTGAGAAGCTTGAAGTTCCCTTTTCCCTTGAATCCATTTAGCTAGTGGAAGTAATCCACATCCTTTTGTTACAAGATAGTGGCTCTGTGTTAAAGGAGGCTTTGCTTGGAGATCATGCAGACTATTCAAATGAGTTAAGTGCTTTTGAAGTTAATGTCCCCTCCTGTGCCCCCCACACCTCAAAGATCTACCCTCATCTCCCTCCAGGTAAACAGACCAACATTCAGGTTTGAATACCAGCACAGACCAATAGGGAGGTGTTGAGCAAGCTAAGAAACAAAAAAGACTATGTGTTAAAGGAGCTGCAGGATCTGTTTCACAGACCGCATAGTAACCAAAAAGAGTACACATGACACTGGATCTTGGAAGTGATGGAACGGGGGTGCAGAACATAAAGTTGGATAACAAAGACTTTATCAATATGGAGCATTCTCCTGTGATACATGATTGAATACACTGCCAAAGACCCTAGGAGACTGTTAATTACATTACTAAGATGGCATTTGGAAAGTTTGAAAAACTCATGGCCCACATAAGTGAAGTAGAAACACCAGAACTGTGTGACAAACAAAGAAGTAAGGCGTGGAATAGCTTAAAGAAATGGCTATGCTACAGTGCTATATTATGTAAGAACAGGAAAAACTACCAGAAAACTACATACTAAGAAAGAGCCAGAAGCACAGATCATGCACTAAAGCAGGGTGTCCAAACTTTCTTCAACGTTTTTCACTAAGGGCCATATGTGGTAAAATACACAAACAGCTGGGCCACTCACTTGAGGTGAAGTAAGTATTTCCTCACCTGGTTTATTTAAGTAAACTAAACATATTTTTGGAATTTGCTGCGGGCCAATAAAAAAATGGATCGCGGGCTGCAGTTGGTCCGTGGGCCGCAGTTTGGACACCTAAAGCAGTAAGGATAGCACTGATGAGAAAAGCACTGCCATCACTGAGAAGCTTGGTAGGTCTCTCCTTCGAAGGTCAGGGCTGGCTGTAGGAAATGCTGTGACAGAACCAGTCTCCCTGGTAACAATAAGTATGAGAGTATGTGATGCTAATGCTGAAATAAAAGAAACCGATAGTGGCACTTTACTGTCAAAGCAAGATGAGCACATTTACCACAATGAGAAGCAAGGTTGATGTTGGCAGGCAGAAGAGGGCCTGATGGGTACAGATATATGGAGATGGTTAATATGGTTATATGGTTAATATGGTAATATATGGTTAGCCTCATACTTCCCAGAGTATCTTGTATGGGGAGCTAACCAGGGTATGCTTAATTTCTACAATAAAAACAAATAAAGAATGGATGGTCAGGAGACTGAATGCAACCACACCAACAAAATGTTGTTATCACTTTCCCAGTTTCCAGACCTGAGTCAGCTCAGATCCAGAATCCATTGATTGAACAGGAGGAAGCCAGCATGAGGGACAAGGGAACACCACAATAAGTATAGTAAGTGGTAATTCCTCCAGTTTTTTTTTTCTTTCTTCAGTCCTTTCCTAAGAGTACTGGTAACCATAATTTGAATAATTGAAGATGGAGAAAAAGGAAATAGCAACACTTTTTGAGGATAAATGGATACAAGTCTGAATTGTCATTAATACCGGTGGACCCAAAGCAGCACCATTTCTCTCCTGTTGGAGTGGGTGTTATAAACAAAGTTCTTTTACATTTCCAGCTCACTGTGGATCCTGAGTCTAGGAACAAACCCAGTGGTCTTGTTCCTCATCTCTGAATACATTTGGTAGTTGGCAGAATCCTAACATTGATTTCTTAGCCAGTGTGGTAAGAATTATTATAGTGGGGAAGGCCCATTGGTAGCCTCTGAAACTATACACTTTCCCAGAAAATAATATTAAATAAATAACAATAACACATTTTTAAAGGAATGGACTAATCAGTATTACCCTGAAATATTTAAAGATGACAAGTTTTGTAATCCCCTCCAATTCCTATATAATTCAGCAGCTCAGCCCCTAAAACATCAGATAGATAATTATGGGTCACAGTAGCCTAACACTAATAACTAAGTGGTAACTCCAATTAAAGATATTGTCCCAAATGTGGTATATTTGCTAGTGAGATTAATTTAGCCTCTGACACTTGTAGCCATTGATCTGGCTAACAGATTATTTATCAAATCCTATTTGGAAGGATCATGAGAAACAGCTAACATCATATGAGATGGACAATAGTGTACACTTGTTTTTGTCTCAAGAACTAAGTAAGTTTTCCAAAGGTAACTTGACCTTTGGACATTCCCCATCTCATCACTTTGGTTCATTACAATTTTTATATCCCGTTGATAGGTGGATAAACAAGAAGTGGTAAGTACTGTGAGGGCTTAGTAAGATCCACAGGCTCCAGAGGCTGGAAGGTAAACTCTGTGAAGATTCAAGGATCTGCCACGTAGGTGAAGTTTTACAGATCTAGAATTCCAAGTCAGACTAGGACACTCAATCTAAAGTATAGGACAAATGATCACATCTTGCATATCCCACAAGTACGTGGGACGACCCTTGGGTTTTAGAGCCAGCATATAATTAAACATTTAAAAATACATTATTTAGAGCAATTTTAGGTTCCCAGCAAAATCAAGCAGAAGGTACAGAGATTTCCTACATACCTCCTGTCCCCACACATGCACAGCCTCCCGCAGTATCAACATTTCCCACTAGAGGGGTACATTTGTTACAGTTGATGACCCTGACACCTCTTTATCACCCAAAGCCCACAGTTCACATTTGGGTTCACTCTTGGTGTTGTTCATTCTATGTGTTTGGACAGCTGTATAATGACAGGTATAGTCTCATATAGCGTAATTTCATGCCCTGAAAATCCTCTGTGCTCTACCCCTTCATATCTCCCTCTCCCCTAACCTCTGGCAACCACTGATCTTTTTCTTGTCTCTACAGTTTTGCCTTTTCACAAATGTGATAGAGTTGGAATCATATATAGCATGTAGCCTTTTCAGATGGGCTTCTTTCACTTAGTAATATGTGTTTACATTTATTCTATGACTTTCAAAGCTTGATAGCTCATTTCTTTCTAGCACTGAATAATATTCCATTGTCTGGATGTACCATTGCTTATCCATTCACCTTCTAAAGGACCTCGTGCTTCCAGGTTTGGGCAATTATGAATAAAGCTTTTATGAACATCATTTACAGGTTTCTTTTTTGTTGTTGTTGTTGTTTTTGGTGTGTGTGTGTATGTGTGTATATAAGTTTTCAACTCCTTTGGGTAAATACCAAGGAGCATGATTGCTGGATCATATGTTAAGCATATGTTCAGTTTGTTAAGGAATTTCCTGTCTTTCAAAGTAGCTGCACCATTTTGCATTCCCACTAGGATTGAATGAGAGTTCCTCTTGCTCCAATTCCTCTCCAGCGCTTGGTGTTGCTAGTTTCCTGTATTTTGGACATTCTAATAGATATGAAATGGCATCTCATTATTGTTTCTGTTGTCATTTTTCTGATCACAAATGATGTGGAGCATATTTTCACATGCGTATTTGCCATCTGTATATCAACTTTGTATATTTTAAATAACAGTAAAAAAAAAAGTACCTAGACATAGACATTACACCTTTCAAAAAATTAACTCAAAATGAATCATAGACCTAAATATAAAATAAAAATTAAAATTCACAGAGAAAAAATAGGAGAAAATCTATATGACCTTGGATTTGGTAAATTTTTAAATATACCGAAAGCATTATTCATGAAAAACATTGATAAATGAAACTTTATTAAAATTTAAGCATCTTCTCCGCAAAAGATACTGTTGATAGAATGAAAGACAAGCCTCAAACTGGTAGAAGATATTTGAAAAGCACTTATCTTACTAAAAACTTGTATCCAAAAATTCAAGGAATTCTTAAAGCTGAACAATTAGAAAACAACACAGTTTAAAAAGTGGGGGAGGGAGCAAAATATATGGAGAACTCACCAGAAACTATATATAGATTACAAAAAAGCATACGAAAAGATGTTCAACTTCATTTGTCATTAGAGAAATGCAAATTACACAATACAAGTAACAGAATAGCCTTAAACCAAAAAATTGATAATACCAGTTGTTGGCTTGGGTGAAGAGCAGTAGGAACTCTCATTCTATTCTGGTAGGATTGCAAAATAGCACAACCACTTTGGAAGTTTAAGACCTTATCCAGACTCTTTCCCCTACTTCTCCATTCCTGAAACCTCATTTTCTTCAAAAAATAAACATACAAACAAATCTATCTCTTTAAAAAACAAAAGCAAACCAAAAACAGTGCTCTCCTTTCCAAGGAATATTTCTGTACTTAGATTATGCCTGAGTTGGAAGTATGTTTTTCCTTTATTCTGTTGTATAGGCATTATATTTACATGGTTTAGAAAACTGAGAATATGAATAGAAATATGATGAAAATTCTCCCTTTCATCGTTTATCCTATGTAGGCATTTGTCACTAACTCCTAAACTGACCACTGTTGCTAGTTTCTTGTGCACTTCTTTAGAGTTCTCTTTATACTATATACTGTACCAGAAAATATGAAAACGGATTTTTATCTCACCGTTTTTATACAAAAGGTAGTGCATTATGCTCTTTTTTTATTCATCTTATGTTTATCATTTCACAATATGTGTTGAGATATATATTTATTATTTCACAACATATCTATAAATGTAGAGTCATAATTTGTATAACCATGTAGTTTCCTATTGTATTGATATGTCTTTATTCTTTTAACCAGTTACCTAACAATGGAAACGTAGGAAGTTTACAGTATTTTGCATTTACAAACAATATTGCAATGCACCTATTTAATTCTCTTCTGGAAGTACATTGTTAGAATAAATTGTCCAAAGTGAAATTGGTTTGCAAACGGTATATTAATTTTTTTTGACAGTGACTGAAAATTGTCTTTCATAGTATGTGCCCAAATTTACACTCCCAATAGCAATGTAGAAATGTTCCTGATATCCTAAATTTCACAAACAGGGAGCAAATTTTTAAATTTTTGTTTCCCTGACAGGGAAACTATGATATATAAGTGCAAATTTACTGTCCATTTCTAGTTTGAACAAGGTTGAGTATCTTTACTTTTGTGTATGGGCTAGTTGTTTTGCCTTTGTGTTCACTGCCAGTTCATAATTTGTCCATTTGTTTATTAGGTTATTGATTTTATTCTTATCAATACTTAGAAGCTCTTTAATACTCAAAATACTTGACCCTGTCTGTGATAAAATTGCAAATAATTTTCACAGAAAGTAATTATCTTTTGATTTACTATAATCAGAAATTCAATTTTAATGTTATTAAAGTCAATCTTTATATATGGATTCAAGATTTTGAGGCATAGTTAGAAAGGCCTGCCCTACTGCAAGGATTTTTTTTTTCCATTTTTCCCTAGAACTTTTATTATTTCCATTCCTAATGGTTTGTATCATTATTATTATTAATGTTTGATTAGTTAGACCTCATCCTCAAATATATTCCAATAAGGGTCCATAGATGCTTTATTCCTTTAATTCCTGAATTTCTAAAAATGTCTATCCTCCGTTCCCATGAGAACAGCTTAACTATGTACATTACTTGGGCTCCAGTTTTATTTAATCAGTGAGTTGTACACAGGGCTTTCTAGTTTTCTGAGCTTGTATGTAGTTCAGAGGAAATCTGAGAACATGTGACTTTCCTTCTACCTCTCATATTGGACAATACTTATATTTGCTAATTCTCTCTATAACCAGTTGACTTTATTTTTATATTTGTAATTCATAAACTATTGTTTGATATTTCTTCATTAATCATTATGTTACTTTTGGGGAAACTGGTGTGTTTTTTGATAAATATATTTATACTTTTTACTCAGAAAAATTTTATATGGGATATCTTTGAATGTTACTTTTCTTTCTTTTTATTCAAGGACTCTGAAAACACTTTTTATCTTCTTTGTCATCTTTCATATTAAGCATATTCTCTATCATCATTTAAGTGTTTTCACATTAAAAGTTCTTTTTGTGTGACTTGCTTATGTCTGTCCCCTAGGTCTCTGTGTTTTCAGCCATTTTTAAAATTTAATTTTTATTGCTTTTAATATTGCTATCTAAAGATTTTGTTTTTGTTTCCATTCATTCCTTGAGCTCTCATTCTGTTGTCTTTGAACTATTTCTTATCAATTCTATCTATTTATTTTGAATTTTTTGTTTGTTTGCTTATTAAAGAAGGTGTATTGTCTTCTATTGCTGTTATAAAAAATTATCACACACTGGGTGGATTAAGAAAAGAATTTATTCTCTCAGAACTCTGCAGGCCAGAAGTCTGAAAGTGAGTTTGGGCAAGGCCATGTTCTCTCTGGAGGCTCTGGGGAAGAAGTCTTCCTTGCTTCTGCTAGATTCCGGTGGCTGCTGGATGCCTTGGCTTATGGTTTCATCTCTCAAAACTCTGACTCCATCTTCATATCACCTTCTCCTCTGTGTTTCAAAACTCCATTTGCCTTTCTCTTACAAGGATAAATGTGACTGGACTTAGGGCCCACACAGATAATCTAGGATAAGCTCCTCCTCTCAATTTCCTTAACTTTATCACATCTTTTGCTATATAATAACATAGTCACAAATTCTGGAGATTAGGACATGGACATATCTTTCTTTGGTGGGGGGGGGCACCATTCAGCCCACTAGAGAGAGCTTATATTATTTGTCAGCTTTCATGAATCTTAGAGGAGAGTGGAGATGTGAGAAAATCCACAAATGTACAAACAACAAAAAATTTGCTACTGACCAGTGCATGCAGATAATTTAAATAAAGTTATATTTCATTAGGTAACTATTTTAGATTAGCTGTTGTGGAAGGACCTCTCTGAGTTAGTATAATAATATCTGAACAATAATCTGAATTAGAAGGAATCAAACTTTCAAATATCTGGAGGCTGATCATCCCAGGCAAAGGGAACAGCTGCCATAAAGGCTATAAAGCTAGGACAGCTTTGCCATATTAAAATAATAGAAAAACAAAATCGTGTAGATAGTACATAGCAGATGAGAAAAAGCAGATATGCTTGGAGCTGTACACGTGGTTGAACTTATATAGGACTTTGTAAACTAAGGTAAGGAGTTTCTTGATAAGCCACACTCATGTTCAGTTTTCATCTCACATAGCATCTAGATTTCTTAATATAGTATACATTATTATGGAGTTCATTAAATAGTTACTATAATGTGATTTCCTTAAATAAATTAGCTTATTCCTATTCCGTTTGTTATCAGTGTTGAGATGAATCTTTGCAGAAATAATTTATATCTAATTAGTCACCTGAATCACTAATATTATTAGCATGTTAAGTGTCTGATTCCAATCATAATTGTAAAACTGGTTCATGTGCCGTGTGTCAAAACCTTTGTTAGTTGACTACCTTGTTATCAGAATAGATAAATGAAAGTCTTCATATTAAAAACTAATATGAACAAGGAAGAAGGTGTGCCTATATTTAGATAGCATTTCTAACAAGTCAATACATAAAAGGTGTCTAAAAAATAACTGATTTTGATCAAATAAACATAATTCCAAAGGTCACTTTCACTTTGTGTTATATGAACATATCTTTTAAACAAGGGTTGGCTTTTCACATGGTTTGCACATTGTAGTGTAATTTACAGAGCATTGCTTACTAACTCCCTGTAATATTTTAGAGTGTTCCTCTATGTGAAATTCCCATGAGCTAAAAATATTGCCTTTCATGAAACCCTTTTTCAAAATGCAAATGTCTTAGAAGGGTAACATATTAAGCCATGGGGGTGTCATCATTTAATCAGAAATTAGTAAACTAGCCAACCACAAATCTGACAGCAGTTGCAAATCAGCAGCTTTTGGCAGAATCTAGCTGCAATCGTGTTTTGTTTGGCTAGCAAAAAAGTGTTTGCACAAAATATGAATTTAATGACTTTAAACAAGTCATGCTTCCTCCCATTCTGTTTGTCTGTCTTCTCAACACTGGGCTCAAATCACAAATTTATGTTATTTCTTGGCATTTAAGTGTATGACCTCCACCACAACATCAATACGTTCATGGAAGGAGAAAAGAGAACACCCCAAGGCAGTGGAGACGTGCCGCTGAGTAGGACAGGTCCAGCAATTTTGAAGGTACCTTTCTACATCCTCGTTCATAACACATACTCTCTTGCTAATCTCACCCTATGCTGATGACTCCCAAACCTGTGTATCCATCCTCTCTTCTGAACTTTAATTCCATCCAACTCTCTCCTGTACTTACACTTAGATTTCTACAGGCATGTATAAAATTCCGTTCTCAAACTTGCTTCTCCTACTGTGTTTCCTATTTCAGTTAAAGGGCCAACACTGCTTTATTGTGAGCTCCTTGAAGGGAAAGTTACCCCTCTGTCTCCAGCACATAAGACCTAACCTTGGTTATAGTGGGAACTCCATTTTTGTTTTTACTTTTTATTTGGAAATAATTTAAGATACAATACATTGAAAAATAGTAGAGTTTCACCCATCTTCCCCCTATGATAATATGTTCTATAGCCAAAGTACATTTTCAGAACCAGGAAATTGATATTGATATGATATAATATTATTAACTAAACTACAAACTTCATTCATATTTCACCAATTTTTACATGCACCCATTTTTATGTTGTTTTTTAGTGTGTAGTGTGATGACATTTTATCACATGCGTAGACTTATCTAACCACCATCACCACAACCAAGACACAGATCTGTTCTATTGCCAGAAAGAAACTTCCTCTTGCTTGCCCTTTATAGTCAGACTCTACTCCAACCCTAAATTCTGGCTGCTTTCTCTCCATCGATGAAATTTTGTCACTTTGAAAGTGTTATATGTTGATTGTGTTGGTAATATTACACAATCATACCATGCGTAACTTTTTGAGATTTTTTTTTCACTCACCATAGCATCCTTTAGATCCATCCTAGCTGGTGTGCTATGTATCAGTAGTTTATTTTTTATATAATTCAGTAACATGGTATATATGCATCACAGTTTGTTTATCATTTACACATTGAAGGATATTTAGGTTGTTTCCAGTATTTGTCTATTACAAACAAAGCTGCTCTGAATAACTAAATAGAGTTTTGGATGGACGCACATTTTTATTTCTCAAGGGTAAATGTACATAGAGAAGTGATTAGTGGGTCATATGGCAAGTACATAAGAAGTTGCCAAAGTATTCCGCAGAATGGCTATACCATTTTTCATTTGTACCAAAAATGCAAAAGTAATTTAGTTGCATTGCATCGTTGCCAGCACTTGGTACTGTATTTTTATATTAGCCATTTTGATTGGTGTGTGTAGTATCTCATTGTGGCTCTGATTTGTGTAATTTGGCTTATGATGTTGAACATGTTTTATGTATTTATTTTATATCTGCATATCCTTTGGGTGAAATGTAATTTCTTTATATATTCTAGATAGAAGTTCTTTGACTTCTTATGTGTTTTGCAAATATTATCTCCTAGTCTGTGGCTTAAATTTCTGTCCTTTTAATAGGGTATTTCATAGAAAAAAATAATTTTAATTTTGATGAAGTCTAATTTATCAAGTTTTTCTTTTTTGAATCATGCTTTTGGTATCCTGTTTAAAAACTCCTCACCTAACCCTAAGTCACAAAGATTTTCTCCTATGTTTTCTTCTAAATGAATTATAGTTTTATGATTTAAATTTATACAGTTTACCCATTTTGAGTTACTTTTTCAATATGGAGTGAAATTTAGGTCAGATGCATAGTTTTGCCAATGAAAGTTCAATTGTTCTAAAATACTTTATTGAGAAGACTACCCTTTCTTTATTAAATTGTTTTTGTATCTTTGTCAAAAATCAGTTCAGCATATTTGTGTAGGTCTATCTCTAGTTTCTCTGTTCTATTTCATTGATCATTGTCTGTTCCTCCTTTAATACCACACTGTCTTGGTTCCTATGGCTAGATAGTCTTAAGATCGGGTAGTGTGATTCCTTCAACTTTATTCTTCCTTTTAAAATTATTTTAGCTATTTCACTCCCTTTGCTTTTTTCATATGAATTTTAGAATTATCTTGTCTATATTTTAAAAAAAACACAAACCAATAACTGCTGGAATTTTTAGATAGAAATTACATTAAGCCTATAGATCAATTTAGGAATAATTAACATCCTTACTATGTTTAGTGTTCTAATCCATAAACATGGTATGTCATTTAATTTATTTAGGGCTACTTTAATCTTTCCTCAGTGTTTATAATTGTTAGCTTATAATTTTCAGCATTTTTTAGAGTCTATACTTCATTTTTGGAGTAATTTTAAATGGTATTGCATTTAAGTTTTTATTTCCATTTGTTCCTTTCTAATATATTAAAATTATAATTGCTTTTTGTGTGTTGATCTTGTATCATAGTACCTTGTTGAACTCACTAATTAGTTCTAATTTTGTTATAGATTACTTGGAACTTACCACACAGACAAGTATGTCATCTGGAAATAGTAAGAATTTTATTTATTTATTTCCAATCTATATGGTTTTTATTTTCACTTTTGCCTTATTGCACAGACTAAGACTTGCAATACTATACTGAAATGATGAAAGAAAATATCCTGCTTTGATTTTTCAATTTAGGAGGAAACATTCCAATTTTACCATGAATTATTATTAGATGCTTTTTTCAATTTGAGGATGTTAACTTTTATTCCTAGTTGACTGAGTTTTTATCTTGAATGAGTGTTAGATTTTTGTCATATAATTTATCTTGCATCAATTGATAGGCTCATGTGTTCTTTTTGTTGTTTTTTATTTTCTTTTTTTGACAAACATTATGGGGGATTACATTTATTAGTTTTCTCATTTAAACCAGCCGTGCATACCTGGAATAAATCCCACTTGGTCGTAGCACATTATTCTTTTTATATATTGATGGATAAGATTTAAATAACACTGATGCCTGTGTGCCATCGTCAGAGATTCTGATTTAATTGCTTTGGCATGTGTCCTGGGCATTGAGATTTTCAAAAGCTCCCAAGGTAATTATAATGTTATTTCAAGGTAGTAATCACCAGGTTTGAACCACTGTTTAGCTTTTCTGGATAAAGTCTTTTGACTTCTTATGTGTTTTATAGGAAGTAAGGAGAGCTAACCTATTAGAAAGAGCTTTTCCTGCTTTTGTGAATGTGTTATAATTAGAACATATAGAACATACTTCTGATGATTAAATAAGATTCTGAAATAAGTAATTCTGTTATATGAATATATTTTATTTTATTTTTTAATTTTATTAGTTTCAGGTGCACAAGACAAAGCAATACTTAGACGTTTATCATTTATATCCCTCACATTGTGTGAGCCCCCCTCCCCCCGTCCACTATCCCTCTGACTTCGCACAGAGCCATTACATTTCCACTGTCTCTATTCCTAATGCTGTACTCCGCTTCCTGTAACAATATACATACAAATATATAAATATACATACATACATATATATTTATATAAAATTATAGTTGGCATTCATTATTGTTCAGCTTCAGGTGTACAGTGCAGAGATCAGGCATCTACATCATCCCTGAGGTGGTCTCCCAAATGGGACACGTGTCCATTGGATACCCTACAAAATCTTTACATTGTTGATTATGTTCCCCAAATTAATTGTCAAAACCCCGTGGCGTGGCCATCTTGTGGTTACCAACTATTTTCTAAACCCCTCACCTTCCCCACCCCCCGCCCATCCAGCAACCCTCAGTTTTTCCTCTATGTCTCCAAAACTGTTTCTGATCAGTTCATTCACTTATTCTTTTCTTTAGATTCCGCATATAAGTGAGCTCATATGGTATTTGTCTTTCTCTGTCTGACTTATTTCACTTAACATAATGTTCTCTAGGTCCATCCATGTTGTTGCAAATGGTAAGATTTCTTTCTTCTTTACGGCTGCGTAATACTATTTAAAAAAAGTACATGTATGTGTACATATTTAAATATTTCAATCTAGGATATCTGGTCAGTATCAATTCAATTCAAAACACACTAATTAGTTTGCTATATAATCTATATTACTATAATAATTACCTCAGAGACTGGGACAATTAGTACATTATAACCTATGCTTCAATAGACTTTCAGACTTGTAGTGAGGAGTAAAATAAGATTAATGTTAACAATAATAATAGCAAAAATGAAGTTTCACATTTGCTTTGAAAGTTTATTGACAATATAATTCTATTCTCGCTAAGTTGTTTAATTAATAAAATAAATATAGATTAAAAATCAGAATGTAATATAGCCAGAAAAGATGCTACAGGGAATCAAAGACTGAAAATGTTATTTTCATGGAGGGTAGTAGTCAAAGCTTACCTTATGAATTCACTGGGAAGCCAGTTAAGAAAGATCTTGATAAATGGGCAGCAATTCAACAGATGGAAATGGGGAACAGGGCATTCAGATATTCTGAATAATATAAGTAAAGGCATAGATATGTTCAATAAATGTGATTTGATGGATGGTTGGAAAAGTTTAATATGTAATATGTTTGGGAAATTCTGTTAGTCTAGTTTTGTTGGTGCATATGGCCTGGTAGAGAAGAATATCAGATATGTAAGTTGAGAATGTTTGCTGACAGAATTCAAGTGCCAAGATCAGGAGTCTTGACTTAGTATAGTAGAGAGCAGAGAGTTGCTAAAGTTTAGTGATCTAGAGGGGCCGGAATTGAAAATTATTTTTGGAAAATAAAGGATGTACCAGAGGCTGTTGTGTGTGCTTCAGATAAAAAAAGGAAACTCAGAGGCAGTGAAGCTCAAGTGCTATTAAAACAGTTCAGGAAAAGTAAATGCAGACCTGAATTTATGAAGTGGTAGTAGGAACAAAAAGAAATGGGTAAATGGGACCAGATGATTAAATGAATAAAAAAGGAGGACTACAGGATATTTCAAATATTGAATACTTGGTTTTCTGGGGGAATGATAATATAATTAATAAAAACGACATTCAGACAAGTATAGCATACATTTCTATGTATTAACTTTATCTCCTCATACAATGTTGCTTCTATTTTTTCTCTCCAGCTTTGTTTTATGCTCCTCCCCTCCTTACCATGCCTTAAACATACAAAAGACAGGTTCACTCCTGCCTCATGATCTTTGTGCATGTTCTTCTTCTGCCAAGATCATTTTTGCCTGATCAACCTCCACCCTCATTTCATCTATGTATTTCTGGTTATTTTTCTGATCTTGGATAAAATGTTACTTTCTTGAGGAAGTCTTCTCTAACTCCTTAATTCAGTCAGGAATTATTTATTGAGTAACTAATTATACTAGACACTGTTCTAGAAGGACTTAGAGAAGAGCATTTGAGACAGAGATAACAGCAATTGCACAAGCCTTGGTGGAGGAGGGTAACTGGCATGCTAGAGGAATAGCAAGGACTGTGGAGGAGGGAGCAAGGTAAAGTGTGATATCAGAGTGATGGTGGGGTGGGATAGCTTGTTTATGGTCTGATAGGTTGGTGAGAGTGTTTTAGCTTTTTCTCAGAGTGAGATGAGAAGTCTGAAGAATTTTGAGCAGAGGAGTAAGGTGATCTGACTTATGTTTTAAAAGAAATACTTGGCTCTTGGGAGATGGGAGCAAGGTCAGAAGCAAGGAAGATTAAATAACTAAGAGCCTATTTCAGTTATCCAAATAAAACATAATAATCATTTACAGCTGATGAGATGGGGTTACACTCAGGATATATTTTCAAGCACAGCTAACATGATTTTCTGATGGATTATACATGAAGAATGAAAGGGAAAATGTCAAGAATGGATTCATGGTTTTTATCTTGTGAAAGAAGAATGCAGTGACCTTTCACTGAGATGGAGAACACTGTGGGAGAAGCCAGTTATATGGGAAAATCAGGAGTTCAGTTTTGAGCATATTACATATATGATTTCTAGTAGACATCCAAGCACGGATCCTGAGTAGGCAGTTAGATAAGCAACTCTGGGTTTCAGGATAAGGTTCTGTACTGGAAATATAAATGCATGAGCGTCTTGACAGTCTGAGGGTCATTAAGCTATTGTCTCTCAAGCCCAAAAGCAAACTTCTAACTTCCTGTGATTCTGTAGATGGGACACTACAAAGTTCATGCCCCTTTGACATCTGGATTTCTGATCGTTACGGTAAGTAATGGGTACTGGGGGGAGGGAGGATCATTAGAAGATAGTAAAATGGAAAAGGAACTTGTTCCTTTCTGATTTGCCTTGTGTTTCTGTCAGCATCCCTCCAATAATTGCTCTTGACTTTAGAAGCATCCGTTCATTTCAACAGCAATTTGTTTCAGAATCCACCTTCCTCTTTCACTCATAGAAACACCTTTATTGCATCTCTTTAGAGGTTAGAACATCAAAAAGAAAGCAGTGGCCTCCTCCTCAGAAATCTGAGTCCCAGCACCACAGTTACTCAGGCCTATAGAGGTCCATTCTCACAAGTTTGTATTCTAAACACCAAATAGAGTACATGGTATAGAGCAGGTAATAAATCAATGAATGAGTGGAGATGTGGAATCTATACCATATATTCTAGAGATGCTACAAAGCACTATTAAATTCATATATTCTTTTCTTTGCCTTTCTGTTCTCACCCAATGATCACATAATATACAAGTAATTGCTCAAAGCAGAAACTTGAGAGTTAATTTTAATTTTTACTTTCCCTAAAATCTCAATCACTCCATTAGAAGGTTTTGCAGATTTGATTTCCAGATACATACCCAATCAGTCAACTTCTTTCCACTGCCACCATAGGACACTGCTGATTCCTGCCTGGGATTACCTAATTGGATTCCTAAGTGGTCTCTTTGCCTTTATCTGGCCCTCCACCAGTTGATTCTCCATTGTGGTTGTGCGTCTTGTCACCCACGTCAATGTCTTTCTACACATGTGCACTTCCTGGAACACAGTGCACTCTTTCTCATCTCAGGGTATTTTCATAGGCTGTTGTCTCTTTTCCTACAACACTTTCCTTCCTAACATTTACTCATGCTTTGCGTCTTAGGTTAAAAGTCACTTTCTCTTTACACTCTTGAATTCCCTGCTCAACTACTCCTGCTACATTCTTTTACGTCATTATAATTCTGCTTTAGAACATTTGCTTCACTTTAAGTTCATTAATTAGTTTTGTAGTAATGTGTCTATTATCATTGCATGCCTTTCCCCACCCCCTTTCTAAATACAGGATGAAATTAGTGTCCATTTTATTGAGTTTTCTGAGAATTGAACCTAATACATGTAGATGACTTAAAACAGTGCCTCGCTGTTATTGAAAACACTCAATATTTGTATCATTAGTTTTGTCATCATCATCATTATAGTCTTTAAATTCCTTGAGTGATTTAAGTAACCTGGGGAATTTATTAATCTTAGAGGAACACAATTCAATCCATAGCATTTTGTCCCCGGTCCCCCAAATTAACATCCTTCCCACATACAAAATGCATTCATTCATTCCATCTCAACAGCCACCCAAAGTCTTAACACATTCCAGCATCAACTCAAAGTTTAAAGCCCAATGTCTCATCTAATTATCATCTATATCGGATATGGATGAGACTCAAGATAAAATTTATCCTGAGGCAAAATTCCCCTCTACCTGTGAAACCAGATAAATTATGTGCAAAAACCACATAAATTATATCCAAAATGCAGAGATGAGACAGGCATAAGATAAACATTCATATTCCAAAAAGGAGAAATCAGAAGAAAGAAAGGATTGAGGGGTCCAAAGCAAGACCAAAACCTAGCAAGGCAAATTCAACTAGATCTTAAGGTTCAAGAATAATCCTCTCTACCTACTAGAGTGGTTTTGTCACCCCATAGCTCCCAGGGATGACCGTGTCACCTTTGGCTTGGGAGCAACACTCACACTGCTACACTGCTCTCTGCAAGGGCCCTGTCTATGCAGCTCTGCTAGGTGGAGGTCCTGATGGCTGAAACCCATGGGGAACCTGCCCTGGTCCCCACCCCTCCACCCCCATGCACTCTGGACCTATGGTGGGAGTAACAGCCCTGCTCATTTCTGAATTGCCTTTGGAGTACATTTTCCTTTTTCTTGAAGGATAGAACAAGTTTGTGGTCTTCATTCTGTCCTGTTTTCTTTTTTCTTCTCCTCCCAGATGGTAATGTTTCTGCTGATATAAGTCCATCTCTATTCCTGGTTCCCACTGAAATGTCTGTTAAGATCCACGGTTTTCACCTATCCTAATTTCCTAATCAAATGGTTGGTTCCCTACACTCTTGGAATCTCTTCTGAACACACTTTCTCGTTTTTGCAATATAGATAGACTGAGAAGTTCCCATATCTTTAACAATCCCTTCTTCAATTCATCTCTTTCTGTGTTTTAATATCAGTCAGGAGGAAACAAGCCTTTCCTTCAATACTGCTTAGAAATCTGCTCAGGTAATATAAAATTTCATGATTTACAAGTTCTACCTTCCACAAAACACTACAACACAGTTCAGCCAAGTTCTTTGCCACTTTATAACAAGGATAGCCTTTCCTCCAGTTTCCAATCACATGTTCCTCATTTTTGTCTGAGACCTCACCAGGATGTCCATATTTCTAGCATGCATCTCAAAGCTCCTTTAGTTTCTACCTATTATCCAGTTCCAAACTCACTTTCACGTGTTTAGTTATTTGTTACAGCAGCACCCCTCTTCTCAGTACCAAAATCTTTCTTAGCTTGGAATACGAAAACAAAATATTACAGGCTATGTGATTTAAACAATAGGAATTTATTTCTCAGAGTCTGGAAAATG
Organism: Rhinolophus sinicus; assembly: GCF_036562045.2. Lineage (NCBI taxonomy): Eukaryota > Metazoa > Chordata > Mammalia > Chiroptera > Rhinolophidae > Rhinolophus > Rhinolophus sinicus. The sequence continues at coordinate 114,290,714 of NC_133755.1, forward strand.
GAAGTCCAAGATCAAGGTGCCAGCAGGGTTGGTCCTGGTAAGAGCTTTCTCCTTGGGTTGTAAATGGGCACCTTCTTACTATGTCCTCACATGGCCTTTCCTTGGTATATATGGGTAGAAAGAGAGAAAGTTATCTCCTCTACTAAGGGCATTAACATGAGAGCCCCACACTCATGAACTCATCTGAACATAATTACCTCCCAAAGGACCCATCTTCAAATACCATCATATTGGGGATTAGGACTCCTGTATATGAATTTTATGGGGACAGAATTCAGTCCGTACTCGTAAATAAATCTGACTTATTCAAGATTGTATTCCAGCACCCAGCACAGTACCTGGAAAATGTAAGTAATAAATAAATACATATTGAAAGAATGTATGTATAAATGAGTGAATAAATGAATGAATTATTATTGCCATTGGACAGATAGAAAACGAAAGGGAAAGAATTATGGATGGAATTTTGGAGACCACTTATGATAAGGGAGAAATAAGAAAAAAAGCCAGAGAAATGAAAGGTCAGGAAGGGAGAAAGCAAGATCATGAAATGGCTTAGAAGACAAGACATTTAAATGAGATGACTTAGAAGACAAGAGATTTAAATGAGAATCACTCAACTGTGTTAACTAACAGAAAGACTGACATTAGCATTTCTCACTAATTTTTATATAAAAATGGTATCAATTCAAATCAGCAAAAGACCAGAGGTTTGATGCTCAAAATAAATTATCCTAGAAATCAGGTTATTAGCAAACAATCACTTTAATTAAAATGGAAAACAAATCATAGCATAGATAATATAATTTGTCAGAATACTAAAACTAACTGACATCAAGGGCATTATGGGAACAGCACATTCTTTGCTGACTATTATGTCTGCCTGTGAGAAGGGAATTTTTTACCCATTGTAAGATTAGATGCAGAAGAACTACAAAGAACCATTGAGAAGGGGTACTGGTTTATGCTATTTTAAAGAGCAGACTATATAAACTGATTTATAACTTGCTTTTGTTAATTTAACAACATATGGGAATATTTTCCATGTTATCAGTCAATCTTCCACATCATTAATTTAAAAACTTGCATCACTCTCTATCTTAAACATGTAATAAATGTTACTAATTCTTTTTGGGTAAATAGTTGCTTCAAAACTATTGCAATTTTAAACCATTCTGTCTAATATCACTAAATATAAAAATCTGCAGATATGATTATATTCTTAGAATACATTTTTCATGAATTACAATAGGTGGGTCAACAGGGAAGCACATTTTTAAAGCTTTTGATTTAAATTCTCCTTAAAGCATTGAAAGAGTACTGACTTCCCCACATCTTCATCAACAGTTTTATCATTCTTTCTTCTTTCTTTTTCTTTTTGGATGTTACAGACAGAAATTTTCACAATGTAGTTTTGATTTGCATTTACATGACTAATGATGAGTTAACATTAAATTGCATTAAATAGCATTAGAATGCAAATTTATATGAACATATGCATTTAGGATTCATTGTGGAGAAAAGGAAATGTATTCACTGAATAATTAATTAATTAATTAATTACTAGAGTCCTCCAATACTCCAAGCTCTGTTTTAAATACTGGAGATAAGTAAACAAGACTTACCCAAATTCTTGTTGTCTGTAGTGGATAAAAGAAGATAATTTAAAAAAATAATAAGTTTAAAAGTCAATACCAAGGAGAAAAATAAACCAGAAAATGAGGCATTGATCATTTGAGAGGTCAGTTTTTTTTTTTTAATTAAATTTATTGGGGTGACATTGGTTAATAAAATTATATAGATTTCAAGTGCACATTTCTGTAATACATCATCTGTATATTGCATTGTGTGCTCACCACCCAGAGTCAGTTCTCCTTCCATCACCATACAGTTGACCCCTTTTCCCTCTCCTGTCACCCCCACCCCGCTTACCCTCTGGTAACCACTAAAGCGTTGTCTGTGTCTACGAGTTTTTGTATTGTTGTTTGTCTTATTCCTTTGTTGCTTTCAGTTTTATATCCCACATGTGAGTGAAGTCATATGATTCTTGACGTTTTCTGTCTGATTTATTTCGCTTAGCATGATGATCTCAAGATCCATCTAAATTGGGTATTCAGAGACAACCTCACCAAGGTGATATCATTTAAATATAGACATGAAGGAGGTGAGTGGTGCGGCTTTATATATAAGAAGCGGAAGAGTGTTAGAAGCAGAGGAAATGCGAAGTACAAAGAGAAGGGGAAAGACTACCATCCTGTGGTTTAATTTCTAATGTTCTAGAATCAGCAGTGAGACCAGTGTGGCTGGGACAGAGGGAGTGAGGTGAGTAGTAGAAGGTAACATCAGAAAGGTTTCAGGAGTCCAAAATCAAATTATAGTCTTACAGACTATTCTAGGAACTTTGGCTTCTTGTGTGAGTAAGTTGGGAATACATTAGAAGTTTTGAGCAGAGGGAAAACATAAACCGATTTGAGTTTTAAATAAATCATTTTGGTTGCTGTGTGACAGAAGTAGGGGCCAGAATACAAGCTGGAAATGAGTTAGGAGGCTATTGAAATGATTTCCATGAGAAATGATGGTGGTAGGCAAGATGGTGAGTAGAAGTGAAACTCTTAAATGTATTCCAAAAGGAGTTTCTGGAGGGTTAGCTGTATGTTATGAGACAAAGAGAGAATTGAAGATTGTTGCATTGAGCATGGAATAGCCTTTAACTGAGATGGGGAAGGCTGGGGAGAAGCAGCCTTCTCTTTGGTACAGGGGAAAGATCAGAAGTTTACTTTTGGAGACGTTAAGTGTGAGATGCCTACCAGACATGCAAGTTAAGATGTTAAGGGGGCAGTTGGATATACAAGTGGATAGTTGAATATACAAATTCAGACTAGAGATAGAAATTTGGGAGTCAGGAGTATGACCATTCAGCCTAAAAGTAGTTTGAAAATTAGAAAATGGGAGATACGAAAACCTTCAAGACCTGTAAATTGTTTTTCATTTTTAAACTGGAAAATAGTAATTCTAGGGGTAATCTTAATATAGAAAAATATTACAGTTCTCATTTATATTAATATATACTTAATATTCAATATAAATAGAGCACCCTGTAATTGTTAAAAATAATAATGATGTATCTAGGCACATAGACATGTTCAGTGGATATTATATAGATGTCATGTCAAAAAAATCTAAGATTGATGAAACTCGATTGAATAGGAAGTGAAAGCAATTCATAAATGACACAACATGCAAACGTTTCTGGAATGTTTTTAAAAATTATTGAGCTATTGCATTCAAAAGCTTTAAAATATCATTTCTCTTATAAAGTAAATCTACTAACTGAGATTTTGGAACACTATTAGTAATTAAAAAGATGATTTAGATTTAAATGCGTTAACATTCAAGGATCCACAAGGAATGTCAGGTTTAAAACTTTAAGTTGCAGAAAATATGAACATTTTAGATAAATTTATATAGAAAAAATGTCTCGAAGATTACTTACCAAACAATAAAGTTAATTTGGCTAAGGAGGGGAGAGAAGGGTGGGCAAAAGTGGTGAGTGGAGGCATAAAAGACAATTGTAGCTTTTCAACTAACTTTTTTTTTTTATAAGAATATATGCTCCTGTAAAATATGTACAATGAAAATAATGTATTTTTAAAAGAAACTTGTAGCACTAAACATTCTTATTAATTTGCTAATTTGAAAAGTACAATATCTAATATGTAATTTGAAATATACATAAAAGTGGAAACATTCTCAATAATTGCCTTTGAGTGGTATGAATGTAAAAGTTTCTATCTACCTGTTTTCCTGAATTTTGCATCTTTATGATGTTAGAATAATGCATATATTAATTAAAGTTGCTTTCTTATTCTCACTGTTAGCTGAGGTCCCAAAGACCAAGAACCTTTTCCAAGTTCTGGACTACTGATGCAGGATATGCTAAGAGATTACAAAATATATTTCAGTCAATATTAACCTATCTTCCATATTGAGGATCTAAAATAGCTAAAGTGAAAAGCTGTGCTTTTAAAACTTTAATTTTCATACAAAATCACCTGGCAATCTTGTTAAAATGCAGTAGGGCTGACTGAGACCTCAGAGTCCACAATTTCAACAAGCTCCTAGATCATACTGTGGTGCTACAGACCATACTTCAAAAGAGTGAATGGAGAGTTTGGGGATAATTTTTGGTGTATACTCTGGGCAACAGGAGGAAAGTGCTTCCGCTTCTCATTAAGACCACTGATAGGCGCATGGTGATCGTTAAAAGAGCATAATAAAGATAGAGTTAGGGGACAAAAGCACTAGACGCTGACCCATACCTTAAAAGTCTGAAGTGAGAGGCTGTGGCCATATCATTACAGGCTGCAGAGACGTGGCTACATGGGCATTGAGCTGCACTTCCACTAACATTAGAAAATGTGTGTTTCTGGGGTCTAGCTGTGACACCTAACTGAGCTGCCTTGGGTCTATCTTAAAAAGTGATATCCCTCCCACCCAAGAGGACCATTTGGCTGAGTGATGAATCAAACACTCAAATGCAAGGAACACTCAAACATGTCTCATGAAAAGAAAGTTACCTTTCAGATCTGGCATTCCCCAAGCATCCAAGTGACCCATCGCTACTCCAACAACTACGTGAATGTGTGTCTTTTTCACCTAAAGATTCTTTTCCAGGGGTCAGATGCAAGGGCTGGTGAGTCTGGAAGGAGGTGAAATGAGGGAAAGGAAAGTAGTCATCTACGTCTTCACTTAAGGTAAGCCCAAGTTCAGAGATAAGAGAACTGTCTTTTTAATGTTTCATAGTGACTTTTACTATTTCATAGAAAACTTTTACTATTTACGAGTGTCTGGGGAAACAATGGGACTTACATGAGATTTTATTTTGAGGCAGAAAGGAATTTTTAAACTTAATGGAAAAGCAAAAAGTTGCTTCTGCTTTTATCCTAAGTGTGCTGTGCATTCAAAATAACTGGTCACAATGTATTTTATTTTTACAAATCTTACCATAAAATAATTATAGTATGATGCTATAAAATGTTTCCTAAATATCTTTGAGCAGTCTTGATATCTATTAACAGTTCTAATTTATGAAGATTTTACGAAAATATGTTATTATCTAGGCCACTTTTCAGTAAGTATTTAAGCAGAATTGGAATAAAAAAAATCTATAAGCATATAATATAAGAAAACTTTTTGGAATGCCCAACCCCTTCCCTTTCCCTGGAGGAGTCCCCAGCAGGCATTTTGATTTATAATTCATCATCCTGGCTGTAGCCAATTGGACGAGGGTTGGATACTTGATTCAAACTTGTTTATTCAGAGTCCCTGACACAGAATTTACAATTAGGCCAATTAAAAAAAAACATAATTAAAATGAGATAAAGAGAGACAGAGAGAAATCTGAAACGTATACTTGAGGATAGTCACATTTCATTAAGTACAATAAGAAAGTCTATTTGAAAAAATAGACGCATGCACACAGAGAAGGCAGAAGGGAGAGATGAAGACAGTGAGAGCATATAATCTATTCCCAATAATTAGTCCTTCCTCTGCCAGGGTTGTGGATTTTGTTTAAGCTATTGGAATTGATTTATATTAAATGCATCTAAAATAGTCTTAACTAATAAATAGAACTCATTGATAAATTAAAATTAAGAGAAGTCTGAATTCATGAAAAAGGGTGTAACCTATCCAAATGTTTAATGAAAAAGTTTTTTCATTCGAGGTTGTTATACTTGGGGTTGTTATACCAATGCCTAGCATAGTGCCCACAATGAAATTGATTAATGAATGTTCATATATAAAAAAGCTTAAACATTGTTGGCTTTCTATGTTTTTAAAAAAGTTTTATTGATATATATTTTGTATACAGTAAAATGTATTTTTCCAGGAGTTGTGACAAAGTGCTGATGTTTTGTATTGTAAGAATGATATTCAACTGACCTATAAATTAAACACTGTACTTTTAAAGTTCTTAAAAGAAATCCATCATAATAATTTGGGTATGCTGATTATTGAGCAGGATTTCATAATCAATGGCATTGGCTTTAGATACAGCAATTCCACATGATGTAGACTGTTATAGTAAAATTCTGTACATCCTATCAATAGGTTTATTGTATAATACAATAGATTATACATGTCAAATAAAAGTGATTTGTTAAACTAAAATATTAATTCTTGATTGCAAGCTCAAAATCAAAGAGAGGAATATTTACTAATAAAATAATGAATATTTCTCTCTGTTGATCATTCAAAACATAGTTAAAATGGTGAAATAGTACATTCATAATAAAATGCCTAATAACCACAATATTAATATTTATTATTAATAATTATTATTCCTGAAAGTTCTGAGCCAAAAAAGTATATCTATGATTGCATACCTACAAAACACAAGAAAATCTGTTTATATACTACTGAGATAGAGTGGTTTAAAAAATATATTAAATATCATATTAATGTATAAAAATTAATAGCATCCTTATATGTACTAGCAGTAATCATTTGCAAAATAAAAAGGAGAAAAGATCCCATTCACAATAGCAACACAGCTGTGAAACATGGCAATAGCCTGTTTAAGTATTCTGACAGTACTTTATGAAGAAAAGTGAAAAAGTATGTGTGTAGATAAAAAAGAAGGCATCATAAATTAAAAGACCTAGCATGATCCTAAATGGAAAGAATGACTATTGCAAAGATGTCAATTCTTTCCAAATTAATTTATACATTTAGCAGAAATTGGAAAGACAATGTTCTGAAACTCATAAAAAAATGTGTGAGAATAGCTAAGACATTTTTTAAGAAAACAGAATGATATTAGAATACTGATTCTATCATAAAAAATATAAAACCAAAATAATTACATCAGTGCGCTTTCTCACAATAGAGATATTGATGAATAAAATGGAGTGAAGCACCCACATTTTTTCGTAACACTAGTATTATGAGTTGCATTGTGTCTCTCCTCTCCCCCCAAGAAAAGATATGTTGAAGTTTTAATGCCTAATATCCCCAAATTTGGGCTTGTTTAGAAATAAGATCTTTACAGACTACTCAAATTAAAATGAGGTCATTAAGGTGAGCCTTAATCCATAATGACTGGTATCCTTTTAAAAAGTAGAAATGTATACACAGACACATAGAGACAGAAGATGATGTGAAGACACAGGGAGAGCACCACGTGAAGATGGAGGATTGGAGCACTGCACCTACTAGTCAAGAAACACCAAAGATTGCAAGCAAACACTAGAAGCTAGGAAAAGGCTAGAAAGTATTCTTCCCTATCGATTTCAGAGGGAGCATGGTCCTGCCAACAACTTGATTTTGAACTTCTAGCCTCCAGAACTGTAAGACAACAAATTTCTGTTGTTTTTAAGCCACTCCTTTTGTAGTACTCTGTTATGGATGCCTTAAAAAATGAATACAATTAGTATATATTCTAATTTTATAGTATTGATATTCTATAAATAGTATTTATATACACACACTATATATATATATACTATATATATAGTGTACACACTATATATACAGTGTATACACTATATATATGTGTATACACACATATATATATATATATATATATATATATATATATATACACACACTATTAATATATTTATATACCAAGGGTGCCAAAACATTTTAAGAAAGGAAAACTGTATTAAAATTGTAATAATACATACCGATAACAAAAGACGAACACAAGTCACGTTTGACTTCTGCAATTACAAGAGGTGCTCAAAGTGGTTACCATCAGCATCCAGACAGTTCTGATGATGGTGAACTACAGCTTGAGCAACGTCGACCAAAGTGTCCACTTGTATACATTTTTTGGCACCCCTGGTATATATATACTATTTATAGTATTTATAAACTATTTTATGACATTAAATATTGGCAAGGAAAAGAAAGATTGCCTATAAATGGTATTGGAAAAAGTGGTTAGTTTCATTGAAAAATATCCTTGTGGGTTTATAAGTAAATAGAAATATTAAAAGCACAAAATTCTAATGTGGAATAACAAATATATAAGTTACAGAACATTTATAAAGCCTTAAATCAAAGGGAAAAATCATAAAGAAAATAACATTAGGTTAAAGCCTATGAAACTGCCTTTTTGTTGGCTAAAAATGGTCAAATATTGATCATTACATACGCTTCAACTAAATATATTTGATCTCATTGAAAAGTAAAATTCTTCTTTGCCAAAACACCATAAACAAAATTAAAATTTGATAACAGACTGGAAATGTGTTACATTGGAGAGAGAGTATGAATCAGGAAACAAACCCTAAATTTCTGCTTCACCAGGAATATGAATTTCAGTTTCTTCATTTTAAGGTAGTGATGATAAAAAAAAAACTGTCCATGGTCTTTTAGCGATTAGGAATTACACATATGGAAAATGGCACTTAAATATAAGGTGTTTCTTAAATTATCAGACATCCATTAAATTTTCTTGCTAATATAGGTGAATATTTTGTATTTTAATTAAAAGTATGAAACTTTAATAGATAAGGCAGAATAAATAGAGAAAATAGGAATAGACATTTGACATAATAGGAAAAAAAATCACTAACACACAGGAAAATACTTTGCTTCTCCATTATTCAAAAATACCAAATTTTCAAATTATTATAGCTTTAAAAAAAATGCAATATCCTTCCAAGCTAGACTGTAGTAAAATAGCTATGTATATGCAAATAAGTAAAAGTATAAATTAGTACAGAATATTCAAATGATTTAAAACCTGTAAACTGCTTACAAAATTTTTTTAAGTTACTGATGACTATACTATTAAAAAGGAATATTTCTAATTTTTCATTATGTTAACCCAATAATTTTGTCACTAAGAATTAATCTTATGGACATAACTTAGATATGGTAGGCAGATATATAGGTAAGATAGATTGATAGGTAAAATATTTATTTATAAACATGTTAATCATTGCCTTATTTATTACAATACAGCATTATCCTACGAAAGGTTGAGCAAAGTAAGTTATATCTATACAATAGAATAGTATGCAGCCAATAAATTTGTTTATTCAACAATTATGTATTATATATTATGCACCAGGCACTGTTCTAGGATCTGTTATTTGAGCAGTGAACGGAACAGAGACACTCTTCTTTTAGAGTAGTGTGTGTGTGTGCATGTGTGTGTAACATGAGGGAGAAACAGATAATAAAAAAATATATATGACAAGTATGAAGAAAAATGAGTGGGAAGACAGAGAGTGCTAGATTGAGGCACTTTATTTAGATAGGCTGGTCAGGGATATCCTTTCCTATAGGGTAATATTTGAACAAATTCTTGAACAAAGTGAAAGTGAGGAAGGAAATCATACACACAGTAAAGGGGTGGGTGTTGTTGGCCGAGGGATGGTAAAGATGAAGCCCCCAAAAAAGGAGATGCTTGGCATGTTTGAGGTAGAGCAAGGAAACCTGTGTGGCCAGAATGAAACGAGTGAGGGCAGAGTGAAAAGAGATGAGGTCCCAAGGTGAGCCAAGATCATTTACAACAATATGGAAACCCACTGGTTCATAACTTTTAGTCACAGGAATGATGTAATACTAAGGAAAAATCTTGAAGATATAAAACCAAATGTAAAATAAATAATATATGTATAAACAAAAAATATATAAATAAAATTATTTCAAATATGTAGAGAGAGGTGTATATTATATATCTCTCTATATATTATATATACACAGAGGGTGCCAAAAAATGTATACACAGTTTAAGAAAGGAAAACTGTATTAAAATTGTGATATGCAATATATACTGATAACAAAAGATGACCCCAAGTTACATTTGACTTCTGCAATTACAAGAGGTGCTCAAAGCGGTTACCATCAGCATCCAGACACTTCTGATTATGGGGAACTACTGCTTGAGCAACGTTGACCAAAGTGTCCACTTGCATATATTTTTTGGCAAAAATATATATATACACACACACATATTTTGGCATATATTTTTTTGCATATATATATATTGCCAAAGCTTGGAAGTAAATATGCCAAAGGGTATCAGGGTTTTGAATGGTGGTCAGAAAATGGATGTTTCTTTTTCTATGCTGCTGAATTTTCTTTAAAAATTATACAGAGAAAGCAAAATTATTAAAACCCAAAGAAAATGTTTAAAAAAGAAATGTGTAACTATGCATACTAAATAACTTTTTCAATGTTTAAAAAAAAGTTTCCATTTGAATATTTATATTGACCATTTATCTTTCAACTCTCAAAAGTCATTTCTTAAAACTGCCAAGTACTACTTTTTTTTTTTATTTACATTTTCTTATTTTTATGTATTTTTACCTTTCCTCCTCAACAACTGTATATGGTTTAATAAAATAAAGTCAGATCATGATAAACTGATATGTGGCTTAAAAGTAGATATGTTTCGAGACCATAGAGTGAAATCCTTAACAGGGGTGTTGCTTATCAGTATAGCTTCCTTCCTTTGAGGCTCAAAAATGTAAACTGCAACCACAGTTGATGCACAGCCTCATCATTCCTCAGGCATATTCTAACATTAATGATAATTGAAATGTTCTTTTTAGATGTTGCATGGCTGACCATACACACTTTGCTAATACAACTGTTAATAAGAACCCATACGAGGTGGTCAGGTGGCTAAGTTAGTTAGAGTGTGAGCTCTGGGCAACAGGGCTGCCAGTTCAATTCCCACATGGGCCAGTGAGCTGCGTCCTTCCAACTAGAATGAAGTCAATGAGCTGCCGCTGAGCTCCCGGCTGGCTCAGGTGGTTGGAGCGCGGGCTCTCAACCACAGGGTTGCCGGTTCAACTCCTGCAAGGGATGGTGGGCTGCTCCCCCGGCAACTAACAAATGGCAACTGGACCTGGAGCTGAGCTGTGCCCTCCACAACTAAGATTGAAAGGAGAACTTGACTTGGATGGAGCTGATGAGTCCTGGGAAAAACACACTCTACTGTTCCCCAATAACAAAGTCCTAGAAATACACACTGTTCCCCAATAAAGTCCTGTTCCCCTCCCCCAATAAAATATTTTAAAAAAAGAATCCATACATTAAAAAGAAAACCTGGTATGTTTGTAGCATCTGGGACAGAAAGTGTCTGGAAGGTGGAGATCCTCACTCTGCCTTTTGAAATCTTCAGTAGAATACCATTCCTGTTTGTTGACTCCTTTATTAAAGTACTTTGATGTTGAAAATTGCCCAGGATTGGCTGTATTCCAAAAATTTTACTTAACTGGTAAAACCAACTTTTAAAAATGTATATAATGTAAACATTAATGTGTAACTTTGTTGTAAGCAAGGGTAAATATAAAATCTACCTATTTAAAGTATCCAAAACTACTGTGTTAAATTTTAGAAAATAAAGCATAAAGTACAAAATGCAAAGAAAGTTTTCCCGTTTGTAACAGGATCTGCAACTTACAAAGTCTACTTCAAATGGATACCTATTGCATTTATACACAATGTTTTCATCGGATGGGAAGACAGGAGGTTATTCTGAAGAGAGGTTATGAATTTAGATCTTCGCCAAAGTCAAAAAGGACATGGGCACAAGGCAGGAAGACAGAGGAAAAGGGAAGCAGAGGGGTTCACATATACAGTAGGAATAATGCCAGATCCCTTAAGAATGGATTCACTAAATCATCATGTTGTACACCTTAAACTTACACAGTATTATGTCAATTATATCTCAATAAAGCTAGACCCAAAAAAAATCAATGGATTTACAAGCTAAAATAATCTTTTATTTTGATTTTACAGCAGAAGACTTGTCTATATCTAGTACTTATATCTTTTCCTTTCTTTGACACCAAATTTGACAATGAACTCAATTATCTCACTGTAATGGTAGATGTAAGCATCCACATAGATTCCTGTTACTATGTTTATACTTGCCAGTAGCTCCTGAAACACTTTCTCCATATCTCTTTGTGAATTTATTCATGGGAAGCACATGACAGTACAATTCTAAAAGGCTTTGCAGACATTAAAACTCATTTGTATTTAATTTTAGACTTTAATTTTCTTTAAATGTCCAACAAAAGCTCAGCCAAAGACCTAAACTTCCATAGGAAGCCTGCTTTTGATTCACTAATGAATCAAATTCGGAGCCCTGGAGTGTGATTGTTCTCCTGCAGCTAGCAAAATGTATTAAGTTATCTCTAACATTATTTAATGATATACCTCCATTTTTGGCTAAAAGTAGCAGAGCCCTTCTCATGAGAGCCACATTACAAAATGAAAATGCCAGCCTTGAGAAATCGCAACTACCCTGAGGCAGGAAAAGGGCCCTTTCTCAGTAGTGTTCATGGGAGAAAAAGAGCATGAGAATTTGCACAAAAGTAACTTTCAATATGATCCAACCAACAGAACAAAGTTTATACAGATTATGGAAAAACAACAGAGAAGAAATGACATGGTGTGTCAATGGAAGGCTCCATGTCAATGGAAGACTCAGATGGGATACATACCCATTTCCTTCGCTTTTACATAATAAAATTTAAAACTTTGATGGACTTACATTTTACTTAGAGAACAAGCAGTTCTCAAAATATAACCATTTGTTTTCCAAAGAATGACATTGTGTGAATTCTTTGCTACAGGAATCTACTGTTTCTTCATGCTTCCTAAACATCTTGTGGGGATGGTTGAGGTGAAGAAAGTAGAAAGAAGATGAAATCCTTTCTCAGCACTGAGAATAGGATGAACTATCTTCCTCACTGGAACACCAGGAACAAGACAAAAAAGCCATTGTTATTCTGATGTCAAAATATTGGGGGAAAGGTGTTAGAGGGGCTGGAGGCAGAAGTCGTGATGACGATAATCCAGCAATACAAGCAGAGAGAATATTTTAGTTAGTAGAGGATTCGCCAGTTTAGTGAATTCAGTGTATGCTAAGAGATAGTAGAGTAGGGACCTGTTAGACAAGTGATCAAAATACTGCCACCAACCCCTCCTCAATCTGTGGTGGCTGAGCTGCAACTTTATGTTCTCTGCCTATCAAGACACAAGTGCTGCTTTGAAATTCTGCTTAATTCACGAATCCTTGAAACCAGTTCCAGTCATTAAGTCTGATTTGAATGATGAAACTTCTTTGACATCGCAGGCACAGTAGTCAAGAGACCTGGGTTTGGTGTCAGACAGTCCCAAATTAGAATTGACTATCCACAATGTACTAGCTCCATGGTTTTGAGCAAGTTACTTAGCCTAGATTTGCTATCTCAAATATGGGGATGATATTAATAGTGTCTATTTTATAGATTGTGGTCAGGATTAGAAAAAAGCCCAGCATAGAGTAAATACTGAAAAAAATATGGCTATTATTATCCCTTTAAAATAGACTTTCTTCAAGTAAACAAAATAATATTTATGTTACATACACCATTCTTCAGAGAGTGATCAGTTACAGACAGGTATTGATACATCAACTGTTTCAGAAGTGGAACTAAACAAAGAGGGGAGTTATTAGGATTTTTCTTCTAGAGTTTCCATATTTCTGTGTTTTTCAGGTCAATCCATTGGTCATTGTCTATCCCAGGGTGTTAGTAAACATAAATTTCATTAGTCATATCAACTGTCACTTGGGGGGGAATGACCATTTCCATACTAATTCAATCATTCATCTGACATGTATCAAGCTTGTCCTATGTATTCTACACTGTTCTATATGCTAAGGATACAAAGTACATGATATCATAACCCCTGGGGCACAGGGAACTCACTATCTAGTACCGGGGTTTGCTTTGTCAAACTATCATTATAGTATTATTTAGAATGCAATGTTGTTGTTTTTAAAAAAATCACAGATTAAATAACTTTTACGGAATATTATTTATTTCACAGAATATTGCATTACTATTAAAACAGTCTCTCTAAAATATGATATGAGATAACATTAGAGATACATTATTAAAAGAATAACTACTATAAACTGTGTATATACAGATACACAGGATAATACCATTATGAAGAACTGTGTTTTCTATCTATCCATGTACCAATTGAGGGAAAGGAAGAGAGAGCCGCTAAAATACTGCTGTTTATGAGGTTACTGGACCTTTTATTCCATTCTTAGGTACAGACAGTGCAAAAAAAATTATATGGATATATAATGGCAAATATTTAATGATTTATTTTCATAAAATTCATAATTTCTTCTTCAATGAAGGACATTACCAGAAGTAAAAGTTAACAGATTGGGGACATACTGAGAATGGACAGCTGTATGTTTAAAACTGACAAATAAACAATATCTAAAATATACCTGAATGTCTGCATATCAACCAAAAAGAGAATCAAAATTCCATAATAAATCAACAAAGAATATGAATTCACACAAGGTAGTCTAAATGTTTAACTGGCATATGAAGAGATCTTCAAATTCATTAATTAGAACCATAAAACTAAACTGAGTTATTCATTTGTACTCATGTATTTGGCAAACATTAAAATGCTAGATGTTGTCATGTATTGGCAGAGATGTGATGATATAATATCTCCCTCATTCTTGTTATTCTTGAAAATATTCTAATAGTTATTCACATTGAAATTACATGTATTCTACCTGTTAAAAAAGGTTTCAATCACATCTAGAAGAGGATGTATTTAAGAATACACGTTATAGCCGTCTTTGTGTTAAGTTCAAGCTAGAGGTAACACAGGAGTCTATAAGTAAAATGTAGAGGTGAAATTTTAATTTAGATGGAGTTATTTTTTATTCACCTTAAAATTTCGGCCAATATTTTAAAAAAGAAAATACATAAATTGACATGTACTTAGTTAATTTAATTCTAGCATTCAATTCTAAAGTTGTTATTTTTTGTAATATAGAAAACAAATTTCAACTCCACTAATCTTTCACAATGAGAGTGTTCTTTCACACCTCGTGATGCCATCTTGAATAGCAGATGCTTTCAAAGTTTGAAAAATAACACCACCTGTGAATCACCATTTTCCATCACTCCATTCACTTGAAAAATGCAAGCCACAACGTTTTGATCAGATAAAAGGGCCTTGCATTTGCTTCCCTGGCATATAAATGCTCTTAATGTTTTCCAGCATGCTTGTTTCTGCTCTTTTACTTTATTCTCTCACTCTTTATACTTCCATCGCCCCTCTCCTTGTACTTGTTCTGACTCTCAAATCTAGACCTCCATCCAGACCTCTCCTCTGAGCCTCAGATCCCAGCTCTTTTCTGTGTATTTTCACCTACCAAAGTCCTGAGTATCTCAAATTTAACACGTTTATGACTACACAGATCATATATTACCCCTAAAACTTCCCTGGTTGTAAGTTTTATTGCAAATAACTTTAACTGGTCATCTAATTACAAACCTTGGTGTCATCTTTCATTCTTTTAAGCTCGTGTTTCCCTGAAAATAAGACCTAGCCGGACAATCATCTCTAAGGTGTCTTTTGGAGCAAAAATTAATATAAGACCCGGTATTATATTATATTGTATTATATTATATTATTATATTATATAATATTATATTATACCAGGTATTTATATTATATTATATTATATTATATTATATTATATTATATTATATTATATTATATTATATTAGACTGGGAGTAAAATAAGACTGGGTCTTATATTAATTTTTATTCCAAAGACGCATTAGAGCTGATTGTCTGGTTAGGTCTTGTTTTCAGGGAAACAAGATCTCACACTTATTAATCAATCAGCATATCCTGCTTACTTCAGCTGCTAATGATTTCTGAATTTAGTCCCTTCCTGTTAGTCTTCATCAACACTCCCTCTAAACCAAACCCTCATTATTTCCATTACTGTACTTGGAGAGAGGAAGAGTCTGTCTCCTGCTCACCCCACTTTTTATTGTCCTCCTTAGACCTCTCTTCAGTTAGTCTTCAAAATGAGTCTCTGAAAAACAATGTCATTCCCATACTTAAATCCCTTCACTGATCTTCAACTTCTAAGGAATAACATCTAAGACCCCTACCAAATCATTCAAGTCTTTCATTTACAGAATAATACAGTTGATTATAGTGATATTTAAACTTTTATGTCGCATGGCCCTATTAGTAAATAGGGCTATATATTTATTTATAATATATAAGTATATATTTACTTTATTTATTTAAACTATCATAAGTATATATATATGTATAATTATGTGTATATAATTGTTAATATGTTATGTATATTACAAAATATTCACCGAAATCTGAGATTAAAATCAATATAAATAGAAGTTCCAATATTTTTCTGATACTGACCTCAAAAACCATATTGTGTATTCCTGAGGAGTGTGTAAATCCACTTTGGTCATCACTAGAGTAAACAGTATTGTTAATAAAGTCAAGGTCACAGCTTCGATACCTGTTTCTGCCAGTTAATACCTTTTTACATACAATAACAGACTATGCCCTTTATCTAAGTCAGACATGTTAAAAATGTGCAATTGAATCAGAGTACCTTGGGATTTGGAAGGACTTTAATGGTCTAACCATATACCTTCAGGAAGTGGTATAGGAAAGCATATGAAAGGATCAGCGTAAATTTATCTCCACAGCTGTAACCATACAATGCATTGCACCTCAGAAATATATGTATTACATTCATATATGACTCATTACCCTGTGACTCAAAACTAACTTTGAGCTTTCATCTATTTCAAATAGCCCTCTCCTTTAGCTAGTTATTTGACTTCGTGTTTTTCAGATATATCATAAGCCTTTTCCTGGTCTCACATTTTCCCTTGAACCAATTCCCGCCCTGAAAATCTCTCATCTCTGTTTTTTGACTAGATGTGTACTGATATATCATTATAATTCTCATTCTTCCCTGATTACTTCACTCAGTCCTCTTTCTTTCACGCAGGTCTCTCAGTATCGTCAACATTGAGTTTCAGTATTGTCTATTTCTCTGTTAGACAATGACACTTTGTCTTATCTCAGGCTGCCATAACTAAATGCCATAGACTGGGTAACAACAATAGAAAGTTATTTTCTCATTTCTGGAAACCGGAAGTGTAAAATTGGGGTGCCAGTTTGATTGAGTCTGCTCAAAAGGTCTGTCTTTTTGTCTTACAGATAGTGGTCTTTTCACATAGCGGGGGAAAGAGAGAGACAGAGAGAGAGAGACAGAGAGAGAGAGACAGAGAGAGAGAGAGAGAATAAGTTATCTGGAGTCTCTTCTTATAAGGGCACTTATCCCAAGTTGGGAATTAGGGCTTCAATAGATAAATTTTGAGGGAACACAATTCAGTTCATAGCATCCCACCCTTGCTCCCCCAATTATATTTTTTTCACATGCAAAATTCATTCATTCTATCCCAACAGCCCCCAAAAACTTAACTTGCTCCAGCATAAACTCTAAAGTTTAAGGTCCAAAATCTCATCTAAATATTATCTAAATCAGATATGGTTGAGACTCAAGGTATGATTTAACCTGAGGCAAAATTCCTCTCCAGCTATAAACCTGTGGAATCAGAAAAGTTATGTGCTTCCAAAACCAATTGTGGAACAAACATTGAATAGACACTCCTATTCAAAAAAGGAGAACTCAGAAGGAAGAAAGGGGTGGCAGATCCCTAGCAAGTCCAAAATCTAGCAAAGCAGTTCCACTGGGTCTTAAGGCTGAAGAATAGTCCTCTTTGGCTCCATGTTCCACCTTCCAAGACCACTGGGGTGGAAGTGTCACCTCGACAATCTTTGCCTGGCAGTCCTGACCCCACAGCTCTGCAGGGCAGTCCCACCTCTATAGCTTCAGATGGAGGCCATCCCACCTACTGAAATCAAGGCAGTGACCATGCTGATCTCTGATTCATCTTCTAGATCATTTATCCCTCTTCTTGAAGACTAGCATGTGTTTGTATGTGAAAAATTCTACCATCATCTTCTGTCAAATCCAAGTCTTTCAGCTTTCCTTCATTTTATCCAGTCAACATCCAGTTTAAACAGGCAGTGTTTCTGTCCCATAAACTCTTTCTCGAGTGATAGTCCCACTATACTTTAATGTTCTTTTTAAAACAAGCTTTCTCATATTTCCACTATGGACAGGCTGAGAATTTTCCAAATGCGCAAACTGTGGTTCATTTTTGCTTACTAATTCTTTCTTCACTCCATCTCCTTCTTCCCGCATTTTACTACAAGCAGTCAGGAGGAACCAAGCTGTTCCTGCAAAACTTTCCTTAGAAATTTCCTCAGTTAAATATTCAGTTTGATCATTCACAAGTTCTACCTTATACAAAACACTAGAACAAAGTTCAGCTAAGTTTTTGCTGCTTTATATCAATAATCACCTTTTTTTCAGTTTCCAATAACATGTTCTTCATTTTCATCTGAGACCTCACCAAAATGCCATATTTGTAGCATGTACCTCAAAATTCTTCTAGTCTATCCATTTTATGTGTGTGTGTATTTATGTATACATGTGAAATGTAATAGATTGATTAATTATAAGAAATTGGCTCATGTGATTATGGAGGCTAAGTCCCAAGATTTGCACTTGGCAAGCCAATGTATTGTTCCAGTCCAAATTGGAAGGCTGGGAAAGAGCAATGCCTCAGCTCAAGCAATTAAACCAAAGGAGTTTCCACTTAGACTTTTGTTCTAGTCAAGTGTTCAGTTGATTGAATGAAACCCACCCACATTAGGAAAGACAATCTGCTTTACTCAGTCTACCAATTCAAACGTTAATTTCATCCCTAAACAACCTCACAGACACACCTAAAACAATGTTAGACCAAATGTCTAGGCACTCCATGGCTCAGTCAAGTGGACAAATAAAATTAACCATCACACACCTGATGCCTCATGTGACTGGTAACTGGACACTGTTGAACAGATTAGAAGGTTATAGTTTCTTTATACACTTATTTATATGATGTATAAAGAAATCATACAACTCAACAACAATAATAAGCAATCCAATTAAAAAATGGGCAGAAAACCACTTTTTTAAGGGAGACATACAGATGGCCAACAGACATAAGAAAAGATACTCAACATCACTAGCTATAAGGGGAATGCAAATCAAAACCATAGTGAGATTCCACTTCACACCTGATAGAATGGCTCTTATTAATAAGACAAGAAATAAGTGTTGGTGAGGATGTGGAGGAAAGGGAACCCTCTCATATTGTTGGTGGGAATGTAACATGGTGCAGCCCCTGTATAAAACAGTATGGAGGTTCCTCAAACAATTAAGAATAGAACTACTATATGAACCAAGGGATCCCTCTTCTGGGTATCTACCCCCACAAATTTGAAAACATCTATTCATAAAGATATATGTACTCCATATTCATTGAAATATTATTCACAATAGCTAAGACATGGAAACAAACTAAGTGTTCCTCAATGGATGATTGGATAAAGATGTGGTACATATATACAGTGGAATATTGCTCAGCCATAAAAAAGATAAAATATTTTCATTTGCAACAAGGATGGATCCTGAGAGTATTACAGTAAATGAAATATCAGATTCATAAGTATGAGAACCACATGATTTCATTCATATGTGGGATATGAAACAGAAAGCAACAAACAAACAAACAAACAAACAAAAAATCCAAACTCCTAGATACAGACAACAGAATGGAGGTTACCAGAGGGGAAAGGGGTGGGGTGGGGAGAGAACGAAAAGGGTAAAGGGGGTCAAATATATAGTGACAGAAGGACACTAGACTTCATTCAGGTGGGTGAACACACAATAGAATATACAGATGTCATATTAAAAAGTTGTGCACCTGAAATTTGCATAATGTTATTAACCAATGTTGCCTCAATAAATTTAATACAAAATAAATAAATGAAAAAAAAGGTCATAGTTTCTATTGAAGACATGAGAATATCCAGAGCATGAGGCTCGTGAGTTCTTCCTAGTCTAATTGAATTAAAGTAATATCTTTCACTCAGCCTTATGATACTAGTTATTTGTTCAAATTCTAACATTCCTCAAATATTGTCATTTTCAACCTCATTCCTGAAAAGCTCAGCTTTAGCATTTCACCTCTCTGTGTTCCTCCGGCTGGCTTAGAACTGGCATCTGGTTAAGTCCACATTGGCCCTTCCTTGGTAAGAGTTCTGCCTGTGAAGTACTGGACCGCTGGTGATTACACTGTGATGTCAGCCTATGTCGGCAGACTGTACATGGCCTTGTCGGCCCACCTGCAAGAACGGCTGACTGTATTGCACTGTTGGAAGATTTGGCTATTTTAGTGATCCTGTACTTTTTTTTCCTTGCATCAGACAGACTGTCATATATTCATGCCTTTCTGCAGCAAATATATTAAAGTGTTGCTGTGTATAAAATGTCACATAGAGCAGCACTGATTTCACATATCAAGTATTTTTTCACTATGTACATTATTTGCTATTCTTTCTACTATTAATATAATTCTGTCTTTTAATATCTGTGAAGCCCCCTCCAAAGGAACACTTCAGTTGGATCATTATTTCTAAGATCTCACTTTCAGTTGTGAATGACAAGAAATTCTCTTTTATCAAGGAATGAGAATTAATCAGTCTCTCCAGGATAGATTCAAGCTAAGCACCCTGAACAGACTGATGTATAAAATTAGAATTATAATTTATTCACTTAATGTAAAAAATCTCTTTCAAGTAGGCCAAATGTCTGCGTTTAGTAGTTAGCATATTCTGTCACTGTGGAAAAGCTACATGAGTAGTCTAATTAAAATCTGAAAATGGGCTTGATGAGTGTAATATCAGGACACTAGGTAACACACTCTAGCAGTGTCCTTGGCGAAGATGATCAGAGGTTTTCTCTCCTGCTCTGTTGATATATCTTTCTTGGAAGGAAAGTACTCATATTTTTGAGGGAGAAAACACTTCCCATGAATAATAATATGGCAGAATGAACAAATAGCCTTTCATTTTATAGTAACCTTTTTATCTCTAATGTTAAAATGTCACTAGAAATAGAGGGATGGGTTATTTTGAATGATAATGGTGAAAATCACAGTAAAACAAAAATCTCTGGACCACCTCTTGTTTTATAGATAAGTTTATATATAATTCATTTTGTTTTTTATTTACATACACAACTTACTACAATTAACTAGACAGCTTGGGTTTACGTTCTCTAGCAACACATTATTCTTGATTAACTCTTAAGGAAAGCAAATATATTTTAAAAACCAAACCAAAGAACAGTAAGTTTGATATTCTCTTAAAGTTTTGGCTGCTTAGAATAGAGTATCACTTGAAAAAATGGGCAACTATTTTCATAAAGAAGGCAGTAGATATCCTATAGCTAGGACAAGTGCTTTCCTTTGAAAATTGGTCTCATGAATGATAAAGCCCCCAAAGTTTTACAGACATAGAGTACGGGAGTATTGATTTGATTTTAGAATATATGTATGTGTGTATATATATATATATATATATATATATATATATATATATATACACATACATATATGTATATGTATATATGTATGTATTTACATATACATAATTAAAATATGTATATAAATATAGAGTCTATAATAAAATAAGTTAAACATTACCTATATAATAAGCAAGCTTAAGAAGTAGCTCCTCAGTGAGTATTCCTGAAAAAACATCTTTCATGAAATATGTTCCTAAAATACCTTCAGCATTCTAAACTAATTTAATTTTGGAAGACATCTGCCAAAAATGATCATTTAAATGGCTTAATAAGGTAGATTTGAGCCATTCTTTCTGAAGTTAGAAAACAGGCCAAATTATCCATTGAACTGGCTCCCATTCTTGACAACCAATATAAACAATGGTAATCTATTTCTATTTTCTGAAGGGTGAAGAGGAAAAGATCAGACAGTTGAGATTTGGACGGAGAAACTCCCACCCAAATTATTTATGAGAAATTTCAAACTTTGAAGATTCTGTTAAAAGGAAGGGGCTCAGGAGTGGAATTTTATTTACAGGACACTGAATGACCATCTAATCTGCTAAGGCTTTTTGGCAAAGCTTGACTTTGAATCCGTTTAGGACTCTAATACATTGAGGTAACAAATGCAAACTAATTGACTGGGAGTAAAGTTTCCATGTAAGAACAATTCTTACGTCGTCATAATGGCAAAGAAATTTACACAGGAGATTTACTTAATTTTATTTAATTGTAGTAAATAAAGTAGAATTCTCTGGTTAATATAAAAGGATCCCTAGACTAAAATACACAGGATATTTGTACTTCCATTATTACCTCTTATGTAAACACAAATTCACTTGTGATAGATGCTTTTCTCATCTTGAACATAAGGAAAGGGATGTACAATTATTATTGACATAAAAAAAATTTATCCTGACACACAGCAACTAAATTTTTTACCAAATAGAGAAAAACTGAATATTAATTGAATTATGTACTATTTTTTAGTCACCTTGCTATACTCACATATCTTACTCAACAGTAGGGTTACATTCACTAAACATGGACAGAATAAAGTTAAAACTTGCTAATAATCCATTAATAGGAAGTTAAAGGAAAAATTCTTTCTTAAGTTAGCTGAGATAGAGTTTTACAAGCTCCTCGTGCAATATAATGCCATGAACGGAATCTTTAAATTGTTCCCTGTTTTTTACATTACAGCTCACATATTTATTGTCTTGATGATTGAAATTAGCTCTTTTTAAAGAATTTACCACTGCCCATCACCCTTTTTCTACCCTACCCCCACCAATAATGTCTAGGAATTTCCCTTGACACTGCATCATAGGTGCTATAGATTGTCCCTTCAGCCCTTCTTCTCTGCCTTGATGCTTTGTCATCACGGTGTTTTCACTGCTGCTATCTCTATTGTAATGGTGTCCCAATCCTGTTTCCTTCTGAGCCTCTCTAAGGCCAGAGTCCTGCATTGCTACTTCTGATTGGGCTGTTCAAGAAATTGGCTGTTTATTAGATTCCTGGTGTTTGCCATTGCTATTACAAATCTTTGGAAAATAGAGACTTGGTGAGCTGTGCGTGGTCCACAGTCTGCCTTCTCCTGGACAGGAACAGCTTATCCCTCCAAAGACATGACCACAGTTCATCACTAACAAATGTCTGTGAGTCTCTACCCACATACCCCAAATTCCCAAAGAGGAGGAAGCTCAACCTCACGCAATCCCAAAGTTCACATTCTTCTTGTCTGAGCATGAACTACTCATTAAGGCAAAATGCTGTTCATGACACAATGGCTCCAATAAAACGATCATTACATAGAATGGTTAGTACATTCTTCTGAATGCTCACAGATAATGTGAATATCCATTTTGTTATAAGATGGGAGCTAAATATATTATGCAATACTTCATCAACATTTTATTTTATGAATCTTATAAATGGAGGTTCACACACACACTATATATATATATATATATATATATATATATATACATGTATATATATATATATACATGTATATATATACATGTATATATAACATGTATATATATACATGTATATTTATGTATGTGTGTGTATATATATTACCATAGAAGAATGGCACATTGAAAGCAGTTTTCCTATATCTCAGCAGTTTCAATCCTACCTCCATTGGCCCTCTGATTATGGTGTCTAAGAATACAGAAATAATCATCTCTGACACAGGGAACTGAGAGCAAAAGAATAATAAAGGACACAGTCAATGGTAAAAATTTTAAAAGTAGGTAATCTCAACGATTATATAACTTCTCAGCTTTAATTTGAAGCCATGATCTTGTCAAATTTACAAGATAAACAGAAAAACCTTAAAATTTTGGCATAATTCAAGTTATTAAAACTCACTTTTCCTTAACAGTAATGTGCTAGGCTTACTCTTTGTTTATTCTTTGTCTTCAAAAACCTAGCACACAAAGATCTCATAGAATGAAAAGAACAAGAAAGAACAAGGCAAAAAAAAAAAAAGGTATGACTAATGGATAAGATTCTTAACACATCTAATTTCCTTTCCCTGCCTTCTTCTTTTTCTCCCTGCACTAGCCATCTGAGTACAAGAGTTGCTATATTTAATAATCACAGTTTGGGAAAAATGATGGTGGTTGTGCTGTCATTTTTTTTAAACCTTGAACACATGAGTCATTTAAATATGAAAGCATAATTTAAGTACTTAGAATTTAGGCAGCTGGCAAATAGATAAAACTAAGCAGATTGGCGAGGTGAAGCATACCACTTAAATCATTGACTGAGATTATTTTAACTTTCTCAACTAGAAGCTGTATAGATAAGCCCTGTATATATCCACTTAGAAAGGTAATGTTGACTTGGATGCACCTCAAACAACCCACAAGGGAACTAAACCGTTACCAGACTTGGGCCTTGCTAGCAGATCCTTCCTAAAGTAGCACATTTAGTTTCTGGTGCTACTGGAAAACAATTTCCTTTTTCTTTTTTTTTTTTAAATAAGAAACTAGAGTTCATTCTCTCCTCCTGCCCCAACTCAGTAAAACTGATTGAACTATCAACAGGTGGAATCTATTCTAAACTAAACTATATTTTAAAAATTAGAATATAATAAAAGAAAAAAATGCCAATTACAAACTTACAGAGTACATCAGAAAAATACATCCCTTCATGATTTTCCATATACTGTGCTTCCTTCTACATTATAAATGCAACAGCAGCTCAGTTTGCATTGGTCAGTTGGTATTTTATAGGCACTGATGCCCTTTGTGGCATATTACACGTCAGAAGTCAGAAGGCTTAATTCGAAAGCCTCATCCATACTTCCGCTGAAATTACAATAAAATACACAAATAACAGAATATATAGAAATAGAGGGGTGAGGAAGAGAATTGAAAAATAAGACCATAAAAGCTGTAGTGTTGAGCCCACAGAGTTATTTTATCCCTAGGGAGGGAAGATGTTGCTAAAAAGGTGAATTTGTGAAAAATGCACAGCCTATTATTTCTTCTATACTCTCTTCCTTCTTTCCTTTAGGTTAAATACAAAGACAGGTAAATGAAAAGCTCTCTGTATTTTTATTTTCCAGAAGAATCTATTTTATTGACACCATTCTTCCAGGTTGGTGAGAAAGCTCAGACAAGATTCTTCAAATAAATGTATGTGCATGAGGAGGAACTTCATGACCCGGTGAATTACACACTGAAAAAACTGTTTCAGAACCGTGATTGGTGCATGTGATGGAATTTGTTAAATGTATAGCCACCCAGCATCTTAACCCACTTTGTTTTCAATTTAAGTAGAGTTGGAATACAGTATTATATTAGTTTCAGATGTACACTCTAGTGCTTTGATATTTATATACCTTACATTGTGCTCGCCACACTAAAGCCCAGTAATTTGCATTTTGTTGTTGTTATTCTATTTTGATTTGTTTTTGTCCAAATATGACAAATCCCTGCTGTTCTAAACAATATTCTATAAATTATCGCAGTGAATTAGCAAGCACACAGTAGACACCAGGAAATAAAGATAGAAGAAAAACGCTTTGAAGTGGCCAAATATATTTTACTTCAAAGCATTAAAAATATATATCCCCTGACTACTTACTGGTCTTCACTGCCATGATTTATAGATCAAATGGGGCACTGTCCTAACACTATCCTAGACTAGTCAAGCCTTCAGACTCCCAAAGTTGGGCATCTTGATTGCAGGAAATAAACCAGAAATCTAAGTAGAAATTGGAGACAGCAACTCGATCACTTCAAACAAGTCGGCCTGATGATGGCCCCAAACAGCATTGCTTAAGTCAGTGGTTCTCAAAGTGCGATGCCTGGACTGCGAGCATCAGCGTCACCTGCAACACGTCAGAAACACAAGTTCTTATGTCACACTCAGCTCTACCAAATCAGAAATTCTGAGTTATAACAAACCTCCAAATGATTCTGATGTATATTCAAGTGTGAGAATCACTGGCCTATGCCACACGAGGCTGATAATAAATGATTTCTCATTATATGAAAGACGATTGTAATGATGTGGCTCAAAAACTGACTTTCAACACAGTCTCAAAAGGGAAGTTTTAAAAACCACATAAGAATGAGCAAACTGAGGACCGTGTCATACAGATTTAGTCTGGAGTACAAATGGCAAAGAGAGGTCATCTGAGGAGAAATGGAGGAGTAAAATAAGATGGCAATGGAGACCCCTCAAGACTACTGGGAGAAATAAAAACACAAAAGGAAATAAGATAAAAACGAGTGTTGATTTTTATTTCTCCCTGGTTAAATCCTGGAAGTTTTCAGCCATACGGGAAAAAGTCCACTCATGGCCTATGCATACCCTACAGTTCAAGAGACACATTTGAGAATTTGCCTGCATGCCTCTGAGACTTTGTGTACATTATTACATGGCTAAGCCAAGGCCATGACCTATTTCTATGATGGGTTAAGGCCTTGAAGAAATTTCCAGAAGAAATAAGCTGCATGCCTTCAATGGAAAGGCAAGTACATCCCATTGGCTTGCATGCAGCCCAGACTGGCTCGAATGTCCCTAGCTGTGGGTGAAGTAAAAGAGCTTCTAATTATGGGGCTTCCAAGGAATAGTCAGCGCCTATGTACAAGCCACAAAGTGTTTAGCAACTATGTTCAACAGAATTCTCTCTTAATTAAACATCTTAACAGAGTGAATCCCAAATATACATAGTATTTCCAGAAGGATTTGTAAAGCAGAATATAACTTCACAAAATTGTCTAAAAATCATTACCGGTAGGAAATTTGGATAAAATATACAGGTAGTAAAAGATCATGAAAATAAAAAATCTGACTTCCTCCACATATGCAGTATTTATCTGGACATGTGTGCTTTGGAATGTTTGTTGCACATTTACTTCACTTCTTCACCTTTCTTCACAGATTCTCTAGTTCAGAAACTTTTTCTACCAAATGAGGAAGTTAATCACTAATTTATTCTTAAAAAAAAATACAAAGCAAATTTATTTTCAGCCAAAATTTCTACTAAATATTTGAACATATAAAACATCATTGAAGAGTGAAAGAAAGTAACAGAACTTTCTATTATAAAAGAGATAAAACAAATAAAAAAACTTATAGTATTTACTATGAATTAAATTCTTTCAAAATGCACTTAATTGGTAGGTATTGTTGCTCCCAGTTTTTATACATGAAAAAATAAAAATTCATGAGATTAAGCCACTTGCCCAAGACAACAGAACCATAAAGTGCCAAAGCTATATTAGAACTCAGGAATGTAGTCATGAAACCGAATCACATTCTCTTTCCACTACACCCAAAAGATTAACATCAACAACATTAATACTCAATTGACTGAAGGAATTAAATACTCAGCATTTATATTTTTGTTGTTCATTGTATTTAATGCTTTAATTCAGTGCTGTCCAATAGGAATATGATGTCAGTTACATAGGTAATTGTACATTATCTAGTAGCACTATTAAAAAAAATAAGAATGTGATGTTCATTTTAAAATGTATTTTAATCTGCTGTATCCAAAATATTATCATTTAATATGTAATCAGTATTAAAAAGTATTAATGAGCTATTTTACCTTATTTTTTATATACCAAATCTTTGGAATCTGTGTATTTTACACTTATAATACATCTCAGTTTGAATTAGCCACATGGTAAGTGGTTACAATATTAGACAGTTCAGCTCTAAGTATTTATTGAACACCTGGTATCTATACAAATATGGAGTTATGTTCTACAGTGGAAAGATAGTAAGACTATAGTTTCTATCCTCAAAGTTCCTTTAATATTCTTGGGGAAAAAACCACAAAAACAAAAATTATCCTCCCTGCTTTTTAAGCCAAAAGCCAAAATAAAGAAAAGCAACCTGCAGTGGACTGATTTCTTCTGTGAGAGATTTTCAACACAATTAATGAGATCCTGATTAAGAAAAATAAAAACTAAACGAAAACACTGATGAAATAAAACAAGTACAAAAAACAAAAACAAAAACACACAAAACGATGCGATGGATTTCCAATGCCCACAGGCTGAAATGCTGCAGGTTTAAGAAAAACCTGAGAAAAAGATTACGCTAAGATTGATACTCAGTCAGTGAACTGTGAAGACTCCCTTAGCAGAGAAAATTGAAGAAGTAATGGTGTTAAAAGAGTTTTTAGAGGCCTGACCAGAGGGTTTCAAGTAGTGTGGTTAATTGCCAGGCTCCAAAGGGGAGTAAAACAGACAGCTCAATTGGCTGCTAGAAAGATGAGCAGTTGGCTTCTTGCCTTCCAAAGAATGTAAGGTGGGGTTGGGGAAAGCAACCATAAAAAAGAAAAAAAAACATAGTCCAGCTTTCTCTTGGAAATAAAGTGGGTCATTATTTCATGTATCCTCCCTCCAACCCTTTTTGAACAATCTTGTCTCCTTATAATATTTACCCTTGAGTTTCCAATATCCCTCACTTTCTATGCTTTTCTTGCATCCAGGGAAACCCATGTTAACTTATTCTTATTAGACTGCTCTATATTCTGAATCTACCACTTGCTTCACTTTCCCATCCCAATCTATCTCCTTTATGGCCTATGAAGACTTTGAAGGGTCTGTGACATTATTGTACTTGAAAGGTAAAAGGTTAACGTGCCTCCTTTTCATGGATGCTGGTAGAAAATATGACACTACTGACTGGATCAGAGAAAAAAAAAATACTACTCAGAGCACAGCAAGCAGCATGACCTTAACGGTTGCATTATTTCCTTTTGATCCTCAAATTACATGGAAATGACACATAGCGGCCTAAGTGGATGCTGTGCACACAGTGGGTTTTTGGTGAGAAACTCAAGCTTAAGAAACCCCAGCCTTTTACAACAGGCTGCAAACAAACCTACCCAACCTTTGTTTTGCTCTGATGGAACACATTATCTTTGTTATACTGGACAGGAAGCAAGTCTCTGCTCTGGAAGGAGATACTATCTCTATCTTCCAAGGCAGTTTATTATACAAACATCCTTGTAAAAGAACATCCAGAACAAAAGGTGGATTGCGCCTTCCCTTTCAAGACATTCAGAAATAGAAGAGGCCCTGGACAATTGTTCTCAACGTTGCCTGAAGAGTCCAGATAGATGAGTACACTTAATGCCATGACCACCACTCTGGTGTTAATGGATAATTATTGGTTAGTACCAGGCACACCTGTGTTTTAACAATGGATTCCTAGACCTGTATAATGGAATAGAATAGAATGAAATAAATCTCTGGTGCTGGGAATTGAGTAAAAGTGACAAGGGGAAAGAAGACTTTTTCAATATACTTTGATTTGGAAGATGTAAATGGTAACCTCATCAGCCAAGAACTACTAAGAAATATTACCTTCTACCAGGAAGCTCATCATATGAAAATATCCAACTGATATCCAGGAAGCAAAACAGTTTTCCTAGTATTCTTCCTTTTGGATGAATGGTTATTATGGCTGTTAACTAGCATATAATTCAATAATAGGTTACTCCAAGTTGTAAATAGCCATATGCACATTTTTATTGAAAATCATTTTCTAATATACATTTATTTGTAAGTGCACAAATGTTGGCTCTGTGTTATTTACTTTCTATAGTGTATTTCATTTTACTTGCTATTTACAAATAGTTATTGCATGATAGAAATATTATAAATACCTAAGTTTCATATAATGGTTGTTTTAAAGAAAATCAAAGCTCAGTGGTAATAATTTCATGTTCTTAGAAAAATCACTGGGATAAAGGATACTATCACCAACTGGTTGAGGTAAATTCTGAAATATATTTAATTATAATGTGATCTTAAACAAGTGGTGCAAATCAGTAACCACATATCAAATAGATTGAAAAGATTATTTTAGGATTCCACTTATGCAGATTGGATGACATTACTGTATCCTCTAAATAATGACTTACCAAAAAAGCAAAATGTGGAAATATTCTGTTATCACTGTGGCATCTTTAAAAAATTACCATTAATTGACTCTTTTATTTTCTTCACCCTTCTGTCATATGCTATAAACTCTTAAGAGTTACAAACTAATATATATATTAAAACACTAACAGGAAGAAAAAATTAAACTATTACACTATTTATTGCAGTGTATACTTGATATGTGCTACATATGATAAATATCCCATGCATTATCTCATTTAATCTTTCAAACAAACCTGAAAAAATATATTCAGTTTATAAAGGAAACTCAGAAAGTTGCTGTTTCTTTGTCAAGGAAATGCAGCTAGTTGGTCATAGATCTTGGATCCAAACATGTACTTATGTAGATGATCAATCTTGATCAAGTAACCATCCGGGTAATTTACAAGGCTGAAAAAAGAAAACCAGGACTTACATTGCACTAAATTTCCTGGGATCTATTTGATAATCTCTTATTTTAAAACCCCGGTTTTTTTTTCTTTTCTGTTAACAGAAATAAAAGTCTAAGCATTCCTTTGCATTAAGATATAAAACAGAAGAGAGGGTTTTTTTTTCCCTTCCTTTCTTCATTGGCATTCATAGCAGAGGCTGGCACTTCAGATTAAGGATAGCCATTTCCTATTGACGTTATTTGGATAACTTGTATCTTGTTCTCATAATACAGCAATTAGAAATAATTAGGACAGAATTAATAGAAATTAGAAATAGTTACCTATTCTGGACAGTTTCTGTGTAAAAATGCCCTTACATTTAACTCCACATCAATGAAAGATAGTTGAATATGGAACGGAATGCTGTGGTACATCCAAGTTCCAAAAGCCCCACATGGATCTTGGGTTGTTAGAAGAGTTAGAAGGCTTCTATTTTAAATGTGGAGTAGAAAGAATCATGAGTTTTATTCCAAGAAGTCTGTGATCAATGAAAACAAAGTCAAACAGACTTTGTCACCATGAGGTCATATGAAGATAATAATACTGACAGATAAACCTCAGCTGAGGGATGTCACTATAATGGCTCATTCCTCCTTTTCCACAGAAATGGAAATGAGCAATAAAATTGTTCTCTGCAGGGGGAGAATTAAAGCCTCTCTTTGTCGAACTCCACGGGGACCCCTCACATCACTTCATGAATTGCAAGAGCCCAGGCTTGTGATTGAAAGTCCTGTTACTTAGTTATTTTTTGGGACTAGACAAAGAGAATGCACAATATTCATAGAAAACGGAGATCAAAATTTATTATTCTCCATGATGAAAGACAGACTAGGAAAGAGAGAGGGAAAGAGGGAGAGAGAGAGACAGCATTTTTGTCATTAACACATTAGTTGAACTGACACAGAGTAGGTGCTCCCTACGGATCTATGGTAGGAAAGGATACGGCATTCAAATGTGAGGGTTGTGATGATCATACTCTTCATTTCACAGCATGTTCTTATCACCAGTCCATGTAATTTTTCTTCTTTTTTAGTTTATATTACTTTTCTACTTTCATTACCAATCCTCATTCACCTCTATGCCCATAAGAACCCATCTAGTGCTATAATATTTTCTTAAATATGCATATATTCTTATATAGTAAGTAGCATCATTTTATTTTGAATGGTATACTATAAATCTCATTGTTTCTTTTTCCACTTGTCACTAGAAATCTAGTCACATTATTGTATGCAGAGTGTGTTGATGTACTGATTCTGCCTCACAGCATATTATAGTATGCAATGACTACCTTTAAGTGTTCAGGTGAAAGCAGAGTAGCAAGTCTCTCACTTTAAATCAAAAGCTAGTAAGGAAGGCATGTTGAAAGCCAAGATAGGCTTAAAGCTAGGCCTCTTAAGCCAAACAGTTCGCCAAGTTGTGATTGCAAAGGAAAAGTTCTTGAAGGAAATTAAACATTTCCTATTTCAGGGAACACATGAATGATAAAAAAGTGAAACAGCCTTATTGCTAATTTGAAGAAAATTTTAATGGTCTGGATAGAAGATCAAACCAGCCACAACATTCCCTTAAACCAAAGCCTACTCTAGAGCAAGGCCTTACTTCTATAAAGGCTGAGAAAGGTGAGAAAGCTGAAGAAGAAAAGTTTGAAGATAAAAGAGGCTAGTTCATGATGTTTAAGGAAAGAGGACATGTCCATAAGATAAAAGTGCACGGTGAAGCAACCAGTGCTGATGTAGCTGTCACAAGTTATCCAGATGATCTAGCTAGGATAATTAATGAAGGTGTCTACACCAAATAAAAGATTTTCATTGTAGGCAAAATAGCATGATATTGGGAAAAGATATCACCTTACATTTTCATAGCTAGAGATAAGTTGATGCCTGGCTTCAAAGCTTAAAAGCACAGGCTGACTCTCTTATTAGCAGCTAATACAGCTGTTGACTTTAAGTTGAAGCCAATTCTAATTTACCATTCCACAAGTCCTAGGGCTCTTAAAAATGATGCTAACTTTCTTCTGCCTTTGCCTTATAATGGAACGACAAAACCTGGATGACAGCATATTTGTTTACAGCCTGGTTTACTGAATATTTTAACGCCACTGTTGAGACCTACTGCTCAAAATACGACTGCTCATGGAAAATGCACCCAGTCATCCAAGAGCTCTGATGGAGATGTACAATGGGATTAATGTTTTCATGCCTGCTAGCACAACATCCATTCTGCAGCCCATGGATCAAAGAGCAATTGTGACTTTCAAGTCTCATTATTTAAGAAATACATTTTGTAAGGCAATAGTTGTCATTAAAATTGATTCCTCTGATGCATCTGGGCAACGCAATTTGAAAACCTTTTGGAAAGGATTTACCATTCTAGATGTCATTAAGAACATTTATGATTCATGGGAAGAGGTAAAAATATCAGCATTAACAGGAGTTTGGAAGAAGTTGATTCCAACCATCATGGATGACTTTGATGAGTTCAAGTCTTCAGTGAAGGGAGTAACTGCAGATGTGGTAGAAATAGCCAGAGAACTAGAATTAGAAGTGGAGCCTGAAGATGTGACAAAATTGCTGTAATCTCATGATAATATTATACTTTAATAGATGAGGAGTTGCTTAAGGATGAACAAAGTGGTTTCTTGAAATGAAATCTACTGGTGAAGATTCTGAGAAGATTGTTGAAATGAAAAGAAAGGTTTTAGATCATTACACAATCTTAGTTGATAAAACAGGTAGGGTTTGAAAGGATTGACTTCAATTTTGAAAGAAGTTCTACTGTGGGTAAAATACTTTCAAATGGCATTACATTCTACAAGGAAATCTTTCATCAAAGAAAAGAGTCCATCAATGCAGCAAGTTTCATTGTTGTCTTATTTTAAGAAATTGCCACAGCCACCCCTACCTTCAGCAACCACTACCCTGATCACTCAGCAGCCATTAATATTGAGGCAAGACCCTCCACCAGTAAAAAGTTGCAACTTAACTGAAATCGCAGATGATGGTTAGCATTTATTAGTAATAAAGTGTATTTTAAGCGACTTGCTTTATTTCTGTAGTCTGTAACCAAACCCACAAAACTTCTGAGGTGTGCCTATATCTAGATATCAGCACTGTGAAAGTCAGAAATAAAGTTTTGTTTGTTTGTTTGTTTGTTTTAGAAAGTCAGTCAGTAACTTTCAGGAAAGTCTCAAAGTTTAGTTTATTTGGGGGACTAGAACTACACAGGGTTAATCTGTCTTTGTGGTTTATTTCAGTTTGAAAAATGCATTTTTCACCCTAACTGTGGTATGTGATGTGCCGACGGACTTATGATAGAGCCAAGGTAAAATGTCAGATTTGCATCCATACTGAAAGTCACAAACTCAATGAAAAGACAATTAATTATGAATAAGTCATTCTTAATTACAGATTTTCCTTAATCTTTACGCTGTGACATTTGTCTACAATTGAATATTTCCACGCCATTGACTGTGGTGTTCGACTTTACCCCACAAGCTCAATGTTCAAGAAAGGAAGTTTAGGAAAGCAGATGTATATTTTTCTATATTTTTGTGTTTTTCAAGAATGAAAAACAATAGGAAATTTTAATACTTTAAAGTAATCATTTATTTTAATAAAATGCAACATCTAAACTGTATTTACTTAAAAATATAAATACTGTAATTATTTTCAGTGGATTTTTGACACATTTTAGAGAACAAACTTGAAATCAATTAATGCAGTGAAAAAGGTTTAAACCTAACTTGTCCTTTTGTTATATACAAAGTAGCAACAGTTTTATATTTGTGTAATTATAAAATGATAAATTTTTCAAATGTCTTCTTTGATACCCTGAAATAGATTACCTGATTTAAGCTAGATGGACTTCTTTACCTAAATCCATCCTCATCTAAATTGATATCCCCATACCTAAAAATATCATTCCTAGAAATTTACAATACCACCAACAGTGCATGAGGGTTCCCTTTTCTCCACATCTTCCCCAACACTTTTTTGCTGATTTATTGATCATAGCTATTCTGACATGTGTGAGGAGGTATTTCATGGTGGTTTTTATTTGCATTTCTTTAATGATTAGTGACATTGAGCATTTTTTTTTTCATATGTCTATTGGCCATCTGTGTGTCCTCTTTGGAGAAATGTCTATTCAGGTCCTCTGCCCATTTTTTAATTGGGTAGTTTGTTTTTTTGGTGTTGAGTTACATTAAATTTTGGGTATTAACCCTTTACCAGATATATCATTGGTGAATACCTTCTACTATTAAGTTGGATGTCTTTTCATTTTGTTGATGGTTTTCTTTGCCATGCAAAAACTTTTTAGTTTAATGTAGTCCCATTTGTTTATTTTTTCTTTTATTTCCCTTGCCTGAAGAGATAGATCAGTAAAAATATTACTAAGGGTAATGTCTGAGAGTTACTGCATATGATATATATATATAATTTTACTCAACTGTACAGGTCTAACAATAATCACTAATTATTTTATGGCTTTAAGAGATCTTCTCACTGGGAACCTGTGACTCAATCCAGTTTAAATCTGATTTAATAATAACTTCCATTTATTGCCTTGTAATAGAAGTTTTGAATAACTTTTCCATCTTAATCTCAAAACAATGTTATCAAGTAGATATCATCACTGTCATCCTAAGACTAAGGCAGGTAAAATTAAATAGTTTGAGTATTTTGCCTAAATTCATGTAGCTAGTATGTAGTTTAGTCAGAACCTGAAACAAAGTTCCTGATTTCAAGTATCGTGATTGAATAAGACTCTGAAAAATATCCTGGCCTGAAAAGTGTTTAGAATTTAGATATTATGTTAATTGCCAGGTCATAATTCTTGACAAAACATTTGCCCTATTTAAATTCACTAAACTTTTGAGATGAAAAAAATTAATATTTAAAAGGGCTATTTCTCATCTTCTAAAATTATAGGTCAGCCCATTAAATAGTCCTTTAAAGTCCTGTGGCAGTTTTATTTTCAATAAATTGTGGAAATGGGTTACCCAAATAAATATCTTAGCCGGGAAGCAAGAAAATGTAGGGTATAACTATGTGTATCAGTTATGACCAGGTCATAGGTCTAGTTGCATATCTAGTCTTTTATTGAATTTTTATCTGTTTCTAATGACAAAGGACAAACAAGTAACCACACTTTAAACAAAATGCCCTAACTCACTTGATTAGCATTTCCCCAAACCCTTGGACCAGAAGAGGAAGAGACTAGGTCTCTGGTGGAGGGCATCTCACACCTTTTCATGTGACAGTCAGTGTACAGAAAAGAAGGGGAGGGAATGCAGTTCATCCCGGCAGCC
The DNA here is from genome assembly GCF_036562045.2 of Rhinolophus sinicus. Taxonomy (NCBI): domain Eukaryota; kingdom Metazoa; phylum Chordata; class Mammalia; order Chiroptera; family Rhinolophidae; genus Rhinolophus; species Rhinolophus sinicus. The sequence goes on from NC_133755.1 coordinate 114,326,264, forward strand.
TGTGATTCAGTACGATACTAAGTCAGCTACTATCAGTCACCATTTCTGATCATGGCTCCCAGTAGAGACAGTAGTTGGCATGGCTGCAAATGGAGACAGTGGTATAAAGTCACAAAAGAGAAGAGCTTCAAGATGTTCATTTTTTTATGAGACTGAGTGCATCTGGGATCCTTATTGGTGATTCTGGTGCAACCAACTGGTCATTTGGTTCCTCGGCCCAAATGACCCCAACCAAATACTCAATTATGCTAATTCAAAATTTAGACTAATGTTTACATCAGCATAATAAAACTATTTAAATATGGGGGAGGGGACTCTAGATGCTTCTACCACTTTAGTCAATAGTGTGATGATCAACTCTAGAAGACACAGAAGAGGGGGGATTAAATCCGAGGAAGACACAAGAGGATTATTGCAGGGCTTCTTCCTCCTCAGGGCTCTAGCATCGTACAGATCTGAAAGCCACTTAAGACAGGTAATGAGTCCTTTGAATCTATATTTACCAAACTGTATCAATCACTGTTACTCTTATCACCTTTAATTTGAAATATACTAAAGGACATATAACATGCATGGAAGTTATATGCCAAAAAAATAAAATCAACTCTGAAGATCACCAAACTTACAAACATAGATTTACTAATACCACAAAACTCTGTTCTAGCTCAGAATGGAGGGAATGGAGACGATGTCATCAACATCTTTTGAGCCTATTGATATGAGTCATTCAAACGTGAACCACATTATCAATATGGATTCCTCCAGGGACCATTAATGTATCTTTGGCTTTCACGGGAGTGCATTCACATTTTGCATAGCCATTTAGTACTTGCTATAAGAACTATATTCAAGAAAAATTGAGTGCCATTGATTTTAAAATATCTTTTTTTTTTTAGAGCTCCACCTGCACCAAAAGGGAGAAACTATAGAGTGATCATTTATTCAACAAATATTTACAGAAGGCAAACTTATTGAGGCACTGGAGACACAGCAAGCACAAGTTAGACAAAGACTTTCCTTTAGGGAAGCATGTAGTCTGTGTGTGGGGTAGCTCAGCTTACAAAATAATTCAATAAATAAGCAGTATAATTTAAGATAATAGAAAGAATTGCTATGAGATGGTGTGCTATGAGTGAATAGGGTACTTTAGATAAGGAAAGAAAGTCTCTATGAGAATTGATTGATGGGAGGAGTGTGCATAGGAAGATTTAGTGGCAGATCTGAGGCTGAGTATTCTAGGCAGAGGAGAATCCAAGAAGACCCTGACGCAAGAAGGGAGCTCGGTGTGATAAAGTCAAAGAAAGAAGGCCAGTGTGGCTGGAGTAATAAGCTCTGGGGATCAGCTGAAATTGAATCAAGGGCAGGAGAAGGTCAATAATAGCTGTGGAGTGAGAGAAGATGAGAAATAATTACTCAAGTCTCCCAAGTGCATACTCAGACTGAAGTCACTGGGGTGTGGATGCTTTTTATCATTGTGCATCAGCTTGCTCCGAGGTGATGCTGCATTTCTCTGCTTCTGCTGAACTTCCTAGCTGTAGAGCATGTTGTTCTCTCGAAACATCACCTTTATTATCTCTGCACTCTGAGTAGGTGGCAGTGTCTTTATGTCAGCTTTTATGAAAGTGAAATTATCACCAAAAGGCACAGAGTGCAGAGTCTGAGAAATGCCTGCCTAAACCAGCCTAGCAAGAGGAAGGCAAGGAGCTTGGGCCATTTTTTGCAGACTGTCAGACTCAGATAAGACCTAAGTCCGGAGCTCTAAGCCCTTTTCTTCTGCTGTGGCCCCAGGAATGTGGAAGTCCTGAAGAACGTGCCTCCTCAGTGGCAGACCATGACACTGGCAACACAAATCTCTGTTCAGAAATGACTCACAGGACTCACAGTTAAGGTACAAATATCTGCCGTTTGAACTGCATCAGCTAAAATGTTTCTTTGGTAGTATATGGGGAGGGCAATTGGAATCAAATCATGACTGCAAGCAATGAAGGGTCATAGAAAATGTCTTCCAAAATGGGATTTTCTTCCTCTTGCCCCGCCTTGTAAAACAGTGATAGAGACAGAGGCAAAATTTACTGCATAAATGTTTTCCCGAATCAGTGCCTCGTGTGCTTCAAACAGCATACGTAGTAGAGTAACACTCCACAAGGAAAAATAGATATTGATTATGTTTACTGGTATTTTTTACTCTCTGATAAAAGCTGCTTATGCTGGAACTAAACAGTTTGAACAGAAATCTCTCTCATTTTGAAAAGAATATTACAGGACCCATTTTGTGTGTTTGCCATCAAAAGTCTGATTTCCCCTTTTTAGTTTTTCTCAAAAGGGAATCACACCACTGGAATCAAATTAGAGTGAAGCAGGCCAGAGAACAAACACAATGCCAGAACTGAACAGAAACAGGGGGAGAGCTTTTGCATGTATCCCTTCCACAGCACAGAGGCTGGGCGCCTGCAATTCAAGGAGCTCGAAAGTGATTACCAAAAACAAAAATAACGCTTCATTACTAAAGGGACTTGGTTGAAAAATACACATGCTTTACCTGCATTGCAGTCAGCTTATATCCCTTTTGTTCTTTCCTCCTCAGAGACGCCTCAACCTAATGCATTGGTATTGAACTCATCACACTGGAGCTATCCATTAATTTCTAAGGTTATTGCTTTTTATCCAACAGAAAACTTCACAAATTATAAAAGGCATACAGAGTTCACAGTTATTATTCAGTATGTCTATAACTCTCATGAGTTATAAAGTACTTTATAATTGCTTTTTGTTAATTATGAAATTAACTTTTTAAAGTAAAGGAACAAAGGCAAAATAATCTGGAATACATTTGACAAATGCCAAAAGTGAAAAGCTTTTTAGAGCATTTTAACATTTAGGAAAAAAAGGAATTACCTATGAATTTGTAAAATTAAGAACCAAATCTGATGAACACTTACTTTCTGACCATCAAGAATCTACTAACTATTTTAGCTTATATTCTGATTATCACATATTTATCAATAGTTTCATTTGAATTAGAAATGCTTCAAGAGAGAATGTGAAATTATAAATTTGATTTTTTTTTTCCTCCTACAGTAAATTCCCAATAATTCTACAATAAAGATAGCAAAATAGGTTACATAGTAGTGTACTACCTGGAATGGCAGAGGTAGAAGCTCAATGGTTCTCTAATCTACCTGAATCCCTCAATAAAAAACAAAGCAACTAGAAGAAAAAAGATTGAAAAACCACAGGATCATTTCTACAGTGATACTAAGTGCAAGGGAAAGAAGAGGCTACTAGTTAATTCTAATATTAAACAATAGATAATAACCAAAAAAAGAGGAAACTACATATTATAAGGGTATTACCATGAAGGTAACCATTGAAACAAAAATATAATTCTTCTTTAATAAAAGGAAAACAACTGGAGAAAGAGCAAATAAAATAGAACACTTAGGGAAAGTAGAAAGGCTACTTATACATATATATATCTATTTAAGAAAGGATATATATACATATATATGTATATGTATATATATGTTACTATATGCTATATATATAACATAAATTGAAAATAAAAGGATAAATAATAATATGTTTTAATGGTTATCTATAGAAGAATTGATGGAATAGATTAGAGGGGACATGGGTAATAGTTAGGCTTCATTAACTATTGTTTTTATAGATTTGACCCTACTGAAATCTATACATGTATGAATACATGTAAACAAAATTAAATTTGAAAAGATATTCTTATAACAGTAAAACAAAAACAGATCAACCCACATATTTCTCTGGGTTTGTGGCATAATCACACAGAAAGTAATTATTCCAGGTGACTTTAAAACAGTAATTTGGTAAGTCATCTCTAGAGGGATATAGCCTAAAGATAAAAAGAATTATACAAAAATTTAACTGTTTCAATGATCATATTATCAATGGTAGCATTAGCATTGTTATCATGAGAAAATAGTATATATAACATGGGCAAAAAAGGAAACGAGTATGTGATATTCAAACTCTAGTATTTCCGAAGTGTTTGTCCAGAATTCTTGTGGGAGAAAGAAGAAATAGATGGAAAGTAGAAGAAATTAAGTAAAAACTTTATAGTGTACATTTTTATTGAAAATATCTATATTTATTCTTTAGTATCTTATCTTTAAAATGCAAACATTGAATTTTCCTTCCTCTGTCCACTGAAGAGTCCTAGGCATAGTAATGAGTGAAAAGCAATGAGAACCCCTAGTGTGTAGATTAGGTTTTCCAAACATAATTACCCATGAAAAGAAACAAAGATTCTCCGGAGTAATGTCTAATTCCAGCATGGAGACATAAAATATGCAAGAGGCACATGTTATGTCAAACAACAAGGAATCCATCAAAGTCTAGTAGACTTTATGTAAATGACTCCAACGCAATTTGAAGTGTCACACTATCCAAAGCTGGGACACTTTGAGCAATAATAATAGTAATTGCAATGTATTTAAAAATACCAAATATGCTTAAACTTATGAGTTCCATTAAAATATCAAAAATGCAATGAGCTTATAAATTCAAAAGAAGCAATAAAGTACATTTGTCTAATTATTCAGAGCTCACTACACTATTTACTATATAAAAACAATGTGAATGACAATGACAAATTGACCTACTGAAAGACAGTTTTGCTGGGAAAAGAAAATTATAGTGGAAATTGGGACATTACAAAATATTAAATAAGTGGGAATTTTCTGAAATATTAATTATGAAATTTGTCTGCCTGGTATATTTTCTCACAATGGCCCAGCACAGTGACAACAATATATTAAACTCATACTAAATACCTAATTACTAAATAAGTAATTGACTAGATCCTAAACCAAACAAAATAGCAATCCTAACAAAATAATTTGGTAATCCTAAAGCAGATCATACCTATAATAATACGATGTTTACAATATGACTGGTAACGCAAATTCTAACAGGCTGTGTAGACATGGAGTTAAGATTCAAAAATAGAGATTTGAAAGTACATTAAGAGATTATGTTGCAGCATTTCAGATGTTTAGGGTATTCTTTCTTTCATTATCACTTACAAATTAGAGACAACAACCTGAGGCAGAGAAGCTCGAATTTCTCACCTATACATAAGCACAGAAATGACAAGAATATTGGAAATATAAAAGTTCACCTTACAGATTAAGTGTATATTTACTGCATATTATTAAAATTCTTAAATCATGACCAGATTCAATTTCAAGTTTTGTGCATCATTTAGTAGAGTGTTCAAATTCACTCATTCATACATTTATTCACTAATTTTCATTGGTTAACACACATATATTTTCCTATGTGCCAAGAGGTTGTTTTCAGTGTTAGAGAGTCAATAATGAATAAGGCACACACTGTATTTTTGAATAGATTGTGCTGAATGCGAGAAGCAAATAATTACAAAACAATGTGGTTAATTTATGATAGAGATATGCAGATAGTAGTTTATTACAGAAAAGGAGGGAAAGAACCTAACTCAGAAAGTGAAGGGAAAATATAAGGCATTCTAGGTATAGAAAGATAATGAGGAAAAGGTCTGGGGTGGAAATAAGGCATGGTTGCTAGAGAGAGAGGGACAGGGATAATATGAGAATATAGAATTATTTTGTCACCAGAACATAAAATATGTTGCACGTAATCTTATCCAACCCAATCTACAGAGTCACTGTATCTGTGTTGGAAATTTAGATCATTTCTATTATACTGTAAACTCTCCATGAGGATAAGGACAATTCTGGTTTGCTCAGCATTCTAGCTCCAGCATCGAACACATTTTCCAGCACATGATATGTGATCAGTGCAAGTTTGTTGAATAAATCGATGAATAAACAGATGAATATACGAGTGGCTTGGTATTTCCAACAAGACTCCTGTCTGCATTTGTGGGCATTAAAGCTTATTTTGGGTTATTCCTTACCACAGAACTCTTGAAGTGAAATTACTTGGCCAAAGGGTTTAAATATCAGAATGATTTTTGAAACACTCACAGACATTTTAGGGACTAGACAAGTCATAGCAGCTGCAAACAAGCAGCTGAAGCTGAGGAGATGAGCTTCAGGAATTACCCAGTTAGGCTGCCTCTGTGGAGCCCTGACTTGTGTCAGTAGACATACTCTCCAGGAAAATGTCCACGCATGCCTGCATCCATTCATTCAGCAAATACCTGTTTAGCACCTACTATCTGCTGGCACTATTCTAAACAGTAAAGATACAGGAACAGACATTCATACACACATGCACCCATACACATGCCCTCATAGATCTTATATTTGAGTCAGGGGAGACAAGCAATTAATAAAACACACAGTATTTTATCTGGCTATAAATGCTTTGGAGAAAAATAAAGGGTAGGGATAGGAAGGGTGACATGCAGCCTCATTGCCTATCAAAGTGCATTGGAAAGGGTATGCCTCTGGTGGAAGAGATGGTCTGGAAGTCCATCTTGAAAACTGATGTAACAGGAATTAAGGGCATTAGATTAGACCTATTGGATCCAGACAGTCAGTGATGGTTAGTTAGGCTGTGAGGGAGGTGAAGGTGGAGAATGGAAGTTGCTTGGGTCGCGCAGTGTTCACTCCTGGTGCTGAGGTGAGGCTGTCTCATCTGGAGCACTGCTAGTTCCTGGGCCACCTCCTGACTCCTTTCAGGCTGGTGTGGAGGGCTGGGTCAGCTGGGAATCTCCAGACATTTGTCTGCTTAGTAATTATGGGGCTCAACCTTCTAACTGTATCTCCTTCCTCAAATTGTTATAAGACTGACCTATATATACATTCATTATTTCCTTCTGATTCTCTAACACCGCTTTATAAAATTTAGGATAAATACAACATCTGTATTGGAAGAAGACACAAACCTGTGCTTTGAGCCTGTGAGTCAATCAATGCAGAATCAAAGATGAAGCAAAAAGTGACTTGGCAGGTTCCCCAAAGATGCCAGGATTCCAGGGGACATCAACTTTAATGGACACCATGGAAGCCAATTAAGCAACAAATCAGAGTGTATTCTCAATCATTCTTGACCCGTTGCCAAGTAGATAATAAAAATGGGATTTATAAAACCAAATTTCGGACTAAATCAAGTAATATCATCAGTTTCAGAAAAACTAATGCTGAGAAACCTCTTATAAAGCAGAGTGCCGCCCTGAAATTTACAATCTGGACTGGTAGACAAAATTGCACTGTATGGCAAATTCAATAGCATTGCAAGAAGATCTCAGACCTGCCCCTTACGGGAGTACATGTTAGGTGTGAAATGAGAGGTACAGGCAACTCACGTATCAGTTTACAGATGAAGAAGAGCTCAGATGACTTTTGGATGTTTTGCATAAGTTTGGGAAGAACTTAGATCATTGAAGAATGAATAGACAGAGGGAAATGAAAGGGGAATTCAAAAGGGGGTGAACAGCGTGAGAAAAAAAAAACAGGGAGACAAAAAAGTCAAGTTTTTTTCAAATTTAGTCTTTCAGGGAGTGGGGATTGTAGGGATTGCAGCAAAAAGGCAGTGGGATGGATACAAAGCCCTAGATTTGTGTAAGGCTATCTACAGAAAATTCTCAGCAATCTTAAAAATGTGGAAAGAAAACATTCCATCCCCATATAGGTTTGCTTCTTTCTTTTTGCAACACAACCAGCTCAAACTTTGGAGCATGTAAGAGCCAGAAAGTTCTCTACTGCATTTTGAAATGCCAGTACCCTTTCCATATTTTTTTTTTTTTATAACTTTAAATACAACCAGAGGAAAGTATCATTCTCTCAGACCTTGTTAACAGGCCACTTTAGAAGCCTTCTAGACATACGCAGTTTTTCGGGAGCTTCAGTGATGCCGAGCCTGTGAATTATTCAAGGCTCTTCCTTTCTCCCAGCGCTGTGCTTCTGAATGCCAGGAGCAGTGTCACTCATGTGCTATACTTGTTTTCACCCTCCCAAGACAGAAGGTGCAGTCTTAAAGAACAATTAAGTAGTTACATATATAAATTAACTTAGTCATTCCTCCAGGAAAATCAGAAACTGAAGGCTGACTTCTGACTTACCAAACAATGTTTTGAAGGCTCTAAAAGTCTCTGAGGGAGAAGAATAGGAACAGAAACCGTAGCGTTATTCACACTTTTCCTCTGTTCAGGTTTTATGTAACAACTAGAAGCATCCATAAAATTGTAGATGGATTTATGCAAGGTATACTTTCAGTGAATATAATGAAAAATTGTATTTTGAGCTATTTGGGAGATCAAAAAACTTCAACTATTTTTGGTAATCAAAAGACATGTTTATTCTAAATTGCAAGAATTATACCTGGGTAGGGGAGAATTTACTGAGCAGATAGTGGATGAGCTGGTCTTTATACAAATTAACAATAAACAATGAGAATACTATTAATAACACGATCACTTACTATGTACTAGGACTGCATATATTTTCTCACTTAAAGTTCACAATACCTACTCTTTGAATTAAGGATTATTATAAGGAAACTGAGGCTTAAAGAGGATTAACTGATTTGCCCAAGGACACCAGCACTAATCAGTGGTAGAGGCAGAATCTAAACCTAAAGTGGCTTATTCCAGACCAAGCACCCTTCCCCACGAAACCCCACTGCTTTCGTGCCTGCTAATAATTCTAAATGAGTGGAGAAATTCCTGATTCCTTTACTTTGTTTTTCTTGTCATTTCGTTTTCTGCATTCTCTTATCAAGTGATATGAACGTCCTGCTTGAGATAAGTTAATAGAGCTAGGAATTGACACCATAAAAGCTCATGGAAGCAACTCCCAGAGCTAATGCAGAGTTCTTTCTAGAGGAGTCAGATGGATAGCTCCTTCCTCAGGACCTGCCCAGCACACGAGAGGGCACCCTCTTGAAGTCTCCATCTGGTATAGACTGTGATCTTTGAGGTATCAGTAAGAAGCTTCTGAAGCTGCACCAGAGCTGCATCTCACTTGAAAAACGATCACAGATTTCTCCCTTCAGTTTCAAGCCTAATAATGCACGGCCCTTAGCAGACTTGGAAACTCACTAACTACTTAAGAGAGCAGCATTAGTCCTGAACAAACTATTTTCTCTTTCCCCTCCCTTCCTCAGATTCAATTATTTAAAAAAAAAAAAAAAGACAAAAGACAAAAAAAAAAAAAAAAAGACTCGGTGTTGTTCCATACTTTTGATGCAGGATCTTCAGATACAATATTGTAATCAGAACTAAAAATGTGACAATAGTGAAAAAATTTAAAGGGACTAGTAAGAGTACTTTTAGTTTTTTAAACAGTATTAGTAGAATTCATATTCAAATATAAAATTAAACAGAGAAAAAATGGAAGGGCGGGAAAAGGTTGTTGGTTCTTTCAACAAGTTAAAATTTATTGAGCACCTCCTGGATGCCTGCTGTTATAATTTGTATCATAGAAGATAAGAAAGCAGTTTCTTTCAGTAGATCGTTTGACTACAGACTTAAACAATTGAAGTCTCATACATAAAATTATATTTATCAGGGGGAATAGTCACATATTTTCCAACTCCGTCATACTGGCAATTTGGAAATTGCACAGAGTTTAACATCAGAATAAGTCAACCAGCATAAGGAGCATATTGTCATTTCTATTATTTCCTCATAAACTTTTAGTTTCCCTCCTTCAGTGAGTGAATACCTCCTTTAGCTTCTCTCCTTCAGGCTGACTACATTTAAAGTAATGACTCACCTTTCCCTAGGTTATGCACTAGTGTTTAAAACTCTATAAAGAATTTAGATTCATGGGCACTTTGTTAAATTAGAACATGATTTCTGTTCCCTCACCTCTGTGGCTTGAGTCTTTGTATGATTGCCTTTACTACCTCAGTGTAATGAATCTTTCCATCTTGTTACATAGATTTATTATACAGTCAAGAATCTTGACATTCTGATGACTCTTTTTTTCTCTTCTTTCTCAAAGTTCTCCCTTGGGCCTTAATAAAACTGTAATTAAAGCAGTTGTGTTTAATAAATATTCCTTTAAGGCAAAAACATTATCATTTTCAGTTGAGTAACACATTGTCCAGAAAGACACCCTAAATAGCAGTAAATGTTTAAAAATGGCATTTATAAATATGTCTGAGTGATGGCAAATTCAGTCCCAAGGCTGATCAAATACTATGCAGATTTAATAGGCAATTATTTGCACTGTAATGACGCTATCTAATGGTTCCATCAAGAAACACAGTCCATACTTTCTGTCACTTATGTGAAATTGAACTAGGGGGATTTCTCTTCCATTCTCTCTCTGTCTCTCTGTCTTTCTCTCCCCCTCCCTCAATCTCTCCCTCCTCTTTTTTTTCTTTCTTTTCAAGTTCTCTATCTCCTCTTACTAAGCATATGCCTACGTGCAATTTACTTACTATCTCTAAGTCTTCAGACCAATTTTCCTCATCTATAAAATGGACACAGTAAGTATACTTAGTAGTATGTCAGAGGAAACATTCTCCTATCCTTATGTTATCGATTTTGCTAATACCTGTAACCCCAAGAGAAGGAAGTATTTCTCATTCCCACTTCTTCTCTAAAACCTTTTCCCTTACTCATCTGCATACAAAATGGAATAAATGACAATTGAACATGGGACAACCCTGATCTATACTGACACATTAGCCCTGAGTAGTCTCACAGCATCAAAAGACAAATAAAAAATGGAAGTGGGCCTGGGTTTACCTCTCTTCTGTTACTCCAATCACTATGGAAAGCTTTTATCTCACTGAGCCAGGTAGCAAACCAGGCCTTCTAAAGGTCTACCTGGAAGCCAACCTCCCTTTCTACCCTCCTTTCTTTCTCTCTGTAACAATTCATTCTTTAGGACATATTTTCATGAAGCCATGTGGCTACTTCATATGTCAAGGTCATTTCTGTGTGCTTGCTGAACAAATGTCTCAAGATCTGTCTTTGGGGAAAGAGAGAAGCATCTTTTCAATGAAATCATAGCCACAGGATTTAATCCAACTTCATAGGAAGCAGGACTAATGCTATACTTTGCTTTTATCTGGCACTATGCATCTATTTCTCAACTTGTTAAAGAACATAGAGGACTAAGGATTCCTAAATTTCCACCAACGAAGAGTATATAAAATGTACATATATAAGTTCAAAGTCAAGAACCTACTCCCTACAAAATTGGTGAGAGTAGGTGGGACATCGATCCTGGAACTATTGCAGCAGCAGAAGGCCAGAAATAGAAAGACTTGTTACTTAAATGGAGCTGCAAGCTGTGGTCTTGGCTACAGAAACAATGTGGGATCCTAGATCTTGGAACTTGGGATGGAAAGGAAGAGCATAATTTGCTATGAGATTGAGATGTTGGATGAGAGCCCTTTTTGAGGAGGGCTAACTCTGGGTTTGGGTCCTGAAGAGGCACTGATGTTTAAGAGAGGGATGATTTGACCTTTGCAGGAGCCATTTAAAGGATAGAAAAGGAGGTGGGTCATAAGTAAAATCATAAATTTGAAAAACAAAGAATTAATCATAATACTGTTCCAAATTGATTCTAATATAAAATCCCTCTTACTCCATTAAAATAATATAGAAAGTAGTTATTATGCAGCCTATAAAAAATATCCATTCATGTAGATCAGGTTATGATGCCACACACCTCAAGGGGCTAACCATGAGATGCAAATGGACAAATGTAGTCAGATGCAGGGAATCTAAGAAGGAGGGCAGGGTGAAGAGAAGTGGAGAACTATATGGGCATCACAGAGGGCAGCTGCTACTCAGCCACTGACAGAGGCCTCTTCAGGATGTGGTTTCTCAAGAAGAATCAGAAACCCAGGTTTGGAGAGCTTTTAAAGTATTGCATTAAACCATTTTTAGTATTAACAACTAAATCTAATAGTTTAAAAATTCTTATTAGTGGGAATATCAATGGCTTCAGAGTGGAGTACTAAGGCTATTATAGGAATGAAGAAACATTGTTTTTTAATTCATGGTTCACTAGTCAATTAGGATGGGATCATATACAATTTGGCTTTCTTTTCTCTTTCAGTTAGAATTTTAACTACATGACTTTGTCACCTCTTTCAAGAATGGATATACCATGTAATCAAGCAATTTGGTATATACTTTACACCTTATATTATGATCGGTTGTTAAAATATTAACTAAAAAGGGGGGTGGTAGGAATGGGAAAACAAGCAGAGTTAGCAGATTTGAAGATAAAAGAAAAAAAGAAAGGTAATGAGAAACTTAAAAAGCAGAGGAAACAAATGATGCTGAAAAGAAACATCCTGGAGGAGAGAAGCAAGTCACACAGTGAGAAAGCATACCGAGAGACATTAAAGAAAATTTGAATTAATAATAATTGAAACTTTTACTTTGCTATGTTTATTTGCTCTCTAGCTATTCCATATTATTAAAAAGATATTGAGTATCTTCATATGTCTAGTACTGTCAAACTGAAACAGATGCAGCAGTGAAGAAAACCAGGCCCATGGACTCACAGAGATTACATTCTAGAGGGGAGACAGGAGATGATCAGATCAAGAGATGAACATACAATATGTCAACTGGTAGTAGGTACTACAGAAGGAAAACACCACGGCAGGATAAGGAGAGCTCATAGTTAGGAGATTGCTTCTTTGGGTAGGTGGTCCAGGAAGATCTCTGATAAGTTAATATTTTAGTAGAAATCTTAAGAAAGTAAAGGAACTGTGCATGAAGTTAACATTATATACTTTAAACCACCTCCATGACTACAAGAATTGGCTCTACTTTGTTCACTACTGAGCCCTTATTGCTTATCATGCAACAATGCACTCAGAGGAATAACCAAACGAGCCTTGCATGGTAGGTAGTAGCCTCTAAATAGCCAGAGCAGGAGACATAACACATCACCCCAGATCCTTGCAGAGCTCAAGGCCATTGTATTAGTTTGCCATCACAGAATATCATGAGCTGGGTAGCTTAAACAAAGAAATGTCTTTTCACACAGTTCTAGAGGTTGGAAGTCCAAAATCAAGGTATTGTGAGGGCTAGCTTCTGGTGAAGACTCTCTTTCTGATGTATAAATGGAAGCCTTCTTACTGTATCTTCACATGGCCTTTCCTCTGTGTCCATTCAGAGAGGTCTCTGGTGTCTCTTCACTTCCTTATAAGGACACAAGTTCTATCAGATTAGGGTCCCATTTAACCTTAAATGAGGTTTTACCTCTCTGAATGCCCTATATCCAAATATAGTTCAATTGTGGTTTAGAGCTTCAATATATTGGTTTAGGGGAAATACCATTCAAGCCATAACTGCCATCATATCTCGGAAGATTTATTAGGGTTCTCTAATGATAAGACATACTGACAATGACTAATGTAGAAAAAGAAGAGTGTGTTGACAGGATATGAAGGACAAAGTTGACTTTGTTTGAGCCTGGTACCCGCTAACATTGGGTAGTGCATAGTCTGTATGATCAAAACCCGTGGCTTTATTTCATAACCTTGGAAAATTGAAAGGAATGTGAAGAACTAGACTTTGTAAGGCCAAAAATCAGAGAAGCTCTAGAGACCTTAAAAGCTGAAACTACTAGACTCTTCAGGATGTCATCTTCAGGGTGCTTGAACTCCAATCATTTTTACTCTTTGTAATCTTCCAATCATGATAAAAATTTTGAGAGAGAGATAGTTGATTGCTCTCAGGTCGTGCACATCTCTCTTTGTAAGAGGTCAAGAAACTTGGTAGATGGTGCTGAAAACTAAATAAAAGTGCTGTTATAAGAAACAGGATGAAGGGACTCTGAGCAGGCAAAGTTATAACAGCAAAAATTCTGGTAGAGAAGAAACAAGCTCTGGAGCCAGTGAATGGGGATTGGAATCCCAACTCTGCCATGTGTTCACTGGCTCTGTGACTTTGACCACATTACTTAATGGATTGCTCATCTGTAAATGAAAGAAAATTCCAGACTTATCTCCAAAAATGTTTATTTAATTCATTAACACACACACACACACACACACACACACACACACGTAGAGCAGTACCTGACACTGTAAGTACTCAAAAAACATTAGCTAATATTATTTTCTCTAGGACTGAAGGTCCTCATTCATGATCTAATGTATATTCTGTATTAGAAAATAATTTCCCCTGAGATCATTTTATTACATTGTTATTATTAAACATAAATTATTCAATTTTATCCAGATTTACTTGACTGAATTCCCCCTCCTCTTCCTCTCTCTCTCTCTCTCTCTCTCTCTCTCTCTCACACACACACACACACACACACACACACACACACAGAGACAAGTATGCACTAGTATTGAAGTAAGTCTCAAAAGTTTCTTCCTAAGTATGTTATTGGAAAATATGCTTATAAAATTGCCTTTGGTAAAATCATAGTTGTGAAGATCAAACTTGCTCAAGATCAAAGATCAAACCAAATGACAAATGTAGTGCTTAATAGGCTGGAAAGAGGCAGTTGCAGAGTGAAGGTGGGTGTTAAGAACTGTTACATAAAAATTGTTTTAATTCAACATCAGGCAAAGGGAATAAATACCAAGTTAATAAAATTTTTATATGGTACAAAATTGGGAGGCACTGCGAATATTGGAAAAGCCTAAGAACCAATAGCAATGTAGCCATAAAGGGGAAAATAAAGAAAATGAAATTCAACTAAAAAACAACAGAATACCATGATGAAATGAAATTAAATCGAGACAGTACACTCCTAAATTCGAACACTTACTATAGTGCACTTTGCAAAATTGTTTACATAATCATCTCCACTGCTCAGCCAAAGAACTGAGACATTAACTCATTTAATTAAAAAATTATTGAGTTTTGACTATGCACCAGATACAGTGTTACTCAGTGGGGTACACCAATGAACAAGTCTACGTCCTAGATAATGAGTGCACTGATTCAATCTCATCCATCTTTGTAGCCCCCAGCATCTAACATATAAGAATGAAAAATATAGAAAGAAGACAGCAGCCATTTTTCCAGTGATAGATGGCTAAATAAAAGAGGAATATTCATTGTCAAATGTACCTGAAAGGAACACTAGTATTAACACATATTGATTGAGAATAATATATACCAGACACTGCTGTCAGTGCTTGGTTCGCATTCACATTTAATCCTCAAACATTGAGGATTACCCCTGTTACATAGTCCAGGAAACTATAGGTAAGTAACTCTTCCAAGAACGCATAGTAGTAAGTGGTAATGCTGAGATTCAACCCAGATTTGTCTGATGTACTACTTTTAAATTATCATAGATAACTTTAGTTTTTAGGGTGCAAGACACATCTAAGAGGAGCTTTATTTAAATCTATAAATCTCATGCATTTTTACTGAGCATGCAGATGATTCTCATGTAGGCACAGTTGAAAAAAGTGTAAAACTATATTCAACAAGTCATCAGCATTAGTGATTATTTCATTGGTAATACTTCTTACTAAGATTTGAGTTCAATTATATTAAACATGATCACTGCTTTTTTTTTCCTGATCTAAACTCACCTTTGTGAATTTTTTCTATTCATTACCTCAGTTGATCCTTACAACAACTCTATAATGTAGGTGGTACATAAGGGAAAGGAAAACTCTTTGTTTTTAATCTTGTCCTTTTAAAAAAAATTGTAAACCAAGGTTTAAGAGTGTTGATTGGCTTGTGGACAGGCATATGAGGAATCAAATGAATGTTTTGCAATCACCATCCCTACCCAGCTTCCCTGATCCATTTTCCTAATCTTGTTTGCTCCAAAAATCCAGTCCTTCCAGAGAGATTTGTTCTACCTTCCTGTGACTTGCTCACATTTATTTGTAAAATGCAAAGAACTACTTCAAAGATGTTGTGAGACTTATCCTAATGTATATATAGAAGACCGTGGATGCTCAGTTCTGAGGTACTCCATAAATGCCGAAGAGAACAAACAAGAATAGACCTCAGGAAAATAGTCTGAAATCAATGAGCAGAATTGCTTTAGAAATCAATATCACCAAAGGAGACAAATGGCTGAAAACTGAGGACAAATTACAATTGCACACACAATGTAACACAATACCCAAACAGGTAAAGATTTTCAAGGCTGAGGATAAAGAGACATCTGATTCTAGGACGGGAAAGTAATAGCCTTGTTCTACAAAGCTCTGGGGAGACCATCTCTGATAACAGTGTCTAAGGTAATACAATCCCATCAAGAGTGTGATAGAAAGGCAACAGAAATGATTGGGGAGAGGAAACATTGATTTTCAAATTAGGTGTAAGGAGCTTAATGTGTGTAGACAGGTAATGTAATGACAAAGAGACCCATGATTCTGAACATAATACTACTTCTTCTCCAAAGAAAGATAGATGCTATTTAATGTAATATATGTGGGCTTACAAAAATAAACCAACTGACCACTAAAACTTAGTGCTACAAGAAACTAAGGAAGTTATCTCCATCCCTCTGAGAATGATATTCAAAATATTCAAAAAATGAAAGCATACCTTAATTTTTAAATAAGCACTAGTGGCACAGATTTCTGTTGATTCATTTACTCATTTAATGAATTTTTGTTGGATAATTGCTATGTGCTTTACATTGTATTAGGGGCTCAGGTAGAAAAATGAATAAGCCTTTACATTAAAGCAGGGGTGTCTAAACTTTTTTCAACATTTTTTACCAAGGGCCATATGCGGTAAAATACACAAACAGCCGGGCCACTCACTCAAGGTGAAGTACGTATTGCCTCACCTGGTTTATTTAAGTAAACTAAATATAATTTTGGAATTTGCTGCAGGCCAATTAAAAATGGATTGTGGGTCACAGTTGGCCCGCAGGCCATAGTTTGGACACCCCTGCATTAAAGGGTTCATTTTAAATTCAAATGCAATTGTAAAGAAGTACTTTATAAGAAGGTGACATGTATCTTAAAATGGACTTTTCTGTACTGTGATGAAAATAGGCACTTAGAGGCAGGGCATATTTTTAAATGAGGTGGAAAAAAAGAAATAATATTATAAAACAAATTTCATGTTTTCTCAGTTTGGAGGTATCTCAAAAATCTGAAAATGGAACTACCTTATGATCTAGCAATCCCACTCCTAGGTATCTATCCGGAGAAATCTAAAACTCCAATTCAAAAATCTTTATGCACTCCTATGTTTATTGCAGCACTATACACAATAGCCAAGACCTGGAAACAACCGAAATGCCCATCAGTAGATGACTGGATTAAGAAACTGTGGTACATTTATACAATGGAGTATTACGCAGCCATAAAGAAGAAAGAAATCTTACCATTTGCAACAACATGGATGGACCTAGAGAACATTATGTTAAGTGAAATAAGTCAGAAAGAGAAAGACAAATACCATATGATCTCACTTATATGCGGAATCTAAAGAAAAGAATAAGTGAATGAACTAATCAGAGACAGTTTCGGAAACATGGAGGAAAAACAGAGGGTTGCTAGAGGGGTGGAGGGGTGGGGATAAGGGGAAGGTGAGAGGTTTTGGGAACGTACAGAGGGATAGTGGATGGGGGGAGGGGGGTTCACACAGTGTGAGGGATATAAATGATAAACGTCTAAGTTTTGCTTTGTCTTGTGCACCTGAAACTAATTTAAAAAAAAAAAAAATTTAAAAAAAACAAAAAACAAACAAACAAAAAAAAACCTAATAAGTCATGGGGATATAATGTACAGCATGGGGAATATAGTCATAGTACTAGATAACACGGTACAGTGTCAGATGGTTGCTGGACTTAAGGTGATCACGTCTTTAGATATATGAGTGTTGAATAACTGTGGTGTACCCCTGAAAGTAATATTGTATGTTAGCTATATTTTAATAAAAATCTTTAAAAAAATAAAATAAATTGAAAAAAAAAATTTCATGTTTTCTTTCATTTGACTATATAACATAAAATCCCCATGTTATTATATTGGTTATTATATTATACTCTTCACAAACATTTTAATGGCTACATAATAGGTCATGAAGTGAAAGCACTTATATCCCACTGGAAGAGGGGATATAGAATAGATATAGTGCCAGACTGGCTGGTGATGATAAGACAGACCACTCTATGTGTGGGTGCCCTTAGAGTGTCAACTCCACCAGTAAGGAATGTCCCACTCTTCCAGTAGCTGAGAAGAAAACTGAACTCAGATTTGAATTTTGCTCACCAAATCCATGCTTTACCTTCCATTGGAAGACAATCAGGACATGCCTCTATCTCATGCATTAGGGGTACTGGATAACTTCTATAGCCAAGCTTTGGGGCAGTGGCTAATTTCTAGAAAAGCCAAAGCACGTGCTCACAGAAGTGTTGTGGGCATGGCAGGCGGGTGCCTATTCCTGGGGCCTCATCTTGAAGACCATCATTCTCTGTCCACGTTTTATTAGCACTGGTGTCATCATCCCATTTCCTTCAGCACCTGGAGCAGTAGTGTATTCACTGTCTATAAACCCTAGGGGTTGCCATGTCCTTTTCACATGAATCCTGAAAAGGACAGGGTAGTTAACAACTTAACACTACTAATAATAGCAAGTATCACTTTAATAGTATTAGTGACACATATGGCAGGACCTGTTCTATTTTGTACTGATTCATTTCATCCTCAGAATAACGTTAAGAAGGAGATATGATTATCCCCAATTTGATAGATGACCAAACAAGATTTAAGAGATTTACAATGAATTAAGGTTTCTTAGGTAACTTGCAGAAGATCGCTCAGCAGGGCTGTGAAGGAACCAGTATGGGAATCCAGGCAGTCCACCTACTTTACAACTATGTTTCCTGCACATCAGGACTATGACTATTTAATTAATCCAGTGAGTGACTACAGACCAGATCCCCACTAACAGAGTATATGTGCTATTGGAGACCAAAGCCCTCCTTTAGCACAAGTTCATTAAACCAACAACCCCATTTACTGGAGCCCTATGCTCTTACTAAGAAAGAAAATAAGAAATTCCAGCTCTGACAAGGCCACTGTGGCCTCAAAGTGAAAATAATGTCTGACCCTCATTTGTTCTAATTAATGCTCTGCCTATTGGATCAGCTAAGAGCCAGGTGTCCCAGGCACAGGAAGTGAACACATTACACAGTGAAAAAAATTGAGGAGAAGAAATGGGATGAATCTAGGGAAAGTCCCTGATGAGGACTCAAAAGAGGAGTCACAGAAACCAGAGGCAAATTCTGACAGTGGTCTGAGATAATAAAACAACAGCAAACCACGATTCAAAGTAGGAACCAAGTCAGACATGAATCAAAGTATAAAATTGTTAAGGATAAGAAGGAAAACATGGGGAAATGGTTGCAAAACCACTGGAGTTACGCCCTCATACCTCAAGAAGACACTTGTCAAAGCTTACGAACTCATTCTTGCTTCTCTTCATCAGCATAATGATAGTAAAGGATTCTTTTGTGTTGGTTCTCCCTCAGACATTACTCTGTGCAATAATGTATTAAATATTAACACCTATATGTATTCATTTTACCAACAATCCTATAAGGTAGGTATTAGTATTATTTACAATTTAAATGAGAAAACTCATGTCTGAAGAGATGAAATGCTGTTTCCAAGATCACTCAGTTAATATGTGACAGAGCCAGGATCCAAAGCTAGGTGGCTTTGTTCTCGAGTTATCATTAACTATCATATTGCATTGCCTCTCAATAGAGGGATTGACTATATCAATTGTGTTTACCTACGGTCATTTCATTGGTACATTTGGGTGCCTTGTAAATATAACAAGAAAATTGTTCATTTGGTTGTTACAGTGAAATTAATGTGGAACATTCTACCATCATTTACTAAAAACCACAGGTGTTGTTTTTGTTTGTTTGTTTTTAAAATTTTGAAAATTTACTTACTTTCGTGTTTAATAATATAAGACTTGGCTTTTTTAAAAGTCAGGTTTATTGAGGTATAAAAAAAAAAAGTGCAGCTTTTTACAGTGATCTTATGGGCTCTCTTTGCCTGAAATTCTAAATGCATGTACAATCCAGCCACTGCTCTGTATTAGAAAGATCTGAGGTTTACTTTCTAACATATTAAACAATACTACAAGGCATATGTGAACAGACCTAGTTATTTGAAAAAGGATCCCTCTTTGAGATCTTATCTAAGAGCATTACTACCATGAATCTATGCAAAGAAATGGAAGACTTATTCCTCGGTCCATTCAAGATCATTAGTAATCAACGCCACTGAATTTTCACCACTATTTACTGAAATGATGCAAATTCATTCCCTTTTTCATTACTTGCAGCTTCCCTGAGGAATCTAAATCTTTTCTCCACATCAGACTTTCATATACAATCCATCCACCTTAAACAAATGGCTGGTCTGCCCAATCCGCAAAGCATTTGAATGGTAACCAATGTTAATTCCATTGAAAGGGGACAGACCAGAAGAGTCACAAGATTAAGAGGATGAAGGAGGGATACTATCTGTTACAAGCCTATACTGTAAGCACATAGTCATGACCAAATTACCCCCGACATACTCTCAGGGTTTGCACAATCATCCTGAACCCCCTTCATTTGTTTTCAACATAGTCCTCTCTTAGAACCCAGTCCCCAGTATCACCTCACTTGCAGGGCTCTGAAAGAAAGGAATGTACACATCTTTACCAAAGGAAACAAGTGATTTCAAGTTACAGAAATTTTAAAGACATTTTAAATGTAAATATTTCTCAACACATATAGCAAAGCCTTGTCAAAATTCCCCCTCCCGCCAAAAAATCAGATAACATTGGCTTCAGAATATCATATTTCTTCATGCAAGTGACTCCTCAGCCCAGTAGCAGAAGATGATAACATTCTCATTAAAATTTCAACTGTGCAGAGATGTACTCTGCAAAAGAATCCTATGCCTTAGACTTTTTAAAGGGGCATGGCCCATACTATTTGGAATAAAGTTATCGAAATTGTGCAGCAATTCTTATTAGTGCAGCAATTCTTATTACTGTGGATCATCCACATCCATAGCAAAGCCCAGGATTTGTGTCATATGCAGAACATCCAGCAAATAATTTCCTGGGATATAGGAGAACTTGTAGCATTTAGCCACAGACATGAACGTATAAGATAAAACATGATTGCATTATGGTTTGTCAGTAAGTAGTAAAAATATTTTCCAAAATACCTTCTCATGGGGTTCCTTAACAACATGGTTGAGGTACCCTGAATACTTTAAAATTTAGCTATCAATATGTAGATATCTCTGAACATTATGTTCTGATGCTAAAGAATGTTTTCTTCATAGAGATTTTCCACTTACACTCACCAAGGGTTAACACAAATGATTCTTGAAGGAACTTGATCCTGTCACCAAGGAATTGGCTCCCAAGGTAAGAATGTGCTAACAGATTTCCCAGGGATACTTTCTCTAAGAATAAGGGTGCCCATAAGGGGTGCTAATATTATTCAGTTAATGTTACAGTGTACTTAAAAATAAAATTGTTACAAAAATAAAAAATAAAAAAAATTGTTTCCACTTTAAAAATATCAGGCATTAACACTGGTCAGAGCCAGTGGTGGGCTCATACTCAGCTGTGGAGGCCAGATGCAGGTTACTATGTAGTGGCAGGTGCCACTTATAGTCACACTCATACTGATGGGTGCCAGAGTAGGTAGCAAGAACTTGGACCATCTATGGGTTCACTGGCAGCCACAGAGGCCCTGGCTGTTGGCCTGCTCTCCTCTGACTGCATGCTTTCCCCTTAAATGTAAACACTTTAGTGGAGTCTGGCAAGAGTGTTGGGCTGGGGTGTAGAGGTGCACAGCTGGAGGGAATAGCTACAGATGTCCACCATTGCTGAACAGTGACAGAAGGCAGGACCTCATCCAGGTGCACAAGCAGCTGTGGGGAACTCTGGCTATCAGTGACTACCCCTTGGCTTCCCATTCCCCCTTGCAGTGAGTACATAAAGCACCAATGTCTTAATTACTGAAGAACAATGTTGTTTATAGCTCTATATAAAATGATGAGGAATCCATGGCTAATATGATATTAAAAAAAAAAAAAAAGTCCTCTAACCCAAAGGTAAGACTGGGCAGGCAGAAGAGCCTTTCTAAAGCTAATCTTGCTCCACAGGATTAGCCTATGCACAACTGCTCCTCCACTGTAGTCACAGTCGACCTCACAAACAATCAGCTCAAGGGTCAGTCCTACCCACTGACATGCAAGCAGCAAGCAAGGTTCAGTTAAAACAGGAGGGCACACACAACCCACAGAAGGGATACAACTGGAGCATCCAGCTCAGGTGACCAGGGAGACTGCATCACTGGGCACCACAGAACACCCACTGCATAAGGCCACTCTACTAAGACCGGCAGACTTAACATCCCTACCTAATACATAGAAACAAACACAGGGAGGCAGCCAAAATGGGGAGACAAAGAAACACGCCCCAAATGAAAGAACGGAACAAAACTCCACAAAAAGAACTAAGAAATGGAGACAAGTAATCTACCAGAAGCAGAGTTCAAAACACTAGTTATAAGAAAGCTCAATGAATTTAGGAGAAGATTAGATGAACTTAGTGAGAACTTTAACAAAGAGATAGTAAATCTAAAAACGGAGATAGAAAACATAAACAAGAGTCAGAAATGAAGAATACAATAACTGAAATAAAGAATACATTACAGGGAAGCAATAGTAGACTAGATGAAGCAGAGTATCAAATCAGGGATTTAGAGGATAAGGTAGAAAAAAATCAGTTAGTTACCTACAAGGGAGCTCGTACATAAGTCTCTCAGCTTATTGCTCAACAGAAACTTTGTAGTCCAGAAAGGGTTGGCACAAAATATTCTAATTGATGAAAAATAAGGACCTACAATCAATATGACTCTACACAGAAAGGTATCATTTAGAATCAAAGGATAGAGAAAGATCTTCCCAGATAAGAAAAAGCTAAAGGACTTAATCAATGCCAAACCAGCATTACTAGAAATGTTACAGGGACTTCTTTAAGAAGAAGATAAAAGATCAGAAATATGAACAATAAAATGGTAATAACTACATACCTATCAACAATTACTTTAAATGTAAATGGATTAAATGCTATAACCAAAAGATAGGGTGGCTGAATGGATAAGAAAACAAGAACCTTACATATGCTACCTACAAGAGATTCACTTCAGATCAAAAGACACACACAGACTGAAAGTAAAGGGATGGAAAAAGATATTTCATAAAAATGGAAACAAACAAACAAACAAAAAGCTGTGGCAGCAATAATATGCCAGAAAAAATAGACTTTCAAACAACAACTATAACAAAAGACAAAGAGGGACCCAGTAATCCCACTTCTGGGCATTTTTCTGAAGAAATTCAAAACCCTACTTCAAAGGGATATGTGGATTCATATGTTCAGTGAATCATTATTTACAACAGCCAGGATATAGAAGCAACCTGGGTGTCTATCATGGTTGAATGGATAAAGAAGTGGTGGTACCCATATACAATGGAATATTACTCAGCTATAAAAAAGAGTGAAATCTTCCCATCTGCAACGATATGGATGGACCTAGTGGGTATTATACTGCGTGGAGTAGGTCAGACAGAGAGACAAATGCCATACGATTTCACTTATATGTGAAATCTAAAGAACAAAACAAACAAACAAAACAGAAACAGATTCATAGATATAGAGAATGTTTTGAATGCTCACCAGCTGGGAGAGGTTTTGGGGAGTGGGTGAAAAACAGAAAGAGATTAAGAAGTGCAAATTTGTAGCTACAAGCCATCATGAGGATATAAAGTATAGCATAAAGAACGTAGTTAATAATATTGTCATAAATATATATTGTGTCAGATTTATTGGGGTAATCACTTCATAAGTTATACAAATGTCTAATCACTGTGTTGTACACCTGAAACTAATATAATATTGTATGTATACAGTAATTGAAAACTAAAATGAATATTTAAAAATCCTCTAGGGCTACACATTTTTAATATATACTAGGATTTTCATTGTATATTAATGCTTTCTGACTTCTCTTGAGACCTCAAAATGTCTCTGTTGACTTTTTATTTTATTCTCATTGATTATTTAATAAAATTTTCACAACTTTTTTTTCAAAATGTACCTCTCTTTTTAAAAAGATTTTTATTAAAATATATTTAGCATACAATATTATATTAGTGTCAGATGTACATCAGAGTTATTCAACAGAACTCTCTCTTTGAACTCTGAGTCACTCCCTCAGCCACTTCTCTGAGAAAAAAGATCAAATTCCCTTCTCATCACCAAAGTTAAAATGTATATATGTGACCTAAGAATCACCCTCTCTCACTTCCTTTGAGATACTTAAGATGAGCAAAATCAAATCCCTGATAAAATTTATTTGCCCATGTTTCTCCCTAATTGTTTATCATCCCAATAAATTGTATAATTATCCAACCAACTGCTGAAGCCTGAAACCTGGGAATAATGCCCCTAGGTCTCTTGAAATCCAACATCTAATATCATTTCTTGCTGATTTTATCTCAAAAATATATCTCTAGTTCATCCACATCTCTTCATATCCATAAATTGACTCCATACAAGCTAACATCTCCTATTTATTGAAGCAAAAGCTTCCCAACCAACTGTTTTCCTGCGTTCATTCTTGTTTTAGCCAATCCATATTCACTCGACAACAGAAATGTGTTTTTCTTATTGTAAATCTCCTATGTAACATATATATATATATATATGCTTTCTTTTATCCTTTAGAATAAAATCCCAATCCTTTATCATGGTTTGAGTCCCACATGATTTTTCCAGTCTACTTCTCTACACTTGGGTCCTCCCACTCTCCCCCTCATTCACTAATCTCTAACCTCATTGACCTTCCTTTGGTTCCTCAAGCATACTAAAGAGTTTTCTTCTTACAGCTTTGGGTGTTTCCTCGCCCTGAAACATTCTTATCCTTCGTTCTCAATCATTCATTTCTTATAACATCCTATTTGAAATTATCCCATTTAATTTTTTGTCAATTATTGGTGTATGTTTTCTCCATTAGACTTTTATTCTATTATAGCAGGAGCCATATTGGACTAATTCATATACATTACCATCAACCAAATGTGTAACGACTGTCAAGAAGAGGGACTAAATTAAAGCATATACTGCCTAATACTCCCAACCAAATTCATTTGATCATAATAGGATAATACACAAATTTTTAAATTTTACAATAAAAATTTACTCAATATTTTTCACATAAAATGCTGCTTTTAAAAAAACCCTCTATGAACCTTGTGATATGACAGTTTGTTTGTTATTTATTTTATTTGTTTGTTTGTTTTGAGGGGGGAAAAGCATAGATCTTCAGCAAGAAGAAAAAAAATCTTCCAAGTCCTATGCCACTGATATTGAAGCAAATGTTTCTATGAGAAAATGCTACAAAAAATGCAGCTGTCACCATTGTCTGATCCAAAAATCAATATCTGGAATAACTGATGAATTTCTTTAAAGAGTAAAATTTTGTGTCATTCTTACAATTCAGCAAAATATCAGTTTAGCTGGAATAGGGCACAATCATTATGTTCACTTCTTTTTTGCTTGTTTTGATACAGAGATTTTATGTAAGTGAATATAATGAAAAAATCATTTCAAAAACACTTGAAACATACATAACAAAGGTGCCCTAAAGTGTTTCTCTCAGTTTTTAGGAATTCATCATGTTAATTTGCAACAAAACATTGACTTCTGGATTGATGGTAAAAAAGCAATAGCAAGAACTATTGCTCCAGGAAAAACAAAAAAGGAAGATTTATTGTGTTAAATTTGTCATTGCATGTAGCCCAGGAAAGCACAACTTATAAAGAAGATGCCAAGATCTTTCAAAACAGTATTGGTAAATGCCATGTGTTGAACAATTTTATTAGAGAATAGTCTTAAATTGCAGATATTTCAGAGTTATTTTCATTAAAAAAATAAAAAAACAACTTTTTTTGAAACAATTGAAAATAAAAAGATAAAATAATTGAAAATTAAAGAAAATTTAATTTTAAGAATAGAAGAGAGAACTCTATACATTTTAATTACTAATTTTTAATATTTTGCTACACTTTAACATTATTTCTATAAGTATATCCACATTTCTATAATATATATGTATATACATGTATGTATATATATATATATATATATATATATATATATACATACACACACACACGTATATATATATATATATATATATATATATATATATACATATATATGATTACTTTTTCTGGACTTTTAAGCATATTGCATAAAATATACCCCTTTATGATTAAAATTTCAGGATGTTTTCATACAAGAAGGAAGACTTTATGTGCCATGGAGTAAGATCACAAGAGCCTCTCTCTCCCAATGTTACAACTATAAATTATGAACACTCTGAAAAAGTAAACAAAAACTGGCAGATCAAAGAGGAGGTCAAGACTTGAGGAACAGTAAACACTAGTAGATTTCCTAAGGTTTTTTTTCTTTCCTTCGTTACAGCTTTGACTCAAGGAACATCCAGTAGCTAGAGCTATGGACCTGTGCAGTTGATGCAAGCAGCTAAAACTTTCAGGGAAAGCTCCTCTTTGCGTGTCCATAGTGTTGCCAGAGGCTCACAGGGATGTTCAAGAGAGGACGCAAGCTGGAGCAGCGGTGACTGGGTTCTTGTCTCAGCGCAAGAAAGAATTCTAGAGTGAGAACGATGCTAGAAAGCACAGGAAGTTTATTGAAATGAAAGTACACACTTGAGAGGACAGTGCGGGTGAACTCAGAGAACGAGTCTCTTAGAGGAAGTAAATATCAGGGGTTTTTATCTCTCCTGGGCTGGAATTGATGATGTTCCATTGAGGTTCATTCATCTCCTCTGCCTGGGAAGGATCCTCCGTTTCTCACTTTTTCTTCATTGTTTCATTCTTCCAGGGGCATGATGGGAGGCATAGTAACCAAAATGCAAATGACATTATAATGACATTAAAATTAGCTAAAGGTCAGCTCCTTGGTCATAGGGAATAGCCTTGCTGAATGAAACTGGGTCTTGTTTTTCTCCAGCTGCAGGTGCTGGATACAGTTACTTGTGTAACCAGTGAGGCACTTCACCTTTGCACCCTGGAGTGGGTTGTCAATTTTCTAGGCTATCTAGCCTGCCTCAGTAGGGCCAGAAAAAGAAAGCTCAGGATGAATTTTTTTTTCCCTTCCTTCCTTCTTTCCTTTTTTCTTTCTTTCTTTTCCTTTTTCTTTCTTTTTTTTTTTTTTTTTAAACCCTGTCTCAGTGTCAAGCCATTGCAGAGATGTACGACTGCGTATTAGAGGTGGAGTCATCATGGGTTTGTAATATCCCCAAGTCAAATAATTATCTCTAGGCAGATGAACCAGGAAAAGGGGTCACTGTTGTTCCAAAAGTATATGGAATGGAATTTCCAGTATATTTTCTCTCTTTTCTCTCACAGCTTTGCCCTGAGGATGACCCCCAGTTGGTCAAATATAACAGTTCGGGAAGTTAAAAGTCAGAAAATAAGTCTAACTTTCAGGACAGAGGAACTGGAAAAGAGTACGTTGGTAGTCAGAAATTATAGGTGAAGTCTTGGACGGCATAGAACTGGGGAGTGAATCCCATAATTTTGTGTATGATCCAACACAAGAACTAGAATCACTCCCATCTGGGCATGCATATAGGTCCACAAAAGTATAGGAAAGACTTTGAGAACAACTGCCAAGTCCCAGAAAACTACAAGTGGCTTAGATGGATCAGACCTAAGCACCATAGCAAGTATTTTGAAAACTTAGCAGGCAGAAAGAAAGTTAGAAGAAGGCAAGAAAGAACTTGCAGCTGAACCTCAACATGTCAATTGCCTTATAACACAACAACAGTATCACCAGTAGTAAATCTACATTCTCCAGAGGATTATACAGGATCCCGATTCTTAAAACAGAATAGTCTATGCATGTGTACAGGATGCAATCTAAAATTATTTGACATAAAAAGACTCAGGAGAATATGACCTATAAATATGACCAATTCTTGAGGGAAAAACAATCAACAGATTACAACCCTGAGATGACTCCAATGTAGAATTTATCACACAAAGACTTTAAAATACCCAGTTCCCCATGGAAGGGGCTTGGAAGTCACCACTCCGTCCTAACAATGAGCAATAGCTGAACAGACTGAAAAATCAACAACTCTTTTTGGATCCCTAAGGGAGAGAAGAACACAAGGCAAACCACTGTCTCCAAGATAGAAAAGTCAGACAGGTGAATACAGGGGATTGTGGTTTAAGGGGGCAGAGACTCATAAGGGGAAACCACTGCAGGCACTAATTCCGGGTTAGAAAACCTCAACTGTAATTGATGAATTGCTGGATGCTCAGTGTGGACAACTTAGAGAGTTAAAAACTCCAAGGGACTCAGTAATGGGGGGCTCCCAATATTGTGAGATTTACCTCTAGGATTTCAAACAGATTCACACAGTAAGCATTGGAGAAAAATCCCCTGGGCTTCCAGCATTGGGGGTGGGGGGGCGGGCAGTGTGTGTGTGTGTGTGGGTTAGGTATCATTGTGAAATACACAGAGCACTTTGTTTTTCTTAATGTCCCTCAGGGGACATTAGTTCACTAGCACCTAAACTTCTAGGGTATTACAGGAACCAAACTATCCTTGGGGTAAGAAAATAACCAACTCTAGCCCACTCTAGCCATCCTATCCCACCTATAGGAGAGGGGAGATGACCGAGAAATACTTGTGAAGTGCACAGTCCAGAGGCAGACTCACTAAAAGACTGAGACCTAATCATAGGACTATAGAACACTTTCCCTAACTCCCACCTCACCACCACATACTAAAAGCTTATTTATAACAGTTCCTCTTACCCAGTATATCATGTCTGATTATCAAGAAAAAATTACATGGCATACCAAAAGGCAAAAATAAATAAATAAATATAAAACAATTTTTTTTTGAAGAGGTAGAGGTAGCATCAGAACCAGATATGGCAGAGATGTTGGAATTATTCGACCATAATTTTAAATAACTATGGTTAATATCCCAAGAGATCTAATGGATAAAGTAGACAGCATGAAAAAACAGATGGGCAATGTAAACAGAGAGATAGAAATCCTAAGAAAAAAACAAAAGAAATGCTAGTGATAAAAAATGCTGTAACAAAAATGAAGACTGCCTTTATAGGCTTATTTGTAGACAGGACAAAATTGAGGAAAGAATCTGTCAGATAGAGAACACATCAATAGAATCCTCAAAAACAGAAAAAGAAAGAGAAAATAGACTGGAAAAAAAAAATCCCAGAATAGCCAACAAAGGACTGTGGAAAAACTACAAAAGGTGTAACTTATGCTTAATAAGAATATCACAAGAAGAAAGAGAAAGAAACAGAAAAAAAAAAATTGAAACAATATGACTGAGAATTTCCTAAGATTAATGTAAGACACTAAACCACAGATCCAGGAAGCTCAGAGGACACCATAAATGCAAAAAAAATCTTCATCTCTGTATGACATCTTCAAACTACAGAAAAATTTATATATATTTACATATATATCTGAAAGAAACCAGAGGAAGAAAGTGGTATCTACAGAGGGATAAAGATAGTAATTACATTTGTCTTCTTATCAGAAACCAAACAAGAAGAGTGTAGAGTAAAATATTAAATTAAGACTATTGAAAGACTATAAGCGGCTCTCATAACCAAGCTCCATGAGGCAAAGTATAAACACCATACATAATTAGAATGAATGAAGAGACAACAGGTTTCAGCAGACAAATAGAAACTTTTGAAAGAACTAATTGGAAACTTTATCATTGAAAATACATTAGCTGAAATAGAAAACTCATTAAACGGGCTCAATAGCAGAGCAGGGAATGACAGAGGAAAAAGTCACTGCTTTTGAAGATAGACCAATGGAAACGATCCAATTCAGGAAATAAAATACTACCAAAAAAAAAAATATATATATATATAAATAAATAAATGAAAAATCAAAGGCTTGGAACTTGTGGGATAGCTTCGATAACAAAAGGACTATCCTTTATATTATTGGAATCCCAGAAGGAGAGGAGGAAGAGATTGGAGCAGAAAAAAAAATTTAAGTAATATATGAAAACTTCCCAAATTTGATGAAAGCTATTAATTTAGAGATCTGAAAAGCTCAGTAAACCAAAATAGGATGAACTCAAAGAATACCATGCCCGGAATATCACAATTAAATCACTGAAAATCAGAGGTGATGATAAGAAATCTTAATCCATTACATGTAAAGGAAAATGTGATGTTACTGAGATAATTACACTTTTCTTACCACAAATTGTAGAAGCTAGAAGACTGTGGAACAACATCTTCAAAATGCTGAAAGAATAGAAACTGGCAACCGAGATTTCTTTATCCATCAAAATATTTTCTAGCAATAAAGGTGAAATGCAGATATTTTTAGACAAAGTAAAACTAAGAATTTGTTGTCAGCAGACATGCTCTAAAACAAATGTTAGTAGAAATTCTTCAACCTGAAGGGTAATTATGCCTGAGGTAAACTTTGAACTTCGAAAAAGAAGATAGGGCAAAAAATGTAGTAAATACAAAGGAAAATATAAAGGATATTTTATGTCATTTAAAATATGTATGATAGATGAAAGGAAAAAGTATACCATTTTTAATGTGGTTTTCTATGTGTTTGAATGAATACATATGAAAACGGTAATGTAAGGAGAGTAAAGGAACCCCAAAACAAGAGAATTCTTTTTGTAACCACAGTACTGTTACAGATTCAGAAAAAAAAAAATTAGTTTGATAAAATGTTTTTATCTAACTCACAATCCTTTTTCCTATTTCATAACAATATATTTTATAGCATTTTCCCTATAGTGTACAAGATCTTACTTAGGATTATATATTACATTTAGTCATGATTCTTTAATCTCCTATAATCTGGAAGAATTCCTTAGCTCTTCTTTGCATTTCATAACATTAATGGCTTGAAGAATACTGGCCAATTATTTTACAGAATGTTCTTCAATTTGGTTCTGTCTGATACCATTTCATTTTCATGATTCATGCATTCCCAGCTGCTGGAATACTATATGCACCTTCACAGGATATCCCATTCGGAGGCACACAGTGTCTGTCTGCACCTTATTGGTGATATTAATTTTGATCACCCAATCAGATTGTTTTCTAGTTTTGCCACTGAATAGTTATTTCTGATTTGAAGCTAATAACCAATGCATAGGCAGATCCTTTGAGATTATGCAGACAATCAGATCTTCATCAAACTTTGCCCCTTAGATTATTATTTTTTAAAATTCAGGTGAATTTATTGTAAAGAGGATTACCTTAGCACTCCATCATACTGGCTGGTCCCCTAGACTTAATACTCACTCATGATTCTTGAAATCTTTAGAATTATAATTGCTAAATAATCATTTTACAACTCTGCCACTTCCTGTATTTATCAATCAGCATTCTATTGTAAGAAGAGACTCACAGTTTTTATTGTGACTCACAGATTTTTATTTTACTTAAAAAAAAAAAAAAACTACATATTTTCTGGCATAACAAAAAATTCTAGGCTCAATCTATGACCTTCTCTGCTATAGGCCTGGAATTTGCCATTTCTCCAAGGATCTCTGGCTTTTTGTGATGAAAAATGGTACTTATGAAACAAGATTTAGGTGCTAGATATACTCATTACTATAAGAGCATCATTATTTCTAGGTCCTTTCAGTAAAGGGAGCTAAGATGTATTTACAGGTTTTTCTTTTTCTCTAACCTAAGCGTATTTAGTCAAAATGCTGTACTCCATATTTACTTGAATTAGTTCTCCCCTCTACCCAGTGTGGTTGTTACTCATTTACATTGTGGTTTGGTTTACTTGCTCCTGTTTACAATCTATTTTAGAACTCTTTCTATATTTGTTATTTTAATTTTAAAAGCTTGGGATATAAACCTGCTTAAATTAATCAAAAAGTATACTCAGAAAAGTGTTTCTCCCTCTCCTACCTATCTCATCCTTTTGGTCCTAACCTGATGCCGTAGGTAACTAGTTTCAATCTATGGCCTTTTTTTTTCTTTTCTTTTTTTTTTTTTTTTCCTAATTTTACTGGTATTATCTTTTGCAGAACAAAAGTTTTTATTTTTTTATTTTAATGAACTGCAACTTATCAACTATTACTTCAATAGTCAAGCAAAAATACTACATATGAAAACTCTTCAGTATAACAAAATTACATTTGGACATAATTTAAATAATACTAAAATGCATTTGATGAACAAAGTTTTCAATTCTAGAAACTAGACCTATAATAAGCAATAAATTTCCTTACACTCACAGTAAGAAAATAATTATGATTTACAATAGTGATTAAAATCTCTACTGGCTCTGCTGTTTTCTGCTGGAATAGCCAGTCTCTAGCGAGTTCCAAAAGCATTCCATTCCCTCCCTTGAAATAAGAGGATACTGGGGCATGTGTTAGTGCAGTACAACTCAATGTGTGGTCTGCATCTGGTATCCTCTAGGAAACTGTTGTTACCTGGTTATAACAAAAGAAGTACAGAAATGGAGAGAAGGCTTATAGACACTCGTACAGCAACATTTCAGAGAAATTTTAGGTTGTAGACTGTCATAATTTTTAAAATGGCCTTGTATTTTGCAGATCGTCTTTTTCCATTTCACTTATTCTATTTAATCATTTTTATTATATTTTACTAAAGTATTGGCTCACAATGGAATGCAAATAAAAACAAAACAAAACTGGGTGTTCACCACAGAACTTGGAAAGCACCACTTCAGTGCATTCAATGACTTTTCTAGCAATATTTCGACTTACTTTTAAGAATCCAGTGGGAACAGCTGCCTAGCAACTACTGAGCGAAACAGCAGTTCCAAATCCAAACACTGTGACATTGTTAAAGTTTGTTTGGGGCACCTGGAGCTTTCTTTTCCACTCTTAGTTAATACTTCTCAACCTTCATCCCCTCCACGTGCCTTCATCCAAACAACAAATAAGCAATTTTAGTCATGTGCTGGGCATGGAGAGCTCAGTGGGGAGAAGGGCCCAGAGGGCACTTGCCCTCACAGAGCCTTCCCTTTACCGGAGGTATTAGTTCCCTGCCACTACTGCTCTTAGGGTCTCATCCTTTACCTAGTTTCCAAAACCTGCTCCCAGAAAAGAAGCTGAGATTGATCTTAGCGTTAAAAATAAATAAAGCTAGTGTTACTCTAGTCATGGGTAGCTCATGTAAAATATTGTTTCTAACTATGGAACGAAAGGTTCAGGTGTTAGGTTAGTGAGGTTTAGGGTGAGGTGGAGAGCATGCCTTGCTTGAGGGAAATTAGGGCACACGTGCAACACTGATTTATTGGGACTCAACCCGGAGTCACTCCCTCCTCCCCTAAAATGTGTCTCCTGGCATTCATGTCAAACTCAAGGAACGCGGACTTAAGCCAGCATGGTCTATCTGCATCAGTTAACAGTTAACTTAGCATTTGGCCTTTGTGAGCTCTATTAGGCCATGCCCTTAAAACACTTAAACTCAGAACTTCAGCTACAGTGTCAAAAACGGCAATCACAGAATTTCTCATTTGCTCCTTTTAATTGCAGGAAAAGTCATGTTTGTTCCCAGTCACAGTCCGTTTCTTTCTCCTTAACTCCCTAGGAAGATCTTTTGCTAATAACATGCCAGGAAATACTCCTCCCAGGAGAGCTTTGTTCTTTTGTGGCTACTGAAGGACCTCTTAGCAAAGGAAATAAAGTGGATGACTAAGTGCAAAACATTCATTAAAGTGTTCTCCAAACATGTTTTATATATAAAAGAAATGATTTGGCTATGGAGAATGATTGGTACGTCAAGAATTTCATTTCAGGGAACAATTTTGTTATTAGAATAAGCCTCAGTTGTCTACACATTGGTTTTGTTCAGAAGATATAATGCAAGATAAATAAAAAAGAGAACTTTGAATGCTGTTATCTGCCATGCAGTACTTCTATTGTAAGTACAGATAATAACAGTTCCAATATTTTTTTCATTTCCTTGGGTACCAAATTTCCCTCACCGCACGTGGTGCCCTTTATACATTGCAGCTGGCTGCAGTAGCCACGGCTGCTCCAGCTGCTCAGGGGACCTGAGCAAATAATCAAGCAGTATGTCTCTTGGGAGGAGGAAAGATACTCTTATCTTTAAACTCAGTTTCTTGCATGTCTTACAAGGCACAAATGAAGTGCTCCTTACAGTCCAGGATACCTCAAAAAGGAAAGTCACTTAAAATAGACACCTCTTACACTATGACTAATTCATTGAATAGGTGATTACTTAAAAAAAAATAGTGTAGGGAGTACTATGAGAGTAATTAGGGTCATACATGTGCTCAGTGTACTGCAGTCCCTAGCTGGACAGCCCAGAGTTTGATTTCATGTTTTTTCAGCCCCACAAGATAAATGTCACTTTTGTATTCAGATTACTATCTAACAGGAAGTTAACAAGTGAAGGATTTCTTGCTCCCATTATATTATTGCCAAGCATCACTGTAAAATATGTCCCATGATTTGAAATATAGAATTTCCATGACAGAGGAGACTTACCATGTGGCCAAATGTTAGGGGAAAATGTATCCTAACTCAAAGGTGAGAAGACCAGAATGTTGGTTATAACTTTGCTTGGATCTCTCAGTTTCTCAACTATAGCAACTGAACCCCAGGGGTATTATAAAAATACAAGGAGTAGGTATAAGGAATGCTCTTTGAAAAACAGGAAGTGTTATGTGTCAGTGGTTCTCACATGTTAGGAGGCATCAAAACTTGTTAAAACACAGACTGCTGGGCTCTACTCCCTGGGTTTGGTAGAATAGGGCAGGAGAATTTGAATTTCTAAGTTCCCAGGTGGTGCTGATGACTGCAGGTCTGGGTAGCTCACTTTGAGAATAACTGATAGAAATTAATTGCTTTCAAACTACAGGGGCTTCACTCTCACCCTTCCCCCCGTCCCCATCTCTGCTTCAAACAGAGCAGCGAGTCATGTTTTATTTTTATATCTTTACCAATATTGGAGTTATGAGTAATATTTCATTTGAAAGAGATTTAAAATTGTCAGTTTAAAAAAGTGCTTATCAAAAGGGTAAAGCACTGAACTGTACATCTTCCATATCTTTGCAAAAATGAAATGGAATTTATAAATTATCTGAATACTTTGATCAGATGGAAAATCTAAACTAAATATAGTATGAGTTCAAAATCTGGAAATTTCAAGGGCCTCTTTTATTCATCTTTGTTGTCCTAGATACTTAGAAAATTTAAAATTGCCCTATATAGCACCGTTGAGGAATTCACAGATTTAACTCTGAATGAATCTATAAGAAGAACAAACTTTTCATTTGGTCTTATGATGAATATTGTAATGAAAATCTAGGTGTCAATTTTTTAATATATTTTATCCTTTCTGTTTTTGTTTTTTTTTTTGGGGGGGGAGATATTTAGAGAATAAAATGAGTTTGTGTTAGGCAACCGAAAAATTATATAAATCAAACTTATGATCAATTCTTAATTATTATAGTTCATGGAGGGAAAAAATGTACATTCAACAAATGTCTTCTTCCAAATCTCACCAGTGACCAATATATAGGAACAATATTTATTTAGGCTGAGAAATATATGGTGGGATTTTCTTAACCGATATTTAATTACTAACTTTAATTTGCATAGATCAATATGAGAAATTAAAAATAAAGTGAGATTGCAACCAAAATATAGTTTCTGATACTATTTCCTAGGCAAAGAAACCAGGTCTTTCAGAAGTGGCTATTTCCATATTTGGGGTCAGAAATGTACGAGATGAACCTCGGATATCTTATTGTACCAGGAAGACAGAACGTTGTCCATTGACTAGTGAAGTCATGACTCACAAGGCAGCTTGGAGGCAGCTTGAAGGGGCTCACATTAGGAAAGCTGAGAGCAATTTGATCACCTGCAAGAATATTCACTCCAAGTAATTAATGCACATTATATGTAAAATTTTTGTATTTATAATGACAAAAACATCATTGGCTGACAATACTGGCTATGAAAGCACCAACTCACTACTTTGAAATTCAAAGTAAAGGAAAATGACCAAGCATTTATCCTGCAATTCCTGAATGATGTGTATTTCAAAGTAACCAATAGTAAACGAGGAAAATGGTTTGTTCCTTATAGAAAATGTGCAGCTTTTAAAAATGCTGAAAGAATGAAAGAATTAGAAAATCTCCCAAAGTGAAATAGTAAATAAATCTAAGAAACAATTAGTAAGTGGCTTATAAAGCCATTAAGTGAAATGTTAATGAAGAACTTTACAGAGCAGAAATAAGGATGACCCCACCTGGACCCACTGATTCACACTAACATTCATTAAAAATGGAGTAAGACCATACTCGGTGCTTTAAGAGATACTTCAAAAGAAAGTTGAAAGCATCCATCTAGGAAGAATTCTTGCTAAATAATGTGTCAGAATCTTATTACACCTCCATATCTAACTATCAGCTTACAGGGAATAGAAGAAAAGTTAATAATATCAAATAGCAATCAGCCAAATGTAGAACTTGAAACATTCTATTGGCTACAGGAACCAGTTTCTCCAAGGTAGCAATAGCCTGAAATGGGTGGGGGTGAGGAGGTGGCACAGTTAAGAATTAAAAAGGAGACATAACCCACAACAATGAGAAGACCATCACTAGATTCTAATTTGACAAAACAACTATAAGCTATAATCGTATATTTCTGAAACAGTTGAGAATTTTTTAATATAGACTAGATGTTGATAATATTAAGAGAATATCATTACTTGTGTTAGGTGTGAGGCATAGTGATTATACA
Organism: Rhinolophus sinicus; assembly: GCF_036562045.2. Taxonomy (NCBI): domain Eukaryota; kingdom Metazoa; phylum Chordata; class Mammalia; order Chiroptera; family Rhinolophidae; genus Rhinolophus; species Rhinolophus sinicus. The sequence continues at coordinate 114,363,045 of NC_133755.1, forward strand.
GGGGTGTATATATATGATGTATGTATTAGTGTGTATATATACATTTTATCAGCTATATGTACCTACTACACTCTTTCCTGGTAATGCCATGACATCTGAGATTTGCTTATAAAACACTTGAGTGAAATAAAATATTAATGGGAAGAAGGAATAATTGAAACAAGATTGGCAATCTGTTCATAATTGTTGAAGCTGGGTATGGGTGTATAAAAATTTAATATAATATTATCTCTACCTATGTTTAGGTTTGAAATTTTCTCCCCCAGAATGTATAATATAATTACAGAGATGACTGCAGATTGATATAGAGAACCAGAGGAATCTAGCACAGTGGCACTCAAAAACTTTGGTCTTAAAAGCTCTCTTTACTCTTAAAAATTACTGAGGATTTTAAAGAGCTTTTGTTTATGTGGGTTATATCTATCAATATTTTCCATATTAGTAATTAAACAGAAAATTTTAAAATATTTTTTATAAATACTATTTAAAATAGCAATGATAGAGCCATTACATGTTAATAGAAATAACATAGTCTTGTTAAAAATGTTATTAAAAAATTAGAACTGTGATATTATTTTACATATTTTCAAGTTTCTTCAGTCTCTGGCTTACTAGAAGAAAAGTAGAGTCTCATATTAGCTTCTTCATTTAATCTATTGCAATATCTTATGTTGCATGAATTATATGAAGAAAATGCAGCCTGACACAAATATGTAGTTGGAAAAAGAAGGTATATTTAATAACCTTTTGAGATAACTTTGTATATTCTTCTGTAATGTTACACCAAAATTTGGTAAGTATTGTTCCTTAAATGTTAGTTGCAATATAGAATCTGAAACTAAATCAATAAATTTTTCATACTCTATTACATATTCTATTATAATAAAATCCATTGGTCCATCTTATACATTAAATGGAAATTTTATACCTGCATTATTTTGTAATGTCAGGCATTGGTCATTTGAGAAATATTGGTTCACTAAACAGATTATCCAAATGTTGACATATTTCATTACATAATTTCAAAAGCTTACATTTGTTAATACTACCACAGATATCAGAAAATTCTTTTAAGTATTGAAAAACTATCAAACTCATAATGGTGGATAGAAATTTTCCAAAATTCTATTTCTTGCTTGAAAGCACAAATTTTATCATTGGCGACAATTTTTTTTTCTTGAAATGATGGGCTTATTTGTTATTTTCAAGGAAACATTTGCCTAATACCCAAGTCTGTTTAAATATATTGTTTACCATCATTCCTTCCAGTAGAAGTGGTATTCCACTAAAAAACAAAACAAAACAAAAAAACACAGATGCCCTTTTTTTTGAGATAACTATCTTACCTTAGTAACTAAGAGTAACCAACGGGAGTGTTTTACTCAAATTTTCCATTTTGTCACACAGAATATTAAAGAGTGATGCACTCACAGATTTAATGAAATTAACAATTTTTTCTGCTCTATTAAGGACACTTTTAAATAAAACTATCCATTTTTTTTTTTTAATTTTTAAACTATGCTGCATAATAATAAAGTAGACAAGTACTGGTATATTTTCAGGCCACTGCTTGCTCTGGACCAAGACATCTGCTGTTTGTTCATCATTGCTTCTGTACCATCAGTGAAAATGTGAACACAGTGAAAAAAGCAAATAACATCTTACAGTTATTATGAAAGTAATTTTGACTTCATAGTCCTCATGAAAAATGTTAATCTTGTCAAATTTCTTTTGGTTATTTACAAAATGCATAAATAAAAGAAACATTAGTAGAAAATGCTAGCATAATCAAAAGTTTAATTTTCTAATCAATATTTCCCTCCTCTCAACAGTTAAAAATAAAAGTGTTTAGGCTTACATAGAAATTTTTAAACAGATCTTTGCTCTAGAATTTTTAAGCCTGAAAAGTACTACTTGGAAATTCATTTCTTGATCTATAAAACTAACCTGAAAATTTTCCTGTGGGGGGATCCTTTGACAAAAAGAATAAAATATGTCTTCATAGATATGAGTCGTATATTTCCCACACAGCACATCCTATACTGAGTAAAGCTCTTATATACTCACAACTTGTAGATCAATGGCCTGAGTTGGCCATTGGTATGGAAAGGAACCTACAGAACTAGACTAAAAAGTAAACTGGTTCCCAATGGCAATATGTGGAAAAAGTGAGGATTTTTAGATGTAGAAGTGTTTTCCTTCTTCCTTTGAGTTCCTTTTCTTTGTAGAGAACATCACTCAGCCTTCCTCAAACAGATTATTTTGAATTTTCTTCTCTTTATCAACTTTCTTACCAACTCTCCAGACCAAAATCTAAATACTAGTCTTGTAGTCTCATTTTCTCTGTTTTCCTAAATATGGATGTTCATTTACCTCCTCCTTCAAAAATTGACATGAAAGAAAACTTATTGAAGAAGCATGCTAATTGAAATTTAACATAGAAAAGTAGCAATGGCAAGAGTTCCTCTCTTTTTTAAAGAATTTCTAAGAGTGAGATAGGAGGTCTCTGATAATCCAAGTCTTTTTTTTCCCTCTAAAGGTGTCACAAAATGAACTGAGACAAAAGAATTGATAAACAGAGGACAGATGTGCAAGATATAATTTAAGTAATAGCAAGTCAAGTGTTTATAAGCATTCATATATTTTATGCTTCCCTAATTAAAAAAAGAAAAAAAAAAGGCAACTGTTTTTCAGAAGTACACTTACTGAACCAAACACTTCCAGTTGTAATCCAAATTCTCTTTTCTCTACTTTTGTTTCACTCACTGATTCTTATCGCATTGATTAGTGTCCCTTTTATTTTAAATGCTATAGGTAGGGTGAACTATTTCACAATCTTTTCAGGCTTTAAAATTCTCAATTTGGCCCTGACAGTCTAAAGAAATTAAGGCTCAGAGAGGTCAACTGACTTGTTTAAGGGCACACAGCAAATCTCATTGATTGATTTTGAATAGATTTTCTACACAAAGCTTTATGGTTTCCTTGGTAATACTATAATTAACCTAGTAAATATAATGCATTTGTATTACAGAGAGAAACATATTTTCCTGAGTACTAATTAAGGATTCATTTATTATTTCTAGTCCAAACAGAAAGAAGAAAGATTTGGGCTCTCAGAACTCACACCATCTGCAGTCCTAATGACAACAGAAATCAAATTGGCACATTCCCAGGGACAAATTCCTTTAGAAATGTGTTTTAGTTTAGCAAGCAGTAATGTTATTAAATATAATATTCAAAAGTATATGTGCTTTTGCAGACATATTTTATTCTAACATATTTGTAAAGGCATAAAAAAACTGTAGTTAATACAAGTGCATTATTTAACAATACATTTTGTTCATTCTTGTTAACTTAAAAGAATTAAGCAAAACCGTAAGAACAGTTTCAGTTGGATGGAATCATTTGATAAGAGCTTATTACTTTTGCTGGTTAGATGCTTAGCTACACCTACCTGGGTATAGTTTTTTTCCCTACCATTTTTTCAGGTGGTCACTGATATTTAGTGCACACTATATATTTTTTTTCCTTCCTTTTCTAGGATCTTCATAAACAAAATGAAACTATTCAAATACACCAATTAATATTACCTACCACTTTTCCCTTAACTTTATGAAAATCATTAGATGCCTAAGAAAATGCTTTAAATTCTATCGCAATCATTTCCCAAGGCCTACAAGATCACAGCGACTCCTACCTCTAGTACTAAAGACTCTCCTAAGCTTGCCTCACCTAGGTATTCACCTCCTTGCCAACCATCTCCTCAGCACACTGTTGGCACCATCAAAACTGAGCTGCTCACACATCCTGCAAAGTTCCCTTGGACATCTGAGCCTATGTCTGCGGCTCCTTCTGCAAACCTGTAACCTTGAGAGTTGTTCCTCCTACCCAACCCGGTCCTTCTGCCTCTTCACCTGGCCCCCTTCACTCACTCTGCATGCTTCCCTTAATCCTACCTATATTTTTACAACTCTAGTGCCTCATCATGGACATACCACACACCAGTACAAACAACACATAGTGATCAGTATAAGTCCACGGTGGGCTCTGGTGCCTAGTAAGCACTGTATAAAGTATAGTAAAGAATAACAATGACAATGATAATAACAAGCTCTTGGACAGCAGGGACTGTGTGTTTAAAATGCTTGTGTTCTGCAGCATCAGAGTAACACTTACTACCTAAAAGACATTGGATGGACACATAGCAAACTGTTACACAGACAAACGAGTGAGTGAATGAAAAGGTTGTCTTTGAAAATGCTGTGTAAACAACCACAGAAATAAACCAGGGACAGCTCTATAATGTGAGGAGCACCTTAAAGACAAACATCCCTACCATTGCTGTGTTTCCTAGAACATGAAAAACCACCGACAGCAGTTCTTTGATAGAGGTCTCCTAAGTGAGACCTCTGCGTCCTCATGCAGTTCAGATCGCACAGGGCAAAAGGTGCCACATCCGGCGAGCACAGCAGCATTTTTGTCATTGTGATTTTTTTGTGCCTTTAGTATAAACTGCTGATTCCCGAGTTAGCCTAGGGGGATATTCGTTATGATTATCTTTTGACTGATGGCAACAGAGCATCCTGTTCTAGAGAAATTACACTGTCATGACAATTACCCGACAAACAGGGAAATATCGTCTTCTAAAGAACTCAACATGTCTCATTCCGTTTTGACTTATGAACAACGAAGGTGATAATAGTGACTTTGTTGGTATATCTACATGGAAAAAACCTGTGCTTCTCAACAAGGCGTTAGTTTTCTAACTTGTATAGGACGAATAGATAGCTTTAAAAAAATGCTCCTGGGATGGCTGCACTCCAGCTAGTTTTGTAGTTCTTGTTTGCAATTGTTTATAGGACCGGGAAGATATTGTTGAGTTCCTAGTTTTCATTACATTTTTAGTGAGACCAAGCACTGAGTAATAACAAGTACTCATTTGCTAGATGTAATCCATTTGCAGTAAACGTTAAAGAAAAGATTCCATTTTTATAACAAGTCCAATTCATTACAAGGTAATTATAGAGGGAAATACAACATGCTAACTTAAAAAATCTACTTTCTTATTTACACAAAGATCATATGGGATTTTAGGGGTCATGATAAAATAAATGAATTTCTTTTCACACACACACACAAAAAAAAGAAAATGCTTTAACCATTTTCAAATTATCCAAATCCATGGAACAAATGGAAGTATCCTTCTGTCCATTCTACTAGTCTGCTTGTCACAGGCATCAACTACTTCTAACATTCTGCACTGAGAAGCATCATTAACTAGTCAAGAAGCTTTTACTTGGGCTATTGGATATTGTTTATCTTTTCTTATTAATTAATGTAGTTAATCACTACAAGTATATTTTTGTCTTATTTTCTTTCAAACTATTGCTACTGATGCCACATATGGGCTACATGTCTCTCCAATAAAGATTTTTAATATCACACAATTCTTAGCTAGGTGTAAGCATTAGGATCACTTGGGACATCAACTTAATTAAGAAATGTTTAGGGATTTCCAGTCGAGATGTCAAGGTAGGTAAACACTGTGCTCACCTCCTCTCAGGACCACATCAATTACAACTAAACCACAGGCTAACCATTATTGAGAATCACCTGAAGTCTACCTGAACCATAGCCCTACAAGTATGGACACATGGAAGAAGCACCTCGAGACTGGTAAGAGGGGCAGAGATGAGGAATGGGCTGGTCGCATACCCACGTGTGACCATTAAAAATCAAGAGGAATATCTTGGCTGTGTAGATATGCTCCCCCCACACCCGCTGGAGGATCCCAGGGTTTCAGTGCCAGGGTGAGAAGTCCCCAAAACTCTGGTTGTAAAAAACAGTGGAGACTGTGGCTGAGTGAGACAGAGAGCGGCTGCAGTACCAGGCTATCCTCTTAAAAGGCCCATGTACAGACTTACTGACCGAGGAACTGACTCACTCTGAGCTCCAGTGCTGGGGCAGCAGCCCCAAAAGCGACAGGGATATACAGGGAGGAAATGTGTTGTCTGGCTTCAGGACGAGGTCTGGATGGGAAGCTGTCTCCTGGACAGTGGAGCTGGCAGGAGTCATTGTTTCCTTGTTGAGACCTCCCCCTTCCCAACACGTAGATGCAGGTAGCTGCCATAACTGAGTCTTCATCAATCTAACTAATGCGATTTGTTTGTTCTGCCCTGGTGATTCTGAGAACCCTCTTTCCAACTTTCAGACACAACCAAGCTGCTTCCAGTCGCTTTTCTGGACAAAGACTTATCCTGGCTCATGCTGCAGACTGTCCTAAAATCTCTCAAAGGTTCACAAAATGCAAACAAGCAGCATCTGGCTTCAGAAGGCCCCTGACCTCTGGCTGAGCAACTAGTAACAGCTACTTTTTGTTCATGTCTTGGCCTCTAGAGGCATGTTCAAGCACAGTGTGGGCAGCGTCCATCTGCAGACTGCTTTGTGGCTCTTTGCAGGTGGCTCTCGACAGGGCACAAGTTGCAACTGAACTTGGCCTGCATGCATCCTCTCCCAGGAGGCCCGGGTGCTGGCACATCCAGTGGCCATCTTCAGACCAAGCCAGAGCATCATCTGTCCACCACCAAAAATGACAGACCTACAGGGCAGACTGGGCAGGCACCAAAGTCCTGCTGAAGTGAATTCTGTACAGTAGGGTAAGTTCCTGCACCCCAACTGGACTGTGGTCATCGCCAGTCCTCACAACCAATCTGCCTGAGGGTCAGTCCCTCCTATTGACGTGAAAACAGTAACCAAAGCTCAACTACAACAGGAAGTCACACACAACCTACACAATGAGCACACCTGGCAGACCATACTCTGGTGACCAAGGAGATTGCACTACTGGGCCCCACAGGACACTAACTATATAGGCCACTCTACTAAGACCGAGAGACATAGCAGCTCTACCTAATGAATAGAAACAAAAACAGGGAGACAGCCACAATGGGAAGACAACAAAATGTGCCCCAAATAAAAGAAGAGAACAAAGCTCCAGAAAAAGAACTAAACAAAATGTAGACAAGCAATCTAACAGATGCAGAGTTCCAAAGACTGGTTATAAGGATGCTCAATGATGTCAGGGAGAACTTCAACAAAGAGGTAGGAAACATAAAAATGGAGAGAGAAAACGTAAAAAGAACCCATCAGAGATAAAGACTACAACAACTGAAATGAAGAATACATTAGAGGCAATCAAGAGTAGATTAGATGAAGCAGATGATCGAATCAAGAATTTAGAAGATAATGTAGCAGAAAACACCATATCAGAACAGCAAAAAGAAAAAAGAAAACAAACAAACAACAACAAAAAAATGAGGACAGTTCAAGGGGCCTCTGGGACAATGTCAAACATACCAACATTCACATAATAGGATTACCAGAATGAGAAGAATGAGAACCAGAATTGAAAACCTATTTGAAAAAATAATGATGGAAAACTTCCTTAACCTGGAGAAAGAAAGAAACATTCAAGCCCAAGAAGTGCAGTAAACCCACAGTTTATGTAAATTATAGATAAGGCAAGGTTCAGTCACTCATTAAAACTTTCAGAAAATCATCCCCCCAAAACATTTGTGAAGTTTGATCTAACTTGTTTCTGCCACTGTGAATACTCTCATGCAGCATGAAATGAAAATTTTACAAATGACTTTAAGAATCACCAAGAGGTTGCTTTGGGATTTTCACCATCTATCATCGTTCCTGAGAGAATATTGAAATGGCAATATATTTTCTCATTTGTAGGGGTAGGTTTTTAAAAATATATTCTTCTGCATTCTGGAAATAAAACGAATGTTTGTCTTTATGATACCAATAATTGTAAAAGCAATAACTGACACTTGTTTTACAGGGAAATTGGCAAGAATATTTCCTTTACTTTTAAAGTACACATATAATATGAGTTTCAATCTTAAGAATCAGGATTTTCTTTGCATGCTGAAAAGTCATAGATTTTCTTTTTTAAAAAGATGTGATGAATTGCACAACTTCTTTAAGACCCTTTATATCTGTGCTATGTCAAAATAGTGAACAAACTCAGGAATATGTCTATGATGAGCATAAATATTACTCTTAAAATGTAGCACGATGAGGACTTCTAGTTTCCAGTTTTGCATGTCAGCTTGGAAGTTGTCACTGTCCTAACATGTGAAAAGCTGAACAGAATGAAAAATCAACGACTTTTCTTGAATCCACAAGAGAGGCAAAAATAGAGGAGGACAAACTGTTGGTCCCAAGACTGGAAAGCCAGACAGGTGAATACAGAAAGAGTAGAGGCTTACTAGTGCAGAGACTCAAAGTAGTTTCCGGGCAGCCGTATGGCTCAGTTGATTAGAGCACGAGTTCCTAACAACAAAGTCACTGGTTCAATTCCTGCAAGGGATGGTGGGCTGTGCCCCCTGCAACTAAAGATTGAAATCGGGGACTGGATAAGGAGCTGAGCTGCGCCCTCCACAACTAGATTGAAGGACAACCACTTGGAGCTGATAGGCCCTGGAGAAACACACTGTTCCCCAATATTCCCCAATAACAAAAACAAAACAAACAAAAAAAGCAGTTTCTATGCTTCTGCAGGTTAGAAACCCTCAACTGTAATTGACAAATTGATGGAGGCTCAGTGAGGATAACTCTGCAGGTTAAAAGCTCCAGGGGAACCCAGTCATGGGAAGGGCCAGTAATGGTGTGAGATTTACCACCAGGAGCTGGACCAGATTCCCACAGTTAAAAATCAGAGAAAAATCCCTTCAGGATATTGGCAAGGGGAGGGGAAATGCTCCATTTTGAAATAGGCCATAGCACCCTGTTCTTCTCAAGAAGGACTAAACTCAGGGGAAACTAGCTAACCAGAGCCTTACCTGTTGGTGTACTATCCGAGCCTAACTGACCTGGGGGAAGGAAAATGATCAACTTCAGCTAGTTCTAGCCTTCTACGTGGGAGAAGGGAAATCCCCAACTTTAGCCCATTCTGGCCATTCTGTCCCACCTAAGGAGGGAGGAAAAACTGAGAAGCAATTATGAAGTTCACACTCTAGAAGCACAGGCAAAGATTATAAGCTAAATAAAATTTCTACAAAAAGTCTTATTCTTATGTGACAAAACCTTAGTTAAGTATATCTGGATTTCAGTAACAATGCAAGGCTGACCAAGAATAACTGACAATACCATATTTGGGAAAGAATTTGCTCACAGAAAAAGTTTTGAAAGGCACTGCTAAATTTACAAGGTACATCTTGGTACAGAACATGGTCTTGGGACTCCTTGCTGGAAAATTCCTAGAATGTCCAGGGGAAAAATTTAAAAGATAATAAAATATCTAAAAACATGTCTGAAAAAGGAATGTGATTCAGAAAAAAAACAAACAACCTGAAAAAGAGATGGAAAGGGTAGTGGAGTCTGCCGTGGTGGATTTCTGTTGGCTAGGTTCTGTTGATTGACTTCAGATAAAATTTCTCAAATTATTAATTCACGTTGTTTAGGTATGTGCAGGTTGACTTTTAGCACTTCTTTGGATAAATGACAAAGGATGTTCTTTAGCCAGAAATCACTCATTAAAGTTGCATCCTCTCCAAACGATTTCCAAAATTTTCACAAAACTTCCTCCAAGTGTTCTTATTTTCTCTCACAGTGCTAGTTGCTGCCAGAACTTTGAAATTATGCTAATCTTGAAATAAAAAGAATGTATATTTTACTTCAACTAAAACATTTAAAACAAAATGAATACACTGCCTAAATTGACATATCTTTAAAAAGGGAGTCTATTTAAGTATCCTAGGCTGGTAGAAGAACGTGGGATCATTTCAGAGAATTAGATATTATTCCCAGATCAGCCATGGGTAACAATGTATGAGAATACATTATCACTTATCTTTGCTTCAATCCACAATAAAGTACAATATGCTTTATATGTTTCAATATAACTGAAGTCACTAATAAAAGATAAAAATTGTACCAATTTAGTAAGGCCCGTAATAATAGCTAATGAAAATCCAATGCTTACAATAAGCTAAGCACTGTGATAAAGAGTTTTGCATGTATTACTTCATAAACACATATATTAGAGAGGTACTTTTGGAATCTGGAAGATTCACAACTGAGGATACTAAGGTTTAAAGTATGTTATTCACTTGCCCAAGGTCATAGAGCTAGTAAATGGCTGAGCCCAAATTTCAGTCCAGTGTGTTTGATTAAAGACCATGCCTTGAACTGCTAAAGTAATGTGATTACACTAGATTTCCACTGGCTTTATATTCTTTTATCTAATCTCCCATGCAACACATTCATTGCACATATTTGCAGTAGAGTTTATATGATTTGAGAGTATAAGTAGTAGCCACAACAGAATGCTTCTCTGTGTGTAGCTAAGTGATCTCTTCAGAAATCAAGAATGTAGAACTCTCTAGTCACCTAAGCTTACTGGCCCTGACAACAGGAACAGATGGCATGCGTGGGAGCACACAATAGCATGCATATAAACTCTCTGGTAGGGGATACATGAGAACATATGAGTAAAAGTTACATCACCATCACTTGAAAACCAACTCTACTCTTATTCCCTCTCTTTTAGCAATTTGTTTGCTACATGAAAATATTATGCATGACATTTTCTGACAAACTTGGCATGTTTTGGCCATAATCACCTTCATAAAGGAATGTATGTTTGATCAACTTGATGAGAACATGTTGGATGAACCACGTGCTTCTTATGTGGCCTGGCTTATTTTATAGTAACAGTGTATGAAGTGTACAAAGCATTGCAGTAGATTAAGGAGAAAAAAATATAAATCCTTCTTCTCTGGAAATATTGAAATATATAATTCTTTGATAAGGATTAGATATACGAACACTTTACATCAATTCCCACTTGGATAAGATATATGCCAACATTAAAACACAAAAGCAAAAATCAAAAGGAACTCTTTAGGACTGCTTAGTTCAAAGTCTTGTTTCACCTTTTTTTTTTTTTTTTTTTTTCCATAAGAGCCCCGCAATCCCGGTACATTCAAAAGCAACCGATTAATGTAAAAGAAGAACCCATGTCTAACTGAGGGCATCATATTACATCAATTATTCTAGCTCCAGTTACTACTTCATTATCTTGAAGAAAACTAAATATGTGTAAAGTAAGTAACTTCTAGTTTGAAAGAATAAATGGTAGTACTTTAATTTTCATATTTTATCCACTTTTTCTTTCTGTTCAGAACAAATGGTATTATCCAGTTGATCGGAATCCATTTAATTGTACCTCATTGTTTTTTAACGGTCCCTCAGGCCTCCCACATCTCTATGAAAAGAGGATCGAAACAAAGAGTCAAATTTCAGTGAAGGTTCTAAAATCCTTTTCCAAAAAGACGTCAGAAATGAACAAGAAGAGGGCAATATCAAACTATACTGGGTAATTTGGCAGAACACCCACCCACCTCTGCAGTAATTAAGTGATATTATAGAATAATAGAGAGAATATGAATGAGACATATTCACTTCCTTTTCACTTGTCTAGCATAAAATTTTCTATTACATGCAAGCATATTTCAATTCATTGCTACATATTTAAGGTTTTCTTATTATTTCAATTAAGTTTCTGAAATGTGCGAGAATATGTGGGTATTAAGATAAATGTGTGTAGCTTTACGATATGCTTTCCTTTGAATATTACTGGTATACGAATGTGAAAAAATTGAAATTCAGACCCCCCAAACCAACGTTTTTGGACTGAAGAAATATGGGGATCAACAAAATGCAGAATTGTAATTATTTGGTTAACTGTTAATTTGTAAAAATCCAAAATATTACCTTTATTTCATTATGGTACAACTAAAATGAAATACACTTCTCTTTAATTTTATAAATTTCTAATCATCTCTTAATAAATTAACATAAATTGAATTTAAAGTAAAGCAGAGTAACCAAAAATAGGAAAACCCTTTCTAGAATTATGTAATTCCATTATATAATAATACATTTGAAAAATAATGAAGCTAGAAAACAGTACATGAGAAATGTTTTCAAGAAGACATAGAAAAAACAGTATTAATATAAACCTATCAAAGTATTACTAGTATTACTACTAAAAATAAGACTATCTTAATTTCATAAAGATGACACCTGTTTTTCAACAATATTACTGTGTTTAATTTTTTTTTAAAAAAAGACCTTGAAACATCCCTTATAATCATGACAGTTCAATTATTTGATAAATTTTGCCAATTCTAATAAAATTCCAAGGGCTTTTTGAAAATTTCACATATAATTTGATAAGTTCATCTGGAAGAATGAAGAGGGGATGTGCTCCACTTCATATGAAAACATACATTAAAACCATAGTAATAAAAAGTATGATGCCAGTGTGTGAATAGAGAGATTAGGAATAAAATGGAAAACCTAGAAATATATATATATGTATATATATATATACACACACATGTATATACATATATGTATATATATATATTTACATATATATATTTATATGTATATATATATATATTTTTAAATCACTCACAAAGGAAATTTCACTCTTTAGATAGATAGATATAGATATAGATAATAGATACAGATATAGAGTATGTATAAATATATGTAAATATTATCCCACTTTTAAAGCAATCATGGCATGTAGATTTTCATTTGGAAGGTTTGGTATTTCCATTGAAATAGATGCAGGGAAAACATCTTTGCTGAGAGATATATAAATAAGAAGAAAGGCAAGAACAAACAAGAATAACCCATTCCTGATTAAAGCCAAATGTGATAATAAAAGAAACAAAACAACAACAACAAAAAAACTATTTTAAGACAACAAAAGAATGTGAAAAATGGCTTCTATGATTTACCTGTCAAAGGTGAATGTTCACTTCCTGAAAGACAAGCCAGCCAATAGATTGTACACATACATTCTATTCCTGCAAGCATTAGAGCAGGGCAATCTAATGGCTGGCAAAAAAGGCCCTGTGGTATCCCACTTCCTTGTGTCCCCCTTACTTGTACCAATCTCTGCCACTGTACTTTTTTTTTTTTTTTATTGATAACAGAATGGCATCATTGTTGCATAAAATGTTTCTTCTCCTTTCCATGGAAATTTGTTATTCTACAATCACAATAAAATTACTTTATATTATAAAATGGTTTTATTGGTACCTATTTTTGAAAAGATTAAACAAATCTCATGTCATTAACGCTATTCTATTCTGTACCTTTACACTGAAATGTGTCTTCCTTCATATACAATATTCATATTTTCATACGTAGCTAAGGACTTGTTTCTCATTTGCTTTCAAATGAAATCTATGATAAGAAGTTAGTGTGCTTGCTTCTCAGATGTTTGAATAATACCACAATGCAAATAACAGACTATACCCAATCTGCATTACCTTTTTATTATTATTTTAGATTTTAGACTATAGTTGTGTAAATTATTTTAAGGTAGAGATGGAGACAGGTAAGAATAAATCAACAAATATTCCTATGCTATTTTAGAGAGCTTTTAATCAAACACAGAAATTTACTGAGATTCCATCTGCGTTTTCCAATATTTTGGGTGTCAAAATGTAATGAATCTGCAAAAGCTTTCCATTTGGTTGTCTTTTTGCATTTAACAAATGGAAGAACTTGGGAAAAAGATTAAAGAGAACCAGATATTCCATTTGTTCATCATCCAAATTAAATCAATGCCAAACTTCTGTTAGTTTAGGTATGGAGTAAGTAGCATACTAGTATCATTTATTATCAACCCAGGACACTTTTGGGAGAGAAAAGGAATTACTTTAGGAAAAAAACGACTATCCCAGGCAAACGAGGACATATAGTTACCCTCAAAATATCTTTTTCCTTTCAATACCTTAATTAGTTCCCTTTTATAAAATATTGACAAAATAATGGAAAAAGTTCATGGAAAAAAGTTACACAATCTTATTCTGTCTTCTCCTTACTTTCATTGTTTTTCATGAGTTTGCAACAAAAGGTTCTTAACAACATTTTGTTGTTGTTGATGAACCACTTCTTACAATGTTTTTAAATGCATAAAATACATGAATTATAAATGAAATTGGTTATTTTGAGATGCAGGCATTAAAATATTAGAAAATTAATTTGTGATGCAGTAATATATGTACTGCTTTATTAATGCATGATATTGCAAAATCTAGCAGTTGTCTAACTAGTATGACTCTTAAATAGTTATAAGTTTAACAGTATTTTGAGTTTTATGTTATAGAATAATGTTTATGATTTCAGTTGGTAACAAAATCATAGGTACTGTTAACAATTATTGAAATATGTTGCTTCAGTTATAAAGGATGTGACCTAAATTCAATTATAGATTAGTGAAAATAAAGATGCTTTTCTCCTCTTCCAAATTAAAGGAACTCCTAAATGATTGAACACAACTTAGGGACACTTAGCTTAGAATAACTGCAAGAAAGCCAATATAGTAAAATGAACTATTTTCCCAAACAGGTCATAGCAATTATAGTGGCTTTATAAATTAACCTTTTTATAACTTACACCTTTGCTTTTCAGAATAACAGAAAAATAAGCAAAAAATTATGCATACATGAATTTTCTAGAATACTTTACTAAGATACTGGACTTTACAGCAATGCTCAAGAACTACATGATTCTGGAAATGATCAGAGTTGCCCAAATAACTCAATCGTCACCTCTTCTTTGAGATAGTATCCCTCATTTACTATACTGAAATGAAGGGGATATTACTTTTCTTTATACTTCCTTTTCCACAATGAGCTACAGCTATTATACAATAAGTTAATAACAGAACTCAGATCCATGTCAATCAGCACTTTAAGTCTTTTAAAATGTGGCACATTTTTCTGAATTTAAATGACATTTTGTTAAACTTTGTGCTAATTAGTGAAACTGCATAATTTAAGTCAAATGGTGATGAACTACAATGCATGGACTTTAGAAAAGGTCATTATTCAAATAAAAGTACCCTGGCACTTCTAGCAGAATTTCTTTACAGTCAGAGCTGCTCTTACTTATTTTCAGGAGAGTTTTCAATACAGCTAGGAGATTGATATATTTTTTTCACTTAATTTGTTACTATATTTTTAAATCAATCCAAATTAATTTCTTCAACCCATCAGCTTTTTAAGAAGTAAATGATAAAAATTTATTTACATGATTCCTTATATAATGCAATGAATGAAGAAACAATTAAACTGTATACCCTTTGCTATAGAGGATGAGAGAAGGGGAATGTGGGCTAAAACAAATGAACATTCTTTTCTAGATGAAAAGAACGCATGTGATAGTATCTGGTTTATGATGTCCTCTCTCAAATTAGCTTTACCATTTGCTACATAAATAGAAAAGGTAAAAACCAAAAGAAAAATAACAATAATAACACTCTGACTAGTATAAATATTTCATAAGAACCTAGAAAAAATTTCCTTTATGAGGCCAACGAAACAGATTCAAAAGCCTACTTCTGGTCAAAATGCCCTATATTGTTAGAAAAAGAAAAGTGTGCCTGTCTGTTTAACAAAAAGTATACTATGTCTTTTTACTTTGCTTTTATTGGTAAGTTTAACCATAAGAGGTTTTAGCCAACAGGTTAGTCTTGAGTTAATGTTTTGTTTTGTTTTTAAGAATTTACAGGCTCTTCAACCTCTGCTGGCCCTGATCAGAAGCCCTCGTTTCCTTTTTGTCTAAGGAATTGACTTGATGACCTACACAACACAACCACAGGAAGGTCAGACAAACAGCTGCAAGTCAGGGAATTTAGGAAATTGGGATTCAAACACCAACAAGACCGCCTCTTTATCTCTGTCTCTTCCTCTCCTTACTTATCCTATTTCTTCCCTTAGAATGGCACCTTCTCAAGGTCTGGAGACATAGGCCTTTCCACTTCCCACAGTTCATGATTCATATTTTTGCCACCACAATATACTTTATATATTAAATGTAAGAGATAATTCAACATATCTTTTGACACAGTTCTGGTCCACAAATTTCTGACGAAGAACTCAGGTTAGCCTAGCCTTGGTCAGGGGCTAACTGCAATGCAAATCAACGATGGCTACTTAGGCAAAACTCCACAAAAGGCATCTTTCTTGGAAAGACATGGTTAGAGTAGAAAGAAGCAATTGCAAAAATAATAGGCTGCTCTTTAATAAGTGAGCGGTGCTTAAAAATAAATAAAAAATCATGGCCACTGTAAGATATACAAAATAAAAGTAATGATTTAATAGTGGTAAATTGAAATTTTAAAAAAAGAGACTATATTATATATTATCAAAAACTGAGAGAATGGAAGTAGGAACATACAAGTCCAATTCTTTGGTCTACAAAATGAAGTAAATAAAAAATAATCTAATTACCAAAGTAATGTAGACAAGACTTTTTTCAACATAGAAACTAGGGTGAGACTATCTCTCATTTTATAAATAGTATACGAATTCTAATCTTTCTTGCTTTTAAGAGATAAGACTACACTAAAATGACAAATAAATGTTAAAAATAAAATGATGGACAGACATTTATCAAACATGTATCATTGTAAAGAAACCAAAAGTAGGAAAACTACTTTGGACAAAGTAGAATTCAAGAGAAAATATGTTTAATAGTTTAATATATTTTAAGAATGATTGTATGCCATAATAAGGTAGAATTCATTATATAATATTTAAGGAATTTTGTATACCAAATAAAAATGCTTCAAATTTAATACAGTAAAAACTCTTAGAAAGCAAATAAGATATTAATAAAAATAGTTCTGTTAGAGATTTAACTATACCTCAAACAACATTTTTTTAGGTTATCATAGCATGCACCCTATAAATAAAGACACTAAGAATGTTTGTTTTTTGTATACTTGGTATTTGTTTATTTTTATTATTAGTTACAGGTGTAAAAAACAACATAATGGTTAGACATTTACATACCTCACAAAGAGATAAATAACCCTAACAAAGCTATTACCGATCTAATGCCACACATAGTAGTTAGTACAATACCATTGACTATATTCCCTATGCTGTACTTTACATACTGTGACTATATACTTTTTAAATTATAGTTGACATTCAATATTATTTTATATTAGTTTCAGATGTACAGCACAGTGGTTAGGTATTTATATAATTTATGAAGTAATCCTCCCAATAAGTTTAATACCCATCTGACACCATACATAGTTTTTATAACATTATTGACTATATTACCATACTGTATTTAATATCCCCATAACTATTTTGTGACTACGAATTTGTACTTCCTAATCCTTTCACTTTTCTCACCCATCCCCCCAATCTCTTCCCATCTAGCAAGCAGTGACAGGGTATCTCATTGTGGTTTTTATTGCATTTCTCTGATGATTAGTGACATTGAGAATCTTTTTATATGTCTATTGGCCATCTGTATGTCCTCTTTGGAAAAATTTCAATTCACATTCCCTACCTGTTTTTTTAAATTGGATTGTTTGTTTTTTTGGTGTTGAGTTGTAAATATATATATATATATATATATATATATATATATATATATATATATAATTTTTTTTCTGTCCATGGTCTTGGTATATGTTTCCATTTATTTGTGCGTTCTTTAATTTTGCTCTTCAATGTCTTATAATTGTCTCAGTACAGGTCTTTTCCTTCCTTGGTTAAATTTATTCCTAAGTGTTTTTGTTGTTGTCATTGTTTTTTTGGATGCAATTGTAAATGGGATTGATTTCAACTCAACAACTGAGAAAAATAAGACACATTTAAATAAAGAAAATAAAAGTCACAGGAAATCAGTAAATTATAAAATAGAAAAAGTGCAATTAAAAAAGGAACACAAGAGATTTTACTTATAAAACAACAACAAAACAAATGAATGAACAAAAATGAATACAAACTCATACAGGCAGACAATAGATAGGTTGTTATGACAGAGGAAGGGAGTTGTGGAGAGGCCAAAAACAGGTAAAGGCAGTCAATTGTATGATGACGGATAGAAACTAGACTTGGCGGTGAGCACTGTATAGTTTATACAGATGTCAAATTATAGTATTGCATGCCTGCAATTTGTATATTGTTATAAACCAATATTACTTTCCATAAAAGTTTTCAATAAAGTGATGCTTAATTTTTTTAAAAAAAATGGTGAGAGATGACCCCCACCCCCCACCCCACCCCAGCAACTCTGAACAGGAGAAAAGACAAACATAAGAAAAAATTAGGATTGAGACAAAGAATGCAATAAGCAATATAAGAGATAGGACTTATAAGAGAATATAATGCGCAATTTATGGCATTATTTCTCAAAGCATAGTTCCTAACTCTTTTATTTAAGACTTAAAACTGGAATATTAGTTAAAGATACAGATGTTTAGGTCTATCAGAGTCACTGGATCAGAATGGAGAAAGAGCCAGAAATCTGCATTTCTATCAAATGACTCTTATTCACAATTAAGGTTGAGAGTTACTACTCTCTACTGATAAATAATTAAATTTCTACTGTTTAATTGCTTAATAAAAGTTACACTACCCAAATTGACTCGATAATAATGGTTAAAAAATTGAAATATTCAAAAAAATTATCTTCACAAAGGATATCAGAAACAAATGCCCTTAGAATGTGACATAAAATGTTTAATAAATAAATAACTGTTCCAGGCTACTAAAAAGAAGGTGAAGTCACCTAAGTTACAGGGAAGCAGATCCCTGACATCAAAGCAGAGTAAAAACAGCATACCAAGCGACCCCAGAAACCAAATTCATCTTAGACTGTAACACAAGAATTCTAAATTAGAAGAAATAAAATTCAAAAGCACCTTAATGGAATTATTCATAACAGTAATTTGGGCCTAGAAAAATAAACTATTTGATAGAATAAAATATATTATTTAATTTTTTTACACGAAAATGTTGATTAAGAATATCCAGAAATTAATAACAATTAGTAACAATATATGTAAAAAAAAGGCAATAAAGAATTAGCATTGATTCTGCACTTTAAAAAGTATTTGGTAAAATTGTAACTATACTGTTGATTAAACTTGATAAGGATGATTGCTTTTAAAGCAACATTAACTAAATTTCAAGTAATATTATTATTCACATAAGAATCCTTTCATTATCAATATTTGACATCATTTTTTTTTAAAGATCCAGAAAAAAACAAAATAGAAACATGTAGTCACTGAAGGGAAGGCGATGAAATTACCCTAAAGTATAGGTATATCCGGAACACCGGGGGAATCTGATAAAGTCCTAGAATTAGTAAGTAAATTGAGCAAAGATCAAAAACTCCTGAATGTGTAATAAATATAGAAAAGCCAGTCACTTTCCTGTATACCAGCCATAATATTTTTTTATGGAATACAGAATCCATTACAGTAACAAAAAAACAAACTTTAAAAGATGCTAAAATAGATAGAATGGGTGACCACTTTGTAGGAATAAAAGCTGTATTAGTTACAACAAAACTTGATTTAAATAGGCATTTATTATTCCTGAATATTGAAAAGATGTCAATTCATATTAGTTTATAAAGTTATTTGTCAGATAATTAAACTTGTGGTGAGAGGAGATGTAGCAAATCAAGTCTATAGTATCCTAAGACAAACTAATAGACAAAATAGTGATGAAAGTTTTAAAAATTACTTGTTGATAGAGAATTGCTTTATAAAAATTTGCAATATAACTGTAATATATAAAATAGTGCAGTACTAGGGCAAAACTGAGCACTCAGAACAGCAGAGTAGAAGTGACAGACCCTAGTAATTATCACTTCATCTATACTTTTAAAAATTCCAGACCTACTATAAATATTTATCAAGTTACTAGAAAATTGCGATATTTGGGGGAAAGAATATAACTTCACTTGTACCATGTATTTTTTTTTAACAATACTAAATCCACATTGATTAAATAGTTAATTGGAACAAACTAAGACTATTAAAATAAAATATAAACATTTATTTAGTCTGGAATTAGGAAGGACTTGCTCAGAATAAAAACAATGGAAGATATCATAAAGGAAAAGAATATAGATTTAACTATATAAAATAAATTACATAACTATGAACATCTGGGAATATATTTATAGCAAATATGACAAAACTTGTTGATATTCCCAATAAATTTTAATTAAAAAAAAGAATTAAGGCAACACTATATTGAAAATTTAGTGGGTGTAAGAACATAAAAATCCACAGAGAAAAAAAACACAAGTGAGACATTGATGTATGAAAATGTCTTAATTTACATAGTAATCAAAGTATTGTATATTTTTTTAGAAAGATAATAAAGCTGTGAAAACATATACTAAACACCATCACTATTTAGCTGGCAGAGAATATGAAGATAATGAATGGGAGTCAAGGGCTTGTCATAACCACCCCAAACACAAGCTTGAAAGAAAGATACACTCACTCTGAAAAAGCATGTGGTCATAACGTAAAAAATATTTTAACAGCTACCTCCATGTGAGACCTCAGTTCAGAAGGAGTCAATTGCAAGTGGATGTCCAGTGGAATCTCTTTTCAGGAATGGTGATAATGGGCTTGATAATGTATCTGTGCTGAGCTGAGCTGCCTTCATGATGATTTCTTTGCTAAAGCAACCCCTGTGATAAAGTTTGGGAACTGTCCCTCTCTTCCTGTTCTCTTAGCCTGATTCTTAGTCATTACTTATTAGAAATGGTCTTGAGTGAATACTGTTTGTTGCAAGTAAAAACACTGATGGATTCAGAACTTGGTTCTAATTTTAGTTGCAGACAGTGGATACTTAAAGGAAAACAATCTGAAATTATTATTTTTTTATTTGGTTGGTTCTGAAATAGTAAGATTATAAATTATACTATAAATTGATAACATGGTCTGGCCCCCAACAGATAACTCATTAATTATCACTTGTGGTCACCTGGCATTAAGTGACCATTGATGGCAAGACTTTGAAGAATTTGACGTTCATTTTTATAAAACAATATGATGAGACTGAGGACTATGAGATGGACCAGTTGTTTCTAACTACACTGGAATGCTACGGAAATAAAATGACAAATTCAAAGTTATAAAATTTTTATTTAGGGAAGAGTTATAAAATCAAAGATTTCTGCGACTGTGCTAAACAAATTTCTTATACTTGCAAGCACAGGGCTGAAAGTGGAAAAGATAAGTTACTATATGAGGTTTAACAATCAGGTTCAAAAGCTCATCCTAGAAAAAGTGCTACATACCTCACTGCTGAATATCACCACTGTCACCTTTGAAGTACTCCCCTTGGGAAGCTATGCACTGACTGCACTGCCTAGTCTACCCTTCAAAGCAATTTCGGAACTCTTTCTGGAATGGCCATCAGAGCTATTATCGCATTGCCCTTGATGTCCTGAATGTCATCAAAATGTATTCCTTTCAATATTTCCTTTACCTTCGGGTAAGACATAAGTTATTGGGGGCCAGATCAGGTGAGTAGGGAGGGTGTTCCAATACAGTTATTTGTTTAGTGGCTAAAACCTCCCTCACAGACAGTGTTGTGTGAACTAATGCATTGTCGTGATGCAAGAGCTCCTTCGGGATCATTTTTGTACACGCCTTTCTCATGCCAAGATTTTCAGTTAAGATTTTCCTAACTGTTTCTCCATTGATGTTTACTTAGTCTGCTATGCTTCCCACAGTCAGCCAATGATTCTGATGCACAATTCGATGAATTTTTGCAATGTTTTCGCCAGTTCTGCTCATTAGTGACCACCCTGACATCTTTTCATCGGTGACGTGTTCTCTCCCCTCAGGAAAATGTTTAATCCATTTGTATGCTGCTGTTTTCTTCATTGCATTATCCCCACAAACTTGGACTAATATGTCCCTGATTTCACTTCCACTCTTGTCAAGTTTAACAAGAAATTTAATGTTTGTTTGTTGCTCTAATTCAAGCTCATTCTCGCGACAGCACACACAAAAACACACAACAATAATGAATGCCACTCAGCAAGACACAGCCACATCCAATGAACACAGCTGTGAGATACTGATACATCAAGGTTATGAAACCTCACTGAGCTGTTTATACAGTGCTGACAATGTAAGCACAAGGTGGCAAGTTCGTGAACTTAATTGTCAGACCTCATACAATTCTATGTTTGGACAATTTACAACATCAGTTGAATTGCAACTTTGCCAAATCTCTTACATAAATTGTAAAAATGAATAGGGCACTGAGAATTGAAATCAGAACTTATGGGAAAATATGCATGGTTTAAAGCAGTGGTTTTCAGGTGCACGTGCCAACAGCCTAGAGGCCTTCCATAGCATGTGAAGGTACTTTTACTTGGGGATGTTACTGGCATTTACTCATATCACTTGGATACTAGTGATTTTAAATGCCCTAAACAAGTGGAAAAACCCTGCACAAAGAAGAATTATCTCACCTCAAGCATCCTTAGCACTCCTATGAAAAGCACTGGCTTTGTGTAATAAGAACTCTCTAGTCTGACTGAGCCTCCTTTGCCAGCAGAACCAGCCCCTGGCTGCCTGGCAGATGTGGTTGTTCCAGTCCTGCTTGAAGTACCTTTAACAACCCTACCAAAACATTTACTTTGAAGAGGGAAACAGGATTAAGTTTCGCTGCATTATCAGGAAAAACACTTAATAGTGGTTTAAAACAAAATAGAATCATTTTCCCTCCCTTGAAGGCAGACCAAAATAGTTATTATGCCAAGTTGTGCCACTTAACCAGCAGAGAGAAGTGGGTATGCATACTGTAATACATGGCAGGGATACAGCGGTAATTAGAATGGTGCCATCTATAGAGATTATTGAAATCATTACTGAGCATCAAATATATAGGGTTAAATAGGTACAAAGCCAGTTAAGGTCTATGTGCTTTGCATAAGAAAATCCGTTCTAAGTCTGATGCCCGAAATGGAACATTAATAGCGTAACAGTGAAGTCACAGACCCTTGTCTAATCCCAGTTCTAAGTCAGTTCAAGACTGAGAGTCCTTCAACTATAGTAAGGGAGAGAAGAGTTACTATAATATCATAGTCTATATAGTACATTTTTTCCCACCTATTTTGTAAATGCAACTTCTGTTCTGGTACTGTGAAATGGGAAAAAGAAAATACCCATATTATTGTAAGGTTCTTGGACTCTATGGTTACTGTTCAGAGTAGGGACCAATATGAGTTATTTGTTCTATCTGTTCAGTTGTGTGAATCATGAGTATGAGAAAAATCTACCATGAAATGACATGTAAGATACTTTTCCTCATGTTTCTTTATGTAATTAAAAGTTTAGAAGGTAGCAGATTAGAACACTGTACTGGGCATTGCATCTATGTTTAGGCAAGAAGAAGGGAGAGTAAAAGAAAAGGTGAAATATTTTCTTCACAAGACTTTGCCAGGTTTATTCAGGAAATAAAGTCCTCGCCAGTTGGTTCTGATTCTCATTAGACAGAACTGTATCACATACATAGTTATAGCTGCAGAAAGGCTGGGAATCTGAGTATAATGTGTCCAACCTGTAGGAGAAAACAGCATGGCTGAAACAGGTTTCAATAGGTAGGTGTTCAGGAAGCAAACCTTCCAGTCCCAGGTGGAAAATGGAGGTTTGTCAAATTACATCTCATTCAAGGCCCATCTTGTGTTATAGCCTTAGTTTCTGAGAATGTAGTATAAATAGATAAAGTTAAGAACTAGCATTTACTAATGGAGTGAAGACTATTATGGTAGAACTGCTTAGAAAAAGCCTCTTAGGCTCCCGCTCCTTACCAAAATAATAAACCAAAAGCAGTATCTCTGGGGTTATCACCACCAAAGATTGAGAAAACCAGAGTGATGATTCCTAACATATCACCATTTAACTTGACTGACCCATGCAGACAAAAGACTCTTGGAAATGTTATTTGATCAGGATAAGCTTAACCAAGTGGTGAATCTAATTGCAGCTGTTATTCCACATGGGGATTTTTTTATGGAGCAAATCACCACAGCTCCAAATACCTGGTATGTATTTATTGATCTGGCTTTTATTATTTTTTATTTTTTCACTTCTACCCCAATTATCAGAAAACTCCAGAAGTTATTTGCTTTCATATGGACAGCTGCACACATCTAGCATTCTACAACAAGGCTCTGCCAGCTCATCATAACTGAGTCGCTATTTAGTTCATAGGAACCTTCATTATCTCACCATCTCCAAGGCGTCATCCTGAAAATCTCCTAAAGTGATTACATCATGCTCAGATAACATAGTGAAATGGAATTCTAGATGCCTTTGTAAGACACATGTCAGAAAGCAGGAGATAAATGGCACTTGCCACTTAAATGAAAGTAATGGTACAGAAACCCGAGACATGGTGGGAGATACCCTTTTTCTTAGCCTGTATTATTCTCCAAAAAGCAGAGTCTGATACAAGCAAGAAGTTTATGTGGAAAGTGATCCCAGGAAACAGAAGTGAGGAACTGGGGAGAATAAAACAGGAAAAGAGGGAGAGCAAATTTATCGAGTCTGTCAATCCCACTTGGACCTTCTGAGTATTTATAAAGAACTGTCCACCTAAGGGACGACAAGAGGATGATTACTCATCAGCACCATCTTCCATTGGTCCAACTAGTAATTCTAAATTGTGAATTCATGAATCCTGAATGGGTCCCATACCACATCATCAGAGTTGCCCCCGGACAGGAAGAAAAAATATATTGTGCAGTTGGACTTTGTGTGGAGCTGTAAAATACGCCTCAGAATTGTCTGTTTGAGCACAAAGGTAGCATCACCCAACCCTAGCCAGTTATAGACTGCCCATGGGGTATGAATTCTTCTGCACTTCCAGATTGCACAGGCATAAATGTCAAGTGATTTTCTGCAGGAGTCCCATGCCAACACATCAGAAAAGCCCAAAGTCAAGAAGTGAGGTCTGTGCAATGCAATTCAGGCCAGAGGGTGTTTGCTGCAACCAACTGTCAGGGCAGTGGCAGAAGCAGGAGGTGGGCTGAGAGAGTGTGAGGCAGTTTAATGAAAGTTTTAGATAATCCCTCCAGCGAGCATCTGCCTTGCACAATCTAATACAAAGTAGGAAACCTCATATTTGGTTAAACTCTTCAGATTTTAAACATAACAACAACAAACACTTTGAATGTGCTTTTGCAACCTTTGCGCTGAATGACCAGAAGGCTGCCGGTTTTGACTGAGTCGTGAATAAAAGAAGGCTCTCTGGTCTGACTGGTATAATTCGACCACAGATGCAACAATCTTGAAATATTTATGGCAGATTGCAGTGCTGAATAATGACTCTTACAAACCTCACTAAGAAATTTATAGCTGATGCCTCAAGTTTGAAAGTAGTTTTCTCTTGAGAGGCAGCTTTTGCCTTGCTTCTGAGCTCTAGTAAAAACTGAATGCCTAACTACGGGAGTAAAGGTAACCATGAGTCTGAACTGCCTTTTATGAACTGGGTATTATCTGATTAAACCACAAAATTTGGTGTCAACAGCAACACACCAAATGGATTTCATGTATATGAGACTGATGGGAGGTGAGTACGGGTGAGCTCCATAAACAAGGATTTCCTGGGGATACTGTGCCTACAAAGCCACTACACCCCCATATACCTACTATGATCTCAACCCCCAGCTCAGTCTCTTGGAGTTCCCTATGACCAGATGACTCAGAAGGAAACATCTGAGCCTGTTTTACAGATTGCTCATCAGCATACACTGACACTTGATGGGGTAGATTTTTGTGGAGTAGCGGGGCCACACGCATGGGACACTGACGGGCACTGGAGATAGGTAATGCTCACAGGAAACAGAAATCCAACCGTTCTTCTTGTAATTAATTGATTCCTGAGTAATGGCTACTAGTTTGGTGGATGATCAAGAACCTAGCATGAACCAGATTAGAGGATTACAGATAAGGATGTTTGAGGGCAGGTGAGGTAGACAGAATGGGTCTCAAATGTAATAATATTTTTCATCCAGTGTGAGTGTTTGCTAAAAATGTCTCCTCTGCAAACGAAGCTCTCAAAATCAAGTGGTTATGATGATCTGCCCTGTGAGTGTTAGTCTGCCTCATTGTGCAGCCAACTTAATGATTGCTCGTTAAGCTTATTAGCATGTTGGTAGGAACAGATGTTATGCATGGGCTCAATGACATGGATTTCCCTGTCCAAGACTCACCCAGCTACTAGTAGTGTTAAATATTCAATTTGCCAGTGCCTGAGTCTGACCCTGATCCTCTGATAAGTAACAAACCCTAGGGGGATCAGTCAGCCAGTTAGAGGAAGATTAATTATACTACACCCCCCACCCCCTTTTTTAATGAGGTAACTATTTGTCCTCACTGGACTAGATTCTTCACATGGATTTTTTTTTTTCTCAGCTTGCCAATCTTCTGACAGTAATACCATCTGTGGTTTTCATTCAATTCCATATCAAACATCATGATATTACACATAATATTTTTATAACCTAGGAACTTATTTTTCAGCAAAACAAGTGTAAACAACCTTATACCTTTAATATGTTTTTTTTTTCTTGTTTCACTGCTTTTAATGTTCAAATTTTATTTTCTTCCTGGGAAACATCTTTGCAATCTCTTTGAGAAACATTTTCTGGAATCCAATATGTTGTTTAACCAAATATACAGACATGATAAAGGCATAAAAATATATATTAAATTTCCTTGTCCTATTGAAAATTTATCTTTATAAAGGTAATAAAATATACAATGATAAGATTGTAGGGAGTCTCAGCAAAATCTTAGCTATCTTCAAGCACAGGGTATTGCAAATTCCCCGCTGGGATTCTGATACATAGGCATGAATCTCACAGAAGTCACAAGCATCTTTTGAATACCATGTCTTTAAGATGGTTACTATGGTAATATAATGGTTAGAGCCATAGAGTGATCCAGATGCTATTAAATATGTGATTTTTTTTTTTAGAGATGGCACATCACAGGCTATTAATATCAATACATAGTTTAAATGCCATCTCTTAAAGAGGCACAAAACTTAGCATAACACCATTGGTTTAGAATTCCTGCAAAAGTACATGTGGCTGAATTATAAGTTACGGGACACCTATGTTAACAGAAAACTATTATTTTATTTTTTGATAATGTTTATTAATCATAATTGCGAAAAAGGAAACAAGATATAACTTTTTTTATGTCCATTATTTTTATTTTTATTTTTTTATTAAATTTATTGGGGTGACAATTGTTAGTAAAATTACATAGATTTCAGGTGTACAATTCTGTATTACATCATCTATAAATCCCATTGTGTGTTCATCACCCAGAGTCAGTTCTCCTTCCATCACCATATATTCGATCCCCCTTACCCTCATCTCCCACCTCCCACCCCCCGCCCCCCTTACCCTCTGGCAACCACTAAACTATTGTCTGTGTCTATGAGTTTCTGTTTCTCATTTGTTTGTCTTGTTCTTTTGTTGTTTTTGGTTTATATAACACATATCAGTGAAATCACATGGTTCTCTGCTTTTTCTGTCTGACTTGTTTCGCTCAGCATTACTCTATCAAGATCCATCCATGTTGTCACAAATGTTCCTATATCATCTTTTCTTACGAATAGTATTCCATTGTGTATATATACCACAACTTCTTTATCCATTCATCTATCGAAGGACATTTTGGTTGTTTCCATGTCTTGGCCAAAACAAAGCTGCAATGAACATTGGAGCACACGTGTCTTTATCTCTAAATGTTTTCAGATTTTTGGGTAGATACCCAAGAGGGATTGCTGGGTCATATGGCAATTCTATTCGTAATTCGGAACCTCCACACTGCCTTCCATAACGGCTGCACCAGTCTGCATTCCCACCAACAGTGTATGAGGGTTCCTTTTTCTCCACAGCCTCTCCAACATTTGTTACTATTTGTCTTGTTGATGATAGCCATTCTGACTGGGGTGAGGTGATATCTCATTGTGGTTTTGATTTGCATTTCTCTGATGATTAGTGATGTTGAGCATTTTTCATATGTCTATTTGCCATTTGTATGTCCTCTTTGGAGAAATGTCTCTTCAAGTCCTCTGCCCATTTTTCAATTGGGTTGTTTGTTTTTTTGTTGTTGAGTTGCATGAGTTCCTTGTATATTCTGGATACTAGCCCCTTATCGGAGGCACTGTTTGCAAAAATCTTCTCCCATTCAGTTGGTGGCCTCTTTATTTTGTCAATGGTTTCTTTTGCTGTGCAGAAGCTTTTAAGTTTCATATAGTCCCATTTGTTTATTTTAGCTTTTACTTCCATTGCCTTTGGAGTCAAGTTCATAAAATGCTCTTTGAACCCAAGGTCCATAAGTTTAGTACCTATGTTTTCTTCTTTGCAGTTTATTGTGTCAGGTCTTATGCTTAAGTCTTTGATCCATTTTGAATTAACTTTGGTACATGGTGACAAATAGCAGTCCAGTTTCATTCTTTTGCACGTGGCTATCCAATTCTCCCAGCACCATTTATTGAAGAGGCTGTCTTTGCTCCATTGTATGTTTTTAGCTTCTTTGTGAAAATTATCTGTCCATATTTATGTGGTTTTATTTCTGGGTTCTCAATTCTATTCCATTGGTCTATGTGTCTGTTTTTCTGCCAATACCATGCTGTTTTGATTATTGTAGCCCTGTAGTACAAGCCAAAGTCAGGAAGTGTGATACCTCCATTATTGTTCTTTTTCCTTAAGATTGCTTTGGCTATTCAGGGTCTTTTGTGGTTCCAAACAAATCTGATGATTTTTTGTTCTATTTCTTTAAAATATGCCATTGGGATTTTGATGGGGATTGCATTGAATCTGTATATTGCTTTGGGTAATATGGCCATTTTAACTATGTTGATTCTTCCAATCCATGAGCACGGAATGTCTTTCCATTTCTTTGTGTCTTCTTCAATTTCTTTCAAAAATGTCTTATAGTTTTCAGCATATAGGTCTTTCACATCCTTGGTTAAGTTTATTCCTAGGTATTTTATTCTTTTTGCTGCAATTGCAAAAGGAATTGTTTTCTGAGATTTCATTGTTAGTATATAGGAAGGCAATGGACTTTTGTGCGTTGATTTTGTAGCCGCAACTTTACTGTATTGTTGATTGTTTCTAATAGCTTTTTGGTGGAGTCTTTAGGGTTTTCTATATATAGCATCATGTCATCTGCAAAGAGTGATAATTTAACTTCTTCATTCCCAATTTTTTTATTTCTTTCTCTTGCCTGATTGCTCTGGCAAGGACTTACTATGTTGAAAAGCAGAGGTGATAGGGGACATCCCTGTCGTGTTCCTGAACGTAGAGCAAAGGGCTTCAGTTTTCTCCATTAATTATGAGATTAGCAGAGGGTTGTCATATATGGCCTTTATTATGTTAAGGTATTTTCCTTCTATACCCATTTTATTAAGTGTTTTAATCATAAATGGATGTTGTATCTTGTCAAATGCTTTTTCTGCATCAATTGATATAATCATATGATTTTTGTCCTTTATTTTGTTTATGTGATGTATCACATTGATGGAATGTTGAACCATCCTTGTGGGATGAACCCCACTTGGTCGTGATGAATAATCTTTTTAATGCATTGTTGTATTCGATTTGCTAGAATTTTATTTAGGATTTTTGCATCGGTATTCATTAGAGATATTGGTCTGTAGTTTTCTTTTTTGTGCTGTCCTTACCAGGTTTTGGTATCAGGGTAATGTTGGCCTCATAAAATGAGTTAGGGAGTACTGTCTCTTCTTCAATTTTTTGGAAGAGTTTGTGCAGAATTGGTATTAGATCCTCTTTGAAGGTTTGGTAGAATTCACTAGTGAAGCCATCTGGTCCCGGACTTTTGCTTTTGGGAAGGTTTTGGATGACTGATTCAATTTCGTTACTGGTGATCGGTCTGTTTAGATTTTCCAGTTCTTCATGGTTCAGCCTTGGAAGGCTATATGTTTCTAAGAACTTGTCCATTTCTTCTAGGTTGTTGAATTTGGTGGCATATAGTCCTTCATAGTATTCTTGGATGATCCTTTGTATTTCTGTGGTGTCCGTGATAACTTCCCCTTTTACGTTTCTGATTTTGTTAATCAGTGTCTTCTCTCTTTTATCTTAGTAAGTCTAGCCAAGGGTTTGTCAATTTTGTTAATCTTTTCAAAGAACCAGCTCTTTGTCACATTAATTTTTTCTATTGTCTTTTTGTTCTCTATTTCATTTAGTTCTGCTCTAATTTTTGTTATTTCCTTTCTTCTGCTGACCTTGGGTTTTACTTGTTCTTCTTTTTCTAGTTCTTTAAGGTGTAACATGAGGTTATTTATTTGGGAGTTTTCTTGTTTCTTGAGATAGGCCTGTAATGAGATAAATTTCCCTCTTAAAACTGCTTTCGCTGCATCCCAAAAATTTTGGTAGGATGTATTTTCATTGTCATTTGTTTCTATGTATCTTTTGATCTCTCCTCTAATTTCTTCTTTGACCCAGTCCTTCTTTAAAAGTATGTTGTTTAATCTCCATGTATTTGTGTTTTTTCCCGCTTTCTTTTTACAGTTGATATCCAATTTCAAAGCCTTGTGATCAGAGAATATGCATGGTATGATTTCAATCTTCTTAAATTTGTTGAGACTGATTTTATGTCCCAATATATGGTCTATCCTTGAGAATGTTCCATGTACACTAGAAAAGAATGTATAGTCTGATGTTTTAGGATGAAGTGCTCTATAAATGTCAATTATGTCCATTTCATCTAATGTGTCATTTAGGGCTACTATTTCGTTATTTATTTTCTGTTTGGATGATCTATCCATAGCTGTCAATGATGTATTTAAGTCCCCTAGTATAATTGTGTTTTGGTCAATTTCTCCCTTTAGTTCTGTTAGTAGTTGCTTGGTGTATTTCGGTGCTCCCTGATTGGGGGCATAAATATTGATGACTGTTATGTCTTCTTGTTGTACAGTCCCTTCACCATTATGAAATGTCCATCTTTGTCTCTTGTTATCTTTTTCACCTTGAAGTCTGTTTCATCTGATATCATTATGGCTACACCTGATTTTCTCTGGGTACCATTTGCTTGGAGTGTCAATTTCCACCCTTTCACTTTGAGTCTATGCTTGTCCTTGTAGCTGAGATGTGTCTCTTGGAGACAGCATATGGTTGGGTTTAGTTTTTTGATCCAATCTGCTACTCTGTGCCTTTTTATTGGTGAGTTCAGTCCATTTACATTTAGGGTGATTATTGATATGTGAGGATTTCCTATCATTCTATCTTTAGTTTTCTGGTAAGGCTGTGTCTCCATTGTTTCTTTGCCTTTTTGTTGTTGTCTATTATTTCTGTGTGGTGGTATTCTATGATGTTTCCCTCTGTTTCTTCTTTTATTTCAGTATATATTTCAATTCTGGATTTATTTTGAGTGGTTACCCTTAAGTTTATGTAAAAGAAAGTTTGATATTTAGAGTATTCCATTTTCTTCAGCACGCTTACTTTCTCCATTCCCATATTGGGGTTCAGGCCTTTACTCTCCCCCTTTTTGAGTTGTGGTTGCCACAAATTGTCCCTGTTGATGGTGGTCGAATAGCCTCCTTTAGTATTTCTTGTAGTGCAGGTCGTGTATTAGAAAATTCCCTCAGCTTCTGTATGTCTGGAAAGGTCTTTATTCCTCCTTCATATCTAAAGGATATCTTTGCTGGATATATTATTCTTGGCTCATGGTTTCTCTCTTTCAATAGTTTGAATATTTGGTTCCACCCTCCTGGCTTGTAGAGTTTCTGCTGAAAAATCTGATGATAATCTAATGGGCTTTCCTTTGTAAGTTACCGTCTTCTTTTCCCTGGCTGCCTTGAGGATTCTTTCTTTGTCGTTGATTTTAGACAGCTTCAATACAATGTGCCTTGGAGAAGGTCTGTTGGGATTGAGGTAACTAGGTGTTCTATTTGCTTCTTGGATTCGAGGGTCCAGTTCTGTCCACAAATTTGGGAAGTTCTCATCGACAATTTGTTTGAATATATTCTCTGTTCCTTCTCTCTTTCTTCTCCTTCTGGTATGCCCATTATTCTTATATTGCTCTTTCTGATGGAGTCAGAAAGTTCTTGTAGAGTTCTTTCATTTCTTTTAAGTCTCAAGTCTCTTTCTTCTTCAATTTGTGTCATTTCCAGGTTTCTATCTTCGATGTCACTGATTCTTTCCTCCATCTGGTCAACTCTACTACCTAAGCTGGTTATTTCATTCTTAATTTCTTCTATTGAGTTCTTAATCTCCAGAAATTCTATTTGGTTCTTTTTAAGATTTCAATCTCTTTTGTAAAATGCTCATGCTGTTCTTTGATTGAGTTTCTGAGTTCCTTTAACTGCCTATCTGTGTTTTCTTGTATCTCGTTGAGTTTTTTCAGAACTGCAATCTTGAATTCTCTGTCATTTAAGTCACATATTTCTGTATCTTTAAGTGCCTTCTCTGGAGATTTTTCACTTTCTTTCTGAGCTATCTTGTTGCCTTGGTTATTCATGGTGATTACTGGTTTACTATTTCTCTTCCTAGACATCTACAGGAGTGACTTCTGCAACAGGTTGATAGAAAGCGGTCTTTCTTTTGTTTGCCAGTACTTGTTGGTAGAATGTTTTATTATTTCTCCAACTGCAACTTATTTTCCTTCTCCCACACAGTAGTGCTATGTTTTCTCTGCACTATTCCAACTTCTCACACAATGGGGGGATTCCCTGGGAGACGGGCTTCTCCTCTGTTAATAGTTCGTCTAGGTCACAGGGCGCAGTGTCCCGGTGGGTATGCGGAGAGCTTTTGATGTTCCAAAGCTCTTCCAGCTCCTGATTCAGAGCCCGTATATTTCAGCAGTTCTGTTTACTCCTGCAGGGATCCGCCCAGATAGGTGGGGTCAGGGGCGGGGTGAGTTGTGAGAGGTGGCCCAGAGCAATGGCGGCGACCACCACCACAGCCGGTCCTGCTTCCACAGCTCTCTCCCCTTTGCTGGAACTAGTTGGGCTGTGAATTTGTGTTTGCGGTCCACAGATCTCAAAA
Organism: Rhinolophus sinicus; assembly: GCF_036562045.2. Classification (NCBI taxonomy): domain Eukaryota; kingdom Metazoa; phylum Chordata; class Mammalia; order Chiroptera; family Rhinolophidae; genus Rhinolophus; species Rhinolophus sinicus. The sequence goes on from NC_133755.1 coordinate 114,395,973, forward strand.
CAGCAAATTTTCTGTTGTTTTGATCTGACACTGCTACTGTTTCGCTTCTAGCACCGGGCAGGTGAGGGCGAGGCGAGCTCTGGGAGGCTACGGAGGGGGCGGCTAGTCTCAGTGCCTAAGGCTCCGTTCTCTGCTCGGCAGTGCGGGCTTAAACCACCGTTTTCAGCCTTTTTCCCTCAGTCTTTTCTCCGAGGTCTCTGCCGTGAGCGTTGGGTTCAGCCGTGGTATATGCTGTCCCCTCAGCCCTGTGGAGCCCTGGCGGAGCCCTAGCAGTCCGAGTTCTTCCCTCCCCCGCAGCTGCGGTAGTTCCGGGAAGCAGCGAGCTCGGCGCACTGAGCGAGGTCTGCGTCCTGCGCCCGCGCGGCTCCGTCTCCGCGCGCTTCTCCCTTTCCTCCTCCCTCCACTCGCGCGAATCTCCCACCTGTAGGTGATTTCAGTCGGTAGTGGGCCTCTTCATGTTGCCTGTGTGCTGTGCAGGGAGTCCTTTGTGGAGTTTTTGTTGTTCGATTCTTTGTAAATTCCGGGGGAGCTTTACAGAGGCTCACCTCACGCCGCCATTTTTCCGGAAGTTCTATGTCCATTATTTTTAAACTCACAAGAACATTCTGTTCTCCTCTCTCTCTCTCTCTCTCTCTCTCTCTCTCTCTCATTGGGGAATGTGATATATCAAAAAAGTGAAAATTGCTTGTCCCATATATTGATGAAATTTATTGATTTGATTACACAGAACTATTCTTCCTATCAATCTTCTCAAGAAAAAAAGACACCTTTCAGTTGTTTAATTATTCTTTGCAATGATTTCACACTTTTATAATTATAGCTTCATGTACTTTAACTCTTGGCTTTGTCCACTTTTTCTAAAATAACCAGATGCATTTTAAGCATATATTAATAAAAACAGAGAAGGGATATTCATATTTATAAATTAAACAACTGAATGTTATTACTACACCATCACTGTTTCTTTAAGATGCCAAACATCCAGTTGATTCAGTGAATTATACACTTACACACATTTACCTAACAAAGTGGCTGGCATTACCCAAGACTTTGATGCATTGTTTTGTTAGTTCATTATATTTATAAACAAAAGGAGAACTTTTTTCACTCCATCACTTTATCCAAAACGTGCTCTCAGATTGATTACTGGTTCACTAAATAAATGATGATATTTCTCTTTCCCTAGGACATCCAAAGCACAACAAAGAAACCAGACCATCTTTAGAAAGAAATTGGAGATGTAGGTGGCTGGCTGAGGTAGGAGAGGTGTAGCTGGGAAATGGGAGGAAAGCCAGATCATTTTCCCACATTAGATTATAAATCACCAGAGTAATAGGCAATCATATCAAACTGGGGTTTCAATTCTAGCTCTGCCATAATTTACAACCTTGAGGTTAGGAAAATGTTTAATCTCTTGGATAATTAGAATGTATCATTATATAGAATGTAATGAATCTCAGTCCACCAACTAAGGTAAGCAAACAAACAAAACATAGCACACACATTAAGGCTTAATGCATTCACATGCATCTGTTTATTGAGCAAAAATCATTGGATTCAAAATCTATCTGTTTATGTTTAAGGTTGGTATCATTAAATCAGTCCCTTTGATAATAACCTCAAAAATGATTTGACTCCTCTGTTTTTAGACTCCAGGACTATTGACATTTGGGGCCAAATAATTCTTTGTTATAATTCTTGGTCTGTCCTGAGATTGTAGGAAATTTAACAGCATCCCTGGCCTCTACCCACTTGATGCAGTACCAGGCCATTTTGCCCCCATTATGACAACCAAAAATATCTTCAAACATATACAAATTTCCCTGGGGGCAAAATGCCTATTAAAAGAGAGAAAATAGGAGGAGCTAAGAATGAATGATCATGATGGTTTCTCTACTGAGCATTATTATCTGACACATAGAATTTTCGTTTACCAAATACACTTTTGTTAACCAATCTCCTCTTGATAAATGATAAGTGATTGGGATTGAAGATAAATTATCAACCTACACATTCTGGATTAGAGGGAATCAGTTAAGTATTAAGAGAGATACTTAGTGTATTAGCAGTCACCTTGGAGTCACGGCAATGCTTTGAATGGAGACCATTCTCTGGCCTACAGTGGGTTATAGACAGCGATCATTATTGTATTAGCCCCTTGAGAATACCTGGATGATCCTTACCCTGAATGACAGAATACTCCTGGCCAGTTAGAACAGACACCAAAAGTCATGTTTCTTTTTTGTGTATTGTTTTATTGTTTTATTTTTAAAGAATCCTTCCTGGTAACCAGGAAAAAACACATCTCAGCATTATGTGTTCTTGACATCAGATAGGGGGGATTACCGGATTGAAGATGTATATTTAAGCCTATCCCTCTGCCAAATTTCTCACCATGCCAAATATTCTGCTAATTCTCATGCTGCCCATATCAGAGATGGTGTTTCCACTGTTCCTCCTCATTGGTTGTATCACTGAGTTCTGGGTATTACCATTTTTAGAGCTCTCATTTCACTCCAACTCTCCTCATCACTTCCTACCTTATGTTACTCTACAATTTGTTCTACAAAACCCTACATTACGAAATGACATCTCTAAGACAAATTTCCATCAGAACTAAACTTTCCTCAACATCTTCTACCATCTTCTTGAACTTAATATATCATTTTCTAGAATTCACCCATCTCTTTTCCTTACTCAAGTGAGTCTGAAGTTTTTCTACTGACTCCAACTCTCTAAGTGATGAGGAAAGCACAATTTCTGGCCCCAGTAAATCTTCCAGATGAGAAATCTGTCTAATTGCAGAGATGCAGGAGAAAGACACAGAGCTGTGCTAAAGTCACTCATTTTTCTTTTACCTTCCTCTGGACTTTCCCTGCTGCTGAGCAAACATTTTACTTATCATCTACTTATTTCTTCATCACATTTTCCATTGCATCTCTTATAAAATTTATTTTCCCTTTAATCCATGAATATATTCTTATCTTCTCAATATCAATAAATCATCTTACTTCACACTTTCTACAAGACTGTTCATCCAGAGACATTACTTGAAATGTGTTTTTTTTCCAATTGTAAAAACCAAGAAATGCAATTTTTAAAAAATGTTCAACATAATTAATCGTTAAATAAAAATAAAAACCACAATGAGATACCACCTCACTCTAGTCAGAATGGCCATCATTAATAAATCAACAAACAAATGCTGGCAAGGATGTGGAGAAAAGGGAACCCTTGTGTGCTGTTGGTGGGATTGCAGATTGGTGCAGCCACTATGGAAAACAGTATGGGGGTATCTCAAAAAATTGAAAATGAAACTACCTTATGACCCAGCAATTCCACTCCTGGGTATCTATCCAGAGTAATTAAAACAAATGCACCCCAATGTTTATTGTAGAGCTATTCATAGTAGCCAAGACATGGAAACTACCAAAACGCCCATCGGTAGATGACGGAGTAAAGAAACTGTGGTACGTTTATACAATGGAGTATTACTCAGCCATAAAGAAGAATGAAATCTTACCATTTGCAGAACATGGATGGACCTAGAGAACATTATGCTAAGTGAAATAAGTCAGACGGAGAAAGGCAAATACCATATAATCTCACTTGTATGTGGAATCTAAAGAACAGAATAAATGAGCAACCTAAACAGAAATAGACTCAGAGATGTAGAACAAAAACTGATGGTTTCTAGATAGGAGGGGATGAGAATGGGGGAGAAGGTAAAGGAATTAGAAAGCACACATTAGTAATTACAATATTACCACAGGGATATGAAAGACAGTTTGGGGAATATAACCAATAATGTTCTAAAGATTCTAAGGGTATCAGATGGGCACTTGTCTTATTAGGGAAATCACTTGATTGATTGTGTAGATGCCTGACCACTGCACTGCACACCTGAAGCTAAAGCTGAATAATATTGAATGTCAACTACAATTATTTATATAATTATATATATATATATGGTCACGGGATATGGAGCACAGAATAGGAAATAGAGGTAATGGAATTGTAACAGCTATATACTCGTAAGATGTCAGAGGGGTAGTAAATTCGGAGAGGCAGTTATCACTTTGTGAGGGGGGATAAATGTCTAACTATTATATTACATTGTTTTGTACACCTGAAACTAATAAAGAAAAATTCAGATGATCTATTTCTGAACAAAATATATATTAAACATTTTACAATATGAATGAAACCAGTTTATTACAACAGGCTCAACAATTGACACAGGGCCTGGAATTAAGAAGATAGTCAGTAATTATCTTCTCATGAAAACTAGATGCAGGGCTAAGTAAGTTTACAAGGCACTGAAAACAAAAAAAATAAGATATTTTCAAGGCCATAAGGAAACCAAGAAATGCTCTAATCTTCAACTTACTAATTCATTTTCAGAAATATGTCCATCTTTATAGTTTTTGGAAAGTTACAATAGGATTCTCTGTATCTTCATAAGCAAAAAGAAATGATCAAAAAATAAGCTTTCATGGAGGATTTCTTAGAAAAGGTCAAGTTCCAGGCCACTAGTGGAAGAATAAATATGTATTCTGATGCCCCTCATTATCTTCATCTCCATATTCAAATGAATGCGTATCGTATAACTGCTTGCACATAACTCTGACCTTGACTTGTTAAGAAAATAATTCATTACTTTGAGTGTAATATGTTTAAAATAAAAACAAATAGGATATATTTTCACCATCCACATATTCTACATTTTTTTTACACAAGAAATTCATCTGCATTTCTCCAAAAATTAAGCAAATGGATAACTGAATGAGAGTAAACGAAGAGACTGTATAGCCATTAATATCACATGTGGCTTTGAATTGGGAGTTAAAGACCCTTACGTGATCCTCATTGAAGAAGTTTTCTAAGCTTGTAATTAGATGAATTAGATGTTTGCCCTATAATTTTATGGCCATTGTCACAGCAAAGTCATGTGTTATTAAAGATGCAACAGCATGTAAAATTTTAATATTGAAAATAAAGTTCTTATTACTGTTGAGAGTAGCTGAAATGCATATATATTATATATATATATTATATATGTATAAATATAATATGTATAATATATATTATATATTATACATATTATATATTATAATATATATAATATATATTAATCTTTTTTGTTTAATCTTTACATGCAAAGTGATATATGTATAACACTTTGCATGTAAAGATTAAACAAAAAAGATTTAAAGTTTCTACTAAATGATAGTAAAGGTGCCACAGTGAAAAAGATAAATAAAATTCCTGTTTTAATTATAATTTAGTGAGACAACCAATCTTCAAATAGCTAACCATATGTATTTATCAGCTAATAAAGGATAGCTCCTCTATTATTTCTGATTTTACTTGAGTCTTCTCTCTTTTTTTTCTGGGTTAACTTGGTCAAGAGTTTGTCAATTTTGTTTATCTTTCCAAGAAACAACTCTTAGTTTTGTTGATATCTTCTACTCTTTTCCTATTCTCTATTTCATTTACTTCTGCTCTAATTTTTATTATTTCCTTACTTTTGCTAACTTTGAGCTTTTTCCGTGGTTTGTTTTTTCCCTAGTTCCTTGATATATAAAGTTAGATTGTTTATTTGAGGTCTTTCATTTTTTTAATATAAATTTTTATTGTTATAAACTTCCCTCTTAGTACTGTTTTTGCTGCATCCTATACATTTTAGTAAGTTATATTTGTATTTTTCTTTGTCTCTAGGTATTTCTAAAATTACTCTTTGATCCAATGGTTGTTAGAGAGTGTGTTGTTTAGTTTAAATGTGTTTGTAAATTTTTCTGTTTTCTTTCTGTTATTGATTTCTAGTTTCATTACACTGTGGTCTGAGAAGATATTTGGTATTATTTCAAACTTCTTAACTTTGTTAAGATTTGTTTTGTGACCTAACTTGTGATCTATCCTGAAGAACATTCAGTGTGGGTTTGAAAAAAATGTATATACTGCTGCTGGGAAGTTCTGTATGTGTCTGTTATATACATTTGGTCTATAGCATTGTTCACGTCAGCTATCGCCTTATTGGCCTTCTGCCTGAGTGTTCTATCCAGTATTGTAAGGGGAGTATTGAAGTCTCCTACTATTCTTATATTTCTATCAATTTCTCCCTTCAGATCTATCATATTTGTTTTATACATTTAGGAGCTCTAATGTTGGGTGCATATAAATGCATAATTGTTGAAGCATTTTTCTCAGTCTGTTGAGATCTTGCTTCCAGATGTATCCTCTGTTTGGCTCAAATAAATTTTTATAAAAATTCAAAAAAAACAAAAAATTGTAATTGTTATATCTGGTTGACTTGACCCTCTTTATCATTATATAGTGACCTTCTTTGTCTCCAGTGGCAATTTTTGACTGAGAGTCTATTCTGTCTAAGTGTAGCCACTATTTTGGTTACCATACACATGAAATATCTTTTCCATCCCTTCACTTTAGCCTACTTGTGTCTTTGCATCTAAAGTGAGTCGCTGGTAGACAGTATGAAAAAGATCACTGGAATTTTTTTTTTTTTTTCAAATCTATTCAGCCACTCTACGCCTTTTAATTAAGGAGTTTGTCCGTTTACATTTAAAGTGATTATTAATAGGTAATTGTCATTATTAATTGCCAATTTTAATTGTTTTTGACTGTCATGCAGTTCTTTTTACCCTGTCTCCCTCTCTTAATGTCTTATTTTATTATTGAATTTTTTTATAGTGATTTGGTTTGATTCCTTTGTCATTTTTGTGTATCTACGATAGGTTTTTCCTTTGTGGTTACCATGAAGACAGAAATTAAAATGATAAGGAACTATTTAAATAATTATATGCCAAGAAACTGGATAACTTAGAAAAATGATACATTCCTAGAAATATACAACCTACCAAGACTGAATCCAAAGAAAAAAATGGAAAACCTAAACAAACCAATAGCAAACAAGGAGATTGAATAAGTAATCAGAAATCTTCCAACAAAGAAAATACCAAGACCGGATGGCTTCATGGTGAATCCTATCAAACATTCCAAGAATAATTAATACCAATCCTTCTTAAACTCTTTCAAGAAACAGAAAAAGAGGGAACACTCTCAAACTCATTTCATAAGACCAGCGTTACCCTGATTCCAAAGACAAAGATAACATAAGAACAGAAAACTACACGACAGTATCACTGGTTAACATTGATTCAAAAATCTTCAATAAAATACTAGCATATTGAATTCAATAGCACATTATAATTATCATATACAATGATCAAGTGAGGTTTATCCCTGAATGTCAGGATGTTTCAACATACGCAAATCAATAAACATTACATACTACATTAACATACTGCAAGACAAAAAACACATGATTATCTCAATAAATGCACAGAAAATATTTGACAAAATTTAGCACCTTCCCATAAAAAACAAAAACAAAAAACCAGAAATAAATACACAAGGAACACATCTTAACATAATAAAGGCTATATATGAATAACCCACAGATAACATCATAATCAATGGGGAAAAAACTGAAAACTTTCCCTCTAAGATCCAGAATAAGGAAAAGATACCCATTCTTACCACTGCTATTCAACATAATGTTAGAAGTCATAGCCAAAGCAATTAGGTATGACAATAAAGTAAAAGGCATCCTAATCACAAAAGAAGAAATAAAGTCATCTCTATTGGTAAATGAGTATATGTGTACAAAACTGAAAGACTAAATAAACACACACACACACACACACACACACACACACACTGTTAGAACTAATAAATGAATTCAGCAAAGTTTTAGGATACAAAATCAACATACAAAAATCAGTGGTGTTACCATGTACTAACAACAAATAATCTGAAAGGGAAATTAAGAAAACAATTCCGTTCACATTAGCAACAAAATGAATAAAATACTTAGGAATCACCTTAACCAAAAAGGTGAAAATTGTAAAACGTTATTGAAGGAAATTTAAAAAGACAAATAAATGGAAAAACATCTCTGTTCATGAATTAGGACAATTAATATTATCAAAATATTTATACTACTCAAAGCAATCTACAAATTCAGTTCAATCCCTATCAAAATCCCAATGATATTTTTTACAAAATAGAAAAAAAAATCTTAAAATTCATATAGAACCACAAAAGACCCCAATTAGCCAAGGTAATCAGGAACAAGAACAAAGTTGGAGGCATCATACTTCCTGACTTCAACCTATATCACAAACCTATAATAATCAAAAGAATATAGTACTGACATAAAAACAGACATATAGGTCAATGAAATAGAATAAAGAACCCAGAAATAAACCCATGCATTTATTGTCAATTCGTCTTCAACAACAGTGCCATGAACAGACAATGGGGAAAGGGTAGTCTCTTCCACAAATGTTCTCAGGAAAACTGGATATCCACATGCAAACTAATGATATTAAGCCCCTATATCACACTATATAGAAAAATTAACTTAAATGTAGTCCCATAAAATTCCTGGAAGAAAATGGAAAAACCTTCTTGACATTGGTCTTGAAAAAAATTTTCAACAACAAAAAATAGTGGGATTACCTGAAACTGAAAAAAATCTCTGCACACAGAGGAAACAATCAACATAAATTAAAAGCAACCCATGGAATGGGAGAAAATTTTATTTACAAACCATGTATCTGATAAGGGGTTAATATATAAAACATATAAAGAGCACATACAACTCCATACCCCAAATACAAATAACCCCATTTAAAAGTAGGCTAAGGACATAAATAGACACTTCTCAAAAATAAAAACAAAAAAATCAAATGCCTAAGAGTATATAAAAAGTTGCTTAACATCTCTAATCAGGAAAATGGAAATCAAAACCACAATGAGATATGACCTCGGACCAGTCTGGATGGCTATTACCAAAAAGACAAAGTAACAAGTGTTGGATACGATGTGGAGAAAAGGGAAACCTTGTATACTTTTCTTAGGAATGTAAATCAGTACAGCCATTTTGGAAAACACTATGGAGTTTCCTCAAAAAATTAGAACTAGAGCTGTCATATGAGGTAGTAATCTCATTTCTGGTATTCATCTAAAGGAAATAAAATCACTAACTCAAAGAGTATTTGCACTCCTACATTCATTACAGCATTATTCACAATAGCCAAAATAAGAAAATAACCTGTGTCTGTCTATGGATGAATGAATAAAGAAAATGCAGTATCATATAGTAATAAATGCAGATCATATAGTAAAATGCAGTATCATATTGTATAATAAAATACTATTTATTATACTATTGTATAATAAAATACTATATATAAACATATATGTGTGTGTGTGTGTGTGTGTATATATATAAAATAAAATACTATCAGCCTTAAAAATGAAGGAAATCCTGTCATTAACTGCACACTGACGAAGCTAAAGAACATTAGGCCAAGCAAAATAAGCCAGACAAAGAAAGAAATACTGCATGATTTCATTCATATGTGGAATCTAAAATTGCCAAATTCATAGACACAGAGAATAGAACAATAATTGCCAGCATCTGGGATTAAGAGGAAACTGGGTGATATTGGTCAAAGGTTAAAAGTTTCAGTTATGCAAGAAGAACAAGTTATAGAGATCTGGTATACTACCTGGTGAGGATAGTTAACAATGTGTCATTGACTACTTAAAATTTGGGAAGAGGGTAAATCTTAAATTAAATTTCAACACACAAACTCTGGTAACTACAGTATTTCCCCGAAAGTAAGACCTAGCCGGACAATCATCTCTAATTTATTTTAATATAATATAACACTGGGTCTTTTATATCATATCATATCATATCATATCATGTCATATCACGTTATACTGGGTCTTATATTAATTTTTGCTCCAAAAGATGCATTAGAGCTGATTGTCTGGCTAGGTCTTATTTTCGAGGAAACATGGTATGTAGAGCTAAATATGTTATTTGTTAATATGTGTATGATTATAATTCTAATGATGTTTTCACAATATATACATATATCAAAATAGCAAGTTGTGCACCTTAAATACACACAATTTGTATATGTCAAAGATCCCCCCAATAAAGCTGTTTTATTTAAAAAAAACCCAGAAGTCTAATAAAAGTTTATTGGTAAGAAGAAAAGAATACTATAGAAAAATTAAAGCCAGGAGGTTAGTGTGTGAATGTTCTGAGTATGAAGGTAATCTGTAGGTTGGAACCCATATTTATTGCAGTTAGAAACTTCCAAAAGAGCTCTGTCTTTGCTCTGTTTTAATATTACTTTCTTATATCATGATAAGATTATTTTTACAACTTAAAAAAGTAAAACATGAAGGTTACATATTTCAGTCTTTATATTATTAAATTGCAAACATGCTAGCAAAATGCCAAGACCCAGTGTAAACTGGCCAAATATCTGAGCTATTGCTCATTTTAAAACTATGCTCTTTCACCCCAGGCTGAATTCAATTTGCCACTAATTGCATTCTGTTAACCTTTGAATTGGATCAGACAGTCTTTATTTTGTGAGCCAGGATGCTCTTGTGTGATGCTGTGTACTGCTTAGTTGCTACCTTCCATCCGAGGAAAGAAACTGCAGTTTCAGGAAGGAGTTGACATATCAATTAGTTTTTAATCAGTGTATAAAGTCCTTAGAGTATTTGAGACTAGTTTCTATTCTTACTTAGGAGAGTAAGTAGTAAGTCCACCAGGAAAACAATTCCATAGGGTACAGAACAAAATGAGAAATTAGACCTCATTGTAAACTGGAAAATACCTGTTGTCTTTAGGCCAGACCCTCTTGATGGAATGTCTTTTCAGAGGAAAGTATCCCCATTGCCTCCTTTCAACAAGTCTGGAAGTGGAAGCACTGGTATGCCTGGCTGATGCATCCAAGCGAAGAATGTGAAATTCCTGGCATGTATATGATGTACCAAGAATTACCAAGCAAGGAACTCACTGTCCCCAAATCAGAGGATAGGCTTGGAAAGGATATTAAGTTCACCTAATGTAACCTCTGTAATACAGGTATTTTGTCATGTCTTGACCCAGTTTTCAGGCCCTGGCTAGAGGTCATTCAACTCCCCTTCTTGAACACTGATGAAGTCCACACCCCCAAGGGTGTCCCTAATGGGAACTCACCCTCTGGGACACTATACACTCACCCTAATTGTCCCAAGACCAGATACCAGAAAACCAGAGACAGCCTAGGCCCCAGAAGCAGCTAGAAATATTCCAATTAGCCATTCCTAAACCTGCTTCCCCCTCCTCACACTTTTGTTCCCACACAAAGCACAGTGGAGTTGCTTGTCCACAGTTCCACCCTCTCCCTGCCCCATGCTTCTCCTGAGCGGCCCTGTGTGCTGTGCTGTGTTCTCCCATGGAAAAGTGAGTAACAAAACAAGAAAAGTCCGGTTTCTCTCTGTTAATCTGTGTCTGGCCTCTCCATACCTCCATACTCAAAGTAATACAGTTAAAATAACCTCCTCATCGTCTCAAAGAGAAAAGACATGTACAGAAAAGGGAAGTGAATTGCCTAGAGTCTCACAGTTCTTGACAGAGGTGGGTCCAAAATTCAAGTTTCTGATCACAATCTCCTAATACACAATTTCTTTCTTTTAAACTTCACATAAAAAACAGAGATTACCAGAGAATTATAACATAATGAAATGATAATAATATCCCTTATGTACTGAGCAACTCTAGAACTGACTACAATATTTGGCACTGTACATACACAACAATTCTTCAAGGTGTATATCATAAAACTCAGTTTGCTTGAGAAAACTTAGACTCAAAGAAGATAATTGGCTCAGGCAATAAAATCGCTTTGTACTTCATCATATAAGAAGCAATTCTTAGTCATAATTCAAATGCTGAACCTTCCAAATCAGTGCAGCCGCCACTGCCTTCCTCAAATGACATGAAGCTCATTAATATCAAAGATTCTTCTTCCTACACTAATGAAGAAGGAAAATCAAGGCAGGGAGAAGATAAATGATAGTTATGAGTTATTTCATTTTAATGAATCCACAGAGGAAAATTAGCATAATATAAACTGGGAAAATATTTACTTTCTATCTCTCTTTCCTTCATTTACACATATCCTACACTCCACTTTTTTCATATTTGTTGAATGCCTATGATGTGCCAGACACTGTTCCAAGTATTTTACATGCAATCCTTATAACAACCCAAGGAGCTATTATTATTAACCCATTTTTCAGATGAGGAAATGGAAGCACTCAGCTGCTAAACCAAGCAGTGCGGCTCCAGACTATGTCTTCTTATCCACTATACTAAATTTCTTCTCCTATCCGATACATGCTCATAAATCTGCTGTACCCGTGCACTTTCCCCAGTGAATAGATCCAACTGAAATATTCAAGAAAGCCTAGAAATTATATACAACTCACCACATCTGTTCCTGTCATCTTTTCTATGTTATCCTATGGTATATTTCTGTTCTCTGAACATCAGGGTGGAGAGAAGGCTCTAAGCTGTTATTAGAATCCTGGCTATGACTAAAGTGGAAACCGATGGATTTTCTGGATTCCCTGGATACCTGAAGAAAGGAGAGGCTAGGTTTGGAAGAATATATTTTCTCTATTGTTACTCTGAAAGAACTACGTCGCACATTCCAAAGTTATGAGTAAAGTCAGCTGTGTATGTGCAGGTCAGACTGTACCAGATTTCTGGGTATTTGATTTTTCATGGGAAATTTTCATGGAAAGATTTAGGGAGAAAAGTATGTGGTATGGAAAGATGACTGGCACGAGAGTCAGGAACCAGTTTTAGCTATGTCCATTTAGCTTTATTCCTTCAGCTTCACTTCACTTATGTAGGCTGCAGTTTTGTCCTCTGAGTATTTAAATTGTCAAGGCACTATAAATTATAGAGCTTTCTGAAAGTCTGAAAGGCAGAGAATTCACTAGGGGACCTAATGGCTATGGGAAAAATCTCTTTGGCCTAGAGGAGAAATGGATTTATGCCAGAGAGGGAAACAAGGTTATGAATGTTATCTCAAGTAACATCAGAGACTTTCCAGGCATTATTGTTTTGACCCAGAGGTACGCAATGCCCATCAGTTAAGTGTGGAACTTCTTGTGAAGTGAACTCTCCTATAAATGTGCTTGCTTCTGTCCTCTTTAGCTTTTAGCCCTTTGTGGGGTTAAATAGGAGTACATTAATACCAAGTAAGGGTCCTCCCCACCAAAAAAAACCCCAAAAAACAAAAAACTGTTTTCTGCAAAAATATGTTAGGTCTGCCTACACGGAGATATCTCTCCAGGGCAGGAGTCAGCAAACTATAGCCCACAGACCAAACCAAACCACTACTGTTATGGTAAATAAAAATTTGTTGGAACACAGATATACCTATGTTTTTACTAATTGCTTTTTTTTAACAGCAGAGTGAGGGGTTGAGACAGAAACCCTATGGGCCATGCAGCAAAAATATTTCTGGCCCTTTTTGGAATAAGTTTGCTACCCCTGCCATAGGGGACCTTACAGATAACTCTAGCACAGAAGATATCTGCACTACCTGTTCTCCTAAACTGCATGGGTTCCAGTGTGGTCAGTGGCATCCTCTCAACATTTATTCCCTCATAGTTCAAGGCTATCCTCAAGATCAAATACACCTCAAGGGAATTGCCGTTCTTTCCACTATATCAGGCCTCTAACAACCGTGTCTCCTGATTATCCTTCTCTCTGCAGTAAGCTACATGGCACTCACATCTCCATGATAACCGCAGTGCTGGCAAGGGATGTACGGATAGAATTTATAGAAAAGTAAGTAATCACTAAAGTACCCCCAGATGAGCCCAGTATAGCATAACAAAACTAGGCAAACATTCATAAATATCTCAGATAATTCACTTTTACTATTTGGGTGGAATATTGTTAGATAGAAAGTAATCACTTTTTCAGCATTTCACCCAATAATCTTGTGACAAAAATGTATAAAGTGGCTTAATTAGCAGAAGTTACTGTAAAACAATATATCAAAGGTTAGGCAGGTAGTCTAAATTTAGGCATTAAGAATTCCTAGAAACCACAGTTAGGGAACCCCTTCATGCCATCCACAGCTACTCCCTGAGGCTCTCTATTTGCTTTCAATTCCAGCTGGTTATACTCACTGTTTCCTAGGATGCCACCTCAGACACAAGATCTTAGAAAGCACTCAGAGTTCTTTCAGTCTTTCCTTAATCAGACATTCATTATTCTCCTGTTCTTTAGAAAATACTTTTAATTTCTTTTTCTCCATCCATGTCTGACTTAGCTAAGATTTCCCTGGAAAGCAACTGACCTAGCATCTGATGTTGCCTGTTCAATTCTCCTTACATGTGGGCTCTCAAAACCCAGGACAAGGAGCAGTCCACAAATTTACTTCAATGACTGAGGGAAAGATTCACAAAATCTCTTTTACTATAGTCACTATCTTGTCTTTTTCATCTCTTTATTCAGTCGTTTATCTTCTGTGGAACACTGTGATAGTCAAGTTCCAGGTGAATTTTTTCATGCAATATTTTTCAAGTTCTGGATTAGCAGCCCCTTACTTAGGACATGAGATACATTTAATTTATCAAAATAAGCTTTTTTAAATAAAAAAAATGGAATGGAATAGATCCAAATAGAGCAGGTTAAAAAAAAATAAAACATTAGAGTATACACCCTTTTCTATGTCATTGTATGTATTGTACATATACATTATATTATATACTATATATGTTATATATAAATTACACTCACACACAGACACACACACACGAGGTCTGACAATGAAGTTTGCAAAATCGTTGAAACGACATTGCTAACATTTTTTATATTAGAGGGATTATTGATTATGATTTTGTATCAACTGGACAAACAGTTAACCAAGTTTACTATTTGGAAGTGCTGAAAAGGCTGCATGAAAAGTTAGATAACCTGAACTTTTCACTAACTATTCATGGTTCTTGCATCACGATAATGAACCAGCTCACACAGCATTGTTTGTGAGGGAGTTTTTAGCAAGTAAACAAATAACTGTATTGGAACACCCTCCCTACTCACCTGATCTGGCCCCCAGTGACTTCTTTCTTTACCCAAAGATAAAGTAAATATTGCAAGGATGACATTCATGACATCAAGGGTAATATGATGACAGCTCTGATGGCCATTCTAGAAAAAGAGTTCCAAAATTGCTTTGAAGGTGGACCAGGAGCTGGCATTGGTGCATAGCTTCCCAAGGGGAGTACTTCGAAGGTGAACGTAGTGATATTCAGCAATGAGGTATGTAGCAATTTTTCTAGGATGAATTTGCAAACTTAATTGTCCTATTTAGGTACTCCTATGCTGGGTGCATAAACGCTTACAAGGGTTATATCCTCTTCTTGAAATGATACCTTTATCATTATGCAATGTCCCTCTTTTTCTCTTATTATGGCCTTTGTTTTAAAGTCTATTTTGTCTGAAATAAGTATTGCTACTCCATATTTTTCAGTTTCAGGAAGTACCTCTGTTCATTCTTTTACTTTAAGTCTGTGTGTGTCTTTTAATCTGAAGTCAGTCTCATGTAGACAGCATATATAAAGGTCTTGTTTTCTTATCCATTCAGCTACCCTGTTTCTGTTGATTGGAGCATTTAATCCATTGACAATTAAAGTTATTATTGATGGATACAAAATTGTTGCCACTTTATTATTCATATTTATGTGATTTTTTTTTTTTACCACCTTCTTCTCAAAAAAGTCCCTTTAACATTTCTCATAATACTGGTTTGGTGGTGATGAACTCCTTTACTTTTTCTTGTCTGGGAAGCTCTTTATCTGTCCAATTCTAAATGCTAGCTTTGCTGGGTAGAGTAATCTTGATTTTAGTTCCTTGCTTTCAATCACTTTGAATATGTCCTACCAGTCCCTTCTGGCCTGCACATTTTCTACTGATAAATCAGCTGAAAGTCTTATGATAGCTCCCTTGTAGGTAACTAACTACTTTTCTCTTGCTGCTTTTAAGATTTTTGTTTTGTCTTTAACCTCTGGCATTTTAATTATGATGTGTCTTGGTGTGGGCCTGTTTGGATTCATTTTGATAGGGAATTTTTGAGCTTCCTGGAGTTGTATGCCTATTTCCTTTGCTAGAATAGAAAAGTTTTCAGTCATTATTTATTCAAATAAGTTCTCAGTCCCTTGCTTTCTCTCTTCCCCTTCTGGTAGCCCTATAATGCAAATGTTGTTATGTTTGATATTACAGAGGTTTCATAAACTATCCTCATTTTTTGGATTCTTGTTTCTTTTCACTGTTCCAATTCGGTGTTTTCTGCAACCTTGTCTTTCAAATTGCTGATTCAATCCTCTGCTTCCTCTAATCTGCTGGTGATTCCTTCCACTGCATTCTTAATTTCAGGTATTGTATTCTTTACTTCTGACTGGTTCTTTTTTATGGTTTCTATGCACTTTTTTTTCCTTGCTATCTCTTTGTTGAAATTCTCACTAAGTTCCTTGAGCATCTTTATAATTATTGTTTTGAACTCTGTTATCTGGTAGGTTGTTTGCCTCCATCTTGTTTAGCTCTTTTTCTGGAGTTTTCTTCTGTTTTTTCATTTGGGATGTGTTTCTTTGTTACCTCATTTTGGCTGCCTGTGTTTTTTTTTTTTTTGTTTTTCTATGTATTAGGTAGATCTGTTATATCTCCGAGTCTTGCCCAGGTGGCCTTATGTAGTAGGTGCCCTGTGGGGCTCTGGCACAGTCTCCCTGGTTACCTGCTATAGATGCTCCAGGACTATCACTTGTGTGGGTTGTGTGTACCTTCCTGTTATAGTTGAGCCTTGGCACAACTATTGCTGTTGGCACATCAGTGGGTGAGACTGACATTCAGGCTGACAGGCTGGGGGGTTTGGCCCCATCCACAGCTAACAGGCTGCTATACAGGGGACTTACCCCACTTTGGGATTCACCTCAGCAGGTTTTGGTGCTTGCTGAGACTGCCCTTGTGTGTGCTGCCCTTTGGGTGAGGGTAATTGGGTGGTGGTCTGCTGAGATCTGGAACCAACCTCCAGGTATATCCATTCTGGGGCTTCTCGGGAGGGGCTCCAGTGCAGGCTCAGTTCAGCCACTGCCTGTGACTGGCCAGCGACTATCTGGTAGGGGCTACAAAGTGATTCGCAGTTAGTCACTGCCTGTGTTGGACCTGTTGGTACATGGGAGAGGCCACACTTCAAACCAAGGATGGCTGCCACTAGTACTAGGCCTGGGGTAGCTTGCAAAATTCCCAGAGCACCCTGAGGCTTACTGCCACCTGCTGGCTCCCCAGCTCCTATAAGGTTTAGCAGCTGATAGAGTCTCAAGCTGTATGTGAGTTGGGTGAGGCAGGGTCTCAGGGAGTCAGCAGAGTTGGATGAGTGGTATTAACCAGGTTAATGTAGATCCTGGTTTGGTACCAGTGCTGAGCCTGGAGCTACTCAACAAATGTCTCAGAGCACACTCAGGCTAGCGGCCACCCACCTAGGGCTCATGGATCCCCAGGTGTCTGGCCCATTTTGTGACTCCACCCCTCCTACTAGTCTCCATGTGGTTTCTTTATCTCCTTAGTTTTAGGACTTCTGTGCAGCTTGACTTCAGATGGTTCTCCAGGTTGATTGTTCTATAATTCAATTTTAATGTTATCATGGGAGGAGGCAAGTCAGTGTTTATCTACTCCACCATCTTGGATCCTCTGAATAGTCTTATTAATTAACATCAACATTTTCCAATGTTTCTTTGATTTTCTATCTGTATTATTGTGTATGGCAGAAATAATGATAATCTTGTTTCATCCTTGCCATTGACATTTGAAATAAAGTTTAATTCCCTTATTTAAGGGAAAAAATTTTACTCACTATTATTTTAATCTTGTCAAATACATTTTTTTTAACTTCACTCCATTATATATATTTTTTTACTACCCCAATGAAAGGTCAAACTGTTTCTCTCAAGTATTAACTCATTTCCTATAAATACAATTGTAATATAATCAGTCTGGTTTGCTTTTCCTGTTTCCCAATGTAGTGTTCTATGGAGAAGATGAACTGTTAACATTTTTGCAAGGCTTGTTTAGTTTTGTGCATGGCTTGACAAGACTTTCATATTTGGCATCCATGCTTGAGCAGAAATCCCAGAGAATATCACAAATTAAAAGGAAAAAAGGCGGTATACTCTTAACTTTGTTGTCAGCATTAATCATGTAATGTAATATACTCATGAGGAAGTTACTTGCACAACTGTATTAGAAATAACTGATACTGATCTGAGATGGCACTTCCAAGGTTGCCATCATGTTAATAGATTGGTGCTCATTTGCTGTGGCGGCTGTTGTTGAAACTGATGAATGCAATCAAGCCAGACTGTTAGACGCAGATTCCTTTTCCCAAACGTCTGCTATTTGCATTGTTACTATTGTTACCAGTCCCTCTCATGATTACTTTTATCTATTACCCTCACAGCCAAGGCCAAGGCCTCACTCACAATTGATTAAGGAACTCCAAAGTCTTTTCTCTCATTTTCAATAAACTGTTAGAAATAACTCTATTGTGCTGCTTTACTAAATTGGACATTTTAAAATGGAAAATATTGCGCTTCTTACATTTAAAAGAATTGAGAAATAATTATTTTCAGTAAATTAGTGTGTTTGATGTTTAATACCTTCATGACTTGGAATAAGCAATATTGAAAAAAAATAGGAAGATTTAAATATCGTGTTTAAGGATTTAAACCGTGTTTGCTTGGTCATGTTATATTTCTGAATTTTATTGCAATACCTCTGGAATATGCTTTTTAAAATGAATTCCTATTGAGAACGTTGTGAACATACAGGTGATTTACTAAGCATGTCCCTCTAAAATCAGGATCCCCCATTGTTTGGAAGACTGAGTTTTGGAGTTTTTGACTCATTGCTTTCAATACTTTTCATACTTTCTCATACTTTTCTTCATTTATATTTCAAGTACATAGAGTTTCCAAATAATTTGAGAACTCTGCACATATGCACGGAAAACTGAATGATAAATACTTGGGACAAATCAGGGGGTTCTAAATTAAATAATGGTTTCCATTGCATCAAACACAGTTATACTGGATATATATATATATATATATATATATATATATATATATATATATACATTTTTTTTTTTTTTGTTATATATCTAATAGCTAGAGATAATTATCCAAGCCATACCATCTGCCTAAACGAAGTTAGCAGGGTAAAGTTAGCAGGATTTTCTTTATGGTTTAAGTTTTTAACTCAAAAGATCATTTAGTGCCCAAGTCATTTTTATTTCTTCCAGAAAGCAAATACAAATATGCTCCTGCACTCACACAGACACACACATATTGAATCACCCAGATTCAGCAGTCTTGAAATATCTTTCTTCTCTCCTCCAATCAACGCTATCTGACGACTCTAAAATTATCTATTACCATTTCCTTCTCCCTCTCTCCCCCCAATCACCGAAGCTAGAAATGCACTGCCCTTATCTCCACCATAACAATATCCTTGTGTTCTCTGTTGATGTTGATGGGAGTATCCCCCAGAGTCAACCCTCATTTGCGTTACCATTGTAGCTGCTCAGTCAATTGTCCTCTCATGCTTTTTAATAACCTTTTTCCCAATCAATTGAACATCTTTTCTGCTCCTTACAAACCTGTTCTTCTTTCAGCAACCTTCTGCCTTCAAATATAACAATGCTACAATTAAAATATCTGTTTCCCATAACTTTGCCAATCCATAACTCTCATGTCTTCTCAAATTCAGGTGGCAATTTACTATTCCTAATCATTTTTCCATTCTTCAAACTTTTTAATTGACTTTGTACCTCCAGCTAACACCTTGTCAACATATTTGAGTTCAATTAGAAACATTTCTATTTACATTTATTAATATTTATAGCTATAATAACAGTCTTCAGTTATTTCAACATTTTGTATTTCTGATCTAATTGCATAGCAATTTATTTGAGGGAAGAGACTGAGTTTGTTTTATTATTATTTTGTAGTTCTCTTTATCAGTAATTACTAAACATAATACAAACAACATTGTACTTCCCCAGGCTTAATTACCAATATATACTATTGTAGCTGACCTATATTTACACCACTGGAAAATTCAAAATTTAATTTCAGATTAAATTGTTCACAAAATAGTGGAAGCATGTATGTATGTTTAATCTCCACCACCAAATCAATTTGCTGACCACCACATTTCACCTTATCTTCTTGGTGTTTAATTCAGTATTATTACTGCACTAGTATAAGCCCTTATGCTTTCAGTGACTCAACACAATGAATGCTGAAGATATTTATTAGCTAGGCTATCTTTACAAAAATGAAAGATAGAGGCCTTGTAATGAAAGGCATGCTACCTACTGTACAAGAACTATAATGGTTAATGCACTATGTGGACATAATGAAAAATAAGGATAATTTCATGTTTAGAATAGAGAGAGTTATTCTCAACCAAGGCTTAGTTGAATCTATAGTATAATTTTTGCCAGACTAAGACAAGGACCCTTCATGACCCATGACATATATTCTGAAACTCTACTCACTATTGATTAATTATGTTCTGTTCTAACTCAAAGGATATGTTCAGATATTAAAAGCAAAAAATAAAATAAAATGAAAAAGAAAAGAATTGATAAATTTTAGTAAGAAAAAAATATTTAAATTCTGAAGTCAAAAAGATTGAGAAACTTAAATGGACAATTACATCAACAGGCAATTTCAAGTAAAAAAAAGTAGAAAGTATATTAAAATGTATTTAAAATACCCAAGTTGCATAGGAATTAGAAAAATGCAGATTGATACAACAACATGAAAGTGGAAATGTAAGAAGCAATTTTATCTAATTCTGGTGAAGTTGCAAGAACTCAGGAGCTCTTGATTACTAGAAGGAGTATACATTTTATAAACCTTCTGGAGAGCAACTTGGCAATATTTAACAACAAACTTAAAAATATAGGTTCTGACCTATAAGTTTTAAGTATAGTAATTTATCTTGAGGGAATAATCAATGTGAATATATTTAGTTAGTTTCAAAGTTGTTCATCATGGTGCTATTCATAATAATGAAAAATGCACAAAGAGGGTTGAATGGTTTAATCAACAATGTAAGTTTGTACAATACAATGCCACATAGCTATTAATATGTTGTAGGAGATAATGTGGTGACATAAAAATCTTCAAGATATATTAAGTGAAAATGCACATTATAGAGCTCTAACATGTAAAGAGCTTGGAAGTTGTCACTTCTGTCCTTACAAGAAAAGCTGAACAAACTGAAAATCAATGACTTTTGCTGGGACTCATCAGAGAACTGAGGTTACAGGACACATCGGCAATTTAAACGTAGAGATTTGAATGCATCTAGAGAGAAACAGCAACTGAGATCTGGAAAGAAAGCTGCTGGAGCCATAGAATGGCAGAAACACTTAAATGGTCATTTTAATAAATTTTCTGGAAGTTGAGTGTTAATTAGCTTCAGAGTGAGAAACTCCTATGGCCACAGACTTAGAGGACCCCACCATAATTTGTGGATATTCCTCAAGGAACTCCACCACGTTCTCAGAGTGCGAATATGAGAAATTTCCCCTCTTGGCACTGGAATAGGAATGGGGAAAAATAACCACTGCGAAACAGGCCAAGAGTCTTCTCCATAACAAAGGCTTACTTTCCAGAGTAAAGAACTTTGTCAGAGCTCAATTCTGAAACTTTATCCCATCAGGAAGAGGGAATTCCTATGCATTTCAATCCCCTCCAGACTTCCTGTCTCACCTGAGAATGGAGGAAAACAGTAGTCAACAGGATCAGGGCTTCAAGAATATAGATTGAGAACACTGCAGCTGGAAAGGGAGTAGGAGGAAGGGGAGACTAAACTTGTGAGGGTCACAGTCTCAAGACACAGTCTCAAGACATTAACCAACTAAAAGCCTAAAATTTAATTGGACTATTATAGAACACTATCTTTTCCCCATATCTTACCACCGCACGAATAGGTCTCCAATGTAACAACCGTTCATTACAGCTAAAAATGTTACAATACATAGACTCTTCCTGAATCAGAGCACTTAGGAAAGCCCAAAGTCAAAAGGGGAGACAAAAACAAGGACAATCGAGGAATTTTATGCTTACTGTGCCCATAGCTACACCAAACAAACACAGTTCAACTCCTTGCCAGTTTAACATCAATTCTCACAGTAAATGACTTTTACCCCAGTTCCTATTACTGGAAACATGTCCAGCTTTCAACAGCAACAACAAAATTACAAGGCATGCCAAAAGGCAAAAGAGAAAAAACACTCTGAAAAGAAAACAGAATCATCAGAACTAGACTCAAATATGATACAGATGTTGGAATAATCAGAGAATTTAAAATAACTGATTTTCTAAAGGTTAATGAAAAAAGTAGATAATATGAAAAAATAGATGGATAGCATATATAGATAGAAACTCTAAGAAAAATGGAAAGGAAATGCTAGAAATCAAAACATAGTAACAAAAATGAAGAATGCTCTCAATGGGCTCCTCAGTAGACTTGACATGGTTGAGGAAAGAACTAGTGAGAGTAAAGATATGCTAATAGAAACATCTCAAATCAAAATGCAAATGGAAAAAAAAAGAATGAAAAATACAAGTTACAGATCACTACAGTGAGATTTCAGATTTCTATAGTTAATGACTTAACAATAGTTAATTCTAAATTGGCAGTGAGATTATTAGTGAATGTTCTATCCTTTTCATGCATAGCTGCAGCTTCAAGGAACATATATGCCTTCGGGAATAACAAATGAACAAATTGTTAAACAGGTAGAATATCATTATAATTGCTCACTAGTCATTGAATTAAATGTTATGACAAATACTATTTCTGTAAAAGAAACTAATTTGGCTACTGAAGCTGGATAAATGGACACACACACACATACACACACACGCCAATATGTACAAGAGTTTTTGTTCGGAAAGGGGAGGAGAAAAGGTTTTGTGGAGGAGGGGCTACAAGGAGAGAGAAGAAAAAGAAAAGTGGTGGGGCATCTGAACCACTGATGGCCTCTGGGACTGGGTTTGAGCTCCTCTAAGTAAGGAATAGAGGGTGAGAAGACGTTGAAACTGCTCACTTTGCAACTGCTCATACATACGCTCAGCTATTTTTAGGGCTCCTGTCACAAAAGGCAGCATGAACTGGAGAGGAGGCCTCTCAATCATAAAAAATAACCCTGCTTTGCCTGAGAACTAGAAACTTGACAAGCACTTGCAGTCCACAGCCCCTAAACGGGAGTGTCAAGGCCCTTTCAAGCCACTCCTTTTGCCACAAATGGGAATATGTGGTGCATGGGACTGTAGAAGAATACATTTGCTGTGGAGTTGCAATAGTAACAACATCAGCTCTGGAGTCGGCCTATGTGGATTCATAGCTTGGCTTTGCTATTTAATGGCTCTGAAACCTTGGGCCCCATTGTACTTCAGATTTTTCACCTGTCAATTAAGAGAGCTACTAGTAGCCATGGCATGTGATTGTTATGAGGATATACTAAAGCAACCCATACGAAGTATAGCATAATGCCTCATACATAATCGGCGTTCAATAAATTACCATCTACCGTTACTATAGCTGACAAAATGCCCTCGCATACAAAAGTTCTAGCCCTTTCTGGGCATCAAAAAGTAGCTGAGGAAAGGGAAGCTGAAGTCCTGCCTTGTAATCAGGGACTGACAAGCCAATAGATATCTTGGCTGTCTTAAAAGAAAAATCAGAACCACAAAGAATTTAAGGTTGAATAATTCAAGAAATTAGTCCACATTTTTATAGTTCAAAAATATTGTTAAATTTCAATGCTTTCATTTCTTCTTCCCCAGAATGCTTATCCTTCAAAATAAAATCTACAGAGGAAGAATGAAGATGAGCTATGAATCCAGATGAAACAAGCAGAAACAGCATCAGAATGAAGTCAGAAAATGTGGATTCTAGTCTCCATTCTGTAGTACCCATGGGGTAAGTCATTTTACATCTCTGAGCTGAAAAATAAGGGCACGGAAATATATTTTCTTGTAAAATAGAGTGTTGTACTGTGAAAACCTCAGGACTGATGATCTAAGGAGCAGATCTGAATCTTGGCTTTATATCTTCTGGCTGTGTGAGCTCAAGTAGTTCACTTCACTTCTTGGTCATTTCACTCCATGAACGCACTTCATCTCTCTGTCTATAAACTGTCAGACTACTGAGTAATGTCTGAGATATATAATGCCTAGCGATTATTTCTTGACACACCACCTCAAGACAAATTAAAACATGGTACAAATAGAGGTAATTGATAGGTTGGCCGAGAAAGGAACGTGCATGGTCAGGCAAGTCAAGAAAGTTTATTAAGAGAAAGTCTATTTTATCAAGAGAAAGTCTATTGGGCTGAACAAAGATGGCTACAGTCCGTGCTGCACGTCTAAAGGAGACTTGCAGCACCAAGGGAAGGGGTAAAGAGGGCTTTATAGGGGCTGTGCTGACAGGGTAGCAATGTTTGAACAGAAAATGCTTACTGCCTGTAAGCCAGTAGCTGTTTTGTGGTGTTTTCTGTTATCGCAAGTTTGGCTCTGTCTGCAGGTGCAAGCCAACAGACATTCTGTTTTCTTGCAGACCTGTCTCTGTCTGTAAATCAAGGTCTCTGAGACCTAACATTGAGAAACCTAACATTAAGTCAAGATCTCTGACATTCAGAGACCTAACAGTAATCAAACATTCATGGAGCAGATTTTTTATCTTTGATTTGACTGAATTTACCATATCAGATAAAACTTCTTTAATTCATTTGTTTCGGTTCCTATAGTAAAGATGAGAAAGTTTTCAAGTTGAATATGACTTATGAGATTATCTACATGAACCTCACTGATTTATATATTAGAAAACTAACCACATAACCATGGTCAAGTAGTTGGGGGAATTGTACTTCTTTTCATCTCAGTTCTATCTAATACGGTTAGATTCACCTTTTCAATACCCTCTACGTTGTGTAATATATGTTAGTTCTTCCAAAAAACTAGATAGTAATTTGAAAAAGATACTCAGGATTTGGATTGATGGCTTAGAAAAATTTACGTGTCACATACTGTTTATTCTTTATTCTTATAGCTCAAAATATAACCTATTTTGAAACACCTCAATAAGTCATGAGGGGACAACTTCTCCTTTTTGTAGGCCAAGAGTGTAAAAATAAATAACTGTACCTATATCACAGGATAGAGTCAGTAAGAGAAGTATTCTCACAGAATCTAGCACTGACATGAAAAATTTGTTTTAAGTTGCTCATAAATAAATAATGAGATAGCATTCTAATAGTTGAGGACTTCTAAAACTAGTCAGCCTACTGTCAAAAACTTTTAAATTAGTGTAGGGCTCTCAGCAGCCTTTTTCCTCTTTACTGAAGTCAGGATTTGAATATATCTGACGATCCAATGATCAGGACTGCCTTTTGATAAAAAGAAAATGCTATAGAAGCTCTCACAAAACATAGTGTTGAGAAGTGTTGCTAAGATAGCAGAGTACAGTAAGTACCTCAAAAGGTGGTGAGCTTCTGCAGGGTGTGAAAAATTACCTACATATTTAAAGTGATAAAACTACTGAGCTTATGATAGCTTATCTCTCATTTCAAAAGTGCATCTCCAAATTCCGAGGTTTCCATAAACTTACTATTTACTTTCCCAATCTTTTAATCATCACTGTCCCACCATTCTATGTATTACCTTTTTACTGTAGGCACAGCAGGCTTACATTTCTGACTGGGCAGGAATTGAAGGCCCACATCAAGCTGTGTGACATGCTTGAATGACAAAATAGTGGAATGATCTCAGGGACTCTGGAGTCATGGCAGAGGCATTTATTGCTTAGCAACCAGACTGATGTCAAGAGTTTTTGCTAAATGCAGATGGTGAGCAGAGCTGTTGAAAATCAAAATTGCTTTGCTATAATTCTTTTAAATGGCTTTCAACAAAAAAATATTAATTAATTTACCCATTTATTTGCTTGATTGATTGATATAACTGCTTTCTGGCCAAGCACTAAAGTGGCAATTACAGTTAGCTGGTCACACCAAAAGGCCATAAAAATACAAAACTTAGGAGGAAAAAAAAACACAAAACAAAAAACACCCACAACCTTTCCTGGAGGATAATCATCTGCTTTTCTGAATTGATATTCAAGTGCATTTCTCTAATCATTGCTGATACTCAGAGTCTAGGAAAGTGACAAATGAAGGTATAGTCTTTGAAAGCACATGGAAAATAATGATATGTTACTTAAAAACTATTGTTTGTGAACAGCATAAATCCAATCCAGATACCCTATTTACTATTCTATGTTTAAGGCCTTTGTTTGCAGGAAAAAATGAGTAAATGATTATATTCTCATTAGTGTAAGTAGAGTTCTACAGGCTCTTGAATTAATTTTAAATATACTGTGGAGGAGCCAAATATAAAATATAAAGAATTTCTTTAAATAAGAAATATACACCCAGTTTATGTCACAATAAAAATCTCACTTGCTGCTGTAAGGAATTACTACTGTGATGACACACTTTTTTGGTTTCCACACAGCTATAACCAACAATAAAAACTGAAAAGAAAAACTTATTTTACAGTTTGGATATAGTACCTTAAAATGAAAGTCCAGTATGAGGGTGGTATTCATTTTCCAACTATAAATGTGAGCATTATTTTTTTCTACTTACTAGGGTGCTAACATTAGGAAAACAATAGACAGCTCTTTGAGTAGTCACCCATATGGTGCAGGACAGTGATAAAGGGAGACATTTTATTCCATAAATTAGCTGGATTCCCAACAACGCAGAAAGTCAACTAACAAAATGACTTTAAAAAAAATTGACACAACACATTTAGAAAAAGAAGCAAATGAAAATAAAATAAGACCAGATTTGCAGGAGGGTTTTTTTTTTCTTTTGCCTTTTTGGTGCTTTTTCTTTTTTTTTTCCTCTTTTCTCTCTCTCTCTCTTTTATTTAAAAAATTAAGGTTTTTTAAATTTACTTAATTAGATTTTCAACTTCTTCTTGAGTCAGTTTCAGTAGTTTAGGTGCCTTTCTAGAAATTTGTCCATTTCACCTAGATTATCTAATTGGCATATAATTGTTCTGGTATTCTTACATAATCTTTTTTATTTCTGCAAGGTTAGTAGTAGCATTCCATTTTTCATTCTGGATTTTACTAATTTCAGGTGGTATTTTTTTCCCCTTGGTTATTTTGTTAAAAGTTTGTCAATTTTCTTGATCTTTTTGAAGAACAAACTTGTGGTTTCATTGATTTTCTCTGTTGTTTTCTATTCTCTATTTCATTTATTTTCACTCTAGTCTTCATTTTCCCTTCTGTTTTAGGTTTAGTTTCTCTTCTTTTTCAAATGTCTTATGGTCACAGTTTAAGCTGTTGAATTAACATCTTTCTTCCTTTTTAAATTTAAGCATTTATGGCTATAAATTTCCCCATAAACACTAATTTATCTGCATTCCACTAGTTTCAGTATGTTGTGTTTATATTGTCATTTATCTCAAAGTATTTTCTAATTCCTCTTGTGATTTCTTGTTTGACCCATTGATGACTTAGGAATGTGTTGCTTAATTCCTACATATTTGTAAATTTTCCAAATTCCTTCTGTTATTGAATTTCAATTTCACTTTATTGTGGTCAATAATAATAGCTCTAGATTAGCCAGAGATGAGCGATGCTGTGTCTGAATGTTTGTGTCCCCAAAATATTTGCATATTGTGAGTTTATTATTATTAGGAGATGGGGCCTTTGGGAGGTGATTAGATCATGAGGGCAGAGCACTTATGAATGGATTAATGCCTTTATAAAAGAGGCCTGAGAGCGATCCCTTACTACTTCCACCATATGAGGATACAGTAAGAAGGTGCTATCTATGAGGAAGTGGGCCTTCATCAGACACCAAATCTGCCAGTGCCATGATCTTGGAATTCCTAGCCTCCTGAACTGTGAGAAGTAGATGTTATTTTTATAAGCCATTCAGTTTATGATAGTTTTGTTATAGCAGCTCAAACAAACTAAGGGTTTAGGTCTTTCTCAGTTTTTTTCTTAGAATATACACAGCCCTGTGCTATTGTAGATCTCCAGGAATACTCGTATGTCAGATCTTGTTCCAAATCCACCTATGGACAGTTAATTCCCCAGACTTTCTTTTGAAGCTCTTTGGTTAAGTTCTATTGTTTGCTACAGTTATTAACCACCATCTAAGGCAGTCAAAATATTTAACAATTGCCTCTGATTGTTTTTCATAAATGCCCTCCGTGAAAAGGCCATTCTCACTAGATGAGTTCCAAGTCAGGTCACATAAACAATAAAGCAGTTGGACAGCAAAAGCCATGAGTTAGTGCATCCCTCGTTACCAGGTCAACTCCCAAATACTAATGCATCAGTATTTGGGAGTAGCTACAGAAGAAGGAAAATACAACCCTTCACTAAATGTTGCTGATTATTTACTTTCAGATATAATTTGATTCTTTTAACAACTCTATGAGATATAATCTATTCTTTTTGATAATGAAATAGAAACTAATGGGTTAGGTAAATTCTTGAATATAAAGCCTTTTGTTTTTTTCTTATATGCCAGACAATGTTCTATGCACCTTACATTCATTGACACTTTTCTCCTCACAACATCCTCTGAGATAGGTATTATTACTATTATTCCTATTTTGTGGATGAGAAAACTAAGACAGAGAGAGGTTAAGTAATCTGCCCAAGGTTAAGTGGTAGAGCTGATTTGAATCCTAAGGAGTGTAGATATAGAAACTGAAGTTTTACCACTATAGTAAACTATATAGGATCACAAGGCCACTTTTTGGGACCACAGAAAAACACATATAAAATGTCAGAGTATTAAACTGTAAAATAAAAATCACAATCCAATAAAATTGGCTTTATGTCAGTATACTTGTTAATCCTGTTTTAATTGGGTAATACACGTTACGTTGAAATCAAGAAAACACTTTATAAAGACTCCAAAGCCCTATAAAGCTTTCCATTATCCTAGGATTATTTCTACAAAGGACATGAGTTTTGGTCATTTTCTATAATTCAGGGACAAATTTTCCACCTACAAGAGAAAAAATCAGGCATAAAGAGGCTAGAGGACTTTCCCAAGGTCACCTGAAATTTTAACTCCTGGAGGAAACTTAGGAATATAACTGAGTTGCATAGTACATTCTCTACCCAGTTCTTCCCACTCATTTTCTGCTACAATAACTTATTTCATAAACATAGTTCTGATGCACAGCGGAATACTGCCACCACTGAGCTAACTTATGCCAAATACTGGGGCTTTCTCACAGCACAGAGGAGTGCAAACTAAATGGATGTCACAGATTAGATCATTTAAAATTAAATACAAATTTTCCCAAACAAAGGAATGCATCATTTACTTTCAGTCAATCAGGATATAGGAAACTGCTATTCTCTTCCTGGTAACACCATGTCCTTACCTGGAGAGTTCCTCTAAGCCAGTTCACTTCTGTTAACTGTTTTGGCTTTAAAATTTGGGTGGTCAGTTTCCCACTTCCCAGACTAATACTTTATACATCTGAAGCACCCTGTTCCCTTTCTGTGGCCATTTTGACCTTTTATTTAAATGAGTTTGTGGAGAAAAAGAAACCCTCATACACTGCTGGTGGGGATGTAAATTGGTATAGCAACTATGGAAAACAGTATGGCAGTTCCTCAAAAAATTAAGAATAGAATTACCGTACAACCCAGCAATCCCTTTTCTGGGTATCTACCCAAAAAATTCTGAAAATATTTATCTGTAAAGATATATGCACCTCTGTTTATTGCATGGTGGCCAAGACAAGAAAACAACCAAAGTGTCTTTTAATAGATAATTGGATAAAGAAGATGTGATATATATATACATATATACGTATATACGTATATATATATATATATATACACGTATATATATGTATATATACATATATATACATATATATACATACACACATATATATGTACATATATAATGAAATATTACTCAACCACAAGAAAAGATGAAATACTGCCATTTGTGACAGCATAGATAGATCTTGTGGTTATCATGTTAAGTGAAATAAGTCAGACAGAAAAAGTCGAGAACCATATGTATTCCATCATCTATGTGGGATATAAAACTGAAAGCAACAAACAAGACAACCAAAACATTATAGACACAGACAACAGTTTAGTGGTTACCAGAGGGTAAGGGGAACAGGGGGTGGTAAAAGAGGGTAACGGAGGTCAAATATATGGTGATGGAAGGAGAACTGACTCTGGGTGGTGCACACACAATGCAGTATTCAGATGATGTATTATAGAATTGTACACTTGAAAACTATATAATTTCACTAAGCAATGTCATCACAACAAATTTAATATATTTTTTTAATTTAAAAATAAATTATAAAATATTTCAAACTCACCTAAAGTTTTCATATCCTTTTGGTATTGACAAGCCTACCTTTAGAAGCCTTCATCATTAATTCTGATCTCGACTCCATCTCCATTCGATCCTTAGATTTGGGGTTAATGTTATTTATATTGTTAATGACTAGCAAATAGGTATTATATTTCATCACTAATTTTAATCATTTTATGTAAGTTTCTTCAGAATTCTGATTCCCTGATGTCTTTAAATATGACTTCTTTAAATAGAATGCCCTTCTAATCATCGTTTACCCAGAAAATCAAAGTTTAAATTTCAACAGAGAAATTATTTCCTCTGTGGATACATTCCTGAAATTCCAACTTCTGTACATCACTGGACTTTGCATACTCCATCATAATAGTACTCATCACATCATTTATTTACCTGTATCTCTCAAACCAGATGAGAATTCCTCTGAGGGAAAGGACTGAGATCCACTCGGCACATCTCCACAGGGTCTGATGAATACAAAGAGCCCAATATATACTTTAGAATTAATCAATGAATAAACCAATTTTAAAAGCTCATCAATTTGGAATAATGAAATTGTTGTCTAGTCTGACTTTGTAAAAATTCTGAATTATAGAATATTTTATAAAAAGGAAACTACATTTAAGTAAATAGTTCGTTAGCTTCCAATAGAGTAAATAAATATTTTAAGACAAAACTAAAAAGCTAACTAGCTGGTAATGTCTAGGCAAATTAACTTTTAACAAGTCACAATTCACATACATGGTAGACTACCAGATCATTTTGCATTAATACAAAAAATGTTGCTGATGTCTAATGAGAGATATGCAGATACCTTGATTTCCTGAGCATGTGGCTTAAAAAGCTACGCATTTTGCTTGCA
Organism: Rhinolophus sinicus; assembly: GCF_036562045.2. NCBI lineage: Eukaryota > Metazoa > Chordata > Mammalia > Chiroptera > Rhinolophidae > Rhinolophus > Rhinolophus sinicus. Next base: position 114,427,263 of record NC_133755.1, read on the forward strand.
TTCCACAACCTTAACAATTGTTGAGGAAGCAATTATTTAAATATTTTTTTCAAGGTGTTATTGACTTTTACAAAAAGAATCATATCCCTAAAGAAAAGTTCAATGTAAAAGGAATTTTGTTACAATTATTTTTCATGATTCCACATGGTCTAATGCTGTGTTCTGTATAAGAGCATTTATAAAATGAGGGAAAAGAAAACAGTTAAATTTAAGCACATTTGACCCCATAAGAGTTTTAAAAATTTTAGCGTCAGATACAAATCTATTTTTAAGTGTCCAGCTCTCAATTGTAGTAAGGAATTAAAGAAAAAGTAAGAAAGAAAGAAGGAAAAGGTAACTACAAAATAATCTATTGCTCTCATTAATATAAGGCTAGTCAGGTCATTGACGAAGTTATCCAAACATTTGAATAGTTTTAACTTGACAAGTAAAATTATGCAGTTCTGTAATCAAGTGTCATCCCATATAAAGTTAGTTTGCTTTTTTGGGGTGTTTCGATATTGCTGTTCAGGACACTGAGAAAAGAATAACCATACTTAAAACTACATGTGGGAGATAATTTACCTCACAGAGGTGAATATTTTATTTCAAAGAATAGATTTATTACCTTTTCACTAAATAATTTAGTTACTATGTCTTTAGCTTTATGTTTATTCAGTAGTGAGGTTATCAGAACATGAAAAAAAAGATGGTATTACCATATTCCATTTATTTATAATATATATTCAAAATAACTCATCAGAATATATCTGCACATATTTTAAAAAGAAAAAAAATCATCTATACAGGGAGAAAGAGTGAAGATTTTTCTTCCTCGGAAAGAATGGAAGCTTAAGTAATATGTTTTTGAAATTATATTACATTAGCTATCACCTAATCTGGTTTTTTTATACCTATTTTGCTTTGGAAATTTAGCATATTTTTTGTCTTCTCCCCATATTTATTATGTCTGTATTACATTTATATTTTAATTTATAATTATAATTAGAGGGTTTTTTATGTTTTATATGTGTCTGGAAGCTGTTTTAATAGATATATTTTAATAAGTCAAATTAATAAAATGTGATTCTTACTTTTGCTGCCTCTACTGATCTTATTTTCCACAATCACAACTGTTATTATTACTAACATTAATTATAATAATAATTGCTTTCTCCCTCACTCCAAAAAAGCAATAATAATGTGAATGCTGTATCATACTATTTTCAAAAATCCAGAAACATAGTGGAAATAAGTAAACAATTAAAATATAATTTTGATGAATAGTTCTTCAAAGTTTAAAAACTCTTTGAAAATAAGAATGAGTTATACATCAATTTAGAAACAATCATTGTCAGTTTTTCCTTATTCTCCAGATTTTTGAACATAAACACAAATCCTTCTTTTTGTTTGCTGTTATGAAGACATCAATCTTAACTTCACACACAAGGAATACGGCAGTAACACTACATTTATTACTCATTGCACATTATTAAACTCTGCCCGAATTCCACCTTTTTCCATGGATTCTTTCCACTTCAAAACCTCATTGTTCATTTATGTAACACTAGTAATAGTGTAGCCTATATATGCCTATGTACATATGCCTATATCATTGTCGATTTCATTAGAACTTGTGGCTAGGGGAATGAGAACTCTTTCATACCTCTGATATTTATGTCTTTCTTAACATAGCTCCCTTGAACTTATTTTATTTATGCATTCATGATTTCTTAATATAGAGCCATAGCTTTTTCCCAAATGATTTGAACACTTTTATGACTTTAATTTTGTTGTTGTTCGTCCTCTGCCTCACCTTGAAGGCAGAGATGATACCTGTTTTCTTAATAATTAAGCAACCCCCTAACCCTACCTGGGAGTTTATTAATCTCAGCTGTCTACCTGGAGATATTTATCTGACTCAATATGAGAGTTTCCAGAAGCAGAGGACTTCTGTTGTATCAGAAATGCTGCCATTTGGGTGGATGGAGTGGTGAGCAGGGGAACCACTGAAATAGTTGGCAACAAACAATGAGCTGGTGAAGGGGCTCTAAGATACATACTCAAGTGCCTTCAGCTAGACAACAGCTGAAGGGGAAAAGAATTATGACAACTGATTGATTCCAATGCCAGTAATTATTTCTGCAGCTACCCTCAAAACCATGAGTGTATAAAATAATCTGTGCTTACCAAATCTATATGCTAAACCATCTAAAAAATCAGTTATATCTCTCTTTCCTCACAATTCAAATGGTTCTGTAATGTAAACACTAATTTATACATTCATATGCACAAAAGTAATCTTAGTAACTTTCCACAGTAAGCTGCATTTAATAATATGTTCTTTCTTAATTTCCATTTCTTAAATGTTAATTGTTCATCAACTTTTGTATCTCCTATAATCTGAAGTTTGTTAATAAGCGTCTACAAAATTGAAGAAACTAACTTATGGCTCAGACCTGAGGAGGTCTCATAGGCCTCCTTATGAACAGCAGGTGGCAGTTTTGGGGTCCGACGTTGCAAAGTAGATTAGTCACAAGTCAATATTTAAAGTGGCCATACACAGACACAGAAAAATGGCATCTAAACCGTTACCATCCAGGCAAGATGAATCTGAATCTGAGGCATTCTAGAATGTTTAAACTGCAGATGGTTATAGTAGAAATGTGACTCAGGACTAAAAATGGGAATTAATGGGTAGTCAGCCTGTAAGTGTGTCAAGCACTCAGTCTCCTTGCCCATCTCATAAGCAGAATTCTAACAGCCTGGCATAAAGCTCACAGCCAGAATATTAATCATTTCTCGTTGAGGAATTCAATAAAAATCGAGAAAAGAACTCACCTATCTGGTCATATCTACTTAAACGGAATCTTGTTTATCATATGGCTTCCCTCAGGTACCTGAAACCCTTCTTAGAATCTTACATTTAAACATAAGGAAAACTTAAGAGAAACCACAATTTGAGGAGAGATTTTAACTGAAGAAAAAGTCTAAAATTACAAAAGAACAAATGAACATAATGGAGGGTAGAAAGGAAAATTGTTATTATTATCCTCAGTTGGAGGTGAAAAGATATTCCATCCACAAAACAAGGACAAGTTTCTATGTGTATTAGTTTTTTACCACTGTATAATAAATGACCACAAACCTTTGGCTTAAAGCAACACAAATGATTACCTCACAATATCTCTGCCCAGGGTCTCACAAGGCTGCAGTCAGTCTCATTTGAGGCTCTGGTTCCTCTTCCAGGCCAACTGGATGGTAAACCAGTTCACTTCTTGGCAGTTATAGGACCAACATTCCTAACTTTTTGGAGCCGGGGCCAGGAACTACTCTCATTTCCTAGAGCTCACCCAACAGTTCCTTGCCAGGTGGCCCGCATAAACAGTTGATAAAATAAATACTACTTGCCTCCAGGCCAGCAGTAGGGCAGCTCTCTGACTTCTTCTATTACCGACCTTTGGGATACCTTTGAAGAGCTCAACTAATTACCTCAAGCACACCTACTCCAATCTCCCTTTTAATTAACTCAAAGTCTACTGATTAGCTACCTGAATTACAAGTGTAAATCCTTTTTTTCACATAATGTATTAATCAGGGGAACAATGTGCCATCATATTCATAGTTTCCTCCCACAGTCAAGAGGAGGTAATTTATAAGGTGAGTACATCAGAGGCCAAGAATCTAGGAGACCATCTTAGAAGTCTGTTTACTACACTCTGGAAAAGTAAAAATATCAGGAAACAGGAAATAATTCTTTTATAACATAAAATATAATTGTTGAAAAAACTGCAATAGAAGCTTTGAAAAATAATGTTAAAAAAATAGAAGGTGCAGAGAGACAGAAACAGAGACAGAGGAAAGAAAAAAAACTGAGCAAAAATTAAGAGACTTAGAAACTACAAAATTTAATATTCAACAAATTGGAGTTCAATAGAGAATAAGAAAATTCAGAGGAAGAATGTGTTAAAGAAATAAATCAAGAGACTTTTTCTGAAATAAAGAATATACATTTCTAATAGAAAAGGACTACCAGTATCCAGCAAAAAGAATATAAACAGATGCACACCATAGAACGCTATTATAAGATTTTAGTATATGAAGTAGAGAGAAAATCCTAAAGTCTCTAGAGATTTAAAAGAAACAAGTCATGTACAAAGGAGCAAGACCTATATTTCTCACCAGCAGCACTAAATCTTAAACAACATTGGTGCAAGTACTTTAACATTCTGAGGGAAAATGCTTTTCAAACTAAAACCCCCACCCAGCCAAACCGTTATCACATGTCAGGATGGAAAAGCATCAAGGCATTTTCATGTCTACCAGGTTTCTGAATATTTACCTCCCATGACACCTTGAGAGGTCCTGAAAAACATTCTTCAGCAAATTCATGAATAAATCAATAAGAGAAAAATGGGATTCAGGAAATATGGAATCAAATCAGGGAGGCAATGAAGGGCGGGCGATCTCAAGGTGACAGCTTTGGAAGTGCTAGAAACAGTCTAGAAAAGGTATAAATTAAAAATATTGAGACAGCAAATTGGGCATGTAAAAAGTAGGGCAATTTTGCAATACAAAAAATTCTCACAAGGAAGGGGTTGCCACGTTAGGAACTGTGTTAGCATAAACACATGGTTGAAAGCAATGATCATTGATTTAATTCCAGTGTTTGGAGGGACAAAATTGGGAAAAATGCAGGTATGGTGGGGAGATTTAAAGGAGCTAAGTCTTCATTTTTAATATAGGAAGTCAAACGGTAGAATCTAAAAATCAATCAAGAAATAATCTTAGAAGCATATTATTAGGAAAAATATAAGAAGAAACAGCTGAGTCAAAATGCTGCTTCTGAGGAATGGGACTAGGATGGGAATAGCTCTTTATCATTATTAGCTTTCTGTTACTATTTGATTTATTTTAATAATGTGGTTACGTTTTAAAACTTTTTAACCATATAGAAGCATCTCTGGCAGTTGTTTGTTGGGTCATAATCTCGAATTTCAGGAATTATTTTAGAAACACAAAAACAAAAACAAAAAAACACTGTTGCTATGTTTTGTTAAATAAACACAGAAATCTAAGCTTTTAACATGCAGAACTTTAATTTACCCTCACCATCACTGTCAACCTAACAGATTGAAACATCTTATTTCTGTTTTTTTTCTAGGTCTAATTATTGTCTGCATAAATTTTTTTTATTAATTCTATTAAAGAAAACCTACATTTGTAGCACTTTGAAAGTATTAAAGCATTTTAACTTATCTGATATTAGTTATCCTTCCAATAACCTTGCAACAAAGGCAGAGTAAATATTCACTAAACATTAAAATTAATTATTAAATATTCATTCTACTTACAGATTAAGAAACTAAGGTTCATAGAGTGAATGAAGTACAAACTCAGAATCATCTTTTTTCTTAGAATCAATATTCTCACATTAGTATAATGCATTTCCCATCACACGGTGCCTTTTCCTATATGTTAGGATACAGTATTTTATTTTATTTTGGTATTTCTAGATCAAGTCCCATTTTGATAGTAATGATATGTTGTTTATTTGGTATTTCTTTATTTCAAACACAGAACTATGCATGTAGTAGTTTTCTATTATTATTTGATTTATTTTAATAATGTGCTTATATTTTAAAACTTTTTAACCGTATAGAAACATCTCCACCCATGTCATTGTGAAAGGCAATTTCCTTGTTTCTATATAACTGTAGGTAGAAAAATATTTTTAATTTATATGTATAAATTATATATAAATATATTTATAAATTATACATATTTATAATGCATTTATAATTTTACTCTTACTTTGTCGAAAAAAGTATATGAACCTATATTTACTCTGGAAGATTCTTCAATGTATTAAAATGTATGCCATGCTTCTTAAAGGAAATAAAAACACTAAAAGTATCCACATTTAATAATCAAGAAAATAGGAGGTAAACATTAGCTGACTGGCCACACCACTCCTTCAGTCCTTTCATGCTCCCTTTAAGAAGACTCCAACACCTCTCACCCTGTCCTCAGGATATTCCAAGAGACTGTACTGACAGTTGTTGGCTCTGCCTTTAGAGTGCTGCCAGGTTTCCTGTGGACTCATTTTATCTTCTCGAACCCAGCCAGAAGTTAAGAAAGAAGAAAGATGGGAAGTAGACTCCAGTAGTGGAAATGAAAAAAAATTGCCTTCAGCAGAAAGGAAAAGTAGTTTATTACTTCTCAAGCAAAATCAGTGAGGGTGTGGGATGGTCATAAAGGCATCCTAGCATCACACAGGCAGCCAAACATAAGCACATGGTGATTCCAAGATGGATCCCAGAAGGATAATTCCATTTATCACGTGAGAATGTTAGGGAGGCAGAACATTGAAAAAATCTGTACAGGAAGCTCCCTCACATCCTCATGCTCTGTAAACTAGTCTTTAGATACAAAATATATAGAGATATATACATATATATATTCAATATTTTGCACCATAGAGGAAATGGGCTTGCCAATTTCATAAAGAACAGATGAATTAATGTTGTCTTACTTTAATTAAATGTATTTAATATAACTCTGGCAACAATTTCTGCCCAATGCCTCAGTTATTTCCAGGAGTGCTAAGGAAAGTGAAATATGCCAACACAGCTATAGTCTATGAAACTAGTTACTTTGAAAATAGTTGTAAACAACAACAAATTGCAATGATACAAATGTTATCTAGAACACTTTGTTCATCTTTCTGTTTGACAACTATTTATTGAATAGCTAATAAGTATAAGGCAGATATAATGTTGGCCCTCAAGAAGTTGTCTAATGAAGAGGAAAGAGTCATAAATTAAGAAAACAATACAGTTGGATAAAGCATGAAAGGGGGTGGTACTTAGCACTGACACAACTGAGCAGAGCTTGTGTAAGTCCATGGAAGGGTAAGAACATGGAAGTCATCCTAGTGAAAATAGCCTTGAGCTGAATTTTGAAAGTGAAGTGATGATTGCTTGATTAAAAACTGGGTGGAAGAGAACAGAGTGAATAACTGTTAGAAGTGTGGTTAGTGAATATAACAGAAATTCATTGAGCATAGCTTAAATGATAGTTTTTTGTTGTTGTTGTTTGTTTGTTTGTTTTGTTTTTTCTTCCATTATAAACACTTCTTGGGTAGGAACCTTACAGTTAGCACATACGCTCAACAAACTGATGAAGGATTCAGGCTCCATTTAGCTTCTTTCACTACCAATATCAATGGGTAGCTTTTCTTGTCTTGGGTACAAGATGGAGGTTCTACCTCCAGCCATCATATTTCCTTTTTCTCCCCTTCCTCCCTCATGTCAGGGAGAAGGGGAGAACGATGAAGGGAAAAAGGAATATGCCTCTCCATATGTCTGTTCTTACTAGAATAGCTTTTCCAGAAGTGCTACTCAGTAGATGTTGGCTGTTTTATTATGGACCAAAACTTGATCACATGGCCACCCCTAAAAGCAAGGGAGTCTACACAAGTGAGTATTTTTAGCTTGGCACTGTGCCTCCCCAAACAAAAATGAGTTTTTGCTAATAAAAAGGAGAAAATTGATATTTCACAGGAAACTACCACCAGATTTTCTACTTCCGGGAAGACAGAGTCATTGTATTCTTCCCGATTCCACCTATTAGGTATCACTAAAGACATTGGACATTATATATAAAACAAACACAAGAAGATTCTGAAAGGTGAAGAGAAGGCAGATTGGCTAGAGACCTTTGAGAAACAATATAGTGATGAGTTCTCTGGATTAGATTTTTGCTTCACATGTCACAAACTTGGAGAGGAAGACATCTGCAACCCACATACGCCAACAAGTGAAGACAAAAAAAAAAAAAAAAAATCAAGAAAAATCTTTAATCAAAGGACAAGGAAAGGAGGATCCTAGCAAGACAGAAAACTTTTAGACAATAAATGCTCCACTTCAGCCAAACACCACAGGAAAAAAAAAAAAAAAATGATGGTCCCACCTGCATACATTTAAGCAGATGCCAATGGGGAGCCTAGATTACCACCCTTGTGAAGCTATGAGGAGATATTACACCACTTCTACTGGGTGATGTAGAGAAAGCCAAGTAGAAAGCTGGGATTCCAATACTTCCCTCACCTCCTCACCTCTCCCTCACCACCATCAATAAAGACAACATGGGAAACCTGAATTCCAACATCATCTCACACTTCCTCTCTGCTGAGCTATTGTCAGAGGAGGAGGACTAGAGAGAAGGGACTTGAAACATCATCCAGTGGTGACAAGAACACCCACGATGTCAATGGACACCACATGGTGAGCCAGAACTCCCATTCCTGCCTGGCAATAAGGATGAGCAGCCCCCTCTTTCTCTTGGGTGTCAATTGAGGCCACTGGGGAACTTGAACTTCTATTTCCACCTGGTAGTCATAAGGTAGTACACCCCCTCCCTTTCCCCTGTGGGAGTGGTATCAAAGAAACCTAGCTGTAAACAAAGTTTTAAATAAGTTCCAGTGTCTCATAATATAAAAATGTCCAGGTTTCATTACAAAGTCCCTCATCATACCAAGAAACTGGAAGATCTTACACTGAAGGAAAAAAAGATAATAAAAAAAATGCCAATATCAAGATGACAGAGATGTTAGAATTACCTGACAAGTTTTAAAGCAGCCACAATAAAATAATTTAATGAGCAATTACAAACATGCTTGAAACACATTTTTAAAAAAAGAAACAAAAGAAAGCCTCAGAAAGAAATAGAAAGTCTCAGCAAAGCAATAAAAGATACAAATAGACCAAAGAGGAAATTTTAAAACCAAAAAAATACAATAACTGAAATTAGAAGTTCAGTGGATGGGCTCAAAACACCAATTAAAAAATAGAGACTGGCTGAGTGGATTTTAACACGCAAACAAATTGTGTGTTGTCTATAAGAAACTGACTTCAAATATAATAGTATAGGCAAATTAAAAAGAAAATGATGAAAAAGGATAAGAATATTTCACATAAATATTAATAGTAGGAAAGCAGGAGTGGTTATATTACTTTTAATTAAAGTAGATTTCAGAGCAAAGAATATTGTCAGAGACAAAAGAGGACATTGTGTAATGATTAAAAGGTTGAGCCACCAAAAAGACATACCATTCCTAAATTTGTATGTACCAATCAACAGAGCTTAAAATATGTGAAGCAAAAACTGTTAATACTGAAAGGAGAACTAGACAAATCCAGAATCATAGTCGAAGACTTCAATACCTCTCTTTTAACAATAATTTAACTAGAAAGAGAATTGGTGAGAATATAGAATTCAACACTACCAAACCACAAAATACAATTAACATTTATAGAACATTCCACCCAACAGCAGCAGAATACACATTCTTTTCAAATGTCTATGGAACATAAACCAAGAGAGATCATACCCTGGGCTGGAAAACAAACTTCAGCAAATTTTAAAGAAAGAATGTGTTCTCTGGCCAAATGGAATCAAACTAGAAATCCAGCTGTTTACAAGTTCTCTGAAGGATTGGCTCTAAGGACAAATCTTGTCTCTTTTTTGTTTGTACCAAGTGCCTCAAACGTATTAGTAACTTAAGTGTTAAAATTGAGTTGAATGATTTATTTATTAATTAATTGATCATTTGAATGAATTAGTTTCTAGACACATAAAATTCATCTATGAATGAAACAATAGAGTTGACCTCTGAAGCACTTCCATAAATGTTTCATAAATTACACTCAACCAATCTCTTTTCAGAAAGTATGCACATGTGAAATGAGTGGAAAATAGAACCAAAGAGAAGAAGCCAATAAATATACCAAACACAGATGTTTGCATTTAAAGCTTCTTGACAGTCGAATCATATGCACACAAAATATGGTCAACCAGATTTTATTATTTAAAAAAAAAGATACCTTTGACATCAAATTTAATATGAATAAATCAAGTAATGTAACTGCCCGATAAAAGTGCATACTCAAAATATGATGATAGAAACATATGGTTACATCATAGAAAGTGACTGGCTCAGTAGGCTCTGCTGGTCAGAGCAGATGTAGAAAAATTAAAGCTATACATTGACAAACTCTGGTGTGTTTTAGGGGCATGTGACCTACATGGTAAAAGATCTGGAACTGTATCATTAAAGTAATGGTTGAGAAAGTTAGTGAGAAGAAGAGAAATCCATGGGAAAACATGCTAATTGTCTTTAAATATGTGAAGGGCTATCATGTAGATGAGGGAGATAATCCAAGAGCAGTTGAACTCATAATGACTTGGTAGGAAGACACTATTAAGTTCAGTATTAGGAAAGGTTCCTAACAGTTATAGAATCTCAAAATTAGGACATACTTCCCGTGAGAAGTGACCACCCCAGTATAGAAGAGTTAATGAAGACCCGGGGGAGCATTAGCCAAGAGAGGTAAAAAGAAGAGATTTCTAAAGGTCTGGGAGATTGAGTCAGATGACTTCTGAAGGCCGTTCCTGACAGCTCTGGCCTATTTCTCTTTGATAGTATGTTTCAGGCAGAAAAGTATTCCAAAGTGCATGGTTGTTTCTACAAGTACAGCTCATTAAAAAAAAAGAAAGAAAAGAAAACATAAAGTAATAATGGTATATAAATATGTCAAGAGAGAAGAAATAATTCTTAAAAGAAAATTTATATAATATATTATAAAATAAAAGATAACTCCATCTTTTATATCACATATGCTCTGTAGCCAAAAAGGACTTGGCTTCGTTTTAAAAACTAGGTGTTTTGATGAAAAGTAATTATAATTGTAATTATGAATAGCAATACAGCCTGATGTGTTTAAACTACAACAACAACAAAAATGTGAGTCTGGAACATTCAGGACTCAATACCTGGCACCATACATGGCAACTATAAATGCTATATTAACACTGGTAAAATGAATGACATGAAATCTCATACTCAAGAATTGTGTGACAAAGTAGCATAGAGTTCCAGTTTTTACTCCATTGTGTCTGATGTCCACACATGGCTTTTGGAACAACCAAGATAAAAGACCAGAGGCTCTGAGTGAACACTACTATTTATGCTTTCATAATAAAGAAATGTTAAATCACATCTTTCAAAATGCACAATGTGAAGAGAGATAATTGTGAAGGTAAGCAGCTTTAGAAGTTGTCTCTTAATATTTTTAAGAGGGAAACACTCATAAAAAAGACTAGGTGTCATTTAACCTCAAGAAAATAGTGATTCTTGACATTTTATTACTGAGAGACTCTGAAATTTGGGTAACTATTCTTGCTAAAGGAATTATCAGGCTCTAGAGATAAATCCTCTAGGTTCTCTAATATTTGTGAAGTATTAGGGGAAATATGCGAGTAAACCAATATTTTCCTATTCAATCTTTGAAGGACAAGAAAGAAATATGCCTAATGGAGTTCTTTTTGAGATATAAGCAGAAGATTTAAGAAACACATGAGAAAACACTATGCGCTCATGCAACTGTTTTAAAAGAAAGGATTTTCTGAGAAGCACGTGACTGCAGAATTTCTTCCATCCACTTTCATCAGAAAATTGCTTCATACACTGCTGACAAATAGATTAGATAGAGATGGAGGGAGACAAAAAGAAATGCCTTATTGCTTTGATAAAACTCTCTAAAATAACTGAACTCAGAGACAAGACATTTTAAAACTCAAGACAATCTTGCTTGAGGAGAAAAACCTAGTTTGAAGAAGAAGAAATGTGGTATTGTTTATCTAGTACCAACCACCTCAGCGATTTTGGGAAAAAACACTTAATATCCCCATGTCCAGGCCTTCTCAGCTACAAGTAATCATAAGTATTGCTGCCAATGAATTTGTCCTTGCTGTACTGGATGCTTTACCAGCTTCCTTTTCTATAGTGGTGACTCTGGGCACATTCCTTAACTTCAACCTTCAATTTTTTCACTGAAGTAAGGTTAAAGACAATTGTGTAGTTGTGAAGATTAAATGGAATAAAGTTCTTAGCACTAAGTATAGTACCTGGCATATAATAAGCATTTTATAAATGTTTGCTTATTATTATTAACTCTTGAATCAAACTCTAAAGGTAGGATTACTTAAGGTTGGGGATCACAGTAAAGTAATGAAACTAGGTTAGAAGCCATAGTCATCAAACACTTACATAAGTTTTGTAAACTGGCTGACATGATTTGTTTTGCACACTTTATAGTATTTTGCCCACAGAATGTTTTCATTTTCAGATTTTGAATTATTTATCAATATATAAAAATACATTTCACAAATCAATTTCAATTTCTAGCTTTTGTTAAAAATGTGAAATATCTGGTAATATTAGGCCTAGTAACCCATATGGCAATCATCAGGGTAAAGTTGGAGCTGTAATGGGGGCGGGGGGTGGGGGGTGGGAGATGAGGGTAAGGGGGATCGAATATATGGTGATGGAAGGAGAACTGACTCTGGGTGATGAACACACAATGGGATTTATAGATGATGTAATACAGAATTGTACACCTGAAATCTATGTAATTTTACTAACAATTGTCACCCCAATAAATTTAATTAAAAAAAAAAAAAAAAGTTGGAGCTGTTCCTTTTAGCAAAGGTTCTCAAGTTTGCCATGGTTTGCAGTTTTACTATTATCTCCACAACAATGAGAACAAAATAAATGTAATTGGTCATGGTGCTTGTAAAGTTGTTGACCAATATTACTTTTCTTAAAATTTTTTCCATAAGGTTTGCAAATCTGTTGGTATCCTCCTTTTGACTAAAGTACAAGACTACCTCCTTTTGTCTGAACTACCAATGTCAGTGAAATAAAAGTTGTTTGCAAGTGTGTGCCATTTGTTGGGATGCCATATTCTATTGCCCCTCTCTCGACATATAGCCTCTGTAAATGTAAAATAATAAAGAAAGCATACATGCATGCATATTTATATATATTAACATACATATATACATACATACAAAAATACATATTTAAACCAATGGGATATTGTGCTTAACAAATCCTAAAATAGCAAATGCTAATGAGTTCAAAATATCATGCTATCCAAAAGTGCTCAACTTAGATAAATATTCTAAGTAAATTATTTTTGTTTGTTTATTTTTTGTATGTATGTATTGAGATATAATAGACATATACCATTGTATAAGTTTAAGGTAAACAACTTGTAAATTTGATAAACCCATATATTGCAATAGTATTACCACTATAGCATTAGCTAATACTTCCATCATGTCATATAATTATTATTTCTTTTTTGTGGTAAGAACACTTAAAACCAGTCTCTTAGCAACTTTCAAGTACATAATACAGTATTGTTAACTATGATCAAAGCGCTGTGCATTTGATTCCCAAACATACATACCTTTTGACTGCAAATTTGTACTCCTGACCAACATCTCCCCAATTCCCCCAACCCTTAGCCCATGGTAACCACCATTCTACTCTCTGTTTCTATGAGTTCAGCTTTTGTAGAGACCACATATAAGTAATATCACACAATATTTGCCTTTCTCTGTCTGATATATTTCACTCAGCATAATGCCCTCATGGTCCATCCATGTTTTCACAAATGGCAGGATTTCCTTCTTTCTTATGGATGAATAAATTCCATTGAGTATATGTGTATATATCTACACACACACACACACACACGCACACACACAATCCTCTTTATCCATTCATCTGTTGACAAACACTTCACTTGTTCCCATATTTTGGCTATTGTGAATAATGCTAAAATAAAGATCAGAGTGCAGATATCTTTTTGATGTCCTGTTATCTCCTTTGGATATATACTCAGAAGACAGAATGCTGGAACATATGGTAGTTCTGTTTTTAAGTTTTTGAGGAAGCTCTATACTGTTTTCCAAAGTGGCTGAACCAATTTACATTCTCACCAACAGTGTAGAAAGGTTCCCTTTTCTTCATATCCTCACCAATATTTGTTATAGCTTGTCTTTTTGGTGGTAGCCATTCTAACAGGTGTGAGGTAGTAACTCACTGGTTTGCATTTCCCTGATGGTTAGAGATGTTGAGCACCTTTTATGTATCTGTCGGCCATCTGGGTGTCTTCTCGAGAAAAATATCTACTCAGTTCCTCTGTCCATTTTTTTACTTGGATTGTTTGGGAGGTTTTGTTAGTGGATTACATAATATGAGTTTATAATATTAATATATGATATTAACACCTTATCATATATAAGGTTTGCAAATATTTCCCCCATTCTATTTGATTTGTTTTTTACATTTTTGATTCTTTTGCTATGCAGAAGCTTTCTAGTTTTATGTTGTCCCACTTATTTATTTTTGCCTTTGTTTCATGTGCTTTTGGTGTCATATACAAAATAATATTGTCAAGAACCATGTCAAGAAGCATTTCCTTATGTATTTTTCTATGGGTTTTATAGTTTTATAATTTCAGGTCTAATGTATAAGTCTGTAATCTGTTTTGAGTTGATTTTTGTGAGTGGTGAAAGATAAGGATCCAAATTCACTTTTCTGCATATGGTTATCTGGTTTTTCCAACACCTTTATTGAAGAGACTATCCTTTCCCTATTGAATATTCTTGGCTCCCTTGTCAAATATTAGTTGATTGTAGATGCAAGGGCTTATTTCTGAGCTCTCAGTTCCTGTCTGTTGATCTATATGTCTATTTTTACACCAATACCATACTATTATCATTACTGTAGCTTGTGGTATAATTTGAAATCAGGATGTATAATGCCTATAACTTTGTTGTTTCTCAAGATTGCTTTGGCTATTTAAGGTCTTTTTGGGATTCCATGCAAATTTTAGGATTGCTTTTCTATTTCTGTGAAAAATGCCATTGGAGTTTTGACATGGATTATATTGAATCTATAGATGGCTTTAGATAATATGAATATTTGAACAATAGTAATTCTTCCAATCTATTAACACATCATATATTTCCATTTATTTGTGTCTTATTTAGTTCCTTTCATCAAAGCCTGGTAGTTTTCAGTGTACATACTTTTCACTTCCTTGGTTAAATTTATTTCTAGGTATTACATTGATTTTGATGCTATTGTGCAGGGGATTATTTTCTTTATTCTTTTTCAGAGTTTTGTTGTTAGTGTACAGAAGCACAACTGATTGCCGTTAATTTTATATCCTGCAGCCTTACTGAATTCATTGATTAGTTCCAACATTTTTTTTTTTTTGGTAGTTTTTAGGATTTCTACGTATAAGATTGTATCATCAACAAAAAAATAATTTTATTTTCACCTTGCTGATTTGGATGAATTTTATTTCTTTTTCTTGCCTGATTACTCTAGGACTCCCAGGACTATGTTGAATAATAGTGGTGAGAGTAGGTAACCTTGTTTTGTTCCTGATCTTAGAGGAAAATCTTTCAAACTTTCATCAAGCATGGCATTAGCTATGAATTTGTTATATATGGCCTTTATAATGTTGAGGTGTGTTCCTTCTGTAGCCACTTGTTGAGTTTTTATTATTAAAGGATGCTGTATTGTCAAATGCTCTTTCTTTAGTCATTAAGATGATCATATGATTTTCATTTCTAGTTTCTATTAATGTGGTATATCACATTTATTGAATTGCATATGTTGAATCATGCTTGCATTTCAGGAATAAATCCAACTTAATCATGGCGTATAATCCTTTTAAAGTACTGTTGAATTCTGTTTGATAATATTTTGTTGATAATTTCTGCATCTATAATCATCAGGGATATTGGCCTGTAGTTTTCTTTGTTTATGATTACCGGTTCAATCTGCTTATGAGTAATTGGTCTGTTCAGATTTTTAGTTCTTCAGGATTCGGTCTTGATAAGTTGTGTTCTAGGAATGTATCCATTTCTTCTAGATTACCCAATTTTTTGGTCTGCAATTGTTCATAGTAGTCTCTTAGAATACTGTGTATTTCTGTGATACCAATTGTAATATTTCATCTTTCACTTCTGATTTTCTTGTCTTCTTATCTGCCTTTGATATCACAGTAATGCTGGTCTCATAAAATGAATTTGGGAGTGTCCCCTCTTCTTAAATTTTTTGGAAGACTTTGAGAAATTTTGGCATTAATTCTTCTTTAAATGTTTGGTAAAATTCCCTAGTAAAACCATCTGGTCCTGGCCTTTTCTTTGTTGGGAAGTTTATGATTACTGGCAAACTGGATGTCCATCAATGGATAAAGAAGAGGTGGTACATACATACAATGGAATGTTACTCAGCCAAAAAAGAAATCTTGCCATCTGCAAGAACATGAATGGACCTAGAAGATATCGTTGTGAGTACAATAAGTCTAACAGAGGAAGAGAAATACCATATGATTTCACTTATATGTGAAATCTAAAGAAAAAAATAAGCAAACAAAATAGAAACAAGCTCATACATACAGAGAACATTTGAGGGTTGCCAGATGGGAGCGGGGGGTGGTGGTTGTGGAATGGCTGAAAAAGTTGAAGGGATTAAGAAGCACAAATTGGCAGTTACAAAATAGCCATGATGATGTAAAGTATAGCATAAGGAATAATAAGTCAATAATATTTAAATAATTATGTGCGGTGTAGACAGTTACTGGATTTATTGGGGTGATCACCTTGTAAGTTATATAAAGTCTAACCACTATGTTGCACATCTGAAACTAATATTGTATGTCAACTGTAATTAAAAAAATATTTAAAAGAGAACAGATTAATCATGTGGTCAAGATTTTTAAATAAAATGTTAAGAGGCTTGGTATATTTGAAAAAAAAAGCTAGTTACTTTTAATACTCTTTTCCTTTCATCTTTATACTATCCTTAAGAGGTTAACACACCATCATGTTACAGTTTTAGAGTTTTCTGTGAGATTGTATGTTTATTGTTACCAGTGTATTTTATACTTTCCCATGTTTTCATGTTACTAATTAGAATATTTTCATATTAGCTTAAAGACCTCCTTTCAGAATTTCTAATAAGGCAGGTCTGAATTTCCTCAGCTTCTGTTTACTTGGGAAAGTCTTTATGTCTCCTTCATATCTGAAGAATAATTTTGCTTGATAGAGTATTCTTGGCTGGCAATGTTTTTCTTTCAACAATTTGAATATATCACCCCATTCTTCAGGCCTGTAAGGTTTCTGCTGAGAAATACGCTGATATCCTAATGGGGATTCCTTTGTAATTACAAACTTTTATTCTCTTACTGCTTTTAAGACTCTATTTTTGTGTTTGAAGTTTGATAGTTTTATTATAATGTGTCTTGGAGAAGATCATTTTGGATTGAAATAATGAGGTAATCCATTAGCTTTATGAACTTGGCTGTCCCAATCTCTCCCTAGGTTTGAGAAGCTCTCAGCCATTATTTCTTTACCTAAACTTCCTGCCCCTTCTCCCTGTCTTCTCCTTCTGGAATTCCAATAATTCTGATATTGGTTCTTTTGATAATTTCCCACAGATTATGTAGACTGTCTTCACTCTTTTTCATTCATTCATTCTTTCTTGTTTTTGTCATTCTCTTCTTACAGAGTTTTTTCAAAGTTTCTATCCTATAACTCACTGCTTCTCTCCTCTGCCTTGCTATTCTGCTATTGATGTGCTCTATTTATCCTTCCTTTTATTTCATTCATTAAATTCTTCAGCTCCACAATTTCTATTTTGTTCTTTTCTATTATTTCTGTCTCTTTCTAGAGAGATAAATTTCTCATTTTGTTTTTGTACTGTTTTCCTGATTTCATTGAATTGTCTTTCTGTATTTTCTTGTAGTTCATTGAATTTCCTCAAAACAGCTATTTTCTTTATTGGGTAAATTGCAGATCTCCGTGTCATTGGGTTTGGTTTCTGAAGGATTATTGTGATATTTGGTGATGTCATATTTACTAGATTCTTCATGTTCCTTGGAGTTTTGCATTTGCATTCTCACATTTGAAGTAGCAGTCACCTCCTCCAATCTTTATTAGCTGTCTTCAGGTAAGAGTTACTCTTCATTGGTTGTACTATACATCCTGTGGCTTTCTCCAACCTTGTATGGATACACCTGCTCCATGCTTCTTGCTCCCTCTTGTGGCAGAAATCGTAAACTTGTATGACTTCTCTCAATCTTACAATGCATCAAGCTGGCTGGTGAAAACCTATTTTGTTTCCCTGAAGATGGAGCTGTAGCCCAAGATTTTGGTTTCTTCCTCGCCCACAGATGCTGTCTTGTTTTCTGAACACATTCCCTGTCTACCTGAGATTACTCCCACTGCCACCCTTAGAAATATACACATATTGCTGACCATAGAGTAGGGGAAGTGTGAATTTAGCACTCAGGACATTGGGGGTGATTGTGGGCCAGTTGGGGTGAGGTTTTCCCAGCAGCTCATGGGCAAACTTCCTGATGGAGTCCAGAATGTAGTCAACAGGAACTGTATCCCTTTAATGCCCTCTGATAGTCTCAACTGCCTCTTTCACTATCTCCTCCCTTCCCACAGTTATGCAGTTCCTGCTTTAGTTATCTGGGTCCTGCAGGAGAGAAATAAGCTTCTTTAGCAGCATCTTTACCTGAAGAAGGCACTCATCACTACTTCCTCTTTCCCCCACGAGAGAGATCACCAGTCTCCTCTATCTCTAACCTGTGCCACCCCGAGAAGAGAGGTGATGCTAGCTAGCAAAGTTCCTTTTACCCACTCCAACGTATTCAAACTCACTATACACACACACACACACACACACACACACACACACACACACACACCTATATATTTTTTTTTCTCCAACAGAGTGCTAAGACTTCTCCAGAAACCTCGATTTCTATAAAGGCTCACACATGGGTGTCTACCCAAGTCAGTGTTTTTCAGGTGCTCCCAGACTGTAGCTGAGAGGGGCTTAAGCCAGTTCACAGGTTCCTGCTGGCTTCACAGCCCATACTAGGATCTGCCTGCCTATTACCTCATGCACAGGTAGGCGAGATTCCTTCTACGTCCCTTAGCATATTGTGCTGGATCCCACAACTCCCACGGAGGCACTTTCATTCATGAATGGATGACAAAATTAGTAGTTAAGGGAGGGACAAAAACAAGGGATGTCTTATGCCGCTATGATGCTGACATCACTCCTAAGAAAATTGTTTCTAATGATCAAAGATCTTGGCATTCCTTGTTCATTTGAAGGAAATCTCTCTCTTTCTCTCTCTCTCTCTCTCTCTCTCTCTATACATATATATATATATATATGAATATATATATACATGTATATATATATATTTCAAATAATTCATAACATAACTTGTCTATAATTATGTTTTCTTTAGAATCCTTCGGCTGCATAACATTTTCCCTTTGGGCAGTATGTTAGCTAATTTTATTCACCGTATGTTTCTGAGTTTCTGAATTTTTTCCTTAGGGAGTAACACATGAAATAATGCTAACACACACACACACAACAAGAAATGGATCAAAATCACCCAAGATAATGGCAGCTTATTATGTAAGCAGAGCACAGTGGGACATACTTGCTAACAGGCACATAGCTCAGTGAGACAGCATGTATAAATCCTTATTGAAATCTTTAAAAAAATACTATAAACAAAATTCAGAAATTTATTATTCTCTTTAAGTATACCCAACTTGCCATTCCTTTTAGAATATAATATCTCTAAGAATATATGAAGATTAAAAAGATAATAGCAGTCCTAAGCAAGTTTTTCAAATTGCTATTTACTCTTTAAAATATTTACGAGTATTTTCAATCTGAATTAAATATCTACCATGCATATCTATAGTCATTATACAGACATGAACTATAGAAATAATTTAATGCAGCAATTAAAAATAATTGTTTCTTCAACCCACTAAAACGTTACATAAAGTAAAATGAAATTTCCCTTGCATTGACATCTGACAAAATTCTTAGAGAATTTTCTATAAGTCCTTCTGAGGCAGAAGCAGGAACAATAAAGTTCTTAATAAAATGACAAAAAAAAAAAAAAATCAGAAAAAGTCAATTACATCCATATGTGAAAGACATTGCTAAGATTAGAAAAATAGTATGGTTTTTGCCTCTGTTTTGTGTTCTTTATATTTCATAAATATTCTATTTGTTTGAAAAAATAATTGGGCCCTCTAATTTATAATAAAATCCCTCATATCCACACTTCAACTGGAAACTTGAAACTGATTTCAAAGAGTATCATGTATTTGGAATAAATACGATCTGATCTGTTTCAAGATTAACAATATTTTAGGAATTTGGATAATTTTATTCCCGAAGTTCCTTTTGCTTCTATCACCTAGTATAGCCCTGCCATGTCCCAAATTTTTGCTCTTGGTTTTTCTATTTTTTGTAGAATAAGAAACTAAGCACATAAAGATGCTTGACTAATAGTAATTTAATGCACGGAAATATTTTTTTACCTGCAAAAATATGACAACTGGGAACCATCACTTTCAAATATGACCAGCTAGACCACCATGATGTTGCTTCTATTAAATTCCGTACTTCCACTCCATATCCCATGGTTTGGATGAACTTATCATCACAAAGTTTTGGAGACCCAGTGTAACTGTGTGAGACCCTCGCTAAGCCTCAAGTATTCCAGGAAATGATTTTTCAAGCAGTTTTTTGGCATATTATTCTTTTATAATGGACAACCATAAAAGCCCTTATAGAACAATACCATTAATTGGATACTTTCATTATTCAGATTGCCAGATAAAAATGATGTTCTACTACAGTTCTGTGTGATCTTCTACATGAGCAGCTTATTTAATTTTCCCCTCCTCTCTTGCTTTCAACTCCCTCTGAAGCACCTTCCAAATCCTTCACTACTACTACTTCCTCTCTTCTCCTAGTGCTAGCATAATCCATTCCAGATTAACTCCTCCCTAACCGCTTCTTGTCTGGCCTTGTCTCCTGCCCCATGAATACCCTTTAACTCTTTTTCCAAGTATTCTTTCTACTTCTTTACCTCATGTGAAACCTGACAACACAGTGTTTTTCACAGTGGACTCCTATGCAAGTCACTTTACTCCCAAAATATTGTCACCACCATCATTCAATGTCTTTTCCTTTTGAATTTCATATAACTTAAATAATTCACTCTCTTCTCTATCTAATTTATTCTCCAAACTCCAGGACACTCTGCTAAATTCTTTTCTGATTTATACCCATGGCAAATAGGTTGTGTTTTTATTGCTATTGGTAGTGATGATTTGTGGTGCTACTGCTAAAGGTGGTTTTCAAATTTTGTTTTTGTTTTAGTCACAACTGTGTTCCTAAAGAACCTCTTAAAGTCCTAGCTTCACATTTTTTTTTTTTTTTAACTTTCACAATGACTTTTATCTTTATTATACTTCAACATTTCAACCTCCCTGTTAAGGCTCCTTCAACAACCCAAAACTGTTAGATCTTCCTGGGCTGTGAACTCAGACCAAATTCTTTGGTCCTCATTATCTTCCTCCCTTATTTCTTTGTCCTTGGTGTGGTATTCAAAACATTGAAAGATGTCCCAACTACATCTAGAATCCCTACGCTTTTGATCTTCTGCCATCCACACATGAAAGTGTCCAGCTCAGGGTACAACCTAGTATCTTTTTTCTCTACTTCCACTGCTAGATTGTCCAACATTTCTAATAAAGAAACTTCTGAAGGCACCCATCTTGGTTCTTTAATTACTATTGCACAGAGTTGTATTAGTGTGTTGACTCCCTTATAATTTCACTGAGCTGTCATTCCAAACCATTTTAAGTCTCCTCAACCCTCTAGCTCTACTCTGTCCTCCTAACTTAAAACCCTGAGAGTAGGGTGGGTAGTTTTCCTGTCCTCTATAAGTCACAGGACATGTACAGGCTTGGAAACCATGGTACCTTGGCAGATGCAAGTCCATGCCACAAATTCATTTCTTTGGAGGTCCTGGACCTCACAGTCTGGTCCTATGTATCAGGAGAAGATGGAGCTAATGCCCCATGTCTGATGGGAGCAAGTAGGTCACTTGGGATTCTTCTCTTGCCCACTGGCTTATTAAGGGGAGCTTCCAATTACATTAGGAAGCAAGGGCACCTTACCCAACGATCTTTGGCTACATCTCAGATCCCTCAAGGGTTCCAGGCCTGAAAATCAAGTTTCTAAAGTGACTGCGTGATGGCAGAACTGGCAGTTGTCAGGAGGGGCCTGGGTCAGTTGGGTATCTATTTCATTGAAGGTTTATAGGGACCCATGATTGGAAGGAGAGACTGCGAAGGTAAAGAATTACTCTTCAATATGAAGTTTATCATGATTTTTCTACCCCTTCATCTTCCATATCATTTAGGGTCCTATTTTAGTATGTGCTCAAATAATCATCTTTTCCCCTACTGATGATTTTCCTCTGCCTACCAAAAATTTCCTCCTAAAAAAATAACTATACTTCTTCTTGACCTCTTAACCCATTGAAGTTTCTGTTCTTTCTTTATGCTACTTCCATTTTACTAAAACTCTTAAAAGGGGTGTGTGTGTGTAAATGCTCACACTTGTAGCTATTGACTAAATGTTTGTGTCCACCCAAAATTTATTTGTTGAAGTCTAAATTCCCAATGTGATGAATTTGGAGGTGGGGCCTTTGGGCAGTAATTAGGTCATGAGGGTGAAGTCCTCAGGAATGAGATTAGTGCTTTTACAAGACACAAAAAAGATAATCTCTCTTTTTCCCCCTCTTCACCATGAGAAGACATAACAAGAAATTAGCTGCCTGAAAACAAGGAAGAGTGCTCTCACCAGACACCAGATCTACTGGCACCTTGAATTTGGATTCTCCAGGTCCCAAAAATGTGAGCAACAAATTGCTGTTGTTTAAGTTATAAATACCAGGCTGGTATTCTGTTTTAGCTGCCTGAACTGACCAAGAGACTTGTACTATCTAGAGAGATATGTTTGTATGTATCTAGATGTATATTAATTTATTCTAATTATTCAACTCTAATTCATTTTTTAGCTAACTTCCTTTTTTACTCCCTCTTCTTATCATTTCCAGCAACCTCTTCGTTCAGGCCCTTATTACCACTTTTCTAAACTATTTGCCGTTGCCTTCTAACTGGTATCTTTATCTTCAGCTTCTCCTTTCTCTAATATGTCTCACATAACACTGCCAGCATTATTTTCTAAAACCAACCATTGTATTTCCTAATTCTTTTGTTTGAAAGTGTCAGAAACACAACTCAAACTAGTTTAAATAAAATTTGGAAATTTAGTTTAAAAGATCCTAGAACATGTTGTTGGACCAAAGATAAGAATATATCTGAGCCTCCAAAAAAACTGAAACCAGGGCAGCTGAACATTATCAGAACACCTTGACTATATGTCAGCTATATTTCCTTTTCCATATTGGCTTGGTAAATATGTTCTTTCTTCAAATGAGGCTTACATACTTTCCCTGATTCCCATGGCAGAAAATATTGTACACTCCTCAAGCTTTGTTGCTTTACTACCTGACTCTATTAGTTTCAAGTCCAAAATAGGAAGAAATGCATTGTCTCAATTTGGTGCCCACCTCTTAAATGAATCAAGAGTGACCACAGTTTAGGTCAGCTGATAACATGGTTGTTACAAGTACAATAATATGTATAATGTTTTTGCCACCAGGGGGAAGGGGATGTAGACAGATGATCTGAGAGGAGAGGATGGGCCATTTCCAAAGGAGGAAGTTCAGATAGAAAAAGCAATAAGATCTTTTATTTTTTAATATTTGTAAGCACTTTTCATAGAGACCAACATGTTAAGTATTCCATAAATACTGGTTTTCTTCCTTCTCTGTTCAAAGGTTTTCAGTAGCTTTAAATTACCTTAGCAGCCCTCTACATTTTTTGTGTAACTTTTGTGTAAGGTAATCAACTACAGTAACAGGTTCTCAATTCCCTAACCAAACCGAACACATACTCGTATGGTCCCCAATATCACGCCCCTCCCTTTCTCAACCACTGAGTAACCACAGGTGGTGGCTTTGTCATGTTTCACAAGAATTTTCTTTTAAGAGGATGCATAGCGTGTTGGAAGGACTGTGAGGTCTAAAATCTCATGTCCAGGATCTATAATCAAGTTCTACTAAATCACGTCAGGTAAAACAGGTTTTCCTCTAGTACAATAGCATCTACTTCACAGCGTTGCTTCAGATATCGAGTGAGATTACTGTGAAAGGATACTGGGAATAGTTAAGCAGTATTCAAATGTTAGCAAGAGGCAGCAGGTTCCTATGGTGAAATACAGCATAGAAGGAAAAGCTTCAAATGTCTGGAAAATGTACTACAGTAGAAAACGGCAAAGAATGGTAGTCTTAGAATATTATAATTCAAAATTTTCTTCTGGGTAAAGTAAATGGGATTTCAAAAATAAATATAATTCCTACTCTTTCTTCACTCAATGTAAGAAATGTGGAAACAGGTCAAAATTGCTTTGAGAAGACCAAGGAGTTGAAATTAATAATAATCTGACTCATTGGCTATGTCTGTAAGGAAAATAGCAGCTTCCATCCCTCAATCAGTGATGAACTCTACTAGTTCTGGTATTCTGAAGTTTTATTATGAACTCTCTCATAGAGAAATAGCAATACTAATAACTGGAGCATTTGGGGCAAATCACTTATTCTCTTAGATCTTGGTTTCCTCATATGAGTAATGACAGGGAAGGACTCAATGACCCATGATGCTCCTTCACGTTCTAAATAGATATTACATAGAAACAAAGATCGTACAAGTAAAAGCAGGAATATAATATCTATATTATGATAATCACATCTGTGGTATGCACACTTGGCAATTGAAGTATAAAATTATTTAATCTAAGAGCTGGATAACATTTTCTATTTAAATATTCAATGCTGTTTCCCAAAAAAGTATTTTCTTTCAGAAAAAAAGATGTGCTTTTAAGTACTTACAATTTAAAATATATAACAAGACTTCAAATATTTTTATAGACATATAAATTGATGGTTTATAAATATAAATTTAACTTAGATTTTTGAATTATTAACTTACCTTTTCAATTAGAATCATTTTCAAAATTCCTTTTCTAGAATTATCATTTAATGAGGCTTTACATATACAACATTTTCATTTTAATTACCTGTTTTCTTTCTACATGATGAGATGATTACAGAAGGAAATAAATACTTTCATAAAACATCTTGGAAAATATACTCTTACAAATACCAAATATCATTGCCACAATTATTCATTTCTCAACTCTATCTACTGAATCTCCATAAAATTAAGCTTTTTATATTTCAGTGTTTTGATACCAATTTATGGTTTCTAGGCAAAGATGTATTCAATTTCATATTCAAAGAGAGATATTTATTTCTGAATTTTTAAAGACATAGTCAAGTGAAAATGAACAACATGTAATATGAATGTAGGATGTTCTTGAAGTCTAATAAACTATTGTGGCTGGACTCCTGTACTCCTTTTCCAGTTATTTGTGGAAAACTACCCAGAGTTATTTCAGAAAACCACATTATCTTTCAAATGCCTTTTTATAATTAAAATATAAATAAGACTAATATAGAAGAGCCTTTTGTATCCTAAAAGCAAACAAAAATGTTTGCTTCATCCTGCACTGGATTACTAGTAGACAAACAATACATGTATTTAGAGTACAAGGAAAACAGGAACAGATAATATATATATATATATATATATATATATATATATATATATATATTTATATATTTATATATCTATCTATCTTGTTTCCCAGAAAATAAGACCTAGACGGACTATCAGCTCTAATGCGTCTTTTGGAGCAAAAATTAATATAAGACCCGGTATTATATTATATTATATTATATTATATTATATTAAAGACATAATCTTATATTATATTTAAATAATATCGGGTCTTGTATTAATTTTTGCTCCAAAAGACGCATTAGAGCTAATGGTTCAGCTAGGTCTTATTTTCAGGGAACCATGGTATATTTACGGTATATGACTTTAACATTTCAAAAAAGGAAAAATTACACCATTGTCCTTTCTTGCAGCTACGTTAGCATGTAGTATTGAATATGTATGTATACGTGTGTGGTGGAAAAGGAAACATATTTTGTGTCAACTTTCAGGAAATTGCTGACCTGTTCTCAACCATTATTCCTTTGATCATTCTTTTTTTTCATTGACTTGTTTTCTTTTATTCCTTCCTTGAAATATGAAAACTATAGTTTCAGAAAATAAATTGTCAGAAAAAAAACTGTGTTACATTTATATTTTCAGGAAGTATTGAACACCATGAAAATACAATAAGTAAAGGTATAATCAATTAGAAGCAGCAGAAAATTTTCTCAGCAATCTGTGGTGATGACTTGTATCTTTCACAAATAAAAGGAAAAATGATGGTGATTTTCCACCTAAACTCATGCCTTACAGAACTCGTAGGTGAAGACAATCCAATTACAATAATGTTTTTGAAAGGCAACGGGATAGTCTGTGTATTTTCCTTTAATTATAAATTTGTGCTTTGGAGCAATTTTTGATGTAGGAATGATAACTTCCAGTTAGTGCATTATGTTTCCCTTAAAAATTAGAGTTTGTTTTTCAAAGACTCTAAGAATTTAGATAATAATCATATATTGCAGAATTAGCCTCCCCCTGCACCAAGGGGCACAACTGTTTAAGAGATTAAAATGTATTACTTAGATGGATTCATTAAGAAGAGAAAAAAAAAAAAAAGACTTTCTCTTAATACTCAAGTACCTGCTAAAGAGTTTAGTAGGATCCTTGGCAGCAGGAAAATACTAATAAATTTTGAACATCTGAGAGGGCCAAACACTGAGCATAGCTTTCCTCATGTAGTCTTCACAACCTTGTAAAATGGTTATTATGGTCACTATTTTACATCTAAGGAAACTGACTCAATAATAAGTTGCTCAGCACAGTAAGTTATACAAGCAGTAAGTAGTAAAGCTAAATTGTTCATATTTCTGTAGCTCTAAAATTTGTATTTGTTCTCCAACACTAGTTCCCCGGTTTTCACATTTCTATCATTCATGTTTCAGAGAAAGAGACAGAGAGAGAAGCTGCAATCAATATACAATTGCCATACTCTCCCTTTATTGTACCTTTATTTATTGTATGGACATTAAAAATCAAATAAGCATTTTTTTCTGTTTATGCTGAAAAATTATAGAAAAACAACAGGAAGAAAAAAACACAAAAACTCAAACTTCGTTTTCTTCAGGAGAAAGAGATAAACATAATCTCATATTACCTTTAGATTTCAAATTAGATACAACTGCTTACATTGAGCAGAAAGTGAAAAGAAGGAGAATGGAAAGATATGAGAGAAAAGTACCAATAAAACTCAGAAAATACCTGCAAAAATTCACTTCCTGTAGATGAGAGGCTCACGCTGAAAGAGTACACAGTGCCTACTTATAATGTATTTGGAACTGGGGTTAGCAAGGCTGTTGGCAGAAGCTCCTTTTCATGGTAATTAATTCAGAGAATCAAAAATTGGGGAGCTGCATAAAAAGCACATAGTTGAGCCAGAACTGTATTTGCAGAGAACAGCCTCTGTGACACATAAAACAGTCTATAAAGTCTTAACCTTGAAAAGTGCTCTAGCCCTTCCCACCCCCTTAGCACTACAAACTGTGGTCCACAAAAATAAAACTCCAAGAGGCGATAAGACAAAAAGAAATGTAGGAAAAAACCGGGAAATGGACAAACATCTCTTATAGTGAAAGCCTGAATGCTTTATTCTAAGATCAGGGACAAGACACGCTATGTAACGTTGAGTAGAATGAATATGGGATACCAATTCTGAACCTATTTGTGTACACTAAAGTTGAACAAATAAGTACATAGTTTTTAGATAAAGAGAGGTAAGATTCTCACTGTTAGAGAAAGAAGTTACATATCAGGAAAAGGAAAGGTTAGAATGGATGACCTCTGTGGTGCTGGATTGGAGTCAGATATCAATACAGATTCATAATATAGTTTCCAATAAATAGACACAGAAATAAATATAGATATGTGTATGTATAAGAAAGCATACATACATATATTTTTTAGATCTATGACACTGCCGTGGCAGTGATCAATCCTCACATCCATATCTTGGTTTCTAGTACCATTCTCCAAAGAAAGGAACCAGGGCTCCTTAGAAAAGTGGCAAATTCTAGGGCTGGGAATATAAGAGTGGTGCCTGGAGCATCGTGTTGCAGCATTTCTGATGCCAGAAAGTCAGAAATGTTAAAAAAAAAAAAAAAAAAAATGGTTGGAAGAAATACTGAAAGGGCACAGGAATAGCATAAAAGAGCCCCAAATGGAACTTGCCAAAAACAATTACAGTTGTTTTATAATCAAAACACTAAAATAAACATCCAGAGTCTATAATATGTGCCAAGCTATAAATAAACAACTGAATGAATAACTTAATTAATTAACTAATGGAAACAAGTAACATGTCTTCTTCACAAAATTCCAATTAATAAATATAGAAAAAAATGGGAGAAATAGAAAATCACCATTAAAGCACCACATTAGTAATTGCCACAGGCAAGAGTCACTAATGTGTGCTAAAATTAGTATGCAAAGTTTAAGCAGAAATAAGATATCTGCATAGTCTCAAGTTCTCTCCACCAAATATTCAGTAATTATAAAGGAAAAAGCAACTTTGCAGTAGAGGATCCTAGAAGACACCATATCAGCCAAGTGGTCAAGGTTCACATCACCAGCAACACTTACTGACATTACGTGTTCCATAACATCATGCCCTGAGAAGGGAACACAGTCACAGCGCTTCTGTGGCAACCCCACCGAAATGTACAGCCTTAATCACATCATGAAAAAATATCAGACAAACGCAAACTGGGGGACAGGCTATAAAAAAACTGGCCAGTATTCTTTAAAGGCATCAAAGTCATGAAAGAGAAGGAAAGACTGAGGACATATCACAGATGGGAGGAGACTCAGGCAACATGAAAACTATATAGAATCCTGGAAGTGAAAAAGGATATGAGTGCAATAATTTGTAAAATATGAATAAGTTCTGTGCTTTGGTTAATTGCATTTTTTAGTTTTAATAAATGTTCTATGGCTATATAACATAAGTGTAACCTGGCTGAAGGGCATATTGGAATTCTCTGTCCTATATTTGCAATTCTTATATGAGCCTAAAATTATCTCAAAATAAAAAAGTGAATATTATTTGTTTAAAATAAAGTGAAATTTAAAATAAAGTGAAATAAACCTAGTTATTATCTAGATGCTGGCACAATCACAAGGGCAGAAACAACACAGTGAATTTAAAATGTTAGTTGAATACTACCAAAGACAACAATAAAATAACTATTTTTGCATTCATATTGTTGGTAACATTACTGGGTCGCTATTCTGAGATTACTGCATGGGTAATATGAAAAAAAGCAACTGAAAAAAATTATGTGATAATCTAATGATATCAATCCCAGTGTTCTCTAGAGCTAGGCTCTTCAGCATGCACAGAAAAGAGGAACAGGTTAAGTGAAAAATCTAGTACCCCTGAATTTGAATTATATATATACAGAGGGTGCCAAAAAAGTATATATGTTTTAATTAAAAAAACTGTATTAAAATTGTAATACTCAATATATACTGATAACAAAAGATGAATACAAGTCAGGAGTATACATTTTTTGGAACCCTCTGTATATATATAATTCTGTATATATATAATTTATTTCTATTTATATCCACTGAAATCTCTGAAAACAATGCCAACCCAGAGCAAAGAGCACTCCTAGAACACAAATTGTGGTCTCCAAATACCGTTTCCAACTGAAAAGAATCAGATACCCTTGGAGAAATGATCTAGGACAAGAACTGTACATGATACACTTAGGACAGTAGGAATATCAGATAGCAAGATGGGACAATATGAATATCAATAAGAATAGTAACAGAAGTTTTGTAGCAGAGTAACTTCAGCAGACACTGCCCTGTGAATAGCTTTCCATGGAACCCTTTCAGGGCATATTTCCAGCAAGTTCTACGAGCTCAGTACAATAGTGATTTCTCTGCTATCCAGGGAGTCGGTGACCGCAAACACAGGCTGAATCTTGAGCCTGGGGTCTCTTCCTTGGGCACTCTATCTCAGCCTTATTTACTATTCCTATAGTCTTTAGAGTTGTGCTTCTTATTATCCAATCCCTTATTATTCTAATGTCTTGTTATGGTTAATAATTCTTTATATTAATACACTCCTGTTCAAATTACTGCGTGGTTTCTGTTTCCTGGATTGGGCCCTGGAAAAAGTGAAAATGTGTATAAATGGGACCATATTGGTCATAAATAGATAGTTGTTGGAGCAGCATAATAGATATATATGGGCTTGTTATACTTCTCTACTTTTATGTGTATTCAAAATTCTCAATAATAAAAAGAGAATCCAATATTCTCATTTCTGGGTGTGTATCATGTAGATACACATAAATGTACCACACATGTTTAATTACATATAAAATTATTTTATTATAATATCAACAAATTAGAAATAATCCAAAAGCAGCTTTAAAATTGTTTCTGCAATGAAACATACTAAGTCATAGAAAAAAAATACTGTAAAGAATTCTGCTCATGTTTTGTCTACCAAATGTTTGTGCCAAAAAAAAAAAAAAAAAAAATGCTTTTTAGACCTTTTCATATATCAGAATTGCAGGTGAGATATTGTAGATCTAAATACACTATATAGTAATTGAATTATTCAGGGACACAACAGGAAATAAACTACACACTCAAATAAGGGTCATTCAAGGAAGGCTTTACAAAAGTGTGGGTGTTGTGAAGATATTAACAGCTGAGCTGTTAATACCCAAAAGCATAAGGGTAAAGAGCTGGTATTTGAACCTCGGGAAGAGAGTTCGGTAAAAAAGCTACCTTGAAAGATAAAAAAACACACACAAAAAACCACTACAGTCTGAGGTAACCCCACAGAAAATCCCTGACTTCATTCTCTTCTCTCCTTCAGATGTCCTCCTGAACATAACTGAAAATTAGGTGTATGGCACCTGTCGATCTGGTCTGTAAAGATCACAGGCAGAGATCAGGGTGGAATAGGGTGTAGAGCACATCTTGGGAGTCAAAGAGAAGCTGTGACACAGAGGTACAAAGCTAGACACAAAACATACTAAGAGTGAATAATATCTGGGTAATAGAGGAAAGGTTGAAGAGGAAGAATAAGAATCACTAGATAATTCATTGTGCATAAAAGCAAACTAAAAATGAGTGTCTTTAGTAGAAAAAGGAGGAGTATTATGTAAACTTGTAAAGCTAATCACTAAAACAAAAACAATCCTTATCAAATATTAGACAAAATACACACCACCAAGCAAGAAAAAAAATTGTCATATGATCTCTCACAGGTTTTGTAACCACTTACACACCTGCCAACAATGTATAAGGACTTGTTTTCACACAGCCTTACAAGAGTACACTATAAAAGTTTAAAAGTTTGCTAAGCTAATTAGTAAAATAGGTACCTTCATGTAGGCAACTTCATTTTCTTTCTAGCAATTTAACTTAAAGTTATAAGATATACCAAATTTCTATATGTAGTTGGATCTATTAGTGAACTTTCTATTCAATTTCATTGTTTTGTCTATTCATTTGCCAGGATCACCTTATTATCACACAGTACTTTTACTGTGTCTTCATGTCTGGTAGAACTAGTCTTCTCAGACTGCTTTTATTTCGCAGAATTTTCCAAGCTCTTTCATTTTGTTTATTCTGTTATATTAACTTTAGCTTCTCCAGTTGAAAAAAAGAAGCCTGTTGGGGTTTTTAGTGACATTGTGTTAAATTACGAAACAACTCAGAGAAAAATAACATGTTATGATGATCGTATCTTCAGAATGCTGTTACATGTGTATATAAATTTTGACTCAGGAGTTTCACTACTGAGAAATGATCCAATATTATCATTTCTGGGTGTGTATCATGCAGATGTTTAATTACAAAAAATGTTTAATTACATATAAAATTATTTTTATTAGAATATCAACAAATTATAAATAACCCAAGCATCCATCTGTAGATCCTTAGTTAATGAAAGTGGCATTTACACATATGCTTTATTATGAAACTGTAAAAAAATATAAGGAATCATTTCATAAACTATATTAAGTTTCTCATATTATATTAAAGAGAGAAAAAAAGGTATGTGCAATAATCACCCAAAGAAAATAAAATACTTAGGTATAAATCTAACAAAACATGTTACAGAATCCATATGCTATAAATTACACAATGCTGGTGACAGAAAGAAGACCTAACTAAATTAAGACATAACATGTTAATGGACTGAAGCTTCAACATAGTAAAGATGCAATTCTCCCCATATTTATCCATAGATTTAAAACAATTTCTATCAAAAATCCCAAGGTTTTTTGTAGACAGAGAGAAGCTTATTCTAAAATGTATATGGAAAAGCAAAAGAATAGCTATTTTGTTATTTTGAATAGCGAAACTATCTTCACAGAGAATAAGTAAAATTATTTTGATAGAGAAGAATAAAGTAGGAGGAATTGCTATACCCAATGTTAAGGTTTACTATAAAGCTACAGTATTCAATGCTTACTATAAAATATTCAATATTCAAGACTTACTGTACTATAAAGCTACAGTACTATAAAGCTATAGAATTCAAGCAACAGTATTGGCAGAGAGATCAACACATTTATCAATGAATAGAATAGAGAACCCAGAAATCAGCCCATACAATCACAGCCAACTGACTTGTAATAAAGGCTCACAGGGATTCAATTAAGGGAGGATTGTCTTTTCAACAAAATGTGCTTGAGTAGATGGATATCTGTAGTCAAAAAATTGAACCTCAACCTAAAACTCACACTTTAAGCAAAAATTAACTCAAATTATATCATGGACTTAAATATAAAACAGAAAACTACAAAACGGTTCAAAAAAAAGATTGAAGAAAATGTTTAAGACCTAGGAATAAAAGAGATTTTAGATTTGACACCAAAAACACAATCCATGAGAGAAAAAAATTAGATTTACAAAAAACTTGATAAATCAAAATTTAAAACTTTTACTGTGTGAAAGTCCATATGAAGAGGGAAAAAAGAGCAGCAACAGACTGGTAGAAAATATTTACAAGCTACATATCAGATAAATGCCTTATATCTAGAATATATGACGAATTCTTAAGGTTCAACAGTAAAAAAAGAAAAAAATTCCAATTATTAACTAGACAAAAAACATAAAAATATAGTTCACTAAAGACAATATAAAAATGGCAAATAACCACATGGTAACATCAGTAGCCATTAGGGAAATTCAAATTAAAACTACAGTGAGATATTACTGCACATCTATCAGAATAGCTAAAAGACAGACACCAAATGTCGGCACTCATACACATTGTACTGGAAAAGTAAAATGATACATTCATTCTAAAAAATAGTTTGGCAGTTTCTCATAAACCTAAACATGAATATGTCATATCGCCTAGCAATTTTACTCTCGGGTATTACCCCAGAGAAATGAAAACTTATGTTAAGATAAAACTATGTACACAAATGGTCATAGCAGTTTTATTTGCAATAGCCAAAAATTTAAAACAACCGAAATGTCCTTCAATAGGTATGTGGTTAAACAAACCATGATACATCCTTGTTGTACAACACTATGCAGCAATCAAAAGAAACTAAATATTAATCCATGCAGCAACTTGGATGGATTTCAATGGGACTATGCTGACTGAAAAAGCTAATCTCAAAAGGTGCATACTGTATGATTTCATATATACAACATTTTTGAATAAAATTTTTGAAATGAAGAATACATTAGTGGTTGCCAGATTTCACTAGTATTATACAAGTATATGTAAAACTGGTGAAATCTGAATGCGCTCTATAGATTATACCAATATCAATTTGCTGGGTTTTATATTGTACTATAGCTATGCAATATGTTACCATTAGAAAAACTGCATGAAGGATACAGGGATCTCCCAATACTTTTTTTTTTTTTTTTTTGGACACTTTCTGTGAGTTTACAATTATTTCAAAATAAAAGTTTTTAAAAAGTAATGTGTAGAACTATATGTATAATATATCATTGTTTTGTGGTAAAGGTGTGCAGAGGATATAATATACACATTTGGTTTTGCTTATGTGTACACAAAGGAACTTCAAAATGATACTAATAGAGTTACCTGAATGTGTGTAGGTAGGAGGAACTGTGGCAAATGGGAGACAGGTATAGACAGAAATAAGTTCTTTTTTTAAAAAAATATATATTTTGAACCGTGTTAGGCTATGTTTTATTTTAAAAATTAATTCATTACAATTCTAGGCATTAAGGTAATTATAATGATTATGCACTATCTCTATCATTCATGAAAGAACATTTAACACCAAAAAACTAAACTGACCTAACCCTGGAAGAGAAATCCAAGATAGCAGAGTAGATAAACACTGTGCCTGCTTCCTTCCATAAACACATTAAAATTACAACTAAATTATAGAACAATCAATCTGGAGAACCATCTGAAGTCTAGCTGAACAGAAGTTTTATAACTAAGGAGATAAAGAAGCCATGTCGAGACTGGTAGGAGAGGTGGAGACACAAAACAGGCTGGTCCTACACTATTTGAGAATCAGGAGGGATATCTTGGCCATAGAGGTTCCCCCTGGAAAAGTGAGGGACCTCAGCCCCATACTGGGCACATCAGCCAGAAGTACTGGTGCTGGAAAGAGGATTCCTCACAAAATCTGGCTGTGAAAAATAGTGGGAATGTTAACCATCCAGGTGGAACAGAAGGCTGGGGAAAACCCAGATGTTCTCTTAAGGGGCCTGAGCACAGATTTACTTGCAGACACTCACCCTGAGCTTTGGCAGAGGGACAGTGACTTGGGGCACGTAAGAGGCATACAGGAAGAAGATTGAGGTGTGCTGCAGTGCGACGGCTGGAAAATAGTAGTAATTTTCCCTGCGAGCTCTTGTGCAGCAGGCAGGTGGGTGCCATCATTCCTGTGTTGAGCCCTGCTGCACACAACCAAATCTGAATCTGATTGGTCTGGTGAGCTCTACTGCTCCACCCTGCTGACTCATTGGGATCCCACTCCACCCAACTCCCCCAAAGCTGGAAGCATTTTTTTCCATGAGCAGCCAGGCCTTCCCACATTATACTCTGTCTTGGAAAACTATCAAAGGCCATGGGCCCCAGTGGGCAGTAACTGGCTTTGGTGTGCTCTGAGACTTTAGCTGAGTAGCTTCAGGCTCAGCACTGGCACCAAATCAGAATTTACATAAATCTGTTTATCACAACTCTTCCCTTTCTAGTGACTCCCTGAGACTTTGACTCACCCAACTTGCATACTACATGAGGCCTTATCAGTGACTGAACGTTAAGGAAGCCAGCAGGTGGCAGCAGGCCATGGGGTGTCCTTGCTTTTTGTAGAACTATGCCAGGCCTGGTACTGGTGACAAATGTCCTCAGCTTGCAGCATGGCCTCTCCTACATGTCTCCAGGTTTAGCACAGCTAGCAAACAACCGAAGATCACTTTGTAGCTTCTACAAGGTAGTCCCTGCCCAGTCACCAGGCAGTCAGTGACCTGGGCCTGCAGCAGAACCCCACCCAAGAGTCCTCAGAACCAATATACTTGGAGAATGGCTTCAGACCACAGCAGAGCACTGCTCAGTTAGCCTACAAGCGGCACACCCAAAGGGCAGCCTCAATAGGCACCAGAGCTCAGTGGAGTGAATCCCACTCAGTGGGGTAAGCTCCTCACACAGTAGCCTGTAAGTTATGGATGGGGCCAAACCCCACAGCCAATCAGCCTGAGGGTCAATCCCATCCATTGACATGCCAATAGTAATTGAGTCTCAACTATAATAGGAAGGCACACACAATACACACAAGTGATACTCCTGGAGCATCCAGAGTAGGTGACCAGGGAGATTGTACCAGAGTCCCACAGGGCACCGACTACATAAGACCGCCTGGCCAACACAAGGAGACATAGCAAATCTACCTACTATGTAGAAACAAATATAGAGAGACAGCCAAAATGAGGAAACAAAGAAATACATCCCAAATAAAAGAATAGGAGAAAACTCCAGAAGAAGAACTAAACAAAATGGAGGCAAGGAACTTACCAGATACAGAGTTCAAAACAATGGTTATAAGGATGCTCAAGGAATTTACTAAGAACTTCAACAAAGAGATAGCGAGCATAAAAAAGGACATAGAAACCATAAAAAAGAACCAGTCATAAGTGAAGAATACAATAACTGAAATGAAGAATGCACTGGAAGGAGTTGACTAGAGGAAGCAGAGGATCAATTCAGTGATTTGGAAGACAAGGTAGAAAAACACCCAATAAGAACAGCAAAAAGAAAAAAAATAATCCAAAAAACTGAGGATAGTTAAAGAGATCTCTGGGACAACATCAAGCGTAATAACATTGGCATCAGGAGGGTACCAGAAGGAGAAGACAGAAAACAAGAGATTGAGAATCTATTTGAAGAAATAATGACTGAAAACTTTCCTAACCTGGCAAAAAGAATAGACATAGAAGTCCAGGAAGCACAAACAAGTCCCAAACAAAATGAACCAAAGCAGGCCCACACCAACACTTTATAATTAGAATGGCAAAGGTTAAAGACAAAGAAAGAATCCTAAATGCATCAAGAGAAAGGCAACTAGTAACTTATAAGGGAGCTCCCATAAGATTGTCAGCTGATTTCTCAACAGAAACTTTGCAGGCCAGAGGGATTGGCACAAAATATTCAAAGTGATGTAAAGCAAGGACCTACAACCAAGACACTTCACTCTACCGAGCAAAGCGATTATTTAAACTCAAAGAACAGATAAAGAGCTTCCCAGACAAGAAAAAGTTAAAGGAGTTCATCACCACCAAACTAGCATTATAAGGAATGTTAGAGGGACTTCTTTAAGATGAAAAAAAAAAATCAAAATTATGAATAATAAAATGGCAATAGCTACATATCTATCAACAATTACTTTAAATCTAAATGGATTAAATGCTCCACTCAAAAGACATAGGAAGACTGAATGGATAAGAAAATAAGACCCTTACATATGCTGCCTATAGGAGAATCACTTCAGATTAAAAGATACACACAGATGGAACATAAAGGGATGGAAGGTATTTCATAAAAATGGAAACGAAAAAAAAAAAAAAAATAAAGCTGGGATAGCAATATTTATACCAGACAAAATAGACGTTAAAACCAAGGCTATAAGAAGAGACAAAGAAGGACCCAGTAATCCCACCTCTGGGTATTTATCCAAAGAAACCCAAACACTACTTCAAGGGGACATCCATATGTTCACCGCAGCATTATTTACAATCATCAAGATATAGAGGCAGCCTAAGTGTCGTGCAGGGAGGCCTGCGGGGTCTCTGCTCCCGCTCCCCACACAAGAACGCAGGATATGGTGAGGCCAAAAAGAACACCCACGGAGCCATAGGTAGGGGAGTCATACCGCAATGGTGTCACTGGAGGCTGGGGTCACTGGACGTGCGACCTGCTGTCCGTTTTTCTGCCAACCAACCGACAACTCTCCTCGGCTCTCCTCCGTAGCCGCAGCAGTTATATTAGCAGTTAATTGGCTAACTGGCTACAGCTGAAGGCCAATCAGCCACAGCTGACGGCCATCTACTACCCGAGCCAGCACCTTTCCACGTGAGGCCGAGAGCCTGTAAACTACTTTCTGGGGCTCTGTCCCCACACTGAGTGTTCGTCAATGGAAGAATGGATAAAGAGTATGTGGTACATATACACAGTGAAACATTGCTCATCCATGGAATGAATGATCCATCTGTGGCAGCATGAATGGACCTAGAGGGTATTGTGCTGAGTGAGAGAAAGACAGATGCAATGTGATTTCACTTACACATGGAATTTAAAGAACAAAATAAACAAAACAAAAGAAAAAACAGAAATAAAAATAATTAAATAAATTCACATAACCTTGGATTTAGAACAGTTATTCAAATTTAATTAGTGCTACCTTATGAAAATGTTGTGTCATCATTGTTATTTCTCTTATTTTCTATGGATTTAAGAAAACTTGACCATTTGTCTTGAAAACAACACTCAGAACACACTGCATTAGCTGACACCAATTTTGCCCAGGTGCCAAAATGAATCTCTCACTTTTTGATTTGTGATCCTGTGGTTTCAGCATATGCAAAGCATTTTCTCTCAAACTTTAGAAAGACAAAACAACAAAGGGATCCTTTAAATAACCTCTACAAATTGGAATAGAATATGCTTTTCTGTGCTTTAGTTTTTCTTGGAAAATAAAATGGTGTGATGCTATTTGTACATTTCTCAAAAAAGAAAACAAAGAAAAAGGAAAATGCAAATGCCAAAATCAAAAGAATTATTGAAAGTAGTCAAGAGCATATGAGGTTCCTCCATAAAAAAATGCACA
This sequence comes from Rhinolophus sinicus, assembly GCF_036562045.2. NCBI lineage: Eukaryota > Metazoa > Chordata > Mammalia > Chiroptera > Rhinolophidae > Rhinolophus > Rhinolophus sinicus. The sequence goes on from NC_133755.1 coordinate 114,465,569, forward strand.
GACAGCATTTAACCACAATTTATTAATACAGCATATAAGAGTAGAATGCCAGTCACCTCAGATACTAATGGAAATCAATAAATGTCAATGCATGTATTGCTGCTATCATAGAAATCTCTGCTTTTTTATTTATCTGCTAGAACAGAGAAAAGTGAAAGGTGATGACTTAAGCCAATATAATATTAAAGTTACTCTGAGGTTATCCACATTTAAAACGGCAATATTCTGCTAAGTTAAAGAGCCATTTCTCTATAATCTAAACATTATGTATTGAAGTTTATTTTAATAAAAGCTGTCTGTATATTTACTTTTCCCATAGCTTCTTTCAACTTATTTACAGTGATCAGTTTAGACAATATGTATAGGAGAGAGGCACAGGCCTCAAGGAACTATGAAAGTTGCTAACTTTAAGATCACTAAATTAATTATTTTTTTTTAAGTATACATGGGAACACACCATTGTGTTAGCAATTCGAACATCTAGCATTATTGGGGAAAGTCAATGTCTTGAATTTCAATGGAAGCAACCCAGTGAGGCCAAGAAGAAGATCTGCAGGAAGGGTGCTCTGAAGTGGGAACGCATCTGGGCCCAGGTTTCTCCTTATACACACTTTGCTTCCATTGAGACCATTGTCATTACCAACATGTCTTCCAAGTTTCAGGACATTCAAAGCAATTATTCTAAGAATGATAATAGCTGACATCTCTGCCCAGGCATTCTTCCTCCAAACTAGTTTGGCCCACATCCTCATTCTTCTTAGGTTTCTGTTCAAATGTCCACTTATTATAAAGACCTTCTTTGACACTCCTAACTAATAGAGAATGCACTGTATATCAGTCATAGTTTGCTTCGCAGCAGTTATCATCATTGCCTATTTCATGTTTACTTGATTATTGTCTGACTCCCCCTCAGGAATGTCAGCTCTATGAAGGCAAGTTTGATTCAATTCTGTGTACCTTGTATCTGGATTAAATAATTAAAAAAAGGAATAACTCAATAAATCCTTCTATTATATTTAAATCACAATGCATCTGTCTGTAAGTGAAAGGATGCTAAAACCGGTTAAGTGAATTCCCAGAATGTTACCAGACTAATCAGTGGAAAACCTTACGAATCAAATCCATGTCTCTAAATTCCATGCTTTTTCCAGCATATCACCCAGCCTCTCATTTTGATGATGTGAGTTACTTAAAATCTAGAAATTTTTATCAAACCTCTGTGGAAATGGGACATTGTGAAGTCTAATTTTCCACCTAAAAAGAGCACGTATTTTTTTTTTTTAGTTTGTTATATGATATATAATTCCTTCTTCATGTGCACCAGCAAAAGCCTTTTTTTTTCTCAGAAATACACCAAAATATTTAAACATATGTGTAATCAGGAATAGTATGAAAACAGAAAACTTGACACTCCTCAGGATGACCCTAGGTGCTAATGCAGACATTAATAAGCCTACAAAATTAACCACAATCACTTAACAATTTAGTAAAGATTTATCAAGTATCTTTTATTGGTCAGACCCTATGCTAAGATCACATGGTTACAAAGAGGAATAATTGATAGCCCATGTCCTTAAAAGAATTAAATCCACTTATAGATATAGACATATAAACATAATTATAATATAATGGAATTAGAGGCATTTACAAGTTGCCATAAGAGCAAAGGGAAGCAGTAACCAGTTCTATGTAGGAAGATCAAGCAGAAGAGTTGCAGTTTGAGCTGCATCTCGGAAGCTGAGTAGGCATTCCTGGGTTTAAAAGCAATAGAAAGAGTAGCATATACCCAGGGTGCCAAAAAAATGTATACAAGTGGACACTTTGGTCAACGTTGCTCAAGCAGTAGTTGGCCGTAATCAGAAGTGTCTGGACGCTGATGGCAACCACTTTGAGCACCTCTTGTAATTGTGGAAGTCAAACGTGACTTGTATTCATCTTTTGTTACCGCTATATATTAAGCATTACAATTTGTATACAGTTTTCCTTCCTTAAAATGTGTATACATCTTTTAGCACCCTCTGTATATGGAGCTGGGAAATGGCACATGTATTCCAAGGCCTAGGACATTTCATATGTCTGGGCATCAGTACACTAGGAGGAACAGCTGGAGATGGGGCTATCAATGAGCATAGTAATACTACCTAAATGTTATTGAGAAGTTTCAATGAGATAAAGCACATAAAACCATTAAATGAGTGCCTCACTAAGTGGGGAATAAATGCTGGCACTTGTCTTGTAATGGGGGATTTGAGACTTTTTTATATGTCCATAATTCCAAAAGAAGAAACATGTCTCCTAGTACAAAAACACATTTGATTTGTTAATCAAATAAAATTCTGAGTACCCATGTAGCAGAAATGACACACAATGCTCTTTATACAGAACTGTATTCAAAACCAGATTACAGGTGGCATTCTCATCTGATGTTTTCAGTGAGAACCAATATACATGACAGGGAGCTTAAGAAGTAATGAAGCAATCCTGTATTTAATTAGAACCAGCCATGATATGAACTTCACTTGTTTCAGATAGCAGGTTGATTTTACAGAGAAGAGGTTGAAAGTTTGTTTTCTTTTTCCATTACTCATGACCTCAATCCATAAGAAAATGACAAGATAATTTAATTCTCAAACACTCATTTAGTAGTGTCAATGATAAATGATCAGAAATATTGCTGCTTTGGTAGCCCTGCTTTTGTTATTTGTTCCTTCCTTTCCTTCCCCTGACTTGCTTCTCCTTCTCTCCACTCAGCCCCAAGAAACTAAATTGATATTGGAGCGATAAAGCCTGTCACAATAAATGTAATCTCCTGTCATGATCTTTCTCCTTTTTTCCTTGTCTGTTGTTCCCCCTAAAAAATCTTCAGTTCAATACTTGCATGGCAACTCCATACTTCTGCATAACTGAGAGCCAGCACTAATCGATGCCATTGTTTGTACCAGTCAGAACAAGCAAATAGTAATTTTCCTTTTCTTTGCATCTTACAATCACCTAATAAGTAGCTCTAATGCTGGGCTATTGAATTACACAATAAACAAAAATTTCCCATCATTTAACATTTGTTCAAAGACTTGATGCTGTGGGTCCACATGAGCAGGAAAAAGAAATGTGCATTTATCCAATGAATTCAATCAATGCAAACAGAAAATCTAAATTAATTATTCAGGCCACCAAAATCTGTTGTTATTATGATATTAACGCCTAAGTAATTTTTAGAAATTATTAGAACCTTACATGGAAGCTTGGCCTTTGTTGACACAGATGTGTCTAACAAAAATCCCTTTGTATTCTAATTGAAAAATTGCTTGAGTTATTTTGCAAATGAGTTAAGGAAGACACCTTGGGTAGTCATGTTTGTTATCCATATCTGAGAGGATGTAAGACCTTCATTACATAGGCCAAGAATCAGAAACCACCATCTTTTGGGCCATAGTGAGTTCTTATGCCAATAGGATTTTACTGTCTCTACCTCTGGACCTATGAATCCCCTACCCACGTGGGGTGCACTGCCCTCCCACACTAGGAACGTGGCCCTGCCAAGCCTCCCTCCTGTCTTAGGCTTTCTTCCATACACACTCATTAAGTTCATTATAACTTTATCCCTTTAGAAAAATCTTTTCTCACCTCCCTATACAGAAGTACTGTAGTCATTTCTAGAAGGAACACATAATTCCATGAGAGTCCAATGTATGGACATTTGTATTTAGGACATTTAATGACAACAAAACTGCAATTGTGCAGAAAATTTTAAAAATGAGGTTGTCCACATAACTTTGCTTTTTGGTGCTGAGAAGGATTTGGCTCGTATGTATCATTACCCTCAATTGTGGCCTTTGCTATGAAAAATCTTCCTAGAATATATCAGTGTACTCTTCTTGTCTATGTGATATCACTTAGTCTTTCTTGATGATTCAGCATCTTGCAGTACCTTATTAAAAACAGGTGTTTTTTCTTTTAAGGTAACACACTTTTTCTTTCACTTGAATGCTTTTAACTAACAGACTTTTAGGAAACCATGTGGTTGAAAAATATTTTACTGAACATTATCACGCAAAGTAAACCATCCATTTATTCATCCAGTCACACATTCACTTCCTGAGCACTTAAGGGGCTCCTCCTACAAAGGGTCAGGCATTGTGCCAGACTCTGTAATGCAATGGCGAATAACCCTAAACCTCTTAGAAAGAAAGAAGTTGCAGCCTAATTTTGCCTTTCTACTCTCCTAAGGTACTGGTGAAGTCTCCTGAGAACCATTTGTCAGCCTGCTGTATCACCGTAAACATAGTATTTGATAGAAAAACTGCAAAGACAGCATAGAGGGGCCAAATGCCTTGGTATAGAAGGCTCAGGAAAAGCTTGTCAGAGGTGATGATGGCAAGTCAACTGGAACTTAAAGAATGAGAAGTGGGTGGCATCCAAGCACGTTTGATCAATAACCCTATATTGTGTTCTCTGTTCACAATGACTGTTAACTTTTTTTTTTTTTTTTTTTTTTGGACCAAGGGCTTCATAAAGAATTTAACAAACACTCTTGTCCCTTACACTTTAAAAAAAGTGGTCAAAATAGTGAATTTTAGGTTATATACATTTTACTACAACAACAAAAAAAATCATGTCCAAGGAAAATATTCAAAGGCACATAGACTCGAAACTAGATAATTTCGTGGGGTCCAAAGATTCCCTGAAGGCTATTGTGGACTTTTTGGGGATTCAGAGATACCTGTTAGAATCTGTGTATTAAACAGAGCTAAGGCGGTTCTTTGATTATGTCTACATAGTATACAAGAGAATATTTGGCAATTATCTGGGTAGTCTCATCAAAATGATGGCAAGAGAAATCATTTAGATTCCTAAATAGATGTCTTGCTAAAATATCTAATTTAACTATGTACCCCAGTGGTTCTCAATAGAGGTAATTTTGCTCATCCAGGGACATTTGTCAATGTATTTGCCAAAATATTTTTGGTTGCCTGGCAGGGAAGGGAAGTTGCTACTAACATCTAGAGAGTAGCGCGAGGATGCTGGTGAATATTGTAAAATGCACAGGACAGTCCCACAACAAAGAACTCTCTGACCAAAATATCAACAGTGTGCCAAAGTTGAAAAACCCTGGTCTACACTGATTAAGTTGCTCAAATACTTTCTATAAGAAAGGGCTGGTCACCTCCAAAATTGATTATACAGAAAAACAAGAAAAATGTGGAGAGGCATCCATTTTAATCCAAATAATGTCTTTCTTTTTTATTTTCTTTATAGGAGATTATCATCTTCATGTTCTTTGGTTGTATAATTACACAGTATATTTACTGTTGCCTTTAAGAAAAAGACCAGTTTTAACTAAAATAATAAAAATATGAAGTAACCGTGTAAAGCCCTCAGTTTTGGTCTACTTTTGATTTAAAATTGGTCACAGGCATCATTTCATAAAGGCAGGGGGATCTCTTGTATGGAATGAGAATAATCTGGCAAGTCCATCTGCCCTGCTGTGCTAGCCTGCAGCAGTTGCTATAGCAAATATTTGTGTTTTATGAATACCACGGAGGAACACAAGCAGTCAAAAATGAAAACAGACTTGATTAAATGTGGACTAAATGACCTTTAAAATTATTTTATTGCCTCTGGACAGTGGTTTGGGTTATTGTGGACAAACAACTACTCATTGTACACTTGTGGTACTTGATACTGCATCTACACAAGGCCAGGAAAGCACACAGCCATGTATCTGCACGTCTTCCCTCATAGAGGGTACACACTGACACACTGGCCCACCACCATGAAGGTGGAGAAATCCATAGTGATCAGAAAGAAGCATAGCAGGATAGTTATATGTGTTCAGTTCTAGTTTACTAGTTGAGTATAGTGACATATTTACCATCCCCAAATAATGAATGGGATGGTGTCTAAATGCTCATGGTATTGAATACTCATGGTATCTAAAAAAAATTAAAAATCATACAGAAACATATAGTATAAAATGCAAGCATGGTGTTATCTAAGTAAACAATACTTATTATATAATCTTAAAATCTTTTCAAAATAGATCATATTAGTCCCATTTTAGAGATAGGAAAACTGATATTTACAGAGATTACATAGCTTGTCCCAAATCGCATACTAATAAAAAGAAAAAAAAAGTACAGAATTTGAAGTAGTTCTGCTGATTCATGGTCTTTGGAACAGAAGGAAGCCAGTATCCGGTAAACACCTACCATGTTTTAAGCACTTTTTTGGACTAACCATTTCCACACAGTAGCTTTTCTCGTAACAAATCTATGAATAAGAAACTATTTTTTCCACATTAACAGATGAAAAAATGAATGCTCACTGAATGAAGTTCATGCAACTGGCAAGTGGCAATCTGGATCCAGATTCAGATCTGTAATTTGATCCATGGTTAGCCTGGGTCTGGATTCTAATTCAAATTTACTAAAGTTTCTGTTTCGTGTATTTTTGTTTCAACTAAAAATAGGTGACAATAATCAGATACAGGGCAAATTTTCTCCAATTTATGTTTCTTTTTCATCCAAAACAGAAGAGATTCCACAGCCTTGCATACTCACTGTTGTAATGTTTACTCCTTAATGAAAGCAAATCTTTTATATTTAAATATTTTAATTCTAAGTCAGTTTTGTGACTACTGATAAGTTTCTGCCTTCAGTATTTATTGGTTTGTTGTTTGTGGTAGTGTTTAGGATTTGGTGGGGGGCGTGGAAATAGAGAAGGGAGAGGAAAATAATGTAAAGCTCTTGGCATAGAGGGGCTGTGCTAATAAAACACAACTGTGAAAAAAGAGAGAAAAGTAAGCATTAATTTAGCAGTTTTATCTCTACAATACAGAAGCAACCCTAATATTTGAAAACCTCCTGTTACTTGCCGGAATTTACTTTTTACTCAGAAATCTGACTCCATGTAAACATAGGCATAATGGCCCAAATACCTAAGTTTTTAACATATACATCCTTCAATAACTTTCCATAAAAGGGAAATACTTCTTGTCATGCGTTACTCAGCACGGCAGAAGCATCTATACTTAATACTGCCATGTCCAGCAGCTTAAATGTATATTTTATTATATATACCAACTCCCCTGGAAGAAGTCAGTGGTCCTGGTGTGTACCCTGCTTGGTTAAGGTTGTAGTCAGACAGGAGAGACAGGGCTTTGGGAGCCGACCAAGAAGGAAATCTGTGTTCCCTAGATACAGCATTGTACTTACAAATAAATCCCTAAAGTTCTATTCTACTTTAGTGCTTCAGATTAGCATTTAGAAACACTATACTCAAAGACTAAGTGAAACAGACCTAATAATGCAATTTCCTTTCCAAGTCTGATTACAAATTATTCTACTGGGGCTGCTATAATTCTCTAAACACAGAACTGGATGAAACTGTTGTAATACCTTGTTCATGATCATGATTGTGATGCTGACAACATAATAATAAAAGAGCAATAATACCCAGGCCATGATAGTGTTATATGAACTAGTGCTGGAGGGCAGTTCTTTAAAGCACATGGCTCAGAGTAAGTTCTCAATAACGCATGTTCCCTCCCCAACTTCTGCCCCTTTTAAAATAAAGCAGTTAAATCCCCAGCAATGTGTCTTTGCTAGAATCCAGCTCTAAGCATCGTGATTGTACATGGAGGAGACGAAGACTTTAAATTATGTTTTGTACTCTAGAATAAAAACCTACTTGGACACTGACACTATTCATTTAACTTCCAACACTCATGTAAAGGATCTACATGAAGGATCCCATCTGAAATAGGATCATTTAATTCTTATTCTCAACCTAAGTTTAGGAAACTTAACAATGTCTCCAGTTTTATGGATAAGTGCCAAGAAATCAACAAACATTTCTCATAAATAAGTTAAATTAGTTTCACTAAAAAAAAAAAAAAAAAAAAAAAGGATGAAATTTTTGGGGACTGAAAAATAGGGAGATGCTTTCCATGAAATCAAAAGGCTGCTGGATATTAAGTCTCTAAAATACAATTAAAATAAAATATAATGGATGGAAAGCACACCTCTTTTAACTTTGATTAATTACTTGTGCTTACAAAAGATAAAAAAAAATCTGTATAATATGTAAATGTTTGTGTGTGTATGCATGTTAACAGAAGAAATCCTAGTGGGCTCACTAAATTAAATAGATTACCAAGGAAATTGTGCCACTTGGCATATGTTGACAATTGTTATTTCTTTGCTTTATTTATTGTTTTATCATTTGCGATACATATATGTGTGTCTATATATCTATATCTATAGCTATATATATGCATATATATGTATCTATTTCTCTCTCTCTCTCTCTCTCTATATATATATATATATATATATATATATATATATATATATATATTAAATATATATATATATATTTAATACAAGACAAAGCCCTTAGTTGAAAGTGATATAAAAGAAAAACAAATGGCTATGTCTGAGGGTCCTGATTTGCTGATTCAGATCCAGAAATAAACAGTCCGTTTTGGGGTAGACTGAAGATTTGAAGCACCTGGAAGAAAGCATGTAAAGGGAAACATTTAACAGCTGCTGAAGCTGAGACATGAATACCATGTGAACAAGTCAGGAAAATACAATCTACTGTACATTAAAAAGCACAATTTCTCTTTTGCAAGTTTTATGATGCTTTTATTTGGTTGTTTTGGGTCTTTTAAAATATATTCATAGGAAATGTCCGATGCTTTATAACTAAACTATGTCTTCATGTAGATCCTTATTACTCAAAGTGTGATGCATGGAACAGCATCATCTCCTGAGAGCCTGTCAGGAATGCAGAATCTCACCCTAGACCTACTGAGTTACAACCTGCATTTTAACCAATTCCCCTTGTGATTTCTATGTCCGTTAAATTTTGAGAAGTACCACTGTTAAAAACTTCCCGTTTCATTCAGGGACCGGGACCCACTTCACATTCACGGGTCCTGAGTGTGCTGTGCCCAGAAATATTCTAAGAATTCTATATACATATATCAGTGGGTTTGATCCCGGCCATACTTTAGAATTACGTGAACAGAATTTTTAAAATATCAGGTCCTACTCTAGATAATATAATTTAATTAGTCTGAGACAGCGTCTGAGCCAAGGTATTTTTAAAGCTCTCCTGATAAATAAAATGTGTAGACAATGCTGAAAACAATTGCATTATCCCATTTAATTTTACCTGCAAACATAGTGGTGTGTGTTATTATAGGAGCATTCACAGAGGAACTTGCTAATGTTTACAAAGCATGGATTTAAACTCAGTTCTTTCTGACTTCAGACTTGCTCTTGCATTTTAAACTTCCCAATGTGTGTGGGTGCGTGTGCGTGTGTGTGTGTGTGTGTGTGTGTGTGTGTGGCAGGGGGTGTGGGGGGAGTCTTCATGCCAGCTGATTCCCATCTTCCCACTGTGTGATTACACCAACATGCTACACTCTGTGAGAAAGGTCTCTGAGGAGCAGCAAAAAAAAAGAGTGGGGTTCAAGCCTACAGCCAGGCAAGACTGGGGTGGAAAGATGAAGAGCCATAAAACTGCTTCTCCACAAAATCAAATCAGCCCAGTGCTGAACCCATTGAGATAATTCAAGAGAATAAAAATGAATTCATGAATGACAGGGAGAGCGCTAGGTCTGCATATATGATCATGAACTGGATTAGCAAATGGGCTTAGAAGAGACAACCAGATGTGCTTACAAAAGGGCCCTGCGCCCAGTTCCTGGACCCAGTCACCAAGCCTTTGTGGACCGCTCTACCACAGCAGTCTCATCATCACACTCGTGAGCAAAAGATACCCTAAAATCTAGTTATGCCAATATGAGATGACCAAGCAAAGGCCAATGTTTAGAATGTTCCCACAGTCAGGGAGGATGTGACTCATGCCTTCATGCATCATTTAAACAAGCCATGTGTAGATTCTTTTAAGCATTTACCATAAATGGATCCCTACATCACCATCTGTTCACTTTAAGTACAAGAAATATTATAAGACCGTTTTGTCATATAGTTAGTAGTTTTGAAAAGGGTTTCGCCTATCTTTTGAAACATGTTCAAATGAGTCAAAGGAAATGGACATTTTCTTTTACAAACTATGCTCAGACTCGTGTTAAAACAGTCTCTGACTCCCTCTCAGGGAGCAATGGAAATCCTAGTATAACCCTAAAATGTGGATGCTGACTTTGAAAGTCCTATTTAACTTTCAAAAACAGATATGTGAAATGGCACATAGAAAACTCCCCTTCGGGGACAATGAAAACCCTAGGGAGTAACAGTTAAGGAAGAATGCAATGGTATGATCTCAATTGTTTTCTCATTTTATATAATCCACTTCCTGACACAGAAATTCATCTTTGTGATACATAAGATTATATTCACATTTATATATGCCTGTTTTTAAAGTAAATGCCAAAATTACACAGACTTGAATGTCTACCTTCTGGGAAAAACTGACATAGAGTACACCTTATTTCTGTGCAAAAAAACAGCCCTCTCTTTAAATGGCAAGTGTTTTGCCTTTGAACTATGGATATATCAACCTTAAATCAATGAAATTTTGAAAAACATTGTGATGAGGAAAACAGTGGTGAAATATATATATTTAAGTAAATAATTAATTCCCTTTATTTTGAATATAAATTATCTTCTAACCTCTGACTTTACCCAGTGCCATACTCATCAAAGGTCACAATGTTTTAAACTACTAAGATTTTAGCATTACCCTGAAACTAGAGATGAAGAAGAAAAAAATTAAGCTTTATACATAAAGAAAAACTTTAGGTTTTAGGGACCCTCTGTCCAGATTTGCAGTTCTGAAAAATCTGCTATTTGAAATAAATAATAAGCCCTCTTTCCCTTGGTGTACGGATCTTTGTTTTCACTAAGTCTAGAGACATTAATACCATTTGCAGTGCCCAGGAAGAGGGAATTAAAAGATTTCAAATGGTGAGCACCCGCATCCTCTAAACAACTCAGGGACACTCTGCCCCCTGGTGGACTGTTCACGGATGGGCTTTGATGAAAGTGAAGCTTCGCTTCTCTCACCAGTCCCCTTACCAGCCTCTTCCCTTCTGTAAACTTCAGTAGATGCCTCAGTTGAAATCTTTTGCCCTCATAAATTACACATTAATCTGGGTTAACAATTTCCTTTTATACAATGCAAAAACCCTGGACTACTTAATCACTCCTCCAGAGGAAAATGAGAGTTGATCAACACATTATCATTGGTTATCATGGCTTTGCATGGGAGAGAAAAGAGAAGTGGAAAAATGAGATATCAAGAAAAGATGTAGATGGGGTGAGGGAATTTGGACACTGGGGAGACAGCTGGAAATCTCTAGACAAGGAAGAGGAAGGAGAGATTAACAGTAAATAAGAGGATGCTATGTGAAATGAAATAGTTGGACATTTCCTCTTGGCCACTAGAGCCTATGCAAACCATCTCCCATGTTCCCTTTTGGTCCCTGGTCTGTATGTCAGCCTCTGTAAGTGTGAAAAGTTGCAAACTTCAGTCACTTCCAGTTTAGCCAAGTTTCTCCCATTCTGTCTAGTTTGGTCTTCCCCAGGCGAAACTTTCTCAAATAGCCCTCTATTTCTGTGCTACAGAAAATCTATCTACAAGAGAGGCAATGGAGAAAGACTGGCTAAAGAGCAGGTATCATCTGCTGAGAGCCAAAAAGTGTCAGGTATTTTGATAAGTGCTTTACATAGTCTCTAGTCTTTGCAACAAACAAGTAGGCTGCTTTGGAGAAGGAGAACCACACAGCCACAGCACGCTCTATTTGCAATTCAAATCGACAACTTTTGATTCCAAGAGCTATTTTTCTGTGGACTTCTCTGGTGTTCAGATTAATAAGTCTCCTCCTCTTATATCTCCCCGAAGTCTGCTTCTAATCCAATTCCTCCCTTTCCTTTTTCTGTATTTCAAGAACCATATGGTACCTTGAAATCTTACTACCTAGACCAAGGGTGTCAAAACTGCGGCCCACGGGCCAACTGCAGTCCGCAATCCATTGTTAATTGGCTCAGAGCAAATTCCAAAAATATATTTAGTTTACTTAAATAAACCAGGTGAGGCAATACGTACTTCACCTCGAGTGAGTGGCCTGGCTGTTTGTGTATGTTACCGCATATGGCCCTTGGTAAAAAACGTTGAAAAAGGTTTGGACACCCCTGCCTAGACCAAAGACTAAACATTACCTCTAAGAATGCTGATCTGGAAAATTCTTGTGACAGTGATCCTGATTTATCCTCTTTGCAGAATTGTGAGAGCATGGTCTGTCTAATTCCTTTTAAATTCTTCCTCAGATATAAACTACATCCCCCAAATCATGGCTGTACATGTCAGTCCACCACTGAATCTTTTATCATCAATTACTCTCTCTGGAAGGCTCACACTCCTAAATGTAACCCAGAATCCAATTAACCGATCTTTCCATAATAATAGAATTACTACCCAAAGCTTTTTAGAACACAAAAAGGACTTTTATTTTATTATTACCTAAATTTAATTTCCAAATACACATTTGTTGAAAGGTGGAATACCAAAGGCAATTTTCAGTCATAACAACTCCATGGAACACATAATCTGAGATTTTACTGCTTGAGTGAATTATAGTCCTCTTAGGGTTTCCTGGTTAAAGAAGATAAAACTAAGATAATAGAGAGAAAAAGTGAAGAACATTGTTCTGTAGGAAACTTGTTGAACTCAGTAACAATTCATTCATGGGTGCAGTGTCCATTCTTAAAAAGGAAACTCTAGAATTCCTAGAAACACAAGACAATATTGGTATTTTGGGATGAGTATACATTCATATATTTGTGTGAAAATTTGTGCAATTAAGCAATATGGAAAATGTCATTTGTTACCACAGCCAATGAAAATGTGTTTTCATTTCTTTGTAAGTGAAACATTTCCATTTCCCATTTTATGGTCTGCAGAAAAGCCATATGTCTAGTTTATGAAACAAACTATGCTATAGACAGCAGTAACTGAAAAGGAGCTTAACATTCTTAACTGCATACCCCTGGGTGAATAATACACTTTGCATAACAATGTGCAATGCTGGATGGTGATTCTAGATCTCTTATAAATACAAGTGTTTGCAAGCTTCTACTTCACATAATATGCCCCAAATCCAGTCAGTTCAGCCAAATAGTCAAGCAAAAATTTAGGCAGGTAACCTACAAAAAAAGGTAAACATTCCCTTAGACTAAATTGACCATACTTTGTTAATATAAGGACACAATCATTGTAAGTGCCAAATAAAGAAATCATTTGTAAGTGACTGTTTCAATTAATTTTTTCCTTCTCAGATGCCTAGAAGTTAACTTAATTGCTTCTTAGGCCCAAAGAAAACACACCTGCATAAACAAACAAAAAAACATAATAACATAAATACTGTGCTTTATGCACATTCTTATCAGTAGTAAACTAGATTTCTCCATAGGCGAAATGACACAAACTCACATACACAAACTTGGGGATACAGCAGAAATACAGGATTATTTAATTTCTAAAATTTTATCTTACTCCAGTGACTGGTGTAAATGTTGATCGAAATTCCCTTTTTTACTTAGTTTATGTGTGAACCTTTGAATAGTATATTATCAAGAGTCATTACTCTAGAGTGAAGGTCTGCACAGTAGGCAGTGTTCTTTAGCTCAATGCATCTATTGTATAACAGTCTGGACTGGGGAGCTTCAAGTTGGAGTGAATTCATTTTATAAAGACAAACTTGCTTCTGCAGACAAAAGGTATCACCTGCAGAAAGCTCTCTGAAGAAGGGAGTGTGAATCTTCTTTGGCATATTTAATGTTTCACATATACATTTTTTTTGTGTGTTTAGAGGATCATTCAGGGCTGCTCCTTTTTATTTATATAATGCACTTTTCATCTTTTAGTGTGTAATCTTGCCCTGTGTTGTGGAGTCCTCAGAGTGAATCTGAGAAACAAGTAAGTATTGTTGCAATTTGAAAAGACAGATAAATTTCAAGTATTACTGCTATTATACTCATTGGGGTATCAGATCAGGGGCAAATTTCCGAGGTTCAAAAGTTTGTCAGTTTACTGATTACCTAGTAAGTCTGAGGTTTGGTTCTGTGAGTTACGAAGAAAGCAGACTTAATTTTAGCTTCTCTAAGCTTTTCTAAAGTCCTTGCATGTAGTTTTCTAACAAGCTTCGTTCCTACCCAAACTTCAATAGAAAGTGAAAAGAAACAAGTTTTGTTTTTCTTTAATAGATTTTAGGGTTCTTACTGCATTTTGAAGATTCTTGGAGAAAGGATCTAGCTCTCTTAGTTACTTTATATGTTAGCACACAAAGGAATTACAAATGGGAAGGAGAGTGCAAATGGCTATCAGAAAAAAGTCTCATGCATTTAAAATTTTTTACAAGTCAAAGTATACATCCTCCTATTGCCCCTGATTCCTTAATTGTATAAGAACCATTCCTATTCATCAATCTCCTTTATATCAGCCTCTGTAAGTGGCTGAATGAATTGTATAAAGACTAAATTCTTTATTGAATTGTATAAAGAATAAAGATACTTCCCTTGCTAAGGAGCAGTATGTACTTAATATCATCCATTTAATCGATTGCATTAATAAGAAATAGGGCAGCAGCTTGGGCTGAGTCACCCATTATACCCTCCATTTATGGGGATTTAAATGTGTAAAATGACAGGTACATGAAATTAGGAGGAAAAATAAAGCAATCTACAGACTTTGGCACTAGCACACATAATGCTTTGTTTGAGTTGTTAGAAGTGTGGTTTGACAGTCACTAAATAGGAATTAAAAAAATACAAATCTGCAGAAAACAAACAATCATAGATGTTGGTTCTCATCTTAACACTTCCCATCTCCCATTCCCACCCACCAACCCCATATAGTTTCAATTATACTAAAAATAGATTATCTTAACATCAGAATTTTGCTGTTAACTCTTCAAGGTTTCTCTGTGCCATCCAAGCCACTCATTGGGTTTGAAGCACCAAATCCACAAGTTTCTCCAACCAAGTTTAAATAAACAAAAACTGAAGACTGAAGGATGCCAAAGTAACTGTTCTCAAATGAAGCTGTAACACAAAGTTCTCCCCAAAACACAGGGTATTAAATGTCTAGTTCAAGGACTGCCAGGCTGCATGTATCTGTCTCAGGCATTCTTCAGACAACAACTACATGTACCACTGGTTCTAGAGGGCGTCATCCATGACACCAAAGCAGGGCAGGGATCACCTTTCCATCATGGATTTTTAAAAAGTTGCAAACCCCCCTTGTGATTGGCTGCCGCAGGGTCAGTTGCTGAACCTGGGGTTTGAGGGGAGCAAACGAGCCTCCTCCTCAGCAGGGAAGCTCTATCTTTATTTTGAACAGTTCTCCTTTCAGGGCGCGCGCGCGCTCTCTCTCAGGGCTGTCCTGGCTTCTCAGGATCCATTGCCCTTGCCCAGAAGAGAGCGCCTCACTCCGACCCAGTAACAGTGAAAGAAGAGTCGACCTACCTGTGGAACCAGACACAACATGGTCCCCAAAGGCCGCTTAGGCGACCCCACTGCAATTGACAAGTCAACTTGTGCACTTAAAGCGTATCAGTTTATGGAACGCTTGTTTGAAGTCGTCATTGGACATGGTATAGATAATGGGGTTGATGAGGGAGTTGAGATAGCCCAGCCACGTGAAGAAGTCAAAGATGGCCAGGTGGAACCAGCAGGCATCCTTGCAGATAGGCATCACCAGGGAGATGATGAAGAAGGGCAGCCAACACACAATAAAGGCTCCCAAAATGATCCCCAGCGTCTTAGTGGCTTTGCGCTCTCTAGCGGCCATGAGCTTCTTTTTCTCCAGCAAGGCGTCGGAGACCCGTACTTTGACTTGGTTCGCGTACACCGGAGACCCCGATTCGCTGGGCAGATCGGGAGCTCGCGAGTTAATGGAGGTGACGGAAGACGTGGACCCGGGGGAGTCGGTTATCAACTGGGCTCGGGTCAAACGCTTGCCAGTCTTATTGGGAGTCTGTTTCAAAATCCGGGAGCGGGCTTCTACATAGATGCGGCCGTAGAGGGCGATGAGGAGCAGGGTAGGGAAGTAGAAAGCGCCCACCGTGGAGTAGACGGTGTAGAGGATGTGGTCGGTGTTCACCACACAGCTTTGGCCTGACACGGCTTTGGCCTGACGCCAGAAGAAGGGTGGCAGCGAGATAGAGATGGAGAAAACCCACACCAGCACGATCATGACCGCCGCCCTCTTGGGAGTCCTTTTAGCTGAGTACTCTACGGCATCCGTAATGGCCCAGTAGCGGTCCAGGGCGATGACACACAGGTGCAGAATGGAAGCAGTGCAACAGGTGATGTCCGAAGACAGCCACAAGTCGCAGACCACCTGGCCCAAGGTCCAGCGGCCGGTGACCGCATACATGGAGCTGATGGGCATCACCAGGATGGATACGAGAAGGTCGGTGACTGCCAGGGAGGCGATCAGGTAGTTGGCCGGGGTGTGTAGCTTCCGCGTCCGGTACACCGTAGCGATCACAAACGCGTTGGAGAGCGTGGTGGCCAAGGTGATGAGCGCCAGCAGCACGACCAGTAGTACTTTCCAGGGCAAGGCGATGAATTCCTGGTAAATGTAGCCCTCGGCGCTGCAGTTGTGGGAGGGAGCATTAGAGAGGTTAGCTTGAGAAACCCCAGTCTGGGAGCCCGCAGACGTCGGCGGGACGCACGGAGCGCTGGTTTCCTCCATGTCTTTTCTCGTCCCAGTTCCGGAGCGCAGCTCTCGGGCATGGAACGGGCAAGGGAGAGGACGGAATGACCGCGAAAGAGACCACAGTCTTGTCCCCTGGTTGGTTGCCAGTTAGTTCCGCGGGTTCCTCATTACTCCTCTACCCCGGTTCCCAGCTGTAACTAGAGGTCAAGGGCGCGGCAGCCAAGGCAGGCGAGCGCGTCACCTTCACTTCCAGTGCGCTTTGCGCTGCTGCCGGGTCTCTGGCTGCTCCTCTCCACTCCGGGTCTTGCTAAGCACTGGCCCACCGAGCCCCACTCGGCTCCAGCTTCCACCCGGGCGTCTAGTAGAGGGTGATGTATTGCTTGAGAAGGGAGCATTAGCCAGGTGTGGTCTCTTACCCCAATTGCTCGGGACTGAGCGTCTCCTAACCCAGACGCTCCTAGATCTGCAGAGTCGGCCCGCAGGAGTTTTCTAGCTGTTGAGACCAAAGCGTGCAGGCCAGCGTGGAGTCCTGGTCTTGCATTCCCGCCCCCCACCCCTCCCCAGGCTGTGGCAGTTTCCTGCCGCGACTGCGGCCGCCAGAGTTGGGTGGGGTGAAGTCTGGGAGCCGCGCTGTGCCGCGCCTCTCGCTGGAGCTCTGCCCTTGCTTCTTTTCACGCGCTGGCTACTCGGGCGAGCTGTCCCGCGGAGACGGGGCCGCACGAGGGGGAACTCCGGGGCTAGGGCTGCGGCTATTCGTACCGCTTTGCGGCCGCGGACACCTCGGACTCACGGGCACCGCTCGGAGTCAAGCAGCTGAGCGCACTGGTGTGGGGTACCTAGCGCGGCACGCAGGGAAGGGGTAGGTTTCTGCGGAAGCCCAAGGGAAGCGGCGTGCGCCAGCCTGGGAGGAGCATGTGAGCCGCGGATCGGATGGGCTCCTTTTATAGAGTACAGGTCCGGTCCGCCCAAGGCGTGCAACTCTTGCAGTGCGGCGCGGCGCGGCGAGTGAGGATGCCGGCTCCCCATCACCTTCCCCCTCGTCTTACTCCCTCCCTCTTTTCCTCCCGCCTGGTTCCCTCCTTGGCCAAGAAGCTCCCGCCGGGTCCTACCGCCCCCTCTTTCCACTTCCCACCCCCTGGATCCCCTTCCGATCCTGACACCCAGGTGCCGCAGTTTTGGCGGAGAATGGGGATGAGGGCGTCCTGTCCTTGCCTCTGTCGGATTCGGAGCTTGCTGCGCTCCGGTCCAGTTCGACCCACGCTCTCAGCTGGGGGCACAGGCACAATCCCTGCGTCCCCCAAACCCCGACAGACCAGTGCTAGGTGGAGCCAGCCCTACCTCACAGCTCTGGAATTTTATCCAGCCCTCTGGCCACACCCAGGTTAAAAGGAGGCGCCAGTCATATTGCCTTAGAAGAAAAAGGCCAACAGTACATTTCATACTTCGGGCATCAAGTCATACTTAACTCTTGGTACAATACCAACTAATTTTTCATATATCTGGTTTTAGAAATATGTGCTTTTCTTTCAATCCCTCCCCTTTAACTGTTAGTCAACAAGAAAAACAAAAGCTGTCTGCAGAAATGCAAAAGTATCACAAGCAGAGGCTCACTGTTGTGAAATTAAACCTTTCTCTCCGCCCTCCTGCTCCAGCCTCAGCCACTCAACAGTTCACTACCTTTGGAAAATAGTTCGCAGTGAGCACTTGACTTCCACAACCTGCTTAGAAAAAAGGTCATTAGGATTGAAGAAAAAAACAAAACAAAACAGCAACAATAAAATCAACGGCTCTGGGGCTCTGGGGCCATGGCCACCAGCTTCTCCTTCGCCTTCAAGGACTACTTCCGGGATCCACAATATGCGGCACCAAGCAATGCCAACCAGTGGGTCCCATGAGCCCCCTAGCAGATCCTCTTTGTTCAGATCCTCCTCCAACCTTGACAGATGTAAGGTAGAAGTACAAATCAGAGAAAGTTTAAAGAAAAAGTGCAATGTATTTTCAGTCCGGAAAGCTAAGCGATCCCAACTATGAGTTACCAGGGTCTACCTCAGTGTTGGGCAGGTAGAATGCGTCCAATAAACAACAACAACGACAACAAAACCAACCCCACTACATTGTTATTGATTTCATCGGGTTAAGTGTAAGCATATTTTAAAGAGTATCATTCTGTCTAGAGCTGGAGATTATCTGGCACATCCATTCAGTTTTAAAAGAATAATTGAGATCCTTTGAAAGAAGAGCTTTTTACCCAAGCTGACACAACCCTAACCCAATTTACTTTAATTCCCCATTTCTAAGCCAGGCAGGCAGGCCAAAATAGAGTGCCTAGTCTGTGCCGGGAATTCTGGGCATCAGGTGTATAATGGCCAATGGGGTAGAGACCCAGCCCCGATTTTCAAAGAGTTTGCATTCTAGAAGAGGCAGAAAGACAATAATCATATGAACAAGTAAAAAAGTAACATGCTTTCATGTACTGTTAATTGTTATAAAGAAAATAAAACACATTCATGCATTATGAGTGAGGGTACTCTTTGAACTAGGTGGCAGCTCTCCAAAGACATCCTCTGGATGCATCTGGGCTGCCTGTAGTCACGCTGAGGAAAAAGGCACCAACGGCTCTTCCCTCTGATTCCTAGCATCCAGCTCTGCTCAGGTAATATAAAACCTCACTGCACAACATTTTAAGGGGTCCTGCCCATCCTTCCATTCCAGCCACCCACATCAGTTGTCCACCTAGACTGCAACTTTCTCTTAGAAACCACAGCAGAGAGAAGCAAAGCAGGCGAACCTAAACCACTAGGTGGGGGCGTTGGCCAGGATGGAGCAAAAAGTGTGTGTGTGTGTGTGTGTGTGTGTGTGTGTGTGTGTGTGTGTGTGTGTGTTTGCAGTGAGGGTGTGCCAGAAAACAATTTTCCTGCTATTTTAGGGGAGCAGGCAAGATTCCAAAGAATGGTTGAAGGGACGCTAGGCAGAGGAAGGCAGAGTGGAATGTTACAAGCTGCAGGCAGCCTTTTAGTTTTCAATTTCTGTTCCAGGAGCATGCAAAGGAGAAAACTACTTGCTCCTTCTAGGATTTGGCTTCAGCGATGGGGAAACCTGTGGCTTTCTCCAGCCACGTTATTACTGCTTTACAGAGTGGAATCTGCAAAATCTAGGTGGAGTTTGATCCTCCACCCTCTGACCCCCGACTTCGGTTAAGACTTCCTTGAACACACCCAACCATCAACCGACAGGATTTTGACAGTTTAGAGAACCACTTTTCATTAATTTGTTACCGCATTTCACTCACTCCTTTTGCACATTAAAGGTATATAAAATGTAGGTATTTTCACATGGGTGCGTGCGTGTGAAACAGTCAAGAGAGCAGGAAATCTTTAAAGTTGTCCCTGCCTGGGTTGGCCCTGCAGAAGACCCGCCCCTAGGCGCGGTCCCCAGCTGCGCTAGAAGGAACCTCCGCTAAAGTTTTTTGGGAAATTTAGCCCAGAGAGACAGCCGTAGGGGAAAGAACGGAACAGGGATCGAGATGGGGCATCAGGGCACAGCAAAAGTTAGCTGGAAGCAAATAAGCTCCTGTTTAACTACCGCACACAATACTGCGCATTAATGTGCGCCCCTCATCAGCTTCACCCGGGTGGATTTTTAGCAAAAGCTGAGGAGGGGGAGGATAACGCTAGAACCCCAGCGAAGCTTAGATCAGACGCGAAGACTGACCCCGTGGTGAGCTGCACAGGGACCCGAGGAGCGTCGCGCCGCAGAGACCTCGCCAACGCTAGAAAGATACTCAGGCTGCTGATGCAGTGAAATGCGAGCAGGCACAGACTTCGAAATTTGTAGCTCGGCGCTAACTAGACCCAGCGCTGTGGACTCCTCCTTCACCTCTAGGAAACCACAATAGACACCTCACAGAACCTGGTGCAACCGAACTCTGCCTTGGCTGGAAGCCAGCCAGCCCTCTGGTCTGGGCCACTCACTCGAGTCGTGCTTGCAGCATCCCTGGAGTCTTCCCTGCACTTCCCAGAAAGTGCCTCTTAAGACAGGTCTAGGCACAGGAGAAAGAAAGAACCTGCGAATTTATCATTGCCTTGCTGAAATAAAATAGCGGGACCCCTCACGCTCTAGTGGATTTGCCCCTCTAATAAAGGGAAATGCAATCTCACACCCTCTATCCCCACCACTTGAAAAATTTGCAAGCAGTCCCTCACCACAAAATGTGGGGACCTGACAGCTATAGCTACTTTTTATTGCAAGTCCTGCTTCCACAATCTATGGCCACTGTTTATGTTTTTTGCTTGGTTGTTTGTTTTTGTTTTTTAGCTCCCACCCAGGAAATGGGCAGACCTTGAGCTCTGTACATCCTCATATGTAGGTTTAGCCCTTTGCTAAGTTCCTCTTATATTTCCTCCAGTAACTATTCTTTAAAAGCTTATCGATAATAATGAAAGTAGTCTTACTTTTATCTTGCTTGATGAAACTGTGGAAATGTTCTGATAAAATAACATTTGCATATGTACATACGGATGTATACATACAATTTTTGCAGACAACTTCCAGAGGTTACAGACGCTGTGAGGCTCAGGTTCCTCTTGATATTCATTGACCCCATACTGGGCCTTTGACTTGGTATCTGTGTTATGGTACTTACCCTGTTTCCCCGAAAATAAGACCTAGCCAGACAAGCAGCTCTAATGCGTCTTTTGGAGCAAAAATTAATATAAGACCTGGTATAATATAATATAATATTATAGACTGGGTCTGATATTAAAGTAAAATAAGACTGGTCCTTATATTAATTTTTGCTCCAAAAGACACAATAGAGCTGATTGTCCCGCTAGGTCTTATTTTTGGGAAAACACGGTAGTAAAAGAGCTAGTTCCCAACTTAGGTCTCAATCACATATTTCCTGGCTGAAGACCTAGGTTTTAGAAGAAAATTTCTAACCTAAAACAAAGTTATAAGCACAGGTTACACAGGGGAGATGGGTGTTGATTTTTTTCTTCTTGGAAAAACAATGGGATGTCACAATAATAAGAAATTTTTGGATGGAAAAACAATGCCAATAAATCCACCAAACTTAGAAACAACTTGCTACTTTAAGTTGGCAGCATCATTAGGCAGCTCTGTTCAAGATGAAGTCTCTCTGGAAAAATCAATTCAAAGAATATAATAGTGAAGTTGTCCACTGGCCTAAGGAAAGAAGCAATAGAAATTGGGTTTTGCCTGATGTTCAACTAAGAAAAATTGCATTGTTCTGTGTGATTAGTCCCAGTCTTGCAAAAAAAAAAAACAAAAACAAAAACAAAAAAAAAGCCAAGCTGTTTTATTGTTTCTTCACCTTTAATTAATGAATAACAATCATTATCGTTTATAGACCACTATGTACTAAGCCTTATGCTATACATTCCACATGCATTTGCTCATTTAATTCTTATAACAACTCTAGGAATTATTATCATCCTCGCTTTCTGGATGAGGAATTTGAAATTTAGAGAATTCAAGTAACTGCCAATGTTAGACAGCTGGTAGGTTATAGAACTGGTTTTCAAATCCAAATCTCTCTAATTTCAAGGACCAACTCTTTACCAATGATTTACACTGAGTCAGCCACATAGCTGAGCATTGGCAGCCCTTTTAAAAATCCTGTCTGTGGCTTTATTTCTTCTCACCTGTGAGGTAATATCACTGCTCATAGCTATTTAATTCTCTAAAATAATCTTTGTTATGTACCAATAAATTAAAGATTTAAAAAAATTGTATAGATGTAACATGTTAAATACAGTGACATTACCTATTCTCCATTTTTTGCCATGTTACTTAGAATATAAGTTAGAAAAATAACCTAAAAAAAAAAATGGAATTGCTTTTCTCCTGCCCCCCATGTGTTGAATATAATTGAACCCCCCTTTGTCCCCCATGGTCAGTAACTGACCAAAGAAAAAGAGGCCTATTCCTGGTGAGAAAATTATTCAAATAAAGTTCTTTAAAGGAAATATTAACCAGAAATCAACAGTTTGACAAGTTCACTTACTAAGAATTTGCTAAAACCAGGAACATAAAAAAAAAAAATCTAAATTTCAACACACTAACACTTTTGTACTTTATGCATGACAGAGCTCTTTTTAGCCAGATTCAGATCTTACTTTTTACTTTGTGTATATTCTTAATGTGTTTGGCTATGAGATTTCCAAGACCCCTGAACATTAGAAGATGTACATTAGAAATGGATGAGAAACTATGTTAGGTAAGCATGTGTGCAGCAAGATGTCACAACAGTTCATTATTGCAAAATAGGGAAATCCATGGTAAATTTTAAAAAATAAAAACCTAAAATAATGATAATACCAACATTATTATTTGTGTCAATACATGTAATAGTATGAAGTATAGTGTTACTTAAGACTTTTATTGCAAATAATGGAAAAACAATTTCACCTAAAAGCAAAAGAGAGAATTTATTTCAAGGAGACTGGGGCTCCTCAAAACCAAAAGAGGTATTGAACCCGTTGGACAAAGAGATATAGCTGGATATAAGGAACAACCAGCATTCTGGAATACAACCAGAACTCCTTTTTCTGTTGGTCGCTTGTTTTATCAGTTGGCTTATTTTATCTATTTCACTATAGATAGGTTTTTATCACAACAGGTGAAAACACAGCATCAACACCCTTAGTGATTACATCGTTCAGCTTCAATCATGTTTCAGAAAGTAATCTACATCTGTTCCAAGTTCAGAAATTCTGTGAAATGGGTTCTGCTCCAGAGTAAAATGCAGGAGACCAGGACAGATTAATGTTTCAAAAGTGAAGAATCAGACAAATTAAAATGCCAGAGAAGGAAAACCAGCTGATGACTGCTATTTGTTTTATTTCCTTGAGGCATTTGCTGATTCTGGGCACAAATTGTGGATTAGACTTGATTCAGCAGAGGGATTTGACTGGGAAAAGAGAAACAAGCAAAGCTTTTGATAGTCATTGGGACCAATGGGAAAGTTTTGAATCTAGAGGAACCTCAAATGCATGGTCAGTTTTCCCTGTGGACATTTTCTATGTGTTGCAGCAAAATAAAAGACCATGGGAGTGCGTAGGAAAATTCTCACAGGCAAATTGAAATCCCCCAGTTTTGGAGTGCTTAGAAGAAAAAGTCCGTCTAGAAAGAAGGGGCCCAGAGATCTTCTAGGACCTCAATCAAAAAGACAGGATGTCAAGATCCTAAGAATAAGAAAAATCACAGACTGAATTTAACTACAAATCAGCTCAATGTCTGATTGGTTAATATAGTCAGCTCTGCATGCATTCTGTCTAATTTAGGAAAGGCTGAATAATGTCTGGGTAAAATAATATCATCTGGAGCTTCTAGAGTCTATTTATATACAATAAAAAGGATACATATATAGTTGCAATGAAAAATATGACCAATAATAACTAAAAAAAAACTAGACAAAAGAAGTAAATCCATTAATGATCCAGATATCAGAGTTAGCAGAAAAGGACTTTAAAATAACTATGATTAATATGTTAAGAAAAATAAGGAAGAAATGGACAAAACTGATAAAAAGATAATTTCAACAGTAGATGGGAATCTTTAAAAACGGAGTCAAATAGGAACTTTAGAAATAAACATACAGTATTTAATATTAAGTATCTACTGGATGGGTGTAACATCACACTAGAAACAGCAGAAAACAGAATTACTAAGCTTACAAAGTCAAAACAAAATGTCTAAACTGAAACACAGAGAGAAGAAAAGCAGAAACAAAAGACCTGGAATGTAAGAGTTGGAACTAGGTCGAATAATCTAAACTAAGTGCACAGAAAGAGAGGAACAAGAGTGGAAAGAAAAAAAAAAAAATTCAAGAGCTAATTTCCAAGAATTTCTAGAAATAAATATTTTAGATGAATACATCCAACAAAGACAGCATTGAACAAGCTCAAAGAACTCCAGCCAGCATAAATACAAAGAAAGCCACACTCAAGCACATACTGGTCAAACTGATAAAAACCAATGATGAAGAAAAAAATTCATAAAACTGCCAGAGGAAAAGACATATTACCTTCAAAGAATCACAGTAAGGCTGAGATTGACTTGTGAACAGAAAGTATACAAGGCAGGAGATAATGTAATGACACCTTATATAATATGTAAAAGTATTTTTAAAATGTCAACCTAGAATTTCATACCTAGAGTTATTATCCTCTAAAAATTGAGGTAAAGAGCACATGCTTTCATCCAAACAAAAGGTGAAAATGTTTGTTGACAGAAGAAAGAGACTACAGGAAATAATAAAGGAAGTTCTTCAGGCTGAGTGAAAATGACACCAAATAGAAGCACTGATTGAAAGAAATAATGAAGAGCATAGGGGAGTGTAAATATATGAGAAAATATAAAAGACTATTAACTATTTAAAATGACGATAAAATAGTGTCTTATAGGATTTATAACATATGTAAAAATATATGACTACAATAACATGAACGGCTGCTACCCAAAAAGAAGAGGGATAGACAAAGTGAAATGCAGTAAAAGTTTTGCATTATTCAAGATGCGATAAAGGCATTTAAGCTATATCCTAAAAAGTCAAGGGTGCATATTACCCTAAAAAAAATCAAGGATGCATATTGTAAAATATCTAAGGTAGTAATGAAAAATTAGTACAAGGAATGTATACAGAATAATGCAAAGAGCTTATTATACATAAAAGCTAGAAAAGAAGAAACAATGAAAGATAGGGTAAAAAGAAAACAAATAGCATGACAGTACACTTAAACCCAAATGTGTTAGTAATTTTAATAAATTTAAATAGAATCAGCACCCCGATTAAAAATTTTAAACTTATGAAAGATTTAAAAAACTAGATCTAACTATATACTTTTATATAATACACACTTTTTTTTAAAACAAATATTTAAAGGCTAAGTGATAGCAAACTAATGTGGTATATAAACAGTAACCATAAGAAATGTTGTGTGGCTATTTAATATTTAAAAAGTAGTTTTTAATATATGAAGCATCAGTCCAACAGAAAAACATAAGAATCTTAATGCCATAGCCTCAAACTATATAAAACAAAGTTTGACGATACTAAAATAAGTGTTAGATAAAGCAACAATCAAATTTAGAGATTTTAATACACTTATCTCAGTAGCTGATAAAATGAACAGCTGTTAAAATGATAAAACAAGCAGAAAAAAATTAGTGAGCATATGAAATATTTGGAGAATATACTTAATCAAATAAATGACACAGACAACATTCCATTCCAATAACTGCAAAATATATGTTCTCTTCAAGGCACATGTAACACTTACAAATATGGACTATATGTCAGACGCAAAACAGGTCTCAAATGATAGAAACAGATCCTTCATCAAAGAAGATAAATAGTTGACATATAAGCATATAAAACAATGTCAATGTCATTAACCATCAGGGAAATACAAATTGAATCACACTGAGATACCACTACACACTTACTAGAATGTCTAACAAAAATACTGGCACTATCAAGTGCTGATAAAGATGCACAGCAACTGAACTCTTGTTAGTGAAAATGCAAAATGGCACAGCCACTTTGGAAAAAAACAGTTTTGCAGATTTATTATAAAATCGAATGTATACCTACGATTTAGCAATTCCATTCCAAGTTATTTACCCAAGAGAAATGAAACATATGTGCACAGAAAAACCTGTACATGAATGCCTATAGCAGGTCTATTTGTAATTGCTAAAATTTAGAAAAAAACATAGATGGCTTCTAACTAATGAATGAATAAACAAACTATAGTACATACATACAATGGAATACTATTCAGCAATAAGAAGGAATCAACTACTGATTCATGAAACAACATGGATGAATTTTAAATGCATTTTGTTATGTTCAAAATAAAATTCAACCAAGTAAATGTGAAGATCTGATTGACTTTTTCAAGTGATTCATACCATATAGCAACTACCGGGTGCTCTGAGTGCTTGTCCAAAATGGAAGGTTTGTATGGGAAGAAAGGTGGGACAAAAGAACTATTAACAAAAGAAAAGAAAGGATTAGTTTTAGACCAAGAAAGGTTTTGGGGGGAAGGGAATGGCAAGGGTTTTTATCATCCAGATTGCCTCTTCTTTCTATGGGAGATAGAGAGGGTCCACATGACAGATTACCTCATTGGTGTTGACCAGAATATTCCAGACTGGTTGGTTAAGATTATATTTCTGGGAAAGGCTGCAACAACAATTAGGTCATGTATTAAATCTAATTTAAGTATCATGGGCTTCAGTACAAGTGATACAACTTTGGGGCCTGTGACTTTTCTCTTTAACAGTTTGTGAAAGATGGCAGACCCAAAAGGCTACATACATATCATAAGGTTCCATTTATATGACAGGAGGGAAAAATCAAGACTATAGGGAGGAAAGCAGTTGCCAGTAGTTAGCAATCCTAGCCCTCAGCCCAATATACCAGGAGAAGAGTACTTACTTCAATAGTATTCTTCCCACACAATCCATAACCGCTGTCTAAACATGGGAAAACACAACACAAACCCAATTGACAAACAAAACATTCTACAAAATATCTGAGTAGTATTCTTCAAAATATCAGAGTTATCAATGATAAGGAGAGACTGAGGAACTGTCATAAAGTGTAGGAGATCAAGGAGACATACCTAAATAAAATATGAGACCTAGGATTGCATTCAGAAAAAGGAAAAAAAAATGTTAATGGGGGTGTAAAAATGATATTACACCAATGTGAATTGCTGTTTTGATAAATAGTCCCATGGTTATATTAGATGTTAAAGTAAGGGTAAGCTGGGGGAGGGAATATCGGAATTCCATGTACCATTTTTGCAACTTTTCTGTAATTCTGAAATTATTTCAAAATATGTTTTAAACTTTTTACCTATGAGAGGGCTGAAGGATTTAGGATAAGGGGTCAGTCGTAATCATGAGACTTCTTAACGAATATGTTTTATATGGTTATGGTTTTTGAACCAATGTGAAGGTATGAACCATTTAGAAATAAATTTAATATTTAAAAATAAATACAAATAAGAAAAGGGTTGTTTTTTGTTGTTTGTTTTTTGTGTTTTTTTTTTAGGGAACTGTTATTTAGCTACCCTCTAAATTTTGGACAAATATTTATAATATATGAAGGTTGTTCATTTTGCATATGGTGCAATAATATGCACTATTGGAAGAGATAGATGTAAATATACCACGAATAAAGTAACATAAAATAAAAGGACTTATGTAGAGTTAGTGGCAGAGTACTCAAGCATTGAGATCTTATAATATAACATCAAAATGAAGTTTCCATCGCTATTGTTTGTGAAACACAAAAGTACATTGCCACCTATGCCAACAATAATTTAGAGATAATGTAAATGATTTGCCTTAATTACACTTCTAGCACATGTTCAATGAATGAGTCAGTGTTACCTTTCTGTCTCCTTTCTCCAGACCACAGATGGCCTGTTCCAATGGAAAGAAACGCGGGATGGAGTAGAGTTTATGGCAGCCTCTCCCTAGACTAAAATAAACTTTTAGTACATGAACTAATGAGCAGGAGAAAATTGACTGGAGGAACATGATGACCATAACAAGTTTTCCGTGTTTATTTTCTACAATCATATTTCCACATTCAACTGAGAATCCAATTGTGGGCATAGGACTTGGGTATGCAGATTTGTAATTATTTAATTGTACAGAATATTTAAATATTTCCTTTTATTTGTATGTGCCATTGCATACTAATTGTATTGTTCTGTATAACTAAACTTCAGATTTTAAATCTGACCATATTTGCTGCTGAGGTTTTGCTGTTGACAGAGATACTGAGGTTATTGTGTGTTTGGTATCACTTCTGTGATAACAGACAGCTGCTCCATGGCCCTGCCATCCAGCAGGCAATGATTTCTTTACACTATATATTTTTTGTTATTATTCTGACCATCTCAATTTACATGAATTTAAAACCAATTTTCCTCTTAAAAGTGAACTAGGACACATTTTCCTATTT
Organism: Rhinolophus sinicus; assembly: GCF_036562045.2. NCBI lineage: Eukaryota > Metazoa > Chordata > Mammalia > Chiroptera > Rhinolophidae > Rhinolophus > Rhinolophus sinicus. The sequence goes on from NC_133755.1 coordinate 114,494,268, forward strand.
TATTCAATTACTCCATGTGCTTAGGGAAACAGTATTCATAAGAAAGGCTAAGTCATATATTCTTTAATGCCAGGGTAGCTTACAGCCATGAGTTGCTTCATGGATTGGTCGATATCCAAATCTAACTCTGCTCTCTTCATCAAGTTTGAGTATAAGCAGGGTTCTATTAGCTCTTTATACAATTTCTCCAAATTCCTGTAATGGATTTATAAAGGTTAATTGCTGACACAAAGTTTATGGAAACAGCTAAATGCTTCATTTTGATCAGTACTTCTTACACAGTAAAGATTATTTGGTTGGATCATTTCTTCTAATATATTCTTTTTCTTAATCTTGAGTGAAAAGTTCTAGACTAAAATAATAGTTTCTCTTATTGGAAAATTTTATCTTCATATCAGTTTAATACTCAACTTCCTATTCGTAAACTACATTTTCATTGTGTCTTGGTCTTTTTGAATCCTAATGGAAGACTTTTTTTTTTTTTTTTTTCTGATGTTTTTTGCATGGTAGTTTTGTTGTTGTAATTGCCATTGTGTGCGAATATGTGTGTTAAATTCTTTGTTTCACTGAATAGGACTTAAAGATTAAGAATTACTGAGTACTTCAAATCCCATATGGAAATTTCAAAATTGTCTTTTTTAAATGTTATTTTATTATGCTTATGTTATGATTAAGCTGTTGGGTTTGAAACAAAATAACTAAATGAACTTTCATTTTATTTTAAGTATTTGGGTAGAACAATGTATTACTATTTTTGCATCTAGCTTCAGTGTTTAGTGGAGCTTCAGGGTTTCTGGTGTCACAAGGCCACCTGAAAGCTGAGGAATCACTGTCCTATGGAATCCTCCGTCCTTACACAGTTATAACCCTTTCACAGCACATCTTTTTGGAAAGTTCTGTTTTGGCATCTCCATTTGTTAGTTAATTTTCAAACAACCGTGGATGTCAGACATTTCCATGTTCCTTGTCAAAAGTCTCAGGTTCATTCACAGGAAATGGCGCCAACCAATCAGAACAGACAATCATGCTGGAGCAGGTTTTTGAAGGCCCACTGCTGCACTATGGAAAGAGCTCAGGCGGTCCTAGAGGAGATGTCTGAGTGGTTGTGGTACGAAAGAGGACCCACTGAGTGGACTTAGATTAGAACTAGCAACCCATGTGGAAGTATACTATATCTTATCCAATTTAAGAAGTCATCAATAATAAAATGAGCCATTATTTTATGTACCATTAAAAAAAATGCTACCAATTAAATTGCCACAATTCTTTTTCATTATTTACAATTTTATGTTATTCCATTGAAAGAGCTCTTTTAGACATATGGAAATAGAAATATTTTTATTATATGTCACTTTTATGCATTCATAAAAAAGCAAAATTAATTGGTTAAGGGATATTTGTGAAATTTCTTTACACTAAGAATCTCAATCTTTTGAATCACTTTCAACATAGTAATCAGTATTCATATTTTCTCACACATTATCATCTGTGTCACCCAGAGCATGAGTTATATAACATTTTTATGAGTGCATCTCTGGTAACTTTCGCCAAAGCAATATTCTGCCAGCTTTTTCTCAAGATGCATAAAAACATGGGTAAGAAGTGACAACTGCATCACAATTTCCACCAGTAATGATAGAATACAGCTCCATTTTGCAGATGTTTAAATGTAGTCTAAAATAAATGTTCTTAGACTTGATAAAATATGGTAAATACAATATATTTAATAGCTTGCGTGACGTGACTACAGTGCTCTGCTGATTATCAGAATTAATTATAGAATTATAGAATGCATATTCATTATAGAATGCATATTCATTATAGTTGGAGTTTATGTAGTCCATTTTGTGTCAGAATCAGGATATTTCTCAAGTATTAATAGTGCATAATCTATTCATAAATAAAACCTATAGTGATATTACGTCTATCTCAGAAATTTGACAAATATTAAAATGTCATTATTTATCTGCCAAGTCAGCATGAATATTACAAATCAAGAGAAGTCACATTTAATTTCTGAATTAATTTTGTGAATCTAATTCTCGTAATCTAACTTGATATGAGTAAATCAGGAAAACAATCCAAATTGAAGAAAGTTTAAAAAACTATAACTTAAGAAAAAGAGAACTGTTGTTGAAAAAAACAATAAAATAGCACAAAGGAGGATATTTTTTACAGAAAGAAGAAAATTTGAGAACTGCTAGATACATCCAAACAGATGTGTAAGGATATGAAACCAAGAAGGAATCAATGAACGGAATAGTTTTATATGAAGTCAGAGTTCCAAGAAATTTTTGAATGACACAAAAATGCAAGGAAGTCTTAAAATATCAATGCTCAAGTCCATTCTAGAATTAACTAAGAAAAAGCAATACTTCTGTAAAAAGTACAGAATTAAGAATATCAGAGAATGTAGAGAAAACGAAGTAAGAGATAAAACAGAAAGAAATAAAAGATGATAATCATCTATGTGTATTCTGGAGAAATAAACCATGAGACATGCAATAATCAATGATATAAATGAAGAAAATTTTACTGCATTGAAGAAAATACAAGTTTACTTATTGAAAGAGTTTACAAATTCTGGACCAACTGATGAGAAAATAAATACATATAAATATAGACTATCATGCTTGATAGTTTGTTTTACTACAAGGATAATTTTTTTTTTAATCCTAATGCACAGAAAATAAAACAGATTACTTTCAACAAGGGAAACAGAGTCAGCCAAATGTTTCTTTCATCAGTACTTCATCACCAGATGATGAAGAAATGTCTGCAGAGTTTTGAGAATAAATGTTGCAAAACCAAATTTCTATATTTAGCCAAATTGCTATTCAATATTGCTATGTAAAGAAAACACGTAGACAGCCTTAGCTATGCAGGAAATTGTACACTTAAAAAAAAAAAATCAAAGCTATATTTAACTGAAAAGTTGGAAGAATATGTGGCAACATGCTAACCATTGATGTTCTTCGTATAGAGGGATGAAAGATGATTGTCACTTTTTTATTCTCTTTGATTGTTATTTTCATTTGAAACTGAGTATGAATTTCTATTATTTCCAAAAATAAAATTTTTATTTTAAAAGATATTCATTAATCACCACGTAGTAATGTAGAAATTATATTACTATATAATCCTAATCCTCAGAATTTATTTAATTCTCATACTATGCCTATTATGCACAAGAGAAACAAATCAGTTCAAACTTAACAGTTATTGAAATTTCACTCTATCTTTTAAATACAATGTCTACTTAAGTTAAAATCTTCATGACAAAACATTACTGAAGCCCTATTTAAGTGAAGAGAGGTTCTATATAGATCATGCTGAAGTATCTGATCTGTAAACTCTTTATATATCTAAAGGAAGTTTTCTCCTTATCTGGAAAATTATAGCAAGCATATGGATGTAACCTGAGTAAAATTAAGTTGAGTTTATCCCCAAATTTGGAAAACATACCAAAATGACAATGCATTTTAGCCCATGGAAGAATGTTTTAAACATCTAATAGATAATGTACAAAACACCGATTGTTTGTAAGCTGGTTCAGATTTTAATATCTTTAGTGACTATTGCTATGCATCTATGCCTTTGTGGTACATTAAAAGATAAATGTGTCTCAAATGTCAGCTTATTCTCAATTTATAATTTTTTGAATACTGTATTTAAAATCTTAATATTTTATCTGCATTTGAATGTCATATCAATGAAAACATTTTATATTTTTTCAGTCTCAAATCTGAAAAAGATAATTTTTATAAAAAGCCCTTTTGTCTAGAGCAAACTTAATAAGTTGTTGCCAATTTCACTGTTTCTATACATTAGTTTAAGCATCAGCAAAACTTCAACATTTAATTGTTAAAGGTTAATATTTGCTAACAAAGTGAAGCAGAAATTCTAATGCTCTATGTGTTTATAAACATGGGGGTGATGATAGTTCACTTTTACACCATAGATTCAGAGCCAAGCGTGGTACTAGGATCATAGTAGGAAAGTCAGTAAATATTTGTATCATGAGTCAACAACAGCTGTTCCAAAATGGAGCCAGGGAGCATAAATTTTATAATTGCTCCTGTGAACACCTTTATGAAGGTGCTTTAAAACTTAATATTTCTCATCTGTCATTACAAATATCTTTTGGCTTTTTGTACATTGATTTTGCAGCCAGCAACTTGACTGTGTTTGTTTATTGTTTCTAACAGCTTTTGGTAGTGTCTTTAAAGTTTTCTATATAAAGAATCATGTTGTCAGCAAAAAGTGACAATTTAACATCTTCATTCCCAATTCGAATGCCTTTTATTTCTTTCTCTTGCCTGATTGCTCTGGCTAGGACTTCTAATACTATATTGAATAACAGTGGTGATAGGGGGCAACTCTGTCTTATTCCTAAACTTAGAGTGAAAGGCTTCCATTATTCACCATTAATTATGATATTGATCTATTGCATTCCTATGTACTAACAATGAGATTTCAGAAAAAGAAATTAAAAAAAATTCTTTTGTAATTGCAACAAAAAGAACAAAATACCTAGTAATTAATTTAACAAAGGATGTGAAGGACCTATACACTGAAAACTGTGAGATATTTTTAAAAGAAATTGAAGAAGACACAAAGAAATGGAAAGACAGTCTGTGTTCATGGATTGGAAGAATCAACATAGTTGAAATGGCCACATTACACAAAGCAATATACAGATTTAATGCAATCCCCATCAAAATCACAACAGCATTTTTCAAAGAAATAGAACAAAAAATCATCAGATTTGTATGGAAACACAAAGGACCCCAAATAGCCAAGGCAATCCTAAGAAAAAAGAACAATGCTGGAGGTATCACACTCCCTGACTTTAGCTTGTACTACAGGGCTACAATAATCAAAACAACATGGTATTGGCAGAAAAACAGACACATAGACCAATGGAATAGAACTGAAAACCCAGAAATAAGCCCACATAAATATGGACAGATAATTTTCAACAAAGGAGCCGAAAACAGAATGGAGACAAGAAAGGCTCTTCAATAAATGGTGCTGACAAAATTGTAAAACCATGTGCAAAAGAATGAAACTAGACTGCTGTCTGTCACCATTTACCAAAATGAACTCAAAATGGATCAAAGACCTAAACATAAAACCTGAAACAATAGACTACATAGAAAAGCATAGGTACTAAACTTATGGACCTTCGGTTCAAAGAGGATTTTAACAATTTGACCTCAAAGGCAAGGGAAATAAAAGACAAAATAAATGAATGGGACTATATAAAATTAAAAAGCTTCTGCACAGCAAAAGAAACCATCAACAAAACAAAGAGTCAACCAACCAAATGGGAGAAGATATTTGCAACAATTCCTTTGATAAGGGGCTATTATCCAAAATGTATAAGGAACTTTTACAATCCAACAACAGAAAGACAAACAATCCAATTAAAAGATGGGCACAGGGCATGAACAGAAACTTCTCCCAACAACACATACAAATGAGCGACAGATATATGATAAAAGGTTCAACTTCACTAGCTATTAGGGAAATGGAAATCAAAACCACAATGAGATATCACTTCACACCTGTTAGAATAGCTATCGTCAACAAGACAAATAATAACAAATGTTGGAGAGGTTGTAGAGAAAAAGGAAGCTTCATACACTGTTGGTGGGAATGTAAACTGGTATATCTGCTATAGAAAATAGTAAGAAGATTCCTAAAAACATTAAGAATAGAATTACCATATGACCCAGCAATCCCTCTCCTGGGTATCTACCCCAAAAATCTGAAAACATTTATCCATTAAGATATATGTACTCCGATGTTCATTGCAGCATTATGTACAGTGGCCAAGACATGGAAACAACCAAAGTGTCCTTCGATAGATGATCTGATAAAGAAGATGTGGTATATATACATGATGGAATACTACTCTGACATAAGAAAAGATGAAATAGTGCCATTCGCGATAACATGGATGGATCTTGAGATCATTACACTAAGTGAAATAAGTCAGACAGGAAAAGTTGAGAACCATATGACTTCACCCATGTGTGGTATATAAAACTGAAAGCAACAAAGGAACAAGACAAGCAAATGAAACAAAAACTCATAGACACAGACAATAGTTTAATGGTTACCAGACAGTACTGGGGAAGGAGAGTGGTAGAAGAGGGTAAATGGTGTCAAATATGTGGTGATGGAAGGAGAACTGACTCTGAGTGGTGAATATGTAATGCTATATTTAGATGATGTATTATAGAATTCTACACTTGAAACTTTGTAGTTTTGTTGACCATTGTCACCCTAATAAATTTTAATTAAAACAATATATCTCTTGGTATATAAAGTCAATATATTTCCCACTTTTCCACATTGGTCTAAAAGTCCTTTCATAGTTCTTCATTTGGGCTTATTTAAATGTATCATTATGTCAATTCTCTAATTCACATCAAAGTAAGTATGCAGCTTGAATTGCTCTGTAATAATACCTATTTATTCTCTGGAAGAGATAAAGCACAACGGTGCTAAAAAAGAAACAAAAAAAACATAGAAAATCAAGGTATTTGACTTATATATGGCCTTAGGGATATTTAATTTATTGGATATATCTGTTGATTGCCTGCATAATATACATTATCCCTTTTTCCTTATTAAGAAAAAACTTGGTTGATGTGTCCAGCTGAAAGGTGCATTTTTCCAATTTTTATTGTAGGGAAACAGAGAAATATAAAAGCAGAAGTTCTTGGGTGGAGCTTTGGAAAATCCTGTTTTGTGATTAAGATGACTGGGGTTCCTGCCATCATTTTGAACAATGAGGGAACCTTGAGCATAGAGACCTCATGCAAGAATGTTGAAGCAGAAAGTTAGCAAGAGCCTAGGTTTCAGATGATTCTGTGAAACTGCCATTTCAGCCCTGAACTGTATACCTCTAGACTTCAACCTTAGTAGGTCACTACTATTTCTAGACTTTGAACTAGCAGCCAAGCACAATTCCTAACTTAAGTAATAATCTTCACCCTTAGTAATATGAATATAGTCCAGTCATAAAATGTGTTGGTTATTTTATTTTAATTATGTTAGTCATAACACTAACTCATCTCAAGAGGCTTTTCTAAGAGTTAACTACGTAATCCATTTTCCTTCATTCTCTAAATATTTTCTGAGTAGTCAATCATTAAAGGCCTAGAATTGAGCAAAATATATTTTGAAATGTATATGTCGATTTAAATTGTTTACTAACTTTTGTTTAATCATGACTAATAAATCAACAATAAAACCATAATTAGCAATTTCTGAACTTATGTTTAATTTTATCATGTAACTACGTAATTATGTGCTTTCATGTTACCTAGAATTTCCCTCTTTTAAATAAAAATGCATATTTGAATATTGTGAAGATTTCTCTGCAGTTATCAAAATACATAGTTTAATTCTTTTACTTTGGAGAAAGTTACAAGATTATCTGAACAGATATAGTCTCTTTGTTTTTGATTAAACACATATTTATTAAGGAGCCTCACACAGCAACAGATATAAAAGACTTTCAGACTAAGGGAATTCATGATGTTCTCTCTAAATTGTGTGATAGTGTATGACAACCCTCAGTTTTTCCTCTATGTCTCTGAGACTGTTTCTGATTAGTATATTCATTTATTCTTTTCTTTAGATTCCACATATAAGTGAGATCATATGGTGTTTGTATTTCTCTGTCTGACTTATTTCACTTAACATAATGTTCTCTAGGTTCATCCATATTGTTGCAAATGGTAATATTTCCTTCTTTATGGCTGCGTAATACTCCATTGTATAAATGTACACCTGAAGCTGAAGTTGAACAATAATGAATGTCAACTATAATTTTATATATAAAATTACATATATATGTATACACATATACACATATATATAGTTACAAGAAGCAGAGTATAGCATGAGGAATAGAGACAGTGGAAATGTAATGGCTGTATGCGATATCAGAGGGGTGGATCGGGGAGGGGTGTTGTCACTGTGTGAGGGATATAAATGATAAATGTCTAACTATTACATTGTTTTGTGTACCTGAAACTAATAATTAATTAATTAATTAATTAAATAAAAGAGTGTATGACAACTGCTCCAATTACAAGCTTAATTTTGCTTCCTATATCAATTGTTCTAAGAGGTGGCATTGTCAATTGTATTTACTATTTTTTACCTGCAAAAAACTTGTAAAAACCCAAAATCTACATAAACTGAAATCTTGGAAATGTGTGTACTGAAGACAATTGCAACAGCATTATTCATCTTCTGGAATCTTAGCTTCATCTAGACATAGTCAGAAATGCTATCAACTGAGATTTTCTTTGTAGTACTAAAAACCCCCTGCAAATAAAGGAGTTCTTTTCTCCTTTAATTCGAAACTTTGCCTAGAAATGAATCCACTAAAAAAACGATAAGGTAGTTTTTGAATAAATATTTAGAATTATTTATTTTTGAGATCTGATGAGGTATAAGTAACTTTGGAATTTTTAGCATAAAATACAATGGGATATTTCTGTTACATCGAGATACCTAAATTAATATGAGAAGTTTGTCTTATTAAAATATAGTTCAAAATTTACACATGCATACGTGTTTTATGCATCCTTTTTTGAAAATAGTTTTCTATTCAAGGTGTTAAAGTCAGAATCACCTTTGAAAATCACCAGTTGGTGATTTTTACAACAGGAGGGGATCTTTGGCTTGGTGTGACACCTGTCCTTTACCATGACAGTGATTTTGCTCTTCTGAAACAGGCATACTCTGTCACTTTGTATTAGATGAGTTTTCAATTTCAAGTGACCAGGAGGATTGACTTTCAGCAAGATTGAAAAGTTCAGCTTTTAGCTAAAAGACATTTTTTTAGTAACACTTTAATCTTAACTCTTTTGATTTCCAGCAAATATATGAGCTGTCTGCGATGGGTGAGTATTAAATAGCTACTAGTAAACTCTTTAAAGTATAAAGCCATGTTGCCATGTAAAAAACACAACAAAACAAAACATCCCTTTAGTGCTAGCCCTTGGTTTTAAGGAGATTCCTGACACTGGACCGTAGATTCATATCTGTGCCTCTGTTTCATTTAACAGTGTTTACTAAAAGGCTTTAACACATTCAAATCCTGTTTTATATATAAAGAAATGTACTATTTGTGACCCCAAAAGCAAAAACATGTGTATCAGTTCATTTGATTAAAATAAAACAAACATTTGATGTGTTATCAGTTCTTAAGGGAAAAAGAAGCAGGCATCAATTAAAAAGAAATAGCAGATTAAAAGTTATAGAAAGGAAAATAATGGCAAAACTTAAAAAGTTTGCTGGTTATGTTTTTATTTTGATGGAAAGCTGATGGAACTTTATAGCCACTATATACCAAATACAATGTGCAAATATCTTTTCCTTTTGCTTATTCTTAGTAATGTGTATGCTTACAACCAACTCTGGGGAGAAAATTTTTCCCACATAAGACACTGCTCGATTTATCTGAGAATATTTTTTACCTGCCCTCTTTTTCTCACTATGATGCACACTGCACTGCCTTCTTTATTGAGGCCTTACCTGAATTAAAAAAAAAAAAAAAGAAAAAGAAAAAAAGAATTAAAATGGTTGCAATTTTCTCTGTCATCGTTTTCATATTGGATTTAAAGGCTGCCCTTGATCTTGTCTCCTTAAAATATGAAAAGAATCATTAACTAGCTCTTTAAAAACAGCTTTAGTTCCACTCTGGGTGGCTTTGATTTTTAAAACCATTCACTATGCAAACTGGGGTGGATATATTCGTTCAGAATTCAACTGAGCTATTACAACAAAAACATGAATCAGAGGTGAATACTCTGATTAATAATCAGGTTTTCAAGAAACTTTTACATACAATAAGTAACCAACTCTCAGACTCTTTTTTGCCTTTTCTAGAGTCTGTTTCAATTTTACTCTTTCTACTAAGCCTTGTGCAGATTTTTCAATGCCCCTACATCAATGTATTTTCTCATAATTCAGATTTCATTCTAAAAGAATGAGAATCCTATGCTGAATTAGGAGGATTGTTTTCCTTTTAGCTTCTTGAATTTTTTTTCTCTATCCTAGCTCATTGGACTAAGATTAAGAAGAACAAAAAGCCAAAGCCCAATCCCTTTCCCTTTTCTATTATTTTAATAATCTCAGGTACATTCCACTTGACTGAAGTCATTCACTAAAGAAGGAACATTTCCAGTTCAGAACCAGCTCAACCCCAAGATACAATCGACCCTGGGTGTGACAATCCTGATACACATTTTCCAAGGGTTTTCAAATTACTGAGATAATATCTATACCTATATTGATACATAAGTTCCCGTAGCATGAATTTTTACACACATAATAAATAAAGATGAAACATTCATTAATGATGCTGAAAAGTCAGTAACGTTCCTGGGTGTTATTTTCCTTATCTGTAAAAAGCACTGTCTCCACTAAATAATCAGTAGTAACTCTTTCATTGTTAATGTTTCATGATTCTATATGCAAAGTAGAGATTATAAAATTCATAAATTAGAATATTTTCAACTTTTTATTGAGGCTAATTATTTGCTTTAAGAAAACTGTCTGCCTTGATAATTAACTAATCACAAAGACCTGGTAATTAATTGTACTGTGTGCTCAACAAAGTGACAGTAGTAGTGATGGCTGCCTAGTGTTCCCGAGGCTTTGAAATACCCCTGAAGGTGCTGCGACTCCCTGGCAATCGCCACCCAGCAATCAACCAAGTGTCAGGCTTTCTTAAGAGGCTGGCTCATCTGCATTTCCTACAATTTGAGGTCACATATAACAATTCTTCCATTTCTTTGGAAGTCACTTGCTTCTTTCTCCTTTATCGTTTTCCTTACTCCACTTATCCAAAGAATGAACTTCAGTGCCCATTTGGTCTTCTAATATTATATTCTTATTACATGAGCAATAACGTTCACAAAATCAATTGTGTCCCCTCCTTACTGTTTTCAGATTCTTTCATCCAACAAGTTTCTTTTTCCAGCTTCTTTTTATATGTGCAAACCTCAGGTCGAGGATACACTGAGGAGTCAGGCACAATACTTGCCCTCCATGATCTCTCCTGGTGCTGGGTAGACAGATAATTTCAATGCTAGGCACCTGGACCATGGTATAACTCTCTGAAGGTAGAACCTTTGTCTACCTTGTTCACTCTCATATCCCTTGGTTAGTTTCCTTGGACTGTCATAATAATTTGCCACAAACTAGGTAGTTTAAAAGAATAGATATTTTTTTCTCTCACACTTCTGGAGGCCAAGAGTCTGAAATCAAGGTGTCAAAGGGCTATATACTCCTTCTGGAGGCTCTCAGAAAGGGTTCTTCTTTGCTTCTTCCAGTTTCTGATGGTCCCATGTGGTTCCACTCCTCACCAGCACCTCCTTTTTCTTCTCCTCCTCCTCTATTTCTTCTCCCCCCTCTTTTTCCTCCTTTTCTTTCTTTGCCTTCTCCACCTTCACCCTCACTTTTGGCTTTGGTCAGGATCTAGGTCCTTGAACTTAGTTACTCTGGAGGCTGCTGCAGCCCAGGCATCCCCTAGTCAAGGGCCATGACACCCTTGCAAAACTTCTCTCCACGTGCTGCATCAAATCTTGATCTCAAGGAAAATCAACTCTTATAGAACTGAACTTCTTCCCCCTTCACTGAAAATGGGGTACTTTGAAGGTCACAGGGATTCACTGGCTCTTTGCTGTGTGAGTCCATGTTAGCTTGTTATAGATAGCATCACAGAAGTCATATTTAAGGTCTGGTCCTGAATGGGATAGAATGGCATGGGGAGGAAGGGAGAGAGGATCCAGGCAGGTCCTTGAGGGCAATTATAAAAAGGTTGCTTAGTGTTCCTTTGATCTCATCACAGATGCTTTCTAGCAAACTTCTTCAGGTGGAGAAAATTCTTTAAAAGCTGCTGGCTTAGTGAAGCTGGTGACTGATGTGATTTTAAAAATAATAATTTGGCATGATTGTAGAGCTACACCAAATGTTTAGGTTGTCCATCACCTTCTCCCCCTGTGGTTGTGCAAATGGTCGTATAGTACTGCACTCACACCCTTTCTATCACCATAGCACCACTTGGTTCTTTTTGCCAAACTCCTTATATTAAACCCTCAGATCTCAGCAGAACTGCTATGGACTGCCAAACATGTTCTCCTAACATTCTCATGGACATGGAACGTGATGTAAAAGTTAGCGGCACATATGGCTCTGGAAGTCCAATAGAGAAGGCAAGACTCCAGACTGATTTCATAAGGCCTATAGATGTATTGCTTCAGCTTACTGTGTGTGGATGCAAACACGGCGTTGGCAGAGAAGCAAAACCAGACATCCTGTCATAAACCTAGAGCTAGTACTTCATTTGGTTCACTTCCTTATCACCCTTTCTTTCAGGTTCTACTGTAGATGCTCAGTGATATAGTTACTGCATCTACTTCTGGCTGAGGCCCCCAAATGTGCAAGGTCCCAATTAAACTGCAGCCCTAGGCCCCCTCTTAGGGGACTGTATTCCTTCCATTTTTTTCACATGGCTGCCACTCCAGAATGAGGAAATTAACTCTGGTTGTGAACCTACTATATTGGGCACTCTTTCCATATGTCATTAGGGAAACTCAATGCAATCAGCTATTATCACCATTCTAGAGATGAGATTTAGGATGTGCCCTAGGTGCCACAGCTAGTGAGCAGCAGAGCTGAAAAACCAACCTGGGTCATCTGACTCCAAAGCCTGAGACTTTATCCTTTACTCTTCTGCTTTCAAATGTATTTAGCTGTACTCTTAACTGCTCTATTATCACAAATGTCTAAATCTTGAGTCAATAATTGAACAAAATTTTAGAGAAGCCAACAAGCAGTCAGAAGACTCTAGTTCTATTCTTTATTTTTAAATGAAATTTGCAAATCTCATTAGAATAATTTTTGGGTTCCACTTCCCTCAGCCACTCTGGAATTTGGTCAGCCCTCAATTGCTAAGAGCAATTTGAATAACCTTCAGTATTGATGATCATAAAATGATATTCAGCAGGGTAGAAGCATCTAATTCCATTACAGAATATTTTGCAAGTAGGAAAATAAAACTTGCTTATATTATTCTAAAGGTTGTACTGCAAAAAAAATTAATACTATAACTCTGAAATAGTGCTTTTGTTTGTCCAGGAAGTAGAGACATGTATACTCATATACAGGCTAGTACAGAATGATAACTAAGGTATCGACCTGAAAATTTAATTATATCTTTAATTCCTCATCTTACAGACTGTAAAATGAGTTGCCTGAATAACAGAACTGACTCAAAATTTGTACCATCATTCATCCCATAGAGGGGCTGTGAGGCATAATGGGATGATCTAGGAAAAGCACATTAAATTAATTAGAAAAAGGATTATACTGTACATTTTCTTCTTAGTATTAACTTGAGACTATTAACTAAAATGTGATAATAGCAAAATAAAATATATAGCTATATCTCAATCCATCAGCTATAACACCAATCAGATCATAAGATATAACATATGGAAATAAAACTATATTATATTCCCTAGGTATTTAAGGATAACTCTTTTCCTCAGTTTTTCTATTGATATGGCACAAAACTATTCAGAAACTTATACAATGCCTTTAAAAGTTGTTTTAATAATGGAGCAGAGCAGTTGTAATCCTCTTTTCAAAATCAATGCTCAGTTTCCACTAGGATTATTTTTAATATTTGAATATTTGTTTTGCAAATGTGGATGTATTTCTTTCCATTGGATTGTCTAAGATTATGTACTAGTTCTGACATCGCTGGAGATATTAACATTTTATCATATTTCAAAAAACATCTCAATTATCATGTGCTAATTTTTAGTAGTAACCAATATTTCTATCATATAAAATCTACCTTGTTGCTGAACTAGTAAATTAATGCTTTTGTTAATTATTTTCAAACTTTACACACCTTTTCATTTAGCTTAGATGTGGATTTACACAATAGTTTGAGATGGCAGCTTTTGTTTCTTTCCTCATCATGTGCAGTTGGAAAAGCTTCAGATACATACTACAGACTGGACTCCAAACCTGGGCCCCACCACCGTGATTATGGACAGTTACCTGGCATCTCTTATCTCCTCCCCTTGTCAGTAAAGTGATGGCAGTGATACCTATTATTTCAAAGGATTACTGAGAGGAGCACATGAGGTAAAAATTTAAAACACTCAACAAATGCCTGGCATTTAGTAGGCGCTTAACAATTGTGGTTTTCCTTTGCTTTGCCCCTTTGGGCTTGCCCTGTCTCTATGTAACAGGCCCTGTGGTCAGATGCATAGAAGACTGGGGTCTTGGCATCCTTTCTAATTATTCCTTTTCTCTTTTATGCTTGACTGGCCCTCTGAATATGAAATAAGCCTTGGTCTTCCAGTTGTTCTTTTTTTTTTTTTTTTAATCTTTTCAATGATAAGGTATTGGTTTTCATTAAGACTGTATTTAATTTGCCATTCTCAATAATGTGTGAAGTTAATATTTTCTACTTCTGTCATGACAAGATTTGTGATCCCTTCAAATCCATTTATTTGGCTTAGCCTCACAGATACTTCCTCAAATTTCCCTTCCATGAGTTAGTGAGGATTGGCAGCATCTCCTGTGCACGGGGCTACCCTCACCAGTCTCTGATCACTTGGCTTTCTCAGGAATCACTCTGTCATTTTGGCCAGAGGAATTTTATATGAAAGTGAATAGTCTAAAAAGGAAAAATGACTTTTCACTCACATTTGGGGAGGCAGGTGTTGAGGAGTTTTGTGTTTTTTTTTTTAAGTTTTTCAGATGTTCTGGTTTATATGAAAAAAATACATATGTTCATATATATGTACACACATATATGTGCATTTCCCATATTCTTATCTTAAGAGAAGGAAGAATGTGGGGCAGCATGTTGTAGAGACTATGTATCTGTTGTTTAATTGCTAGCTTATTATAAGGCTTAGAATGACGACTACCTAATTATTCTTTTTTAAATTCCTCCTTTGGCAACCACTATTATTGATCCTCACCTCTTGTGCCTGCGAAGCAACATGCCAATGGGAAACCTGTTTAAGGTCCCCAGATCTACGAATGGCCTACACTGGTTGACACACTGTAACCTACAGGTCAAATCCAGCCTGCTTATTCTGTAAAGAAGTTTTTTGGAACACAATTACGTCCATTCATTTACAGATTGTGTTTAGCTGCTTTTGTGCTACAGTGGCAGCATTGAGTAGGTACAATGAGAATGTAAGGATTGCAAAGCCTAAACTATTATTTGGATCTTTAGAGAAAAAAGATTGCTAATCCCTAATCTACTTGTATATACCCTGTTCCTCTGAAAATAAGACCTAGCCGGACAATTGGCTGTAATGCGTCTTTTGGAGCAAAAATTAACATAGACCCAGTGTAAAATAAGACCGGGCCTTATATCAATTTTTGTTCCAAAAGATGCATTAGAGCCAATTGTCCGGCTAGGTCTTATTTTCGGGGAAACATAGTAGTAAGATTGGAGAACATTTCCTCATAGGTGCCCATTGATACAGAAGGCCTTTTTCTGTTTTTGAATTCCCTCCTGGGAGACCTGGAATTGTGAATTTCAAGTGTCTGGGGTGTAGTAGTGTTGACAGATATCTGACCCAGTCACTTGACCTCTTCACACAGTTCCACATAGTGGGCAATCAGTAACTACGACATGTCCTCCTTTCTCTGAAATACTAATGTGTGAACCCTGCTTTTATGGGAAATTAAGTATTTAAAATGTCAGAGGCAGATCTTTCAGTACCTACCATCAAATAAACCATTTTTTTCAAGGTCCAGGGCTAAGGCACCATTCATTTCTTTGCATTTAACCAGTCTTTAGAGATTTACTCAACACTTCTATTTCTGATGATGCTCCAACTAAATTTGAAATGTCACTTTTTTCTTTCCTATTTTTCCAATCAGCCATTCTCCTAAAATACTCGCTACCTTCTGTTTGTTTCTTGATACCTTTTAATGTATCTGTTTTCTAACATTATTTTCATTATTTCCACATAAAAACAGGACTCCATTTTACAATGTTAAAGTGCTTACCCCTTGAATTCAGATTTTTTCACTAACTCTGTCTTCTTCTTTGTCCCAAAGCAAGATTAAATAAATAAATAAATAAATAAAATGTGCTGTCACCCCGAATCTCATCCATCTGCTTTCATTTTTCAAAAATGAATGGGCTTGAAAAATGCTAACGATTATTGGTTCATTCCTTAACTCAAACATGTGTTTCTCTTCTCTTACATCTGACTTCAACTTATAACATGGACTTCTCTGATGTATTTAGATACTGCATTTAGCTTTTCAGGTTCAACCATGTGTTTCCATCATTTAGCTAGTTGATAAAATCTTAACTAAATTTAGGACATTTAGTAAGTCCCTAAATATAAAGTATAATGGAAAAGAATGAAAACAAATAGACAAAAAACTCTATTTTGCCTTTGTTTCTGTTTTTCCCTAGTAAAAGAATGAATGAGCAAATAGAGTGACTATCCTAATTTCACACACTGGGTGAAGTGCATAGTCACATTTAGGCAGACTCCTCCAAAGGAAGGCTACCCCAGGGAATGCACCGGAGCCATTTCTAATCTCTTTGATAAATCTACTGCAGTTCAAGTTTCAGAATCAATTGGGGAAAAATTTGAAGCAGGGCTTCGTCTGAAGCAGTGGCAGGTCTGTTCTAGACAGGCGTACATTGTAAATCAGAGTCTCACATTTCATTGCCTGGAACTAACTCAAACTATCAGTACGTGGTCAGGTATAAATCGTGCAGGTAAGATGGACGATGACAAACAACTTGAGCTGCAGTACTACATAGTGGGAAAGGATTTGAAGATCAAGTTCTTGGGGAAATAATCAACTGAGAAAAGCCAAACTTAATGCCAGTATTAAGTAGGTCACAGTATTAACTGGAGCCAAATGGTAATTAGGTTGTCAATAAAAATAATAATAATAATAATATAGTGAATCTCATTTAACTTATTGGTTTGATTAAAAAAATAGTTACTGGGCCGCTCCTGGTGCTGCTTGTGTGCTCCTTCCATGCGGACCTGGTACCTCTTTTGTGAAGAGGCAGCTGAGGAGACTCCAGCACTCGCCATGGCCAACGAAAAGCCCAAGGAAGGAGTCAAGACTGAAAACAACGATCATATTAATTTGAAAGTGGCGGGACAGGATGGTTCTGT
Source organism: Rhinolophus sinicus (assembly GCF_036562045.2). NCBI lineage: Eukaryota > Metazoa > Chordata > Mammalia > Chiroptera > Rhinolophidae > Rhinolophus > Rhinolophus sinicus. The sequence continues at coordinate 114,511,499 of NC_133755.1, forward strand.
GGTGCAATTTAAGATTAAGAGGCATACACCACTTAGTAAACTAATGAAAGCGTATTGTGAACAACAGGGTTTGTCAATGAGGCAGATCAGATTCCGATTTGACGGGCAGCCAATCAATGAAACAGACACACCTGCACAGCTCTTGATGTACCTGTTGGCTGTTGATCCTGACCATTTTAGCTCTCATGCTGAATTATTTTACCTATCCTTGTGAACTACAGGGAACTAAAGGCTCTAACTTTGGAAATGGAGGATGAAGATACAATTGATGTGTTTCAGCAGCAGACAGGAGGTGTCTACTAAAAAGGGAACTTGCTACTTTACTCCAGAACTGTGTTCCTCCTGACCAAGACAGTCTCAATTAGAAAACCACAGTTTGGTTCCACCACATCCTGACTACTACAGTATAGTTTTCTCTGTTCTTTCATTTTCCCCTTCCCCATTCCTTTATTGTACATAAAGTAACGGATGTATGTGCACAGTATTTGCTTTTTTTTTTTTTAAAAAAACTAAATGGCCAATGGTATGTTTTTATTGACATCAAATGGAGATGGGATGGGGAAAAACACTGGCTCTGTGAAAATACCCCCTTTCTCCATTAGTGGCATGCTCATTCAGCTCTTATCTTTATACTCCAGTAAGTTATTTTGCTCTCATTGTTTAACAAAAAGAGAACCACATAAAAATCCTTGCATACCTTGTTCGATTGGAGAATTTTAATGTTTTTCATTTATCACTGTAAAACCAAGGACAATTTTATAACTTTTTTGTACATAGCTGTTACATGTAGGGCAATCTGTCTTAAGTAGGGATAAATTACTCTAAAAGAAATGAATCCTTGATAGTTTTCCCTTTAAGTCAAGCGTCTTGTTGTTTAAATAAACTTCTTGTTTAAAATGAAAAAAAAAAAAAAAAAATAGTTACTGGAGTATATAGTCACCGAAGCTTAAATGTAAAGATAAAGAAGAGTAAATATCATTCATATGAACATAAAATTATTTGAATGTCTACCAGTAGCTGGAGGTCCTATTGCCACTATTTGATAATAAATAGAATATTTACTTTGGTCCAATTGATACTTAGATCTCTGCAACCCAGTGCACCATCCACATGTATGCTCTTTCTTAGGGTAAGGCTTATGAGTTCATGTGGAGGCAAAAACACACACACATTCCTTCTCACTCACCTAGGGGTCCTGAATTTTTTCCACCTAAAAAACACATTTAGAGCGATGATGAACCTTAAAATTTATCTACTCCAAACTTCTCACTTTAGAGGTGAGAAAACTAAGGTCAGACATTTAATGGCTTACTGAGAAGACAACATGATATCTTCTAAACAATTTGGGGACTAAATTTAGAGAGATATAGGTTTGAATCCTAACTCTACAAGTCCAATTTTATGAATGTGTCTGAGCCTCAGTTTCTTTTCCTGCATCTGGCAAAATAAGAATATATAATATTCTTCCCTTTTCTACTGGGAGAACTTATTATTTTTTTCTATCCCTGGAATCACCCTTTTGTAACTTGAGCCTTGGAACCTCTGTTTGTCCCAGAATTCATTATCAGATTGGAACTCAGGAACAATGACAGCTATTCTTAGCTTTTTAATTCAAAAGGCAAGGTCTAAGTACTGAAAATCAAAAGATTTGAAAGTAGATATGATTTAGCAGGACAAGTCTTTTTCTGGTTCTTCCTTAGCACTACAATGCCCCTTCCCACACCATTAGATAAAGATTTTGTGAGCTTGGGAGTAAATGGAGAATTGGAGAGTAAGCAATTCATCTTGGACATTGGTCTATCTCCTTGCCATGCCACCTCCTTATCTTAGAGAAAATGGGAAGTAATAACGAAAAGGTTCCTAAATAGGTGTGAAAGATCAGACACTTGAAGGACTCCTGTCCTGTCTGAACTGAAGTGATCAGCAAACGTGTTGATGTCCCTGCAGCCATAATGGCTATAGAACAGAGATAGATAGCAGGGATGTTAGGAGTAGAGTGAGTGAATAGCATGAGTGCTCACAGACAAGCTCCACAGCTCCTACAGGCTACATGAAGAAGCTCAAGAACAACTAAACATTTTCTATGCCTTTGACGAAAGATTGGAAGGCTGTGGGGAAGAGGAGGCTGCCAGCCCAATCAATAAAGCACAGCATTCAAACTGTGGAAGACTCAGAGCTACCTGAGCTACATTTGGACATAATGTCCCAAGACAAATAAGATACCTAAGAGGACTTTCATCAGATATTTTTATAGCTACTAAGAAACAAAGACGAAAACAAGATTCATAGTCACATAGAGAAAAATGCTCAGCCTGACATCTGAACTCTTTCACTACCTGGTCCTCACCTGTTTCCTGAACTGTGGAATTCATTGTTTCTGCTCACTCCTCCAGTTCCGTGCAGAGCCTGGCTTAATTAATCCACCTGCCATTCTTCAAAAACTACGTTCCCTTTTGTTCAGTTTATGCCCCACCCTCCGCTTAAAAGGCCCTTTGAAAGCCCTTAAAACCAGGCAATAGAACATTATCCTTATCTTTTAATGCTATAATAAATTTTATCTCTCCCATGAGAGTTTCTAAATTACAGTAACCCACAGGCAGAATGAATGTCTTTTCTACCAGTTCACCTTACTTTTGTGCCTCTACTGAGGAATTTTCCTTCACATGCATTGGTTTTATATATATATATATATATATATATATATATATATATATGTATATGACTTCCTCTTGAGATTATATAGAGTCTGGAGACACAGACTGTATCACTACGGTATTCCTCACTTGGGAGAGGAGGAGGATAACGAACATGTATATTAGGTGCTCAATAAATATGTTTGAACTAGACCTTTGGTGGTGAACACACTGTGGTGTATACAGATATTGATATATAATGTTGTACACCTAAAACTTATATAGTGTTATAAGCCAATGTTACCTCAATAAAAAAAATGTTGAACCAAAAAAGCTAAATCAATAAATGAGTAAATATTTTTGAATTGAGATGAAGAGGCTGCTCTTAGTTTAAAAAAAAAATCAAAAACAAAACAGAACAACAATAACAAAAAGAGAAAAATAAAAGAATGAAAATTTCCTTGAAAAGACAAAGTCAATAAATTTTAATAAACAGAATGTAACTGTGAAAGTTCTCCTATTTATTATGTAGACCCCAAGAAGAAAGATTCATTTGATGTGAATGTTGAGAAGGAATTTATCTGCTGAGATGAAACCCCACCATGGTCAAATAAGGGCCCCAATTTTATGAATAACAGCAGCCATTTGATGACAATATCTCACATACCTGTATGTACCAGGAAGAACCTCAGATTGAACTCTTGGCTTCCAGCACTGTGCCCTGTTTGTTTACGCCCTCTGTGTCACCATTGGAGGAAAACCCTGTTTCCTCTTTCCAGCTGATTGGACTAAGACCTGCCCTCTTCAAGCAGAACTGCACAAATTGGGCACCCCACTTACATAAAACAGACCTGCTAATTAGGAACTTGGGCAGGACCTTTCCCTATAAAACACAGTCTTGTCTTTGTCTCGGTGGAAAACAATTTAGGTTATTACCTAAATCTGTGTCTCTGGGCTGCAGCTCCTTTTGCTCAAATAAATGCTTCTTTTATTTTTTATTATAGTCTAAAATTAATATTGGTGTATAATTATTATGGAAGGATTTTCAACAGAAGTCATCTTGTTTCGAATCCTTCAATTCTTAAGAGGTGGGGTAAATGCTCTCTTTTTATGCTGGCAGATCCCAAATAAATAACTAAAACACCACTACAATTCCCATGAAAGTTTTGATTCCATGCTTTAAATATCAGTTTACATTTTTCTCAAGTCACAATGCCCAGAGACTTTGTATTGAAGGATGCAATTTGAAAGAAAAACAAAACACTTACCTCTAAGTCAATAAATCTACACGGGAATGTGACAGGAGACAGATTAAACAACAACCTGCATCAGAGCTCCTGCTAGTATACCTGTGTATAAAAGAGGAAACATGCTTTGAACTAGAGGACAGAGAGACATAACAGTTGATATTTGAGAGACGTGACAGCTGTTGCCCAGTGTATTCCCTGGAATCCTGTCTTATTCACTAGAAAGATTAGGCCCCTTAACCAGCCCATGCATCACGGTGAAGGGATCCAGAAATATTGACTATAAAGTGGAGAGTGAAGATCACCTAGTTTAGGGCTGATAAGTAAGCTTTATGTTAGTTCTCAGGCATTAGCTCTCTGATTCTCTATGTAGAAAAGGATCCTGGAGCCACATCCAAGTTCAGTGGTAAAGAGCGCCAAGGGAAAGATTGGTGTTAGTGGAGGTAAGGGCTAACTATTTACTAGGGAGTTTACATTTAGAGGGTCATTTGCTGTGTATACTTGGCCCCAGGCACTCAGCTCCTATCTTCCACAATGTAATGCTGTATCTGAACCAAGTTGGGCACAGGAACCATTAGTCAGGAGAATAGCCATCCATAACAATGAGACTATGATGCTATGATTTATAATAAGAAACATTTTATAATTTGATTTCTAGCTTAGAAAGCTCAGAAAACCCCTAGAATTTCGTCAGTGATAAGAGCAATAAAGGTTGTCTTGTTATTCATAACCACACCTGCATCCACACCTAAATATATTCATGAGGTGACAATTGGAAAGCCCTCAAGAGTAGGAGCAGCTAGCTAGAGGAACCAACTACATGATTAGAGAGTTGGAACTTTCAGCCCCACCCCACCTCCAGGGAGGGGAGGTGGAAGCAAGGGCTCTTGCACAAGCTCATGAGATTGGAGGTTGAACCAATCAATGACCAATGACATCATGAATTTTGCCTACTTCATCGAACCTCTATAAAAACTCAAAAGGAGCGGTTTCAGAGAGTTTAGCCTATGCATCTCTTCCATATGACCACTCCCAAGTTATCTCCTTTTATAATAAACCCTCAATCTGGTAAGTGAAATGTTTTTCTGAATTCTGTGAACCACTCTATCAAGTAAATCAAACCAAAGGAGGGATTCATGGGAACCTCCTAACTATAGCCCTTCAGTTAGAAGCACAGGTAACATCCTAGACTTGCAACTGGCATCTGAACAGGAGCAGAGAGTCTTGTGGGACTGAGCCCTTAAGCTGGAGGATCTGATGCGATTTCCAAGTAGATAGTGTCAGACTTTAGTTAAATTTGTAGGACATCAAGTTGGTGTCACAATACTGCTTAGTGTGGGAAAAACCCGATATACTCAGTGGCCATTAGTGAAGTAGTGCTATTAGTGTAATGCTAACTTAAAAATAAACAGCCAAAGTGAAAGGCAACAAGCATTTATTTGAGATCGGGGAAGCACTGATTTAGGCAGAAACCCCTTGAAAGCAAGGGGTTTATATGACAAAAGGAAAGGAAATAATTACATGAATAGAAGGAAGGAATTTCTATTGGTGCCAGTTAGGTAAGCTATTCTTTCGTTATACACGGGTATATATTAATTTTAAAGAATGTCTTTAATTATCAGTCCTCATAGCAAGGATATCTGTTTTCCTGTTAGCTTTACAAACAGCGGTTTGGGAGACAATGCTGCTCTAACCCAGTCCAAAAGTTATGTTGTCCAGTTCAAACATTCCAAAGCTTCAAGGAATAAGATGTATAATGCAGTTCCTCTGGGATGACTGCCCTGATTCCATTTTAAAATGGCTGCACTTATGGGAACTTTCCACAGTAGCATGAGAGTAGAGGAGAAAGACAGAAATGTTTTGTTTTGTTTTTTCTTTACAGAGACCTAAAAGAATGTCATTCTAATCTGTATCTAGGACTTTATGTCTATGTCTATATCTTAGAAATTCTGGCGTAGATTGGGCAACTATTTACATGGTGTGAGGTACAGCCTCCAAAAGTGGCCCCACGTTAAACATTCAGCAACTTTGAAAGAATGATTGATAATCTCAAAAAACATTCATATCTTGGATACTTAAGTGAAATGCTTTTGTTCATAGCTCTCTCTGAATCCCAACGACAGGTGACGATACGAGTTTAATTTTGGAGTTATAAGTTAATCATTATCTTAACATGAATTCTGATACGCTCCCAATTTTTTTTCTCTAAATTGTTTTCCATTAATCTATAAAAATAACTTTTCTCACTCTATGGACCTTACTAGACTTTATCCAAGGCCACCTTCTCACCAATCCATAGTACCCCAAAACACAGGGCTATGGAAATGACTATTGTGGATAAATTATTCCTCTATTAAATGTATTTCACAGTCACTTCATTTTCAAATATTTTATTAAGTAGAAAGTTTATCTTGCTTAGTAATGAAGCTGATTCTCTTGGCAGATATAACCACAAATTTAATAAGTTGATTACATATTTGGTATAGTAATGGCAAAAAAAAAAAAAAATCTCCTGGACAAAATAAGGGACTTCAACAAGTAAATTACTGTTAAGACTGACTAGGTCTAGGTCATACCATATATACACATATATACACACATATACACACACACACATGGAATAATGCAAAAGGAATCAATAAACATTCGAAAAGAACTCAGCACATTAACTATTTTGTAAGCTTGAAATACATTGTAATAAATATGCTTTAATTTATTGACAATGTCATTTTCAATGTAGATAGGAGTGAGGAAGAAAATCGACCAGATTTAATTATGACTTTGCTAGGAAGAGTTGTGAAAACACATTTTATATAATCAGTTTGTATATGTTCTTTCTTATTTCCTTGTTAAAGAGCAGAAAAAGCACTAATTAGCAATACTATACTCTCCTGGGAGACATATGTTGAGATCAACGATTAATTATTTTTGGGAACAAATTTCCAAATACTCCAATGCTTTCATTTTTATCAAATTGTGGATATTGAAAAGACTGTACACCAATGTCCATTTAAAACTGCTAAATATCCAAGAAAGAATGTAATGTAAAAAAGATAATTATAAGCTATTGATTCTTCTCAAAAACATAATGAATTAGGTTAAAATTGAAAGAGAAGACAACAGAATATACGAGATCTGACAATTAAGTGGGAACTTGTTGCAACAATGTTGCTAATCTTTTTTGATATGAGAGAGATTATTCATTATGAATTTGTACCAATTGGACAAACAGTTAGCCAAGTTTGCTATTTGGAAGTGCTGAAAAGGCTGCATGTAAAAGTTAGATAACCTGAACTTTTCGCCAACAGTTCATGGCTCTTGCATCATAACAATGCACCAGCTCACATAGCACTGTCTGTGAAGGAGTTTCAAACCAGTAAACAAATAAATGTATAGGAACACCCTCCCCACTCACCTGATCTGGCCCCCAATGATTTCTGTCTTTACCCGAAGATAAAGGAAATATTGAAAGGAAGACATTTTGATGACATTCAGGACATCAAGGGTAATATGACGACAGCTCTGATGGCCATTCCAGAAAGAGTTCCAAAATTGCTTTCAAGGGTGGACTAGGTGCTGGCGTCAGTGCATAGCTTCCCAAGGGGAGTACTTTGAAGGTGACCATAGTGATATTCAGCAATGAGGTATACAGCACTTTTTCTAGGATGAGTTTGCGAACTTAATTGTCCGACCTCATATATGCATACAATACTACAGATAAATTTATTTGGGTGAAAAAATTGATAATAGCCACTTAGATTCCATATCCCCAAATAACAGCTCTGAAATTCTGTCTTATTGACTAGAGCTTTGCTGCATGTCTTTGGGCATGTCAATTATACTCTTGGATACAAATGCATTGACTTGGGCATTATTTATCACAAGCATTCTGAAGTACTTAAAAACTTTAAAAGAATATTTAGGACCTTAGTGGCACCCAAGAATATGCCTTCCTCTCTCAAAGCTGCTCTGTTTGGGACCACAAAATAACCTCTAGCATACTTAATAAACAGTGATAATTTATTGCCCAAAGTCACTCATACTCTTTATGTCCTGTTTCTTGAAACTGAGACATGACACAGCTGCATACCCCCCACTCCACCCACATTTAAATGTTCCAGCTAACAATATGACATTCCCAACTTAATGATTATAATTCAATTTGAAAAGTAACATCAACAACCAGAGGCATAGGAACTCGAAGTAGGATGGCAAGATCAATCTGCCCCAACAGGAAAGAGGATTTTACCACTGACATTACTTAGAATTAATTGCTAGTGCATAGTACTCTTGAAAAGCATTATGATGTTCTGTTGGGTTTATTACTCTTTTTATATTCTGTGTAGATTCTGCAGCCTATTCTTGCCTATGCCTGGGTGGATTGCTCCCACTGCTCCATTCCCCTGGGTTGCCATTGTCAGTCTCTCCGCTCCAGAAGCAGTATCCCCATTTTCAGTACAACCATGCTACGTTACTGTCTTAACTTCAACTACTGGGAGAACGGTGGTTGCTTGCTCTCAGGAAGCAAGTGTGAAAAGCCAGAAAGCGTGAAGGAAAGGAAAAAGCTAATATGAGATAAAGGCATATTGTCAAGGTTGCTGCTATGGCAATGAAGGCTCAGTTCCGCTGACCTCCTGAGAAGGACACAGAGGATCCCAGAATTGTCCACGGAACAGTAGCCGCATTCATCTACCAGCCTCCCTATTGATCTGTGCAGGCTTGCCTCAGAACAAGCATAATTAAGTGTGATGGATTTAGTTTTCTTTTCTTTTCTTTTTTTTTAATGTGACAGTAGGAGTAGTAGTAGCAGTAGTAGTAGTAGTAACTTGCCATTGTTACTCATGTGACTAAAATTGAACACTTGGGTTACGGGGATGTGATACAAAGCACCACTTACCAGAATGCTCTCTGATTTGGCAATAGCCACAATACCTTACAGTTTCATAGCGCTTTCTCAAATATACATACATTTAATTCTCACAATAACAGTATGGAGTTGATATCATCATCATTATCACCACCATTCCTGCTTTAGATATAACCGCTTGCCCTAAATCAATACAATCATATAGAGAGAGCAAAGACTTAAACTCATGTGTAGTACTCTTTCTACATTGTTATTTATTTTTAAAAAGGAATGACAAATAATATTCTACCCTTGCTTGATATGTCCACCATGTATATGCATACAGTTTGAATATCCTGATGATCTTAGGGCCATTTTGATTACTAGGCATTAATTACAATAATAAATAAAAATAGAGGCAGAGCAAATACACATGAAAACAGTACCTTCAGCCATGGCTAAGCTATTCAACTGATTTCATGCCATGGTCCATACAGTCTTGTGAGGTGCAATGTGATGGCCAGCCTCTAAGATAGATCTCCAAGATTTTTGCATCCTGGTATTTAACACTCCCTTCTTTAACTAAATAGGCTGATCTTTTAACTAACAGAAATAGCAGAGTGTGCTTTCTGAGGCTATGTCATTGCTTGTTCTCTTAAATTACTTATTCTGTAGCCTGTCACCTGCCATGTGGTGAGGAAGCTCATGCAGCTCTGTGGATACGGTCTCATGGCAAGGAACTGAGGCCTTTGGCTAATAACCAACATAAACTTGCCAGGACAATGAGTGAGCCAGCTTGGAAAAGAATCCTTTAGGCCCAATCAAGCCTTCTGATGACTGCAAATTCATGAGCGACCCCAAACCAGAACCACTCAGCAAAGCCACTCTGGAATTCTTGACCCACAGACACTGTGTGAGATAATCAATATTTATTGTTCTTTTAAGCCACTAAGTTTGACGTAATTTGTTAAACATCAATGGATAACTAAATCAGGCAAGAATCTGGAAATACTAGTTCTACACTAATTTTTATGACTTTGAGAATACCTAGCTATACTGCATTCTTAGAACTGACAAAATTGAGATTCACAATAAATTCCATCTTTTAAGATACATCCTGTGATATTTCCTAATAAAGAAGAACATTTATTATTATAATAATTAACACAACTTTCTTGTGGTGCAAAATGAATTTGCGCTATATAGTCCCAATCTAGAAAGTTTTACTCCATAACAAGTAGTGTTAGCACAAAGTTTCAATAATCTATATTTCTTAGCTCCCTATGTCATCTCAGCTCATATAGAGCACTTCAATCAGAATTTGAGTGCCCTCAGCTTGCAGTTGACATGGTTTCAAGGTGACCATAAACTAATCAATGTGACAAGATTTATCAATCTGAAATAATTCACTGGCAGATGTATAGCTTAGAATAGACTATGAAATGATTAGGGGAGGGGAGTGGGAATTATATTTTGTGAAAAGGATTGATCTAAATGAAAAATTCCAAAGTTAAGTAATAGATGAAGTATTTTAAATAAGCAATTTTAAGAACATTTAATAAAAATAAATTGTATATAATAAATAAAAAGCAAAGGAATTTATAAAAATAGTCACAATACAACACCATAAAGAGTTATGCTGTAATACCTTGGAAGAAGATAATAGAGAACAATGCTAATACTTAGTACCTATGGAATATTCTGTGTTGTGATGCATTACTGTTTTATATACATCATCAGAGTTAATCCTAAGAATTAAATCTTAATTCCTCCCCCCATTTCTAAATCATTCTTAGCAGCATGCAAATATTCTGTAATTTCTCTTATTTGAAAACACACACACACACACACACACACACAAACTTTACAAAGGCTTTCATCTCCACCACTCCACCAAAACTGCTCTTGTCAAGTCAACAGTGCTTCCTAGTTGCCAAAATTCTTTAGTCAATTCACAATAACCATCTTACTTGACCGATCAAAACTTCACACAGCTGATTCCTCCCTTCTTGAAACACTCAGCTCACTTGGTTCTAGGATGCCACGCACTCTGGTTCAACTTCTAATGACTATCCTCTTTTTCAGTGTCCTTAGTTGGTTCTTCCACATTTTTTCAGCTTCTAAATATTGGAGTATACCTAGGCTTAGTCAAGCACTCTCTCTTTTCTAGTTACACTCACTTTCTTGGTGATTTCACCTAGTCTTCAATCTGTAAACACTATCCGTACACTGAGGACTCCCAAATATATGCATGCAGTACAGACCTCACCTGTGAACTCCAGACTCATATCCAACCCTTACTTAATGTGTTCCCTTAAATGCCCAATAAGTGTCTCATTCGCAATATTTCCAAAACTGAAAACCTGGTGCCCCCTAACATTCGCCCTCCCCATGTCAGCTGATGGCAATTTATTATTTGAGTTGCTTAACAAATCTTGGAGCACCATTGACTCTTCTTTTCCTCTCATACCCCTCATCCAATATTTCAGCATATCCTTTGATGGTACATTGAAAACACATGAACAACTTGACCACTTTCAAGCTCTGTTGCCACCAACATGCCATTATCTTCTCTCAACTAGGTCATTACAGTGACCTGTCTACACTGCACTTTTTTCTAGCTTTGCCAAACCTACAGTTCATCCCAACAAAGTAGCCTGTTTCTCTTTTAGCTGTGTGAGATGGTGTTGTGCCTCTGCTCAAGACACTCCAATGTCCTTACTCAGAGTCAAATTGCATTTTGAAAATTGTCTCCAAGATGACATGTTCTCTCATTACTCTTTCTCTCCCCCTCACCTACAGCACTGCAGTCACCTTGCCCAGCTAGTTCGCAGAAGCTGCCAGCACACTCCTGCCTCGGGGCTTTGCCTTTCTTTCGTCCTCTGCATGAACAACCCTTCCCTCAGAGGTCTTTTGGCTCACTCTCCATCCCTGGCAGGTCTTTGCTGAAATGTCTCTTTCTTGGTAGGAGTTTCCTCACTGCAGTACGTTAAGTGCAAGTCATACCTGCATAGTGCAGCACCTGCATACCTTTGCCAGCTTTAGTTTTCTCCATTATACTTCTATCTGATATATTATACAGTTTACTTTCCAGTGAATGTAAGTGTTATGAAGGCAAGAAAAAATTACTTTAATATGTTGTTGCTGCTGTCTCCCTTTGCCTAGCTTGGTGCCTAATGCACAATCGACACTCATTAAATGACCAGATGAGCTAGGCATCACTACTGCGTTATTAGTAGCTGCATTGTGGAGGTGAGGAAACCGGTCACACAGCTTGTCTTTGCAGAGCTGGCTACATCCTGATGCCACGGCTCCTACTCTTGGTTATTGTGCAGACAGGACTCCACAGGGGTGAGAAGCAGGCGTGAGCTCTGGAATTAGGCAGAGCTGCCTTCAGATGCAGGTGTCCCACTTACTTTCCATATGACTTTAAACAAGTGGCTTAACCGCTAAACTTTCATTTTCTTAGCTTAAAAATGAGATTTAAAATAAAACCTACCTCTTTGGGTTGCTATAACGATTAAATTACCTAGATCTTACTACTCAATTAGGAATCATATTTTGTACAGGTGACATAAAACCCAACTACAGTAGCTTGAAAAAAGTTTATTTTTCTCACATAACAAGGTGTTTGGAGGTTAGCTGCCCAGGACTCATACAACTGTTTGAGAAACCAAAACTTAATATGAATCCAAAGTCTTGCATTAAAGTAAAACATAAAACAAACAAATATATAAGCCTGCTTATATACTAAGTGATAGAAAAAATGGTTTCATTTAATGTGAAAAAGGAGTAAGTTTTGATAATCTTCTTCATTTAACTTTTCCTTCTTACCTAATAAGATTTTGAGTTTTAATTTTGTCAGCCATCAGGCTATATCTGCTACCAAGGTTGATGTCACTGACGAGTGTGTTAAGTGCCCTTCAAGTTCTTGATTTGAGTTAATGATAGAAATCATTAAGCAGGATAGTTGAAAATAGAGCCCCAGGGCAGGCACTAAAGACCACTCTGATGTCAGTGCTTTATTGGTGCAGTCATTCTATTAATAATCAAATTAGCTGTAATATTATAATTCATATTTCTCAATATTTTAAAAGTCGTCATGTGAGATCTTGTGAACTACATTGCAAAATTTTCAACACGGAATTTCCTGGGCCAAACTCTTGATACTGATATTAATGTCCCTCTCCCTCCTCAATATTTTTCTCTCTGGTTTTCTCAAGCCCTTTCACCTATGCTTTGAACCAGGAAATGAGCTTACTTTTATCATAAATGTAATTAATTATTGCTTTCACAAGGAAAGCAGCCCAAACCCTGTACGCCACTGGAAAAGTTCTCTTTATTGCACACATTCTCTATTTCAGTGGTAACTGTGGACTCTGGATATGCCAGGCTTGTGGTCCCTTGCAAGCTCCTGATAAAAGCCAGCCAGTCCACATTGTCCCTCCCCCCTGAATGGTTCTATGTACTCCCAAGCGGCTATCAGATGATAATCCCTACATCAGTGACACTGACCTTCTTTTAAGCTCTATTTTTGTATTACCAACTGCCTACTCAATCCTTCCACCAGGATGTCCCATAGGACCATTAGATTCTCATGTTCCAATCTACTAAGCTCCTCACTCTCTCCCTCACTACCAGCCCCATCTCTTTTCCCCTGCCTATGGGGAAATCCTTCAATTTAGTCCAATTCAGTATAGAAGTATACAAATAGTTCTTGGGTACTGATATTCCAGGATCCATTCTAAGCATTCGATATAGAAACCTCAAGGCACTTGGTCTAAGGGGTGAACAAAGAGAAAAGTACTTATTTCAACAAAAGTGATGTAAGTGGTGGCTTAAAGAAAGATAAGTATTCAAGGGCGTGGAAAAGAAATATCTGAAGTATTGTCCTTTCAAACGGACATGGGCTGCCTAGCTCTATAAAGCAGGCCAAGAAAACTCAGGGCACGGGGATATTTTTTAGCATTTTCACAGAGGAAACATCTCCAGGAGGCCTAAATTACCAGGCCACACCTACGCTAGAATAATACATAATGATAAAAAGGGATATATACTGCATCTCAGGGATGGGGAGAACAAAGGGGCATCAATCAGGTGGACGAAAGGAGGAGCAGAGACAAACAGCCAAAGCTTTTTGACCATCCTGAGGAGCAGATTCAACATGTTGCTGGGGGCCAGGAGGCTGAAAATATTGGAAAATGTGTAGCTTTTTCACAGATGCCTTCAGGACACATTAAGATCACAAAGAAACCTCAAAATATCTTCTGCAGCTTGCACTTAGTGAAGACTTTGGTTCACATCATGTCATAACTGGTATCAGTTTATGGAAATGTCCCTAGCTTACTGCTCCAGTGAAGGTCATTATATATTACGGATATATGACCAGCTCTGGACCACATGCATTGTGGAGATAATCATGAACTTATAATCTTCTTTTATAAATGACACATTCTTTCACATAAATCTGCAAGCTATTATGCAATCTGCTATATTGTGATATATTTGCACTTATGCAAGGAATAAAGTAGTAAGATGACTAAGAGAAATAAAGTTCAAAGTGTAAGTCAAATGCAATTCTGAGTGGGCTACTGGCTTTTAGAGCCAATCTGGAAGTTTAACATGATATTTTTTAAAGTGATTTTTTTTTTAAATTAAAGTTTATTGGGGTGACAATGGTTAGTAAAGTTACATAGGTTTCAGGTGTACAATTCTGTAATATATCATCTACATATCACATTGTGTTCACCACCCAGAGTCAGTTCTCCTTCCTCACCAGATATTGGATCCCCTTTACTCTCGCTTACCACCTCTTTGGTAACCACAAAACTATTGTATGTGTCTATGAGTTTTTGTTTCTTTATTTATTTGTCTTGTTCCTTTGTTGTTTTCAGTTTTATAACCCACAATATCAGTGAAATCATATGGTTCTTGACTTTTTCTGTCTCACTTATTTTGCTTATCATAATAATCTCAAGATCCATCTACATTGTCGCAAATGGTACTATTTCATCTTTTCTTAAGGCAGAATAGTATTCCATTTTGTATATATACCACATCTCCTTTATCCAATCATCCATTGAAGGGCACTTTGGTTGTTTCCATGTCTTGGCCACCGTAAAATAAGCTGCAATGAACATTGGAGCACATATATCTTTATGGATAAATGCTTTCAATTTTTGGGGGGGTAGATACCCATGCGAGGGATTGCTGGGTCATGTGGTAATTCTACTCTTAATTTTTTGAGGAATCTTCACACTGCCTTCCATAGCGGCTGCACCAATCTGCATTCCCACAGTGTATGGGGTTCCTTATTCTCCACAGCCTCTCCAACACTTTTTATTACTTGTCTTGTTTTCTTAAAAGTGAAAAACCCTACAAACACAGTCACAGCAGTGGTGGCAATATTGTGTTTCCCCGAAAATAAGATCTAGCCGGATAACCAGCTCTAATCCATCTTTTGGAGCAAAAATTAATGTAAGACCCCAGTCTTATTTTACTATAAGACCAGGTTTTTATAATATAATATAATATAATATAATATAATATAATATAATATAATATAATATAATATAATATAATAAATATAATATAAAATACTGTATCTTATATTATTTTTTGCTCCAAAAGACGTATTACAGCTGATTGTCTGGCTAGGTCTTACTTTCGGGGAAAGAGGGTAGCACAGTTCTTTTAATCGTGTGTCCTTGATAATGCCTTTTAACATTTCTAACATTTTAATTTGTATTTTATATTTCTAACCTTACTTTGCTATTACTGATTTGTTATAAGTGGAGGAATGGGGATGTAAGAAATAGGGAAGTTAAGAAAGGGAAACCAATGAAAACAGAGACTCAGAAAATGTGGGCATGCAGCCATTTAGCAGAAAGCAGTAGTGGTTTAAGAAGCTTGATGTAGGGGCTATGACTACCTGCACACATTCTTTAGCTTCCTGTCCACAAAGCTGTGGTTTCTGGCCAAAAGGACATAGTCAATGTCTTAGAAGGCCCCAAATAGATAAGCAATTCTTTGAAATTTTCTTAGATCACACTCAGCCAGAGGCTGCCTTGCCCAAATTCAACCAGAGATGTTCATTGACAGCGTGCTGGGCTACCGGCCTCATACACAGAGACTGAAATTTGGGGCAATCAATGAAAGAAAATGGAGGCAGAAAAAGTCATAGATGGTCTTCAGACCAAGAAACTGTACTAAAACAAGCTAAATTATACTAATCACAATACTTGGCATGTGTTAAAACACATAGAGTTTTTAATTCAAATACTCAGAGCTGTCAGGAGAGTACTTTAATTCTGCCAGTAACTGACATACTAGTTTTAATGATCTCCAAGACCTTACTTACTTCCTAAACAATAGGCTTCTAAAATGAGGGATTGGCTAAAGAGAATGAAAAATATTAATTTTTTTCTTTTTATTATTAGTTTCAGGTGTACAAAACAATGTAATAGTTAGACATTTAAACCCCTCGCAAAGTGATAACCCTGTGCCTCCAATCTACTACCCCTCTGACATCATATGTAGCTGTTACAGTTCCACTGAGAATGAATGAAAAATATTTTGACAGAGGGTTAGGATTGACTCCAGTTGCTGGACTCTAGTGAGAGACACTCTTACAAAGAAGTACAACATTCCCTCCGAAAAGTGTCAGGGAGCTTCATCAATGAATGATAAATGAGGCCAAATTGAGCCTCTTCTGGTCTCATTTTCATACTTCTTTGGAATGGTATTCGCCTAGTCTATTGTTTGTAAGTGAAGACAATCTCTTAATTTTTCTTTTAAATAAATTTCCTGAAGCTTCAGGTCATATTTGGGGTGGAGAATTCCTTGATATTAAGGCTGCCATTTAGTGCTATTCTTAAAGAAAGAAGTTATATACCTAAAGTGTCTCACATCCTGTTCCAATGGATTTTTCTTCAGCGATCCCTTTCCAAATTACCAAAGTTTTTTTAGAAATTCAAACAAAAACTCTGAAATGTCACAATGTCCGGCTAATTAGAGGCCATGTGCTAATTAGTCATGTATTAGCATCGTCACCCTTGTCCATTTCTCCCATACTTACTTCTTCTCCCCAACAGTGTCCATCATTAGTTTATTACTTATGCTTTATCTCTAAGTTTATGCTTAATAATTTGAAATATTTCATAACAAATGAACCAGAATCTTCATTATTCAGTGAAATATTAACGTCAATTTATTCTATCTGATACCGATCATTCCTTTAGTATAGTTGTCTTTGTTGAGGATTTTGAACAAACTTCAAACCTCTTTATATTCAGCAGTCTGACTTCAAATATGCACAAACCTCATCTGGAAAGGCCACCTGTGAAAACAGTGCTGGAATCCATTGCTATGGTTGCCCTGTCCCAGAGTGCCATAGTGCATCTCAAACTCATCCTTATTTTCTCCCTAGTAAAACTGTCATAAGAATTCACAGATATCCTTGGTTCTATCTTATCTCAGGAAATAATATGAATGAAGCGCCAGCAGCACTGGGATAAAAGAGAGAAGGCAAAGCCAGAATCAGGAAGGCAGAGTACAGTAGGCCCTTGATGCTTTAGCAGGGCAGCCCACAGAGCCATGGCCAGAGACCAGGTTCAGGGAACGTCATCCAGATCTGAGCCTGTTAAGAGTGTTGGAGCAGTTCAGAAGCAAAATCCAAGAGCCAAGTTAGCATAAAGGTAAGGATATAATTGGAATCTTTGAAAACAGGTATAAAGAACTGGGCTTCCTCTGAAGAGCAAAGGACTCTCACATGAACACATATACCAGAGTTGCCTTCATCCTATTTCACATGTTTGATCCACTGGCATCCAGCATCCCCACCAGAGTAAGAGCTTTCATTAAGTCCTCAAGAAAATTGTTTCCTTTTTATAAGTTCCTATGGCCCCTTTCATTAATCTAGTCAAAAGATGTTTCATGAGGATCCACTACGTTCCAGGCCAGTGTTTATGCTGAAGGTAAAAGTAGAAGTGAAACACGTGATCTATGCATGCGTGGAGCTTAGAATCTATGAGGGAGACTGATATTAGTCACTCAACCATACAAAATGTTAAATGACAACTTTAATCACTGCTGCCAAGGAAAGGTACTTGGTACCATAAGAGCCATCCTGTTATGATACCATAAGGTGGTCTGATTTCTCTAAGGAAGACAGAAAAGACATCCCTGGGGAATGATGCTTTAGCCAAGATCTGCCAAAAGAATAAGGGTTAACTAAGCGCAGAGAAAACAAATGCACAGTTCCTGCAGTGGGGAAAGCAGCAGGGGGTGATTAACTAAAAGAAGTACAGTGTGTTTGGAACAATAAAAGTAATGAGGGTGGTGATGGATGATGAGGCTGGAGGGAAGCCAGATCCAGGACAGGTTTCACTGGCCATACCCAGGGGCTCTCTCTTCTTACTAAAAGCAATGGGGAATCACCAAAAATCAGGCATGGATTTTAGGCAACAAACTGAGTTGTGAAGACAATGTTAGTTCCATAGTTTTCAGTATTTCACCTGAATTTCTATTTTAAGCTCATTCCATCAGATGGTGAATACTTAAACAATATAAGTCCAATATAAATTTTATCAATTCAAGGTTCCTCAGTTAATTCAAGGTTTCCATACCCCATCCCCAAAGTTTTATTTACTTTTTAGGGGTCCTCTGTTGTCATCTGCATCTAGGGAAATGAATGCTGCTCTATCTTTCTGCATTATTAACCTGCATATGCCATAGTCACTGGTGCATTTAATTTGTCCACATTAAGTTATCAGTGTCCCAAATGACCCAAAAAGTCAAGTAACAAAGATTATAATGCAGGGTTTGAAAACATTATCCTGCTACAAATGATTTTAAATGTGGATGGTAATATGATCTGATTTTTCCTACAAAATAGATCACCAGATGCTCTGTAGATAAAGGATTGAAGAGATACAAGACTGGATGCCAAAAGACAATATAAGAATATTTTAAGTAATTTTAGGTTTGTAGGTGGTTGTAGCTTGGACTAGGGTGGTGAGGATGAAATGGAGATAAGAATATGGGTTCATAGTATATTTATAGGGGGGAAAAATGACAGAATAAGATTAAAAATTTGGATATTGGGTTGAAGGAGAAGTAACCCTGGGATTTCTGACTTAAACCCTGGATGTGTGGTTATGCCATTTACAGAGAGAATACTAAATGTAGATCTGGGGAAAGATCCTAAGTTGATTTGACATGTTGAGTTTGAGATGCCTTTGAGACAATGAAGAGGATATTATGTAGCTGGGGCAATGTAATAGATGGAAGCTAAGAGGAGAAGTCTAAGCTAGAAATATAAACGAACAAGATCTCTGCATGTGAATTCTATTTGAAACAATGCGTCTAGGTGAGAGTGTTAGGGGAATCCTCTACAATGGGGAAATGATGCAGAGTTGAGCCCTATCTCTTATTTACATCGCACCAGTTTCCTTTTGGCTGATTCAAAGTGACACATTAAAAATCTTCCTCTGTATTAAACATCAGCCAGTAGTCCACCACAAATATAAAAATAACCAACATCTCCGATTTCAAGGTAAGCCTTCTGCCCACCCAGGTTCCTCATATCTGTGCTCATGAGAGCATTTATTCGTTTTTGTCTCATGTTTTAAGACCTTTAATCCCAGGGTTATTGACAATGAGCATCAAAGCCTGATTTCTATTTTAGTCCTTGTGCAGTGGCAATGTCTGCAGCCTGTTCTGGTTCACCAGGATTCCCAAGTTAAAGATTCAAAACTGACATCCCCACTCTAAAAAGAAAATGGTAAGGTTTCTAATCTTCTGTACTGAATAGAACAGGAGAAACAAGAGTTAAGCAACTTACTAATGATGAAAAAAAAAAAAAAAGGAAGTTTGTTAAATTATAAATAGTAGGTAATAGATTCCAAGTCTCTGCTCCCCAAGTCCAAAGTTCAATTCATCTATCAAACTCTATCCTAGAAAAATAAATATATGCTCACATGTTCCCAAAATAAACATAACTTGTTTCTCTACAAACAAATGTGTGCCTAAAGTCCCAGAATTTCTAACAGAGTAGGAAGTGTGGACTCCTAGGAAGGAAGCAATAATTATTTAATAATTAACTAAACAACGAGCCCTAAAAAAGGGTGTTGCATAAATAGTGAGACATTAGAATTTCCTAAATTATTTAACAATATTTCTTGAACAAAAGGGAAAATGTGATAACTTCAAATTTAATGAAACATGCTATAGTTTTGGGAGCAAAAGTGATGACATAATTAAGACCGAACAACTTTAGCACTGGATGATATTTTAAAATATATTTATGCTGATTTATTTTCAAAAGTTTACATATTTACATAAATTATACCTAAAATTAATTAGACCTATGGAATGCCTGTGTCTCCATTTTCTAGAGATATTAAGGTAGGTTCTTTGTGTAGGTGTGTCTGAGCATATTCTCTTCTTAGTTCTTTGGTCTTCACAGAATATTCAGGTGAAAATAATTCCTGGATGTCATTGTGATCAAGGGGGAAGCAATCTGCCCTTGCATTTTTATCACTTCACTAGTTATATTTATAGAATGCTATTGAGGCAATGCCAAGACTCATGGGGGAGAAAGCGTGGTCAGTGAAACCCACAAGCTAAAAGAGGATGTGTAAAGGTGAGTTAAAGTCAAATGTTATGGTGTATACCATAAACCCTGGGATGGGAGAGAAGTCAGTGGTGTTAAAATAGGCAGTAGAGGCCTCATAGAAGAGATGAGGTTCAAAATGTGATTCGGAAACTTAAATGCAAAGAGAATTGAGAGTGTTTTAAATGAGAGTACCGATGACTATGTTTATGACTCAATTACAAACCAAAACCAAAACATAAAAACCCAGACTTACTGAAATAGAAGTGAACATGAATCAATTAGTAGGTGTTAAATTAGCATTAAGGTGAAACAGATTTAACTTCTTTCAATACCAAAAGACTGTTAAAGGCAAAGAAAAATGGCATGACTATAATTTTTTTATTCCTAACCAACCGAATTTAATTTTTTTTCTCTTACAGGTCACAGATTTATCTTTGGACACATCTCAGTAGTTAATTATTCAAAATGTTTACATTTAAACAGAACAGAGACATCTACCAGCTACCTGAGGAAAGAATTGGGCCGCAGCCCGAACTGCAACAGAACACATCATATCCTTGCTCTCGCAGTCCCCGGAATGATCTACCCAGAATGTAAAGCCAGTATAACTTGCACAAACTTACTTATGCTTCTCAAATTTTGACTCTACCACCTAAATATATTATAGCTCCTCTCCATCTGCAGAGGAGGGAAGGTTCATTTTATCTAAAGTAAAAAGGACTAAGAATGCTGTAGATAATGGAAATTTTAGACTATTCAGATATAAGCAGTGAGTAGCTTCAATCAATTCTTTGTATGAATTTGGATTTGGTGTACAGGATGCTACACAAAACAGTCTCATCTAAAGAAGATAATGCTTTTAGTCAAAAGAAGAAGAGTCAGTAACTATGATGCATGTCACTTTCATTGTTTTTGTTCGTTTGTTTATTTTTAAACATTTCTTTTTTTTATGTACAGCTTGAATATTTGAGACTTGGGTAGTAGAACCTCTGCTAGATCTGACATTTTTATCTTTCTTTGAATTTAGTTTAAAAATGGAAAGTTCCCAGTTGCTACGGCTCCCTGGATTTTGCAATTTAAGTGAAAAACATGGAAAATAAGGACTTCCTAAATCTAGACTGCAGTTATATCAATTTTAATTGTACTTTTTCTCATTCTTCTCTAAGCTAGACTATTACACTTAGCAAAAGACTTAGTAGCATAATTACAGTGCTATAAAAGATTTATTCCTTTTTTTAAACTAAATCTTCATCTGGTACATTTCAAGATGTACCAGTAAACTACACAACCTGACAACTATTAAGGTTTTTGCTGTATTTCACAAAAAAAAAAAAAAAAAAAAAAAAAAAAAGCATCATTTTTAGAGTACACTGTTTTACCTTTCCTAATGCCTAAAGGCAATATTCCCAAAGTCTCTGTAGATGTTAAAATTATTTTGCAAAAATCCATTTTTCATACACAATCATTAATTATAAATAGATATAATATCAAATATGTGTATTTTACATATGTTATATATCTAATAAAGCACATGTTATATATCTAATTAAGAACTACTAAAATTAAAAATATTATTTTCTAATAAAATCAGAAATGTTAACCGAATTCAAAATTTATACCTGGTTCTTTGTACACAAAACTACAATCCGATATATCACCCTCTACTCCTGAAACAATCACTAGATAATTATTTTTTATACTATTTGTTTGCTTCTAAAATTATGCTCTCTCCTTTTTCGGTATTTTTCTCGATGAGTTTACTGTCTCCACTTCCAAGCTGCTTTTGATTGTTGTTAAATCTTCTGAAAATTGTCTTATCTCAAAATCTAGCCAACTAAGTTTGCCTCCTTTGTCCCATTTAGTATTATATCATTGTCCCTTCTGAAACAAACATATAATAAATCTTTGCATAGCCTCCACTGATCTTCTTGCTCTTCTACACAAATATTACAGAATGAACTATGTTTGTCATTTTCTTTTAGAATAAAAGCTGAAAAAGTAATTCTACAAGATAATTTTTCTTCAACGGGATTCTGAGTTACATCTATCTTAGTACCTCCTTAGTCCACAAGCAAATTTTAATATTTAGAATCCAAAGAAACTATCATTAAAAGAAATGTATTAGGTTGTATAGCTACTAGCCATAATTGAAATTTACATAATGCTAAAATATTTTAATTCTTTATAGCATTAGATTAATTTTATAATGTTCCATTTTATTTTTGTCAGTAAAGCAATCAACATTTAAAAATATATTTTTTTCTATTTCACTGGAATATTTTTAAGAAAAAAATTAAGTTCATTTGAAATATTCCATAATTTCTACATCACAAATTTTATCAGGTCAACTCATTTCATTTTAGCTCAACTTGCCATTTTTAAGTTTCCAACTGGTTAACTGGTGTCCACCAAATGGATAATAGACAGAAGCTACATTTCAACATTGGCAACCAATTTGTAAAAAAGAGAAAAACACATGGCCACAACTAAAAATAATTATGCAATTGTCTCAATAAAATGATCTTATAAATGTCTAAATAGGTGTGTTTTTTTTCTCTTTAATGTTTATTAAATCAACAATAGTGTTTTGGGTAAGTCTTATTAATGTAATATACAAAGTTCTGGGTAAATGAAACTGTAATTCATTTAAATTAAGTGTGCCTGCAATCCACATTTTTATTAAAAGGACAATAAGTATTCAGTTAAGAGGGTTAGAAATGCCATATTATTTTAAATATTGTATATTCATTTTCTATCACTTAAGACTGTTAAAACTTCTTTAATTGTATGATTCCATTTATTTTACTTTTATTGAGGTATAATTGACATATAACATTATATTAGTTTCAGGTATACAAAATAAATAATAAAAAAATAACAAAAAATTTATCACAGAATCTTTTGAACTTGAATTTTTCAACATTTGATATGTTTCATACAACCAACGTAAAATTTAATAGATTTGGATTTATTATTTAGAGGTACTACTATATATATTAAATATTTTCTACTGAATGAGTTTATCATGATAGTAACATGCCTGGAGAAATGAAAAGTTTGGGTTAAAATGGCAATGTTTTACTGAATCAAATAAACAAAATGGCTCAAAAACTGCCCTCACCTTAGATAAGACAGCCAATCTTTCTATGAACTTGGTCAACAAAATAACATTAAACATTTAAACAGGGTTCTGGTGTTATAGAGCCCAATTCTTCGATTATGATATATATTTTTGCTTTTACAGAGATTAATTCTAAAAGTTAATTGACTGTCAGTTAAGTGCAGTAGTTAATATAGCAGGAATTATTTTTGCAACACTGTTTTAGAGAAACAATGATTTTTCTTAGCTTTAGTTTATAATCTTGGATCCATAAAAAAGCTTCTTGATATCCATTAAAAAGTCCTTTGTGGGGATAAAAATGGTTCATGTTCAGCCTTTCTTCCTAGACATAGCATTCTAAACTCATAGAATTATTTTCTTTAGTTAATGTTATTTTTCATGTCATTTTCTCATGTCTGCAACTCCTGTTTTCCCGAGGCTATTTGCTGCCCTTCAGCTCAAATACCTATTTCTGAGCACTGCCTTCAAACTCGTCTACTGGCTGGCCCAAGATAAAACACATGTGTACATCTTTCCTTGCCTCTGAATTGAAGATCAAAATCATGTTTTGCAGAAGCATTTTATTAATGAATTCTAGTTATTTTCAATCTACAAGTATAATCACAGCTATTCCATTTAACTAAATAGTTGTATTTTTGCCACTTATATAGTTGTTTCTTTTCTGCCTTGTTAATAAATTCCTTAAGAAATGGTGTCAAGTATCCCTTAAATATGTATTCCAAAACTTGGAATTCTTAAGTGAGCATTATCCTACTTTTTGGCCACCACTGAGGAAGAAACTTACAATAAACCAAATGAAATACAGCTTTCATCCTGTTAAGCCTGGAAATTTACTAGAAAACAAAAGCAAACGGTTGAAATTGGTTTTCTAGAACAACAGTAAAAATGTGATAATATTTAATGGACTATGTTAATACATGATAAAGTCCCTAAATTGTAATTTACAATCAACACAGTTGGTGGCTTTGAAGCAAATGTTTGTTGTTGTCGACAGTATCCAGGTTGTCTGCAAATTCTCAGACAATTACATAAAATACAAAGCCTTCATAATTACATTGGCTTAGATACATTTTCTGATGTTCAAATAATACTATTTTAATATAACTTCTGTTCATATATACATATATATATACATATAAATATATAAAACCACAGAATAATAGCTACTGTGCCCCCAAATAACCACACTTATTACTCAGGTATTCTTGTAAGAGTTTTAGCTTGATAAATTTTTTAATTCCTCTTAAAAGCAAATCAGAAGTCCCTTGGAAACAGCACTTTTTACCCAGACATGAGGTCAGAGCCAATAAAACAAATACAAGAGTGTGAGAAGGGTTGATAAGACTTATTAACAATTTTTTAAACATCCCCAACCCTCTTACACCCTCTTTCCCATTATCCTTTACAGCATTTAAAGATCCTACCAGAGAAAATTATTCTCTGGGTAAAAATATTACAAACTTAACGTCATCCCTTTAAAAGCCAAATCTCCTTGAGAGGTGTAATGCACTGAAGCTGATCCACTGTTCGCACCAAGAAAAGTTTAGGTAGGATATAATCAGTAGACATTTATTTAAAATTTTATACTTCTTTCCTCAATTCACTTCTTTCCTGAATTTGAAACCAAATAAGAGGTAGGTTCACACAAAAGAAGAGCAGAATTTATAAAACTGGATTGACAATGCAACTTTGACCAGCAGCCTAATGTACTTCTGAATACACTACCCCAGGATCCTACCTACCCACTACCCAACTGATCTGGAAGTTAAAACAAGAAAGAGTGGAGGGAAATTACTATTCTCTTAGTATAGTGCCCCAGAGAAACAAAACTGTACACTAATTAAAGTGGTAAGGACAGATTTTGATCAGTAATATTCTATTGCAATTGGGAAGAGGGTCCAGCTTGACCTGAATTCAATTTTGATTTGTTTAGAGGTGACTGACATTTTAAAAGGAGAATGAGATAGAAGGGAGGGGAAATGGTGCAAATTAGAACAGAGCCAGAGAGGTAAAAAAAAATTACTAAGGGTTGGTCAGGGTAAATGCCAATTAGGCTAGCTGTGTCTTTTAGCTGAGTTGATGAAAGTTAGGATGCTCTTCTCCCCAGAACACTGGGAGATGGAGGCTCTATCTTAGATAATTACATTTCAAAGAAATGGCTCTCAGATCCATGAGAATCACAATGGTCACTTTCGAAGTACTCCCCTTGGGAAGCTATGCACCGATGCGAGTGCCTAGTGCACCCTTCAATGCAATTTTGGACCTCTTTTTCTGGAATGGCCATCAGGGCTGTCGTCGTATTACCCTTGATGTCCTGAATGTCATCAAAATGTCTTTCTTTCAAAATTACCTTTATCTTCGGGTAAAGAAAGAAGTCATTGGGGGCCAGATCAAGTGAATAGGGAGGGTGTTCCAGTACAATTATTCGTTTACTGGCTAAAAACTTCCTCACAGACAGTGCCCTGTGAGCTGGTGCATTGTCATGATGTAAGAACCACAAATTGTTGGCAAAAAGTTCAGGTCGTCTAACTTTTTCATGCAACCTTTTCAGCAGTTCCAAATAGTAAACTTGGTTAACTGTCCAGTTGGTACAAATTCATAATGAGTAATCCCTCTGATATAAAAAAGGTTAGCAACATCATTGCAACAAGTTCTAGAATTTAATGGTCAGACCTCGCACTTGTGTGTGTGTGTGTGTGTGTGTGTGTGTGTGTGTGTGTGAATCTCAAAGGAACTGAAAAGAAATTAACAATTATAAGCCCTTTTTAGTTAATACTACAAGAAAAGGAGGTCAGGGGCCTACTTCAGGTGTTGGTTAGAACAAATAGTAAGTTCTTTTGACAGTGTTGTGTTCATCCAGACAAAAACTCAAAAGGGTGCTGGTTGGGTTGTCCTAGGGACTCAAGCTTAGGCAATTAGAAACCACCTTAAAGTGTGCTCAAGTCTCTTAGTACAAGAATTTGAATGGAGTGTTCTGCTGAGTGTTTTTGCAGTTCTCTGAAGCCCACATTAAAAAAAAAAAAAAATTGTTCAGAGAGGGCAGGGTTTGAGTATGCTCTGTGCCTCTGCTCAGTCTCTGAGGAGGGCTGGAAGAAGGTAAGATTTATCTTGCTGGTACCACCAAGATGCTAACGTTTCTATTCTTTGGAGCCAGGCAGGGCTACTAGAAAAGGGGTAGGGATGAATCTCCTGAGATGATTTTGCCCTCAAGGGAACATTTAGCAATGTCTAGAGACATTTTTGTTTGTCACATTAGAAGGAGGGAGTACTGCTAATGCCATCCAGTAAATAGAGGCCAGATGCTGCTATAGGGGCAGAAAAATAATGTGCACTCTCCTTCTGATTTCCTGGCTGAGATCCCTGTATTAAAAGGGAGATTAACAACAACAACAACAAAACAAACAGAGGTGTATTAACATGTATATCTCATATATACATGGGATATACCAAAGGAAAAGTGAGTAGTTCAAAGAGGTGTCTTAGCATTCAGGATCTTAATAAAGAAAGGGGAGGAGGGGTGATGTAGGGCAGAGTAAATTATTTTTGGGAAAGAGGAACAGGACCTTAGAAGAATAGATGGGAGATATGTTAGTTTATGACAAAGTATTTCTGGGTGGGGTATAGATTTCTAGTCTACTGTGATGAATCAGCCTGCCCTGGTTGATAAAACTCCCTGGGTCGGGGAGAGGGCAGTTGGTGAAGGATTTATGAAAATTGAGTTCCTTTTGTAGAATCTGTCTCTAGGCAGATAAGAGGAGTTCCCAGAAAGACTCGTCCTTATTTGCTGATATGCAAGTGGCTATGTTGTGGAAAATAGGTTCTTGGTGAACATCACAGGAAAGAATTCAAGGATGCACCGAATAAGGTAAGAAAGTAGTGGATTTATCAACAAAAAGGAAGAGAGAACACTCCCAAAACAGTGGGAGTGGGCAGGCTAGGAGAAGAGCAACTGCACCAAAGAACAAAGAGGCTTAGAAATTCATTACTTCTAAAATGGGGGTGCAAAATATTCAAGTTTTAGGGGTGGGGTTATAGGCATTCCGAGGCAGGTCCTCACTGACCACTCCTTCCCGTTGGGAGATAGGATTTTCTTGTCCTTATTTAGCTCTTATCGGAAATATCAAGGCGACAGAGAGGCTGGAGATTTTTTTCCTGCCTACAAGGCTGAAGTTTCTTGGGAGCAAGATGGTGTCCTGGATCTGCTCTTGGCCACTGAATCTAGCTCTGAGTGGTCTGATAGCTGCACTTTTTCTTAAGGATGCTCTGATGTCCTCTCCTTCCCCCCCTACTTCCTCCTTCCTTTCCTCTCCCTTCTCCCTGTGGTCCTACTCTATCTGCCTATGGTAGCACCTATAGCTCAAAATAATCAATAAATTAAAGTGGCATCTATATTGCACAAGGCAACTCTTCACAACAAAGAATTATCTACTCCAAAAAGCCAAGAGTAACAAGGTTGAGAAACCCTGCCCAAGAGTTTATGATGCACTTTAAGATTCATTTTTCACATTATTCTCATAATTGCCACATGGGGAAGGGATGAGAGATACCACTGTTTAACATAAAAGAGAACTGAGTCTCAGGGGTTAAAAGAATTTCTCAGCATTACACACCTGAATCCAAACTTCTTATTGTAAATAGTAATGTACTCCATTTTGAAGAGGGTTATATAAGCAAGTAAAGCCTCACCACTTCTTGGAATAACAGTTTTAAAAGAGGAGCCAAAGTGGAGGAACTTTAGTAATCAAGGAGGCAACAGGAGGACCCGTGGTAGAACAGGAAAAGGGGTGATAAAAGGATCTAGCTACTAGTAAGAATGCTGGAGACAAATGTCATCAACCTCTCAGTTAACAAGAGTCAGCCCTGCCAGAAAAATACAGCAGGAAACAGAAACTTTCCTACACTAATCATATTTGAGACATGCCGCTTGATGGAGAAAATTGATGTTAATTATAAATTGCTATTATTTGTGGGATTTCCTCATCTTCCCAGATATTGTATATAGTTTTTAACCTTAGATGAGTTCATACTACTTTTTGAATAAAAATTTTCTCCAAATAAAGTCTAGATTCTCTCTCCTAGTTCAGGTGCCGTGGCATAGTTTTAGGGATGTCTTACAGATAAGATAGTTGTGACAATGCAAAATCTGTGAGTAGTAGTTAAATGCAGACAATGGCAGGCACTATTATAAAAGATGAGCTCTTGATTAGAAAATGGTACAATTCTGTGAATATTGACTAGAAATTGAAAAAAACAACAACACATGATTAACTTCTTGTTGAATATGAACTATATCAAATGCCTTCATTATCACAATAGAGGCTTGAGCTAGTGATAAAATGTGATAAAATGAAAAGATTCTTCTCCATAGCTAGCTAGTCAGTCTTCCAATGGTTGACACTGTGGCAGCACTAATAAAAATGAGCAAAATTGAGTCCTAGAAGACTCCACAGTTTAACTGGGGAGAGAGACATATGAACAATTAACGATAGTAAAATATAATAAGAGCTAGAATATTAATATAGCAAAGTGATATAAAACATGGAAGGAAAAAAGGAATAAAAGGTGGAACGTAAGAGTGTATTAGTCAAGGTTCTCCAAAGAAACAGAACCAATAGGATAGGAGGCTGATGGTATAAATCCTGATCAGAGTTCAAAAGTCTGAGAAGCAGAACAGATGTCCAAGATCAGAAGAAGATGAATATCTCAACTGAAGAAGAGAGAGAGCGAAAGAAAGAATCTCTTCCAGAAACACCCTTCCAGACATACCCAGAAATAATATTTTATTAGCTATCTGGGCATCCCTAGCCCATTAAAGTTTATACATAAAAATTAACCATCATAAATCTACCCCTTGTCAATTTGGCATCTACAGGTGTCTCTTTAAACCATGCTTAATCTCTAAACAAAGAAAATAACAAGGTCATAATTCTGCCTCACCCCAAAGGTCAAGGGTGGGGCTGAAAGCTCTAATACCCTAATCATGGTTGATTCCTCTAGCAACCAACCCCCATCCTTATAGTTGAAATAACAAAAGATGTTCATCTCACCCCATCACTCAGGACATTTCAGATGTTTTAAGGAGCTTTGTGCTGGGAACTGCGGATGAAGATTAAATATATGTTTCTTATTATTTCAGAATATCACAGATTCCTAAGGAAGAAGTGATGAAATTTAGAAGTTGATTGGTTGTAGGAGACAAAGAAATTGGAAAAACCAAAGGTGTCTGGGAATTTCTTATTAGGTGCCTCGTGGATAAACAATGATATAGTTAAATGACTCTTAACTCTAAAGAAAGAGAAAAAGAGTGAAGAAATGGCACAGAATATATTATTTTGTGTACATGTTCATCAGAAGGGACCTATCCACAAACAAGCATACAGTAGTATTTCAATATACAGACTTGAGATTTAAGAGAACAGTAATGGCAAAAATATTTATTTACTATATGTCTGTCTGTTGGTGACTTATTGAGCATTTCTCAGCCTAGAATTTTGATTGCTGTTTTGAAGTCTTGGGAGTATTGCCTAAAGGAAATTGCATCTAATGGGGAGGTAAGATAAGCACAGTTTTACAGTGACTAATGCATATGTAGTAATATAATTCAGTGCTAAAATTTACATAACAGCTATTCCAGAGAAGTTCAGAAGGAAAGAGAAATCAATGAGTAGTGCAAAAAGGCTTTACAGAGTTGGTGGAAGTATGTTGGGCCTAAAAGGCTATATAGAATTGAAATAATTAAAGAGAAAGTTGAAGAAAATCAAGGAGAAAAAGAGCGCAGGTGATGGTGTAGTTAAATATTTTCTCTGGACAGTGGGGAGACTGATTTTGTAAAAGTTTGGGGAGCAGTGGAAAATTAAGTTGACTAAGTGTATTGAGAGCAAAATTATAAAGCAGCTGAAAAATATGTTAATGTACATATGTGTGTGTATATATATGTACACACATACATATTTATATTTAATGTAACAGAAGATATGAAAGATAGGAATAATTCCATTTTCTAAAATGAATGACATAATTAAATCAATGTTTAAGTAATATTTTGGGGACAGTGAATGCAAAAGAATAGAATTCAGATTTGGGTCCAGCCACCATCAAATAATGACCTCTTTTCATTCATTCCTTCACCACATATTTACTGAATGATAAATATTTGTGTGCCAGGCACTGTTTTTGTCCTTGTGTTATAGAGTTATGCAACACAGACAAGGTCCTGTCACCCAAACAGTTTATAATCTAGTCAGAAGAGATAGGCAATACATATGCCTGATAGTAACAAGTACATCAGAGAAGAAGATGTCATTTCAAACCTAGACAAGGAGCTGGGAGTAGGATGAGAGATAATAGATGACTGCAAGTGGAAGAAAAATTAAACTTCAAACCTGGATAAATGGAGAAACATTTGTACCATTGACAGAGACAGGGAAGTGAGAAATGAGCGTGGTTCAAAATGGAAAATAGGCTCACTTTGGGACATAGTGAATATGATGTATTAGCAACACAATTAATTCAATGGAAAGAGAGAAAAAAATATGAAAAAAAAGTACCTCCCAGGACATATGCATGAGCTTCTGTGAGGAAAAAAAATGTATAAACTTTACCTTTACTGAACAAATTCTTTGCTGTTATTATATTAAATACATTCTAATTCACACTATATCACAAGTACAAGATATTATCAAATCCTACAAACCACACATTAGAATGAGCAAATTTTATCTGCTCTATATAACTTGTGAACTAATTAACCAATTGATCAACCACAAAGGAAACAGAAAAAAACTTTCATCAACAATCTACAGTGACATAGAGGAAACCATTTCAACAGTGAGTGCATTTATCAGGCAGGTTTCCTGATTAAATTAAAGCCACAGAAGTTGGGAAGCCTCCCTGCTCCCATAAGTTAAAAGCATTTTTATTTTTTTTTAAATCTACAGACACTCACTCTTTTCTCTTTTTTTTTTTTTTTAGATTATATTGGGGAAGGGGAACAGGACTTTATTGGGGAACAGTGTGTACTTCCAGGACTTTTTTCCAAGTCAAGTTGTTGTCCTTTCAATCTCAGTTGTGGAGGGTGCCATTCAGCTTCAAGTTGTTGTCCTTTCAGTCTTAGTTGTGGAGAGTGCAGCTCAGCTCCAGGTCCAGTTCCCATTGCTAGTTGCAGGGGGCGCAGCCCACCATCCTTTGCGGGAGTCGAACCGGCAACCTTGTGGTTGAGAGGATGCGCTCCAACCAACTGAGCCATCTAGGAACTCAGCAGCAGCTCAGCTCAAGGTGCCATGTTCAATCTTAGTTGCAGGATCGCTGCCCACCATCCCTCGTGGGACTCGAGGAATTGAACTGGCAACCTTGTGGTTGAGAGCCCACTGGCCCATGTGGGAATCGAACCGGCAGTCTTCGGAGTTAGGAGCATGGAGCTCTGACCGCCTGAGCCACCGGGCCAGCCCTATTTTTATTTGTTTTTTTAATAGCTATTTTAGGCAAAGAGAATTTGACAGTCAAGGATAGCATTTGCTCCTAAACCATATAAGATGTTCCTTTCTTCAATTTATGGCTTTTACTTCTACATTTTTCTAATATCCCAAACACAGAAATGTTGGATTCCATCTGGAATCTTACAAATATCAGCCAATTTTCATTCTAAGATTTGCTGCTAAAACTTCCCTGGTGCTACCCGGGGTGATTAGACAAGAAGGGCTGTACTTTGAGTTGTCTTTTACATGTGACTGCATAAGCGAATGGTGAAACCGTATCTCTCCCCACTTACCACCAGCAAATGGGGTATGTGTGCGCGTCTATGTGTATCGTTTAGTTTGCATCTATTGCTCCATTTGTGATCTGCTGTTCCTCCCCCATCTCCGTTTTGTGCATGATGAACATCTTGCTCATAGCTGCACGTCTGGTGAATTCATCTTTACAATTATTTCTCAGATGGGTTTGGGTTAACCTATAATAAGGTGACCAGCAATCTATCTTTAGAACTTGAAAAATCATATTGTTCTTTAAGTTGAGAGAAACAGACAGGTAGCACTACAGAAGCGTAATGATCTGCCTCTTACAGCCACGCTAACTGGCATCCAGGGCACTCGCCTGACCTGCTTTTCGGAGAAAGCACAATACCACTGCCATGTCGTCCTGCTTGAAGTCAACGTCACTTTAAAACTTAGATGCTGCTTATGTAGAAACTCAGTGGTAGTGAATCCAAATATCCCTCACAATTGTTAAACAGAACCAGAAAAACAAGTCTGCTATTAGCCTTGCTAACATCTGCCACAATTTGCTCCTGAAAGGTTGCCTCACTAGAGGCAAGGCAGCTACTGTCATCAGCTTCCAGCTAATCAATTTAAGGAGACAACTTACGGTTAGTCTTATAATTTGCAACAGTATAGGGATTCGGGTACATCTTCTAGATGCCACCAAGACAGCCTCATATATTTTACAGTCCAAAGTATGAGCAAGATAAAATATGCTTTTTAAATTATCAAGAGATATGCATGGCTTAAAAGAAAATGCTGCAAATACATAGCTAAAAATAACAATTCTTCTCTAACTCTTACAAATACCTTTAACTAAGCAAAACTATTTCTTCCCAAGGACTCACTTTAGACATTATCAGAGAAATACAACAATATGCACAATCCATATTTATAAGATTTTTCGAAAAACATCAATCATCAAGAGGTTATTATGCGTCATTTGGCACACGGCATATGCTGTGTTGATATTGCAAACATATTTAATCTTTTAAACTAAGTCAAGAATGATAGGTTTCAAATTCCATGCCAATGCAGCTCAATTGGTAGTGGATTCTGGAAAACTGTACTTTTAGACAACTCCATGGCTGCTTCTGGGCTCAGTCAGAAACAGTCCAATGATTGATTAGTAAAGACTGCTGTAGGGATGGGAGGAACAATGACTGCTCCCACGCCATAAATTTGACACCCCAACTTAAGGCAATGACAGACAGATCTAGCAGCTAGTGCTGTGTCATATAATAACATGAGTGAGCAGTGATTATCAAAGAATCGCCAAATTTCTAGAATATTCCTAGGTGACATGAAATCACCTCTGAACTTCTGACACAAGCTATATGTCATGTGAGCTTTCTCAGTAATTCCTTAATATTATATTGATGAGAAGTTTGTCATTCTTATTATCTATTATGAGTCAGGTATTTATCTAGGTCCTGAAGATACAAATTATACACACACACACACACACACACACACACACACACACACACAAGGTTTCACAGTCAGTGGTTCACACACTCCTCCTTTCAGTGTGTTGGGATATTTACATGATTTTGGAGTAAGGAAATTAGATCATGTGAGGTAAAAACTCTGAGAAAATATCTGAATAAAGCAATATACAAATTAATCAGGAGTCTGAATGTGGAATAATACATTGCCATTCCTCCAAATGGGAAGCCAATGTCTACAGGCAAAGATTTTAGGTCAAGAACATAGAAGCTAGAAGCAGATGGCATACTACATAAATGGGGTATAGCTTGACAAGCAGCGGCCACAAATTTCCTTAAACCTCAAAGAAATATGAATAAAACCTTCCCATGACACTAAAAATATATCCAAGTTGCTTTGGTTACATATCAGACCAATGAGTGTGTGAACAAGAATATCAGGATTAAGATAGTGAAGCTAAAGTTGTAGTGTATGCTGAATTTGGAAGGTTAAGTAAGTTCTAATCATTCATTTTCATCTGAATTAATTTAAAATACTACCCTTAAAATTTTTTTTTTAACATGATCATGCAAACTACTACATTATTTCAAAGCACTAGCTTGGCTGTAATTTTCATAGACTGAAATTCGCCATATTAGATTTTTAAGTATCTATCATTGAAATCATGTTTTACACTATTTTCAAGGAATTTTATAATATATGATGCCTATTAAAATATTATCAAGTTTGTTTATAATAGTTCATCTTATTTGTTAGTGATTATTTGTTAGAAATCAGTGTGTAAAGATGATTAGTTGAACTCTGTAATTCAAAAATTGCACCAACTAAACAGGAAATGACAAGATTTGTTGACTTTTCCAGAATTAGCAAAATTAATATTTATATTGGTTCTTATTAATCAGAGAGTCTTTGGAGCTTAAATAAGTTTTGCATTCCAAGGATAAGAAAGCAGGAAATAAGACAAAATAAAGAGTTTCTGATTAAATTATATAGTCATTAAAAGATATACATCACAGGTAGTATGCCATTATTTTTTTAATTGATAGCAGAATTAACCTTTTAAAAATAGAGTTTTTATAAGTGTTGAAGAAATGTAATAAGCAAACTGAAACTAAAATTAACTTGATTATTAATATATAGAGAATGTTGACATTATTTTGACCAAAACTATTAATTACTTCAGGATATTAGTTTTCTTACTGTTACCTATGCAACTTCCACTGAATCTAACATGATTAGGCTCTCCAAAAGCTAAATTAAGAAACCAACACTAAAAATTTAAAAAGAAAACAAATTTCAGGTTACAGGTAGTATAGTAAGTCAAGTTAAAAAATGCTAGATTTTCTTTCCTGTGTCAATTGAGTGTTATTAAAGGTATACAAGATTAAAAAAAAAAAGAATGACAGAAAAAGGTAAAAAGTTTTACTACCAAACACAAAATATATTTCCCATTGAGTAGTGTAATGTACATAATAATAATGATGAATTACATAATCTTCAGAAACGCTACTCTTGATGCAAATATTCTGATTTTTAACAGCTTATTAAAAACATTTATTAAGGTAATGAATATTCAATGTAGTTTATCCTGGACACCTTAGATTTTTCAAAATAAGGAAAGCCAATTTATTTATAACCACTTTAATTGAAACATAAAAATTCTGTTAGCAACAGTTTTTTTTAAGTAAAGTAATACACTCTAAAATTTTTTTCACTGAAGACACATTATTTCTGTTATTTGAAGTCATAATCATCACATTGTGAACTGAAAACTTTCTTAGAAAATGTGTATAATGGAATTTAAGGTAATATTTCACTACAGAAAGTCTGAAAATGTTTTGCTATAGAAACAAAAGTATAAAGTAGCTAACATGCTACCCAGGAGCCACATATAACGTATAAAGTGGAAGTATATATTTATTGGGGGGAAAAACTATCTCAGTCTAGTGGTAGAGATTTTTTTCATCATTAGGCTTATCAATAAAATCTAAAATAATGCTTATACTGGCTATATATTTATATTTTAGATACTTAAGTGGTAGCTAATTTCCTTATAATAAAAAAATATTTATCAAGCATCTCTAGATTACTGGCACAGGTGACTGCAATAATTCTTCCCATTTCTGTACCAAGCCTTCCATGTGGCTTTGTTAGTCCTCCAATTAAGAGGCAAAGTCTATTTCCCCATCTGTGGAATTTGGGCAGGCTTTGTGTCTTGCTTTAACCAATAGAGTATGGTAGAAGATCCACTGTGGGAGTTCTGAGCCTCAGCCTCAAGAAACATTGAGGCCTCTGCTCTCACTCTTTTGGAATGCTACTGTTACCATGTGAAGAAACCCAGTCTAACCTTC
This sequence comes from Rhinolophus sinicus, assembly GCF_036562045.2. Taxonomy (NCBI): domain Eukaryota; kingdom Metazoa; phylum Chordata; class Mammalia; order Chiroptera; family Rhinolophidae; genus Rhinolophus; species Rhinolophus sinicus. Next base: position 114,547,516 of record NC_133755.1, read on the forward strand.
TTATGAATGAGACACAACATAGAGTGGCCCAGTTGTCAGCCAACAATTGCCAAGCATATGACTGGGGCCACCTTAGACCATTTAGCCCCAGTTGAGTGGCTAGATGATTGGCTACCAGAGTGACTTTAGCTGAGACTAGCAGAACCCAACTGAGCCTAGACCAAGGTAACGACCCAAAGAAATGTAAGTAAATAAAGTGGTTGCTGTTTGAAACCACTACATTTTAGGGTGGTTTGTTATATTATAATTCAGAAAGAGAAAATGGACAAAATTTGGTACTCAGAGTGGAGTGCTGCTATAGCAAAAATCTTAAACTATGTGGTGTTAGCAAGAGAACTGCTGGTAGAGGCTGGAGATACAATAAAGAGGCTGCTATAGGTAGCTCAAAAAAGTGACTTATGTTATTTTATGCCAGAAACTTTGGCAGAACTGTCACCTGGAATAATCTGGAAGATAACAATTATAATTAAAATAATTGCTCAATTTAACTCAATAATTAAAATAATGGCTCAATTTAACTCAGTATAGTTAAAATAGCCTTTCTCCTCAAATTCAGCTACAGATTCAATTCAATCTCAATTTCAACCAAAATTCCAACAGGCATTTTTTGAAGAAATTAGCCAGCTAATGCTAAAATTTATATGGAAAGGCGAAAGAACTAGAATAACTAAACAATTTCTTAAAAAGAACAAGTTGGAAGACTTCAAGACATACTATACAATGGCACTAATCGAGACAGTGTGCTATTGAAATAATTACAGACATTTAGATCAATGTAACAGAATGGAGAGCTGAGAAATAGATCCACACTTATAAGGTCATCTAATTTTTACAGCAATGTGAAGGTAATTCAATGGGAAAAGGACAATCTTTTCAAGAAAGCATGCTGGAAAAGCTGGAAATTTTATATATACACATAAAATTTACATATAAAATGTATATTATATACATATAAATTATATGTATATAATATAATATAAATGTATATAATATTTTATATATATGCATATATATAAATTATCCTTGACTGTTAACTCACATCACACACAAAAATTAATATTGATCATGGACTTAATTGTAAGAGCTAAAATTATTTTTTAAAAAAAGGAAGAAAACATAAGAGAAAAATCTTTGTGACATTGAGTTAGGGAATAATTACATAAATATGTCCAAAAATCATGAAAAATATAAAAAATGATAAAATGGACTTCATTAAAGTTGAAAGACTTTTAAAGAAATTTTTTTAAAAATGGGCAAAGTAATTGAGCACACATTTCAAAGAAAAATAAACCCGTGAAGAGATGTCCAACATCACTAGTCATTAGAGATACTCAAATTGAAAACACAGGGACATATCACTGAATACTCATTAGAATGCCTAAAAAAAAAAAAAAAGACTAATACTACCAAGTGTTGACAAGTATGTCAGCAACTGGAACTCTCATACATTTCTGGTGGGATTGAAAAACAGAAAAAGAGGCTACCTGGAAAACTAGTTTGGCAATTTTTTATTTATTTATGAAGTTAAATATATACTTGCCATTGACGTAGAAACCCTACTCTTAGGTATGTACTCAGGAGAAATGAAAACATATGTCCACACAGACTTACATGCAAATATTCATAAACCCTTTATTTATAACAGTTAAAATTTAACCTAACGTACATAAACCAGTTAATAGCTAATCAAACTGTGGCATATCTATACTGTAGAACACTAGCAATAGAAAGCAATGATTTATACATGCAACAATATGGATACATATTCAAAGTGTTGTGATAAATGAAAGAAGCCAGAAACAAAGACTATAATGGTTAATAATATTTATATGAAATGTAAAAAAGAAAAAAACTATAGCAATAGAAAGGAGATCAGCGGCTGCTTAAGGCTAGGGGTTGAGAGAGGAGATTGTACGCAAAGAAGCATGAGAGAATTATTTTGTAGTGATGAAATTATTCTTATATCTTGATTGTAGTAGTAGTTATATGACTGTGTACAATTACCCAAACTCAACAAACTGTCTCGAAATGAGTGGATTTTAGTGTATGTAAATTGTACCTCAATAAAGCTGGGTGACAAAGAAAAGAAAGGAATGAAGGGAGAGAGGGAGGGAGGGAGGAAAAAGGAAGGGATGGAGAAAAGAAAAAAGGAGAAGTGGGTTATGGTGGACAAAATCATTACTTTGGATGATAGTGAAGAAGATCAAATTTAAAAGAAAACAAACAAACAAAAATAATGTCTTTGGTGGGTTAGCCCAACAAAGTCACATTATACAAACAAAAGGGGGAAAAAAATTAATGTTGATCTTACCTGCAAGATGTATTTTATCTAGATATTCAGTATTTACCTGAACAGTGATCTGGCTTAGAAGATGTATTTTATTTGAATATTAGTAACATGTGTTTCTTTTGCAATTGTTTCCATTCCATTGCACTTTCCCCATACCTTACCCCTGACCCGTATTCACCAAATAATTATTTTATGGACTCCAATGTCCTCTGAAAACAAAAAGGAAACAGATGATAGAATGAGAATCCAATTGACCTATAGCTGATATGCAGATTGTTAGTACCACCGTAACCTAAAAGCAGTTCCTATTCTAGAACTTCCAGATAAAGCCCAAAACACAAATATGACCTAAATGAATGCAGTAACTAAAATGGCATCTCATTAAAAAAAATAAAATGTTTCCTACAAGACTTCCCTGTCAGAATGATCATAGTACATGACTTTTGTTCTCAAGAAAATGAAAGGTCTGTCAGACTAAGAAATAACCTTCAGAAAAAAAGAAAAAAAAATCAGATCTTTGACACCTGAGCTGAGGCTCAGTTCTAACAAAGAAGTGGTCTGGGATTTGCCAGTAGAGGGTAAATAGGGAGAAGCAGGAGGGGAGAAAGTAGCATGGGGACTTCATAATGACCTTGAAGATGTTTTAGTGAATAAGGATGCAGAGGATGCTGCACTGGGGATGGCTGGTCAGAGCTCAGGCTTGCAGGTGCAGGTTGATAATGGCCACAATTCATGGCCCAGAAATTCAAGGCAGATTAATGAAAGGAGCCAGATGGTGGGGCAAGGACCAAAGCAGGAATATAAAATAAATGAAACTCAAGCTTCCTCGCCAATGCTGGCCATAAAGGGCAGTTGTGGTCATGTCCTTTGCAAGTGATGGATGAGGGCTAGGAGTGTAGCAGTCAGTAAGCCGAGGCTAATGACTCTGGAAGCCAGAGGAGTGGTGCAGTTGAAGCAGCACCATTCAGTTCTGCAACAGCAAAATTGCTTTCCTGTGAGACCCATCTTCCTGATAACACTTTGGAGTGAGTTCATCCTTCTAAGCAGGCTACTTAGGACTTAAATCATAGTCTTGGGATCTCAAAGACAATAAACCAATTTATAGTTAGTCTTGGCACTACAGAAAGTCCAGGAACCACTCCTTAAATCACATAGGGACATAATGAACCCAGAGAAACATTGAAAATGTGAAAATTTAATATCCTGGTTAGTATATTGCCTTAATGTTCCCATTATAATAATCCCTGTTTTTTGTATGTATAATTTTCTTTTTTATGTTATTGTGGTAAAAGTCCTTGACATGCGATCTAGCCTCTTAACAGATTCTTAAGTTTACAATACAATATTGTGAACTATAGACACAACACTGTACAGCAGATCTCTAGATTAAAACTGAAAATATATCCATTTATATATATATATATATATCAGAAATGTATTCAATTTTTGTTTAATTAGGAATTGTTATTATTCTATATGATGTTTACAGCATAGTAATCCCTGATTAAATTAAAGTGCTAAAATATATTTGGTACAAAGATACATAAGTAGACAGAGATATATAGGATACATATATATTAGATTTTTATTTCAAAAATTATTAGTGATTTTAGGGATATATATATATATATATGCCAAAAATTTGTCTACACATGACTTGTATTCATCTTTCATTATCAGTATATATTAAGTATTACAATTTTAATAGCTTTTCCTTTCTTAAAATGTGTATACAATAATTTGTCACCCTCTTTGTGTGTGTGTGCATGTGTGTGTGTGTGTGTGTGTGTATATTATTTTTTTTCCCCCTAGATATGGTCACTTGGGACTAATGTTACTACCAAGACATCTATTGGTTAAACCTTAGTCATAAATTGAATGAATATATGTGTGTGTATCTATACATTTATATATCTATAGATATTATATATTTAATATATAAACATTCTTGATACCACTGTAGAAAAAGAGTGGGAATGATGGCTGAGAAGAATTTGAATTTCCTCAAACTAGACTTGGCATCTCTAGTGATCCACCTGCTCAGACAGGAAAGAGCAGTGAACTGTCACTTTTCATTTCTAGTCATTCAAAATACCAGTCAACTGCAGGGCTGCCCAGCAGTTTTTCCTCACAAGATTCTTAGTGTCTGCTAAAAAGACATGATTCTGAAGGGAATAAGAAAATATTATAACTCAAACTCATGCTATTGAGAGTTACTGTGTGCCTAAAACATCAAATTGCTTTTCATGTTATTTGCCGACAAAATCACAAACGGGAAAAGTGAAAATGTCTATTCTCAGAATCACATGAATTTGAAAGACAAAAAGAACACAGTTGTCCTTACCCAAGAGAAACAAGACAGTGAAGATGAGAAATGGCATTCCTCAAGACACGGGGAAGGAACAATAATGTGGCATGTCAAGCGTCTTCTAAAGAGAACAGGCTGAATATCACTGTATTCCAGGGAGCAGTGGAAGTGAAATGCGTAACAGACTTGTAATGAAAGAGTGCTGCTGCACTGTTTTTCTCTTTCTTTTTTAAAATAATTTCAGTAGCTGAAAGAATGTCTTACAGAGACATGTACATTTTTGTCTATTACAAACTATTTTTAACAGAATATTCACTATGTTGAAAATCTGCATAATCTGGACGGCGGGGGGAGTCTCTATTTGCCGCTACAAGGTAGAAGTGGCTAAAAAGATTTTAAAAAAGCAAACAAACAAAACCAACAAAAAACTTTTGTAGAGATGGTCACTTGGGACTGATGTTACTGCCAAGACATCTATTGGTTAAACCTTAGCCATAAATCAAATGAAAATGACAGCATACATAGCAATTCTTCCATTTTTTTCAAGAACTCATTACCCAGGCATTTCATTTAGTTCTCCATCTCTCCTAATAAACTCTTTGAGAGAAGAGAATCCAATTCAGATATCTTTATATTCTGAGCGCCCAGCACAGTGTTTGGCCACACACAGCAGGTATACAGTAAAATTTTAATAAAGTAATATGTTATTTATCTGTTTCCAAGGCATATTGACTGATGATTGTTGGAAAGAAGGTGTAACTCAGCAATATATTTTGCTACTTTTCGTGAAGCTTGAAAAGATTTTGTAATAAAGTAGATTGAAACTAATGATTCTGTAATGGGATTACATATTGCATTTACTCAAGTACCTTTTTTCCTTCATTAGCATGAATAATAGTATAGTTTAGATCAACTGATCCAGGCAGAACATTGTTTTTGAGACCATACTAATGGTCAAAGAAGTTTTGAATGAGGTTATGGCCCTTCATGGAAGAGGGAATTCAAAAGTCTAAGTTGGCAGACTTGATAACTCACATGAAAGAAAGAGCTCTCTAACTCTTCTCATCAGTGTCTGATGCTTTACACAGTGCTTGGTAAATAGTGGGTGCTCAATGTATCTGTGAGGAATACCACATGGGAAACTTTATTTGTTAAGGAAACTTGAACATGGGCCCAAGAACGAATTGGAAAGTTTTAAATACAGGACACGGGTCTAAACTTCTTATAGAAATAATGATTTACTGAGTAGGCTATGAGCTGCTAGAAAGCAAGTCACATATATTGTAATTTTTGTATCTCTAGTATATATAATCCAGTGCTGGGTACATGGGAGCTACTCAAATATTTAGGGAATTAATACATGAGTAACTATTCTAGATGGAATAAAGACATAGTATGGTATTCTCCCCTCTCGTGATGCCAAGGGGTTTTTGTTACCATTACAGTGTGTGAGCAAGGAAAACAATATATATTTTTCTAGTTCACTCTATCAAAAATCCTTTTTACTTTTCTGTTCTGTTTTATTCCTTGATACTACTACTGTGCAAGATTTGTTTAGAACTGGAAGTTTTGAACATAAAAGCATCCAGCAAATAAACCTAATTTCAAGGGTGTCTTGACTTTAAAATTGTGTCACCTAATATTTATTCCAAAGGTACATGTTGTTGTGATGGTTCTAAGATGGTTGTAGAATAGAATAAATTGAATGAAGTGGAATGAATAGAAGCCTATTTTGTTTCCCACTAGCTCTTACTCTTCACTTTCTGAGGCTATATGTTTAAAAGTACACTATCTGCCAGATAAAGTATATGTGACCCATTTGAAAGCTATGATTCAGAGAGGCCACAATGATTTGATCAAAGTGACTTGTTTGCACAAGGTTGAAGGGAGATTGAACTGATCTCCAGGGCCTGTCTTCTCACTGTGCCTCAATGTCCACACTCAAAAATAAAGGTAATAAGTACTTTACCACGTGCTTATGAAAAACGAAAGACAAAGCAGAACCAGGGCTCTGGTCACAAGTTCACTATCCAAATCAAAATCTGTCTCTTAAAAAAAAAATAGATGGTATTGGCCTGTTATACAACATATTTTATCCTAGGAATGGATTGCTCTCTCTGTTTCCAAGAAATGACCCAAGACATAACTGAGGTCACTCACGTATGATTGCTCAAAGTTGTGGTCTACACAGCTTGGGTAATACCAGCTCGAGAGGTTTTTAAATCCAGAGGAATGAATAAGTGCCTTTTGCAGCCAAATGACAAATCTGTTAGAGTTTTTTTTGGTTTTTTTTCCTCAGTACATTACCCTGGACAACATCTGACTGGTAGGAATGCAGGCACTTTGGGGAGTTGTGAAGCCAAAACAAGTCTCCCTGGTGTTTGATTCTTGTTTCTGAAGAGAGTCAAGAGAGAATGAGAATGTCTGGATGTATTGAGCTGGCAGTTTTCCTTACAGGTTAAATTTATTAATAAAGTTGGGGCCGGCGGCACTAAAAGCAATCTTGTGTGAAGTCTATTTGTAATACCCCAAAGGTGATGCTTGGAAAGAAACAAGTATTTCCAAACAAAATGGAGATATTGCTGGTACGTAAATATACAGATAGAGGATAGAAACAGCGATAGAAATAGAGAGATAGAGAGATATATATCAAGTCCCTAGCCTTGTAATCATTTTACTTTCTCTCCTAGACCATTATTTTTCAGTGCTTCCATTATAATTAGTTATTGTTCTCCATATTTGTCAATGTGTTTTCTTATTTTTTAACTTTTAGAATTTATCAAAGAAATTCACTCACAGTTTATTTAAGGAAATACTGCTAAAAGAAACAAACAAAAAAAAAACCACCATCACTCTTATCCTATCACTCTCCCTTCCCCAACTTCTATCCTATTCCCATGAAGCTTCTACTTTAAAGTCTTTTAGCTCTTTCTTCTGACACTCCTGCAACCATTAAAGTCTCTAATAATGTCTGCCCATGGTGCTAATGTCCAGCAAAGACAATGCTTCATCTCTAGTTTGGACATAAGCTAGTCCAATGAGACACTCAGGCTGCTGTGAACACTGGGCTTCTGTATGTTTCCCCAGAGACGTCAGATGGGGAAAGTGCCTTTATCTTCTCGTGTGCTCTTGTGCTCTGTGGTTTGGGTTATCGGTGAGGGTCACCTTGATCACGATTTCTTCTCTGCTGTCCTACCTCAGAGAGAGGGGCTGGGCCTCCTGCAGAGCACCGTGAGAACCAGCTATAGCCAGGTGCTTAAGTCAGGACACCCGGTCTAGTGCTGAGAAGGTGGATCAGGCCCAGTGCTGGGGTGTGCGTCGGGACTGGGAGCCACTGGGCCATAAACTGACTGCTTGGAGCTTAGCCTTCTCATCATTCCATGGTTAGAGATTTTTCAGTCCAAATAAGAAATGTGAAGAGGCAGAACTGGGAGAAAAGCCATGATGCTGCTGTCATCCGGCTGTTGGATCCCAAGCCATGATCAGACCAGGGGAAGGGTGTTGCTTCTCCAATCACACAGCATAGAAGTCACACAGCCTGAGCCAGACTCCGTCTCCCAGTCTGATGTGCAGCACTGCTAGCTCTCTGCGTGGTGCTGCTCCAGGTTGTAATGGACAAGGGAGCCCCCAACACACACACACACACATAGCTACATAGCTAAAATTTACAGAAGTTTACCCAAAAAAGGCTTACGCAGAGGGTCTACTGTGTGTAACATCAGTTCACTAAACTCTAATTGCTCACTATATGCTTTAAAGCAGTGTGACCTAGTGCTCTAAATGTCTTCCTAACTTTTTAGATCTTTCACTCTCCTTTTTAAAACCTAAAAATTCATGTTGTAAATTGAATTCAAATGAGGACAATGTGAGTGAGAGCTTTGTGCTGTACACAAAATCCTCCCACTCCGCTAATCTGACTTGAAACCTAATTAACTCCTCTGCCTCATTCTCTGACCTAATGTGATGTTGGTGCTAATAATGATGGGGATGATGATGAGTCAAACAGATGCTCTCATTCTTTGTTTTCCCTTACAGTACAGAGCAAGGTGATTTTTTTCATAATTTTGTCATGAGTCTCCAGGATTTAAAATATAAAGGAAACTTCTTGCGTGCTTTTCTGGGTGACGTTCATTAAGGGAAAATGCATCACAGCCATATCTCTGGTCTTCCAGGCTGCTTAAATAGGCAGTAAAGAAATGAAGCACCAATTACACCCAGAAATATGTGACTATCAATGGCTCTATTGGTTTCAGTAACAAAGGAGAGGGAAAATATTGTAGTTCCAAAGACATTGAAATAAATGAAGCAACAGAATCCACAAGGGGGATACTATGGTGCAGTAGGACAAACAGCACTGAGTGTGAGAAGACTCAGATTCAAATCTTCAGTCTAGCATAGCGAGGCTGAGCCATGTTATTAAAACCGACTGGGAACAGGCGTGCAGAGGTGTCACGCGGGGAGGCCTGCAGGGTCTCTGGTCCCGCTCCCCACATAAGAACGCAGGATATGGTGAGGCCAAAAAGGAACACCCACGGAGCCATAGGTAGGGGAGTCATACCACTATAGTCTCGCTGGCGGCTGGGTTGGAGACACAGGAAACAGGAGCCACACGATCTGCAACCCTCACTCCGCCGCTTGCTCGCTCAGCCACCATCTTCTTGCTAGCCCCCATTTTCTGCTAGTGTAGCCACGACAGTTATATTAGTGGCCAGTGGCTCACTGGTTAGAGCTGATGGCCAACTAGCCACAGCTGATGGCCATCCAATCACAGTTGATGGCCATTTACTACCTGAGCCAGCACCTTTCCATGTGAGGCTGAGAGCCTGGAAACTGCACTCCTGGCTCTGTCCCCACAAGAGGCTAGTGATGCAGGATAGCACACACATTGTGTTGCTAATAACAATTCCTTATGAGCAGTTGTTGCTATCTGACATGGTAATGCGTTATTAGTCATAATAGAAATACTAAAGTTTGGGATGATAGAACTTTTACATATAAATGAGAGTTGCTTCAAGTTCACCCTCCAACTCACCCACTAGGATGAATTCTACTACCTCACCTGCACATTTCTTCGTGTCTATAGGACAGATTTGTATCACTATAAAATAAACAAGATCAACAGCCTCTAATAGGCCTCACACGGCCAGGTATCCCAGGTATTTCCATGGATTCGCTAGTCAACTCACTTTTCCTTTCCCCATAACTGACTACAGAGAACCTCTCCATTCTCTTTAAACCACCTGCCGGCCTCTTGTTCCTCCATTTTCCTAACCTCCCACTTCCCAGAGAAAAAGAAGTCATTAGAAAGAAACACCCTCAATTTCCTGTAGAAAATCTATAAGTCCATATATAGCTATCCTCTCCTGCTGTGTTGGAGGAGGTCTCCTTTCTCGAATTTAAGTTCCAGCATTCTACCTGGCTTTTGTATTTCTCCTGCTGGTGCCTTTGCCGAAATGTTACACTATCAATTACCCAATTGCCCATCCGATCCACTTTATCTTAATTGAATCTTTCCCTTCAACATAGAAATGTGACCAAATATATTCTATCTTAAAAAGAATTTTTCTTTGACCCCAAATCTGCTTCTAGCCATTGCCTGTCCTCTTTCAACTCTGCCTCACAGCCAACTTCTTGAAAAACTTTTCTGTACTTGTGCCACACCCTTCTGCCTTGCTGACCATGTAGCCTATTCCAAAGTCTGTCTACACCCATGAAGCCAACCACATGAGCTTTCAGTGACAGTGATGTCCTCCATGTGGCACAATGCAATGGCCAGAGTTTCTGTTTCTGGACATTATGCAGGAACAAATACTGAAGTTTACTTTCCCACCTCAAACAACAATAAAGCTCGTGAAAATAACTGCAGAAAATATGTTCAGACCTTGTTTAACTGTTTAACAGGTAGAACAAAACTCTTCTTCTGGAGAACAAGTAAACTCACAAGATGAGCCCCAGGTTTGCCCCTATGTTTTACTTTCCCAAGCAGCAACAATGAAGAGAGGTTGAAGTCAGGGAGGGAGCAGCAGTCACACTCTATCCTTGAGATCTCAGCTCATGCATTGTTTCTTCAGGGTAGTTTTACACGCCCAGTCTAAGATAACTACTTGTGTAATACTTTATCATGAATTGATTTTCTTTCCTTCAGAACAGCTATCTCAGTTCATAATCATACTGATTTATGAGATCACTCGTTTAATGTCTCTCTCACCCATTATTCTATAAACTTCTGGAAAAGAGGGACCATTCTGGACCTGTTCACCATTGTATATCCAGTGCCCTGCACAGTGCTGGTTATATAGTCTGTGAAGGAGTGAATGCATAAGAGGATGAAGAATGGATGAATGGATTGATGAATGAATGAATGAATAATACTTTCTTGACTGCAAGTAGAATGTATAGAGTTAGTGAAAGTGAAGCTGTATATAATCTACAACCTCTCTTATCTAGACAGCACACCATAATCCAGACACATGTATGGTCATATATTATAATATGGAGATTAACTCATCCTACAATCCTAAAAGGAAAAAAAAATCAGAACCATTTATTGAATAACAGTCCAATCACTTTGTTTTTGAGCATGTTATTTTGATTTTGAGCATCTTTTTGAAGGCTCAGTGTTATAATCTATAAAGTTAGAAGCTTAGAATAGATTGGTAGTTTTCAAAGTTTTTTTAAAGCAGGAAATATTTTGCTGAAATAAAATCCTATTTTGGAGCCATATTAGTCATATAATGACAGGAAACCTTTTGTGGTTGGTAGTTGTATGCTTGCAGGTGTGTGTGTGTGTGTGTGTGTGTGTGTGTGTGTGTGTGTGTGAGAGCACTCCAAAACTTTTTGGCTGGAAGGAGCAGGAGGCGTGTGGGAACAGATGGAGGAGCTGGAACCCTATGCAATAGGCCACTACTAGTGTAGCATAGGACAGAATGTGAAAACCTCCCATCTAGATGATATTTATGGTTTCTTCTAGATATTTATGGTTCTAGATATAAAACTACTGGTCTCTAAAATGTGTCAACACTATTATAATCTGAGGATAAAATAAACTAATTTTATAAATACTTTTGCCAGTTTGTCCTATCACACATTCTCAGCAATGTGTTCAGTGAACTAAATAGCCCACATACAGTTGCCACATACAGTCGTTTTTTTGTGTGTTTGTTTGTTTTTAATGAACAGACATATGAATATTGTTAAGATGGAATTTACTTGGGAAACTGTGAGGGCTTACAGATTTGTGGCAAGAATAGGGACTTAAGATCAGAATTTGGCCAGAAAAAGAATCAAGTTAATGTCCTAGGAATATTCTGGCTAGGATTTTACCACTAGCAGCACTGTCACTGGACCTTCCGAAACATCTTCACAATGATTAATTTCACTACTTCCCTGAAAATTTGCATCAGTCCCTCAAGCTTCAACCTCCTAGGTGGAAGCATGCAATTGCTACACCTAAATCACACATCTACACACTGGTTGTCAGAATTGGACAAGCAAATAGTTGAGCCTTTAGGCTTCTATACTAGGAGGACTGTCTGAAAAGATGTTCAAGTGGTAATGATTTGTAAAAGAAAAACATAAATGCTCATTGAATGATATAGAAGAGAATAAACTTAAAATTCAATAGTCAGTGTGGAGAGATGATACTAGGCACAGCCAGGGTATATGGCATGAGAAAAAATGTTGCTCAGGCAAGTCTATAAAATAAAAACACTTAAGACTAAACTAAGGAAATTTCAGCTCAAAAACAAGTATAATCATGTAATAAAACCATAGACTAACATTCTGGCTCAATGTTTACAAAATCTTAGACTCAGGGACTAGATATAAAATAATAACCCCTTTTCCATTTCCTTTGAATTTCTGGCTTGTATTGCTATGTTTGAATTGAGAAGTGCTGGCACCAGTAAATCCAAAGTAAATAGACAAAATAAAACAGAACAAAACACGATATGAGCAATAAACATACTCATTAATTGGGTATAATAAAATCAAATTATGATAGTGCCTTTATGAATCTGCCACTGATGAGGTTATTGGGAATGAAGTATTCAAGATTAGCATTTTTTTCTCCCTGATAAGCTAAGGTTCTCTAAGACAGAAGTATCTGGATTAAGGGAAGATAATAAAATAAGCTGATAAATTAACCATATTTCTTGCTCTCTCTACCCCTGCCCCAAGGTCTGATAATTTATAGAGATAGCAGAGAAAGCATCAAAGAAGAAAAGAGTGGCAAGATATAATTATTTAAATGGTTTTGAGCACTGTTCCACGACTGTTTGTCTGTAACTGAGCTTGCCTTTCTCATATTCAGATGGGAAAAGATTGGGCAAGCCACTATCTATTTAAATGTAGTGGGGACTCCAAGGTGGTGCATTCTAATTCACATGTTTCCTTTGAGTTAACTTGTGGAGGTATGCTCAGGGGAGGCAATAAATTTACCTTAAGTATTGAAAACCATGCATTGTGCTTTTAAACAGTGGTTGTTGACAATATACTCTTTCAGTGAGATAATGGCTGGTGCCACTTAAATTTTCCTGACTCCCAAAATTCTAAAAATAGGAAAAGTATGAGGAAAAAAGGGAGAGATGGAGGAGGAACAGCAGCAGCAGCAGGGGAACTATAAACAGAAAGAAGTGGCCAGTCCTTATTAATGAGGACTAGAAGTAGTTTTAATAGGATGAAGAAGGATATATATATATATATACACACACACATATATAGTATATAGTATATATATTTATATATATAGTATATATATTTATATATAGTATATAGTATATATATTTATATATAGTATATATATGTATATATACTATATATAGTATATATCTATTTAGGAGGATATATATATATATGTAGAAGGATATACATATACATTTGTATATATATATAAAGCATTATATATATATATAGCATTACATTACATATACATATATAAAGCATTACATAATACACATATATATACATATATATATAAAACAGCTAAAAGCAGCTATATGCTGGAGCCAGTACATATCAGCTTTCACAGATAATTGTGTGCACGTCTTCCCAACTCCTCCTTCTGTGATAGGTTGGTAGGTTGAAATTGATGATAATGGGAGTATTTACACCATGAAAGTTGGCCAATGCTACAGATCAAGGCTTTGTTCCCTCCACAGACAGCCAGTAGCTAAACACTTGTCAGAACACCACTGGCTAGAAGACACAAAGGAGGACCCCAACAAACAAGAATACTGAAAGTAGTGGGAGCATACACACCAACTGCTGACTAAGGCCTTTAGATAATAAAGAAGCAAGTAGAACCTTGAGGCAGCACATCCAAAAGCTGTAAAGGCCACTCACTGATGGTACCTGGGGTATTCAGGTTCATATTGAAACGACAGAAATAATTATGATCACATACATTGTGTAGAATTTCATTGAAATTTTGGTCAAATTGCTCTACTAAAGTGATGCAGAATCTGGGCCTGCTGGTTAAATGTTATCTGAGAGGCCCAGAATGTCACATGCAGCTCTCAGTGATATGTCCACCTTCTCTGCATTTGAGAAGCTCCAGAGAAGAGCTGTGTCATGTCACATTGCCACCTGAAATCATATATCTTTTGGAGGTGGACAGGGGTGATGATACTCTCTATTGGCAAATCCCAAATCTAGACAATTCTTTCTACAAAATGGGAAGTAATGAAAAGCCACTATAACGGCCTCAGTTTATCTCTTGAGATTACTAACAACAGCCACACATAAGAAGCCCTGTATAAATCAATCACAATTCTTACTCGGCCTTATAGGTCCATTTTGATTCATTTTCACTTACAAAAATATTTTTCATAAAATAATTTTGTGGCTTACCCCCTAATCAACATCATTTTTATCCACGACTACCCAGTTAATTTACTGAACACTATCATAAGGAAAGTTATAATTTCATTTGCATAAGTAACCATGAGGAAATTATACAATTAAAATGATGTTCAAGTTTTATTTTCACTGCATTGAAGGGTCAGTCTGCTTTAACTACCACAAGACTTGGTTTCCCTTATCTCTTTTATTTTCCCTATTTAATAGTTAGGGAGCAAATTTACGTGTGTCCTTGATGGAACACCTTCAAAAGAGATTAACCATGGCATATATCAGATACAGGTTTAATATTTCCTGACATCTACCTGCTGTTACTGGGAAATTCCTGTATTTCTTATATATAATATATACATATGTATGATATTTTTCACCATATATCAGTGAAAACTAATACATTCTTTAGGCAATAGCATAATTCATGTGGTAGAATCAAACATATATGCATATATAATCTATGTTCTCAATTAGGCTTGAAGTCCCTGTTATGGAATATAAATTTTCTATTAACATTCAAATGATTCTACAATTTTAGATATGTAAGGCACTACAAATATTATGAAACTAAACCCCTTATCTTGAAGATAAGGAAACTGAATTCCAGAGAAAACGAGAACCAGAGAAATACCAGTCACAGAAATAAGAGTCAGAATTTCTGCTCTGCAGAAAACATGAATATTAAATTTGAGAGAAAACACAAACTCGTAAAAGTTAATCCAAGATCCTCATTGCATGCTTACATATAAAGTCAACCCTCTGACATAAACTTGTAATTAAACATACAGAAATATTTTCACTTATCTGTCTTCTGAGGCAATTTTGAGCGAGGAATTTTCTAATAAATTCATAAATATCCTACATTAGGAAATGCTTTGCAGGGTGTAGGGAACTGACTAAAATAACCTAGCATATTTTACAAAAAAATGGCACTTTGTGAATATTGGTATGTGTGATATTAATAAGTGAGAAAATAGAAATAAAGAAAAAAAGAGTATAAAGATACAAAGTAGCTTGCAAGAAAAAAATAGAACCAAAAGACAGCATGAAATGAAAGTAGGGAAATGGTTAAACATGTGTATTTTAAAACAATTAGTAGGAATGATGTTTTCTTCACTTATGGGTGTTAGAAAAAACTAAATAAAGCCATTTATAGATGGAGTTTCAAGAGATGAGCAGGAGTTAGGAATTGCAGGGAGTGGAGTGAAAAAACAAACAAATGGACAAAAAAGACAAATGTGTAGAGTTTAAAGAGAATGTTTGAGGGACTGAAACAAATTTACAATTATGGAAGAGCTAAGATTGTGAGGAGCATGAGACTAGATTTAAACAGAGGCCAATTTTTAAATTATGGATTTAAATTTTGATTGGTTAACAAGCAACTAATATTTCTTACTTTTTATCCTGTCAGGTTTGCTAAGATATTTTATGTTTTTCAAAGTTAGTTTTTCTATCTAAATTTTCAAAACTTATTGGCATAAAATTGGTCATAGTGTTCTCTTTTTTTCATGAAATATCTGTATTTTTTAAATCTTAGTAACATGTCTTCTCTTGATCCATAATACATGGCAATTTTTTCTTAAACAATATTGCATAGAATTTTATCTTCTAGTTCAGTCAAATAGGTTCTTCTCATAATTATTATTTTAATTTTAAATTCTCTAGATTTAATTAGCTCTTATATTCCTACCCTTTAGAAATGGATTATTAATCACTGATTTATATATTTTTTTTCTCTAACATATGACTTGAGGGCTATAAATTTCCTTCTAATCAATAATTTAGCTCATCCTCCAAGTTTTGATATACCATACTGCATTTTCATTTTGTTCAAAATATTGTTTTAAATGTTCATTCTGATTTCTTCTTTGCCCACAAATTACAAAGAAGTGCACTGCATTATGATTAGAAAATTTCTTCTTGAGGAAATTGATTGATATTCTGCTTTGTGACCTGATTGATGATCAAACCTGGTGACTATTTCAAAGGCTTTAAAATATAATGTATATTTTCCAGGTACTGGATGCAAAAGTCAATACACGTTTATCATTCAGATCAAGTAGGATTGTACCAATAGTTTTTAAGAGAAGTATCCTGAAGTATCCTGAAAGTATTGAGGATTTATCAAAATTTTCTGTATTTCTTAAAGTTTCTAGTGTATATATATCTCCAAGTGAGGTGATCATTTACATCAAAGTTCATAATTGCTATACTATTTTTATGATTTGACTTTTTTCAATATGAAATATCTCCTTTTGATGCATTTGATACTTTTGGCCTTAAAGTCCATTTTGCATCAGATAGTGTAATAACATTTTTTCAATGGTTTGGATCTTTATTATTTTTAAATATTGCTAAATGAGCATCTCTCCTTTTATTTTTAATTTCTTGTGTTAACAGTTTTGAGATAGATTTTTTCAGTTTTACAATGTGAGATTTCAGACATTTAATAATACAATAAATACACTGATATGCAATTTGACTATTGATTTTTTTGTCCTTATTTCTTCTGTCTTATTTTCGATTTTCTGTTTTCCATTCCTTCTTGTTTTCTTCCTTTACTTCTCTTAGATTCATCACATCTTATTTGCCAGATTTTTTCCCTTTAGTAGTATATAATTTATAAAACAAGTATAAAATATTATTCATATATATTTTTTTATTCTAGTGATGAGTCTTATATTTAATAGACATATTTAAACTTATTTTCTGTGACTGGCTAAAACCAATTAATATTTATATACTCATATTTTTAGTTTTTATTTTTATTTATTTTTATTTATTTTTTTTGCTGGAGCACATCTTTTCATCAGTCCTTCAAAAGGTAATAAATGTTCTCAGTTCTTACTTAAAGATAAGTTATAATTGAGATTTGGGTTCTACACTCAAATTAATTTCTTCTCAGAATACTGAAGATATTACTCAAATGTCTTCCACTATACCATATAATGTTGCTAAAATAGTAATGTGATTCTAGTTCCTTTTCAGTTAGCTTTTTCCCCATTCTCATTTTTGTCATTTTTTTTTTTAATATTCATAGTGCTCTGAAATGTAAAACACAGCCATGATGGATCTATGTATGTTATTTTAAAATTTATCTTATTTATCCCTTGGAATCTCTTTAATCCAAGGCTTTTGGATACCTTAGCCCTGGAATATTGTCTTCTATTTTTCCTTTGCTTCCAATACCACCCCCTCCACCACCACCAACACACACACACACACACACACACACACACACACACACATAAAACACACATTATTTACTTGTGGATTATTAGATATTTCTTTAAACATTTTCTTATATTTTAACTATAGTTTTTAAAATCAAATTGTACTTTTCTTTTGATGTGGGACAATTCCTCCACTTTATCTTCAAACTAATGTATTCCCTCTTAACTAAGCCTATTCTTCATACTGTTCATCTCTTGAATTCTCGTATTTTGAAGATCAGTTTTTCTGTTGACTATCAATTCCCTGTAAATTGGATATAATCTTTCTAAGGATATTAATCACACTTATTTTAAAGGTTTCTCTTTGCTTGCTTCACACCATTGTTCATATTGTGGTTTTACTGTTGAGTTTATTGCTTGCCTTTCATCGATTGATTTTTCTTAAAGCTTGATAATTCTTGGTTTCTTCTCATCTTCAAGTTTCATAATTCCCATTTGCTTGTTTTTGGATGTAAATTATGAATGCTGGATCTTTCTTTTTCTTTGAAAGCAGCAGAATTATAGAACGTTATAAGGAAAGATATACATTAAGTTGTTTTTTTGGTTTTGCAGGTTCTATTTTTCTTCTGAAGTTTGCCTTTGGCCACTGCTCTGCATTTCAAGTTCTAGCTCCCTTCTCTGGTTTAGCATGGACCAAAAATTTCTGTTGCCTGCTGCTTGGCTAGAGAGAATGAAGGTTCAGCATGCAAGAATCAAAGCTTGGTTGCAGTGTCATTACTAATCTGTCAATATTTGTCCCTGACTTCCTCCCACTCATTACTTCTATTATCTTTGAGTTTGCTTCAAACTCAGAGATACCCTGCTCCCTGCATCACATGTGTTTTTGGAGACTTTAACACTTAAAGTTTGTGTTCATCTATCCAATCCCATTTTCTTTTTGTCAACGAATTCTGTTATATGTTGTCTTTCAGAATGCTTATAGATGTTTGTAATACTTTTTCCATAATTTCAAGCTATTGAGGTGGGGTTGGGGTGTAGAATATGTGCTCAACCAGCCATCCTGACTGAAGCCAAAAGTTGAGACTCTAACCCAGTTCTCTTACTCAGAAACTATTCTCATCCAGCTACGTTGTGCAGTAACACATAATAGGCACGATAAACATATAAAATTAGTAACCAGAAGGTAATTTAGCCTTCCTGTTCTCACTGGATTGATTAACTTTTATAAATTTACCTCTCAGTAAATGACAAGGGCATTTTTTTCTTTATCCCAAAGGCAAGAACTACTTATGTAAAATCAGATCAGTTATGAATTCACTTGATACTTATAAAACTCCCTGGAGGCAAGAAGGCTTATTTGCTAACTTTACTTTTTAGTGTAAATAATAGAACCAATCATCAATATTCTTGTTGAAGATACACAACAAATTTATAGACTCTTTTTATTATACAGAAGGCTTGCTGAATATAAAACAGCCTGCCTTTTATTTATTCGGAGATTGAATTATTATGCACATTATCAGTGAAGAACTCTTATGCCATCAAAGCTTTTTTTTTTTTTTTAAGTACACAGCATGCCAGTTTCCAATCTGAAATCATTTATACTGGTATTATTTATTATCAGAATTATTGATTAGGTTAAAATTAAGAACAACTTAAAACTCAAAGCTTCCTGTTCTCATTTTGCTCCCTCTCTTGGCTTCTTTTTCCATCTTCCAAGATTTACTAACAGCAAAGTAAAACCACTATGTTCAAAGAAGTAACTGTTCAGTCACCAGGACTTGTGACATTTGGTTATTTTAGCTAATAAGACAAAGGCATATATATGTGTATTTCTCCTTGCTTGGATTTACTCACGCAATCAACACTTAACAAGCCTCTTACAGAGAACAGTTTTCATCATTAGTATTAATAGTACCAGGCTGTCATGTTACCTCTAGCATTTATTTCTTCCCATTTGAAACATGGGTATGAAAATATTTTCCCTTCAAATTAGTACCAAACTTCCCCCAGATGTGCCATCTGTTTTCCAAAAAAATTGCTTTTGGTATCCATTCTTTGCTCTCTGCATTTTTGTGTTACTTTGATGGAAGTCAAAATCTAATAAAAGTGGTAAGAGTAATTTTTCCTAAGGAAAAACTAAAGTCAAATTTCCCTTGTAACACTTATATTCAACAAAATAAAGCATTGAAAGTAGATGCTCTGTGAGTTCTATTATGGAGCTATGGCCAAAATTCAAGTCATTAAAAGTACTTTTCCCAGAAGCTCCTCAAAACAGGCTTAAGTTACCCCCAAGAACAATTGGATAATCATGCCACTTTCAACTTTCCAGGGGAGCAGGTTGTCTCTTAAAAACTTTGGTATCGTGATTTGGCATCAAGGAAATTTGTTCCCTAATTATTATTCAGGTTATACAGTCCTACTTTAAGTAGAATAAGGGTAGGAGAAGCCCATCTAAGTAAATTTAGCTTTTCCCAGTGTGAGGCATGATTTACATAAGAGCTTTCTGATACTCATGGGCTTGAAAAGATTACATAGGTGATGGTAAATTGATCCCCTGGTTTTCGGGGTGTCCAAGATTGGCCCCAGGCGTGGAGACACTATGTAGTTATGATATTCTCACACTTCATCAAGCCATACAAGTTGTATTGTTTCAAGGGTTAGGGGAAAAACTAGGAAGGACTGGGGAAAAACTGGGAAGGACTAATCTAGATAACTACTAACAGACCTGTATCAACTCAACTCGTATAATGTTAATGTTGAGAATTGTGTCCATTCCTGCAGTAAATCAGGAAAGAGCAGAGTTGACTTGGTTGTCTAATTGCTCCCTGCTTAATCAGAAAGAGAATGAGTTTAAATATGAAAACATTTCATTAATTCTGTACTTTATCATTTCATCTTTCAGTAAATAAAATCTTCACTTCTCTGTTGAGTGGCAAAAATCACCACTGATTTGGCAACAGGGGCACACTAGCTTCAGGTAGTGAATGACGTCATATTACAATAAAACCATATGAGTTTACCAGGAAAACTAGATATTATCTGCCACTTTTCAGATCAAATCACTACACACACTTCACAGTGACTCATGTGAAAAATTCTTCATAAGCAAACCGTCTATTTTTTAAAAAATGGTTTACAACTCACCCTTTACTTACTAATACTTAACTCTTTAATTATCAGCTTTAAAAATATAACCTTATACATATCCTGATTAGAATATTCCTTTATTACTTAATATACTTGTAAATTAAATTCAAAACCTAAACCCAGTAGTTTACCTCTTAGCTTCAGTTTTACTCAGCATTAAAAGCCTCCATCACATTTTGCTTCTTTTCTAAGGCTAGGTCAGGGAGCAAACTGTTCTGCCTGGAACACAGTAGGGACTCCATAAATAGGTTGACTGACTGACTGACTTGCGTTTCTGTTTTCTTGCACTCCGTAACAGCCCCGAAGACTCATTTCATCTCCCTTCAGCACAGAAAGAGAACAACAAAGAAGTAAAAAGCTATCTACTAGAGCATTGGCACTAAAAGGACAATTCTCTTCTAGTTTACCATCCTCCCTGGGATACTGTGGGGACAGAGCCCCAGAGAGCAGTTTCCAGGCTCTGGGCCTCACATGGAAAGGTGCTCACTTGGGTAGTAAATGGCCATCAACTGTGATTGGATGGCCATCAGCTGTGGCTAATTGACCATCAGCTATAACCAGTTAGCCGTTGGCCACTAATATAACTGCTAGCAGCAAATGAGGGCTAGCAAGAAAATGGTGGCTGAGCTAGCAAGAGCGGATTGCAGTTAGCACGTGAGTTTGGTTGGCAGAGAAGTTGATGACAGGTTGCAGATCGTGTGGCTCCTGCTTCCTGTGTCTTCAACCCAGCCTCCAGTGAGACTATAGTGATATGACTCCCCTACATATGGCTCCGTGGGTGTTCCTTTTTGGCCTAGCCACATCCTGCGTTCTTATGTGGGGAGCGGGAGCAGAGACCCCTCAGGCCACCCTGCATGACAGGTACTTTTTTTTTTTTTCAAAAAGAAAAATATATTTTTTCAGTTAGTTCTTTTGTGTCCCTCCCTTCTTATCAAGCTGTAACTGCTGGTCTAATTTTATACAACCAGAAGATTGCTTGTCCATCAGCTTGCCATGGCTAACAATGGATTCACATACAAACTACCTCAGGTAAAGGGAACACATCTGTAACAAGATAGCAGAATATTTTTGAATCACAAATCAGTGTACACTGCTCAATAATTTCACCACAAACTTCAGCACTAAGAATCTCTTGTTAGTCAAGTTAGGTCATGTCTGGCCTGTGAGAAGTTGTAAGATGGACTGATGAAGCAGTGAAAAGGCTTATGATGTAATTTAGTGGATATCCATTCTAAGGTAAATTACAAGACATTAACTGGGGTCTCAAGCAATCTCAAGGTTTTTTTAGCACAATTTGAAAATTAAGGCAAATGCTTTGGACAACAGTGCCAAGGGCAAAGTAATCTGCAATTAACAGGTTCAAATATGAAATGGTAATTAACCATCAACTTCCTCTGCTTTTAAGATAATAGCAAATTATTGTTATACACATAAACTGATATCTTGTTTTCCTCAATATCCTACCAAGTGAGAGCATATAGAGATTTATAGGAGAACTAGGTCCTGCTACAACATTCCAGGAAAAAAACAACATTGTAGTCATTCATTAATACCATTAAATGTCCTTTAGAGCCTAAAAGAAAAGAAACAATCATCACCTAAATTAAGAATCAACATCAGCAATGATACCAAGGTGAGAGAAAGTATAGATATCCTTCTCAAGGTACGAGGGAGCATAATCAGGTACAGTTACGTCTGTACCTTCTGGTGATGCTCTTGGAGGAAGAGATGACATAAATCCCCTCCTCCTCCCTACTTTTCCCAGGATCCTCGAAACCATGGAGAGCCAGGACTTCTGTAGGGAAGCAGGTCTGCTCAAACAAGCACTATAGGCTGATTAATACCCACTTTGAGAACTAACTGAGACCTCTCACTGCCCTTGGGAGCCCTGCTGGCTATCAGCAGACAACACTAGGGTTTCATTGCTTGCTATCAGAGAAAGGAAGGGCTCACTGGGCTGCAACTTTACTGGTGGAAATCACATCTATGAGTCTTGGCTCTCCTAACAGGTCAGGAGTCAGATAGTATGTTTTTGTTGTAATTGTTGCTGCTGTTTAATTCAGGTGTGCAAACCAATGTAATTGTTAGACATTTATACCCCTCACAAAGTGAGTGACAACCCCCGTACCCCAATCTGCTACCCCTCTGACATGTATATAGCTGTTACAGTTCCACTGACTCTATTCCTTATGCTGTACTCCACATCCTGAGATTACAAACAAGTGCTGGTGAGGATGTGTAGATAGCATGTTTTTTTAAAGTTCCATAATGTAGGAGCAGTGCTGCCTATAAATCAAAAGCTTGAATTAGAATTATTAAGGACTGCTCTCAGTCCTTTTGCTTTTTCTACAGTGTAAATGTGGAAAATGACATAATATTTGTCCTTAAAAAAAAAAAAAAGGGGAAAAGAAAAACCAGTGCTTAAAGTGAAGAAGAAAGGAGGAAAACATCCTACACAAACTACGGTGCTTTGCCTGTGAAAAACTGAGGCAAATTCTGACATAAAATGTATAGATGGAATTGTGTCAGGATCTTTTGAAAGAAGTGCCTCAAAAGAAAGTAGGCCAATTAATATATGATAAGGAACATGCAATTAATCATGACTAAAATAAGGACAGATAAAATGTAAAATTTTGATAAGAAAAATGTCTGAAATGATTTTAAAGCAATAAAGCACTTGAGAGAGAAAAAAAACTAGCAATTTAAAAAAAGCACTTTTAAAGCATGTGAGCATATAAAAACCATCCAGATAGTACACATCTAAGTGTGTTAAGTGAATTAGTTTCAAAATGACTATAATCACATGCCGATGAAAAGAGAATGAGTGGTTTTCAAAGTTAAAATATGATAAATTAAGCAAATATAAATAAAGCCAAGTAGCAAATATAGCCAGAAATATTTATGCAAACATTTTTTAAATATCAAAAACACATGCTTTTAGGGGTAATATAATGGCCTCAAATGCAGCCATATTTATAGAAGAAGGTGCTAAAGAGAAATAGCTCGTATGGAGCATTTAAATCTCAGCATAAATTTTTCTCAGGCTTCCCATTTTTCCCTTTCTTTTCTAGTCTACATTTCTCTTTCAAGGAACTCTTGGAAAGTAGTTGAGAATATTGGAACCAAGTGAAGAGAGGGGAGCCACAGACACTGATACAAGCTTTGGAAAAACACTCAGAAAAGTCTGTATGTTATAGTCAAACAAATAAGTATTGGGGGCTTAGATTTTGGGGATTCTAGGAAGTCATCCCTTGGTATTTTCATGGAAATAGACAGGGAGTTTTTCTACAACCAAACTCTTTTGACAAAGTATTAGCTGTTGTGGAGTGGGAAAAGAGTGAGATAGTTAGAGTTAACATTCCATTTTCTACCCAATTTACCCTAAACTGTACACATTGCACTCTTTATTTGCTTTTCAAAAACCCCCCAAAAAACTGATTTCAAAGACTTAGACATATAAAGGTCATTTTTAAATAAAATTGTACTGGCAATAAATAGCAGTTTTTAGATACCCAGAGAAGAGAATTCACATAGAAGCTCCATGACACATCAAGCAGAAAGTAGCCACACCAGGACAGAGCTCCTGTGTCAGAAACTTGATTGCTGCTGGCACATAAATCACAGCTTGCTTCTCAGATCATCAACAGCAGCCCTTGCTTCACTTTTTAAGCTTTTTTTCCCTTTTTTTTTTCTTTTTGTAGTTTAGCTGAAGGAGCCTTCTGTCTCTGATTTTGTTTCTCCATCTCTCCCTTTTTCCCACTCCGCTTCTCTCCCTCTGTCTCTCTATGTCTCTCTTTCTCTCTCTCTGCCTCTCTTTCATCCTCATCAAGAAGTGTTTTTCCTTTTCCAGGGAAGAGTCATAGGTGTACTCTGTTCTCTTGATCTCCAGGTATGGGTCACCAAGACCAATTAGAACTCCAACATTAAAAAAAAAAAAAAAAAAAAAAAGCAAAAACTTCCACATAAAGAAAAGTCCTCAACATTTTTACCTACCTCAAAGAACTATGGAAATGTTGAAAATTTCAAGGATGAAGTAAAGGCTTTAATATAGCAAAAGTTCGCATTGAAATTTTAATGATTTTTAAATAACCACAGCCTCCTCTTTAAAATGAAGAGTGTACCAGATGGTTCTTTGCCGGCACAAATTGTTCTCAATACCTATAATAGGTTTTTGTAAGTGCCTTTGATTGACAGCAACTAGTTGTATTATAAAACAGTATGACATCAGGTCAATCACGATGAAATTTGATAATGCCACATCAATAATGTGACATTTTTATGTTGTAGTTTGGAACAAATTACGGAAAGAGAAGACAGTGCTACTTAGTAATGGATGAATATTCTGAGCAAATGTTAGTTCCTCACATTGTGGCCTTTGCTGATAACATTCAAGGCCAATGGCATGATACCAGTGACCCTCGGAATCCCTGGTGACTTTTAAACTGAGAAATAAAGACATGCTCCAAAACAGGACTTACCATGTCCTATTGTTTTCATAAAAACCTTTGCACTATATAATATATCTAATTTCACATAAAATTATTAGACACATTTGGATACATATTTCAGGAGTATAACAAGTCCTAAAGGCTACCGTATGCCCAACATCCACCATTATAGGATGAACAGAGTAGGAAAAATTGGTCAATCTTCTGAAGGGCAGATTCACATACAATAAGGCTGACCCATCTCTTGCTCCATTAAATATACTCACTGTGCTCTACCCTCCCTGTCTATGATGGTCATGACAGTTTGAACATAGTGGGGGCCGAAGGTTTAGCTTAGCTGCAGGACAGCAAACAGAAAAAAAAAAAAAATCACAAAGGGTCTGGAATGATATAGGAACTATCTGGCTTTCAGAAAACACAATCCAGAAGGAGTGAGGTGAGGTGACGCAGACAGGGCGGGAGAGGACGTGGTGGCAACTGGTGGAGATGAACTACAGTTGGAAACCCAGAATTGTCCATTGGGAAATTTGATCAATTCTCTGACTTGTGAGCTAGGAACCCCCTTCCACCTCCCTATTGAAATCTTTACTTAATTTCATATTTTAATTGACATGTGGGGGAGGCGGACCTGTTTGGGGCATGGAACAACTGTGCTAAGAGCAGTTTGAGGAGACTGACAGTAAAAACTAAAACCTATATTGAAAGTCTCATGTAACTTATGTTCCTGCTATTTGTAGGGCCACTTACCTTTCTGTTCTCTGTATAATGTCAACACTCTCTTGCATTTGTACTTGGATCTTCCTCTTCTCTGCCCAAGAACTAAACATAATGTCCCTTCAAGTTTCACCCGAAATGCTGTATCCTCCATGAAGTTTATTATAATTTCCTAACTGGATTTGACTCTTCCTCCCTAACATATACATACCGATTTGTAAGCATATTTGTTATGGCACTTAAAATAATCTGGATTATTTCTACCTGGTATGGCATTTAGCTTGCGGTCAGGAATTGTATGTGCCTACTTTATCTTTAGAGACACCTAGGTGGCTAACCCAGTACTCAACAAATGTTAAAATACATTGAACAAAAATTCTAGACTGTTAACAAGAAACACAAAAATTAGTGTCCTTTGCTCTGCCCTGCTCTCTAAAAACTACCTTTAAAGGAGGAAAGGGGAAATGTTTAAATTTAAATATTTAAATTGACTGGGTTCTCATACCTTCTTATGAAATAAATTTATTTTAATAATTCCTTCCAACTGTAGCAAAAGAGAAGATATTTCTTCAAAAGGACAGTGCTATCTTTAGCTCTTATCTGCTACATTTTAGAGGGCGAAGAAAGTGAGTTTCTCTGAAAACCCTGCATGGGAAGGCACAATTGTTTATATAGTACAGTATTTGTGGCTATATGCTGTATTATATCTTTCTTGGCACACAGGTTGTTGTTTTTCAGTAATTGATTAGAGGAACATATTCAGAGGTATATTTTCTTTGAAAGGTGTTTTCTAGAAGAAGTAGCTTCTTTTGTTTTGATTTCTCTCTTTTTTTTTCCTTTTAAATCTTTCCCTTTGGAAACAGTTTACTGAGGACTGTACAAACTTGCCCTAATATTACTTATTTTGTAGTTTAATGTACTGACAGAAACACAGAAAATGTGTCTTACGTGTTCTCCTATACCATGTTTCCCCGAAAATAAGACCTAGCCGGACCATCAGCTCTAATGCATCTTCTAGAGTAAAAATTAATATAAGACCCGGTCTTATTTTACTATAATAGAAGACCAGGTCTTATATAATATAATATGTAATATACTATAAGACTGGGTCTTATATTAATTTTTGCTCCAGAAGACACATTAGAGTTGATTGTTTGGCTAGGTCTTATTTTCAGGGAAACATGGTATAGTATTCAGTTTGTTTTTCAGGATCAGACATCAGCAGGAGACATAGTGATTGACTGAAGTCACCAAAGCCCTCAAATTCCTCTTTCACAAAATTAGTTTTTTCCTTTGCATGTACAAACTCTGCCTTATACTACATCCCTGCTATTATCTGGGGGGTAGAGAGACAGACAGAGCGAGAGAGACAGAGAGAGACGGGGGGTGGGGAGAGAGAGAGAGAGAGAGAGAGAGAGAGAGAGAGAGAGAGAGAGAAAGGAAGGGAGAAAGAAAGAAAAGCAAGACTAAGTAAAATACCATATGCTATGGACCAGTACATGAAGGCTTATGCATTTCAATATGGGCTATTTGTTGTGAAACTAACAAAACATACCAGCTATTCACAAAGAAAGTGCTATCTAAGAAAGATATTTCACACATGCTTAGAAACTACTGCTTTTGCATAAAAATAGGATCAGTAGTATTATTTAAATGAAAATACAATTATTGCTGCATCTTTATCGCCTTGTTACTTTAGATTTTGTTGACTGTTAGCTACTGGAAAAATTCTGACTTCCTGTAAATAGAATTCAAAGTATTCTGATAGACAAAACAAAACGGAAGAAGCACATTGCTGAAGATGTAGATTTCTTTCCTCAACAACATTAAATTCCTGGTCAGCAGTGATGTATATCCAGATGTTTCATCTCAAACATAATGTGACAAATACTACAGTAAAACTACCTCTTTCAATTTATTGGAAATTTCTCCTTTTCATAAGGCTCCTTAGGTGATTTTGGCCTTCAGAATTCCCCATTTTATGGTATTTGGTAAAAAAAAATGTCATCATTCATTGAACACACATTTATTGAGCATCAGTTTTATGTCAGATAGTGTTCTAAGTACAAAAATAAAGACCCTGCCCCTGAAGGCGTTCAGATTTTAGAGGGTAAGAATGAATGAATGAATGAATGAATGAATGAATAAATAATATTGTAATAAATAAATAATACTATTGAGTCCAGTAATGGTGGGGCAACATGTATTGGATAAATCCCCCTGCCTAATAATAACTAAATAATAACTCTTGATAAGATAGAAAAGGAACTGTTGATGGCAATGAATGCAATCGAAGAGCAGGAAAAACTGAAGGGAGTCCACACTTAAAAGAAGGGAATCCTGTGGTGCTTAAGCTAGATTTGTATTATGTATCCCAAGGGCTCTCCTCAGTCCATACAGCATGAGACAGGTAAACTTAAGCAGACAGCAACAGTACTAATGGCCTGAAGTGGCCTAAGTGAGAAGTTTTTGACTCAAGAGGTGCTGGAAATTAAAGGGGCAAAAACTCAGAAAAGAGGCTCTATGAAGAGGAGAGCCCCAAGTCTGCACATAAATTTTCTTAAACCCTTGGCTGATTCTTCAACTGTGCATGTGAGAAGAAAACTAAATGAAGCCCAAGAAGAGAATAACAACTGGAAGGCTGAAAGTATTACCAGGAATGATGTGTTTTTGCTCAGTTCTTGTTCTCTTGAAAAGAATTCAGTCAAAAGACAGAGTAAAGCAAGTTGTAGAAAACAAGGTTTATTAGTAAGCGAGTACACTCCCAGCATGGAGTGTGTTGACCCAAGGGTGGGTAGCGGTGTCTTCCTACTTTGTGTGAGGGTTTTTAGCCCTATGGGTAGAATTGTCTCCAACCCCCAACCCTCCCCGTCCACCCCCCAGTATCTTCCTCCTTTTCTGCTGATGTGTCCTGTCCTCCCTTCTTGTTTCCTACGCCGTAAGCATGAGCCTGTCAAATTCCCATAATTTATTTGAAAAACTGCTAAAAGGGGCAAAACCGTAATGTGCTGCCCTGGGCATCTGGGCAAGCAGGATGTACATCCTGATAAGCAGGATGTTTGTGACA
Source organism: Rhinolophus sinicus (assembly GCF_036562045.2). Taxonomy (NCBI): domain Eukaryota; kingdom Metazoa; phylum Chordata; class Mammalia; order Chiroptera; family Rhinolophidae; genus Rhinolophus; species Rhinolophus sinicus. Next base: position 114,576,518 of record NC_133755.1, read on the forward strand.
CAAATTGGGGCAAAGGCAGGGGCCTCAATGGTCCCTAACGGTGGTCTGAGCTGGTGCTAGTCCCTCCTTCTCCTGCTCATTTTTACCTCTCTACCTACCCTGCCAAAAGAGCTTAGCAGAAATAGCAATACTTCTTGCCCATGGCAAAGGAGACAAAGTCTAAGTTTCACATACGATAGGGGCAAGGGAAATATCTCATACTTTTTATCGAAAATTCCAGAAAAGCATTGCCTTAGGAGTAAAACAATATGTTTTAGAACTATGAAATTTTCTATCAGCTGAAAGATAAAACTATAATAAATCTACCTTAAAAAGCCCAAAACCTAGCCCCCCAAAAGCTCAACCCATGATAATACAATAAGGTATTAGAGAAAACTAAGTAATATTCATAGGCTTTATACTATATCATCCACAATGTCTAGTATACAAACAAAAAGGAAAAAATGGCTGAAAAATATCCAAATCTGATTTTAAAAAAAATATCCACCTACATGTGGTAGATTGTCTCCAAACTTCTAGAGAAAAATTATAATGTCAGATAATAAAAATAAAACTTGATGTGATTAATAGTAAATTGAACATTGCTGAAGATTAGTACCTACAAAAACATAGCAAGACTAACTATCCAAAATGAACTATGGAAATAAATGAATAAATTTATCAAATTTTATCCAAAAGCATGAAGCTATGGGAGATCATGGCCTGTTTGAGAAACAGATCTTGGCTTAAAATAGAATGGTCAGAGAAGCAGGAGATGAATCTACAAGGGTGGACAGGGCTTAAGCTGTGCTAGGTCTCTTCAGCCAAACTAATACCTTTTAATTTTATATCATAAGTCTTGGAAAGTGATTGAATGATAAAGCCATAAAAAGAACTTTAGAAATCTTTTAGCCTAAAACTATCATCTTAAGTCTTTGACTTTCATTTGCCCCTGAAAAAATATAAGGACATTTTCTGTTCAAAGGGTGCTTTTTAGAATGTTTGCTTTTGTAAATTTGGCCATTTGCATCCATGTCTTGGAAGAAGATGAAAGTTGTACAGACATGAGAACAGCTCATAAGACAGAAAAAAAGAAGTGCCATTTGAGACCATCATAAAAACAAAGATTTGACAAGTCTGCATTTGGGAGCACTTTCAGGAAGTGATTCAAAAAGAGTACTTCTTTCTTTTTTGCCATGAGGTCAGCATTACAGGTCAAGTTAAACAATAAGAGTTGAAATCAGACAATCTGTCTTGGAGAGGAAAAGGTAGTTGAAGAAGTTCTAAGAATAAGGAAGTGAATATTCAGGAGGCAATTAACACTTACACTGAAAAATAGCCAGAAACACCTGGGTAGGACTCTAGACCTCAGAGCCTAGGATAAGAGACTCATCCAGTTAAGTACTACGTGATAAAGAGAAATCTAATACGTAGAAGAGAACTCGAGTTTTTTCCTGCATCTAAGGATTGTTTATCATCCTTCAGAATGTTTCTTCTTCTGATTTTATCACTTCTGTCCTTATTTATTTTTCTTTACATTTCAGGAGTTGCTTTATAGCTTACAGATATTGCTGCTTAAACTTCCTTAAGATAGGTGGGTTTAGCTCAGTGACACAACACAAGGCCCTTGGATCAAACCCAGCAGCTCCACTGTTTGTTCATCTCTCTTACCTCCCTCAGAACTAAACTATCTCAACCTGACAACGCCCTTGAAAGTTGGATAGGTAGTAGCCGTATCTTAATTTTATAATGAAGAAAAAGTTTAGACCCTTTCTCTTCAATCCAGACCCTGTTACCTACAACATACTTCCAAATAGTCTCGCTCAAAAACACTGTAAAAAGCAAACAGTCAACCACAGCAGATCTTTGCAATGTGTTGCCAGATTCTACTGTGCATAAGCAATCATTTTGTATCACAAATATCATACTCTATAAAATATTAAATTTTAAACTTTTTACTCTTAACACTTCACCATACCAGATTTTGAACAAAAATGATGCTCTAGAAAAATGCAATATGCTCATTCTTTCCCTTCCTGCCCAACTGCCACATTGATGGCCATGCAGAGTGAATGATAGACCTATAGAATCAAGCGCACAAATGCCCTTATGCTCTGACTCTTGCTTATCTGCCCAGCCTCATCAACTGCCACCCCCCCCACTGCAATTTATACCCCCACAGTACAGTACTACTTGTATGATCTTAAGACTAGAAACTGATAAACTCCAGAATTAATCTCGGAAAGAAATGTTGAATATTTCTAAAGCTGAATGATTTGCTTGATATAGGACTCTTATGGAGTGTCACCCACACTTCCCACACAAAATTAAGAAATCAGAAAAGAAATAGAAATTGTTTGATTCCTCACAGTAAAAAGTTCCTAAGTGAAAGTCAACATCATAAACTGAATATGTGACCAAAGTAATAACCGAGGGGCTTCTTTGTAAAAACTCTCTTAGAACTCTGTTTCATGATTTTATTTTGGTTTCTTCTTCCTCCACCTTCTCCTCCTCCCCCCCCCTTTTAAAAAGATTATTAACAGTTACTGATTTCACAAAATAAACATCTATTTGGATGAAAAACTCAGCATCATGTTCATGTCAGTTGTCAGAATGCAAATAAATTTTAAATTCAATTTTTCTGATTTTGCATCTGTTCTTTTATGAGACTGTATATCTCTATCAAATATATATTTATTTGAATAAAAGTTCATAAGGCTTGTCATTGAGTTAATTATCCCCTAGGACACCTAAAATACATTCTTCCCAAACATCTTTCCGCAAGACCTCTTATGGAAGAAGAGTGCGAAGCTACCCAGGAAAGGAGTTTAAAAGTGCTCTAAGGACATATTTCAAGGTTAAAAGAGAACAATCAGAAGTCTTTGACAGGGGCTGCAATTCTTTCTGTAAGGAGCAAACTTGACAATCCCCTATGAGGTAGGATAGATAGCCTAGGAAATTGACAACCCCTCCAGGGTACAATGTGAGGTGCCTCACTGGTTACACAAATAACAAGTGACTATATCCAGTACCTATAGCAGGAGAAAAATGAGAACCGTTTTATCCAGCTAGGCTGATCCCTATGACCAAAGACCTGACCTTCAGCTAATTTTAATGTTATTATAACTTCATTTGCGTTGCAGTTACTATGATTCCCATCACACATCTGACTCCATGACTGTTCTAGAGGAACCAAATAAGGGAAAAAAAAGCAGAGACAGAGGATCCCGCCCAGGGGGAGGAGATGAATGAACCACATCAATAGGTCATCACCGATTACTGCCAGGGGAGGGATAAATACCCCTGATCATGACTTCTTCTGGGTCACTCATTCTCTCAGTTCACCCACACTTTCCACTCAAGTGTGTACTTTCATTTTCAATAAATCAATTTTACGTTCCTGCATCTGTTCACTTTTGAGATAAGAACCCAGCCATGACTGCTCCAAGTTGAGTTCTCTCTTGGACATCCCTGTGAGTCCTCGGTGACACCTACTACCCTTAGTATAGAGACAATCTACCACCAGAATTCACAGCTGTCCCTTCCACTGATAACCCTTCTATTAAGAGTTACCTACTTTTCATTCAGTTATCTACATTTCCATAAGCTCTCCAGTTTCTCAGGGCTGCCTCCTGAAAAACAAAGGGTTCTTAATGAACACTTTCTTTACCAGAAAACACTACAGTTTTATTATTTTTGTTTAAACAGTCAAATATCTTCTCAATATATTTGAACAATAATTTTACAGTCTCATGTATTTACCTACATAGTGACCATTTCCAGAGCTCTTTTATTCCTTGGTGCAGATCTGTATTTCCATTTGTGTGGTCATTTCCTGTCTCCCTGACGGAGGCCCTTTAACATCCCTTGCTATGTAATAGTTATATGTAATCATCCCAGGTGGTTCTTTGTATTCCTTAGTTTCCTCACACATATGAAGTGGTCAGTATTCAACTGAATCATCAAGAGGGCCATCTGCAGACTTCTGGGGTTTTCTCTCCATTCAGCTCCCTCCTCTTTGGTACTCTGCCCTGAGAACTGCATCAATCTTTGTTTCCTCTGACTCTCAGGTCCATCCCATGTCTCACAGATACACATTCTCATGTGAATTTCCCCTCCCATGTCTGTGAGGCCCTCTCTTCATAGAGCTCAGAAGCAAATTCAAGTGCCAAACCAAGGCACCAATACTTGAGACTGATAACAGACTATCCTTGTCATCTCATCCAGGTTTTAACCCTGACTTCTCAACAAACATACCCTTTTCTTTCTTCCTGTTATGAGTCAAATTTTGTCTCCCCAAAACATATGTTGAAGTAACCCCTACTACCTCAGAGTGTGACTTTATTTAGAAATAGGGTAATAGCAGACATAACTAGTTAAGATGAGATCATACTGGAATTGGGCGAGCCTTTCATCCAAAATGACTTGTGTCCTTATAAGAGACAGTGTGAAGACATAGGACGAGATCACTATGTGAAGAGACAGACATGCAGGAAGAATGCCGTGTGACTAGAGACAGAGGTAGAGATAGGAATGACGAAGCTGCAAACCAAGGAGCTGTTAAGAATTACAGGCTAATGCCAGAAGCTAGGAAGAGGCAGGGAAGAATTTTACCCAGAGTCTCAGAGGGAACACGTTCCTGCTGACAGCATGATTTTGAACTTCTAGAGTTCAGAACTGTGACAGGATATATTTTTGTTGTTCCCAAACAATTAGTTTGTAGTACTTTGTTAACGCAGCTCTAGGGAACTATGCACTGACTAAAATACTTAAGCAAACTTGCTCTTCTAGTCTGTACCCAACAATTCACCAGATACTATCAGACATATCTCAACTCCATTTGGGCCCAATCTGAATCCTGTGTAAGAAGGAAAAGTGCCTAGCTTTTACAGGTAGATGTGAGGAAAGTTTCATAGAGAAACTTATTTTTAATCTGCACCTTACGTTTGGTCAGATTTTGCCATCCAAGGTATGAAATAAAAAATTTATATATATATTTGTCCCCAGCTCCTGAAAGCCTTGTAATTATCTAAGTTATAAGAACACACTAGGAGTATCTCTTATTCTAGTATTTTTCTTTGTCCTAGTCCCTAATACAGGGCTCTTAACACCCTTGGAAATTCCTAAGTGATAACTGCAACAGAAGTATCTTCTGTTCTATCGGGGTGACTCTGAGTGATTCCTGAATGAAGGGTGGTCACCAGAAAGACAAAGAATGATTAGAAGTTCAGAATAGTCAGGCCCACCTTCCATTCTCTTAAGAAGGGACAGGGCTGAAAATGGAGTTAATGATCTATCTTGCCTACATGATAAAGCCTCCATAAAGTCCCAAAAGTATGGGGTTTGGAGAGCTTCCAGGTAAGTGAACACATAGAGGTTCGAGGAGAGGGGAATGCCCAGAAAGGACATGGAAGCTCCATGCCCCTCCCACATACCTTTAGAATAAACTGGTAAACATAAGTAAGTCTTTCCCTGAGTCCTGTGAACCAATTTAGCAAATTAATCAAACTCAAATTAATCAAGGAGAGGGTTGTTGGAACCTTTGATTTAATGCTAGTTGGTCAGAAGCACAGGTATTAACCTGGGCTTGCAACAGGCATCTGATGGGGTAAAGGGACAATCTTATGGGGCTGAGCCGTTAATCTGTCGGATCTGATGGTATCTTTGGGTAAATAGTGTCATGATTAATTTGAACTCTCAGATACTCAGTTGGTGTCCTGCAAGTTGCTAAGTGTTACAAGGAAATATCCCCCCAACCCACATTGGAAATGTAGGTACCAGAGCCCTTACACAAGGGTACATACAAAGGGATTCCAGGCAGAGGGAATAGCATGTATATATTTCACAATCTTTATTTCTGACAGTAATTTTGTTTAAAAGACAAAATCCATTAATACTTTTTTATTATTATTACTTTTTCTTCTCTTTTGCTGTCAGAGACTATACTTAAACTTCTCTGCCATTCATTTGGGAACAGTGGATTTTCCCTCCCCCACCCCCACATAAGAACAATTGATCAAATTGTGTAATCACAGTGTAGATAATGGAACATTAGAAACTGAAACACTCCATATAAAAGCAGAGATAGATCATGCCTCTGTGAAACAAACAGGAGCCTGAAGTGAAAACCAAATGGTGGTAAATTCTATGCATCTGAATTATTTATACATAAATCTAAGACTAATAAAACCTCAAAATCCTGTCTTCATTTATAGCAGAAATTATTTTTCTTGTTTTATTTTCTTGGTTCCCAGGGCATGTGCATTCACTAGTATGTCTTCACTGTAATGTTTTAAATATTTCATGCTAATAATAGCAATCAACTCATACACAAGAGCTGCTAATAATTTATCTGTTATAATCGGTAGGCTCCTCCTGACCCTGGCATGAAAGATTATTGCTCCTTTCTCTATTGTTCCTGTCCCACATGAAAATAAGCAGAGTAGAGCTTTCCTTCCATGTGCAGGGATCTTATAATGTAGCTATAGGACGTGAGGTTTATTGTAGGTGAATTGATACTGGTTCCCTGTGGAAATGTCTAAGACCACACTAACTTTGGGGGTCTTGGAAAAATCACAGTTAGTGTTAAAATTTACATAGTATCTAGCTTTGCCAGTCCTTAGGTGAGTACTCCCTTTATCATTCTCAAAATAAGTATATTCTACCTGGTTATAGACCAACAATGTATTTCAACAGTTCAGTAATTAATACCATATTTAAATTATATATAGAATAGAAATGTATGAGTGTAGATGTAGATATTTACGTGGCCCAGCATTTTTAAATGAAAAAGGCTTTGAAGTTTTGCCTACACCAGTTCACAAACCATGTTCCATTGAGGTCTGGATTCCTCAGGGGATCTGAAATTATTCCATAACACATATAACACACATAGTATCATTCAAAGTAAGATACCATGCACAAATAAGAAGCATGCACTATGGTATGGGTACAGCCATTAAATACGTATTGCTGGTATTTCAACTCCTATATAAGATGGCAGGTGGCTGTGAAAAGTTAATCAATAACATTGTCTAACATTACAGCTCAATGGAGATTCCAAAGATCTACATCTAACTTTCTTGGTTAGATACATGAATTTTTTACAATTCTCGATATTCAATGTCTCTCTCCATTATGCATATTTTCCATAATATATTCATGCAGACAAATATAACAAAGTATATTATCCATTATTTGTAAAACACTGAAATATTTTTGATATGTATATGCAGTTGACCCTTGAACAACATGAGGGTTAGGGACAACTGCCACCCCCCCACAGTCAAAAATCCACATATCACTTTTGACTCCCCCAAAACTTTACTAATAGCCTACAACTGGCCAGAACCCTTACCAATAACATAAACAGTTGATTAACACATATTTTGTAGGTTATATGGATAATATACTATATTCTTACAATAAAGTAAGCTGGAAAAAATAAAATGTTATTAAGAAAATCATCAGGGATCCCATTCAAGATGGAAGAGTGCTAAATGCTGTGTTTGCCTCCTGTCACAACCACATTAAAATTACCACTAAATTACAGAATTACCATCATTGAGAGTTACCTAAAGTCTAGCTGAACTGAAGATCTACAACTAAGGATATATATAAGGAACCACCTTGAGACTAATATGAGGAGCAGAAATATAGAATGGGCTAGTTTCACACTTGTGTGAGACCATTAAAAATCATGAGGGTGATCTGGCTACAAAGGTCTCCTTGGAGGGGCAAGGGGTCCCAGGCCCATACCAGGCTCCCCAGCCCAGGGTTCAGAGCTGGGGAGAGAAGTTCCCATAACTTCTGCCTATGAAAACAAGCAGAGATTGTGGCAGAGTGAGACTAAGGCAGCTGAAGTCCCAGACGCTCCTCTTAAAGGGCCTGCACATGAACTTACTCACTAATGGACTCACTCGCTCTGAGCTCCAGCACTAGAGCAGCAGCTTAAAAGGCACCAGGGACATATGGGGAGGAACTGAATTGTCTGGCTTCAGAGCGAGGAATAGAGGGCAGCTTACTCCCATACAGAGAAGCTGGCAGAGGTCATCATTTCTTTATTGAGCCCTCCCTCTTTCCAACATGCAGATATGGGCAGCCACCATGTCTGAATCTCCATCAAGCTGCCTAACACTGCATCGACCTCACCCTAGTATTTCCTGAGACCCTGCCTGCAACCAACTTGCAGGAACACACAAGCTGCTTCCTGTGGTTTTTCCATACAAATGGCCTGTCTTGGCTCATGCTGCAGATTTTCCTAAAATCTCTGAAAGATTCACAAAACCAAAGTAAGCAGCATCTGGCTTTGGTATGCCCGGTATCTCTGGATGAAAAAACCTAAATCCAGCACTAGTGATGGCCGGCCTTGGTTCAAGGCTTGGCCTCTTGAGGCTCCTCCAAGCACAGAGCTGATGGCAGCCATCTGCAGATTGCTTTGTGGTGCATACCAGGTGGCCCCAGGCAGGGCACAGGCTATAGTTGGACTTGGCCTTCAGCAGAGCCCCTCCCAGGAGGCCCTAAGCCTGACAAGCTCAGTGGCCAGCTTCAGAGCAAGCCAGAGCATCATCTAGCCACCTCCAAGGACAGCACACCCAAAGGACAGACTGGGAAGGCATCAGAGCCTTGCTAAAGTGAATCCTGCATCATAGGGTCAATCCCTGCACAGCAGCTCTTCCATTGTAGTCATGGCCAGTTCTTAAAACCAATCAGCTCAAAGGTTAATCCCTCCTACTGACATCCAAACAGCAACCAAGGCTCAAATACAACAGGAGGGTATACACACCAATGCAAGGGACACACCTGGAACACCTAAATCAGATGACCAGGGAGACTGCATCACTGGTCTCCACAAGACACCTACGTCATAAGGCCATTATACTAAAAGCGGGTGATATAGCAGCTCTACCTAATACATAGAAACAAGCACAGGGAGGAAGCCAAAAAGGGGAGACAAAGAAACATATCGCAAATAAAAGAACAGAAAAAAAGCTCCAGGGAAAGAACTAAACAAAATGGAGACTAGCGATCTACCACACACAGAATTCCAAACACTAATTATAAGGGTGCTCAATGATCTCAGAGAGAACTTCAACAAAGAGACAGGAAACATACAAATAGAAACAGAAAACATAAAATAGAGCCAGTCAGAAATAAAGAATACAATAACCAAAATGTAGAATACGTTAGAGGGAATCAATAGTAGATTAGATGAAGCAGAGGACTGAATCAGTGATTTAGAAGATGAGGTAGAAGAAAACACCCAATTAGAATAGCAAATAGGAAAAAGAATCCAAAAAAAGTGAGGAGAGTTCAAGGGGCCTCTGGGAAAACATCAAGCATAACAACATTCATGTTATACGGTTACCAGAGGAAGAAGAGAGAGCAAGGAATTGAAACTTATTTGAAGTAATAATGATGGAAAATTTCCCTCACCTGGTGAACGAAATAGACATAAAAGTCCAGGAATCTCAGAGAATCCCAAACAAGATGAACCCAAAGAAGCCCACACCAAGACACATCATAACTAAAATGCCAAAGGTAAAAGATAAAGAGAATCTTAAAAGCAGCAAGAGAAAAGCAGTTAGTTACCTACAAGGGAGCTCACATACAACTGTAAGCTTATTTCTCAACAGGAATTTTGCAAGACAGAAGGGGTTGTCACAAAATATTCAAAGTGATGAAAAACAAGGAACTACAACCAAGATTACTCTACCAAGCAAAGCTATCATTTAGAATTGAAGAACAGATAAAGTGCTTCCAGATAAGGAAGTACTACAGGAGTTCATCAGCACCAAACCAGTATTACAAGGAATCTTAGAGCCACTTCTTTAAGATAAAAACAAACAAACTAATTAATTAATTAATTAATTAACTAAATCAAATTAAATAAAATGGCAGTAACTACATATTTACCAACAATTACTTTAAATATATATGGATTTAATATAATTATCTAACCAAAAGCCAGCATGGCTGAATGGATAAGAAAACAAGACCCTTACATATGCTGTCTATAAGAAACTCACTTCAGATCAAAAGACACAGAATACCCAAAGGGCAGACTGGGAAGGCACCAGAGACTTGCTAAAGGGATGGAAAAATATATATTTTGTGAAACTGAAAATGAAAATAAAAAAGCTGGAGTAGCAATACCTATACAAGAAAAAATAGACATTGAAACGAAGACTAACATGAGACAAAGAAGGACTCAGTAATCCCACTTCAAGGTATTTATCTAAAGAAACCAAAAGCACTACTTCAAGGGGATGTACATATCCATGTCTCCATTGCAGCATTGCTTACAATGTCCAAGATGTCGAGGCATATATACAATGGTGGTACGTATACACAATAGACTATTGCTTGATCATGGAAAGGAGTGGGTTCTTGCCATCTGAGGTGACAAGGATAGACCTGGAGGGTATTATGCTGAGTGGAGTATGTCAGACAGAGAAAGACAGATGCAATGTGATTTCGCTTATATGTGGAATTTAAAGAACAAAACAAACAATCACACAAAACAGAAACAAACTTGTAGATACAGAGAACATTTTGATGGTTGCCAGATGAGAGGGGTATTGGGCGATGGGTGGAAAAGGGGAAGGGATTAAGAAGTACAAATTGGTTGTTACACAGTAGTCATGGAGATGTAGGATACAGCATAAGGAATATAGTCAATAATACTGTAATTACTATGTATGGTGTCAGATGGGTATTAGATTTATCAGGGTGATAGACTGGAGGGGGTTATGGGCAGGGTGAAAAATCGAAGGGATTAAGGAATACAAATTGGTAGTTGCAAAACAGTCATTGGGATGTAAAGTAAAGCATTGGTAATTACAAAATAGTTATGTGAATACAAACTAAAGCACAGTTAATAATATGGTAATAATCACTTCTTAAATTATATAAATATCTAACACCTAAAATTCATATACAATAATATTGAAAGTCAACTGTAATTGAAAAATTTAAAAGGTAGGGGAAGATAAAGAGGAATAAGAAGTTCAAATTTCCAGGTATAAAGGAAATAAGTCATGAAGATGTAATGTACAGCATAGGGAATATAATAAATAATATCATGATATCATAGTATGATGTCAGATGGTTGCTGGACTTACCATGGTGATCATTTCTTTAGGTATACAAATGTTGAATAATTAAAGTGTATACCTAAAACTAATATAATATTGTATGTTAGCTATATTTTAATAAATATCTTAAAAAAGAAAATCATAAGGAAGAGAAAATACATTTATAGTATTGTATTTAATAATTGAAAAGAAATCTGTGTATAAATGGACCAGTGAAGTCATAATCCATGTCGTTCAAGGGTCAACTGTATACATATATACGTATAGGGGGTGCCGAAGAAATGTATACACATTTTAAGAGATCATCGACGTTGCTCAAACAGTAGTTCATCATAATCAGAAGTGTCTGGATGCTGACGGTAACCACTTTTAACACCTCTTGTAATTGCAGAAGTCAAAGGTGACTTGTATTCATCTTTTGTTATCGGTATATTTTATTATAATTTTAATACAGTTTTTTTCCTTTCTTAAAATGTGTATACATTTTTGACACCCTCTGTATATATTAGGACAATACAGTGATTACTGTTTAAGCCATTTTTAATAAATATTCAAATAACTTCACAGAAATGGAGCAATATCAAAAGAGGCTGAAGGACTTAGATTCAGAGAAAAGTTATTACTAAAACGTGTTCAATCCCTGAATGTTGTATGAAATAACTGTTAAGAAGGTGCTAACATCTTTCAAAAGACTATTGGATAATATCATACAAAGACATTTTAAATTCTTTTTAAGGATATGGGTAGTAAAGTATTAGAATTTGCTTTTTAATAATATCATTCATTAGCTATTGTGTAGCAAGAAGCTGCAAGTCTATTTAAAATAAAACAAAACAAAAAATCCTTCCTTTTTTCTGATAAAGAAACTCTAATAGCTAAATACCTCTGAACAATTATATGGCTATAGTAGCTAGCATATTGCTGATATTTTAACACAACAACTGCACCAACTTTGATAATGCATTGTTAGCAATGTTTCTGTACTTACAACTGAAGATAACACATCAACAAAGAAATCAAAGTGGAATATGGGACTTAATAGGTAAAACTAAATAAATTTGCCTACTTTAATACTTGGAGAGACTATCTAACAGAGTCAGGAACTGAGGAAACTGAGGTTTTTAATGGCCACATTAAACATCTTATAACACCATAAATCCTTTTAATAGTTTCTGCCAAACAGTAAAGATTTAAAGTTGTTGAGGAACAAGTTGTTATCACCTTCCAGATTAAAGTCTAACACACTGTTGGATTCACAATATAGACAGATTAATTATTGATTCAAGTGTGCAACAGTAATTTCCTTATATTTGTCCTTTTTTAATTATTAGTTTCAGGTGTACAAAACAACATAATGATGAGACATGAGACATGTACTAGTGATAACCCCAATAAATCTATTACCCATCTGACACTGGGCACAGCTACTACAATATTATTGACTATATTCCTTATGTTACACTTTACATTCCCGTGACTACATTTTTTTTTCAATTATAGTTGACATTCAATATTTTTTTATGTTAGTTTCAGGTATATAGCACAGTGGTTAGACATTTATATAATTTATGAAGTGATTCCCCCAATAAGTTTAGTACCCACCTGACATTATACATAGTTTTTACAATATTATTGACTATATTCCCCATACTACGCTTCACATTCCAGTGACTATTTTGTAACTACTAATTTGTACTTCTTAATCCCTTCACCTTTCTCACCCAGCCACCCACCCCCTCCCGTCTAGTAATCATCAGTTTGTTCTCTGTATCTATGAGTCTATTTCTGTTTTGTTTCTTTGTTTATTCTGTTCTTTACAGTCCACATATAAGTAAGATCATATGGTATTTGTCTTTCTCTGACTTATTTCATTCAGCACAATATCCTCTGGGTCCATCCATGTTGTCACAAATGTTAAGATTTTATCCTGTTTTATGATTAATATTCCATTGTATATATGTAATACAATGTCTTTATCCAGTCGTCTATTGATGGGCATTTTGATTGTTTCCATATATTGGGTATTGTAAATAGTGCTGCAATGAGTATAGGGGTGCATATATTTTTTTGAATTAGTGTTTTGGATTTCTTTGGATATATATCCAGAAATGGAATTACTGGGTTATAATGTAGTTCCTTTTTTCTTAATTTTTTGAGGAACCTCCATACTCTTTTCCATAGTGGCTGCACCAATTTGCAATCCTACCAACAGTGCATAAGGGTTCCCTTTTCTCCACGTCTTCACCAACACTTGTTTGTTGATTTATTGATGATGGCCATCAATTAATCTGAGAGGTGTGAGGTAATATCTCAGTGTATTTTTTATTTGTATTTTGCTGATGATTACTGAGGTTGAGCATCTTATCATAAGTCTAGTGGCCATCTGTATGGTTCTCTTTGGAGAACTGTCTTATTCAGGTCCTCCACCCCCCTTCCCGATTGTTTTTAAATTAGTTGATTGGGGTGACATTTGTTAGTAAAGTTACATAGATTTCAGGTGTACAATTCTGTAATACATCACCTATACCATATTGCGTGTTCACCACCCAGAATCAGTTCTATTTCTATCATTGTATATTTGATCCCCTTTACCCTCATCACCCCCCTCCCTCCTTACCCTCTGGGGACCACTAAACTATTGTCTGTGTCTAAGGGTTTTTGTTTTTTTATGTGTTTGTCTTTTTTCTTTTGTTGTTCTCAGTTTTATATACCACATATCAGTGAAATCATATGGTTCTCAACTTTTTCTGTCTAACTTATTTTGCTTAGCATTATAAAATCAAGACCCATCCATGTTGTCACAAATGGTACTATTTCATCTTTTCTTATGGCAGAACAGTATTCCATTATGTATATATACAACTTCTTTATTCATTCATCTATCGAAGGATACTTTGGTTGTTTTCATGTCTTGGCCACCATAAATAAGCTTCAATGAACATTGGATCACATATGTCTTTATGGATAAATGTCTTCAGAAACCCAGGAGAGGGATTGCTGAGTCATATTCTTAATCTTTTGAGGAAGCTCCACACTGCCTTCCACAGAGGCTGCACCAATCTGCATTTCCACCAACAGTGTATGAGGGTTCCTTTTTCTCCACAGCCTCTCCAACACTTGTTACTATTTGTCTTGTTGATGATAGCCATTCTAACTGGGGTGAAGTGATATCTTATTGTGGTTTTTATTTGCATTTCTCTGATGATTAGTGATGTTGAGCATTTTTTCATATATCTATTGGCCATTTGTATGTCCTCTTTGGAGAAATGTGTTTTTAGGTCCTCTGCCCATTTTTTAATTGGATTGTTTGGGGTTTTTTTGGTGTTGAGTTGTATGAGTACCTTACATATTTTGGATATTAGTCCCTTATTGGAAGCGTTGTTTGCAAAAATCTTCTCCCTTTTAGTTTGTTGCCTCTATTTTGTTGGTGGTTTCTTTTGCTGTGCAGAAGATTTTAAGTTTGATATAGTCTCATTCATGTATTTGAGCTTTTACTTCCCTTGCCTTTGGAGTCAAATTTATAAAATCCTCTATGAAACCAAGGTCCATAAGTTTAGTACCTGTTTTCTTCTAAGTGGTTTATTGTTTCAGGTCTTATGTTTAGGTATTTGATCCATTTTGAATTAAATTTGGTACACGGTGACAGATAGAAGTCTAATTTCATTCTTTAAAATGTGGCTTTCCAATTCTTTCAGCACCATTTATTGAGGAGACTGTCTTTTCTCCATTGTAGATTTTTGACTTCTTTGCCAAAAATTATCTGTCCATATTTATATGGGTTTATTTCTGGGTCTCTGCCCATTTTTTAATTGGATTGTTTTTTTGTTTGTTTGTTTGTTTGTTTTTTGGTGTTGAGTTGTATGAGGTTTTGGTATTTTATGTATATAAATTTTGGATGTTAACCCCTTATCAGATGTATTACTGGGAAATAGCTTCTCCCATTCAGTAGGATATCTTTTCGTTTTGTTGATGGTTTTCATTGCTGTAGAAAAACTTTTAAATTTGATGTTGTCCCATTTGTTTATTTTTCTTTTTGTTTCCTTTGCCCAAGAAAATATATCAGTAAAAATATTACTAAGGGTAATGTCTGAGAGTTTATTTTCTATATTTTTTTCTAGGACTTTTATAGTTTTGGGTCTTACATTTAAGTGTTTAATCCATTTGAATTTATTTTTATATATGGAGTAAGAAGGTTTCATTTTTTTGCTTGTATCCATTCAGTTTTCCCAGCACCATTTATTGAATAGACTATCTTCACTCCACTGTATAGTCATGCTTCCTTTGGCATAGATTAAATGACCATATAGGCATGGATTTGTTTCTGGGCTCTTTATTCTGTTCCATTGATCTATGTGCCTGTTTTTATGCCAGTACCATGCTATTTTGATTTATATGGCCTTGTAGTATAGTTTGTTATCAGGTAGCCTGATACCTCCAGCTTTGTTCTTCTTTCTCAGGATTGCCATGGCTATTTGGGGTCTTTTATGGTCCATATAAATTTTAGGATTATTTATTATAATGCTGTGAAAAATGCCATTGGTATTTTGATAGGGATTGTATTGAATATATAGATTCAATGCTTTGGGTAGTATGGCATTTTAACTATATTAATTATTCCTATCCCTGAGTATGGTATATGTTTCCATTTATTTGTATCTTTAATTTCTATCTTTAATGTCTTATAATTTTCTGAGTACAGGTCTTTTTCTTCCTTAGTCTAATTTTACACCTAAGGAAACTGGAAAAGGACAGCAAATAAAGCCCAAAGTGAGTAGAAGGAAGGAAACAATAAAGATCAGAGTGGAAATAAATGAAACCAAGAGCTATGTTTTTGAAAAGATAAACAAAATGGACAACACTTTAATCAGACTAACCGAGAGAGAGAGAGAGAACCCAAATAAATAGAATCAGAAATGAAAGCAGAGAAGTGACAACAGACATTACAGAAATCAAAAAATTTTGACAAAATACTATGAGTAACCACATGCAAAGAAATTGGACAATGTGCAAGAATTGTTAAGTTCCTAGAAGCATACAATCTTCCAAAGTTGAATAAAAAAGAAACAGAAAATGTGAACTGACTAATTACTACTAATGAAATCAAATCAGTAATCAACAAGCTGCCAATAAACAAAAGTTGTGGACCAGATGGCTTCACAGATGAAATTTACCAAACATTCAAAAGATAACTAACACCTACTTTTCTCATACTATTCCCAAAAATTCAAGAGAAGGGAAGGCTCCTAAGCTCATTTTACGAGGACACCATTACCCTGATTCTAAAACCAGACAAAGACATTACCAAAAAAAAAAAAAAAAAAAAAAGAAAACAAAACTGTAGACTGATATCTCCAATGAATACAGATGCAAAAATCCTCAACAAACTATTAGTATGCACAATTCAGCAATAAATTAAAAAGATCATACACCACAATCAAGTGAAATTTATTCCAAGTATGCAAGGTTGGTTCAATATATGTAAATCAATTAATGTGATACACCACATAGAATTTTGCAGTCATTATTTCTTCAAATAGGTTCTGGATCCCTTGTTTCTTATTTTCTCTTTCTGATGCTTCTATGATGTGACTGTTGGTATGCTTGATCCTGTCCCAAATGTCCCTTAAATTGTTTGTTTTTTAAAATTCTTTTTGCTTTTTGTTTTTCTGATTAGGTGCTTTATGCTGCATTATCTTCCAAATCGCTGATTCAATCCTCTGCTTCATCTAGTCTGCGGGTGATTCCTTCTAGTGTATTCTTCATTTCAGTTATTGTGTCTTTTAAATTCTTACCGGTTCTTTTATTGTTTCTAAGTCCTTCTTTATGCTTCCGATCTCTTTGTTGAAGTTCTCACTACGTTACTTAAGCATTCTTATAACCAGTGTTTTAAACTCTGTGTCTGGTAGGTTGGTTGGCTCCATTTCATTTAGTTCTGTTTCTGGAGATTCCTCCTGTACTTTTATTTGGGTCATGCTTCTTTGTTTTCTCATTTTGGCTGCCTCTCTGTGTTTCTTTCTATGTATTAGGTAGAGCTGCTATGTCTCTCAGTTTTTGCCAGGTGGCCTTATGTAGTATGTCTCCTGTGTGGTTCAGTGGTGCAGGGTCCCTGATCTTCCATGCATGTGTTCCGGGAATGTCCCTTGTGTTTGTTGTGTGTATTCTCCTGTTGTAGTTGAACTTTGATTGCTTTTGGTGTGTCAGTTGGTGAATTCACTCTTAGGCTGACTGGCTGTGAGGACTGGCTACACTTACTTTGTGTGAGCTGCTGTGTAGGTTTGACCCCTCAGAGGGGTTCTTGTGCCCGTTGAGACCACTCTTTGGGTGTGCTGCTTATGGCATTAATTAAGTAGCAGTCTCTTTTGTCTGAAGTCAGCCTCTGGGTGAATTATTTTTGGTGTCTCTTGGGAGGGGGTCATGTGCAGGCTAATATCAGCTTAGCTTGTGACAGGCCCAGAGTTACCTGCTAGGGGCTACAAAGCTACATGTGGTTAGTTGCTACCTGTGTTGGACCTGGAGGCATGTGCAGATGGCCTCACTGTGAACCGAGGTCTGCTGCCACTAGTACTTACCTGGGACACCTGAGCAAAAAGTCCAGGGTCCCCGTAGGCTTGTTGCCATCTGCTACTTCCCATAATGCTCATCTGCTGAAAGAGCCTTGTTAGGTATGCAGGCTGGGCTGGTTGAGTGTAGCACTAGCTGGGCAGGGTGTGTCCCAGAGAGTCACAGGGTGTGGTAGATGGTTTTTACAAAGTTAATGCACATTCATTTTTGTGCCAGAGCAGAGCCTGGGACCATTTCACAAAATGTCCTCAAACATTGTGGCCAACCACCATTAGACTTGGGCCCGCAGATCCCCAAGTGCCAGCCAAGAGAGGCCGCAGGGCCAGCTGTGGCTGACTGACTGGCACAACAAGTTCCCTAGGCTGCTGCTGGCCATTTGCTGCTGTGAAAGACTTCTGCAGCTTGTGATGTGGCATCAGCCACCCGGGAGCCAAGAGTATCCCCAGCGATACAGCACTAGCTAGGCAGGCTGAGGACCTAGGGTGTGACCAAGGTGGTATGACACGAGGACTTTACCAGACCAATGAGGTCTCAGATTTGGCCCTTTGGGAGAGGGTTCAACACAGGAAAGATGGTGCCCTCCTGTAGGCTACATGTGAGGTGGACTCTCCACAGGGACAATGGTGGCTGTCCCTCTGGCCTTTTCCCTGATGTTACATAACTCAGTCTTTCCCCATATGTGTCTGGTGCCTCTCAAGTTGCCACCCCTCCAATGAATCCCATGTGAATATTTGCAAGCTAGAGAGTGTATGGACAGGTCCTTGAAGAGGACATCTGGGTTTCCAGCCTCCTTTTGTTTCACTGGAATGGGCGGATAGAGTCCCCACTGATTTTCACTGCCATATGTTGTGGGGACTCCTCTTCCTGGCACAGGATCCCTGTGTTGGGGAGCTCTGTGTGGGGCTGGGACTTCTCCCTCTTCAGGAGGGACCTTCACCACAGAGGTGTTCCTTCCAGTGCTCAGCCACTATCTGTGGGTTTTGGGATCAGACCCTTACATGTCTCCGACCCACGTACCAGTCTCAATGTGGCTGCTTCTTTATATCCTTAGTTATAGGGGTTCTTTTCAGGTAATCTTCAGATGGTTTTTGAGGTTAAATTTTCTATAATTTAGTCGTAATTTTAATGTGATCCTGGGAGGCAGGTGGCATAGCGTTTCCCTATTCCGCCATCTTGGACCTTTTACTTCTTATTGTTCTTATACTCCCTGGCCGCCTCCAAGTTTTCTCATCACCTTAATTGAGGACTTTTTTGTTGTTCTTGTTAGTTTTTGTAGCTACTTAACTAGATGAAATAGGATTTTCTTGATATGATGTTTTCAAAATACACATGCATACATTCACTCACACATTCATACTGATAGCAGTTTAAGTATTAAGGCTACTACTATAAAGCTTCAAATATATCATTTGAGAAATTAGATTCCTCATAGGAATTCCTATTGAATTTTATAAATTCTAGATAAACTTTATAAATTTAGATGTATAAAATGTACAACATAACTATAAAGTACTATAAATGATAGTAAGGATAGATAGTTCCTTAGTGAGGAGAGATAGGTGAGGATAGATAGATAGATAGATAGATAGATAGATAGATAGATATAGATGCTGCACATACTCAACTTCAAAAGAATAGTATTACTTATTTAACCAGTGTTTAATTTGGTGCAGCAAAGATTATTTTCCAGCCTTCCTAGGAAAATGATTATTTGGTACCCTTTTCTCAAATATCTTCAGAAAAGCTAAATTTGGAAAAAAAAAAAATCTGTTATTCCCAAATCAAATCTAAAATCTTTAACATCTACCCTATATTTATCTTACTGGTTCTTTTGTTTTATACTTTTGCCCTAACCTTTAATAGAACTAAAAACTACTGTCATAGAATAGACTGCAGAATGAAATTAAATCACTTCTCTAAGCTTTATCTTCTTAAGGCTAGACAAAGTAAATCTCTTTAAATTTCAATTATAGGGGTTATTTTACAGCAAAAAGTTCTTCAGTGAATGAAGGACATCAAAACCTTTTGTCATCAATGATCTTTACTGGTCCAGAAGTGGAAATTAGAAAAAAAAGCCTACCATCCCCACACCTGGTCTGATTAGAAGAGATAATAAGCATGATGGCCTGTTACCTTTACAAATATGATGAAAGGGAAGGGGTTGTAGAGTATTCTTAGACTCTCTTATGCAGGAAAGAATAGAAAGTCAGAACTGAAAATTGTGTTAGACTTAATGTTCCCAGACACACTAACTTAACAAGTATGGATTTAGAAGCATGTTTTTTCAACTGGACCCTGGGGACATATAACTGCAGCTCTAGGGGTTGTTTCCAAATCATTTTTAGAGTGTCTACAAAAAACTTTTTTCAAAGCACCTTTAAGAAACTCAAGAGCTACATCTATAAGCTAATACAACATTACAAATATTTCTATTTTCTCTAGTATGCAAATATTGGAGAAAAAGTTCCCTTTGAAATCTTTTATGAATATGATCTCTTTCACGTAAATCAGATGAAGTACTCTTTTCTCAGGTTCAATATTTAGGTTTTTGATCGGCTGTTAACTCAAGACTAATTATTGTAGTTTCAAGAGGCCTGTTGCACAAAATGTCTTTCCTATTGTTTGAACTTTTAAGTATTTCTCTGGTCCTTTGCACTTTTTTGTTTTGTACTATTTACATCACTTTGATCAGCTCAATTAAAAGCCAGAGCTTTTAGCTACTGATGCTTTCGCTGTAGCATATTTTCAAATTTTTGAGTAAAGATGATTCCCTATTTTGCATAATTAGTACAGATACAGTATGTTGCACTAAATCCCTCCTAATCAGTTTACATGTTTTGGTTGAAAATTTTCATCTATAATCTAAAGACACATTGATATTTCATTTGTTAGAAAACAGAGAATACATTTTTCACATCAAATTTTGGTTTTTCATTTTAATTACATAGTACACTCTCTCAATATGCAGATAAAAATATTTTAAATTCACACATGCAACTCATACATACATGTAGATGGTTAGAAAGAAACAGTAGTAAAAACTAATGCAATTCGGAAAAACAATTTAAAGAATCATTCACCCTTCAACCTTAATAAAAAACATTTTTGGAAGACTATAGAGCATTTTATGCATCCACTCAACTAATTCTGCATGTCCACAATGAAAATAGACATGACTCATTTTATTACTCTACTTAACAGCATTATTGATTAATATATTGTCCAACCAGGTCACTAGAGAGACTTAAAGGAATTGTTATCAATTATGTACTCAGAGAACAGCAATAAACCAGAACTATCCTGAGGAAAATATGGAAACCTTTACATAAACACTAGAGTTACAAACAAAATTTTAATCTTCCTCATGCAATTCAATAAAGTTAAAATTTACCAGCCTAACATGCAAATATTTATGTGAGTAAATCTAGTTAACATATTTAGGTTTGAGGCAGATATTGTTGGTCTTGATAATAGAACCCCAGTATTATTTAGTTAAGGAGAGGCAATGTACTCAGGGAAAGAAGTCTCTCTTGCAAACTCAGGATATGAAACTTGCTTAGTGTTATATAAACTATAATTTACAAAATGATACTTTATTATCAAGGAAGACACATACACACACACACACTTGTGTGTATCTGCATGTATTATGTTTTATGTAATCTAGGGGCAGTTAGATATCATTTGAAATACCTTAGAATTTGAAATGTATAGTTAGAATTTGAAAGATTCTTATCAGGTACCCACATTTCTGAGTGCCTACAGATAAGTACTTCTACTACTGTTATCTCTAATCAACAGCAGAGGGCTTGTTAGATTTTTTTTTTTTTTTTTTCCATTGTGAAATAAGTGTTGTTCAAGATGTGTAGAGTGGTTTTTTCATCATTTCATGGAAGGGCTATAAGAATCTAGTGAGCCCAGTAGGCTTACTCAAGCCTGTTGTCCTTAGAACTAGGGCTTAGGAGTAAGTCCTTAATTTAGGTTTAAGAACTGTATTAAAACAGTTTTGGAGGATCCTCTCACCTGATCTGACTAGAGAATTAGCTGAACCCTCCCACTGCAATAGTTGGATCTCCTTCCATACAACCTGTCTTACGAAGTGTTTTTGTCAAGTACTTAAAAGGATAGGAACTGGGGTTTCATTGAGTTATGAAATTGATCATTAACAGTTTTGTTCTTACTGGCTAAGAAATGTTGGAGTGTAGCAGAATTTGGTCTAAGACTTGCTCTCAATAGAACAAAACATCTGATTTATTTAAAAACTAATATATATATGGTTGCTTCATGTATCTCTTCCTCTCTGAGTCAACCATATCTTCCATAAAGAAAAAAGAAAAAAAAAAAACTAACGTAAATGACACATAATCATTGTTAAGTCAGCAAGAAACGAAACCACTACAGCTATTTTAGGAGAGTGATTTTGATACAGAGAATTGGCTCGTTGGAAGGTAATGGGAGACTGACTACAAAGCAAGAAGTAAACGGTGAGGAAACAGTGATAGAAAATGCAAGAAGCAACCTTCACTCCCAGGTCTGGGGGAACAAAGGGAAGAATTCAAGTTATTAGACTCTAGAAACTAGGAAGAGAGCTTGGAGAGAGGCGTACTGCCTGGGGCTGGTAACTGAGACTAGTTAGGAAGTGTGGAAAAAGGTCTGAAAACTGGAACCAATAGCCTGGAGGAAGAAACACATTGCCTGTAGATGCTGTCAGGAACAGGATGTGTAGCAGAGAGTTTCATATCCCTTTTCTCTCCTCCGGCTTTCCTATCTCCCTCTAGAACCCTCTACTGTCAAACAAAGAGGAAAATGGCAAAGTGGAAATGTTTTCACAGTCCCAATTCCAGCATCACAAAGCAGAGTTCAGTATAGGAGAATGGGTTTGGTTAAGAGAAACATTTTCATAATCAGTACATTGGCTTTGGTCATCTTAAAACACATTACAATTCAGTATCCTTTTGGCAACGATCGTTTTTGGGTGGAGACATATTAACCAGTATTGACTAATGGAACCTTGCAGAAGTCAACTTGGGGGTTACTTTTTATTGTGAAATACAAACTTCATAGAGTAGAGTATATAAAATATTTTCTATAATGTATAAGTCAAGTTTGAAGATTAATAATAAAACCAAACAGTCTACCTCACCACTCAACTTAAGATATAGAACACTGTGTGTCCTAGAATCCTTTCCTTGATCTCATACTTCACTGTTCTATCAACCCACCTGAAGGTAATCATGATCCTGAAATTGATGTTAATCGTTCTCTTGCTTTTATGTATAGTTTAACCACTTATCTATGTATTGTTTTAAAATGTATTATTTTATGATAGAGAATCCTGAAATGAACCCACACAAATAGGAATAACCAACATTTTGACAAAGATGCAAAGGTAATTCAGTGGCGAAAGGACAGTCATTTCAACAAATGGTGCTAGAACAATTGGACGTCCAGATATAAAAAGAAACATGAACTTGAATTCATACCTTGTATCATATAAAATAATAATTCAAAACAGATCATAGATCTAAATGTAAAACTTAAAACTACAAAACTTCCAGAAGAAAACACACGAGAAAGTATTTGTGAATTTGGGTTAAACAAATACCAAAATATCAAAAGCATAATCCACAAAAGAGTAAATTGATAAACTGAACTTCATCAAAATTAAGACTTCTGCTCATTGAAAGATATTGTCAAGAGAATGAAAAAAGAAGTCCACAGACTAGGAATAAATATTTGCATAGCTTATATATGATAAAGAACTTGTATCCAGAGTATGTAAAGAATTTATAAAATAAAACCAAAGAACAAATGCCAAATTTAAAAATCGGCTAAGATTCAAACAGCTATATCACTAAAGAAGATATATGAATGGGAAATAATGATACGGAAACATGCTGAATATGATCAAGTCACTATGCAAATTAGGGAAATGAAATTGAGTCCACAATGAATACTACTAGACACCTATCAGCATGTCTAAAATAAAACAAACAAACAAACAAAAATCACAAACAAACAAACAAACAAACAAAAAACGAACAAAGCTGACTATACCAGGTTTTGGAGAGAATGTGGAGAAACTAAAAAGCTCATATTCTCCTTGTGGAAATGTAAAATGGTGCAATATTTTTAGAAAGCAATTTGGTAGTTTCTTAAATAATTAAGCACACATCTAGCATAGATTCAGCCATTCCACTTGAAGAGAAGAAATACATGTCCGTACAAGACTTGTATAGGAACATTCATAGCAGCTTTATATGTAATAGCCAAAGTTCAGAAACAATAAAAATGTTAGCCAATAGATGAACAGATAAAATAAATTGTGGTATACCCATACAATGGAATACTATTCAGCAATAAAAATGAATGAACTATTGATACAACAACATGTATGATATCAAAATAATTATTATGAATGATGGAAGCCAGACCAAAAAAAAAAAATTAAAACTGTATGATTTTATTTCTATAAAAGGCAAACTAATATATAGCAATAACAAGCAGATCCATAGTAACTTGGGAATGGGGGGATGTGGCACAGAAGATAAAAAAGAGGAATTATGAAGAAACAAAAGGAAATTTGAATCTTGATGAATAAGTTACTGTCTTGTTTGTAGTGATGGTTTCACAGACTATGTAGCATCAAAACCTATCAGATTTTATACTTTAAATATACACAGTTGATTGTCAATTGTGCCTAAATAATGCTGATTAAAATGAAATTTTGTTTTACCTTTTGAATTTTACATAAAATCATATTGTGACTTGCTTCTTTCATTCCATACTATGTTTCTACCATTAACCCCATTGATTAACTAGTTGTTAATTATTTTCGTTGTAGTACAGCATTCCTGTATATAAACGTATCACAATATATTTATCAATTTTGCCGTTGATAAACATTCAGGCTTCTTTCAGCTTTTGGCCATGGTGGACAATACTGTTTTACACATTCATGTGCTTGCCTCTGGGTGCACATTTGGAAGCATTTGCCTGGGGGAGATTTCTGGAGTGAATTGTAGGATATTTGCATGCCAAATTTTTCAGGGAATGCTAAACTGTTTTCCCACATGGTTGTTCCAATTTACACTCCCACTAGCAGTAGGTGAGAGTTTTTTAATCCATAAACAGGCCAACACTCAGATAATATGATCTGATTTTTTAATAATTGCTAATCTAATGTATGCTACCCATCAGCTTGGGCTGCCATAACAAAATACAATAGACAGGGTAGCTTAAAAACATAAATTTATTTTCGCACAGTTCTGGAGGTTTTATATCTGAGATCACGGTGCTAGCATGGTCAGGTTCTGATGAGGACTCTTCCTGGCTTGCAGACAGTTACCTTCTTGTCATGGACTCACATGACCTTTCCTCTGTGAGTGCAGAGAGAGAGGAATCTCTTTCTTTCTATTCTTCTCATAAGATAAAGTTTGTTAGTTAGCATTTAATCCACTGGGAATCAGGGATTTTTGTTTCTGTTTTTAAATTACTAACTGCTCAACATCATTTCTGGCCAACCAAAACGGCCACAAGCATAGTGGATGTTGGGTAGTAGATTGGAAAAATAAAAAGATCCTTAATCCTTGATGATGTCATTGAATCCCTAAATAAACCCTGGAGCCATCTATTTCCATACTTCACACCATAAGGAATAATAATGTTTTTAGTGCCTAAGCTACTGTTGTCTGAATATTCTGTTATTTACAGCTAAACTCTTGCTATTTGATTAAAGATGCTGCAATTACTTGGGCATGTTTTCCTAAACATAATTGGGAAACAAAGCAGAAAAGTCAGGACAAACTAGCATAGTCTCGATCCAATTGGTTTTTATCTTGTGTTACTGGAGTTTGCATGATGCATTTATTGTTACTTAATTAGATCAGTTACCTTCTCTTTGTTGAGGATTTCGCTCTGATTAAAAGATATCAGGGTCCAAAGGAGAAAAGAAAGCTATGTTTTGTTGTTGTTGTAGCAAAACAAGACAGAGTTTCAGTGTTAAACGCAATCCCCACAGTTGGCTCCTTGTTATCAATACTGAGAATCAGCACCTTCTTCAAACAGCTCGCCTAAAACAGCCCTGATCATAGAGGCTGGAGGGACCTGAGAGATTTAATGCACTATTAGTACAGATGATGCCATTCTAAGAGCACTGCACTTGGCAGAACATGATTGCAACCGAAGGGCTATATTTATGTCTTACGAGGCTGTAAACTTGTTGAAATGCATCTGAATTCTCAGAGGTAAGGAAATGAAGATGTAAGTAAGCCGGGGGCAAGTGTTTAGCTTTGCAGTTTATTTTCTGCTTAACAATAATGGGGAAAGGAGTAGTAAACTCCGATTACTGTGATTCATGCAGCAATCTTCTAAAACCTCAGGTGGACAACTTTGGGAAGATGAAACTGTTTACATCTTTATACTCAGGAGAGTGAACCTCAAGATCTGGACTGTGAAGATTTGACAGTGAGGCATCAGACCATTTAGAGGAACCGGTTATGTGCAATTTGTTCCAATTGATATGAAAGCCTAGCATTTCTCCAAAAGCACCTCCTAGGGTACAGTGAATGGACAGATATTTTATAGATTCTTTAGATTAGGTTAACAAGAGCATAAGGTATTATGACTATCAGTCACCAATTATTATGCTTAATGGGTGTGACAAAGTCTCTCATTTTCTGGTAAAATAACTTCTTTGGCTTGACCTTTCAAACCCCAAATCACTTTATTTCTGTTCAGTCCCTTTTGTAGGATACAACCTTCAAATAGAATTTTTTAATTAGCAAAGTTTGGTGATGATGTCCTACACAAAAAGAGGTATCCACTTTTGAAGAAATAGGGAGTCAGAGCAGTACACACACTTCATGGGGAAGTCAAGAGACCTGGGACTTGGGTCTGATAATGCCTCAAGGCACTGTGGGAATTTAGGTATAAATTGTTACCTGTGCCTCCTTTTCCCCATATGTTCCCTAATAGGAGAAGTTGAACTAGATTTCATCTATATGATATGGGTTCGCTTCCTTAGTTCTGAATTCTATAAACCCATAGTTTTGTGCTGCCTTTATCAGTGTTCAAGACATTCCCTCTCGTCATCACTTTTAACAAGTTTCCATTAAATAACTAATCTTTCAGAAAATTTTGGTTAGTTTTCAAAGAAACATGGACCTCATAATGGGTTTTCCCCACTTTTATTAATAAATGACATACAACACTGTATAACTTTAAGGAATATAGTATGATAGTTTGATTTACATATATTGTGAAATGATTTAGCTAACACCCATCTTCTCATATAGATACAATAAAAAGAAAAAAACAACGAAAAACAATTTCTCCTTATGATGAGAACTAGGATTTATTCTCTTAATTACTTTCCTATATATCACAGCTAGAGCCATCATGTTGTATATTACATCCCTAGCACTTATTTATCTTCTAATTGAAAGTTTGTACCTTTTGACCACCTTCTTCTAATTCCCTCTCCCCTCATCCTTCACCTCCAGTAACCACACGTCTGATCTATTTTCCTATGAGTTTGGTGTTTTGTTTTTTGTTTTGTTTAAGATTCCACATACAAATGAGATCATGCAGTATTTGTGTTTCTTTGTCTTTCTTATTTCACTTATAATGCTTTCGAGCTCCATCCATGTTGTTAGAAATTATAGAATTTCCTTGTTTTTATGGCTGAGTAATATTCCATTTTATATCCATACCACAACTTATTTATCCATTCATCCATTGATGAACACTTAGGTTATTTCCTTGTCTTGGCTACTGTAAAAAATGCTGTTATAAATATGGGGGTACAGATATCGTTTCAAGTTAGTGTTTTTGTTTCCTTTAGATATATTTCCAGAAGTGGAATTGCTAGATGATATGGTAGTTCTATTTTTCATTTTTGAGGAACCTCAATACTGTTTTTCATAGTCACTGTACCAATTTACAATCCCACCAACAGTACACAAGGGTTCCTTTTTTCTCCACATCTATGCCATCATTTATCTTACCTTTTTGATGATGGCCATTCTCATAGGTGTGAGGTAATATCTCAGTGTGGTTTTAATCTGCATTTCCCTAATGATTTGTGATGTTGAACGTTTTTCATGCACCTGTTGCCTTTCACATATCTTCTTTGGAGAACGCTCTATTCAGGTCCTCCCCCCGCTTTTTTTGCTATTGAGTTTTATGAGTTCTTTATATATTTTGGATATTAAACCCTTATCAGATATGTAGTTTGCAAATATTTTTTTGCATTCTGCTTTAGATTATCTTTCCACTTTGCTGCTGGCTTCTTTTTTTTTTTTTCTGTGCAGAATTATTTGAGTTTGATGTAATCCTGTTTATTTATTTATTTACTTGTTTGTTTTTTGCTTGTCCTTTAGGTGTCATATCCAAAAACTCATTACCCAGTCTCATGTCAAGGAGTTTTACTCCAATGTTTTCCTCTAGCTGTTCCATGGTTTTAACTCCTACATTTAAGTCTTTAATGCATTTTGAATTAATTTTTATGTGTTGTGCAAAATATAGGTCCAGTTTCATTCTTTTACATGTAAGTATTTAATTATCCCAGCACCATTTATTGAAGAAACTGTTTTTTCTCCATTGAGTATTCTTGGCTCCCTTGTCAAATATTCGTTTGCCATATATGCATGGCTTTATTTCTAGGCTCTGGATTCTGTTCCATTGGACTATTTATCTTTCTATGCCAGTACCATCCTGCTGGTGATTATAGTATAGCTTGAAATCAGAAAGTGTGGTGTTTCCTGCATTGTTCTTCTTTCTGAGGATTTCTTTGGCTATTCAGGGCCTATTATGAGAACTCATAATCTTGTTACACTTAAAAGACTTAGTGTGTTTGTATATGTATGGTTTTGCTCAGATAATCCAGAAAAAGCTAGAGTCTTTGAACTGATATTATACATGTGCAGAACACTCATAAAGCACATGTATATAATATTCCACACCCATGTATATAATTTTGTACTAGAAGTCAATGCGATAGAAAAGAAATGTAAGAAAGGGTCCTATCAATGCTCTATAGTAAAAGAATCAAGGGAGTCATGGTCGCTGGCTATGGCAACCTGGAAATATGCCACTCATATCTCCTTGCCAGAGACAACTAGAAAGGACTGAGTGCAGAGGGTACACTAAAGCTGGGTGATTTCTGCCCAACATAGGACTTCTTTAATGGGACATCTTTGCTCTGGGACTTCCTGTCGGCCTGGTTGAGATGTTCTCAGAGATACACTGCAGTAAGAAGTTTTTCCTACCCAATTCTTTCCCTTTTACAGATGTTTGCCCAATCATGATTTAAATCAATCATGATTTAAAATTTTCCCCTGCCTACTCCTACTCTCTCTCTCTTATCCTTCATAGACATTTCCCCCAGTAAAGCTTTTACACTTCTAATTGCATCTTGGTGTTTCTTCTTAAAGGACCCAACATCACATACGAGACTATTTAACATAAACAATATTCCAGACTCTCTGTCATCCAGATGTGACCATGTAACTATGTGTCTATAAATGGAGGTGATACGCAATAGCCTTAAAGTGTTCTAATAGGAAGGAGGCTTGACCTTCTCTTCCCTATGACCTTCATCCAGCTAGAATGTGGACATAATAGTTAGATTCAAAGCAACTAACTCAGACCGTGAAGTAGAAACAATATATATAGGATTAAGGTTACAGATTCCTTTTGATACAAAAACTGTCATATGAACCTAGATGATCCAGGTTTACATGAGAGAAAAAACAATGTTAATTTCGCTTTTCTATCAAACAGTACAACGTTATCCTAACTCATATATGTCTCAACTCTCCAAGGAGGTGGGTAAAGGGCAAGTAAAACGTTCATTAAACAGGAACCGATACATGGTGCCATGGAAGTGTGTTATACCCACACACGTGTGCACATGCACACACACACACACACACACACACGTGAAGACTCTCAGAGAGAGGGATCACTGCCAGTTGGTGCCTCTGGGGAAGGCCATAACCTGAACTTTGAAATGAACAATCAGAATGTAGAAAAGCAGCTTATAGATGAGGAAAACAAACTGAGCAAACTATTACTTTATAATTAAGAGACTACCCTGAACACAATAGAGATGGTTTAATGGCAAAGAGTAGAACGATTAGAATGTAGAAAAGAAGCTTATAGGTGAGGAAAACAAACTGAGCAAACTATTACTTTATGATTAAGAAAGAGACTACCCTGAATGCGATAGAGATGGTTTAGTGGCAGAGTACAAAATAAAATTAAGTGGGGGAAAATCATGAAAACTCTGCTTAGGCAATATGTTTTAAAGAAACCTGTACTGTTTATTTGTTTATTGACTCTGAGGTCTACCCCCTGCTCTTCTCTGCTCTGCTGTGTTTTACAAAGGCTACAAGAGCTCAATATCTCAAACCATCCCTACCAGGCTCCTTTAACTACTGTACCCTCAGCTGTATTTGGCCATTGGGCAATGCTGGCTACACTTTGGAGAACAAGAAGATGGACAAAACCAGAGCTTATCTTTCTCTTACTATTCTTCAGTCATCATTTCCAGCAGTGGTTTATATCTCCTCAGTGGTTCAAACTTCTGCTTCACAGCCCTGGTTCCTGGGCCCAAAATATTTTCTTTCCTGTTTTCCTGTAGTCTTCTAGAGGTTAGAGTGGCTTCCTGCAGTTACTAATCTTGATATTGCCTCACCTTTTCCTGTTCGTCGTCTTAGTACTTTCGACAACTTAGCAATTCATTTCCTGTACTAAAGTCCTCCTATTGAATTACTTGGTTTAGCAGATGTGTCCCTACCCTGTGGATATGCCTGTGACATTAACTTATATACACTGAAGTCTGCTTAATGTAAATTCCTGCACTGATTGGTCTAAAGGCTTTA
Organism: Rhinolophus sinicus; assembly: GCF_036562045.2. Lineage (NCBI taxonomy): Eukaryota > Metazoa > Chordata > Mammalia > Chiroptera > Rhinolophidae > Rhinolophus > Rhinolophus sinicus. The sequence goes on from NC_133755.1 coordinate 114,607,041, forward strand.
CTCAGCCACAAAAGCACTTTCAGTCGTGCATAGGTGATAAAGAGTCAGTGTTCCCAGAAGCAGACAATGATGGACAGGGAGTTGGAGCGTAAAAACCAGGTTCCTCGCCATGGGGTGGAAGGAAATGGGTAACTGAGTTGTGTACCACGCTTTTCCTCCTAGTTCCCTGGAGAGATTGACTTACAGCTATAGACGAGGAAACCTGGTGGTAACTAACTTGATTATACACACTTTATATGGCTTCCTTCTCCTCCACCTTACTTCCCCATTCATCTACCATTTTACCAAAAAATCTACTTTCACTTGAATCCTCAACTTCTAGGAAAACTCAAACCAAGACAACTGGTGTTTTGATACCTGAGGCAAGACCCTAAATAATGCAGAACCTTTTCTTGAACCTTATGGCCATTCATCTTCCACAGTTTGCTATGTGAAATCTTTATCATAATAGCAGTTATCTTATGAATTTCAAATTATTTGTTAACATTTTTCTCTTCTCCAAGAAATTATAATTCCTTCAGGGCTGGGCTCTGCTTTTTTTTTTTTTTCCCCTCAGTCCTTCCCCTGGCACAAAGTAGCAGTCCAAGCAGTCCAATAAATGTTTGCTGAATAAAAGAATACATGAAGAAAAAAGAAGAAAGTCTAGAAGGGAAGAGATTCCTACCATTGTATTCCCAGCACTCTACACAGTGCCTAACAGGTCAGGAAATACCCAATAAATATCTATTAATAAAATTAATAACTGACTGAGTTTGGTGATAACTAGCTTAAAGGCTAGAGTTGAAGACTTGGGACTGGATGAATTCTTTGAGGAACTGCATAAACATAAAGAAAATATTGGTATTGGATGAGGTAACTTTGTGTTAAAAGAACTATAGTTGAAGCGTTTGAATGGAAAAAATATGAAATATAAACTCTAATGACATAATTTCCTTGAAAATGGCATGAGTCAAAAATCAAGGAGATGTCAAAAGAAAGAAATATGCAATAATGAGCTTCAAAGTCACATCAAAATTGAGCATTTAGACAAGAGTGACTAGGTCTAGATAAAAGGTTAAGAAAATTTACTACAAATAGCTTTATGAATGATACACTGAACTTAAAATTTATTTAAAATTGTGTTAAAAAATAGTTTTCACTGCAGTTATGTGAATTACTAATCATAGGTTTTCTCAAAAAATAAGTGCAGTGAAGTTTTTAAGAAGTCATATTTTTTCAGTCATAAACTTTTCCTTTAGTCTTTTAAAGAAGGATTTAGAAGAATTATGTAAGTTCCCTATTACTTTCACTAACCCAAAGTGTAACAAAACTAAAATATTTGATTCTTAAAGGTTTCTACTGAAAATCCAAACATAAATCTTTATATCCTTATGTACACATTTATAGAATCAGGCAGGTCCTTTAAAATTTTTTATTCAAATAAATAACTATGGGCAGATAAAAGAAAAATGCATTGTGCTACATCATAGCCATCATATGATAGAAATAGACATTAAATACTTTCTGCTTGTTTATTTTTAACAAATATTTCTTACGATAAAGATTCCATGTTATGAATTCTGAGGAAAGCCAGACATCAGTGACAATGACTCAGTGAGAACAAAAAGAAAAAAAATCAATCTGAAAAGATTGCTTACTATTTAAGGTACTCGTCTGCCTATTTGACACTTTATGGTAAATCTTTGTTTTTGTCCCAAGAATTCTCATTCCTGATGAAAGACCCAGATAGATGTATATTTGGGTAAACAGCAATAGAAGTCTGTGCCAAGGCCATCCTCAGTAATGTGAGCTCTGTGTCACAGTTTGCCATATGTGTTGATTTTCAAGAGGTTTGGCACAGAAAGAAACTACATATCACTGGTATTCATTTTATTGCATCAAATACATTGTTTTACCAATTTAGGCAAACCTATTAGAAACTATTATGTATTAAATATAAGTCATAGATCTACTAAGCTATATTACTATTTAAAATATAGATAATAGATTTAATATCCATTAGAAATATAAAATTCTATGAGAAATTTTTCAGAAAAGGAAGTCAACCTTCCTAGATCAGTCCATGCCAATCCACCCTTCTTCCTGCTATTCACAAGCTAAATTCAAATGCACCATAGAAGACAAATTAAAATGCATCCATTTTATTTTGTTCCCTACTTCCCCATCCCCTAGCTTTTTACTTTATCTTATTTTATGTTCTTTTCTGGTAAAGCCTCATGTGTTGTAAACGACTATCCCCGTAAGTTGATACTGTTGTTTGTATTACCGCCTGACCATCTACTATCCTCATCCCAGTCTGAGACATTAACAGGTTTAGAATATGAGAAAATGACCAGTAACCTATGAAAGTAGTCTACAAAACAGTCAAATTAGGTTTTACATAACTCCAATCAAGTTTCATTTCTTTCAAACAATCGCATAGGCTTGACACTGACATTGGAAGAGAGTTCAGAAAGATCTTTCAACATCTTCAATTTACAGATGAGAAAAACTAAATTGCATAAAGGTTAAAATGACTAAATGTCATTATTGTCATTGCATTAATGCAAAGCAGGAAGAACCCAAGTCCTCTGCTTCCCATTTCAGGAATTTAGTTTTCATTGTAGAATCATCTTTAGTTTTTCAACTTATTTTACATTTTATGTTGCATGTTTTGGCTCTGGTAACTAATATTATTTTTAAAACTATCATTTTAAATAATATTTCAGTGATAAAACTTTCATTTGATGCTGACGTAAGATTCTTTATTCTACTAATTTGCTCAGCAATTTTTATTGTGCAATTACTAGGTGCCAAGCATTATTCTAAGTTCTGAGAACATAGAAGTGAAAAAGAAAAGAAAAATCCCTGCCCTCACTGGAGCCTGCAATCTCAGTTACATATTATAAGTTATAATTACCATAGTCCACCTTGATCAATAAAATTGTGTCTGGTTAGAATTTTTTTTAGATCAGGAGTTTTCACCATTTTAAAAACAAACAAACAAAGAACAACAACAAAAACTCTTTGGATGGCAAAAGCAGTATTAGTCATTCTAGTTTCAAAATTGGAATTACAGTGAACAGATAAGGAACTATGATAAGCAAAGTACAATATAAAGAGAGGAACAGCTTTTACAGTACCAAGACAGTGGGAATATGGAGTTCTGGCTAACTTACGTAAGAGCGGATAAATACGGCTGAATGTAACACACATTTATTCAGCTCCCGTGACTATTATCTTGTTAGTCCTCTTATCTTGTTTGCTCTTTAGTTACAAGCACCTAGAACTTTATGTGCCACATCACAGATGCTCAATAAATATTCTGGAAATGAAAGAATGGATAATGTTAACCAGATATTATACTAGATTCCAGAGATACAAGGGTGAACAAAATGTGACCCCATATCCTATGAAGATTATAATCTCATAAAGGATCACAAATATAATTTTACTAAATGACTTCTGTTGACAAAACACTGTTAGGCCCTGAACTGGGGATAAATAAAAATAAATAAAAATAAATAAAACAATCCTTCTCTTGGGAAGCTTATTTTATAATAAATATTTTGAAAAAAATACGACTATGGACAGATTTTACTTTTCACTGGTGGGAACCAGAAAAGTTTTCAGAGAAATAGTGATACTTGAGGTGGGTCCACAATTTCAGTTGGACTATTACTACCTCTTTGTTATTGTTCCCAGTAAGAAACAGCATGCTTTTAAGAAAGTTTGGTCAAATAAGAATTGGACTAATCAAAGCCCTTAAAAGGGGAAATAATCAAATACCTGGATAATGTTTAAGGTTATATTTGGCCTTTTGTAAAATGGTCCTCCCCATTTCAGAAGAATCAGTCAAAATGACATTCAACTCTCAAAACATACATTGTTTCTTTTTGAGTCTACTTGTCTCTGACCGTTGTTGCTCCCTTTGACAAAGATGATCTTCCAAAAACTTTCCTGTACTGGGTATCCCCAAGGCCACATCTAGGTTGAATTGCTAAGAGGATTCACAGAACTCAGCATATAGCCATACTCAGAATAGTGATTTATTACTGCTAAAAAATAAAAATAAACATCAACAAAAGGAAAAGGTGCATGTGGTAAAGTTTGGAGTAAACCAGGTACAACCTTCCAAGAGTCCTCCCTCCCAGTGGAATCATACAGGATGTGCTTAATTCCACCTGCAACAAGTTGTAACAAGACCTGTTAAATATTGTCTATCAGGGAAGCTTATTAGAAACTCGGTGCCCAGGATTTTTTTTTTTAATTTTTGTTAAATTTACTTGGGTGACATTGGTTAGAAAAATTGTATAGGTCTCACGTGTACAATTCTGTAATACATCACCTATCTATTGCATTGTGTGTTCACCATGAAGAGTTAGTTCTCCTTCAATCATGATATTTAATGAGGATTTTTATTGGGGGATGGTCATATAGGCACACTCTGCCTAGTACCCTAACACATACCAAACATCTAGACTTCCAGAAGAAAACTAGGCGTTTAGGAAAAGCTATATTGTTTGTATAAACAGTGTAGGAATAGCGAGCCTTCTTATCAGGGGATGGTGAGAGAAGTCCTGAAATCTAAGTTTTCAGACACCAGCCAAAGACCCAATTTGCAAGCAGATTTTCTTTTATAAGGATAACAGTCTTAGTCTTGCTCTGTGAACTCTTTTCTGTACACTTCCCCTTCCCAACTCTGAATATGGTACTCATTATCCTAGACCCAACATAAACATAAATATTTCCCTGAGACAGCCAGATAAAATTGATCACTCTTCTTTCCACCACTACTATAATGGGTATATAACTCAAATGTTGCATTCATTACATTGTATTATTATTATTATTGGCTTCTGTATGTCTCACCCAATAATTGCAAGCTCCCTGAGGAAATGTGTCTTAAGCATCTTTGTATGCCCAGTATGGATGGCAGTGGCTTTGGGCACATCAGAAGGCAGGTTGTTTGAAAAAAAAAGACAATAATGCTGGGGAAATTAGAAGGTGGCAGGAAAAGAGGAAGACCAGGTATAAGATGCACTGACTCCACCAAAGAAACCATAGGCCTCAGTCTACAGGAGCTGAGCAGGGCTATTGAGGGCAGGATATCATGGACATCACTCATTTATAAGGTTTCCAGGAGTCAGAGTCAACTCAACAGCATGTAATACACACATATCTTTCTATATAGACAGGCTCATTTGCCATAAGAATCCATATACATTATATTTTCATAAGGATGTTTTTTATTATGAAAACAACTGGGGGTGTTGTTGACATTTGGTAGGATCAGGAATGCTAAATGTCCTGCAATTCCTGAATAGTCCTACACAATAATGAATCATACTGCTCAAAATTCAATAGCATACGCATATGAATTGAGAAGCAATGGTATGTACCAATCCAGGCACTTTCTGGAAATCAAAGGTAAAGTCAGTCCCATCCAGTTTCTATCAAATAGAATGTGAGTTAGGGAGACACTCTGAATGTTCACTACATTGATCAAAGAAAATGTGAGAAATACACGAAAATCCAAAAGAAAAATAAAACCATCAGTAAGAATCCTTCCGTTTTGAAATATATTCGTCTTTCAACATTCATGACATTACACTCTCCTAGTCTATTTGCCTGAAATGCTCTTTTTGAAACTTTTTGTACCTGTTATCCTTCTAGATTTTTAAAGAAATCCCCCTTCCTCTCCTCTTTTCTTTGCTATATTGTCTTCCAACGTGATCTCATCTAGTCTCATGGTTATAAATAGAATCTACATATCAACAACTCCAAAATATTTCTTATCACTGAGATCTCACTATCTCTCCAGAACTCTAGACTCAAAATCAAGTGCTTTTTTTACATCTTTAATTAGATACTTAACTGTCATCACAAAATTAATGGGTGCAAACAGAAACATTGATTTCCCTCCCCACCCTCAACTTATTTTGCTTTAATTTTTCCCATCTCATAAAGTGATATAATCCATCATCACCATTCTTACCCAAACCTGATTCCTAGGATTTATCCTTGATTACTTTTTTTTTCTAGTAAGCAATATCTACTCTGTATTCAAATTTTGTCATGTCAATCTCCAAAACATTTCCTAAATGTCTCCATCTCTTTCTTTCTTTAGCATTCACAATTGGACTTTCCATAACCTGCCCACTAGACCACTGCAAAAGTCTCCCTGCTTCCTGTAGTCTACCGCAAAGAGAAGTCAGAGAAATCTTTGAAAAACAATAGTCTAAACACATCAGTCATGCACCTTGCTTAAAAGTAACCAAAGTATTTGAAATTAAAATAAAAATCATTACCCTAGCTTTTAAAACAATCTAGCTAGAAGGCTGCCTAAGGCTGCCTACCTCCGCAAATTCACCGGTCTTTATCAATGCTGGCCTTCTTTTACTTCCTTGAATACGTCAGGCTCAGGACACACGGAGCCTCTTTGCACTATCTGTTGTTCCTCATGCCTGCAATGCTATTTTTTTTTTTTATGTTTGCATTTCCTATCATAAATCATCTCAAATGAAACCTGCTCAAAGAGAACATTTCTGACAATACAGTCTAGAACATTTAGAAGCCACTCTTTATCACATTATACCATTTTAATTCTTGTCATAAGACTTAGTCTATCTTATACATTCTTTCTTTACTCCCTTCCCCACTTTCTCTCCTTCTTTCTTTTATGTCTCCATTTACCATAATGTAAGTTGTATGAGTATAGAAACTTAGTCCAACTTGTTCACTTGTGTATGTCTAGAAACTACAACAGTCTCTGAAATAGAGTAAGTACCCTACAAATATTTCTTGAATAATGAATAAATCAGTTATGCCTCTTGAGAAAAAAATGTAATAAACATTTTAGTGTGCATCCTTTCAGTCTTTTTTTCTATGCAGTAATTTAATACAGTAATAACACAGTAATTTAAAATAGTTCAATCCATTGTTTGACTTCATTAATTCATCATATATCTCAAAATCTAATCACCCAGTGGGAACTTTGGGAGATATGGTTCTACGTCCTCTATTTCAAGGAGGTTAATATTTAGACGTGGTAAGGAGCCACCACACATCACAATCTAAAAGGTAATGAAAAATACATCATTATATCAAATGAGTTGTAGTAAGATAGTATCTAATCAAGTTCCAAAGAAGGCAAGTTTTACAGGAGTTCAGAAAAGGGAGAGTTCTTAATGAACTAGATGAGGCACTGATTTGATGCTGGAACAGAAAGACAGAGAAGGTATAAGACGACAGAAGGACAGAATAATAAGGTGAGAGTTGTAGGAAGATACTGGTGTCAGACTGAGCAGCTTGAACTTAATAGGGTTGGAAGTAAGGAAGGCTTTTAAGTAGGAAGTGACATAATGAAGATTGATCTGATGATAGTATGAGAAAAAAATGGAGGAATAGACATTAGAGGCAGGAGAAACAGTTGGGAAAGTTCTGTAAAGAGGCAATCATAAGACAATTAGGGTTAGACTAGGACTGTGCTAATGCCAAGCAAAGGGATGATAGGACAAAAATAATGGTAACTATGTTAGGTGATGGATGTTTTAATTAACCTGATTGTGGTTGTCATTTTAAAAAGTATGTGTGAAACTTTTGGAAATTTATGTCATTTTACTTCATCAACCTTATCTGATTTTGAAAGTTTGTGACAATCTTACAAAGGTTATGGATAGCATTCTGATTATTTTCATATCAATATGACAACCAAAATTTTTAAATGACAGCAATACTTGAAAGGCAAATTTAACATGAGTGACAGAACTATTGAAAATCAAATTGCAGTTGTTTTTCCCCTGACCATTCTCCACAAAAAAGTAAAACTTTTTATGTTTTTAATAGTATAGGTATAGACAGTTAAATATCACACTTCTTACTGTGCATTATAAAGTAAGAGGGAAAATAGTCACAAAATCATTTACTGAATGCATTAAACTTACTTCACATAGTCTTCAAAATTTATAAACTACTAAAATATGAAATATGTGAACTTTACGTTTATTTTCTGCCTAGAAATGTAGCTTAATATGTTAGTTAGCCTTGGAGAAATTGAATAAAAGGAATAATAGAATCTGTCTTATATCGATTGTGTCCAACTCTCTGTAATGCTTTGCATCAAAATGTGGAAAAGTCATTAGTGTACACTGTTGCCCTGTAAAGTCTTGTGAGATTCTTATGAATGAACTATTTTTTTACTTTAGCCTTCTTTAAAACAATAAATAAAACAGAATCAGAGAATAAAGTAAGAACTATTTTAGGACCAGAATATGAGTAAAGGATACTCTTTCTACTTTTCACCTTGATTTTCCTCATATATTTTATCCATATTTTGGAGATAAAACATCACCAAAAATGATAGGCTACATAAATTTCCTTCATTGTTTGTACTGTTTTTGCCTAATATGAGCCTATGGAGGTGTTTGAAAAATGAGGCCATCGATCTTTAAAGGAATACAAAAGAGCTCAATTTGTTACAGGGATTGTCAGTTTAAGCCTGAACAATCCTTTAGAAAGGGGAAAGTCTTTTTTTTTAATTAATTAATTAATTTTTCACTTTCAGTTGACATTCAATACTATTTTATATTAGCTTCAGGTGTACAGCATAGTGGTTAGACATTTATATAATTTATAAAGTAATTCCTCCCAGTAAGTCTAGTAACCACATGACACCATACATAGTCATTACAATATTATTGACTGTATTCCTTATGCTGTAATTTACATCCCCATGACTATTTTGTAATTACCAATTTATATTCTTAATTCCTTCACTTTTTTCACCCAGCCCCCGAACCCTTTCCCATCTGGCAACCATCAGTTTGTTCTCTGTATCTATGAGTTTGTTTCTGTTTTGCTTGTTCATTTATCCTGTTCTCTAGATTCCACATACAAGTTAAATGATATGGTATTTGTCTTTATCAGTCTGACTTATTTCACCCAGCATAATACCCTGTAAGTCTATCCATGTTGTCGCAAATGGTAAGATTTCATTCTTTTTTGGGGCCAAATAATATTCCATTGTATATATGTACCATATCTTCTTTTTCCAATTGTCTATTGATGGACACTTATGCTAACCCTAAAACTAATGCTAACATTAACTCTAACTCTAAACCTAACTGTAAACCAAATTCTAACCTTAGCCCTTACTCTACCCTTAACCCTAACCCAAACCCAAACATTAACCTCAATGTTAACTCTAGCAATAACTCAAATGATAATCTCAATTCTAACTCTAATGCAGTCCTAATGCTAACTTTAAATCTCACCCTAAACCTAATCCTAGCCCTCAGCCTAACCATAACCCTAACTCTAACCCTAATTTAAACCCCAAACCTAACCTCAAAATAACTCTAACCCTAACCATAAGCTTAATCATAAACTCAACCCTAACTCAAACCCTAACCCTGACCATAATTCATACCCAAAATCTAACCCAAACTCAGGAAAGAAAGGGGTGGGGGTTGTCTCTTGAGTTTTGTATGTACCGTCCCCCACCCACCCCTGCCAAAAAAATGAAAAAAGTTAAAAAAAACCTTGGCTGAAACTCTGCAAAATGAAGAATACCATTATTTCTCCAGACATTGGTTTGTTTTCAGGTGGTGGATATGAGAAAAATAAATCAAACTGTATTCCAAATTCATATAGTTTACATTTTGTGATACCAAGATGAGGGAAAAGGCTGCCACATGTGAAATTTGTCTACAAGCTACTAATTCCATAGCTGTTCCCTCATGCAGGGAGCAACTTCAAGATGATAAAAACAACTAGAAGTTCAGGAGAAACTTTAATCATTTTACATACTTACTTGGTTATTGTTTTTCAACATGATACATATCTATCTGTTCATACCTATTTAAATCCTATTTTGTCTGGAGGCAAATTAAATAAGAGTCATTCTCACTTTTAGGATATCAGAATTTTAGAGTTCCAGAGAGCCACAGAAATTATATGATCCAAGTCTCTCATGAGAATATGAGGTCCCTAGGAGTTAAGTGGCTAGCCCAAGTCATATACCTGAGTAGAGTCAACTACAGCACTTTGGTCATATGCAAACAAACTATATGTTACAGCAACAACTTTCTTCTGTTTAAAAAGAAAAATCACCATCAATTAAAAGTATGTTCTCAAGGTAATTACTTAGCTTCTCCCTCGTTAAATATGCACATATAAAATAAAACAGTTTCAAATTTTTAATGATCATATATTCAAATTTAATGTGTACCTGAGTAACCACTAAAATATGAACTCTTAAAACTTTGCTGATTATAAAAAATATTTAACCCCTGTAAAAAGCCTTATAGAGTTTTGTATGAATACCATATATAACACAGATACTTGGTTTTGTTTCCAAAGTTCCATGAAAATGCTATTCAAATGTAACTATTAAATGTTTTTGATTATTGTTCACACATATTCCAAAATGATAGTATATTAAGAAAAATGCATTGTTATTTTCCTTTTATGGCTTGTTAAGACTTTCAAGGCAGTCTAGCAGAAAATTTCCATGGTCTGGGAGGCTGAGTTTCTTGCCTTGTTAGACCTCTCCATTTCTTCTCATTGGAATATTCTCTACCAAATTCAAGGAGTACCGTGTGTGAGAGCTATACAGACACATATGGACTAGTAGAGCAGTGGTTTTTAACCTCAGAAAACGAAAAAAAAAATTTTTTTAAAAATAGAACATGAAAGTTTAAGACCAGCTAGTATGAGGCTGCAAGCTGCCTAAAAGCCAATGGTGCTGTAAACTCCATATAGCCAGCCTGCAGAAAAAAGGCACATGGCCTTAATCAGTAAAGGATACAACTAACAAAACATGTTTACCTCCTTCATGACTGTTTTACTCTGTTTTCCAACCTCTTCCAGTGAATGCCTAGTATTCATCCAGATCCCATGTGCAGAAGTTAACACAGGATCTGGCAACTTGTAGGTACCCAATAAAATCATGCTCTCTTCTCATCACATTATGGGAGACCTAGAGATGACCATTGCTTAAGTTTTACCCAAACAATACAAGAAACTATAGTAGAAATACTCTCTGAACCACAAAACTAAAAGTCATAATCCACATAATTTGGAAAGTGTTAGTTTGCAGGAAGCTCACATAATTTGGCGAACATTCATTTCCACTACTGAAATCCTGGCAAATGTTGGGAAAGGTGAAATCCACATTTACTTCCACATTAAAAGTGTCTCGAATGAAATGGAAAGTAGTTCCCACGGGAACTTCACTCCCATTCTCATTTCTGAGCTGATTAACCCTGCTTGTCACTTTCTCTGACAACTCCCACCCACTGTACAAGAAAGTCTAGGTTTTCCCTGTTTTTCTTTTCCTACTCTCTTTCCAACGCTTTTTCAATCATCTGCTCTTTCTAAGCAAATGTAAGACCATGTAAAATGAATGTAGTGACATGACCATCCGGTGGTTTTCACTCTCCCTTTCCCCTTTATCTACCCAGGATAATTCCATCTTTGAGACCTGCCTTTTCCCCGCACTTAGTCCATATCATTAAGGCTGGCCTCACCCTATGCTTCACTTGTTTTTCCAGTTTCCCTTCTCCAGGACTCCCTTCTCCCCACTCCAGGAATGGAAATGTGACCCAAACTGAACAATCATCTTATTCTATCTTTCTGGAAACAATGAATGGGTCAGAGATACACATTTGATTTGACTCTAAGTTCTGGGAAATATATCTTCTTCTCGGACTCCACCTTAAGTGCAATTAATAGCAAAATTCAAAACCATCTCACAGCCACTCTTCCAACAGGAATTAATTAGTCAAGTACTTTTAGCTCAAAATTCCTTTTAATCTAAGCAGTCTTTTGATGTCTACAGTCTATTTTGTCTATTTTGTGCCAACAAAATAGAATATATCTTGAAGAGAATATATCTCATTACTGATTTGGTGAATAATACATTATTAATAGCTACCTTAGTCACCGAACTTGTTATTTCATTATTTGGCCCATATGTTGATACAATCTGAAAAAGAAATCACAAAAATCAATTACCTAACAGAACTCAGGTTAAACTAACAAAAACTTAAAATGAGAGTTGGTGTATAAAACATGTAAAATAAAGTCAAATGTTGATGGCACACAGCTTTTCTCTCTTTTTTTTTTCCTTCTTCTTTTTTTAAATGTAGAATTCCAGAAATTGCTGGAGGTAAAGAGCTTGAAGAATATTGCAAGTCAGGTATTAACAATTATTTATTCATTGCCATGTTCAGTACTAAGAAAACATTACATAACTTTAAAAGAACTGAATAAAATTCCTGCCTTAGACTATGGTGCTTAAGAAAATAAAGGACACAAAAATAATGCTGAATATACCCAGTATGTAAATATATAGTTATTTTGTGTTTGCTTGGAAGAAAATAAAAACCAAATCTTATTCATGCAAAAGAAATTCACATTTTAATTAATGTTTTCTTTCTCTGAAAATGGAAAACTTATTATGATTTCTTTATACAATAAATTTAAGAGTCATGTAATATACAGTACACCTAGAAAAAAACTTTTTTTTTTTTTTTTTTTTTTTAAGAGATGTTTATTTTTTCTAGGCAGCAGCTTTTTTATTGTCTGTAATGGAGTATAGAATTCAGGATTCTCTACCGGTTTGAGATTATTTTTTCTCTGTAAATCCAATAGGAGGATTTATTTATTAAATTCATAACCTGGGATGAAAACTAAATGTGCTTTATATAGAGTGGAACTTACATAAATCAAATCATAAAAAAATATAGCCCTTATATAATCTTTATTCCTTGTGAATTAGAAAATTGTATTGGCCTCAACTGGGTTTTTTTCTCTCTGTGGTACTACATGATAGTCATCAATAACTATGTGAAGTAGTTTCAGTGAAGTAGTACATTCAGTTATTCTTTTAACAAATATTTGTTAATAATATTTGATAAGATCCTTGAATTTCATGTACCTCCACTATTTAATTAACATTTAACAGACAAAGTCCCTATCTTAAAGGAGCTTACATGTTAGTAGAGGAAGACAGACAATAAATAACAAGTATATAAAATCAGATAATGATCATTGCTATGGAGAAAAAAAACACAGAATGCTATTTGGTGAAATGGCTAATTTTTGTTCAACTTAACTTGACCGTAGTTTCCAATTTTTGGTCAAATACCAATCCAGATGTTTCTATGAAGGTATTTTAAAGATGTGATTTACTTTTAAATCATAGACTTTAAGTAAAGCACATTAACTGCCATAATGAAGGTGGGCCTCATCTAATCAGTTGAAGGCCTTAAAAGAAAAGATGGAGGTCCCTGAAGAAGAAGAAATTCTGCCTCTAGAAGAAATTTTGCCTTTAGGTTTATGATGGCAACAATCCTGCCCTCTAAAGTCTCCAGCCTGCTGGCCTACCCTATAGGTTTGGGATTTTACAGCCCACACAATCATATAAGCCAATTCCTGAAAATTAATCTCTCTGTCTCTCTGTCTCTCTGTCTCTGTCTCTCTCTGTCTCTGTCTCTGTCTAGAGTATAGATAGATAGATAGATAGATAGATAGATAGATAGATAGATAGATATAAATATATATGGCCACCATGAATAATACTGTAGTGAACATAAGGTTACAGTACACAGATCTTTACAGATAAATATGTTCAAATTTTTTTGATAGATACCCAGAAGAGGGATTGGTGAGTCGTATGGTAATTCTATTCTTAGTTTTGTGAGGAATCTCCATAATGTTTTCCACAGTGGTTGTACCAATGTACATTCCCACAGGAGTGGACGAGAGTTCGTTTTTCTCCACAACCTCTCCAACTCTTGTTATTACTTGTCTTACTGATGATAGCCATTTTAACAGGTGTGAGGTGGTATCTCACTGTGGTTTTGATTTGCATTTCCCTAATAGCTAGTGAAGTTGAGCATTTTTTCATATATCCATTGTCTATTATATATCCATTTGTATATCTTCTTGGGAGACGTGTCTACACATTTTTTAATTGGATTGTTTGCTTTTGTTGTTGAGTTGTATGAGTTCTTTATATATTTTGAATATTAGGCCTTTATCAAAGGTGTTGTTCATGACTATTCTCTCCCATTCAGTTGGTTGCCTCTTTGTTTTGTTGATGGTTTCTTTTGCTGTGCAGAAGCTTTTTAGTTTGATATACATAATCCCATTCATTTATTTTATCTTTTACTTCCCTTGCTTTGAGGTCAAATTCACAAATTCCTCTCTGAATCCAAAGTCCATAAATTTAGTACCTATGCTTTCTTCTATGAAATTTATTGTTTCAGGTCTTATATTTAGGTCTTTCATCCATTTTCAGTGAATGTTGGTATATGGTGACACATAGCAGTTTAGTTTTATTCTTTTGCATGTGGTTTTCCAATTTTCCCAGCGTCATTTATTGAAGAAGCTTTGTTCTCCGATGTTCTCCATTGTATGTTTTCGGCTCCTTCGTCAAAAATTATCTGCCCATATATGTGCAGATAATTTATTATATGTGCAGGTTTATTTCTGTGCTCTCAATTCTATTCCATTGGCCCCTGTTTCTGTTTTTCTGTCAATACCCTGCTGTTTTGATTATTGTCAATTAGTAGTAGTACAAATTGAAGTAAGGGAGTATGATACCTCCAGCCCTGTTCTTTTCTGTCAGAATTGCTTTGGCTCTTCGGGGTCTTTTGTGGTTCCACACAAATTTGATGATTTTTTGTTGCATTTCTTTAAAAAAAAAATGACATTGGGATTTTGATGGGATTGCATTAAATTTGTATATTGCTTTGGGTAATATGGTCATTTTAACTATGTTGATTCTTCCAATCCATAGACATGGAATATCTTTCCATTTCTGTGCCTTCATTTTCTTTTAATAATGTCTTATAGTTTTTCAGTGTATAGGTCCTTCACATCCTTTATTAATAAAACCGTCAGCTAATACCACACTTAATAGTAAAAGACTGAATGTTTTTCCTCTAAGATGCCGCCTGTCACCACTTATTCAACATAGTATTGGAAGTCCTCGCCAGAGCAATCAGGCAAGAGAAAGAAACGAAAGGCATCTAAATTGGGAATGAAGAAGTTAAATTTTCACTTTTTCCAGTGACATGATTCTTTATACAGAAAACCCTAAAGACTCCACCACAAACTATTAGAAACAATAAACAAGCATAGTAAAGTTGCAGGATACAAAATCAATGTACAAAAATCCATTGCTTTCCTATATACTAACAATAAAATTTCAGAAAAATAAATTTAAAAAAAGCAAAACAATTCCTTTTGCTTCTTTTTTCAATTCATCTCTATTCCCAGTTGCCTATCAAAGAATATGGTCTCTAAGATGTCATTAAATACTAGAAGCAATTGGTGTACTTCTAGGGAAAGATGGATTTTATGTGATGACATATTTTATATATATATATATATTATATATATATTATATATATATATATATATTTTATGTGATGACATATTATATATATATATAATATATATATATATATACTATCGAACAATACTTATATAAGCATGGCTTAGCCCATTTATGAGAGTGTTATATTTTCTCTTTTCTGTCATTCCAATAGTCTACACATTGACTTAGAACCTGATGCTTACTTCAGTTAAAGTTATTTACCTCTTTTCTTATCATAGAGCAATAAATCAAGTCTTTTTTGTTTTGTTTTGGTTTCTTAACTAGTTTTTACTTTAGTGTTCACTCAAAACCTAGGATTTATCATTTACTGGTATTTCTGGTACAGAACTTCTGGTCTTTTTATTCATCTTGCACCCAAACTTATTTGCTATAAATCATTGCAAGCATTTGACTACTTAGTTGTGTCTCTTAGGGTCGTCAAACCTATGCATTTACAAGATAAAAAATATACTATTTTATCATGTGTATATTTTATTTTATTTTATATTACAATTATACCATTATGTTGACTTTTATTAACCATTTGTTTTGGTAGGTTATATTATCTATAGATTATATTTTAGGTTGGAGATATGGAAATATTACCATATACTTGTTACAAAATGCAGCATAGCATTTGATTGATAGAGTTAAGAACACCTGACCTAGGGAATAAGTTGCTGTATTAGTCAGGATTCTCCAGAGAAACAAAATCAATAGAATGTGTTTACACAGAGATAAAACGATTTATTTAAGATATTGGCTCATGCAATTATGGCAAGTCCAAATCTGCAGGGTAGCAAGCAGGCTGGAGACCAAACAAGAATCCACGGTTCAGTTTAAGTAGGAAAATTGTCTACTGCAGTATTCCCTCTTGCTCACGGGAGGTCAGTCTTTTGTTCTACTCTAGACCTTGAGTGATTGGATGAGGCCCACCCACAGTATGGCAATCTGCTTTACTTAAAGTCTACGGGTTTAAACATAAATTTCACACAAAAACAGCCTCACAGAAACATCAAGAAAAATTCTTGCTATGTATTTTTTCCTGTTATATCACTCATGATACTTTAATTTTCATACCTATGAAATAACTGTTTCCTCCAACAATTGTAAACTCAGTGAGAAATAGGGATTACGTCTGCCTGTTTCTTCACTCTACTCTCAGCACGTCACACAATGCCTGGCACAGAGTGGGCACTCTATGTGCCACGGTGAATGACCATATTTCATTGAGCCACGACCTTCTGATGCTGGTGTTTTCTTGAAGGTTCTTACACAACCAGATAATGACTACTAATTAGCTGATCACCATCATAAAATACCAGAATTATAAGATGCATCCTAATGTAAAGATGCTGAAACATTTTCTAATATGCAGCTTAGAATTGATAAAATCTAATAATCTTACAGATTCCAGCTATTAATTTTTGATGTGGGGTATAAACTGTTAATTATTTGAATATTTAAATATTTTTCCTTCTGATTTTTGGAATATTTGAAATTATAGACTTACTACAAATATTAAATGATACCCTCTTCAACATCTCCTAGGAAGCAGAATACCTTATTGTGAATTGCTCTTTATATTGTTGACTCCCCAAAAGGCAGCTCAAAGATCACTGCCATGAGAAAGGAGGAAATAGTAGAAAGCATTAAGGGTTAACGAAGACAACATAAGCTGATTACTAGCCCTAGGTTGCTTGAAACTTTCCTCACACCTTTTATGAATACTCAATCTTTTACTTGCATCTCATTGGGTAAACAGTTCACCTTAGCTTTTACAATTTTGGTAGGCTCATATTTTGGATGTAAAAGTGACATACTCAAAATAACATTTTGGCATGAAATATTAAGCAAAATATCAGGAGTCATTGTACCTGTTTTATTAATCTTTTCAAGTTTAGCTTGAACCATATGTATAAAACTTCCTTGAGTTGTATAAGCTATTATCTCTTTCTCATGGCAATCTTCCCTAACAAATTTAATTCCCCCCACACCCCTATATCCACCCCTTTGCAAAAAGATTCCTGGGGGAAGGTGGGAGGCCATTACTCAGAAAGGCAAAAACACATTACAATTTTAAATTATAGTCCTCATTACACACACACACACACACACACACACACACACAAATAACCACTCCAATTACACTGGGGATATTGCTTATCTATCACCAAGCTAGTGGAATAGCTCACCCCAGTGGTGGCCTCAGGTAGTATCTACTTTCTCTTAGATCTTTGTCTACTAGCATCAGCGTTCCTTCTTTGTATCAGAAGCTCTATTTAATCTACAGCACCAGGCAAAGCCAGTTGTAGGTTTTTCCAACCTCTTTTCATGAGTATAAAACATCTCCCAACACATTTTTTAGAAAATTAGACTGGCTGAGGTCCTTGGCCTTGCATGGTGAGTTTTTATTTCTAGTTAAATTTACGTGTAACACACACAATAAAGTGCAAATACGCAGACACCCTGTATCCACCATCCAGGTAAAGGTGTAGCTCTTTTCAAGCCCCTACGAGTTTTCCTAGAGTCCCTTCC
This sequence comes from Rhinolophus sinicus, assembly GCF_036562045.2. Classification (NCBI taxonomy): domain Eukaryota; kingdom Metazoa; phylum Chordata; class Mammalia; order Chiroptera; family Rhinolophidae; genus Rhinolophus; species Rhinolophus sinicus. The sequence continues at coordinate 114,624,949 of NC_133755.1, forward strand.
CAATCAATGTCCCCCACAAAGGTAAACACTGTTCTGATTTCTATAATCGTAGATTAGTTTCATATGAAACTATACTTCATATAAATGGAATCCTATAGTATGTACTCTTTGGCTTCTTTAATTCAACATTATGTCTTAAATCTATTCATGCTGTTGCATTGTGGTTGCTATATTCCATTATATGAATATACCACAATTTATTTAGCCATCTGAGTGTTGAAAGACATTTTGTTTTGGATTGGGACTTCTTTTTTGTGGCAAAATATACATAACATAAAATGTACCATTTTAACCAATTTTATGTGTATAGTCCAGTGGTAAGAAGTATATTCACATTGTAATGCAACTAGCACCACAATCCATCACCAGAGCATTTTAACCCTTCCAAACTAAAACTTTGTACCCACTAAACCATAACTCCTTATTCCCTCTTCTCCCCAGTCCTTGGCAACCACCATCTACTTAATGTCTATGAATTTGACTATTCTAGTTATCTCATAAAGTAAAATCACACAATATTTGTCCTTTTGTGACTGCTTTATTTTACTTGGGACATTGATTTTAAGGTTTATCCATGTTGTAGCATATGTTAGAATTTACTTATTTTACAAGGCTAAATAATGATCCATTACATGTATATAGTATATTTTATTTATTCACCCCTCTGTTGATGGACATGGGGCTGCTTCCACCTTTTGACTAATCCCTAGTACCACTGTGTGAATATGGATAGACAACTATCTGTTAAAGTCTTCAATCTCATTTTTTTCAGATATATAGACAGAATAGAAATTGCTATATCATATGATAATTCTATGTTTCAGTTTTTTCAGGAATCACCATACTGTTTTGCATCGTGGATGTATCATTAGATATTTCCACCAGCAATGTATAAGGGTTCCAATTCCTTCACATTCTTGCCACCATTTGTTATTTTCTGTTTTTATTTTTACACTAGCCATCCCAATGACTGTGAGGTGGTATCTGATTATAGTTTTCATTTTTATTTCCATAATGAGCAGTGATCATGAGCATCATTTTATGAGCTTATTGGCCATTTGTGTATCTTCTTTGGAGAAATGTCTATTCAAGTCCTTTGCTCATTTTTTTAAAATCAAGTTGTTTATTTATTTTCTTTTTGTTGAGGATGAAGACTTTGTAATCCCTATTTTGTGCACAGTAGAATTCTTCACTTCTTATTTCTATCCTCATAAGAAAGCAGCATATTTATCTCTGCATTTTCCTCTCATTTCTGATCTATGAAAGTATTAATCTTATTTTAAACACAATAACGCATTTTTAATGTTATTTTTCTACATATTACTCTTTATTGTTCTATGTTTGGAAACGAGGAGAAGTCTCAGATTATAAACAAAAAAATGAGCTGAATTAGAATTCTCTCTTTTCCCCCATATACTTTTTCAGGATTTTGAAAAAAAAAACACATATTTGCAATCATATAATTATTTAGTATGGTCACTTTAAAAAATATTGATATAAATAAATGTTAAAAAAAAAATAAACACCCAATACATGAATGTGAATCATTTTAAGTGAGCATCACCCTGTTGTTGCAGAGAGATCAGTATAGGAGGAAAGAACAGCACATCTGGTGGAGAGGTCCAGATGGGGAAGTGGGGAGTGGTCAGAGATAAAGCCTGTCTGCTTCGCAAATATTCAAAGTGTTGTTCTATTTTACAGAAGACCAAAAAGCTTTAGGGCACAGTGCTTTAGCATTGACTTTATTGATATTTTATGTTAGATAACTCTTTGTTATATGAGACTGTCCTGTGTATTGCAGGATGTTTAGAAACATCCCTGGTCCCAACCCACTGGTTTCCAGCAGCAGCCGCCCGACACAATAATCAAAACAGCTAAAGATATTGCCAAGTGTGCTCTGGGAGTAACCTTTGCTCTGGTTGAAAACCACTGCCTTAGGGCTATGAGTGTGACTTTACGATGTGTGGTATACCTAGAATGATCCTTCAAGAGAGAGAAAGTGGCCAACTTCACTGCACACAGGAGTCATAGTGAAATGTGGGTGATAGTTTGCAAACATCACGGATCTTTGTTTGAATATGTGCTACTGCAACTTTACTCAACCATGTTGCCTTCCAGTTATTGTTTTTTTTTCTTTCTTTAATTAATAAAAAGAGGGATAGTAATGCTGTGTAACCTCTCTATACACATTGTTAAAAATAGTCTCAGATTACTGAAAGGACCTAATTAGAGAAAACTCTTGGGCAGATCAAATAGACTTTTCTCAGCGAAAAGATACAGAAGGAAGTCAGTATGATGAGGATACCTGGCAGACAAGCATCATGCAGGGCAGAAAGAGATGCTTCACTGTGGAGGGAGGATGGGAGACAATGTGTGGGTGCTGGAGCTGGTGGGAGGATACATATTTGGTGTTAATAATGCAGTGAGAGATGAAGCAACATCAGAACTTCAGGAGGTGTGTCGCATCCAGCGCAACACAGGCAGTGAGAACGAGAAGGGGTGGTGAAGGGTTAAGAAAGAAACAGAAATCAAGAAGGTTTTGAAACAGGGGCCAAGGATCTCACAGCCTCGAAGGACTGAGAGCCCCAAATCGGGCCGCCTTGTGGCTTTTACTGATGCACATACAAGGAAGTAGCACTGTTTTTCCTAGAGTCTGTGAGTCTCATACACCGTACCAGAAAACTGGTTCAAACCAATCACCCTTGCCTGTCGAAAGTCCCGTGATGTATGAATAATTATTGTTTGTACCTCCCCAGGGGACAAAACCTTTATGTTGAAAACTTACTGAGATGGAGAACTGATGTTATCACTTCCCAAGTAGGTTGTGGGAAGGAATACAGCCACAGAGGCAGAAGCTCTCCTTAGACGAGGGAAAGTGGGGGTCTATGCCCACCTCTATCAACCCCATGAATTCTCCTGGTGGTCCCCACATGACTGTGCCTGGCTTAGGTTGTTCCTTTCTTGAGGAATCTTACCCGTCATTGACTACCCAGTCATCCTTTGGGTCATCCAAGCAGATGGCATAAAGGTGAAGCAATGTCCCTGAAAGGAATAGTCTCACAGAGCCTTCTTTCTTTTTAGGGGTAGGTACAAGGGGACAGACAGGAAGGCAGCTGCATGACAACAGAGGCCTACATATTTTCTTACAGATGTGACCTTACATAGATAAGACTGAGGTCATCCTGCAAAAAACCTTGCCTGAAAACATGTTGGAAATCTTTTTACCTGAGTCAGATGTCCCTCATCAATCTCAGAATTATTTAATGCATGACAGATAGTCAAGCTTGAATGAAATTATCATTTATTATCAGTCTCCCCAGGCTAACAGAGTCTGGTCCAAATACATTCAAGAACTCGAGGTTGGGAGCTAAAGTGATGGAAATTTCCTCAGAAGTGTCTCAGAGTCATGCCTCTGGCCAGTGCAGGGCCTACCCTGCAATTAAATCCCAGAAAGGTTTGCTTCAAGAATTAAACAGAATTACATGAAACAGTAAAAAGAAAGCTCCTGATTCATATGTGCTCAATGAAAAGCAGTATCATTGTCATCATTATTACTGTCATACTTTTGTGTTGTCCTTAAGGTAACACCATGCAAATACTTTGGCATTGAGGTGTCATTGATGTAAACGAGGTCCCAGCACTGACTTCGGCCTGGTTTATAGCAATGACCTTATAGATCAGAAATTATGTCCCTTGGTTGCCTCTAGAAGAGAATATTTAAAGGATTATTTCTGCTTAACAGTCATTTAGCATGTATCCAGGAAAGAAATAATTGGAGCATATGAGAATCTGAATAGATTTAAGGAACACAGCAAGATTATACAACTAAGATAAATAGAAATATACTTTAGGCTTCCGCAAAAGTCTCAAAATATGTGTGTGTCTCTGACAAGATTAGTTATATCTCTTCTAATATGTTCCTATGGCCACAAAATTTATTAAAGTGAATGTTTGAAAATGTTTTAGGTAGAACTAGTTTGACAAACTGAGAGAAGAGGATTCAGGATTTCTTAACTCAGCATTTTAGTCCTACAGTGTGGGAAAGTCAAAGATTGAAATACTGTATAGTTACAATTCATTTTTAAACTATTACAGCTATGGTTAAAAGTGCTGCGCATTTAGTTTGTGTAAACAAGGCTAATTAACAGGACATGATTTGTTATGTAGTTAAAAGAACTGTATGTTTACTCTGTGTAAACTTAACTAATTAACAGTAAGTTATTTGTCAGTTTTTCTCTAGAAGTTGCTGATAAATATTGCTGATAACTTAAGTTTAATTTAATCTTCATGTACCACTTGTAAATTTTAAGATTATCTCTATTACCTTTCTTCTCATTAATTAGTCACAAACTGAAAATAACAAAGTGTTATAAAATGAGGGGAAACTGAGAAATTACAACATTTTTTAATTGTGCTAATGAACTATCTGAATCATAAACTAATTTTGTTAAACTCTAGATATGATCGATCTGCCTTGGCAATCTATATCCCAAGAACATGGTCAAGAGAAAAATTAAGATTACCATGTGGGAATTAATTATGAATCCGCCCATAATGGAAAAAAGCAGAGACACGCAAAGCCACTTAGTGTTATATAATGGGTCCCAGGCCAAAGTAACTCTAAAGAAAAACTGAGTCATTAGGAAGGAGGGTGAACAAAGTAGGAGAGCTGAAAAAGAGGTGAGTTGGAGCATACACTAATTGTGCACAAGTCATTGCTGCCTTAAGATGGGCCGCCCTAACCCCATTCATCTGGAATCTCTGTCATTATGGCAAAAGTACACCTAGTGTCGAGGTTATTGCATATGCTATGTCACCTAGTATGTGATTCACTCATCTAATTTCCTTTGCTCTAATTTCATGTTCATCAATCTACTATTTGATTATAATCTAGTATTCCAGACATAAAAAAAGTGGAGATCATGCCAGTAAAAGCATATTGATTCTAGTGATCATTGTAAATAATAAATTATGATTCTGTCTTACACATTATGTCTTATGATCCTGAGTAACATCGGTTTGCTCCTGAAAGAAGCACGTCCCTTCAGAGGCTGATAGATCAAAGTTCTGATCTTTCAAAGCAGCGACCTAGCCTCCAATCTGTGGTGGATTCACCAAGATTAATGCCATTTTGTAATGTTCCTTGGGAGCCTCCTGATGGCTTCTCGAAGTGACAAGCATGTCTCCAACTTCCTTAAAACATCTACACAGTAGCTTAACAGTCTACATTAGAACAGTACATTAAATAAAAATGCATTTTAACATTATTCTAAATTCATGATTAACAATTGCAATTTGGCCCTCAAGACTGCCAGATACTCTCATGCTTCTCTAATTAGCTCCTTTTCTATTTTTCATTATAATGAATGTCACACCATTTAAAACAGCTGATGAATCTCTTCTTAAGACATTTTCCCCTTTGCTCTTGGCTCTCTCCACTCTGCTACCTCTCTGGCCCCTGATTTTAGGCTACTTGAAGAGCCTAAATTTAGAAGCAAACCAGGGGATATAGGGTTAATGTCAGAACTAACTGAGATCAATTTCTATCACCAGCAACTGAGAGGAGGTTAGGGCCATTCCTGAGATAGAAAATACTAAAGGAGGAAACCTGTTAGGAATGGGAGGAAGAGCCCTTTACCATGAATCTTGAATGTGATTATTCTGAGATGTCTATGAGACGCTAAATAAAGATGCTTGGTAGGCATGTGGGAAAAAAAGGGATTGGAGCTCAATAAACAGAATGAAGATGAATAAGTGTGAGAGTTTTCTGCTGGTAAATAATGTTTGAAAGCCTGAAATGAATAGCATCATCCAAGGAACAAGCGCATAATGATGCATAGTAAGATGGCCTGATACCCAGTCCCAAGGAATTTCAAAGTACAGGGTTTTGTGCATGGTGTTTGAAGGCTGGAAATGGATAAGATCACCTCTAGAAACTATAAGGATTCTAAAGACAGGAGGCTTAGGATTAAGGTCTGGACTCAGCAAATTTTAAAGGCTAAACAGAAGAGCGGAGTCCAGAAAGACTGCTGAGAGGAGTAGCCAATAACGTATAAATGCATCTGGCAGATTGAAGCTTCAAGGACAAGAGAGTGTTTCATTTGGAAGGAAGGAAGGAAGGAAGGAAGGAAGGAAGGAAGGAAGGAAGGAAGGAAGGAAGGAAGGAAGGGAGGAAAGAAGGAAAGAAGAAAAGAAAAAGAAAGAGAAAGAAAGGAAGGATGAAAGAAGGGAAAGAGGGCATTGTTGTTTGATTTGTGTCCCCAGAAAAAATACGTTGAAGTCATAGTCCCTGGTACCCATGAATATGACCTTATTGGGAAACAGAGTCTTTGCAAATGTAATCAAGTTAAGATGAGGTCATACTGAATTAGAGTGGATAGATTAAAGGGGGAAATTCAGAAACTCAGAGGGAAGACAGCCATGGGAAAAAAATGAGGCAGAAATTGGAGTGATGAAACTGTAAGCCAAGGAGCTTCAAGGACTACGCCAAGAATTAATTGCAGGTAACCACCAGAAACTAGGGAGAGGCAAGAAAATATTTTTTTCTAGAGCCTTAGGAAGGAGTGTGGCCCTGCTGACAATTTAATTTTAAACTTCCAGCCTCCAGAACGCAGAGAGAATAATACATTTCTGTTGTTTTAAGCGTGTGGTAGTTTGTTAGGCAGCATTAAGGATCTAATACAGCAATGGAGGAACGTGAAGTTGATATTCACAATACATCCACAGAAATACAAAATTTCTCTCTCTGAAGGGAGGAATATAAGTTTTTACTGACTGTCTTGTATACAATTACATATCATGTTTTCTAGCCATTCACTTTCTTCTAAAAACTTCAAAATCTTTTACACTTTATGCTAATTTAAAAATAGAAATTTCTGTTTTATGTTCTTGAAACAAAACTCATATTGCAAAGTAAACCAAGTAACTCGGGAAGGAGAGTAAACTCTGTATTCTCTAGATACTGAACACATTTTATATTTCTTTTGTACATCAGTCATGCCATGTTTCATCAACTTATGAAGACCCATGTTTTGAAAGTGCTCAAGTAGTATTAGTATAAAATAATCTTATAGAAAATAACAATAATTATGGTTTTCTTTGATATTGCCTCTCATCTTCCACATTGAAGAAGAACTGAAATTATGTGTAGTTACACAAACGACTGGTTCTGAATATGTATTCTAACAAAACAAAATCTGATTTACTTTTTAAAAGTTTATATCAAGAGCAGTAGTCATTTTCAAAAAGTATTATGTGTTTCTTATTATAAATGAAATGCATGTGTGTTAGATGCAATTTGAAAATCCGGGTAAGTACAGAGATGAAAATTATGATCATTCACAATTCTTATAATTCAAAACAACTATTATTAACACTGGAGTATGTCTATAGTGTTTTATCTATGCCCATAATTTTTACCATGGTTTAGGTCTTGTATATTCACTTCGGAGCCCTGGTTTTCGCTTATAATAAATATTGCATTATAAGATTTTTTCCATATTGCAAAAATATTTTAAAATTCTTTTTAATGGTGCAATAATATCCTATGGTTTAGGGCTCTCACAGTTTATTTAGCCTATTGTAACACAGTTAGGCTTTTTTATTTTATTTTTTTACATTCTTAAACATACTGTGATGAACATACAAAGACATTTCAGTGCCACATCTTTAAATATTTCTTTAGATGCGGAATTACAGCATCAATATGTTGAATGAGAATTATATTAACATTAAATACGAAAAGCAAAAATATAACTATTATTTTGAGAAGCAAAGTAAATGCATATGCCCTAAAGTTTTACAAGAATCAATGCTAACCTTTAGATTAACATTGATTAAAGAAGAATTTCTGCGTAAAGAGCTAGGATACTCCCCCACCCCCAACTCAGAATGACAAGACAGAATTCTCTGGAATCCATAGGCACTAACTGATGAAATATTGCCACCTTTCATAAATTTAGGGAATGCCATTACACGTGGACTCAGGAGCGTGGCACTAAAATTACAAAACTTTGTCACACCTCTCTTGCAACAAGAGTAAGCCATTCTCATGAGATGACTAAGTTATTTGTGCAGGAGAAACTACGGATATGTTTGTATATGGACTTTCATATTCACTGAGGAGTGTTTTTAATTATAATCCCTGAGTGATCATTTAGCAAACATAATTTGTTCAATTTGAAAATGCATGAATGACCTTGGACAAATCACTTGAAAACCAAGAAAGATAATGACTTATGGGGGCAAATGGGAAAAATGTGAAAGTAGGCTAATTTTCACAGTTACTGTTATCATTACAAATAGTATCTAGTTACCACAATTTGAATATTTAATGATCAATTCTTGAAAATTAAATCTACTGTAATAATACATTCTAAATAGTGTTTTCTGATCCTTTTTCCCCTAAATTTTTACATTAGAGGGGAAAAAGTGCCAATAATATATCAGTTTTACTTCAAAGTTCATAAAATCTTCATGTGAGAAAAATCACTGAAGCAGTACTGTGGGGATATTACATTCTGGGTTGTTGTTAATAACTTGTGTGGAATATTCAACAAATATAGCATATCAAATCCATAATCATTGCCAGAGGGGTTGTCAGAGTGTTTTCCCCCCCTCAGTCTAATAAAGTTGACCAAAACAGGGCTAAATTCATAAAACATTACAGAACTAAATTTCCAGTCCCCTGTAAAATACTTTTTAAGCAATTTAGTAGTTTGCTTCCAATCTGAAATGAGAGAAGATTTATCTGATCTTTGGAAATTTTATTTAAGATGACAAGATTTAATGTGAACTAGAATTGATAAGAAATATCTTTTGCAGAAAACGATAACTTACGTGATTTCATTGACATAAACATAAAAAGACTATTAGATTGGCAATCAAACAGGTATTATATCTTTCTTTTCAAAGAACAGTTTTATCAAACAAGAAAAAAGTAATTGTTTTTTAATGGCAACTATTATATTCACAGAAACTTTAAAATCTGCTACCTTCCTTAGGTCTTGTGTTGTTATGAAAAGGTCTTTAACAAGTTTAACAAGTAGTAATCTCAACTATTTTGATTTAAAATATTCTGACTTCAATTGTGGCACAGTTTGAAAGCTCTTTCGTACTACCTTTGTTTTTTTGTTTTTTGTTTTTTTGGTGTGTTTTTTTTTCTTTAATTTCTGTTGTTTTATTCATCTCTGCTCTTCTTTTTATTTTCTAATCTGGATGTTTATTTTGTGACAGTCAATCTTCTGAACTGAAAGTTTTAAACTGAATCTTTTAAATGGAAGCTTGTTGTTTTCTTTCATTTGATTGGCTTTAATCAAAATTGTACATGCCTACATTTAATTCTACCCTTATAGATTTGACTTCCTTTTCTTTCAGCTGTCAAAGGAATAAGATTGTATTTCCGACAGTCCATAAATGAAAAGAAAGAAAAAGGAAGATTCTGCTTAGTTCCTCTTCTTATATTTCCCACCCATTATTGTTACTGCCTTCAAGTAAGCAAAGCAGGGACAAACTTTGATCATTTCTCTTTCATCTCACTTGGCTAAATTTACTTTTCCCTTTAGATAACTTCTGAAATTTATCCCTTTCTTCACGAAGCAATTGCTGGGAAAATTTTAAGCATGTTTTAATGTTACCATTTTGGTTCTTACAGATTTCTCCTCCATGCTATGTATCCCATCATACTTCTGGGTAAATAAAATATCTATGTAAAAATAATTTTTTTCCCATCGAATTCATCATTTAATTCATTACTTGAGTCAGTCTTTCAGATTGGATAACTATTGCATTTTTTTTCATTCTTGTTTTTGATTGTACTCTCACCATTCTTTGTTTTTTCTAATCTGTTTATTTGTTGTTGTTTTTTTGTTCAGTATGTATCCCATTTACTATCCTTATGACTATTTACTTATTCCTGCTGTTAAAATTTAAGATAATTTAGATGATACAAATAAACTTTATTTAATGCTTTTTGAAGTAGACAGTCTAATTTCAACAGCTATCAAATGCAGCAGATAAAGAATAAAGAATGCAGAAGAGACAAATGTAAAATATTTGATTGGCAGGAGCCACATAGTCAACCTTGTTTGGAGTGAGAAGGAACAAAGAAATAAGTATAGAGCCCAGAGCTGGCTTGGCATTTAAGGATTGGCAGCCTGAATACACTGCTTTTCAGCCAAGTAGAGCATTTACAGGGACAGGGAACTTATTTAAGTTTTGGTTTGCTGATGTGGCACCCTGAGCAGAAGTGGCTCTGTCTTAGGCCTAGAAATTGACCTCAACAGTTCCCCCCTTTTAATCACCATCTTGACCAATAAAGATGTTTGATCAAAAATATTAATTTTAGCATGACTCTCACCATTGCCTCTTCAAGTCTCAGTGCAGTATTCACAAGAGACAATGCCAGGCTCCTAATTTTAGAGCGGGTTATGTTCTTCAGTTCTCTTTTGTCACTCCAGTCAGAGATACCATCTATCAGCTGGTCAATGGCTACCTACATACACTTAAGGCTTTTGAGAGAATGCAACTTATTAGGGAGACAATAATAATTATTAGCAACAATACATGGTTTGAAGAAGGCTCCTGAGCCAGTGTCCCCATGATCCAAATCAACTAGAATCAATTAAGGGAAGCAATGCCCTGAAGAGAAGGATGCTTCTTTAAGCCAGTAGGCCTGCTTATGCATTTCATGTAACTGTGTCTTCACTTCCTCAGATGTGTTTACCCCGTGAACTTGTTCAGAGAAACTGAGGCGTAGGAAACCAGGGAGGAGATTGTGACAAGCAGAAGGAACTACAGGATCACTAGCATAACAGAAAAGCTAACATTCATTTGGAGGTTGTATTACCTTCCTGTGTCATGGTCTGAGATACATGAGCAACGGCATCATCTTTCTAGTCCAGGGCAATACAAAAGGTAGACAAAAGAATGATAAAAACCTTCCTTGTATAAGCATTAGACAAAGGATGGTCACAGATGGAAGAAGAAATGGAAAGAAACTTTCTTGATTTGACGTCTTGGAAGAAAGCAGTCCATTTCAATGTTGGCTACTTCTCTCTTAATTAATTTGATGTTGAAGTCTCTGGTATTGACACAGGACCAGATGTCAGGTTGAGTCTTTTTCAGGGTTGTGAAATATGCATCCAAGATTCAACACCTTGTAATTTGGTGTTAGTGTCAGGGGTTAAATGTACTTGGTAGGGTCCTTTCCATGGATCTCATTTTTGCAAAAGCATCAAAGTAAAAATAACTGTCCGTTGATGGCAAAGACTTAAAAATGTGGATGAGAGCTAAAGTTCTTAGGAGAATTCATTTGAAACACACAAAAAATATATTTTCATGGTGTATAATAATTAAGGATAATAGTTGGATAATGAGAGTATAGACAAAGTTCTAGAAACTTTAAACAGTGTCTGGAATTCCTATATTAATCACATATATCCACACCTAAGAAGATTCATCATCACTTCTTATTTGACAATGCTTCCCATGTATTTAATACTAAATGAATCTATTTAACATGTCTCTTTACAAGATGAGAGACAAATCCTTTGAGATTTTCCAGGAGCCCTCTAAGCAAGAAATTACTTTGAGGTGAACAAGACTCCATTTAGAATTTGGTTTGGGGATATAGTCAAAATGTCAGAAGGTTTGATCATTTGACTAAATAGGATCACAGATCATTATGAAATAATAATCTATTTAACTAAAGTGATAATAGAAGATTTTAAAGGCAAATACAACAGTTTACACAGTTGTGAGCAAAACTTAGATCTTTTAATATTGAGAAGACTGGGTTTTCTAAAGTAATCAAAGATCTGATAAAAACAATGTGAAGCACAGTAAATTATTTTGGTAATACAAATCTCTTTGCTGTTCAGGCAGATTACATACAAGGTAAAGAAAGAAAAAAAAAATCTCTGTTTACCATTTCTTGCAGACCAATAAGCTAAAAAAACTTTGTCCTTTTAACAGAGAGAAATCCAAATTCTTGTTTTACATCAATGTACTTTTGATATTAAAACTCATTTTTAAAAAATGTAATTCCAATCTTAGCCAGCTTGACCACACATAAAATTCCTTTCCCAAGATCTATTTCCAAAACCTTTCTACAACTTTTAATATCCATTCTGATTTTGTTGATTTTTTTTTTTTCCTATTTCTCATTCTGGAAGAGTTATTTTACTTAGGACTATATTACTTCCTTTTTTCCCTTACCAAAAAGAAAACGTGTCCTCCATACCTTACTAAAAAAACAAACAAACAAACAAACAAACAAACAAAAAACACACAGAAATAACAGACTGGTTTTCTTGTTTACTTTTCATAAATGTTGTTTTCTTTCAGTTATTATTTCTAGTAGTTTTATTTACATATTTACATATATTAATTATAATTCTTAACAGAGTCCTTAAATCCTAAGAAAAACAAAAAACTAAGAAGTAAGCAACTGTAGACTGGCAAATTTATAAACACATTTCATAATTTTAAAAGTATATTCTTCCTCATAGCAAATTTTTCAACGTGGCACAAAACATGTTTACTAAAAGACCCAAATATCTTTAGTTCCTCTGTAAAAGGAAACCAAAAGTGGATAAAACTGTGTTAATTAATATTTCAGTATTTTATCTTCTTGGAAATGATCTAGACATTCAATGAATATCCATTATTTAACTTTTCTCAGTATAATGAATGTTAAGGTTTCAAGTCACCAAAAAGATTTGGAAAAGTATTTTTATGGGGACATACCATAAAGCATAATATTGTTAAAAAGTTTATTAACAATATTTTATCTTATTACATCTATTTAATTTACTTATTTTTAAGAATTATGTTTAGGTTACTCAAGAAAATTTCATGAGACGTTAAACAGCTAGCCATCTTAAGTGATTTTTCTTGCTCACAAATTCTATAACAGAGATAACATGAGCTGATTTGACTTTAAGCAAACCTCAGTAGAATAAAAGTTTTATATTTGCATTATACTTAATATTGATAACTAAAGACATGCCTGTTTTAATTACACTGAAAAACTTGAACTAGATTTTGTTTTTTCCTGAAAATTATCCTAGATCATGTGAACTTAAAAACATTGGGGTTAATTTCTATATTTCTGAGCATATACTTGATTTACACAAATGTTTAATTTTCTTTAAGCCAATTACATAGAGCTTTTTACAAATTAATTTTGGCAATACCATCCATAGGTAGAAAAATATCACACATCTACAACAAACATACATAGATATGCACACACATACAGTCAGAAGCAAACAGATCTTACAGCTTTTGTTTTAAAATTTTAGATAGGAGACAGGTCGATAATGCAAAACTCACTAGGTTATAAAAGATCCAAATTGTGTTTCTGGCATGCATGGAATAAGTTAAGCTGAACTGTTCAAGATAGCTTAAACTTTTTACTAATATTTGTGGAGGAAGCTTTTAAGATTTTCATTTGCCTAATTTCCAAATAGCCTTCCTCCCCCATTTTTTTCTCCTTCTGATAATAATCATCTCCCATTGGAACTACCTTATGACCCAGCAATTCCACTCTTAGATATCTATCCAGAAAACTCCAAGATGCTAATTCGAAAAAAACATATGCACTGCTATGTTCATCGCAGTGTTATTTACAATAGCCAAGACTTGGAAACAACCGAAATGCCCATCAGTAGACGACTGGATTAAGAAACCATTGTACATTTATACAATGGAGTATTACTCAGCTATAAAGAATGAAATCTTACCATTTGCAATGATATGGATGGACCTAGAGAACATTATGCTAAGTGAAATAAGTCAATCAGAGAAAGACAAATACCATATGATCTCACTTATATGTGGAATCGAAAGAATTGAATAAATGAGCAAAGTAAATAGAAAATCTCAGAGATATAGAGGAAAAACTCATGATTGTTAGATGGGAGGAAGGTGGGTGTGAGGGAGAAGGAGAAAGGATTAGACAGCCTAAATTAGTAACTACAATATTGCCACGAGGATACAAAAGACAGTTTGGGGAACATAATCAATAATGTTGTAAGGATTTTGTAGGGTGTCAGACGGACACATGTCTTGTTAGGGAGACCACTTCATGGATGGTGTAGATGCTTGATCACTGCACTGTACACCTGAAGCAGAAGGTGAATAATATTGTATGTCAAGTATAATTTTATATATATATTTATATATATATATATATATATATATATATATATATATATATATAGAGAGAGAGAGAGAGAGAGAGAGACACCGGATATGGAATACAGCATAGGGAATAGAGTCAATGGAATTGTAATAGGTATATACGATGACAGAGGGGCAATAGATTGGGGGAGGGGTTATCACTTTGTGAGGGGAGAAATGTCTAACTATCACATTGTTTTGTACACCTGAAACTAAAAAAACAAAACAAACAAAACAAACAAACAAACAAACACAAAAACTCCCTCAGAGTCCCACCAACCTGGGAGGGGCCCATGGTGTGGGGGACTCCTTTGAGGGTAGATATGGGGGAATTTGAGTTGGTGTGGAAGGATTAGACAAAAACTTTGAGAACAATATTTTTCTTAGCATTCTAGTTGATTGTAAATGAGACACCGATTTCCAGGCCAGTGTTTTGATGATGGACCCTCAGGAGGGGGCAACCAAAGCAGCCCAAGTATTTAACTTTCTGGCCTAGGAGCTATTGAAGCTAGAAGGCCACCAAATTGGTGGTCTTTGGTTTACAGTCTTGTGGTCTCTTCGGAGTGGAAAGGCAATCCAGATAGAGAATTAGTAGACTAAGTACACAAGTAAGGGAGGATAGACGGAGTGGTATGAATCACTTCAGTCTTCTAGTTTTTTGTTTTGGGTACTTCTTGTGTCTTTAATTTTTCATTAGCCTTTTGCAATGAATCTTTCAACGATGTCATTTTGGAATCTTGAAGCCTTTTGGAGGCTTTTGCATACCAATTAAAATAGGTATCCCATTTTAATTGTTAGGTTTGGAAATCCTTGCTTTCAGGTGCACTTCTCAAATGAACGATCTTGTCTATTGGAGTGTTCTCTATAATGGTCACTGGAATTCCAGGTTGTCTTAGTAAGATTTTCTCATTTTTGTAGATATACACAGCTTTGGGAACACAGTTCTTACACATAAATATAAGCAGGTGTGCCAGAAGGTGGCACATTTCTTTAGCTAAATCTTAGGCCTCTTGGTGACAGATTAATACCTAAGAGAGATGTGCTGCCAGGCTGTGGGTTTTGTGGTATTTTACAGTGCCCCTCATTGCTCAAAAATTTTCTTGAGGTTGGCAGTTGACCTAGTGTCAATCTAACCCATTCTATGACCAATTTATCTTAGCATGGGAGACTTAAAGTTAGGTAGAAAACACTTTAACAGCTTTTAAATGCTGGACCAGTGCCCACCAACTTTGTGGCTTTGGCTTCCAAGATTTTCATCAGCAATAAATCTATTATTCCTTTCATGAGATTTCTGTATAGTGGTGTACACCCTGATGGCTTTTAATAGCCTGATTTATGCCTACTCAGATTTTGACTTTGATGGTCAAAATAGTCTTGTCTTAATTTATATCCTCAAGTCCTGAAACAATTTGTGCTGTGGACTTACCTCCAGGATTTGTGAGTCCCCGAATGGCACTCACCACTGAGGACTCCCAGTATAATTATCCCCAAACCTTTCTGAGATCCCAGAATCTTTCTGGGAATTTTAGCAAACTCTGGAACATTTTTGGGATGCTGGAACCTTTCTGGGACATCTATCTATCTATCTATCTATCTATCTATCTATCTATCTATCTATCTATCTATTGATTTATCATCTATCTATCTTTTCTTTTTCAAAAAAGTTTGTTTGGATTGGAGAGCTGCACTCAAGGGAGCAGAGCTCAAATCTGAGAGTGACTTACCTGTGGCCCTTGGTAATAACAAGAGGAACAGGGAATCCAAAGGGTTCAACATGTTCCTGGCCTGTGTGTTTCATCCCGCAGGCTGTTAGCAGTCAGCCTCAGATCCCATTCCTCCTTGCCAAAACTGCACAGGTTTTTTTGTTTGTTTGTTTGTTTTAAGTAAAACAATTTAGGTGATACAAAACAACTTTATTTAACATCTCACAAAGTGGACAGTCTCCTTTCAGAGAACTGCAAAATGGGGCAGATAAAGAATAAAAAACAAGGAAGTGACAGATAGAAAATACTTGATTGGCTGCAGACACGTATACAACCTTGTTTGGAGTGAGAAGGAACAAGGAAATAAGTACAGAGCCCAGAGTTAGCTAGGTGTTTGAGTAGATACCAAGTCAAACACCCTCTGTATCCACTGGTTTGCCATCCAGAGATTCAACCAACTATGAATCAAAAATATTTTTAAAAAAAAATCTCAGAAAGTTTCAAAAAGCAAAACTTGAATTTTCCATGCACTGACCACTATACTGATTCTACCTGAATGAAGGGATATGTAGGCATACCCTGCTATAGCCTATGTGCAAATATAGGTTACATTTTATATGAGGGACTTGAGTGTCCATGGATTTTGGTATCTGCAGGGGATCCTGGAACGAATCCGCCCAGAATACAAAGTACTGTACTGCTTTTCTGGTCAGGCACAGCATTCATAGGAACACAAAAGTTTTCTGTTTCAGTTTGTTGATATGGCACTCCAGGCAGAAGCCGTTCCATCTTAGACCTAGGATTTATTTCAACACTACTGAGGTACATTATAAAGTTGATCAATTTTCCCCATTAATTTTTGTTGTCAAATAATCACTAATTCATCAACATGTGACCAGAAACAGCCCAAATAATTTCTTGAAGTCTAAATATTTTAGTTGCCTTGAAGGAAATTTGAATTTTTAAAAAGTGAATCTTTGATTTTAAACCTGACATCATGCTTTATTCTATGCTATCTTTGGCCTAGTAGCACCCAACCATGAAGCAGGCTCTCTTAACCTTTTGACTGAGATGTATATTTTAAATATTTATTTGTTTAGTTAGTCTTTTTGAAATAAGGATGTGCTCCCCATAGAAATGATTTTTAGAAAGAATCCTTAGGATCCTCAGGTGAACGTCAAAAATGCTTATTTCCTCTACAATGTAGCTAAGCAATGGTACTAGTACAACTATTGTACCTAATTTTATGGCATTAATTCTCAGATAAAGTGTATTTCTTTAGTTTCAATCTGTATGTAAGAACCCATCTCCATTTACCCTGTTTTTGGTGATGAGATTGCCCCTCTTGTACTGACTGTGTGACCTGGAACAACATATATAACTTCTCTACCCACCTCAATGCCCTCATTTGCAAAATGGCAGTAAGAATAGGACCTATTTAATAGAATTGTTGTGAAAATTAAATGAGATAATCTATGCATAGGGCTAAGCACAGATGCAAGAAGAGGTTTCTGAAGGCATCCAGGAAAGTCTTTCCTTATTCTTAAGTGGTAGGAAGTCAACCTCTGCCTCACTGGTCTTAAACAGGAAACTAGTAGCCCTGATTGTTTTTAACAACTCTGACAACCACAAACTCTGGCTGAGGCTGACACAAGGGAGAGGGTAATGGAAAGATGGAAAGAATCTGGTCCCCTAAAGCTATTGTTCAGCTGCTAAATCAAACAATTCTGAAATCCAGTCTAGTAGCGAATGTCCTTAAACTATCATTTAAGCCAGTTTGAGTTGAGATTTCTGTTGTTTTCAAACAAACACATTTTAACTAAGCAAAGTTGGTGAGTTACAGAACATGTGAGGAGCAGAAGTGCCATGGCTACAGATGCAACTGTCAAAGAGAGTCCCAGTCAAAGTGAGCCGCACTAACAGCTGGATTATGCAAGTCTGGGCACCCCTGGAGGCCAGTGCACCCCACCACCTGCAGCTAGACTTGGGAGTCCCAAGGACACATCAAAGTGCTCAAAACAATAAAACCAGGAATACAGTAACAAGAACACATTATTTCACTAAAAGTATTCTAAGCCTAATACAGTGTATGATTTGCAGAGCTATTGGTGGGACTATGGAAGAAGGATGTGGGAACTGGTTTCTCCCTGTTCTTATAAATGAGAAAGTGTTATCGCTAAAATTATTAATGGACAGAAAAATGAATAGATGACTGGGGCACATATGGCAAAAGAAAATTATTGCTATAATTTTAGCCCATGAAGCTCTGCACTTGCACTTTTATCAATAAGATGTAGAGAAATGGACATTACCCTCAAAGAATAAATGTTCCTTAATTTTAAAATAATTAGATATCGGTCTCTATACTAGAGGGTGGGGGGTTAATTCTTTCTTTAATGTATTTTTTGCAATATTTTTATTAGCCAAATAAAATGTTGAAAATATATAGTACTGAAAATCTGTAGACCTTTACAAATACAATAAATCTCTATTGAAGTTACATAGCTTTCTTTGAATGTAGTCAGGGAAGAGTCATAATTCTATAATAATCACCTGTTGGCTTGAATGGTTGTACCTTTGGAGCTTGGTAGCTTTTCACAATCTTTTCATCTCAAAGCATATAGTTTGAATGTTGGTGGCATTAATAAATAAGGTGGATAATCCTGAATGATGCCTACAACACTAGGTGTCTTATTGCACCATTTAAAAAAATTGATAATCATTTTTTACATTTTATAACAGGAAATAAATGATAGTAAATTTGATGACTATATCTCTTATTAATGATGTCATTATCGGGGCCGGTATTTAGTGTCTTGTCCTATAGCCATGAACCAAATATATTCACTCTAGTGGTTTATCTTTAAGACAACCCAATATCCCTACCTAATGTCCACTGAGAATGAGACTTGGATAATTATGGACCCTTGTTCAGTTTATTTCTGAGCTGCTCTATATTTTATAGCTTCCTCTCACTCCTAATTTTCTGATGCATCTACTAGTCATTACCCTGCTCTTGCTTTGCGCCATTTACCCTCCATGGCTCTGACTCTTACTTAAGATTCTGAGGATTTACCAGCAGACTCATTTTTCCAGCATTTCTTGTTTCTGGGAAAATCAGGCTTATCTTGTAGGTGGTTCAGTAACCTGCTGAGGTGCAGGGACTCCACACCCATATTTCATTATTCAAGCATAATTGTTTCCAAAATTTGGTTAAAAGCCTAAATTCCTATAAGTAACCTTTAATTACTACTATCATTAATTTTAAAATAGCAATATTTTTATTGATGGTAAATAAGCTTAAAATACAAACTGGTAACATAGATAGTAAAGTACAATATAGACAGCTAAAAACTTGGTCAATATATTAACTACATGTCAAAACTCAGAAGAAATACACATTGGGTTGTATTTGTCATTTGGCTGGTAGTTTAGAGATTATAAGTAAGGAATACCTCCTCTTCTCCCCAGCAATAAAGGGGATATTTGGATAATGCAATAAATTTCAGTGCATGGACATGGGATATGAAAATACAGGGCAGGGTTATATATCATATTAGTGCTAGGAATAAAAGCAACATGGACTAGAATTTGATACCATATGCTTATTGGTTCAACCTGATTTATTTAAAACAAAGTCTGGGGGCAGTGGAGGATCAACTCTTTGAAGGAATGAATGTCTTTTTTTTTCATCTACTATATGTAATATAGTGCCATATATTAAGCTTATAACTGTTGAATCAGTGAATAAAGACGATTATAAAGTGAGGATCAAAAGAGCCAAATGACTGGTTTTCAGACCCCGATTTAGTCTATTAACACTATAAGCAGCTTACGCCTAAGCATGTCTTTGGTGAAAACTTAAAGGACATATACACTGAAGTACTAAAAATCAAATATATTTCTTCTACAAGGAGAGAGGAAACACTAGAAGAAAAATCATTGACCTAATTCAAAATTTTAATGTATTTCTTTCCACTTCCAAGTTTCTCTTTTCATGCTACTGCTCCAAAGTAGTCAGATACTCTACAAAATGTGCAGCATTTTTGGTAACTCTGTTCAATGTCTTTACTATACTGAGAAAGGGTGATTTTCCTTTACTTTCCTGGAGTTGAGCCAGTGGTAATAGTATATTCTAATTTGGAAAAAAAAATCAGAAATTTGAATAAAATCATTATTAAGCTATTTATTATTAAAAATTCAAGAACATTAAATTACCTCAAGAGTATTTTAGATCTGCTGGAAAATGCATTCTGAGATTAATGGTTTCTGAATACTTTTCCCTTGTATCCTTGGCTTTCTTTTCTACATGTAACGCATAATTTTGTGTGAGCCTTCTCACTTTTATTGTAAGAAGGCAGCCAAATAGCCAAATGGAATTGATTCGAACAGCAATGCATTCTTTTGCTCACATTCCAATTTTGAAGAGAGAATATTGTGTGAAGAAAGTGCACTTTCTATTACTCCTTCTTTTGATAAGCCTGTATGAACATATGTTGGGAATTAAAACTCATATCAAAAAAGCAGCATATCTGCTGCTTCATTATTAAATTTATTAGAATTTCTAATTGGCTTATAACAATGTCTAGTCACAGAACATGTGCTCTGTATAGATTTGAAAACTAAAAAATATAGACACAGTAGCAAAGTCATGGATGTATGGTAATAATGAGAAACCTAAGTTCTAAGGAATAACCATAAATTTCTAAACCTATATATACTAATAACATGAGAAAATATTTTTTATTACTTTTTTGCTTGATTCTGGAGACAATGAATCGTTTACTATATAATATTATTTATTTTTTATTGCCATACATATAGGTATTTTATTTAAAAATTTTAACCAAATCATTAGGTCTCCGAATTCTATTCCAAGAGAAAGGATGCCTTTTGTTTCATTCATTGACACTACTACCCACAGCTCTTTTCCTAAATTAATCATTAATGGGAACTGTGAAGACCAGTGGCTGTCAGAGGTTAGTCTACATAAGAACCACATGGGAAAGGGGGCTTAAAATGTAGTTTCCCCAGGCCCAGCCTCTGAAATTTTTACTCAGCAGGCCTAAATGGGCCCTGGGATGTGCTTGTTTGACAAGCTCTGTCAGATGTTCCTGATTCAGGGGTTTTCAACAGCATGGGACATATTTACAGATGAGGCAACATGGAAAACTGCAGAGGTTGAATTACATGATTAAAAATAGCACAGCTAATTGTTTAACAGCTAAAATAATTGATGCTGAATGCAGCTATCTTTCTTTGCAAAATTAGAAATTTAATTACAAATTCAATACTTTTGGAAAGACAGGGGTTAATATGGTTGTAGTTTTAAAAGTTCCCCAACAGCCTCTCATCCTTAAACAAGACACTATCTTTACTTTTTACTTTGTTCTTCAATCTTATTTTGTGTACTTTAGTTCAATTTTGCAAACATTTACTAATCACCTACAATGTGCAAGGCACCAACCTAAAGCATACACTTCTTTTCTCACTTTACATTTTAATGGAAACCTTTTTGACTATTTATATCTTGTCTTATTTTATAGCTAAAAATAAAGGGGAGAATTATAGCTTATCAAATTTGATATTTAAAAAACGAATAGCTATTTCATCATATTTCTTATTTAACAATCTTTGTACTTTTAGATTGATTCACTAAATTAATTAGCTACTTAGGCAATATAACACCTTAATGTGTTGACTTATGAATTATTAATATAGTAATTTTTCTGTTCGTAGTTATAATACACTTCTGGTAATACTTTTTGAAATATTAGAACATTTGTACGTAGTTTTCTGTTGTTCTGTCCTAAATTTAGAAGTAACATCTCAAATCCAAATTTCTAAAATAAGTTGGGCTTGCAGACATAATCAATAAAACCCACAATCGAATGTATTGCTCAGAAAAAGTTGAATACAGAATCATATGGTCTAAAAATAGGGATGCGCCGATCTACTCTCTCGCTAATTCACCCTGACACATACTCCCGTAGTAGCGATGGCTCTAATGGATAAGCACCACAATCACTCTGTAGGAAGTCTGGAGTATAGTAAGGATATTATTAACGTGTCCTACCTATCTGTTAATAATGATTAAATATTGGACATTTCCTGTGTGTCAGATTCTTTGCTGTGTGTCTCAAGTAAATCACTCTCATTTACTTTTCACAACTACCCTATTATAATTTTCATTTTATAGATATGAAAATTGAGACTTGGAGAGGTCAAGTTTTCCAAGGTGACAGCCCCTCAGTGGCAATGCTGGCATTTGAGTTGAAATTGTCTGACTCCAGAATTTGCACTTTTTTTTTTTTTAATTAAATTTATTGGGGGTGACAATTGTTAGTAAAATTACATAGATTTCAGGTGTACAATTCTGTATTACATCATCTATAAATCCCATTGTGTGTTCATCACCCAGAGTCAGTTCTTCCATCACCATATATTCGATCCCCCTTACCCTCATCTCCCACCCTCCACCCCCCGCCCCCCTTACACTTTTAACCATAGTGCTGAAGGGCTCCAGTACCTTTGAAACTCTTAAATAACTCATTTAGGGGAATGAATAGTTAATTGGATAGAAGATATGTGTGCCTCAAGCTTAAAGCAGGATTGAATTTCAAGAACTGTTTTTGTACTTCTTTTACCATTCTCATAAAGCATTTTGTCTTATTACTCACATACTAAAGACATTTGGACAAGAATTAACATAATCAACAAAAGCCTGAACTAGTCCTTAATATCACAGCTTTCTCTTACCAGCCTCTTCAGCTCTACTATTCTTATTTTTTTATTAAAAACCTGAGTAACTTTTTGACTTTATATCAGGAATTACTTCATTTTGCTCCATCAAAATATTTCAACTGCAATTTAAACAGACTATCTATTTGGAGCAACACATTAAAATATTAATATTTCTGAAGATTTGATTTTAAAAGTAGTTTCCAAAATATTTTTTCTCACTCTCAATTTTAAGACACATGCATAAATATTTCAATGAACATTTTTCTGTGTTTAATTCCTCTCATCTGTAGAGATGCTGAAGTAAAGCTGTGCAACAAGGATTATAGCCAAGGCTGGTACACCAAGTCACTCAAAACTGGAAAAGATTATTATGGACGTCTGAGGCTTCTTTTTAATAATTCACGAAGACATAGTAACTCTATGATGTGCTGGGACAGGGACAATTTACAAATGAAGTTTTAGCTCTTTCAAATACATTTTCACACTGTTGCTACATCTGTTTCATTAAAATACCCTATCAAGAAAAAAAACAATAGGAGAAAAATTGCTTAAGGATTGATTTTAAAGCAAGAGCAAGAAAAGGGTGAAGACAATAAGCTTCTGATGAGTTTACCATGAAGGCAAACACTCACCTTCAGCTGGGATTTTAAAAATTGTTTATCTGGATGAAGCATTAGATTGTATAAAAAGCAATCCTACATAGTGTAGCATTTCTAAAAGATAATCAAATAGTGAAATCATTGAGGACAAAGAGCTTTAGTTATCTTAAAATACAGCATCAGACCTTCAGTTTTAACTCTTAAAATGAATTATTTGTGAACAAAAGCTACTGATTTTCAGCCTAAGGAGAACAACTTGAGAAGACAGGTAAGAATTAGAATACATAAAAATACTATAATTTCTGATGAGCATTCAAGAGCCGCAAAATCTTTTCATAATAAACAACTGGACATAACTTTTCTAGCAGAAAGTTAAGTAGTAGGTAGAAAATGAACATTCAGGTGTTATTAATCTACCGGCACAGCTCAGTTTATTTTGATAACGTATATTAGGGATATAAATTGGAATGTGTTTTTGTGTGTTTGTTTCAAAGAGATGGCAATTTAAAATTACCAATAGATATACTTTGATACACATTCAAGTATACCAGGTCCCATTAGGCCAAAACAGTTTATCCTCCCTTGGCATAACTTCACTTGTCTTATCAGAATTCGGCTTTGACATTACCACTTCTAAAAAGCCACTCCTAACTCTGTCCCCACAACTGAGTCTGGTGTCCATTCCCATGTTTCCCATGGCACTCAGGGTTGGCCCCATTAGAACACATGCTAAACTATGACGCTTGTAAATTTTCTGTGTTCCCCAAGAGAATGCGTTCCTTAATGGCAATTCCTTCATTATTTGCCCAGTGTTTTTCATGGCACCAACATAGGTTTCCAATCAGTATTCTAGTATGGACCACCAAGAAATGAATACAGGGTTTTCAGTCTCTCTAAAACCCCATTTTCATGTTGTATATTCCAGGAGTAATGAATGCAGCCTGATTCTTGTGACATACCAAAACACTTAAAGGATTAGTAAAAAATTGAATGCACTTGAATTCCACACATTGTTAGCATTACATATTTATCAATTTTTTTCTTAATATGGGCATATGTAACTTTTTTTAAAACAGGGAGTATGGAAATACTGTGTGTGTTTTTTTTCTAGAAAAATAATGAAAATGTAGAGATTATGCAGAAGTATAAATTATGAGACAACTTCAGACATTTGAAGCAGATTGAAAATTAGTAATATGGTCTGGGGTACAATTAGAATTTCAGAGCAGAGAGGAATTTCTGAGGTCATCTTGCCCAAATTCTGTATTTTACAGAGAGGCAAAATGATTTTTCTAGGGTCACAGTGTAATAAATGGAAGAATATAGATTAAATCCCAGGTGTTCTGACTCTAAATCCAATGCCTTTTCCAGGATATCACAGCCTCTTCAGCAGTGAAGGTAAAAACTGCATGTTTCAGGCTTCAAGTTAGCAAAAGGAGCAACATATGTTTAATGTTTTGTATAATGTAAATGAAGAAGGAAATGTCTGTCACCATTTGTGATGAAAATTTCTTCCACTGTAATAAGGCAATACCACTAGAACCAAATGAATAACTCTTTACATAAAATCATTTGGACGATGGTATATAAACGAATGCTGGCTAACTAGGACTACACAAGGACATGGTTTTAGGGCACAGTTAGTCTCATAGTTTGTCATGAGGTACAACTGCATTTCACTTAACCCTAAAGGTGGATCATCAGAAAGTCCTGCCTGAATTAGGTCTTCTGACGGAGACAAAAGTCACCTAATCTCACTGTGTGTGTGTGTGGGGGGGGGAGGTGTGTGAGTGGGGGAAGTGTGGGGGTTGAGGGTGTGGCGGGATGGGACAGAGGGGCATTTGCTTCAGCTTGAAGAAATAAACCTGAGGCCAGAAAGTTACTACTCAGGGTAAAGTGGTGTCAGAAATGGGTTGGAGCCTTGGTTTTGATACTTAAAATGCCTGGGTAACTTTGGGGATATTACTTAACTTCTGTGATTTGTTGATGGCGGGAAAATAAAATAAGAATACTTATAACATTATTAGGTTTACATAAGTAGAAGCATGAAAAGTCCTTAGCAAAGAGGTAGGAGTTAATGAACAGATATTGTTATTGTCTTCACCTTTCAGATTTTCAGCTTAAACAGCCCTGGTTGAGGCTTTGACCCAAATAAAGGCCTAACAAACAGAAGATGACACAGCAAATAATGCATAAAATTTCTCTTCAATACATCATAACTGCAGATTTTTTTCTTTTGGGCTATATGTCATATTTTAAAAAATGATAGTTTTTGTTATTCAAACTTTACTCTCAATAAAAACTGGATTCTAGATAATCTTAACACATCTCTTTAAAATTTATATTTTGAGAAAACAATGAAGTACAAAGTTTATTTTGGGTGGTTGTGAAATCTTTTCAATCTCTACTGTACCTTCTCTGTAATAAACCTTATTTGGAAAACATGTACTCAAAGGCAATGTTTTTTATATTTTTGACGGGGCAAAATGCACAAAAACGGGGTTGGAAATGTTGGGAAAATTATGAGTGTTGTGTTCCTTGTGGAGACTCAAATTTATGAGTTCTTATTACTAAGGGTAAAAGAAGTGAAGGTTTTCTTTTTTTTTTATTAAAGTTTATTGGGGTGACAATTGCCAGTAAGGAGGGTTTCTTATGAATAGTAGTTGTCTGTACTCATTTGCTGATGGCTAGAGCAAACAAAACAATATGAACTACAGTGATCTATTTACTTTTATATTTGGAGTTGCTAAAAGATCACTGTGCAAGGGAGATAGCATTCGGGTAATAATAGCTAATATTTACTTAAAACTGTGAGTAGACACTGTCTGAGGTGCTATGTATGGATTATACCATTTAATGTAAGGGCGATTATTAGCTCTATTTTATAGATTAGGAAACTGAAATATTAAAAGTCAATAATTTACCCTGGGCCATTTATTACTAAGAGACAAAACTAGGAACTGGAACCAGGTAGTCTTAGTTCAGAGCCCATGTTGGTAATCACTACACTGTAGGCTTCCCATCAATGTAAACAAACCAATGAAAAAGCCCAATAAATTCCTCTCAACTCTCAAGGAATAAAACAGATGTGCTGCTAGGTAAGAAAATATAAGAGATGGGCTTTTCTCTATTTTTTCTCTATTTCTCAGTATTTTTAATACCTATCTTTCTGACTCATTTAGATAGTTTACATGTCTTAATGAGCCATATACTGTAGCATCTATTAGGTTGGTGCAAAAGTAAACGCGTTTTAAAAGGTTAAAAGTAAATGCAAAAACCACAATTACTTTGGCACCAACCTAATACATAGTCAGATCCACACTCATCTACTAAAACACTTTTTTCTTCTCTGAATATGATCAAGTTTTTTCAAATAATCTTAATGTTTCTTTCCTTAACATAATAGTTTATCCTGACTGTTTTATACAGATTAATATTTCTGTTATTGAATAAGACCAAAATATTGTCACTTTAAAATTTTCCCATTATGAAATCAACTTTGCATTTTTTAATGGTTTACCATATCAATGTTCAGTTCTTGATATTTCTGCCTAATTCTCATATTCCTTTCATTTAAAATTAATGCTTGAAAAGTATGAGGTGAGATTAAAAAAATACAGAGAATGATTAAATTGAAAAATATTACAGTAAAAGACACATTGCCATTAACCCCCCTCAAAATACACCCCCTCGCTTCGAACAAGCTTATCCCATCGTTCTTGCCACTTTCTGAAGCAGTTCTGGAAGCCCTCTTTCCTGAGTGTCTTTAGTTGTGCTGTCATGGCTGCCTCGATGTCCTGAATCATTTCAAAACGTTTACCTTTCATGGTCGTTTTGACTTTGGAGAAGAGCCAGAAGTTGCACGGTGCCAGATATGGTGAATAATGTGGATGAGGACACACCATAATATTTTTATTTGACAGAAATGCCATACCAGAAGTGATTCGTGACATAAAACCTTTCCATCATGATCAAAATATATGGTGAATGCTGCTGCCAAGTGCCATCCAACGGAAGGGCAAGGATCTTCAATATAGGAAGCGGTGCACTGAACCTTAGTAACAGTGTGTGACAAGTTTCAACTTATTAGGTGCAGTCAGTTGGGTGTGAGATACAGTTGAGAGAAGGTGTATTTCAAACTGTGCCGTAAATCATTTTCCACCATGACAATGCTCTGTGTCGCACATCGCTTCTGGTACAGAAATTTCTTTCAAATAAAAACATTACGGTGTGTTCTCATCCACCTTATTCACCAGATCTGGCACCGTGCGACTTCTGGCTCTTCCCCAAAGTCAAAATTATTCAGGATATTGAGGGAGCCATGACAGCAAAACTAAAGACACTCACAAAAGAGGATTTTCAGAACTGCTTCAGTAAATGACAAGAAAGATGGAATAAGTGCGTTAGAAGTGTGTGTGTGGGGGGGTATTTTAAGAGGGATTAATGACAATGTGTCTTTTAACATAATATATATATATATATATTACGTTAAAAGACACATTGTCATTATATATATATATAATTTTATATATATATATATATATATATATATATTATTTTTTTTTTTTTAATTTAAACATTCACTATATTGTTTGATCACACTTCGTACATCTTTTTCAGGGTACATTTTTGCCTTACCTTTCTTTGTTACCATTTGTTATCTAGTCTTTCAGAAAGTCACAATGAATCCATAGTAACTGAGCCATTTGCACTTCTGCAAGCTCTCTTCCGTCTCCACAAAAAGCTTTCTTAAATGTGCCTTGGAAGCCCATTTTCAAAATTGTTAACATGTAAAGGTGATTTCCAAGATTATCCCAACATTGTTTAATTTGATATTTTAATAGAGCATCTTTCTTTACTAATAGACCTAAAATGCCTTCTGTGGCATTTATAATTTTAGTGGCTTAGTCTAATTTGTTTTGTATATATTTTCATCAAATCAAGTGGTAAAACTGAAACTTTTCATTCAAGTAAGCACAAAAATCCATTTATGTGCTTCTCTGAGAAAATAAGAAAAGTTAAAAACTGAGTTTACAATCACATAAATTAAGAAACAATATTCATTAATATCCAACATTTATAAAGAACTCATACAAGCCAACACCAAAAAAACCCAATTCAATTAAAAAATGGGCAGAGGATCTGAATAGACATTTCTCCAAAGAGGACATACAGATAACCAACAGACATATGAAAAGATGCTCAATGTCACTGAACATCGGAGAAAGGCAAATAAAAACCACAGTAAGATACCACCTCACTCCAGTCAGAATGGCTATCATCAATAAATGAACAAACAACTTGTGTTGGTGAGGATGTGGAGAAAAGGGAACCCTCATGTACTGTTGGTAGAATTGCAAATTGGTGCAGCCACCAATATGGGAAACAGTATGTAGATGCCTCAATAAACTAAAACTAGAAATACCTAATGACACAGCAATTCCACTTCTGGGTATTTATCTGAAGAAATCCAAAACACTAATTTGAAAAGATGTAGGCACCCCGATATTCACTGCAGCACTATTTACAATAGCCAAGATAGGGAAGCAACTGAAATGCCCATCAATAGACAAATGGATAAAAAAATTGTGGTATGTATATATGATGATATATTACTCTGACACAAAAAAGCATGAAATCTTACCATTTACAACATGGATGGACCTAGAGGTTATTATATTACATGAAATAAGTCAGACTGAGCAGAAAAATACCATATGATCTCACTTATATGTGAAATATATAGAACAAAATAAATGAACAAACAAAACAGAAACAGATTCATAAATACAGAGAACAAATTGATGGAGGGTTTTGGGCAGCTGGGTGAGAAAGGTGAAAGGATTAAGAAGTACAAACTGGTAGTTACAAAACAGTCACTGGGATGTGAAGTATGGTATGGGGAATATAGTCAATAATATTGTAAAAACTGCGTATAATATCAGATGGGTACTAAACTTATCTGGGGGATCACTTTACAAGTTATATAAATGTCTAACCACTACAGTCTACACCTGAAACTAACATAAAAATATTGAATGTCAAGTATAATTGAAAAAAACAGTCACAGGGATATAAAGTACAGCATAGGGAATACAGTCAATAATATAGTAATAACCATGTACAGTGTCAGATGGGTAACAGACTTATTGGGGTTATCACTTTGTGAAGTATATATGTGTACATGTCTCAAAGTCATATTGTTTTGTACACCTGAAACTAATACAATATTTTATGTCAATGGTAATTGAAAAATACATTTTTAAAAATTCAAATTAAAAAAGCAATATTCATGTGAAAAAAGTATTCACTTTACATATATATTTTTGGGTGTTTTTGATATGCTTCCTTTAAAAGCCTTACATTCTTTTTAAATGTAAAATATAAATTTACTATAAAATACTGTTAAAAATTCTTCTCAAACACAACTATTAAGGTAAAGTAACATGCATTAATTTGAGGAATAATTGTTTTTACAACATGTGATTTTAGGTACGTATATTAAAAATAAAGTAAATTCATAGTTGTAAAAGCTTCCTTTCCTCTGTCATATTCTCAATCTTTCCATTTTTCTACAATTCTGAACTTTTAGATTCAAAGTTTTTTTAAAACACATACTTCTTTTTTTCATGCATTTAATGTAGTTTAATGGTCTGAAACATTTGGAAACTTTTATGGATTTTATGGATTTTGCTCTTACAGTCCATTAACAAAGGTTGGGGAAAAGCTGCAAATGCCATTTTAATTAGGCTAATAATTATATAAATCACAATATAAATTACTAATTTGGGGTTAATAGCAATTGAATTATTGAAGAAAATAATATGTAGGCTTCTGTGGAATAATATTAATTTTAATGATGATCACATAATAATCTGCTGAAATTTATGTTGGGCTATTACATGAATTTGAAAAAAAATAGTGATAGAATAGTGAGTGATGACAAATATGGGTATGAAATTAAAGCAGGTGTGAAAGTAATCATGTGAAAGTCTAACCAAGAGAAACCTGAGTCCAAGAAGTCTGATTGATTGATACTTAAAAGAAATGAAAGTGTTGTAGAGCTAGCTGCCTCAGCTATCAATGAGAATATTAAGACATTAATAGATAGAACAATCTGAATGGGGCCTGGAATTAAAGGGCCACAGCTAAAGACAGGCCTATCTGGTTTCCTGAATATGCTAAAGTAAAGGGATTAAGTTTATGTATTTTGGAGTAAAACAGAACTATGGTGGGGTCCTAGCTCCACCATCTATGAGCAGAATGTCCTTGGATGATTTAACAAGTCGAAATTTTAGTTTCCTCATTATAATATAAGGATTAAAAACAGTACCTGGCCCATAAGGATTTTGTGAGAATTAATCAAATCAGGTAGTCCCTGACTACCTGGCATGGTTAGTGTGCTACTTATTTGTTAGTCATTATTATTTGATAGCAAAATTTGGCACCCTTACTAGATGGCAAGATCATTGAGTACAAGGACTTTCTTATTTATACACAGTACTTCACATAATAGTTTCTTGAACTGCTGAATTAAACACAGAGCTAATAATTTTGTCCTTGTGTAATGGTGTTGGCCTAGGAATTATTCATGAAGTTTCTGGTTTTTGATATGATGGCTTACTACTATTTTCATAATTTTATATCATAAAATAATGCAAATTGGTTTTTTAAAACAAATATTTTAAACAATAGGCTTTTAAAAATATAATTTATGTACATTCTTATTTGGCATTTCTCAGATATTCTATTCTTGATAGTTAAAATAACCTTTTAAGAATTAATATTGTTCTTGGTTATATTTTTTGCATGTATTTTATCCATTTTACTTATTTTAGGTTTATAGTAAACCGGCTAAAAATAAATTAGCATTCTCCATCTAAGGTTTTATATTTTGCATAGAGGTAAACTATTTCCTTTTTTATTTGGAACCTGAAAATTCATACATAGGTACCACTAATAATTTCCTCTGCTGTATATAGATTGGCATTTAATGAATTTCTTTCTTGAAACCATTACATGAGAGAAGTATGACTTTCTAAGATCTTCTGTTTTTCCTCTCTACTCAAGTCCCCTTCAAATAGTCTGCATTCAAGTACAATGAACCACAGAAGAGCTAAGAGACCTTAGGTGCATCTTTGTACATTCCACCTTCCTCTGTTCTTTACAAACTCCTTTAGAAAAGTTTTTTGGACCAAAGCACACACAGTTGTGTCACATTCTCAAGAAAGTATTTTCTAAATAGCACAAATTAAATACTTTAAGATACTGGGAATAGATTAATTTATTTATTCAACAAGCATGTATTGTTTATGTATTATATATTCCCATTAGGAATAAGTAAGACAAAAATTAGCATGAAAATTTGTACAATTTTCATGGAAGTTATTTGTCATTACAGTAGTCCCCCCCTTATCTTTGGAGGATACATTCCAAGACCCGCGTGGATGCCCAAATCTGGAGATGGCACAAAACACTATATATATACTGTTTTTTCTTATACGTATAAACATACAATAAAGTTTAATTTATAAATTAGCAACAGTAAGAGATTAACAATAACTAATAAACTAGAATAATTATAACCATATACTGTAATAAAAGCTATGTAAATGTGCTCTCTCTCTCTCAAAATATCATATTGTACTGTACTTACCCTTTTTCTTGTGATGAGGTGAGATGAAAAAATGGGGCAACTGGAAAACCTTCACTTTTTCATTTAAAGGAAAAGCTTTATGGCTTCTCTTCGATATATCCGAATTACCAGAATCACTACTCTTGCACTTTGGGGTCATTATTAAGTAAAATAAGGGTTATTTGAACACAGCCCTGGGATTCACCACTGTCGATCTGATAACCAAAATCGCTACTAAGTCCATGCAAGCTTCATCTCGTGATGGAGCGAGCCAACACGAGATTTCATCATGCTATTCAGAATAACATACAATTGAAAATTTATGATTTGTTTATTTCTGGATTTTCCATTTAATATTTTTAGATAATGGCTGACTTCAAGTAAATGGAATTGGAGAAAGAAAAACCACGGATTGGGGGGGCAGGTTTACTCTATATACTTTGTAAAATCTATAACCACTGCCTCTTCAGAAGCTGAAAGAAAATTATAAATGTTACTCAGGTCAATATATATGTATGTAAAGCTTGGTGAGAAAGGATATGTTTTTGTTAAAACTGACTCTAAATTTTTTCCAATAGGATTTCAGGTATTGCACTTTATTTTAATAGTTTGTTTAAGCATTTATTAGCAGACAGTGCACATGTAAAGGGCAATAATCACGCCTCATTCAGTGCCTGGCACTTAATAGGAGTTCAATTTGCATAACGAATGAATGAGTGGTATTGAAATGCATTTCACACAGGCAGCAGCACAAGGCAAATTTGCAACATTTCCCTTATTTGACTCTTGATTATCTCTGTGATAGATGAAGTATGATTGGATTTTACATTGCTCAAACAAGAACACAAATACAGTAAACCATTAATCCAGTGTTTATTAATTTGGAGTTCAAAATAATTCAGGCTTGGCTTACCTGAAATTCACCTCTGCAGGATGAATGAAGAATGATTTATTAAATAAATTACAAAAGACTTAAAATCATTGACTCTTTAGTGGGCAGATGCTTAGATGCTTAACCTTTTAAAGAAATTTACAATAACCGACTGGATGCAAACGGGTATCTTAACAAAGAATATTCATCCATTTAGCAAAATAAACTGAACAGACTTCCATGTAGAAATGCTTGGTATTTTATTCTAAATATATATATATTGAGACTTCTACCCAATAGCAACCAAGCATTGTGTGTAATACTAAAGAAGACTACAGAGGATGCTTAGCATCCAGTTGGGATTCTAAAGCATGAAAAATTTTTGGAACTAGATAAGGCAAAACACGATTAAGAACATAGATTTAAAACAACGTGAAAGGTAAAAAAAAAAAAAAAAAAGAGCAAAATCTTTACAGTAATTACAATTACTTGCAAGAAATAAAATTTAATTTGACTTTTGGAAAAAGAAACATTGTTTTAGAACTCATCATTTCCTCAGGTCTTGAAGTTCCTCCCTCCCCATTAGAATTAATGAATCTCTGTCCATGTAAAGCCTTTCCAAGGATTTTTAATTTTTTTTTCAGTCTCAATTTTACTTTCCCTCAAGCAAACCCGAGGGGGCGCACTCCTTAGGAAAGCGACCTGGCTTTTCTTTCCCTTCGCAGAGCCTTGAACTCCAGGACTCCTGGGTTCCCGCACAGAGCTGGGGGCGCTTTCTCTCCACCTGGCCGGCAGCCAACCGGGCTCACTGGGCCGAGTGGGCCGAGTGGGCCGCGGGGCCTTCTGGGGATTGTGGTCTCCGGGACTTTCTGCCTGTCATTTCCCCAAGGGACGAAAGCAGGGGAGCTGGGCAACGTTCCACTAGCTGGTCGGGTGCCTGGCCGCCTGGGCCGGCACTCAGGCCCTCGTTGCCCAGGGGTTGGCGCAGAGCTCCTGCACTGACTCCCACCTAAGGGAGACCTCCCTCCTCTGCAGGAGCACCGAAGGTAGGTGGGGAAGTGCCTTGCACCCGCTCCCCTCCCCCACCATGCCCTCTTGCCTTGCCCTGTTCCCCCGTGGACAGCACGTGCCTTGCGTGGCCTGGCCTTGGACCTGAGTTCGCGCAGTTCACAGCTGTGTGGAGCTCCTCACATTGCTGGGGCTTATCTTTGTCTAGTTAAGTGAATCGCAGCGGTGCTGGAGCTTCAGGAGTTACTGAAGCATTTGCACACAAGTGTGTGGATTTCTCTGGCATGGTCCACTCTTCCGAGCCTATTCAAGCCTGGCTTGACCTTCAAAATGGTCCCCGAGACTTCCTGGCAAATCCATTCATCTAGCAGATCTTTTATTGAGTATCCGTTATATTGGAGGAATTGTGTAAAGTGCTGTAGGTGTCAACGATGGGAGACATAGTCTCCTCATTTAAAAATCGCACGTGCTTGTGCTAGAGATGGATACATAGGTACATAAACATTCAGGGTAAAGAGTGAAATTTCATTTTTGAGGTAAACATATGATTTGCACTGTGAGGAATGGATTGGAGGGAGTTGGGAGATGAGTCAGAGGACCGATGCAGTCATAAAGACAAGAGGTATTAATGGTTTGAGGAAAAAGTAGACACATTTTTAGATATATTAGGCTACAGAATTGGCAGGACATGATATAGAAGGATAATGAGGGGAGTAATGCCACTGAAGTCAGAGAGCAGTGTTTTAAGACTAAAGGAGTGGTCATTAGGGTCAGGTGCTACAGAGAAGCAGAATGAGAATTTGGAAGCCATAATGCTTGGCTATTATGATGTCATTTTCAACCTTGGTAAGAACAGCTAGGTCTGGTGGAAGGGGTGATTAGAGAGGTTTTATTTGTTGTTTGTTTTTTTTGTGTGTTTTTTTACAGCTGGGAGCAATCTGAGCATGATTACATATTGAGAGATAGGAGTCAGTACAGAAAAAAGGATTGAAAGATGGTTGGTGGAGAAGGTACAAGGGGTTGGTATGCAATTAGTGTTTATTCTTAGAACATAGCTCATGGTACATAAAGGCAGGAAGACATTGACCATTAGTATTGAGGAGCATATCCCAGAATAACCAAATCTTTCTTATATGCTGGCAGAGTGCCTAGGTCTAGCTTGCTTACCTATCCATTCATTTATTACGTCAGTCAACTAACATTTTTTTCAGTGCTCATCATACGTTAACTGTGGAGATTTCTTTTCTGAACAGACTGGTAATGAGTTCAGTGTAATTGACTTGCTTCTGAGAGACACAGACATCAAAGAACTAGATAAATAAGGAATTACGCAGTTGCATTTGTGATAACTGATGTGAAACAGGAGTATAAAGAGCATATGTATTAGAGGGGACTGTCATGGTCAAAGGGTATCAAGAAAAGCATTTTCAAGGATAGAATGTTTAAGCTGGTACCTAAAAGAGATCTCTCTTGTTACCAAGCCAGCCATCCCTTCCCCACGCTGCCTCTCTATTATAACCTAATTCCTGGTTCTCTGTTCACTGATGGGCTCAGTACCCCCTCTCTTGAGCAGTGAAATGTATTTTATCAATAGGTTAGTGGGGTGGGCAAATTTTCAGGAATCAAGGCTTTGCAAGGATCTTGCTAATACCAGTTATTGCTGCATTATAGTGACTAAATATGGACTAAGTGGCCATTTAATTTAAATTCATCCTACATTGATTCCCATTAGGGAAAAGAAAGGGTTTGGGTAATGGCAAATCAATAATCAGCCACAGCCACTACTGATTTAGCCTCTTAACACCCTTTGGAGGAACCACAACCAGCAGGGATCCTGTCACTTCTTAATAAGAATTTTTGGTAACAGCCAATAAAAGCTAGTTTTTTGTTTTTTTTTTCTTTCATTTTAAGTTTTAATGCTCTCTAAGTCAAATGACTGGGGAATAAGCGTGTACTTATGTTTCTATCTGCAGGGAAACAAAGGTTCTATGGCTGCTATGATTTTGCA
Organism: Rhinolophus sinicus; assembly: GCF_036562045.2. Taxonomy (NCBI): domain Eukaryota; kingdom Metazoa; phylum Chordata; class Mammalia; order Chiroptera; family Rhinolophidae; genus Rhinolophus; species Rhinolophus sinicus. The sequence continues at coordinate 114,660,701 of NC_133755.1, forward strand.
GTAATATAGCACTGGAGTGTTGGTTAAGTGCTTTTACAGTCAATTTTATTGTTCAATTTAAATGATAGCTTAAAGTCACCCCTGTCAAAATTTGTTTGGCTGATTCAGAGAACAGGGTCTTTTAAAAAATGGGAGTTCTATGATGTGGAAGAACTCTGATCAATCAAAAGACTAAATATAAGACAATGTAAACATCATCTGAAGAGAGCTGGTAATAGAAGACATTAATCGCATACTTTTTGGTCATCTGCCTTTACAATGAAAGAAGAAAACAAAACAAAACCTGTAACAGTAGAAATACAACCCAGCAGGGAGACAACCCTCTTCATGACTTGGTTTTAACTAGGTCACCCAGGGATGTTTTATGAGTGACAGTATCTGTTCTATAATGTACGTCCTTAAAGCATTAGGTTTTATTTAGAGCCAAGTGTTGGCAGACTTGTTCTGTACAGGGCCAGATAGTAAATATTTCAGACTTTGCAGGTCATACTATTTCTGTGGCTACTATTCAACTCTGAAGTTGTAGCACTAAAACAGCGATAGACAATACATAAGTGAATGTGCATGGCTATTGCAAGAAAACATGGTTTATAGAAGTTTGGCCCATGGGCCGTAGTTTGCCAACTACGGATATATAGGACTTCTGAGATTCCTTTACTGAACAGAGGGTGTTATAAATTAGAATGACTGATAGTGAAAGCTCTGTGAAGATAGAGGTACACTTGTCATATTGACTGTTGTGTCCCTGTGTCTAACGCCGTGCTTGACAAGTAGTAGATCATTAAACATATTTGTTGAATAAAGGAATGAGTGGTAAGGATATCTGATGGAAAATTATTTGACTAAGGTTGGCTACATGGTTCTATAGTCAGATATTCTGTGATACTACCATGTTGGGTAGAGCATATAGTATTAATATATTGCAGTTGAGTGCTTAGTTTGTTCGGAGAACAAATCCAGGGGGATGCCTGAAGAATGAAAAAGAGCCAGTGCTATATGACGATAGTAAAGAACAATAGATCTGTGAATCTCCACCAGTAAAAATACATATGGTATTATATATTTTGGAAGGACCCTGAGAGAAAATATTTTCTAATCTCTTACCCAGTCTCTAGGGCTCTCATTGTTTGCCCTGTTTTATGTGGCTTTGCTAGCACTTGTGCAATGTATCTTCCTTTTGGCCTTCCAGATCCTTTCCTTATCCCTCCATTCTGCAGGTTTACACCAGTCCCTGCTCCCTCCACAGTCATAAGGATGATCCCCATAGGATGAGAAGTCATCGCTCCTGTCAGGTGGTCCTCTCCTTACCATGCTCTCTCCCAGTTCCAGTAACTGCTCCCTCCTCTCCTCCCTTTAGGCCAAGGACTTCCCCTCAGTGAAGGATGCCACTGCCACTGCCGCTGGGACACTGTGTTGCCCACACTTTTAGAAATAGTCTCTTTATTAAACTCTCTTCACATCGTCCAAATTGAGGTACTCTTAGCTTTCTGCCTAGACCGCGATGGGTATATTGTTCTTACCACTTTTTCAAAGACACTGTTTATCACTGAATGACTTTAAAGTCCTACAAAGTCAGTGACTGTGGTTTCTATTTCTTATAATCACAGATTCTCACATGGAAGCAGTGCTGGAAAGTGATCCATTTAACTTTTCTGTTCAGAATTTGGGTGCATTCTGTGCCATCCCTATCATATCTCTCTGTACTCGAACACCTTCCACTACAGGGAACTCACTACTCCTAAAACTCCCTCAAACATCTTTAGACACAGCTGACTGAGAGAATATGTGTACGCAACTTCCATCCACTGTCCTTGTCCTATGCCTTGGGGGTTTCATGAACAAGTCCAATTTACATTTCATCCCTCTGTTCTTCAGACAGCAGGTGTTTGAGTTCCTGTACCATCACTATCTGTTTAAAAGTGGGGTGCTTAGAACAGAATCTCTTTCTCTATGTGTTGTCTCATCATGCTGATTTGAGCATGAGCATGAGCACTTTACCTAGAAGCCTAAGGACTACCTCCAATGGACAGGAGAAGGATCAACACCTCTCCTTTCCTTGCTTTGCAAATGTAAGGGGGAACATGATCCAACCCCACTCTGCACTCCCCACCTCTGCTGATTTAAGCATCACATTATAAGAACAGTTGTCTTTGATGATGCCTTAATTTCCCCCCCGTTATTGGATTTATCTATATTTAAAGAGAGTAAAGTAGTTGACTCATTGCAGGTTTTTAGAGGTCTGTGTCTGCTATCCGTTTTTCTTTTGCTTTTCCTCAAATATCAAAAAGCACACTAATCATCCTTTCATTACCTTAGGGGGCAATATTTAAAGTATTTTGCTGAACTTATTTAGGTTTAAAATCTGAAAGGCAGATATCAGCATACTTACAGATTTTTAGTATTTTGTCCCTTTTCTTTCTGGACAATCACTCTGTTTAGGCACATTACTTCTTGCAATTTGGAAATATAATAAAATATACTGAAATATAATATTTTGTGGTAGGTACTCAAATTGACTTTAAGGAAATGTTCTGAAGTAGGTTCTTAAGTGTACTATTCTTGTAAGTCAATTTTTATAGTGAAAGTCCAATTTATTTTTTAACAGGCCTCCAAAATATGTCAGGTTCTTTAATTCTTCCTTCTGATTTATTCAATGAGCTCGTTTCCCTATTTCATTTCTGATTAGATTGCTTTCATCATGGCAGAACTCCGGAAAATAAATCCTCTTGTATTTAATGTGTGCTTTGGTTTAATCTGGATAAATAGAAGAATGAAAACAACCCATTAGGAAGTGACTTTGATTGTTGAAGAAAGAGATGTGACTTTTTAAATCTTTAATATAATTGTTAGGAAATATATTTCAGGGGCTGCTTACTAATTGCTCTTTTCCCCATCCATGCCTTTCTTCTACTGCATGATTAAAAAACAGAACAAAACATATTTGTGATTCTTTTCAAATTCTCCAAAATGTGTTTTACAATAGCTGATTGTATATGATGCATTTCTTTTTATCTCTTGGAGCAATGGGAGGAGAAAACTTTCTCTTCTGAATTGTTTGTGTACCTTATCTAAAGTTCTATTATTCATGTATTAGTTTGTATTTTATTTATTTTCTTATTTGTCTGCCTCGCCAAAGAAGCAAAGCTCCTGAGTGAAGGGCCATCTTATCTGCACTGCCTGACACAACCAATAAATGGTGTTGAACGTTTGTTGGCAGAATGTAAATTTCTCATGACAATCTGCCTTTTATAAGAGAGCAAAGCACTTATATAGTTCTGCTTCCTAAAAAATTATTTTTCTTATAAATATGGCTTCTAAATAATCCACTTATATTGTTCCATCTTTTAATTTAAAGTCATCCACTATCAATCATCCATTAATACGTATTTGATAATTACTAAGCACTGTTTCATCTCTATAATCAATATCCTTTTTAAATTACATATATTTTCAATAAACTCTCTTCATCAAAATCAGTTTCCTAAAACCAAAATTGTGGTACTTTAAATGCAGCATGCATGCCAGTAACTATGGCATAACTGGATAGTAAATGAAGCAAATGTTTTCAGCTCTAACACCATGGCAGTATGTTTCGTACTAGATTGCTGTTGTAAAAATCTTTAGTGGTAAATAAGAGACAGATTCCCAGTTTTGCAGTACATTCCAAAAATATGACTACTGCATAAGATCACTGAGAAAGGCACTGATTCAAACTACATGGCAGGAAGTTGGCTTCTTTAATTATTAATATGCTTGCCGTGTTTTCATCACTCATTGATAAAAAGCTAAGGCTCAGCAAAGAATTAAGGAAAGAACTTCAGAGAACAGTTCAAGTGGTCTGAATTAATATTTTATCAGTATTATTTTTTACATTTTGTACTTTCCAGTATTTTTAGTATGTGTTTCTGACTGGAGTCCATCACTTTACAGACCTAATATTGGAACCGTATTCAAGTGTTCCCGCACCTTCTCTCCCTCTTTCCAATCTGGCAGCAAGCCCTGCCGTTTAACAAACATCTTTTAGAGCTTCCCATATTCTTTGTGCACTCCTGCAGGGTCCTGGTCTAGTTCTCCTTCCAGCCCTTCTTTACTGTGGGGTGTCAGTAGTCCCTTAGCTCCATCCTATCCAGCACAATCCTCTTCCTAAAACACCACTGGGATCATTTCACTCATCCACTCACAAGACCGCCTGTTTCCAGCAGTCCACTGTTTCAAGTTCAGACTCCTTTGACTAACTTTCAAGATCCTAACTTCCCTTTCTGATATTTTCCCCGTTAGTCCCTAAAATACCTTAATCTTTAGTCAAGGAGATCCATGTACTCTCTCACAAACACCCATGCCATCATCTGCTGTCTGCTCTTCCTGTCCACCCCATCTGAAATGTTCTTTTGTTCACTCTTTTTCTCTGAGTTCTATTCATCGTCCTTCAGATAGATCTTCCAGGCCCCCTCCAGAGGTTCTTCCTCCTGCTGTTCACATTAGCCCACATGTGTCTCTTTCCTGAGCTCTTAATAGATTTATAGTAAGACCCATGTTGAGGCACAGGCTTTGGAGACAGTAGGCCCAGGATTGAATCATGGCCACATACTAATCTCAAGTGGACAAGCATTGTGCTGAGTGTTTACTATGTCTGATAGGGTTGATAGGGGTCACATGCCTTAACTAATTTTATCTCTTCAGTAACTTTGTAAGTTAGGTACTGTTTAGTTTCCCATTTTATAGATGAACAAACTGAGACACAGAGAGGTTGGGTAACATGTCTAAGGTCACACAGCTATTAAGAGGCAGAACAAGGAAGCCTGGCTCCTGAACCTGCTCTTCTAGCCCTTGTCAGGTCTTGCCTCTTCCAGACATATTTGACATGATTTTGATGGGGATTTTTTAGGGTTGACTGATATGCAATATTACTTGTTCCTGTCTCACTGGGGAGTCTTTGGGGAGAAACATCCCTCATCTACCAGTGTTTTTGGTGTTAGTGTGCCTGCATGTGTGTGTTACATGTGCATGTACTGCTCTGGTGATAAGTTGAGATGGGTCTCAATGTAGGCACAAGATGACCCCAGGGCCGTTCAGGGAGGCCCGTTCCTATCCAGGCTACACTTAATTCCTCTCCCCAAACCCAGGGACCGTATTGTAGAAAGAACGTGTGCAGAAAGATGGATGGTAAACATATAGCTCCACCACTTGTTAACTGGGTATCCTTGAGAAGGCTACAGGATTATTCAATAATGTAATTCAATGAAGTGCTTAATGTAAAGTTAGTGCATAGTATCTGTTATGCAGAGGTAAATAGATTAAAAGCAATTTGGGTTAAAACAATATGTAATTATTTCTGTTATGTCCATCTGAGCCCTCACTGAGACATGACCATTAAACAACTTATTGCCATCTCTGGTGGCATTCAGAGAAAGGTTCAAGGGTTGTAATTTATTATGTTCATTGCTGAATTGGAGGTTTAGTGCTGGGTGCCACTGAAGAGGGATTTTGACAAATCAGAATCATCAGAGGATGCTGCCACAATGAAAAGATGCTCAATATTATGAGGTTATGAGAAATGCGTATGGGGGATTTTACACGGGGAAAGCTTGATTGCTTGCTTCAAATCCTTGGAGGATGATTTGGCAAAGTGGAGTTATAGTGTCTGGAAGGAGTTTCTAAGAAGTGATTATTAGGTAATCGAATTTTCAGTACTGTAATGTCCATGGGGACTGATTTGGACTCCTGATTCTGTCACTGGGTAACAGACTGGATTATCTCTTCTGACACCAAGCTCTTAAGAGTCAATGCCATAATTCATCAACATAGTTTTGGTGTTTCGTTAAATTTTATTAATTTTGAAATCAATTAAAATAGATTATCTACTACGTTACTTCCATGGAATTGGTTTTTAAATTTCATTTTAAAAAATTGTTCTTATCCTTTCACTTTTATCTTGAGATAGATTTCTTTTTTTTATTAGTTTCAGGTGTACAAAACAATGTAATAGCTAGACATTTCACCCCTCACAAAGTGATAACCCCCTTCCCCAATTTGCTACCCCTTTGACACCGTATATAGCTGTTACAATTCTATTGACTCTATTCCCTATGCTGTACTTTATATCCCGTGACTATATATATATTAAATTATAGTTGACATACAATATTATTAAGCTTCGGCTTCAGGCGTACAGTACAATGGTCAGACATACCATCCATGAGGTGGTCTCCCTAATAAGACATGTGCCCATCTGACACCCTACAAAATCTTTACAACATTATTGATTATATTCCTTGATTAGTAATAATAGTGGGTTTTTATCTTTAGTAGCACCAAGCTCTAACTAACTGAGCTAATCGGCCACCCTGTTTTAATCTTTAAATATTTTCATAATCATGAGAATTTTCTAATACCTTTAAGTTAAAATATGGTCTATCCATTAATAATTATGTCTATGATTAACTTTATTTTAACTTGAACAAAAATATGATTTTATGTTAATGTGTCTATAATAATTTTGAAAATCTGAATGTGAAGAAAAGGAAACATAGATTCAGCTTATATTAATGTTTACTTTTATCCTGCTTCCTGGGTGGACAAGGCGTGAAATATGATTTCTCAATCTGCTATATTAATACACTGATTAAAAGGAATATTTCAGACATGTTCCTTTAGAATTACTGGGGCAATATTAATAAATAGAGTAAACATTGGTGGTAAGACAAACAAAAAAGGGAAATATGAATGAACTTGGTGGATAAGGAAATCTTAAGTTGTTGGAAGAAGGATTCTGAGTGGAGATTATAAATATGAAGTAGTGATAATTTATTTTGGATCATGACCTCCTCTGATAAACTGGAAAAAGCTTGAATCTAGAAAAGTATTAATTCCAAAACCCAGTTGTATCTATAGACAACAGTTTAGTGGTTACCAGAGGGTAAAGGGGGAGAGGGTTGGTAGATGAGGGTAAAAGGATCAAATATATGGTGATGAAAGGAGAATAGAGACTCTGGGTGGTGAAGACACAACGTGATATATAGATGATATACCATGTTTTCCCGAAAATAAGACCTAACCGGACCGTCAGCTCTAATGTGACTCTTGGAGCAAAAATTAATATAAGACCTGGTCTTAGACGCATTAGAGCTGATGGTCCAGCTAGGTCTTATTTTCAGGGAAACACAGTATTACAGAATTGTATACTTGAAACCTATGTAACTTTACTAACAATTGTCACCCCTATATACTTTAATTAAAGTATAAAAAATATAGATTATCTGTGCGAAAATATGGTAATTTAATGTGTTCACATGGTAGACAACACAGAAAGATAAAAGGTTTTAAAGTCAAATTGTACCTTTATTTCTACTATGTGACTTTAAGCAAGTTACTCCCTGAGCCTCTCTTTGAATATTCATAAAGCAGGGATAATAGCAGTATATCACAGGGTTATTGGGAGGATCAAATATGATGATGGATATAAATCCATATATACATGGTTGTAGTATCTAAATACTGTTATTGAAAGTATTTTTTTCCTTTTATATAATGTATCATAGTATGACTCTCTAAAAGCTTTGAGCACTCTACTGCAGAAATAAAATATAATGACATCCATTTAATCTATGACAACGGAAGCAAGAATGTACAGTGGGGTAAAGACAGTCTATTCAATAAATGGTGCTGGGAAACCTGGACAGACACATGTAGAAAAATGAAGCTGGACCACCTTCTTATACCATATACAAGAATAAATTCAAAATGGATTGAAGACTTAAATGTAAGATCTGAAATCATAAAATTCCTAGAAGAAAATACAGAAGAAACTTTACAGACATTGCCCAAAGTAAGATTTTTACTGATACATCCCCTCGGGCAAAGGAAGTAAGAGAAAAAATAAATATGTGGGATTACATCAAACTAAAAAGTTTTTCACAGCAAAGGAAACCATCAATAAAACAAAAAGGGATCCTACTGAATGGGAGAAGATATTTGCCAATGATATATCTGATAAGGGGTTAATATCCCAAATTTATTAAAAACTTACTCAACTCAACTCAAAAAAAACAAACAACCCAATTAAAAAATGGGCAGAGGACATGAAGAGACATTTTTCTAAAAAGGACATACAGATGGCAAACAGACATATGAAAAAATGCTCAACCTCACTAATCATTAGAGAAATGCAAATAAAAACCACAATGAGATACCACCTCACCCCAGTCAAAATGGCTATCGTCAATAAATCAGAAACAACAAATGCTGGCAAGGATGTGGAGAAAAGGGAATTCTTGTGCACTGTTGGTGGGATTGCAGATTGGTGCAGCCACTATGGAAAACAGTATGGGGGTATCCCAAATATCTGAAAATGGAACTACCTTATGACCCAGCTATTCCATTCCTAGGTATCTATCCGGAGAAATCCAAAACTCTAATTTAAAAAAATTTATGCACCCCTATGTTTATTGCAGTACTATACACAATAGCCAAGACATGGAAACAGCCAAAATGCCCATCGATAGACGACTGGATTAAGAAACTGTGGTACATTTATACAATGGAGTATTACGCAGCCATAAAGAAGAAGGAAATATTACCATTTGCAACAATATGGATGGACCTAGAGAACATTATGTTAAGTGAAATAAGTCAGACAGAGAAAGACAAATACCACATAATCTCACATATATGTGGAATCTAAAGAAAAGAATAAATGAAAGAACTAATCAGAAACAGTCAGAGACATAGAGGAAAAACTGAGGGTTGCTAGATGGAGAGTGTTTGGGGATACAAGGGGATTAGAAAGCACAGTCAGTAACCACAAGATTGGCACAGGAAACGAAAGTCAATTTGGGGAATGAACTCAATAATGTAAAGATTTTGTAGGGTATCCGATAGACACTTGTCTCATTAGGGAGAGACCACCTCAGGGATGATGTAGATGCCTGATCACTGCACTGTACACCTGAAGCTGAAGCTGAACAATAATGAATGTCAATTATAATATTTATATAGTTACAAGAAGCAGAGTACAGCATTAGGGATTGAGACAGTGGAAATGTAATGGCTATATGTGATGTCAGAGGGATAGTGGATGGGGGAGGGGGATTGTCACTGTGTGAGGAATATAAATAATAAATGTGTAACTATTACATTACTTTATGCACCTGAAACTAATAAAAAATGTATATAATGACATCACCTCAGTGTTTTTTTTTCCCTCAGGTATAGGCCCCCTTTTATGCTTCAGGTCCATTCTTGAAGATTTTCTCAGTGAATAATAAATGCCAGTTTATCCAGAATGACAAAAGAGTGATGGCAAATTGACCTAAAATTGTAACTCATTCTTCACCATCTAGAAGCATCTCCAGATTCTAGCACACAGGTGCACCTTTCTATGGTTATTTCGCCTTCTTCATTTTCTATTAATACAGACACATATGCATAACATGCTTGACCCTGAGAAGAAGTATCTGGAATCATTTTGCTTATTAAGAAGTAATTAAAAAGTAACTGTGGGCTTTCCAGTTTAGTTCCCTAATTTTGAAATAGAAAGCATGTGTGCATGTGTGACTGTGTATATACACACACTTAACAACTTGCATTATACACACATTAGGTGCAGATTGTTAGGTATTCTTTCTCGTGCTGCAAGGCTCTGAATTTTTAACAGTGTTTCAATTAAGAAAATGTTGATTTTATTTCATTAAGTTTTAATTTCGTGCCTCAGATATTTAAAAGATGAACTTTTCTGCATGTTTCCTGGTAATAAAGATAAACATAATTATTAAATAATTAGGCTAAGGAGCTGATTGTTTAAGTGTTTATTAGTATCATCATGTTGTAATTTACTATGGTGTAAGAATTCAGCTTTGGATATTGAACCACGGACTAAAGAGTGAAAACAGAGATAGAGAAATCAATTTGCACACATTCTATAATACACATACACACACATTTTATATGCATGCTCCCAAATATACATTTCTGTATAAGCTAAACTTTACTCGGTTTTTACTATGTGCCAGACACCTTGTTAAGTCTTTTACATGGATTGTCTCATTTAACTCTCATAACAGCCCCTAGGAGGTAGATTCTATTATTTTTCTCATGTTTTACATAAGCAAACAAAGTTTACAAAGATTAAGTGTACAAAGCTTACAAGTGGTGGAGACTGGATTTTAACTAAGCTGTCTCACTCACAGATGGAAGTTTTAATTACCACACTGCACTGCCCTGGTACTTGTGTAATCACTGACTCAGAATTGGAAAAGATATTGGACAATTCGTGTAGTCGTCACTGAAGTGAAGAGCTAAAATCTGTCTTCATCTCAGACCGATGGCCATTCAGCCTCTGCTTGAGTAGCTCCAGTAACTGGACCTTCGTAACTTCACAGACAGCCCGTTGCATTGTTGGACAGCTCCTATCACTAGATACCTTATTCGTGTCTGTATTGGAAATTTGTCTCTGTGTAATTTCTATGTATTGGTTAGTTGCCTTCTGGAGAAATATTGAACATCTCTCTCTCTCTCTTCTCTCTGGCAGCCTTTCAAATGGTGTGCTTCTCCCAGTCTTCCCTTTCTTTAGCATTTGCATGTGAGGTCTCCAGATGCATCACCATTACAATTAGCCTTCAGGACAGTCTAGTTTAATCAGTTGTTTCTGATAAGTTACAGTACACAGAACTGGACATAGCTGTGTGGCAGTTGGTGCAGTGGAAAAGTGGGCTGAGCAGTAACACCTAGGTTAAGGTGTCAGCACTACTGCTTACTGTGTGACATTGGACAAGTGGTAACATGGCTGAGCCTCAGACCCTTATCTGTAACATCTGTAACATGGACATATAAGTACCCTAACAGACAGCATTATTATGGGTCAGATAAGATGGTACTGGGGAAAGTACTCTGAGAACCACAGCCCCTGCCTCAGGCCTGTCAGCTTCCCTCTCCATGGCTTCCTCTTTCACACTCTCCACATCAGCATAACTTGTTCACTCAACTTCCTTTGCACCTTTGCGCAAGAGTCATCTACTAATTGAGGTCTTTCTTGAAATGGTGCATTTAAAACTGCATAGAAGAAAACATAGGTACTAAACTTATGGACCTTGGGTTCAAAGAACATTTTATGAATTTGACCTCAAGGGCAGGGGACGTAAAAGCTAAAATAAATGAATGAGACTATATCAAACTGAAAAGCTTCTGCACAGAAAAAGAAACCATTCACAAAATAATGAGGCAACCAACCAAATGGGAGAAGGTATTTGCAAACAATGCCTCCGATAAGGGGCTAATGTCCAAAATATATAAGGAACCCATACAACTCAACAACAAAAACACAGACAATCCAATTAAAAAATGGGCAGAGGACTTTAAGGGACAGTTCTCCAAAGAGGACATACAGATGGCCAATAGACATATGAAAAGATGCTCAACATAACTAATCATCAGAGAAATGCAACCAAAAACCACAATGAGATACCACCTCACACCAGTTAGAATGGCTATATCAGCAAGACAAATAATAACAAGTGTTAGAGAGGCTGTGGAGAAAAAGGAACCCTCATACACTGTTGGTGGGAATGCAGACTGGTGCAGCCGCTATGGAAGGCAGTGTGGAGGTTCCTCAAAAAATTAAGAATAGAATTACTGTATGACCCAGCAATCCCTCTCCTGGGTATCTACCCAAAAAATTCTGAAAACATTTATCCGTAAAGATGTATGTGCTCTGATGTTTATTGCAGCTTTATTATTTACGGTGGTCAAGACAGGGAAACAACCAAAGTGTCCTTCGACAGATGACTGGATAAATAAAGAAGATGTGTTATATATATATATATATATATATATATATATATATATATATGTATATATATATACACATATACATAACACATCTTTATATATATATATATATATATATATATATGTATATATATATATATATAAATGTGTAATGGAATACTAATCTGTCATAAGAAAAGATGAAATAGTGCTATTTGTGACAACATGGATGGATCTTGAGATTATTATGCACAGCAAAATAAGTCACACAGAAAGTGAAGAACCGTATGATTTTACTGATAATGTGGGACATAAAACTGAAAGCAACAAAGGAACATGACAAACAAATGAGAAACAAAAACTCAGACACAGACAATAGTTTAGTGATCACCAGAGGGTAAGGGAAAAACATGTTGGTAGATGAGGATAAATGGGATCAAATATATGGTGATGGAAGGACAACTGACTCTGGGCGGTGACAAAGTAATATATAGATGATATATTACAGAATTGTACACTTGAAACCTATATAATTTTACTAACTTGTCACCCCAATACATTTCAGTTAATAAAAAAAAAAACAGCAACTATCCCTTACCTTTTCTCTCCATCTTACCTATATTATCACAATTTGGCATACAAATATTTTACTTATTTGTTTTGTGAGTCCCCTTACTAGATAGAATGTAAACAACATGAACTCAAGAATTCATGTTTTCATCATTGTTGTATTCTCTGAGCATAGCTGGTGATCAAAAAATACTTGTTGAATAAATGAATGAATGACTATCATGTTTATGTTTCTGATGTGGTCTGACTATCAAAAAGTATGAGATGCTTCTCAGTTTTTTGAACAGAAGAAAGGTATAAGCTGGCAAATTTATCAATGTTCTTTTTGTATTTCAAATTCATATATTATTGGTCAGTTAATTTTCTTGTGCTGCAAGTGTATTTTCTGTCAGAAGAGTTATCTAAGCTGGATCCTGGAGTGAAATATTAGAATTCTCAAATTAAAAAAATGTTACTGAAAATGAAAAAAAAATGTAGTTTATCACTGGCTTCAATTTCTGATGACTTAAGATCACAGTTTGGTGGGTAAATGCATATAAAGTTTTATTTTGAAATAACAAAAAAAACTGAATTTGCTGTTTACATGCTCACTGTAGCTATTCACCATCTAGATTTCTGATTGATAGTGTATCTTATAGCTGTAAGACCTTTGTCTCAATGTGATCACAGTCCCCAATAGTTGGCTATTTCTGTATTCATATGGTTTTAGGAGTTAGTGGTTGAAGGGTGTTGTGGGGACAGAGTCCCAGAGAGCAGTTTCCAGGCTCTCGGCCTCACATGGAAAGGTGCTGACTCAGGTAGTAGATGGCCGTCAGCTGTGGCTAATTGACCATCAGCTGTTACCAGTTAGCCATTTAGCCACTGATATAACTGCTGCGGCTGCGTTGGTTGGTCAGTTGGTTGATTGGCAGGCAGAGAAGCTGACAGCAGGTTGCAGGTCGTGTGACTCCAGCCTCCAGTGAGACTATAGAGCCTCCAGTGAGACTAGTGGTGTGACTCCCCTACCTATGGCTCCGTGGGTGTTCCTTTTTGGCCTAGCTGTATCCTGTGTTCTCATGTGGGGAGCGGGACCAGAGACCTCGCAGTCCCCCTCACATGACAAATGGCGCAGCTAGCAGGGTCTCCCGCGTGACAGGGGTTTAAGAGGGCAAGGAGAGGCAGAAATGCGGATGTATTTAGGCCCAAGAAGTAGAAGGTTAAATAGGGCCAGAGAGGTGCTGGGATCTCCATTTGCCTCCGAGCATGAACAGAGTCTAGGAAACATGTTACCTGCCTAGACAGAAGTCTCAGGGTTAGGTTAGGGAAACTTCATTCATCTACTTGAAGGAGATTGTGGGATTAAGATTACTGGGGTGTAAGGAGTGCTGAATTTCCCTACCGATTGCTGTCTTTTGTGGTTTAGTGGCTTGCACATCAAGCTAGCTGGCTGCCTGGTCTTAATTGACTGAAACAACTGAAGTCAGCAAAACATCTGATTGTAACAGGTGATCTGTCTACTGGCAGGCTGAAGAGGGAAGGGTTTTCTCACAGCAAAAAAGTCTCTTGTGATAAAAGAAAAAAAAAAGATACACTTTCCTTACCCAACAAAGTTGACTCTAGACCTATGAATTATTGACACATGCTTTTTCTGTTGAATGCATGTCTAGTCAGATCAAGTAATGCTGTCAGCACTTAGTGCTGTGTCAAACTGTTCTGAATTTAAATCTGCAGAATCATGTTTGGTCAGAGTCCCTGAAAAATCCCACAGCTGCTTATTTAAACTTATTTTTAATCTGTTCTAACATGTATTTTAATCACAAAGGAGATTTCAGCAAAATGTTGTAAATCTATCACTGCAAAATAACAAAGCATTGCAAATATACTTGGCATGGGAGAATAATGATCAAATAAATGAATTGTTTATTTACAATCTGTTTTAGGGATGGTGGCATATGTTTTTGAAGCATCTATTTGTGGTAGCTGTATGAAAATGTCTTTATGATTTTACAAAATACATTGGAATTAAAATAATTCTACTAGGGACATCACAGATACAAGGTCAGTGTAAACTTTAATTAAAAACACCAATAGTGATGGAAGCTTTTGTTAAGTAAACAATTACCCTTGTCTAAAAAGTGAACATTTGGGCACAGAATGACTAATTGTGTTTCTAGTTACATCAGAACTACATTTGGATTCAAGTTTACTAATTGGGTATCAAGGAAGACATTGATCAATGTAATGATTAAACTAATAAAATTGGGTAGGAGAGCACAAAATTAGGAATTATGTGGTTCCAAGACTCATTTACTCCCTCCAAATAAATTGTGGTGTAATAGTATAGCTGTAATAGCAGCACTAGTACTAGCTGTGATAAAAATAACTAAGAATTCTTGAGTGCATTTGCCAGGTACCATCATACACGCTTTTCAACCATGATTCACTTTTGTTTTTAAAACAGTATTATGAGAATGTTACTAATACATAGTTATACATTGATTTTTGACTGTGCGGGAGGTCAGCGCCCCCTAAACCATGCATTATTCAACGATCAACTGTATATTTTTTATTTTATGGACGAAGTGAGATGAAGAAATGACTGTCATTCACCTGGCAAAGGGCAGAGCTGGGTGCAGCCTGCAGGCCCTCCTTTCTGAAGTCTGGGCCTTAGTCCCTATGCTACTCAATTCAATTGAGAATGTACCTGCTTATTCAGACCTACTTGGTGGAGGAGTGAAGAAGGGGAAAACGCCATAGCCTCTGACACCCAAGGAAGCTAATCCTACTGCAGAGAAAAGACTAAAACAGATGGTTATTGATTAAAAGACAGAGTCAGTGGTTCCGGTGATGAATACTCCAACAATTGCTGCAAAAAGGGAAAACCACTATAGGCTGAAATGGCGGGGGAAGACTTCCTGGAAAGGGTGGACTTTGTCCTTAAGTGCTGATTAAGTTTTTTTGGCACAACACATCATATCCTTTAGTGTTCCGGTTCTAATAAGAATTTTATGAAGGGCACCCTAATAGAAATCTAGCCCTGTTTATCTTTAAAGAGATTTTTGGACACTTTCAAAATATAGTTCAAATATGTTTATACTTTCAGTGTTGCAGTTCACTGAAAATGAAGACCGGGGGTGCCAAAAAAATGTATACAAGTGGACACTTTGGTCAGCGTTGCACAAGCAGTAGTTCATTGTAATCAGAAGTGTCTGGACTCTGACAGTAACCACTGTGAGCACCTCTTGTAATTGCAGAAGTCAAACGTGACTTGCTTTCTGGGACTTGCTTTCATCTCTTTTGATCTTTTTTCCTAATGGATCATCTTTTCTTTTGTGATTTATAGATTTTCTTTAGATGGAATGAGTATTCACCCTTTATTGACACCACATGTATTAAAATAGCTTTTGTTATCAGTATATATTGAGTATTACAATTTTCATACAGTTTTCCTTCCTTAAAATGTATATACATTTTTTGGGCACCTCTGTATAAGCTATTGCTATCCCTTCTAAAATGTGGAAGTAGATAGTATTATTAATGTTGTCTTTTGTATAGATGTGGAAGAAACAGAGTTCAGAGCGATGTTTAGGAAGAACTGAAAGATAGTGTTCTGCTCTAAGAGAGAGAGAGCAATGCTTTAAAAAGACAATTTTCCACATTTCATGGTAACACCCACAGTAAGTGCTTCCTTTTTTTGAGAGTTCGGTTGGGCTTGACTATGTTAATTACATGATTTTTTTATGCAAATCTTATCTTTGGGCCCTTGGTTTTAAATCATACATAAAATCATTCAATCATTCCAACAGAAAATAAAATCTTTAAAATACATATAACTTTTTAAGACATACAAAAAGGCATAAAGAATAATACAACAAATACCAGTGTACTCAGCTTTCAGCTTAGAAAACTAGGTCTTTCCCAGGCAGAAGAAATGCTTCCTCCTTCTGATTTCACCCCCTCCCTCCCCTGCAGAAGTAATCATATGCTAAATTTGGAATGCATCACCCCATGCATTTCTTTGTACTTTTCTACATATGATTATATTATTTAGCAACATGTAGTACTCTTTATATTAATGATATCAAATTATATGCATTTTTAATTCTTGCTTTTTTAACTGAGATTTATTCATTTTGATGTGTATAGCTCTAGTTCATTCATTTTTTCATTGCTTAACAGTATTTCCTGCATAAGTATACTTTTATTTAGCTATTCTTCTATTAACCGATATTTAGATTGTAATTTTTATTGCAAATAATGAAGTTGTGAACAGTGTTGAGCATGTCTCTTTGCATGTATATGTGACAGTCTTCCTTCCATATGTCTACAGACCATTTTCTTAGCTTTTCTGTAACTCGCTTTCATCTCTTTTGATCTTTTTTTTCTAATGGATCATCCTTTTTTTGTGTGATTTATAGATATTCTTTAGATGGAATGAGTATTCACCCTTTATTGACACCACGTGTTAAAATAGCTTTGCCTAGACTGTGGCTTACCTTTTTACTTTTTTGTGGTGTCTTTTGAAGAACAGCCTTTTTAAATTTTAATGTAGCAAAATTTGTCATTTCCCCCTGTATCATTAATATCATATGTGTCTAATTTAAGAAGTCTTCCATATTGAGGGAATAAAATTTAATTCAAAAGTATTCTTTAAAGCTGAAGATGAATATATCAAGCATGACCAATTTTTAAAATGATAGTCAAAATTGGCTCACATGCAGTTCACATATTTTTTATCAATACCAGTTTACTCAAAACAGGTTATCGTGAGATGAACAATGAAACCGCCTAAAATATGAGTGGTTTCCATTGCTTGTTTTAGTCTTGTTTTAGGGCTGTAACTCATAGCAGTTTTGGAATGGACCTTTGCTTCTAGAAAGTAATTACAGTCTTCTAAAAGTACTATTGTTTCCAGGAATAGAGTATGGCGTGGTTCTCTATGTGTAGTCCTCAGCCCAGCGGTCTGGGAATATGTAAGAAATGCATGTTATCAGGCCAACTCCAGACCTACTAAACAAAAAACTCTGGTGGAGGAGCCTAGGAATCTGTGTTTCGAGCTCTCCAGGTGATTCCAAGGCAGGTTCAAGTGTGAGAACCACTGAAATAGGATGGAGGAAGAAGAAGCATTCATTCTGTTAGTTTTTGGACTGCTTTGTGTGTTCTGCATTTGTGAAGAGCCACATTTCCATAGATTGCCTTTCTACCTATTGCCTTTCTTGGCCTTCCTTTCTCAAATGTTGTGTGTACAGCAATAGCTCTATATGGTCAAAGTGCAGTGCAAGTGGTTAACTGAACCTTTCCTTATGTTCTTCCTTTAAAGGATTTGCCCTTGTTACTTGCTTTCGGGAAAACACTGGAACCACTGGGCTTCGGATAGTTTGCTTTCACACATGTACAAATCGGTACCACTAATTTTGAGGGAACCCCTCTGCAGATTTCTAGAGCTCTTGCTCTGTTCAATTCCCTCCTCTATGGCACTCTGCCCTTACCAAGTCTCGTATCTCTGGCCTATCTGAATTCTGATTTCAGTTTTTCAGTTCACTGAGATATTCAGGCTCTGTTTGGGTTCTACCTCCTGTACTTTGGCCTGGAAACTGCCTTCACACAATAAGCCAGCAAAATGTGAGGGTGAGGGTCACCTTATTTCTTTCCCTTCTCTCTGCAGAATTGTAGTCCTGCACTGCTTTCTGCCCAATGTTTAAAATCTTGTTTTATGTGTGTGTGTGTGTGTGTGTGTGTGTGTGTGTGTGTATATATATATATATATATCCCCCCCCCCCCCAGTTGTTTAAGGTGGATTGTAAATCTGGTCCTTTTTAACTTCATCTTTGCATCTTTGCTAGAAACTCCCTACATATGTTATCAGGTCAATTTTACATACAATAAAATGGAAAATATTAACTGTACCACTGGATGGCTCTGACTAAATTAACACACTTATGTATCCCAGCCCCATATCACGATATAGTACCTTACCCTCACCCTGGAAAATCCTTTCATTTCTCTTTCCATTGAATCCCCTTCCCCATCTTCTAGATGAAACATTATTCTTAATTTTTTCATCACTGAGGTGTTTGTTCTAGAATGCCATCTAAATGGAAATATGTACACTTTCATGTAATTATTATGCAGTCAATATGATTCTTTGAGATTCATTCTTGGTGTTGAGTGCATCAGTAGTTCATTGTTTTTTATTACTCAGTAGTATTCATTGTATGAATGCACCAACATTTGTTTATTCATCCCGTTATTGATGAATACATGGGCTATTTCCAGTTTTTGGTTATTATAAATAAAGTTGCTAAGAACATTCTCATGCAATTTTTTTTGTGACATATATTTTTCATATCTCTTGGGTAAATAAATAAGAGTGGATTTCCCAGGCTATAGGGAGAGTCATGGTCAACTTTCTAAGAAAGTGTGAAACCTTTTCCAAAAATCGTTAATGCCACTTTACATTTCCAACAGCTATGTACGAGAGTCCCGGTTGCTTTCATACACTTCTCAATTTTAGCTCTTTTTATGGGTGTGAAGTGATGTTTCACTGTGATTTTCATTTGCGTTTCTCTAATAACTAATAACATTGAATACCCTATAATATAGTTACTGACTATTTTTATAGCTTCTTTCATGACATATGTTTATGTCCTTTGACCATTTTTCAGTTGGGTTGTTTGTCTTTTTTCTTAATATTTGTAGAAGTTCTTCAGATAGCTGTATCCAAGTTCTTTGTCAGATAATGAGAGTGAATGAACATTTCCTCCTAGTTCATGGTTTTGATTTCATTTTCTTAGTGATGTCTTTTGATGAATGGCAGACTTAACATTGATGAAATCTAATTTATCAGTGTTTCTCTAATTATTAGTTCTTTTTATGAGGTCTCTAAATAATCTTCCCCGTCCCCTATTGCATCCTGTTTTCATCTAGTCTTAGTGTTTACATTTAGGTCTGTGATTCAGCTAAGATTAATTTTTGTCTAAGATTTGAATAGATAGCAGCGTTCACTTTTTCCCCAAATATTTATTAACTAATTGTTCTAGCACTATGTGTTGAAAAACTTTACTTTCTCAATTGCCATGGTGCTTCTGTCAAAAATGAATTGGATCTAGTTAGTTGTGAACTTGGTATTTTGTTCCATTGCTCTCCCTTTATTACAATACCATATTGTCTTTATTGCTTTGTCTGTATATTGTGTTGCAATTAAACAATTTGGTTTTCCAGCTTTGTTCTTTTTCAAGATTATTTTGGCTATTCTAGTTTTTAAAAATTTCAGTAGAAAATTTGCAATTAATTTACCAAGTTCTAAAAATAAAGTTGACTAGAATTTTGATTAGAATTGTGTATAAAGGTCAATTTGAGGAGAATTAAGATCTTAATGTTATTAAGTCCTCCAATCCATGAATACAATTTATTTAGGTCTTTAATTTTAATGGACAGTGTTTTATAGTTTTCAAGGGGGAAGTCTTTCACATCAACTGTTAAATTTATTCCTAATTATTTTGCTTTTTAAAAAATTCTAACTTACCACCCAGAGTCAGTTCTCCTTCCATGACCATATATTTGATCCCTTTTACCCTCCTCTACCACCCCTCTCTCCCCTTACCCTCTGGTAACCACTAAACACACAATGTGATATAAAGATGATGTATTACAGAATTGTATGCCTGAAACCTATGTAACTTTACTAACAATTGTCACCCCAATAAACTTTAATTAAAAAAAAAATCTAACTTAAATGGATTTTGTGTAGATATACAATAGATTTTTGCATATTGACTTGTGTCCTGAGACCTAGCTTAATTTTCTCATTAATTCTAGTAATTGGTTGTTTTAAGATTCCTTAGGGTTTTCTATAGATGTTCATGCTGTATATTAATAAGAATAATTTTACTTCTTTCCATGCACTCTACATATCTTTTTATTTTTTTCTTTCTGTAGTACCCTGTTATCTCCAGTAAAGTATTTGATAGAAATGGGAAGAGTGGATATCCTTGTTATATTTCCAGTCATAGGGGTAAAGCATTCAATGTTGCATTGTTATGTATAATGTTTCCCGTGGATTTTTATAGATCTTTATCACAGTTAGAAATTTCCATTCTACATATTTTTATTTATTAAGAGGGTTTTTTTAAAAAAATCATGAATCACTTTGAATTTTTCAAATGTCATTTATGAAACTATTAAGATGATCATATGTTGCTTTTTAAATAATTTATTCTGTTAATATATTGAGTTATAGTGATTGAATTTTGAATGCTAGACCAATATTACATTCTTAGAAAAACTCTGCTTGGTGTTGATGATGATTATTTTTATATATTGTTTGGTTTGATTTACTAGTATTGTGAATAAGATTTTTTAATGTGTTTATTACACACATTGGTTTGTAGTGTTTATTTCCATTGCAATATTTCATAAATTTTGGTATCAGGGTGATACCAGTACACCAGTTATACCACTATACATATCAAATTATAAAACAAGTTCTGATGATTACTCTTTTTATTATGATTCAGTTTGAAATATACTCATATTTATATTTTTCTTTGTCTCCTATTTTATTTAGAAACATGTTGCTTATTTTCCATATATTTGAGGGATTTTCTAGACATTTCTAATTGTTTTTCTTGTGGTTAGAGAACATATTATCTCAGCATATGAGTTGTCTTGTTGGCTGTCTTATGAGAACTTGAAAAGAATATGTGTGCATCTTCTGTCTATAAGGTGCAATATTCTATAAATGCCAATCAGTTCAGGGGCTTGTAGTATTTTCAAAAGCTTTCATATAATCATCATTATTATTCTGTTCTAGTGAGTCTATCAGTTACTGAAAGAAGTGTGTTAGAAT
The DNA here is from genome assembly GCF_036562045.2 of Rhinolophus sinicus. Classification (NCBI taxonomy): domain Eukaryota; kingdom Metazoa; phylum Chordata; class Mammalia; order Chiroptera; family Rhinolophidae; genus Rhinolophus; species Rhinolophus sinicus. The sequence continues at coordinate 114,681,858 of NC_133755.1, forward strand.
CTTCATATATGATTGTGGATTTGTCTATCTCTTCCTTAAGTTATTTTAATTTTTGCTTCATATGTTTGGAAGTTCTGTTATTGCTGTTAAATGCATACACATTAAGGATTGTTAATCTTCCTGATTAATTTGACCTTTTTATCATTATGACATATTCCTCTACATCTTTGGTAATATTTTATTGTCATGAAGTTTCTTTTGTTTGATATTAATAAAGCCATTCCAGATTTCTTATGTTTGCTGTTTGCATTTTCAGTTACTTTCAACCCATCTTTGTCTGAAAATAGTTAATTACTTTAACCATACATATTTGCAATTTAGCCCTTCAGACACAAATCAAGTATTTTAGGTAGAGCATCTAGGTAAAACCTTTCATTTGAGATAAATTGCCAAATATATGTGTTCATTAATGATTTCCCTTTATTGTCTCAGTAAATTTTATTTCAGTAAAATTTGTAAGCGGTAAAACACAGATTTTATAATTTTCTTATAATAATTGAGAGGACAAATAGATTTAGACACAAAAACCATGATGATTAAAGACCTGAATTTATTTTATAGCATGAATGACTTTAATTGATTACCCTGGAGTAAAACTGGACCACTGAGGTAGCTAAAGCTAGTTCCTGTTGTTTGAGTTTTCCATTTATAAGATGAAATAGATTAATGATATTTTCAATAAAAGACCTCTTTCATGATCACAAGATAGCATGTTAAAATGGTTCTAGAAATTCTTAATACAAATGGCATTTGTTAAAGAAAAATGATACCCATGCAGCTCCTGTTCTGCCGATACTTTCCATGGGCTCCAAGTTTTAGTCCTGGTCCTGATGTCATTGTGAAGCCAATTGGCTATAATGAATTTGTTTGGGTTGGTAATCTTAGGTTGGTCAGATCTAAATTTTAAGGAGGAAGGCAAGTTCTCATGGGTAGAAGAAATGGACAGTTGGAAAGTTTGGTAGAGTTACCTGAGAAAAGTAGACAACAGTTGTTAGGACACAGGACTGCTGTCACTTTTGACCTTGAATGGGTCCTGTTACATGGGTGGAGCAAAGCTAGGGACCAATTCCTGCTCTGAATGTCCTCACCTAGTACCCAGGGACATGTGCCTTATGCTGTTTTTTGTTGCCTTAGAGGGAACCGTACTGGTCTTTTGGAATGGCCTGCAGCTTCTTCTGGTATTGCTTAGTTGGCGAGGGGTTGTAGTGCTACTGAGTGGGGTGGGGAGTAGATAGCATGGATCCTGTGAATTGACTCATTCTTGGTGGAGAAGAGCTTTGTATTGATATAGGATGCAACTTCTGTGGTGTGAAAGTAGGAGAGTCTGTCACCATCTGATTTTGGAGGGTGCACAGCCACAGAACTAGGTGGAGAGTTTGGACAGGAGCAGTGGGAAAAGGCGTTGTAGAGGAAGAAAACATGAGGACCTGTCCCAAGTGATGACTTACTTACAGGCCTATACTGCCCGTGTGTGTGTGTGTGTGTGTGTGTGTGTGTGTATGGTTTAGAACAAGTTCAGGGGCTGAGTTTAAAAATGCGCTGGACTCCATGTGCTGGAGGACGTCAAGAATCAAAGTGCTCAGTATTTGTGAAACAGTCCCTCTCTTTTGGGAGGCTATTTCAGATGAGTAAAAATAGAACTCCAATCTACTTTTTAAGTGCAAATCTAAGTGGGAAGTAAAAGAAGTGTTAAATTTACTTATACAATGAAGCCCTGTGAGAAGCTATGAAGCATTGTCAGTTGCTCTCTGAAACTTGTGGTCTCTTTGATGAGACTTAAATGAGTGAGACAGACGAGAATTAGGCCACTTTTTCAGAGTTAAAAATAAGCCTTACAGAAAATATTTCTGTGGGGCTGCTTATGCTTTTTTGAGTTCATATCTTAAGTGTTCACAAAAGTGGTCTAAGAAGGCGTTACATAATAGCTGCTAGGAAACAAATCTTATTCCGTAATGTGTCAATTACAAAATAGGACTTCTTTGGATAGGGTCATTTACGTCTTCCAGGGGATTTCGTGCCTCACTGTCTCCCCCCCACCCTTAGTCTTATGTTTTTTTCTTAAAGCTCTGGCCTTGGCTCAGCTGATCCTCAGAAGCCAGCTGCTCCTCTCTCTCCTGGGATTGGCTGGACTCCTCTCAAATACCCCTCTTCTAGGTATTTGGTTTCTGACTTCATCCTATAATCCCCCTCATTTTATGACATGTAACTTTTTCCATTTCCAGAGTGTAGCCTCCTAAAGGTTTCAAATTTGTGGATGGGTTTATGGATCTGAGTTAGGTAGATTATCAGAATTGTTTTACATACCCTATCAGAATAATATGTTTGTTTTGGTGATAAGGATTATGTGTGAAATACCAGTGTTTTAACTAAGAAACACCTATATGGCTTCCAATTTATTTTTTAAAATATGTTTTAATAATAGATATCAGGTCCCCATTCCTTCTATGGATTTACATAGTGGAAGATGATTGCTGATATATATGTGAATTTGCATTTCTGAATCAGTGTACTTTTTGCTGACTTATAAAATGTGTTTGATGTGTTTTTCCCATGTGAAATTCTGCAGTGTTCCTTGCCAGAATCCAGAGAAAAATCTTTCTTATGCCAAAAAAGAAGTACTGAGGAATGAAAAGGGTTGGGGGTTTACATAAAAAGAAAATAGTGTTAAGAGACTATAAACAATTAAAATCTGTGATTCGTTAACTCTTTCAACAAGAGGAAAATGATAGATAGTTGGCTTGTTCTGATGGCAATGAAACAGAAAGAAAAAATTAGGCAAGCATCTATCTTATCATGCACAGATTCTCATTGCTGGGAATACTTTTAAAAGCTCTCTTAATAATTAAAGTGGAAAATAATAATTAAAGTGGAGAGTTTTGAAATCTTCAGTAACTCCTGATTTTTTCATGTAAAATTCCACATGATATTCATCTGTTGAGCACTTTATACTACAGTATGTACTAAAACTGTAACAGTAATTAGGGAATGTCAGCTGGATCTAATCACAAAATTGTATGTTAGACTTTGTCTGAACTTTACTGAAACTAATGATCTAAAATGTCTTGTAATTTCTTGCTTTTCTGGCATTGCCAGGCTTCTGCTGTGCCCCAGACTGATATTTGATAAATGAACTTTCCACCATCATGGTACATGGGGACTTCCTCCTGTACTCATTGTCTTATCGTATTCATCTTAGTGACTTACGGAATGTGCAGCCAATCTTCTTCAGTTTCTTGCTTTACTGGGAAGTCAATTCCCGTATTTATTGTAGGCGTCACATGAGACAAAATCTGCCTTTCTCCCTTACAGCTTACCTCTGACCTAAACCTGTATATGAAATACATTTTATCTTTGTTCTGTTTTCTTTAGGAGTTGTTTTGGTGAAAGTTTAAGAGTACACTGTAGAAAGGCATAAGTTTAGAGGGAGTAGATTCACTGGAAGTAGTTAAGAAAGAATGCATTATAAAGTGAAAAGAGAGACATGTGACTTTCAGGTTAACTAACTAAATTCCCCTTCTAAGCCATTCTCCCTCCAGTGCCATTCTCTCTAGGATGTATTTGACAAAGACTTACTGATGAGAGCCCAGGTTGAGTTGGCGAAGCTGCTCTATGTGACTCCCTGACCTATATTGATATATTCATTCATTCATTCACTCACTCACTCATTCCAGTATTTAGTAGAGTGCTTACTATAAGCCAGTCAGTGCTCATGGCATTGGGGATACAATGGCTAATAGCTTGCTTCTTGGTCATATTTGGAAGTTTTTCTGCCCCACCTCCTAAATCTACCCTGTCTTTTGAATTAATGGAAGGAACCCTAAACGCATCTGGAAATGGAAAGGTCAGAAGTCCACAGGCCTAGTGGAATTTGGCAAAAGCTGATTAGAGAAACTGGGAGACAGAATTCTCATTCCATTGACTGTGTTCGCTCAATTCTAAAAGCATTGTGTTGACAGTTTAAAATTTCTGATATGTTTAATGTACTATTATTTCATTTTTATCCCCCTCCTACTCTCCCAAGCTGTTGTGAACTTATGGTGTGTTTTATAGTTTAAGATGTCTCAGACTTGAGGAGGTGAGCTCTGCAGGCTGGAGCTTCTTGCCACAACCACAAAGTGATGGGTGTAGAGCTCTGAGGCTTCAATACCCTTCATGGTACCTGGCGATTTTCTCCTCTATCTTCATTTGTCCTATAATTTCTACTTTGAAAAATACAGAATAGGAAATATTTCTGTAGGATTAATATTAAGGCATTTTTATGTCTTACATAGTAAGTTTTATAATGTTAATTGTGGAAAACTTGAAAACTACAGAAAAGTATAAGAAATAAAATCAGACTTCCTCAGCTATAGTAAATGTATGGTTTGTATTTTTGGTGAATAACTCTAGTCTGTTATCCTCCCTCTTCCTCCCTTCTTTCCCTTCTTTCTCTTCTTCCTTATCCCCTTTCTGTATGTAAATCTATCAATATATCAATCTCTACGGACATTTTCCCCCTCAATTTCCAATTTTACTGCATTTACTCTTATGTTTTACTCTGCAGTGAACATCATATGGGAGATATTTGCCTATGCTTTTAAATATTTTCAAAAACATTTTCAATTCAATTATATAATATGTGACAATTTAATTAGTGAATCTGTATTGTTAGTAGATATTCAAGCTGGTGACAGATTTTGTTTGGGGGATTTTTTTTTTTTAAATTATAAATAATACTGTAAGATTATCTATGGGCATAAAGCTTTGTATGTATAGCTTTGCTCATTTCTTTGACATAAAGTCTTAACATCAAATCTTTGAACTTGTGTACCTGGGCCAAAGGAGGATAAATATTTGAAGGTGTTTGATACATATTAGGGAAATATTCTTCTGAATGGTTATCTATTTCAAACTTCCGCCAGCCTTATATGAGAGTGAGCTGGGACTCTACTTTAGAATTCAGGATTATAATTTAAAACAGTTTTGACAGTTCAGATAATTGGTTAGTTGATAAGAAATTTAAGTTCAGTAGGGGAAAATGATGGTAGGATAAATATGACAGATAAAAATTGCCAAAATTCTGTTTGCAGAATAGCTGTTTATGCACGCATTGCCTGGAGGAGAATCCAGGGGTTATAGGTAATGTTTCTAGATTTTTCCGAAGCCCTGTGGGGGACTTTGGTATGGTAAGGTCTGTTCTTGAATGCAAAGAAAAAGAAACCCCATTTGAACTAATACTCTATTCTAAAAAGACTTAAAATTTTATATTTTCATTTAAGAATTCAAAGACACTAAATTCCTTACTAGAGAACATTAAATGTTCATTTTAATTATTTATGATAATTATTTGTGCATAAATTGAATTAAAAAAAGGTTTCTGAAAGTTATACTGATCTTTATTCAATTAAAAAGAGAATATGTTTAGGAAGCTAATTTTTTTTCCATGAAATTTTAGGGGAAATAGAATTATCTTTACCTACCAAATGTCACATCCCTTAATTTAGCAATGCTGTCCTAAAATAAAAACAGCATATGTTTATAATGTCTCTCTCCCTCTCTTCAAAACATGAGGGAGCAGTTTAAAAAGCCTGATTCTGTTTGGTTGTAGTTCTTTGTGTGTCTTGAGTGTAATTTATATCATAGAAGCCAGTACCAATATACCTATTATCAATCATTTCTATTCACTTATAGTACAATTCTAATTAATGTTCAAACAAGTGACCCTGGGATAGTTATGATCCAGAAGAACTTTATCATTTGATCTTTTTTTTCTGTTTACTAGTGTTCAGCACAGTTTTAACACTACTAACAAATCACATACGATGACTTAAAAATCAGAACAGAGAGTTTGCTGTCTTTATTATCCAAAGAACTTTGTCCTCTTGTGCTGATCAACTATTTTTAAACTATTTTTCTTTTTTAACCTAGAATCCCACTATTCATAATTGAGTGTCAAACCCTTTTCCAACTAAAATACTTTAAATAAGTTACTTATTATTGTTATTTTTAATCAGTACTGTAATAATATAATAGTAGACCTACTTCTTTAGGGAAGGTCATCCATATCTCTGTGCTCTCTGTACACAGGGTGCTTTCCTGAAGTACTGAGAGGCAGAGAGGATACTGCTCCCCATTGCTGCTGATACAACAGATGGAGAATGAACTAGCCAAGTGAAATGTTTGCTGTGAAAGCTAAAATAAGTGGAGCTATAATTCTAATTACTTTGTCCATCTAAACAGCATCTAATCCTTGGTGTATTCTACACCTGTGAAAGGTTAAAAAAAAATGACAGCTATACTTTATTTTTGGAAGACAATTATATATATATATATATATATATATATATATATATATACATAATTTGATACATGTTCATCAGAAAAATGAGGAAAATTTAGAGAAGAATAAATAAGAAAATAAAAATCACCAATAATTTTACTGTAGATATAAATTGTATTTACATTTTTTGTACTTCCTAATTTTACATAATTTGGGATCCTCCTGTACATATAATTTCATGTCCTCACTTTTTTTCCACTCAGCATATCATAAACACTTTCCTATGCTAATAAAAATATCTCTAAAAATATAATGTTTAATGGAGAAGTAATATTCATTTGTTAACTATTTGATTGTTTCCAGTTTCAAAAAAAATCATATGATTAATATATTATACACAAATTTTTGTGTTCATCTCTGATTATAATGAAATAGCATGTGCTACCTGTTTGAATGTATACTTTTAGTGCTAAATTATAGAATACCAGATAAGTACACATTGTTATAGGTGGGAATAAGGCAGAAAAGACTTTAAGTTTTCAGTTTAATGACTGAAAACTTCCCTAACCTGGTGAAGGAAATAGACTTACAAGTCCAGGAAATGAAGAGAGTTCTAAACAACATGACTCCAAAGAGGCCCATACTAAGAAACATTGTAATTAAAATGCCAAAAGTTAAAGACAAAGAGAGAATCTCAAAAGCAACAGGACAAAAGCAATTAGCTATCTACAAGGGAGTTCCCAAAAGACTGCCAGCTGATTTCTCAACAGATACTTTGCAGGACAGAAGTGATTGGCAGGAATTATTCAAAGTGATGATAAGCAAAAACCTACACCAAAGATTACTCTACCCAGCAAGGCTATCATTTAGAATTGAAGGAGAGGTAAAGAGCTTCCCAGATAATAAAAAGCTAAAAGAGTTAATCACCACCAAACTAGTATTACACAAAATGTTAAAGGGACTTCTTTTAGAAGAACACACACACACATACACAAAAAGATAAAAAAAAGAATAATAAAATGGAAATAATTACATACCTATCAATGATTACTTTAAAAGTAAATGGATAAAATATTCCAATTAAAAGATATAAGTTGGCTGAATGGATGCGAAACAAGACCCATACATATGCTGCCTAAAAGAGACCCAGCTCAGATTCAAAGAGACATAAAAAACTACAAGTAATGGGATGGAAAAAGGTATTTCATGCAAATCAGGTAGCCATACTTATATCAGACAAAACAGACTTTAAAACAAGGGCTGTAACAACAGACAAAGAAGGGCATTTCATATTGATAAAGAGATCAATTCAACAAGAAGGCCTAACTTACATAAACACTGACACACAATGTAAGGACAGCAAAATACATATAAAGCAAATATTTTGGACATAAAGGGAGAGATTGACAGTAATACAGTCATAGTAGGGGACATTGACATCAATGAATAGATCATCCAGACAGAAAATCAACAAGGGAAGAGTGGCCTTAAATGACACAGTAGACCAAGTAGACATAATTGATGTTTTTAGGACATTTCACCCAAAAGCAGCAAAATATATTTTATCTCAAGTGCACATGGAACATTGTCCAGGTTAGAGACCACATGTTAGACCACAAAACAACTCTGAATAAATTTAAGAAGACTGAAATCATATCAAGCCTCTTCTCTGATTACAGTGGTATGAAACTAGAAATTAATTACAAGAAGAAAACTGAAATGAACACATGTAGGCTAAATAAAATGTCACTAAACAATGAATGGGTCAACAACAAAATCAACGAAGAAATCAAAAAATACCTTGAGACAAATGAAAGTGAAAACACAACAACCCCAAATCTATGGGACATAGCCAAAGCAGTTTTAAGAGGGAAATTCATGGCAATACAGGCCTACTTCAAGAAACAAGAAAAATCTCAAATAAACAATCTAAACTTACACCTAAAGGAAACTGAAAAATAATAACAAACAAAACCCAAAGGAGGTAGAAGGAAGGAAATAATAATGACCAGTGCACAAATAAATGAAATAGAGTCTAAAGAAACAACAGAAAAATCAATGAGACCAAGAGGTGGTTCATTGAAAAGATAAACAAAATTGATGAACCTTTAACCAGACTCATCAAAAGAAAAAGAGAGGACCCAAATAAATAAAATCAGAATTGAAAGAGGAGAAGTGACAACTGACAACACAGAAATACAAAAGATTAAAGAAAATACTATAAACAATTATATGCCAACAGAGTAAGAAAGAACATGGAAGAAATGAATAAATTCCTAGAAGCATACAGTCTTCTAAGACTGAATCAAAGAGAGAGAGAGAGAGAGAGAGAGAGAGAGAGAGAGAGAGAGAGAGAGAAATAGCTTGAGAAATTGAATCAGTAATCAAAAAACCTCTCAACAAACGAAAGTCCTGGACCAGGTGGCTTCACATGTGAATTTTACCAAACATTCAAAGAAGAATTAACACCTATCTTTCCCTAACTATTCCAAAAAATTCAAGAGGAGGGAAGGCTCTCAGGCTTATTTTGTGAGGCTAACATTACCCTGATTCCAAAACCAGAAAAAGACATTTCAAAAAAAGAAAATTATAGGCCAATATCCCAGATGAACATAGATGCAAAAATCTTTAACAAAATATTGGCAAAATAATTTCAATTTCAGCAATGCATTAAAAAGTCATACACCATGATCAAGTGGTATATATTCCTGGGATGCAAGGTTGGTTCAAAATTTGCAAATCAATTAACATGATAGATACACCAGATAAAAAAATGAAAGATAAAAATCATATGATCATATCAATAGATGCAGAAAAAATATTTGACAAAATCCAGCATCCATTTATGATAAAAACTCTCAGCAAAGTGGCAATAGAGGGAACGTAACTCAACAAAATAAAGGCCATATATGACATACACACAACTAATAGCATACTCAATGGTGAAAAGCTGAAGTGTTTTCTTTAAGATCAGGAACAAGACAAAGATATCCACTTTCACCACTTTTATATAACACAATATTGGATGTCCTAGCCACAACAATAAGACAAGAAAAAGAAATAATGGCATCCTAATTGGAAAGCAGGAAATAAAACTGTTATTATTTGCAGATGATATGATACTATTTATAAAGAACAATAAAGACCACCAAAAAACATTAGAACTGATAAATGAATTTAGTAAAGTAGCAGGATACAAAATTAATACTGAGAAATCAGTTTCATTTTATACACCCGTAACGAACTATCAGAAAAAGAAATTAAGAAAACAATCCCATTTACAGTTGCATCTAAAAAGATAAAACACCTAGGAATAAATTTAACCATGGACTTAAAAGACCTATACTTGGAAAACTATAAGAAATTGAAGAAAGAAAGTAAATAAGATACAAATAAATGGGAGAATATTCTGTGCTCATGGATAGGAAGAATTAACATCATTAAAATATCCATACTATCCAAGGCAAGCTACAGATTCAATGCAATCCCTATTAAAATACCAATGGTGTTTTTCACAGAACTAGAACACATTATCTTAAAATTTATATGGAACCACAAAAGACCTCAGATATCTAAAGCAATCTTGAGAAGAACAAAGTTGGAGGTATCATACTACCTGATATCAAACTATATTACAACGCTATAGTAATCAAACCAGCATGGTACTGTCATAAAAACAGACAGATAGATCAATGGAACAGAAAAGAGAACCCAGAAATAAACTCACACAACTATATGGTCAATTAATCTATGACAAAGGAGGCAAGAATATACAATGGGGTAAAGACAGTCTCTTCAATAAATGGTGTTGGGAAAACTGGACAGATAAATGCAAAAAAATAAAAATAAAAATGAAACCTTCTTACACCACATTCAAGAATAAACTCAAAGTGTATTAAAGACTTAAATGTAAGACTCAAAACCAAAAAACTCATAAAAGAAAACTAACAATGATCCTCATAATTTTTTTCTGATATATCTCATTGGGCAAGGGAAACACAAGAAAAACCAAATGGGACTATGTTATACTAAAAAGTTTTTGTACAGCAAAGGGAATCAACAAAATGGGAAGACAACCTACCGAATGGGAGAAGATAGTTTCCAATGATACATCTGATAAGGAGTTAATATTCAAAATTTATAAAGAACTCATACAACTTAACACCAAAAAAAATAAACAATGCAATTAAAAAATGGGCAGTGGACCTGAACAGACATTTCTCCAAAGAGCACATAAAGATGGCCAATAGACATATGAAAAGATGCTCAATGTCACTAATCATCAGAGAAATGCAAATTAAAACCACAATGTGATATCACCTTATACCTGTCAGCATGGCTATCATCAATAAAACAACAAACACGTGTAGATGAGGATGTGGAGAAAAGGGAACCCTCATGACCAGTTAGTGGGATTGCAAATTGGTGCAGCTGTTACGGAAAACAGTATGGAGGTTCCTCCAAAAATTAAAATTAGAAGTACCATATGACCCAGCAATCTCATTTCTGGGTATTTATCTGAAGAAATCCAAAACACTAATTCAAAAAGACATATTCACTCTTATGTTCTTTGCAGCATTATTTACGATAGCTGAGATAGGGAAGCTGTTCAAGTACCCATCAGTAGACAAATGGATAAAGAAGAGGTGGCGTATATATATAATGTGATATTATTCAACAGCTGTAAAAACAAATGAAATCTTACCATTTGCAACAACAGGGGTGAGCCTAGTGGGTATTATGCAAGTGAAGTAAGCCAGACAGAGAAAGACAAATACCGTATTTCACTTACATATGTAACCTAAATGAGCAAAACAAATGAACAAACAAAACAAAACAGACTCCATGATACAGACAGATGGATAGACTTATCAGGGTAATCACTTTGTAAGTTATATATATATATATATATATATATATATATATATATATATATAATCATTCGTTGTACACCTGAAAGTAATATATTATTGTATGTCAACTGTAATTGGAAAAAAAATTTATGAGATCTCAGTTCTACCCCAAATTTGCTGAATCATATTTGGGGTGATAGACCAGGTATTTGTGTGTATGTGTGTGTGTGTGTGTGTGTGTACATGATATTATGATAAATATATGCTATATATGCACATACACATAAGCGCATATATAACATACATATGTGCATATATATATAGAGATATAGATATAGATATAGATATAGATATAGATATAGATATAGATATATATCCCTCTAGATTCTGATGTGTGCCTCTGGTTAGAAACCACTGAAAAATTAATGTGTATTTTTTCCACCTGAAAAATTTGTCAAATTATCTGAACCTATTGTTTTGAATCTTCATACATTTAATATTCCTGTGCATGCATTTTTCTTTTGCATATTTTTGTTCATATTGTTTTCAGTTCCTGAGAATTTTTTTCTGTTACTTGGTGTCAAGTTGTATTGTAAACATATTAATTAGTGATACTCTGCAAAATCAATTTTGAACAAATGAAATGCACTGCAGAAGTTAAAAGGAATTTGTTATTTTTTTTCTTATTGAACTATATAGGGAAAAAAGCCAAGATGGATAATCAAGCATGGTACTTGAGAACCTCAAAGCTGGCTCTGGCCTTGGCAATTATCCGCTCAAAACCAGCAGACAAAAGCAGCAGAGAATACACAGAGCACCTTGCATTGGTGGTGTCTGGGCAGGAGTCGAAGTGGAAATCAAAAGTTGAAGCCTTAGAAGCTGAAGTTCTGCAATTACGTCAAAAACTTCTTCTGAGCAAGATTTGTTCTGGATTATTTAAGAGTGGTGAGTATATGAAATTGCCTTTTGGTAGTGTACCCATCTGTTATAGTTCAGCTTCATAATAATAATAATAATAATAATTATTATTATTAGAGTTTTAAAGGAGCAAAACTTCATTTTTTAATTTTTTTATTTTTTTTATTTTTTAATTTTTTATTAGTTTACTAATCAGCTTCATAATTATTTAGACATTGTTTAGTTTCCTAAAATTAGACTTCTTCTTCTTTTTGCCCTGTAGAGATTTTTTCACTTCTAGCCATTTATTAGAAGTTTTTTGTTACTTCATAATGAATGGGACTACATTAGATGTATTTTATATTGCTTTTTTATTAAATAATTCATCTAGCAGTCATATATATATATATACATATATGTATATATATATACACGTGTATATATGTGTGTGTGTGTATATATATATATATATATATATATATATATATATATATATATATATATAATATATATAATATATATATATCAAGTACCAACTGTGGAACAGGCATGCAGTGGGTGGTGTGGACCCAAAAACACATGAGAGGAGGGCTGTCCTTGCCATTAAGTACCTTTCTTTCCAGCAGGGAAAATGACCTATAAATAATCAACCCAGTTGTGATAAATGTGATAATAGAGGTAGTAAGAAAGTGCAGAGGGGAAGCTATTCATTCTGCCTGGGTTCTTGAGAGGCTTCTCAGGTCTGGCCCTCAAGGGTCTGGCTACTAGTCGTTGAGATGGTCACAGAGCGGCAGGAGGCAGGAGATGAGCAAAGGCACAGTGGTGGAGTGTACATGTCCATTCAGGATACTGCCACCAGCATTACATTTCAGTGACCAGAACACCGTAACGTAGAGATGTGGTGGGGGAGAAAGGAAGAGGTGAGTTGAGACCATGTTCCTTGAGTGTCAGCCTAAGGACTATTTTACTGTTCTCCCTATCAGTATGTTGACCATACAATTTATGGTCTCTGTAGGGCCCTTTGAGAGTGAAAGGAAGGGAGTATTAATAATTACACTAGCACAACAGGCACAAACCAGGACTCACTTGAACACACTGCACATGCGGTCACCTCATTCATCAGGAGCCAACAACTTCATTGATGCAGACAACTGAGCCTCATATTGGGATTGGGAAGCGTAATTCTGGTGATTTTTTTCAGAAATGTAAATCAGATCACATTACCTCTTTGAGGAAAACCTTTCCCTGGCTTCCAGTTCTTTCTAACATTAGATCCAGATTAATGATCATGGCCCATAATGCTGTAGGTGATTTCACCTCTCCTCACTTCATCTCGTACAACCTCCCTGTCGTAGACTTAGTTCCAATCAGCATGGGCCTCCTTCTAGTCCTTGAAGCCTCGTCTTGCCTGGGGACCTTGTTATGCTCTTATCTTTGACTCTCTTTGTAGCTTCCCTTCCTAGACGTCTTATCCTAAACGACCCCTCCTCAGTGTCCATTCTATATACAATAGCACCTCCTATCAGTTACTCTTTACCCAAACACTCCCGGCGGATTATCTATTTGTTTGTTTGCTAGGTTGTTGCCTAATCTCCTGAACTAGAGTCTAAATTCACAGTGTGTCTTTGCCTTGCTCAGCACTCTACTAAATGCCCACTCAAAAGCCTAGTACTCAATAAATATTTGTCAAATGGAAGTGGAGCATAGAGGATGTTTTGGCTATAGCAGTGATTGGAGGCAAGGAGACAAGTTTTAAAAGCATTTACTGAAGCCAGTATGAAGAATGATGAGTTGAACTAGATCAATGCTAGTGAGAAGTAGGTCACACAGGTAGGAATGATTTCAGACTAGACACTTCGGACACTTGTGAATGATTTCAGACAGTGGTTAAGGGAGATAGAGGCATGTAGGAAAATTGAGGTTTCCAATCCTGGTTACTGAATTGATTGTGATGCTTTGAATCCAGACAGTAAACACAGAAATAAGCTCATAGGATAAAAGGTTGAGCCCAGGTTTGTCTGAGTATAGGCTGATCCCTGACGATACAGGGATTACTTAGAAAGAAGGCAGAAGTAGGGTCCTGAAACTCACAGGGGGTGAGCAGGCTGGAAATATAGACACGGAATTAGAATTCGCTGGTATTTAAGTGATAGTTGATGTTGTAGCTGTAGGTGAGACTCACAGGGAGAATAGAGCTGGAGGGTGGGGGTACCGTGGGTCCAACATTCCCGGAGTGGGCAGAGGAAAAGGAGCCACTGACAAGAATGTGACTATTACATTAGGAGTGTGCAGATGTAGTGCACACGTGACTGCTGTGGGTAATAAGGTACTCACTAACTTTAGTCCTGGGGATTATGGGAAAAATTGCTAATCTAATACCCAGATGTTACTAAAATCTCAGTGTTGTGTCAACGAAAATAGTGTTATATGATTTATAGCTGCATTTTAGTCTCTCTAGATTATTTCTAGGTAACTCAGTCAATGGCAAACATAATCACTTTTCTTATTTTTTTGTGTGTGAAATTATATGATTAACATAATGGCACACATGTGAAAATTTCCAGTGATCTTAAAGTGTGACTATCACAAACATCCGTGGCATCAAAACTGTTGTTTACCAGGAGGGATCTATTTATAGCACTGGTAAAGTGATATGTGTTATTTATTTGGAACATGAGCGTGCCTAATAGTGAGAGCCTAGGGGAGGACTTCCCCTGACACTGAAAATTTTCACTTGCAATGCCTGTGAGAGAAATTTTCAAACATCACGTAACGAAAATCAGTTTTACTCGCAGTAGGCATTGCAGGTAAAGCGTTTCATTGCAGATGTTGGAAGTAATCTGTCTCTCCATCTGTTAGCTTAAGCTTGAAGAATGAGGAATAAATGGCTAGATTCAGATAAACAGAGCAACTATTAAAGGGGAAAGAAAGAAAAAAAAACCTACGGGGGTATTAGATTGATAGGGAGATTACAGAGGAATGCAGCTGTTATTGAAAGATGTGTAATTTGAAAGACTGACATGACATGCCTTGTGTGAAGAAAATCCCATACCTGAAAATAAAAACTATACTATGGATGTATTTATACTATTAAATATTTATTTCTGGAATTTTCAGGGTTGCTCTACAGGTGCAATTGTTCTTGAGTGTTTAGAGACAGCAGGCCCTCAATCAGTGTTCAGTGGAAAACTTCTTGACAGATTGAGCGGCTGGGGAACTTAATTTACAGCATCAACTACCCATGGAAGCAACTGAGCAACCCAGAATTAAATAAAGCAGAGCTGAAATGGCAAAGTAAACACATAAAGAAGTATTATATAAGTTTTACAGCAGTTTAGGAACTCAGCTACTTCTTTGATTTATGTTTCTACAGCTTCTTAAACAGAAATACACTTCTTAATTTTAATTATTAAAGGACTAGAATTTGCTCTTAGAATTATGCCACATGTTTATTTTACTTAAATGCTCCTTAGCAGTGGGAGGGAGGGAGGGAGGGAGGGAAGAAGGAAGGAAGGTCAGCAGGCAGGAAGGGAGGGAAGATCAAAGAAGCCCAGATATCCAGTGACACATTTCTTAAAACCATTTTGGTGCCGCGTGGCAGTCACAGTTAGTTGTCTACTCTGTATCCTGCTTTCTTCTTCCTTACTAAAGCACTCCACTTTTCTTTTGGCAGTAATGTGCTCATGCCCAGTGGGTGAATCTACGAAAGGAGTAAACTTGTTTTGCCAATATTGTTCTAAGGTTGGGCAGGAGCCAATGAAAGGGGAAAAGCAATTTTCTGGGCATTTGATAAAGATTTGTTTCTTTGTAGAAAGAGACTGAGGCTCATGAAAGAGAACAATTAGAAATCCTTTTTTTTTTTTTTTTTTGATCTAAAACACTTGTTTCACTACTATTTGGACATATGATGCCTGGAACTGTGGTAGCCGTTTTGCAACTGTGAGACGATACTGAAAAATTAATGCCAGCATGCTAAGTACGGTGATGTAGTACCATATTTCCCTGAAAATAAGACTGTGTCTTATGTTAATTTTTTGCTCCAAAAGACCCATTAGGGCTTATTTTCAGGGGATGTCTTATTTTTTTCATGCACAACAATCTACATTTATCCATGTATAACAATCTACATTTATTCATTTACTCATGTATAAAAACCTACATTTATTCAAATACAGTCATGTGATCTTCTTCTGGAACATCGTCATAACTCTTCAAATACTGAATTCTGACTTGAATTAATTGTGATTCCATTTCCTGTAGAACCATTGGGCACAATCTCTCATGTCCAGCAATAGAGCTCTCCTTAAATGAGCACTTCTTGTCTATGTAGCCTGCTCGTAGTGCATTGGCAACACAGCTGTCAGTGATTTTATCCCATGAATTCTTCACCCAAGTCATGACTCTTGCAGGCCAGGCTTCACAAAGTATCCACGCTGATTTCTCTCCATTCTATTTTCAATGTAGTCATTGATTTCCATGCACAAATCATCCTTGAATGACTTGTTTATTGCAATATCAAGAGTCTGGAGATAGGTAGTCATTCCTGCGGGAATCATTATTAGATCTATTCTTTTCTGTGCAAGGAAGTTCTTCATGTCTTTAGAGCGGTGAGTGCTGGCTGAATCCCAGACTAGCAGACCTCTTTGGCCACCTCACAAAACAAATGACAGCATTAAATCGACCCACTTCCTTATAACTGCTTGTGTGCACCAGGCTTTTTTGGTTTCAAGAACATAAATGCCTGAAACACGTCCAACCTTATCTTTCTTGCTCTTAGTGATGATTAGAGATGGGGCTCTCTTTCCATCCAGACAAATTGCCAAAATACAGGTAACATGTGCACTTTCATAACCAGTGGAGGAATATACATTAACGAGGTACCCCTCTGATCAACTGTCATTTGAGATCTTTGGCCCATAAACACTGCAGTTTCATCCATAGCAATCATGTTGGAGAGTTGGTATTTAGAAAAGTCGATGCCATCACCAAAGACTTGAATGCAAGTGCACGTTTAATAACTTCAGCATCTTCCAGCTTGAACAGTGATGTCGATCTTCTTAGAGACAGTTCATATCACTGAAGGAAGCCATCCAACCAGTGTTGTGATGCTTTGAATTCTTCTGGGGATAGTTCTTAACTGTGGTGCCATTGCAAGGGCAAATGCCCTGCACAGAACCAAAGCCTTTGCTCTCCTGTCAGCAGTGCATTCATAGATGATGTCTTCCAACTCAGGAAATAACAGTTGTCGATCTGATCCATACTCGTGTTTCTTAGCATTTCCCTCATTCACCTGTTGACTGAGGTTATCATACTCTGTTCGCCATCTTCGGACCATTCAGAGAACCCAATTCTTCTCTTTTCAGAAAGACGTAAGATTCATGCCCTGAGAGTCCTCCATGATTCCTTCCATGTACTCAATGGAATAGTTCTTTCTTTTTGCACTCATCTTGTCTGGGGATCAAAATATCATTCCCTTTAAATCAACCATTAAATCAAGTGTTAATTGAAGACTTACGAGACAGGAGTGGCAACAAAAATGTTGACAGTTAAGAATGATGGTCCACACAAAAGCTACGAAAAATTGCAGGCACCAAAATTCAGAAAACATTTCTTTATTTCACACGAGTGCATTAAGTATGTCTGTTACAACACACAACATATTGAAATATGAAGAACATATTAGACACAACCACGTCCGTTTGTTATTAAGTGTGCACGTCATTCATGTGTTGTGTCTGTACTCCGATTGGTTATTCAGCAATAAGTCTCAAGTTCATCTGTTTACATAGGCATTTACCTCTCATCCAAAGGTGCTTGCTTGGGTATTTAAAAATAATTATAATTTATATTATCATTTATTTTAAGTATTAATGTCAATGTTATTTATTTATATCTAATTATATATTAATATTATTATTTTATAATTCAATATGTCCGCCGTGTGTTGCAATGGACATACTAAATATATCTGTCTGGCTGACGATCTTAACTGGGGCTTATTTTGGGGATAGGGCTTATATTACGAGCATCCTGAAAAATCATGCTAGGGCTTATTTTCTGGTTAGGTCTTATTTTGGGGGAAATATGGTAGGATAAAAAGAACCAGGGTCCTTCTCAACATTGCTGAGAAGTCAAAGCAACTCTAGGGTTACTTTATTAGAAATTTTTTAAAAAGGTAAAACACAGATTGTAATCCATGTATTCGCTTCCTTGTATCTGAGCACATCCTGAATATATTATAGAGCAGGAAAAGGGTGGGAGTCATGAATAAATTAGAGCAGCATTACTTTTCCTCCAAAGAATCTTCTTGATCTATAGGAGAGAAGAATGAGAGAAAAAAACTATGTTCTTTAATCTAGAACAGCTTCTTAAAGATAGCTTCATAATATTGGTAAGGATTTCATCCAGGTCTAAGTAGGTGGGTGAGTGAGATCCAGAGAACAGAGACTGGCCAGGAAAGTGTTAGTGGCTATTCTGAAGGGGACATGGTGAAAGGAGCACGGTCTTGTTAGTGGGATATATGGTGTAGAACTTCAATGAGCAAATTCAGAATTAAAATTTGAGCATGTGTGTATGGGTGTGGGTGTGTGTGTGTGAAGGGGAATCTGGACAGTTGCTATTATACAGCAGTTTGGTAATCACAGGAGGGAAGTAAATGGATGGAGTGTGTAGGGTATATGCTTTTGCCCCCACAATTTCACATGCTCAGTTTCTTCATAAGTGATACATAGGCTACTGGATGAGCAACTGGCTAGAGTGAAAAAGTAAGAGAATCAAACCAAACTAATTCATTGATTTACATGTTTATTTGGTAATGTTCATTGAATACAGAGTTCATGTATAGAGAGAGTGTTTGGGGTGGGTGGTGATGGTGTGCAGAGCAGCACGATTAATTTAGGTTGAATTTAAGTCAGCTCTTCTCTGTTTAGGGTCCTGTGAAACAACCGCCCAGCCAGGTGGCCTTAGGAGCTTCCCTGCCCTTCTAGCTGACAGAGCTTAAGCTTGTCTACCTCCCTTCCTATTGTCCCCCTTGACTGCTCCATACCCTGAGTATTGAATCTGTAGTGTTCCATTGCCTGCCCCAGACCCTGCTTCTCCTCTGTGTAACTCTGGATTTAGGAAAAGGTTTGTAGCTAGACTGGTGTTGACCAGGGGTCAGAACAGCGGCTGGATATCCCAACTGCCAGTGTGCACCCTGCCAGACCCAGTCTGGACCTTGCCTTTGTCTCTTGATGGCTACGTTTCTGGTCCAGGCCACTCAGCCTCTGTCCTATCTCTTTGTTCTTCTCACCTTGTCCCAGACCATGTCCTGAGGAGACATTGCAATAACTGACTGACACTCCATTTGTGGATCTCAGCATTTATATGTTGGGGCATTCACAGTTTTACAGATGCTGAAATAGTACAGAAAATGAATGCATAAGCTCTTCTAAAATAGATTGTTAAACATAATGAAGGAAATTTGCTTAAAATTCCTTTTGACTTAAAACACACATGTGTAATGTACATATACATCCAAGAATGTGCCTTTAATTTAATATTGATTCTAATGAAAGATTCCTAAATAACTTAAAGTAAATTGATCATTACACATTAGACATATTTTACTCATTATATAAAAATCGAATTAATCTTTTGATATTAGAGATCATTAGCATACAAAGAAATTAAAGTTAAAGTTAACAAAGCTCAGAATATTAAATGGCTTTAGTAGTGACAAGGCAATAATTTAGAAATGTAATCATCTTAGTTATCATACCAGGAGCTGACTCTGGTAGGAATGGAGGTAGGGAGTAAGAAGGGCCAAAAAATACTGGTGTAGGTACTGGGCCTGAAAGAATCCCAGCGCTTCAGAGGCTGGGCTTAGGTGAGGGCAGCTGAGTATCCTACAGTATGCGGTGTCCCAAATGGAAATCATCAGTCTCCCGACACCTCTTCCTTGTACCAGGCTCTGAATGTCACTGCATGATATCACCATCTCCTTTGCCCAGGCTGGGTTCCAGCACAGAAGGTATCGTGAATGCCCAGGTTATCCCCTATGTCGGTTTATTGTACTTTTTGTGTATCTCTGGATTCTCTCCTCTTCTCTCCATTTCCAGTGCCACTTCCTTGGTCTTGCTTGATTTATCCCAGTTGGACTTAATGTTTATAGTTGTAGCGTTGCTGCTTTCAATTCTAGATTGCAGCCCAGTCCCACGTCTTCTCATTTACTTTAGGATAAACCCAGAATCATTAAAATGGTCTACAGCATTCTCCAGCCCGGCCTCTCTAGCCCGACCTCTCACCACGTGTGTCCTCCACATTCTGCGCTGCTACACATGGAATTTTTTTTCACTTACTTGAATCCACCTTATTCTCTTTCAGTTCTAGGCTTTTACACATGTGATTTCTCTCTGTAGGATATGTTCTTCCTCTCCTTTTTGTCTGACTGTACACTATTTTTTTTTTCTAATGTAGTTTTAATGTCCCTTCTGCCTCAGCTGACAGCCTCCCTAGACTATATCATTAGATTCTCCTGCTGGGGGGCCTCATACTGTCCTCTACTTTTCACAGCATTTGTGAGCTTAATTTGCATTGTTTAAGCAGCCTGTCTACCTCGTAGGACAAACTCCATGCTTACAAGACTCTGTCTTTTCTGATCACTATTGTATTCCTAGGGTGAGCACAGAGCCTGGCACTGGATGGGGGGGGGGGGCAGGCTTAGGGATATTTGTCAAATGAGTAAGTGTAGACATGGTGTATGTGAGTGTTAATACTCTGAACAAAATGACCGTGTAGATCTGTTGTTTCTGGACATCTACAAACCTCTGTATTGATGGGAAGGGGATCCAGAGAGCAAGATCCAGCATCCTAGGGAAGGGGACCCACTAAGGTAGGGTGAGTTTCAAGGAGCCACGTACACACACAGAGGTTTAATCAGAACGGAATAAATGAAGAGTGACAGTGTTGACTTCCGATCTTTGGAACAAAAGCTAAAGCTATTCAAAATGCTTCTGCATTCCTAGGTCTTTGCTCAATGTGATTAAAAAAAAAAAAAAAAATAGTTGAACCTGTAGCAAGTTTTAATCTAGCCCTTATATTTAGGATTATATTTATTTTTGCAGGTTTTGTCTGTGTTTTATAAATGCCCCGCTGTTTCTCTGTTTTTGAATTTTAAGATTCTGTTAGATATCTAAAGGTACCTTGAGGTTTCTGGACTTAATATTTGGATCTTAGACAGCCTGAAATTTATATTTTAGAATAAATTCAATGTGCAGTGAATAGAATCAAGGTAGATAGCTCTAGATTATAGTTTATACTGGGAAAATTAAAGGAATAATATCAATTCCATCATCAGAACAAAAAGGAAATCAGATAAAAAGGGTAAATGGAAGTAGGTTTGAGACTCTGCATTTCTGATAAGCTCCAAGGTGCTGTCCCTCCTGCTGATCTAAAGACCACAGTTTGAGTAGCAAGGGACTGTGGACTATTTGGGGGAGGGGAGGTTGTCTCCTAAGGGAAGGGGAAAAGGGTGGTAGTTGGAAAGGGTGCGAGGTGAAGGGAAAGTTCTTTTGTTGTTAAGATGGAAAGAGATCAGCACACTGGTACTTTCGTGGGAAGGAATTCACAGAGATAGGAAAGTGGAAAATACGAAAGGAAGAGCATTATGCTTTCTTATAAAGGAATCATCGGTGGCTTGGGGCCTGAAACCCAGAAGAAATACAGAGCATACATGGAGAGACTGGCCCTGGACCTCAAGAAGGCACCACCATCTCTTCTGAGACTCTGCTGAGGTAGCAGTAGGTGCCCTTTTATTCATGGTTTTGCCGAGTTCATTTCTTGTAGCTCTTCAAAGAGTTCTCCTTTAAAGTTCATTTTTTCCCCACCCACTCCTCCCCCAGTGCCCATTATTCCTAAATCTGTCTTCTGGTCCTATTAATTCTTTTTTCAAACTGCCTTTAGATTTTCATTCTTGCATTGTTTTCTCTGCTGCTTCAACTCTTGTCTAGGAAGTCAGTCCCACCTCTTGTGTTTGTTGTAGTAAAAGAAATGAGGAAACAGAATTAAGGAACTTGCTTAAAGTTAAATGGTAAGTCAATGGAGTATAGTTCCTCTAGGATCCCAGCGTGACGCCTTACTAGTACTTTACGGTGTTTTCTTAAACCAGTGACTCTCAAAGTGTGCTCCTCAGACCAGCTGCCTCAGCATCAGGTGGGAACTTGTTTAAAATGCAGATGATCAGGTCCCCCTGAATCAGTAACTCTGGGTGTGGGCCCAGCAACCTGTGGCTTAACAAGCCCTCTAGGTGGTTCTGATGAAAACTGAAGTTTGAGAACCACTGGTTTAAACAAATAAATTTCAAATATATGTTCAGGTAGCATAATAAGACCTCTCCAGAAAAGGGGTCAGTAGATACCTATTCATCCTCAATCCAAAATATCTGAGTGTAATGAATCAGGAGGGATTTGTAGGCCCGCCTCTGAAATATTATTATTATTATTATTATTATTATTATTATTATTATTTTACTTTACAGAGGATAATTTATTTCATTTTTAATTTTGTTTTTAATTTTTAAATACAGTTGACATTCAATATTATATTAATTTCAGGTGTATAGCATTAATTTCAGGTTAGACATGTGTATAACTTATGAAGTGATCCCCCAGTAAGTCTAGTGCCCATCTGACACTACATAGTTATTACACTGCGGTTGACTATATTCCCTATGCTGCACTTTATATCCCTGTGTTACAAAATAGTCATGGGGATGAAAGATTTGTTAATACCAACTTACAATATTTGGCCCCAGTCACCAAAGAATTAAGAAAGTGTTCATTTAGAGCCTGGTTAAGCTGAGGCAGGTAGTAGAAATGACAGAAGATGAACAAACAAACAAAAAATAGTAACATGAACATGACCCTAGCAACTATGTTTGATACCATTGTTCAATGAAACATGTATATAAACACAATAGGAATCCAAGGATTGTGTAGTATAGGTTTTTGCTCTAGGAGAACTCCTCTATTCCCTTTTTATCCCTCTTCCTCCTCTCCCTCCCTCCATCCTTACTTCCCTCCTCCCTTCCTAATAAGCACCCATTTGTGCCATGATAGAGGATTCAGAATATAAGCTGTTTTCTCTGGCATATAAGATGTGCAGTTGTGTGAGATGGCATTCCCCCTCATACCCTCCTCCCCCCGCTTTTTTGCAGGGTAAACATCCTTTTTTATGTTTCAAGTAATTTAAAAGACATCTTGTAGGGAAATTTTTGGACTGGAAATGCAGTATACTGTATTCTAGAGATCAGTAGAAAACCTTAAATTTGATTAAATTATACTATTATACGAATCCTTATAAAGTAACATTGCTAAAAAGAAATATGCTGCTATAAATGAACGCTAGCATGTTGCAGGCAATAAGACAAGACACATGGACTCATTATAAAGTTTTATATCATGCACTTGGATCTGTGAACACACATGCTGGCATTATATTCTGGGTCGTACTGAGAGCTAAACTAGCTAACCTTGATATAAAGTGAATTTAAATGAATTGCTAAATGGAATACGGAGACAAAGCACATGTGTCAGTAAAAGTGGTAAAAAACCAGCAGTGCCTGGGAGCGAATCTCTGTAGAGGGAGGTCCAGTGCGTGTGGGGGACACCTCGGTGGTGTGCGTGTAGCACTCGTTACCAGGAGGGGCATGACACTTTTCTTATACTGCAGGTAAACTGTGGTCTTTTAGTTGAATCTCCTGTTTTGGAAACATGATTTACGTAAATGTTAAAATTTAAATTGCTCATAAGCATTTCTTAGAGAGTTAGTGTGAATTAAATACATCAGAGAGCGTCTCTGCTGTGGGGTATGTGTGCTGTGAAGCCACTGAGGTAGTGAGCTGCTCTCAGCCATTGAGTGAATCCATTGTTTCACAACATCAGTTATTTTATGGTTCAGTGTGTGATAATTTTTCTTGGTTTTGGTCTCTCCCATTTCTCTCGGAGAGAAATACTGTCTAAGTGTCTATAATCCATTCAAACTATGTCTGCAAAAACAAGACGAGGATTGCTTCTCAAGAAAGCTGGTTTCTACGCTTTCAAAATCCTACCTCTAGAAATCCCTCATTGCTCTTTTAATTAATAAGTCACATGATGAACAAATACTAAGTTGCTTTTGTGGCCTCCCTCTGTGCTTGATTCGGTGAGATCTTACATACAGTAGCTTTTCAAAGAGGTTTCTCGGCTTGATATTTAAATTACCATCTCTGATTAAGCTTATAAATATTTGTAGTATAAATAATTGTCATAGGCTAAAGTGGGATTGTTTATGTAAAATGTAGTGTAATATCTACGAAAATGTTATTTTACATTAGCTTGACAAATAACCACTTGGTGAAATGGTAAGAGTAACTGGTAAAAATTTAAATAGTGCTTCTGATTCTTCTATGTACTTTTTTATTGTATTTGGAGTTCTTACAAATTTATCCATAAAGCAGAATATTACAGAATTTTGGCATCTTTCCTCCCTCCATTGTTATCCTAATGACAGATACCTTTTACCCTAGAATTTAGTATCATTTGTTCATTCTTTCTGTAAAATATTTTTGATAAAATGACCTTATTCTTTGACCCAGATCATACAAATTAGATGGAATTTTGCATATTTTAATAACTAATTTTGCTAATAATTGTGCTTTTAATAACTCTGAAGTTGTTTCTACCTGTGTATTTTATGAAGTGTTTATCCTCTTCTGAATTTTTTTTTTCTTTTGATTCTACCATTTATTCCTTCATCATTTTTTGTGGTGGTGGTAAATATACACAACATGACATTTATCATTTTAACCATTTTTAAGTTGATGGTTCAATGACACTAAGTACTGTCACACTGTTGCACAACCATCACTGCCATCCATTTCCAGAGCTTTTTTGTTCGTTTGTTTTTAGTTTCAGGTCTACAAAGCAACATAATACTTAGACATCTACATCCCTCACAATATGATAACCCCCCTTCCCCAAGCTACTACCCCTCTGACATCTTATATAACTGTTACAATACCACTATCTTCCTTATGCTGTACTCCACATGCCGTGCCTTTACTTATTTATTTATTTATTTATTTATTTATTTATTTATTTATTTATAGTTGACATGCAATATTATTCTACTGGTCAGACATCTATACAGTCTATGAAGTGATCCCCCTGATAAGTCCAAGGCCCATTGGGCACCTTACATAATCTTTACAACATTGTTGACTATATTCCCCATACTGTATTTCATATCCCCATGATTATATTGTGTCTACTAATTTGCACTTTTTAATCCCTTCACCTTCTCCCCCATCCCCCTCCCCACTGCCTTCTAGCAGCGAAGAAATCCAAAACACTAATTCGAAAAAATATATGCACCCCTGTATTTATTGCAGCAGTATTCACAATTGCCAAGATGTGGAAACAACCAAAATAGACGACTGGATAAAGAAACTGTGGTACATTGATACAATGGAGTATTACTCAGCCATAGAAAAGAATGAAATCTTACCATTTGCAACGACATGGATGGACCTTGAGAATATTATGCTAAGTGAAATAAGTCAGACTGAGAAAGACAAATACCATACGATCTCACTTATATGTGGAATCTAAAGAACAGACTAAATGAGCAAATAAAACAGAAATAGACACAGACATATAGAGGAAAAAAAAAAAATCTTATCTGATTATTTTTGTCCTGTAACCATAAGGTGTCTCATCATAGCTGTAATTTCCAAGAAGAAATCAGGCCAAAGTAGGACAAGTCCAGGCTGGTGGGCTGCTTCATGTGGCTGTGCAGCTCTCTGATGTTTGATGGCGCAAGAGAACCGTGTGCCTCAGTAATCTGTCCTTTTCTTGTCCCTCTGAAACGTCTCTTTAAAGGAGTGCTGTGTCCATGCACAGGCTTCTATGGTGGTGAACACCGTGATGACAAACTTAGCTGTTCACTTGCCTTTAAACAGCAAACACCATATGAACCTAGGCCTTTTGTATCCACATGTCTGTGTGAAAAAGTACCATTAATCAGACTTGCAACTTAAAATTGTTAAATGTATTTTTATTTTTTAAATGACTTTCTGAAAGGCTTTGCCTCTTTATTGTTGGTCAACATAAGGCAGCAGTTCCAGGCAGTGGCCCTGAACCCTGCCTGTGCATTAGAATCACCTGTTAAAGCTGCTAAACATCCTGAGGCCTGAGTCGCACCCCAGACCAATTATATCAGAATCGCGGGGTTGGGCCAAGACATCAGTATTTTTTATTTATTTATTTTTTTTACAATTTATAGGTTGTTCTAAAGTACAGCCAGGTTTGAGAAACATTGGTTTAAGGTAAACTTTTATTTTCTGTGTTCAACCCAAATGCCCTTATTATCAGTTTTCATTATTAATGCCACCTAGTTTTAATCCCCTCATTTTACTGGAGTATTCTCTGAAGTATGCTGCAGTTATTTATTAGAAAAAATAGAACACGCTGCTATTGGCCCTGTTTGGGGGGAGGCATCTGACTGTAGGTTTAGTTTACACTAATTGACTTTAATTGTGAGATTTGGGAGCATGGACTACGCTGCTGAGAGAGGAGGGTGCGTGTGTGGGCAGCTGGGGGAGGAGTGTTCAGCTGTCTGTGTGCGTGTTTGGATGTGCTGGTGGCCGCTGAGTTTAGAGTCGGGCCTTTGGTGGGGAGCTCAAGCTCTTTTGTGTCAATAGTAATCTATTATAAAATGAAAACTGGCATTTTTTCCAACCTCGTTTTTTATTCTGTAAGGGTAAATAATAGAGGTAGACAGTTTCTTCCAGCCCATAAAAGCAATAAGGTGATCATAAGGTGTATCGTTTTTAAAATCAGGGAATACTTGTATTTCTCCTTTTCCTTCAGTATTACTTACTACAGCATGTAGCGTATTGAACAATCTGTGGTATGCTTTTGCAATGCATCTTCTTACGTTATTGCTATAGTTACTATACTGTTCAGGGTTCTTGAATTAGTAATAATACTCAGCAGCCCATGATGAGTTAAAATGCCTCTTTAGAAAGAAGCAAGTTTTCCTTCCTTCCATTTGCATGTTGCAGGTGGTTCCCCATATCAGCTTGCCTATGAAATCTTACTGGCAATACTTTGGGATATTTTTGAGAAACCCTATATCCGTTGATGCAGAAACATTTTCTATTGCATGATTTATCAGTAAATATTTAATTAAATATTTAATTTTTTATTAAGAGGGTACTTACTACACACACACACACACACACACACACACAACCACCTAATGTTTTAGTTAAAAATACATAAAAACTATTGTGGGAACATTGTCTTATTTCATGAATTCTGATTTTAGTACTGTTAACTTTACCAAGAACTCTCAGCTATTAAAATTACTTAAACAATTAGGATATTATCTTTTAGATAGTTCTATAGTAAATGCTTTTTCCCCCTACCTAAGTACAATTTTCTGTGTTTACTGTAAAGTAGCAGACACTCAGTTTTTATGGCATGAATGTCATGGATCTGTATGTGTATCAGAAGGCACCTTGGAAATAAATGGAAGTGATGCGATTGTAACATCCATTCTGACAACATGTGTGAATAAGGAAAAGGACAATACCTAGAATATCATGCTCCACATGTAACACTTTTATACGCTAATAAATGATCATCATCAAGGTCTAACACCCAGTAGATGCTCGATGATTAATTTAAGAGTGAACATGCATAAATGAATGAAGAAAGAACCAACAAAGGGAGAGGGGGTATTATTGATGGCCGGAAGGGTTGCTGAGGACATAGTCAGGACATAGAGTGCTTACTGGAAAGAGCATGAATTTTGGAGTTAAATGAATCCGGGTTGAAGATCAGATCTACTCATGTTTACTAAGCTCTTTTAGGCAAGTCACTTACCTCCCAGGAGACTCAACTTTCCTCCCCTGTAAAATGAGGATGAGGAAGATGATAATGGGAAATTGTGAGGTTTAATGGGGGAATGCTTGGCACGAAGCTTCCTGACACACAGATAAAAAAAAAATGAACACTAGTTTCCTTCCTCATTGGCCTTGATATTCTGATGGGAATTACCATTAATTCCTTATCAACAGAAGAACCTTGTTTTTTTGTTTGTTTGTTCGTTTGTTTGTTTTTGGCTTGAGAATTTTACTGTTTAGTTCTGTCTTATAAAGACCTGTTTCAACAGATTATACCAGTGGGAAAGGAAAGGACAAAGATTTAAGGGTATGTGTGTTTTTCTTTCCAGTAATACAACTGAATGATTGACAGGCGTCATTGCCACATTCTCAGTTCTTGTCCAACAGCAAAAGCGGAAGATGCTCAGTATGTTCCTGGACTGGCAGTCTGATTCTCTTAGGAGTAAACTGGTTAGAAAATTTTGTAGGAATTCAGCTATTATCCTGTTTAATTATTTTGGGAGTTACATTAAAGTTACTTGATTTTCATTCTCTACTCTGTCTACATATTGTTATAAAAAGTGCTAATCTGAGTTCTTTTATTCTGATTTCTCAATTATATAATTTTCACTTTTCTATAGTGAGCCCTGTGGTTTCTGTCTTTTATAAAATATCATTTCTTCTTGACTATTTCAGGAGTCCCCTGTAGGTCATCTGCAACCCTTTTTTGTCTCTGCCATTTTTACTCACACACAGTTCAGATCATGTTTTAAACAGTGCATAACTTTCTGTTATCTAGGAACAGATTACATTTAAGTCCCTCTCCATTGTGAACCCAGACTTTCGTTTCAGCCCTTTATCCTACTCTCTACGTGGCTCTGCACTCCCTCTATTCTAGCTACACCTTCTCCGAGCCACCGCCCATGCCCCTGCCTCTGTGCCTTTGTTCATGCTCCCTCCTGGGATGAAAGCCCTCCCTAATGAAAGCTCTGTGATCCTTTGACACTCATACTGTCTGGAATTGCTCTGGCTTTTCCCCAGTTTGAATGAATTCCTTTGTGTTCTTAGAGCATATCACCTGTATCTCTGCTTGACACTAATGCCTTTTGGCCTATGGTAGAGTTAGTTATTGGCCTGTCTTTTTTTTTAGTTCTTTGATGGTAGGAGGTCATGCCTTATTTACCATTTATGTCCCGTTAGCCTTTATTCCAGTGCCTTTACATTTTAGCACTGCATACGGTATAAACTCTGTGAAATCATCTACTCTGGCAAGGCAGATTATATTTAGTTGGCTTATTTTCTCTCAGAAACAAAAATGTATGTTCATTTTTTGATGGTAAGAGATTATACTGATCTTTTGGTCAAGTTTATTTAATTTCCTAGATCACTGCTTTTTACAATGGGTGATAGATGAATGAACTGTAATACTAAAGCTATGCTGCATTGCTTTATAATTTGTCTTTGCAAGTTATGAAAACCAGCACCCCTAAGAATGAACTTTATTTTCAAGAATATCACAACAGTAAAAATCAGTGGAAATGAGTTCTGCTTGGTCAGCAATAAGGTGTCTGTAGAAAATTGACTTTGACCTCTCCTTTTTACTATACACAAGAATATATTTTAATCATAATTCACATGTAATAATTGACTACAGCGGTCTCTCTGGCTCTACCTCTTGTTCAGAATAAAGGATATTTTTACTTTGCTTCTTTATGCTAGCGGACAGACTCTACAGAATTAAGTATATGACTTTTGGCTATTTCCCTGTGTTATTAGAGTTGTTATTTGAGGCTTTACTGGCAGATTGGCTATAATTACAAAAAAAAAAAAAAAATGTTAGCTATAGAAATGTGTATGTCTCCAGACTGTGACATATGAATGATTCTTGGTCTTCATAGAAAGCCTATAAATTAGTTCATATACTGAAGGCATGAGATGAGCTATTATGTTCTCCTTCAAATATTTTATTCCAGGGTGAAATGAAAGGCATTTAACTCCTAGATTCAAAATTGGCCAATTACAGTATTTTTCTATTTTTGAATTGTCACTCAGTCTAGAGGTATTACCAATATTTTCAAATAGTCTTGCAAGTTTTTAAAGAAAAGAGTCATTTGTGTTATTCTGCAATGAATAATCTTTTCACCTCTGAGCTTTCATAACACTTTTCTTCTAATGCTATTAAAACATTCATTTAGGGAAATTGCTGAACACTTGCTTTGTGCCTGGCACCATGGGAAGTGCTTAGGATACAGTGGTAAGACTGATGTGGTACCTCCTTTTTGGAGGGTAAGTCTAAAGCAAAAGACAGGCAGCTAACATATAAGAACAGGTTCTATGGGAGCCCATTTCAGAGGAATCTGATCTGATCTAGAAAGTCAGGAAAGGCATTCCTGAGGAGAAACATTTAAATTCAAATATGAAGCCTGAAAAAGCCAGTCAGGATAGGTGGATTTGGAAGGGGTAGGAGAATATTCTAGGTTAATAAATAAATAAATAAAAGCACAGAAGTGTAGAGCTGTAATGTCTACAGGAATGATTTCCAACCTCGCCCACTGGAATCACCTGAGATGTTTGAAAAACTTCAGTGCTTAGACCCAACTCT
Source organism: Rhinolophus sinicus (assembly GCF_036562045.2). Taxonomy (NCBI): domain Eukaryota; kingdom Metazoa; phylum Chordata; class Mammalia; order Chiroptera; family Rhinolophidae; genus Rhinolophus; species Rhinolophus sinicus. Next base: position 114,712,376 of record NC_133755.1, read on the forward strand.
GAGAGAGGCTATGGACACTGGAAAACCATAATTGAGGTGTTTTTCAGCAGGGGGGTGACACAATAAGATTTGTGATCACGAAGGTCACTGGGTTCCTGCATGAGACAGATTGGAGAGAGTGTGGAGGCTGGCTGTGCAGAGACCAGTTACAAAGCATTGCAGTGAGTTGGGCAAGAGAAGAGAGTAGCTTAGACAAAGCTGGCATTAGTTGGGATGGTGAACAATGGTGAAAATAAAAGTTGGTGTCTTAGTCCTTTTGGGCTGTTCTAACAAAATTACCATAGACTGGGCAGCTTATATACAACAGAAATTTATTTCTGTCAGTTCTGGAGGCTGGAAAGTCCAAGTCAAGGTGCCAGCAGATTCAGTGCCTGGTGAGGACTCACTTCCTGGCTCACAAATGGCACCTTCTTGCTGTGTCCTCACGTGGTGGAAGGCATGAGGGAGCTTTCTGGGGCCTCTTTTGTAATGGCACTAACCCCATTCCTGAGAGTTTCACCCTCATCACCTAATCACTCCCCAAAGGCTATACCTCCTAATATCATCACCTTGGGGTTAGGATTTCAATATCTCAGTTTTGGGGAGACACACTTATTCCAACTGTAGCAGTTGACAAAAGGAAAAGAGAAAGAAAAGGCTAATTAGGTGAAAATCCTAAGTTAGAATCACATAAACCAAGTGAAGATAATATTTTGAGAGTGAGTAAATGTATCAGATGAGGGGTCAAGCAAAGTAGAAACTGGTGACTGCCCATTAAATCAAGTGATTAATGCATTGGCAACTTTGCTGAGAGCAGTAGAATATATATGGAAGACCCATACACATGTAATAGGCAATTAGTGTCATAACCATCAATGGCTGTGGTTAGGAAATGTTTATGGGAAGACAGAATGAGAGTGAGCCTTGAATGATGCATAGAACTTCAGTAAGCAGGGCATGCATAACTCAGGGAGGGAAAACATCTTGAAGTTTGGGTGTGGCACATCCAGGGCCAGAAGACAGGATTGTTCTTAGGAAGTTTGGACATCATTTTCCAGTAACGATGAGACATTAAAAGGTTATGGATATGGACAGATAATTTTGACAAAGAAGCCAAAAACTTACAATGGAGAAAAGACAGCCTCTTCAATAAATGGTGCTGGGAAAATTGGAAAGCCACGTGCAAAAGAATGAAACTAGACTGCTAGCTGTCACTGTGTACCAAAATTAATTCAAAACGGATCAAAGACCTAATCATAAGATCTGAACAAGACCTAAAACAATAAAGTGCATAGAAGAAAACATAGGTACTAAACTTATGGATCTTGAGTTCAAAGAGCATTTTATGAATTTGACTCCAAAGGCAAGGGATGTAAAAGCTTCCCTCATTTATTTAATGAATGCAACTATATCAAACTAAAAAGCTTCTGCACAGCAAAAGAAACCATCCGCAAAATAAAGAGGCAACTGACTCAATGGGAGATTTTTGCAAACAATGCCTCCAATAAGGGGCTAATATCCAAAATATATAAAGAACTCATACAACTCAACAACAAAAAAACCCCCAAACAATCCAATTTAAAAATGGGCAGAGGATCTGAAGAGACATTGCTCCAAAGAGGACATACAAATGACCAATAGACATATGAAAAAATGTTCAACATCTCTAATCATCAGAGAAATGCAAATAAAAACCACAATGAGATATCACCTCACCCCAGTCAGAATGGCTATCATCAACAAGACAAATAGTAACAAGTGTTGGAGAGGCTGTGGAGAAAAACGAACCCTCATACACTGTTGGTGAGAATGCAGGTTGGTGCAGCTGCTATGGAAGGCAGTGTGGAGGTTCTTCAAAAAATTAAGAATAGAATTACCATATGACCCAGCAATCCCTCTCCTGGGTATCTACCCCAAAAATCTGAAAACATTTATCCTTAAAGACATATGTGCTCCAATGTTCATTGCAGCTTTATTTACAGTGGCCAAGACATGGAAACAACCAAAGTGTTCTTTGACAGATGAATGGATAAAGAAGTTGTATATATGGATAAAGAAGTTGTATATATACACAACAGAATACCATTCGGCCATAAGAAAAGGGGAAATAGGACCATTTGCGACAACATGGATGGATCTCGAGATTATAATGCTAAGCGAAATAAGTCAGACAAAGAAAGTATAGAACCATGATTTCACTGATATGTGGTATATAAAATTGAAAACAACAAAAGAACAAGACAAACAAATGAAGAAACAAAAACTTATAGACACAGACAATAGTTTAGTGGTTACCAGAGGGTAAGGGGGAAGCGAGAGTGGTAGAAGAGGGTAAAGGAGATCAAATATATGGTGATGGAAAGAGAATTGATTCTGGGTGGTGAACACACAATGTGATATATATAGATGATATATTACAGAATTGTACACCTGAAATCTATGTAACTTTACTAACAATTGTCACCCCAATAACTTTAATTAAAGAAAGAAAAAAAACGGTTATGGACTAGGAAGAATGTTAATCCAGCAGTAGTGTTTTGCAAGTAGGAGAGGGGAAGACACTGATAGCAGGAAAGCCTGGTTGGAGAAAATGGTAGTGTTCCACACAAGAAAGGGGAAAAACAAACAAAACATGGTTTCAGATCTTACATTTAAATCTTTTTGAGTTTATTTTTGTATATGGTGAAAGAAGGTGATCCGGTTTCATATTTTTACATGTATCTGTCCAGTTTTCCAAATACCATTTATTGAATAGACTGTCTTTACCTTGCTGTATATTGTTGCTTCCTTCGTCATAGATTAAATGGCCATATAGGCATGGGTTTATTTCTGGGCTCTCTACTCTGTCTATGTGTCTGTTTTTATGCCAATGACATGCTGTCTGGATTACTATTGACTCGTAGTATAGTTTGACATCCGGTAGCATGATGCCTCTAACTTTGTTCTTTCTCAAGATTGCTGTGGCTGGTTGGGGTCCTTTGTGGTTGCATATAAATTTCAGGATTATTTGTTCTAATTCTGTGAAAAATGCCATTGGTATTTTCATGGGATTTTATTGAATCTATAAATTGCTTTGTGTAGTATGGACATTTTAACAATGTTAATTCTTCCTATCCATGAACATGGTATATGCTTCCATTTATTTGTATCTTCTTCAGCTTCTTTCTTCAATGGCATCATTTTCTATGTACAGGTCTCTTACCTCCTTGATTAAATTTATTCCTAGGTATTATATATATATATTTTTGGTGCAGTTCTAAATGGGATTGTTTTCTTAATTTCTCTTTTCAATACTTCATTATTGGTGTATAAAAATATAACTGCTTCCTGAATATTAATTTGAATTAAAGACTTAAATGTAAGACCTGAAACCATAAAACTCCTAGAAGAAAATATAGGCAGTAAACTCTCTGAAAATCCTCTTAGTAAAATTTTGTCTCATATATCTCCTTAGGCAAATGGTACTACATGAAACTAAAAAGTTTTTGCACAGCAAAGGAAACCATCAACAAAATGAAAAATCAGGCTACTGAATGGGAGAAGATATTCACCAATGCAGGTTGATATCCAAAATTTATAAAGAACTCATGCACCTTAACATAAAACAAATAAATAAATAAATAAATAAAAAGAAAACTAACAATCCAATTTAAAAATGGGCAGAGGACCTGAATAGACATTTCTCCAAAGAGAACGTACAGATGGCCAATAGACATATGAAAAGATGCTCAATGTTACTAATAGTCAGAGAAATGCAAATTAAAATCACAATTTGATACCATCTCACACTTGTAGGATTGGCTATTGTCAATAAATCAAACAAATGTTGGTGAGGATGTGGAGAAAATGGAACTCTCGTGCACTGTTGGTAGGATGTAAACTGGTGCAGCCGCTATGGAAAACAGTATGGAGGTTCCTCAAAAAGTCAAAAATAGAACTACCTTACGACCCAGCAATTCTACTTCTGGGTATTTATCCAAAGAAATTTGAAAAGATATATGCAACCCTATGTTCACTGCAGCGTTATGTACAATAGCCAAGGTATGCAAGCAACTGAAGTGCTTATTAATAGGCAATTGGATAAAGAAGTGGTGGTACATATATACAATGGAATGTTACTTGGCTACAAAAGAGAATGAAATCTTTCCATTTGCTACAATATGGATGGACCTAGAGAGTTATTATGCTAAGTGAAACATACGTAAGTCAGACAGAGAAAGACAAATACCATGGGATTTCACTTATATGTGGAATCTGAAGAACAAAATAAAGGGACAAACAAAACAGAAACAAACTCATAAACACAAACGACAAACTGATGGTTGCCTTATGGAAGGAGGGTTGTGGGGACTTGGTGAAAAGGTGAAGGGATTAAGAAGTACAAAGTGATAGTTACAAAACTACATCATGGGGATATAAAGTGCATCATAGGGAATATAGTCAATAATATTTTAATACCTGTATATGGTGCCAGGTGTGTAATAGACTTATGGGGGGGGGAGCGGAAATCACTTCATAAGTTATATAAATATCTAACCACTATGTTGTACACCTGAAACTAATATAAAATATTATTATTATAGTTGACACTGTAATTTTAAAAAAATTAAAAAAGAAAAGAGCTGGACTAGGATGCTGGCAGGGGGAATAGAAAAGTCCCAGAGGTATATTTTGAAACAAACAAAAATAATGCAGCTTATCGAAGAACTGACTATCTTCAGGGAGAGAAAAAACAGAGAGTGCTTAAAGGGAATGCAAGATTTTGAGAATTGGTGGTTTGAAAAACATAACTTTATTTAACAATGATAAGTGATGCATATACCTATATGCTATTTACTGGTTTTGTTGATTATGAGGTCAAAAATATTTTGCATTTTGGGAGGGAAACGGAACATATTTAATGAACCAATATTTTATAATTTACTTTTGGTACCCGCAAAATCCACTGTGGAGTGACTCCACCTGGAGTGACATCCGCATATGAAAAGGGGTGGTGATTTCTGAGCCCTACAGGGTCACTAAGGGTCCCCTCACTTGAGTTAACAGAATTTACAGAGGCTCCTAGCACAATGGGGAGATAATAGGTAAATACATCAAGGCTCTGAAAGGTACTGAGAAGATGACTGGTGTGTCTTATGGCTCAGGTTATAATACTTGGGAGAAACATTATCTTTAGTCACCAGAACTGAAGATTAAAGGGGATTTATGAATGTTTTGTGTGTCTGAGGATGAGACTGTTTCCTTGGAGAAGCCTAAGTTATTTGAAGATATATGTTTAGCAGTAACCTGGGGACAGAATGAATTGTTACCAATTCTGAAATAAATAAGGAGGAGGCAATTGGAAACTAGTATTGCCCACTATGGACATAAATAAAATCATATTTTAAGTAATACTAGCACAAAACCTCTGATTGTTTGAGTTTGGTGTTTTCTTCTGTTTCATAGAAAAACAGTTCTTTAGTATCTGTGATTATCAATAAGGTTTTGGGGAAATATTATTCTAGTTGTGCACAATTTTTTGATACCTTTTTAACAAATCATAGATTTGAGTGGTCTTAATATGTCAGAGATAGTTAGAAAGATAGATAAATAGATAGATAGACAGATAGATAGATAGATAGATAGATAGATAGATAGATAGATAGATAATAGACAGATAAAATCTTGAAACCAGAACTCATAGCCACAAGCTATATGAGGCAAACTTTACAAAATGTTCTGGCCAGAGGAAGGCCTTATCCTTAGAGATGCAGCTGATCTTGGGGCATCCCTGTAGCAGTGTTGTGATTGAGCTCTCTGTATGTTTGATCTGAACAGATGTACGTTAGTTAGCTAAAAATGTGGCTACCTCTGTTTCAGGTAATTCAGTGGCTGCATGCAAGTCAAACCCACAATTATAAATTTATTAGGTAACCCACAAGTTACCTAATAAAGTTGCAAGTTACCTAATAAAATGGATGTAATTTAGAGAGTGGAATTGAAAGGTGAAAAGATTGGAAGGTAAATTAAAATTAGAGACTTCTTGTGCTTATTCAGATGTGATATAGTAAACGTAAAATTTAGGGGGGATGTTTATGGGCAGGACGAGTATGGGTCACTGAAGGTTAGTTTAGAAAACCTACATCTCTTTTTCAATACAATATGAGGATCTTCTAAAACAGCCCAAATAATCAACAAGTACTGAAATGTACGCTATTTGCTCTGTACTGTGCTTGACTTTCAAGGTGGGAATAAATGAACATTTCTTTGCTGCTTATCATGACTTTGTGGTCTGGTTAGAGAGGCAAGATCTCCTGAGAGAGATATATGTAAACATATTACATATGATTTATAGAGTTTTGTTTTGGGTTATATTTATTCATGGTTATTCATTCACTGATTAGTTGATTCATTTCTTCAAAAAACAACAACAACAAAAAACAACCCAAAACAAACAAAACCCAAAAAACAGTTATTTCTGGAGGTCCAGTGGTAGAAGATAGAAGAAATAGAATTTATATAACCATGCAGGAGGCAGATCATGACATGTAAACCAATAAGCAGAACAATTGTGTGTTAAAAGCTGTGAAGAAAATAAATGAGGGTGAAGTGATGGAATGCCTGGGAGTGGGGCAAGGCTGCTCATTTAGACAGGGTGGTCAGTGAGACTTGACTGAGAAAGAGGGGTTTGAGATGACTCCTGAAGGAGCAGGGTCAGCCAAGGGCCCGAGGGCAGGAAGCAGCTTGGTGTTCAGTGAGCAGAAACTGGCCAGTGGCTGTAGAGCAGAGTGAGTGAGGAATAGAGAGGAGGAGGTGAGGCCAGAGAGAGAACAAGAGCGCAGATTATGTCGGGCTTGGTCCAGTGGGGTAGGCCTGAGTGTAAGTACAACGGGAATCCTTTGGTGAGCATTAAGCAGGCGTTCTAAACTTCTCACTCTGGCTGCTGCATGGAGATTGTAAGTGGGAGGAGGAGAAGGCCTGCTGGCTAGGAGTCCGAGGCTGTCTGTGGTCCATGAGGGAAGTGAACTAACTGCCTGAGGGTAAGGAGGGAAGGAGACAGCTAGACTACATAAAGCTTTAGTTCTGCAAAATAGAAAACAAAGTGGCAAAGGTGAGTCCTGAAAAGGGAGTGGAAATCTAGCCGAACTTGGAAAGATTAAACATGAATTAAATATGAACATGTAGCAAGGAAACAGAAAGACATTTCTGGAAAGTTCGAAGGTGGGAGTAGTGGCGATGGCATGCATGAGACACAGCCCACATCTCTGTTACCCAAAGAAAGCAGAACAAACATAAATTAATCTAAGATAGTGGTTCTCACACAAGAGTCACCTGGGAAGCTTTAGTAAGTATTGATAACTGGGTCCTACCCCCAAGATTCTGAGGTACTTAGCATAGGGTGTGGTCTGGTACTGGAATTTTAAAAGTTCCCTCTAATGTGCAGGTAAGGTTGAAACCCACCAGAATAAGACCTTTCTGCATAAGTTCTTATAAACCGGGAGGTCTTGAGTCCAGCAAGAAACAAGTGAAGCAGGCCGAGTGCATATATTTGGGCATAGAGAAAAGCATTAGTTTTGAGACATACTCAATTTATGAGATTCCCTTGAGATGTTCATTTAGAAAACAAGTTCCTGGCGCCCTCCCCTGGAAACACTGATTACCTGTGCCTATGAATACTTAATTTTAGTATGTTCTCCTTAAGGTGATGTAGATTGGGGAAGCATTGCACTGGGTGAAAGAGCTCAGTACTTCTGATTTTGATAAAGACAGTAAAGTACACACATCGGTGAAATGAATGTCAACCACAGTTGTCCAGCAGGGGAGGCTCGGGGGACCAAGTTAGCTTCAAGGTAACATCTTAGCAGTGTAGATATGAGCAGTTGGAACCCAGTGGTCAAGAGCTGAAATCAAAGCAGTGGCTCCAACGTCTTGATGGAAAACAAATTCAGACAAATTCTTTTGGAAAGAGACTTGGTCAAGGACAGATTGGATATCTGTGGGATCTCAGCAGGCAAGGTAATTGTGGTGAGACTGCAGAGAGCTGTGTGGTTTGTCATTCACAGCACTGGGAGGCCAGTGGATGTGATGCATTGCTGACTTCAGTGATTTTATCGTTTTTACCACTTCCAGGTGGTGTTCATAACATCCATACACTGATGAATGGAAGTCATGCAGGTGGATTCATTGGCTCATTTGGCAGAGGGCTGCATTTTCGTGGGGTTGATGTTATTCTGTAGGGCTGTGATATTGGCGTCAGGGTGTGAGAGTCCACCATCTCCCAACTTGGTCGTGTTCGTAAGGAAATGAAGTTAGGACTGTGCTTTTTAACTGTCCTGCACATCTTTGCCCCTACGTGACTGAATCCAAAGAGTGATTGCTTTTTCTTATCAGCTCCTAATTTTGTCCTAGTAATGCTTTTTCCTTCAGAGAAATTATTTTGTTAATTTACTCATCCCCTTTTTATTCAGTAGCTTTGGATACAAATAGTGTGGACAGAAGACATAGAGAGAATGTCTAAGCCCTGCCCATAAGGTCACACAGTCTGTTGAGAGCAAGATCACATCACTGATTACACCCACAGAACTCTATACTCCAGAGAAAGATACTGACGCTCAGAGGAGAGAGCAGTTACTTTGCCTTAGAGAATAGGACTTTTGAAAAGACTTTTGAAAGTCTTTTTGCTTAGCATAATAATACCAATAAACTTTAATTTTAAAAAAGGAAGGAAGGAAGGAAGGAAGAAAGGCTTTTTGGAGGAAGTTGCTGACCTTGAAAGATGGGTAGGATTTACAAAGCTATGGATACTAGGGTATTTCAGGCAAGAAGGAACCGTGTAAAGTACAGACACAGGAATCTACAGGGAAATGGTTTAATTTGACTGTGGCATAAGGAGCATGAAGGAGTGTTATGGAAAATAAGATGAAAAACTAGGTTGGAGCCTATTAAGAGGTGTGACAGCCAGTGGAAAACTTGCTTTATTCTGTAGGCAGCAAGGAGCCTTTGGAGATTTTCCAGAAGGAAAAGAGAAGGGAAACTTACATTGATTGCATGTGTGCTATGCATGTGCCACGCAGTATGCTTCCTGAGAGTGATTTCTTTAGGTTTCCTGAAGGATAGGTTTTTTAGGCAGAGTAACTAGGTAGTCATGTTTAGAAATGTTTGGAAGAGGAAGGAGATTGGAGACAAGAACCTCACTGTCATAGCCCAGATTTTACATGTAATTATATTGGCATGGAAAAAAGGAAGTGATATAAAAAAGGTTTTTCTTTATTGAATAAATATTTACTGAGTTCTTACTGGGTATTCGAGGCTCTGGATATGTCAGTAAACCAGGCATCCCAGCACTGTCATGGCATATTCTTTCTTGTGGGTGACACAGATTATATCAGCAGGAAATCATCAGGCAGTGACAAATGAGGTTACGGAATTAAAACAGGAAGGTATGACAGAGACTAATCTGGTGTCTTCTGTAGATTGGGTGGTCAGGGAAGGCCTTTCTGAAGAAGTGACATTTAAAAAGATACTTGAATCATAGGGAACCAGCCTTGAGAAAACTGGTATTGGGGGTGGAGAGAGCATCGCAGGCAGAGGGAACGTTTCATACAAAGGCCTTAAAGGGAAATGAATTTAGCAAATTACAGGAACAGAAGGATGAGGCTGGATTAATATTATTTGTCAATGGAAAATATATGGGGGTCTAGGAAGGAATCACAGTTGACTCTTAGGTTTCAGATGTTGGAGACAGACTAGTAGCACAGTTATCTGGGTATTGGACCAAGTGTAAATAAAGGATGTGGTGTCTTTAGGACATATGTGGTTTATAGTGCTGAGATCGAGTCCTGTTGAGATACCTAGGGACTTGAGCTTGGCAGAGGAGGTAGGATTGGAGATAGAGATTTCAGAGTCATCTGCTTAAAGGAATTCTTTGAGTCTGTGGTAAGGTGGGGACATCCAGGAAGTTGGCACAGAAGAAAGCCAAAGGCATAATGATGAAACTGGTTTAAATTGGCAAACTAGAGGGTGGCGTGGGAGCGCGAGATGAGGATAACCAGGGAAGCTTAGGGTTTGAGCACTTGAAGGCGGAAGGAATTGTGCTATGAAATAGTCTTGAACCAAGCTGACAACTACAAATACAAAACCAAATATACTGCTTTGTGAATCTCATGTAGTGAAGACAATTCAGCTAAGACATATATCATTCCATTAGCTTCTAATGTCATGCCTTTGACATTGCTGTCTCCCTTGGTGTATTCAAAGTCAGAATTGTGGTGCAGGCTGCTAAAGTGGGATTAAACAAAACTGCAACCTCTTCTTTGTCAGCACTTCTCAAATATGCTTTGCAATAGGCTAAAATATATCCTTCCAAAGGCAGAAGACAATTGCTTTGAAGTGAAACACTGTCTTTTCAGATGAATTGTGAAGTGCTTTAAAAATAGCATTTCCATGTACCCTTATCTACCACCCCTCTGCCCCTTTACTCTCTGGTAACCACTAAACTACTGTCTATGTGTATGAGTTTTTGTTTCTTTGTTTGTCTTGTTCCTTTGTTGTTTTCAGTTTTACATCCCACATATCAGTGAAATCATATGGTTCTCGCCTTTTTCTGGCTGACTTATTTCACTTAGCATAATAATCTCAAGATCCATCCATGATGTATTACAGAATTGTACACCTGAAACCTATGTAACTTTACTAACCACAGTCACCCCAATAAACTTTAATTTAAAAAAAATAATAAAAAAACCAGTAAAGTTGTAAAGTAAAAAAAAATAAATAAAATTAAAATAATAACATTTCCTGTTTGACCACCAGGTGGCGTAAACATTACTTTTAAATTTTTCAGAGCATCAGTACATGTGATTATTATTAATACTAAGAAATCACACTTGGTAGTGACAATTTATATATGCCTGTGATAATATTTAAGTGAATTGAAGAGATGCTATTTGATTTCACTTTGAGTGTGTGTGTGTGTATTCAACAAGTACTTAGACCACCAATCATGTAGGAGGATAGGCATCAGACAATAGAAATAATCAGATTAGTAAACTCTGTGTCTGCCCTTAAGAATCTCTCCATTCCAGTGGGGAGTTGCTAATACATTCAAAACAGGTTGATGAATGCAGTTATAGAGTATGTATGTGTAAGGTACAAGATAGACCAGATGGGGTGTGATTTCTTCTGGTCTGGGCAGAGCAGAGAAGGTTTCACAGAGGATTTGAAGCAGGGTTTGAAGAATCAGTCCATCTTTGGGTTATAGTATAAGAATACACCGTGTGTGTGTGTGTGTGTGTGTGTGTGTGTGTGTGTGTGTATATATCTCATCCCATTGGTTCTGTTTCTCTGGAGAGTCCTGACTAAAACATGTGCTGAAGGTAGAATCAGCATGCCACGGCATTTCACTTTCTGTGGATGAGAGAACTGAGAAAGAAGCCAAGGGTGATCCCTCACCCCGGGCCTGGTGACCAGAGAAATAGTCCTGCGATCAGCTGAGATAGGCAGTATATAGGTCAAACCTGAATTATATTATGTTTATATGTGCACTGTGTGAAGATGATTTGTTTAGTTTTATAAATATAAAGTTTATAGAACGTTTAAAGTGTACAGAAAAAGATACCTTTTAGGTAATTGGTTCTGTAGGTATAATTTTATAAGTCAGTAGGGACTGTAGAAATGAATGACAAAAGGCATCAAGAATTGATGTGGATGTGAATATTTTGGGGGGCAGCAGAAATATATTAACTACTGATTCAGGAGTGGGCATTTCTAGGGCAAGATGTGTGGCAGGAAGGCACCGGATCTATTTGGCTGAGTATACTTGAGATTCACTCTGAAATGGTAAATGGGATTAAGATGGAACATAACAAACGAAAGAAGATGGAAGAATTAAGGGTTCAGTAAAGTAAAACTGAAAGTCTGTGGGATCCAATGTATAAGAGGGACTATAGGATATTTTAGACAGACTCTGTAGTTTTAATTGATATTTTACTTCATGTATTTTATATGTGATTGCACACTGCATAGTTTAGATTCTTGGTGTCTATAATCACTTAATAAAAAGATAATATTTACTGAGCATGTAATATGTGCTAGACTGCTTGATCAGGGTGTGTGTGTGTGTGTAGTTTTTACTCTAATGACAAACATATTAGGTCATATCCAGTGACTTGGAGAGAAATTACAGTCCTCATTGAAATTGAGAGAGAAGCATCATGTGACTTCTGCTTCACCTTAGTCCCTTCTGGAAAACAGAATTAAAGAAAGTTGCAGTAGCATGGCTTTATTTTCTCTCTCTCTTTTGAGTATGATGCTTTAGGATTTGTGATGAGAAAAGCCATCCAAGCAAATGAGTAGAATCTGACTGTAGTTTGTAAGACTCATTTAAAGAGACAGAAAGGTAGTTACTGTGTATTTCCATATTATATATCACTCACATAACGATGGATATTTAAACATCTTGTTTTTATAAATAAATATCTTATTTGACCATTGTCAGAGATTATAACCTGAAAATGTTTAATTTTCTCTAGAAAGGTTTTCTTTTTTTCCTATTTCTCTTCTACCTTATAAGGGTGTATGCAATAGTGAGACTTGCCCAGTATTATTTATGTTATTAGGCAGTGAGTCCTCTCCAATGCGGAAATGCTGGGTTCCAGTGCAAACACTGCTTGTAGTCGTCAAAGTTTTCATCATTGAGGACAAATAAGAGAGGCAATAAATTGGTTATTGGTTACAAGAGGTAGTAGATGCTATAAAAAATGTATTATTGGCTATTTGTTAGCACGTATTCTGAAACATTTTAAATGATTACGGCAATAACCATATTCTTTCTGTCTATCTGTTCTATGTTATTTCTCCATCTAAAAAAAAGTGTGATTTGATGTAAGTTGCAAAGAAGTTGGTCCTGGGACATTATGATATTAAAAGATAAGTGAAGATCTGTCACAGCCAGCAGCAAGTTGTAGCACTAAGCGTTTCTCCTGATAAGGTGTCTACTACAGATGATACTATTATTCAGTGAGACAACAAAGATGACACGACACAAGACTCCTGCCATTCAGGAGCACATCAGCAAGTAGATAACACATAGAAATCGATGAATCCTATAATGGAAATGTACAGAATCTGGTATGGAAACCCACAGGCCTCTTTGCTGTGGTTAGAAGACGATTGGACTTGGAACCGAAGAATTGGTTTCACTTGCTCACTGTGTGGCTTTTCTCAGCCCTCTTAAATCTAGTTGAGCCTGAATTGCCTTGTCGGTAATTTAGGGATAATAATATATCTTGCAGGATTGTTGGGAATAACAATTGAATTATTTGATGAAATTACTTTGTAAAGTGAAATATGAATAGAAGATTCTTCTATTCAATTTGATAGAGTGACTTTAATAATGTAATCCATCTTGTATAAAATCTCAGTATAGTCTTCTCTCTGTGCAGTTTATTTAATCATTTAGGGAACTGAGAGGAGAGTCCTCTCTGTGTACTTTTCCACAGTGGCGTCTCCAACATATGGCCTCATCACTCTTTTCTGAGGGTTTAGAAACAAAGCAGCGAGGAAGAATGCAGGTCGGTTGTGTGTATTCCTATCCCCAGAGCACATTCTCCCTTCAAATCTGTACATGTCAGCATGTGAAGGAGACGAGATGGAGCGGTTGGGACTTGCCAACCGGCACACCAGTGAGGAGTGAAAAGCAGAAACAAGAAGGCAGCTTCTTTCTTCCCTTTTTAATAGTTGGTTGAATTTATTTTATGAGACTTCCTTAAAGTCATCACCCGTGAAGTTCAGCTTGCCTTGGTGGAAAATTGAGTAGGTTAATACAATATTTCAACTTCTGTTCACTTGCTTAGTGAAGCGCCATTTTGAATTCTATAAAAAAATATAATCTATCTGAATCATTACCATGGTGGTCCCCCTTTTACTTTTGTGAGGAGTGAAATGGATGTGGTGGAAAGGAGTCATTTCAGAAGTTTATCCTTGTTCATAAGAAAAAGAGACTCTCCGTTGGCTTCAAACAAGCATGGTCTGCCTGTTTTAGTATAGAAATAGCCACATGCGGTTAGATGCTTTGCTGATACTTCACTCTTCTGGATACCCCCACATTTTTAAACTTACTGCATTATCTCCCTAATATGGAATACAGATATTGTAGTAATAATTAGCAAGCACATATTTGCACATGTGCAATTATAGTAGACACTTGGTAAGTGAATGCACTCTTAATTAAAGATCAATTCTCTGATTTTGCCTCGTCAACTTCTAATGTGACTGAAGGACAAAAGAGCAACAAATTAGATTTCCAAATACATGGTGGGGAAGGTAGAAGGTGTCACTTTCATCATTCTTCTTATGCCCTATTCAACTAGGTCCCCCCACCTTCACATTAAAAAAAAAAAAAAAAAAAAAAAACATAACCATTAGGTGAGATCTCCTTTAACTTCTTATACAACATGGGCATTTTTTAAAAAAATCCCTGTACATTCTCATCCTCTTTCTTTTAGCCTCAGAGGAAAAAAGGTATTGCACATCACTAAGCACAACCCATCCACTGAGGGCCTTGACTCAGTCTCCTCCCACCTTCCCTATGCCCCACCTGGTATTTTTATTTTTTCTGATATCTCCAGTTCTTCCTTCTTTATTTTTCTCTTCTTAGTCTATAATTGCTCAAGTTTCTCCCAATTTGTCATGCCACATTTGCCTGCGGTTACTCTCTGTTATACTCTCCTGATTCAAGACCTCAGAAGTGTTGGCTATTCTTCACTTACTTTCTGCCCATTCACTCTTCAGTCCATTGTACTCTGGTCTCTGTCCACCACCCTGACAGGCCAAAGCTGCTATGGATACGATCACTGGTGATTTTCTAACTGGTAATTCCAACATATTTTTTCAGCTCTTTATTTTGTTGGACTTCTATATTACATGTAATTCTCCTTGAAACTGCTTCCTTGACTTTCATGGCAATCATTTTTATTCTTCTTGTATCTCTTTAATTGTTCTTTCTCGGTCTCTTTGACAATTATGTTTTCTCTACCAAACCCTCAAATACTGATACTCCTCAGCATCCCTCTGTGATCCTCTGTTCTACTCACTGCTCATCCTCTCCCCAAGTGATCATAACCATTTTCATTATTTCAGATACCACCTATACACCTATGACTCCTAAATGTATTTTCACAGTATACTTTTTTCCCCACTCTTAGGCTCATGTGGCCAATTTCCAGGTGAACATTTTTGCCTAGATTTCCTCAGTTGCTTCACAGTTTCCATGACCAAACCTGAACTTTTCATCATTTCTCCTAAGCCAGTTCTTCTCTCTGTATTTTTACTGTTTAGGTTGGTAGCACCATCAATCTACCTAGTTACCTAAGTTAGCACCATGGGATGCATTTATTAAGCCTTCTACTGCATTGCCCACACTCAGTCAGCCGGCTTCCAGATTATATTTTGATGGTTTATATTTATTTTCCTGGTCAATCTATTCCTTTCCCTCTACTGCAACTACTTGGTTCATTTCTCTCATCACCTGATGTTTGGACTTCTAACTGATCTTGAAATGTCTCATTATATGCTCCCCGAATCTGCCCTTCATACAGCCAACAGAGTGATTTGTGAAATGAAAATAAGACCATTTCACTTTTCTGCATTACACTGTTTAGTGTCTTATTCCTGCTTCCATTGCTGATAGCAATATTTCTCAAATTTGTTTTCATAGATATATGCATGTGCTTTAGAATGTTCAATGAGAACTTTTCAATTTTGTGCATACTTTTATTGATAATCATTTTACAAACAACATCATTATTTGTGATTATGATGG
Organism: Rhinolophus sinicus; assembly: GCF_036562045.2. Taxonomy (NCBI): domain Eukaryota; kingdom Metazoa; phylum Chordata; class Mammalia; order Chiroptera; family Rhinolophidae; genus Rhinolophus; species Rhinolophus sinicus. The sequence goes on from NC_133755.1 coordinate 114,728,154, forward strand.
CATCTCTGTCAAAGAATGACCTAAATTTGCTAAGTTAAGCCTTAACTGCAGTATTTCTCAGCCAATGTCAGAAGATTCTAGTAATTATAGACATAGTTTCAAGGATTTATGAGATTGATAGATGATAGCTAGATAGATATTCAATAATAAATACACATACATACATAAATTGTTTATATACAGAGGGTGCCAAAAATGTATACACATTTTAAAAAAGGAAAAAACTGTATTAATTGTCATACTCAATATATACCAATAACAAAAGATGAATACAAGTCACGTTAACTTCTGCAATTACAAGAGGTGCTCAAAGTGGTAACATCAGCATCCAGACACTTCTGATTACAGCAAACTACTACTTGAGTATAGGTAAAAATCACTTAAAATGTGTATACACTTTTTAGGCACCCCTGGTATATTTATTTTTGTATATCAAGTATATGTGTGGGTATGTATATAATTTTTCCAAAGGGATCTTACATTATTCAAGGTTGAATTACACTCTATACTCTATAAATTCTAAGGTCTTTAATATATTTTTTAAAGATCTTTTATGACCTGGCCTCTACATATTTCCCCATCTTAATCTGTTGCCCTGTATTTTCTGTAAAAGGAACATCAAACTATTAGTGGGTCTTTATACACACAATGCTTTTCTTTTCCTTCTCAAGCCTGTGCTTTTGTGCTTACCCTTTGGTACATGGACTTCTTTTGTCTTCCTCTATTGCCCTTTTAACTTTTACTTATGTTTTACAAGGAAGTTCCACCCTCTCCTCTTCCAGAATGCATTAAACTAACCAGGGTCCTTCTATCTTCACAGTACCCTGAGCAAATATCTATCTCCAGATACATTTTTTGACTTTATAGTTACCTCTCGGAATCTGCACCAGATGGTGGCCTCCTTCAGGTCTTATGATTTCTCCTCTGTATCTATCTTTCCAGAATGGCACAGAGTTGAATGAGAGATAGTGACATGGGTAAATCACCCTTGCTTTCCACCAGTAAAGATAAAGACCTTTTCTATAGTCAGCCCAAATAACTTCTTTCAGTTTTTCCTCTATTCAGTTTTTACACCACTATTTAAAAATGTCTCACATGTATTTGCATGCTTCATTGAGCATTTTAAGTTATAAAGATCAATGCCTGGTTTTTATATGAAAATATTTTAGCTACCGAAAGATAACGCTTATATTCCTTTCTATTTCAGGAGACCCATCTTCCCAGTTGCAGGCTCAGGAACCTGGAAGTTCTGAAAGTACATTAACGGTGCTAGAAGATTCAGGATGTGACTTATCACATGAGCAGAAAACTGAATCTTCAGAGATGTCACAGCATTTTGTGGGGAGCTGCACCCCCACACCCTTTCCACCACTGCCCATTGTGAAAAAACATAGTGCTACTCTAGAAAATCCTCTGTCTTCTCACATGCAATTCCTGCAACATCTACTTGAACTGAAGAACTGGACAGAATCAGAGAATCTGAAAACAGACTTAAGTTACTTTGAAAACAACTCTTCCACGGTGTCTGATTCTGTTTTTCAGTTGCTAGATGGCCTGATCACTTTTTACCGTGAACCCAAATTTCCTTTTTCAAACTTTTGTACTGAAGCTGTTGATACTTTAGCTAGACTGATCAGTGACTGTAACTTATCTAATCATATTCTTAAAAAGTGTTCCAAGAAGTTGGAAGAATTTGAGAAAACTCTGCTACAGATTATTTTAAGGAACAACCACATAAATCGGGTAAGTAATAAATCTCTTCCATTCATGAAATAATATGTCATTTTTTGGGTGAACATTTCCATTGGACAATGTCTATTGCTTTGTGGCTCAGAGGTTTTAGTTAGACCTTTTGCAGCTTTTACCCATTATCACATCCCTACCTCGGGCCTCTGATTGCTACATAGATGCCTGTGCTTCAAGTGTGGGCCTTTTTACTTTGAATTACCTTTTCTGTACTTTATCAGTATCCTTGGATTCTTCTCCTCTTTTGTTTTGTCTTGCCTACATTTACTTTCTGCTGCTCAAAAAGTCTCAGTATTTTTTCAAAATACCACTAACATTTATGATTTCCCAATCTATAACTTCTATGAGTGTTAAATTCCTCATGATGGATTTCCTTATTTTATTGAATTTCTTCTTTTTCTGGCATTGAAGAGCAAATGCCTGGGAACCAAAGAATATTTTTCTCTTCCTTTAGAATTTCTCATGTAAGTGGCATAATACCTCATGGAGCCTCTACAGATGATGTGGACTAATTAAATAAATTGGCTGAGGAGAGGAACACATAATATATGGCTTTATTATAGTTGTTTTTGTTTTTTGTTTTTAATTTAATTTAACGTGGATTAGAATGGTTGACTCACATTTTTTTCACAATGACATTGAGGTAACTTGAAGTTTTTTTTTTTTGGTTTGCTCTTGAGACATAATGGAGTGTTTCTTTTTTGTATTACTTTCTATCTTCCCCACAATCTGATCCTTTGGGAAACTCCAAATGCCTTCACATTTTAACCCTTTTTAACTGACTACTGAAAATACCACAGAGGAGACTAAAAGGTCTATCTAATGTATTAACTATTATTTCTCTTTAGGAAAAAAGATTGTCAGAGTTTGTTTCTTTTGATATATCATTGTCAAGCATTTGTCCTCAGTGCCATTATCTAATAATCAGAGTTTTTGTACAGTATACACTTTACCTAAATTTTCAAATCTCTGAAAAAATTTGAACTAATTACCTAATTTGTTGCACATACATCTGTTCTTTCCTTCTCTCTTAAGGTGTGATTTGATCAGTGTATTATGGAAAAACTTTACAATTAAGCTTTTGGAATTTGTGAAAGACACTGAATTTGATGTCTGGGAAACCATTTTTTTCTACTTGATATGGTCAACCAGGAATTAAATACCAGATTTTTCATAGAAGCTTTTGAGATTTGTATTTTGTTTATTAACCATCAATAAATACCTCAGCTACTTAATATTCCTTAATCTTTTTTTGCATATTTTTGCTTCTTTTAAAGCTACTTTAAACAGGTTTCATGTAACGTGGAACCTTTTAGATGCGGGCATTTATATTCCTTATCAATTACCAGATGATGCAAATAGTTTTTTAGTCTAGTCTTTCTCTTTCTTAATGATTGGTCTATTCAAGAGTAGCCTTGAAAATTGTATGGAAATAAAGGAGTGCATAGAAGAAGCTTGTGATGGTACTCATGGGTCGGAAGTGTATCTTCTATAACACTTTTCATGTTGCAAGCTACTGGTGAATAGTTGGTCAGCAGTGGAAGAATAAGTAAGTGAATGGCTTTGGTCCTTTCTTGGATAGGTGATTGATGCATTTAGAGAAAGTAGAATTATAAAGTAGTATACTTCATTTACAATTAGGATGATGATTCATAATTTGTAATGATAGTCTCCCTAGGGATTTGTTTTTCTCCTCAGCGAAAGCAACTTAGACAAAATCATTCAAATTTGTGTCATTGTTGTCACCATCACCATTATTACCAACATTATCATCTCCCAGATATGTTCACAAAGCTTCTTTGTTAGAAACATTGAGTAACGATTGCTCTTTATAAATGCTTTTCTGTCTTTTTTAGTTTTTCTTGAGTAATAAGTAAAGTCTCAAGAAAGAATATATTCTGATATGAATATAGAATAGTTCATATTATTGCATTTTTATTGATACTACTCTTGATTGATTAAAACAAAATACCATAGTTTAGACGGGAAAAAACCTGCTTGTTTGGAAAAACTTGTTTCCACAGATTGGAAATATTTAATTAAATGTATTGCTTAAAAACTTGAACCCTGCTATTGATTTCATTAAAGTGATTTTATGTTTGTGCGATGTGATAGGAAAAGATGTGGTATGACTACTCTGGTATTCTGATGGAGAGATTTCATGTATTTATAATTCACAAATAGCCAGGTTTTAAATAAAACATAAATCTTCAACAACATGTTCTCAATACATTTAGTAGTAAAATCATTCTGACCTAACTTCATTTTTCTTTAATAATCAATAAGAACTTTGTATCTTTCAAAACCTTGAGGTCATCATTGTGAATATCAGTTATGACAAGGCTGAATGTATTCAGGATAGGAAGACTGAAGTGAAATATCCTGCAATTGTTTTAAATAATTCCCTGATACTAGCTTGGTTGAAATTATGGATAGTTTAGGGGAGATATATGATTTGTGATTTTCAGATTTGGATAAATCCTATTTATCTTTGTGCTATTTTAGGAACTTTATATATTTATTCTTCCATGTTTTCAGTTACCTATAGTCAACCAAGGTCCAAAATAAATGGAAAACTCTAGAATAAACAGTTCATAAGTTTTAAATAGGGCACTGTTTTGAATAACATGATGAAATCTTACCCCATTCAAGATGGGAATCATCTCTGTCCATCATCCACGCTGTATAGGCTACTCACCTGTTAGTACCTCAGTAGCCATCTGAGTGTCAGATTGATTGTTGTGGTATCACGGTGTTTGTGTTCAAGTAACCCTTACAGTATCCTAATGCTATGTTACAATTCTTACATCATACACCTCATTTCATCTCATCACATACCCATTGTATCATCTCTCTTCACCACAAGAAGAAGGGTGAGTATAGTTCAGTAAGATGTTTTAAGATAGAGAGATGACATTCACATAACTTTTTTACAGTATATTGTAATAATTGTTCTTTTATTATTAGTGATTGTTGTTAATCTCTCACTGTGCTTAATTTGTAAATTAAACTTTATCATAGGTATGTATAGGAAAAAACATAGTATATATAGGGTTTGCAACTACCCACGGTTTCAGGCATCCACTGGGGCTCTTGGAACAAATCCCCTATGGATAAGTGGGGCCTCCTATATTATATTTTAAGATAACCATTAGGTGGGATTAGATGTTATAATCTACAATGACATACTTTACATATAAGAAGATATGTTTCTTGAAACCAGGTGGCTTAACAGAGGCCTACACTAGGCCTGCTCTAGGGGACCCGGGAAGCAGTCCTGACTGGTTTGGACCTAACCGTCCTCTACTTGCAGGCCCCGTATGGCACCTTCCTCCCCTGCCTGTGTACTTGCCTGGGGTCAGGAGTGTTTACCTTTGAGGTGTCTGGTGCCCTTTGTTTAACTGACAGTCTGACCTTTTCTACATTTCCAGACCTCAAAATGTGTTGATTTATATGATTACAAGAAGCATGAGCTAATGTAGCATTGTACTGCCACCTATTTCTTTACAGGCCAGGCTGCTATCATAGAAGTGTAACACTACAATGCTTACGCTTCTATTTGCATTTTGCAGTGCTATCTTTGTCTTAAATTTTCACTTGTTTTAAGATATGGGGGTGATTACATTAAGTTAAATATAAAAAATCCATAGTTTGCATTGTACTTTTAGGTTGTTAGCATAGGTTGCTAAATCTTAGAGATATAATAGTGAGTTACTTAGAAAATATTCTCTTCATATTTCTTATTTTTTTAAAAAAACTATAAAACAAATCTTGGACATATTCGTTGTGAAATAGAAAAAAAAGCATTTGAGTGTCAACTAGACATAAAATTAGAATATTTTGTATGTATGATAAACAGAGTAATGGTCCCCGAAAGATGTTCACACCCTGTTGCCTGGATTTGTGAATATGTTACATTGCATGACCAGTACTCACAAGGATCCTTGCAAGTGAAAGGAGACAGGAAAAGTCAGTGTCAGAAGGAGAAATTTGCTTTAAGATGGAGAAGGGCAAAGAGCCAAGAAATGCAAGTTGGAAGAGCAAAGAAATTGATTCTTCTCTGGAGCCTCCACCTCCACAGGAAACTTAGGCCTGCCAACACTTTCTTTCTAGCCCAGTGAGACCCACTTCAGACTTCTGACCTCTAGAACTATAATTAAATAAATTTGTGTTGTTGAATCCACTAAGTTTGTGGTAGCTTGATACAGCAGCAACAGGAAATAATACAGTGTGTTTACCATTTATACTGTTTTCACATCCATTAACTTATTATACATTTTATATAATAACTGTGATATAGGCATGGTTGCCATTCTTATTTCCAATTAATAGATGAGAAAAATGAGGCTCAGAGAGAGTTGCCCACAGCCATAAAGCTAGTTAGTAACACTGTGAACACTACCGTGTTTCCCCAAAAAGAAGACCTAGCCGGACAATCAGTTTTAATGCATCTTTTGGAACAAAAATTAATATAAGACCCGATCTTATTTTACTATAAGACCAGGTATAATATAATATAATAATATAATATATAATATAATAAATATTGAGTATAATATAATATAATATAATATAATATAATATAATATAATATAATAAATACTGGATCTTATATTAATTTTAGCTCCAAAAGACCCAGTAGAGCTGATAGTCAGGGTAGGTCTTATTTTCAGGGAAACACGGTAGCACCTAGTATTAGAGTTGAATGTGGCTATGCTTTCCCTCTTTATTCTCTCTCCTCACAATCCTCAAATTTAGTAAAACTGACCCAGATTATAGGATATATGCAGCTGTCATTTATATAATCCCCATTCCCTACCATATGCTTATTCCTTCCTGTCTAGATTCCTGCAGTAGCCCACTGTCAGATTCCTAACTCGTGTGATTCTCCTCTGATATATCAACCTCACCATTGTAAAAGTGATCTTTAAAAAATGTTGCGAATCCTTCTGTGCATCCTCATGAATTTATAAGAAAGAACACATTCTTCACCATAGCCCATAATGTTGTTCCCTACCTGGCCCCTATCCAGCCTCTTTGGCATTCTCTTTCTCCATTTCCTCCCAAGCTCTTCACCCCAGTCAGACAAATTATCCGTAGTTTTCCCTGTACTTTCTATTCTATCCCTCCCCTCTGTGTCTTATTACTGTCAATTCCTTGGCTTAGAAGACCCTTCTTCCATCTGGCTAATTCTACCTGTTCGTACAAACTGAGCTCTTGGATTAGCTCCTCAAAGAAACCTTCCCTCCGACCCTACTTCAGTCTTCCTTTCCTTTGCTAATTAAATATCCCTCACATAAATTCATCATAGTACACATCATACTGTACAGTAGCTAGTGACTTATTTTTATCCTCCATTAGAATTCAGAGTCTTCATGGCCATATGCCATGCGTTACTTAGTTTATATCCTCAGTGCTCAACACGGGGCCTGGTGGTGGGTTTGGGCATCTCGTTATAACCTGGTGATGGTAGAAGTGCAGGCTCTACACTTGGCCTTTGCTTGTGTGGCTGGGGTGGGCCACAGTTTTTCTCTGTGGCATTTGGCAGCATTAGGGAGGTGATTGTTTTACGGTTTTCCATTTTGCTAGGCTGCCTTTTAAATGTCCTTTGGATAGAGGGAGCAGGCTTTGTTATTGTTGTTTATTTTTAATTTTGTCCATCTCCGTTGGCATTTCTGGGTTATTGGCTTTTTTAGCTCCAAATATGAGGCAAAAGGAAAACTGGGAAACTCACCACTTTGTCCTTCCTTTGGTCAAAGGTCCATAGCCCTCCCACTTGTCAATCTTATTAGGTTTGCTTTATATGTAATGCCCAGGGTTTTTAATTGTACTTAGTGAGAGGAATAGAGATACATATTCCTGGAAGTGGTAACCTCTGCATATATTTTTTAAAGTCAAATAACAATCCATACTTATAATAAAGAGCTAGCCCTGCTGCACCCAGACCCTTAGTAACAGCCTTCCGAGACCACTACCACCAAGTCTTTATTCCTGTTCTGCCAACATTTACATATGTGTCTTTAAATAGAAAGCTTACACTGCTATTTCTCAGGTTATTTATTTTATCTGTTCGCTTTGTATCATGGAAGATAAAAATTTATGTGGTATATAGATGACCTCCTCGACCTACTCTCCAAACATAGTTTTTATTATAATGTTTTGGTTAAACCAGCATTACATACTTATAATATGAAACTTTTTAGCACTGAGACATAATATACAATGACTTCATTTCCTTTTTCTACGACTTTTAATTTTTTTTCTAAAGATTAATTTTTTTTATTTGCTTAGTATTCTATGTACCTATAATTGACCCTTTGATAGTGTTGTAAATATCCTCCCAGTATGGCCAAACAAATTAATTCATTTATCATTTCCCTTTTTTTTTTTTTTTTTTAAAGACATGCCTTCTGGAACTCTCCATCCTCCTGTTCTAATCTGGACTGGTGTTCCCTGTGGCTGCTGCTCAGCTTTACTCCAGGGACTTTTTTCTTTTCATCACCACCCTGGGAATTCCTTCTGCTGTTTTCTTGTGCATAGTCCCTGGGTCTCATATATTTATTTTCTTTGTTTACAACTTCATTTTGGTGATGCATATTCTTTACGATCTCAGTAAGAATGGGTTCATAGGATATGCAATTTTAAAATATTTGTTTGCTTAAAATATTTTATTTTAACTTCAAACTTTATTGATGGATTGGTATAGATTTCCAGGTAGGAAATCATTTTTCCATAAACATTAAGACATTTTTCTACTAACTTCTGTAATTGCAGTGTTTCTAATTCTGATTTTAATTCCTTGAATGTGATCTATTCCCTACCCTGGAGTACCCCCAGAGCATTTAGGATCTCTCTCCTTCCCATTGCTTTGTAAGTACAGGATGGTGTACCTCAATGCGGGTCTTTTAAAATCCCTGTTCATGAGTCATTGGTGGGTCTTTGAATCTGGGATTTCATCCAATTCTGAAAAAAAATTTATTATTTTTTTCTCATATACTTCTGCCTTCTATCTTCTCTGTTCCCTTTTTCTAGACTACCTCTTAGTCTGATCGTCTAAATTACTTATCGTTTTTTCTTGTATTGTTTATTCTTTTTATTCTTGTTTTTCCTGGCAGATTTTCTTAATGTCTTCTTCTAGCCATTCTATCGACATTTTTATTTCTGCTGAAATATTTTGAGTTTCTATGAGTTCTTATTGCTTTGATTGTACCTTTTTATAGCTCCCCATTCTTGTTTTCTATGCAATAAGATATAAAATGTTTATGTTTCCTTTGTTCGCTGCATTACCTCTATTTTTTTCTGGTCTTGATTTGCCCATTTCAATTGATCATAGTTTTTCATTTATTTGAGGCTCACCAGTGCCTTGAACTAGTCTGGAAAGACAGATAAGATTTAAGATGGTCACCTGACAGATAACTTGTGGGAGGGTGCTGGGGGAGGGCATGCAAACTGCTTCAACAGAGACAATGAAGCAGGAAGAAGTAGGGAGAGCCCTGGAATTGCCACAGGTTTTGGGGGTTTGGTTGGGAAGGAATAGAGCTTGGCAAGGAATGAACCTAATGTAATGGATATGGGCCAGGTAATGAAGATTCTTGTATGTTTTGTTAAATACTTGAGTTTCTTCTGCAGGCCGAAAGTCATAAGGTATACAATTTAAAATTGCATGCACAATTTTGTGAGTGGGAGTATGTGCTCTTTTTTCTAGGAAAGTGCTCATAGAATCATGCGATTTTGAAAGGATACTAGAGCACCAAGAGTGAATCGCATCTGGTAAATCACTGTGACTGATTGGCACACCCTTCCCAAATAAATATCTTCTTCTCATCCAAATTCTACCCACGTTTCAAAACATGGTTCAAATCTCACTTCACTAATAAATTCTTTCTTATCAATTTGATCCTGAAATAGGCTCCTCTTCTGAATTTCTGTAGCGATGATTGCCAACATAATTCACTTTTCAATTTGCCATATGCTATCTTCTTTCAGCTTATCTAGTATGGCTCAGATTTTAAATATATATATATATTTGGGCTTTTCAAATGTTTTTATCACAGAGATTAATAGCTTAAGTTAGAATTCTAGAATTTTTATTTACTAGAGGTGATATTGGACAAGTTAACTAACCTCAAGTTCCACATCTATAAAATGGCGATCATAAATATGACCATTACATAACTTACAGGGTTGTTGCGAATTGTCAGTGCTTAGCAAATGCAGATGAAGTGCTTAGCATATTTGGTATCATATATGTCCTTAATAAATGTTTCTTCTTGTTACTCTTCTTCTTGAGGAAGGGGCCACATCCTGTTTTCTCCACTATTCCTGCTATGATGCTGAGCTCATAAGAAGAACAAAATGAAGTATTTTTTTGAATTGAAAACAAGACAGTGGAAATAAACACGTTATACTTCATATGCCCCCATACATTTAAACAGCATCTTCTGACTTTTGATCAAGTTGTTGTGTATAGAACATTCCTCAGCAGGAGTTTTGTCTTATTGACATTGTAATGGCGTTCCTGAAGCGCCGCCATGTACCAGGTAGCTGGATATCTCCTTATGATCCTTCCACAGCCACAGCTTCCCACTGACTGATGAGCTTACTAGTCATCATGGATTTTTTTCCTTTCTATTTTAATTACAGAAAATCCACTGTAAATTAAATATTTCAATGTCATGGTTTCACTTACTCTTTGCACTGATCCTTTCCTGTATTGCTGTGTGGTGTTGCATCTCTGATCTAGGATCTTGTAGTTGGTGATTCCCTCCTCGACTGTCACTTTTGCTTAGATCACCAATGATGTGGCTGTGAGGCAATGTCTGGATAAATCTGAAAATATGGTTCCTGAAATGAGATGTCTTTTTTTCACCAATGTGTGTACCTCTTAGTTGTATCTTAAAGCTCATTCATGCCATAATTATGTCAACCAGTAAAACATATTAACGTTTAAATTTAATTCTATTTAGGTAGCACCATCTGTTACATATTCCTCTGTTGTGAGTTAGGACATAATAATGAGATAGGTTTTTGCTCCTGTACTGACTTTCCTAAAAGCCTCATCCCCTGCTGTGTTTGTTTTTGTCATAGGTGTTCATCAGTTTCTGAAAGTTTGCTGCAGGATTTTTTTTTTTAACTTTGTTTTTTATTAAAGTATAGTTTACATACAATATCATATTAGTTTCAGGTGTGCAACACAGGGATTCTACATTTATGTACCTTACGATGTGATCATAAGTGTAGCAGCCATCTGTCACCATATAAAGTTATTATGACATTATTGACTATTTTCCCTATGCTGTATATTACATCCCCGTGACTTTTTTATTTTAAGTGGAAGTTTGTTCCTCTTATTTGAACATAGGGGTGTATATGTCTTTTCAAATTAGTGTTTTCATATTCTTCAGATAAATACCCAGGAATGTATTTGCTGAGTCATATGGTAGTTTCTTCTTAACTTCTTGAAGAACCACTATACTGTTTGTCATAGCAGGTGCACCAATTTACAATTCCACTAACAATGTTCATGGTTCCCTTTTCTCCACATCCTCGCTAACACTGGTTGTTCATTTTTTCTTAATAACCATTCTAACAGGTGTGAGGTGATATCTCACTGTGGTTTTGATTTCATTTCCCTTATGGTTAGTGATGTTGAGCAACATTTCAGGTCTGTTGGCCATCTGTCTTCTTTGGAGAAATGTCGCTTCAGGTCTTTTGATCTTTTTTTAATGCATTTTTATTTGTTGATGTTGAGTTGTATGTGTTCTTTATATATTTTGGATATTAACTTTAATATATCATTTGTAAATATCTTCTCTCATTCAGTAGGCTATCTTTTTGTTTTGGTGAAGGTTTCCTTCGCTGTGAAAAAGCTTTTTAGTTTGATTTAGTTTCATTTGTATATTTTTGCTTTTGTTGCCCTTGCCTGAGAAGACATAACCCAAAAAAATATTGCCAAGACTCATATCAAATAGATTACTACCTATGTTTTCTTCTAGAAGTTTCATGGTGTCAGGTCTTACATTTAATTCTTCAATCCATTTTGAGCTTCTTTTTGGATATGGTATTAGAAAATAGTCCAGCTTTCCTTTCTGCATATATCTATCCAGTTTTCCAAACACCATTCATTGAAGAGACTATTTTTCCCCATTGTATATTCCTCCCTCCTTTGACATATAATTAACTATATAATTAACTATATAATTACTTAGTTATTTTTCAAATGCCTATGATCCATCCACATCAGTGCAGTTAGATATCCCAAGAATTTTGTGTACTACTCTCCCTGTAGCACGTGAATGTTTACTCCTATATAACGTTAAAACCTTACTAATTAAAATATGGTCGAAGGACCTGCCATGTTGACATTATGTGGGAGCTTGTTAGAAATTCAGAATCTCAAACCCCATTCCATATCTACAGAATCTGATTCTGCATTTTAACAAGCTCCCCAGGTAATCTAGATGCACATTAAAGTTTGAGAAGCACTGCATTAAAAGACAAACTTTGATGCTAACTCCCCATGGATTAAGGCCTACATTTATTGAATTCTTGCTAAGTGTTTTTCATACCTCATTTTACTTAATCCTTAAAACAACCCAGGAAAGAGGTATTTTTATTATCCTTATTTTACAGATGGAGAAATGAGACATAAGGAAGTGAATAACTTTCCCATGAGCATAGTTAGGTAGAACCTGGATCTAACCTACACAGTCCAACTCAAGAAGCTCCACTCTTAAATGAGACAGTAGCTGTCTTCCCCAAACTATGGTTTCCCTACCCCCAGCTCCTAAGAGCCCGGTGCCTTGTGTTCACCAGCGTGGAGTCTATCATTTAAGCTCAGAGCATCTCTTTCTTCCCCATACCCTAACTGAAGACGTCTTTGAGAGGAATATTTATTATACTTTCTCTCTGTCCTGGTTACCGGAGGGTTTGTGAGCTACATGCATGGATTGCCTGCCTGTCGTGGGTCAGCCCCAAGGAGACCTAAGCGATTGGCGAAGATGCAGAATGGAGAGAGAGGGGGCAGTTTTATGACTGGTCTAAAATCTGGAATTTAGAATTCCCGTAGGAAATAAAAGTCAAACTATTGGTTAGGGTTAAGGGAAAGAGGAAAGATGAGGTGAGAGCCTGTGTCCCTTTTTGCACAGGCACCCTAAAACAGTGAAAGTAGATGAGTGTTTAGTATCAGCTTAAGACATCATGTGATTTTACTTTATGGAAAAGGATTTCCATCTCAGAAAAATTCTTCTTCATCTACTAAGGAGGTTAAAGCAGCTTTGAGTCATAAAATAAACTGTACATACTTAAAATACACAATTGGATAAATTCTACTCAGTTTTGTCTGAAATGCTTTTTACAGGAGGCAAACACCCTTATTCCACAAAACGCAAAACTGAAAGTATGTGGGAGCATTTACATCACTGTGATTGAGATTTTGGCCAAATGATACTAACTTTTTCATGTGTTTGTTTTGATGAGGAAAGAGGTCTAGCAGGGCGAAATCACAGGCTGCCTTCAAGGGACAGCGGGAGGATGCAACTGAGATTGGAATATGGGAAGTTTGGGGCCACTTCTCTAATTTTGCAGTTTTAGCATGTTTATAATCATTTGTAAGCAAAATGGTTGTTATATATAGCTGTGATTGAACTGGAAGCGTGGCCATTGCTCATACATACAATGCAAATAAAAGTAACAAATTAAATATGAGTTTTGAATGAATAACTTACTGAACATTTGTAAAATTGCTTATTACTTTCAATCAAAGGTCTAGCAACTTCAAATTTATAGTAGTCTACAGCTGACTAAGTATAGCACATGTAGTGCTACACTAAGCTACCGTTTATGTTGACTTTGTATCTCCTTAGGGCATTTACCTGAAATTTTGAAGGGATCATTAAATTTCTTTGTAAATCTGTTTTCTTAAATCTCCACCTTGTGTGTTGGTGTGTTGTCAACTGCAGCTATGTTTAGCCCCCTGCTCTTTCAAGGGAAACCATATGCAATGCATTTGTCTTGGAAACAAGAATTGCGCTTTCCTACACGTTCCAGTGATCCCTGTCTGGAGGATGGGGATTTTTCCTCCTCCCTATTTCCTAGCAATAATAAAACACAATTAATCTAGGCTCATCTAAGAGAAGGAATTCAGTTGTACGAATCGAGGTACAGGTTAGCATATTAATATATGCTTAGTCTGTGATCAGTATATACCTAACGGTATATAAAAGAAGCAAATAGCAAAATATTTTAAAAATACACCTTCCTTTATGGTAAATACCTTGCTTTACTTTTCAGATGTGTTCAATTTTTTTTTTCCATGAGTCTTGAACCATGAAAAATATGACGGTGATCTCTCCATATGACTATATAACAATTCCAGATGCTAGGGAATATAGGAAATATAACAGTAATATGCATTCCATTCTTTCTTTGTAAATAATTAATACCAGAATCAACTGTGAAAGAACTCTTAATTTCCTTCACTGGAAATTTTACTTTGTATTGTGGAAGCAACTTATTTTAAAATATGAGATCAATTATTGTCCAAAGAAAAAGGTTTCTTTTATTGTAGCCATTTTCATGAATATTTCTGTTATTTTATGATAAGCAATTTTTCTTGAGAAAAAAGCATCAGATTGCACAAATAGATAGGGAATAAATGTTGCCAGTCTGACCTTTTTATTGCTTTAGAGTAAAATCAAATAATAAAATCAGAACACTTAAATACAAATACCGTACATGCAATATTTAAACCAAGATTTGTATATATAGTTACTTATAAATATATGTTTTGCTAATGTTTATTTAGTGTCAATCTTCTGATAGAAGATGAGTTCTTTAAAACTGAAACTTCCTTTTCATAGCAAACTTAAATAACTGAATTACGAGAAACCAAGTTGGACAGAGTTATAGAGGGCTTCAGTGTAGAATTTGTCTTCACATGATTTCTACTAACTGATGTGAAATTAAATGGTCCTTAAGCTATTTTATTTTTAAATGCATGCCTGAATCCCAACTAGACCCATTGAAATGGAATATTTGGCCATCTGATATTTTTACATCTGATATTTTTAAAAGTCTCACAGGCAATTCTTATGCTTAATATGATGGACAATCACTGAGCTAGAGGGGCAGGATATTAAAAAACAAAACACACACACACAACATTTAGTAACTGAAAGGACAATATTTTTTAAGATGATTTAGTGTGGATTGTGAAGTTTTAGGGTGCTGAAATGTGTACTCATCTCTCACTGGGATGTTTGTCTGTTGTCTAATTTAAGCTGTCAGTGAGGAGACATTGTGAGCTGAGCAGCCATGCTGATTTGGCCTAAAATGACACACTAGATCAGATGGATTTAATTGATATTTTTAGAGCATTTCACCCCAAAGCACCAGAATATACATTCTTTTCAAGTGCGTATGGAACCTTTTCCAAGATAGATCACACGTTATGAAGCCACAGAACAAGTCTCAATAGATTTAAGAAGAGTGAAATCATACCAAGTGTGTTCTCTGACTACAATGGTATGAAACTAGAAATCAATTACAAGAAAAGAACTGAAAAACACACGAACACCTGGAGGCTAAATAACATGTTACTGAATAATGAATGGGTCACCAGTGATATCAAAGAAGAAATCAAAAGATACACTGAGACTCTGCTCTTTCATTTCACAAAAATGAAAACGCAATGACCCAAAATCTATGGGACACAGCAAAAACAATTCTAAGAGGGAAATTAAAAGCAATGCAGGGCTACCTCAAAAAACAAGAAAAATCTCAAACAAACAGTTTAACTTTACACATAAGAGAACTGGAAAAATAGCAAACAAAACCCAAAGTGAGTAGAAGGAAGGAAATAATCAAACCGAGTGGAAATAAATGTAATAGAGGTAAAAAAAATAATAAAAAAAATACAAAGATCAATGAGAACAAGAGCTGGTTTATTGAAAAGATAAACAAAATTGACAAACCTTTGACGAGACTCATCAAGAAAAAAAGAGAGAGGGCCAAAATAAATAAAACCAGACATAAAAGAGGAGAAATGAAAACCAACACCACAGAAATACAAAAAAAAAAATAAATAAATAAGAATAAGAATAAGAATGTACTATGAGCAAATATACACCAAGTTGCACAGTCTGGAGAAATGGATAAACGCCGAGAAGCATACAATCTTCCAAGGCTGAATCAAGAAGGAACAGAAAATCTGAACCTACTGATCACTACTAATGAAATCAAATCAGTAATCAACAAGTTCCCAAAAAACTAAAGTCCTAGACCAGATGGTTTCACATGTGAATTTTACCAAACGTTCAAAAAAAAAAAAAGAATTAACATCTATTCTTCTCAAACTATTCCAAAAAATTCAAAAGGGGAGAAGGCTCTCAAACTCATTTTACAAGGCCACCATTATCCTGATTCCAAAAACAGACAATGAACATAGATACTAAAATCCTCAACATAGTATTAGCAAACCAAATTCAGCAATACATTAAAAGAGCATACACCATGATCAAATAGGATTCACTCCTGCTATGTAAGATTGGTACAATATCCACAAATCAATTAACATTATATATCACATAAACAAAATTAAATTATATGATCATATCAATAGATGCAATAAACGTGTTTGAAAAACTCCAGCAACTATTTATGATAAAAACTCTCAGCAAAGTGGGAATAGAGGGAATACACATCAACATAATAAAGGCCATATATGACAGACCCACAACTAATAACACCCTCAGTGGGGAAAAGCTGTAAGCATTCGCCTTAAAATCAGGAATAAGACAAGGATGTCCACTGGTATTCAACATAGTACTGGAAGTCATAGCTACAGCAATCAGTCAAGAAAAATAAAAAGCATCCAAATTGGAAAGGAAGAAGTAAAATCATCATTATTTGCAGATAACATGGTACTATATATAGAGAACCATAAAGATTCCACCAAAAAACTGTTAGAACTGATAAATAAATTTAGTAAAGTAGCAGATGCAAAATTAATATTCAGAAAATAGTTGCATTTTTATACATCAATAATGAATTATCAGTAAGTTAAATTAAGAAAACAATCTCATTTACATAAAAAATTGCATCAAAAAAAAAAATACAGGAATACATTTAACCAAGAAAATAAAGTATCTGTACTCATAAAATTGGAAAATATTGATGAGAGTAATTAAAGAAGATACAAATACATGGAAACATATACCATGCTCATGTGTTGTCTAATAGGAATAGGAATAATTAATATAGTTAAAATGTCTATAATACCCAAAGCAATCTATAGATTCAGTGCAATCCCTATCAAAATACTAATGGCATTTAGAACTAGAACAAATAATCTAAAATTTATTATGGAACAATAAAAGACACCAAATTGCCACAGGAATCCTGAGAAAAAAGAACAAAGTAGGAAGTATCATGCTACCTGATATCAAACTATACTACAAGGCCAGAGTAATCAAAAAGCATGATATTGGCATAAAAACAGACTCATATATCAATGGAACAGAATCGAGAGACCAGAAAAAAATCCATGCCAATATGGTCATTTAATCTATGACAAGGAACAAAAAATATGCATTGGGGTAAAGACAGTCTATTTAGTAACTGGTGCTGTGAAAACTGGACAGATACATGCAAAATAAAATGAAACTAGACCACCTTCTTACTCCATACATAAGAAAAAATGAACACAAAAATGGATTAAATACTTAAATGAAAGCATAAAACTTCAAGAAGAAAATATAGGAAGTCATTCTCAGACATTACCCTTAGTAATATTTTTACTGATATATCTCCTTCAATAAGGAAACAAAAGAAAAAATAAACAAATGGAATAATATCAAACTAAAAAGTTTTTGCACAGCAAAGAAAACCATCAGCAAAATGAAAAGACATCCTACTGAATATGAGAAGATATTTGTCAATGATACATCTGGTAAGGGGTTAATATCCAATAATTATTAAAAAACTCATACAACTCAACACCAAAAAAACAATTCAATTAAAAAATGGGCAGAGGATCTGAATAGACATTTCTTCAAAGAGGACATACAGATGGTCAATAGGCATATGAAAAGATGCTCAACATCACTAATCATCAGAGAAATGTAAATAAAAACCACAATGAGATATCACTTCACATCTGTCAGAATAGTCGTCATCAGTAAATCAACAAACAACAAATACTGGCGAAGATTTGGAGAAAAGGGAACCCTTGTGCACTGTTGGTGGGATTGCAGATTGGTGAAGTCACTATGGAAATCAGTATGGGGGTTCCTCAAAAAATTAAAAACAGAACTGCCTTATGATCCAGCAATTCTATGGGTATTTATCCAGAGAAATCCAAAATACTAATTCAAAAAGATATATGCACCCTTGTGTTTAATGCAGCATTATTTACAATAGCCAAGATATGGAAACAACTGAAGTGCCCATCAATAGACGATTGGATAAAGAAATTGTGGTACGTATATACAATGGAGTATTACTCTGCCATCAAAAAGAATGAAATCTTATCATTTGCAACAACATGAATGGACCTAGAAGGTATTATGCTAAGAAAAATAAGTCAGATTAACAAAGACAAATACCATATGATTTAATTTATATGTGGAATCTAAAAAACAAAATAAATGAACAAACACAACAGAAACAGACTCATACGTACAGAGAACAAATTGATGGTTACTAGATGGGAGGCAGGTTGGGGCTTGGTGCGAAAAGTGAAGGGATCAAGAAGTACAAATTGGTAGTTATAAAATTGTCAGGGGAATTAAATTACAGTTGAGGAATATAGTCAATAATATTGTGAAAACTATGTATAGTGTCAGATGGGTACTGGAATTACTGGGGGTATCAGTTCCTCAATTATATAAATGTCTAACTATTATGCTATACTCCTGAAACTAATATAAAATAATATTGAATGTCAATTATAATTTTTTTTAAAAAGTTACGGAATATAAAGTATAGCATAGGGAATATAGTCAATACTATTGTAATAACTATGTGCAGTGTCAGATGGGTAATAGACTTGTCAGGGGTTATCACTTTGTCAGGTATATAAATGTCTAATCAGTGTTGCTTTGTACACCTAAAACTAATAATAAAAAATGAATTAATATATCTCATTGATGTATTTCAAGCCAATGAACATGAGGCTTCATTTTCCATGAATTAATTAAATACCAAGGGAATTAATGCAGAAGAAATACATTCTTAGGTGCAAGAGAGTCAAAGCTGTCAGAATGACAATTCAATCATGGGTTTATTAAGAAGCTGTCTTAAAATTTGCAATCTGATAAGTAACAGCAAAGGACTAGATGTTGAGCACTGTTAAATGTAAATGTCAAATGAAATTGACTTGCTCTACGTTGGTTTTTCAGAGTACTGTATTTACTTGCATAATTTCTCCTTTTATACCCCATGATAAATAGAGGAGAAAATATAATTGACCATCTATGTCTTATTCAGTTGCCATCCTCAGCAACGTGTATTAATCCTATTTTTTTCCTTTTTCTTTTGAGCTACTTGCTCACATTTCCAAGAAATCAGTTGCAATGCACATTACTTACTTATGAATTGAGGCTCATTGAAAGTTGTCAATACTCATTCGCTTCCCAGTTACCTTTATAAACAGCACACTGGCATTGAAATTCTTTCATCACATAAACATTTGTGTTAACATAGTATAGAGTATAGAGAATCACTATGGATTTGGAGTGGGAAGTGAGAGTTTTTCACTTACTAGCAAGTCACATAACTTCTGTATCATTGCTTGTATCATTTGAAAACGGATTAGGGAAGATCAAATGATATTTGTGGAGACATCTTATAAATTTTTGAAGTTTTATGCAATGCTATTATTTTATTATTAAACCCAGCTCTCCCTGGATTGAGAGATGATACATAAAGCCACATTCATCACTAAAATACTTGTGAGGATTTGTCTCAAAGCAATTCCCAACTACACATCATAGCTTTGGGATAATAGGCCTACGTCGGTATCCAGAGGTATCACATTTTCCATACGTGCAATAAACTCTTGGGACTGAGGGAAGCCATAGCAAAAAGAGTAAGAGGCCACTGAGAAGGAAAATGGTAGGACACAGAATAGAAATTTCTCACATTTCAGTATCCCTTCCTTGGTTTTTGTCTGACTCTGCCAAGTGATTCTGTAAAGGAGATAGCCAGAATGAACAAGCAAGAGCAAGACATTATGTAGAACACTGTGTATGTGTCACTGGACATTTGCTAGTTTGAGAATGTGGGAGAAAATACTGTCATTGTATTTTGGGGATGGGAGAGGCGAGTACAGTTTTCAATTTATTTGTCCTCATAAGGAAGGCCTTTGGCCCCGAGATAAGAATAACCTAGCAAATGGAGCTTGGAGGAAATGGATTAGGAAAAAGTAGAGAAAGCAGCAGCTAGATAGAAAGCAGTAAAATTGAGCAAGGAGCTGTCGTTCTCCCTACTGTATATAGTCATCAGTTTTGTCATCAGCCCAGAGAACCCCAATTCTCCCTGGATATCAGAATCACCCAGATAGCTCCCATCAGATTTACAGCGTTAGAATATTAGATGGTCACTGGGGCATATTTCATTTTGAATGAGGGGCACAGAAACATTCTGAGGCACAGCCAGTGTTTAATCTTATTTTTGCCTTTGGCAGTCTTTAACTTAACATAAATGTCTCTTCAAATATCCACTCATTTCTGTTTCAAAGTAGAAGGAATTAAATATATATATATATATATATATATGGCATGGGGATTATTTGGTTAAACTGTCTCCTTAAGTTTTCTTTTAGGTTGGAACTGTAGGGGAAAATTCACTAAGGGGGGGATAGTGGAGTGAAGAGGTTTTCATTAGGAATGTAGAAATTAACCAAACTTTGAGTGATTGTCATGGTGATAGTGGATGGTGCGTTCATGCATGTTTTCTTAATTAACAAGGTCTCATTAAGAGAAAATTATAAGCCTAGTAACCTTGACTATAGAATACGCAGAGTAATATGTACTGAATAAATTATTAGAGGCTTTCTTTAGAGGAATTCAGATGGCTATCAGCTATGTTAATAAACATTCTAACACTGCTACAAGTAGAGGTGTTGGATAATCCATTTCAAACATCACCATTTTAAAGTAAGAAATAATATAAAGTGTCAAGAACCACTGCTTCGACACAGCATTTTAATGGACATTCTAGGTCATGTAATAAAACAGGAAAAAGAAATAAGTAATAAGGATTAGAAGGGAATATATAAAGCTGTCCACATATGTAGTTAATATGATTAATCTATGTAGTAAATCCAAGACAATCTACAAATTTTTATAAATAACAGAATTTAACAAGGTTCTTAGATGTAAAGTCATTATTCAAGTTCAAAGCTTTTTATACCAGTAATGACCAATTAGAAAATTGGGTAAGACAAAAATCCACTTACAATAACAACAAAAAGCATACAGGAATAAACCTAGAAGTGATACATAAGATCTCTGTGGGGGGAAAAAAATTAAGAGCATTAAGAAAAGATGTAAAATAATTAGTGGACAGCTATACTATGCTCATCAATAGGAAAAAAGAATAGGGTAAGGATGTTGATACTCTTCAACATATATATATATACACACACACATATATATACACACATATGGTAAAAATGTATGTTCAGTGAACTAGATCAATTCATAATTGATTCCAGTCAAAATAATGGGAGCCGCTTCCTACTCCTGGTAATAAAGACTTTCTCTTCTCTGCAGAAAACAAGTCTAAATTTGATGAAACAATGTTAACTTACACATTGAAGACGATCAATATATCTCAAATAGGATAAATACAAGTAGAAACACACTTAGACATAATATAGTTAAACTACTGAGAGCTAAGCCCGAGAGAAAACTACTTAAAGCAGTAAGAGAAGAAAGACACCACGATAAGATGAACATCTAACTTTTCATCAAAAACAACTGAGGCAAGAAGGCACTGAGATGACATGTCAGAGTGGTGAAAGAAATAATAAACCAAAACTTTTATAACCTGCATATTTCTCTTTTAAAAATGAGGGTAAAAGAGAAACATTTCCAAATTAAGCAAAATGGAGAGAATTTGTTGTTAGGCACTTGCACTTAAGAAATACTAAAGGAAATTCTTCAGGGCGAAAGGGCGTGACTATAGATGGTAAATTGGATCCAAGGAGGAATGAAGCATACTGGAAGTGGCAAATATGTGAGGGAATATATTTAATTTTTTTCTTCTGTTTATTTCTTTAAAAAATTACTCAGTAAAACTTACAAAGACACATGTACAAACCATTATATTGTGGGTGTATAATATAAATATACATATAATAATAGTACAAGAAGGGGGAAATGGAACTAAACTAGCGATCGCTTACTATATTTTACTGGAAATGAGCTAGTAGTAACTTGAAGGAGATTATTGTAAGAAGAATTTCCTTCTTCCATGTCATCCCTTTGGCCTTCTGATTCAATTGAATTATACTGGTTTGAATATGAGTGAAATGGTATTCTGTGAATTATCACCATTCCCTGCTGAGTTTTACTTATTTGTTACAATTTCGTGAATCATTACAATTTCATGAGCTTTCAATCCTCTCACTTTAGCTAATGCTATGTTCATTTATTTTCAATTAAATATTACTATATAAAAATGGTTATTTGAAGAACCTTTTATGTATGATCAGGTGAAAAAAACCTTTGTTGGGCAAACATTATTGCTCAGGGGCTAAACAAAGGGAGTTGAATTTTAAATTCTAATTTTTGAATTCCATTTAAATAATAATCAGAACTTTAAATTCTGATGAATGATTCTATTTTATAAATGGTAGGGGGAAAAGCCAGTATAAACAATTATATTTAGTACTAGTAGATTAAACCAGAAATATAAGTATTTAGAATTGAGTTTCCAACACTTGGCAGTTTAAAACCAGGATTATTGCTTCAAGAAATGAAAATTCTAAAAGGATGAGGGCAGACAGATTACGGATAATTTCATAGTTGTTAAACATATTCAGGTCTCTTACACCGGTTATGTATGCCGTTTTCCATCTTCCCCAAGAACAGGACAAGTAAAAATCATTTTATTCTGTAGTATAAGGGCCTTATGAAGATTATTTTCTGAGAGCAAAATTTGCTAAGCATTAGAACAGATTACCAGAGGAGGTTGTAAAATCTCTTTCTTTTAAGGTCCCCCAAAATAAAATTATATCTCCTTTTTTTGGTATGTTAAGAATGGTTCTTCCTAAGAGAAGAGGGATGAATAACTGGACTTATAACTGTCCCTTTCATCTGGCCAGTTTCAGGTTTGTTGTACCTGAAGAGAAAATATGTCCAGAAACCTCATTTGGGTCTTGGTTAAAAAAAAAAAAAAAAAGGACTAACAGAATAACTTAATAACTTTAGAACAAAGCATGTACTTAAAGTTCACATGAATCATGCTGTTTATTTCCATGAAGACCTCTTTTTGCATATTTATTGCTTTGGATTTTGAGAAAAAGAAATAGGTTTAATTGTGTCAGTATAGTACTTCCCCTTTATCCACAGTTTCACTTTGTGAGGTTTCAGTTAACCATGGTCAACTGTGGTCCGATATTACATGGAAAATTCCAGAAATAATTCATAAGTTTTAAATTGCACGTCATTCTGAGTAGCATGATGAAATCTCGCGCTGTCCCTCCCTGTCCTGCCAGGATGGAAACCATCCCTTTGTCCAGTGTCTCCCTGCTGTATATGCTACCTGCCCATTAGTCACTTACGTAGTAACTGGATTAGTAATCGGATCAACTGTTGTGTATCCCAGTGCATATGGTCAATTAACCCTTATTTCACTTAATAATGGCCCCCAAATGGAAGAATAGTGATGCTGGCAATTCATGATATGCCAAAGAGAAACAGTAAAGTGCTTCCCTTAAGTAAAAAAGGTGAAAAGTGCTTGACTTACTAAAGAAAGAATAAACATCATCTGAGGTTGCTAAGATCAATGGCAGGAAGGAAACTTCTATCCTGGAAATTGTGAAGAAAAAAGAAATTTGTGCTAGTTTTGCTCTGGCACCTCAAGCTGCAAAACTTACGGTCACAGTGCATGATAAGTACTTAGGTAAGATGGAAAAGGCATTAAATTTGTGGGTGAAAGACATGACCAGAGAGGGTGTCAGATTGTTGGCAACATGCTGCACCAAAAAGCATTGAGCCTATACAAAGATTTAAAGAAAGGATCCCCTAAAACGAGTGACCACAGACAGTCACGTGACTTTTATTATAGTATATTGTTATAATTGTTCCATTTTATTAGTTATTGTTGTTAATCTCTTACTATGCATAATAAATTAAACTTTATCAAAGGTATGTACTTATATATATAGGAAAAAAACATATATAGGGTTTGGTATTACTGGGTTTGGGGCATCCAGTGGGGGATCTTGAAACATATCCCTCATGGATAAATGGGGACTACTGCACTGTTCAGTTGTCTTTTCCTATAAGGAGCCCAGTATCTACTCTGAGAGACTGACATGGCAGTGTCCATAGGACTATGCTAATTGGTGCTTTAGGTCACCCAGAAATGCCCTTGACAAACCCATTGATTACAGGTTAGCAACGGCAGTGATGGTGGGGATATACGAGTATAACTTAGGGAATTTGTAATATGTGATAAGTACCTTCATAGCATTTAATACATGTATCTTTCGAGTGGTGTTAACTCTGCGAAGATTCAGGGTAAGTATAGAAATGTAGGCAAGACTTCACCTAGAGACTAATATTTGTTCTGGTCATTGGAATATTAATATGTGCTCCACCAGGTTTACCAAACCAAACCTGTGGCAATGCAAAAAATATGAAGGAGTTTCCAGAACATAGGGTTGTGCAGGAAATACAGCTGTAAGAATCTTTTGGCATCATATTCATTAAGTATAATATCTTGGATTACTATTTTAAAGGAATTTGGTTGTTAACACAGATCAGGTTTGGTCAGCTATGGCAGTGGGTCAAATCCAGCCTGCCACCTGTTTTTGTAAATATGGTTTTATTGGAACACGTATTTGTTTGTATATTTTCTATTGTTGCATTTGCACTACAATGATAGAATTGGGTGGTTGCAACAGACACCTCATGGCCCACAAAGCCTAAGATATTTTATTCTCTGACACAGTAATTTTGCCAGTCTCTGACAGAGATGATAGTTTTGTTTTGTTTTCCTGGGGAATGGCCTGATCAGATTTATGACTTAAAAAACTAGCTTTGGCAGCAGTGAGAGGATACTAGATTTTTGACATTCTAGTTCTTGCAAATAGATACACTTCATAAAGATATTTTGAAGACTGAATGACTGACTGAAGGAATGAATGAATGAATGAATGAATGAATGAATATATTCAGTAGGGAATATCAGAGTGAGTTAAAAAGTAAATTCAGATTTCAATAAAGGCCTCAAATAAGTGGCAGGAGGGATAGTAAGGAGATGGTCTAAATTAAAGTTATTGGAGAACTATAATTACTCGGTCTTGACTTGGTCATTTTAGTCAATTAATCATTTATTGTTTGTTTTACCAATGGCTCTTATTTTTAAGCTTTTGGTTATTGAAACTTTCAACTATATGCAAATATAGGGATAAACAACTGTGTAATGAACCCTCAGTCTCAACAATAATCAGCATTTGCCAATCATGTTTTATCTCCCCTAACTACTGAAAAAATAGTATTATTGCTGGAATATTCTAAAGCAAAACCAAGCAATAGTCTAAGGATAATCAATACTGTTAAGTTTACTAATATTCTCACTGCAGATAAGGGTACACAATCAATGTTAATATATGTTCCCCTTTAACTTGAAGTGGCTGGAGCAGTGCTTATCCTGGAATAGTGCAATGGTTCTCCCCCTGGGAACATTTTCCAAAATGCACACTGCTTGGGTCTATTCCTAGACACTCTGATTTTGTGGTTCTGGAAAGGTCCTATACTCGTGCATTTTGAAAATGTCCCAGAGGTGATGCCTTAGAGCACTAAAGGCTGTGGTGCCACATTAGGTAAATACCATGGCTCCATGAGACATCTTTATGGGTTTCACACACAAAATGTAGATGTTACATTTTTGACCATTACAGCATTTGGGACCTATAATGTGCAGGATGTTTATCTAGGAGGCCCTGGGATCAACATCTGTGGAAGAAAAGGGTCAGAAAGAGGATTAGCAGGAGAAATGGAGCCTCGATTTAGGTCCAACAACAGGCTCAGCTGACCCCCAGGGGAGCTCTTGAACTACAATGGTCCTTCAGAACTGTTCTGAGTTGGGCCAAAAGGCTAGTTCATTGCACTCCCACTGGAATGTGGGCCACCCAAAGAAGGGGCATGACTTTGGGTGAGGTGGCTCCTTGCAGTTGAGGCGATATCTGAAGGAAGTGGCAGTTCCTTCTGCTGACAGCGCTTCTCGCAGCTGCAACAACAATTGTTTCATTGGGTGGGGATGTGGGTGGCCATCACAGTATCTACCGCAGAGGGCAAGCCACATGACAACTGGTAATTGACCCTTGTGTATTTACTTAACATGTTTACTGAACATCTACGGTGTGCCTGGCACACTAAGTGCTGGTGCACAAATATGTAAAATGACTATTATATGTTGTAATAAGTGTAGTGAAATATATGAAGAGAGTTAAGTAATGGAGAATACAGGGTTGGGATTTACTTAGCTTATTTAAGGCCTTTGTGTCCTGTACAGTAATCGTTAGTGGAATGGTTTGGGTAGAAACAACTGAAGGAGTTTGAGCAATGAATGGGATCATTTTATTTTGAAACAGATAATTTTTTTTTCTATTTGAAAAGAGAATATCAACTGCCTTTATTACAAGCATACAGATAATAATGACTCATAGATAAGGTGGTCTTATATTCGGTCTTTAGAATTATTTCACTTATGTTCATTTAGTTGTTTTCTCAATCCTGTAAGGTTAACAGGAAACACATTATTCTCTCACTTTCTAAATAAAGATACTAGAGTTCATCGAGGCAAGGGGCTATACTGAGAGTCAGTATGGTGGGAGGTGAAATGAAAAGCCTACCTTTTCACATCTACTCCACTAGTCTTCTCATCAACTAAGCTGATCTACTAACTGGTTGATATTAGGAAGAGCTTATCTTTTATCAAATTCAAATAATCATACTGTATTTAGATTTACCAAGTGAAATACAATATTTGGGCCATGCTTATACTAAAAAATTATCCATTGTTTATCTGAAATTCAAATTAACTGGATTTCCTGTATTTTAATTTGCTAAGTCTAGCAGCTTAAATCTCATTGTGTGTGACACAATGGGATTGTCAGCTTCCTTTGCAGTCTGTGCTGCAAAGGAAAAAAAAAAGAATCCCCTGATAGCAGTGCAATTAGCAACGCTAGAAATATAAGACCTGCGCGTATGTTGATGGGCATGCCGAAATGAATGTAAGTGAAAGTGAGCTAATCGATGCATGCTGAGCAAGTCTGGCTTGTAGATGCGGCCCACCGTCAGATGTGGAATCTCATTAATGTCTACCGAATCTTCCCAGGTGAGAAGAGACATGACAAGATAGTTTTAATGAGTGTAGAGGTGTACCTGGCAGATGGTCTAGCATTTTCTATTACCAAGCAGCAAAAATCTGTAGTTAACACTTGAATGGATCTCAAAATCTTCCTCTAGGCCACATGTTGGGGACTCTGGCAGCCTTGCTCTGGCTTCAGAATGGTAAATGTTCTGGAAAAAATGGAATAGGAGTAATCTGCCCCAGTTCACCGTGATTAGAAACTGATCTCTAAGTTAGCTGCTGTCCAGATAAGGCATCTTTAGGAGTCTGATCGTAGAAGTAAAACTGTTTATGACCTAGACAAGAGGTACAGAAGGCATCTGCCTGGTGTCAGAGAATAAAAGGTAAAGCCAAGTTAGTACATTTCACAAGCATTTGTTTTAACTTCAGTGTTAATCTAAAGGTTATACTAAGTCCCTAGGTTATTATTTTTATAATGTAAAAAGTTATTCAAACTCAGACTTTGGGGGCTTTGTCAGTATTTAACCCTATTAATAAAGTCTTACTGCTGTTAAAGGTAAATACACGTCATAGATACCCTAAATCTCTTAATAATCAAAGGTTAATACATAAATAGGTCACAAAATATAGAAGGAAGTGTCCACAAATGAATTTTTTTCCTGATACATAAGCAGCAGTATCTATCCTTACTTGTATTTTATATTTAGGATGTTATATAAATGGTTTCTTTTTATATTGTAAGAATCCAGTATCGGTCTCCAAACTAATGCATCTGAATATATGTTCTTGATTAGATCTCTTGCTGTGAGCAGGAAGAGAAGAAAAAAATTATCTACGTAAAATCAGGACTGCTTATATTTAAATTGATTGTTTGATTGGATATTCAAGAGTATTTAATTAAAGCTCAGTTGTACTAATTTTCATTTAACAATTTATTAAAGCTATGTAAATATATTTCAATCATCAGTCCATTGGTTATAAATGTGTTTCTAGTATTGGAAAACAAATTTGTTTAAGCATAGATGTGTATTTGTTAGTTTGACATGTAGTTAAGAAAACAGACTCTTGTATCAGAATGTGAAATGGTCTAGGTTTGACACCTGGTTTCACCATTTATTTGCTGTGACCTTGGGAAAGTCACTTCACCCTTCTGAACTTCAATTCCTTACTTTTGTTAAAGGGGGTGAATAATTGTACCTACTTCATAAGGCTTTGTGTGTGTGTGTGTGTGTGTGTGTGTGTGTGTATTAAAAGAGTTAATCTAGAGAGAATACTTAGAATGCTGTCTAGCATAATGAATTCTATAAAGTATGTTTGATGTTATTTGTTTATAAATTGCTTTGTGATAAGGTTTATAACTTCTGTAGATGGATGATGGGGTAATTTTAAAGCATTCCATAGATATTTTCATAGATAATAGCAAGATACGTTTGGTAAAAATACCTATGTAGTATTTTTAAAATAGTGTTTATATGCAAGTAAAGATACGCATCACTTAGTTATTTTTTGTTTATTTTAAACATTCACAGTAACTAGTTGATGTGTGTACTTGATTTCTAAGCTATTTTTGCACGCAATTAATAAACTCTCTACAGTATTTGAAGTCATGTATTTTAGGATCCTAAGAGATGTGTGTGGAAATATATCGTATTTCTCTTCAAAAGTAGGTACTTACATAATGATAATGAACAATCTTTTTCTGTGAAGTTACAGCTAAAACATATTGCTCATAGCTTTTTTTTTTTTAATTTATTTTTCCCTGAGTAGTTCCTTTTCAATTTGGGATTAATATTCATGAATGATTCTTGAAAAGCTCAGCACTGGAATATATAACCACTGTTGTGAACCCATACAGTAACTAATTTTTGGAGAATCCATGAAGAAACATTTCCTGTATTCCTTAGTTATGAAAAGTTTAAGTAAGCAAAATACTGAAACATTTATTTTCATGATATAATTCATAATGCTCAGTGATTATTAATGTATTAATTCGGGTGAGAAAACATTAAGCAGGTAGAACTTTTAGAGGAGAAATTAAAAGTGTATATTAAACTATATGCATAGTTTCTATAATGCTATAATTTCTATAGGAAATTGTGTCAGTTTCACTGTCCTTGATTTCACCTGAGCTCAGAAGAGGAAATGACCTACTCTTGAGTCAGGTCATCTAGAGCTGATAAAAAGTGTTTGACTCCCTGGAGTTACAGGTTGAGCTGAGAAACAGTAAACACCAGGATGCTTTTAGACTGAGCAGACTGCTGGTAACCTCCCCAGGACACCGCACACGCCAACCTTTGTGTTTCCTAGTCCATGGATATTTCCGTGCAGTGGCGCCAACTCATTAGGAGAGCCGGTGAAGCCACATGGGCTTTTGATTCTCAATCCTTCAAAAGATCCCCTCCCCCCAAAACAAAAACAAAAACAAAAAAAAACCACCAAAATATTAATTAAACAAAGCTAGGTTTATAGACTACCCCCTTGATAGAGTTGTAGTAGTATTTCCAAATGGGAAAATGAAGGAATGCTATTTTTAGAACTTTAGGGCCTGAGCTCAATGATTTTCAGGTGGGTCTTGCCAGTGATCTGATTGGGACTGGGAAGAATTTGTGATGTAATAGCTTTGGATTGATGGGTGTAGCTAATTGAGGATCCCGGAGCAAGTATTAAGAAGCAAGTTATTTTGGTGGACCACAATTTTATCTTCCAGGATCAAATGTTTCCTGGAGGAAGCAGTTAAGTTTTTAAGTGCCTGGTCTCAGTGTTTTTGTAATACAGGTTCAGAAAAGAAATCTTTGTTTAATATAGGGTCAGGAAATTGTGCCTGGTACCAGTATTGCTTACTTGCTGGTTTCAGTTTTTCAGCATTGACAGCTTAGGGCTGAGTTCCCTGAATCGTGTCAAAGGGAGAGGCAACAGCTTTGCAGCCCACTAGAAGTTCCCCTGTATGCAAGCTTAGATTCACAGTGTACAAACTTACCCCAAGACAAACAAACAAAAAACAATTATACTCCTTTCTTTGTTCTGTCTCTTGGCTCTCCCCAAATGTTGGCCCAATACCTTCTTCAAGACATGCTTATAAGGCCACCTATTCTGTAACCATACTGGGCCCTTGAATCCTGATTCTTCCCACCATCATGTTATCAGAACATGCAGGGACTTTGATGATCAGGGTAGACATCTTAGTTTCGTGAGTACCCTTTTCTTTAGATTAAACCTAATATTGGCTGATTCTGAGTACTGTGAATCATTTCAGCTTACCGCTCTGATCAAAACTACATAAAAAATGATTTTCTTTCTCTGCCATCTCGTTCTAGCTATGGTTGGTATTAAACTTTTCCATTCATAGTTCTAGCAGTGGCCTGTTGGTCTTTTCTTATGTCTGTTTATTTTTAACATACCATTGATCGAATCTTATTTCAATGTGCATCAGTGATATTTGTTAACAATACCAATTGTTGAGTAGATTCAAAAGCAAGACTAGAGAATCTCCTTCCTTTGAGATTTTTAAATATGGGAAGATTTTCGATGAGACTTTAAATTTAAGTTGTAGAACCCCACTAGCCAAAGACCACCAGAATACACCTCTAATCAAAGTTAGGCGTATTCAGCTTTTTGCAGTGTACCCCCAGAGGACCTTAGGAGCACTGCAGTACAGGGGTTTGGGAGGAATTTTTATATGGGGTTTGGGCTTGTGCTACAGGAATCTAAGGAGAGATTAGGATTTGGGAACCAGCTCCAGATTTGAACCAGCTCAAAATTCTGGGGCAGTTAAACAAATGACTATTACGGTAATCTTTGTATAGGAATGGGGAAGAACAAAGCAGGGCCTGGGATTCATTGGTAAGAAAGCAACCATTATGCAAAAGAAGGAATTGTCAGTCATTTTACAACTATGCCCTGATCTGACTACATCCTGTTAGAAAATTCTTTATGTTCTTTTATGAACATTATTATGCATGATTGGCAGCTGGTTTTATTTTTGCTTTCTCAAAGTATAATCCTATCTATCTACGTATGTAAGTATGTATGTACATATCTGTCTGTCTGCCTGTCTGCCTGTCTGCCTGTCTGTCTGTCTGTCTGTCTATCATCTATCTATCTATCTATCTATCTATCTATCTATCTATCTATCTATGTATCTATCTGTCTGTCTGTCTGTCTGTCTGTCTATCATCTATCTATCTCATAAGGATTATGGCCTAACCCACTCTACCAAATAATGGGAAATTACGTCATTCTCCTATTAAGCCATCACGACTGCTGCTTAGGCCTCTTTTGCTCCAATGATGTTACATTTTTTATTCTATAACAAACTTCCACCATCCTTTAACTCCTTTAACTTTCCACTGTCCTTTAACTCCCACATGACAGGCCACATTGTGGGATGCATTAGCTCCAAATTTGCCCCTTTCCCCCCAACCAAGACAATCATATAGACCTTCGTTCTGAAGGTTGTAGTGCTAATTACCGTGGAGAGCCAGAAGTTAACCAGAAGGACAAATAGGCAAATTATAACTAATAGTTTCCATCCATCTCTTACAAAAGGACAGTATCTTCAGCTGTGGTTTTTAAACATGGATGACGTTCTTTAACTGTTGTTCAATACAGTTAATCAGTATGAGTTAGAAAGAAGACCAGGATTCAATCACGTTTTAAAATATTTGAAATTTTAGTTATATTTTGAAATTTTATTTCATATATATATATATATATATATGCCATCACCTTGATCCTTATGTAACTCCTACATGTGAAGTCAAGGGAAGATGATAAAGCATTGAGCATTTAGAAAATACTTTTTAAAAATTTTTCACTGAGTTATAATTGACATACATTAGTTTCAGGTGAACAGCATAATGATTTGCTATTTGCATATATTGTAAACAGATCACGTAATAAGTTTAGTTAACATCAGACACCAACATAGTTACAAAAATTATTTTTCTTGTGATGGGAACTTTTAAGATATACTCTCTTAGCAATAGTCACATATGCGGTACAGTGTTATTAACTACAGTTGCCATGTTGTGCATTACATCCCCATGATTTATTTATGTTATAACTGGAAGTCTGGATCTTTTAACTTGATTCAGTCTTTTCGCCCACTCTCCAGAGCATCTTGTTCCTGATCTTAGAGGAAAAGCTTTCAGCTTTTCCCCATTGATTATGATATTAGCTGTGGGCGTGTCATATGGCCTTTATTATGTTGAGGTATGTTCCCTTATACCCACGTTGTTGAGAGTTTTTATCATAAATAGGTGTCGAATTTTGTCCAACACCTTTTCTACATCTATTGAGATGATCATATGATCTTTATCCTTAATTTTGTTAATGTGATGTATCACATTGATTTGCAGATGTTGAACCAATCTTGCATCCCCAGAGTAAACCCCACTTAGTCAGGGTGTATGATCCCTTTAATATAGTGTTGAATTTGGTTTGTCAGTATTTTGTCGAGGATTTTTGCATGTGTGGTCATCAGGGATACTGGCTTGTAATTTTCTTGTCTGATGTAACTATTTCAAAAATGGAAGTTACTAGCATAAAAGACAAAAAAGTGTTTATCTCTAGAGAGAGGTGTAGAGGGGTGCTAGCCAAGTTTTATTTCTTGACCTCAGGGTAGTACTTACATGAGTGTTTATGTTTTAACTATTTGTCCTAATGTGAAAGCTTGTGTGTGTATGTAACAAAGCACTTTTCTACATATATTTTATAGTTTGCAATGAAGAGATATAAAAATTAAAAATGCAGTCATCATACCCTTGCAAGATCCCAGGACGGAAGCTGAGCCCAGGACTGTGTGGGACAGTATAAAGAGTGCAATCCAATAAGAACCTTTGGTAGAAGGTTCAGGCCTTCAGCACATTCAAAACTGGGTTTTCTCATGAGGTGATACTGAGAGCTGTTTTAGTGAGGAAAATAAAAACAGGAATCCTGATCAGGGGTAGAATGAAGTAGGAAACCATCTGGAAAAAAACATGTATAATTTTAAAGTGTATATCCATATCCTTTGGATACTTCTAACAAACTTTGCCCTTGGTTTGAATTTAGTATTTTGGCAGGCATGGCGTGTTTTCACTTAGATATTCCATTACCTGTTCCCCACATAAAATAAAAAGAAAAAGGTAGCAACTGTGAATTTGTTTACAGATGGATCACAGGCTAGCTATTTTCAAGAGTCTACCTATCTTTTAATCAGCACTAGCTGTAAATGGCCCCTTGTCCTGCTACAAAGGATAAAACAAAAGAAAAAAAAATGATAGTGATTATAGGAAGAAGAAATCATGTTGGCTTCCCTAAAGTATCAATAACTTCTTTTATGTATCAAGGATGCAGCAAAGCCAGAGTCTGGGGTCAGGGGCTTCCACAGCGTGCACAGGTAACCAGCAGAGAATGGCCTGGGAGACTCTTTCAAGAGAGTGACATGCAAATGACTGGAGATATTTCCTCCGACCCCTGGGACTGGCTTTGATTTTGTTTCTCATCAGGGACTTCACTTTTCTTTGGTGTGTGGACTGATTTCTATTGCGCTGAGGCAGATTTATTGTCCACCAGAGGCCAAAACTAATTTCCGAATGTGCCCTCACTATCCTTAGCACTGGCTCAGATCCCTTTAAGGCCATCTCCATAATACCCATTATATCACTTCTGGTGAACACTAGAAGTATGGAGCTAATATTTTATGACTAAGACATTTTTATTAACAAAAAGGGCTACTACTTCTTTTCGTATTGACATTTTAGACTGAGCAGTTTTTTCTTATTTATAAAAGTTTGCTTTGTTTTGCCCTTGATTTCTACTTATTCTAGAGTAACAACTGATTACTTAACCTTTCTCATTCTTAAGATTTCTGTAAGCAAGCCTCCTGTCTTCATCAGGCAGCTTCGGTTTTATTCGTTCATCCTCACCCATGCATACATAGCAGTGTGTGTTGTTATTCTCCCGTGTAGGCACATAACTGTATATGCAATGTAACTTCCTACACAATATTAGTAGCTGAATTAAGCTAGAATACTACCTTGCCTAGATGTTTTAACACATTGTCAACTCAACTTTTGTTTCATATTCACTCTTATAAGTAGATATTTTAAATTATTATTGATAAATATTTACTGTATTATTGAGAATTTTTGAGCTTCGAATTTATCATTTCAGAACTGAATGACCCATACCAATTCAATCTAAAAACTGTTGTTTAAGAATATTAAGTCAAAGCTTCAAACCAAGTAAGAGCCAAAGATGGATTGGCAATATAAGTATTCGAACATGACTTAAGTAAACATATAAACAGTTTGCTCTAAATGATGCTTTGATCTGTAAACTTATTGTAAATACCACTGTTTAGAAGGCTCTCTTGTTTAATATTCAATTCCAGCTTGTCCTGAAGAAATTCTTACTGTCATCATCATATTTATCTTTTAAAGTCTAAATTTGCTTACCCCTCAGGCTATAATTCACATCCTAGTTCCTTTTCACACAAAATCAAGGACTCAGTTTATTAGCAGCTAGAAACAACAGAGGACAAAAAAGAAATACTAACTTTATTATTCAAGCTAAACCCTAGGCACCATTATATTTCTGTGCATTTTTACAACATTAGCTGGGTTGGTCGGTTAGCTTAATTGATTAGAGCGTGGTGCTAATAACACCAAGGTTGCCGGTTCGATCCCTGCACGGGCCACTGTGAACTGTGCCCTCCTTAAAAAAAGAAAAAAATATATATATGTATATAGATATAGATGATATAAATATAGATATAGATAGTAGATATGTATATGTATATGTATACACATATACATATAGATATATATATTTTATATATTGTATTAGTTTCAGGTGTACAACATAGTGATTCAACATTTATACCTTACAAAGTGATCACTATCAACCATCTCACTATTTCACATAAACATCACATAATATCACATAGATATTATGCTATTACTTACTATATCCCCTCTGCTGTACATTACATCCCCATCACTAGAAGTCTGTATTCTTAATCCACTTATTTTTGATGCCCATCCTCCCACCTTGACCCCTATCTAACCCCCCATCAGTTTGTCCTTTGTATCTGTGCCCCTGTCAGTTTGTTCTCTGTATCTACCGTGTTTCCCCAAAAATAAGACCTAACTGGAAAATAAGCCCTAGCATGATTTTTCAGGATGACATCCCCTGAACATAAGCCCTAATGCATCTTTGGGAGCAAAAATTAATATAAGACCCAGTCTTCTTTTCAGGGAAACACGGTATGAGTTTGTTTTTGTTTCTTTTCTTTGTTTTGTTCTTTAGATTCCACATATAAGTGAAATCATACAGTATTTATCTTTTTCTGTCTGACTTACTTCACTTAACATAATGCCCTCTAGGTCCATCCATGTTGTTGCAAATGGCAAGATTTAATACTTTGTTATGACTCAGTAATAATCCATTCTATACATATAACACATCTTCTTTATCATCTATCACATCTTCTTTATCATCTAACACATCTTCTTTATCATCAACCTATGGACCCCTAGGTTGCTTCCATATTTTGGCCATCATAAATAATGCTACAGTGAACAAGTGTCTATATTTTTGAATGAGTATTTTCATTTTCTTAGGATAAATACCCAGGAGTGGAGATGCTGGGTCAGAGGGTAGTTCTATTTTTAATTTTGTAAAGAATCTCCATACTCTTTTCCATAATGGCTACACTAGTATACAATGTCACAAACAGTGCATGAGAATTCCTTTTTCTCCACATTCTCGCCAAAACTTGTTCATTGTTGTTATTTATGATAATAGCCATTCTGATGGGTACAAGGTGATATCTCACTGTGGTTTTGATTTGCATTTCCCCGATGATGAGTGATGATGAGTATTTTTTCATGTGTCTCTTGGACAGCTGTATGTCTTCTTTGGAGAAATGTCTATTCAGGGCCTATGCCCATTTATGAATAGGATTGCTTGTGTTTTGTTTTTTGTTCTCTTGGTTTTTTTGTTGGTTTTTTTGTTTTAAGTTTTATGAGTTCCTTATATATTTTGGTTACTAACCTGTTATCGAATATATCATTAGCAAATATTTTCTCTCTTTCAGTAGGTGGCCTTTTCATTTTGTTGATGGTTTCCTTCACTGTGCATAAGCTGTGGAATTTGATGTACCCCACTTATTTATTTTTGCTTGTTGCTTTTGCCTGAGGACTTCAAAAATATATTACTAAGACCACTGTCAGAGTTTACTGTCTATGTTCTCTTCTCCCACTCTATGGTTGGGTTCAGAGAAGTTCCTGAGAAACAGAAACTTGACAGAAGCTATCCTTCGTGACAGTACCCTGCATCTTGAAAGATGTAGCCCTCTGTGAGGATAGAAATGGTTAAGTTCCCTGAGTCGCAAAGAGAATCCTTGGGCTTAGGACCACTGGATTTCATTTCTTTTATTCTGGGTGACCTTAGCTGCCAGATAGCAAATAATCATCGGAGTTGTGTTTCTGTTTACCCCTCTGCTGACCTGAGTTCTGATGGTCACTGAGGCCAGTCAGGTTCATTTCCCGCAATCTGGACTGGCCTGAAGGAAGTTTGCTACATGCCACAAACAAAGCAATAATTAACTTAGCCTTTAGAGACTCTAAAACCTGTTTTTATTTCTCTAATCTTATTCTTATTACTCCCCAAAGTTATTGATTCTTCTCCAAAATGATTTTACTTTTTTCACTCTGTCTCTCTTTTTGTTTTCCTCCCTAAAACAGGCCAAAATAATGCAGGCAGACTGGCTTTTAGTGCCAAGGTATCAGGTAACATGGGGAGAGAGATCTCACGTATCTTGTGGCTTAAGATGTTTTTCAGCTCAGCGTTACACGGTGCTTCTTTCACTCACCCAGGCAGTGTCTTCATTTGTTGTGCTCACTTTCCATGTTTTGATACCAACTTGAACTGCACTGCTGACAGACTGCAGAGATCTCAGCCAGTGTGTAAGAATTAGCTCATCAGAATTTGTAAACCAAGCCACTGAAACCAACCAAGCAAGGCTTTTTCAAAGTGTTATTAAATTGCAGCTAAGCAATGAATTCAGTAAAGTTACAGGATACAATACCAATATACAAAAATCAGTTGCATTTCTATACAGTAACAACAAAATATCTGAAAAAGAAATAAGGAAAATAATTCCATTCACAGTACCATCAAAAACAATAAAATATTAGGAATAAATTTAACCAGGGAACTAAAGATCTGTACACTGAAAACTATAATGAAAACTTCATTGATGAAAGAAACTGAAGATACCAATAAATGGAAAAAAAATACACCATATTCATGGATAAGAATATTGTTAAAATGTCCATACTACTCAAAGCCATCTATAGATTCAATGCAATTCCTACTAAAATTCTAATGACATTTTTCACTTAAATAGAAACAAAAAATCCTAAAATTTGTATAAAACCAGAAAGTACCCCAAACAGCCAAAGCATTCCTGAGAAAGAAAAACAAAGCTGGAGGCATCATACTCCCTGATTTCAAACTATACTACAAAGTTATTTAAACAGTTTGGTACTGGCATAAACATAGACATGTGGACCAATGTAACAGAATACAGAGCTCAGAAATAAACTCCTGCATATACGGTCAACTACTATTTGACAAGGTAGCCAAAAATTCTTAATGGGGAAAGGATAGTCACTTCAACAAACAGTGTTGGGAAAACTGGATAATCACATGTCGAAACATGAAATTAGATCTCTATCTTACACCACTCACAAAAATTAACATGAAATTAATTAAAGACTTAACTGTAAGTCCCGATACTGTAAAACTCCTAGGAGAAAATGTAGGGAAGAAACTCCTTGACATTGGTTTGGCGATGAGTTTTTAGATATGACACCAAAAGCACAAGCAGCAAAAGTAAAATTAATTAAGATTTCATGACATGAAACAGCTTCTGCACAGCAAAATAAATAGTCAACAAAATGAAAAGGTAACCTACAGAAAGGGAGAAAATACAGAACTCATCCACGCAATAGCAAAAAATATCCAAACAATCCAATTAAGAAATGGTCAGAGGGTCTGAATAGACATTTTTCCAAAGAAGACATACACATGGCCAAGAAGTACATGAAAATATGCTCGACATCACTAGTCAGGGAAATGCAATTAAAAACACAATGATGTATCACCTCACACCTGTTAGAATAGCTATCATCAAAGAAGACCAGAAAAACCAAGTGTTG
This sequence comes from Rhinolophus sinicus, assembly GCF_036562045.2. Lineage (NCBI taxonomy): Eukaryota > Metazoa > Chordata > Mammalia > Chiroptera > Rhinolophidae > Rhinolophus > Rhinolophus sinicus. The sequence continues at coordinate 114,766,661 of NC_133755.1, forward strand.
GCAAGAATTGAAGAAAAGAGAACCCTTGTGCACTGTTGGTAGGAATGACAATTGGTACAGCCACTTCAGAGGTTCCTAAAAATATTATCTTCCAGCAATTCCACTTCAGGGTATTTATCCAAAGAAAACAAAAACACAATTCAAAAAGATAATATGTACCACCATGTTCATTATAGCTTTACTTATAATAGTGAAGATACAAACATATGGAAACAACTTAAGTGTCTGTATATAGGTTAATGGATAAAGATGATGTGGGCTGTGTGTGTAATAGAATATTATTCAGCCATGAGAAAGAAGGAAATCTTGCCATTTGTGACAACATAGAAGTACCTTGAGGCATTATGCTATGTGAAATAAGTCAGAGAAAGACAAATAGTATATGATTTCACTTATACATGGAATCTAAAGAGACCAAAATCATAGAAACATAGTAGAATGGCTTTTACCAAGTGCTGTGGGATGGGAGTAATGGGGAGATGTTGGTCAAAGGTACAACTTCCAGATGAATAAGTTCTGGGTGTCTAATGTACAGCATGGTGATTACAGCTAATCATCCTGTATTCATACTTGACAGATGCTAAGATGATATATCTTATATATCACCATGAAAAAAAAAAAAAAATTATGTGAAGTGTTAAAAAAAACTACTGTGGTCATATATATATATATATATATATATATATATATATATATATATATATACACACACACATATATATATATATATATATATATATATATATATTATATATATATATATATATATATATATATATATTATATATATATATATATATATATATATATATATATATATATATATATATTATATATATATATATATAAATATAATATATAAATAATAAATAATATATATATATATAAATATAAAAAAAAGGGGAAAAAAAGTTGTGTTTGTTTTGTATCTGTAAAGAAGCAGAGAACTTTCTCAGCTTGGGATTTCCTGGAATACTCAGTAGTGCTAATTTGAACTGTAGAGCCAATGTAGACATGGCTGAGGTGACTATGACTCACTTATTATTATTTATTATTATTATTATTATTTATTATTATTATTATTATTTTTTTTTTTTCTTTTCCTGTTTTCCAGATGTTTTTTTTTACTTTTTTTAACCCTTTTTAAAAAGGAATCTCGGCTCTCTCTCACTCTCTCCAGGGCCAGGCCTTAGCTGGCCTGCTGGCTGCTGCTGCTGGTACTTGCTGCAAATAAGGCAAAAAAAGAACCTCTCTGAATCTCTTTTCTCTTTTTTTTTTTTTTTTTTTTTTTTTTTTCTTTTTTTTTCTTTTCTTTTTTTCTGTCTTTCTTGAGAATTTAGCAATGCATTAAAATGTACTAAATTATCTAGTGTTAAGGTACATTATCAAGAGTCCTGAAATAGGGCAAAAGGGGGGAAAGGTGTCTGTGTGTGTCCATCTCCTGGCATTATAGGGCTATATAGCTATGCGTTATTTAAATGTCTAGGAATATAGTTTGTCAGAGCCCTGACTCTGTGCAGTTCAATATTAACCCATATATCCCTATATAGTATAGATGAAAATGATTTCTGTACAGTACACAGTACAGCCATACCAGCCACAGCCATTTGTGTTAAAAAAAAATATAAAAAAATAAAAAAAAAAAATAAAAAAAAAATAGGGGTTAGGGTTTAGGGTGTTTTTTGTTTTTGTTATTAAAAAATTAATTCTATATCTTTATTATTTTTTATTTTTAATATTCATTTTCAATTAATTCTCATTTCTTCTTATTCTTTTACCATTGATATGTGATATTGATAATATTATATGATGTTCATGTTTTATTTTTATTTTTTGTTTATCATTATTTTCAAAGGTCAAGCTCATTTTCATTTTTTTTTTTTTTTTTTTTTTTTTTTTTTTTAAAGTAAAGTGCCCACCAAAAAAAAAAAAAATCCCTGAAGCAAAAATTTCTTTCTTTTATTCTTCATTGAAATCTAAGTGATAATGGGGACTAGCTCAGTCACAGGCAGTAGTAATGAATGATAATCAATGATAAAAAAATGACAAAAAATAAAAAAAAAAATTAAATAAGCCGAAATCATGAAACTCCTAGAAGAAAACATAGGAATAAAGCTTCTTGACTGGGTTTTGGTAATAATTTTTTGGATGTGACACTTAAAGCACAAAATCAAAAATAAAGTGGGACTACATCAAGCTAAAAAGCTCCTGCACAGCAAATGAAGCCATCAACAAAATGAGAGACAACCTATGAAATGGGGGAAAAAAAAATATTTGCAAACTGTATGTCTGATAAGGAGTTATATCCAAAATGTACATAAAAAAACTCACACAACTCAATAGTCAAGAATAACAACAACAACCCAATTAAGAATGGGTCCTGAATAGGCATTTTTCCAAAGAAGATATACGAAAGACCAACAAGTATGTGAAAAGATGCTCAACATCACAAGTCATTACGGAAATGCAAATCAAAACCATGATGGGATATTACCTCACACCCGTTAGAATGGCCATCATAAAAAAGACAAGGGATAAATGCTGGCATGGATGTGGAGAAAAGCTGCCCTCGTGCACTGTTGGTTACACTGTACATTTTGGTGCAGCCACTATGGAAAACAGTATGGAGGTTCCTGAAAAAGCTAAAAATAGAGTACCAAATTATCCAGCAATTCCACTTCTGGGTATTTATATGAAGAAAATGCAAATACCAACTCACAAAGACATATTCACCCCCATGTTCACAGCAGCATTATTTACAATAGTAAAGACATAGAAACAGCTTAAGAGAGTGGATATAGAAATTGTGGTATAGATACACAATGGGATATTTCAGCTATAAAAAATGAGGAAATCCTATCATTTGCAACAAAATGGATGGACCTTGAAGGCATTATGCTAAGTGAAATAAATCAGAGAAAGAAAGAAAAATGCTATATGATCTCACTTATATATACAATCTAAACAGCAGCAACAAAACTCATATTTTTTGCCATACTCCCTATCTGGAAAGCATGGAAACTGAGTTCCTGTCCTATATCCCTCTGCTTGGTTCCCTGCATTGTGAGCCTTCTCAGTTCCTTACTACTATGTGCTCAAAACAGAGATCCTACTGTTTACAGGTAGATCATAGGTGTTCAAACATGACCTCTTCTCAGATTCTCCTGTCTTGCGCTGTACTTGCTTTCAGGGGTTTCCTCTGGCTGTTCTTCTGACAAGGGCTGAACTTGTCTATCATTACTGCCTTTCCAAATGCACTGGAATTCCCCCCCAGTGTTTTCAAAACCTCGGTCTTCCCTTTGGAAATTTGCTAAGCTCTAGTTTGTAGATTTCCACTTAGTGGTGTCTCTGAGGAAGTTTTCAGAATTCTGTCCACAGATATACGCATGTTCTTTAGAGCAAAAGCCCTTCTATGAAAAAGGCCGTCTTAGAACCTTTGCTGTGAAAAATTGGACTGTACCATATGTCAGTATATATATATATATATATATATATATATATATATATATATATATATATATATATATATGCATACCTATTTCTGGCCAACAATGGAGCTTGATCTAAGCATTCTTGGCCATGTTCTCCTAAATTTCACTTTTTTTTCTCCATTTTTAACCTGGAAAGTACTCTTAGGATAGAGGCACCCGACAGTCTCTTGCCACGGTAGTCACTGTAGATGGAATTTCCGGGAGCTAAAGCCAAAGGAGCAGATTCTGGAAGTCTTTCCACACACTGCTCCTCCTCTGGGACTTTAGTCCAGTCAGATGGTACTGGAATTCAACATCATCTCCTACTTTTAAGTCCTGCCAGGTACTTATACTGTGACTAGTGGAGGAAAAGTCTAGCTTGATGTTCTGAACACTGAATACATCCCTAAGAGGTTAACAGTTTTTCAGTAACCCCAGTTTCACGCAGTGCTGCTACCATTGGGGTACCCATTGTTTTCGGTGTTGCGGAGAAGGTTTGGATCAAAGCTCATCTTGCAGTGATAAGCAAATATTGCACGTTCGGTCATATTTGCTGATCCTTCTTTTTCAGTACACACTTCAAAGGATGAAAGTTGCTAGTGTTTAAAAAAAAAAAGAGCAAGAGAAATTGAGCTGTCAGGCTAATAAAGAATGCAGTGCTGCTGCACCGGACAACCCCGCGGTACAGCACTGAAGAAAACAGATTCCTAGCAGCACTGGGAGGTGCTCTTGCAACGCTTCTGAGTGGGCACGAACTCCGTGTTTCAGATCACGTGTTGTGTCTTCAACTTAAGTGTTCTCCTCTTTGGACTTGTTGGTGGTTTCGAGGTTTGTTCCTTGCCTGATCTGAACGTGAAGCAGCAATTTGAGGTGATCAAGTCTGTTCTGTTACACTCTGTCCCCATCAGCTCAGCGCCCCCTCTCCAGCACTGCCATAGCAGCATGGACTGGAATGTAGGTGCCTCCAAGAACTTCTTAAATCACATCCCACAAATATCAGCATGTGCTTTTTTCATGCAGCAGGGTTCAGGTGATCAGCAATCCATCACATGAGTGTGCAGAGGGAGTGGGGGCTCAGTGGGAATGCTCAAGGTCACCCGGAAAGCCACAGAGGAACGAGCATGTTGGCAGGAAACTTCTGGGCTGCCTGTGAGCCATCCTGATGCTTACACAAGGAGTTTGGGTGCTAGTGTGGGCAGGCAGACTTCAGGTTGCGAGTTTTTGTGTAGACAGGGTCATGGTAGGATTATTGCCAGGCCAGGCTGAACTTGGAGGGTCTTAATGTTCTGAATGGGCAGCTGGGGTTAAACCCCACCACATGTCCTCATATCCACACCACCAACCCACTGCGCAGCAGCCAGAAGCAGAAGGAAAGCCTCTTCCTTTTGCAGTGAGCCTTCAGCATCCTCTGCTGAGAAACCTAATATATTGCTCTTGTGAAAAAGGGATGTTTAAAATAATCTGTCCATTATTGAAGATCATATACTGAAGGGTGAATTTGGAACTAAGAGGTAATAAATTGATAATTGGCTCATGCCCATTTTTTTTATGCTATCATTGTCATATGTATCCCATCCACATGTAAGACAATATTATATATATATATATATATATATATATATATATATATATATATATATATATATATATATAGTATTCTATTTCCTTCTATCACTTGGACATGAGTAATACAGTGTAATCTCTGGCTTCCAGATGTAATCTTCCCTGTTGCCATTGTATCATAAATCCATTTTCCTACACCTTTGAGATCCGTTGCCCCAGCCAACACATGGGTCCCTTTTATGCCAGTGGTAGAATGCATGAAGAACGCTATATAGCCAGCTGGAAATTTCAATTTCCAGTTCCCAAAACCATTGTTGTTGGGTCCTTTGGTAGGAACCGTTTTCACTGGTCTATTTAACAGATCTCTAAACAAGATCCAATGTCACAAGGATGGGAAGAACACTTTGTCAATGAATCATAAGATGTAATATTGAATGTTCCCAATCTTACTTTCATCTCTTGAGTTCTTGAACACATGTATTAGGGGAGAAAAAGCATCATATATTGGTCACTGGTTGAGAACATAAATTTCCTACTATTCAACCTTATAAGGAGTGGTATTCTAGTTGGAACTAACTGCTTAAGCAACACTTACTTCTGCATTTAGTTCCTGCTAATCCCAATACTGTATATAGTACAATTACTTAATGATGGAGTATTGCTGTGCATACCTGACTTTAGATAACACCCAGTTCAAATGAGCAGCTCTGGGCATATAAATCACTTGGTCTCCCATGACCAGGCGTTGAGTCTCTAGTGGGGGAAAATTACATAAGCAAGGATTTTTTTTTTTTCTATAAAGGATAATATTTACTTGTCAAGAAAGGTGTGACTTTCTCCGTATACCCAAGGGCCCTCCTCTGTGATTTTCTTATTAGAATCAGCTACAGCCTTCATATAGTATACTGGTTCAGCTCCAGGAACTTGGGATCTTATTGGTCATAAGGTCCAAGTAGTGGAGCTCCTTCTTCCCCAACTTAGAACAGCTAGAGATCTTTATATACTACTCTGGGCCCTTCTCAACATTTACAGCATTATGATTTACTCAATACACTTATATGCATCTGAGAAATAAACCAAATGGATTTATATTGCCTCAAGCATTATATCTTTTTATTAGTGATAGGAGACACATACTAAAGCAACTTGTTTTTCACTTCAGAGGGTATGTTCCATGATGCATCAGACCCAGAAGCATCTCAAGTGTATCAGGCACCTGAATTCTTCAATTCACTGTCTGGAACGTATATATTTTGCTAGGGTCTTCAAAACAACTGCCATACAGCATGACATCATCACTACAGTACAGGAGCATGATGTCCTATGGAATGATTTGATGATCAGAATCCTATGAACTAAATAACAGCACAGAGCAAGCTGACCTAGCCTTAAATAGGACAGAAAAAGTATACTGCTGTCTCCTAGCTGAATGCAGACTGCTTCATTTTATCTTTATTGAGACAGTAAAAAAAAAAAACACCTCCCAGATCAAAACCTGCTTAACAGGAATCAGGGGCAGCATTGATTGTGCCAGGAAAGGAACTACATCTGGGACAGTAGTACTGTGTAAATAGAAACACCACCAGATTACGTTTATGATATTATCCAAAATGCTTCTATTCTGCACAGGTGAAAAGAGACAAATTTATTGGGCATGTGGGTAGGAATTTCCACTCCTGCATATTTCAGGACTTCAGTGTGGTACTGAGCTTTGCAAATTTTCCAGGTGACGATATAGATCAAAGCACTTTGGGGAAGGTTGAGTTTATAAGAATGACCCCCCTAAACCACTGGGCCACCAAGGTAGCATCTTGCTGCTTCTACCAGGATGAAGAACTTGCAAAAGTTCTTAATAACTGCAGTATGAGCCAGAACCATGCCCCCTCTGCGACAACAACAACCTTCACCGACAAAGTGTATGCCCCATACCCTGCTTCTCGTCTTCCGAAAGGCACTTCTAAATCAAGGTCTCAAATGAGTACTTCAAATCATATTCAATCCTAACCGCAGAGGAATCTAGGAAAAGTTATTTCTAGCTCTTCAGTCCCTGAAATCCAGGAAGATGTGCTAGAACAGGATAAAATGGCATGGGTGTTGCACGAGCCCTTCCACGGTTTGCACCACAGAAGCCTCAGCCTCATTCACGTATAATGCTGCAGCCAGGGCCTCCTCAGCAGCCTCTTTCAAAAGTTGCACTATATTTACAGAAAGGCAAATGTCAAGTAAAATATAAGGAAGAATAGAGGCCATTTTTTATAACAATGTTCACAGAATTTTTAATTACCTTAATGGTGATATACTTAGTCTTTGTTCTTTTATGAACTTCAGTCATATTGGGGAGACAAGCATTCATAGCTATATTAAGAAAAATCTCTCTATGATGAAACTTTCTTCTCAGCAATATTCTCTAATTGGACTGTACTAACTCTAGAAAAATAGTTTTTATTTCTAGTATTTAACTTTTCAAGGGATAATAAATTAACCTTATATAACCTTCAGTGCTTTTATATTATCATCCTACATTATAATAACATTTAACACTTATTGAGCACTTACTGGTGCCTGACGCTATGTTAACCATTTTTATGGTAACATAGCGTCAGGCACCAGTAAGTTAACTTAATCTGCACAATTCTATCAAGTGTCTGCCATCAAAATCACTTTGCAATTTCCTAGTTTCATATGGCATTATTTACTTAGCATTTGATTTATACATTTTACATCTAAAGGCAACGTCTCCTCAGTATGATTGTAAGCTCACAGAGAGCAATCACGAGGTAGATACTGTTTCTGTGGTTTGAGATTCTCCGTGAAGCCTCCCTTCTCCCAATATATTAAAGGATAAATTGAATGAAATTCCAGCTATGAGTTATATATACCTTCATGTGATTAATAATCAAATGGCTTTTCTTTTAATAACTATATGTGAAATAGTTTATTATATTAAATAGTCTGCCACTGTCCTTTTAAATTTATTTAATGGTAAGTACTTTTGCTGCCTCTAGATGAAAATTCAGAGCCCCTCATTTTTTCTCCTCACTCTAAAGTGGCTTGCTTTTGACGAGTGGAGAATAGAGAAGTCCGTCCCAACTGTCCCTGTCCAGTGTGGAAGTGGGACACATAGTAAACCAATAGCTCTCCCCAACATCTTCAAACCCCTCCCTCTCACCCTTTTTCTATATCTATATGTATATCTATACGTATGTCTCTCTATATATAACTATAGCTATATCTATATATCTATAACTATAGCTATATCTATCTATATCTATATCATCTATATCTATCTATCTATCTATATCTACATCTATATCTAGTCAGTAAAGGCTTAAGAGTCTTGTTTTATCATCTCCTTTATTCATTCTCTATGTAGTCTATCTTCCAACAATTGTGTTGTCTTTTGATACTTCAGCTAAAACTTCCATTTCAGCACCTTGTCGTACAATTCAAAACATTAACTGCTATATATAATGTTATTACTTATATTAGTATAATTTGTCTATTTCACAATTTTGCTTGAAACTGACCCAGAATTATGTTGACACTTTTTGTACTCCCCACAGAATGGAACTGAGTAGTGACGTCTTAGAAAACGCCCACTGAGTATGTTTTCACGTGACTTGATAGAAACTAGAAATCTACTCATTTTTATCTTTAGTTTCAGGTGCAGCATTATGTCGCTCAGAGTCTGGTAACCCTGGGAAGTTGCAACTTGTTGAGAAAATCTATAATATCTCAGCTTCTGTCAGAAGTAAATAGCTTCACTGATGATCTGGGTACCATCAATCAGGTACTTTACAACTTGAAACTGTCACTCTCCTTTATAGGTATTACAGCTATAGCCTTTTCTTTCCTTGTCTCCTCACTTCTCTTGTGAGACTAATAGTTTAGTTATTAACTTATTTCTAATGTATATGAATACTATTACTGCCTGCTGAAATTACAGAAAGATATTTTCAGAAAGTGGTTTTCAAAATAATACCATCTTATTGTCTTTACTGTGTATGTGTGCCAAACATACCACTGGTGACAGCAAAGGAATACTTAGGCGAATGGCCTTAAATCTCCAAGCAAGGAGAACGATGCTAAAGTCAAGCAGTGAGAGAAAAGTGAACAGGAGAAGGTGTTAAAGGGAGCATAGCCTCTAACCAGTGGTTCACTTTCCTAACTGCTCACAAGAATCATCTGGCTGACTTTTAAATATCTTGTTGCCAAGCCATATGCCATTGATATTAAATGAAGGTCACTGTGGTTATAGCTTTCCAGGTGAGTCCAATGTGTAGCCAAGGTTGAAAACCAGTGCTCTAAGCCCTTTTATCTGTGCAGAGTCTTATGTCACTGGTGGCAAATGTGTCTAAGGAACAGCAGTCATTACTGTATTTTAATGTTGATGCTGTTATGTTATGTGTTCACTTTGTTAGCTCATTTAATATCATCGCTATGTCTATGGTACAATTAAGCACAAATAAAGGAAATCAGAGGCATGTACAAATGTTTCGGTAAAGAGGAAAAAATTAGGAAGGAAAAAATATATGTGTATATACTTTCACATAGTTTTTAACCAAGTACTTACATCTAAGTTCTCTACATTTAACGACACCATCCCAAAATATTAGGTTGGTGCAAAAGTAATTGAGGTTTTTGCAATTTTTGACCTTTTAAACTGCAATTACTTTTGCACCAACCTAATTGAATTCAATGAATGACACGGTAAATCATCTAGTCAGCAATTTTTCAAGGGGCTGCTAAATGGTAAACTCTCTTAAGAACTCTGTTAGATAATTTTTTTAAAAAAGAAATTTTTCTGAACTCAAGGAGCAAGAAGTCAATTTGAGAAAGAAATAGGGCACATTTACTAATGAAAAAGAAAAAGAAATGTTAAAATGCATGGTGCTGTTTGTGATCAAGAGTGCTAAGTGATCAAGGTAGGGTGCAAGTTCCCAAAAAGACTTCATGGAAAAGGAACAACTTGAAAAATGGCTTTGAGTTGAAAAAGAGAGGATAATCATATAGATGCAGCTCTGATGGCCATTCCAGAAAAAGAGTTCCAAAGCTGCTTTGAAGGGTGGACTAGGTGTCGGCATCAGTGCATAGCTTCCCAAGGGGAGTACTTCAAAGGTGACTGTAGTGATATTCAGCAATGAGGTATGTAGCACTTTTTCTAGGATGAGTTCACGAACTTAATTGTCTGGTCTCGTATAATGTACTATGAACTGGAGTTTTGAGAAAGTGGGTTGGTATCCTTTTATCTTGTCATCCTTTTCTATAGCTGTGTTTATTTGAATGCAGTTTCTTGGGTCTTGAAAAAATTGTTTATATGATGCTGAGGATAAAACTCTCCTAATATCTTGACAAGTATGTACGTTGTAGTCCCCTGCTTAGAGTCTTTTCTTTATTAGTTGATTACAATTTGAGTTTGTAACTATCATTCTTTTTGGAATGATGGAATGCTTTTATCATGATTATCGTATATTTATCATCTTGTGACATAATCACCTTGGTTTTGTCTTTATTTTGAAAATAACTTTGAAAAAGTGGCTCCTCCATAGACTGCTAACATTGATTTTCTAAGAGCCTGCCTTCTTTGGCTGTTCAAAACTGAGAACAAAAATCAAGACACTGATTCTAATTTCTCAATCAGTTGGGACATTGTTGGAAAATGTTGTGAGTAACTCCTTCTTTGAGGGGCTTTCTTCCTCCCTTTAGATAGAATCCAAGCAGCTTCCACATCTAGGATAACCCAGGCAGTAAATGAATAGTTACAGAGAATCAAGAGGGTGAATATCTATAAAAGCAAAAGATTTGTTTTTCGTAAGTTCTGTTTTGTCTATGTGAATTTTATTAAAAAGTTTACAGGCTTCTCTAGATATCTAGATGGTGTGTGAATTTCACAGAACCAGCCTTATGATCAGACATTGCTGAAATTTTATACTACTGAAAGCTGGTTTATCAATGTATTTTATTTTAATTTAAAAAAAAAATAGTGTTTTGTTAATGTGGAAAAGTCACATGGCAAAAGAGGCATGAATGTTTATATTTATATGAATGTTAAAGAATCCTAACTCCAATCTTAGCTCCAATCTGGAGCCCGTTAACTAACCTGTTGCCTTGAGGTGAGAATAAGTACGAAGGTGTCAAAGATAGCATTTTTATGAAATCAGTAGAAAGTTTCTATGGTGTGGCAAGTAAAATCGACAGGAGAAAGAGAGACCAGGCACAAAGTAGATAATATAGAGTATCAGTGGGGGTCGAGGCTTAGACCTGGCAAAATAGCTGCCAATACTTTCAACAAACTCACAATTGGATTAAGTAGTGAATCAGAGAGATCTTATTCAATATCGACTTTACTAATAATTTCAGAGATAGGCAATCAAGGGGCACAGAGGAAGTAGAAAGAGATGTGGGACATCCTGTGTAGTTCCTAAGGTTTTTGTTTTGAGACATGTCTCTCTGTCCTCGAATAGTAGATGAGCTCCCCAAGTGAGATTTTGTGGTGTTTCTCACACGGGGAGCTTTAAGTTGTTAAACATCTCCATTTTATAACCCAGCTAATTTTACTGCTTATATGGTCATCTTCAAGGGGCAATGTCTCATAGATTCTGAGTCTATTTACTATAAGCAATTTTTTAGCTAGGAACTTTCTACTAAGGACACTCAACAGATAAAATTTCCTCCTAATAACCATCAGCAGGAGGTTCACTTGAGGAGGGGATAGGCCTGGTCATCAGCCTTCTTTTCTTTCTCCTTGGGCATATCCCCAAGTGAGTACCACCAGCTTTTATCTTCTTCTTCCCAACTTGCTATCAAGTTCCTGAGGCCTCAGTGTGCTAGGAGAACGTTTATGGAACCAAGACAGCTGACAAAAAAAATTTCTTTAAGAACCTGTATTTCAGTTGATGACATTGTAAATAGCTTTATAGTATTTCCCTCAAAAAAACCTGTATAATTTATCACAAATAAAAGATGAATGCTACGATTATATAATAAACTACACACTAATAAGAAAAAGAAATAAAAATCCGATAGAAAAATAGATAATAATGTGAAAAGGCAGTTTAATAGAAGAGAAAAAAGAAAATTAACATGAATGAATCTCAACATTAGCAGTACCAAGGAAATGCAAAATTACAAAACAATAAGATTGTTCATTCTGATTTACTGATTATATTGAAATAACTTTTAAAAAAAATTAACTTGACAATAATATCAGGTGTGAGTGATTTTGTGAGGAAATGGAGTTCATCACTGGGGAAAGTTAATGCTGCATATCCTGTAAGATATGGCAGGTCCATTGTACAAGATTGTAGATTTTAACATGTTTGTAATAGCTAAAAGACTGGAAATAATAGTGTCTATTTTTAAAGATAGCTGGAGATATCAAAAATGAGTATTCTGTAGCAGTTGCAATGAATAAATTAGGTGTTTATGTATTACAGTGATAAATTTTGAAAGCATGATGTTCAGTTACAGTATGCAAGGGGGAAAGAAACTCAAATATACCAGTTTTTTAAATTATATATATATAAAACTGTTTCCACACATGTGAAACACATTTCCAGTATATCCATTCTTTCAAAATTTCTTTTAAAAATACAGAATCTGAAGTAAATGTGAAAAAAATATTGATGGGTGTTGAAAATATATAATGCGTGTACTCAAGAGCTATGCTTTTTTGCATTATGAAATATTTTTATGTTGAAAAAGTATTTCAGAATTTAAAATATAGAGTCTAAAAGAAAAAGTCTCTTTGAGTATCAGAACTATATTAACTTAAAATGAAATCTTAGTTTCTAATGGATATCTTACAGAAATGTTGTTCTCCTTAGATACAACTTGTATCTGTATCAGCATGTTTTTGGGTAGAGTAGCCAAGCTATTAAAATTGAATAATGCTTTTGGACTATTGAGAAGGATGTGGTGAAATGTGAATTGAGAATATTATGTGCATGCTCATATTAAATACTTCAGAAACCTAATGTTTACAGAGCAGATGAAATTTCTACCTGAAAATAGATTTTTTAAATTGGAAAAAAAGAAAGCTTATTAGCAGAAGAAAACTCAAAAACTCTGCTGCCCATATCAGGAAGCACTTTTACTTTTCAGATGTCTGTTTATCTTGTTAAAATAAAAGCTAAGCAACTCATTTATAAAAATAGATCATGCAAATTAAAGATTCTGAATCTGGAATGTGTTTGTATATACTTTCTCCAAAGTAAACTAATTTCATTTATATGAGGGCAAAATGTAGAATAAAATAAGCATTTTTTTAATAAGATAAAAAGAAAAATAATCATTATCTCTGAGCAGGAAACAGCTGACCTATTTCTTTTGAGAGAGGAACCATATTATTTTCTGAAATGATGTACATTTTGATCACATATAAGATCTAGGAAGCCTGGCTCACTTAGCAGTCAATCCATCAGGGAGAATAGTGTTTGCATCAAACTGTGCTCAGCTGGACAACATAGAGACCAGTGGTCCTCAGCACAGGTTTTTCCTTTTATATTTTTGATTGCTTAACAAGAACTTAGGAGAAATTCCTGGTAATGAGCTCTACTATAGATTAGCAGTTTCTCCTTTACCAGTGTTTTTGATGCAAATAATTAAGTATGAGGTAAGGGTAAAACAAGGCTTAAAATTCCCCCAAATACACAGTTGGCCTAAACATTTCCACATCGTTGAATGCCTTTGTGAAGCTCATGCTTAATAAGAAAAAACTTCTGTGAGCTCAACTGGCAACAAAGATGAAAGTTAGCTAAGGCATTTGCCAACATATAGGCTAGATCTTTTTAAGAGAAGCCTCCAAGGATAACCTAAATCACTGTGGCGAAGAGCATGAGGTTTGGAATCACATGCCTGGTTAAATGTGTGCTCTCTGAAGTCATCTGTCTTCTCATCAAATGAAACCTGAAGGCTCTAGAATGAATTACAAATGTATAGCCAATACAGAACAAAGAAACATGTTAAATTAACCATGAGGATATAGTTGGTAAAATCCAGACTGTGCAAGAAAAACAACTTAATTTCTTCAACAAATAGACTGTATTATCATGAAAAGAGTGGGGAGGGAGAAAGAGGAAGAAGGAGCCTATATTTTAAGAGATTAAAGAGACCTATTATCCTATTGGTGTATATCAGGGATTGATGGACTATGGTCTTTGTGCCAAATCAGGCCTTCCATGTGTTAAATAAAGTTTTATTGGAACACAGCCATGCCTACTATTCATTTATGTCTGATCTGTGGCTGCTTTTGCACTAAAACAGCAGATTGAGTATGGCCAGCAAAGCATCAAATATTGACTATTCGGCTCTTTACAAAAAAGGTTTGCCAATTCCTGCTATATATGAATCTTACTTGTATCCTGATTTGAACAAACCAGAAAATACAATAACTTATAAGACAGCTGGGGAAAGCTGAACACTGTATATGATACTAAGGAATTATTATTTTTTTTTTTAGAGGTAATATTATTGTGATGCTTTTAGAAAGGCCTCAGTTTTCAGAAATACATATTTAAACAGCCTCAGAGCTATGGCAGTGTGAGGAATTTTTATTTTTATTTCTATTTCTTCCCTTGAAATTTATAATCAGTTGAGGAGCTACAATTCTACAGAGGACTCCATGCACAACACACAAGCACATGTGAGAGATCCGCACATCATAACATCTGAAGGTGGGTGAACAGGGGCGGAGAGAAGGGAGAAGAGCAGGGGCGGGTGCCACAGATGCAGCCCAGAGCTTACTTCGGGTCCCAGGAGAGGGGAGGAGTCAGGCTGCAGTGCAGTCTCTGTGGCCTTGAGCATTCCTGCCTCAGTGATCAGCTTATAACATGGCTGAATCCCGCAACTGGTGCAGAGACATCGGGCATAGATCGAATTCAGAAGTGTGACAACTGTGTTCTAGCAGCCTTTACTGCCAGGCAGAAAACAAAGCCACAGGGCCTGGTCACCTCCCACACCTTCCCAAAGCTAGCAGTGGGCCCCAGGAAAAACTGGAGCAGTGAGTGTTGGGTTAAAGGGCAAAATATCTACAGCCCTGAAAACTGTAGAGACAATTCCTGAGCAGCGGACACATACTGTGGCTCATCTCAGCAATGAGCAGAGATATAGACGCAAGGCAGCTGGCAGTTGCCCTTAGTGGGAGAAGTAAAAAAGTCACAGACACACTAGCAGCCTCTCTCAGCCCACCCTGCCCACACCTTCCACAGCTGATCCCACCGGGGGCACCTGGGACAGCTCAGGCAGCACAGCACTGCATCTGGCTACAGGGGAAGCACTGGGATTTCAGGGACTCAAACCCACTGCCCACCACATTCTTCCATGGGGGTGGTGAGCTGAGACCTAGGTTACTTGGTCACGTAGGAGACACCCACCTCCCCAGGAACTACAAGGCCATCTTCCACTGCCAGAAACCAAAAGGGCACAAGAGACAATAAAACGCTCCAGCACCACCTCCTGGAAAACAAGAGAAAGACCACTTACATCAATCTGCTACACAGCTCATTCCCATAAATGCCTAGGCAGAGACATAATCCATGAAAATCTATGAACAACCAAGGTAACAAGGCAGCTCTGAAAGAAAAGGAAAAATCTCCAGATAATAAACTTAAAGACATGGAAATAAGTGACTTAAATCACAGAAAATTCAAGATTGCATTTCTGAAAAATCTCAATGAGATGCAAGAAAACTCAGGCAGTTTCATGAACTCAGAAATAAAATCAACAAACAAAATTAATACTTTACCAAAGAGATGGAAATAAAACACAAAAAATAAATAGAAATTCTGGAGCTGAAGGACTCAAGCAAAGAGATGAACAATGAAATAGCAACCATAGGAAATAGACCTGAACAGATGGAGGAAAGAATTAGTGATACTGAAGACAGAAATGTGGAAATGACACAGATGAAAGAAGAGAGAGACTTGAGAGTTAAAAGAAATGAAAGAACTCTATAATAACTATCTGACTCCATCAGAAAGAGCAATATAAGAAGGTGATGAGAGGGAGAAGGGCACAGAGAGCCTGTTCAAACAAAGAGTCAATGAGAACATCCCAAACCTATGGAAAGAACTGAATCTTTGAATCCAGTTAGAGCAATCAGGTCAGAGAAAGAAATGAAAAGCATCCAAATTTGGAATGAAGAAGTTAAATGTCACTTTTTGCAGATGACATGATGTTTATATAGAAAACCCTAACCCTAAAGACTCCACTGAAAAGCTATTAGAAATAATAAATGAACACTGTAAAGTTGCTGACTAAAAACACAGTCAATGTACACAAACTCATTGCATTCCTATATTCTAACAATGAAAATTCAGAAAAAGAAATGAAAAAAAAAAAAAAGAATTCCTATTGCAATTGTGGGAAAAAGAATAAATTCCTTAGAGATAAACTTAACAAAGGATGTGAATGACCTATATGCTGAAAACTACAAACATTTTTAAAAGAAATTGAAGAAGACAGAAAGAAATGGAAAGATATTCCATGTCCATGTATTACAATAGTCATCATAGTTAAAATAACCACATTTCTCAAAGCAATATACAGATTTAATGCAATCCCATCAAAATCCCAATGGCATTTTTTTTAAAAGAAGTATAACAGAAAAATAATCAGATTTGTATGGAATCACAAAAGACCCTGAATATCCAAAGCAATCCTGAAGAAAAATGAACAAGACTAGAAGTATCACACTCCCTGACTTCAATTTATACCACAATGCGACAATAATCAAAACAGCATGGGTATTGGCGGAAAAACAGACACACAGATCAATGGAGTAGAACTGAAAACCCAGAAACAAACCCACATAAACATGGACAGATAATTTTCAACAAAGGAGTCAAAAACATACCGTGGAGAAAAGACAGCCTCTTCAATAAATGGTGCTGGGAAAGTTGGAAAGCCACATGCAAAAGAATGAAACTAGACTGCTGTCTGTCACCATGTGCCAAAGTGAACTCAGAATGGATTGAAGACCTACATATAAGATCTGAAACAATAAATTGCATTGAAGAAAGCATAGGTACTAAACTTAGGGAACTTGGTCTTAGAGAGGACTTCATGAATCTGACCTCAAAGGCAAGGGAAGTAAAAGCTAAAATAAATGAATGGGACTATATATATCAAACTAAAAAGCTTCTGTGCAGCAAAAAAATAAGTAAACAAACAAACAAAAAACCATCGACAAAACAAAGAGGTAACCAACCAAATGGCAGAAGATATTTGCAAACAACACCTCTGATAAGGTGCTAATATCCAAAATATATAAAGAATTCATACAACTCAACCACACACACACACTCACATGCACAAAACAAACAATCCAATTAAAAAATGGGCAAAGAACCTGAACAGACACTTCTGCCAAGAACACATACAAACGGCCAACAGACACATGAGAAGATGTTTGACCTCACTGGCTATTAGGGAAATGCAAACCACAACCACCTCACACCTGTTAGAATGGCTATCATCAACAAGGCAAGTAATAACAAGTGTCAGAGAGGCTGTGGAGAAAAAGGAACCATCATACACTGCTGCTGGGAATTGACACAACCACTATGGAAAACAGTATGGAAGTTCCTCAGACTTTAAGAATAGAATTACCATACAACCCAGCAATCCCTCTTCTGGTTATCTACCCAAAAAATCTAAAAACAATTATCCATAAAGATACGTGTACTCCCATGTTAATTGCTGCTTTATTCATGATCGCCCAGCCATGGAAATAACCAAAATTCCTTTGATAGATGATTGGATAAAGAAGGTGTTGTACATACGTACAGTGTAATATTACTTGGCCATAAGAAAAGATAAAATACTGCCATTTGCAATAACATGGAATGGATCTTGAGATGCTAAGCGAAATAAGTTAGACAGAAAAAGTCAAGAATGATAAGATTTTATGGGGGATATAAAACTGAAAGCAACAAACAAGCAAAAACTCACAGAGAGACAACAGTTTAATGGTTACCAGAGGATAAGTGGGAGGGCAGAGGTAGAAAAGGGTAAAGGGGTTAAATATATAGTGATGGAAGGAGTTTTGACTTTGGGTGGTGAACACACAATGCAACATCTAGATGATATATTATAGAATTGTATACTTGAAACCTATATTATTTTATTAACCAATGTCACCCTAATAAATGTAATAAAAAATAGTGAAGGATTAAATAAAAATCCTTTTAAGCCTCAATTTTTCTCCTTTTAAAATAGTCTCAGCAATAGTACCTATATATCACTTAGAGATTTTGAGGGTCTCATTAAATAGTCCATGTTTGCATTTCGCAAACTTGACATTGTAAGTGCTCAATGGCTTTTATCTGCTGTTATTATTACTATTCAGTAAGATATAAAGCTTAAAATACAAATCTCCACTGAGATTCATATGCATTTATAAAAGTGCATAATATTAGCACCATGTTCAAGAAAACTTTTTCTAAGTATTATGTTTAACAATTGATGGTCTCTAAACCATCTTCTGTGGAAGACAGGTATGGGTAACCACAAAGATTTTGTTTTACTCTGGGAATGTAACTTTATAATGCTCATCTTCCCCTCAACATAAATCTTGGACAAATACATTTAAGAAACACATTGAAGAGGAACCTGGTGATACTTGAATTTCCTTGTATGACTATGGCACTGCGCATCTGAAAAGAGTTTAAAGATTTGTCATGGGAGCCCAGAAAACACATTATGCTTGCTTTATGATTTTGATTTTGCATAATAAATTCTTAAAGTTCAAAATCCAAAATGTGAATTAGGATGGTCGATGAGATGGAATAAGCCAATAAAGCCTCCTTCTCCCACTGATTAAACTGAAAAAATTTTTTAAAAAAAGCAACTATCTGAGGACTCTAAAATTAAACACACACACACACACACACACACACACACACACACAGAGAGAGAGGGTGCCAAAAAAAAAAAATGTATACACATTTTAAGAAAGGAAAAAAAAAACTGTATTAAAATTGCAGTGTATACCGATAACAAGAAGTGAATACAAGTCATGTGTATACATTTTTTGGCACCCCCGGTATATATCATATGGATTAAGGAAAATACTTGAACAAAAACACCATATAGAATATGTTTCCCATTTTTTTCCCTCTTTTATCTCCCAGATTTGATCTAAAATTATCCCCACTCAAGGAACTATACAGTGCTTGAGAGCAACAAAAGTTTGGACAGAAACATATCTTTCTGGCATGCTGACTGGGAACGGGGCATTTATGATCTGGGAATATGGCAGGAATCCTTGAGATGTTTTGTTTTGTTTTCTCTCCTTCAGTAGTGGTCAAGGTCATCTAACTATGCACCAGCAGCATGAATGGTTAAAACTGAGAGAAACCCCATTCTCTCTGGCAAGAAGTAAGAAAAGAGAACAGGAGAGGAATGGAGGTGGGAGTGGCAGAACCAACAAATTCTGATTCTCTTTGAGAGACATTAGGCATCGTGTTTTTTTCTGTTTCTTAGGCGGTTTCACAGAATTGACTTAAGTTTGTTGAGTGATGGGATATTGATTTTAAAACAAGAATTACTAAGCTTTTTAGAAAACTGTTGAAGTTTATATACTGTCCTTATTTCAAGTAAGTGCTTTGTGGCTGAATGCCATGTAAGTAGTGAGTAAAATGAAACACCATCATAGAATTTCTGTGGAGTAGGGCTTCCACTTAGATGATTTTACTGAGAAATTAACAATGGATAAATTACTGAATGTCTTCTTTTATTTTTGTCTAAAAGCAAAATTTATTTAGCTAAATTAAAGATGCCTTATTTTTCAAAATTTTCTCTATTATCATAATATTGTAATTAAATGGCAATTTAAAATTTGTTTCAACTCAAAGTTGAGAAAAGGCCTATTGAGAAAAAACAACCAAGGAGAAAGCTGTAAAGATGTAGGCAGAGTATTCTTCATAAAATCTATTAAAGAACAAGTGGTTCAAAGTAACCATTGCAGTTTCTTTGGTTCATGCCAGAGGGTATAATCAATGTATCAAAAATAAAGATCAGGTAGATTTATCTCTAAAGGCTGTATATTACTATATACTTGTAAGTATTATAATGGTCTCTATGTTCTAATTTCAGAAGTTTATCCAAAGAGGCTGTGACAGTACAACTCAAAATATAAAAGTGAATTTATTATTTCTTAAAAATGATGAGCTGACATTGTTAGCATTAGTTTACTCATTATTTGATCATGGATGAAGGGAAAGATGTAATAGAATTGGTAAAATGTGTTGAAAGGAAACAGAGTTCCAGTGGAATCTCTGGGTCTGTTCTAGCTTCATTATTAACCAGTTCAGTGGCTTTGGAAAATCTCCTTCTCTGAACATAATCAAATGCAGTTGCTGTTTGAATCAAAACACTTAGAGTGGCAGCCAATTCAACATGTGGTTTATGGGCACTCTTCAAACAGATTGTATAATGATCATTCCACTTTTCTGGCCATTTTAACATTTTAGTTTGGAGAGTGTCTCAAGGGTTACATAGAACAGATGCCCACACAAAGACTAGTGACATTACTGATGCCCATTTGAATGGCTCATGAATTTGTGTTTGTCTTTCTCTTGACACAATCATTACCCATAGCTTTTTGAGTCATGATACTAATAATTTGTTAAGAGTAGAGTTCATGGTGACAAAGCATGCTCTAAAATTTAGATTTAGGATTCCTGATTATTTTTATACCTGCAAACAGAGGCTTTTTATCTACATTAAGAGGTTGCAGTAAAATATCTTTCAAGCCTTCAGAGCATAATAGAAGCCTTTCTTCAATGTGTGAATGAATTGGGGTTAATTTCTTCCATCTTGAAGATATAGACTACTCATTTCTCTATGAATTGATTAAACTTTCTCAACTCTCTAAATTTCGGCTTATTAATTCAGAAATTTGGATTGCAAACTGAAATCTTGTATTAAAGAATGATGGTATGAATACAAAATTTGGTAAGTGTTTTTCATTCCAAAATTTAAAGTATGCAAGGAATATATCAGAGTATATTTACTGTTATATTTGTAACAGTGGCCATGTCTGAATCTATCTCCCAATCCCTGCCACATGTTGAAGGCTTTATATTTTATTATATATTTACATTATATGGATTTAATATAATATACCGGAGGTACCAAAAACATGTATACAAGTGGACACTTGGGTCAATGTTGCTCAAGCAGTAGTTTGCTGTAATCAGAACTGTCTGGATGCTGATGATAACCACTTTGAGCACCTCTTGTAATTGCAGAAGTCAAACATGACTTTTATTCATCTTTTGTTGTTGGTACATATTGAGTATTGCAATTTTAACAATTTTTTTTTCCTTTCTTAAAATGTGTGTACATTTTTGGCACCATCTGTATATTTATAGTATATTGATAATAGAAAATGAAAGGGAGTCCAGGGTCTCCACACTCTTTCCCTAGCCTCCTGGAAAAAGCATCACATACAAATGGCTTTAGGACCTACGGCTACTTAACCTACAAGGAATAAGATAGTACAAATTTTAAAATATGTGTGAACTTTATCTCCAACCTGTGTGAAGGTAGATTTATGACTCCAAATTTTCAGAAAGCCTTTTTCTTTTTTTTTCTTTTCTTTTTTTCTATCCCCTGGGAACCAAGTGAAACAGGCAAGAATTCATATTCTCACTCTTGGAGTTTTGTTTTGTTTTCCTAGTTCACCTATTGGTAGAGACTTTTGATGGCTTCAGCCTTACGTTCCCTTAAGTTCTCAGTTCCCAAGCCCTACCTTATATAGGCAGCAGCCTTTGTCTTCTCTCCTGTGTGGAGGTAGCCAGGTAAAACCCAAGATGTTGGTCAGCAAGGATTCGGAGATTCTCGTGATGGGACAGCTGCAGCACTGTGAAACAGACCATCCCTTTGTCTTCAGTCTTTCTCATTGTTTCTGAGTCCCAAAGATGATCTTCATTTTCCAGACAGGTCAGCCCTTACCGATTATATTTCAAGTGACTTCTCCAGTTCTCCCTTCATTATTTATTCAATTTCCTGTAATGTTGCTTCTTCAGTTTATTATCTTCAATGTGGATTTCAATTTTCCTTTGGGAATTTTAGTTCTTATACATTTTCCTCATTGCATTTTCATTTTACTCTTTATATGCTTTTTTTAATTCAATATGTTGTCTTTGTATCTTTCATTGGCTTTCACCTTTTCATAATGGACATGTACCTTTAATGCCACTGAACTTACCAACCATCCTCCCTCGACTTATTCTGGTCTCTTTAGTAAGTCGTTCCCAGTCTTGCTCTTCCTTGTATTCAGGATACTGTTCCTTTTCTGTGTCACCTCACTGTTTCTCTTGGGATCTGTATTTTTGTTTAATTGACTTTTCCTTTACCCTTATCTTCATTGGATCCAACTGGAATGTCCCCACAAAGGCCTGTGTCAATTGTCCTTGGTCAGTGTGCACGTAGGTAACAGCAGAATACCCGTTCCACTCCTCTGCTGGAGAGCAGACTGTGGCACCTGTGTCAGTGCTTTTCCAATGACCCTGACGTGACATGTTGTAGCCTTGGGCTAAGTATGACAATTCCCAGAGTGCTCTCTACATCTTGCCTTCTTCACAGCAAAAGTGCTCCTTGGTCCTCCACCCTGTTGTTTGGCAAGTACAGAAGAATTGGTGGGAGGAGGCATGGATTATGTTTCTCTCTCCAGCTCAGTCAGCCTCTTGCTCAGAGATTCTTCTGCCCTCATCGATTCTTTAGCGAGAAACTGGAGGACTCCTGGGGAAGTCATTTTTAATAAGAATTCCTATCACTTTTAAGGGCTCTGTGCTCTTATTAGGAGTGGAAAGAAGTGAGGAAACAGTTTCTTATTTCTTGCGGTGAGTTAATGAAAAGTGAAACATATGCTGAAATAAAAGAATCAGTGGTGCTCTCTCTACAAGTTCCGAAAGGGTGCGTGAAGCCATGACATGTAGGAGCAGACAGTGGTGGAGGAGCCAGGTGTACAGTCGCTGTCACATCAGTGCTGTGCCTTCGATTATAAATAATTCAAGAGAAGTTTTCAGTACAGAAAATAAAGCCAATTATTTCTTCTGTATTTGGCTACCCTAGCAATAAAATCTCAATTAGATATGATTAATTCTTACTTTTTGCCATAAGCACAAGACTGTATTGCTGCCATTTTAATGGCTGTCATGCTAAGGTCTGTCAGTATTGAAAGAAATTGTTGGAGTCACTTCAGTGTCATGAGGAAGTTCCAAATGTATTTCAATAATGTATCTATTACTGATTGTTTTTATTTTGCTCCCTGTGGCAAGTAAAATCGTATTTGTTCTGAACAGTTTTCTCATGCAATGAAAAGCTAATGCCTTCTGTGAAGTTTTCCCCCATGGGCAGAGGCACCCATATCCGTCCTACTGCTATCTTTGTATGATAGATATTAACACATTTGACTGGAAATTATGATCCAATATTGTTTATATGTCTTTTTCTTTGAATGTACTGAGGTTAGTGAAAATGTTTATACCTTGTTCTATCTCTATAACTCGCCTATGAACAAAATAAATGTGTTTACTGAATGAGGATTTTTTCACTGAAATAGAAATGAAGCAACCCATAGTCAGCAACTCTCACTGACCCTAAAACTCACACCACTTGTTTTCTCAGCTGTGATTCACTCAGAATTAAAAAGAAAATGGAAGAACATTGGAATCTATCTCTCCTCACTTTATGCAGAAATCATCTGAGTGTTTAAAAAGAACGGTTTCAGGGATAAGACTAATTTGTGGCTGTCTGTATGTTTCTGAGAAATTAAGAGATACACATGGCACATATTTGGTTCCTTAAAAAGTACTTATTGAAGGTATAGAAAGCCATGTATTGATACCAAAAGCAAAGAAAACAAAAGCAAAAACAAAAAGTGGGATTACATCAAACGAAAAAGCTTCTGCATAGCAGAGGAAATCCCATGGAATAGGAGAAAATATCTGCCAATCATGTATATCATAAGGGGTTAATATTCAAAATATATAAAGAACTCATACAACTCAATCGCAAAAAAAAAAAAAAAAATCAGATTAAAAAATGGGGAGAGGAACTGCATAGACATTTTTCCAAAGACATACAAATGACCAACAGGTACATGGAAAAGTGCTCAACATTACTAATTACAAGGGAAAGGTAAATCAAAACCACAATGAGATATCACCTCAGACCTGTTAGAATAGCTGTCATTAAAAAGAAAAGAGATAACAAGTGTTGGCGAGGATGCGAAGAAAAGGGAACCCTTGTGCACTGTCGGTGGGAACGTAAACTGGTGCAGCTACGGAAAACAGTGTGGAGGTTCTTCAAAAAAAAAAAATAGATCTGCCATATGATCCAGCAATTCCACTTCTGGGAATTTATCCAAATGAAATGAAATCAAGATCTCAAAGAGATACCTTCACTTCCATGTTTACTGCAGCATTATTCATAATAGTCAAGACATAGAAACAACCGATGTGTACCTATGGATGAATGGATAAAGAAAATGCTATGCATACAAACACACACATACAATGGAATACTCTTCACCCATAAAAAGAGGATGAAATCTTGCCATTTGTGACATGGTTGGACTTTGAGGGCATTATACTATGTGAATAAAGTCACACAAGAAAGACAAATACTGTATGATCTCATTTATATGTGGAATCTAAAAAGTTGAACTCATAGAAACAGATTGGTAGTTTCCAGAGGTGGGGGTGGGGGTGGGGAAATAGGTGAAGGTGATCAAAAGTACAAACTTCCAGTTATAAGATAAATAACTTCCAGGGATGTAATGTACAGCATGGTGACTATGGTTAACAGTACTGTGTTGTATATCTTAAACTTGCTAAGAGAATAGACCTTAAAAGTTCTCATTTAAGAAAAGAAACCTTTGTAACTATTTGAGGTGATGAATCTTAACTAAACTTACTGTGGTAATCATTTCACAATATATACATATATAAAATCATTATGCTAAACACTTTCATACAAAGTTATATGTCAATTACATGGCAATAAACCTGGGGGAAGAAAACAAAAGCGATTAAAAGATATAGTGATACAAGTGTTCTGAATGGCTTAGGTGTGTCAAGTGACAAGTCCAGGGAATAAAAGAAAGAAACAAAAAGAGTGAAAGCTATAGTTTGCATGTAGAAGTATAGAGTTTAAGATTTTAGAATTGGGGCACTTCTAGCTGTCAGTTATGGAGTAAGTGTGAGGTTCATTGTGATTGCTTAGGCCAAGAAATTGTTCATCAGGGGCTTTAGATGGTTTATCCCAG
Source organism: Rhinolophus sinicus (assembly GCF_036562045.2). Lineage (NCBI taxonomy): Eukaryota > Metazoa > Chordata > Mammalia > Chiroptera > Rhinolophidae > Rhinolophus > Rhinolophus sinicus. The sequence goes on from NC_133755.1 coordinate 114,791,972, forward strand.
GGGCACAAGAATCATTCCAGATGACAGCAGCCAATAAAGCAGGAGGGAAGGGGCCTGAGAGATAGGTGCCTGACATTTTGATCGGTGACTCCAAGAGTGCTGGGCACATATGATCTCAACAAATGAATGAAAATTCTTTGGATGAAACGTAGAGAAGTGTGGTATGCCAGGGGTGGGGGGTGTTACTAAGGCCCTCTGCTGTGGGCAACAGGTTCAGCTCTGCCAGGCTCTCTGGGAAGGTGAGCTTGGAGGTTGTGATGCAGAACATTCATGTCTTCTGCCACCCCCTGCCCCTTACAATTGTCACTCTAAGCTCATTTCTCAAGGAAACTCTGCAGTTGCCACATTTAAGTACAGAACCAGGTTTCTATGAAGTTATAATGCTTATTAGAATGCTATAGTAATTGTGTTCTCATTTGTCAACCACATTATTTTGAGTATGAACTGTATCTACTTTCAAACCTATGCTGTTGTCTGTTATTATTAATCTAATACATACTGAACTCTTACTGTGAGACGAGGGAGTGTGGTGCTGAACGTCCTGAGCTGTAAGGCACATGGGACACTGACAGGTTAATTGTGAAGAGTAATGCTTGCTGTGAAGAGTAAAGCAGGCCATGCATAAGTATTTTGAATGAACATATACCTAAAATAATTGTTTAAGGAACAGGTTTGCATACTATTTTATATATTGAGATTTAATAGAGAGAGAATGTTAATATTTTAATGGAGAGAGCAAATCCAAAGGATTTAAGAAAAAAGAAAAACATGGCGGCTGGGCACTCCCTGACAACCTCCCAGAGGAGAAAGGATTTAAGCTGCTAGGAGTGAGAGTGGAAATTCAGGAAAACATTTCAGGTCAGCTCAGGGTACTGGAGGCACAGCGCGGTGCCTGGGTGTGTGAGAAGTGGGGAATGATGAAGGTAGAACTGCATTCCTTCTTGTTCATGCTGGGAAAGATCACCTTCCGTATTTGTGCTAATACTTTCCTTGGAGATCACAATTTTAACCATAACCTATGGTTTATGGATTTTTATACAGGTATTAGTTTACCTTTGGTGTGTGTTCTTGAAAGTGGTTAGATATACAAAGACTGCAAATAAAGAGAAATGAAAACTCCAAAGAACTTTATGAAGAAAGGCCTCTCCTTTACATGGTCTTGGTGATTACATAGTTGCAGTGCATAAAAAATACATCAGTGCTTGGCATGCCAATGTGATCATCGCATGTGATTCTCTGTACCGTACAGGAAAACCTCTCTGATTCTCATTCAGTGCATGTTTATTCCTAAGACTCTGATACTTTATGGTGGAATTTGCTATTTTACACAACATTACATTAATATTTGAGGCAGCATTTCCATAAACATTCATTTCATGGAGCAGATTGATTTTAAACCCTTTACCGATGAGCACATCTAATATTAAAATGTGAATGCAGTGGCAGAATTTGGTAAAAAGTAATAGAAATTTTATTCCCATTTTTATCTTAAACACGTACAACATGGGTGAGCATCTGAAGAGATAACTACACTATATATTCTATTTCATTTAGCTTTTAAAAACATTTATTGAAAAGCTGAAAGTAGGGATTTGAGAAAGGAGAAAATACTGACCGCTTCTAAAACAGTGAACTTTTATTATTAGTACACGGTATCTGGTTAGTCTTTTAGTGGTCTAAACGTACATTCCAATTAAATTATAACTTAATTTGCTTATTTGTAAATGGGCCTAGGATATCATTTTTTTTAAAAGAATCGAACATCTAAGTTCTATTCATAGGACAGGCAGATTAAGGATTCAAATATGCAATAAAGTTCCATTCTTAGAGATTTCATCAAGTTCTTTCCTTTAACTTGAATATTTTACTGCTTTGTTTCTTTTCTGTAGAAATAAAAATGCCTTCTGAGCTTGATTGCATTGCTCTAATAATTAAAATGCCCCCGTGTTCGAAAGCTGAGCCTCAGCTGCCCTGTGTCAGAAAACATCAGAGGTTCATGGGACATAGAAAGGGTTAAAAAAAGCTTTGATGATAAAAACGAATCGATTAAATCTTGCTTAAATCATACACGTTTCTTTAAGTGCTGCTATCCTAATGACAACTATTACTTAAACTATTTATGCTATAGAACTTAGGAAGAAAACTTTTAAGAAATCTTTTGATTCAGAAAAAGTTGGCAGAGTGCTTCCTACTTTTTGGAAATAAATTAATATAAATAGCTTCAGTTTAGAGATGATTTTAGGTTTGGTTTATGGTACATGTGTTTTAGAAACTAACAAGTTAAATCAGGAAGTATTTTTTTTTTTGTTCCTCCTATATACAGTGTTCTAAATTAGAGGTTTGAGATTACAAAGCAGAAAAAGACCTACTCACAGTGGTCAAGGAATAAAAATGTGTTGCTATTTGCATTTCTAACAGATATCATTAGTGCATTTTGAAGATGCTTATGAATTATCCAAGTTGCTATCATTTTTTCATGTTTTTATAGAAAAGAAGAGCAAGCCCTTCTTATTCAGTACTCAACTAATTCATTCATAAGGGTTTTATGTGCAAAGCATATATGTTGCCCTAGCAATTTTGTATGGGTTGATTCCTTTTTCAATCAAGATAGGATACAAATAAATGCAAAAACTTTTACAAAAAGACAACTTCGTAATTTTTAAGTGTTCGTGTGTAAACTATGGATAAAGAAGCAAGTGAATGCTTCATGGAGCTGGACCCTATCAGCAAGTGTTCAAAGGGCGTGGAGTCTTCCCGAGCAGTGAGGTATTTATCAGCAGCTTGGAACTGTGGACTTCCAGTAGATGCTGCCACCTCAGAGACCCCAAAGACTGGGCTGCCGTGGGGGTTCCAGGCAGACAGTATACAGGACACGTTTCTGTCCTCTGGGAGAAAGTGTTCTGTGCACCTCTGAATCCTCATGTCCCATGGCAAATGAGCAATAAATAGTTTTTTTCTTGAGTGAGGTGAGATTTGAAAGATTCAGCTTGGAATACATTTGTGTTATAATTTAATACAAATGAGTATATATATTTTAGTACCTCCTTTATGCAAGATTTGATAGACTTTAAATAATGAGAAGAATAGAAAGACACTGAAAATGGAAGATAATTGTAGAAGTGGGGAAGAACATGAGCAAAAAAGATGAGAAACACCAGATGTATTTGTTCTTGGTGTGTACTGATTTGAAACCACACAATGAATTTTTCTTACTCTTATCTTAAAATCCATTGTCTAGCTGGCATTTGAATGGATCTTTCACTCATGCATTAGTCATTTTGATAATATTGGATCACTGAGTTATGTAAATTTTCTAGATGTTCACACATTTCATTGCACAATATTAAAAATATGTTATCTGTTAATATTACCACTGATCTCATCAGAAAAGTTCTTAAATAGTAGGAGATTTTCCAGCTCACTGTGGTGGATACAAGTTTTTCAAATTTCTAATTTTTGCTTGAAAGCTTGAATTTATCATCAGTAACAAATACTGCGATTTGTTTTCTTTGAAATAAGTGTCACTTCATTCATAGTTTTTTTGTTTGTTTTTTGTTTGTTTTTTTCCGGTTAGGTGTTTTTCAAGTAAAAATGGTGTTCCATGTATAAAGAAGTTAGTTCAGCTTGCAACTCAAATAATCACTGAGGTAATTTTTCTTGTGAAAACCATCATACTTCGTGATGCAGCAGAAATGCATTAAGCGTATTTCCAATTTTGTCATCTAGACTATTAAAAAGATTTGAACTCAAGAATTGCTATTTAATAAAATTAATATTTTTACTGTTCCATCAAGGGCATTCTCGAAACGCATTTTGTTATTTTTTATTTTTTATTTTACTTTTGTTTGTACTTCCATGCTAGGTGGTGAAGAAAACAATGCCTACTTGTATAGTTTGGTACCACTGCTTTGATTTGGTGCGAAGGTGCCCACAATCTGGCCCATTATTGCTTTTGTATAATCAGTGCAAATATTAACATAGTGAAAAAAGTAATTTATTAATTTTATTCTGATATTTTAACCTCACAGACCCTCTGAAAGGGTCTTGGGCCCCAGCAGTTTGGGAACCACACTCAGAACTAGTCATGGAGAGAAATAGGATCAGTTAAGTTGATAAGAAAAGTTAATGTCAGAAAAACACGATTCCCCGATACCTAAATATTAGGGACATAGAGCACTGTGCTCTGGAGGGTTGTAGCCCTTACGATTCGAGAGCTGTAAGGGAAAGGAAAGATCATCTAGAATGATCCCCACATTTTATCAATGAAAGACAGACCTCCAAGGAGGTTCCCCAACTTGCCCAAGGTTGCTCATTTTAATAATAACAAAAACCAGACAGACTGCTGTGCTAGCTCTGCAATTTCAGGGTTTTGTGGCCTTGGGGGTGGGAAGCAGTTTAATATCTCTGAATCTAAGTTCCTTTGTTGTAAGTCAAAGATAACAATATCTACACTACACAAACTTAAAGGGCTATGAAAAGTATATGAGACAATGTATATTGGGGTGCTTTGAAAACTATATTTAAACTCTGTGACAAATCAAAGTCTGGAGAATTCTTGCTCTGTGAAAATACTACAGTTCAGTCTCTTCCAGAAGAGTGCAATCCAAAGCATGGCCTGCATGGGAGTCTCATGAATTTTCTGTATCAGGATATGAATTAGGTTCTGTTAAAAGATTAGGGAAGGAAATAATGAGAGGCTTGGGATGTACAGTCTATACAATAACTATGTTAGAGAAGATCCATTTTTGATGACTCATTCTTCAAAGACTATGCAGTATTACTGGAATATTCCAGTAGCGGGCTACTCTGGTTAACTGGATTTTCTGTTTAAGAGATAGTTCAACATAACTAAATGTTTTCTAGACAATCTTGGAGAGTGTGATGCTTGTGAATGTCAGTTCTCACTGGAATTCAGCTTAACTAAAGAGACTGTTACTAATGGTTCTGTGTGACCACGGACTTTTGAAAAGAGAAATCCTGTTTTTTTCTTACTCTTACTTTTGTGTTTCTCCTAAAAGCACAAATGGGAGAAAAAAGGGACAAGTTAATTGAGGATTCTAAATCATCTGGATTCCAGTTAAGGTTTTCATTTGAGAATTTTCTCTAAAGACATGCTATTAAATTTACCCTTTACCTCTAAACAAGAGATGGTATCACTTACCCCAATAACTTTTTGCCTCAATATTTGAGATTAAATTGTTGGTCATTGTGCGCAATATAAGACTTCTGTCTAGAAGTATTATTCTTTAAAAAAATCAAAAGCATAAATAGAAATGAATATAAAAATGACTATAATAATGTACAATGCAGTGTTAATGTCAGCAATAATTGTAGAGTGGTGTAGGATTATGGATGATTTTTATTTTTTTGTAAATCAAATTCTGTAAATTTCCATTATACTATATGTGTCTCTTTAAAAAATAGACCTTTTTAGAGTAGTTGTAGATTCACTGCAAAACTGAGGGGAGGATACAGAGATTTCCCATATATCACAGCCTCTCCCCTTATCAACATCCCCACCAGAGTGGGACATTTGTTACAGTTGATGAACCTACACTGACACATCATCATCCAGAGTCCACAGTTCATGTGAGGGTTCACTCTTGGTGTTGTATATTCTATGGGTTTGGACAAATGTGCAATAACATGTATCCAGTTTTATAGTATCATACAGTGTAGTCTCATGCCCTAAAAATCCTCTGTACTCTACCTCTTCATACGATCCCCTCTTCCCACCCCTTGGCAACCACTGCTTTTTACTGTCTCTGTATGACATTTTTCAGAATGTCATATAGTGGAATCGTATAGTATGAAGCTGTTTCATATTGGTTTCTTTCACTTAGTAATATGCACTTAAGGCTCCTCCATGTCTTTTCCTGGCTTGATAGCTAATTTCTTTATTAGTGCTGAATAATATTCCATGGTCTGTGTTGTCCACATTTTATTTATTTACTCATCTACTGAAGGACATCTTGGTTGCTTTCAAGTTTTGGCAAATATGACTACAGCTTCTATAAACATCTGTGTACACGTTTCTTGTAGAAGTAAGTTTTGAACTCCTTTGGGTAAATGCCAAGGAGCACAACTGCTGTACCACATGGTAAAAGTACATTTAGTTTTGTAGGAAACCACCAAACTGTCTTTCAAAGTATCTGTGTCGCTGTGCATTCCCACCAGCGATGAATGAGAGTTCCTGTTGCTCCACATACCAGCACTCGGTGTTTTCAATGTTCTGAATTTGGACCATTTTAAAAGGCACGTAGTGGTATCTCATTTTAATTTGCATTTCCCTGATGACATATAATAGGGTACATCTTTTCATGTTCTTATTTGCCATCTGTGTATCTTCTTTGGTGAGGTGTCTGTTAAGAACTTCGGCCCATATTTTTTTTAAATTGGGTTGTTTTCTAATTACTGAGTTTTAAGAGTTCTTTGTATATTTTGAATAACAGTCCTTTATCCGGTGTGCCTTTTGTGAATATTTTCTCCTAGTCTGTGGCTTGTCTTCTTTTCTTGACGTTGTCTTTCTCAGAGCAGACATTTTTAGTTTTAATGAAGTCCAGCTTACCAATTATTTCTTTCATGGATCATGCTATCTTTTTTAATAAGAAAAAAACACATTATTTTTCTTTAAGTCTAGAACAAATGGTTGGAAACAAAGATAAGAAGGAAAGAAAGGAAGTAATTTTGGCCAAAATATGTTCTATGTTCTCATAAACCCCCTCTATTTATGCCATCATACACATGAAGGGTTACCTACATTTATCGGGAAGGATGGGTTTCATGAAGTTAGCATTGCTAACTATTTGATAAACAAAAAAACTGGGGAAGGGAAACAAACTAAATGATAACCCATTTAGTGACATGAACACATGAGCATGTCACATGGTTTGGCCAATGCCTTTTGATCTCCAACTGTGAATCAAAGGTCCCCTAGGGTTAGCTCCCTTGGGCTGCAAAGTGTAGAGTTCAAGGGCACAGCTAAGGGCTGACATCCAGACCCAACCCTGTCAATCACAGCCACACAGATTTTGGTAAACTAAACTTTGGAGCTGTTTGTTTCTTTATAAAATAGGATGATATTGATGTACCTATTGATTGCATATGGATGCTAAAATCAGTAAAAAAAAAAAACATTCTGTAAATGAATAAAGACATTAACAATCAGAAAATGTAGAATTCAAAGAAACTACTAATTTTGATGTATTTAGAATATCTAAAAATTTTTACAACTGATCAGTAGATCACTATTATTGCTTCTTAGAGAGAATAACCGCTGTCTCAAAAGGAATCCTAAGTGTTGTGCAGCCTTTTTGAGTACAGCCAATTTGCCCTGCGTCTGATGGGCAGCAGGAGGCTTTGTAGTACTCTGCACTGCTGTGAATCAGGTTCTAGGTTTGTTTGTTTGTTTTTAATATTTCATTTCTCTATTTATTATTAAGTTAAATTTTCTCTTCCTAGTTACTTTACATTCAACTTGTTGGGATCATTAAAGTGCTTTTGTAGGATTTTCACTGGGATTGCAGGGATTCTTTAGTTTAATATAGGAAAAATTCACATTTTTAAAATATTATTTCCTTCCAGCTACATGCTATTCATTTGTATTTCCAAGTGGTTCAAATTTGTTGTGGACACTTTTTAAATTCCTTTTTTCTTTTTAAATTCCAACAATGCATTATGGTCAAGCCTTTGCTTTATTACTTACACTTTTTAGTATGTTTTGAAAATTTTCTTGTTACTAAATACATGACTTTTTGTGTTGTTTTGTTTTTTACTATTCCATGTTTATTTCAAAAGAATATATTCTCTTTGTTGGGTAACAAGTTCCATGTGTGATAATTATCTAGTCACAATATTTATAGGGCTTACTTATTTTTTGTCTTCATCTATCATAATCTTACAAATGTTAAATTATTATAATATGATTATAGACACTTCTATTGCTTCTTCTATTTTGACAGTTTTTTTGGCTGTTCATTTTTTTTCAGCTGTGTTGATAAATGACCAATGATTTTTGTGGTATACTATAACTTTTCTTAAGGTGAAATAAACCTTTTCACTTTATTCAATACTTTTCACTTTGACTTCTATTTTGTCTATTCTGTGTCCATGTCTGTTTGATTTTATTAGCATTTGTCTATCATGTCTATGTTCCAACTTTTTATTTTGTACTCTTCTTTGTTGTTTTATTTTATATTTGTCTGGTATAGACAGCATATAGCACTAAGAATACATTAGCAAAAAAGTGATAACCCATCTCTTTATGGTGCTTACATTCTAGTGTGACAGGGTGGCAGGGAGACCTGAAGAAGAAAAAATAAAATAACTGCAAATTTCAGGGATCTATATGGAGATCAAGTTAAATAAGCTAATCAGTGATGTGTTGTCTTTTATCTTACTCCTGCCATCTTTTTTTTCTGTTTACCATCATAATTTACTATTTGTTTTTGTTTTCCATTTCCTGTTTATTTTATAACTGTTAGAGGATATTTTAGCTTATTTTAGTTTGAAGTTATACATCATATTTATGCATATACTATTGCAATGTATAATTTTTGAGTCAGCGCCTAGAGTTAATATTTCCCCCAAACAAGAAAAGGACCTAGGTATGCTTATCTTTTCCATGTGCTTCTATTCTGAGCACATTGCATATTAACCTTCATTTTGTGCCCACATGAGCTTTTAGTTCCATAAGTACCATATTTAGTATTTTTTGCATTGTATATTAATTATTTATAAGAACTAAACACTGCATTGTGCTGGCCTCCTTGCTCACCACAATTTGGGTTTGATTGGTTATTTGTATACATAAATGTCTGAATGTATGTGTATATGTGCATGTGTGTGTGTGTATGTGTGTGTGTGTGTGTGTGTCTGTATTCATATTTATATCCACATATATTTTTTTCTTTTTAGAATCCATTTTTCATTTGTTGGATTACATCCTCAAACAGTTCTTTCAGAGAGAATTTATGAGCAGAAATTTCAGATTATGGTGTGACAACTTGGAACATCTGTATAATTCAAATACCCTGGAAAGTTGTATTTCATTGAGTCATATCATTTTTAGGACATTTGCCATTTTGGTAATTACTGACTTCTTAAAAGACCTACAGAGAATTAAAAAAAAAAAAAATGGATATAGTTGAATTTTGGTTGCTATTCAGCAAATAGTTGGAAGGACTAGGAAATTGTACTGATGAATTGATTGAAGAAAGAGCACTGTTCAAAGTACTGAGACACTGACTTCATCATATAAGAATGATTTCTGTTGCTTTGATACAAATGCTCAATTAAAAAGGCATTAATCTGAAGGTATTCCTGATGATTCCCTACAAGGGGCAATTTCAGTGGTTCCATTAGGTTTGTTCCAATAGGTTTGTTCACCTATTACTTTCCCCATTAAAGCAAAGCCACAGTATATGAACTGTGATGGAATTAGCTTCCTATATGGATTATCTGGTTACATCTGTCCTTCTGGCTCATCTTAACTTGTTATTTTTGGTTTTGGGGCTACTTTGACCACATTATCCAGAATGCTCATGCCTGCAGCAAAGTATATTACTCTGAAATCCCCCAAGTTTCTTTGTAACAGTTTGTACAATTAGTCTTTTTTTCTTCCATAATATAATGTTGCCAAATGAAGTTACTTTCTAAACTCATTTAAAAACCCAACAGTTGGTGAATACATTTGTTCATTTTTGAAACATAAACTTCCTTCCAATATAACCATGTTTTGAACCATATTTATTGAAGGAACACTCTATCCAGAATGACATCCAAGACACTGCTGATCAGATAGCGTCTACATCACAGTTACTACCAAGTAAATTACATAAGAAACATCAGCCTTTGTATATGTAATTTTTAGCAATTTGTACATTACAATAATGCCATATTTTTGTTTGTAAATAATGCATAAAATTTTAAAAAATAACTTTCAAATATAATTTCTATTTGTCATAGAATGCATGAATGTTTCTATCTAAAAATTATAGTTACTTCAGTTATTTAAGAGTAAGCAATTTATTTAGTAGTAATTCATTATATAAACTATAAAGAAGTGCCCGTGGATAAGAAATAACCTGACTTTGGTTTCCATTGACATGGTTTTGAACAAAAAAAATCAGACCAATTTTTTTTTTTTTCATCAATGTGTATTAAAACTATGTCACCTAATGAATGTGCCTGGTCTTAGAAACCACATAAAACTTTCACACAAATGAATATACTTACTAGTGGTCAGAGGTATATACATTTTAAATTAATCAGCATTTGAGTAATATTGTTTGAAAAATAACCATAATGCCAAAAAATGATCATGTAATAACAGTTGGTTTAACTTGTTGAGTACAATAGTTTTAAAGCTATTTTAAAGCAGTAAATATACATGCATATAGCAGTTGGGAATTTTTTCTTATTCATTTAATTATAATACTTCATGATCCTTCTAGATCAGATTTCCATAAACATTTATTGACTAACTACAGTGTTCAAAAACATCAATGCCTTTTTAAAAGAAATTTAAGAAGGTCTTTAAAGGACTGCAGTTAGGAAGACATGTTTATTGAATATGAAAATATTTTAAAACGTCTAATTTAGACCTCAGAAAGAAGTAATATGTTTGGCTAGCTAGTAGGATTTGGCCCATATCATGGTTATTTCTTTTAAATATATTTCTCTTCTATATATTTCCATCTCAAGTTATTTTTGAGTTTCTAATTGTACCTTTCTTACTGGCTATTGGAAGGGAACTGTCTGTAATTTATATGAAAGGATACAGTTTAAGCAGAATGATTTTTAAGTTTCTGGTACTCCCTTTTAATAAGTTCTGAATTCTTAAACATGTGAATTCTGAACTCTTACACATCTTTAATGGGAAATAAGTAGTTTCTTAGTAGACTTTGGTGAGGGAAGAATTTTTATTTGCGCTACCTACACAAAAAAATTGACTCATAGAAAAAAATAATGTCTTAATTTCAGCTGAGTTACTGATTACTGATCTCATGTACTTAAAAGAACCATTTGAATTGCAAAACTTAGAGATTCCCACACCCATATTTTAGAGGTGAAGGCAGTGGGCCCATCTGTGTGTTGGTTCTAATCCAGGCTGATCATTATGTCATAAGACTGCCCTTGCTCGGGAGCCAATGCAAAGACTATAAACATTCTGAATTGACTCTACTGACATTTATTCCATGCTACACGAGTGCATTATTGAACTCATGTCTTTCCAACAGACATAAATTATTACAGAATAACCAAATCTTACATCTTAAAATCTCCAAAATTCCATTCACATCACTTAACTAATTTGCTTCTCACAATAATGCTACACCTTGCAGAACAGGCAATGGGATTCTCATTTTTCAGATGAATAAACTGAGACTCAGTAACCCTTATTAGTTAGCAGCAGAGGTAATGTGGATATGGATTTTCTGACTCTTTTCCATTGCTTTACTATAACATACGCTTCTCTCAAAGCGTGAGGAAAAAAATAAAGGGAGAGTTGATAGAAACTTCTGTGTGTACCTACATCTGTTACTTAGCTGGTTTATGAGTTCAGTGGAAAATGGAGCCATAATGAGTTTAGAAAGATTTAGCGAGTATTTTGGTCAGTGTACTTCATTAAGAAACCTTCTGTTCATACTCAAATAAGTGTTAACAGGGATCATCAAGAGGGATTGAAATGACATAAAATGATTTTATTTTATAAAGAAGCGTCTTTTCATTATGAATAAACTATACCACTGATCCAAAGCTCAAGAGTTTCTGACAGTACCTTTGATTACATTTCATAGCATTATAATCAACCCACTTATAAAATGGGAATTTTTATTTTGCACTTAATTATGCCTCCCTGATCATATCAAGAGTAAAAAAAGATATACATATAAACATATACAGTAGAAATATTATACATTTATATTGAATATCAGCATGTCCAAAATACAATTCAAAACTTTCTATGTCTTACCCTCTCCCCTGTTACCACCGTAACTCAGGCCCCCATCTGTCACTTGGATTACTGAAATTGCCTCTGAAATGATCTCATTCCTTTCTCCCTCTACACTATGAATATTTTTTTTTCTGCATTCCAGCCTCAGGGTGTTTTTCCTTATTATTCTCTGTGCCTTGAATGCTGCTTCTTTATATCTTATCATGTGCAGCTGCTTCTTGCCTTCCACGTCATTACTCTGATAACAGTATCACATTCTCAGAGAGGGTCATCCTGGGAGTAGCATCTGAAGTAGAATTCCTCTCAATCCCATCACCCTCACAGAACTTATCTGAAGTCATCTTTCCACATAGTAATGGTTACTTTATTGTCTGCTTCACCTCTCTATAATGTCAACTCCATTTGTCTGTGTTGTTCCATACTGCCTTTTTGATTAGTTGCAAAGATTTGCATGGTAAGCGAATTATCTCTCTCTTAAAGGTTGATAACATTTCCCTATAAAACCGTCTAGGAGTGGAGGGGTCCAAGACGGTGGCATAGGAAGACCCTGAACTCATCTCCTCTGAAAATAAGAATGAATCTACACCTACAGACAGAGCAATTCCCCCTGAAGAAAAATCAAGGGCTGACTGAACAGCTTCTGCACAAACAAGAGAGAGAGACCACGTAGAAATGGGAAGGAGTGGTGGAGACCTGTGATCCAGGGAACCAGCCCCAATGCTCCTCCCTCTAGTAGGGAGGGGGTCACTGAGGAGCCCTGTGCAGTCACACTTTCCCTGAAGCACAGGAAAAAAGAACACAAAACAAAAACAAACAAACAAACAAACAAAAAACCCAGTGGTTTAAAGAGCACCAAGATTAGATGAGAAGGAAATCCGTTTACTAATCCTAGACCATCTGCCAAATGGAAGGGGAATTGCAGGAACTCTCTCTGGGTCCGAGGCACTAGAGAGAGCCATTTGTTGCGTTCCCCATCCACCATGATTGCACAGGCAGGAGCTTGATCCAGGCATTCTAGCCAGCCTGGATTAAAGACTTAAATGTAAGACCTGAAACGATAAAGCTCCTAGAAGAAAACATAGGCAGTAAACGCTTTGACGTTGGTCTTACCAATATATATTTTGGCTACATCTCTTGGACAATCACAACAAAAGCAAAAATAAACAAGTGGAACTAAATCAAACTCTAAAGCTTTTGCACAGTAAAGGAAACCATCAACAAAATGAAAAGGCAAACTACTGAATGGGACAAGATATTTGCTAATGATATATCTGATAAGGGGTTAATATTCAAAACATATAGTCTCATAGAACTCAACATCAAAAACAAACAAACCAAACAATTCAATTAAATATGGGTAGAGGACCTGAAGAGACATTTCTCCAAGGAAGACATACAAATGGTCAACAAACTTATGAAAAAGATGCTCATCACTATCAGGGAAATGCAAACCAAAACCACAATGAGATACTAGCTCACATGTGTCAGAATGGCCATTCTCAAAAAAGAGAACAACAAAAAAAGAACTGTTCCTAAGGATATAGAGAAAAGGGAACTCTCATGTACTGTTGCTGGGACTATAGTACAGCCACTATGGAAAACTGTATGGTAATTCCTCAAAAAATTAAAACTAGAACTACCGTATGACTCAACAATCCCACTTCTTTATATATTTATTCAAAGATAACGAAAACACTAATTCAAAAAGATACATGTACCCATATGCTCATTGCAGCATTATTCAGAATAGCCAAGATATGGAAACAACCTATGTATCCATTGATAGATGAATGGATGAAGAAGATGTAGTGTATACATACACACGACTACTACTCAGCTATGGAAAACATGAGATTGTTTCATTTGCAAAAACATGAGTGGACCTAAAGAGTATTATGCTAACAGAAATATGTGGGACAGAGAAAGATAAGTACCCCATGATTTCACTTATATATGGATTCTAAAAACAAAACAAACAAGCAAACAAAATGAAACAGAAACAAACTCATAGATACAGAGAACAAAGTGATGGTTTCCTAACAGGAAGGGGTTCAGGGATTCACTAAAAAAGGGAAGGGGGTTAATAAGCACAGACTTCCATTTATAAAATAAGTCGCACGGATATAATAATGTACAGCAAATGGAATACTGTCAACAATATCGTAATAAGTATGTATGATGACAGATGTTTACTAGAGTTACTGTGGTGATCACTTTAGAAGGTATATGAATGTTAAGTCACTATGTTGAACACCTGAAACTAACATAATATTGTATGTCAACTATAAATAAAAAATAAACTTAAAATTAAGAAAAACAAAAGCCAGGATCAAAAAAGAAGAATGCCTAGGTCTGGTTGTTATCTTGAAAAGTTGTATTGTTTTATTTTGCTTTTAAATAACACCTCCCACTTTTTTCATGGTTACTGGATTTTAAACTACTTCTTATATCAACCTGGGTGAATTACATTTTCCTGAAAACACTCAGTCATTTAATAGAAATTTTAACTTTTGTACATCAATTTTTTTAACATCCATTTATAAATTTTAATATTCATCAGTAATTGTGTTACAGGTGCTTTCTCATTCTTAATTTTAGATAATTGTTTTCTCTGAGCAGCTACATGTATAATCATAAAAGTTTGGGTTCTGGAGTTAAGCAGACACGAATGAGTTCAAAACCTAATGTAGGCACTTAGTAATTGAGTGAACTTAAACAAGTTCATTAAATTCTCTTAAACTCAGTTTCCTCATCTATAAAATGGGTATTATTAGAGTAATTATTATAAAAGTTTATTGTGTGGATTAATTAATGTGGTACATATGAAGTACTTAGCCCCAAGCCTGGCACACAATTAATTCTGCATGACAGTTAGCTCTTGCACAGCTATTATTCTTACTAGAAGTAATATTGCTAATTACCATTTCTTTGTAATTAGACTATATGGTTACTTGTTTTGTGCATACCTCAAAAAAAGCATGTTGAATCTTTAATAAGTATATTGGTTTTCATTCTTTAATTCATTAATTTCTACTTTTGACTTTATTAATTTGTTCTTCTTGATTGGATTATATTTCTTTTCTTATTTAAAAAGAAAACCTGTGTTTTAATTTAAAATGTCTTTCTAAGAAAAGAAATTTTGTTTCCAAGAATTTGAGAGGCAACAGTGGTTAAGCTGAAAGTTTTAATATAAGATTTTCTGAGTTCTAGTCATGGCTTCACCTCTAATTAGCTACGTAATTCTCTTATCTTCTTTAAGTTTGCTTCATCCGTAATATACAGACAATAATAATAAATACTTCAAGGGATGGTTGGTAGCATTAAATTAACAAATATATGTAAAATGCCTAAAGCAGTGTTTGTAGTATTTATTAGTTAATCTTAATTATTATTCGTTTGGCTATTATTTATATTTTTATTAATTTATATTGCATTCTGATTAGATATGGTTTCATATTTCTTTTTACATTTACTTCACATATTGTCATATGTCATATGTGATCAGCTTTTGTGTATATTTGATAGACAGTTGAAAATACTCTATTTTCTAATAGGTTGGCATTTTATAATGATTAAAACAGCCATACAATTTTACAATATTCATTTTCTCTGTAGCTTTCTTTGGTTTGAACCCTTCGAGACTCACTCCTACCGCCTGCCCCACCCTCTACTGGTCTGACCTCAGCAAGCCATCCACAGCCCCTTTCGGTCACACTACTTGGAGGAGTACACATATCACTTATTCACTATGCACTCAGAAGTGCAGTTTGGGGGCAGTTAGGAGCTTTGTACATGTTTTTGCGTCACCACACTGACATCCCAAGATGTGTACTTTTAAAGAGACTGAGCCTATGCCCAGAGTATGGTAATAGCTCTGCTTTGTTGATGAAGCTTCTCTTTCTAGTTGGTGTGTCATGGCCACACATAGAACAGAACAGAGGGACATTCCCTGACTCAGTTTCAGGAAGTGCCAGTTTTAAGGTTTTTAAGGTTTCTTTTCCTTAATGACCTTCACAAGTTTTCATTCTGTATCAGGCATTAGACTAAAGGATGCTTAAGCATTACCTCATTTATCTTATCATCATCCCCATTTTACAGGTATTAAATCTGAAGCTTAATGAGAATAAATAACTTGCCCAAGAGTAAATAGCTAGAATTGCCAGATGGGAATTAGAACCCAGGTCTGTCCGATTCCAACTTTATGCTCCTAACCTCTGTACCAGACTGCCCATAGAGAAAGGTTTTGACAGAAGAGGTCCGATTGGGGATAACACTGTCCTGCTCTCTTTCCTTATCAGAGATCTCTGTTCCTGTTGCTGTCACTCCTCCCTCAGCCAACCTTGGAAGCAAAGGTGTCTACCACACATGTTTTGTTTCAGTCCTATTTATTCTTTCACCAAATGTTTCTTGCAAAACTTCTAAGTGCCAAGGAATCTCAGAGTTAAAACATCATTGTGTTATCCTAGATAGCTTTTGTTTCTCTTTAAAATAATATTTCTAAAATTCAAATCTGATCATGTCTCATACTTTTTAAAATCTTTCAGTCACTTCCTAAGTTCCCAAGGCACCCGATAGTTGTTTCAACCCTGGCTGCATATTAAATCACCTGTGAAATTTAAAAGCAAAACAAAAAACAGGTCCTACTCCAGACAAGTTAAATCTGAATTGATGCCAGGTGCATTAATAGGTATTTTTAGAAGCTCCAGGTAACGCAAATGCACAGTCTAGCTTGAGAAACTCTGGCTTAGAGGATACATTCAATGTGCCTAATATGCAAAGCCATCACTAATTCCTACCTTTCCAGCATTCTCCTTCTCTTTCCACCTTTTTCCTCTCTCCTTGTGCTCTACAAAGTGCTGTGAAATTTGCAGATTCCCACAGGTCATACTATGTTTTTTGCCCATAATGTGCCATGTATTTCAAATAACCCTCTCCCAATTACTCTTTTACACACATAGACAATCCTGTATTACTCCTCAGAGGTAGTTAATGAATCTACTGGTCTAATATCCTGAGAGCCAAGCACAGAGCCTGATATATAGTAGACAAGGGAAAAATGATTATTAGAAGGAAAGGCAGGGAGGATAGAGAGAGGAATGAAGGCTAGTCCTCCACGAGAATGTTTAAAATGGGCTGAGTGATTGGTAGTGACCTGGTAAATGCAAAGACTTGGGAGAAGGAAAGGAGGGGTTTGATGGCAGAAAGAAGGTCATGAACCCAAAGGCTCTGAGACAAGCATTTCCCAAATCAATACCCCACACATCATTGTCTCACTAGATCTTTCTGTTCTGTAAAAAAAGCATTCAAAATAAAAGTGTAGGAAACACTGGTTTAAATAAATTTCTTCACATGTATTTGCTGCCAAACATATAAATAGCCTTTACTATGAATATTACCACACCACAGAAACCATTTTTATTTTCTTTTGGTGAAGCATCTTTTCACCAAACACAGTTTAAGACACGCCTCTCTAGGACATGTTTTGTGGGCAGTGAGTTTCAGAAGCCTTGGTACATGTGCAGGGGGAAATTAAAAAGGAAAAGAAAAAGAAAAGCAGAGGTGGTGGGGGGGGAGAGAGAAAAAAAAAAGAAAAAAGAATGCCGCAGGCAAGAAAGATAAGCAGTTGATGAGAAGTAGCATTTTTCTGATTACAAATCTTATACTAACTCCATTAATTATGCAACTAAATATGGTAGTTTACATTTTTTTAATTATATAAGAAAATTCAGTATACAGAACATTCATTAGTTTGACTTGCTTTCCCTAAAAGCAGTATATGTTCAGACACTGGTTTTTTTTTTATACTTTTGACAATCAGACTGCAGGGCCTCTGTGAATGGATCAATAGTACAAATACTTAAAAATGAAAGGGAAACCTTGGGCTATTATACACCAACAGTGATATCATGTAAATAAAACAAATCTTTCATGCCAAAACAATCTAGAGCATGGTTCAATAAACTCTCCTCTCTACACCCCCTTGTTACTCCAAAAGATATGTTATATAATTTCTGCGTTTGAGGGTGGCAGAAGCATAGATCCGAGGGTAATGAGAAAGAAAGGACGATAAAAACCCACCTCTAAAGTTGTTGTCCCCGTCTTTAAGTCAAAAGACAGACAAAGATATTGAGCAAAACTCTCCAGAGAATGACCTAAGATCCGATCAATAATCTAGTCTAGGGATTCGCGTTTGCCTCTGGTCCTGTGCCCGAGATCCCAACCAGCTGTGCCCCAATGAAGCACAGCACGGCCGCTGGGGTTGCAGAGAAGAAGAGCACTGTGCTTCATGCAGCCCCTGTCCTTGTTTGGGGTCTGCTCCCCTGTTATGGGATGTGACTTCTTCCTGGATGCATCTCCTGCTTGACCCAGCCCCGTGCCTTATGCAGAGGAGGTCCTCAGAAAAGTTACTCAGTCATTTGGCAGTTCTACACTGCATGGCAACTTGGTGCCAGAGACTGGTTTACAGGGCAGGAATATTGCAGTGAGCCAAATAAAGTCCTTCCTGGACCTTATATCCTTGTGGAGGGAGCCAGAAAAAAAAAAGGTGCATATAAATGATATCAAATATTAAGTGCTATGAAGAAAATTAAATCACGGTGAGGTGATGGAATGTTATGGGGCCATGCCATTAAGTAGGGTGGTCGAGGGGGACCTGTCTGCAGAGATGACATTTGAACACTAGCCTGGATGAAATAAGGGAATGGACTCTGAATGTTGGATGAAGAGAGTATCGGGGAGAGGGGGAAGCAGGCACAGAGGTGTTGAGGCTACAGAGTTCTTGGAATAAACATTTGGTGAATACATGAATGATTGGAGGGGTGGGAGTGCGTAAAGCACCTGTGGAATTGGGAGGTATGGGGATGAATGGAGCACCTGCCAGCTCTCCACCACTCCTAGACACTCCACCTTGTCAGGGATCAAAGGACAGGCTGGGCACAAACGTGGCATTGCTTTATGGGAGGCTCTCAGGGCAATCCCATCATCCACTGGAGAGGAAATGGAGCAAGTGCTGTACGTAGCTAATCTCAGGGAGAACAGATGGGAAGAGGAGAGACAGAAAGGACATTGGTAAACAGGCTCCCTTCAAATGTAAACGTTTAAGTGATGTGTGCTAAATCCACATTTTGAATGTCAAGGAGAACAAACGAAAGAACCACCAATTAAGTTTAGATTGAGTTACACAATACTGCTAAATGTCACTGTACTTCATAAAGTGATATGTCGAAACTGTGAAGTTAAATGGATGTAGCTTTAATTTGACTTTAATTCCGGAATGACTTTTTTAGGCATTTAACAGAGAAGTTCAGGAAGAGTATTAAGAGAAAAACAGATAATTACATGCCATTCAAACTATTTACAATCGTGAATGTTACAGAACTAGCAAAACTATAATTATACTCTGAGTAAGGCCGTGATATGCTGGTTTTCATCAGGTAGTTGCATCATCAAAGATTCTCTTTTACAGCAAAGAAGTGTAGTTTCTAAAAGAAGCTTGGGTCTTGAATTTGTAATAAGTAACTGCTCATCATATTGCTTTCTGATAATAAATAGTTGAAACTAGTTCTTCCTTTAAAAAAAAATGACTATAATATAATTGTTTTAGATTAGGTTCTACACAGTGGGCTTGATTTGAGGGAGATTTCATCAGTTAATTTAGCATTTTTTTTTCTTTTGGCTAATACCTGTGAGTTATGTTTAAAGAGGACTTCTATAATAGTAATAATAATACATCTCCTATGCGTATTTTCATATTTGTATATTTAGCTCCATGAGTTGGATTCCTTAATATTCAAACAGAGCCTTACCTTATTTTATGATCGTCAGAGAATTTTACAGCTGGAGAATTTTACAGGATTTACATACCTCACAGCCAATCCTAGGATGGGAAACTTTTGACCTCTGATGTTCTTTTGTCCTATTTAAAAGAAAGAAAGAAAAAAACAAAAGTCCATTAAAAAAAGATACTTGATAAAATATAATCATGCTGTAGATGATATCCATTTTAAATTCAATTTAATTTTATAGGTTTAAATACAGATGTCACAACATGCCATAAGAAGTTAATCAGGAGAAATGTTTCCGTAGGAAGACAACACTGTCTTGTGAGCCCCCCAAAAGGCAGGAAGGTAGAAGGTCTGGCCTGTTTTCAGTCTGCATTCTTCAAAGCTGAAGGGTCACAGTTAAAGGATGGGAGTTGAGCTTGTCCAAGTGTATACAGGGACCCCAACATCCAGAGAAAAACAGATAATTACATGCCATTCAAACTATTTGAAACTGACTGTATGATAAGCATGAAGGAACTATTTGTGATCAAAGTGGAGTTTCCCAATGACTTTAGCTTTTTGCTATATTTGACATGACTTTAAAAGATGTACCACCCTTCAAGGCATATTATAAGTCTCTGAAATTGTGAAACAAATCTTGCAAAGGGTGTGTGAACTGGACAGAGAATAGTTTAGCCAGTATCAGTGATGTGTGGTGCTTCAAAAGATCAGAAATTCAGAATCTTGGAAAGGGATTTCTATAACAAGCACTGAATTACTACTGTTCTATATTGCTTTATGCTGAATACCTGTCTTAATACAGTTCTGTGGCAACAGAATTTAATATTTTAAGAATGTACAAAGAATTGAGAGTTGCACTGAAATACATTATTCTGTGGGGAAATACATATTATACAGCATGAGAGATTAATATATCCCTTAATATGGGCATTTTGGGGGAGGTCTAATCCATATGGAAGTTATCAAACCATAGTACTCAAGGGATTATTGAATTGAAATCCTCATTTTTGACAAAGAAACTGTAATTCTAAGAAATGAGATTCATCTACTTCAAATACTTTTCCTGGTATGTGATGATATAAATCAATACATAAAGGACTTCCCCACGGTCACACCACGAGATCCTGGAAGTTAGAATAATAGAGAACACAGGATTCAGAGCCTTAGAGACCCAGAGGGAATCAGTTCCATCAAGATGCAGGCCAGCTTCACTGTTTCTTTGTAAAATCATGATAGTACTACCACCTAACCCATTATGGTTTAAATTAGAAGTCATAGGTCAAGTGCATAACACAGGGCCTGAACCACCATTGGTATTCAATAAATATTAGTTTCCTCCATCTTCCCTTAAATGGTACGTCTCATGATAAAATGTCCAATAGAAAACCCACAATGTTGCTGCCTCTGTTTATTGATCAGTTAAAGCCATTAAAAATAAAAATCATCATGACGTAGCAAAATATGAGACAAAATACCATAACAACTCCAGTGGCAAAATGTCTCAGGGAGTGCGTCTCAAGTTAGAAAGAGAAATAGAAAATGTGTGAAATAGCTCACAAGGAGAAGAAGGAAAAGAAAAAGGAAAAGGAAAAGTGGAAATTTCAGATGTTAGCAAATAAAATGTAATCACTCTTGTCTCTTAGTGTTACTAGCTAGAAACAGGAATACATATACATATATATGTATGTCATTTATATATGTATGTCATATATATATGTATATATATCACATATGGGATATATTAAAATATCACATATGAAATATATTATATTATCCTAAGTCTAGTATAATCCTTCCAAGTTATGTTGATATGACCATTAACAGATGTCATTGCTCAGATTTCCATGGCCAAATGTTTCAGAAGATAATCTTTTGATATTTGAAATGCCAGTATTCAGAAGAAAGAGAAATTATGTTCTTTTCCCTAAATGTCATCCAGTTGATTGTGGCTGACAAAGAAAGATTTCCTTACACACTTATATTTTCCAAGCTTTTTACCTCATGTACATACCCAAATAGATACTTAATAGTTCAAACTTGAATAAGCACCTTAAATACTGATTATCAGAAATGCCAATTCTGGCTATTTGACAATGTGAGTTTCTGTGACTGGTGGAAGCATTGACTCCGTGTGTTCTCCTAACAGTTTTGTTTTGGAAAGCGTAAAAATGATGTGCTCCAAAAATCAAGTAGTCAACCATCCTTTTTTGAAAAACTCTCAGGGTAAGGAACACGAAAAAAAGGCACTGGAAGATGTGAGAATGATTCTCCCTCCTCTTAAAAATGTTTTATTCCTACTGAGACAATTTAAAAAAATAATTTAGGTGAGAACAAAAAGATTGATAAAGAAACTATAATTCTAAGAAATGAGATTCCTCTACTTCAAACTTTTCCTGGTATGTGATGATAGAAATCAATACATAAAGGACTTCTCCAAGGTCACACCACCAGATACTGGGATTTAGAATAAGATAACCCATGATATGAATTTTCTGAAAACTGCATACTACTTTTCACCTTGAAATAGAGGGGATCAAGTCATAATATGTAGAATCTATGGAAGTAAATGGAAAAAGACCATTTAATAACACTCAATCTTTAATAATTCAAATTTAATATAGCAGATTAGCAATAAAATGCATCAAATAATTTATTTGTAGTCATAATTTTCAAAAGGCTGGTTTGATCAGGCCCTGAATGGACATCAGGGGCAGCGCTTCTGTATCAGAGCAGAGCCAATCCTCATGTGCTTCTGCATGTGTTTTGCTATTTGTATCACACACACACACACACACACACACACACAACCCTAGTATGTATATATGTATGTATGTATGAATGAATGAATAAATAAATAAATCCTCCTGATATTACAGCCTAACTACTTTTAGAAACAGAAATGAATTAGTTAGTAAATTAAATGTAAGTTAGTATATTAGTAAATTGTCAATATTCCAAACTAGAAGCATTAAACAATAAATAAATCATGATAGGACTTTTCCTGAGGAATACTGTAAATGATTTGAAATGGATATTTAACTAAAATGTACAATTAAAGATAGACAATGAGCTTGTAAGTCTTCAGAAAAAGTAAGCATAATACAAACCTTATTAGGAGACATGATGGAAACTTTAGATAGCCATCTTTTTAAAAGTTAGTTTCATGCAACTAATTGTTGACCATTAGACAGTTAACTCATATATAGCTACTTTATTTTATACCAGATGTTTGAATTTCAAATTATCTATAGATATTTGCTCAGAAGTTTGGTGTTCTGTTTTGTTTCCTTTTTAATCAAATGAAGAACTTAAAAGTGCATTTTATTTACTGGTATGGAGATACATATAGTATTACATTGAGCCATATGAAGTTGCTGTTTTTATAGGACAAAACTGTCAAATACAGAAAATTTGATATGTTTTAACATAATATAGCAAGAGTTAGTGTTAACCTAGTCCGGCCTACATCCGGACTTCCCAAAATTTAACTGGTACTCCCAAGTTTCGGTATGAGAATGTGCATTATATAGCAATATAGATACTTAATCAAGGGGCACTTGAAATCTCATGAGGATTGCATAGTCAGTCACCTAAATATCTGTTCTAAAATTGCTAATCTTTTAAAAATCATCACAATCCAAATGTATTCAATGATACTGATGATAGAATTGTTAAGGAGACTGGATATTCCTTTGGCATGACAAGGCTATAATGTCTCCTAAACATGAGTAACTTGGAAAAACAAATTAACCAAAAGAAAAAAAAAGAGAGAGAGGAAAAAAACACACAGAAAAACACTTTGTCTCTTGAATTTAAAATAAACGTATGTATATAGTCTTCCCTCATATTATACAATATATTGAACAAATATGACAGTGTTTTATATTCATATGCTATGAACATTTTTAAAGTTTTAGTATTAGCTGCCCATTTTTGAGTCTCTAACATTGAGTCAAACATTTAGAATTATAAAATGATGACTTGAAAAGTATACTTTGGAATTCTCTTGTATTATATATAGACAAACACCATGCACATCAACCATAGTTAAAATACCAAATCACAAGGCTTAAATTCAACCAAATTAGAAATTAATCATAAGTGTTTATGCCCCCCTTAAGATCCAGTTCTTAGGTATTCTCTGAGACTGTGCAAAAGTCCGAATTTAGAACTTTTAGGCCACACAGTTACTGCTATGATTTCACAACTATTGTGTGGTAAACAGCATAGTTTCCTCAATATAAAGTAAGGTATATATCTACTTGCTGCAGAATGTCCCATTACTAGGTGAAGAGATAAAAATGCCCCGGTACCAGTGACCTTTGTAGCCCTCTGCAGCATTGACTTCTGCCCTAGAAGTTTCCTTAAATGGTATCTGTACAATAAGAACATGCCATGGTAGGGTCTGTTTTAAGGAATGCCCTTCCTTGAGTATTTGGGGCTTCTCATTCGATCCTCCAAAATTCATATTTAGACCCTCAAGTATCTAGAGCAAACACAGAGAAAAAAGAGTAGAGACATTTTTGGTGTACTTAAATAAGCTAACCCAGAACAAGCTATTCTGGTTGGGCAGCTATGCTTTAGAACGGCATAGATTCTATGACTGATGAAAACCAGAAATGTCACTGAGAAGCAGTCCAACAAGCAGACAGAAATATTGTGGTAATGAGTGGAGCTCTTTCTGCCCTCAGAGAATTCTGAATTTTTCTATCAGAACACTTAAGACAATTGGAATGACAAATTGTTTATATAATACTCATTTACTGTCTGCCTACTTTTTTAGAGTATAAGTACTATGATGGCAAGAACTGCATTTGTCTCGCTTGGTGGTATCATCATGTGTATTTTAAAAATGACTTACACAACTTCTGTATTGATGCCTTTTTGCAGAAAGTATTCATAATTATGGCGTTTGGCGGGGAAATTAAAAAGGAAAACATTAACCTTTCCCACAGACGTATGTTAAACATAAATGTGTGAAGAGAAAGAAAAGAAAATCATTTTTTGCTAACTTGGAAAGAATCTGCAAAGAACTTAGCAAAATCTTGTTGACCTTCTGGGTGACACTAGTTATGAAAGAAGACACCACCCATATTCCCTCTGCACACTTCAGAAACACGCTGGCTTTGGAGTAATGTAAATATCTCTTTGTAATACAACGAAAATACCTGAAAATTTATTAATGGATTTCTCTTCAACAAAACAATTCCAGAAAAATAGAAATTCTTCTTTATGTTCACCTTAGTGAAGCGGTCCTTTAGCTCACAATCTAAAAAAACAATTACATTCAACACATAGAAAATCAAATAGATTTTAGATGAAGTTCTCCACTCAAGTTAAATATGCATCCCATTATAATGATTTCTTATTTATTTGGATTAAATATAATTACTGATATCAGATAAGTATGACCCCATACGTTTTTTAACATTTAAAAATAGCTAGACTTTTTTGTAGCTATGACTCCATTACTGTATTTTAAAGCCTATGTTGGCCATCTATCATATCAATTGACTTATTAATGTCAATAATATGTTCTGAAGAATACTAATTCTCCATGAATAAATGAAAAAGCATACTATGCTCAAAATTATGTATTAAACTGGCTTATTTTGCTGAAATTCTCAAATTTTAATATGAATTATGACTCTCGAAAGGGAGAATTATAGCATGCACATTTTTCCACTTTCTCCAATATCAGAACTTTCTTTTGGAAGAACCTTCTGTGTTTAGTATTAGTGAATAACACTACACAAAGTAGACCTTTTTTTATTTTATTTTATTTTACTATGTAAAAATCATTGCAAATGGATGTTAAAGTTTTTCATTCTAATGACTTAAATCTGACTCATTGGATATTTTCACAGACTGCATAGATCAAATTAGTAGAAAACCAGGAGTATGAACACATAGTTAGTTGGATTTCTCCAAATGGGGAGCTTCTGGCTGCTACTTTTACACCTTGGTTTTAGTAGGAAAAGTAAGTCCTTTTGAGTATATTCTTTGAGCTGTTGTTTATGTCTCTATATTCTTAACACCTTTGTTAGTTATAAATATTTACTTTTTGGACTGCCTATAGCATTTTCAGTTCCAATTGAAAGGCTTTGAGCTGGAGGAAAAGACAGCCAAGTGAAATGAAAGGGTTTTGAACAGTTAAGGGACACGTAATAAAATAGTATTATGTGAAGTCATTAAATGTGAAATGTGAGAGGAAAATCTTGTAAAATTTATTTTACATTCTTGTCACTTAGATACATATCAGGGCACTATCCCTGATGAATGTAGATGCAAAAATCCTCAACAAAATACTAGCAAACCAAATTCAACAATACATTAAAAGTATTATACACTATGATCAAGTGGGATTTATTCCTAGGATGCAGGGATGGTTGAGCATCTGCGAATTGATCAGTGTCATACACCACATTAACAAAATGAATAAAAATCATATCATTATCTCCATATATGATCATCTCAATAAATGCAGGAAAAGCATTTGTCAAAATTCAACATACATTTATGATACAAGCGCTCAACAAAGTGGATAAACAGGGAATAACTTAACATAATAAAGGCCATTTATGGCAAGCCCACAGCTAACATCACACTTAATGGTGAAAAACTAAAAGCTTTAAGATCAGGAACAAAACAAGAATAACCTATACTCACCACTGTTTTTCACCATAGTATTGGAAATCCTAGCCACAACAATTAGGCAAGAAAAAGAAATAAAAGGCACTCAAATTGGGAAGAAAATAATAAAACTGTCACTGTTTTCAGATAACATGATATTACATATAAAAAACCCTAAGGACTCCAACAAAAAACTGTTCGTTCACAGAGTTCAATAAAGTTGAAGGATACAAAATCAATATGCAATAATCTGTTGTGTTTCTATATATAATAACAAATTATTAGAAAGAGAAATTAAGAAAACAATATAATTTACAACTGCATCAAAAAGAATAACTAGGGCCAGCCCGGTGGCTCAGGCGGTTAGAGCTTCATGCGCCTAACTCTTGGGCTGCCGGTTCGATTCCCAAATGGGCCAGTGGGCTCTCAACCACAAGGTTGCCAGTTCAATTCCTTGAGTCCCGCAAGGGATGGTGAGCTCCGCCCCCTGCAACTAAAATTGAACATTGCACCTTGAGCTGAGCTGCCTCCCAGATTGCTCAGTTGGTTGGAGTGCAACCTCTCAACCACAAGGTTGCCGGTTCAACTCCCACAAGGGATGGTGGGCTGCGCGCCCTGCAACTAGCATGGCAACTGGACCTGGAGCTGAGCTGCGCCCTCCACAACTGAGATTGAAAGGACAACAACTTGACTTGGAAAAAAGTCCTGGAAGTACATACTGTTCCCCAATAAAGTCCTGTATCCCTTCCCCAATTAAAAAAAAGAAAAAAATCTTTAGAAAAAAAAAGAAAAAAAGAATAACTAGAAGTAATTTAACCAGCAAGGTGAAAGATTTATATATTGAAAACTATAAGATAGTAATGTAAGAAATTGAGTAAATGGAAATATGTCCCATGTTCATGGCTTGGAAGAATTAATATTAAAATGTCCATACTACAGAGCAATCTATAGGTTCAGTGCAATGCCTAACAAAATTTGACTGGCTTTTTTTTACAGAAATAGAGCAAATGATCCTAAAATTTGTATGGAAACATAAAACACCCAAAATAGCTAAAGAAATCTTGGGAAAGAAGAACAAAGCTGGAAACCTCACACTCCATGATTTCAAACTATATTACAAAGCTATAGTAATTAAAATAGTATGCTACTGGCATAAAAATATATACAAAGATCAATCAATAGAATAGAGAGCCCAAAATACACCCACACATATATGGTCAATTAATTTATGACAAAGGAAGCAAGAAGAGACAATGGGGAAAAGACAGTGTCTTCAATAAATGTTGATAAAACTAGACAGCAACAAGCAAATAAATGAAACTAGACTACTATCTTATACCATATACAAAAATTAAGTCAAAATTGAATAAAGAATTGAATGTAGGACACAAAACCATAAAACTCTTAGAAGAAATCATAGATGTAAATAGGCTCTTTGACATCAGTCTTGGCAATGATTTTTTTTTTTTTTTATCTGACTCCAAAAGCAAATGCAACAAAAGTAAAATTAAACATAGCAAACTACATCATATTAAAAAGCCTCTACATAGCAATGGAAACTATCAACAAAATGAAAAAGCAACCCACTGAATGGGAGAAAATATTTACAAATTATGTATCTGATTAGGGGTCAATACCTGAAATGTATAGAGAACTCAATAACAAAAACCAAAGAATCTAATTTAAAAATGGGCAGAGGATCTGAATAGACATTTTTCCAAAGAATACATACATATATCCAGCAGACATATGAAAAGATGCTTATCATTAATCATCAGGGAAATACAAATCAAAACCACAATGAGCTATCTATCACCTTACATCTGTCAGAATGGTTAATATCAAAAACAGTAGAAATAACAAGTGTAGGCGAAGATGTAGAGAAAAAGGAACCTTTGTACACTGTTGTGAGAATGTAAATTGATGTAGCCACTATGTAAAACACCTTAGAAATACCTCAAAAAAATTAAAAATAGAACTAATATGGCCCCGCAATCCCACTTCTGGGTATTTATCTGAAGAAAATGCAAACACTAATTAAAAAAAAAAAAACAAACACACACACACACATGCACCCCATGTTCATTACAGAATTATTTACAATAGCCAAGAAACAACCCAAGTGTCCATTAATGGATAATGGATAAGGAAGATGTGGTATATAATTATATAATGGAATACTATTCAGCCTTAGAAAAGAATTAAATCTTGCTATTTCCAACAACATGGATGGATCTTCAGGGCATTATGCTACATGAAATAAGTCAGACAGAGAAAGATAAATACTGTACTATTTCACTTACATGTGGAATTTAAAAAACAAAAAACAAACAAATATCCCAAGCTCATTTATACAGAGAACACATTGGTGATTGCTGAGAATGGGGAGTGGGCAGAATTGGTAAAGGGGGTCAAAAAGTACAAACTTCCAGTTATAAATAAGTCCTGGGGATGTAATGTACAGCATGATGACAATAGTTAATAATTGTGTATTGTATATTTGAAAGTTGCTAAAAGAGTAAACCTTACAAGGCCTTATCACAAGAAAAAAATATATATACATTTTTTGTAACTATGTATGGTGATGGATTTAATTAGACTTATTGTGGTGATCATTTCACATATATATAAATATCAAATCATTATGTTGTATACCTGAAATTAATATAATGTTATATGTGAATTGTACCACAATTTTTTTAAAAGTGTGCAATATAAAGGGAAAATCTTGTGAAATTTATTTTACATTCTTGTGACTTCCTTAGATCATTTCCATACCTTCACGTAATTCGCCTCAACTTCACGACACACTAGTGTATTCCAATTCAATTCAATTCTGATAATACCTACCTGGAGTTAGTGCTGATCCCACCTGTTACTCTACCCCAACAAATCTACCCACTTCAGATGCCAGATACAATTTTGGGGATTCCCAGGCTATGTGCACTTCTGACCAACTGGCTACAAATGTGGGGGAGTTCCTACTACCTTCATCATCTTTGATAATTTACTGGAATGACTCACAGAACTCAGGAAAGTGCTATACTATTTTATTATAAAGGATACAAATTAAGATTGGCCAAATAAAGAGACACTCGGCACAAGGTCTGTGAGGGTCCTAACATATACCTTATGTGCCCTCTCCTCATGGAATCAGGGACTAGTACCCTCTTGGTATATCAATGTGTTCACCAACCAGTAAGCTCCACAAAGCATCACTTTCCAGAGTTTTTATCGGAATTTCATTATGTAGCTGTGATGGACGGAATTGTTGGCTACGTGATCAGCTCCCACCCCTCCCTGGAGGTCAGGCTGACTGAAAGCCCGAATTCTCCAATTACATGGTTGGTGTTTCAGGTGACCACTGCTATTCTTACTCATCTCCTTAACATAATCTCAAGCGTGGGCCAAGAACCCATCATGAACAATAAAGGAACTGCTCTCACTCAGGAAATTCCAAGGATTTAGAGGTTGTCTCCCAAGAACCAGGGACAAAGACCAGACAAGTTCTACATTATACAATACATGCTTACTGAATTTTTAAAATTAACTACACATTTGTGAAAAATAATAAACCTTTAAACTAAAGTTCTTATTTCTTTGGAGCCTGTGTAGGCTTTTCCATAATTGCTTCAGGGCTATGGATATATAAAACTTTGTTGTTGCCAAGATATATACATACTCATGGATCATTAAAGTAAGTTTTTATGTCTAAATTATATGCATTTGTATACATACACATATAAATATATGTATGCATGTGTGTACATGTATACACACACACATACACATACATACACACACACACACACACACACACACACACAAAAACACACATACAATTTCCTAAAATAAGTTGTGCATATAGTTTGGGTACTCTTTTTCTCTATATGAATTTTCTTAAAACTTGAATCCTTGAAAAGCTACTACCACTAAACATTCTATTATACTTGCTAAGAGTAAATGTTTTTTCAGTATTTTTCTGTGGATAATTCCCAGAAACGTATTAGTTAGTCTCAAATAGGCAATGTTATGTGATGGTACATCGTGTCATCTAATATCACTAGAAAAATTATTCTGCATAAGAAAATTTTTCACATGAAGGTATTTTTAAATTTTAACATTTTAGTGAAATTTTATAGTAAACTATTTATTAAGCAGAGTAAATAAAGTGCCATTTACACATTTTTCAGACTCATTCTCTGTTTTTGAATTGTGCTCTATTGGTTATATCCTTGGAGGCACATTCAAGCATATTGCGCTCCTCTCCTATGCTAAAATACCCAGCAATTTTCATATCTGAGTTTCATAGTTTGTTCTACCTAGTCCTTTGCTATCAATTCTCACTTTTTAATTTCCTCTAGCAGCATTTCCTCCTCTGCCCCTGTTACTGTCAGAATCAGCTCCTGATGTGAGTCGAGAGGATATTAGTGAGGACCCAGTGACCCTCCCTGCAGAGTCATGTGCACAGTTTACTAGCAATGGTTTCACAGTAGCTGTTTCACTGTCTCAGGGTCTGCAAATTCCAAGATGCTTCACGATTGGAAGTTAGCCATCCAGATAAGTGGGGTTGTATTCCCCAAAAGTGGAGCATTTTATAAGGAACTACTGTATTCCTGTACATATGAAACATTATGAATTAGAGTACAAAAAATCTTTGAAAAAATATTTGTTTCTCGCTGAAACCACTTTCTTTAAGTATGTATTTGGAGGGTTTCTGTTGTATAGGTAAATATATCATCTCACTTAAAGCTTTTAATGTCACTTTTATCGGATCTAGATATTACATTTGGGGTTGAATTTGAATAAAGAGTATATCACTCTTCTAATGTTAGCAGCATTAGTTTCTAAAAAAAAAAGTAAAATTTATTGGAATTTCAGACTAAAATTAAGAAAGACATACAATTATATTTAAAATGTGGTCAATGTATATTTTAAACATTTTTTGAAATTAACCAATGATAGTGAACTTACTGGGAACATTATTTTTTTCTGAAAACAACAGCTTATGAAGCATATATCGAAGTCCATACAGTGTTGGTTAAGTAAACAAATTGATCTGTCTTATAAATGCAGGTGTCGCCTCAGAATACCTGATTTTAGTTGTGTAATATGTATCTGAAAGAGGATGAGAAGCACTTTTGTAACCTCAGTTTTGTGTGCTTGCTAAGCTGTTCTCCTACTTGCTGTAGTTTCAGTGTATTTAAGTTAACATGTGAATTCCCCATCATGTATTTATTAATTTTCCTGTAAGCCATTGCTAGTGTAATTTTCCAACATAGCAGCCTTTAGAATTCTCCACTGAGATTATTTCCTGAGTACATTCTTCATGTTTTTGACTGTAAGTCATTTGGCAGCAATGCCACTTCAGTAACGGTGGGGATATAATAAACCTCTTACGATATATATCCAGTTGTATTATGATTATTTACATACGTAACTCCACCTTGAACTATGATACCTAAAAGATTTGAAGCCATGCTTCTTGTCATTATTGTCTAATTTCCATCTCAGCATTTTGGTTGACAGTTGCTATTGATAAAATGTTATTTGCAGGAGAGAATTAATGGCAGCCTAAGTCCTCCTCTTCTGGGTCTATGCATTTTCTTTCCTTTTTTTTTTCCACATTTGTCATCAGGTGGTGACTCTCACCAGCCACTAAGATAAGAAAGCTTTCTCTAGGTCCACTTAGCATTTTTGTGACAGATAAATTTCCCCAGCAGCTTCTCAGCATAAAGATAATGAAAATAGTTAAACTATAAAAACTCTCTCATAGTTTGAAGTCTAATTCCTTCTTCTAAGCTTTCTGCCTTACGTGTGGATCTTTTCTTTTTAAAAATATCTCTGGAGTATCTTTAGATAAAATTATAGTTAACTGTTGGAGAAGTATTTCCTGCAGTAGTGAAAACTAAACACTATATATATATATATATATATATATATATATATATATATAAAATCAGCCAGATAGAAGGTAGCAAACATTTAAAATATTTTTAAACAATATATCATGGTTGTAGCATGATTGCTTTTTCTTTATGATTATTTCTATAATGTTTCTCTCTTCTTAAAAGTATCATCATATTTATAGAACCAAACATAGAAAAAGGGTAAATTTTACTGTATGTCAATTATATCTCAAAAAGGTTGATTTTAAAAAAAGGAAGATGGTGGTCAATTGATTTTAAAAATAGAACAAGAAATGTGTTATTCACTTTGCTATAGGCCCAGTCTCCATTTCAATAACAAGATAAAATATTGATAAGAATATATACAGTTATCTCTCCTTTGTGTTTCCAAACCATCCTGTGTGCTTTACAGTTTCACTTAGACTTTGATAGGAAGTTCTAATAAACTGATTTCATTAAATTAGTGCTGCTACATATTGAAAATAGAAAGAAAAAGAGGCAGATGTGCTGGCTTTTAATTCCTGTGAACCCAACCCTGTTCATTTGGCCTTTGAGAGATAATTAGTAGATCATCTGAGGCCAATCAAATTTGGCTTTCAGTTTCCAAACAAAATTATTGGAAAGAATCTGATCACTTAGGAGCATATTCCCTTGTTGTCACTAATCTTGGGCTTTGGATCCAGTGCTCTTAAAAAATACATACATTTCTTGCTTACTTTGGCGAATTTATCCAAGCTGAGCTAAGCAGTCCCTAGGAAATTATCTTACCCTCTGGCAGTCATTGGTGCTACTCCTGCAAATCTGGCTCCTGCCTCTGCCTGGTTGGGCAGGTTTTGATACTGTCTTGGATAATCTTCACTTAAGTCTTAAAGAAGAATGTTTCTTGTTGATATTACCTCCACTGGCTATTTTGACATTTGCTTCCCATCAATAATGGCTATCTGGATTTCTGTGTCCAGTGTATATCAGCTATTTGACCAGCTTTGATTTCTTTTCTCAAATGTGCTCCCTCTCTCTGCTCTTTCCTCTCTCCCTCTCTCTCTCTCTGGTTCAAATATTATTCATTTATTTATTTTTCAATTACAGTTGACATTCAGTATTATTTTATATGAGTTTCAGGTGTACAGTGTAGTGGTAGACATTTATATAATTTATGAAGTGATCCCCTTGATAAGTCTTGTAACTACCTGGCACTATACTACAATGTTATTGATTATATTCCCTATACTGTAATTTACATCCCCATGACTATTCTGTAACTACCAACTTGTACTTCTTAATCCCTTCACCCAGCCCCCCAACCCCCTTCCCATCTGGTAACTATCAGTTTGTTCTCTGTATCTATGAGTCTGCTTCTGCTATTTTTTGTTTGTTTGTTTGTTTTGTTCCTCAGATTCCACATATAAGTGACATCATATGGTATTTGTCTCTGTCTGACTTATTTCACTTACTCAAGCTCTGTCTTAATTCCTTGGTGGAAATGGCTTAACTTCGTGAAACAGGACATTTTCTTCCAAGAATACTATTTCCATGCTTTCTCTTGTTATTTATACCTTTCTACAGGAAGATAAGATAAATATCAAACATTTATGTTACTACAGACCTCAGGGAATCAAACACACTCTGTAAGATTTTGTTAACACATAGAACTGCTTTGGTCCTTAACTGCATGCACCGGTCATCTAGTCAGGCTCTACCACTTTAGAGAAGGCGGAGGCGTGGGGATTCTGCGGGGTGAATTGTTGCAAAGATTGGTGACATCTCCCCACGCTCCCCCTTTAAGTCTCTGCCTCTCCCTTGCTTGCATGCATAGTCACCAAACAGAGACAGAGGCCCCTGGGGTAGTAGCTAAGCAAGTGTTTTACCCATGCAGATAGTAACTTTCAAGTCATCTCTCCAAAAGAATCCTGTCGTACCTTCTAGGAGGAAGCAAGCCTGAAGGATCACCTATGATGACTGAACTCACTTCCGTCTCTTTAGCATCGTCTCTCACCATATGATTCAATTCTCTTTAGAATTCCGTTATAGCCCTTAGAGCACCCACTCCATATTATCATTATTTATTTACTTCTTTGTCTCCCTAGATACATACTAGGAGTTATTTTATAGGTAGGAATCCTGCCCTGTCCATCCCTGTATCTCCCGCACTTTCCATAAGGTATGACGCAGAAGGTACCCAATAAGTGTTTGTAATAGGACTGAAGGGAGACAGGGAGGAGTGCAAAGTAGGCAGAGACATAAAATTTGAAAGTGCTAAGTACTCCCAGCTGAATTAGTCCTTAAAGAATTTAGCTGCTTTTATTCCGGTCTCTGAACCCTATTATGTATCTTAATAGACTTATATTAATAACCAAATCATCAGATTTGTTTTGCTTTGTCAAGAACTACTGTGATGAAAGTCCAGACTAATAAATGACATACGTGCTTCTCAAATATACTTGAAAGGGATTTCCAGCCTTAGTCCAAGTTTAGTATTAGAGTATAAAACAGTGAAAAAGTTACCGTGTGGGGTATTGATGACCCTTATATTTGAGAATACAGATCCTGACAAAGCAGTGAAGACGCAATGTAAAGCTATTTAAACTTGACTCAAGGTATCTGTTAGAGTAAGGGAATGCTATGTCCATGTATTAGGAACTCTCTATTCTTGATGTGAAGAAATTCAAAATTAAAATCAATGTGGCATCTCTCTTATCACCATATCTACCAATCTGCTTATTCTGATGACCAAAACAGTGATAACAAGGAGTCAAACCACAGGATATTTCCCCAGAGAAATGTACAGATATAAAATTTTTAAATCTTAGGATTTAATCAATGATATTATTGAGCCAGTCACCAAAAGGGCATATTATTTAGAATCAGACATTCATTTTTACCAACTGGCCCCTAGAATAATACTTGAACAAGTAGATCCATCTCATACTAGTCAGATAATTGGAGAATGTAACATTTAAAATAAAAAGCCAGTCAAGCTGGATCTTTAAATATCATGTCTTGATAGGGGGTTGGAGGTAGGGACTAGGATGAACGGACCTTTTTGCGGATGTTTATATCCCACAGGACTGTTTAATCCACATCTGACGTCGTCTTCAGGGCCTTCTAACATTAGGCTTTAAAATAATCATTTCACATTTAGGTTCTCAGTACCACCTTACTATGCAAAAAGGAATTCTCTGCTAGATTTCTAGTGTCTATGAAGGACTTTCTTGATAGATAAAAGTAGATACAGATGCATCCTCAGGTTCCTTACACAGCTCTAGATGAACAATCCGCAGCAAGGTTGAAATGCTTCCAATAACTGACCACAGTACAGTACATGAATAAGTCCAGTAACCTTCCTGTAGGTCAAAGTACCTTATGGATAGGTACAGTATCTTTTTCACTTTGGGTAAAAACGTAATAATAATGATGATGATAACAGATAAGAGATACTACTTATTCAAAATCTGTGCTCCTGAGCTGTTTTAAATATGTAATTTAATTTAATCCTCTCAGCAACCCAATGGAGGCATTACGGTTGTTATTTTTAAGTTTTAGGTGAGGAAAGTGAAGTTGAGTGAGGTTAAATAACTTGCCCTGGCCACACAACCAGTAAATGGCCAAGCTGGGATTTAATAAGTAATGAATATGTGTTCAATCTATGGCCTTCCTTTACAAAAATCTTGCTTAGTAAGATTGTGTTTTCTCAAAGATTTCAACCAACAGGGGCCTCTGCCAAATCTGTTCTTGTTGACAGTCTCAGTCTAAATTTTTGTCAAACAAATACAAAGCACCCTCTCACTTTCTGTGATTCTTGTCCAAACTCTTCTTCCATTAGAGGCCTTTTATTTTTTTTCAGTCAGATCATTTTGCTATTACCTTATTATATAAATTCAGACTCAAAAAATAGATTTGAGAAACGTAGGTAAAATAGGTTAATGAGAAAAATCAGTATTTTTAAACAAGTCTCATAATGACAGATTTAAAAATTATTTTTATGGATATTCCTTTCATGAATATCTTTATGTATAAATCTTGCATACTTGTTAAACTGTTTCCCGTAGGAAACGAGGCAAAATATCAAGATCCCAAATGTTAGTAGTTTTAATAGTTTAGACCTTTTCATCTAAGTTACCCCACAAATTAGATGTAAAGCCCTTAGAACCAGTCTCCAGAATCCATCATTTAAGGCAGATAACCACAACATTATCTGTATAAAGCAAGATATTTTCATACGAATGGGATCCTTTTAATTCTTTGCCTAGTACTTTGATCAAAAGATGATTCACCAGTCTATACCCCTCACTCCCTTTGAGCCCTGGCTCACAATTCATCTCTAGGAAATCTTTCCTAATTAACTACTCTCTGCTCTGATCAGCCTTTTGCTTTATACTCCCTCAGTAGGGGTCTGGCACCCAGGTTGAGGAAAGAGAAAAAGGATATGACACAATCTTTGTAGGACACATATTTTTAAGTGAATACATGCTTTTTGGGCCATCATAAGTTCACTGATTTTCTATGTTCCTATCTACACGCTCTCACACACACATGTATATATATAACATGTATTATATGTAATATTCATGTGGTTCTTCTGCTCTGCTCCCAAGCATCACTGCTAGCATGGTGAGGTGTAGCATTGTGCTGGACTTCTCGCTAAGCCCCTATGGGTCGGCTCTTTCCGTGCTCTGTCCTATGCTGCAGAAGCTGCAAGCAGCTAAGCAAACAGCTGATAGAGAGTGAACTTCATCTCCCTCATGGCCTTGACTGAAATTTACTGCCTTCTTTGCCTTCTAGTAGATAAAGAAGGCTCAGTTATTAAAACTCAGGGATACAGTTCCCACTTAATTATCCTAGTGACAGTGGATGTTTTCCTTTAAAATATTATGTTGAATTTATTCTTTTAGAGACTACTAATTTTAGTTGTATCTTACTTAGTGCTCCTGTCTAATCAAATCTGGCATGTAGGATACTAAGCCAATGGTATATTATAGTGAACACTGAATTTAACATTTAGGTCCTACGCCTATACTATTTGACTTGATTTTCTGCCCTGTAATGATCCCATTTTGTTTTTCACCTCTTGAGTTTGTAGCAATAAGAAAAATGTTGTGTTGTGTTTTCACCCCTTCTGTAGCAGCGTGCTTATTTCTGAAAGTGTCAGACGTCACGTCTGCATGCCCTTGGCTAGCACATATAAATGATAAAACTGTTGCACTGAATGAGCTGTTAACATCTTCATATTTTTCAGCATTAACTATAAACATCCAAACTGGGAGCCACACCTCCAGTGTACAGTACCTTTTGTTACATTATCTGCTGCCAAGGAACGTGACTTTGTTTTTGTTCCTTTAGGCATCACGCTCTATGTCAGAGGCAGCAGAAAGCAGCACCTTTTCAAGGCTAAGGAACCTTAAGAGTTCCTTTCCTGCCTAGATGAAGTCTCAGGGTTCTAATTTTAAAAGACCAAATGGAGCGAGGGAACCCCAACATAGTGCAGGAAGGTTTAGCCATCCTGCGTGGGTGTACTGAGCAGCACGGTGATCTCCAGAATCTGTCCCTTCCTTCCAGTCTCTGAGTGACCCTTATTCTCAGGTGCACGGAATGGCTATTCTACTTCCAAGCACTGCCTCCGTATTTCCAAGTAGGAACAGTAGTGAAGGGGGAGGGCAAAAGTACATTGCACCAGATTTTGCCTGCCAAGAAAGAGCTTTCAGAAGCCCCACCCAGTAACTTATATTTACATCTCTTTCACCAGAATTAGCCTTAGGGAAACTGAAAAATGTACATTTTTTTAGTTGTTTCATTGTTACTCTGAATAAAACTGGGGTTACTTTGATGACAAAGGAGGGGGAAATGGATATGGGGAAAGCAAGCAGTATCTACTTCAAAGATTGTCTTTACAGAAATGTCAAGTTAATGTTGACTAAATTCTAACTAAAACAGGAATGGAATTAGGAAACTGGCATTATATGTCTATAGCCTTAACTTCAAAATCTAAGTTTTGAAGTCAAATTTAGCAGCATGTAAAGAAATAGTAACATTTTTCACCATTTAAAAACTATTTTACTAACAATTGTCACCCCAATAAATTTTAAATAAATAAATAAATAAATAAATAAGTAACTACTTGTACACTTTGACTTTCTCAAGCCCAGTTCAGGAATAGGATAATAAACACAAGAAATGTTTTAATTCTGAAAATGTTCTACAAAAATATCTGATGATTTTTCTACCAGGAATGTATTTCCTCTTCTCAAGTGCCCCTATTATATAAAATGGGATTATGTAATAAGAAGTAGTCATGGGACTGTAGTAGCTTCCCCTCAAAGGCTCCTTCAATTCTAAAAGACCTACGTAGATAGAAAGATAGACTGATAGCAGTGCATCAGATATACACAGCCATATTGCTGTGTACTGGGGCTCATTCAATCTTTCCAGCAGGGTGTTCTGGCAAAACACTTGGGTATTTTCCAGGTGGATATGTTTCACAAGCGTTGGGTATTTTTCAATATTTATACCCAACTATTGGTGCAGTTCAGTCTAGTGTGACACCGAGAATGTAAAAATCACTCTAAAATATGATAGAAGAGTATTAGCTGTCATCTTAATGCCATTTCGTTTTTATGCAGCAAATGCACTGATTCAGAAAATGTCTGAGCATATGATTAAGCAGAGCAGGCAGCTGCCAGATGATGAAATTTGGTAACTGTAGGAAAGACGTCACCCACAGACATGCCATTTTAGTCACGTGAAGAGGGCTACAAGGCACGTCAATTAAGTGCATACTGTCTCTAAAGAGAGGAGTTAGTTTTCAAATTGATACTCTATGAACTGTTAATATCTTGAAACAAAAGAGTTTATCCAATTACTTATTCTGAGAATACGTATTTAGGATAGAGATGGAACCCACGACAGATAAATTCTGGTGAAAGTAAAAAGTAATATCCAAAAACAACATGGAGAATTGGGACACTACAGTAGGGACTCCAGCTCACCAAGGAACAGAGCTAAACATACCCAAAGTGAGATTCTCAAAGCAAATGGAAAGGTACCAAGACACACTCTGCCTGCTTTACACACTTGCCCTGAAATTGCCCAGGATGCTATGGCCTTTATCAGGGGGGAGAACTTCCCTTTACTCTATGATAAGCACAACTTGGCAATTTTTAACTGCTCCTAAAATTATGTTATACATGAAAATCATGGTTAACAAGAAATTAATCTAATTCAAAAAAAGAAGTTACATTTGGTTCACCAAATCCCAATGTATTTTAATGGTCCAAAAGGATAAATACTAGAATATATAACTAAGATCAATAGAGGTGACCCCTAAAATCATTTTTAGCACTTCTACCTATTATTGTAATTATAAAGTACTATACCCTTTTGCAGTTAAAGCTTCAACGTGAATGAAATAAATTTCCCTATTGCTATAGAATTTGTATTTAAGCACTACTGAATTTCTGTTAATGTCTAAATAAGTATGCATGTTTATAACAATAGTTCCAAAGAAGAATTCTCTATTAACTCCTACAGGATTTGGGATTATTCATGGTATTACTCACATGATCAAGTTAAGCACATGCTGTGAATTTTTTATTTTGGAATAAAGAGTTAACAAAGTAATTTTATATTGAAAAGTGTCACTATGATAGTCCTTCACATAATAACCAATACAGGAGTCTTTGCTTATCTGTGGGAGATGTGTTCCAAGACCCCCAGTGGATGCCTGAGACTTTGGACAGTCCTGAACCCTATATATGTTTTTCCTATACAGATACAGCTATGATAAAGTTTAATTTATAAATTAGGCAATTTCATGGATAGAATATTTGTTCTTACCATAGATTTTATCAACATTAGCATATGATGTGTTTTTTTCTTCCTCTATTAAATTTAGAACTTTCACCTTTTCACTTAAAGGAAGCTCGTTACAACTTCTCATTCGCAAATCCAAGTTGCCAGCATCACTACTCTTGTACTTTGGGGCCATTATTAAGTAAAATAAAGGTACTGACCGTGACAGTCAACCTGATAACCAAGAATGCTACTAAGGGACTGATGGGCAGGTAGCGCATACCAGGGAGATGCTGGACAAAGGGATGGTTCGTGTCCCAGGGGAGATGGAGCGGGACAGCACGGGATTTCACCACACTACTGAAGCACACAATTTAAAACTTTTGAATTATTTATTTCTGGATTTTACATTTAATAGTTTTGGACCATGGGTGACCACAGGCAACGGAAACCATGGAAAACAAATCTGTGGCTAAGGGGGTCTAACGTATGTTTCCATAATAGTATCTTTTCAATGACCACAATTCCTATTCATTTCAAAACAATGAATGTATATTGAGATCTACTATGGACAAGAAAGACATTGTTCTAGGAATTATAGAAACTGTAGATACAGGAACATATTTGTTTCTCACAACATGTTTAGTCTAAACAGGCGATAAAACAAATACAGAGCCAACCATAATATAGTTAAATAGTTCAAATCTATAAGAAAGGGGGGATCCAGAAAGGTTCAGTGGATATATGGCATCTTTGATGGGACCTGAATGTTGACCAGAATACTGATAATTAGAGATTGATGACAGAGGCCATTCTAGATCAAGAAAACCATCATATATATATGAGGTATATTCACCTAATAGTGTATAGTCCAATTTGTAGCAGTATTAAGTACAGTGCAATTGGAGAAATTCTTATAACTGTTTTTAAAGAAAGTATCAAATAGAACAAGCAATCTTAAAACTGCTATGGAACCACAGAAGACCCAAATAGCCAAAGCAATCTTGTGAACAAGCTAGAGGATAGAGAGTCCAGAAATAAACCCATTAATATATGGTCAATTTATGACAAACGAGCCAAAAATATGCAATGGGAAAAGAGCAGTCTCTTCCATAAATGGTGTTGGGAAAACTGGACAGGGACATGCAAAACAATAAAACTGGACCATTTTCTTACACTATACACACAAACTACTCAAAATGGATTAAAGACTTGAATGTACTACCACAAACCATAAAACTCCTAAAAGATAACATATGCAGTAAGCTCCTTGACATTGGTCTTGGCGATTATTTTTTGGATGTGACACCAAAAGCAAAAGCAACAAAAGCAAATATTAACAAGTGGGGCTACATCAAATTAAAAAGCTTCTTCACAGCAAAGGAAAATATCAACACAATGAAAAGGCAACCTACTGAATGGGAGAAAGTATTTGCAAATCATTGACCCCTGGTAAGGGGTCAATATCCACAATATATAAAGAACTCATAACTCAATAGCAAATAATAATGATAATAATAATAATAATGATCTGATTTTAAAATGGGCCGAGGATCTGAATACACATTTTTCCAAAAAAGACATATACATGGCCAACCTGTACATGAAAATATGCTTAACATCACTAATCATCAGAAAAATGCAGATCAAAACCACAATGAGATATCATTTCGCCCCTGTCAAAATGGCTATTTTCCAGGAGAAGAAATAAGTGTTGGTGAGAATGTGGAGAAAAGGGAATTCTTGTACACTGTTGGAGGAAATGTAAACTGGTGCAGCCACTATGGAAAACAGTATTGTGGGTCCTCAAAAAATTAAAAGTAGACCTACTACATGATCCAGCAATTCCATTTTTGGGTATTTAACTGAAGAAAGCGAAAACATCAATTAGAAAAGATATATGCACTCCCATGTTTATTGCAGCATTATTTACAAAAGCCAAAATATGGAAACAACCTAAATGCCCATCAATGAATGAATGGATAAAGAAAATGTGGTATACATAAGCAATGGAATATTATTCAGCCATAAAAAACAAAATCTTGCCATTTGTAACAACATGGATGGATATGGAGGGCATTATGATAAGTGAAATAAGTCAAACAGAAAAAGAGAAATGCTGTATGATCT
This sequence comes from Rhinolophus sinicus, assembly GCF_036562045.2. Lineage (NCBI taxonomy): Eukaryota > Metazoa > Chordata > Mammalia > Chiroptera > Rhinolophidae > Rhinolophus > Rhinolophus sinicus. The sequence goes on from NC_133755.1 coordinate 114,834,169, forward strand.
CACTTATGTGTGTAATCTTTAAAAAAAAGCAAAAACAAAACCAAGCTCATGGATATAGAGAATAGATTGGCAGTTACCTGAGGTGGGAGGGGTAGGGAAGGATAAAATTGGTAAAGGGAATCAAAAGGCACAAATTTCCAGTTATAAAGTGAGTAAGACATGGAGATTTAATGTACAGCATGATGACTATAGTTAATACTACTACTGCATATTTTAAAGTAGCTAGAAGAGTGGATCTTGAAAGTTGTTACGAGAAAAATAAATTTTGGAACTATGTGTGGTGATGGATATTAACTGGAATTGTGGTGATCATTTTGCAGTATATACAATTATCAAATCATTATGTTGTATAACTGAAACTAGTATAATATATCAATTATACCTCAATTATAAATAGTATTAGTTATCTAGATATAGCAGGTATGCCAAAAAAATATATACAAGTGGACACTTTGGTCAATGTTGCTCAAGCAGTAGTTCACTGTAATCAGAAGTGTCTGGACGCTGATGGTAACCACTCTGAGCACCTCTTGTAATTGCAGAAATCAAACGTGACTTGTATTCATCTTTTTTTGTCAGTATATATTGAGTATTTTAGTTTTAATACAGTTTTCCTTTCTTAAAATGTGTGTGTATTTTTTTGGGCACCCTCTGTATGTGACTCTGTTTATCAGACCACCTTATTGAAGAATACATTCCTCTGGGCTCTTCATTTATGTATTTTTACAGTGGATAGATTTGGTGAATGTTTCCAACACATTTCTTAATAAGCAGATGATAAAGCCTGTTTATATCTTTACACTGATTCCTGTATTCTCTCATGTTCTGCTTTCTATTGCCCATCCTTTGAATCATCTCACTTTCAGCCAAATAGGCCAAATAATAACTTCTACAAGACACATCCACATTTTTCCTCATCATGTTGTATCTGAGTCCACACAACCTAATCCTGTTATTCCCTGACTTGTGTAGACTCAGGATGAAATCTGTAGACTGGTCGCTTACAGATCATAACTCTAACTGCTCTGAGATATTGAAACATGTTCTTAAAATCTGCCCCCTAAAGAACCTTATAGTATCATTGGCAGGAGTATTGTGAATTGGAAGTCTTTGACAAAACGTTGACATCCACACACAAGACTTGGTATGTGTAAGACTCTCTGCCAAGTATTCTCTGAATCATCTGAGTAATGAATTATAGCAATGATGTACAGAAAGGATTTGGAGCTTTGTAAAGCAGCAAGAGAAAAAAGCAATTCTAGATTGTAAAGTTTTTGAAGAATGGAAATGTTCTCCTTTCTTCTCTCTGCCCCCATCCCAATCAAAGGAACAGGACCATCAGGTATTAAATAAGTCAAATACACTTGACCCTTGAACAACATGGGTTTGAACTGCGTGGGTCCACTTATACTGGGATTTTTTTTTTTTTTTTCAATAAATACCTGTACTGTTTTCGACCTGTGGTTGGGAGTCAGGGCTGACTCGCTGCATTCATCTATGCCACTGTGTACAGGGGACTTGAGCATCTGTCGGTTTGTGTATCCACTCAGGGTTCTGGAACCAGTCTCCGCGGATACCAAGGGACAGCTTAAGGTTTTGGGGAGTCGAAAGTTATATGCATAGGTGGGGGGTCGCTGCCACTAACCCCCATTTTGTTCAAGGATGAACTGTATTTATGTTTTATCTGAAAATTTAATCTCTTCATTTGGCTTTTTCTGAGCTGAGCTACAACATACATACATAAATATGTATGTATGTTACATACATACATAAATATATATATTTAACTATAAATATACATATAAATATATATATTTAATATAATACTTATACTTATAATAATATATACATTTAATATAATACTTAAATATATATATTTAAGTATTTTGTTGTTTATTTGTAGGTGCAAGCCAGTTATGATGTGACACGCTATGAAAATATTTTCTCCTTCTTCTGGGTTCTGGAGCAGCTTCTTCAAAAGGAAAATGAAAAAGGCAACATGTCAAGCATAGGACGTGATGACCTAGAAATCAAGAAATTTCTTCAGAAGCATGATGAAGCTATTTTCCTACTCTCCGATGCGTTTCCTTTATTTACTTTTTATTTATGGAGACTGGGCATTCTCTTGGACTCCATAGAGAGAGAAACTGTTGAAAGTAACTCACTACCTTAGCAATTTACGAAATATCAGAAGCATACTAAAGTTGAATATACAAGGATCTTGTACTTAAAAGATTTTCAAGAATATTTTTAAATGAGTATTTTAAATGGATCTCCAAATATAATCATTAATTAATTTAATAGTTAATCTCAAATTGTGCATAAAAGGCTATGAGTCATTATAGTATAGAAATGCTATAATCAGCCTGTATCAGCCTCATTCCCACCTGTAACTGTATCTTACAATATGTTATTCAATATGGTCTGGCTCTATATTCTCTAAAATGGACCATTATTTGTCTCTATCATAAAGATATTTACATTGTAAAATATTTCCATATAACAGATACTAAAAGGTAACAGATGAGATCTTAAAAGTGGTATTGCTTGATCCATGCAGTATTTAAAATGAGTAGTTAAAATTAGATTTTTAAGACTTTATTTTCTTACGTAGTTTCACATATCCTTGTCTATCAGAAGGGACTCCTATAGAAGGAGAAAAGTCTTTTATGTTTATAAAGGTAATTGCCTTTAATTTTATATAACCAAAACATTTGTCAAATCCTTTTGAAAATGCTAATTAGCTGTTTAAACGTTCTGTTTGTTTTTTCAAAAAATGTTCGTTTTGATTCTGTTGATTATATATAATATCCCCGTTATTGTTAAAATATAGTTAAGTCATGTGTAGTAAATCATTAAGGAAATTTTCACAAATTCCAATATCTATCTATAAATATACTTTATACTCACTAAAAGTATATTTATAGTTATTAAAAGTATTGGTTGAATTTTCCAGTTACATAGTTTCATTGACTTTACTTCAATTATTAAAATCATAACCAACTAGCTTAGTAAGTGCACATTATGTACTTTCCTATAGTACAATTTAGGGTACAACAAATACAAATTTGCTTCATTAATTATGTGTGATATCTGTTTCATAAGTTAATTACCGTTCCTCAATGCCACTAGTATTCTTTGAAATGTATGTAAAATCATATTGTCTGTCACAGTTATTTTTGGAGTTATTTCTAGCTTTCTAGAAAAGATAAAGCCATTTTTATAATGCTGAAACTCAATGTATGTTATCAGTCAGTGACCATTATGTAACAACCACAAAATCTCAGGGACGTACATGTATTTATTTCTCAGATGTTTGTGGGTCACTTGGGGATCAGCTCATCTAAACTGGGCTCTGGTGGAAAGCTGCTCAGGTTGCACATCCCACTGAGCTAGGATCCGTGTTGTAAATTAATTGGGCTTTGGTCTCCTTCACATGTGCATATTCTGGGGCCCAGGTTGAGAGAAGAAAGCAGCTCCTTGAGGGAAGCTGCTCTGTGGCAATGGCAGATTGGCAGAAGAACAAGGGCAAGGCTGAGAAATGTCACACTGTAATTTCTGCCCACATGCATTGGCCAAAGTACATCAAATGGTCAAGCCCAGAGAAAGACAGGGAAGTACGCTCCACTTTGAGCGGGACAACTTGCAATGTTACATGGCAAAGAGCACATAACAGGAGAGGGTGGAGATCGGGGCAAATTACTCCACCACACATACCAGTTGAATACTCGAAGGATATTCTAGATTGTGAATGAGGAGGAATTTTGCTACTATTTGATTCCTGGGAATCGTATAAATCATTTCAGCGGAGGACACTAAACAAAATCCACTCCCCATGACATCTCCCCATCCTCTCTCTTCCATAATGACTAGACAAGGTTGGTAAATACACAAGCAACAGCAAGGGCCCTTATTCCACTGCAGTCAGCCAACATAATGATCCTAAGAAGCTTTTTGTAACTAGAACAGATTCCTTAATTCCAGTAGTCATCAAAGCTTCAAGGTCTGAAAACTAGCCTAGGGAATGTGTTGATTATAGAAAAACAAACAGATGTTGGGATCGTTAATGTATAAAATGGAGATACATTTAACTTCCATTTGGTATTATTTTAATGGAAACACTAAACTAGTGAATTATATGATACCTAACCCTTCATTATTCTGTGTTTCAGTCTATAACAGTGTTATCTGTGCTGTAAATTTAGTATTGAGGTCTAAATATCCTGCTGGTGGAAAAGGAGATAAAAGGATACATTTTTATCTGTGTGTTTCAATAAAGCAATGAAAGAAAACGAATGAATGATTTAAACTAGACTTAAGAATATTGTAACAATTAGGATTTGATTAATGTCTAACTTTACAATTAAGATTTTGAGGATAAGAATAACACAGACAGTAGAAATTGAGCTGAGCTGAAACTGGATATAGAATTGTATGGGAATTAAAAAAAGACCATAGAACAGTCCTGAAAATAGAGAAAATAATAAAAAATGATAATAAGTGCTAACACTCACATAGCACTTATTTTATATATAAAAATAAGTATTACATATATTAATATGCAGTATTAATGACATCTATTTATTATATATGTAATATATTTTATGTTACATATTTTATTGTCTATATATATACATATATAATATATTATATATTATATATTATATATATATTAGTAACAATATATTAGTAACAAATAGATGCCAGGCACTGACCTAAGCATTTTACATCGATTAACTCATTTGATTCTCCCAACAGTCCTGTATGATCGGTAACATTATCATCTCCATTTTAGAGATGAGGTACACAGGCAAAGGAATGTTAACCAACTTGCCAAGTTCACAGAACCAGGAAGTGGAAGGCTTAGGTTTCACCTCCAGGAGTTTATCTTCTCAGTCCACACTCTTCATTGCTGTGCCTCACTGCCTGTTCAGTGCACACTGTCCTGGCACTTCATGAAACTCACAAATACCACTTCTTTGTGATTGTGACCAAAGCTTTATACATCCTCAACTACAAATCTTACAGCATTGCAGCTCAATATTAGCTTATTTTGGAGCAGCTGTCCTACTGCCATCTCAGAGCTAGAGTGTATTTGTCCTTTTCTGGACTGTAACATTTCACCATAGTCAAGACTCTTTAGGTAAGTTACAGATCGTCTTCAAATAATAATGTTGTACAAAGTGCAGAGCTCACTCTAAAGGTGGGTGGGTGGATGATCAGGCTGCAGTGCTCAGCCTGGTGGGGACAGGAGACAAATCTGATCGTTCTGTCCTTGGATGTATCGATATTGGTGGCATTTTATGCAATTTGTTCACAAACTATTGTATTTTTCATTTATATCTGTTGGTATCCTACAGATAAGGGCAATATATTCCTAGAGAGGCAAGGAAAAAAGCCATTTACATTTCCAGATTTAATATGTATATTTGTAGATTAAAAAAAAATACAACTCTGGCTTATGATAATCTGGTTTCATTTATTTATCAAATATTAAACCCCAAGTTTGTGTGCAAACCAATTATTTGCACATATAAAAAATAAGCATACAAAGTTTTATATTTTATCAGATTTATAAAACAGAACTTTCTTTTAGCAGTCAATACAACAACCTAACAACATCAATAGTTTGTATTTGCTGAAGGAGATAATTAGAGTGATAACATTTACCTAATATTGAAAAAAATACAGGATTATTATTATTATTGGAAGTCAACTCATTGTTTTTAAATTAATTATAGAATTGGACAACACTAAATTTATCTGGTTAATGAACTGGCTTCTCAAGAGCTGTTAAAATATTAGAGTATGATTTACCTATAGGAGGAAATGACCTCAGCCTTTTTTTTCTTGTTTTTTCATTTAATATGAAAGTCCTCTAGGTAGTTTTAAGAATCTATTACTAATAGGAGGCAAAGCTTATAAAAAGAAAATATGAGTCTAACATCCAAGACATTGAAATAATTCATGTTACAATTCATAGATATATATTCTGAATTTGTAATGTATTCTTCTAATATTTTAATCTAATTTTTGTTGTAGCTGCTCCAGTGATTGGTGAACTGTTATATTTCAGTCAGTAGTTGTAAGTGCTTCGCAGCCAATCCACCGAGACATCAAGATTTAGAGAACATTAACCTCACCAGTCTCTGATCCAAAAGTAAAGTGGTGGTTCTCAAATGGCTCCTAGGCCAGCAGCATCAGGAACACTTGGGTACCTGTTAGAAACAAATTCTAGGGCCCCGCCCCAGACCTACTTCAGAATCAGGAAGGCTGAGGTGGAACCTAGGTCATTCTGTTGCCCACCAACGTTTGAGAACCACTATTATCATTGTTTTTAATGAAAAGGAGGGCTTAATATATATAAAATTATTCAAAAGTAGACATTCAATCATCCCAAATTACTTAACTGAGTTTTTTAACTTTCCCTGTGTCTGCCTTAAAATTCCAAAGGAGGATTTGGGGGAACTTAATTATTCATAATTAACTTAAAATGAGTAGCAAATTTATAAATATATCAATCCAACTTAATAACACTTTAAAAATTAGCATCTTCACACTTAGCTTTTAGTTCCTTCACTGAAATAAGTACTCCCTATTGCTGGTATTTTAAAAAATTACTATAACCTGAGTTAAAGAGAGATAAATTAATTACAGCTTTCTGCATTAGTCCTGGTATACAGTAAGTAACATGCAGGGAGATGCAGACATCACGTTACTTTACTCTTAAGTTGAGATATTAAGTACCCCAAATAATACCACACTATTCATCATTATTTCCAGAGATATGTTTTTATACAATGGTCAGTATATCTTAGTTGTAAATATATCATCCTGTTTCTCAGTTCTAGAGATGAAATTCCATTTTCTTTAAATCCTTGTATATTGTGGTGGCATATAAATAAATAATAAACGACCGCCTGTTCTCATTTCTTGAGTATAATTTATTTCCACCATGTCAAGTCTAGCACATTTCTGTGAGCTCCAGAGTGGAGTAAGGACAGCACCCCAAACATGAGCGAACAGAGCTATCCCTGCTTTTAGCTTTAAGGACTTAACTACTAAGACCTTTTCATGAATGATTAATTATTTCAGGAATAATAGAAATGCCAGACAATCAACCAGCAGGGGAAATGATGTTATTTGTTCTTATTTCTCTCTCAAACACACATTCAATTCAACATTCATTTTGTAAACAGAGATCCAAATCTCTTGAAAGTAATTCTAAAGTTTGGGAAAAGTTTGCTTTCTTTCGTTATATCTCATGGTCTTTAAGGGGCCCCACAACAAGCAGTGGTTGCATCACTGGGGCCTTTTTGCCCTAACTTGCACCAAGGACTTGGAGCAGGACCTAAAACTGCCCTAGCACAGCCTTACTCTCTAGGAGAACTCCAGAGCCAGGGCACTCCCCTCAGACAAGTGACCGCAGGCCTTTAAAATATGTGGTGTGTCCCCTTCCACAGTGGCACATGACCAAGAAGTGGCGTTCACCACAGCTGACCAGGCACCTTATCTTGCAATTTCATGAAGTCTGTGATAGAGCACCAGAGACTGGGCGGAGAGAATCCATCCACTCCAATTAACACAGAGCTAGAAGTAACTTGATAGAGATGTGAGGATGTCTCCAACTCCAAATGAATACACTGATATTATCCCTATGTGAAAACTTAAAAATCATAGTAACTTCTGAAGCTACTAAGTTCTTGACTCAGGAGGTACTTTCCTTTTTAACAGGGTCTCTTCCACACATATGTCATCCAAGTGCCTCTGCACCATCACTTGATTAAGGCAGGTAGTAAAACTCAGCATGCGGAGCCCCTGGTATATGCTAACTCCACTAAGTTATTTAAATATATTATGTTGCTTAATCCTTCCCACAGCCTTGTGAAGTAAGTATAATACTATCCCCAGTTAGAGGAGGAAGCAAGCACAGAGCCAGTAAGGACAAAACTGGCCCATGATCATGGCTGGAAAAAATCAGTTTTAAACAGGCAACAAGCAACTAAGTCAATGGTTTGCACTCTCAGCATTCAGCTACCCACAGTTACCATGTTCTAACTTGACAAAAGTAGGAACTGATTGTAGAGAATAAAGTTATCCCAATAGCAAAACTCCAGTCTGCACTCTTTTTTAGGAGTTCTTTCTTGGACATATGTCTCAGGCACTTGGATAATTATAGTGGTGGGAAATTTATATTCTATAGTAGGTAAAATTGAATGATAGAAATATTTCTTTGTGTGTGGAAGAATAAAAAGTACAGTAAGATACTAGCGATTTCCAATTGGTGGCATTTATTTAAATGAAACAGATATAAATTCTACTCTAGTATGTGATTATTTTGTAAGCCAGTGTGAGTAACACTTTCTGAGGATAATGCAAGTTAAATCTTTCAAAATGCCAGAATCAAGACCAGACAACCGTACATGGATTAGAGTTAATTCCCAAGTCTTAGACATGGAAATAAATAATACATGGGATGCATAATTTCTCTACACTGGCTCCAAAAATCATACATTTTTATTGTAAGTTTAAAGAAAAAAAATATCTAATTCATGATCAGAATTGATCAGTATAATCCTGTTGACAGTATTTGACATTTCTAAACCATTTTATGAGGTAGAAAAAATATTTTCCTATTTTTAAAACTCTTTACATCAGAGGGGAAAAAACATATAAATAAATAATTTAAAATAGCTCAGTGATGTGCTCCCCAAAAACCTTTAGGCCGCTCTTGTTTACTCATTTTCCTTTGCTCTGGGGAAAAGAGATGTGAGAGCTTCTTGCACTCTGCCTTGTCAATCAGCGCTGCATCCCACTTTTGTTTGAAAGCCTTCCTGTTTTGACCATATTGAAATGACAGTGAAGCCCAGAAGAAAACACACTGTAGAAAGCAGAGATGAAAGAGGGTAGGGATTGTGGGGGGAGTGGAAAAACAGAACAGAGGCTCATCCTTGGCCAAGCTATACTGTGACTTAGGACAAATTATTTCATACTCTCAGTTTCCTGTTATATGAGTGGCGCATATTTTTCAGCTTTAAAGTGTAAAGAACAATGAGTACCTGTATTTCTGCCAGGGAAATGGGTTTCATCTGAATGTACACATACTTTATTAGACTAAAATGATTCAGTGTAACGATCCATTATTACTAAATGTTATTGCCCAGCACTGGGAATTTTGTCTCTTTCCTAACTGTCTTCATGGAGGTCTTCCAGTGATACACTTTTTTACACATTTAATAAGGTCTAGTAGCTGGAGTTAAAAGACGAGGCTATCACTCTATCCCTGTTCAATAAATAAAATGTTCATTTCTTCATTGTTACAATTTTAAAAAGGATAATCTCACTGCAAGATTGTCGGTGTGAATGAAATGAAATAACGTGAAAAGCACTTTGAGAACTCTAAAATAAAAATAATACTACTAAGATTACATCGTGTTTATTACGTGTCACATACTCTTGCAAGCACTTTACGTGTATTTTCTTATTTAATCCTAACAATGCTGTAAAATAGGTAATATTATTATTTTCATTAATTCCATTTTACAGATGAGGAAACAGGCACAGAAAAGTTAAATGACTTGTCCAGTCACACAGCTAACGACAAACTATTAAACATATTTTATTTATTCCTATCTCCTTCTATTCCAAGTCTTCTACATTAATTCTAAGTAGACTCATAGTGGAGCCATACTAAAATGCCATCATGGCCTGAATCTCTTCCCATTCAACTTGTATTTAATGGTGACTATGATGATCATGATAATTAATAAATGTTAGCCATAATTTCTGTGTGCTAGAAACTGTGCAACACACTTTACTACATTATATAATTTAATTTGCTGACCTACCATAGACAAATCAGTCCTTCAGAGGTCTTGAGTCAGTGAGATCCAGAACTCGTGGTATATTTCGGAGACCTTTTACCTACCAACCAAGGAGCTCTAGAATGGATTTCCCATGCCCGTACCATAGGCAGACAACCTTTTGGTTGTGGTTTACATGCCAGGCTTGCTGTCCTGGCTCCTGATTATAATTCTGGTTCCCCATTGAATCTGGATTGTGGTCCTGAATGCTATCAGGATAGTGGATGTAAGTTACCCTTAGTTTGGAAATAACATCTTAATTTATTTTTGTGAATGTGCTTGCCTCATTGTGCACAGTCCTTTTTAACACACACACATACACAAACAAAAATAAGAAAGGAAGGAAGGAAGGAAGGAAGGAAGGAAGGAAGGAAGGAAGGAAGGAAGGAAGGAAGGAAGGAAGGAAGGAAAAAAAAAATAAAGGTGCCTTTTTTTCTAGTTGAAAGGTGTTTACATGAGACAAGGTAAGCCATTTGGAAACTTCCTCTCTAAAAATTGAATCCTGTGCAGAATACTGAAATCAGTTGTATGATTTATTATGGCGGCAGCACACAATGAGATTGCTAAGCAATTCTTGCTACTAGACTCCCAAGCTGCCTTTCAGCCTTTTCTGAACCCAGTCTCTTAGCTTTCCAGTTCAATTTATGAGATAACAGATGTGTTTTAATGACATTCCTCTTCTGCTTATGTTAACTAGGGACAATTTCTGTTGCTTAGAACTGCTGATACCTAACTAATATGCCCACTGAACTGTGATCCTATTAGCCTTGTTTGTTCCTATGAGTCGGCTGGACTATATTTCCATTTCTCCCAGTATCCAGTAACACTCTGGCCACTAGCTGATACCGGCATCAATCACAACAGAGTTCCTGTGAACTGTAACTGTTAGCCTCCAAGCACTAAAGATCACTATTCCTTGAAACATAAACAACCATCTACCCACGGTCGCCCAATCTGACTTTCCTGGACTGAACTTATATTCTGCATGCCCTTCGGACCTTTGACTCCACATACTGACAAGTTCATTGGCAGGCAGTCCACCCTCCTCTTCTGGACAGATGTCAGATATACAGCCTCTTACCTGTGAGTCTTGCAATCTAAGAACATATAAGAGCTTATGACAGAAATGTACCATTCATTTCATTAAGCCAACAATCACACTTTCCTATTTGTGTATTTAAAAATGCCCCAAATTATTTTAAATTAAAAGGATCTTGATACTATCTACTTGCCCTTATTTAACAGATGACAAAACAGATGCCAGAAAAATTAAGACCCAATCCCAAGTCACACACTTAGCTGATTGGCTGAGCCAGAACTGGTTTTTATTTATTTATTTATTTATTGTTAAGTGGGCTTGATATTACCATGTTTCCCCGAAAGTAAGACCTAGCCAGACAATCAGCTCATGTGTCTTTAGGAGCAAAAATTAATATAAGAACTGATTACATTATATTATATTACATTATATTATCCCCGGACTTATATAACACCCGGTCTTATATTATAGTAAAATAAGACCAGGTCTTATATTAATTTTTGCTCCAAAAAACACATTAGAGCTGATTCCCTGGCTAGGTCTTTTTTGGGGGAAACACGGTAGCCACTACACTTTGAACACTTTGGAAGGGTCTAATTTAGACCCTGAAGTTTAGCACAAACATCTGTGGCACACAGTAAGTGATCAATAATTAATGACTATGTTGCTGCATTAATTTATAAATTAATTACCAGTTTCCTCATTCTTTCTCACATGTGAGAGTCTGAACATTGGTGCATATTCTGCAATGGTAATCAGTTTCCCAAATTGTGAATGATTTGCACACAAGCAGGTGGGTAAATATAGTTTGAAGCACCTTCTACCACTTGCAGTGTAGGCAACTCTCCTTCCTTCATTTCTTAGTTGGTAACCTAATACAGATCTGCAGACACAGAAATGCAGGCAGATGTATTCTCTTAGGTCAATATCTTGTTTCCAAATGATGTTGCCTAGATAGAGAATGAACTGAAACTTGGAAAGTGTTTTCCTTAAGGAAAAATAATGTTATCAATTATGAGTAGTTATAGGTTAAATAACAGTAAAAGGTATATTAGGTTCATCTTGAATTAATCTGATTTTGTGTCCTGAGGAAAAACCTCCATGTATAACATAATTTTTATATAAAATATATCCCACTTCCCAGTTATCGTTATAAATGAACTTTTCTGCCCTAACTCATTTGTAATGTATGAACTATCAATAGAAACTTCAAACCTTTTCCAACCTTGAGGCGGCTGGATGGCTCAATTGGTTGGAGTGTGAGCTCTGAACAATAGGGTTGCCGGTTCGATTCCCACATGGGCCAGGGAGCTGCGCCCTCCACAACTCGATTGAAGGACAATGACTTGGAACTGATGGGCCCTGGAGAAACACACCGTTCCCCAATAAAATAAAATTTAAAAAACAAAAAAACAATCCTTTTCCACACTTGATAACCATCTATTGTTAAGTTTTAACTAGGTTATTAAAGCACACTTCTGCATCAAGAGTTGAAAGCTATAGGAAAAAAGTATCATTTGTTTATTTTCTTTAGTATCTAAAAGAAAATTTTTAGACAATAGAATGTCTTAAAGGAAGTTATATATATTGCTCACAGTGGAAAGAAAGACATAGGATTTTCATATTAGGCTCACATTATTTTGATTATTGAATAAATGGACAAAAATAATTAAGGTTTCATTTATTATTTCCTATGAGGTGATTTGGGTGTAATAAAGAAGGACTAGGCATGCATTAGTCCTACACTAGTCGCTACATTAATCTACACACTTGAACTACGTTAGGGCCCCTCATCTATATCTTGCCAGTTCAAGAGAATGAAGAAAGGGGTTACGAAATGTGGAAGAGCATCAGCATGTGAAAATAGGAGTATGAAATAAGGGCACAGTTTACTTTTGCTTCATTTTCTACAATCACTGTTTACTGTGGCTGCTTCAAACCTTTAATCATTCAAAGAACAGAGAAACCCTTTTATGCTCATGGTTACTTCTGCTGAGAGTACAGGGGTAATTTATAGCAAATGTTAATGTGCATTCAAAGGAACTATATGAAAAAATATGTTATCTATAGTTTTTCCTCAAAATGGGGCAAGGGAAGTAAATATGATCAATTACAGCTGAATAATGACAGAATTTATTAATAGTCTGAAAGACTATCATCAGGTCAAGCTGCTACTCAGAATAAATATGGAAAATCCATTAGAACGTCAAAAAGCATATATTATAGAAGCAATGTTTACAAGAAGAGTACTCTTCTGAACCGGCAATTACATAACAAGAACTAGATTTGATCCCTGCCACCAGAAGATTCAATATGATTTGACTTTCACCAGCTTCATTTTTGAAAATAAAATTACTGGCATCCTAGCAATTGTGGAAATGATTACATGGGTAGAGATAACACAAAAGCATTTAGTACTTCACATTTTAGAAAATATTGAGAACCTAAAAAGTTAAAATAATTTTTAATAAAGCAAGAAATGATAGAGGTATGAATACAGATCTTCTTTCCTGAAAGTATTTTTTTTAACTTCTAAAATTTTATTTTATTTATACATGAGAAAGAAAATAGAATTCATTGCCAAAAGTATTTAGCCTCAAACACTGGTAGGAAAAAAAATATTTCTCTTTTGGTAAATGGGTTGTCCTCTATTGTTTTTATTTTTATTTTTTCATTTATTAAATTTATCGGGGTGACAATGGTTAGTACTCATAGACATAGACAACAGTTTAGTGGTTATCAGACGGTAAAGGGGGTGGGGACGACAGCAGAAGAGGGAAAGTTGTTGTTTATACTGCATAAATACTTTAAATATTTCCAGATATAATTCCCCCTTGCCTAGCTCCTTGTAGCATCATACACCTGCCAAATGTTGGTTATAATAGTGCTAAAACTTGATTTACAATTAAAATGATTTACATCTTAGTGACGACAAAGAAATAGAGTGACATGACCAAATGAGCTTCTCAAAGTACAAGTAGGCCCATTCACAAGTAATTTTTCTATTGAACTTTTTCAAGCCAAATACAGATGATACTATTTTCAAAACACACTAAAGAAGAAACCATCTATTATTTTTCCTGATTTCCGTTTAGATTAGTTTTAAATCATAACTGAAGTGTGACAAATATTCATAGCAATATTAACAAGTATCCTATGATGCAGTAATTGCCTATCTAAGTATGTACCCAGAAAAAAAAACCCTGCATGTGTGCAAAAGGGAGGATTTATTAGTTCAAGAATATTCATAACATCACCTCATATAATAGTGAAATTCCAAATTCTCATAAATCAGAAAGTGGGTGAATAAACTGTGTTATTTTCATTCAATGGAATATTATCCAGCAGTTAAAATAAATGAACTACAGTGATATTCAGCAATATGAATGAAAGTAAAAAATAAATTAATCAATCCCAAAGATTATGTAGCATAGAACCTGTTTTACAGAATTAAAAATAATTAAAAAATATATTTTCATGAATGGATATAGATGTGATACTAAACTATATAAAAAGGGAATTTATGAAATAAAGAAAGAGGATTCAGAATGATGCTAACTTCAAATTAACAGAAGGCAAAAGAACAGATTAGATAAAATAAACCATATGGTTAGATATAGGCTATCGTCAAGGACTCCCTAGATTTTGTTTTAGATTTGTGTATAGTTATTCTATTGTAAAAAGATAACTAATATTAGAACTAAGGAAAAGAAGGAGGGAAGGGGGTGGTGGCAAAGGAAAGGATGTTATGGAAGGATAAACAATAAGAGGGTATCATGATGCCAGGATCATGGTTAATCCAATTCTGTGCATCCACAGAACAAAAACAACAATAATAGAACAAAAACGCAAAATCTCTGTATAGAGTTGTTTCTGGTGAAAGATACTAGACTTAATTCTTTACCTTTTGCAAATTGAAAGAAACTGAATTGTACACTATAGTGTCTTGTAAAACCAGATATAAGGGCATTTAATGAATAGTTTCAAATTGTGCATAAATTACCTTGTATTAAACCTTCTTTTGTACTAACCCTGATGAAGTGTCATTTGATTTCTCATACTAAGACACAGGCAGCCCAGATACTTTGGCCTCAGTTCAGGGTCATCAGCAGACCTACGAAGCAATCGTAGTGACCCTGACTCTGTGTTATCCTGAGTTAGTTAGCAAAGGATTCGTTTGGGGATGCAAGGAGGTAAAACTCAATTCCACCAGAATCTCAAGTGGGAGCTAATTGGGGATAAATACATATACCCTCCAGTTAATATGAAATAAATGCAAACTTTGCTGTGACGCAGTTTTATAAAGGAAATCTAATTCCTTTACAACTTCTGTTCTGCATGATATGATGATTTACCTAATATTTCTTGAGGAGAAATGTTAATCCTATCTGCAATTACATAATATTTGAGAAGTCAAGAAACTCTGTAACTTCTTACATTTAAAGTCCATTAACTTTCTGATAAAACACTCATAAGCATTCCCTAAATATTAACAATAAAAGTGATCTGTTCTCACTATTTAAAAAGAAAAGAAAAAAAGAAAAGAAAAAAAACATAAGTGTGAAAATAAAGGATACATTAGGAATTACATGGATGGAAATATCTCAGAAATGCACTCAAAAACTGACTATTTTAGCAAATTTAACTTAATATCCATAGAATATTATTTTACTTTGTTACCTGCATCACTTTAAATCATAGACTACTTTTCAGACCATAACCGACACCCTTTGTCATAGCATCTTTGGATAATAGGAAACATCTTATAAAAGTAAATCACTGATGTACTCAGCACTAACCTAGTATTGGAAAGTAAAATCCTCCTGTGCTGAGAAACATAGGTTTTTTTGTTGATTTATTTGTTGATTTATTTGTTTTGTTTGAAGCTATCTAATGTTAAATGTTAAATGCTGGTTGATTGGTTTGTTTATTCAGTGCATTGCTAGTGTCTGCCTGGGGTTCTATGAGCAGTTATTTGTTGATCATATCAAGGTGCTCGTTATAGCTTGATACTACCTGCACCCTTCAGTGTATCTGTAATTGTACAAGAGCAGGTAGGCCTAGACTCTCCAGTTGGTCCTAGTATCAATGACAAGATGAAAATACAAGGTCATTAAATTACTTGAATTAAATTTGCAACCCCAGTGTAGTATTTACTTTGTGAGAAATATTTGTGAACCATTTCCCTATATTACTCAGAATGCACAGAGAGTTGATTATCAAAAGCAAGACATTTTCATGCAGCTTTACCTTTGTTTTGAGTACTCCTCCACTTCACATGTACCCCAGTCCTCAAGTCTTCCAAGCACCCAATCAAGGGGTGCCTCCTCTAGGAAATGGTCCCCCATTAGGGTTGATCACTTCCTGTTCTGTGCCTCCACCGTGGCCTGTACTGAGTTTCATCGTAGTGTGTGCGTAGCTATGTCCCACTGACAACGACAGTGGGAGATACTATCTCCAGTTCTCCAGCTCAGGATGAGTGCTATGATTCATCTTCTGTACCAAACACTCATTTGCTGACTATTCCTGGTGAAATCACCTGGGAAGACTCAATTGTGCCATTATATATTCATTGTTATTAATTCCAACATATCCGCGCACTGAACCTCTTCTGTTTTTCTCATTACTTTACTCTCATCGCTGCCAAGGATTCTCAAACTATCTTTCCGTTCCTCAGAGCTCTGACTTCTCCTCATTTGCCCTCACTCACAGCAGATAACCTTGTCTCATACTTTGCACAGAAATTTGAAGAAAAAAACAAACAAACAGAATTCTCTTAAATTCCTAGTACTAAACATAAATCTGTCCATCATCTACAACCACCTTCTTATCTTTACCAACTTCATAATGATATATAGTTGCCTCCTCCTATGAAAGCCGATGCAGATACCTACCCTTTGCATCACATTCTCTCATGTTGACGTTCACCCATTACCTATTTATCTTACCTATTTATCTTAAACTTTTTCTCCAATGATTTTATAAATCACTGGAATCAGGGAGCTCATTTCAAAAGCAGTGTCTCAAGGGTATTCAAAGGCTTATCGAGAACAGTCACCATTATGCTTTTCAATAACACTGAGTCTCTTGTTCCCAATTCATTTCTATCAATAGCCACACTGAGGTCTTCTCGGTCCTCTCAGGGAACAAATTTGGGAGTCAGAGTCACCCATGATAAATTCACTCCAAAGATTTCCATAGTTTATTGGATTGATTTACTTTAACTCAAGGAATGTTATGCCATCTTTACTTCATTCAGCACAGGCCACTCTTCTGTACAAGTATCAGTCAGTCAACTGAGGAAGCAATTAAAACTTCTGACTGACTCCAGCTGAAGAGTACAGGCAATAAGGGATGACAGGAAGGGGCGTACGGCAAACTGGCTCCCCAAGCAAGGGACTTATCTTAGGGGTCTTAAGGCAAGGCTTTCATGGACTAAACAGAGTGGAAAAGAGGTTCTGTTTTGCTGGCGTAGGGTACTTGGGTGTTTAAAGTTCTCCCAAATGCCTTCTTTTTGATTCTGGTGCCCTACTCGTTTCCATTCAACATGCTGTTACTAAGAAATCTGACAAAGCTGTGATTTCAACTTATCTGAAATTCAGCAACCCAGAGCATTAGACAGCATGTTTTATTATTGGCTATGTCAATCTTGCTGTTACAATACTTCTGACACAGACACAGAAAGTCCCCAATTCTCTTACTATGCCTTAAGCCAAGAATTTAAAACTTTGATCTTACTATGTTCCGTTACTTAGCTCCCCAGGACAGCTAGAAGCAGCGGTCATCCTTCTCTTCCTTGTAATCCTAGGTCCTTCCTACGTATTCTAAATAAACAGCTACATGTTTGTCCAAAGTCTTGTCTTCACTACCCATTTCATTTTAGAGGATAATTTAAGTAACTCTTCCACATGCTCTGCCATTAATGACTGCAGTTCCCAGTTCTGTGCTACCGAGATATTCAATGCCTTCAAACCCAACCAGCTTAAATAACACATTTCTGTTTCCTTGAGGGTGTATTGCCTTTCCTGGGACTAAATATCACATTGATCAGCATTCTTAATTGCAAACATTAGAAAATATTCTGATTTATTTAAGGAGAAAATTGTTCTTAAAGGGACATTATGGAATTCATATATAGGGCCAGAGGGCAAGATTCTGAAACTACCCATCCAGAAGTAATGGCCCACACACATTGCTGCTCTGGAAAAGATACCATAGCCATGCCACTTGGAAATGATTGTGCTTAGGACTGGATCCCTGATGCTTCACTCCCTTCTTCTGCTCCATCTCCAGAAAGATCCAAAATCTCTGTCATCACATGTGCCAGAGTGTGCATTTCTCCCTTTCATGGTCACCTCTTCACAATGCTAACTTTCTAATGCAAATCTCAAGTGGGTTCAAATGATTGGAGAAATCTAAGTCACATGCCACATCTAAAACTCTAAAAGATTCTGGAATATAAATATACTGTCCTCAGTCTAGGGAAGACAGATTAATAGTGTGAGCAATTACCAAAATATAGGGGAAATATTGGGCCACCAAAAGTGACAAATATCTACTACATGGGCATGTGTTAAAATCACCTAAATAGATATCATCAGTCCTGTGGCAGACATTACTAGCACTCACAAAAAATTTTCTAGATCTCTTTGCTTCTTCGATAATAATTGGAAACTACACTTACCTCCCTCCAGAAGTCTGCAGAGGTCATACCATTTACCTTGGTTGATGGAATGTAAATCAAGTGACAAGTATCACTTCAGAACAGAACATATGGCGGCTAACATGCCTTCCACATACTCTCTTGCCTTGCCATGGTGAACACTGAAGCCCCCAACAGATATAGCAGCATCATAAAAAAGTAAGGCTTCGATTAGGCTAGGTGTCTCTGAGTGAATGATCTGAAAAAAACCCTTTTCAACATGCAGTGGACATATAGTAAAAGCAAGAAATAAATTTTGGTGTTCTAATTTTCTGAAATTTGTTGTGACGTAATGTAACCCATGCTGACTGACAGAAGCCCAGACCTCTCTTCTGACTATGCCTTGTTTTTGTTTGTTTGTTGTTTTTTATTAATATTTACTGGGGTGACAATGGTTAATAAAAATTACATAGGTTTTAAGTGTATAATTCTGTAATATATCATCTGTATGTCACATTGTATATTCACCACCCAGAGTCAGTTCTCCTTCTATCACCATATATTTGACCCTGTTTACCCTCTTCTACCACTCCTCTCCCTCTTACCCCCTGGTAACTACTAAACAGTTGTCTGTGTCTGTGAGTTTTTGTTTATTTGTCTTGTTGCTTTGTTGCTTTCAGTTTTATATCCCACATATCAGTGAAGCCATGTGGCTCTCAACTTTTTCTGTCTGACTTATTTCACTTAGCATAATAATCTCAAGATCCATCCACGTTGCTACAAATGGCACTATTTCATCTTTTCTTATGGCAGAGTAGTACTCCATCGTGCATATGTATGCCACATCTTCTTTATCCAATACGTACCTAACAGCTTGTCGTGACATGGGGCTTTCACACAAGCACTTCAAATTCAACATGTCAGAAACAGAGCTTGTGAACTTTACCGTAAACTATCCTTCCTCTGCGGTTTCCTGCCTCAATAAGTCCTTCAACAACCCTAGCTTTCTTCCATCAAAAAACCCAAGGATCTTTCCTGATTATTCCCATTTCCTATTACTCACATGCTATCAATTTTCAAATGCTACATTTTTTATTTCCCCTATGTTTCTGTATTCCTGGACCCCATTTCAAATAGCCTAGTCCAACAAACCATCATCTCTTACATGACTTAATAAAATACCCTCATATCTAGTTACCCACCTTTATCACTGCCTGATATCCCAGCCTCCTTGCTACAGACAGCATGGTTCTTTGTTTTTAAATATAGATTTAAAGCTTCTTCATTAAAACCCATCAATGGTTTCTCATTTCTCTTAGCATAAAGGTGAGATTTTTAACAGAACTTTAAGATTCTGCATGGTCTAGACTCGTGCTCGTCATATCTTCTCTCTTCTCTAGAAGTGCTTATTGATATTCAATTCTTAGACATGCTATCCTTTTGCCCACTTCAGAGTGTATGCTCCTGCTGTTATACCATCTATCTGAAGCCACTTCTCCAAGTACCCAATATGTCCACTACCACTACCACCACCTCTATCTTGCTACATCTGGTCACTCACTAATGACTATTCATTCGTTACCTCTCTGCTTAACATTATTGCCTCAGGAAACATGGCTTCATTCCTTGAATCTCCAGACCAGTTACATTCTCCCAAAGTAGTTCATACTTAATGTTTACTCTTGCCCCTCTTTTGTTATAATTTGTTTGGAGTTCATCTTCTCAAAACAGTCTTTGCGTTCCATGATGAAGAAGACATTGGCTTGTTTGCCATTGTTTCTTTCAAGTGTAGCACAACATATGTCATCAGTAATAACTTTCTGAATGAAGGTTTGACGATGAGTAAATGAATGACACCTAGAAGATGCTTTCACTCTCTTACCATACTTCCAGTTTTTTGGTAATTCTACCTAAGTCTATATCTAGCTTGGTTTGTTTATTTCTTGTACCTCATGAAGGCGCACAATGCTGACACTCTTTTGGATTCAAGTATTTGTGAAACTATTAAATATCCTCCATATCTGGGGAGGTAGAGAAGAAAATAGAAAATTCTGATACTTGGATTTTCTTTGCCTCCAAATTAGAAAAAAAAAAAAAAGCCTATTTTGGATTGAAAATATCTGCAGCTTGATCCACATGAATGTTCTAACCCTTACATCCAGAAAGCATGTCAGCCAATTACTCAATCAAATCTTAGATCTGAAATAACATCTATTTGAAAATTGTTTTTAGTATTTAATATGACTGATCATATCTTATTAATAAAAACTCCATTTTTTAAATATATCCCAGCTACATAACCTTTTGATATAACAATCTAAGTAGTGAGATAGAAAGTAGAATGGATAAATTTTCATATAGATTAAATCAGGTGCAAATGTGTGTGAAGCATAATCCATTGGTGGGATGTAGTAAAGAAGTTTAAGAGCCCATTCAAAGAGTAATTTATGAGTCATCCAGGATATTTGGTCTCTGATCAATGAATCATGAGCCAATGGGGTTTCTTAATGAGCACTATGCCCTGGATAGATAGTAGCAATTTGGCAAGTCCCCACAGCTGATTTTTTAAAGTGAATACACATTTTCCACAGATCCCTCTTGTCTTCCATCAGTGTTTCTTTGAAGGGTACATGGGAGCTGTCATGGTATGTTCTTCCAGACCATGTTTAAGAATTGAGAAAACTGCTATACAAATGTAAATGTAAGAGCATTAATGGAGTTTTCCAAGCTATTGTTCAGAGAAATAAAGAAATAAGCATTGCAGGCAACAGCAAGGACAAAGACTTAAAAATCAGTTGCGGTGGGGTCTTCTGGCATATTTTTAAAGAACATTTTGGTGTAATTAAAGTATAATCTGAAATGAGTCCTTTCCTATATGAAGAGATTTTTAGAAGACACATACATTTTTGGGGTAAATGTGAGTCAGAAATGACTTGGAACTTTATTGTGGACAACACAACTTGCCACATCATGACTAGATCAAAGAGCCTTTAAGGATTTTATTCCAAGTAGAGATCTGTAGCCTATGAGTTTCCAGGGTATTACTATATAATCTGAAACCTCTTAAAATTTCTCTTGTAGTGAAAGAAATTTAAAACTCCATCAGTATATCTGCTCTGCTTATTGTACTTCACACTCAGGGAAAGTCCATTGTATATTTCTTCTGTTGGGAGTTATTGGATATGTGTCACTATGACCAGAAGTTCTGAACTCTTCTGGAGATAGGATTTAAGCCTCATATCTGTATTAACCAGGTGTGTGTGATTCTTTGACATCTGGGGCTTTGATGAAGAGACCGCCCCACCAGAGCTAGCCACTTCCTACACATAGGTAGTAAACTGTGCCTGGGAGCACACCGTTCATATGCAAACCAACCACCTCCAATCCCATACCCCAACTACCTTCTTTATGGGGCTCTCACAGGATTCTCACACTCTGGGCCACTATTCATCTGACCTAACCACACCAGGGCCGGGTACCCGATAACTAGGGACAGCACCCATATTCCAGAGCCTGCTGAAATTATTCAAACTAGCCAATCCTAAACCTGCCGACTCTGCCTCACTCAATTCTTCCCCCATGGAAAACCCTACAAAGGCTATCAGCCATGTTTTCCCCTGCTCTCTCTGCCTTCTCTTAACCCTGCTGCTTTGTCACATGATTCCCATGGTATGGTGGGCCCCCTCTCCTCTTGGCACCTACGAGTTTAACAATCTATCTTTTCAAGGGCAATCATCCTCTGATTTGTTGGCCTCATCATACCTGAATAACAATAAATCCTACACTTTAAAACAATATCCCAGTTTGCACAATATTCCCAGGGACACCAATGGTCATTCGTTTGGGCTGAGTAGGCATCTCCATTCTGGGTGCCTTGAAAGGTATCAGCAAGTATTCTAAATTCAAACTACATCAACTTACACTATGATGTAGTGACATATGTAGTGTAAAATGACAAATTACACTAGTCATTTTAACTAGATTAAGGAATGACATTTTTTGAGAGTGATAACATAGATATCTTTCCTGAGTCATATCTTGTAAGAAAACCATCTCAAATCTTAGGAATCTAGCAGAATACAAGATGTAGAGAAGATTGGACTTAAACATGTGGATTTACTTAAGAGTGAGGAAGATGGAAATATCCAGGAGAGCGAGCAGCAGCTGGGGGCTAACTGGAAAAGGGATGAGTATGAAAGAAAAGGACACAGGAGCACCAGGTAAACTTTTTTTGAGTTTCAAAAGTTAAAATAAGGCCCAGCCTTGGCATTGGGTTATCTCCAGACGTTTCTTCACTCACAGTTTGATATCTTTCTAAAATCATTCTTTTTTTTTTTTCATAGCACAACCATCTGTTTTTGTTAGAAGAGATCGTGTACAATTAGTATATTTTGATTTGCTAATCTAATGTGTTTTTTGCCCCACTCAAAAGAAAAAAAATCAAAGTAAAAAATGTCTTATCTATATGAGGTAAAACTTACCTTAATTCAGCTTTTAGGAAAGAGGACTCAGGATAGGTTAAAAGCTCTGCTGTGATTTGAAAGGAGCAGGCAACTCAGTCTCCAGAAGACTAAACTGAAGAGTTCTGGAACTCAGAAGCTAATAACAAAGCCTGCTCTCATGTGCAGTGCTTTTTTCCAATGTGTGAAGCTCTCCTGGCTTGATCAACATTCTAAGACCATTACCTACTCTATATCCGTCCTACCTTACACTTTATTCTCAACACAGACGCCAGAGTAATCCCATAAATCAAGTCATGTCATTCTGCTTAGAAGCTTCAGTGGCCCATCTGTACTCTAATCAAAGTCAAAATCCTGGCATTAAAGATTACCACAAGTGCTCTACTTTCTGAATGCCCACTGTCTGTTGACCCTATTTCCTTTCACTCTCCTCCTCACTTCCTCGGCTGCAGCAACTCTGTCCTACTTATTTTTCTAGACTTACCCTCACCTCAGGTCTTCTCTACTTCTTCCTTTCCATACCTGGAGAATTTTCTTCCTAAATATCCATTTGTACATTGGCAACTGAAAATGGTTAGAGACAAATACACAACCTCAAATTCCTGAGGTGTTTTCACAAATGCTGCCTCTTTCTGAGGTCCATTCAGACCACTCTTTTAACTTACAAGCTTCCCCTTGACAAACATCACCAATTTTCTAACCTGCTTTATTGTTTTTAACATTTATCAACTTCTTACACACCACTTTATGTGTGTGCGTGTGTGTGTGTGTGTGTGTGTGTGTGTGTATTACTCCCACTAAGTTATAAAACATTAGCGGTAAGAGTTTTGTTCATTGTCTTATGCCCCATATAAAGCATGCTAAACAGTGCCCGCCTTATGCAGGCCTCAGAAATGTGTTAACTGAATAAATGAAACACTGTGTTGGATGGCTGAGATATAGTTAAGCACAACTAGCTATTCCTATCCTTGAGGAACTACAAATATGGGTGGGTGGCAGAACAAATGTTTTAATTGCTCCGATATTTATAACACACTCTTTTAAATTTCAGTTGTTAGCAGAAGGCAGGGTTACTGGTACCGAAGCAGTGGTACTCGTGATTCCTAGAAGAACTCCAAGGGCTGAAAACAAAATGTCCCCATCCTTCAGAGGAGTTGGTCCCTCTCCTGGTCACTGAAGAATGGCAATGATGATGATGCCACTGCAAACACGACGAATGGGCGTTCTGACTAGCCAGATAGAGCCCCATATTAAATAAGCACAGCAGTTGAAACTTCAGATGGATAAACAAAAGATGGCTATACCTTTTACCAAAATTCTGTACCAATGCATCACAGTGCTCCTAATTCATTTAAAATATTTAGATTTGAAATAAAAAATTTAAAACTTCTGCTCTAGTCATCATTTACTGAGCTCCTAACTGTGTCTCAGGCATTGTGCTTGGAGCTGGGAGAGAAAAACGAGGTTGTAAATTCAAGCCTGCAGGAGGAGGGAATAGATGTATCTTCTCATGAATAATTTTAATAACAGAATGACAAAAGGATTCATTCTTTAAAACCACTTAATTATCATAAAATCATTAAAATTGAAGGCAAATTCTTCATGAAGATACTTTTTACCAGGAAGAAGTTTAGGATGAACACAGATTATTTTAAAGCAGGGCATCCAGCATTAGAATATCTCTTGGTTTTCCTTTATACTTAACATCAGAGAAACCCCACTGCTCTAACTCACAGCTCTAGTAATAATGACTACCATATCTGTATCTTCTGTGTACGCTGAACTTAATCTCCCCCAAGCACTCCATGCCCTGCGTTAATTTAATTCATCACATTACTGGGTACCTACCTGGTACACATTTATCTGCCATGAAATTCCCTTTTCTTCATTCCCTATAAATCAAATCTCTGCTCATCTTTTACACCTTAGTCACATGTTACTTCAGTGAATTATCCCCTGACTTCCACAGTTTGCCCGTCACTTCACTTGTCCATCTGTGTATTCATATGCATGAAAGTAACATTAGTTGAGTACTTCCTCTGTGCCAGGCCCATTTCTAGAGGCTGGAATTCATATGTAAACAAAGCAGAAAAAAAATCCCGTCCTGCATGAAACTTAAAATGTGGTGAGTGTATTATGCCATAAAGAATAAGGATGTTGTCAATGGGTGATAAATGCTGTTAAAAAAAAAAAAAAAAAATGGTGCAACATCACAAAGTCCTTTTCCTCATTGCTATAGAAAGGAATGGGATAACATTCCTATAGAAAGGAAAGGGAAGGATTCTGAAGAGATGGCATTTGAGCAGAGACTCGAAGGGAGTGGATCATAAAAAGATAAAGTGGAAAAACGTTTCAGGCAGAAATACTTTCAAAGGCCCTGAGGCAGGGACATGTCTGAGAGCTCTAAGAGCAAGTCGGTCAGTGTGTCCTGAAAAACATGATTGGTGGGGAGAGCAGTCAGAAGGATAGTTGAGCCAAATCAAGTTATCAGCCTAGTGGTAAGGCCTTTGGAACTTATTTTAAGTGACATGAGAGGCCACAGAAAGGTATTGGATATGAGAATTACACGATCTAATCTTCCTTTGCAAGATTAAGCTGGCCCCACTATGTAGGAAACACACTTCAGGGGGCAGGAGTTGAAGCAGAGAGATTCCAAGGGAGATTAGCCTTGCTGAGAGATAATGGTGGCCCTTATTTTGTATTTAGTTATTTTTTTACATAAATTGTTTAAAGGTGGATCTCGATTCTTCTTTTTTTTTTTTCCCGTCACTAACCAGCAAATGCCTGGTGTCTACTAGATGTTCAGTAAGTGCTTATGGAAGGAAGGGAAGAAAAGAAGGAGAGAGGGAGGATCAAATAAATATATAATAGGTTTTCAGATTCTTGAATCCAGTTTAAAAAAAAAACAAAAAACAACTCAGATGGAAAGACTTTCCTCTTTCCAAACAATACAAAAAGAAAAGCCTTCATTATTATTTCAGTGAAAGGCACACATTTGTTTTTCTATTAAAAAAAAATGAAAACGTTGGATCCTACTCATGTTCCAACACTAAATGAATGCGCAACTTGAAGGCTTAATTCTGCAAAAACTAACCGAAATTGGTTTTAACTGTTATGAAAAACAGGAAGGAAGAATCGCTTACATTTACTGGAAGTGGGCAACGTCTAAAAATAGGAGAAAAATAATTATCCCTGTCTGCTCTCTTAGTGGGCGGCACTGTGATCTCTTGGGTTTACAGAAAGGCAAGGTCATTGAACAGATGGTCCATTATTGGGGTAGAGTAAAACAAGATAAGTCTCTCTTCTGAAATTAGTTTAATTTAGGAACAAAATTTTCAATTTCACAGATGTACTTGAAGTTGGCACAAAAATGAGAACATGTTGAATTTAAATCAATTTCTCTGATTCCTTATGTTTTCTGTTAACTGTTAGTCAAATGCTTTTCTGCTATATTTGGTAAAATAATAATAAAGAATAAACTTGAATCCTAAATACAATGATCACTTAAGAAACATTTGTGACAACACTGTGTATAAGGGACTTCATTTACAACCCTAATTCAGGCCCTGCCACAAGAAATGTAACATTTGAACAATTGGCTTCACTCAGGAAAAAAATGGGCAAATATCACTGTGTCTGAGTCACTTGACTATATTACAAAATTCAAAAACAATTAAAGCACGCAAGTCACCTTGCCTAGAAAGATGGTAAGGATGTCCTAATGAGTAATTCCAGGTGGCTACAATGTCTCAGCAGTTTGGGCTAAAAACACCCACATTTAGACACAGGCTTAAAGTGCACATTCACTGATGTCTGAGCATGTGACAGACATGAAAAAAACTTCCACTTGGAACAGACTTAATCTCTGACACCCTGCGTCACAGTCTTATTTTTACATTGCCTGTGAGATATGTTTCAATCTTAGGGTATTGGTAAATGGCGATTCTATCTTTGAGTTGTTCAGGTGGAAGCATTTGAGTTCTCCTTAGTTCCTATATATCTCACACACTCTGTATCTAAGTCATCACTAAATCCTATCAGCTTCATCTTTCAAATAGATCCAGACTCTTCCTAACTTATACCTCTCTGTTGCCAGTATTCTCTCTCTTCTGAGTTACTGCAAATAATCGAACATGTCTCCTGGCTTCTGACCTACTGCCCCCTCAGCAGCCATAGGGATGCAGTGAAAACATAAGTCCTAGATCCCTCCTCTCCTCACATTCCCACCATGGTTCCCCATCAGAGTAAAAGATGAATTCAACAAAATATAATGCCCTATGTGATCTGTGTCCCCTAGACCCCTCTACCTTTCTAACCTCACCTCCTACAACTTTCCCCTTTGTTCACTCCACCAGCCATACCAGCCTCTTTGATGTTTCTGGCACAATTCAGATATACTCTTTCCTCAGGCCTTTGAACACGCTGTTGTCTGTTTCTGAAGCGCTTGTTTCTGGGTATGTGCACAGCCCACAACTTCTTTCAGGATGTATTAAAAATGTCACCCTCTTCAGTGTGGCCACCCTCTCTACAATTACAATACACACCACGCATGCCTATCTCCCTTACCTGCTGCCTTTTTCTTCCTAGTACTGACTCCAACATAATAGGCTGTATATTTTACACACATATCTTAATTGTCTTTTCCCCCACTAGGGCAGAAGCTCCAAGAGCGCAGAGGTTTTTTTC
Source organism: Rhinolophus sinicus (assembly GCF_036562045.2). Taxonomy (NCBI): domain Eukaryota; kingdom Metazoa; phylum Chordata; class Mammalia; order Chiroptera; family Rhinolophidae; genus Rhinolophus; species Rhinolophus sinicus. Next base: position 114,861,859 of record NC_133755.1, read on the forward strand.
TATGTTCCCTAGTGTATCTCCCAGCAACTAGAACAGTGCCTGGCACACACCAAGGATGTAATAAATATTTGTTGAATTAATCAATCAATTTATTATCTCAGAGTCTCCCTATCCAGATACATTTTGTTTATACGTAATAATCTATAAGACTTAATTTGGGGTTTTTGCTTGATAAAACATTTACAAAAATCCTTGGTCCTTTCGCTTCAATCGTATAGTGAAGGTAATACAAACAAATCAGAAATGTGGGAAGTGAGAAAATGAGTATGAGGTAAGGAGAAGGAGACACAGTATGTAGGCAGGCTTGTGGTCCATGTCTTTATGGTAACTTAGGTAAACCTCAGGGACTACAAAGGAACACTCAGCAAAAGTAAAGCTAAGTAGCCATCCCACATCTCGGCTTCTATAGGTTAGACAACTGACTCACTCCTTTAATGTCAATTTCTTCACGTGCAGTGAAAGAGCTGAACTAGCTGTGAAAAGCTGTTTCCTAAGCTCTACTGTCATGATTGCTTACTTAGTGAAGTATTTTTTTTTTTTAAATAATAGAACCAACATAAGAAATCTCGACCACCAAAAGGGAATTTACTATAAGAACGTTAGGTGTCTTACTAAATTTTAAGACTATTGAAGAAGCAACTCTTGAGAAAGGATGAAACCGGATCCAGGGCTCACAGCATCAAGAGTTTGTGGATGTTTCACTAGAGCTCTGCCGTAAAAGGGACTCAGAATCCAAGCCCAGGCTCTTTGCCTCATATTACAGTCCTGCAGGAAAATGTTACTAACCATGTGTGAGAAAACTGTTCACCCCAGGCCAGTGTGATACTGTTGGAGAAGCAGGACGATGTGATCAAACTATGGTTCCCATGGACCCACCATTATGGCACTGTTCTCAGGGAAAAGTACCAAGGGAAACTCCCCAAAGTGTCTATTGAAACATTAAATCCCAGTGTGTCTGGTGTGACATTAGCACCAGTTATGATATTGTAAACAGAACTTTTTTTACTCTAATCATCAATATTAAGGTTGATAATTATGTTTTTGAATTCAAATGGCAGGTTAGTTACTGACATGAAAGTTAATCTCAGATGATCCTCAAAATAATGTTTAGTCAATATTGATCTCAGTAACTTCTACAATTCAATTTTATAAACCATTTAAACCAGTTTATATGCTTTCTCCATTCTCCTGTGCAACCCAGATCCCACATTAAATAGAATCCTCTTCCAGTGCATCTACCTGTAATGGCCCAACTTAGATAAAATTTCCTAGACATAAGAACTAGAGACTTCTTTTAACATTTTTCCTTATTATGCTGTCAATAATATTTGTGACTTGTTATTTTAGATTAACTGTGAGGAAACTACTGATTCCTCAATCCCCTTTGCTTCACCACACAGCCAGTGTCTAAAAGTTTTATTTTATGCCTGTTATTCTAGTTTGGTGGTATTTTACATTTTTTTCCCATTTCCTCCTTTTTTATGTGTCTCAGTTCTGGATTTTTTTGTGTAGTTATCATTAAGTTTATGAACAAGCAAGTTTCATATACAGAGTAGTTTTCTCTTCTGCATGTATCTTATCTCCATTCCCCTTTGCAAATTCAGACCTTCACCCACTTCCCTTCGTTGTCTTTGTTTCACAAAGTACCCCTATTTATGCACTGAATTCATTTTCAAGTTTCAGTACCTATTGTCTTCTCTCTCTCTCTCTCTCTTTAATGTTTTTATTTCCTTTAACCTTTATGCTATATTTAAGTGTATAGTAACCTATTCTGAATAAGGGTTGCAATTTTCTGCTTCTGTCTGTCATCTTATTCATAGTTTTGTATCCTTTTGTCTTCTTGTTTCAAGTAGAATAACCTCCTTCAGAATTTACTGTAATGCAGGCCTTGTGGTGGAAAATTCCTTCAGCTTCTGTATGTCTGGAAAGGTCTTTATTTCTCCTCCATATCTAAAGAATAACTTTGCTGGATATACTATTCTTGGCTGGCAATGTTTCACTTTCAATCGTTTCAATCTTTGATTCCACTCCCTCCTAGCTTGTAGAGTTTCTGCTGAAAAATGTGATGTTTTGGGGCTGATTTGAAAAATAACGTTTATTTCTAAGTGTGTATGTGTGTATGCTCACGTGTGAATGCATATTACTTGCTCTCTCACCTATACTTACTATTAATATAAACAAATTTTAACTGTCATTTATTTGACATATTAAAACATCATCTACTCTTTATTTTAGGTTAAGTTTCTTTGTCCTTTTATAATCAGCTTGTCAGCAGATTTTGAATTCCCAAAGAGCTATGCGATCTTGCCAATCTCCGGCAAATTAAGTTTAATTTGTAAATAAAGGCAAAAAAAAAAAAATTAAATCAAGGCTATTTTCAGGGGAAGAATTCTATTCTGATTTCCCTAAACCATATTTTATGGAGTCTCTGGGAGCACAGTGCTTACTCTGGTTTCTAAGTTTCTAGTATTGATATTTTTTACCTCAAATAACATTGGTAGGAATTAAGCGGTTCATTGCTGTGGAGAAAACTTTACTCTTCACTCAATAGTTGAAACTTAAGGTACTTTTTCCCCCTTGCTTTTGCTTCCATTTGGCAAGCCTCAGGCAAAATTTAAAGCAGGAATCCAATATACCTAAATGTTACAGTAATAAGATAGAAATGGGCTTTCCACAGAATCTTTCCTTTTGACGTATTGCTCAACAGTGCCCTCTCTTATCCTGTAAGTTTAATGCAATGCGTAAGTAGTCTCTTCTCAACAAAAGTCTTCAAAAAACTTGGAAAATCTCCAATATAAGTTTTACGGGGGGAAAAAAAACTGGGATTATATCAGAATGTTAGCTGGACACCAATAACAGGTATTCAATAGGCAATAACGTCTTTACATATAGGAAATGTTAAAGCATGGGAAGAATGTTTTGACAAGAGAATAATGGGTAAGAATTAGTAATAAGTTTTGTCATTATAAAGCCTATATCTCCCAAACTTTTGCCTTTTGCCTTTTAAGAGATTTAAAGTTGGAAGAATTCCTCATTAGAATGGCAAATATAATAAAAAGGATAGAAAGGCTTCTAAGAGGTGAAGTAAAATGCACTAGGTTGATTTAGCTTTAGAGAAGAGCCTGAGGGGTGGACTCATTTGCAAACATTGGAGAATTGTTCTAGGATGCTAGTGACCAGAGGTCCTTCATTGCCACAAAGGGCAAAACAAGAAAAAACTGGGCTAAAATTCTGACTGGAACATGGGAACACATTTCTCAGTGTGTAAGATAGTGGTTTAAAACTGTAAGTGTATACTTTGAAAGCAAGCTGGAAGTCAGAACTGGATAACAATTATATTGGCCTTCTCACCAGAGAACAAGAAAGCAAGAAGAGAGTTACTGCTGGGAAAACAAACAAACAAACAAACAAACACACCAAAAAAAACCAAAAACACCTAAAATTCTATATCTATTAAAAGTATCCTATGAAACTGAAAGAGAAATAAAAAAAAAAAAGAAAAAATACTAGAATTCATCACAAGCCAATCTGCTCTACAAGAAATATTAAGAGAAGTTCTTCAGAGAGAAGGAAAATGATAAAGGTCAGAAACTTGGATCTACATAAAGAAAGGAAAACATTGAATACGGAATATATAAAGGTAAAATTTTTTCTAATTCTTATATGATCTAAAAGATAACTTTTAAAAACAATAGTAATAACAATGTATTGGGTGATTATGAATGGGTGAAATGAGTGACAGAAATGTGACAGGAGAAGGAGGGAGAAATTGAGACTAATTTCTTCTAAGGCACCTATACTACATATCAAGAGCTTAGTGTTATTTGAAAGTAGAGTTAAAATAAATAAAAATGTAAATTGTAAATTGCATGGCAACCACTGAATTGTTAATAATATAATTAATATGTTGAGATAGAAGATAAAATAATATAGACTGATTAAAACTGGAGAAGTCAGAAAGAGAGGAGGAAAATAAATCCAATTAATAAAATGAATTTCAAATACTGTAAATATTAATCCAACTATTTCAATAATTATTTAAAATGTGAATAGTCTAAATAAACCAATTGAAAGACAGGTTGTTAGAGTGGATTTAAAAATAAAAATGACCCCACTACATGTTGATTGTAAAATTCTACCTTAAATATAAAAATTCTAATATTTTAAGAGTAAAGGGATAGAGAAAGATATACTGTACTAACACTAATTTTAAAAAAAAGCTGAGTAGCAATATTAATTTAAGAAAAAAAGGACTTCAGAATGAGAAAAATATTCAGATATAAACAGGAGCAATACATGATAAAGAATTCATTCTCCAAGAAGACATGATAATTGTAATTGTATATGCACCAAAAAAAGAGAGCATGAATATACATGAGGCAAAAACTGATAGAACTGAATGTAGAATAGACAAATTCATTCTTAATGAAGACTTCAACACCTCTTACACTATTTGATAGATAAGACAGGCAGCAAATCATTAAGGATGTAGATGACATACGACGTTAACAGCACTATCAATCAACTCGATCTAATTGACATGTACAGAATATTTCATTCATTTTCAATATTTCAAAACATACAGTTTTCTCATGATTACATGCAGCATTCACCAAAATACCTCATATTCAAGGCCACAAAACACATAAACAAATTTAAAAGAATAGAAATAATACAAAGTTTGTTCTCAAATCACAATGAAATTAAACTAGAAATAAGTTATAGAGAGCTGGAAAATCCTCAAATAATTGGAAATTAAAAACATACCTCTAAAGAAGTCTTAAAAGAAATTTTAAAATATTTTAAACTAAATGAAAACACAACATCAAAATTTGTAGGATGCAACAAAAGTATTGTACAGAGAGAAGTTTATAGCATTAGTGCTTATATTAGACAATAAGAAAGATCTCAAATCAACAACCTAAGATTTGATTTTAGGAAATTAGAGAAAGATGAGCAATTCAAGCCTAGTGCAGCAGAGAAAAAATCAGAAGTAACAGAGTAGAAATCAATGAAATTAAAAACAGGAACCCAACAGAGAAGATGATTTTAAAAATCTGGTTCTTTGAAAAGATCAACAAAATGGATAAAAATTCTAATCAAGCCAACCGAGAAAAAATGAGAGAAGACACACATTACTAATATCAGAAATGAAAAAGAAATCAACACTACTGATATAGGGAAATACTACAAAAAACATTATTTTCACAAATTCAATAATATAGATAAAATGAACCAATTCATTGAAAGATGCAAACTATCAAAATTCATACAAGGAAAAATAGATAACTAAATAGCTCTACTCTTATTAAAATTGAATCAATATTTTAAAACCTTCTCAAAAGTAATTACTAGATTCTGATGTTTTCACTGATAATTCCACCAAATATTTAAAGAAGAAATAATATAGTCTCTTCCAGAAAATGCAGAGGCTACTTCCTAGTTTATTCTCTGAAAACAGGATTACCTGAATATGTAAAACAGATGACATTACAAAGAAAGAAAACAGAACAATATCTTTAATGAACAGAGATGCAAAAATCTTCAACAAAACATCAGCCGATAGAATCCAACAATGTGTAAAAATAATTATATACCAAGAACAAGTGGTATCTAAAGTTGATTTGACATTTGAAAATCTACCAGTGTGATCTACCACATAAGCAGGCAAAAGAACAAAACGACGCTGAAAATCATTTGACACAATCTAACATCCATTCATAATAAAAACTCTTAATACTCTGGCATAGAGGGGAACTTCATTAACTTGATAAAGAGTAACTACAAAAAAATGTACACCTAAGCATCATAGTTAATGACAGGAGACTGAAGGCTTCCCCACTAAGATTGGAAAAACGTTAAGATATCCTCTTACACATCCTGTTCAGCATCATATTGAAAATCCTAGCTAGTGAAATAGGAAAACATAAAATGCACACAAACTGAAAAGGAAGAAACAAAACTTTTTATTTGTAGACAAGCTTGTACAGAAATCTCCACAGAATCTGCAGAAAAAACATTCCTTGAACTAATAAGCAAGTATAGCCAGATCACAAGACACAACACCAATATACAAAACTCAATTGCTTTGCTAAATACCAACAACAAATAAATGAAATTTGAAATTTAAAAAATACTGTTTACAGTACTACAGCACCAAAAGAAATGAAGTACTTAGGTATAGATGTAACAACATGTACAAAGTTGTACACAGAAATCTTTAAAAAACTAATGGAAGAAATCAAAGATCTAAATAAATGAAGAGATATTCCATGTTCCTGGATTGCAAGACTCTCTATTCTTATGATGATCTGTTTATTCAACACAATCACTACCAAAATCTGAACAAGCTATTTTCTAGATGTCAACATACTGTCTAAAATTTACATAAAAAGGTGAAGGATATAGAAGGGACAACAAAATATTGAAGAACCACCACACTGGAGGACTCACTTTGTCAGATTTCAAGATTTATTATGAGGCTACAGTAATCAACAGAGTACAATGGATGGCACATGATAGGAGGCAAGTTTCTCACTGTTGGAGTGAGAGATTACATATAAGCAAGGGCAGGAGTATAGAATAGATTAGAGTTGAAGACATCAGTATGAACTCATTGTTCTGCTTAATATAATTATTTTACGCATGTGTATATACAAGTATCACTATACACACATATACTTCCTTTCTCTGTCAGCTGAGAAGGCCTAATAATGTTGACAATGCAGTAGCAATGAGCATGACTAGGCACAGATCTTGGATTCTAATACAATTCTCCAATAAAAGAAAATCTGTTCCTTAGAGAAATGGCCACCTAAAGGGCTGGGTCAGTGGACATACGTACTAAATGCACTTGGAGCATCTTGTAGTGCTACACCCCTCAAAAAATAAATCCCCAAACCCCACAATTAGGCTATGTAAAAGGAATACAATAGTCAACTGAAGGATCTCCCAATGGCCAAAGCTAGAAAATTTTAACACTATAATACACTCGTATTGGCTAATAATACAAAATATAAAATAAATATCCACAAGTCCACACTGACATAAATGAATGGCCAAATAAATAAATCAGGAGAATAATCTCCCATCCAGAAGAGTCCCAATAATTTATATAATACTCCCCATTCACAGAGGTGGAACATAATTCCTCATTCCTTAGTGTGTGCTGCACATAATAACTTCCTACCAAAGAATACTGCATGGGGGGGGGGGGAGAGTAACTTTATAGTGGAGAAATCTGACGAATACTACCTCAGCAGGAGTTCAAGTTTACCATCAAGAGTAATGTCATATTAATAGGATATGTCTTTAATATGCTGTGATGAGAAGGGTACTTTAACTGGTTTTTCTCCCTCAAACCCATCACTGTAGTCTAATCCTGAGAGGAAAAATGAAAACTATCACAGCCAAGAGGAGACTTGGAGACATCACAATTAAATGTATGTGGTACCATAAATGTTAGCATCCTGGAGTATCAAAAGGACATTTGGTAAAAACTAAGGAAATCTGAATAGTGTCGACTTTAGTGAATAATAATGTAATAATATTGGTTCATTAGTGATGACAAATTACTAACTATAGTAATATAAGATGTTAACAATAGAGAAACCCAGGTGTAGAATACGGAACTCTCTGTACTCTAACTTTTCTGTAAATCTACAACTGTTCTAAAATTAAAGTCTATTAAGAATTAAAAAAACAAAAAACAAAAAACAACCAACCAAACAAAAAACCTTAGCAAGCATTTTCTGCTGTCCTTATTTTCCCCTTTAAATTATCTTCTCTTCTTCCAGGCTCATCTTATGTATTGATCTTTTTTACTGAAGTCTTCACTTTGAAAAAAAGGAGCTTTATAGCCAAAACAAAAATACAGCTCAAATGCCCTAAGTCATAAGACTGTTGACATAGATGTAGGGACTGGACCTAGTAATTCTTGTATTTATTTCTGCACATATTAAATGCTTGAGACATTGAGAGAACAGTATGATTAAACAGGAAGAAACATAGCTACAGCTGAACAAAGAGCACTGTGAACAGGGCTTTAGATAAACAATATTATGTCTACTAAGAAGGCTCTGGCCAAATGGTTGGGATAACTAGTAACACCACAGCTCTCAAAACCACCAAAGTCGAGAATAAGTGAAAATTTATCAGCATCAATTTGAAAAATCTAGGTATGATTGAAAATTCCTTTCTCAGTTCTGACCTCCCAACAAATGTAAGCACTATTTCTGCACTCTGCAAATTCTGGCCAATAAATGAAATGTCTGATCCTGACAGAGAGTGGGATTTCTCTTCCTTTGTAATAGCTTCTCTGCTTCTGTTAAGATTGGCCACAATTAGAATGGTTCCCCTCCTCTTTACTCTTTCCCTCTCCCTCTGCCATGTCCCCAGAAAGCTTCTCATATTTATCAACTATACAGAAGTAGAGTTGCCTTGCTTTTTCATTAACGCGAGCCATTTACATGAGAAAATAGGATTCTTCAGCCAAAAATTATACTTATTACTGGGCCACAAAATCGACTTCCAAAAGAAAGGTGTCCGTGAGCAGCACATGCAGAATTTTAAAAATGTATAGTTTAACAGATGTAATCTCACTTACTGATAATATGTATGGAATATAATAATGAACTTCTCTCACTGAATCAGTGCCTGCTTCTCAACTGGGATTTAGAGCTACATGCTTCCTTGCTTTTTTCCTTGAAATAGCTTAGCCTTTTAACCATGTTTCAATGGGAAAGCAGTACAAAATACCTTTTTAAAGTCAATTTAGGCAAGACTGTAGCATCCTATTTTCTTATGTAAATCCTTTTTCTCATGTGAGTCCTGTAAAAACAATCCTTTTTCTCATAACATAATAAACAAGCAGGAAGTGAAAACACAAAATGGCCCTGGCCCTCAAAGAAAATCTGATTAAAATGAAAAAGTTACACTTTCTTATGATATCTAATGTTTTCATCATGGGAACAGAAATGCAAATAAATGAAAGCTGTATAAACAGCTTCACTTTACATAACTAACATTTACTGAGGGTTTCTCCTGTCTCTCATTGACCTTAGCATATATTAAGGATATAATTTCAGTTTGAATTATTTTTTTAATAAGCTGAATGTTATATTTGGCTATAATAAATATACACATTATTTTCGAGTGTTAAAAATACCTTTTAAACATCACTTTTCATTCCTTTAGTTCATATCTCATTGCACTTAGAGCCATCTGTGACACGCAGAGAACAGGATGAGTGAGCTATCAAGGCAGAGTGTGGTATTTTTGAGGTGGGTGAAGGCTGCATCTTTCAGTCTCCATAAGCAGTGAGGTGGAAATTCACACAGAGGGCTAGATAAGGTGTCTGGCCTACTATCATAACCACATATTCATTCTCTATTAATATTTGACACATCGTCTGTTGCTTCAAGATTACATGCAATAAAATTGAAGGGTGGATAACAAAAACTCAGAGGATTTTGATAATGAATTTGGGACTAAAAGCGGCTTATGAAAAATGAGAGCAAAGGAATAGTCTTTGCCACCCCTTTCACATGTAGAACAACATTTAAGACTAGACTTCTCTTCCCTCTACTAAATAGATTTTGCGTATCAAATTTATTTCATAAAACCAAACCACCCTACTTCTGTTTCAAAGAAAGTTTCATTCTGAAAGATCATTTCATTGGTGTTCATCCCCATTCAATAAGCCGCTAGGCTCATCCCATGGCATGTGCCATGTCAAGACCACACCATTTGCCTGTTGATGGGATGTATCCTGATAGAAGCAACTAGAGGACTCAGCACATATGTGTTTGTGTGTGTGTATGTGTTTATGTGTGTGTATGTGTGTGTATGCACTCACACACATACATATGTGTGTATACACATACACAGAGAACTCATACGCAACATCCAGAGAACTCACTATGAGACAGAAATATGACATAAAAAAGAGAAATTTTGAGGAAAGTGCTTTAATTTAAATGAAAGTACAATGAAAGAACCAACAGTGATCTATTAGGAAATAGACAGTTTAACCAACACTATGTTATAGATGGTGTCAATTCTCATCACCCGTCGATGTCTATTATAGGGCACACAAGGGCAAAGGAGCATATAAACCACAAATAACAGTGGCCCCGGTACATCAAAGTGATCATTATTCCCTAAATACCTACCTTTATGGAGGCCAAGTGTGGAGGTGTAGAGCATACTTTGTGGACAGGAAAGCTGGGTTTCACATACCACCCCTATCTTTCGTGACCTATGAAACCACAGGAAAACCATGTAATCTCTGTCCTTTATCTTCTTGCCCATGACCTGAGAAATGTGTGTGGCATATAGTAAATGCTTAATAATCATTATGCCTCCATTTCCATAAGCTGAAATGATCTTTCCCCTATTTCCTCAACTATTTTTATTGTTCTGATCCCTCAAGATCAACCTCAAACACCAAAATAATAATAATCATAATAGCATTTAAAAATTTTCCCTGAGTTCTCCAACTCTACTCTGCACAAAACTAATTGCTCTATCATCTCTGCTCCCAAAACACCTCACTGGAAACACCATGCAGTGGTTATAAATGCACCCATTTACTGGAAGTACATTGGAAGGAACCAGGCCCTGGAAAACTTTTTCACAAAAACCACTCCAAATTTGATACATCCTCAGATTGGGGTGCAGAAGGGGAAAATCCAGGCTTCTGATATTTTGATAAAAATTCAAAGGTGATTTATAAGGCTTCCTCCTCCGAGACATGTCCAACACCCAACCGCTCCACCAATGTATCACACTGCACTAGAAGAATAATAACCATTCCTACCCCGCGCTCTAACCACAGCACCTAAAAACACTAATAAGTATTCAACAGATTTTTGATGACTGACTGATGAAAATTAGCCTTCATTCTTTCTCTCTGAAAATATTTGTAATTTAAAATTATTTTATAGGAGGTAGGTAGAGGGAGGATCTCTTTTGAGGTTTAGGAGATAATATTGCTGTTAGCCTGGCTAACACTCAGAAGTCCGGCACATATAAAATATCTGCAAAATCTTTAGGTTTATTATTATTTCTCCTGACTTCAAACAATCTGCAAGTTCAACTAATTTTTAATTATAATATGATTTAAAAATATAGGCTTTGGTATTTGATCATGACCACTATTTTGTCCAGGGAAGCAATAAAAAGAAAAGGTGGAAAGGAAGATTTGTTTGTTTTTTCCATCTGTATTCTTTAAATCTGTTTACTTGTACTATGTCAATATCATCAAACAGATTTTCAGAAAGTATTAAGAGATTTAAAATCATTAACAAGAAGTAGTGCAGGCTAAGAAATTTAAATAAACAAGTAAAAACACTAACCCCTGGCACTTTCGTCATCTCTTACCAAGACAACCATTACAGCAAGATCACTAGCAACCACATTTTTTAATTATTCAAGAAAAAGCACCTGTTTTGAGATTCAGAGATTTAAAACATGAACTCGCTTTGTTGAATACATTAGAGAGTAAATTAGACTAAGGCTGACAATTAAAGCATGTTTCTAAATGTAAGGCACACTAAGAAACCGCTGACTGGTAGTTTAGTAATTAAATTCCTCACGGAAACACTTATCATCTGTACAGTTAGGATACATTCATTTGCAAGTGTCAGAAAGCCAACTCTGACTTAAGAAATGGAATTTAATGATTTCCATAGTTGAGAAATCCCATAGGGAATGCTGTGCTAGCTTAAGGCACAGCAGGTTTCAGGAGGTTAATAATATGTTTTTCTTTCTCTTTCCTTTCCCTTCCCCCTCCTCTTCTGTTTCTCTTTGTCTCCCATTCCTCCTTCCCCATCTCTTGGCTTTAATTTCTTCTGTGTTGACTTAATTCATAGGCAGGCTCTCTCTATATATAATGAACATGTTGGCATTAGGATTATGGAACTTAATTCTGAAAACTGAACAACCTGAACAAAAAGAGAGCTGCTTTTGATAACCCTGCCACAGGTTTCATGGGAGCTGCTGATTTGCATGGGCTGGGTCACCTACCCATCTCAGAATCAAGCAAACAGGTCTTAAGGTTGTAGTGCTCTGATTGGCTATGGCCAGGTCACATGGCACCCCTATGGTACAAAGAAAAAGCATATCAACTGCACCCCAAACCAAGGCACTCTTTATGCATAGATAAGCCACGGTACCCAGCAGTAGTGCTTCTCCAATTTTAATGAATGTTCTGGATCACTTAACCATCTCTGAATCAAACTGAATACCTTGTTAAAATGTGAATATGTATTCAGTAAGCCAGGGTAGGACCAAGATCTCTGAACTTGTAACAAGATCCTAGGTAGTGTTGATGCTGTTGGTTTGGGAACCACACTTTGAAAACCAATGCTAGTTAGTTAGAGATACAAAAAGGACAAAAGCAACAGTACCCAAATAGGTTTAGAATAATTCCATCATTATGGTTTTAGAAACATATTCTTGATAAAAAATACAAATTTTGAATGAAAACAGGATACCAAGAGAACTCTAAAAAGAATTATAATATATTATAAAGAGAGACCAGCATGATTTAGGTCTGGGTTAGCATTGAGGAATGTTATTTGTATAAATACTACAGATTATAAAATATCCTACATTACACTATAAGATGATGCTATTGTGGTTTCAAAACATAGATTTAGTTATTTTTTTTTTAAATTAAAGTTTATTGGGATGACATTAAACTTTAATCAAGTTGCATAGGTTTATGTGGGATATAAAACTGAAAGCAATAGAGGAACAAGACAAACAAAGAAACAAAAACTCATAGACATAGCTTTTCTACTTATATTTTTAAATGTCACTAGACAATATGGATCCTATAACTAGTTTAATTTCTGCTAAAATAATTCCATACCACAGTATACCAAGTAGAACAAAAATTTCTAGGTCACAACTGACTGTCTTCTTTTTTTAAACCATAGTTCATAAAAATATTCCAAGACACACAAAAATTTGAACAGCCTAATGACATGATTAGACTTAATTCGGAATTAGAAGGGCTCCTAAGATCTGTGCAGTGTCAGAGCGCCCTCCTGTGGCTCCTTTAGCCTTGGTTGTTTGCACCTACCCAGCTGGTTGCTAGTTAAAAGAACCCACTGTTTAAATATTAGGTTGGTGCAAAAATAATTGCGGTTTTTGCAATTATTTTTAACCTTTTATAACGCAATTACTTTTGCACAAGCCTAATAGAAGATAACTACATGACCACACACAATGAATTTCTCAGTCATTGCCAAAACTGTCAAAGAACTACAGTCAAGAACCTATGTTGTAAGCCACCTGTAAAATCTTTTAAGTCTACTGCTATTTCTCCTGACTCCAAATAACCTGAAAGTTCAACGAATGTTGAAATGCAATTGTTTTGGTCTACCTTCGGCTTGCTCCCATGGTAACGAAGAGACAAATCGCAAAGAAAGAAGCCAATGCAAAGGTTTTGTTCTCAGAAATATGTAGAATATGACCTATTAGGGACTGGAAGAAGTCAACCAAATTCTATATCTTTTGTCTGGATCTTTAATCATTGATTTGATACTATATAAATAAATACATTTACATTTCAAGTAAATATATTTATCTGATCATTGAATGGACCAAGAATGACATACATGCTTATAAAAGTTCAGAAAGTTCTGTAAGAAACGATGAACACATAAATGTTTTTCTGGAGAATGCACATGGGTGGTAGAGGCCTGGTAGGAAGTACTTGATACATTTTTGAGATGCTTAAATTTTACCATTAGCAAAAAATAAATAAATAAATAAATAAATAAATAAATAAATAAATAAATAAATAAATAAAAATGTTTTAAAGTTACCATTAGCATGTATTATGTACATAGCTTTGATGAGTTTCAGTACCTTGTCCATCAGTTCATTTAACAGGTATTATTAAGAGCTAACATAATGAAGAAGAAACTGCCAGAAGCAGAATGTTGATGACTAGCACTGATGTAGGTGCTGTCCTCATGCAGCTTATAGTCTATCCAGGCAAAGAGACAATAGACAAATAATTGCAAGTGTCATAATTCATGCAAATAAGAAATAAAGGAGCTGGCCAAAGAGAGTTATTCTCAAGAGTAGAGTGGTGCCTCTTAGTTTTCAATATTAAATTATGACCGATGACATTTTCATGTTACATATTTATTTTACTCTAAATCCTTTTTGAAAATTACCTTTTGAAATGTCGTACTTTCAGGAAAGCTCACTTTGTGTAATGAACATATTCACTGACCCTCACTTCTCCCTTTTTCAACAGGCTTCTTCTAAAAACTACCTTGTATCTGTGAATTACCATATATAGGCAATCAAAGGGAACTTGCTAGAACACAACCTCTTCAATGTTTCGGGGATTTTAATAGTCAATTCAAGCCTCAGCACCAAAACTTTAATTGATACACAGCCATCAGCCATTGCTCCAAAATGCCTAAAAATACCCACTAATAATAAGTAGTACCACACACCGGATTAGCCACACGTCCTCTTCTGAAACTCATGAGGATAAAATATGAACATGAGGAAAGGGAACAGCCTGTAGAGTATGACATTCCTCAACAGGAATGCCAATTCTGTCCCTTAGTCACTCAGTTACTTATATTCTCATATGTAAAACAGGTAATATGCACCGATAATATGTACTGCAATGATCATTTGAGGCTCCCATGGGATAACACATACAAGGCACCTTTTAGTCCAGTATCTGACCTCAAATAATGGGAAATAGTTCTACTGTATTAGTTTGCATATGTCAACAACTACAGAAATACTTTTTCTCTTGCAAGGTTGACACTGTTCATATTTTTGTACAGATTTTATTGACTAGCAAGCAAAGAGACAAACAATAAAAACACTTCCAAAAAATCCATTGTTATTATTAATCCTTAAAGCCAAAGGAACTCTAATTTACTGTAGCCTACAATAGACAGACTAGGAGGCAGCCACAGAATAAACCCGAGGACATTCTACCACAACAGCTCTACACATCCTTACTCTACCTAGGATGTCAGCTGGATTTAGAGAAAGCATAGGGCTGGAAGAACGGATTTTCAGCTCTTATTTACCATAGGTGGCACGATTATGGACAACAGTTTGAGTTCCTACCTTCTGGTTTCCCCATCTGTAAAACTCAATGGACTTATTCAGTAGTTAATAACTACATATTTTGAGAACTGAATTATGTTTTTCTATGAATGAATATACTCTATCCATTCCCTTCCTTGAACATGCACATTAGCTTACTGATCTGGGGAAGAGAAAAAAAAAAGATAACTAGAAAGGATATTTCTTAGAATTGTTATTTTTTATGATATCTCATGCAGAATGTTCCACTTTGACTACACTGATCACAATCAGTGTAAATCTGTGTAAGTTTACACTACTTCATTTATAGTATAATAAATCAGTGTTTTTACACAGCTACAGAATGATTTCCAGGCTCAACCACAATAGTTCATAAAAATAACATGAATTCATTATTAAAATATTGAGAGGTCTCGAAAGGTGTCTTGGAGAGTGGGGACTAAGGCAGGGACAGCTATTCCACCCAATATGCATGACCCACTTCATTAGTTTTAAGTCATTTTTAAGAAGCAACTGTCTAGTCACGAATTGTACTTGCCAGTCATCCTTTCATTTCAGTAGGTCCTTGTCATTCTTGCCAATGGAAAATGAGCAGAGCAGAAGTAATGTGCGACGCTTTGGGTCAAGGTAGTTTTGAAGTGGGGACACTTTTTGTACTTCCTCGTTCCCTCTCTTCCAGCTGAATACCAACCCAAGGTGACCTTGGAAGACATGTACAACCTCCAATATTCTGTGTCCCTGAATGACTATAGGGAGTAGACTTCTCTACCCCACCAAGTGAAAGGACACGCATAGGACATTATATCTGCAGAAAATAAGCTTTTATTGCACTAGGGCACTGACATTTTAGAGTCAGTTTGCTAAAACAGCAAGCATTACCCTACCTAACACAGCAAAGACACTCTTTACCCAAGGCTCCAGAAAAAGAACAGACTGCTTCACGAGTCAAAGACAATCTGGGTTTGCAGAGGGTAGGGAACACTTGAGCACTGGCCTTTAATTAAAACAGTTAAATCAACCTATACAAACAAACCCAAAATAAACCAGTTGTTTTGGGTATAAATAAAAAATATGAAAGTTACTATGGAATTTTCCTAAATGTTTTAAGGGTTTGTTTCCTGCAGCTAAACAGATCTACGTATATTTAGCATTATCTTTAAATATTGTTATCACCCTTAAAAATCATTGTGATGTTTTGGTGCTAGTAACATAATATTTACGTGATTATAGAATGCACTTGTTATTATAGATATAAACCTAAAAATAGCAATTGCTGTTAAGAGTGTCATTTCTAATGCATCCAGAATTATGAAAGAAAGGGTTTAAGAAGGAAATAAGTTTCACTAGCCACTAAAAAGAAGTTGCTTTTTAAAAGAGCTGTTCTGTTGAAGGATAGCGGTTTCCAGAGAACCTGTTATCCTTCAACAGAACAGCTCTTTTAAAAAGCTGTTTTTCTATCACCATGCTATCATACTACCCACATTATGATCCTATGCTTTATGAGGGATATATTCAGGACCTTAGGAGACAAAGATATTGTGGGACAGATATTACCTTTTCAGGGGAAGACAGGTCTTGTTAGCAGGTTAGTTAGTCCCAAATATTCCAAGAGTATGTGATACAGAGTAAGACACTTAAAGCACAGTCACAAAGTCAATGATCGTTGTGTCTGTTTGACCAAATTGTCATTTCTTGAGCCTTTTATTTGCTATATTTCCTCTTATGTTCCCTTCCATTTGCCCTTTCCACTATTTGGCAGGAATATTAAAAAAGACATAAAGGTATCAGCAAGCAAATTTTGCTTCTTTTTGAACTTGAGACAGATCAGAAAGGAGACACAATACACCTGTATGTGAGAAAGCAGAACGGAACCCATGAAAGGCCTGAGGTTTTACCCTACTTGTAAGCTAGCTTCATAGATGCTGGCAAAAGACACAAGGCACCTGGGTCAGAAACAAAGGAACTTATTCCTCACACCAATATCAGTAGTCAGAGTGTCAGCATTTATCATGCTTCTTCCTCAAACATAATCCTTACAATAATGGGAAGAGACTCAGGTAACACTGGCACACACAATGGACTGCTTTACGGGAGAAGAATCCTGAACTGAGGGAATTTCAGTCCTCTATAAGGGACAGCATGCCTGTTCTTTGCCCTGGAGGATAACACTATCTCTGTCTTCCAAGGCTAGAAAGCAAGCCTATTTCTGTTCCAGGCAAAGACACTAATTCTGTCTTTGAAAGCTGTTTACTATACAAACATCTTTGAAAAGAAAATAGTTCAGATCAAGAGGGCAAACAAGGTCTTAGTTGTAAGATGCGTAAAAATGCAAGAAACTCATGGACATGAGAATTTTCCTTGTCTTCCTCGCCTTAGTGTACACATACACACACATATTGATGTATTCTCTACCACACACACACACTAAGGCACAGCAAGGTTAATTACTATATAGAATAGGGTTTAACAAATGCTTATTTTTGATTGAAATATTTACCAACTAGAGATTTAATTAAATACATAAAATGTATAACATAGGGGCGGCCGGTTAGCTCAATTTGTTAGAGCGCAGTGCTCTTAACAACGAGGTTGCCGGTTAGATCCCCACATGGGCCACTGTGAGCTGCACCCTCCACACTAGATTGAAACAACTACTTGACTTGGAGCTGATGGGTCCTGGAAAAGTACACTTAAAATGAATAAATATTTTTTAAAGGGTCAAATGTAACCATTCAAGTGATCTATAAAAAACAAAACAAAACAAACAAAAAGTAAACATATATGTGTGTGTATATATATATATATACATATATATATATATGTATATATATATACATATATATGCATAACATAGTATGTAAGTATATATTACTGTATAATATATAAATATATGAAACACAAATATCTAATGTAAATTTATATGTAATACATAAGTATATGCAGTTACTCGTCGCTTAACAATGGGGATGCATTCTGAGATATGTATCATTAGGCAATTTCATGGTTGTGCAAATGCTTAGGGGCCACGATAAACAAAGCAACATGACATTAAATCAAACACAAGAGAAAACGATGTGATCAAGAGACAAGGTAGACACAAGATGTATGAGGCTGCTGCCTGTTGCCAGCTTAACACGGCATACCATCTTACAGCAAACATTTTTTTCAATAAGTAGAAAGAGAACACTAAAATACTGATAACAATTCTTGTACAGTAAATACGTAAACCAGTAACATAGTTGTTTATTATCATAGCGATAAAAAGTATAGTATAGTGAATACATAAACTAGTAACATCATTATTATCAAAGCAAGTATTACATACTGTCATTGTATGTGCTATACTTTTATAGGACTTGACAGTGCCATAGGTTTGCTTACACCGGCATCATCACAAACATATGACCATTGCCTTGAGCTACAATGTAAAGATCACTAGAGCTACTACCCCACAACAGGAATTTTTCGGCTCTATTATCACCTTATGGGACCACATTTGTATATGCTGTCCTTCACTGACCCAAGTGTCATGCGTGACTGTATTGAAATAAAAGTTTGGTTGTTAAATAATTAATTCAACCAATCAAAAATAAGTATTAAACCCTGCTCTACATAACTAATTAACCTTGATATGCCTTAGTTGTTTCACCTGTAAGACTGAGATAATAAATGTACCCATTAATTGCATTGTTTTGAAGTTTAAATGTTCCAATGCATGTAATTCACCCCAAATTGTAGTTGGTTTATATGTATCAGATTTTAAAAAAAGTTAGCTCTTATTCTTTTATTATTATATTGATGTCTATATTTTATCGTGTTTTCAAAATCATCTGTTGGTCACTTATTTTACTAGGTAATTATAATAGGTATATATCTGTACAGATATATGTATGCATATACAAGTATATAATGTTTTGTGCATTATAGATATGTTTTATCTATAATACTATTCACCTTTAAAGAACTTAATTAGAATGCTTTTCTTTGGAATATAGATTTGTTTATTTTATTATTAGTGATTCAAGTAGACTCAAGTTGAAGTGTAGAATCAAGTTAAAATAGAGGAAAGATACTAGATATTACATGCCTACCCCCTCTTCAAACAGGTCCTAGAGTAGCATAATAACTTTCTCCTCCTTTGTAGTTAGAATCCTTTTAGTAAACTGTGACCCATCAGGCTATAGGAAAAGAAACAGATGCAGTTTGGGAAGGGAACTGAAAGAAAGGACTGTTATTAAAAGCACTGTGATTTCCCCTAGAAAGAGTGTTCATAGAAAGCCGTTAAAAGGGAGTGAAACCTTCTGTTCCTATGGGAAAATACACATCAAGAGAAGGATTCCTTTTTTAAGACTTGCCGCTACCAAGAATCCCCTTTTTAAACAGCAGGACCAGGTTGTGCTGCAAAGCATGTGCTGCTATGTATGGCATTTTGCTGGTATATCACTGGTCTCTGATCACCTTTCACTCCTCACAAAATGAAATCTTAGGGGGAAAAGGAAGCTCAGGACATAATGCACTGGTGCTATTAGTACTTTGTGTATAGGGTGAGGGTGGGAGGCAGATAAATTAGAAGTGGCGATAGCAATAGAGTTAAGCTTACTGGATTTATTCTTTTGTTAAATATCCTGCATGAAAATTTTTTTCTCCTTTGTCTTTAAAATCACCCTCAGTACTCAGTGTCAAATAAAATTAAAAAACAAAACTAACTTGCTGAATTTTTCAGGCAAAGTCAGAATGGCTACTAATTACCCCGGGTGAATTACCCCATGCAAGGAGCACTAGATGAACAAAATAAATGAATATGCAGCTGCCTGTTTATAATGAAAAGCACACCACCACTATTGCCTACTAATTACTAATTAAGATCTACTCACTCATTTTCATTACGATCTAATCACTCATTTTACTACCATATTGTCTTAATTCTCCTGCAAAAGAGGTCAGTCCATAGATACAGCCAATGGTGGGTCAGCCATCATCTGGCCCTAGAATGTAGCTTTTGAGGGACTTTCAGAATACACATCATGGATTTACTAATGTATTTTCCTATTATCTTTCACAAATGGCATTTTTGTTGGAATAAAATCCTTATATCTCCCAATGCTTCCATTCAACCCTCACTTAAATGAATAAAACACCTTTTTTTTTTTTTTTTTTTTTTAGAATGGCACATCTGTACAGTTTGAAAGCATGGAAATTTGTGGATAATAAATACAGTTAACTGTTGACTCCTTTCTTTAATTCATGGCTTAGTCTTAATAGCTAAAGATGATTATATTTCCTGAAACTGACAGCAAAAAGAAAATCTTACAACAGATGTTACCCACTGGGATTGTAGTACAAATCTATATTGTTCCAGTCCTAACGCGTCATCAGTAGGAAAAAAAAAAAATGCCAGGTGTCACTAGCAGAATGCTAGAAGCAAAGAAATAGTCTCCTCCCCCACCTTGATCCCCATCCACAACGTCCACATGAGGCAGGAGGGATGCCCTTTAAAATTGCTATTTCCCTATTTCATAATACAACCTCTGGAAGCAGTGTTAAATTGTACGTATGGTAATTTATTTTAACTGTGCTATATCAGTGTACTATAGGATGGAGGGACTTCTATTTCCAGTAGAACAGGCTGTTTCTCTTCCTCCATGGGAGAATTTAGTCTGAGATATGTATTCATCAAGCCATATTATTTGTTATCATACAGCTCTCACCTACCTATCTCTAACTAGTGGAGGTTACCAATATTTACTAAGTGAACTTGTACAAGTATTTATCATAGCCTTGATATCATGTGCAGTTTGATGTTCAAAGGATCTTGTGGTTGCAAGTTATTTTAGTTGATATTAGTAATCTCCACTGGTTAGAGGTAAGTAGGTGGGGGTCATATGCCCCTTTCCTTTCAAGAGTATTAACAGGTGATGTTTCAATGCAGATATGAAAATTCATTTAAAAAGGGTTCAGTCACTTAGGAGGCCCCGAGGGCTTACAAACAGTTATCACAGTCTATAATTCTTGTATAATCCCATAAAAAAGGAGACTGATTTATATGACTGTGTCAGAGCGTCGTTGATTTTTCCAAATCCATCCTATTAGTTTCATCAACGTAAAAAATAAATAAATCCACGTGAGCTTAAATTTTGGTTATGCCCAAACTTCTATCTAGTCATGTCAGATGATGAAGTTTATTATATATCATTTACAAATATCTGGAAAGAAACCTTTAATATGAAGACATTTATGATTTCCAGGTTTCCCATACAACTTTAATTGTGTGGGGGAAAAAATAAGTTAATGAGGTTTAAGAAAGGTATAAGAGAAATTTGCAACCACAGACCTTTCTGTTAGTAAAATTGAAAATAAATAATATATTCATGTTCATAATCACAAAAATACTTTTCCTTTTAACAAAAGCATCAAAATAAAGGAGTTTTTGAAAAGCAATTTTAACTAATATCTGCCTATTTTGTGGCATTTAATTTTGTTTCACATATATTAAGGATAACCAGCAAATCCCAAACAATTTAGACATATTAAACATATTAGGATATGTTTATTCTGTGGAAATACTGCCTCACCAAATCTCAATGGCTTAAAATATAAAATTTATTTTTCACTCATATGAAGTCAGTCTACTACATGTTTGGAACTCTCCAAGGTGCTGAACTCAATGTAATGGCTCAGATATTCGGGCTTAGCATGTTTCCCCGAAACTAAGACCTAGCCGGACAGTCAGCTCTAATGCGTCTTTTGGAGCAAAAATTAATAAGGTGAAAATTAATTTTTGCTCCAAAAGATGCATTAGAGCTGACTGTCCGGCTAGGTCTTAGTTTCAGGGAAACACAGTAGAACTCCACCATTAACAAAGGGTGTTCTTTACTCTTACCTTCAAGGGGAAAGAGCAGAACTGGAGAATCATGAGTTGTTGTTGTTTTTTCGCTGCCTCAGACAGGAAATGACACTTATTGCTTCACCTCCCATTTCATTGGCCAGAACTAGTCAGATGGTCCCTTCTCACTGCAAGAGGCCTGGAAAATGTAGGAGGACAGAGAGAAAATTTGGTTAGCATCAATGTCATTGTTGAACTAGATTATTGGACATTTTAATAACTAGCTTTGAGAGGGAGCTCAAGGTTCCCAATATTCTCTTCCTCAAAGATCAATTCCCAGAATTTACATGCAAAAATTTATATGAAGTAAGGTAAGATTTTAATTATGTGGAATTTTCTTTGAGAAACAGAAACAAAAGAGAGCTTAGAAAGACTTGCAAACAAATTAGGCTCACCAATTTTATGTTCTAGTTTTTACTGCCGTCTTTCCTTTTAGCTAATTCTCCTTAGGTAGGAGAAAATACAAGTATCTTCTACCAGACTTCAAGAAGAGCAGCAAACAAAATGTTGCTGAATGTGACAGAGTGTTTCCCTCTCTCTCAATTTCTCCCTCTCCCTTCCCTTCCCCATTCTTCTCCCCTTTCCATCTCCACTCTCATCTCCACTTCCACCTCCACCTCTACCTCTGTACTTCTCCCTCTTTACTTCTCTCTTGCATTTGAAGACTCCGTGCTCTCTTACACATAAAAATAGCACATGCAAAGACTTTCTCCTTACTGTTACTCTTTTATGTAAAGTTTGCTTCGGCCTCATCACATTAGGAATGAAATGCTTTATTTTTATTCATAAATTGACATATTTTTTTTTAGGGTTCCTACTTGGGATATATTGAAAAAGAGCTCTCAAATTAAAGGGAACATTTTTTCTCTTCAATTTTCTCCTTATATTATAGAAAAATTCCAGTTGCTTTAGATTTCCCTGTTATATTCCACATTCACACGACACTGATCTCACAATTGATGCCAAATGGTAACAATTTAAAATCATTTGATGATGATGATGATGATAAATCTATGGCCCAGTATTAAAGTATATAAAGCATTAAACTAAATTATTTTGTAAAAATACCTCTGGCATTTTCTGACGACTTTATTTCTAAGGTACAAGATTATCCCTTTAACACCCAGTAGAAGAACTACTTTGGTGTATAATTCACAATTCTGAGCAACTTCAGAGTGAAGTATCACTTTTCTCTAAAACAAAATTTATTTCATGCTAATAAAATTGTATTTACTTTTACTGTGACTGGGAATCAACTCAAGATGTAAATGTCTCCTTTCATTAAGTATCATAGGCTGAAGGGTGGCCGGTTAGCTCAGTTGGTTGAAGCGTGGTGCTGATAACACCAAGGTTGTCGATTTGATTCCTGCATGGCCCACTGTGAGCTGTGCCCTCCTTAAAATAAGTAAATAAATAATAATTATATATACATATATATATACATATATATGTATACATATATATGTATATATACATGTATATATCATAGGTTGATAAGTTTTGTGTTTGTTTGTTTTTAATCATGATATTGGTAAGAGCACAGTATAATCTTTCCCACTGATAGATTTTCAAGTATATGAAAAGACCTTCCCTACTCATCTATAGATCAGTCTCCACAGTGAACTGAACAGAGATAAGTTCACTGGAACCTGCAAATATGACTTTATTTGAGAAAGGGTCTTTGTGGGTGTAAATAGGTTAAGGATTTTGAGATGAGATCATCCAAATTAGGGTGGCCCTAAATCCAATGACTGGTGTCCTTATAAGAAGAGGAGAGGACATAGAGACACACACACAGAAAAAGACCATATGAAGATGAACACAGTGATTGAAGGCATACTGCCGGAAGTAAAGGAATGCCTGGTGCCACCACAAGCCAGAGAGGAAGGAAGAATTCTCCCCTAAAGCCTTCAGAGGGAATGAAGCCTGCCAACACCTTGATTTCAGACTTCTGGCTTCCAGAACTGTGAGAGACTACATTTCTGTTGTTTTAAGCTATGTTGTACATGGTGATTTGCTATGGTAGATCTAGGAAATGAATAGAGTCTCCTAGAGGTTCTGTCCTTCAGGCCAAATCTCTGCAGCTGGTTGTGTGAGAAAAGGTATCCTGTGTTGCAATCACATATTTTGGGAGGTTTGGCCAGCCTAAGAGTTAAAGAAACCAGCTCTTAGTTTGGGCACTTACTCACTAGATGATTTGTATTATTCTTTCTGTCATGTATTTTTTATTAAAATAGTGATGAGAATTTTAAAATTCTTATTACACTCCCTACTGAACAAATGAGTCCTCTTTGGGAAAGTGGTAAAAACAACAAACTTCCATCACAACAATGGTGTGAAAATGAATTTAATTTATAAAAAAGGAAACTAAAAAATGCAATGATTTATATGTACAAAAAGAAGATATGACCAAGAACCACTATTTCCATGACTGAAGTCCACTTGATGAGAAGAAACAACACACAAAAAAATTCTTCACATTATGACAAATATTATTTAATCACATTTTTATCTCTTTGTGTATGTTTAAAGCCCTTTTAAAAACATGATTAGAGACAAGCTATGCAATTCTCTTAGAGAAGTTTCTTTTTCCACTTTTTGGAAAAATAGTCACAAAAATATGACCTATACTTGCATGGCTAGGAAAATTAATATTAGTCCATGTTCTCAAACTCAGATCAGCTAAGTAGAATGGATTCCCTAACACGGTGTGGGCTCTGCACATCCTGGTCGTTTGGAGGAACAGATGCCCTGAGATTTCCTGAAGCCACTGCTGTGGCCCCTGTGGCTTTAAAGTAAATGCAGCTGCATCTCTGTTGTTCAGGACGAGACCCCACTACTGACATGTGCAAGTCCCAGGCCAATAATCTAAATGGGATCTCACAGACCTTATGTCTAATTATTTTAGAGGTATAAATCAAGCTAACAAACTAAATTTGGATGCTCTACTAAGTAGTTTCTCTTCAGTACAGGACTGTGAACTGGAAGCAGCTCCACTTGGTTCATTCAGCATAATCATAGGGTCCAGACCTACAAATATCATTACATCTTCCTATGGTCCTTTTCCCCTCACCTGAGAACTGGAGCCTGCAAAGTCCCCTCCTAGTTTCCATTTCAATTCATGGATTATCCAATCTAACTTTCTGTTGTTTATTTTGGATGTTTTTTTTCAGCATGCCAACGCAGTCATTAGTACCACATGCATCCAGTTGCTATTAATATTTGGTCCCCCCCCCTTGCATATTTTTGGAATTCATTAGAATTTTTTGTTACCTTGTTTTGTAGTACATGTTGTCCATGGGATTTTTGTTTGTTTATCTCCCTATAGAAGTGCTCAATCAGATTTTGAGGGGGGATTTGGAAAGATGAAGAGACTCCCTTATTTGAGAATGACCTACCAAGCCTCATTTACCTTATCAATAACTTAGGGGGTAACAATAGTGTTTATCTTACAGGATTGCGATAAGAACCACAGAACGTGAGGCATATACATTTTTAAACACTGGCCCAATATTAGATTTTGAAAATATTAAGTTTTATTTTTAGCCATTAGGTTCAAGCTCCTTCAGAACCTTCTAGATTCTTTTTGACCATGAAATTCCAAAGCAGCTTTTCTTATATGTTTGCAGAACACATAGCAGATAAGAAACAGAAAACTAACAGGTGGTGGGAGGTGCCATTATTCACAATTGCAATTAAATCAGAAAGGTTCTTGACAGCCTGCTATTTGAAGGAAGGCACAGAAATAAAAAGCAATAAAGAACTAGTTATGCCCTAGTACAATAATGGACACTTACACTTTTCACATAGAGATTACAGTGTTGTTAGATAATAGCTAGAAAAACATTTAAAGTATCTTTAAAAACCTCAGAAGTTAACTCCATTAAAAGTTTCAAAAAAAACTTCATCATAAAACGTATTTTATGAGGCACACAGTTACCTTGTCGTCTTTCCTTAGGTTAAATAAATGGATATACATATATCACTAAAGAAATAACCCATTACAATTACCTTATCTTCAAAGTTACAGTGAAAGACAAATCATGTGCTACTAATCACATAAGACATCCTTCCCACTACAGTGCAGGAAATTCAGCATAAGGTGTGATGTTTACTCATCTGTCCTCAAACAGCATTACTTTAAGGGAGTGTAAATGCTGTATCAAGTTTTAGTTATTTGCAAAACTGAGTAGTTTAGTGATAGGGCCATATTATTCCCCAAATGAAAACAACAACAACAACAACAACAAAAACTGATACCAACAGATTCTATCAAGTTTATTTCCATTCTACCCTACAATATACTGTCACTTTAATGACCTCTCAGTGTAATCTTGGGGTTGTTTGCCTTTGACCTCTCTTTTAACTTCCCTGTAGTATAAATACCTAAATGGTAGAAACTGACATCTGAGTACTGGTTATGACTGAGTCCTGGTTCAGATAACACTGGTGATTGGTGTCTCACATTAAATCCATGAGTAGAAACTATCTAATGCACAATTTTCTGGCTATCCTGGTGATTCCGAATAACACATACAGCTTGTGTCTCAATGTCCCTACCTGTTAAGAGTGACTGGCTCACTTCATATAGAAAGATCTTAAGACTCTCATAGCAACATGAGTGGCAGGCACAGTGAGGAAAGCAGATGAGCCAAGGGGCTGCTGGAGGAAAGGCCTGGCCACCTGACACTTGTATAGAATCTGATGGGCTGAATAGCAGCACTTTGCTGCCAAATTAGGACAGGAAAGAAAAGAAGGAACAGTTGAAGCCTCATCGTCTTTGGGTTCTCAGCAGCACTTCATACTCTTAATAATATCCCCTACTCTTGCATTGCTTCTTTCCTCTTTTGAGACACTATCCAAGTTTGTCGTCCTAACCTCTCAGACTACTCCTGTTCTACACTACTTCTTTTTTAGCCCCGGTCCTCTTTTCTCTCTGCCTCTCTGCCTTTCTCTTGCGAATGCACCATTCACTATGGTGCTTTTATTTGATGTTTTTAAGGCTGGCATAATGTACTAATGCCTTTTATTTTTAAAATATATTAACATTCCCATTTTGACTGGGCTATTTCATAGGAACAACAAATTATCGTGTTATTTTAATAAAGGGACAAATAACAACATTGATACATTTGAATGCATTTAAATTAAGAACTATTCTACGTTAAAGTTTATAACAAAGTGGAAGAACTACTATCCACAAAATATTAAAATTCCTACAAATCAATAAAACAAAAAGAGACAATTCATTACAAAAACAGGAACAAGAACTCACAGATGCAGACAACAGTTTAGTGGTTACCAGAGGGTAAGGGGAGCGGGGTTGGTAGAAGACGGTAAAGGGGGTCAAATATATGGTGATGAAAGGAGAACTGACTCTGGGTGGTGAGTGCACATGCAATATATAGATGATGTGTTACAGAATTGTACACTTGAAACCTATATAATTTTATTAACCAATGTTACCACAATAAATTTAATAAAGATTTTTTTAAAAAGAAAAAAAAAACAGAAAAGGAACAAGTTTTCAAAGAGAGAAGATTTCAATGGGTCAATAAACATACACAAAAAATTGCTGTACCTCAGTAACAAAGGTAAATTCAAATTAAAATTAGTTTGAAAGAGCAATACTCATCGACCAGCTTAGTAGAAATTAAAACAATTAATATACCAAGTGTTGGTAGGATATGGTACAATGAGAATTCACATACTTGACAATGGGAGTGTTATGTGTTTTTCCACTTGGGAAAGTACAGTATCAGGTTGGTGCAAAAGTAATTGTGGTTCAAAAGGTTAAAAATAATTGCAAAAAACACAATTTCTTTTGCATCAACCTAGTAGTTTGACTTGTCCAAGTAAGTTGAAGATTTTCATTCTTGATGTCCCATCAATTCTGCATCTAAATATACTTCTAAGTGTAAAGGACAACTTTGTTTTTATGGAAGAAAAAGGACTGCCTTTTATTTATGTGTCTTTTTTTTTTAATGGCAATAAGTACACATTTATCAACAATGACTTCAAATATAAATGGATTAAATGCTCCAATCAAGTTAGGGTGGCTGAATGGATAACAAAACAAGATGCTTATATATGCTGCCTGCAAGAGACACACTTCAATACAATACTATACAATACTATCACGATATTATTGACTATATTCCCCATGCTGTACATTACATCCCCATGACTTATTTTTCTTTTCTTTTTTTAATTTATTTTTTAAATTTATTGGGGTGACAATTGTTAGTAAAATTACATAGGACAACTTTTAAATGTGCATAAGAAGTCATGTCCAACATTGTTTCTAGCAGGATTATGTGTAATATCCCTAAAGTGGGAACAACCCAATGTCAATCTAAAATAGAAGTAGAAAAAATGTATTTTACAAATCTGAATATATTCAAACAATAGCATTTATATGGCAATGCAAATGATAAATGATGTTTACATGTAATAACGTCTATGATTACATACACTGTAGAGTAAGTCTCAATAGAAGGCATAGAGTATAATCCCATGTATATAAAGTAGCAAAATAAACAAAACTAAACTATCTTGCCTTGGGATATGCATATAGATGGTGACTCTCCAAAGCGAAGAAAGGAAATAATGTTTATCACAAAAGTCAGGATAGTGGTCACCTCTAGTGGGAGGAAGGTCACTGTAATCAGGATGGGCACACAGAAGGTGAGATGGAGGGAGTTTCTCTTGTGTTGGCCAAGTTATTTCTCAACTTGGTGGTGGTTATATGAATAGATGTTTGCTTCATACTGTGTTTCCCCAAAAAATAAGACCTAACCGAAAAATAAGCCCTAGCATGATTTTCTCAGGATGACATCCCCTGAACATAAGTCCTAATGCGTCTTTTGGAGCAAAAATTAATGAGACCCGGTCCTATTTTCAGAGAAACATGGTAATACTTAAACCTTTCACAGTTAAAAAGCAAAAACACCACACACACACACACACACACACACACACACACACACACACAAAGGGATAAAAGAGAAATATGGTAGCTGGCCTTCAAAGATGACCTCCCAATAAACCGTACACTATGTAGTACACTACCTTTCAGCCACAGAATATGGTGAAAGTGATACTTATGACCTACATAAGAATCCATGTAGCTTTTTCCTTATTCTTTCAGAATGCTCACTTGAGGGAAAGCCAACCACTATGTCAGAAGTCTGAGGCTGCCATGCTCTGAGGAATTCCAAGCTGGTCATGTGTAGAGAGGCTTCATGGAGAGATAGATGTCCAACCAGCCTGCAACTACTCCAGCTATCTCAACCCAAGCATCAGATATGTGCGTGAAGAAGTATTTATGTAATTCCAGCCCCGTAATCTGATCACAGCTGCATGAGATTCTAAGTTTCTAGTTAACTCCAGTCAACCAAAAAAACTGAGAGATAATAAAAAATTGATAGTTTAAACCATTTAGTTTTGGGGAAGTTTGCTATGCAGCAATACATGACTGGGACAGAATGAGAGTGGAACAAGTAGAAAAATTAAAGTATGAAATTTATTTCATAACTGATGAAGATAAGAGAAAAACAGAATGTCATATATCTAAAAAATCAGCACTTCTTAGAAGATGTCGCACTTATTCATGTCAACCAACATACTCTTTTCTAAGTGACAAATTCATATTTCAATTGTCTGTTAAACATCTCTACCTGAATAGCCTGTTGTTTTTTTTTTTTTTTAACCAAACCTGTCCAAAATATATACTTCCCTTGCCCCTGAAATTGGCCCGTGTTCTTAAATTAATATTTCAGTTAATGTCACAGTAAGCCTGACTCAGTCATACCTTCGATTAGTTACATTCATTTAATTAGATATTAAGTACTATAAATTATAGCTTTCATCTATTCATTCATTCATTCACTCCTTCATTCACGCAATAAACATTTCTTACTAAGTTCCAGACACCAAACAAGGTGTTGAGCTACAGAGGTGATCAATCAGTCATGCTTCCTGCTGTCATGGGCTTTTCACAACATTTTGCAATAGCTCTTCCCATTTCATTTCAACTATGCTCATCCTCTTTCTAGGCTTTATTTCTTTTCACTTGAATTAACAATGAATTTCCCTCCCAAGAGAACAGGTTTTTCTGCCTCCCATTTTCGCACGTCTGGCTTAGCCATGCCGCCAGATTGACCCCTGTACTCTTATTACTGTATTCCTTGGCAAAAGTGATTCATTGATATAGTCCTGATCTGTTTTCTCTTTCCAGAACTTAAATGCAACAGTGCCATAGCATCATCCCCACTGATTGATTCCTACTCATCATTCAAAACATATCTCGAATGTCATCCATCTTCCACGAAGCCCTTCCTGGGGGTATATATCTTTTTGTTCCATTTCAAAATCAGTTTATTGAGGGTAGGAACACTATAGATTTTGCCAAGTATTACAGTTATGTGAAATGAATAACTGCCCTCTCCACACCATTGATTTAATCATCTTCTACATGAAATAGCCTTTCTTTCGATTGTTTAACTTACTGGACCTTGATACAACATAGTCCATTTTCAGAGCCTATTTCCAGGTTAGTAGGGTTCACAACCAGTAAAAAGCATTTTGTCAGTGTCAGCCTGCAAGGTGACATGCTTGCAATTGCAGCCGTTCTGAATGCATTCAGATGCCTCAGAAAGTTCTATGTGAGTGTATATTAATAATCCTGCAAATCAATAAAGAAGATACAAGCAAATGCCCTTTCTCAATTTGTTCTGTAAGAAAGATGATAAAAGAACGTGGCCTTTGCTGCCTCACAGATACGCAGGACCATATACCAGACTTTTAAAAAATTACGCTTCTTGTTGCTCTGGAAACTTTTCCTTTAAATATTTCCCATGAAACTTGTTTAATAGACTATTGTTTAGTTACAGTGTTTTGCTCCAGTATTTTCTAATGTCAATAGCTGTTTATATTTTTATGCAGCACTCATTCTTATTTTCAGAATACTTTTTCTTTTGTTTAAACCTTTGTATATAATTATGTCTTAAAAAAAGGAATTCCCCAGTATTTGACTGATTTTTCAGCCACACAGATCCTTTCCAGTGCTGTCATTCAACATTAAAAGCTGCACCGAATTTCTTATGGGAGTCTTGTTTACAGAATTTCTGTTTCAACCATTGTACATAGTTATGCCTTAAAACATAATTGCCAATGATTTGACTGATTTTTTTCAGCCCCACAATTCTAATAAATGCACCTGAAGAAGTAAAGCTGGTGAAGCAAAGCTCACTTGCCATAAAGACATCCATAAGATGTGGTGGGAAAGGAATTCTGAAGACAAAAGCAAAGAAGAGTCTCTCCTTCCTAAGAATTCTGCATTTAATGCTTCCATATTTGAAGAACAGGAGCAATCTTTTAAAAAAATACCTTCACCCTAATTCTGAACAACCACATTTGTTTATAGAATATGAGTATCTAGATGTCCTTAAGTGTGTATGTAGCAGGGGGCTGCCTGTCATAGGAGTGGGAACACAGGGCTTCAAAGGGAGACTGCTCTACTCCACGGTAGGCATTGGGAAATGTGAGGCAGTTTACCTAACTTCTGTAAGGCTGCCTCAGCTCCACCACCCCTGAAAAATGTGGGTAATAACCCCTCACCTTCAGAATTCAGATAAGAATTAAATAAGATCTCCAAGGAGGGGGCAGTTGATCCTGTAGTAGCTGTTGCAGCAATAGTAACAGAACAAAAGATTCCTGCCATTCCAAGGGCTAGGGTGGGATTGATCGTGGGAGGTAGAAGAGATCAGATGTTATTTATGATTCAGAAACACATTAGGGAAGGGAACTATACTCCTATTTCATAAAGGTGTAAGGAGTGTGATATCTGCGAAGGAAACAGCAGAATCCCTGCATCCCGACACCACCGAGTCCTAGTCTCAGAAGCCATGCCATTGGTTTATCCTGATAGGTAACAGTTCAGTCAAATGGCAGTCTCTGGACAGCTCATCACCGGGGTGGAACTGGATGATCTTCCCTGTTACATTCTGATTATTTAACTGAATAGAAACATAGCCCAAAAAACTTGGTTTACTGAGTACACGTAGAGACTTCTATTAGCCAAGCTGTATGTTGTGCTTTCCACCCTTAGAAATTTAAATGGATAACAGAAAAATACCTCAGATAAGGATGCTCTGTAAATCAAGTAGGAATGTGAGTGACAACTAAAGCTGAAATATTTCTATTTGATATTATGTATTATTCTGGCCTTGTAGTTTCAGTTTAACTTTCTTACTGATGAAATGAATCCACTAGCTCTCCAAATACCCACTTCACTTGGTATTTTGTGGGCAGGGAATCCGTGGAGGAATTGTAGAGATGGCATTGTACTAACACTGAAAAGTCACTGTCCCTTCACAGGGCCACGAGCAGGTCATGAGTGGCACATTCATCTCAGAGCAGCCGTTTTGAGGTTATTAGCACCCTGACATCTACCAAGAAAGGCTGACTCTTCCCTGGAATTTGGGGTGGACCTGACACTCGAGAATCTACAGAAAAGGCAACTGTCACTGTGGTACAAAAAGTATGTATGGGGTTTTGAAGACGTTTCCTTATAGTTAAAAAAAAAAAAAAAAAAAAAAAAAAAAGAATTATTTTGGACAGGGAGGAATTAGCATTTATAAGAAGCTGTCTGGCTTCTGTTATTTCCATAACTTATAGTAATGACCAAATTTTGGAGTGTGACAGGATGGCAATTTGATACAAATATGACTAGGACGTATCAGAGCAGGAACAAATACCGTGTTGATGGCAATGACCATCGTCATAATAATATTTGCCTGCATTAGTAAATAGTCATGGTCAAACTCTGGGATAAACATGCACACATCTTGTAGAGGTTGAGAGGGAAGGAGCAATCGGGAATAATTCTTAGGAGGTCACAACTGACCCATGATGAACGGAAGTAAAGCCACTATGCCTTTAACCAATCCTAAAATAAAATGTCTTGTTTGTTGTTCTTTATGTTGCTTCCAGGCCTGTGGAAAACCTGCATTTTCCTTTTCACAAGTTCTTATGTCCCTCTCACGGCCTCTCTAGCCTTAAAACAGCAGTAAGGAGTAGCAGGAGCACCCGTGACTGCATTATTGCTGCCTCTTCCAAGCTCTTCTTCTTCAAGCACTATTTCCTCAGTTAGTATTTGTGCTTAATGGGCTTTGGTGAACTACACTTTGATAAACAGTCAGCCCTTTCCCTTTTCCCTTTCTTCTCCCTACAGGTCCCAAAAATTCTTCCTCTACTACACTGTTTATATCAAGTTGAAAGCTTCTTAATATTGGACTGAAATACCTTTTCCCTCCCCATAGACTGAAAACACACAGACGGCACAGAATTGCTTGCTATAGGTGGTGCATCCGTGTTGGAAGAAATGAACTGAAATTCCAGCTGGAAAGTGTAATGCTTCTGTACCTTCTAATCACCCCTTTCAGAAATATTTCATCTGTAGCTATCACTCACATTCCTACTTCCAAATGGTATCAGAATCTCTCACCTATATTCTGAATGATGTTTCATTTTTCCAGATATCCTTCAGATTCTCAAGATCCCATCCTCCTAGCTTTCATCATTTCTACAGAATATCCCTAGGCTTTTATTCTTATTTGTATCCACACTTGCCTGATTCCATACATGTTCACAATTACCACCTCTTAAGTCTGACTGAATTTAGAAGATGTGAGTCCAAGTGGAGGCACTGTCTCTTACTATATTTGATACACTGGGCAAAGTGATTTGCTTCTACAAGCCTCAGTCCTTTTTGGTAAAATGTAAGTGTTAATTTCTACCAGGCCCACAGAGCAGTCTTAAGGACCAAGTGAAAGAGCCTGTACAGTACAAGCAACCCTATACGGTACTGTAAACATGTAAGCTACTGTGGTATAATACTTAGAGACTGAATACATCAACAGATATACATGGCCAGACCATATATGACAATAGAATTCCGACTCTCAACCTCTGCGGCAACGAGGCGAGGAAACCAAACATCAACCTCTGCTGCAACTGGTCCCAAACCGTCAGAACTTGGTCAATAATTGCCAGCTTCCTCAAATTTTGCCATCTTTCTCCCACACTCCAAGTGAGAACCAACCAGAGAAAGCCAAATACGGTTACCAAACAATCACACAGGATTCCTCTCCTCTAATTAGTCCACCTCCAACGTCCCTTGCTGACAACCTCCCGAAAGAAGAGCATTCTTAAAGCCTTCTCTTTTTTCCACTATAAAGCTTTTCAACTTCCTTGACTGCCTGCCTTTGAGTCACTGCCAAAGGCAAGTGGTAGTGACTGACTCTTTATATATAAATAATTCTGTTCTTATTTGGGTGCACTTTGCATATTTTTATAATGCCTTAGTGTGTATTTAAGTTTACGCCTATGAAACTTAACAATAGTTACATTTTCCCCCCTCAGAGAATCAAAGCATTCATTGGCTTAATGCTAATATTCATTAAGCGTCCCTACATACTATGATGGCTCCCCAAGGGTTTTACACAAAACTAATTCATGTAAAACCATAAATTGTGCAGAATCATATGAAATACCTGGCCTTGCTTGGAAGATACGCTATAGTGTATGAAAAACTACATAAAGTCAGCAATTCGAAGGCAAACTAAAAAATAGTATGTACATCGATGTAACATCAGTGATACAGGCAATAAATGTGCTATTTCCAAAAATCAGATATCACCTAGGCTTAGCTGGGGTCTAGGAAGGTTTCAGGCAGGAAATTAGATTTGACCTGGGACTTGCAGGGAGGTTGTAACTTTAGGGTGGCAGCAGGAAGCAAAGATAATCCAAACAGGGAAACAAACATGTTAGTAATGTCCAGGGCAGGAATGTGCAAAACCCGACAGGAAAGCAGGTAATGATTACAAGAGGAGCCTGTTGGGAGTAGGATGGGGTACAAGGAAATGGTGGCAATTAAGATTATAAAATCATTCACAAAAATGTGAAATTCATCCTGAATGTTTATGATCAGTGATGTAATATATGTAGATATAATTTCAAATTTAGAAAGCCTTTCTTCCAGATTTATGTTAATTTCTCAGTATGTGTAGGGAAACACGTCCCCCTATACTTATGATTTATAAAAGTATCACTTCTGATGCAACTAACTATAAATAGTTTAAATTATCAAAGAATATCTAAATACTAAAATCATACCTCTATTTAATTAATTTCCTTGGGAAATCTCCTTTTAATACTTGTTTAGTTAAAAAGCAGAGAGAAAGACTTTGGAGAGCAGAAATAAATTATGAATATTTATTTTATTAAGTCCTCACTGGATTTTATTTGAAGGCACATACTCAGCAAAACTTCCATTAAGAATTTTGCCACATTAGGGATTATAGATAAATATGCTGTAAAGTTCTCTGGTGGATAATTGTCACAAACAACAACTCTAAACAAACAAAACTATACCGCACAAAAGCTTACAAACAACTTTTGGTTTCAGTTTATAGTAGTATCTGTTATTTTTCTGAAGTAGAAGTGCCACCCTTTCCAATAATTTTTAAGGTAAATTTTAACTTGCTGGTAGATGATGAAAATACTTCAGACAAAGCAATTTGAATCTTAGACGAAGGCATGAAGGAAAAGGGCATTTTTTTGGGTGCTCACTAGCCCACCAATCTCTGAACACTGGGGTGGATCCCTTCGTGGCCACTATTTCCATCTCTTATCACCATTTCCCACCGTCACAGCTGAGTCTGTCTCCCAGGCTTGCTCTATTAGATGTTAGAATCTCTAGAATCTCTATTTTGATGTACTTTGCCTATTAAAATTTCTAAAATTAATTTTAAGTGTAATCTTCTACTCGTATGCAAGGTTTGATTTCAGTGGAATATCAAGTGCATGTATCAAACTGCTCTACAGATATTCAATTGAGAAATATAGAAAAATCATAATATATAATTGCTGTGCTATTTTTGTTTCCTTTCACCCCCCCCCCTTCCTGTCTTTCTGGGGCCCAAGCACATACTGAAAATATTTAACTAATTTCGTATTATAACTCATTATTGAGAGAATGATTCTTTCTACATCTAATAGGAGGAATGCGTGTGTCAAGAAGTAAATCTTTGGTGTTGAATCAAACCACTGAAAACCATGCTGAAGCTAGTATTTAGAAGAATCAGAGTTCAGGAGTCTTCCCCTGAGAAGAGGAAGGTGTCCCTACAAAAGGGGACATGTTTTCCTTATTGACCACAAGAAGGGTGACTATATGAGGTATCCTAAAAGTCTAAAATTTGTTGGCCCTAGGTCCACTTAGGAGCTGAAGGCAAATTATATAAACTTGAAAAGCCACTTTGGACATTCCATGCAGCACCCACCCCACAAACATATTATCGCTTAAAATATATGAGTCAAACTTGATTCAAATATTGAGTTTCTCTGTAGATTCTTCTGGAATTTCCATATACTCGATGGGCCAAGAGTAAGAGTGTTTTGTACTAGATTGTACCATCTTCCCTTGATTGACTATTTATGAATTATTGAAGAAAAAGCTCTGAGTTTTATAGTAAATTCTTCCTAATAACTATTAAATGTCAGTAAGTTGAGTATCTCTTCCCCACAGAGAAAAATACAGTTTGGCAAAAGAGAAATACATACAGAGGAAACAGTGTCTTGCATGACTGGGGAAACTAGCTGCAGTCATGATCCATAAAATATTTTGCATTCAGAAATTGATACTTGCATGATGAACACACATATTTAGATAAAATGATAACACATAGATAACATAGAAAAGTGTATTTTTGGAGAGAAAGAAATGAACAACATTTGAAGAAAATAATGTAAGAAGGGGATTAAAAGTTGAAAAGATTTAAGCTACATATTCACTCAGATGACCTATAAAGAAAAGCACTGGAAGGTCAGCAGAGTGGAGGGTCACTTACAGCTTATTCAAAGAGAAAATCAAAAGTAAAAGTTAGCAAATCATAGGAGGTAAATAGTTACAGAAAGATAAAGCTTCAGAAGTAAGATACCTGAAGAGACAAATATTAAAGGAATAGGAAAAGCAAGCAGTGATATTCACGAGTAGAAAATTATGCATGTATAGAAGGTGAAATCCATGGAGAACTTTGAAAACTGGAAATGATTTTACCTGCAGGTTGACAGGAACTCAGCAGCCCTGTAAACTGGTCCTTTTAAAAGCAATTCCCCTCTTATCGTAGGTGCGTATCATATGGTGAGGATAGAAACTAGACTCATATCAACTCAGTATCAATGTGCTGCTGTGGACACCAAAGGAAGTCATATTTTCACCCATGGAAAAAAGTGGGAAATATATGGAATCACAGAATCCCAGGTTGAAGCATCTGAAGGGTATCGGTTGCTTGAATCTTATCTACAAATTACTTTCTGAAAGTTCATTAACTTCTAAGGCAGTTTTCTGTTCAGTACACTGCCAGATTGTCTCCTTTGGATTGAGCTGGAAGCTGTCACTGTGCATCCATGACTCACTGGTCCTAAGTCCAGGACCACTAGCAAAAGCTAGTCTTCTTCCCTGGATCCAGCTACTGTGCTATCGTATGGTTTACTTCAGGCTAACATACAGACGAATTTTCTAACCAGTGCCCATAAGATACGGGTTTAAAACTCTGTATCAGCATCACAGCTCTTCTGTGAGTGTACTCCACTTAATCTAAAATTTTAGTATAATTTCATTAGACTCTTGCAACTAATATTTTATGAACATGGTATAAATTGGTTGAGTTTTGCAGTGAGCCATATCATAATGCTGACACTTAATTGAATCGGTTCAAGTTAAACATATGCTGCTGCTAAACCGTATTTACTTGATGCTGGACATATGTAAGTGATTTTGTTTTAATTTTGGGACCTTACATATAAACCAGATGATGTATTATTTTATTAGTTTGTTGTTCTGCTTGTCAGTATCGTTTTTGGCTAACTCAGTCACTAGTTTGCATATCTTGATCAGTAGTGTGTCCCCATCACGTCGTTTAATAATGTGATATAAGGCACTAATATAAAAGTGATAAAAGCAGGTCAGAAGACAGAGCACGACATAAAAACGTCACTCAGGTTTGGGGTTCAAACTTTCCTAGGTGTACTCGTATGATCAACTAAAACACATTTCTTCATCTTGTCCTCAATGATAACCTGAGAAACTGTCAAATACTTTGCTACCACATTTCTCTCATCTATAAGATCACTAAGCCAGTATACACTCAAATGAGGTGACAGAATATATTCTTATTGAAATGATGCATATTCCTAGTGATCATGGCTTTCTTTCTTTCTTTTTGTTTATTTTTCCTCCTCATGCCACAGGTCATTTTCTTTTAACTATGTTTTTAAAAAAATGATAAAAATAACACATTCTCACATAAAAATAAAAGTCACACAACTACAAAACATAAAAGTCTTCCATTTTCTCCAATGCCTGTATACAACTTCCTAGAACTAACACTGTTAATAATTTGGCATATATTTTTTCAAACATATTTTACATTCATATTCATATGTACGGATAAAGGGCTATATATACCTTATATTTATGAGTGTAGATATGGACAGAAACAGTATGTTTTTATACCATCCATCAATCATATGTCTACTGTTTATTAACTCACCCAACTACCCAATATATTCATCCTGTTCAGCTACTTGGTTTTTTTTTTACTTTAAATAACCCAATTTATTTTAACAGATAAATGCAAGTTACATTGTAATTTACATTAAGTGTAAATATCTTCTATTCATCCTTCTAGATTTATTTGCCACCTTCTTGGTATCCGGGGAAGCTGGTATGCATGGACCATGTCAACAGACATCCTTATCACTTGACTTTCAGTTTGATCCACAAAATTAGAGAGATGGGCAAGAGCCATTCTTCCTTCTCTTAAGGTTTGTCTTCGGCTGCCTGGCTAAACATCTCTTGACCAAAGATTCTACCTCCTATAAAGGTGGCCCTCTCCCCTTCTCTTCTGGTGACCTTCCTGCTCTTTCCCTTCTAGGCACACAGGTGGTATCTGCTCCCTGTATTTCTAGCACCATTTCCCCTACACCTTGCAAACACCTTGCAACATATTTTTAAATTGTTTCTTCATTAAATTATCTGCAAATTACACAATTTGAGTGAGCAATCTGTTTCTGCACAGCATTCTGATGAATAATACATTTATTGATGATTTTCTGTATTTTTTACAATCTTTTACTACGTAAAAAAAATTTAATGAACATCCTTGTACACATACCTGTGCACAACTTAGGAGACTATCCCTGTAGGAAATTTTTCTAAAGGGGAATTTATGAGTACCTATTTTTTAAATTTTTTCAGATATTACCAAATTTACCGTAAAAAGTTGTAAAAATTCATACTTACAATGACACTGTATGAGGATAAACTGAGTTCCTCTGTGCAGAACGTAATCCATCTGAAGTATTTAGTAATTCAGCTTAGAATCTTTCCTTAGTTTGAAATGAAAATCACCAGTCTTCAGAACCCGCTTCTAATGTTTTAAGAAAAACTGGAAAACTACATTTTCCCAGCTTGTATTTCCTTTCTCTCCTCTTCCCACAATCCTTCCTGTTCCTGGGATAGATTTGTCTTTGTGCCTATGTCCCTTAGTCCTGAGTTGTGACCCTACTGCATTAATGAAAAGCCTGAAATGTTTACCAAGCCTCTTTAAATTGAAGAGATTAAGCTCCAAGCTCTGTCTTCCTTTCACTAAGAAGCTGTTAACATCTTTGTTGAACACTTGCAACCTTCTAGGATTTTTTTTTTCTTTTTTTTTTTTTCTTTTTTTTTTCTCTCTGGGCTCCTTGGAGTCTCACAGCTCAGGAGGCCCTCAAGAATGGGTAGAGAATTTAAATGAAGATGTTTAGGCTTTCCTGGCTGTGGTTCCTCTTTCTGGGATACTGTTTGCCTAATTTCCTAGCCTCTGTGACAGTTCTGCAATCCAGACACTGACTCTTCAACCCAATAAAATTGTGACTTTGTGCTTGACTGTTATCTTTGGTTTGCTTTGGGGACGGGCCAGTGCCCCAAGGGAAAAATCAACATGGGCCTTTCAAGGGGCATATCCTCTCTAATTTCTACCTGCATTGCTCTTTAAATAGCTCTTTTCAAATATGTTGTTCAGAGTTTATTATTATTAGAAGTAGGATTAGTCTTTTATTTTATTTTATTTTATTTTTATTTTTTTAATTTAATTATTATTATTATTATTATTATTATTATTATTATTATTATTTTTAGGATTAGTCTTACCAAGCCACTCTACCATTATTAGAAGCCAGAACTTGGCAAATGAGTTTTTAAAAATGTCAGCATTCCAGAATGTTTAGGAGTCAAGTAAAGGCCTGGGTGTTTATGTGAACAATTTTTGCAAGAACTTGAGCTAAATTTTAATAAGTGAGAAAACTATTGATACTCAAGAGTTGCAACTTTGAGATAAATTGGTTCCTATTTTATAATCTGTGATTCTAAAGGAAACTCGGGGCTTAAAAAGACAGAACATTTAGTTACTAACTGTATATATTATTCTAACAATTATAACATACTATAAGATTTTGCTTTATCATTCCAGTTTCTCTCAGACAGTCTTACATAAAACAATATAGAAATAGCTTTATAGAAGTTTAATTGAATGGTTTTGGAAATGACTAAAACATTACATGCTGGTCTTGAATTTGGCAAAGTTTGGCTTTCAATTCAGAGGTATGAGACTACACAGAGGACACGGTTTTCTGAAAGTGCTTAATATGAGGAAGGCTGTACTTTTCCATTAATTCAAGTTCTTCATTTACCTTTATAGTCTCTGTGAAGAAAGGCTTTATTAAAATAAATTTAATAGTTTAAAGAAGATTAGAGAAGGTGCTTAATTTAATGTAGAGGGAAAATGCTTTTAAGCACATGTGCAGTTTAGAAGTACACATTTAAAATCAAGTCATTGAAAGACTAGAAATCATTCTTATCTTTTCACTAAAGCATGATCATGTAAGCCTGGTTTAGGATCTTATTCGCTTATTCCTAATTCCAGTTTTTAACATTTTCAAGTTGCTTTTCTCCCTGTGTACCTCCACAGCTGCTACTAATATCGCAGCTTATTATGATTATTAGTTTATCTAACTGCACCCACCAACTGCCTGTCTTACTCAGCCTCAGAGTCCCTCTCCTCAGCAGGGTGCCTTAGATGTGGTAAGGGCGAAGTAAAATGTGATGGTATGCACATTTCTTTTTAAATGACTAAGTAAAATAAAATGAGCATATTTTTTAAACTTCATGATCAAAATTTTTACTATTTCAGGTTGGTATTCTGATCAATTGATATTTCTGTAAATATTTTAAAAGAAACTTATTAACTGAACTTAATTATACCAAAAGTTTGGAGAAATGTGACACTATAGAAGGTAAGCTACAGAAATTTTACAAAGAAAATTTCATGCGAGGGCAGAGTGAAGATAGGTTTTTCTCTGAGAATTACTCTCCATCTACCTTTCACAGCTCTCCCATTAGCTTTGATTCTATCAAGTTCAGGAGTGTAGCACTCAGTCCTGCCAGCTCAGAAACTGATTTGCTGGCTTTTAGTTCAGGCCCATTGACTAAACTTATATTCTGTACGATGTCAGAATGCCAGTGTGTAAGATCTATAACTCCCACAGAGACTAGCTACTCTTCCCACTTTCTGTTATATGCATTCTTTCTGTGAAGGCATACTGCTTATAGTATATCCAGTCAGGATCTGATGTTTATTTTCTGGGAATAAAGTATTAAAAGGAGTTAATGTCAATTATGACAGTAATAATGCCAATAAGTATAAAAATAATAAGCTACCATTATACGTAGAGCACATACCATAGACCAGCCTCTTTTCTAGGTTCCATGGTTTTCTGTTTTACAATATTAATCTAAGATTCCCAAGTAATCTATACAATCAAAATATGCAAGTCATTAGAACAAGACAAATTCATATTCTTTCACCAGGATCTATTGGATCTCTAACAGCAACTGTAACTAAGAAATCCCATTCTAATTGACTTATTTTCTTTTACACATGTTAAAATCTAAATTAGGTTATAGGGAAAGAAGTCCAGCTAGTTTGTGAGCACTCAGTTTCTTTGAAGTTCTTCATATATATCTTCTCTGAGCCTTATGTGCTGATTTCATGTTCGATTCTTAAAGAAGAATACTATTGTCTATATATCCAAGTTCTTTGTGGGGAGGGGACCGTACTATTGAGAAATAGCATAGTAAACTCTCCTTTCTTATGTAGCTTTGGTGAAAATCAAATGACGGTAATATTTTATTACCATTATTATTATATCACCATTATTTGATAATTTATAACACTGTATGCCAGACGCTGTTCTATGCATTACAGATATTAATCCTTTAATCCTGACAATAAACTTAGGAGGCAGGTACCGCTACAATCCTCATTTTGCCAAAGACAATGAGGCATAAAGAAGTTAACTACCATGCCCGAGTTCATATAGCCAGTAAGAAGAAGAATCAAAATTCAAAACAGGCAGCTATCTCCTGAGTAATAGAGGTTGATATAAGGCATTCTTTTTACTAAAGAAATGTTGTTTTATTTTTTTTCTTGTTATAATGGCAGATATCATTCATTCAGTGAGATAACTTGTACTTTGGATTCAAAACTAACTTCTCTTTTTCTTATTTTTACATAGAAGGCTACTTAATCTACATGTGGTTTAAATGAGAGATGTGGAACAAAGGTGGTAATTTCATTAAAAGTAGGAAGATAAACCTAGGAAGTAGGAGAGTTACAGGAAAGGAGGAAAGACAGAGTGAAAAGTGTCATCTCTCCAGGAATTAGTTTTAAGATAGTCTCTGGGTGTCTCCTTATTTGATTGTAATATATTCAAATGATATGTTTTAGTGAAAGATTTTTCTGTTCTTCAAAATAACTCAAGGAAGGGTTCAGATATCATGAAACACTTTCATTTTAATTTTCATAAACCTATAAAAAATTATGAAAACATGGGAGCCAAGAACTACAACACATTTTAGAAGAACTGAATTAATTTTGGCTGCTTTCATTAATGAGATGACAGATGTAGGTGGCATAAAGAAAGTTGCATCTAATAAGAAGTATATAATTATTTAACATTAACTTTAAGGAATAAGAGTTATTTTTCTTCTCTTATTTTCTCTGATGAACAAGAAATTAAAGAACTAAAGACCTAAACATTAGTTAAGTCAATTTAACAGAGAAAATAGTACTCAAGAGAAATGTATAATAGGGAAAAAATGGAAGGCTTGTTGAAATGTCAAATCTAGGAAAACTAAGGAAAGTGCACATAAAATATATTATGAGCATTATAAAGAACTTCAGAACAATCTTCGATTATCAAAAGCAGACTTGAAAACAGAAATGCTTAAGTATCTAAAACAAATTTTTATTGTAAAACTAATTATCCCTTTGATGTGAGACAAGTTTTCTGAGATTTAGATTTTCTTAGGTGACCCTCATTATTAATAAATGTGTCATTCATTTGTTCATTTATTCATTCAACTATTATATAAAAAGAGGCACTATGGATGAAAGATGATTGACATAATTGGGGATAAATGAGTATTATATTAATAACATGAATAGAAAAACAGGATAACATAAATCTTAGAGAGGTGAAAGTCTCCATAAAGATACATTTGAAAATTGGCTATGTATATATTTTAATGAGGTAAATTTATTTACAGTGATATGTACAGATCTTAAAAGTATAATCCATTGAGATATTTTCATTACTCAGTTATAATTATATATAATTTGTATACAGTAATATTCAGCTTTATTGGATGTCAAGTTGTGTGTTTTGACATATAAATGGAATCATGTGAAATTGAAAATCTCTGTGTGTGGCTTCCTTTACTTAACATAATACATTTGAGATTCATCAGTGCCGTTATTTCTATCAGTGGTTTGCTCCCTTTAATTGCTAAGTAGTATTTCACTGTATGGAAGTACCACAGTTTATTTATCCATTCACTTACCATAGAACATTTGAGTTAGTCCAAGTTTTAGGTTATTAACAATATTACAAACCTTCAAGTACATAATCTTGAGTGAACATAAATTTTCACTTCTGTAAAATAAACTACTAGGAGTGAAATTTCTCAATCATATGGTAAGTTTTACTTTATAAGGATGCCAAACTGTTTTCCATAGGTGGGGTACCATTTTGCATTTCTAGTGAAGATGTATAAGTTCCAGTTGCTCCACATGTGTCAGCACGTGGTTTTGTCAGTTTTCTAAGCCATTATAATAGCTATCTCATTACAGTTTTAATTGGCATTTTTTTGATGACTAATAATATTGCGTATTTTGTGTATGCTTTTGCCATCCATTATTTTCTTGGGTGAAGTACCTGTTCAAATCTTTTGACCATTCATTTTTAACAACTGGTGGTTTGTTGTGTCACGTTGTGAGAGTTCTCTATACATTCTAGGTATAAGTCCACTGTCAGACATATGTATATTGTAGTCTGTGATCTTATTAAATTCCTCAGTAGTGCTAAGAGATTGTTTTTATAGATTTCTTGAGATTTTACCATATTATTTATCATGTCTTCAAAATAGAAATGGTCTTATTTCTTCCTTTCCTATC
This sequence comes from Rhinolophus sinicus, assembly GCF_036562045.2. NCBI lineage: Eukaryota > Metazoa > Chordata > Mammalia > Chiroptera > Rhinolophidae > Rhinolophus > Rhinolophus sinicus. The sequence goes on from NC_133755.1 coordinate 114,906,460, forward strand.
TGTACACATTTTATTTATTTATTTTTTGACTTATTTAACAAGTTAGGATTTCCAGTATGATGTTGAATAGAAGTGATGAGATGAACATTCTCATTACTTTTGTGATGTTTGGGGAAAGTCTTCAGGCTTTGTGCAATAAATATGATGTTAGTTATAGGTGTTTTATAAATATGTTTAGCTAGGTTAAGGAATTTGTCTTGTATTCCTACTTTGCTGAGAGTTATCATCACAAATAGATGTTGATACATGTCAAGGAGTTTTCTGCATATATTAACATGATCATGCAGTTTTTCTTCTCTAGTTTTAATACGGTATACTATATTGATCAACTTGTGAGTGTTGACTAGCCGGATATAAACCAAATTTGGTCATGATGCATTATCTATTTTTTATATATTGCTGAATTCAATAATATTTTATTAAAGATTTTGTTTTGTTTATGCTCATGTGGGATATTGGTTTGTAGTGTCTTTCCTTGTACTATTCCCATCTGCTTTTGGTATCAGGGTAATAGTGGTGTCATAAAGTGAGTTGGGAATATTGCCCTCCTTTCTCCATTCTAAAGCAGATCATGCAATAATTTTGGTATAACTTTTCATGGGAACCATCTAGGATGGGTGTTTTATTTATTATAATGTTTTTAACTACGAATTGTATTTCTTTTAAAAAAATATAGCACTATTTAAGTGTTCTGCTTTTTCTTGTCTAAGTTTTGGCAGTTTGTCTCTTTCAATGAATCAGTCCATTTATCTATGTTTTGGAGATACATATTAAAGTTATCTATAGTAATCCCTTATGAGCTATTTAATAATTATTTGTGAGATCTTTAGTGATATCCCTGGAATGATAGCTTTCTTTTCTGATATGAATAATTCATTTCTTCTCTATCTTTTTTCTCAATCAGACCAGCTAAATCTTTATCATTATTTTTTTGTCTTATAAAGAAAAGCAGTTTTGGGCTTCATTGGTTTTCTCTACTTTCTAATTTCAATTTCATTTATATCTTATCTTGATTACATTTTTATTTTTACTTGTTTTGGGTTTAGTTTGCACTTAGTTTTCTAGAAAGAGAAGAAAAGTTTTCTCTTGATTTTCTCAAGGTAGAAATTTAGATTGTTTATATAAGACCTTTTCTCTCTCTTTCTCTGTCTCTCTTGTTTTTTGTTTTTTGTTTTTTTGTTTTGTTTTGTTTTGTGTTTTGTTTTTTTTGCATCAGCTTTACTGAGATAATTGACATATAAGATTGTGTTAGATTAAGGTGTACGACATGTTGATTTGATATAGTCATATTATTGAAAAATGATTACCACCATAGCATTAGTTAACATCTCCACTACATTACAAAATTACCATTTCTTTTCTGTTGTGAGAACATTTAAGATCTACTCTCATAGTAACTCTCAAGGATAAAATAACATTTTAACTATAATTGCCATGCTGCCCAGTAGATTCCCAGAACTTATTCATCTTATAACTGGAAGTTTGTACCCTTTGACCAACATCTTCCCATTTCCCCCACCTCACTCTCCAGCCCTTGATAACCATCATTTTAATCTGTTTCTATAAGTTTGGCTTTTTTAGATTCAACATGTAAGTGATATCATGCAGTATTTATCGTTCTCTGTTTTACTGAGCATAATACCGTCACAGTCCATCCATGTTGTCAGAAATTGCAGAATTTTCTTCTTATGGCTGAACATTCCATCACATACACACACACAAACATACACACACTTGACCATTTAAGTGTGAGTTTATTTCTGGACAGTTTATTCTGCTCCATTGACCTATATGTCTATCCTATGCCAGTATCACATTGCCTTGAGTACTGTACTTTTATAGTAATTCTTGAAATGGGTGGTTTAAATCCACCAACTTTGTATTTCAAAAAAATTGGGGCTCTTTTAGGTCTATTGAGTTTCTGTGTAAATTTTTACTTTAAGTTTTTGAGTATTTTAATGCACAAAGCCTCCAGGTATACAATAAAGAAAAAAAATTTGAAAGTGCATTTCTATAAAAGAAGAAAAGGATCACCATATATGTGAAGGAGCATTTGATTTTAGGCAAAAAGGACAGGAAAAATATGAAAACAAAATAATGCTAAGAAAATGTCTAGCTCTTATTTGAGAATTGCATCCACTGTCAAAGTAGGAGAGGGAAGCTCAGGCTGGGCTACACGTGTGCCAAGACGAGAAAACTGAGCTGGGTCCAAATAAAAATCATTACGCTTTCTAATCCGCCTGTTGCCATGTGAAAACATGCTCAAGAGAAAGTCCTTAAACATTAACATTTCAGGGTCCGCATACAAAGAGCTTGGAAGTTGCCATTCCATCCTAACAACAAGCAAAAAGCCTAAACAGACTGAAAAATCAACAACTTGGCTTGGATATGAAAGAGAGCAGAGGATCCAGGGCAAGCTTCTCCCCACCAAGGTTGGAGAGGCAGCCAGGAGACTACCAGGAGTCACAGCTTACCGGAGCAGAGAATCACGAGAGCAAAGGGCCGCAGGAGCTGGTGCTGGGCAGGAAAAGCGGAACCGCAGCTGACAAATTGCTGGAGGCTCACTGTGGACAACGCTGAAGAGTTAGGACGTCCAGGCAAACCCAGTTATATAGAGTCCCACAGTTTTGTGAGGTTCCCCTCCAGGAGCTCAACCAGGTTCTCACAGTGAATAGCCGAGAAAACATCCCATGATGCATCTGGAGGGGAAATGTAACAACTTGGAGACGCACCTGAGTAGCCAGTTCTTAACAAGGTGGGCCCTCGGGAGAGGTACAGGCAGCCTGACCTGCTGGGATATTAGCAGAGCCTAATTCACCTGGGGGAAAGTGTATACTCAACTCCAGTCAGTTGTTGCCTTCCACATAGGAGAAGGGAGATAGCTAACTCCAACGCACACTAGCCATTTTGTCTTAACTAAGGGGGTTGAAATACAAAACTGGGAAACACCTGTAAAGTTCACCACCCTAAGGCATAGACTCACTAAAAAATTGAAACGAAATCATAGAACGTGTCCTAACTCCCCAACCTCAACACTACATTACTGAAGACCTATTAACAGAAGTTCCTTTTACTCAGTATATTATGTCTGGCTATCAAGAAGAAATTACAAGGCACCATAAAAGGGAAAAAAACAAAAAAACAAACAAAAAAAAACACCCACACAACTGAAGACACAGATCAGAACCAGAGTCAGATAAAGCAGGCCTATTGGATTATTAGATCAGAATACAAATAAAACAACTGTGATTAATAGGCTAAGGGCTCTAATGGATAAAGTAGACAGTGTGCAAGAACAGATGGGCAATGTAAGCTGAGAGTTGGAAATCCTAAGAAAGAAACAAACAAAAACCATGTTAGAGACCAAAAGCACTGTTAACAGAAATAGAGAGTTTGAAAAAACCTTTTGATGGGCTTCTTAGTAGACTGGATACAGCTAAGGAAAGACTCTCTGAGCTTGAGGATCTACCAATAGAAACCACCAAAACTAAAAGCAAAGAGAATAAAGACTGGAAAAAAAAAAAAGATTGTCCAAGGTCTGTGGAACAAACACAAAAGGTATAAAATACACATGATGGGAATATTAGAAAACAAGAAGGAGAAAAAGGAACAGGATAAATATTTGAAACAATAATGACTGAGAATTCCCTCAAATTAATGTCAAACACAAAACCACATAACCAGGAAGTTCAGAGAACACCAAACAGAATACTAAAACAAAAACTGAAAAACCTTACCTACACCTAAGTATATTATTTTCAAACTAGGAAAAGACAATAAAGAAAAAAATCCTGAAAAGAAAACAGAAGGAAGAAAAAATACCTATAGAGGCACAAAGATAAGAACCCAACTTCTCCGACTATGCATGCAAGAAGACAGTAGACATAAATATTTAAATTCTTGAGGAAAAAAAATAACAACCTATAATTTTCTACTCTGTGATATTATCCTTCAAAAGTGAAGGAGAAACAGAATTTTTCCAAAAAATAAAAACTGAAGTTTGTTGCTAATAAACCTGCCTTGCAAGAAATGTTAAAAGATCTTTAGGGAAAAAGTAAAATAGCTCAGACTCAGCTCTACATGTACTATAGAAGAACATCAAAGATGGGATAAATGAAAGTGATACATAAAATTTCATTTCTTATTCATAATTGGCCTAACAGATAATAGTTTGTTTAAAATAATAATAGCAACAATGTATTTAATTATTTATTCTTAGTATATATCATATATATATACAAAGTGTATATATACACACATATGTATAATATATAATATGCTTACATATACATATATGTATGTAAAATGAATGACAGCAACGGTACAAGGGACAGGAATGAGGGATTAGGATTATTTTGATATTATAAAGTACTCACACTACCCAAAAGTGTGACATTGTTATCTGAAATTGGAGTGAAAAAGTACAGAAAAAGAACATTTTCTGTTTGATTGAAGTATTCCAAAATAAATTATTTTAATATTCAGAAATGTAAAAATCATAATGAACAACTAACTATCCTCCATCCAGATTAAACAAATATAAAACAGTTTGCTGTATTTGCTTAAGAATCATTTTTTAAAGAAATAAAACTTCATAACTTTCTTTTCTCCCTTTATATCCCATATCTTTCTTTCATATTTTATGTAGTGTTACGTCATGAGTGCCACAATCTACAATAAAGAAATTGTCTTTAATTTTTTTCAACAATGATATCATTCATGTATTATTCTGTAATGTGCCTTTCATGGATTTAGCATTCTAATTTTGATTTTTATTCATGTGATATTAATAGATCCAACATATTTATTTTAAATGCTACACATAATAACCTATATTTACATTGCATTATATGCCAGGTGTATATCTTGTTAACTGTATATAAACTTTATAATAATCCAATGAGGTTTATATTATTATTACCATGTTTCCCTGAAAATAAGACCTAGCCAGACCATCAGTTCTAATATATCTTTTGGAGCAAAAATTAATATAAAACCCAGTCTTATTTTCACATAAGACCAGGTCTTAATATAATATAATATAATACCAGGCCTTATATTATTTTTTGCTCCAAAAGACACATCAGAGATGACGGTCCGGCTAGGTTTTATTTTTGGGGAAACATGGTATGACTATTAGTAGCATTGTTTTTTCTTTCTTTATTTTTAACATTTTTATTTTTTTTTTTTATTAAATTTACTGGGGTGACATTGGTTAGTAAAATTACAGAGGTTTCAAGTGTACAATTCAACAACATATCATCTATATATTGCACTGTGCTTGCTACTCAAAGCCAATTCTCCTTCCATGACCATACATTTGACCCCTTGATCCACATCTACAACCTCTCCTCTCCCTTTACCCTCCAGTAACCACTCAACTATTGCCTATGTCTGTGAGTTTTTGCTTGTTTGTTTATCTTGTGTTTCTTGCTTTCAGTTTAATATCCCACATGAGTGAAATCATATAGTTCTCGACTTTGTCTGACTTATTTCCTTATTTTTCTAAAGATCCATCCATGTTGTCACAAATGGCAGTAGTTCTTCTTTTCTTATGGCTGAATAATATTCCATGGTATGTATGTACCACATCTTCTTTATCTAATCAACTATTGAAGGGCACTTTGTTTGTTTCCATGTCTTGGCCATTGTGAATAATGCTGCTATGAACATAGGGGTACATATACCGTGTTTCCCCAAACATAAGACCGGGTCTTATATTAAGTTTTGCTCCAAAAGACTCATTAGGGCTTATGTTCAAGGGATGTCATCCTGAAAAATCATACTAGGGCTTATTTTCCAGTTAGGTCTTATTTTCAGGGAAACACAATACCTTTACGGATGTTTTCAGATTTTGGGGTTGATAACCAGAAGGGGGATTGCTGGGTTGTATTGTAATTCTATTCTTAATTTTTTGAGGAACCTCCACACTGTTCGAGGAACCTCCATATATAGTGGCCGTACCAGTGTACACTCCCGCTAGCAGTGTATGAGGGTTCCTTTTTCTCTACAACTTCTCCAACACTTGTTACTATTTTTCTTGTTAGTAATAGCCATTCTAACAAGTGTGAGGTGCTATCTCATTGTGAATTTGATTTGCATATCCCTAATAAGTAGAGAAGTTGAGCATTTTTTCATATATCTGTTGGCTGTTTGTATGTCTTTTTGGGAGAAGTGTTTGTTCAGGTCCTCTGTTTTGTTTTGTTTTTATTGGCAACACTGTCTCTCAGTGTTTTCCATTGTTTGACTGTAATGTATCATTACCTTTCATTATAGTTTTTCACTTTTTAACACAAAAACCATATTTTTTACAGTTTATTGTTAAATTTATCATACACTATACATATATATGTATGTGTGTGTATATATACATACATATGTATATATATATATACCATATATAATATTACGTGCCATACAGTATTTTAAGAGCTATACTTAAGAGGTCTGACAATTAAGTTTGTGAACTTGCTATAACCATGTTGCTAACCTTTTTTGATATCAGAGAGATTATTCACTAGGAATTTGTACCAACTGGACAAATAGTTAACCAAGTTTACTATTCGGAAGTGCTGAAAAGGCTGAGTGAAAAAGTTAGATGGCCTGAACTTTTTGCCAACAATTCATGGCTCTTGCATCATGACAATGCACCAGCTCACACGGCACTGTCTCTGAGGGAATTTTTAGCCAGTAAACAAATAACTAACTGTATTGGAACATCCTCCCTACTCACCTGATCTGGCTCCCAGTGACTTCTTTCTTTACCCAAAGATAAAGAAAATACTGAAAGGAGACATTTTGATGACATTCAGGACATCAAGGGTAATACGACGACTGCTCTGATGGTCATTCCAGAAAAAGAGTTCCAAAATTGCTTGAAGGGTGGTCTAGGCACTGGCATCGGTGCATAGCTTCCCAGGGGGAGTACTTCAAAGGTGACCATAGTGATATTCAGCAGTGAGGTATGTAGCACTTTTTCTAGGATGAGTTCACTAACTTAATTGTCAGACCTTGTATATTAACTCATTTAATCTCCATAAGAATACTATGGTATACATTAACCTCATTTTATAGATGAGAAATAGGGGAACAGAAATGTTAAGTTGCCCAGCTTATATAGCTAGTAAGTGGCAGAACCCACATTCACAGCCAGCAATCCAGCTACAAAACGTCTGCTCTTAATCACATCCCATTTATTTTCTCTGGCTTTACATATCTCTAGGTGGTAAACTATTACTCTCTGCTCTTGTTCTTGAATATCTGTTTAGCAAAATGCATTATAGGTAATAGTTATTTTCTCTCAGTATTTAGAATAGTTTATTCCATTGTTTTCTGGAATACGTCAATGCAAATGAAATACTTCTTTCCATCTAATTGGCCTGCATGTTAATCTCTTTTCTCTACATTAGCCTCTAAGATTATTTTTCCTTGTGCTTTATGTTTTTTTGTTTCAATACAAACAATCTGAAATGTGTGGTTTTGATACTCTTGGATTCATAATTGTGGATAATTCGTATATAGTATATCTTTGAAAATAGCTTCACTGCCATTGAGATATAGACAGATATACATATATTTCATGTAAATGTTATAGGTATACATTATTTTATATGTATATATCATGTGACTATACGTATATAGTATAAATATGTAGTACTGAGAATGTATTTTATATTTATACGTATATTTCATCTAAAATGTTTTTAAACATATTTCTCTTTTGTAAGATTTTTAATAGGTTCCTTTCATATCTACGAACTCTTGTTCCATTTATTTCTATATTTCTTTCCATATATATTTAAAAATATCTTTTTTTTTTTCAGTTTCTTGTTGTTTTGTTTTGTTTTAGGGAAGGGAGGAAATCCTAAATGAAAACAGTCATTTTCAAATTGATCTATGGTTTTAATCCTATCGAGAGTGATAGGATACTGTTCACTGTCTTTGTATTTATTTTCCTGGTGTGTTCTGGAATTTTTTTTTTAGCAGCTTCAACTCGAATGTGGGGTCCTGCATGGGCTCCCCATAAGGGGTAGTACGATGAAACAAGGTAGTAAGTAAGTCACTAAGACCAGTTCTGAGCACATAAGCTTTCAATACGCCTTTCAACTTTTTATTACATCTACTGTCTACCATTTCTTTTGTTGTCATCATCTGGCCCCTATGGATCTCATTCTAGAACCTCTATGTTAATTTGATGAGTTGATGTAGATTTTGGCTGTAAGTCAGTTTATTAATGTCTCCCTTGGAAGAAACCTTTATATAAGCCTAAGATGCAGGCAGCAATCACTCCTCGTTCTTTCCAGCCTCTTTGATGCACAGAGAGCCCCATTCTAGCCCTAGTTCACATAATGAGCGTCTCTCATTCCCTGCCCCAGGTGGGTCACTTTCAATTTTGTATTCCACGGAGTTAAACTTCCCACTCCTTGACCCCACTCCAGATCTACAGCACAGCAGAACCACAGTTTTTTCATGACTTCTGGCTTTGTCTTCCATTTCCACTTTTGGTACATTGAGATGCTTGCCTCATTAATTTTCAACATCTATGCTATATGATTGGAACTGGGGGGTTCGGGGACACCCCAGGTATGAACTTTAAATACCATATCGTTTAGAAGTCTCATCAATGTATTTTACAAGGTCAGCTTACAGCTTTGAAAATACAGCCTTCTATTCCATTCTATATAGTTTCCAATATTTTGGTATTCAGTCTTAAGTAGATCATTTAAATAAAAACATATACTTTGAATTCATTCACTTTATGTAAATCGAGAATCCATTGGCCAACATGGTGTCACATTACCTTTTTATAAGAATGATAACTCTATTTGCATTCTGTATTTTACTGAGTTTCTATTTAGTAAATGGTATCTTTGCTTAATTTCAAGGCTATATGGTTGCCATTTTTCAAGCAAAACCACTAAATAGCTTCATTTTATATCTGAGGAAAGTTTGATTTGAATCAACAAATGCCCCAAAAGTTGTAATGAAAACATTTTCATGAAAATAACATTTTAAACATTAGTTTTATTATAATGCTATATCTCAGAAGGAAATAGCTACTAATATTTTATCTTTTTGTTTACATATGTAATTAAGTATAAATTTACTTTCAGTGAATGAAAGGGTGGTAGAAAAGAAAAGGGCATTTTGTTTGTTATATTATTTAGCATTCATATAAATATTATAAAGGTCATTTGGTAATTCCAACACCTGATTTATATGAACAGCTTTCTGGTTAAGATGTTTAGGGGGCTGGAATATTTTTATAACAAAAGAAAATCTGTTTCCATTTCAAGTATAACCTTTACATTTCAAACATATGACCTTTATTCAATGCAAATACTGCCAAACTTTTTAAAATCCTGTGTCCACACAAAAGCTAGATCACTTGTAGGCTCTTCAAGGAAGTAGAAAGCAAAGACGTTTTTTGCTTGAAATTGCCATCAATTTGGATTCCATCAAGCATGAGAGATATTTACAATAAATAGTAAAGTATATCCACATGTCCAGTGTACACTCTGCACCTCATGGACACCACTAAATACATGTAACCTGAATGACTACATGTAGTTTTCAAAAGTTCATAAAGAGAGGGAAAGAAAAATTTTCTACTTCATTCTTTATCATTGGTATGAACAAAGTATTTTGCTGCCAAGGCATAATGATTGTTTTTTTTTTCCTGGTGACTCTAGCAGAACAGCATCTAGTCCAATTAAAAAGCTGTTCTTTTCCTGTTAGTTTAAGAAGTCAGCACCCACGCTTCACTGCGGTGTTCAGCTCTCAGTTAATAATAGCTCTCTTGACATCTTATTAAACTGAAGATGCTTTCAGGCCCAAGATTAAATGGCATGTACGAATCTGTTATTTGAAATATACACTCTACCAATATAAACTACTATTTCTGTTCTCTTAATTTTGTATAGCACAATGAATTGTATGATGAGTTATTATTCCCAGGCCCTCAGAGAGGGTCACTTTCCACAAAGGAAGTAGCCACATAGTGAATAGGTCAAAGCAAAATCACAAAGTCTGTAATCATAAAAAACACGTTTTTTGAAGAAAATGAAGCAAATCACTCATCAGCTATTTTCTACCACAACCTAAAATATGTGGGGGAATAAATAAGTATCTTTTCAATTTTACACAATAGATTCCCTCCTCCCAGGAGTACAAGTATGCTTGTAGTACCCATACTTAGAAAGGGATTCTATCTTCTTCTTTTTAAAAATTTTATTTTATTAAGGTATAATTTACATATAATAGAATGCACATGTTTTAAGTGTAGAGTTTAGTGAGTTTTGACAAATACATACACGCATACACCCCCACACACACACACACACACACACTGAAGTAACAATAATACACAGGAAAGTTTTATCACCCACAAATATTCCTCATGCCAATATTTGCAGTTTCCCAATCTCCATCCTTGGCTCCAGGCAATTGCTAACATGCTTACTCTCTCACTAAAAATTAATGTTTCCTAGACTTTCGCTCAAATCAGTCTGTAAAAGGTATATATATATATATATATATATATATATATATATATATATCCTTTTATATCTGACTTGTTTCACTAAATGTATTCTTTTAAATAAACTTTTTATGTTAGGATAATTTTAGATTTACAGAAAAACTGCAAATATTGTCCAGAGTTCCCACATACCCCACACCTAGTTTTTCCTATTCTTAAAATCTTACATTAATTAATATGTAGTTAACGTAATTAATTCAATGCTCTTGTCACAACTAATTAACTAATGGTGGCATATTAGTATAAACTAAAGTCATATGTTATACATATTTCCTTATTTTTTAACCTAATGTCCTTTTTTCTGTCCCAGGATACCATCCAGGACATTGTATTCCGTTTAGTCATTGCATTTAGCTGTCATATCTTCTTAGATCCTTTTGGCTATGCTAGTTTCTCAGATTTCCCTTGTTTTTGATGACTTTGACAGATTTGAAGAGCACTGCTCAGAAATTTTGTAGTATGTGCTTCAGCTGAGATTTGACTGAAATTGATTACACAAGAGTTTTTTGTTTGTTTTTTTGTGTTTTTTTGCAAATCAAGAGTTATAGGTTTTGGGAGGAAGACCATGGAGGTAAAGTGCCAGTCACTGTTGATGTTACCTTTAATCACCTGGTCAAGGTAGTGCTTGTCAGGGTCCTCCCTTGTAAAGCAATTCTTTTTTCCCACTTCATGTTGTATGCTCATTGGGAAGAAGTCACTAACTGCAAGCCACATTTAAAGAGTGTGGAATAATGCCCCATCGCCTTAAGTGCTCCACAAATATCAACATAAATTATTTAGACTTCTCCTGTACATATTTGTGTATTCACCTCCATTTATTTCTTTAGTAAATCACTTATATATGTCAGTATGTACTCGTGCACATGTATTTTAAATTTTGAGTTATAAAACAATACTATCAATACATTAATAACTATTATGTTATTAATTTTGTTCCACATTTGGCCATTTGGAGCTCTTTCAATTGGCTCCTTTGTCTCTCATATATTCCCATTCTTGTGGATTTTTTGTTTTGGTGTGGTTTGTGTTTTTGTTTTGATTTGTTTTTTTGTTTTTTTTGAGTACTACCTTACTTTTCTGGAATTATAAGATTCTCCCTCCTTATTTTATATATTCTCTACTGTAGCCCTGAGTCAGTCATTTTACCAGTAAGTGCATTTCCATTTCCATAGCATGTACTCTTGATAGAGTGTGATGAGAATGACCGTTAACCTCTGCGGTTTCCTCCCCAAACCCATAACCACAATCTAATGATAATTGGAGAATGTATTAGAAACCAAGAAGTAGCTTTGCTCATTGCTACTGGGTTATCATTACTTCTATGCCTTCTCAGCAGCAGAGCAGGGATATATGTTACTAACCTATAAATAGATGCATATATCTATGTTATTCTACAGGTATTTATCTATAGCTATATTGGACTATATATAAGTCCATGTGATGTCTCCAACTCTAATCCATTACCACATGGATAATTCTGGCCATCTCCCCTTGCTTATCAATAACCTCCCATTCCAGCAGTGAGAAACTTGACAACTGATCAACTTCAATATACATGTACTTAGGAGTTTCAGAATTGTTATCCTGGACTCCTGGGGAAACAATTTTATCAACTAGAGTTAGTTGCTATGTGTAGTTCCTTTAGCTTTTAGTCTTAAAGTCTCCACTAATTTCCAAAGTTACTTAGTTCGACACCTTCTTCCCTTACCCTCTTCAGTGAGGTTATTTCATACATTTGCAATATAGAGTTTGAGTCACTAGAATATGTAAAGCTACTGTTAACTAGGACTGCAAAAGTCCAGGGGAAGAGTTTTTTTGCAAATCAGGACAGTTTAATGTACATTAAATTAAAAATGCTTAATAGAAATTGGGGGCTATATCAAGTACACTGTCAAAAAAATAACTATTTGCCTGGCATATGGATTACAAATATTTTCCCCAGATTAATGTTTGTCTTTTGAATTTGATTATGGTATAATTATATCTAATCATGTATTTACATTTTATATTTAAATATATGTGACACATTTATAGGGAAATAAAAATTTACTTTCTTTACGTCTATGCCTTCTTTTGGAATTTCAAAATTAAGTCATGCTCTGGGTACTTTAAAATTTCATAGCAGAAAAATTTTTGAATGTTGTTTAGTAAATTTCCTTGCAATATTTGTTTTCTATCTAATTAGGATAACATTGTGCTTTAAGTAGTTAAGATCAGTTCAAGAACAGTCTCAAGTTCAAGAACAGTCTGAGAAGACACAATTGTCCCTAATCTCCATATGAGTGAAGGGATCTTCAGTCAGCTACTCCTATTTAAATATATCCTCAGTTACCTAAAGTGAAGGAGAAAATCTTATTTCCTGAACGACTTAATCTTATTTCTTGAACAACTGAGTAGAATGCTAAGTAGTTGTCTCTAGGAGCTGAGGTTATAAGTAGGTGATTTGCACTTTCTCTTTATCATTTTCTGAGTTTTTCCAGCTTTCTATAGTCAGCCAACAATGCTTCAATAATCAGAGAAACACATAAATGTTATTTTAATAGTTTTATCTATCAAACTAAATTCTCTTGCCCACACATTATCCTGGCTCTAATAATTATGTTCTAAAAGTGGGTCCCTATTTGTGGAGGTCCTGACAACTGCAGACAAGCTCTGCTAATGATCTTTAAATAACCCCAGGAAATTACCTCCGTCTTATAAACAGCACAGCATCACGTTCTCTTCACTATAACTTATAACAGCAAACCTGGCCTGGGATTCAACAGACTATTTTAATTAATACTAATTTCATTCTGACAATATTTTCTGCTTTTGTTAAATTCAGAACAGCTGCTGTGTTAACAAAGAAGCTGGATGTGAATTTTTGAAAGAGGATTTTTGTTTCCTCTGTGGTATTGTGAACACACTCATTCCTTGCCTGGGAAACAAAGCAATGCTGGGCCTGCTGTCATTCAGACTAAATCATAATTATGAGTGTTGCTTCTTTAGGTGCAAGGGTAGAGCTAACTACGTTGGAAGAGAAAACAACTCTGACAAAAATATAGCCACATGAAGGAATCAAGAATATCAATTAAAAATAAGAAAAAATAAAGGATTTATTGGTGATGCATTCCTTCAATTTTTGTTTATCCGAGAAAGTCTCTATTTCTTCTTTACTTTTGAAGAATTATTTCATGGGATATACAATTTTAAGTTAGTGTGCTTGTTGTTTTTTATTTTTGTTTCTTTTTCCCAACACTTTAAATATTTCACTCCGGTCTATTTCATTGCATGGTGTCTAACAGCAATCAATGTATTAATAATTCTCATCATTGTTTACAGGTAAGATTTTTTTCCTCCTCCTTCTGGCTGCCTTCAGGATTTCTCTTTGTCTCTGTTTTTTTGTTAATTTGTTTTGGTTTATGTTTTTTTGTTTGTTTGTTTGTTTGTTTTGCAGATGAATATAATATGCCTAGGTATAGACAGTTGATATTTATCCTGCTTAGTGTTCTTCAAGCTTCCTGGATCTATGTTTTGGTAACTGTCATTAATTTTGAAAATTCTAGACTATTATTACTTCAAATATTTCTTCAGCTCTGTTCAATGTTTCTTTTCCTTCCAGTATTCCAACAAACACACGTTTCATTTTCTGAGTTATTCCACAATTCTTGAATATTCTCTTTTTAAAAAAAAAATTGTTTTTCCCTTTGCATTTCAGTTTGGGCAGATCCTACTAACATATCAAGCTTACTTATTTTTCCTCAACTGTGTTAAGTCTACTGATGAGCCTAATAAGACATTCTTTGTTTCTGCTATTGTGTTTGTATTTCCAGAATTTCTTTTTGATTCTTTGAGTCTTCTCTCAGCCTACATTAACAATCTGTTTTTTCATGCTGTCTACTTTTTCCACTAAAGCCCTTAATATATTAATTATAATTATTTTAAATTCTCTGATAATACTAAAATCTGTGTCATATCTGAGCCTGTTCCTAATGTCTGCTTTTTCTCTTCAGACTGTTTTTTATGGCCTTTTAGGATATATATTAGTCAGGGTTCTCCAGAGAAACAGAATCAATACTCTATCTATCTATCTATCTATCTATCTATCTATCTATCTATCTATCTATCTCTATCTATCTATCTGTCTATTTAGAAAGAGGTTTATTACAGAGAATTGACTCATGTGATAATAGAGGCCAAGCCATATTAATATCTGCAATCAACAAGCGGGAAACCCAAGAAAACTGAGGGTGTAAGCCCCAGTCTCAGTCCAAAGTCCTGAGAGCCAGGAGAGCTGATAAGAGTAGAGCCCAAAAGCTAATCTCAATTCCCAGGAAGAGCTGATATTTCAGTTGAGTTTAAAGGCAGGAAAAGGCCCATGTCCCAGCTCAAAGGCAGTCAGGCAGAAGGTATTCTCTCTTACCCAGCCTTTGTATTCTAGTCAGGCCTACAACTAATCATATGAGGCCCAGCCACACTCAGGAGGGCAATCTGTTTTACTCAGTCTACCAATTCAAATGTTATTTTGATCTAACAACACCTTCACAGACATACATAGAATAAGATTTGACTAAATATATCTGACCACGCCTTGGCCCCGTCAAGTCGACACATCAACCATCACAACATACTTTATAATTTTTTGCTGAAAGCTGGAAATGATGTATTGGGTAATAAGAACTAAGGTAAATAAGGCTTAAATGTGAAATTTTATGTTAATTTATCTAGGAGTTGGGTTGTGTTTACTGTTTGCTGTAGCTGAAGACAACGTAGGTTTATTGACCTCCAGTGACCTTATTTTTGTCTCCCCTTTTGTCTTTCAGTGTCTCTTAAGAACTTCTAAAATTGAGTCTGTGCCTTAGAGCTCTTTTAGTTGTAATACATTGTTATTATTCTGAAGCCTTTTAGATGTGGTGGCAAGGTATTAGGTGAAGGAAGTGGAAATTTTCTATAATCTTATGAATTAAATCTCAGTATTTTAGTGGGCCTGTGTCTCTGGGCTGTGACCTTCATATTTGTTTCTTAGTCCCCCCTCCTCGTCCCCTTTTAGGGTAGACAGGGAGGCTAGAGCTGCATATTAGCTAATTGCCATTCCTCTAGGTAGTTAAGATTCTGGTATAGTTGCTTCTCATGTAGAGAAGTTCTTTGTCATGCTCTGGACTATTTCAAAATAGCTGCATTTCCCCTACCCCTGCTAGAAACATGAAAGGATTTGTCCCTGATCTTCACTATGAGAACCTAGTAGGTTTCCCGGAGGCAAAACCCATGAAACTGTTTTTTGGAGGGAGGGGGGTTCTCCCTATGACTGCAGCCCTCAAGAGTTTTTTACTCTCATGCTATTTAGTCCAGACTAAGCCTTTAGCAATTTGTCAAAATGATTTAAGTATTGCAGCCACTTTATTGCTACAATGTCTTCTGTTCTAGGTAAGTTGATCTTGGCTGGGATCTATATTCACCTTTCTCTCCAGATTTCAGGGTAGTGGTTTATGCTGTGTGACCCTAATTCTCTAATGGGTCCAAGAAAAGTGACTTATTTTCAGTTTGTTTTGGAGTGATGATTTCCAGGCTCCTTACAAGTGGGAGCCGAGAGCAGAACTCCCTAACTGATTGTCTCCCTACTACTGATTGTCTTGCATTGCAATCAAAGAGAAACCCCGTAGTTTCTACATTTTTTTCCCTTGTACATTTTCTTACGCTACACCATCGGATTATTGAGGAAATTCTTTTCAGCATCTTTACTTCTTAGCATTTTACTGGTCTCTCCCTGGGAGATTTTACAATTGCATATTTCAAAATATAACCAAAATTCTTTAAAGCAAAAGTTAGTTAAAATATAAATATTAAAATGTGGTTTATCATGTTTTGAAATTTAAGAACAGGATTTAAAATAGGAAGAATAAAATAAAATTGGGGCTGCCCTTAATTCTCAGGTTTTATTGCTGATATAAATTTTATGGGCTATTTGGATATAAGTACTATTGATTGCTGGAACAAAAATCACGAAGTACTCACAGACATTGGCTAATAAATACTGATTTTTTTTCAGTCATTCATTTATAGAAACTGTTTATTGGTAGCAAATGATAAAGCAAAAAGATTGTGTTGTTTTTAAGCTATGGAATATTATGCAGATAATAATATTATAATTCTTTCTTACAAAAGAATAGGAATAAGGAAGCTTTTTTCTTCTCAGAGAGGGAATTTTAACATTTTATATATCATTGTCCTTATGAGTAATGTATCTGTATTTACTCAGCCTATGAAATTTTACCTTTAACTTTTGTATAAGTAATACACTCCTATGATTCAAAAATCATTAAGTTAAATAGAAAGTAAAATGACACCCTAACATCTTTATCTCTATCCTCTTGGTTCCTGTTCCTATATATCCACTGTAATCAGTATTTAAGCACAAACGAAAAATCCAATACGTGCCTGCTGTTTGAACATTAGGCTTTTGGCCTACGTAATTAAAATGTTAAATTCCCATTAACTGTAAATAGTAAGACTTAAAGTAGAGGAGATTTGGGGGGATAGTTTAGAAATTCCACTTTAGATATTTATGTTTCAGATTCACACAAGCTGTCCAAGAAGAGAGATTGAGGCGGCAGTTAGTTGAAGATGTGTCTACAGTCCACCACAGAAAGCCAGGCTGAGACATACTTTTGAGAGTCATCAGTGATTAGATGACAGTGAAAGCCATGAGATTAGTTGAAATCACTGAGGGAGGGAGGGAGGGAGGGAGGGAGGGAGGGAGGGAGGGAGGGAGGGAGGGAGGGAGGGAGGGAGAGAATGAGAATGAATTTGATAAAGAGAATCAAGCACTGAGCCACAGGCACTAAAGCATTAAGCAATCAGGAAGATTAGGAGCAAACTGTAAAAGAGACTGAGATGGAAAGAAGTGGTACAAAGAATATTAGGAGAGTGTGATTTCCTGAAAGCCAAGTGAAGAAATAATTTGAGGAGAAGAAAATGATCAGGTAGATCAAATGCTGCTAATAGGTCAGGTAAGTTGAGAATCAGTTGATTGTTTGATTCAGCAACACTGAAATCATTTGTGATCTTGACAAGAGAAATTTTAGTGAAGAAATGGAGAGAAAAATACTGTGGAGCAGAATCAAGAGAGAATGGAAGAAACAGAAATAGAAAACACCCAATATAGATGATTCTTATTACGATAGTATTTTCTTCTAACTTTCTACAATCTGTCAATTCCCTTTAGGTGACTGACTGGCCGATTAAAGTAGTGAGTGAGCTGGGCCGGCCTGGTGGCTTGGGCGGTTGGAACTCCATGCTCCTGGCTCCAAAGGCTGCCGGTTCGATTACCACATGGGCCAGTGGGCTCTTGGCCACAAGGTTGCCAGTTCGGTTCCTCGAGTCCCACAGGGGATGGTGGGAAGCGCCCCCTGTGGCTGGCATTGAACATGGCACCTTGAGCTTAGCTGCCTCCCTGATGGCTCAGTTGGTTGGAGCTGGTCCTCTCAGCCACAAGGTTGCCGGTTCGACTCTCGCAGGGGATGGTGGAGCTGGGCTGCGCCCTCCACAACTAGGACTGAAGGGACAACAACTTGAAGCTGAGCGGCACCCTCCACGGCTAGGATTGAGGGGACAACAAATTTGTAGGAGGAATGTAAGGATGGGATGATCATCTATGATTACACAACATTTTGTGTAAGTTGGACTCTATTAAATTACTTTTCAGTTATTTACCAATTGACCGATCTTTTGGACAAGTTACTAAACTTCTCTATGATGCAGTTTCTTTTTCCATAAAGTAAGTGATGACACATAAAAAATTACTGTGAAAATTTCAGTGCTTGGCACAAGTTAAACTCTAGGTTTCTGCCATTTTGAAAGCACACAAGGATCTTCAGGATATATGAGTATCCCTGCTTGTTTGTTATTGGCAAACCTAAAGTCATCTTTAAACACTGGGAACAGACAGGTTGATTGAAGATATGATACAAAAAATAAACAAACAACGTATTTCTCCTTTCAGAGAAGCATTGGGATAAGGTACAAAGAAATGCATATTATTGCCAGGATTTAAAAAAAAAAAAAAATAGTTCTGTAAAAATTCACAAAATGTTTCTATAAATAAGACACATTACAGAATCATGTTATGATGATTAAAAACATGATAACAAAGCACCAAGGGACAAACTGTTCTTGGATTCTGTGATTAAAGGAAACATTGTGAGTAGCCTCCAAAATTGATTTAGAGTATTTTCAACACCCTTAGGCATATGGCAGCATAATATAAGGTCACAAACTTTAAAGACAGCAATCGTCACTGAATCCAATCTCTTCATGCTGGCTGTAATTTAGTTGTTTTTCCTTTACGAGCTGTTCTAATTCAACGAATTAATAAGAAAAGCTTAGTATTTAAACCTCCCTACTTTACAAATTATTTTGTAACTTTGCAGTGAATGTAGAATACTAGCAAGACCTTTTTTAAAAATTAGAGAATTTTAGAAAAATAAAAATCTATGCATCTTATTTTTAAATTTTAAAACATTAAATGGTCAAAACAAATCTGATTTCTATTTTATTTAATCTATTAGTTTTATTTATTTATTTATTTAATTTATTGGGGTGAATTTGTTACTAAAATTGTACAGGTTTCAAATGTACAATTCTATAAAACGTCATCTATATATTGCATTGTGTGTTCACCACCAGAAGTCAAATCTCCATATTTAGGAAAACAATTTTGTTTTTAACACCAGCAATACCAAATACTTTTGAAATCAAAAGTGAGAATATGGCTTCTCTTGTTATTTTTAAAAATATTAGCACATCATGGCATATAAGATTCTGAATCTTAAAAATAATTTCACTTTTAAAGTTTCAAAATATGTGAAAAGATTAGGAAAAAAGGAAAACTGGGGAAAGTATGGAAGTTCATTCTTTAATTTATTCACCAAACATTTATTGATCACTACTCTATTCAAGTTCCTAAATATGAAAAATTACTTACTATCTTATGGAAAAGCCAGAAGATAAAACAAATTAAAAATTGCTATTACAGAGGAAATGGTTGGAGCAAAGAGGACAGGAGTGAGACCCAGACAAAAGAAAGAAGATAATGGTGGGTGCATAGAGTTGCTTTCCAGATATCTGTGCTGCGTGTTAAATGTGAAGGATGTGGAAAGGACATTACAGAGAGGTTGCACTTGCAAAAGTTTGAAGACTTGAGGAAATTGGGCATGGCTGGAATGAAGGGTAAAATGTGGGAATGGTAGTATTTAAGGCTACCATTAGAATCCTGATCAAGAAAAATGTCTTTTGTTGTAAGGAGTCATTACTGAATCCTTGACAGGTAAGGGTTAACTTTTCAGTGTTTGATTACTGACAGAGCTGCTTCTCAGAGAGATAATGGGCTTCTTAGGGTAAACTTCTTAGGGTAAAACTACTAATAGGACATGATATGAACCCAAAAGTGATCATATAATTATTCAACATTACATCACTAATGGCACTGACAAGATTTAGAATAGATGTCTTGAACAAAGTTAGATGGAAGTGAGTGATGAACCTAGAAGAATCTCTAGGCTGTACTGAGGGCCTATCTGTGGTTGTTAACCATGAAAATAAAAGCTGTATAAATGTGTGCATTGTAGCTACAGGTTAAAAAATCCTTGAATGATAATAATCTAAATTCTTACTATTAAAAAATATTTTCCAAGGGGTTTAACTGGGGGTTTGTGAGGATGAGCTCTAATCAGTGCACAAAGGCGTCCCATCCTCAGAATTCAGGAGCAAGGTCAGCACACGTTACCCTATGATATTGAAAGTGATCATCATCTTCATAAAACATATGTGTTTACGCATTTCCAGGGTTAAGCCACAGAAGAAATGGATTTTGGAAGCTCTGCTGATAACACTAATGTGGTTACAATGACTGTCAAGTGACTCTCCAAACTCATCAAGGTAAGTAGAGGAGTAATGAGTTGTAATGTGTCTGAAAATTGGTGCCAGGACACTAAAATGGCAACTTAAATACATATAATGTTAGAAGTGAATGCAAGTTAAGTAAAAGTCTTCAAAGTAGGGTGTATGCATCTCACAGGGTCCACAGAATGGTCATCAGACCTATATGGAAGTTAAACAAAATATTTCCACTTTAAACACACATATGTGTGTATACACACATACATATATGTGCATTTATGTGCTTGTATAGACATACATATATGTTTGTTTTTATTGGAAAAAAATTATTAACCTTTATTACCATTTAATGCAGAGATGTACATGGATGTCTTAATTCACTACCACCCTCTGGAAGGAGAAATCTAGATACACCAAGATATGAAAGTGTTAGCAGTTGGATCCTTACCTTCTACTATTTCATCACCACATTTCTGTTTGCACGTGAAAAATCATTCAAAGCTGACAGAGGACAAACAGAACTGTTCAAAGATTTGGAAACATGCATTCAGGAAGCTCTGAACCATCTGATGGTAGGGAAATGTAAGGATAATATGTATGAGTGAGGAGATAAACTGGGAACCCAGTAGTAAATGTTGTGATATTGATATTAAAGCATAAGTTTCCCCACTTTACCCATCTTTCCATTCAAAAACCTATGGGTTCTGTGCTCATTGTTTAGGTGGAAGGATGTGGTAGAGATGGAAACAGCACAGGACCTATATAAGTCCCTGTAACTTTTATTTTCAGAATAGATGCATGAAAATTATGGAGAAGATTCCTGGTATAAACAGTGTGTCTTGAAAACAACAAAGAGGTGTATGAGGCTCCCATCTACAACCCCCAAGGTTAAAAAGAAATCCTTTGAACTGTGGAGTACAGAGAAAGTTACAAAGTGGGAAACATAGATGAAGGGAAGGAGGGACAGAGAGAGAGAGAGAGAGAGAGACAGAGAGACAGAGAGACAGAGAGACAGAGAGAGACAGAGGTGTTGGTGGGTTTTGTGAACAGGACAGCATTCTAGCAGCTCCCAGGGGATGTAGCAAGTCACCAGAGAGAAGTGTGTGGTATGTTTAGCTCTGGGCAATTTTTCCAAAGTATTCTGTGTTCTGTGTGGCACAGAATAATGTCAAGTCACTGAACATGGAGTAGCCAAGCCAATTAGAGTGATATGTATCTCACTGTCAAACTACTGAAGCAAAGGCAAGGACCACAGTGTCCTCCTTCCCTCGACTCTCACTTACCCTTCAGGCTACATAAGACCCCAGTACTGTAACAAATCCCTGGAAGGTGAATGTGGGGAGTGGTGGTGACCCTACAAGGGACTGAGGTTTTCACCCACAATAAAAAAATAGAGATAGAAATTAGGTTGAGTTATAGAAAAATAAGCTGATTTTGAAACCAGATATTTAATAATAATTATATAACTATAAGGACTTTGGACATAGTATGGAAAGTAATAGGGAACCAATAAAAGAATTTAAGAGCAGGAGTTTAACATCACATTTCTTAATAAATGATTGGTATTGAGGAGATATTAGAGGTGAAATATAGCAAAACGTGTTTCCCGATGTGTGGAAAGATACATCCTTTATGGTAAATTAAGAAACTGGACCTTTAAAAATTGTATCTTCTTGAGGTTGTTTCTTATTTTAATAAAATGGCTTCAAAATTTAGAATCATCAACCCTCCGGAGCAGATCCTTACCCTGGGGGACTCTACTAAGAAGCAGATCTTGCAATAAACTCAACGTGACAAGATGGCCTAATTCTCTCTTAATAGCTGAGAATTTTGAGAGAAGATGATATTTCTTTCATATAAACTCTAGGAATAGATCCCTGAAGCCTAAAAAGTGTAAATTTAAAAGAGGATAGTAAGAGAAAAATTGTAAACTCCTTCCCAAGACTTGCTGGGAAAGAGAGCATAAATATATTACAGTATTTTCAAATGGATTTAGGATTAAGAGAGGATTATTATTATCTATCATTGTCATCATCATCATCATCATCATCATCATTTTAAGATGGGGACACCTGAAAATGTGGCAGGGTGATGGGACTGAGTAGAGCAGAGAAAATTAGTGGCACAGGATAGATGGGGGAGAGTTTCTACAGCTACATTTTTGAGATGATGGGAGAATGGGGTCCAGGACACAGTGGAAAGGCAGCCCGTTGCCCTAAACACAGCCAATGTATCCACAATAACAGTAGGGGAGGCAGAGTATACAGTTGCAAGTGCAGGTGGGTAGACGGATATGGAGGTGGAAGCTGGTGGACATTTTTGCTGATTGCTTCTATTTTCCCTGTGGAATAGCAAATGATGTTACCTACTGAAAATGAGTGTGGGTAAGGAGGTGTGGGGGCATGTAAGGCAGACAAAGGGATGACATAGTGCCCTAGAACTTGAAGTCCGAACTCAGGAAACGGAGTAAGTCAGCTGGCTGTGTATTTTTCTCCAACCAAATCACTGGAGAGCTTGATTATCTGGATTAGGGGTTTGGAAAAACAAAAAAAGAGGGACAAATGGATTGAGGATATTATTAAGGATGTTATTTTAACAATGAGACATAGAACTTTTTCAGTCAAAGAAAACTGCATCCGATGGAGTTAAACAGGCAAGAAAAACTTTACTCAAGTCTATTGCTATAGGAGAGAGAGACTGAACGCAGCTGCACTGAAACAAAAGGCAAGAGGGATTTTAAGTGCTGAGGTGAGCCAGTGGAAAAATACTAAGGGGTTGGGTTGCTCAGTGGGATGAGTCTACCATTTTGAGTCATTCTTGAGTTTGCAAATATTTTTTTCTTTTTTTTTTTTTGATTGATCAGGTTAGACTGCCACCCTCTCACTCGGAGATGGGGCTCTATCTTTCTTGATGATTACATTTGAAAGAGATGGCACCCAAGTCCTTGAGAAACACCACCTGAGATTGTAAAACAGGTAAGAGACTAGGAGATTTATCTACATTTCAAAGAGGCAGAGAAATAATTTACAATTACAAGTTTTCTAAGGCAAATGCTCTAAGAAAAGAGAGGCTAGGGGCTTATAGTTGAAAGTTTAGTCAAGCTGAGGGAAACGTTAAGGCCATCTTGGTCAAAAGTGAGTAGAGATGGTGGTGAGAGACATGGAAATAATGTTAGGATAAGTGGATTATCAGTCTCTATTTGGTCAAATAATTTTAGGTGTTGGCATACTGTTGGTACTTAGTAGGAAATACAGGTCTTAGAGAGCAGTAACTTTTTTTTTTTTTTTTTTTTTTTTTTTTTTTTATCCTGGGGGAGTAATTTTTTCTGCTCTAGGAAAAAAAAAAGCATACCAGAAGCAAAAACAGGTTGCATGTAGGTAATCTGACATTTGTTCTCACAATTCCTACTAGCCCTTTTTTGTATTATACTTCAGTGACTCCTTTATAAGCAAGTAAATTGAGTTTGTAAATTGTGCCATAATAAGTAAACCTCATGAAAGAAGGGAAGAAAATAAACATTTACTGTACACACACCATGTATCAATGGATACTAGATGTTTCTCATTGATGATCTCATTTAATCTTCACAACTCTTAGAATTAAGTAAGAATTCATCCATAGTTATGGATGAAGAAAGTAATTCTGACAGTTTTTAAACAGTTGTTTAACATATTAATCTGACTTAGTGTTCTTTGGTATTGATGAAGTCCTCTTCATTGTCATTGTCACCGTGGAATACGGAACTGTAATTGTGAGGCAGATTGCTTCCTATATAAATAGCTGATCAAATTTGGTTATTGACAAGTTTCTTTTCTCTGGGGTTATCACTTCCATGCTAAACTGTTCCAAATATACATTTTTCTAAATAAATATTTTATGTCAAATACAACCATAGTGTAGGTTATTTTTACTCCAGGGAGGGTCACTGCCAACATCCTATAGAGGCATTTTTTAATACTAGCATAATGAATCATGATTTCCAACTGTCAGCTGAAGAATATACCAGTAACAACCTAACTACCAAATTAGCAGAATACCTTTTCACTTAAAGCCTCAAATTTTAGTAAAATTGGTTACTTTCATATGCATTTTACCTCCTCTTAAAGCATTTCCTATCCATATCTAAAGATGATACGGAGAAGGTACTTTCATTTTAATGACATACTCTAAATCCACTTGATATATAGAGAAAAAAATACATTTAGCCTGACCTTAAGGTAGTAATTATTTTGAAGCAAACTCTGTATTTCTCCATTTCAATTTTATAGCAATTGCCAATTTAAAGTGTTCCATTGATATTATCTTACAGGATTTTGATGACATTAGATTGGGAAATACAAAAATGTCTATTTATTTTAGCTACAAATCAGCTTTAAGGCTTTGTCTTCAATATCAAATGCCTCTCCAATTCAAAGTACTTTTTAAAAATAGGTACTGTCTATATACAATAGATGAATCATGTTAAAAAAATCAAATTAGCTGACTCTGGCTATTGATTACTGAGGAAGGAAGTAATATCAATGGCTCCAGAGAATTACTGAAATAAAGTGAATTCATACATAAACTTCTAAAATAACATTTATTAAATCATGTACACACCCACTATTTCAGTTTTAAAGTGTGCAATGAGTTATTTTCATGCTATGCAGATTGCCAGAGTTTTTGATGTGGTTGCCAGTACTTAACATTCTCGGGGGGAAAAATCTCTAAATTTTATGGATTTATTCCATGCATTTAAGGGATGAGAGTAAAAATTAAATTTGCAGATCAACCGATTTATGTATCCCTTGATATCTATCCTGACTTCTGGCATTGGAGGACATCGTCCTCAGTGTATAGACCAGGGTATAGAGCAGCAATTAGGTTAACATCTTGGGGGGGTTCACCCCAACATGGATGTTGCATAAGCCACTACGTTTCTCACTTCACTTACTCTTTGTTAGAAAAACAAGACAATAAATGCTCTGACAAACTGCCACTACTCTGTGAGGATTTCACCAGAATTTGAAGTGATATTTGTGAAGTGCAAAGCACTAGGTGAAGAAGCAGAACCATGTGTCAAATCTTCAAGAGGAGACTCCAAAGCTGGAACTTTTTAGCTTTATATTTACTGATTTGATTTTGACATTATTTCCAAAAGTAATTATTTTCCTTATGACTTTATTTTAAAACAACATATAAATAGAAGAGGGCAAAGGGGGTCAAACATATGGTGATGGAAGGAGAACTCACTCTGGATGGTGAGCACACAATGCAATATATGGATGATGTATTACAGAATTGTACACTTGAAACCTATGTAATTTTACCAACTAATGTCACCCCAATGAATTTAATTAAGTAAATAGGAAATATGGATACCCCATAGCATAAACAAAAGTCAAATTGAGTATACTCCAAAAATCCTAATGGGAGTATTTAATTATGTCAGTGTGACTAATCTGGAACTATAGTTTTCAGAATCATCTTACCTGTATGGTTCCAACTTGGAGCTGGCCCCGAGGGAAATTTGCATGAGATTTGGACCAGGGAAGCAGCAGCCATCACCGCCTAAAGGCCATCTTAGTTGGAGGCAGAGAAAGAGAGATGTAGAGGTCCCAGTTTATCCTCACTCTTCTTCCCTTCTTTGAATTCTGTTTTATTTCCTGACCATTGACCCTTCTGAACCATAGCCTCCCAGACCCACTACATGCTTGGCTGTGAAGTCACAGGGACAGTAACTATGCAGAGGCGACAGCTTACCTCAGGCTTCTACTCCAACACCCAGTGCAGATCACTCCTGCAGCTAGATGGCCCTTGTTTCCAGATTTCCTGTAAGCTTTAACATGTCCCTCCCCCCAGGCCAGTGCTTCAGAAGAACTGCCTGATGACTTCTAACTGCTAAACAATCTTCCAGCTCCCCTTTGTGTACCCTTACTTTTTCAAGTTTTCCCACAATTGTATAATGTCTAATTCGAGGTCAGAATTATTGACCTAAGAATTAGTAAAAACATCCATTGAAATGGACATAACAAAAAGAATCCTAAAATTCTCAGGACATAGTAGCTTATCAATAATCCTTGTTTGTTGATGATTATTATGGTGATTCAGGAACTCCTAAACAGGACATCTGTTTTAAGTGATGGAAGGACCTGGACACAATTCCTAATTCTGAAACTTGAGCATAGTAGTTATGTGACATTGAGCTTATTTACTGGAAATCTTTCTAACCTTGTTTTCTCATACATCTACAATGTATAATAATAATTACACTCATGTTGTTGAGAAACTATAGATGTAAAAGATGCTATAAGCAGTAGTAGCATAAATATTAATATAATTATTACTATTAATAATTGATCCTATTGACCCTCTAAGTTCTTTCCCAGGTGTCAGCCAATTCTACCATTTACTTTTGATAACTCTGTCACATGGGGATTAGCTTGAAATTATCTCATGTTATTCCCCACATCCTACTCAAAAAGTCCTGTTCAAATGAGAAATCTGTAGGAAAGAATTATCAGGATGTTTTATTCAGAAAATCAGAATGTATCCATGACCTTAGATACTTGTACTCACTGACCTGATGTACTGGGATGCAAAAAGGTCCCTTGCTTTTCCAAAAGGATAATATTGTAAGTGTGAGCATGTTTAAACTTTGTATTATAATAAATCTCTAAATTCAGACTCTCTCCACCTGAAAGAAGACCTGTGGTTGCCTTCCTGTCATCTTGAATCTAATTCTATGCCCAGAGCATTTTGTACTACGGTATTGAGTTAACCTTGTACAAGAGAATATTTCCATTATTTTACTACTTTTAATTTTATCTTAGCTCTGAAGACTTCCATTATTAAAACAAAACAAAACAACAACAAAAAAAGGTAAGGTTAAAATGTTTTGCTCCAGTGAAAATAATGCATAAAAACTTTTAGTATTTTTTTTTCAAATTCTTGGCTCTGAGCTTTAAAATATATTCTTGGTCTTTACAAAATCCTTGAAAACAATATCCTTGAAAAAATTTTGAGAATGATAAGGATTTATGGAACCTAAAGGGTCAGGGACTAGAGACCTTGCAGAATGAAGTTTACACTGTGAACTCTCGAATAGGATAGATACAGGATGTATTAGTATGGATAATACCAGCTGCTGGATAGAATAGATACAAAAGATATAATAAAAAGGTCTAATCTCAATAGAAGTACATTTCTAGCTTACCTAACTATCCAATGCAGGTTTTCCTGGTTGATAGGAGGTCTCCATGTGGGGATCCAGAGACCCAAGCCCCCTACATCATATGGCTCAGTCATCCCCTCGCACCTCCTCACTGTCTGAAACTCACAATGTCCAACTGACTAAAGAGGAAACTGAGCAGGGAGGAAATTCACCCTCTCCTAAAAGGCTTTGCACTCTTATTCTGTTTATGAGAACATTCACATTAGTTTAATCATATCAGGTTGAGTGGTAATAATGTTTTTCTATGTTGGTAAATGGAAGCACTAAATTATCACATGTAGGAGTTATTGTTCCATGTCTAATTGGCTCCTAGAGAAGATTCCCTAATCACCAGCTAGAATGACTTCAAAGGAGCAACAGAAAGGAATAGATGATCTGCCTCTAAGATAAGACACTTGATAATGCTGAGGTAATCTACCACGAGTCATTAAACAGCTTACAGAAAGGTATTTTAACACCCTTTGTCAGCGAGCATTTTGTTCTTCTTGATCCTTGTCTGAAAGATTTCATTAAGTGCTTATTCTTTCCATTTGAATGCAGCCTATGCTTATCATCCCTCGTGCATGAGATATACATAGTTTTGAGATTAAGTGAAGTTACTTTTTTTTTCAGTTGTGCCTGATCTTTGCTCCCCATCTAGTATTCATATGTGAGATGGAAATGTGGTTGCCTAAGTGTATCAGAAACTTCAAATGTTCTTTCCATCAGGTGTTTTCAGGAAAATAGACAGCTAGTTCCATGTTTCTGGTGTTATTAGCTCTTACTGAGTAACTTGACCTTTGAAATCTAAAAATAGAGAATTAAGAATAAAAGTACAACTTAGTTGAGACTTTACACCTTGTTTTAGGCATAATCCTAAAAGTGTTCTCCCAATACTCCTGCTGCCTGGTTAGTCAACCAAACGCAAGTCTAAGTTACTTCTATGAAGGGTCTTTGCAGGTGAAACTAAGGTTACAAATCAACTGACCTTAAGAAAGGGAGCTTATCCTGGTGGACTTAATGTACTCACATGGGCTCTTAAAAGTAAAAGAGGAAGGTAGAAAAGTCAGGCAAAACACGTAGTGGAAGACAGCAGGGGACCAATGAAGCAAAAAGGGAGGTCAGAGACATTTAAAGCATGAGGTCAGAGACATTTAAACTCAATCTATTATTCCTGTCTTTGTAGAAGGAGGAAGGGGCCCATGATCCAAGGAATGCAAGCCATGGATGACCTCCAATAAACAGCCAGCAAAGAAACCTGAGTCCTACAGCCACAAGGAACTGAATTTTGTCAATATCCTGAAGAGGCTTGGAAGTGGATTCATCTCCAGACTTTCCAGAAAGAAATTCAGTCCTACCAACAATTTTGGCCTTTTGAAATCAGGACTAGAGAACTAGCTGAGCCATCCTGTGCTTGAACTTTTCTACTTACAGAAAACTGGGAAACGATAAATGGAGATTGTTTTAAGCTGCTAAACAACAGTAAGTTACATCAGCAGAAAAAACTTATACATGCCTTCATAGGCCAAGAAAACCAATATTTTAATGTTAGGCAGTATAAACTAGTGGAGAGGAAATGACCCTGAAATGTTTCCTAATTTTTTTTAATATCTTTACCAAATGTGATTTTAAAAGTGTTCACTAGAAAGTGTATAGTGAATTATCAGAACCCAGTAATGCAACTTCACAAATGTCTAGGACTTAGGGGAAATCAGGGAGAATATGTAACATTGTTTAAATGAATTTTACCTTTATGTTCGGTGCCTACAGAAACGTCATTATTTCATAGTGATAATACCACAGACTCCCAATCATCTTGGATTGGATTAAGGATGTATGTTTTCAGCTTTTGTAGATTAATGACTTTGATTTTCACCCTCTCAAATTTTCAACTGTTTTTTAGTTTCTGCATGAAATCTTCACATCCCTTATGTTGAATTACAGTGACAAAACTGCCTCCAATTCTCAGTGGTGATCTTTTTGGAGACAACAAAGCATTCACAGGAGAAAACATTTTCTGAAGACACTTCTGATGTATAAAATCACTTTAAAAATCAATGAACATTTAGAAATGGTGACAAAAGCAGCAAACTTCAATACCTCAATGAAGGTTTTCTTTTATATCAACAAACATTTATTAAAAATATACTGTGTCTAGTACTTGGGAAGCTGCTAGGATATAATGGAAAAACCAAATCAAGTTGGAGAGAGACACAGCTAGATTTGAATCAAATATCCAAACACTTACTGCATGTACCTTTCTGTAAATCACCCAACCTCTTGGACTTCAGTGGTCTCACCTATACAATCAGAACAGCAACAACGACTTCAGAGTCAGACTGGGTAAAACCATGCATAGGAACAGGTCTAGTTGGTGTTTGTAGCAGGCTGAATAACAGCACCGCCCCTCCAAAAAATAAATTCATATATATTTATGGTTCTAATCCTTAGAAACTGTAAATGTTACCTTATGTGGAAAAAGGATTTTTGTAGATATTATTAAGTTAAGGATCTTGAGATAGGAAGATTATTCTAGGTTATCTGGGTGGGCCCTAAATGTGAATACAAGTAATCTTATTTTTTTAAAAAAATAACAAACAAACAGGAGTATCTGACACACAGGAAAGGACACAGCAATGTGACCATGGAGGCAGGATTGGAGGGATGTGACAAACCACAGAATGTCAGCAGTCACCAGAGGCTGGAAGAGGTAAGGAATGACTTCTCCCCAGAAGCCTCCACAGGGAGCATACCCCTGCCAATACCTTGATTTCAGCCCAGGGAGACTGATTTTGGACTTCTGGTGTCTAGAACTGTGAAAAAAATGAAGTTCTGTTTCTTTAAGTCACCGAGTTTGTTATAATTTGTAACAGAAGTCACAGGAAACCAATAATAATGCTCAGTGAATTTTAGTTAGTTTTCTTTCATGTCTTTGGACAAATTTTTATCTCTACTGATATTACCTCATTAAGACTTTGAGTTTTCATCATTAGAAACCAAATATCATATACATTATAATATAACTATGACACAACTCTTTCACCTAGTTGTCATTTTACCCAATAAATTTATTTGGTTAAAATTATTCCTACACATCTTTATTAACAACCAACTCTCTGCATGGTATTGTATTGTATGAGGAGATATAGAAAATAACAAGATGGGCAAAGACCAACTCCCCAGTAATCTGCTTTAGTAGTCACACTTTTGTAAGGCAATTTACACTAAATAGGTTTTTTAAATTGGGAAAATCAAAGGAGAAAAAGATTAATTCTTACTAGAGAATCAGGAAGGCTTAATGGAAGAATTCCCTTGTGCTCTGGGTCATCAAGATAGCTATACTTTCTGCAGATGGAGAGATGGGGCAGGAAAGAACAGAAAACATTGGAGGAACAATGAGCGAGCTTAATAAATGAGGCCATAACATGACTGGCAAAGTTGGGAGGAAAGGCTATTTAACCAGAGGAACAGAGAGACATATATTCATATGAGGCAGAGGCTGTGGATATTGTCCAATCACTTCATACATTTTGAAATCAAGTCTGATCCCTTCTATTTGAAGATCCCGTGATGTTTAACTTTTAAACACTAGAGACCCCATTAGGACTATGAAAGGCTTTAGGTAAGTAGGACATGGCGGACTAGCAGACACGTCCTTATAAAATGAGATAGATTAAGTGAGGGAACAATAGGAATATCTACAAGAAACTGTCTGGGCATTTCAAAGTACTGTTCTCTTTTAACTGTCAAATTCCTTTGTTATTTGATAGTGATTGAAAGCAGGGAGAAGACCAAAGTGTTCCAGTGTGCCTGCACAGTTTTTTTTCCATTGTGTTTTAATATAAACTCCCTGTAACTTGAAAGTGTTTACATTATTTTCCTTTTTTCATAAAAATATGTAGAGCTCAAAGCAGTAAAGCCATGATATGAATTTAGTTAAGTTTGTAAAAGAGGACAGCATTCAAACAGCTGAAGAAGGTGTGACTCCATCAAAGCACACCTTACTGCTTTTGGTATGACCATTAGATTTTCTTACACGTGAATGTTCTTTAAGTCAATCCATTGTTGTAGGAGTTTTGGGGCTAAATTGGAAGATCAATATTCAAAATCTTCTGTGTAGATTATCTCTTGTTTTACACGGATGTAGACTACAACAGAAGAGGAAAGCAAAACCACCCAGGCAGGAGAGAGACTGATAAGCACATGGAAGCAGGGAAGGCACAATTAGGTCCTGGAGCTCATGTGCATCAACACTGGAAGAAACAAATGTGAAAGTAGAAGTGAAAGGATGGAGAGAGACTTATGGAGAAATCCAGCTATGCCTACATAATTAAGTTTCACTACTAAGTTGGTTGGAAAGGTGAGTTTCCTTTCCTTGACACGGAAAATGAACCCTGTAAATCAAAAATGACTATCGATATTCTGGTATTTATTTTTTTGAACATGAAATATCAGTTGCAGACTCTGGTGGCAGTCTTAACTATTTTGAAGATAATTGATAGCAGACCTTCACAGCTATATAGATTTTATAATTTACATTTAGTAAATATAATGATGCTTGATTTTCATGATACAGGTAAGGCATGTATCATTAGGAAGCCACAGATGGTGGATTGGCAAAGGCACCTAACCGCTAATTTACTGATGTAGGACTCAAATTAAGTCCAGATTGTTTCCCATCAAACAGCTAACTGAATGCTGTATATAGAAACCGACTCAACAGTTGCTTGATGAAAAGCATGGGTAAGTATCAGATAGTATGTAATAATAACAGCTAATATTATAAGTGACGTGCTTACTATGTTTCATATATTAGTCTATGTGCTTTATCCTCACAATTACCCTATAAAGTAATGGTGATAATGTTAATATTTTCACCATTTTACTGATGGACAAATTGAGGCAGGAAGAATTTATAGAGTGACTAAGGTCATATAGCTAAAGTGAGGTCAGGAGTTGAATCCAGGGTGTTGGGCTTCAGACCTTATGCTCCTAACAACTAGGCATAGGGTCTCAAATTTAGATAGGTAAGAGACAAAATTATTTTAAGTTGAATTTCTACTAACTAACTAATAAACAGTCACTCTTTAGATGCTGTGCTTGATTTAATTTGGGCATATTTACATTTTGTTCCTCACGAAGTCATAGCCAGAAATGCTCAGCGAAAGTAGAATAGAAAGGTGATTTGAGTTTCTGTGGACAGCCAATTTAGACAATTAACATTCTCCTATTTCATTTTGCTTTGGATGTGCAAGACTTGACCTTTGCAGAATACATAGGTTACTCTGAAAGGACTTAGGAAATCTTGCTCTTAATCAAAAGCTAAATTCTACAGGGAAAGATAAAAATGTTCATATATCTTATTATTTTCTTTATCATTTCTGGCAGTTTATCTGTCTGGATTGCTCAGATCCCAAAATGGATCTGCTAGATAAATGTTCAGATTTCCACTTCGCTTACCTAGTATGAATTTCCCAATGTCAATCTACATTTCAATAGTAGATAAGACTGCTATAATGTAGATTCAGATGTGTCATTTATCTCCTAAAATTAAAACCAGCCAGCCCCCTGGTGTTGGGTGGGGTCATGAAGCTAATCCAGACCAATGAGGTGTGAGTCTTCACCTCTTTGTGATCAAGTAGGTCTCACAGGGAAACATAAAACAGGAAGGGAAGCATGGAGTGAGTCACTGAGCCTGGCTCTGCTATAGACCTTAACAGGGAAAAGTAAAAGTGAGTGGTAGTTTTCTGCCTTCTTCAGACAACTAAGAAAATCAGACAGTAATTTGCATTGGAGGCTTTACTTAGTGTGCAAATCAGAGTTCTCTAGAGAAACAGAATCATTAGGATACATAGAGAGAGAGTGAGAGATTTATGGAATTGGTTCATGCTATTTTGAGGGCCTGCAAGTCTGAGATTTGTTGGGGCAGGCTAGCAGTCTGGAAACTCAGGCAGGGCTTCTATGTTTCCATCTTGAGGCAGAATTCCTTCTCTGGAAAACCTCAATTTTTACTCTTCAGGCCTTCAAATGATTGGATAAGGCTTTTCTACATTATAGAAGGTAATCCCCTTTACTTAAAGTCTACTGCTTATGCATTTTAATTACATTTACACAAAGTCTTCAAACCTATATGAAAAACTCCTGTTTGACCAAACAACTGGAAACCATAGCCTCATCAAGTCAACACACAGAATTAACTCATCTCTTCCCTAACTCACCTCTATACATCCACAGATCATGTGCTTGAACCAATAAAGTTAGCTAAAGATACAGTAATTGTCCCCAAACCCTCCTTAGTGTTTTCCTGACCTATTCTAATAATACCTCCAGGTCACTCGGATATCTTGAAGATTACTCAACACTCTTATGCCAATCTTTCCTCTGACCATCTGGACTTGGAATGTGTTCATCTTCTCTCTCCATGTTCCTAGTAATGGATCTTACAGCACTGGCCACATGGACAGTATCCCAATTTAGCTAATCTGAACACCAAATGGATGAGATTCTCACCCTAAAATTAAGTGTGAGATTTCCTGTTGCCGTTTAACATAACCTAGCTACAATCTGACATCTATCTGTTTCTGTGGATAGATGTTTATAGCAGCTTTAATCATAACTGCCAAAACTTGGAAGCAACCAAGATGTCCTTCAGTAGGTAAATAAACAAATAAACGGGTATATCCAGACAATGGAATATTTTGACCACTAAAAAATAAGCTATCCATTCACGTAAAGCTATGGAGGAAACTTTATTGCATATTGCTAAGTGAAAGAAGCCTATCTGAAAACGCTACATACTATAGGATTCCAATTAACTTTCTGGAATTCTGGAAAAGGCAGAACTATGGAGAATGTAAAAAGATCAGTGGTTGCCAGGGGTTGGGGAAGGGGTTGATGAATAGGTAGAACACGGGAATTTTAGGCTAGTGAAAATAACCTGCATGATGCAATGATACCCGTAGATACATGTCATTATACATTTGTCCAAATCCATAGAATGTACAGCATGAAGAGTGAACCCTAATGTAAACTATAGACTTCAGGTGATAATGAGGCATCAGTGTAGGTTCATCAATTGTAACAAATGTCCCACTCTGGTGTGGAATGTTGATAATGGGGGAGGGTGTGCATGAGTGGGGGCAGGAGTATGTGGGAAATAATATCTGTACTGTCCCCTCAATTTTGCTGTAAACCTAAAACTGATCTAAAAAATTAAAGTCTTTCAGAAATTATTACACAATTAGCGTGTTACCTACCTTGCCATCACGATCCCTCTTGTCTACCTTAGCCTTCCCTGTTTCCGGATCTCTTCCTGTTTCTGAATCACACTAGGATCATTTCTTCCTCAGGGATTTTTTTGCCAGTTGCTATTGCCTCTGCTTGGCATGCTTTTTCTCCAGAATTCCAAGTGTATTTTTCCTTCTTATCATTCACATCAGTTAAAAGTCCTAAAGATGCCTCTATCCAAATTATTTCTTTTCCTTCCAGACTGCTCATTCACATCCAATTAACCCACTGTAATTTCTTTGTTGTACTGATTGCTATTTGAGATGACCTTACTCACTTTTTTGACCTCCATCAACACCCCCCGACACACACACACAATCTCCTCCAGCCCCACAGTGATTATAAAAGAGCTTCAAGATTTTATCTTATTCACCACTATACCCTGGGCCTAGACAAATGCTTGTTGACTACTAGGGGTTTAAAAATATGGGTTAAATGAGTACATTTGGCAAGAGTCCATTCTTGAAAAACAAGAATATGGCATTAGCCACTCTTGAATGGGAGTGAGGGAAGTGGTCACAAATGCCCAACATTTCCCAGTGAATGTGGAGGAATCGTTAAGGTATTCTTGACAATAATCGCTTCTGTGTCTCATTTGTAACTTAATTAAATACAGATCTTTGTAGCCTATGGATTTATTTTGTGAATAATTTAAGAAGAACCTTTTTGTAAAACATTGTTAGCACCTGGACAGCAAGGGCAAAGCCTACAGGAAACAGTAGCAGTCATGGGGATGGAAAGTACAGCCCAGGGAATATAGTCAATAACATGGTAATAACCATGTGTGGTGTCAGATCAGCACTAGACTAGTCACGGGGATCACTTCATAAGTTATATAACTGTCTAATCACTGTTGTACACCTGAAACTAATACAAATTGTATGTCAACTGTATTTCTTTTAATTTAAAGAAAAAAATATTAAGGTAGGCAAAATATATATTAATTGCCTTTAATTACTCCTTCTGTGACATTTTATCTTTCTGCAACCACTTATCTCTTAACTCCTGGTCACCTAATTTTTTATTCTGACTGTTCTTTTTATCCGTAGAAAATTTATCTGACAAATTCCTACAGTTACTCTTGACTTTAGAATGTTACTTTTAGAATGTTAATTTTCTGTAGGAGAGTGGAAAATTAACCCCCTTGGAGCATTATGTTTATTTTTATTACGTATAACTGAAAACAGTTTTTGTAAATATTTAGGTATTATAAATACTGTAAAAAATTAGGTATTATAGGGGCAGTCAGGTGGCTCAGTTGGTTAGAGCACAAGCTCTTAACAACAAGGTTGCCAGTTCGATTCCCACATGGGCCAGTGAACTGTGCCCTCCACAACTAGATTGAAGACAACGAGCTGCCTCTGAGCTTCCAGAGGAGCGGCCGGATGGCTGAGTTGGTTAGAGTGCAAACTCTGAACAACAAGGTTACTGGTTCAATTCCAGCATGGGATGGTGGGCTGTGCCCCCTGCAACTAAAGATTGAAAACGGCAGCAGGACGAGGAGCTGAGCTGCACCCTCCACAACTAGATTGAAGGACAACAACTTGGAGCAGATGGGCCCTGGAGAAACACACTGTTCCCCAATATTCCCCAATAAAATGTACCAAAAAAAATTAGGTATTATAAATACTGTAAAATTACTCTTTATAAGACTCCTCTCCATCTATATGCTATCATATGCCATAGGGAAGACTTCAAATGTTATTCAAAGATCACTGGAAGCTCTTAAGACAACTTTAAAGTTGACCAGTTGAGAGTCTATTGCAATTGTCCAGTTGAGCAACAAGAGTGGCAATGAAGGTATAAAAGACTTAGTAGGTGGCATAGAAAATACTTGGTCATTGACTGGGACCAGAGAGATGAAAGTCAATATTTCTGACTGATAAAATCATAAAGAAAAAAAAAGTTTGGATGGTGAAATGGCATGGAACGTATGTACTTAAATATTCATCATATCTGTAATTTATAAGTTTTTATTAAGAGTTCAAGGGGAGAAGTTTTGTTAGAAAACTATTATAGTAACATTGATTATAAATAACTACTCTCAACATATCATTACTAACTAAAGATGTGCAAACTGGTATGGATATTATCTTAGTATGGTATTTTTCTTGCTTTATTTCAGTAAGTTCAAAGTGTGTTTGCATATGTGGTCTCCAACTTTCTTTCACCCTAAGGTTATAATTTTTTCTTCTACCAATCCTCCTATCAAAAGGGTTTTCAGGAAAAGGGACTTCTTGAGGTTGAATTTGAGGGGACTGAACTTTATAAATCCTACTTATCTTTGACTCTCCTTGCTTATCTCTGCATTTCCTTGAAAACTGTTTTTAATATTAATTACGGAAACGGAAGGTTGGCAAAGCATTGTTCAAGTGGAATAAAAAGGTAACAGTTTTTTAAAACATTTGGATTGGACATTTAACTGGACTGTCCTTTAAAACCAAGGGGCCAAAAATGATGACATAAAAGGAAACAAGAGTGAAGAACATAAGAGTTGAGTGACGTTCAGGGGGAGTGTTAGGAAACTTGTTTTGTGCTACCATCTCTTTTTGACCTTCCTTTTTTTTTTTAATCCAACCGTGGAGTGTTGCATATAAGTGTAATAACGGAGTCTCCTTCTATACATGTTTACAGAATGGCACCTTTGTATTTTGAAAGACAATTTCACAGGGAGGAATCCAAAGACCAAAATCTTTAACAATAGCCACGGTAGCAGTAACAGAGCATCATTCTGAATTCTTCCAGCATTTTGACAAATCATTGACATTTAAAGTTGGACGTCATCTTCAGGACCATATAGATCAGTAGTTACCAAGCATGGGCATCTTTTTACAATTGTGACCCTGGGCTCTCATTCACTAACTAGGAATCTATAAATTCAAAATGCAGTCCATGTGATCCTAACAACCGGGGAGATTAGGAAACCACTGTTCCAGGTAAATGTGCACATTTTAGGAATTAAAACAAAAACAACTAAGATTCAGAGGAGTTATTTAATTTGGCAAGAGAATATAACTAGTAAGTATCAGAACAGAGTGTTAAATATTAGATTTTAATAAGTGGAATATTAATGTGAAATATTGGCTCTGAAGCGCACAGATTGGGAGCTCTGTTACAGCCAATGGCGGTGCCACTCCTAAATCTAATCTACGCTGTGCTCTCTCCAAGAAAGGACAGTCAGTGATACATCTAGTGTAAGCAGTAGGAGAGGTTCGACCTAAAAAAAGAGGTTCATGATTTAGCCACCAGGAACAGGTGTCATGTGACAGAAGTTTTATGCTAGACTCAAGGTCATTTACATTCTGACAAATTTCAAGGTCTTTCCACTTTTTGAAAACTATGTGAATTAATATGAATGAAATTTAACCTTTTCCATCTGTCCTCTTTGAGATGCCTTTGTGCTGAACACATAGGTTCAGAAGTCATCCGGAACTATGGCCCTCAAATTTTCTTTTGCAAAGACAGACATTAATGGGAAGCTGGGATTCTTTGTACCAATATGTCTTGAAAATCAAATGGCTTGGATTTTATTGTGTGCTTTTCAATCTAGGACAGAAAAATTGAGCAATCAAACTCAATATCAACACTTTTCGATTGGTTGGTTGATACTCGGCTAAGGCTAAAGTTAGGGACCGCTCTATCTTTGAACGACTTTTCTTTGAGGGTCAGTGCTATAATTTGAACAACTGCCCATAGCACAGTAGTGTACCCAATATGTGCTGTGTACATACTCCTCATTCTTACAGTTTATATTTTACCTGCTGATCTATTCTTGAGTTTTCATTGACTTTTACAAGATATTCCTATTGAATCTTAGTTAATAGGAATTATTGAGTAAAGTAGAACTCAATACATATAGTCTAAAATGAACTTCAAGGATTTAAGAGAAAAAGCAATATATACCTTCTCAGCACATGAACCCTGTTTAGCTGAGAAGACAGTAAAGCAGTTTGTCTTTTCTTTAAAAATACACTTAAGCATAATTTGTGAATGGTACAACACTTTCATATAGATATAGATATAGATATAGATATAGATATAGATATAGATATAGATATAGATATAGATATAGATATAGAGATATAGATATAGATCTATCTATCTATCTATCTATCTATCTATCTATATATATATATATATATATATAGAGAGAGAGAGAGAGAGAGAGAGAGAGAGAGAGAGAGAGAGACTGTAGTGTAAATGTGGGAGCTATCAGAGGAGGGAAACCTAACCAGGCTACAGGAGTATCAGGGAAGGCTTTAAAGACAGAAAACAATCAGCAGCAAGGATGGGTGAGCCCACAAGATGCCCTGTCTCTATGAAAATTCATGCTTAGAACCCCCCAGGGCCTCCAAGTTCAGGAGGGAGACACACACACACATCAACATTTCTTTATTCAACAAAATATTTATTGAGTGCCTATTACATGCATGATTCTGGGGACACAATCGTGACCAACACAGACAAGATCCTTGCGCTTACACAGCCAGTTAAGTGGTGGAATAGAAAATAAATATATATAAATTAATTAAAAAATGAGCAAAGAAAAAGGAAAATTAAATGTATCTGTAATTCTATTGCTCAAGATAATTATGATTAGCATTCTCATTAATGTCAGTATTCCAGCATAATATTAAGATCTCTCTTTTTTAACAAAACTGTTTTTGTAATTTAAAAATGTCATATTTATTTCCTTTTATCACTTTACATTCTCCCATAGCATTTTAAAATGCTTCTATTGAAGTCTGACATGCATATAGAAAAGTACACTAAATCTTAAGTTTAACAACTTGAAAAATTATCACACTGCCCAGGCAAGAAATATAGCATTAACAGCACCCCAGAAGCCTTTCTTTTACTACCTCCAAATCACTATCACCTCTCTCCTCCCAAAAGGTAATCTCAATTATGACTTCTAAGTAAAGACATTAGTTTTTATTGGTTTTCTTTTCCTTTTGTATAAATGGTAATGTACAATATTTTATCTTTTTCTGTCTGGATTTCTTTCACTACACACTGGGTTTGTGAGATACATCAATGCTATTGAGTGTATAACTGAAGTTTGTTTATTTTCATTGTTATGTACTATATCATTTCATGAATAAACCAGAATTTATTTATTTGTTTTAAAGTCACTGGACATTTGGATTTTTTTTTCAACTTAATAACTGTTATAGAATAAATAAGCTGCTATAAATGCTCCTGTACATTTTTTTAACTTTAATTTTACTACAACATAAGACCAGGTGTAATATAATATAATATAATACCTGGTCTTATTTTACTACAAGACCTGGTCTTATATAATATAATGTAATATAAGACCGGGTCTTATATTAATTTTTGCTCCAAAAGACCTGATTGTCCGGCGAGGTCTTATTTTTGGGGAAACATGGTATGTACATAGGAGCGAAAATGGGTAACCCATTGGGCATGCAGATCTACAGCAGTTTTTAGTGGCTGCGGTACTTGGATAAACCATAATTCATCCACAACAACTGGACGTTTGCATTGTTTTCAGTTGGGAGAAGGGGCAAAGTAAATAGCAATTTATATTTTATAAAAATTTAGACAACCTCAAAAAAGCGTTTAGGCAATTTACAGTTGTTTGTATGTTTTGATAAACAATATGCTCTATATTTTTCTGAGATAAACAACTTACTCTACAGAGAAAAATTCAGTGAAAGTCGCCTTTCTTGATGCCCAGGACTTCATCTGTTAACTGACCATCCTCAGCTCTCAATTTTGCTGCATAATCACTCACAGAAGTTATGGAAGGCGCTCTGGACATGGAGTTCAGAGAACAAGCTTTTTATGTTACCAATACCACAGACTATTAATATAGTCTTTTCTTTATTATTTTTAACCTCCCTTGAACTTGGTTTACTCATAAATAAAATGAGAAGTTTAGATTAGATTGCTACTAAGTTTATTTCAGCTCTAAAGTAAACTCTAATATGATTTTATAATATAACATTCCTATTACCTCACTAATCTTACCTGTATGCTGTACTGAATTTTATAGGAATTAATAAGTGGTAAATATTTGCAACTACGTTCAATATAACTAATTATCTAGTATGTTATTCAACAAGCCCAACATTGTTTCTGGTAATTTTCCAGCATGAATAATTATTCTTCATTTAGAGAAAGGATTTTCATCTGTGCATTCATCCTCTAATTCCATTATTGTCATTGTAATAAATTAGATTTAGAGCTATGCAATAGCAATTTTAAGTCACTCAATTAGAGGAGCAACATATTGGGAACACATCACAAATCTGTGATTAGAAAACACTTTATTAGGTTATCTAAAGATACCAATTTTTAGTTATTTTCTATGAAAAATAACTAAGAGTTTCAAAGTACACTGTGACTATATGAGTTGGAATAGAAGCAGAGACAAAATTAAAAAGTGACATTAGATTTGAGAATTAGTTCACCAAAGGTGCTGCTGTTTCCTATGTGCTTTTCGAAAGCAATATTACTTTCATTATCTTTGCTTTGATATGTGTTTGGCATCAGCCTTCAGATACTGGATATACTTTTCCGATGTGATACAATAAAATAAAATCTAAGAAAAGTGAATGTATCTTAGAATAAAGGAAGTATTTTGCTCACTCAAAAAAATTCTGGTTCAAGATGGTGACATAGATCTTGAACTCACCTCTTCCTATGGAAACATCAAGTCTACAGCTACACATGGAACAATTTCTTCTTTAAAAAAAAACCTAATAGCTGGCAGAATGATGTCTACAAAGAAGGCAGACAAGAAGAAAACTACATTGAAGCAGGTAGGAGAGGCTGGGGTACAATCTTGCATAAACCCCACCCTTGGTGTGGCAAGCCACAACTGGGAGAAAACGCAAAACCTGGAACTTCTCCTAAAGAAGGGAAAGGTTTAAACCCCACCTCAGGCACCTCAACTTTTAGGAACTGCAGCTGAGAGATGAGCCTCCAAAACATCTAACTTTAAAAACAAATGGAGCTCAAGTCCCAAGATCCACACGATCTTGTACCATTCAAGGAGACAGCTCTTACAGGGCCCTGCACTGGGATTTACCCACAACAGAGCCCAGCTCAGAGGCAGCTGAGTGTGCTAAGACTTAAAGTGAAGGAGGCTCAGGTGCATATGCTAAAGCATTGGCCGGAGGAGCAGGCATCTAATTTAACATATACATCTAGGAGTCTGCTGGAATACCATCCAGACGGAGACTGGTGGGTGCTATCTTCATGCTTTCCCTCTGCTGTGCTCCAGAGAACCAGCATCTCTTGGAAGAAGCCTTTACATGCATCTGGTGCCCCAATGTTTGCACCAAGGGGATACCTGTTGACTGCCTGGCTCTGGAGGTCAAGGGAACTTGTATTCCTCGTCCCATGGAACTGTAATAATTGGTGTCATCCAGAAGGCAGCTCATACCCATCTGGAACCCCAAGTTGTGCAGCTGCTGCAAGGGAACACCTCTATCACCCCGCTCTGGCAGCCAGTGGGGTATGTGCTCATGGGACCCACAGGATTATAACTAATGAAAAAAGAGTTCTTCAACAGTTACCACCACCACCACCACCACCACCACCACCACCACCACCCCAGGCACAGGAAAAGGCAATTGACCCAGAAGCTTGGTCTTTCTATGGAGGAGGCCTATTGCTAATCACCATGTCTATGGTCTGAGGGGTAGACTTCTAATTAAACAGGCATCTAGGTGCTGGCTGTAATTCTTTCCACAGACCTTGGAGAGTGGGTATTATCTCTGTGTTCTCCATCTGCCATACTACAGAGCACCAGTCTCTCCTGGAGGACAGTATATATGTGACTAGTGCTCTGGCTTTTACATCTGGTGTCCTGGTTTTTGCAGGTGCCACCCAGGGGGTGCCTTTTGATCTCCTGGTCCTGGTGGCTGGGAGGGCATGCATTCCTGGGACTGTGGCAATTCGAGAGACAATTCCCGTAGGGCATTGGACAGAAGATGGAAGCACATCTCCCAGTCTTTCCATAAAGAAGAACTCTTTGCTTGTTCTGGAGCTTCAGCCTGAGAGGAAGGCTTCAGGATTACACACATCTAGTGGACTGTGGAGCTGATCTCAAGGAACACAGGCCGTGGATACCATCTTGGAACTCTCCCTCTGCCTTGTTCCAGCTCATTGTATCTTCCAGAAAATAACAAATTCATCTCAGTTTTGGTGACTGCTGCCCAGTGACAGCACCGGGTCAGTGGGGCTTATGCTTACAGCCCCAGAGGATTGTATATACCTGCATACTTTTAAAACCTGATGCATGATGGTCTGGCTTCCAAACAGTCAGAATCTAAGTGCTGAGACCATCCTCTTTGTGATATTGACACATCCTCAATTACTGTGAGCTATGAAAAATAGGATATTTGGAAAAGCACAAAGGTTTGAGAAAACAAAAAGAGCTGGGGCAGCACTGAATGAATGAGGCCACTCCTTCAAGACTGGAAGAGATGGATATTTTATGTATTGTATGGAAACCAACAGAGAATCAAGCAAAATGAAGAAACAAACAAATATGTTCCAAATGAAAGAATAAGATAAAACCTCAGGAAAAAAAAACCTTAGTGGAACATAGATAAGTAAATTACCTGTTACAGAGTTCAAAGTATTGGTCATAAAGATGTTCATCAAACTGGGGAGAAAAATTAATGAACACAGTGAGAATTTGAACAAAGAGATGCAAAATATAAGAAAGTACGAAATAGAAGTCACACAGCTGAAGAATATGATAACTAAACTGAAGAATACACTAGAGGGGTTCAACAGCAGACTAGATGAAGCAAAAGAAATAGTCAACTTGAAACAAGGCCGTGGAAACACTCAATCAGAGCATCATTTTTAAAAAAATGAAAAAAGTGAGATAGCTTAAGGGACTTATGGGACAAGATCAAGCGAACTAACATTAGCATCATACTGCTGCCAGAAGGTAAAGAGACAGAAAAAGGAACAGCAGTATTGTTTAAAGATATAATGTCTACAAAAGTCCCTAACCTGGGGAACACAATAGACATCCAGATGGAGGAAGCCCAAGAGTTCCAATAAGAGAAACCCCAAAATACCTACTCCAAGACACATTACAATTAAAACATCAAAAGTTAAAGACAAGGAGACAATATTAAAAGAAGCAAGAGAAAAACAACTTCTTGTGTTCAAGGGAATGCTCATAAAACTATCAGCAGACTTTTTAGCAGAAACTTTGCAGGCCAGAAAAGAGTGGCAAAATATATTCAACATGCTAGAAAAAAACACCTTCCAACCAAAAATAGTCTATTCTGCAAAGTTATCATTCAGAAGTGAAAGAGAGATAAAGAGTTTTCCAGACAAAGAAAAAGCTAAAGAAATTCATCACCAATAAACCAGCCTTACAAGAAATGTTAAAGGAACTTCTTTATGCTGAAAAAAAGGCACTAATTAGTAATAAGAAAACACACACAAAATAAATCTCACTGGAAAGGTAAATATAGTGGATTAATCACTTATAAAATTTCTATGAAGTATAAA
Organism: Rhinolophus sinicus; assembly: GCF_036562045.2. Lineage (NCBI taxonomy): Eukaryota > Metazoa > Chordata > Mammalia > Chiroptera > Rhinolophidae > Rhinolophus > Rhinolophus sinicus. Next base: position 114,950,868 of record NC_133755.1, read on the forward strand.
GAAAAAAATAGTAAAAATAACTATGATTACAACAGTTAGTTAAAAGGTACACAAGATAAAAAGATGTAAAACGTGACATCATAAGCATAAAATGTGGTGGGGGAGAGTAAAACTGCTGAATTTTAGAATGGGATAAAACATATTTGTTATCAATTTAAAATAGACTGTTATAGATATAAGTTGTTATATGTAAGCCTCACTGTAAACACAAATCAAAAGCTATAGTAAATACACAAATATAAAGAGAAAGAAATATAAGTATACCACTAAAAAAAGTCATCAAACCACAGGGAAGTGAACAAGAGAGTAAGAAAGCAGTAGAGAAGAACTACAGAACAAGCAGTAAACAATTAACAAAATGGCAATAGGTGAAAATCAATCAATAATTACTACTTTAAATGTAAATGTACTAAATTCACCAATCAAAAGACAGAGAGGCTAAAGGAATAAAACAGCAAAACCCATTTTATACTGCCTATAAGAGACTCACTTTAGTTGTAAGGACACACACAGTCTGAAAGTGGGGGATAGAACAAGATATTCCATGCAAATGAAAGCCAAAAGCAAGCAGGAGTAGCAATATTTATATTAGACAAAATGGATTTTAAAACAAAGACTGTAATATGAAACAAAGCTGTGTATTCCGTAATGACAAAGGGGTCAACCCAACAAGAGGATATACCATTTGTGAATATTTATGTATAAAGATACTCAATATAGAAGTACCTAAATTTATACAGCAAACATTAACAGACCTAACAGAATAAATTAACAGCAATTCAATAAGACTAGGGGAATTTAATAACCCACTTACATAAATGGATAAATCATCAATAAATAAAATTAATAAGAAAACATGAGCTTTAAATGACATGTTAGACCAGAGGGACTTAACAGATATGTAAGAAAAGATTCCATTAGAATACACATTCTTCTCAAGTGCACATGGAACATTTTCCAAGATAGGCCATATGTTAGGCCACAAAACAAGTTTTAATGAATTTAAGAAGACTGAAATCATATCAAGCATCTTTCCTGACTACAATGGTATGAAACTAGAAAATAATTGCACAATGAAAACTGGAAAATTCAGAAATATGTGGAGATTAAACAACATGCTACTGAATAACCAATTGGTCAAATGTGAAATCAAAAAATACTTTGAGACAAATGAAAATGATAATATAACACCAAAATTTCTGAGATGGAGCAAAACCAGTCTAACAGGGAAATTCAGTGATAAATTACCTCAAGAAAGAAGAAAAGTCTCAAATAAACAACCTAACATTACACCTAAAGGAACTAGGAAAAGAAGAATAAATGAAGCCCGATGTTAGCAGAAGGAAGGAAAAAACAAAAATTAGAGCAGAAATAAATAAGGAATAAAAAGACAATAGAGAGGATCCATGAAACTAAGCCAGTTCTTTGAAAAGATAAATATAATTGACAAGTCGTTACCTAGACTCACCAAGAAAAAAAGAGAGAAATCAAATAAACAGAATCAGAAATGAAAGAGGAGATACTAGAACTGATAAAACAGAAAAATAAAGACTCATAAGAGACTACTATGAACAACTGCACTCCAACAAATTGAATAACCAAGAAAGAATAAATAAATTCCTACTGAGACTGAATCTTGAGGAAACAGAAAATCAGAACAAATCAATTTCTAGTAGGGAAATTGAACGAGTAATCAAAAACCTCCCAACAAACCGAATTCCAGGAGCAAATAGCTACACTGGTAAATTCTACCAAACATCTAAAGAACAATTAATACCAATCCTTCTCAAACTCTTCCAAGATATGAATGAGGAGGCAATTCTTCCAAACCCATTTTATGAGGCCAGCATTACCTGATACCTAAACTAGACAAGGACTCTATGAGAAAAGAAAATTACATGGTAATATTCCTGATGAACATAGATGCAAATCCTCAACAAAATATTAGCAAACCAAATTAAACAATACATAAAGTGATCATACACCATAATCAAGTGAGATTTATTTCAGAGATGCAAGGATAATTCAAAATCCACAAGTCAGTGAATGTGACACACCACATTAACAAAATGAAGGATGAAAAACACATGATTAAAAAAAAAGAGAGTAAAAGAAAAACATGATCATTTCAATAGATGCAGTAAAAGAAATTGACAAAATTCAACATTCATTTATGATAAAAATTCTCAACAAAGCAGGTATAGAGGAAATACCTAATAAAAGTCATATATTACAAGCCCATAGCTAACATCATAATCAACAGTGAAAAACTGAAAGCCTTTCTAAAGTTCAGGCACAAGACAAAGATGTCCCCTCTCCTCACTGTTATTCAACATAGTATTGGAAGTCCTAGCCAAAGCAATTAGGCATTCAAGTTGGAAAGTAAGAAGTAAAACTATCACTATTTGCAGATAACATATTATATACAGAGAACCCTAACGATGGTATCAAAATTTACTAGAATAAATGAATTCAGTAAAGTTGCGAGATATGAAATCAATAAACAAAAAAATGTTGCATTTCTATACACTAATAACAAACTATGAGAAAGAGAAATTAAGAAAACAATACTATTTAGAATTGCATGAAAGATAATAAAATACTTGGGAATAAATTTAACCAAGAAGATGAATGAAATGTACATGGAAAACTATAACACATTAGTGAAAGAAATTAAACAAGACAGAAATAAATGGAAAGATATTTCATTTAACAATATATTGGAATAATATTGTTAAAATTATCATATTACCCAAAGCAATCTACAAGTTCAATACAATCCCTATCAAAATTCCAATGGCATTTTCCAAAGAAATAGAAAAAGCAATCCTAAAATTTGTATGGAACCATAAAAAACCTGAATATCTAAAGCATTATTTAGATAGAAGAACAAAGCTAGAAGCATCAAGCTCCCTGATTTCAAAGTCCATATTACAGAGATATAGTGATTAAAACAGGGTGGAATTGGCATAAAACAAACAAACACATGCTCAACAGAAAAGAATAGAGAGACCAGAAATAAACCCATACATATATGGTCAATTAATTTCTGGCAAAAGTGCCAAGAATATACTATGGGGAAAGGACATTCTCTGTAATAAACAAGTATTGGAAAACCTTCCACATGCAAAGGAATGAAACTGGACCACTATCTTATACCATACACAAAAATTATCTCAAAATTGATTAAACACTTAAACATAAGACTGAAACAATAAAACTCCCAGAAGAAAACATAGGCAGTAAGCTCCTTGAGGTAGGTCTTGGAGACGATTTTTTGAATCTGACATCAAAAGCAAAAGCAACAAAAGGAAAAATAAATGAGTGGGACTACATTAAAACAAAAAAGTTTCTGTAAAGCAAAGGAAACCATCAAAAGAAATGAAAAGGCAATTTATGAAATGGAAGAAAATATTTGCAAACCACATATTCATTAGGGATTAATATACAAAACATACAAAAAACTCATAGAACTCAATAGTAAAATATTAGGTTGGTGAAAAAGTAACACAGTTTAAAAGGTTAAAAATAATTGCAAAAACCACAATTAATTTTGCACCAATCTAATAAGTAAACAAATACAAGTTCTGACAATTTAGTTTGCGAACTTGTTGCAATGATGTCGCTAACCTTTTTTTTTTTATCAGAGATATTATTCATTATGAATTTGTACCAACTGGACAAACAGTTAACCGAGTTTACTATTTGAAAGTGCTGAAAAGGCTGCAAGAAAAAGTTAGATGACCTGAACTTTTCACCAAGAATTCATGGCTCTTACATCACAACAATGCACCAGCTCACAAGGAACTGTCTGTGAGGGAGTTTTTAGCCAGGAAACAAATAACTGTATTGGAACACCCTCCCTACTCACCTGATCTGGTCCCCAGTGACTTCTTTCTTTACCCGCAGATAAAATAAATATTGAAAGGAAGACATTTTGATGACATTCGGGACATCAAGGGTAATATGATGACAGCTCTGATAGCCATTCCAGAAAAAGAGTTCCAAATTGCTTTGAAGTGTGGACTAGGCACTGGCATTGGTGCATAGCTTCCCAAGGGGAGTACTTTGAAGGTAACTGTGGTGATATGCAGCAGTGAGGTATGTAGCACTTTTTCTAGGATGAGTTTGTGAACGTAACTGTCAGACCTCGTATGACATGTATCACATATATATACCACATATACTGTATTTTGCCATGTATACTGCACACATTTTTGCCCAAATAAATATAAGGATGCACATTATATATATGGGTAGTACTAATCCTGTATCTATATAAATGGTTTTAATTCTTTTATTTATGCTTATGAGTTAAAAGTTAACTCTAGAAATCAATAACAATATCCATGTGCAAAATAATACCCTGGAATACGATAATCGATTTTGTTGAACTTACAAGGAACTTGCAATAACCAAGAGTTCTTGGCCTTCTGTGATGTGCAAATATCATAAATTTGTTACCGGTACATACAATTTCTTGTACCTTATATCTGCTCTTCTGTTTTGTAATTATTTGTTACACAAAATTTCTTTTACCATAATATGTTAAAAAATAAATGCTAAAATTCCTTTGTAATACAAAAAACAAGTACCTAAATGTAAACAAATAAAAATTTTCAATTAAAAAAATAAAACAAATGGTTTTTTTCCCTGAAACTTTGGGCCAAAATCGTGGGTGTTCATTATACATGGCAAAATACGATATATACTCAGACATATATACACATACATGCATTACATATATATGTATATAAATGGAATACTATTCAGCCAATAAAAAAGAATGAAATGTTACCATTTTCAACAACATACATGGACCTTGAGGGTATTATGCTAAGTGAAATAAGTCAGACAGAGAGAGAGAAATACCGTATCATTACCCTTGTATACGGAATCTAAACAAGAAGAAACAGGCTCATAGATACAGAGAACAGATTGGTGGTTGACAGAGATGGTGAGTTACAGGTGGAATAAAGACAAAAGTATACATATTTTAATTTGGAAAAAAAAATACTTGCCCCTTCTACAGAAAAAAGAGGGTATATATTTTATATCTGCAGATCTTCATACGGGTGTCATGAAATAGATTCCTAGATGAGTGAATATCAAGCTTCTGAGTGAGTCTGTTCCTTGAAATTACATAAAAGGATTTTCAGTTTGTTTTGTTTTTATTTTTTAATCTGAGGGAAAAAATAAGTGTCTCATTTAATGCATAACTTGCCTACTGTGTTGTTACCAGCATAGTTACACATATGCATATATTTATGTATGTATATGTATCTATATCTATGTAGTAGATAGATGGTAGATAGATAGATAGATAGATAGATAGATAGATAGATAGATAGATAGATAGATTTGTTCTATTAAAACTTGAAGTGTAGAACTTTTTTAGAGGCAGAATTTGTGAGGAAAAAAACAAGAAATATTTAATTATTTGAATGCACATGAATCAATAAATGACCAAACACCTTCCCATGAAAATCCTGTTTACTTGAGCTTTGCTGGATCTCCAAATATACAGTTAGAATAATACTCTGCTTTAATAATGATTATGAAAGTCTTCTTTAAATTTTTGTTTAATTTTTTTTAACTTTTTAAAAAATTTTTTATTTAAGTGTGTTGTTCCATGACCCATCAGTTCCAAGTCAAGTAGTTGTTTCAATCAAGTTGTGGAGGGTGCAGCTCACAGTGGCCCATGTGGGGATCGAACCCGCAATGTTGTTTTTAAGAGCACCGTGCTCTAACCAACTGAGCTACCCAGCCACCACCCCCCCCTCCTTTGTTTCTTATTTCCTCAAGCAAGCAGTGGATTCATTAAAAGAAAAAAAATAGCATAGTAACTATGAAGACGGCGTGAAAGTGGGCAGGCCCAGAAGAAGAGCAGCTGCCTGAGTCTTTTTTTTAAAACTCCATCGATCGACATATTTCTTATCTTCCTGGCTGCCTCCAGACTCTAAATTCATCTCTTATCATGTTCCTAGGACATAAGTGGTCAAGACATTTTTGAAAGTAATGGAGAGGAAAAGCAGACAGAAGCGCTATCTCCTAGATGGGTACAGAGAGTAGTGTATTTAGGAGGCAGTGAAAAGCTATATAGTTTGTGCAATTAAGAAGCAGCCTGTCTTATTTTCAGTAAGATGCTGGGTGAGTTCAGTGCAATGAGAGCCTGCTGCTGTAGGATAGGCCATTTTGTGATTGTAAGGTTTTGCTGTCCCTGTGGCAAAGTACACCAAAGAGCCCCATTTGGCTCAGCTTTTACTGAGGCAACAGTAGTTCGCAAACACAGAAGAATCAAATAGAGTAGCAAATTATTATTTTTGATAGAAAGAAGTGTTTGGTGTGAAAGGGAAGAATTTCAAAGCAAATTGAAAGTTACCTGAGGAATATTAGTAAAGCACATAGTGATATACAACAAGGAGGAAGAAATGCAAAAGTAAAACCAAGACCAAACTGTTTTTAAGTTTTCACTATGTTTCTGAACTGCTATAGAAAGATAAAACCAGAACAGTAAAATAGAAATTGAACAGTGGAAAGAATTAAACGGAAAACTAGTCCATTAAAATGAAGAAGGTGATGACATCAATGTTATCAAAAGTTGAATATCATCAAAAAATACATGTGGGAAAATGCAGATATTTGATGCATATGAAATTAAGATTAAATTTAGTACAGAAAAGGGATCTCTTGGTTTCTATGTGCTGCCAAAAACTAAAATAACATTTATGATTAAGGATCAAATAAAATGCCTGAATAGTTTGAAGAGATAGAATATACAGTGCTGCATTACTCATGACACATGGAAATAGATAATTAAGTCTTAGTCTAGAAGCAAAGCACTGATCCCATGTAAAGATTATATTGGTGATAATGTCGAGATAGGTTTTTCTTTAGCTGTTCTGCTACTTGCAAGTCATCTACGATTCTGAGTCTATACAGGATCTGTAGAAAGGGTTAACTCCTTTAATAACGCTTCCCTTACACCTCCAAACAGCTGTTTCTCTCCATTAACAAAATGAAAACTCTGTAAATTCCTTCTCTATAAAGCCATTCCAGAAAGCTCCAGCTACTGACTGCCACCACTCAAGTTTGAGAACTTACTGGCCATCAACTAATCATGCACTCAAGGAGTAAATCTAAGTTTTGTGGGGCCTGAAGCTTATACATTTGGGAGGGAGCACTTTAAGGGAAAGAATACAAAATTATAAATACAAAAATAAGGCACAGGACCTTGGAGGTAAATGAGGTGCCCTGAGGCTTATGCTTCATTAAGCTTTGAAGTAAATCAGCTGCTATGGTGTAGCTTAAAGAAGCTAGATCCTTTGCTCACCTACATGTATTTTAATAGGATATACAGTGGAGCAATCTGTGTTATCCCAGAATTATAGCCAAACCCTCAAAGCTAAGGGCAATGAATAATAAATATACCAAATTCTAAATAGAAGACTTAGATATACCCTTGGGGATTTACTAAGAGGAAACCCAGGTGGTCCCTTGACCAATTCTTTCACACATCACTAGCCTTTGTAAGAGAAGGCTAGAGGATTACGGAGGTTTTTGAATGAACTTTGTAGGACTAGAGAGTTCTGTGGGCTTTCTTACCTATCAGTCCAAGTTGGAGGGGGATCCAAAGACTGGAAAGATAGATACCTTCTATCTTAGCTGGATGTTTGCTAACCTGCTATTCAAATGTCAGGCCTATGCTGTTACTGGAGTTGAGCATAAAAAAATTCTTAGGAGGAGGCTACATATGTTCTTAGAAATTGGAGGCATAAACGAAGAAAGAGGTTACTTAGAGTAGTCTACAATGTCAGCAATTGAAGAAACTATGATCACTGTTCGGCAGGGCAAACAGACTTTTTAATACTAGAAAATGAAATTTTCAAGTGACCATAAAGAGTCATCAAAAGTGAAAAAAGGAAATCTGACAGCATGTTTGAAGGTCATAGTAGGAGGAAGATAAAGTTCTTTCTTATTTGTGCTCTTTGCAGTTAATGCCATTCAATTAAACAGTTGAAAGTCATGTACTTATAAGTTAATTTATAGTAAGTTGGTAAGCTCCTTGGAGGGAATTAAATTTTTGCCTGTTTATATTTCCTGTACCACTTATCACATGCTTTCAATATTGTATTTGTTCTACAAATATTGTTTAATTGATTACTTACCTGTACTCTGTTCGTTGTCAATTGGAAAGGGGATAGATAGCAGATTTCAGAAAACTGACTCAGCCCAGACACAGAGGTAATTTCTTGTATTACTTTGCTAAAATGAAGATTCTTCTACACTGAAAAGTCAGCATTTCCTCCATTCCTTTCAGGCATTTTGACAATTATAGAACAGTGAGGGGTTGTTACCTACAATCCAGCTACTGGTGAATAATGACATCCATATGGACTCTCCACAGGAACAGGAAGACTCAAAATTTTCACTGAACTTTTCTTTTATCTGATTCCTAGACACAGACCCTAAATTTCTGATAATAATGCAATTATGTCCCAGCTTTGAAATGTCACCTATGAATTGTTTTACAGCACCTTTTGAAAAGTGACAGTATCTCTCATTTGAACCAATTTCTCAGCTTTCTAATCTAACACAATTTCCTTTGATGACAGTTCAGTATTGTTTTGAAACATTCATCACATGTTTTAAGGAAAAATTTTACAGTCTCTATAAAATCATTAAATTAGAATCGTAAGAATTCTTGAGCACATCAAAAGAAGAAGCTCAAACAGGATCTGCAGGACATTGTGTAGCGAAGCCTGAGGCTTCATCTGTCCCTGGCCATTTTAACCAAAATCTCTATTACAGACACTGCAGTTTCCATCTTTGCAGCGACGTTTCTTTTAGAATGCTAATATACTGCACATTTCATCAAAGCTATACAACCAACATTCGAAATAGAATATTAGAACTCTCAATAAATAATCATCACCTGAAGTCTTATATAATCATGGATATTGCACTCTTGAGTTTCTGTGGCGACTGATAAAATCAGGGTATCAGGGATCAGGCAAACATGAACTGTGAAGTCTATGCTCACTTGAGGCTTTTAGACAATGAAATGCTTTGTACTTGAATGAGTAGCTCATTTTTGACAGCTAAAATTTAAGAAACCATAACTTCTTAAAAGTGAAGCTTGTAATAATTTTTAAAATATTTGTGACCTGTTTTTCTTATATTATTCTCATTGAATTTTTTGTAGTAGGCTGTGTTCTGTTGCACAATAGAATTAAGTCTTCTTGGCCCTTTACATACTGGGGTTCTATGTGTCTAAGTACAATCCTGGCCTAGCTAGACATAGCAGTTAAGAAGTGTGTCTTCTTAAGACAGTTTGGGGAATATAATCAATAATGTTGTAAAGATTTTGTAGGGAATCCGATGGACACTTGTCTTAAGACCACTTCATGGATGGTGTAGATGCCTGACCACTGCAGTGTACACTTGAGGCTGAAGCTGAATAATACTGTCAACTATAATTTAATATATATATATATATATATATATATATATATATATATATATATATGTATATATTCACAGGTTGTGAAGTACAGCATAAAGAATAGAGTCAGTGGAACTGTAACAGCTATATATGATGTCAGAGGGGTAGCAGATTGGAGGAGAGGGGTTATTACTTTGTGAGGGGTGTAAATGTCTAACTATGACATTGTTTTGTACACGTGAAATTACTTTTTTAAAAAAGTGCACACAGAAATACAATCATGGCCCTCCCCAGCCCTCCCCAGCCCCAGTGTCCAGCGGTAAAAATTAAAAAATAAAAAAGAAGTGTATATTCTTTCATATGTAAAGGAACTTGCCTTCTTCTGGGTAGACATCGTATTTAGTGGGCAAACTGGGAAAGATTTCTCCAGAATCAGATTACCACTAAAACCAGACTTACCCTCTAACTCAACTCTTTTCCTGCTCAATCAGATAATCAGACCATCCAGACACATGAAATCTACTCTTCTCTGATTTAAAACCAATGGGGCACAGTCTGGCCAGACATAACAGATCCTTCCTCACACAAATAGCCTTTGGCTTTTCCATGGCACTATCTATACTTTCCCTCCCTCTCAATGACAGAACCAATCTCCTTCTCTGGGATATTTAAGTCCAGGGCTCCAGTGCACTGCCATTTTCATCTTCATAGGTCCTCAGATAAATCATTCCTAAGTCCCTTACAGAAAGCTGGGGTCTCCCTCTATTGTCCTTCCTGCCAATCCTATCTCATCACTGAATGAAATCTCGGAATAACAACTATTTCTCCCTGATGCTTATCCTTTGTGATTGCCCCAATGTCCTGGGCACAGATCATCACACTTTTTAGAGCAGATGCTTCTCAAGGAGAAGGGGGGTGCCAGAACCTCAGAATTTCCCCGGCTCCCCAGAGCCCCTCTCCCAGGATGGGTCTCTCTTCACTTCTAAAATTCAACATAGTCATCTATTTTAATTTTACTATGTGAAATATTTTATATTAAAACATTAGAACAAATACTAAACATAATCCATAGAGAATAGTCAGGATACAGGTGATGAATTTCTAAGTAAAACTGAGAAGGATAACATGTAGAACTTTGTACAATACGTTGAAGATCATCAATTATCTTAATATAAGATTATAAGCCTATCCGTTTCTAACCTTTCTTTTATAGATTCATACAATGAGAAATGAGTGAGCCATAGTTTTCTCAGAGATGAGGCATTGTGAAATATCAATACAAATACTGGGTTGCAAAGATATTAATCTTCCACCAAAAAAAAAGATTAAAAAAATGAGTATCCAATATACCAACTTTAAACTGATCAGTTTATCAAATTTGCAAACTAGTGAGCACTCATACCACCTCGGTTTTGTGAAAGTGAGCTATTTCAACTTAGTTTAATAGCATACTCAAAAAGAAGAAACTTTGTTTTTGTTGTTGTTTTTTAACTTATAGATTTTCTCCCTTTCAGTTAGAGATAACCGAGATCCTAATGCTACATGTGTATCTGAGCTTCCCTTGAGTTCACTTGTGTCTTGATGTATAGCAGCCCTGTTGATTTTCTGAGGTGCAGTCTCTTAGGACACATGAAAATTGTTGATCAACAATGGGTCAAACATTTGTTGGCAGTAAATGTTACATGTTTCTTTTTTAAAACCCCGGAAATAAACAGTTTCCAACAGTATGATATTCAGAAAACTGTATCACTTTCCATATTACCGTTAAAAAATATAACAGAGTGTTTCAGAATGAATGACTATGTAGGAGATATGGATAATAGATATTTGCATGGGTCATAAAAGTCAGAAATGTATGTTGCATAAATAACCATGATCATGGCCATTATAATCACTACCAACAGAATGATATATGTGTATGGACTGGTTTGACAGTGGAACAAAAGTTTGATGGAACATGATGATCAACTTTAAAGATGTAACCTCAATCATAAAAATACAATAATTTAAAATGCACTAATACAAATCTGGGTATAGTGTGATTAGTGAATGACTCCAATCCTTCTTAGCTCCCCACCCTTTCTCAAATGGTGTTCAGAAAATATTCTTCTTCTCTTTGTATGAGTCATTTCATGAGGAAAAGATAGGAAGGAATTGCCTTGTGATCCTTTGGAACATAGTTCAGTGAAGAGGCAGATTTTACTATCTTTACATTTGTATCAGTGATAGTATAGATCAACCAAAAATATTTTTATTACTCTCTCAATAACAATCCACATTTTATATGATTTAAAACCTGACATAATAAAAATCAAGTGACAACTTTCGAAATTATTTTGAAGAGTTTTCAAAAAATGAGAGACTGTGATTTGGAGAGCATAGCTTGTCTCCATGATGGGATAGAAAATGATTAAAGAATATTTATATCAACAAAGAAAATGCCTTCCAACCACAAGATTCCTTTTCAATATCTTATAGATAGTATCACTCTTTATGACTCAATATTTTGTCAGATATATCATTGAAATTATCCTAATATTAATTAAACTAATTCACACTTGAAAATCATGTATGAACCTGTGTCTTAAGAAAGAAATATAAGTAATACACCAATAATTGTCTGAAACATGTTAAATATTAATAGATCAATTCTCATAATAACTCTATGATATAAGAACTATTATTATCTCCATTTTACAGATGAGAAAACTGAGGCATGAAGAAGAGGAGATAGAATCACAATTTGAGACCAGGCTTGAATACCAAAACAAAGAAATTTATTCCATGATAAAATACTTTTAGGCATGAATACAAGACCAAATATAAAATGGGCCGATGCTCTGAATAAATGTACACGTAGTATGACATATCTCTAAGTATATCATTTACTAGATTTAAAAATAATAGAGATGCCAATCACTCCAAACTGGAAAATCACATGGAAAAGCTCTTTGCAAAGGGAGGGAATAAGGAATGCTAAATGTAATTAAGATGAAGTTTCACTGTCTCCACTTTAATTACATTTAAGATCTTACAGAGAGAAAGAGGAAAGGATCTGTTCATTCTGCTTTTTCATTTGCATTCTGTGAATATAATCATATTTATCCCTGCATATTTATTTTCATACCATAGCTGCTCACCATAGAAGAAAAGGGTAGAATTCATTGCCCATTAAATTCTGGGTGTCAAATATACATATTTGGAAGCTTAATGTTTTAAAAAAAAATGTAAGGTGCTCTGACAAATACTATGACATGAATGAGGCAACAGTAAGAAATATTATTGCATCAGACTACATTTACATTAAATTTTAAAATTATGCAAATTTTCAAACATTTAATAGCAAGATTAATTTTTATCTAGAAATATTATTTAATATAATCTGAATATCAAAGGCAATAATTTGATTAAATTGGTTTCTAAAATGTAAATGCACATTCTTTCTTACTAAAAAAAGCACTTAAAATAATGTTTATTGCAAAAAGAATTCTGATTCCTAACATTAACATTGATTAGGTGACTGTAAAACACTATTTCTTAACTTCAGGGTTTCAAAATGAGAAGAGGAATGAAATAATTTTCTCAGTAGGAAATGCAGGAGATAGCAGAATATTGCACTTAATGTACTAAAAAGCTGTTTTATAGAAGGATAAATGCAAGGTCTGTACTTTTGAGTTACCCACTTTCGATATTCCCTGCTTACCCACCTGATTTATTTCACTTTTGCTCTTTCTAGTTAAAGAAAGACGGTGATATTTCAATTACCATAAATATGCAGATATACACTACTAAAATATATATATATAGTGCTTCAGTTAACTTTATAGACTGTAAACTTTGAGTTAAATAGATAATTGAAAAAACAAATTAAAAAATTTTTCAACAACTATTGCGATACAAATGTCCTAGGCAGTTAGGGACAGGACCACGGTGAAGGGCATCAAGGCCCAGACAAACCATCTCAAAGTGAGATGGGAAAGTCGTAGGCAGTCAGGGACGCGGGTGGAGGACCTCAAGGCCAAAGAGAACAGTAGCTGACAGAAAAAAAAATGCAGAGAAGGGAACTAGGCAGAAGGGGCTACTACATCAGACTGTAGAGCCATCCAAGACATCAAGTCCAGGTGCAGGAGGAGGGGGGTGCCCAATTGGCTCCTAGAAAACAACTTAAAGATTACAGATTCAAGGACATATAGTCTCCAGCGCCGCTTAGCCTGCCGGACATTCCATTCAGATCCTCCCTCTCTTTGCAAATACCGGTAACTTCAGTCAGGTCAGAGCTAGAGAAATATAAGACTCTCTTTCAACAATAACATATCTATGTCTTCTATGACAATATATTCCACAGAGGCCTAGAGATCGACAAATTGCTAAAAACGAAATATCTTCTCTAAAATATTTAAAAGCAAATATATCATATAATATCTGAGATTTTTAAATAAAAGGCTCTGTGTGCAACATAGTGTGGTAAATTGAGGGTACTTTCCATGGTTTGCTTCTCAAATTTTACATTTTCAAGCTGTGTGAATTTTTCAAGCTCCTATTTATGGCCAGTGGAGGGACTGGCACAAATACAGATACACACACACACACACACACACACACACACGATCCCCCAAGGAGACAGAGGCAGGAACTGCCTGACATATTAAGTTGCCCTATCTAAGATTCTCTCTCTCTCTCTCTCTCTCTCTCTCTCTCTCTCTCTCTCTCTCTCTCGTATTTTTACTACAACACTACAATTTAATGTCTAACTGTGGATTTCTCTCTATTCATCATGCTTCAGATTATGTTTCTTCATTTTGAATATAAAAGTCTTCCATTAATTCTGGAAAATTCTTATCCATTGCCTCTTCCCCATTTCTTCTAACTTTTCCTTCTTAAGTTGAACATTATGATTCTATTATCAATATCTCTTATTTCCATATTTGGTATCCTTATTCCACTCCATGTTGCATTTTGAGTGATCTTCTCAGGTATATATTCTAGTTCATTTATACCTTCTCATCTGAAATAACCTGCTCTTTAACTCATCATTGAGTTTTTAATTATAAGAATTTTATTTTTCACTTCCACTGTATTTACTTATTTTTCAAATCTGCCCTTTCTTTTCCATTTATCTCACTTATGATCATTATTCTCACTTTTCTCTCTAGTCATATTATCTCAAGTTTGGGTGTATTAATTCTCTTGTTATTGCATCTTTTGGTTCTAAAGAGATGCAATAATTACAGACTGTAATTTTTTTACAGTAGCATTTTTTCCAGTTTTATTGAGAAATAATTGACATATATCACTTATGTAAGGTGTAAAGCATGTGGTTTGATCTACATATACTGTAAAATGATTAGCACAATAAGTTCAGCTAACATCCATCTTCTCATATATATACAATAAAAACAAAAGAAAGAAGAAAAGAAAAAAGGGAAAAAAATTCTCCTAGTGATGAGAACTCTTGGGATTTACTCTCTTAACAACTTCCCTATATACCACATAGCAGCGTTCGCTATAGTCACTGTGTTGTACATTTGGGGCTTGTGATTGTGTTTATTAAGACAGTAAATACAAGTATTTCAATCAAGAATTTTTAAACAAACAAAACAACAAGAAAACCGTACCATCTATTAAGGAACTGCTCAACAGAAGGGACAGTCCTTTCCTCAACTCTAAGTCTCTAATGGTTCTTCTGTACTGGATAATTCTGAAAACTTTTGAAAATGTGGTAAAAGCAATAGCTCTTTTCTGTGCAGATATACAACCCAATAAAAAGACAAAATTTCAGGAGATTCTAGGAACTCCCGGGAGGTCCATGACGATGGATGAAGAAAAATTACTCAAGTACATTTTGCCTAATGTACCTCAATATTTGTGGTTAAGGAAATTGCTCTTAAGTGAGGAATTAGCTGTTTATAACTTAAATGTTTCATAATAAAATCAAAAAGGGGGACGACGTTCAGAAGGTTTTATAATTTGCTAACATATAAAACTAATGTATAAAATTTAAAGGTGATCCCAAATAGCAAAGGTCAGGAGCAGAGATAAATGAAAATATTTTTAAATCGTGAATCTGGCTGAAGTTATAAAATCCATCCTCAATTTCTATTAATGATATGAACTTGGAGCTTTCATGGTAAAAATTAAATAATAAAATCAGCAAAATGAAGGGACATTTCCCACACCTTTTATCCTTTGTCATTCCAAATGTATTCATCCATTCATATGCTACAAATATTTTTGAGCTCCTATTCTTACGTAGAAGGCGTAAGATCCTAAATAACAAATGAGATGGGTTCTCTGCTAAGATTGAGTACAAGACATAGAAAAAGTAAGAGGTAGTTACAAGTATTAAAATAATAAAATAATTAGCATTCACTGATTTGGAAGTTCTATACCAAGTTCTTTATATGCATAATATCAGTTAATCCATAAAACAACCCTAAGAGAGATTCCCCTTCATGCTACAGATGAGAAATCCAAGGACAGAGAAGTTCATTTGTGCATGGATACTAACAGTAGTATCCTTCCAGTAGTATCTTACATGGATGGAACCCATGTAGGCTGGCTGACTTGGGAAGTGATTTTATGGAAGGTTTTCTGGAGGAAGTAGCATAAATGAAACTTAAAGAATGTATAGAAGTTAGTGCAAACTGGGACTGGGGAAGAATGTCCTAAGAATAAAGAAGCATGTGAACAAGCCTAGAGGCAAGCAAAAAAACATAGCCTATCTGGAAATTTTAAAGTGGTTCAGTCTGCTTTGTCAATATATACAAGGCTAGCGGCAGCAAGAGGTAGATGCTCAAGAGCTAAGAGGGCATCATGAAAGAAATCTTGAGCCTTGATAATGAGATTGCTTTATTTTAAGTGAAACATAGAATCGCACATAGGTTTTTAATTGGGGAATGACATAATTAGAGTTTAGGCAATAGATAAGAGAAAAGTCTGATCAATTTATAATAGATGTCGTTACAATAATCCAAGTAAGAGACAATATCGATTTAAATCCAGGTAGTGTCTGTGCTAGTGGAAAAAGCTGGACAGATTTGAGAATAAAAGAAGGTAAATTGGACCAGACTTCTAATTTCTTGGACATTGGAGTAGAAGAGTAACATCCCATTTTTGTGGATGATGCTCAGTTTTCTGGCTTGAACAACTAGGAGAATGGTGTTGGCATTAATGAGTTCCTGGCACACAAGAACAGAGACATATTTGTGAGGAATGTGATGATTTTACTTGCATTATAAACATGTCGATGTCAGTGATTGAACAACACAGGGAGAGTTGTGCAGTAGGGATTTGGAAATTAAAGAGATCAGACCCTGAAATGTTCACTGGGGACTGCAAACCAGAGAAGCAGAGTGGATGAGATTGCAAAGTTGAGTTTTGACAAGAGGTGCAACTTACCCCCAGGGCAGATACATGGAGTAAAACACTTTGAAGGACAAAAGGGGAAGAAGAGCTTGAAAACACTGATGGGGAATGAGAAAATCTGAAAAAAAGGGCTGAAAACAAAATATGGAAAATGAATTTCATATTTCTTACTGGCATTGTCACAAATACAACAACCAAAATGAACAAACTTAGAACTGAGTTCCAATTTTCCCTTTTCAGTTTATTGTAAAAACCAGTACGGTATTATATGTTACTCCAAGCTTCACAAAAGATCTAAACATGCTCCTAAATTTGTTACTGGAACAGATAACCTTAGGGAATATGATAAAACAACTGATGTAATGCTTTATTTCTTTATGTGAAAAAATTATCCACTGAAAAGAGAAAATAGAAGCAAGCAAATAGGATCCCTGAGAGAAATAAACCATATTCTTCTGTTAGAAAAGCAAGAGGACAGAGCCGAGCCTCTTCATGGTCTTATCAATAGGGAAATAACCTGAATGAAAAAGCAAACTATGAAAAGGACAAAATAAAGACCTGCATCAAAGCATTAGGGATAGTTGCTCTGATTCTGTTTAAAAAAAAAACAATTCTTATACCCAATTTTGATCATTTATTTAAAGGTCAGTTAATACAACCATAAATTTGTACCTAATATAGAATTATTTCACTATTGGAAACATGATATGAAAAGCAAGTATATATCAACAACTATCTGACATTTCCTCTGAAACGGAAACTAATATTACCTACTTCCTCCTTGCTTCCCCACTGATAACTTATTTTCCACATAAACAAAATTTACACATTTGTTTCTTAGATTGTCGAAATAAGAAACCAATTTGCTAACTTGGGCTTTCCATAGTCTAATAATGAAGACTTGACAAAAATATTGTACTTTATCATAAGTACTAATATATCAAATAATTATCATTTAAAAATCAGAAATTGTGATTCTCTAAAACTATTATGCGAATTTAATTAAATTAGAAAAATAATCCCAATAGTTTTTAAGGGAGAGTCAAGACTAAGACTAAGAGAAGTGATTGAAGAAAACTGCTTGAATTAACTTAAATGTTTCTGAAAATTTGAATATATGGAGAACAGAAATGCTTTGCTGGATTTAACAGTGGTGACCTTTCCAGAGATCGTTACTGACGTTAACAAAAGCAGTGGTGGGAATAGGATTTGGATTTCAGAGGTTTGAATAAGTGTACGTGAAATGGAGTTATTGCTAATGATTCTCACTTTGAGATGTTTGCCTATTTAAGGACGTGGAAGAGGGGTCATGCAGCGACATTTTGAAGACAGAATTCCTAAAGCATGTTTATAGGCTAGTGAGTATAAATCCAGTGATTTAGATGAAACTTTCAGTCACTAGTGATACAGGAAATGTTTTCCTCTGTTTACATATCTTTACATTAATGAAGACATATCTATTATGATCATTACTATTGAGCAGTGTACACAGATTCCCCATCATCTTTCTCAGATTTTACCAAGATATTGATTAAATTCCATTGTTACATCTACAGCTGGAGATCAGGTTATTCACAACTCCCTGATCAGTTACCAGTATCCATCCATCCATCCATCCATCCATCCATCCATCCATCCATCCATCCATCTATTGATCCATTCATCCATTCAGCATATGTTTCTTTAGGCTTACTAAACCCAAAAAATTAAACTAGGGTGATCTTTTTAGACTGAGACATCTGAAGTATGATCTTCTATTTCTCTTGCCTGATTCTATTATACACTTAACAAATTCAGAATATGAAAAACAAACAACTAAGGAAATTTTAAAAAGGTATTTCCTGTGTGAACCATATGAGGTCTTCCCCCTACCTCCACAGAAGGAAACTATAACAGAACAATGATTAGATTAGAAAAAAATTAACTTTGTGAATAAAGAGGCAATACATATGAGGTTTAACAACTAAGTTCACAAACTCAACCTAGAAAAAGTGCTATATATCACTCATTGCTGAGTATCACTACGGTCACCTTCGAAGTACTTCCCTTGGGAAGTTATGCACCAATGCCAGCGCCTAGTCCACCCTTGTAGGGAAGATATTGAAGAAAATTTGCCTTCATTGGTTGATGTGAGCTTCTATCTATTAGCTTTTATCTGTTCCTATATGTGAGGTGATTTCTGTGCTGTGATCAGGGTTTGAGTAAATTCCTGCTTTGGTCTCATTCTCCCGAGTAGGGGAGATATGAGATGATATTTGCTTTCTGTGCCTCATTCTCCTGAGCAGGGGAGACATGAGATGAGGTCACTTTTCTGTCTGTACTGTGAGGTGATGGCTAGCTTAGGGTTAAAGAAATTCTTGATCAGGGGTTGAGAGAATTCTCTCTTTGTTCTGTCTGTTTTGCCCACATCAGCAGATGAAATGAAGAAGTAGCTAAGTTGTATCAGGACGACGTGACAGGCACATTGCCAGGCTTTGGAAGACCTTGGGCTGATGGTCCCAAACAAGAACAGTAGATATCGGTTGTCCAGATGAACTAGCCCTTCAGCCGGATAAATTATATGTTTTCTTTTTTTATCATTGACTACCGGACCCTCCCGGAACCGGCCATTACCGGAGGGGGAGGCAAGGACAAGAAACTTGGCTCTAAGGTACATCTGAGAAAATATATAGGACAGACCTCAGTCGACAGTGTAATAATAATTATTATTTCATCATTTGGTCATTTGTTATTAGAGATTTTTCATCATTCTAACATTTTGAAGACTTCCAGCATCATACAGCTTACAATACCAGGGGACGTCCTGACTTTCAGCCACTAAGCTGGTGAGGGCTGGCTGGTTCCCGGCCTCTCCAGTGTTGTTCCCACAGTTAGAGACAACTTGTTAGCATCTAGAAAACTTGTATGCAGCTTGCAGCTTATAGCATCAGAAGATGCCTTGACTTCTAAAAAAACAACAAAGGCAACAGCAGCAGCATTCTTGGGAAATAACAAGCAGCGGTGTGGGAGACGCCTGAGTTTCTCTCAGCTACAGACCTGGCAAGGTTTTGATTTATGATTTTTCCAGTGTTGTTCTCCCCCAGTTTGGTGAGCTTGACATCTACTGTAATAGTTACTATCCTATAGAGCTTATTACTGCTTTTGGATACTCCTTACTGATGTTATTTGTGTATTTAGCCAAGTGATTTTTTGATCAATAGTAAACATATTTTGGGATCTCTTAAACTTATATGTATGTGTACTCCTTTGACATGATATTGCTATCAATGTACACAGTTTAGTCTTAACCACCTTTACTTTCTGAATTAACATATTCTATTAATTGCCTTTGTCTTTTGCTATTACACATTGCTAAATAAATTGATTAGATATTAAATAAATAAGTTAATTAGCTCCATTCTAGCATGTGTCCCTCTCCCCCTTTTCTTTTCCCTGCTCCTCATTACAACCCTTCAAAGCAATTTTGGAACTCTTTTTCTGGAATGGCCATCAGAGCTGTCATCATATTACCCTTGATGTCCTGAATGTCATCAAAATGTCTTTCTTTCAATATTTCCTTTATCTTTGGGTAAAGAAAGAAGTCACTGGGGACCAGATCAGGTGAGTAGGGAGGGTGTTCCAATACAGTTATTTGTTTACTGGCTAAAAACTCCCTCACAGACAGTGCCGTGTGAGCTGGTGCATTGTCATGATGCAAGAGCCATGAATTGTTGGCTAAAAGTTCAGGCCGTCTAACTTTTTCACGCAGCCTTTTCAGCACTTCCAAATAGTAAACCTGATTAATTGTCCAGTTGGTACAAATTCATAACACATAATGCTTCTGATATCAAAAGAAGGTTAGCCATATCATTGCAACAATTTCGCGAACTTAATTGTCTAACCTTCTAAACTGTGAAAAATGTTTATAATATGTGAAAAGCATGACTGATATTCTTAAAAGTCTTTTTAAAAATCAATTAGGAAAGAAAGATTACCAAAATGAAAAAATGATGAACAAACAATTCTCCAAACAAAGCAAAACTAAATTAAAAAAAACAGATGAAAATAAGGTAAGTGTTCAACCCTCTAGTAATCACAAATTAAATGATAATGACAAAACATTTTCCCTTTTATATTGTCAATAAATATAAAGAATAATAAAATCTAATGTTGGGAAAATATTTAGAAATTGCCACTTACCATACTGAGGTAAGGACAAATTGGTACAAACATCTTTGAGGACAATGTGGATAACATGTATTAAACCTTACAGTGTGAATACTTTTGAACCTAGTAATAGCGTTACTTAAAATGTCTTCTTAGGGAATTCACCAAAATCCTGTGCAAGATTCATGAATAGAGGCATTCAAAGCTATGTTAGCTATAATTATAAAAAACTGGAAATACTTAAATATCCTTTATATAACAAGAATTTGTTTAAAGAGATTATATTGCATGTATATAAGGTATATAACTATTAAAATTATCTTATACATATTGACATAAATATGTATATTTTATAAGGACATGCATTTAAGTATAGATGTACATGTGTATATGTATATATAATACATTTACATAATGATATGCACATATTTGTTTCATATGTATAAGAACACAACAATAATATTTATGTGATAAGATTATTGTTGATTTTTGACACGTGTTTCAAGATTTTTTACACTGACCACATATTACTTTTATAAAGAGAAATAATTGCTATCTTAAAAATGTAAGGGTGAACTATTCTTTCCCTGTGTAGGTTGCAGAGAGTTGCAACCATTCAAGGTATATAGAAAAAGAGATCATAACTTCTGTTTCAAAGGGGCAAGCTGAGTATATAGCCTTTCTCTTCTTTCTCAAATCCATAAAAATCTAAAAAAAAACACACCAAACTTTAAAAATGTATTGACTTTAAAATTCTGTAACAACATAGGAAAACAAAAGTGGAACCCCTTGGTGAACTAAAGGAAGTCAGGAATCCCTTTGGGAAGAAAATTAAGATCCAGTTAAAGGAAATCATCACAAAACAAACAAGACAGGTATCGATAAAGAAGGGAGTACTTTGTCCAAAGAATGCTCCACATCTGCAGAAGACATATCCGGAGAGCAGGAAATGACCAAGGAACCACGCACAGGATGATTAACTGAGATGCCGTAACAGAAAGCAGGTGAGTCAATTTACTCGTACATGTAGCGTTAATCCTGAGTTGGGCAGAAGAAGCAATGAGCATGAGAGCTTGGATTAGACAGACAAAGAGGTGCCAGCTACTCCCAGATGGTGACACCTAATTGAGACATAGAAGAGTCTATCTGAGAATCCATC
This sequence comes from Rhinolophus sinicus, assembly GCF_036562045.2. Classification (NCBI taxonomy): domain Eukaryota; kingdom Metazoa; phylum Chordata; class Mammalia; order Chiroptera; family Rhinolophidae; genus Rhinolophus; species Rhinolophus sinicus. The sequence goes on from NC_133755.1 coordinate 114,972,983, forward strand.
TCATGACATGACCTGGCTTCACTCACTTTAAATGAAAATACGCAGCTATATAGGCTTTTACCACATGATGCTGAAAGAGCAAGATAATGAATACAGTAAAACCTTGTCTAACAGCTACCAAAGCATAAATGATAAAATGATGTGCCAAAAAAAAAAAAAATGTGTTGATAGAGATGATGTATTATACAACTATACACTTGAAACGTATATAATTTTATTAATCAGTGTCTGCCCAGTAAATTTAATTTTTAAAAGTATATAATTACTATACTCCTGATGGGAAAACTCAGCATTGTGAAGTTATAGTTCTTTTCAAAGTATTATTTAAACTATACATAATATACTGAAATCCCAATTGAACTTTTTAACAAATACTTAATGTAGTGATTCTAAAATAATAAAAATATAAGAATAGCCATGCTAATTTTGGAAAAAGGGGGGAGATAAATTTGCTCTACCAGAAGACAAAACACGTTACATAGCTATAGTAATTAAAGCAGCATAACAATGGTGCAGAAACAAATAAAAATATATCAGTGTAATGGACTAGGGTGTCCATGTAAATATGAGAATTCGTCATAGAATAAAAATGGGAGTTCAAAGAAATGGGGAAATAACTGACTCTTAATACTTACCATAGGAATATTTTCTATTCATTTGAGCCTTTGTACCATAATGGACTTCTTTCTATGGAATAGGAAATCACTGTAGGATTTCTGAGACTTGTTAAGCATATCTTGTCCAATCATACACTTAAAATTAGGAAAATAACATCAGAAGAGTTTGCTGATTCACTGACCATACTGTAACATGGCCTTACTGTAATTTCATTCATATCTGATCACTCTGCCCTACAAACTCCCATTCTGACTGGTGGACATCAGTGGTATCTGGATCCCAGATATTAGTGTTATCTCAGATTCAGAGTCCAATAAACAGTCCCTGCTAGGTATTTCCCTTTTTCCATTATGTTGCTAATCTAAAAGATGGCTGCAAATATATCTGGGCAAGATTCAAAGGAAGATTACCACGGAGTTCTCCTCCTTCTCATTTCCTCCTTTATGAAAGGAGCAGTGATTATGTTATTGACTAATGTCTGGAAGTGAGCAACTTATCTAACGCAATCAAGCCCTATATGCCAGAACTAGATTTTTCAGTTATAAAGATCAGGTAGGATCTTTGTAGGGTATCTATTCATTTTAGTTTTAGTGACCACAGGAATAATTGCCCCCTGCTAATGATGCCTCCCGTTCAAAATCTTTTGATGATGTCTTTGGCTTTGTTGCCTTTTGTATTACCCATTCTTGTCTTTGGTGGTAAACTACCTTCGATTGGCATCGGACACTCTGATGACTCGTTATTTCCACCAAATAAAGAGTGCATTTCAGTGGCAACATTCCCTATCTTCATTCTTGTCAAGTATTATGGTACTTATGTCACCAATGAACATTTAATATTTAATACTGTAATGTGCCAAACCCCTTGGTACTTATTATCCTACATATCCTGGCCTATTCCTTTCTTTTTAGATAGCATTTATCATCTTGTGGCATATTATGAATTTACTCATTTGTCATGTTTGGTTATTGTTTATAGTATGTCTCTCCACCCCTCTACCACCACTGAAATTTAAGAAAGTTTCACAGATAAATCCAAATGTTTTTGCTCACTGATAAATCCCAAATATTGGAATATTTTCTCGCTCAATATTGTGTACAATAGCTGCAAATTAATGAGTGAAAAAAATAGAATGAATATGTACCTCAATTTAGTGGCAATAGGAGGGTTCTTTTGAGTCCTCTCCATAAACATGGTTAGAGAGTGGATCACTGAGTCTCATGTGGCAAATCCACTCTATCAGTTCTATCTCCCTATGACTCTGAGTACCTTTTAAGGAATCTCTGGAGATCATATATATATATATATATCATCAAGTTTAAGTATGCCATCACAGTCTCTACTGTTCAGTTGTTAAACAAGGCAAATTTATTCTCTTTCAAATATTCTACACACTACATTCAGAACTGAACAGTGTAATAAAGGATCAATTCTGCACAAAGTAGGGTTTAGCACTTGATTGGCTTCTGGGAAGTAATCTCTAATCCCTTGGAAGGTTCTGCCTGATAAGAGTGTCCTTGTTCACTTGAAGGCCTTGGGCAACCAGACAGTTTGTACTAACAATGTGATTTATGATGGAGACCTTGGCCCATCTAGTATGAGCTGATCTCTGTAGGGGCTGAGACTAAGATCAGATGTGTGGTCAGTCATCCATGTTTATATGACCAACCCAAATAAAAACCCTGGACACTAAGACATGGGTGATCTCTGGTTGGCAACATTCTGTGAATATTGTCAAACATCATTGGTGGGAGAAATAAGCACTGTCAACATGACCACACTGGGAGAGGACTAGTGGAAGCTTCACATCTGTTCTCTTCTGATTTCTACCCTATGTATCCCTTTGCTGATTCCCTTTGCTGATTTTAATCTGTATTCTTTCATTGCAATAAACCATAACCATGAGTAAATAGCTTTTCTTAGTTCTGTGATTCCTTTTAGTGAATTCTTGAACCTGAGGCCTTAGGGACTGCCTGAATTGCACTATGATGAGTGTATTGTTACGAATAAAATCAGTCTAATCTCTCCCTCTTCTTCATTTAGAATAATCAGAATTCATCCCATGCATATTCCTCAGGTTTCTGGTGATGATATATAACTTAGCAAAATGTTTCATTTAACTTCCAGCAAAGAGAAAATTATGAAAATGTGACTATCTTAACACATTAAAGAAATGGTCTAAAATTATTAAATTGAGATAACAAAAGGTTAATAGTAAGTCCTTTCCTGATCTCCCCACCCCCACCTTCCCCATTGTTGCGTATGAAAGTGGACAGGAGCAGAAAATAAGGATTGTAAAAATGATTAAACTCCAGGGATAATGTTCTAGAAAATAATCTAGCTAAATGTGGTTCTTCAAAAAGAAACATATGTTTGGTTATTGTTTATATTTACCTAAACAAAATAATCGCTCCAATCCATTTGGCATTTATCAGATCATATTAAAAGTATTATATTCATATTATACTTTGTCATTCCAATAGAAAACCAATTTTAGTGTCATAAATAAAATGGAACCCTTGATTAAATAAAGTGATTGAAGAAAGTTTCATGGAACTGGACATGTTCAGTCTATTGGAAAGATAATAACAAAGCACAGTTATTTAATAACATATACACCACTTTCAAGCAGATTTGGGTCCTTCCTTCCTAGTTAATTTAGGAAGGAAGAATCAAAATTAATCACAAGGGACTGGATGGGGTAGCTACACATAAGGATAATAATTGTAAATTTAGGCAAAAATAATTAAAATTAATCACAAGGGACTGGATGGGGAATTTACACATAAAATTTTATCTACTACATTAATCCAGGCTTTTTCTAGCTACCTAACATTCCCTTGTGATTTAGCCCAGATTAACCAGTGGCCTCAAGTCATCCATCTACGTAGGTACAAAAAGAAATGTACACTTCCAAATACATATGGAAACATGTATGCAGAGGAAAAATACTGAAAAGGTAATTCTGGAGGGAAATTATTACTGGAATGCTCCTAGGAACCTTGTCTGTTAGCCATTTTTACCAATAACTTGTTTAAAATGGCCTCCATGTTATCCTGTAATTACTGACATTATTGCCTGTCTTCTCTTATAGGCTCCTATTAGGTTGGTGCAAAAGTAATTCTGGTTTAAATGGTTAAAAAATAATTGCAAAAACCGCAATTACTTTTGCACCAACCTACTAATTTTTGGAAGGCAGGGCAAGTCGGCAGATTTTGTATCCTTATTGCCTAACATGGGGTCTTACACATATTAGATGCTCAGTAAATGTTTAATAGAAAAAAAAAAGCCGTGACAGAAAATAATAATAGGCTGGGGGGAAAAATGTTTCAAAAAATAAATTTCAGAAGAACACATGGAAGATTCCACATATAGTTCCAAAGATCAAAATTCATGACTACATAATGGAGCACATGGTCTGGCAAACAGCACACACTAAGTGAAGACTGAAGAGTTTTTAGATGACAGCCTAGTCTTAAAAGTATCAAGACTATACTGTCCTTTTCCAAAAACCCCATTTATTGGAATATAATATCTAGACCGAAAGTATTTCTAATTTTTGAGTACTGATTCTGCCACACATGGAGTTTAGGAGTCATTTATGTACGCCATTCTTTAAAAGTCACAAAATAATGTAATCATTGGAATAAGAGTATAAGAGGTAACGGACTGCTAAAGTGGGGACATGTCAAATAGTAAAAAGATTTAGGCTGATTATTTTTAGAGAAGAGACTATTCATGGGAAGTAGTGATAGTAACTATTTGAAGAGTGGCTATGTGGCAAAGGGGTAGAAAATGTTTCCATGTGGTTCTTTAGGGCAACACTAAAACTATAGGTAAAGCCATATATATATATATATATATATATATATATATATATATACACTCTTTTTTCAGATCAACAGAAATATTTCACACACCAGTCAGATTTATCACAAGAGACTGAGCTTAATTCCCTATCAATGGAACTGTCAGGTCTAAACACAAGATACACAACCACTCATTAGCAAAAATATTGAGATTCAAGAAAGAGATGAGCCAAATGACCTTTAAAGTCCCTTCAAATCTCCTGGAAATTCCATACATTGTTTATAGGCCTAGTGTTTAAGCTTGAAATAGCAATAACAAAAAAATATATAGAATTTGGTTCCTTCCTGTGGCTATATTTCTTGGCAGCACTTCAGTTGTTCAGTGGCAAATCACTTATGGCAGAAGCATATCCATGAGGCCATTTTTAACCAGAAAGACTAACTATAAGCTTTCAGAGTGAAACTGTGAAAAAGTGTTGCAATACTTATGACTTAGTGGTTTAGAATATAATAAAGGAGAAAATAATACTTTCTGAAAAACTTATTTCCCTGTCTCTTTCTAAAAACAACTATCTGTGAAATAGTATCAGGCAAGGTCAGAACCAAAAGGCAGATATTTTGAGAAAGAAACCCTTTATTTAAATAAGAACTCATTCAGAAAACACTGAATAGGAACCTACTGTGGGGAGCCATGGTTGCAGTTAACTTTAAAACCTTAACAGAGTGGCTTGGTTTATACTTAACCTATTTCCTCCCCCTGAAGCAATTGTCTCTGCCTGCATCTGGAGAGTGCTTGCATGCTGCTCAGGAATGTGGTGGGAGTGGCCAGTTCCCAGAACAGAAGGCTGATGCCTATCAGGGCAATTGATAAGATAATTACTTTTGGGAGTTTCAGTAAATTTTGTGTCTCCTGTGTTAAAGTTAAAGATTCACTGTTAACTAGGTAATACATTTTTGTGCTTGTTAAACTGCACGTCCACAGAAGGTATAAATTCTGGGGACAGAATAAACTCAGCGTCTTCAGGATCACTGAAGTCCGCGATCGCCATCATCATATGTGTGAGTGTCTTTTTTCATTCCCACTCCCCTTGTCAGGAACCGTTCGACTTGTGGCGGCCGGCCCGCCACAACCTACTAAGTGCCAGGCACTGCGATAGAAATCTAGTAGGAAAACAGGACAGGAGCCTGCCTTCCAGGAACTCATCTTTGGGGGGAGGAGGCAGGTATACAATAAAACAGCTGTCAAAGGAAGTGAATGGCACTAAAATGGCAACCGATACAGGAGGCATAAAGGGAATGACCAGAATGAATAGGTACATTGAAGAAGTCACAAGAAAGTGCATGTGGATGGACACGTTTGGAGATAAGGAGACTGGTGTGCTTGAAAAGGACTGGATCATGAATGTCCAAGATAAATGATTCTGGACTTCTCAGAGACATCTCTCACAGTGTTATTTGGAACACCAGGTCCTCATGGTCTCAATATGTGTAACATGGGAAGAGGGAACTCATGAGTGCCAAGTGCTATATTTGAAGCACAGCTCTACAAAATCTCATGGTACAGATGCCTCTTTAATGTGGCTGAATCACTGTTTTCTAATGTATTTGCCCAAAGAACTTTAACACAGATGGAATGTACCCTTTACCATCTCTCAGAAATATCCATGGAAAACAATTAGACAGATGCTTTCCCATAGATAATAAAAAGTCTAAAGAGTCCTTGAAGGGTTTAAGTTGGGATGCAATACAATCAGTTTCTATTTAGCAAAAGACATCCTAGTTGATAAGTGAAGAAAGGCAAAGAGGTCACTTGAGAATCGTTCAGGTAGAAAAAGATCAAGCCTGGATGGCCGTCAGCTTCTTGGTGCCGGGAAGCAAAGCTTGTATTTCTGGATGTGAGGCACCACCTGCAAAGCACTCCTTTCATAGTCTCAGCTCTCATGTATCTTCTATTTTGGTTCTGAGGTTTTTCTTTTCCTTTTGTTTTCAGGCTTTGGAGAATGGTCTTTTGAACGTAATACATATCAACCATATCAGTTTTATTGAACATCTTTAGTGGTGTTTTAGGTGTTTTCTGTTAACTACTCCTAGATATATGTGTGTATTTATAGTCTCTCACCTTTGCATATTTTGGGTTAGGTGACAATCTGAATACATGGCCACTTTTAGCAAATGGGCTTCACCTGCAAAACAGACAGGGAGGAGCAAACAATTCTTCAAAGGCAGTTCCTCAGGTGAAGGTCTCTTCTTGGACTCTTCTCCCATGAGCCTCATTCTTGGTCCTTATTTCAACTTATCTCTGGGCCATGCTTCCTTACAGGGACTTGACTTCCATTCCCTGAAGTCCTGACCTTTGACCTGATTGGCTTTGCATTTCCACTCCTATCTGGTGTATTTCACTGATGTTTTCCTCCTATGTGGTGCAGCCTGCTGAAACATTCAGCATAGACCTAATCCACAGCAACTGACTTCTCCCAGACCAAGTGAAGCTCATAACCCTCAATTGGGGAAAAACAGAGTCAGAACAGATACCCACAGGATATCTCCAGTACTGAAACAAGAAAGGTAAACCATCTCCAGTAATAACTAGTAGGAATTTTTCCAATGGGAATAGGAACTCTATAGAAATATAATTGGTTAATAAATATGTCTTTTGCTTATTTTGTCTTTTAGAACTTATTTTCCATGGATCTTAGTCTGGCCAGATTCAGCCAAAGCTCTCCAACAAATTTTAAAACTTATCAAAATAGGTATGATGGTAACACCTTAGAATATGACATTGCCATTGAGAGGGGGAAAAAGCAAATAAATAAAAATAAATTTAAAAAATCAAGCAACTCCTGATATCTGAGAACTTGTCTGATGTTCACAGCTAGTCCATGTTGCTCTCATGTTGGATAAACAATTTCACAGAACAGCAAGCTCAGTCAAGTTTTCTCTGAAATCAACATAAAGTAAGGCAAAAACAGTGTCTATTTTGGTCTCTGCTAACAGCAAAATATAAACACATCCCCCTTTTCCAGCTAATATGAGTGACTGTTGCTTCTTTAACAAATATAGCTTTCTATCATACTACAAATAAGATATATTGAGATACCCACTCATAGAATTATCCCAGCTTCCTGACAGCATCCAATCTAGGACAATGCCCCGCTTCCTTACATGCTCTCCAAAATGGCTTAACTGTCAAAGTCTAAATCTTGTAATAGATCCTTTCTAACTTCTTACTGAGGTGCTCCACGATTCCCCATGGTGCGTGCTCTCCCTCACAGCAGTGAGTAATAAATCCAACTTGTTCAACTACGGGTGTATTGGCTGAAGGACACTGATACCATAGCACAGCAAAGAGTAGCTAAAATTCATGAAGTTGGTTGATAATAGACATGTTAATAAGGTGTTTTTGTGGTAACTAAATTAAAAATATTTCACAGATATTATTATACATTCTCTGCACTTTTTACTGAAACGCAGTAATATATGAATAAATATTAGAACAATAATATAAATCCTATAAAAGGAACAGTAAATCAGTCTCAAACCTCATTCCACTAATGGAATTATTTATAATTTTCTCTTGCTTCCTAGCAGTCATGTCCATATTCATCTCTAATTTTAATTGTATTATGTTGTATAACTAGACAGATGAAAGTCAACATCTTAAGAAGAGTTGATTGTATGGTTTTATCAATTAAAAACAATAAATTTTACTATGATAGGTAAAGTCTAATCTGGGCTAGTTAACTATTTAGAATCCCACTTTCAGAGATTCTTTGGTTATTTATAGAGACAATAAAAAATAGTTGCTATTAAAAGTGGAATGACAACAGCATATAATTAATCCAACATAAAAATTTTCAACTTTTGATGAACAGTAGTGGGATTCTGATATTAACTTCCAACTCCTTCTCACTAAAAAAATAATGGAAACAAATGTGGCAGAGAAATATCTCCAATCAGCTTAAATTCCGCTTCTGTATGTACCATATTCTGTCCTTCCAGTGTGCACTGAGACACCGTTTTCCTCATTCAAACTGTTATTATTTATAGAAAATGATCTGTCTCTAAATCTGCAATTATACAAAGATCCTTAAAGTGTAGATGTTTGTTAGTCAGTTGCATTCCTAAAAAGATCTATTTCCATTGGAAAATCCCTCCCCTAGTTATTCATCACTGGGAATGGTTTCTCTTTCCTGGCCTACCACTAGAAATACCCTTGCGTGAGTCTGTCCTGTTTCTGCTCTTCCCAGGCTCTGGGGCAGGATGGAGTTCACTTTGCTTCCTTGTGGTTGGTTCCAGATTGTATCTCCGGTGAAACTGAATTCCTGCATTGTTTATCAATATGAGCAATAGGATATATTCTGTGTGATACCAATACACATACTCTGGTCACAGTATATCAGGTATTTTATTACTCTGCTATTTAATACCATCCCACTAATCTCATAGACAACAGAATTTTAGTAAAAATGTGTTTTGTTTTGTTTTTGTCTCTTAACAGTATAACACAGACAATTTCCATGTTGCTATACAAACTTCATAGATATCACTTTGGTAGGGTTCTTACAATATTTCATCTATTGAGTATATAATAATTTAGTGAAACAGTCCTCTATCATTAGTTATTTAAATCTTGCTACCAAATATTTGGGAGCATGTGTCTTATTGGAAGATCACACGGAAACTCATTTTTTTCATATATGTGCTGAAACTAAGAGATAAAAATAGTCACCGTAAGTGCCAAAACATTGATTTCATTAAGCAAATTAAACAGTTAGTTTAGACATTGCAACAAAAGTTTAAAACCATATTGTTTTGGAAAACTGCCATATACTTCTCCATTCCTGGTCAGAAAACAACCAACTTCCAAAATCCGGGTAAATACTTAATGATTAAATGACTGCCCCACAGATTGACTAGTGAGCAGATACTTGATCAGAAGTTGAGAACTCCCATGGAAGGGAAGAGACAGGAGCAGGGAGAGAGAGGCAAGATTGGAAAAGGAAGAGAAAGGGAAACATGGAGAAGAGATAAGAAAGCTGCATCTACTAAAGCAGTCTTCCAGTTAGAAATTCTCCCATTTATCCTGAAGCGTTTTGTTTAAATTTCAGAATTACATTCATGGACGCATCTATAGACATTCTACTAGCCTCACTTTTTATTGTTTTGTTGTTCCAACAACCCGTTTGTCACATTTATACACCTTACTTACTTGTTTCAAGTTTTCTCTTAAAACAAGACTCAAATTTTCATCTAATGTTTCAACTCCATTTTAAACTCCATTATATTGAGGAAATAAATGTTTGCTAAACTTTTCTAATAAACTCTCCTCTTATCAGAGAATATGTTTTTCCAAATGAAACTATGAGTCTAACATTTTCTTTGTATATTCCAATAAGGCTATTTGAAACCACATCCTTGCTTTGGACACATTACACTCTGCTTCTGTTTATTTAGATTGGTTATAACTCTTTCAGTATCATTCCTTTTACTTCTAAAATTCAAGATTCAGAGACCCTCTTGGTGCTGTTGAGGTTAGTCATGCAATTATGTGCAACCAAGTGGGGGTACTTAACATATCCCTATCTTTTGCACATGGCAGCCTTTATTCAAAGTTGTTACCAATTAACAACAGTACCACTATTGTGCTAGTTATTTATTTATTTATTTATTTATTTATTTATTTAATTTCTCAACTATTTGAGAGCATAACAGAAAACTGACAGATTTGGATAAATCTTGACATTGATTATAAGTTGTGTGTCTTTAACTTTCTTTTATAAGTCTCTAGAAGTCTAATGCTAATCTTTTCAGCTAACGTGCTTTAGATTACATTGGTATCAATTAATCACACTTGTAATTAACTTTTGCTTTCATAACAATTCTAATACTCATGTGACTTTAAGGATGACTGGCCCACTTTTGTTTTAGCTTCTTTATTGAATAATAAATAACACAGCAAAATTGTAAGTCATAATTTTAAAAATCTTACAGCAAATGTCTCTCTAAACTTAACATTAACAAAATGGACCAAACTTTAAAGCATAATAAGCTCTTAGTCTTAAATATATACCATATTAATCAAATTTAAAAAATTATATGCCTTTAATGAATATACACATATACAAAAATAAATATAGGTTCTCTAATATATCAGCAACTACCTCTAATAGATATTGATCTCAAAAATTAATGCTAATCAACAAATGCTTTGAAAGCGTTTGAGAATTGGACAGTTATATGTACTGTTCTTGTTAAAATCAAAACCTCATTTCATAGCAACTGCTACCTAATATTTGCAGAATATTAATAATTTTTCCAATGTCCTTTTATAAAAAAGAAGAAAATCATTTTCTCATATTTCAAATATCAAATTTCTAATTATAAAATAGGATACATACAATTAGAGGGCTGAAAAAATAATAGTTTCAGTAGAATTGATATTGAATAAAAAGCTCTAGGACTTATTTTTTATACCATAGCTATGAGTAAATAATAAATTTGTAGAGATTTATTTGTAGAGATGCTGAATCCAGATAAATTGGGAAGAGCAAATTTGATCTCAATTTTAAGTTCTCAAGGAAATAAAAAACAAAAATAAGTATTATTTTTAGAAAAATATTATATCAGTTGGGAAAATGAGTTGCCCCCACACTTAACTCCATTTATTCCCTAAATGTATGTAGTAAAAGTATAAGCAAGAGCTATTAATGTGTAAATTCCTTGACTCCTCTTTATATTTTACAGTCTAAAATTAACTTATACAGTCTTTTAAAGGGACTTATTTATATAACCATAATCTTAGTGTACCCGAACAATAGAAAATCCAGGCTTCATAAACTGAGGAAATGAGGAAAAATAGAGATCTATCTCAAAATTCATCCATGGTACAGACGTCACTATGCATGGTAATTACATCGCAAGCTCAAAGTTTGGAGGCACATACAAGTAGAATGACGTATGCCAGATGTACTTGCAGGAAATGTGGGTGAGGAGTTCAAGGACATCAGATAGGATGGGGTATGAAATGGACAACAGCATTGCTATGTGGAAATATTTGTATCAGTCTCTACAGAAAAAATGATCTTGGTAACTGACTTAAGTTGTTACCTGGTAAACCAAAATCCCCAGACCTTTAGGGTTTCCTCCTATCTCAAACTGTCCTGATACGGACTAAATATGGGCTGTGTTTCTGGATAGCTTCAGTAGAATCAGGGGGCTAGAAGAGACATCAGAACTGTTTGAGATACTCCAAAGTACCAAAGGTTATCTCAAAATGATTAGTTACGTTATTCTCTTAAAGATTTTCAGGTATTATGATTTTTTACACTCCACTGATTTTAAATTCCAGTGTTTACTCAAAATATATGTCAGAAACTTATACTTTCCCTGCTTTTGTTGAATTATTTTACTATTTTGAGTCTGGGTTGGAATAAAGAGATGAGTGACTATTATTACCAAGTAGAGTTCATGATTATAGCATTTCAGCTCCGTTGCCTAATTTGATTCTTCCTGACTTGATAAAAACTGCTGATACTGAAATAAATTTTCTTATTTCAAACGGTATAACTATTTTGTTTTTAATGCACATGCAGTATAAATCACTGATTAATAAATTAAATACATATTTTTGAGTTTTTATGTGTCAAGCACTGTTAGACACACTTTTCTAACACCTAATTTAGAATCTAGGAAGACATAAAATTCACCAATAACCAAAAATAATTAAATAAATGCTACAAGTGTTAATAAAAGTAGTAAAATCAGAAAAATAATTAAACAATAAGTTTAACCTTAATTGGTATAGCTGTACTTGTTGGGGATAGAAGTATTTATTAATGAATAATGAAAACCAATCTCAGAGTGAAGGACGCCTAGTGCTGGCAAAATTTTTCAGTCAATAATCAAACCAGACATTGTTTTGTGCCCTAAAGGCAGTCACACTTTAAAACCTCTGCCACATACCACCAGAAAGTATTTGCAGGCATGTTGTTTGCATAAGGCATTGGCAGTATCATATATCCAAAGTTTTGATACTTTCATGAAATGGAACAGAACAATAGAAATGCAGTAGTGATATTCAAAGAGTGAATCTAGCACAAGTGCAAATATAGAAACCAAGTTCTTTGCAATTAGTATATTAATCAGTGCTGAATAAAGAAATTGGTTGATCCAGAGTGAACTGGCATGGACATGCAGGTAGAACTGTGCACAAAGTGGAGACACCATGTAAAGGTGGAATAGAAAATAAATGAGACTAATATTTCAGATATTCCTAGCAAAGGATTTTATCAGTAGCCTAGAGAAGAATTATGGACACAAACTTTTTTGTAGTATTACATATTACATCTTACCAATAATCTGTACATGTGAAATAAGTGGCCAAATGATAATTACCCCTTAGTAGTTGTTTTCATTGCTTCTATGCTAGGAGAATTTCTTGTTACCTAGAATAAAGTTTTCCTTGCAGTTAAGAGTAGCCATATAACTAATTCTGGCCAGTGGGATTTAAACAGAAGTGCCACGTGGCAGGTGCTGAAAAACTTCCTTAAGATTCAGTTGGTGCCCCTCTTTTTCTCCCTTTTTCAGTTTCCTTTATCCTGCTCCCTGGAGTACAGATACCACTGTCTTGGACCATGAGGTCAAGGGCTACATGTTAGGGACGGCAGGGTAGTGAGCTGGCCGGTCTTGAATTTTGGGGACTTCATGGAGCACAGCTACCAAATCAGCCCTGGATCACTGCTTACCTCTGGATTCTGTTTGTGTGAGACCGAAATTAACTTCATTTTATTGAAGCTCCTGTTATTTTAGCTTTTCTCTCCCTTATAGCTAAACCTAATCCTAAGTACTGAAATTGGTTATGCATATACATGTAACTTCATATTTGTTTATACATGTAGATCTATCTATACTGAATCATTGTTCAATATATATCTTTTGTTGACATTTTTAAATGTCAAAAGAATGCCACAAATTATAGTTAATGAGCATACTTCCATTAGATAAACCCAACTTACATTAGTGGTCAATATTCTATTTGAGAAAATGGACTAACTAATCAGTGCTACCCTATGACTAAGGCAAAAAGATCTCTTGCTCTGAACCCTGTGCTCTAGGGGACCCCACAGATCACATAGACACAAGTGCACGCTCACACACACGCACACACACACACACACTCACACTCACACACACACAATTACAGAACACGCATACACTTCTGCCATGTAGTCTTCTGTACTTAATGGAACAGACTGGCCTTGAGAAGCCTAAACATTCACTCTCCTGATTAACACTGTTCATTTCTCCATATCTCTTGTCCTATGTCCTCAAAAGAAGTTAACTACTCCCAAATGTCCTAAATGTTTTTGAGTAATGCTATTTCAGAGTGCCAGGAGGATCTAAGCAGCAGAGTGTTTAGGTAAGAGGAAAAAAAAACAACTCAGCATGAATTCAAGTTTCTTACATAACAATGTTTCATTACACACTTCTGCAAGTCATTTTCTTAATTCTCTTTCAGTTCCAAAGTGTAGTTTTGGAGGCACTCACAAATTGGCATGGTATTTGCAACACTGCATATGGCACCTGGGCAATATTCTGCTCTTTTTAAGAATTAAAATTCTCTTAGATTTCTATAAATCCAAACATATCATGTTGTCTTGACACTGATTTTTGCCATTGGCAACTCGATGAATATTGAGCAGTAGAACTGGAAATAATTTAATTTTATTGAAATATTTAATAAAATTTAAATAAAATTTTAAATTATTTTCATATTTATTTAAATAATTTTAAAGTTCAATGTTTATTAACTAATTTTTTTTTTCATTTAGTGGAAATTAATAATTTTTAACATAAGAAAAATAACTTTCTTGAAAGCATATATAAAACACTTTTAATTTTTGGACTTCTACATGTACTTTAATTTACATTATTACTGAGAAATATTTAAATTTTTACACTTTAAATACAATTTCATTTCTTTTTAACATTTTTGGTAGAACAAAAGATGTAATCACTTTGATTATAAGAAATAGGGATATGCTTTCCTGCTGTAAGATCTTCACCTGGTTGACTTGAGATTTTTTAGTTTCTATATTTTCTCACTTTCCTCAAGTTATTTTGTGCTGTTTCTCACTGTATAAATTTAATAAATATTCACTCCCAACTATTATTTCTTATTTACATTCTCTCATTCATATAAGTAAATGTGAAATGGATAAAATCAGAAAGAAACTGGAAGGTGAAAAAAGAGCTGCAAAATAATTTTGCAAAAATGAGAAAGACTTAGAAAAGAATAACAATACAGGGGGTGGTGAAACCAGAAAATTTTAAATTAGCTCCCCAAAACACTTAAATAAATAAAATAAAGGATAAGCAGGAAAGAAAACAGCATTGTGGACTGGAGCAATGAGAAGTGAAGGTCTGACAGACAAGACTTGTGCAGTCTTAATCTTGCTCTGTAGATACTGTCAAATCATTTAACTTTCCAGGCACCTGTTCCCAACAAAAACATAAGGTTGAACTGAGTTTCAAGCGTAAGGTTTGATTGAGTTTCATTTCATGTTTGAAAGAACAGAACAGATACAAATTAGAATAACTATCGTATCTGAATAATGGTTGGTTTATATTCACTAATTACAATTTCTGAGAAAAAAATGAGTATTTACAGAAGAAAATATGAAAAAAGTAGAACATATTCACTGTAATATGACTTACCAAAGTTATTTTAAGAAACATGGCCACTCTATATTTTTCACTTGTTAAGATCAAGATTTTGTATCTAGTTAAGTATCTCCCACTACTGGTTCCCAAATATCTCTCTTATGTTTTATAATTGAGGACACACAGGAAGAGTATCCAGTTATCAAAACTTGAGGTTAAATGATAACCAAAGAAGTAAAAGACTTGTACTCAGAAAATTATAAGACACTGAAGAGAGAAATTAAAGAAGATACAAATATATGGAAACACACACCATGCTCATGGATAAAAAGAATTAATATTGTTAAATTGTCCATACTGCCTAAGGCAATATACAGATTCAATACAAATCCTATCAAACTACCAAGGACATTTTTCACACAAATAGAACATATAATCCTAAAATTTATATGGAACCATAAAAGACCCCTGTTAGCCTCGGCAATCTTGAGAAATAAGAACAAAGTGGGAGGTATCACAAGGCTACAGAAATCAAAACAGCATGGTACTGGCATAAAAACAGACACATAGATCAATGGAACAGAATAAAGAGCCCAGAAATAAATCCATGTCTATGTGGTCATTTAATCCACAACAATGGAAGCAAGAATTTACATTAAGACAGTCTATTCAATAAATGGTGCTGGGAAACCTGGACAGACACATGCAAAGAAATGAAGCTGGACCACCTCCTTACACCATATACAAAAATAAATTCAACATGGATTAAAGACTTCAATGTAAGATCTGAAACCATAAAACTTCTAGAAGAAAATATAGGAAGACAGTTTACAGACATTACCCAAAGTAATATTTTTACTGATATATTTCCTCAGGTAAGTAAGAGAAAAAATAAACATATGGGATTACATCAAACTGAAAAGTTTTTTCACAGCTAAGGAAACCATCAATAAAACAAAAAGTGAGCCTACTGAATGGGAGAAGATATTTGTCAATGATATATCTGATAAGGGGTTAATATCCAAAATTTATTTTAAAAAGAACTCATTCAACTCAACACCAAAGAAACAAACAATCCAATTAAAAAATGGGCAGGGGACATGAAGAGACATTTTTCTAAAGAGGACATACAGATGATGGCAAACAGAGATAAGAAAAAATGCTCAACCTCACTAATCATTAGAGAAATGCAAATAAAAACTACAATGAGATACCACCTCACTCCGGTCAGAATGGCTATCAACAATAAATCAACAAAAAATAAGTGCTGGTGAAGATGTGGAGAAAAGGAAACCCTCATGTACTGTTGGTGGGATTGCAGATTGGTGCAGCCACTATGGAAAACAGGATGGCGGTATCTCAAAAAATTGAAAATGGAACTACCTTATGACCCAGAAGAAATTCCACTCTTGGGTATCTATCCAGAGAATCCCGAAATGCTAATTCAAAAAAATCTATGCACCCCTATGTTTATTGCAGTGCTATTCACAATAGCCAAGACATGGAAACAACCAACATGCCCATCGGTAGATGACTGGATTAAGAAACTGTGGTACATTTATACAATGGAACATTACGCAGCCATAAAGAAGAACGAAATCTTACCGTTTGCAACGATATGTATGTACCTAGAGAACATTATGCTAAATGAAATAAGTCAGACAGAGAAAGACAAATACCATACGATTTCACTTATATGTGGAATCTAAAGAATAGAATAAATGAATGAACTAATCAGTAAAAGTCTCAGAGACATAAAGGAAAAACTAAGGGTTGCTAGATGGGAGGAGGGTGCGGATAAGCGGGAAGGTGAGGGGATTAGAAAGCACAATCGGTAACTACAAGTTTGCCATGGGGATACAAAAGTCAATCTGGGGAATATAATCAATAATGCTGTAAAGATTTTGTAGGGTAGCCTTATTAGGGAGACTACCTCAGGGATGATGTAGATGCCTGATCACTATGCTGTACACCTGAAGCTGAAGTTGAATAATAATGAATGTCAACTATAATTTAATATGTGTGTGTGTGTGTGTGTGTGTAGTCACAAGAAGTGGAGTACAGCATAAGGAATAGAGACAGTGGAAATGTAACGGCTGTATGCGATGTCAGAGGGGTAGTAGGTTGGGGGAGAGGGGTTATCACTTTGTGAGGGATATAAATGTCTAACTATTATAGTGTTTTGTACACATGAAACTGATAATAAATAAATAAATAAATACATACATACATAAATAAAAACTTGAGGTTAAATTAAAGATCATTAGTATAGTAATAATCATATTCAACTCCTTTTTCCTCTCCTGTTGTTACAACACTGAGCTTTCAGTTTATAGTGGGAATATCACACGTACTCACAATCAAATCCATTCACATCTACCAATATAGTGTTTGGTGGCTTTGTTCTGTCTTCTGGCTCTGATCTCCTTGTAGACATGTCTCCCGTAAAGGCCTCTACAGATGATCCTCCAAACTGGATTAGTTTTTTTCCCATTGTATAATCATGATAGCCCTTGTACTTCTCTTTTGAGCACTTACTGAAATGAGACTTAAATAATCATTTGTGTACTTATTTGTTTGATGCCCAACTTCTTCACTTGATTCTATCTGTGGGAGAGCTAGGGGTTGAGATCACATCTCTCTTATGCTGTACCCCAATACGTACACAGGACCGAGGTACATGAACGCCTTGTTTCATTTCCAGGGGCTAGAGAAGAATGCTGACTTCACCTACTGCACTGCATCTCATCAACTTGTCCAGGTACTGCGGTGCTTGCTGGCATTGCCTTCCCACCTGACACTTTGCCAATACGCTAGAGAACTATTGCTGATACCCTGAGGTTTTCAAGTGCCAAAGTGATGCTTTGTTCTCAGGAGTCCTCCAGACTCTGAAGAAATTCATTCTGCATTGCTCACAAAAGTGTTAAGAATACCTTTCAATCTCTTTTATGTTACATTTTTCACCCCGATTGTCTTTTTAGTGAAAATCACTCTTTCAGCTCATGCTGACAACACAGTTTTACCCAGGACTCAGATCAGAATTCTTTGGGAGACAGAGCGTGTATATGTGCACATGCACACATATGAGGTAAGAGCAGTGCTGAATAGAAGTGTGGCTGAAAAACAAGTTCTTGGTATTATCATAGGAAAGGATTCAAGAACGCACCAAATAGGGCAAGCAAGTGGTAGACTGATTAAAGAAAAACAGTACACTCTCAGGAAGATGAGAGCGGGCAGGCCCTGAGAACAGCAGCAGCCCTAAAGGACAAAGAGGGTTAGGAATTTATTAGTCTTAAAAGGAGGGCATAAAATATTCAAGTTTTAGGGGTGTTATAGGCACTCCTAGGTGGGCCCTCGCTGACCACTCTTTCCCATCAGGAGTGATTTTTGTCCTTATTTGGCTGTTGTTGTAATTGTCATGGTGACACAGGGAGAGATTTTTCTTGGCTGCCACGTTAATAATATTATAATTGGTTATAACTAGCTGAAGTTCACCTAAAGTGACAAGATGGCATCCTGGGTCTGCTCTCGGCCACCAAAATCTAGTTCTAGCTGGTCTGGTAGCTGCTCTTTTCTTAAAGATAACCTCGTTCATCTCCTTGCTCCTTTGTCTCCCCTCCCCTCCTCCTCTCCCTTCTCCTCCCTCCCCACCACCGTATTCTTTCTGCCTACAGTAACAGAAGAACAAACATAAGTGACAGATACAGGGCTCCTTGTTTAAAATTGCCTCTGCACTTGGATTAGGAAGGCTTTGTTTTAAGCCAGGCTAGTATGCCTACTTCTCTACCCACATATCCCTCCTCAGAGGCCCACCTGTAAGTGCTCCAGAAATCCCCACATATCTGAATCTGCTGTGGACACATCTTACCTTCAGACTTGAGTCACATGCTGCCTACGTCTGCCAAGGGCAGAGGAAAGAGCACGTAAGACATTTCTGTTGCAGTTCTGTGGAGCCTGTCAGTTTCATAATAACATTTTTAATGGCTATGCCATAATTTTAGTTCATTAGGTACTATTTGAAATTGATTTGAATTTAACATCTCTGTTATATTTTTAAAAATATTTAGTTGGTATTTATTTTCAAGGCCTCCAATAGTCAGGAATTAGAAAGCACAAATGTTAACCATACCTATTCCAAACTACACAGCTGCTCAAATCCCTGGACTCTTGATAGGCCTCAGACACTCTTCATCCTGGGTTGTTCATATATTAAACAACAGTGAAAGACCACGAGTGTTTTCAGTTCCCAAGTTTTCATTCTATTCTCAAACACAAGTTGATTATTTCTGTAATTATATTCATATCATAATATTTGTTATAGATATTATTAAATTCATGGAAGTATAAAGAAGTAAATAAAAATCACCTGTACAAAACTACTAACATTTTGCTGTTTTCCAGTGTTCCTCCTTTATAAGATAAATGGACATATTTATATTCTGCTTTTTTTACTTTATATTTGAGAACATTTTCTCATACTAATAAATATTCACTAAGTTCATTATTCTTAATGGCTGCACCCAAGAATAGATGCAGCACAATTTATTTGATTAATATTTTATTTTTGGATACATTTTTCATTTTGAAAATGAAAATCAATAATGCACAGGGGACCCCCTCACACATCTAAACACACATGCATCTATCACATAATAACACTAGTAATCCCAGCTAACAGCAGCTCACATGTATGGAGATCTTCCCATTTGCCAGGCTCTACACTAAGCGTTTTGAATGTACTATCTTATCTACTTCTCACCACAATCCTTTGAGGAAGGTATTGGTCATATCTGCATTTTGTAAATGAGAAAACTGAGGGCCAGGAATTTCAAGTAATATTCACAAAGTCACAGAATAAGTAAACTTAGAGATGCAAGTCCAGGAGGTTACATGCAAGAGCCTAGTCTTTTCAAAACTATATCCTATAACGTCCCCATAAATCTGTACATGCTAATTTCCTTAGAATAAATTATTAGAAGTGGAATTACTGGGTCAAAAGTTATAAAGAAAAACCTCAGGGTTTTTATAATGTTTGAGAGGTGTTCTAAAGAGCAGAGTCCACAATGCACAAACACCAGGTTTAAAGTCAGTTCCTCAGGAAACTATACAGCACTGTTACACTTCAAACAGGAGTTCTATTTAAAAGTCCTCAGGTGAATACTGAAGTGAAAAGAGATCTGGAAATAAAAGAGGAAACGTAAAAAAAGAGAGAGAAGATGAATAACATGAACACATATCCCAGAAAATGAGAAATGTCAAGTGTTGAGTATAGGAAAAAACATTTTAAAATTCAGCCTTTCAATGCTCCTCATCCCTCGCCAGCATATTTCTGTCAACACTGTAAAAATAATTCCTTAATTCCAGAACTCTTTTCTTGCTTAGTTGAAACCAAGGAGAAAATAAAAAGATCAGTAGAAAGTAAGAGAGAATCAAAATAAAATAATTAAAATTACCAGATGCCTAATAGATAGAAGACACCTCACAGAATGATTATTGGCATTTTAAATAGATTATTACTTTTTATCTTTTTTGTAAATAATCACCTATCCACTTCAGTGATGTTTATTTTATCTCTTCTAGTAAAACACAGGACAAGATTTTTAAAGAGAAGGTATTCTCATTAAAGTGAGAATAAAACATATTTCTTCCCTACTGCCTAAAAAGAGGAACTGCATAAAAACTCAAATGTAAAATCTGCATATTATAATTAGAGCGTGGTAGGTAAGTAGATTGCTCTGCATGAACAAGGTCCCACACAAACTTATTCCACACAAACTTATTCCACACAGGTGCGGAGCCCTTTCATGACAATTGTGCATAAAAACGTTAGCGTTAATTTATTGAGACTTTCAGTTGAAGTAAGCCCAGTTTCTTATTAAGTGCTTAAAATATTAGCAATTTAACACGATCGATAAATGTGGTGTAATGTTATAGGATAAGTTTATTTTCTTAGCAAGACATTGTTATTTCTGTACATTCAAGAGCAACTTGGGGAGGGCAATGAATCCTGGAAAGGATGTACGTGAGGAATACTAAAGGGCAGGGGCCATTGTTTGGCTGCCACTGGGCATTTGCTTTCAAAGTAGAAGAGAAAGCAGAACCAGCAAAGAGCTTTGAAAAACCTTTGGTTGGGGAAGTGATAAGAGAAGAAATGAGGTGACAGGCAAGGGAGAACTTTCTGGGAAACAACAGAGACTTTTAAAAGAAGATTTTATCAAGTTCTGCCGGGAGATATAAGGATTCCTTTCCTCATGTCCCTATGGAATTTCTAAAGAACTAACTGCCTCTTCTTTTTAATGCATATCAAATTGAATCTGGTTTTAGACCTGTTTTGAAATGCAAAGTCTCCTTTAAGATGGGAATAAAGAAGGAAGAGAAGCAACCCACCGGAAGCAGTTATATCAGGATTCATAAGTCTCACAGAGTTTAGTTAATCTTCTTTATTATTGAAACCAGGTTTTCCATTTCAGCCATACTAGACACTTTATCTATCATGACTTTGCACAGTTTTCCTGGCGAGATTTGTAATAATAGGAAGTAATTAGAGGCATCATTACAAAAATAACTTTGTGTTTACTTTATTATAACTAATAATTTTGATTTCTTAAATTCTTTCAGGCTTTTCAAGGCACAGGTTTTCTATAACATATTTTTTCAACAAACCATAAGAATTTAATGTATTATGGAACTAATGTTTATAATATTGAACTATGTCCCTTTCATGAAAAAAAGTTTAAATATCCTAAGTTGAATTATGGAAGATCTATTCCATATTTTGTTCTACTTGATATGCATACTTAATTTTTTTTATTTTCATCAGTCCAGACAATCAGACATTTTGTGATTCTCCAAAAACAAAGGTAAAAAGTTTTCATTATTTTACACATTTTCATTCCTACAGTCATATTTTTGGATGCATTTTATTTGTTTCAGTAATGGAAATCAAATAGTTGCTCCTTAACCAACATACTTTCACAAAAAAGCATTATTTAATGGTTTGACGTTTTTGCAGAAGTCTTCAAGTATTTTCTTTTAATCTTTCAACTGGCAGTGTTCATTATTACAAAAGAAAATGAGTATGATACATTAACTAAAATGTTACATAAGTGCAAAAATATCAATTTCATAACAATGTCAGTTTGCAACTTTTTCAGAGAAAAGAGTGATATCAAATGCTGCTGAGGTAATCAAACAAGAGAAAGAAATAAAAGGCATCCAAATTGGGAACAAAGAAGTCAAATTGTCATTTTTTGCAGATGATATGATTCTTCATATAGAAAATCCTAAAGACTCCACCAAAGACAATTAGAAACAATAAACAAATACAGTAAAGTTGCAAGATACAAAAATCAATGTACAAAAATCCACTGTGTTCCGATATACAAACAATAAAGTTTCAGAAAAAGAAATGTAAAAAAAAAATCCTTTTGCAATTGTGACAAAAAGAATAAAATACCTAGGAATAAACTTAACAAGGGATGTGAAGGACCTATATGCTGAAAACTACAAGACATTATTAAAATAAATTAAAGAAGATACAAAGAAATGGAAAGATATTCTGTAATCATGGATTGGAATAATCAACATAGCTAAAATGGCCTTATTACCCAAAGCAATTTACAGATTTAATGCAATCCCCATCAAATGCCACTGGCATTTTTTTAAAGAAACAGAACAACGACAAAAAAAAAAAAAAAAAATCATCAGATTTGTATGGAGTCACAAAAGACCGAAATAGCCAAAGCAATCCTGAGAAAAAGGAACAAGGTCAGAGGTATCACACTCCCTGATTTCAATTTATACTACAAAGTGACAATAATCAAAGCAGCATGGTATTGGCAGAACAGATACACAGACCAATGGAATAGAACTGAGAATCCCAAAATAAACCCATATATATATATATATATATATATATATATATATATATATATAAACCCATATATATATATATAAACCCATATATATATATATAAACCCATATATATATATATAAACCCATATATATATATATAAACCCATATATATATATATAAACCCATATATATATATATAAACCCATATATATATATGTAATTCTATTCTTATTTTTTTAATTGAAATCAGGGAGTGTGATACCTCTTATATACATGTGTAATTCTATTCTTATTTCTCTCTCTCTCTCTCTATATATATATATATGTGTGTGTGTGTGTGTGTATTTATATATATATACATCAGCAGATAATTTTTGACAAAAAAGCCAAAACATACAATGGAGAAAAGAAAATTATATTCAATAAATGGAGCTGGGAAAATTGAAAAGTCACGAACAAAAGAATAAAACTAGACTGCTATCTGTCACCATGTACCAAAAGTAACTCAAAATGCATCACAGACCGAAACATAAGACCTGAAACAATAAACCGCATAGAAGAAAACATAGGTACTAAACTTATAGACCTTGGGTTCAGAAGGATTTTAGAATTTGACCTCAAAGCAAGGGAAGTAAAAGCAAAAATAAACGAATGAGACTATATCAAACTAAATAGCATCTGTATAGCAAAAGAAACCATCAACAAAACAAAGACGCAACCAACCAAATGGGAGAAGATATTTGCGAACAACACCTATGATAAGGAGCTAATATCCAAAATATATAAAGAACACATACAACTCAACAACAGAAAAACAAACAGCCAACTTTAAAAAGCGCAGAGGAACTGAAAAGATACTTCTTCCAAGAAGACATATACATGGCCAACAGATGTATGAAAAATGCTCAACTTCACTAGCTATTAGGGAAATGCAAACCAAAACGACAATGCAATACTACCTCACACCAGTTAGAATGGCTATATCAACAAGACAAGTAATAACAAGTGCTGGAGAGGCTGTGGAGAAATTTCCACACTGCTGGTGGAAATGTGATTGGTGCAGCTGCTATGGAAAACAGTGTGGAGGTTCCTCAAAAAAAATAAGAATAGAATTACAAATAACCCATCAATCCTTCTTCTGGGTATCTACCTAAAAATCTGAAAACATTTATCTGTAAAGATATATGCACTCCTGTGTTCATTGTAGCATTATTCATAGTGGCCAAGACATGGAAATAACCAAAGTGCCCTTCCATAGATGATTAGATTAAGAAGATGTGGCTTATATATGCAATGGAATATTACTCAGCCACAAGAAAAAATAAAATACTGCCATTTGCAACAACATGGATGGATCTTGAGATTATCATGCTAAGTGAAATAAGTCAGACAGAAAAGTTGAGAAACATATGATTTCAGTCATATGTGGGATAAAAACCTGAAAGCCAAAAACGAACAAAACAAACAAAAACTCACAGGCACAGATTACAGTTTAATGGTTACCAGAGGGGAAGGGGGGAGGGGTGGTGGTGGTAAAAGAGGGTATATGGGGTCAAATATATGGTGATGGAAGGAGAACTGACTCTGGGTGGTGATCACACATGATATATAGATGATGTATTACAGACATGTACATTTGAAACCTATATAACTTTACTAACCAATGTCACCCCAATAAATTTAATAAAAATTTGTAAAATGCCACTGAGGTATCAAGTTAGATGAAGACTGAGATCTGACCCCCACCCCTACTGGGCAATGTGGAGAATAATGGTATCTTTAATAAGAGATGTTTTATTGGAGTGGTGAAGTGATAGCCTGATTAAAGAAAACACAAAAGGGAATGGGATGAGGGGATAGTAAGTAGTCACCACAACGTGAAAATGTTTGCAATAAAAAGGAACAGAGAAGGAGTATGGAAAAAAAGAGCAGGAAGGGGAGGGTGTGACCAAGGGAAAGTGATTATTAAGGTGCGTGACACTGAAACATGCTCATTTTATGATGGCCAAGACAAATGCTATTCACCTGGAACACAGGTGGTTCCAGTCACTTCCATAATGATTAACCAGTGCTCATACCTTACATTGATATTATTTGAATATCACCCCTGCTGATGCAAATAATCTAAGAGAGAGGGAAAGTTCAGGGATAGAGGAGATAGAGGGGTTAATTGAAGCACCAAAGTCCTTGAGTAGGTGAGGGGCTAGTGCAGAAATTGCAGGGCTGGCCTTTTCCACCAGCATGGGCAAGTCAATCACGTTACCAGCAGAGAAGCCCTGGACAGGTGCAGATACAGAGATGGAAATATGGGTGATGGGAAGATGAGGGATTTTCCTCTAGTTCTTTTGCTTTAAAAAGAGAAATAAGCTAGTCAAGGGCATTAGCTGAACGTGATAAGGGGAGAGGGTGTTAGAGGCTTGAGGAGGAAGTAGAAGGTTACAGAGTAAACAGTATCCTCAAGGAAACAGCTGGGTTTCCATTAGAGCAAGAAGGAAATTCAAAAAGTAGTAGATAAATATATACATAGGGATTTTACGATGACCGACTGTGACTTCCAAAGGAGCAGTGGAAGGGTTTAGGACAGTGGTTTTCAACACTGGCTACATTTTAGAATCAACTGGAGATTAAAAATGCACCAGTCCCTGGGCCACACACAAGATAAACTGAATATAAAACTTTGGGGTTGGACTCAGGTATTGCATTTTTCTAAATGTCCCTCACAGGATTCCAACGTGTAATCAGGGATGGGGCCTGGCTGAGGGGCTAGAGGCGGTGTGGGGTGCCAATGGATTAGAAGTCAGAGAAGGGAGGCACGGACGATCTGTGGAACCTAGACCTCTTGATGTGCAGGAAGTTGACAAGGATGTAATGGTGAGATAGTCTTAATGATCTCTTCACCCAAGCTCTATGTATTTAAACGTCTTAAAGCGAAATAGTAATAGCTATTCGATGCCCCTTCCTTTTGAAGTTTCCATTTTTAAATAAAGGAAAATATATAGAAAAAGCAACAATTATGTAATCTATGATAAATATTTTTCTTTCAAAATCTCTTGTCTCATTGGTAGGTACTTGATGATGTAATCTGTTTTATTCTACTCATTTTTTAAATATTTTTAAAACCAAGAATAACATTGTATCCTATTAGATTAAAGAGTATAAATGATTCATTTAAATTACTTCTCATTTCCTCAATGCAAATAAAATGTCTATGTAAAGAAAGCATCTTGGTGTGCAAATACAATATCCTATTATGTGTTTTAAAGTTAGACCTACCTCAAAGTTTCTCTTAGAATTGGACCCTCACCAACTTCAGTTGACTCATAGAGCTGTGAATGAGGACAGAGCAGCAATTCAGGAGTCTCCAAAGACAGATAGCCAAGGAGGGAAAAATCAAATGCTTGTAAGTGTGGATGCTTGGGATTGTCCAGTATCTGTCCTGAATCTCTAGGACCACTAGTTCAATTGTCTTTTGTTGTTGAGATTTTGCTTTGTATTTTGAAAAAGTTAGACAGTTCTATCCTTTCTTCCCCTTTCCTCCTCTCCTTCCTTCCTTTTCCTCCCTCTTCTTCTCTCCCTCCCCCCACACCCCTTCTGCTTCCTTTTCTCTATCCGCTCCCATGTAATCCATCCTAGATGAGACATGGGATGATCTGCACTGTGAATAGCACACACTTTCTTTACACTCTCAGCTGCTTCGTTCCTTCCACTAGACATAATGCTTGGGAGAGCAGGGATTTCATTTTGTTTTCCTTTGTATTCTTCCTGGATGACACTCCTGACATACAGGACCTACTCAATATAAAATTTAGTTGAGTGAGGAAGGGAATGAATGCCCACCTCTGATCTTGACCCAGAAGCAGCCTTCAAATGTTTAGATATTTAGGCTCTTCTGTCACCAAACCAATGTTTCGTTTAACTAAAAAAGCCTTTAACTTCAGTTGCCTTCATTTGAATTTCTTTGAAGCACTTTATAATACAGATTCGATGCTTCCAGTGAGCATGGAGTTAATTCCATGCTTTCTACACATGAATTAACTTTCAAGACAATAAAGCCCTATTTCAATAAATGGCTTTGTCTATTGTACTAGTTAGCAGCCCTCACAATTAAAACAAATTAATGCTGCTCTTAAGAGGGAGAATGAAATTTTTCACTGTTAGTCGTGTATCTGCATCACTGCACAAACCCCTGACTAGAGCTTGGTCATAAATGACAGTTCCCTCCAGAAGTGAAATGATGCAATAGGAGGTGAGGGTGTTGCTTTGGCAGTTTTCAGTGGGACAGTTCTTCACCATTTATAGAACATGCAACCCCACTTCCCCAAAACTGCATTTAAAATAGCTGAAAATGAAAGTTTAAAAAATGACAAATCTTTCTTTTCTTAAGACTGTTGAACTGCGATGAGAGGCCAACTGCAGGCTCCAGCACAGAGATGGTGGAATAAGCCAGTACAATGCCTGCCACTGACATTCATGTTGGTCTCATGCTTTGGCTTTTGAGCCCAAGTCCCTCTGGATGTATACACATAGCCAAGAAGAAATAGACAATATTCCACACAGATAGCTGCCTGGGAATAAAATGCCAAGTATCACAAGTTAAGCAAAAATTCATCTCTCATCTGTCCTTGAAATGCATTACTATAGCACAAAGTCAAGAAACACACGAGTCACTTTGATTATAAACCCAAGATAATTTCAACAAGGCCTTCACCAGAGGAATAGGATTTATTGCTCCTGAGGCAGAAGGAGTATACTGAATGAAATTATACCTTTTTGACAATGAGGAAAACATTTAAGAATTAAGACTATTATATTATAACCATATGACTTTTGGCCAAAATTTTATTGTTGATGAGTTGGAGTGAAATCCTAATGCTGTACCAATCAATTCCCACAGTCTCAAAATAAATGAAAAAGGCACTCTTGTATTAAACTTTCATAATTGAGAATTTTAACAGGAATGGACAAAGCTTTGAAAGCCAAAAATAACATGATTATTGAAAGGTAATGTATGCCAACTGAGCAATTTGTCTAATTGTAAGATTTAACCAACCTATGTACAAGGAAAATCTGAACAAAATCAGTACCATCTGAGGTTAATGTTTAGAAGGTTTTCTTTGATCTTTATATTTAATTCAGGTTTACAACCACAAAGATTATTCATGATGAATTTTAGCTTTAATGTATTCTTCAGAATTGTGTACTTGTGGTCCCTCATAAATTTATGCACAATAATAACACATAGCTTTTGTATGAAGCTTTTCATCTTCAAAGCACATTATGCACATTAGGGAACTCATTGTCTCACCAGCCTTATGAGGAAGGTAAATATTGTTATTTCCGTTGTATAGATAGGGAAGCTGAAAGAGACAAGTCATCCCTACGTATAATTAGAAGGGGCCTTTAACTTTGTGTGGGGGGAGGTTTATGAAATATTTATATTGTATTTAAAAATGTTTAAAACTGAGAGAACACTAAACAATTATCTTGAAAATTCTCTATACCTGAATCCCTACACGCCCCAAATGCACACACATAATTCTCCAAATTTTGTGTGAAGTTTAAAAATAAGTCAGAGATAATTTATCTATATGCCACTTCAATTTCTTCATAGTTTCTAACCAGGTTCTAAACTATAAAAAGAAAAAGATTACTCACTATACTTAGTGGTGAGAGGCCTGACTTGTGTTTTATTTCTTGCACTTAACCTACCAAATTGTTAAAACATTTTCTCATGTACATGTTTTTTTAATGGAAAACTGAGGATTCTTTAGATTCTTGATGTTTTACGAGGTTGCCTATTGAGACCCATTTACAATGTCATCATTGATATTGAGTAACTTCAACTTTCAAGGCACTCTGCAGTTATTTATGTATTCTGTTATAGTCTTAATATTATTTAAAGCATGTAAATACAGCTGTTTTCCAGATATGTTTGCTTATCAACATGAGTTACTCATGTCTGTGATGCTACTTAATCCATTATTATGATACTGACATATGAAATTTACATAAGCTGCCATGACCTGTTGTTTTCAGACACATGGCCTTGGAGCCTGAATTTACATTAAATTGCAAGAAAAAAATAACTATCATCTCAGGGACAGACTCCAATAAAAAGATTTGAGTGCAGGTTTTACCAGAGAGTGTTCATCAGAGGGAACACCACCTGTGAGGAAGCAAGGGAAAGAGGCCTGGGCAGAAGGAGAAGGTGAATTAAATGTAAAGCAGTAACAACAGAGAGTAAGCGGTGATTTGAAGCTAGGATGCCCTTTGAGTTGTTCCAATTTAAGGCAAGGGGGCTGGGCATTGTATCCCCAAATCAACCAGTCATAAGATTCTGGATGTCCCTGAAGCAGCAGGATAATCTGGATAAGGCAGCTTTCTTCAGCCCAAGGGAAATTCCCAGAGAGGAAATCAATGGTGAGCTTTAGCAGCAGACAGCATCCACCACAGTAATGCATTAGGCATCGAGGTAAGAGCTATCGTTGCTCTAATTCCCTTGCTCAGAGATAAAGCCTCTCATCATGCTCTTATGTCAATATACCCTTTAAACTTGGCTGATAGAAGTAAAGATGAGGTATGAAAAGACTGTGAGGGTGGGCACCCAGAATATAGACAGCCCATGGGGAATGTGCTTCTGTGCAATGTTGTTGCTATATCTCTCTCCTCAATATGCTGGGAAGATGTATAGAGCAGTAATTATGAACACAAAATGGACTCACTAATAATTCTGAGAGCTATGTCAGTCACAAAGGTGACAGTCATGCCAGAGCATCACGTGGAAGGCGTACCCAGTGAACACCCTAACCAGATAACTCCAGACGCAGGGTGGAGTGTGACCATCTGGGCAGCTTTATCTGACTGCAGATGGATGCACCGCACCCAGTCTTGAGCATAAAATCAGAGCTCTCTGACGGCTCATCACTCAGGCAACAACTGACGAGCTGACAGCCACATCTGCACTAGTCCCAGATGGAGCATTTGAAGCCCTGCCTCCTGGCCTTCTCACCAGCCTGGCCTGGCGCCCGATACTACTCAACTCAGTGCCGTAGAGACTCTCGCTGAACACCCGACTCTCTCATTCTTATTTCATAAGACTCTGTTCACCTCACCTAATCCTATTGCTCGCAAACCGGTGTGACCCTCTTGTGTGAAACCGCTCTACCCTGACTATTAGGGGCTATCCTCTGGCCAGAGTCTTGGCTAACATCCATGATAAACTGAGTCAGTAGGACTAGATCCACGGCTTTATTTCAATAAAGGCTGACACTGTGGAAAGACACAAATGTGTGTGAGATTGTTTCTTTGAGAGTCACGTCCTGCTCATGACAGAAGCTATAGTTCATTTGCTGGCCAAAGAAACCATGACCAAGACTTTGGATCCAAAGGACTGAAGTTAGAATAAGTTGTTCTACAAAAGATTGCACTGAGAAAAAAATTCCCAGAAATGTAAGTTAAACCAAGAGTAAGAATCATGCAGCGTCAAACCCAAGGAAAGCAAGATAAAAAATGATGTCCTGGGACAGGAGCCAGCAGGAATAAATTCAGGAACTGAATGAAATTAAAAATGAACTAGAACAAAGTGGAGAGAAAAGCGTATAATCCTGGTAAATAGGTGGGAACTGTCTTAGAGGACCGTTAACCTATCCTTATCAAACATTGCACAGTTTGTAATGTAGGGTTAGGGCACATTATGGGATCGACTTATGGAAAAGGACTTTCATGTGTAAAAAAAGGCCCTTACTTTTTGAGCATCCAGAAAATGCATGATGCCCGTGAGCTGAAGGGCAAATCCAAACATGTTAATTAGAGAGCCATAGGGGAGAAGTGATAGAGAATCAGCTTAAAGTTTTTATGGAACTGTTCTCCTTCTGTCATCAGGAGATCTATAGACGTGATCTAGGTGCTTGGGTAAAATAAGGATAAACAGCTCTGTTCCTTAATCTCCTAAAGGAAGCAGAATGTTCATATCTCATTGATAAGCCTTTTACCATTTTCAAGCAGAATACTGACCATGAGGTCAGCAGAGAGATTTCTGCATTTGATTTTCTTCAAAAATGGCAGACCTTTTAAACTGCTTTGATAGAGTGTATGCTCTGAAGCTTAGTACAAAGAAAGCAATGGCTCAAAAATATCTTGAACTAGAGGATCAGTTACAAGGAGTGTGTAAATAAGCTTTTAGTGGTTTAAAGAAGTCGTTCCATTGGCCCTGCTACAGGTTCATACAGGGCTTAGAGAACTTTCTAAAGAAGAGAAGCATTTCAAACACCAGCTCCTATTAAATTGATACCTGGTTTATTAAGTGAATCTCACCTCTGAGCTTCACAATGACTCTCTGTAAGTGGAAGCTTAAAATGCCATCTGTAGCATAAAATATAAGGTACGTGGGTGTTACAAAAGCATTGTGTCTCAGCGATGGCTCTGGGGAGAGTTCACTTCCCACAGGATCTTTTATCTGTGAGTCACAGTTCCTGGCAAGGGCAGTTTCAGAGTGACTTCATTACACACGAGCTGTGAAGTTAATATGGACTCTTTGTTGGAGTTCAGTGGACAAGCAGTGTGTCCTCCAAGTCCCTGTCACACTTGCCCCAATTAGCCCTGATTTCAAGCCTCAGCAAGGAAGACTTTAACTGCAACAGTTGGAGAACATTCTAGCTTTCAGGTACAGTAGAGCAGATAAAGGAGACCATAAATATTAACAATTAATTAATCTAGTAGATAACACAACTCTTCAAAGATGCAGCAGGTTGGGGGAATAGTGAGGGTAACCTTTTAAAAAAATATTCAGCGAAAAGCATTCATGGGAATTTTGGTCTCTCAGTAATAAAAAAAATCCTTTATTATGCAGTATAAAAAGAATGAATCAAGAGTCATACAATTTCATAGGGGGAAGAAGCCTTGAAGATGACCTTGGTCTCTTTTTTTTTTCTTTTTTTTTTTTTCAATGAAGAAACTGAAGTACAAAGAGGTAAATTGATTTACCTAAGGTTACCTACGCTTGTTAGGGGTTGGCTTAGAACTAAAAGCAGGTTTTCTGGACCCTTTTAGTCAGGGTACAATACTGCTCAGCCCCAAACTTGTCTCCTCACTGGAAGAACTGCCTGTAAGGCTGTGATTAAACCGGGAATCAGGTCTCCAGGTTTGCTGTGTTACAATCCCAGTCATTGATGAGAAAATGTGCATTTACTGGGATTGAAACTTCTAAGCTTAGTAAGAATATATAAAGTTTATAATTTCTCAGCAAAATAAGACTAAGTGTTCTTATTAGCACAAATTCTCTAAAGTCAGGCCTCTCACTATAGCCTCATCTGTCCTCTCATTGTGGCAGATTATAAAGAGCAGCAAATTTCTGCCATTTTTCCCATCGGACAATGGGGTCTATTTCTCCTCCCCTGAATCTAGGCTGTGCTGTGATTGCTTTAGCCAAGAGAAGATGGCAGACATAACACTATGCCAGGTCTGGGCCCCACCTCAGGCAGCTTCTCCCTTGGTCTTTGGAGTCCTGAGCCACTTAATAAGAAATATAACTAGCAAGCTCTATTAGTTTACCAGGGCTTCTATAACAAAGTACCACAAACTGGTGGCTTAAACGGAAATTTATTGTCTCACAGTTCTGGACGCTAAAAGTCCAAAATGAAGGGGCTGGCAGTGTGGACGCCTCCTGAGGGTTGTGAGGGAGAATCTGTGCCAGTCCTCTCTCCTTGGTTTGTAAGATGGCCGTCTTCTCCCTGTGTCTCTACATCATCTTCCCTGTATGGGTGTCTGTGTCTAAGCTTCCCCTTCTTATAAGGACACTAGTTATACTGGATTGGGGCCCATCCTAATGACGTCATTTTAACTTACGTACCTCTATAAAGACCCTATCTCAAAATAAGGTTACATTCTGAGGTACTAGGGGGTAATTAGTTCTTCAACAGATGAATGTAGGGGGACGCCAAACCCATAACAACAGCAAAAGAGGGATGCTATGAAGAGAAAGGGCCTAGTTGAACCCCACCTTTCACTCATCCTCACCAAGAAACCAGGCAGTGTGTCAGGAAAGACATTCTGGACTCTCCAGAACTTTCTAACAGCCAGCAAAAACCACATAATGACCCAGTCAATAACATGTGCAGCAGATGAACTGCACTGAATTCCTGATACACAAATATCACCAGAAATAATAAAATCCTCGTTGCCTTATTTATGTCACTAAGTTTTGAAGTACTTTGTTACACAATACATAAATAACATACTACTCTGAAATTTACCATAGCATATAACAGTATCCCTTTCAAGCATGATTATATAGAACTCTGGCACTGAATAAAAAGCCATTTAGGTCATTTGTGGCTGTGCTATGTATGTATGGCTAATTTCATGGACAGCTAGGTTTATCCTAAAAAAATACTAGTTTGTTAACACAGAAATGAATAAAAGCTATGAATTTGATTCTAATTTATTATTTCTACTCTGATGTGAAAAGTTTGAGTGGTAAATAAATAATGGTCATACCTGGACCTTAGGGACTGAGGAAAATAGACACATCCTGGAGCAGGAATATGGAGACTGAGTTCCACTCTGCCTTTAACAAGTAGGGTGACTGTACACAAATTATTGACTTCTTGGATTCTTAATTTTCTTGTTATAAAATTAGATGAATATACAACCTTTTAGGTCCCTTCCAGCATCTTTATTCTAATATGCTGTGTTACTTATCTGAATTTCAGGAAGCAAAGCATCTCTGTCGATACAGTACTTTAAGAGAAAAGGTATTTTCGTGGTTTTCAAAACACAAACTGACTATTCATAGGACCAACTCTATTGGGAGCTCTATCTGAGTTGCTCAAGGAGTATAACAGTCTAATATA
The DNA here is from genome assembly GCF_036562045.2 of Rhinolophus sinicus. Classification (NCBI taxonomy): domain Eukaryota; kingdom Metazoa; phylum Chordata; class Mammalia; order Chiroptera; family Rhinolophidae; genus Rhinolophus; species Rhinolophus sinicus. The sequence goes on from NC_133755.1 coordinate 115,006,778, forward strand.
GTTTAAGCTTTATATTTAAGAAAGAAAATCCACATATATAATAATCTAACAGACTGAGTCATCATTCTTTAAACTATACATATTGAGATCTTTTGCTGTAGTACTTATCTGTGTGACAATGAAAGCTATATTTGTAAATCAGAAAATCACAAACAATTCTTCAGAGATGGGTTTCAGTTGCTATTATAGGACATATAAATTTGGTAGCTAGTCAAGAGTTAGGCCTCTTTTGCTTCAAAAAACAGAAAACAAATTCACACTGGCTTAATCATAAAGAAACTTCTTTGGCTTCCATGAATGAAGAGTTAACTACAGGCAAGGCTAATTTTAGAGGTTCAGCTAAAGCGTTATCATGACCCTATCCTCTAGCCTCTCTCTCCTCTGTGTCTTCGTTCTTACGTTCCACATGGTGGCAGGACAGCTGTAAGGAGCTTCAAGTTTACATTCTCCAAGGTTCAAGACAGTAAGAACAATGAAGTACTTCTCCTGCAATACTTTGGAAAAATGTCTCCTTATATCTCATTGTCTTTTATGTCATCATACGATAATTCCTACACCATCATTGTGACTACAAAATTCGATCCTCAGATTAGACAGACTTGAGTCCCACACTCACCCTGGGTGCAGATGTGACACCTTACCTGAGTCATATACTTAAAATCAGGGCAGGATAACGACTGTGCAGAGAAAATCCCAGCACTGGTACCGGGTAGCAGAGGATGGGAGACTAGGTGATGGGTTGCAATGACAAGATATGTCTACCAAACTATAATTTTGATATATTATCAAGTTGGAACTTAAAAAAACAACAACAACAACAAAAAACTTTTGTTTCAAATTTAATATGATTTTCTCTACTGCTCTTGCAGGCAAGTAGCAAAAGTTGACTGTCATATAATATATGACAACCTGCACCGATATCACAATAGAACTGTTTACTAGCATCAGTGTGATGGATTAACATAGTGCTTTTAGCACTAGCTAATCTTGTTCAACTAAAAGCTTATGTGAAACTCAAATGGATAAAAATTGAGTTTTTATGGAAAAAGTAGGGGGCAGGAGGGGATCTTGTATATTAGCCTCTTTTAAAACTGTCCTGTAGAAAACCCTAGAATACTTCAAGTAAACCTCTGGTTGCTACACAGCTACATTCTGAGTGAAGCAGATGGTCTTATTTGAATTTCAGGGTGCTATTCTTCCTCCCCTCCAAAGGCCGACTGACAGGAGAATTATGTGCTAAATCTGAAAGGAAATATTGGTGACAGTGGTTTCACAAGCATCCTTTATCCAGAGAGTCCTGCTGTAAGATTATTGGGTACTTGGAAAAAGTAATCTCAAAGCAGGACTCTGGGTAAAACCTATACTGGAGAATGTGACTCAGACCTTAAAACAAAATGCAGCTCTTTTCTCTTCTTGCACTGAAGAGAAGACAGAGGGGTGTAGAGGGCACTCTAACCTGACTTATTCACTCCTCACTCATCATGAAGAAGGACATGGGTACCGGTCAGGCTGGATGAAAAACGGGAAGGCTGGACAAGAAATGCCTCTGCCAGAGGAAACGTTCCTAGCTTCCTATTGATCAATGAGACACTAAGGGAAAGAGAAAGTGTGAGTTCTGACTTCTGCCCTGGACACAATAACTCCAGCCTCTGCTCACCTGGCCAAATGGATGTACTGGATTCAGACAGGTTGGATGGATGAGCTCTGCTTCTGTGAGGCAGAAAGTATCCCAGTATGGAGGAGGCAGAAACATACCTGCTCACACCCATGTGCGGGAAGGGAGCAGAAGTCCTCTCCTCAGCGGAAAGGGGAAAATTATGCAGAAGAAAAATTCTTGAGTTTGGCCTCAAGTAGCCTTTGATAAGAGAAGGGGTATGTGTTGAAAAGTGGGGTGGATTCTTTTCTTGGTTAGTGTGATCAGCAGAAGTACGGCCCCCAAAAGCTATACATACCCTAATCCTAGAACCTGTAAATACATTCCATTACATGGCAAAAGGGAAGTGAGGTCGTAAATGGAATTAAGATTGCTAATCAGTTTATCCTGAATTATCCAAATGGGCCTTATCTAATCATATGAGGTCCTAAAAGCAGAAGAGGAAAGCAGAACAGGGGGATGGAGAGATGCAACATAAGAAGGACTCTACTGTGCTAGCTTTGAATGTGGAAAAAGGGACTGTTAGGGGCTGAATTGTGTTCCCTCAAAAATTCCTAGATTGAATCCTAACCCCCCAGTACCGCAAAATGTGACTGCCTTTGGAGATTGGGCTTTTCAAGAGGAAAAGTTTTGTCATTAGGGTGAGCCCTAATCCAGTACGACCAGTGGCCTTATAAGAAAAGGAGACTCGGAGACAGTCACACGCAGGGGAAAGACTGTATGAAGATACAGGAAGGAGGCCATCAATAAGCCACGGAGAAAGGCCCCAGAAGAAGTCAATCCTGCCAATACCTTGTTCTCAGACTTCTAACCTCCAGAATTACGAGAAAACAAACTTCTGTTGTTTAGGCCAGTGTATGATACTTTGTATGATAGCCCTAGCAAATTAATACAGAGCAATTAGGTAGGAATAGGTGGACTCTAGGAGCTGGAAATAGCCCTCAGCCTACAGACAGCGAGGATATGCTGACCTCACTCTAACAACTGCGGGGAACTGAATTCTGCCAACAACCTGTGTGACCAGGAAAGAGGTACCTCCCTAAAGCCTCGAGAAAACAATGCTTCTTGTGCACTCGATTTTAGTTCAGGGAGACCTGTGCCAGATTTCTGACCTACAGAAAACTGTAAGATTAATTTGGCTGTTTCAAGTCCCAACATTTGTGGTACTATATTACAACAGCATGAGAAAGGACAGTGCATTCATTCACATAAAAGGTTTTTTGAAGATGTCGATGTAAGAAATGTGCAAACCTGTAGAGAATTTTTATAAGAATTTGAGCCAGACTGACGACACTGCCAGAAAGCAAGATCTCAAATGCTCCGGAGGACAGTTTTGCAGTTTATTTTATACATTTGGAATTAAGGAGGGAAGATTACGTGAAGGTGGAAGAAGGCAAGGTACAGGCTAGTTAACAAGATTCTGTGCTCCCTTGAGGGTGGTTAAGTCTTTGAGAGGTTTGGAAGAGAGGAGTATGTCTGGCATGGCAAAGGTGTGTTAACCTAGATGCAGAAGAACAATGGACAGGGCTGGCTTCAAAACGTCTTACTGAAGAAGTTACAGGCCTGGGCGTGACTACCCACCATGACCTGCCCAGTGAGGAATTTATGATCAGATCACCCTGTGAGGTTACTTTCAGTCACTGAACTTGTACATAACCCCCTTTTCATCCACAAAGAGTTCAAGGGTGTGAGTCCTAGATCCCCTCCATCAAACCACAGTGCGCCTACTTAGCTTTAAGGACATTGTCCCTCCACCATCTCAGCAAAAAACAAAATTAAGAGTTGGGATTAACTAGGAATGATTTGTGGGCAAACCGACAAGGTGCTTGAGAATTTTATATTAGCAAAAAATACTGCCAACTTGAACTGACAAGAACAGAGTATTAAGGGAGGCTGTTGAATCCTCAAAATTTCACAGGCAGGAAATAGGCAGATAAATTGACTCAGCTACAAACACATTACCCTTCATGAAAAAGAAAGAATGACCCAAGGTGTGAAGCCATGAACCCAAAAGGTGGAGCCAGGAACCAGAAAGGATTACATCCAGGCCTTGAAACCTAGTGAACTTTGTCAGGCTGTATTTAGAAATTGCTTAGGACTGATGACTTTTCCCCCCTTCCATTTTCTCCCCTTATTTTAAATCATAATGTCTATAACTATTATTCCATGCCTACCCCACCACTGTACTTTGGAAGCAGACAACTGGTTTTCTAGTTTCATAGATCTACAGATGGAGAAAAATGGTGCCTCAGGATGGATTATAATCAGAGGTTAGCCTGCAACTGATTTAGATGATTTAGGCAGTGAGATTTGGGACTTTAGAACTGATAAGATTTAGGTGATTATTTTGGACTTTGAGTTGATGTTGCAATGGGATGAGACCTTTTGGGACCTTGAGATGGGATGAATGTGTTTGGTATGTGGAACAGCTCCAGAGTGCAGATTTTGGGTACAATAATGACCCTATAAAAATGAGTGTATCTTTATTTGTTACAACAGCAATAGAAAACGAAAAGTCAGTGACCTACTTCTCTGTGAATTAGTGCTAGAATCCTAGGAGCTTAGAGCAAAAAGCACCTTAGACAGCATCTAGTTCACGTCCATTATTATCCAGATATTGACCCTATGGACAAGGGCTGATGACAGATCATTCCACGTGACACAGCTCATTTCTGTCAGAGCTTTAAATAGAACATTTATCTCCCCATAAGATCCATATTATCCTGTTTTCAGCATCTTATTGGCTCCATTCTCTTTGACGTGGATCCTCAGGCACCCTTCTACTCTACACTGGCTGCCCTCAGTAAGGCCCAACACTGCCTCAATTTTCTGCCCTCTGTCCAAACTGAGCATCCTATTTCCAATGTAAATACCTTTTGGCCAGCTCCCCATTTCTGTGACTTTTGATAAAGTGATTCCTACAAAGTCAGTAAAGTGTTACTCTTGAGGATTTTACCTTTTAATGCACACTTAAATTCCCCTCCCCCAAAAAAAAGTATATAATATTTTCCACTGTATATATGTACCACATCTTCTTTATCCAATCATCTATGGAAGGACACTTTGGTTGTTTCCGTGTCTTAGCCACTGTAAATAATGCTGCAATGAACATCGGAGTACATTTATCTTTATGATTTATCTTTATGATAAATGTCTTTAGGTTTTTTGGGTAGATACCCAGGATAGGGGTTCCTGTGTCATATGGTAATTCCATTCTTAATTTTTTAAAGGAACCTCCATACTGTTTTCCATAACAGCATTTACTACTCTGCCATAAGAAAAGATGAAATACTGCCATTTGTGACAACATAAACGGATCTCAAGATTATTATGCTAAATGAAATGTCAGACAGAAAAAGCTGAGAACTATATGACTTCACTTATAGGTGGCATATTAAACTGAAGGCAAGAAACAAACAAGACAAACAGATAAAGACACAAATACTCATAGACACAGACAATAGTTTAGTGGTTACCAGAGGGTACGAGGGAGGGAGGGAGGTAAAAGACGGTAAAGGTGGTCAGATATATGGTGATGAAAGGAGAACTGACTCTGGGTAGTGAACATACAATGTGAGATATAGATGATGTATTACAGAAATGTACACTTGAACCTATGTAATTTTACTAACCATTGTCACCCCAATAAATTTACTTAAAAATAAATTATAAAAACTTTTAAAAAGTATATAGTATCAGGAGAATTTCAGAAACAATAACAAAAATCTTAATCTTACCACCCAGAAGAGGCTACTGTTAAGTACTTCCAAAGCTTTTGCAATGAATGGATATAATGCTCTTGTTTTTGTCTCAGGGTTTCCTTAGAGACTCCTTAAAGTAGGGTTTGAGCCTTGCAGTTATTTAGCTGTAATCCACTGTTCTAGAATAGGAGCCCGATGGATGTGGTTGTAAGGTATGGAGGAAGGGGGAGTATGCTACACACTTATGAGTAGGTTTCAGTCTCTCAGTGAACCTTTGCCCCTGAGCTGTGATCTTCACTAGTGCTTCTCAGCTTCCCTCCTCCAACTCCCCTTTATGTGAAACAAGAAGACTTGAGATAACCAAAGTATTTTCCCTTCTCCCAGATCAATTAGGTTCTGCTAAAATCCGTATTTGTTAGGCTCTCATAAAATAGTTTCCTTTGAGTGTAGGCCATTATCAAGGAGAACAGGGCTCTCTGAGCATATTTCAAAATGGTTACTTTTCCTCTCCACCTGATGAAAGCATGAGGGGATTTTTCTCTGAGCTTCACTATGAGAATGTGGTTTCCTTAGAGACTCCTTAAAGTAGGGTTTGAGGGCTCTTGGAAGCAAAACTCACAAAAGCGTGGGGGGTCTCCCTAAGACAGGAGCCCCAGAGTTTTTAACTCTGAAGCTGTCCACACAGAGCCTCTGGCAATTTGTCAATTACAGTTTGTTACTTCCAGTACTGGCTCCTGGGCTTCTCTTCCCAAGAAGCTGTGATTCTTGGTATCCGCCTTTTTCTCTAGTTTTTGGACCAGCAGTTTGCTCTGTGACTTTAACTCTGTGATGGATCTAAGAAGAGTTGTTGACATTAGTTTACTCACCTCATTTCTTGTGAGGAGGGAGTGATGATCTCTATACTGTGTTTCCCCGAAAATAAGACGTAGCTGGACCATCAGCTCTAATGCACCTTTTGTTGCAAAAATTAATATGACTCGGTGTTATTATATTATACTATATTTTACATTATATTATATTATATTATATTATATTATATTATATTATATTATATTATATTATATTATAAAGACCCGGTCCTTTATTATAGTAAAATAAGACCGGGTTTTATATTAATTTTTGGGAAAACACGGTATATCACAGTGAAAACTAGAACTTTCTATACAGTATATATATTTACTAAAATGGGGTCAAATTGAAACACTGTTTTTGTAAATGTTTTTCATGTTGCCAAATATATTCACAACATATGTTAATATTTGCATAAAATCCTCTTATATAGATACACCATAATTTAGCCAACTCCCAATGTTAGACATACAGTTTGTTGCCTATTTTGAACTATTACATTAAGTCTAGAAGTGGAAAAAGCTTATTGTGCATCTCTGTGCATATAAATTATGATTTCCTTAGAATATTTTCAAACAGTTATATGAAAAAAATCAAATCTAGCATATGTGAAGATTTACTGAAAAAAAAACAAGGAGAGGAGATGAACCTCTGTATCCATCTTTGGGTACGGCCCACCTAACTTCCCATTGGTTGATTCTGTCAACCAATTGCGTGTCACTTTCCCATGAGCCAACTGCTCTCTGGCCACCCCATACCTTGGGGTGGAGCTCAGAAGACCTGTGCCTTTTAATGTGCCCTGTATGGGAATGAAAACTTCTGGGGAACAATGTGGAGAATGCTTATTCTCTTCCCCCTTCCCCATCCTCCTGTTCACCCTCAATAGCAGAGGAAAGAATGTATCTAGGAAGCACCCTTGAGGGAAACAGCTCACAGAAGCATCAAAATTAGTACCAAAGCTCACAGAACTTCACAGAAGCTTCAAAATCAGCTGAGTCAGGAGTATAGGTGGAGGAAGAAAATTGGCATTGTTTTCTTTCATGCCTCACTGCATGTTCTATCTGGACTAAAACTCTTGCATGTTCATCTTTTGATTAATATTAAGAAAAAGTTGAGCTGCACAAACTTTAAAAAGTGGGATATGACAATTCTACTTTAAAATAAAAATTTTTTCTGTCTTGCTGTATACATTTTTATTGAAGGGTGCTCATTACTTTAATTAGCAAAGAATCATTTAATACGACCCAAGCTGAAAGTCATTTTCATATTTAAGTAAAAATGGAGTACTAAAAATAAAGCACTGACTCTAGTCAAAAGGAAGGTGTTTGAGGTCTTGATATGTAACCAGAATATAACATATTTGGATGTACATAATTAAATACATTAGAGATAGCAAAGCATTCTCTTCGGAAGTTAAGATCTCTTTGGAAGTCTCTCTGGAAGTTAAGATCAGACAGATGACCTTGAATGCTTTCGAATGTCATACACGTTGAACAGTTGGCTATAAAAATAAATATAATTTTCCTGGGTTGTAAAAAAATATTCAATAATTATAAATTTGAGAGGGAAAGTTTAGTGAAAGAAATCCTGTGAAAAGGGAATAGAATTGGGGTGGAGGGAGGAAAGAAGTCCTTCCCAGACCGTGTGTGTGTGTGTGTGTGTGTGTGTGTGTGTGTGAAGAACACTTAACATAAGACCTACCTTCTTACCAAATTTTTAAGTGAACAATTTTGAATATGCATATGGGAAACCTATAGGTTTGGTTGTGATGCCACATTCAATGGCCTTCATGTGATGTCTACGTGTGAAATTGAGGCTTCACCAAAACCAAGCAGTCAGATAAGTTACTCTATAAGTGAAAAGTTACAGTCACACTGTACATAGAAATATAGCTTTTCTTTGCTCATCAACATATCACTTAGCATTAGGGTGCCAGAGTTTAGAAAATAAATCCAGAAGAATTCTGGCCACTAAGACGTCCTTTCTCCTTCCTGTAGGAACTACATCCTCATAAACATGTATGAGTCATGCCCAGAGATGTGCTTCTAAGAGTCAACATTACTCTGGATATAATCTTCATATTTCATGTTAGAACACTTACATTAATATTTTTGACCAGCTTACATTGTTTATTTTAATAATGAATTATCTTTATATGCCACTATTCAACAGCAAGATTTTTTGATCCAGAAAGATTTTCAGCTTTAAAACTAATAACAAAAAATGTTAATTTGTTCCCCCCCCCCCCGCCCAGGAAATGAAGAACACCCCCTCTTTTAAGTGTTCACTGAGAGAAGGAAGTCAACTGACTCTTCTCAAAAAGCTTCAACAGGTAATCCTACCCAACTGTGGGGATTTAGTAACACAAGGTTTGCATACATGATTTATAACCATCCCAAACATCTTGGATAGAAGCTTCTCATCATCCTAATGTTATATCCTCAAGAAAGCCAAAAGTTTTAGTTACTTCTTATTATTCAAACAAGTAAGTGCTACAGCATCTGGCCCTTCAGCAATAATGTTCCAATCACCTACCCAAAAGAAAAGGGCTTCCCCAAGGTGCCAAATAATTCGAAATATCACAACCCACACTCTCTAGAGCTTATTGTATTTAATATGTTGTTCGCCCCTACTTCTGTTCACTGATGTGTAGGAGATAACACAGCTTGGCCCAAGATGTAGCTTGGTCCAAGATAGAGAAGAATCCACACTTCTAATTCAGCTTGCTCTGAAACAGAAAGCTCACTCTCCTGTTCCCTACCCCCACCTCATTTTCTCCTACATCGACTTTGAGTCTTGGTTTCACTCTGGGGTTTGAGATGACTCCTTCCTTATCTTACCTTTTTTGGGATGTTATCCTTTTTTTTCTTTTCATGGGTAATGATAATAAAAAGGATCATATATGAACTTCCATGTAGGCTGGTACTATTTTAGGTTCTCTACATATATTAATACAGTAAACCCTCACAATGACTCTCTGAGGAGGGTAATACAGGGGCCTCTCTGAGGAGGGTAATACCTTTTATGAGATGAGGAAGCTTCGGGAACAGAGGTGTCACACAGCATTCCTCCAGTAAAGAGTGGAGGATTCAAAGCCCAGCAGTTAATTTCAGAGTTCCCATTCTTAACCCCAATGCACTGTCATACCTACCTCATTACTGTCTCCGTAAGACCTCCCTTCCCCACTACCTCCAATCTTTCACATTCTCCTCTTTTGAGGGATATACCTCTTAGCTTCTTGAGCTGGTTTTAAACGATAATTGAAATAGCTTGGCATCTTAAGCATAATTTGACATTTGTGGGAATGGGAGCCAGAAGTGCGATTGCAAGAGCTGGTATCTATACCCCTCAGCTTGAGTCTTTGTCTGACAGGGTCCTTATAGCAGCACGGTCAGTTCTTTTCTCCCCTCTTTGCACTCCAGCATCTTGTAGTATATAAGGGAGGGTTTTCTGGTTTCTGGGATTTTCTTCCCCCTTCCTTTCCAGGCCTCATTCTTGCACGTTGCAGCAAGGAGAAGGAGTAGGGAAGCGGCAAGCATGTACAGACTATTCCCTGGCCACACCTGGCTTTGTCCCATTTTCTCTGCTGATGTTGTGGAGTTTCGCATGGATCATGTGTGGGTCAGCTTCATCCCAGCACTTTCTGTCACTTCAGAAAGGGGCAATAAGATCCCACAAAAAGAGTCAACAGAGTAATGCTGACTCTTTAGCCTTACAAGAAACAAGCCTCCAACGCCCTATATGGTGGGGCCTCACTCTGTTTGGCCCCCTGAAAAATCCTTATGCAAAGTGGAAAATGCCTTCACTTGTTCACTGTAAATGAGAATTTTTGATACTGGGTTTGCACATAATAGAACACATCTGTACTTAATTTGACACTGTAATTTGATTAACTACTAAATTCAATTTTATTAATTGTTTTTTTTTTTTTACATTTCCACTGTCTCTATTCCTAATGCTGTACTCCGCTTCCTGTAACCATATACATACATATACATATATATGTATATATATATATATATATATATATATATATATATATATATATATATATATATATATATATAAAATTATAGTTGGCATTCATTATTGTTCAGCTTCAGCTTCAGGTGTACCGTGCAGAGATCAGGCATCTACATCATCCCTGAGGTGGTCTCCCAAATGGCACACATGTCCATCGGATACCCTACAAAATCTTTACATTATTGATTACATTCCCCAAATTAATTTTCAATACCCCGTGGCCATCTTGTGGTTACCGACTATTTTTTATTAATTCTTAAAGCCATAAAAGCTGCTTGTAGTCAATGAATGTTAGATACAGCAGGAAATCTATTACCTTTCAGAGGGAAAGAGTGTTTCACTTAGGCTTGCTACAAGACCTTAACTGTAGCATATGCAAGGAAAAGTAGTATGTGCTGCATTCACTTCTTGTGACTGAGATTGAGATCTCATTACTTGCAGACATACATTCAATTAACCTTTCATTTTGAGGGTGAAAGAAATAAGATATAAAGATGCTCTACTTGCATGTGCATCTCAACAGTACTGCATACAGGTAAACAGTCTTGAATAGACATATAGAAAATCTCTAAAGTGCCTTCTATATCAAGTAGAGATTTATAAGCTTTCCTTTTAAAAAAAATTCTGCTTCACTGAGCTTGTTTTGCCACTTGGATTTGGTGGTGCACCCCAAGTGTGTTTTGGTTTCAGCTTCTCTCTATCCAATCCCTACTGCATGTTCAGTGCACACTGGTCTAGTATTTTCCTTCCTTGGCAGGTGATTGATGACCTCCCCCATCTTTCCTCCCACTTTTTAGTTGTGAGGCTGTACTTCTCGTGCCCTCCTATGTAGGTCCTAGAACACAAATGCAACTGTGATTTAAGGCAATTAGGAATATGCAGCATTTTACAACAAAATCCAATGTCCTTCTTGGAAGTGGTAGGAAATAAATAATCTGCAAGAACATACAATGCTACTGAAGGAAATAAAATATAATTCCTAAATGAAGTCAGATACACACGGACAAAATTCACATGAAGAATCCATTTACAAATGTGAAGAAATGGAATTCATTTGAATGTATATTGTGTTCTGGAATAAAATATAAGGTGCCATGCCGATTCCACAAAAATGAACTTAGGAAGAGAAAATTGTTTTGTTTTGTATTCTGCCCAGGATTTTGCCAAAAATTCCAAGAATCAATAGGATGGAGCTCGAATCATGGTATATCAGAACCCAAAGCATGCTCTTTCATGATCTGGCCCTATTTCCTCTTCTTACAGAGAGAAAGACTAATGCAGAGTTGCTGACGCTCATCTGGCCAGTCTGTGTCAGATGAGTAGTAGATACGCTATCCTCCATACACTTCATCTCACCTCTCTGACTGGGTTTTGTAACATACGATGCCCGTGGGTAATGCTCAGTTCTCCAAGTTTCCAGAGGCCTTTCTTATTCCCTCTCCTACCTTTTGAATAACAGCAGGAAAGGAGGCCATGATCCATAACTCTTATTAGATATTTGTTTTTCCAAATGCCGTGGGCTTTACTGATGGTAGTTGGAAGCCTGCCAATGTAGAAAACATACACTGTGTTATGCATGTTTTCCAGATTCTGTGTAAAATCAGCTACCATTTAAAAGACATTTCCTTCACTACATAGTCCTATCAATTCCCAGGACTCTGACTCAAAAAATGTTTGTTTCTAATGCCTGTCTGAAAGAACACTGAGCTCCTTACAATGTCCTATCGTACCTTTGGACTCCTTGCTTCTTCAGACATATCCTCACCTAGGTATGACCTTGAAGTGTAACTGCATTGTTCAATCAATACGTTTTTGACTACTTATTGTGTATTCATCTCTTTGCCAAGCACTATAGATGGATCTGAAGAACAAAAAAGGCATTGACAGAGTTTTCCATTAATTTTAGGTGGATAAAATAAAAGCTTGTGAACTAATTAGAGAACCATTAAGAATTGAACATAAGAATAAATGCAATATGGTATGATTGAAAAATAAAAAAAGACATAGTTTATTTGGACTCCCTTGAGAAATTTCACAGTGGAGGTAAGACATGGAGTGAGGTCTGAATGAATGAATAGAACTTAAAAAAGAAGGGGCATTGCAGAGGGGGAGGCAAGCATGGACAAAGACATGGACGAGGGACTAATCATTGAGTCTAATAAGAGTCTCACATGCTTGTTGGTGAACAGCGAAGAAAGTGACAATAAGAGGTGGCATGCAGTTGGTCATGAAAAGCGTCTGGGGGAGGCGTGACATTTGGATTTGGCACAACAAATGACAAAATAAAGAATTATGAGAACAGTGTTGTTCAAAGTGCAACCTGCAAACCACCCACCTAAGAATTTGTGCTATGCTCCTTTATATGGCCTATTTCAGGACATAGGCTACAATCAAGATATAGTACAGTTCCATCAGCCCAAACCACTCCCGAATGCTATCTCTTTATGGTCACATTTCCCCCCACTTTTCTACATGTGTTAAAATTCATAAAACTGTACATCAAAAAGTTCACTTTATTCAATGTTACTTTAACACACACACACACACACACACACACACACACACACACACACACACACGTAAATTGAAGATTGTCCTCACCACAAAAATAAATGCCATATGTACTAAAATCAGAACCTTTGGCATTGAGTCCAGGCATCCGTTTTAAAAAAACACACAGTCTTGCAATGATACAGAGAGATCTAACTTACATAAACACTCTCTACCTTCCCTTCCCTGCCTCCCCAAAGTGTAATTATATCACTATTTTCTTTTCAGTTTGGGTTTTTTGTTTGTTTGTTTTTCTTTTGTTTTTAGGGGTTTTTTTAGTCAGTTCCTCAACTTTAAGCAATATACTTTTATTATCATTTCTTAAAGCATCATCAATAAGTGGTATTTTGACTACACGTTTTATGATGAGAAATCTGTGCTCTCATGCTTCTCTCATCTCTGTCCAACCTATTCTTCCTTAGAAATTGAACCTACTCTCACATTACCAAGTTTGAAGATACTAACATTTCTTTCTGTAATCATACCTGATTTGTATATAATTTATTCTAAAAGTTAGAAATTAACAAACCACATTTACATCACTGTGTGTACTTATTATTTACTAGAGAAGCAGAGAAGATACTAGGATTATATGACCTCAGGACCTTATGATGGAGAATATTCCTTATTTATGCTTTACTAATTTTTGTCACATCCTCAAATTTCCCAAAAGTTATTTAGCCTTTAACATGTGCCATATATTGTTCTTGGTGATAGGACTTAGGGGTGAACAAAACACAAACAAACAAACAAAAAAACAGTCTCTGCCTTGAGGGAGCTCACATTCTGATGCAGAGGTAAAAAGATAAACAAAAATCAAATAAATAAAGATTTTAATGGCAGGTAGTGATAAACACAGTGAAGGAAAAAGATAAAGTTAGGTAGGGTAATAGGGTAATGGGAATGCTGTTCCAGACAGAGTGATTAGGGAAGGTTTCTCTGAAGAGGAGACAACTGAGTAGAGTCTTGAAGGAAGGAAGCTCCAGATACATGTTGGTATCTGGAATAAATAAAAAGCAAGGGTGAAGACATTGAGGTAAGAGGTGCTTGTCGTGTTTGATGAACCCCTCAAAGGACACTTGGAAGAAAGTAAGAAAGGGAAAAATGATAAGAAATGAAACTGGAATACGTGTCGGCCAGTGCCCAGACCGTTTAGGTACTTGTAGCCATGGGATGGAATTTAGCTCTAAGAATGATGGCAAGCCACTGGGTTTTGAGCAAACAAGTAACATGTTCAGTTTTATATGTTAAAAAGATAGCTCTGGATGCTTTATTTAGAATAGGTGAGGGCATTAGAAGCAGGGAGAATTTAGGAGCTATACTAGGGAGACATGAGACAATGATGGCTTGTACGAGGTGGAACAATGGAGGTGATAAGGCATGGCTGGACTTGGAATCTAGCCCCTTCTTTCCCAAAGGCCTACCTTTTGGAGGCCTCCTTCCTTCAGGCAAAGATGAGCTGGTGGGCCTGTTGCTCTGCCAGCCAGCTGCTGAGCTATAGTCTGGTTTTCTGGGTTGGTGCCACTGTCATGGATACTCTGTTTCTTGGTGTACTGCTACATTTTCCCGGACTTCTTAAGAAAACGTGCATTAGAAGAGCTGGATTTCTTGTCAATCAAGAAGGTTTATGCTGTCACCACATTTGATTGATAATTTGGCCTTGGTACAAAATTCAAGAATAAAAATAATTTCCCTCAAAAGTTCGAGTGTATTTCTCCATTGTCCTTCAACACTTAATGCTGCTTATTCTTGATAACTTTATTTTTTCTGTCTTCTAAAGGCCATTTATTTCTTCTCTAAGATATTTAGCATTATTTCTTCTGAAATTACTCAGACATTTCACAGTGAAATATCTGGTAGTAGGCCTCCATTCATTCATTATGCTGGACAACTGGAGGATCCTTTTAATCTGAAGACTTTTGTCCTCATTCAATTCTGGGACCTGCTCTTACATTACTCCTTAGATAATTTCTGCTTATGTTTCCCATATCCGCTTCTTTGGAACTCCACGTAGTTTGACATCAAGACCTTTTATTGATCCTCTAAAACTTAATATCTCCTTTTTCCTTCTTCTTCTTTGGCCATTGTCCCATGCTGGCAAATGCTGGATTGCAACTTTCTTTGTCTTGCTTCATCAACTAATACCCCCCACCCCGCCCATTAGTCATATATTAGTTTTCTATTGCTGTTGCCACAAATTACCTGAACACAGTGGCTTAAAACAACGCAAATTTATTAATTTACAGATCTGGAAGTCAGAAGTCCAACACATGTCTCACAAGAGTAAAATCAAGATATCAGTAGGGTTTCCTTCCTTTCTGCAAGCTGTAGAGATGAAGCTGTTTCCCTGCTTTTTCTGGCTTCTAGAAGCTGTTTACACTTGTTGGCCCATAATCCCTTACCTGCATTTTCAAAGCCAGTAATTTAGCATATCTCTCCCTCTCTCTCCCTCCCTCCTCCTCTCCTTCCTCCATCCCTCTCTCTCTCTTTCTCTTCCTTCCTTTTCGCTCTCCAAAGCCAGAAAAGGTTCTTTGCTTTTAAGGACTCATGCTATTAGATTGGGACTACTGGGATAATCCACAATAGACTCCCCATCTCAAGATTGGTAAATTTAATCATATTTGCAAGTGCTTTTTGCCATGGAAGGTAATATACACATAAGTTCTGAAATGGATTAAGGTGTAGACATCATGGTGGGCCATTATTTTTGCCTATCACAAAATGTGTACTAGAAATGTGTTGGACTCTGTATCTGCTGATGTTTCCCTTCTATTTTCTTCATGGATTTTGGCATGCACTCATATACCATTTTAGATTATTTTATGATCATTTCACTGTGGGCCTCGGAGTAAGAGGGGGTAAATGCTTGAGCTTAGTTTGATATTTTGAATCAGAAGGCTTTCCCCAGCAGCTCCCAATGTCCATTATATTTAAAAACCACTGTCATATGTCTTTAATATAAGGACAAAAATATGAAACTTCTTTTTAATTTTTTGAATGTATTTTATATTTTCAAAAATATCATTTACATTATTCTTGTTGTCTAAACTTAAACTTTATTACAAATGGGATTACTTTATGTAAGCTACTTAATTATAATTAATACTATCTCCTGAGCCTGAGTCTTAATAAGTCTTCTTGCATATTTTTAGCACTTTATTCTGTACATGTTTGAATGTTGACTCACTTTTTTTAGGTTTGTGTGTGTATATTTCTAGGGGGAAGTTGTGTAGTTGTATATTTAAGTGGTACCAATTATTTTGCTAGAGATAAAAAAAATTCTGTAAAAAATACATTTTAAATTTAGGAAGAAATATGGTTTGTCATAAAATATCTTGTCCAACCTTATAGTTTAATGATTTTAAATTTTAAAAAAGTTCTTACTGCATTTTAATTTTTTTTTTTGTCAGAAATGAGACATTTTCTGTAGTTCACTAAAAATTCAAGTACTCTACTATTGTTAACAAAAACCATTATTTTCCAAACTGTATTTTTTAGAACCCTAGAATTCTGTGAAATTTAGTAGCTCTTAGTCAGGGAAAAGTGTGTTCTGTGGGCAAATAGTTAGGGAAAATGACTCATTCTACTATATTTCCCTCCTGAATATTTACAAAGTATATTAAGAGAAAATATATAGCAAGACAAAATACATTTTGAAAACCTTTGCTCAGCTAAAAATATTCTAAATATATTTTATCATAAAACTTTTTTGAGGATTATCCCTTAACAGCATGTGAAACTGTATCTCAGAAACATAGTCTGAAAGTGCTGTTGCAGCCTGTACCTCTGATTGTTTTGTGCAAAATAATTTGACTTTATCATATACAAATGTAATTCATGGGACATAGTTTTATGTTGTAACTGGGACATAGTTTTACAGTTGGTAAGTGAATTACAGCCAATGCTTGGAAGCATGTGGCTAAGTCCTCTAATGTCCTTCTCCGAGTTTTCCCTCTAGCTGAAACGCATGAGATGGCATTCGTTTCCATAGTTATCCATGGGAAAGCTCAGCATGGACCACCACAAGTTGTCCAGCATTACTCTGTGGACAACGAATAATTTTCCTTCTTTATTCTACTCTTCTCTTCTGAAGAATTCTGGTGTAGCATTGAAGTATACAACATAGCAGGAGCATGCGGTGAGGCATAAAATGTTTTCTTCAATTTGACTCTCATCTGTAGACAATACTTCATTTAGCTCAGTGAGAGTACCAGCCATCCTCTCTCCCAGACGATGTAGGGAAGTGGTTCAGAATCAGTTTATTAAGTGCTTATTTGCACTTTCCAGTGTTTCAGAAAACATTTCAAGAGATTTTCAAAACTACATAGTTTATATATAACCAGATGTAAAAATGAATATTATTATGACCTACATATTTACCATGATTGGGCCATAGTTTAGTGCTATATTTTTCCGAAACCAATTGTAAACAAGGAAAACTTGTCACTTAGCAAGAGTCACATTATTCACTGGATAGAAACAAATTGATTGCTGAAAAGAATTACAACTTTAAACTAGAATTAGGCAGAATTTTATCCTGGGGACTTTATAAAGAGAACATTTTGTGATTTAGTCAACAACAGTCTTAAAATTCAACAAATTTCTTATGGAATCTTTCTCGCCACACTCAATAAAAGCTGACGTTATCACAGTAAGACATAATTTAGTGACAACAATCCTTTGCGTATGTGTGTGAGGAGGTATGGTTGTAATTCAGTGCTAATTAGGTGTCCAGCTAGTGGCTGACCTCGAGGGGGTTGAATTCCCAGCACTCAACCCATCATCCTAAATATAGCAGATGCCAACTCATCTTTGTTGAAGTTGATAATTGGTCCCCAAAGGGAGCATATATTAAAGAATACATAGGAATGGTTTCTCCTACTTATACAGAGCTCACACTAGTATGTGATTACATAGACCACTTCAAATCTGCTGCCATAGATCCTACACCCATGGGAATAAAATAAAATGACCTCTGCTAGCCAAGTCATGATCTGACGGATTGTTCTTCAGTTTCGGCCAGCTGTATTTCATAATCTCAATTCCAAAAACACAAAGTTGATTGTTCAAATAGCTCTTCACAATATCTAGATTTATCCACAGACTTAGTTCGGTCTATAACAATAGCAATAATGTAGATGTAATATTCTTATAGGGTGGGAACTTACACATAAAGAAATTGAGATGGAGGATGATTGAGGATATTGACCCAGTTCCTTGAGCTAGCAATTGGCAGAGCTAAAACTTGAACCCAGGTCTGTCTGACTTCACATTTCATAATTTTAACTACTGTAATATGCTGAGATCCTGTAAGGCTTGAACTGCATGTTTTTTCTCACAAAGAAAGAACAGAAAAGGTCACTGCACACAGGAGGAGCCATAACAACTTCACAGTCAATAATTCTGGAAATTCCGATATTTTAAAGCTGCTCTGATACTCTAGGGTCTCAAACCTTATCTCTGCTGTCTTATGAACCGGACTTTCTCAATGCCAGCCTTTGTGTTTTGCTTCAAGGACAGCTTGTCTGATGTACCTTTTGAAGTCCAGGGACACCGACTTTCACAGGAGGGCGTACATCCTTTCATTTATTTTGTGTGCTCTCGGATGCTATGTAAGTGGACAGCCATGTCCTCAGTCTTCTTCTCAAAATATTATAGATGTTGAACTACTTTCATCTTTGTCTGTGTAATTTTTTTTTTTTTTTTTTGATAAAGGATCAAGATGGCTGTCCATCCTCCTCTCTCCCCTGCAATCCCCTGGCACTCTCAGTGAAATGTCAGTTGGAAAATCACACTCCTACAAGCAGTTGTTAGATAATTGAAATTCAATACAGCAGGGAGAAAAATCAGTTCTGAAAACCTATTTCTCTGCAGAATCTTTATTAGGATTTTGACCCTAGATCTCCACTAGTCAATATGGGTAGAATTGGAAGAGGGGAAGAGGGTACCCTGGAATGTTCTGAATTTAAATGATTACATCCCAAATCTGTACGGCTGAGATGGCCTATTTACCTTGCACACTTTCCTCTAGTTTGCTGTTCTTTTTGATGTCAAGTCCTCCTGAAATGAATCTTTAGTAAACACCATCTGCGGATTAGACATACATTGTTCATATTAATGTGTATTAATGTGGGAGCTTATCAATTTGTTTTCTTTTTTTTTACTCTCAGGAGGCTGATAACCCCAGAATCCCCTTTGTAACTATTTCTCACATGATCTATTCAGGCATATATGTTAAAAAGATGCATTTGCCAGTAAAGACAATCTGCCTTTTGTGTGTGTATATGGAGAGGAAATCTGGCTTTAAAATAGTATGTTCTCTTCTGACAAGCATAAGACTGACATTAACCAGAAAGAGAAAGTCTAATTTTCTGATTCATTGAATACAGTAGGCATAGAATGGAGCCCAAACTCAATGTTATAAGATTTTGAACAATATGAATGGTAAAAAGACATGGTTAATCTTCATGGGAAAAGAGGTCTGTAGTATAAACTAATAAGTTGGTAAAATATATGAGGCACAAGTGAAGTATCAGCTTCCCAAATTTAATTTTTTTATGGCTACAATTAAGTTTCATAAATAGAATGGTGAATCATATGTAATAAAAGGTAGTTTTTAATAAAGGAAAAATGTTTGTGACACCTGGGCAGAAATTAAGTTAATATAGAGTAATATTATATGTATAATGGAAAGGAATTAATATACAAATATATAAAAAGACTTTCTAATATTTGTGTTACTTTATACGCTTATATTTGCAAAGTTAGGAGTCAAGAATCTGATCATTAGATTGCTGAAGTTCCTGAAAATCACTCAGGAGGGGCTGAGGCAACCCGATATTTTAAATGCAGTCTAATAGTCGATTAAAAACTTACCAGTAATGCCAAGGAACAATACAAAGAGAAAAACCAGATACTAGAAATAAAAATGAATGAGAAAAAATTGAAGTTACTAAACACAGACTTTGAGATAACTATGGTGAACATGTTAAAGAAAACACATACTAAGTTAAAATAATTCACCAGAGAACTGGAATATATAAAGCAGAATAAAGCTGAAAAATCTAAAACCTTAAAAACAAATTGACAGTATTTTCAGAATGAATGCATGGAATTATCACAGCTAATCAAACACAGCTGAGAAAAGAATTAGTGAACTTTAGGGCATGTGAAAAGAAAATATTCAGACCAAAATGTAGAAGTAAAATAATGAAAAAAATTAGAAAAAGGAATACGGATATATGGGACATAGTGAAAAGGTCATTTTAAAAAAAGGTCATAGCTATAGTTGGAGTTGCAGAAGTCAGAGAAAGAAGAATTTGAGGGAGGAAGCATTATTGAAGAGACTGTGGATCAGAATTCTTCCAAATGGTCAGAAGTAATTAGGCCCGCAATTCAAGAAGGGTTAGGAATGCAAGTAGGATAAATAAAAAGAAAATCCTATTTAGATACATCATAGTAAAAATATTAAACATAAAAAAATATTAAATCTTATAAGCCACCAGATAACAACAAACCAGAGCAAAAAATAAGACTGAAAGCAACAAAAGAAATGAAAGCCAGTAGACAATAAAATTACATCTTTAACTTGCCCAAAGAAAAATCAGTGCCAACCTAAAAAGCCACACCTGTGAAACTATCCTTTCAAAAACTAAAGCAATCAAAAACTGAAAGATATTAAAGAAACACCAAAGAGAACTGTTTCAGTTGAAAGAAAATAATCTTAGAACAAAGAGCAGAATTGCAGATAAAAAGAAAGAATACTACAAAGTATAAATATGTGGGTAAGTATAACAGATCATTTACTGTTTAAAGACCAATAACAAACCTTGCAGAGTCAAATAAATATGTAGAACTAAAATGCATGGCAACAATAACATAAAAGATGAAAGGCAAATAAATGCAGTTTATATTCAATGTTAATAAATTAAGGATGAATGCTATAAACTCTAGGATACCATTAAGACAAAGAATATACAACTAAGAAGATAAAGTAAGAATAAATAGTTTTAAAAAATACTTTAGGACTATTGGTTCCATCCACAATGGAGTAACTGTATCAGACTCATCCTTTACCACAAACTACCATTACAGATGTACAAAAATATACATGAACCTGTTTTAGGCCATAGACAACAACCAGCATGGGGCTATAAATTTTGAAAAATAAAAGCACATAATATGAGCCCGTATTCACTTGGGAATTTCTCCCTGAAAATATTTCCCAGTATGGCCCAGGAATATACAACCTAAGCAGACAGTGATGTTATCACTGGGTGGAAGAAACAGAAATCTGATTTGTGGCTGCAGAAGTAGGTGGGATTTGGAGGACAGGGTAACACACAGGAGGGATCCATTGAGATGAAAACCCAAATATTCTATAAAAATTTCCCTAGGGCCCTTTTTAGCTCCTAAGCTACAGATGTACAGGGCAAAAGACTTGAATATGCAATTCACAAAAGAGTATACCTAAACAGCCAATATATATACATTCTAAATCATGTTAGTCATCAGGAAAATGCAAACTTAAATCACAGTGAAATACCCTATATATCCACCAGGCTACCTAAAATTAAAAAGACCAATAAGACAAAGTATTGGTGAGGATTTGGAACACCTGGAACTCTCATACACTGCCAGTAGATGGGCAAATTGTTACACCATTTTAGAAAGCTATTTGGCATACATAATCACCATAAGAAATGTACAAGTATGTTCATACAAGCAAACTAGAAGCAACCCCAAAATTAATCAATAATAGTATGGACAAATAGGGTGTAATCTAATCATGCAATGCAATAATATTCATCAATATGTAGTGACAGAATTCAGGTTAGTTTTGCCTACTTTGAACTTTATTTAAATGTGATCGTGTGACATGCATTCTGTATGCCCAGCATCTTTTACTCAGTACTATACTGGGGAGACAGACTTATGTTGTTGTATATAGAAATAATTTTTTTTCTCATTGCTGAATATAGTCTACATTTCTATATGTGCACACATATAGAAATATACTATATACACCTTGTGTGTGCTTTTCTATTGTATGTATAAAATATGCATATAAAAGTGTACATATATGTATCTAATGTGTATAATAAAATATATATAATAAATATTTATTTTAAAATGTTATTGTGTTAGTATTCTGGGGTTCATATTAAATAAAATACTGAGCCAGAAGAGTCATGACTGGGCACAACGGCGTGTTTTTACACACCATAAAAACATATAAATGAGTCCAATTAATCTGTCTTGTTTTCAGGTAAACATTGTTCTCATTGAATGCTGCAGACCACCACAGTTTATTTCTTCCACAATAATAAGAATAAGATCCTGAAGGAAAAACTTGCTTTTGTCCTAGTCTCTAACTTTTCTTTTCATTCCTTTTTTCACACATCTCACATCCAATCCATCAGATATTTTGCCTGCTGAACTTTCAAAAGATATATTGAATATGACTTCTCACTCACTGCATCACCACAAGCCGAGTCCAGGTCATTAACCAAGAGTTTAGAAGAATGTAGGGAAACACAAGGAATGGAACACCAAGGAAGGTCCAAGAATTGTCCTATATGGGAAAGAAAGGACAATTTCTATTCAATCTGCCTGGGATTGTTTTCAGAGAGACGATGCTCTCACTGCATGCTGAAGACCACCATGGATCTGAAGAGAAGGAGGGCTATTACAGGATTAAGGGATGCCTGTCAGGAATTTGATCTTGACTGAGGAACTCAGCCAATTTGACGCAGTCCCACTGAGGAAGGAAGACCGAGAAATAAATATTTTGAACTGATTGACTTCTCCACCTCAATTCTCTGTTCCCCATTGGCTGAGCCCCACCTGAAGTCAGCTGTCAACAGAGCCTATTGATATGGTCCATAGAGACCATTCAGGCATAGAATAGGATAGAAGAGAGTGGAGAGTAGATCTGGTGTGGGGGATGTACCTCCTGATGGGAACTTGTAATCCACTGTTGCTTCCTTTTATTTTCCACAAAGCAGCCAAAGTGATTTTCCTAAAGCTTCAGGCAGATCATGCCACCGCTTGCCTGAAAACCTTCCAATGTTTTCCAGTCTCTACCAGAGTAAAATCTAAAGTCTTTCCAATGATTAGAAGGCCCTACGGAACCTATGCGCATCGCTACTTCTTTGGCTTTATCTCTAATGATTCTCCCTCTTAGGCAAGATCCTTCAATAACACAACCTTTTTTTCTGTTCCACATCAAGTGTACTTCCAACCCAACATGTCTGTAATTTATTTTCTCTCCTGGAATCCTCCCCCTCACCCCAGATATATGCATGGTGCATTTCTTTACTTCCTTCAGTCCTCTGTTCAATTGTCAGCTGTTTAAAGATCTCTTACTTAACCTCCCCGTTATACAATTGGATCTCAACATCACTCTCTAACTCTGCTTTACTGTTTTTCTTTACACTTAACTGCTTCTGGTGTATATTTTATATTTCTTTGTTCATTTATATTATCTTCCCCATCACTTTGGACTGCATGTTCTATGAAAGGAGAGACGTATTTTCCCTCTACTTTATTCCTAGGTCCTAGATAGTAACTCATGCATAGTAGGCACTTGCATAGTGCGGAGAGGCTAACTTCTATAATGAACAATTCCATTCCAAATTAGCACAATAAAACTTATTTCTCATTCAATATCACAATTGAATGCAGGTCATTGTGGGTAATTACTAAGGCATCCTGACTGCTAAAGGGCAAACAATCTATAGATACATTCATATACGTAGACCATAAAATTGGCTATCATTATTTCTAAGAAACTTCCAGTACATAATGAATATTGAAGCTCTGAATACCTTCTATGCTGTTTTTAAAGGGCCAATACCTACCCTAATCCCAGAACACAACCTTAATTAAAGAAGGTAGGTAGGTCAGTAAGTAGGAAGGGAGGAAGGGAGGGAGGGGAAGGGAAGGAAGACGGGTGAATGGAGAATGGAAGAGCAGTGTATTTATTTATATACAAGCTTATATTATTTATTGTTGTTCCGTCTAATTATCTATGATGACATAGGGAGGAACAAGGGGTGGTTATTCTCTTTTCTTTCTGAATAAAGTAACTGCATCTGTACATTTTTATTTCTCTGAAATCTTTTTGGAAAACCCCAGGCCATTCTTTTTGTCAAGGCCGCTTTTCGTAGGTTCTACTGAAAGCCCCTGATGTTTCTGGAGTTCATTTTTCATATAATATATATTCCAATCAGTGCAACATGTAACTATGAGTCTTACATTTTTATTTCTTTCATTGACCTAAAGGCTTTTTCTGCATTGTCATTTGTCAATCAATAGCCATTTCTAGGATTCTTTAAAGGAACTCAATTATTGCAGTAGAAGCAATATTTCAATGAAAAATAATCAGTTTTCTGCCACACATAACAGAATAATTAAGTTCATATATTTAAAGGTATAATGTCCTTGAAGAGAAATAAGAACCACTACTTTTATTTCTCTGTGTTAAGAAAAGCATTGGTGAAAAGTATCATAAACTCTCAAATCAGTAAGTGCACACATACACATATAACGAGTAGAGATATAAACACAAGAGAAGTTATCTGAAGGCACAAGACAAAATCCTTGCTCCCAAGGAGCTCAACTTTATAAACATTTAATTTTATGAAGAGTGATTAATTTTTAAACGAATATTCAATGGATCTAAGTTTTGTGGGTTTTGTTTGTTTGTTTTTTGATATGTAATTGACAAACGAGTATGTGGTAGACTCATTCCTGCCAGAATTTCCTAGTAGATGATGCTAAGACTTTATTTCTTTTCAGGTCAACTATCTAAAGTGAATGGTTCTATCAGTCCCGCCCGACTTCCTTCTTTAGCAGAATGGCTTTCCTAAACAATAATGTAATTTTCAATTGTCTTACTACAAGTATGATTTTTTAAAAACTGAAACACTGACCTTCATGTTTGCAACTTTTGTTGTATGTCTTCAAGATATATATTTGTGTTCATTATATCTGCATCATATCTAAACGTTTTCAAAACAAGAAGACTTCACAATTGGAACACTATATCCAAGGATCTTCATAGAGCCCCCAAACTGCAAATATACTGCTGTCCAAAGAAAGTGTAGCAATTGAGCTCTAGATCTTTAATGCTTTTTCAGACATAACGTTAAATTATTTTTGAGATTAAAACAAGTTTTATTCCTAGAATAAAAGCTATTATTACATAGTTTTGTTGATAACATCAAAGTATCTCCATCTGTAGTGGGACTCAGTTGTTTTCCTTTGACAAGAGGATTCTTGTGTATGAGGAGAGACCAATATAGGCACTATGAACGATGGATGCCAGGCAATTCACTAATTCCCACTTTATCTAAATGATGCCTTCTCACAACCCAGCCTTACAGCAGCACCTTAGAGGGCAGAAAACCTGTGCCCAATTTTCAGTAGACCCTCCTGGCTGGGAAAAGTTGTCTAAACACTTCCTGCAAACAAGCCTTTGCTCTTAAACTCAAGCTCACTTCCTCTAGGGTAGAAGCAAGGAATTATTTTTGGCTCAACATTATACAATTTTTATTAAAAGAGAATTATAGCTGAAAAGTTCATTTTTCATATAGCAGGTTTACCATTTTGTGTCTTTCGAGACTTTTCAGTGGAATAGAGAAAAAATTGAGGATTGCTTTATTTCACTTTCTAAGGAAGATGACTTCTTAAACTGAGCAAATTAAGGACTATGACATGTCTTAGTACTAAATCCATACAGGGTTTGACATTGCCATATGCCCTAACACTTATCTCTGAGTACAGTGACTTATCAAATATTTTTTTGATCTCAAAGCAGGATCACGAGAGTTGGTAAATAATGTTAAAATGTTTTGTGAAAGAAATATATGCTTTATCCATGATGAGTTGCTAAGATGGAGATTTTATTGAAAGGCAGTCACAGGAACAGGCATTGGGTTACATATAAAGACACATGGGAAAACTACTAAAGGTGCCATACAGAACCCTGGATCTGAAGTTCTCAGGAGACTATGTCCCAAACAACTGTTTACTGCATTTATCACATCCTGAACTTCTATCTAAAGTGTTACCTATTAGTCCTCCAAAATGGAAATGTATAAATATTTCAGTGGCAGTGTTTCTTTTCCACCAAAGCACTTGATTTTTTCAGGTTCCTTTCAACATACTCTTGATCTTTTCTTTTCTTTACTAATTATCTTCAAGTTGGGGTTTTGCCCAGCATCAATTAACTAGATCAATTCCACATTCTTGTGCATTTGCATTTGAGATTAACAAACAGAATTCCTCAATATTTCTACTTTTGGGAGTCAGGCCCAGACAAAATTGCAAAGTGAGTGAAATTTATCTCCAATGTCCTCCAGTCCTGTTCCAGTCTTTCTGACTTCCTCTTGGGTAACAGCCATCATAGAGATGTTACTCCACATTGCTCTGTCTTAACAATACACCGTACAAGGCAGCTACAATTATTACCCTCATTTTATCTTAGTGATTAGGAAACAAGCAAGGGATAGCTCAAGGGCACACTTCTTGAATCCAAGATTCCAAGTCTATTGTGGTCTGCCCGTAGTGTTTTGCTGAAGTGACTTCAGTTTTCTGGACTCTCTCCTCCTGACTCTCCCATGCACTGCCATATGCTACTCTCAAATGCCATCAATGCCGTACAGGACACTTTTCCATCTTGATCTCTGGCTAAAATCCAAATTTACCTAATCTGCTATGCTAAGCAATTGGCAGCATACCAAGTAATCTGAGAAACAATTTCAAGTAGAAGAACTAATCACTTATAATAATCATTTATTGAATTTGGGGGAAGAAGGGGTCTGGAGCTCTCTAACACGAGCAGGATTTTGGATTTATGGCATACAAATCTTGGTCTACATATTTCACTGGGTAAATGTGATACTGTTATATGATGAATTAACTCTAACTGCACAAAGAAAAATCCATTCCTTTTAAATTCATCTCCCTCCTCTATCACAATTCCCTCCACATACATAAACTACTGAAATTTTGAAAACTTGCTAATGAATTCTAGATGACGCAGCAATAATTTCCAGGTAGTACAACTTTTGTTAACACTATTTTTCCCTTGCAGCATTTCATTTTTTGCTGATGGCTTGAACCTTTTGGACCAGTGCTTTTCACACTGTGCTCCCCAGTGGAGGACTGCCACCTACACACGTCTACCTCTGTCAGCACAGCCTGGCTTATAGGTCTTCATTTTTTCACTATGACACTAAGGATTTTAGTGTAAAACATCCTGAAACCTTGAGCTAGATGACTGAGAATTTATTTTCTTTTTCTTTTTAGGAGATGACCACATTGTTTTACTAACACCTTTGTACACTGTGATTATTGAAACTGATTTTGAAGCACAGGTTTGCAATGAAATAATCAAAATTATTCATGTACTGTTTATGAAAATATGGGCTTCATAAACAGATAAATCCCTGCATTACAAATTATGATAATTATTCTTGCTATAAAGAATAATAGGAAAGTATGATTTCCCAAAACTATCGTAACAGTTTAGTTTTTGTTTGTTGTTGATGTTTATTTTGTTTTTGTTTTGGTGGAAGGGTAAATAGTAAAGCATATAAAAAAAAATTCAAGCTCTGTTGAATTTAAACTGTGTAGGATAGATGTTGAGGAAAATTTGCCTTCATTAGTTGATGTGAGCTTTTGTCTATTGGCTTTTGTCTATTAGCTTTTGTCTGTTCCTGTATGTGAGGTGATTTCTGTGCTGTGATCAGGGGTTGAGTAAATTCCCCCTTTGATCTCATTCTCCAGAGCAGGGGAGTGTCATGTCCCACGAGACAAGACAAGGGTTGTGGGGAGCTAGGAGGGCAGCGCAGGGTTAAGAAAAGACAGTAGCCATGAATAGAGTTTAAGCCGGGCCAAGGGACCAGCAGCCTCAAGGACCAGGGTGTCGAATAGGGCCTACGCATTACCTAGTATTAGTTATGTGAGGAAGTAAAGGAGATAAAGCTTGTCAATCTCAAGATCTGTGAATCCCATACACTATAATAGGAAACTGATTCAAACCAATCACCCTTGCCTGCAGGCAGCTGAACCATAAGTCTCAGGATGTATGTACTTCCCCAAGGGACAAAACCTTTATGCATATGAATAGATGGAGAGCACATCATTGAATCACTTCCCTTGCAGGTTTTGGGAAGGAATGCAGCTACAGAGGCTGAGGCTGTCCTTAGCCTGGGGAAGGTGGGGGGCTGTGCCCACCTCTATGAACCCCGTGGATTCTCCTGTTGGTACCCACTCAACTGCACCTGGTTTGAGTTGTCCCCCTCTGACCCCCGTGGGGAATCTTACT
Organism: Rhinolophus sinicus; assembly: GCF_036562045.2. Taxonomy (NCBI): domain Eukaryota; kingdom Metazoa; phylum Chordata; class Mammalia; order Chiroptera; family Rhinolophidae; genus Rhinolophus; species Rhinolophus sinicus. Next base: position 115,034,892 of record NC_133755.1, read on the forward strand.
CGTCATTGGCTGACCAGCCATCTTTCTGGGGCCAAACAGGGAGACATAAGGTGCAAGCACAAAGGTGAAGCAAAGTCCCTGAAAGGATCCGTCTCACAGACTCTCCTTTCTTTAGGGGCAGGTACAAGGAGACAGACGGCTGGCTGCTGTGTGGCAACAGGAGAGATATGAGATGATGTTGCTTTCTGGGTCTCATTCTTCCTAGCAAGGGAGATATGGGATGAGATTGCTTGTCTGTCCCCCTTTGGTCTCATTCTCCCAAGCAGGGGAGACATGAGATGAGGTTTTCTGTTTGGTCTCATTCCCTCGAGTAGGGGAGATATGAGATGATGTTTGTTGTTTTGTCCGTGTTGTGAAGTGATGGTTAGCTTAGGGTTAAAGAAATTCTTGATCAGGGGTTGAGAGAATTCCCTCTTTGTTCTGTATGTTTCACCCACATGAGCAGATGAAGTGAAGAAGTGGCTAAGTTATATCAGGATGACGCGACAGGCATGTTGCCAGGCTTTGGAAGACCTTGGGCTGATGGTCCCAACCAAGAACAGTAGACATTGCAAATCTGGATAAATTGGCCCTTTGGCCGGATGGGCAGCATTCATATCAGTAACTGCCGGACCCTCCCTATACTGGCCATTTCTTGAGAGGGGAGGCAGGAATATAAAACTTGGCTCTTGGGTGCATCTAAAGAGATATATAAGACAGACCTCAGGTGGATTGATATCGATTGATTGCTGTTTCAAGAAATTGTTATTCAGAAGATTTGCTGTTTCAGGATTGCTTTTCAGGATTGGATAGTTTCAGAATAAGAGATCGGAACTTGCCTCAATGGACAGCAGAGACTTCTTTTGTTGGTGAATTGTCATCATTCTAGCATCTTTGGGAACTTGTACATAACTTTCAGCTTGCAGTATCAGAAGATTTCCTAACTTCTAACAACAACAGCAATGCCAACAACAGCAGCATTCTTGGAAACTAGCAAACAGCAGTGTGGGAGACACCTGAAGTTCTCTGAGCTACGGACCTGGCAAGGTTTTGATTTACGACTTTTCCAGTGCCGTTCCTCACCCAGGGTTGGTGAGCTTGTGGCATCTACTGTAATAGTTACTATCCTATAGAGCTTATTACTGCTTTTGGATACTCCTTACTGAAGTTATTTGTGTATTCAGCCAAGTGATTTTTGATCAATAGCAAACATATGTTGGAATCTCTTAAACTTATAAGTACGTGTGCTCCTTTGGCATGACATTGTTGTCAATGTATATAGTTTGGTCTTAACTACCTTTACTTTATGTCATTAGCACATTCTGTTAATTGCCTTTGTCTTTTACTATTACATATTGCTAAATAAGTTGATTAGATATTACTAAGTAAATAATCAATTAGCCCCATTCTAGCCTGTGTCCCTCCTCCTTCTTTCCCCCGCTCATCATTACAAACTGTATGGTATTATAACACATGCATGTGATTTTCTTAGCTTAAAACTGACAATTTAAAATATAAAATTTACTAATGTTAGAAAACAAGTTTGTAGTGGTTTCATTAGAGATAACTATATATTTATTGATATTCCTGAGGAGGCAAAGAATTCATGCAAACATGTGGGCTAAATGTAGGAGCATGCTACACTTCTCCAGAATAGGAACAATTCTTTACAATTTCACGGGAGGTGAAGTAATAGTAGAAAATATGTTGATGTTTTGTTTTGTTTTTCCCCCAAGGATACTGCACAAGACAGGAAAAAATTTTCAGAGTTATCAAACACATTCAGTGTGTGTATGTGTGTGTGTGTGTGTGTGTGTGTGTGTGTATAAATATATAACTTTTGTGAGAGTTTGTGAACTCATTATAAGTAGAATATCATTATTGTTTACTTTATGTTATAGAGACTTTTGCCAAACAGAAGAGTATAAGAAGACCCGTCTATAATTTATTTTAAGCATATTACAATGTCATTTTTAATGAAGAATAAATATATATATATATATATATACACACACACACACTTAAATATATACACAAACAGATATATACACACATTTATTATATATGGACATATTTATTTAAGATGTGTAGATATATAATTTAATATATATTTATAATCTATATAATTTAATATATATAATTCAATATATATATAATTTAACATTCATATAATTTAATATATAATATATATTAGATTGGTGCAAAAGTAATTGCGGTGTAAAAGGTTAAAAATCATTGCAAAACCCACAATTGCTTTTGCAATAACCTAATATAATTTCATATATATATTATATAGTTTAATATATCTAATTTGATATATAATATATATATACACACACACACACACATATATATATACATATGTATATACACACTCACACACATTTCCAAAATACATGCGTTTATATTTGTTCTCTGCCCATTTTCTGGACAAAATTATTAGTTCTTTATATTTTGACACATTATAATCTTACAGCAATTACAGTCTTTAAATTAGTAAAAGAAATCTTCATATACCATACTTGACTCCCTTTAAATATCATGCTACCACCTGCATTAGTAGTATAACATTCTCAATTCAGCAACCCCTACCCAATGAAGGAGAATCTCAGGATAGGTTTCTAAATTCTGTAAGTTTCCATGACAAGAACAGATCAACTGGATATTTTCTATGATTTCCTGTTTTTGTTGCTGTGCCAGTTGTGGTGATTGACCTTTTTTTTCAATTAAAAGACTAAACGTCAGATTACACATACAATAATTAGTCTATTCCATCTTGTGGGATCCAATTCTTTACCAGAAGTCAAAACAATTCAGGTCACCCAAAAGCGCCCCTCTCTATGACAGGTCAAACAACTAAAAATATAATGGTGAATATATACCCTAATAACCATTATGAATAAATGTTAGCAAAACATAAAGACTTTATGACAAACGAAACAAAAAACTATCCTAAAGGAAGGATCACACACACACACACACACACACACACACACACACACACAAAGAGGACAGACAGGAAATGTTTTAGCAGATCATCCTGCTAAACAATCTTCTCTGACTGAAGTGTTTATGCAAGAACTCTTATAGAACACAGAATCAAGTCTACCAAGAAGTGCAAGAGTTCCATCACAGACATCCCAGATTTGTCTCCTAAATTCTGAACAGAAACACTGGGAACCATCAGATTGGAAGATCCATTTGGCTAAGATCTGGCAAAGCGAGAATGGCCACCCAGTAGCATCTGATAAAACTTGAACACTTGTCAAAATCCTCCATGAGACGATCCATCCCATTAAGGACAAAATGACCACAGTATTAAACACTGATGGATAACCCATTTAAAGATAACAAAATATAGCTAAATCTACAGCTTACATAATTCTGGAAAAGAGTGTAAAGGCAAGGCAAGGCATAGAGTGGAACCAGGCTCTGAGAAAACACTTGAGCATTTTCATCTGAGTTTTATATAACAACTTCCCTCTGGGTGATATATATGTACAAATAATAGTATGCTTTTCTGAAGAGTTGGAACATACCCTCATTAAAACAGCCATAGCACAGACTGTGGATAAAATATACTGAATACCCTATCCCGACATCGAACAGTCTAACTATTCTATGAAGTCAAAAGGGGCCATTTTACTAGCACTGTTATACACGAACTCTGTACAGGTTTGTCCCTTGCTCAGAAATATTCACTGTGAAACCTCTAGAATGGCAAAAAGGATCTTATAAAAATTGATAGGTTAAACCAATTAAGTTCTAAGAGCGGGTGATCTTCAGAAAACCCCACAGAAGTCTATTACTGATCCCAAATCCTCAGAATAAATGATGGCTGTAGAGTACAGAATTTACGGCCAAGACCATCAGAACCAGATTTTCCTAAATACCTGAAACCACTGATTGTTACACTCTCTTTTGAATACTTTTGTTCATTATCCTTTTATTTGTATTTTTCTCCCTCTATGTCTAAGTTTATACACTTCTGATTTACTTTAGCATGTTTCCCTTATAATAATATACACTGGCTGATGTGTAAGATTTACTAGAGCCAATCAATCACTGCCATAACTCTGTAATAGCTCTCCCAAGCTACTGCTCATCACCCAATTTGAAAAAAATAATATTAAGTTACGTTACACTGACTTTAGTAATAATGAATTTCTTGTAGATAATACATATTTAGGGCATGTAAAGGAGGGGATACAATATTTTGGGAATGCCAAAATGACTGTCTTAATGAAAACCTAAAGATAATACGCTTTCAGCTTCACAAAAGTTCCCTTCTCTCATGAAGCTCCTGTATCCTTTGTCCTATGTGAAAATCGAGATTCTTCAATGTTCACACAGAAACAAGGCTTTTTGTTCTGCAAGACTGTAAGTTAAGCTACTCCAAGTATATGACTCTCCAATACTTTCTACTGACCTTTGGACTTAAAACAAGCCCAAAGGTATAAAACCATTTGTGAAGAAATAATAATTAGTGGAACAGACCACAGACGTGTTAGGCAAAAAAAAGTTTTATCCATAATTTGAATGTTGTAATAGGTAATATAACACAAAGGTATACAAGTAACTGGATAGCATAGGGTTTTCTTTTAGCTATTTGGGGACAATATGTCATTGTTAACATATCTGTTGTATGTGAATTAACACTACTCATGAAAGGAATCCATCTATGTATAAATGAAAAAGAAAGTTAACCTGACTAAAGTAGACTCAGGGAGTCATTGAGGTCTGCTTTCTTGGTGAAGCCTGGAAAACTTTGTGTTTATTCTACAGTGCCTTTCCGTCCCACAGTTATTTTTGTTTTGTTCATAGTTGTTTGATATCTCTTGTCCATAAACTTAAACGCCTCTATGCAGTGTCCATCCTGATAGCTGATTCAACAAAAAGCTCAAAAACAAAAGCAAACTATAATCATGTTGCTCAATAATCAAACCAAAAATCATACCTCCACAAATAAACCTCACCTTAAAGGAGATCCGCAAACAAACCTCATCTTCAAGGAGAATTGACCGTGGCAAGGACCTGAGCAATTCATGATGGTCTTTACTCCAGTTGGCTGTGAAAGAACCAAAAGGGAGTACTATGAATAAAAAATTTCCTACATTTTAAAAGAAGTCTGATCTGTTGCCATGGTAGTAAGCACAACCAAAACTTATTTTTAACTTCCTTAATAAATTAATGAGAGCCTTCTAGTCATCATACAAATTAATCACTGGAGCTACTTTTAAATTTGCTAATCAACCAATGACAGACAACTCCTTTCAGCAAACATGGCAATTCAAGCCAATCAAACAGCAAAAGGCCTTCACTTCTGAAAAGCAGTCCATGAAGATGAGACTGATTACAATGAGCATGCTTCTGAGTGCTAACCAATCGACAACAGTCTTACCCGAATTACCATGCATCTATAGTAATGTTAAATCGCTCATGTCTCGGAACTTCAGTGAAGTTAATCACTGAACTTCATGCTTCCCAAACAGGCTCTATATGATTGATTTTCTGCTCTGCTTAGAGATAGTGCCTGACAAGCATAGTTCCCCCATCTTAACAAGGCAGTAAATTCATCTGTGTGTGTGTGCGCGTGTGCATGTGTGTGCACATGCACTTCAGATATTGAATGGTGGTTTCATCCTTTACAAGGTAGCGGTTACATGGCTGTATATATAGTTGTCAAAACCGTATACAAAAATCTGAGATTTTTATTACATATTAATTATAACTCACCTGAAAAAAAAAAAAAAAAGAGTACTTGGAATACAACACACAGCAAAAAAGAGGCAGGTGTTTAGAGGTGGGATGGAAACTTGGAACACTTGCCTATCTGGCCTCTCTCACACCCACATCAGAAGCCCCTAACACACCTACCTATATGATCTCACCATAAAAAATAATTGCATATATTTGCCCTTTCCAGAATGTCATATAGTTGGAACTGTAATTTACATAGCCTTTTCAGACTGACTTTGTTCATTTAGCAATACGTATTTAAAATTCTATGTCTTCTTTTTGTGTGGTTTGACAGCTCATTTCTTTATATCACTGAATAATATTCCATTGCATGGGTATGCCAGGATTTGTTTATTCATTCACCTACAGAAGGGTTTCTTTGTTACTTTCAGTTTGCGCCATTTATAAATTCAGCTGTGTGTGCAGGCTTTTATGTAGACAAATTTTCAACTCAGTTGGGTAAATACCTAAGAGTGCGAGTGCTAGACCATGTGGTAAGACTGGTTTTGTAAGAAACTGCCAAACTACTTTACAAAGTGAGATGCAAAATGACATTTTGCATTCTCAGCAATGACAATGAGAGTTCCTGTTGCTCCACATTCCTGCCAGTATTTGGGGTTGTCAATGTTTGTTTGTTTGGTTGGTTTTAGACATTCTAATACTCATAGGTATGCAGTGGTTTTTCATTGTTTGTTTAATGTGTAATTCCCTAATGTCGTATTTTGATTTATCATATCATGAAACCAACTTTTATTTCACTGATTTTCTTGGTAGTTTCCCTATATTAGTCTATTTCTCTAACTTTTCTTATCTTTCCTCTATTTTATGTTTTATTTGCGGTACTTTTCCTAAATTCTTGAAGTGAAAGCTTTAATTATTGCTGGTTGGATCCTTCTTCCTAATATAAATATTTAAAGCTCTCACTGTCCATATAAGCCCTTATTTTTTGCTTCATCCCATACATTTTGATATGCTCAGTTTTTATTTTCATTCCATTCAAAATATGTTCTAATTTTCCTTTTGATTTCTTCTTTGATTCATAATTACTTAGAAGTATACTGTTTAATTTCCAATTATTTGCTAGTTTCCTTTTTGTTTATGTCTGCTTTGATTTCTAAATTAATTTGATTATGGTTAGAGAACATACTTTGTATTATGTCAGTCCTTTTAAATGTATCAAAATCTATCTTAGGACCTAGAATATGGTCTATCCTGGAGAGTGGGCGCAGCTCCAGGCAAGAAGGCTTCAGACTCCCACTGTCCTTAGCTGGAGTTCTGTTGACTTTCCCTGTATAAGTACCATATAAATTGTTGCTTGCTTTAATCGATTTCTAGATCCCTACAATTATTTTCAGAATTTCTTGTAGTTTTATATATTTTTCTGGGGTGGGGGGCATGCGGGGAGTAGTTGCTAACTTCTCCATGCCACCAGCGTCAGTTGTCCCTCAGTGATGCTTATTTCTATGTGAGCAGACTGTTTTCACTCAACCTTCGCTCTCTGTGGATTGATAATTAAACAATCCATGTTTAATCTTATTAACTGGGTTTTAACATGATTTTATATTACTTTAGCTACTGGTGCACTTAGAGATTGGCCTTATCTCCAGGATATTTGTATTTCAATATTACTTAGGTACTTGGCTAGTAAATCACAGTAGTAATCATAACCCCAAGACACTTAGGCTTTTGGCACAGTATTATTCTAGAATAACAAATTCAACAACCTGCGTTGTCTCTTGATTCCTCAGGATAATCTGACTTAAATTCAATCTTCTACCTTGTTGTATGTTCTCTTTAGGACTTCTGCTACTGACCACATGTTAACTAATAATTGCATTCAGGCAAAAAAATCCCTTTTACAGAACTCAGAATTACTAATTCAACAGGCTTTGTTCTCAATAATTATAAGAGCCATTATTTACAATAGTATCTCCCAAAGTATACTCTGAGAAATGCTGATCAGTAAGGACTCGGTTAAAACAAAAGTTCCATATTCAAGTATGTTTGGGAAATGTGGCACACTGTATTGTGTTCTCAGGATTTAAAAATTCATGTTGGAATACTGAAGTCTTTGAGAAGCCCGGAAATTATGAAACTTCTATAAACTAACATTTCTTAATCATAACTCAACAAAGGACTTATTTTTCACGTCTTTACTTACACCATAAGAAATTAGTATTCTGTAGAAAACACTTTGGGAAAATCCTTTGTGTGGCTTCTGTTTTATGAATTCCCTGTTTCCATAGAAAACCTGAGAGAGAGAGGGTAGCTTGTCTAATATGAAGTGAGTAGTGAGTGATGGATGCAACTTTGGAACCAGTTCTAAATGCCGTAACAAGATCAAAATCTGCAAGAATATGACCCATAGGCATGTCTCCTGACACCACAGATACTGCTGCGTGCGACTCTCAACACTGTATTTTCATTATTTAAAAGTCTATATGTAGTCTTTGTAAGCATGCTGTTCTTCCTTGCCTATATTGCATTATTGATTTGTTTCATATTTAAATGGAAACACTAAGCAATTGCTTTTGCTAACAAGAGAAAATCCCTATTAGAAATCCAATTTAGCTTTGATAGAATACTAGTAACTAATTTTAAAGGCAAAATAGAATACAACAGAGAATATCTTTGTTTTTCTACCCTCTCTAACACATCATTAGGTTTCATTAAATTATTGTAAAATTGTACAAAGTGAATTTTAGAGTCAGAGATGTTTCTAGTACTGAGGCAAAATAATCTTTTCAATTATAATTTTAATATTAACCACAAATGATTCTTACTTCTTCAACTCACTGTGGACTCCAGTAGGAGACTCTTGAAAACAATGTTTTTTCATTGAAATAACAGAGTTTAGATTTGCTTCTATTTTTTGTCTTTGAAAAATGATATTACATGAACAGTATTCTTTTGTGAACGAAATTCCCTAGTATATTGTGGTTTCCACATGAAGAAAGTTAAAATAAGGATACAAAGAGTTGTCTTAGGCACTTTAGGTGTGTAGATTTAATTTCATTAACTCTAGTGCTTATTTCAAAGAGCTGATTTAAAGTACTATTTAAAATGTGATTTCGGTTAAACATTTGCTGTATCCTCACAGTTAATGATATATTAACTAGCTTAGTTCTTTTGATATATAACTTATTTTTTAAATCTTCTTGAGGTTATATGTAAATAGGTAAAATTTAAGGTTAAAAGAAACACACATACATGAACGTGCACACATGCTTGAACTGGGAGACTGATTGACAATTGATAAAATAATGGTTTAGGACTCCCAAACTAATACTATATGGCATCTTTGTTTGGAATTAAAACAGGTATTCTTTCCCAAAGATTGTTACCTATTCATTAGGAAAATTATAATAAAAGTATACATCTACAGTGTGTACATTGTACATACCACAGTAAACACAGTGCTATCTTAGAAGTGCTGTATTGAGCATTGTAAAATATACAGAGGGTGCCAAAAACTGTATACAGTATAAGAAAGGAAAACTGTATTAAAATTGTCATACTCAATATGTACTGAAAGCAGAAGATGAATACAAGTCACGTTTGACTTCTGCAATAACAAGCGGTGCTCAAAGTGGTTACCATCAGCATCCAGATACTTCTGATTACGGGGAACTACTGCTTGAGCAACATTGACTAAAGTGTCCACTTGTATACATTTTTTTGGCACTCCCAGTAAACAGCCATAGACACTTGGGGTTATTTTCTCCACCAAAGTTAAACCTCGCACAGTATTTGACTGATTTATACTGACTTTCCACCTTGTAACACCTTTGCTTTAAGAGTGTTTTCTTATATGAAGCCATCTGTGTTTTACTCTTCAGGGAGGCCAGCCTTTTCTACCCAGATGATCAAAGGCCATCAGTCAAATGCCTTTTTTTGTTGTTGTTGTTACAAACAAATTAAAACTCTGAATTCCCTACATTCTAAATATGGTCCTACATAGAGCCGTCTGTAAGACTAAAATAAAATTAAAAATTATTGGGAACAAACATAAGAAATCTTAACAGAAAAGATCCAGATGGTTCTTCCTGGATGTAATCACGCTTTAAGAAACTGTCTTTGCTTTGAACAATTTGTATTCCAATAGATACATAAGAAAGCATTTCACAGTTGCCAAAAAAAATCTAAATATTTCAGAGTTACAAAATCAGAATCATCCTTTAATCACTACTTTCAGGTTAAAAAAAAATAAAGAAATATTTCTATGTTATTATATATTACCTAGTGCAATTATTATGACTTATGAATCTATTCAAAGTTGTCAAGAATCGCTATCAGAAACTACCTATAATTCATAAAACTAAATATGAATTTGAAGTCCCCTCAGACATACTCAATTTGACTAAACTGTCACCAGAATTGGCCTGAAATTTGATCCCAGTAAGATATTTCCTACCACAATCCCTTTTGAAAACAGAGGACAGTGACCTTTACTACAGTAATTTTTTCACCCAAGCCAGTAAGTAACCTCCTATTACTTACTTGGGATAGGAAATAAACTAGCGGAAACCACTCTAGGTGCCTGAAATAATTGTACATTCAAAATGCACCCCACACTAATGAAGCCTCTTTAAGTCTCGGTGTTAAAACTCTTATTTTTTATTTAAATACCTACGAAATATAAAGTAATATCAAAAGTATACAAATTTTTCGGAAAATAGTTTAATTCAACAAACATATCAGAAGCAAGTTTTAAATGCCATAGCCTATGAGGGGACAACTGAGTTGCACCTCTAATCATTTGTGTTCCTTTAAGCAAGCCATTCACTTGATCTATGCAAAGTCCCCATAGGAGAGAGTTGGAAACAAGAGAGAACAAAAAGATTAGGGAAAAGGCAGCAAGGGTAAAGGCAGGCTCCCTAGGGATGCAACTTTTGCTGGGACTCTTAGTTCTGCAGCTGATTTGGACATCAAGACAGTATCCATGGTTTCCTAGGTACTGAGCTATCCACATTTTAGTCTTTGGAGACCTTGCTTCTGTATCATCTAAAAAGCTTGTTGCTGCTTGGCTAAACCAACCTTCGCTAGAATTAGAAAAGTGAGGATACTAAGTGAGGTTGTACTGTACATAGGGGACTTTTCACATTGCCTCAGACCCGGGTTTATTAGCAGGTCAGTCAGTGTTCTGTATTTGACCTCTCCTACCATGACTTAATACGGGCAGTCTATTTCCCGTATTCTTACTTGTGTTTTTGATTCAGTATACTTGATGCTCAGGGCCCTGTCCATCAATTCTATTAGTTTTCTCCAGTATCATAAATGTAAACATACTCAGCTGTTTCCCTTATTATAAATGAACTTTTCCTTGACCTCCTACTACTCTCTAACTACAGTCCCACTGAAGTTAAGCTCTTCATAAAAGTTGTTTCTGCTCAATGTCCCCCATTCCCAACCTCTAATTCAGACTGTTTCAATTTCACTATTTTTAAACAGAAAACAGAACTTACAATGTAACAAACACCACATGCCAAAAAACAAATCTGACAATAGTTCATTCTTGCTGTTTCCTTCATATATGTTTTTTTAGAAAACAAATTATTATAGATAGATCCTCTTTGTAATGCTCACTTAATATTACTAAGCTATATTCTTGCTGTTATTTTTTTAATATTAATACTTGTGTTTTCTACTTACTTTGCATGGAGGTATACTGGTAAATGTTTAAAAACTGGATGTCTGAAACAAAAGCCCAAATTTGTAACGTTTGCTTGTTTCCCTGGTATAAATACTCTCAACAAGGCAGAGTTTAAACACCAACAGGAAGTCACTGAAGTTGAGATAAAAAGAGTTTGCATAGCAGCTCTTGAGAGCTATAGAGAGACTTTGTAACCTGGCTCTAACACTTCATTGAAAATGCTTTTTCTTTGCTTTTTTTCCTTTCCTTTCTTGTGTCAGATTTACCAGATTTTCTTTATTCTTTTATGTTTCCTCTGTTGGCATGCAAGTTATATCTTTTATGTGGTCAACTTAGTGATTTCCCTGGAATTTTTTTAAAGATGCAGATTGATTTAACAAGCTCATCAATATCTCTGTCTTCTTCTTGAATAATTTAAGGAATCTTAGGTTGCTTTAAGTCTGATCCTTTTTTCCCACTTTCATGTTATTGCCGTCTGGTATTTTAGTTCATGCTTTTTAAGCCTCTCCAAATTAGTCAAAATATTATTGCTTAAGAATTTTAAACTATGTTTTCTAGTGCCTCCTTGAGTTGTCATTATCACGTGTACAACAGCTGTTCTCAAACTGTTCTGTGAAGGTACTCTTATAGCATATACATTACACTTTTGTCAAAAACTATAGAACTGTACAACACAAAGGGTGAAACCCAATGTAAACTATTGACTCTAGTTATTAATAATGTATCAATATTCGTTTATCAAATATAAGAAATGTACCATACTACAGCAAGATGCTAACAATAGAAGAAATTGAGTGGGGGGCCATGGCGGTATATGGGAACTCTGTACCATCCACTCAGTTTTTCTGTAAATCTCCAACTGCTCTAAAAATTAAAGCCTATTCATTAAAAGAAATAAAATGTAAAAACGTCCACTGGTTTCTCCTTCCAGCACCAGCGAAACAAGATTATAAACCATTACCAAGTGAGGTTTGTCTCAGGCATGATGACGCAAGGTTACTTGAAAGGAGATGGACAATGACATGAGTAAAACTCCTAAGATTTGTAGAGCATTTTTTCTTCCTCTTCCTACGTACAATGGCCCCACCTGCCAATTCCAGCAACCTTAGTAGCTCCAAATTATGATCTATCTTTCTACCACCCAGATTCTGTCTTTCATCCACTGAGACCAATGCTCTCTGCTTGGGCTTCACTTCCCAACATGGTTTGATAAACACCTGCAGGAAGAAAGCCAGCTCCACTTGTGTGCTTCCCCTTTCTGCAGTTTCTGAGCCATGCTCTAGGTTTATCTAATCTCTTTAAGTAGTTGCTTCTTATATTCTGGATAATTTTATAGCTGTTTACAGCAAGAGAGTAATTCTGATATCTAACCATTCCATCACGTCCCAAACCCTGATGTCCCTAGCAAAGCATTTTTATAAGATTATTGTTTCTACCAAGTTGATAACAGATTGGACTGAATCTACTGAACAGAGAGAGATAAATAAAGCTATTTGCAACTGCCCAGGCTAGAGATAATAGCTTCGTCTAGCATAATGGCGATAGTGCAGAAGGAGAAAAATAAACATTTGTGAAAGATGTAGGCGGTAATATTGACAACATTTGGCATTTGATAGCATATGACAATAAAAAAAGAGGGGGGTTTATAGTCAACACAGTTTTCTGGCTTTGGCTGAATGACGGATGGTATTATCTGTCATAATGATTGCAGCAAATTTGAGATTCTTGTGACTTACAAGTCGAAATAATGGAAAACAGAGCCAATTTACAATAATAACAACAGTGAGAGTTTCTTTACCACTCACTTTAAGTATTCCATTTACAGTATAGTTTGTTTGTTTTTTATTCTGTATTCTGTGAGCTCCGTGAAGGTGCTCTATAAATAAGACCATGTCTACTTTTTCTTTTATCTGCAATACCTGGCATATGGAAATGTCTGAACTAAGTTAATAAAGGTAGGAGTAGTGGAATAGGGAAAGGGATCAAAATACAGGTCATATGAGGAGAAACAGTCTTAGGGAGGTAATGAGTTTCGTTTCAGAAATGTGGAGTGTGCGGGATGTCCAGGTGAAGATAAAATGCATGCAGTCAGAAGTACTAGCCTAAAGTTTATAAAGGAAAGCTGAACTACAGATACAAGATTTGAAGTCAGCATGCATGGTGGTCCATACATTTGGATGATATAAATCAAGTATGGGGCTTACACCAAGAAGAGCTCTGATTGGAACCTTGAGGACCACCACCATTTAAAGTATTAGGTGTGGATAAGACATGAACTCCTTGAAAAGCATTGAAGAGGTTTAAGAATGAGTAGCTAAAAAGAGAAGAGAGAAAAAAAGCAGAAAAGAGTGTCATATCTCATTGATTTTCAATTTTATAATTTGCAATTTCTCTTTATATTTTTCTCTGCTGCTTTGAGAGAAGCAAGTTTTGGGGTTATATCTTTGGTGGAGGAAGTAAAAATTTATGTGAGCCAAAGCCTCCTTTCATTTCATCTTTTTTATAAAATAAAATACATTAAATCAGGGAACAGTATTTATAAAAGCACTTACACATCTTCATATCGTTTCTGTATCACTGAAAGAAGAAAATTGTTTTAGCTAAGATTTCAGAAACTACACAAAATATGCTGTACATGACTATAATACTGCACTTTTTAAAACAGTTGCTATTGAGTAGAAATTGCAAAATGCAGCTTTTTGTAGTAAGTCTTTGATAACTCTTTGCCAATGAAATTAATAGTTCCATATTTCACCCAATCAATATAGAATGTCTCAGTATATTCTTCCTGAAACATATATACTTTCATGAACTACTTATCTCAAAGGGCTCCTTTTTTACTTAGAACAAAGCCTTCCATAATCTCCCTGGCCCCACTCTGAACTCAGTCATAATTCAGTTCTTCCAGTTCAATAACACACACACACACCCCACTTTCTCTATGGGACTAGAGGTCAGCCAGTAGTATTTGGATCATTAGATAAACAACGCATTTCTTCTTTACTCTGTGGACCCTTTGCTTCAACAGCCATTTATCCTCACTAAAATAATTTTTTTTAAAAAATCCAATTCTTTCATCTCGCATGGTTAGCCAAACCGTAAGTACCATAGCTAGCTAGTGATGAGAGCCAAAATGCTGGATTAACATGGAGGAAGAAATTGATGAGATTCGCTGAGAAGGTTCCTGAAATTAGATTGCTTGTCATTCATTGAATTAGCAGCATCCACTTGGTTCTCTTCCCCTACATTTTATACTTTAATTTTATATGTAGTTACTACACTTGGTGAATAAAGTTACATTTTATAACTGAAGATTTTTAGCATGATATTTTGTCCCACTTCCCCACGTATTTACCTTCTTTTCCCTCTGACCTACTGATAATGGCTTTCAATGTCTGAGTTTGTGAAACAAGTATTTTCTAGTTAAGGTTTTTAACCATATTTATATATTCTTATCAGCATACACTACTTATTCTTTTCTATGCATATGAGAGTTCTTAAATAGAAATAAGCAGTCAAACTGATCAATTTATCACCTAATATTTCTTCCAATAATAAGAAACATCCTTGAAAAATATTTGGACTAAAAATTTCCTGAGTCACCATGAGAAATTTTGAAATACCAAGCCAATTATTTGGGTCAATAAAACAGTTTGTACATTGACCATGCCTGAAACAGAAAAGCTCAAAGACCTAACATAATTGTTTCATCTATTCATTGTTTGGTGCTTTAGGTAGCACGAATTAAGTGTTTGAGGGGAATATGCAGGAAATTTGCAGTGTATTGATGAATTACACCTACTGATTCTAACTGGTGATTATCCACAGAGAAGTCACATAAATGGGGGTGGGAGGAGTGGATATGCAAATTGCGAAAGGGACATAAATTAGGAGAACATTCAGTTGGAAGGTGTACTCCTACTTTATTGCATCCACTCCTGCTTTCTATTCTATTTAACCATGGGGAATGGCTTCTTTAAAACTTATTTTTACCTTTGATTAATTTCTCTCTGATTCTCTGGATACTACACACTCTTCACAGAGTTGCACTGGTGACAAAGTAGTTTCCCACTGCTCTAACATATAGCCTGTTCTTGCTGACCTAATATTCATCCATATCCAAGGAAGCAACTTTTATAGACCAAGCTTGTCTAGTGAGAAAACTCTTTTCTCCTGCCCACCAGGCATTTAGTGAAATGATACATTCTGATGCTTCTCCTACAGAGCAGATTTCTTAGAGAACTCTTGCCTCTTTGCATAAATAAAAGAGAAACCTTCTACCTTCCAATCAGATTTGGCCAGTTAAGTTTACTCAAGAGAAGAGCTAATGCCACAGGTATTTAATCTCATATTGTAACATTTAAACATCATTGGCGATACCATCCAACCAGAACCCTCTCTACTCTTATCTGTCTTTGAACATAAGTCTAATAAAAGTTGTTTTATTTCTTAAGAGATGAAGATTTCCACACCAAGCCATCAGCAGTCAGAATAATTAAAGATGGGGAACTTTTTTCATTTAAATGTAAGGATCATCTGAGACAAAAACAGTTGATTCCCCAGAATTAAAAGCAGGCTGACCCAGGTCTTCCCCTTGGTAGAAGAGCAGTTAAGGAATGATCACAATTGCATATGTCACCATCTTTTTACTTATTTCTAAGTGTCATCATCTTATTGTCTTCTTGCTTTCAGTGGGATGTCAGATGACCCATTGGGATTATGAGACAAAAATAGTAGAACCTCTATTCTACTTAATTTTTTTCTCATTTTATTTTTTATTCTATGTTTGTGATTTTATAATGTACATAAGAAGTCAGTAAAATATATGTATACTGACTATATAAATATACTGGGGAGTGGAGGAAAAAAGTTTCTTTTTGATATGAATAGACTTTTAAGAAAGTTTGAGGTGTGGTCACCGAGGATACTAAAATTGCCTGCAACTCCTGCCTATAATTCACTCCCCAGCTCAACCATCTTTAATACCATCCCTGGAAAACTTTTTCGAATGTGTAATCATTTTAGTTCTCTGCACAGTCATTTTTTGATGAATTGCTAAAGTCTGACATTCAAGACCCTTTGTATCCTAGCCCACCTGAAGGCCAGTCTTAGCTCCAGCTCTCCCCCAGGGATTCAGTGCTTTTGCTGTATTGGCATTCTCACTATTGTCTGAACATACTCTGATGCTCTTCTTGCTCTTCAAAAATATCCATGCTGCCTTGAATGTCCCCTATTAAAAATTCCCTACTATAAATATAGCCTTCCCAGACCTCAATAGGCAGAAATGAGAATTTTTTCTGCCATATATAACATAGCACATTTAACTCTGAGCATTTACCCCTGTGCAATATATTTGTGTTTATGTCTGTCTCTCACTCTAAACTATAAGCCCAGCGAAGGAAGGGACCATTTTCAATTATCTTTTTATTTCCGAAGCACCTTAATGCCAATTCACCTAGTGGGTTTGTAGAAAGTATTTGTTGAATTATTTCAAGTTGAATCAATAGATAATATCAATAATGCATTCTTAGTAATAAAGAATAAGGAATATGTCTTGCTAGTTATTTGCTTCTAAAATAGTGCCCCCAAATGCATTGACGTTGAATTTATATTGCCATTTACAGCTCTTCCAATGCTTCTAGCTTTAGAAATAAGATAACGTTTGAAAAGACTTCATGGATGCTCAGGGGCATTTTTCTGGAAAAAAAATGATCATTGTGATGACCTTAGGAGACATTATTTGAGAACTCTCTGCTTATATTTTTTATGTCTCAATGATTTTAACTCAGATGGAAAGCCCTCAGGGAAGTAACTGAGTCATATTTTGTAGGTTATGAGGCCCAAAAGACACCTCTGGAAATTCACATATAAATATATCATCATCATCATAGTTGCCCCTGAAAAGTGTTACATTTAAATAAGAACATAGAGATCCAGGTGATTTACAACTATAGTTTTATGAAGTTCTGCTCCAGCCTCGTTTTGCCTTTTACCGAGCTTCACGCAGTGTGAGAACTCCCTCAGCTGAGGTCCGTGGCAAAGCATTGTAGAGATGTGACTCCCACAGACTTTATTGATAATATATTCCCTAGGGTTAGAAGTCTCTAGAATAGTGCAGCTAGAAAATAAAATACAGTGGGATAACAATTATTGATGCCAGTTTTACACGTAAATGAGAATTGTGCATTTGTCTGAAAACTTATCATAGCTGAACAAATTTCATCTAATTTTTATATGTTCAGAGGATTGCATGTACCATTGGTACTAATAAATAACTTTCCCCCAAAAGACTGAGATTGTGTGCTTCTAGTTCAGTTCTCAGTGTAACTGTGGTGGGCTCAGGTTCATGACAAATCTGTTTATTTGGTTGTGGAACTATCCCTTGTGGAAGGCAAACAAGTCGAGAGGCGAGGAAAGGAAAGGATAGGAAATAAAAAATCCCATGCCTACACTGCCTCAGGCTTGATGTTAGGCACTTTACATATAGTTCTCATCTAATTCTCACAAGACTCTCTATCGCCAAAATGGGAAAGTGGAAGAGCTAACACTTAAAAACCATCTGATTTCAAATCATCAGGTTATCTTTTTAAATTGTTATTTATTTTGTTTGCTGTGTATTTGTGCATATGTTGCTGCCTTTTCATGCCACAGGTTCCCAACAGTTAATATCATAAGCAAACTGACTGCAGTGAAGGGCACCACATATATACAGCAGATAATGAAAAGATCTGTGGGTTCTCCTGATCATTCAGAGATACAGTTACCATTTAGTAGTTGGGGTTTGGGTGTGTCCAATAAATAGCATTTTTTATTCCTATCCTAGCCTTGGAAACAATTTAGAATAAAATCCATTGGTATCAGGCAGGTAAAAGTCAAAATATCAAATTAATTAGCGGCAATCTAGTTGGAGAACATGGATTTGAATCTGTTGTTACAAGAGCTAGCTAACAGTCTATTGAGATTTAAAATAGCTCCCCCAAAAGAAGGAAAGCTTCTTCCTCAAGAACCTGGCTTGCTAATAGCAGGAATACCCAATAATGAACTCACTCAGCTCTTAGCATCTGTTAGTTAGGATTACATAGCCAAAGTAAACTTCACCGAATATTCCAGAGCAAAGAGCAAACAATGTGAAAAGCTTAATTAGGAAATTCTGTTTGCTAAAGACCATCTTTGGCAGTAGAGACATGATTTTTATTCTCTGTTGCCTTTTATTTGTTAATGTCGCCTCCTAACTGTATTCTATTACTAATACCACCTTCCAACCTCAGCTGACCCTTGAACAATGCCTGGGTTAAGGATACAGACCACCTGTGCAGCCAAAAATCCATGTATAACAAGTCAGCCCTCCATATATGCAATTCCCATCTGTGCAATTCCCATATGTTCATCTTTAAAAGGACCCACTGTCCTTTGAATTCAATTTAAAAATCTGTATCTTTGTACATATACTAGGGGGCCTTATACTTCATCTTAGGCAAGTAATTCTCTGCACGTGAACCCACTGTTCTCCATCTTGCTGCATCAGGAAGTGTTTGGAAGTCAGAAAAATAACTTGAATAATTAGATCTGACATTAATAAAAACTGTGGAAAAATTCCTTATTCCATGTTTTATGGAAGCATGTTTCTATCTACATCTAAGTGTGCATGACATATTTTTCTGGTATTTCCAAGACCATCAAAACCAAGAAGGAGTTTTGAGGGTTGCTGGAATTCCCATAATGGCAATGGAACCCACAGATTCTTGTCAAATTCTCCAACTTAATGCTTGTACTCCAAGAAGCTCTTACTTAATCTTTGGAACATGGTGGTGATATTACTGGTCTTAGAGGCATATTGGAATCCAGGAATTGAGTCTATTACAGGAAAAGATGGTCCTTGGCTTAGCATTGGAAAGAATTCAAACGTGAGCCGATATCGAATTTAGAGTGAAAGTTAAGTTTACTTAGCAGAGAGAAAGAAAAGACAGGCTTGATTCTCAGACAGAGTAGAGGTCTCTAATGGCTAGTGGAAGAGAGACTCCCTGCATCCCCCAGGCTAGGGTTTATATGTTTTCTGTTTCCATGGAAAATTTATTGGTATGGGGGAAAGGAGGAAAGAAGAACAATGGTAAGTTTATCTTTAACTTCAGCAGAGATGCAAGAAGAATAGGAGCGGGTTTGTTTTTCTCTCTTGTAAAGCACAACCTGTGTTTTATTTGCCCTGGGCTTAACTACAGGGATGGCCGTAATGGAATCTCTAGTCTTCTGACAGTTTGTTCTGTGTGACTGATTAACGTCTGCCTGAGTTCTGTGTCTTGGAGCACGTGGCAGAAGGCTTGGAATCCAACTGCCTAGTTCCCGCTTCTGTAAAAATAGTCTTCATGCCCCTTCCCTACATGAAGTCCAGGTTCTGCTTTGTATACTTACAGAACTTTGAACAGAGCATTTAACTCCTCTAAGACCATTTCCCTCATCAAAAATTCAGGGATAGTAATATTATCTACCTTTGATTAAATTTTTTAAAAGATAAAACATGATTGGAACTTATAATGTTAACTATCATTCCCAATGGGGTTCTTTAACTCTTATTTTTACACTGTAGATAAGAAACTATATGCAGTCTACCTTTTATTTTTCATAGTATTTAGCACAGATATTACACATAATAAAAGTTGGTTGAATTTATATTTTTATGAATCTTTAGTTTCAAATCCACCTTTAAAAATAATCACATGTCTGAGTTTTTATTTCCATTGAAATGCCACATGCAATGGGTTAGACATATAGCCATTAAAATTCACCTTTATATAATTTAAATATATTGATTTTATATAAATATTTTACATATTTAGTACAAATGTCTGTAATATCTCCTTTTTGTAATTACTTATTTGGCTTTCTCAATCTATATATTTATATATAGATTCAATATATTCAATAACTTTATATTTTTATAAATGATATAAAGCTTTACTATTTAAATTATATTTTCATATATTGATAGTTTCATTTTTGAGGGGGAAGGTTCTCTATCTTTTTAATAACTTTTTATTTTTCAATTACCATTGATATACAACGTTATATTAGCTTCAGGTGTACAACATAGTGATTAGACATTTATATAACTTACGAAGTGATCACCTGATAACTCTAGTACCCATTGACACCATAAACAGTTATTACAATATTACTGACTATATTCCTTATGCTATACCCTACATCCCCATGACTATTTTGTAACTACCAATTTGCATTTCTTAATCCCTTCCATTTTCCCACCCACCTCCCATCCCCCCTCCCATCTGGCAACCATCAAAATGATCTCCGTATCTATGAGTTTGTTTTTGCTTTATTAGATTCACTTTTCAGATGTAACTTTTTACAGTTCATACTATTGTCTAATTTTTAAATGAATGGCCATTGTATCTTATGTGATAGTCATACAAATTTAAATGTAGAGGGTATGAAAAATATGTCTTTCATGAATAATGATGATGATGTGATAATGATGCCAACAGTGATAAAAGTGATGGGAATGATGACAGCTAATATTAAATTTTCACATATTAAGTTCCATATAATTAATTAAGTGCTTTCATAAATTAGAAAGCATTTAATTTTCTTAGCTATTCCATGCAGGAACTAATATTATATCATATTCTATAATTAAGAAACTAAGCTTTAGAGATGTTAACAGATTTGCCCAAAATAGCTTGTAGCAAACAGACCTTTGATTCTAATTGAGACTGTTTGACTTCAGAGTCAAGTAAGCTAATGATAGCATATTTGATTTTAGGATTTTTTTGTTTTCCTCAAATGTCAAGATACATGTTTAATTAATTTCAGTTAATAAAGCAAAATTCCCTGTGGCATTTGCCCATGCTAACATTAGGCTCCAGCACTTGATTTGAACATGTTTAAGAATCACCCATGATAACACAAAGGTATATTTTGTGTGAAACATTTTATTTTGAAAAAACTGCTTCTTAAAACACATCAAATAACAATAAGGCTGCATTATTAGGCTCTCCTACTGGTTTTAATACAATAGCCTATTACTTAACCCTTACTTTCCTTTCTGAATGTACGATGTACTTTGGTTAATAATATGGTATAATTTAAAAATAATCTTTAGGACTAGCTTTTGTGGTTAAAGATAACAGTGACAGATGGGAGAATAAAAATAGTCATGAATAGGAAATACATACATACACACACACACACACACACACACACACACACATATAGTGCCAAAAAAATGTATAAACGTTTTAAGAAAGGAAAACTGTATTAAAATTGTAATACTCAATATATAACGATAACAAAAGATGAACATAAGTCACATTTGACTTCTGCAATTACAAGAGGTGCTCAAAGTGGTTACCATCAGTGTCCAGACACTTTTGATTACGGCGAACTACTGCTTGAGCAACATTGACCAAAGTGTCCACTTGTATACATGTATTTGGTACCTCTGGTATATATATATATATATATATTTAAACCTAATGAAAAGAATTATTGATGAGGGTTTCTTTCTTAATCTCTCAAAGCATCGGTTACCCCATCTGTGAAATATTTATAATAACATCTGTTTCATTTAACCACTGTGAAGAACAAAAGTTTTATAATCATCATGGGACAAGCTGTCTCCCCTCAAAATTCATATGGTGAGGCCCTAATGCTCAGTACCTCAGAATGTACTGTATTTAGAGTCAGATTCTTTAAAGAGGTAATTAAATTAAAATAAGGCTGTCAGGGTGGCCCTAATCCAATTTGACTGATGTCCTAATAAGAAGAGAAAATTTGGACACAAAGAGAGGTACTGGGGCATTTGTGCATAGGACAACCATGTGAAGAGGCAGCAAGAGGGTAGCTGTCTGCAGGCCAAGGGGAGACGTCTAGATCAAATATTTCCCTTCTGGCACCTTGATCTTGGACTTCCAGCTCCCAGAACTACAAGAAAATAAATTTCTGTCATTTATGCCACCCAGTCTGTGGTATTTTGTATGGCAACCCAAACAAATGAATATATACATACATAGTAAAATGCATATAATGTAACATATATATGTATGTAAATAAGTGTGTGCTTGTGTGTGTGCCTAGGAAAAATTGATGGTTATTATTGGTCTTGATTTGTATAACCCACCACACAAAACAGTGATAGGATATAGAAGGTGGTCAAATATTAATTAATTTATTGTTTCATGCATATTAATTTTGTCTTCTTTACTGGACTGTGAGCTCCTCCAGAGCAGCGTACTTTTTGGATTACTAGAGAACCTGGCACAAAACTGAACAGAGCATGAACACTAATTGTTTTACAGAATCCTTGTTCCTCCTATGTAAATCTAATTTAAAAATTATTTTAAGGCAGGCTTACTAAGGTATAATTTAAGACAGTAAAATTGTCCCTTTTGAAGGATACAGTTGGTAAGTTTTGATAAATACAGACAGCCATACCACCACCCACATGATCTAGATGTAGAAAATTTTCATCATCCCCAAAACTTCCCTCCTGTTCCTTTGGATCCAAACCCTTCCCTTACTCCTTGCACCACCTGAAAGCCATGAATTTCCTATTGCCTGATTTCTAATAGTTTTGCCTTTTCTAGAATAACATATACATAGACTGTAACAGTACTCTTTTGTGCCTGGATCCTTTTACTTAGCATACTGCTTTGGGAAATCCTTCGCATTGCTGTGTGTATCAGAAGTTTGTTCCTTTTTGTTACTAAGTAGTATTTTGTAATATATATAGAAGGACCACAATTTGCTTATCCATTCACCAGTTGATGGACATTTGACTTTTTTTTCTAGAATTTGACAATTTTGAACAAAACTGCTATAGTCATGTACAGGCCGTGGTGTGGGTCATGAGCTGTCATTATTCCTGAGTGGATATGAAGGAGAATTTCTGAACCACATGATAAGTCTATGTTCAGTTTTATTAGAACCTATCAAATGGTTTTCCATAGTGGTTGTGCCATTTTGCATTCCCACCAGCAATGCTTTTCATAAATTAGCTTAGCACTGGATGAGAGTTCCAGTTACTTCACGTCTTTGCCAAAGTTGATACTGTCAGTTTTTGTTCATTTTAGCCATTCTAAAATATTTATGTTATTATCACATTTTGGTTTACTTTTCATTCCTATGCTGAACAATGATATTGAGCATCTTCTCATATGCTTATTGATGATTACTATGGTATCTTTTATGAAGTGTCCATTCAAATCTTTCCTATATTTTAATTGGGTGTGTTTTTTATCGAGTTCTAAGAGTTCCTTATATACAGTGGATTCAAGTGCTTTATTAAATTGTGTTCTATTTGTATTCATATTCCTTAATGGTGTTATTCAAAAGCACAAAAACTTTCAATGTTTGTAATATCCAATTTATCTTTTTTTTTTTCTATTGTGGTTTGTAATTTTGTGATCTTTCTAGTAAATACTGACCTAAACCAAGGTGAAAAAAAATATTTCCATCTATGCTTTTCTCTAGGCATTTTATAGTTTATATTTAGGTTTCTGGGCCATTTCAAGTTAATGTTTTCAAGACACATAAGGGTAAAGCTTATGAATCTCCAGGAGCTGGGCAGGGCTGCTAAGGACAGGACACAGTGGACCTCACTCATTCACAGGGTGGCCAGGAGTCAGAGCTGATTCAAGGGCATAAACACACAAGGGTAAAAGTTCTTTTTTGCGTATGGCTGTTCAATTATTTCAACACCATTTATTTAAAAGAAGATTCTTTTCCAGTTGAATTACTTTGGACTCTTTGTTGAAAAACAATTAACATATATACACATATTGTTCTGTGCTCTCTATTCTGATCAAGTGAGCTACATGTTTATCCTTACTCCAAAGCCATACTGTTTTGATTACTGTAGCTTTATAATAAGTCTTAAGATCAGGTTGCATGAGTTACTCAAAATTATCACTTATCTTAAAAATGACCCTTATTATCCTGTTCCCTTTGTATTTCAATACAAGGTAGAGAAACAACTTGTTAATATCTATACATTCATCTTCTGGGACTTTTTGGGATTGTGCTGATTTATAAACTATTGGGATGAATTGACATTTTAAAAATATTGAGATGTTTTGATGCATGTCAACAGTGTAGATCTCAATTTACTTAGATCTTTAATTTCTTTCACCTGGATTTTGGAAGTTTTAACACATATCTTGCATGAATATTGTTAGATATATTCCTAAAAATTGTTTGTTTCAATACTACTATAAATGACATTTTAAAAATTTCAGCATCCTATTTATTGATCAATGATAAATTATAGAAAATATTGACATTAACATTTGACCTTATATATTGTTAACTTATTAAATGTATTTTTGCTAGTAGATTTGTGTTGATACCTTGAAGTTTTCTACATATACAGTTATGCCATTCATGAATCGATGGTTTAATTTCCTCCTTTTCCTACTTTCATTTCTTTATCTAGCTCTATTGTACTTACTAGAATCTGCAGTACAATTTTAGATAAAAGGGGTGAGAGCAGGCATTCTTCCTTTTTCCAAATCTTAGAGGGAATCGATTCAGTATTTCACCATTGGGTCTGATGTTAGCTGTAGTTTCTGTTTAAAAAATATACATTGTCACTTTAAGGATGTTCTTTTCAATTAAAAAAAAAAAAGGATGTTCTTTTCTAAGTTTGATGCAATATTTTTAAATATTTTATAACAAATGGATATCGGAACTGTATCAAACTAAAAATCTTCTGCACATCAAAGAAAACCATCAACAAAATGAAAAGACAGCCTATGGAATGTGAAAAAATATGTATAAGTCACATATCCAAAAAGGGGTTAATATCCAAAATATAGAAGGAATTCATACAACTCAATCATAAAAAACACAAATAACCCAATTAAAAAATGGACAAAGGACCCAAATAGATATTTTTCCAAATGAGATATGCAAATGGCCAATAGGTATATGAAAAAGTTCTCAACATCACCAATCATCAGGGAAATGCAAATCAAAACCACAATGAGATATCACCTATTAGGATGGCTATTATCAAAAACACATAAATAACAAATGCTGGTGAGGATGTGGAGAAAGGGCAACTCCTGTGCACTGTTGGTGGGAATGTAAACTGGTACAGACACTATGGAAAACAGTATGGATGGATGTTCCTCAAGAAGTTAAAAATAAAACTACCATATGATCCAGCAATCTAACCTCTGGTTACATACCCAAAAGAAACAAAACCATTATCTTAAAGAGATATGTGTACTCCCGTGTTCATAGCAGCATTATTCATAATAGCCAACATATGGAAACAACCTAAGTGTCCGTCAATGGATGAGTGAATCAAGAAAATATGAGGTCTGACAATTAAGTTCACAAACTCATCCTAGAAACAATACTACACACCTCATTGCTGAATATTACTATGGTAACCTTCGAAGTACTCCCCTTGGGAAGCTAGGCACCGATGTCAGCATCTAGTCCACCCTTCAAAGCAATTTTGGAACACTTTTTCTGGAATGGCTATCAGAGATGTCATCATATTACCATTAATGTCCTGAATGTCATCAAAATGTCTTCCTTTCAATATTTCCTTTATGTTTGAAAAAGAAAGAAGTCATTGGGGGTCAGATCAGGTGAGTAGGGAGGGTGTCCCAACACAGTTATTCATTTACTGGCTAAAAACTTCCTCACAGACAGTGCTATGTGAGCTGGTGCATTGTCATGATGCGAGAGCCATGAATTGTTGGTGAAAAGTTCAGGTCGTCTAACTTTTTCATGCAGCCTTTTCAGCACTTCCAAGCAGTAAACTTGGTTAACTGTTTTGTCCAGTTGGTACAAATTCATAATGAATAATCCCTCTGATATCAAAAAATGTTAGCAACATTGTTTCGATTCTTGATTTGGACTGACGGATCATTTTTGGTCATGGAGAATTGGCTGACTTCCATTGTGCACTTTCATGCTTTGTTTCAGGGTTGTATTGGTACACCCATGTTTCACCAGCAGTGATAACACAGCCCAAAACATCATCTTGCCTCTCCAAAAGGTCTTGGCAAACTTTGATTCTCCTTTGTTTTTGTTCATCAGTGAGCTCCTTCAGGACCACTTTTGCACACACTTTCTCATGCCAAGATTTTCAGCTACGATTTTCCTAACTGTTTCTCTATCGGTGTTTACTTGGTCTGCTATGCTTCTTACAATCAGCCAATGGTTTTGTAGCACAATTCAGCGAATTTTTGCAATGTTTCATCAGTTCTGCTCATTACTGGCCGCCTTGACCTCTCTTCATCAGTGATGTGTTCTCTCCCCCTCAGAAAAATGTTTAATCCATTTGTACACTGCCGTTTTATTCATGGCATTATCCCCATAAACTTGGACTAATATGTCTCTGACTTCACCTCCACTCTTGCCAAGTTGAATAAGAAATTTAATATTTGTCCATTGCTCTAATTCAAGCTCAGACATTCTTGCGACAGCACACAAAAACACTCAACAACAATAATGAATGGCACTCATCAAGACACTGCCACACGACGATATGAACACAACTGTTAGATACTGATATACCAAGGTTATGAAACCTTCCCAAGCTGTTTGTGCAGTGCTGCCAATGTAGCAAGTTTGCAAACTTAATTGTCACACCTCGTAAAATGTGATATAAATAAACATGATCAATGATAGATGCAGAGATATATAGATATATTTTCTATATCTGCCTATCTACATAAACACACGCGCGCGCGCGCACGCACACACACACACACACACACACACACTCCCACACCCTGGAATAATGTCCATCTTTAAAAAAAGAAGAAAATCCTGCCATTCGCGACTGTATGGATGACTCTAGAGGACAATATGCTAAGTGAAATAAGCCAGAGAGAGAAAGACAAATACTGCATAATATCATTTACATGATGTGGAATCGTAAAAAACAAGTCAAATTCATAGAAACAGAATAGAAAAGTAGTTGTCCGGGGCTGGATGTGGGGGAAACAGGGAGAGGTTGGTAAAATGGTACAAACTTTCAGTTATAAAATAAATAAGATCTAAGGTATGACATGGTGACTATAGTTGATTAACACTGTATTATATAATTCAAACTTGCTAAGAGAGCAGAACTTAAATGTTTTCAACCCTCCTCTCCCACAAAAAAATTAAATATGTGAGGTGATGAATGTGTTAATTAACTTGATGAGGTAATCCTTTCACAATGTTTACTGTGTCAAATCTTCACACTATACACTGTAAATACCTTACAATTGTATTTGTCAATTATATCTTAATAAAGCTGGCAAAGGAACTTGATATATATTTCCCTCTAAGCACTGCTTTAGTTGTATTTATTGTAAAAATTTTGATGTATTTTATTTCAATTTAATTCAAAATACATTCTAATTCCTTTTGATTATTTTTTTCTTTTCCTCACTGATTACTTAGAAATGTGTTGTTGTTGTTTTTTTAAATTTCCAAATAGTTGGGATATTTCCAGATATCTTTCTGTTTTTTATTTTGTTTTGCTCACAGAACATGATTTCAATCCTTTTCACCTATTGAGACTGGTTTTTAGTGTCTAGTACATGATACATCTTGGTGTGTACTTTAAAAGAATCTGTATTCTGGGGTCAGTTATCTGTAAACAGGAATTAGTTCAAGTTGGTTGACCATATTATTAAGGTATCCTGTATCATTAGTTACTTTAGCTTACTTTGTTCTATTACTGAAAGAGAATTGCTGATGTGCAAATTTACAATTGTTAATTTTCTGTTTTGACTTTCAATTCTCTGTTATTGCTTAATGTAGTCAAAGGTTGCATTAGTTGCAGATAAATTTAGGATTACTTATCCTGTCATTTTTTGGTTTTTGTTTTTCATTTTTAACACTTATTTTTCACTCTTCTAGTTTCAGTTTGAATTATTTCTATCAATTTCTCTTTAAATTTATTAATTATCTATGCTTTTGTAACTAGTATGCTGGTAAGTTTATCAAAAGAATTATTCATCTCTGATAATTATCTTTTTTGTTATTTGTAGCATTTTTATTTGATTTTTGCTTATAGTTCCCTCTGTTTACTGAAATTTTTATGCATGCTTTACATATTTTCCACTGTATCTTTGAGCTATTAGTTGTAGTTATTTTAAATTCAGATATCTGGATCTGGTTCTATGGCTTATTCATTTCTTAATGGGTTGCTATTTACTTACTTTTCGTTGTATCTAATTATGTTCTGCCAGCCATTAGTCCGGGGAGGGGGCGAAGGGGTGGGTCTCGAGTCAACCTAATCATTGGTAGAGTTGGTTTGGGGATTTCTTGTTGTTAGAGCTTCCTTCCAAACATCACAAACTTCAAGTTCCCCCAATACTGGGCTGCTGGTATCTTGTGCTTAATGTTGCACTTCAGGTGCCGGAGGACATTTCTCAGTGTTTCTGTTGCACCCTCAGCTTTCAGCGGGGCCTGTATGACTGAATCACTGAGGTTTTCTCCACCATCTTGTGCTTCCTCACTGGTAGAGTCCTGTGGCATTTTACCTGGTTAAAAAAAAAGAAAAACAACAACAAAACCTCATGGTGGGAGCAGAGAATGATCATTCTCAGTTCTCCTGGTCCAGCTTTACTATTAGTCAGACCATGTACACTGGGTTCTGTATACCTGGATCTCTTCCTCAGTTTATACCAGCACTTCTTGCATCAATGTAGAGTTTTGAGAGAAATTTTTCTATCCCTCCTCAGTCACAGCAAAACTGTTGGTATCAGTACAAGATTCTGGGTCCAAGCTCCTTTCTCTAGGAAGGCAGCTTTCACTGCTCCCTGGATGGCAATGTACCTTTTCCCGAGACCCTGATGGAGGATTTCTTGATCTTCCCACAACAGTAGACTACTTACTGTGTCCTTTTACTCAGTGCATGGCTTGCTTGTGGTGTGGGCCGTAGGGGCTTCCTTTTTGTCTTGCAGGAGCAGACAGGTTTTGCTTTTATCCCTCCCCCAGCAACAGATGACATTTGCTTCTACTCTTTCCCTATAAACAATGGGTCTTTGCCTGGTTCTGTGCCAGGCAGCTCGAGGCTTTTGCTTCATATAATGAAAAGGCTCAAGACATGGGCAACATTTTGTGTCCATGCACCACTGAGGACTGCTCTTTCCTGCGCTCCCTCTAATCCTTCTCGTGAGTGTCCAGTGGAAGCCAGACCATGAAAAAGAGATGGCAAGTGACTGCACACTCCCACAGGGTCTGGAGTTCCCAGAGGATCTAAACTTTCATGCTAGCCCAAACCCAAACTTTAATAATATATTGGATTTTAACTGTTTTCTTCTTACCTGCTTTTATCATGGCTATCTCTTCATCCCATGTTCTGCCAAAGATGAAACAATTCACCTATCCCATCTCTACTCAGAAAGACATGCCTCTCTTTGGAATTTAGCCCACCTGGTTGCCTTGAGATCTCAGTTCCAATAATTTCCCAAAAAAAGGTTATAATTTTGTAGATTGCCCTTTTCTTCTTTTCAGATGGGAGTAACAATCTCGCAGCTTTACATCCTCAGTGGAAGTACAATTCCGTATTAATGGTCTTTTGAGGAGTTTCCAAATATAAGTACCTGCTATGCTGAGATAGTTGAATGAAACAGTAGGAAAAAAGGCACTCTAGGAATAAATCCCATAAATACCTTTTATATGGGTTACATCTTTCACTTGAAATTTATAGTTCTGCATGTTGTATCTCAAATAAGTATATGAAAAGCTCTTTTAAAAGTTAACAAACAAATAAATTTTAAAACTATTTTTACTTCATCTAGAATTCTTCATTTCATTTTTATACTTTTGGTACAAGCTCATCATATTAGATTTTTCGTGAGTTTATATTATCAAAGGACATCAGAGAAGCAAGACTTAAGTTTTATAATGTAAAAATAATTTACCTAACCCTCAGAGTGTCCCCAATACAAGCTGAAGTTTACCGGAGAACCAGAAGGGAAACACAGCTTCAGACATCCAAAATTACAAATGGAAAGTAGAATAAACTCCATTATTACACAATTAAATGCTTTTCCCTGGAGCATACATTTTTTTAAAGCTATATTGTTAAGGTAATAGAATTTGACAGGCTGAATGCTAGATCTATAAATCCAGGGTACCCATTCACTAGACAAAGAAACAATGAGAATGTTAAACAGCAAATGTATCAAAGTCTCAGTCAACTGCAAGCCCGAGGAAGGGAGGAAATCCTGCATACATATAGCAAGAGGCTACTAGTAGCATGAGAAACTCCAGGAAGCCTATGCAGAAAATGTTCTCTCATCAAACTTCCCACTGAGAATGTTCCTGTGGGAAGAGCAAGGTCAGGAAAGTACTGCATCTTTTGAAATCTCAAGCAAGGACTGAATATTTACTCTCCCATACAATCCTGGATAGCACATCAGGGGGTGACACAATTGCAGTAAAATATTTTGTTATGTTACAAAAAAGGACAATCTGAGATATAGATGGATAGAAAATGTCAGATTAGTCAGAAGACCCTAATTTCCTGAAATTTTTGTTAAAGTTTCCAAATATCTTCCCATCAACTTTCTCATATAATTTTCTATAGAATGCATATAACCACAAATCAGCACCTTTGTTGGTATTATCATGTTGGTAAATGTTCCTAACTAAATTTTTCTTAAAATATGGAAAGGAGATTAGAAAATTTCTATTTTTTCCAACTTCTTTGCCACCTTATGAATTTCAGTAGGATAGAAAATAGCCTTCCCTGGACACATTTTAGAAAAACCCAGCCTTTCCTTTAAAGTCCATTGTGACAACATGGAAGAAGCCTAGAAAAAGTGAAAACGGCTACCCTCTCTCTTGTCCTAAGTGGACAGAAGGTCAGTCCACTCCCAAGAACAGAATAACAAATGGTAAATTACAAAAGATAACTAGCCTTTCTCCCACAATTATCAATCATTGTATTGCTCATTGCTCTGCTGTTTTGTGTCCTTGGACATAATTTTCTCTGTTCAGTACCATCTAGTAAAAAAAAAAAGTCAGATAAAGGATTATAACTTTACAATTATATTGACATATGATGGCCCTTTTTGCATAAATACAATACAGCATCAACCTGGATTGATTCCAAGCCTTAAGTGCTTGAGATGAGAATGTGCTTGAAAAGTATGGATTTTAGTAGCCTTAGTAGCACAATTTCTCTATGCAAGCCTTAGACACTGTAGCTTTGGGTGCCTCTGAGGACTTTCCTATCAGGTACACTGACGAATTAGGTACTACATGACATTTAGAGTAAAATGAAGTTATCCCTGAGAATGGTAAATATAATATTATTCAATCCATTTTGAAACATTTTAAAAAGACTCCCATAGTACTGTAAGCTTTGTCTACTAAACCATTAAAGGCATACTATTTTGACTTAATATCACTGAAGAGACAAAAACGTTTGATTCTATACCAAAATTCCAGCTCAAATTTAAATCATGATTATACATTTGTGCAATATGTATTTTATTTTTTCTGAATTTAGGGAAATGCTAAGAACAAATAGGGCAAAATTGGTATAGGAAATCCACAATTTCTGTATCCTTTTAATGGCATATACATAGCAGCAATAAATAAAATATGAAAAGAGACTATAAAAAGAACAAACAATACTCTAGTAAAATATAAACTCTTTTTGTAAGCTGGAAATTAAACAAGAACACAAAACAGTGAGGAGAATGAAGCCAAAGGCTTGCTAAATCTCAGGTTTGGGAGAGGGCAGTGGTAGACCAAAATGTACTTGGTCTACCACAGAGGGTTAGCAAGGACCAAAAGAGTCCTTCATATGTCTGAAATCTAATTAACTCATTGCTTGAAGAAAGAAGCTAAGAACAACCACTACTGATGGCTACCTGTGGCTAGGGCTCATAAGAACATGTGGGCTGAAGAGATGGGAGGATATAAACATGCTTGACAAATAAGAAGTAAACCAGGTCTGGCTCTGTAAAAAGCTGGATGTACAATATCCACAAGACTGAATAACCAAAATGATAGGCTGATTGTAGATGTTGATTCTTATGGAGCCATTTTTCAACAGCTAATCACATAGGAAGAAAGGGTGGAGGCAGAGGAGAGAAAAGAGAGGGGAGGGGAGGGGAGGGCAGGGGAGGGGAGGGGAGGGGAGGGAAGGGAAGGGAAGGGAAGGGAAGGGAAGAATCCTTTCCAATCAAAATGAGTCTGCAAACCAACATTTTTAATTGCTTGAAGAAAGATGCACACATCAATAAAAAAGCAAACAAAAGTCAACAAACTAGAACATAAATTCACTCCACAGGAAGTCAATTCATGAAAGCATTTGATAAATATTTTACAGTAAATACCTTTAAGATGCTTTAAATTACAAATTAAGATATAACACTGATAAAAATTTTTAAAAGGATATGTTAACAAAAACCAAAGGAAATGTATAAAAAATAAGTACAAGGAGACACTGAAAGACTCTACTAGAAATCGTAGGGGGAAAAAAGAGTCATTGTAATTATAACTGCAACAGATTGCTAGAATAATGGCTCCCAATGAATCACAGCCCCCTTATTCCACACCCTTTTACAATAAGATTTCTCCACTCCTTCTACTAAGAACTAGTGTCTGCCCCCCACCTCTTTAATCTGGCCTGGCGTTCAGACTTGCATTGGCTCACAGAATATGGCAAAAATGGTATTGTGAGACTTCCTATGCCAGGCCTCAAGAGACATTAAACTTCTGCTTTCTCTATCATTGAGTGAATCTTTCATCATGTGGAGAAGTCAACTCTGGGCTCTCCAGGGTGAGAGGCCATATAGAGAATAAACAAAATGCTATAGCTAACATCCAACACCAACTGCCTAACATGTAATTGAGACCAACTTGAAATATCCACAGCCGTTAAGCTTCAGATGACTGAAAACACATATTAGGATCCCATGCAAGATCAGAATATGAAATGCCTAAGCCCAAACTTAACTAAACAAACATCTGTTTTAAGCCACTAAATTTTGGAGTGATTTGTTATGCAGAAATTTGTAACTGACACAAAAATCAGTACCTACAAAACGAGTGCTGCCATAACAAAAACCTAAAAGCTTGGCATTGGCTTTGGGACTGCGCAGTGGGTGGAGGCTTTGAGACAGTGAAGAAACTGTTACATACTAAAATGAAAAATTGAGAAACAGCTGTTTGTGTCTGGAAAGATGGGAATCAGTGATTAAAAACTACTGGCAAAACTTAAGCCTTCAAAACTGGGAAGATGGATAGTGTACTCAATGTACAAATAGATCTGGCCAAGGAGATATCAGACAGAATGTTGAAACTGACAATTGGCTTTCTGTGTCTGTCTATGATAAATATAGGATGAGAGAGATGAGCTAAAGAGAGAACGATTTAGTTGGCAAGCAGAATTCAGAGTAAATATAAAGACATGCTGGATTACAAAATAAAATGTTTTATATTGCTAGATTTTCCAGCTATGGTATCTGAGTAAAGATCAAATCAAGTGTGTGGCAATAAGACCTTTAGCTAAGAGCACAGAGAGAGTTATAAGAGTGCCCAGTTAATCCTTACAGATAGACAAAGGGGATTGTCTCACAACAACTTTACATATGGCCCAAAGTAGAGATCTAGTTCTTAAAAAATTATGGATATGGCTTTGAAAGCGTGAATGAAATCTCTATTAGATTCATAAACAATCCAAAATATTTTCAAGGGAATTATAACAGGCTCAAGTATAGGGAGTAGAGAAAGTTCAAAATAAAAAAGAAGCCTCTGGGATCCCAACATTCTATGGTCAGAAAACAGACTGAGAATGTCTTTCAGAGAATATTTGGGCCCTTAGTAGGGTTCTTTCCTTACCCTGAAAAAAGAGGCTCTGACAACCTACATGTGGCTGGACTTCAGAAAGGCTGAAATCCAGTGACTGCTATATTCCTTATCCCATTTCTCTTTTTGACTAGTTATGTCTATTGTACATAGTCTCCCCCTGCCTTACTATTATATGTTGAGTGTGTAAGGTGGATAACTTGTCCTTTCACTTTACAATCTGTAGATTAAGAGTAGCTGTACTTGAAAAGCTGCATATTAGGAATCTCGTCTGTCATCTAACTTGTTATAATGCAGATTACAATGCCATGATCAGATAAAATTGTGGGACTATATGAAGGAACTAAGTACATTTCTCATGTGGGAAAAACATGAGCAATGTGGTCTAGATGGTGGGTAAAAGATTGTTTCAATAATGACCCCTCCCCCAAAGCACACGTCTCTCTGCCCACAACCCTTTTGAAATAGGTCTTTGAAGCTTCTACCATTAACAGGTAGAATCTAATTCTCTACCACCTTCATTCTGGCCTGGCCTTATTCTTGCTTTAACCAATAAACAGCGGGGAACATTATGTTGTGCAATTGATGTCTAGGCTTTAAGAGACCTAGAAAATTCTGCTTTCAACTTCTTGGAATGTTTCCTTTATCATATGAACAAGCCAAAAATAACCTACTACAGGATGATGACAGGCTACATAGATGAGGAACAAGGCACCTCAATCAACAGTCAGCACCCAGCTGCCAGACAAGTAAGGTCATCTTGAAACATAGTTCCCAGCTGAACTGACTGTATCTGCATTTTTGAGTCCGGGAAAGATCAGTAAAAGAATCACGCAAAGAAGCCCAGGCCAAATTGAAGAATTGTGAAGAAATAAAGGGTTGTTTTAATCATAAAATTTGTTTTGGGGAGAAGGGAAGTAATTATCATGAGTAATAGATAACTGATACCCAAAACTATTAGATAAACTAAAATCCAGCCACTATCCAAAGAGAATTAGTGAATTAGAATATATTACGGGAACATTCACTCAGAAGAAAACACAAAGGGATAAATAATTTTTTTAAGTATGAAAAAGGAGTGACACAGGAAAAACAGTTTTGAGAGAGGCTTTAACTATGACTAATATGAGTTCCAGGAGAAGATAATGAAGGGAATGACAGAGCAGAAATATACAAAGGAATAACTTAAGAACTAAGTTATGAGATTGTACTCTGTGTTCTAGGGAGATAAATAAATAAACCCAAACCTAGAGCACATGACAGTGAGACTACAGCACATAAGTAATAAAAAGAATGTATTTAAAAGCATCAGAAAGAAAAGACACATTACCTACAAAAGACAGCAAACCCACCACAGAGTCTTTTCATTGACACAAAAGATATCAAGATATAATGATGTTATGTCTTCAAAGTGTAGAAGCAAAATAATTCAGTCTAGGATTTTATATCCAACTAAACTATCTTTCAAGAGTTTAAGAAAATCAAGAAATTTTCAGACACATAAATGTTAAGAGTTTACTGCTCACAGGATATCAACAAATTAACAGGTAAAGCATGGGTTTAATTTTTATATAGTTAATCTAGAGGAAAGGCATAGAATATAACATCAGTGTGCACAGAAATGGACAAAACACATCAATGAATCTAACTGATAACTAACAAAATAATTAAATCTTGCCATTTTCATGAGAACGTAAGTTCCATGATGACTTTGTTTATCTCTGAATTGTAGGATAGTACCTGGAACATAGTTAGGTTATATAAATACTTATTAAAAAATTTAGGTCATTGAATTTGTGAAGAGGATGAAATTATTGAAAATCTCAATTTGACAGAAAAAAGTTACCTATGCATCTAAATAATTTAAAATTCTACTAAAAATAGAAATAGGACCTTAGGGTCCAACAGAAGCAAAAAAAAAAAAAAAAAAAAAAAAAATGGAAAATATGCAAAAAAAGATGCTAAACAGAAATATTAAATGGACATGGTAGAAACGAATTAAAATGGATCAATCATCACAATGTAAATATTTTAAACTCACTATGTGGTAGATATGATAAAATTGAAGGAAATGAACAGCAGCAAGTATTACAAGAGACACAAACATGTAGAAAAGTTGAAATGAAAAGACGTGTAACATCATAACATCAATAAGTAAACAAAACAAAAATCAACAAAGTAACATTCCAGATAAGAAACCATTAGTATTGATAAAGCAGTACATTATTGTAGCAGCTGTTCATTTGTCAACCTCTGCACACTTTGTTGCAAATGACTCACACCTGCCCTCTTCAGCAACTTGCCTTTGGGCACTGGAGCAAATTAACTCTTACCTAGAAACAGAAGTGCTCAGTGGTCTATGTTCTACCCCAGGGATGATGCAGCTAGTGCTCAACTATTATTGGATTACAAAAACTCAGCTCCTTTGCCTCAATTCAGGATACACTCTGAAGTATGATTCATGCTCTAGAGTTCACTGAATGATCAAGCCATCTCAGATGTCACCAAAATTGTATCTTTTCTGGGCTTCTTCCCTTTCCTTTCCTGTTTTCCCCATATTCCTGCTTGCTTTTTCTGAGAATATTTACACTTGAATCTTTGGCTCATTATTTTCATCTGTAAGAACTGATCCTAAGACAACTCTGCATACAATATTAATTGAAGAATTAACTGGGAGTTTCACTTATACCTAGGATGTAGAAAGTTGGAAAAAGCATTGCTCCCACATTAATGGAAGAAAATGCCAGATAACTATAAAATCATAACTTTTCTTGAACCTATCAGCAAACTGAGGTCTCAAGGCAGCCAGTTTGTTTGGAATCCAAAGACAGACAGGAGTCTCCATGTGGAGAAGACACACATACTGGAACACAATAGCAGAACATGGGAAGTGCCATACACGTGGTTAAAAAGAGTATATATATTTAAACAAATTTATAAACTCCAAGTATGGGCTAGCATAAGAGTATAGAATCCCTGGGATTCATTCATACACCTTGTAGCTCTTCTCCACAGACCTCTGCTGGGGCGCAGAGAAGGAAAGGGGGCATGTTGGGATATAAGAGCAATCCTCTCATGGTTGTGCAGGCTTGGATAAAGGGAGTGTCACCATTACAGAAATGGCATGAACCCTGTTCAAAGCCTTCTCCTCCATGGAACAAAAGTCTTAACCAGCTGGGAAGTTGCAGCTCAAACCACCACTCCAGGGCACACTAGAAGTGTGGGAAAGGAAATAATAATAATAATAACCTCTCTCCTTGGAGTAGGAATAGGAAAATGTCCTGGGACCAGACTATTATAGGTCTCCTACCACTAACGGAGATTCTCCCACGTAAGACCTACTAAAGATCCACAGCAGAGTTTGGCTTCCACAGGTAGTGAGGCAGGTTCACTGAGAAAATTCCAAACTTGAGACAAAGCTTGCGAACTGGACCAAAATAAGAAAAAAACCCCTTGTAGCTTAAAGCCAGCATCACAAACACCAGTGAATAAGTATTAGCAGTCCACTGCTAGAGAGAACAAGGGCATGTGAAGACGCTGTCATGTGCAAGAACAACAGGGAAGGCTAAAAGCTAAGAGTCGATAAGAAAGATTATGAAAAACACACTGGCAACCCAGTGTCTATCCTATAATATCGCTAAAAGAATTGGAAGCTGGTGATGGACTGATGGTAACCATAGCAACAATAAAATCCCAAACTAGCTAATGACTAGATTGAATTCAGTATCTATATTAATGGCCTACCAGAATAGACGCACACATTTCTATGCCAAAGTGCTATCCACCTCAGTCTGTACCATGCTATCCTTGATGTCCACCAGAATTCAATTAAAAAAAAAATTACAAGACACAAAAAATAAGAAGAACCTACTGAGATATAGCAAGCAAATGAGTCTGACTCAGAAAATATCCCAATGTTGGAGTTTTCAGGTAATAAATTTAAAATAACTACTATGATCAATAGTTTAAAAGTCAAAGTGCAGTTTCCTCATCTGTAGAATGGGCATTTTAAAAAGTATCTGATTCATACAGTTTTTGTGCAGATGCAATGAGATAGTGGTATTAAGTGCACATTTAACAAAATTCCTGTCGCAGAGGAGGACTTCAGCAAATGGTAAGAGTTGTGGTCACTATTACTTTGGACACTTAGTCAAAGGTTCACTAGTTTTATTCCAGAGGTTCCTGGGCACAACGCTGAGGCTTACTTTGCCCATGCTACGTAGATCACCGCCACCTCCTTGTTTCCTTAGCTTCAGCTCTGGGTTTTTCATCAGGAAGAAGACATGGAACAGTAGCTGCACTTCTTTCTCCAGTGTGTAGTAACTTGGCTATTGGTAACTCCCCCAGCTCTCTATTCAAGAACCATGTAAAGCTTTTCCTCACAAAACAGTCAGTGGCCCCAATGGAATCTGTATCTGTGTTATCACAACTCAAAATTCAATTTTCCACTCCTTATCTTATTTCTGTTTGTCCCTACCATAAAACCAACTAGGCTAGATAGCACACATATCAATTTAAAATATCATTTGCAATATACTTTTAAATTATTCCTCTTTGCCTTGAAATCTGTACTCCTTTCACAAGTAAAATTCAATTAAAAGTCTGCATTCATACACTAGTCAGAGATACCCAACAGAATTGATTATCATTCAAGATTATCATTCAAGAGGCAGAACCTGAATTACAGAATCAACTTGCTTCCACTGATCTTTTCAGAGTTTATAGCTCCCTTTTGTTTTTATATTGCTTGAGTTATTCCCCCTGATAAATTCTATGCTTTGAAATAGTCTTCAATTAATAAAATCTATAGGATTCAGGCAACAGAATGTATCCATCTGTTCTAACCTTAGATTCTCCTTAATTGTTGTAACCACACTGTATTTATGGTGTGAATATCATCGGCCAGCTACTTGTAACCAGCAGAGATACTGAGTATGCCTAACATATGGCACCTTCATGGTTGCTGTAGTTCTTTCAAAAGTGATTTATCAAAATTAAAGTTTTTGACAAGTACAACATAAAGGTAGGGCTCTGAGGTATATCTTTGCATTCTTCAGCTGTCCTATGTGGGACACCTACTACCGGAATCTTGACAACAAATTGTACTATCACCAAGGATGTATGCACGTGTACTCCCTGGCTCCTTTGCTCTAATTCCCTCATTAAATTAGGATAACTTTTTAAAAGAAAAATTATTTCTATCAGGCTAAACCCAGAACTGTCCCCTTACAGCGGGGTGATCACTTGTGTGAAAATACCAAGTGAGCACACAGCTGCTCAAATCCTTTGTGGAAGAAAACATATTAATAATTCAATGACATGAATTATGATAGCTAGCATTTACTGGGCACCCACTAGGAACTGTTCTAAATATGAATTGATTAATTCTAATGGTCAGAGTAACCATATGGTATAGGTACTATTATAATCCCCATTTTACAGATTAGGAAACAGAGGAACAGGAAAGTGGCTTCTGTATGTTTATAGAGCTAAGATAGAAGAACCGATAATGCCTGGGCACATCCCAGTTTATCAAGGTTTCCACTCTTCCCACATTCCTGAATAGTAGAAAACTACTGAGTAATATAAATAAAGAATATTATAGAAAAAATATATACAATAGTTACTAAAATGTAGTCTCCTCACTTGGTGGTAACAAACTATGAATAGGCAGTTCTGTTGAAATTGATCAAGTTCAAGAAGGAACTGAACCTAGGTCTTTTCTCAAGCTCAGTGAAAGACTGAGGTTGTTAGCAGCACTGGTATTTCCCCTGGTTTGAGAGAGCTGAGGGTTTTGGACACAACAAAGATAAGGAAGTGGGTGTGTAGTCTCCAAACAGCAAGACATTTTATGCAAGTATTAGTCAGTCTTACCAAGACTGGCTGGGATTTTCACAATGAGCACTGACTCATTATGCCTTTAACATGCAGTTAAGAGTTCCCACCGTCCTTGCTACCCAACCACTTCTCAATTCTCCTGCCTCTAGAATAAATAGTTAAATGTTCAGACAGTGAGGAGGAAACTCCTAAGAGAGCATCTAGAATCCAGAAAATAATGTTCTAGATCAATGACTTGCACATGATTGCAAACCACAGTGACTCTGAGCGCGAATGGACTTGTCCAACAATCCAGGCTATGCCTACCCTCATGGGGCACATGTTCTTTAAAGTTCAGAAGAACTGGTCATGGATACGTAGTCAGCTCCTTTCCACTCAAGAGTCAGAGACGTATATAGAGGACTGAAGAGAATTTTGGCCTCTAGCTCCATGATGTTTGCCCTGATACATTTTCTGTGACAGTGGCAACTGGAGAAATGGGGTCTTGGCAAGAACTTCAAAGGGAAACAGTGAGATGAAAACATGCCAAGATAGACAGACTATGATATACTGCCAGTAAGCATGCCTTGGGAAGCCCTTTTTATAGTAAGAACAGAAATATGTATGCTTGAGTAAGCAGACCCATCTGCTTATCACAGGTGATAGAAAAAGGAATTTCTCCAGCTGGTAGAAGAAATGAGGTAAGAGGGCAGAGGATGCTGTGTAGAAAGCAGACCCTTAAACTACTACCAGCACACCACCCCACAGTTGTTGCATGGACAATAGAAAACAGAGCCCGTGACACTGTCATTTCAGTACACTGGCTCAACAAATATCTCTAGCTAGCTCATAAAATGCTGGGCATTGCTGATATACTGGTCGACTAAAAAGACAGTCCCATGAAGCTCATAGAGTAGAGAGGAATAATTGCACAATTAATTATAATTGTGGTGAGCATACAAAAAAGTATAGATGTTATGGGAGCCCATAATAGAAAACCTAACCTTCCTTAGTCAAACAAAACACAAAAAGTCGTTTCACCAAGTCCTCAAGGCTAGGTAGGCTTTAACTTTCTTTGTGAACGGGGAGAAGCTGATGTAGAGAATTTCAGGCAAAGGAAAAAGAAACATACCTTTGATGTCTCACTCACAAGATTGAATTTATGCTTTAAAATGTTAATCTGTTTTCTGTCCAGAACCAAGTAAGGATTGAGGAAGGCAGAATGACAATATTAGCTAATATGTATCATATGGCTTTTATGTGCCTCCAAAATACTAAAATCTTTATATTTGATACCTTATTCAATCCATGCAGCAGCTCTATAAGAAAAGTGCTTTGTTCTTTCCATTTTACACATGAAGAAACTGAAGAGCAAAGAGTTTATACTGCATATAAATAATAAAGCCAAGAATTCAAACACAGGTCTCCTTGGCACACATCCTCAACTCTTTCCATAACACCTTTCCACTTCTGTTAGAGGGAAACAAAAACAAAAAAGTGGTACTCATTAAAAGCAGAATAAATTATCCTGAGGGAGAGAAACGAGTGGAGGAATGCTCCTGTCTATTTACAATCTATTTCCATCCTCAAAAAAAAAAGCACAAATATTGCCAAAGAAGTGGATCTGCCTGTTTAGAGAAAAAATTGTGGGGATTCGTAGAGAACCAATACCCGGAGGCACCACTGTGCAGCCCATTACAGATGACCAATATTTGCTTTAGAATCTGACTCTTCTGTTCTCTAGTAAGGTGTCTGTCTACTCAACACCCAATGGTACTTCATTTCCAGTGGGAAGGCCATTTACCCAAGGCAAAATGAAAGGTGATCATTCTCAAAATACAAATTACTTCACATAGGAAATGTCTAGCTTTTTCCTGAGTCATATTGTATCATTGCCTCAACAGCCATATCATGCAAGACAATTCCCTTAAGGCCCACAGTTGTTTACATATTTGGGAAAAAAAGAATATTATAGGGTTAAAAGTTTCACAAAGATCAAAATGACTCAAACACAACGCAAGAACATACCACTAAATTTCAGTGAAAAGAAAGCATCAAACTTCACTCAAAAACATCATCAGGGAATCATACTGTCAGGAGACTTAATTTCGCTCATACCACCCAAGGAGACAGGACTTTCAGAATGTGCTATTCAAAGAAAAGAAGCCCAGAAACCCATTCATCTTGTTAAGAGCTGTCAACTTTGTGTTTTAAAACTTATTTCAATCACACAAGAATAAGGCAGTTGCTGCATTGTATAGTGAGTCAAAAGAAAGAGAAAACAGATCAATATGTGTTTTTCAAACCACAGATGTATGGTTTCATCACTGAGAGAAGTCAAAATAAATTGTTTTAACAGAAATAGTGGCATTAAACTGTAACACTTCTCTTTTTCATTTATTGGTGATTTTTTTTTATTTTTTTCCTCACATAGCATATAAAATGTTTACAGGTTTTCCTCCCCCTTTTACTAAGACTTCATAATAATTTCCCTAGGACTGAGTTCCAACCTCTTTGGACACTACTAATATGCTAATTGGCCTTTTATAGTCTCTTAAAAACATAAATTTCACTTAATTGACACGTATGGCCTTTCTTTTAAATATTAATGACTCTTCAACAAGCAATATCTATAAATAAAACCAGATTTCACGCGTGCTCTGTAAGAGGGGAATAAAAATTTGGAAGATTTTACTTACCTGACACAAATGAGAAATCAGTACAGAGTTGAGGAAATGTCATGTTGCTTTGGAGACTGTAGATAAACAAAACATCAAGTGCACGTGTGCCTTAGTGGTCACTGCTAAGAAACAGTGCAAAGAGGAGGAGAAACAATGTCAGACAACCTTGTCCCTAGTTCAGAAACTGGGAAAAGAACAACAGTTGTAGTCAGAACAGGAGGCTGTTCTGAGAGTTAAGGAAGAAGAGAGTACAAGAGCTAGTCCAGGCCTCTCGCTTGACAGATGCAGAGACAGAAGAAATGGAAGGCCACCTTTACACAACTAGCCAAATCAACATAAAACATCTAGCTCTTTTCTCAAAGCCTTTTTATGTCTTATCCCATGGGTAGCATTCTCCCAAATTTATAGACAAAACTAAAACAAGGATATCAAATGACTTCACTGAGACCTAACAAGCAAATGAGCAGCATAACTAATACTAAAACTTGGGACCAGTGTTCCATATATCAAGCCTCCTGGACAAGGTCTTCAATTGTACAACACACATTTATGGCACACTATTTAGAATCCGGTGCTAGGCTTTAGGGAGGGAAAGCTACCGGATGTAATGTGTTCCTTCGGGGTATTTGCATAATAAAGAGGATTTTGATCTTCAATTAGCCATGTGGCCAAAGTTATTTACATGGAGTTAGTGAGGCCTTGATTATTCAATATCCAAACAAGGGGAAAAGCCACAATCTAAATCCCCTGAATACAACATTTTCTGAAAACAAATTGAAAGCATTTTCTTTTTTTTACCTAGCAAGAGAAATTGAATAAAAGGAGATACATGAGTTTTAAAAAACCGAAACAACTTTAACCAAAAATGAATACAAGAATGATTAACCTATTAAATGTACTGCTTTTTTATAATATAGTAAGACAAATTCTATTCTCCTGGACAAGCAAGCTTCAAGAAAGTCAACTTTAGTATCATCTGCTCTATTTTGGCCAAATGTGGCTCCACCATTAATTTCATGACCTCTTACCTCCTAGCTAACCATGTCATCTCAGGCTACCACACAGCTCATGTGCATTTATGCCCATCACAAAAATCTCCATAAACATGAGTGTTCCTTTTCTCTGCCATGTCTTCCACTTAACAGATTTCTGTATCTTTCAACTCCATCAGTTCTATGTAAAGCCATAAATTTGGCAGAAAATGTTTAACTTTTTCTTGCCTTCCTATTTCTCCCATACATTATTACTTTTGTTATTTTGCAACTTAAATCATAACTTGAGGATGGGCAAAATATGTACAAAAATACCTATAGAAAGAGTTTTGTATTAATCCTCAAGAAAACAAGGACTCTAATTCTGGAATTATGAATGCATCTTATTGTAACTTTCAGCTAAAATAACCAAAATAAAGATTTGGAAAAGAAAGCTTATGAAATTTTCAGAAATACTGACAGTTTTTAAAAATAATATAGACCAAATATTCTGGGGTTTGTGCAAACAA
The DNA here is from genome assembly GCF_036562045.2 of Rhinolophus sinicus. Classification (NCBI taxonomy): domain Eukaryota; kingdom Metazoa; phylum Chordata; class Mammalia; order Chiroptera; family Rhinolophidae; genus Rhinolophus; species Rhinolophus sinicus. The sequence continues at coordinate 115,079,062 of NC_133755.1, forward strand.
AACTTAAAAGACCTAGAAATTAAATTTCTCACTTAATGAAAAAAATTTAATGCAAATTAATCAATTTCCTCTTTTTCTCCTATGCTCTCCTTCTCATGTTTTGATTCCCAGTTATCTCTCTCTCTCTCTCTCTCTCTCTCTATATATATATATATACACATATATGTATATATGTGTATATATATTACATTATATATATATTACATATATATATTTATAATTTACAAATGTAAATATACTTTGCTGAACCATGTCCCTTTGTCCTCCTTCTCCTACTCTTTCACACCCCATTCAACAAAACTTTTTTGAAATAGGCATCCATATTCACTAGCTCTTCTGTCTCACCTCTCATGCACTCAACTCCTTTTAATCATCAGGCTTTTATCCCCACCTTTCCACAGAAATAAGTGACACCCACGTTGTCAAAATCAATGGCTACCTCTCTACCTCCTTTTAAGTTTTGTTTTGTTTTGTCTTTTAATTAAGACTTTACTTTTTTAGACAGTATTAGGTTCAGAGCAAAATTGAGGGGAACATGTAGAGATTCCCCATATATACCCTGTCCCCACACATTTATAACCTCCCCTGTTATTACCACTTCCCACCAGAATGGTGTATTTGTTATGGTCGATGAACCTACCTGACATGTCATAATCACCAAAAGGCCACAGTTTACATTACAGTTCACTCTTGGTGTTGTACACTCTATCAGTGTGCACAAATGTATAATAGCATGTATCCACCATTATGGTATCATACAGAATAGTTTCACTGCCCTAAAAATCGTCTGTGCTCCACCTATTCATCCCTCTCTTCCCTAACCCCTGGTAAGATCTCTGTACTGTCTCCATAGTTTTGCCTTTTCCAGAATATAGCTGAAATTATGCAGTATGTACACTTTTCAAATTGACTTCTTTCACTTAGTAATATTCATGTAACTTTCTTATATGTCTTTTCATGGTTTGATAGTTCATTTCTTTCTGGCACTGAATAATATCCCACTGTCTAGATATACTAGCGTTTATTTATCCATTCACCTACTAAAGGATATCTTGGTTGCTTCCAAGTTTTGGCAATTATGAATAAAACTGCTACAAACATCTGTGTGTAGAATTTTGTGTGGACATGAGTTTTCAACTCCTTTGGGTAAATACTAAGGGGCCTGATTTCTGGATCATATGTTGAGTATGTGTAGTTTTGCAAGAAACTGCCAAACTGTTTTTCAAAGTGGCTGTACCATTTTGTATCCCATCAGCCATTGCTCCATACCTTGCCAGCATTTGGTGTTGGCAGTGTTCCAGATTTTGGCCATTCTAATAGGTGTACAGTGGCATTTCATTGTTTTAATTTGCATTTCCCTCATGACATATGATATAGAGCATCTTTTCATGAGCTTAGTTTCTATTTATATTTTCTTTGGTGAGGTGTCTGTTAAGGTCTTTGGCCCATTTTTTAATTGGGCTATTTGTTTTATTATTGTTGAGCTTTAACAGTTCTTTGTGTACTTTGGATAACAGTCCTTTATCAGATGTGGCTTTTGTAAATATTGTCTCCCAATCTGTAGCTTCTCTTTTCATTCTCTGGACAGTGTCTCACAGAGCAAATACTTTAAATTTTAATTAAATCCAGCTTATCAATTCTTTTATTCGTGGTTCTTGCCTTTGGTGTTTCATCTAAAAAGTAATCACCATCCCCAGTTTATCTAAGTCTACCTTCTTCTTATTCCATCTCTTAACAGCTTGTAACACAGTTAGCTGGTTGCTCATGCCCTCTTTCCTGAACACTCCCTTTTCTTTGCTTCTTTGACAAAATATCTGTCACACTCACTACTCGTCCCCCATCACATTGCTCACAGAGATTGTATTTACTTCATTTTGCAAATGGGCATATGGACACACATATACTTGTGTGTGTGTGTGTATGTGTGTTTGTGTGTGTATGTGTGTATGATAGTCAATTCTTTAATGAAGTCTTATTTCTGAAGTGCTCATTTAACGTTGCACTACTATGCTTTTTAAAAATGTAGCTATGTCCACTAAAATGGCATGTATTCTTGTACAATATCCAGGAACTATAATCTAAAGCTAAATTACTTATTCACAAGATAGTCCTGTAGTCCAGGCTAAATTAGAATAAGGTATATCTTTATTTCTAAAACTCTATATTGTTTTTATTATTCTCTGCTCATCAACCCACAGTAGCATCTATTGCCAGTCTGCCTTTGTCAATTAGCATATGCTACCCCCTGCTCCTATTTATCATTGTGCTGTCAGTTTATGCTCTGTCTTCAAAAATGGACTGTAGGCTTTGGTATGTTTAAAAGTAAGCACCATCAAAAATAGTTATTTAACAGATATCTGTAAAAGATTATGATGACAACATTTATAACTCTTCAAATCTGACTCTATCCTATCATTAGTCCCAAACACAGGTGAAAATTAAACTAAAAGCACCAAAAAAGTTAATTTTGGTGGTGCAATATTTTTCAATAACTGGAATAATTCTGAACTGTAAACAAATGTTTTTACATGTCTTCTTTATATATCAATTGTTTTTTCTTATCTAGAATGTATAATGAAAAAATTCTTGCTGTTCTTCACATATCCTGGAACATGCTATATAGAATTGATCATCTCAGAAACTACTCAATGAATATAAGTATCTGGAAATCCCAGTATCTGCCCTGGAGACTTATTAATAATCATGGTGAAACAGGCACTCGGTGGGAACTGCAAAATTTTGAAAATAAAGGGTATAGTTCTAGGGTAGCTGTATCACAGGGATAAACATAGAGCATGCTTCACTGCCCTCACTTGAGAATGTTGAGCAAACGACATCAGGCGCCTAGCCCTAGAAGCAGCAGTTCCAGATGTCAATCTACTGCATGGTTTGTAGATGCTGCGATGGGCAAGCAGACATGACCCACACAAGCGCGGGATGGAACACCGCTTTAGATAAGAGACAGTGCAAGATCAAGTTCAATAGTGAGTCCTGGTCCCCCACGGCCAGCAGGTTTCAATCCACAGCTGACACAGGGAGAAAGTCTGCACACACCTTTCTTGTGCTGCAGGCTAATGCCCCTCTTCCCTCTGGGCCAGAAAGGGACAGCAGTGTCCATTGTTTAAGCCACTCAGTCCGTGGTGTTTTGCTATGCAGCCCAAGCAGATTAAGACAGTTATGCAAAGAATGTGATGGCATGACTAGTATATATCTGAATATCAAATGTTACCATTGCTTAAAGATGGAAAACTTTAGAAAATACCATAAACCAAGTATTTGAACTAGATAATAATAATAGTGGGATTATCCTACACGAGGCATTGTTAAAATAATAATCATGATAATGGTAATAAAAGTAAAAGTAATAATAACACTTGCAGTTACACAGCAGTTATCAAATGCCAGGCACCATTCTGATCACTTTATATATATAAAAGCATTTAATCTCATAACACTATAAAATGGCATTATGGTTATTATCTTCATTTCTTGGAAGAGGAAATGAATAGAATGTTTCTAAGTGTTCACAAAAATTAGGCATTTAACTTTGCTAACAATACTAAAAGACAGGTAGCATTACTGTCATCATTTTACAAATGAAAAAAGTGAGGAAAGGTTAAGAAAATTCCCCCAGGTTTTCCAGCTAATAAATGGTGGAGTTGTGATTTGAACTCAAGCCACCTGGTTCAAACCTCTGTGTCTAATTCTTAGGCTATATTATCAAGGGGTTAATGGTTTGTTCAGATCTTTTACAAACAAATAAGAGGACCTTAATACTCCTATGGAAAATGGGCAATAAACCTGAACAGATAATTCATAAGTACACATTTCTCTTCTTTGAAATGCTCATTACATCTATGGTTGATTGCCTGATTAGCTTTTTGTGCAAACGGTAAACCATTAAATACAGCAATTTTAGTGAAAATAATCTCTGAAGTGGGCAAAAGTATTAATGGGAGTGTTATAATCTCAAATTATCAACTAAATAGGAACTTCAATATATTAGAAACACAAAGCATTTATGTTTGTTCTTATTCTTTTCAAATTATTAGGTTGGTACAAAAGTAATTGCAGTTTTTGCCGTAATTTTTAGCCTTTCGAACTGCAATTACTTTTGCACCAACCTAATATTGTATAGTCAAACTCATTTCAATCACTTGAAAATGACTGTGAAGGTCACTATGTAGGTCACTGGTTGAAACTGACTGAAATAGAGAAATTGAAATCTATCATTTCCACCATTTTATCCAGATCATTAATTTCCATTATACTGGAATGATAAATGATTATTGTATTTGACACAATGAAATCATCATATAGTTTGCATAAATTAAAAGATAAAGTTCAAATGTTACCTATTTAATATATCATTCCTTTGGGTTTTTATTTTGTAATTACTAAGATGGACATTCACTTCCAGTATCATTAAATATAATAAATTATAAACTTATGTTTCTTCTTCCATTACTTTCAAAGTTATCATTTCTGGATGGGAAGACTTATCAAACTTATCATCCATATAAAGATACTTTAAAATATAATAAAATTTTAGCTACACAGTAAGTTGGAAATTTAGGGAGAAAACCAGGGAGAATATTTTAATCCCTTTTTAAATATTAACTAGTAGGTAGTCAATATAGAGTAAGAAAATGAGGTAGTTATGGTATAAATTACATAACATGAATATCTCAAAACAAAACAAAACCCAAAGTCTACTATCAGGTAACAATTAGCTGATCTGAATTGGAAATACCTCAGTTTGCTGTTTAAAAGTAGCAATAATCAAGAATTTAATATGTAAAGTATCGTTAAAATAATTTGTTCATCATTGTATACTTACATATTTATTGAAAAGAAAATTATTTTGCAATGTATTTCTGGCATTATTTGACAACATCTTATTGCAAGGTACAAATATACAGATAGATTGAAAGTAGTTTGTTCAGACATAAAATGCATGAATAAGTAAAATATTCAAAGGATGCCCAATCTCTATTTAAATTAAAAGATTTTCTTAATCCCCACCTAGGTAAACCTAAAATTTAGGTTGAGGTTTTATGCAAAATCAACTAATTTCGTTTCCAAAGCCATTTGTCTCCCTTTTTGCTAACAATGAAAAAGAAAAGACAAATATTGAGAAAAAGAACATGGAAATAGATTACATGGACAATCAGCTTCTGAAAAGTTAATTCTAATTATCTTTAGGTCCTAGTAGTTCACAGCTGAAATAGAGCATTAAAACACCTCAAAATATCCCCATCTTTTCATCTTGGTATATATTCAACAGTGTAAGAAAATAACATTTATCTACTTAGTATTTTAATCACAAATGATATCTTTAGCTTGCTAAATAATTGAACTATTTCTCAATGACTACACAAAGTTGGAATTTTTAAATCTTGTTTACTTGCCCAACATGTAAAATTCCGTCTTTAAATTCTCTACTCCTCTGATAACCAGATAACCAGACTTCTGGTTTTGTTTTGTTTTGTTTTGCACAGCAGTACCTATCTTCTACAATTCATACCATAACTATTTCATTTCTTCACTATATTTGGTTATAAATTAGAATAACATTTAAACAAAGTTATAAACGCCCCTCCCCTGATTTCCTAATATTCCTTACTTTTACATTAGATTTTGTATTGTTTTTTGATGACTAAGATTTTTTTAAAAAGTCACTAACTACTAAACTGAATTCTTTAATATAACAATATAGTGAGCAATATTTCAGTGTATTATTCACTTACCTAAGGTATACAGACATTTATTAAGACACTATTTCCAAAGTGAAACAGAATTAAATTGGTATTGAAACTTTCACAGAGTTAACCCATGTGGGAACCCAAAAAAATTCTATAGAGAGAATCATTTGAATATGTGTAGCATCTACTTACAGTGAATAGCTAGTTCTTAACACCAGCAATTGACTAATAACCCATTATGCTAATATTCACTTTCCTCTCAAAACCAACACAAAAAGAATGCCTATTTTACAAAATTGATACTTTAGTAATTAACTATTAATGAAAAAGTTCATTGTTTTCTATAGAGTCTACAAAGTTCTATAAGTTATAATAAAAACCTCAAGGAAATGATTATCTTTCTTTTTTCCATTGACTAATTCCTTTTTTTTTTTTTTAATTTTATTGGGGAATACTGGGGAACAGTGTGTTTCTCCATGGCCCATCAGCTACAAGTCATTGTCCTTCAATCTAGTTGTGGAGGCACAGCTCACTGGCCCATGTGGGAATCGAACCGGCAATCCTGTTGTTCAGAGCTCGGGCTCTAACCAACTGAGTCATCTGGCCACCTCAACTAATTCCTTTTTAAAAATGAAGACCTATTATTTACTGAACTACAAGTGACCATTTTTCCAACTCATTTCTCCTCACAATTAGAGAAAAGCTAGTATTTTTTATCCAAAAAATTACATTGTTTGTTCTTACTTTAAAACACATTTATTTTTCTCTCGGCCAAGAAAATTTTATAACTGCCTTACTTTAAAAGTATTTATTATAAAGATTGTCATCTCATTCAAGAGTTATATTATATGCTTTCTTTATTTAAAAAACTGTATTTCTAAAATGTGTTTTTAACTCTTTCAACTGTATTTCTTTGTTCAAATGCAATAAGAACCCAAATGCCAAACACCTGATAACACTATATGTTGCTATAAATTCACTTAGTATCTTACCTATGTTTATCTGCTTCAACTACCATCTTCTCAGCCTTTAATTCCATAACATATACCAATCCTTCCTTCGGAGGCTGTTTACAAGCTACCAACTATATCTATGAATTGGACAAACTGACTCTATTGGCTGTATAGTGCCACAAATCTGGGTATTTGGAAATTATTTATTTTGTCAATTAAAGTACATTACCTGATGTTTAGTGTGATACAGCCAGCAAGAATTGGCACTGCCAGAAATGAAATTTGACCATTCTAGGAATTATTTAATAAATCCTATTGGCCATCTATTGGAAGCCTATATATTTTGGAATTGGATACCTATAGTTATGTGTGACAGCTATAAAAAGCCCTTGTTAGATGATCCCATGTGTACCTTGAATACACTTTAAGTATAGAATCAAGTATAGGCAGAGAAGTGACTCTCAAATACCTCCATTTACTTGTTTAACAGAAGGATACTAAATAGTCAGCAAGAATTAGTGGGAACAATAATAATAATAATAATAATAACAAAATTAGAATGACAAAGGCTAGGAACTTCTTTGACTTTAAAAAGTGGATTAATCTTGGGCAAGTCACATGGTTCTCTGATATTTTCTTTATTTTATCCTCTGTGCAACAGGGAGAATAAACTGTAAAGTCTCCAGGGCCCCTTTATATTTAAATTGTCCTTAATTATACACTGTTACATTATTTTAACAAGGAGGCCATTAGACTGATAGGACTCTAATGCCCTGGTGGCCTATGTAAGCAGAAAAATCTAAGTCTATAAATGCCTCAAGGTTGTGAAATCAAAATGCTAAGGACAACCAATTACAAACAGCTAACGAGGCTTTAGGCTATAGTCAATCAATATGTCTTTACTTCACATCCATCCTTTCTCTATAAAAGTCTCCCCGCAGAGATACTGTTAGGGGAGCGCTCCTAACCTCTTCCAGTTCAGCACTGCCCAATTTAAATCAATTCCTACTCAAATAAACTTGAAAATGTTTAATATGCCTCGGTTTATCTTTTAACAGTTCAACATCTCACAAAATTAAACGGAACCTTTTGGTTATTTTCAGAGCTGTGCACATAAAGAAGGTGGACCTATCTTAGAATTACAAATAGGATTCTGTTTGCCAGGATGAGACGACTAATGAACAGACCGTCCAAAATAATTCTGTCTGAGTGGGCTACAGCTGAGGGATGAGCTTCTCTCCAAAGATCAGAGTATGGAGACAACATAGAAGTCTGTATTTTTGTTACATGGTAAGTTAAATGGCTTAAGAGGCTTCAAATTTTAGTTAGCACAATAACATGCACAATTCATATAGAAGCCTTGTTTACATGGTGGCTTAGGAACATTTCCATTCTTGGAAGGACGAAACCAAAACAGTTTGCCTCACATCCAGATCGCTAAAGGCTCCCAAATAAAAGTTTTACTTAGAGAAAAATGGTTGTTTGAATAAACGGAATCCATTTATTTCTGTTCTAGTGTAATAATAAAATCTAATCATTTATTTTTTTATGCATACACTTGTGTCTGTTTAAACAAAAGCCATCAGTTTGATGCTTGCTTTCTCAGGTCAGGAAAAAAAGCTTATGAGTGTCTGAGGAATTCATGTAGTTTTCAAATATTTGCTTTTGGAGACAAATTATCGTAATTACGTAAAATGCTGTGCATTTTATTGAATGAGCAATGTAACAACATTTAGGATTTAGACTCAAAGGGTAAATCTTTCCACTTGCAAAACAATTTAACTATTTTATAATACATCATTAGTGAAAGTCTTGATTATTTGTGAGGTACTGTCACCAATTTATATTCAAGTTAATTAATTGAGCATATTTTCTTAACTAATCAAATTGTTAACAGCTATTATGCCTGCTATATCTCTAATAAAGAAAAACGGCAGGTAGAATAATGAAGTTCTAAGTATAGCATCAAATATCACTTAGCTTCACGGGGTGTAACGCTATTGGATATTAATGAGTGTGGGTGTGAGTGTGTGTGTGTGTGTGTGTGTGTGTGTGTGTGTGTGTTCCTTCTAGTGGAAAGATCATGAGCTTTCTTTTAAGACATCTTTGGGTCTGAATATAAGAATAACCTTTCTTTGCTCTATGAAATTAGGTAATTTATCAGGTTCCTGAAACCTCAATTTTTTATCTGTAAAGAGGGAAATGCAGTCCATCTTAGTTCATAAATCCAAAGATCAAGTGACTAATTCTCCTTCCTAACTTCCCTTTGTTCTTTACGTCTTCTAGTCATCTCTCAACATTTTTTCCTCCTCACTGCTCTTCCACACTCACCTTTACTATTGCATGCCATTTCTCTCTTTCATGCCACAGAGCCTGAAAGATCTTTCACAAGGCAAAACACTTTCCCTTTTACCACTGAGCACACAGCTTAACTACACTTCTCAGCCTCCTGGAAGTTTGACTGAGTTCTAGCCCAAGGAAGATAAGCAGAGTGAAAAAAGACGCAGGCCTGGCCCTTAGAAGCTTTAATGTCATCCTCTGCTCTCTTTCTCCCCTCACTGGCTACATGCACAAGACTCAGAAGACGAGGAGATGGGTGGATTCAAAGCCATAAGGTCAAAGACACCTGAGTCACTGAACACCTTGGGAATACTTGTATTGAACTGTTATGTAACCAGAAATAAAGTTCTTTTCTATAAAGTCACTGAGACTCAGGGATTATTTTTATGTAAGCTCGCATTACTTTAACTCATGCAGAAATTGTCACCGTGTAATGGGATGTGGTTGCATTGACAGTGATCAGGTGGCTGGTGGCAAGAAAACTGCTATGGAAGCAGAAAACCTGGAGAGCCACACTACACTCTCGTTAAAACAAATGGCAAAAATGTCATCTGCATTAACATAGTGGGGAAATCCTTTGCCTGTAACTCTAAGGGAAGAGGTTGGAAAACAAACATCAGTTTTTAGTGGTGTTTTTTACTGGCTATGCTTAGCAGTGCAGAAGGAAAAGATAACCTCAGTGAGCAATCTGCAAGGCAAAAAAAAAAGAAAGAAAAAGAAAGAATACAGAAATCTGAGAGCTTGCAGAGTTGAAAAACCAACTCTGTTTTTAAAACCACAGACAGTATAAAATAAGACTAAGAAATGTTTTGAGCAACAAAATCACATTAAGACTACCTTGTAGAAAAATTCAGTCTAATGCTTCTCTACCTAAACACATCGTTATCGGATAGCCTGAGGTAGCCATCATTAATGTGAGAGAAGCATATGAGAAAGAAGGCTCAAAAAGAAAAAGTAATCTGCCTTAAGAGTGATGCTGAGAAAAGACTTTGGGGTGTCGTTACTGGCACAATAGCATATGGCACAGCTTAAAAGCCTGTAAGTCGAATTTTTAATCAGTCTATATAAGGAATTTTTGAAGCAATTTTATTGCCTAAGAAACCACCAGGCTGGATAAAACAAACAAGCAACATTTGGCTATTTTGACATTAAAACAACATTCTGGCCCCCGAAATGGCATGAACAGGAAGTGGGCTGTTAAAGCTGTAAAACTATGAAATAAACTGAGCATCACTCACCTTAGACTTGGCCAAGGAGAATGCACGAGAAAGCTCCTCTCAGAACGCTGCATAAGGGAGGCGTGCCTCCCAGAAGCAGGATGGGGTCTACTCAGCGCTGATTAGAAAGGACTGTGGACGCAGATGCACGTAGAGCCACAAGTTATTGTCAGTTTGAGTCTTGAACTCTTGAAGGCCACCTGCTGAATGTCTTCGATAAACAGTTCCATGAACAAGAAATACAAGCGGTACTCAAGTTTAGTGCTGTCAGCCCCCTGCCACCCTCCTCCCAGGAGTTTAATCTGTTTATTAAAACACAGATTGATATGCCCCACTCCATGAGTTCTGATTCAGGCTTTGGTGGGGGAGGCAATAATCTGCAGGTCTAACAAGTCCTAGATGCTGCTGATGCCTCTGGCCTGGAGACATTTTGATGTAGGTTTCTCAGAGAAACCTGAAATTTCAGACTTGTCAGTCTTCATAGCGAGCCTTGGTGTAACCAGTACACAACATACACTTTGTGCTCCTTTAAATCCACCACATTTCCCTCCTATTTTTGCCTCTATTACTTTTTACCCACTCTCTGTCCCTTTATTTCTTTCTCTATCCATTCTCTCTCTCAATTTTTTTTTCTACTCTCTTGTCTCCTTGATCTAGCCTCCTGTCTTAGAAAGCTTCTCAGCGGACTGAATTAAAATTTGTGTCTCAAAGCAAAAATTTCCCGGAAACTGAGTCTATTTTAAACAGCCTCCTTAAAAGAAAGGTATCACTACCTACTTTGGCAGTTGTGTACTCTTTTAATGTTCTGTATACAGCTATATTCAGAGATTAGTCATTAATAAATAATCTATTGCTTATTAATCAAACTCCAAGAACTCAGTTTCCTTGGAGGAAGCTAGGATGAACTATCAAATGGAAAATGAACATTAAATCATTTTGCCTGGAAAATTATAGTGGCCCTTGTACTATTCACTCTTCAAAATAATAGGCCTATAAAAGGCATTTTAACTACATATTAGAACACTTATATTACTTTCAAAAAACTTCCCCTTTGAGGGTCCAAGTATACATGTTTAGCAATCTCTAACATGTGCAAGGTTTTTGTTATGTTCTCCCCAAATCCCTCCTGTTTCAGTAAGGGCACATTTCTTTTTAGTTTAGTTTCAGTGAGGATGTAGATCAGGATGCTATCCTCTTTAGATAGCTTTCAACTGATATAGACACCACTTCTGAAGAATATTTAAAATTCTCTTGTGCTCAAAATATAAAAATCTAACAAAGTTCTAGATTGTAATAATTTTTGAAGCTTTTAAAGTAAACTACTAAAGGCCAAAATTATTCATCCTCGCACAAGCATTTAACTTGTCCTTAAAATTTTAAGAACTAAAGTTACAGGCTCTGAAATGCACTGTCATTGTTGGAGACTGTTGGAGATGTTTTAATGTATTTTCAACTTTTCACTATAACTTCAACCTTCTCATTTTATATTTGTATAACCCAGATGGTTTTTTTTAAATGCTCATTATATATCATATGTAAACATCATTATATTGTTGTAGTATATCAATCTACTAGCATAATCCATTTTCTACGTGATCAAAGTCTAATGATGAAGGTCTTCATTTCTCCAAACCCCTTTCCATGACCCAGATCCCGTTTACAATCCTCAGACCTCATTCTTGCACTTACTCTTCAGAATATGTTTACTCTAGCCAAGCTACTCAGTCATTTTTATCTCAAATGAGTCTTTCGGTATTCCCTTCCATGCGATGTATTCCTTTCAAAGTTCAGCCCAATTTCTAAGAGATTCATTGAAGTTTTATTTCAAGAACAAATTCCAGCCTTCTCTAATTAACTCTACCTATTACTTGTAAGGCAGACCTGGGTTAAAATTTGGGGTTCTTCAACGTATTATCTAAAAAGGTGGTAACAAATGTGGCAGTTCAGTAAAACTTACAGAAAAGGGAAGTAAAAGTAACTAATCCACTAAACTGAGTTCTTAGATGACAGGAATTTTATCATGCTCACCTTGATTTCCCCAATGCCTCATATAGGGCAAGTGCTTAATAAACTTTAAAATCTTTTTTTTCCTTAATTTGGCACAAAAACATTTAATCTATACCATAAAGTGCTTTTTTTTATGAATTTCAATTTGACAAATAATTGTTGTATATTTGCTATGTGTTAGATACTAGCCAGTTGGCATAAAAGGAGAAAAATATAGTCACTGGATTCAGCGAGTTTGAGTTTCCACAGGAATCTGAACCAATAAGTTGGCAATAACAATACAGTTCCATAAGGATTATGATAAAGGAGGTACAGGTTTTTATGAGCACATTTAAGAGAGATGACCTGAGTTCTTAGATTGGGGCCATGGAAGACAAGGAGGAATTTACAAGCAAAATGAAAGGGAAAGTACTTTTAGGGAAGAATCGGCATGCACAAAACCCTACAGGCAAGAGAGGGTATGAGGTGCGGGTAACACAACAGTTTAAAATGGGAGCCTTCAGCACATGAGGAGAGTAAGGATTAGAGGTAGACCCAAATAACAAGTCCACACCATATCAAAAACTTCAAGAGCCATGTAAGAGAGTTTGGACTTTTAAGAATATTGAGGGCCCATCTGAAACTCAAAAAAAAACACAACAACAACAAAAAGATATTGAGGGCATATTGAAAGTCTTTAAGCTGAGAATGGAGGTGACATCATAAGATTTCAACCCTGGACATATCAGTCTTTTCAGATGGGCATAGAGTAAGTATGTCACATAAGAATGTAGAGAAAGGAGGCAGCATATTGTATTGACTGCTTGAGATGAGTTATGTACACATGAACTGAATCATCACTTTAGGTATGTTGTATTTTATAATTTATTAACTAATGTAGTTATCAATAAATTTTACTCTTTGTGTTCCAAAGGGGAAGAGTGGAGGGAATCCCTCTCAGTGAGAGAGAAGATCAGAGCCATCAGAACAAGTGAGAATGCTTATGAACTGTAGGTGGCTGTAGGATGAGAAATTAGAATATAAGAGACTTCATGATTAATTGGATTTTGGAGTTTGGAAAAGGAATGAGTCAAAGCTTATTTTACAACTTAGGCTTGGTAAAAACTTAGGCTTCTTAAAGTGTATTTTATCTTTACTAATTAAAGTGTCAGATCCGTGAGGACAGGGACTAGTTCCTTCCCACTGACTGTCTCCAGTACAGAACTGTCCTAGAGCAGGCTGTAGTGAATGGCTGGCCATCTCAAGTTTAAGAACAAGGTCGTATTTGAAATTCTGCGTGTGTTACTTTCTTCCCTCAGAATTTGCAGTCACTAAGACTATCCTGAAGCAAAACTTTTAAAGATGACTATGAACAGAAAATAGGAAGGGAGAACGAGTATAAAATCCAGCACGTCAGAAATGAATACCAAAAGCTTTCTTTTCAAACTAAAAAGCATCTGCACAGCAAAAAAAACCATCAAGAAAATAAAAAGGCAATTTATGAAATGGGAGAAAATATTTGCAAACCACATATTCACTAGGGGTTAATATCCAAAATACACAAGAAACTCGTACAACTCAGTAACAAAAAACAAATAACCCAATTTAAAAAATTTGATCAAAGGACATACAAATGACCAAAAGGTGCTCAACATCACTAATCATCAAAGAAATGCAAATGAAAAAAAAATGAGACATCACCTTACACCTGTTAGAATGGCTATTATCAGAAAGACAAGGAATAACAAGTGTTGGTGAGGAAGTAGACTTTTGTTCATTGTTGGTGGGAATGTAAATTGGTATAACTGTGGAAAACAGTATGGAGGTTTCTCAAAAAATTGAGAATAGAACTAAATGTGTATATATATGTATATATATATATATATACACACATATATATATACATACATATACGTACACATGTATATATATACACATATGTATGTATATGTGTATATACACACACATATATGTGTGTATATATATATTTACATATATTATTATTATATATATGTATTATTGTGTATATATGTATATATAACATATACACACTCATATATACATATATACACAATATAGATACATTAAATATATATACACATATATAAAATAAATGCTTATAACTCCCAAATTTGTCTCACCAGCCCAATTGCTCCCTGAAACATCTAATTTATATATCAAATTGACCACAGGACAGGGAAGAATCTTAAATTGTATGTGTCCAAACCAGAATGCCTGACACTACTTCCTGTTCCTTTTACAGCTTTCTCCATTTCAACTAATGGCAGCTCCTTGTTTCCAATTATTTAGGTCACAGGCCTTTGTGACACTTGCTTCTCTTTTTCTCCCACGTGATGTGTATTTTAATGAATTCCATCGGTTCTATATTCAGAATATTTCGAGAACCGGCACTCTCACTGCTGCATTGCTGCTCCTGTGAAAAAAATAATGAGCTTGATCATGCCTCATAATGATCAGAACCGTTCAGTGGCTTGTCATCTAACCCTCAGAAAACGTCAGTCATTCTAAGGACCTGCCTCACGCTCTCCTATGACTCCCCATTCGCCATGACTTTATCTCCAACTTCTTTCCCTCCTCGCTCTCCAATCCTAGCCCAATGGCATCTCATAGGAGGCACATTCCCACCCAGAGTCTTCAAGCTGCCCTTGGCTCTGCCTGAGGCTCTTCTCCTAAACTGCTGCGTGTTACACTCCAGGTCTTTCCTGACAGGGCTCTTTGGAACACATAAAATTGCGGTCTTCCTACTTCCTATTTCTCTCTTTTTCTACTTCTTCTCTTTAACATTTATCATTATCTAACACACAATGTTAACTTATTTATTCAGTTTACAAGGATTTCTAACTGTTTCAGACACTGATATATCCCTGGCATGGAGTGTATGGCACATTGTACATATACAATAAATATGTGTGGAATAAAATGCCAGATTAGAAGTACTGATGAAAAGCTAGGAGATGTTTTAATGTTGGGATTATTGCTTGAAAATATTAGGAAAAGCTCCAAATGACATCTGAACTGAGATTAGACGACAAGTTAGATTTGGGTGTGTGGACATGGGGGTGATGCCTTGCAGGGAGAGGTGACTGTACACAAACCCAAAGATCCTAGGAAATAAAGGATGTGACAAGAATATTGTTATTTAATTGGGCTGGACGTAGAAAGCATGAAAAGGAGAGGAGTAAGATAACTTAGGGCCTCTAAGGTAAACAAAGCCTATTTGGGTATTTGAAGTGACTAATATACCTCTTCCCTTCCTTGAGCAAATTGGGCAGACCTTTGACATGGTGCATTTAGTCGTGAAACCTGCACTAGGAAAGTAGGTGAAGTCACTGTAATATCTTCCTTTTCCAGAATTCTGCAAATGACAGTCTTTCTGCTTATCAAGCTGGCTGAGGGAAACCTGAATCAACAAACCTCATTTCTTATTGAGGTGGACCAAATATTTTTATGCATATTTAAAGGATATAAATTTCAGTTCCAGAATTTTCAAACTATACACTATTCTAAATAAGCCAGAAAATAATTATAAGTATACACAAATAAAGTGTTTTACTCCAAAGGGGTTTTACATATAAATATTTCACTAGAATTACTCTTCTATACTTAGGACTTGCATTTGAGTTTAAGAAAAAGCAATCAGTCAATTTATGAAATGGGATCTAAGATGAAATAGTCAAGCAAGAAATTCCTCTCATGGGCAACAATCTCTCCACTTCCCAATCTACACCTCTTTATTTCTGCCTGGCTCAAACTAACAAAATTCTAGCCTTAATTCTCCCAGACCCCTGAAAGCAGCTTTTCTAACGAGGTTATTTTTCCTTTGTATTTAATCTTTCTTAACTGTTATGAAATCAGGAACCCTATCTTCCATTGCTTCCTGGATTTGACCTCTCTCACCAATTTTTTTCAAAAACTTAGAGATAAACAGTGAATCATAAAACCATAAGTTAAGTCAAAAGCAAACCTGGTAACATGATCAAATAAAATGAGAATATCAAATGGCAGGTGCTTCAAAATAGTACTTTGGGCTTATATACATAATTAGCTGAGGCTCTTTGATTTGAGAATAATTTGTTCATCAATAAGTAACTTAGCTGGCATGTTTCAATGTGTTGTTCTGTAGATCATGATTCAAGATACTAATAATTATTATAAAATAATTACATATTTACTGAGTACTTACTACATGCCAGACACTTTATATGAATGTCTGATGGAATCCTCAGAACAGTCCTCGAAGATACAATATATTATAACCCCCAACTGATAAATGAAGGTAGTAAGGCAAAGCAATGTTAAGTTACTAATTCAAGATCACAAAGCAAGTGAGGCGGCAGACCCAGAATTCAAACAAAGGCCATCTGAGCAATGCAGAGTGCACACTTTTAACCATCCCGCAATTCTGCCTTCTTTCCATAATAGTTTCTCCAGTTATTAATATGTAAAAGTGAGCTAGCATTATCTTTAATAATTATTTAATTTAATGATCTTTCAATGCCTAGAATGAGTAGTACCATTCTCTTAGCTTAGATAACTCAGAATAATGTCTAGATAATTCCAGTGACTTTCTCATGGGAAAAAAAAGTTTCACCGATGAGGTAACAGATTTGCAAAACATTACATATGTGATTGCCTGATGAGGGTGTAAGATAAACCCTTGCTCTATCTCTATCTTGCTCTGGAATTATCTGTGCAAAGACTATAAGATAACAATTAGATTAGCCTATTCTAAAGACCCTTGTATGACTAAAGAGTATATAACAGGAAGAGAGTAGATGGTGAGATCACAATTTTAGAGCTAGGATAAGGAGTGTGGAATTTATTCCAATTATAATAGAAAGTAAGGGAAGAGTTTTCAGCCGTCATATTTATGTTTTAAAAGGAGTTCAGCCTTACAAAAAGAAGAAATCCTTCAATTTGGAAAACATGGGTGAACCCAGAAGACACTACGCTAAGTGAAATAAGCTAGACACAGAAAGACAAATACTGTATCATCTCACTTATATGTGGAATCAATCAAATTCATAGAAGCAGAGAGTAGAACAGTGGTTGCTAGAGAGAGCGGGAAATGAGGAGCATCAAAGTGTACAAAGTTTCAGTTATGCAACATGAGTAAATTCTGGAGATCTAATATACAGCATGATGACCAGAGTTAACAATTGTCAATGAAAGGTCAGTGCGAATTCAACACCAACAGGAATTCCAATTTGGCACATGGTGAAGAAGGAAACTTTATTCAGTGCAAACCACTCAATTGTAATACAGCACGACTGTGAGAACAGCACGGATTTGGAAGAGTTCAATAGTATTACAGCTCAATTATGAAGCAGCATGGCTGTGGAACAGCACTGCTGTGAGGCAGCCCTGGGGCAAGGAGGCCCTCTGCCAGGCCCCTCTCTGGCTACACAGTTCTGCTCTGCTCTGCCCTGCTGTACTTGTTCTTCTCTGTTCTGGTCCGGTAAAACATCTCCACTGATTTGTCTTCCAGGTTTCAGCTCCATCAAAGAAAACACAGTTTTCAGTCTTTGGTGGAAAGGGAAAGTGCATTCTCTGGGCGAAAGGAAAGCTGACTTATATAGACAGAAGTCCCTGCCCCTGGTCCCTGATTGGTCCATCCTCATGCAAATGAAGACTCCAAATCATCTCAGTTTGATTGGTCCAAAAGGCACTGTTCTGATTGTCAGAATAGAGCTGCTCTGATTGGTCAGTGGAGATGCTAAGGTATATAGCTGCACAGCTCTGATTAGATAGGGAAGTCTCAGTTTTATTGGTTGAAATACAGTTCCAGGAACTCCTTTATAAGGTCTGGCTCAAATGGCAGAACACAGTATAGGCAGGCAATTCAGGCTTCTCCCTGAAGCACAGTTTGCATGAGAGGCCCCTGTGTAGAAATGGTGCTAAGCTGTGTTTTTTAAATTGAGCCCAGTTAGCCACCAGGAGCCCCTCTTGGTAGCTATCCTCTTTCTCAGGATCCACACAAAACTGCATTATATACTTGAAATTTGCTAAGAGGGTAGATCTCTGACCACCAGAAAGTATTTTGACCACAAGAAAGAAGGAGAGAGAGAGAGAGAGAGAGAGAGGAGAGGGAAGGAAGCAAATAGCAACTAAGTGAGATGATAGGTATGTTAATTGGCTTTATTATCTTGATCATTTCACAATGTATACAATATATCAAATTATCAAGTTGTACACCTTAAATATATGCAATTTCTGTCTGTCAATTATACCTCAATAAAACTGAAAAAAAGAAAAACTCCACTACCATAACAAAAAGGATTTTCTTTGTCTATTGCATGTAGGTTTCCTGAAGGATTAGATATGGAAAGAAGAGAGAGGTGGGAGAGGGCAGGGGGCTGTTGCAAGAGTCCTGATGGTTGATGATGTTACCTTCAGACTTGCCAATACATTGGCTAAGTGTGAGTGAAACATGAGATTCAAATCCAGGTTTATCATACTCTAAAATTTACCACATTTCTACACCTCCATAGTCTCCCTTCGTAGCTTATTTATTAACTTAAAAGAAAAAAAGACAACATGAAACTTTTAAGCCTAATGTTTCTTCTGGCATCCTCTTGCTTTATGATTTACCATTCTTAGCTCCCTAAAATCTAAACGCAGTTTTAGAGAGTGTGATTATTCATTTAAAAAAAATAAGATAATGCATGGATGCATGAAAATTAATAGGTATTCTGAGAGATCATCTATTCTCAAATTTGAACTTGGCAATGAAAGTAGGTATACACAGTAGATGAGCCAATTACTTTAAACAAGAAAGAAAACATGTGACCTGTTGTTGTTTTTTTCCTTTGTATAAATAACTTGCAGCATTCTAGACCTCTCTCTCATTGCAAATTTAATAAAACCACAAAAGGATTTTGAATATCATTTCAAGGAACATTTGTTTGCCAACATACTTTTCAAAAAAAAATTACAATAAAGATAATAGCTAGAATAAATGCCTCAAGATATACATTTATCTTTGGGAAAGTGTGCAAACTTTAACAATTTATAGATGAGGCAATATGAACTTCGTTCCTGCAAGTTGTGAAGGGTAAAGCTACAGAAATCAGACTTACCAGCAGAGAAGTATAAAGTCCATTAATAATGGGAATTTATTACAAGGAATGTGATATTAAAAAAATAAATACTAGTGCTTGGGCCCCATTTCCAGAGATTCTGATTCAGTTGGTTTAAGGTATCTCATGCATTGGTATTTAATTTTTTTTTTGTCAGACAATTTTAATGTATTAATAACAAACAGGGTTGAGAACAGGGCCTGTGGGCAGAAATATAATATTGTCATGCACGGAGTCATCAGGCGGCCTGTGGGGTCTCTGCTCCCGCTCCCCACATAAGAACGCAGGATATGGTGAGGCCAAAAAGGAACACCCACGGAGCCATAAGTAGGGGAGTCATATCACTGTATTCTCGCTGGCGGCATCCGCCTCTCTGCAATATGCTCTTGCTAGCTCATCCACCATCTTCTTGCTAGCCCCCATTTTTCTTGCTAGCGTAGCCACGGCAGTTATATTAGTGGCCAATGGCTCACTGGTTACAGCTGACGGCCAACTAGCCACAGCCGATGGCCACCCAATCACAGTTGATGGCCATTTACAACCTGAGCCAGCACCTTTTAGCATGAGGCCGAGAGCCTGGAAACTGCACTTCTGGCTCTGTCCCCACAAATATTATTTTTTATTTTTCTATAATATCTTAGACCAGAAACCCATCCATTTGCTAAGTTAAAAGAGCTCTCTTACTCTGGCAAAGTCAAGAAGGAAGTGCCATACATGGAAAATACAAAGCTGTTATCATATACAGGCAAACACACACACACACACACGCACACACACACACGCACACACACACCCCTGCACACACACACCCCTGCACACACGGAGTAATGGGTTAAAAGAGGACTTTTAGAATTCTACAACCAGGGGAGCATACATCTAACAGAAGCATAATCTCTGTCATAAGTCAGGGGGAAAGAATGCAATTTAGAGTCAGCACAGGTCTTTGTGAAGCAATACCAAATAGGTTAGAAAGATGAAGGTTTGAAAATAGTGATCATGTGCTAAGATTTCCTTAAATATCTATTTTAGTCCCACATTCCATTTTTAAATATTTACTAAAGATGGAGTTTTTAGTCACATTAAGATATCCTCCCCATCAGTCCTTCACTAGCTCTTACTGGTCTTGCCCCAGCACTTGCTGCCTTATTAGCTAATGATTGAAACTCATTAATGAATTGAATTCAATTTAACAAGGAATTAGTGAAGCTCTACTTGACAAAATGAAGTCAATATAAATCACATGGAAGCAGTTTCCCCTACATGATGGCCAGCTTCACGAATAGTGAACTGGTAGTAAGTGCTCTATCAATGCCTGGTCCAAAGGGAATGCAGCTCCTGGGAAAGTAGAATTTTTGAATGGGTATATATTGGGTGCAAAAGAGAGCCCTCTTAGAAGTCCCTAGAGACCAGTTTCTTCTGCTTTCTAATAGAGGCAAAGTAAATGATTTTGTAGATGATGCAGAAACCCCTTTCAGGTACTTCCTGGGAGAGCACGAAGTCCCAAAAACATGGAAATTCTAGAACCAAAATTAAATCAGGCCCTATAAGGCAAAGCAGAATGCAAATAAGAAATTAACTTTTGTTAACAGAAACAGGATGAGTCTTAGTTAAGAAATTTTATTTTCATAGTGAAAATCTTAAGACTGAGTTTCTCAGGGGATGAAATGAATTTGTCATCATTTACTAATTCATTCATCCTACAATTATTATTGTGTACCAACTAGCCTCAGGAAGTAGTAGTTTATGAACTCAGAGAACAATAATCAGAATAGACACAAATTCCTGCTTTCTTGCAGCTTTAAGAAGAAACAAACAAACAAACAAACAAAACCAGCCAAGTAAATAAGTATGCTATGTAGCTAGAAGATAGCTATATAGATAAAAGCTATGAGAAAAATATAAATACAGGATAAGTGTAATGGAGAACGGGGGTGAGTCACAAACAGGGTAATGAAGAAAAACCTCCTTGAGAAGGTGACATTCCAGCAAAGATTTGAAGCTGGTGAGGGAATTAGGTTCTGCAGACATTTAAGGAAATGGGCACAAGGTCGGGTAAATTTTTGAGATGGGAGAAATCATAGTACATTTATGCTCATGGGGAAAATCAAGCAGAGAAAGAAAATCATAATAATGAAGAAGAGAGAGGAGAGAATTGCTGCAACATTGAGCAGTGTGACAGAGAAAGTGACCTAGTGAACATATGGAGGAATATTTTATTTATGTATTTATTTATTTTTACCTGCCAAATATTTTTACAGTCTTGACACGGCTTCTTCTTTACAGCCTCAGTCATATACCTCTGTCCAGCTAGACATCAGATGGTTCTCCAGGTGGATTGATCTATAATTTAGTTGTAATTTTAATGTGGTCACGGGAGGAGGCAAGATCAGTGTTTATCTACTCTGCAGAGAAGCATGGACTCTGCTTGTACAACAGGTGGAAAAGCAGAGAGCCATAGCATTTTTGTTCCAGATGGGAATTTCACACACTGGAAAGCCCCTTACTCAGAGTATGTCCAACAGTAGTCTTAAATAATTTTCATCTTCTACATTTGTATTCTCTAAAGAAAAATGGACAGTTTAGTTTATGACCTATTGTGGCCACCAATTATTTTGGTGGAGAGTAAGAAAACATTGAATATTAGTAAAACGCGGGCTCAATGCAGAAAGCACATCAAGAATAGAGTGAATATCCTAACACCATTCATCTCTGTATCACAAGCTTTCAAGTTTCTTACCAACTGGAAATGAACTGTAACCCACACTAGAAGGGCTATGTGTTGGAGCAAGAGAATGTGTACACGACTCAATAGAGGTGCTGCTCCTATGATCTGCTTTGCTGCTGAGAGGAAGATGATCAGAGTCTCTGGTTGAACCAGTAAAGTCAATGCACTGGCTTATGGGATATCCAGTTGCTGACAAGTCTGAATAAAGGTGCATCACAAAGCCCCTTCCCGCACACTGCCCCTGCTCCCCTTACTATACTGGCCAGCCCAAGCCTTCTCTCTCAGCCTTCTCCATATTTGGTTCTCCCATCAAATTGTGCCTTTGGCACAATGAATCTGTGAAACAAATTCACATGTATTTATCAGAGTATTTTAATATACTAACCTTCCAAACATTTGCTTTATCAACAAAGTTCAATTAATTAATTAAAAGGAGCAACTGGTGGGAAGTACTGGGGGCACCTCTGAGGGAGAGACAGTCTTGAATAGCTCTCAGGTCTGAGTATATCTAGCATTTGATTTTCTATGCTTGCTGCATTTTTCCCCCTTACAACCTATTTAAGTTATATATAAATAATCTTAATCAATTCATCAGATCAGCAAGCAGTTATTGACCAGGTGTCAAGAACTCAACTTAGTTTTTAAGCACGGGCTACTGAGATGACATACTGTCCTTTGTCACAGTTGAATTGTGACAAAGTCACAAACGACTGTTCTTCCTATAATAGGATGAATCCGATGACAGACACATGCCCCTGATGATACTGACACACAGAATAAAATACTTAACAGAGTCTGTAGGTTCAGGGAACGCTAGCAACTCTCAAGAGTTCAAGGGTGAGCAAGAGTGAGCCAGGCCAACAAGGATAGGAGGGGCACTCCTGGTAAATCATCAGAAGGTCAAAAGAAGATAGATAGATGATAGATTGATAGATAGATAGATAGATAGATAGATAGATAGATAGATAGATAGATAGATAGAAAATAGCAACTCTGGTTTCTGTATTCTCATTTGGATGATCTGCAATTTAACATGCAGTAATACCTAGTTGAATGGAACCAACCCTTCCAAGCTAGATGAATACTACCTTACATGATAACATTTCTACAAGACTGTTCTATTCCCCAGGATACTGTCCTTGAAGAAGTAAGTCTGGGCTTTCGAGGAGAAAAAGTTATAACTGAAATACACTATTTTCCAGCCCAATTTGTTGTTAACAGAGGCGGAGAGTTATGGCAAAAGCCATTCTCTACAAAAATAAATTGAAAATTTCTACAGAGTTCAAGTGTTGACTACATAGTGAACTGACTATTGAATTTTCAGATGTGTTTTTGCTTTGAAGATATACTGAAATCAAAGTCCCTTGAAAAAATATAATAAGTCTTTTGAAATCATTTTTAATATACCCTATGTGATACAGATTGTGTCATTTGTCCAAGACTTTCATTTCTCTCTGAACTTTCCACTGAAAGTCAATCGTAGCAAGAACCTGTGTCAAGTTGTAAAAATAAATATTTCTGACAGCCTTGAGGATATTTGAATTTGGAAAAAAAACAAATAATTAGATAATTCTACTTTATAAAAAGCATAATATGCATTTTAGAATCTCCAAATGTTCACTCCAATAGCAGTAACTATGCTTCATTATCAAATGAATGGACTACACAAAAGAAATTAACCTACTGAGAACAGATTTGTCACTCAGAATTTAATATTTCAATGTCATTACGAAGCTCTTTTGAAAAATAATATCCCTTTTTTATCTGAAGGTAAAATTCTACTGCTATCATAAATGCAGAAGTTAAAAGTAGTTTCAATACTGCAATTATAAATATGAAACCTCTGAACCTATTTTTATATTGTGCTAGTTGTATAGCACTGATGTCTAGTTGTCTCTGTCCATGCACCCTGCCAAGACACTCAAACAAAGAAACAATAAGGAAATAAGAGAACAAAAAATCACACTGCTACTACTAACATGCTGAACTACATGAAGATAGTGGTCAATGCTTAGATCTACGTAAGGTTATTGCCAGTATCCATACTCTTCACACACTGGCAGAATGAGCTCTGAGGTTTTCTGTACAGAGCATATTTCTGAGGTTTTATGTTTTAAGAGGATGACACTACTTTGTGTTCATTTACTATGATGTGAACAACTGAGTTTTTCTTGGCCATCTCTCCCTGTATATGATCTTATCTGTCTGGTGTTAACAAGTAGCTCTTTGACTATTAGGTAGATGATTAATAATGAATTGTTGTAGAATAATAACAGAAAGACTTAGCTGTGACATGTATCTGTGATACGTACTTCCCAAACCCTTATGCGATTCTCCCATTTCAGTGAAAAGACCCTAAAGCATATGAAGAAAAGACGCTTCTTTCCAGTCTACAGATGAGGCCCTTGTGAGTTTCTGGACACTTGCAATTATCTTGGGTTTCACTTTCAAGTGTCAAAATTTGCCCGCTCAGTATACAGTCCTTTTACTAGCTCTCAGAACTATGATTTATGTCTCATAAATATCTTATATATGTTTTATATAAGCAATACCATACTGTGTCAGTTTCCTGATACGTAACATCATATACTGAAAAAAAATCACTAGACTGGAGGAGAGAATACCTCGATTCAAGCTCCAGTTACTGATCTTGCCTTGTTTCTCTGTCTTGGTAAAGGGCACTTCTGCCTGGCCCAATGACTGAAGCCAGACCTGAGTGTCACCTCAGATATCCCCCTGCCCTCAACTTCCTCCCAAATTAATCATATTTTACTCACTCTACCTCTTAAATTTCTCTCAAATACATCCACATCTCTTGATAACCCCACCATCATTTTGATAGTCATTAATTATCTCTCATCTAAATATTATAAATGTTTCCAAGCTGTGGCAGCACAAGATTGACTGTGATTTTGTTTGTTTTGTCTTGTTTTGTTTTGTTTTTTGTTTTGTTTTGTTTTGTGGAGGTACTTGGTTGTCATCATATTAGCTGTTTATTTTTCTGTAATAAATTATCACACACTTTCACAGCTTAGAACAGCATACAGTTGCTATCTCACAGTGTCTATGAATCATAATTAGGTATGGCTTAGCTGGGTCCTTGGCTTCAGGGACTCTCACAATACCAAAATAAAAATGTTTCATCAGAAAGCTCAACTGGGGAAGGATCCGCTTCTAAACTCAGGTAGTTGTTGGCAGGATTTATTTTGGGCTGTTGGACTGAGAACCTTAGGTATTTGATGTCTACCAGTTAGCAGCTACTCTCTGTACTTGGCACGTAGTCCTCTCCATAAAGCAGCATGCAACATGGCAACTTGTTTCCTCAGAACCAATAAGGGCTAGCTGGAGTCCAATAGCAAGACTGAAACCAGAACCTTATGTAATTGATTCACAAAAGTGACATCCCATCACCTTTAAGATATTCTATTAGCTAAAAGCAAGTCACAGGTCCTGCCTTAAAATGGCTGCCTCTCAACAGAAGTCCTGACTTCTGGGCTCTGATTACTAACTTCTTGCTTTATCACTATAGCAGTAGGAGTTGTATCAGCTTCCTGCTGTTGCTAATCTCTGGGTTGTTTTATTGTCCCCTGTTTGATGTCCCTATCCCCCCCCGCCCCCCCATGTATAACGAATTCCCAGTATTAGTTTTCCATTTGCAATATCTAGAGTGATCTCCTGCCTAGGCCCCAGCTGTTCCTACTGGCAATGTATATCAACAGAGTATGAGGCACCATTCAACAAATTGTGTCGGGGAAATATTTGGGAAAAAAATACTATTAGTCCATCTCACTTCTTACACAAACCAAAATCCCTAAGAGTCAACAATTTACATTTGAAAACATTCTGTAAATGTGCTACAAGAAATCACAAGAAAATAAAAACCTTCCTAAGTGTGACACAGAACTCAGACGTGAAAGAAAAGATCAATAAAGACTGCAAAAAAATAAAAAGAAATCATAAAAGTGGTGAAAACAGAATCAAACTATAAAAATACACATTGACAACTTAAATTACAAACAATGGGCAAATTTTCTTTATATAAAACCAGCTGCAAATCTCCAAAAGCAATAAACAGTATTTTTAAAATGAGCAAAGAAAGGCATGACTGAACAGCTCACAAAAGGAAAAATATAAATAGATCTGGAATATCTTAAATACATAAAAAGATGTTAAAACTCACTCATAATAAAAGAAAAGCAAATTTAAACTATAATGATATACCTATTTGGTGAGGAATTTATGATGCTTTGTAGAAAAGGGGTACTTCATACATTGTGGACAGATCTCTCCAGAAAGCAATTTGGAGATAACTATCAAATATAAAAATGTACATTTGAGTCCTAGCAATTCTAATTCAAGACATGTCATCTTCCACTACAGTTGCTTTGCAATTGGAAATATTTATTAGGATGCTTATTGTGGCATTGTTAATACTAGTAGTAAAAGATTGAAAATAATCTCAATGTCTAATAGAAAATTATAGTATGGGTATGCAATGAAATATTATGTATCATTAAAAACAGCAGCAGCTCTCTAAGATATAAATACTAACAAGCAAAATACAGTACAGTGTATGTGGGATATTACCTTTGAATTAAAAATGTGTACAGAGATAGATCCACATGATAGCTGCATAAAATATCTTTGAAAAGGTAGTCAAAACTATTAGTGGGGAAAAAGAGTGCCTATGACATAGGGATGGAATTGTTTAACTGTAAATCTTTTGAATCCCTTGAGTCTTTCAATGATGTGCTTGTGTAACTTTAAGAATTTAAAAATATAGCATTTCAAGTTGAATCTATTTCAGTGTAACTCTCAGGTAAGAAAACATATAAGGGTAAAAGAGCTGAAAATAATTTAGATTTTTACAAATGGAGATATTTCTTTGAGCTCTAATATGATTTTTGAAAAGAAATTTTTTTTTATGTTTTGGTCAAAAAGAAACAGTATTTTCTTTTAAGTATTAATCTGAACACACATGAAATTTCTCTGTTTTGCATTACTTTATCTTAATAATCTATAAAAGATTATAAGAGGTCTGTTCAGATGTGTCTGGCTGAGGCACACAAAGCCATTTCTAACATTACCTCTAACACCTCAGATACTAAACACAGTGGCAGGACAGCAGCCCAACAGAGTTCCTGGCACTGGTCCCTTAGTATGTGCTCAGTTAAAATGAAGGAGATGCTCCCATTGAGCGAGCACCTAATATGAACTATGTGCCAGAAACTTTACCTTTATGGTCTCTAACCCTTAGAATTACTCTAAAATTTTCTGCATTTTACTTATGAAAGAACTGGAACTCAGAGAAATCAAAGTGTGTCTGCTGCCACTCAGACAAGGTTGATGCAGAATGCAAACCAGATCTGACTAATGGAAGCCAAGCTCTTCCCACCTCTCACTCTAGGTCTCCAGTATTAGATTTCAACACACATCATTTTACTTCTAGAAACCCCCATTCATTCTTACTAAGTAAACAGTTCCTCCCAGAACATTATTTTCCTATGCCAACCTAAGCCTTCATACACATTCTAGAGAACAGGCACTTTTCTCTGGGTCGATATAAACAAACAAACCAAAAACATTAAAACCAAATAAAAGTCTCCTCGATTAGCTCCTCTCTTCTCATCTATCTCTAGTAACATGAAACACACAACACACACACACACACACACACACACACAAATTACCAATCATTCCATTTTATGCTATTAACACAAAGCCAAACCACAGGGCTGACTCTAGATTACACTGTTAGAGTTCTCTAACCTTTTTCGTATTGTCTGTGCTCATACTCCCACCAATCCAAATCCCTTCCTTTTGCTCAAGGGACTATTTCCCTTTCTCTCATCAAAACTCACTCTCATATCTTTCATTCAAAATCAAGTAAAAATAATTCATAGTAACATATATTTGAGGGTTTTTGTTTTTGTTTTGTTTTGTTTACTTCCATTTCATTTCAATAGATATTATGGTGGGATAAGTGGTTTGGTTAGCGATAGGCTGAACAAAATGTAATACATTTACTGCAGGATTTATTGCTCTTTTAACTTACTAACATGCATTGCAAAGAGTAGCCTATACCAAGCAGTAGTTACCAAGCTTAATAGATTATATATTCCAAAAATAACCATTTGAGAAAGAATTAGAATTAGGTACTCTAAACACTTGTTCTTCAAAGTGAGATGCTAAGAACACACAGCCTGACATCAGAGTATACTTTAGAAATTATATGCCTATAGTATTTTCTGTTTGGGTATATTTGCAAATGGAAATAACTTAAGACAAATGAGAAACTTGAGGTATTAGTCTAAAATACTGGGTAGGAAATCATTTGAGGGAAATTACGTTTTCCCCATGACCTTGAAATTAGCCGAGTAAGCAGGCCTATTTGTAAGATTGGCAAACTTTTTCTCTTTGGGTTTAAGTTTTCCCCAACCCACCCTATGTTCACTCAGTATAATTACCTTATGCTTACTACTCCCAAATAAAAATAAACACTAAACTCTTTTTAAAAGGAAAAAAATGTTGAAACTATATTAAAATACACTCAAACTATGTTTCAAATGTAAACGATTCAAACTACAGGTTAAGT
Organism: Rhinolophus sinicus; assembly: GCF_036562045.2. Taxonomy (NCBI): domain Eukaryota; kingdom Metazoa; phylum Chordata; class Mammalia; order Chiroptera; family Rhinolophidae; genus Rhinolophus; species Rhinolophus sinicus. The sequence goes on from NC_133755.1 coordinate 115,107,683, forward strand.
AATTATGAGAAAAATAAATTTCACCAAAATATTCTAACACATTTCTAAACATTGAGATTGAGTTAGAACCCTAAATATCTTAAACAATTAAACTGGTAAGGTAGAGACAATTCTTACATAAATTAAGACCAGAGAAAAGCTTTATTCATGTTAGGGCAGTGCTTCTCAAATCTACATAGGCATCAGTACAAGGGAAATCTTGGAAAATGTTGCTTCAGTAGGTCTGAGGTTGGGCCTGAGATATTGCGTTTCCTGTATGGTCCCAGGTGAGGCTAACGTGCTAATCTACAGATAATAGCGAGGGTTTAGAGTACACAATATAGTCTAACTCTTGCTCAGAATGGTTATCTCATGAAAGCTTAGTGATATGGATACACTGTCTATTAACTATGAATAGGCTGTGCTAAACAACAAAACAAAATACACACCAAGAATTGATGCAGGATTCTTTTGCCAAATAAATAGACCTGACAAATTAGTAGACTTAGGAAAATAAGACACAAAAGCTGCATTTTTGCTTTACACACTGAACTCATTTTGGTATTTTGACTCGACATGATAGTGAGAGACTGTCCTCAGAGGGCTTCTGCTAATCAAGAATTGTGGACCATTGAGTGACATCCCCTTCTCTCTTAGGCCACTAGCCAAGAATTGAAAAGTTACAGGAAAGATGCCAAGCAGTGAGAAACAACTTAAGGTAGTGCCAGATTTGATGATTTGAATATACTTCTTGTTGGTTATCAAAGACACTTTCTATTCTTATAGCAAATAAATTCAATTTCACACTCTCAGCTGGACTTTCTTTTCCTCTGCCTCTCTTCTAAATTACCACTAGCGGAGGTTGACTATAGTAATTTTTCAAGTAGATTGCATAATGTTTTCATGTTGCTAACTCGCTCCCTTGTCTCCTATTTGAATCTATTTTTTATTCTCTTGATAAATACACTTGATTTTAGAATTGTGTAGCCCTAAAGCTACTTATACAGGTCTTGAAAAATGCTAGCTCAAGACTATTTGACATCCGAAATTGTTGGGCTATAGCTGACACCATACATTTCTAACGCCATTGTGATATCAGTGACTTACAATGTCATGTTATCAAAACTTCTAATTCCTATTTGCAGAATTTGTACCTGAATGACACCGATTAAGCAGCTGGGCCATTGAGCTATTCTACATGAAGGCAGCCACTTCCTCTCTTGCTGCCAAGCCTCCATCTCTCACTTGACTATTTTGCTGTTGCTTTTCCACTGTTTCCTTTTCAATTCTGCACCTAGAGGTAACTCAATCCCATTACCAAAAACTCCAACTGATTTTGTTCCCTTATTGCTGTGGACGGACTACAAGTTCCGTTGTAGTGGTGCTGTTAGAATAAGAATGCCATCGGCTGGCTCCAATGAGTTTTGGTTATTCCGATGTTTTTGTTGCAATGGGATTTGTACTACAAGATTTAACCCAGAGGGACCCAGGACTGCGGTTCCAGTGTCCATAAGAGCCTTGGTGAATAATACCAGCTGTATAGTCCTTGATCTGTAATCCTGCTGGTTCCACTAAGTAAATTTGCTGAAAAGCTAACCTTTAATCTTCAAAAGAAAGAATACTCCCCAGAACCATTTTACTAGATTTACAGAAATGGACCAATTACTACTGCCTTTAGAGCATGAACAATTTGACAGTATTAACTCAAATTTTGCTGTACCCCCTTTATACCCTAGACTAACAAAGTTAAAAACAACAACAACAAAAACAAACAAACTGAAAAAACACCTCAGGATTCTGAACGTCACTGCATAAGGAATTTGTAATTTCCTAAGTGGAGGGAATTCTACACATGAAGGAATACAATGAAAAGACACTTTTAACTTTCTTAACTGTCTTAAATTGTTGTCTTTCCATGTACTGTTATCTTTTTGGTAATTTTATTTATTATTTTTATTAAACTTAATGGGGTAACATTGGTTAATAACACTATTTAAATTTCAGGTATACAACTTTATAATACGGCATCTGTATACTGCATCGTATGCTTACCACCCGAAGTCTAGTCTCCTTCTGTCTCCATATATTTGACCTTCTTTACCCTCTTAGTCTTCACCCATTCCCCCTGCTCTTTGATAACGACAATTCTGTTTTCTGTATCTAACAGTTTGTTTGTTATGGTTCTTGAGAGTATCATGATAACTGAAAATTAGTCAGACAGAAAATGACAAGAAGTGTATGATTTTACTCATATGTGGGATATAAAACAAAAAGCAACAAATGAACAAACAAAACACAACATAATGTCATCTTTAAGCAATTTTATTTTCATTTTTCATTTCAAAATAGTGCTTGTCACCGTCAGGATGAGTATAATATTTTTCTTACAATCAAGAAATGATATTGAGGAGCAATAACATTTCATTCTCTTAAGACTTGGTAAATAATGAGAACAAGTACAAAGAACAGATGTGTGAATTGATATATTAATTCCTACATTTTATGTCCCCTTCTTTGATTTGTCCTTCTTGTTTATGCTAGAACACTTCTCTGGGACAAGAAGTAGTAGCATTAAAGTAATAAAAGTTTATAACCATAGTAAGTGTTTAATGAGTGCTTACTACATGCTAGGCATTTTACATGCCTTATATAATGCAATATTTACATTATCTCTATAAGCTATATGCTGATATTATTGTTGTTTTCAAAATGAGAAAACTGAAGCATAAAGAGATTAGTTATTTTTGAAGGACACTGACACGGTCAGGCTTTGGACTCAGTCTGTCAACGCTAGGCTCTTACCCATGACATTTCCTGCTCATCGAATGTTGTCTGAAGTTAGAGAGATAGAGAGACAGCCAGTTTGCATGTGTTCAGTTAATTTGGGTGCTTTCCTGGTTCTGACTTCTTGGGTTTGCCTATTTAGCGAGTAACAGACACTTCTTGCTGTTTCCTGACTAATGTAAGAGCATGCCTTCACTGTCCGGGCCCAGTCTGAACTGAGCTGTTATACCAGATTCAAACTTCAATCTTCTGAATCATTAGGGAGCTCCAGGAGATCACAGATGAGCTCAGAAAGGCTCAGGATGCTTCAAAGAACCTTCATGCTGTTCATAATTTAAACTATGGTCGTTGTTTATAGAAAATTGATTCTAAGTCAACACATTACTAGTTAATTTATCAAAACATGTTTGTAAATCCATAACATTTACTCTGGTTTGTTTGCTGGAGTATATTTCATTTTGGCTACATGACCTCCTCTCACTGGTCCTGACTTCTTCTCCCACCCTCGCCCGCTAAAACTCCAGTGAAATGCTCCTTCTGGAATGGAAGTCTGTGGAATCCTGGAGATGGATGCCTATTCCACACAGAACAAGAGTCATCCACACGCAGGGAGAGGGGAAGGTGAGCTGCTCCAAAGATGGCAGGTCCCTCAAATGCTATAGGGAAAGGATAAGAAGACCAAATTCCTCCTGTATTTGTCACAGGGCTTGGGTTCTCTCCCACTGGGATGAAACAAGCAGTCACTCACCCTCATGCTTAAAATTAGGAGTATGAGTTTCAAGAGGCTTTCTGAGTGACTGCCAGAGCTCTGATACTAGTGGGCTTCTCTTACCATCTTTTTCCTCATCTCACACAGTACAGTCAATCCTCCAATCCCCTCCTCTGACTATTTTTTTCACCATCTGTTGACCTATTATGCTGGCTCTCTTCTGTTTCTTCCATATATGTGTACAGTTATCGGTGGCAAGTAAACTTACAGAATTTATAAGGAACTAAATAATATACATTATAATTAAATTGTTTTGCAAATACATAAATTTAAAAAGTAAATGTTAGCCAAAATGCACAGTTTAAATATACCCAAGGATGATGACTGCACATTTCTAAAACTGGCAGCAAGAGAGCATTGATACATGACAGGGAAACTAATGAAGGCATTCAACACTTACTAAGTGACCACCTACACAGAGGTGTTTTGTGAGCACTGTGGGATACGAGATGACGATAGATTTGCCAGAACAGTTCCAAGTCACGCCTTTGTCCAAGCATAATTATTAATTTTCCTTTTTACTTTCAGAACTGACAAAGATTGGGTAATAAATTATATGATCACCTTAATTTTAGTGCATGCCATTGTATTGTCTTTTTTTTATTTGTTTATGTAACTATTTCTCCACTAAAATGCAATTTCCTTGAAGGAAGACACCATATTTCTTTTTCTTTCTATTTTTTTTTTTTTATCCTTTGCCTCTAGCACATTCCTGACATCTAGTAGGCAAATAATTTAAAATAGTGAAACAAGTACTAATTCTCTATTTAGGGAAGAGGCAAATTTACATTTATTTAAAGAAAAGAGGGAATTTGAATGGAAAAGGTGGAACCTAAAATAGAATTTGAAGGAAGGGCAAGATATACTCCAGAAGAGATGTGCAGAAGCCCTGTAGGTTCAGGAAATGCCAGTGAAGTCAGGGCAAAGGGTAGGCATTTAGACAGTGAGAGCAAATATTCAACTACCACTAAGAAACCTAAAAATCCAGTTTTGCTTCCAGTCTTGGAGAAATAAGGAGAAATAAGGTCTATCCTGCATTGAGATAAAATCTAAATATTCTGGTCTTGCCATCAGCATCCTAGAAATTTCCATGGTACTCATTACTTACTAAAATAAAGATACATATTTGTAATCTGAGCCCTAGTTTTTAATCTTTAAAATTGCTGCTGAAGTAATGCAAAGAGTATAGCAGTACAGAGTATTAATGAAGAGTTGATGTTCTATACAAGCCTAGTTTCAAGACATAACTTTGACACTTACTGTGCATGACCTAAGCAAGTGATTCCACCTATCTCATCCCCAGTTTTATCATCTGTAATAAAGTGAAAACCACGCATTTTTCCCCCTCTGAATACAGAAAGCAGAGGCTGACACAAAATAACCAATCAATATAGCTATTATCATCAGCTTAGCAATGAACAAACAAAATTTGTCTTCAACGTGCATACATCATGATTAAAGAGCTAATCCCAGATCATTTCTGCAGCAGAAAAAAATAGAGTGGATAAATGTGTTTATTGTGTTTCAATATATACCTGTATTCCAAATGGGAATTTTTTTTTACACTTGCTTCACTGATACTAGCCATTTAAAATTTTAAATATCAAAACTATGTTTGAATTCTTCAAGTCCTAAATCTCACAGCAACAGTCTGCCAGGCTCATAACACCTTTCTTTCAGAGATCTGGAATACATAATGCATAACATCAATATTTGAGACTGAGTTTCTGAAATTTCCCACAGTGTTTTTCAGAGAAAACAGGATGTAGGTAAGTGTCAAAAATAGAAAACAGAAGGAGAAAGGGGAGGAGAAAGGGAAGGAGGAAGAGGAAGAGGCAGAAAAAGAAGAATTGCCAAATAAGTAAATATGTTTCAGGGGGAAAACACTTAACATTTTTTTTCTAAGTCTTAATATTCTATAATCTACATAATTTTCCAAACCTATTTTATTTTCCGTTTAGTGGAGCATATTCCATTGACTACTCTGTGGAAAATGAATTACTGATCAAGTTCAATCTCTGTCAGTAGGCAATTAAGGAAACTGAAGCAACAGAGATTAATTGACTCGCCCAAGTTCCTACTTTTGGTTTTTCACAGAACCAGACTTGCCATCCTCTATTCCTTATAAGGTCACAGCTAAAACTAGAAAATCATATACAACTTGTTAAAACCTATTCCGTGTTGATACTAAGAAGCATTTGTCTACCACATTAATATGAATCTATACATTAATAACATGGCCTTATCCTACCATGGTATTTCCCCTACTTGCTTGTTTGCATCAACATACATTGAATGTGTCATGTGGCTTTGGTGTCTGGGTCATCATGAGTCTGCTGTGTGTAGACCAGGCTGGTCTCATCTTTGCAACTGTCTTCCAACACCCAATATTCAGCTCTTGATGGATCTGTTGTAGTTTTCTTCTCAATTAAATATGTCATCATTGATTGGATACTCTTGTGTCCCATGGGTGCATGGCTACAGATTGAATACTTTTGAAGTTTCTTTAAATGATGGGTCAGAGGTGTAAGCTCTTAACCTTCTCCATGGATATTCAATTAACTCCAAACAACAATACCCAACAGACAACTTCAATCTGATTTATATTGAACTCTTGAAGCCAGAAAAACACCAATAGATGAAGCCATTTATTGATTCTTAAATTATTAGAACTGGAATGGACTTTGGGGTTATTTTGTTGAGTGTCTGAATGAATGAAAGAATCTAGTTTATCCTATCAGCCTGATAAACCACCCACCATTAAATGCAAATATCCAATGATAGAGACTCATATAAAGAAGTTCATCCCACTTTCAGAAAGTTGTATTAGAATTTTCATCCTCATGTTGAGCTAAAATGTACATTTTATTCTTCTCTTATCTGGAGGGAAAAAAAGAAAAAAAAATCTATCCTCAATTATTTCACTTGACATGTATTGAGCTTGAAAAATTTACATATAAAAGCCCTAGTGACACACAATGCAATACAGGTAATCCCCGTGTAACACTGTTGTTAGCTTCCTTAAAAATGCCATGTTATGCAAATCCGTGTTATACGAAACAAAGAACTGGTACAAAAAAAGGGGTTAGGTTCCAACAATTTAAAAAAACATACTATTATGTTTTTATAATTAAGATAAATATATTTATTAAAGCAATTTTCCCCAAAAGTATAACATATTAATATGTATTAAATAATTTCTTCGTCATCACTACTAAGTTCTTATTATGTTCCGTATTGTTCGGGGATTTCCCTAATTTCGAATGAGATATTTTTGCTCTTAAAAGCTCTTATTATGCTCCGCTGCATGTTGTACAAGGGTTTTCCCCAATTCTCAAACCATGTTAGAACGAAGCTGTGTTCTAGAAGTGCCGTGTTATACGGGGATTACCTGTATATAGATGATGTATTATAAAAATGTACACTAACCAATATCACCCCAATAAATTTAATAAAGATGAAGAAAACCCTAGTGAAGCATCAGGTGGATGCTTTTTAATCCCAAATGCTACATCTGGTGGGGTTTTATAGTAAAAAATACAAAGCAAGCATAAAGGGGAGAGTTTTGAGTAATGGAGGAAGGGCTCTTAGTTTCTTTAAAAGTCTTTAACGTGGGCTGCAAGGCCTTCCATGATTTACAACCCTCTGATTCAGGTCAGTGCATACATTTGTGACATACAGTTATTATTATTATTAGTTGTCTGTGCTCCTTTTAATATTTGCCTTTAGTAATAGCCTATAATAAAATTAGCTCCTTCCTCTCTCCTTCCACATCCAATGGTCTTGTACTGCAGAAGAAGAGTTTAAAGAGACACAGACAACAGGAAGCATATGATGGTGGCAAGACTCTGGTTCTGGATGGCTCAAAGGGTAGTTTCAGAATATTCAGAGGATCTCAGGAACCATCTAAGGAATGTGATGCCTGTGTCTCTGAGCTATGTGGTCAGTTGGAGGCAGCCTCGTATTTTACTTAACTTTTTCTCAAGCCATTTATCCTGCTTTGGGTAAGAGATTGGTAATATGCTGTGTGGAGTCCTAGGTTGTGCTTTGAAATCCATTCATATGTCTAAATCAGTCAGCGGACTAGCTCCTGAATTTTGCATGATATTCATTATTCAGTTTATGCAGTTTCCAGTTCTCTTGCTGGTATTTTCCTTCTTTTGTGTGTTTCCATGGGTATTTGAAAGGACATCTGGAAGAATATGCTTATCTATCTGGCATCACACTAACCCAGACATTCTCCATCACCTATCCATATGCCTTTTAAGTGCACACACACACTCACATAAACACAAGCTCCATCTGCTTAAAAAGTCATCATAATTCTTTCCAGGAATTTACATAAACTTTAGAAACACAAAAACCCACAATGTCAGTTCTGGAAGAAACTCTAGAAATCATTTAGTGTAATTACTTCATTTCATAGTTGATGCCAAGAGCGTTTAAATGACTTACACAATGTCATTTTCTTAAACTCGCTTTTTTTATTGTTTTCAAGTATCGGATCAACAATGACCCGTTTCTCACCTTTTAAATTCTCCATGATTTTTTCAAAACATACTAATACTAGCAACACAACTGTATCTCAAAATTCTTTTAAAGTCCCAGGATTTAAACATATTCTATATTCTCTAAAAATGCCCACTTTTCTTGGGTCTTCCATTCCCCCTTAATGTTTGTTCTACTTGCGCCATTTTGAAGATTGCCCCTTACTATAATAGCAGAGGTGATAAAATAATGAGTATTGCTGTCATTTATTAATATTCCCTGCCCTCCCCAAGAATAAGACCTATCCTTCCCTTGTTATTATTCCTGGTCTACTAATGCTGTTACAGTGAGTGATGTTGTTACGTATGTAGATGCTGTGACCATCCTAACACCATTCTTAGAAGTTCATGTTACTCTTGTATGGTTATACCAAGGCAGCATTTCCCAAAGTGGACCTCTGATATATAAAAATGATCTGATAAGATTTCCAATGTCAAATAAATATGAGGATTACTGGACAGTATATAATTCTCTTGAAAATTATAGTGCATATTAGCATATAAAAGGACCCATTAAGTCCTGTCCTAATATACCCTAAGTATGAAAAGACATTCTCTTCCAAATTTCATGAAAACTCCTACAGAAAATGCTATAGGAGATATTCTGTTCACATTTTGCTTATATTTCTTTTATGTCTGAATTTATTTAAAAAATTCATTTTATAAGCTTCCTTGTTTCCTCTACTGCCTAAACTTTCTAGGTTTTGGATAGCTGGTTTACCAAAGTTTAATTTTGAATCTCTATTCTTATTTAGCTATATTATCCTTTTAAAATATCTGACACTATAATTACATACACATCTTTTTCTCTCAATTTTATGAAATATACTTCATGATATCCCAGGAATTATGTCTGTAATCTATAATCTATACAAAATAGGTTTCTTTCACTAATCAATATTAACTTTTAAAAATGTTTAAATACCATGGAGCCCCCTCCGCACACTGAATTTTGGCCGAACAATTTAACTCAAGTTTTTAAATAGAAATAAGCATATGTGTTATATTTTAAAAAAACACCTAACTAGTAAGTTAGTATAAACTTTTAGATGGCAGAAGAATATATGTGATCCCAAACAAAATCAATACAATTATTTATTGACTGCTATCATGGCAAAGGATTGTATGATAAGATATAAGGACTACAAAAACATTTAAAACTTATATCCCCTGTTCTTCACAACCTCTTTGTCTATTTGAAAAGATGCTGACTAAACATATTGTTAAATGGGAATACAGGATTTAACAACTCCATAAAAATAAATGGAAAGGAAGCTACAGGTCACACTGTGATTGTTAAATGAATTAAACAATGGAATAATTTACATAGAAATTAATATAAAATTGCTTTTAAATATTTAATAAAAATGACATGGCATATGGTATACCTTTAATTTTGAATATACATGATAAAGTCACTGGAAAGCCGTCAATCTCTTAGCAGTATCCATAGCCAGAGAAGTGTTGTTAGTATTGTAATATTCGTCAAGGTAAGTCTATTCAATTTAATTGGAATTTCCAGTCAACCGCAGGAATCTCTTCAGAAGAATTTTTTTCCAGTGGTGTCTTTTCGAATGGTTTAATTAAAATACTGGCACTAACTAAATGGGAAGCATTATTGTTTTAATTTTTTCCTGAAAATATTTTAAGAATATAAATGAATTAGAAACTAAGTCAAATTTAGAATGTGAAATAAAGAAAAAGCATAGCACTATGACAATGGCAACTTTAAGTTGTACAAAATGATGACTTTAGATTTTTATTTATCAATTCTTTTCTTTATACAAATTGTTATTCTGGCAACCTTCTTTGGAGTTGAAGGAATTCAGGGGCTGAACTATGATAGAAAAATCACGAAACCTCTTTAATCTACAGTTTTCTTATCTACAAAATGAATATAACAGTACCTAATTTCTAATGATGTGATGACAATCCAATGAGATAATTTAAGCGAAGTGCTCAGCAAACCCCTTATCAAGGGGTAACTATTATGATTGTTTTAATATAACAAAGGAACTGCTGTGGATATAACAGCTCTGTTTCAGCAACGCATTTCATAAACTCTCTTATGGCTCTCTTGTGTTCAAAGTGAAATGTGAGCTGGATAACTGAACAACTATGTGGATCATGCTGGTTGAGCAACTGTAGACTGAAAGCAGTACTGATTAATGGATCTTTACCACCGTGAAGGAGGTAAACTGCAGGCTTCTGCCCTTGGCCCTTTCCTGTTCACGTTTCATCAATGAAATTGGAGAAAAGCATATGTGTATTTAACTAATGTATACATTACCCAAAGTTGAAAAAAAAAATAACACACGAAATAACATAATATGAGATCTCAAGGAAAAATGGTAAATATGATGAGGACAGTGATTGAAACAAATGAGATTATTTGTATTTTAAATGCATAATATATACATACAGCATGGGGAAGAAACTGATAGGACAAAAGCTCTTAATAGAGACCTATAATTTTTTGTTGTTGTTTGCAATTTATATTATTTAGTTTTAGGTTAACGATTGTAACAAAGTGAACAAAAAACATGTAATGATTCAAATTCTAAAATAGGTATATTGATCAGCAGATGACTCTATTATAAATCTGAAATTAGGGACTATTTTTAAAACAATCTAAAATAATTAGTACAATTTTACAGGTTGTCTTGTCCACTGACATATGTTAATAAGATATAATACTACATCTAAAGTCAAAATCATATTAATATGTCAAATCAATGGTTCCTAAACTTGACAACACATTGGAATCACATCAGGAAGAGCTAAGAAAATGCTTCCTTAGAGCAATGAGGATAATAATATCACCAAATATTAGAGGCTGCTTGGCAATGTTTACACATCACAAGTATGGCAGACTCAGTTATCATAATGAGCAGCAAGACTGCTGCCCAACCAGGGTGCCAGACCCACCGGCAGCTACGAAGATACTACACAGAGCACGGTGCACCAAAGGTAAAACAGATGAACAACCAACTAGAGAATTCTTAATCTACATAATGAATGGAAATGAAGAATAAACAGTTGGAAGTCTAAGAGTAGCAGTGCCAATAAGATGTGTCAATACCTGCCCAGTTTCTGGACTTAGGCTACTTTTTAGACCTGGAAACCACTGACTGGAGGAAAAGTCCAAGTCCTCAGGAGAAAGGATCATGCAACACCACAGGTTTATGGGATAATGATTCTCCCAGTCCTTCCACAAGGGTGAACGTACAGGAGTCCCCCTAATCCACAGGGGATTTGTTCCAAGACCCCCAGTGGATGTCTGAAACCACGGATAGTACCCAACCCTATATATACTGTTTTTTCCTACACATACATACCCATGATGAAATTTAATTTATAAACGAGGCACAATAAGAGATTAACAGAAATAAGTAATAATAAAATAGGACAACTGTAAGAATTTATTGTAATAAAAGCTATGTGAATGGCTTTAAGGTCATTATTAAGTAAAATGAGGGTTACTTGGACACAAGTACTATGATACCCCCATAGTCAGTCTGATACCCAAGTCGGCTACTAAGAGACTAACAGGCGGGAAACATATACAATATGCATCTCTGCACAAAGGGATGCTACACATGCCAGGTCAGACAGAGCAGGATGGTGCAGCTTCCGTCCTGCTATTCAGAATGGCACACAATTTAAAACTCACAAATTGTTTATTTCTGGAATCCATTTAATATTTTCAGACCACAGTTAACTGTGGGTAACTAAAAACCATTAAAGTGAATCCACAGATAAGGGGAGACTACTATACACTACGGAAGGGAGACTATTCAGACATTTCAAAGACTATTGGAGATATGGTCCAAGGGGATGTAAGCATCTGAAATGCCATCATGGTCCTCCTGTTAGAACAGTGACAGAGGGGAGGTGAAAAGGGTTGGTATGGGGGTCATATGAAGCCCTGGCACTGATCCAGCTCACAGTAGAGCCATTAGGTTCACATACCTACTTGGTGGATATTTTCCTGGTCTCCAAATATATGCTTGGAATAGAAATACCTAATGGTTAGCCAAATCCCCATATTGGGTTCTAACTCTGAAAGGTAAGAGTTTATTATAGCAGGAAAGTCAAGTGTAAAACTCTGAACTCCCACCCTTTGGCCAAGATACTAAATCAAAAACAACATTGCATTTCAGAAGAAATGAATGCCGCTCTTAAACACCTAAGAGAAACAAGGATTGTGCTCCCCAGTGAAATCCCATTTAATTCCCCAGTCTTTCCCTCTACAGTGACCCAGATGAATCCTGGAGGGTGACAGCAACTACTGAACACTCACACAAACTGTACCTTCAATTGCAACTGTTGTGCAGATGTGATAGCTTCGCTGGAGCAGATTAACATAGCCTTAGGAACATAATATAAGGCCTTTGTTTTTCTATATGCTTCATTTTCCAAATTAATCGGGAAAGAAACCCAGAGTTCACATTCAATGGAAGAAACAACAGTATCATTTAAAGCCTTGTCCAAAGCTGTTATCACTCTTGTTCTCTGTCATAAAATAATCCAAAGTTACCTGGACCATCTATCTGGACCTTATGCAGGACATCACACTGGTTCACTTTATAGATGACATCATTTTAATCAGAAAAAAATAATAAATGAGAAGTATCTTGGAGGCTTTGGTAAAATAAATGCATTCCACAGGGTAAAAGACAAATTTTACAAAGATTCAGATATTGCATCGGTGAATATTTAAGGGTCCCTTACTCAGGGGCATCCTATAACCTCCCCTCTCAAAGTAAAACTCAAATTATCACATTTGGCATCTTTCACCTCTAGGAGACCTGGTAGGCCTCTTCACATACTGGAGGCAAAATCACCCACATTTGGGAATACAGCTCCAGCACATTTACCAAGTGACATGGAAGGCTGCCAGCTTTTTATGGGGCACAAAGAAGAGAGATACTCTGCATAGGTCTAGGCTGTAATGCCAGCAGCCCTTTCAGATGGGCCATGTGAATCAAAAGACCCTATGATCAGAGGTACTGGTGGTGGGAACTTTTGTTGCATAGATTTTATAGCAAGTCCCAATAGGAAAATCACAACTAAGGCTCCTAGGTTTCTGGGGCAAAATCATGCCATCTTCAGTAAATTACACACTCGTGAATAAACAATTACTACTATACTATTGGGTCCTGGTGGACAGAGATCAAGTAAATATGCAGCCAGAACTGTTTTAGTTGGATTTTTTTCAGGCCCACCAATTCATAGGGTTCGGCAGGCCAAGTAGTAATCCACCATAAAATGGAAATGGAAATCCACCATAAAATCCGGAATTGGGCATGATAGGCCCAGAAGACAACAGTAAACTACATAGACCCCTATGCCATCCACTGTATCACTAGCTTTTCTCCCTCAGTTCACAACTGATGGAGGTAGAAAAGGGGCAAGTTTGGTTCACATGTGATTCAGCTCTGATGTTGCTATATACCAAAAATTGAGTACTGCTACATGATGGTCCCACTCAGCGGTGTCCCTAAGAGCCAGCAGTAGGAGCAACTCTCCCACGGGGCAGTGCTCGGGGCTGTGTATTTGGTCACCAACTTTGTGTACAGAAGTGGCCTGAGATAAGGATATATATGGATTTATGGACAGTAGAGAATGGCTTGGCTTGTTGATCAGGGACCTGGAAGGAAAAACACTGCAAGACTGGAGACAAGAGGAATGTGGATAATCTACAGGAGTAGAGAAAATGTGAAGATATTTGTGTCATACATAATTCCCTTCCAGAGAGCACTCCCCACCAGAAAAAAAACACTAAATAACCAAGTAGACATAAGGAGTCAATCCCTTGATGTTAGCCAGTTTCTGCCACCGTCCACTTTTAGTGCTCACACAATGGAAACAATTATGCGGGCAGATTTATTCATGGACCCAAAAACATGAGCTTCCACTCATCTGGCTGCTGCCATTCCTAAAGGTCCGACCTTCCAGCTGGAGAGCCCAATACAGTTCTCATCTCGTAGCCATCTACCATCCCTCTAGTAGGACAACAGCCCCTCCATGTCGTTACATGGCGCTCTTTCCACTTTGGAAGGGGCAGTGATTCCCTGGCACACCTTCTCTGTTGCTTGTAGTGACTGACCCAGCTCTGCTCTCTCAGGGCTTACAGAGAGTTTGTTTTTCTGACATTGCATCCCACCCAACCTTGCATTGGACCAAGTAACCCACTTTAGAACAGAGGGCAAACAGCAGGCACATAAACATGGGCTCTATCGGTCCTAAAACGTACCACACCATCGGCCAGGACAGTGGATTGGCCTTCTAAGGACAGTTGAAGGGCCAACTTGAAGGTGATACTATGCACAGTCTGGCAATAATATCCTCCAAGATGAAGTATCTGTCCTAAATCAACAAATTTGCAGTTGTTGTTATTATTGCTGTTCGTTTTTTACAAAGGTCCAGGACCTTTACAAGGGGTGGAAGTTAGAGAGACCCTGCTAAGCCTCACTCTCAATGGCTTACCCCACCACTCTATGCTCTGCAGGTGTGAAGGTCCTGATACCCCAGAAAATATTTCTACCCTAGACACAGAAAAAGTCTAGCAGCCCAGAAAGCAGCATACAAGGAATGGTGACATCCTGGCAGAGAAAACTGACCCCAGTCATAAGGATGCTGGAGGGCTGTTATTACCCAATGGTGACAGGGAGGAGGAATATGTTTGCAAGTGAGATGATTCATTGGGTATCTGTTGGTATTCCTTTCCTAATTTTAATGGTATATTGACAATTGCACAAAAAATTCATTGCAAAATTATTTTTTAGTTAACAACACAGTTATATCAGTATGGATTTTGCTCACTTCTTGAATAGTTTTATAAACTAAACTCTGCCCCTTCCTTGGGCGCAGACTCTAGCTGATGCCACTGGTGATCTCACTCATGCTACTGGCTACCCCGGTGTTTGTGCTTTTGATAATCAGAGGAAGTCATCTTTGTACTACATAATTCTGGTAGGGTAAGGGTTCCAGAGTGAAAATGAAGCATAGGATTCTCCTCCCATTGCATAGCTCCTTCTCTTTTAAATACAGAGCAGCAAACTGCCTCCAAATGCAGCAAAGTTTGGTAACACACCACAGGAGGGAAGGACATGCCAGTGAGAATTCTAAAAGGAAAGAATAAGTTTTCCATGAAACAGTCTTTGTTTTCCTGATATTTAAAGTGCTTTAAAGAGAATTACCTCCTCCTGGGATGAAGTAAGTCCTTCCACAGAAACCTACTTCCCCCTGCCCATCATTACCCATCATCTGCTCACCTCACCACTAGGACTAATCTCATTGTGTCCTTTGATCCTGTTTATGTTGTTACAAAAGTTCCGCACACTCTCGTCACCCTCATCTCTCCCTGTCTACACAAAGAAAGGCTGCACCATCTCTCCCTTTCTCCACTTTTTCCTCAAATCCTGAAATACTTCCATTGTGCCTACTGAAATTCAGAGTCTATTATCAGAAAAATCTATTTTCTTAATCTCTCTTAACCTGCCTTTTCCCTAAGGAACATACTTCCCCTCACATGAAGGCAGTTTCTTTCTCCTGATTTTGTAACCCTGGGCCTAACTATTTGTATTTATATAGTAGCTCTCATGGTTAATGGTACCTACCTAGCATTGCCATTATCTCTTTCAATCGTAATTGTTTACTTGTATGTCTCTCCCAGTAGAATGTAAGCCCCTTGAAGTAAGAGGCAGTCTCATATTCAGAGATGTATTCCTAGAATTGAGCATAGTATCTTGTACATGAAAAAGCCTCAAAAACATCTGTTGAAACAATAAATATAGTAATAAAGGTATTTCAAATCAGTAGTGTTATGAAATGTGTATCAGTGATATTTAGAAATGTTTGTACCCTTAAATCAAGTCATCCCACTTCAAAATTTTATCCTGAAGAAACTCTAAGAAAATACATTCAGACACATTTAAAAGGATTCATGTAAAAAATCCTTTATCACAGCAGAGTGCAATGTAGAAAAAAGCTAAATTTACAACAAAAAAGTGACTAGTATGGTAAATTATTGTACATTTATACAAGGGAACATTATGAAACCATTCAAGCCATGCTTATGAAAAATAATAAGAAATGTTCATTAGGAACTCAATTAAAAAGTAGATTACTATTAAATAAAATGGGCTATTTCCCAATTTAAAAAAAACAAACAACCCAAGATGCTAATGAAGGATAGCTCTATGTGGTGGAATGACAAATGATTTTCCCATTAAAATACATTTTCCAAAATTTCTACAATGGGCAAGTCCCTTTACTATTCTGAAACCCAAGTTCCTTACCATATAACTAAGAAAAATTCTCCCCATGATATTTTTTTCACCACACAATGATACGTAGCTCCACATTTTCAATGTGGAGGTAATTAATACTCCCCCCTCACAGTATTATACCTTGTTGGGTAGCAGTAAGAGGATGAAGCCAAGATTAGGGTAAAGAAATATCACTAAAGCAGAATGCCAGTATGACGCATACTACATAATCATACTGTATTTAACTCGCTTCATGTAGCTTAAAGTTACATTAATAATGCATTTCCTAAGAGAAAAATGAACAAAAGCTTTAGGAAACAACCAGCAGGGCTAGACCCACTTACAGATGTCCGATGATTTCCGAAGCAGAGAAGATAGATGTCTCTCTCTCTCTCTCAGGAAGCAAGCATTTCACAGGGCAGATTCCCTACCAAACAGTTCTCATTCAATTGAGACTTGAGCCTTTCACAGTTAAAAGTGAAGTAAAATGAATGGCTATCCTTACGAAATATGGGAAAATTATATTCTCTTCTCCAGTGTTTGGATTCAGGATATGACTTTATAGCAGTTATTTCTCGTCGTGCCAGTCAATGCCATTATAGCAGAAACCTTTGTACAACAAAAATATTTTTACAGGCTGAGATCCCTAAATATTTAATCATTTCTATAAAAACCCCAATTACTATGCCAATAATATGTGAAATCCTTTAGAGAAGGCTAGGATAGACTGTGAACATTTTATAACGGTATTGTATATTCATTCACAGTATGTGTGCTATCTTTAAAAGAAATATTGGTTACACATTTTTCCAGTTATTCACATTTATACGCAGCCATTTTCAGTAGCACCATCTATGGATACGAAATGCAACATCATTTTTTTCAACATACATTTGACCTATTGTTTATATCCATTTTAATAATACTTTTTTTTCTGCAGTAAGGAAATTGCTAAATAGCACGCCCATTTGGGGGGCTGAGAACACATCTGCAGATACATTCCACTCTATCACGTGGGAAACCATCCTCAGGGTGATTTGATTCTTGTCTTTGCTGGTGCCTTGGCTCCACAGCCTCTTAATCTCCATCACTGTCATTTAAAGAACATTGTGGTTAGTCACCTCAGGGACAGTAATTTATCTTTCAAGTCTGCATACCTCAGGTCTTGTCATCACACTGTGGCTACTTGGAAAGACATTGTTTTGGAAGACATTTTTTCTTCAGTAACAAATGAGTCCTTCTTGTCACTGAAGAAAGCAGTTAGGAGCCTGCATTTGGGCGCTGTTTTGGACTGCGTGAGGGCTGTTTTCTCAGAGAGGTTTCATGCCTGAAAGCTCTGGTCTTTTCCTTCCGCCAGTGCAGACTTTCTTCAAAGTCTATTTGGCCTTGGCCTTGCATTCACACTGAGGTTAGTGTCCTCCTCAATATTTTAATTCTTGTGTTTCTGTCTCTGGTTCACTCCTAATAAGTCTCACACATACTTATGCTGATTCAAAAGAGGAAATAAACCCCACGTATGTGACAGACAAATATAAAATGTAGGTATGTAACCCGGATGTTTATGGAGCACACCCTTTCTTTTCCTTACCCACTGTTGGTAACACTCAAACCTCTGCCACAAATGAGTGCTGCACAGTTTCATCCTACTGTTTTCATCTTGCTTTTAAAACTCTTGGTAAGTACTGGTAATTGAAGAAAATCCAAAATCCACTGTGATAAAATCGGTTAATGCTATTTTCAGCATTAACCAATTAGTCAATTTCTATTTTTGTGGGGCACACACCCTTTGAAGAGTTCTAAGAAAGTGCAGTAATGAATACAAAGCAAAACAGAATAACAAATAGTCACTATCCACATGGAAATCATCACCTATGAAAGGTGACAGTCATGATGGACTAAAAGAACACTGTTTGGGGAACATGGAGAGCGATTTCAAGTTCCAACTCATAAGAAGGACTCTGGAAAAGTCAGTTAATTTCTAGAGTATCTTTCCTGCCCATCTGTCCAGATGCTGTATGGATCAAATAAATATAAACTGTTTTAGCTGCCAAATGGAAGGCACTGCTGCTGATAGAAGAAGACATAGTTTCAGTGGTGGCTTCAAGGACAAAAAGTAACAGTTACCAAGATTTATTACATACTTAATATATAATAGGAATTCTGCTAAGTGCTTTACCTGTATTTCCTTATTTCATCACCAGAGCAACCTGTTGAGGTAGACTTCATAATTATCCTGTTTTACAGATGAGAATATAAGGCTTAGAGGGGTTCAGTACATTGCCCAAGATCACGCTGCTACTAAATGTTTGAGCTGGGATTTATACCCAAGTCTCACTGACACCAGAACGTGTGCAGAAATGTGAAGTTGGTGCTCATCCTGGCTCTATAACCTCTTCTCCCCACCCCTTTGCTCCGTTTCTCCAACCTCCCTTCCATCTTTCATTCCTTTTACATTCTTCTTCTTTCCTGTACTCACCTTTCCTACAATATAAACATCTATTAAGGAACACTTAAGACAGCCAAAAACAGGACAGAGACTAATAAACACCCGCACACTCACCATCCCACTTAGGTAATAAAACATTACCAGTAGAACCGAAGCCCCCTGAATGCCCCTCCCTAATGACATTCTTTTCCCTTCCTATGACTATGTTTATTCATTTTGCTGTTTGTCATTTCATTACA
This sequence comes from Rhinolophus sinicus, assembly GCF_036562045.2. Lineage (NCBI taxonomy): Eukaryota > Metazoa > Chordata > Mammalia > Chiroptera > Rhinolophidae > Rhinolophus > Rhinolophus sinicus. Next base: position 115,126,723 of record NC_133755.1, read on the forward strand.
TATTTATTTAATATGGATATATTTTTAAACAGTAATGTAGTGTTGTTTTGCCTATTTTTAAACTTTCTATAAATTGAATCACAATTTAAAGATGTATTTACATTTATATTATGTTGGAAAGATTTATTAGTATTGACATGTTTAGTTCTTGTTTACTCATTCTTTCATGCTATATGATATTCAATTATATAAATATCACAAAAGTTGTTTATTCTCCATTTCATGAACATTTAACATTTAGATTGTTTCTAATTTGTTGCTATTACAAAAAATGCTAACATAAGCACTCTATACGTGTACCTGGTATTATAGAATTTCTAAATTATGGGGTACACACATTTCCAAATTCCTGGGAATAGCCAGATGATTTCCAAGGCAACAGAAATAATTTACACTAACCCTGGACTGTATAAGAATTCTAATTACTTCTCTATTTTTGTGGAGTACATAACTACCATTCTACATAATTATCAATTATTAATGTGAGGGGCATAAACTGGTATTTCAATGTGGCTGTAATTTATAGTTCCCTAATTAGTGATATTGAACTCTCCTTATATTTTTGTCCATTTTTGTTTCCTTTTCTATGAATTTCCCATTTTTCTATTTGACTGTTGGTGTTCCCTTATTGCCTTATAGAAATTAAAGATATTTTCAACATTCTAATTTTGATTTCAAATATTTAAACTATAAACCAATTTGTGGAAAACTGTTGTCTTTGCTACAGTGAGTATTTCTATTCATGAATAAAGTATAACTTTATTTACATCTTTTTATAATAAAATTTTGCATTTTCTCCATAAACATGGAAACTTTTGATAAATATGTTCCTATGTACCCTTTATTTAGTTGATATTTTAAATACATTCTTTAAACTATATTTTCTAAAAGTTTACTGCCGGATTACTAAATGTAATTGCTGTGTGCACACATGTGTGTGTTGATTTTACATAAGCAAATTTCTTGCATTTTTTTCAAACCCAAAAATTGTACTGGAGATTCTCTGTGGGTTACTATGTAATACTCATATTGTCTTTGAATAAAGGCAGGTTTGTTTACTCCTTTCCTACTCTTGATTTTTTTTTTTTTTCCTCTTGTCTAACATGCTGGCTAGGACAAGTGTGATGGTGAGGGGGGGAAATGATATCTTTTACTTTTTTCAAATATTAAAGACATGTATTATACCATGATTTTTCTTTATATGTCATATAAATTACCTGGAATTTCATGTTAGATCATTCTTGTACCACTGAAGTAAATCATTTTACAATAATATGTATGTTATTACTATTTTTTTAGGATCTACAGGACTGAGATTACTAACGTTTTATAAAAGATACTTTATTTTCTTAAATGCAATTTAGCTATCATTTTCAATTTTTGTATGTTCGTGTATGATTTGGGGAGGTTATAACTAGAATCATAAAATGAGTAGAGAAGTATTTTGCTTTACTTGTCTCTTGAATAGTTTATATACAATTAGAATCAGCTAGAGTGAGTGGACTTTGTCAGTGGACTTTAACCACTAATTCAATTTCTGTAATTGTTACAGAATTGCACAGTTTTGCATTTTTCTTGATTTAGTGATGATAAATTTTATTTATCTGAGAACATGTCAATTTTATTTGCTTTTGAATTTGCTGACATAAAGTTATTCATAGTATTTTCTAACATACTATGTTTGCTGACATAAAATTATTAATATCTACTGTATTTCTTGTTATGATCACTTTTGTAATAACAATATTTATGTCTTTGTTACTTATTTTTATGATAAATTTTGCCTAAAGTTTGTAATTTTGTTAATCTTTTCTAACATTTTGTTTGTTGGTTCTTTTTATTCTATATTTATATATTATGAAATGCTGATATTATCTTTATTATTTTCTTTCTTGTTTATTCAAATCAGTATTCTCTTTTTGGATGCTTGGCTCCTTATTTTTATCTGTTTAAAATTTATTATACATGCATTAAGGGCTTTAATAGATGCATGCTACAATTTTGGTATTTTGTGATCATTTGGTGCTAAGTATTTCATAGTTAACATCATAATTTCTTTTATTAGTCATGATTTATTTAGAAATGTGTTTATAATTTTCTCCTAGTATCTTTTTGTTTTTGATTTATAACTGAGATGCTTTCTAATCAATAAAAATTGTTAGAAATTCACTTCTTGAAATCCATTGAAACTTGTTTTATGGAGTGTTCATTATCAGTTTTCTTAAATGATTTGTATATACTTGAGCAAAATGTTTTTTCTCTAATTTTCAAATGCATTAATATTTTTCATGCACAAATCCTGAATAAAATATTAGCAAAATGAACTCAACAATACATTAAAAGATCATATATCATAATCAAATGAGATTTTTTCCAGTGCTGCAAGTATGGTTCAAGATCCACAAATCAATCAATATGATTCACCAAATTAGCAAATGAAGGACAAAAACCGCATGATCATCTCAATAGATGTAGAAAAAGCATTTGACAAAATTCAACCCCCATTTATGATAACTTTCTCAACAAAGTGGGTATAGAAGGAACATACCTCAACATAATAAAGGTCATATATGACAAGCCCACAGTTAACATTATACTGAATGGTATATCTTAGAGGAAAACTTTTTTCCTCTAAGATCAGGAACAAGACGAAAATGCCTAGTCTCCCCACTTTCATTCAGCATAATATTGGAAGTCCTAGTGAGAGCAATTAGACAAGAAAAAGAAACAAAAGGCATCCAAATCAGAAAGGAAGAAGTACAACTGTTGTTCTTTGTATATGACATGATATTATGTATACAAAATTCTAAAGACTCCACAAAAAACTTAGACCTAATAAATGAATTAAGTAAAGTTGTAGGATGCAAAATCATTATACAAAAACCTATTGTTTTTCTATACACTAATAAAAAACTATCAGAAAGAGAAATTAAGAAAACAGTCCCATTAGGAACTCTATCAAAAAATAAATAAATAAAACAACTAAAATAAATAAAACACCTAAATTTAACCAGAGGTAAACTATACAACATGGAAATTGAAGAAGACACAAATAAATGGAAAGATATTCCATGCTCATGGACTGGAAGTATTAATATTGTTAAAATGTCCATATTACTCAAAACAATCCACAGATTCAATGCAATCCCTATCAAAATTCCAACGGCATTTTTCACAGAAATAGAACAATCCTAAAATTTTTGTGGACCCACAAAAGACCCAAAATAGTCAAAGCAGTCTTGAGATAGAAGAACAAAGTTGGAGGTATCACACTCCTTAATTTCAAACTGTGCCACAATGCTATAGTAATCAAAACAGTATGGTATTGGCATAAAAACAGACATATACATTAATGAAACAGAATGGAGAGCCCAAAAATAAATCCATGCTGTACATACACGGTCATTAATTTACAACAGAGGAGCAAAGAATATACAATGGGGAAAGGACAGTCTCTTCAATAAATAGTGTTGGGAAAACTGGACAGCCATATGTAAAACAATGAAACTGGACCACTACTGGGTTTCCCCGAAAATGAGACCAAGCTGGACAATCAGCGCTAATGAGTCTTTTGGAGCAAAAATTAATATAAGACCCAGTCTTACTTTACTATAATATAAGACCAGATCTAATATAAATAACTTAATATAATATAATGTAATATAATATAATAATGGAACTTATATTAATTTTTGCTCCAAAAGACGCATTAGAGCTGATTGTCCGGCTAGGTCTTATTTTCAGGGAAACGGTATCTTACACCAAACACAATAACTCAAAGTGTATTAAAGAGTTAAATCTAAGACCTGAAACCATAAACTCCTAGAAAAAAACATCAGCAGTAAACACTTGACATTGGTCTTAGAGATGAGTTTTTGGATTTAACTCCAAAAGTGAAGGCAACATAAGCAAAAATAAACAAATCAGACTATATTAAACTAAAAAGCTTCTGCACAGTAAAAAAACTGTCAACAAAATGAAAAGGCAACCTACTGAAAATATTTCTAAATCATATATCTGATAAACACATCAAATGTCATATATATCCAAAATAAATAAAAAAAATTTACATTGATTTGCAAATCATATCATATGATATCATATATACCCTTCTATATCAAATATATATATATACAAAACATATAAAGGACTCATACAACTCAATAGCAAAAATCAAACAATGAGGTTTAAAAAATGGATGGAGGATGTGAAAGGGAATTTTTTCAAAGATATACAGATGGTTAACAGGTACATGAAAAGATGCTCAACATCACTAATCATCAGAAAAAAGCAAATCAAATCCACAGTGAGATATCACCTCACACCTTTTCACAATGAGATATCACCTCACACCTCACACAATTAGATATTCTAATTGATAGTAGAATGACAATTATCAAACATACAAGAAATAACAAATGTTCCTGGGAATGTGGAGACAAGGGAACTCTTTGCACTGTTGGCAGAATGTCAATTGTAGTAACTATGGAAAATGATATGAAGGTTCCTCAAAAAAATAAAAATAGAACTATTATACAGTCCAGGCATTTCATGTTTGAGTATCCAAAGAAAACAAGAACATTCTCTCAAAAAGACATATACATCCCCCTTGTTCACTGTAGCATTATTTACAATAGCCAAAATATGGAAACAACCTAAGTGCCCATCAATGGATGAATGGATAAAGAAGATGTGATACACACACACACACACACACACACACACACACACACACACACAGGAATACTACTGACCCATAAAAAAAGAATGAAACCTTGCCATTTGTGACAACATGAATGGAACTTGAGGGCATTATGCTAAGTTCAATAAGTCAGATAGAGAAAGACATCTCACTTAGATGTGAAATATTAAAATAATAATAATAAATAAATAAACCAAGCTCATAGATAAGAGAACAGATTGGTGTTGCCAGAGCTGGGGCATGAGAGGTGGGTGAAATGGGTGGAGGTGGTCAAAAGGTACAAACTTCCAGTTATAAATGAATAAGTCATGGGGATGTAATATACAACACGGTAACTATAGTTAATAATACTGTATTGTGTATTTGAAAGTTGCTAAGAGAGTAGATTTTTTTTTAACCTGGTGGCTGTTTATTTGGGTTTCATACTCATAATTACTGAAAAGTCCTCATCACAAGAAAAAAAAGTTATAACTATGTATGGTGACAGATATTAACTAGACGTATTGTGGTAAACACTTGGAATATATACAAATATCAAATCATAATGTTGTACACCTGAAATTAATGTCAATTATACCTTAATTTAAAAATATAAAAAATAAGTAAAAATAAAAAATATATTTAATGGTTTTCACATTCTCTCCAAACTTAAATCAAAGTCTACTCTGCTAAAGAAACTATATTTACTATCTTTTCTATGCGATTTGAAAATTCTGCTATGGTATAAATAATTAAAGCTACATGCACCAAATATTTTTACCAAATTAATTTGTCATATTGCACAGTTTTTCTGAAATAAAGGTGGTATGTGGCACTTAGCATAATTGGGTCAGCTGGGAAATTGGTGAGTAAATGTGGAATGATCATATTATATGGTCACTTCACTTTTCACCAGTGTCAAAATGCATACTCTTGCCCAATTTAAAAGAAAAAGCAACATCTATTAAAAATTTTTCTAAACCATAACAAACGTTAGGTTAATTTTAACTGAAATGGTATATATTTGTTCAAAAATATTTCATTGTGCATTTGCTTTGCAGTAAGCATTGCACTAGGCAAAAAGCAGTCAACAAAATGGAAACAGTACCATTTTCACAGACACAAGAGTTTCAAGCATGGGGAGTATCATATCTCCCTCTAGCTACTATACTGTCTTTCTACTCCCTTGCAAAGTAAACGTTCTTGAAAAAGTTGTTCATACCACCCCTAAAATATCCGTTCCCACCTACTGTTTAACCTACTCCAATTTCTACCTGCTACTTCTAGTGTTAAGACCTCCAATGACTTCAACACTGCTAGACGCAATGGTCAATTCCTAGACAACACATTACCTCACCTTTTAGAATTTCACACAGGTAGCCCTTCCCATCCTCTTCAAACACTCATTTATTTGGCTTCTGATCTCCACACTTGTATTGGTTTTAATCCCTGGCTGGCACTTCCTCATCTTTTCAACCTTTAAATATTGGAATTAACCAGAGCTGAGCCATCAAACTTCATGTCTTTACATCCTCCAGATGCTTTAAATACCATCTATATGTTGATAACTCTTCTATTTATATCTCCATTCTGGACTTTTCCTTGAGTTCTAGAATTTTGCATACAGCTGCCAACACAAATTCGTCATTTGAATGTCTACAATAGGTATATCAACATGTCCCAAATGTATATTCCTCCTACACTAGCTCATCCGCCCATGCTCCTCTATAATATCCTCAGTCTCAGGAAAGTGAAGTTTCACCTTTTCAGATGCTCAGGCCAGACACTTGATCGACTACTTTCTCTCACACACTACATTCAACCTTTCATCAAATCCTGCTGGCTAAGTCTTCCAAATGTATCTCCTGAATGTGACCACTTGTCACTACCTTTCCTGCTACTACTTGGATCCCAACCACCATCATCTCTGATCTGGATTCTTTTAATTACTTTCTAACTAATCTCCCTGTCCACCTTTTATCCTCTATGGTCAACACAGCAGAGAGCCGGTTAAAACCTCTACTGTGGCTTTAGTATCTTAGAGTAAAAGCCAAAGTTCTTTAAATAGCAAGCCTCACCTCAGCCTCATCTGGTCCCTGAGGGCAGTGGCCTACCTCCCATTCTCCACTGGGCCCCACGGTAATGTTCACCTTCCGGGATGCAGCAGCATTGACCCTCAGCAGCCGTAGTCGCAATTTCAAGCGCCAGATTACCCAGAGCATTTAAGTGGTGGCCTGACTTGGGACCTTCCCTGGCACAACAGCCCCAGCAGCACGAAAAGTTGCTGAATGCTGACCTTGTGCATAGTTGGCAGGGGTAAACCCCAGTCCCTAGGCTGAGACCTCCGAAATGCACCTGGAACAGATGGGCACCACCAAGGCCAGGCCCCAGGCCCTGGGGCTGGGATCCCTGGCCTGGAGAAAAACCCCTCGGGGTTTGAGGAAGGAGGTTGCTGGGCCCACCAGCCCTTGTAGGGCTGGTTCTGTAGTCCCCAGGAATAACAGAGACTCCGGAGCTCCCGGTGCGGAATCGTACTTCCGTGAACGGCCTGTGCAGCATGGCGCCACCTCCTGGCTGTTCCTGAGGCCACACCTGGCATTCCTAGGCCCTTCTGGCCAGAACCCACCCCTGCCTGTTCCCCCATTGCCCTACCCATCCCAATGGTAACTGTAAAAACTAAAATGACATCACTGGTCAAAGAAAAAGTCTTTCTTTGACTTCATCTTTTATGACCCATTCCCTTGTTCACTCTGCTCCAGTAACACTGGGCTCATTGTTTCTGCAACAGTTGTAGAGCATTATTGCCTCAAAGCATTTACACTTGATGCTTCCTTTGATTGAACAACTTTTCCCCAGTTAACCTCAGGGCCACAGCCTCATTTACTTACAGATTCTCTTTAAAATCAACTAATGTGTGAGGACTTCAGTGGTGCTCTATATAAAAGAATCAGCCCTAATATTGCCTTGGCTTTCTGGTCTCCTTAATCCTGCTTCATGTTCTTCACGCTACTTACAGTTATATGAAGTACGATGTATTTACTTCTTGTTTGCTCACCACACCACCCACTAGAATATAAACTTCACAAAAGTTGAGATTATGTATGTTGTGTTCACTACTGCATCCCCAGAGCCTAGAACAAGGATTGGAATATATGAGGCAATCAGTATTTGTTGAGTGAATGATTAAATGAATTTACAACTGGGCATTATAAGGTTCTACAGAAGCATAAGACAGAGGGCTCTCACCTAGGCTGAGAAAACAAACAAAAAAAATTTCTTGAGGAGTCTGAAACCCAAATTCTAAGAAGACAAGTAGGAGTCAGCCAGGAAAAGGGAAGAAGAAGGGAAGAACTTACCCACAAAGAGAACAACATTGTGAAGACCCTGAGTTGATTTGTTCATTCAACAAATATTTATTAAACACCTACAATGTACCAGGCTGTGTTCTAGGCACTTGGGATATAAAGAGTAAATCCGATAGGCCACATATGAATAAATTTTAATTTCATTAAAATGCTATAAAAACAAATTAAGCTGGGGTAGAGAATAAACAATGATGAGAATAGGGAAAGAAGACTGTTTAGATATGGTGGATAACACTTCTGAGAAGGTACAATTTGGGTAAAGACTGAAGGAAGTTCAGGATAAGTTATCTGAGGAAAAAAACAAAAAAAAATTAAATCTATGATAGCCTTATTTATCATTCTTATTAATCTATCAATCACTAAGAAATGTGTTTTAAAATCTCTTACTCAGTGGATTCATCAGCTCCCCATAGTGGTTCTGTCAATATTTGCTTTCTATGTTTTGAGGCCATATTAAGTACAGCTGAGTTTATAAATGGTTTATATTCCTGCTGAATTGAATGCGTAATTCTTAAAGTTAATTTTAAGTTAAAGTATATTTTGTCTGACATTAATCTGCTACATTTATTTTTTTAATGATTCCCAAGTACATCTGTTCCACTGTTATATATTCTGCCTTTCTCTGCCCTTGACATTTTATACATTTTATAATTGTCGTCTTGAAATAGCATACAGTTAGACTTTAAAATATCCGATCTGAGATTATTTTCATTGATGGAATACTTTATCACAATTTTTCTTTCTATTTATGCTTAATTGATTTTGGGTTATTTAATTCTTTTACCACCCCCCTTTTTACTTCTATAAAAAAAAATGCTATATGGTATTTCTTTTTTCAGTAATGTCTTGACTTTTAATATGTATATATTTCACTAAAAGTCCAAAGTTAATGAAAATCTCAATTTTCTTCTTGGCAAAGAAGGCTTTCAAAGGCTTTAATTCCAATTTTATCTTCCTAGTAAATAATTTAGTTCTCTCTAGTTTTTATATCCCAGATTTTATAACATCATTATTTTGATACAAAAATATTTATTTAGCAATAATAACACTTAGCTTTTTATTTGTTTCTTTATCACTCCTTCTTGATCTCACCAGTTCCTTTTGGATTCATTTGTTTCGCCTGAAGTACAACCTTTAAAGTTCTTTCATCGAGAGTCTAGTAGAAACAAATTTTCTTCACGTTTTTATGAAAATATATTTATTCCATCCTTATTATTGTGAAAGATACTTATTATTCAGTATTAACATTAGGTGTTAACATTAACTAATTTAATTAGCGTTAAGTATATTGTTAAGTGAAGATAAATACTGAGAATGATATCATGGAAATCTATTCTTTCCCAGTGTAAAATAGAGGAAAGATTAGGCTTCCTGTGCTTGCTACTGCATTCTGCTCTTCACTTTCAGCTCTTGGCACAGAGGATGAAAAACAAAGTAATTATATAATTAAATTACTTTACAACAAACTTATAAAATTCATGTATCGCATGTATATCAATCAACAGAACTAGTACACAAATATTGTGCATTTTTAACATATTTGATTTTAAAAATAAGTAAAGCAAACTAATGTAAATTAACAGTTATTTTATTCTTGTTTTAGATTTTAAAAATCTAGTCTCCAAAAGAAAATCAGCAGAATGTCTCCATGGGGATTCTCTCCTCAATGTAAAATTCATAAACATTTAAAAAAGTATTTTCTTTGTTATTTCAACTAAGACACCTCAAGACAAAAGATGGCAAGTATTTTTCACCTGTTTATAGGGACAAAGATAACTCCTTATCGTTTTCCCTCAAGAGAAAGGAAGTGTTTCCATCAAACAAGCTTTGTTACCTTCAATAACAGTGACAGATGAACCCTCTTGACAGCCAGTGATTGACAAGATGAGTCTCAGAGATATGACAAGGATTTGCTACTCTAAATGACTGTTGATGTACACCTTCATGTAAGATCATTTCTCTTCTTCAGCAGATGTGGACTCTTGTTTCATTACCTGTTAGAACTAAGCAGGAATCCACAAACCATCTTGACACTCTTTTGTTTGCATTAATGACAACAACAAATAGCACAGTGAAATAGAAATGTAATCGATTTAGACACTTAAATCCTGGCTCTGCTATTCATTACTTGGGTTACCTGGAGAAGCACTGAACCTGTTCCTCTATTATAAAATAATTTTTAAGAATTATAATACCTAACTGATAGAACTGTGGTCAGAGTTAAGTAGATAAAGCACCTGGAACATAGGTTTCTTATTAATTAGCTTTGTCTATAAAGAATGCTTATGGAGGGGAAAATATAACCACACACAAACACATGCACACACATACATGTGTATATATGTGTAGATTTATGTGCCACATATGTATGTATACATGTTTGTGGATGTATGTGTCTGTATGTATCCTCCTAGATGGCATTTCAAAAAGAAATATTCTGTGACTTCATGATATGATTAGGGAACAAAAAATTGGAATAATTTGTTATCCCCTGAATAAATCATTCCTTGGAAGAGGGATGCTAACTCTGTTGAGAGAGGTAGGATAGTCATTAGGGTTGTGGAGCAATGGTTTCAGTTCTGATGATAAATAGAAAACATATGGTAACAATCAGCTCAGAGCAGAAGCTGGACTCCAAAACAGAATGGGGAAAAGAAAGAAGAAGAATCGCAGGCATTATCTGCAGCATAATAAAGCCTATACAAAATCATAGTTGAGATGGCATTTAGTGATTGAAGATTATTTGAAGGTATTTCAACAGCCATTATCATTGAATTCTACCCAAGTCATGTATATATATATATATATATATATATATATATATATACACATACATATATATATACATATATATACATATATAGCTAGATGTAGATAGATATATAGATATATAGATATATAGATATAGATATAGATATAATCTCCAATGTCTGAAGGGGGTTTTAGCAGGACACTGTAAAATAGCAGAAGCAAGTATTCAAAATACCTACATAATAAGAACTATACACTGTTTATTATTCATATGATGATCTAAGCATAATTATATATAGCAACTACAAAGTATATTAGTGGTTCTTTGATATAAGCATCTTGTTTCTCCTCTCTAGAAACATATAAAAATACTTCTTGTGTCACAGGTTCAAATGCACACAGGGGCCATGCAGGTAACATAAGTGTATAAGTGGGATAAATCTATGACAATAGAAAGTGACATAATAAAAATAAAATCATGCACATTCAAGTTTTCTAAAACTTGTGCTGGCCAAACAAAACACTTATGTGGAAGGATTTAGCAGAGGATCACCAGTTGTTAGCCTGCTTTATCCAAACAAAGCTAGGTTCTCCTATCTAACTGATCTTCCTACATCCCACCCTTTTCTTGCCACAAGATGTCCTCTTTTGAAATGGTTGCTCCTTTTATTCAAGGCATTTGTAACTAAGCGCAAAGCAGCCTGCCTGTATTTGCATCTGACAGTAGTTTAACATTAAACTTCTAATCTTTCCTCCATATCTGCGGTTATTTATTAATTGTGCACAATTTCTGTCTCTTTAGGCAGTCTTTTTCTTTGTTTGCTGTCTGTATGTGTCCTTTCTGACTTCTCCAGTGCCAGCAACACCAGAGCCATTCTATTTATAAGAGAAACAAAGAACAACTCAACTCCATACCAACCCCTTCACACCCACCCTTTGCACAGAACTAACTGTTCATCATGCACCACTTTGGTTTAACATTACACATTCTTGCTGACCATAGTCAATCAAAGTATCAATAACTGATATAAGCCTGGGTCTTCCAGGTAAGCTTCTGGCTATCAGAGAGCGCTAACTATAAACAATTAGAATCGTTTCTAAGAGAAGGAACCAGATCTGGTATATTTTTATAAATGTTTTGTACTCCTAAGGGAGAAGAGCAGTCTCTAGCCAAATCAAGCAATGGATTTCCCAGGATCCCCCTGTTTATATTTAGAGTCCTACCTGGAAGCAAAATATTTCCCCAGACAGATGAGAAAAACATAATTTGGTTTGGCAATGGGGAACCTGGGTATTAAAGTATCTTAAGAGTGTGCATGTAAGTGATTGATAAATATTGTTGTGGGGTTTCGTTGGATTTGAAAACCTGTCATTCTGGTTGAGAGTATCCACTATTTATGGATTTCATTTTTATTTTAATAAAACACCCTTGGGATGCTTTGCATTCTATGTAAAAGATCTGAAAATCGAGTTCGAGAACTTGTTGCAACAATGCTACTAACATTTTTTGGTATCACAGGGATTACCATGTTTCCCCGAAAACAAGACCTAGCCTGACAATCAGCTATAATGTATCTTTTGGAGCAAAAATTAATATAAGACCTGGTCTTATTTTACTATAATATAAGACTGGGTCTTTATAATATGATATGATATGATATGATATGATATGATATGATATGATATGATATGATATGATGTAATGTAATGTAATATAATACAATACCGGGTCTTACATTAATTTTTGCTCCAAAAAACTCACTAGAGCTGATTGCCTGGCTAGGTCTTATTTTCAGGGAAACACGGTATTTATTATGAATTTGTACCAACTGAACAAAACAGTTAACCAAGTTTACTATTTGGAAGTGCTGAAAAGACTGCATGAAAAACTGAGACAACCTGAACTTTTCACCAACAATTCATGGCTCTTTCATCATGACGCTGTACCAGCTCAAAAGACACTGTCTGTGAGGGAGTTTTTAGCAGTAAACAAATAACTGTATTGGAATACCCTCCCTACTCACCAGATCTGGCCTCCAATGACTTCTTTCTTTACCCAAAGATAAAGGAAATATTGAAAGGATGACATTCAGGACATCAAGGTAATATGATGACAGCTCTGATGGCCATTCCAGAAAAAGAGTTCCAAAATTGCTAAAGGGTGGACTAGGCACTGGCATTGGTGCATAGCATCCTAAGGGGAGTATGTCAAAGGTGACCATAGTTATATTCAGCAATGAGGTATGTAGCACTTTTTCTAGGATGAGTTTGAGAACTTAATTGTCTGATCTCGTATTTCAAGATATAGAATTTTCAGTCCACTGGGATATCAAGAGGTAACATTTCTCTTCTCACTCTCTGAGTGGGGGAGAAGAACATTAAGCTGAGGGACGACTATGACACTGGAAAGTGACCAGGGCTCTTTGTCTGTGCCATGAGTATATCTAAGGATAGTTGGTCCACAAGATATGTCTTGGGAGTCATTTCACTCATCTTTAAAAAGTTCTCTTTTTTTAACATGATAAGGCAAAAACAACTCAAGGAATTGTCTCAAGAACTGTTTATGCAGCTAGTAATGATACTATGCAGCTGGAAGAAGTACTAACCCTGGGGACTGAAAGAACTCAAGGATGTCTTGTATAAATGCCAATTGGAGGTTTCCACATTGAACTAACATAAACAGACTAAGTAAGAATCAAGGCTAACATTTCAAATGCAATCTCAGTATATTCTGACATATTCTGAAGATATTATCTATAAGGCAATTTAAAGTATAGATTATTCTTAAGCACAGATTCATTAAAATTTGGAGCTGGGAGAGCTAAAGGTTTATCTCATCTGCACTCATTATTTTATGTGCGTCTCAATTTTTCTTAGACGCCCTTGCACTTAGCTTGTAGCCTTGTAACTAGTTGCAGTCCATGGATTGTGAATGAAACTGATATATTACTTCACAGCTGAGCTCTTAAGATCAGTGCCATCTCTCTCCTCTTCCGTAGTAACCTACCAAACCATGGCTCCTCAAATAACCTGACTTGGAGTGTGACTTCTCCTGCCAGCTTGCCTTTGAAAAGAAATGTGAGTAAGGAAAAGAATAAATATATATATTGTTCTATTGAACCACTGAGATTCTGGGGTTGTCTGCTATGGAAGTTAGCATTGTTTAATCCAACACACATAGTATGAAATATGCTTCAGGTATATATAACACAACCTAAAATATTTGATATTGATCTATGATCATAAGGCAAGGTAACTGATATAAGAAGCTGGAAAGATGGAGATACAATTATGCATAGGCTATAAATCTGTTAACACTGGTAAAGTAGGAGAAAGATGATGTACAACTAGACCTACAGTTGTTAGAGGAGGTCATCAAGAAGATGTGACCAAATACTGGTTGACCTGTGAGCCAGACCAGAGCAACTGGAAGCTCCTTACACCTCCCCTGTCCTAGGAATATATTTTCTGCCCACCATTGCCACAGTGGGAGCCATTTTCAAGGATGCGGCCTTGAGAGAGCAATTGTCGTTGAGACCATCAGGACAGTATATGTGACTAAACTTTTTAAGGCCTCTATATAAACTCTTACGATTCTGGGAGGCAAGTGTGGAAATCTACTTGCCTTGTAGCCACCCAAGACAAGCCTCGTAAGTAAGATCCCTTGCTTATTAAACCTCCCACCTACCAATCTGAAGTAGTCTACCTTATTCTTCAGTCTCTCCTTGCCCTTTGTATACAGGGCCAATTTGCAAACCAACAGTAGTTCCAGCAAAATAATGTCTATTTTCATTATTAGCTGTGTTTGACATTTTATTACAATAAAGTTATCAGCACAGGAATTAGTCAGTTTGCAAGCAAAAATCAGGGCCTTTCATGATTGGAAGAACTTACAGCTTTCAGATTCTGACAGTAAGAGAATGGATTAAAATTGGTTTTGAGAGCAAAAGCCAGTGTACATTTCCTACTGGATAAAATGAAATAGGGAAAGGAACAGATTACAACTGTGGCTGACACACATGTTCCAGAGAAGTCCAAGCTAGCTTCCAATATATAAGGAGAGATACATGGAACAAGAAAAGTAAAACAAACTCTAGAATCGTGATTCATGGAACTAACCACAGGCAAATAAATCAGAAGCTAACCGCATTTTCAAAGAAATGTTTATCATAATCTTGGACTATAAAATACCTAGGATTGTTCCAGACTTAAACAACCCAATGAACAAATAAGAAAATACTGTGGACCTTTCAATTTATGGGGAAAAATGAGGTCTGAAAGCTTTTTATTGAGCATAGTTCCCAATTCCTATGTCAAATAAGCCAAGAATATTAGAAAAGATGGAATATTCCAGAAGGCAGAGCCAAAAAATAGAGATTAATAACAGATATAGGAAGTCTTCCAGAGAAGAATAAGAAACTTACTCTGCCACCTCAGCATAGGAGGTCTTACAATGTCTGTCCAGTGGAATTCTGGAATTGCTTACAGACCAGTGACTGCTATGTGCCACCTGGTCTTCCTTTTTCCTGGTGGGGTTGTTTATTGCAGTCATCCTGTCTCTACTCCATTTTTATACACTGATATGGACAATAGTAGGTGACTTGTCTTTTCAGTTCATGCATCTCCAGCTCAAGGTGGCTCGTAATGCACCTATATGTCTCTTGGAGATCACAGATTTGAATTTGATTCAGTAACTTGTTGGAACACTGGGTGTCTCACTTGAAGAGGAGTTGTCTTTTTCTATAGGTGAGAAAAAGGAAATTTTATCGGACTATGCCAGAGATAGCTAGTGCTTACTAAATACTCCATATATTTCCCTAAGAATTCTATTTTGGAGATGATGGAATAGCTAAACAGCAGACTAGTGTTCCTACCTAGAACAACTTGAAAGACAAAATAAAATATAGCATTTATTTGCCTGATGGTAGCAAGAAGCTTCCGAGGCAAGAAAAATAGAAGGGCTCAGACTCTGGAGACAAGAATATTGAAAAAGAGAACTAGCTTCTGCAGTTATTTTTATTTAGGATTTTTTTTAAATGACTATTTGAACCAACAAGTGGCAGAAAATTTAGTGAAAACTCTGGTGGAGGGCTGCTAAGGTGGAAGAAGGGATTCAGAGAGCCTCAAGTCCATGGCTAGTTTAGCCAAAACTGGGGCGCTATGGGTTAACAGGCTAAAAACCTAAAGGACAAGAATCTAAAAAGTAAACAATTCATGAGACAAAAATTAGAGTTTTGTTCGTACTCCACACAGAATACAAGTTCCTATTTGAAAACCCTGGACAGGTGTGAAGATGAAGTAGATTAAATTGTTTGAGGGCTGCAATTCAACAGTGACTTTGCACCTAATTGAAATAAGGTGCTCAGTTACCAATCTCTCTGTCCGGAAGAAGCAGAGAATTCTCTTCTGTTTAATGCCTAGCATTAAATAAAAAATTATTTAGCAAGACAAAAGAAGAGAAAAAATAAACAATGGAAGCATACCCATTGGTGATCCAGATATTAGCACAGCCTCTTAAGACATTTAAAATTATTATGATTGACACGTTCAAGAAAATAAAGGAGAAACGGATAAAATAAATCAAAATATGGAAAATTTAACTAGCAAGTTGAAATACGCGAAAAAGAATCAACTGGAAATAGAAAAAAAATGACACAAACCTAACAATAAAATCTCACTCAAGTCTAACAAAAAGAGTAGACACAACCAGCAGAAGACAGGATTGGTGAATTCAGATAATCAATAGAAAATAGCGTATGTATCTGTATATTTCCTTTGTATTTAACTAGGGCCATGTGTCTCCAATGAAGTCAGACAGGTAAACGCTGGTGTGCCTCATGAATCCCTCTTCCCTTGTATGATAGCTTCAGAATCATGTGGTCCAAATGGTGCACACACAAAAAGGTAGTTAGTCTCCCTCAACCTGGGCCACTGAGTGATTCTGTCAATCAGATCTCCCCACAATCCCCACAGACCTAAGTGGGACATGAACCGTAGGAAAGAAATAATCCACTTTTGTGCTGTCATTGAAATTTTGTTTGTTTTTCTACTGTGACAGTTATTAAAGCTTAGCTTAGTAAAATACCAATGTTTCTATAGAGAGGTAGTAGATGAAATCTGATGATTCTGCCTCAAATATTTTTCTGAAAAAAAGTCACACTGCCGCCCCAGTTCAGACCTATACGCTAAACTAACCTATTTGCTCATAATATTCAATAACCAACCATCTGAAGATCAGATTTCTTTTGTTGTTTGTTCTCATGTTTAATTTGAATATTAAATCACATTTTTGTTGACTGTGATTAGGAAAAAGCTTCTGTTTGTGCAGGATTTTTTAAAAATCTCTATTCCTGGGTGCCATAGCAATGTAGCAAAATCTTGGTTTGGCACTTCATTCTGATAATGGCAACATTACTAAAATTACTACCCAAGCAAATTGCTATCTACATAAAATCTAAACTCTTTTGTGTATGTATGTACATATATACACACACACACACAAAATGAGAAATTTACCCATGGTTAATTATATATATATATATATATACACACACACACACACACACACACACACACACACAAAATGAGAAATTTACCCATGGTTAATTGGTCCATGAAAATTATTTTTTCTCATCACCTATATGTAATATTAATGAATACATGTTTAGGGGAATATTAGCAGGTATTCTATTTAAAAGTCAAATGTTTCTCTTCAGAACATGCCAAAGAATGTGAAAGCCAATTGTATCTTCAGAATATAAGTCAGCATGTCTCAGAGATCCTTCCTGATTTCATTTCATTTAAAGGCCATCCATGTAAAATCAGGGTGTTAGACTTGAAATCTAAGGCAGGACAGCACAGTAAATATATATGTTCATTGAACATAGTTTTTTATGTCTAATTGCCTTAGTTCAGGTTCTGTCTCTGACAATAACTCATTCAATTTCTTAAACTTCTTTATTTTGATTTTCTTCATTTTCCTCCATTTCTTAGCATAGAGTTAATAGTACTAACTCATGGGATTATAAGGATTAAATACAGTGGTACCTCGGTTTTCAAACCTCTCCATTGACGAACATTTTGGTTTATAAATGCCGTAAACCTGGAAGTAAACGCTTCGGTTTTTGAACACGACTCAGAACATGTCACACGGCTTCCACTGAGTGCACGATCCTCAGGCCTCGCTGTGGGCTGTTTTTTAACATTTCAGAACTCGTGGATTACGTTCGAAAACCGAGGTACCACTGTCATAGAACATGGTAAGTGCTCACTAGTTGGCTGTCAGGAGTAGTAGCTGCACCACAATGCACTTGTATGTTAAAAAAAAAAATCTCTGTATCTTACTACCACATAGTCAAGTAACATAATTCAAGAAAGAAGCCTTCAGTGTTGCAGTAAGTGATAGGAGTTAGACACACACAACTGGTAGCTGAAAACAAAAAGGACGGTCATACATTAGAAAGTAAGTTGTGCTGATGATATAAAGCTAGATTGCTACCTCTCCAAGACAGCTGTTTGTCTCCTCACGAATGTAAAAGTACTTTAAATCCCTCTTACTGCCATCAAAGTCAAAGGTAATAGCATTCACAGATAGCATGAACAAAGAGTAACAAAATACATATCATTTCAAAATAATTTATTATAATGAGCCAAATATATAAATCAACATTACTTATGGTTTTTTATGTATGTCCTATCTTTATATTTTATAATAAATATCTATTGAATGTCTACTATGTACCAGGAACCCTTCTAATTACCTGAGATTAAAATTGGCAAACAAAGCAAAATTACTTACTTATATCAGAAGTCATAAACTATCCATTATTTTAATAATATCCTATTGGTTACACAGGGTAGCTATGATTCAGCTTGGGTGGGATCCACAAGGCATGACTACCAGAACATGAGGAATATTGGGGAAAATTTGGAGGGTGGCTATCTCAGTTTGCCCCCTGGACTAAAATCATTCACATTCCCTCATTTCCTCCCAAAGGCCCCCAAAAGTCTTATTCCCTTACAACATCTAAGCCCCAAATCTTACCATCTAAATCAAGTCGAGATGCAAATGAGGCTTCTTGGTTCAGTTCTGAGCTCTCAATCTGAAGACCTGTAAACTAAACAAACAAGTTATCTGTGCACCATCCTCCCAATATTTGGGATAGGCAAAGGATAACCTTTATATACTGTTCCACGGGGGAATGAGGGGGAAACAGACAATGGCAAACATGTAGGAGTCACTGGTCCACAGCAATTCTGAATTCCCATAAGGCACATGTTGCCAGGTCTTCATTAGGACTAAAGGCTGGGTCAATTCTCCATGGTTCTTTGCTCTCTGCACTCTGGGCCCTTAATACTGCCCTCCCAGTCATTCATTGTTATGTCAGGAAATGTAGCCTGATTTGCAGCTGAGTAATTTTATCAGTTTGCTTCCACTATGCAAAGTGATTGGAGATCCAAATTCCTGTTTTTATTCTGCACTGTCTCTGTCCCTTTCAGATCAAGTTGGCAATGCTTCTGTCTGTATAATTCTCTTAAAATGTCTTTGATCCTTTATGAATCATATTGGGGTTCATTTCATTAGACAAAAGCCACACACATAAGCATCTTAAAGATAGCATACTGTCTCCTAGCTGAGGCTAGGAGAACAAAGCCCTATTGTTTAGCTGAATGGTTCTCTGAGTTACTCCCTTATATCTTTCTGAGGTTAACAAATGATTTTATAATTACACATATGGTTTTATTTTTAAGTCATAATTTCCTGCCTTAAAAAAAATAAGCATTTCACATCTCTCATAGTTTCTTTGGGTCAAGTATTCAGGGTGATTCACTTGGATGATTCTGGTTAAGTGTTTCTCGTGAGGTTGGGGTGAAAATGGGACCTAGAGATGTGGTGAAAATTTGGGGTAGGGATGACTGGGGTTGGAAAATCTGCTTTCAAGGTGGATCGCTCACATGGCTGGCAAGTTGTTTCTGGTTGTGGGCAGGAAGCCTGTTCATCTCCATCTATCCCTTTTCACAAGGCTGCTTCAGTCTCTTCCTGATATGACAGATAGCTTTCCCCAGAGTAAATGATCCAAGAAAGAACAAGGGGACGAGGCAGAAACTGAAATATTTACTATTACCTGGTCTTGGGAGTTAAACAAAACCACTTCTACAGTATTCTATTTGTCATATAGGCCATCCATGATTCAAAGTGGGTGAGTACTACATCAAGACACAAATACCAGGAGAAGTGGAGCACAGGGGGCCATCTGGGAAGCTAACACCCATACTGTTTTCTAGTGAAAGGAAATAGGTATTAAACAATAAATATTATAAATAAAGTACATGTTATGGTCAAATGGGTTAAATGCTATAAATAAGAATACAGAAAATGAAGAACAGTGTTAGCAGACAGGGAGAACAGTTTGCAGTAATAAATAGGATAGTCAGAGTAGGCATCATCAAAAAGATGATACCTTTGTAAAGAATTGAAGAAAGTATTATAATACTGGTATTCTAATAATATACTGCTATATTTCATTTATTTCAAAGAGTGTCATATTTTCAATCACAGAATCAATTCAATGTATTAAGAAAATATATTTCTTATTATATCTAAGTCTGTAAACAAAGCTCATAATAGCCTCTTTTCAAGGATTTGTTGCTCATAGGCAACAAATATATATAATATGTAAGGGGATTACAAGTTAGTGAAAGGATTTACAAAAGGATTTACAGTAATTCTTGGTGATCTGTTATTTGTTTCTGAATTCTTAGCCATTTTAAAAAGTTATTGAACTATTCTTCCTACTTAAAAAACAGTATCTAACATTTGGTGCATATAAAAATGTATGTAAGATATATGTAACTAATGAAGTATAATAATAAAGTCAATTTGCTTATTTTTGAATTTATAAAAATAACATATTTCATGTGGCCCTCTGGTTTTGTGTTTGTTTTTCTTTCAAACAGCATTGCTTTCTGAGACTCACTTATATTGTTGTGTACATTTTTTTCACTCAATTTTATTATGTCAAATATTCCACTGGGTAGATAGAGCACAATTTATTTATACTTTCTCTGGTAAATAAATATTTAGTTCCAGTCATTTCTACAATTAAAAATAATGATGCTGAGAAAATTATTGGGTAGGCTTTTCTATGGTTGGAGCAAAGTAGGTCAAGACACCATTTAGAATAATAATCATAAAAATAGATACTGAGAAATAAATTTAACAAAAATGTTACAAGATCTTTCTATAGACAAATTTAAAACCTATTAAGACAAATAGGAAACAGAGCTATGTACCATGTTCATCAACTGACATAAAATTTCAATTATCATTAATATATAGACTAATTGCAATTTAAATAAAAATCTTTCATAGTTTCAAAGACACTTCAACAACTGATTTAAAATTAATATGAATGTACAAAAACCTAAGAACAACTAAGTAAGACACTCCTAACAAAGAAGACAAATAAGTTTTGGGAAGTTTCCTATCCAGATATAGTCAAGTTCAAAACCACCTTATTTTCTTTTTTCCTTTCTTTCTTCCTTCCTTTCTCTCTTTTTCTTTCTTTCTTTCTGTCTTTTTCTTTCTCTTTCTTTCTTTCTTTCTTTCTTTCTTTCTTTCTTTCTTTCTTTCTTTCTTTTTTAATTTATTGGGGTGACATTGTCCAATAAAACTATATAGGTTTCAGTGTACCATTCTATTATACATCATGTGTATATTGTATTGTGTGTTCACCACCTCCCTCCCTCCTTACCCTGTGTTATTTACTAAACTATTTTCTGTGTTTATGAGATTTTGTTTGTCTGTTTGTTTGTTGTTTTCAGTTTTATATCCCACATATGAGTGAAGTCATATGGTTCTCAACTTGATCTCTCTGACTTATTTCACTTAGACTGATAATCTCAAGATCTATTCATGTTGTCACAAATGGCAGTATTTTGTCTTTTCTAATGGCTGAGTAGTATTCCATTGTGTATATACGAGTTCTGACCATTAGGTTCGTGAACTTGCCACGGTGTGCTTACGTTGGCAGCACTGTACAAACAGCTCGGTAAAGTTTCATAACCTTGGTATATCAGTGTCTCACACCTGTGTTCACGTAGATATGTAGTCTTGCTGAATGGCATTCATTATTGTTGTTGTGTGTTTTTGTGTGCCGTTGCAAGAATGTCTGAGCTTGAATTAGAGCAATGAACAAACATTAAACTTCTTGTTAAACTTGGCAAGAGTGGAAATGAAATCAGGGAGATGTTAGTCCAAGTTTATGGGGACAATGCCATGAAGAAAATGGCATTGTACAAACGAATTAAGCATTTTTCTGAGGGGAGAGGATGCATCATGGATGAAGAGAGGTCAGGGTGGCCAGTAATGATCAGAAACTGACAGACACATTGCAAAAATTCATCCAATTTTGCGTTAAAATTGTCAGCTGACTGTGAGAAGAATAGCAAACCAAGTAAACATTGATAGACAGACAGTTAGGAAAATCTTAACTGAAAATCTTGGCATGAGAGAGGTGTGTGCAAACACAGTCCTGAAGGAGCTCACTGATGAACAAAAGCAAAGGATAGTCGAAGTTTGCAAAGACCTTTTACAGAGGCATGTTTTGTGCTGTGTTATCACTGGTGATAAAACATGAGTGTACCAATATGACCTTGAAACAAGAGAGATCCCTAAGTCTTAGAAATATAGTATTGACAAATCAATATCCTTATGCATTCAAATTACAAAATCATGTCAATAACCAAAGTAACTTGGTGGAGGTTGAAACTTTTAAAAACTAGAAGTAAGATCATTAATAAATCCATCCTCATTCTTCTAGTACATCATACTGATTTAAATTGTTTTGTGAAATGTTTTTAACAGGCTGATTAATTTTACTGAAAGTTTATTTAACAAAGTTTAAAGCTAATCAGCAAATAGAGACAGTTTTCCCACCAGTAAAAAATATAATTTACTACATAATTATTTGGTAATTACTTTGTCACCAGATATCTTTCATGAGAAATTTAACTCTATCTCCCAAGTAATCTGTTCCATTTAGCTTAACTCTAGATCTCATTATTCTCATTTTATCAGTTATAATTCATTAAAATATTATGCCAATTTCATTAGCATGTAAAAACCTGTCAGTCAACATTCTAGAAGGCTACAATTATTTCATTATTGATCATTTTACTGCTATATTTCCCTAATTAGAAGTATGCTGGTAAATTCTTCATCAAATATGAAATGCTCTTGTAATAATTTGGCTTTTTTTTCTTAAAATATTACATTACATTTTGTTTATTTAAATACCCTACTATTTGCCTGTGTTTCTTTTCTTGGCCTCATTTGCACAGAAAACCAAGTGGATTTAGTGAATTTTAAATATCCTAAATCACTTAGTATATCAAATGGATATGGAAGTCACATAATGAACTTTACAAAAATACAGATGGCAATGAGATTAGCAAATGTTTTAAAGAAAAGGAATGCTATACTTAGTACCCTAGATTAAGATTACTCTGATAGCAATTGGCAATTAGCAAAGATTAGAGGCAGAGCCTTCAAAAAGAGCACATTCCCACACTCAGGTGCTAAGTAATGCAATCCTGAGCCAAGATGATGGCTATAAACATGGCAAGATTGTTAAGAGACAGAAGAGAAATACATAACACAGGTGTAAAAGAAGCATGCCCTAACCATCTCATAGAGTTGCTCTGGAAACCGTGTGAAATTTCAGAGGGAAAAATGGTTTGGAGAAGTCAGAATTCTTTACATGACCAGAGTCTTCATATGATTCATTATGTAACAGCCCGTATCTCTTGGGGCTCAGTGCTTCACTTGGAAGATTTCATGAGAGGAGAGTCCATACTTGTCACCACATACTACTTCTGCAGTCAGTACTCACAGCCTGCTTTTGCACTGCACTATAGATGTAGATTTTTATCGGTTAGTTTCTTTAAAAAAACATGATCTACATATCATCTCTTTAAAATAAAGTGGTTTGAGAAACAATTTTTATCTCATTTAAATATTTACATGTATAACACCCAATACTATGCTCTAAGTCATCGTCTGTTTTAGGAATAAAATAAGATGACAATACTCATAAATTTTGATAAGTGAGAAAAATGACATTTTTCAGCCATTCTATCCAAATGGATTAGTAATAAAATAAAGTTAATAAATTTTTTTAAATGTAGTACAGTATTAAAAGTATTCAATATTTAAATGTGACATATACCCATTGTTGTTACTGTCAAAGAATAAAGAAATTAAAATATACCAAAATTCTTTGTATCTAAAGTTTATTTTAGTTTTTCATTAAGTTTTCATGCAATAGAATTTTCTATCTTATCCCTTGCTGCTGGTACTTACATCTGAGAGTAACTTATTAAGTAACTGTGACTTTGGTAGTTTACTATGACTTTAGTAGTTTGAAAATGAATGAGACAGTTAAAAAAAAAAAGCATTATAAATTTTGAACCATTAATCAACATATAATTAGTTATATTGGCAAACAATGGTATTCACAAAGTATAATGCCAGAAATAGATGGCTGAAGTAAGCATGTTTCAGAGAATGTCAGCAATAGGGCACTCACTGTCATTATAGGAAGCAAGAAAAATAAAATCTTTTCTCAGAGAAAAAAAACCCTAGTATATGTTTTGAATGTAAATATCTGATAGTGCCATTGCAGCATTAATGAGCAAAATAACGCATTAGTGTTTACTCACCAGTGTACACAGTGATGATAAAAAATTCAAGAAATTATCATAATAAAACCATACGCTTCACTTTAAGTTAATTTATATGTAAAAGATAAACATAAACTTGATAAATTCAGAAAGTAATTTTCACATCTCAAATGAATTTAGTTTACTGAAGGATTACCATTGGTTTCCTTTGACTAGCCTTTCCATTAGTGTATTTAAAATACGTATAGTAAAATTTGACATCTACTTCTAAAATGAGTTTATCTGTATTCTATTTCTTCAGTGCAACTGTATTAAAATGTGAAATTAAGAATAGGTTTTACTGAAATATTGTTTGCTGATTTACCTCAATTTACCTTTGTTAAGATTCTATTATACCTCCAAGAGGCCTCTTATTTCAGCATATATCAAAATGGATACTATAAACAATATTAATAATCCTGCTGGAATTATTACATTTGTTTATATTTTTAAGATTATCTCATCAATGTGAGGTTCTCATAAACCTGTGTAATATGTGCCTCACATTTAAAAATTGGTGACTTAATGATAAACAACTTCCACTTTGCTAAGTTTACTACCTAGTTCAGCGACAGCATTAACATTAAATATTTAACATAACTACCTCTACAAAATACTTCAGTCTGAAACTGAAAAACCTAATTTACAATTCCAATTTCATCTTAGCCTGGATGTGTGTGACCTTGAGTTATTTTGAAAACTTTTTCTTAAATCCTGATTGGTTTCATTGCAAATACCAAAGGAACAGAAGTTCAATTCCTTATATTTCTTCTTCCCTCATTCTCTTTAGATACAAATCTCTCTTTCTCTCCTGAGATAATTCTACAAATGATATATAGATGAGATAATAATAGAGTTTTCCTTCTATTCCCACAGGTAGTTATATTCTGACCCCAGAGAAATAGGAGAGTTTGCACAGTAATTCGGAGTTTTTCCAAATTTCTTTTAAACTCCAAAAAAAATGACCAATAATAAACTCAGTGACTATGGACTCAGTGTCTATGGCAGCCAACCTTATTTACCTAATTTTCAATGATCAACTTGGCAAGTGGTATTTTCAATATATTTGATTGTATAATTATGCACCTTTTTTTTCTTTTATTTTGCATTTACAAGTCAGTGCATTCAGTGAGTATTTGCATTTTTCCTTTCTTTTTTTTTTAATTTGTTTAACATTTTATTTATTTAAGTGTGTTTTTCCAAGACCCATCAGCTCCAAGTTAAGTAGTTGCTTCAATCTAGTTGTGGAGGGCACAGCTCATGGTGGCCCATGTGGGGATCAAACTAGCAACATTATTGTTAAGAGCACTGCTGCGCTGTAACCAACTGAACTAACCGGCCGCCCCTGTATTTTTTCTTTCAAAATGCTTAGTTATACTCTACAGGAAAAAGAAAGGCCTAATTAGTGTATAAACTTCCTTTGAGGTTTTTAATCTCTTTTATCATTACTCCTCTTAGTTATAGCTCCAAGTATGAAATTATCTACTCATCAGTATCAATATATCAACCTAACTGGTATATTGAGAGTAATTTATACTTGTGTTGGATTAAATAATTGAAACTTTTTGAATATGAATAATAGTCAATTATCTTGCTATAAAAGGGCACAAAACATACTTTCTATTATAAACATAATAAAAGAATGTAGCTTTAGAGCTAGATAGGTGACTTTGGGAAGTTTATTTGATTTTTATGACCATGAATATATTCATCTTTAAATGGGGATAAAATGCCTACGTAATCAGACTAGATAAAAATATACCCAGAGTCTGACACGTAATTATGTTCAAAAAATGATAGTGGAGGAGGAGAGAAAGGAGATGATTATTATAATGTGGCAATTACTGTCAGAAGTCAAATGATCTCATTCCTTCCCTCAACTCTCTCTCATTCACTCCCCTATCACTAAACTTACCTCATTTCCTCAAGGTTAGCCCTACTCCACGTAATTATAGTCTTTCTCAAAACTAATGGAATCTCTAAATTTGTAGCTTTTTTAATTAGTCTGATAGGTAGTCAAGATTTGGCAGAATCTAAGATGTCCAAATGTTTTCATTTAGGAATGCAGGTCACAGTAAGAAAACCAAGCTGGCTTCACTTCCTCCCTACATCTGATTTAGGCCCAGTATTTGGGTTGTAATGATTGAAATGACTAACAATGTGAGCCAACTACAGTACCCTAGAAATGGTAATGACTTTATATATACAACACTTTATTTTCTCCATCTTCCCCTAAACTCAGAAAAATAGGAACAATTCATTTTCGGCAAAGAGTAAATTCCTTCTACAAAAGCATTTTGGTTACTATACTTTAGACAGATATTATTTTTAGATGTTTAGACTATAAATATTTGCCTCAGTAGACTCAAGTATAATAGATACAGACTCAGCTTTCCAAGGTCCATTCTTCTCCATGCTTGTGGACACACTACAGGACTAGATTCTTCTAGAAAATGCTATGCCCTAAGTCAGGTCCATCAGGAAACAGTCTGTGAAATACAGATTTCTGTGCAGAAAGTTTACTGAGGAGGGCCATTGGGACCAACACACGTGAGAAGAATGTGAAGCCAGATTGGGTGGAGGGAGAGGTTAATTACGACGAACTTGCAATGCCTCAGCTGAATTCAAAGGGAGCTTTAGAGCTACACTGACCCTTTAGAGTTGTCCAGCACTGAGGGCGAGCTTGGCCTTTGTATCCCACATCACTAGTAACTGGATGTGGGCTGCTCCCTCTTGTTGAGGGCAATTGCTGAGGAAGAACTCAGCTGTTAAGGCGTTGGTAGCCAATGCTCCTGGAAATTTGGAGAATGAGTGTTTCATCCTAAAGGGAAGTAAGGGTTCGCACTTGAAAATTTACTACCTACTGCTAACCAACCATCATTTACTTTCAGTGCTTCAGAATAAAATGTTTTATAGAAATTGGAGGGAAAACACATGTGTATGAAGATGGCACACTCTTGGTCACAGTGACATTTCAGTAACTTTACTGGGTAAAATGATAACAAATCCCATAAAAGAAATTTGTTCCTTTATCTACACCACAAACTGTTTGAGGTTTCTGGGATCAACCTCAACTATAACAATTGGTGCTCACAAGCCTTGCTATTCTTCAATATTAAATATGGCAGAGAGACTTCTGACCACATAAAGGCAGTAAAAAGGCTAAGCATGGTGGATCCTACTGAGTGAAAGACTTGGGAAGTGAGTCAGGCCCAGAGAACCTGAGAAATTATAGGCACTCTCCATTTCAGAAACCAATCAACCTAAACACCGTAGTATGAACTCAGTCATAGCTTGGTACTCAGGTTGGTATCTGCAATCCTTGTGCACTGACAACTGTTTCTACACCAACATTTCCCAGTGGACTCCTCCTGCACCTTAGACCCATAGGATGCTCACTGAAAGAAAGTTTTAGGTAAAATGTAATTGAGAAACTTAACATTCCAAAATTCCACCTGAACGTGGCAGTGTTTTGTTAGTATATTAAAGTCTTAAGAAATCAATCTATTTTCTTTTTACCACATCATTCCCAAATTTACATATTATACATTTTTTTTTCATACAACATTTATTAACATTCTAAAGAAATGTCCTAGAGAATTCAAGCTGGGACATCCTTCTCCATGCAATGCTAATGTGTCTTGTGGGAAAAATAAATAGTTCGATTAACAAACAGGCTGCTTTGTCAACATAGAATTGCAATATAATATAGTCTTGTGGATATTTTCTACTGAAATTCCTCTGGGAAAGATAAGCAAAAAGCAATTGGTACTTGAACATGAAGCAAACCAAAATTTTGCAATCCTGAGGCTGCTTTTTGGGATATTGACTTTAAGTTATTTATTAAGAAACAAGACTCAGAAAGAACCTTTGAGCCTCCCTTCAACCCCCTCTTACTACCTCTCCCCCTCTCCCCTGCTCTCCTACCCAAGAGATTCAGACAGAGAAACCTCCTTTTTAGGAAGGGAACCTGGCCTTAACCACCCTAAGAATTTTCACCCTAGCATTACTCAGGAAGCCTCAAGGCCTGTTAGCTAGATACCTCTGTGCACCATTGTTTCTGAGTTGCCCAGCAAGAATTTCCCTGCTATGTATTTTCCTTCCTTCTTCAACTACCTTTAAGTCATGCATTCTCACTTCTGAAATCTAATATCCTGTCCCCCATCCCATTTCTCCTTTGTCCAAAATGTCTACCCTATGTTGCCTCACTGTCATTGGAATTTTCATGCTTATGTGAAATTTTTATTTTCTCCCATTAATCTCTCTCTGTTAATTTGATTACTAGATAAGCAAGAAGAACTCAGAAGGTCGGAGGGAAAGTATTAATTATTTTAGCCTCGACAATCCACAAAATCGTTTCTCTGTCGGGGAGTCACACGTATCCACATTCTCATTTACTTACCTCTTCAAAAATAATCCATTAAACTAACATTATTTACTTTTTCATATGTACCACCATTTGAATTTCCAGAATGTCTGTGTGTATTCCACCGTAATGGAAAACTTAGAAAGTCCTTTCTGAGTTAGGAGAGGAAGCCAGCGATAATGAACCGACAAACCCTTTCTACATAGCACGGCATAGCCAGAGAAAATATGCCATGTGCTGAAAGCAGGGCTTTGCAGTGACATGAAAAAGAGATCCAGTTCCAGCTTCATTTCCTAGTTGGGTAACCTTGCCCGACTGCTTCACTCCTCTGACCTCAGGGTGCACATATGGAATATGAAAATGACATCACCTATCTGGAATGTTGTCTGGGAGATTAAATGAAATAACATTTATAAAGGGAAATAACCTCAATGGGACCTTGCTCAACAAATAGTACTGCTCCTGACCTAGCTCCTTTCTTATTCCTTATAGATGATTCAGGGGAAATGAGGTGTAGACTTTTCAATCGTTATATTCTTCAAAATCTGCCTTTTCTTCAAATTTTCTAATCTTGTGATCTTACCTATAGGAGGCAAGAATCAGGAAAGACACTAAGGTAAAATAGCTTGAATCTGAAACACAATAGTGAGAAGGTTAGATAGAGACTAGGAAAGACAAAAGCACGAAGACTTTTCTGTATCCAAGGTTGATCCTTACCTTCTGTCTCTTAAAGCTTTTTGTAAAAGGAAAATATCCTTTAAATACATTATAATTTTTGACATTTTTCCTAACACAATTTGGCCATTTTATCAGTAATAGGTAGTTAATCATAGCAAACTACTTCTACCTGGCAACTGACAATTAATCCATTGCACAGTTTGAATGTCTGCACTGATAGCATGGACGTTTCTAATATAAGATGCAAATTAAAAGTTAAAAAGTCACTAGTCTTCACTTACCACATTGGCAAAAATCAAAAAGTTTGATAACATGTTGTGTTTGCAAAGGCTGATGTGAGCAAAAATTGGTACAACATAGGGAAAATAATTTGGTAACAGCTAGCAAAATTTGAAATGTATCCTTTTCGACCCAGCAATACCATGTCTAGCCATTTAGCTTAAAGAAATACCCTCTTGAGGGCAAAACAAAGCATGTTCCAATGTGTAGCACTGTTGGTTACAGCAAAATTCTAAAAACAGCCTAAATTTCTATTAATTGAAAACTATTGAAATAGTTCGGTACATCTATAAAATAGGAGACTATTTATAATTCACTATACCATTTACTATAATAGTGGTCTTCAGTATATATTGTAAAGTGAAAAAAGCAAGTTACAGAATATTTGTATATTTAAAAATGTATAATACATCTACATTCGATAGGCATAGATCATCTCTGGAAGGAGACATCTAAGAACCTGACAGCAGTTGTCTCTAGGGAGGGTCTATGGTGACTTAGATGGCTTTTTCCTTCCCTTCAGCTTGACTGCACCTTAGACAGGTTACTTCCGGACGTTCTCTTCCTTCTAGCATTTTAGAAAACTTGTAAATTCTTTCTGTCCCTTTGAGATGTAAATCTTTTAAAAAGCCTATTGCCAGTTATATAACCCAGAATTATCTTTCTAAGGACCTGGGAGCCAACTCTTTGAAATATAACCATCAAGGAAGACTGCTCCTATCTCCCCTAGCCTAAAACCTAGGGAGGTGGCTTACTCCAATTTATAAAACCACCTCCTATCAGGAAGATAAGTGAAAGTCTAATTTTCCCTTGGGTGAGGCCAATTAGCAAACACAGGTAACCTAAGATTTTCCCAGCCCCGATCTTAAAAACTACTACCGTTTTCTCTTTCTTTTTCTTTTTAATGTAGTTGAACTCTGACTGAGTTTTGGTGTCTCTCTCTGTTGCAATAGCCTTGAATAAAGTTTTTGTTGCGTGTTTAATTTTGTCTAATGCGATGTTTGCTTTGACACTGGGATAAAGGGTATCCTGATCAAAAGGGAGACTTTTTACTTAATATTTTTTGTACATTTTGACATTTTTATCATGTTCATGGATTACCTATTCAAAAGAGAAACAAGCTCATAGATACAGAGAGCATTTTGATGGTTGCCAGATGGGAGGGGTATTGCAGGGGTATTGCAGAAAAAAAGAGAAGGGATTAAGAAGTACAAATGATTGTTACAAAGGAGTCATAGGGATGTAGCATACTACATAAGGATTATGGTCAATACTATTATAATAAATATATATGGTGCCAATGGGTACTAGATTTATCAGGGTGATAGAAGTACAAATAGCTAGTTACAAAATAGACACGGGGGTGTCAAGTAAAGCATAGGGAATATAGCCAAAGAAAAATCGCCAATACCTTGATCTTACACTTCCAGTCTTTAGAACTGTGAAAATATAAATTTCTGTTGTTTCAGCTACCCAGTTTGTGGTATTTTGTCAGAGCAGCCCTAGGAAACTAATACAATTAGCATTCATTCACATTTTAATCTAAGTAAATAAGACGTGGATGGAAATTTTACCTGACATGAATTTTGGAAAATTCTTTCCCTTTGCAAAACTGGTAACAAGGAGACCATTGGGAGTTATTGCAATAACAGTAATGGTGGCATGGACTAGGATAGAGTCTAGGTATATTTAGAAGGCAGAGCAGAAAGGGTTTACTGGGGTGTCAGAAAAAGAAAGAAGTCAAAGATGACACTAAGGTTTCTGGCCAGAGCAACTGGTAGATATAAATTGTCATTTGGTGATATTGGAAGAGTATAGAAAGAGCTGGGGTGTATGGAGGGATGGAGCTGGGAAGGGATGGAATCAGAGGTATTATTTTTCAAATTAAGTTTGAAGAGATGCTTTTAATGGTCACATAGAAATGACAAATAGGCAGTGGCTGAGCCTGACTGATAGTCAAGGAAAAGATCAAGATTAGAGATAAAGGTACTGGAGTCATCAGCATATCGGCTTTTAAAGCACTGTACCATTAAGAGGTCAGGTAGATGAGAATCAGTACCAGAGCGGTGGGAGACAAATAAGGAGAGTGTGTGCCCTGGAATCCAAGTGAAGCAACAGTTTCAAGGAGGAGGATTTGATCAACTGAGTCAAATGCTGCTGATAGGTAATCTAAGATAAGTACTGAGAATAAATTACTGAATTTGGTAAATTGAAGGTCACTGATAAACTGCACAAGAGCAGTTTCAGTGGAATGGTTGAGATGAAATCCTTAGTGGAGTAGGTGCAAAAGAAAATAAGATGGGAGAAAGTGGCAGTAATAAGTATAGGCAATTATTCAGTGGTTTCAATTTAAATGGAATCTGAGAAATGAGACAAGTACATAGGGTGAGACATGAGATCAAAGAGGATATGTAGTGTTTTAGATGATTGCTAGCATGATTTGTAAATATGTCGCTGGGAAAGATCTGGTAAGTTCGGGAAAATTAAAAATGAAGAAGAGTAAGGGGAACTGTAGGAGCAACACAGGTGAGAGCATATGGGCACCAGTGCACAGAGAAAGGGTAAGCTTTAGATGGAAGGTAGCTCATTCATGCTGAAAAGACTGAAGCAGAGTTTGGGAGTATAAGTGCATGTAAAGGCTTGTAGTTTTCGTGGTACAAAATGGAACTTCTTCTTCCCTGGTTTTGTTTTCTCAGTAAAAATAACAAAGTTATTAACTGAAAGTGAGGAGGTAGAAGCGGAGTTGGGGATTTGAGGAGAGAGGAAGTGTGACCTCATTGTCTAGAAAAGAGCATTGGTTAGGGAAAATTGGTAGGATTATGGGGCAGTACTAATGACCTCTCCATATTTAGTCATGAATTTTGGAGAGACCATCTGCATGGACTAGGTGTTTTTCCAATCATGTTGAGCTTTTTGTGTGAAGACACAGAGCACAACACATGGAGACAGAGGCAGAGATTGTAGTGATGCATCTACAAACCAAGAAATGCCAAAGATTGCTAGCCTTCACAAAAGCTGAGAGACATGTAACGGATTCTCCCTCAGAGTTCTCAGAAAGAACGAATTCTGCTGAGACCTTAAATCTCAGACTCTAGCTTTCAGAACCATGATAAAATTAATTTCTGTTCATTTAAGCCACCAGTTTGTGGTACTTTGCTACGGCAGCTTTGGGAAACTAACACAGGTGGTAAGCACAGCTGTCAGTGAATCCCTCATGGGTTTAGTTTGGATTATTCTCTGAACACATGAATTTTCACTTGCTGGCATAAAATTATGTCCATCAAGCACTTACCCTACATGCAGCCTGAAGTATGCCCCAATCATCTTAAAAGTTATTTGTAAATTCAAGTTTTCATTGTATGCTTTCCCGTATTCTTTTTTATAACAATGTATTATGAAGCAGGTTTCCCATCCCTGAAGTATCTCACTGCAAACACACTTTTTAGTTCTTCTTACCCCAACTGTTTGCTTCCTGTCTTTAAGTTTGTTCTCTCTTGACCAAGCATTTCTTTACATGACTTCTAAGAAACCAGTATTATTCAATTAATAAAAACTAAGAGCACTCATTTACACAAGAGCATTAAACATATGTATGGCATTACCAATATAATTTATACGTTATTAAAATAAACTTACTGAGGTTAATAATCTAATAGAAATGAAAAATGTATATTACAACTTTGTATTAATTCAATGTGATACTCTTTAATCCAGAGTGCAAATTCCAGTTGGCTTCCTGTGATTCTCTACAAAATCATTGGCTGATAAAATTCAGATATCACCTCATCTTGCTAACAATTGATGCAATAAGTTCTCAGAAGCAAGATGTGTAAATTCAGTCTCCTATATCATCCATTTTTCTAGAAAATGTATGTAACACAAAATCAACACAAGTGAAAGTCTTACTTAGCTGATATATAACAATTTTCATGTTGCAAATACTCACTGAAGAGGTATGATTATGGCCTTGCATCTAAAACTTGACTCTAATGATTTTGTTCCACATGTAATAATTATCAAATTAAATTGAAGACAAATTACCATTCAACACAATGGAAAAAACACAATTTCTGATACGTTCTGACTATATTCTAATAAGTACTATTTTGACTTTATAAATACTAAGATCTCTCTTTTTTTATGCAGGACTTTGTAGAGTTCTTATTTTCTTAGAGACATACTATTTTCTAATAATACTTTCAAAAATTTTTGAATTAGTCAATGAACTTTTAACTTAATCATCTGGTTTTACCAAAGGATGAGAAAATCATCTTTAATTTCCATTATAACTAAGCACATTATAACAATAATAAGAAAATCTCTCTACATTAACAAAATCTCTCTACATAAAGTGAATATTAGACAACTTAATATGGTAATTAGTATTCATAACAAGACATTCCTATCCAGCTTCTATTACAAAGGACTATATGAGAATTGGGGGCAGGGGGATAGAATTAATTTTGAAGATTGACTATTTCACTAAATAGCAGCCCTTGAGCAACCCAAACTAATGACCAGTTACTATTACTCCTCTAGGTATATTAGGCAAATGGGTATAACTGAAAACTAAATTTGCTACTTCTTTTTATCAAGTTCTTCCTGAATCATTTGTCTTAAACGCAGTTCTCTGCATATAATTAATAAAAGGGGCACTATTCTGAAAAATTTTCAACACATTCTATATTGTAATCCTGCAAAAGGTACAGCAGGAGGTTGGATAGGAACACTGCATTAATAGCATGAGTTTTTGGAAGAGAGAGAATTTACTCTCCAGGGACAGTTTAAAACACTGCATGTTCTTCTGCTAAAATGGAGAGTGAACGTCTAAAGGATTCTGGATGACTTTTGAAGATTTTTTTCAACTTTATAATTGTCCAATAACTTTTACCTATAGTCTCGTATAAAAAACAGAGAATATCATTTAACAGCTCCTTGAAACTACAATTTCAGAACTTAAGCTTACATATATGGGAAAAATGCTTATCTTCCAAAAAATGCAATTAATCAAGCCTCTTATTTAGGGAAATAATTCTTTCTGTCTAAGTATTTACAGCTTTCCTTGACCTTTTCTTTTTTTTCCGATTTTTTTTTAAATATAATTGGTATACAAAAAAACACACAGAGTAAATGTGTACAATTTGGTGGGTTTGGATATATATGGGTACACACACACACACACACACACACAACACATACAGAGGGTGCCAAAAAAATGTACACACATTTTAAGAAAGGAAAACTGTTTTAGTTGTAATACTCAATATATACCGATAACAAAAGATGAATACAAGTCACGTTTGACTTCTGCAATGATGAGAGGTGCTCAAAGCGGTTACCATCAGCGTCCAGACACTCCTGATTACAGCGAACTACTGCCTGAGCATAGATAACATCTCTTAAAATGTATATACATTTTCTGGCAACCCCCGGTGTGTGTGTGTGTGTGTGTGTGTGTATACAGACATTTTGGTCAACGTTGCTCAAGCAGTAGTTGGCCGTAATCAGAAGTGTCTGGATGCTGATGTAACCACTTTGGGCACCTCTTGTAATTACAGAAGTCAAATGTGACTTGTATTCATCTTTTGTTATCAGTATATATTGAGCATAATAATTTTAATAGTTTTTCCTTCCTTAAAATGTGTATACGTTTTTTGGCACTGTATACACACACACACACACGTTACCACAATCAAGGTAATAAATATATCCTTCACCTCCAAGTTTCCTTGTGTCATTTTGTTTGTTTTGTTTGGTAAGAACACTTAACATTGGATCTATCTTCTGAAATTTTAAGTGCATAATAACTTATTTTTAATGATATGCACTATGTTGTACAGCAGATCTCAGTAATTTGCTCATCTTGTATACTGTAACTTTATACCCATTGAACAATCATTCCTCTATCCCTCTCCCCCACCCCGTCATCATCATTGTGTTGTCTACTTCTATTAGTTTGACTATTGTAGATGGCTTACACAAAAGGAATTATGCAGTATTTGCTTTTCTGTGACTTATTTAATTCACTTAGCATAATGTTTTCCAGGTCTCTTTATGTTATTGTAAATGGTAGGATTTACTTCTTTTTTAAAGTTGAATAAATTCCATTGTATGTATACACCACATTTTCTTTATCCATGCATCTGTCGGTGGACATCTGTGTTGTTTCCATATCTTGGCTATTGTAAACAGTGCTGTTGTGAACATGGGAGGGAGTACAGAAATCTCTTCAAGATGCTGATTTCAATTCTTTGGGGATATATACCCAGAAGTGGGATTGCTGGATCATATGGTGCTCTATTTTTAATTTTTTGAAGAATCTCCACACTGTTCTCCATAGTAGCTGCACCATTTTATATTCTTTCCATCACTGCACAAGGGTTCCAATTTCTTCATATCTTCATCATTTTTTTTTTCATTTTTTAATTATAGCCATCTTAACAGGTGTGAAGTAATACTTCATTGTGGTTTTGATTTACATTTCCCTGATGTTTAGTGATGGTGAGAATGTTTTCAAATACTTGTTGGCTATTTGTATGCCTTCTTAGAGAAATGTCTATTTGAGTCATTTTTCCATTTTTTATTTGTTGTTGTTTTTGCCACTGAGTTTTAGGAGTTCCTTACATATTTGGGGAATTAACCCCTTATGTTTAAATTTGTAATCCATTTTGCATTTATTTCCCCTTGACCCTTAACTGGATCCTTCAGCTGGGAAATCAAATATAATTTCTCCTATTGCCAGGGAAAAGAAATTGGCATTTGGTACAACACTGCAGAGTAGGTAGATAGAAACTTTTTTCTTCATTCCCTACCTGCTATATTAACTAGTAAATATGCAGCATTAGAAGATATATAACAAGAAATTAAGTCATATGCTTAAAAATAATAAAATAAGGTCTTTGTCTTCAAGGAAGAATTGGATTACTACCATTAGACAGGCCAAGTAAATGTTCAAGCTATCAAGTCAGAACGCCCAATTTTCTCATTGACAGAAATCAATTTTCTACTTGTGTTGGTCTCCGAACTGATCTAAAAACATAGCATGTGTACAAGACATCAAAAATATTCCACAATTTTCTGTGACAATGTAACCAATCTTCAATTAACAAGGACATAAATATTGTAAATTTAGATTTTCTTGTGTTCATTTCCATTAACTGAGAAATTACATTTGTATATTCAATTAATCCCTGTACAAATTATGTTAAAAGTTGATTACAGAAATGTCATACGGAAATAGACAGAAATTATAAATTTAATAAAGTGTACTTGTAATACATCTTAGAAGGAGTTTACTAGTTCAGCATGCTTTACTGAACCATATCATCATTAAAATTTGATAGAATGAAGGTTTACATTCTAAATTAGAAGGTTTATATTTTAAGCCAATAGTATATGTTTTTGTAAATATTTCTCTCATTCTAGCTGTTGAATTATTTTCATATTCTAGACACAACTTTGCATTTTTGTTTCAGATAAAACCATGCTTTCAAAGCTAATCACAGAAATTTAGTTGTAGTTGTCATTATCTCACAACTCATATAATAGTTCTTATTGTTTGAGAGATGAGGATTTATTTGTTGATGGGGTAGAGCTCGAGAGCACTACATTTGAAAGCTCCAGCCTTTATATTATTTATGGGGGAAGCTAGAAACAAAATTGGCCATCAAAAATCTTACCCATTGAATACATCATAACTGATGCTTCTCTTTGTACTGGATGATTGTGAAGGAACCAAAATGGAGAAAGCCTGAATGAATGTCTCAGGAAAAGCATGCTAATAGGGAGAACAAAGAAGAAAATTAGCTGAAAAGAAAATGATGGCTGAATACAAATTCTGACCATTGTTTTGTAGTTATAGCAGAAAAGTTTTAATTCTAGCTGCTATAATCAGTATAAGGATGAACAGAGAAAAATATTGTTTACAAACCTAAAAGTATTTTTTTATATAACAAAAAGAAGGGAGGAAAGGAGGAATTAAAAGAAAACTGAAGTTTTAGGGAGTAGCTAATTATGAAAGCCAAGGAACATATCGGGGGGAGGACTAGCAATCGGGAAGAGTCCCACACGTCCTTCTCTGTGTACAAGTCCCAGGACCCGAGTAGGTGAGCTAAAGAACTAGTGGAATTACAAATATTACATGGAGGTTTGAAGGCAGGAATAGGTCACTTGACTTAGGGAAATAACCATCTCCACTGACCCACAATCAATATCAAAATGAGAGGAAGCTCTATAAGATAGAATCCTTGTATTCCCATTTCTGACAACTTTTTCCTTTGCCCAAGAATAACTAAACAATATAAAAAGGTGACAAACTAAATTATAATTTGAACAAACATATAGCAGAAGTGGAAAATGAGTCCCACTGAGAAAGTTTTACAAGAAGATAAAGTCTATAGGCTTTGAAAGAAGACTTAGAGTTACCAGGGAGATGATGGATTTACGACAAACCACACAAACATTCTCTGCCTTTTAAATAAAAATGAAACCCTGAGTGATACTGTCAGGGTCATTTAAAAAGAAGTCTCCAATAACATTCTTTCTAGCTAAAAATCATGGACAACTCCATCTGTTTTGCATTTGTTTTCACCTTTGGGACCAAATTCTGGACTGTTGACTCTAATTTCAACTAGAGTTTTGGATTTTTTGTTTTACAATCTCCCCTGCTGGCTTTTTTTATCTTCGCTTTCCTGTACAAGTTTAGCTCTAGTTTCTTCATTTCTCACCTCATTGGTTGCCTTGGCTGAGAACTATCAATAATCAGGCCTAAGAAACCCCAGCTTTAGTGGACTTGACCCCCTGCCCCTGACAAAGGAAAGAAACAGATCAGAGATTTTAAAACAACACGTTTGAGAGAAAGCACCGTGAAGGACACGTACATTAAGGAAGAAGAGAACTCAGCAAGAGATCCCAGACGCACCTACTCAGCTAACGACAGGGTGAGCCTACATCTTATCAGCCCAGCTGGGACACTTCTGAGACTAAAAGAGGCACTAACTACACAGGATGCCAGGCAGGATGTATAAATAGAAACTTGTAGGACAAACTGGGAATGTATGGTCACCCTAGCTCTAAACGAATCTAATGCCACACTAATGATTCCAGAAACAAAGTTGGGGGAAAGGAGTGCAGAAAGTAACCCACTGTCATTGTCAAGGAAGCCAGACATGGCTTAACATTGAGTTTAATATAATCTTGGGCATTAAAACTTCCTTGATTGTCTGGTCTTCAAATACTTGCAAGGGTGAAGCACACAATTACCTACAGGTTAGGTCTTGAGTTAAGAGAAATGTAATACATTCCAAGAATGGAATCCAAGTCACTGAGACACAGATCTCCGACACATGAATTCCACCATAGATTATACACCAGTTTTATAGCAAGATAATCATATTCCCATGTAAATTCATTATATTTTGTACAATAAAACATAAATGCAAATTTGCTTGAGAAGTTAGAAGAGCCATTACTCAAAGTAAAAGACTCTTGTGATATTTCAAAATTTCTCTTTCACTAGTTTTAAATTACTGATGGGCTGTGTCTACTGGCAAGACAGGCAAATTAAAATGTTTCCTGGAAGCCAGATGTTGAAGTAATATAGAAAAATGGACATGTCAGTGATAATTCCTAAAGCTGCAATAATGAGAAGAACTGGCTTCCCATGATTGAAGCTTCCTGCCATTGTGGCCAATTTTATAACATCAGTGGGCTGTTTTCAGTTTTCTTCTGACACTCAGCTTGTCTAAAAACTAGGTTATAATACTCCTAAGAGAAAGGCATTTCAAATTTATTAAAATGACTTTGTTTTTAAATTCTTCCCCTAAAATAAAGCTTACATTTAGTGAAACTTAATTTTCATCAAGATAAGCCACATGATATTATTAAAGATATATAGAAGGTGGTGATTCCTTTTATTCCTTGTCCCCATGAATGTAATGTTGGTGTCATATCTAAATTAGAAAATTTTCCTCCCACCTGACTAAGGCTCATTTTACTTCTTACATTAAGAATTCATTTGGTGCCCTGATTTTCGTTCCCCATAGAATAACTAGAGCAAGAATTCAATGTCATTTAAGCAAACCTAAATAACTCACAATCAGAGTTCATATTAAGCAGACGTTCATGTTCAATACGGATCTCCTACAGTCCTCGTTTCAGCCTCTCTGATAGTCTCCTAATAGCTCAAGATTGAAGACTTAGAATCATCTTTAACCATTCTTTCTTTTATTTTATATCTCATGAGTCTCCAAATATCTTTGAAATGTGTTTTCTTTCTGCTATTTCTTCTATTTACTGATATCCTCCTTGTTCTAAATCACATATCAGAAAGGTCTTGTAAATGTAGACATCCTGTTCTCATTCTTGATAAAGAACTAAATATCCTAAGGTAGGCACTTGCCTAAATAGGGACTCCATTTGGGTTCCTGACTTATAAATAGGCTTATTGTTACAAACAATGGAAGGAGTATATTTCTTTGACTCGCCTCTGATTTGAGAAAGAAAAAAAAAAGGAGGAAGAAGAAAAGAGGGCAAGGTATAGTGGGAGGGAGGAGGGAATTAAGAATAGCCTTACACATGCCATAACATTTTGGCCCCATTTCCAGAGGTCACAGTCCAGAGTACTCCTTGCTTATTTATAATCTAAGACAAAGGGCCAGGAGAACAGAATAGCACTGGAAATAATTCACTGAGCCTTTACAATGGGGTAGGAGATAGTTTGTTTTGATTTTTTTTTCTCTACACTTTCCAAGTGATTATATTTTGCCATTTGTAAAAGGAATTTAATAATGATTCTAATGGGGCATTATTTATGCAAGATGGTGGAAACTTTTCATATATGTATGATTCTTCTCCTGAATACTGTTAACTGTCTCATCTTGCATTCATCAGTCAATGAATACTAGTTAACCACCTACTTTGGGTGGTACACTATGTTTGACAGTAGGCAAGCAGTGATGAATTATAAAAACATGAATCTTAAATTGAGTGAGGAAAAGAGATAACATGTAAATAATTATGTGAGTACAAACTAAGAAGAATGCTGAATATCAAATCATTAAGGGAGAATGGACAGAACTACTTTGAGGATATACCATTTAAAACTAGATTGGAGTGATGAGAAGTCATGTGAGCATTTGCAGGGAGAACATTTTCAGCAAAAAGAACAGCTTTGTGCTGCTCCTAAGATAGGAAAAGGCATGCATGATGAACTGAAATGAAGCTATTTAAGCTTGTGCACAGTGAGCAAGGTGGAAAAGGGAGATTATGTCGGAGAGGTTGTCAGGGAGCTATTATTCAGGGTCTTTAAGTCACTGGAGGTGGATATTACTTTGAATACAAGGGGAAGTCATGGAAGACTTTTAAGCAGAAGGTAACATGATCTGATTTAGTTTTCAAAAGAGCACTTAGACTGCTATTCGGGATATAAATTGGAGAGAGAGAAAAGTGGGAAACCAATTGGGAAGCTATTTGAATGTTCCTTATGAGAGGAGATGGTTACCCAGTCTTGTGTGGTGGCAGTGAAGATTAAAATTAAACAATTGCTAATGCTGAGGTGAAATCAAGCAAGAATCTCTGGTTTCTAGCTTGAACAACACAGTGAGTGACTGTGCTCATTCCTAGGATGTGTAATACTGGAGTAGACGTCAGGGGAAGGGTGGAGAGATCAGAGTTCAATCTTAGGTACTTAAGGATGAGGTGTCTTTCACATCAAGAGAAACTGTCAAGTGCTAAGTTAACCTCATAAACAGAAATTTGTGCAAAAGATGAGAATTTAGGACACATTAGCATGTAAGTATCACTTAGAAGAAATGGGGATGGACAAGACTGACCAGGGAGAGTACATATGGAATAAATAGAAACTCAAAAAACTGCATACCATGGAACTGATCAACGAAAAACACCAACACTTATATATCAGATGAGGGAAGATAAGCTAGTAAAGGGGATAGAAAAAGAGTTGTCAGAGAGACAAAAAGAAAGTCAAAAGAAAAAATATATGCTTCAAGGAGAATGGAGTGGTAAAATTCAAATGTGTGTGGCAAATACTGCTAAACAGTTAAGAAAGAGAAGGACATAAAGGTATTCTCCGGATTTGCCAACAGGGAGTTTTCTGT
The DNA here is from genome assembly GCF_036562045.2 of Rhinolophus sinicus. Lineage (NCBI taxonomy): Eukaryota > Metazoa > Chordata > Mammalia > Chiroptera > Rhinolophidae > Rhinolophus > Rhinolophus sinicus. The sequence continues at coordinate 115,168,681 of NC_133755.1, forward strand.
AACCATGACTTTCACAGGAATGATGGCTGAGATCTTTCTTTAAGATGGTAGGTATTGATCATATTTGTATAATGAAAATAATCCAGTAGGGAAATATGATAATACAAATGTGAGAGGAAATACAGTATATGAAAGAGAAAAGTCTTTTCGAAGGCAAGAAAGGATCAGATTGACCCAGGGCACAGGTGGAAAGACTGGTCTTGGGTAAGAAGAAAAATTCCCTGTAATTAGTAGGGGAGAAAGAGATTGGAGACACCATAACATTTGTGGATTTATTGATAGAACACCTTTTGGAGCTCCATTGGAAGGCTTCTACTTTCTAAAAGACAAGGAAATAAAGTCATTTACTGAGGTTGGGGAGAGGAAGGGGGAGTATGAGGAGCAAAGAAGGATGTAAAATCACCATGAAAACTAGTGAAGATTAATGTTGCAACAAGAACAAAACAACCCAAGAATCCAATAAATGATTTTCTTCCCTATTGCTGTTGTTTGAGAAGAAAATAGTTTCAAATAATACCTATGGATAATCCATAATGAAGTAAATTATGTTTGTTCAAAATCAATTCAGGAGTATAGGACTTATTTCTATAAGTCTATGTGTAAGAATCAGGGTTCCCATAGTCTTCAGTTCCTTAAAAGACCATAATGAGAATGGAAGTGTACTGCTGCTCTGTCTTTTTCATTTGAAAAGAAAATTTAATGACACTAACTTTTTTCAACCGAAGTCTTTAAATTGCATCATATATTGTCACTCGTACTTGATTTTAAGATTTATATATATTATTAAACTTACAGAAGAATTCATAGTTATTATAACATTTCAACAAATACAGAGGTTCAGCAATAAAAAAATAAAGATTTTTTTTACCTCACCCTACTGCGGTTTTCCTGGGAAGCCAATGTCATCAGTTTGTTATGAAACTATACTCAGTATCTCTTATGTTTATCTATCATACACAGATTTTGTTGGTTAGTTTTTATTATTGTTCTCCTAGTAATGTAATACAATTATACTAATCATTGTTTCTACAACATTTTTGACAATTAACATGTGATTTTCCCAAGTCAATTATTTATAAACTTAAAATTATTTCAATGACTACATAATAGCCTATAGTTTATGCTTTCCATGTTTTATTTAACCATTGCTCCTTTAATGGCAAATTACCTTATTAATTAAAACAATGCTGCAACAAATATTCTTGAACCTGTATCGTTGTATACAGGTCCACCCCTAACATTTGCTGGCCAGAGGAAAGAGTACAAATGGAGGGTCACATATCATGTCTATATCCTTAAAGGTATTAATCAAGCTAAGTTGTTAAATAAAATAAATTATATCTTCCTACTTTGACAAATGTACACTTATAATGATTTGTAAGACCAACTTGAAATTTCCAATTCTCGGATGTCTTGGTCCCTGGCCATTTTCCCTTCTACCTGTCTCAGTTCTCAGTCTACACTGGGGACAGTCCTATAACAATATTTGCCTTGTGTTCTCACATGTGGACACTTCAGTCCTAACATTCACTCCACCTGCACTCTTCTTATAGACTCTCCTCTTGCAAATAGGCTCCAGTTGGCCACTCCTTTAGCCTGGAGGTGCTGAGAGAACAAACTGGGGGAAAGGCCCGTTCGAAACATGAAAGGTGACTTACGGCATTTGGCAGAGAATTCTGAATCCTGAGTTAAGTATATGGAATGGGATCCCGGGTGGAAGCAGGGGATAACAGACTCCAAGTGGCATGACTGCTTGACCCCAATGATTATCTACTCTATAGGGAAAGAAAGGCAGGACTGAGCCCTCTTAAGGACAGGGCACCCTGTGACCTGAATTTAAGGGAGGTACTGATTGCATAGTCATGCATTCATTTCTGTAAGATGGATCCCTAGAAGTAGAATTGGTGGATAAAAAAATATGATTATTTTTTTATTTGGAAAAATCCTTCCAATACTTGATGTACCAAGTATTGCTAGCTATTTATAGTTAACTGACAATGTAAAAGATAACCTTTTCCTTTCAACCTCATCAAAAAATTATATATATATATATGTGTGTGTGTGTGTGTGTGTGTGTGTGTGTATATATATATATATATATATATATATATATATATATATATATTTCTAATATATTTGCTGAACTAATGGATGAAAAAAAACCCCTCACTGTTTGTATGCATATTTTCCTGAGTAGTGGTGAGCTTTACATTTATATTTATAATATATTCTTTTATTAATCACCTACTTATTCTTTCTCTTTCTTTGGAGAATTATTTTTATAGTTTAATCAAAAAATTTTAATCTTTCACTTTATATTCCACTAATTTCAGAATTTGTATTTACTAAGTCTGTTCTCCAAAATTATTTTAGTTGTATTACTTTTGGTATGTTTCAAGTTACTTAAGGTTTTCACTGATTTGTTTCAATCTTTGTTCTTTAATTAAAGCTTTTAAAAATCATATATTTCAGTCCAAGTATAAGCTTTAGCTATGCAACATTGATATGCATACAAATTGTTCATATTTTCATTAATTTGTATATAATTTGAGTTTCTTTAATTTTCTGTTCATTTTTTTAAAATCCAGGAATTTGAAGGGGTTTATTTTTTCTAACTCATTCATTTTTGTATTAACTGAATTATAATCAGAGAGCATGGTTTGTAAAAATCCTACTTTTTGGAATTTGTCATGATGTTTTTTGTGACACCTGATCAAATTTACTAAATACACTACTGGCAAAAGAGTCAGTGTAGACTATGAATAGGAATGGGTGTGTTTGTGCATGAAATACTAAATGTGTATATGGCAGAAAAGTGAGTGTAGAAGACTATTATTCCAAGGAGAGGCCACTGAGGATATAAAAATTAGGTCTGTGCAGAAAGATGAGCTTAAAAGTATAAAAAAGGATAAGAATAAATAAGCAGAGATCAAACAAAGCACAGTCTAAGATTTTAGCATGTTAATCCAGTCAGGAAAGGGGCTGATAATCCATAAACACAAACAAGCAGAGTCTGGCATTAGGAGTTTAGGGATAAAAGATTCTCCCAATGGAAAAATTAGATTTCAGAGACAGGAAACCCACCTACCAAAATATAGAGTATAAGTCAGCACAGCTCCAAGTAGGAAGCCAGACTTGATTCTGATTAGCAGCTGGAAGCTTCTTACACGTTCCCCATTTACAGCACAACTGTTCCCAGAAAAGGTAGCATAAATAACATAATCTTATTCTCACCTCCTTGTTTGAAACTGTTTTAACATTTTTACCTTTAAAAAGTCTATTGCTGTGTTTACTTCTATTGCAATACTTTTAGTATGCTCTCTCCCTCTTATGTTTAGCCTAAGATTTGGTAGTAAACCTGTTTAACAGAACAACTGCTCATCTTGAATTGTACTTTTAAACTATGAGAGAAGAAAATAAGGACTAGGGAACTTGTTCAATGACCATAGGCAGGGAGCACCCTTAAATGGAAACACCTAAAGAACAAACAGACTATAGCAATCAAAAGTTCTAAAGTACATAGTCTGGGCTTCAGACAGATCTAGATTTCAATATCATTCTGCCTCTTTAGGTGCTTTTCTCAATCCAGAAATCTCCTGTGAATATGTGGCTAGTGAGAGGGGGCCATCTGCTGTGGCACAGATGATAAAAACATAACTCCTGCTCCTCCTCCATGTATTATATTGAGAACTCATTAAATTCTGCTCCTATTGGATGGTTTCTTAGTTCAATATACTAACCTGTGCTTAAAGTAGCGAAGCTCATATACATAAACAGACTTCCGTAGCTCAGTGGTCTTCAATCTGCTCAAATGCTGAAGAACCTAGAGCTGGATTGTTCAATCTCAGCACTAACGGCATATTGGCTGGGACTGTCCTGTGCCTTGTGAAATATTTGGCAGCATGCTTGGTCTCTACTATGCTGTCTCAGTAGCACTTCACCTCTACTTGTGACAACCAAAAATGTCTTCAGACATTGTCAATTGTCCTCTGGGTGGTGCAAAATCACCTACGGTTGAGAAGCACTGGCCTAGAGAGGTAACAAAAACGGCAATTCAATTTTCCTCCATTGATGGAGAGGAATCAAGATATTTCACTATTGTGAAGTGGAGGTTTTTGAGATATGTGCATTGGTTATATACGCATTAAGTCTAACTCAGAGAAGATGTGTTCCCTTATTTTTCCATATATTTTTAATACAGGAGATGAAATACATCCTGAATTTGAGAAAGTATAATAGATAGCCAAAATAAGTTAAGTCCCTCTAAAATAATCAAAGAACACCCAGACAAAGTAGTTTAATAAATTCAACTTAACTGAAACTTTACTTTCATATGCTCATCTATTGAAGCTTATTGAAATTCACTCAAGTCTCAGAATTGGGGAGAAATATTTTGATGCTTCTTTAAAAAAACTTGAGATACTCTTGGATGACATGTCACCACTTAGGAAATTGCTGCTTCTATCTTCTTACAATTCCTATAAATGGAAATGATGAAGGATCCATTGTGGTTTCAAGAGAAGGCAACTTGAGGAAATTTAGGAGGAAAATATAGCCAACCCAACCCGTGAATGAGTCCAGCTAACCTTTCCCCAGTGTTGGACATTGCAGTTAATTTGGTTGCAAATGTCAATGAGAACAGACCAGTTGCAGTTCACCAATGTTGAAAATTCAGCTAAAGCTGATGGAATTTCAATCATAAACAGGAAAATTGTACTATAATTTGGTATTTTAGTAAGTAGTAAATAAGTTAATAAAATTATTTTACTGTCTCTAATAAGTAACACAGGCCTTTAAATACTGGAATTGGCACAGACATTCCAAGAGGGGATGCCTTTCATTAGACAGATAAAGATTAAGTTCATTACATTGGTTAATAGACCTGAGAGACTAAAAGAAGCATAACAATTGATGGTAGTGGGGCAGTGGTATTCAGTATTACATTCTTGTGATTCTGTACACAAAACTTTTTCTCTTAGGGGATGATTCAATCAAACAATCTTTCAGGCAAGATAAACTTTTCTCTGAAGTATTGAAGGTATTCAGACAGTCTTTTTATAACGCATCTTAATCTTGAGATGAAATGTGTTCTTTCTGTCTCTATATATATATACAGGGTGTTATTACTCTTAATTCAGAAGCTTCAGTAAATGATCACAGCAAGTCCATCATTTCTCACAATGACAATGTCACGTCTGCTGTGAGAATGGATTAATAACAAGCTGAAGAAAGGATATGTCAGAAGAAGTCATTGCTAACTTAAGAATTACTTTCTGGATTTATCACACTCTGACAATCAATGGGTAGCTTTGACAGGTGTTTTGTTGATAGTTGAATGATAACAGTAAATTAACTGTATCTGCATTGTTTTAGTACCCCTTGAAAGAATACACCATATGCTTGAATATAAACTTTTAATCAAAATGAAATTTTCTAATGTATTTCTTTATAATACATTTCTCTTTCTAAAGATCACAATTTCTTGAGATAATGCAAAGATCTCAGATGCGTGACAAAATGACATTTGAAGGATTGCTGATATATTTCAGGAAACAAAGTAAAGGGAGAAAAATGTCAAAAAAAATATCAGGACAAAGAAAAATGTATCAGCATTAAATGGAAGCGAAATAGGAGAATTAAATAGGGTGATATGGAAGCCCAATTGGGCTTTTTCTACCAATAGATAAGGATGCATCTGTGACTTTTATTATGCACGGTGGTAGTTCAGAATACAAGTAAACTGATACCATGGAAATTGAGAGATTTAGAAGAGATAGATGGAAACAGAATAAAATTGGATAAATTAAAAGTCTACTAAAACAGGATGTCATAATACTCTTGTTAAACTTGTTTTATTCTATTAAAAAATAGAACTTGAGCAGATAGTAGAGTGATGATATTTCTATAAACCCCAAAAAGGAAGGGAAAATGGAATTTCTGAATAAAACTTCAAGTCGTCAACCATTTACAAAAGATCTTAAAATATCAGAAACTTCATTTCCAGTAAAGACAGACTAGGTCATTCAAATTAACCCTACCAATTGAAACAATAACAAAAGTAGATAAGATATTTTTATTTTTTAGATCACATCAATAGTACTAAAGAGCTGAAAAGTTAAGTAAACAATTTGAATTAATTGAAGAGGCTTTTATACTTTTAAGTATTTGAAGAGCTGAAAAGTTCAGTAAACTATTAAAAGTGACTGGAGCATATAGCAAGGTTACTATATACAAAAGAAATATTAAAACCAAGCATATTTCTGCATAACAGTAACAAATAGACAAAATATTAAAAAGAGATATTTACAATTGCATCAAAAATTTTAAGTGGCTCTATTGATAACGAACCATAGGCTTCAACCTAGGGGTGTTAGGCAGCTTTCTGATCGCTGGGTAACGCCTTCTCACTTTTGCTTCTTTAGAGACCTCCTCTGTTTTCCTTTTGTTCCTTCAGTCCTTCCAACAGTTTTCTAATAGATTCTTTAAGTAAATGCTCTATTGAAGTGCCTGGACTGATTTCTGTTTTCCAGAATGGACACTGATAATATTTTACAACTAAAATAAATATTAATTATAGGTGGATTAATTTCCTAAATGTGAAAGGCAAACCTATAAAACTTTTAGAATATAACATAATGTTTTTATTACCTCAGGGAGGGAAGAATTTTTTAAACAGAAAGAACATTAAGCATAAAGGAAAAACTGATAAATTCTACTTCCATTAAATCAGAGCTTCTATTTATCAAACACAGCAAAGCGGAGCTAAAAAATGGAGTAAGAAATGGGATTTGCAACTCATAACTAAGAAAAAGCTAGCATTCAGAATATACAAAGAACTTCTATGCTTCTACAAATCAACCCAATAGAAAAATGGGCAAATGATTTGAATGGTATTTCACATTCATAAAAAGGAGATCCAAATGATAAATGAACATATGAGTAGATATTCATTGGCAGTTCCTTTTTTAATTAAATTGGGGCAACATTGGTTAATAACATTATATAAGTTTCACATGTACAATTCTATAATACATCATCTGTATATTGCATTGTGTGCTCACCATCCAAAGTCTAGTCTCTTTCTGTCACCATATATTTGACCCTTTTTCTCTCTTCATCCTCCCCACAACCCTCTTCCCCTCTGGTAATCACCATACTGCTGTCAGTGTCTGTGAGTTTGTTTTGTTTGTTCGTTTGCTGCTTTCTGTTTTACATCCCACATCTGAGTGAAATCGTAGAGTTCTTGTCCATTTACATTTGACTTATTTCACTTAACATGATATGCTCTCAAGATCCATCCACACTGTCACAAATGACAATATTTCATCTTTATGGCTGAGTAATATTCTATTGTATACATGTGCCACATCTTCTTTATCAATCATTCGTCACAGGAGACTTATGTTTCCATGTCTTGGCTATTGTGAATAATGCTGCAACGAACATAGAGGTACGTATATCTTTCTGAATAAGTGTTTTAAAAAATTTCAGGTAGATACCCAGAAGAAGGATTGCTGGGTCATATGGCATCTCTATTCTTAATTTTTTCAGGAACCTCCATACTGTTTTCCACAGATGCTACACCAATTTGCTTTCCCTCCAGCAGTGTACGAGGGTTTGTTTGTTAAATTGTTCTCATAAGTTGAATTGCTTTGGCATGAATTCTAATCAGGTTGAGGACCACTACGAAATCACACCAAGTTTTGTTAAAACTATAAATACAGAAAAATGGCATTCCTTTGTTCCCTTGATTCATGCATTTATTCAACAGACATTTACTCAATAATTGTGACAGGGTTGGCTCCCTGATATGTTTTATATAATAAATTATAAGGAAAGAAAGACTTGAACTAAGGAAGAGTGAGAAACAAAGAACTGGGCAAACAGTAATGACTTAAATTTTCTAAGCCTTAGTTTCTTTCAATAATGTGAGAATAATTACAAGAACTCACAGGACCATTATGAAGTTTCCATTTATTATACTAGTTCATTCTAGAAGATTTCACATTCCTCCCTCATGCTTTCCCAAATACTCTTCCCTCTGTCTCAGATGCCACTCCTTTCTTCCACTCTATTTCCTACATGCCAAACTCCTGTTTATTTTTAAAGGCTCAGCTAAGAAATTATCTACTCAAGTGAGATTTCCTCAGTTTATCTAAGCAGGTTAAGGTGTTCTTTGGATTTCTCTAACACTTTTTTCTTATCTTCCTCTCTTATAGGTCTTAACAGTTTGCATTTTCAGTATCTATCTATCTATCTATCTATCTATCTATCTATCTATCTATCTATCTATCTCTGGAACTGTGTCTTATCTATTTTTTAACCATGTCTTTCATATTGCTTGGTAGGTTAGCAATAAATGTTACCTAAATAAATGAATAGCATTTCAGCACTGTGAAAATCACCCACATTCTTGATTTAAAAAATTATCAAGGCAGGCGAGAAAATATTAGAGCTAATAAAAAATTCAGTGAGTTCAAGACACTGGAAAAATTGAGATATATTATAAAAAGGACTGCTAATTAATAGTGGAAATATTAAGATTCCACAGGTTATCTCATCCAAGTAAGTTCTGCTTTTTCCCAGAGATTTTCCAAGTGCTATAAATAATATCTTTTTGGAATAAGAAATCGTTTCAAGGGGACTTTTGCATGCATGTTTACCTGGGAGAGATTCTTCATTATATTAGCATGCAGTATACATTTCCAGTCCATGAAAATCAGGGAACAAAACTAAAAGGATTGGCAAGCAAGATAAAAATTTTGAGAGAGCGCTAAAAGCAGTTAATACAATAAGCACTGATTCTTAGTTTACAATTATTCCCTATTGAAAAATCATTTATTAAATTTTAAGAAAAACTTAGGTGGACATATTTTGCTTAGAAACTATTTTAAATATCTGTATTCTTTTCACTTTCAAAGTAGCAGATAGAAACTGGGTACGTTAAAAAACGTGTGTCTTCCAGGTGACCACTATATCATTATTTGGTTTGGAGACTTTCTGCCATCATTCGGGAAGTTTCCTTTATACCAAATTTTCGAAATTAATGATGTTGTACAGATCTATGTTGAAGCACCATTTTGTCCTCTAATTCAGATAGCTATAGGCAATGGGAAAAACAGAAATTTTGAGTAATTAAGCATATGTTTGCATTGCCAGGAAAAGTTGGGAATTAAAGGCTTATGTGGAAAGAAGCTGACCCTTATATCTTTTCTTCTTTTTTTTTGTTCTAGGTAGAGCATGTGAATTTCAAAAGGGAGGTCCCTAAAAGTCAGGTCAAAATGAGGCCTGTGAGAGTGCAGTCTAGGGATACAAGCTAGAGTGCTAGAGTCCAATAGACATGGATTAATATTCTAGATCAATCCCCTTAATAATTATATATCCTATAAAATGTCCTTAACTTCTTAAAGTCCCAGTTTTCACATCTGCAAACTGCAACAGGAATATCCACCTAGTAAAGCTACCATAGGGATCCAGTGTATGCAAAGCTTGGCACAGGGCTTGACAAATAGGGTCAGGGAATAACACTGCTATTGCTATTGTTATTAATGATTACACAGAACATCACTGTAGGTTCCATACTGGATTCTAACTGCTAAGAATGACTGGTTCTCAACCTCAGTCCCCAAACTTTGGAGTCCAGATTTTATATGTTAAAAAGTGTTCAGCTGCAACAAATGAAACTTCTGTCTCAACTCAGATGAAATAACATAAAACATATTTTGCTGCATCATGATTAAGTTCAGATGTAGGAGTGACTTCAGGCTTGGTTAATTAAAATGCTCAAGGTTTTCATCAAGAGTTTAGGTTCTTTCCATCTCTTTACCATCACGAGATCAACAGCATCCTATGGCTGGTTCTCTTTATAGTCTATGAATGGCTATAGTCTATGAATTTTCCCAGAAGCAATAGGGCAAAATGGTCCTTGGTCAAGTCAGGTAGGGAGAGAGTGAGAGAGAGTTATTGGTTGATTGATTCCAGGAACCCCAAGCAATCTTCTCCCTTTATGTCACTCTCAGTCATTCTTTCCTTTCTTTCTTTCCCTTCCTTCCTTCCTTCCTCTTTCCCTCCCTGCCTCCCTCCCTCCTTTCCTCCTTCTTTCCTCCCAATTTCTCTTTCTTTTTTCTCTCTCATTCTTTCTTTGCAATTATTAATCAAGTATTTACTATAGGCCTGTCACTCTGCTAAGTCATAGGGATACATCAGTGCACAAAACGGTCAAAAATCCTGCCCTCATGTAGCTTACATTCTAGTGGAGCCAAGCTGCTCCCACAACTAAACAAACCACTGTCCAGAAGAATGAGATGACAATAGTTAGAGACTAACCAGTTGGAGTGGAATGCATGTCAGGGAGTCTACTGCATTGGCCCAATACATCTCTCTCTCTCTCTCTCTCTCGCTCTCTCTCTCTCTCTCTCTCTCTCTATATATATATATATATATGTATATATGTGTGTATATATACATATGTACATATATATTCATATATGTACATATGTATATGTTTGTTTTTTGTTTTCTTTTAAGGAGGGCGCAGTTCACAGTGTCCCATGTGGGGATCAAACTGGCAACCTTGGTGTTATCAGCACCATGCTCTAACCAACTGAGCTAACCAGCCACCCCTCAAAATATATTCTTGAGGTCTCTTGTAGATATCAAATCTTCAAGCATCTCAGAGTCTATGGTAGGGGAAAATAATGCCCTATTTCTAAATAGCTACCTTATTTTATGCATCTTTGACCAAAAAAAAATAGCTCTTCAATGATGTGCAATACATAGTCATTATCAGACATACTTGCTTATTTTATGTTATAATATGTTGTTAGTAAAACTCAAACTCACTTGTTATCTTTGGTTGTCATTTTAAAATCTCAGAGCTTGCATTTATTTTGGTTAATTATATTAAAGTAATGTAATACTTTAATCATAAACTACATGATATACTATAATGGTAATCTTTAAATGATCATTTCATTAAAATTTCATGTTGCACGCAAGATCTGTAAGTCTCTGCTGCTACAGCAAATCATTTCATAACTTTATCTAATAACAATGTCCAGTAGTGATTTTCAATTAAATTGAGTTGCTCATAAAATATCAGAGTAAATGGATCTGAACCAAGTGTTGCTGACTGTACTTTTACTGTGGTTTCACAGTCATGAGCAAGGTTTCTCTTAAATTCTCACCAAATATTGACGGCCGCCAGAGTAAAGTAACCTGTGAATAGTCAAGAACTAAACTGTAATTGTTTTTTAAGGATGCCATTATTTCGTATGTCTAGAATACTGGAAGAATGGTCTGTACTAAATACTCATGGACAAAAACTGAATTCCAGTAAGGAATTCTTCATGCTGTGTTCAATCAATCACAATCATCTTTTGGGGACCTTCTGCTCAAGGCAGAGGGAGATAGACAGAATCCAAAGGTTTCACATAATAATCTAAGAAAAAAATATCAGTTTTACTTTGAAATGTTAGTGAGTTGTAAGCTGTACCATGTGTAACTTCTTTGCAGCTATTTTCTTTCTATCACTGTCATATCACATTAACAGTGACAGTGGAAGAGGGCAGAAGGTGACATAGTTAATGTCATTTTTCTCTCTAAAATATCTACTATGTAATGGACCCTTACAGGTGTCAATAACTCCTTTAACCCTTACATAACCATTTCATAACTGTACCTTACAGAAACCCTAGACAGTTGATACTATGAATTCCATCTTACAAATAAGGAGTCTCAGCTCACAGAAATCAACAAATTTGTCCAAAGTGCTACACTATTGACCAGTCTAGCATGCAGTGAAGAACACCAGAACCAAGCCCATATGCTGTTTATTTCAAGAATCTGTATGTCAATGTAAAGGACTGTTTACCTTATCAAGGAAAAAAGAAAATCTCCTTTGAGAAGAAAAATAATCACAATAATAATTTTACTTTTGTGTAACTGAAAGCTAAAAAAATAATAAAATTGACAATTAAGGAATTGATATAAAAGTCAATCATTTAATGAAGTCATTAAAATTTTGAGTCTGATATATTTTTGTACGTTTTAAGTGTTTTTCAACTTAATTTCATTTACACGCACTAGAAATTAAAAGAAAAAAGATTTTGTGCAGAGCAGCAACCACCTTTCTTAAAGGTATTATGTGGAAAGGCAGAAGTTCATCTATTTTTAAAATAAGTGCATAGGGAGAGGTGGGATCTGCCCAGGATGGTTCCCATGGGCTCTTCCAGTTCTCTCTTTTCTCTAAGCAGCAGGATTCCAACATACCTGAATTGTATGATATCTAAATTTCTTCTAACAAAAAATCATATAATTGTGTAAAAGTGCTTAAAATGAGCATTACTACAATTAACAAAATTCAAAAGTCAATTCTAGAAAAGTAATTAGTCTATTTCAGAGGCAAGAAAAGAATCCTGAAAATGAAAAGATAACAGATGCAACCAATAATGTGAGCCTGAGAATGTAGTACTTAGCTAAAGAAGAAGGAAGTTGATTTCTTAAAAAAATACCTAATCTCAAATTTACCTTGGTCTTAACTCTGTTCCAACTGATTAATTCTAATGCCATACATAACCTCATTTAACATTAAATATTTCCTAAAGGCCCTGTCTCCAAATATAATCACATTGGGGATTAGGGCTTCAACATCTGAATCTCGGAAGGTAGGGGTCGGGGGGTGGACAAAAAAATTCAGACCACAGCAGGTCAACAGACATTATCCTATCATCCCAAGTGAAAAACCAGTGCTGGCATCCAAAAGTTTTGTGGGAACTATTGTATTAACTAGCTAAGTCCATGTAACTTTATATGAAATTCATAGTCAAAATCTACCAAGTAATTGATCTTGTGTGATGAAGTTATTGACTGATGTAAGGGTAAGATGCCTATCTAGGTGATGAGTGATGGGGCTGGGTATCTACAGCATCTAGTAAAATAATAAGTAAAAATGAAAATTCACACTCCACTTCTGTAGATTATTATACCAGGTATAACAATTATCCTAAAATTGCATACAATAATTAGCCTTCTAAGGTGGATTTATAGAGAAAAAAATAAATAGAAATATAATTTATTTTAAAGTATAAGAGACACTGGGATAGATTCATAATTTAGCAATAAATCTGGGGACTTAAAACAGACATTTTGGCTTTTTAAACAATCACCTAAATATTGATACAGTAATTTATAATAGGAACATCTCATAACACAAATAAAATAAGAATCACTTTCTGTCAGAGTTGCCAAAGTACAGGAAAAAAATCATAAATATAAAACTGCTCACCTTAGCAATTGAGTAATTTCTCATTGATTCATTGGGCACTGGGCCACTACCATATTTTCTAAACAATTTATAAAACATTCTTACATGTTCTCACTTGGTAAAGACATTTACCAAATGTATTACTAAAGACATTTACTAGACATTGAATTATATTGATATATTTTTATTATATCATATCGTATCATATTTTTATCTTTTTGCTTTTATATCTATAGCCTTGATGACCTTAGAGGAGGAATGACAATAATTTAAGATCATTTGTTTATTTTATTGTGTGGTTTTATATCCTTGGAGATTACCTATGATTTGGGAACCAAGTTACTAATGATAACGGCCTACTAAAATTGTGGATCCAAGCAGAGATAGCGTGTACAAGGCAGGGAAGGTATGGACATTTACACCCACATTTTAATGGAATGTTAACAGCACTATGACCGTATGTGGTGTCTGCTTTTGACGAGAGCTTCTGGAAAAGCCCTGTAACACTTTAGGGGATACCTGGATTTGACATGAGTATGGAATTCCATCACAGCAAGGCATATTCGTGCACCAGAACTGCTACTCTTATGAACAAACAGAATAAATCTTTACTGTAAAAAATAAAATAAAATAAAATAGTTATGTACTTCCATCGTAAGAGCTCAACTTACAATTAGAGTCCAGAGTTACAGCCACTGTAGGAGGAAAGCTAGTGCTAACATTTTCCCACTGATTAGGACATTTCAATTTCAGCAACAAATTATTTTAATGAATGAATCAATAAGGCACATACTTTTAAAAGATAGTTTATATCTTTTTTTTTAATCATAAACAAACTCGTAACAAGAAGGCTTATTCATGGAAAAAACAAAGGATGTCGCAAATTAGATTAAGTTCTTAAACATAATTTGATAGACATAAGTGAAGAGAAAGTTTTTGTAAGTATATTAGAAGTTATTTCCATTTCAATAGCACACCCACCCTCCAGATAGCATGGAATGCCACAGCCTTCTGAACACAGACCTACACCGCCACATTGCCACCAAAGCCAGAACCCTGTCATTGACTCTGTAGGTGGGTGGCCACGCGCCCATAAGGGTCTTACTTCTCATGCACCTACATGCAGATTTCATACTATCTCTCAGGAATTTAGCTCTTAATAGTTGTGGTCCTCGTGCACAAATCATCCTCTCCTATCATCTCATCATCACTCATGTCAATAATAATCTTTCCTAAACTTCATAAACTTATTCTGTGATCCTTTCTAACAAGTAACTACCTAGGTTTCCATGAGTTTTTCTACTTGTGTATGTACCGCGAATTCAATTTTTATTTAACTATTCAAATTTCTTGTTTCTCATTATATAACAGATTTTCAGGAAGGAAACTTAGAATTTTAACTATTACAAAAGAGTCTATTGGATCTCTGATTCTAAAATGAGGCAATTCTGAAAATGAAATATGAATTATGAACTGATAGATAGCAATACGTAAGTGCCAATAAATACCAAGAATTAAGAAGAGTGTGTAAATGAACCAGGGGAAAAGAATTTTGAGATGAAATAGTCACAAATAGAGGCACAGAATATAGAAAAATGATTTGGCTACTGCTCTTCATTCCAGTGTGCATCTTACAAATTGAGCCCAGGAAAACTCTCAAACCTGATAACGTAAAAAGAAATTCCTAAAAATTGCATCTACAATCTTTTAAAATATAAACAAAGAGTGTTATGCATAATTTGGTGTATGTCAGAACAGAAATTGTAACACAGAGAGTTAAGAAAGAGGAATTTTAGTGCTAACCAGAGGAAAAGAGCACTTCTTAAAATCAAAAGCTAATTATTAAGTATCTGAATTTAATAATATGTGCAGTAATATAGCTTGCTAAGATTTTTCAAGTTAATTTAAAAGGCAATTATAAGTGTTTTCACTTTAATTAGCTAATAATTTTAGTGAATTAGTAAACAATTCAGTAAATCAGCTAATAATTTATGTATTTTTTTATGTTAACCCCCAAACAATATATCTTGTTGGAATATATCCAATTGTAACTCACTTTTGGTATAATTGTTGAGCCATGTCTCAGTCAAAGGGCAGGGTGGGGAAGGACTTAAAAAATACCACTAAGCCATCTTACCTTGCCTGACTGCTTTTCTTACACTACCAAAGCTACTCATGAAAACTGAGTATGTATCAGAATATTGCCAGATATAAAAGCAGACAGATCTTAAGAATTCAAACCTCCTTCTAATATAAATTTTAAAACGAAACAAATGTAGCCTATTATGACTTCCAGATAAAGGCTGCCGTGCTGACCTTTATCCTTATCATGCGCTGAATAAACACATGTATTATTTTCAGTTCCTTGTAAAACTTGAGTAAAACTTCAGTGAAAAGTCTTTTAAGAGCTAAACCCATTCAAACAAAACAAATGAGAGAAGAAAACAGAGCAATTATTTTAGAAGCTGGAAGCTAGATGGAAACATGGTAACTGTAACTAGCTTATTAGCACATTGAGAAGGCTGAACCTTAAAACCGTATAACAAGTTCAAAAAGCAATCTTACTTAAACATAGATCCTTAAACACCTGAGGAATTGGCAGGATAAGATATTTTTGAAAATTGATTAAATTAGCATAAAACCATAAGAATTGGTTAAAACTTGCTTTAAAAGCATTAAGACCCAGATCTTCTTCTCTACTCCAAAGTCTCTAGGTTACTGTTTCTCTCCTACATTGGCAGAGAACTATAGGTATATTTTTTTGACAACTTTATTGGAATATAATTCACAAATACAATTTACCCATTTAAAGTGTACACAGTTAACCCTTGAACAATGCAGGGATTAGGGGTACCCACCTCCTTCAGAGTCGAAAATCTGGGTGAAACTACAGTAACTCAATGGTTTAGCATATATTCATAGAATTGTGAAAATGTCATCACAATCAATTATAGAGCATTTTCATTACCCCCAAAAGAAACCCCATATCCATTAACTATCACATTCCGATCTCCCCTTCCTCTCCACTCTAAGAAACCATTTAATCAAATGAATTAAAATTCATTATATTTTAAATAAATTTTAATTAATTAACTAAAATTTCTGTCCCTACATATTTACCTAATCTGGACATTCAATATAAATTGATTAAGTCACTATGTGCCCTTTTATGAAGCGTCTGTCACTTAGCATCATGCTTTTAAGGTTCATTCATGTTGTAGCATGTAGCAGTACTCTATTCCTGTATATTGCCAAATAGCATTCTATTGTATGCACATACCACATTTTGTTTACCTATTTTTCCACTGATGGACATTTGAGTTGTTTTCACTTTTTACATATTATGAATAAAACTGCTATGAACATTTGTATGCATGTTTTTGTACAAACATATGTTTTTATTTCCCCTGGATATAGACATAGGAGTGGAATTTCTGTGGCATATGGTAATTTTATGTTGACTCTTTTAAGGAATTCACAGATTGTTTTCAAAAGCAGCTGCACCATTTTACATCCCCACCAGCAAGGCATGAGATTTCAATTTCATATCCTCATAAAATGTATCTGCCTTCTTCATTTAGCCACCCTCATGGGTATGAAGTGGTACCTCATTGTGATTTTTATTTGCATGTAGAGGATTTATTTATTTTTTTGAGATAGTACCCAAAGTCTCTTGTCCTGGGAAATTCCACACATAGAGAAGAATTAAGTAAAATTTAATATATTAATATGGAAAGCCTCATTCTAATCTCTCACTCTGCTCCCAAAACTCTGGCAGCTACATACATATCGTCCAGGCAGGTGAATGGAAAAAATCTGGGCATTCACTCTGAACAGCTCAGGAGAAAGAATCTAAGATACAGACATCAAGCATTCACCAAAGAAAAATCCCACAATAAAGCTCAAAATTAATTAGCCCCATCCATACACTCAGAGCTTCCAATCATCTCTTTAGTACTCTAATTATAAATGTAGGCTGTCAACTAGGACTTACCATACATTTTAAGAATAACTATGAAGTCAAAGACAGAAACCAACCAAAACAGGAAAGAAGCAATTTAGATTAAAAGAAAACCACACACACACACACACACACACACACACACACACACACACAAAGAAACAGCTATGTAAGGAAAAGAAAATTTTAAAAATAATAATGAATCTTAATTATCATTAATACCTGAAAGAAATAAGTTATTGCATCCATGAACCAGCATTAGGTTCTTCATAAAGGAACACTCAGAAAACAAAAAGTCACAGCTTTCATGGTTTACTGAAAGAAGAGTAGACATGAAAAACTCAGGTGGATATTGTGGAAGAAGGAATTGAAAAAAATTTCCTAGAAAGTATGCCAAAAAGACAAGAAAATAGTAAAAAGGAGAGTAAGGTAAAAAATAATAGAAAACCTTTGGTAGACTCAATAACCAATTAATAGATATTTCAGAAAGGAAGAACTGAGAAAATAGAGGGAAGAAACAAATTAAATTATTCAAGAGATATTCAAGGTACGGAAAGACATGAGTGCGCAATTTGAGAGAGTCCAAAAAGCACCCAGTGGAAGCATAAAAATAGACTCATTCAAAGGCATGCCATCATGAAATGTCGTCACAGTGGAAACAAAGAGAAGATCCTTCAAGCTTCCAGAAAAAAATATGCAAAGACAGGCTTCTGGGTGCAATACAGAGGCAGTGAAAAGAGTGCAGCAAATTTTTATAATCTCCTTAAATCCCCTCCAAAAACTACTGAAAGAATAATTAAAGAACTTGGAGAAAATACAAACAATGATATTGTTAATAAAACTAGATAATAAGGAAACCTTGGGAACATTCAGGTGGGGCAAAAATACCAATAACAAGCACAGGTGTTCTGGCACCAACAGCTATATAGTGCTAATGATGGAAATAAAAAATGCAGAGGACGTTATAAGCTATACAACATAGTAATCACCAATAAATACTATCCCCGTGAAGAAAGCCAGAAACACTGAACGAACTCTACCCAAATAAATTTGAGAATAACCAATGAACTTTGAAGAAGACTTCCTAGGCTCCAAATAACAGGTTAGTGAACAAAATCTCCAGGACATCACTAAGCAAGACACAAGAAATTTAAATAATACAGAAAAGGTGAATCACTAGTGGAATGCAAAAATATTAACATTTCAAAAGGAAAAGTGTACTCTGAAGTAAAACCACAGAAGGAGAAATCACATTGGGAATGGGGAGAACACTAGGGATCCCAGGGAGAGATAAAGTTCAGATACTGCATGGGTGGGGGGTGGGGGGTGGGAGAGAGGGTAAGGGGGATCAAATATATGGTGATGGAAGGAGAACTGACTCTGGGTGGTGAACACACAATGGGATTTATAGATGATGTAATACAGAATTGTACACCTGAAATCTATGTAATTTTACTAACAATTGTCACCCCAATAAATTTCATAAAATAAAAAAATAAAAAGAAACCAATAGAGCATTGAGTAACAGCCAAGCAGAATGTTTGAGATTGCCACTTTGAAAAGCAAGGCTGATAGAGCTCTGGACAGTATAGATCTAGAGGCAAGAAGCCAATCTGAATCAGATCAGGCTAAACTCTGAGAAATGTGTAAGTGGCTAAAACAGATAGATAGATAGATAGATAGATAGATAGATAGATAGATAGATAGATAGATAGATAGATAGATGATAGATAGATGAAAGATAGATATAGATCAGGTATATCTAATCTCAAGGAGCAGGCAATATTACATTCATTTTATAGATGAGAAACCTGAGACTCAGAGAATTTATGCAATTGATCAAAATCACACATTATACACTGTCAAAGCCCAGAAACCTAATAAAGAAAGCTTCCTCTTTTTTTTTTAAATTTTGCCTTTGGCCAGCTCTGCAAAACTTGTCATTGCAAAAGAATAGAGGGAAAAAATCATGTAAATAGTTGCTGCTTTTCAGTTGCTTTTTATAATATATAAAAAAAATCAGGATCTGAAAATCTTCAAGTTTTACCAGCCTTTGACTCATTCAGTGTTTGAGGGTCTAAAATGAAATTCATACAAAGGACTAGCTGTGCATGCCAACTTGTCTCATTTGTTTCCCCTTCCTTTCCCCAAATGTCGAGTACAAATAATTCACTGAGCTATTTGATGTGGATAATAAGCAACCAACCTATGTAAGATATTCAGAGGTTGCAAAGTGAAAGGAATTACTGTAGAAGGGAGAGGAGTCCAAGCACCACATCAGCAAACTGTGAAAATGCAGAGATAGGAGGAATGTCGTGGATGCAAGCAACACCCGCGCCTGAAAGCTGCCCTGGAAATAAGGACAGTTATTGTCCCACTGAGGAGCTGTACTGAAGAACACAGACTACCAGTCATACCTAAAACTGTAAAACTATCTAAGTTATGTCAGTAGGACCACTTCCATAGGTATTTGGCTTTATACCATTATAAATTTTTATTAAATGTTTAGGTCTCAAATTTATCCAAAAGTACTTTTATTTCTCCCAATATTTGCTCAAGATGTTATCCATCCAAGATAGGATGGCATTTCTATACTCATTCTCTATGTTAAATAGTTAATGCCCTCACAGCCAACACTAGCCAAATGGTGAATTAAGGTAAAGATTTGAAGATTATCGGGATAGTTGTCAACTATTTTATTTTAAAAATTGCCTGCATTGTGGTTCTTCGTTTCACTTTAACTCTGAGAGTGCTGACAGCCCTGTTTACTGTGCCAGCCCACACTGCCCTGTCTTAACTGGATAAACTTCCTTGAACAGTGAAGGGATAAAGAAACAAAAGGAAGGTATTAGATATTGTTTGGTTCTGCTAGGACACATGACTCTGAATCATTCCCACAAAAAAAAAAAAAAAAAAAGTCCAGAACCTGTAGAGAATCATTAGTGAAACTGAAGAATAAACCATCAAGTTAGGGAATGAATAGAAATAGCCTCATTGGTGGTTTAAGAATAAGACCCATGGCTGGTCTAAGACTGTTAACACAACTTCCAGAGAGCTCTGGGTAACCAGCCCCAGCGTCTGTTCTGCAGCTTTAAGTTCAGGAGTTTACCGGGACTCAGTCAGCCTGGGTAGGACAAGGGGGATAAATGAAGGCTGTTCCTGCCTGAGTGTTCTGCTCTCTGTGTAACTCGCTGTCACATTGTATAGTGAATAATCCTGCGATCTATGAGACAAATACTGCTCAGAAGGGGTGGTCCTGTTACACGCATCCACATTCCTTTAGGTATAGTCTGTAGACGTACCCTGGGCTCCTGTGTGTATGTATAATGCTGACGTGGGGAGTGGGGTTGGCAGTTGTGCTTTCTGAGGCTCTGATGGGCTCTTGCTGACTCGGACATTGCCATCCACAACAGTTTACCCTGCTGGCATCTGGTAGGAACACCTCAGAATTGTCCTGAGGATCTTTGCAGACTGCACAAACTTCCCTCTATATTATTTGGAAAAGGAATCTTATTCAATTGACCCAACACGTGTGTCTGTCTTTCTGTTAGTGCAAATCTGCTGGGACAATCGACAATTGTCAATACAAAGTTTGTGCTTGGAATTCAGCATTTTGCACTGGGGCTTCAGGTAACAGAAAAGAAAAAGCCCTGATTTAATATCTTCGTCTACACACACAAAAATACATGTTAAATAAGACAGATATTTACATATATATATTTATGTACCTATTATATATCATGCATGTATTTATGTATAGTTATGTATATATAATTATAATACATTCTAAGAGTTTTCCTAATTGCCTTCATAATGGGAATGGTACTACAGAAGGAAAGGATTATAAGCTTCAGTAGCTTATTAAGCAAAGATTTTTTTCAGTTTAAATATGTATGATTTGAAGGGCTTTCACCTGAGCTCTATAATAAAAATATTTTCCCAAGCAATTTAATGACAGATTTTCATATTTGCAAATTATTCCAGGGAGGCAATGCAGTACAAAAGTGTCACTGAATTCAGCAGGTGTAGGTGATGCCCCAACACTGCCTCTTAGAATTTTTATGTAAAATTAAGCTAGGAATTGAAAGTTCGGATTCCCCAAACCACTAATTTCAGTTCAAAACTTTCTTAACTTTGCTTCTCACAAAATATTCAAGAGAGAGCTAAGTGACCACAGGAGCAGAGAGAAAGACAGGACAGCTTTCAAGTTTGTATTGCAATTGTGCTTATTTGTGCACCTCGTGGCCATCGTCCCAACCAGAGCAGGACTTCAGTTGCTCCTTCCCCTTACTCCTACTTGAGATCAGAGGCTACCACAGAAAGCCACAGGCTACCTTCCTTAGGCTCCGGACATTCCTTCAGGCTCTACCCTCAAACACTTTGCTTTCATGAGGTCTCTCCCCTTTGTTTCTAGTGGCTTCACATCTACAATCACTTCATCTGTATGACCACATCACAAGACGTATCTAGTGAACACTGGATGGCTTTAGTTCCTTCTTCTTTAGAAGAGAGTCCCTCCACATCATGCCCTCGCTGTAGCCTGTAGGGAAGTGATGCACCATGTACACACCAACCAAGTCCTGGGATGCCCAGTGCCCTGCCCCATCTGAGAAGCAGGATCTGATAAGTTATTGTGCTTGAAGACCTCCAAGGCATAATTTTCCCTTTAAATACAACGTGTTCCTCAAAAGAAAATAAGAACAGAGAGAAGACTGAGTGTTATGCTAAGAATACCTAATATTCTAACAGTGTGTTTCAACCTAATATTCTAACAGTGTATTTCAAGTATCAATGGCTGCTTTTATCCCCTACTATTTGTACCTTTGTGTTCATCTTCTTTTTCTTCTC
This sequence comes from Rhinolophus sinicus, assembly GCF_036562045.2. Lineage (NCBI taxonomy): Eukaryota > Metazoa > Chordata > Mammalia > Chiroptera > Rhinolophidae > Rhinolophus > Rhinolophus sinicus. The sequence goes on from NC_133755.1 coordinate 115,190,754, forward strand.
TTTCACAGTAGGTATATGTGTGTGGGGGGGAGGGGGAGATATGCACATTCCTGCTTTTTCCTATATTGTCATTCTGTGTTTCCCTTTCTCTTTTACCCATGACCCACTGAGACTGATTCCAGGAATAGAGGGTTAATTCCAGGAGTAGAGGGTGCATTTTTCCATTCCTACAGGCAAAGATTATGATTCCTGCCATCCGGCACTACACCATCTCCTTGGGATGAGATAGAAACCATAGTGCTCCGGAATTAAATGAATCCTACACAGTCCAGCATCTTTGTCAAGGGAATCATTCTCCCTGGCAGAGGTAATCCTACAGATAAGTATATATTCCTTTAACAGCAAATTAGAGTCATAGAAGTACAATTATTCTCAAACATCCCCATTAACTTATCAAAAAAGAAACTAGTTATTTTGCGAAGTATATATCAAGTAGTACTTTTAGTCATTGAAAATTATTTATTAAAAATATTATATCATTATTATTGTAGTACTTTAAAAGTCAATTACCCCCAAAGGATGGCAAACCAATACAGCAACATGCTTTCTAAATAAAACAAAGACCACTAGTTCTGAAACTCTTTCTACTAGAGTACTAATTAATGCAGTATTTGCATAACCATGAAGAAAAACTACCAAAAACAAGTTCCTATTTTTATATATGTAATAAAATTGTTATGGTTGACTATTTGTATGTTATTAATAAAAATAGTACTGAGAATAGCCTCTTCTTGGCTTGACTTATATTAGAAAAGTGACAGACACAAATCCACTGACCTTCATTCCATGTAAATGTATACATGAACAAATATATATTTATATGTGTTTTTTTCTTTTAAACCTCTATAAAGCCTTTTCTACTATGTGCCAAATACTTGTTCATATACTAACCCTTATGAAATCCTATGAAGCAGGCTTATTATTTCCATTTTATGAGAATGATAAAACTTGGAACACGTAGCTAACTTGCTGAAGGTTTCACATCTAGCAAGGGGCAGAACTGGTATCAAAACTCAGGTCTTTTGAATCCAAATCCTAAGTTTGTTCCCAGGTGCATTTTATCCAATCATATATGTGTGTGTATTTTATTTTGTAAAATGATGGAAGAGAAAATGGCCTCTGGAAAAGCCGAACATAGAGGTAAGTTGAACTGAACGTGTCTTTCCTTTTTCTTTCTCTGTCCCAAGCTCCCCTTTTCTGGCTCTATCATTTGACAATGCATAATATTAACACTGCCCAGAAAAATTCAGGGAAACTGAAGTTGAGCAATGAGGATTCTTCTATACCATTAAATACTTTCACAGTTACTCCATTTGACTGGCAGATATAAAACGGATTCTCTGTGAAATCCATCACATTGCCTAGGACTGTTCCAAGCTTAATCTCAGTGACAAATGCTTAAAGTTAATCATCCGTTTGCCTCCATCTCTCCTTTGAAGACATTGATCAAGCTATGTTGACAGAGTCGTGATGAAATATCAGGCTCTGGGAAATGCTGAGCTGGCTTGAAATCTACTACTATTTGAGCACAATGGAACAGCTTGAGGGACATCTGTCATTTTCTTTGGTGTTGACTGTCGTCTTCAATTTAAGACCAAATGTATTTAGGTCAGAATTGTAGATTCTAAAACTGTTACAAATGCTTATCATGAAGTTCATGACTGGCAATGGGCAAAATCAGGCTTGTATACTAACAATAATATCATTTAAATAACCAAAGGTCAAAGACCCATAGCACTATAGGACTTGGGAGATAAAAACTCATTCATATTCTGTTAATAGTACCTAAACAATGAAACAGAACTCCTTTAAACTTCTTTATATGCTATAATATCTTCCTTTGAAAAGAAAGCATTGCAAAGATTATTCTCCATATAATTGAATGGTTCGAGTTTCAAATGCTATTTAAAGTCATATTTTTCTAGACTCTTAAACTAACAATTATTTTCCCTCTCCTATACACATAAGGAAGTGCACGTAGTTTTACAGACTATATGGAGAACCGAGTCATGCCATTAAGTCAGAATATTTAGAATGTAGACTAGTTTACATTGGATTCATGGAGAAAAGAGAGCCTCTATAAATTATAAACACTAAAAAGAAAAATGCCAGGAGTCAGGTGGGTGCTGCTAGCTCTGTGTAGACTCTCCTCAATACCTGAATGTACAACTTTTCAAGTTATTCAAAGAAATTCTTCAGAATGTGAATATTGTATTACAAATATTGCTCACAGCCTAAGAAAAGATTGAAAAAGGCAGTTATCCATAAAGTAGCAGGGTTATAATACATATTCAGGAGAGTCCCAGATGCTAGCAGTTGCGGGCATGTAGTGTTAGGAAGAAAAGAAAAAAAAAAACAAATGAGAAAGCATCCTTTCCTTTTGTAGTCATGGTACAGAGCTATTCCCAATTAAAGAAAAAAATTTTGTAGCAGGCAAAATTTTGTATTTCTCCCAATGACCTTCTTCACATATCTCTCTAACCTCTTCCCAGTTTTCCAATGTCATTATGTTCCTCTCACATGAGACCAGCTCCGAAACTATTTAACAATGAAAGTAATTAAATAATGATCTGGATCTCAATATACATTCAATTTTTTTTTAACAGAAGAATTTGTGGTTGCTTATTAATAGAGAAAAATCTATCCCGTTCTAACTACGGCACCGAGGGATATGTAGGCTATATTTCTCCGAAGTGCAATGGGAAGACTCACTGCATACTAGTAGCTAGGAGTTCAGATAGTGGCTGGCATTTTTTCTGGGGAACTAGGAAATGCAAATATGTATTTATGTATGTGTCTAAGTCAGGTTGAGAACAGTAGATGAAATAAGATGTTGACATGTAGTTTACCACTTAAAAATAGTTCTATAAATATTGTCCATTATTATTTTTGTCACTGTTGAGAATTTTAAAGGACACTATTGAAGAGTCTTAAGCCAGAATGTGATGATATCCAATTATATTTCTTAAAATATTATATGAAGAATGGAACAATGGTGACTTAACAATGTGCTCTTGAAATTCATTTAGAAGAAAATAATGTGCTAGCATATTCAAGAAAAAATGAGAAAAAAAGAATAATGAAAATATATTTGTCTTACATGGCATTAAAATTATGCAAAAATTTTAAAAAGATACACATACTCAAATATACATTTCCTATTTTTGTTTTTGTTCTTAAATTAAACTTGCTTATGTTATTCAATATTTCTTAGAGATTTTTCATTTCAGTATATAACTCTACTTCACTCTTTACATAGTATATAATTCAATTAATGAACTTTTACAATAAGTTTCATTAAAAGATATTAAAAAGTAGCAAGCATGCAGAATCATTATGCTATTATGCTAAATAGAAAAACTACAGGCAGAATTTTGTCTTTGGTATGTTGATGTGACTAAACCCTGTCCAGACCAACCCTCTGGTTCACACTGATAACAATTATAAACTGTGGGCAAAATGCAAATGACAGCTACCTAAGGATTCTAAAGAATATTCAAAGCATTTTAGAAGGGAGTCAATTGGAGAAGTAACCAGAATTTCCCTCCTCCCTTTCTTATGGCTGTAGAGGCTAAAAATTTTTCCTTTCTTCCGTTCTAGGTTCTTTGGCTGGTCTAATGATTAAATTGACATAAGACAGGTTAACAAGAGAGAAAAAACTTAATTTTGTATGTACAGGAGTCCCACAAAGACATCAGAAGCTTCCCAGCATTCATGTAATTGCAGATTCTATATGAGAAGGAGGTACGGGGGTCTGGGTCTCAAAGGGGAGGAAGACAAATCACAGGAAGATGAGAAGAGTAGATGTTTGGTAAACAAATGTTTGTCATGCTATGCAGATAAGTCTTTCTGATACAAAAATTTATCTTTAGTATTAGTTCTCTTCCTGGTATAGCTCCCCTACCCCGCAACTAAATTCTTTTCAGTGGTTAAGGGAGAAACAAGAAGCTTTTCCTGAGTTTGTTGAGTCTTAATTGCCTTGGGCTCAAAACACTCCAAGTGCCAAAGTGGCACATTTTGGGGTGATTTACTCTGCTCCTCCTCATAGCTTTGCCCTGAAGGTTAAAATGAACAAAGCCAGAATCTAGTTCTTTGCAAAAATCAACAAAATTGATCAACCTTTATATGTCCAGCCAAACTCTAATACCAAACCTGATGAAGACTTCACAAATACACACATAAAGGTATAGAGCAATATCTCTTCTGAACATAGATGCAAACATCCTTAAGTAAATATTAGCAAATCCAAACCATCAATATCTGCAAATATACGCAACGTAATCAAGTAGGCTTTATACCACTAACACAATGTTGCCTTAACATTAAAAAAAATAATCAATGTAATTCATCATATTAACAGAATAAAGATAATATCACCAATTCAATAAATGAAAATTTGTAAAATTCAATACTTAATCATAATAAAAACCTTAACAAACTAAGAATAGCAGGAAACATCTGCATTCTAATAGAGAGCATAGGCAATATCTACAACAAACATAATCCTTAACAATGAAAGACAGTTTGTGTCCTGTGCCCCTTGTACAGGAAAAAGGTAAAAATGCTCACATCCACCATTTCTTGTAAAATTGCACATCAGGTCCTAGAAATGTCTATAAAGACAAAAAAGAAAGAAAAGGTACAAGGAACAGAAGGACAAAATAATATTGTCCCTATGGTTGCATATGTACAAGAATACAAAAACAATTACTAAAATTAAGAAGTCAGTTTTGGAAGAATGCAAGATATAATGTTAATACAAAAAAAAATCCATTGTATTTTTATTCACTGGCAGTAAAAACAGCAATCAACTTCATTCCCAATAAGATCTAAATCCTAAAATTCCTAGGAATAAATGTAACAACAGGATCACAAAACTTCTACAGTGAAAACTGCAAAACATTATTGAGAAAAATTAAGATCTCTCCAAAAACATGGAAAGATACACTATGGTCATGGGTTGAAAGGCTCAATATATGTCTTTCCAAATTGGTCTATTGAATCTATACATTCCCAAGAAATTATTCCAGCAGGCATTTTGCAGATATTAGCAAGCTGATTTTAAAATTCGTATGGAAATATATAATTTCTAGCCAGAGAATGTTTTAAAAGAACAGCAAAGTTGGAGCACATACCCTACATGATTTTAAGTCACAATCCTCAAACAGTTTGATATTGGTAAAAAGGTAGACATAAAGATCAATGAAACATACTAGAGAGTTGAGAAATAAGGTCATTTGATTTTCTATAAAACTGCCAAGGCAACTCAATGGTTAAAGGACAATGCTATTAGTTTTCCTCAAAGATCTGATGATCCTTGGTTGGTGGTTCATACTTACAGTGAAGGTCTGTTGATTGGCATAGTTGTCTTCTGCACTTATAATGCTGTGGCTGTTCAACAGTCCTGCCTCTGAGTGGAGGGATGAAGGCTGTCTCTGTGTGTCTAAGTTAAGTATGCCTATAGGAGAGCATGCAGGAAGCAGATACGTAGGTAAGCTACAGACCAACACCTGTGAGTCCTAAAATAAAGAGGTCTTTACTACAGGTGGGCATGCAGAGCAGTTTAACCTGTTTCCCTGATGAGAACATGTTCCTCTCTATGTCTCTCTCAGACCAAAGCATTCATTCTAAGCACTCACTACAGGCACATTAGTTCATTTATGGAAAACTCCAAGGGATTTGAGTGCGAACACACAAGCAATCTTTGATGATGGTAACTCCTCCTCCAAACACAGCACTTGCCTTTGTGTGTGTTGACCCTAGGTTGAAATATTCCTGGAATTGCTTCTCCTTCTGTGATCCATTTCCTAATTGTTTTGGGTTGTGTTTTTCTCTTCTTTTGTTTCTCTGAGGTCCCAATGCCACCTCCTTACTTATTTTCAAGAATTGCTACCAATGTCTTGTCTGCGGATGGCCTCCTTCTTTTTTTACATCAGTGCTGCTATAGGCTAAATTTTCTAAAAATAAATGTCCTGTAAGTTGAAGGATTTTAGGCAGAGGGATGTAAACATATCATCTTAGTCCACTATACTGATACAATTATTTACTGAGTAATTTTCAAGATTTGTAAGATGTAGTGAAATGAGTACTTTCATTCAATATTGTTGGACATGAAAAAAAAGTGAATGCAAGTTTTGTAGAAATTGTTACCAAATAAAAACATACAAGCATGCAATTTTATAATACATGTAAATACGTTTTAAGCATTTATACTCTTTAAATGTAAGTATTAAAATAAATTTTAAACACTCCTTTATAGGAATCTATGCAAAAATAAATAAATAAATAAATTAGAACCTTGAGCAAGTCTATTTACTCAAGCATTACTTATGAATGTCAAAGAAATGAAAAGTTATATCCATGATATCTAGCCTAAGAACAATGGTTAAATAGTGTGGCACATCTACATGTTAAAATGTATACAGAAATAAAAATTTGAAAATAATTTCAAAAATATTTAATATTGTATGAAATTTTTCATAATGCAAATGACAATACTATGTCAGTATTTTTTACATATTTAATTATGTGTACACATTCTTAAAGGAGCTGAAGGAAATATATTAAAATGTAATAGGCACCTGGCTGTTGAATTACTTTAATCACTGGATATTATTTTTTCTTCTATGAAACTTGAATTTTTTTCCAACTTTCCAACGCAAGCACATATTTTAATAATCAGAAATAACCCAAGCATAAAAAAGTGCTTTTTAAAAAGAAGGTGAGTTTATTTTTAAATTATTTTTAATAATTGGCCAGAAAAATTCATTCACTAAGCTTCCAGTTAATCAAGATCTGACCTCTATTTATTGTTGTGCTTGTGATGAAAGCTATTCAGTCTCTCACGGACAAAGCTTTATTTTCAAAGGAATTTCTGGTTAGCTCTGTTTTGTCAGGACGATGCTATTATTATCTCTGTATGGGGACTCCTTCAAAATTCTCCTCATGCTACAGAGAAGGATTAATACAAAGCAACTGCATAAAATACAGCATAACAATAACTGACACCTCTGTATAAAATAATTTCCTGCACTTCAACTTCCTGCTTTACTAATGAGCTTTTGAAAACTTAAAACTGAAAAGCCTTAGAATTGTGGTCCTTTGTGGTTTCTCTTGTCTGTTGTGAATGATTAAGTGGCTTATTAAGACAATTACGTTTGGACTTCTAACTAATCACTTTTACAGTGACACAATATCCTATTAGACATCCCTGAATCTTGTGGGGGCATTTTTATTCAAAGTTTCAGCTAAACTATAATAATGAAAACCAAGAAACTGTGGTAATTAATTATCAAAGATCAATTCATTTAAAGCAGACTCTCTTTTTTACCTCCTATCCTCCTCCTCCTTGCTGTTGGAATCTGAATATGGACAAAAAGTTGTAGTAAGAACTCAATTTTCTCTTTTTTTATTTAAGATGATTAAGTTAAATTGATATGGTTTCTAAATAGAGAGACTCTCTCCTCAGCCTTTCCTGTGTCTGGCTTTTTTCCTCTCTAACCGGCCTCAACTTAAACGTCACTCCCACTCCTGAAGGAATGTCTCTCAAACCTCCAATCTCTTAACACAGTCACACTTACATAGTTATGTTTGATTATGTGCATAATGATTTTTAACATCATTGTAACATAGTTCTTAACCCAAGTGAAACCAAAACTTTCACACGTTCAAATCTATGAACTTCTTTTTGTAGAAGGGAAGGGGGCATTGGAGGTACTTATCAAATAGAAATTCCTAATACTAGGTGGTTTATCGTTGAAATCAAGCATACCTCTGAACTATTAATTCCACAAGCTCTCAGCTTCTGATAATGGAATATGACATTTTGCCAGTCATCCAAATTGTCAGCCTCATGTATTAAGAAGTCGCACAGATAAAATTTCAGATTAGCTGGTCTTTGAGAGCCTTCCTTTTTATTATTTTCAATTAAAATTCTTAAAAACTTTTGTTTCCTGTTTCTGTGCTATGGACACAAAATAAAGGAGATGTATTCATTACCTTCAAGGAGCTCAAAGTCTACGTGGAAACACAGATGCTCATTTACTCAAATGTCAATAATATAAAAGTTGATGATGATGGTGATAATGATAAATAGCATTGATTAAATACTTCCTTTGACCTAGAAGACCCTTTAAGAGTTTTGCATTCATTACCTACTCAGTGAAGTAAATGTTAATAATCTTATTTTATTGATAAAGGAACTAAGAGAGAGATCAAGTGATTTGCCAGAGGCCACATAAGAACTAAGTCTGATTCCTGAGCCTGCTTTCTTTTTCATCACTAAACTGAATGCCTGTCTAACATAAACACACCATAAAATTTGAAAACTAAATGCCATGGCACCTGGACAAGGTAGTGATATCATTGACAGGAATGGGGATGGGGAGACTTCGTGGAAAAAGTGATAATCAAGCAAATCAAGCTGAGTCTGGAATAATGTGCAGTGGTATCGCACAGGGAAAGTCTAGGAATAATAGAATGAAAGGAAACTAAAGAGCATGTGCTCAGCCAAAGAAAAATGCAAGACATGTTAAAGACTAAATATGGAATATTGGTTAGAGAGTTTGAAAAGAGGGTCTAGGACAAAAGTGTAGTGGAACAAATGCGTCTGGAAAGGAAAGCCATAGAAAATGAACTTAAGGTCCAAAATTTTCACTTAGTAGGTAATGGGAAGCATTTAAGAGTAATGTTTGTAAGAAAGATGATTCTGTGTGAATATGGAGGGGGTAAGAATAATGGATTACAGAGGGAAATCTTTAGAAACAAAGTGATGAGATAGGAGGTTATGCAATAATACAAGATAGTCTTAAAAGCAGGAGGAAAGTACATATGAGAAGATACTGCAAAGGAGAACCCAAGTGATCTCAGTGAGAGATTGGATAGGGAAGGAGAGAAAAAACAAGAATGTCTCTGTACCTGGCCTACATCACCAAGACAGTCATCAACTCAGTGTATGTAGGAGCAGCTGGCTTGGGAGATGGGAGCATGAAAGTAAAATGAAAAATGGATTCGGGTTTGGATATATTGAGTTTGATTATTAGCAGGATCTCCATAAGGGCATGTTTAGCTGCACTGAGTTATTGCAGGAATCACGTCTGACATGGTGGCATCTTGAGAATAGATAACTGCCAAAAATCAGAACAAATTACCAACTCTTGTAGCATGCTTACGTCTTAAAGGGAGATGAAGAAAGAGAGGCTAGGGAGAAGAGAGTAATCAGAAATAGGAGCTAAGAAAACAGAATACAGCATCACATACATTAAGGGAAGATTTTCTAGAAGTGTACAATAGAGGGGGTATAATGCTGTAGAGAGAGTCCATATGAAGATAACGGAAAAGAGGGAAATAATGAGGAAATGTTCCCATGTCATAAAGGAAACACTGGAAAGCATTGTTTTAGTAAAGTAGTAAGGATTGAAGTCAAACTAAAACATCAATGAGATGTGAGGAAACAGTGAATTAACTACACTTAATCATTCCTTCTCACAGAAATAGTCTCAATGAGCACCAGTCTATTAGTACATTCCGAGGTTTGTTTGTCTTCCTACTTGGTCTGGACCAAAGGACCAGGTTGCAGTCACACTTGAGATTGTGACCCTCTCACACGGTCCCCACAGCCCCCCACCAAACTCTGCCCTTGATTATCTGACATCCTGGGAAGATTGTTTTCTCCACTTCCGCTTTTAGATTGTCTGAAGTAAATAGAGAAAACTATTTTACCATGCAAGTGGATCCTTTAAAAGTTTATGTTTTCAGCAAAAACTGGGTCATAAATACTACTCAAAATCTGTTCACTTATTCCTAACGGAACAAAAATAAATACCTGGCTAGCTTCCTAACTTCAAATATTTCTAAGCTTCAGTTTCCTCACTCTAAGCTGGGCATAATAACAGTTTTCTCACAGGCAACTGTGAAAATTATACTTAGTATATATAAACTGCTTTGTCTGGTTCATAACACATACTAAGTACTCAATAAATAAAGGCTGTAATTAATGCTATGAATATTAGGTAGATCATTTACTAGTGAATGTTTCAAAGCTTTTTATTCTTCTAATGTACTCCTCCTTTATTCTCATATAAAGGTTTATTGACAATGTCCATTGATTTAAATATTTTTTGAGCACCTACTATATGCCAGACACATGCTAGGTATGCAGTATGTACAAGACAGTTTCCTAGTTGTGGAGCTTACATTCTGCAGGTGCTGGTGAATATTAAACAACTAAAGAAATACTCAGAATAAAACAATTTCAGGCAGTAGATGTTATGAAGAAAATAATCGGGTTGATAGAGTGAGAACTATGGTTGGGGAAGGGAAGGAGATTATTATCGGTCATAAATATAAACTTCAGTTCCTCTATACTTCAAATTTTCTCTCAAAGTCCAACTGTTCTTTCATATCTTCCTCATCCTTTGTTTCTATTCTTTATTCAAAGCCAATCCTTATTGATTTCAGCTTCTATCTTTGTCATCACTGTCCCTTATAATCTCTTCTTACATATTTACTTTCTTCTTCCAATAATTTATTTCACTAAGTCTATAATTATAATGGGTTGCAGAAATTATTGTGTTTATCTTTTAGTAAATCTTTAAAATTGAAATTTGGTATCTCTCTGTAATATAACAATTAGATTTCAAATATTGCAATCTAAACCAATTCTAAAGTTGACCATTTGAAAAACATGTATTAGCGATGGAAATATGAGACTATCCGTGCTGATAACAAATACAATGAACAAAATAGGAAATTTTTTTAGAAAAAGCTTCTGAGACACACTGACCAAAGAATTTGAAAGGCAGAGACCTAAACCATCTGCAGTCAAAGATAAAAATTCTTGAGATAGTACATAACCAATGGGAGGAGATTCAACATTTAAGTGACTCTCAGTCTCATGGCACATACATACCCAATCTATGAAAGAAAAAGCACATGAATTTCCTCTAATAATATAGTCCTGTGCGCACACACACACAGAATTTTCAACATTTGAAACTATTAGCTCAGTTTTAACTTTGTGAATATTCATAACTGTCCTTTTCGGTATTTCTCATCTTTTCCTCTGCTATCGGTATGCTGTGCTTTCTTGTGCATTGCATACTTAGACTCAGAAAAGTAAATACAAAAATTGCCAGTTCAGCCAGCTAGAAAGAGAAGAAAAATGAAGTGTAATTGAATAAATCTTATGAATAGAATAACATGCACCAGCAATATACACCCATATCCATCTCTTTAATAGCCTTTTCCCTGAACAAAGAAAAGTTTTTCAGAGCACTCCAAGTAACTAGCTGTTAGCTGAGAAATATTTACATTAACCTCTCAAGCTTTGTTTCTTTAAGAAATGACATTCACTGTGTGATTTGGCTGAAACATATACCATCTTGCAAGTGTAGTTTCCTTGTAGTCTTAAGTGAAGGCAAACTTGAGCTGCGTATTAAACATGGTGTGCAGATCACAGAGGCCTGAACATCCTTCCGTTCTTAACCTTGAGGGAAAAAGGATAAAAAGATAAGGCAGAAAGAGGAAGATGGGATACCAGGACAGCTGAGGAAGGAAAAAAATTATGAAGACTGCAGAATTTGTCCAGGCTACTCAGCTGATGCCAGGGAATCAGTCACAAATGTGGCTTTGCCCCTTCCGTGAGCTGTGCTAGTGCAGGCCAAGCCTGCCACAGTATCACTGTCTCTCAAGTGTTTAATTTCTTAAGTGTATTTAAGGAACACATCACTAACAGTTAATTCTCATACACTAAAATATAGCAACAGAGACAGATAGTACATACAATATTATCATAAGGAGAACAGTTACTCAGCCTCCAAACACTTTGCTTTCAGTTTCTTGTGGTACGAACCAATTTTCACATTTCATTCTTTGCATCAACGTAGTGGTATAAAAATACAGTGAAATAGAATAAATGGTTTCATCTAACTGAAGTTTCCCCACTGGAAAGCCTGATAAAGACATAATAACTGGCACAGTGCGCTAAAGAACTGACTTACTTTACTATTTCACTCACTATGAATTATAGAATAATGCACACATATAAAAACAAGTTAACTGTCGATTTGAGTGGCAATATATGATAAAATAATTATCTACTTCCTTCTAAAATTATCCCTTCTAGCGTTATACACAGTGAAGTTATTTATTACAACTAATTTTCCTCAACTGATTCTCAGTACATTTGTAATTAATTTGTACTCATGGTTCTAAAAAGATAATGCAGAAATTCTAACAAAAGCATGAAATATCTTGATATTTCTGCTAGCTAAAACTTCAAACTTTCCCACTAAGCTTTAATTCCATTCCAACCTGTACAGGAGAAAAACATATTATTCTGATTTTCACTCTGGTTCCTGAAAGTCTCAATTTGCTTTCCTCATTTTCTTCATCAATTCATGTGTTCTCCACCTGCATTTCTCTCACCAGCCAAACTACTTTGGGGATCATCTCTTCACCACTCTGTCAATAACCATACGACTCATTGAAGATAGGATGACAAAACTTATTTTGGACAAAGGGAATTGCTATTGCATTCAGAGTTGTAAACGCCTAGATAGTCCAGATTACAGAATTTAAAATTTGGTACCATTTGCAAGCTAAAACAAAACAAAACAAAAAAAACAACAACAACAAAAACAAAAAAGCATGACTTCTCATTATTCTGAAGATTTCAATTACAAAAGCTGCTTTTGTGTAATTGTCTTCTATTCATACCTGCAATGTCTTCGTTTTGGTTTTCTTTTTAAAAATTTGTCACACCATATGTTGCTGTGTTTTATGTATAGAAGTCCAGAACATCTCAAGTTCAATTTCCCCTGAATTAGGAATGGCTGGTCTCCTACTTGGGGTAAAGTCACCTCGTTTCCAGGGAGAAAGGCAGACCTGGACTCTAACTGCACCTTATATGAATTTTCCTCCATTCCAAGAAAGCATTACTAACTTAATGAGTAATGGAACATCTTGAGAGTGAGTTTTGCAGACTGCACTGGTCTTCCCTGAGTTCTGTTACAAATAGCAAATTCACACACTGGAAATAAAAATCATAGTATTCATACAGAGCTTTCATCATATCCATCTTGATTGTTTCTTGGTGTTTATGCATGTGTGTCACTCTTCCGTTGCTCACTAGACTCCGGTTACATTCACCTTCCCTTCAGTTCTTCTAACACTCCAACCTCTTTCCTCTGCTTATTTTAGAATTAAGACAATAATTCTATATATAGACTGTATACAAGCAGATACAGACTAAATGAAGGAGCAACCATCAAAAATTCATGACCAAATATATAGAACCTCATGGCTTAAGGAACTATAAAATTCTATAAAGTATCTATTCAAATACTATAAAGTAAATTGATTCTTTGTTGACTATTATACCCATCTACTATAGGAAATCATATACGTAAAATAGTATACTTACAAAGGTATGCTCCATACAGGCGTGTTGATTGATTGGTTGTTTTTAAAAGATTTACCCATATAACTCCTTTAAATAATTATTCCAAGCACTATAAAGAATTGGCTAAAACAATGTTTATAAACTCGGTCATAAAACTAAGAACATAAACTAAACCCGGAGTTTTATAAACCTTAGTTTTTACATGCTAATATTCCTGTAATAACAGTGAAGTGTTTCTGTGATTAAAATCTTTCTATGTTATTGTGTGCTTTTTTTTCTTTTTACTCAGAATGAAGTCACAGTCTGTAACATGGCTCAATAACTAAGCAACCAATATGCCATAAAGTAAGACGCTCAGTGCACTGCTGCTGTGCTGCTCAGACAAAGGCCAGTTACCACATCCAAAGACTTGATGCCCTTCAGGCATTCTCCCAGAATCAGCAGCAGTGTGGGGCCTGGGGTCAGCTCCAGGGCAGCCAGTCACTAAACAGGAAAGCTGCAACCAGCTCTATCCAAAGCATGGTATAATCACCCCAAACCACAAACCACAGTCTCTCTATTAATGTGCAGGGAGACCCATGGACCGGACTGTTATAAGGCCACAGCAGGAGTAATATGAATGCTTAAAGAACACTTTGAAAATAAATATTCTATACACAAACCTGTGAATTACTCGCGTAGTGCTTGCCAGTGCCTTTTCATTATTTTTAAAACAAAAAGATCACATGCTCTGTCTTGTCCTGGTTCCATGACCATAGGCAAAGTCAATTAACCACTCTGTCTTCCTTTCACGTCCTTTTACTGTAAAAATAGGGATAATCCCTTCCTCATAAAATTGATGAGAATATTTTAAAATAGGATACTTGTAAAGTGCTGAGAACCAAAACCATACAGTTCAACGTCTGCATGAACATGAGTTTACTCTTCCAAGAAACTCTTGTCCAAGATGAAAGTGCAAATCACTGTTTTCTATTTCAGGAATTTCCACCAAATCCATATACCCAAACTTTCAACAAGCCATACTTACCTCCCATCTGAGGACAACAGACCACTCATCTGGTCTTATCAAATGATTACTTATGCTTCTGCACTCCCTCAAAATCCTTGCTTCATTATAGCCACCAATTCTACACTATTATGTCAAGCCCTATGTCGAATCCCAGTCAGGTCACTGCATTCAAAACCTATCTTAAACTGGACTCCCAAAACCTCCTAAGTGTCCTGGCCTTCAGAAATGTTACTAAAACTTCAACAAGATTATTGATCTCCCTTACTAGGTAACAGCTATGTATGATGTCAGAGGGGTAGTAGACTTGGGGAAGGGTGGGGGGGGACAGTTATCACTTTATGAGGGGTGTAAATGTCTAATCATTAAGTTGTTCTGTACACCTGAAACTGTATAATATCGAAATATAATTTTTTTTAAAAAGGTGAACTCTAAAAGAAAAAAACAACAAAAAAAAATAACAAATGCGGTTTTGTTTCATGTTGATGCTCTTTGATGAGTCAGTAATTGACATTATTATTATTATTATTATTATTATTATTATTATTATTATTTCTTTAACCTCATGGTTTCTAAATGTCCCCACTGGGCTCTGGGACACTGCAGTGAACTCACAGGGCACAGTGGGACATTCTAAATTCTTGAGGAAAACACAGCAATCCCTGACACTTGGCAGACATTGCATGGACTCTTTTAACATTAAATCGCTGTATTTCGTTTGAAACATCCTATCTTTGCGAAATCAAGTTTTCAGTGGTTGCCGGGATAAAAATCAAGTACTGTGAGAAAGTTAGTGTGAAAAAGCGAAGGAGAGTGACGCTGAGACCAAAATCTGAGAAGTTGTGCAGGCTCAGTCGGCACACACGTCCCATTAGTAAGTAGGTGTGGCTATTTTAAAATGAAAGTAAAATGTTGTGTGTGCGTGTGTGTGTTTTTTAAATATTTGTATTATTTATTCAAATGGCTATGAAGTTGTTAGGACTTAAATATTTATTAAGTTGTTTAGCACTAACTACTAAATAAATGGAACTGTTTGTTTTTCCTTTTGGTCTAGGAGTCTCATAAAAAGAAATCACCAAGACACTACAGGCACTGGGAGCAAAGAAAATTTGGGACCCTCTGCTCTAACCTATTCTCTGTGCAAATTGTGACTTGCGTAGAATTTAAGGAAAGACGCCCTAACTCCAGGGTAAAATTGCCTTAATGGCTATCTGCAACCTTCAACCCAACCAATCTTTCTATGAGTTTCTCCCTTCTTTTGAATGTCCTCATATGGATCTCTGGATGCCCAGAACAAACCCTATGTATGCCCCAAGGAAAGCTTCCATTTTTATCATTAGGGAGGTTAAGCTTATATACACTAAAAATGAAGTTGCCTCTGTCAATTCAATTCATTCATTCAACAAATATTTAGCAGATATGTGTTAAGCGTTGTTCTAGGACTGGAGATACACTAGTTAGCAAATTTACTACACTAATTGTTCTGATGCCCTGGCAGCATATTTGTAATCGCCTAACCATTTCCAAGCATCCATTCACACTGGGATGATCACTATTTCTGAAGAGATATCTAATGCAAGTCAACAACAGAATTTTGAACAGAAAACCTAGAGACTTACCACCTATTATGCTCCCATTAAATTTAGGCAGGACTGTAGTTGGTCATGACACCTTCCAAGGTGTTTTTCCAGCTTTGAAAGATGCAAATACATGAATGCCGAGCTCACAGACTCTGGATCACCCAGCTCTTATCCCAGTACCAACTGATGGTCTGTGTCGAGTCCAGCTAATACCTTATTGCTTGAGCTCAAAATTTATTTTTCTAAGAACCTCCTGGATACAAGCTCAAATTACTTTTAATATCATAATGTTCTGAATTATCTTCTGAATATACTCTAAATTTTGCTTTTCAGACACACACACACAAAATCAGAAAATACATATTTTTAAAGTTTGCAGAGAAATATTTTCACCAATTAATATAACAACAGTCTAGTAAAGATGCAAGTTATTTATATTCTTGCACAAAGCTTCTAATTGCCCTATTTCTACTTTCCTTGTAACAAATTCAGACAAATGGAGAGGAGACTCCAAACTGATACTTCATTTCCAAAAAAGAAAACAAAAAAACAACAACTCAGCTTTTGTACGAGGAGCTTCTGATTAGACATTGGGTCAATACATGTAGTTTTTTCAAACCCAATAAGCAGTGACTTGTCAGATTCATGGGACAAATTGAAATGCACTGAAGAACTACTATCATAATTTAAAAAGAAAAACAGAATAAGGGAAAATACCATTCCCCCTGAATGGCTGAACAAACTCTGCTCCCTTTTCAGTCTTCTTTGAATATTACTTTCAGGTAAATAAAGGATACCAAAAAAATTTTGTTTATTTTTATCTTTGTTAAAATCATTGGGGCGACATTGGTTAGTAAATTATATAAGTTTCAAGTGTACATTTCTATAATACATCATCTGTATATTGCACTGTGTTCACATTTGGCTTTTAAAGCCATGCCAAACCAAGAACAAGATCAGTAACTTCTGGAATCCACCTTTCTTCCTCACACAAAATGTAGGATTTACAGTAAGAGAATGACATAGTGACAGGAAAGAGTGTTGCCAAACCAGTAACCATTTGTGACAATACATGATTCTCTCGTTTCCTCAGGGGAACCGTGGAACGCAGAGCTTCAGCAAATGGAGCAATTTTAAGACCCAAGGACCAGTGTCTTCTAATTTAGGGCAGGAAGAACTCAATACGAAATTTTGCCTGAATGAAGCCTCAGAACCTTTAGGGACAAATTTGTAAAACCAGACATTGACTCTGTGCTTCTGTCTCCTTGCCTAGCAAAATACTCTGCAAACAGCACATAGACACACTGCAAGAGGAGGCTTGCATGATAAAAAGCCTGCTTTTCTCAGAATCTTTCCAATATGTTTAAGTCCTGAAGGCTTATCTTAAAAATCATTAATGTCTAATCAAAGAAAATTAATAATAATGTGCATCCTGGGTTAGCCCTGGACCGTTTTAAATCAGCTCTTTTTATTCCCAGCATGCTAAGTCTCCCCTCTCAGAGTGTTTCCAACGAGTTCTCCCCATGTGGACAGAGTGACTTCTGTCTCTTCCTCTCCCACTTCCCATGTCCTCCCTCATCCAAACCCAGTCATTTATACCTTCACATAAATTCAAGTCACAGTGTTAAAGGTGTTTGAGTTTAAATTTATCTCCAAAAATGATGCAAATGGCGGTACGCCCAAACACACTGAGGAGATAGCAGACATAACTGAAATAGATAAGAGTTACTAAAATTATTTTTCTGCAAACAAATAGAAAAGCACAGGGTTAAAAATATTCTTTCTGTTTTTATCTTCAGGGGACTCTATAATGAAGAAACTTTTTTTGAAAAACTTCTTTACCTTCAATATTTCTTTCTGTATCTTAGCTTCACATAAATTTATAAATATTCAAATTATTATTTTTAAAAAAACTTGGACCTACCAAAGGATAAGTTCACTCCATCCTTACTCTGGGCTGCCTTTACGCAGATTCTAAATGCCCAAAGAGGATGCTGATTAAATTGCTTCTGAGCTGGAGTATGCAACCCAGGTCCTGACTGTTAGATAGGGTTCTGGCTAATTCCATCCATCTAACTATAGACCTGCCACAGAGCTGGGTGCTGATTACTACTATATTAACACAATAAGATGATTGAGTTAGAAAAACAGATGCTTAGCCTCTACTATGCGCCCAACGCTTCACATGTAAAAACCTTAGGAAGGCTTCTGGAAAATGGTATGATCACAATAGCCATCACTATTCCACAAAAATCTATGCCTTGATTCAGAACATACTTATGTTTGAGATTCAGTTTTAATACCTCTCAGCCTCAGCACTGTGCGCTCATGGAAGGCAAAGTCAAAGTCAACTTTAGATGCTGTTGACTATGGCGATTCTTCAAGAAAATGTGAATTACAATGGTGTGATTTCATTCCCCCCAGGTTCTCACACTGAGGGGTCAGTCCCACAGCCCAGAACCCTTTGTGTATTCCATGTGTGTGTGCTACTGAAGAAGTGCCAGGTGTGTGTGTGACGTGTAACCACAGAATCTGCGCAAACTGGTCTTCTCTTGTTTTCTAATCAGATACTGATTTGTTTTTTTCAGAAACAACAGAACAAAACCACAGGTCATGTAGCAGAAGCATGCACAGAGGAGAGAAGTTTGACCTCAAATAATACCCAGAACCAAAGTTTCAACCCCTATTCCTCATGGAACCAAAAAGCTGGGATATGACCAGAACTCGATCACTGGATTACTTTCAGAAACGAAGGGTCTAATGTCCAGGAAGATCCAGTGCTAAACCCCTCCAATTTCTCTCCATGAAACTTCTCCCGCCATTGCTCCCTCATACCAGCCCACCCTTCCCTAACCCCTTAAATTCCACCTCAAGTCCTCAATCAGAGAGACAGATTTGAACCTTGCATCCTGTCTCCTTACCAGTCAACCTCGCAACAAAGCCTTTTCTTTTCTCAAAAGTCTGTGTCATAGTATTGGCTTCATGTGCATAGGGCAGCGAGCCCTTGCTCAATAACAGAAGGCCCTCCGATAACATGTACATCATATAAAGTGAGGGGTAAATGACAAGCAGCTGTTCTCCTGAAGTTTGAGAAATCAAAAGTGTCATTTCCTTGACATTCAAGGCATTTTCACTTCCCAGAATGAATGATTACATGCTTTGACCCTCTTCTGAGCAATAGAAACAGTAATTGGAGCTCTTGATGGCATGGTGCACACATATGGCATTTCATTCCTACACATTATCACAGTGAAGGAGGGCTTTAAAACTTCTACGCATAGTATATCCAAAATAATTGAAAACAGGGATTCAAACAGATACATATGTGCCAGTGTTCATAGTGGCATTATTCACAACAGCCAAAAGGTAGAAACAACCCAAATGTCCATCAGGGGTGAGTGGATAAACAAAATGTGGTATATTCATACAATGGAATATTATTCATGCATAAAAAGGAATGAAGTTCTCAAACACGCCACAACGTGGATGAACCTTGAAAGCATTATGCTAAGTGAAATAAGGCAGTCACAAAAAGACAAATGGTGTATGAGTCCACTTATGGGAGGAATTTAGAATAAGCAAATTTATAGAGAGAAAGTAGAATAAAGGTTACCAGGGGTTGGGAGGAGGAGGAAATGAGGAGCTATTGTGTAACAGGTGCAGAATTTCAGTTTGGGGTGATGAAAAGATTCTAGAGATAGATATTGGTGATGGTTATAGAATACTGTGAATGTATTTAATGCCACTGTATTTTACACTTAAAACAGTAAACTTCATTGTATGAATGTTTATCACAATAAAAAATAATTTAGAGCTGGATGGACCTTGGCAGCCTGGGGTGTCCCCTAGACAATGGCTGGGACTATCCCTACATGGCCCATACCAGGGACAATATCGGGGTGCCTGAATGCCTAGTCATGGTCCCATATGCATGCACAATTGGCTCCCATAGCACCTGACTTCAGGAGTCCAGGACTTCTAGGCCTGTGATTAGGAGCTACCCCATTGGAGCAAGCCATCCTCTTGGGAATAGTGGTTTCCCACACTGCACTCCTGATGTGGAGCAGAGACCTTAATTCACAAACTGAATCTTCAAGAATAAATATTGGTATAATACAAAGACTCATATTGAGACCTAGTATTAACATACAGAACTCTGATAATTCAGGTGGAGCACTTTACCTATTACCCAAACCCTAGTCTCTGCCTAGGGACCTTACACCAAAATAGGCATAAATGGAAGACTGCGAGTTTCTGGTTTGAAGACATTCATTTAAATCTCATCTCCCTGTGACCAACAGTGGGGGTGGAAAACCAAGTGTTCATGGTCAGTATATAAAATCTAAGTAGCTGAGGACTATAATATCCAGCATGAGTGCACCATAAAACTTGGCCATGGTCCATTTGGAAGAAGGACAAAGGACAAGGCAATGTCCTAGAAAAGATAGTGACAAAATCTTCTCCTTCCGCTTATTTTCACTAAATGGATTTTCATGATAATAGGAAGGTCAGCCGTTGGGTTAAACTGAGGAAGCATCCTGATGAAACCCTTGTGAACATTTCTCTGTCTACATCAGACTTGAATCCAGACTTCGCTGACAGGTAGGGCATGTCGCGGGAACATCCTGTGGCTGTCATCTCCTTATAGAATCTGCCTTAAAACATCCTTTTACTTCTTTCATATTCTTTTAAGTTATCCCAGAGCCCCAAAGGGTCACAAGCATAAAATATGAGGAGAGAGTTCTTAACAAAGAGGAACCAGTCAAGGAGGTGAAGGGGTGAGGGTGTATCAGGCAGAGCAAGGAGAGAGAGCCGTGCAGCCACACAGCCAGCCGCACGCTGCCTGCAGGTGCTGGCAGGGGTGGTGTGACTGGAAGTAGAAAGGGCAATAGAGGGTCGTTTATTCCACAGTCAGAAAACTGATGCTGTAGACAATTGTATATGCTAAAGGCTTTGATAAAGGTAATGAACATCAGGTCTGTGCTTCAAAAGTTTAGTCTCTTAGCTGTTGAGAAAATGGAGTTGAAGGGAGATAAAAGACTGAATGCCCCGAGGCCACTTGGAAAGATGACAAGAGTTCAGACAAACTAGAACAGGGGTAATAGAGACAGACAGGTGGGGACATATTCAGAAAATACTTAGGGATTGATTGGATGTGGTTGGTGAGAGAGAAAGCCGTCTCAAGAATCTCTCCTAAGCTTTTGGTTAAAAGAACTAAGTCTATGGTATTATCATCAGTTGAAATAAAGACTGGAAAAGGGAGTATTTTATGAGGGGAAATAAGGAGTTCTGTTCGGCCTGTGCTGAGTTTGAAGTGCATGTAAGACATACAGCTGAAGGTGGTAGCTGAAGAATCTAAACATAAGAAACATTTGTCAGGAACAAGTATATGAGGTGTGATCAAAAACTACAGTAAATGTTTAAATTTTAAAAAAATGTATTACAGTGAAAGACACATTGCTATCAATCTCCTTCAAAATACTCGCCCCCTCACTTTGAATACACTTATCCCATTGTTTTTCCCAATTTCTGAAGCAGCTGGGGAAGACCTCTTTAGTGAGTGTCCTTAGTTGCACTGTCATGGTTGCCTTGATGTCCTGAATTGATTCAAAACATTTACCTTTCATGGTCATTTTCACTTTGGGGAAGAGTCAGAAGTCACATGGTGCCAGATTTGGTGAATAAGATGAATGAGGACACACCTGTAATATTTTTATTTGACAGAAACTGACGTCACAGAAGCAATGTTTGACATGAGCATTGCCATGATAAAGGATGAAGTAAACACAGCCATGAAAGAGGACTTCCAGAACTGCTTCAGAAAGTGGCAAGAATGATGGGATACGTGCATTCGAAGCAAGGGGGAGTATTTTGAGGGGTGTTAATGGCAATGGATCTTTTACCGTAATAATTTTTTTTAATTTAAACATTCACCATATCTTTTGATCACACCCCGTACGAGTACTACTTAAAACCATGAGGCCTGATGATATCAGCTTAGGAAAGTACAGTATTTCCCCGTATCTGTGAAGTATACATTCCACGACCCCCAGTGGATGCCCAAACCCTATATATACTTTTTTTCCCTGTACATGCATATCTATGATAAAGTTTAAATACTTTTTCCATCTTATCTAAGTGCTTATCACGCACTGAGGCATTAACTCTTACAGTTGAAGGCGCAATAGCAAAATTAGCATGAATTTGTTTCCCTTCTTCACAATTTCGTGGATAGAAGATTCACTCCTATAGCAACCTCAAGAGATGATTTTTTTTTCTTTTCTTAATTCCTCAAGAACTTTCACATTTTCACGTAAAGGAAGCACTTTACAGCTTCTCTTTGGCATATCTGAATTTCCAGTATCACTACTCTTGTGCTTTGCAGCCATTATTAAGTAAAATAAGGGGTACTTGAACACAAACACTGCGATACTGCTTTGAAGTGACTAATGAGCAGGCAGTGTACACAGCATGGATAAGCTGGACAAAGGAATGATTCATGTCCAGGGCAGGACAGAGCAGAATGGCACAAGACTTCACCACGTTACTCAAAATGGTGCACAAAAGTATCAATTGTTTATTTCTGGAATTTTCCATTTAATATTTTCGGACTACAGTTGACCACAGGTAACTGAGACCATGGAAAGCAAAACCAGGGATAAAGGGGACTGTTGTGTGTAGATGAAGGGTAAACAATAACTGAGAAAAGAAAACATTGGAGGACAGACACAAAAAGAATGAAGGGTCCAGAGGAGAAAGAAAGCACACAATAGTATCACAGAATTCAAGTTTTGAAACTTACAGTTTGAAGAAAGCACAGATCAGCAGAATCAAATTCAACAGGGAGGCCCAATAGTGTATGTACTGAAAATGACCATTTGGCAATTGCTGACATTTTCAAGAAAAATTTCTGTAAAATAGTGGAGGCAGAAGCCAACTTGCAATGGAAATAGAGTACATGGAAAGCGAGGGAATGGAGAAAACTTTACAGATATGTGACATTGTTGGGCCTTGTTGCTTCTGAGTTCAGCACCCCAATACATTAAGATCTCCAATGCAGAGGCTGAGTTTTAAAGACATTTTGTCATGGTGGTGATGGTGATTATGGTTGTGTTTGTGGTCCCCCTGTTTCTACTTTTAGTCCCCACACTTCCGGTTACCTGGACTGTAAGTTCTTTATATCCCACCTTCTGGGAGGTAGCAGATAACATAAGATCTTTTATCTGCCTACAGATAAAAGACATTTCTACAGCAAGAGCCTCTCAGATTTTTCTGGAGAAAATAGAACACGATCTCTTTCATAGTAACTCATCATCTTATCTTCCTTCTTACTTGTTTTTCATGTCACTCAGATAGAGAGAGAAATAGAGAGAGAATGAGAGAGTGGGAGAGAGAAAAAGGGAGGGAGGGAGGGAAAAAGGGAGGGAGGGAGAAAGGGAAGGAGAGAGAAAGAGAGAGAGAGAGAGAACATTTCTGTCTCCTTGGGTCCTCTGCAGTCCTTCTGATACTTCCCATCTCTACAGACAATGAGCCCATGACTACAAATGTTGTGAATATGTTGCTCACCAACTGAGAAGTGTTTGGTTATGAACAGATGAGTGAATAATGCATTTCTAATGTCAACCTTGTTACATATATTTTCATGTTTCTTTCCTTGTCTAAACTATAAAATTCTGAAGAGCAGGAGCTGCCTTATATTTTGTAGTGTGTGTGTGTGTGTGTGTGTGTGTGTGTGTGCAGCACGCGCCTTCTATAGCACCCAACTGAAACTAGGTAGTTAAAGAACTTTTTTCTGTGATGAATGAATTCACACCATAGTATGGAAAACAGAAGAGGGAGTACTCGGCACTATGAGACATACACCCAAAGAATAAAAATAGCTTCTGCTATTGAATAATTGGAAGAATTACACTTAAACTACTATAACATATGTGAAAAAGTGTGGAGAAAAATGTTAACCCTGTCTGACTCTGGCCATAAAATTATTCATGGGAATTACAGATCTGTGTGTTCTAGTACTGGCAGGAAAAGTTTAGTGGAAGAGGTAAAATTTTATTTAGCCCTTTGATAAAGGGTTGGCTTTAAATAAATGATGAGAATATAAATTCAGTACCTGAGTTGGCAGTGACAAATTGCAAGACAATCCAGGATCAGCCCAATATAACATGGTGGAGAGGGCGGGGAAGAGATCGGCAGTAAGAACAAGAAAGAAAGCTCTTCTCTTTGTTGAATAGGTAGGAAAAGATGAGATAGCCTCTATGAATATATTTCAAGACCATATTGCTTTCTGTTGAACACGGCATAGAGAAAACGCTTTGTACTGACCGGTCACTAGTTTGAAATCCAAGCTCTTCCTCAGGGTGTCATGGTAAAGCCAGGGCAGCCGACGTGGCAGGGGCTCGGGATGTGTTAGTCAAGCATGCTGATGCTGCCGATGGATCCGAGAGGCAGTCTGGGAGAAGCATACAAGAACAGATTTATTTTTCAGTAACAGTTATTTCTTCTTGGCTTATCAATATAGATATGATTGATAACACAAAAAGGAAAGATAGAAAAACCTCTCTTATCCCCAAAAAGAAGACAGGGGATGGAAAGAAGCTGAGTAAAAGGTTGTAAGTATTGAAAGTGAAAACTGTTACAATACTGCTAACTCGTTTTCTACGGCCAATAAACCAACACTTCTGAAATAGCTAACAGAAATAATTGCACATAAATAAAGAAGTCACTAAAAGTCTGTGCTCTTCCCCAAGTGTTTTCAAGTAAGAACAAAAGCTTATTCTGTATTACTTTTCTTATATCTGAATTATGTTATTTACAGTGTCTATGTGTATCTGTTCTATTTTAAAGGTTCATCTATGAAGTCCATATTGGCAGTTAGTGAAATTTTAAGAGATCATCACATGAAAATATTTTTCACAGGGTTTCAGTTTGCCATGCTCATTGTAGCCAACAAAGAAAGTACTGTCACTCATTTTAACAGCACTAACAGTGCTTGGCATATAGTAGATGCTTCATAAATATTTGTTGAGATCAATTCTCAGAAGATGTATTTGCTTTGCAGATAAAATGTAATATAAAATGATTAATTCCTAGAAAAACATCTTTTTGTTCCCAAAATATCAAATGCCAAAACTTAGGGTTTGTTTCCTTATTTACCACAACAGCAATGAGATACAATCATAATAAATTATTCCCCTCTACTAGATTGTAAACTCCATGAGAGCAAGAATCTTGACTAGTTTTGTTGTTGTTGCTTCTCCCTGGTGTATAATAGGTTCTCAACAAATATGTGTCAAATTAATGAACAAACAAAATTGACCTTGGCATTCCTCTGTGAGTATGTGTGTGTGTGTGTGCGTGTGTGTGTGTTTGTGTAGTATCTTATTCAATTCTCCAAATAACTGCGTTGCATGCATTGTGTACTTCCCGATTCTGCATACTGAGACTGTCATTTGGAAACAGTAATAATAGTAGCTTCCCTTTACTGATCCTATATAATAATATGTCAGGGTCTGCCCTCAGAGCCTAATAAAAGGAAGAAATAAATGGAAGATGATGTTTTTATGAGTAGCTATGTTCTAACAAGCATACATTAAAGACTTAATAAAATTATTTTTAAAAATATGTTTTTTTTAATTACACTTCCAGTGAAACAACACTGATTAGGCTCATTAATCAAATTCTTGATAAGAAATGATTCCAGAGTTCAAGCCCCCTATATCCACTATATTGAAATACTGTCACTCATTTGAATGCTACACATGTTTTAATTTGCTAGCTCTGTAATATCATTTAAATAGGGATTTTGAATTAAATTCCAATCATGGAGTTTAAACATAAAAATATTAGTTCAAGGAAAATGTTATTTTTAATATGTGTACCATAACACTTGAATATGATTTTAAATTTATCACTTTATTTAAAGAGTTGTATCTCCCCAACCATCAGGTAGTATTAAACTTCATATACTTCAGAAAGTGGTAGTAATTTTTTTAGCTGAGTTTTAGCTACAGAAAAATGAACTTGCCATGAGGAAAAACAAAACAAAACAAAACAAAAAACTTTGCAGCTCTGTTTCCTATTACCTCATAGTATCCAGAAAGGATTTCCTCCTCCACTGACTGCCCACTTCCTTCCTACTTTAGAGAAGGTGAAGAGAAAGAGGGCACAAGTATAGTTGTGTGTCTACACATGCCCAGAGAATGTGAACACACAGGGGATGTGAAAGTAAAGAAATGAAAAGTTTAAAACATAAGTTTCTCTCTACCCAGAGCCACTTATATTACAAACAAAAGAACGTAAAAATATTCTCCCATCAGTTTTTTCTTTTGAAAAAAAGCACTGGTTATCTTCAGTGAAAACATGTGAACCTCTCCACCAAGTCAAAGTTACTATTGATTGGAAGTAAGACAAACAATTGACTATCCTAAAATACCCTTGTCAAAATGTCCTGTCACCAAATCACTGATGACAGATTTGGTCCCTCTCATAATTAACAAAGTAGAGCTTCAAAAGGGTGGAATAAATACACCTGAAAGAAAATACTGCAAGAATCCATGAAGTGAGGCCCTGCCCCACTGCACCTCTTATGGGCTAGAAATAATCATAACATCGATTCTTTCATAGACCACGCCATGTCTCATTTGGGTTTCTGATGAGTGTTGTAGCTGCATGTTTCATTTGACTAATGATCAAATATCCCAACCAATGAAGTTAGAACAACTAGTCACTGAGCACTCTTAAATAATGAGAAATTCAAAACCAACTTCACATACCACATAGGTTTGACTTTCCATTCACATGTTGCTATTCATTTGAAGGCAGTAAAATCCCTTTGAATTGTTTGTCCAAAAGTAATATGTTTTTATTTAAATTTATTGTCAAAATGGTTGTTGGCATATAACATATGGCTCCAAACTCTCTCTCCTCACACACACACACACACACACACACACACACACACACACAGTACCACTATAACCACATTATGTGAAATGATTTATTCTGTTGATTACAAGAACAACCAGTACAAAATGGGAAGCACCAACTTGAAGTGTCAGGTAGGCAAAAGAGAAGAGGAATGAAAGATCTAAGTGAAAAAAAAAAAAACGAAAAAAAAAAAACAAGGTCAAGGATTTTTGTTTTGTTTTTTCCTGTTATATCTTCAGCACCTAAGACAATACTTGACATATACTAGGCACTCAGTAAAAACTTACTGGATGAATAACTGTCTAGTTCTTTCTCTCTCACCCTTGCCACATAGTCCTAGATTTTGCCTTTGAAACCTCATGCGCCTTTTCTACCAGACACACCCAGGGAGGCATCAACCCTGCAAGATGGTCCCACAAAGCACCTGTCTACAGACCATCTCTAGCATCACCACAATATGAAATATCTGCTGACCTAAAAGAGACAGCACACTCAGTATACTATGCTGGCTTCCATAAAATTGTCTCTCATTTCAGTCCAGATACTACCTAAAAGTCACTTTTTTATGCCAATGTGAACAAATGAGATTTGATATGTAGCAGCCTTGGTTCAATCAGGAGATAGAAACCACAGAATGGGTTAAACAGAGGAAGATTAATATAAAGAACAAATTATGATACAAGAATGACTATACAATATCAGGAAACTCTATATGGTACCATAGGGCTGAGAGAAAGTACCTAAAGAAGAACAAACTTGGAAGTGAGATCTCCTTACCAAGACTGAGGTTCAGACCTCATTAAAGTAGGTATATTTCAGCCCATAGGAGAGAAGAAAAGGTTACTGATTTGTCCAGCCTGGAGCTAGTCTGCAATCTCCCAGGCAAGCAGGAGGCAACCCTCCAGAATGGAGGCAAAGAACAGGTGACCGGCACGTGGTGTGGCCATGCAGAAGGCGTGGACCCCTCCAGGCTGCAGAGGAAATCTGGGAGCCAACACAGGTCGGAGGCCTTGCACACCAGTGCAGGCAGGAAGCCTTTGGGACACCAGTTCTCATTTCAAAAAGGACATGGAAGGGTTATCATCAGGTGTAGGCTGCAAGGTGGCCAAGGATTCTGGGCCCAGAGCTCCAGCAGATATTTGCACTCTGACACCACTGAGATGGCCCATCCCCACCTCCACCTGCTGAAGCATGAAATAGCAGGAGAGGCTGTCCCCTGCAGTGTCCCTCCAGTGCCTTCTACTGAGAAAAGTTAGCATCATGCTCACTGTGATGGAGAGATGCCTAAAGGAATCCCCTCTATTATCACAGGGCAAATATTGAAGGGTAAATATGGAGCTAATAAGTTAACAATGGCACTGACTGTTATCTCAAAAAATAACACCGTGTGCTTGTTTTTGTGCATAGGACATGTGACATGTACAAACATAGTCCCCAATCTGGACATAATGCAACCTCCAGAGAACTATTTCCCAGAGTAAGCATCTCCCCAGAGGTTGCCTCAAAGTGAATTCACAAAGTGAAGGCAGGTCTAAACTGACAGCCAAATCAGGTTTAGGGATATATTTCTCCTGAAATATATCCAGATAGATCCCTAGAATAACCAATTGTCCTAAATACCAACAAGACCTTTCCCACAGTATAACGATTACCATTATAGAGAATCAATCCCTTCCCATTCACCTGATTCTGATATCTATACCCACCCTGAAATGGTCAAGACTTTTTATTTGCCTCATTATCTCATTATCTAAAATTACACAAGATTTCAACAACTTAATTTTGTTCCTCACCACTGAAAGTCTCATATATATCATA
This sequence comes from Rhinolophus sinicus, assembly GCF_036562045.2. NCBI lineage: Eukaryota > Metazoa > Chordata > Mammalia > Chiroptera > Rhinolophidae > Rhinolophus > Rhinolophus sinicus. The sequence continues at coordinate 115,219,489 of NC_133755.1, forward strand.
CCAAACTACTTGCTACAACCATTGCAGTGAAAAAACCACCCCTCATTGTTTTGAGTCTCAGGTCAAAGAATCCTTTGGCTCTTAGGCATGTAGAAAGTATACATACCTCCAACAACAAAAAGCATTACAATCCATCAAGCATCGGCAAACTCTCCAGTGAGTATCCCTATATCTGAAATGACAATAAGGGAAAATTAATCTAAACATTTTCATTTCTAGAAATTCTGCTCATCCCCAGATCTTAGAAACAGACCCTTCAGAAAGTCAGTTTAATATTTTACGTACAGCCTTGGGCTTTCCTGACAATGAAAATTCCTGATAATTATAAGGCTACTCCAAAACTTTAAGCATAAGAGAGGAAAAGAAAAGGAGTAAATGTTTACTTTTTAAGATAACCCAAATCTAGACTTTGTACATGTGTCCATCTTTCCCCAAATAAGAAAAAAACCCTTCAGGTTACTTTGTGACTCTGGGATATAAAAGAACTCAGACAGCCAGAGTCATAAAACCTTTTAAATATTCTTCTATGACATGACCTGAGGAAAGAACTCCAATAAAACTTATGAAAATATTAGAGTATGAAGTGAAGTGTTTCTCCCCTAAGAATGAACAGCATCTTGAAAGAAAATAATTAGTTAATAAAAATTAGGCTTCCATATTGAGTTTTCTGAACTAATCCTGATTTTCTGATTTTACCAAGTTTCCTCGAGTATCCCCTCAGAGCATTTCTAAATGGATTTGTTTTAAAACAGTTTTCACTTAGATAGCAGGGCATGGTTTGAGGAGGAGGACGTGAATTCCTCTTGAAAAGTGGTTTGATAAATTGCTTTTTACTGCCCAGAAAAGGTCTGGAAAAACTTGGTGAAAGTTAGTAAATAAACCTGGTGAAGGTTAATAAATTACATTCTCAGTTTATACATTTTTGTATTTTCAACAGTTATTTTATTAAATAGTTGTCAGAACCTCCATTTGCTTGCAAACCCAGGAAGGCTCCCCCCTTGTGCAAATACCTACAACAAATAACAATTAATGTAGCACTAGAGGAAAAGAACATATATTTTGGTTAGTTATGACATATTTGCAGCTCAGACTCCAACTAAAGCGGGGACAGGGTATGTTATTTAGAGACATAACTTACACGTGTGTTAATCTCTACTATTCAAGCTCCAGGCTCCTTTCTAACAATCTGACAAAAAGCAGCTGCCCTTATTGAATTCTTATTATCTGTCACATCATTTATGATCAGAACTAGTGAGTGTCCATTTCTTGAGCATCAGATAATGGTTATAACTGTGCAGTTCTGCTGGAGGATTGGGCCATATCCAAGTTTAAGAGTATTACTTGAAAAAAATTTTCCATTGAGCAGCCACATACTATGTATCTATATGTAAGTGTGATAACATATTAAATTTGACTTTTCCTATTTCCTCAAGAGTTTCTGCAGAATAATAAGTGAAATATCACTTATGGAGGTCATGCTAAGATTTCACGGGTTTCAGGAACTAGTTGTGAAACCCTTGGCTATCACCCACTCTGAATCTCCTGCCTTCCAATAGCAGAGGGGAAGGAGCCACTTGCCACATCTAAAGCTAAAAACGGTGGTTTTGAGAACCACACAAAGGCTTGTGACTGTCACCTAGAAAATATTAAAGTCGGGAAAATGGCTACAGTTTCCCTGAAGAGAGGAGGAGGAGAGAGAGCTGGGGGGGAGGGAGGAATGGAAGTGAGCCACACTGCCGCCCCCAGCAAGGTGAATGGGCTTGTTTCCCATGGATCAGAAACAGACCTGCCAGAAAGCACACTGAAGAGCAAGGTATCCCCAAGGTGATTCCAACAGAGACTCTGATGGAATGGATCTCTAGAGAGAAGTTTCAAGCAATGGGGACATTGTCTACAACAGAGAGCTACAAATAGAACCCAGAAAAACAATCTACAAGACAAAGTCAGCATTTGGACACCTGCCCCAATTGAGAGTATTTTAATAGCCAAGAGAAACTTCAGATTTCCTTTTTGCCTCCTTTACCTGTCTCATCCCATCTGTAGTCTCCTTAAGCCCAGAAGAGCTAGAAGCAGTGAATTGGGGATTAAGAAAAATACAAGAGGGAGTAATGAAAAAGATAAACTATACTCTTCCTCTTACTGCAGATCTTGGAAACTGAGTCAAGCCTGATATGGAGGAGAGAAGAAGTTGGATTGCATGAGACTGTGAAATTTTGAAATTAGACAGAACAAGATTCTTCAACTCCTGGGAAAAAATACTGACATAGTTCTATTTATCAATACCTGAACGTAAGTGGAAAAGAGCCCAACAAAGACACAAGGCCAAAGGGGAACAAAGGGCCAGCTTTGTAGCAGCTTGATGAAGGCCATTAAACACCTCAAAGCAACGGTCTAATAAATGCTGGGTGGAGGTCACAGCTTACACTGGAATTCCTAATGGAGGTTCCTTACTTCCTCCCCAAATCTCCATGAGTGTCTGGGTACATCACCCCCAGGTCTGAGGGTGAGACGTTACTGCTGAAAACTAAGGAGAGTCCAACATAAAGCATGCACACCAGTGTCAGGACAAAAGGAAGAAGAGAGATAATAGGAAAGGCCAGATTTCCCCTCAGCGTCCAGCTCTGTGCAGCCAGTGCTGTCTGGTCCATGTCTGGGAAATAGCCCAGTACAAGCTGCCATATGGACGATGAGGAGGAGGAAGCCTTTCCTGTACGGGTCCTGGGATAAAGGGTAGGGAGCAAAGAGGCCTCAAGGGCCTGGAGGAGGCTGGAGGTCCTGAGAACTGCGTCCAATCAGGCTCCTCAGGAGGTAGAAGCAGTGCCTGCTCCGGGGCACACTTCACCCTTTACCATGGTGACACCTCATCATGTTCCCTCTGTAGGAAAACACGGCCCTGGGAATGCCCATGTCTGACCAGTCTGAGCATATTTCTTCCTCCTGTAACAGCAAGACTTGGAAGGACATGGAAGGTGAAGAGAAATTTTCTCCTTTGAGGGGCAAAAAGAGCTTCAATGACCTTACATGATGGCTTTTCCGCAAACGGCTTTATAAGAACAGACATAGCTCCTTTGAGGAAACTACACTGTGACTAGAGTGAATGATTTTGTCTGAAGCCACCTGAATAATAGCTCTACTCCCCACTTCCCTTTCGCTGTGAACACCTAATGTTATGCAGTGATGGGATTCCATTACCCATCATAGCAGCAGTGGCCAACCTGGCAACCTAGACCACGTCATGTCTTCTTCTGACCTATTCTAAGAAGACTCAAATAGTGAGACAGCTCTTCCCAAATACCCATTCCATGGGCAAAGCGCATAGGAGAAAATAAATGTATTCCGATTTGTGGTGATATTGAACTAAATTGTATACTTGGCACAAGTGTGAAATGCACAATGTTATTCACTCTGGACCAAAATGACACAAAATGAAGTGAAAAATTCTATAATTTTTCAGAATTTTCAGATAGATAGATAATCTCAGTGATCACGACAATGATAGCACAACTTAGTTGAGTGCTTATCCTGAACCAGGTACTGAGCTAGGTACTTTATATACTATATACTCTCTATATAATTTATGGACTCACAATCACCCTAGGATCCTTTCTTTTCTCATATCCAAAAGGTGAAAAGGTTTAACAACTATAAATCACTTATCCAGGAACATACAGATAACAAATGGTAGAGAAAATATTCCAATCCAGGTCCTCAAGCTTTACACTAAAATACCTCTTATTAGAATGAAGAGTATCCTGAGTTTTGATTCTTAGATTGCTGCTGACAGTATATTAAAGAAAAGATTGTTTATATCTGTGATATAAAAAGGTACACAGGCCTGATCAGTTGTTTTCTTACTGGCAATTACTACCTAAATATGAGGGGTCATTTTGAGATACCTTAAAGCAAGGAATCAATGCAATGACTGTGTAAATAGCCCTTTATCAGTCTTCAGGGAACTGTTACCCTAGGCAGAAAAAACAGGGCCGCAGGGAGAGAGGGTGGAGGAAGAGAAAAAGGATGTGGAGGGAGACCAAAAAAAAGAGAGGAGATGAGATCATTTTTAAGAAAAGGTGCAGCTACAGCTAATAGTAATGGATTATAACACTATTAGCATTGCAGGGAAAATAATGTCCACCCCTGTATCACCATGACAGTTCTGACAAGGGCCAAGTAAGAACAAGGGAATCCCACCTACAGATGGGAAGGAGTGGTCAGCGGAGACCCACCTGGGAACACCTGAGACGCCACCCCTCAAACTTGAATATTTTGTGCCCTCATTCGAATAAAATCCTATGCTTTTTTGTTCTTCGGCCCAGTTGCCCTTCTCGTGGCCTGCCCACTCCCACCATTTTGGGAGTGCACTCTTTTTCTTTGAATAAATCCATGGCTGGCTTGACTTTGTTTGTGTGGCTTAATTCAGTACGACCTCGAATTCCTTCCTGTGACATTTACCAAGAATCCTTTTTTTTCCAGTAACAGAACCTTTGGTGAATAACATTGTTTTTAAGCCAGTAGCTTAAAATGTTTGATTTTATTTATTATACTGGATATGTACTTCCTTATGGACAACACTGTTTTCTTGTTCTTTTTTTTTTTTTTTTTTTTTTTTTTCTGACAGAAATTTTACTTCAATTAGAAAAATGGAGAAAGGATTTTAGGAGCTGATGTTTTTGTGTGTATGCTGCCTTGCTATACTTTACCTATTTCTTCAAATTTTGGTAACAGAATGTCTTTTGCCTCTTGTTGGGTATGTGTATATATCCTGTATCCCACGAAGATCCTAAGAACAACTTTTACTTTCATGGTGGCAGACATGGAGAATCTCAGAGGGGGTTAAATATAGAATTGTTGATTGTTTTATCTCATTCATAGACATTCAGAAGAGGAAGAATAAGTCCCAAAAAAAGTAAAATTAGATTAGGAGTGACTAGAAATGTTTCAGCTGTCACCTCCTACAGCTAAAGTGCCCAGTGCCCAGCTCTCACTCTTGATTTCTTTAGCATCATTGTGCTGTATAAAGACATGCACGATAGTAATGGTGCAAAGAGGAAGCAGCAGTTCAGGTCATCATTTATATTTCAATAAATGAAGGCTGAAGCCTCCTTGCTACCAACGTTTTGCCTCAAACAGTTTTGGTAGCACTGAGTATGTCCTAGGGACATCATCTGAAGACCTGTTTGGGCCACTGGCATTCTGTGACAGCTGTGGCAAGAGACAGCAGAACCTGAGGAACCCAGAGGATACCAAGGATGGATGGTTGGCCTGTGAGTTCACATGCTCCTTCCCTAGTCCTTCTTTTTCCTCTCAGGTTCCATTCAGCTTCAGAGAAGACAATGAAAATCAGAGATGCTGAACTCTACTGGACACATGCAACTCCTGAGGACTTGTATCAGAACCAGTACATCCCTCTGTAGCACAGCCTGGAGCTCACAGTGGCTCTGAGGCCATCCTCAGATGACCGGTACCAATTCATTCCTCCACGCCCAAATCCTGAAAAATCAGAGGATCCCCGAGGCAAAGTCAGAAAGTTTTTCCTTAGAAGGACAGTCCAGGGTCACTACATTGCATTCATCTATCAATGTGGCAGTGAAACATCAGCAGGATTGGGTACCTTCCGTCCTCACTGAGGAACTTCGCACAGATTTTCCTCTCTCTTACTTTTAAAGCACCTAAATGTGGTTCAGAAAGTACAAGACCTGAAGCGGCGAGCCAGACTTCATGGGTTTCCCCCAGGCACTCTCCCTGTGCATTTCTAATGGGATGAGCTGAGCTGTCACATTTGTGTCAATTCCACAGCAGCTCAAGGCATCAGCCCATCTCCCAGAGCCCTGGAATCCTCCAGTCTCTGCCAGACTTTTTTCTGCTTTCTGGCACAGAGTATGAAGCACACATTGGCATGTAAAGGCTGAGCCTTGGAGAGGTAAGTAAATGTCAATTTACATTTGAAAGGTATTTTTATCTATTTCAGAAAGACTCATCATCTGCTCATTAAACGTCCACCTACAATCAGCTCTGATGCAGAATTGACCTTGATTCATCTCTCACAGATTTGCTGGAGAGCTTTAAACCCTCCTCATCTCAGTCTAGTTCTTATTTGGCTGCTAAAGTTTTTAGCTGAATATTCACTGCAATCACCACTTCATTTGATCATTTAAATAGAAGAATGCATTTATTTTTCTCTTGACTCCTTTAAATCTTTTCCTTATTAACAAAAAAGACCTTAAGTCAGGAGGTAGGCAGGGACATGAAGTAAATTACTGGTCTCTGGAGGAAGGCTCTGTACAAGCATAAGGCATCTGAGCATCTGAACCTTCTAAGAGCTTCCTGTCCTTTACAAAATCTCCACCTTCTTTAGGGTTTTATGAATAATTAAAAACACCTATATTTGTGTCTTCTGAACTACTGACCACATTTTTATTTTCAGTATTGCAAGACAGCATAGTGGCATAGAGACAGATGACCTGGGCTCATATTCAAGCTCTGGTAGTTCCTAGGTTTCTTAACCTTTCTGTGCCTCAGTCTGCTTATCTGTAAAACGGTCAATATTGTTGTACAGAATTAGTTAATTATGCAAAACAGAACAATCATTGGCACAAGGTTTGGGGTCTATAATGTTAGTTATGATTTCTCAAAGTAATCTGTCTAAAATGATGTATTTAAAAAGATGCAAAATTATGTTAAATTCTGAATTTTGCTCAAGTTATCCATCATCAGGATGTGTCTACCTCAGCAATAAGCTCAAAGTATATCCCTATAAGGAACTCTTTAATTTTTTTCTTGAATTTTGGTGTCCTAGTCTGTAAAATGGAGTAATAGTGATGCCTACCTCACAGGATTATTGTCTAGTAAATGAGATAAAGAATGGGAACCTATAGCTGGAAGAATAACGCCTGGCAAGTGAGGCCAGGCAGTATGGAGCAGACCGGGTTGCTCTTTGAGAGGCAACAGTATTAATGATGAGGTGAACAGGTCTAGCTTGGGATCTCAGGAAGACACAGGAAGGGTTGGAAAATGAAACTCAATATAGGTCAGAGAGGAATAGAATACCAATGAAAAAATAAGTACTGTGTTGAAGCGAATAGGAGAATTTCTGCAATATTATTTTGTGCCCAAACCAACCTACCTCCAGCACACAATATCCCCTAATCTTTCTAATTATGTTAAATAAATGTGGGACAGGATGAACCACTGAATGCTATCTTAAGAAGAGTCAGCTTCTCTAGTGGAGGAAGACAGGAGATTGAAATATTAGGGCTTCTCACAGGGGAGAGGGCAAGGGGAGGTTTGGGCCACAGTGCAAGTTGTCTAGATGGACTGCCCATTTGAATCCTCATCTACCCTCCTTATAAAGGACACGCATTCAGAAACTGGCCCAAGAGCCCTACCAAAATCGGCTACTAGACAGTAATCATTCAAACTGGTCTAATATTTATTAGTTAACTTCTGACAGAACACAGATGGGGCTCACTGCTGACAGGCACTATGCTTCTGTATTCAAAGGTCAAGTTCAAAGCAGGTCAGGAGAGCTTCTAGCAGGAGTTTTCCAGGCCAGTGCATCTCAGCCGTCACCTGAATCACCTGGGATCTTGTTAAAATACAGAATCTTGTTTAATAGATCTGGGGGGACCTGAGCTTCTGTACTTCAAGAAGTTCCTAGGTGATGCTATCGTCACTGCTCTGAGGATCGTACTTTGTGGAGCAGGGGTCTCTCTCAGAGAGAAAGGGTTTTGACAATGATGACCTCGAGCTGGGAGTTTCTATAAGAGGTACAAGCTCATTTATTATTTTGCTAGATCTCTTTGGAACTCGCTAAAGGATGAAAGGGTTTGCTCAGGTTCGGTCTGTAGGGAGTGGATGAATTATTCTCATTGTTTCAAGAAGTTGTGTGTTGGAAAATAAGATATTAGGGTTCCCTGTAGTTTTTTTCTGAGTGCCCTGCCCACTGCAGACCCAAGAGCTCTTTAAGGTGTGTCTTCCACGGTTCTCCCTGTAGGATGCTGTCACTGTTTTTACAGGTCAGAGGTGTCAGATCAAGCACTGGGCTGGAGCCAGAATACTCAGCTGTGACATTATGGATATGACTGAGTAATTGCTAGGGACTCGTTCTGCTCTAAAGTGACCTGATTCTAGGTTCTGGTTTCTTTCATCAAAGTATTGGGTACCTTTGTTTTAGTTACTGCTTGTTTTAATCAGAGTTAATGCACTTTACTCGGCACAAAAGAGGGAAGTTAATACAACACACTCATCCAGTAGTGAAGAAAATGGCACCTTTTTCTTACATCTGATTATGATAAGTAATTGAAATGAGGCATATAGTTAACCAAGGAGAAAATAACCTCCTGCAAAGTCTGCTTTTAAACATTCTGCACAAATAGTTACATGAATTTATCCAGTTTCTGTGGCTTAAACAAAATTAACTTTTCCTTTTTACCTTTAAAAACTAGTATATTAATCATTTTTTAAAAAAGATATCTGTCTAAATATATCCAACAGCTCATGCTCACCTCCTTTGTCTTCACTCTCCTTTTTCTTATTCTAGTAGGAACTAGCATTTGCTAATAAACTACATAATTTAGGTTATTTCTTATGTTTACAGTTTATTGCCTATCACCATGCTAGGGTGGGCCTCTGCCCTTCAAGGGTTGGGATCTTTACTTTTCTTTCTTACTGAAAAACTTAATATAGTGTTAGGTATATAAAAAGCATTTTTTTAATAAACTTCTAAATCACCTAAAATCTTCTAAATCCAAACCCCTGATTCTAGTCTCATGGGAAGAAAGAATGATGGATAAGAAGAGGAAAGCAGAAACACATTTGTACATACATATTACCTTTTAACATTGTGCATTCTACCTGCTGCTGATTGAAAGGCTTCAGAATTTTAGAATAAGCTTTACTAGACATAGTCATGCCAACTAATGTGAAGTGTTTCATTGGAAGATATTTAGAATTCAAACAGAAGAATTAGCAATATTTGTAGTAAAGTAGTTTATTATAGCTGATTTAGTGATAGAGGAACAAAGGCACATGAGGGCAAAACATTTTTATTTTCCATATTAACTGTAGAAGTCTGCCTTATTCTGTATTTGTCAGTATTTCTACATCTCTGAAAACAACAGAATTTCTATAACCTTCTACATCCTGACAAAGCAAAGCCCAGCAGCATCAGGGGCTCTCAAATCCACAAAGAAGCCAATCTGGAGATAAAAGTGGACATGAGCTGTAAACAGCTGAAGAAGCTCATGTCACCTGCACTACAAGTAACTGAACAGACCATCATTGTCTCTGCTGGCTTCTATAATTGATGAAACCTAAGCACATAGCCTCCCTGTCCCAGGCTTATTTCAATTCCCCACCACAGAGCCCTTCATTCAACCATCTTCATGTATTAGTGCCTTAGGAAAGTTCTCTTTCATGCAGAATGCATCAGTTTAGGTAGCTGGAGAAATGTTCTTTTTATTACTGCATTCATCTCCCAGTAATCCATTTAATAACAATTATAATAACATCTTCAATTTAAAGAGTGCCTTTAGCACTGTTTATTTAAATAGTACTTTCTCACCAGTCAGTTGCTATTTCTTTGATAGTTTCCCTCTTAATGCTTACATATAAAATGGAGTGATGTCCAAAAAAACAAACAACCCAATTAAAAAATGGGCAGAGGACATGAAGAGACATTTTTCTAAAAAGGACATACAGATGGCAAACAGACATATAAAAAATGCTCAACCTCACTAATTATTAGAGAAATGCAAATAAAAACCACAATGAGATACCACCTCACCCCAGTCAGAATGGCTATCATCAATAAATCAACAAACAACAAGTGCTCACAAATTTTGTTGAGAAAAGGGAACCCTTGTGCACTGTTGGTGGGATTGCAGATTGGTGATGCCACTATGGAAACCAGTATGGAGGTATCTCAAAAATCTGAAAATGGAACTACCTTATGATCCAGCAATTCCACTCCTAGGTGTCTATCCAGAGAAATCCAAAACTCTAATTCAAAAAATTTTATGCACCCCTATGTTTATTGCAGCACTATACACAATAGCCAAGACATGGAAACAACCGAAATGTCCATCGGTAGATGACTGGATTAAGAAACTGTGGTACATTTATACAATGGAGTATTACGCAGCCATAAAGAAGAAAGAAATCTTACCATTTGCAACAACATGGATGGACCTAGAGAACATTATGTTAAGTGAAATAAGTCAGACAGAGAAAGACAAATACCATATGATCTCACTTATATGTGGAATCTAAAGAAAAGAGTAAGTGAATGAACTAATCAGAAACAGTTTCAGAGACATAGAGGAAAAACCGAGGGTTGCTAGATGTGGGGGGTAGGGATAAGGGGGAAGGTGAGGGGATTAGAAAGCAGTCAGTAACTACAAGGTTGCCACGGGGTTACGAAAGTTAATTTGGGGAATGTAATCAATAATGTTGTAAAGATTCTGTAGGGTATCCAATGGACACTTGTCTCTCATTAGGGAGACCACCTCAGGGATGATGCAGATGCCTGATCACTGCACTGTACACCTGAAGCTGAACAATAATGAATGTCAACTACAAGTTTATATATATATATATATATATATATATATATATATATATATACACACACACACACATATGTATATGTATATATATGTGTGTATATGTATATGTATATACTTACAAGAAGCGGAGTACAGCATTAGGAATAGAGACAGTGGAAATATAATGGCTGTGTGCGATATCAGAGGGATAGTGGATGGGAGAGGGGGGTTGACATAGTGTGAGGGATATAAATGATAAACGTCTAAGTATTACTTTGTATTGTGCACATGAAACTAATAAAATAAATAAGTAAATAAATAAATAAACAAATAAATAAAATATAAAAATAAAAAGGGGACACTAGGTCTCATGTGATAGGAACCAATGACTCAAAGTAAAGGCTTTGGAAATGGAGCCATTAGCCATTAGCCTTTTTCTATCTAGCTGGGAAAGAAAGGCAGTAAGTAAATATTTACCTAATTTAAATGAAATCTTTACTTATTCTATATCTTATTATGAAGCTGAATTTCTAAGTCTGTTTACAAAAAGAAGCGAAGAGCTTTCCCATATAATACAGAAAGTTTATAATAAAGTATTATTTCTAAAAAAAAAAAATGGAGTGATGTCTGAGACAGAATCCTTGAATTAGAAATATTACTTTACGGCATCAGGTAGTGAAACATGGTGACGCCCAGAACAAATTACTGGAGACTACTTTGTGATTTATGGTTGTTGTGCCAAAATGCTCATAAAAGCCAGGCTCAGTAACAGCCAGAAGCCCTCTGAGAGGGGATCACCTGCTACAACCACAGACCATCAGGAAAACACAATGCACACGTTCTCCACATCGGGGCATGGTGTAGAGGAAGGAGCATTAACCCGGCCGTCAGAAAGACCCACAGTGAAACTGAAACATACAGTGAACACTCAAACGGTAGTTGGCATGTTTTACTATTCTCTATATCTCAAAGATATCAGCTTTAGAGCTATAAATTTATGGAGCATTTAATATATTATAGGTTATTTTTCACAAAAATAGACAGAAAATAATAGAAAGTATATGTTATTATCCCATCTTACAGATAAGGAGGCTGAGCAAATCGCAACCTTTTAGTGTTCTGACTAAAAGCCTCCAGAAGTTTCCCATTGTACTTGGGATAAAATCCTGACCACGTGCCCTGGCTCACCAAGCTCTACCAGAGCAGGCCCTTTCCCTCTCTGTGACGTCATCTCTTACTACTGCATCTCACGCTTCACCAGCACCCCCACCCCAGGTTTCCCAAACTCAATAAGCTTGCTCTCTGTGTGTAGAGTCCTTGCACAGAGGCCCACCCACCCCCTCATTGGACCCCCATTTTTGCATGGCTATCTCTTTGTCATTCAGATCTCAGGATAAATGCCATTTCCAGAGAGGTCTTTCTCAACCAGCCAATCAGTAGTAGCCAGTGGGTCATTCTCTATGACATTACTTGATGTTATTTTTCTGCATAGTTCTTATTACTCTCTGATTATTGTTCTTGTTTAGCTATGCATTTGTTTGTTGCACACACTCACACACACACACACACACACACACACACACACACACACACAATGTTGGCCCAGGACCCTCAGGAAACTTGACAGCTGGATTCACTTCTGCATTCTAATTCTTAGAACACTTTATCGTACACACTGGGTGCTCACAAATTTTGTTGACTATCTGAGTGACTAAATGAATGAGTAACCGAATCACTTTGATATTCAGAGGCTTTCCTTGTGTCTTGGCAAACCTTAAAATTGGTCACCTCCTCCGGTTACTTGTCTATAGACACAGAGAACAAATAATGCAACTCATGTATCAAACATCCTTCATTTACTAAAACATTGTAATGAGCTCACTCTTTAGACTTTTGAATGCAAACACTGAAAGTGTCCCTGACAATACACATATTTATTCATTTCATTCTCCACCCCGTGACTAAATTAGTTGCAGTATATTGATTTCTGTTCCATCCAGCCTAGTCTTGCCTACACCAAGGGTATTCTTCAATCCCCAGCCCCACCATGGACATCACTATCGCTGCTGCCTGCGTGCCCCACTCAGCCTTTCTGAGGTCTGCACTGGGAGGACTGACGTCTAGCACTGACAGTGACCAAGATGCTACCCCAGTCCCTTCTTTGTGCTGTTTCTGAACTTCCAGTTCTGGGAAGCAACTCTCATGACCACCTGGTAACATCTCCGTAATGTTTCCTCCTGAGATAGGAATATCTATTCTACTGAGTTATAATGGGAATTAAATGAGGTAACGTATGGAAGGTGCCTGTAGACCCTAAAAACTATGCCTAATATTATATGTATGTTTGGGAAGGTGGTAAATGTCAAGAAGAAGAAAAATATCAAAAACTTATTCAAGTTCCAAAAAAGGAAACAGTTCCCTGGCAGACACAGATTTTTCCTGCCGAGGGTACTTTAATAAATAACCTTATAACTATTTGCTTAAAGCTAAGAGAGGAATCCTGTCAGATAGCAATAAATTATTGCTGTAATATAAGAACGCAACAGAACAAGGTTTGTATTGTTGAAATGTATATAGAGGTTGTTTTTTTTTTCAAAACAATCCAGGTAACTTGACAAGAGACTGTCTTAAATATATCTCCATATACCATGAGCCCTTGAGAACAAACACACTGCTGAGTGCAGTCAAACTGCATAAACCCTAAAAGCAAATAGGGCAGTAAGGAGGGCAAGTGTAGGCCAATGGCATGTATAGGAGATGAGAGTCTCTACAAAAAGTAGCACAGTTGCCCAAAGTCAGAGAGCTTCTGTTTTAATTATAAATATTATCAGTTCAGAATAAATTAAAATTATCACAGAATATAGGACTGTTATCAGTGTATAAAATTAAGAGCATCCAAGACACAGACGAACAGAAAAGTGATTTGGAAATAAGTTTCTGAATTTGTTTCTATGTGCTCTCGAGAGAGAAGTTTAATATAAACCAACACAGAGATTAGACAGTAGACAAAAACTACAGATAAATGGACATGCAAATAATATCTCTGAAAAATTACCCAATACATTTTCTTACTTCAGTTCAGTTAACGCTTACTTAGTCCCACCTGTATGTAACACCATGTCTGCTTCCCATTATGTACCTTGTGATTCCCAAGACATCACTCAGTTTAAATTTGCACAAATTTTTCTAAGCTTTCAATTTGGCTTAATAGTTTTGCTCGATGATTTTGGATCTGAACTTCAATATTTAGATAAATAACAAAATTTGAAAGAAAACTCAACCAACCTTGTGAAAAATAATGCTTTCTCTTATCTTTTTCTTTCTAAAGTTGTAATTTGCTTCTGTTGGTTCAAAAATTCTATCATGTCCCCACAAAAACTATACTCTCACCGCTATTATGATACATTCACACATAATACTTTAAAAATTCATTCCAACTTATATAAAAAAATGAAAGAATAACAATGAGGATTTATTCACTTTGGACACCACTTTACTAAAGGATTCGTCGGATGGTTCCATTAAACACAGCGCTTTTTTCATGCAGTTACTATATTATTCAATTTACAAAAATTTGAATTTTTACATTTTTCTGGAATGTATCTATTGCTCAAAGTGCAGTAAACCATAACATGTGAAAAATCATTGCATTTCATGACAGATCAAAGTAAGCCTCACAGATTTCTATTAAAAACGAACACCAACTTAGTTAAGAGGGGTTTTGTTTGTTTTTAAGGAAATTCAAGAGTTTATAGCTCCATTTAAGCATCAGAATATACTCTGGATATCATGAAAAGATCAGTGTAGGTAACGCTAACCCCTTAAGGAGACATGTGAGAGGAAGAAGGAGAATTAAACGAGGGAGGGCAAGTAAAGGAATCAACTCCTAGAATATGTCAGGATTCAATGCTCCATGAATATTTTCACGGTTCTGCGTGGTCAGGACTTTCTGAGCAAAGATTTCTAGCAACATTGGTTAACAGATAATTGAATAGCAACCCTACTAACAGAGGCCTCCAGAGCAATAGAAAGTCTTAACTCTCCTTGAAGCCCTTGATTTACCTTTCAGTGTGTGAAATAAGATTTCTCCTTCTTTCTCCACAGAGGAATCATTTCTGTTCCAGAGCAAAGGTCCCTCTACTTCTTCTGAGAGGAAGATGAATAAATGTGGCAGTCACTTTACATAAGCTCCAAGATTCATAATTTTGGGGTTACTCTCCCATGGTGCATGGGCAGGGACATCAGGCTTTCATTGCGTCACTCTATGGAGAAGTGGGGCCTGAGGAACTGGCATTAAGATGCTCTGTGAAAACTAATCTGTCTATTTTCTGATCCTGAAAATGTGTGTTTCCTGTCTGGATAAAATTGATATAAAATATTAACAGATGAAAAGAGAATTTTTGGATAAAGAAAGGGAATTAAATTGATGGCAGAGGGGAAAACCCTCTTATGTAGACCAGAATTTCTCAATTTTGGCACTGTCGCTATTTTGAATAAATGATTCTTTGATGTGGGATACCATCCTATGCACTGATATGTTTAGTTGTACCCCTGGCTTCTTCCCCAACAGATATCAATAATACCCCCTTCAGTCAAGACAACAAAAAATATCTCCAGACATTGGCAAATGTCTCCTGGGTTGCAAAATTGCTCCTGGTTGAGAGTTGAGGACCATGAATATAGACAGATCGAATGTCACCATGGACTCAGATTCATAACAGACTTCAAATATGACCTCTTAAGTGGTCCCAGTACAACTATCTTTCTCCATAATGTTGGCTTTAGCAAAGATTACCTCAATATTAGTTTGGGTCATTCAATTAAAGTCACCGTATTCCAAAGCAATGCTTTATGGGATTATTCTACCCAAAATGATAGCTTCCTAGAATAAATTATGTAATTCACTAAAGACAGTAGTCCAATTAATTGGACAGTAGTAATCCAATTAAAAAACCAAAATGCTAATATATGAAGTTGTTCACCATCTACAGAATTTCAAGATTAAAAGGGCCCTAATGCCTCATCACCTCTGATGACACTTTTAATGCTTTAATATTGTCTACAATATCCCTAGTGAGTGACAATCCACCCAGTGCTTGAACATCTCCACTGATGGGAAGCTGACTCCCCTTGAAGAGGTCCATTGATTTCTAGACAATTTGGAATTTTAGAATTTTCTTCCTTAAATTGAGGAAGAAAATTGTTAACTTATATTCAACTTACTCTCAATTTCAACTAGAAAAAGTTCCCCTTCATATTCGTATGTGATGCTGCCAAATCCCTGGGACCACTTAAGAGGTCATATTTGAAGTCTGTTATGAATCTGAGTCCATGGTGACATTCAATCTGTCCATATTCATGGTCCTCAACTCTCAACCAGGGGCAATTTTGCAACCCCGGAGACATTAGCCAATGTCTGGAGATATTTTTTGTTGTTAGATGTTTAGCTTCCAAACATTGATCCAGTGGGTCATTCAAACAAATCAAAATCCCTTCCCACATGACAGAACATCACATGTTCGTAGTCAATATCATATTTCTCCAACATCTACACTTTTCTGAATTAAATACCTATAATTCCTTCCACTATTTTTTATAGAGCCTGATTTTAAGTACTTTGATTCTCCTGGCCATTCTCTGAAATGCTTACAGTTTGTTCGTGCAGCTTTTATAATCTGGTTTCCAAAAATTGAATGCCATGCTCCAAATGTGATCTGAACATTATGCTGAAAGAGCAGACAGCAGAGGGACTATCATGTCCCCATTCTAGGCATTACATTTCTTTTAATGTAGCCTAAGATGGCTGTGTTTAGCAATAAAGCAAACAGAGAAAGGATAGAAAAACTTCTTGAGGTCAATGGTATAATTCTGATGAACGATCAAGAAAACAGAAATTCTGTTACACTTCTGTCTTCTCTAACAAAGAAAATCGTTTTCTGAAAGAAAACTTTTAAAGAGAAAACATGGCTTCATTTTTTCAGATAAATCATATTGTTAACTTACATTCAACTTACTATCAATTTCAACTAGAAAAAGTTCCCCTTCATATGTGATACTACCAAATCCCTCCTATCTTAATTTGTGAAGTTAGTATTTGAACCCAAGTTTAGAATCTTACATTGACCTTCACACAGTGAATCTCTGTAATAATACTTCCTAGAGTTGTATTTAAGATTAATACTGAATTCCCGAATCTAGTTATGTACCCTGCATTTTCATGCTTTTAGAAAAATCTAAGTTTCCCTGTTCCTCTCATCTAGCACCTCCTACTGTTGTTTACATTTTCATATATGTTCAGCCTCATTCGTGGCCACCTTCTGTTTTCTACTAAGATGAATGAACCACTTCAAGGGGGTTAATCTTGCCATCAATGGACTTTTTCAAATGTAGGCTAGATATCAGTTACTGTGAATTCTCTTTCAGAAAATAATTCACCTTGATACAAAAGCGGAAGCAAAATATTTATTTTCTCTATTATTAATCAAAATTGTATTATTGACATCAAGCAACCCACCTTTTTGTTTGTTCTATTGCCAATATAAGAAATTGAAGTCACTTTTGACATTCTTCCCCTTTTATCTGAGCCTCAGCTTCTGAATTCTAGTCAAAGTCATGTACGATCCAAGATGTTTTAGAAGATTTGAAAATGGATGAACCCTGAGCTTGGAACACTGCTCAAAATAAGGAAGAAATTGTCCAAGAAACTAAACAGCATGCAAACCTCCAGGATTACACAGATATACTGAATAACTAGCTTTACCTTCACCTACTCTAATATAGAGAGTTTTGCGCTACTTTACCAAAAATCCTTTAGAAGCCCTAGAGCACAGTATCAGAATTGTGAGCATTATCAATAAGAAAAAATTAACATATCCTGGAAGCTTTGAAATCCCAGATAAGATAGGGCTTTCTCTGCCACCCCCATTCTCACTCCAATATTAGAAAACATCTATTACAAAAATGCACAATGACTCTGAAATACACTCACCATCTCCTTTCTAGTTATCTTTTTCCTATACTTTCAAAGGCAACTGAAGGCCCATCAATAGTGTGAAAGTTTTCTTGAACAACCTTGTAATTCCTATAACGCCTTTCTTTAAGTAAATTGCTTAATGTTCTGTCATGTCTCTCAAATATCCTGTACATTTATTAGAGACAGCCTTGGCATCTGGTCTTCCACATATACCCCCAAACAACTAAAAAGAATAGGTAAATTTGCTGAAGTGAGCCCTCCATCCAAAGCTATACCTAGAATATATGTTTAAAAGATGAAGCCTTTTTATGTCAGTATTTTTGCTGTGTAGTAATAATCTGTCAACTTTAGCAAATAGTATTTTTTTTGTAATTTGTTTCTGTTTCATTTGCTGTCCCTGATAGCCTTTTAATTAGTTTGCTTATTTGTCAAATGCCAGTTTACTATGCTTGTTTTCCTTCATGGATTCAAAACTAATCAGGGCAGGTGTTGTATATATTGTATAGAATGACATGCTGTCGTGATCAATTGCTAATTAATTCTTTCTGCTTCTGTGAGTACACTCTCTCAAATGAAAAACAATAAACAATCATTAGACATTTTGCATTTGTTAAAGCACTTCATAATTAATAGTAGAGATGGGATTAATATTTAAGTAAATGCTTTCATCCAAGTATTAGCAAAGATACTGCTATCTAGAAACTATTGTTGATTTTATTTTTTTTTACTCTAAGTAGCCAGTGATTATTTCTAGGCAACACAGGAATATATGAGAAGGAAAAAACCCACATAGGATACAGCTCCCATATACTGTTAAAAGTGAAACATTTTAAAGCTGAAACATTTAAAAAAATAGTGAATTTTTTTAATAACAAAAATATTACCCAACAACTAGTAAGTTCTTTCTGTGTACCAGATATTTAATATGTATTATGCCATGTAACCTTTATACCAACTAGTGTTGGCACTACCATGATGTAGAAGAGGAATCTATTGTGCCAGGTAGATACACACTTATTGGGTACTAGGGTTTGAGATGAGTTTACAAAATCATGCGGTATAAGTGTATTGGAGAAAGGGAGAAATGTAAAGAGAGAGTCAGCAAACAGAAGGCATGGGTTCCCATTTGCTCTTTACCTCATAGTGAGACAAGCTGGGCAGAATACTCGGCTAAACTCTCAGAGTGATCCCATATTCTTTACTTTTAACAAGGTATATAGGATCTAGCAGTTGTGTGAGGGGAAATAATCTGACCATGTTTTGGGTGCAGTCAGGTTTTGAGCGCCAGCAGTTTACAAAAGTTGTCTATAAAGCCAGCTTCCAGGCTTTCGAAACCTTGAGGCCCATGAGATACCCCAGCCTCTCCTATCATAGAAATAAACACAGTCCTAGTAGTAGCTGCTTCTACTGACAGAAGGGGAGAACTGGGTCTCAGCAAGCTCTTTGTCCAGGTGACCCAGAGTGAATAGCCCATGGTTGCATTTGGTTTATTTTGTTCACTGAACCCACAGAAATTAAGTCTTGGAAAAAATTACCTACTCGGGATGAGAAGATAACCCAATATCACGGGAATTTCAAGAGAAACAGTAGACCTAGAATTGTGAACCTATTCTATTTTTTTGAATAATAAGATAGTAAAAAACTTAATGTTTACTACCAACAGATCTACAATAAAAATATACCAAGATGTATGCCAGGTGGAAGAAAAATGACAGCAAAAGGATGCAAGAGAAAATGATGAGCGAAACAATTGTTAAACATGTAGCTCAATAAACACTGTCTAAATTAAGAAATAAAAGGAAAACAATATCTAATTTGTGGGATTAAAAAAGCACAGAACAGTGAATAGTGATACTACATAAGTCAGGAGAGGATGATTGGAGTTTTTATATTCTATAGCCCATGTGTCTTTGGAACAGAGATTTTGATAAAATATTCAGAATTAGATATGTAAGATAATATTTCAAGAATAACTATTTAAAAAGAAAAATATGTATAATTATGAAACAGAAAAGGGAAAACGGAATAAGAAAAATAAACCTATCAAAAGAGCTAGAAAACAAGAAAGGATATAAAAGAAACATAGAGAAGTAGAAATATGGAAATCACAAAGTAAGATGATAGAAACATGTTTAAATATGTCAGTAATCAAACTAAATGGAAACAAAAAAGCTTGCAAGTAAAATATAGAGAATTTCAAACATTTTTAAAATTCAGTTATATGCAGTATACGAGAGGCTCAATGTCTTAGTCAAGTCAGGCTGCCCTAACAACATACCACAGACCGATTTAAATGGCAGGCATTTATAGCTCACGGTTCTAGAGGCTAAGTCTAATTTCAAGATGCTGGCAGTTTGGTTCCTGGTGAAGGTTCTCTTCCTGGTTTTCAGAAGGTCACCTTTCTACTGTATCTTCACATGGCTTGGGGGATGGAAGGAGGGTGGGAGAAAGAAAGAATAGAAAAGGAGGGAGGGAGGAAGAGAGAGGAGAGGAAGAGAGCGAGAGAGAGGGGGAGAGAGAGAGAGAGAGAGCGAGAGAGAGAGAGAGAGAGAGAGAGAGAGAGAGAGAGCGAGCAAGTGTGGGCATGGTAGTCTCTCTTCCTCTTCTTATAAAGACACTAATCCAGCATATGGGCCCTACCCTTATGAACTCATTGAAACCTAGTTATCTCCCAAAGGCTCATCTCCAAATACCATCACATTGAGGGTTAAAGCTTCAACATATGAATTTGGGGGAACACAAACATTTAGTCCATAAACACATACACAATACAGAAGGATATAGAAAAGCTGCTTGTAAAGGATAGAAGATTATCTTTTATCTATCCATCCAATGCTAGGCACAATAAAGCTGGCTTCATTATTTAAATATCAGCTAAGCCAGATTTTAAGACATAAAGCATCATTAGGAATGATGCTAGGGACACAACATTATAAGAGGTTCGGAAGATAGTACAGTTCTAAACTTCAATTGGACCAATGATATACCATATGTAAAACAAAAATTGATAGACATACAGAAAGAAAAGCACAAATCCACCATGACAATAAATGGTTTTATCACTGTTTTGACAATTTTAACAGGCACACTCACTTGATCAGATATTACCTATGGCTGCTCTAGGGCTTACAGTGGCAGAGTTGAGTGGTTGAAACAGAGGTGACATGGTTCACAGAGTCTAAAATATTTACTATTTGTGCCTTTACAAAAAAGGTTAATCAATGTTTGCCCTGAGGAAGATCCTGAGACAGATATTTGAGACAGTAGTTTATTTGCAAAGTGCAGAAAACACTGGTAGGGAAGTGAGGAACGATGACAGGGAAAAGAAGGCCGTCACCAAGGTGTGGGCCAGTGAGCTACAATGGTGGGTAGGCAGTGCTTAGTGCTACAGGGTAATTCTGAGAACCAGTGCGGAACCTATGCCTCAGAGAAAGAGCCGGGTTTTAGACACCTACCAAGACAGAGCAGATATGATAGCCAGAGAGAATGGCAATGGTCCCAGCTGCAGCCCTAACAGAGCCAAAGCATGTACTGAGACAGGAAGGGAAGTCAAAGAGCAAAATAAGGCAAGATGGCAAAAGAACAGAGCTTCACCCTGATCCTACTCCCTCCAAGTGCACATGTCTGAGCCAAGTGCAGGTCTGAGCTGAGGAAATGCGGAGAATTTTTTAACTGAACAAGCAGTTGAAATTTAAGTTAAGATGTGACTGGATTTTTTGACTACTGAAAATGAGACTGTCCTATTATATAAGTGAGATGGAAAAAGCTATGAGATTTGTCTGAGGAATCGATCTGAGACAGAACAGGGAAGGCCTACAGGGTCTGACAACTTCAGAGGGAGAAAATGAATACTATTTCATAATTGCACCTCACCAAGTCCAGATAATTTAATTAAACATTAATGAAAGATAGTTCTCAAGATGTTAGAGTCTATAAAGATACGCAATGTGAGGGATCAACTTGGGAAGAGAGCAGGATTTGTTCGAGTGGAGGCTGAAGCTTTCTCTGAGGAAGCCTGGTGTGCACCAAGGACTGGGTTAGGCGCTGAAAACACAGGCATGAAAGACTAAGATTTCACAGGAAGAGAGCATTGTAAAAAGACCTACTGTCACAGGAAATAGTATCACAAGAACACAGGGCTGACATCTAACAGCCACATACACACACACCCAAAAAGGCAATCAATGGTCGTGAAAAAATATATTATTAATAAGTGGCACAATCACATATCCCTGTTTTGGAAAATTTACTGTTAACAATAAAGTGGAAGGTGGACTGGATGAGCAAGTGCCAGAAAAAGGGCAGTAACAATAGGAATACAAGGAAAGAGAATTAGTTAATGGACACAGATCAACCCAGTCTGGTCCTTGTCTTGGGGTAGATACGTGATTTCTCATTTGGATGATTGTCCCAAAAAGGGGAGCACAGGAGGAAAAAACACAAACATATTTGGGGAGAAGTTTCCTGTAAAAGATCCACTGAGGTATCCGGAAGAGTCATTACAGGACCCTTCACCATTTACCTGTTGTTAAAGGCTCATACCAGATGCTGTTCCTGGAGAACAAACTTTTCTTTCCTGCACTTATTGTTTGTATTATTTGCCTACTGCTGTTATGAAGTTCAAATTTATTTTGTCACTTTAATATGACCTTGGAAGGTTGGAATGAATTATTTTTACTTTTCACTGAGCTAAAGTAGACATTAGACCATAATAAGTGCTCAACAGAAACTGAATAAATGGTGAATTAATGCATGAACACTTGTCCCTCAACCTACATTTACCAGGACTGAAAACTATAATATTGTCAGTTAGTTCCCCTGCTGAAGGAGTCGCTAAAAGTATATCTCTCTTAGGCAAATTCAAAAGGAAAGGGAAATCTAATTGGCTGTTTGAGTTGAAGCAGTCTCTCTCTATCTCTCTCTCTCCTCCATTCCCCAACCAGGATTCAACATTGAAGTTCAGAGGGTAAAAGAGAATCAGTACTTTTCACAACAAGAGTTAGCATTTACTGAGCACTTTCCATTTGCCAATACAATACTATGTATATTATATGCATTATCTCATTTTGTTCATTCATTCATTCAACAAACACTAGTTGCATGAATGGTCTAGGCACTGTTCTAAGCATCAGGGTCACAACAGAAAACAAAACAGAAGTGTCCTCTCCTCATGGAGGTAAGGGTTATAGAAAATATGGGGAGTGAACATGGTAACCTGTAATGAATAAGCAAAATTCAGGTCATACAACTGTAATAAAGGAAATAAGCTGGAAGATATAATAGAAGAACGTGGAGGCAGCATACACAGGGGTGTGGAAACAGATAAAGAAAAGTGGATGGATGATTAAAGATACAGTGTGGAGGTACAACATGCAAATCTTGCTGGTCAACTGTGTGAGGGAATAAAAAGCAAATAGATATCAAGAGTAAAACCTAGGTTTTTTGTTTGAACAATTGAAAGTATAATGGTGTCATTTATTAAAAGAGAATAGAGGGAAATAACTGGGGGGCAGGGTGTGGAGGGGAGGAATCAAGTCAATTATTTTCAGCAAGTAAAGCAAGATATACATCAAATTATGAACAGCTAACGTGACATATACATCTAAGTATATATCAAATCAGCAGTTAGCTTTATTAATCTGATGTCAAGCAGGAGATAAACATTTGGTGCATATTGGGAAATAGAAGGTATTTAAATAATGAAAATAACTTATATTACCAAAGGATGGCATATTAAAAAGAAGAGGAGAAAGGGTAGTCGAGGGAAAAAGGGGGAGACATAAGGAAGAAGACAGAGAAGGAAAAGAAAACAGAATTTAGCTTCAGGACACACTAACATTAGAATTTGAACAGAAATAGGCAGGGGCTGAATAAATTGAAAGAAAATCAAGAGTAGCTTATAGTCAAAGTTAAGGGAAGAAAGAGTTTCAAGAAAAATGTAGTATACCCAATACTGTTGACTGGTTAAATAATGTAGATAAAGAAATATCCACTATATATATACATATGTAGGGAAACACGTAGGGATAGAACCGGCAACCTTGGTGTTATTAGCACCGCACTCTAACAAACTGAACTAACCGGCCACCCCCACAATAAATTTTCACAATAACCCTGAGGTAATCATCACCACTGTCTCTACTTTAAACTTCAGAAAACAAGAGTTTTAGAAAGATTATCACTTAGAAAGCAAGTTCTGGAAATCAGATTCTAATTGAGGATATCTAACAATAAAAAAGTTTATCATAAGGAAGTAGAGATTGAAAAAAGCATGCAGAATGTATAATTTGTGAGAGAGACAATGCTAAAGAAGTGGTAAGAAATAAGGTTCAGAACACCAACTTATGATTTAGGAGAATGAAACATTGCTCACTTTATTTCAAATTGAATGGTTCGTTCATTCACCAGATAATTTCTGAGTGTCCACTCTGCCCGCCATACACTAGACTAGGCTATGGACATAGCAGTGGATACCAAGACACTGCCCTCAAGGTTGTTATATTCTGTGAGGGCAGCTAACCATAAGCAGGCAAACAAATAAATATTATAGTTTCAAAGAGTAACTAATGGTAGGTAGGAAGAAAAATAAATCAGGGGGAAGGTATGACAGAGAAGCAAGGGCTATTATCAATGGGGTGGTCAGGGGGTAATATTGGAGCAAAGACTTAAATAAAGAGAAGGAATGAGCCTTCCGCAGGACTGAAAGCAGGTCCATCAGCAAGTGTAAAGGGCCAGGAACTGACTGAAGTTTGGTCTCTTTGGCAGAAGAGCGAGAAGAGCCAGAGTGGCTGGAGAGGAGTGAATCAGGAGGAGTGGTAGGGAAAGAAGTCTGGGCTATGGGAAGGAACTGAACTGTATGTGACCCAATAGGCTATGGTAAGGAGTCCTCATTATAATCTAACCGCTATCTCTTGGAGGAATTTTGAGCAGGGAGGGCATCTGGTCTGATTTATATTTTCAAAGTCCATTCTATCTGAAACGCGGGAAATAGACTGGGGATAAAACTGGGTGCAGAAAGTTGCCAAGGTTTGAAATGATTTGCTATAGCTTTTTAGATATAATTCAAAGCTTTACATTCTCATAGGTGCTAATTATGCTGTGGGTCAAAACATTCCTGTTATGTGATAGGCATGTGTTAATTAAGAAAAGAAGTTAAGATTAGAATGAGGTAAGTTTGCCGCCAGCGATACAAGTATCTGAATCATAATTAACAGTCTTGATTTTATGGGCATTTATCCAGACCCAATCCGTGAACTTCATTGCTCTACTTTTATGTTTTCATAAAATCTTAATACGCTGTTTTATTTTGTTCTTGGACATTTTAATTGTAAAAATTTTTGTACGTTACATGAATGCTAAGATATAGAATCATTTGCACGTATTAAAGAGAAAAGAGAAATATTGTGAACCATTTAAGCATTTTCATATTACAATTGCATTTCAGTATTAAAGGAGAAAATAAGTATTATAACATGAAATATGCAAACAGAAGAAACCAATAAAAATCAAATGTATTTTTTAAGCTAGAATCTCATTCGTTTCTTTTTATTAGCTTTCTAAGGAAGTATATCAGTCTTTAAGAACAGTAGGAAAAAACAACTAGATATAAACATGCTTTCTTATAGAAAATTAGAAAATGTTTGTGTATCTGCGTTCCTGGGACTAAGAGCTATTGAAACTTCAACTAACTTAACTCAAACTAATTTTATCTTACCTGAAATTCTATTTTACCCTTAGGGATTCTGAATTAGATTTTAGTAAAGAGGATTATTTATAAATAGAACTATAATGATACATTTTTATTGAAACAGTGATATTCTTCAAAGCTGTACTACTATTCTCTGCCTTCGGCTGATTGAAAATAGTTTCAAAAAACTCAAATGTAGTTAAGTAAATACCACAGATTATTTTCAATGTCCTTTCCATGGACAATGAGATGGAGAAAAATTAAATCTTTGTAGGCTTCACTGACAGTGAATCCACAGAATAAAATTTTTGACAAAAACCTGAGGAAACATCTGCCTGTTTACTGGGTAGTGTCGACTTCAGGCCACTTAGTTAAGTAAAAACTGAATATATCTCAAAGGGCCTGGGACATATTACATTAAGCATTTTCCCAGACTTTACAATTATTTTATATTAGCTTGGGAGATGGAATTTGTATTTAATCTCTCCCCCCCACACACACACACAAAAAAAATAATTGGCTTCCTTACATTCCAACAACCGTTTTAACAGAACTACTCAGTTATGGGGCAGAAGGATAGCTCACTAAATTAAACAAAGGGAGTATAGCCACTCTTAGTTGAGGTAAGTGGAATTCAAAGTATTTTCAAACAAACTAATCTTAATATTTCTGAATGCACCAAAGGTCTGAAACTAAGCTATTTTAAAATGTCTTGGATAACTTGATTTAATTAATAAAATATATGTGTTAGCATCACTCTATGAAAAAAATGTGTTTAAAAATGCTCAAAAAACTGAAGAAGAGGACATCAGAAACATGGCAGTATAATGCTCCCCCCCTTGATCTCTTACTTTGAAGTTATAAGTTGAACAGATATAATTCAACAAAGAATTCCCTAAGAACACATAAAACGTCTGAGAGTTCCACGCATCGAAACATCAGAAAGTGGGTGAATCAGGGTGAACAGGGGAGAAGGGAAGGAAGAGAGAAGTGCAGAGACTGGGTCCACCAACTCAGCCTGGAGCTCACTGCCGGTCCTGGACAGGGGAAGATTGAAGCTGCAGATGCACTCTCTATGGCCCTGAATAGTCCTGCCTGAGTGATCGGCATGTAATAGAGCTGAACCCAAGGATGTGGCAGAGATCTCAGGGCAAAGAACAAAAACAGAAGAGCTACAACTGTAATCTCTCCTTTTATTTTATTTTCTCATTTGGCAAAATTGCAAAGCCACATGCAAAAGAATGAAATCAGACTGCTATCTGTCATCATATACCAAGATTAATACAAAATGGATCAAAGACCTAAACATATGACCTGAAAGAGTAAACTTCATAGAAGAAGGCATAGGTACTAAACTTATGACCTTGGGTTCAAAGAGGATTTTATGAATTTGACCTCAAAAGCAAGGGAAGTAAAAGCCAAAATAAATGAATGGGACTATATTACACTAAAAAGCTTCTGCACAGCAAAAGAAACCATCAACAAAACAAAGATGCAACCAACCAACTAGGAGAAGATGTTTACAAACAACACCTCAGATAAAGGGCTAATATCCAAAATATATAAAGAAATCGTACAACTCAACAACAAAATAACATACAATCCAATTAAAAACTGGACAGAGTACCTGGACAGACACTTCTCCCAAGAAGACATACAAACGGCCAACGGATATATGAAAAAATGTCAACTTCACTAGCTATTAGGGAAATGCAAATAAAAACCACATTGAGATATCACCTCACCCCAGTCAGAATGGCTATCATCAACATGACAAATAATAACAAGTGTTGGAGAAGCTGTGGAGAAAAAGGAACCCTCATACACTGTTGGTGGGAATGCAGATTGTTATACTGCTACAGAAACCAGTATGGAGATTCCTCAAAAAATTAAGAACATAATTACCGTACTACCTAGCAATCCCTCTTCTGGGTATCTACCCAAAATATCCGACAATATTTATCTGTAAAGATATATGTACTCTAGGGTTCATTGCAGCATTATTCATGGTGGCCAAAACATGTAAACAACCAAAGTGTGCTTTGATAGATGACTGAATAAAGAAGATGTACTACATATGTACAGTGGAATAGTACTCAGCCATAAGAAAAGGTGAAACACTACCATTTGTGACAACATGGATGGATTGTGAGATTATCATGCTAAGAAAATAAGTAGGACAGAAAAATTTGAGACCATATGACTTCACTCATATGTGGCACATAAAACTGAAAGTAACAAACAAGACAATGAGATAGAAAATCACAGACACAGACAATATTTAGTTATTACCAGAGGGTAAGGGGGGAGGGAAGGGTAAAGGGAATCAAATATATGATGATGGAAGGAGAACTGACCCTGGGTGGTGAACATACAATGTGATATATAGATGATATATTGTAAAAATATACACAAGAAACCTATATAATTTTACTAACCAATATTATCCCAATAAATTTAATAAAGATAATAAATAAATAAATGGCATGATAGTTATGAGCTACAAAAAAACTGAATTGTTTATACACAAAGCAATTTAAATATACCTTGAACAATTTTTTTCTACACTATTAATTTAGAAAGTTAGTATTTGCTTGATTTATAGCGCAAAGAGGCAATATAATAAAGACAATGGATACCTGCCTTCACTATCTCTGTAAAGTATATGACCCTCAGGAATGACCCCTTAACAGTCTGAGCTCTTAACAGTCTGAGCCTCAGTGTTTACATCTCAAAAAAATAAAAAGAAAAGATGAATGCTTAACTTATTATATATTTTTTGTGAAATATAAATGAAATAAGGTAAAACAGAGCATAACTTTTGGTGTTATAGTAGAAAGTAAATGTGAGTTCCTTCCGTATTCTGTCCAATTACTTAATATAAAGCCACAAGAATGATAATCTGAATTAATTTAGCACTGTCATGTGTGAAATGTTATTGATGAAAACTGAGTTCAGGTTTGTATAAAAGTGACAAAAGTATGTCCTGCTTATGCTATAAACAGATGAAATAAATATACTGAGTTTCTAGACTACGGAAAGGCAGGGAAAACAATGGAAACAAAAATCTAAGGTATAGGAAAATGTAAAAACTGGAGGGGAGATGAATTCCAGATAGTATTAATATAAATGGTTCCCACTGTAATTACCTACAGCCTTGAGGAAAGAGAAACAGGAGATACAACAAAGGAATAACATTTTAAAATATACAGAACTCTTATAGATCAATGTAAAAACCAGAAAAGCTCTTATAGAATATATGACAAAGACATGAAGAGACAGCTTAAAGGAAAAGAAACATGTGGGCACCAAACATATGTATAATTGTTCTGCCTTTATAGCAATAAAGTAATGTAAATGTCATCTGTTGCCCACCAAAATGAAGAACCAGTTAATACCCATGCTCTCACCAACTGCTGATGTGAATGTAAATGTGTATACCCTTTATAGAAAACAATTCAGAAATATCTGTGAAAAGATGTTAAAAATAGTTTGCATTCTCAAAGTAATGCCACATCTAAGAAATTAATCAGATGCAAAAATTATATGTAAGGATGTTATTTTCAACACGATTTATAACACTGTAAATTATATAAATATCCCAACAGTAGATTAAATAGAAAAATGGCAATTAAGTCATGGTCATCTGTACAGTGGGCACTTAGAGAACCAATAATTATATTCCTTTGACTCTTTCAGAAATAAGCATTGCTTTCCCTATCCATAAAAACACAAAGTATAATATACAAATATATCTCAGGAAATTATAGAATCTTGAACAGATATTATGCAGCCTTGTCATAATTTTGGTAAGAGAAGTCTATACCTACTTAAGCCTAGATTAAGAAGATAAGGATGAGGAAAAGAAAACAGAGATTTAGGAAAGTGGATCTCTGTGCCACGAAAGAGAAATCCTGAGTTAGAGCTGCCATTCAAATATCCATATCCAAAAGAATAAACCAGTACAATAAAATATAAAAAGTGCCATTAAAGAATAATATGAAAATGGCTTTGTAGGCACAAAGCAAGAAAGGAATTACTACCTTGTCATTGAACAAAACCTTCAAAGATTGAAGGCAAGGTTTGAACTAGAATACTCACCAGCAAAGACTTTTGCATTCCTCCTTGAGACAGAAAATACCATGTTCTCAAAAAAAAAAAAAAAAAAAAAAAAAAAAAGTGTTAAAAGAGATAATCATTTTCTTTTGGAAGTGTAAAGAAAATAGCAATGGCATTTTGAATTGTACAGCATGTCCACAAATAAGAAAACATCTGACAGTCAGGGATTGTAAGCGTCCCTAAACAAATTTTCATTCAAATTACCAATATATATATATATATATATATATATATATATAAACATAAGTTACTAAAAAGGAATAAGAACATGTCCAGGTTTGACAAGCATCTAAAGTGCTACTGTTGCAATAGGGTCTTACACACAATTTCATCTGTATCATTCAGCAAATTCTACTGCAATTATCTAGACAGGCTTTTGGGGAGCGAAGCAGGGAGATATTTCAGCGTTCCATTCTGTTCTTGCGCAATTACTTTGCCATAAATAGGGCCCTAGTTTTCAGCGGGGGTGGTGGAAGGAGAAGCGATAAGAGCTAGCCTTAAAGGCATCAGAGAAGGATAACTTTTAACAAAGAACACTTTGAAGTCACAGGGAATTCATTGAAGTATCTTACTAAACCAAGCTGTCCTTCGCAAGCTTAGAGACCTTGAGCTCAATCCTGGTAAGGTGAGATATCCAGGAGTTCTGATGTGGAGGGTGGAACCCAGCAGCGAGATGGGGAGAAAAGGGACTGAAGAGGAGGGAAGTTAGCGCTGTTTTAAAGCAAGACTTTGGGTGGTATCCATAGTGGAAGTAGCGGTCATAGAGACTGGCTGTGAGCACAAGAATGGAGCTCTGCCTACAGAGAGAAACAGGTGGCCAAGGATGGCCAGTTTTTTAGGCTCAAACCCATGAGATGTTGTTTCGAGTAAGGAATCTTAGGCTTAGCCCACTCCTGGGAATTTCCAATTTTAGCCACAACCACTATGTAATGAGGGGTCTGCTGATCCCTCTTCCAGTGTAGAGTCCCCCATAGGGAACTTCTCACTTCTGATCTCATTGGTTCTCTGCCCTTCTTTGTGGTTATGGGTATACTGCAGTATGCCCATCTATATACTGGTACCCGGGAGAGTAGGAGACATAAATGTGCTTGTCAGGATTGTACAAAAGGTAAAGGTGGGCAGAGCATATGTGTTTGAGGGATAATAAGGAAGTTGAGGCTGGGAAGGAAGACTGGGCCGTGGTTAGAAAGGGCCTGGGAAGTCACCCCCAAGTTTTGACTTTAATTATTCTGCAGGCAATGGTGAGCTGCTGGAAGTATGTATGCAAGGGGGTGATATGTTTCAGCCAGGCATTTTTAAAACTATGGAGAGTATTTTGAAAAAAAGCAATCATTTGAGACAGGGAGAACAGTTGGAGACAATAATAACAGCTAAAGAAAGAAAGAACATTGTTGAGCCAAGACAGGGCAGCAGTAATAGGAGGGAGAAAAACAAGGGAGAGAAAAGTTTGGGAGAGAGATGTGAGAGAGAGGGGGACAGGGGCAAAGTGACAATGACTAATATTTTTAATCTAGTCAAATGTGATGCCATCCATACAAGATGAGGGAAGAACGTTGCGGGGGGGGGGGGGGGAAGATAAGGAATTTGGTTTGAGGCCTGCTGAGTATGGAATAGCAATATAACCATTACTGTAAACCAAAAAGTAGACTTATGTTTTAAGGTCATTTTTTATTCCTATCAAGTGGGACTAAAGGAAATCTTAATGTTTTGAGACCCTAAAACTTAGTGATGACTTCTTACAGTACAAAGAAGATTATTTTCTCTGCAGAAAGTAGTTCCACCAGTTCTTTCAAGTCATGATTTTGCCCTATGCATCAAAACCATGGTTGATTTTTTAATAATGAGGTCTAGAGATAAATAAGAAGGGATTACTTTGTGATAGCATAATATAAATGCAAACAAAAGTTATCTAGAGTACAGAAAAAGTGAGCAGACAAAGAGAAACCAAAGGAAAAGAGAAAGCAAAAGTGAGAAAAAAGGCAGAGAAAGTCTCACAAGGAAAAGAAGACCATAACACTAAGGACCAAAGTAGCCAGCACAGGAAGAGCGAGATGGTGAAGCACCTAAGCTTTGTAATAGGGTGGAGAATTAGACTTAAGGACAAAAAAGAAATGCTCTGATGTAAACGGTCAAGCAGAATATCTCTTTCTCAAAGTTCAATGCTCCCTTTGCCCAGTGTGCTCTTGCAGGTTACAGGAAAGGTCCTCCTTAAAGACAGAACTTTTTGAAATAGTCTTACAACCTCTAAAGCCCAAAATTTTCCCTCTTGTTAGCACTGTGACCTTAGGCAAGTGTTTTGACCTCAGTCTCAATGTCTGTATATGTGAAATACAGGTAACACCTAAACGATTGACGTGAAAGTTAAATGAGATAATACAGTATGGTTCCTGGTACACAGAAAGCATTCAATACAGGGTAGTTATTATTATGAACAAGTGAAAATGATCACATGGACTCCAATCACTTAGTATTCCACCATTTGGTACTAATGTAGGCCCTTTACAGCTGTCTTTTATTAAATGAAAGTCCACCACGGAAAGAGTAAACTATTCCAGTCCCTAACACTACACTGTGGAGTCCTGATCCCATCTTCCAAGCAGCAGGAGGGATTTAGGGGAGCATGGCCACAAAATAGCATATGGAATACTAAAAAGAAAAAAAAAAGAGAGAAGTAAAGGAGAAGAAGAGAAGAAGAAGGAGAAAAGAAAGAAAGAAAAGAAAAGCTACAGGAGAAAACACCATTTTGAATTTAGCATGGTCTTCTTCCCCAACATCAAATGGGAGACAAAGAGTTGATATGATCCTGCCTTTCTCTTAATAAAGTCATTGTGAAGAAGAGACACAAGATTTCAATCAGTGTTAAAATGAGGAAGCACAGAGTAAAAAGAGAGGATTCGAAATTTAGCAAAAAGCAGCAAAGAGAGAGTAGAACATGTGAGTTCAAAATGAAAATTTGACATGGCTTTCAGGCTTCTCACTGGTAAGCAAAGATGTTGGAAGTGAGTTAGGGTGAAACTCCCCAGAAACTGAAGAAAAGCACTGGGTCTAGACACCATGAGGCAAAAGAAGCAAAGGATTCAAGATTTGAGAGAGAGTAGAGTTTAATGAAGAGGCCATTAAAGAGGGATCCTTACTGGATTTACCATCTGTTACTGCATTGCTGTGTTTACATTTCTTATACAGCAAACTTGTCTCTCAATATTGAGTCATGAGATTCTGTAAATTATTTTTAATAATGCTACCACTTTAATAATTCTTCCTCAGATCCCACCTTAGTGAAAATTGATATTATATTATTTTTTTAAAATTCAACCTTTAAAGATGAAAGAAAATGAAT
Organism: Rhinolophus sinicus; assembly: GCF_036562045.2. Classification (NCBI taxonomy): domain Eukaryota; kingdom Metazoa; phylum Chordata; class Mammalia; order Chiroptera; family Rhinolophidae; genus Rhinolophus; species Rhinolophus sinicus. The sequence continues at coordinate 115,252,149 of NC_133755.1, forward strand.
TATTATAAAAATAAAATCTTAAGTTTATCATGCAAGACATGACCATTTCTCATCTTAAAGATGATTCATGAGTTTGTAGAATAAACGAGCATGTACTATGTATATCCTTTCTATTGTTACAGTCTCATGTTTTCTTCACAAATACATACATCTCAAATGTATTTTTAATTTATGTTTTCTCATATCCATACACTGTGGTACTATGGTACACTGGTGGTACTGATGGCCCCAGTTCTTTCACTCTCATTATGAGTGGGATGTTGCACTCCAGCTCTTGAGGCTGAGCTTGGTCATGTGATTTGCTTTGGTCAATGGACTATTAGCACATATGATAATAGATAAAGGCTTGGAAAACCCAAGAGCATTTACCCTTGCTTGTCCTAGCATCTCCGTCTTGCACCTCCATTCTCATAACCTTGAGAACATATCTGGGCTACTCTTTCAGAGGGTGAGACATGTGGTAAAGAGCTACATCTTCCTTCACCCTTTGTGAAGCATTCCCAGCCCCAGCCCTGCAATTAACTCACAGCTGACTGCACATAAGTGAGTGAATCCAGCCACAATAAGCAGAACCTGCCAGAGAATCTATAGAGTTGTGTATAGTAAGTACATATTGCTTTAAGCCCCTAGTTTTGGTGTGGTTTATTACATAGTGGTACCTGCCAATAGCTCATCGATTTACACACAAACGGACACACACACACATAACCACATATACATTTGGTTAACTCAGCAGAACTATAATCTCATACTTCCTAGTTTCCACCTTAGCACTATATAATCTGCACATAGTTAATAGGTTCTTTTTTTAAAAAGTTATTGATAGATGAATTACAGAGCAACTATGTTAATCAAAATTTTTAATGCATTTAGTTTTCTAACAGTGATTTATTTTTTGTCTCAGGACTCTTTTTCACTTTCAAATATTATTAAGGACCCCAAAAAGCTATTGTTTATATAGGTTGCATCTATTGCTATCAACTGTATCAGAAATTAAAACTGGGAAATATTTTTTTCTTTTTAAATTTATTGGGGTGACAATTGTTAGTAAAATTACATAGATTTCAGGTGTACAGTTCTGTAATACATTATCTATAAATCCCACTGTGTGTTCACCACCCAGAGTCAATTCTCCTTCCATCACCATATATTTGATCCCCCTTACCATCATCTCCCACCCCCCACCCCCCTTACCCTCTGGTAACCACTAAACTATTGTCTGTCTATGAGTTTTTGTTTCTCACGTGTTTGTCTTGTTCTTTTGTTGTTTTTGGTTTATATACCACAATCAGTGAAATCATACGATTCTCTGCTTTTTCTGTCTGACTTATTTCTCTTAGCATCATACTCTCAAGATCCATCCATGTTGTCACAAATGTTCTTATATCATCTTTTCTTACCGCCGAATAGTATTCCATTGTGTATATATATACCACAACTTCTTTATCCATTCATCTATCGAAGGACATTTTGGTTGTTTCCATGTCTTGGCCACCGTAAACAAAGCTGCAATGAACATTGGAGCACACGTGTCTTTACATATAAATGTTTTCAGATTTTTTCGGTAGATACCCAGGAGAGGGATCACTGGGTCATATGGTAATTCTATTCATAACGGCTTCCATAACGGCTGCACCAGTCTGCATTCCCACCAACAGTGTATGAGGGTTCCTTTTTCTCCACATCCTCTCCAACACTTGTTACTGTTTGTCTTGTTGATGATAGCCATTCTGACTGGGGTGAGGTGATATCTCATTGTGATTTTCATTTGCATTTCTCTGATGATTAATGATGTTGAGCATTTTTTCATATGTCTCTTTGCCATTTGTATATCCTCTTTGGAGAAATGTCTCTTCAGGTACTCTGCCCATTTTTCAATTGGGTTGTTTGGTTTTTTGGTGGTTGAGTTTCATGAGTTCCTTGTATAATTTGGATATTAGCCCCTTATCGGAGGCACTATTTGCAAAAATCTTCTCCCATTCAGTTGGTTGCCTCTTTATTTTGTCGATGGTTTCTTTTGCTGTGCAGAAGCTTTTAAGTTTCATATAGTCCCGTTCGTTTATTTTAGCTTTCACTTCCATTGCCTTTGGAGTCAAATTCATAAAATGCTCTTTGAATCCAAGGTCCATAAGTTTAGTACCTATGTTTTCTTCTATGCAGTTTATTGTGTCAGGTCTTATGCTTAAGTCTTTGATCCATTTTGAATTAATTTTGGTACATGGTGACAGATAGCAGTCCAGTTTCATTCTTTTGCACGTGGCTATCCAATTCTCCCAGCACCATTTATTGAAGAGGCTGTCTTTCCTCCATTGTATGTTTTAGCTTCTTTGTCAAAAATTATCTGTCCATATTTATGTGGTTTTATTTCTGGGTTCTCAATTCTATTCCATTGGTCTATGTGTCTGTTTTTCTGCCAATACCATGCTGTTTTGATGATTGTAGCCCTGTAGTACAAGCTAAAGTCAGGGAGTGTGATACCTCCAGTATTGTTCTTTTTTCTTAAGATTGCTTTAGCTATTTGGGTCTTATGTGGTTCCAAACAAATCCAATGATATTTGTTCTATTTCTTTAAAATGCCATTGGGATTTTGATGGGGATTGCATTAAATCTGTATATTGCTTTCGGTGATATGGCCGTTTTAACTATGTTGATTCTTCCAATCCATGAGCACGGAATGTCTTTCCATTTCTTTGTGTCTTCATCAATTTCTTTCAAAAATGTCTTATAATTTTCAGCATATAGGTCTTTCACATCCTTGGTTAAGTTTATTCCTAGGTATTTTATTCTTTTTGCTGCAATTGCAAAAGGAATTGTTTTTAGTATTTCTTTTTCTGAGATTTCATTGTTAGTATATAGGAATGCAATGGACTTTTGTACGTTGATTTTGTAGCCGGCAACTTTACTGTATTCATTGATTGTTTCTAATAGCTTTTTGGTGGAGTCTTTAGGGTTTTCTATATATAGCATCATGTCATCTGCAAAGAGTGACAATTTAACTTCTTCATTCCCAATTTGGATGCCTTTTATTTCCTTCTCTTGCCTGATTGCTCTGGCAAGGACTTCCAACACTATGTTGAAAAGCAGAGGTGATAGGGGACAGCCCTGTCGTGTTCCTGAACGTAGAGCAAAGGGCTTCAGTTTTTCACCATTAATTATGAGATTAGCTGAGGGTTTGTCGTATGTGGCCTTTATTATGTTATGGTATTTTCCTTCTATACCTATTTTATTAAGTGTTTTAATCATAAATGGACGTTGTCTTGTCAAATGCTTTTTCTGCATCAATTGATATAATCGTATGATTTTTGTCCTTTATTTTGTTTATGTGATGTGTCACATTGATGGATTTGCAGATGTTGAACCATCCTTGTGCCCCTGGGATGAACCCCACTTGGTCGTGATGAATAATCTTTTTAATGCATTGTTGCATTCGATTTGCTAGAATTTTGTTTAGGATTTTTGCATCGGTATTTATCAGAGATATTGGTCTGTAGTTTTCTTTTTTTTGTGTTGTCCTTACCAGGTTTTGGTATCAGGGTAATGTTGGCCTCATAAAATGAGTTAGGGAGTACTGTCTCTTCTTCAATTTTTTGGAAGAGTTTGAGCAGGATTGGTATTAGATCCTCTTTGAAGGTTTGGTAGAATTCACTAGTGAAGCCATCTGGTCCCGGGCTTTTGCTTTTGGGAAGGTTTTGGATGACTGATTCAATTTCATTACTGGTGATCAGTCTGTTTAGATTTTCCAGTTCTTCATGGTTCAGACTTGTAAGGCTATATGTTTCTAAGAACTTGTGCATTAACCTGGGAAATTTTTAAAGTACAAAAATAACAAGCACACATTCCATTAGCCATCAGAGAGATGATGTCGTCACAAGTCATGTGACCTCTGGGAAACCACACTATATACTCTTGAGAGAATGAGAGTGGAAAAGGCAGATGAGTTAATATTTGCAAAGGACTTCAGAACAGAACCTGGCAAATAGTATGTGATATATGATATCAAATAAATAAAAATATCATGATATAGCTATGCTGTGCATGTTTTCTGAATATCACTACTGTATAGTCTTTAAAATTATCAAGTCTATAATGATTTACAATAATATGCCTGCTATTAAAATTATTTAATAGTTTTACGTAGGAAGTATTAACAGTATCCACATTTCTACATAATGGATTCTTTCCAGCACCAATTTAATTAGGATGTTACTTTTCTCACCAAAAAACAAATCCGTTACAAATTCCTGCATTTCAGAGACAAAACACAAAGGCAGCTGAGAAAAAAACATACAGACATTGCTCAAAGCCACAGCATGACACAAATAAAGAAAGAAGCTTTCAGTTATCATAATTGATTGGCAGCCTGCATTTTGCAGAATATATGGAAGGATACAAAGCCTGCTGGTTTCTACTCAATATCCATGATTCCGTTCTCCCTTAATTCTAAAACCCTAGTTTAACTCAGAGTGGCAATGTTCTTTTTTTAAATTGACTGATGATTGAGATAAGGAGGTGAGGGCTAGACCCTCCCAAGCCATGTCAGGCCACCAGGTAACCTGACACATGGAAGGAAGCCAGTGCTGAAGATGAAGAATATGACACGGAAGCTTGCATTTCTGTGGAAAATGAGGAGTGGCCAAATAATGGTGAATTACCTTCCTCCAGACTTCTTTTACAGGACAGAGAAAGAATCTTCTATCTTGCTTAAGCCACTACTTGGGGGTGTTCTCTTAGTCACTTAGGTGCAGCCAACTTAAACAATATAACATACAAGTGATAATAAACGTTTTTAAATTGAACTCTAGAAATAATGAAAGTAAAGACTGATAGTTTTAAAAATTTAAAAAAAAATTGATCATTTGACTAAAAGTTTTCAACATTTTCAATTCAGATTAACTGGGAGTTAATAGCAGAACTTCATTGTGTATCATTTGGAATGAAGTGTATATAATACCTATGTTTTACATTACTCGAGATTATATGTATTTGTTTACATTGCATACATCATTTTCAATTAATCTAATTTAAATTTTTGTTGTCCCCATAAATGTTGAGTATTTATGGAGACAACTTTTTTTCTGTGATGTTTACAATAAGATCTGAAGCAAATAAAAAGCTTGTTGACAACTGTCAATTCTGAGTAATGAACACAGGATTGCTTGTGTGTGTGTGTGTGTGTGTGTGTGTGCGCGTGTGTGTGTGTTTGTGTGTGTTATATTTAACAAGTTTCATTCAAAATTTAAAAATGTGGAACCATCCCTAAATTTTCAGAATCACCGAAATGTTGAATACTTGGAAACTTGCAATAAAATAATAATGAGAATCAAGGAGCTAGACTCAATTCTGGGAATGTTACTTTATCAAGGATGTTTCTTGTCTCGGTATGTTACATTTTTAATAACTCTAAGTTGATGAAAATGTCTCAAAATACACTTCTTTTCACTCCTCATAAATCCTCTCCCTGATCAAGCCCTAAAAACTAAAAAAATAAAAATTATACACTAGGGATGCAGGGGAACTACACATTCCAAGGACTGTGTGACTTTAAAAAAATGCATCATTTTATTAAACATTTCTCCAGTCACTAAGCATTCATGTAGTTTTTAGTTTTGTTTATCGATTATACAGCTGTGATGATTAATTTTGTCTGTCAACTTGACTGGGCTAAGAAATGCCCACATAGCTGATAAAACAGTATTCCTGGATCTGTCTGTGAGGGTGTTTATGGAAGAGATTCGCACTTGAATGAGCAGACTGAGTAAAGCGGATCGCCCTCCCCAATGCAGCTGTGCATCACCCAGTGTGTGGGGGGCCTGGATAGAACAGGAAGGCAAAGGAAGAGTGAGTTTGCTCTGTGCTGTGGCTCAGACATCCATCTTCTCTTGCCCTGGGACATCGGCCCCAATTCTCAGGCCTTTGAACTTATACTGAATTAAGTCACCAGCGTTCTTAGCTATCCAGCTTGCAGTTGGGCAGATTGTGGGATTTCTAGCCCTCCATAATCACGGGAGCCAATTCTTGTAGTAAATCTATTGGTTTCTGTTTCTCTTGAGAACCTTGACTAACGCAACAGTAATAAATATTTATTGATTTATATTTCTCTTCCATTTTGTTATTTCTAAAGACAAGTTGTCAAAGCTATCAAAGGTTTCAAAACTGGGAAAACAAATGTCGAAATTGGGGGGAGGAAATCCCCAAAATATTATTTTTATTTATATTTTTCCAGTGAATTATCTCCATAAAATATGCAGGTAGAGAAAAATATTTGAGGGAAAAAAGTAGAGTCTAGTGGTGAGAAAAAAACTTCAACCTAATGAGTAGATATTAACAGATACAGAGGCATGAAGCTCCTATATATTTATTTCTTCATTCTGTCTTAAACCTCCTCATCCTTTAATTTCTTTATCTGAAAGATGCAAGAAATAACACAAACTAAACCTCTCTTGCTCCATCTCAAGGATATTTGATGAAAGTACTTAATGTTTGAGCTCTATTCATAGACATTTGCACTGAGCAGAAATCTTAACTGATTTTTCTGAAAATAGCCTTTATAGAAAGTGGCATAAAGAGAACTTACAACGACTAGGCTTAAATAACTAACTCTAAAAAGAAGTCCTCCAACATTATTAAATCATGAAACTTCAAAACATCTAGGATTTAAGATAATCCATGAGTGTTCAGCTGAAACATTGGCTTATGAAGAGTTTTGATTTGAGGAGACTTGGAGAAAGAGACGCCCAGATTACAATTGATGGCATTACACAGCAAAGAGCAAGGCCATGCCATATAAACAAAGAAAGGCATAAAAGGTTCTCAGAAAAACTGTATGATTTCAAGTGTTTGGGGGGAAAGTATATCATAATGTTAATATTTCTAATTATTGAGGAAATCTTCACCATTTCTTTTTTACCCAATCTTTCTGAGCTCCGATGCTTGCTTACATATTGATATATGAGGACAATGAAGGACATGGCTATGAAACTTATCAAAATATCAAGGAGGCTAGAATGAGTATCCCAATGATGAATAATAATGACATAACTGTATGAAGTTATTATTTGCCCATTGTAAAGATGAGTAAACTAAGGCTTGTAGGCGTCAGGTAATCTGGTATTCACCACATTTCAATTAAGTTGAACCTAGGTTTCTGGGAATCCAAGTATTGCTCTCTTTATTATGCCACGCAATGAACACGTGGTCTTTGCTCTCAAAGAGCAACAGTATCTCCTGGGGGCAAAAAAGCATTATGTACAAAGACAATGTAACCAATGCGTAAATCTAATAAAATACAGGCATAGATGAGGAGAGGGTAGAATAAAAAGCTACTGGGATGGAAGGGGTGAGTCTAGAAAAACTTAATAGGGGACATAACATCTGTGTAGCATCTTGAAGGACAAATTTTGAGGGGCAGAAATGGGAGATATTCCAGGTCAATATGACAGTATGAATGAACAGAGGTACCAATTAATGAATAATATTTACATAGCACGCGTCTTATGTCAATCACTGTCCTCAGTGCTTTATATATATTGATTTATTCACTTAGTCCTCACCATAACTCTATGAGACAGATACTGTAATTATCCACATTATAAAGAGAAACTGAGCCACAGAGGGCAACATGCCTGAAGTCACACAGCCGTGAATAAACAGAGCCAGGATTTGAACCCTGGCTGTCTGGCTCCAAAGTCTGGACTCTTTACCCCTCCAGGTCGCAAACATAAGATTTCCTTAAGATTGAAAAATATTCAGGAGTTAGTGGGGTGTGGAAAGAATGAATGAAAGGATGAAAACACTAGAAGGAAAGACAGGGGCTAGAGGACGGGGACCTTAAATGTCATTCTGAGGCGCTTAGTTTTCATTCTGTAAGCACTGCACGAAGTTCTCTGAAAGCAAGTTACCGTTTCAGGATTGTGTTTAAGAAAAAGTTCTCAGATCGTTCTGTGAAAAAAACAAAAAACAAAACAACAAACAAAAAAAAAACTGCAAGCCGAGTAATAGAGGCAGAAGTCTCAGAAAAGTCATTGGAAAGTTTCTCTGATAGTTCAATGAAAAGTTGAGGACTCAAGTCAATTTCAATTGGAAGAAAAAGATGGTATAAAACAAGAGGCATCATAGTCAAAACTCATCACTGAAGGTGTATATCTCTCTTTTGGATTTAGTAAAGTACTCAATGAAAAAAATAATCTTGTCAGCATTTTCCACAGCATCTTACTTTTATAGCTGTTGATTTAGTTCTGGATGTACTGTCATTCCATTGGGAGTGTTCAGAAAGAAAACCACATAAAATAATCTCCACTAATAAAATCAGAAAAGGATCTAACTCTAGTAGTATAGTTGGTTTTTCAAAGGAGAAAGAGACTGGGTATATACAGATGACCTAACAATTGTTATAAGGACTCATTCAGATGATACATGGCACATATAGGCACTTAAAATGAGTACCTGCCATATTATCGCCATTATTAGACCTTCATCCTCATCCTATCTCTTCAGCCCTAAGGAGTTCTGTGGTGCTCACCAGTCACTGCAGAGAAGGGTATCACTAGAGACTTCACCATCACTACGTATGACACTTTGTAGCACTTTCTATTCTTTAAGTGCTTTAGGTGTTTGTATTGCTTCTTCTACCAGAAAGTAAGGCAGTCACTTAACCCAGAATGTGGTAGGGACCCAATAAAAGCAGATCCTGAAAAAAAATGTATTTCAAAAAGAGAATAATTGTTATAATATATATACAGCTAAATAATGCAAACTAAAGCAGTGCTCTTTGTGGAAGCAAGTCTGTGAAATAATAGAAAAAGCTTATATATATATATATATATATAGATATAGATATAGATATAGATATAGATATAGATATAGATATAGATATAGATATAGATATAGATATAGATATAGATATAGATATAGATATAGATATAGATCTGCCTCCGGTTCCTGGCACAGAGCTCCTACAACCCTTGTAATTTCCTAAAGGATAAAAGCACTGGGAACATATTTTACTGTAATATTTGGTATTTGGTCCTGGTTCCTATTACAGAGCTTCTAAATCCCTTGTGATTTCCTGGGTGACAGGCGTGTCTTATATTCTAATGAGGCAATGCTTGGTGGGCTCCTGGATAGCTTCAGGATGGGGGCTGGCTACCAGAAAAACCGAGCCGTGATTAAAAGCTTGGATCTTTCAGCCTCACTCCCCATCCTTGGGGAAGGGGAGAGGGGCTGGAGACCGAGTTAATGCTCCATCATGCCTAAGTGATGAAGCCCCATAAAAATCCCCAAAGTATAGGGTTGGAAAAACTTCTGGGTTGGTAAACACATCTACATGCCCAGAAAGTGGTGCCCCCTAACTCTCCAGGGACAGAAGCTCCCACACTCAGAACCCTCCCAGACCTTGTGCCCTATGTACTTTCATTGTATGGCTGTTCATCTGTATCCTTCATTGTATTCCTTAAACTGGCAAACTTTGTTTCTATGAGTTCTGTGAGCCATCCTAGCAAATTATCAAACCTGAGATGGGGATAGTGGGAACTCTGATTTATAGTTGGTCCGCTACAAGTACAGGTGACAACCTGGACTTGTGAGTGGCATCTGAAGAAAGGGGTACTTTTGTGGGACTGAGCCCTTAACCTGTGGGATCCATACTAATGCTATTCAGTGTCAGAACTGAACTGAATTGCAGGACACTCAGCTGGTGTCAGAAAACAGCTTGGTGTGGAAAACTGACACATCTAGTCACAGAAGTATTGTGTGTGAATAGTAGAAGAGAAACACAGGAGGCTTCTTCCCTTACAAAGTCCAAATGAGTCGTGCATATGTGTGTGTGTGTGTGTGTATAGTAAGGTAAATATACACAGCTCTTGTAGAAAGGATTGAAAAACATCATTTCAATGAATATAGTTTCTTTTACCCAATTTTCTATAGATAACAAATAAGAGGAATAACTTCGATCATACAAATTATATTTTCCAGAATTCTTCCACACCATGAAAAGTCTATCCAAGACTTGTATTTTCATCTTAGAATTTAGTCAAATTTGGTTATTAGAGTACCGTACCAAAATTCAATAGTACTGAAAAATGTCTAGCCTCAATTATCTAGTAGATTAATTACTAAGAAAAAATTCTAAATGTGAAGGAATAAAATAGAGAAGTACAATTTTTCAAAAAAAAATTGCTTCTTGCACTATGTGCTGAATCCCTTACAGCCAGCTTCTATTTGGATTACATTTCCCCAATTATAATTTTTTCCATGACTGACTGAGGTGTTTACCTGAATTTCTCAGTTTTTAAATTTTGTTATGATTCATTAGTGACTTTACAACTTTGTTTTAATATTTAATTAAGATAATTGTTAAAAATTTTAATATAATCTAACTCATGAGTTAAACATTACAGGCAGTAAATAATGTTATAGGCAATAAGACAAGACAACAACAAAAAATCAAGTTAACATTGTATTAAGATTGAGCTATTCAATTATACTTCCAAAGCCTTTAGGTAATTCTCCTCAGCTTGCAGGGCCACAGGTTTTGTTAGACCCTGGAAGCAAATTCCGGCCAATTAGACCATAAAATTAAGACATCCCCTACATAAATTTGAAAGATATAAATAAATATCATCTTGAAGGTTAAATTGTCACAGAGTTTGTTTTCATAGTTCAACCTTTTTCTCTAAAATTTAAAAGTATTAAAAGGATTTTAAACTTTCTGGAATTGCACAGATATTGATATGAACTAATGTAAATGCTCTAGTGACAAGCAAAATTTATAGCCACTAAACAAAAAGCCAATACATCACCAAACACTTAGTAAGGTCTTATTGTGCCCACAATGCTAGGTGGAAAGAAGTTTTAATACAAAATACCTATACTTAAATAAGTTGTAATCCAGTGGTGGTGGTTGGTGATATACGTTCTGTATTTAATATTAACATTTACCTAAAATATAAAATACCTTGAGTCATATGATTAAAGAAATTAGCAGAGAAAGAGTAAACTATTATTTGAGCAGAATATTGGAAGAATGTGAGATTTAGACAGCATCTTGAAAACAGATACTGTCTCTTTTCATTCCTGAGTGCTTGGCATACAGCATTTGTTTAATCAATATTGTGGAACTAAATTCAGTTGCTAACCATAGGAGAAGACATTTCATTTCAGCAAAGTACCATGCACAATGGTTAGAGGAATGAGGAAAAGAATTGTGTGAAAAGAATGCTAACTCAGGGAGATGGTTGGCATTTTGGAGGAGCGAGAAGTAAGGTTGGAACATCAGCTTCTGATCATTTCTTCCGCCTCTGATGTTCTTGGCTGCCTGCACCTACAAAGTTTTCTGATATTTCTTTCCTAAGTGCTTAGCCTGCTTTTGTCCCTCAGCCAACGCTGACTGAGGCAAGATGTACACCAACAATGCCAGCCTTTTCAGCTGCTGGGATTTTAAATTAAGTCAACCTCAAGACCAGACCCAAAATCCTGTGACTTTTCGTGACCACTACAATCTGCACTTCTGTCTCAACCAGTCAGATTCTGCCCCTAGCCTTTAGATGGCACCCGGCACCTGTTCCTTTACCTCCTTTGGGAGCATCTGTTGCCTTTTCATATTTCTGATCTGCCAACCTCTCCACTCTTTCTTCTGTAGACTAGAACCTGATATCATCCTCAAACTACTGGCATCCTCTGAGGCTGCCTGGGCACTCCAACTTGAGAGCAATCCCTTAGTGCAGGCTCAACCTCCCACTCTCCCCTGTCCTGCTGTGTGATTCTTGAACCAGGTTTCAACTGTCTCCAATTCCTGCTTTCTGTGATGTGTTACTGCAAGCAAACATTTATGTTTTGTCCCTAGGTACATAATAGGCTTAGCAAGAAAACTATGTTGGAACTAGGTTTCAAAAAGTCTTGAATGTTATATTAAAGGAATTAGGATATGTCCAATAATCAGAGGAGAGTCTTTGCCTAATTTTGAGTGGAGACATGGCACAGAAAACTAGGATTTTGGCATGCTTAATCTGGAAACTAATTATAGTAAAAAAGTAATAATAATAAAGAATACCATTTGCAATTGGTATACACAGCCTCATTGAGCAAGGTAAGTCTACTTTGCTTCCTGTAACATATGTCATTGCAATGATGCCCATTTTCTTCTGTACTTGACCAAAAGTTTTTAAATGATTAAAATTAGCTGTGACAAGTTGCTAAATTGTTATGGGTAAAATACAATTTTATAATAATAGCATTTTTTAAATACTATAAGAATATTTCAAATAAAATACTATTATTTTGGTTGAAATTAAAAATTGCTATATATGGAGAGGTTAATCATTAATGAAGTGATTGCTTGGAAGAAGTTGAGAATAAAGCTTTTTCTGAAATATTTTCTGAAATAAAATAGGGTATTTTTAGGATAGATCAAAACTGGCCTCTTCACCAGGTTTTCCATGTTAAGTAACATAACTTTGTACCAAAACCTTAGAATATATGTGCTATATTCTACTTCAAGTTGTCATACTTTACTGTCCAGGTAAAAATTTAAGAGGGTAAATTTTGTATTGATGTTTTCTTTTGTGACTAGAAAAACTATAATCTGCCAGAGAATTTTTTTCTAATCATATTATGTAACACTGTTTTCTTCTAAAATGGCTTTACTTTGATTTTTCAAACTAATAAACATATTCAATATGTACATAGTAATTCTTAACACTATGTCCAAAAATCTAAAACATTAAATTATCGGTTTTCTGTTTAAATAATCTAATTATCAAATGCCACTTAGTTTTAGATTATTTTAACTGCTTTGTTTAAAAATATACTTTTAAATATAATTATAGAAACTTTCAGTATTTTAAAAAGCAAAGGAGCTAGAGGTAGAAAAGCCAAATATGCCTGATTCTTAAACAGCTGACTTTGCTAACTGGTTTAATATTTCATTTCGCCAATTAAAATTGATTTGTGTTAACTATGTTGCTAATTATTTGAGCACATAATTCTCATTTTTCAGTCTCATTCAAGCAAGTTACAGAAGATTCCACATAATTATATACCTGAGAAAACACAATATTACTTATGTTACGGTAGACTGTAGGGAATCCATGCTAAAAATAATGAAAGATTTTTATCAAAACCCCATGTCCTTATTATATGGGGCTGTTCAATATGTTTAGAAGCAGGACTATTTGTTTGATCTTCGTCTCCTAAATGAAAAACCATACCACCTTCCCAGTCCTACAGAGCTGGACTGGTGGGGAAGTGTATTTCCCTCCTGGGGCTATGAAGTACCAAAACCAAAGGGACACAGAACAGGACGATCTAGAAAGGTAAGGAATAAAACCATGTGCTCTAGGAAACAATTACAATCATTTGGGTTCACCTGGTTCATTCATTCCACCTCACCTGTACGTAAAGTACCAGATTCATGTTTTATCTGTCTTTGTAAACCAAACTCCTAATGTAGTGTCTCAAATACAGTAGATATTCAAAACATTTACTGAATTAATTGCATCCATGTGTCACTTAATGAGAGGGATACATTCAAAGACATAAGTCATTAAGCGATTTCCATCTGGGTGTTTAGTAGGCTAGACCACCTAGGCTTGTGCACTCTATGATGTGCACAAAATAGAGTGCACAAACCTAGGTGGTCTAGCCTACTACACACCTAGAGCATATGGTATAGCCTATTGCTCCTGGGCTATGAACCTATACAGCATGTTATTGTACTGGATGCTGTAGGCAATTCTGACACAATGGTAAGTATTTATGTATCTAAACACATCTAAACATAGAAAAGATACAGTAAAAATACAGTATAAATGATTAAAAAAAAAACAAAAAAAACACCTGTGTAGGGCACTTACCATGAAAAGAGCTTACAGGACGGGAAGTTGCTCTGGGTGAGTCAGTGAGAGAGTAGCAAGTGAATGAGAAGGCCTAGGACATTACCAAACACTACTGTAGACTTTATAAACACTGTACACTTAGGCTACACTAAATTTATAAAAAGTGTTTTTCTTTCTTCAATAATAAATTAACCTTAGCTTGCTGCAGTTTCTTTTACTTTATAAACTTTAAATTAAAAAAAAATTAACTTTTGTAATAACACAGCATAAAACACAAACACATTGTACAGCTATACAAAAATACTTATTTCTTTATATCCTTATTCTACATTAATAGAAATGAGTAATGTATTAGGTTACTAGGCGATTTTTCAGCTCCATTATAATCTTATGGGACCACCATCATATACGTTGTCCGCCGCTGACTGAAACATTGTTATGCTGCACATGACTGTACTTAAATAAATATAACTTGTGTATTTGTGAAGACCAAAGAAACTGATAACATAAGTTTACAATTAAGCATTTATAGATATAGATTATATATATAGATACATGTATATACCGTGTTTCCCTGAAAATAAGACCTAGCCGGACAATCAGCTCTAATGCGTCTTTTGGAGCAAAAATTAATATAAGATCCAGTCTTATTTTACTATAATGCAAGACTGGGTCTTTCACATAATTAATATAATATAATATAATATAATATAATATAATATAATATAATATAATATATAATAATATAATATAATGCAAGACTAGGTCTTATATTAATTTTTGCTCCAAAAGACGCATTAGAGCTGATTGTCCTGCTAGGTCTTATTTTCAGGGAAACAGGGTATATGTATACCAAGGGAGCCAAAAAAATGTATACACATGACTTGCATTCATCTTTGGTTATCGGTATATATTGAGTATTACAATTTTAATACAGTTTTTTCCTTTCTTAAAATGTGTATACATTTTTTTGGCATCCTCTGTATATGTATGTAGTCATATAATTTAAAACACGTAGACTCATAAGTATGATGTGAAGGCTGTGTGAATCATCAGCCCCTCTTCAATAGGGAGCAAAGATCTTAAGATCTGAACCAGGAGTTTCTGAAGTACAGATAAACCTTATGATGATCCGGATCCTCTTTTGTCATTGTTTTTTAATTGTCTTCTGATCTCTTTTTCTACATCCATCTTATTTTGCACTATACTGTTCCAGTATATTCCCAGAATCATTGCTGATGCTTCTATGGCTATATTGCTCTCTGTTTCTGTCCCTTTTTGATACTGTCAAAAACCTATGCCATGAAGAAAATTCTAGGAGTGTACATCTCCAATAAAATCACAATGGCCTCTCTGCATCTCCAACTGACTTCCCAACAATCACTGCCTTATTCTTCATATTCTAGCAATAACAAATTGTAACTACCTGATATTCTGTACTAATTTCATATCTTCATGCTTCTGTTCAGCACTTGCTTGCTGAACTACACTTTCAATCATTATTCAGCTGACCCATTCTTATTTATATTAAGGTAGAGTTTATACTTCACCTATAACTCCAAAAATCCTTCTTAATGAGCACTGTTATTTTTATTTTAAACTCACAAATGGTTATCAGGCCTTCACTATTTTTCCTGCATAATTCTGATATTGTAAAAACATATATAAAGACTGATGTAATGGCATAGATATAGATATATAAACTGATATATATTGATATATATCATACTTTTTATTCTTTCTAGAATTCACCTTTAGAATTCTCATCTTTTGGAAACGTCATCAAAATGGTGGTGTGAGGTGAGCCTCTGTAAAGCTCCCCTGAAATTTACAACTAATCGAACAACAATAACTCCACAAAGGACTCCCTGCACAGTAGACAGGGAAGACAAAGAGGCCCACTACTGAATTCACCTAAAGGTGGGCGAAACGCGTGAGCCGGGGGGAGGAGGGAAGGGAGAAGTGTGGAGACGAAGCCCCATGAGTGCAGGACGCAGACCTAGCTCAGTGCTCCGAGCTCACTGCTTCCCGGAACTACCGCAGCTGCGGGAAAGGGAAGAACTTGGACTGCTAAGGCTCTGCTTATGGCCCACAGGGCTGAGGGGGCAGCATATAACACGGCTGAACCCAACGCTCACAGCAGAGACCTCGGAGAAAAGACTGAGGGAATAAGCCTGAAAACAATGGTTTAAGCCCTCACTGCCAAGCAGAGAATGGAAGCCTTAGGCACTGAGACTAGCCGCCCTCTCCCTACCCTCCCAGAGCTCGACCCGCCCTCACCTGCCCGGTGCTAGAAGAGGAACAGTAGCAGTGTCAGATCAAAAGAACAGAATATTTGCTGTTCTGAGAACTGTGGCCCGCAGACACAAATTCACAGACCAACTAGTTCCGGCAAAGGGGAGGGAGCTGTGGAAGCAGTACCGGCTGTGGTGGTGGTCGCTGCCATTGCTCTGGGCCACCTCTCACAACTCACCCCACCCCTGGCCCCACCTATCAGGGCAGATCCCTGCAGGAGTAAACAGAACTGCTGAAATATATGGGCTCTGAATCTGATGCAGGAAGAGCTTTGGAACTTCAAAAGCTCTCCACATACCCACACGGACACTGCGCCCTGTGACCCCGGCAAACTATTAACAGGAAGCCTGTCTCCCAGGGAATCCCCCCATTGTGTGAGAAGCTGGAATAGTGCACAAAAAACATAGCACTACCAAGTGAGAGAGGGAAGAAAGGATGCAGCCGGAGAGAAAATAAAACATTCTACAAACAAGTACTGGAAAACAAAAGAAAGACCTCTTCCTATCAACCTGTTGCAGAAGCCACTCCTGTAAATGTCTAGGAAGAGAAATAATAAATCAGTAATTGCCATGAATAACCAAGGCAACAAGACAGCTCAGAAAGAAAGTGAAAAGTCTCCAGAAAAGGAACTTAAAGATATGGAAATATAGGATTTAAATGACAGAGAATTCAAGATTGCAGTTCTGAAAAAACTCAACAAGATGCAAGAAAACACAGAAAGGCAGTTTAATGAACTCAGAAACACAATCGAAGAACAACATGAGCATTTTACAAGAGAGTTTAAAATTTTAAAAAAGAACCAAATAGAATTTCTGCAGATTAAGAACTCAATAGAAGAAATTAAGAATGAAATAACCAGCTTAGGTAGTAGAGTTGACCAGACAGAGGAAAGAATCAGTGACATCGAAGATAGAAACCTGGAAATTACACAGATGGAAGAAGGAAGAGACTTGAGACTTAAAAGAAATGAAAGAACTCTACAAGAACTTTCTGACTCCATCAGAAAGAGCAATATAAGAATAATGGGCATACCAGAAGGAGAAGAAAAAGAGAAGGGAACAGAGAATATATTCAAACAAATTGTTGATGAGAACTTCCCAAACTTGTGGACAGAACTGGATCCTCGAATCCAAGAAGCAAATAGAACACCTAATTACCTCAATCCCAACAGGCCTTCTCCAAGGCACATTGTATTGAAGCTGTCTAAAATCAACGACAAAGAAAGAATCCTCAAGGCAGCCAGGGAAAAGAAGACGGTAACCTACAAAGGAAAGCCCATTAGATTATCATCAGATTTTTCAGCAGAAACTCTACAAGCCAGGAGGGAGTGGAACCAAATATTCAAACTATTGAAAGAGAGAAATTATGAGCCAAAAATAATATATCCAGCAAAGATATCCTTTAGATATGAAGGAGGAATAAAGACCTTTCCAGACATACAGAAGCTGAGGGAATTTTCTAATACATGACCTGCACTACAAGAAATACTAAAGGAGGCTATTTGACCACCATCAACAGGGACAATTTGTGGCAACCAAAACATAAAAAGGGGGAGAGTAAAGGCCTGAACCAGAATATGGGAATGGAGAAAGTAAGCGTGCTGAAGAAAATGGAATACTCTAAATATCAAACTTTCTTTTACATAAACTTAAGGGTAACCACTTAAAAAAAATCCAGAACTGAAATATATACTGTAATAAAAGAAGAAACAGAGGGAAACATCATAGAATACCGCCACACAGAAATAATAGATAACAACAAAAAGGCAAAGAAACAATGGAGACACAGCCTTACCAGAAAACTAAAGATAGAATGACAGGAAATCCTCACATATTAATTATCACCCTAAATGTAAATGGACTGAACTCACCAATAAAAAGACACAGAGTAGCAGATTGGATCAAAAACTAAACCCAACCATATGCTGTCTCCAAGAGACACATCTCAGCTACAAGGACAAGCATAGACTCAAAGTGAAAGGGTGGAAATTGACAGTCCAAGCAAATGGTACCCAGAGAAAATCAGGTGTAGCCATAATGATATCAGATGAAACAGACTTCAAGGTGAAAAAGATAACAAGAGACAAAGATGGACATTTCATAATGGTAAAGGGGACTATACAACAAGAAGACATAACAGTCATCAATATTTATGCCCCCAATCAGGGAGCACCAAAATATACCAAGCAACTACTAACAGAACTAAAGGGAGAAATTGACCAAAACACAATTATACTAGGGGACTTAAATACATCATTGACAGCTATGGATAGATCATCCAAACAGAAAATAAATAATGAAATAGCAGCCCTAAATGACACATTAGATGAAATGGACATAATTGACATATATAGAGCACTTCATCCTAAAACATCAGACTATACATTCTTTTCTAGTGTACATGGAACATTCTCAAGGATAGACCATATATTGGGACATAAAATCAGCCTCAACAAATTTAAGAAGATTGAAATCATACCAAGCATATTCTCTGATCACAAGGCTTTGAAATTGGATATCAACTGCAAAAAGAAAGCAGGAAAAAACACAAATACATGGAGATTAAACAACATACTTTTAAAGAATGACTGGGTCAAAGAAGAAATTAGAGGAGAGATCAAAAGATACATAGAAACAAATGCAATGAAAATACATCCTACCAAAATTTTTGGGACGCAGAGAAAGCAGTTTTAAGAGGGAAATTTATATCATTACAGGCCTATCTCAAGAAACAAGAAAAATCCCAAATAATTACCCTCATGATACACCTTAGTGAACTAGAAAAAGAAGAACAAGTGAAACCCAAAGTCAGCAGAAGAAAGAAAATAATAAAAATCAGAGCAGTACTAAATGAAATAGAGAAAAAAAAGACAATAGAAAAAATTAATGTGACAAAGAGCTGGTTCTTTGAAAAGATTAACAAAATTGGCAAACCCTTGGCTAGACTCACTGAGATAAAAAGAGAGAAGACACTAATTAACAAAATCAGAAATGAGAAAGGGAAACTTATCACGGACACCACAGAAATACAAAAGATCATCCAAGAATACTATGAAGGACTATATGCCACCAAATTCAATAACCTAGAAGAAATGGACAGGTTCTTAGAAACATATAGCCTTCCAAAGCTGAACCATGAAGAACTAGGAAATCTAAACAGACTGATCACCAGTAACGAAATTGAATCAGTCATCCAAAACCTTCCCAAAAGCAAAAGTCCGGGACCAGATGGCTTCACTAGTGAATTCTACCAAACCTTCAAAGAAGATCTAATACCAATCCTGCTCAAACTCTTCCAAAAAATTGAAGAAGAGACAGTACTCCCTAACTCATTTTATGAGGCCAACATTACCCTGATACCAAAACCTGGTAAGGACAACACAAAAAAAAGAAAACTACAGACCAATATCTCTGATAAATACCGATGCAAAAATCCTAAACAAAATTCTAGCAAATCGAATGCAACAATGCATTAAAAAGATTATTCATCACGACCAAGTGGGGTTCATTCCCAGGACACAAGGATGGTTCAACATCCGCAAATCTATCAATGTGATACATCACATAAACAAAATAAAGGACAAAAATCATACGATTATATCAATTGATGCAGAAAAAGCATTTGACAAGATACAACGTCCATTTATGATTAAAACACTTAATAAAATAGGTATAGAAGGAAAATACCTTAACATAATAAAGGCCATATATGACAAGCTAATCTCATAATTAATGGTGAAAAACTGAAGCCCTTTGCTCTACATTCAGGAACACGACAGGGCTGTCCCCTATCATCTCTGCTTTTCAACATAGTGTTGGAAGTCCTTGTCAGAGCAATCAGGCAAGAGAAAGAAATAAAAGACATCCAAATTGGGAATGAAGAAGTTATCACTCTTTGCCAATGACATGATGCTATAAATAGCAAACCCTAAATACTCCACCAAAAAGCTATTAGAAACAATCAACAAATACAGTAAAGTTGCTGGCTACAAAATCAACGTACAAAAGTCCATTGCATTCCTATATACTAACAATGAAATCTCAGAAAAAGAAATACAAAAAACAATTCCTTTTGCAATTGCAGCAAAAAGAGTAAAATACCAAGGAGTAAACTTAACCAAGGGTGTGAAGGACCTATATGCTGAAAATTATAAGACATTTTTGAAAGAAATTGATGAAGACACAAAGAAATGGAAAGACATTCCGTGCTCATGGATTGGAAGAATCAACATAGTTAAAACGGCCATATCACCGAAAGCAATATACAGATTTAATGCAATCCCCATCAAAATCCCAATGGCATTTTAAAGAAATAGAACAAAAAATCATCGGATTTGTTTGGAACCACAAAAGACCCAAATAGCTAAAGCAATCTTAAGAGAAAAGAACAATACTGGAGGTATCACACTCCCTGACTTTAGCTTGTACTACAGGGCTACAATAATCAAAACAGCATGGTATTGGCAGAAAAACAGACACATAGACCAATGGAATAGAATTGAGAACCCAGAAATAAAACCACATAAATATGGACAGATAATTTTTGACAAAGAAGCTAAAAACATACAATGGAGGAAAGACAGCCTCTTCAATAAATGGTGCTGGGAGAATTGGAAAGCCACGTGCAAAAGAATGAAACTGGACTGCTATCTGTCACCATGTACCAAAATTAATTCAAAATGGATCAAAGACTTAAGCATAAGACCTGACACAATAAACTGCATAGAAGAAAACATAGGTACTAAACTTATGGACCTTGGGTTCAAAGAGCATTTTATGAATTTGACTCCAAAGGCAATGGAAGTAAAAGCTAAAATAAACGAATGGGACTATATGAAACTTAAAAGCTTCTGCACAGCAAAAGAAACCATCGACAAAATAAAGAGGCAACCAACTGAATGGGAGAAGATTTTTGCAAACAGTGCCTCCGATAAGGGGCTAATATCAAAATTATACAAGGAACTCATGAAACTCAACAACAAAAAAACAAACAACCCAATTGAAAAATGGGCAGAGGACCTGAAGAGACATTTCTCCAAAGAGGACATACAAATGGCAAAGAGACACATTAAAAAATGCTCAATATCATTAATCATCAGAGAAATGCAAATAAAACCACAATGAGATATCACCTCACCCCAGTCAGAATGGCTATCATCAACAAGACAAACAGTAACAAGTGTTGGAGAGGCTGTGGAGGAAACGGAAATCTCATACACTGTTGGTGGGAATGCAGATTGGTGCAGCCGCTATGGAAGGCAGTGTGGAGGTTCCTCAAAAAATATTACGAATAGAATTACCATATGACCCAGCAATCCCTCTCCTGGGTATCTACCCAAAAAATCTGAAAACATTTATACGTAAAGACACGTGTGCTCCAATGTTCATTGCAGCTTTGTTTACGGTGGCCAAGACATGGAAACAACCAAAATGTCCTTCGATAGATGAATGGATAAAGAAGTTGTGGTATATATACACAATGGAATACTATTTGGTGGTAAGAAAAGATGATATAGGAACACTTGTGACAACATGGATGGATCTTGAGAGTATAATGCTAAGTGAAATAAGTCAGACAGAAAAAGCAGAGAACCATGTGATTTCACTGATATGTGGTATATGAACCAAAAACAACAAAAGAACAAGACAAACAAATGAGAAACAGAAACTCATAGTCACAGACAATAGTTTAGTGGTTACCAGAGGGTAAGGGGGGTGGGGTGGGAGATGAAGGTAAGGGGGATCAACATAATGGTGATGGAAGGAGAACTGACTCTGGGTGGTGAACACACATTGGGATTTATAAATGATGTAATACAGAATTGTATACCTGAAACCTATGTAATTTCACTAACAATTGTCACCCCAATAAATTTTTAAAAAAGAATTCTCATCTTTTGACATGTATATTTATAGATATACATCCGTAGAATACAATAATGTTGTATAACTGGGATTTTAGAGCTGAAAACTTTTCCTTAAGTTGATTTCTTAATGGTTACTACCATTGATGAAATTTCCAAGGATTAACAAATTACTTCTGTGGGAGATGAGGTCTGACCTTTGAGTTTATCATTCTCCATTTTGACAGACAGCAGATCAAGCATGTTTAACTCACTGAAATCTCTATTGATATGTTTTTCTTTACCACTGGCTTTGGATGGCATGCCTAGAATTCAGTAGGTGCTAAATAATTATTGATTGATTAACAAAATAGAGCTAAATTTTTGAGTGCATTTATGTATTATCAGTTTTTCAAATGAGGACGTAGTTTATAGATGCTTAGATTTTGGAGTGAGATAGATCAGGATTCCCTTCTGTCTCTACAATTTACTGGCCATGTGTTCTTGGGCTAATTATTTTTGTTTCCTCTCCTGCCAAATGAGGATTATATATTGAGGTTATTGAAGATTATATTAGATAAAATATGAAAAGCATTTAACATGATGCCCAGTAGATCTGTGAATAAATAGATCGTCCCCAAAGCTCTATGAGCTCTATGAGGGTGGTGTACAAAGGCAAGGAAACTGTCAGAGAAGTAGAACAAGTTGCAGAGAAAATAAGCAACAGAACTCAGATCCGATTCTGACTATACCTGCCATCTGAAGGAAACTTCCAAGTCTGCAGAAAACATTAGTGGCATTTTCCACTCTAGTGTTTCCCTAAAGGATATATGAGTATGCTGGTGAACTTCAGTTCATTTGTCAGATTCTGTCCCCCCAGATCTCTTTAAATTAGAGTTAGCATCATGCTTCAGCATTTCACACCCTGTCCAACATGTTTATAATTGGATGGTCTGATAAATGATCCTGCATGAGCCTGCACGCTAACATCTTTGACCTTCCTCTGTCATTTCCTATGCAGAATTCCTCTTAATTGCCTCGGATACTGTTTGATGCACCCTTTTTTAAAGCAGATATGTATCCACACATTCTCAGTATCTAAGCTACCACCTGACTATAAATTAGCACTTTTAAAACATATTCTTCCATCATTTTATCCATATCACTATTAAAACAGGTGCCACTTTTTTTTTTTTTTTTTTTTGTCTGTTTCTTTTTAATACCTGTCTTTTTAGCTTGGTTGTGAGCTTTTCATATGTGGGAACAATGTCCTCAGCTTTTTATATGTAGCATCTAGCATGGTGCTTGGCACGAAGTTGATGCTCATTAAATAGCTAAATCAACATCATTATGACGGTCTAACATTTGTTGTTTCATTATTCTTTATTAAGAACATTAGAGAGTAATAGTTATCTCTATTTTTATGATTCTGTCAGTTTTGTAATCTCTCACCTAGAAATTTTGTTTTCTCATCTCATCAGGGAAACATTAAGAATTCCCAAGCAACTGTTGCCGAAATTGCTTGGAGTTTATTCCACATTTCTTTACTAGGTAAAGGAATAAGTACAGATTTCCTGTATTTATATAAAGTCTCAACCATTATAAAACACACTGCTTTGTTAAGAATGCCTCTTTTGGAACTCTTAGTCTTGAGGGGACAAGATAAGTGTAGATTGGGGGTAAGCAGGGTACAAATAAATACTTGAGAAGAGAGAGACACAAACTTCCAGTTATAAGATAAGTAAGTTCTAGGATATAATGTACAAACAGCATGTTGACTGTAGTGAACAATACTGTATTGTATATTTGAAAGTTGCTCTCAGAGTAGATTTTAAAAGTTCTCATCAAAAGAAAAAAATTGTAACTATGTGAGTTAATGGATATAAACTCATGGTAATAATTTTGCAATATATACATATATCAAATCATTATGTCAATTATAACTCAATAAAATCGGGGAAAACAAAAAAAAGAAGAATGACACAAAGTCTTTGGGAACTATGCTGATGGGCTATGGATACACCACCTGACAACTTTTTAAAAAATCTTTTCTGATGTTCCTGGTGGTAATTTTGACCCCTTTATCTGTCACTTCCTCTGACTGTCCAAAGAATCACTTAATTGTACTTCCTTAATTGTATGATGCAGTTACTAAACATCTTGTTCAAAAGGGGGGAAAAAAACACTTTAGGAGTGAATGGAAACATTTTACAAAAAAAGGTAGAAACCATACATAAGTAATTTATAAAAGGGATTTTCCATTTTTTTACACTAAGCTTTATTAATAATGCCAAGGAAAATTGTCCCTGAGTCCTGAAGAGAAAAATATACTAAATTTGCTATAAACTCTAAACACTAACCACATAGAAACTGAATGTCCTAATTAAATAAAATTTAGAACCAAATTCATGACACTTATTTTTTTATGGTGATTGAGAATTAAAAATAAAAGACAAACTTCCTATATGAACATCAAAGTTACCTTGCTATTGTTGGACTCAATATACTTAAATGTCTTCCCCAATAGCCTCAATCCATACAGATTAAAGATTCCTTTAAATCTTCTGGATTATAGCCTCCACAGAGAGTGGAAACAGTTTGTCTTGTTCACCACTATGCAGGCATTTGGCACTCACATGACTGCATCGATCAAAAGCAAATAGCACTGTCCCTCCCTTTCCTACCACACACATTTTAATCCTTTAGTAGAAATTCCATTTAATCAGATTACATTGTTAATACATGAAATTAATGGGAAAAATGGGTATGAGTTGAAGTTTTTTGTTTGTCTGTTTTAAAACTACCTCTTGAATGTGGGTGCTTCATAAATGTGGCAGAATCAGGTTCTGTGCCTTTTCACACGTGTCCTACCCCATCTCCCCCAGCCCTGTGGAACAATCAAGTCTACTGTTCTCTGTCTCTCCCCAACCTTACTACTGGAACATAGAAGGTCTTCATGTGTAAAAATGCATCAAAACTATCCAATGAGACAGATCAATATTAGTAAAAGGATGGTTGGTTTATTTTGTAAATGTTCCATTCTGAAGAATTTCAAGATTTGGGGTGCCTGGACATTTTAGAGATAAATGAGCTTTGTCTACCTTTGTCTACAGGGGGCAGAATTTATGTGGGAAGAAGCAGGAAAAAAGAAAGGGAAAAAAAGGTGAGAGACAGACAAGAAGGCTTCCAATGCCTGAAAGAAGTGAAATTGGCTCTAAGAAGTGACCCTGTGGGGACCTGTAAGAACTCTTTGCACTATTCTGGACTCTGTGTATTTCTAAGTAGCTGCATACAAGATTGGGTCCATTCTAGGACCAATATATACAAGCAGCACAATTTCACCATCTAACTCTATGGGCCAGGGTGTTACTTACCCACAACAGCTAATAAAAAGAAAAAAGTCATGATTTGAACATAGGGTCTGTCTGAATTCCAAGCCTGCATTATTTTCTCTATATCTTGCTGAAAGTAGTATTTAGAAGATGGGAGAAGGGCAGAAGCACGAAAATAGGGCCAAAAAGAGATGGGTAAAACAAGTAAGAGCTAATTTGGGCTTTTCCAAAATGAGCAGATCTGGGTAGAGTTCAAAGTTAGAGTTGTTTGAGATGGGAAAGGGGAGACTGGTAGGGAGCTGAAGATCAGAATGAAAGCCCAGTACTCTGAGAGAGCGGACATAACACAAAGTTGGAAAGATCTTAAATGCAAACGTGTTTTTTTTTAACCTTTCCCTGAAGTTAGCGCTGTCCCTTATCCTTCCCTCTTCCGTGTCTAATAGAAGCTATCTCAAGTAACTACACTCCAGCTCCTCTCAGCTCCCTCCCTCGACTCTGCGTAAGCAAAGATTTCCAGCAAGATAATTATAACTTCCACTTAAACAGCAGTGGTGATTTTATATAGATGTGTGGAAGGAAACCCTTTAGGGTAGTAAAGAAATCAGCAGCAAAACTAGCTTATGATTATACAAATAATCCCTCCATGTGAGGCATTGCTCCCAAAAGCAGACATTATTTTAGACTTTCAGAATGTCTGTTCCAGAAAGCAAGTGTGATCTGTTCTATTTCAATTTTATTTAGCTAGTGTCTTCCAACTTAAGACATTTACAGAGTATTGGCAATCAAAAAGCAATAAAAAAAAAATCTACGATCATGGTGAACATGACATGTCAGCAAAGAGATGTGAACATAATCCAAAAAGAAGCTATTCCCCTCAATAATGTTGTAAAGATCACATAAGCCGCCAGATGGGCACTGGATTTATCAGGAAGAACACTTCATAGACTGTGTAGATGCCTGACCACTGCACTACACACCTGAAGCTGAAGTTGAATAACATTGAATGTCAACTATAATTAAATACATACACGCGTGTGCACGTATTTGTCATCACGGGATGTGGAGTACGACATAGGGAATATAGTCAATGGAACTGTAACAGCTGTATTTGATGTCAGAGGGGTAGTAGACTGGGGGGTTACCACTTTGTGAGGGGTGTAACTGTCTAACTATTACATTGTTTTGTACACCTGAAGCTAAATAAATAAATAAATAAGAAGCTACTTCCCAAAAAAGATGGTTTCGTTTGGGTTTTTTTTTTTTTTTTCCCTTCTAGAAAAAGAAGTTCAAATTCAGAAGAGGAGAGATGCAGTATTAACCAACAAACCCTCAGATACCCTCTTTTACAGGTCCTTCTTTCATCTCTAATTGGAATTTCAAAGTCTGGACTGACTTCTCAGTATCGTCATTTATTTTAAAATATTTATTGAATAGCTGAAGAGTGAGATCAACACACTGAGGCATTGGCAAATAAAATAACCAAGATGAAGAGAGTAAGAGTCATTAGATGACTCAGAACCACTATTAAAATAAAGCCTAACTAAGAGTAGTTTAGGAATGCTTTTTGCACAGCAGGCTATGATATGGACGGATTTCCTCATGGGTAGTAGTCCATTAAGCAGCCATTAATTACAAATTGCCACCAATTACCAGCCCTTTATTCCTCTTTATTCCTTTATTACTAAGTCTTTGCCAGATGCATATATATGAATGGCACCCTTTTGTACTGATCTAATGGACCCATGTGATATTAGTAAAAATGCTTTGAATGAATCCATTTATTTGGGATGAATAACTTCAAGAAAAAGGAAGAAAGAAAGAAGAAAAAGAAGGGGGAAAATGTGTATCAAACTTATATTCCTCAAAGGCAAAGATACTAAAGTAAAAACAAAACATGACTTTTGATTACCTGAAAGAAAGAATTCTGTCTTCTCCATTACAGTAATTTATAGTTCCTGGAATCTACTTATGTATATTTTGCACTGTAACTAATGTTTGTTCTTGATTACATATAGAACAAACAATAATGACTCTTGTAATAAGAATCATAACCTTTGAATAATAAGGAAGTTAAAAGTCAGCAGAGTTTTTGTTAGATAATATCATTATATTCCAAACAGATACACCTTCCTTTAAATCACCACATGCCAATGGTTCTTGCAAAATGAAGCATTACCTGCAAGTCTTCACTAGGCAATATTAAATACTCTCTTATGAACAGTCTAAATAAAATCTAGCTTTGTGGCCAACTAGTTCATTGTTGGCATCTGAAATTGTATGAGTGAATGCAATCCCAGGAAGGTTATACAGAACAAGATAATACAAGAGCAAGGCAAACTGGATCTACCTGAAATTAAAGTAAGTGGCACTGATCAGATAGCCCAAGTGACATAAGCAAAATTGTTTCTACTGTATCCATTTCTTTGGGATAATCCCTAAACTTTAAAGTTCTCAAATTCTTGTCCACTGAAAAAAAAAAAAAAAACAGTGTGGTCATTTCTACCTCTCATAGCAGAATTTAAAGTAAAGCAATGAGCTAGATATAGAAATATCTATCTATAAAAGAAGTTTCTACAATGCAGCATAGGCACTTGGGATTAAAAAGAAATACATCAATTCCTTATTCTTTCTTTCCTCTTTAAATACAAAACTCGTGGCTCTGCCATAAACTTTCCCCTTTTCCCAGAATCAATGCTTTCTGCTTTTCATCCACTTCTTATCAATCCTTAAACAGACTAAATCCAATGACTAAAACAGCCATGGGAGAAAAAAGTAATTCAGGGAAGAGAGATTTAACAAGTGTAATTTTCACAAAGAATGCTAAGTCTTCCTTATGTATAAGGCAAGGGTTTCTTCTATTCACTCTATTTGGGAAGAAACTCAAAGTTTCTGGATTGTTTTTATGGAGAGAACCTGCCACTCATTTCCAGGTTAACATTAGTTTGCACATTGACAGAGCAAAAATCAGAGTCCTGAGCCTCCAGTAAAAAAGCTCTGTTTTTGTCACTTTCTTATACCATATAATTTTTCTGTAACCTATACAATATGTATCAAGAACTAAGAACTGTTGTCTTAATTTGTACACACCTACATGAAATCTGTCCTGTGTAACTCTAACAACATAGAAAAATATGAGTGTAACTAGGAAAGAAGGTGGCCAGTTCCACCCAGGGGACTGACAGAGGATGAACGATTGGACTGAACGTCCTCTGAAAGCCCTCTCCAGCTCTATGCCACTGGTATTCAGAGCACAAAACAACACTGCACACAGAGCCTCCAACTCTAACTAACACAAGAAAAGCCTTCCAGGGCACGAAGTCCCTTAGCCCAGCTTCAGTGACTGACTCACAAACCGTTTATGATCCGTTAGGATTTATCTTCTACGTTCCAGAGAGAGATGGTTGACAAGGTGAGAAGTTTCCTAGGAATGGGGCACTAATAATAGCTCAGCAAACACAATTCAGATAACAACACTATCCCCATGAAATAGCCAGTCTGAATATCTCAGCAATTGTAGCAAATGTCAAAAGATGTAAATTCTCCTCAGAAATTATTTAAGACACTATGTCTTTAAACTTCAGGAACCCCAAGATTACTTTTCACAATGTCACAATGCCCTGCTTTCTACCAGTATAGGCATCACAGTGTTTATAACTCACATCAAAAGGAAAGAAAATCAGTTCCTGTGAATTTCTACTTTATTAAAATATGCTGATACTTCCTTATGAAAAGTAATTAAAGAGAAGCTGTTAAAGCCTCTAAAATATATTATGATAAATAACTTCCAAGACATTTATGGGCTCCAAATCCAAGCGTGAATAGATTTTACAACATGTAATTTCCTTCGTTGAAGGTAGTAAATTACAACTGCACAATTTAAGTGACTCAAACTCTTAATGATTCTATAAAAAGATTAGAGTAATATATAAAGTTTTCAAAATAAATTCTGCCACCAAATAATTTCTAGTCTGCATTACATTATTTCAGTGCTGTGGTAACATTAACCGTGAACTTAAGTGTATCTTCAGTACCTAAAAAACCGACCAGGTTGTGATGACCAACGTGTTGCTTGCCCTTATTATCAAATAATTCATTTAGGGACAGTGAGTTAGCTGCCTTGTTTGGAGAAGCTACACTCTCAAGTAGAAGTTCTCTCTCTGCACGATGCATTGAATAAGGTAATGGCTGTTTTTTGTTTCCTCTGAATTTTCCTGTCAGTAGGTTAACGTATTAACAGTTACTATTTTGGGAGCATCTACTCTGTGTCATTCACCTCAGTGAACTTAGAATGTTCATTCATGAGTATAAGCATATTTGTGAGAGCTTGTTGTAAATGATTCCTAGGCCCCACCTGCAAATCTGACTTGGTAGATATGCCAGGAAGTATCTCAAAAGCCCCCAGATAATTCTAATGCAGCACATTTGCAGAAATCCTGGCAATTATGATTAAAAATTGGTATAAAGTGGTTTTAAAAGCATTGGGGTGCTTCCAATCTTAGACAGACAGAGGTCAAATAAAAGATTGATAGTAACAATATACTGACACTCAGTTGTTTGAAATCTTGGCTCCTTTGACCTGCTGGCAGGGACTCAAACCCAAGAACTCAGACTTGGGGAGAGAGTCAGTTTTGCAAAAAAAGGTCTCAGAAAATCCCTGACTTCTCTGTTTTCAACACTGGGTGAACTTGACATGAATCCTCTTTTGTCTGTAGGGAGGAGCTGAGCGTGGAGACAGGCAGCCTCTGATATGCGGCATTTGATACTTTTCACTCTGCGGGTCAATGACCACAACTGCTGCAGCAGCATTTTCAGAGACAGAGAAGGCAAGGGAGAAAGTGATTTCAGGGACAGCACACTTGGCTCACCTTGCATTACTGACCTAGAGACTGGGGCTCCAGAACCAAGGGCAACGGGCTTGGCAGCTTCCACAGAAGCACAGACCAAGGAGAGTCTGATATTCCATGGCCTATCTGGAGCAAGCACAAACAGCCTAGAGTCAGAGTCAAAGTTTTCTGCTCTTCTAATTAATCAAAACTAAGTGTCAAATCACAACTGGGGACCAACTTTGTGGTCTGTGCATGAGGACAAACTTGTTTGTCCCCAGAATCCTTCCTACTCAGAACTTGGGGGGATGGAAAGGAAGTGGGCAACATCTCTCTTGAAATCCCATTGTTTAAGGCATCCTGTGGCTCATTAATAAAACCATCAGTGAGATCTGCCACTGTCATCACTAATGCTATTAAGGCTCATCAATGTTAAGGGCGTTTGAAAAGTAACATTAGCAACCAATGTTCTGAAGCTACTGGAGTGAAAAATGAAAAATTAAACAAAGTGGAAAAGACTTAACAGAAGGGTTTGCAAACCCATTTACCTACCAGCAATCTTGTTTGCAGGGTTACATGCTTCACAAGCTAAGCCTGTGTTTCATTAAAATCAGTTTTTCTTGAACTTCTGCAGTCAAATGTGCATCGGTGACCCGCCTCAGCATCCGTGACCTGTTGTGGCCCAGCACTTTCTTCATCCCTGTCCACAGAACCCACCACCACTATCCATCTTGCTCAGGTGGGTGTCCTGCCACACCTCCCATGCCTCCATTCTGTTCCGTAAAGTGCTGACGCCTGATGCCAGGTGAAAAGCATCTCCACAGGCTAACAGATGGAGGAGAGCTCTTTTCACGCCTCGGGAGCGCCTCATCTCCCCAGCATGCCACCAGCCCTGCGGTGCTGCACGCCTCGCCTCTTGGATCTGTAATTTAACTCACAGAGAGCGAGTCAAAAAAATCCAGAAAGCTTTCAACTGGGATTCATAGGCTTTCAAGCACTGAAATTGTTCTATTCCCTGGCAAGTTTAATGTTCCAAATGTACCTCTTCAGGGTCAGTCCAGCCCTGCGACAGGATAGAGCACAAACAGGAGAAAGGGGAAAAGACTCAGAGACGTTTCCCTTTTAAATGAAACTGCACTTATTTAACAAATAGCTGCTGAGCATGGGGGTACGGGTGGGGGGAAGCACGGTCTCTGTCTTCATGTGATAAGCACAGAGCAAATAAATACATTGTTATGAATGGTGATAAGACCTCTGATGATACAAAGGGTATAATGTTATAAGTAATAAGTCCAACCTACTCAGGTTGGACTTGTCTGTGGAGCGGACATTTAGGCTAAGACATACTGAGTAATAAACCATAGAGAGTGAGGGAAAGAACATTCCCAACCAAGCAAATGGTAGGTGGGAAAGCCCTCAGTGGGAAAGAGCTTGATCCATTTAGGGAATTGAAATAAAAGGCCAGCATGGCGGGAACATAATGTGCAAGTAGGAGAGAGGCTGGGCCTGGGTTGTGCAAGTTGGAAAAGAGTTCGATTGCTTAGGGCTTCCAGGACTTAGGAGTTAATTTGATGCTCAATGGGAGCCACTGCAGGATTTTAAGAATAGGAATGACATAACCTGAGCTGCATTTTCCAAAGGCCAAGTGGCTGGCTGTGCAGAGGAAGCAAGGAGAGAAATGCTGAATGCAGATAAATATAGCAAATAAGGTGATGTGACAGAAAGGGAAAGAGAAAAACAGGTAAATAGACAGACAGACAGACAGACAGACACATAGAGAAATGTAATTAAGAACAAACTCTCTTCCCAAGCCAGAAAATTTCTACGCAAAGGTAGTAGAGAAAGAAAATGCTTTCATTGTTGAATAAACATTAAACCAGACTGTGGTTCACATCACAGGCAATCTGCTAAGACATTGCAAAGACAGAAAGAAATCTCACCCTTTTATACAGCTGAGCAGATAAAATCTATTCCATATGTGTTCTTAAGATTACCAACGACTAGTCCTTCAGTCAGAGGCCTTGGCAGCACCACTTAGTACATATAGTTCCTCCTGGATTCATCTGGTAACTGGGATAGCCATCTGTGTTTGTTCACTGGCTTTGTCCAAAGGAAAAATAAACTTCTTGTATCATTAGAAAGGAGATAGTTTTGTAACTTGCAGTGAGTCACTGCCAAGTTAGGCACCTACTCCCAGGAGACTTGGAGATAAGAGTGCTATATCTCCCTTGATGTTTATATTTCAAAGAGATGGCTCCCGTGTCTTTGAGGTAAGAAGTTCTTGAGTCATAAAGCTGTGAAGAGACTATTTAGCTTTTAGAAAGATTTATATATGTTTTAAAGAGACAGAGACAGAACTTACAAGTTTTCTTTCTAAAGTAAATGCTCAAAGGAAGGAAGTGGTTAGTCTCTTCCCTTATTTTCAACAGAGAGAGTTAACCTCTTGTTTTTAATTTGTATTTGCCCATATGATAGACAGATGGATACATACATGCATACATACATACATACATATATACAGATACATATGAGATTAATGTATCTTGTACTACGTGTGAGGATTGAAGACGGAGGAGGAACTAAGATAATTAACTCAGAGTTTGAGCAATTATGTCAGCTATACTGAAAAGAAAAAGGCTCTCTGTTCTAAAAGACATGAAATGTGTGTCTGCAATTTGAAGTGGTTGTCCCATGTGATGAAAGTTGTATTAACTATATATATGCAGCATCTCCAAGGAACTAATTTCACAAAGCTCTACCCCAATAGCATTCAAACCCAAAGAACAGCAGTACTCAGCTCAGCAATTATGCAGCCAGCACCCTCCCCCCCCACACACACACACGCACACCCTGTCCCAGCAGAGCAGCTATGTATTTGCAGAGGGATCTGGGCACATCCAAGGATCTATTGCTAAACAGGTAAAGGACTTGTTCCAGTTATTAACCAACTTTCTCTCAGCACAAACCCACTGCTCTGTACTCAGCTTCATGATGCCGGGCTGCTCCTCGGCCAACTCCACTGCTTCCTTGGCCGTAGGCTGCTGTTAGGCTCAGCTATAGAGCAGCGGAGGAGCCCGGACAGCTGGACGGGGAAAAACAGAGGTGTTCCTCCTTTCTTTGCCTCTTGTTCTTCTTGAATGGCCTCCACCATGGCGGGGGCAGTTCATTCCAATCTTCAGCTTTCCCCCCCCATTCCAGAAACAGTCCCACTATGCCTCCAGCAAGGTACCCGCAGCAGAGGTCGGGGTCCTGGAGGTCCACCACTGAACCTCTAGATTGTGACAACCCAACCCCTTTCTTCATTCTCCCAGAGCCCAAGGGGTGGTAGCCGCTGGCTTCAGTTATTACCTGTGTACCCTCAGTCTCCTCTTCGCTTTTTCAGTTAATTGTCTCACACTTAACCAATTTTCTACCTTAGCTTCTGGCAAAATCCCTAGTAGGGATTTGGTTTCCCTGATTGATACAGGACAGGCGTAGAGACTCTTGTAATCATAGAAGGGATGGAGTGTCCTGCCACTCTGTCTTTAGAGTTTGGCTGGAATGATCTCATCTTGGAAAAAGAAGACATCCTGCAACAACATTTAATTAAAAATAAGAGTAATTTTCTAAATAGTAAAATGTGCGTTTATTTCTACTATCGCATTAATTTGTATTTCTTTAAATAAACTTAGGAGCCACTAACCAATGACAATAAAAGTTTCCTTCTGAGTTAGCAGACTTTGGGGAGATGCACCAGTGAGATGCCATTCCCAGCTTCCAAAGGCAGGGTCCTGGGGAAAGCATTACCAGGAGCCGGAGCTTGGAGCCAGGGCTATTGATATGCTCACACCACCTGCCAGAGGAAACGTGAGTACTGACTCTGTATCTTGACTCTCCCTAGAACAAGCTACTGAGATGGAAGCTCAGGAACAAATATGCCAACTTTCAGCAGGAGTTGCTACCACCCATTCCATCTCCAGCCACAACTATTGAGATTCCACAAGGTGATATAGGAGAAACCAGAGAGAGAAAAGGCAGATAATGCCATAGTTCCCTTTTATGACCAAATGGGGCCTGTCCCTTTGAATGCCGTGAGTGCTTACTTGATTGAATCCTTTGGGTGGGTGGGAGTAGTTTAGGATAATGTGTTTCTCTAGGAGAGATGGTTTTACCTTTCCTTGAGGTCAGCTTCAGCTCTAATGACAGTAATTATAATAGTAAAAATATTGATTAACATTTAGTTACTACTTATTCTCTTCTAAACACTACATAAATTAGATCATTTAATCCTTCTTACAATGCAATGAGGCAGGAACCCATTTCACAGATGAGGATAATGAGGTATTGAGAGGTTAAACAGTTAATAGCCAGAATTTCAAATCAGGTCTGCTGCTGGTAGAGCTCGTCTGAGGCTCTTTAGCTGTCATGGCCTCAGCAGATAGGCTTCCTCCTGCCTGGGGATTTCTGTAGATCCTGTTCTCCATGTACCCCATTAAGTTATAGCCTCTGTGTTTTCCTGTCTTCCCTGGAAGAATGAAGCCTACATGAATAGAAAGCGTGTCTTGTTCACTGTGGTCTTTCCTAAGCCTAGAACTAAACCTGGCACATAGCAGATAATAAATATTTGGTGAATGAATTAATTACACATTTTTAAAATACTGTCTCCACAGTATTTATCTCAGCACTTTAAGCATTTTATTATTCCTCCACATTATACAACTATAGGTAATTTAAACTTCAAAGAGTAATTTAGAACTATATGGTGGTCGCATTCTCTATTCAGGAAGGAGAAATGTACTACAGAAAGCTAAACAAGATTTAAAAATCATGTTTAATATATTGTCTGTTATGTACCATGGAAAGACTCATGCCTTTAGCTTTCTCCCAGATATTTTCCCAGTGAAGATACACTAAGAATATACACATATTATTGCCACTGTTTAAAATGTAGAGAAAGTAAGATATGGAGAAGCCACTTTCCAAACTCCTCAGAGTGGTTTGTTACTGAACAGAACAAGAAGGGCTGGGGTGTAGTGGCTACAGCCCCGAGTTTGGAGGCTGGATGCCTTGGCTAAAATCTTGGCTCTCGTCTTCCTACTTCCTGTGTGACCTCAGTTACTAAACCCTCAGTTTTTCCAACTCTAAAATAAAAGAATCTATCTCATAA
The DNA here is from genome assembly GCF_036562045.2 of Rhinolophus sinicus. Taxonomy (NCBI): domain Eukaryota; kingdom Metazoa; phylum Chordata; class Mammalia; order Chiroptera; family Rhinolophidae; genus Rhinolophus; species Rhinolophus sinicus. The sequence goes on from NC_133755.1 coordinate 115,287,416, forward strand.
GATTGTTGATTAAATGAGTTAACATATACAAGACAATTAGAACAATGTCTAGTACATAACCAATGCTTACTATTATTTTTACCTAGAAAAGGTAACAAAATAGCTCATTAACACCTAATACAAATATCATTATGGTCCTTTGTGGCTGTAGTATAAAAAGATATAATTTGGAATTTAACCAACACTTGAGTAATCTAGCAGTTATGTGACGCGGGATAGTTTCTTAAACTCTCTGGGCCTCTGTTTTCTTCATCTAGAAATAAAGTACATAAATGACAAGTCTACATTTTAGGAGATACTGAATGAGCAGCCACTATTAGCAAAAATGAACTCTCAGCTGGCTGAAGAGAACATATGGGCCCTCCGAAGTCAGATTCGGTCACTGGACACAATGGCATAACCAGGGCTGCAGCTCATGTCTGAGCTGGATTTATGGACTGGGAAGGACAGTCAACACACAGTGCAATGAAAGCCATGAAAAGGGAGTGTGTGAATGAGAAGGGCAGAAACCCTCAAATCAGTCCTCCTACCACCAAAGCACTAACAGGAAGCTAGAGCTAAGGAACAGAATCCTGCAAAGCAGACTGACGGGGGGACGTAGGAGGAAAACCAGGCAACTGAAGGGTAGAGAAGAAAAGGGTTAAGGAGGAAGAAAGAGTGTTTGACGGTGGCCAATGCACCCCCAAGAGGTAAAGGAGGAAAAGCCCCAGGGAGTATCCACTGAGTTTTGCAGCATGTAGGTGGCAGAGACCTTAAGAGAACAGCTTCCAGTCAGAACTGGCTACATAATTTGCAGGGCTCAGTCCAAAATGAATGAACAGGCCAGCCAGGGTCAGGGAAGTCAAACTGCCCTTTCCATGGCCCCACCCATAGTGGACCCGCAACCCCTGTGGAATTGCCATCTCCATGTGTTCGGTACCTGGATGGGGGCTAGCAAGGGGCTCCTGCCCAGTCACCCCACACCACCACCACCACAACTCACCAGTGGCATTGCCAGGGAGAGGGGGAGCGGAGACAGCTGCTGCCTTACTCCTCCACCCCAACCTCTAAACATTGCGGTGCACTCCCTCCCTACACTTGTGCCCAGGTGACCAGTAGGGGTGGAGGGTAACAGCAAATGCAGTACCTCTCCTCCACCCCCACCCCAAGTAATCTGGTGGCCGCTTGAGGCAGAGAGTGCCAGCGGTCCATGGGCAGGGATGTGGGGTCAGCTTCACAGGGAGACAGGGAGACTGTGAGAGGAGACCCCATGCAAGAGTCAAGCTCCAAGCCCCCAAAGCATAATCCATTGTCAGAAGCATGATGCACTCACTATCTCACCAGACTTCACTTACAAAGCACGCATTCAAAGATAAAACGGTTGAGAATATCAAGGTAGCCCCTGCAGACCATCAAACCCCTGCACCAGAGCCCTGTGTGACCGGCCTGCTCTCACACCGATGAGACCCGGCTTCCACTCGAGAGGTGGCTGCAGAAAATCAAGGCAGCCATTGGAAAGAGAGCAGGAAGTTCAAAGATGGTTCAGACGAATAATTTAAGAAAGTTTGTTGGGAAGGAGAAGTCAGATAGAGCAGTAGCTGGAAGAAGTGGGGTAAAAAGATATTTTTAAAATTTGTTTTAAAATGTAGGAAAGATTTGAGTAAATTTAAATGCTTCTGTGAAGAAAGCCCTAAAGAGAAAGAAGCTGAAGAGAGAGTGAAAAGAGATGAAAATGGGAGCGGTTCAGAGGGAGGCAGGAGGGGAAGGGACCCAGAGCCCAGGTCAGAGACTAGCTTCAGTGATGGATGCAGTGGTCATCGGCATAAAGTTGCAGTAGAGAGGGCCTTGAGGCCAAAAAGAGAGGACAGGAACGGAACCAACAACATTTACATCTGATGGGGACACTCCAATACAACCAACTGAAGTATTATTGGCAGTCAAAAAGTGGTACTAAAGAAAAACACGCGTGGGGAAGGTGACCTTAACCCAACCATCCAACATACTGGCTTGGACCAAAGTCCTACGGGGATTTACCTGATTTAATGTGTCAATTAAGATACATTAGGCCAGTGGCCATAGATTTTATTTCTGTTGATATTGCTTTTCTCAATGTTCTATTCATAAAAACAGTTTCAATATTTTTCCAATAATTTTTCCTGCAACTACCTGTACTGCCTGCCAACTTTTGAAATGCCATTTATTTTTTATTTTAATGGGGCAGACACTTTTTTCTGTGCCTTTCATTGCTTTGTTTAGAGGCAGCAAACGATAGTGGAGAGGGGTTATGCAGGGAAATCAAATGTCAGCTTCTAAATGGTCACAGTTTCGGTTAAAGATTACCACTTGTCATAATGAAAGACCTAGGGTTTCTAATACCGTAGGCCCATCCCCAAATTCCTTTGCTCTGTTCCAATAAATATCAGATGCTGACAGTGATAGCTCTCTTCTGACATTCCATGTGCGTCGCAGGAAATACTTACTGACACTGCTACTTAGGAGCCCTGGAGAGAAAGAACACCAGTACTTGTCATCTTTCTCTTCACGAGAGCCTCTCTCTCTCTCTCTCTCTCTCTCTCTCTCTCTCTCTCTCTCTCTCTCTCTCTCTCCTTCTGCTCTCTCTCCTCTCTGCCTTTGTCTTTCTTCTTTTTTATTTCTGCCTCTCTCGCTTTTTCTCTCTCACTCTCTGATGCTCTGAAGATGTGATTCAGTCCAGCAAAACCAAAATTGATCACTGTTGTGAGCTCTCCTTAGCTTGTCATCTGAGCTTGCTTAAATATTAAAAATAAAAATTTTAGAAATGAGTCCAAATGAAGGTCATTATTTGTAGAAAGCAAGTAATTACTTAGTAATAGTAGTAAGAAAGTATTTATAAAACTTGTTTCTTTACTTCATGCAGTAAAAATTTAACTGATTTTTGTTACCCCTACAGTTCTGCCTGTCCCACTTATACAAATAGAAGAATCTGAAAATATATCTAAAAATGTCTGCACAATGTTGCAATATATGTGTATATACGCAATAATGTATGTATACACAAAAGTATTCATGCACATATACATATTTACGCATGTACTAATAGAATAGAATAGAATAGAGAGTTAGGTTTCCAAGAGTAAATCCTGTTTATTATTGCCATAAAGTGATTCTATAATGATTAATAAACCTATAAAACCAAGTGCATTTAAAGGGAAAATTGAATAAAGTTCTACTGTTACATTGGAATCTCCTTTATGTATATGGTGTGTTAACAGTGTGGGAAATATGTATGCCCTTAAGCTATCTTGTAATTTATGCCAGAAATCACACCGTTGTTTTTGAAAAAGCCTTATAAAGCCTGAATTCTACACATGTATTTTGCATATGAAAGAACAGAAGAGTTTGCCAACTTGCAAATTTTCTATGCGTGCACTTAATTTCTTCCCAAATGCCCAATTTACTAGTCATTCAGTCTCAGCATCAGGGAATGGACTTGAAGAAGCACAGGTGGAGCGAAACAAGGGCTGTGCCTTAGCCAGCAAAATCCTCCTCACCAGCAGTATGGATAACACAGAATTCAAAACCAGAAAAATCTTCAATCAGCACTGGGAAGAGAAAGTAAAATAAAGAGGCAAAGTAGGCTAAAATAACCTCCTTAGTGAAAAGCCAGAAATCTTAGGATTTCTTTCCCCTTGCTCTTTCCCTCGTTTTCCCAGTTCTGCTCTATCAAAGCCAAAGAAACTTAGTATTATACTTTGATTTCTTCTCAAACCATTATCTTAATGCTAGGTGAATTTAAATGAACATCAATTATCTATCCAAGACTAACTCTTATTCAAAAGAGGGGAAAGCCATGAGCAAATGCTGGAATCTTGCTCAAGTTACACATCCAGGTAATTGCTCCATTTCTAATAGCTAAAGATAAGGCTGTTATCTTGACTATAGCTGTTAATAAGTGAAAATATATTTACACTTCACAAATATGTTAGGAATTTCACAAGTCTTAAATTTCAGAGAGTAATATCAAATAATCCATTTTCTAATCAGCATTTAAAAATTTATTTTCAAATTTGTTTGCTACTGGCAAACAAATATTATCCTTTAGTTATTACATACATAGCAAGAAAATATTTAAATATGTTTAAATTTCTAGATACATAGTTGTCTCTGTATTTGAATTAGAATTTATGACTTCAATATAGACTCACAAAAGGTTTCATGCATCTACTGATTGTCATTGCAGGTAATAGCCTAACATAGAGAGATAGACAAATACTCTAAATAAATCAAAAAATATACCAGAAAACAAATTGTTATGAAGAAAATTAACATGAAATGATATGAGAACAACTGGGTGGCTACTTTAGCTTTGTGGAAAATAGAACTTAATCTCAGCTCACTGAGAAATGTTGAAGGATACAACTAGTCAAATGCCAAGGTACATGTTACAGGTGACTGTAAAAGGTACAGTTAAAGAATTGTGTAAAACAGAACATAAAGAGAAGCTCAATGTAACTACTATCACAAATTGAATATCTACCAACTGTTTATTAAAAGGAGGATAATGTGTAACTGTAGCTGTATTTTTTTTTTTTAGTATAGAGGTGACTTGTTCTGACTTATTTTTTTATTTTTTTATTATTAGTTTCAGGTGTACAAAACAATGTAATAGTTAGACATTTCATCCCTCACAAAGTGATACCCTCCCCAATGTATTGCCCCTCTGACACAGTACATATCTATTACAAATTCTATTGACTCTATTCCCTATGCTGTACTCCCTATCTCAAGTAACTATATATATATATATGTATATATATATATAATTTTATATATAGTTTATATATTTTTATATATTTTGTATATATTTATAATTTTATATACATATAAAATTATTGCTAACATACAATATTATTCACCTTCAGCTTCAGGTGTACAGTGCAATGGTCAAGCATCTACACTGTCCATGAAGTGGTCTCCCTAATAAGACATGTGTCCATCTGACACCCTACAAAATCTTTACAACATTATTGATTATATTCCCCAAACTGTTTTTCATATCCCCTTGGCAATATTATGGTTATCAATTTATGCTGTCTAATCCCTTCCTATATTCGGGGGTGGGGAGCATGTGTAACTGGAGCTTTAATTCTATATAAAAAGATCTGAAAATGTCCTGTGTTGTACTTTACATCCCCATCACTAATACTGTAATAATTACTCATGGGACCAAGTGGGTACTAGACTTATAGGGGGGATCACTTTCTAAGTCACATAAATGTCTAGTTATTGTGTTGTACACCTGAAGCTAATATAATATTGTATGTCAACCATAACTGAAAAGTAAATTTAAAAAATAATCTAAAAAAGCAAGCTGAAAACCCAGTGCCGCTCTGTGGCACCTGCTGTTATCGGGATGCAGTAATGGTGTTTATTTGCACCACAGTAAAATAAGGAAATTCTATATTTATGATTGGCATATTCCTTTGGGTTTTGATTTCTTTTTTCTTTTCCTCCTCCATGTGACATTAGGGAAGGCCTCACTTAGGTGAGGATTAAGATGATATCTGAAAATCATTCAGATGGAAAACACAGATCAGGAGACAATTCTTCCAGAAAGAGAGCGAGTGAGAGAGTGAGAGCAAGAGGAGAGAGAGAACAGCTCATTGAAAACAACTACTTTGAAAAATAAGTCACCAATTAAATGATATCTCCTTTATCTTTGACATTTGCATGCAATGTTTTAATTGCTATTTAATGTTGAAGGAGAACACTTGATGCTGACGATAGTAAAGTGTTCTTTTTTATTAGTATTATTTCCCACAGCAGTCTATACAACCTATTCATAAGGAAAACTCCACTTACTTAATTCTGGGTTTTAGAAGTAAACAGACTGTCAGACTACATAATAATCTCCCTCTTTGGTTCTGATGGAGTTAGCTTTTCTCAAGTGCCCATGAACAATGAAATAACACATATAAAATAAATATCAAATAAAAGCTTATATAATTAGAGATTGAAATTAAACAAGATTGGGTAATATGAGGACATTTTACTCGTGACAATTTCAGGCCAATATTTTCACCTTCATGGTCGTCATTCCTGCCATTTATAACTTATCTCAACTATCTGGAAAAGAGCTATGCCAAAAGTGTCCTATCAAAATCTCTTATGTCTTTTTTTTTTTTTTTCATTTTTTTTCTCAAACTGGTAAGCAATGTAATCTCCATTGAAAATTAACATGAATTGGATGTTTCCAATAAAATAATAAGTATATTCTGATCTGAGTGCTCACAGTCCATATTAATACTGAAACATTGCTCTGACTAGGAGATATGATGTGGACCACATATCTTAGGTAAAACAGAATCTGAAAGAGCTGAATTCCAGTTCTCTAGATGACTTAGTTGTAATGCCTTTGAATCACTCATATAATATGGAACATTTTGTCTATGAATTCCTTTGTTTAAAGGGGAGTTATGTACCTATTTGAAAAACCATGGCCAACTTATACAAAATCTGTTAAACTATGTTACATTAAATCAAAATTATTCACATATTGAGTTTTAATATTTGGAAATCATTCTTTATCAAAGATCCTGGCTATTATTTACGGAGTAATTCAATTTGGAACATGTTCACTCTGGTATATTTTGGAAGAAATAAGTAAGCTTGATTAGTTTATAGTTTTAGCAACACTGCTCTTAAATATAGTTTTGAAATATTACTTTTAAATTATATTGAATGTGAGAGAAAAGTCTCCCACTCTTTTCAGTACAATGACTATAACTCTTTCATATTCCAATCTTTAAATTAAGTTCAAAAATTATAGCTAGAGTTCATGTTACAATTGATACACTCTATACATAGCTGTATTATAGACCATCTTCTAACTATGTCCATATGTTATTTCCCATTAAACTCTCAGCTCTTCAAAATCAAGAACCAATTTTCTTTATCTTCAATCCTCATGGCACGGCACAATACCTTGATCATAGTATATGTTCAATAAATGTGTATTGAATGAATAAGTGAAATAATGAGTGGTCCTTGTGAGTAAACACACCTAGGGTTTGTTTCCACATCCTAGAGTAATCCTACAACAGGCAAGGAAAGGATGTCTGAGAATCAGGACTCTTCTCTAACTTGTGTCCTTTATGATGTGCAAAATGCACAGATATGAATATCAATAGTTCTCAAACAAAGCTGATTATCAAAATCATGTCATGAGCTTTTAAAAAAAAATTTTTTTTAATATAATGAGATTCTAATTCAGTAGGTCCAATATAGGGTCCCAGAATTGGCATTATCAAGTATAATAACCACAGCTCCTGTGTGATGATTGCAGGGCCATTGAGAAGATACCTTAGCATGAATATGATACCTGAAAATCATGCAGCTCCTCCCAGATGCTGCATTTCCAGGTAACCTACCATTAGAGGTAGTCTTTCCTCTCTTTGAAATGCAAAGGTTTAATTCTATGGAAAGGATGTATATTAAGTCATTAAAAAGTTCACGTGAATTACTTTAGTAGGTAACTTTGTGTGAAAGAGCTCTGGATAACTGGTGAGGTGACAAATAATAGGGCTACAAAGGAAACTTCAAGACAAGATAAAAGGAAGTCACAAATAAATGTGGACAAGAAAACAATTTGCCAGAAACCAGGATGACCCTGAATTTTTTTTCTCTGTGATGCTTAAAACTGAATAATGATCCTCTCAAAAGAATAGCCTGACCAAACCAATGTTGATTCCCGATCTGATTTGCTCCACCTTACCGTACTAAAATATTGATTCCAGTATCAGGTGCTATGTACAAATTTACCAAGTATAGTAGAGGGAGACAGAAGCTGTGAATGTTGATTATCCTGTTCCATCACAGGGATGTGAATTTCATTCACAACGCTTAGTTGGAGAAGAATGCCATTTCAAAGCTGCATCAGTCACACTGAGGAAACACTAATGTTCATTCAGACTGAGAAGATAAATCAAGACGAAAGAATGATAAATGCTGCTTTATTAGGATTCTCTTTAAGATTCATTTCTTCTTCATCAGTGATTCATTGTTTTCTCTCTGGATTCTTAGGTCATCTCAATAATCATTTTAAATTTTTTTATTCAGTAATAAAAGGATATAATGCCTGAAACTGCTTCTCTTAAATCATTGTTGACACTTGAAATTGTACTGAAGCAGTTCTCTTTAGCCCCCATTCTTTGCAAAAGAAGCTATTCCAGAGATAGAATGAGCTCCTGATGACATCACTATGGGTATTTTATCTTTTGTGTGCTGTGGTTTCCTATTCCCATTCTGCATACTGGTAATAAAAATATATTCTTTTTAATAATTGCCTTCATATGCAGAGGAGGAAGGCATCTTAGAAGATATCTAATTCAATCCCTCTAGTTTGCAGATAAGTAATGTAAGTTCATGAAATATAAACTTTTGCAGATAAGTAATGTAAGTTCAATTCATAAAACGAACTATCCAAAGCCATATACTAAGCCAGGGGCAGAGTGAATGATGTTAATGGTAGAGCCACACTCAATTCAAGACGCGTACTTATCTCAAGAATTAAATGTATATAGTTAAAGCAAGTTAGTGCATATTAATAACTGCAAAATAAGTTAAAAAACAAGAGGTATATTTTAACATAGGAGTGAGGCAAGTGATGTCATTCAGTCAAGGTAATGGCTTTTGTTTTTAAAGAAGCATAATAGGACTTTCATATTAAAGAATAGAGGAGTTGTTCAAAAATATATTCATCATATAAATCCCCAGTGTATATATCAAAACAGTTTGGGGGTGGTATATTTTTAGTCTGGTTAGCAATTGTCTAACGTGTGTTTGGATGTACCTTTATTTTCAAAAGCTTCATTTTAAAAATAATTTTTATGATAAAATTCATTTTTTTCTTTTCTTTTTTGATTTTTTTTCAATTAAAGTTTATTGCATTTTTTTCTATTGAAAAAATATTCAGTGAGAAGTACTGATTCCAGGGGTTTGAGTGAATGTTTATGTCCTGATTACCAACTCATCAAATGTCAACATATTAGTTTTAGTCATAAAGTTCTTCAGATTTCAAAAAGATTTGACAGCTCACTGAAATTTTTATCACACTTTATAATAGATATTATGACAATCCAGTTGATGCATTACAAAGTAACCACTGACTCAGTGACAGGCACAAGCTTAGGTAAAGGCTATAGACATTTGAGAGATTTGGTGTCACTCATTTAAACATGCGCTAACTCTCTTACCATGAAGAAAGCTGCACTTATGAAATTATAAAACGATTCCCCATGGGCCCTGCTAGCTCATCTGCCATAAGCAGAAGCAGCTCCTACAATGCACTTTAAAGTTTTCTTTTCTTCTTCCTTTGTCAGGAATTTTATAAATCATGAAGCCCATCGCAAACATTCCTTCCTAGATCTCAAGGTGATGACAGGTATAGAAATCTGGAAGGATCAATTTTTTTTTTCAAAATGGTAAATTCCTGTTTTGTTTTGTTTTTCATAATTCTAAAAGTAATGCATGAATTTCTGTTCTGTGAGGTGGATTTAATCTAGCTTCAGCCTGCTTGCAAGAAGAACTCAGAGTATACGAATAGTTACGTTTCAGAGTTGTCCCAAAGAGGCAAGGTATCGGCAGTGAAACGAGAGCTCTAATAACCACATAGAGTTAGAAATAATGAATCATGGCCATTTCCACTCTTCCTCCCCACACCTCTGTCCTTCAGGATTCCAGACGGACAGCCTGCCCATGCTGTTTAAGATATATGAGCCTAGTCAGAAGCCCTGCGAACTGGCATCATTTCTTTTCAAGTCATCCATCAGGCTTTCAGGTGAACTCTGGCAAATAACCCATTATTGCCTAGGACCAGTTAGCTTCAAAACAACACAAAAAACAGTGGCACTCTCCCAAGTAAAAGGAGCATTTAGGTCACCCCTTTCTTCATCACTTAATGTCACAGCCAAGATACAACTGGTCCACAGTGTTAGTGGAAAAGGTTTTGGCAATGTTATAAGTTCTTACTTCTTTGCGAATGGCCTACATTTGAGAGATTCCTCTCCTGGTCCTTCCTGTAGAGTTGCTGAGAGCTTCTATTGTCTCGTCTCTCCCTCCAGGCATCTGGGGCAGTAGGATGACTTAGAGCTTTCTACAACTTGTCAGGACCAAGATTCCCCCCCATGTTTAGAAGGCTAAACAGGGATCAGGATGAGAAAAGAGGATATTGAACAACATCTTAGGCCAATTAACCTCAGCTACAAGGCATAGTATCCCCAGGAATGATATTAAGAAAAGACAAGGAAGGTTAACTACTGTTTCAAGAAATTGTCAAGAAAGCAAGGGCAGTAGCAGAGACAAGGAAATTAAAATGTAGAGCGTTAAGGTGTAGACATGCTCTGCTCTGCTTTGTTCTTAGAATAATAATGATGACTCAATGAGTTAATTTGTGGAGAGGGAGGCATTAATAAGAATAGACAGTTGGAGGACGGAAAATCAGGAGAGAGTAATTAATAAACAACTTCCTAGAAGAGTCTACATGTTAATAGACTAAAAAACTAAAGAAGTCAGTCTTAAAATGGAAGCATTTTCTCCTCTGAAACCAGGGACACAAAAAGAAAGCAAAAAGGTTTTTTTGTTTGTTTGTTTTAAATTATGAGCCTGAGAGGAAGGAAGTACATACAATTTTCTCAAATAATATAAGAACTCAGTTTATCTGCTGAAATTGAGATGGGCCTAAGGGATATTGAGAACTTATAGCATATAGAAAAGTTTAGATGTCATTTGCCCTAATAGGGTAGTAGGAGGTAGTCAGGAACTGAATAAATAGCTTACTAAATAGCAGCGAGGACCTAAATAAGGTTAGAGAGCTTGAATTTTTAATGCATCTACTCAACATAATTTTGTGACCCAATGTTGGCTCCTTAAGAAGGAAAATTGAGGAAGAGATTGGTTGCCTAGTTTTGAAGAGTGACGGAGGGGGGAAGTAGGGGCAGGGATAAAATGTCGGGGGGGGCAGAAGACTTCTGGGTGATAGGAAGTGCACAGTTATATGGGACGACCATTGAAACCATGCTGAGTGAGACAGAATGGGAAAGAATAAGAAAGAAAGGGAAGAACCAAGATGCTGGATGTCATACTGAAGACTACAAGCAAGAGAAGTGGTAGTTAGAGGTGTTTAAGTCAGATGAGAACAGCTCACTCCGAGGCAGTACTGATATGTTCTGAAGCCAGGCTCTCCGGGCCAAATCCTACTTCTGCCTCACTAACTGTGGGATTTAGGTAAATAGGATTGTGGTGAGAGTTTATATGTGAATATATGTAAAGTACTTACAAAGGGGTCTGACATATAGTACCCATTCAGTAAATGTTAGCTATCATTATATTCCACAGTTTCTCATTGTAACATGACCCCAAACAGTGATGCATAACTTCAAATGATGTATGGTTTTGCTGATAGAGAAGCATCACTGAGAATAGATGGCTTTATGTCACCAAGGAACTGAAGTTCAATAAAGGTAAAAGTCAATGGATTTGAGGAAATAATTTATATTCTGTGTTGTGGAATTCTACTGTCAGGGACAAGGGGTGGTAGAAAGAAGATACATTAATGTTGATAAATGGAGTATTTTAGGTGGGAAAAATCTCAGCTAAATTACATTTTCCTTTTCACATTATTCTTGCATCTGGGTACATCAAAACCCCAGCATTCAACATGTTCACCTGACAAAAGACACATGCAACTAGTTCAAACTGAAAACTTTCACGTTTCTGAGGTATCTTGCCTCAGTGCTGGACTCTGCTACCAGGGCTTGGGAGAGTTCTGAGCAAGTCCACTTGCAAGACCATGAAGCTCTGTCATTTAAATTGAGATATGAGTCTGATGTGCTTCTTACTCAAGTTTCATGAGAATTCAATTCCAATTATGGGTTAAGATATACCACGGACTATCCCACAAAATCAAAAAGGAACTTATAAACTAATTGGACTCAGCAAGTCAGTATAACAAAGCTACATCCAGGGGTATACTAAGTTTCATTTCATGAGCAGGATGACAAGAGAATCACTTTCTATCAAAACCTCACATGGTTTCAATGTGATTACATACAGTTGATTAATTATGTCATTTCCCTTTCATTCAACAAATAGTTACACAGTATCAATCAAGGAACTTTTTTATAAATTTGATTTGAGTTTTTGATATTACATTTATTTTATTCAAACATCAGAATGAGCTGTCATTTTAATCATTAGCCTTGGCATTAAAACATTTTTAATGATTATGTACAAATGTCATGCAATACATTTATTTTGCATAAAATAAATACTATTGATTTTACATATCATTAATCTATGATAGTGTCAAAGATTTGTTTTTATGCTTTTAGTTGCCAACTTTAGAAAGTAATGTGTACTTTGCCTCTTCAGTAATAAGAAAAAGGGGTTTTTTTGTTGTTGTTTATTCTAGAAATGACTGACTTCTTGCTCTTTGTAAATAACTAGGCTGGGGCAATTCTATTTTTATCATCCTTCTACCAAACCTAAATTTTATTCAGAAATAAGTTTGTTTCATCTATCCCAGTGTAAGAATTGCCAAGTACTTATAAAAGTTACACACCTTTGTTGCTGTACAAAAGCAAAACTAAAGAACAGTCATTTTACTTTGCATTACATCCCTCCTCCCTTTTCAGGAATCTACTTTGCATTTCCATGACCTCTTCCCAATTGGTGACATGTTGGCAAGCACAAACCCGTTCTTCCTTGCTCATAAGATACCAGACTTACATATCAAACACTACAGCACTCCCAGAAGAAACCCACATCTAGATTTTTTTTGCATTGCAAAAGACAACCTTCTTCTTTTATTATATGTCATTGTTATTGCAAATTTCAACCTGGTATCATCCTTTGATGTTACCTGTAAAACCTTCCCTCTTTCAACAGCATAATCCCATCTTGCTTATAAATTCTGGATGGACACGTAGCATACTGACTCTCATTCCAACTTCCAGTTCTGGCTCTGGTTAGCTCACATCAAAAACTATCGATTTTTTTTTCTTTTGGACTTAAAAACAAAAATTAAAAATCAAGTATACATTCCTATTTAATTCAAGGACGAAAGATGTAGACCGATTCCTGAATGTAATGGAATTAGCATTCCAAAGTGTCCTGAGGATTAATGAAGCTCTCTGAGCAAATAATTAGAAACTTTGATTATGTCATAATGGTTTTTGCTAGTTAAAAATATAGGGGGCGAACAGAGAAACCACTTACTACACATCTGTTTGCATGGTTATAAGTAATCATTGTCAAGAAAATGATCAGTAAACAGCTCTTTCATTTAAAATCTGGCATAAAAATGATACCTGGATGGTTCCCAGGTACAGAACTCCAGAAAGAAAATCCAAAGAGTTCTGCTCTGTCCTGGGGCTGAGTTCAGAGCTACTGAAGGTCATTCTTCATTTTCCTCCACACAAAGCAATGAAGAGAACAGCGCCCCTCCACCTGACTAGCTGATAGATTAAAGATTTATTTATTAGACTCGCAAACATATTTGCAGGCTTTGCTAGTTAAACACCCCGTAACCTCCCCACTACAAAAAAAAAAAAAATCCCTTTACCAAATAGAATGGGAAGACTAACATTGATTTGACTGCTTCTTCAGTCTGGATTTTATTAAAATAGAAATATATCAAACTACTGTAAAAGCATAAGCAAATGAGGAGATAATGCTGAAAAATCTGTGGTAATAGGGAAGGGTACTAAATCCTCTAGAGGACACTTTATGTTTACTAATAGTCCTTTGATAAAGAATCTAGAGTGTTCATCTTAATGAGGCCAGAAAATAATTTTAATCCCTTTATACGAAAATAAAAACTAATTGTAGGAAATCCAAAAAGATAACGGTGTGGGAAGATCCTGAATTCACCTCCCATGGACATATCAACTCCAGCTGCATATGGGTCAATTCCCTTTGAAAAAGACCTGGAAACAAGTGGAACAGCTCCTCCACAACAAAAGATATAACAAACACATGGAGATAGAGAGGCAGAGATATGGTCTCGCCAAAAATCATCCTTGACATGGCAACCGACAATTGGGAAGAATCTCACAAATGCAGAGCTTCTTCCTAAGGGGTGAGGGGATGGAGATGCTTGCAGGTGCCATTTTTGCACTCTCACTCGGCCTTGCTAGTACTGGCATGGGTGGACACCATTTTTGCATTCTCTCCACCTTTCTAGTGCCAACAGGCTTGTCCCTCCCCCACACTCTCCCAAGGCCCTGCTGCAGCCAGGGGCTCCCCCGTGACCCCTCTGAAGCCAGCAAGCAGCCACAGTACACACAAGAGATACCCCTTGAGTACCTGGCTCGGGTGGCCAAGGGGGCCTGCATTTCTAGGGAATACAGAGCAAACATACTTCAACATAATAAAAGCCATATGTAACAAACCCACAGCAAACATCACACTCAACAGTGAAAAGCTTAAAGTTTTTCCCCTAACATCAGGAACAAGACAAAGATGTCCACTCTTGCCACTTTCATTCAACACAGTATTGGATGTCCTTGCCATAGCATAGCGGAGAAAAGGGAACTTTTGTACACTGTTGGGGGGAATGTAAATTGGGGTAGCCATTATGCAAAACAGTTAAAACTAAAACCACCATATGGTCCAGTTCTTTCACTTCTAGGTATTTATGTGAAGAAAAGAAAACACTGTAATATACAGCATAGGGAATAGAGTAAATAACATTGTAATAACTATGTATAGTGAGAGGTGGGTGCCAGACATATTGTGGTGATCACTTTGTCAGGTATATAAATGTTGAATCTCTATGTTATATACCTGAAACTAATATAATACTATATGTCAATTATAATCAAACAAATTAATAAAAAGGAAAAGGGAAACACTAAGCTGAAAAGAGAGTTGTACTCCTGTGTTCATTGTAGCATTATTTACAATAGCCAGGATGAGAAAACTTAAGTGTCCATCAATAGATAAATGGGTAAAGACGATGTGTGTGTGTGTGTGTGTGTGTGTGTGTGTGTGTGTGTATCCCATACATACAATAGAATAGTACTCAGTCACAAAAAAGGAAATTCTTCCATTTGCAGCAACACGCATGTACCTTGAGAGTATTATGCTAATAAAATAAGTCAGAGAAAAACAAATACTATATGATTTCACGTATATGTGGAATCTAAAAAAACAAACAAAAAGTATAGATACATAGAACAGATCGGTAGTTATCAGAGGGGAAGGGGTTGAGGGGTGGGTGAAATAGGTAAAGGCGGTCAATTGTATGGTGACAGATGATAACTAGGCTTATTGTGGTGATAACTTTGTAGTGTATACAAAGATCAAATTATGATGCCGCACACCTGAAACTCGTGTAGTATAATGTTATATACCAATTTTACCTTAGCTAAAAAGAAAACCTAATTGTAAATACTGCCACAGAAGTAACATATTTAGTTACTTGTTAAGGGATCAGGTAGGAATCTTCATGTCTTACCTTTGGGCCATGTGTGCTAATAGAAACCAAAGACACAATAAGAAGAAAAAGAAAAACTCAGCCTAAGGCCCAGTTGTTTCTACTGAGTAAACTTCTACAGAAAAAAAAAAAAAATGACAAAATGGGGTGTTTTTGTCAGATTTTCTTGTTTTCCTCTCGAGTATATTTGAAGGCAGAGGTAAGAGGGTGGAATATTTGAATGCGTAGACACTTGAAATGCAGAGGAAAATTAAAAAATCTAAACATCTACATTTGTATAGTTCCTTCAACTTATTACTGGAATAGAAGTACTTAATTGACTTTAATTAAGACATTTTTACTTGACTTGGGCTTGACTTCTAGATTTTACTGCATGTACCTTTCACTAATGCATTAATATTGAAAATATACCAAGTAAATTTATATTTATAGATGTATAATTTCTCTATATATTTATAGAATTTAATATATGCTTACATATTTGTAAGTATATATTATAATATACATATTATATATAATATATTTATATGTAAGTTATTTATATATAAATTTTATATATAATTTATTTATATAAATTCACATATACAAGTTAGCGTTTCATTTCTCACAACTACCATTTAACAAACTATTCTATGCCAGAACAGAGAAAACAATCAAGTCCCAGAAATGTACATAATCAGACTAACATGAAATAAGCTTTCTTTTTCCTTCCCATGCAATCATACTCTAGTTTACTCTCCTATTTTTTATACTCTATAGATACCACGGGAATAAAACAAGCTTTAGAAAGTGACCACGCAGCCAGCAAGTACAGAAGATTGAAGAAAACATTTAAGATTATGATTGTAAGGATTAGGTCAGAAACATTCTTCCCCTGTGGCTTTTACTACCTCCTAATATTGCTATGGTATTCTTTACCGTAAAGTTCATGTGCCCATATTTTCATTTAAACTCAACAGCTCAAACATGAATGACACAACAAAAATAAAACCGCCAGCCTTTTGAATCACAATCAAACCTATTTCTCTTAATGCTGCAGATGATAGCAGTGGAAAGTGCCTCCCAAAAGGATTAACACACATCTGAAAATAGATGGTTGCACACAAAGATTTGCATAAGTTATCTGTTGTTTCTCAGTTTCTGCTCTCAGTGTAACTCTTCGTCACACACACCCATACATGATCCTCTCTGTGCCCTGAGGTAGTGGCTAATGCCGTCGCCATCCTCTTGAAGACTCAGGCTCCAAACACACTAAATGAGTTCCTGTGTCCTTTCTCACATAAACTCTGAATCTATTTTATCTTTTCTGCTAAAATCCATCTCCCATTCTCTCTCTCACCTGAGCGGTACTAATAACTTTGCAGTTGGTCTTCATGTTTCTAATCTCTCCCCTTCTGGTTCATCCTGTGCTTTGCTGCCACCAGTTGTGTTCTTAATACAATGGTTTGTAAATTCCCTGCTCAAAATTCTTCCATGGTTTTCTGTTACATACAAAATAAAGTACAAGCTTCTCAAACTGAAGTTCAAAGCCACCTAATATAGACTCAGTCTTCTTACCAACTGTTTGCCACTAGACACATACTGGACACACACACACAACACACACACCACACACCATATTTCTCGCCTTCCTTCAACCTACACGTCACTAACTCTGTGCGGCTTTTAATTATCTCAGCTGGAAGTTTCCTCTCCTCCTAGCCCCTCTACATTCCTTAATGTCCAGGTCAAATACTACTTTTTCTCACATTCACTACTTCAAATAAATCTCTTTCCTGCATTTCCGTTGTACTTCTATTTTGATACTGAGCACAATTTTTCCTACAAGTATATGGGTGCATCAATATATATTATATATGCATTTTTTAGTTTCTTAAAAGTTTGGGACTATTCCATAGTAATCTTGATCACAGAAGGTTCTTTAAAAATAGTGTTTATTAATTTCTATTTCAGGGTGGTTATCAGGCAATGATATTTTCCAAATAAAGAAGATGAGACAAGAACTGCATTTTAATTTGTTGATATTTTGACTAATTCACTTATAAAACAAGAATTGGAGTGCAGGGTGGGAAAACGTTAGATTAATGCAACTGTAGGAATATCAAGAACATAGGGGGAAAAGAGAAGAGCCCAGTTACATGGACTTAGAAATATTTTATGAAAAACTCACTAAAATATAACTGAGTTCAGGTATTCATTCCATGTAAGATGGAAAAACAATATGTCTACTTAAAATTAGTTTGCACCAAAGTCTCCCGACCACTTCTGCTTTTTCAACAATGTTGCCAGCGAAGAGCCTGTCACAATCAAGGATAGAATGGGTATAAAACCCAAAGCAGAATTCTTCTTATTAGACTTCTGTTACAAGAAGTGATTTTGAAAGGTAATTGTTTTTTCAATTTCTTAAAATCATGTGTCTTTAGTTATTAATGGTTCTTAATAGATTAAGCCGGGTTTGACTTCTAACATGTTTGAATATTACTCATTCTTTAATTCATAGCTAGAAAGCCAAGTTCAGTAAATCTTTTCATGTTTAACCCCTCTGGATTAAGGCATAAAGTTTAACTGAACTAAAAACAGAATTTTCTAGAATAAAAACATTATAAACAGATAGATAATGACTAATTCATTAATTTTGGAGAATTTGGTCTTTATTCAAAGCAGACGTTTCTTGTCTATGATTAAGAGGGACAATTTTATTCATTTCATTTCAAAAATGAAAATCATGTAGTCACAAGAACAGGGGAAAAAAACTCTTAAGCATTGTTACCACAAAATGAAACATAATAGCACATCTGACCTTAAAACAGCTTTAGAAGTTTAAGAACCTCAGTGACTTGCTGCAGATCAAGAGCAAATTCAACTTATCTGTTATTGTAACTTAGAATCTAAATGTTCTTGCTAGCATGTCAAATGTAGGTCTCATCTTTTGGAGAGTATATATTCTGGATTTTTCTGTTTTGGTTGGCTGGAGAGGCTGAAATTAGGCTCAAAATTGCATGAATCTGTCTCTTATGGAGCTATGGTTGAATGTACAGTCCCTCACCCATGCAGAGAAAACCAGACATTGTGCCATTGGGAGGTATTTTGTCATTTAACAACCTATTGTAAAAGTAAACAAGAACATAAATTTTCATGTCTTTTTGTTTTCTTTTAAGCATTTCACAGAGACCTACAAACCATTATATTGTAAATATATCCTTTGGCACATAACCAATATATTTCATTTTTGTCTCTAACTCCAGTAACTTCTATCTTTGTTGAGAGGACAGCATGTTACCAGTGCCTTCTGGGGTCTATAATTTATCTGTATGACATTTTTGGGGGCAGAGAATTGTCTACTGCTCTTTTTTCCAACTGATTTGGAGCAAATTAAGGGGTGTATACACTGTGAATTCTAACAATTGTTATTATGAAGGAAATGAGAATGAACATAAAGCCCTGTAATTTTTATTTTATTCTTAATAAGAAAATGATCTCAAAGTTGAAAAAGGGAGTTAGAGTTATCAACTCAGCATTTAAAAAGCAATGATAATCTATGACATTTGTGGTTGTTGTTTCATCAACTTTTAGCTTTGGAAGGAAACTGTTGGAGAGAGCACTGGATTCTGTAAAATGTAACATTACCTCCCTGAAAGGGTTGTCAAGAAGATTCAATGAGATTACATTTCTAAAGCACATGTCCTGACACAGGAAAACAAGTGATAAATAGCTGAGAGAAATAGTCACAACAGTAATCAGAAGATGGTTGGGAACTCAGTGTCATTCTCATCCCCTACTTTCGACCTTGAACATGTCGTTTACCATGTCTGAGCCTTACGACCCATGTGTACAGACCTTCCCCACATTGTCATGGGATCAAATGGGAAAATTACATACAAGTATAGTTTGCATGTAATTTTGAAAAGTATAACTAATTGTATACATATATCATTGTTCATTTATATCTAATAGTTCAACATCACACCCAATAAAAACTATTTCTAAAGCATTTCTGGAATATAACCATTTACGTCATATTTGCATATCAGAATGATTAGCAACTCATTAATTTTGGAGAATTTGGTCTTTATTCAATTACTACTTGTAATTCCAGCTCGTTCAAGTCAGGCAGGAACATACCCACAGACACTGAAGCATTCGTAGCTTCCTTACTCCTCATCCTGCTGGTAGTTCTATTGTCAGTGGCCCAGGACCTATCTTAGTAGGTGGTCAATGGCAGCTAGAGTTAGAAAGCAAGGGCATGCGAATGTATCCCAAAGTCTCATTCCTCTCAGTCATAGACAACCAAGAATTGACGACAGACATAAATTCAAGATAAAGTAGATGAGAGTTGAAAGGAAGAGAAATCTGTGAGCAATTACTATCTTCCAAGTCTTATCAGACACAATATCTAAGGGAGTTTGACTATGGAAATGATTGGCTTTCCATTAAAATTTGTTAGTTACTTGGTTCTCACATTCTAGCTGATCCTAATGAAACTAATTTGTTTTCTCTTTCTGGCATAGGGCACCTTTTGTTACAGTTGAATACACAACGAGTAGTATAAAATTAAATAATCAAATAGATTATAAAGCCACAGAGAGACAGAGAGAAAAGAAAGAAGAAATAACAGTTGCACATGCTTTTAGAGTCTGAGAATATTGATGTATCTCCAAACGTTAGTTAAAACATCAGGGCACTGAGAAACCAGACCAACTCTTCATTTTCTTTGAAGCCTAATTGGCATAATGATCTATGGATTGGGTTGCAGGTTTAAGAAGGAACCACATACTGATGAGGACTGCGACAGTGGAATAACTCTTCTGTGCTTCATTATGGAACTGCTTATGCATGAAAGTAAGTGCTGCCCTTCACCTTAAACATAATTACACTCTATGAGGGAAGCCAGAAGTGCATAATAGCATATGGTTACTGTGTTATTCAACAGTCACTTAAGTGTTGTACTATTTGACAGCTATATGGCATAATTACATGCTAGATGAGAACATTCATTTTACAAAGTGCCTTTATAAAAAATTTTAAGAGTATTTTAAAAAGCACCAAACATGTTAAAATAATGCCCTATTGAGTTGAACCGAAAACTGCCAATAGCAATGAAATCATGTCAAGACTGACCAAGACTACACAAAGGTAAAGATGATAAATGTGACTGTGAATTAAAATCTCCACAAGACTAAATTTAGATGACATCTACATTGATGCAAAAATTTTCCTAGCATCAGGCAGGATGTGTGTGATAGGCAATCATGAAAGAATCTAAAACTTCTTTTAGACATGAACATAAAAGAAGTTCAGTGCTAACGTCTCAGTATTAAATATAGTACCTGTCTTATTATTCACATTCAAGAGAGATATTAATGGAATCCACAACTGCACTAAAAGTGAAATAAATTGGGAAGTTTAATTGATGTTGAGGTTAGAAAGAACTGACCAGAGTTGTGAGAGAAACTTTTAAAATTATCATCAAGTAAAGGTGACATGTTGGTTGGTCTGAGGAAACCTCAATATGACCCCCAATAAACCCTATCCCCACATATAACCTTGTTTAGAAAAAGGCATTTTCTAGAACTGCAATGTAGCTGATAAATAAAACATTTTAGAATATAGAAAATTAGAACCAAACTATTTGTTTTTCAGCTGAACTGGTTAGGGAGTAAAAGCCTCCGATTAAAACACAAAAATGTAATTTTCAGTATAAAATGGTACATATTTTAATAAGATTATTGTAGGAGGAAATGAATGGAAGCAGAAGTTCAATAGTCAAATTCACTAAAATTATACTACTTTTCCTTTTGAACAAGTATGGTACCCTCAAGTTAGGTACCCTCAAATAATTGATTTATTTCAAAAATTACCTGAAAGGAAACAAAGCTGGATCTAGCAATCCAAATACCACTCTCTATTTTTCAAACCTAGAATATATCACTCTTTTCCATCTGCAGCTGGAGGCTTGAGCAGTATATTGCCACATACATTAGATGTAAACACATGACAGAATCCTATATAGAGAGGAGGGCTGAAAGTTCCTTATTGTGGCCGGAGGAATAGTTCAGCAAAGCACAGGAGATCACATTATCCAAGAAAGGTGATGTCAGGATCTCGGTTATTATGACAGCATTTACCTACTCCAGGCCTTAGTCAGAGCTGATTGTTCTATCTGACCCTGCTAACACTTGGGCCTATTTTTTTCATCGTTGGAAAAGTCCAATGTTAAGCAAAAGTCAATAGTAGAACTGGAAAGATTTTGAAATATATGCCCAAGCTTTCTATTCTTTCTGGATTCCACCTAAATTAATAAGGTAATATTTTGCTTTCAGTGTCAAAAATTAATAGAGAAGGGCCAGACCAGTGGTTCAAGCAGTTAGAGCTCCGTGCTCCTAACTCCGAAGGCTGCTGGTTCGATTCCCACATGGGCCAGTGGGCTCTCAACCACAAGGTTGCCAGTTCAATTCCTCAACTCCAGCAAGGGATGGTGAGCTGCGCCCCCTGCAACTAGCAATGGCAACTGGACCTGGAGCTGAGCTGCGCCCTCCACAACTAAGACTGAAAGGAAAACAGCTTGACTTGGAAAAAAGTCCTGGAAGTACACACTGTTCCCCAATAAAGTCCTGTTCCCCTTCCCCAATTAAAAAAAAATTAATAGAGAAGCTTTTATCTCTAAAAAAAAAAAACATGAAAGAGTTGTCTTTAGATTTCTAGACTCATATTTGTAATTCTCATTTGTCATTGGGAAGCTGTGTATTAGGATTGGTTGCATATTAGTTGGGAGAAATGGAATATTGAAATGGCTGGAGTGAGGGCCTAAAGTGATGTAACTTTTAAAGAAAGGCAGCCAAAGCAATCATTTATGTGCAAGATGAAAGTTCCACATTAATAAGGTACTACATTGTATTTCATTTATAAGCACCTCAGTTTTTTACTCCGTTTATGCACAGGCACACACACTCATACGTGTGTGTGTTGGAAGAGAAGGAGGGAAGATAAATCATTTTTTTAGAATAAAACAGATAATCGATAAAAATTAAGTATGTAAACCATTTTATGGAATTTATATTTTCTGGGGTGGGGAGCAGCATATATTTAATAGTAAAGGAATCAGAGACACTGGAAAACTAAATTCAAAGGCAAGCAAGATAGCGAAAAACCTAAGATTAGAACTTGAATCTTGTTAGTGTAAACAAGTATACTACCCTGTTTCCCTGAAAATAAGACCTAGCCGGACAATCAGCTCTAACGCATCTTTTGGAGCAAAAATTAATATAAAACCCGGTCTTATTTTACTATAATATAAGACCTGGTCTATAATATAATGTAATATGATATGATATGATATGATATGATATGATATGATATGATATATGATATGATATGATATGATATGATATAATGTAATATGATATATAATACTGGGTCTTATATTAATTTTTGCTCCAAAAGATGCATTAGAGCTGATTGTCTGGCTAGGTATTATTTTCGGAGAAACAGGGTAGATTAGGTCCTCTTCAAAAAGTATTATTTAGGTTAACAAGACAATATTTTCAAGTTATAGCTCCCCTATATTAAAAAAAAAAAAAAAAAAGGTGATGCCCTCTAGTGGCTGCCTTTAAAACCATATTAAATTAAGTTTACAAGGTCATCTTTAAAGATAGACACTAAGTGGTAGACACTAAAAAGTCACCTTACTATTTGGATAGAGTGGGAAAGGATTATTGAACGACAAGAATCTAATACACCACTGCATTTAAAGAAATCATGTCATCGAGATGGAAGAACATTGGTGTTGAGGCCTAAATCCTTGCCCTGATTTACAGTTGCCACTTAGCCACAATGTGTATATTTTGTCAGGACATTCAAGAAGTAACTATTTGGACTGATAATAAGTAAAATCAATTAAATTTTTGTTCAAAAATCCATTGTCTATTATTTTTCACCAACCAAGCTTCAATCTTTAATACTCTCACCAGTTCTCCTTTCTCTTGTTCATAACAAATCTAATACTTTCCTTTTAGTCCTTTTCCTCTTCTTTCTGGATCATTTGACCAAATTAACAATTCCATCCTTTTTATAACCTCACCTAAAATAAACTCTTTGGCACGTTCTCCCACCTCTCCCCTTTTACACCAGAACCAAATTGCTTGATTTTTCCTCTACATACTGAAGCACTTCCATCTCGGAATATGCAAATTCCACATATTACTCAGGACCTGTTCTAATATATTCTTCATGAGATTTTTATTGCCCTTCCTAGCTAGTAGTACTATCTCCATTCACTGGGAATTCCATAGCAATCTGTACATGCGCCTTTTAGGATATTTACAAATTTCTGCAAACACACACTTGCTCCCCCCCAAAATAAAGTTTTGCATCTGACGATCACCACTACCACCACCACAACTGTTTGAGTATGCCAGGGTGACAAACCTAGTCGCCTACCACGTAACACCTCCTTGCTAGTCCTAATGTATGACATTCCTCCTTTATATCACTGCTATTCTGCTTGCCCCTAATTACCATCTGAATGCACTTCGGGATCCTTGAAGTACCTGCTGCCTGATATTTCATGTCCAACTGAGAGAGAATTCTTTAAGCCCCTTTTATATTACACTTTAAGCCCCTTTTATATTAGATACAAGGCCACCAAATTAGTTCTAAGGCCCCAATACTTTACCTAAAAGTACCACGTATGGTGTCTACATACGGCTTATCTATGGAAATAAATGAGTCCATGGTGGTCTGAGCCAGAAACGAATCTATGTTACACTGAAACTTTCTCCCCCCATCAGACAACTAAGGACTCATCACTAGGTTAGTCTGTCTCTCTCATAAAATTAGCTCATTTCCAAAAAGCCTACAGTCCCTATTAAAACAGACTCCCAGCATGCCCATCAGTTTGTCAAACAGTGCTGTGTGCACTTACAGTGTAGACTCACTGGATTTTGCTTGCCCATCCTCACTCCACCTGTTCGAATTTCCAATTGGACCATCAATTTGAATGGAAGGCTCTATGTCTATGTCATCATTATTTCTCCCATCAACCCTAGCACAGCTTCACACACATAGTAGGAACTAAATAAAAACTTGAAAAATTAATGATAGAATGCAACACCAATTCTATTTTTATCTATTTCTCATAAATTAATATATCCTTCCATGTTTAAATACTTGTTTATAATAAGTAAGTTTTTAGGCATAAATGATATGTAGAGAATACAAATAAACGATTATGCTAAAAACACTTCCCTGAATTTTATCACAGAATATGTTACTACTACTGTTAAATGGAAAATACCATGCTCTACCACTGATTTCCATTACAATAAGAGTACATTAAAGGGAAACGGTGAGCCAAGGATTTTTGCTTTCTAAAGTTTTGTTATATTTTAAGTATTTGGGAAGTTTAAATTTATGGAAATAAGTTGCATATAAGATATTTGCATAGAAGTAAATCTCTGTTTCCTGTGCTTTGCAGCCTATATTTTTAGGCTGTGTCAGATGGGACAAGGGTAGAAAACGGTATATTTTCAGCATTTTGCTGTGGGGTGAGATTTTTCTTGGTTCTGCACAAGGGTAATGCTCTTCTGGTGGATGTTTCCATATTAAACATTATCCACTCATGTCAAAACAAAGTACTCACAGAGCCCAAGCTTGGGGAACAAATATGAGACACAGTGAGAAAAATAAGAAATGAATGTTTATGAGCTAAGGTTATTGGATTCCTTTCTCTATTAAACAAAACTTATAGGGAAAAAATTCGGTGTCTTCTGTGCAAGAGACCAACTTAAGAGATTTTGTTTGTTTGTTTTATAGCTGTATTCTTCATCATAAACTGAAAAAAAACAGTAAAGACAATCAGAATAGTCTTCATTATAATTAATGGAAATAAACCATACATTTTATTACTCCCCTGAAGTACATTTGGACACCCAATAACTGACACCCAACAGTATCTCAAGGTGGGAACGGTCATTATATTAACATTTTCATCTTACATATTAAATATTAAAATCAGAAGTAAATCAAATTTTTTTGTGGTGTGGAAGAGTCTGATATTATCCAAGTCCCGTTTCACTTTCTTTCTTAATTGGACCCTAATTTTATGGATGGGAAAGTTGGTTGTCCACCTTGGTTCTCTTTTTTCCACTAGGAAGACGTAGGCCCAGGACGGGGGGCATTTTTGGGGCCGTACTATGCTGACCTGGAGGTACTATGCTGAAACTGGAAATCAGTGGTAGAGCATGAAAATGGCAGGTTAAGTCATGATGATAAAAGGCATTTAGTCAAGAGTCTAGAGTAGGGGGTAATTGTGGCAAATATGACATTTATCAAGAAGGGAGAAAATAAAGTAAGGGGAGCAATTGTTCTATAGTTGCAGATAGAAAGTTGGAGGTCATGTTACAAATGAAAAACTGAAGCCCAGAAAATTAAGTGCCTGAGCCCATCGTGTGGAGCGATACAGGGTACGCTCACCACCTCACACTGCTGCTTTGGGTGAACATGCAATGGGAAGGCTTTGGGACCCAAGTCTAGAAACTAACCTCAGAAGACTATTAGAGAATCACAGAAGTGCCAGGCAAGATATCTAGATGAAAACATACTTTGTCGTTAGAGGGAAATCACTCATCTCTCTTTACTCACTTTCTATAAAGGAGAAGCTGAGCCCTCCACTCCCACCCCAATGAGGAGATGACAGAGTGCTGACATGAAAAGTTTTGAACCGTCAACACTCATAAGAGAAAAAGGAAAAATATGATTGATTAGTCAGCACCTGAGATACAATCACATTGTCACAAGGGGTGATACCACTGCATTGCAAGGGCAGATTAGACTTCCTCTTGTACTCTGCTCTTGTCTTCGTCCTGATGGCTGCAGAGGAGCTTAAAATCTGGTCTGTGATCCACCTCTGCCCACAAGTAGGTCCCAGGATGGGGAATTGATGGATTAATCTGAAGAGGGATAATAAATACTGTCAATGGAAAGACATACGCCAGCCCTGAGAAAAGTTAGCATTTCAGGCAAAAACTGATTCAAATCAGGTAACTGTTTAAAACTACAAATATTAGACAGGGATCACAAAATTTGGAAACAAGATATTTGAGTTCCCCTCAGCAGTGCATATGCTAAATTTTAAAGCATGGAGAGACCTGAAAATCAATCATGGGAAAGAGATTCAGAGGTGGTTTGGAACATCAAATTAGATAAATGTGCAATGAGCTATGGCAATGTTGAAAAGGCCATAGCTGTTTGGGGCCCAAATAAACAAATAGCATATAAGAAGCCCACAAAATTATGGCCCGCCTTTATCTAAGCCTATAATATTACATTTAATTTTGAGAAGCTCAGTGTAACAAAGATGTAGCTTAAATTTAAAAAATCAACAGGAGAGCTGGAAAAGTATTT
Source organism: Rhinolophus sinicus (assembly GCF_036562045.2). Classification (NCBI taxonomy): domain Eukaryota; kingdom Metazoa; phylum Chordata; class Mammalia; order Chiroptera; family Rhinolophidae; genus Rhinolophus; species Rhinolophus sinicus. The sequence continues at coordinate 115,314,270 of NC_133755.1, forward strand.
AGAGTAAGAGAGATATTGATTTATACCACTGATGTACAGATTAAAGACACTACGTAGCCTCAACTTAATAATGTTCCCTGAGCCTGAATAACTGATCATGAATATTTAAAGGACATATATTCAAGCAAAACTGATTTAGCTGGCAAGCAGGGGCACAAATTGGTAAATATAATTGAATAACTCATTTTAGTTTGGGCAAATTAATTTGATATGTGCTCTGACTGGAGACCTTCCTTCCAGACAAATGCGCTCAGTGCTTTACCTTGCAGACATAGCACTGTGTGCTTTGGTTTGACAAAACTGCTGCACCTACCCAACATCCTTCTCTGCACCAGGCCTTCTTTTCATCTTGCTTTACCAGAAATTGAAATCATTGCAATGTGTGAAGGCTTCACCAAAGGCAATATCTACAAAACTTCCTGATATCGGGTATGCATTACTGAGAAGGGAGAAAAGCATCCTGAAATCTGCTTAGAACATTAGCCTTAGTCTGTTCATAGAGATTTTCAGTTTCCACCTTAGGAAGAATGGTAACATAGCCTCCAAGTGGAAAGTTCTAAGAAAATTAATCTCACTGGAAATAGGACCTGTGCTCAGCCTTGATAAGCACTTAGTTGGCTGAACAACGTAATTTTATAGAACAATGAAGTACAAGCTCAAAAAATAGGTGCTGGCTGAAATACTGGGGGTGCCAAAAACTATATACACATTTTAAGAGATGTTATCTTAAAATGTGTATACATTATTTTTTGGCACCCTCTGTCTATTACTGTTAAGAGGAAGAATTTTTCAGAACTCTCAAATGCTACGTTTTAAGTTAGAAACTTCAAATTTGGTTAAGACTGACTTTGCCATTTATGTGTCTCAAAGCTAACTCAGTACTCTCCAACATGTGTCCTTAAAACTCTAATTCAGAGGTTGGCAATCCACAACCTGAGAGCCAAATCCTGTTTTTGTAAATGCAGTTTTATTGGAACACATCCATGCTCATTTGTTTATGGATTGTATGTTTCTGCTTTTCCCAGGCAATTCTGCTATAAGAACAGAGTTAAGTGGTTGCATCAGAGGCTGCGTGGCCTGCAAAGGCTAAAACAGTCATTATCTGACCCTTCATAGAAAATGTTCACTAACCTGTGGTCTAGTTGTCTGGGATGTTAATAGGTGATTACCTGATTGAAAGTTTGGGAGATACTTGGTTAATTAAAATTAAGATATATCTGTAAGATTTCTCAGAGTCTTTAGTGTCTCACAAACTTATTCGAGACCACAAAACCTTTTTTTCATGGAAAATTTGTAGGACCTATTTCCTGTAGAACATGCTTAAGGGAAGGCTATAGCCTTCATTCAATTAAAAGACATACTAACAGAGTATCCACCAAGTGATAAACATTAGAGATTCAAAGATGTGTAAAATGCCATCTTTGCTCTCAAAAATCTCACTGCCTATTGAGGATTCAAATATTAAACAAATAACTGCAGTGTAGTTCCGGAAGTGCTAAACTAGAGCACATAAAATGATCAGTTCAAAGAAAAGAAAAATCATCTTTGATTAGGGTGGTTAGAGGTCGAAAATCAGAAGGAAAATACAGAGGAGAAGATATTTGAACCATGATTTGAAGGCTACGCATATACAGAAGTTTTCCATGCAGAAAGTATAGAGAATGTCATCTCAGAAAGAGAGATCAACATCTCTATAAAATAAAATTTTTGTTTCGAAAACTACAGGGAATGTATCTTCGAGGGGTTAAGAAGATATTTGGTTGAAGAAGTAGGCAAAATTCATATCCCTAACCTTGAGTGACTGACATGTGAAGGATCTGTGAGAAACAGGATTATTGGCCAAATTAGAGAGAGAGATTGCATACCATCTGTGTTGGCAGCATACAAAATGATACAGCAAATCAGCAATGCTTCCAATTGCCCCAAGAGCAAGAGTATGAAAACCAAAATGTAACATAAAATTCAGACAACAGGGAATATTTTAACTAATAATTTACATTGTAGCTTCCTTTGTGTGGCAATTTGCCACTTCTCTTTTGGATAATGAATTGAGAAACAAATTGAAAATATGGGTGCTTGCCTCGAAAAGAGGGGATTTTGACTTTAGAAAAAGAACACAGATTTCACAGAGGTACTTCCAATCTGCCTGACAAGCTATAGATTTCCACAATGTTATCCTGAAAACATTCAGAAACCCAACCAATAAAAATGCCTGGCACTGGGGTTGGCATAATACACAGCTAGAGATGGACAACACATCAATAAATAAGGTAATTTGGAAACCACAGATAAACTAAAGGCCAGCAGACTCCTGATAAACAGTTGGTTATTAGAGTACTTGGCATTTTATGTTTCAGGATGATAACAAGAACTCTGGTAAAGGCTATTATGGGAAAGATCTAGAAACATTAACAAATATACCTTCTATTCATAATTTTCAAATTCTGCCTTAATTTTCAAAATATCTTTCTTGTTTTATTCCATTGATTTTTGTTATGATAACCTTCCTAGCTATCTCTAATTGACCCTAAAGCATCACTCCTTGGTTTTTCCAAGTTCTTTCCCTTTACTCAGCCTATGGCTCTATTAATAGTAACTGCACTGAGATGACAAAGGCTCTCTGCTACAAGACCTCTCAGACTTTCTCTTTTTACCTAAAAATGTCTTCAGACCTTTATCAATGTTCTCCTTTCCCTTATTAAAAGAAGAAATGACCTCGCTCCTTTCCAAGGCTGGCGTCTAACCTGTTACTTTTCATCCCACTTGACTCCCAGAAAATTCCTCTTAACTTCTTTTTTTTATTACCTCCACTCTTATTGGCTTCTTTCTTCATCTACAAATATGCTAATGGCTCTCAAATTCTTTTTTTATTATTAAATTTATTGGGGTGACATTGGTTAGTAAAATTATATATGTTTCAAGTGTACGATTCTGTAATACATCATCTATAACGTATCTCATATTGTGTGTTCACCACCCAGAGTCAGTTCTCCTTCCATCACCATGTATTTGACCCCATTTACCCTCCTCTATCACCCCCCTGTATCCTCCCCTTTGGTAACCACTAAACAATTTCCAATTCTAAATAAAGTGTTCCTCAGCTCTGCCTTTCTACCTTGCTCATCTTCACTCTGGTGAACACTCACAGGAGTAATTCTGCCTTAATTCCTTTATTGTTCATTTTTCACCTTAACTCCTAATCTAGTTTCTATCTACATGATTTTACTGAAACTTCTTAACTCATGAGTAATATCATTTTCAATTCTAACAGCATTGACTCTTTCCCTATTCGGCTTTATCAGAAGCATTTGAAAATATTAACCTTATGCACCTTGGTGAGACTCTTGCCTCTTCTGCCTCGAGGGGTCCTGAACCTCTTTATCCTTTTTCTTTTCTTCCTCCTCCTCCCCCCACCTGGTGTATCACATGTTCTTTCAAGTTCTGTTCTTTCCTCTTTTCTCTTCTCTGTATTCTGCTTTCCTAGACCTTTATTCTCTTACACTGGACTATAAAAGCAACCTCCACATTGGACCTTGCTGCTGTTCTCTCACTTCTCCTATCCATCATTTAATCTGGCCCTAGGATAATTTTATTAAAACAAAGGTTGGATCATCATAGCAATAATAACAATGCTTAAAGTCTGCATAGCATTGTATAATTTTCAAAGCAGTTTTATAATTATTGAATGGGTAATGTTCATCGTCCTGTCAGTATCATTATACTTATTTTAAAGGGCCATATATTACGACTCTGAGAGGGTAGAAGACTTGTCCAGGACCACATGGTTTATAAAGGGTGTATAAATATCATAATAGTTTATGATATGTGAATGTGGGATCTTTGACTTCCCAATGTTACTCAGCTGCCTCCATGCCACTCCCCTCCTACAGGTAACAACACTCTTCATCTGGAGCACAGGGTTTGTTTCCTAGCACCCCCTACCATTCCGCCTCATCTCCCTCTGCATATATTAGTGTATGTAAAATGCTAAAAGAGTACCTCACACAAGATAAGCACTGCAAAAAGTTTATTATTACGTATTTCTATTATCATCTTTCTCAAGTTGCCATGAGTGTCACAGCTTCAAACTCTTGCCCATACCTTTCCTTTCTTCCCTTATTTACTTTCTGAATCCAAGTAAAAGATTCTCCTGGATGGTCAAATGCTCCCACACAAGAAATGTATTGCTTCTGTAACATTTCTGTTATGACTTGTGTTTCATTCTGCTTGTAAGCATGTCTTCCCCATGAGACTTTTTTTTTTCTTGAGACAGGCTGAGATTTTTTTAAAATTCTGTTCTCCCCCTTCTTAACCCAAACACTGTGATTTGTACACTTTCTGTGTATAAAAGAATGCCAGTTGATGTAAATGTTATCATTCTTCATTTACAGATTCATACTTAGACTTAGAAAGCCTATACATCTTGGCTACAGTCCAATGTTAGAGTTCATTACATTATCAAACGGTGAGTGAGGTGAACTCAGTGCAGTGCCTTAGATGCAGTGCCAAATTTTGGAGGCAAATGGAGAAGATTGTTATATAAATAGATATAAACGATCTTTTATAGCAATTCCAGACATCTCTTTATTATCAAGAAATGTTATGATGTAGTGATTGTTACAAATATATAAACCTTTTTGTATTATATGTTCAATTTTAACAAAAAATCATTGTTGTTCACATTTACTTTAGGTCTCCTATTTCACATCTTTAGTTCTTGGTCTGTCCTAATTTATATACCTAAGATAAACTCATTATAGTGAAGACTTAAAGAACATCAATAAAATTACAATTCTAAAAGTACTATACTCTCATTGTAGACAGTTTGGAATACACAAAAAGTAAAAAAAAAAAAAATAAAGATTTTCCATATTTACACTGCTCCTAAGATAATCACTCTTAGTAATTCGTATTAGCATCCTATTTTACATGCACATATAACAAAAAATGAGATCATTTTATATACAATTTTGTATACTATTTTATTCATATAACATTATATCATTGCATGTCTTCATGTCTTTAAATATAAACACCATCTTAATGCCCTCAGAGCATTCCATCATGAATTTATCACATTTTATTTAATCATTTTTCTATTTTGATTTTTTAATTACATTTTTATTATGCTTATAAATATCTTTGTACATAAATCTTAATTTATGCTTCATATTGTGGAATTATAAAACCATAAGTTCATATTTTGATTCTGCCTTGTTCACAACTTCACTTGAAACCATAAGACATAAGTCACTGGAGTATTAGCAAGAAATTTTAACAGTAAACACATTTGGGAACATAAAACATTGGGCTAGGCAATCCATTTAGTTGTTGATAGAAAGAAGGTTGAAGAATTTTATAAACCAGATACCATGAAGGTGCCAAGAAGAAAGCATTAGCATCAGCTTGGGTTGGAGGGCCTATTTACAATAAATCTACACATGTTCTGTAACTTGTCATCAGGAAATTGAATTTGTCTAGCTGGTTTCCTGTGAAAGGCAAAAAAGATGTTAAATACTACAAAGATTCTTTCTCATCACCTATGAAATACAATTATTGTTCTTGTGACTACGAATGCTGTAAACCTGGTAAGGAACTGAATTTACTTACTACATGTTTGTTATAGCAAATTGTACTTTTTAGAATATACTTGCTGTAGAAAATTGAATTTCTTTCCCTAAGTTGTAATACACACATCAACACCGTAACTCACTGTCCATGTTTTCACAAATTTTATTCTGCAACTTTACCAAATGGTGTGCATCCACTGAGAATTATAATCTTTGGCCTTTGGCCTTTGCTTTCTCCTACATTTCTGTTTGAGAAAGAACAATTAGTAATACCAACAACTTAGTTTCTAAAAATTATACAAATTTTTTTCTTCATCAAATAGATTCCTAAAAACTGGAATTAATGGAAAATACGATGAAATTTCAAGGTTTTTAAATATTTTTGCCAAAAAGGTTTGTATAAAAGTTAATTTATTCAACAAATTCATACTGAACGTGGATTCTGCCAGGCACTGTGCTGCTTACTGGGGGTACCATTCCTACAAACAAAATATTTGTCCCAAATCATACTCCCAATGACAAGAGATGAGGGGGGTGCCCATGACACTGTGCCTTTGCCAATATTGTCATCGTTTTAAACCCTGATGGTTTTATTTGCCAAATAAAGCACATTATGTTATTAACCTTATGTATTACAACTACTGTTGTTAAAATTTTCATTGTATCTATTTATTTTTTCATTCATTCATGGTTCTACTGGGATGTTTAACTAAGAGTAGTCATAGGAGCTGATTATATATTAAGAATGTCTTCTCTTCGTCTATATTACTTATGGTAAATATATATTTCGTGTCAAATATATACATCCTTAAACCACAAGCTTTGGATCAGCATTTTGTTTCTATATTCTGTATACTTCTTACAATGTTGTATATTATCACTATCTTTAAGACCAACATTTGTCTATTTCCTCACACTCTTCCAAGAATGATTTAAAAATGTTAAGTAATAACTGCTCATATCATATTGCTTTACTATGTAAAGGCCAAGGTTATGGGTACAGACTCTTGGTGAAATTATTCCTTTCTACAAATACCTCATCTGCATTGGCAATGCTCCATTGTGGCTGTACTAGTACTGGAGGGAGGAAGAACAGCCACAAACATCTGCTTTACTAACCTGTCAATAACAGTATCATAAAATGCAAGTGGCATTGTAAATAATTGGTAACTAATGTGTACTTGTACAGTTTGACTGAGAAGTTCTACTAGTTTTGAAGATTCAGGGAGTTTGTATTACTTGCAACGTTAATGGTGTATAAGCCAAAAATAAATTCATATATGATTTTATAATCTAAATCTGAAAAATAAATATGATGGATTAAAGGTTCAAACACTGAAAAACAAATATTAGACATATAGATAAATCTTTCCTCCATCAGCTAGTTTTATTAAATACATTTTGGCTATGAGGAAAGATTAGGAATAAAAGCCTACATAGTAAAATCAATAATACTAAATGTACTGAAGTATTCACTAAATCTTGTGATCATGTGGGGAAACATTTATTTATTGTTTTATCCACTCAGTGAAGTAAACAACAAATGGTTTCGTTAGACTACTATGTCACTAAATTAAATAGAGATTTATGTTTGAGGAACTATGTTTGCATTTGGATTAAAAAAAATTGTAAACATATTTCTCTAACAATTTACATTCAGGTATTCACTATTAGAAGCCATATTTCTAAACAAGCAAATATAATAAAGGAAGGGCTGTAGGGTGTCTTGAATTAAAAGACTTTTAAATATGGAATCATGGCATAAGTTTCCCAGCAAATGTAACTTATTTTTCAGGAAAAGTATGTGTTTTATTCCACTGAAATTATTTGCTTATCATTTTAAATTTATCACGAAAGGATTTCCAGAGGTTTACTTGAAAAATGAAACATAAGAATATGAATAATAAGACATACCCAGTGTCTAGAAAGAAAATAGAATTATAACATTTCTCCATATATAATGCCCTTGAAATTGTGGTGTCTGCTTGATATTGGCCAGAGACAAAAATATATAAATTTTCTATTCTTAAATTTTGTTTTCACTTTTAAAAATAAAACCCATCTGGCCTCCTTTGAGAATCAACCTCTCTACCCACCCCTCAATGCTTTCATCCAATAAAACACTTGTATCTTAACTACATCATATAGTGCTATAAATATCTAGCCTTAGTTTATCATATATATTTCAAATTACAAGAAATAAAGGAAGTTATATGTATAATCAAAACCCCCCCCACCCCCACTGACTCGTAAGCAGATTTTTTTCATTACAAATTACCTTAATTTGGTGGAATTCATTGGTCTCTTGTCAACAAAGTCCTGATGAAACCATCTTCTTATAAAGGCTAGCAGTAGTGGGGGTGGGGGTGGGGTGGAGGGAACATTAACACACTAAACACACTAAATTATAAGTTTTTTTGTTCTTCTGGGAAGAGAGTCCATCCTATTTGCTTTCATTTAAAAATTCTTATTGTTTTCTTGAAAGTATAAAAGTTAATGTCCACTTATTCTTGGCTTCCTGAGGGATTGTGATAATAGGATTAAACTGTGTTGATAAAGACTATACGAATTGACTATCAATTTTCAAAACCCAAGAACACAATAAAATCAAAGCTAATAATAAAATACTCCTAAACCAAACATAGCCTCTCATTGGTGATATAGCAAGAATTTCAGTATCTTACTGGTCATTGTTATTACTATGATTTTTTCACCACATACTACAGTACATAAATTAAGTACATATCAGACTGAATCTGTATGGACTCCATAAAATATCCCGGAAGTGAGATTTTTAAATAAATCTCTGAAGCCAGCTAAGTTATTTAACCATTGCTCCAAACTTATTTTAAATAAAAAAGTACAGTTTGGAGCTATTCTAGGTCTCAAATTCAAGACAAATGAGAACATGTTAAAGTGAAAAATTTAAAGTATCACACTTGGAAAGATGTAAGATAGATGCTCAGTACGTTACAGTGGTTGGTATGTGCTATACAATTATCAGTCTGAATTCAGTCCACATGCTATCACTTACTAAGCGTATGACTTTGGGCAGGCTTTTCGCCTCTCAGTGCCTCAGTTTCCTTGTCTGTAAGGTGCAGAAAATAATAACACTTTCCTCATAAGGTGGTTATCAGGATTAAAATAATTGATATTATCCTCGAGCTCTCATTATTCTCATTCCTCTCCTCCACATCCAATTCAAGAGGTCCTATTTGTCTTCTTCTAAACATACCCCAAGCCTTTCCACTTCTCCCAGTCTTTTCTTTGCCCCCTTATTAAGGTGATCATCATCTTACAGATGCATTAACTGATTTCCCTGCATCCACACTTTTCAACCTCCATCCAACCCATTCTCCAGAGTGATGCTTTTAAAACATTTAATCAAATCACATCCTTCTCCCTTTTAAGAAATTTAATGCCTTTCTCATTATTCTTTAAGAAAAAACTATACTATCTAGCATAGCCAGCATGATTCAGCATAGTTCATTACTATCTAATGCTCCAACTTCATCTGCTACAAGTCTGCTCTTCATTCATTTGCCATACTCTTCTCTTTCCACAAACCCAGAAAGTCCTGCTGCATTGCAGGGTTGTGGAAGATGCTCTTCTTGGGACTGTAATCCCTTCCTTCAGCCCTCCATATGAACATCTCCTTTTTGTTCCTGAAGAACCTCTTAAATGTATCATCCCTTTAGAGATGCCTTCCCTCACTACTCTAATTTAAGCAGCCATCCCATGGAATTTGCTCTCCCATTACTTTTAATACCAATTATTATAACATTTAAGTATCATGTTTATTTGTTGTTATCTGTTTAGTTTCCCCAATCAGAATATAAAATTCTCAGGGGCAGGGTATTTTCTTCACTCTTTATCTTCAGTACTTGACATTAGTAAGTGATTATCAAATAAGATTTAAATAAAGAAAAATTTTAATCCTATTGGTGATACTTGTAAATGCTCAATTGTAGACGTTATACTGAGAGCAATGTTTTCATTTATGGAAATTCTCAGGTAAAAGAGTGAATACAAATAACTTGAGGGTACTGAAAGAAATTCACTAACTCAATGAATAAACACTATGATACTGTATAGTAGTCAAATGCATTTTATCATGCAATAATATACCTTGAGATCCTACGGAAAAAAGATTTAATTCAGTGAAGATATTATTTGGGTTTCATCTTTTAAAACCAGAAAAAATAGAATAGTGGATATCAGGAACACTCTTTGTTGCTTCCTCATGTCTTTCTACCTAACCACACTGGTACACTCCTAATGGGTAGGCACAATATTCCACTTAACATGCATGCATATGCACATGCGCATGCACGTGCGCGCGCACACACACACACACACACATTCAAGTTAACATGCAGCTGAATAGATGGTAGGTGTTCAAATATTTGATGAATTGAATTTAATAAAAATGTAACAGAGACAATACCACAAGAAAGGAGATCTAAGATTTATTACCAAGAGCCACACAGATGCTTGCCTACTTATACAATAGCTTGGACCATAACTTCTCCAATAAATTAGTGATTCTAACCAAATGGCCAAAAACAATAGTTTATTGACTGAATCACAGACACTTAGTTGTTTAAGCAAAAAACTAATGCATAGAAATAACAAGCTGCAAAACTTCCACAGGTTACCTAAGATCTCTAATGGTCCTTTTGCAGGAGATCTCTCAAAATTCAGGTAACATGTGCTTTTAATCTATTGTGAGGCAGCTGAAATGCTCTTGGATGGGAGGGAAAACTGAAAATTACAGAAAGGAAGAAAATGTGACTAGACTTGATTAGAGCAAAGAAGTGAGATTATTATCATAGCACAGAAAGAAGAAACATAATGGAGAGAAAGCTTGTAGCTGACAGAAGTAAAATCAACTGACTAGATTGAGAGTTTTGAGGTAAAACACAATTTCAGTTACAGAAAACAAGACGAGCTCTGAGAAAAACAGTTATAGAAGGCAAAAAAGAGGAAAAAATTTTTTGGAAGCTTTCATTCATAATCAAGTATTCAAAATATCCTACTTATCCCTTATTTAATACAATGTAAAAAATGCTTCAGTATTAAAACCAAGTCTTTGATTTTTAAGATGTTAGTAAACTTTACTCAAAAATATTTACATTTCAATTTTCCAGTCAAGATGGTGGAGTAGGTAAATGCTATGGTTACCTCCTCTCATGACCACATCAAAATTATAACTAAACTACAGAACAACCTCCATTGAGAATTGCCTGAAATCTTGCTGAATCAAAGCCCTACAACTAAAGACATACAGAAGAAGCCATCTTGAGACTGGTAGGAGGGGCAGAGACACAGAACAGGCTGGTCCCACACCTGTGTGTGACCATTTAAAATCAGAAGGAATATCTCAGCTACAGAACTCACTGCCCCCCCCTCCAGAGTAGCAAGAGTTCCCAGTCCCACACCAGGCTCCCCAGCCCAAGGTTTCAGTGCTAGGAAGAGAAGTCTCCATAACTTCTGATTGTGAAAACCAACAGATATTGGATTGAGTGAGACGGAGGGCAGCTGCAGTCCGAGGTACTCCTCTTAAAGGGTCCACGCATGGACTTACTCACTGATGGACTGAGTTGCTCTGACCCCCAGCACTGGGGCAGCAGCTTAAAAGGTGCCAGGGACATACGGGGGGGTGGGGGGGGTGGAACTGAGTTGCCCAGCTTCAGGGCAAGGGCTGGAGGGGCAGTTTTCTCATGGATGAAGAGTGGGCAGAAGCCACTATTTCTTTGTTGAGGCCTCCCCTCTCCTGGCATGTAGACTCAGAAGGCTGCCATATCTGAGTTTCCATCAACCTGGCTAATACCATTTGCCCTGCCGTGGTGATTCTGAGACCCCACCCCACCCAACTTGTGGGGACACTCAAACTAAATCTAGTGGCGTTTCCATACAAACAGCCTGTCTTGACTCATGGTGCAGACTTTCCTAAAACCTCCCAAAGGTTCAAAAAACCCAAACAAGCAGCATCTAGCATCAGAGTGTGCTGTACCTCTGGCTGGGCAGCCCTAGCAACAGGCAGCCTTGGTTCATGGCTTGGCCTCTTCAGGCACCTCCAAGCACTGTGAGGGTTGTGACCAGCTGTGGATTGCTTTGTGGCTCATGCCAGGTGGCCCCATGCAGGGCACAGGCAGAGGCTGAACTCAGCCTGCAGTGGGACCTCTCCCAGGAAGCCCTAACGCTGATAAACCCATTGGCCAACTTCTGACCAACCTGGAGTATCACCCAGCCACTTCCAAGGATGACACACACAAAGGGCAGCTGAGAATGCACCAGAGTCCTGTTAAAGTGAATCCTGCTCTGTAGGGTCAGTGCCTGCACCACAACTCCTCCACTGTAGACACTGCCAGTCTTTATATCTAATCCCACCCATTGATGTGCAAACAGCAACCAAGGCTCAACTACAATAGGAGGCCACACAGAGCCCACAAAAGGGACACACCTGCAGCACCGGGCTCAGGTGATGAGGGAGATTACACCACTGAGCCTCACAGGACACCCACTAAATATGCCAATCTACTAAGACAGGGAGACATCTATCTTATATATACAAACAAAAAGAGGGAGGCAGCCAAAATGGGGAGACAAAGAAACATGTCCCAAATAAAAGAACAGGAGAAACCTCCAGAAATAGAACTAAATGAAATGGAGGCAAGCAACTTGCCAGATGCAGAGTTCAAAACACTGGTTATAAGGATGTTCAATTATCTCAAGGAGAAATTCAACAAAGAAATGTGAAACATAAAAATGGAGATAGGAAACATTAAAAAGAACCAATCAGAAATATAGAGTATAATAATAGAAATGAAGAGTACATTATAGTAGGAATAAATACTGATTATACGAAACAGAGGATCAAGTCAATGATTTTGAAGATAATACCCACACAGAACAGCAAAAAGAAAACAATCCCAAAAATGAGGACATTTTAAGGAGTCACTGGGATATCATCAAACATACCAACATTCACATCATAGGGGTACCAGAAGGAGAAGAGAGGAAACAAATTGAAAACATATTTGAAGAAATAATGATAGAAAACTTCCCTAGCCTGGCAAAGGAAATGGATATTCAAGCACCAGGAAGCACAGAGAGTCCCTAACAAGATGAATCCAAACAGGCCCACACCAAGACACATCACAATTAAAATGCTAAAAGTTAAAGACAATGAAAGAATCTTTGTTTGCAAACTAGTTACTTACAAGGAAGCTTCTATAAGACTATCAACTGAATTCTCAACAGAAACTTTGCAGACTAGAAGGGAGTGGCAGGAAATATTCAAAGTGATGAAAAGCAAGGGCCCACAACCAAGACCAAGACTACTCTACCTAGACAGGCTATCATTTAAAATTGAAGGAGAGATAAAAAGTTTCCCAGACAAGAAAACGCTAAAGAAGTTCATTACCACCAAGCCAGTATTACACAAAATGTTGAAGGGACTTCTTTAAGAAGAAGACAGGAGAAAACAAACAAAAGAAGATGAAAAATCTGAATAATAAATGACAATAACTATGTAACTATCAAAAATCACTATAAATGTAAATGTATTAAATGCTCCAATCAAAAGACATAGGGTAGCTGAATGGATAAGAAAACAAGACTTATATATACAGATACTATCTATAAGAAATCCACCTCAGATAGAAAGACACACAGAGACTGAAAGTAAAGGGATAGAAAAAGATATTTCACACAAATGAAAATGAGAAAAAGCAGGACTAGCAATACTTACACCAGACAAAAAAGACTAAAACGAAGACTATAAGAGACAAAGAAGGACATTACATAATGATAAAGGAATCAATCCAACAAGAAGACATAACCCTAGTAAACATCTATGCACCCAACATAGGAGCACCTAACTATGTAAAACAAATATTGACCAAGAGATGAACAGTACACAATCATAGTAGGGGACTTTAATACCCCCATTGAAATGAATGGACAGACCTTCCATACAGAAAATCAACAAGGAAACAGTGGCCTTAAATGACACACTAGACCAGATAAATTTAATTGATATTTTTAGAGCATTCCACATCAAGTAGCAGAACAAGCACTCTTTTCAAGTGCATATGGAACATTTTCCAAGATAGACCATGTATTAGACAACAAAACAAGTCTCAATACATTCAAAAAGACTGAAATCATATCAAGCATCTTCCCCAATTAAAATGGTATGAAACTAGAAATCAATTACAAAAAAAAAAAAAAAAAAAACCCACAAGGAGGCTAAATAACATGCTACTAAACAATTAATGAGTCAACAATGAGATCAAGAAAGAAATAGAAAGATACCTTGAGACAAACGAAAATGAAAACACAGTGAACCAAATTTATGGGACACAGTAAAAGCAGTCCTCAGGAGGAAATTCATAACAATGCAGGAAGAAACAAGAAAAATCTCAAGTAAACAATCTAACTTTATACTTAAGGGAACTGGAAAAAGAACAGAAAACAAAGCCCAAAGTACGTAGAAGGAAGGAAATAGTAAAGATCAGAGTGGAAATAAACAAAATACAGGCTAAAAATATCAATACAAAAGATCAATGAAACCAAGAGCTTGTTCTTTGAAAAGATAAACAAAATTGATAAACCTTTAACCAGACTCACCAAGGAAAAAAGAAAGAGAACCCAAACAAATAAAATCAGAAATGAAAGAGAAGTGATACTAGACGCCACAGAAATACAAACAATAAAAATAAAAATAAATAAGAAAATACTATGAGCAACTATATACCAACAAATTGGGCAATCTGGAAGAAATAGATAAATTGCAAGAATTCTTCCAAGGCTGAATCAAGAAAAAACAGAAAATCTGAACTGACCTATTAGAAATAATGAAATCGAATCAGTAATCGACAAGCTCTCAACAAACAAAAGTCCTGGAATGGATGGCTTCACAGGCGAATTTTAGCATAAATTTAAAGAATTAACACCTATTCTTTTTAAACTATTACAAAAAATTCAAGAGGAGTGAAAGTTCCCAAACTCATTCTATGAGGCTGCCATTACCCTGATTCCAAAGACATTGCAAAAAAGAAAACCATAGGCCAATACCCCTGATGATGCAAAAATCCTCAACAAAATATTAGCAAACCAAATTCAGCAATACATTCCAAAAATCATACACAACAATGAAGTGGGATTTATTCCTAGAATGTAAGATTGGTTCAATATCAACAAATAAATTAATGTGATACACTACATAAACAAAATGAAAAATAAAAATATACGGTCATATCAATAGATGCAGAAAAAGCATTTGACAAAATCCAGCATCCATTTATGATAAAAACTCTCAGCAAAGTAAGAATAAAGGGAACATATCTCAACTATAATAAAGGCCATATATGACAAACCCACAGCTAACATCGTACTCAATGGCGAAAAGCTAAAAGGATTCTCTTTAAGATGAGGAAGAAGACAAGGATGTCCACTTTCACCACTTTCATTCAACATACCACTAAAAGTCCGAGCCACAGCACAAACAGAAAAAGAAATAAAAGGCATCCTAATTGGAAAGGAAGAAGTAAAGCTGTCATTATTTTCAGATGAAATGATACTATGTAGACAGAACTGCAAAGATTCCACCAAAAAAATATTAGAACTGATAAATGAATTTAGTAAAGTAGCAGGATATGAAATCAGTATTTAGAAATCAGTTGCATTTTATACACCAATAATGGACTATCAGAAAGAGAAATTTAAAAACCAATCCCATTTACAATCACATCAAAAAAATTAAATAAAATACCTAAGATTAAATTTAACCAAAGAAGTAAAAGACCTGTACTCAGAAAATTATGAGGCATTGAAGAGAGAAATTAAAGAAGATATGAATAAATGGAAGCATATACCATGCTCATGGATAAGAAGAATTAATATAGTTAAAATGTCCACACTGACTAAGGCAATATATAGATTCAATGCAATCCCTATCAAAATAGCAATGGCATGTTTCACAGGACTAGAACAAATAATCCTAATATGAATATGGAACCATAAAGGACCCTGAATAGCCACAGCAATCTTGAAAAAGAAGAAACAAAGTTAGCAGTATCATGCTACCTGATATCAAATTATACTACAAAGCCATAGTAATCAAAACAGCATGGTACTGGCATAAAAACAAATAGATCAATGGAATAGAACAGAAAGCCCAGAAATAAATCCATGCCTATATGGTCATTTAATCTATGACAAAGGACGCAAGAATTTACATTGGGGTAAAGACAGTCTATTTAATAAATGGTGCTGGGAAAACTGCACAGATACATGCAAAAAAATGAAACTGGACCACCTTCTTATGCCATACACAGAATAAACTCAAAATGGATTAAAGACTTAAATGTAAGACCTGGAAGCATAAAACCCCTAGAAGAAAATATAGGAAGTAAACTCTCAGACATTACCTTTAGTAATATTTTTACCGATATACCTCCTTGGACAAGGGCAACAAAATAAAAAAATAAACAAGTAGGATCACAGCAAACTAAAAAGTGATATATATATATCATATGTGATATATATATATATATATATATCTCAAAAGTGATGTATATGATATATATTTATATATATATATATATATATATATATATATATATATATATATATATATATATATATATATATATAAAGTACATATACTTTACATGATGTAAAGTACAGCATAGGGAATATAGTCAATAGTATTGTAATAGCTATGTATGATGTCAGAGGGGTAGTAGTCTTAGTGGGGTCAGCACTTTGTGAAGGGTGTAAATGTCTAATCATTATGTTGTTTTGTTCACCTAAAACTAATAACAAAATTTAATTTAATTTAAAAAATAACAAATTATACCAGTTAAAGACAGTAACTGTCAGAGTGGATAAAAAACAAGTCCAAACTACATATTGTCTACAAGAAACGCATTTCAAATATAAAAACAGAGATGGTTAAACATAAAAACCTCCAGAAAGATATGCCATGCTTACCCTAATAAAAATAAAGCTGGAATAGCAATATTAATTTCAGAGAAAGCAGACTTCTGAACAATGACAATTTACAAAGAAGACATAATATCTTTAACATATATGCATGTAATAACTGAGCATTAAAATACATGAAGCAAAAACTGATATAACTGCAAAGAAAAATAAACAAGTCCATTATTATATTTGCAGATTTCAACATCCCTCTTTCAGCAAGAATAATTCAGGCTGAAATGCAGAACATGACAAAATAATCTAACTGTACTGCAAATGTATAAAGCAACCTCACTGAAAGGGATGAGGGAAAAGGTGCTGACCTAAGTAACGTTGGGAATGAATGGAATCTGTAAAGGCAAAAGGAACTGAACATCAGTATTGTATTCTAGTTGATAAAGGCATTTCCATGGGTGTACAGTTTAATAATTCTGATACTGCTGTACATGTACACTGGAATTGAACAATTAGGTAAATAGATGGCAGAGAGTGGGAGCCAGGTTTCTCACTATTAGAGTGGGACTTTATGGATAAGCCGGGGAGGAAGGAGGCTTTAACAATCGATGTGGTAATGTGTTAGAGTTGGAGACATCAATAAGAACTAATATTTTTCTTATCATAGATACAGATGATTACATATAGAAATGTGTATATGTGTGTGTGTGTGTGTGTGTGTGTGTGTGTGTGTGTACACATCGGTTAGTACGCACATATATATTTTTAAACTCTGTCAGCTGAAGGCATAGAAGCAGTGACATCACCATAGCAACAAGAACACCGAAAGCCCAGATCTTGGTTTCTAATACCATTTTTCAATAAAAGCAACCAGGACTCCTTTAGCAACAAGAACACCTAAGGCCCAGTTTCTAATATCAGTTTTTCAATAAAAAGAATCAGGCTCCTTGGAGAAATAGCTGATTCTACAACTGGACCAGGAAATATACAAGGTGTGCTCCTGTATTGACAGAAGGCAAACCATAATGATGGGGTATGTCAAACAGACACAGAAGCCAACTGAAAGATCTCCCAATAGCCAGAGGTAGAGCAATTTGAGGGGAAAAAAGGTATTGATGTATAATCCAAAGTATAAAATAAATATTATGAGTCTATACTGACATAAACAAATTGATCAATGGAAGAGAAGAGACAAATCTACCTTGCAGAATAATTCTAAATAAATTTATATAGATATTCCACTTTAAAGGAGGGGGAAAAATGAGAAGGTAATATAGTGAGCTACATACCTCATTTTTCAAAATAGAGGATTAGTAGATACTAAAGTTGATAAATCAAGAAATGTAGAAATTAAGTATTAGCAAAAAATTGTTAAAGAGCTTATTTATTTTGAAAGTTTCTTTTTTTTCTTTTTTCTTTTTTTTTTTTTTTTTTGAGGAGGGCACAGCTCACAGTGGCCCATGCAGGGATTGAACCAGCAACCTTGGTGTTATTAGCACCACGCTCTAACCAGCTGAGCTAACTGGCCACCCCTTGAAAGATTTTTTTAATTCAAAATCATAAGAGAAATTTTAAACTTTGCTTATTTGAAGATGTTAATGCTTATGCCCAAATTCTAAGGGATAAATGACATCTAAGTGACCTGTTACTTAATTTACAGTCTGTGTTCCTTGGAAATCCACAGACCCAATTTAAGGTTCTTTGTAATACTCCTAACATCCTAGTCTCCAGGCCTCTAAGGGCACTTCAGGACACAAACCTGCCACTGGCAATGTTTCGCAGTTCAATTAAACTGGAAGCAGGAAGTAATTCTAAGAGTCTGAGTAAGTTTCTTGATGAAAATATTGTTTAGGAAAATAATTGTGCCCTCATGCCTATCCAGCACATCTGGTAGGAAAGAACTGTCATTTTATTTGCATTCCATGAACAATTAGAAAAGTCATTTGCAGTTTGGGACAAAGAAACAGCAGTTGACTGACTGAAACCTCCCCCAGAAAAGACTAATCCTGACCAAATCACTTTAAGAGACTTTTTTTTAAAGTTTCATTTGAGTTCCATTGCTTTAAAAAACGATGATTTATGCTGTTTTGGTATTTATCTTTGCACTAAGTAACTTTGCAGTAATTAGAGGGTGAAAGGAACTGTGCCACAGAAAGAAGGGTTAAAAGACATGATCGGGGAAAGGTTCACCGAAGATTGACTGTGTAAAGGAATCACATAGAACCTCGGGAATGTGTGAGAGGGAGAAAGAGGACAGAAAGAAGCTGACAAGACATGGGACAAACAGAAGACGAGGGAAGATAACACAGAGGTGAAAGGAACCAAAGCTTCTCCCTTTTCAGAGGAAAGTTGGAGGTGTGAGCAGAGGAGCAGAGCATTTGTGAACAGGCCAAGCAGACAAGCATGTGGCAAAGTCTACATTATCATCAATGGTGTTTCCCACAAGACTGAAGAGACCAGAGGTCTGGTCCTCAGCTGCAGAGCCTACCTGTCAAGGTGAACTATTGAAGGCAAGGGCATCTACAAGATTCAGATTTTGTTGACTTAAACAGTTACATTTTCCTTAGGAAATTTCTGATTTATATTTGGTATATTTCATTTTTTTAATTTTATTTTTTAAATTTATTGGGGTGACAATTGTTAGTAAAATTACATAGATTTCAGGTATACAATTCTGTATTACATCATCTATAAATCCCATTGTGTGTTCACCACCCAGAGTCAGTTCTCCTTCCATCACCATATATTTGATCCCCCTTACCCTCATCTCCCACCCCCCACGCCCCCTTACCCTCTGGTAACCACTAAATCCTGATTAAATTTACATTGAGATAAGTTTGCTTAAAAGTGGCTGGAACTGTATTTCAGATGCATTCATGCTCTAGAAGAATAATAGGCCAGCAGTGGGTAGATTCTATTAAACTAAATATCTGTAGATCAGGATGTGGTTTGAGAAGGAGGCAGATTTGGTAGGAATGGAGTTCAACCCCATAGAGAGGAACGTAGGAGAGTATAACCTGCTATGCTCCAACACAGGATACACACTTATTTTCAATGCTGGACAGACACTTCCACTGAATCTGAGACCCCTTTTCCATTAATTAGTCTGGGAAGAACAATTACGAGATGTGTATACCCCAATCCACACCCCTCCCAATCCCTTTTCGGCCATTACTTATCAATCACGGTGCTCTCTTCTGCCTAAGGCAGGACTCAGTCTCATTAGAGTATTCAATTGATAGGAGTTGCTATGAAAGCCAAATAAATTGGCTTCCCACCTGTGACACCTTACTCAAAAATTAGTAATTAGTAATTGGCCTCAGTCCAAACATGTAGAACGATAAAAAAATGCCTTTGACTGTGAAATGCTAAGCGAAATAAGTCAGACAGAAAAAGCAGAGAACCATGTGATTTCACTGATATGTGGTATATAAAACAGAAAACAACAAAAGAACAAGACAAACAAATGAAGAAACAAAAACTCATAGACACAGACAATAGTTTAGTGGTTACCAGAGGGTAAGGGGGGGAGGGGGGTAAAAGAGGGTAAAGGGGATCAAATATATGGTGATGGAAGGAGAACTGACTCTGGGTGGTGAGCACACAATGTGATATATAGATGATGTGATACAGAATTGTACACCTGGAATCTATGCAACTTTACTAACAGTTGTCACCCCCAATAAACTTTAATTTAAAAAAAGAAAAGAAATGCCAGACACTTAATACCCAGGACTTGTGGCCAACCACTAGTCCAATCACTTTCCCATGAGAGAACTTTTAAGGTGACAATAACCATCAGGACCCCTTCTCTGGCTGAGATTTTCCATGACCCTCTCACCTCCACTGGACACCGAAACCACTGGCCTCCCAGCAGGGATGTCCTTTCCTTTCTGCTCTTGTTCTTTGGCTCTAGCTTCAAGCTATAAAAATGATGGGAAATGGGTTCTTTTTGTCTCTACACAATCCTCTTTATCTGATGGAGTATATATTAATAGTTTAACATGGTGGGAGAACAGATAGAAAGTAGATACTGTACTAGGAGGCAGCTGTTAGGAACACAGCTTTGGAATAGTACTCTGAGGGTTTGAACGCTGACCCTGGAAGCTTGCTAGTTTTACCTTTGACAAATTACTTAGCCTCTCTACATCTCACCTTCTTCATCGTAAAATAGATCTAAATAAATAAGAAATTAGATTGTTGAGTCAATCACTAATTGGTTATATGTTTGACACGATATGTACCCAATAAATATTAGATCTTATAGTACGATCATTGTAAAACATGGAGTGTTGAACATAAAGGAAACAGATTTTTTGGTGTACAAAATTTAAGAAATGTTTGAAACATAAATCCAGTAAAATTCTGAGTAGAAAAGTCTTAGCTATATATAAGTAAACAAAAACAAATGTACACTTATTAAACACATATTATTTTCCAGACATTGTGTTAGCGCATCATATGTTTTCTCATTTCATCCTCAAAACAACCTGGCTTATTAAATGGTGCAAGTATTGTGACTCTACAGGAAAGAAAATGAACCTAAGAGACTTTATGTCACTTGCAGAGGACTACCATGCTTACCTGAGGCAAAGATGAGATTTTACCACAAGCAGATTCAACTTCCAAATGTATGTGTTTTCATCAAACCAAGATGCCTCCACAATATATTCAGTGAACACCTTCCACCAAGAATTGTGTTAGTTTGATGAATCAATATGCCCAGTGTGAAGACAGAGCAGCTTGTGATTATGAAGCACTTGTAAACATTGCAGTAGTTTCAACAAAGAGAATATACTGCTAACATCCCTAACCACAAGGGGGGTAAAGGGCTTGCTTCTTTTAATTGTTATTAGACCCAGTAGCTGTCTTATTTAATCATTCTGACCTGTGCTACTTAGAAAAATTACTCTTGGCAGGATAATGTAAAAGGAACATTAAAGAAGCCAACCTTTATAAAACTCCTTTTTTTCAAAAGGAGGAAACTTTATAGGTGTCAACAGATTTAATGATAGGCCTTAAGGCACATGAAAGCAGGGTTTGCCAGCTGCTGCTCTGAGGTTAATATTTTACTATTATTTAGCAATTTCCCATCTGAGGGTTTCTAAGAGCTTTATAACTTTACAAACAATCTAACATCTCTCCTTTCCTAAATGAGTATCAATTTTCCTTGAATTCACCAGGGAAAAGCACAATGACCACTCCATTGCTTCATCAGCAGTAGGTGTGCCCGCCACTGGACTCCAGCTATACTTTTTATATAACTATTATAGCTCTTATTATGGCACAATTATTAAGGTATACACCTGTCTCTCCAAATAGCCAGTGGGCAACTTGGTGGCAAAGACTGTGTCTGATTCACCTTGGCACAGTTTCAGTTCAACAGCTCTTTAATGAGCACGTGCTCTGCCAGGGTCCAAGCTAAATGGGCCGGCTCTAAAGACAAATGAGACAGTACTGACCCTAGGGGATGCTGTGGACAAATGGGGGAGACAGGAATATGAACTGATCATTTCAACACAATGTGGGAGAAACTACTATGGATATACAGACCCAGCATGAGCACGAGCTGGTAAGAGCACGAAAGAGCCCTGAACCCAGTCTGTGTGGTTCAAAGAAGACTTCTAGAGGAGGTGAAGATGTAGCTATGACCTGAGGATGGATAGCTCTAGATCCTAGTTCAGAACGTGGTGGATAGCAAACATTCGATCAAAAATCCATGAACAGAGAGAAGGAGGAAGAAAGGAAGATATAGAGATAAGACTGGACTGGTGAGTCCTTTTTATTTCCACCAAAGATGTGGGTGTGTATGTTTTGACCCTTTTATCACATTTCTTAAATTGCTTTCACCCTTTAAGACCTGAAAAAAAAAAATTGTTCCTATTCTGTCTCTACTCTAGAGCTTCCAAGGTTCCTTCACATCATAGTAGACGTAGCAAATGGTGTTTGCGTGGTAAACAGGATAGGCTGCCAAAGCTAGGGCTGACCTATCACCCAGGCCCCAGTTACCCACCCCAAAGGCTGCAGAGATCCATGTCTCAGCAGAACGCTAGTCCACTGGTGGCCTGTTGGTGTCGTGAGGCAAACCAGTTGGGAAGAAGGTCCTAAAGTAACTCCTCCCCTCTTTTCTCCATCGCATTCCTACCGTGCTCCTCCAGGAAACTTGAGGAGGAACCACCTATTCTGCATGACCTCCCAACATGCAGCATCCCTTCAATCTTTAAACATCATGAAATCTCTCCTCCCTTAAAAGAAACCCTCCTTCAACCCTACTTTCTCCTTGAAGTGCATCACAATTATGTTATTCTTTTTAGAACTAACCTTGAAAAAAGTTTACTTCACTTACTGACTGCACGCCTTCTCTTCAATCCTGTACAATGCAGATAGTTTTCCAGATACGAGGGTAAAATCGTGAACAAAAAGGCCAAGGTCCCTGTCCTCAAGAAGCTTAATTGTCTTGGAGGAGATAGTCGAATTAACAAATGCATGCATAATATAATATCATCTACCTAAGTTCTTTGATGAAAAACAAAATAAAACAAGAAGATAGACAAGGATGGTGGCTACTAATTTAGACAGGGTATCTAGGAAGGCCTCTTTGAGAAGGTAATGTTTGAGCAGAACACGAACAATATTTAAGGAAGTACAAAAGAAATCCAAGTGTATGTATGAAAGAATGGAATTCCAGAAAGGGGCGTTCAAATACCCTGATGTAAGAATATACTGGTTATGTTCAGAGACCAGCAAGGAAGTCAATCTACCTAGAGCTCAGTGTGCAACAGGTAGGGTATTAGGAGATGGGGAGAGAGACTGGAATCGGAACGAAGTCTGTGTGGGGCTTTAAAAGCCTTTGTGAGAACTTTGATCTGATTCTATATGTGACTGGAAGCCTTGAGAGGGTAGTGAGCAGAGAGTAAGGTCATTTGAATCAATTTTTGTAAGGATGCCTTTGACTGTGAAATTGAGAAAAGACTAGAAAGCGGCAAGGTGAAGCAGGAACTCCAGGTAAAGTGATCCAGGCGGGAGATTAGGAAGGTAGAGCCAGAGGAAAGAAAAGGCTGAATTCAGGATATATTAATAGACAGCTTATAGAACTTGCTGAAGATTTGGGTGTGCTATATGAAACAAAGAAGTGAAGGATCAGTCCAAGTTTCTACTCTGAACAACGAGATGCATTGCGCCCTGAGGAAGCCAAGAAACTGAGAGAGTGGACCATGTTGGAAGAAGCATCTGCATGAATATTTCAATAGACAAGAACATTGACAGGAGTCAGGAGTCACGAGGAAGAGGACCGTGGAGTACTTCAACCAGGAGGAGTAGCTGGGGAGATATATGGTATCCTCTTCTGCTCAGAAACCTTGTACGTGTTCCCCCTGTGATTGCTTCTTGAGGGCAGGAACCATGTCTTGTTTTCCTTGCATCTAAGTCAGGAATGCTCAATACAACCTGGCAGCTCAGGAAGTATTTGTAAAACAATGAATGAACTGGATGAATGAACAATACTATAGAATATACGGCTCTTCAAGATTTCTTACTAATCTCTCACAACTCCATAACCTACTGTCCAGCCCCACCATACTACTCCACGTTTCTGAATCTATCCTGCATTTTCCATATTCACGCTTGGATTGCTCAGGAGTATTTCTCAACCCAGTTGATGTTCTCCTATTCTATTAACCATGTGCATCTTGAAAACCTCCTTATGCTTCAAAACTCAACTCTTACCCCATGCATGTCCTCCAAGAGTAGTGACACCACACTTGATCCCCACTCATGTGGCAAATCACTCCTGCTTTCTGCTCTATCACATATTAGCATGTAAAATAGAACTTCTCAGAGCCTTCCTTGGAATGGAGTTTACATTTGCCTACTCCTCTAGATTATTAAGTCCAGGGCAGTAGAAGCTTTTTGTTATTAGTATTATTGCCTTCCTAGTTAGACATTTTTCAAAATTCTTTGTAGTTGCACCACATATTATAATTGGATTCAATTAAAATGAACTTAAAACAGGCAGGAAAATATCTCTTCCAGCTAAACACAAGTAATGTAATACCTGTACTTTCAAATTATTTTGCTTAGGGAACAAATCTGAAATCATGTTATTTTTTAATGAGCATTCTGTATGTGAGGAAGGAAAAAGCTCTGCTTACTTTTGGATGATGATGAGGTCCTTGAAGTTACATGCCTGTCTCACAACCATACCCTACAGCCTCACCCTCCATCCACCCCCAATGCCCCTGAGTTCCACCCTGGCTCAGCTACTTATGGTTTCCTGCACATAATCTCCTAACTCTCTGCACTGGAATGTTCGTTCTTCTGACTGGAATATCCTTCCCCACTGCCTTGTGTTGGGATCAGGGAATTAATCCTTCTATGCCTTTAGATATTATAGCCGGTCAAATCATTCAAACAACATACAGAAGATTAACAGGAGAAAATCACAGTTTTAATACATACACATGGAGAATTCACATAGGCATGAAACTTCCAAAGACAGTGGGCAACACTGGGTATATAAGACATCTTTGGACAAAGGAGAGAAGGAGGGACTGAGTATTAGATTTCAGACATGGGAAGGGATGATTTACAGGTAGTTGAGGAAGAGAGCGGGACACACATAACAAGAAGAGTACTGATAGGCAACTCAGAAACAATGGGACATGAGTCATCTAATAAACATGCGTGGAGTCTTCCTGACTGACTAATGCTAAGGTGTAAATTCTTAGAGTGATCAAGTCAAGGTTCCCTTCCTAAGATTTTTTTGTTTGTTTTTTTTGTTTGCTTTTCTATCTGAATCTCTTTAAGAAAAAGGGGAAATAAAAAACTCTTCTTGAGTTTTTTGGGCTTTAATTTATTTCAGTTCATAATAATCTGCTTGCCAGAGTGGCACATTTTGGGGACACTTGCTCCCAACCCCCACACTGGAATATCCTTCCCTTGGAAAACCCTAACTCAGATTTTTTGTTTAACTCAATTGATACCTTCAAAATTAGATCTTCTCTGCCAAAGGAGAAAATTGAGCTATTTCTCTAATACCTTCTACCTGACTCACTTTAGATACTTGTCTTAATCCAATGCTTATCTATCTTGACCTTCCTAACCTAATCTATCATTGTGAATCCTTCCAGGACAGGATGTATGTCCAATTATTTGTGTACCACCAGGACTTAGTATTGGCTAGGAAAAAGGAGGTGTTCAACAAATAATTGTTGAGGTGAATGAACCCAAATACCTCAGCTTGCAGCCTCATAGTTCTACAAGGCAATTCTGCCTTAGTTTGTCATAGCTTCCTGCTTCAAAGATAAACTTTAATTAATTGTAGTATCTGTAGCCACAGGCATATAATGTCTCTTACCAGCTTTAAGCAGCCCATATTGAAATGAGCTACCTTCCCACCCCCACCAGTAATTACGAATGCCTTTCCCCCACTTAATCCCTCTGGCCCTTTCAATCACTGACTGTTACACAGCTGTGTAATGAGACTGTATAATAAATTGTCAGTGGTTACATTTTTAATGTAAATGATTTCTTTATTCATAGGTCTGGGCTGTATATTTTTAAGGGGGTGGTGCAGGATGGGGAGTGAAGTGTTTTCTAATTACGCATGTTATGGAGTTTTATAAATACTCATTTCTAATGTTGATGTAGGAAATATCCAAGCTTGTAGAGAATTTTGATAAGAGTGTATTTGAGCCAAACTGACAGCATGTGGGAAGCAAGATCTCAAATGCTCTGGTGAATGACAGTTTTGCAGTTCTCTTTATACATTTGGAATTAAGGAGGGAATGTAAGGAAGATTATATGAAGGTGGGTGAAAACAAGGCGGGCAAATCTCTATGATGGGATTATAGCAGAGTTAACAAGATTATGTGCTTCCTTAAGGGTGGTTATGCCTCCAAGGGGTCTGGAAAAGAGGAATACTCGGGTATTTCAAAGGTGTGCTAACCTAGATGCACAAGAACAATGGACAGGACTTGCTTAAGGCAAAGATAAACGTTTTACACTTGGGGCATGACTCCCCACCATGACCTGCCCAGTTAGGAATTTATGATCAGATCACCCTGTGAGGTTACTTTCAGTCACAGAATTTGTTAGAATACATAGCCCCTTTTTTCATTCACACTGACCTTACATACAAATATGCGTGCATCCTGGAAGTATTACCAAAATAGTTCTGACCAAATTATGCTTAAAATACAAGGAGCATTTCTCCACTTTAAATGCAATAGATACCACTAATCTGATTCTGCTCTCACCCTGTAATTTCACACTAAAGCCTCCTAATTTCCCTGAGTCTCAGTTAATTCCATTAATAAAATGGCTCTCTCCAACTAGAAAATCAACCCAGGATTATGGAAGAACAGAGCAAGGAATCAGGACTTGGGTTTTTCAATGCTAAAGTCTTCTGCCTCACCCCAAAATTCATCTGTGTATGAAAATCTAACTGAAAGCAATCTCACAGAGTAATCTGATCATAAATTCCTATTTGGGAAGGTAATGATGGGTAGTCACGTCATACGCCTATAAATGGTTTTTGTTCACCTTAAGCAAACTCTGTCCGTTATTTTCATCTAGGTTAACACATCTTTGAAATGCCTCTTTTTCTGACCCCTGGAAAGTGAGCATAACCATCCTCAATATAGCACATAATCTTGTTAACTATCCTATAATCCAATCATAGAGATTTCCCTACCTGCTTTCTCCCATGTTCATGTAATTTTCCTTATGTTCTTTCCCAATTCTAAGTGTATAAAAGAAACTGCAAACTGTCTCAGTTTGTTGAGATCTTGCTTCCAGGCATGTCCTCTGTTTGGCTCAAATAAATTCTAATAAACTCATAAAACTTTTCTACAGGTTTGTTTGTTCTATGTCAACACATCCATGAAACTGAATTACAAGAATAGTTATCAAGTCTTTATAAGACAAGAAAATTCTGCTCTAAAGTTTCTGGTCAGGAAGATAACACATGCAAAACAACATTTCTTTGCCAGTTAAGGAAAGGTCTCCCCATGTATTATCTCATCAATATACCTGAAGATAGAATTTGTTATCTACAGGAAAGAGAGACTTTCAATTACAGAGCGCTATATCAGGTAGTTATTCACCATATCAGCCAGTTATCTATCACACAAGAATGAGCACGAGAAAATGTCAGCAAATAAGAAGCAATGCTAAAATACAATTAGCCATGGATTTCATTAAGTCTTTTTCTCAGTTACACCTATACCTGGCACTCAGTACTCATTTTTCAAGAGAACAAAGGAAAGAATGAATAAATGAGCACATAAGCAACTTCTGTATATGCAGAAGCCAGTTCTGAGTAGACCCACAGCCCTGGGTATAAACAGCCTATAAGGGAATTAACATTTTTGTGCAATTTAAACTCTCACATACATTCCTGAAAGTAATATATTATCTCTACTTTATAGGAGAGGAAACGAAGGTTAAGAAATGTGTTCAGGAACATAAACTACCTAATAAGTGGCAAAACTGGGACTAAACCCATTTCTGACTGTCTAAAGGCCATGTTCTTATAACTGTACCAAGATGCTCCTGTGATTTTCCAGGAGCTCAGCATGATTTAATGCTGCCCTTGGAGCTTTATTTCGACTCTGACTCAAGATTCCATGGAGATAGCCAAAGCGCAGGAAAAGATCTACACAAGACATGAAGCCTGAGCATCCTAGGAAAGGGTGTGGTGTTGCTGTCAAAGAAGGCTTCTAGACAGATAAATTAAACTAGTTCTTTAAATTGGTATATTTGGCTGTAATGCAAGTGGGCATGATATAAGCAGATGACTTTAATAACTATAAATTAATAATACTTTCACACAAAGTATTTCAGGGGTTAGCTGTTGGAGGGAATGGGGAAAATGAGACATGCGTAAAGCTGCTCTGAGGCCCTTCTAAAGACCTACATGAATTGAGGTGTCTAATTTCATCCGTTCTCCATCTCCTGCCCAGCTCACAGCTAGGAGATACCCAAGGCTAATAAGGTTTCTTTCCCCTTCTTGTAACTAAAGCCCATACAAGCAGAATGCTGAGTTGTCAGTCCCAAATTGTCACCCCTATATTGGTTGAAATTACAATATGCAGAGACTAATTCTGTTTAATAAGCAAGTACCTCTGGCAGGAAGGACATATCAGGCAGCTATAACTTAGGATCAATTCATTCAAGCAGATCCCTCCTAACTCCTTGTTGGGATGAATATACTATTAATGTGGTAATTCTAATGGATGGTGAAGAATGGATAAAACTGTTGGAAAGAAAGGTGGAGCAGGAAGAAGTGCCACAGGGGGAGCAGCCAGAAAAAATGAGAAATTCAGAGATTCTAGATTCTTTCTCCAACCTTGACAATGGCATCAGTCTTGAATATGCATGAGTGCTAAAGCAGAAAAATAAATTGGGTGTAAGAAGGAACTGCAGCGGCACTACTTAGGGGAGAAGATGTAGGGGTAGGGATAGGGATAGGGAGAGAGAGAGAAAGAGAGATTGGGTTAGAGCCAAACTTCCCAACCAATGTGCTGCCAAATACTAAACTCTTCAGATCTTACCCTCAAGACAACAGTTGGGGTTAGGGGTGTAACTGCACATGACCTTCCTTTCTCCAGCACACATTCTGCTTTAATCCAAGCTAGTTCTGTTTATCCTGATGGAACTGTAACTCACTTGCATTCTTTCCCCAGATCCTCCTGCCTGCACAGATACTGTATGTCCACTCCTTTTCATCATTAAGCCTTTAGAACATTAGGTTCTGGTCCGTGTCAAACTCACTTAAGAAGAAAGTGAGTTTGGTCTATCAATCATGACCAGGATACAATAACAAAACCTCAAACCAGAATAAGGTTTTAGTCAAACAAAGATAACACTTTGGCCTCAGTTATGTTGCAGCTCCAGACCCATGAAAGCAGAAGGACCCCACGGACCGCATCCCCTGGGAACCAGACAGAACAATGCCATGACTGACACCAGGACCTACAGCCATGACCAAGTGCTCCCAGCCTGAGCCCAGCCAGTCAGTAGAGCCCACAACCCCAATTCCCATAGTAACCATGATTAATGATTTTTCCCTTATATAACCCAGCTACTAGAGGCCATCAGGGAGACAGGTGTCTGAGAGCATTAGCTCACCGGTGTCTCTGGGCTTGGCACCAATTTCTTAAATAAACCTTTACTCTCTTTGCTGCAAACTCCTGCTTATGTGTCTTTTTTTGGCTTGGATGTGCCGAGGCACGCAGACTCTCTGAGTGTATTGTAACAGGGGTTATTCCTAGGGCAGCTGGAGTCCCGATGTGAAGGATGTTCAAATACACTGGGTTAGAACATGGATTTTGTAGTCAGAGAAATACAGCTCTGCTACGTTAGCTACTATATGATCTCAATTAGGCAGGTTAACATCTCTGAATGTTCCAAATCCATGCATGTAAAAAGGGTCGCAAATATTAAGTGAAGTTAAATATGTGAAAGGCTTAGCAGAGTTTCAGACTCATATAGGTACTTTCTGGAGGGATAATTGGCTAATTCAAACTATTAGAGGCATTCACAGAGATAATACACCAGTGAAGTGTAAGACTATTCTAGTTTTTCATACATTTGATGACTTTTACCATGTAAAACTATAAGTCGGATCTGGGAAGTGCACTAAGAGATAACCTATAATACTGTGAAGCAAAAATAAAAGTCTCCCTAGCTGATAAACCTCAGGAAAAATGATTTCCATACAGTGTAGATGTGAAAGGCAGCATATGTGTCAGTCATGCTCCTAGAGTGGATGGTCCTGGAAGGGCTAGGATGTTAGTATCCCTTCCCTTGATATTACTTAACAACATCCAAAATGTCTACCAAAGCAGAGTCCACGAATGCCCCTGCTAATGGCTACCTTAAAAATCTTTCCCAGCAGCACCTGTGGGGACATAGGTTCCATTCAAGTCATCAAGGTTAATTGCAGGGGTACAAAAGTAAAATGGCCGTTTATCTTTAAATTGTATTTTGGTCAGTACAACGATCTTATTAAAGGTTGAATATGTAAATTTTCATCAAAATGAAATGTGTATCTGTCCTAGTCATTGCCTCTACTACAGAGATTCAACTCGACAACATTTTTCTTTTCTTTTTTTCTGATTTTGATATCAAAAAACAGAATTTTGATGAGCTTCCTTTAATAAATTCTAAAAGTAGTCCTCTAGGCTCTGGTCATTAGTGGCCTAAAAAAGTTTCGAGGTAGCTTTCATCCTTCTTCCCATGTATTTTATATCCTCAAGCTCTACTACATACTGTGGTTGTGAGGGTAGAATTGCAATTTAACCCAATTACAAAGGCACTGGCCACAGAATGGAAAAGTTGAGATAGTTTCTCTCTTAAGGGAGCAATAATAAAATCTTCACATGAAAATTGCCTTTAAAAACTCAGTTGATGTAAGGAAAGGAAAATTCACCTAACTATGCAAACTGTTATCAAGAATTCATGAGTATCATCCCTATTTTATACATTTCATTTTCACCCTCAGCACAATTCCACTGTAGTTCAACATTAGTAAAATGATATTCTTTCTAGAGGCTGCTAGTAATTATTCTAAATATAGAGAAAACAGGGTTCTCCTATCCCAGATTTGTATACAAACTCTTAGAAAATCTCAAAATAAGGCAAAGCATTTCCCAGCAACATTTTCTGGAGTGCTTGCTCCTCCATGAGGTTTAGAAGAGACCTTCTAGAACTCATGAATTTAGTCTTAAAGAATATTCTTACTAGGTAGCTTTCTATCAAGTCAGGAGCTTCTTTTGCTTTCATAAAAAGTACATTTGATAAATACTGATACTTTATTTATAAATTCCTAATGGGTTAGTCAAAAATCTTTTAAAGACTGCAAGGATATAATTATAGTTAGTCACACAGTTTGTAGATAAAAACAGAAGTGGTATTCTCAGTTTTAATTCTGGACAGAGTAGATGAGGAGGTAACTTTTAAACAGCTGTACAGTGGGCAGGAACAAAAGATGTGAAAAGGAGTGAAACCTTTTTCTCTTTTTCCCAGTGAGCCAAAAAAGAAGTATATTTTAGACCAGACTAATATTTCTCTTCATAAAGTAAGTTGAATAGAATGCTGGGAAACTTCAAAGCATGATGTCACATTAATCAGAAAGTGTTTAACATAGTTTTAATTTCTTTAGTGTAACTCCTTAAACCCCAGCTAGGAATATGAGTTGAGTACTCTAATGTAAAACTAAAGCATTGCAAAAACTTACCCAGAGTTTCTTCTTTAGCTGAACACTGGGAGATAGATCCAAAGCACTGAGCCACAGGGAAAGCACTCATCCAAAAAGACTAATTCAAAAAAGTATTAGCATTATTAATGTGTCTAGTGGCCATTTAATGAAGAGGGCCTTTAGGGGATGGAAAATAATTTATCTAGTTATAAACGTTCACCAAAATGCAATATATTATAAATTCATTCCCCCTGAAGCCGTGACAGTTGGTTAATTCTATTCCTTCCATAAGTAGGCTATTGAACAACTGGAGACAGGACAATCTATGAAAAATCAGGAGATTTCAAAATGTCATGAAATGTAGTATTTCATTGTGTATATATACCAATCTTCTTTATCCAATCATCTATCAAAGGACACTTTGGTTGTTTCCATGTCTTGGCCACTGTAAATGGCAGCGGAGCACATATATCTTTACAGTTAATGTTTTCAGATTTTGGGGATATATACTCAGGAGAGGGATTGCTGGGTTATATGGTAATTATATTCTTAGTTTTTTGAGGAACCCCAATAAATTAATTTTCTTTGTTTAATATGAAGAAATGAATGAATGAATGAATGAATGAATGTTAAGGATTAGGATTTCTCCAGTTTTCCCCTCCCAAACATTGAAGTTGGACCATCTCAGATATTAACCAAACTGCCTTTAAGGAGCACTTGACATTTCACCTATTTAAAGGTATTGGGAGGGTGTGTCCCGGAAGACCAGCGATTTAGTGGGTTGTGACCTGAAAGACATCGGGAAAGGCTATCTTCACCCAATTTTGTCTGTAAAATCATCCTGGTTAGAAGTTCACAGGGTCATTTCTTTGATTTAAGGTTTGGTCTCCATAAATTATCTAATGAAATATAAATGTATTCCTTGAAAGAGAATACACAATAACATCCACTGATAGAGTAACATAATTTCACATCTCAAATTAACAAAGAGGTGAATTGACTATAGAAGAAATGGAATGGGGCAAGCATATTTTAGGGGTTAGAAATTGTAGACTTAAAAACAAACGGAGGATAGTTAGAAGAGGGGATTGTGGATAGATCATGACATGTGCTGGAAAACCAGAGGGCTACCTATACCAGAACCTTGAGACTTGGGTTGAAGAGGGGCAGATAAATGAAATGAGAAGAGGAAAATCTTAGGCTAATTTTGCCCTTCTAACCGTTTTTCTAGGAATGGTCCTAAGTAGTGAGATACAAGTTAGGGCTAAGTCAAATACAATTGCCTCCCTAACTTTCTCTCCAGCCCTACAGTGCAACTTTTTCTTCTCTTTTCTTTGTTCATTTTCCTGTTACTACGTATGCCCTGCCAGCATGCTGTTTCATATAATAATCTACTTTCTACACTGAGTGCTTATTTTGTGCCAGGAATTGCTCTAAGCATTTTTCATGCCTTATCTTATTTAATGTCATATGAACCCTCAGAAATTATCGTAATTTTTAAGAATCAGATAATAACATCATTACATTATTTAACAGAAGAAATTGAGAAGGGTATCCCTCACCTCATGTTTCTTGGGCAGATTAAATCCCATGTCGCACTTAGAAAGGTGCCCAATCAATACCATTTCCCTGTTTACCTCACCTTCACTGTAGTGGCTGTCCTTTGGTGACTGGGAAGTCCTTCGTCCAACTGCTTATCAAGTCAAGCTAATTCCTAAATAGCGTAGACTTTTATGTCTCATACTGGTTGCATTATCTTCCATTACCCTCTTCAGTCAAAAATCATTTCACTCCCTCAACTTCATCTCTTGGTAACAATGTGTGCTACTGCTATAAAATTGTTTACTCTGAGGAGACAAAATCTGAAAGCATATTTAAACACCCTCTCTCTCCCTCCATTATAAAACTTCACTGACTCATTTTGTATCCCAGGGTTCTCTTTGGAATATGAAATTCTATTACAGAACATCTATATCATAAGACAGATCATTCATCATATAGAGCTCCAGTTGCCCAGTGTTTAGCACAGACAGAGTGCATAGTAGGCACACCATATTTTTAGTGGATAAAGGAATTAAAGGAGTCCATCACATTTCTAAATCAAATAAAATATTTTAACATTCTTTGTACCTATAATTCTGTGAAATCAAACATGTAAAGCTCAGAGGCAACCATGTCTGCCATCTGTCATTCATTTTCTGATGAAGAATTTTTAGAGCCCTGGGAAATCTCAGGGAAGACATTTTCATTGAGTTCTGCTGATGCTTTATTTGAAGTTAACTGTTAGTTGGAAGATAATTTAGCCAAATCAGAGACTTGAAGGATTGTTCTCAATGACATGAGTCTTCTTCCAGTCCATTCAGGCCATTGCTTCCCTGGGCCGAGTAAAAACCTCAGTCAGCCTAGCATTAAAATGTGTTGATTATGTAGAGACTTGCCTCATTTTACATTCACAGGAGACTGGAAATAAATCTAAGATATGCTGACTAATTCTCCTGGCAGATATTAGCTTTTAACATGCATGAGATAGTCCCACTGTCATTTGCTGGAGTGGCGTGAGCGGGAGAAAGGGAAAGGTACTTCCTCAGAGTGAGCTCAGTCTAAGGTCTCACACCATCAATATTATTATTACATTTTCTTGGGTTTAAGGAACAAGGAATGGATGTGATAGGTAAATAATAAAAAAGAAAGAAAAATCTGTCACTGTTTTACCAGCACAGCTCAGCAAATATCACAGGGGAATGGCTCAGGTGCAATCAGCAATTTTTTCTAATAGGATTCAACGACCTGACAACTGATGATTGGATAAACTCAGTTTGGAGAGATTCCGTGTATCCTAGTTCTCTAAATATAGCATCTTCTTGCTGATCTAAACACCCAGACCTCTTTAAGATTTGAACTTCTCACCATCACTCACCTTCTACCAAGGGAAACTAGAGTCATTGCTTATGTTCACTGGTTGTCTCATTAATTACCAACAACAAATCCAACTCATTTGTTTTCTCTCTAAACTAACTTAACCTAATAGGCAGCCCACATCAATTGATAGAAAAGCAAAAAGCCATGTAGCAAGATAACTTTTTCAAAAAAACTAAACGAGTTAGTATTACCTAACAAAATATAAAAAATATTTACTTAAAAAAAAAAAAGGACCAGTGGAGACAACGATGACAAGGGTCTCCAAAAATTCCATACTTGTAAGTTACCAAAGCAATCTCAATGATAGTGTACTCTGAAAGTAGAAGACCCCTTCAACTTTACAAAGAAATTTCATTTCATTACTCTGTGTGATTAGCATGAAAATAAACAATAAATGTACAAAGACTGAAAAAAGCAGGGAGAAAGCAGAAGGAACATAGATGAAAATAAGACATACCAGAGAGAATAATAAATGAGGAGAGGAAAACAGACAGGAAAAGGAGACAGAGAGAAAGAAGTATGCCACTGAGCAGAAACTGGTATGTGTAACCCAAGTCTTGGTTTATACCTTCTTCCCCCAATTCTATGGCCAGTGAATGTTTAAAATTCATCTCAGGACTTTTACAAATGGTGGGAGTTGGGGGAAGGAGAGTCTTCACTGATCCCAACTTGGAATGTCTCCAGTAGATTTCTAAAGTCACTCTAATATTTTACTCCTTTTAGGTAACTTCATCTTTTTGCCCAAACACCCTGTTTCTTTCTCTATTTTTGAAGTTCTATGAGAAGTAAGGGTTAATTCTTGGGAGATCGATCCCCTACAGGTTGGCCTCTCAAAAAAATGCAACCCTCCTGCAATGCATACTGGAATTCAGCCATGATAAGCGCTATGGAAATCGGCCCTGGTCAATTTCCAGGCTAAGAGCACAGCTCCCTCATCACCCCAGAGTGAGTACCATACTCCCCTTTTTAATTCTTGAAAGCTGAGGCAATGAATCATGCTACTAGCTCACTATGTCATACAAGCACAACTGCAAGGCTTAATCCTAAACCCCCTATTGCATCAGGGAAATATCTGGGGCTCCCCTAATCATGAATGTTAAACTGGCAGATTAGAGTGGGAGCCAAGACGTCACCACAGTCTTTCACGATTCTAGCCCAGCTCTTGATCAATCAGAAGACAACCAGTAGTGCCTTAATTGTGCAGCTTAACCGCCCCCCCCAACCCAAGGGTTAGAGTCCTTCCCTGGAATCTGACAACCAGCCCTGCCAGATCTCTTGCACTACCTGAGAACACAATAATCTCTCCTGTCTCCCTGAGTTTCCTTCCAATAAATACCACCCCCACAACCCTAACATGTATGCTGCAGGTTTATGTGACATTGTTTGCACAATAGCCAATGACTTCATAAAATATATCTAATTATGGAAAGGTTCCCAGATTTTACAAGATATACTACTAAGACTGAAACTATTTGAATTTAATACTACCTACACTGCCTACTCTATTCCCCGCCCCAAAACAATTAAAAAAAAAATCACTAGAACTCATAATCATTGAAACTAAAACCAACCGGAATGTTAATGGGAAGCACAGAGCCTCTTCAATGCCACCTCACCCTCTCTTGGATACGCTGTGAGTCCACACCTTTTGGAATGACTGCCTTGTACACTCTGATTTCAAAGCATTTCTCACAGCACCACAGAGAAATGCTTAGAAGAATGTCATAAGAAGCCAGTCAAGCATTTGATCTCCAGGTAGAAGACAGTTGTGATCTCTCCCAAACACCAGATTGTTACGTTTACTGCAGTTACCTGCAGGTGACAAAAGTAAAAGAACAAGGACAAATTGACACAAACCTAGTAACCCTACAGAAAAATAAAAGTATATACAGTGGTGATAGTGGGTAATCAGCATGTATAATCTTCCTATAGAGCAGTCAAAATGTCATCATCACTGTTGGGGATTCAGAGATATATTGAGTAACAAAATGGGTTTCCCACACTAAGAGATGAATATAAGTGCTGCTTGAAAAAGATAAAACCAATTTCCATCATTGCGGAAGCACAACTGCAAGGCTTAATCCCAACCCACATATTATCTCTGGGGAATATCTGGGGCTCCCCTAATCATGAATGCTAAACTGGCAGATTAGGGTGGGAACCAAGACCTCACTCTATGGGAGCCAACCCATTACTCTAATAGCCTCTTTTCCAGTTAGAGGGGAGCCTCTGTGGTGGTGATAATGCACCATCAAATCAGTAGTCTCTTTGTATTGGAACAATTTAGGAAAAATAATAAAAGAATGATTAAAGAGCACTGAGGTCCTCCTCAATCTCTGGAAAATATAACCTCATATGAAAGTGGATGCCCTCTACTTGGCTAATTTGAAAATGGAATTGAAAATTTATTGCTGTAGTACTTTCTAAAAATGTGACAGTTCTTCAAAATTGCATTTTTAAACTACTTCTTGTTTTGTTCTGGAAAGGAGATTCTCCTCCCCTCCCCCCATTTCTCTCTGAACATTTTCCCTCAAACAAAATTTTTATCTGAAGTTTCAAAAAACATGCTGCTCTGTCCTCTTTTTATTTTTATTTTTTATTTACTTCCTCCTCCTCCTGGCTTGCTTTTTTTTCTCTTCTGATTTTGAAAGGAGAGTTGGACATTCCATGAGAAGTAGAAGCTTTGAAAAAATAAAAACCTACACAGCCTTCTCTCCATCAGTTAAAAATTCAGCCTTTTTCTAGGTGCCTTTTCTTGTGGAGGCTCACGTACGCGGAACGAGTTTTCATATTTATTTACTTATTTTTTTAACTGAACAAACACTGAAAATCTGTAAGTAGGCATTTCTCAGAGTGAGAGGCCTCAAAAAGGCAACAGCAAATCTACTTTCTTCACTGGAGATATTTCTGCTATGATGTTCATTCTCAGCCTATTTCAAGAAGAAGTAGGTTCCCCAGGGAAATAACTATAAGCTGCAGTATCTTTCATGACTAAGTAGTCAGCTTGAATTTGACCAATCTTGGTACCCAATCTGTATCTATGCCAGCTAAAGACCTCTTATGATCTCTTGGGTGAATTCTTTCCCAGGAGACACTACTTAAGAGGTTATGTGTCTAGAGGTTAGAGTACAGGCTCTGGGGTCCTGGTGCCATCCCTTATCAGCTGTGCATCCTTTGGCAAGTTTCTTCATGTCCCTTTGCCTTAGTTTCCCCATTTGTACATGGAAATGATGCTGATGAAAGCACCTAATTCACCTTAGGAGAGTCCTTGACACAGAGGAAGAACTCAAAAGCATGAGTGATTGCTCTGAAATCACGTGTTTACAGGGCAATGAATAAAGCTATCTTGCTATAATTCCTACGACTTCATTTTTATGAATCTCTTGCTGATATTAATCATTCTATAGAATCACTTCTCTATAATTTTTGGTAGAAAATCAGCAATAGAGGCAGAGTAGGTTCCAGAGATACTCTGGAAAGCTCCTGTTTCCCTTCATCTAACAACAGCTCTGTTCAGAGAAGTGAGAAACCTGCTCTATGAGGTTATGAATCCGTGAGTTCTTGATCCGAAAGGGTCAGTTTCAGAAGTCTCCCAGAGCCAAAACTCTTGAGCCTGAGCCTATTAAAGCAATTCCTCCAGGGTACCTCAGCGACTAGGGGCATTTTCAGCAGTTGCATTCCCTAGACTAAGCCTCATCCAGTATATTAACCCTCTCATAGCTAAATTATCTCATCTACAACCTCAATTTTTTTCAACTAAAAAATACACACTACAAAGATGTCTCCCCGCAAACCAAGTAGATGGTAAGAGGCAGTGTATGTGCTTAGAGTCTCACAAATCTGTTTGAAAATCCTTCTCTACCCTGTGAGACTTTGGGAAAACTGCTTATGCTACTTCAGTCTCAGCTTTTACATATGAAAAATGGGAAGAAGAGCTACCCTGCAGCATTTACTATGTGAATTCAAGAAAAAATATTTGAAGCTCACAATACAGTTAATGAAGAATATATTTTAAATAGACGGCTATTACTTTTAATTATGCTATTATTATATTGATGGAAAATAGTATGTATTATTCCCTTACCCATGAGGAACTCTGGGATGGACATGATAGTGAAACTGGGGAGCAGGTTAAGGACAATAAGAGGGAATGTTATCACAGTAAAATACAGGGGAGAAATTAGAGTTGACAGGATAGACCTCATGAACTTGTCTTCATGTATCTTTATATCAGAGTCCAGAGATCTTTTGAGAGTCTGATAAAAACCTAAGACCCCTGTCTCTAGAAAAACAAATCCACACATAAACACGTAAAATTTTATAGCTATGAACTATGAAAGTCTAAACAAGTGTTTTCCAAATTGTGCATCACAACCCACTGTGTGTAAAAGCTATTTAATCAGTTTGATCAGTTTATTTTATATAACAGTATTATTTCAGGAGACCTGTTTCAATCGTGTGTGTGTGTGTGTGTGTGTAAATTCATAGGTACACTGGATCACGGGGTTAAATGCCTTTCTTCCATAAGTTATGGTAAAAATGTTTGAGATATACTGTTTAGCTAGTGTGATCAATACAACTACTTACCTCCAATACAGATTTCTCTAATGAGGACCCACCAATTTACACACACACACACACACACACACACACACACACAAATTTAAACTCTCCTATGATAAACTACTTAAGAAATATCCAAACCTCCCTCCCTTCCCTCAGTCATAGACTATGAGCTCAAAGACAGTCGTGACTATTATTAAATAGTAGGCATGCCACAACACGTAATGTAGTATGGTTTTAGTGAATAACATAGAGCTACAATTTGAGAACATCAGGGTGCCAGAAGCCACACTTTTAAAATCCAAAGGAAGCTGCAAGCAATGTGCTAAGCATACTACAACTACTATGTTACAATAAAAAGATTTTGAAATTTAACATATACCTTTCTGCTTCATGTGAGGAGCAAACAAGTAAGCCTGTAAGTAACCTAGATAATCATCTGAAACTTCTACAAATACTTGGAGAGCGTGAGGAAGAAGAGACACTGAGCTCTTTTCAAATATATTTGTGAAATGTGAAGTCCTTCAAGCAAGGCTAACCTCTCATCTCCATGAAAAGGAAGAACAACCAGGCAGAGAGAACGCTCAGCTCTTCAAGTAACAAGAATGAAAAGGTGAGGCTGGATGTTGAGATGCATGTCATATACACACACATATACACACATATACATATACAACGCAGGTGGAACCAT
The DNA here is from genome assembly GCF_036562045.2 of Rhinolophus sinicus. Lineage (NCBI taxonomy): Eukaryota > Metazoa > Chordata > Mammalia > Chiroptera > Rhinolophidae > Rhinolophus > Rhinolophus sinicus. The sequence goes on from NC_133755.1 coordinate 115,354,165, forward strand.
TGTGTTAAGGATGGGTCACCACAAATCACAGCTGCTTTCATATTTACATAATAACAATCCACCCATGACAAAAGTCCTTTACTTTTCTCTTATTCCCCAGAACTTTAAGAGAATCTCACCTATGCGCATGCTTCTCTCCATCAGTCATTTAAAACTCAGCACACTGTCATCCTCATTATAAAGCCTCACCCTTAAGATGCATACCAGGTAATCTTACAACGAAAAGTTTGTGGAATAGGGAAAAATGTTCTTTGAGTTCCTCTTGGCAGAAACTAGCTATTATTCCTTTGTGCTTTGTAAGTTGGTAGTATGATGTGTCCTTAATTCACAATGTGTGTTCTAACTGGCATGGTGGCTCTTGTCTGTATTCAATCTCTCGGTTCGCCTTAGTTTTAGAAGAGCTGCCACTTTTAGGGTGGTCATGATCGTACTCTACTCCAGATTTGTGCTAATAATATTCTCTTCACCTTCTATGGCACTAGTTTTTTAGGTTTGTATCAATCCTAAACTGCTGACTCAAGTGGAGTAATAAAAAAGACTAGTCACATTAAGAGTTAGGGAAATCATTTACATTATCTAAAACTTTTATAAAGCCATGTAGATTTTTTTCTTTCCATTATTGCTGCAGTGGAAAAACATTGGTGAAGATAGTCAGAAGCATGAGCACGCATGCCCTAAAACTATAACTAAAATGATGGGAAACTTTTCCTTCAAAATTCCCTAACACTTCTATATTTGTGTATCAGAGACAATCTGAAGAGTAATGGGAGAAGATGGGATGAGAAATGGTGAAATGGCCTGACCTCACTTCAATTCCACTATCAAATCCATGATGTACAATGGAGAAGTTAGAAGAGGAAATGAGAGGGTACTCTGCAGTGTGGGAGTTTGAGGTGAAGGTATCCCAAGGTGGCAGGTATTCTGAAGAGGCCTATGGTGATAGAGATTTTTTTCCAATAAGCAGGCAACAAATTTGCTCACACTTCTGACTATCTTCACCAATGTTTTCCCACCATAGCAACAATAAAAAGAAAAAAAAAAAAACATATATGGCTTTATAAAAATTTTAGACAATGTAAATGATGGTCCTAATTCTTTAATATGACTAATCTTTTTTATTACTCCACTTGGGTCAGTAGTTTAGGATTGATACAAACCTAAAAAACTAGTGCCATAGAAGGTGAAGAGAATATTATTAGCATAATTCTGGAGTAGAGTACGATCATGACCACTCTAAAAGTGGCAGCTCTTCTAAAACTAAGGAGAACCGAGAGATTGAATACTGACAAGAGCCACCATGCCAGTTAGAACACACATTGTGAATTAAGAACACATCATTCTACCAACTTACAAAGCACAAAGGAATAATAGCTAGTTTCTGCCAAGAGGAACTCAAAGAACATTTTTTTCAAAAAAAAATGACAAACTCAAGTCTGGCAAAATAGAAAACACCTCCAAATACAAATTGCCTCAAATAATCAAAATTTTAATATAGGACACAGACGTTCTTCACAATATCAAAGTATTAAAGTAATGACTATTAAAATAACAACGGACTAAAACAATCGACATTTCCAACAACAGAATAAAATGACTAAAAATTATTGGTGTCACACCCCATTACGAGGTTAATGAGAACAAAGTAACTAGTAAGAGATATATATATTGCTAGGAGAAGAGCAAAAGCATGGAAAGAAGTATTCTCTGAGGCACAATATAAAGGACAAACCTAAAGCTGAATATGAAGCAGACATTTAGAATAACCCCCTGGAAAGACAGCCCCTGGCAAACACAAGGTAATACTAACGGAAGCTGAAGCCCATGAAGCCCTGAGAGTAATGACAGGAACAACAAATCCCAAATCCAGTTCAACTCCTGACTAGACTGACTCAAAACCCCACACTAAGGACCTAGCAAAAGGACAGAAGTGCCCATATCCAAGCATAAAACTATTCACTTCAGTCTACTATCTTACCGAAGATGTCTGTCTTTCAGCAGTAAACTAAGAAACATACAAAAAGCAAGAGAAAAGCAAAAACAAAAACAGTACACTATCAAGAGGCAAAATAATCTATATAACTAGACTAAGATATGACACAGACATTGAAATTATCAGTTAAGATTATAAAATAATTATAATATGTTAACGATTTTAATGGAAAAGGTGGATACATGACTATGCATTTGTCAAAATTCATACAACTGCACAATAAAAAGTGCATTTGACTATATGTAATTTAAATTACACATGAATAACTTTTTATATATATGGGTTCAAAAAATTTTAATTGAGTGGAGGAAAATATTTTAAAATTGTAATTGTAAAGGCTCTTTTATGGGCCCGGTTTTATAATAATAAAAATATTACACATGTAAGTATACATAATGCAAAGAATAAAAACTGGGTAAAAGTAAAACAAAATACTGATGGTGGTTTCCTATATGAGGCAAAATTATAAATTATTTATATTTTCTTCTTTATATTTTTCTATGATTATCAGTGTAAGTATATACTATTTTAATTGAAAGAATATTTAAAATATGTCATGATTTCAGACTATCATAATCTAGAAAACAAGAAAGAAAGCTTTGCCCTGTAACTTTTACAAGGTTCAATCTGCATGGTTACAATTGAAAATGTTAGTTTTAATAACTGTATGTAAAGATAATCAACCTTTGTTTGTACACTTTTTACATAAACATAATAGTATCCTCAAGGAGAATCCACTTGGTACTTAATCTTTAAAAGTCTTCCAAAACTGCATTTATATCATATTGAGAAAATTAACAAGCTTCTCTTTGGCTTTCTATTCACCATGGACCCTTTGGATCAAAAAACACTCCATAGTGCTTCATATCCTCATTTTCATCAGTAGAACATTCTTACATTTGTATGGTGCTACTTGTATTTTAGAAGGAATTTTTTCATACTTCCATCTATTTCTCTTCATATATTTTCAGATGATCTAGATACAGTATCCTAAGAACCTACTGACCACTAAAACCCCAGTTGAGTACTACTGATACAGTGAAGAAATATGCATAATTATTTATTTTTTAGAATATTCTCTGACATTCAAGCTGTAAAGGATCTACTCCAACTAATACATGGCTTTAAAAGGCAAACAGGATAAAAGGAAGCACATGTTGAAACACATGGAGATGCATTGCTTTGACTTTTTATTCAATCAACAATTAAGGCCTTGAATCAATAAGCCTTTTGAAATATCTCATCTTTATTTTCTTCTTCTAACAGGATAAAATTTTCCTTAACAGCTAGATCAAGAGAAAATAACTGTACTATCTTTCCCTACTATGGTAGAGTACTTTGGAACACATTTTAAAAGCCGTTATATTAACTTCGTTAGTGCACTGATATATCCCCCACATGACAGAACCCCAACATGTGCTACATAGCTATGAGATTATTATTGTGCTTATATCAATTCATGAAGAACAACTAAATATTAAAGAAAATTGACTAAGAATTTAGGAGAGCATATTAAAAGTTGATTACAGAGCACAATATATTCAAACACATCCAAATGGACGCTTTTTATAAGAATGTACTACTGATGACCACGGCCAACCCAAGATTAACTCTTATATCACTGAGAAATATGTTTTACAAAAAAGGAATAACCAACTGACAGTAAGGAAAAAACATGAAGGACATTTGTTTTTTACTTAAGATGAAATTCAGATGTAGACGAGCAAGAGTTGGTCTGGCAATTCAACAGTATCATCAAAATTCAGACATTTTCCACGCTTCTTATCAACCAGCATCAGTGTGTTAGCATATTGACCTTGTGTTTATTGTCTGATGGTTTCACGATTCCAGGCATCATGACCACACTCACAGGCAGTAGTAAATTGGTGCTACTCGTATTTTAGAAGGAATTTTTAACAGGGAGAAAAACTTATTTTTCAGACACCACAGCAGAATTCCCTTTGTGTGACACTGGGTAGAACTGGGTCACATAAACCCTACTAACTGAGAGGAAGTGTGGGAGACTGACTATGTGGCAAAGAACAGGGCTGTCATGATTGGCTTAGACATTAGCACACTGCTTCACATTAAATTCAGGGTTCTATAAGAAGGAACAAAATTGTTGCAGTGTCTGCCACACATCTATAATTATCCAGCCAGTCTTATACTGAAGTGACAGAAAGCTGAATGTGATATTTGTACAAAATTCCCTGCCTGCTAAAAACATAGTTTTCCAAATTTTAGTTCGTTCCTATAATCAATGCTTTCAAGATTATATTGTCAACATAGCACGGGCTATTCTGCCTGACTATATAATTTGAGTTTTTCTGATATTGAGAATTCCCTCAGAAGCATACAAGAGAACAAGTAACTCAAATTCCCTTTCAGGTCTTAGCACAGTAAGAGAGGCTGCTTTTACTATCACCCTCTTACATAACCTTATATAAAAGGACAACTCTGAGATGGAGCTTAGACCATACCTATGAGGCATGCAGACTATATCATTGGTGCTATCAGAAGCTAAGCTGGTCCTAAGACTTTTCAGAACTAAAGATGAATTCTTCCTGCTACCTCTTAGAAATCCCAGCAGCATTCAAGGTTGATAGAAGCAAATCTACACTGCAGCCCCAAAGGCTCACTTGGGCAGCAGTTCTTGGGCCGCCTCCTGGAACTCTATGGACTTCTCCTGGGCTCTGAAAGGTCCAAGAAAGCACCAGGACATCTTTAGGTTCTCATCTTCCCACCCTTCCTTGAACAGTCACAGGTACAAAGGAATCAACCATTCTTCCATAATCTGGAGATGCTCCTCCAGTAAGAAAGGAGAACACAGGGCAACAGAAGCCAGAGGTAACTCTTTGAAGGTGGAAGAAGTTGTCAGCATTGTGAAATACTACAAGTGTGATGGAAGAGGGTGAAGCCAAAGAAAAAATTACTTAACAATTCAACCTCTCACAGGGAAATTTTTGTAGTTGGTAGAGGTTTATGCCAGGATCTAAGGAGGAAAGAGAAAATGAAGAAAGGAGAGAGCTTGCATAGACCACTCTTTGTAACTCTTGGTGAAGACAAGAAAAACTAAAGTTGTAGTTCAAGTGGATATCTTTTAGTAAAAGAAATATGAAATGGAGGTTTTCCTATGCTCCAGATCACAGACAGCTCAGCCAGGCATTTAATTATCTTCTAAATATTTAAAGTATAAAATCATCATCAAATGCACAATCATCTGGTAAAATGATTCATAGATAGTTGAGCACTATTAAAGCAGTCTTGTCTAAAATGCTAATAGGAAATAACATGAAATGCCCTTTTGTAGTTAATTAAAAGGGAAAAATGTATATGTGAGGCATAAGTAAAGAAAAGCAAACATACAGCAATTCTCTAGACAAAATTAATGGTTCAAAAGTCAGATGATTATATCAGGCGTGATGCTGACCTAAGAGGTGAACAAGAAAACTCCATTAGTGTGGTTTTTCTTTCCTCTGAGCTGTAGTGCTCCATCCCTTGCAAATGCTAAGGGAATTTTTACAGCATAAGGGCTTCCCGTTTATTGCAGTGATTCTACATCACTATAGAGTTTTTTTGTGTTTGTTTTTTTTTTTTTTTCCAAATAAAGGCCTTTCTGCTGTCCATCATTGCATAGTTCAAATATTCAGTGTTTCTTACTCAGGCTTAGAGTCAAAGTCCACTGCAAGGTACCACGTAGTGCACCATCAGACATAGCCCATCTTCAATTTAGTCAGTGGGATCAGAGAGCTGAGGCTGCACAACACTTCATAAAGCCGACAGGTACTAAAGTTATAACTAGTGTATCTAGTTATTCCTCTTTGTTTTCCAGCTTTCTGAACTAACCCCTTTCCTTTGGTCTCCAAAAGTGTGGAGAAACAATGATGCAGATATAACACATCCTTTCTTAGAAGATTCCCTTCCCAAGTCACTAATATCACTGAAAAAAAAAGACACTTTTTTGACACCTGGTATAGCAAATGCTCAACAATTAGTTGCTAAAATAAAACTGTACTGTCAAAAGCTCTGTAAAGACTACTTCTTCTCCTATGAGCATAATTCTGTGGCTACCCAAAAGCCTATTGCTGTCTGTATGTCATTTTTATTCTTAGTCTTCTCTAGTATCAAAACTCTGATATATATCTGTAATTAAGCTATCCAGGAATAACTAGCAACAGCTTCCAAAACTGCCATGCTCCAAATTAGTAATATTAAGGTCTGAGATCATTTTAGATCTTAATAATAACTAAGAAATAAGAATTAACTTGGCTTGGACTATACTGAAACTGGTTTACTGAAGGAAACTCCTCTTGTATATTGATCCAATTTGTTTAAAAACTTGTATTTTAATTTACTTTGTTTGGTTACTGGCTAAGAATGCCAGGGTAGGATGTATCATCCTCACCCACTCGGAAGAGGCAAAGTGATATCAAAGGAAAGTATGAGGTTTGGAGATAAATAACCTAGGCTTATATCTTAGACGTGCTATTTACTACCTGAGAACATTAAAAAGGTCATACTATACTTCAGTTTCTGTCACATGGTCTAGAAAAGGGCAACTATAATGACATTTCACTAGATAGGTAGTTGTGAAGATTAAAATAGATAACTTAGGTAAAAGGCCAGTTGTGTCTATTGTTATGTTTCCTGACTATCCAGCACTTTTTGAACCCTCCCCCCACCTCCCAAAGTTTGGGAAACTTCCAGCCTAATGGCCCCTTCTAAAAGTGGAAACCCAAAACCCTAACCCTCTTTACACCTAGAGTGCAGACATGTGACCCAGGCTTCTTCCTCCATCACATACCCCTCCGGGTGGGCATGCCCAGTGTTGGCCGTATGAGCTGTACCCTGTACCGTGCAGCAGTGCCAACAGAATCTCCCTGGAACAATGCAGCAATGTGATTTCAGGTAACAACACTTCATAAACCATTATTTAATAAACATTTTTTGAAAGACTAGCTGCACTGGATTTTGTTATTAGCAACTAAGAAACCCTGATTGAAGCAGCACCTATTCTAGAATGTGGCAAGAAGTACACACCCAACAAATAACAGTTGCTCATCACACCCTATGCAGAGTCCATTATATTAAAAAGAACAACCTAAAAACAATGAACTTTTGTTGAGTACTTACAACAAGCCAGAAAAACGAGAAAACTAAAACAGAGTGATTACATTAATTTCCAAAGGTCAAAAGGCTAGTAAATAGTAGAACCCAGATTTAATTATCATCATCCTCACCATCATCATCATCATCATCATAAATAAAAAACATATTTTGTAGATAAGAAAACTGATGCTAGACAGGTGAATACCTTCCCGAGGTCACAGAGCTCATAAGAAAAGCAGTCAGGGTTTCATCTGATACTACTATGTTTTCCTCTATTTTCAATTATATAACAATAGTTCTTATCTTTTGAATATTATCTACAAATTACAAGTATACAATTTAGATCATGGTTTCTAGAAGAATTCTCTCTTTGACCATTTTCAATAAGAATAATAAAAAAAAATCCCACACTACTTACTGTGAGTGGAATTCTATCTTTTAATCTTCAAGTTATTCTTCAAAATGAGTTCATGCTTGTGGCATATTCTATGACTGAATGGTAAGGAATGAAGTCATTATTTCTTGATCTATCCTGATGCCCTATTATCTTCCACTTTGGAATTACAGACTCTAAATTACATAGTCAATTAAGCTCAGAGAGTTCATTATAGTTATAGATTCCAGACATCAATTCCTGATTTTGATACTTTTGCTGATCAGCTGACTGTCTAAGTAGCACCAAAGAAGTGGAAAAAGCATTATTTATGAGAGGCCCTTACTCCTGAGAGCTATAATTGCTTTTGTTATTATATACTTACTCTATTAAAGTCATTAAACATGGCTTCACCACTAAGGATACTGAAGTAATTGTTCTTCCAATGGCAAAATAGTCACAACACATAGTAGACACTTAATAGGTGTCAACTGATTTTTTTAAAAAAATGAATACTTATGCTACTTATTCTGCTTTATGCTAGAGACTATGCTGAAGAAAATCTACACATAGTATTTTACATAAAGAAATTACTTTTTAACAAGGGAGATAAAATTTTAAGTTTGAGGGTTCTAAGTTAGATGCTTGGAGGGGAAGGTCAAAATATTACCTTTTCAATTTCTTTCTTTTCTGCTTGTCTCATTCCTGGAAATATAATAAATAGAAGAGAACACAGTGACACAGAAGCAAAAAGCTGTTCCAAGTGTTCCTATTAATATTAAAAAAAGGAAACCATAAAACCTGAAAGAATATTCTTAGTCTCATTTCAACCATAACCAAATCTGAATGATCTGAGGGACAATTTGGCTACATACAAATACTTGATGCTCACTTGAAACATCAAATTTCTCTTGACATCTCCAATATATGAGTGACACAGCTGTGCATACAGGACACCAAATTCAGTTTCAACAGTGAAAAACTAGGCAACAATTAAAATGTTTGAGAAAAACAAGCTAAACTAATTTTTTACTAAATCCATTTGATCACTTGTTTTGGTCTCACTGCTTTGCACCTTTTTAAAAAAAATTTTGATAACAAAAGAAAACACTTAAAAGGTATCAAATCTCTTGGAGTCATGTTGGGACAATAAATGTACATAACTAAAGACTGGCAAATTATGAGAGGGGGCATTTCAGGGACTGAGCAGCAAGCCTAAAATTGAGAGAATATAGAGCTTTTAAGTCTTCTAAAGACGACACAGCTTGAGGCCTGCTGTCCCCTGACCTGTAACAGCAGAGACTGCTTGATCCTTGAAGTCTGAAAGGAGTGTGTACATGACTAGAGTACATTACCACAGATGCCTGATGCTGAAGAAAGGGACACTGGGTGCAGGTGCAACAAGGGTGGAAACACAGCAAGGGTCCTTTGGGGAAAAACAAATGATGTGGGAGTTACATAAAAATGCCAACAAAAAGGCGACTTTGTTTCCTAGGCTCCATATGTAGATGATCCCCGTCAGCTAATTATGCTAAATGCCAAAGATCTAGCATCTTCCCTGCAGACCCATTAGAGAGATGTCTGAGAAAATACTGGTAGGATGCTTGTAAGGCTAAATTCCCAAAGGAGCTTCAAAGGGAATTGTGTGAGAACATCAGGGGAAATCAGTGCAATATGGGCAAAAACCATGTTTAACTGTACCAAGATGGCTGTTCTTTTTTGTGCTTGTTCCACGAGAGGATTCATCAAAGCTTAATTGAAATTTACATAGTTACATGAGAAGACATGTTGCATGAAAGAATAGACATCCAAGATTTAGGTAGGATGTCCCAGTGTTCCTTTGTCGTTGACAACTTGTTCTTAATAAAAGGAATTTAAAGTCCGGCTTATTCTCCCACTTATCCTCCTCCTTCCTATTAACCAAAGCTCCCAGTCACTAAGGTGAGTTATTATTTTGATTAATTTGTCATTAAACAAGAAGTAATATGCTTAAACTTCTCAAAGGGAATTTTCTCCCCGGAAAGACTTGTGTGAACCAAGAACAATCTCCAATTGGTAGATGATTCTCTCTTCACTCTCCTTATAGCAGGCATTTCAGACTAGAGGCATATTTTGTCAGCATTCCTCAAAATATACCTTAGAGATGACTGCATATGACTAAGTCTACAACTTGCTATGATCAGTACAATGGATTTGTACCCTGAATTCCCTCTGGTGTTAATTAATATTTGCAAAATGGAAATTTTTTTGTATAATTTCCGTCACTGCAGTACAATAAGTACCAACTTTTATAACAGATTTTGAGCTCCACTGAAAAATAAATGAGATAAAATAATATTTTTTATTACTACATGAAATTTAAGGAAGGTTCTAGTCCAATATAATTACATATTTTTGTGAAACTAAAGTTTTTATTACTAGGATCATATAAAAAAATCACATGTTAAGGAGACTCTTAAACATACTCAAAATAAAGTCTACAATATTGCATCCTCTCATCTCCCCTTAGAAAGGTAATTTCAAGAAAAACAGAAGCCTATCATTATTACAATTAATATCATAATAATTTGATTCTATAAATGTTTATTGAATAATTTAGACATCTAAAAATGCCCAATTCCAAATGATACATGAACTATTACGAAATAATTAAATACTAAAAGAGAACTGAATCTAGCATATCTGTTTCAGATATTCATTTTTAAGTAAGAGAAATCTTTTTAAAAATCTCAAAAGGTGACATTTTATATTGTATCTTGATCCAAGAGCTAGAATAATAATCAAAGATCTACTAAGTTACATTTCCTACATTAAGTGTAATGGTTAATTTTATGTGTCAAGTTGGGCCATGGGCTGCTCAGACATTTGAATAAACATTATTTTGTGTGTGTCTGTGAGGATGTTTGTGGAAGAGATTAACATTTGAATCAGTAGACTGAGTCAAATAGGAGGGAATTCCACCTGCCTGACTGAATTGAAACTTTGTTCTTCTCTGGCCTGTGGACTCAGACTGAAAGATCAGCTCCTCTTGAGTTTAAAGTCTGATAGTTCTTAGGCTGGAACTTACACCATTGGCTCTCCTGGCTCTCAGGCCTTCAGATTTGGACTGGAACAACACATTGGCTTTCTCGTTCTCCATGTTACCAATTGCAGATCTTGTGACTTCTCAGCCTCAATAATCACATGAGCCAATTCATATATATATATATATATATATATATATATATATATGTATCTGTGAGTGTGTGTGTGTGTGTGTGTGTGTGTGTATACACATGCCTAACACTAGCTGTGATCAGTACATTGGATACAGATATATATCCTATTGTTTCCGTTTCTCCAAAACAGAATGGATTCCACTTATTAATGACTAAATTAAACCATTTTTAAAATACTCAAAGCAAAATACATGTACAAGACCAAAACTATCTCAAAACTTTCTTAATGGATCAACAGATTCAAAACAAACATGAGAAACTGACAAACTGACAAAGATCGGAAATCAACCAATGCTTTCTTAGATTTAAAGAAAAAGGTTCATTGGGTATTTTATCAAAGAATACAGCATCATAGTGGTCATAAAAAACTGGCCTAGAGAAAGGATCCAAAAGAAGCAGAAAGTCATAAAAACAAAACAAACACCAAAGTCTGAAAGGAAGGACAAAAATTCCCCTTTGTCTATTTACCACCATGCAGAAAAGGAAGCAAAGAGAAAGGGGATCAAAGTTTGACCAAAAGTATTCAATGGCTTCTCATTAAGAAGAATTACCTTTCAATATGTGAGATGTTTACAGAAAAGTGAACTATTTTCTATTTAAATTCATACCAAGATTTCTCAAATCACTACCCACTCCAAATTTCCAATAGATTTGTTTAATTCAACATATTCCAGAAATTTATAGTCACCTGAACTGCTATTAACCAACAGAATTTGTTATAAACAAATATATGAAATATTTAAAAGGAATAATAAATCACTTAAAAGTTCCTCACTATTGGGTAAAATATATGTTATTCAATAAAGAGTGTTTCTATATTTGAGGGGAAAATAAAGTGAATGTCTGCAATTCTCACTATGTATATAATAAATTACAAACAAGCTAAAAACCTAAATATAGGGGGAAAACATAAAAAGGTTAGAAGAAAATACAGAATATATTTTTATAGTCTTCTCGTGGAGGAGGTCTACTACATAAGACCCAAAACTGAGAAGTCATAGACAAAAAGACTACTAGAGTAGGTTACATAAAATGCTCAATTTCTGTGAGGCAAAAACTTATCCTTTCTACTATAAGAATAAGTCACAGTCTTAAGTCCACATTCTGAACCTCTATAATTAACATGGATTCTCTGTAGATGTTATCATTGACAGTTCCAGCAAATTTCTCACTCAGTACAAGATTCAAGCAACAAGACCCATCCCCACCCCACAACCCAGCCACTCACCGCTTGCCTTGCTAGTTTTGCTTCAGGAGTGGACCCAGGCTCTGTGAGGCTCACAATGTATATAAATTTCAAAGACTATATCCAAGAAAAATAATACTATATTACACAAATATTAAATTAGATGTGCAAGTAAATGCTTATTGAAAATGAGAAAAATAAATCACAACTTACAAAATTTAAAATTTGATTACAAGACAAAATTTTTTAATCTAGAAAAATATTATTTTTGTTAATTAACTGTCCAACAGTGTACATTTTCCACCTTTTTGCTTCCTATTCCTTGATCACTTTTTAATGAAAATTGTGTACTACACTATTTTCTAGAGAAGATAAAATGATATTCAGTCTTCTACAAAAGTTGTTGGAAATTTTTTGTTAACAGATTTACAGGTTGTTTTTGTTTTTTTTCTATCCTCACAACAATAAACACCAGAGAACACATTCATATCTACTTTGGTTATGAATCTGGTCTCAGTAGCTTTCCTAGAAATCATTCCTATACCAGAAGGCCTAATAGCTTAATTATGTATACTGTGCTTCTCCAAAAATAAGACCTAGCCAGACAATCAACTCTAATGCATCCTTTGGAGCAAAAATTAAAATAAGACCTGGTTTTATTTTACTATAAGACCCAGTCATAATATAATATAATATAATATAATATAATATAATATAATATAATATAATATAATATAATATAATATAATATAATATCGGTCTTATATTAATTTTGGCTCCAAAAGATGCATTACAGGTGATTGTCCGCTAGTTCTTATTTTTGGGAAAACACGGTAAAAATGAGTGAGGATTATATATACTCTACTAAGTCCAGAGTCCCCATCTCATTTTATCCTTAGCCAGTTCCCAAAAATGTCCACAATAACTCCAAATCCACATGACAAGAGAAGAAATGGAATGCAGGGTGAACAGTTTTAATTGATTGTGGTTAAAGTGTCTCTGCAAATTTTACAAAAGCATATAACCATAAAGCATTATTAGGATCGGCTCCCACAGCCTTCGAAGGTACCCTTGCCTGTGGAGGGCCCTGAAACATAAGCTTTATTAAATTAATAGTAAATCCATCTCTGGTTTCTTCCCATTGCATAATAAGTAAACAAGGCAAGGAGCTGAAAGAATGAGAGGCAAATAAATGACAGAAGCAATGATCTCAAGAAGTTCATAATCACAAGTCAGCATACATCCTAGCCAGTTCTAGGCAGGTGGTGGGTGGTAGGGGAATGATTGTTGTTTGAAGTAGAGAGGGAATATATTCGCAGTGAAACACATTAGAATGCATCACTCAGTCAAAATAGGAGCCATGTGAGCACTGAATATCCATCATATTGCAGATATACATGTATGGAACATTTATATAATAAGGAGGTCTACTGAAAGGAAGGAAAAAGAGAGGAGGAGTCTGGCAGTTATATATAAATAAATACTTTATATTCACGATTTTGTTTAACTCTCACAACAATCCTGAAGAGTATTATTATGCCCATTTTACTAATGAAATTGAACATCAAAGAGGTTATGCAACTTTCCCAAGGTCACAAGCTAGAAATTATTAATCCTGACCACCTTTGTGCCCACTGCCAACCCTCATGCATTATTGCACTTCTGATAGGAAATGCCAAAACATAGGGACTTTGCAGTACGAGATCACAACCATTCAAATGCGCCTGTGAAAGTGACTAAATTAAGAATCAGAGAAAATAAAGCAAGTGATTCAGACTATGGTCAATCTTGTGTAAAGCTGTTGAGGACAAATGAGAGAGGATTTCCCAGAAAATGGCAATTAAATAGCAAGCCTCTTGTACAGCTTTCAATCAACCATTTCACCTAAATCTTATTGGAGCAGGTATTTGAGCTTCCTCATGTATGATGAGCTTGGACTGGAGACTGTGTATGAACTTGAGTCAGGAGGGCATTGAATGAGATATGTCCACTCACCTGACCAGAGGTTTGCCAGCAATTTCTCATAAAATACAGGTTCCAAGCTGGGAAAATTCAGAGTGTGATTGGCCTGTGAAAATTAAGTCAATATGAATAAGAAGGGGGCTATATAAATGAAAAGTGGACACAAAGTACAGATGTAAATGGTTATATAAATTCACTCAGAAGAAATAAATAAGGAGAGACCTGTGAGATGAGTTTGGGGGTTAGAATGTCAGATAGTATTTGGAAAGCACAAGAATCACTGGTTTCTTCATAATCAGAAAATAGAGACAGGATTAAATAATGATTCATTTACGTCTTAGATAATTTAGCCTTATTTTCTCCTCTATTGAAATAATAATTTCAGTGATATGTATTTCCAGAAAGGGGCTATATGTGTGTGTAGACGCACTTTTTCCAGAACTTAATCTTTTATACATTATTAATGAAATGGTGATGTTGTCAAGGAGCTAAGAACAAATTTTTGAAGGCAAATGATAAAGGGGAAAAATTAATGTTTAAAATAGAATTCTCAAAAATCAGTGACAGTAGAGGTAAATGATAAGTGATATTGTGTATTTCACTATTGTAGGCATATAAAAGAAGACAGCTTTTGAAAGATTGAATTCCCCTATTTCTTCTCAACAGAAAAAAATAAAAGTTTTATTATACATAGATGCTATGGAGTGGAGCTCAATTTAGGGTCATCATAAAACCACCTTTCATTTGCGGTCTCAAGCGTTTGGAAGTGTAACAAATCTCAAGATTGGGCTGCAGAACCTCTTTTTAAAAGGGTATCATATGTTTGCTATCCATATACTCACATGGAATGAAAGCTAACACCTGAGATTTCATGGATACAACTGGTTCTTTAAATTTTTTCTTAGATGAGAGTTACATTAAGAAAAATGAGACTCTAACTAGAAAACTATCCCATTTGGAAAAAGTTAATAAATTTCATTCCAGGTCAGGCTTTTTTTCTCCAGCAAATTAAAAGAGAAAAGAAAATATTTTGAGATTTTTTTCTTTTCTTTTTTTAAATAGACTTAATTTTTTTTTAGAGCAGTTTTAGGTTCATAGCAAAACTGAAAAGAAGATACAGAGATTTCCCATATACCTTTTGCCCCAACTCATGCAGAGTTTTCCCCATTTTCAACATCTCCCACCAGAATGGCACATTTGCTACAATTGATGAATCTACTTTGATATCTAACTATAACCCAAAGTCCACAGTTTGCATTAGGGTTCACTTGGTGCTGTACATTCTGTGGGTTTGGACAAATGTAGAATGGATGACACGTATTTACCATTATAGAAAATTACAGAAAATATTTTGACATTTTTGAAATCTCACATTCATTTTTTAACTAAAACTGTGGGATGTGCTTTTTTCCCAAATCATACTTTCTTTTTGCCAGATATCATAATCTCTAAGGAGCTAAGAGAAACTTTTTGTTCTATATATTTAGATATAGATCAAGGTTAGGTCACCTGTCTATTTAAGAGAGAATCACTGTATCTGCTATAATAATTATAATGTAATAAAATATACTTAAATATAAAATCATATTAGACGTAATCGAATATTTTTATTGTAATGGTAATTTGGGCATGTGGAAATTATCATAAACCTCAATTACCTTTCTACAAGGTGGTTATGACAGTAATTGAGATTTCTTATGGACAGAGACCTTGTTCCCCACATTCAGTCCAGTGAGGCCAAGAGTCAACTAATCAGATAGCTGGGCAGGTGTTGGGTACTTGTCTCTAAGCTCCCAAGGACAGATGTTCAATTGATTTATAACTACGAAAATCTGATGTATTAGATTTTGCTTGTTTGAGTGAAAAGGAGGTTGGGAGAAAGTCAAGTAAGGCTAGGAGAGCCGTCAATCTCAATGCAAGTCTGAGAGAAGGTCTAATGAAAGCATCCTAGGCAGCTGTGCAATCTAAGCAAGGACATTAGGGAGTCCCCAAGCCAAAGCTGGCTATCAGAGGAGTCCTTTATCTGTCAGGAACTTAGTATTTATGCACTCTCAGTCATTAACTACAAGTAGCCCATGGGAAGGGCAGCATTGCTGCTTTATATAATAAATCCATTCTAGCATGCTCATTTCCCCCAGCGTCCTTTTTCCTACCTGTACCACCTGCCACAGTAACTTGGGTATTTCCACAGAGGTGGCCATCATTGCACATTTACATAAGCTACCTCAATAATAATGTTGCTCCATTCCCTGGGTTCCTTGTTAGAGTGTAAAATTCTATGACCCAAAAAATTGCTTCCAAATCAAAAAGCACTAACAAGACCTCTCAAACCCACAATAAGCAGGTTTTCTTTCAAGTGTACCTAGCCTAACTAGTGCAGCTGCAATCTGATGCTTAGAGAAAACAGAAGCAAGTAGCAGGGCCTGTTATAAGAAGCAACAGGGCTCATTGGCAAATTAACGTTCCTGATTAAGCGTCACCCTCAACGTCATACAGATTAAACCAGTGAATCCCAACCCTGGCTGTTTATCAAAACTACGTGGTAAGATTTATTTTTAATACTGATCTTTAGCCCTCCTCTGGAATATACTGAATTTGGAGTCTTCAGAAGTAGAGTTCAATAACTCAAAAATTAGATACACTGAAATTAATTCTTGTGTGGATTGATTAACTGGCTTTGAGGGAAATTCTATAAAAGGCATCTCAAAAATACTCTTAAGCCACAGCGAAATTTTGAATAATGATGGGACTCTTATTTCCTAGTTATGTTTTAATATACAGTTGACCCTGTAACAACATGGGGTTAGAGGCACCAACCCTCCCACCCCACTCCACCCCCATCAAACAGTGGAAAATCCACATGTAACTGAAGTTAGCCCTCTGCATCCACAGATTCCCAACCACTGACCGAAGATACTATTTTGATGTGCAGTTGGTTAAATCTGTGGATGCAAAAACCTGAGGATATGCAGGGCCTACTGTATATTTATTGAAAAAGATCTGCATATAAGTGGACCCACGCAGTTCAAACCCATGTTGTTCAGGGTCAACTGCAGTTATGTTTTATACTACTGTTTTCTTTATTTTAATGACTAAGAAGGAAATTGCTTTCCTGGTAATAGATATTGGAGTAGTCTTTTTTAACTGCAAATCATAAAGGTTTAACATCTTGACCTCCATGCCAATAGACAATCAAGACCACATAATTAAAAGCAAATGCTGGTAAAGTAATAGAACATACAATTAATCAAGTGTCCACCAACGTAATGGACTTCCAAAATATTTACTCAAGTGTAAGTACACTTGTGAATCTTTTGCCTTTTGTGAACATACTATTTGTAGAAGTTTTAAAACAGAATAGATGAAAAAAACAGTCCATTGAAAATCAAAATTCCAGGAGCATAAACACATTCCAGGAGCATAAACATTTTGTTTCTCTGGTCACAAAGTGCAAGGATTCCCCCACATATTCCAAAACAATCGCTATATTGACATTTCACTATTAAATACACATTTACCTGAAACAATGTCAGGAAAAAGTGGTGCAATTTTTAATACATTCCTAGACATAAAAATAGCTTGTATGTTCATAAAATCACCTTTCAATTCAAAATAGCAACGTAAATGGAAATTCAATACAGACACAAAAAAAGCAGAGATAATAAGTAGAATTCCAGTAATTCATCAGACACGTGCTGAAAGAAGAAATGTGTATATGACGATAAGAGAGAACCACATGCTTCATACAAAACTAAAGGCTTTATAGTCTAATATAATCTGAATGGCTTGTCAGATTTTATTAAATAAGTATCATCCATTCAATATTTATTCAACATATGCCTATTGAATGAATAGATGAATGAATAGATGGTGAATGAGCAAATGAAAAAATGAAGTTTCTAAGAAACTATGTGGCAACATGATTAAAACATGAGTTTAGAGTCAGACAGACAGGGATTAAATCTTCTATCTGCCGTTTACTAGCTGTGCAATCTTGAGAAGTTACTTAGATTCTCTGAGCCTCATTTTCTGTCTGTTAATTAGAGATAGTAATATCTACTTTGTAGGCTGTCTAAAGAACTTTAAATAAACTAATGTGCCAAAAATAAATAAATAACCACCGAATACTCCACCTTACCTGTGATAAATGTTATTACCGGTCTCCCTCCTTCCTTCTGAGAAGTATAATGTATCTAAGTCTAGTTACAGTTAAGTGTTTGGCATTTGCCATTGATCTCTAACATAAAAGACTTTCCCCACAAGGTCCACAAAATGTAAATAAGTCTGTCTCCTTTATTAACTTCTTGGTTTTCACAGAAGTGTGCTTATATAGAAGTAAAAAGTAAATACATGAAGCTGTCGGCAGAAATAATTCTCTAAGTCTAAATAAATACAGGTCCTGAGTAACATTAAAGAATATGTAAATTGTCAACATGAAGTTTATATACTAGTGAAAATCTGGGCTCAAAAACTCTTGCCACCTGCCTGCCAGATAATTTTATTAAATAACCCTATCAAATTTATGGTTTTAAATTATTATTTTGTTGTTGTTTGTAAACAATCACATTTCATGTTTTTTACATATAATATTTAATATCCTTTTTAGTGGCAATAGGTTGTCAGCTTCTCTAAAGCAATCCTACAAGGGAAGTAAAATTAAGAGTATAATAATAGAGCCTGTATCAGGACTATCTGAAACTAGGTAGAAGAGGAGGGGCTTGGATGATATGATTTGAGAGGCAAAATTAAGGAACCCCTGCCCAAAAGCATGTCTTCCCACCACCACATGTAAATATTAATGTTTCATTGTTTTCATGGAATTTATGTATTTTTTACTAAACCATTTGGTTGGAGTGTACATATAGAGAATCACAGAGACAACTTAATGAACTTTCACAAAGTACACCCATCCATGTAAACATCAATCAGTTCAAGTGATGGAACATTATTAGCACTTTGAAGCATTGCTCCTATCCCCATTATTTAGATATCAATATACCTCCCCTTCCCCTAAGTTAGCCATTATCCTGACTTCTATTATTATAGATTAGTTTTTGAACTTCAAAAACGAAATTATACAGAAAAATTCTTTTAGTTCTTTCAATAATTTTGCTTCTGAGATTCATCCATCCTGTTGTGTAATTGTACATTTATTTTCATTGCCATGTAGAATCCCATAGTATAAATTTACTACAATATATATATCCATTATACTGTTGATGAACATTTGTATTGTTTCCAGTTATGAACTGATTCATAGTGCTGCTATGAAAATTATTGTGCATGTTTTTAAGTGCACATATATATGTATCCCCATTGGTGTACACCTAAGAGTAGAACTGCAGGGGGTTGTATATACTGGATACACTCATGTTCCACCTCAGTAAATATTGCCAAAAGTCTTCCAAATATCACTCTTGTACCTATTCATTCTCTTACCACTAGTGTGAGATTTCCAGTTAATCAACATTTTGCCAACTGTTGGTATTGTCAGTAGATAAATTTATCCATTAAAGGGGATATATAGGGTTTCTTGTGATTTAAATTTTTTATTTTACTGATGAGTAATATTGTTCATCATCTCTCTTGTCATATGTTACTGGCCTTCACATTTCCTTTTTTTGAAAAGTATCATAAAATTCTTTTGTCTATTTTTCTATTGGGTTTTCTATCTTTTTCTCATTGACTGAAAAGAGCCAATACATACTGGGCACAAGTCCTTTGTTAGATATACGTTACAGACTGAATTGTGTTCCCTAAAATTTATATGGTGAAGTGTTAACCCCTAGTACCTTATAATGTGACTAATCACTAACAGGGCCTTTAAAGAGGCAATTAAGATTAAATTAGGTAATTAAGGTGAGGCTCTAATCAGTATGACTGTTGTTCTTACAAGAGGAAGAGACACCAAGGATGCTTGTACATAGAGAAAAAGGCCATCAAGAAGGTGACCATCTGCAAGCCAAAAAGAGATAGGCTGGAGAAACCAATCCTGCAGGCATATTTCTCCTACTAGTCCTGTCATTTTTGTTTTATTGTTTATGATGCTATGTTATTTTACACACATACACATTTAGAAGTGTTTTATCTTCCTTTTTGATTGAACATTTTATCACTTGAAAACATCCATCTTTATTCTTAATAATACTTGTTGTGATAAAGTCTACCTTTTCTGATATAAGCTTTCTTTGTCGTAGTTTCATATTGCATATATTATTCCATCATTTTACAATCCAACTTTCTGTGTCATTATGTTAAGTTCAGCTTCTTAAAGGAACATATAGGTGAGTGCCTTGTTTTGTTTTTTTTGAAAAATGAGTCTGAAAATTGTTGCCTTTTGAATGAAAAATTTAGTCCATTGATATTTAATATAATTACTAATATATCTGGGTTTAAACTTACCATCTTATTATTTATTCTTCCATTGCTTATATATTTTTCTTTCCTTTCCTGCATTCTTTTGAATTATTTTTTATTTGATTTTCCCCTTTATTAACTTTTACTTTTTAGATTTCTCTATATTTGTCTTAGTAGTTACCTTACAGACTACTTTCTACATCCTTGACTAATATAAATGAATACTTTTACTAAATCTTGGACAACGCAAAAACCTTTCTTTATATTATTTATTGTTATGTATCTTAAATCTATAGTCATGACATGCATAAGGACATTTTGGTCAATGACAGCAGAATATATTGTATATACAATATATACAATAGTGATACTATAAAATTATAATGGAGCTGAAAAATTCCTATCACCTAATGATGTAGCTATCGTAACATGATAGCACAACACATTACTCTTGTGTTTGTAGTGATGCCAGCATAATCAAACCTACTGTGCTGCCAGTCATATAAAAGTATAGTAGGAGGCTATACCATCTAAGTTTGTGTAAGTACACTCTATGATGTTCGAACAATGATGAAATTGTCCAAAAATCCATTTCTCACAATGTATCCCCATCATTAAGTGATGAATGATTGTACATATACTTTTAAACTCACAAAATATTATTATTGTACAGACAACATTCATTTAGGTTTACCTTTACATTTACTTTCCACTGCTTTTCATTCCTACCTGGATTACCACATTTATGTATTGGATTATTTTCTTTCTATTTCATATTTCTTTTAGTGCAGGTCTGTTGGAAAAAAAGTACTTTCCTGTTTTGTTTTGGACTTTTTTATTGTTTTTTGTTTTTTTTTGTTTTTTTTTTGAGGGTGTTTTGTATCGTTTTGTTGGGGTTTTTTTGTTTGTTTGTTTTTCACTTCAAATATCTGCTTTATCCTTCAATATACTTGAAGGATATTTTTACTGGGTAAAGAATGCCAGGTGGGAAGATACTTTCTTTCAGAACATTTTTTTTTAATTGCTTTCTGGATTTGATAATTTCTGTAGAGGAGTCAACTATCAGAGATGTTGCTCCTTTGAAGGTAGTTTTCTTTTTTCTTTTATGGCTGCTTTTGGAGTTTTCTTTTTGTCTTTAGTTATCAACAATTTTATTATAAAACACCTCAGTGATTTTCTTTGTATTCATACTGGTTGGAATTTGTGATGCTTCTTGAATTTATAGATTGATATCTTCCAGTTTGGATGAAAAATACTCAGTTTCTCATCAAATACTGTATCTGCTCTATTCTCTTACCTCTGTCCTACCAAAACACCAATTACACATACATTAGACCTTTTAACAATGTCCTATACATCTCCTGTGTTGTTTCTGTATTTTTCCTTTCCATGCTTCAGTCTGAATATTTTCTGCTGACTCATCCTCTAATTCACTAATTCTTCAACCATGTTTAATTTGTTGTTATATTCACTTATTGAGTTTTTAATATAATTGTATTTTTCAATTAAAAGAGTTTCAATTAAAGTTGACATATAATATTATATTAGTTTCAAGTGTACAACATAGTGATTAGACATTTATATAACTTACAAAGTAATCACCTCAATAAGTCTAGTACCTATCTAACACCATACATTAGTTATTACAATATTATTGCCTATATTCCCTATGCTGTACTTTATATCCCTGTGACTATTTTTATAACTGCCAACTTGTACTTCTTAATCCCTTCAAATTTTTCAACTATCCCCCTAATCCTTCTCCCATGTGGTAACCATCAATTTGTTCCATCTATGAGTTTGTTTTGTTTGTTCATTTATTTTTAAATTAATTTTATTTTTCTGATCTATAATTTTCTTCTTTTTTTTCCATTTTTATCTCAAATTCCCTATCTCACCATTTTTATTTTGAACATATTAATCAGTTATTTTTAAGTCCATGCCTGAGTCATCCAATACCTGAATTATCTATGAGTTTGTTTGTCTGTTTTTTTCTCTTGTTTTTTTTTTTTTTTTTGAGCCAGTCTTTGGTATGTGTACTAAGTTTTTTTAATTCAATAACAAGCATTTTGAATGAATACTTGTGAGAATAAATAGAGACTTTAGATGTTATCTGCTTCCAAAGAGTATTTAATTATGCTTCTGTCAGAAAGATTAGAGACTGGTTACCTAAGTTCAATTGTGATTATCTATTTCAAAGCTGAGTTTCAGCCTTTATAATGGTTTCTATACAGTTTGACGTTACTCTTAGGATTTAGTTCTTCAGGCATCCCAAATAAAAATCTGCATGGTTTATCAAAGCGCCTTGTCTTTCATGGGCATTGAATTTGAATTTTTGTCTCCCAAATGAATAGAAATAACTAAAAGCTCTGCTTAGATTCTTTGTCTTTTCATCACAATTTTCTTCTCAGTTTCTCAACCTCTCAACTCCTGCTACCAAATGAGTAAACGCTGCAAAGGACAAGCATTGAAGAATAGTGGACTAATCTCAATGCTTTTATTTCTCTTGGAGACCTTCACCTTCGAGCCCTGTTGTCTTTAGTTCTCCAACGTCTTCAAACAAACATTTTCCCAAATAAAGTTTGTGATTTATCCAGCATTTCTAATTGATCTCAATGGAAAAGTAGCTGTGATATATGCTACCTTCTTGTCTGGAAGAGAAAGCCTATTTGTTTGTAAAAAGAGTCTTTCAAAGAGTGTTAACAAAATGATTATCAAGTTTTTAGAGTAAATAAAATGTTATATTTCTATATTCTGAGAAAAAATGTAACAATGTATTTTACATATTGCAAATACAATATATATTTACTATAGAAGTTTGAAAATTCAAAAAGCACAAAAAAGAAATTATATTACCCATAAGATTACCATCCAGGAATAAATCCAATTAACAATTTGATATATATTCTTCTGTTATTTTTACTCTATAGTATTTTTTTCACATATGATTATAATATTATATATATACAGTATTGTATTCTTTTTTACTTAAATATATTGTAAATATCTTACAAGCAGCTTTGTAAACCATTTCATTAAATATTTTTCTGCTGCTTATTTTGTTTTAGACAGTTATAATTTAATAGTAAATTATCATTATCAGACAATAAGGTTGTTTGTTAATTCGGGGTTATTATAAACAATATTTAGATAATTATCCTTATATGTACCTCCTAACAACAGGGATATGTTCTGAGAAATGCATCATTAGGCAATTTTATCATTGTGCAAATATCAGAGAGTCTACTTACACAAACCTAGATGGTATAGCTTTCTACACACCTCGGCTATACGATAAAGCCTACTGCTCCTAGGCTACAAGCCTATAAAGCATTTTACTCTACAAAGAACAAAGCTGAAGGTATCATGCTACCTGATATCAAATCATACTACAAGGCCATAGTAATCAAAACAGCATATGGTACTGGCATAAAAACAGTCACATAGATCAGTGGAACAGAATAGAGAGCCCAGAAATAAATCCATGCCTCTATGGTCATTTAATCTATGACAATGGAAGTAAGAATTTACACTGGGGAAAAGACAGTCTATTCAATAAATGGTGCTGGGAAAACTAGACAGCTTCGTACAAAAAAGAAAAAAAACTGGACAATCTTATGCCATATACAAGAATAAATTCAAAATGGATTAAAGACTTAAATATAAGACCAGAAACCATAAAACTCCTAGAAGAAACATAGGAAGTAAACTCTCAGACATTACACTTAGTAATATTTTTACTGATATATCTCCTTGGGCAAGGGAAACAAAAGAAAGAATAAACAAATGGGACTACGTCAAACTAAAAAGTTTTCCACAGAAAAGGAAGCCATCAATAAAATGAAAAGACATCATACCGAATGGGAGAACATATTTGCCAATGATATATCTGATAAAGAGTTAATATCCAAAATTTATAAAAAATTCATACAACTCAACACACGCACACACACACAAAATCCAATTAAAAAAACGGGCAGAAGTCAGACTGAGAGAGACAAACACCGTATGATCTTACTGACATGTGGAATCTAAAGAACAGAATAAATGAACAAACAAAACAGAAAGAAACTCACAGATACAGATGAACAAACTGATGGTTGCTAGATGAAAGGGGGATGGGTGAGAAAGGAGAAGGGATTAGGAAGTACAAATTGGTAGTCACAAAATAGTCATGGGGAAGTGAAATACACTATGGGGAATAAAGTCAATAATGCTGTAAAAACTATGTATCGTGTTAGATGGGTACTGGGCTTATCTGGGGGATCACTGCATAAATTATATAAACGCCTAACCACTACACTGTATACCTGAAACTGCTATAAAATAATATTGAAGTCAAAAAAAAAAAAAAAAAAAAAAAAATATATATATATATATATATATACATATATATTATATATATCAAAAAATGTATACACATTTTAAGAAAGGAAAAAATGTATTAAAATTATAATACTCAATATATAACAAAAGATGAATACAAGTCATGTTTGACTTCTGCAATTACAAGAGGTGCTCAAAGCATTACCATCAGTGTAATTTTAATACAGTTTTTCCTTGCTTAAAATGTGTATACATTTTTTGGCACCCCTGGTATATATAAAAAATATATACAAAAAAACGTATACAAGTGGACACTTTGGTCAATGTTGCTCAAGCCGTAGTGCGCCGTAATCAGAAGTGCCTGGACCACTTGTAATTGCAGAAGTCAAACATGACTTGTATTTACCTTTGGTATCAGTATATATTGAGTATTACAATTTTACAATTTTAATACAGTTTTCCTGTCTTAAAATGTGTGTACATTTTTTGGTACCCTCTGTACATACACACACACACACACACACACACACACACACACACGTGCACATGCGCGCGCACAGGTGTACGAGTGTCTGTGTTATTGTGTGTGTGTGTGTGTGTGTGTGTGTGTGTGTGTGTGTGTGTGTGTGTGTTTAGTCCCAGGACATAAAGTGCACGGTCAATGGTACTGTAACAGCTATCATGGTATCTGATGGGTTGGAGACTTTAGGGGTTATCACTTTGTGAGGGGTGTAAGTGTCTAATCATTATGTTGTTTTGTTCACCTGAAACTAATTTTAAAAACTCAAAAAGAAAAACCAACATGAGATTAAATCAAGCACAAGTGAGAATGATGTAATCCAAAGATACAGTAAATACGAGATATACTTACAAGGTTGCTGCTAGTGTCACAGGGCATACTGTTTTACAGCAATTTTTTTATAAGTAGAAAGAGTACATGTGCCCGCTAAAATAATAATGATAAAAATTACATATGGTAAATATGTAACTCATTACATAGTCATTTATTACTATCAAGTATTATTATATGTACTGCACATAATTGTCTGTGCTATGCTTTTATATGACTGGCAGCACAATAGGTTTGTTTACATCAACATCACTATGAGTAATGTGTTACACTATAATGTTATGACAGCTACAACATTACTAGGTGATAGGAATTTTTCAGCTCCATTGCAACGTTATGTGCCTACCATTGTATATGCGGTCTGTCATTTATCAGCTGTCATTATGCAGTGCATGACTGTACCAACATGTAAGATACTGCCTAAATATAAAGTCCTTTAAGTGGGATTGTTGTGTCAAAGAGTACAAACACTTTAAGATTTTTGATACATATATAGCTTGCCTTCTAGAAAATGTGTATGAGTTGACTCCCCTCCAAGAGTATATGAAAATGCCCACTTTCCAAACATCACCGAATAAAATCCATTTTTATTGCCAATTTGAGAGACAAAAATGGGTCTTTTTTATTTGTACTTTTGGTAGCTGGAGAAATATGCTTAATAATCTAGTTCTTAATTATCTTCAAAACTCATTTGCTAACTATACTGAATATCGTATTACTAGTATTGAGAATTGCCCTTATACTTTAATCACAGACTTTCCTATGGATCTGGTAATATAATAAATTATACACTGCCATGTTTTGGAGATTTCTGATTGTTATGCTTGAATACATATGATGTGCAACTGCAACAAAAATGCCTTTTATTCAGTATCATCTCATTATGTTCTCTTCCAAAGGATGCATCACTAATGTGCATAAATGCACTTTCCACAATACCATGAAGGAAGCAGTAGAGACCGGCTAATCATGAGAAGAGCATAGAAAGAGATAACTAAAGTAAAAGTAATATTTTAATAATTTATAACCAAATAACATCAAATCAACAAAAACTTATTAAAGCTCTCCATCATTTCCATCCGTGATGTCTATATTAGTCTACATTTTTGGCAGGTTGCCAGTAGGTAACCTTCTCTCAAAAGTATTGCAAGACTGTCACATGTCTGCAAGTGCTGCCTTCAGACTCTCCTATTGCTGACTGGTGTCAATCACATCCAATTATGTAAACTCCT
Organism: Rhinolophus sinicus; assembly: GCF_036562045.2. Classification (NCBI taxonomy): domain Eukaryota; kingdom Metazoa; phylum Chordata; class Mammalia; order Chiroptera; family Rhinolophidae; genus Rhinolophus; species Rhinolophus sinicus. Next base: position 115,380,768 of record NC_133755.1, read on the forward strand.
GCTCTACAGAGAAGCAAGAGGCAGTCTTCCAGCCCAGCATTTCACTGGAGTCACATTCAGTGTCATGATAGCAACAGTTACCAATTCCATTTATATTATAACAGCCAATAAGGAGACCTTAAATTTCTCTCAGATCCCAGATAGCATGTAATAAATTCTCCATATGTTCACAAATTTATGAACAGAATAGTTTTACTCTTCTAATTTTCAAAATGTTATGCATTATAATCAGAATACAAAGACTTAAATCCAAATGTATCATCATATGACAATATCACTTCACAACATTTAAAAAACTTGATTCTAAGTTATAAAATTATAAATAAAAGTTGAGAAAGCAGCATAGTTTACTGGTACCAGACAACCTGAGTTAAATTCTGTGTACACCACTTACTAGATATTTGGCCTTGGCACATTTCTTAACACCTCTGTGCTTCATTTTGTTTGCGTGTGAAATGAGAATAATAGTTAAGTACTTTATAGGGTAGTTGTGAGGATTATACAGATTAATACATGTAAAGCCCAGCAGTGCCTGGCACACAGTAAGCACCATACATTCTGCTCGTTATTATTATTATTATTGTCATTATAAAAGAGGCTGTGCATGAGCATTTCGGGGAAACAATGACGATCATCAGGAGTAAAAACAGAGTCATAATGAATTATCTTTACTTTATACAACTACAAATTTGAGCCATAATACCACACAATTGGGCATTATGGCTCAAGTTCTGAAACAATCCCTCACCCTTCGCGATTAATAAACCTCACCCATCTTCCTTCTTTCAAAGCTTCAGTTTTCACGGTGGAAAACAAGTCAAGAAAAGGACTTTATTTCCATAAGTTAAGAGATTTTTAAAGGGACCTAGGAAGATAAGTATTAATTCAATGATTAAAAAGTCTGAAGTGTTTAACCCTGAAGCACCTTGTTTCTTGCGTACTTATGAATTATCATACAAGTTATTAAAGCAGTCAGGCAAGCAAGGAAATGCCTCCAGGGTCTCATAAAGCAAAGACCCGCCCCCCCAAGGACTCCAGACTTGGAGTGACTGTTAAGAACAGGCCAGCAATATTACACTGTAAAAAATGGCAACTGTCAATAAGAAGAAAAAAAAAATAAAAAGAGATGGTGGTATCTAAAATAAGCAAATATACAGAGGGTGCCAAAAAAATGTATACACATTTTAAGAAAGGAAAAAACTATTAAAATTGTAATACTCAACATATACTGATAACAAAAGATGAATACAAATCATGTGTATACATTTTTTTTGACACCTCCAGTAGTTTACTTTCTTGCTTGCTTTATATGTTAGATCTTGTCTTTTCACCTTTCCTATAGCCTCTGGATCTATTCATATGTCAACCTACATATCCATAAGCATCGATATCTGAAACCAAATAAGTGCTTGTGCAAGCTTGTGTTTGTGTGGGTTTTAAACAAAACTGGTTTTCTTTGATTTCTTAATCCTTTTCTTTAGATCCTTAACTCAATGAATGGCCTTCGCTGAAACAACTCTGGTCTGCACAAACATGCAAGTAGTATCACCTAATGGCAGCTACCCATTTTAAAGCAAACAAACCACAGAGATTGCTATGACATTTGAATACCTTTTTAAAGTGAAACAAGTATCACACAATTGGGCATTATGGCTCGAGCTCTAAAACAATCCATCATCCTTATGCTCTCTTAAGAAGTACGTAATCACAAGAAAATCTTCCCTGAAATTTCCCTTCAGCTCTGCTTACAGTATCCTTAATTTCTTTTTTTTTTTTTTTGTCTTTCTCTGGTCAATGGCTTTTATCTTGGCCACTACTTACCTTTACAGCATGTTATCTGTAAAAATTATTTTAAATAGAACTAACTCTATTTTTAAAGACACAAAAATGGATTGAATTTGACACACTAGTGTCATCAGTTACTCCTTGGTCTTTAATTAGATGAACTTCATATGAAGTATTTTTCTTGGATTAAAAAAAAGAGCTCAGCCATTTATTTCAAACCTGTTTGTTCTTTCGTGTCTCTAGCTTCCAAGTACCTATCAGACTATCAGGAATGTGGGAGGAGCCTGAGGCAGCAATGGCTTCTAAAACCTCCTAAGCAGACTCACAGGCAACCTTACATTAAGGAATAAAATAGCCCCCAAAGTCATTCATATTTGGCACCTCTTCCACACAGTCTTGTTCTTTAATTCTTTCTCCTGAAATCACTGAAGCCCAATGAGACATTTAGTGTCTCTTCCCTGTTCAATTCCCTCATTTAAGCAGGCGTATTTGGCACTAGACTCACCAATTCAGCAAAAACAATTAATTACCTAAAAGCAACATTAGATTTTGTCCTATGATATTGTCTCCATCTGTCATAAAAGAAAATTGCAAATCCAACTTTACTAGCTATCATTTTCCAGATTGTGCTGATAAAGAGCAGACTTTGAAATTCAGTAAATGTTCTTGTGAGCAGAGCTGGGTACATAATTTGTGAGGCCGAGTATAAAATGAAAGTACAAAGTCCCTTGTTCAAAGTGCTGGGGGAAAAAGTGTTACTGAAATTACTAAAATACAAAGCTTTTTCTTTTCTTCCACGGTTTCTCTTACTATGGTGTTTTTTATTTACTACTTAATGTCCTTCTAAGAAAAATTAAAATTTTAAATTACTAACATGAGTTGTACTGTTCATGTTTATATTGTACAATAACAGCTTTTTAAATACAAGAGCATTTAAGTGGTATGCAGAGTCATCAAAATTACACAATTCATATTTCATAGCTGTATTTCATTCTTAGCAGAAGAGAGGAAGCACAAAACTAACTCAGCTGTTTTCATTTTTCGTAACAGCACATTCTACCAACATGCTCTACCTTTGGCTTCCATTATAAGTTAGGAAGGACTGAAAGAAAAAGGAATTATCTTTCCCTTTCTTTATTATCATTTCTAGCATAAGTAATTGGCTAACAGAGGTCCCATAGAAGTTTCCATAGTTTTTTGTGTTTCTTAGAATACCATTGCCTTCCACATTCAAAGCAAATTCTGGCTCAGGAAAAGCATGGCTTATCAGGACTGTCAGAACCCCAGCTTGGTCATAGACATAACTCTTACCTTGTATTTGTTTGCATCTTACTGAATTCCCATGCATCATGTATTCACCAGAATTCTGTGCTCATGGAGCATTGTGAGCACTTTATGTAACTAGACTAGCAAGAAAAGGCGGACACACATATTAAATGTACCATCTCTGCTCATGCTAATGCTCCATTGCCCCACCAGTCTTCATTTACATAATACAAACTTAAAGATAAAATTATTAATCATTTCAAAACAGTGACAATAGAGTATTAAACCAAGCACAGGCCCCTCTGAATACAGGGCCATGTGTGACTGCACAGGTCATTAAACTAGTCCTGCTTGTGAGAATCATTAGAACAGGAAAACGTCACTCTTCTTTAATGAAAGGGAGGAACAGGAACTATGTTTATTGAGCATGTACTGTATGCTGAGCGTTAAACACAAAGAACTCATTCTGTGCCCAGTACTTCAGTACGTCCTGGAAAAATGTCAGACCTCTAAGGATGAAGAAACCATCCAAAAAGCTACCAAGGAGAAAAGACAGCTTATCTGCAAGGGAATGAAAATCACAGATATTAGCCTTCTCATCAGAACATAGGATGTGGAAAGACACTGGAGCAAAGCTTTCAAAATGATTTTTATCCCAGATTTATATACCCAACCTAATAATCACTCATGAGGAAATAACAAAGGCATTTTCAAGCATACAAGGACTTAATTTACTTTAAATGCACCCTTTCTAAGGATTGAACATGTCTTTAATAAGTATTCCATCAAGACAAAAAAGAAGTGGCCTAGAGCTCCCCTACCCCCGCACCCCCGCCAAAAAAAAAAAAAATAGTGATTCCTAACTCAAGAGAGCAGTGAAGGAAATTCCAGGATGACAGCCACATAGCTGTCCTAGAGAGCCCTAGTAAAGATTGGAGTCAGGAGACAGGGTGTTGGGGAGACGCAGGGAAAATATAAGAATTAATAGAACAGATAATATGGTTGGGAGTTTGGAAAAAAAATTGAGGATAAAACAAAAGCACAGGTGAAATGTAACAAGGAGAATCTATATGAACTTGATACAAAGAACATTCTCCATTGAGTGGCACAGTGGTAGCAACTTGTATCCCACAGACAAGGAAAAGTAATACTGGCATGTTACTTTGTTCTACACAATGAACAGTACGCATGTGCACCTGTGTCATCTCTGGTCCTCCAGGAAGCAGTAGTCAAGGCAGAGTTAAGAGATTTATTGGGTAGGGATGCCTGTGAAATATAAAGGGGAGAGGGAATAAGAGTAGGCAGAAAAAGCTTTCAATGCTCAATGTAGGTCTGACATCTGCAAAAGGAAAGAAAAAAGGAGGAAGCTTGGGTAAGAAAACCACTCTAAAACAACTCTTGGCCAGTCCAACAGGGAGCTATAAGCAAAAATTGCCTTTTGCATGAGTCTCATGTTTGGCAGCAATGGCTAACACCTAAAACCCCCACCGTGCTCAATCACTGGCTCCAGGTGCCCAGAGGCAGAGACAGTGAGTCCTCTGCTCCCACACTTGGACAGATCTCAAAGTCACTGCAGCTGACTACACTCCTTGCTGCAGAAGCTCTCTTAAAAAGAGACCTGAGTGGCATAAAACGCTTCTTGCAATACATGCAACACGCTCACCCAGACCTCAAAGAGCACCACCTCAAAGCTTTAGCCAATTACTGCATCAGTTCAAACTCCAATTGTTTTTTCAACAATATATGCATTCCTTTATATCAGGTCCAGGTGTGTTCTAATCATTTACCAAAATAAGGCACTTGTCTTACCCAATATACCCAATGGTAGAGGAGGTACAGGACACCCACAATAAAAGCTCCCTAATTACCAAGTATGTTTAGTGATATGAAATACACATAACGTGAAACACCTTATATAGGTGCTCATACAGCTTATTTTTCTAATTGGCATTTGAATAACATGCTTGTGGTGCTGAGTGCTTCTTGGTATCATCAAGGATACCAGAATGGTCTCCCTAGCATCCTTGATTTCTTGCCCCTCCAGGGCTGGCAGTTATACTCTGCATCAAGCTTCAGGAGAGGAAACAAAGGCAGGTTCAGGGATCAAAAGGATTCATGATCATGGATAAACTAGATTGAAAGCATTACATTGAGTAAATATGTATACTCAAATTAAAGATTAATCTTATATTTGAAGAAAAAAAAGGGTCGGGGGCCCATATTGTGATAATTCCCTGAGCTCACAAGTGTTTCCACTGGCCAATGCTGTCCACGTGTCCATTTAACTCTCATGCCTCTCGTTTTGTCCTCTAGGGATTTCTTTCTTGTCCAGTAACCTCCTTGGACACATCTGAAGTAAGGCCACACAGTTTTCATAAACTACTTCCCACCAATATAGGTTTGCAGATTTACAAGTTGCTTTTGAGGTTAAAAAAAAAATCAAAGGCTTTCACAGGCCTGAAGTGTGGATTATTTGGCAATAACATTCCTTCAAAAACTTACTAAGCTTCTTGTCTTTTAGTTTTCGAGGGATAAACACAGCCAAAGACTTCTTCAACATATCATTTCAAGATTGAGGGAATGACATGTCACTTACTACCTCTGTACTCTGCCTAAGACACACTCTGGCAGCTACTGGACGCCAACTGAGACTTGCGTGGCAATGCAACTCCCTTAATTGCATCTTTGCAGCTAGACTGGTTTCCATGGTCTAGAGGTACTTGAAAAAATTGGGGGCCCTATTCTTATCTCCTGTTAATACTGACAGCTCTATAATTGCTTGAATTTGGATTACAGAATCAGTTGACCTTTTTCAGCCCATCAGGGCCCCAAATTACCAAAACCCCAGGCTTCTGAGATTACCTCAGACACAGAGTCCCTCATCAGAGTTCTATTTCCCTCCATTTCTACTTGTGGAGTAGCTGGTTCTAACCTGAGCTCTCTTCTTTTTTGCAGGGTCTTTTAAACGAGGTTGAAGCAGCCCCAGACATTGAATTTTTCCCACCATTTTCTCCCCTTGCGTTATTGGCTCATTTGGCCCATAATCCGCATGTCCAGGTATCAGAGACATATTTGCCACTCTTTTTACACCATAAAAAATTGCAACCCCATTTACATTCTGCAATGTCTGTATCCTGAAACTATCAAACAAATGCACGTATTTAAGTTTCTGTTATATGCCATATTCCACTTTCACATATCAAATTTTATATTAAAGATATAGGTTCAGCTGCATGAACTAGAAACCTGAGTTAACATGCCTTTACAAAGATGGAAGATCATTTCTCTCACCCATACAGTGGCAGCAGAAGGGGGGACCAATAGTACAGCCTCTCCCTTTAAGGACATGTCTTTGGAAGTGCCTACCTATATCATTTTCCCTCACAACACCCAGGCTTGAACATATCACACGACCACAGTTTAGTGGAAATAAAGCTAGGGAATGAATGGCCATGTGCCCCACTGAAAATCCCAGGGTTCTCCTACTGTAGAGAGAAGGGAAATGAAGGACAACCACTCTCTTCTGCCCCTCTTCCCCAAGTCTTGCTCCCTATTCAACAGATAACATCTAGACTAATTCTCCTAAGACAGAATTTCCCCCATAATTCACTTCATCAAGACTGATGATGATTACTTACTGCTTAGTACATTACAAATGAAAAAGTTTCTCTTTGTCCTGACCTTCAAGGTCTTCATCGTACTTTTTTCAAAGCCAAGATCAAATCGCATCTTTTTTTTTTTTTTACTTTTATTTATTTAAGTGTGTTTTTCCAGGACCCATCAGCTCCAAGTGAAGCAGTTGTTTCAATCTAGTTGTCGAGGGTGCAGCTCACAGTGGCCCATGTGGGGATCGTACCGGCAACCTTGTTGTTAAGAGCACCGCACTCTAACCAACTGAGCTAACTGGCCACCCTCATCTTTTTTTTTAATAGAATTTCAGACTGCTCCAGACTGATCCCTCCATTCTCTGTACTATCAGTGATGCAGTTTAGCATTTGATTGTTCTCCAATTTTTAGTGTGTGTGTGTGCTTATTACAAGAAAGTGACATGATTTATTATCCTTCTTTTTGCCCCACAACATATATTAAAGTGTTAATAACATTGAGAGTGCGTAACAAATAATGACTGATGGATCACAATCCTAAGTTATTAAACATACAAGGATTATAAGGGCAATAATTTAAAAGCACAACAAAGAATCTTCTTTTTCTCTGACACCGTGCTTTGGCAAATGTGTTGTTTGGGGTTGGATGCCTCTTACAAGTAAATTTCTAAGAGTTTACAAAGATGTTCTTTCTTTTTAAAAACATGTATTTCTTCTCTTTCTTAATATTAAAGTATTGTAAAAAATTAGCAAAAAAAACTAGAAAATATAAATAGGGAAATAAAATTATATATGATCCCTACAAGAATAGATTATAGCCCATAATATTTTAGTTTATACTGTTCAGTAAAAGATCTGACTTCAAATATATTTCAATGAGAATTATATGCATTGGGTTTGAATTATCAGAAAACTATTAGAGGAGTGTCTTAAGACAGGAGGTCACCAAGCCTGCTAACCTTCTTCTCTGTATACTACTTTCATCAAGGCATGTAGTTCATGCTTTCAGGGTTTTCTATAGACAAATGCTTGGCTTTCAGAAGTATGGTGACATATCATCTACAGTCATGAAACAAAACATGGTATTTTTATGTGTTTCATTTTTCTTCTCTCTGGGTGACAAGCATCACTATACAAATTTTTAAGAAAAAGGGGATACCTACCCTATAAACTTCCTTTTATATATGTTCCAATATATTTTATGGTCGTCACAAGTCTTGACAAGAGACAATAAGATATATTCTCTCGAGTTTCCAATAAAATTTCCAAAAGACACATTTTCCTTTCAGAATGTTAATCATTAAATTATATCTACTCCTTTCTATCTACATCACAGAGTCATGAAAACAAATGTCAAAATAAATTTTTTTAAAAATTGAGCTCTTGGAAGGAATAACATCATATAAAAGTGAAATACTATTTTATTTAAATTAAAGATTTATTTTGAAATAGAAATCAGCCTACTATGCTGCTTTGATTATTGTAGCCCTGTAGTACAAGCTGAACAGGGAGTGTGATACCTCCAGCATTGTTCCTTTTTCTTAGGATTGCTTTGGCTATTCTGCTTTTGTGATTCCATACAAATCTGATGATTTTTGTTCTATTTCTTTAAAAAATGCCCTCATGCTTACACACAACTTCCCCTATTGTTAACACCACACATTTGTGTTGTCCATTTCATATCATTATTAAACTAATATTGTATTGTCTATATACTGATACTTCTCAAAATCATTACTTTCCTTATCAATAAAAATCAAATCATTGATTATTTCCCTTTTCTCTGTATGGAGTTCTCAGATCTGAAGTATTTCATTAAAATGACCTTTTCTCCACATTGAAAAATAGTGCATACCACTGAGACTGAATGGCCATCCACTTGTTTCAAAGGGGGGGAATTACAGACATGAAGATTACTCATGGAAAAACTCAGAAACAAATCTACCCATAAAGGGCAATAGAATTGCAAAAATGAACACTAGGTATGATATAAAATCAGGAGGAGGTGCTATCCTGATGAATAGTTCCATTCCTTTATTTTGGACTTATTGAACTGTTTTTGTTAACTTAATATTTATTAAGTGAAGTTTTTGCTAACGTAATATATTACTTCTTGCCTCATAATATAGCCCTTTTTGATGATCACATTGAAGAACAAGAAGAGCAAAATAGAGATTATATCAAGTGAGTTAATAACCACTCAAGAAAAATAATTTTAAATGATAGGTAATATTTATTGAACACTAACTATTTTCTTAGCCCTGAACTAAGAGTAAGCACTTTCGTTGCATCTTCTCATTTAATTCTCATAATAAAAATGACACTATGTTTACTATATGTGTAGAGAAAATCCATCTGCATCTAAGAGAACTAGCATTTGAGATATTACTGTGTTTTTGCAGAATTTAGAAATTTACACAGGGGTCAGCCATGGTCACGAGGTCTCATCTGAGGTGACTTTTTTGCAAACTCAAAACCTCTTCATTTCCGTTTCCCCTGTGAGCCCTGCGTTTCTGGGCTCCATGGCTACAGCCCTGAGAGCAAGAGCCTGGAGCCCTGGGCTATAGCCTCTGCCTCTTGCTATGAAACTGCTTAGGCTGTGTAATCTAGCTTCCTACATTTGTTTTAGGCTGCATAACCACACTGCACAGATTTCTATTGTTTATCTGATCCATGTGTTTCTCCAACAAATGCTCTTACTACCACCCTCCACCCTGGGCTGCAGCCATCTCTCTCCCATATGCCATGTAGGTGACCATAGGCTTCTGTCTCCTGAGGATTTCTTTGTGAGGTTTCATTGTTGTTAGTTCCTTGAATCCGTTTGCAGCTATGAATTCTATAATTTCTCCAAGGTTGTTGGGGGGAAACAAGCCAACTACTCCTGCTCAATAATCATCTTCATCAGAACCGGAAAACTGAATGTTGCTTATTTGTTTATTATGAAAATCTAAACTTATGGATGAAGCCACAATTTGTGTTCAATTATCAAGTCATGGTCAGTGCTTATGTAACTAAAAACCCCAGTGCCAACTGAGGCTGTGGTGTGACGAATATCCCCTATCACAGGGCACATACAGCACAAGCAGTCAGTCTCTCCACATGATCTCCCCTTGGCCAGGATGCAATGACAACAACACAAAGAGGAACAGATTTGAAGGCATCTGTCTACTCCACTTTTCTCGGGCTGCTAGAAACATCAATGCTCTGAGCCACTAGTTGTAGTTTTAAGTCCTGGCGTATAGACTTTTACAAAATAAACATCACATCGTTTTTCCAGGCCTTAACATCTGAAAATCTTGTGTAATGAAAGGGAGGGGGAAAAATCTCTTCTCCACAGCACCAGCTATGCCTACTTCCTAAGTCCTCTGGGACCTGCTGCCGTCTTCTGAGTCCCAACTTAGACCAAAACACTGCTAAAGCCCGAGCCTGTACAGATCAAAATTAAGCTGCAATAGCTACACACTGTTAGGCCTGAGACTCCATTACTGTTGCTGTGATCAGACTTTAATGAGACACCCAGACCCCCTGCCACCTGCAGTCATGGCCTTGCTGTAGTCTGCACTGCATGCCCCCCGCCCCCATTTGTTGAGTCCAGGTTAGTTCTCTTATATTTGCCAAAGATTAAACTCTCACTTTTACTGAACATCTTTCTTTTGATTTAAATATGGGCTGAGAAGTATTTACTTATTAAAATGGTCCCTTGTATTAACAACAGCCACTCACTACTGGACAAAGCTTCCATAAGCTATACCACATCAGGATAATAGCTACACCTATCAGGAACGAAAGAAGAGACTTCATAATTGAAAATCTAGACATTAAAAAGTTAATAAATAAATATTATGAGCAAGTTCATGTCAACAGATAAGAAAATTTAGATGAAACTAGATGAAAATCCTTTAAAAAAGCACAGCATGACAAAATTGTCACAAAAAGAAAGAGAATCCAAATAACTCCATAAATCTGAATTTGAATGTCTTTCCACAACAAAAACTTCAGTCCAGAATTATCAAACGATTAACAGATAACCTACAAGAGAGAGTATCTCCCAACTTATTTTATAAGGTTGCCATAATCCTTACACCACTGGATAAGAACACTGGACATCCAACACTGGACAAGAACAATATATATATATATATATATATATATATATATATCTCACAGATCAAAACCATTAAGAACATAGACATAAAAATCCTTAACAAAATAACAAAGTAGTAGCAAATTGAATCCAACAATATATAAAAAGGATAAAAACATGACCAAGTAAAGTTTATATCAGGAAAGTAAGGTTGGTTTAACATAGGAAAATCTAATCAACATAATTAACAACATTGTCATAGTAAAGGAGAAAAAAAATTGAGCAATTTTCTCCTAAGGTCAGGAACAAAGAAAGTGTGTGTGCTTTCACTACTTCTATTTGACAGTGTATAGAAGTCTTGGAAAGGGCCAAAAGACAATTTTAAAAAGACAGCAAGAATGTAAAAGAAAGAAACAGAGACAGATTTAAATTAAAAAGAAAGATATAAAACAGTGTTTATTCAAAGATGACATGATTGTATAGAGATTTCAAAATCCTAGGTATCCTATTTTTAATAGACTTTATTTTTCAGGCTAGTTTTAGGTTTACAAAAAAGTTGAACAGAAAGTATAGAAAGTTCTCTGATATCCCCTTTTTAAAAAAATAAAACGTTATTGGGATGACAATGGTCAACAAAACTATATAGGTTTCAAGTGTACAATTCTGTATTACATCATCTATATTGCATTGTGTGTTCACCACTAAGAGTCAGTTCTCCTTCCATCACCATATATTTGACCCCCGTTTACCCTCTTTCTTCTACCATGCCCCTCCCCCTTACCCTCTGGTAACCACTAAACTATTTTCTGTCAATGAGTTTTTGTTTCTTTGTTTGTCTTGTTCCTTTACTGCCTTCAGTTTTATATTCCACATATGAGTGAAGTCATATGGTCCTCGACCTTTTCTGACTTACTCTGCTAGCATGATAATAATCTCAGTATCTATTCATGTTGTTGCAAATGGCATTATTTCATCTTTTCTTATCACCGAGTAATAGTCCATTATGTATACATGTACCACATCTTCTTTATCCATCTATCGAAGGACACTTTGGTTGTTTCCATGTCTTGGCCACCATAAATAATGCTGCAATGAACATCGGAGTACATACACCTTTACGGATAAATGTTTTCATATTTTAGGGGTAGATACCCAGGAGAGAGATTGCTGGGTCATATGGTAATTCTACTCTTAATTTTTTGAGGAACCTCCACACTGCCTACCATAGCAGCTACACCAATCTGCATTCCCACCAACAGTCTATGAAGGTTCCTTTTTCTCCACAGCCTCTCCAACACCTGTTATTATTTGTCTTGATGATAGCCATTCTATCTGAGGTGAGGTGATATCTCATCATGGTTTTGATTTGTATTTCCCTAATTGCTAGTGAGGTTGAACATTTTTTCACATATCTGTTGGCTATTTGTATGTCTTGTTGAGAGAAGCTTCTGTTCATGACCTCTGCCCATTTTTTAATTGGATTGTTTGCCTTTTTATTGTTGAGGTGTATGAGTTCCTTATATATTTTGGATATTAAGCCACTTATCAGAGGCATTTGCAAATATCTTCTCCCATTCAGTTGGTTGCCTCTTTGTTTTGTTGATGGTTTCTTTTGCTGTGCATAAGTTTTTTAGTTTGATGAATGAAGTCCCATTCATTTATTTTAGATTTTACTTCCCTTGCCTTTGAGGTCAAATTCATAAAATGCTCTTTGAACCCAAGGTCCATAAGTTTAGTACTTATGCTTTCTCCTGTGCAGTTTATTGTTTCAGGTCTTATATTTAGGTATTTGATTCATTTTGAGTTAATTTTGGTACATGGTGACAGGTAGCAGTCTAGTTTCATTTTTTTTTTTCTAGTTTCATTTCATTTTTGCACGTGGCTTCCCAATTCTCACTGCACTATTTATTGAAGAGGCTGTCTTTTCTCCATTGTATGTTTTTGGCTTCTTTGTCGAAAATTATCTATCCATATTTATGTGGGTTTATTTCTGGGTTCTCAATTCTATTCCATTGGTCTGTGTGTCTCTTTTTCTGCCAATACAATGATGCTTTGATTATTGCTTATGAGCTAAAGTCAGGGAGTGAGATACCTCCAGCATTGTTCTTTTTTCTTAGGGTTGCTTTGGCTATTCTGGGTCTTTTGTGATTCCATACAAATCTGATGATTTTTTTGTTCTATTTCTTTAGAAAATGCCATTGGCTCCCCTCATGCTTACACACAACTTCCCCTATTGTAAACATGATGCATTTGTGCTGTCCATTTCATACAATTATTGAACTGATATTGATACATTATTATTAACTAAAGTCCACAGTTTACATGAGGGTTTGTAATGTACAATTCTATGGGTTTTGAAAAATACATAATGTCATGTATCCATCATTACAGTATCATACAGAATAGTTTTACTTTCCTAAAAATCCTCTGTGCTCACTCAACTTATTCATCTTTCCCTCCCACAAACCCTGTCAACCATTAATCCTTTTACTGTTGCCATGGTTTTACTTTTTCCCAGACTGTCACATAGTTGTAACCATAGAATATTTTGCCTATTCAGTTGGATTTCTTTCACTTAGCAATATGCGTTTAAGTTTCTTCCATGCCTTTTCATGGCTTGATAGCTCATTTCTTTTATTTATTTATTTATTTATTTATTTATTTATTTATTTATTTTTTAATTAGTTTCAGGTGCACAAGACAACGCAAAACTTAGACGTTTATCATTTATATCCCTCACACTGTGTGAACCCCCCTCCCCCCATCCACTATCCCTCTGTACGCTCATTTCTTTTTATTGCTAAATAATATTCCATTGTCTGGATATACCACAGTTTGTTCATCCACTAACCTATTGGAGCACATCTGGCTGCTTTCAGTTTTGGGCAATTCTGAAAAAGCTGATATAAACATCCAGGTTTGGGGGTAAACCTACGAATAAGATCGCTGGGTCTTATGGTAAGCCTGTATTTAGCTTTATAAAGAATTGGTAAATTGCTTTCTAAAAAGTCTTTACCATTTTACCTTTCCACAAGCACTGAATGAGATTTTCTGCTACTTTCCATCCTCACAAGTATTTAGTATTGTCAGCATTTTGGATTTTATTCAGGAATCTATTTTTAAAAATTAGAACTTGCAAGATTATTGGATTCAAGGTCATTATACAAAAATAAATTGTATTTATATATACTAGCAACAATTAGAAAATATTTTAATATACTATTGAGAGTAACTTAAAAATATTTAAGAATAAATTTAATGAAAAATGTGTGAAACCCCTATACCAAAAACTGAAAAACATTTCCTGAGTTAATTTATGGAAAATCTAAATAAATGGAGATATATGCCATGTTCAAAGATTGGAAAACTCAATGTTATTCACATATCTATACCTTCCTAAACTGACCTATACATCTAATTCAGTCCCAGTCAAAATCCCAGGAATTATATAATAATAAATCAAATTTATTGGGGTGACATTGGTTAGTAAAATTACATAGGTTTCAAGTGTGCATTTCTATAATACATCATCTATGTATCACATTGTGTGCTCACCACCCAGAGTCAGTTCTCCTGCCATCACCACATATTTGACTTTATTAAGACTTTACTAAACTCATTTTAAAATTTATATGTAAATTCAAAAACTCTAGAATAGTCCAAACAGTTTGAAAAAAGAATAAAGTTAGGAGATTTACACTCCCTGATTTTAAGGCTTACTATAAAGCTATAGTAGTCATTACAAAGTGATCTTGGTCTAAGGACAGACACATAAATCAATGGACAAAATAGAGTCCAGACATAAACCCACCTGAATATCGTCAACTGATTTTCAACAAAGATACTAAGGTAATTCAATGAAGAAAGATAGGTCATTTTAAAAGGTATGTCGGGCAGGAGACCCTGCTCGCTGCGCCATTTGTCGTGCGCGGAGGCCTTCTCGCCGCGCCATCTTTCAGGCGGGGCGGCCTGCGGGGTCTCTGCTCCCGCTCCCCACATAAGAACGCAGGATATGGTGAGGCCGAAAAGAAACACCCATGGAGCCATAGGTAGGGGAGCCATACCACCACGGTCTCACTGGAGGCTGGGCCCACCGGACGTGTGACCTGCGTCTGCCTTTCCACCAACCAACCGACGACTCTCCTCCACTCTCTCGACTCTGTTCCTCTCTCTTGGCTCTGCTCTTCCGCTCTCTTCGGCTCTGCTCGGCTCTGCTCGGCTCCTCAGCAATCCTCGGCAGTCCTCCGTAGTCGCAGCAGTCATACCAGCGGCCAATTGGCTAACCGGTCACAGCCTACGGCCAATCAGCCACAACCGACAGCCATTCACCACCCGAGCCAGTACCCCTTCACGTGAGGCCAAGAGCCTGTAAACTACTCTCTGGGGCTCTGTCCCCACAAGGTAGTACTGGAACAACTGAATCTTCATAAGGAAAAAAAAAAAAAGGAGAACTCTGACCATTACCTCATACCATGATCAGAAAAGTAGGAGAATATCGTCATGACTTCGAAGCAAAAACTCCTTAAAGCAGGCAAAAAAAAAAAAAAAAAAAAATCTTAACCATAAATGGAAAACATTAATAAATTTTACGTCATCAAGATTAAATATTGCTGTTTTTCAAAAACACCATTATGAAAACGGAAAGATAATCATAGGCTGGGGGAAAAAAATCTTTCCAAAGTCTCTATCAATCAGGGTTTGATCAAAGAAACAACCACTTGGAGGTGTGTGTGTGTGTGTGTGTGTGTGTGTGTGTGTGTGTGTAGAAAAGGAGAGATTTTATTATATGAATTTGACTTCATATAATTGTGGGATACTGTCTCTGTGAAGCTATTCCCTCTGCATCTGATACTAGAGCCTGAAATCAGTAGATAAAGCAGTGGGGAAGGAAAGTTCAATATAAAATGAAAGAATCAAGGACAATCCTATAAGTTTGAGTTAGAACCCCCAAGGACAGACTGGAACCCTGGTCAGTATCTTACCATCCTTCCAACATCAGAGATTGGGGAGGTGTATCAGTTTGCTAGAGCTGTCATAACAAAGTAAGAAAACTGGGTGGCTAAGAAAAGGATACATTGTCTCAACAGTGTCTCCTGCCTCGCTTCAACCTTCTACAAAGAAAAAGAAGGCTGTTGCTTCACATCTGATCCCAAATCCTGTGCAAATTTTCTCTTGTGGCCCATGCTAACCAAAACTATTCAGGGAAAGGTATCCTGGGAAAAGGAGTTCCAGCTGTGTAGGTTAATACTACACAAACTCATACAACTCGATACAGGCAGAATGCAATTTTTTTAAATGGATAAAATGTTTGAATAGACCCTTTACAATATAAGATATATGAATAGCCAGCAAACATGGGGGAAGGTATTTACCCTCATTAGTCTTCAGGAAAATGAAAATTAGAATCACAAGGAGATAACAACCATTGAATGGCTAATATTAAAACAAAATCTAGTAATATAAAATGTTAATGGGGATGAGGTTTTAAGTTTATTTTGTCTTGAAACACATAAGACTATTTTGTCCAAATATCTTAAATGGACCTTTGTGTAATTATAGTAATTTATAATGTTAAAGTGCTTCTATATCTTATTCCCATAACCACCAAGTAAAATGAGTATACAAACAGTGTGGCAGGCAGAACAGCAGTCCCCCAAAAATGTCCATGTTCTAATCCCCAGAACCTGTGAATATGTTAGGTTACGTGGCCAAAGGGAATTCAGGTTGCAGAGTAAAGTAAAATTGCTGATCAGCGGAACTTAAAAATAGATTATCCTGGATTATTCAGTTGGACATCACTGTAATCATCAGGGCCTTTAAAAGGAGAGAGGAACAAAAGAGTAAAGGCCAAAGAAAGAGACATAATGATAAAAAGCAAAGGCCAAAAAGATGCTACATTGCTAGCTTTGAAGATGGAAGAATGAAGCCACACGCCAATGAATGCAGGCAGACTCTAGAAGATGGAAAAGACAAGAAAGTGGATTCTCCCCTAAAAGAACACAGTCCGGCTATCATCTTGATTTTATCCTCATGAGACCTATGCTGGATTTCTGACCGACAAAACTGTAAGATAATTATTTTGTGTTCTTAAGCCATTAAGTTTGTGGTAATATGTGACAGCCACAGAAAACTAATATAAGCAGATATTATTATGCTCATTTTACAGATAATAAAATAAAGCAGACTAGTCAAGTGTTTGGCTATCACTAAATGGTGACAAAGTCTAGACTAGACCCTATGAGCTCCACTTCTTCACAGCGCCATGCAGACCTTTCTTTCTATGTGTGATCAAGTTCAATGTCAACACAAGACAAACAGTGAGACCCAAAATTAGAACAGATCATGGCTTTCTTTTTTGTTTTTACTGAGGTGAAGTTGGTATATAACATTGTATAGGTTGAGGCTTTCTGATAAATTAGTCATACATATTTTAACTCTCCAAACAGCATGGACTCAAACTGAAAAAATATAACACAAGAATACTTTAAATAATCTTGCGTTATCCAAAGATATATCATCTATATATCCTGCAGACTAAAATTTCAATTCCAGGACCTAGAAGACACTAGAGCCAAACACGCATATCAATAAATTTAAGTAAATTTATGTTAATGAACCTCCCCTAAGTTAAGGCCAGGAGTCTCAGTTTATAAGAAATCAAATAAATGACCCTACCTTTTTTTAAGAATTGAAGAATGGTACAGAGAAGTAGATTGTTCTATTTGGACAGTAGGTCAAGTATCAAAGTTAGTATATCCCTTAGAAACACTATTTTAACACATTAAATTATGAACCAATCTAGAATGTCCTATAGGGTTTCTTCTTATTCTTGACAGCATAAATGAGTAGTTTAGAAATTAATAAGTATAAGGGAAAGCAAAGCAGCTCTATATTTCCCATCTCCATGAGGCACCATTCCTTTGACAGACATGTGAGTAGTGACTCCTATAATTGTGCATTACAGTGTCCCTGGTTCAAGGATAAAAAATATTTTCAGGACTGTACACTGTTCTGCCTGTCATACTCATAAACTCTATCCTTGTCCATAGATAGTAAAGATAGTCAGTTAACCATTGTGATTTATGGAAGGAAAAAGGGAAAGTCTGAAGGCATGAAATTCTACCACAAATATATTCCTTTGGACTGAGGGGTTTTTTTGCTGTTTTTTTCCACTCCAAATACCTTTTTATTATTTTTATTATTATTGATACTTACACAAACACTACCCATTCATTGTAGAAAACTTTTGAAACACAAAGAAAAAAAAATCCATAATTCTATAACTTAAAGAGGCCTCTTCCAGCCTTCTGTAGATGATATATGCCGCCACCCACACTAGATCTCTCCCTTAGCAGGTGCAGGCTCTGTGGCTGCCAAGGTGGTGATGAAGACTAGATATTATCGTCCACCTGATGCTAAAGAGGCCTCAGAAGGCAGGCAATGACACCACCAGCCAATCTCAAGCCATGAATTTTTTAACAATGACATACATGTATCTCAAGAAACCACTTCCCATAGGACAATATTTCCCAATTTTCCCAAGTCCTGCCCCCACCTGCACCCCTAGAACTCTATATCTTAGATTATATGACAGGGGTGGAATCTTTATCAGATGAAATGAAAGAAGTCAGGAAACGTCATACCCAGTTTGGGGATGCTTGTGTTTGAACGTCACCTTCCATCTTCTTGTGAGCTCTTGGCATCTAGTGATGTTTTGCACATTCCTCAAAACACTAAAACCAGGCTTTAATGATAACACCAAGGGGACAGCTAGGATTTTACCTCATGACCAGAACAGCACAATGGATATAAATAGATATTAGCCAAAGACCACATATGGAGTTGGACAAGATGAAAAGCCTTCTTAAGCAATAAGGAGAGGTAAGTTTCCACTGGGCGGTCCAGTGACAGAGGGCTGAATATTACTTAAACACTGGATGATATGGAGCTTTAAAAAATCTAAGTCTGTAAAACTAAAAAAGAAATGGAGAAAGGAAAATCTCCCTAATCCCAACTGATTATTTTTTCTTTTAAACCTACTGAAATATATTGTTACAAGCACTAGAATTAAAGCACATTATGACTATTTTTCCATGTTAATAAATATAATTCTCCAACATGAATATAAATAGTCTAATTCATAGATATGCCACAATTTATCAGCCAGTCCCACTGTTGAACATTTAAAGCTTTCCCAGTTTTTGCTATTATGAGCAGAGCCACAATAAACACACCTATATGTAACGCTTCACACATCCTTCATTATTTTATGAATATTTTATTCTCTGAGCTACGGAGTATATTCACCTTTTAGGATTTAATTACATATTGCATATATAATTACATATTAAATATTTTGTATTGACTTCCCAAAAGTTAGTACACTTTTTCCAGCATTGCATTAGAATATTTGTCTCCCCACAACTTTCCCATAATTACTATAATTCTGAATTTTTAGCTAATTTGATAAGTAGCTAATGTATCCCCTTAATTTGCTCACTGGTCATAGTTTGCCAACCCCTGCTCCAAAGGACTCAGAAACAGCACTTGCAGAATAACAACTTCTAGGCTGAGGGGACGCAGGCAATGAAGAGCTAAGGCCTTTGCAGACAGCAGAGCTGCCATAGGAATACACAGCCTGTCAGAGGGGAGTAAGCTTGCCAGAGGGCAACAGACCCCATCTGATCTGTACAAATGTCCCAGCCAGGTAAGGAGATTGCTACCTGAGGATGTGGCCAGAGCTGCCACTAAACAGCCACTAGGTAAGGAGCTGGTCTGTGAGGGCCATTGAGGAGAGCCGCATTGGGCCACCTGCACATGGACGCACGGACTTCCACAGTGAATAAAATGAGATGAGTATTGGAACCCAGCAAGTGCCTTGTTGCCACCATAACCTACATCGGGTCCCTCAAGCACCTTCGACAGACAAAAATTAATGTCAAGCCCACTAGTGAAGGAGAAATGTTTACAGGGTACAGCTCGTTTCACAAAGCAGGGCAAAGAATGGTGGATTAGGGCTGAGAGATAATAAATTTAAAATTGGTAGATAGGTATAAGATTTTCTGAGTGATCCAACTTGATTCAATAGTTAAGCTTTAAAATGTTAAGGAAAAATACCCAGCATGTCCTCTTAATCTAAAATATCAACAGTCTTAGCAGAACTTTTGATAGACTATTAGAGTCACCAGTAAGTACCCAAATTACCTACTGTGGTAAAATGATTATACAAATGACCCCAATTCTTCATTTCTTTCTTTATCCACATCTTTAGCCATGTGCCTTTGTAGTTCTGCTCCCTAAAAGGGCAGAATCCATTTCCTTACCACTTGAATCTAGGCTGATCTTGCAACTTGCTTCAGCCAATGGGATACTTACAGATATGATACAAGCAGACGCTTGAAAAAGTATTTCTGTGACTGCCTGCCATTGCCATGAAAACATGTCCAGATGAGCCTATTAACGAGCCTATTAAGAGAGCAATGGAAGTCACATGGAGTGAAGCCACATCATCTGACAGCATAAGAACATCTAGATCAACCAACAGCCTGCCAATGCCCCATCATGGGAGCAAACCTAGCCAAGAACAACAGTGGCTTAGCTGCTGTGTATAGTTGACCACAGACACATGAGCCAGCCCTGCAAGAGCCAGCCCTGCAAAACCCAGCCCAGGCCAGGGAACAGAACAGATTTATGCTCTATATAAAAGCTTTTTGTTGCAAACTACTGGGTTATTTTTTCTTTTTGTTTGTTTGTCTGTTTGTTTTGGTTGCTTGTTATACAGCATTATAATAATAATAGGTAACCGATACCCTGCTCTTCTACATATTAACAGAAGAAGTCAACATGATTTGTGCACCACATAGATATATGGATAGTTGATGTTTCACTATGAAAGTTGAGATGGTTCCATGTTTTCCCACATTAAAAACATCTAACCTCTGCTTTGAAGTATTGAGCAGATACATTGTAAGGCAGAGTGAAAGCTTTTCTCAGGAACCATCCCTGGAGTGGAGAGGCATGAGAGTGAGAAAATTGCCACAGGTTATGTTGAGGTATAAAAGAAGAACCCAGCATTTGCCGACTAGAGTGGTTTCTGTCATCCTTTATCCCTCCAGTTTACAGACCCCAAGCATGTCCATAGAGATACTCAAACTTACAAGATTGGTAATTTAATTCACCACCAAATTCTCAATTTGAAAAGAACCACCCTAATATAAAACCCATGTAAAACAGTAAAATGTAAAAACTTTTTTCCTTCAACCCATTCCTAGTAGGCCATTTCAGGGATCCCATTTGTCAGTAAGACACCTCTTTCTAAATGTAGTCATGTCCTCAGATCCCCTGGCATCCTCCTGTAGCCTCCACCCCTTTATCTCTCTCCTACTTCTGCTTTCCCTCCATCCTGTCTCATAGAAAACCTGACTTCGACTGTGAGAATCTACAAAATCCATACCCATAAGATTACAGGGGCTGACAAATCAGCGATAATTGTATCTTACCAAGTAAAGGGTATAAGTGTAAAGATAGAATGACAGGCATCAGCAGTAGACGAGGGAAGAGATGGGTAGACATCTGGAGGATTAGCATACTTCCCTGGCATCCACAGTCAGCACAGCCAGAGGAAGGGCTGGCTTCATGTGCACAAGGTCTATTTAGTCACACAGTGCCCTGCACTTGGCAGAACCCCACACTTGCTTTAATGCTCTGCTGTAACTCTTCCAAGAGGCTCTGCATTTTCATTTTGCACTAAGCACCACAAATTATATAGCCACATCCATCCAGAGGTAACAGGTAGGTCTGCTCCTCATCATGTGTTCTGTCTTGTACAAAAGAACAAGTTTCATGGATTGAAATCATTTTATGTACAATCTTCTAGGTGCTACTGACCTAATAAGTTAAGGAAGTCTAATCCTTTATTACTTTAACCTGGTTTTTTCTTCTTCTTCACAGTCAACTATGTAACAGTGCATACATTCTTTAAAAACATCTGAAACAGAATATTGGTTAAAGTCTGAAAATGATCTCAGAGAGGATCGCTTTGATTTCCCCCCAAACAGAAGATATTTACCATCAATTCTCCAGCACCATGTTAAATGTACACCTGGGACTGCCATATAAATCCTTACCTCTCTTGCCTTAGTTTGACATTCTGTTCTGCGGCAGATAAAATGGAAATCTACAATGCAATTTTTCCCTAGAGGCAACATTTTATGTACTGTTTATTAAACCTACATTGTGTGTCAGGTATCTAAAAGAGCACATAAAATGGCCTCTTTTAAAAGTCTTTTCAATTATGCCTCAGTGTAATACCTTTGTAACTCTTCCAGAAGCTGTAAAGTCCAAGGACTAGAGTTTCCTACAAGTGTCATTATTGCTGCTACACAACAATGAACGTGGTCTCTGGGTTTTTCTATAGCCTCTCCTTGTTGTACTATATTTTATTTCTTTCTCTTATGGAACATTCTCCCACAGTCCATTTGTATCCCACCAATATAAGGGAGAAAAATCCAGCCCTTGGACTTTGTTTCCCCCCTACTTACAAATGGATGAGGCTCACTGCACACCTGTTTAATATTATGACACACAAACTCCTGTCCTTCTCAAAATATTTCTACCACTGACCCACTAAAGAGTCTAACATTCCAACATCTAGAGTCATTCCTTTGTAGTCAGAATTTTCACCCTAATTATTCTGCTAAAATGCAACTGACACCTGGAAGAGGCAATATATATAATTAAGCAGGAAATAGTTAAATACCAGTATCTCCTCCACTCTTCCCTGAGCTTTTTTAGAGATACAAAAGAGGTCAGTGAGAGTTGGTGGGTGTCTCTTCCTGTCACAAGTTGGGGGACCACATACTCAGTTTATACACAAACAGAAAGTGATTATTTCCACTAGGAGGGATTTAAACAATATTCCCAATGATTCAGGACCTAAATATAGCAGACAATGCAGATTATGGTAGAACACAGAAAATGCAGCCACTAGAGAAAGAAGGAAGATTCAAAACAAATAGAACTTGGGCTACAGAGAAAACCAAAGGGCCAAGTAAGCCATAAAATCTATTTCTACATTAACAGAGAATTTAGCTGCCTGAAATTCTCAGACAATATCGAAAAGAAGTGAAGGCTTTTTTTAACAGAACTTTGATCACTGACAGAATCACAGTCTGAGGGCTGATGGCAAATAGTAAGAAATTAAAAATGAGAAAACAAAAGCCCAGTATAAGCATTACAGAGCAAACTATTATGTCGCACACAGAGGACATCAGAATAACAGAGACAACACAAGGAGATATGGACAACAGACCAGAACAGAGATTGTTTCTTGGGTCTCATATCTACGATGAACTGAAAGATGGTATCACATCTGAATAATGTTTGTATCTTTTAAATTAATGTATGTAAAAGTGAGGTTAAAGTAATGTTTAGCACTCATTACAGAGACTTGGTATAGTCACTGCACATAACTTTGGTCATCTTCATAAAGTTCTTAGTTTATAAATCCCAACAAATCTTTAGTGTTAAAACACCAGGGTAAAGATGGACCTGTTTGCCATTGGAAGTCATTCTAAAACAGAAGAAGAAACACAAATGGAAACTCCATCTCCAACCACAATCCCAAAAAGGGCTACTAAGTTCAGCAAAAGGTAAACTGGAATGTGGAAAGCTTGAAGGAAAGGACTTCTATGTCAGCAAATCTCAAACAAAGTTGAAAAATCTTAGTCGTTCAAAGTTTGTGGCACGCTCAGAGAAAAGCAAGAGAGAAGGGGATGAGTGAGGAGTCACATACTTATACAGAGCAATCTGATGATGAGAAGGGGTGGAAGAAATACACTCTTTACTGCAAACGTATCTGAAGTTACTTGGTGTGATAATTCAATAAGAGCCAGCAAAAAAATTATATGATATATTAATAAAAAAAATAGAGTAAAGGAACATGAAAAGCAAATGACAGATAAAGAATATTCATATTAATGTTGTCATGTAATAGATGAAAATATAAACCATGGATATAAAATATTTAGTAAAACCAATCTCTATAAATTAGGACTTCAAAACACAATTATGCAAGATCAAGGAAGGCACAGTAAAACAACACAATTAGTTAAAGTTTGCAAATACACAAAAGGAATGAAAGAAAAATAAAGCCATTCCAAAAATTAAGACCACATAAGTCATGAAAAAAATGCATTTTTACATATCAATAATGAACTAACAGAAAGAAAAATTAAGAAAAAAAAATCCATTGACAATTGCATCAAAAGAAATAAAACACCTACAAATAAATTTAACCAAGGAGATAAAAAAAACCTATACTTGGAAAACTATAAGATGTTGAAGAAAGAAACTGAAGAAGATACAAATAAATGGAAGGATATACCATGCTCATGGAAAGAAAGAATAAACATCATTAAAATGTCTATACTACCCAAAGCAATCTACAGATTCAATGCAATCCCTATCAAAATACCAATTATATTTTTCACAGAACTAGACAAATAATCCTAAAATTTTCATGGAATCACAAAAGACCCCAAAGAACCAAAGCAATCTTGAGAAGGAAGACCAAAGTTGGAGGTATCACACTACCAGATATCAAGTGTATAGTAATCCAAACGGCATGGCACTGGCATAAAAACAGACCCATAGATCAATGGAACAGAATAGAGCGCTCAGAAAAAAATCCACACATATATGGCCAACTAATCTATGACAAAGAAGACAAGAATATAAAATGGGGTAAAGACAGTCTCTTCAATAAATGATGTTAGGAAAACTGGATAGATAAATGCAAAACAAATGAAATTAGACCATTTTCTTACATAATATACAAAAGTAAACTCAAAATGAATTAAAGACTTAAATGTAAGACCCCAAACCATAAAATTCCAAGCAAAAACATAGCAGTAAACTCTCTGATATTGCTCTTAGTAATATTTTTTTTTTTTTTGGATATGTCTCCTCAGGGTAGGAAAACAAAAGAAAAAATAAACAAGTGAGACTACATCAAACTAAAACGTTTTGCACAGCAAAGGAAACAACAAAACCAAAAGACATCCTACTGAATGTGAGAAGATATTTGCCAAAGACACATCCAGCAAGTGGTTACTACCCCCCAAAAAATAAGGAACTCATAAAACTTAACACCAAAAAGGCAAATAATCCAATTAAAACATGGGCAGAGGACCTGAATAGATATTTATTTCTTCAAAGAAGACATACAGATGGCCACAGACAAATGAAAAGACGCTAATGTCACTAATCATCAAGAGAAATGCAAACTAAGACCACAATCAGATATCACCTCACATCTGTCTGAATGTCTATCATCAAAAATCAACAAACAAGTGTTGGTGAGGATGTGGAGAAAAGTTAACCCTTATGCACTGTCTGTGGAATTGCAAATTTGTGTAGCCATTATGGAAAACAGTATGGAGGTTCCTCAAAAAATTAAAAATAGAACTACCATACGACCCAACAATCCCACTTCTGGATATCTATCCCAAAAAGTCCAAAACACTGATTTGAAAAGATATACACATTCCTATGTTCACGGCGGCATTATTTACAATAGCCAAGATATGGAAGCAGCCTAAGTGTCAATCGACAGATGATTGGATAAAAGAGAAATGATACATATACACCATGAAATATTACTCAGCCATAAAAAAGAATGAAATTGTAGTTTATGACAACATGGATGGACCTACAGGGTATTATGCTAAGTGAAATAAGTTAGACAGAGAAAAACAAATACCATATTATTTCACTTGTACGTGGAATCTAAAAAACAAAATAAATGAAAAAACAAAACAAACACAGATACACAGAGCAAACTGATGGTTGTCAGTTGGGGTGAGGGGCTGGGGGAAGAGTGGAAAGGTGAAGGGATTAAGAAGTAGAAATTGGCAGTTACAAAATAGTCGTGGGGCTGTACAGGCAGCATAGGGAACACAGAGGCAATAATACTGTAATAACTATGTATGGTGTCAATGGGGTACTAGACTTACCGAAGTGATCACCTCATAAGATATATGAATGTCTAATCACTATGTGGTACACCTGAAACTAACACGATATTTTATGTCAACTACTCTGTATGATCCTGTAATGGTGGACACATGTAATTGTACATTATACTTTTTTTAATTAAAGTTTATTGGGGTGACAATGGTTAGTAAAGTTACATAGGTTTTAAGTGTACAATTCTATAATACATCATCTGTATATTGCATTGTGTGTTCACCACCCAGAGTCAGATCTCCTTCCATCACCATATATTTGATCCCATTTATCCTCATCTGCCACCCCCCTCCCCTCCTTACCCTCTGGTAACCACTAAACTATTGTCTGTGTCTATGAGTTTTTGTTTTGTGTTTGTCTTGTTCCTTTGTTGCTTTCAGTTTTATACTTTTATCAAAACCCACAGAACAAGAACAAAAGCCATAAAACACCAAGAGTCAATCCAAGGTAAACTACAGACTTTTGGTGATTGTGACAACTCAATATAGGTTCATCAATTATACCAAATGTGCCACTGTGGCACAGGATGTTGATAGTGAGTGGGAGAGGTGGTGTCTGTGAGGACAGTGGGTAATGGAAACCATGCTTTTGGCTCAGTTTTGCTGTGAGCCTAAAACTTCTCAAAGAAAAGTAAAGTCTATTAACTAAAAATTTCCAGTTATATAACAGGTTTGTAATAGGCTTATAAATTCATAAATGTTTAATTGCATTTATGAACACATATATTAAAATACAGTGTCTTGTAAAACAAAAGCTATGCCCCTTAATTTATCCTAAGAGAATGGAGCTTTAAAAAAATCCCACAAAATACCAAATCCTCAGTATTTATGTATTTAGAAGAAATGTCATGACCCTTAGTATTCTAGAAAGTTAATGTGGGAAAATTGAAAAACAGTTTCCTTAATATAAAAAGTAATAGTTGGACAAAATCGCATTTGTCATCAATGAAGTGTTTCTCCCATGGTAATTTATTCATTGGTTTATGGACCTCAGTTCTCCAGGGATAACAACAAACCCATGTAAAGATTCCATAGAGATAGATTCAATGTTTCCATTCCTGACTTGGCTAACAGATATGCAGAGCCGTCCACATTCCGATGGCCCCTGGTGCTTATAGACTAATGTTGAAGAATACACAAGCTATTTCAAAAAGATAAGTAAAAATTTAATATTAGAAAATTTCCCTCCAATTTTTCTTCTCTCTTTATCAATATACAATCATCATGTGTGGGCTTCTCAAACGCAAAGAGGCACAAAGCAATACATTCATCATTTTGGGGGAATACGTACCAAAGGACATAAATCTTACTGTCAATCTCTTATACCTAATTACATCCTGGAAAACTTAGTTCATCTCAGATTAATTTTCTAAGATTTAAAACAATGGTATACTCTACAAAATAATCCAATCCAATAATCCCTGGGGGGAAAAAAACAGTAAGGAAATGGTTAATCTCCAGAAACACACCCTTTTAATGGAGTTTACAGTGGGCAATTAAATACTTACATTTTAAAATACTAAACTATTCTAAGAAATCTTTGTTTACTCTATGAAGTCATTGCTCCACAAAATTAAGCAAAATTTTAGTTTTTAGAGAGGTAGGCAGAGAAAAGTATACTGAAATATAACATTGTATATAATTCTTTTAAAGATGTATACGTAAATTCAAACCTAGCTTTCTGCTTTCCATTAAAAAGGGAAGAAGATAGTCAGAGAAAATGATATATGTGAGAAATCTAGCAATCCAAAATAGCTATTATATAATTGTGTTTATTATATTTCACTGGACAATTTATTGGAACATGTCATTCTGAGAGGGAACATTTATAATCTCCTACTGCCATCTTATGTAATGTCTTGTCACTGCACAATACAAAGGGAGAAATACTACATTAAGGAAAAACAAGAGCACTTTCTGGAAGTTGTATATCAACCCACATTTTTCACATAAAAATTAAACATCTATTGTTCCATTCCCCATCTATTTATAATAGGATTTTTTAAAGTTTGGCCATTGAGCAAATTATTTATAATTCCTTCCCTACTAATTTCTTAAACTTTCTACTCTGGTCATATTTATTATCTCATACAGTTTATTGTAAAGTAAAGGCTATATAGCACTGTATAATATTCAGTGCATGAGTAATGCAAAAGCTGGAGGTTAAAATGTACAACAATAAAACAGAAACAAAGCACAGTTCTATTTATGAAAGCAACCGAAGTCAACAGACTTTCTTAGAGTTTATCCTGAAACCAGCCAAATCATAAGCCATTGATTTTATATAGAAGAATTTTAATTTAATGCATCAATTGTAAACAATTGCCAGCATTTTAATATAAAAATCACAATGCAAATAGGTGAATTTTTAGAGTTTTCTATAAATTCTAACAAGTCTTTTTTAAAACATGTCACTAATCAATTACTATTTAAAAGACCATATAACCCAATGCAATTTGGAAAGCTGTCAGCAGGAAAGCCTCCTCACTCTTATTTGACTATCTAATACTAAAACCCTAACCATGAGAGAAATAGATTAATTGGAAATGTGTTCATCTATAAGTAACAAAAAGAAAAGAGAAGAAAAGAAAAAAAAACCCAACCAAACAAAAAAATGCCAACTAACCATGACTCAAACAAATAAAAGTTTGCCTCCACAAGCAGGGTATGTTGCCTTTGATTCTATTTCTCAATAGTGCCATTAATTACTAGGGTTCCTTCCAGCTTTCCATTCCACCATCCTTAGGCCACTGACCTTTGTTCTCATGCTTGTCACTTCATGGTCACAAAACAGTTGCTATAGTTCCAAACAATAAATCAGTGTCAAGACTGAAAAAGAGTGAAAAAAGAGAGCGCCAGATGCATCCATCCCCATATCATCATTATTAGCCTTATGGCCAGAACTAGCTGTCACTTGGCCATTTCTAGCTACGAAAGAAGCTAAAGCAAAGAGTGGTTCAGCACATTCACTGTGAACAAAATTAGCAAGATACAAGGGAGGAATGGATGGTGGGAAGAAACAAAAAAATGTCTACCACAAGGAATGAGATTAACATTGATCTATAATTAAGACTTTGGGTCCAGATGTTGGGTTAGCTGAAGAAGGAAGCTTCCCTCTCTTTACAAATGCTAGATAAAATCCCAAGGAGAAAAAAGTAATGGAAATGATCTAGAAAAAGTTAACTCTGTAGTACACTGCAACTAGCAACCATAAAACTTCCTCAAAGGGACACCTTCGTAACCCAGAGCACACATTACTGCAAAAGATGGTTGCTGGCAAATAAGGCGAAGCATACAAAAAAATGCCATGAGGGGCACAATAAATGGGAGGAATCATCCCTAGGGATCCACAGATAATACAGCAACATCAAAGGGTCCTTTCCAAATCTGGTCTTTGTCAGACTCTTTCAATTTTAATAAATAAGAATTATAAACAGAATCCATACTTGGTTCTGAGGAGTTAGAAAAGGGGAACAAGAAAAACATGTTAAAGAAACAGAAGACTTGACATTCCCCTTTCCTCCCATGATCCTAAAATGAACTTACATGTCATTCAGAAAAACACATGAAAGGGCTAAAGGACCCAGAGTCATTTACAAGAACAAATCAATATAAAACCAACTGAATATTAGAGACCTAAGGCACATAGGGTAAAGGTCATATGATCAAAAATTGCAAAGACTTATTCCCTAGCCCTGCGGGTCTCCAAAATACCCTCACAAAGTTGAAAGATGAGACCATCAGCTAAGAATCCTAAAGGGGATGAATTTTCAGCGGAATTTTGAAACATCTATGGGGTCAGGGAAGACACACAAATTATCAGAATACTGCTGATGCAGCTTTCTATATTGACAGGTTTGTGTCCAGTCCTAATCACACAAATTTGAATGAGTTTTAGAGGAACTGGAAAGATCCAAAAGATGTTAAAATTTGCCCAGTCGATGGGATATCAGTATTGGGAGTAAGGATTGAATGGATTTGCTTCATTTCAAATACAAGATAAAATGAGTGTTCCTTTTAACTTCTTCTTTCAAAGTTTTTTTTTTAGAAGGAAATTAAGTTATTATTCTCACTGAGGAAAAAAGATCAAAATTGGAACAAATGGTACACAAAAGTAAGAATCTATCTATGACTTTCAAGATAAGCCACCAGTTCAGGAACTAATTTCCATTTGTAGATGTCTATTAAGAAAGCGTCAACCAGATTCCAGTCATGACGGTGGGGTAGGTAAAAGCTGTGCTCACCTCTTCTCATGACCACATCAAAATTACAACTAAACTACTAAACTACAGAACAACCATCATTGAGAATCACCTGAAGCTTAGCTGAACTGAAGCTCTACCTCTAAGAACATACAAAAGAAGCAACCTTGAAACTGGTAGGAGGGGCAGAGACATGGAACAGGCTGATACTACATCTGTGTGTGACCGTTAAAAAGTTGGGAGGGATATGTGAGCTGTGGACATGAAGCAAGTGGTCCCAGCTTCACAACAGACTCCCCAGCCCAGGGTTCCAGTGCTGGGGAGAGAAGACCCCATAAATTCTGGCTGTGAAAACCAGCGGAGATTGTAGCTGAGTGAGACGAGGGTGGCTTGAGTCCCAGGCGATACTCTTACAGGGCTAGTGCATGGACTTACTCACTAATGAACTCACTTGCTCTGAGCTCCAGAGCTAGGGCAGCAGTTCTAAAGGTGCTAGGGACATACAGGGAGGAATTGAGTTGTCTGGCTTTAGGACAAGGACTGGAGGGTCAGGTTTCCCCTAGACAGAGGTGCTGGCAGAAGCCATTGTTTCTTTGTTGAGTCCTCCCCTCTCCCAGTGTGCAGATGCAGGATGCCGCCATGTCTGAGTCTCCATCAACCCAGCTAACACAGTTCACTCACCCCTCTGTGATAATTCCCTGAAATCCTGCCCCACCCAACTTTCAGGCACACCCACGCAGCTTCCAGTGGCTTATCCATAGAAATGACCTGTCTTGGCTCATGCTGCAAACTTTCCTCAAATCTCTCAAGGGTTCACAAAATCCAAACAAGCAGCATATGGCATCGGCAAGTCCCGTAGCTCTGGCTGAGCAGCCTTAAGCCTGACATTAGTGACAGCTGGCCTTGGTTCACAGTTTGGCCTCTTGAGGAACCTACAAGCTCAGCATGGTGGCAACCATCTGAAGATTGCTTTGTGGCTCATGCCAGGTGGCCCAGGGCAGGGCATAGCCTGTGACAAAACTTGGCTTAAGGCTGGGCCCCTCCCAGGAGGCCCCAGGGTTGGCACACATGGTGACCAGCTTTGGACCAAGACGGAGTATCACCCAGACACCTCCAAGAATGACACAGCTAACGGGCAGACTGGGCAGCACCAGAGTCCTGCTAAAGCAAATCCCACACTGTAGCGTCAGCTCCGGCACAACAGCTCCTCCACTGACTCA
The DNA here is from genome assembly GCF_036562045.2 of Rhinolophus sinicus. Taxonomy (NCBI): domain Eukaryota; kingdom Metazoa; phylum Chordata; class Mammalia; order Chiroptera; family Rhinolophidae; genus Rhinolophus; species Rhinolophus sinicus. Next base: position 115,411,956 of record NC_133755.1, read on the forward strand.
AGGCTAATCCTCACAACCAATCAGACAGAGGGTCACTCTCTCCCACTGACATGCAAACAGCGACCAAGTCTCACCTATAACAGGAGGTCACACAAAAACCACATATATGACACATCTGCAGTGCCCGGCTCAGGTGACCGGGGAGACAGTGCTCCTGAGCCTCACAAAGCACCTACTACATTAGGCCACTCTACTAAGACCAGGAGGTACAACAGCCCTACCTAATACATATAAACAAACACAGGGAGACAGACAAAATGGGGAAACAAAGAAATATGTCCCAAATGAAAGAACATCACAAAGCTCAGGAAAAAGAAAGAAACAAAATGGAGGCAAGCAGTCTAACAGATACAGAGTTCAATACACTGATTATAAGGATGCTCAATGATCTCTGACAGAACTTCGACAAAGACATAGAAACATAAAAATGAAGATAGAAAACATAAAAATGAACCAGTCAGAAATAAAGAATACAATAACTAGAATAAAGAATACATTAGAGGGAATGAATAGTAGATTGCATGAAGCAGAAGATTGAATTGGGATTTAGAAGATAAGGTAGTAGAATGGACCCAATCAGAACAGCAAAAAGAAAAGAATCCAAACATGAGAACAGTTTAAGGGACCTCTGGGACAATGTCAAGTGTACCAACATTCATTTTATAGGGGTACCAGAAAGAGAAGAGAGACAAGGAATTGAAAACCTATTTGAAGAAATAATGATGAAAACCTCCCTAATGTGGTGAAGGCAATGGACATACAAGCCCAGAAAGCACAGAGAGACCCAAACAGGGTGAATCCAAAGAGGCCCACACCAAGACACATAATTAAAATGCCAAAGGTTATAGATAAAGAAAAAATTGTAAAAGCAGCAAGAGAAAAAGCAGCAAGGTAACTCCCATAGAATCTCAGCTGATTTCTCAACAGAAACTTTGCAGGCCAGAAGGGATTAGCACAAAATATTCAAAGTGATGAAAAGCAAGGACATACAATCAAGATAACTCTGCCCAGCAAGGTTATCATTTAGAATCAAAGGACAGATAAAGAGCTTCCCACACAAGAAAAAGTTAAAGGAGTTCATCAACACCAAACCAGTATTACAAGGACTCTTAGAGGTACTTCTTTAAGATGAAAAAAAAAATGTTTTAAATAAATAATAAAATGGCAATAGTTACATATCTATCGACAATTACTTTAAATGTAAATGGATGAAATGCTCCAATCAAAAGATAGGATTGCAAAATGGATAAGAAAACAAGACATCTACATATGCTGCCTACAAGAGACTCACCTTCAGATCAAAAGACATACACGGAATGAAAATAAAGGGATGGGAAAAAGATATTTCATGAAAATGGAAAGGAAAGAAAAGCTGGGGTAACAATACTTATACCAGGGAAAATACACTTTAAAACAAAGGCTATAAGATCTATATGCTGAAAACTATAAGACATTTTTAAAAGAAATTGAAGAAGACACAAAGAAATGGAAAGACATTCCGTGCTCTTGGAAGAATTAACATAGGTAAAATGGCCGTATTACCCAAAGCAATATACAGATTTAATGCAATCCCCACCAAAATCTGAAAAGCATTTTTTTAAAGAAATAGAACAAAAAGTCATCAGATTTTTATGGAACCACAACAGACCCCGAATAGCCAAAGCAATCCTAAGAAAAAAGAACAATGCTGGAGGTATCACACTCCCTGACTTTAGCTTGTACTACAGGTCTACAATAATCAAAACAGCATGGTATTGGCAGAAAAACAGACACAGAGACCAATGGAACTGAACTGAGAACCCAGAAATAAAACCACATAAATGTGGATAGATAATTTTTGACAAAGAAGCAAAAACAGAAATGTAGAAAAGACAGCCTCTTCAGTAAATGGTGCTGGTGGAATTGGAAAGCCATGTGCACAAGAATGAAACTGGACTGCTGTCACCATGCACTAAAATTAATTAAAAATGGATCAAAGACTTAAGCATAAGACCTGAAACAATAAACTGCATAGAAGAAAACATAGGAACTAAACTTATAGACCTTGCATTCAAAGAGCATTTTATGAATTTGACTTCAAAGGCAAGGGAAGTAAAAGCTAAAATAAATAAATGGTAACAAGTGTTGGAGAGGCTGTAGAGAAAAAGGAACCCTCATACACTGTTGGTGGGAATGCAGACTGGTGCAGCCACTGTGGAAGGCAGTGTGGAGCTTCCTCAAAAAATTACGAATAGAATTACCATATGACCCAGCAACCCTCCCCTGGGTATCTACCCAAAAAATTTGAAAACATTTAAACATAAAGACACGTGTGCTCCAATGTTCACTGCAGCTTTATTTACAGTGGCCAAGACATGGAAACAACCAAAATGTCCTTTGATAGATAATGGATAAAGAAGTTGTGGTATATATACACAATGGAATACTATTTGGCAGTAAAACAGATGAAATAGCACCATTTGTGACAACATGGATGGATCTTGAGATTATAATACTAAGCGAAATAAGTCAGACAGAAACAGTAGAGAACCATATGATTTCACTGATATGTGGTATATAAAACTTAAAACAACAAAAGAACAAGACAAACAAATGAAGGAACAAAAACTCATAGACACAGACAATAACTTAGGGATTGCCAGAGGGCAAGGGGGGAGGGGGGCTCTAGAAGAGGGTAAGCCGGGTCTAATATACAGTGATGGAAAGACAACTGACTCTGGGTGATGAACACACAATGTGAGATATAGATAATGTATTATAGAATCGTACATATGAAATCTATGTAACTTTACTAACAATTGCCACCCCAAAAACTTTAATTTAAACAAACAACAAAGGCTATAACAAGAGACAAAGAAGGACCCAGTAATCCCACTTCTTGGTATTTATCCAAAGAAACCCAAAGCGCTACTTCAAGGGAACATGTTCCCAATGAACATCTATATGTTCACTGCAGCATTGTTTACAATGTTCAAGATGTGGAGGCAGCCTGGGTGTGCGTAGATAGAAGAATGGATAAAAAGGAGGTGGTACATATACAATAAAATATTGCTCAGACATGGAAGGAATGGGTTCTAGTCATCTGCTGCGGCATGAACGGACCTGGAGTGTCTTGTGTTCAGTGGAGTATGTCAGACAGAGAAAGATGCAATGTGATTTCACCTATATGTGGAATCTAAAGAACAAAAAAACAAACAAAACAGAAACAACTCACAGATACAGAGAACATTTTGATGGTTGCCAGATGGCTAAGGTGTTAGAGAGTGGGTAAAAAGGGGACAGAATTAACAAGTACAAATTGGTTGTTATGCTGTAGTCATAGGGATATAGGATATAGCATAAGGAGTATAGTCAATAATACTGTAATAACTATGTATGGCGTCAGATGGGTGCTAGATCTATTGGGGTGATAGATGGGAGGGGGTTAGGGGGCAAGGTAAAAAAGGTGAAGGGATTAAAAAGTACAGACTGGTAGTTACAAAGTAGTCATGGGGATGTAAAGTACAACATATGGAATATAGTCAATAACATTGTGATACTGTGTTTCCCTGAAAATAAGACCTAGCCGGACTATCAGCTCTAATGCATCTTTTGGAGCAAAAATTAATATAAGACCTGGTCTTACATAATAGAATAATATAATATAATATAATATAATATAATATAATATAATATAATATAATATAATATAATATAATATAATATATCAGGTCTTATATGATATAATACTGGGTCTTATATTAAGTTTTCCTCCAAAAGACACATTAGAGCTGATGATCTGGCTAGGTCTTATTTTCAGGGAAACACCGTAGCATGGTATAGTGTCAGATAGTTGCTGGGCTTATCATGAAGATCAGTTCTTTAGGTAAATAAATGTTGAATAACTATGGTGTATACCTGAAGCTAATATAATATTATACATTAACTATAATTTCAATAAAAATCTTTAAAAAAACAAAAATAAGAGTCAAACATAATGGGATAATAGGTGATTTTTCACTTTCTTCTTTGTACATTGCTGGATTGTCTAAGTGAGTAAAACATTTTATAAAAAAAAGAATATACAAAGAAATTGTAATGCTAAGTAATGTGGTTCAAACCATCCGTTGCCTAAAAAAGGATACTGGAACAGTTGTAAAGTCTCTAGGTATTTTATTCTACATGAAAAAGCCCTTCCACAAATTAGGTTCTGTGTAAATAATTTTTGCTAAAATATTAATTATTCTTAATACAATATTGTTAATATATTCAATCAGTTCTTCAACACCTAAATGATAATTACTAAGATCTTAACTGTTTCATCACTTGATGGTTAACTTATTAACAACAATTATGGATGGTAGAGAAGGTGGGGAGTGGTAGGTTCCTCCTTCAAAATAAAAATAATCAAAAGAAAATGTCTAATCGAGAAAAAATAATTTTGTACTGATCACTTTAGGGAAAAAAACAAAAAGAGGAAATGGAAAATAATAACTGTCTCACCTTCCAGGTCTTTAAGTAATTTCGTTTATATAGAGAAATAAGTATGACAATGAACATGTAATAATAGATTCTGAACAATGACCATGTTCTGCTTCATTATATAGTAGAACCATAAAAATTATCAACAAAGGAACATAAATAAATTAATTCTTTAACAAAGAGCAATAGGCCACATAAAAACTAGACAAAATCCAATCACAATGATTGATATATAACACTTCTTGCTAAGACAATGACTCACACAGAAACATATATGTAACAGATCAATTTTCAGCCTGGTTTCCTAAGGTAAAAAAGTGCTTAGACAAATCACTGTTAAGTCAACTTTAATTATCAAGTCAATTTGAACCAAATTAGGCCGAAAGCCACATAAGGCACTACTGGTTTCCTAAAGCTAACAGTATTCTTAACTAAACCTGAATCATTCCTCTAATTCTATGTTTTGCATATTTAGCCTGCGCTTCCAAAACTTAATTCAGAGGACCGAATTCAGAGGACTAGGCTGAGGAAATTCCCCTTTGATGCCACCCTGTTCATAGCACTAAGGTGCAGAGATATTGAAATTCACAAATGAAAAGCTAATAAAATGCTGGGCAACAAAGAAGAAAACACATTAGGGAAATCAGAGCCTCTCAACCGGGTTGCAAATTTGAATCTCCTGGAATCTTTTAAAAGTATTAGATCAATTAAATCACAATCTTTAGAAATTGAGCCCATTCTTTTTTTTTTTAATGCACCAGATGATTTTAAGAGAAAGGATTAAAAAGCATAACAAAAAATGATATCAAGCAAACAATATTATTCAGATTGAATTCATCCAAAACAGAGAATTGTGTTCCAAACCAAAACTCAGCTCCAAATTAGAATATAAATATGATAATTTTTGTAACTCCAGAATACAAAGATGAGAATTTATAGTAGTCAAGTGTGGGAGACCCTGCTCGCTACGCCATTTGTCATGCAGGAGACCCTGCTCGCTGAGCCATTTGTCATGCAGGGTGTCATGCAGGGTCTCTGGTCCTGCTCCCCGCCTAAGAACCCAGGATATGGTGAGGCCAAAAAGGAACACCCACGGAACCATAGATAGGGGAGTCATATCACTATATTCTCACTAGCGGCATCCACCTTTCTGCAATCCGCGCTTGCCAGCCACCATCTTCTTGCTAGCCCCCATTTTCTGCTAGCATAGCCACGTCAGTTATATTAGTGGCCAATGGCTCACTGGTTACAGCAGACGGCCAACTAGCCACAGCTGATGGCCATCCAATCACAGTTGATGACCATTTACTACCTGAGCCAGCACCTTTCCACGTGAGGCCGAGAGCCTGGAAACTGCACTCCTGGTTCTGTCCCCACATCAAGGCACCAAGAAATTATCTGAGGGGCTGACTGCTAAGATATTGAAAGAAACTAAAGCAAAAATCTCCTTAGTGCAGTTACTCTTCGAGGGCGATAAGGTTAAATACCTAATAAAATCAAGTAGTAGATCAAAGCAGCTCCTCGTATTTCTGTGCAAATGAGACTTAACTATTAAAAAAAAAAAAAGAACAAGACAAACAAATGAGAAACAGAAACTCATAGACACAGACAATAGTTTAGTGGTTACCAGAGGGTAAGGGGGGTGGGGGGTGGGAGATGAGGGTAAAGGGGATCAAATATATGATGATGGAAGGAGAACTGACTCTGGGTGATGAACACACATTGGGATTTATAAATGATGTAATACAGAATTGTACACCTGAAATTTATGTAATTTTACTAACAATTGTCACCCCAATAAATTAAAATAAACAAATTAATTTTTTTTAAAAAAAGTGGTTCCAGAATACATCTGTTGTTATTTGCGACCTCAAAGTAAAAAGGCTTGGAATCGACTACTATATAAACAATTTTTTAAGGCATCATCCAAATTCAGGTCATATGGAAACTCTAAGCCCATTTGCTAATAAGACTCTTAGCCTGAACAACTTGGAGAACTTCAGTGACTTTCACAAAAAGGTTCCTCACCTTTCGGATGACCCTCACAATCACCAAACTGAGACTGGATCAACAGTGAGACATTGAATTTAACCACTGTAGATAGGGATATCAAATATATATTTCAGATAAACAAGAAAGTATAGGGAATAACAAATATCTGTACACCCACTACCTAGCTTAAGAAATAAAACATTAAAAATACAATTGAAGGCTTATGTGTTCTTCCCCTCCAATTACCTTTCCCATCCCTACCAGCCCTCTCAAAATGAATAGAACTGTCCTAAATTTGGTATTTATCATTCCCATAAATATTTTTATAATTTAACAATATACGTGTATGTATAAATCTCCGAACAATACACGTTGTGGGTTTTTTATATTAAAATTTTATAAAAATGGTATCATAATGTATGTATCTTTCACTTACATACATTTGCATTTTTATTCAATTTTGTAGTACATGGTTTATCCATGTTTGTACACATAGATAATTCATTTTAACTGCTGTATAGCAGTTAGGTCACACCACAAATTGTCCACTGTCACACTACAAATGTACTGAAATTTATTAACTTCTGAATAGTGGCAGGAGTTTCTCCAGACAGTGCTTCTCAACTTTAATGTGCAAATAAATCACTTGAGGATCTTATTACAATGCAGGTTCTGAGTCAGCCGGTCTGAGGCTGGGTCTGATGTTCTTCATTTCTAACAAGTTCCCGGGATATGCTCTGATCCACACTGTCCAATATTCTAGTCAGTAACCACATGTGGCTATTTAAATTTAATTAAAATTTTAAAAAATTGAAAATGTAGCTCCTTACTACCCACATTTCAAGTGCTCAATAGTTATTGGACAGCACAGAGAACATTTCCATCATCTCAGAAATTTGGACTTTTGGACAGCGCTGCTCTAGGATCTTGCCCAGGGGCCAGCAGCAGCATCACCTGGCAGCTCTCTGGAAATGCAGAACCTTAGGTCCCACCTGCTAAATCCCAATCTCCATTTTAGCAACATCGCCAGGTGATTTGTTTCTTCTTTCAAGTTTCAAAAGTACCACTTTCGGGTTTTTAATACCTAGAAGTGGAATTGTGGTGTTGAAGGACATGCATGCCTATAACTTGACCAGCTGTTGCCAAGTTGCTGTTTTATCAATTTATAATCCTCACAGCAGTCTGCAAGAGCATCCACTACTCCACTCTACATCCTTACCAACACTGGATGTTGGAGGACACCATAATTATTGTTAATATAATAATATGAATGCATTTCTCTAGTGTTTTAGTTTGCCATTCCCTGATTAATAGTGAGATTGAGCATCTCTTCATTTGTTTATTAGCCATTCAGATTTTCTCTGCTGTCATAGCCTTTGCCCACGTTTTCCATCATGTTGTTTATCTTGTTCTTATTAATTTGTAGGAGTTCTTCACTTAGTCTAAGTACTTCTCATGTGTTTATTGTATGTATTACATTTACCTTCTTCTACTCTATGGCTTCTCTTTTCACTTTGTTTATGATGTATTAATGATGCACCTAACTGTTTAATTTTAGTTCAATCAGTATCATCAATCTTTTCCATTCATGTTTTAGTGGCAGGATGATATTCAGACACCACAAAATGAGTGGTTTGAAGCAAGATCTTTCAGTGTAAATACTTTCCCTGCCACATTTTAACTCAACTAGGATTAAGGATTTTAATGATCCTGTGTTTCACCAATGAAATCTTGTCTCTACAAGCAGCCTTAGGGCTTCTATAAGCAATCAGGTCATCTGACAATGGAATAAAATTAAGAGAACCCCCTGACACCTCTTCCATTAACAGCCATAAATACTGACTATACTTTGAAATGGAGCTTCTAGATCAACTATCGCATTTTCTATAAGGAGAATGAGAGAGACTTCCCTAATTACAGGTAATTTGATCCATAAATGCTTCTTTATTTTGTTTTTTTTTTTTCCTTGATACATCAAAATGGGAAAAGTATACCAAGGCAAAAGGAGTTTGCTCTCCCTTACCCATTAAATAATGTAATCCATAAGGATAAATAATAAACAGTAAAGAAGTATGATTTATACAATTCAGATTATAATTTTTTAAAACTTCTAAAATATTTATATGGAAAAGTTACCATTAGTATACAAGCTAAACTTATAGGGCTATAATGATGAATCAGACCTGAATTCTGTCTTAGGTGGTAAGCATGGTGCTAAACTTTTCATATTCATTATCTCATATTATCCTCTCAAAAACTCAGCAATAATTCACCAAATGTTTATTGAGCACTTACTCTGTGCCAGGGACTATTCAAAGCACTGAAGAGTTAGTAATGGAAAACATAGGAAAAGGTTTCTCCTCTCACTAAAGTTTAGAAAGGAAAGACACACTACAAATACTTTTTGAAAAAGATGATTTCAAATAGTGTAAGTGCTGTAAAGAAAATATTACAGGGTAATGGGATTAAAGAGTGCGATCCAAAGACAGAGAGGCTAAGTAACTTACCTAAGTCACACAACTGGAAAATGACAGAGCTCTGACTTTAACCCATGCTTTTTCTACTACATCATCTCTTTACATTTTGGTGTTTACTTACCTCTACATTCCTTGAGCACTGGACATAATATAGCAAAGAAGAGGAGAAAACAGTCCTTCCTGATGTTCCTCAGGTGATTCATTTCTCCTTTCAAGTTTCAAAAGTACTGCTTCCGGGTTTTTAGTACCTACCTAGAAGTGGAATTGTGGGGTTGAAGGGCATGCACGCCTACAACTTTACCAGCTGCTGCCAAGTAGGGATTTAGATACAGATCAGCAGCACCAGATTCTAAAGCACCAGCTCTGCCTGTCTCCCATGTCTCCTCCTTACTACTCAAACTCATAGACTTGCCAGCCTCTGAGCTTCATACCAGTTCAAATTTTTGAGTGCTGGAAAAGAGGCAAGATAATAATGATGTCAAGATCATGAGCAGAAGGTATGCAGCTCAATTCCTCGAGTCCCAAAAGGGATGGTGGGCTCCGCTCCCTGCAACTAAGATTGAACAGGGCACCTTGAGCTGAGCTGCCTCCCGGTCCCGGATGGCTCAGTTGGTATGAAGATCAGAATGACACCATGAAGCTATGCATAATTGGAAAAATTAATTAAGAAGAATCTTTAGAGTCTAAATGTGAAGACTGCATTAACTCAAATTTTGATTGGGATACTGAAGAAAAAAAATATGAATATTATACATGGATTTTTAGCCTACCAACATTTAGTATTTTCAGATGATTTTATTCCAAAAAAACTATCATTAACTCAATAGTTCGCTTTATACAACAATAAGAAAATAATTTAATTTAAAAAATAGTTCAGAGAGCTGACCATAAAAAATACACAGATGGCAAACAGGATCTGAAAAGATACTGAGTATAATAAGTCATCAGGGAAATGTAAATTAAATCAACAATAAGATACCACTACACACCAATTATAATGGCTAAAATCCAAAATCTGACATCACCAAATGCTCATGAGGATATCGAGCAACAGGAACTGTCACTCATTACTGACAGGACTGTAAAATGGTACAGCTACTTTGGAAGACAGTTTGCTCTGTTTCTTACAAAACTAAATAAACATACTCTTAACATTAGATCCAGGAATCACACTCCTTGGCATTTACCAAAAAGAGTTGAAAACTTGTGTCCACACTAAAAACTGCACACACTCTTTTATAGAAACTTTATTTGTAATTGTCAAAATTTGGAATCACCAAAGATGTCCTTCAGTAGGTGAATGGAAAAATCCAGACAATAGGATATTATTCAGCACTAAAATGAAATGAGCTATTGAGCCTTGAAAAGATATGGAGGAAATTTAAATGCATATTACTAAGTGAAAGAAGCCCATTTGAAAATCATACTGTATGATTCCACCTATTAGATATTCTGGAAAAGGCAAAACTATGGGCCATCAAATAAACTAATTTCTGAAAGAACATATAATGTAATTTTCCTTGTTTTTTGTTGTTGTTGTTTTGGTTTTTTTTTGCTACTCTGGGAAGAAAATTTTTATATATGTAAAAACGAGGCTGACAATTAGATTTGCAAACTTATCCTAGAAAAACTGCTACATACTTCATTGCTGAATATAACTATGGTCACCTTCGAAGTACTCCCCTTGGGAAGCTATGCACTGATGCCAGTGCCTAGTCCATCCTTCAAAGCAATTTTGGAACTCTTTTTCTGGAATGGCCATCAGAGCTGTCATCATATTACCCTTGATGTCCTGAATGTCATCAAAATGTCTTCCTTTCATATTTCCTTTATCTTCGGATAAAGAAAGAAGTCATTGGGGGCCAGATAAGGTGAGTAGGGAGGGTGGTCCAATACAGTTATTTGTTTACTGGCTAAAAACTCCCTCATAGACAGTGCCATGTGAGCTGGTGCATTGTTGTGACGCAAGAGCATTGAATTGTTGGTGAAAAGTTCAGGTCGTTTTCATCTAATTTTTTCATGCAGTCTTTTCAGCACTTCCAAATAGTAAATTTGGTTTTAACTGTTTGTAGAGTTGGTACAAATTCATAATGAATAATACCTCTGATATCAAAAACAGTTAGCAACACTGTTTTGACTCTTGATTTGGACTAACGGATTTTTTTTGGTCATGGAGAATTGGGTAACTTCCATTGTGCACTTTGATGCTTTGTTTCAGGGTCATACTGGTACATCCATGTTTCATCAGCAGTAATAATATGGTCCAAAACACAGTCTTGCCTCTCCAAAAGGTCTTGGCAAACGTCAACTCTTCATTGCTTTTGTTCATTGGTGAGTTCCTTTGGAACCATTTTTGCACACACCTTTCTCTTGTCAAGATTTTCAGTTAAAATTTTCCTCACTGTTTCTCTATCGATGTTTACTTGGTCTGCTATGCTTCTCACAGGCAGGTGACAATTTTGACGCACAATTCGATGAATTTTTGGAATGTTTTCATCAGTTCTGCTTGATATTGGCTGCCCTGACCTCTCTTCATCAGTGACGCGTTCTCTCCCCTCAGAAAAACGTTTAATCCATTTGTACACTGCCATTTTCTTCATGGCATTATCCCCATAAACTTGGACTAATATGTCACTGATTTCACTTCCACTCTTGCCAAGTATAACAATGTAATGTTTGTTTGTTTCTCTAATTCAAGCTCAGACATTCTTGCAATGGCACACAAAAACATGCAACAACGATTGCCACTCAGCAAGACACCACTGCACATCGACACGAACACAGCTGTGAGACACTGACATACAAAGGTTATGAAACACACACACACACACACACACACAGTGCCAAAAAAATGTATAAACATTTTAAGAAAGGAAAAAACTATTAAAATTGCAATACTCAATACATACCGATAATGAAAGATGAATACAAGTCACGTTTGACTTCTGCAATTACAAGAAGTGCTCAAGGTGGTTACCATCAGTGTAATTTTAATACAGTTTTTTCCTTTCTTAAAATGTGTACACATTTTTTTGGCATGCTCTGTATGTGTGTGTGTATACACACACACACACACATACCCTGTTTCCCCAAAAATAAGACCTAGCTGGAGCATAGCTCTAATGCATCTTTTGGAGCAAAAATTAATATAAGACCTGGTATTATATTATATTATACCCAGTCTTATATTAAAATAAGACTGGGTCTTATTTTAATATAATAAAGATGCATTAGAGTTGATGGTCCGGCTAGGTCTTATTTTCAGGGAAACATGATATATATGTATATAGATAGATAGATAGATAGATAGATAGATAGATAGATAGATAGATAGATAGATATAGATATATATAAATATAAAATCATCACATTGTATACTTGTAAACAACTCATATTGTTCAACTTAAATAATTTTTGTCAATCAATAAAGTTAGAAAATATATTGAAAAAAATTTCAATCACTAAAACAGAAAATCTCTTTCATATTGTTAAATCTAATTTTTCCTATCTTTGTACTTCACCCAAATACACTTCTACTTAACCTTAACAAAACAAAAAGCAGTCAGTGTATAAATGAATGCCATGCTATTAATACATACTCTGGTTTGAGAGCAAATTCCATATAAGTTCTTATCAATATCTTTTATACAGTTGTGTTTTCCAGTCAAATATATCCATGCATTATATGATATTGACTTATGCAAAGATTCTTCAGTGGCAAATTACCTATAAAGAGAGGACACAATTTAAAATACTTTTTAGCAAGGCAATTACAGGAATATTTTTAGGTATCTGGACCAGCAACATGTCCTGGGAACTTGTTGGAAATGCACATTTCCAGACCCCAGCCAGAGTCAATAAATCAGAAATTAAGGGGACAAGGACCAATGATTATGTTTTAACAAGTCCTCCAAGTGATCTGATGCACTCTGAAGTTTTGAAAATCAGAGGTCTAAATCCTAGTCAATATGGTTGCATGCTATAGATACTCCTAGCTGAAGCTTCATAATAGCTGAGTATTTGCACCAGCAGATAATAGAGAACCCAAAAATCTTGATCCCTGCCATGTGATTACAGGGGGAAGTTCCCCACTACACCACCAATTACCAAAGGCCCATAAAGTTTAGAGGGGAAGGAGTCTTAGCGCCTCAAGTTACAGTCAGACAGCTAGCTGAAGGCCCTAGATTTTACTCCCTATGAGGAATCCCTAACCAGGACGAATAAGGGGCTATCCGAGTAAGGAACTGCTTTGCCCCATGCCTCCACCATGAAACCGAACAATGTTCACCAGTGTGAGTGGTAGCCAGGGGCTTTCAGGAGAGGCTTGACTTAAAGGATCCTTCTGATATTTCAACTCCCTTTTAAGAGAAAAATCAAAATTACTTAGGGAAGTACTGCTTTAAAATGTTACTTTAGTGCTCGCTTAATATATATACTTGGGAAAAAAAAAAGGTCACTTTAAGGTCTCTCAAGTCCCTAAATGATCTGAAGTTTCTAGTCAGCATAATGGAGTAGAAACTACCATGTTTTCCATACACGAACCAGTTAATACCAATGTTTGAGGACAACAAAATTATAAAAATATGCATTATCCTAAATTTTAATACAGTATATATGCACTTCCATACTCAGTGCAAAACTTATGAACCTTTTAAATAAAGGAGGAATTTAGAAAACAATTGATTCCAGCAGCACAAGCTTTATGCACTTAAACCTAATCAGTATTTTCTGCTTCATTAAAATGTGAATTTAGGGGGTTGTGATTAAATTAGTTTTAAATGCCATGGAGAGAATTAATATTTAGGTGCCATAAAAATTTAGTAATGATAATATGTCATATGATTCTAGAACAGTCAAGAGTCTGTAGAAACACTATGTAATGAAACCATTCTTTTTCAAATTGACCATAACACAACAGGCCAAAAATGTACAATTTAGGTATCTGCAAAAGGCATGAGTGCATATTTCATATTCTGTGAATAAATGTACTGACTCTAAATTTAAACTGTGAAGAGTTGTGGCAAACAACGATGAAAGTTAAAGAACGATTCCATTGCTATGCCTTCTCTCTAGAAATCAAAGTTTCTCATTTCTCTTCCTACTGTCAGGAGACTTTTTAGTCTGTTAGTTCCTGGTGTCAAGGGGTCATTAATAACTCTAGCTTCTAAGAGACCCACAGCAAATGCAGGGGAGGAGTAACCCAAACCAGTGATTGAAGTTTTACAAAGATGAATCAGTATTTTCATTCTACTTAAGAAAATATTTATTTTGATAAGGAAAATGAAAACAAACTATCTTTCTGTGCAACTATATTACTTTATTTTCTACATATCTATTCTTCTTAAGTTAAAGCCAATGAAGTGAGATATAAAAAGATGAATTAGGGCCGGCCAGGTGGCTCAAGCGGTTGGAGCCCCATGCTCCTAACTCCGAAGGCTGCGGGTTCGATTCCCACATGGGCCAGTGGGCTCTCAACCACAAGGTTGCTGGTTCAATTCCTCAAGTCCCACAGGGATAGTGGGCTGCGCCCCCTGCAACTAGCAACGGCAACTGGACCTGGAGCTGAGCTGCGCCCTCCACAACTAACACAACTAAGACTGAAAGGACAACAACTTGACTTGGAAAAAAATCCTGGAAATACACACTGTTCCCCAATAAAGTCCTGTTCCCCTTCCCCAATAAAATCTTAAAAAAAAAAAAAAAAAAAAAAAAAAAAGACAGCTTTGATTTTTTTAAAAAAAAGGATGAATTAAAGAACTGACTTTTTCATTGGTTATAACAATTTATGTGAAATTTTCTTGTAAGGGTTAAAATTTTTTTTTAAGTATTATGACACAGACTAAAAGGCAAAGCAATTTTATCCAACAGACAAAATAGTTATAATGCTGAAGACATAAGTTTGCTTTAAAAAAAAAACTTTTTTTTTAACTTTCTAACCTAAAACTTTATTTTCCTAGCCCTTTCAGAGAGAGAGAGAGAGAGAGAGAGAGAGAGAGAGACCTAACTAATTTTTAAAGCAGACAATTCTATGATATAAAGCAAGGCTGTAGTAACTATATTCAAGCAATCTTTTTTTAAAGGTCAGAATCACCTAATATCACCTTGGCCTTAAAAATATCATTACTATAACAACCATAGAATGTTTGTTTTCAATAAATGTAATTTTTTTGGTAAATCTTCGAAGGATAAAACATTGCAAAATGTATTCTAAGTCACCTAATGAGTCAACTACTAAATAGGTTGACAGCTACAAGCAAGTGAAAAGCCAGGTAACATCCCTCCAAAATGATGGCTTCGCTTGCGAATAGTTAATCTAAAACCCACCTCTCTTCTACCAGAAATAAAATAGTTTAACCAGTCCTTTATTCCTAGTTTTTGACTGTAAAGCCATACATACCAGTTGCATTAACTGCAGGCTTAGTCTTCAGTCCTCTGTAGTGTGGTGTGTAAGGGGTAGAGTGGAGAAATGAAGTGGAGAAATGGGATTGCTGGATTAAGTAGTTCCATTTTTAATTTTTTGAGGAACTTTAGTAATGGCTGTACCAATGTACATTTTCACCAGTGGTGCACTCTAATTTTCATATGTAGTTATATTTATAAGAGAAATAAGTACTGGGGATGTAATATACAATATGATGACTATAGTTGTTTTTTTTTTAAATGCATTATTTTAAACATGACCTCTCTCTTTCCTTTATCATTTAACAATCAGTGTGTATTTTGCTTTATTAAATTTTCCTTATGTCATCTCATTCATATATGCTACTTTCCTCCTGAATTCCCCCAACTTGCCTCATATATCTAATCTCCTTTTTATGATGGAAAACAAGGTAATTTACTTTTTTCTTAAAACCCTATCTTTTCTAACCATCAAGATATCTCTGGTTTCTCTAGCACATGTATTAAATTCTCTTTTGGTGCTTTTAATATCAAAGACATATTTTCTTTTTCATGAAATGACATCTTGAATAATCCATTTTCTTTCAACCTTGCAACATATTTCCCTCTTGGGAGTGACTGCCTGTCATCTTTAAAGCAACCATACTATTCAAACGTTGTTTACTATGGTATATCCAAGTCTTTGAACTAAACTTTGTTTTTCAGTAAAAGGCAAAAGATTTATGTGATCTGAAGAAAAAACAGAGTATTGAAATATTGAAAAACTATTTTAAAAAATAAAATGAATCCTGTTTTTCATTTTACATACTGGAAAGTGACTGATTTCTATGCTTTCACTGAAACAAGGATAGGTGTGCATTTCAATATGCATTATTGGATTTCTAAAGTCTATGTTTTATACAAAACAATTAAATTTCTTTTGAACACTGAAACCACTAGTGATCAGGTTTTTTTGAAGAAAAATAAACTTCTGATTGCTATCTTAGATTTGGGGGGTCATTGTATTTTAGGCTCTTAAAAGGCTTCCCTTAGCATATGGACTCAAAATATTAGTTTTCCTATGAGTTACAAATATTTTATTATAAATTTATAAATGTTGAATACATAATTATATTAGTCATGCCCATTAAATGACTCTCAGTAAGAACTTTCTATATACAAAGTACCAATGAAGGTTCCAGAATTGTATTTCCAGATAAGTGACACTTCATTTGTAAAATGTTCATCTTCTGAACCTGATGATGTGAATATTTGCCCTCCCATGTCCCTGAACAAGAAGAGTAATGCTATCCGCCATCTACAAAGAAAATGTAGCAAACAACTTTGAAGATTTTTTTTTTCAGAAGTGGTGGTCTTTTTTGATTTGTATATTCCTGAGTTGTTCAGCATGGTAGCCATTATAAAAATGTGGCTATTGAGCACTTACAATTAGTCTACTCTAAATAAAAATGTGCTGTTAATGTAAAATACACATTGAGTTCAAAGAAACAGCATATAAAAAGTAAATAATACTGAATATATGTTGAAATTATAATATTTTGGATATACTAGCTTAAATCATAAATTAGTTTTATTATTTTTTCAAGTACAGTTGACATTCAATGTTATATTAGTTTCAGGTGTACAATATAGTGATTAGACATTTATATAACTTATGAGGTGATCACCCTGATAAATCGAGTACCCATCTGACACAATGCAGTTATTACAATATTATTGACTATATTCCTTATGTTATACTTTATATCCCCATGACTATTTTGTAACTACCAATTTAGACTTCTTAATCCCTTCCCCTTTTTCACCCATCCCCCAATCTCATCCCATCTGGCAACTCTCAAAATGTTCTCTGTATCTACAAGTATGAGTTTGTTTCTATTTTGTTAGTTTATTTTGTTCTTTAGATTCCACATATAAGTGAAATCATAGGGAATTTGTCTTTCTCTGTTTGATTTACTCCACTTAGCATAATACCCTCTTAGGTTTATCCATGTTGTTGCAGATGGCAAGATTTCATTCTTTTTTTATGGCTGAGTATTGTTCCATTGTATATATGCACCACCTCTTCTTTATCCATTCATCCATTGATGCACACCCAGGTTGCCTCCACATCTTGGCTATTGTAAATAATGCTACACTAAACATATGGACGCACACAGCCCCTAGAAGTAGCATTTTGTGTTTCCTCAGATAAATACCCAGAAGTAGGGTTACTGGGTCTTTCTTTGTCTTGTTATTGGGGAACGGTGTGTACTTCCAGGACTTTTTTTTTTCCAAGTCAAGTTGTGTCCTTTCAATCTTAGTTGTGGACGGTTCCATTCAGCTTCAAGTTGTTGTCCTTTCAGTCTTAGTTGTGGAGTGCACAGCTCAGCTCCAAGTCCAGTTGCCGTTGCTAGTTGCAGGGGGCGCAGCCCACCATCCCTTGCGGGAGTCGAACCGGCAACCTTGTGGTTGAGAGCCCGTGCTCCAACCGAGCCATCCGGGAGGCAGCTCAACTCCAGGTGCCGTATTCAATCTTAGTTGCAGGGGCAGAGCCCACCATCCCTTGTGGGACTCGAGGAATTGAACTGGCAGTCTTGTGGTTGAGAGCCCACTGGCCCATGTGGGAATCTAACCAGCAGCCTCCGGAGTTAGGAGCATGGAGCTCTAACCGCCTGAACCACTGGGCTGGCCCCTATAGCCTTTGTTTTAAAGCCTATTTTGTCTGGTATACGTATTGCTACCCCAGTTTTTTTTTTTTTTTTAAGTGTCCATGTTCATGAAATAACTTTTTCCATCCCTTTCATTTCAGTCTGTGTGTGTCTTGATTTGAAGTGAGTCTCTTGTAGGTAGCATATGTAAGGGTCTTGTTTTCTTACCCATTCAGCAATCCTATCTTTTGATAGCAGCATTTAATCCATTTACATTTAAAGTAATTGTTAATAGGTATGTAGGTATTGCCATTTTATTATTTATATTTTTTATCTTTTTCTTTCTTCTTCTTAAAGAAGTCCCTTTAACATTTATTGTAATGGTTTGGTGTTGATGAACTCCTTTAGCTTTTTCTTGTCTGAGAAGCTCTTTATCTGTCCTTTGATTCTAATTTTAGTATATGTGCTGCAGAGGTGAGCACTGTCCTTTGATTCTAAATGATAGTGTTGCTGGGCAGAGTTATTTTGGTTGCAGGTCTTTGCTTTTCATCACTTTGAATATTTTGTGCCAATCCCTCTGGCCTGCAAAAGTTTCTGTTGAGAAATCATATGACAGTCTTATGGGGGCTCCCTTGCTGCTTTTCTCTTGCTGCTGTTAAGATTCTTTCTTTGTCTTTAACTTTTGGCGATTTAATTATGATGTTTCTTGGTGTGGGCCTCTTTGGGTTCATCTAGTTTGGGATTCTCTGTGCTTCCTGGGCTTGTATGTCTATTTCCTTCACTAAGTTAGGGAGGTTTTCATCATTATTTCTTCAAATAGGTTTTCAATTCCTTGCTGTCTTTCTTCTCCTTCTGGTACCGTTATGATACAAATTTTGGTACACTTGATGTTGCCCAGAAGCTTTTTAAACTATCTTTTTTTTTTTTTCTGTTCTGATTGGGTCTATTCTGCTACCCTATCTTCTAAAGCTCCAATTTGATCCTGTTTCATCTAATCTACTATTCATTCCCTCTAATGTATTCTTCATTTCAGTTATTGTAGTCTTTATTTCTGACTGATTCTTTTTTATGTTTCCTATCCCTTTGTTGAAGTTCTCCCTGAGATCACTGAGGATCCTTACAACCAGTGTTTTGAATTCTGCATCTGATAGATTGGTTGTCTCCATTTTGATTAGTTCTTTTTCTGGATCATTGTTCTGTTCTTTCATGTGGAACATATTTCTAGGTCTCCCAATTTTGGCTGCCTCCCTGTGTTTGTTTCTATGTATTAAGTGGAGCTGCTATGCCTCATGGTCTTATTAGAGTAGCCTCATGTATTAGGTGTCCTGTGGAGCCCAGTGGTATAGGCTCCCTGGTCACCTAAGGTGGGTGCTGCAGGTGTGTCCTTTGTGTGGGTTGTGTGACTTCCTGTTGTAGTTAAGTCTTGGCTGCTGTTTGCACATCAATAGGAGGGATTGGTGGAGGAGCTGTTGTGCAGGGGCTGACTCTATAGAGTGGGATTTGCTTTAGCAGGACTCTGGTGCTTGCCCAGTCCGCCTTTTAGGTGTGCCACCCATGGAAGCAGGCTTAAATAATAAATTATTAAAATCAGTATCACCTGGGGGGTTTTAAACCTTTTTTAATGTGACTACTAGAAAATTTTAAATTATGTACGTGTCTCCCATCATATTTCTATTGAACAGCACTGGTCTAGCCTCTCTTCTGGATCCTAAATGTAAACAATTGTATGTATAAAACATATGACTTAAGTTTGGAGTATCACATGTTACCATGATGCAGGACAAAATTAATAGGCCAACAAAAGGACTAAATATGTGATGTCAAAATCTGTAACTGTATAGTAACTACACATATTGTAGTAATCGCTTTGCAATAGTCATACCATATTTTATTGTACTTTGCTTTATTGTGCTTCACAGGTGTTGCATTTCTTACAAATTAAAGGCAAGACGCTCCACCAGCAAAAAGATTATTGACTCTCTTTATTGTGATACTTGATTTACTGTGATGGTCTGGAACAGAATCCACATACATTTCAGGTATGTCTGTATATAAAAATATCAAACTGTTATGTTGTACACCTGAAATTAATATAATGTTATATGTCAATTATTCCTCAATAAAAAATCTATAACTAAATGAATTAACTACCCAAACCTCCAAGAATCTGAGAGGTAACAATGGGTCTAACTATAAGAGCAAGAACTCAGTCCTGCCAACTCAGATCCTGTTGGTCTGGTCACCTTGAGGGAATCCCTGGTGACTGACAATGGCTGAATGCTTAGATACTTATACATGTACAGGATGATGGTGATGGTAACTGTCATTTACTGAACACTTAATTTATGTCAGACACTTTACAAAGATTCCTCATGTAATCTTTATAATAATCCTAGAGGTGTATTATTCAGGGTAAGATAACTGCTGAAAGAAATACCTGCCAAGTTTCAGCGGCTTACCAAAATAAATATTACTTCTTGCTTACATCTGATGGAGGTGTGTCCCCTGTCAGAGGAGTGGCAGCAGCTCTGCTCCAAGCTTCTTTTATCTTACAGCTCTTATGTCTCACAGAAGTCCTCTCCAGTCAACCAGAAAATGGAGAAAATGAGAGATGAGTATACATGGGAGATTTTTATGGGCTAAGCCCAGAGGTGGTGCATTTTATTTCCACTAACATTCTATTGCCAGAACTCAGCCATGGACACACCGATCTATGAGGGAGGCTGAAAATATTTAACTTTTAGCCCCAAAGTAAATGAAGAACATACACATTGTAAGCATTAGCAGTCTCTGCAACAGGTAACGCATTATCTCTATTTTACAGATGAGAAAACTGAGTCTCAGAAATATTAAAATTAATTCCCCAAAGTCAAATCTAGAAAAAGACATTCAACCACAGGTCTGTGGATCCCCAAAGCCCATACTCTTTCTAGGTAACAACGCATAACTGACAGGAGTTGTCACCATCTTAGTATGTTTACCTCAATGGGAGGTTAAAGCAAATGGTCAGAAGATGTCAGGGGAATTAATTATTTATCCTCCTCTGCCGCTGGAAAAGGGAAAGGTTGGAAAAA
The DNA here is from genome assembly GCF_036562045.2 of Rhinolophus sinicus. Lineage (NCBI taxonomy): Eukaryota > Metazoa > Chordata > Mammalia > Chiroptera > Rhinolophidae > Rhinolophus > Rhinolophus sinicus. The sequence continues at coordinate 115,432,989 of NC_133755.1, forward strand.
TCAGTTTAGACAATCAAAATTTCATTTTGCATCATTAAAGAATATGTCTCTATGACTTGAGATAAATCAACAAACAAAAAACATAGAACCAATGACATGGATTATTTCATTGCCAAAATGCCATAGTCAAATACATAAATCTCCAGGATATTCCATAAATTATTATAGTTTGACAGGATTCATATGAGAAGACCAAAGAATATTTGTGTTTTGAAGGCTAGAATAATCTATTTATTGAGAATCCAAAAACCCCTAGAACACCTTAATAATATGTATTTTGCAGTGCTATTGAATAACAAGTCTTGCTTGTATTGATGAACCTAAGCCACTCTAGATTCTGAAGTTCCTTCTGAATTATCCAAGAGAGGTTTTATTATATTTAGTTTAATTTTATCATTAAGAATTATAAAATAACTCATTTAAGGTTTATAATTCATGTAGGCTACTTATGTTAAATCAGTCACATTGTTCAAATATTCAGAATCATTTCATTCCCTGATATTTCTGAACAGAAACTGATTGCATTAAGAGGAAAGACAGCACATGAAATGATTAAGATGAAAGTGGAGCATTTTCTTCAAGTGTAAATAAAATTGTTAGGTGTATGTGGGAATCATTAAGCTAAGTTGGCTATAAATTAGAAATCAAGGCACATCAAAAGATTAGTTAGGGGGAAATGCTGGAACATCTCATAAGAAACTTTGAAATTCATGGACTCAAAACTTGAATTTGATATGAAAGACTACCTTAGGCTTTAAAATTGCTGAGACAAAGGATCACATTTCTTTAGGTGGCCACTGAATTATGCAATTGATTCGGGTGGGAAAGAAGCAAACAGACAGAAAAGCTGTCTAGAAGGACAATAACTATGGTAGTGAAAAAAGGGCAGACCCAATGATGCTAGTCATTTGCTGTGTTTTTTTTTCCCCATTTTTGTATCCACTGAATCTCAGGAATACTTGCATAGCTTGGTAGTCAGTATTTTTGACTCTACTGAACTTTATGAACACATTTCTGAGACAATACAGTTTGTTTTGTTTTGCTTTGGTTTTAGTTCTATTACCATTCTCAGAATGTTATTTATCTAACCTTAAGCCTCCTTTGGTTAATATTTCACTCTTCTCATAATATATGATATTTTCTAAGCTTAATGAGACTTAAGCATGTTTCTACAAGTCTGTGAGGGAAAAAAAATACACATCTTAACTCCATCATTATGGGGAAGTGATTTGAGTTATATTTTTTCTTCTAATAGGTACTGTACTTAACTGAATAAGGGGCATTTTCAGATAAACAGTTTTTCTCCATGCTCTGTTAGGTACCATGTAAGAATTTTGATCCATCAGAGTTGCACTACTACCTTACTCAGAGAAAATCCTCAAAGCCAAGGCTCTCTCAGCTCCAAAAGTGAGGCAAGACTGTACAAGACCATTGCGAGTCAAGTGTTTACTTGTTTCTACTACCAAGTGTCAAGCACTGTGCCGCACACCTTCAAATATCCCCATAACCATCCTGTGAATCTAGTCATCTGATTTGTCAACCGGAACTTCACCCTCTCTTTGAGAAAGGCTCCTGTGAGAAATTTCATTGCCCTTAATCCTGTGCACTTGCATTCTCGTGGTCAACTGTTGCTTCTACTTCTGCTGAACTCTCGAACAAATCTCACCTTTTGCAGATGTTTGCTTCTCTGCCTTGATTTTCACCAAACCACACAGACAATACAATGCTGGGAACTGTTCTGTTGCCAAAAGGCCAACAATTAAATATTGTAAATCAGGTATTTGTGGTCTTTAAAGTTCTTGGCTACTATACCACCAGGGAATTTTTCTATCTTTCTCCATAGTATCCAGCCTCTTATCTATGTTGTATGGCCTTTTCGCTAATTCCATCCTCCCTCATCTTTCCTCCTGACATTCCTCCTCCCATAACTATGTTCGCTTCTTTCTGCATAACTGTTTAGTTCTCTCTTTGTACTGCAGTCTCCTCTAGACGTCACTCTCAAGGTCTTACTGTCAAGATTCACTGAAGTTTATCAAGGCATTTTTCAAAATGAAGACAGCTCTATAAGTGTGGCTAATAACAATTTTTAAAATAAGGCAACTAAGCCTCAAAGGAGATAATTTTCACAGCTCACATATCTTGACAATGTCATTTTACTCTAATTGCCTCTGTCTTTTTAAAACACAATGCTGTTTTTTTATTAATTTTAACAAATCATATTTTTAGAGAAGTTTTAGGCAAACAGCAAAATTGAACAGAAAAGTACAGAGTTCCCATGTACCACTTTATCCCTCCCAAACAAAACCTCTCCCATTATTGAAACCAAGCACCACAGTAGTACATTTATTACAATTGATGAACAAACCTACACTGACACACCATAAGCACTCAAAGTCCATAGTTTACATTAGGATTCACTCTTGGTTTTGTATATTCTATGGGTTTTGACAAGTATATAATGACATGCACCCATCATTGTAGTATCATAGAGAATAGTTCAACTGACTTAAAATTCCTCTGTGCTCTGCCTATTAATCCCCCCAACCCCGAGCAACCACTGATTTCTTTACGGTCTCCATAGCTTTGCCTTTCCCAAAGTGTCATATAGTTGGAATCAGACAGTATATAACCCTTTCAGACTGGCTTCTTTCACTTAATAATATGCATGTCTTTTCATGGCTTAATATCTCATTTCTTTTTAGTGCTAAATAGTCCTTTTTTCTGGATATACCACAGCTTATTTATTCACTCACCTACTGAAGGACAACTTGATTGCTTCTAAGTTTTGGCAATTATGGATAAAGCTGGTATAAACATCCATGTGCAGGTTTTTGTGTAGACATACATTTTCAGCTCCTTTGGGCAAATACAAGGAGTGTAATTGCTGGATCATATGGTAAGAGTATGTTTAGTTTTGGAAGAAACTGTCAAACTGTCTTCCAAAGTGGCTGTACTGTTTTGCATGCTATCAGCAATGTATAAGAGTTCCTTTTGCTCCATATTCTCATCAGCATTTGGTGTTGTCAGAGTTTTGGATTTGGGCCATTGTAATAGGTGTATAGTGGTCTCTCATAGTTTAATTTGCAATTCCCTCAGGACCTATGATGTTGAACGTGTTTTCATACGATTACTTGCTATTTGTATAGCTTCTTTGGTGAAGTGTTTGTTCAGACAATGCTGTTTTTTTAAATAAGACATTTATAGCATCCATCCTTTTGTACTGTCATTGACACTGCTTTTAAAATTAAAAAGAAGCTACTCCAGTTCTCTCATTTTACAAATAAAATTGACTCAGTTGAGGTAAAAACTGAATCCATGAAAGTAGTAGCTACAAATTCAGAAAAGAAGAAGCAGGCCGAGGACTGAGTCAGTGAGAGGAAAGGGGAAGTCAGTGAAACATGCAGTAAAGAAGTGACCAGAGAGAAGGTGTGACCAGAGAGAATCGAGTGTTATAAGAGTCAAGAAAGGCAAGAGGTAATCAGATGTTTTGTTTGTTCATTTGCTTTGAGAAAGAGGTTTGCCAACAGCAATAGGCCTGTATATAGTACAAATAATCATTAATCACTGGGAGGCAGCATGGTACAGTGAAAGAGCATTAGACTGACTGCCCAGTGACCTGGGGCACATAACTTTAAAAACATTCTGGTTTGTTTTAATTTATTCATCTGTAAAATGAGACTGTCTCTTCTAGCTTCCAAATTCTGTGTTTTCTTTCCCATAATATTTCTCTTTTACTTCATCAAACTTTCAGATATCATCTTTTTTCTCTGATAATTTTAATAATTTATTTAGCATCTACCTCACTGTGCCCTGTTAGACCTCTAATGAGTGGTCATTTAACCAAGATGTTACAATAATTCTTTTAAAATAGTGAATAAAGTATTTGTGAGAAGAGAAACAAATTATGTAAGTAGCCCTCTCTTATTTGTGAGAATTTCACCAACATGTCACGGTATGAATTTGACCATTTCTTCTGCATAAACTCAATAAATTGAATAAGATTGCCTTCCTAAGTCATGTATGTATTTGCAATGTCCTACTAACTAGGTTAGTACTTGAATTTGAAATTAAATAATTTTTTAAATTTAATTTTATTACTTTATTAGTTTCAGGTATACAGAGCAATGTAATAGTTAGACATTAAAATCCCTCATAAAGTGATAACCCACTCCCCCTATCTACTACCCCTCTGACATCTTATATAGCTGTTACAATATCATTGACTATCTTCACTATGTTGTACTCCACATCCCGTGACTATATGTATTAGGTTGCTGCAAAACTAATTGTAATTTTTGCAATTATTTTGAATTGCAAAAATTGCAATTACTTTTGCACCAACCCGATACATATATATTTAGTTATAGTTGACATTCAGTATTATTCTCCTTCAGCTTCAGGTATATAGCACATTGGTCAGGCATCTACACAGTCTATGACGTGATCCCCCTGATAAGTCCAGTGCCCATCTGGCACCTTACATGATTTTTACAACATTGTTGATTATATTCCCCATACTGTATTAACCACCAATTTGTATTTAATACCTTAACCTTTTTCACCCTGCCCCCAGCTTCATTCCCATCTATCACCCTGATACATTTGGCACCATACCTAGTTATTACATATCATTGACTATATTCTTTATGCTATACCCTACATCCCCATGACTACTATCTAAAAACCAATTTGCATTTCTTTATCCCTTCCCCTTTCACCCATCCTTAATCCCCTCCCATCTTAAAGAAGTCCTTCTAAGATTCCTTCTAATACTGGGTTAGTGGTGATGAACTCCTTCAGCTTTTTCTTGTCTGGGAAGCTCCTTATCCGTCCTTCAATTCTAAATGGTAGCTTTCCTGGGTAGAGTAATCTTGGTTGTAGGTCGTTGCTTTTCATCACTTGGAATATTTCCTGCCAATCCCTTCTGGCCTGCAAAGTTTCTGTTGAGAAATCAGATGACAGTCTTATGGGGGCTCCCTTGTAGGTAACTAACTACTTTTCTCTTGCTGCTTTTAAGATTCTCTCTTTGTCTTTAACCTTTGGCATTTTAATTATGATGTGTCTTAGTGTGAGCCTCTTTGGGTTCATCTTGTTTGGGACTCTGTGCTTCCTGAGTTTGTATGTCTACTTCCTTCACCAAGTTCGGAAGTTTTCTGTCATTATTTCTTCAAATATATTTTCAGTTCCTTGCTGTGTCTCTTCTCCTTCTGGTAACCCTACAATGTAAATGTTGCTACATTTGATATTGTCCCAGAGGTCCCTTGAACTCTCCTCAATTTTTTTGGATTCTTTTTTCTTTTTGCTATTCTGGTTGGGTGTTTTCTGGTACCTCATCTTCTACATTGCTGGTTGGATCCTCTGCTTCATCTAATCTACTGTTAATTCCTTGTAATATATTCTTCATTTTCATTATTGTATCCTTTATTTCTAACTGGTTCTTTTTCATGTTTTCCATCTACATTTTTATGCTTCCTATCTTCCTGCTGAAGCTCTCCCTGAGATCATTGAGCGTCCTTAAAACCAGTGTTTGGAACTCTGTGTCTGGTAGATTGCTTATCTCCATTTCATTTAGTTCTTTTTCTGGAACTTTGTTCTATTCTTTTATTTGGGACATGTTCTTTGTCTACCCATTTTGGCTGCCTCCTTGTGTTTGTTTCTATGTATTAGGTAGGGCTACTATGTCTTCTGGTCTTAGTTGTGTGGCCTTATGTAGTAGGTGTGCTGTGGGGTTCAGTGGGACAGTCTTTCTGGTCACCTGAGCCACGCACTCCAGGTGTGTCCCTTGTGTGGGTTGTGTGTGCCCTCCTCTTACAGTCAAGCCTTGATTAATAATTGCACATCAATGGGAGGGACTGACCCTTGGGCTCACTGGTTGTGAGGACTGGCTTTGACTACAGTGGAAGAGTTGTGCAGAGGCTGATCCTACAGAGCAGAATCTGCCTCAGCTGGATTCTGGTGTCTGCCTAATCCATCATTTGGGTGTGTGAAATTAAATAATTTTTGAAGGTTAAAAAAGCTATTGTCAAAGCTATCTCTACTCCACTGTTTTCAAAGGGAATTAATATCAAGAAGCAGCAGTCTTTGTGGACATGAGAGTTTAACAGCCTAAATTTATAAACAAGCTGTCAAAAATTTTTACTCTCATGGATACAAATTGTGTAAATCAGTTAAGATATAATTACAACGAATAATTATGACTATTACTATAGTAGTTTCATTTACAAAATATTACTTCTACCCTAATTAACAGAGACATCCAGTGTTTTGCCTAATTAAAATGTAAGTCATTACATTATGCTTCCAAAACATGTGAAAACCAATAATAATAAACCAGATAATGTCAAAGAAAACCAGTGATGTGAAATGGATTAGGGAGAAAATGAGTAAAGTGAAAAAAGATTTAAACCTAAAGCTTACCTGGAAAATCGAAGTGTCCAAGAGGTCAGTAAAGTATGTACTCAGAATCAGGTGGTTTCCAATCCAGCAGCAAAATACAGGACAGCCCTGCCTAATACAAAGATGATACAGTGAGGAGGCAGTCTCACATTTATTTTCCCTCTGAGAGTAGAGATGGACTGGAGAATACTTTCTGGACTAGTTTATAAGTTTCAAGGTGAAGACATAATCATTGGACTCCAGAATTCTGTGTAAGGTGGCCAGGGGAAACAAGTAAATACACTTGACTGGAAGAAGTCACCATGGACACAACACGCCTTATGCCCACTATCCTGTTCTACCTGTACCATTTAAGGTACCAGAAGATAAACATCTGCAACCTGTAACAAAGCAAAAAACAAACCTGGAAATACAAGAAGGAGAGCTATTTCAAGTGTTTGGGGTATTTGTGAGATAAGGCAGTTTCTTATCTCCATTTCTGGAAAGCCTGAATCCAATTACTTTTTCAAACAACAACAACAACCTGACTTCAAACAATATTAACAACTACCTCTTTCTTTTTTCTAGTCACACACTCATTTCTTAACTCTCTGTCATCCAGTTTCCAGTGAAACAATACTTTGAGTCACTAATAATCTTCTAAATATTTTATGGTTCCACAACATTGTGTTATCTTAATCTCCCCCCAACCTCCTTGAGCCTTCTTTTCTACCACTGATTTCTTCATTTACTAATATATTTTCCATAGGTAAATCACTACAAAGTGTTACAACAAAGTTTAATGCAATTCAGTATTTCTAGCTTCTTTTTTAACACGTCCAGGACCTTAAGATTCTTTAGCCAACTGTAATGAATGTCTTTCCTCCTCCTTTGTTAAAATTGTTGAGAGCTCTTTTAGTTTCAGTTTTTGTTTAACCATTCCCACAGAAATACGAAATCATTTCAAATTAATTAAGTTAAATTTCTAGACATATGTTATCAACTTCTGCAATTACTGTTGTTTCTTCTATACCATGTCTTCCTATTGGACTTACTAATATTACAGAGGCATATTCTATAATATTTCAGTGAGAGTCTATAGGTAGCAAACGCCCTTAAGTCTTTGTATGTCTGAAAATATCTCCATTTTCCTCTCATTCTTAAGAGACAGTTTAATACCTCCTTCCAGGTTAATTCATTTTTCTCCCTCAGCATTCAGAATGTATTGTTCCATTCTCTCTCTCTCTCTCTCTCTCTCTCTCTCTCTCGTTCAAAATTGTCTAGTATAAGCTGGGTCCTATTATAGAACAGCAGCCCAAAAGAAATCCATATCAAAACATGAAAATAGTACATCTGGGACACCTAGCAAGATTAGAGGGCATAAGCAAACTGCATGAGCAGGTAATCCAGACTTCCATGCCACCCACCAGGATTGCATCAGAACACCATTCTCAGCTCACACCAATGGTTATACAGGGGTCTTGTATGAACAGCTAAAGGACAAGGAAAAAGCCTGAGCTTTTATGGATAGATTCATGGGTGGGTTGGCTCGATAAGCAGGTACCAGTCGGAAATGGAAAGCAGCCGCATGACAGCATCACTCAAGGTACCCTTCAATGACCATGAAGAGCAGAATTTTTTCAAAGGTGAAGCTTTGAGCTATGCACCTAATGATCCACTTTGTGTGAGGCTCTATAAATTCCTTAAGGCTGAAAGCTATGCAAGACAGCTTTGAATTCTCCTTCTATTTTCCACTATTTTCAGTCAATATTCTTAATTTTAAGATAACATAAAATTCAGTCAAGCTACTAATGCAAAAAAGGGGGAGAAGCTTTTATGATAAGCATATAGAAATATTTTACAGAATTCCAGGGCAGGAATGGAAACACACCAAAGAAAATTCCAGAAACAGAGGTTGGAATTGCATCTGGACTCTTCCTCTAGCTCATCTTTTTTCCTCTGAATGTATGATTTCCTCTCTTCTCTCTCCTTTTCCCTCCTCCTCGCTAAAGCCAGAGAAAACAATGCTGAAGAAAATCAGACTATCTTTGGAAAAATTTAAAAGCAATCCCACTCTGCCCCACCTGGCCTCAGGAAACTCTTCTTAGGAGGACTCCAGGCGCCGGAGCAACGAGGAGGGTGGACATGGAAAGGCGGAGCTCACTGTACGGGATGCCGCAGAGAAAGCTTACTAAGATTTTTTAAGGCTGTGAGGTAAAGCCGTTAACAACTATAACGACCCTCTCACCCAGCACCTTGCAAAGTTGCTGTGGCAAAACTCCCCTCAAAGTGCAGACTGTTCTCCTCCACAAGCTCCGGGACTTCCAAACCCTTCCCGGCATCCTTTGCGCCGGGCACAAAAAAGCCCTGGGGCGCGCGGGCCCCTTCAGCCACCGTGGGCTCCGAGTTGCTGTGGAAACCCAACTGCCATCACCATGTCGTTGCAACAGGCCCCTCAGTCTCGCGTGTTCGTGGAACTGGTTCCATGGGCTGGCCGGGGCCAGGAGAACAGTCTCGTCTCGGGCGGCGATACGCTGCCCGGCTTCCGCCGTCCCCTCCCCGCAGCACAGGCCCAAAATGCAACCCGGGAGGTGCACGTAAGTGGCACCGCGGAGGTGTCTGTGAGCCCCGACAGGGCGCAGGTAACGGTGCGCATCAACAGCACCAAGGAGGCGGCGGCCGAGGTCAAGAAGAGCGTTTGCCGCCGCCTGGACTACATCACGCAGAGCCTTCAGCTGCAGGGTCTGCAGGTGAGAGCCCTGCCGGGGAGGAGCCTCCAGCCGCACCGCCGAGGTTCCGTGCCGACGGCCCCTGGCGCAGGGTGGAGGCGTGGGACACCTTTGTCTCATCGGTATTCCCGGCACCATTACCTGCCAGAGTTAATCTTTACGATGAAAGTAATTAATTGGTCGCAGTGACTTGTAAAATAAGAAAATACAAATTGAGTTGGGTTTTATAGGGTAATATTTGCTGCAATAATTTTATTTTTAACCTTGAAATGATAAACTTAAATTTTAAACATTACATGTAAATGCTTCTCTAAGAAGTGTGCTAGACACTAATCGTGTTGTTTTTCTGCACCATGGAATTGGCGAGTGAAAAGCATGGCCTGCTTCCTCTCAACCATGTAAAGCTTTGCATGGAGTGGTTCCTCAGTATTTTTTGCAGAGTTATGGTGGGTGGGGTGGAGGGGGGAATCATATCCATTTTCTTTTTATAAAGACTCTTAAATTTTTTCTCTATTTTTTAAATTAAAAAGAAATTAAGCCAGTATATTGTAGATGCCACATATATTAAATACCGCTACTTACCAGAAATGTACGTGAAACAAATCACTAAATAAATCTTACCTTAAGTCTACTTCTAAGGAAAGAAGAAAAAAATGAACAAGCCTTATTTAATCTGTACAACATCCCTATCAGGCAGATTTTAATATCCCCATTTTCCAAATTTAAAGACGTTAATAATGATCTGAACTTCAGCCAGGGTGGTATTTGAACTCCTGCATTCCTGTAACCAAAATCTAGGTTGCTGCCAATTATGCCAGGCTTCAGATAATTAGAGTGAAATAAAATTAGAAACCACAGAATGGGTCATCTATCTCAATTCCTTCATTTTACAGAGTAGGACTCTAAAGGTCAGAGTTGTGATTTATCCAGGATAACACTGAGTTTTAAAAATGCTTCCAGTTTGTTAGAAATGACACAGCCCCAAAAGCAAGTCTTTATTATTTTAAGAAAATATATTTGTACTGCATTTACAAATAGAGTCATTTAAAAAGGCATTTAGAAAAGATGTCTCTAAATGATTTTACTGTTTAGAAGAATTCAAATGATAATTAGAATAATATTAATAAAGTGAGTTTACTATGTTTAATTTGCAGAAAAATATTTCCTCAAAAAAAAAATACTACTAGTCTTGTTTGAATATTAACAGTTCTTAAGTTATTTACATAAAATGTATTCTACGTTCACATGGCTGTAATGTCTGATATGTAAAACAAAATAAATTACTATGTCCAGGTTACAGTTAAGATTACATTAAAATTCAGTGTTCCAGGCAATACATACAGAGGTCAGTGATCTCCCAGTTATCGCTGCTAATGCAGGAAAGCAATCGTGTAGATAATCTGTTCAGCAGATAATGCCAAAATATCATTTATATTACTTTGCAGGAAGAATTATAATGGGTCTTCACAAAATATTCATTTTAAACTTTGGAATCTTGATTTATAAACATCACTCTCCTGCTTAATAGGCTCATGTTCCAAACTCTTTTGCTTTAAAGATGGAACCAAACACTATTCATTTCGTCTTTCTCACCTGACTTACTCCCATTTTTTCCCTTTAAAAACCAGCCCAAGTTCACCTCCGTGGCATTCCTTTCCTAATCTAACACTAGTCCCTGTCATGCCACACGCCACTCCCCACTTGTAATAAAACTTATCACTCTGTATTATAGTTGTTGCTTTACTTGTCTCTCTTCCATATCCTAAACCTCTCCAGAGCAGAGACCTTTTTATCTCATTTGCCTTGCATTCATGGCTTATGCTTCATACATGTCACATAGTATATACTCAGAAAATGGTTTGTGAATTAAAAGAAAAATAATAAATGAAGCACTAAATGAATAAACTGTTAGTTCAACTATATTATAGGTCAGATATAGTTTTATAATCATATAGTTTCACATGTGAAGGCATAACTGTCATTTTCAGTGTTGCTTTCATGGAAAAGGTTTTAAAGTTCTAAGCAGCATTTACTCATCCAACCATCAAACATTTGTTAAGCATTCCCTATCACTGTTCATTTTTAAATTGCACTTAACATGATATGTAATTATTCTGTTTTCTGGTTTGTATGTTCCTCCCATAGGCTCTAAGCTCCAATATTTGCTTACTCATAATTGTATTTTTTTTGATAAATGTGTAATGGATGCCTCAAGCATGTTGCTAGGCACCAGAAATAGAGAATGAGTAAAATTTAGGCACTGTACTGAAGGAGTCTTATGTTAGGAATAGACTAATATATAGTAAGTGTTGGATGAAAGTATGTACATGATACAATATAGTAGGGTAAGAAAAAAAGTAATGTTCATTTTACTTGAGGAATTCCAGAAAGAGTTCATAATGGAAGTGACACTTGTGTCAAATCTTAAACAGGGGCTGAAGGGAAAGCATTCCAGTTTGACACTAGAATGCAGCAACTATGTATTCAGAGCACTATACGCAGTTCACTATGGCTAGGACACAGGAGGACTTGCAAAAAAATGGAGGGGAATCAGAGAGATACGCCTGAAGAAGAAAGCTGTAGGCAGAACATGGAGGAAGCCTTGTGTGCCATACTGAGGAGTTTGGGTATGATTGAAAATAACTGCTTACTATTGCTTGACCTTTTATAAATGATACTCACTTCTACCACAAGAGACTGGTAGTTTGGTTGCTGTTTTGCAGATAAGAATGCTCAGGACCGGAGTGATTATTGGCAGGTAGCTTGCCCATGGTCACACAGCTAGGAAGTAGTATAGTCTCCAGTCAAGAAATTTGACTTCGGGGTGGCCGGTTAGCTCATTTGTTTGGAGTGTGGTGTTGATAACACCAAGGATGCCGGTTCAATCCCTGCATGGGCCACTGTGAGCTGCACCCTCCTTAAAATAATAATAATAAAATACAACACCTTAAAAAAAAATTGACCTCAAAGTCCATATTCTTAACCATGATAGTATGTTGCTGCTTTATTTTCTTGGCAGCGATTGAGTTTTTAGGTAGAGGATATAGAAAGTGCTATTGATAGCCCACACTTGTATCCCTTTCCACTTCACATTTGTGTGCATGCAGTTCCCTCTGCCAACACTTGTGAACTTTCTGCCAGCTTTCCCTGGCTGCAAGAATTCACACTGCTTACAATTGGGCCAGTCAGTAGTGCCAGAGAATTACTAGGTTGGTGCAAAAGTAATTGCCGTTTAAAAGGTTAAAAATAATTGCAAAAACCGCAATTACTTTTGCACCAACCTAATAATGGTCCCTTCCCCAGTTCTGGCAGCTTTCAACTAACAGCTGAGGGCAGTAATGGAAAGAGGCCCCAGATTCCTCAGGCTGGGATAACCTTGAGGCATGTGTTCTACCCCGGTTCCCAGAGCCTATCTTCAAGAGTAAGTTCCTGTTGCCCACAGTGGTGACTACTTGACAATACACCCTTTACTGCCTTGCTTTCCTTCTCTGTTTCATTTCTCACTCCTCTATGGAGGTTCTTGGGATTGTCTTAAAAAGTAACTGCTTATACTCAAATCCTTGTCACAAGAGTCTGTTTCTGGGTGCACCCAAATTAAGATAGGGAGGAGCAGGAGCAGTCTGAACATATATATGAGTTGACTTTAGTTTTTCATTGCTAATAGTGGTGATAAAATGAATATCCTTGTTGCTAGGTATTTATACATGTTCTTAATAATGTTCTTTGGGCATTGATTTCTGGCTTATTCATATTTTAAGGCTTATGAAAAATCATACTCTAGGAAGATAAGTTTATGTCTTCACTAGAAATATATTCTTGACACAATGCACATTTTCTTCTTTAACTTTGCAAATTCAGTAGTCAAAAAACTGTTACTGTTTTTTCTTTGTACCTTTTTTTTTTTAACATTTGAGGTTAAACATTTTTCATGTAAACTGCCAGTTCATAATACTTTCCCTTTTTTCTACTCTATTAATTTATGGGAACTATAAAAATTAAGATTATCAACGCCATTTCTCTCATAAATTGCAAATTTTTCCCAATATCATATTTGCCATATAACTTTGTTTACAGTATTGAACATTCAAAATATTAAAGATTTACTTAGTCAAGTTCATTAATCTCTTCTATATGTTTTTTGCCTTTGTTGTAATTCTTATTGGGTCCTTCCCAATCCTAAAGCTATATAACCATTCTCCTGGAATCTTTAGGGACTCTTTATAATACATTATATCTTTGCAGTGATTGGAATTTATTTTGATATAAGGAAAAAGGTTTTGTTATCTCCTAAATGGGTAAGTCGCTGTACTGAAATAATTTCCTGAAGTCTGTCTTTCCCTTACTGTGTGTGCAAAAACCTAACTCAAACTGCCTTTAAAAATAAAAATGAAAAAAGGCACATCTGAAAGAACAGAAGATATATTTACATATCATAAAAGAATATTAAATGACAGAAAAGTTTCATATTAATCAAGCAAATAAAGCTGATTACAAGCAATATATACAGTACTGTTTTATATTTATCTGTGTTCTGAATTTTCTGCAATGAGCAGTTATTACCTTTATCATAAAAATGCATTCATATTTTCATGGGGGTGACAAACATCAGAGCTATAAACTTCAGTTAAAATTTTCACGTTATAGCTTTTTAGAATTTTTCTGGATAATATAAACTGCTTGAAATTACTTTATATGTTAAAATTCATATGCAGCTAAATCCCCTACAAAATAAATTATAATCAAATCATTACTGGGCATAATAATCTTTATATTTATTTGCATATATTTTGAAGGATGCAAAACTTTTGTAAAATAGAAGTTCTGCCTGTCCCCATGAGAGTGGGTGAAGAATTCATTTCACTAAATTTTAAAACCCTTTTGAAAAATGAATAAGGTAGTTAACATTTTTATCAGACTTGTGTACCCTATATTTACCCAGAAATTCAGAAAGTACTCATATTTTCTAAAAACGAACTGGTCTGGGTCTAGTTTTAAGGAAACTTTTATATCATAATAGCATAGCATCTGTATTTGCTGAGTGCCTTCTCTGTGTCAAGCACCTTATATAAAACTTGTTATTAAATCCTCAAAACAATTCTATGCAGTGTACATGCATAGAATTTTATAAATGCAAAAACTAAGGCTCAAAAAAGCAAGAATAACTTGCCTAACATTGCATACTATATTAGTATTCAGTAAATTTGTATTATTTATAAATTAAACATTTTAAAAACTCCAACACTCCTGTAACATTCAGAATGTTTTATGTACAAACAATTGCACACACAATTCTATGCAGTGTACATGCATAGAATTTTATAAATGCAAAAACTAAGGCTCAAAAAAGCAAGAATAACTTGCCTAACATTGCATACTATATTAGTATTCAGTAAATTTGTATTATTTATAAATTAAACATTTTAAAAACTCCAACACTCCTATAACATTCAGAATGTTTTATGTACAAACAATTGCACACACATATATATATGTATATATATATACATATCTATCACGCTAAGTTCATACTTTTTGTACAAACTAATGTAAAAATTACTACAAATGGAGTGACATTTATGTTGAAATTTTGAGCAACTATTTGTAGGCTTCTGAATTTATTTCATATTACTTTTAGGAAACTTCTAAAACATCAGGCAAACCAGTTCTTTCTGCATATTTTGTCATTCTGCTTTTAATAAGTTCAGATTTCTACTTTATGTTTTAGAGTAAAATCCATTTAGTAGCCAAACATTAGTAATTATACCCCTGTACTTTGTTTCAGGCAGAAAATGTAACTGTGACAAAGGATTTTAGAAGAGTGGAAAATGCTTATCACATGGAAGCAGAGGTATGTACTTATCTTAACAAATAATTGGAAACAGCATGACTTTGTGGGGACAATTTGCATTTACTTTTATTCTTGAACTGAAATGTACAAGAAAAATGCTTCTCATGGTATTGATAAAATACATTTTTCTCAAAATCATTTTTGGTGTTACATATCTGTGTGAGCTTTAAAATAAAGTTAATGAGATTTATTTAAGAGAAATTGATTTGAAATGGAATAAAAATAGCAAAGGGGAAATAGCAGTTAATTGCCACCTGAATAAATTTTTAATTGTTATCATTACATAGTGAGCAGGAAACACTACAGGAGAGAAATTTCTTCTTAGATATAAAAGCAAATTGAAAAAGTCATAACATAAAGGATTGAAACATTGTTCATTCTTTTGTTTCACAATGCAATGTTATAGTAAATTCAGATTTATTTAGAAATAAAAACTACTCAACTTTTGCACAAATTAAAAACAAAATAGTTTTTGTACAATTAATGATAACATTTAGTTCCTACAATTGCCTATACTTTTCACTTATCTTTAAAGATGTTATAATCAGGATTTTATGAAATCAGTGTTTTGGTTATGGTTGGGTTACAGGACTGCTATCTGTTTCTGATTCTGAACATCTTGGGGTATGTGCTTGGTTCATGCTGCCACCTTGCCACAGGAAACAAACAAAAATGGAGTTAGAGTAGAATCTTTATCTAGTCAGAGAATCTTTGTCTTTATAGGTAGAAAATACCTCAAGAAATCACCTAGTCATATCTTAAAGCAGATACCATTATTTCTCTAATTTTAAGGGTGTAACCTTCGGCTCAGATCGCTTACTTTCAGACCCTCAAAGATCATATTACAAAGAATTAGAATGGGTATTAGAATCCATAATCCACTGTTGCCCCAATAATTACGCTAGCAGTTTATTAATTTCTCCACTTAAAATTTAACTACCTCAAGGAATTTAAAAATTACTCATGATAATTTTAGGGATTCATTTGGCAAAAGTTATTTTGTACTTGTGGGAACCAAAAACTACCTTTCAAAACAGGGTGAAGAGCAGTTTGGTAAAACTGCATATTTAGGTCAAAAGCTGGGAGTTGTTCTAGCACTGCTCCAGTAGTTACTGCCTGTTAGGACTTCCGGTTGTAGTGAACATAGATAGGCTCATGTTAACCTAGCTAATGGGGTTTACTGTGAGGGTACACCAGGAGATAAGAAGGAAAAGGAACAGTCCCAGCAGACACACAGCCTGGCTTCATAGAAAACTGGAATGTTTTTCAGACTGCGTTGTCGGGACTGAGCCTCCAGGTACAGAAAGTGACTTAGAGCTGCTTGTTTTGTTTTAAGACACGACTAAATGAGGACTTGGCTAAATTCTGCTCCTCTTCCTTCTGCTGTACTTACCTTTTTAATGTCTTGTATTCAAATTTCTTAAGAGAGAATCTGGTTATATTTTGTATAGGGCTCCCTGGTAATCAGAAGTCTTATGTCACGCAGTCCAATACATGATTATCCTTGGTCAGCATCAGTAGTCAGCAGAGACCAGGATGGTGGGGTCACGAGGTACAAAGTATGCTAACCTGTGTAAGAAGGTACAAAGTACACTAACCTGTGTAAGAAGAAGTATGCTAACCTGTGTAAACCTGGCTTTATTATGGCTGTGGATGTAGTGAACACAGAAACCTAATGTCTTACATATACCAATATTCTCAATGAGAGTTAAATATAGAGAATAAGATTACATGGTACACCATTACTTTTCATTTAATATCTGAAATTTTCATCCTGAAAGGCACTTTAGAAATTTTTTCTTTAACCTTCCACCTACCATGCTGCCTCTCCCTATTTTAAAGATTAGAATACTGAAAGTTAGAAATTATTTCAGCAACTTCTTTAAGGGTAGGTGAGTGGTGGTATGCTTGGGGACAATGTCAAGAGATGATAAGACAAACCGCAGACTTGGAGAAAATATTTGCAAAACACATTTATTTTAAAAAACTGTTATCCAAAATATATAAAGAACTCTTAAAACTCAACAATAAGAAAATAACCCAATATATTCGTAAAAATGAGCCAAAGACCTGAACACACATCTCACTAAAGAAGATATATAGATGACAAGTAAACGTATAAAAAGATGTTCCACATCATATCTTATTAGGCAACTACAATTTAAAACAATGAAATGCCACTACACATTAGAATGACCAAAATCTGGAACAATGACGTCATCAAATGTTGCAAGGATATGTAACATCAGGAACTCTCATTCATTCCTAGTAGGAATGCAAAATGGTACAACCACTTTGGAAGACAAAGGTTCTGATATAAAACTAAACTTACTCCCACCATATAATACAGCAGTTGTGCTCACTGGTACTTACCCAAAGGAGGTGAAAGTTTATGTTCACACAGAAACCTGCACATGGACATTTATAGCAGCTGTATTCATAACTACCAAATTTTGTGAGCAACCAAGATGTCCTTTAGTAGGTGAATGAATAAATAAACTGGTAAATCCAGAAAATGGAGTATTATTCAGCACTAAATAGAAATGAGCAATGAAGTCATGAAAACAGGGAAGAACCTAAAATGCCTTTTAGTAAGTTAAAGACATAATCTGAAAAGGCTACATACTGCATGATTCTAACTACATGACATTCTGGGAAAGGCAAAACTAGAGACAGTAAAAGAATCAGTGGTTACCAGGGGTTAGGGATATGACTAGAGGGAGCACAAGGAATTTAATATAAAACACCAAGAGTGAACCCTAATTTAAACTAAGGACTTTGAGTCATTAAGATGTGTCATTGTAGGTTCATATATTGTAACAAATGTACCACTCTGGTGGGGAATAGCGATTATGGTAAGAGGGCGGCTATGCGTGTGTGGAAGCAGGGGCTGCATGGAACATCTGTACCTTCCTCTCCATTTTGCTGTGTGCCTAACACTGCTCTAAAAGAATTAAGTTAAATAAACAGAAAAACAGATCTGTGGCTTCCAGGGACTGGGATCAGGGGAGCACAAGGGAATTGGGGGAGATTGATGGGACTCATAATGGCTGCTACATAACTTCATGCATCTGTCAGAATTCATAGGACATATACTAAAAATGGTATATTTTACTGTAAGTTATACTTTAATAAACCTAACTTTAAAAATAAATGGGATGGATAGGCATACCACGCTAACATGAATCAAAAGAAAGCTGGGGTGGCTATGATAGTATCAAAGTAGATTTCAAAGTAAAGAAGATTACCACAGATAAACAAGTTGATTTTATAATGTTAAAGGGGCCAATCAAGAGAATATAACAATCCTAAACACATATATACCGTCTAATATCAAAGCTTCAAAATACTTAAGGCAAAAATGATAGAACTGAAAAGAAATAAGTCTACCATTTTAGTTGGAGCTTTCAATACTTTCTCCATAATTATGAAATCAGACAGCAAATCAATACAAATATAAAAGATTTGAATAACACTATCAACCAATTTGATCTGCTCATTCCAACTACAGCAATCTACACATTCCTTTCAAGCACACATGGGACATTTGCCAAGATAGACTATATTCTGGGTCATAAAACAAGTCTTGATAAATTTAAAAGTATCTGAACCATATAAAGTTAAGATTTTTGACCACAGTATAAATAAATTAGAAACCAACAGAAACATCCCAGAAAAATCGCCCAAATATTTGTAATTTAAATAACATCCCTCTCACTAACCCATGGGTCAAAGAAGAAATTAAAAGATAAATTAGAAAGTGCATAAATGCAAGGGAGATATAATGCCAATTCTGTACAAACTTTTCCAGAAAATAAAAAGGAGGGAATACTCCCCAACTCATTACCTGGGGGCAGGAAAAAAAAAATTACAAGCAAAGAGAACTATAGACCAATATCTATTGTAAATATGTGCAAAAATTATATACAAAATTTTAGCAAATGAAATCCAGTGATATAGTATAAAAAAAGTAATACATAATGACCAATTATGGTTCATTCCAGGAATTAAATATTGGTGTAACATCAAAAATTGGATTATCTGATTTACCATATTAGTAAAGTAAAAAAGAAATACCATGTGATCATCTCAATAGATGCAGAAAAAACATTTACTAAAAATCCAACATCCATTCCTAATAAAAATTCTTGGCAAACTAGGAATAGTAGGGAACTTCCTCAAACTTATAAAGGGAACCTATGAAAATTCTACAGCTAACATCATATTTAATGGTAAACACTGATGGTTAGGCTTTGTGGCTAAAATCAGGAACAAAATAAATGTATCTATTCTCATGACTTCTATTGAACATTGTACTTGAAGTTTTCTAGCTAGTGGAGTCAGGCACGATAGTGAAATAAAAGGCATCCAGCCTGGGAAGTAAGATGTAAAATTGTCTTTATTCATGCACAACATGACCACCTATGTAGAAAATCTTATGGAACCTACAAAAAAAAGCTGTAAGAACTAATAAGCAGCAAAAATATAAAATACCTAGGGATAAATCTGATTTTTAAAATGTGAATGACCTGTACACTGGAAACTATAAATCATTGCTAAGAAAAATTAAACAAGACCTAAATAAACGGAGAAACATGTTTGTTATTTGGAAGACTCAATTATCATTAAGATATCAGTTCTTCCTTAATCTATATATAGATCCACTGCAATCCCAATCAAAATCCCAGTGAGCTTTTTTTAAAAACAGAAATTGACAAACTGATTATAAAATACATTACTTACTTAGTATTCAAACCAGATAGAACATTAGTCTTCACTGGGTAACATTTACGATTTAAGGCAACTGCTCTGCATTGTACAAGATGACTTGTGAGGTTACCTCACCCCTCTCTTTCTCTTTGCTACTCCAGTCTACTCTCTAGTACCTTTACTTTTTTATTTTACACATTGAGCTTGTGTAGTTTCCTTAGAAGAAAGGTTTAGTCTTCTCCCATAAAAAGTTTTAAGATTACAATTTTAAAGTATTGCTGAATATAAGGACTGCTCCAAATATTTAAAGACAGAGGACATAATGAAATAGATGAAGTTCCACATATACAGAGGTGCCAAAAAAATATATGCACATTTTAAGAAAGAAAAAATTGTATTAAAATTGTAATACACAATATATACTGATAACAAAAGATGAATACAAGTCATGTGTATACATTTTTTTGGCACCCCCGGTATATCTGAAAATAACTACTGGAAGAAGAAACATATGTCACTGACAGCACTGAAGTATGATGTAATTACTGCTAATAAGAAAGCTAATGGATAGGTTTGACTAAGGAGTCATGAAAAATTTATCAGGGTTAGAATTTAGCCACATAATAAAGTTGAAGGGGAAACCCTCCAATTCTCTTTCATAAAATACCTGACTGGTTTAAAATGTATTTTAAAATATTCAAGTTAATATCAAATAAATTATAAAATTCATAAGCAAAAGTAAATTTAATAACAAAACAATTTAGCTTTAAGTATCAAGTAGGCATTTCATATCTGTTACATACTATAAAATGAACTCACTGTAATAAGGCTTTACTTTTTTTACTCGCATTTAGGGAAAATTTTGAAATAATTCATCAGGCATGAAAACAATTTCAAGTGTCATTTCATTTACAGGTCTGCATTACATTTACTGAATTTGGAAAAATGCAAAATATTTGTAACTTTCTTGTTGAAAAGCTAGATAGCTCTGTTATCATCAGCCAACCCCAATTCTATCATACTCCAGGTTCTATTGAGAATCTTCGGTAAGTTAAGCACATCTTTAACTAAATATCAATTAATTAAACAAAACTACGTAGTGCTACAGTTCATTGAATGTCATATTAATAATCTCTGCATTTAATTTCTAAGACGTCAAGCCTGTCTTGTTGCTGTTGAGAATGCACGGCGCAAAGCTCAAGAAGTCTGTAACCTTGTTGGCCAAACTCTAGGAAAACCGTTATTAATCAAAGAAGAAGAAACGAAAGAATGGGAAGGCCAAACAGATGATCACCAGGCATCCAGACTCTTAAGTTCATTAACTGTACAACAAAAAATAAAAAGTGCAACAATACATGCTTCTTCAAAAGTATTTGTAAATTTTGAAGTAAAGGGGAAAGAGAAAAAAAAGAAACATCTCTGAAATCCCAACCAAAATATACTGTGTTTGTATCTTTTTGTCATTTTTATATTTTTATAATGTTTGCTTTTGTCCTGAATATATATATATATATTGTATCGTGTATAAAGTGTTTCTCCCAAAAATCTGTCAATCCTTGAATATAGTCCCACGGAAAACTTCTCTTTACTTTCTATTTTTTAAAACTTACTATAGGAAATACTCTTTGGAAATAAATATGATATGTGCACACTTGTATAATGAATTCATATAGATGCATGTATAAGTAATTTTTACATTTCTGCTATAGGAAGAAATAATGACACAGTTATTAGCATGATTGTTAACAGTAATACAAAGAATGAAAAGCGATACATAACTTTTAATTAAAGGGTAATGAGATATACTAGGGCAATATTTTGATGCCAAAAATAAAAGACAATATATGGACCAGACCCTCTTCATCAGAGCTTCTCTGATTATACCAGCACACTCCAACACAAATATAATGGAAGCCACATAGGAAATTTAAAATTTCCTACTAGACATATTTTAGAAAAGTAAAAGGAAAAAAAAGAAACAGTTGAAACTATTTAATATTTAACCTAGTGTATCCAAAATATCATTTCAGCATGTAATCAATATTTTAAAAATTAATGAATACTTTACATTCTTTTTTATACTAAGTCTTCAAAATCCAGTGTATATGTTATATTACAGCACATCTCAATTCAGATGCTAGATTTTCATTAGAAATACTTTATATTTAAGTGTCCTAAAATTTAGTTGAAAAAAATAGATTTACACACCCAGGTTGCAAACATGCTTAAAAGATCTAGTAACTGTATCAAGTATGTTTTTAAATTAAAATTTAAATAAAAATTAATGTTCAGTTCCTTGGTTGCATTAGCCACATTTCAAGTACTAGAAAGCCATAAGTAGCTAATGGCTACCATGTTGGACAGTGCGGGGTAATACACTGAGATAATACTTATCCTTAAGGCTATTTTAGATGTAACAGTAAGTACATGTCATTGCCATTGCATTACACATTATCTACAGGTGATCATAAGCCAAGTCTCTTAAGCAGCATAGGCCTTCCATTCTCCACCAAATAACCGTGTTTCCCCGAAAATAAGACCTAGCTGGACAATCAGCTCCAATGCGTCTTTTGGAGCAAAAATTAATATAAGACCGACCCGGTATTATATTAGACCCAGTACTATATTATACTATACTTATAGTAATATTACATATATTATATATAATTTATTATATTGCATTATATTACATTATATTAAAGACCCAGTCTTATAGTAAAATAAGACCGGGTCTTATATTAATTTTTGCTTCAAAAGTTGCATTAGAGCTGATTATCCGGCTCGGTCTTATTTTTGGGGAAACGGTAGGTCCTAGGATTTTTCCTTTGATATATCTTGATACTCATATACCAATATTTCTTTCCTATAACATACTCCAGTATTGTAGTTTCCATCCCCACCTACTTTCTTAAGTTGGCAATGGAACAATTTTATCCATCTTTTCTGAGGTGTCCTTGGCGGGAGGGAGTGTGGAAGCCAAGAACAGTTTTAGAATCTGACACCACTATGTTTAAACCCAGACCTGACGACTGGAATGTAAGCTTCTTTAGGGAGATGTGTCCTTCATGTTCACAGCTTCATTCTCAGACCCAGCATAGTACCAGAGCCAACACAGAGCAGGCTCTCAGACATCTGCTGAGTAAATTTACCGGTGTATAAACTTGGCAAGGCGCTTTAATCTCTTTAAGTTTCTCTTTGCTCACCAATGAAATGAAGCTAATAATACTTACTTTGCAATGCTACTAAAAGATTAAAGTTGATAAATACTAAGACCATGAAAATAATGCCTAGCACATAGCGCTCAGTAAATGGCAGCCATTATATGAACTGCATTCTTTGATTATTGTCAACCGAATTAAAAGTTGGCTTTTCCAAATCCAACATAATATGAATTTTTAGTAATATTAAAAATAATTTACAGAAAACTAGCTTAAGATATGTTGAATATTTTGAAAAAAAGTTAAATTATATCTTAGCTTTTATTTATCCATTTGGGTAGAAAAGTGTTACTGGGGCCGTACATCAAGAAAAAAAATTTTCATAATCAATAAAAATGTATTCAGGTGGGTAGATTTTTCTTAGCCTTGGCTTCATTACATTTTTGGTTCCATCATATTTGGTAAAGAAGGTTTTCAAGTTAGCATGAAATACCTAAAATTTTACTTTGTTAGCAAACACTTCTTAAAATTTACAGGAACTTTTAAAGATGTTGCATAAAAAAAAAATCCTCTAAAATAGACAGTCCTACAATTCTATAAAACAGCTAAAAAAAGAAATTATTTAAAGATTAGACTGATTTATGTATGATATCCTGTGTACTTAAGAGTAGGGGTGTATCAAATTTCGTTGATAGTTGATGGCAATTTAATTTCTGTCACATGGCATACACTGGAGTCTCACAATACATTACTTAGGGGACCTGTGCCACAAAGCATGCTAGATGAAACCTATCCTGAACTTAATCCTGACAAAATTCCTTTCTTCTGAACCTCCTTTTAAAAAACCTTTCCAGACAGCAGCAAGTTATAATTGCTGTTTTCTAAAAGAAAGAAATTTCTAATTAGGATATTTGAAACAGACCCACTACATTCTAAGCTCCTTTTTAGAAGCAAATACTGTTAAAATAAGGCTTCTGGATATTGATAAAATTTAGGATTCTGTTCAGTTAGATGCAAAATTATATTTTTTTGTAGTAGTAATTTACCTTTTTTATCAGTATTCTGATTTGACAGATAATTTGAGTTCATTGTAAATAAATACGACCTGGAAAAATAATTTGTAACTTAAGATGCTATACCTCATATCCCATAATTATTATGTCCTCCTCAGGAACATATGGGTAGGTTGAAGATATCCCAATTCTGTCAGACTTGGTGATGAGAATATGATAGTGAGGAATTCTTTTCACTGGCCTAAAAAAATAAAAACGTGAATTATGAGATCAAAAGTGGGAGTTAATATATCCTATCTATATTATAAAATTATATGGGAGACAAATGTTTTATCATTCATCCCAGAAAAAAAAAAAACAACACTATATATTACAGTTGACCTTTGAACAACATGGGTCTGAATCTGATGGGTCCACTTAAACACAAATTTTGTTTCAGTAAATACCTATACTGTTTTCAGTCAGTGGTTGGGAGTCTGCAGATGCGGAGAGCCAACTGTATGCATTCATTTATGCCATTTTTATATAGGGGACTTGAGCATCCTCAGGGGTCCTGAAACTAATCCCAAGCAGATACTGAGAGACAACTAGGTTTGGCAGGTGTCTAAAGCTATATGCATATTTTCACTGTGTGGTGGTGGCAGTCAGCACCCCTAGCCCCCACACAGTTCAAGGGTCAACTGCAGTATAATTAAAATAACATGAACATTTACTGTTTTTAATGCATATTGTATTTGCAGCCAAATAGCTTCTACTCATAAATCTAATGTGGCCTAAATTACTTGAACAAGTTCAGTTATGTTAAAAGACTAGAATTCACAGTGGCTAATCCAAGTCAAATGCTGCTCTCAGGATGAGGTAGTCATTTTCAAGAGGGATCATTTATACTATTGTATTAAAAGAATAATACTCTTCTATAGCTTGTTTATCAGGAGGATATTTCTGTTCCAGCCACTCTGCAGGAGTGTGGCTTCGACATCCCAACTAACAGTTACTCCCTGATAGCCATGGGGGGTGTGATGATCACCAATCCTACCTCAAAATGAACAAATGCAGGCTTTGGACTTCAAATGTAAGTTGGTTCTATTGTAACAGTGAAAAAACCAAAAAGACTAAGCAAAAAACATTATTTGCTACACAGGGCTTAAGATTTATCAGGGTTTCATATGCTCAGTACAATTAGTAAGAGATAGTGAATCAGAAACTAAAATTAGTTTCCACACTAAAAGATGAAAAGCCCAGGTGTCAGGAAAGAGTGCTAATCTAAATGATCATGAAAAAAGTTAGTGATCCCTGAATTTAAAAAACAAATCCTCTAAGTACTATGTTACTTACCATCTATTGGCAGTGGGGTTTGTGTGTGTCTTTTTTTTTTTTTTTAATATAGTGATTCTATCACTTATCCTCTGTTTCTTCCTGTCTACAAAGTTTTGGGTCAAGAGTCAAAAACAGGTAAATAGTGCCAACATTTCATACATACATCAGTTTTACACTGATCACATTACACCTCCTAATTATTTTCTGTCTCTCCCAACAAGTCTATGAACTCCTCAAATGTCTTAAACATTTCTTTTCTCAGTACCTGGCTCATAAAAAGCTAAGAAAGAGAAAAATCTAACTGTCAGATGCTTAAATTGAATTTGTTTCTATTAGCATTAATTTTACTTTCAAATCTATTTTAGAAAATCAAATTTGTATTTGATAGCAATAATGAATTTGTAGCTCATACAAAAACTTTATTGAATCAGGCATATTTATTGTAATTCCATTTAAAAAGAATTAGTATAATTATTCAAATAAGTCAACTCTAGCCCAAGTAAGTAAATAGAATCAAAAGAAACTTATTCTTAGTTTATGCTAATTCAATCGTGAAAAGTCTAAGATTATTACATTCATTGTTGGAGTAGGGGTGAAGTGTAATTAACTCAGATCAATGTCAACCAAATAAAATACAAAATTATTTTTAATACAGCAAATGTTTTACTAACTCAATATCTGCAAAGTAAGCAAAGATTTCTTCTTCATCTTCATTGTACCTATTCCTAAAATGATAAAGCTAAAAAGTAAATATAGTTCAGAAATTACACTTTGTCATCTAAAGTTACTAAGTGACTTTATTTCCACAATTGTTTTGAGCCCCAATTTGCCCATCATTGCTAAAGCCTAGTTTTTAAAGAGATTTTAAGAAGAGTTCCTGTTTGTTATTAAAGCTAATGGCATTTTTAAGTATTCTTATCACTTAAATATTGTTGAAAAGTACTATACTAATTTCAATAAGTAGATGTAGAGTTACACTTTATGGAGCCACTCTCCCCTGCCCCCCAAGAAAAAGACAAGGAGGGAAGATAAGTATAGAGCTTCCACTACAAAAGGAGAATGCATACTGATCGAGGATTAGTTTTTTGTTATTGGATTTTTTTTTTGTGGATGATTATATCATTGTGTTAGGGGATTCCTATTCCTGGACTTAACTTTTCAACATAAATAGTAAAATTTGTACATGTTATTTTATACCTTTTGCCAAAAGCCACTAAGTTAATTAATCATTATTTTCTGCCCCCACAATCCCAAAATATAATCTTAAATGATGTAAAGATCTCCTCTGAAGGATAGTAGCTAATTTTTTAATATCGAAAGAAAACAAAAAATAGAGTTACAATACAATACAACCTTTTTCTCCTTGAAGATTCTGAGCAGAATCATTGCGGTGCCTGAGATGAAACACTGTGCTGGTAGAGCTGCTGGTAAAATACAGAGCTGCAAAACCATCAGTACACTATTTCAAGGAATCTCCAGAGTGACATTTTCCAAGATGCTTTTCTATGTAGTATATCAGGCAAAAAGAAGAAAAATATGTTTTTTTACCATTAATGTATAAATTCCTTTAGCAACATTCACATATGAAACAAAAGATGTTTTTTTCCCAATGCTACTGCCGAATTTAGTAAAATACTCATTTTTATTTTTTGGTATTGGATTGAAAACTTATTAGAAGCATTACCAGGTAATTAGGTTTCTTCCTATCTACAACTACTCTTCTTAAAATAAATGATAGCATAACTTATTTCCCCTGATTCAAGCACCAGTTCTTCCACAAAACTTGGGTTGATTTAAAAAGTGTCTTACATTTGTGAGTCCAGATAAAAGCTCACTTGAAATATGTAGTTAAAAAATACCTTAGTTAAAGAGAAATCTTAGACTTCAAGAAAAGCTTCACTAGGAATAGAGGATCCTTTCTTAAGGGGGATTGAAACCCCTGAGACCCATTTAATCCATAGTTTCTGTGTTAAAACAATAAAAGGTTAGAAGTTGGCACTGAGATTGTTTGTGTGTTATGTGTTGAACACACACAGGGGGAATAAAAAATTGAAATAGCCTAATTACATTAAATAGACTTTTTTTGCTGAGTTGGGCTATTCTCAGTCTGGTAACTGAGATAGCACTTGTTGGTCAGTATAATGTAGGTGTTTATATTATTGCTGCAGTGTGTACATCCATCAAAAGAACTTGTGGTTTTAGACAGGTAGTGGAAAATCAATGTGCAATAATTTCTTAAGCCACCATCAACTGACTCTTCACCAACAGTAGTCTGACTGGTTTCTTTTCTGCCTTTCAACTTCTTTCTCAGCATCAAGATTGTTTCTTAATTTACATGCAGTCCTAGAGCTGAAGGACCACAGAGGTCAACTCTGGGCCCACCTTCTACCTAATCCCAAACCTCTTCGACAGTATCTTTGATGAGTGGTCAGCCAGCTTTCAGCATTAGAGCACTGATAGAAAACTATAAAGAGTAACAGCATGAAAGGCCAGTGTTGGGACTAAAGAGAGAATATAAAATGAGAAGAGGGAAAAGTGTATATTGAGGAAGAGGAAAACTGATTAATACGAAAGGAAAGCAGGCACATAACAGAATGGCCTGGCGCTTAGCCCATCCTTCTCTTTCCCTGAAATGTAAAGATTTTAACCTAGCTTCTCTCAGCAAATCCACTGCATATACAAGTGTAAGAGTGCATTTATGTTTTATAAAGTACATCAAGGATCCCCCTGAATGAAAGTATAACTTAAGAGACCTGTATTTATATGCTCTTTTTTACTTTCTGATTCCAACCCAAAACGCTGGACTTTAAAGTCATGAAAAATACAGAAGAATTCCACAACCTTAAATCTGAACATCACGGGTGGACAGTCCATCATTTCACTGTCTAGAAGAAAGGCCCTAAAAAAACAGTAATTTACTCCAGTAACAATAAAAAGTGGTACAAAGGCTGAGATGATGTCCAGGTGGGATCTGTATGGCTTACTTAAGATATGTTAATCAATTACAGTGTGTGGAGCTTACTTGGATCATGATTCAAACAAACTAAAGAAAAATATTCAGAGCAGAAGATATTTGGACATTTAGATACTGACTAGATGTTTGATGCTATTTCTGTTTGCTATTTTTCATAATATGGTTGTTAAAAATGGCATCTTTGCATTACAACATGCTGTTTCTGAAAGGAACACAGGAAAGAATGAAAAGACTTGGATGAGTCACAAAAAATGGACATGCAGAGTCTGAAAGACAGGCTGCAGATGCCCAAGCCTTGATATTTATGACTGATACTAAGGATGAGCTGTAGGAGTGTCAGAAGAGAGGGCGTTTGCTAGACTATAATGGAGAGAAACTGGAGTTGCTACTTAGGATGACAGTGCAAGGTCCATGAGAGGGGATGAGGGCATGCTTGGGTGGGTGGGGGCGGGGTGGGGGTTGATCAGGTCACAAGAAGAATGAGAAGAGGATACCGGTTTCTCCCTGCATAAAAAAGAGATTGTCGAGAAATATTGAAAGTCTACCATGTGCGTACCCCAGTCCTGGGAATTACGGGAAATTCAAGAGAAATACAAATCCCAGAACTTAGTTCAGGAATCAGCATCAGAACAACATCTCCTGAGTAAATTAGTCATGGAAAGCAGTTAGCTTAGCGATAACACTTTTCAGAAAAATCCATTTCTGGTACAGTCAACAGCTACTGTTTCAAGAATTATAAATACACAGATGTAAACCTAGGTTGTGTAATAGCTATGAAATAACCTGAAGAAGCTGAAGAATGGGTTGAATCAAGGAGAGGAAACATGACATCAACCAAAAAGAGAGTTAAGGTGTAGATGACAAAACGCAAACCGAATCAAAACTCACCTTGAGGGAGCAAGATAAATAAACACTTGTCCTCTCCACAGCCCCCAAAGGAGCAATACATTATACACGTCTCCTCCTTCCTCGCACCAAAATGCCTAAAATGACGCAAGGCGAGGGAGAAGGCGCCGCGCTCGCCCTGGCTCCAGCTCAGTCCTGCTACCTGTCAAGAGGTGCGGGTGCTGAGGGCGCTCGCCAGGCCTGCGCTCCGTCCCGGGGTCGCCTGTCCCCTGCTGAAGCGGGGTCCGGGCCGACGCGCCGGGACAGAGCGCCAGGACACAGCAAACCGTGCGCGGCGGGCAGAGCCTCGACAGGTGGAGGGTGGGAGACCCCGGATGGGCCCGACCGCAGCGCAGGCCGCCACCGCGCGCCCCCTCCCTCCGCCCGTGCAGGCCAGTCCCCGCGCCCGCTCCTCACCGCGGGGAGGGGCGCAGGCGGCGGCGGCCGGGACAGCAACGGCGAGAACCACGCTCCGTCGGGGAGAGCGGGCCCGTCGCCCCCACTTCCGCCGCGTCGCCGTCCCCCGGCGTTCAGCGCAGGCGTCTCCGCCGGGCGCGCTGCGTACAGGAGCCGCCGCGCACGCTCTGCCGGGGCGTTTGCACCGCGAGGCGCCTCCGAAGCGGGTCCAACGGCACCTTCTCCGCCTGGCAGCCCTCACTCGGCCCTAGACGGAACCTACCGTAGTCCACCCCGAGCTTCGTTTCGGGCGGTTACCCCATCCCTAGGCCTTGGCACGTCCCTCCTTTGCCCGCTGTTAGTGCCAAGGGTCAGGGATGGCCTTCGTGTCCTCCGCCGTCACTTACCTCCTTATGCCGTCAAGGGCTGTAAGTTTTACTGTTTTCCCCTTTCCTCTCAGGCCCCTACTCTTCCCAATTCAACTGTCTAAGACCAGCCCCCGCCCCCCCCCCGCCCCCCGGGCCAATCACCCTACTCCAATCTCAAAATCTAATCACCACAAATCCACAGCAGGACGCAATGACCTAACTTACACTCAACTCGGATCGAATTCTTCCCAACTTAAAACCTTTTGGTGGCCCCTGATAATAGCCAGCATCTCGGAGGCAAACCCCCTCCGCGAGGTTTCAAGCCCCCCCGCCTCTTCACCCCCCGCGAAGATCTGGCCCACATGCTCGCCTCAGTTTCAATCCCTCCTTGCGTGCTCAGGAGAATGGAAGATTCCCTTCTCTGGAAAGTTCCTCACTGCCATTGCCTCCCTGGCTTGTCTCACTCATTTATTCACCTCTGAGTTAAAAACTCGGTTCGGACCTCATATCCCTCAGGATGGCCATCCCAACAGAATTAGATGACCCTCTTGGGGTCTTCAGAGCACCTGCATGTTTCCGTTGTAGCTAGCAAAAATCTACTGCAGCTATATGGTGACCTATTTTTCCTATACTCCACTCCCATCAATTTACCACTTGCGTACTCTGTACCAGCTACACGGTTAAGCAGGTGTTATGAATTATTTAATACTTATAAATTAGCCTGTGAAATAGCTTCTACAATCCCCAATCATAAATATGCGGTACAGGCTAAGAGAGCTTAAGAAATTTGTCTAATCTCTCATGGCCAGGATGCAGGGAACTCAGGCATTCATGTGCACTGCTCCAGTCTCTGAACTCTTCGGACAAAGGGTCACGTGTTTCATCTCTGGACCTAGCCCAGTGACTGGGACATAGTATATGTGGAATAAATGAGGTTTTATTTGATCCTCTACACCACTCAAGAAGGCAAGCCATTCAGGAATCATAACTTATTTTATTTTAAAGATGTGCAGAGATCCAGTGAATTAAGCTACTTGATAGTTCAATTTGGCAAAATTTCCATAGCTTTGATGCACTTATTCACAAGAGGTGAAGGGAAGAACTTGTGAAACCTTTACTGGTAAGTACCGTCAATACCAAACTAGACTTTGGTTTTCTGTTACAATAATAAATTGTTCTTAAAGAGCTTGAAAGAAGACTGAATTGCTCTTACTTCTTTATAATCTGCTCAGATTTTCTGTACCTTATCAGAGTAATTGGTTTCTCTTTATAATGTCCCTGATTATTAAAACAAAGACCAAAGGTTCCCACTTGTGAAAGTTCTAAATTTTCTTAAAATTGATCTGCCTTCTGTTTAAATATTTTATTTCATTTTTATTAAATGGAAACCAACTATTATTCTCAGGCACCCATGATTCTATCTTAATCAAATGATTAAATCTCCTCTGAAAACTCTTGATTTTGCTTTCCCAAGATTGAATCCTAAAATAAAAATTTCAGGATGTGTTTTACATTGAAACTATCTTTGACATTTCCCAGAGGGCCCCTGTAAAATCACAAACTTTAGTACTCTTTATTTGTAGTAAACAAATATTTCAACTCGTCACAATTGATAGTGTTGCAACAGCAGTCAAAACTCCTTTTTCTAACTGTTCAGAAAATCTCCCACTTATTACAGTCAGGTCATGGCCAGAAGACACAGCTTGCCTGGAGGCTATACATTAATGCATATTTTCTTTAGGTACTAAATAGGAAAGCCAAGACTGAGCCATGAGTACACAGTACAGTAAGAAACAACCACAGGCTATTTGAATTGAATTGGACCCTGCAGTTTATCTAATCAATTTTTTTTTTATTTTACAGATGAGAAAAGTGAAACTCAGAGATGACTCAATTCCAAGCCCAGTTCATTCCATTGCACTGTGCTGCCAACATGTCTTAGCTAATTAGGCAGAAAGGTACTTCACTTAATCCTTTCCACTGTTCTTTTCCTAACAAAACTAAAAAGAGTAATCAACATACATTAAATGTAGTGAGTGCAAAAAGATTACAAATGGAAAGTATTATATTGCAAGGAACAGAAGTTTTGTTTTGGTTTTTAATGCCCTTAAATAATGGGGCAACTTAGGCTACAAAATGAAAGTTGATAACTATTACAAAAGAGAAACCAGTAAAAAGTGGCTGCTGAAAATGAATTTTTCTTGGCTGGTTCTTCTAAGTATGTAACTACGAATTAGTGTCAGCATACTTTAGAAAGAAAAGGTACCTAAGAATATTTATCTGCGTTTCTCAACTTAGAAATTTATTTTATAGCCATGTAAACAAAATTCTTTAGAAATTATCATTAATAGCACAAAATCACAAATCACCCCTCACATGCTTAATCTGGTTGTCATCTATTGTAATAGCCTATGTATTCTTTATACTAAAATTGGGATTCTCAGAAAGTCAATAAAAATGTATGCCAACCTGACAAAGTCCTAGTAAAACAGCAATAGCTTTATAATTCTCATTTTGAATAACTGCTTAACAAGTAAAACTTTTTAATCATTCCTCCATTTTTTCCCTAAATTTCATTTCACTTTTGAGAAAATACACCAATTGTTCCTTGTAAATGCATCTTAACAGAAATATCTGAATACTGAAGTATTTATCACCCAGTAATTTACACATAGTAACAAGTCAATAATTGTTTTGTGTACACATTAAAAGGCAAATGATTACTTTTAACCTTTAGTTATTTTGGAATTAAATTACATTAGGGTACCCACAATCCTTTGATTGGCTAGTAATCTTAACATTTTGCTAAATAGAGCACTGGAAACTCCAATGTACCAGCATTTACATAATGGCTTCTTTGGTATAGTGTTTGTTGAATTTATGTCATGTGTTGACCAAACCAACACAAAAAAGCAAGTAATAAAGAAATGAGGCTCTACTAAATAGCTTAGAAAAACAAGTTTTCTATTTATTTAAAAATAAGTTTGTAGTTACTACATTGCAGGGACAGGAATTCTTACACATACATTCTAGTTTGTATAAAAGGATTCAAAGAATTATGCATCAAAACTAACATAGAAAGTGTCACATAACAGTAAAGAAAGGTCCAATCAATATGTACAAAAAGAAAGGGCACTGCTATTCTGATGTAAGACTGCCATTTATAACATGATATTCCAGGTTTCTGGAAGGAAAAAAACAAAAACCTCAATAAAGCTAAATAATTAATTTGTCTTTAAACTCTGTTACTTATTACATACAACAGATTTGCTTGTGTTTAACATTGTTTTCTGTACAAAATAAGCATAGTTTTAATTTGAAAATGTGTCAGTTTCAACGTTAACCCTCTAGGTCAGTTACTTTTTAAAAATTGAACTACATTCTACATGTCTAAATGTCGTGTGACAGGATTTAACAGTTTTCTAAAAAATCTTTAATAAGACCCCATCTTGCAGTTTTAATATGGTCCAAAAATGTAACTTTGTATTTTATCTCAATTTATAGTTTATCATTGTGATTAATCAACACGCACAAAAGTAATGAGCGTATGTGTGCATCTGCATCATACGTGTACTATGTATCATCTCAAACCTAGTCTTTTAGCTCCTTAAATGAAGAAAACTCACAGCCACCCACTATATGTATTTGGTTTCTGCCGTATAAGATTAATTTCCTGATGATTTTATCTGCATTAAAAAAGTATTTCAACACAGAGCTATCAAAACTAAAAATATACATTTATAGGCCATGTTTTCTAATTGTTTTACCGTAGTGTGTACAAGGTTTATCTCTGGAGCGTCAAAAGTGGTAATTACAGGCTTCTGACTCAATCAGACCTCTCCTTGGGTGCTTCGTACAAAATGACTTTTCATTTGGAGTGAAAACAGTTTCTTAGTAAATGTAATAAATCACTTGGAAATTTGGAGAACTAAGGGGGAAGTGCAAGGAGGGAAGAGAGGAAAAGGTGTATTTTTCCAATTTTAATAGAAAAAAAAATCTTGCCTAAATATAATTGTACCACTTCTCAACCTATTAGGTCAAGACTACTTTCTAAGCATGGAGTAATTCAGAGAATATAAAAGTACTTCCGCTGTTATGACTTTTAAAATCATGTATTTCTGCATATAAGGAGAACACTTATAGCCTTTAAATACTCAAGTATCTTGGTCCTTCCAGCCTATTCAAAAATAAATTTCAGGTGAACAAAAACATTCAGAATAACAATGTTTTCATTAGATAGAAAACTGGAAATCAAAACTTCTGCTTCCAGTTGACATTTGGGAGAAATATATAGGTATGTCGATATGCATAAAATGGAATGCTAGAATTAAAGTAAACACTATTAACTGGAGGAACTAATTACAAACCATATTTTAAAACATGTAAATGTTGCTAATATCATATAAGCAAAAGATGTTACTTATTTGTTTAAATGTTTGATTAGTCTACCGCACTACAGATAAGGGGCAATTCTAGATGTTAACACACATGCTACATAAGGACTGTTTTGCTCATCAGTGTATCTTATGTAATTAATTTCCAAGTGATACCAAATTTAACCAAATTCATGTCTTGGAATGTGATGAATGTGACTCGATCAAGCTCACAAATATTTTATAGTCCTTCTAATTAAATTTAAGGAGGATGATAGTTTTTTATAATAAGTTTTCAAAATGGTTTTTAATAAAAAAATAAGTCTTCAAATTGGAAACAAGACCAACAAATCTTTAGTACATAAATATATGCAAACTAGTCCAACGCCCTAACAGCAGAATGCAAAAGATAAAATTTTAAGAAAGTATGTACCTATTGCCCAGAGCTGTGAGACTGTAATTAGACTGAATGTTTAAACTGCTCATTTGCAACATTCTATAATTTTTAGATTTGACTGGGATTTGAGAATGTGGGGGTGAAGGGAGAGACTATTAGGGTTAGATACTTAAAAATAAATTGATTTACAATTTCCATGCATATAACAGGTTATATTTCTGAAATTTTCAGTAAACTTGAGATTTTTTTTTTTTTATTGCTCACCTAAGACAACTGCCAATATTTCCTTTTGGCCTATAAACAATACATACATAGTGTCACTGTCTCAAAGAAGGTATTTTTCCAAGTGGTCCAACAGAACAAAAATGATGGTGATGACTTAAATTTTTCAATTCAACTTCTGCAATGCAAAGAAGCTAAATTATAAAAATATAAAATCTAAATATATCTGGTATTACTAATACATTTAAGTGTTTCAATTACAAATAATCTGATCCAAGTCATTTTTGCTTTACTAAGAAACCAGTGTCTAATAATGTCCAAATAAGGTCATACATATACAATGTCTTTATAACAGGAGTAATACATTTACTTGTTGCAGGTAAAATGGTAAATACTCATTTCTTTGCTCACGAGTTAGAACTAATCCATACACTGTACTAGAGGTATATTCCACTCTAAGACTGTGTACGCTTTCTTTTTCTGTACACACTTTAAAATTATACACATTTTTTTTTTACAAAACTGGATTTATAGACTATTATTTGTTTCTAACACAATGCAGATTAACATCAGGAAATTACATGTTTCAAATAGATTGCCTTCAAAAGCAACAAATTACTTTAATGACAAATTTAAACATATACACTATTTTCAATAATGGTGTAACTGACTCATTTTACTATACAACCAAGCCGTCCATTTCTGCATTATGAAGACTTTAACTACTGAATTTTAATTATATAGTTAAATATATTTGTTAGAAAAAAATAAATATACAAAAAACCTGAAAATTTTGAAATTATTTTTCAACTGCAAAATCACAGCAATCCAGTTAAGATCTGGAAAATGGTTTACTTAATTTCACAGAAGGATTTCTGTACAAATTTAGTTACAAACGGTCTAAAAAGCCCAAATGTATCACTTTCCATTCTTCTTCAAGACAATTAAATGACAGCTAATATTTATCCCTATCAGAAATAAGAAATAATTATGTAAGGTATTTTGCCAAGGTTCAATTAAAGACTTTATATTTCTATATCAGGGTCATGCTGATACATATTTTCCCATCCTCACTTTTTAAAAATGTAGTATCTGAAAATTTTGGTTACCTTTTTGTACCATACCAGTCCTCAGAAAATACTCCATTCTTTCAACTTTTAAAAAAATGGACAATAATTTTTAAACAATAGAAATGGTATTTATGTTGGTTTTTAAAGTATAAAATAACTGTACCATAAACAAATAAATAACTGCTTTCCTTTTCCATAGCAGTACATATAGCAATACATTCTCCTAAGTCATATAATTATCATTTACAATAGACAACTTAATTTTACTAATGATGCAAAAAATAATAGAATACAAGGCACAATCATTAAATGGAAGTTTTCTTTAGGGTGTATATTGACATACCAGCGTGATAAGGATACCGTAAAAAGTGCAGAAAAAACACAATGTGCAATGAGACCACTGTATAAAACATGATTGCATAAAAAGTGATTTGGCCTATTTTAACCTTTAATAATTGAAAATAACCAATCTTCCCCTTAAAATTAAACTATAAAGTATGACATTTTAAAATTATTTTTATTCTATCACTATCTAAAAAATCCTGAAAAAAGAATTTATACCTGGGTAATAGTATATAAGTATGTGTTTGTATATATATTTAATTATACCCATTTATCAATATATACATACACACACAGACACATTTCTTTGTAAGTCATTTAGCCTATTAGATATGTCTAAAGTTTAGAAACAACATTAATCCAGATCAAGTAAACATCAAATCCCTTACCTTTTTCCTGTATTTTCCTTGAATCCTTTAACCACTTAAACACTTTCTCCAAAACATCTCTGTCAAAGGACCCACCAGTGCATTACTTTCTACTATTAGTACCAAAAAAAGATACATCTCAGCATAACTCTTTACTAACTTGCTCTTTAGAATAATATATAGCCTTTCCAATATTGAAAAGTGTATGCTGTCCTGACAGTCAAAAACAGGCTTTCCACTGCACTGATTCTCAGTCTTTGGCACAATAAACAGAGATTGAGTGATTGATATAAGAATCAAGGTCTGAAAAATTAGACAGTCAAATGTTTTCCAATGTGGATATGTTTCCTTTTCATCAGTACATTTTCTCTTACGTTTGGCAGAAATGGAATACAGCAAAAGCCTTCTCTAGATTCTTTGTAGATGAACATTGTACAAGTAAAATTAAACTCTTTAGGGTATCAAATTGTGGGAATTTTATATTTATCTTAAGAGGAAACACATTTCTTAATTTACTGCTACTCTGGTAACATCTCTCCTCCTAGGGGCACGACTTCTGTATCAATAGAAATGTACCTGGCTTGGTCAAAAATAATTCATTTTAACATGAAACGCTCTATCACTAGGAATACTATGCTCGTTAAAAATGTAGCAGAACTGTCTTTTCCAGAAATAGACTGGGAATTCATTATAGATCCTCAATTTCTTTCTTTCTTTTTTTTTTTTTTTGCGACCAGTGAATGAAATGAATGTTGAAATGTATAACCTATCTAAGGGAATAAATAGCAAACATTTAAAATATATATGTATATATTTATATATATATTCATTTAAAGAAGTGAAGTGTCTTGTAAGTTTGTGGTTGTTTTTTTTTTTTGCAAATCAAATTGTAACATTCTCTAATCCACCACAGCAGCAAGGAAGCAGAAACCTTAGTTCTACTTATTCCTTAACTGTACCTGCTTTATGATTTTGAAGTAAAATATTTTGGTACAAGTTACCAACCAATTAAATTAGCTTTTGCTTTTTCAGTCAACTTTCGGACTCGTCCTCTGCTAGAAGTTCCAAAAGTCAAAGAGGTGTCTTCAAACAGCAGCTGCCTTTGCTCCTCTTCGGAGTCATCCTCATTATAGAAAGCTGTCCTTCGACCTTGGTTTCTAGTTCTCATGTGGGGTTCAGAGCCTTTCAGTTCCTCAAACTCTTCTTCCTCATCCATAGGATCATCTGTCTTTTTTCGGTTACTTCTCCTTAGCATTTTAACACTAGTAGGAACTATGAGATCTGAGTCTAGTTTTTGTGTCTTCATCTTCCTTTTGGGTTTTCTGCCTCCACGACTCTTTTTCTGTAACAAATCCTCCTTTACAGTATTAGTTTCAGAAAGAAAATTGCATGTTGAAGAAGGAACTACTTCATCTCTGATAGGATGTACATTATTTTGCTCTGAATTTTCTAGCTTTGCATACTGTAGCTTTTTGGGCTTTCTACCCCTCTTCTTGTGTATAACTTCACCACTACTGGTAGTAACTTCTACCTTAGGTTTCCTTCCAGGTCCCCTCTTCACAAGTTTAGATGGCTGCCCTCCATGGCCATTTACTTGAATGCTTCCTGGTACAAGAGCATTGTTCTTACAATCTGTTAAAAGCGAACAATGGCACACTTAATATATGGAATGCCTTTTTATTTGACTTTCTAACTAACCAATAAGACCAATGCTATACTTACATGAAATGGAATAATTCTAATTATTTTTTTACTAAAATAAGAAAAAGAACCAACAAAATGCTAATAGTTTAATGATATTGTTTACAGACACACCTCATTTTATTGCATTTTGCTTTATTGCACTTCCCAAGATTTTTTCTTTTTTAAACAAATTGAAAGTTTTTGGCAACCCTGTATCATGCAAGTCTATTGGTGCCATTTCCCCAACAGACTTGGATAGATGGTTAGAATTTTTTAGCAATAAAGTATCTTTAAATTAAGGTATATACATTATTTTTTAAAGAGACAATGCTACTGCACACTTTAATAGACTACAGTATAGTGTAAACATAACTTTTATATGTACCGGGAAACCAAAAAATTCATGTGACTTGCTTTATTGCCATATTTGCTTTATTGTGGTAGATGGGACCTAACCTGGAATAGTTCCAAGTTATGCCTATACATGTGCCACCGTTATCATGATTAAAATCCCACTGTAACAAACTCCATGATAAAGGCCACTATGCTTTATTGAAAAATAAAACAATATTGGGAGATAAAATTCTAAATATGTACAATCTGGAGATCATGATGAACTGCCTTTCTGTGATTTAAAAAAAAATATATATATATATATATATTACTCTTTCAAATGAAAACAAAAAATAACACACATGCATTCCCACTAACATTTTTCTTCCAAAATTTCTAAAGTTTTTTGTTTGGTTATGGTGCATGTGATCTGCAATGTAATTATCTTAAAGGAAATTCATAAAGAGATGAAAACTGATTTTAAAGAGAATGCTTCTTCATAATGATTATTTTTTGTCATGGGTTGGAATTGTACTGCATAAATATCAAGAAAAAAACCATCAAGAGACTCACAAAAGGCCAGAACCAGTAACAGAGGGAGAAGGCAAAGTCCTCACTTTCCTGACCCCCATAGTACGAATGACTCACTTTAGATTGGTGGTCTTCCATAATGATGAAGGGAGTGGTGACAGGGGAGAAATGTGTAAGTGCACGTGTGCAATAGAGAGAAATGATCAGAAAGATCACTTTGGCTGCAATGTGGAAGATGGATTGGGTAAGGAACAGTTAAGGACTAAGGCAGAGAGACCAGTTAGGAAATTAGGACAACAGTCCTGATGAGAAATTACGTTGGCCTAAATTAAGGACATGGAAGCGAGAACGGAGGAGGGAATGGATTAATGGATTTTAGAGATGTTAAGGAGGCAGGAACAACAGAAGCTAATAATTATCAAGTAGATTTGGATGCTGAAGAGAAGGCTAGGATGACTCCCTGATTTTAAGCTTATGTCAGTGGATGGATCCCAATTTCACTAATCAAAATGAAGACGTTTAAATAAACAATTAAATTCTGAGCGGTTTCTGGGGAGAATATTGAAGAGGAAATGGCTTAAAAACACTTTGGAAATCATTATACAAAATGCTTATTCTTGAGGTGTCTGTTGCCAAAAAAGCCACAATTATTTTAACATGTCATACATAGGATGTGTTTATATTATTTATCTTCATCTTTCAAACATAAAGCTTTAACAAAGAAAATCTGCAGATGAAAAGAACTTATAAGAATAACTGTAAAAAAGTTGTGTATTATAATAGAGAGTCTGGCTATAGACAACCCTGATGAATTAATAAAGGTTGCTGTGTTGAATTTTGTAATGTAATAACTTAATTTTCCCAAAAAAAGTGAAGACTGGTACCTGGGTTAACTAAATCCAATTTAATTTAAACTTCTTGGATATACTTTTTTAGGTTTTGTAATAATGAAGTTAAAAACTAATTTACATCCTAAAAGCCTTTGATTCCGTAATTTGTTTTCATTTTCATATAGCAAGTTTTTCTTGGCTTTTAAAATTAATGATAATATAGTTTAAGTTTGGCACAAAACTGCAAATCAAAGATGTCTCACTAAATTTATCAACTAATATTAGAAGGTGACTTTTAAATGAGCAACCTAAAAAAGTTGATTTACGTACTAACTCCAACAAAATCATCATTTTTAACACGTTGCGTATGGCAGGGTTTAAATCCCTCATACCCCTCTGTTCCGGCAGGTTTTTAAAAGAAACTACTTTAAAATGCACTCTTCTCTTTAAAGCGTAAATGCTTCTATGTCATTTATTATTTTTCTATAAATAATAGATTCTACAAATAAATTATTCTATAAATTATTCTATAAATAATTATTCTACAAATAATTCAATAAAATATACAAAGTAAAAAGAGTCAACAGTAAAAACGAGAATTCTCGTTATCCGTCCTTAACGCATGGCTCAGAAAAAAACGAAGATTCTCGTGATCTATACGCAACGTGTTAAGAAAAGATCTAGTCTATCTTGGAAGATACAAATCACACCTTACCTTGCTCAATGACAGCTGATGACTTTGAAAGATTCTTTGAGAGGACAGATGATTTCATTTTACGTTTGAATGGCTTTTCCTTTTCCAAGTTTTCTTTTGCAGAATTATTCCTAGTGCCATGACTGTAATTTGATTGACCAGGACTTGAAAGAGTATTCAAGGTTTTCGAATGTTTCACAGAATTCTCTAGAACTAAAACACACATATAAAACATTACAAACTAAGCGTTATTTAACCTGAAAACAAGTAAGAAGGTTGGGACTACCTGTAACTTGAATTGCTTGAATTAGCTGAGAGAACAAAACCTGGGGGATACTTAAAGCTTTCTAATAGGAAAAAGGCATAAACAACTAAACTCTTAATAATTTCAGACCTTTTAGAAGTTGTCCAGTCACTTCAAGATTATGAAGGCAAGTCCTGGCAAATTGCTAGCAACTCTGGATACTTGAATTTAAATTCAGGCAGTTTGGGTCAGAGTTGCCATTTTTAAGCATTATTCTACACTGACACTCCTTAACCTCAACTTTGTTTTCTTATTAAAAACAATTAAAAGGGGGGGGGGGGCAGAAAAACAAAGAAAAAATCAACAGTGTCTGCTGGAATTTACTAAAATCCAGTATATGTCATTTGGCAATGTAAAAGCTTAAATTAAAAGTCATTATATATATACTTCAATTTAGAAACTAACTGATTCTTACTTGTTTTCCCTGGCATCGCAGATGTATTAGCTTTCAAAATAAAAGTCTTTGCTGCTGAAGAAGTAGATGGTTGCTCAGTGGTAACTGGATCTACAACCACTCGGTTGCTTCTGGTTCGAACTACAGAACTAGATTCTGTTTTACCATTTATCTGAGCAGCATTGTGCCTCGGTGGTATTGATCTTGTGGGTGTAGAGAATGGAGAGGTAGAAACATCTGACTTTAGCTGGGGTTTTACCATCCTTTTTTTCCTTTCAGGGCTGTAAATAAAATAATATCATTAGTCATTCTTATAGTTCTATGTGGATGAATAAAACACAGTTTTATAAATACTACTGGATTCAATATTTGTACTATATGAAATATGTTAAAATATGAGATTTGTAGTGGATTTCATATGGTTGTGAGCCTTTGAAAAGTGAATATTTAGTGAAGGATCGCCGTAAATGCTAGTTATATATGACAGAAAGCATGATGCCATCACTATCCTAAAAATGCTGTTTTACTGTATAGATTTAGCAGTTTGAATTTAAGCACTTACACTAGTATAGC
This sequence comes from Rhinolophus sinicus, assembly GCF_036562045.2. Lineage (NCBI taxonomy): Eukaryota > Metazoa > Chordata > Mammalia > Chiroptera > Rhinolophidae > Rhinolophus > Rhinolophus sinicus. The sequence goes on from NC_133755.1 coordinate 115,474,876, forward strand.
TTTAGTTAAAAGATTAAAAATCCTCCACATCATAGGAACTTGCATGTCAAATATATCATTCTGCAATATAGGGAATAGTAAAGGAAGTATTAAAAAACACCAAGTTCTGTCACTTAGATGACAAAGTTATAGATCAGTTGATGCCATTTAAAATAAATCAAATACCTTGATGCAGCACTACTGGAAACAGAGCTGCTTCTGTTTCTTTTCTTCCTCCTTTTGGTTATTGTATTTCTTTTATGAAAACGAAGAGCAGATTTATAATCTGATAAAACTGAACTGATGTGTTCTTCGAAGAAAGCAGACAGGCGCAAACTCATGCTGTAAATCTATGGTAAGAATCAAAAAAGAACTGTTCAAACATTCCTCAAAGGAAAATGCCTGTTCAGCAAATATTGACACATAATTTAAATATTTTTCTAGCAAAAAGTTTTCAGAATTTAAACATTGCTTTTTCCAATCTCTTTTGATGAAAAGTAAAACTGAAGCATTTTTACAATTATTTTTGTATCTAGATTAGGAATCTTCCAAGCTTTGAGAAAAGCCCTACTATGAATTCAGATGGCTCATATAGACAAAATTCCTGTGCACTCTTGTCATATTAAAAGTATTCCTGAGGGTTTGAACCTGCTTTCCATTGCTACCTAGAACTAGCTAGTTATTCTTTCTCATTTCATTTGCATATATCACCCCTTTGTGTTGTACTGTTTGGCCAAAGACAGGTAAATTAAAGTTTACTCATTTTTTATAAATCATTCACAAAGATGCTCCTTTTCATTAATGTAGAAAATAGCCTGAAAAGTAAGCCCACATAGCCCTAATACATACGAAGGTGATACATATGTGGTGTATCTGTTCAACCATACTACTTCAAGAAAAGTAACCATCCCTAAACATTAGTGACATCAGTGTTATTTCATAGAATTAAAAAGCAGAAAGAAGTCAATTCTTTTTTTCTACTAGGATACCATTAAGAACAGAAGGTCAGCTTTGCTCTAAATTTTAAATAAAAGCAACATAGTTACTTAACATAATTTTTCTACAAACTTCGTTTAATTTAAACATAAAAGAAAATTTAATTATATACCCTTGATCTTTTGCTTGGTGTATACGCTTTAGAATTACTAAAAATAAGTCTGACATCTTTACATAACTCCATTGGTGACTCATAATTCCCAGCCTCTAAAGTTTCTCTAACGGTAGCAAAATCCATTGGAGTGTCAATGATGTCTCTGTAATCCTAAGAGAGGAAAAACAGGTGGTATTAATTATTATCATTACTACCACAAAGCATTACTTCTCAGCACAAGGATTCACATACAATTTCTGTGATGAGTTTAAGTCCTAGAACTATTAATAATCATTCCTTGTTTCCCTCATCAAGGCTTCCTTTTTTCTATATATATATATTTTTTGCATGCCCCCTCCCTTTTATTGCACTCAACACAGGATTTTTCTCATTCAACAATCTATTAAGTTGCACTTTTTTTCCTTGGGAAAGAGGTAAATGGTGGTGTTAGAAAAGGGAGATTTAAAAAGTATTAAAAAAACTCAGCTCTACAATTACACATGTAAATTTGATGTAAAATACCCAAAACTTTATGCTACCTACCGTGTTTCCCCCAAAATAAGACCCAGCAGGACCATCAGCTCTAATGCATCTTTTGGAACAAAAATTAATATAAGAAGACCCAGTATTATATTACATTATATTATAGCCGGTTTCATATTATATAAGACCCGGTCTTATATTAATTATATTAATTAAAAGACTCATTAGAGCTGATGATCTGGCCAGGTCTTATTTTCAGGGAGATATGGTATAAACTCTAAAGGCTGCTGACTCCCTGAAACATAACCATAATATTAACTAGCTGTCACACAAAGTCTATGCACTTCATTCCTCACAGAGGTGGAATTACCCAGAATTGCCACCTAGGCAACTGTATAAAATAAGGCAATAGATTATAAGCAATAAGACAACTGAAAGAAAAAAGCAACAGAATAGTATAAATTATGTGAATATAGAATCTCTAAATAAGAATAGAGTACTACATCTTTTCCATGGCCTTGGAGTATGTAACTATATTTTTTGAAATATAACTTGACTTTGCACCAAGTTTAAATTATGATCAAATATGTTTGACCATAAAGCAAACAGGATTATTACCCTTTATAAACAGTTTTATTTCTTCCTTAATCTGTATGCCTTTTATTTTCTTTCTTGCCTTGCTGCACTGGTTAGAATTTGCAGTGCTATACTGGATAGCAGTGCCTCATTCCCAATCTTAGGGGGACAGCATTCAGTTTGTCATAATAAATCACGATGTTAGCTGTAGGTTAATAAATTTTTTCTTTATCAAGTTAATGGAACTTCCCGTCTATTCCTACTTTTCTTGTGTTTTTTTATTTTAATCATTAATGATGGTCTGTTTTCTTAGATTATTTGTCTACCTGGCATCCATTCATCACAGAGCCAATTATATTAACTGTATTTTCTTATTTTCTATATTCTTGATGCTCTGGCATTTGGGGGCTTTACAGATCTGAGGAGATACTGCCCCTCCCAGGGCTAGCCAATTTTTAGACATAGCAAAAGGCTGCACTGGGAACACCTTTTTCTTATGCAAACCAACCACCTCCTTATCTAACTCTCACACCAAGCCAGTATTTCTTTTGCCCTGAACTATCCCAGGGCCAGGTACCAGACAACTAGAGACCACCCCTCTGCCCAAAGCCCATTGGAATTATTTCAAGTAGCCAATTGTGAACTGTTTACGCTGCCCTGCCTTGCCTCTCTCATGGAAACCCCAATAAATCATCTGGCCTAAATTTTTCCCTTGCTGTCTTCTGCCACGTGATCAAAACTTGGTGTATGTTCTTAGAACAAAATGGGCAATTATGCATTTCGTCAAATGCTTTTTCTGCATTGATATGACCATATGATTTTTTTCCTTTAATATGATGAATAACATTGACTGAATTTTGAATACTGAACCAGCTTTACACCCCTGGAGAAAAAAACCCACTTGGACATTGTATAAAATCATTATTATATATTTCTGAATTCTATTTGCTGAATTAAGAATTTTTACATTTTCTTTTTTTGTACTGTTTTGTCTGGTCTTGGTATCAGGAGCAAACTGCCTTCATAGATTGAGGGGAGGAAGTGTTCTCTACTTTAGGGAAGAGATTATGTAGAATCTGTTAAATCTTTAAACATTCGGTAGAATTCTCCAATGAAGTTATCTGGACCTAAGAGATCTCTTTTTTGAAAGCTTTAAAATGCAAACCAAATATCCTTACTAGTTATAGGGCTATTCAAATAATCTACTTCATATTGGGTAACCTGTGGTAGTTTGTACTTTGACAACTGGTCCATTTCATCTAGGATGTCCAATATATATGTGTACAGCTGTGTGTAGTATTCCTTTAATATACTTTTGTTATCTGCAGGGTCTGTAGTAATATCCCCCCCATTGCATTCCTGATATTGGCAATTTGTATCTTTTCTCTTTTTAGTTTTGTAAGTCTTAATAAAGGTTTGTCAATTTTAGTGATCTTTTCAAAGAATCAGCTTTTGGTTTTATGGATTGTCTCTACTGTTTTTGTTTTCAGTTTCATTGATTTTTGCTCTTTATTATTTCTTCTCACTTTTGGTTAATTTTATTTTATTTTTCTAGGTTTTTGAAAGAGCCTGGGTTACAGACTTGAGACCTTGCCTCTTCTGATAGACTACTTATTGCTAAAAAATTTCCCTGCACTGCTTTAGCTGCATCCCACAAATTTTAATATGTTGTATTCATTTTCATTAAGTTTCATGTATTTTTTATGTCCGGTAAATCTTCTTTGAATCATGGATTATTTAGAAGTGTATTGTTTAGTTACCAAGTGTTTGGATATTTTTCTGTTATTTTTGTTATTGATTTCTAGTTTGATTGCACTGTGGTTGGAAAACACACTGTATGGTTTCAATTATGTCTGTCATTTTATTGTTTTCTGTTCTGTTGCTTTTTCCTGTTTTCCAATCTCCTTGTGGGTCACTTGAACAGATTTTAAAATTTCATTTGGTTTATCTATGTTTATGGCTGTAAACATTAACTCTGCATAGTTGTTTAAGTGGCCATTGAGGTATTTTATAATATATACATAATTATCAAAATATAACGGTGTCAACATTTTACCGGTTCAAGTTAAGTACAGAAACCTCCCCTGCCTTTATCATCATGTTCACTGATTATTTCCTCTGCTATCTTTAGTGAATTTTGTTTGTTATTATATTTTGGTTCTATTTCCATTTGGTTCTTCTAATTCTTCTTGCGATTTTCTTGGTATGACAAGTGATTTTTGATTGAAACCTGGAAATTGTGGGTCTAAGAATGGATCTCTTTTAAATCTTATGTTTTAGTAGACCTACTCCAACCCCACTCTTTGAGCTAAGAGGGGGCACTGCTTTATTACTGCCAGGTAGGAGTAGAGTCTAGGTTTTACCTGGCCTCCACTGACACCCAAGGATAGAGGAGTACCTCCTTAAACTGCTGGGAAGGTATAGGAGTTCTAGCTCCTTACTAGGCTTCTACTGATGCCAGCTAGGGTGGGACGGGGTAGTGCCTCTGTTCTGCATGGCCTTCACTGACACTATTGGCGGTGGCCTTGTTATCACTGACCAATGGTGAAAAGTCCTGACTACCCACTAGGCCTCTGCTAATACCACCCAGTGAGGTAGGGTAGGGGTACCTCATCACTGCCCGATGTGGGTAGACAATCTAGGCTGGTATTTGGGAAGTGTGGAGGTGGCTCTCACTGGCCTTTCCTGATAGGGAAGGGGTAAGGCCACAATTTTTACTATGTTATTTAGCTGGAGTAGAGCAGTTACTGTCTCATGTTTGTTGTGTTGCTACGCTGCACCTTTCCTGGTCTGTTGGCTGGAGAGAGTGGGCTTTTCTGGTCAGTGCACATTGGCATTTCTAGGTTGTTAAGTTTCTTCAGTATCCAGAGTTGGAATATATAAGGCAAAAACGTATGCAGGAAATTCACTACTGTTATTCCTCAGTTCCTGAGGACCTACCCCGTCTGTCTTCTTTCTACATTCCAGAATCATCTTGACTTTTTTACACATAACATCCACAGTTTTTCAGTTCTACTTAGTGGGAAGAACAGGGGAAAGCATATCTTCTCCTTCTTCTCAGAAGTCCAATTAAACTGCCTTTGACCAAAATATTTAAAAATGTCTCACCTATAAGTGACTTTAGAACCACTTTATAAAGTCACACAATAAAATTTAGTAATTTTAATTTCGGTAAAAACAGTGTACAACAGTCTACCTTATGCACCAAACCTGGTCTAAATAACTTAGCCATTTACAGAAATTAAATTCATCATTAGTGGAAGATTGTGATTCCAAAAGAGATATTCCGAAAACAGAACCTCTCTGCTTCTTAAGACAACTGGAGAGAGGGTGGGAGAGTAGTTACAAAACTCCTTTATGCAATGGTAACAGCATCTGAACAGTGTCAAAACTCTCTATCCTCTTAAGGGTATCAAACTACTTTGACAAAATCTATAATTACTTGGCTATTAAATATTATGACATATTAGATTTACAAACTATAAATTTTGAGAAAGTGATATAAAAATGTTTCAATGTGGGCCAGCCCGGTAGCTCAGGGGGTTGGAGCTCCGTGCTCCTAACTCCAAAGGCTGCCAGTTCGATTCCCACATGGGCCAGTGGGCTCTCAACCACAAGATTGCCAGTTTGATTCTTCGAGTCCTGCAAGGGATGGTGGGCTGCGCCCCCTTCAACTAAGATTGAACATGGCACCTTGAGCTGAGCAGCTCAGCTCCCGGATGGCTCAGTTGGTTGGAGCGCGTCCTCTCAACCACAAGGTTGCCGGTTTGACTCCTGCAAGGGATGGTGGGCTGCGTCCCCCGCAACTAGCAATGGCAACTGGACCTGGAGCTGAGCTGCGCCCTCCTAAGGGCTGCGCCACAACTAAGACTGAAAGGACAACAACTTGAAGTTGAACGGCACCCTCCACAACTAAGATTGAAAGGCCAACAACTTGACTTGGAAAAAAAAGTCCTGGAAGTACACACTGTTCCCCAATAAAGTCCTGGTCCCCTTCCCCAATAAAATCTTTAAAAATAAATAAATAAATAAACCACTGTCTTGACCCCTGCTATATTAAAAAAATAAAAATTTTTTTTAAATGTGCAAAACTTTGGATAAATGTCAAATTTATGTAGAACACTTCATTTTTCTTGGTTCATATCTTGGGATTCTATCACTCAGTAGAGTATATGGTAGCCACTCAATACACCTCTGTAGAATAAATAAGTGGAGAATATTTAGCATATTAATTTCCATCAAAAAGTTTAATTTTTAAAATCTTGCTTTGAATATTTGATTAAACTCAAAATGTAAACTAATGTTTTCATACAAAAGCTGAAGTATGAAGAGCATGATCTGTCTTAAATATTCTAGTAGGAAGGCTGATAGTTAATTCTGAAGTATAAAAAGCAAATTATCCATTTTCCTCTTCTGCTCTGTGACAGTAATAAAAAACAGTAAGTAGCCATAAGTCTTCACACCTCCATCAATGAGTACCACAACAGAGTAGGTATTAAATTAAAATATTTTCTTGCTTCTGGTATCTTCTGTTTGCTAAAACCTTTAGCTGGAAGGAGAGGTTCTAAATAATGTTCTCATTATTTCCAATACTTAAGACAGACTGCATTCTTACATATTACCTATTCTCTAAGAATATTACATATAGCTCTAGTGCACTAGATACAGAAGATACGGGCTCTTGTTCTCATTTTGTCAATAAATAGTTACATATTTTGGAGAGCTGCTTAATCTAAGCATCAGTATGAGTAGGTTGGATCACAGTTTCGAGTCTCTTCCATATTTCCTGTATGGTCGCTTTAACATTTTTCTTTTGTCTTTAGGTCTTTTTTCCTATGCTTCTTATCCCTTCATTTATCTCTTAAACCAAAATGACAAATCAAAGTTTAATTGGCAGCATTTTTTCTTTGTTTGGTGGTACATAAAATAAGTTACCTTACAATGAGTAGTGTTTTAGATTCGATTGGAAGTATAGTATTTCAGAATAATCTATCATCTCAAGTTTTGGGGGAGAGGGTACTAATATTTCCATTTGCTGTTTCTGTTGTATAATATATATAGTTTACAACTTCTTTTTATCATTAGTTTTCATCTTTAGTAGAGATTGGGTCTCCCCCTCCCCCGATGAATGTCTATACCACAAGGGAATGTAAATTTGGACTCTTAAGTCTATGCACATTGCAAGCTTAGGGAGATTTATCTCTGACACTGAACACCAGAGAGAGAGACATTCTTCCTTGTGGAAGGAGTGATTCGATTCTTTTCACTGAGGGCAGTCTTTCAACAACAGTCCCAGTGGAGTCTCGGTTCCAATTTCCTTCCTCACCATGGCTCATATGGCTTCACCTGTCTCTGCACAGTGTTAATAACTTGTGCATCTAGAATCTAGACATTGAAGCTTATTTGTACCTCTTCTTTTCTGGGGAAAAGTCCAGAATACAAACACCTGCAAGTGCTTGGTAAATTATAACTTATTTTCTAAAATACAAAGTTGGGCTGGCAAGAAACAAAGGGAAATCCACAGTTTCCAGAAACAAAGAGAACTGAAAACCAGAGCACTGAAGCATTAGTTCTTCTAAAGATTTTGGAGCATAGGTTTATCATATTGCTGGAATTAAAGATTTATCTTCTACATTTAAGATTCCATGTTTCTTGATTTTAAATGACAAGAAAAGGTATGTATGATATTTATCTATTAATGAAATTTCTCTAGTCTCATCATCTCAAGTTATATATAACACATACATAAACAGATAATGAAGTCAAGTGATAGCACATCAAGTCATGATCTCTTGTAAAATATTTCCTTTTTATTTTAATTTGAAACCATGAATGTTATCTGAACTGTGTAACCTTTAATAACTGAATAAAGAAATCAAAAACTCAATTTAAATTGCTAAGACTACATGCAAAAGTAAATACTTGGATCATGTTTACTCAACCTTTTTACCATGAAATCCATAAAGATCATAAATTGACCATATATATATATATATATATATATATATATATATATATATATATATTACACACACACATATATAATGCCACCTTACATTTGTATATAGTGCTTCAGTTTAAAACTGTTTTAATGTATGCTCATTCCATCTCGATAACCCTATAAGGAAGGTTAAGGAGGTATTATTGAGGTATTATTATTATTGTTTCCTAAACAACTGCCATAATAAATTGACAGAATTCGTGTGGGGAAAAAAATAGTAAAAAAGAAATTTTCAGATGAGAAAGCTAAATGACTTGCTCAAAACTGCATAACTGCTAAAAGGCATAGCTGGGATCATAACTCAATTCTTTGGAGTCTTACTTCAGGGTTATTTCTGTTTTACTACACTATTTAACTTAGATGCTCTATATAACCAAATGGATAATGAGAACATATATGCAATAATGGAAAAACATACTGTAACCATAAAAAATAACAATTTAAGTAGCAAACTGTCATGAACAAGATATATAGCAAACTGACAGGTAAAGAAAATATTTTCAAAAATATTTACTGGATATTCAAGGAGATCTACCGGCTGGCGGAAAGGCTCAGAATCTTCGCATTGAAATATGAGATTTAACAATTCTTGACATTGTTTCTTCCATGCCTGAATATCATAAGACTGAGCTCTGTTACGTAATCTTCTTCTAGGCTGATGGTCCTAAAATAAAAATGTTCAAATGTATTAATAAAAATAACACTTTATACAAATAAATTTTAATGCATGCTTAATTAAGTAATATATAATAATGCAAATAATAGAAAGTATCATTCACCTAGTTCTGAAAAACATGTATTTTGTGATGGAAATCGATTTGGAAATAATATTTAATAGGTCTTTAAAAATACTAATAGTGAAAAAACACTCGCAATACATTTTAACTCATATAAAGTACTTCTGCTAAAACAAAAAACTATATTACCTTCCTTTTTCGAGTAGAAGTTCCTGGTACATCGGCATCTTTCTCTTCTTCCTTTGAAGCAAGAATTTATCAGATTCATTAAACATTCTAGATTTCATTATTACAGTTGATCTTTGAAAAATACAGTTTTAAACTACACAGGTCCACGTATACATGGATTTTTTTCAGTAAATTCATATAGAACTGTACATGTATTTTCTCTTATGATCTTCGTAACATTTTCTTTTCTCTCTTATAAGAAAATATATAACACATACAACATACAAAATATCTGTTAATAAACTTTATATTATTGGCAAAGCTTCTGGTGATCAGTAGGCTGTTAGTAGTTAAGTTTTCAGGGAGTCAAGTTATACAGAGATTTCGATTGCTCGGGGAGTCAGCTCCCCTAACCCCCATGCTGTTTAAAGGTCAACCATACTCTTTAGCACTTTATATCCTTTACACTTTAGAAAACCTAGAATGTACTTGCTGGAACACTATAATGAATCATTAAAAAATCTCCCCCCCCACCATTTAAAAAAATTTCTTTTTAAAAACAAGAAAATCAGGAACCATTTTTATGTTAACTGTAGCATTTAGACAAAATTGTCATAACATTTATCTGAAAACTACTATAGATGTTTCTTTTTATATACAGAACAAGACCAATGTAATAATCATGATGAAATATTAAATACCTCGGAATCAGACAAAACTTTCTTCTTCATTGAATTGTAGAGTGGAATTATGTTATAGCAAGTCTGATCCCTAAATAACAAGGAAATGTTAGTATACAAGATTAGAGTCAAGGTTTTTTTTTCCCTTTAAACCTGTTACTAAAATAAGATTTTCAGAAAGAACTTAAACCCAATTCTCACCTCTAAGTTTTGCTCAGGTCACTGCTGTGCCTGGGATGCCTTCTTTCATTCCTCAGTTTACAAGGGAAAGCTAATGTACCTCCTGTCTTCTAATTCCTTCTTCCTTTCATTCTTAAAAGTAGTCATTCCCTAAAGTTTAGTCTTTAGTCATCTTCTCTTGACACTACTCCTTTTTCCCTAATAACCATATACTATATTTGCAGTTTATCTGTGTAAATGAATTCTAAATTCCTATAATTTGGTGTCTTTTGAGATTCCTACCATTTAAAATTCCCCCATGTCTAAACCTAATTGTCACTCCCCAGACACTCTTCCTCCTTTTTCTATTTTTTTTTAACAGCATTACCATTTTCACAGTAACACATGGTTTTTCATTATTCCTTCCCTTGTCTCCTTAATAAACCCAATCATCGACCAAGTTCTATGAGTATACCCTCAAAATCTCTTGACATTTGCCTTTTTTACTTCCATAAATTAATCCCTCATCACCTCTACTTGGTCAGCTGTAGCAGTCAGCCTGCTATATATTCGTTATGTCTCTTCCCTATCAATCATTATTAGATACTTCAGTCAAATTAGTATTTTAAGGCAGATTATACATCACATTATTTTCATGTTAAAATATTTTCAATAGCCCCATTGCTTCCAGTACTCATATTTTAAGTCTAGTTTGTCAGATTGGTATTCAAGGCCCTCCATGATCTGGACCAAACTTGAGTTTACAGCACTGTATCCCCATTATTGCTGCTAATGGACTCTCTACTTCACCCAATTTAAATTACTAAATTTCCTTAACAACTCTTTAATTTCTGATCTCATGCCACTCTTATCCGCAGAATGGCTTTCCTTTCATCTAACTTCTCCTGGATCTATCAATATCTACCTTGACCATAACATCCTAACATACTTTCCCCCTGTATCTAAAACCCCACCTTCATAGCTAGAAGTGATTCTGTCTCTCATCTAAACTTTCATACAGTCTCCTGTTACTTTTTCCTTACAGTTATTTACAGATTTATCTATCTATGAAATTTTATTAAGAGGACAAGTAAAGATTTCTATCTCCAAATATCTATTACTTCACTTTGTATGTATCTATTGCTTGAAATTTAGCCAAATAATTCAATTAAAAAGTACGATAATCAAAATTTCAAGACATAACCAACATTTTGAAAATTACTTTCAGCTAAAAATGGTTTTAACAAATTACATACATATAAAAAATGCCAGGGATTTATTTTTAGATATATGCAATACAAATGCTTTAAATATTGTATTAATATTTTTTATATAAGGCATTTCACAGTAACTATTTGAAAGAAATACAATTTCATAGACTATTCCAAATATAAAAATTATTTTATCTAAATTAATGGTATCATTTGAGTCTATTGATTCATATCTCTTTGGAAAAATAAATGTACATACATATATAACACTTATGAAACTACAGATTAAAAACTTGATAGTTAAAATATTATATGCTATTGTAACCAAGTTATATAGTCCTCCAAGGATAGCTAATTCTTGATTCTCAATTTTACTGAAAAGAAGCAAGAACGCTGCAATAGCAGCCCCTAAACGACTTGGAAGGTAATAGATTTCTTTAGAGAATAAGATAGAGGAAGGGCATAAAGTTTATTTTATTAATTTTCTTTAGTGTTGTCTTATATTGAAATTACCTACATTCCTTAGCAAAAAACAAACAAACAAAAAACACCCAACAACAAATACCAGGAATAGGGAACCTATCATAATGCTGAATAAAGAGAACAAAGCTGGAGATTTTTTTTTAAAACCTCAGTAATCCCTTCATTTAAACATAAAAGCAGGTAACAGCTGAATATTTAAGTTATAAAATACACTGTCTCCTCCTAACCAGAAATAATTATCCAATATAAATAATGTTACTATAAACTCACAGCATCATCTTATACAAAACCTATGATTCATTTCTTTGGCTTCAATTTCAAAGGCTCAGTTCATTCTATGGTTACATAAAATCTGTGAGACAAAATAAAAGTGTGGTTGCCTTAAAAAAACTGTAGTTACCACTCTTGGTAGGGGATCAATGAATGAGGACGTAAACTTGACTTTAAAGAAGAATCATCTTGAAAGTTAAATTTAGTTTTCTGCTGGATTACTTAAATACTGTTCATAAACCTGACAGGGGTAATATAATGTTAAGATGAAAGGTTCTCAAACCAGATGGCAGAAACTCATTTAGTGTGAAAATTAAACAAGTTATCCTTGAAAAGACTCAGTTTCCTTAACTGTAAACTCCAGGTAATTATCTCTTCCACATGTAAGATTATTATTTGGCTTGGAAGAACTATTTTAGGTAAAACATTACATGTTCAATAAATGTTTAATAATAACTATTATTATTACTATATTATCCAACAGTTGGATTTAGAGAAGGACCCACGTTTTTTATGCTAACTGCAGCACACAACTTTTATGATTTCATAATTAATATTAGCCAATAAACTAAATATTACTTCTTTAGATACAGACATTACATGCTTCCTATTTTAAGTGGAGCTATGTATATGGGCACAGTATGTGATATTATGTATATAAAAATATTTTACATTTTGACACTTTACAATACTGCCATTATTACAATAATTATAATTAAGTGTGGAAAAATAACTCACTTTATAAAATGTAGAAGAAGATCAGTCACAAATTTAGCAGATTTCACAATAGGGCTTCCAGGCTCATTAAATGTTCGTGTGTTGTGCTCTATATACCGAACTTCCCACATTAGGGAAGAAACCCGCCTTTAAACAAAACACAGAAGTCTTAACCTCATTATATTTCGAAACAAATGTATGCAATTTAAAACCAAGAAATTGTGACTTTTCAAATTGCACTCTTAAATCAAATACAAAACTCACACCTTAAAAAATTATTTTCAAAAAATTATAATTTCGTTAGGGGAAAAAAGAGTAGCAACATTCACTATGTAGTTGCATAGAAAACGTCTGGCTTAGACACACTAAACCATTAACATTCCTTCTTTTAGGGAGAGAGACTGCAACAGTAGCAGAAGAGAAATGGAGGAGTTTTCAGTTTTTGCTTTACATGTTCCTGTCATGTATGGTATCATTTTTTTTAAGTATATCTGACTTTTATATAAAAAAGGAAATAATTTTCACCTAATCACATTACTGGTAAACAAATGACATGTAAAAATGAAAAGCTAACTGATAGCCTGCTTATGAGATCCAAAAATATGAAAACACAGTAACCACATTAGTTTAACAGGAAACCTAAGTAAATGAAAGTTATATTTTAAAACACTGAATTGACAATACTAAAATAAATGTTGGTGTTTTATTACTTTATTTCTGAAAATAAAGAAAAATCCAAAGACAATTTCTAGAATATCATTCAATAACATGCGGCCCTACTTAAAATAAAGAAGAAAACACTCAGAAAAATCTTACTGATGTGTGAACAAAAATACAATTATATGGAATTTTAAAAATATATAATTGTGGATACAGAAACGCTTCAGCGCATTCTAAATAACTTTCACAAGGCTCATTCTAATAATAAAACCACAGGCATCTTCAGGATACCCTATAGAAAACTCTAAAATAAAGCATTAGATCGATACCAGCAGAGCAAACTGATAGTAGTAGGTAGTTTAATAACTGAATTAGAAGTATTGAAGAGGAAAACCACAGACTGCAGTAAGTCTGAAGCCAATGAGTAAAGGAGAAGCAAAAAGCTTGAAACAGTAAAATCGCACCTGAAGGCATCATTGTATTAAATAAGAAAACTCAGGTCTGTAACTATATTATCAGGTTGAAAAACAGACAGTTTCTAATTTATGTAAGGATTGTGTCCCAAAATATTTTTTTCCTAAATTGGTTACTAAACTAGGCTAATGCCAAAAATCCTATTTAAGCTATAATGTACTTGAAATGTAAACCTTAGCAATGATCACATCGAGGAGTATTTCTATGAAAAAGTAATTTACAATACTGGGAGATGCCGTAAGTTTATCTTTCTAGCTGAAATCCAAAATCCAGTGCATAAAAACAATTCTTTCTCTCCCTGTTATCCTCCTACGTCTTGTTCCATCGCTGAAGCACTAGGTGTAACTCCTAAGGTTTACCAATTTAGGGGCCTAGGGGAAAAGAAGGGTAAGAATTTCTACTCCATTTTCTCTTTTCTGACATGTAGAGTTGAAACAGATTTGAAGAAGTGTGCTTCAAGTAAGATGGCTGGGAGGCACATTATCATAGGGGATTTCCTCCTCTATGCTTTTGACAAATATCAATGATGCAAAAGCAAAAACACCTAACAAGATCAGAAAATTCTTCAGATCCTTCAGGCTAGCATCTTAGTTTTCTTTATTCCAGGGTTTCTCAATCAGGGGTCATTCTGCTCCACAGGAGACATTTGGTCCAGGGGCTGCTATTGGCACCAAAAGGATAGAGGACAGCCCCAAATGTCAGTAATACTTTTTTTGAGAAACCCTGCTTTGATCAGTAAGGAATAACAAATGGTGTTTTCAGTGTCAGGTACATGAAGTACCAAATTAGAATTATATTTTAAGTAATAAAAGGAACCGAAAGCACTGATTTTAAGCAGAAAAACACGAATACAAAATAGGAATAAAAACTTTGCTAAGTTAAATAAATAAAAATGTAAAGAACTGGTAATATAAAGCTAGTCACAAAGTTTTAATGCAGTATTATTTGAATTAAAATTTTGTTGGCCTGTTAAGAAAAAATGAAAACTGCAAGTATGATTAATTATGTGAAAACTAGAGATTTAAACTCACTTTTTGACAAGATATTTTAGGTAATAAACCTACAAAGCCTGTCCGAGATTAGAACTCAATATTTATTGAAAATTGTTAACTAGAAGAAGATGCAAATTAATTGAAATTATGTCTTAAAAAAAAAAAGCTCTAGTTGTATTTCAAGTTAACCTATACCTATGAAAAATACCTTGAATTTTCTTAATTTCATGTTTTGTATTTATAAGCGGAACAGAAGCAAAATAAGAAAAAACATTTTTTATATTGTTCTATGAAAAATCCATTAACAAACAAATATTTCAATGTGACATCTAGGAGAAAATGAAATACTGTGGCTTGCTTTATAAAATACAGTATAAACACTACGAGCATCAACTCATATTAGCAGTTAGGAAAAACTGTATCTAGGAATCATATTCCAAATGTGGTCTATAGACTAGCAGCATCCCTGGGAACTTGTTAAAAATGCTGAATCTCAGGTCCTACCCTAAACCTATGGAATCAAATTCTGCATTTTAACAAAATTCCTAGGTAATTTTTATGCACATTAAAGTCTGAGAAACACTGCTATCGAAAAACAATAAACGAGCAAAAGGATCATTTAGATTTCATTTCGTAGTAGGTATAGCAAATGGTTCTAACCTGTAAAACCTGTTTTCCAGTCTTTGTTTAATTGTACTTAAATCTGTTGGATATGCCACTACAGTGCAATACATGGGATAGGCTTGCAGATCCACGGGGGCTACAAATGCTGAAGCGATATCTAAAATAAAAAAAAACAAATAAGGTTACAAATTTAGTTCTGTATTGCTTAAAATAGTTAATAGACAATTCTGCTTGAATTAAGACTTAAGTTCTGATGCACATAACCATTAATCTGCCACTGTCTTTTTATGGAAAATACAGTTTAGCTAACCTAGTAAGAGTCTCATTTTTTATTATGTCTACATTTACACTGAAAATTTCTAGGGTTATTTGTTATTCCTTAGAAGAGATGACAAATAATATATAAATGTGACCTATTAAGAGCTTCTATACACTTCTGTAATACATACACTTCTATACTCAAAACCTGGCCATTTCTGAATCTATGTTTTTGATATTAATCCTATAGTAACACTATAATACATTGCATTCAAATGTTGTAATCTTTGACTTTCTCAAAACTTATCACCTTATCTCATCTATACAATATAATTCTGTGAAATATCAGGCAAGCAGAAGTAGGAAACAGATCCAGAGTCTCTGATTCAATGTCACTAACACAATGGCACACAGAAAACTGGTAAAAATGTAGAACCTAGTTAAGATCACTCCCCATTTTTTTACTCATTCACATACAGTATGACTTTATATCCTAAAATATTACTAAAATCATTTAAGATAGTATTTATGAGACAATTTTTATGAAGTGCTGCCATTTTATAAGACTTCAGATGAAAATATCACCAGTGTGTCTCCAGTGTCCTTTGCTCTTCTTCATGTTAACTTCTTGCTGATTCATTATTGACAGAGTAGGTTGCTACAGAGCACCATACTAGTTTAGAGTTACTTCGGATAATTTGTGATCATTCTTTTTCTTTCAATGAAGCAAAGAAATTCATAGACCCGTCTCCCCTCCCCTTACAAATATTCTCTTGTGTATATGTACATTTTAAGGGGAAAACTGGTACAGGCATCCATATGATCATAATTCAGCTTTCAGCTCCTCTCTCCCAAGTCACATGTCAACTTGATTAGGTCAAGGTTTTCAAATTGGGTTTTGGAGGATCCAGATTGTTTCAGAAGTACCCCTGGCATTTCTGGGGCCCTTACTCTAAAATTCAGCTAGACAGTGATCCTTTTGTAGTTCATAAGTGTGATGACTGGGTGTTCACGCTCTTGTGTGAGATGTGCCTCCCTCAAACCTTGTTATGACTTCGGCACATTACCCGTCTGACATACATACATGCATACATACATACATAATAAAAATAAAATTCAGCTAGAGTAATTCCATTTGTAACTGTTTTAGATATCTGAGTCCCATATAAGATCTCATTGAAAAAATTTCATTTAAAACTGTTTGAAAACCACTAACTTAACGATATTATGAAAAAATATTTTGTTTGAATTATAGTATTTTTCCTTTCCTTTGCTTTCTGCCAACTTTTTCTATATTGATGTGTTACTATTATTATTTACCTAGTGTCATCAACTGGTTTATTCCAGCAACAATTCTTTCACATTCTTCATCCCTGGGATTGGAACCCCATTCTCCATCAAGAGGTTTATAGATCAATGATCTGCATTCAACATCAGTTAAAGGAACACTGGTACCTAATTCTTCAGGAAATACAGCTGAAAGAAAAAAGAAATGCAGATTTATTGAAAATATGTGGTAATTTCCTAATAAATAGGTTATCTTTAGAAAGTAGAGTTGATACTGTCATAAAACAGGTATAATTTTGTAAAGATTTGCTAAGTATATTCTTTATTTTCATTAAAGAAAAGTATGCTTCAAGGGTCAATAAAACTTAAATTATTTTTTAAAACATTTATAATTCTCTAGATGAGCACATAATTACATCTCCAAATTCATACCTCACAACTTGTTTTATTATCATTTACAGGTGAAAAAGAAAATATTTCCATAAAATGATGCAAATTTAAAAGTTTTTCTGAATCATTTCACAGTATAATCTCTATATTTACCCTGATAAAACATATACAAGATAAAACTAAACTAAAGTGGTATTTTTCAAGAATACTTCAATCAAAGCCTTAATTTTTTTTTAATGTAGGAACAAAGAGAATTACGAATACTGACAGATAATTTTTATGCTTGCTGCTCTTAAATGAAGGTATATTTTCTGTATGCTTGAATCTTTAACAGACTCTAACTGAATCTTTAAGAGAATCATTAGGGAGTGGTGATGACATAAAATCTACAAATCTGCCAAGTAATTTTTTCTTTGAACTAGACTTCATAAGAGAAACATGCTATTATCCATGTACAAAAATTCTACCTACTCACAAAATGTTATTAAATTCTATAGAGATATAGACATAGATAGATATAGATATACACAGAGATCAAAAACAACAAAAATCACCCCCTCCACACAGATATATTTAAGTAGGAAACAAATAGCATATAAATGCCACCAATTCATTTCAAGAAATACCCCAGGCATTACAACACCAATTAGCTTCATTTCTCTCTTATCCACAATAGTGCAATGTGACTTCTAACTCAAACTTTCACAAAGGAAAAGAAATAACACCAGAATATAAGCCATATAACACGGCTACAATTTGGTTAAGACATTTCAAAGTTTCAAATGGCTCTAAAATTCAGCAGTGAGATGAAAATACATTTCTGATAGTAAATTTTTTAAGTGGCCAATTTCTAGTAATAACTAGTTTTGGACAATATCAGCATATCCATTTCCTCACCACTAAGGTTTACCATACTGCGTTTACTTTTTCCAAATTAATTTTTCTCTGACTTTTTAGAATACAATAATTAGTGAACAACTCCATTTATAAATGATTTTTTCTACTATATTACTATATTACAAGTCAGATTTTTAAAAAAGTATTTACTGTTATCTGAGAGCAAAATATATTATTTTTTAAAAAACACTGAACCATACAGAATAATGTAAAAGAAAATTTGTAAAGTCCTCACATTCCCACCCTTTATAAATAATACTTATTAATAATCTAGTATATCCTTTCAAACCTATTCATGCATATATAATGATGTGCATTTATATGTGTTTTTAAACTGAAACAAAGATAGGCAGTGAGTTACAAAAAAAATACAATCTCTAGGATTTACCCATACTGTCCTTTTCTCAGTCCCAGGAAGATGTCATCACTGCCTAAGGCTAACTCCCAAATCCTAAGGCAATGTGTCAGGCGACACGCAAGATGACAGTTATTACATTATTATTAATTATAATGGCCTACTCATGGCGCCCTTACATGCATCGGGCTCTATAATAAATACTTTGCACATGTGCTGTCATTTAATCCTCCCATAAACCCTGTAAGTTATTAGTTTACAAAAATTCAAAGCTGAATCCTAACAACCTCGTTTTGAGACTTTAAGGAACTAGCAAAGATTACATAAATAGAAGATGGCAGAGCTAGGATATGAATCTATGTCTCAATCAAAAGCCTAAACTCTCAATATTATGTCGTACACTAAGTATTCTGCTGGAGTTACAAAAATATCTTTGTTCTCAAGTGCTTACCTTCTAGGAGTGAATAATAATTAACAAAACATTTTCATATTTTGCTGTAATTAATTTGAATCTTCCCTGTTAAACTGTAAATTCCACTGCACAAGGATTATGTCTATCTTGTTCACTGCTATGCCTCTATATCCAGATCAATAGATGTGCAATCAATATTTGATAAATGAATATTTTCTATTTGATCTTCATAACAACCCTATGCAATAGCAAGTTATCAAACCAGATTTCTTTGTGAAATTAATTCCATAATACAGACATCAAAAGCCTAACATACACTTACCATTATTAGGTATAAGCTCCATATCCCAAGGACTCATCTTTTCTGTATCACCATTGTCCCAGCTAAAAGGAAGAAAGATTATTATATTAAAAAAATCTAAATATATTATATTGCAATTTTTATAAAATCACATTATAAAAATAATTGCTTCAGTTGTTTAAAAGAAGTATCTTTATCATTTTATTGATCTAGATGGGGAAAACATTCAAAGCAAGTCAGGCTGAGCTAAAATACAACAAATACTTCCTTACCAAACATTATAGCACTGAAACAAACTATCAGGGTACTCAGGTTGAAGAGGTTCCTGGCTTTCAATTGTTCCAAACCACCAGGCATCATCTATGACTGATCTGAAACGGTCACCTGGACAAGAATAAAAGCCATCTCATTACTCTGAAATGTACTGCTGCTGCTGTTGCTCCCTTTTCTCCAAGCATACCTTTAAGCTTAAACTGTCTCTATGTTTTCAGAAGTGACATACATAAAACATGGCCTACATACTTCAAAATAAGTAAATAAACCAACAATACTGAGAAAAAAGTTATTTAATAAGCACACCTAAAGTGTGCCTTACCAGTTTCCAGTACCATTTCTTACATTTTATTAGGGTAAGGAGAAATTCACTCTTACCTTAACATTTTTACCAATCTAGCATTCTAAATTCATCAGTAGGACTATTCCCAAACTTTCATTCAAATAAATGTATGGTTTAATTTCTGCTCAACAAATATTTATACTCTATCATTAATTGCTTACTTTCTGTAGGCAAATTCCTCTAACCAACAATCAAGACTCTACCCTAAAATCAACAAAAATCGAACAAAAAGCCAAACTGTCTTCCTTTATCTCAATCATCCTTAAGTTATAACTCATATATATATATTATAACTTATAAATATATTCACTTTTCCTTTTCTATAAAAACAAAAAAGACACAAAAACAACTAATCCTCACGTCCCTTTCCTTCCTTACCCAACTGCATTTAGCTATTGTCATATCACTGAAAGTGCTTTCCCCAAAGACCCTAATAAGTTATCTTCTCAGCTTCCCTCTGTGTCATATGAAAACCGTAAACCACTCTTCGTTTTTCCCTTTCCTTGGCTTTCGTAGTACTTAGTGACTTTTCTCCTGGTGAGTGCAGATTAGGGTCTGAAAGACTTGAGTGCAAATAACTTATCCATGTGGTTTCATTTTCAAACCCATAAAGAGAAAAGTATTTGTTTATGTTCTCATTTTTTAGCAGAAAGTATTTAAAAGTTTATGAAGATGTATGAAATAAAGTGGATTTTAAAATTTTAAAATATGATAGAAATTTCATAATAAAATGAATGCTGGAGCCAGGAATAAGTTAACAGAACACAAGTGCATGTTGTTGAGGATGACTTTGAGTGGGTATGCATTGGGGCCCACGTTTATATTCAAGCATCCTAACAGCCAATGTTAAGAGAGAAATATGATTTATTACTAGGTTTAAGAGTCCTTAATTGCTCCTCAGATGCACATTAGTGACACTGAGCTTACTGAGAAGCTACTATATGATTTAATAAATAGCATTCCTGACAGCACCACCTTACAGTAAACATAATGAGTTTCATAGAGCTATTAATTATCCTACATAGACTGATATTATGCTAAAGAGAAAAAAGTGAATAATGTATGCCTAATCAAAATGAATGATACAGCAGAATAACAATGAAGCAAGGAATAGAGCCCATTATTCAGAGTAAGCCTTAAACATTTCAGAGGACAGGCTAAAGTAATTACTATTAATGTAATTTTAAATGATTATGTAGATGTATATACAGTATAGTCCCGTCCCCATCATCTGAGGTTTCGTTTTCCATGGTTTCAACTACCACAGTCAACAGCATTCTGAAAATATTAAATGGAAAATCCCAGAAATAAACAATTCTTAAGATTTAAACTGCACACCAAGCTTGTTAGATGCAATACTGAGACGTCTGTTGACTGACATTTTGGAATTTTTCTGCTCTTTCCTGTTCTGAAAAAACTTCCTGTCTTCTGGGGCAGTGGGGGCATTCACGTTTTTGTCTTTCTTGGTTTACTCCTTTATTTGATGGAACACGTCTTTCAAAGCTTCCAGAGAAATGATACAAAAGTTTTTTCTGATAACTCCCATGACCCAATTTTGGTAACTTGCTTTTTCCTAATTTTTCTTTTTAGAGAACACATGTAAATTTCTAAGTTTACTGAGACCAAACAAGAAAAGACAAATCATCGTACAAATGCATTCCAATGGCACTGGAGGAGGGATGGACTAACGTATCAATGAATGTACTTTTAAAACCAAATATGCTATATATGTACCGCACCTCACTCTAAGATGACAAGGAGTAGCCCTATTTGAAAATTTTAGAATACAACATATCTACCTATACATAAATTAGTGCATCTTAAATGCCTGAAAACATTTAAAGATTTTAAAATTTCTTCGAGTCCTGATCATAATATTAATTTTTAAGGTTTATAATAGAGTTAAATAATAAAAGAAAAAGTCAGTTTAGCTTTAGTCCCAGTCCAAATTACTAAATATTTTGAACTGGAAGATTTCTGTTGCTTCAATTTTGAATCATTAATGTTTTTGGATAAAAATTTAAGTCAACACATAGAATAGCTAAAGAAGTAGCTAGCTATAACCAATCTTAGGCAGTTAACAAACATAAGAGTAAAATGTTTAGAATTTCAGAATTGACTAGATTAAGACTATTTTCATTCTTAAAGAAAGAAAAATTCAAAAATACCTGACATAATGTTGTGCTTTGCTATTAATATTCCCACAAATGGCAAGAGAATTTGATTATCTTTTCTAAATTATGAAAAACAGAAAATCACTTATTAGATTAAAAACAAACACTATGACTTCTAAAATTACCCACCTATATTCCACCGCCTGTATTTTGCGTCGTCAAATTGTTGTCTCAAGACTAGGAAATCTATAACATCAGGCATATCATGGTATCTAATTACAAACAGAAACAAACAGATTAGGTCTCATACCTAAAAACATCTCTAAGAGACGTGCAAACTTATTTGAATCCTGAAAAACAATCTACAATACTAAAGAACCACTGCCTCTTTCAATAGTCCTTACTTCATGGTAAATGATCCGCCAGTCAGTTTACCAGTATCAGGATCTAGAAAAGCAAGTTTAAGGCAGCAAAGGGTAGGCAATCCCACTTCATACTTTATGCCAACTATTTTCATCAGTTCTTGTTCCTGAGGAAGATAAAGAAAATAAGACACCATCTTCACAAAATAAATAAAATAAAGTGCTAAACATAATCAAGAACGCATTTTTTTCATTTCAATCTTGATCTACGTGATTATTGTGTGCATATGTAAAAATTCACTGAGGTATATATATATATATTATTAAGATCATTAAGATCTGTGCAAGTTGTATTTCAATTTTAGTAAAGAAAACGCTATTGGAATAAGAGTTTTCCAACACTTAGAGGTCTATCTCTAAGTAATTTTGAACTATTGCTGATATATCTAGAAATACTTATCAAATTTACAAATACAAAATTTACCTTAGATGTCAGTATTGTCTAATTTTCCCTATAATTATATTTTGTATCCAATTTATAAACTATCAGAGTATATAAATTCAGTCAATCTTGTGTTTCTTTGAATGTTAAAACACCCTACTCCACAGGTTTGCTTCAATTAAGAAAGGCATCTTCATGATACAATTAGCTATAGTGAAAATACTAACACTCAATACAATTTTCTCCATAATCTATAATTACAACTTTTTGGGCTATTAAATAATAAACACCATACCCGTAGTTCCATTTTATGCCATGGCTGTTTTTTGGGATTGATACTATAAATTTTATTTTTCCGGGCCATTTCAACATATGCTTCGTGTCCTTGTCGGAAATAATAAACCTAAAAAGTAAGTAAAGTCACAATTTTCAAACCCAAATGTGTTTCCTTTAACCCAATATGCAAGGTATTAGCTAAAACTGCAGAGATAATTTTATGTCCTATGAACTAAAAGAAATTCTAGTACTTTGGGGTTTCCCCCCCCCCTTTTCCTCAAGTTTTTCTAATGTCAGTTAATCAAAACCAAAGTGTTCTAAATAACATTACTTTGATAATATACTAAGAGGTTAAGATGACCATTAAAATTACATTAAAATGTACATTAAAATTACATTTTTTTGGTTTTTTGGTTTCATTTTTTTATTTTTGGTTTCAAAGTTAATCTATATTGCATAATAAAGTTGTAACTAGGTGTGTCACGATTAGTTTATTGTTCACTTGCATAGCAAGTGGTTTGTAAATAAGCAGAAAACTTTAAAATGAAATGTATTCTCACATATATTTTATCTTTATAAAAACAGCAAGGAATCTATTCATTTTCCTTTTACGAATGTCAAATTTAAATGATTCCTGACTACCATCCTGTAGAACTGGTACTTGGACACAGTTTGACACTACATATTCTTTCTACTACTAACAAATAGTAGAGCTTGTTAAAAAATGCCATTAAATTTTTTTAAAATGTTAAGTTCTTAGCAGTATTTTGAGACATCCATTTATTTTACAAACTTTCATCTATTCATTAATATCATTATAGCTTCAGTTGTCTGACACTTCATATGAAGGATGGTGCTGAATAATGAGGACTTACTTGCCTGTTTAAGCATCAACAATTAAAAGGACAACTTAAATATTTTGAAAGAAAATTAATTACACACTTTGACCATCTTGAAATAATACATTAAATAAAATATAATCAAGCATCCTGACGCTGTAGGACTGTTAGCATCTATCACCGTACTAAGTTACAACAATGTGGTAATGTTCCGTGTTCTTCAAGACTTCTCAGGCAAGTATGGTATCTACAGGAATTATTCCAGACTGTTCTTTAGAGTTACTCTTGCATTATAAAGTTTGTTTTCCATTTTTACTGTCAACTGCCACCTACCACTTTCTACACCTAATTAGTGTGCTTTGCTAAAGAAGCCTGTTTTAATTCCTAATTTGTTATTGTTCATCTACTGGACACCAGATAACCCTGCCTCTTAACATAAAATAAGAAGACATGAGCCTCTGACGGGGAAATTTTGATCTAAGATCTTACATTTTCATTTTATAGTCCAAAGTACATAGTCCAAACAACGGCCAATCACATTTTCATAAACATGAAATAATATTTCTTATTCTAAGATAATAGATTTTTTTTAAATCTAAGAAATAAATTATGAACATTTTAAGTATTTAAATGAAACACTTATAAAATAAAAACAAAATGTTGAATTTCATTTTTCTTTAACATACTGTATAAGTCTTAAGCTAAGAAAAATTAATATCTTTTAATTTAAAAAGGAAAACTGGCAATAAAACCCTCTTATAAAAAATACTAGTTTTTAAAATACCAATGAAATATCCATTATTTTACAACATTTAGATTTGCAATATTTATAGCAGCCTCAAAAAAGATGATCATTAGCGTTTCTTCCTAATTACACTTTTCCCATACATAGCTACAAATATTTAGAATGAGACTCTTTACGAAACTTTTGTAATCTACAGTTCTGTTTCAAGGGATGTATTAAAAAGTTTAAATGTACCTCATCTCCCATCTGTGGTACAAAGGGACATCTTCGGGGAAGAGTATCTGTAATCCATGTTGAAGGTAACCATTCTTCTAATGTCAATCCATTTTCTGTTAGTTCTCCTACAGCCAATCTCTAAGAGTTTAGAACATTTAAAGTAACATTATCATAAAAGCATTCATCTATCAACATGCCCATAAAATAAAATATAAAATAAAAGTAGTTAAATAAACATAGTTAAAAGGGGAAGGAGATCATTGTAAAAAACGTGTATTCTTTAAGTATCAAAAACCTATTATGCAAAAAGGGAAGCAGTGGCAATACAGTTATTTAATCTCTCCAAATTACTGTATAAAAAAAGAACTAGATAAACCAAAACCCTACGACAGCATTCACAATAAAACTAAGTGACAAGATATTCCCATACCTAACAAAGCATAAGCTCTGTGTAGCCTGTAGCTTCTCTTTCTGTCAAAATTCTATCAGTTTTATAAACATTCCACATAACAAACCAAGATATAGTTCAGTGGGTTTTGTTTCATTTGTTTTTTAAATCCTAGACATAATGTGTTAGTAAGGAATATATAAGATTCTTATATGGGCTGAGTAGTGCAAGATACAGAAGGCTGTTTCCATAGCTGGGCATTATACTTCTACATAGCCCAAGAACGTTCCTTTTCCCTTTTCAAAGTAGCCATTTCACACTCTTGACTCAGTTAGCTTCTAATAAATTTTTTTTCTCCAGATTTTTTGCAAACAAAATGTTCTCAAGCCAGGTCACTTACTTTTTAATTTTCATGGATAACTATAAAACTAGGCCTCTAAGAAAAAGTTTTTTCACGTTGCTGGTCACCCACAAGTAGCCATGATGGTCTGGATGTTGGTTTACCTCAGACTTAGGAAAAATGGACTTTCTAAGAGCCTTTGAAACCTAATATTATTTATTAGGTTGGTGCAAAAGTAATTGCAATTTATACAGTTAAAAACAATTGCAAAAACCGCAATTACTTTTGTACCAACCTAATATAAGCAGAGAAACTTCACCCAAATGATTAAAAATGTTTTGGTTTAGTATTTACACATGAGACTTCAAAATTTTATTCTCCTGTGTTTAAAAAAAAAAAAAGGCAGTTATGGTTGAGTTAATGCCAGTTCCTTAAAAGAAGCAATGTCATAATAGAATATCACAGAACACTACTTTCAGCAGGTACTGCTGTAGTTGCTACTCAATATTAATTTTGCTCTTCATTAACCACACCTTGCTGTTTCGCAAACACATCAGAAGCACTCTCTTTTTGGAGAGTAAGGGAGGGGAAAAGGACTTTGGCATTTACTATATGTGACACGGATCTACAGGAGAATTTTAGTCAGAGGAGTGAAAGGCTCTGACTTACATTTTAAAAGGACCACTCTGGATTCATGACAGCAGGGATTTGCGAATTATGGCCCAAAGTCCAAGCCTAGCCTGCCATCTGATTTTATAAATCAAATTTTATTGGAATACAGCCATACCCATTAATTTATTTTGTCTATGGCTGCTTTCGGGCTACGATGGCAGAGTAGCTGGTCTACAGAGAAAGACTGTCAACCCCTGCTTTAGAGAATAGACACTGGGGGAAAAGGGGAAGAAGCAGGAAGATAGATGGAAGACTACTGCAGTAATACAAGTGCGAGTTCATGGTGGCTCACACTAGTGTGAAAGAAAAAGTGGTGAAAACAATCAAGACATTTAGGAGAGCTAGGTTAATTCCCTGATAGGTGGATGTATAATAAGAGAAAAAGAGGAATTAAGGGTAATACCAGGGTTTTGGTGTAAATAACTAAAAGAGTTGTTATTGCTGAGATGAGAAAGACAAGAGTGGAGCAGATTAGAGAATAAAGCTTAGAAAATAAGTTTTATATGTGTAAGATCTGAGATGTTAAGTCAAATGATATCTGAACAGTTACTGAGTAGCCACTGTTGTTATGTACTGAGTACCTCACAGAGTTAGATGCACAGATTTTTATCAGTTTTACATATTGAGGTTTTAAGTTACAATGTATTTTGAAAAAGGTGTCCTTTAACAAAAACTAAGTAGGAAAAGTCTAAAAGTTAATTCCAGGCTCAAATGGACTATTAACTGTACTAGGCAAGTATTTCTCCCCATAAGAAAAATTCTATGTTGATTGGGATAGCTAACAATTCTTACATGAAGCAGGTAAGTTGGATATTAAATAGGAAGAACCATCTTTGTAATTGTAAGACTATGGCACAGCCAAGAATCATTATAACGATCAATCATATTTCCCAATAATTCTTCGGGAACCTAGAATTTTTGGTTAAAGTAGATTTCTGTCACTTAGTACTTAAAACCACTTAGGGGATAAAATGCATTGAATATTCCTCAAAATTTCTAGCCCCATGATTTGAGATTTTTTTTTTTGAGATACAGGTAATTAGTTTCTATCCAGAGAAGTTTTTCTAGACCTTAAATCTTATTTCTTCTGGAAGCCTTATCTGGAATTCTAAGGTAAGCAGTCCCCATTTAATTTCTGGTTTATATTATCTTTAAAATTAATCTGGCAACTAAACATATTAGATCATGTGATATTTCTTCTATTTTTATCTTGGGGGATTCAAACAATTTAGACACACATTGTTTATAGAATAAGCAGTATGTCTTACACTTCTTTTTACCCACTGTATTGCTTTATAAGCAGTAAGCACTCAATAAAATTTATTGACCTGGTTTCCAGAGCTCTTAATAGCATAAGGGATATATGTGAGATACCATCTGAGATGTCTTACTGTACCTTTGAGAATTCTATTTTCTAATAACCATTTTCTATACCTGCCTTACTGTGTTTTGCTTAATTAATTCAAACCCAATTAGTCATATGGAAAATATTTTCATCTTTTCATACATGCAATAAGTATTAATTACTTAACAATCTCTCCATTACTTTCCAGGTCCACAACTCTATGCCTAAGAAGGGAAATATTAATGTGTTTATTTGAGATAGGAAGACTAAGGAATAAGAACAATTTTATCCATCATTGGATCCACTGGTAGGCTAACACCAAACCATGTGAACAAAATCTAAATTAAAGGGAATAGTCTATAATATCCTAACTTATGATATTTAAAATTTGTCCCACATACATTTAGTGGCAGATATTATCACAATACTACAAGTAAAACAGTGAAATTGAAACTACCAAACAGTAGCAGTGGATCCAAACGTGGTATTGAATAAAGCCCAAGATATTAAGTTTATGAATGATTAGCAAATCAAGGGGGACGACATGAAGTAAACTTCACTTTTTGGACAAAAGAATTATGTTCTCATAGTGATATAACACTGCAAACCTCAAAAGCTCATCATAATTGTCTGGTGATGAAAAAGAAGTGTTTACCTTAAGTCAGGTACATGACTAAATCAGTTTTCTTTAACCAATCTACCACAGAAAACAATGGGTCCGCCTACACTTATCATCACTGACAAGGCAGAAGAGAAAAACTGTGGGCAAATGTGTGGTATTCTCTTGGTAAATCTTCCCCAGACAAAAGCAAAGAAGTTGACAAGAACAGTGTGCTGCAGAATCCAAATTAAAGTAATTCATAATTATAAAGCTGAAACTAACAAAAGCTCAACTAATTTAAATAAAATAAACACAATGACAAATGTATTCGTAAAATTTAAAAAGCTCTCTGGGGATAAAGACCCTGTAAGACTCCCTAGTATTTACATTTAGTTCCACAAATGACAACTTACATTTAATTCTAAAACTGCCAGAGGTTTTAAAATAAAAATCTTTCTTTTTGTTTAACCAAATATGCTTCTCATTTATCATTTTCTGAGGAATAGAAAACATGTCCCTTTTCATTTACTTTACAGCAAAAATTAAACAGCTCTTATTTCTAAAGAGTTCCAACTCCCTAAGATCTGATAGATCTTATTTTCATGACATTTATCTTTTACTTTCTCTGATCTGTCTCAAATTATCCAGACTAAAGATATAATAATCAAACCAACACTACTACTGACCTAAGGACCGTCTAATTATGGCTCACATGCTGTGTAATATTAATAAAGGCTTATTACAAGAGTAGTATACTACTTTAGATTCTTATTTGTCTTGTGGTCAACTATGACAACTTAGGCCTTTCTTATTCCAGCTGATGTTCCTGGATGTTTTCCATTTATTTTCAGGAATCACAATGAGAATGGTTAAAAGGCAAAGGCAATTAAAACTAATAAACAATACGTTTTGTAGCATTATTTTTTGACATACATAAATGAATAAATCCCATCAGACTGTCAAGAAAAATCTGCTCATAAGACTGAATGCTCAATATTCAGAACAAAATTCTACTAGTAAATACTTTCACATGTTAAACAAATAAATTATGTTTTGGTATACAATAAGTCCTCACTCAATAAGCTCTTCAACTGTATAACAAAGTTGAAACGACATATCACAAAACTAACTTACCATAGGCTAATAAATACAAACAAGAGTTAAATTCCTACAGCATCTCACCAATGTTACATCAAGAGGATGTTGAATGAAACATTCGAGGACCTGCACTATTCTATTTCACTACTGTGTACTTCTGAGTTTTTCCTACTACTATTTGCTGGTACTCCTCAACAATATATATGTTCATCAACTGAACTTTTAATGTGTGCTTTATTTTCATAGAAAACAGCTTATATTGTAAAGAAATCAACCTTTTGTTTTCTTTCTTTGGGCTTCTTTTTCTTTGGTGAGATTGGTCCATCTTTTTCTTCATTTACTTTTTTCCTTTCCTTTTTAATCTGTTTTTGCTTCTGTTTTTCAGATTCTTCTTCATCTGAACTGCTTTCTGCTTTCTTGGTTTTATGCTTAGGAATCTTCTTTGGTGGCTGCAGATTAATTCCTGCATCTGCTGTCCAGTCAGAATAATCACTAGAGTAGTCACTAGAAGGGAAGAAGGGATTTAAAAATATATATATACACAAGATATACTTTAAGATTTTGTGATAAAGAGGAATGACGGAATAGTACATACTAACTGCACTAAAAATATTTCCCTAACTTTCGACTCAATCATCTTTCAAACAGTTTCTTAAAATTCTGTAGGTTTAACCTACTTACCTCAAAAAAAAAAAATAAGATAAATAAGGTCATAACTTTAATTGAAATAATGAATGTAACTGCCTTCTATGAGTTTAACAAAAAATTGACTTCTGAATGTTGCATATGTTCAAAATATTGTGGGGCATACAAAAATAAGGAGCAGTCACCTTCCTCGGTTCTAGCAACAGTAGAAAGATAGACCTGGACAGCACAGGAGGTATCAACATAAAAAAGGAGGCATAAGGATTCTGTTTTTGAAGAGAGGTGAGAGCTCCTGACGGGTTAACTCCCATGGTAGAGCACCGGTGCCCTCATTGTAGCTGGATGTTGAATTAGCAGGGTTAGAAGTATTCCTGCTTAGTGGAGAGGCTGTGATTGTAAACTTCATTTAGCATCTACATACACTTTAGGTATATCTAATGCTTCAAAGCATGCCAGGATTCGGAAAAATACAGTCCTTATTACTTTATGTATCACTGCCAATCCTGTTTGCCATTTTTTCAGTTACCTTCAACAGACCTACGTCTTACTTAACTGATGTTGGAAAATAAAAAATCCAGTTATCTTTTGTTTTAATTTTAGTACATAAGAATATTACTTGATTTTATACAGTTTTACAAATATAAATGCTTTAAATCTAAAATATACTGTATTAAAATCAATAATCACTTTGCCTAGATTTAGTGACATATGACCTCACTCCCCTCCAAACATTCCTGATAAGTCCTAAAAGGAAAGATTTTACTGGAGTTTTATTCCACTCCTACCACCTCTTCCCCTGGCCTAAATGTCCTTTATAGGCATTAACCTACGTCTCCCCACAAGAATAACAATCACAGATAAGAACCAAATAATTAAGGGTTTTTCTAGTATGATTTCATGACTTCATTTTTAAAATTTAAAATGATTTTAAAGAATTTAAATAAAAAATTTTTTCAGACACTATTCTAGATACATGAAAATGTATCTGCACAGCAAACATCTATCCAAGAATAGGTGGTCCTCAATAAGAGCATTTATTTACACTTACTTCAGCCATGGTCACTGTAAATGGCACGTGCCAAATACAGTTGCTACTCTCTGGAGCACTCAGCTCTTACAGAAAATCTGCTGCCAGCATAGATCTAACTACCAACCCAAGAGCCCATGTTCTTTACAACAACTGCCTCCAACTGCTGAAACCACAAGAAAGTTATTTCTTTTGCTGCCCTGTTTCAAATGCAGAACACTACCAGACAAAACCATGGGCATTTTTATATCATTACTAGGAACAACTGTTGTGGAAATAGGAAAGCCCTTCATTCTAACACTTATATATAAGGAATTCTTACAGCCTCCACCTCTTGGTTTCTCTGACAATTTTGAGAGCTACTGCTGCCAGGGAATTAAGTATAAGGGGCTAAACATAATTACCATTTCCAAAGGCTGCACACCTTGCTACTAAGACCTTACAAGGTCAGCCAAGAATATCAGCCCTGTTAAATGAATTGCCAGTATAAGGAGTTGAGGGACTCCACTTACATGATCAGATGGGGTGAGGATAACAGGAAAAAGAAAAGATTATTCTCATTGTTGAAAAAAAATTATTATTAGCATTCAACAAATTCCACTGTACAAGACAGTTAATTCTACAAGATTTCATTACATAATTTAATGCTCAAATATTTCTCAGAAACAGTAATGAAACTAACTTGTGGTTCAGCATTCAAAAGATAAAATATCAACTAGGAAAATAAAGTTAAAAGCATCATTTTTGCAGATGTAGTTGCAATAACCAAATTTTTTTTCTACTAGAGAAAACATGTCAGAAAGACAATCTCCTAAGTTTGAGACAACTACAAAAAAAATACTCTGAAGGAGCAAATTTAAACTCAACGAGACTGAAGTATATTACTGGTAAAAATGAATTTTCAGCTTTCTAGACAGTTTACATTTGGAGATACACAAATTCACTAAATTACCTAGAACTGCCATCACTGTGCCATGCTCTCTCTTCTTCTTCAGAGGTGCCACCACTGACAGCAACAACTTCACCTTCCTAAGAGATATTGATATTTTATTGTGCTATTTTACAAAATAACATTCCATGACTATAGAAAATATCAGTAGTATCTAATAGTACCCATCATATTACTATAATATAAATTAAAATCTGAGTTAAATGACTTACAAAACATAGTTTTATACAAAAAATTGTTAAATACATTTATAATTATTAAATACATCCAAATTACTAAATTTATCTAAAGGTATAATACTTATAAATATTGGATTTAATGCAATTTCTTGGATGAATAATATATTTTGTTTGTTTTTTTAAAAGCCTCATAACTTCTAGATTGGATGATATCAAATTCCATAGTTAACAACGCAAATCAATTTTTACTTCTTAGGCCTTTTCAAAAATGTAAGCTTTCTCTTTCTACAGATGCTTCAAAAAGCTTAAAATTGGAACACTATGTTTTATTATTATTAAAACAAACTTTATCACACCAAAAAAGGATATTTCAACTTTAGTATTATTTTACCTAAATGATAGAGGATTAAAAACTACCCAAACACTCTATTTCTCTTTAGTAAATATCCACTGGTCAATGTAGGATATTCCTGTGAAACCATTTTCTTTATAAAAGTTGGGTTTTTTGGTCACAAAATCTTACAGAACTTTTCCCTTTCTCAAATAAACTTTATGCTCCAATAAAAATAGCAGCTCCTATTAAATAAGCTTTACTAAATGTCAGAAACTACTCTAAGCACTTTGTGTGTATCATCGTATTTGATCTGTACAAAACACTGCTAGTGATAGGAAGTAGTTATTTAAATAAAAGAAACTAAAGCTCGAAAAGGTTATGAAATGTACCCAAGGCAGCAAAATTAATAAACAACTAAGCCTAATTTGAACTCAAGTCATTTTACTCCAATGCTTAGACCACTCTCCACAAGAATGGTTCAGTGTTATTATTATACTCGCTGGGCACATTCAGATCATTTTTGAAAAAATAGCATATTTGGGAAAAACCATTTTTTTCTTTTTGATGTCTTAATAATGAAAAATATTTATTACTTAATTATTCCATAGTTTTTAAAACTTAGCAAATATGAAAAGATCATAATCCAACAGTAAATTTTATTTAGCAAATTTTATCTCTATTTAATGTAACTGAAAAAAGTCTAAACAAATGATCTGATTACTCCTACCTTTAGTGTATTACTTTTGAAAGAGGGAGGAAAAAAAACATACTTCTACATTCTAAATACAAAATAGTCATAATGTCGAAGTACACAATATTTAAACAAACAAACAAACAAACAAAAACCCCACTAGGATTTTTTCCATTAATCAATATATTGTGCCCAAGGTCCCATTCTGGTCTCAATGTACTCTAGAAATTTATTCAGTGCTCTAAAAGGATGTGAAAGCACAAACTAATCAGTTTGAAGACAAATGAAGGATTTAGTACATTTTTCTTATGTAACAGATGTACTTGGAAATACATTAAGTTTCTAATAAGCTGAATATTTAATTTAATACTTTATAGAAACTTATTAAAATACTATAAATCTTTCAAAAATAAAGAAACAGTTTATAAGGCAAATAATTAGCCCACATATATTTTGCTTTATATGTATATCTAAATTGTCATGTGTCAAGTTTATGTAATTAGTATATTTGTTTACCAGGTTCAACATATCATTTTGATCTGGCCATACTTGGAGCTAAAGTCACTGGAGGCTAACTTTTAAAGTATAGTTAGAATACTCTTGGTTTGAGTTAATACTGCCCTGTCCATAGAGAATATACTCAGAGAATTCCCATGTATGTCTAACATTGTAAAATACAGTATGGTTCAAAAGTGTGTAGTTAGTATCTAAGACCAAAGAGTCTTTAATCTGACTGTGGGAGAGGAGGGTGAAATAAAGTGGGGGAAGGGAAGGGATATGGTTTTAAGTATTGAATAATATTTGTGATTCGAATTGAATGCCTTAGCTGAAAAAATATTTAACGAAGTAGAACAATGGTATTTATGAAAATAACTGTATAGAAGGAATATTTTTTAAATTACATTGAGAAAGCTAGCTAAAGTGGTACAGAGATTAAAAACTACCCAAACATGCTAAATGCCTATTGATTAGTTATTGTAGCTACAGACTAGCGTTTCACATGGTACCAATTAAAAGCTTGGCTTTAGAGTAAAAGGAACCTAGGTTTAATCCCTGGTCTACCATTTAATAGTTAGGTAAATGTGTAATCTAAACATCTTAGAACCTCAGATCCCTCATATGTATAAAATGGGAATAATTCATACGCATTTGTCTTGTGCATTTGAGATTATGAATATTTCAGTGTGCCATGCCTAGAACATACATAGTAGGTCTTCAGCAAATGGAAGCTATTTATCACTAACATCATAAGAACCTCGAAATACCAGTCTGAGCTATATCTATAAATTTATCAATAAATGTGATGAATGAAAGTCAAATAAAAAAAAAAAACAAGTAAAAAAATGGAAACAGAAATTTATACATAGGCTGCGATCTTACATCTGAAGAGCTACTGCCATTTTCTATCTCTTCCAAAGGTCTAGGAGTCTCTTCCAATGCAGATCTCGTACGATAACTATGTTGATTTGCCTGCTGCTTTTTGGATTCTCCAAGATCCAGGAAATGCTCATGAGTATGATTCTGAAAAACAGTAAATTAAATTCATTTTCAGTATGCTTAAAGAGCATATTTTTTACTTTAAAATTTACGTATTTATAAATTATAAAAA
Source organism: Rhinolophus sinicus (assembly GCF_036562045.2). Lineage (NCBI taxonomy): Eukaryota > Metazoa > Chordata > Mammalia > Chiroptera > Rhinolophidae > Rhinolophus > Rhinolophus sinicus. The sequence continues at coordinate 115,509,568 of NC_133755.1, forward strand.
AATCAATTTATATTTTAACATATAAGTGAACTAGATTTATAGTACCAGCGCAAATATTTTAACATTATATCAAGTTAAATCACAGGTTTGCGACATGCTGAAATTCACTTGCTGAATGATAAATTATAAAAACTTCTTCTGATTAAGTGATACAGATTTCAGGATTCATAATAATACACTAAGCCTAACATTGAACTCTCTATACCCACACCAAACCTACATAACAGATGTAAGTAAAAAGACCACAGGCTGTGAGGCATATTAAAAGACAGAGGCAAACTGGAAGCCAAAATGGTGATCACAAAACTACCCTGCCACTATGAGACTAGGATATCAGATAGCTGGTTATCTCTCTTCTACTGCAGATGAAAGTAGGAAAAGTCTTCTGCAGATGAGAACACAAAAATCATCAAAAAAACTGATAAAGTCCAACATGGTGACAGAGATGAACAAACTCAGCAAACATAATTTACAACTAATAAAAAACTTAAGAATATAAAAAATAAAGAAAAAAATAAAGATTACTTTCAAAAAAAAGAATGAAACTGACATCAGACTTTACATGTCACACAATAAATCATACAATAAGTAAATATACAATTAAAAAAGCAGTATCTTTAAAGTGTTGATGGAAAATAACTGAACCTATAATTATATCCTCACTATTTTTTCTCTTCTCATTAAACTTTGCTTTTATGGACCTTAAAATACTGTGACAGATTTTTAGTCAAGTTGTTTCCATTAAAAAGTACTGATTTAAAAACTAATTAACTTAAAACAGCCACACACACAAAAACAAATGGTCCACAAAACATTCTCCTTCCCTTCAAGGTTTCATGATGCATTATCATTAACCAGTCTTTTTTACTATTAAACTCAAATGGCCAATTGAGCCAAACAGTTCTAAGATCACTCTTCCAACTGTTTAAGACAGACTGACAGGTATTGGGGATAATATTCATTTAGTTTTCTGAGCTTTCTGGGCAGACTCAGTGACCTTGCCAGCTCCAGCTGCCTTCTTGTCCGCTGCTTTGATTACACTCACACCAACTCCCCATCTCATGTCAGGAACAGCAAAACCACCCAGAGAAGGATAGTCAGAGAAGTTCTCAACACACATGGGCTCTCCAAGAACCATATCAACAATGGCAGCATGACCAGATTTTAAGAATTTGGGGCCATCTTCTACCTTTATCCCAGAATGACAACCTATCTTCTTCAGCTCAGGAAACTTGCAAGCACCATCACCTGTACAGTGATGGCAGTTCAGTACAGCTGCATAGCCAGCACTGATTCTGCCTGGATGGCCTCAGGATAATCATTTGAGCCATTAGCTACCTGCTTCCACTGGTGGGTTACTTTTTTGCTGTCACCAGTCACGTTACCACCACAAGCACTTTGACAGACACATTCTTGACACTAAAACCCACAATGTCCCCAGGAACAGCTTCACTCAAAGCTTCATGGTGCATTTCAACACTTTATTTCCGTTGTAAAAGTGACTGATGCCAGGTCTGAGAACACCAGTTCTTGGCCCACATGGGGCAGTACCAATACCACCAGTTCTGTAGACATCCTGGAGAAGCAAGCACAAGGGCTTACCAGTTGGACGAGTTGGTGGCAGGAGGCAATCCAGAGCTTCAACCACTACCATGACTTTCCATCCCTTAAACCAACCACGTTAGTATTAGCCTTTGGCTCCAGTATATTGTCACCATTCCAACCAGAAATTGGCATAAATGCTACTGTGTCAGGGTTGTAGCCAATTTTCTTAAGGTAGGTGATTCCTTAACAATTTTCTCGTATCTCTTCTGGCTGTACAATGGCTCAGTGGAATCCATTTTAACACTTCAGTCGAGTTCATGTTCACTATAAGGGGATTCTCTTTATCTCTCCAGAAACTTTCAAAATGTTCTTTGTTTTAGATGTTTTCAAATATTACAATAATGTGCATAGTTGAGGTTTTAAACTTTTTTAGTTTATATATTTTCCTTATTTATCCTGCTTGACACACTAGCCAGAGGGTTAACGCTAAGAAATTCTGGATCATTAATTTTTTAAAATTCTTTCCTCCCTCTGTATATTTTCTCTTCTTTGAAGACTCTTATTAAATGCTTATGCTACTACTTCTAATCTCATGTATATTCTCTCTATATACATATTATGTAAATATATATAAATGTATATGTATATTTTTTTACATTTCCCTCATTCTCTCCATCATTTTATCCCCCACTGATGAATTCTGGGAGAGTTCGTCAACTTGATTTTCCAGTTTACTAGATCATTTTCTGTGTTTCATATTCTTTTATTCAACCCATCCATTGAATTCTCAATTTCAGTAACAATGATTCATCCAAATATCTCTAATAGAATCCTCTCCAAAATTGCTTGTTTTATCAAGTTTCCAATATCCCCTTCTATCCCTCTGAGAATAACATGCTATTCTGAACATCTATTTCATGCATTCCGTTAGTTAGTTTCCCTATGTAAGTCATATACGTCTGTTTGTATTGCGGCTTTCTCTCCCCTCATCATGCTCTGGTTTTATAAGTTTGTTGGATTGTAATAGTGCACTAGGGAAGGAGAGGAAAAAAACCAAAACCGTAAGTCTTACTTTGTACTCCTAAAAAAGGTTCTGTATGTCTGTGACGAGGTATGCATCCCAAGACCTACAAAATCTCAATTCAATCGTTCCATATTTCTCCATCCACCTACACTCTTCAGTTCCTTCCCCACAACCAGCCTTGTCACTAAATCTCTTCCCTGCACTTCAAGCCCTACTCTTGGCTACAGCCAAGTGAATTGAAAGACATTTTCACATGCTACAAGGACACAAGATTTACTCCACACAGATTCTCTCTAAAAGGAATACTGAAGGGTTGAGTAATTTTATAAAAATTACTCAAACATGTAAAAGTATAAAAAAGGAAATTGTTTAACTATAATCTCATAAATTTTGAGTAATACATTGTTAAGAATATAATGTACCCTGCTTCTTTCATTTAACATAAATATATTTATCTACTCAAATCCATTTCATTAAAAATTGCTATTTGTTCCATTTTGTAAACCTTTATCCACAATTTTTTAAGGAAAAACTTCAAGTCAAGGAACACAAACATTTTAAATGTCTTAATAAATAATGTAGTGCAAGGAAAAACTGTCAACCAATATCTGTTCTCCCTTTTTGCAGAAAAAAAATTTTTTCTGTCAAAATTTCATGTGACTGAATTCTGGCCAATAAGGTCTCTGACAAAATGCTGCAGAGCAACTTCAAAGAACCTTCCTCAGGAGAGCATGTGTGCCCTCTGCATGTGTGCCCTCTGCAGGGCCTTCCTCCATTCGGTAGCCTTAAATGAGGATGCTGATATAGTAAGGCCGGAGGTCAAATTCACACACAAAACAATCATAAAAATTAAACAACTTCAGTTCTCAACACTGAGGACATTGTATCAGGCCTGGACCACCTACTGAGGCTTTTATATCAGAAAGAAACATATTTCCACCTTGTTTAAGCCACTGTAATTTTGGGGACCAAATCTATTGCCAAAAATCAATTTTATAACTACTTTCTGAACAGTTTTTTGTATTAATTTATACTTCCCACCTGCACAGCAAGTACTCCTATTAGAAAAAAAAATTGCAACTCTAAAAGACGACATCTCATAATTCATACATTTCTAATTATCAATTTTAGTAGCCTAGTAGCTGTGATTTCAAACCTCCATTCTCATAACATTTGAAAACAAAAACAAGGTCATATTATAAACATCACTGTTTTACTTGCTTTTATTCACTTAACAACATATCATGAATATTTCTCCAAGGTAATGGATTGAGCCCTAACTCACTTCTTTAAAAATGTTGGGGACAGACTACCTTCCTTTTCACTAATAGACACTAAAATTATTCCAGTTGTTGCCACCAGACATTATAAATATCTGTGTGTGCACATGGATACACACGTTCACATTAGTATTTTTTTAAAAAAGTCTCTGAAATACCACTATTCGATTAAAAGATAAGCACATCCTTTTAATTTTAATAGACAATACCATATTCCATCCATAAAAGTGGTAGCAATACAACTCACAATCATTACATGAATTTATGTCCCCATATCCTTGAATTCTCAGCAAAGGATACAAAAAAAGGGTATGCTTTTCAGCCACCGTGAAAAACAAAACAAAAAAACCCCCAAAAAACCAAATAATTATTTCAGATTATACTAACAGGAATTCTGTGTGGGGTCTTACTGATCCCAGGGTATTACATCCTTAGTAAAGAGTATAAAACAGCAATGGGCTACTTGAGTCCTTTAAAGGGAAGAGTCACAAAACACAAAAGAGAATTCTAGAAAAGTAGACTAATTTAGAAGAAACGCAAATAAAAAGAGGAAGGAGAATAGAGCACAAAGCTGGATCAAGAAACCAGCTTTGTTCCATAGTTCTCCTCAATTTCAGATTCTAAGACTCTGAAGCTTTCAAACTAATATATTAGGTTGGTGCAAAAGTAACTGCGGTTTTTGCAATTATTTTTAACCTGTTAAACCACAATTACTTTTGCACCAACCTTACAGTTAAAAAAAAAAAGTAAGAACAGATAACTGTGACTCCTTGACACTCAAGGAGGTAAATATGTATCTCTCCCAGATTATGGCATGATCAATTGAAAACCACCAGATCCAAAAGTTCTTCCAGAGTAGGATGGATGACAGAGAAACCAACAGAGCAAACTAGTAGAGACATTTCACCTTTTAATGTAGAAAATTAGGCCTATTACTTATAGCAGCATAGCTGACTTGATAATCTATAATAACAAATAGGTGCAAAACAGCAAAAAAAAAAAAAAATACACACACACACACACACACAACAAAAAAACAAAACAAAAAAACTGTTTCAGAGTATGCAACCAATGGCGGAACTAAAAAAAATCTTGCTTAGGCTTGTGATGTAGTTTATTAGATTTAATGAGCATATGAAAATTGGCATTTGGAGAAAAGGTATGCTGGAAGGCAGGAAATGTAAAATTTTAAATGGTAAACAGAATAGATAATACAAAGATAATCAAGAATTAATAATTTTACTTCAGTAATTAAATATCCTATTTACAATATTAACATTTTTAATTACAAAATGGTCTGCAAATGGGCACTATACTTAAGAAGCAAATATGAAAGTAATTACTACTTACCTTTGAGACAGGGGGTATTTTATTCTCTTTTGGAGCAGTGAAGTGTTTTCTTTTCTCTTCTGACCTGTAAGTCTTTATTTCTTCTTCTCCTTTTGCAGTTCTCCACTCTTCTTGCCTACTGAAAAAGAATTAAAAGCCACATGTGCTAATCTAGAATTTTTACAACTGATTTCTAACCCACAGGGATGTTTGGTGTCAAGAGAGGGAATGCCACCCCTGATGTTTTCTTTTCAGATGGAGGCATATGATAAAGAGCTTAAATTCTGAGCTTAAATTCATAAATTATGCACTCTGGATATTTGGCGTTAAATGTCTGGACCACTAGAAAGACGACTTTAACTAGTTGAACTCATGCTAACGTTTCTTGCTATGGTCTTTGGCAAATCAAGTATTAGGTTCTGGGAACATGGTTATTCCTGATGTAACTGCTCCAAGGGTTAGAAATCAATTTATTTTTGAAAAATTATGTCAGTGTAGGGCGTATGCTGTAATCATCTCATGTGCCATGTAAAATAGCTTGAATCTTTAACAAAAAAAAAAAAATGAGGCAAAACAGAACATTCAGGTTAAACTAATATAACTCCTAAAGCCCTGAGATAACTACATTCTCTCCAATGAAAGGCACGTCAGGCTTCAGCTACCCTGTTTCCCCGCAAATAAGACCTAGCCAGATTATCAGCTCTAATGTGTCTTTTGGAGCAAAAATTAATATAAGACCCGATCTTATATTGTATTATATTACATTAATTGTATTATATTTATATTAATTCTATTCTATTCTATTCTATTCTATTCTATAAGACTCGGTCTTATTTTACTATGTAGTAAAATATATATTTTTATATTAATTTTTGCTCCAAAAGACGTATTAGAACTGATGATCCGGCTAGGTCTTAGTTTGGGGGGAACACGGCACTAAAAAACCTTCAACTCTATCCAGAAATCTCATGCTGAAACTGAGCAACAGACAAAGTTAAGGAAAATTAGTTGTGAATTGCAATTTCATGAAACCTGAAATGACAAGGACAAGAGAATTTTATTTTTTACTTTAATTCCTTACAATTTTCAAATTTTTGAATTTGAAACTATACTTTCATCTTTGAACTATACTTTTTCCCTTAAGTTTTCACAGTTGAGAGTTAATATTCAAATGTGGGATAGATCTAAGGTTATTTCATTACTACAGTATATGATGTTATTTTATTTAATTGCAAAATCTCTGTTTGCTGGTCATAATTCTGAATGAAAAGTGAATTTAACTCTTATGAAAAGAATGGCCTTGATTTAATTTTTGTTTGTTCTTATCAATTAGGTTCAGAATTCAGAATTCCCCAGATTTACTTCTACTCGTGTGTGTGTGTGTGTGTGTGTAGTTAGTCTAATCCAAGTTTATCACATATGTAGGTTTAGGCATCTACCACCCCAGTCAAGATACAGGACATTTCCATCACCACAAAAATCCCTTGTGGTGCCCTTTTAATTATCATACCCATCTTTCTCTCCTCCTCCTCAGCTTTTCCTCCCCTCAACGTCTAGCTATCATTAATATATTCTCCATCTATACTTTTTTAATTTCAAGAATAGTCTGTTAAGTGGAATAATACAGTATGTAACCTCTAATAATTGATTTCTCACTCAGCATAATTCCCTCAAGATTGCTCAAATGGCTGTATCAACAGGTTGTTCCTTTTTATTATAGCAGAGTAGTATTCCATGGTGTGGATATACCAGTTTATGCACCCACTGAAGAACATCTGGCTTGTTCCTAGGTTTTGGCTATTACAAATAAAGCTGCTATACATTATTAGTATACATGTTTTTGTGTGAACGTAAGTTTTCATTCCTTTGGAACAAATCCCCAAGAGTGCAATCACTTGTAATAGCATGTTTATGTTTATAAGGAAGTACAAAACTATTTTCCAAAGTGGCTGAGCCATTTTTATACTCCCACCAACAACACGAGTTTCTCCACACTCTCCCCAGAATTTTGTGCTGTCACTATATTTTAACTGTTCTCATAGGTATACAGAGATTATTTCATTGGGGTTTTTGCAGTTCCCTAATAGCTAATGATGTTGAGTATCTTTTCATGTGCTTATTTGCCACCTGTATATCCTCTTTGATGAAATGTCTGTTTGTGTCTTTTGTCCATTTTCTGAGTGGATTGTTTTGTTTACTGCTGAGTTACAAAGTTCTCGCTATGTATTATAGATATTAGTCCTTTGTTGGCTATGTGACTGGATTTAATCTTAATTAGCATACTAGTCTGACCCATTTAAGAGGCTTCTCTTAAGGGGCAAATTTTAAGCTACCTACAACAAGGGGCATAACCCTGGAAAATTCTCCAAAAAAAAAAAAGAGTACTGAGTGTTTGGAGCAAAGCTCCAGGAAGGTCAAATACCCTTTGAAATAATGGCCATTAGCCTTGCTTGACCATAAGCTCAATGATTAAGCCCAATAACAAAAAAGATTAAAAGATAAAGGATATTTGGAGAGAAACAAATATTGCCCATTCCTCACGTTTCCTTCCATGTGCAAGGGACCTCCACCACCAATTAGCAATCCACTCCTAGCCTCTTTTCACCTCCTACTCATTTTCTCCAGGGGAGGAAAAGTGAACTAATTCTAGAAGGAAAATCCAGCTTAACAATGTATATATTCTGCTCTGCATTTTAAATATGTAAACCAGTTGCTTCTCCATAGGGAGAAACGTCGTAACCCAGCATTACCTGTGTTTGGGGTTCAGTATTAGGAAGCACTTTCATGCAGGTAAAAGCCACATTCATCATAGCTCTATCAATAATAAAAATATTCTGATTTCCTGTCTTATTCTTTTGTGTTTTCAACTACTTCAGAACTACTGTTAAAAAGATGGATATTGTTTATTGTACTCCCTTCAAACCTTAACATTAGAATTAAAAAGTGGACAGGAATTCAACTAAAAACATACTGTGAGTTAATTTTTATTAAGGAAATCTGGCTATAACTGTCATCAGGTCAAGTCATTGTTCAAATTTATACTGTAGGTTTATATTTAATCCTACATCCTAACACAAATCTGAAGTACTGTCCAAGCAAAAGCATAATCAATATAAACATTCAGATTAAAAAATATTTGTTTTAATTATAGATGCTCCTCAATCTTGATAAACCCATTGGAAGATAAAAGAGCATTTAACATATCTAACCTACCAAACATCATAGCTTAACTTAGCCTACATTACACTTGTTCTGAACACAATATCCAAAAAAATGCTCGCAACACAGTACCCTGTAGATTACTGGTTTTTCACCCTGTGATTGCATACCTGATGTCTGTGGCTTGCTGCTGCTGCATAGCCAGTATTATGGACAAGTATCGTACCACCTATCGCTAGCCCAAGATCAAAATTCAAAATTTGAAGTATGGTTCTACTGAATGCAAATCACTTTCACACCATTGTAAAGTCAAAAAATCGTAAGTCAGGGACTGTCTGTATATGACTACTATTATCTTTGGAGTTTAAAAACTAGAAAATCCTAAAATCAAATTCACATTTTGATCTTCGTTTTTTTTTTTATTATAGTATGGTATTATAGTATGCAGTATTAGTTGGGTTCATATCAACCACATTCATAAATATTCATTACTAAAGAATCAAAAGGAACTGGATATAGAGTTCCCTCGTAGCATGAACCTCGAGAATAAGATATCAATACTTTTTAACTTATACATGTATACTTTTAAATATAAAAGGGAATCATTTTAATATGTAAAATATTAATATAATGTATCACCAATAAGTTTCACTATGCCTCTGAATGATATGGTGCGAAATATGAGTAAAATCCATAAAAACTTATAATAAGCTTATGGAATGTGTTAAGCTACAGTTAAATAAGAAATTAAGTATGCTACTCAATAAATCTCTTATTTGATCAATCCAAATTCATGATTTTCCCCCCTTCACCTAACACATCCCCCCCATATTGTTTACATGAATCATTCTAGAAAAGAATATATACTGAAATTTAATTTTTCTCCAGAGTCATCAATAGTTTAAAATACTAGCTCTTCAGGCAAATTTAAAATAAATTACAGAGCTGAAAAAGTACTTTGAAGACTATAATTAAAAATGAACACAAACAACTGTGGCACATAAAAATTCACAACTCCCTTTACCTGGCTACACCGGCTGAAAGCTCAGGCACTACCACCCTTCGACTCCAAGCTACAAGATCCCGCTCTGTGGCTATTTCACTTCTTGGTGCGTTGCTGTGCATTTGCCGTACTCCTTCAATTTGTCCACTACGCCTTAGTCCTACATTTGGTGGTGAATGAACCTCTGAGGTAGAGCTTACCGAACCTAAGTGAAAAATTAATATAGTAAGTTCTATTTAGAGACACTTCTCCATTATCTTATAACAGAAAAAAAAATCTATACTATTTTCCACATGAAACTTTATATTGTGGCAAATAATGAATTACCAAATCTGGAACTAAACAACAGGCAAAAGTTTAATGAAAACAAAATATGGTTATTATTCAGTTGACTGGACATGTTAATGAATCATAACTATTGACTGTTAAGCCACAAAGATGTAAAATAATTACTTTAAAAAAATACCATGTAATTTGGGGAAACTATGTCAGAAGCAAAAACAAACAAACCCAAGGACATTTATCATTCATAAATGTGTTTTTTCTCTTAAAGTTTAATGATATACAATAAGGGTGATGAGATGTTAAAGAATGTAGCTTAGACTATATTTCTTAAATTACTGTATAATTTTATTTTTAAACTTTTTCTAAATTTTACATTTACTATAGGAAATTTGGGAAAATATACATGTTAAAAACTCATTATCTGCAGTATGAAACCTCATATTATGAACATTTTCTTAGCTCATTAAATATTCTTCAAAAACACGATCATTTCGGCAGCCTAATATTTAATTTTACGGATGTACCATAATTTGTTTAATATCTTCTCTACTGTTGGATGTTTAAAATGTTTCAATTTTTTTAATGTTTCACTTAGAAGAATTACATCTTACCTCTACTTAAACGGCTGGTATTACTGATACCTGCTTCACCAGAACGTCTCAGGTCTTGTTCCTGTTGCAGTCTTTGAATCATGCTGTCCAGTGGGCTGATCTCCTGATTTGCTTGCTGACTTAAAACTTGGTTCAGTCCTATGTAATACCACACAAAATGCTAAGGATACTTTAGTCAACTATTCAAACCATTTTACTCATTAACCTCATTTTGAATCCAGAATTAAACATAAATTTTGCTTGAGTAAAAGACCTAAAATGATCAACTGTGAAATGATAGAAGTAAACAGAAACATGCCCTCAATCTTAATTTATTAAAAATAACAATGATATGACACCTAACTTTGACTAAGTGTTTGTCATGATTCAGGCACTCATATAATCCTTACAATAACTCGGGTATGTATTATTAATTTCAATTTACAGATGAGAAAACCAAAATAACTACTTAAAAGTCATATATCTAATAGGTTATAAAGTAGTATTCATCTTAGATCAGTTTCTTTTAAAAAGGCAAATCTGATTACCTGTTCTTTCTCAAAAAATGTTTAGTGCTTCATTTATTCAATAAATTCTTGAATGTCTACTATGTGTTAGGAACTATGCTAAGGAACTCAGGATCTCGTGGTGAATAAGAGACATCCAGGTGCCTGAACAACCTAACAATCTAATTGAGAAACTGAATAATAAATCTATACGTAAAAGCAGATTGTGAAAAATGTTCAAATAAAGATGATGGTGAGAAAGAGAAAATAGGGAAGGGAGATAGGAACTAGCTACACTATAGTGAGTCAGAAAAGTCTAAGAAGCCCTCTTTGAGAAGGCAGCATTTGAGCTAAATGCTTGAAGAAAATGAAGAATTTGCAATCCATCTGAAGAGCTAGAATAAGGACACTCCAAATAGAAGGCTAAGAGTCAGTACAAAGACTGAGGTAGGGAGGAACTTGGTGTCTTTTAACCCACCCTCCTTTTCCAGCATCAGCTCTCACCTGTACCAGTCATATGGGACTGCTTGACTCTTTTACTCTCCTAATAGGATAAACACCTTTATGCTTTGGAGCTTTTTACCACAATACTTCAAGTATACACGTGATAAACACTAACTTATCCTTCAAGAATCAACTAAAATAGCATCTCCGCAATATTTCCTCTGTGAAATCTTCTCAATGTCTGAAAAAATTAACTGTTATCCTCTTTCATTTCCTCAAACAATACGTACACGTCTTAGCATTCAGCCTAATATAGAAAGGAAGCCCACTAGTTAGTTCCTCAAAAGCAAGATTATCTTATTTATCTTAATATTCTATTTCTAAATCTAGCATAGCGTGAGGCATATAAATATGTTCAATCCTACTGAATGAATAAAAAAATGTTTAAGCATTATAAGATATATGAAAGCATTGCCATGAGTAGAAAAGGGAGCAATTATATGAGGTGTGGAAGGTACATAAGAGAAGATTTGATGAGATCATACTTTCAGTGTGGGCTAGAAAGAGAAGATAATCTGCAATGAAGTAGTAGTAAGGAAGGTATAAGGAAAGGGGAAATTACATGTATTAAGCACATAATGTTATTTCATTTTGCAAGAGAAAACTAAAATTCAATGGGATAAAATAACATCCAAAATAACAAAGCTAGAATGTCGTAAAAGTAGACAGAGGTAAAAGTTAAAATTCCTATGAATGCTTCTTTCCTGGTATGCTGCTAGCAAAATATCTCATGTTTGAAGATTGATGAATACTTTGATAGAGCTCAGATTTACAACTGAGGAAACACTTTTCAAGTGTATTGTTCAGTATAAATATAACAAAACTGCATTCAAATAAATTTATTGTAATAGCCATCATCTATTTTAACCTAACTCTAAGGGATTTCCCAAAATAAATTTTATTATAGATCTAGGTTTGCAAATAGAAATATAGTTAGAAACGAAGTTTTTCAAAAAGTATTTCTTTTGTTCTATTTTTGTACTAGGTAAGTCTAAATGAGAGAAATGATGTTTACCCTGAATTCTGTGACCTAGTACACTTAAAAATTCTGTGACTCACTTTGAAGCCATAATTATTGCTATGGGTACTCTTATGGTCCTGTATTAATAACCAGTGTCTATTTCATTTTCAAGATTAAGTCCACTTTTTACTCTAAGGACAGCTTAGTATGGAAGGAGAAACAATGGACTGCGAGTCAGCTGGGTTTGAGTCCCTGTGATTCCATATACTTTAACTTGAAGACATATTGTTGCTAAATTTTCATTTTCTAAACTTTTAGGATTGGGATATCATAGATACAGAACTACATGAGATATTACTTATGAAAGCCCTTTATAAACCGTTAAATGGAGGAAAAAAGTGATAATCACAATAATTAAGTACCACTAATATTTTAATAAATGAGTCCTTTCCTTATTTCCCTTGTCTAAAATCCCAGCCTAGCTATCTAATTTTGAGACCTGGGCAAAACCTGATTCGTGCCCCACCAAGAGGCTGAAGACATTCATCCTAATTTCAGTCCTATGACCAAGACTTCTTTAATAATTGAGACTTCTCTAATCTGAATTCCTGCCTAGACTTCTTGAATACTACCTGTTCTTAGATTCTTTGAGTTCATGCTGTGTCCATGTATTGAGACATTTTAGTTTCACATACTCCAGATATTCAGGTCTGCTGGACTGTACTACTCTCTACAAGTAGCAGCAGGGACTATTCCTTTAATGCTTCTCCTCACTCTGCATCCTGAGTGGGCATGTCTAGTTCCAAGAGCAGCCCTTCCTAGCCAATATGTCCATCTTCATGGCAATTTCGTGCCCAATCCTTTAAGAAAAATAAGAAGTGGGTTCTCTGTAATGCAATGAAATTGGTTTTTCTGTACTGCTTACAGAATCTAAATTCATTATTTAAAAGTTACTCATTATATATTATATCCCATATATGTTCTTTAAATCTACTTGTCCATTATGCTAGAGTCCAGAACTTAAACTATTTTCATAAACATTCTTCTAGTCTAAAATATAACAGAAAGATTAATAATTGCAAAACTAGTTTAACCTACTTTTTATAGTGCATTATTTTCACTTAATAAATTAGTGCCACATTTCTTGTCAAAAGTGGGGAAGAAGGAATCTGTAGACCTTGTCTCCATTTCCACTCCCATTCAATTCCATAACTAATTTGACAGTCACCCTTAATTACCTCACTAAAATAGCTCAACACTTTTCATCCCTATCTTACTTATAAACGTTTAAAAGGTGATCACTTCTTAAAACAAACTTCAGTGTGAATGGGTTATCTAGTCTTAGTCTCTCTCACATAACACTATTATTCCCCTTAACATTTATCACAGTTTTTAAACATTTATCTGTTTATAACTATTTTTATTAATCTATGCTATGAGAGCAAAGATCATCGCTGTTTAATTCATTACTGAATACCACAGCTTAGCAGGCGTCAGGGATGGAGGATATTTCTCAATATATGTTGCTGAATGAATAAATAAATAGACTTATCTCATAACAAATACAGGGACTTATCTAATTAGTCCCCAGAGGTTATAAATGGATATAGACCAAATTATTGCTTTAAATTTTCAATGTTCCTTAAACATCTTACAATACGTAAGCATTAAAGAAATTTAGAGATTTAAAATAATCATTTTACTTCTAATTTGTTCAAAACAATTAAAAACAAAGTGTTACCCAATTAGCAATTTTATAAGACTTCAGTAAGAAAAGAATAATTTGGCTGTCTATGAAAATGAGCATTTACCTGAGGAAGTTACTCCCATTTGAGGGATGAGTTGCTCTTCCCTGCAGTTTTCACGTCCAGGAACTAATCTCTGATATCTTGATGGATGAGGGTTACCATCAACATCAACCAAAAAAGGGGGAGGCATGAGATGAGGTGCTTGCTGAGTCTGTTCATCTAATACAAAATTGTTGGCATCACGAATAAGGGGTCGATAATCACTATGAAAGAACATCTGATCTGCTATCTGTAAACAGAAAGGCCATAAAAGATTGGAAAAATAAAAATTTATCATTATAAATTTCTAATGGAAGGCAAATATTTTAACATAAGTCATGCTATTAAGCAACAATATAAAAGAATATTCTTCTCTTGAATTAATTGTAAATAAATCTTTATATTTTCCACACTAAATTTTATGATCAGAAAAGTAGCTGCTTTTTCTCTGGAACAAGAAAGAAATGGTATACATAAAAACTAACATTAAAAATAAGTTATATAATTTCAAATTACATGGTAAAATCAAATGTAGGCATAAATCATTCAGCAGTACTATTACTTTCACAGAGCTAACATGTTTTATCTTACTTTTTAAATTATTAAATATGGTATTATTTGTTTTAGAATTTTGCAAAGGAAACTCATTCAATGAATTTATTCTTTAGAATTCTATTTATTCTAAAGAGCTTTGAATTAAGCTCTTTAATGAAATCATTTATACAATTTAAGAAAATCCTTAAGCCTACAGTGTGGTTTACACATTAATATAAAAAATTGACATGATTTTCCAAGAGTTAATAAGCATTTTCTAAATTTTTGAAATATAACAATATGAACTCATGCCTGACACATCTGTAACTTCAAAATTTTATTGATTAATTTGGAATTCCTTAAACTAAACTATGAACTATTCAATTTTTATAACCTTTTATACCACTCTACTGCAAATAAGCAATTTAAGTCTTTCAGTCACTATTCTTAGGGTCTTTAACATATAAAACATTAGCTATCATCAATACGCTATACATTTTTGAGAACCACATGAAAGCCATAGATATGTACCCCAGATAAATGCATATTATCCATATAAATAAAATATTTTACATAATTTTAGAGTCCCTTTATGGATAACATCCCCACAGCTTATACACGCTCCAACCTAAGAACTGCAATTTAGATCACTCTAGCAGGTTAATTAAGTAAAAAGTTCCTTATTCCTTCTGAAATATAAAGATTATATTTATTTATTATTATCTAATGTCTATTTCAGAAAAAAGATTTAACAACTGTCTTCACCCTCCTCTCTAAAACATAAGTCTCCAGACTATTTAAAATATGATTCTTCTATATACTGGAATATTCTTCAAATATGCTGAAAGCGTAAATGATTTTCACCCATCTCCCCTCAAATACAACCCTCTAAACATCCATGAATTAAAACGTAAGAAGATATAGTCATCATACTCTACCTTGTCATATTTGCTACTGGAACCAAAGCCAAAAATTAAAAGATGTCCATGAGAGTCTGTGCATGCAAAATGCTGACCATCAGGAGAGCATTTGCAGTCAAATACTGCACCGTGCCCTTGGCCTTCAATCTGAAATGTATTTAACCAGTAATCAGAAAATTGGCATTAAAATATAAATAACTGGTCACTATTGTTACTAGAATTTTATGATGATATATAAGTATACATCCTAACGAGGTGAAGTATAACAAACACATATAGTAACAAAATCTGTGAATATTCATGAAAAGTGCCAGATTAATAGCCCTGAAAAACAAATTTCTCTATTTATCCACAGACAACACACAATTCAGGAAATAAAACAACACCAATATCCCCCACCCATAGAATTCTGCTTCATGTCTTCAACCCAGACTTAAAATGCAATTGCACCTTACATTCCATCTTATCTACATTTAATCAAGCCCTTTCAGCAAAGGCTGACAATGTGCAGTAACTGTAGCATTTTTTCTTTTGTTACTCTTAGAAGTGGTAGCCAGAGATCACACTGCTCACAAGACACTAAGTTTTTCCTTTTGGTAGTAGGTTCCCTTGATGGTCTGACTCATCTTTTAAATGGTGAATTTCAAAGGTTAAAGAAAAGGTTTTTTTTACCTGATAATTGTTTTCTGTTTTCCAGTTCCATTAATCCAGAACGAATGGGTTTCTCCCTGCAACCTGTCAATCAAACAGAGGTGGCCAATCACCACTCTGAATTTTTTTGCTCTCAGTGCTTCTTCAGACTATGTTCCAGTTGAAAACTTCTTTAGCAGTATTCTGAAAAAGGTAAAAATTCTACCCTATCTAAAGCACATCTAGGGACTGAATTTCAGAAAAAAATTAAAATAGGGAGTTGACTCCCTAACAAATAACAACTAAGGATGATTTTCAACAAATGTGATTGGATTTCTGGATTAGCAGAATCGGAACACACACATTATCAGGTAAGAAATACCTCCTCTCTGTTCCGGTATCCACTGATCTAGAACAAACTGAATTTTATTAGTATCCCTATATCCTGAAATGCTTGAAAAAGAGAAAAGTAGTAATTTTCTTTCTTTAGTGTTAAAAATACGGCATAGGGATAAATGTACAATTCACCAAATACAGACATGAAATTAAAATTTAGAATAGTTTATTTCTCAAGGTAAGTTTTGGTCAAAAGAGAAAACATCACTCTAAAAAGAAAGGCTCTCCCTAATAAGTTTACATACCACAAATGGGATTGCCTCAAAAAGAAAACTATTTTTTCCTGTAGCTTGT
The DNA here is from genome assembly GCF_036562045.2 of Rhinolophus sinicus. Lineage (NCBI taxonomy): Eukaryota > Metazoa > Chordata > Mammalia > Chiroptera > Rhinolophidae > Rhinolophus > Rhinolophus sinicus. Next base: position 115,526,315 of record NC_133755.1, read on the forward strand.
TGAAATGAAGGAAGGAGTCTACTGGTGTTTAATAATGCTGTTTTGGATAGTGATAATACTGGAAAAGAATAACTTTCCTTAAAATTTCATCATATGAAAGAAAACTCGTGTACTTATCTAATGTCTAATACACTTAAAGATTTATCATAAAAAAACAGAAAATGAATCCTAAGTGAAACAGGATCATTTCTTGGTTGTGAAGAAAGTTGGAGGATAAGACAGTGGAGGAAAGGGAACTGATTCCAAGTCTACATTAAAACTATTCAAAAACGAGAAAGAGAACTATTTCTCCAGATTAACATAAGGGCATTGATTGGTAGCTGTACAGTTTTAGTACTTGCCAAAAATGAAAGACAACAAGTAGAAATGTCAGATTTCAGGTCTGGATTTTTCTGTTTTCTAGGCAAATAAAAATTAACATGAACTGTTACAAATAAGTAACCACGTCAAAGTTTACCTCTAAATAAAATTTTGCATCAAAAATTCAATATAAAGAATTGAAATTGTCTTGGCCCTGTGTTGTTAATGTCTTAATTATCTCAACTCAGTAACTCTCACAAAAGACAAAACAAAAAAGATATCTTATAAATATACTCGAACACAATAAGTGCTTCCAGAACTATAATATTGTAAGTCTAAGTTTATAATTCTAAGGATACAGTAGAACTGAGGAAGAGATTGGAAAGAAGTCTGACTCAGCAATGCCAAAGGATGTTCATAAGCATGGTATCCTTCATGTGATGTTTAGGCAATCTTGCTGTACATTTTTTTCTTTTTTTTTTAGGGGGGTGGAGTGTGAGGATTAATCAACCCCTATACCCATGCTCTCTACCAATGTTGCCACATTTACAGTTAGTAGATCTCTAAAAGAATACTTGGGAGACATGGAACTTATAAAGCTCTAAAAAAAGCAAAGAAAAAATAATAATCCTATAGAAGATCACTATGTTTCCTATATAACACAGCCATTGTGAATATAGCAGGATAGTACCAATTTTCTTGGTGTAAGGCATCTGCATTAACTCCAAAGTGACTTTTAGATGGAGAAAATGAAAGTGTTTTTCAGTAACATCAGAAAATAGGAAAAATACATTAAAATGTATTTGGATTAACCTTATTCATTTAAGAAAGCATTAAAAGAATCTGCTTTACTCATGAACCAATTACAAAAGGTGCCTATAACCTTATTAATTAAAATGCCAAATTCATCTTTAATAATGGCTCCTCAGATAACCAACAACCATAACTACAAAATGCACACAAGACATTTTTTTTGATACAAAGTAGGAAAATATTTTACTTTCCCTATATAACTGAGTATACCCTAGCTGTTTTTATGACTTATGCTGTTATCTAAGCCAACCAAAAAAAGTTAAATATTTCTCTCTGAAAAGAATTTCATTTTCTTAAACCACAAAGTATTTATAAGAATTCTCAAAGAAAAAATTTAAAAATGAAGGCACTCTTTGAATATGCATGTGTAACTACAAAGCAATGAGGCTTATGTTCAAAAACCAAAAGAAAAAAATCCTATCTATCCATATTAAAGTCATATGCGCCTATCATAAAATTAAATGTACTGCTTAATAAGAAAATAAGTCAACATAAAATTTAATATTATACAGAACTTATGCTAGTAGTAAATTGCAGCTGTAGTAAAATTGCAGCTGTAGTAAATTTAAAAAAATTAATGAGAAATTTTCAAAATAAGAGAATTTTAGATGAACTATTTCGCTAATAAAATCCAGTATGCTTGCTAAACATTATTTGAGACATATGTTAAACCCCACATAATAAAACTCATGTACATTAAATCACAAGAAGGAAGGCTGATAAAATCCAGGAGATAGTACTTGCTAATTAGTCCAAAAATTTCAAGAACACAAGTTAAAAGAAAATAGAAAAATACTTTTAGTGATTATAATAAAGGAGTTATTTTGGTTTTTTTTAAGCAAAAAATGAAAGGACCAGACAAGTTAAAATCATGACTCCTTTGTAGGAAAATTCTCATACTGACTAAAGAATTCTGGAAATATTTCCAAGAAATGAGTAGTACAATCTTTTTAGTTTAGATGTTATACTGAATTTGAAAATAACAGAATCAATACAGAAACATGTGAGTTAAGACCTGATGATAGAATTGTCATATTTAATGAAAAATATCAGTACCTTTTTCAAGGCAGAATACTATCCACAACTTTTTAATATAGTATTTGTGAAGTAGAAAGATGGATAATTAACGGAGACACAGAAATGAGGCCTAAGGCCCTAAAGATCTCTCCTCTAATAATGGATAAATCACCTAATCTCTCTGTGAAATGACAGAGATAATCTACATGATGACTGGAGTCCTAAAATCCTGCCTTCTGATATTCAGGAAGGCTTTTTAGAAATGGACAAATCTGGAAATGAAGTACACTAAAAGTACTAAAATGCAGACTAAAATTATAAGATCTAAATTATATCAATCATGAGAAACATACGTACAGCTGTATATGACAAATATGTAGGAAGTATCTAGGAAGAGGAACGCAACACAAAACAGGAAGGTTAAAAATAAGGGTCATCTCAAGCAGAATCATCCTCTTATGGAATCATTATAATACAAATCTATGACCAGCGCCAATTTTTTTATCTCGTTCCTTTTTTCAAAATATACCATTAATTAGAAGGGAGCATATTACCTAGAAAATCCTCCACAATTTAAAATTATGAATCATCTTAAATATCCTACTAATTTTATGTGATAGACTCAGAAAGTTCTTCCTTATATATGAAGAACCTTTAAAGTTTATCAACCTGGGGAAAAATAAACTTAATTAAGAATGTACACTACATACTAAGGACAGAAACTGTCAAATGTATGATTAAAACATACTTTGGCTACCTTCTAACCATTACAATAGTTATAGTGCAAACAAAGAATAGGAATGGAAGCTATCTACACTCCAATAGTCCAGGCGCCATGAAATTACTTTAAAAGATCATTACTGAATGAATGTTTAATATTGAAAATTCTTTATGGTAACATTACATATAAATTCAAGACAGCTATTTAAAATAAGTGGTGCCAAGATAAATTTATATAAAAAGGAAACTGCTGTAACTGGCTTAATAAAACCAATAGATACATAAAAGTCATTTTGAAGAATCAGCTCTAATTTTCATCAAAAGAAAAATACACTACCAAAATAAGTAATTCATCTTCAAATTTAACAGCATTTTGTTTACCATATTCTGATTTCTCTGAGGGCAGCAACACTACTAACCAAATCCATCTTGAAATCTATTCTCCTTCTTTGACCTCCCTGACATAGTATCTTACACTCTCTCCAGAGACTGATTTCTTCTCCATCTTGCTAAATAGAACTACTGCTAAGTTGTTTCAAGCCCTCTCCACTGCCTTCTCTATCTCCATCAGGAAGTAAACACCATTCTACATTCAACATTTCTTTCTCTTTACTCCTAGACCCTCTAAGTATTCTATCTCCAAGTGCTGACTGGCTATTTCTAACAAGATAGTTCAACACTATGTCACAATAAACATATAAAAATGAACTAAAAAAATCAGTTTTCCTTCACCTTTCATATTTCCATTAATATCACTGTTATCAAAATCACCAAGACTCAATACTCTCAACACATTTATTAAATCTCTGTCATTCTCCAGCCCTAATCCTATCAATTACAAAACCAAGTCCTACAAACATTTTTTTTTCCTTATACAAATTTCCTACTACTTAACCTCTGTAATTTTTCATCAAGGATTCACTAATGAAAATAGTTCTCCCCCCCACCTATCCAATTTCATACCTGAAATACTACTACTGGCATTCAAACTATTTTTCTCTTTAAGTTTTGGAAATATACAGTAATTTATCAAAATCCCTAAACTGTTACTATTCTTTATGTTCATAAGATATTTTGAGGCCATCAGCAATCCACCTCAACTTGACGCTTTTCATTTTACCATCCATTTTTCAAAATCTATTCCCAATTTTATAAAAATTGTTCTATGAACATGTCTTAACATTTCTTGCTTGGTTATTTATAATACTCTTCTTACTTATAAAATTAATTCTTTCTTACTGATTCAATTCTTATTTATCCTTTCGATGCATAGTTTCAATTCTTCCACAATAAAACCTTTGACCAATCACCTGAAATGATCCCTACGTCTTTAGATACAGCAATTACTTCTTCTCATATTCATGCTACCATTTGAAACTACTTATCATTACTTCTTTTTTTCATTTTTTTCAGGTATTTCCCCCTAATTTAACTGCAAGCTGGCTGAAAACAAGTGCTGTGACTTTCTCTTCCTTGTGGTCTCCATATTTTGTGCTCATGAACAAAATAAACACTCAACTATTTGCTAATCAAAATGTCTTCACCTGTGTGTTTACATTATGCATTTTACATACTTTCCCTTGTAACTATCAAATCTCAAATACCTTTATGATAGCGACTCATAGAGCATGTCAAAGAATTACTACATAAAAGTAAATACACTGTGATAAGCTAGAGAGACAAACTCACATTCATGGCAACAAATTTTAAGGTATGTCTTTGATACCAAGATATAGATGAGAAAGAGACAGAATCTAAAAGAACCCCAGAAACCTGAAAGAAATTAGTGATAACTTAAGTTTATAATCAGAAGATTGAAGGTAATTCCTTACCCAGAGAGGCTGAAACAAAGACTGGAAGCATCAAAGAATCCTTTAACATACAGAGTGCTGATATGACATCTTGTTAGATGATGACAGGTAATGAGATAGAAGGAAGGAAGGAAGAAAGGAAGAAGGAAGGAAGGAAAGAAAGGAGAGGAAGGAAGAGAGGGAGGGAGGGAAGGAGGAAGGAAAAAAAAGAGAGAGAGAATGAGAGAGACAGAGATACGATATCCCGAAATCTTGATTCACAAGAGAACATGATATGAAATATACCTATTTTGAGCTTTTCTTTCTCCCTTTCCTAGATACATGCAGTTATAATAATTGCCAAAAACTGAAATAGCAGTAACACTGAGAACATGTTAATGTCAGAAGTATACGTGTGCAAAAATTCTGAGTGGTGGATTGGCAGCCTCTGCTCATTTGGAACGTTGCAAGGAGAAATTTATTGTTCTGGATTAGTGGACACTGGAACATTTTTTTAAAATCTCAAGTAAAAGAAAGGTTAACAATTATAAAAATAAGAAAAAATTGAATTAAATAAATAAAATTGTTATTTGGAATTTACCCATGAAACAACAAAAAAATAAAGCAAAAATCAAATTCAGTAAAATTGTTTTCTAGCAAGAGACATATTATAGTCTTCAGTTAAAATCAGAACCAGACAAGAGGCAACCAGAAGAGAGCTTTGAATAACATAATAGAAATATAAAGACATGGAGAGATTCATAGACACAGCTAGAACACTAGGTATAGAAAGAGAGCAGTAAAGATAAAGCAAAAGCGCCAGACACATGAGGAAAGCTACTAATGTGGAATCTACAAATACCATTCCAAACACTTTATCTACTATCTGATAATCAAATGGCCTAGTACTAAGAATTTGAAAGTCTCTCTTCATCTTTTCAATTAAATTTAATATTCACTTAGCTAGCCTTTAGTTGAAACTTGGCTATACTGTGATAATTTAAGAGAAAAAAACGTTAAAAAATAACTGTGAATTTAGGAACATCTATACTTTATATAAACTCCTAAAGTTGCCCACCTCTTTCAGGTAACGGAACTATTACAAAAGCCCTCAACTTCAGAGAGTTTATACACATTTTCAAGTTATTTCTGGGAACAATTTATCTGCCTCTCAGCATTTAAGTTAGAATTTAGAGCATTTAAACTAGAGTTTAGAACTTCTGTCAAAACAAAGCAATACTGATATTTACCTTTTGCCACTACCCAAAACAAAAATGTAGGCTTGCTAAACTATACCCGAATAGTTTGGAATATTCTTAACACACACTGTCTGCCATCAATATAATATCCAAATATACTCTACTTTTTCCCCAAAACACAAGTTATATAAGGACTGGTCAGCTGAAACATGAATAAGTTACATAGTTTTTTGAAGAATGTAGATAAACAAAATGTAAGGCCTAGAATTTACTTTTTTGTAAAAAAGAATAAAGTTGCCTTATGTTCATAACCTCTTGACAATATTCTCTCGTTTTTTCTGCGGCTCATTTAAAAAAAAAAAAAGAAACATTCAAAGTTTCTACATTATATATTATGCTTTTCCAACAAATACTTTTAAAAGTTTATTTTAAGATTATTTTTAGTTAAAGATGAAACAACAAAGGGGATAGGGAATGCAAGGAATACGTAGTCTATTCCATTTCATACCCTATGTTACATCATCTCACCTGTCATATACTTCTTATAAGTAGCAAAAACAAACCCAAAATCCACTCCCCAACTGCTTTTATCATCCCAACTGCTAAACAGATCCTCTATTAAGATGAAAGTTAGCAGTAGAAGTAATGAAAATGACTCCATCACTTTCTAGACAAAACGACTAGCAACTTGAGAATCCATTGATGATTTGGAAATGAAATAAATTAGGAAATCATGTAAGCATACAAGGAATTAAATATCTTTATCTCAATTATCAATCGCAAACCTTTTATTTTATTTATAAATTAAAGTGATCCTAAAATAAAGGATAAGATTTTGAAAAGTGTTGTTAAGACTTGACACAGGAAAAAAAAAAATTAGGATATTTATCTGAATGATGAATACCAGTAAAATATTAATGGCTCAATATTTAAAATGTATTAAATGTATTAATAAATTTATGTATTAAAATTTAATTACTATATATCAAACATAGAAATTTAAAAATTCAATCTTTCATCTCTGAAAAGGTTTTTGATGACATAAGATTTTTTACTCTATAAAATTTTAAAAAAGAATTTTAACTTCTGTAATAGGTAAGAAAAGTGCAAAAAAATGCTGATTAATACAAACCAATCATTTATTATTACATGATTTCATTACCTTTTGCAAAGACACTATAAATTTCAAATGGAAAATGCAATTATAAAAAAAGGGACTAATATTAAAGCAGTAGTCTCAAAATATACTTGATAAAACCTGTATGTTTAAGAATTTGTATGTAAAACTTTTGTTCTTTTAAAAGTGCAATTTACATTCCTTATTTGCTGGTCATAGGTTTAATGGTTAATTTACTTATTCATGCTATAAGCTTTGATTTTAAAACTCACACAAAACGTTAATCTTAATAATACTTCACCTAACCTTTCACCATTTCTAGTCTAAAAATGGAATATTCCAGTATAACTAGTCCCTCCACATAGCGCACAAAAAAATATTTACTAAACTGAATTTGTGATTACTAATACAATTTAATGTCAGGGATTGAATTTGTACTCAATCAACTTTCATGGTATTTTAGTAACTCAAAAGCTTACTTATTAGCTAGAGAGTACAACAGTTACAACTACAGCCAAAATTCATCATGATAGTGGATAGTGAACACAAGCTTCTACTCTGCCTCAAATTGTTTTAATCTTAATAGCAATGCTGGATGCTTTATCTTCCATCTGCCCATAGATAAAACAAACAATGAAAAGAACAAAAGAGTGAAGAGCAAAAACTAGGGCATTTAGATAACTTACAAATTAAGAGACAGATAGAAAAAAAATTGTCAAGCTAAATTATAAGATCTCAATAGATGTACTCAGAGTTAATAGCATTATGGAAACATTTCCCCCCACACATACACACGAATCATTAACTGGATATAGTTGAATGTTAGCTGTGCAATGACCAACCATAACTACAGTTAGCACTTAAGAACACATTAGCAACGAACAAAAAAAACATGGGTTTAAATCCCAAGTGACCTTAAAACAGCCGTGTAACCTAGATAAACCTGGGCAAAGCACTTCATCTCTGTTTCTCCATTCATAAAACCAGTAATAATAAAATCTACCCTGATTATATTACAAGGTTTTTATGAGACCCAAATGAGGTAATATGTAGGAGTATTTTGGAAGCCATTAAAAATCGAGAAAAATTTAAAGAGTAGCTTTATTCTAATGAGATGGAACAGTAGCTCACCTCATTTTTTAAAATGCAGGATATATTTTTAATCCTTTTTGTTTTATTTTTCTCAAAGAGTCTGAAGATTCTATGGATACTATCCAATTCTACTTATTATATAAATTTGTTTCTTCTGCCGTTTAGAGGCTTTTCTCTCTCTTATTCAAAAAGAGCAGGAAAAATATCCTTATCTAAAACTCTTATTAAACAATAATATATAAAGCAATAATATAACCCCTTAGCTAGTTTCAAAGAATATACAATATAATATGAGTGACTTCTACTCCTTGTTGTATCACTAATTTGTAAGGATCTAAGAGTAAATCACTTCAATCTCAAGGCGCTGCAATTTTCGTATATACTGATACGGTAGAGTATTAGTGTGATCGACTTACCTGAAGAGAAAAAATTCACCTTTATAACTTAAAGGTAAAAGTAATATTCAAGTATGAGAGAACATTTTCCCTATAAACACTCAGTAATACACCAATGCCCTTTGAAAATACAAAATTACTAGTCACTCATATGTATATAGGCCGCAAACTGTTTTCTTTTGAAACTATAAAGACAAATTGAAAAACGACTAATTTCCTTTTCCAACAGAGATGTCCCAAGAAGAAGCAAACCAGACACACAAGGATACAAAAAGGTGAAAAAAAAATTTTACCAGCATATTTAAAGATTTGCTTTTTTAAAAAAACTCCTCTATACATATAATCACTAAGGAAATCCATCCATCACTAACAGCTGTACCTCAAACAATTACCATGGTCTTTTTAGGAAAATAACAATTGATAAATCTTATTTCTTACCTTATTGTACACTAAGACATAATGACAAAACAGCTCAAGTTAATTTCTTCACTAACAAAAATTCCTTTTATTATCTTCTGCATACTCTTCCCTCAAATTGTTTTTATTACTTCTTATCATGTAGAAGTTAACTTTACTATGATTATCAATCAAGTATTGAATCACTTTCATGAATTTTTTTCACAAACCATTATATTTCACAAGACTGTTTAGTGAAATAATTTCTTTTGCAAAATAATTCTGACCACATATATACTACTGCTATGATTTATTACCAGAGATCCCTATCATTGATTTTTAAGTAAAATGTAAACGTGTCAAAATAGTAGAAACACATTTTTCTTTCTGTTCTCTTTGTTGAAAGGTACCACTGATATATAGGAAGTAGATTTAAAAAATATGTAAACAGTAGCATTTGAGGAGCACTTTATACTTCATATAGTGGTTAGAGAGGAGTGGAACACTGCAGAATAAAGTATATGTGATATTAAACCACTGCAATTCAATACTTAGGAAAATACACTAAAATTCTATGTAAGAAGCAAAATATGGAAGGAAAAGGGTTTAATCCCATATAAGTATCTAACATACTATAACTTGAAAAAACGGCAAGAATGACTGATTCTTTGGCTTTAAATTTAGAATGGGTGTTATTTTAATAAATTGTTATACTACAAGACTACTAATAAAATACAGTAACATAATATTCACTATAATTTCTTCACAGTTTTCAAACTTTTGTTTTACCTATATTTCTTCAGATTTGTGAGTTTCTCATCAGTTTCACTGTTAAAACTATTTTAAAAACTAGCTTAGTTATCACAATATTCATGTATTGTAATATGTACAATTTTCTTTCAAATTGAGCATCTGAAGTGAGGAATAAGCAACCTTTTGAAACTTACAGTCAAAATAATGTCTGAACCAATTCTTAAATGGATTTCCTTTGTGATATGCAGAGTACCTGAGTCAAGAAGTCCCCAATTCTTTAAAAGCTATGAAGAGACTGATAATTACCATATTGAAGTAAGATCGAATTTTGACTCCTCTTGCCAGATCCCATACTATCACATTTCCATCATGACCAGCAGAAAAGAGAACTCTTGGATCAAATGGGTGTGGCTCAAGAACAAACACCTCATCTTCATGACCCTGAAATATTTTTGAAGTAGCAAAGAATTATAAACATTAAAAAAGAAAATTCAAACACCAATACGGAAACATTTCTAGAATTTTAAGTTTTAAGAATTATTAAAGTGGCAAAAATCTTCATATTTATCACTGTGTAATAATGAAGCTGAGCTACTACACTATCACTGTCCAGGCCTTTGCAATCATTTGGTGAAACCTGAGAATATTACTGATGCAGCCCCACATACTGAAAAACAGCAAGGATCTGGTATTTTCAAGCCAAACCTATTTAACTGCATTTTAAATTTATTTCCAATAGCTTGCAAAGACCTATTATCCATCTAGCAAGTTAGTCTTTTAGTTAACATAAAATACTTCATTCTTCAATGAAAATATTCCATTCTACAATCAGTTTCAAATATGCCAAATAAAAATTAATCTTTTTTCTCACCATCAGAACGTGAATTAGTTGACCAGTGTAAGAATTCCAAACTTTCAAAGTCATGTTATTAACTGCAGTTATAACTGTATTGTCATGTCGATCCCATGCTACCATAGTTACTTTCATTTTTGTGATTTTATCTTCTACTCCTTGAAGGTTTTGGCTGAAAGTGATGGAGGCAGTATTTGTTTACGCAGACATCATTTATAAATATCATCAGTATGACAAAAACCTAAATATATTATCTCTTAATTTATATTCATTAACATTAACTATCACTTAACTGTAATTAAGAATAGTTTGGGGCTGGCCTGGTGGCTCAGGAGGTTGGAGCTCCGTGCTCCTAGCTCCAAAGGCTGCCAGTTCGATTCCCACATGGGCCAGTGGGCTCTCAACCACAAGGTTGCCAGTTCAATTCCTCGAGTCCCATAAGGGATGGTGGGTTGCGCCCCCTGCAACTAAGATTGAACATGGCACCTTGAGCTGAGCTGCCGCTGAGCTCTCAGATGGCTCAGTTGGTTGGAGTGCGGGCTCTCAACCACAAGGTTGCCAGTTCGATTCCTCAAGTCCCATAAGGGATGGTGGGCTGTGCCCCCTGCAACTAGCAATGAATGGTAACTGGACCAGAAGCTGAGCTGCGCACAACTAAGACTGAAAGGACAACAACTTGACTTGGAAAAAAAAGTCCTGGAAGTACACACTGTTCCCCAATAAAGTCCTGTTCCCCTTCCCCAATAAAATCTTTAAAAAAAAAAAAAAATAGCTTCAATAAACATAGAATGATGGCAAAAATTACTGCACTGACTCAGCAAGCCCAGGATTCCAGCCCTCCTAAGCCCCTAGTTATAGATGAGCCCCTAGTTATAGATGACGTGGAGTAAAAATATCACTGCTTTAACTCTATCTGGACCCAGGAACTCTGTATGTCATGCTGCTCACGCTCCATCTTTTACTGTTGCTGTCATGCCCTGCTAACTGCTTTGTTTTTCCATCCATCAGAGACTACTACACACAAATACAAATAGAAAAAAATGCTAAAATATTAAGACCAAAATAACAATTACAAGGTGTAATATAATTTCTCTTGGCTGGAGAAAACCATTGGATATACCACATCATCCCTCTGTGACACATAGAACATTATAATATGTTTTGCTTTTAAAAAACTAGTGAAACTTAAACTACTCTTACAGTATTATCATCCCCTTAACAAAACTAAACTGAAAAAAATCATTAATGCAGGTCTTCTCAGATACTGCAAAAAAATCATTTAATAAAAATTAAAGCCTTTCATCTCTAATAGTACCTATATTTATTATAATCATTTTAACAGGAATTAATATAACATACTCTAAATGATCTACCTACATTTATGTATTATTTAAAATTTGACCGCTTACCCTGCTGGACGAGTAGCCATATCCAACAAAATGCTCTTCCATTCTCTTCGTTTAAATTGCCAAATACGCGCTGTCCCATCACGACTCCCACTTACAAACCTGTATTAAAAGGAGCCCATCCCCCAAAGAAATGTACTTTCCCAGAATTACGTATTTAAAAACACTAAGAAAGACAGCACTCATCTTTACTTCCACAATATTCTAATACAATAAAGATTACTCTATCAGGTATTCCCTGCAAATCTAAGAACTTCTGAAACTTTATAGGTTCTTACAATTTTATACAAACATATTCCAATGTTTATGGCTAGGTCTCAAAAAAACATTCAATAAGGCTGAGATTCAAGGCCATTATTTACTACCTCAGAAATAAAACTTATATTTTCCAACAGAAAAATACTGATTTTCCTCCCAGCATTAATGAACTTGACTTGTTTTTACTCAAGGTACTTAGAAATTCCTTTTTTTTTTCATTTTGAAACAAGAACATGGAAAAATTTAAACAATGTCATCTAAGTTTATCAATTGACAGTTCTGCTTCAAATATTACATTGTGATACGTTTCCAATCTCTATTTAAAAATTTCCCTATACTTTGATAAGTACAGGAAATAAATAATGTGGCTAAAAGTCCCTGTTATTAAAAGTAGCCAAATAAACATTATTACAAATAAAACAAAGACGTGTTTACATGCATGTGAAGGCTATATTCACTTTTTAGCATAACTGGTCAAGATTTTTATTTTAGATGGTTAATTCATATACAAATCTAATTAAAATCTTGAGTATAAAAATAGTCTTTATTGCATAACTTTTAAATTGGAATTAAATTTAACAAAAATAATTATTTTACCTGTTACTAGTGTTGGAAAACTGGATACTGTCAACTTTGTCCTATATATAAACAGATAAACAAAAAGAGGATCAGTATATAATAAACTGGTATAGTCATTTAAATTGTGCTCATCTAATCCTTTTTACTAATACTTACAGTATGAAACTCCAATTCTGATATTTTTTCTGGCTGACCTGATCCAAAAAAATAAACCCTAATAATATGATCTGTGCTTCCTGTGGCCAGAAACATTCCACCTGAAGAATAACAGCAAACATTTATGAGTAAAACACAATTTCAAAATCTCTGAAAATGAGAAAATGCAATGCAAGCAACATCACTATATATACTGAATGATTAATACTTTACTGTAAAACTATTCCTATTTATCCTAAGTATATAAGACATCTAATCTGAATTTAGTAAAGTTTGTTAACATAGCTTTGACTAGGATGAGTTTTTCAATATTTACAAAAGTAAAGCATTCCACTACAAATGATTTCACTAAGTAATTACAAATAATTGCTGAAGTCCCTCTTTTGCCCCGTCTGTCATCTGTTAAAATTCTTTCAAACTTTTAGGGTCCAACTCCTTCAGTAAGTTGTCTTTATAAAGCTTTGCAATCAAATAACCCTGTTTTCTTCTGAACTCTCGTTAAGACTTTGTCTTATAGCACATACATCCTACCTTCCATTATAGTTATTTGTATATTCAAACTACTCTCTCTTTGGAATCAATATTCTCCCACAGTGTTGAAAACAGTGCTATATATAATTGTATTAAAGTACTCTGAATGCATGTATAGAGCCTACATTTGTGTTATTACTACTGTGTTTCCCCGAAAATAAGACCTAGCCGGACCATCAGCTCTAATGCGTCTTTTGGAGCAAAAATTAATATAAGACCCGGTATTATATTATATTATACCAGGTATTTTATTATATTATATTAGACAGGGTATTATATTATAATATATTAATTATATAAGACTGGGTATTATATATTATACCGGGTCTTATATTAATTTTTGCTCCAAAAGACGCATTAGAGCTGATGGTCTGGCTAGATCTTATTTTCGGGGAAACACGGTGGAAGGAAAACTGTTCATGGAAGCAACAGTGGAAATCTGGAAGTTAAAAATTAAAGATGTTTAGATATTAACATGGCAAAAACAGATGCATGTCATCAGTTTGCACACTCTCTCAAGCACTACTGCTATCCAACTTATGAAATGAAAAGACTAAGTAAAACTGGAAATAACTGGTATTAGGAACATTAAGTATTAAATCTATTCATGTTTCATTTTATTTTCTTATTAATTCAAATCTCCAGATCATAATTTGCTTAAAAAGACTGATATTCATTCAAAACGCTGTTGCATAAACTCAAAATTTAATTGGAATATCAGCATTGTTATACAGCTACCTTTTAAAGAGCAAATAAGAACAGTTTTGGAGCAAAGTAGTTAATAAAGTTGTACAAATATCAAATTTATTTTACTTAGCAATATGTGATACCTCCAAAAATCCATGAAAATATAAAGCCAATTTAAAATACATTTCTTCCAGCAAGATAACTACTCAAAGATTTATTCTTTAACAGAGTAAAATTTGAAACTATTTATTCTTTCCTAAGATAGCATTATGGTCTTCTTCAAAAAAAATAATAGTCATGTGAGTATACATAGTAAACTCTAGCAAAGTTCAAATATTTCTAAATATTTCCATCCCCTGCCATGTACATGAGAATATGATTTATATTACAACAGTAAATATTTTCCAAAATTTTATGTGTTCCACTAGAAACTTTCTAATGTCCAATTTTAAGCGGAAAATTAGGGAGAACAAAATCTTACCAGCACTAAAAGAAGAACAGATCATTTGAACTCCAGGCCTAGGACGCTCTGTAAATTTTGCAGGTCTTGGACTATAATACAAAAAATAAACAATTAAAAATATCCCAAAGGGAGTAGCAACACCAGAAATCAGCTGTTTCAAAAAACAATCACAGAAGGACAGAATTAAATAAGTAGCAACAGATGGCTCTCTTTCTAAAAACAAGTTCAAAATCATTATGTGTCATGATCAGCAGATCTCGTAGAAACTCTAGATACAGATTTTGTAGGAGCTCCTGATTACACAACAATCCACACATAAAACAATCCCAAAGCCACTGTCACACCAGACATGTAGTAATTAGTTATATTTACTCCTAATCAAATTTAATAGGTTCTTAGTTTTTTATAGAGTAGAATAGCAATGCACAAATACATTAGGAAATAAGTCATTTGTAAACATGAACACACTAGCAAAGTGGGTGCTGCCTCTGTGGCATATGCATACTATGAATAACTAAACTTTTTCATATCAGACATTATTAATTAAATATCTCCCTTTGTTTATCTTCTAATGTGACAAAATATGTCTTATAAGATGCCAAAAAAGAAGAATCTGACATTTATTCTAGTGAAAATCTTGACGATTTGATTCTTAGGTCAACTATAATAATATAGCTCATTCAAAACAGTGATCTTTAGAAAATAGGTCACATTCAACTATCTTTTCATTAATTGTACAATTATATTAGATTATGTCTTACATTACTACTGACAAAAAATGTTATAATCAACCATATTAAAGAAAATAATTATAGATTTTACATGATATCAACTCCAATACATATACAATGTATTTGTAATGTTCCAATACAGTGATCATATTTAAAGCCCTACTTAATATACATGTTGACCTAGTTTTTCTCAGATTAGGGAAACATTTCAAAAATAATTAGAACCTTCAATCTCAACCAGAGTGTACTGCAGAACTTTTACAATCCTTAGCAAACAAACACAGTGGTTTCAGTTTTGTGTTCCCGTAAGGAAAAAAAAAGAAAACGAGTGGTAATAAGACAGGAGTATTTTGAAGGAAAGAGCTAAGGCTATGACAAAGATAAGTGAAAAAAGAAACAAACATGTTAACATAAGAAAACATTCTTTGAAGCATAAAAGGAAAAAGGGAAACATAAAAATGAAAGAGGTCAATATCAATGAAAAGCCAAAATGAATTTGTTATTTATTCAAGGGAAAAAAGTAAATTCATTCCTATTTTTGACTTTGTAACTTTTGCAATTGCAACCATTAAACATATTTGTTTTTAATGTCACATCTATGAATTAAAAAAGCAACTGACTTTATTTTAAGGGTTCCAGCATCCCACAACCAAAAACAAATAGTGCCATCTGCCCCCGTAGAAGATAGGTATCTCTTTGAGCCACTGCACAACGGTGAGAACTGAAAAATAATCAAAGAAAAAAAATGCCTTTACAAGAGTGATACAGTCCAAACAATAAACCCATTTTTTACCACACAAATAGTAACAATAATAGAATTGGAAAACTCCCAGAATTGACAATCATGACTGACTACCAGGTTATTTAAAGTCTACACATTTATAAAGAAAGCAGAAATATTCATTTCTTTGTTTTAGCTGGCTTTATACATTGGATTATAAAAGTAACTTCTTAAATTTTACTTTAAATTATAATCAAAAAGGATTTTCCAGGGATTAAAACAACTACCTGTAGTGATGTTATAGATGCACTGTGGCCCTGAAGAACAGCCAAAGGTGCACATGTTCGAAGACACCAGACTCGGATCATTTTATCACAACTTCCAGCCGCTATCATGGTATTCTCAAAGTTTACAGCCATGTCTGATATCTCAGCAGCATGTCCTCTTAAAGTAGCTAATAATCTCCCATCATCTGTTGCCCAGATTTTCACAAGACAGTCATCAGAACCCTTCAAATAAGAATGAATAATAGAAATAACTATAATTTTTAATTCAAAATATTAACACATACAAAGATACCATATTTGTTACTTCCCAACAATTGTCCACTTCCCAACAATTATATTAAGTATTGAAAAGTGTTAAATACTTGCGTTAGGAATTTTCCTCTACATAAGCCTCCTTATTTTATTAAATAACCCACTTACAAATAACACCCATGTGCCTACATCTAACAAAAGTAAGATGTTAGCAATAACTAACATTTACCTACTATCCCCTCCCCACCATCCATAGAAACCTCTATCTGGAATCCTATGAAAGAATCCGAACTTCGGAAGTAGCCAAACAAAATTGTAATTGCAAAACAAAGGTAATATACAATACTGAAAATAAAAGTAAGCTCACTTGGGGCTTTTTCTCCTACGAAGCTAAAAACTTAATATGCATTTTTCCATCTTTGATCTTCAGGTAAATATACATATAAATCACCCAAAGCCAGTTATCAGAAAAAATTTTATCTGATGAAGTCAATAAAAATACATAAATTACTTGTTTTCACTGCAACAGCAGTGTAAGCTCATCAAGAAACTATAAAAGATACACAGTAAGTATAGATACTTACAAATAAACATTTCAATTTCATATAGCCAAAGTAGAGACTAAGACTTTTAGCCTGTTTTTTTTAAATTCTCTAATTTTCCTTCTTCATCTTATAGCTTTAAGTTTATACGGTTTTCCCGATCTCTCCCTATATCCCCCTATTTTTCATCATTAAAAAGTTTTAAATATACAAAGAGTAAAGAATACTATCATTAACCCCATATATACATTCCCCAGATTCAAAACTCATCAACAGGTTTCAAAGGTTGCATTTGTTAAAATTCCTTACAATGTCCAATCTAATACTTTAAAAAAAAAAAAAAAAATTAGGGGCCAGCCCGGTGGCTCAGGCGGTTAGAGCTCCGTGCTCCTAACTCCGAAGGCTGCCGGTGCGATTCCCACATGGGCCAGTGGGCTCCCAACCACAAGGTTGCCAGTTCAATTCCTCGAGTCCCACAAGGGATGGTGGGCTCAGCCCCCTGCAACTAAGATTGAACACGGCACCTTGAGCTGAGCTGCCACTGAGCTCCCTGATGGCTCAGTTGGTTGTAACGCATCCTTCTCAACAATAAGGTTGCCGGTTCGACTCCCGCAAGGGATGGTGGGCTGTGCCCCCTGCAACTAGCAACGGCAACTGGACCTGGAGCTGAGCTGCGCCCTCCACAACTAAGACTGAAAGGACAACTTGAAGCTGAACGGCACCCTCCACAACTAAGACTGAAAGGACAACAACTTGACTTGGAAAAAAGGCCTGGAAGTACACACTGTTCCCCAATAAAGTCCTGTTGATTAAAAAAAAAAAAAAAAAAATCAACCTGACATTAGAAAATACTTAAAGGATGTACAAAAGGAAATGACACAGACCAAGTTGTCTATTTCATACTGACAACAGATATGACACACAATTGATCACACAATATTAACAGAACATGTTAAATGCTGTACCTATAACGAGACTCTGCCAACACTACCTACAACATTCTCAATTAACTATAAAACCAGTTCTTCTGACTGAGCTTTGAAGTAAATTAAATGGGTTACCAACCACTTAAAGACAAGTAAAACTTAACTTTGGTAAATTATCCATATTATATTACCATCATACTCAATCTCAAGCACTTCATCGATAAAATGAGGTTAAATTGGATGACCTCTAAGGTTCCCTCCATACCTTTAAAATTTGGTGTTTCATGCCTTTACTTATCCATTTGCCTTGTAATTAAAATATGTGCCAAACACTGGAAATACAAGGATGAGATATAAAGACACAATATTCCCGTTCTCGTGAAGCAAAGCAAAAGAGTGTAAATGCCATAACAAGTCCTAAGTGCTAGCACACAGATGAGCTCCAAGCCAAGGAGCAGCTTGTTTTTCCTGAGAGCTGGAGAAGTAAGATCTGGAAAGGAATCCAGAAGCAGTGATACTTACAGTGTTACGCATGAAGAGGCAATGTAGTGCAGTAGCTTAAGAGCATAGACTCTAGGGTGAAATGTCTGGTTCATGACCTGGCATGACTACTTTATAGATGCTTGACCTTCGGCAAATAACTTATGCTTCCTGTGCCTCAGTTTTCTTATTTGTACCTACCTCATAGGGTTATTGCAAAAACTAAATTGAGTAAATGAAAGTAGAGTGCCTGTCACCTGGTAAAAGCTATATATGGAGTACCACACTGCTTTTGTTGGTGATATTCTTATTTTTTCAATAATAATATTACTATTAAAGAGAATGAACATTCCATATGGTGACTAGAGACAGAAGTATGATCAAAGTCATGAAAATGTAAATGTGGAGTACTTCCGGAAACTACAAGTAGTCAGTAAGCTAACTTAAGAGTGTGAAGTGCAGGCATGAGAATGAAGTCAGGGAAAAAGGACTTCATTCATAATGAGTGATAAAATTAAGATTATTACAGAAGAGATAGATATAATAACTATTTAGGAAATTAAAGGGATGACAATTATATCAAGGCTATCTGTGGGAACTGAAGAAGGAGCTGTACACTATGACTTCCAGAAAACTCGTCTACCTGGCACATGTGGGAAATATACGGGGTATTAGCTGAATTTAAAAAATGGCTTTAAAGCATTCGTTCAACTCTCAATTTCTCTAAATTCCACAAATTAAGTCAATTTATTCACTTCATTTGTTTATCTTCTAAAAATTAAGGCAATATTTGGCTCTGACCTACATTCACAACAAAAAATAAATGAAATACATGAAAAAAAAAATCGTAACATCTCATTATGCTTCACAGTACTGATATAATTCATTTTGTTCTTACGAGTATATATCTGCATAAGACTTTGCTTTACATTCTACCATAAAAGGTGTTTCACGTATTTTTCACGTTAAAAAACAGGAAAAAACAAACCCCGTTTTTTGACCAAAATGCCAGCTTCACTGAAAGAAACAGTGGCAACCTGTGATCTAAAAATCAGCCTCCAAACTTTTCACAAATTAAAATCTAACAAAAAGTCCCACTACATTCTTATTGAATTTATTATTTAGTAATCTCATCAATTTAGTATTAATAATTTTGCTCTATTTAGACAAGCAATTAATAAAACCAAAATAAACCAAAAAACACCATGGACATGTTCCCCAAGTGTGCATTATCCCAATTAACCTTTTTTCCTTCCATAAATTGAAGGAGAGAAATCTTTGCCCTTTCAGGGAAATCTCTCTTTACTACTGTCTCCCATGACCAATAGTGTGCTGTCTCCACCCTTACCCCTGCTCCCCAGAACCGGCAGAATTTCAAACAGAACTCTAAAGCATCCTTAAGCAATTTCTATTTCATGCAACATTAATTATGATCATTAATTTATTTTTATGGGAATGTGAAACTAAAGATGATCTGACAATTCAACTAAGTTATTTCAAAATGACTATCAGAAATATACATAAATAACCGAAAAGGAATGCAGAAGAAAAATTAAATTTACTGGGAAAACATTTTTAAAAGCACTATAAACGTGTTTAAATTGAATGTGAAAAGATGAATTAAAAATTGATAAAATTCTTTCAAAAAAGACCAAACTGTAGAGCAGAATTTAACAGACAAACTTTCTTCCAACAAGCCCACTTCAAATGTTAGTAAGGTCAATAATAAACCAAAGAGTAGGACATTATAGTCTTTCAAACAAAATGTTAAAAAGAGTTGTGAACATTAAAATAAAAACAATGCTATGTTAATGGTGAAAGGAATGAGATCAAACACAAAGGCACAGGGGTTGGCCTTGGACAGGAGATACATAGGCTTCTAAGATGTATGAAGGCAAGAGAGGAATGGTAGACATAGCAATTTTAAAGTAAACAGTTAAGAAATTAGATGATTCTAACCTTAGTATGTAAAACAAATATCTGAGGATTATTTCCTAAAAAGGGGGAAGCGGAAAACAAAAGGAACCAAAACAAGAAAGTTTAGAAATACAGTGAAGAGCAGTAAGAAAAAAGGGGGAAATGTCTGTGAGCAACAGTGGAAGTCCTGCTAAAATAGGATAACATGGTTTTAGAAAACCTCAGCTGTCAAATTTTTTCAGCAAAGTTCCAATGCTTAGGGGAAAACAAGAGTCATTTTTTTTACTTAAATTTATTGGGGTGACATTGGTTAGTAAAATTATACAGGTTTCAAGTGTACAATTCTATAATACATCACCTATACATTGCATTGTATGTTCACCACCTAGAGTCAGTTCTCCTTCCATTACCATATATGTGACCTCCTTTACCCTCTTGTACCTCTCCCCTCCCCCACTTGCCCTTTGGTAAACACTATTGTCTGTGTCTATGAGTTTTTGTTTGTCTTGTTCATTTGTTGCTTCAGTTTTATATCCCACATGAGTGAAACCATATGGTTCTCGACTTTCTCTGACTTATTTTGCTAAGCATGATAATCTCAGGATCCATCCATGTTGTCGCAAATGGCAGTATTGCATATTTTCTTATAGCTGGGTAATATTCCATTGTACATATGTACCACATCTTTATCCAATCATCTATCGAAAAAAACTTTGGCAGTTTTTATGTTTTGGGCACCGTGAGTAATGCTGCAATGAACACAGGAATATATGTATCTTTATGGATATTTTCAAATTTTTTGGATACCCAGAGGAGGGACTGCTATCATATGGTAATTCTAGTCTTAATTTTTTGAGGAACTTCCATACTGTTTTCCGTAAGTGGCTAGACCAATTACATTCCCACCAGCAGTGTACGAGGGCTCCTTTTTCTCCACAGCTTCTCCCAATACTATTACTTGTCTTCTTGATAAAAGCCATTCTAACCAGTGTGCAGTGGTATCTCACTGTGTTTTTGATTTGCATTTCCTTTATACTAGTGAAGTTGAACATCCTTTCATGTATTTGTTGGCCATTTGTATGTCTTCTTGGGAGAAGTGTCTGTTGTGGGGACAGAGCCCCAGAAAGTAGTTTACAGGCTCTTGGCCTCACGTGGAAAGGTGCTGGCTCGGGTAGTGGATGGCTGTCGGCTGTGGCTGATTGGCCGTTGGCTGTGGCCGGTTAGCCCATTGGCCGCTGGTATAACTGCTGCGGCTACGGAGGAGAGCCGAGGACTGCCGAGGATTGCCGAGGAGAGCCGAGGATTGCCGAGAAGAGCCAAGGATTGCCGAGGAGCCGAGGAGAGTGGAGGAGAGTAGAGGAGAGCAGAAGAGAGTAGAGGAACAGAGCCGAGGAGAGTGGAGGAGAGTCGTCGGTCGGTTGGCGGAAAGGCGGACAGCAGGTCGTGCGTCCGGTGGGCCCAGCCTCCAGTGAGACTATAGTGGTATGACTCCCCTACCTATGGCTCCATGGGTGTTCCTTTTTGGCCTCACCATATTCTGCGTTCTTGTGTGGGGAGCGGGAGCAGAGACCCCGCAGGCCGCCCCGCCTGAAAAATGGCGCAGTGAGCAGGGTCCCCCGCACGACACTGTTCAGGTCCTCTGCCCATTTTTAACTGGATTGTTTGGTTTTTTGTTGTTGTTGAGTTGTCTGGGTTCTTTATATATTTTAGAAATTAGCTCCCTATCAGAGGTATTGTTTGCAAATATCTTCACCCATTCAGCTGGTTGCCACTGTTTTATTGATGGTTTCTTTTGCTGTGCAGAAGCTTTTTAGTTTGATATAGTCCCATTTATTTATTTTTGCTTTCACTCCCTTTGCCTTTGATGTCAAATTCATAAAATCCTTCTAAACCCAAGGTCTTGAAGTTTAGTACCTATGCTTTTTTCTATGCAATTTATTACTTCAAGTTTTATATTTATGTCTTTGATCCATTTTGAGTTAATTTTGGTGTATGGTGACAGACAGCAGTCTAGTTTCATTCTTTTGCATGTGACTTTCCAATTTTCCCAGTACCATTTATTGAAGAGACTTTCTTTTCTCCATTGTATGTTCTTGGGTCTATTGCTCAAAATTATTTGCCCGTGTATATGTGGGTTTAATTTCTGTGTTGTCAATTCTGTTTCGAGTAATATCTACATGTTGCTGCTAGGACTGAGGATTGGCATGGTGAGAAAAGTTGGGAGTAGAAAATCTAAGTGGAAATAACAAGAAATTAGCAGAAGAGGTTTCATCTGAGGAAGATAACAGTTGTAAATGTCTGTTAAGGAGTCTGAATGACCTGGTGAGGTAGCTACTAAAGAATTTTAAGTAGACAAGACATGGTCACCATACTATTTTAGCCACGATAACTTTTAAGAAAACCATGAGCTAGCTAGGTGCAAAGTTGAAAATACTTTTTTTGGAATTTACTTTTAAATTAAATTAAAATATTAAGCCAGTGTTTAATGCCAAGGAAAACATAAGACAGCTGTGGATCACTAGTTTCATTTTTCAGAAATGTAAAACTATCATAATTATTGTGAAAGAGTGCTCATTAGTATGTTATTAAAACTAGCATAAACTGAAAAAAAATTACAACAAAAAGAATGTGTAGCTTTAGTTTACTTAAATCCCCAAACAAAATGTGACACCAAATTAACAGTGCCTTTTTTTCTAAAACATCAAGACATCTTGTCAATGTAACAACAAAGTCAAGGAAGCTGAAAAAAGTACCTTATCTGTATCCTGAAAAAACAATGTAGATATTGTGAAAAGGCCTGGGGGTGGGACTTAAACAAACATTAGATTTGCCTAAGCAGAAGAATTTAGTTTGAAGTACCTATAAATTTGCTTAGTCCACCACCACACCTAAAGAAGCCATGCATACAATGATAAAACCCTGTGCCTTTAAGACAATCAATACTCCTTAGCCTGGGATAAAGAAAGCAACTTGAATCAGATACTTCGGAATCACTGTTATTTCTTTTAATACTTTTAAGTAGACTATGGAGATAGTGACACCAATGACCTTTCCTTCCAGCATACAACAGGATGTAACATTGTGGGCAGTTCCTTTCTTTTTGTCTATCCAAAAAAAGTTGCTATTTTGTGAATCCCTTTCGGAAATTGCAAAGTTTACTTTCAAAATAAAGTTTGAGGTAAAAATCAGATAAATAAAAACAAATATTGACATTCTCCATAGAAAATGCTTAGGCAACATCTGGTACGCATCTGGCTTTGGTATTCCGGTAAAGAAAAGCTCCACAAGTTTCTGTGACATTTTCTACTTTATCATGTACTTGGGTATCAAAATTCTCTATCTCTAAAAAAAATGTCCTACCTACTTATTTGAAAACATTATGAAACAACTTCAGACACAGGGCTTTGAGTCACTTAAATTCTATGTGAAAACTAAAGCAGAACCTAAAGTCTATCTATACCCCCCAAATTTAATAGTTTCTGAAAGTCGAGTTTTAAAGGGTTTAACTGAACTATTTACTTGTGGATTTATTTAAACTAAAAGCTAGAGAAAGTACTTTACAGGATGGAACAGTAAATGACAAAGAATGGTTGACTTCTGCAAGTAGAAAACTACACAAATTTGGAAACATTACAGCAGGTTACTTCTGCTCAGATTACCTTAAAATTATAAAGCTCTCTCTCACCCTCTCACCCGCGCTCTCTCTCTGTCTTGCTCTCTCTGTCTCACTCCCTGTCTCTGTCTCGTTCTCTCTCTGTCTCTCTCACTAATACCGGGAGCCTATGCTGCTCTCTCCCACCTCGGCTAAGCCCGTTGTCTTTACCAAGAACGTTATCACTAATACCAGAGGCCTAGGCTTCTCTCTCTCTCCCCGCTCCTCACCTAGGCCTGTTCTGTTCCCTGAGAACGTATCACTAATAAACCCTGCTTACACATTAAAAAAAAAAAAAAAAAATTACAAAGATCTGTAAACCTTTCCCTACTAAGAGAAGCATCAATTGTGAAGACCAACCAAAGATTATTACCTTGACATGAAAATAAAGAAATTATTTAATTTTTTAACTTGTATCTTGGAGAATTTGATGTTCCTTGGCAGAAGCAACAAAGCAAACTCTAATTTTTCTTGGTATTACCACATAGCTTTATATGTCACATTTCATCTCTTGATGTCATTAGAACAAACAGAATTAAATGCCAAAAATGTCACGTATACTATTATGTATGCTACAAGGTCATTTTCTTATTCAAGCTAAAAAGTACCCTGCCCTTCAGGCAGATAAAAATTGCTTACAATCTAAATTTACTTCAATGCTTTTTTCAAGAAAAGATTGATTTTTCTTTCTTACCAATCTATCAGATCTGTTTCATTTCCCTTACAAATTATCCTAAACTTCACTGTCAAACATTTCAACACATGCCCAATTTTCTCACTCCCGGTCCACTTACACCACCAATGACTAACCTTGTATGAGTCTAATCATCAGTTGATCCAATTCTGCTCCCAGGATGCCAAGGACCGTTACAGAAAAGATAAGCATACTAAATCCGCAACATTGCAAATTCATGAATCCACTATTTATTGGGGGGGGGGGGGGTAAGGCTAATTAGCAATCATTTTTATCCCTAACTGGTCTCTCTTCGTCACTCTTTTCCTGTTACCAGGCTTTATCACTCACTTCTAAAACCTAATCTCATTTCCTAACCAAGACTCTTAGCAGATAAAATATTTCATATGGACAAGTAGGATCTGTTCATTGTGAATCCAATTAACTAAATATAGTCAAAATAAATTGCTCTTTATACATCCCATGTTCACCTTTCTATTGATCTATCTATCCTCCTTAAAGACCAGTGCATATGAATTATCTCCTCATATCTTTAAAGTCAGGTTCTCCTAGTTCCTGCCCCTTCACTCACACCATTTTTCACAAATTTATCTTATGAATTACCATACTCTAGCTCTCCTTTCCATTACTAACAAACCTACTGAATATTCACCATCATTCCTACACTACCTCTCATGCACTTTAAAAAACTAATTTTAAATTTCAAACTTAGAGTTTTCAAGAATAGCACCAATGTCTTCCAAATCTCCATCACCCAGATTCATCAACTGTTAACAATTCACTACATTTGCTCCATCACCACCTTTCTTCCCTTCCTATCTTTCTAGCTCTCTCTCTCTCTCTCTCTCTCTCTCTCTCTCACACACACACACTCTACCACTACTGTTTTGCTGTACCATTTAACAGCAGTCCGCAGACTTGATGCCTCATCACTTCTAAATATTGCAGGGTGTATTTCTCTAAAATGAGGACACACACCTAGGTAGGTTGGGAAATCAGTATTTATAAAACTGCCATTCAATCCTCAGGATCCATTCAAATTGTCAAGGTCTCTGTCTTCACGGAGCTTAGTAAAAGATACAATAAAAAACAAATTTTAAAAATAAGAACTCCAGAGAGTGAAACATATTGTAAGAAAAATTCAATAATGAGACAGACAACGGTGGAGCATGGGGAGGGAAGGTAGTCAGGGAAGAGACTCTAAGAAAGTGGTATTTGAACAGAGAACTGCTAGTAATCAGCCACAGGAATATTTTGGGAAAAGATAATTCCAGGCAAAAGGAATAGCTAGTACAAAGTCTCTAAGTCATAAATGGGCTTTGCAAGTTTGGAGTACAGAAAATAACCACTGTAAATGAAGCAAAGAAGGGATTTTGTCCTACAGACATTTATATGTATTTCCCCAATAGAGTAAGTTTCTTGCAAAAAGGACATTTTTTTTCCCTCTGACTAGTTGATTCATTCATCATTTGCTGTACGTATGCCTACGGTATGCACCAGATACTCTGTAAGGCAATACAGTCCCAAAAAGGTTTAAGAAAAAATCTTTACTATTAAGAAGCTCACAACTTAATAGAGACAGACATCTAAACAATTTTTTTGCAACATAGTAGGAAAATATAATGGAAATATGAAGTTCAACGGTAGTGCTCCATATTCAGAAAACAGACTATCTTTTTTTTTAACTGTCAAGCTTTTGGAAGATAAGTATAGATTAAGTCTCTTCCGTTTTTCAATTCCTAGTCCCTCCTGAGTCTTGAGCATTGTAATCTCACTCCTATCCCTAATTTTTTTTTTTTTTGTCAAGGTCATTAATAGTCTTGCCAAATTCAAAAGATGTCTTTCAGTTGTAATTTTACTTTAGGCTTCCATCTTTCATGAAATACTAACCATTTGGATTGTAAGACACTACTTTTTAAAAAATTTTTCTCTGGCCTCTTAGGCAGCTATCCTTGTCTTTGGCCTGCTTTTAAAGCTGAATTTTCAGGCTTCCTTCATTACATACATAGTTAATTTTCATATTCACTGATTCCCAAGCTGAATCTTCTAGCCTATATCTCACTGCTGAACTCCCACTGCCTGTTGAACATTTCTATTTAGCTATCCTCATGAGTATCTCAAATTCAACATGTCCTACCCTCACAAACTTCTTCACTTAAATCCCTACCCATAGTAAGTGACAGAACTTTCTAACCAGTCACACAAGTTAAAAACATGTCATCCGATACTGTTCACTCTTAATTCCTCCCTATATTCAAATGAATTTCTTATATCCTAGAGATTCTACTTTTAATCTGTTATTTCCATCCCTACTTCCACTGTCGCTCTGTTCAAGCCCTGATGATTTCTTTCATGGATCACTGCCAGGAACGAATTCCTCCGTATATGGACTTAGTTTCAATCCATCCTATTTAATAATGCCAAAGGGATCATTAAAAAGAGAAATTCTACTCTCTCTTCTGTCTAAATTTGTCATTTTCTCTCCATTGCCTTCAGGGGAAAGAAACTCTCCTTAATATGTCAAAAAAAAACCTTGATGATTTTGTCCCCCACCATTTCTAGCTCATGCTTAATGATAAATCCATATTTATTCTTTGTCATATCAATAATACAAAATTGCATATTACATTCTCTCACAGTTTATAAATGTCTTTCCCTGAGTCTGCAATATCTAGCTCAATTCAGCTGCCACTTCTCTAGAAAGTTTCTCTTACCATTACCTACTACACACTGGATTAGGTCCCTCTCTCCTACATCTGTTTCTTATGCAAACTCTATCTTATGGCATTGTATCAATATTATTTTTTGACCATCTATGAACTTTCCTGGGTCAGATACTATGTCTTTCATTTCTATATCCTAAGTGTTTAGAACGGTGGCTCCTAAAAGACTGATGTTTGTTAAAGGAATGCACATAACCTCATAGTCTTTACTATAGCATACGACATCTAGGAAAATATTTTATGTTCCTTTGCCTTAATTTGAAAAGAGAGATACATTTTGTTTCTGAAATGGGGGGAAATATCTTTTTATATGGTCCTCAACATACTTTGGTATTTTGAGCAAATGGCTTCTTCCTGAGAGATAACTAACTTTGCTTTTCTTTGGTAAATATTATTTGAGGCAATGATTCTGAAATCACGCACAAAAGTTTAAAACCTAAGAGAGAAGAGCAAGTCTGATTTGGTAATTATGCTTTCTTCCTCCCTAGATTCTTCTCACTATTCTACTAGGAAACATCTATTATTAAAATATTTCTAGTACAAAATACTGGCAAATTATCCTAATATAGAATTTATCAATTATAATGATTTCAGTTTAAATCTTGTATACCATTTATAAATAAGATCTTAGTTGGATAAGAAAATAAAATGGGTAAGATTTATTTAAAACTATAAAATTAATAGCAGCAGGTAAAACTTAATGACTGCTTACTATATATATATCTTGTTCTATACTAATTTTATGCATTATTTCATGTAATTCCACAAAACTCCCATGGAGTTGGTACTTTTGTCTATTCCCCTCCCTCTTTTTTTAAGAGATGAGAAACTGAAGATTAAAGGGGTGAGGTCAGCTGTCCAAACTGCACTACAAGGAAGTGTGAGTTGAACTAAGAGCCCCTAATGCCAAGCTGATGCTCTTAACCCGTGCTATCTATACTGCCTCTGGCTGTTCCTATTCAGAAAGGACTCAAGAGAATTAGTCCCTTGGAAAAAGTTTTCAAACATATCTACATAAGAACCTTAGTAATAAACATGCAAGATCTTAAGATACCAGATACATAAATAGGAAATACCAGTTGATCTATTACTGAATTGTTATTCCAATAAATACTAAGTGTGCTCTCTCACAAGAATCTTTTATTGATCATTCATGATCTACTATCCTAAAGCCTTAACTTTATCAGTTTTCAAGGCTGATTTTTCAAATCATTAGTCAGTGGCTAGTGTGTTCCCAATGGAACAAGGGAAAACCCAACAGCCATCCCACTTTATATGGTATAAACAGTGAACACATGTGTACCCTACCAGCCACTTGAGATGATAATCATAAAAATAAAAGAAAATTTGAAATAACAGTGCTCTCATATCTTTGCCATTTTTATCACAAGTTGGAATCTAACTGCAAATTACCAGTAAAAAAGTACGTATGAGAGTGACTTTGGCATAATTAATACTATCACCTATGTAAAAACATCAAAATTTTCAGATTCTTGGTGAGACCATATAAAATAATACAGTGATCATTTTTTCTCTTTATGCATCTTCAACTAAAGGAAAATAATCTGAAAACAGCTTCTTCTTCACGTATCATTTCTGTTCCCGAAATCATATGTTCTTAAAAGTAGGAATAGCAACAGGGGCTGCAAATTTTTTCTCTATAGGGCCAAATAATTATTTTAGGCTTTGCACTCATAACTACTCAACTCTGTTGTTGCAGAATAAAAGTAACCATAAACAATACATGAACAACTGAGCATGGCTGTGTTTGAATAAAATTTTATTTACTAAAACAGGTGGCAAGCTAGATTTGACCCAGGGTAGTAGTTTGCTAACAACTGCTAGTTTAGAGTGGGGCTCTTTCCATCTTTCAATTCTGTACCTACCACGCTAACAAAATTTACGAGATAGCAAAAGCATACTATTTCACTGCATTTCCCCTCAGAAAACTCTAGATTACATACCTAATTCAAATCAAAACACACGCAATGCTTCATAAAGCACAACAACCAAATGCTTACCATCCTCATTATTTTTAAAGAAAGAATTCCCACAAGGTACTTCACAAACAAAAAAAAATTAAGTAAAAAGTTGAAACATTTTTTATAATCTCAATGCAATGGCATACTTTACACTCACCAAAATGAAGTACAAACACAATGTAATGCCTCTTTCTCATTACTTCAGTTTATTACTATTTTTGAAAATTCTTTTAAACATTAAAAATGCCTAAGTAACTTTGTATTGAGAGTTGAATTTAGGTATTAGTATATTGAACCTGAAAAGGCTCAATGTAATTTTCCATTATTGAGAGCAAATTACTTTTACAGGTATATTAAACACTTTAGCAAATATACAGATTCCTATTCTCCACTGTCAGAAATGTAAAATATTTCACTTTTATCTTGCTTCATGAAGAACAATGGAGATAAAAGAGAAGGTGAAAGGGGAGAGAATATAAGGTAGGAAATGATCTGCAAATGCCTTAAGTGGGTTAGAGCCAGGGAAAAGATATGTATAAAAATCTTTTCCTACATCCTGCTGTTTAAC
Source organism: Rhinolophus sinicus (assembly GCF_036562045.2). NCBI lineage: Eukaryota > Metazoa > Chordata > Mammalia > Chiroptera > Rhinolophidae > Rhinolophus > Rhinolophus sinicus. The sequence goes on from NC_133755.1 coordinate 115,556,315, forward strand.
TGTTTTACAGATGACTGGGTGTGTAAGTAGAGAAAAAGTAGACATAAATAAATCTCAGTTTACAAGCATGTTTACTTAAAAGAGAAATCTATAATTATCTAAATTGTGTAAAATTTGCAACTGCTCTCTTCAAAGACAGAGATAAGAATTTCCATTTTAACTTCCATTTCCCATTTTCTTATTTCAAAGGAAAGTAAGGGCTATGTGAATGAGTGCACTACCTTTAGCCCACAGGGTGGTATTTAATTTTAAGTACAATCATATTAGTGTATAAGTATTACCCTTAGTGGATACAATAGTTAAGGCACCTAAAAATAAACTAATATATTTCCAACAGTAATTTTCTTACTTGAAGCTGAAAATCTGTGCTTTTCTCCATTCAACAAGGTAAAAGAAGCAATGACAAATAATCTCCAAGAGCCTCTTTGAATACATCAGATAAAGAATGAGGTGTTAAGGAAAAAAGTTAATAAGCAAAGCATATTAGATATGCTCAGAATTTTTTCTATCACTATTTTAAGGAAATTTTCCCATAGACTAGCAAGTGGTTGTCTACAGATAATATAATAAGGTACATTTAATAATCTGTTCTAATTTGCTTATTAATACACTTTGGAAATGTCCTTGGTTTAAAATTAAAATTATGGTTTGACATTTTACAAAATGTCAAACTATATATTTGATATAAGGCTGAATTCTCCATGATGCAGGACTATAATATAGCTGTGACTGTGCTATAATATGTCTTTCAGGAATTTTCCAAATTTGGATAAAGTGAAGCCTTAAGTAAAAGCTTCTGTTAATAAGCTAAATTACCTAAATTTCCAGTTTTTCACTAAAGGAAAACGGTTTTATCTGAAGTTCAACTATAAGCAATGTTTCTTCAATTCCTCACATGAATTAAGACATTTTAAAAATTACTTACAGTAAATATCCGTCTGCCAGTTCGATCAAAAGTTACACAGTACACAGACGACAAGTGTCCAAGAATTCGTTTATGCATTTTCATGTGCTGATATACTGCAGTTGGAACAAGTCGCTCAAGCCTGTATTTCCCATTCAGCCTCCTTGAAAACAAAGTATCCGCTACCAAAGAGAAAAGGGGAAAAATGAATATAATTCAGATTAATTTTCTTAATTATCATCTCTTAAGAATTCACATATTCTAATTTCTCACGTGTTGGTAAAAATAAAGGTGCTTTCTAATGTATATGGTTGCCAGTTAAATGTCTCCAAAACAACCAATAAAACCACGTTATTTCACCTGAAAAAAGTTAAGTTAGGTACTTTTATCCTCATTTTACAAATTCAATTAAATGACCTGTCTAAAGTCACAAAGTAAATAAAGCACGAAGCTAGGATTAAAATTCAGACTTCTGTATTTTCTGGCCAGGGCTCTTTGAAACCAAAATCATTTTATGAGATATTACTTCTTTAAAATGAGATAGGCTTTCTTACAAAAGCAGTTAAAACTGGATCCAGTGATTTTTACTTTTCATCAACCAACAACTCCTGAACACTCCAAATTTGACATGCTAAATGATGTTTTAAAACACTTTACAAAAAAATGAGACAAATAACTCATTGCATTATTTTGAAAAATAATTAAACTGGGGATCTTGCAAAACAACTGTATAATGATACCTTCTCTAGAACCTATTTGCTCTTTTTTCAACTCACCCCTTTTAACGATTTTTCAAGATATGACTGAAATTTATCTTCTACTCCAAAGCCTGATATGCTGACTCCAGCCCAAAATATTCTCTTCCATCTAAATTATGATTGTACTTATTTTCTATACTGTTAATGATGGACAAAGTAGGTGCTCAATAAATATATGCCGGCTGATCTACAGGTACATTATTCACCAATAGATTATTTTTTAATGTAAGGATTTTTTTCTGCGTGACTGCCATCTAGTACTAGATGGACAGCAAGCACTAGTTTCTCACTTGAATTTAGTCCCAAAGAAAATTAAAAATATATACAAAAACACCATTCAACCTAGATTTAGAGCCTAGCAATTAAAGTTGATAAAATACAAATATTTCAGCTGTATCATAAAGAATATCAGTATTTTTTAAATCTATATACAATAAATGTTTGCATATTTTTAAAAAATTTGAGTACTGGTGAGGTGATATATTGAAAAATGTTTTGCAGATTCTAAAGCAATATTTCAAGGAATAATTACATTATGCTTATCTGTTCTTTTACTACATCAATCATTTTATAGTCTAATAGAGTATCTCTCTTGTTGTTAGTTTTATGCAACAATATTTCAACATCTAAGAATATCTAAGATAAGCTGTAACAACTGTGAATCAACATATTTAGGCTTAAGCTGGTTATATTAGTACTATAACCTAACAGTGATTCAATAAGTTTCTAATCAGCCCTGATACATTTTTCTTTATGCACAGAAATGGCCTGGTAAAAGACATACTCCTCTAGTGTTTTGGCTCCAAACTGATTTAGAGCAAGAGTCACACAAAACCACAGACATCAATTGTCCTGATACAAATGATCTTAAACACTAAGGATCAATGATGTCTCAGGCTTACTTTACCTGTCAGTTCTGCAGGAAAGTGATGACATATAACACAAACACTGACAGTGTTGCCAAGATGTAGTTTAATTCCCACCATAGAAAATTTACAAAATTCTCAAAATGTCAAGTTTTCTTAAAATATTTAACATTGTTCAGGTATAAAAAATGATTGTTAGAGATAATTACAATATCAAAACTACTATTTTAATGATGATCAAGAACTTGAATATGTCAGAATTTTTAAACATGAATTTGTTATGAAGACCATTTGAAAATCAGAATACATGAAGAATTTTCTAAGCAAAAAATACTTCCCTTAAGTAAAGAGAGAAAATGCTACTACTCTCTTAAACAGTTTTCACCGAATCTTTACCTAAACTGGAATTATACATTTTGGGAGTCAACTGAAAAAGAGACTAGCCTTTTCGAAAAGTTACTTTACAGTCAACTTTTCAAGTAAAACTTTCCAGAAACATTACAGTAAGTGAAAAATACTTATAGTTCAAACTATTTTCCACACTATCTTTTGTTACGCTTCATTACCAATTAACTACTGAATATCTACACTCTGACTGTTTCCTAAGGGGAGAAGGTACCCAGCAGAGACCTTCTCAATCAAATTACAAACCTGTGCAACATTCCTATAATACACGACCTACAGAGAGCAGTATGCAGTTTCCAGGTTATGAGTTGGTAATTCATACTGGATACAGGGAGTTAGAAAAGAAAATGTAAGTATGGTTCAACAGTGCAAGTTCAACTGAGGAGGCTGAATTTGAAGAAGGTCTGACGAGATCGAAAAGGTAGAGAATTTTTACAAAGGTTGAGAAGAGGATGGTCTAGGACTCCCATTTAGTGAACTCACATTTTCTTTTACTACACCGTTTGCATAATGTCTATCTTCCTTATCAGATCTTAAGTAGTTTAAGGATAGAAAATCTATCTTATTCATATTTCCTACAACTGAGTGTAGAACCTTTTAAATTAAAAAGTATATAAATGAATCATAGTTAATAATAAGATACAAAGATGATTCAATTTAATTTATAGTTTTATGGCAGAAAGGCAAATGGCAATTATTCACTTTCTAAAGAAATTGTTAATAGACTAATTGGATTTTTGAGTAAAAGGGAAATGTCTCTTGGACTATAGGAACTCCTTAAATTTTATTAAACTAGAACATCAATTTTCTAAACGAGCATGGTGAAACAGATATAAGAGGTCACAAAGGAATAAGGTCTTTATATGATATTATAATAGTTTAACCTTAAATCAAGTAGCATATATGGCTTTGGTTTAAAAGTACATTTATTTTCATAAGTATGGTGATGGGAAATATTCTTAAATTAAGCCTGACAAAGCAAATGTCTATTTTCTTCACTTGGCAAATTCTTACCCTCCAGTACCAGTTAAAATGTCACCTCTTCTCGTAAGACTGTAGTGAATTTCAAAAGCAACCTAATTGGTCGCCCAGCAACATGACTCTTCTGCTCAAAACTGCAATATTCTTCATTTCATTCAGAATAACAAATTCATTACACATCAGTCTACCAACGCCCTGCATAATCTGGTCTCCCATTACCTCTCTGACCTCACCTGCTACTTCTTACCCCTTACCTGGTCTGCTCCAGCCACTCTAATCTTGCACATTCTTCCAACACATCAGGTATGCTCCTAATTTAGGGTTTTTGCATTGGCTGTTATCTCTGGTTTGAATATCACTCCCACATGGCTGGCTAACTCCCTTTGACCTTCTTTTCTCAGATGTCTTAGCACATCAGGTTAGATGCCTAACGTGATCAGTCAATTGAAAATTGCAACCCGTTGCTTACCACCACTCATAACTCCTAATCCACCTTTATGCAGCTCTTTGTTCTTTTTCCATCACTTATCACCTGATGTTATACATTTATTTGTTTATTATGTTCACTATTTCCTGCTTTCCCCCACTATAGCATAATAAGCTCCATACTGGCAAAATTTTGTCTGTTTTGTTCTTTGATTAATCTAAGAGCTGACAATGGTATCTGGCACTTAGAAGATCAATATATATTTGGTGAATTTAATGAATAAATTACATGTGAATAAAACAACTAGGTTTAGGAATAAAACAAAAATGAAGGATTTCTTTACCATACAGATTATAGATGCAAAATATGTATCTCTAAATAGTTCTTCATTTCAACTGTCATGCTAAATGGATTTAATTTGGAAGGAAAGGGAGAAGTAAACATATTTACTCAATTTTCCTAGTAAATAGACCAGTAAATGAAATAAACATTCCAGAAATCACTGTTATCCATCTCAAATACCAGTCTCTTCAAGTGTCATTCGTAGCAAATCATTCAGAACAGTCTCTGAAACAAAATCTATGTACACAAGTCTACAGAACTAATTATTGAGATAAACAAAAGGCCACAATTTCTTAAAGACAGAGGTAACTGTGTACGTATCTAGCCAGTAGTAGGTTCTTATCTTTTACTTCTCAAGGCAATAGGATGATTAAGTCAAATTCTCCCACAAATCACTTTCCTAGTTCACACCTATTTTTCAAGGATTTCTCTAATCATAATACTAATGCATATTCAATGTTGAAAATTAACACACAGAAGAAAAACCCATAATTCTAGCACCTAAAGAATCATTTTTAAAATTTTGCAAAGATTTCCCGCATAATCACCATGTTAACAGTTCCACTCTATTCCCTAGTAAGAGCTAGGCTTTAAGTTCAACATCCTTGTGTTCAAATTTGACACTGTGGCTGACTGCAAGGAAGTTAACCTCTCTCTCAACTTCAATTTCTCCAATCCTATTTCTAGAAGCATTTTCCACAATATACTTTGCTTTCATATTATGCTGGTTTTTTCGACATCTCAAGATTTCACAAATTTTACATAGCCAATTCTATCCCTTTCTTTTTTTTTACATAGCCAATATTTTCCCTTTCTTTTATAATTTCTTTACTTCTTTAACATAAAAAGTCCTCCTACCAGCCAACAGTATAAATATCCACTTATATTTTCTTTTACATTTTGTGGCTTCAATTTTTCACTTAATTCCTTAGTATATCTGGAGTTTTAGTATACAATATGAAGTGAGTCTCTAAAGATATTTTTCTTCTCCCAAATAATCAACCATTTGTCCCAGACTTTTCATTTACTTCTCTATTTTATTACATTTGTGAGTAAATTATTTTACATATATTTCTGTGCCAAGTCACTGACAGCATGTCTATTTACATGCCAGTTTTAAAACTTTAATTTTGTAATTAATGATGTAGTATTTATCTGGCTATTAGTCTTCATTATGTATCCATTTTAAGATGTCTTTGTCTTGATAATTCATTATCTAACTTGATGATCACTGAAAGTTTTTTTTAAAATAAATTTGTTGGAAATATAACTTCAATTTCATTCACTTATAAACAACTGACATCTTTCTATCCAGGAATAGGATGCTTTCTTCCTATTTCTGGGACCAAGTTTTCAATGAAGATGACTTTAAAAAAAGATTAACATAATTACCTTAGTTTTCCTCACTATACAAACCTGTACCATTTGAATCAAGTTTCATGGAGGAAAAATAAGCAGCTGCCAGAAAAGAGCATCTGCAAAAACCACGTAACTACTTTTTTAAGACAGCAGAAAAACACATAATAAAATCTCTGCAAATAAAAAAGAACTGAAACAGAAATACCATTATCTCCCTCAAAAATTTTTAGAATTTTTTCTCCTTCTGCTAACTACTTTGTAAAATGGACAAGGACACATGGTACAACTGCAGTCAATTATCCAAGACCAAAATTAACCATCGTTAAAAAAAGACGAATTGGGAAAAATTTAAATTACTATGAATTAACAAAAATGTAGAGGTTTTTTTGTTGTTGTTGTTAATGTTTTTAACTGTTAAGAACAATATAATAGTCTATACAATGTCTACTACAGTGTAAGAAAGCTGTTCCCCCTTAACAATCAGAAATGAAGGATCCCAGAACTACCCTGTTTCCCCGAAAATAAGAGCTTGCCGGACAATCAGCTCTAATTCGTATTTTGGAGCAAAAAATTAATATAAGACCCGGTATCATATCATATCCTATCATATCCTATCATATCATACCCAGTCGTATATTACAGTAAAAGAAGACTGGGTTTTATATTAACTTTTGCCCCAAAAGATGCATTAGAGCTGATTGTCCGGCTAGGTCTTATTTTTGGGGAAACACAGTAGTTATAATTTATCAATAACTACATAAACAGTTCCTAAATTAAAGTACAAGAGAGTAAATTCTGGATAATCAGTACCTAGGTTTCATTTTAATCTCCATGATCTGTGTTAATAAAGGCATTCTAAATGTAAGATTAATAACTCGTAACTATAAAACAAGAATTTGGAAGCCTATAAACTAAACCCAAGTAAACTACAAAAATATAACAATAAACATATCAGCAAGACCGTATGAAAACAAATTCCAAACTGATTTACCTCTTTAGACAAGGGTATTGGTTCCAGAACCCCCACGGATACTCAAGTCCCTAATATAAAATGGCATAGTACTTGCATATAACCTATACATACCCTCCCATATACTTTAAATCATCTCTAGATTACTTGTATTACCTAATACGATGTAAATGCTATGTAAATAGTTGTTACACTGTATTGTTCAGTAAATAATAACAAAAAGTCTATACATGTTCAGTACAGTACTGAATCCATGGATACAGAACCCTTGGAAATAGAGGGCAACTGTAATTTTCCAAACAAAATAATACTATGTCCATGATCAGGCACTCAGAGGGCAATTTCTAAATAGAAATGACCTTCCAAGTTCATTCCAAGTCCAAAAAAGTTGTCTATATATGGTGTTGGTAATTTCAGAATTTCTATCAGACAGATATATTGTGTGATAATTAAGGTATTTGATAAGGTGTAAAATTACATAAAATTGTATTCATTTTGAAGAACCATAAAAATGTTCTAATGAAAAGGAGACTGTGGAGGTCACAAAAAAATAGCTATATAATTCACTAAAAGAGAAAATATAGCATTCCAAGAGCCAAATACCTTGAGAAAATGGCTAAAGAAAAGTCACCAAGGCTTGGAGCTAGAAAGAGGTTCTTACTAGAAGGACTTCAAGAATCTAAAAATAGAAAAAGGCTTATCGCTGCAATTAATGTATGTAAACATAAAAATACAATACTGTACAGAATGGGGGGAGAAAAAAGGCTATAGAAACTATTATGATGTGTAGCAGGTTTGGAAAATAAATGGCTAATATGTACTGAGTGCTTTACTACATGCTAGGCACTGTTCAAGGCACTTTACATATATTCTCATTTAACCCTCATCCATATTTTAAGGTACTCCCAATAAGGGAATACTCCTTACCAATAAGAAAACTGAAGGACAAAATGTAACTTTCCCAGAGGTAAAGCCCAGGACTGAATTCAGATAGTCTGATTCTAAAGAGTGCACTCTTACCATGCAGGCTATGTAGACAAAATATTAGAAAAAAAGATTGAAAAGAAACATGCCAAAGTATTAATAGCAGATAACCAGTGAGATGGACTGATTTTTGAGCCGTTCTGTTTTCCAAGTTTCCACATTGAGTATATATTCATTCTGATTAATTTTTAATTAAATAAAGTATAGCTCAATTTACCAAAAGGAACTCAAAAGAGCAATATGGAAAATCTGAATTGTCTAAAGAGATTAACTTAAAATCAAAGGCTGAGAAAAACAGGACCAGCGATAAAAATACAAGGAATTTAAGTATATTTAACCATAATAAAGGAAACCCTAAAGACTAAGTATATTAAAGTATTTGAATGTATACTATACTACATACAGAGAATAACTATTGCCTATTTGACAATAGATTGAATGATATGATACAAAGAATTCACATCTGGTTTGATTCTAAAGCCATAAAATAATACAAAGGGCCATCAATTTTATTTAAGCTTTATTTCTAATGTATCAAAGAGTTCAGGTTCAATTTTATTTGAGAAGGAATCATATAAACAGGAACTTTTAACATTTAATTCACTATAGAGCCACAATTGTAAGGCTTGCCACAATAATCCTTCTGAAATTACTAATATAGATATTAGTAGGAAATAATAACCAAGTATTCATAATTTGAGAACTGGAGATAATCTGGGAAATAACTCAATACAGGTTGGTTTATTTCTACAGCACCATCTGGTCTCTGTACCATCCTGCACCAATAACTAACAACTGACCAAAATAGAAACAAGACAAATAAACTTCCATAACAGTAACTATAATGAACAAAAGCCCCAAATTTAGTTAAAAATAGGAGGAGGCTGCAACGTTAATCAATCCTGTAATCAGCTTTTTGTCCACAAAAAAAGGGGGAAGGCAAGAGAGAATAGAAGACTAAAGGGAAATTATCAATTACAGAGTAAGTCAAATACAGCATTGTAAATATGGCAAAATATGACAGTGAAAATTAGAAGGGAAAAGAAACTTCTCTTCAAAAAAGAACTCAAGATTTATTAGCAAAATAACTCATTAAATGATAACTGTAGGAAGAAAGGGCACAAAGTAACATTTATTGTCCTCTATTTTGTGCCTCACTTTGCTAGCTCATTTAAGCCTTCAAATAACCAGATTTGGTAGGTTTTATCCCATTTTATAGATTAAGTAATGAAAAAAATAATTGCCTAAGGCCACACATCTACACTAAGATGGCGTCAAGATTTGATCTAATTTTAAGTGAATCCTTGTTGCCTTTGTTCAAACTATTTTTCTCAGAGAAAACTATAAAGGTAGACGAGATCTAAGACTTCTTTTAATGCACAGGCTTCTTAGCATTAACGGGATGTTTGTGAGGTAAACTTTTTGTCAAGGCAAAATAGTTTCCTTAGACTCACACCTTCTAAGAATCAGGTTCCCCAATACTCCTTTATCGCTCCTCACCAAGACTAAAACAAATAAAACAACAAAGATATGGAAGTACCTAGGCAAAATAACAAAAAAAATGAGTATGGAAAACCTAGAGATAATAGTTCACTTCACTAATATGGTAAATGTAAAAAAATAAATAAATACAAACAAGAAAATTAGCAAAAGATTGCTTTACTATATTACAATCTTTTTCACAAGATAAACATGCATTAAATCATTAAATGAATCTCCAAATTTAACTTTAAAAAAAGCTTTAATGTATCTAAGTATATACTTTCCTGATCTCAGCCAACCTATGTCATTTATTATTGAAGTAGAGTTTATTATCGTAGGCAAATGCAGAGTAAATTATATCTGAAAACAGGCATAGTGTGGTAAAGGAGATTAGAAAAAGGACAATACCAGAAATTCTTTAATACCTTTGAAAGTAAGTGCTGCTATGCCAAGTACACATTCACACATGTCTTCCAAAAGAAATTAGTTAGAAGCTGGTGATAACAGATTGGTGGGATCTCTGGGGGGTTGTTTGTTTGGTTTTGCTTTTGAAAACATTTATTAAAGGGGATTCTATAGTGCTGGAAAGGAGATGACCGCTTTGGTTCTCCTGTCCCGAGAATGAATGCCACTTCAATTTTCACAATTTGTATCATGGAGTAGGAGGTACAAAGTAGTCAGGATTTACAAGCAGACAATAAAATAAAATAGGATAAGAAAACACTGAGATAAGCTCAAGAGTCGCTTTTTAAATTGTATAGTTATGGGTTTTAATGTTCCAAGTTTAATGAATTGATAACCTAGTTCACTGATATACCTTAAGTTTCTAAAAATCAGCTCCAGTTTTCTTCCTTACCTCAAAGCTATCATTGGACCAAATCTCCCTTCTTCCAACTATCTATTTTCACTCCTTCCCACTTCTGAACTTTTCTTGTCCTACCCCAGTTCCTCAATTACATCAATTACCTACTGCCTCTTCATTTAATATTTACTAATGCTGAGGAGTTGGGTCTGTAAAGAGCAATAAAACACAATCTATCCTACGGGTGGTCAATTAACTCCGTTGGTTAGAGCGTGGTGCTGGTAGCACCAAGGTTGCCGGTTCGATCCCCACATGGGCCACTGTGAGCTGCGCCCAAAAACAAAAAAAAACAAAAAACACAATCTATCCTTGCGAACCTAACAATGTAGTAGGAAAAAACAAAGGTAAATAAATAGCTACAACTGTGTGACAAAAGCTCCTATAATATTTTATCTCATCCTTCTTTCAAGAAAACTATTCTACCCACTCGTATAATTTTCTAAGTATAAATGTGCTCTAATGCCTCCAATCCTTTGTTTTTTTAAGAGTTGTTCATTGTAGTAAGATTATACTCAGAAATCATTACTTAACCAGGGCAATCATATGCTTAAAAAAGAAATATACTCATGATTACCCACCATACAAATATCATATAGGATGCCTTTGGAAAATAGGTCAGAGAAAACAATCCAGAATGCATCACAGAGACAAAAAGATGTAAATCATAAAAGAGAGATTAACAGAAGATAAAATGAAAAAGTCTAGCATCTGTTTAACTGGAGTCCCAGAGGAGAGGACAGAGAATGGAGTAAAGAGGATATATTAAAAGATAATGGCTGAGAAATTTCTGATGCCAATAAAAGACATTATAAACAAGCCTAATAAATCTCAAACAAGATAAATTTTAAAAAATTGACACCAACATATATCACAAACTGCAGAAAACCAACAAGAAAATCTTAAAAGCAACCAGAGAAAAAGAGATCATTTTCCCAGTTGTGCTAGATAGTAAATTTAAACCCAAATATATCAATAATTACACGTAAAGGACAAAATATGCCAGATAAAACACAAACATCGTCATACTGTATTTTTAAAAAGTCACTTCTGTGCTATTTTTAAGATATGGAAAATAAACGGATACAAAAAGGTTGAAAGTAAAACAATGGAAAAAGATATATAAACATAAACCAAAAGTTATGCAAAACTGTAATATTGATGATTATTAGGTTGGTGCAAAAGTAATTGCGTTTTTTGTAATTATTAACCTTTTAAACCGCACTTACTTTTGCACCAACATAATAGCATAATAAGTATCCAAAAAAGGAAGAAATAAGGATTTGGAAAGATGGAAGAAAGAGGGGGAATAACATTCCTGACTAGGCAAGAGGGTGGGGTTGGGACAAGAGGCTATGATTAAAACACGAAGGTCCTGAAATTCAGAAGTTTAGACTTGGTGATAGAAGAAGTATGACACCATTAGACTATCTTAACCTCTTTATACTACCTTGATCATAAGAGTGACATAGCAAAGGTAGAATTAAATAAGATTAATATTACAGTGTTATTTGGAAGGAAGAAAGGGAGAAGATATCAGACGCAAGAGACTAGTTGGAGGATGTGTAGTAATCCAGGTAAGACAAGGGCCTGGTAAGGGAAAAGGGATGAATCTAGTAGGCATTTCAAGAAAAAGCCCTATCTGCGTCAGTTTTCCTTCTTTGAAATTTTAAAGGCAAAAAAAATGCACTATGCTTTATAAAAAAATAACCAAACTATTTTTGTTTTCCATCATTATACCTAATGTGTATTATGATACAGTTGCCCATTAATCAACCTATAATACACATAATAAACAATTTTTGTAAAAATAAAATTCCAATGAACTAATGAACTAACTAGCCAGCATCAGGTATAATATATACAATCCATAATTACATATTGTAACTTCTTCACTGTTAAGATCACTGATGTAAGAAAAAAATCTGATAGCTTTTTCCTCTTTGAATGCTAATAATGTACATAATATGAAATTCTCTGATTTCACAGTAATTAAAAACATTTTTATTTTCAAAAGCTCTTTACCAAGAGGATATCAACTTGGTAATGAACTTAACTCACCAATGCTCGGTGGGCTACCATAGTTAATTGGCGACTCAGGTGGTCTTCCACAATGCAATGCAGCCAGAGCAGAGCCTTTCCACACAACATGCTTGCAACCTATGAAACACACAGTTTTATGGATAAAAAGATAGGAAGGACAAAAGAAAAAAATGAGAAAAACAATGTCTAAATCCTATTAGAAATTTTTCATACTTTTATTTGTGCGTAGCAAGGACTGTCTTCCAGCTCCTAATAAAGTTTGTACTCCAGGAACACTTTGCGGAATTTCTTGTTCAAGAAGAGGTCCTAGTCGATGACATATTTGCAGCAAATGATCAGGTGCTAAATGTCTGTAATACTTCACCTATTGTATGAAAGACATATAAAATATTTGCTAAAGTGATGTAATTCTTTATAGCAAATAAAATATACTTTTAAAAATACAGTAATTGGTTCTGGCTAGTCAACATTTTATTTTACCTAGGAGAAAACTTCACATTTACTATGTAAAACCACCCGAATCACAGAATAGAATAGCTACCCCAACCATCGTTTAATCCAAAGAAGGAAAAATACTAAAGAATTAATGTAATCTAAATATAGCAAGCTATACATTAACAGACGTTAGTCAATGCAAATATTGAATGAAAAAAATATTCAGCATTATAACCTAAAATGGTATTTTTCAGTTTAACATTTTGATTTTCAAAAACTTCCAACAAAAAAAATCATCCAACTATATAATAAATGTTTTGTATCCTTGATATTAGAAAGAATATCTCCAGAATGAAGTGTTAAACAAATTGATAGTTCATGTTCTCATTACAAAATTTAAAAACACATAACATCTAGTGCTGAATTTTAGAATTTATTTACCAAAAACCTTAGAGAGAGAAAGGCCAAATTCCAACTATTAATTTAGACATGTTTTGACTATAAAATAAATCTACCTACTACAAAAAGTTTGACCACTTTTGGAACAACTTCAAAATACTGCTTAATTTAAGCTAGAATTTGAAAACCAAGATATGAAATGCTAGTCTTTTTACTATGTACCCCGAGTAAAGACCCCGAAAGTCTTTTTAATAAATAGACATTATTTGCATAGTAATCTAAAAAGAATTAAATGAGAAAATAAGGCATATAATTTTATCACTTTATATTTAGGTTATCAAGTTACTAAAAATTTCTCACTGTAGTGCTCTAGTACAGCTGTTCTCAAAGTGTACTTGTTCTGGGAACCCCTAGGGGTTCCTTAGGCAAAAACTACAAATACTAAGTCATTATTATTTGCTTTTTCACTCTCATTTTCTCAGGAGTATAGGGTAGTTTTCCAGAGGCCACATGACATGTGATGTTACAACAGAATGAATGCAGAAGCAGATTTAAGAATGTGTCTCTTAAACCAGACATTAAATGATCCTCAAAATGTAAAACAATGCCACTCTTCTTACAACTTTGTTTTGGAAAATTGTTATTAAAAAATTACTTATATTAGTAATGAATTATATTAATAATGAATTATATTAATAATGAATTCACTATATTTAAATGAATACAATTTTAAAATTTGTTTTACTATTTAAATAATAAATCTGAGGTTATGATCCACATAAACAAAAGAACTTCAATAATTTTTATTAATATAACAGGGTTCTAAGGCCAAGAAGGTTAAGAACAGCCACTCAAGTTCATTTAGTAACGGCAATTTTAGTATGAATTCTTTATGAATAGTTGATTTGGGGGGAGTGGGGGAAGTGAGGGTTTAAATTACTTCACTCCATCTTGTATATCTGTTATACTCTAACTGCAGAAAGACCATGAATGTTATTTCTAAAAAGTTAGCTAATATTCATCCTTCTAAACTGAAGCCAATTAAGAGGAACTTACTTTACTTTTTATCATAATACACTCCTGTCATGGAGACAACATGGAGCCATATTGTCAACTTTGTAAGATAATTAAAAAACAGTACAGAGTCTGGCAGACAGTAGATGGTCAATAAGTATTGACAGAATGAATACTTCTGAAAAAAGGTTCTAATACAAATTATACATACTCCATCTCCACTTTGGAGCTTCACAAAGCACAACGACATTAAAGCCTCTGAAAAATCCTGAGATAAAACTAATTTTGTTTAATGTATAATTTTGTTTAATGTATAATGTATAACTGAGTTAGCTATAGATTCCTTTTTTCCCCTAATATCATCTTGAATCAAACCATACTTTTTCAAACACTATGATTAGCTAAACAGAAAAAGTACTCAGAAGAAAATATATCAAAGTATGAATTTTTGCAATTGTACTTATACTTTAATCTTCCCTAATTTGTTTAAAAATAAAATTTAAAAGAAAAAATCTCGAATATTTATAGCATCCCTTCCAGTTCTAAATTTGAATATGATAATTATTCTAATGTTCTTTAAATTGATCAAAATTCCTGTTAAAAGTTTTATTTTAACAAGAAATTTCATTACTTATTAACGTTAGTTTTGTGATGATCCTATTTTAGAGTGTTCTGGTAAAATACATTTCAGGTAATGAACCTGAAAATCCTCATTGCAGAATCGCATATTTTAATAAAATATTACGATACATTTCCCCCCCTAGATGTTTCCTTAATGGTTTAGTATATTTCAATTTTTCAAAAATCAACTTTCATTTTAAAGTTAGAAGAGATCCTTTCATTTCTTAAACTCCTCATGCTTTCTGGTTTTTGAGACTTTACACAAGCTGATCCCTCTGCTGGAAATCTTCTTTACCCACCCACCTCCACATTACATTCTTTTTCATGGCTCGGTCTAGGCCTCGCTGCCTTATGTGACCTGTTACACCACTGACCCTCTTTTTGGACATTCTATCTTTGTGTTTCCATAACACATTATACTCCTTCCCAAATATTTCTTTACCTCTCTCCCCAGCACTTTCTAGTACTTATACCATATTAATTGTTCTTAATACACATATATTTTGATACCTGGACCTCAGTGGGAATCTAACGACAGTTATAATCCTCTTCTCCAACTCCCCCTCCAAAAAACACACATATAAGGCCTTACCATAATCTTGCCCTGTTTGGGTGGGGGGCAGTTATAAAACCCCTGCACTATACTAAAATTGCCAATTTACCGGTCCATGTTTTGCATAGACATGATTTAGATTTTTTTTACCTTTCTACTCGTACCTAAATGTAGTACTTATAGTTAAGTGCTTAATAAATTGTAGGATAAATGAACACATAAAAATATACAAAAACCACTGACATCTATCTAGCCATTAAATGGTGAAGTTCTTTAAGTTCTGAGATCCCAGAGTCCAGTTCCAGATTCTTTTCTTCTCACTCTATACTCTCTCCTTGGACAATCCTTATGTCAATGATTCCCAAATTTACATCTATAGCCTACGCTTTGCCTATCAAACTTTCTTAAAAGATCTCTCTCTTTGGAGTTTCCAAGCCTCAATTCAATAATATAAAAATAAAACCATAATCTTTTGGGGGGGATGCCAACACCCCCAAAAAAATGTCCCCTACTTTGGTGAATGGCAACACCATCTATCCAGTCTCAAAACAAGAAGTCAAATTTTTCACACTGCCCATTCCTCCCTCCCACCTCATTCCCAATATCCAAGCAGTTTTACCAAGTCCAACTGACTTTTCCTTCCTATCCTTAAATCTATCTATCTCCCCCCATCTCCACAACAGCCCAATTTCAAATCACCTTTACAATAAAGTCCCATTTTTTCCACATCCACTCATGCCTTCTACCTCATTCAAACCTATTCTCTATTTGCATTAGAATGCTCTTTCCAAAACATATATCTAGTCAAGTCACTTCTGTTTAAAACACCAGAGGCTTTCCTTGCTCTTTGGAGATCCAAATCCTTAACATGGTCTACAAGGCCTGAAATGCATTTCTGGTCCATTCCTATTTCTCTGCTTCATCAGGCACATTCTCAGCCCTACACCCTCCAGCCCACTTTTTCCATATTAAACACACTTGCCTTTTTTTTTTTTAATTTTTAAATAAACTTTTAATTTTAGAATAGTTTTAGATTCACAGAAAACTTTCAAATAAATCAGGTTCCCAGAATACCTCACAGCCAGTTTCCCCTGTTGTTAGCATCTTACATTACCAGAATACATTTGTCACATCTGAGACACCATCATTGGTATGATATGATTAATTAAATTCCAGACTTTATTAAGACTTAACTGATTTTTCCACTCAGACTGGTCTTTTTTGTTTCAGGATCTCATCCAGAAAACATTATGTTTAGTCATCATATCTCCATAGTCTTCTCTGAGCTGTGAAATTTTCTTAGTTTTCACACTTGCCTTCTTTCAGGTTCTTTACCTGCACTTTCTTCTGTCAGGCTTTTCCCATGTGGTGTACTTTTCTGCATTCCCTCACATCCCCTTGTACAGACATCTCTTCTATGTGCTTCATATCTTCCCTCCACTGTAACTTCCTTTGTTTTTCTTTACTCTATTCAGTCTAAGTGTGTTATCTTGGTTGCACACACTTGGTGACTTTTTCTTAACTTATGTATCAGTTTATGATTATACAATTAAAAGTACAATGATCTATTGCTTTTCTTCTCAATTTCATGAGACTAGAAGAGAACTGGGACCACATCTCCTTTTGGTCCCACACATCACACAACAATACTTACTTTGAAAAGTAAAAATTATCTTTTGTGACTGTCTTTTTCTGAATACTATTCTTCATGAATGTTAATCCATGTCACTATGGCCAATATTTAAAATGCAAAAACAAATTTTAAAAAATTAAAATAACTCATTTATGGCTATACATACATAATTTTTAATTTTCCAAGTAGTAAGAACCCCTATCTTTAATACTAAGCTTTTCAGTTTGAATGAACATTTATACTAATAAATAATTAAAATGAAATTAAAACTAAAAGGAAAACTTAACATGATATTGTAATGAAATTCCTTATCCAAAATGTCTACATTTGGATTTTCAGTAATTGTTTATACACTATTATTTGGGAACAACAAAACTTGACATCCTCAATTCTAATATACCCATTACTTTCCATGACCAGAGCTTCTTTCAAGCTCTTTAGATATTCAACACACAAAAATTATAAAGTTATGTGTGATAAATATTAATAACACTAATATAGCTAACACAGTGGCTACGTAATAAGTGCGCCCCTGTGGTAAGTGTGGTAAGTTTTACATGTAAGAGCTCAGTTAATTATTTTAACAATCTTAATAGGTATGTACTATTGTTTATCCTTCTGTACCATAATTTATTATTAGGAATAATAATAGTACATACCACTTAGGGTTGTTAAAATAATTAACAACCTTGTCAAGGTCACACACATTTAGTGGATGGAACAGATGAGCCAAACCAAGGAAGTCTAACTCCGGAGCCCATATTCATAATGCCCCCCAAGTACTCACTGCCTCAATTATACGCGTATGTATATATCAATATGCAAGTAAGCTATAAAATAGGCATTTTGAATCATTTTCAACAGACATTAAACTGAGCCAGAAAAAGAAACGTTTTAAAGTTCAGTCTCACAACTAAGCAAACTAGTACAAAAGCATAAATTACTATAGATAAAAGGGAACATTTAAAAATCTAAGGATAGAAGTAGAAGATAAAACTACACTAATATATTGACAACATTAAATACTCTCTCCCACAATGGCTAAATGAAATCAATGTGATCAATCCAATTTTCCTCAATATTTCTAAGACAAAAATTCCAAACTCTTAAAGTGAGACGCAAGGTACACTAAAGGGTTAATACCATAAAATTTATGATTACAATTGTAAAATAAAAATTTTTTAAAACACACATTTATCAGTAGGGCTCCACTTTTAAATCCACACCCCTTTTGATAAACATTCCATCTCCTCTCCCACTAAAATGCAAGAGCCTGCTTTATGGATGCAAATCCCTCATACCACCCCACTGAGATTCACTCTTAGACCAGTGCGCTAGTCAGAGCTTTTCCTACCTTCTCATAGCCCCACCCCACCCCCAATCCCAGTTGAGAATCACTTGATAGGGTAGTGATCTTTGGTTAGTCCATAACTAATAGTTAAAACTTAAATTAAACAAAGGTATCCTTTTTTATAAATATGTTATGTTACCTAGAGCAGAAGTCAGCAAACCTCTGTAAAGGGTCAGATGGTAAAGGGTCAGATGGCAAATATTTTAGGCTTTGGGAGCTACTATCTCTGCTACATATGTATTTTTTTAGAAAATTCTTTTAAGAACTGTTAACTTGAGCTCAGAAGCCTTGTACAAACTGGTATCCTGCACCATTTACCCACAGCAGCCATAGTTTGCCTACTCAGATCTAAGAAAGATCCTTGGTTCTAGCAACTTTTCCAGCAGCAGGGGTAATACAATTTTGTTAAACAGGCAACTCTGCTCATGCCTTGTCTATCTTGGCTTAAATCATAAATCTATATCACTCCTTTCTCAGATTATATAGATAAAACATTTCTAGAATTGTGAATTACAATTGAATATTATCTTCTGAAAAAGTGAACTGTAGCAAGGAAGGACAAGAAAAGAAACTGAGCTCTTTGAGTGGTTTATTGTCCTGCATCTTTGGCTAAATCAACCTGCTTCTACTTAGTATGCTATTTCATATAAACAGCCATCCTTTCCAGCCAAGAAAATTTTGTTATTATCAGTGGAAGGTACTGTTAAAAGGTAAGTGTTATTAGTGGAAACAGAATATCAAGAAACTGGTAGCCACTGCATTCCACCAGATATACTGCCATTAAGACTTCTCTAACCAATTCTTAAAGAAAAAGTCAGTAGTTTGATTAAGGGCTCTAAAGTCAAGCCTGGGTTTAAACTGCCTAACTGAGCCTGGGGAAAATATTTACTCAAAGTCGCAATGTCTTCATCTGTAAGACTGGGACAGCAAAAGTCACCACCTTGGGACGTAGTCATAGTACCTGACATAAAAGTTGCCTGTTGCTTTTAATCACACTCCACATTATATACTACATGTTGACCTTTATGTTGAAAAAAAAAAAAAAAATCTCTCTAGACCAAAACAGGGGGAAAAAATTGGATACCTTTTTAAGGACCTTTTCCAACTGAGGTTAGATCAATATATTAATTCCAACTATTTGATTTACCTACAAGACCTAACCACCAGTCCTTCCTCTAACATATAAATAAGAAGTCCCTATGAAAATAAAGTAAGACCAAACTAATGATTAGCACTAGTATGATCTGAGTTGACTAGGCTCTTCCTTTTATCCCTGTCTTGAAAACCGGATTGGTTCTAAAAAAGTCAGTTTTTCAGATTGTCTCACATCTGTTTCTCTCACAATTTTTTCAGATCTGAAAGGCTAGTTGCTTCTGCTCTCTACTAGTTCTGAGTTCTAAAAGGTCTGCTGAATGGAATATGGTTAATTTTTATGACTATTCTAGCATATAAACAAAAATCATGAATTTAAAGAATACCTATTTGCTATTTAATCACTCTACAGATCTATTAAAATCGAGCCCCTAAGGTTCTCAAAACTTCTAAAGTTATAATTATAAATCTCTTACTATTATTACAAAGGATAGGTTAAATTATATCTATAATCTTCAGAGCAAGTTTACATTTTCTCTGAGTACTTTTACTGTAACAGTTTCCCCACATAAATAAATATATGGAATACTTTGTGCTAAATATTCCCAAAATTTATCTTTACAAGCAAATGAGGTTAAGTATCTCCCCATTTCACAGGTAAAGAAAACTGAAGTCCAAAGGTTATACAGTTTGTCCAAGGACATACATTTAGAAAGTAGGAGAAACAGTAATCAAATCCAGATGTCCTGATTCCAAGTCTACTATTACTTTTAATACATTAGTTTCCTTCTCAAAACTTTAGTTTTCCCCCACCCCGCACTGTCATACAGGTTTTACGATTATAAACATACTAAAACCCAAATAACCATTTTTCAAGTCAAATCCTCTAAGCTGGGTAACTACTCTCAGAAGGGCTCTAACATGTATATGATTTATTTGTAATTAGAGATATAAGAAAATTTACAAAATCTTATTGTGTCAAAATTAATCTTGGTAGCCTATTTACTCTTAATTAGCTGTGAATAAACATACTTGAAAGGCTCTTTACAATTTAGTCAACCACCTACAAATTCCTTTTAGATAACTCAGTATTGTCAATACAATCATCAATACAAATTTTACATTTACAGAAAACACAATACTGCTCTTCCAAATTTTATGCTCTATCATCACAATGCGACTATACTCTGCTAAAAATAAATAAAAACTATCCAGAATTAAGGTTTTTCAAACCACAAAAGATGCTCTATAAAAATTAAGATAAAATTTAACTTTTTAAAATACATTTTGAAGTTGTTTTTAAATCAAGTCATGTTTGCTAAGTAAAATTTATGCAATAAGAAATGTTCTTTAAAGCATTATTTACTTACAAAGTATAATTTAAAATTCAAATCTATAATTCTGCTTAAAAAGTTACTATTAATTTAAAGATGGAAAATTCTTTAACTGTTTATGCTTCAGATGCCAACGTAAACAATCTTAAGAGAACGACCAGTTTCATTTTTAGAAATGTTTCAGTTTCAAACACTGTACTCAAAATAACTAAAACTACATATACAATGGCAGTGAAATTGTTTCAGAAGATGCGTTATTTCTCCAAGTTTCCTAGAATTTAGTATTTTCACACTCCAAAACTAAACCAGATCCAAATGACAAAAGTAAAGGTAAATATTTCTTGCAGTTATACTATAACATTTGTGAAGACAGGCTATGTGACTGTTACATATCCGTGAAGAGACCAAATGCGTCATGCCACAATGACCACAGCCATCTGGAGTCCAGAATATATAGATTCTTTATGTGCTTCCTTTGCAGCAGGCTGCCATCATTCATGCTACCATGAATACCACAAATCTCATTCCTCTAACAATTTAAATTAGTTTTAACTTAAGTGGAAGCTGCATCGACCACGTTGCTACCTAATTTGTCTTAGTATCAAAACTTCTCATCCAACCATCCTTTCCTTTGATTCCTCAAATAAGGCTGTTTGTGTGTGTGTAAGGCAAGTAACTATAAAGGTGAACCTGCTTTAAACCTGATGGCTGCCTTCTCTGTAGTGACCAAAGGTTCTCAAACTTAATTTTACTGTTCAATATCATAATTTTTAATTTTTCAAATTCCACAAAGAAAAAAAATACTATCATGTCCCTAAATCTGTTATAAAATACTTACAATCCTCTATATTCCATTTGTTCAGTGACATATTTAATAATTACAAAATAATTTATTTTCACAAATTACTCATTTCACCAACACAGCATCTCACAAACAAAAAAAATTTATAATCTGTACACATTTTCAATTTATTTCTAAAATTGTAATTTGGTTACCATTATGTAAAAGCAGCAATCACTTTTAGATGTAATTACAAAAGCAACTTAAATATCCTAAAAAATTTGCTCTTAATTTTTTTCTAATACATTTATTTTAATCACAGTTTCTTAAAATTAATTAAAAGTATATCAAAATAGGAAGTTATTCTAAATGGGTGTGCTTAGTATAATTGCCACTTTGCTTAGTATTACAGATATACTTCTATGAATTTTAAAAATCATAAAAAGAAACAACTATTAAGAATAAAATTAACCTGTTTGGTATTACTTGTCCAGAATAAATTGTGCAGGACATAATTTTATTTGCTACAATTCTGTAGTGACATGGTAGATAACCACAACATTTGGGAAAAAGAATGCCTGCAGTGAGAGGAGTTTCTAGATAAAAGAAACAAATTTTGTGGTTATCTGATAAATTCTGAGTGGATTAAAAAATTGACATTCATAGGGTTTATTTAACCTAATGCTCACTTAAGGGCTAATTCAAAAGTCTTTATTAAACTGTTTAAAACATATATGTTTTTAAGCCAGATTGACAGAAACATCTAACAATTTCTGAAAAGAATACAAACTATTTGGATGGCTTTAAATTACACAAATCTCTGCAGAGGAGGAGCCAGATACAACAGCCAAGCTCCCTTCACATGTTCCTAAACGTCATCTGATCATTACCAAAAGAAGAAAAGTTTCATATATCCTCTAATCAATTCTGAATATTTCAAGCACCCCAATACTTCTTAATGTTAATTGTTCCACAAAAATAATCATAGTTAGAATCACCATACAAACCATCAAAAGTTTTCCAGACATCAACCCACACTGCCTTAAAAATTACTTATTTTTGGTATTTACTATACTTTTTTCTTTATATCTTAGGCTAATCATTTTATCCTTCAATCTACAAAGTAATTATACCAACAGTATTTTCTAAAGTTTTAAAGCAGCCTTTTTTATAGTGTAGCTGTTATGTTCAGATACTTGCTTCTGAAATAAAAATGTTTTTCTTACACTAAACTTTAATATGACATTATAAAGCTATAATTGCAACAATCTTTAACTATGTCTACTAAAATTCAAGGAACAGCAAACAAAAAACTTAGTACTTGATGTGCCAGTCCCTTATCACTCACAGCATCTTACAAAATAGGAGCTATTTATTATTAGCCCATTTCACAGATTGGGAAACAGACTCTTGCAGTACTACTCTGCCTCATAACAATCATATAAAACACCACTCAGTGTGGGGAGTTGATAATACAATTCCCTCTACAAAATGCCACTTTACAATTATTTAAGGGTATTAAGAATTTAACAGGTACTTATTTAAAAATGTTTATAAATGTCTCACTTTTTAAAACAATAAGTACCAATAATTGCATGTGTAAGAAAGGATGAAAGTTTGCCCACTTCAGTCCTTCACCACGTATTCTCTTCACACTTAACATTTTATTTTATTATGCTTATGAGATAGTAAAGCCTTGTTTTAAAGGCTATCAAGCAAAGCTTACTATTTCATTGATATGCTATTTAAAAAAGGAAATGGCAACTCTACAACACACATTTACTTCATTACATCCACAACCACCCCCCAAATTATACTGGTTATATTTTAAAAAGTACTATATTATCTTTAACATAGAAGGGAAACCCCTGATTCAAAAATATTTAATGCGTTATATATTTTTCCCTAAAACTTATCTCCAAGTTTTGTAACGCAACATTCACATTAATCAGCATAATCTAAATAAATGCATACTTAAGATATACACTTAAGTAACTTCTATTTATGGTCCTATTCATCTGTGAATTTAAGACCACCAATAATTTATAGAACCTATTACTTAAACCGTGGTGAAAAACACACTAATTACAGAGTAAAGAGGTAGCCTACAATGTGATTACTGTCCCAAAAATCTTTATCTTTGCAAGGAGAAACCATACTACAACCTAAGAATGGCACACTCAAAACCATTTATACCATTTTCTAATCTGCATGATTTCTCTGTATCTACTTTTCTGTTTTGGATAATCAAACTCCAAAATGAAAGAGCTGAGCTATTAGAGACAATGTATTGCTATTTCGAGTTTAAAATTAGATTTTCAGATTAGAAAAATTTTAATTCCATTATTTCACAAACGAGGTAACTGGGGTTCGCATAAATTCCATGACTTGCCCGAGGTAACCTGCAGGTTAACTTGTCAGGGCTAAGATCACAACCCACGTGTCCTGGCTCCCAATCCTTTCAACTGAATAAAGATTTCTAATAAAGTGGAATCATTTTAAGAAAAGCAAATACCACTACAAAAAAAATAAAAGAATTACATCATTTTAACAGATTAGTAAAACATGAACCGGTTTTGAAAAAATAAATGCCTTGTAAGCAAGAAATGTAATAGGAATCCCGAATCTGGTAAAATGCTTAAAAATTCTGCCTGGAGATCTCATAAATATGCAATCACCACTAATGAAGGTGACAACTGGAAAGCGAAAGTTAACAAACCAACTAATCTCACTATGCAAACTAATAAACAAATAATTGTGCAAAAATTAGCTGAAATTTTTTATCCTATAAAAACTTTGCTTCCTATGCCTGGCTCCGTTTAAAAAATAAGAATTTTGATAAAAGTTTTAAAAATGCCCTTTTGCTTTAAAATCAACCTCATATTTTAAAAAATATGAAATCTGATTAAGCATATATCATAGAGAAAAAAACACCCTTTAACTTACTATTAAATTCCATTCACTGTTAAAAATGTTTTAAATCTTAAGGTAGATGGTAATAATCACAATATCTTACAATACCTTAATCAATCACACTTGAAATAAATGCACCAATTTTTTTAAACCTATAAACTTTTAAAATTGCTCGTAAAACTCCCCTTTTCTCTTGGTCAAAACTCAGTCACAGTGATTTTATCTGTAGGCTGACTGCAGATGCTAAACTATACCTATTTTTAAGCTCATAAATGCAA
Source organism: Rhinolophus sinicus (assembly GCF_036562045.2). NCBI lineage: Eukaryota > Metazoa > Chordata > Mammalia > Chiroptera > Rhinolophidae > Rhinolophus > Rhinolophus sinicus. Next base: position 115,581,099 of record NC_133755.1, read on the forward strand.
ATATTACATCCCATCCCAAATAGCCATAATTTGAGGTTTTCCAGGAATTTCAATCCGACATATGAATTCTTACATTTTAAATATTACTCAATTTATCAGAAACATAGCAACAAATTTCCAGGTAGAGATAGACACTACTAAAGCAAACAGTTATTATTTTGGTTTCATTCACCAAAATAATCTTCAAACTAATGTTAAATAAGAGCAACAAAGTGAAACGTTTAAGTCATAATAAACTAAGACAATAGATAATACAGTAGGAGAGGTTTTGCATGTGCTCACCTACACCTAGACATAAAACTTCAAGATCCAACTATTAAACAAAAGTGTACTCAGATACCTGGTGTTCCAAATATTTTTAAAGCTAATTAAATCTTAATTAAAAAGTAAAATAAAGTTAAACCAACACACTTAAGATATATACAGTTTAATATGAAAACACCTTGAATGACTTGTATCCAGCAGATATAGTGAGCAATATGCTGAATAAAAAAAGAAAACATGAGGCACAGAACTCTGAATTCCAACAAAAATTCTTAATTATCTCATGAGCATGCCAATATGACTGTTCTGGCAAATAGATGAAAACACTCAGAGTAAGAACCACTTCCATGCACACTAGGTGGATTTTGATAAATAACACACTGATGAAGACACTGCATATTGTGTCCCAAGTCTGATAAAAAGACTAAAAATATAAATTCATTTTATTACTACTTGAGAGATGAGAAACCCCCTCAAAAAATGAAATAAAAATCAACACTGATACCCCTGTTGTTACTGGAGAAAACAAAATGATATTCCTACAAGGATCAGACAGTCCCATAATTTAGCCAGATACCATTAGCTACTTTATTTTAAAAGTATAACATTACCCAGTGTCTCCAAGTTAAAAAAAACAACAACACAGCAATCTTGTGATTTGGGGTTTGTGAGTTTTTGCAAGATGCAAAGATGAGTTTTATAAAATCTGCCCAATTCTTAAAAATGGAAAATTATGATCTTTATATTTTTCCAAATAACAAGGAAAACATGGAAATCCACTTAAAATTTTGTCAAATATTTACAACTTCAAATTTAAATATTGCAATCACGCAATTTTGGAGTTGGCTTCAAACTCTTTATTTTAGCCAAATACTAAATGAAACTGGCCTAAATCACTACTTGAAAACTAACTGTGAAAATGAATACAACTGTTAAGTTTCCGTTAAATTTATAAAGCTAGGTACCCTTGCTTATTTCAACAATTGTGAGCACTTGTCAACAACCTAATATTAAATAACAATATTTAGATGCGAAAGTTAGATGTTCTGCATCCTAAAGAAACGAAAGCCATCAAAATCATCTCATGCCTTCCCTCACCTCACACAAGATCTTCAATTCTAAGCCCTCATGAAATAACATTAGTCATTATTAACTATGTCACATCAGTTACAAATACGTCTCAGAAAAATCAATGCACCGCATAGATTTCAAATGCTTGATTTGCCCTGGTGTGACTACTTTAATTGTCCAACACACACACACACAAATGCACATTCATACAAACAACCTAAATTTAGGAGAAAAGAACATGGGAAACATAACTCCAGAATACAAATACCTTACTTTTCCATTCACAATACTCAATTGATAGGTCCACTTTCAAAAGTCAATTTCTACAAATTACTGAATTATTCACCTTGAAAACTCAAAAAATTAAATAATAGGTATTTTTCAAGCTATTTAACAAAACATATATTCCAAGATAACAGAAAAACTTTTAACTTGCCAAGTTCCATCCCAGGTAAATACATGGATAAAAATCAAAACTCTTCAGTGGCCTCCAACGATTGCTTTTAATCGAGCAAGGGGCATAGAATCAGCAAAATCAGAAAAAGCCTGTTAAACTTCTGGCTTTAGGAATATACCAGGTTTTACACTTCAGCGAATGTGTTTTTGGTAAATGCAAGATATGCTGCTGGCCAACTATCATCACACTTTTGAACCCCTCCAACAAAAAACCTAGTTCTGAGTTTAAGGAAAGCAAAAGAATCAGGAGGACAAAATATATAACGCCTTGCCACGGTTCCGCTGCGGCTGAATTGCCTGCTTGTGAAATGCTAATGCCACTTCGGAGCAGTTAGTCACCAGCTATTGTGTGGGGCAGGAGAAAGCCGAGCCGACCGCGCGCGTAGAGCAAGAAAGCGCGCTCTCTTTCCTCGCGCCGCTCCCGCCGCCGCCGCTGCTGCCGCCTCGCGCGCGCCCCCGCGCCCACACGGACGCGCGCGCCGGCCCCTCCTCCTCCGGCCTTGCACTGCACAACACTCATGACGTATCTTTATTTCTAGCACATTAACAAAATATCACAAATAAATTGTCCGCAGCCCCTTCGGCCCCGGGGTGCGGGTCCCCCCGGCCACTGTCCCCGCAGCCCCTGAACTAGCCTCCCAACCCTCCCCGTGGCCTTTGGAGCTTTCACGTTCTGGGGCCAAGTTTTTGTCTCTGTAAAAAATTGCGGGAAATTCAATTTTTATTCGACTCGGGGAAAAGTTTCTTTGCTCCGCGACGTGAATGTCTCACCAGATTCTGGTAGGTCCTGGGGTGCTCCTTCCCGGTCCAGTCGGTGCGCCGGGGCAGCAGCTGCGGGGAGAGGACGCCCCGTGAGCCCGGCCCCCGGCCCCAGTCCGCCCGCTCCGTTCCCCCGCCCTCCCCGCGCCCCGGCGGGGACCCCGAGCCCCGCGCCCCACGCCCCGGCGGCGGCGGCAGCGGCGGCGCCGCGGCCCAGGGGCGGACGCGCGGCGGCAGGACGCGGCGGGCCGCCGCCGCCCTTACCTCCTTCTCGGCCACCTCGCGGATCAGCACCTGCAACAACAAAGCGGGGAGAGCTGAGCCCCGCGCCCCGGGCCGCGGCCCCGCCGCCGCCGCCGCCCTCCCCCACGCCCGCGAGAGGCGAGCGCCGGCCCGGCCCGCGCCGCGCGCCGCCGTACCTGAGCCGCCTGCTGACAGGGTCCATCTTCCAGGAACCGGGCTATGAGGAAGTAGAGCTCTGCGCGGGAGAAAAGGAAGGGGAGACACAGAGGCTGAGCGGCCGGGCGGCGGGGGGCGGGGGACCGCGGGCGTAATCGCCCGGTGCCAGCGGCCCCGGCAGCCCCCCGACTTACCCGATCGTAGCTCCGAGAGGCCTTTCCTCTCACAAGACATGTTTATGGGTCACTTCAGGGCCGCCGGCGGGACACCCCGCCGCCGAGGGGAAGCGGGGATGGTGCCGCCGCCTGCCCTATAGCTGTCACTGTGTGTTCACGAGCCGAGCCTCGGCTCCACCATTCAAGCAACGGCGGCGGAGGCGGAGGAGGAGGAGGAGGAAACAACAACTCTCAGGCAGCGGCTACGGCCGCCGCCGCCTCCGCCGCGGATCCCTCCGCCGCAGAAAGGAGTCCGCCGCCTTCGCGGCCCGGGGCTCGGCCCCGTCCTCAGCCCGCGCCCCCGCCCCTCGGCGCAAAAAAAGGAGTGCCTCCGACCCTGCGCCCCTAGCGCCCCAGCACTCGGCGCGGTGAGACCCCCCACGGTGCCCCCTCCCCGGCCAAAGGTGCGATTTATTTATTTATTTCTAGTCGGAGAAGATGTCGGAGCCGGAGCCGCGGGTTGGCTGGAAGGCGCTTTCTCTGTGGAGGCCGATCGCGGGAGGGAGGGGGCCGGGGACTGCTCCGCGGAGGGATCTGACGCACACGGAGCCGCAGCACAGGCTCTATTCAGTGGCGCTGGCTGGGGCTGAGATGGAAGTTAGTTTCTATGTAGCAGAAATAGGAAACAAATGGAGCAAAACTGCCCAAAGAGGGGAAATGCCCCGAGGATGGGTCTTACTCTCACGCGCGCACACAGACACACACGCAAAGAGCACTCTCACGCTGGGCAAACGGGATCGCGCTACCCTGCCCGAGTTGAATGATAGTGTTTGGTTTCTGTCTCTTGCCATGTGCATGTGTATAAATGCTGCGGATTGGCATCTGTGTAAGTCTTGTCCTGCGTTATTTCTGCAGCCTATGCAAAGTGTTGTGTAATTTATTGGAGTGCTGTATATTGCAATAGAGGTTCGGGCGCTTTTTGTTAAGCACTTGCGTTTGCAAGCCCGTTATTTGCTAAAGCCACCTCTGCATATATCTTTTTTTACTGCCATTGCCTCAGCCGTACATTTTAAAAATGTTTTTCATTGTTATATGGGTAAAGAGAACTCCTGATCTGTATATACTTCAGATACTCTTTTTCCTGATTGCAAAGAGGCCAGTGACGGCTAATTAGGGATTTGGGATTAAAGAACCTTAAAGCTTTTTTTTAAGTGTTTACAGGAAGGAATAATGTAAACATGAAAGAAAGGAAAGAACGCTAATATTTGTCTCTAACTAATCTGGATGTAATTTAGTGACAGATCAATAACCTACCGAAGGATATTGAAACATTATACTACACTTTAGCCAAGGTGATTAGTGATTAAATAATTTAAATTATCTGTGTATCTTGCAGTTGACTTCGGCTTGCTAATTAATGGCTTCTAATTTGAGCTGTAAACCATTCCTGTTTACAGTTAATCACGGGAAGACTTCTTGAAAACTGACGAAAAGAGAAAAAATTAATCTTTCGTAAATTAGTATGTAATTACTGGTTTTATATGCTAAACCATGCATCTGCGTTTTGTGATGAGGAGAAGGGCCTTGTTTTTTTAAAAAACGAATGTGGGTGAAATTAATGGAAACAATGGAAAAAGCCATTTGTTAGAAAACAAGGACACCAAGTGATATTTATCTCTAGATGATTTAAGCACTTTTCAAAAAGACTTTAGAGTTGATTTTTTTTTTAAGGGTTGCATTTTAAAGGGAATTAAGATAGTCGTTCTTTTGTTAACATTTAACAAAAGATTCTCCTTAAAATTTTTTAGATAATAAACAGTATTTTATGGATCTTGTCTAAAAAGGTTAATTGTGTGGAAAGGACCAACAAGCTGTATTTGTGGTTTTCTAGATTGTTTCCTGAAGCCTTGTACCCGCCTTGCTCCTTAACATTCCTAGTGGGAAATACTTGCTGCAACTGCCTTGGGCTGCACTGCAAGACTGCATCGGTGTGATGCCCTATACTAAAACATCCAGAAATCATCATACATAGGATGAAGGACAAAAAAAAGCCTAAACCTTCTTGAAATAATAGGATGTAAAAACTGTAGTTTATAACAATGCAAATCAAATTAAAAAAGAGAGAAGTTACCATAACTTGTCCCATTGCAGCTTAGTTATCAGAGTAACTTATTTATTGAAATGGCTATCTTTCAAATATTGAAAATATTTATAGTTTTAAAGACTAACTCCATTCTAACTATTATAAGTAGAATAGTTTGCTTTTAGATGATTTGGTTTGAAAAGACAGACATTTAATACGCCTTTCTGCAATTCTATTTATTTCTATGACTAATGCTTTCTATTTTATCTTTTTTAAAAAGTATTGTATTCTTCAAATAATTGTAATATTTTATATAATGATGTTCTTCAAATAAACAGACTTTAGGAACTAAAAAGTATAGTTAGAATCATGTGGTTTTGAAATGTTCATATTAGTCTGATTTTTACTAATAGATGTTTTATCCTTGCAAAGGAAAATAAACCAAATTATGACATGGAATATAAAATTACTCTGGGTAAAGTTTTCCATATATATCTTGTGAGTGTTATGTAAACACAAAAAGTTTGTATGATTATCTCATGTATGTTTTTCATTTGGAAGTTACGAAAGCTTTTCTACGTATGCTACTATACTTAGATCCTAAATTTTTTTAAGGAAAATTTCCCTTCTCAGTTTTCCAAATATGATGTTCCTGTCATTTTGTCTAACCTTTGACAATGTTTGTAGTTTCTTTTTCAGACCTAATTTGAAGATGGTTGTCACCCTGCCTTTGAACTAATTTGTAACTATCAGTCTGATTTAAGAAAATAGATATATTAACTTCTAAACATTAAAACTTCTCTTTAGCCAAATAAACTTTTTTTTTTAACAATGGATGTCAATTTGAATTTTACTAAGTCCTTTAAATGTAACAAATACGCCTTATAACATTTTAGTTTCTTTAAACATAAAACAAATTTCTGGATTCTAGCATCATCAGTTAACTATAGGGTTTATTAAGTCATTTATTGTGCATATGTACACAAAAGTGGATACATATCAGAAAATCTTACCTTGAAGTCCTATATTTAGTTCCCAAGACAATGGAACTTCTTTTCTCAGTTAACTCTTTTGCATATAAGGATAGTTCCGATTCCATCTATATACTTTTCTACTTGTTTATTTTAACTTGAAAAAGTTAAGTAACTTTTTCAAGTAAAAATAAAATGGAATTCAAAAATAAAATCTCAATTTAAGATTTTTATGCCTTTTATATAAGAAGGCTAACAAAACTAATGGAAATTTGGAACGTCAACAACTAATATTTTTAATATAGTTTCTTTAGGAGAACTACAAACCTTTCTTGAAATGTGAAAGTTTCTGTGAAATTAACTTCTTTTCACTTGGCATCACATGAAACAAGATAAACATTTAACAAAAAGTTTGTCTTGATTGTGATAAGCTGTTATTCTAATGAAATAATCAAATGCTGCCATTCAGGTTCTTTCTGGAACAAGATGGATAGCATCTATAAATAGAAAGATTCCACCACATTTATGAAATTTGGTTTGTCTCTACTAGTATGAAATAATACATAGCTCAAAAAAGTCTCTACAAAAGCTTTTAAAATTATATATTAAATCTTGTTTTTATTTTGATATGCTTTTTTATAGCTTTAAAGTATAGAAATGGAAAAATAGAAAACACTATTTTTCAAAAAATGCCTTCTTTTTTAATACTCATCTATCCTGACAACAAAATACAACTGTCAAAAGAATCTTGTTTAACACACCAATCTTGTTTAACTCCCCCTTCTGGATTACTCCCCTGTATTGTGTTTCTGTCTATATCTCTCTGACTTCGTCTCTCTCAACACACGCATTCTTCTCCCTTCACAAAACTTAAATATATATCAAATTTGAAGCACATGAGCAGATATATACTATTTGGCTGATACAGTACGAATAGAGAAAACCAACCTCAGTAAGCCAAGTCATTATTTAATAATTTGTATTTTCTCCCTTATATCTCACTTAGAAAACATTTCACTTAACTTAGAGCACAGTACCTTTTAATCTGTAACAAAAATTAGCTGGTTACCAACAATCAAATATCTCTTACTTATTTCAATGTTATTAGTAATATACCACTCAACTTTTTTTCCACCAAATTAAATCTTAGTTGCTTAGAATTTTTTTTTTTTTATGTAAGTCTTAGTTTGCACAAGAAAGACATATCTTCATGGGCTTATTTATGTTTTATTTTTAATATCACTTCATGAGTTAACATTGCAATTACAAAGATTAAAAGAGAAAAACAATTTTTGAATATATTCTCCCCCAAGATTTGGAATAACACAGTGGATGCAGTAGAAAAAGCTGTTCCAGATGGCAGGAAACAAAGAAATCTGTAGGCATGTTCTATCAGATGAAGATGTCTGATGGATGGAGAGTGGGCTAGACTGAACAGAGAACAGTGGAAGATGAGACGGGAGACTTGGGGGATGGGATGCAGACGCTTTGAAAGTTGCTACTAGTAGTGGTATGTTAACTAAAGCATGCTTTTATCAATGTGATTTTAAGATGGAATTTGACAACAGGAGTTATGTAGTCACTTGCCTTTACATGTACCTGAATTCATAAACTTGAAGAACCCCAGAGAAGAAAAATTATTTTATTCATGGAAAGGAAAGGGGAAGTGCATCTGAAAAGTTAGTGAAAAATCTCTACATAATAAAAATACTCAGGATCAAGGACACCAAAGTAGACACTGTTGGTGTGGAAGGAGAATGGTTATTTAAAAGAATAAGGTCTGACCACCAGAGTGTCCACAAGTCTGACTTGAGACTCAAATATGAGAGTAAGGCATATATGAAAGTAAGATCCAACTCAAAATTGAGAAGGAAGCCAATTTAGATTTAAGCTGACTTTGTAACTGAAAATGGTGTTTCCATTTTCTGAATTTCTATAGGAAGGCCTCCTTTTGTAAATTGTCTTTATTTTTCTTCTCTTATTTATATACTTGGCAAAAATCTTCTTGACTTTCGCCTCTGTTACTTTATTCCCTTTGATGGGTATACTCCTACATATTTGTTGAAATAGTGATTAGCTAACTACCCCAACCAAAGAATGAGTTCCATTATACAGTTACAAAATGAAAAAATAATGTTGATAACAAGTAAATCTTTCAACTGAGATGTGTGTATTCAAAATTTAAGAAAAGCTTATATTTTGATTTTGAGATTACACCTACACATCCATTGCATTCATAATTTTCATGCTTATATTTAAGTGCATGAAAATATAGGTATGGATGAAATAGTTAAAGTGGATTTTTTAATGCTCATCAAAACTTACCAACTGACAATGATTTATAGAAAAACTGATATAGCCTTTAAATGGGATCTGCTAGTAAGAACATATGTGTTACTTCCTCTCAACAGTTATCAGAAGTAATGTCACTAAACATATTAGAGAACATCTTTCTTAAGAATATTGAGTAAGTTGTGTCACATGAGAAGGAAGAAATATATTGCCTTTTTGTCTCACCGTCCTCACCTCTGCCTTGTGCATGTTACACTTTATACTTGTTTTTGCCTTTCAATGTTTTGGGTTTTTTATTAAGTGTATGTATAAGATCTCCATCTTCCCATGATATTCCCAAATTTTCAGTTTTCTTCAGTGTCTATAAAACTTTCCTTTCCATCACTGAAACTTTAGTTTCAAATGGTAAACCAAATACAAGAATTAAAATGTTAATTTGGATAGAACCTAAGAGTCCTAAAAATATAAAGATGAATCTATTCTTTGCTTCTTATAGTTGAGGCTATCACACAGTAAAAATCTTCAACATCTCTTATTTTCAGCTCTCCTGGTTATTAGACAAAAGACTAGAGAAACGATTTATACAACTGGTGGGAAAATGAGGAAAAAACAGCCTTCCTTCCTCTACTTTCCCAAAAGGAAAGAAATGAAGTGCCAAGCAGCAGGCATTCTCTGTGAAGAATTTATATGCATTTTTGTGTTAATCAATTTTTCTTATTTCACCATTTTTGCCAAAGTCATGGTAAATGTGGCCCTCTAGATGTTAGACTTTTCTGAGTTAGAGGAATTACTGATTTTTTAAAAATTACTTTGGGAGTAATTAATTCATCTTTCAGGATTTAGTTTTATAAAGTTTCCAGTGTAATAGTGGCTAAAGAGGGCTTACACTGACTCAAACCATTCTATGGCCCATAGTTTTGCTTAACTACTTTGAGATATTTAGGATGGGAAACTCCATTTTCAGAGCCAGGAGAAAAAAATTTTTAAATGAATCCTTGATGTACACACAATCCAATTACACAATAGTAAAATAGTTTTTTTCCTAATATTCCTAATACCTATTAATATAGCATTCTTCTATTGGGATAATAATTACAAAGTCATTTCTGCTTTCAATCAGCCAGTTTCTTTATGTGGTCTGTTCTTTTTCCTTTTTATGATTAAGATTATTTTAATATAAATTTTTTTTTTTAATTTTAAAAAGAAGAATAAATAAGAACTTTTGTCACAAGTTCTGGTGACCTGTACTACTTCCGTGAAGCTGTGTTTCTTTCACCTGGACAAAATTGTTTGTTAACATAAGGACCCAAAGTCAACCTTTAATATCTGTCCCTTGTCTCCATATGCCATTCCTACGTCTGTGGTATCCTCATTGCAGCAGTCCTACTTTTTCTCTGTGCATCAGCTAAAGAACTATCATTTAAACACTGGCTTGCAGTTTGACACTCATTACCTACAACACTGTATCCAACGCATGGAGATGCCCAGCTCCCCCTCACTGAGAGTAGGTATGGAAACTAGTCTGAAGCAGCTGAGACCCCCTCTAACAGCTACACCTTGAAAACAAAGGTTTCAGTGATAGTCTGGCCAGTCTCCAGAAATGATCAATTATTAAAACCTAACTTTATTTAAGAGCAATAACTCAATTTATTGAACGGGCTGCAAGAGATATGAATCAATGGCTATCCATACCTTTCAAATTTAACTGGGAAGAATTCACATTCCTAAAGTAGAAACAATGATGCACTTGTATATGAAGATTATTTTTGTGTCTTAACCTAATTGCTGTTAGCACAAAACCTGTATATTTTAAGTGTACAAGCAGGGATAAATTCTACCAAGTTATTTTTAGTAACTACAAAGTAACAAAATTTTGTGAAATAAATTGAGTATGATATAGATTAATGTGAAAGCATTTTTCAAAGCACTTTTTGGAATGAGTATGATTCCATATTTTCAAAAAATTTCACAACTAATTTCTAACAAATTATTTTCGCTTCTATACTATACGCTATGAAGCTGAAGCGGTTTGGGTCAAGAAGTTCTCTAGCCAAAATTAGATCGAAAAGTTACAAACCTAGAATCAACTGTTGCGTTGACTCCCCAAATTTTTTATAGTGTCCAAGGTTTTTCTTTTACTGTGAGATTTTTAAGTTACAAATATCATTCTTTAAAAGCTTAGCTCTTTTTAACTAATATATTTATGCTTCATCAACATATTAATATGTGGAATCTAGAAATCAAGTTGCCTTAACTCAGGAGGAATTTTTAGATCCTCTTTATTATGGAAAAATATCAGACATTCAAAAAAAAAAGTAAAGAAAATAAAAGTATGATCCCGTAGTTACCAGATTCCCAGCATTCACAATTATCCACATTTGGACAATCATATTTTATCCTCCCAACCACTTCCTTTCTTGCTTATTAAATATTTCAAAATAAATTTCATCATTATCCCTGTAAATAATTTGGTTATGTAGTCCAGAACCAAATTCTAACTAGGTTCGTTCTTTTATTGGTTTATTGATTCATCTATTTACTACCTTATATTAAACATTTGTAGATTATCTACCATATTCTAGACACTATGAAACCCTGGAAATTGATTGGCTGGACATAGTCATTGGGACCCTTTCTAAGAAGTTCTCTTATAGTTGGAAATGTAAACTGCTAACAAATCAGATCATATTAGTCAACTGCTTACACTCCATACATGATGCTTCATGAACTACTAGACAATCCTTAGTATGATATGTGAGATCCCTTTATACTCGGCCCTCATCAACCTCTCCACACTCAACTCTGGACCAAAAGCATTCTAAACTCTTCCTACATGGAAACAGTATTCCAAATATGCTTTTCTTTCTTTTTTTTTTGTACCTCCTGGTTCCTCTTTCCGGAATCTTCATCTCAAAATCAGACCAATTCATATGCAGTTTTCAAGACACCACCTAATCATCACTTCTTTGAGAAGCCCCGTATGCCTCTCCTCCCAGCAAACAAACAGCGAGGTGTTGTTCATCTTCTGTGCTTCCAGAATACCTTCTGTATGTCTCAACTGTAGCACAGCTTTCAAGTATGTCATAGTTTTATATTGTTCTGATTCACTAACTTTTTTTTTAGGATGGTCTCTGCATTTTAGATTTCTGTATCTCCAGTATATGCAACAATTCTGAATTTACAACTGACACTTAATAAATTCAATGTTTTGTTTCTCTTGGAATATGTTTATAGATAAAGAAACTATGGTCATTTTTGGAGATATATTAAGGTGGTTCCTAAAAGGACCCCAGTTTGCCATAATTTCACAGGACTCATTGAGGCTCATGGAACCATTGATAGTTTTCCCATTGAAAGGAAGGTAACAAACTATGTATTGTATTTAAAGAAACACCAGAGTATCACGTGCTATTTGGATGTCAGCTCTGCCCTGTCAGAGCCTTCAGAACAGTTTTATTTGAATATAAAATGAAAGAATGACATGGTCACTAAAAGAAGGTCGCAGAATATCAAAGTAACGACAGAAAAGGAAGCCTAACCTAAAGTGAATAATGTTGAATTCACTCCCCCACCAAAATTCCCTTTGCCATTTAACTTTAACATGTCTTTTTTAGTACATTTTTCTTAATGTGTCTTTTATCTCTGTCTTTTGTGTCCTAAAGAATCAGAAGGAAAACAAACATACATGTAAATAGGAGATCAAACAGTGGAATGGTACATCAGCAGAACCACTATAGCAAATGGAAAAGAGCTTCTGGGTTATTACATCACAATTATGAAGATTCCACACATAGGATCACAGAATTTTAGAGACACGAAGGACCCTAGGGATTATCTAGTCCAATCCCCTTTCAAAGAGGTTAAATTATTTGTCCAAATTCACACCCACCTTTTAAAATTTAAATCAGCCTTGTAATCTTTCTGAGGTTATTGGTGAAAGGGTAGGATAGCTGAATAGCCAAAAGAATAATTTAGCATGAAGGAGTCAACATGATTTCTGCATGAAAAATGATGTTTGTTGGTTATACTAGAGTTGTTTGAGGGGATAAATAAGCATGACTAAGGAGATTTGGAGAGAAAATTTATATTTAAAGTTTCAAAAGCTTTTTGACAAGTTCTTACATCAGACTATTCAGACAATCCTCATAAGAAATTGGCTTGGAAAGAAACAAGGAAAAATTTTAGTAGTTAATAGCATGGGTAAACAAGAATCAAGTTCTAATTCTGTTTTTTTTACTCAGTGTCCTTGGGCAAATTATTTCACCTCGCTTATCATTTTCCCACAAATAATACATGAATAGTGATTTTACCTAATTCACTGAGCTAGTGCAAGGAGTGAATGAGATAATACTGCTTATAATAAAAACTGACATATACTAAATACTTTGTCAGACACTGTCTAAGTGTGTAACAAATATTATCTCACTTAACCCTCACAAGTCCCCCATAAGGAAAATACTGTTCTTACTTCTCCACTTTTAAGATGAGAGAAGTGAGGCATAGAGGAGTGAAGTAACTTGTCCGGAGCTAGTTATTGGTAAGGTCAGGAATTGAACCCAGGAAGACTGGTTCTAGAGCGCTTACTCTTAGCTAGTCTCATGATTCTTGTGCTATTAATATGCACAAACCCCTTTTCATGCACAGGATAGGTATATAATAAGGGCTTTAAAACATTAGTTATCATTATTTTTATATTTTCCCAGATGGAAGAAGAAAGGGAGACCTAATATTGACTGAAGACCTACTATAAGCATAAGGCATTCTCTTTACAACCAGCCTGGAAGGCCCTAGAGGCCCAAAGAGTTTCCATGGTTCAGCCATGGTCGGTAGCCAGTATAGGTCAGAAATGGGATTCAGGCAACATTGGTCTTGTTTCAAAGTCCATATTCTTTTTACTAAATTCCAGCCTGCACTTCTTTCATGTTATTCCTCTTCTACCAAAAACACACTTAGATGTATGATTAGGTATGTACCTAAGACATAAGGCACATATACATGTACTATCAATGTTTTATTTGACCTATAGGTGAGCAAATTTCTGTTAAGAGGAAATGAAGGATGGCAAGGGAAGTATTTAGTAAGTTTCTGAAGAACAGAAGCTGATGGCTGATGTCCCCAGAGTCAACACTGGAGCCAAGTTTCGTATTTTAGAAAGTGATGGGGCATACAAAGGCACCTTAAATCTTACTAACATTCAGTTGACAGTAAGTTTTTATGGGGCAAAAGGGCCAAACTAATGATATCAAGTGGCAGGATCCTAAAATTAACTGCTAAACAAGTGATCTGTGTCATTTTATTTTATTCCCTATAAAACATTGTCCTAAAAAGCTTTTTTTTTTCCAAGAACTAATACAAAGTTCCACAAGGAAGAATACTGGAAATATAAAGCATTATCCCATGGTACTCTACATTAGCATCAGAAATATTTATCTGGTAATTTATAATGTTCAGCATCTTTTCATATGCTTACTTGCCGTCTATATATATTCTTTGATGAGGTGTCTATTAAGGTCTTTGGCCCATTTTTAAAATTAGATTGTTTTCTTGTTGCATTTTAAGAGTTATTTGTATATTTTGGGTAAAAATCCTTTATCACATGTGTGTTTTTCAAATATTTTCTCCTAGTCCCTGGCATGTCTTATAATTCTCTTGGCATTGTCTTTCACAGAGCAGAATTTTTCAATTGTGATGAAGTCCAGCTTACCAATTATTGCATGGATCATGGCTTTGGTGTTATATTTAAAAAGTCATCACCATACCCAAGCTCATCTAGATTGTCTCCTGTTATCTTCTAGGAGTATTTACAGTTTTGCACTTCCCATTTAGATCTATGAGCCAATTTGAGATAATTTTTGTGAAGGGTATAAAATCTGTGTCTAGATTTATTTTTTTGCATGTGCATGTCCAGTTGTTCTAGCAACATTTGTTTAAAAGACTGTCTTTGCCCCATTGTATTGCTTTTGCTCCTTTGTCAAAGATCAGTTGATTATATTTATGGGGGTCTGTTTCTGGGCTCTCTGTTCTGTTCTGTTGATCTATTTGTCTATTCTTTCACCAATACCACATTGTCTTGATTACTGTAGCTTTATATTAAGTATTGAAGGTGAGTAATGTCAGTCCTTCAACTTTGTTCTTGTCAATATTGTGTTGGCTAGTCTTGAACTTTTGCCTCTCCATATAAACTTTAGAATCAGTTTGTCAATATTCACAAAACAACTGCTGGGATTTCAATTGGGATTGTATTGAATCTACAGATCAAGATGGGAAGAACTGACATCTTAACAATATTGAATTTCCTATCCATGAACATGAACTATCTCTCCATTTCTTTAGTTCTTCTTTGATTTAGTTCATTAGAGTTTTGTAATTTTCCTCATAAAGATCATGTGTATAATTTTGTTACTTTCTACCTATGTATTTCATGTTTTGGGGTGTAATAGAAATGGTATTGTGTTTTTAATCTCAAATTCCACTTGTCCATTGCTAGGATATAAGAAATAATATTTTGTTGAATATATTTGCATCTATGTTCATGAGAAATATTAGTCTATAGTTTTCTTTTCTTGTAATGTCTTTGTCTGGTTTTGATATTAAGGTAATGCTGGCATCATAGAATGAGTTAGGAAGTTTTCTCTCTGCTTCTATTCTCTGAGAGAGATTTTAGAGCATTGGCATAATTTCTTCCCTATATGTTTGGTAGAGTTCACCAGTAAACCCATCTGGGCCTGGTGTTTTCTGCTTTGAAAGGTGGTTAATTATTGATTCAATTTCTTTACTAGCTACAGGCCTATTCACATTGTCTGTTTCTTCTTATGTGCAGTTAGGCAAATTGTGTCTTCCAGGGAATTGGTCCATTTTATGTAGTTTGTCAATTTTGTGGGCATAGAGTTATTCATAGTATTCTACTAGTCTTTTAATGTCCACAGGCTCTGTAGTGATGTCCCCTCTTTTGTTTCTTATATTAGTATTTGTGTTCTATCTCTATTTTTCTTAGTTGTCTGGCTAGAATTTCATCAATTTCATCGATCTTTTCAGAGAAACAGCTTTGGTTTTGGTGACTTTCTCTATTGAGCTCATTTTTGGTTTCTTTTAATTCTACCCTAATTCTTATTATTTCTTTTCTTCTGCTTAATTTGGATTTAATTTGCTCTTCTTTTTCTAGTTTCCTAAGATGCAAATTTAGATGATTGACTTTAGCTCATTTTTCTTTTCTAATATATGTATTTAATGCTATAAATTTCCCTCTAAACACTGCTTACATTGCATCTCACAAGTTTTTATAAGTTGTGTTTTCATTTTTATTTAGTGCAAGATATTTAAATTTCTCTTGACATTTCTTCTTTGACCATTTATTATATAGAAGTGTGTTATTTAATCTCCACTTATTTTGGGACTTTTTCGTTATCTTTCTGTTATTGATTACTAGTTTACTTCCATTGAGGTCTGAAAGCAGACATTGTTTCATTTCTTTTTTTTTTTTTCCAAGGAGGGCGCAGCTCATAGTGGCCCATGCAGGGATCAAACTGTCAACTTTGGTGTTACTAGCACCATGCTCCAACCAACTGAACTAACTGGCCACCCCCAAATTTATATTGTTTTAAAGAGTTAAGGTCTGTTTTATGGCTCAGAATGTGCTTTGTCTTGGTAAATATTCAATGTGACCTTGAGGAGAAGTAGTCTATAGATGTCAGTTATATCCAATTGATTGTTGGTATTGTTGATTCACCTATGTCCTTCTGATTTTCTGCCTGATGGATATGTACATTTCTGATAGAGGGGTGTTGAAGTCTCCAACTATGATAGTGGATTTATTTATTTATTTTTGCAGCTCTATCAATTTTTTGCTTCATATAGTTTGACACTATGTTGTTAGGTGAATAGACATTAAGGATTTTTATGTCTTGGAGAATTGACTGCTATATCGTTATGTAAGGCCCATCTTTATCTCTGATAACTCTTCTTGCTTTGATGTCTGCTTTGTCTGAAATTAATATAGCTGCTCCTATTTTATTTTACTTAGTGTTACTATGGTATGTTTTTCTCCATCCATTTACTTTTAATCTAATATGTCTATATTATATTGTGGACAACATATAGTTGGGTCTTATTTCTTGATCCACTCTGACAATTTCTGTCTTTTAATTGATGCATTTAGGCCATTGACATTTAAAGTGATTATTGACATATTTGGATTAATATCTACCATATTTGCTCTTATCTTCGATTTGTTGCCCTTGTTCTTTGTTCCTATTTTTGTCTTTCACTCTTTTTTTGCCTTTTGTGATGTTAATTGAGCATTCTATATGATTTTACATGATTTCATTTTCTCTCCTCTCTTAGCATATCAATTTTATATCTTTTCAAACTTTTCTTAGTAGTTATCCTAGAGTTTTCAATGTATATTTACAACTAATCCAAATCCATTTAAAAATAACATTATACTACTTCATGGGTAATATGAATACCTTATAATAACAAAATAATCTTAATTCTTCCTTCTTGTCCCTTGTATCATTATTGTCATTTATTTCACATATATAAGCATACATAATCATATATATGCATAAGATATATACATAAGCATATATAATCAAATACATTATTGTTATTATTATTTTGAACAAACTGTTATCAGTTATATCAATTAAGGATAAGAAAAATAAGTCTTTTATTTTAACTTCACTTATACCTTCTTGGTGCTCTTCTTTATATAGACCTAAGTTTCTAACCTATATTATTTTCTTTCTCTCTAAATAATTTTTTTAAATATTTATTCAATTATCCTCAATATAAGTTTGAGAAAGTTTTTATTTCTCTTTCACTTTTGAAGGATAATTTCATGCTGTACAGAATTCCAGGTTGATGTTTTTGAGTCTTTTTTCCTTTTAATACTTTAAGTATTTCACTCTCCTCTCTCCTCATTTGCTTTGTTTCTGAGGAGGTCAAATGTAATTCTTATCTTTCTTCCTCTAGAGGTAAGTTGTTTTTTTCACTCTGGCTTCTTACAGGATTTTTTCTTTATTTTTGATTTTCTATAGTTTGAAACTGATATGTCTAGGTATAGGTTTTTGTCTGGTATTTATCTTGCTTGGTATTCTCTGAGATTCCTAGATCCGTGGATTGTTGTTTGCCATTAACTTGGGAGAAATTCTCAGTCATTATTGTTTCAAATATTTTTTTCTGTTTCTTTCTCTCTTTCTTTTCCTTCTGGAATTCCCATTATACACATGTTACACCTTTTGTAGTTGTCCCATAGCCCTTGGATATTCTGTTAAAATTTTCTCAGTCTTTATTTTCTTTGCTTTTCAGTTTTTGAGATTTCTATGGATATATCTTCAAGCTCAGAGATTCTTTCTTCATCCATATCCAGTCTATATTATAAGCCCATCAAAGACATATTTATTTCTGTTATAGTAGTTTTTTTTAATCTCTAACATTTCTTTTTGGATCTTTCTTAGAACCAAATTTCTATCTCTGCTCACATGCCCATCTATTCTTGCATTCTTTTTATTTTGTCCATTATAGCCCTTCATGTATTAATCATAGTGGTTTAAAATTCCTGCTCTGATAATTCCAACATCCCTGATATATCTGGTCCTCATGCTGGCTCTGTCGCTTGAATTTTTTTTCTCCTATAAGTATGCTGTGTAACTTTTTCTTGATAGTCAGACTTGATGTACTGAATAAAAGGAACTGCTGTATTAGGCCTTTAGTAATGTGATAAGATGTAGAGAATGATTCCCCATTTCTTACCACTCCAATGGTGATGAGCAGTCTCTAGACATAGAGTCTTGTGCTGTCCTAGCATATAAAATGAAGCAATACATCAACAATGACTAAAACTAAAATGTTTCATAAGCATGAGCTATAATAGATTGAATTCCGATAAATAATATATTTCTCAAGTTACTGATGTTCTCAAAACTTAGACATAGCAGAGGAAAGTGAAGCTATAAATGGAATATAAAAACCCAACATTAGCTATAAAAATAATGTATGTATAGTATCCATATACACACACACGTATATATTACATATACATATGTATATATGTGTGATGGGTGTGTATATATGTGTGTATATATTTTTATATCAATAAATATATAAAATACATAATAGTCCAATTGGTATGCTGTCAACTTGAAAGGTTTCTCATTTTCACTCCAAATATTTCTGATAACTGTTGAATATACTTCATATATTCAAAATCAAAATTCTTCTTCTAATAGATTTTAATATAATTTGATAGGTAGTCTTACATACTTTCATAAATTGACCTGTTCTCTAGTCTTCAATGAATTAACAATGAACCTGAGTTCAATTGTGAGTCTTCAAGTTTATTTCAACATTTTATTGAGGTATAATTTAAAACAAATTGCACATATTTGAAGTGTAATTTGATGTTTTGACATACATACTCAAAAACAATTTAGTTCCCTTTGTTGTCCTCCTCTCTTGCTGCTCTATCCTACTGTAAGCATGATATTCACTGGCAGGCAAGAATATCATATTATGGAAGTTGTATTGACTTCAGTGGCAGGGTAAAGGCTGTGCTCACGGCAAGTTCATAGCATATGTGTCATTGCAAAGTAGTTTCCTAACCTGGAACCAGATAAGCAGGAGCTTTGGAATCTGTAAACATCTGGAAATTGTATGCAGATGTGTGTGTAAGTGTTCATATTTTCTGTACATGGAATCCATAACTTCTATTTGATATTCAAAGAGAGTTTTTAAATGATAAGACTCCTCCATCTAGTCCAAATACAGAGAAGAGCAACAGACAAACCAGATCCATTGTCAAAGACAATAGAATGACATCCCCGTAAAATTATCCTCCGAGGATAAATTAGAAATCTAGATCACTCAGTATTCAGAGTGGACATGTTTGGCCCAAGATCTCCTGTTATATCCCAAATTACAGCTGATGGTTTAGCATCAGCATAATCAACTCTTTTTGGTGCCTTAAAAATATAGCTGTCTTATATTTGCTTTCTATTTTTCTCTCATGATAAAAAATATAAATACATATATATTTAGGTGAAGCTTTTGTTTAAGGCTGTAAAATACTTCTAGGAGACTGACATTAAAAAAAAGAAAGAGTTGTCCATCCACATGGTCAACTTTTCACGTGAAAGCAATGAGGTGTTAGTTTACCAATGTCTGTGAAGCCAGTTTGATAAAATTAATTGCATTATATATTAAGAATTGAGTGATTTTTATTTTTTGACATTCAATATTATTTAATATTAATTTCAGGTATACAGCATAATGGTTAGACATTTATATAATTTAAGAAGTGAGTCCCCCTGACTAGTACCCATCTGACACCATACATAGTTATTACAATAGTATTGACTATATTCCTTACTTTACCTTACACCCCCATGACTACTTTGTAACAACCAACTTCTACTTCTTAATCACTTCCCTCTTTTTACCCCCCAACACTCTTCCCATCTGGCAACCATCAAAATGTTCTCTGTATCTGTGAGTTTGTTTCTGTTTTGTTTGTTTGTTCATTTTATTCTTCAGATTCCACATATAAGTGAAATTACATCGCATCTGTCTTTTTCTATCTGACATACTCCACGCAGCACAATTCTCTCCAGGTCCATCCATGCTGCTGTAGATGGCAACAACTCATTCCTTTCCATGGCCGATCATTATTCCATTGTATATATGTACTACCTCTCTTTATCCATTCTTCTATCAACGGACACCCAGGCTGCCGCCACATCTTGGCCATTGTAGACAATGTCTGTGCCCCTTACCAGTCTCAAGGTGGCTTCTTCCGTATGTCATTAATTGTAGAGCTTCAGTTCAGCTAGAGTTCAGGCAATTCTCAATGATGGCTGTCCTGTAGTTTAGTGGTAATTTTGATGTGGTTGTGAGAGGAGGTAAGCACAGTATTTCCCTACTCCACCATCTTAAACAGAAATCCCCAAGGCTTGAATGATTTTTAAAAATCACACTATTCTCTCTTACAGTAAATCTTTTCTTTGCTACTTTCCTCTTTCCCATCCAGCAACACTAGATCTCAAAATGTAGATTAGTCATTTTAAGCATTCTATAATAATTCACTGTATCATGACTTATATATGGGAAGTGTTGTTATTTCTATGTCATTTCTAACAAACCAGAACCTCCCAAACAGCTTATGTTCATGAGAAGAAATTCCACCACCTTATTTTTGAATAGTGCTGATTAAAAGCCATCTTTTGTTTTGATGTTCCTTTTAATTTCATTTTTGATACCTAGGAATGTTTCTTGGTGAAAAGAGTGGTAACAATGAAGTCATCCTTTAAAAAATATTCCATCATTCATTTGTAGTCTTTGTTTTTCATGCCATGTCTCAGACTCAACTTATATTCAGTTCTCCCTTTGGCAGTTTCCCATTTTAATTTCTTCAATTTGAAAATTAAGATATATATATATATATATATATATATATATATATATATTTTATTTTGGTGTATTACTGACTGTTATTATGGGTGAACTATATATATATATATATATATACACACATATATACGTATATCTATCTATCTATATATGTATATGCATATATATATATGCATATATATATATGCATATACATATATAGATAGATAGATATACAGTTCATATATAGATAGATAGATAGATATACAGATATATATATATACAGTTCACCCATAATAAGAGTCAATAATACATCAAAATAAAATATATTTCAAAAGGGAGGCACTTTCTTTTATCACTAAAGCATTTTACTACATTATTATTTGAGGATATATCTTACTTGCCAATTATCCAGTACAATAAATAGAACTAGAGATTCTAAGTTTTTCTACAAAGTCTGGTTATCTTTTGTTTGTTTATTTTTTTGTTTTGGTAACAACTACTTTTTTTGTTGTTTTGTACCTATAATGAGTGAATGTTAAGTTTTAAAAACACTATCTTTTTAAAAATGAAAACCCATCCTTTTATGTGTTTTTTTCTAAAGTTATTAATTTAAATAATTATTTAAGTTTGTTCATTGTACCCATTGTGTTGGTGAAATATTTTTCTCTCTGAAAGGAAATTATTATTCATCTATGCAATATTGATATAAAATGTCAGAGTTCAAAAAAATGGCTAAATTTAATAGCAACAGTTGTAATCCTAAGAGTAGTATATGATTATAGGGAATGCTTTTAATGTGTTCTCTTAATGTATAGATCATAATAACAATGATAAAGATGATAAAGTCTAGTCATGATTGCATGCGGCTTCCCTTGAACAATGGTAGGCAGTTGGTGGCACAGATAACAAAAGTGACAAGTTGCAATATCTTAGCATGATATGAGGACTATTTTAAGATCCATCTCTGTGGAAACTTAAACAGATCAAAGGACCTGAATCTGATCTCTTAGTATCGAGCTACAATACTCCATACTGCTTTTTTACTAGAGTCCTGATAAACAAAGGTATTCAGTTACTTTTAAAAAATTAAACATCTTTACATAAGAAAATTTTGCTTTACCAAAGGTAATACTGACATTAAAATAAGGTGACACAATTGTTTCTAAAACAAGAATATCAAATATCCAAGAAAGCTAGGTATTCTTGACATAGAACACAAATTCTAGATAGGGTATGGAATTCAACTGAATGAGTCATTCTAAAATAAAAAGTCCCAATACTGTTGCAACTCTGAACTAAAGTTCACCTAAGTATTCTTAGTCAGGTCAATTGATATTGGAAGAAAAGCAAGGGTGAAAGGACCTGTACACGGCTGGCTATTTTTACTATTTGCCTTACTAATGATCCTGCCATCTCAGTTATCACTAACCTCAAACCATACAGTTTTCCATTTTTTTCAGAGCTGGGTTATTAAATGTTTTAAAGTTGGAGATTTCTTTTTGTTTCAATTCCAATTAATTGCCAATCTCTATGAGAGTTTTGAAAAGAATTCCTAAAGTGGCAATGAAACTCATTTAATCAACACCAATTATTTTGAATAGACTTCCTGGTGGAAACCTGCCATAAAAACTTTTACAACTTTTTCTAAAAAATACAGTTTTAAAAAATATGGTAGATGAAACTTACAGAACTATCAATCTACAATATATAATCATATTCTGGAAGTGTAAGAGGATGAAAAGATAAAACTATTTGTTAAGCAATTTAATTGGACCTGAGTATATTTAATCCAAACACAGTTTTTTGCACCCAGGTATATGAAAAACAGATACTCAAGTCACAACTACCAGTCTCTTGTCAGTACAGAAAAAAATAATGAATATCTCAATTATAAGTTGCCTGCAATATTAAGATACCTCATTCATCTTGCAGTAGCTTTCAAGGGAATAAAAATGATATTAATTAAAGACCATTTATTTTAATTTGTTAATAATATAATTCTTTTATCCATATAATTATATATATTTTTTTCTTTTAGTAGTAAATCGGAATTTGAGAGTAAATCTACATGTCTAATGTCTAAGAAGTCTGCATTATATTAGGCCATTTTTAATTATAGATAATACCATGGTGACCCACTGCATTTCATAGTTTTGCTCAAACCTTGACCTGTCAGCATCTTAAGGCTCGAGAGGAGAATTTCTAAGCATATTAAAGAATACCAGTGTTTTTGCTGCACTTTCTATTTGGGTAAAATCACAGGGGTTTTTTTGTAAATTAAAAATTACTTTTCTTAAAAGCCAGCTGGGAGCTTTTGACAGATAGATGTTTAATGCTTTAGTGAAAGGCTTTCACTTCATATAAATGAGATCCTCCTTTAATTGAAAATTCAACAGCAAAGAACAGAGTTAAACAGATTCCTTCTAAATACAGGTTTGCACATGCGCAGACCATAACAATGTACTCTTTATATCACTGTAAAATGTATTCCAACTCAGAGAGAAGTCTAGAGCTTAAGAAAATATGATATGTTTCAAATTATTTCTTTTCTATTTTGTATATCAGTCTGATATGTTCCTGTAACACTTTTGGATATTACAGCTATGATAGAACATTGAAAGGGTTCTAGACTAGAAGCAAAGCTAAAGTGAGCAATAATTACAACCAAATCATTGGCAACTGTATAATATACTATCTCACAGTATCTATTAAAAGCAGAGACAGTTATCAGACAGTTCATTTGGTTGTTCTTTCAATACTGTGTTGCTGATGCCTTGACTGCGTACCCTTTAATATTCACTAGGGAAAGTTCTTGCATCTTCCCATGCTACCTGATTTTTTCCTTTGTTGCCAGGTTAATGTTACTTTCATGAGGATTTACTTTCATGAGGCTGCTTTCTCCTACTCTACACTTTTCCATTTGACCTACTCAGCTCAGCATCCCATCTGACAGACATTACCTTAACTACGTAAATCTTAGTTGTGGCAAGTATTAGTTGGATAGTGTGTGTGTGTGTGTGTGTGTGTGTGTGTGTGTGTGTGTGTATGTGTGTGTATGAAAGAGAAAGAGAGAACCAGAGAGAGAGAGAGCTATTGGAAAAGAGATATTAATTTTACCACATTAAGGCAAAAGAAGAATTAAATTGGTTCCTATAATCCAAGGAAGTATAGAACAACCAAACTATAAGTAAGTCAGGAATTACTGAGTCTCAGGAAACTCTGGACAGAGGCCCTGGACCAAAATTAATTAGGATAAAAAGAGGGCATTTTCTAGAAGAGGAGGAATGTAAATCAAACACTTTTAGATGTCTCCCATGTAGCAAAAAAATAAAGTTTACACATTGCTTGTAATTTGTGAAAACTTTGTGACATTGCAGGTGGGAAAATCTAGTGTACAATAAGTACTGGGATTGTGTTCAATAAAATAAAGTATTGCAATAGTGAATCATTGACACATTCTGAAATTTTGTTCTCCAATACTAACTTTTAAAGGTTTAAAAAGTCACTAGACTTGCAAAAGTTACATTGATAGTAAAATATTTCTTCCTCGATTCCTGTGGTCATTTGCTCTACCTTCTAGTGCTTCAAAAACTACAAATATAAGGGACCACAAATATCTAATGCTTTTCATTCTTTTGTCCATAATCTATTAAAATTTTGAGACTGATTATATAATCAAAGGAAGGACAAAAGTGTCAGAGCAAATGTGTTTCCTAATTTCTAATTTTGTTAATGAATATCTAAAAAACAAGAGCAAGATAATGGAACAGAAAGAAAAATGAAACAATATTGCGTTTCCCAAAACATAAGACCGGGTCTTATATTAATTTTTGCTCCAAAAGACGCATTAGGGCTTATGTTCAGGGGGTGTCATCCTGAAAAATCATGCTAGGGCTTATTTTCCGGTTAGGTCTAATTTCCTGGGAAACACAGTAACAACAAAAATAAACATTTTCAAGTAGAATAAACTGGTGATGTGGGAGCAGAGAAACAACGGAAAATTATTTTGGAATAACTTTTTAAAGTCAGATGTATTCAAATAATCAGAACAAAGAAACACAAAAATCAAAATTTATAGAGTTCATTACACCTTAACCATAATGTTCACATCAACCCTATTATTATCTCTGTTTGGTCACACAGCTGCCAGTGGCAGAGCTGGAGTCTGAATCCAAGTCCTCTGGCAACAAATTATTATTCTTTCCTCACTCTACACTGCCTCCCATTCAAGATCTTTACATGGTTGAAATCAAGCATGCTTCCTGCATGTTTAGAATCAGAAGTCCTACCTGCAGTACCGATTAGCTCAGTTACCTCATGAAAGTTATTTTAATACCTTTGCACTTTACGTTACCCATGCATTAAGAATTATGACATCTTTCCTGTCATTATTGAGTTGTTGGAGAGCAAATAAGACAGTGTTTTGTAACATTATTTATACATATATAAGGGATTGTTACAACTAAAACGCATGAAGAAAATGATGAGATTTTCCAGCCACTAGTTATTATCTTTAAGGACTCATGATAGCAATGAAATAATTTCTCTCTCAATGGGCACACACTGGGCCATTGTGGAATTAGTATTGCATCCAGTTTATGTCAGTTCACCTCGAGGATGCCATGAAGTGAAGAAGTTCAGAGCAGTTTAATAATATGATTAAAGTAGTGAATAAATAAGACCCATGAGGACAGGTAGAAGGAGTTGGGAATTAATTAGTCTGAAGACAATAATTGCCTCCTAATACATGAGGTATTATCATTACAAAGACATAGACCAACTTTCATCCATCTTCTCTGAGAAATGACTTGAAAGTAACTATGAAAATACAGTACAGACATAAGAAAGAAAGGTTGTTTGTTAAATGTTAAAACAGGCTATTAAAACAAGATGTGCAGTCTCCTTTGTTGATGACTTTTCCAAAGTAAAATAGACACAAATCAATTTGCTATGGTCAGGGAAAAGATATACTTGCAATCAGGGAATTATAAAAGCTAAATTATTGAGATCTTTCAGCTCTCAAGAATTCTGCAGCTTTCTGGCTATTCCCCTGATTAATCATAAAATAGGTAGGTAGCAAATTTTTCTAATTATCCTTGTCCAAATATGCAGACTATGTAAATTTGTTACCATCCTACATTGTGTGTGTGTATTGTTATTTACTTTTTTTTTTTTTGTAGAGGAGGGTGGGATAAATGCAGAAATTGAGTTAATCTAAGTCTTTGGTTTATAATCCAGTATAATCATTGATCTGAACAAGGCCAAAAAGCAACATTAAATGGATTTCCTCCCGTTGTCACATTCCTCACTCCCATCCTCCCCTTCCCAACAGGTAACTACTCTAATGTGTTTGATGTATATTCTTAAATTTAAATATACCTTTGGGAATATGTAGTACCATTTTGCATGTGTATATTTTTAAATTTATATAAGTAGATCTCATTCTTTATTCTCCGTTTTCACGTAGCATTATGTCTTTAAGCTCTATGCTGTTTCTAACTGCTGTGTCCTAGTCAGTACTGCACTTCCACATTTTCCTTCTTCCTCTAGTGGTGGACAATGCTGTGAAAAACATATTCTCTTATATGCTTTGTTTTGTTAAGTTTCTCACTCTCCCTTTTTCTTTAGGAGTGTGATTGGATAATCATACATAATTGCTACAATTACTTTGCCAGATTGTTCTCCAAAACGGCAACATCCACGTATAAAGGAATTCTTGTTTCCCCATCAACATTTAGCATTATTGAACTGGGTGATTTTTTTCCCTATCTGATGGGTGTAAAGTAATATCTCATTGTTGAATTTTCTTATTCATTCACATATATTTTCATCTTTCTGGGGTTTTCAATCTTGTTGATTCCAGGAGTTCCCTCTATAGTATAGCTATTATTCTGATTCCTATCTCTGTTCTATTTCTCTATCTAATACAACTAACATTTGGATTGGAATTTCAGTGAATTTACAGAGTAATTCAGGGATAATTGACATCTTTACATTAAGTCGCTCTGTTTATATGCATGGGCTAGATCTCCATTTATTCAGATCTTCTTTAATGTTATTTAGTAGAGTTTTAAATTTTCTCCCTAGAGGACTAAAGCATTAATGATATCTCATCTAATATGCACTTATCCCTCTACAGGTTGGCATTAACTAATTAAATGTACAATATTAGCCCTGTTTATGCCCTTTATGTCAGTAGTTTTTATAAACTCCTCAAAACAAGGCCTGTTTGACTAGATCTGTGCAGTGTCTACATAACTCCATGTAAAGAAGATATTGATATGTACTTTGGATTAAATGATTCCTTATTTTTTCTCTTATAAAATGCCTCAAACAAAATGAAAAATTCTAAGACAATTATTTTTAGAGTAAGGAGTTGCTGAATCAATAATAATAGACCACTGTAGCAGGATAATCCAGTACCTCATTTATATTACAAAAATTTTATTGACTTCCTACCATATGGCAAGCGATCATGTGCTTGCATATGATCTGTGGATCCCTGTGATCCCAAGACCTTTTCAGGTCTGTGAGATGAAAATTATATTCACAAATTTCCTATGACTGTTATTTGCTTTTTCCACTCTGTTGACATTTGCACTGATGGCATTGATGGTACAAAAGCAATAGTGGGTAAAACTGCTGGTGTCTTAGCCTGAGTCAAGGCAGTTAGCACCAAACTGTGCCAACAGTCATTATGTTCCTCACTGACAGACACTTGTAGTAAAAAAGCAATAACACCAGTTAGACAGCCAAGAGACTGCCACCAAGAGGCGAGTGACTAGGCCAAAGTGGTGGCCATGGAGATTGAGAAAAGGTGATAGGTTCCAGATATATGTTGGAGGTAACAATAGGATCTGTTGATGGAGTGGTGTGGGGAATGAAGAAAGGGAGGAATCAAAGATGATTCCTAGGTTTGGGGGGGTAGAGCAAACAAGTGATTGAGAATTCATTGGCTGAGATGGCCCATCACTATATAATCACCACATCACCACACCTTCAGCTCCCGTGAGCCTCTTCATTAAACTTGCTTGGCAATACCCCAAACCTGCTCAAATCTAAATCTCTATGGGCTCCTCATTTTCACTTGAGCAATGAAACATGGATGGAGAAAAATCACATGCCCCAGCTAACTGATCTTTCTTCCTGACTTCAAACAAAATGGGCCTTTACCCCGCCATGCAATCCTACTATAATTTCCTAGTTAATTTGCCTTCCTACTCTCCTAGATAACTATTTTACATGTTCTCTCTCTTTTAACCTCCAATACCTCTCCATTCTCCATTTTCTCAGCTGATAATGATTTTGATTCCTATTTCAATCAAAAATAAACTTCCACATTTCTGGATACATCTGTCAACCTACTGCACACTGAGCCTCCTGGCTCCCCTCCCATTGCAGTGGAAGAATTGTCTGGTCTCCTACCTAAGATCACCATCTCCATCTGAACTCTGAATTCTGTCTTTCTTGCCTACTGTGAGCATTGCTCCAACAGATAACTCCTATCTTTCCTGAGTCATCAGTCAGCATTTGCAGCACTGTAGTTAAGCTTTCATTCCCTTCATTCCACTAAAATTACCCTTGTCAAGGTCATCAGTGATCCCCACATTGTTAACATAATTATCATTGCTCAGACTTCATCTTAACTCACTGTCTTAGTAGCATTTGACAAAGTCAGTCACTCTCTTCACCTTGAAACATTTCCTTCAATTTTCCTCCAGGTGCCATCCTTTCTTTGTTCTCCTATCTCACTTGCAACTCTTTCCTCAGTCTCCTCAGTGGGTTCTTTTTCATTTTCCCAATCAGTACATGTTGGAATCTCCCAGATCTCAGTCATTGGACCTATTTACCTTGTCTATCGACACTCACTTCCTTGTTGATCTAATTAAGCATTGTGGCTTTAAATACTATTCACACACTGATGAGCTCCTATTAATGTCTTCTACCTAACTGCTCCCACAACCCCCAGACTCATATCCAGCAACCAGTTGACATCACCATTTGGTTGTTTAACAATTATCTCAAATTTAACATGTCCAACTGAGCTTCTGTCTCCCTGCCTCTTCCCCAAATATCTGTTGCACCTACAGCCTTCATCATTTCGGTAACACCATAATTCCATTTATTTAAGTCAAAACCTTGGACTCTACTTGACTCTTCTGTTTCCTAATCCATCATTAAAATTCTGTTAGTTGTGACTTCAAGGCTTATCCAGAAACTTACCACTTCTCACCACAACTATCGCCACCAGTCGAGGTCAGGTCATCACCATCTCTTGCCTGTACACTCCTAATTAGTGTCTCTGCTTTTGCTTTTGTCTCCCTACAGGATGTTATACAGCAGCCAAAGTAATTATTTAAAACATAATTTTAATAACGTCTGCTTAAAATCTTCCATGGCCTTCCCATTTCATTCTGAATAAAAATCAAAATCCTTACAATCTCCTCCAATAAAGGATCAGGCCCCTTACCACCTCTCTAACTTCCTTTCCTAACATTCTTCCTTTTCCATCCCACCTCTCAACTCCACGTCAGCAACACTAGACTCTTTGCTGTTAGTTGAACACATTAAGCACACTCCTAGTTTAGGAACTTTCTCACTTGCAGCTCCCTCCATCTGGAATGCTCTTCTTTTAGATATCTACATGGCTTACTTCCTCACTTCCTTCAGGTTTCTGCTTGAATATCATTTTCTCATAAAGATTCTCTTTGTTTAACACTTTTCAACTTCTAGGTGAAAATGGGAGATTGAACACCTATATTTTCCTCGGCACTCTCCTCAAACTCCACTAAATGGAAATTAATAACTGTATTTTAGGGCCATGTATTCACAAAGAAAATGGGCAAAATAGGAGACACTAATGACAAAATCTGGAAGTTGGAAAGAAGAAATAACAGAAACACACACACACACACACACACACACACACACATCTATCCATTTTCTTAGCTAGTATTATCTGTAGTACTTAACCTAGATAAATGTAAAAAACTATAAACACAAGATATATATTTATTTTATATATTTTTGTTGTTTCACACACACACACACACACACACACACACACACACACACACACACCTGCCCCTCTTGAAATGTAAGCTGCATGGCAGCGGTCTTTTCAGTTTGGTTTAGTGTTGTATTCTCTGGCTTTGGAATCATATAAATAGTGAACTTAAATTTTTGATTGTATACCTGGGGTGGCCTGGGCAAGGTACAGTTTGTGGAGAATATGGGGTTGTGGTAATTAAGAGTTCTGATTTGGAGCCTAAATTTGAGCTATCTATTAGACACCCAGGTGAAGATACCAAGTGAATATTTGGATATGTCAAGTTGAAAACCAAGGTCAGGGCTAAATGTATACAGTTTGGTGTCATCATCAACACTGGGCTAAGTGAGATCCCCTGGGGGAGTACGAACGTAAGAGAAAAATGCCCAGCTCTAAGACCTGGGGGACACCATGATTTAGAGGCCAGGCAAAGCAGATGTCTTCAAATCTTTATAATCACATACCATTATTTGAAAGAAGAAGAAAAAATAATTTAAATTCAGCAATACGATAGTAGGTATTTATTTATAAATTATATATATGTATTATTGTACAAATATATCATGTACATTATAAAAGACACAGACATAGATACTAAAAAAAGAATGAGCTGAAGGACTTCCAGTTAAAGAGGGCGTATTGAACACATGCATTTTTTTCAGCTCCCTCCTGAGGGCCACTACCGTAATAGTAAATGGATTTTTAAACATTGGTGTAAACCCACAAGGACAAAGAGATCAAGAGTAAAACAATATCACTAGTATATAGGAAGCTGCAAAGAGGAAATATAAATGGCAACTAGCTTAGCAGACCCAGGAGAGCTGAGGCTGCAGTGGGGAGAAGCCAAGAAGCAGCCTGATTTACAATGCAGAATCCCATCCCCACACCCACTACAAAGGCTCAGGAACTGGTGTCTGGCACCTCTGATAGAAGGGGTAAATGCTGGGCAATAATAGACTTGGCTGAAAAGTCTGAGAAGCAGTTACACCCACAGACACCTTCACTACTCCACTCTGCAGCTGATTAACCCTCTAACACACAGCAACAGATTGGAGGTTATTTTCTGGAAAGAATTAAAGAGAAGGTCTTGAATGGAGAACAACAGGCACACTTGAAGATGGGAATTCAAAATGGAAAACAGGTAGATTAAGACAAAATTAACAGAATGCTTAAAACTGAAATATCAAGAAGGAGCTCTCCATGTTTCTTAGGGATAGAGGCTCAAATAACAAAAGAAAATTATCTCGATGTGTAGTAATGATTGCCAATGCAATTCACCTACATAAAGAGATCTTTAAAAAATGAATTCTGTATGAAATTTTCTTTATTTCTTAGAGCCATTTCAAATATTTATTTCTATTTCTTTTAAAGTGCACGGATTGCTTGAACATTATCTTGGTACATGAATGCAGACATTTTAAGTAATTGCATTTGTTGTATCCTGGATTGGAAATAGGCATAAATATTGATTTCTTCTGTTCTATGTAATTGATAACACAGAATCTACTTTGAGTACCATGGCATCAACAAAACTTATTTACACATTTCACATGATATATGTATATATCTAGAGAGACAATCCTTGGAAATGCAACAATAATAGCTTGCTTTTATAATATTACATTTTGATATTTATATACCTTGATTATCCAACATATTCTATACTTCATTCACAGTGAAACTGTCTTTGTTCTTGGAAATAACTATGCTTTTACTATTCTTTGCCTACAATGTCCTTTCCCTCTCTATCTGCCTGAAAAGCTTTCACCTACCTTTCAAGAATTATCTCAAATATGACTTCCTTTAAAGGGCTTCCTTGACTCCCCTCAGATGTAATTGCTCCATTATTTATGTAATACAGCACCTTGTTTGTACTTTCATTATGGCAGTTCCTGTATTGTTTTATAATTATATTCATAAGACTGTTAACTCTCTTAACCCAAATATTATCTCTTATTTATATTTTTAGTCTGTTAACCCACCACAGTGCTGGGCATAAGTAGTTATTCAATAAATGTTTAAATGGATGTTTGAAAGTGATTTTGTGTTCATTATTTCATTTGATTTTCCCAGATTCAATCAGTCACTAGATCTCATTGCTCTAAATATTTATTATATTCATCACTTCTTATCCTTGCCAATGTCTACTGCCAAGAATTTCTGAGTCTGCTGTCTGTTGTTTCAACTATTAACACGTAACCTGATTTTGATCTCTAGTCTCACATTCCCCCAATTAATATTTTATTTGCCCATTGTAGTGACTTAACCACAAATTTCACCATGTTCTCTGTACCTTAAAACCTTTAAGTTGGCTACATTCACTTCTGGACATGATAGAATAAATGAGAGGATATTTATTCTCCTCCTTTAAACAATTAGGAGCCAAGAAAAAAATTTAGACATTTAGACAACAGGGGGTGCAGGATTTTTGATCCAAAAAAAGGGAGGAGACTAATAAAGTGAACCCTTTGATTGCCCCGGATTACTGCCTGGACAGAATTTTCAGGCCATAGCAAAGTGAAAACGAACAAAAACAAAGCCTGTCAGTCTTGCTCAGCTGAAGAGATAGAGTTTGGAATTCAAAGAGATAAAGGTAGCTAGAATTTGTGAAGTAAAATAATGAAGAGATAAATGCTTTGGGGAGAGGGTAGCTCCGAGATCATCCAAGGGTTCCTCAGAAGTCTTGAGGCTGAGTACTGATCTGTGACTGTATGGGAGAAAAACTGCCTAAGGCTGAAGAGAAATGACTCTCAAGGAGTAGGCTAAACCATCCTTAAGCTCACATAGGCAAGCGATAGTTTGTCTTCCAGCTAGCTAGAATGAAACAATCTCCTACTACATGGGCATTAAGTAGAGTCCTCAGAAGACTAGTGTCTCTAATGAGGATACATTAGCCTAGACTAAAGGTTATTCTCAATCTGTTTCACAAAATTTAAAAGCCAGTCTCAAAACGGTCAAGATGATTCCATGCAACAAAGCCCAACAATATTTAAGTGAGTACTACAAAATCCAGCATCTAACAATGTAACAATAAGTACTTTCAGTATCAAATCTAACATTTCCAAGCACACAAAGAAGCAAGAAAATACAATCCATAACCAGGAGAAAAATCAATCAATAGATACAGACCCAGAGATGAGAGAGATAGTAGAATTAGCTTATGTTAAAATAGCTTTTATAAATATATTTCATGTGTTCAAGAAGGTAGAGGAAAACATGAACATGAAAGAAATAGAAGGTATTAAAGCAAGTTGGACGTCTAGGTATAAAATACATGATCTGACAAAAAGTAACTAAATGAGATTACTATTATAGTATATTACACACTGCAGAAGAAAAGATTCATGAACTTGATGACATAGCAATAGAAACTATCCAAAATGAAATAAACGGAGAGAAAACGTTTTAAAAAATAAATATAAGACTAATGAGCTATAGGTTAATATCAAATAGTCTAATAATATACGTGTAATTGATAAACCAGGAAGGGAGGGAAAACAGAAAATACATTTTAGAAAACGATGTCTATAATTTCTCCAAATCTTACAAAAATGTTATTTCCATAGATCCAAGAACCTTAATGAGCCTCAATCAGTATAAATATGAAGAAAAGCACATCAAGACTCATCATAATAAAATTACTAAAAGTCAGTGATAAAATAAATACCTTAAAAGCATCCAGAGATGAAGAATAAAGACAAAAATTATAGCAGACTTCTCATCAGAAATCATGAAGTCTAGAATATAATGGAGGAACTTCATTAAAGAAATAGAACCAAAGAAAAAATAATTTAAACTGTATTTTTATATCCAGAAGAAAATATCTTTTTATAATGAAGAAAACTTCAGCATTCTCTTAGAATGTAGAAACCTAACAGAAACAACAGAGTGACATCGTTAAAATATTGAGGGGAAAAATTGTCAACCCAGAATAATTTACCCAGAAAAAATAACTTTTAAAAATAAAAACAAAATAAATATTTTTTTCATAAAAGTGAAAAGTGAATGAAATTATTACTAACAAATGTTCACTATAAGAATTGTTATATGAAATTATTTATGCAGAAGGAAAATGATTCCATGCAGAAACCAAGATCTATGCAAAGAAATAACGAGCTCCAGAATTATTTAAAATGAAGGTAAATATAAAAGGTATTTCACCATTTTAAATTGCTTTAACAAATAATTGACTGTTTATAGTAAAAATAGAAGCAATATATTGTGAATTTATAGCACATGTAATTCTCAAAGACCTGGAACTTACACAACACACTTATAAATATCAAAGAGGAAGTCACAAGGGAATGAGTATATATTTTGTACTGAATGAAAGTGAACACAAAACACCACGATTAGTGAGGCACAGTGACAGAGTCGTATTTAGAAGGAAATTTATAGCATTAAATGTTCATCTTAGAAATGGGGAAAGATCTTAATGATCTAAGCTTTCACCTTAAGAAACTAACAAGAGAAGAGAAAATTTAACCCAAAGCAAATCAAAGAAAAGAAATAATAAAGTGAATAATAGAAATTAACGAAATGGAAAACAGAGAACAATTTAAAAGTCAATGAAACAAAAAACTGATTCTTTGAAAAAATGAAAACTATTGACTAACCTTTATCCCAGCTGATCGAGAAGAAGAGAGAAAGCACAAACTAACAATATCAGGAATATGAAAATGAGTATCACTACAGATCCTACCTATATTAAAAGTATAATAAATACTTATGAACAACTTCTTGCCTACCAATTAGGGAACTTAGAGGAAATGGACAAATTCCTTGAAAGACACAAAATATCAAAACTTACTCAAGAAGAAATGACTAACTGGAACAGTTAGGGTTTATTAAAGAAAATGAATTTATAATTAAAAATCTGCACATGAAGAAAACTTCAGGCCCTGGTGACTTCACTGGCAAAGTATATCAAGTATTTAAAGATAAAATAATACAAACTATACAAAACCTTCCAAATAATAGAAGAGGGAACACTCCCCAACTCATTTTGTAAGGCTAGCATTACTCTGATAACAAAATGTGACAAAGACATAACTAGGGGGAAAAATACAAACCAATAGTTCTCAAGAACATAGGTGGAAAAAAAAGAACAATGCAATGCATCAGGACCAAGTATAGTTTTTCTTGGGAATACAAGCAATGTGAGTCACCATATTAAGAAACAAAAAAGAAAAATGATATGACTTCCTCAATAGATGAAGACAAAACCATTTGGCAAATTAAACACCCAGTGATCATAAAAATTCCCAGAAAAGTAGGAATTAAAGGAAATTTCCTCAATTTGATAAAGGGCAACTACAGAAAACCTATAGCTAACATAGTACTTCAAGGTGGGAGACTATACATGCTTTTCCCCTAGGTTTTTTAGGCAAGGATATCCACAGCTACTACTCTTTTTAAATGTCCATATGACTCAGCAGTTTCACTCTTAGATTTAACCAAGAGAAATAAACACATATCTTTATAAAAACTCACATAACAATGTTTACAGAAGCTTTATTCATAATAGCCTCAGACTGGAAGTAATCAATACCATCAACTTGTGAATGAATAAACAAATTGTGGTATATCTATATGATGGACTATTACTTAACAATAAAGAGTAACAAAGTAACGATACATGCAACATCAGTGATTCTATAAAGCATTACTGTTAGTGAAAGAAGTCACACACAAAAGACTACAAACTATATTATTTCATTACATGAAATTCTATAAAAGGCAAGACTGTAGTGCCAGGAAAGTATTCAACATTTTCCGGGTGGGGAAGAGAAGGGAAGGAATTAACCGCAAAGGGAGCATGCAGTAACTTTTCATGGTGATGAAAAGTTTTATATCATGATTGTTCTGGTGATTACACTACCAATTATCCAAACTCATTGAAGAATACACTTAAACTTGGTGAATTTTGTTTATGTAAAATTGTACTTCAATAAAACTAACAAAAAATGTTTAATAGGAAAATGAAGGAGTGGGGGAAAATAGACATTTTAGTGACCACATTGTTCATAATAATGTTCGCTGAATCAGTCACAGTAGCCACCTTACTGGGGGTAAAAGAAGGGCTACCCCAAGACGGTGAGTGTAGACCAAAGAAGAAATAAGGGGTGTTTCTGAAATGTACATAGAGGAGGGGCAAAAGGAATAAATTAGTTTTGGCAATAGAGAAGAGCTGATTAAGGAACTGTTAGGGAGAGCCATTTTGAACAAAACTCATGTTATTCACCTGGTCCTTCTTGAGCTAACCTTTGCTTACCTCTCCACCTAACTTTCTCTCTCTCTTTTTCACTCTGTCTTTACTCTTACGTGTCTGTCAGCTCTTTTGCAAATTCCTCTGTGCACTTCTCATAGCCCTAAACTAGACACTGCCCTTTATTCACTCCATACCTTTTGCCTAGATCAATCATCCACTTCCATGCTTTCAATTATTATACCAATGATGGTGAAGATAATAAACGCAGAATTTACTTCTTTCCTGCATACTGTCAAAGAATTCTTCTTAGGCCATAAGACTAGCTATCTGAGTTGGGAATGGAGAAAGGAAAAGGAGGCTTTTACAGAAGAAGGCAAGATGGGAAAAAAAAAATGAGAACAAAAAACAATGTTTGTTGGTATTTCAAAATTATTCTTCTTCCAGACTTAGTTGTATTCTCTCTTAGCACCATATATTTCTTCTCTGAAGTATATAACACACTTGAAAACATTTGTTTAATATCTGTCTTCTGGACTAACCTGTAATCTTTTTGAAGTTCCGTCTCGTTTACTTCTGGAATCCCCCAAACCAAGCAGGATGCTTGGCACTTAGTAATCACCCAATAAATAATCGTTGCCTAACTAACTACTCTAGCTCTCAAACTTGTTGCCTCATCCAAGCTGAGCTTATACACTATATTGTTCCATGCCCCAGTACATTTATTTTAATGTTTCCTCTCCCTGGATTGCCCAATCCTCCCACTTTCTTCCTGCCCACCTTCTAACCCTCATCCACCAGGCAAATTCTTACTTTTATTTTCAACCCGAGCTTACATGTCTTCTCTAGAAATCTTTCCTGACTTCCCCTGTACAGAGCTTTGTGCCACCCCCTAGGCTGTGC
This sequence comes from Rhinolophus sinicus, assembly GCF_036562045.2. Taxonomy (NCBI): domain Eukaryota; kingdom Metazoa; phylum Chordata; class Mammalia; order Chiroptera; family Rhinolophidae; genus Rhinolophus; species Rhinolophus sinicus. The sequence goes on from NC_133755.1 coordinate 115,618,096, forward strand.
ATCTTTCCCTTGCAGCTAGCTCTGCATTGAAATGGTATCTCCATGTCTGTTTTCCCTTCTTATTTGATTCTGATTCTTCCACACCTGCCATAGTAATTGGTACAGAGTAGGCTCCTAATACATATTTGTTAAATGAATGAAGTCATGTGATATACACAGAGAAGCATTATGCCTAGATAATTATTAAGTTTATGAAGATAATGAGCCCCAAATTCTTTACAAGGCAATTAGTTAAAAAAGAGTGAATCAGCTTCTACAAAGGTAGACGCCAAACCTCAAATTCTTGGAGAGAGCTGTTATTGGAACTTTTAACCACTGCCGTAATGAGATTTAAATACATAGTAAAGCAACCCGATTTTTATCAAGAAGTTCTCCAAAGGGAAAATAATAAATTCATGTTTACAATTCATTTAAAATTAGAGGTTAGCTGCATTAGCTTGGAAATAACTAAATGCAAAGTCATGAGGAGCTTATGCAAAGGAACTTTTCATGTGGCCTAACCTTGTGTGAGGCAAGTGCCTTAGTTAACCCAACTGATTTTTTTTCTAAGTGTTATAATTGTGTTATTTACTTACTTCCAGGAATTAGAACTAAAATGTGATTACCAGGAAGTTTCTAACCATACCAAAACTAACTAAATAAATAATAATAATAATAATAATAATAATAATAATTTTGTTAGCTAACCATGTAGGACAAATTATTTGTGACTGTACAGTGTGTAAGTGTGTTAGATCTGCACAATAATGGTTCAATTGAAATGTAAGAACTTTAAGATAAGTACACAGATGCTTCCACTTTTACAGTATTTACCAACTTGCTACAGAGAGGGATGTGGGTTCTGAAGTCAACATATTCAATTCTCCCAATGACACCGAGATTTAAAAGCAAGTAATTTCAGTGATGGAAATGAATACAGTTCCAGCTGTTTAAAAAATACATGAGGTGTATAAAATAAAAAACCTCAGCTCCTCCTTCCTGCTTATATATGAGACATCCTTTTACAAATACCTAAAAATCATTTTTAGTTTAAAAGAAGAAAAAATAATAAGTATGAGAAAGTCCACAGATAAATGCCTGTTAATTCTCTATGATTTGCTAGTCTCAGGGTTTGTGGTGGGAGTGGAGCAGGAAGGAATCGGAAGGAGACCTGCATTCTGGGTTCTAGTCAATTATACTACTTGAGTCACTTAAGGAAAATTTCAATCTCTTCCTTATGTAATATAAGCCCTACTTACCTGAAGCTTCTTGCACAGAACCAAGGCCACATTCACACCCTGTATATTCAGAGGGAGCAAGATGTCATGTGATCACAAAGGATCTTTCTTTTTACTTTCATTTCATTAAACTCAGTGAAAAATATTCTCCTGGAAACATATGAACTACCAAGCTAGATGATTTCATTTCTACTGAAAGATCTTACTGCAAATTCCATTCCATTTTGATCAAGCCTTTCCTAGAATATACATCTAGAATTACCACTAAATTGTCATGTGCTTGTGTAAATACTACCCTGAAATTGTTTCCTAATTGTCTTATTCATTCAATAGTCATCCATTCAACAAAATTTACTGAACACTTACTATGATCGAGGTATTTCACTGCTTATTGTCACTGCCCTCAATGAACGTATAGTCTAGTGGGATAAACATACCACGATAAAAGAACAAATACGTACAACACCAAGAGTGAACCCTAACGTAAACTATCACCTGCGTGATTATGTGTCAATGTAGGTTCATCAATTATAACAAAGGTACTTTTGTGGTGAAAGATACTGATAATGGAGGAAGCTATGCTTGAGTGGGGGCGGGGACATTGGGACATCTCTGTACCTTCTTCCTAATTTTGCCATGAACTTAAAACTGCATTAAAAAATAAAGTTTTAAATAATATATCTAAAGTAACACACATAAAAAAAGAATGAGTAAATGAAATGACTACTAATTGCAGTAATTGCAGTGAAAAATAATAAAGAATAAGAGAAAGCATGTGAAGTGACTTATTTTACATGTGGATTTCAGGGAAAGTCCCTCGAGGAGGTGATATTTAAGTTGAAATCTGAATGAAAAGGAACTACCTATAGTGTGTGTGTGTGTGTGTGTGTGTGTGTGTGTGTGTGTTCCAGACAGAGGTGAGACATAAGTAAAGCCCTAAGATGGGAAAAAGAAAGACAAATAAGAGAGACTGAAGAAGGCCAATGGATGATACTGGCATGAGCTGAAATTTGAGAGGTAGAGGCATGATCACGCAGGACTGTAGAAGATGAAGTCATTAGTCTGGATTCTATTCCACTGACACGGGAAACTATTGAAGGATTTTCAGGAAACTATTAAAAGATTTTCAGCAGGTGAGTAACATGACCCTCCTTGTATATCGAAAGGATTGGAGAATGCAGGAGAGAAAGGAGCCAGGTTAGGTCTGTCTTCTCCCCTGCAACTCGACTGCAATCGTGAACAGAAAACAAGTGCTGCCCTGCAGGGCCCTGCGCTTAGCACAGAGAAGGCATCCAATGTACGCTTATGGAATGAATGAAAGTAGTAGTTACATTTTATGATATGATGTACTCTTCTGTTTTAAGAACATTTAAAATAGTAACCAAACACAATATCAGTGCATTAAAAGACCTTGTCTTATGAAACCAACAGCACCTGTGTTATTTTTACATCTAGAATTGAGTATGGAATGAAAGCTACATTCAGCCAGGCAAAGAAGATGAAGAGAGGAGGGAAGAGAGATGACAACTTTTTTTCTCTTGCCCATGATCCTATTTCCTCCAACTCATTTCTCTGTGAATGTCTTTGACTAATTTAAGGAACCTATTCTTGACTATAGGAACCATATGTTGTTTCTAAATGTTATGCCCTTAGAAAGTGCTTAACTTTTTTTTTTTTGGGGGGGGTGTTCCTCATACTTGATCTTTATAAAGAGCATCATTAAAATTTTAAGTAATTTGAGTAAGGAGTATGATGTTTTGAATGTCTGATGGAGATAGTAAAATATTTCACTTTTGCTTTATTCAGTAAAGCCATGAAATTCCACTATTAACTGTGCATGTACGATATAACCTGGACTTTCACTCCACAATCACACAATTCTGAATAATAGCTCATTTGATTCAGTCATGATTTCATTTACATATGGAGGTTTACAACACTGGAAAGATCAGAAATATATTTCACGCTGTATTTTACATTTCTACTTTGTTTACCTAGTCTAAAATCCTAACTTGGTTCTTAGTACATTACAACCAAATCATTTGCCTATTATTTCTATTTAACTTGCTTGCAATAATAATAATTATTATAAAGTCTTCAATAGATGAAATAGCTCTATGGCCCAAATTATGCACAGATGAAAGATAGGGGCTCTTGCGCTCTCTGTGAATATGTCCATTTTGATAATGCTGATCACGGGAGTAGGAGCCAACTATGGCATCCTTGGGTGCCAGGCTCGGGCTCCAGAGATCCCCACTCCTTCAAACAAACATGTGCTGATGCTCAAAAAACTGGCCAATCCTGTTTTCAGAATGAAGCATTTTGGGCACAAGTCTGTGTGAATCATCATCCATCTGGCGTGAACTCTACTTAGAAAGGTGGATCCCACAAAGCAAAATTCTCCAAGAAATTAAGGATATGAAAACTGTTGTTTTTAAGAGCCACTTAGAATTACTTAGGAATTTTATATTCTTTAAGCTCTTAACAGCATTATTGCCTCTGGTTATTGTAACCCAAGATTGATGTACAGCTTTTTTCATAATGCTAATAATAATATTAATAATGTATGACATGTTTTGAATGATTACTATGTGCAAGCTCTGAGCTGAACACTTCTTTTTTTATCATCTCGTTTACTCTTCACAACAATCCTCTGAGCCAGATATTACCATCTCCACTTTACTGATGAGGAAATGGAGGCTTTGTGCTCTTCACCACTACCTCATAACATCTCTTACAAAGGTACTGCTTCTTTAGAGAGGAAATTGGTTGGAATATACCCCTTTCCCTTCTCCTGGAAGAGGCAGTCCAGTTTTTTTGTCATGTCCATAGTCACTTCAATGATTTTATCTCTGGAGAAACCTGAGATTGTGTGCCAGGACTTTTGTTAGATTAGTAACAAGGTATTTTTATTTTTCTTGACCGTTGAAGAAATTGAAGCTCAAAGTAAAGGTATAACTTGTCTAAGGTGAGAATCATAGTTTCGAGCCAGAGTAGGTTTAACTTATCATTCCACCATTCATTAGTATTGCCACCTTTGCTAAACTTTTAAACCTGTCTGAGCCTCTGTTTGCATTTTAATCATGCTCACAGTAATGACCATATAATAGAATCCTAACTGTCAGGATCCTATTGTGAAGATCAAAACAAGAGCCAGGGTCAGTGCCTGCCACAGAGTAGCTGCTCTGTGAAGGTAGCTACCATCGTGAATTTGATTTACCACCTCACACAAGAAAACAGCTGATGCCCGCTTCTCTCCAGGCACCATCTGGGATGTGCTTTTGGAGTTAGTGAAAGAGGGAATGTCCATGAAGCCTATCTCTACCAAGGAAAAATTCTTGGCCCATTTCCTCCTAAAAACAAATCTGAAATTTAATTTTGCCAAGGTGACAGTAACTGCAAGATATGACCATTAGTTGTGTAAATCTGTATTCTTTGCTTAATGCACCATAATCTTTCATAAGATAAACAAAATAGGAAAAAGTTGACTTGAATACTTTTCACTTGTTCCTACTTTGTAGGAGATGAATAAATCAGTGAGGTGGAATAAAGCATACAGAATGATTGACAAGTAAGTGGTTATTGTCTTCTGGGGGAGAGGGAGATATATATATATATATATATGCATACACACACACACACACACATATTCCTCTTGTAAAATGAAATTTGAAACAACATACAGGGGGAAAAAGGATTCTATGAATTTTAAAGAATTCCTAGTGTTAAAAAATATTCTCAGTTGCATGTTTTTACCTTTGGATTTTGAAATGTTAAGACCTTTGCCCTTTTTTTTTAGAGAGAAAGAAAATGTTTGTGTGTTGAAATGTCAGAAGCCATTCTTCGTATCTTCAAGGCCTGAGATCAAAACCCCCAGGATGGGGAGATTAAGAATAAACAAAAGTAGACACAGACGAGACATCCAGCAGAATTCTGAACAGGCATTCTTGTTCTTTGAACAATTCTTCTATCACAAATTCATTCCCAGCTAACTACTCTGCCTCCTTCTTGATTCTCTCTTTTACTATGTTTTTTGCTCACCACCTTGGTTACCTATACTCCTCTTGCTTGCTTTTTTTTTTTTTTCTCTCTCTCTTTTCAATAACTCTGTCTATTAGGACCCAACTTGACTTTGATCCTTGGCTCCAGCTTCTGGATTTGCTCTGCATGCATGTTCATCTAGGCTCACCTTGACTCCTTCTGGTCTCTGACTCCCATTTCAGGGCAAACCCTTGCTGAATATTTGCGTTGTTAGCTATGCCTTCTGACTTGTTCTTGGCTCTTCCCCAACTACCCTTCACCAGTCCTATAGTATGGACCAGGATATCTATATCTATAGCTATAGCTATAGCATCTGTCTTAATAATCAACAGTGTTCATTTTGGGGACTGGTGATGAGCTTAACATATGGAAGAATCGTAGTGTTTATAAAGCATTTTTTAACAAAAGAAAGGTCCATGCTGGCTAAATTCTATATGGTACGAGTTATGATGAGTGAATGAATAAAACACTGTTTGACTTGGCCAGGATCCCCTTGTCTATTTATTTATATTTTAGAACAAAAGAAAGATTCAGAAGATAATAATTTTTGTCCTACAATTAAAGCCAAATGGTAGATTGTGATAATCAAGTCAATAAGAATGATAGAAATATTCAAAATTAATAGTTGAAATTATATCCTAATATTTCAGCTTTATTTGCAGCACAAGCCTTATCATCTATTCTAAATTTAAATTTAAAGAATTCTGACTAATAATTATAAACTTCCTCAGAATATTTAAAAACACATTTCCTTAAACATTTGGTTAGCTTTATTGCTATTATTATTTATTAATTAGTCAACTCTTTCCAGCGTCCATATTATATATTGGAGAGACATGTTCAATTATAACATCTATACTTCATAAGAGGTAAAATTCTCTTCTATATTACTGACATTATAAACATTATCACCAATCATGGGAGACAAGCCAGAGCACCCCAGCCTTTATTGCAAGACATTGTATCATAAATATTGAGACATACTTTAACTTTTTTAAATGGATTGTTTGTTTAGTATGTATTTTGTGTCCTGCTGTGTTTATTTAATGTTTCATAAATAATACATTATAATACTATTATTAACAATAATTCTTTACTTCATGCTATTTCTGCTACCAACTAATTTTTAAAAATAATTATTTATTGTGTTCTCTTTTTTAAAAGAAAAAGCAGAACCTTACCATAAATAATACCTCAAAAGTCACAGCATACACCCTCCACTATCAGTTTTCAGAAATTTTACTATTCACTGATTTCTTCAGCCATTTATTCACTAAACATTTACTGAAAGCCTTCTGTGTACCAGGTATTACTATGCAAGCTGCTGAGTATATGAATAAATAAAATTTGATTATTCTCTCAATGATCTCATAGTTAAATGGAAGGCCAAGAAATCATGCAAATAATTGTAATACAATATAAGACAGGTTAAAATGGAGTTATTCATAAACTGCATATATGAGAGCCTTATTTCTATCTATAGGACTCATGGAAAGCTACAGAAAGAAGATAAAATTTGGGTTGGCTTTGAAGAATGAGCAGGGATGCTGCAGAGGCAAGGGATATAGAAAGCACATTCCAGGAAGGAACATCTATATGGAATGAAGCTGGAATTATATAAGGAAAGACAAAGAGGCAGGTGAATGTATGAGGCATGTGGGTAACATCAAGCAATGCAGTGTGGCTAGAATGTGAAGAATACATCAGAGAAGTCTGTAGATGAAATGATGGGTGAGCACTTTTCAAGACGGTTTAGACTTGACACTATTTGTGATAGAGGCAAAAAATTTATCAAAATGAAAAAGATGGATGATATTAAGATCAAAGAACAAGAATTCCATATGACCCAGCAATCCCTCTCCTGGGTATCTACCCAAAAAGTCTGAAAACATTTACCCATAAAGACATTTGTGCTACAATGTTCATTGCATCTTTATTTACGGTGACCAAGACATGGAAACAACCAAAGTGTCCTTCGATAGACAAATGGATAAAAAAGTTGTGGTATATATACACAATGGAATATTATTCTGCCATAAGAAAAGATGAAACAGTACCATTTGTAACAACATGGATGGATCTTGAGATTATAATGCTAAGTGAAATAAGTCAGACAGAAAAAGTACAGAACCATATGATTTCACTGATATGTGGTATATAAAACTGAAAACAATGAAAGAACAAGACAAACAAATGAAGAAACAAAAACCCATAGACACAGAAAATGGTTTAGTGGTTACCAGAGGGTAAGGGAGGAGAGGGGTGGTAGATGAAGGTAAAGGGGGTCAAATATATGGTAATGGAAAGAGAACTGACTCTGGGTAGTGAACACACAATGTGATATATAGATGATGTGTTACAGAATTGTACACCTGAAATCTATGTAACTTTACTAACAATTGCCACTCCAATAAACTTTAATTGTTTTAAAGAAAGGTCAAAGAAACAATTCTATATGGCCCTCAAATTTATTTCATATTTTTCCTACCCATGCACAAAGACAACTCCATTTCTAGCTCCTTTGCTGCTGGACAAGGTTATATGAATAGCTCAGGCCAATAAATTGTGAGCAAAACTGTAGTGTGCTACTTCTGGGCTGAGGCAGTGCAAAGCCCTTGTGTTATTTTCTAGTGTTTCTCTTCCCCTAGCATGGGAACCAAGGGGGCCTCATGTTGATGTGGGGAAGAACCACAAGCTCACAGCTGCCTGAATTCATGAGTCACCACATTAAAGACAACTGTCCAGGAGAGTTGCCCAGATCCACAATGGATTTGGAGGAAGAAATAAATTGAAAAAAAGTGTTTTATTAAGCCATTTGATTCTGGGGTTTTTGTTACTGTTCCATAGCATAGCTGATTCTGACCAAAACCCAAATTTGAAAGTCCATTCTTAATGGTCATACAATTCAAAGGAGACAGAAGAAGATAGATTCAAAGTCATAAGTTAACAGGTCTGGAGAGAAACAGGGCCACTTCTTCCTGTGAAACATGTAGGAAAGTTTAAGGAGGAACAAAAACATAGGAAAATTTGGAGGAAGAAAAGGGGAAGTTGAAGGAATTTACTCACGATAGATGTTACATTACTGTGATATCAGAAACACAGTTTTCTGTGAGAAGATGAGTAGCAAGACTGAGGGAAGTAAAATTATCAAGCAGTTGCTGAGGGGACAGTTATACAGAAAAGGGAAGAAAGCAGGGCAGATAGAAGGGAGAGAACCACAGGGCAGCGGAAGGTGCTCTGTACCTCAAGCATTTATAGTGGAGTCAGTCCACATGCGTTATTAATTAAAAAATTAGCAAATGAAGTCCAGCAGTGTATCAGTGTATTAGTAGTTACCTGACCTAATATTCATTTATAATAAATGCTGAAAAAGCATTTGGTTTAATTCAGCAATCATTTCTACTAAACTCCATTCAACATAGGAATAAAAGGGAACTACCTAAATATGATCATTACTACTTATGCACAATCAAGAGCAAACATTCTAGACGTTAATCCAAGAAACTCTATTTTAAAAGTGTTATAAGGGAATTTGGCAACATAACTGTATATACAACACCTATTTTGAAAGCAATAGTGTGGCTCTATCCTGGATATAATCGGATAGTATTAGAAATGGAAAAAATAATCCACATACAATAATATAAAATCTTTAAAATGTTTAAAAATAAATTTAATAAGAAAGATACAGAGCCTTATCTTATTGAAAGATAAGGAAGATAAAATCTTATTGAAGGGCTACATCAAGAGCTGAACAATGGAAAAACATACCTTGTTCTTGAAAAGGAAGACTTAATTTTACAGATATGTCAATTCTGCCCATTTTGTTATATGAGTATTGAATTATCTTATTTTTTATACGGAAGAATAAATGTCCAAGAGAAACTAAGAAATGTATAAACAGTACAGATAATGATGAGATTCCTTGCTAGATATTAAATGGTATCAAGTCAGCATGATCAAAATGGTTGAGTATTAGCATGGGGATAGACTAATCAATTAGTAGACAAAAAACAAACAAACAATATTGTGGATTACATGAGAACTCATCATATAATAGGATAAGGGTGACTTTTCATTACAAAGTAAAGAGAATGGTTTAGCAAATAAGCACATTTTATTTTCATATTAGTAAATTGCATAATTAGTTACCCATTTGAAAAATATATATAGTTGGACCGCTACCTCAAATAAAAGTCAGAAAATAATACAATTTTAAAAAGATAAAATTTAGGAGACCATATGTAAAATCTATAAGTTGGGATACCTTTTAAAGTAAATTAATAACCTAGAAATTATTAAGAAAACACATGATTGACCCTATATACATATATTGAACTTTTTCTTAGGGCTTGTGTTAGCTAGGATGCATTCAGCTTCAAGTACCAAGAAATCCACCTCACACAGGCATTTTATGGACTCACATTCCTGGAAGTCCAGAGGCAAGGCAGACTTTAAGGGTGGCTTAACCCAGTGTCTTTATCCAAATAATTTCTCTGTGATTCTCTCATCTTTGCCCACTTTTTTGAATTGGCTTCCTCCTGAGGCTGGTATCAACATGATGCAGTACTTTTTCTGGATGTGGCATCTATACTTGACAATGGCCAGGAGAAAAGAGTCATTTTCTTCCAATGACCCATTTTAAGAGTGAGAAAAAGAAGCTTTAGCAAGTTTCTTCTCACATCTTATTGGTCCCACTGGCTGCATTTCTGAATCCCCATGACAAGAGAAATGAATCGATGGGGGTAGGCCTACTAGGTACATATGCACAAAAGGATTGTCATAAAATTTGGCTTCCTCATTTTGGGGGATTTTATGTGATTTTTACTTTCTTCTTTAATATCAGATTGAATTTTAGAAGTAAACATATTATTACTATATTCATAAAAAAATGATGAAGCTAGCTTTTGTGTGTGGAAAATGTTATTTCATAATAACAGATTGCTTGGGGACAGTATGAATTTATAAGTAGTTTCTCTTTATTATTTCTTTTTCATCTTTGTCCTGGCAGAAAGTCTTTTTTTTTTTTTTTTTAACATAATCTTCCTTTAAAAAATGCCCCCCTCAAATATTACGTATGTATGAGAAAAAATTTTCCTCCAACAATTTGCAATGAATTTAATTATGTTTGTTAAACATTAGCAGTTCAATTAAAATTTACTTCTCATCAAGCTTCTCTGCTTAGTTAGAACAATGGTATGGTTGAAAGACAGCACTGAATTATACTTCTACCTCAACGATTACACTTGTTTTATGCCCTTGAAACAATGATAAGGTATGCCACTCTCATCTGAGAAGAGGAAACACACTGGTTCCTTTTGATCTAAGAGTGACTATGAACAAATTCTTGTGGAAGTCTGAGCATCTTAGCAGTGGGTGCAGGGGAGAGGTACGGGGTGTTACCCACGTTCGCTTGCAGAATTTGGTCATGTCATCTCACCAGTTGTTCTTACTGGGACTCTCGTATCCCAGGAAATGCCACTGGTGCTACCACTCATACTGGGCTATTTTTAGCACTGGGCCTGCCTGGGGAAACTGGAGAACTTAAACACTCGCTGACAAGGAAGTTGAAGAGAGCAAAGGCTTAAGAGAGAAAGATGAGATGCTTTATCTTTTCCTCCTGTGATTTTATTTGGCAGCTAGTCATCCAGTTAGCAAGGTCTAGAAGATAACAAAGAGATAAAGTGTTGAGTAGTGAGAGATGGCTGCTAGAAGGGAAGATAGCTGGCAGTGGGAAGGAGTGTGGAGAATTTTTATAAGGAGAGGAGGAAAAGCAATGGAATGGAGTTACTTAAACAGTTAAGGGCAGAGAGGCTGATTCTGGAGAAGTCAGTCAAGACCTGAAGTTAAAATTTCTCAAAGTTTTGGAAGCATGACTAAAAAAAAATTCAGATATGACTTATGATAACTTTTCAGCCATGCGAATTTAGGCAAATTACTTAAAGTTCTCTGAGTCTCAGGCTTTTTTATTTATCAATTGTGGGTATTAAATACCTACCTCACAGGATTATGAGGCTTACATGGGCCGAATGCATGTAAACCGCTCAGCATGGTGCCTAGAACATAGGAAGCATTTATAAAGAGTGGCTATTATTATTACTTTGTTTTAATTTTCATGTTCTGAATAAAATTGCTCTGATGTTCATAAAGAGGCAAAAAAGTAATAAACTATATAGCAAGGGGGACATTCCAGTTCTGGTTCTTCATACACATATATTCACACACAGGGAGACAAATTACAGATGCATTCTGGGTAGCATAATCCATCCATAACGAGGCAATGCTCAAGAGAGTTATTATACTGCATTACTTGGACACTGTTCACCTCTATTTTGTAGTTGTTCAGCAAAGAGAAAAGAATCTTCTGAACTCTCATGGACATGGGTTAAGTGTACTATGAGTTTGTGGGCAAATCAACGTAAATTAATGTATTTCCTTTAGATGCTCCGGGCTAACTAAATGTAATAGATCCCAGAGGCAAAATTAAACAAAAGATAGGTAAATCTATCAATATTAACACAATCAAAGAACAAGAAAAAGCAATGTGGTGTATAAGGCCTCAAGTTGATATTCAGCAAAGATAATTAAACTTCAAAACAAGAAAATATAAAATTAATATTAGAAATATATTTGTATGTTCTAAACAAAAGTAAAATAACTCACAGAAGATATTCCTATGCCGGTCACGACTTCAAACTATATGACTTCTAAGAGCCTTCCAACTCCCAGGAAAAATAATATTATCATACCTTTGCACTAAAAAAACACAACGAATGTTGTCTCTTTTAATTTTATGTTTTCTACAACTTGATTTTCTTCAGGGTTTTATTTTTTTGTGAAAAGCAATTGACACTAAAAAAGTCTTGGTATAGGGTATTTCATAACCTGCATGACAAATACCAGCACTACTCTTTAAGATGACTTAAGTTATTTTGGGTTTTGAAGAATTTTATAAAGTTTTATAATTGGTACTTGAAAAATTGTCAGCAACTTTCATTTACACTGCTTTCTTACTTTTAATTCTACAATTCTCCCAATATATGTATACATAAAATCTTCCCCAATGCAATCTAGAAAGAAAAGTGCAAAAATTTTTGTCTCCCCTCTTCCCTCTCCTTGCAACAATATCCCCATTGACTGTATCCAAAATCTAAAATTAACAAAAATAAGCCATAATTCTTTCCCCATGTCACTTGTTTAAGGGAAGAATCTAAGCAACCTTAAATTTCCCCATTATTTTTAGTTTTCTAGAACTGGGAGATAGACAGATGAAAAAACAAACACAATAAAACAAAAACAACCCACAGACAAGTCTAAAGGACAAGTGCCCCAGGAAGGAGACTCTGAAATAGAGATTTGTGTGCAGAAAATGTATTGGGGACTGCTCTTGGGATCAACATGTAGAGAGAAGAGAAGTAAGCAGGATGGGACCAAGAAGGGGCTGTAATGTAGTCACAACAAGACTTCAGCCAACTCCTGGGATTAGGTTAGGGGACTGGACTGGCCTTGATACTGGATATGAGATGCCTAATGGAAGGGGTTTGAACCTGGGCAACAAGACTCTCTATAGCTGAGGGCAATTCCCAGAGAAAGCTGAAAACTGATAGCAGTCAGCAGGCAAAACTCTTCGTTCCCGGAAGAATAAGATCTTTAGTCACAGTAGGAGAACCCAGTGCAGCTCAGGATCCAGACGTCATGAAGAACAGATGTCATTTTGGGGTCAGGTGCTGGCTATGAATGTGAGATGGAATGACAGTTGAGACATTTGATTGGCCCCCTCCCCCACATACACATTCCTATACCCCAGACTTTTCTGTCATCCAATCTACCATTGTCTTGGCAGAGGGATGAAACAGAAGAAGAGAGAGAACAAAAGGATCAATTCTTTGTTTTTAATTTCAAAAACTTTGGCGTTGGCAAAGGCAAAATATTTGGAAGAAAGCAGGAAGTGTAATAAGAGAAGTTTTCTCAACCTCTGCAAGACTACATAAAGATTCCCTGGGTTTTGGTGAGAAGAAAAGCAAGAGGAAAATTGGAGACCATGGAGGACTGTGGCTTCCTGAGTTAGAACCTGAGCAGCTGAGAGCCCAGGAGTGAAGAAGACATGACACTTTCTCTGCCCTCAAGGAATTGGCATACTAGCAGGGAAGATACAATCAACAAATAAATGCAGTAAAGTGAACTGACTGTTATGATAGAACATGCAGGAAAGGGACCCAACCTGGCTTAAAAATCTGGGAATGACTTCCTGAAAAAGAGATATTTAATTGGGAAGCTGTAGTAGTAATAGATATTGTCTAAATGGAAAATAGTGAGAAAGAGTGTTTCAGGGAACAGGAAGACAGGTAGAAAAGCATGGAGGAAGAAGATGTGGCATGTTTTAGAAGTCAAGAGAAGTCTAAGATGATTATTGGAATGTAGAAAGAAGAGGAATGGTAGGAAAGGTAGGCAAAGCCATTAGGAGTTTGGTGCTATAATCAAGAAGGAAAGGGATGGTGGGGAACTACAGAGGAGCCCTGGGAATGTGTAAAATCAAGTGGATTGGACATACACTTAGGAGGTAGCATTGATGAGACTTGGTGATTGACTGCTATGGCAAATGTGAAAGATCTAGTAGGATTTCCAGGAAATATCAAGGACCCAGTTTAGGATGATGGCCAAAAACTTTATAGTAGCACAAATTATCTGGGAATGTAATGTATGCAATATCTCCGTATTCATACATACCTATAAAGTAGGTTATTTCAGAAGACCTCTCTGCCTTTGGTCTTTTTATTCCTATGGAGTTATTTTATGCATCTTTACAGACCTGGGCAGAAAAAACTACCTCTGTGCATTTACTTTGGGACTCTAGCCATGTGCATCGACTTCCTAGAGAGAAGGGATTTGCTAGAGGGAGGTGGATATAAGAGAGCAGAGGGAAGGAAAAGTTTTGGGTCCTAAGAAATTTTACTTTTCTGTCTGCTCAGGGTTATATTCTCTGGTGACTTCCACTTATTGATCATTCACACTCTTTCATTGAGTACGGATTCTTTTAAAGGCATCATGCCAGGCCTGTGAAGGCTGTAAGGATGAATAGCATTTAGAGGGTACTGACTTCCCTGGCAGCTCCTTTAAAGCTGCTTCAGGATCTCTAGCCCTAAAAGATCACCCCCAAAACCTTACTACTTTTATCAGCACTGTAGGATTGAAAATATACAACTCCTCATATTATATTAGAACCTGTTCAATATACCTTCCTTCTATCTTTTGGGAGATCTCTTGATCTTCAAGTGCAAATCTTCCGGTCTCTCGTGGAGGCAAGCACTGCATCAGCATTTCAACTCCCTTCTACTCAAAGTCCTCCAAAAACACTATTTTGGGGCTCCTTTATACTTTTCTGTCTCTTAGACTAATAACGATAATGCCATTAGCTAACACAGCCATCTCTCATTCTGTCCTACCCATGTAAGTCATCATGAGCGTATCTGAAGCAAGAACATCCTTGTTGCTTCAGACCCTTTGACTCATGTCTCTTCCTGCCCTTTTCAGCAAGCCCACGATAGCCTATAGGCAGCCTTTGAAGCATGTGCTCATGCGTTTGGACTGTCCTTGCTCTTCTCTAACCTTTTCCTCCACCAATGACACAACCTCTGGTCACTCCTGTTCCTTTCCCTACTCTTCTTTCCTTTCCTCCAGTTTCCCCCTCTTTCTCCTCTGTTCCTCTGACTGAGTAATTAAGGAAAGCAGAAATCTGTAGCAATCAGAACTAGGCCAAATTTGAGTTCTGTATCTAACTCTCCACTGGAAATTCTTTAGGTCATAGATCACCGAGATATGGAGAATTCCATTAGAATAATAAAATATTGCAATTAGCTTGCTCAGCCATTTGCTAGGTGTATGGCATTAGATAACTTATCTCTCTGGGCCTCAGTTTCTTGTATGTATAATGAAATTAATATGTGATTCATGAGTACAGATGGATTTATTAGGAAGTCTGTGAAGCTTAGCGTCAAGGCCCCTCAGTTACCCCAGATCACTTTCCAAGGCCCTGTGAAAGGCCATGATAATTTTGTATTATTTTCTTAAAGATCCATCCTCCCCTAAATCATATAAACTTCAAGCCCCATCAAATCTAGCTCTGCCTCTACAATGGAGTTTTGTGAGAATGCAATAAACAACGTATGTACAGCACTTAGCACAAGCCCTGGCAGCTATCACTATCACCATTATTGTTATTAATACCGCTAAATTATTTATCTATAGAAAGGGTTGTAAAGAGCTTAATCAAAATTTAAAAACCAAACTTCAAAAGCTATAAGAATGAATGAAAAATACACATTTTCTTGGTTTTAATAGGGTTTTGTTTTGCAATAGTAACAATATTTTTCAAAAATGTTCAAATTTATTTGTTAATTAGAAAGCTAGTGTGTATTTGTTATAAAATTCCAAACAATAATAATCTTGAATTAAAAATTAAAATCTCCTTTCTTTTTCTCCCCTCCTGACCATTGACCTTCCTCTTCCACAATACTCTCCTCCCATGGTAAGCATGAATTAATAGTTTGGTGTGTATTTTCCCCAATTTTAAAATGTACTTTACATTTAAAAGTAAAGATTTCTATTTCCCACACAATAGAAAAGTATTTTTTTGTTTTTTTAACGCCCCCCCCCATCAGTTGAAAACTGCAACAGAAGAGCAATACCAAACAGGTAACTACATGGATAACACACACACACACACACACACACACACACACACACACACACACACTTCTAGTAGCTTTCACAAATCAAAAAGCCCAGAATTTGAGGAACCCAGGACTGTCTTCTCAAAGATTTGCCAACTCATGAAAGATCATTTTACTAAGTGCTATCAGACAATGTTTGCTATGTAACAATGTACACATAACCTCAATGTCAACCCCTGCTGAAGACCAGTTATTCAGCCTCATCTACACAGGTCATGGTGTGAAAGGCAAGGGAAATCAACCTCAAATACAGGAAAGGGACAAGACCAGACTGGTGTCTCTTTTATCTTTCTGCTTAGTTGTAAATATTACGTACGTAGCTCCTGTACTGAGAAAGCAATAAAAATTAGTGTTGCCTCTGTATGTATTTTTTAAATTAAGAAGTATGCCAAGCACAGAGAGAGGCTGATATTAACTATTAGGAAATTCCTTAGAATATATGTACATGTGTTATATAAAATGTATATTATAGGCATTGTGAGGACTTGGCAAATTTTTAGGTAATTTTTTGCTACTGCCTTATAATTATTTCCAGTGCTCAGTGTATCATTCTGCCTACAAAATATACATTCACCTGAGAAAGAGTTAAATAGATTTCACCTTTTAAAACTTCACAATCAAAAAGAGAGTTGGGGAAAACTCCCCTAAATTATTTATTGAAGACCTTTGTGTCATACTCTCCCCAAAAATATTTATAATATTTTTCAGAGAGAACATAGATGATTGTCCTTATAGGCTAATTATTAAAGACTTTACATAAATACTTTTTAAAATGAACACCTTTCATAAACTTGCTAGTTTAATTTATTAAGTATATTTTAAAATTAAATTACAGCTGAAGTTCACTGCGAAATTATTAATGTAGCATTTACACAGAATTTTGCATAATTGTATGTATTCATAAAATGTAATGTATTTGTAGTTAATGTAACAAATTAAGCTACAATTACATATTATTTTCTCTAATTTGTGAATATGATTTGTTTTATTGTTTTACTATTACCTACATAAATAAACCAGTTTAACTAAAACATTAAATTTAAGGGACATATACATCAAGTTAGTTAAGAAAGAACCTAAATTTTAAAATGTGTACCATAGAGAGAGAAACCTGTAATACTGCATAATATGTTTTTATAAAAGAGTTTATGACAACTTTAAATATGTAAAGAAAGCTCTCATTTGAGTAATTACAATTTCAGGCCACTTAAGACACACATAGATTTCCATAGTAAAATCATGATTGGTTTGTTTTCCTTTTGTAATTATTGTAGCACAAAGTCTATTTTCTCTTGTGGATTTATATATATTTAGTAGAACACACACACACACACACACACACACACTTTCCCACAGTTAGTTCTTCTGCTAGTTTGGATGATACCCGTAAACCATAACTAAAGTGGAACTTGCAAGTCCAACTACTACCAGAGCTTGATTGCAAGCAATGAGAACAAACTCTGCCTAATTAAACAGCAAATAATTGCAAGGATACAGGTTAGTTCACAGACTCAAACGGAAAGCTGATGAGCATCTCTGGTAAGGGCAGATTCTAGTAGTTCCAGGGATCTAGGTAGGAGGAATCAGTGGACAGCACACTCAGAAAGCTCATTAGCATGAGTCTGCACCTGCCATTTTCTGTTTCTACATCACTCTGCTCAGCATTCACATTCTTGGGAGAGAGATCTGTCTAACCTATAGTGCTAATTGTATGACTGGGTAAATATATATATATATATATATATATATATATATATATATATATATATGGTTTATGAAAGCAATGAAGAAGGCACCCTCTCCACTACAGGAGAGGGTCAGAGGGCCAGGAATGATTCTGAGGGGACTTAAAGGAGTTTGATTCATTCATTCAACAGTTATTGAGCACCTTTCTGAAAACACTGTGTTAGGCAATGGAAAATGGCCATGGATATGCAAGATAGACAGTTTAGGAGATGGGAGTAAGAGAGGAGGGAGGAGAGGAAAGAAAAGATGTTTTAGACAAAAAAAAAAGTCAAGAAACAGTACATCTGCAGTTATCACTACATAAAAGCAGAATAATACTAACAGCTAACATTTAGTGCTTTTGCTCTTTGCTAGGCACAATTGTAACTGCTTTCCATGCAGCAATTCATGTTTGAAATAGCAACTGTCATTATTCCTGTTTAACATTGAGAAAACAATAGAGTGTTTAAGCAATCCATCCAGGGTAATGCAGCAAGAATGCAGCAGGTTTGGGATTTGAACCCAGACAAGTCAGTCTCTAGGGTCTGGGCATTTAACCATCATGTGACACCACATTTCTGCACACATGTAATAGCTGAATAATCATCCACTATAAATTTAGTAGGGTTGGTATATTTTAGACCAATTCAAGCTACAGAGTCGGTTTAAAAGAATAAATTAGTACCCACAGCTGTAAATATTCTTCTTAAAATTACATTATCATTTCCTTTACATAGACTTCCCCACCCCCCCAGGACTAAATCTCCCCCAAATTCAGCCTTGATGACAGAATCTTTGGCCAGAAATTCACACTTGGATAGAACCAGGGAAAATATGATCTATTTGGGTCTTTTGGGTTAGAAAAAGAAAATTTCTTTTGAAAACTGAAGACTGTGGTTATTTTGTTTACATGAAGAATAGTAATTCTGGTTCATAATAATTCCTAAGTGAGATACAAGATCTTTCGAATTTGAAGAAAACCTGAAGGACAATAAATGAATGTCCTATTGTAAAACAATCATCACATTTTTTTCTTCTCAGATGTAATATTATCATTAAGAGTTATAAAATTTCTTGTTCAATTACATAGCTTTTTGTTTTCTTAGTCCCACTCATATATAACTGCATTTATACCAATACATTATCTGAGGATACATAATCATGCAACTAATTTTGGTTTTTGTTGTTTTTAATTGGTAACTGAAAGAATTTAGGGACTAAAATAATTAAAAATTAAACAGCAGGACATACCTAAGTCTCATAATAGAGCTACACAACATAAACAAGTTTGAAGGTTCATGTAAGAGATAACTTTTTGATCAATACAGAATTATTTTCCATTAAATAACAAGAATCTTAAATATAAAGTTTGAACTTTTTCTCTCAGAATTCTTTCCAGATCCTTAAACACATAAACATCTATTCTTCCTCTGAACTTCCATGACATTTACTCTCTCTTCAATGTATCATTGGTCCTTGTCGTACCCTGCCTGACGGTAAATGACTGTTGTTTGTGTATATATTGTTATTACCTTGTTGGAGTATAAGGTCTTCCAAAATGTGGATGGAGAGTCACATTTTTCTGTATCCTCTAGTATAACCTACCACCTGTTAGGCCTTTAGTAAATATGTATTAATGAGATATTTGATCAAATACCGTGTTTCCCTGAAAGTAAGACCTAGCCAGACAATCAGTTCTAGTGAGTCTTTTGCAGCAAAAATTAATATAAGACCCGGTATTGTATTGTATTGTATTGTATTGTATTGCATTGCATTATATTATATTATATTATATTATATTATATTATATTATATTATATTATATTATAGCCCCAGTCTTATAGTAAAATGAGACCGGGTCTTATATTAATTTTTGCTCCAAAAGACACATTAGAGCTGGTTGTCCAGCTAGGTCTTATTTTTGGGGAAACATGGTAGTTACTACACTGGGTAATTCAGGATGAAAAATTTCATTGGAGGAAATGAAGCAGTTTGACATTGAATCAAATGGGTGATTTCAAAGTTTCATTTGACATTAACTGCCTACTCTGCACACAGATATATCTGACTAAATGTATCAGGGAAGTTAGATTTAAATCAAGCAACTGTAAAAACAATGTTGACATACATGGGACATATCGTCGAAAAATATATATATTTTCCCAGCATCCAGTATACTCTCAGGAAAAGCTCAATAACTGCTGTGTGATTTTGAATGTATGTCTACATGACTACAGCTTTGCAAATGTTGTTTTATCATTGTTCCACAAATGTATTCTGATAGATTTCTGCATCTCTTTTGCTAGTCTATTTTTATTAAATAATTTAGGGTCAGAAAAAGAAAAATCAATTGTCCCCAGCTCATGTAAGAAAGCAAAAACAAAATCTCTCTTTTCTGTTAAGTAAGCCACATTTTCAATGTCACTAAGCTCTACTTCTCTTTCTTTGGGGACTTTCTCTGGGTTTTTAGAGAGTTGTATGAATATGGTTTGTGTATCAGAAGCTAAGTCTTGCCAATTATATGTTGTCTGACAAACTCAAAGTTTCTCTGGCATCTGGAATTAAAATTGAAAGTCCAAATAGTATTTTCATATCCATTTCATACCATCATACTAATATTTTCCCAAACTCACCTTTCACAAGTGACAAACACAATGGTCTGGATGTAGAGTTTTTACCCACTGGGATGTTGCCAAGCCTTGAATATATAGTTGGCAGACAAGAACTTTGGATGCTTTATATCTGGTAAACAGATTTCAAATACTTAGTTTATGTCACCATTCCCTTGGAAGTTTTGTAACATTATGATAAAACAGAAACTCGTACATAGCAAGACGATTGTCTTTTTACATAAGGGAGCTCTCTGTCTAGCTCTGCCTATTCCATTTGCATCCCATAAAAAATCCACAGTGAACACAGAGCATGTTGTGCAGTGTTTTAGTAAGAGCCTGACCTTGCAGATACTGGGCTCACAGTTAAGCAGCACCAGCCTTGGGCAAAGGCAGTGATTGCCCCAGGCCTCGTGGTCAGTCAGGGCTCAAGGCTTGGAGTTCACTCTTCAACCCACTTGGTTCTGTTGAGAAAAGGACAATGATTAACATTTCAAAATCAAAGACTTTCCAGTGTATGGCAGTTTGCGAGCGTAAGTCACAAGTTACTACACAGCTGTAAGTTAGGCTCCAGCCACACCAATCAAGGTTGTTCTGTGCTAGTATTTATCATATTTATTGACAATGAAAGATTGCCAAAATTTTAGTGCTCATGTATGCTTGGATGTAGGTACATAGTAAAGAAATTACCTCACATACATCTTAAACTTACACAATGTTTTATATGTTAATTATATCTCAGTACAATAAATAACAAATTTAAAAAAGAAATGACCTCACAAATGATTTGAATTCTGCAAGAGATGATTAAAATTTGATGTGTGGCTTTAAAAACACAATACCCAGGCTCTAAGAACAATAATAAGAGATTAGAGACATTAAAGCATTTTAACCCTAAGAGTAAAAAGAACAATATATAAAGTTAAAAACATGTGTTTTATAATTTTGTCAGAAAACACATCTAAAACTCCAACATTTTAAATCAGTAAACTGAATTCTCTTTTAATTACCGAGTGCTTATGAGAAGTGATATTCTTGATTCATACTTCAAATGCATTTCAAATGCATTTCAAAATTCTGTTTTTACGGCATTAAATTTGCAATACAAATACTATTTTCACCACTCTATTGAAGAAAAGAGAAGGATATGAACCTTATTTTTCAATAGTCAGGCATCTTGAATTTTGCTAATTTATATCTCCAGCCAAGATATCATTTTAGAACACCAAACCCAAACAGCCAACTGCTTCTCTGGGGCTCCATTTGGATTTCTGATGGGAATTTCAAATTCAGCACGTCCTAGCTGAACTCCCTGGGCCTTCCCCCTCACACCTGCTCACTGTGTCTCTGGGGTAGTTTCTCCAGGTAAACAGCACCACCAACTGCCCAAGCCAGAAACCTGGGCTGGTTCTGAACGCTTCATCTGCCCTGAAGTCCACTCAGTCCCCAAGCCCTGTTACTGGTACTTGTCCAGTACCTCTTGCATCCATCCTCCTCCCCCTGCTCCCTTGGTCTGCTTCACCGTCTGGCCTCTGCTCACTTCTCCTGCCATATCTCCGACCGCTCCTCCCACCTGTCCTCAGGTCATATTGAACCACGCTCAGTTCCCCTAATGTGCAATTCTCTTCTTTTTCAGGACTTTGCCGATGCTGTTCCCTTCACCCACTCGTTCACCCAGCTACTGCCCACTCCTTTAGGTCTCAACTTAGACATTACCGTTTTCAGGAAGCCTCTTTGGCACCCCACATTCACTGCTAAATCCTCTAGTACAGCCTAGCACATGGCAGGCCCCCAGTGAATATGCTCTGAGATACTTGACTAGCTAGATGCCACACTGGCTAGTCCAGGCTAAAAAATGTCATTCTCCCTCTGTTCTTCCTCTATGCTCCTATTGTCCCCCAGTATTGCGTGTTTGTTTTAAAGGTCTATTGACTTCTTTGGGTTCCTGACAGATCATTAGCAAGGACCTCTGAATCTATTTCTTTCCCCCTATTCTTGCAAATACTTTCTTTCCTCAACATGAATCTTTGAGGAAAATTTCCCATTAATTACTTATCCTGATTTTACTTCTTTTTATGATTTAACCCTCTCATATTTCTCTACCCTGACAAGATGATTCTCAATTTTAATTCAAGGCTCCCTTCGTGGGACTAAGAGCCACACTCTATTGCACACCTTCAGGGAAGCTGCTTTTAGATATCCGGTCTTTTGTATAATACATTTGATTAAGGAAAGCATCAGATAGTCCTAGGCCCTGTGCCATTCTTGGGGAGCGCACCTCCATGTTGCCTTCCCACATTGGAGCTTGTGCTCAGACCCGGTCCTCTGCTGCCACTTGGATCCCCTTCTGCAACTTCTCAGCTGAATCTGTAGCTCTTGACTCACTTCCAGTTTCTTCTACCTGACACCATGTAATAGGCTTGAACTTGGCTTCTTCACTGTGCTAGGAGGCTGGAGTTGAGGCGTACCTGCTGCTTGTGTGGTCCTGATTCCAGCACACTCAGGTCAGAGCATGCAGCTGCCAAGGTCATTACCTGTACTGAGTGCTCTCACTTTCCCAAGTTGCTTCCCATAAACTGTCCCATCTGATTCTCAGCGCAACCAGATAAGGGAAGGCATTCATCATTTTCAAATCCTCTTCTATTTGTAGTGGGGTGGCAAATTTAATAACTTTTTTTCCTCGTAATTGATTTACTCTTTCTCAACCACTGGATAGTGAGTGCTAAATTTACAGATTCACTATAACTGAGTTTTTGGTAGTTTAATCAGTCTCTTTGGGGCATGTCAATCTCTTTTGAGAAAATGCTAATTATATAATATCTCTTCTTCCACTTACTCAAATCCAGGACACTGTCATGACATCATATGAGGGGAGTGGGAGTGGATAGTGGAGAGAGTGGTGGTGAGAAGGGGTTTTGGGTTCAGATAATGCCTTCAATGGACCCTCACTGGTCTTTGCAATTGAGTGCCTTGTCTGGAATTGTGACTGCAGGTTGCTCATGGTCCCATTTGCAATGTGTAGGCTCCCACCGCTGGACCATTTGCCTCTGCCTCACCCCTAGATCTTGTCAATCCACTGGGCCTTCCTGGATCTTTGCTTTCCCCACAAAACACACAGGCACTTCTAGATCCCTGGCTTACTACACAAAGGCCAAGAGAGCCAGAAGACCAGGCTCTTTGGTCTGGACAATTTCTCTCCTAAGTGCCATTGCTGGCCACTCACCCACATCTCCTCCTAGGGTTCCACAGAAGGAGAAAAGCAAAAGCCCTTCGATTTCAGTGTTCTCTAACATATTGAAGGAACCACTCCTTCTGTCAGTGCTTCTGCCTGCAAAGGGATGGTACAGACAGGGTCCCACTTCCTACCTCTGTCTCTCTTTTCTTTGCTGCAAATCTCCCCTAGGCCAAAAGAGATAGCCTGACCTCTCCTTCTCCATGATCTTCCCAAGTTACCAAGTATTCTCTCAGATCTTATCCTGAATTCTGTCTATCCCTGGCATTTGATAACTTACACAGACAAAGTCAACATGGAGCTAAAAGTATTTAGAAAATTGCAGATTTGACAAAGGCTATATTTCAAAAGTGTTTTCTTGTTGCAAACTCAAAATCTCTGTTTTGAATATTAAAAGCTGAATATTGAAACCCTTTTTATTTTTGCATTCTAGCTATAATATAATCCTAATGCTTTGGGCAGAATGAGGAAAGGTCACAAACTAAGAAATGCAAAAGAGAAACACTCATTAACATTTTTTTAAAAAATTCCTATACAGTATCGATATGGAGAAACAATATTAACTATAGCAAAATTCCACTAACTTGTAATGAATGGTGAAGCCAGTATGAATTAGCAAAATGTTTGAGTTTTGACTATTACTAAAGAAATGTAATATTAAAGTGTGTAGAAAAAAATAAAATACTAAAGATAAGAAAGCGACAACTTGTTGAACAATTGGATGGACTGGGCTCTAGATATTTTGTGTGTGTGTGCGTGTGTGTACATACACATATATATAAGTATATGTTGATATATGTAAATATATATGTTAAATACTTTACACACATGAACCAATTTTTCTTAAAAACAATTTTGCAGAGGAGGAAACAACACAGAAAATTTGACTTGCCGGATATCAAATAGTTGGTAAGTTGTTTTGCTAGGTTTGCCTGGCTTTGAAATAACTTTCATAAATCTATCTTTAAAAAATAAATTCTATGAAAATACCTTTAAAAAATAGATGAAAAAAATGTAATTAGTGTATTTTGTATAGAAATAGCAATCCTTGAAAATGTTTAATGCTTCTAGTATTAGATTTTAATACTCTATTATTTATTTTCATAATAAGTACTTCATAAATTTTACAATGAAAAAATTACCTACTGGTTTATCTAGCTATTCAGAAAGTCCACCTCAGAAGGATTCGCCTCAATGAATTTTTATTGTATGATTTCCACAGAACTAAACATAATCTTTTCTTATGATATTTGCCATTTTATCCATTTTCTCTAGGTACTTTGTGATTACAAGATGTCAAAATATTTACTTAATTCACTAAAAATTTGAAAAAATAGTCAAAGGTCACAGACACTTAGCATAACTTAATGAAATAGCCACTTGAACTGATTGAACTGGCACAATGTAGAAAAATTCAAATTTTTAGATTCTCGATTTAATAGTAAGATATATAGAAATAAAATATGTACGTAAATTATTTGCTTGAAATAAAAGGTTTAATATTCAAAATAGGCCAATGTCTTAGACTAAAAGGACTTTTGAAAATTAGAAGTATAAAAAATCAAAATCTTATAGTAACATGGGTGGCCGGTTAGCCCAGTTGGTTAGAGCACGATGCTCGTAACACCATACCGGTTCAATCCCCGCATGGGGTAGTGTGAGCTGTGCCGTCCACAACTAAATTGAAACTACTTGACTTGGAGCTGATGGTCCTGGAAAAACACACTTAAAATAAATAAACGTTAAAAAAAATCTTATAATAACAAACTATAACAAAAATAATTTAAAATTTCTGAAATAGACAAAATGGTAGTAAAAGAAAGATTTAAAAATATTTTATTAAACTTGGTGCCCAAATCTTAGTTTCTAACACCATTCTCCAATAAAAGAAACTAGGGCTCCTTGGAGAAATGGTTGATTCCAGGATTTGGGCAGGGCATATACATGATGAGCCTGGAGTGTCCTGTATGCTGAAAAGTTAGGAAGTGCTTAAACACCACACACACCCCACCCCACCCCACCCCTACACACACACTCACAAAGATAGGGTTATGACAAAGGGACACAGGAGCCAACTAAAGAGCTCCTAATGGCCGAAGCTGGAACAATTTGAACAACAAAGTATAAAATGAAGGTAGATAATGAACATCCATGAATCATACTGATATAAATCAATGATTAAATACATAAATAAAGGAGGGAGAAGAAACAAATCTCCCATGGAGAAGAATTCAAAATAATTTATGTAAATATTCCACCTAAAGGAGATGGAGCATAATTCTCCACTCCATAAATAGGAGCTTCAAATAGAGCTTTCCTTCCAAAGAGGACTATATAGAAAAAGGGAAAAGAGAATAGGTTTCAGCCAGGTGATAAAGGTTAACCTCAACAGTGATAAATCATGTATATGGTATGGACTTTTGATGTGATAGGATGAAAATGTCACTTTAGTTCTGCTTTCCTGCCCAAAACCCTTAACACCAGTTTAATCATGATGAAGACATCAGACAAATCCAAATTGGGGGATATACTACAAAATACTTCACCAGTACTCCTCAAAACTGTCAAGCTCATTAAAAAAAAAAAAAAAAAAGGAAAGTCTGAGAAACCCTCACAGCTAAGAGGAGCCTAAGGAGATATGACAACTGAATGCAATAGAGTATCCTGGATGGGTTCCTGGAACCGAAAAAGAACATCAGGTAAGAACTAGGGACATTTAAATAAAGCATGGATAGTAGTTAATAATAGTGTATCCATATTTGTTTATTGATTGTAACAAATGTACCATACTAATTGAAGTTATTAAAATAATAGGGAAAATTTGGTGTAAACTCTTTTTACTGTCTTCACATTTTTCTGTAAATCAAGTTATTCTAAAATAAAAGCTTTATTTTTTTTTTTAAAAGCTACATGTGGATATTATATTGAACAGCATAATGCTATATCCAACTACTAATATTCAGGAAACACATAAGACTGAAACGCATATTATACTATATCATTGGATACACTCAGTAAAATCTAGGCTGTAGAAAAGACGACAGGACAAATGACCCAGTTTCTTTAACAAATAAATTGCAAGAGGGAAAAGAAGAGAGAGTTGAAGATTAAAATAGAATTGAGACATATCAACCGATCCCAATTGTGGACCTTATTTGAATGCTGATTGGAAAAAACTGCAAAAAGTTCTAATATTATAAAACAGTTGGCAATTTGAACACATATTTATTGCTATTAAGGAATTACTGTTAATTTTATTTTGAGTGTGATAATGCTATTGTGGTTACTTTTTAAAACTATCCTATGTTTTAGAGATACATATTGAAGTATTTAGGGGTATAGATGAAGCAAGACTGACCACGAGTTGTTAATTGTTGAAGTCGGGTTAGGTGTAAGAGGGCATTCCTCATACTATCCCATATGCTTATGCACATGTTTAAAATTTTTCTATAACAAAAAGTTAAATGAAATAGAAACTACAAAGTGAAAATAACTTTCTAATGAGCCTTACTGTATAGTACTCTATTTCTAAGTAGTAAAGTGTTTTCCACCTACATATCACCAATTCTCAAAATAGCAGTTTGTAGATAGAGAGTGACATTTAAGCTGTGTCTACAGAAAGCCAAAAACCTACTGGTTGATTTGATTAATTCAGACAAAGAGCTAGTCAGTTTAGAAGAGGAAAAAAAAAAACTGCTCATTTTGCTGAGTTTACGGAATGGTACCTTGTATAGTGCTTTGCACATAACTAATTAATACTTTCTGGTCAGTAAATCAATCAGTGAATTTAACATTTGTTCTGGTACCTTAATGAAGACACAATTTGGCTGTCAAGACCAAATATAAGAAAACTCAGAAACAAAGGTAAAAAGCTAGCTCTAAGCAACACTTTGCAAATGGCAACATTTATTTTCCAAATATTCATGTGCAATAGACATCATTATAAACACACACACAGCCTAAGTTGATGACAAGAACCACATCATAAAACTATTATTAGTTTAAAATGTGATAAAATTCCACCAAAAGTTATAAAAATGTATATTTATGCTGAATTGGTATGCCCATGACTTACATACTATATGCATTTTTAAGCCTAATATAAGGACCCGAATGTATAGAACTCTTTAAAATTTACAAAGCACTTTCATATTGCGGTATATCATATTACCTTATTTTGTGAATCAGACAAAAATAGGTAACATTATCTCCGTTTTTCAGATAGAGAATAGGCTCTTGGAGGCCTCCTAGTATTGTCAGTGCCAGAAGCAGAGGCATGGGGACTGGAACCCAGGTGTCCTGGCACCAAGTCCAGCGCTCTTTGTTAACACTTAGCTGTCTCTCAAGGGGAAATACATAATATATTCTTGTGGCTTCTACTTGGATTATAACGGAAAGTTGACATGAATAAATCTCTCCAGTTTAGGAATACAACCTTCTCTTCTGCCAATCTCTAGTTTAAATCATGACAGTAAACTGGTGCTTCTTTTTAATGACTATTATAAATAGTCAATATTCTGGGCAAAGTAATGCTCCATTAATATTGCATTCTGCTTTTCCGGTGATGTACACCTGAGATGCAGAAATTAAACTATGTGAGCATGCTAAACACTCTTCTCAACATTATTAAATCATTTTATGTTGAAAAAGAATAAATAATAAAGTATATTATAATATTTCGTAATAACTTTATAATGTAATTTAATACAAAGCTCATCATTTCAGTCCATTATTTGACAAATGGCTTTGTTCTTTCACAGTGTCTTCCTCCACGAGGACTTCTGTTCCTCTTCAGTAGATTTAGTCTTTATTTATCATGCCTTCACTGCTGCTTGAATCCATTTTCCAGCGTATTTTATGTGCAAAGAAAACCATTCATAATAGCATATGTGAGACTGTTTCTCACCTCCAGTCAATGGCCATTTCCATTCAAACTGTTTTAAGCAATGTTTTGGAATCAGTCCATCTTTTGCCTTCACATAGATTCTCTATATTTTTCTAACTTTCCTCAGTGACTCACTTTTGCCTTTGTTTTTAATTAAAGCTTCCTCTTATGATTTCTTCCTGAGTATCCCCTTTGGAGCTAAACAGATACTTGTTTTGCACAGCAGTATGTTCAGCCAAGAACAAAAATACAGACATGAGTTCACTGCAGTAAGGTTTAAGAGGATTTAATCAGAATGCAGTTTAACAGTTCAAATATGTCCATATTTAAAAGACCACAGGAGAACTTAACATGATAGGCTCTCAGTTTCAGCAATATGAACAAGCCACATTGTCAAACACTGTACCAGTAGAAAACAAATGTACTTCCAAAATCATTTCCCTGATCCACTGCAAACTGCTTGATCATACTGGAAAATGTGACCCACAAGGTTGCCAAAGTGCGTTTTCCCACTTTACCTCACACAGAATAATTACACTAAGAGGATCTGAAATGTCACTTCACCAACACAGACTGAGGAAACTGGAAAAGAGAAACTAGAAGAGATTTCTGGGTTGGAAATAACGCCTGGTGTGCTGTGGAAGAGTGGCAGTGCACGTACCTGGGAAAGCCTCAGAAACTTGGGTGAGGATCTAAGATGAGAACTTGGTGCTGAGGTTCAGGGAATTTGATCTTCTTGGAGCATTCACACCAGGGAATTAAGGACACCATCTGCATTTGTCATCAGGTGACTCACTTCCCTGCTTCAGAGAGTGTATTAGTTTTTTTTTTTCTTTTTTTATTGCTACAGTTACAAATTGCCACAAATTTAGTGGCTTAAAGGTACAAAAATTTATCTTGCAGATCTGTAGGTCAAAAGTCCAGTAAGGATCTCATTATATTAAAATCAATGTGTCAGCAGGGCTATGGTCTCTTTTGGAGGCCAGTATAACAGGTCGAGTCTCTTTCACAAATCTCACTGACCCTTTTGTCATCATATCTCTTTCTCTGACCACAGCTGGAAAAGGGGCTCTGCTTTTAAGGATTCATGTGATTAGATGGGGTCTATCTGTATATTTCAGGGTAATTTCCTCATCCCAAGGTCTATAACCTTAATCATATCTGCAAGGTAAGTTTTGCTATGTAACATAACATATTCACAGGTTTTTGGGGGTTAGAAAGTGGATTTCTTTGTGGGGCCATTATCCTGCCTCTCATACCATGTGAAGAGTAGAATGATAAAGACTCTCTGGCCTCCACCTTTCTACTTATCTTTATATCTTAACCTGCTGACTGGATCTAGGTTTATCACCAAACACTCTAATATAACCCTACACTCTTCTTATTGTTTAGTTTTAGCTCACCTGGCTTGAAAACCATACCATCCATAATTTTTCCCATTATTCTCAACAATAGAAAATAGTAGTATAGAACATTTATAAGAAATAAATTACTTTTTTGTTAACTGCAAATATATATTAATATTTTTGTAGCAAACATCTTGCATCTACAAATCAGCTATCTTCCGAGGTGGGGGGGAGGTCAAATACTTTTTCCAAAATGAGCATATTTATTAAAATAGCACCACAAGGAGATCATAATACATTAAACAATGGCAGCCAATTTGGATTCTTTGAATAAATGAAAATGTGAATTGATGGGTTTCTTCAGATGAGTATCTCCAGGGAATTCCCACCTCGCTTTCAGTCTCTGACCTAGATGACCTCAGGAGGACAGAAGATTATCTTATTGTATTCTTAGGTTCAAATGAATAAATAATCATTTGCTTATTAAAAATCATAGTATTTTATTTTTAAAGAATGATGCTAATATATGTTTTGAAGTGGAGGATATATGTTTTTGCTACAATTTTATTGATGAGTAGAATTAGATTTTTTACATTGTATAAACTGAAGACAAAATTGAATTTACCTTGAAGATAGTTAAGCTTAAGCTCAAGGTCCCTAATTGTAATAGTATTTCATCATATTTTCCTAAAGAAGATCACAAAAATTTCCATATATTTAAGATCCCATAAAATCTGGGTCCACCACTGACTGGAGGAGTTTACTGTTTGAATTGCGTTCAGTGTTTAATAATCATAACATTTTCTTTAAAATACATGTATTTGTTTTCTGTATCTTAGGTGTGATAGACTATTTTATTTGTTCACAATTTTTTTCATTCCTCTCCACCTTTGCCATATTCCCTTGTAATGAAATATATTTCCTCGCCCTACTGAATCTGGACTTGCTTTAGCCAATGGAATGTGAGTAGATGAGAAGTATGCTATGTCCCAGCAGAAAATTACAATGACCTTATCAGCTTGGCTCTGTCCCTCAATTTCTGCTTTCTACTATAAGTATCATGTTACATGCCATTGAGTCAGCTCCAACTCCTGGCAACCCTATGAATGAAGACAGTGTCCTGTCCTCAACAGACCTTTCAGCTCCTGTAGACTCATGCCTATGGCTTCTTTTATGGAGTCAATCCATTTTATATTTGGTCTTCCTCTTTTCCTGCTGCCTTCTATTATTCTTGACATTATTGTCTTTTCCAAAGAACCCCTGCCTTCTCATGATGTACCTGAAGTAGGAAAGTTTCACTTTTGTCATTTTTATTGTGAGCATTCACTGGATACTGGAGTGCTCCAAAGAATTTCAGAAGAAGGTGAGTTTAGGTTTTATAGATGACAGTAAACCCTTTGACCGAAACGATTATGAAAAGCTATGGGTTGTTCTGAGAGCAATGGGTGTGCCTTGGCACATGGTTATCCTGACGCATACCCTGCATTGAACACGGAGCCACTGTCAGGACATCATATGGAGAGATAGAATGGTTTCTTATACGCAAAGGTGTTAGACAAGTGTACTTTTTATCCGCCTATTTGTTTAATCTGTATGTAGAATATACCATACAAAAAAACTGGGCTAAATTCAGAGGAAGATGGAGTGAAAATTGGTGGAAGAAATATCTAGCAGAAAATAGCAATAATTTGAAGTGACTTCTGATGAAAGTAAAAGAAGAGAGTGCCAAAGTTGGACTACATTTGAATGTTAAGTCAAAAATCATGAATACAGGAGAAATACAGAACTTTAGCATAGACAATGAACACACAAATTGTTAAAGATGAGTATTGCATGCCCCAAGTAGTGGCTGCTGCTCCAACCTGGGTCCCAGAAGGAGAAGGCTCATAAAGCCCAGCCAAGCTCAGTACATGCCTAGTCAACTGTTAGCCTTCATGTAATGGGAGCAAGAAATAAATGTTTGTAGATGCACTGAGATTTGGCCATTATTTGTTATTGTAGGAAAAGACAGTGAGTGTCATCCTGCCTACTTTTTCATTTCACACAAGGTCTATCTATCTATCTATCTATCTATCTATCTATCTATCTATCTATCTATCTACCTACCTACCTACCTACCTATCATCAACTATCTACTCTGGTATTTTCCTGGATTTGCATTATGCAGGTTACACTCTTTGGTTGTCTTTAACTAGCATAATTATTGACGGTTGCCAAGGACTGAGTCATTAAGCACATAACTTCTCTTCCCTGGAGACAGTCTTTTTTTTTTCCAATAAATTGGCAGGTATACATACACAAGGAAGGAAGCTTGCATCATTGAATGCATTCACAAAACGGTGAATGTGTAGCAGAGGATTCAGATCCCAAGCCTCTGCTACACATTCACCATTTTCTGAAAATACAAAATCCTTCGCTGTCTGTTTTCTTGAAGTTATTTTCTAAAATATGTGGGATTTTTTTCTAATTATTTTTAATTATGCCCCCATAGAATTAGTGCAAATTTCCTCTCCTTGTTTATCTGAAAACCATTATGTGAAGTGAGTCTATGTCCCCTGATGGGCACTATTTACATTTTAAAGCATCTAAACAAGAGTCTCTTCTGCAGATCCTCTCCAATGTGGGCATATTAAT
This sequence comes from Rhinolophus sinicus, assembly GCF_036562045.2. Lineage (NCBI taxonomy): Eukaryota > Metazoa > Chordata > Mammalia > Chiroptera > Rhinolophidae > Rhinolophus > Rhinolophus sinicus. The sequence continues at coordinate 115,650,515 of NC_133755.1, forward strand.
GTCATTTCAATTTTTGTATTTTCACTAAATTTCCCCAATCAGTGATAACAGATGTTATTTGTGTGTGTTCATTAAATATATTATTTCCTTAAACGTACAAGATTACCAATAAATCTATCCCTTCCCTAAAAGGTGTGACTCTAAGTTATCAACTTTCTTTTAACTATGTAAGATGTATCACTCTTGAGCCATAGTAATATATATCTGTTGAAAATTCATCCTTGGCAGAAGATGAACTATCTTTGAAAAGCAGCATGATATTCTTTATTTTACAATTGCTTTGATGGGCCTGACTGAAAGTGCACCCCTGGATCTGTTTCAAACCACTTCTAAATCTGAATTGTAAAAAAAGCTTTATTAAAAAAAATTAGAAGTAACCATTTGCAGTTATGTAAAATCTTAATGCTATTTAAAACATCTGAAATTTAAGCAAAGGAAAAGAGTAAAACTGAAAGTTAATATTCAATAAATTAGGTTAAAAAATAACCCAGGATGTAGAGAATGCCAGAATATCTTCATGCCACTTTATTTTCTGCAAGTTCAGATGTATCCTTACTCAAAAATAAAAACGTCCAAAATAGGAGAAGGATTTCAAAGGAGGTTCATACCACAAATTGTAGTAGATACTCAACAAATGTTGAGAGAATAAATTGGACTGAGCTAAAGAAATGTGCCTTTTTTTCAGAGGGTAAGAAAATGGAAAAAGACACTTTTGGAACATTGCACGATTATATAAATTTAGGTTAGGTTGATATCTATTTAGAATTGATTGTGAAAACATGTTTAGCTGTTTGACTATAATTTTTCTTATATTAGACTGAATGCTCCTTTAGCAAAGAGAACTTTTACTTTTTTAGGGTTGCAGAGTCTACAAGGTCACCTATAAATACTGTTTTCTGAGGCTGACTTTTGTATTAGTGAGGACAGTGGCATGTACCTGACCAGGCATAGAGCAGATCTTATGAATACTGGATCCAGGTGTTGGAGAGCCTAGGGGTGAATCTTAGCTCTGGAATGTGCCGGGATGCTTTTGCAAAATACTTATTCTTTCTAAATTCCAAAGACTTCACTTGTAAACAAAGGATAATGATGCCTATGTCACAAGATTGCTGGAAACTTTGACAAGATTCTGGAAATAAAGTATAGTGGGCTGAATGGTGACCCCTCCAAAATATACCCATATCCTAATCCCCAGAATCTGTGAATGTTGCCTGATTTGGCAAAAGAGTCTTTGGCTACATGATTAAGTTAAAGGATCTTGAGATGAGGAGATCATCAACTTAGTTTGGCCAACTGGGCCCTAAATCCAATGACAAGTATCCCTACAAGAGTGAGGCAGAAGGACATTAGACCAAAAAAAAAAAAAAAAGAGGAGGCCATTGGAGACAGAGATAGGAGGGAAGTAGCCACAAGTTAAGAAGTGCTGAGAAGTGCCTGCAAACTAGCAGAAGCTGGAAAAGGCAGGGAATGGATTCTCCCCTTGAGCCTTTGGAGGGAATGCAGCCCCTCCAAATGCTGACACCTTGATTTCAGATATCTGGCCTCTAGAACTGTGGGAGAATGAATTTCTATTTTAAGTCACCCAGTTTGCAATAATTTGTTACAGCAGCCATAGAAAGCTAATACATAAAGTTTGTGATACATGACATGTTTTTATAAATATAAATTTTCTCTTTTTATTCTTGACCCTTCAGCATTGGAGTATGCATTTTTAAAAGGTATCCAGCATTCAGTGGTCCTCATTTAGGGATGTTCAAATTATTCACTCTGAATGTCTACATTTCTGTGGTCCTTAATGGTTAAAGAAACAGAATACAGGGAAGCCCTTGGAGTGTAAATGCATCAACACAAAACTAGCCCAGTCTGTGTCAGTGGGAAATATATTGACATTAAGGGCTGGAAAATTATTTTAGGGAATAGTCTCAAGTCATGCAATGTCTCTAGAATTTCTCACCCCTGCTCACTAAATGCCAGTAGTACCCTTCCAATCATTGTGACAACCCCAAATCTCCTGCCTTGCCAATTGTTCCCCAGCTGTGATACTAGCCTCATTTAAACCACAGGTCTGTACTTTAAGTGTAATCAGCCTCAGGCTCTTCAGGTTTGTCCTATATCTCCTCAGAAAATGACTCTCTGCCTTGCCCTCTGTCCTTAAAAACTGTTTAAAACTGGCCCCATTGTTGCTTCTTACTTAGTATCTTCTAGAGTAACCTCCCCACACCATCCTAGCCCCAATCCCTTTAGTAGTGGTCGTCAAGCACCCCCTGAAAATAAATTTAAAAGTTAACAAAAGAGCTCAATTTTATCTAAAATAAAATTCATTTATTTTGTATTTAAAGCCACATATAAGGTGTATTTCATGCCTTCTAAAAGTTTAAAATGTAATATAAATTCTGAAAAGGTAGATATAATGTATCCCAAATGTTGTATTTCAATTTATATAGTTCAGTTATGCTTTTCTAAGTTAGAAAAAGGTGTCAAAGCCTTAATTTTCATAATCTTTAACTCAGTGGAACCACTTCTAGAAATCTATCATAAGGAAAAAAAGTCTTAAATGTGACAAGAAAATACACAATGATATGCTATGGCATATTGTTCATCATAATACAAATTTAAAACAACCTAAATGTCCAACAAGAGAAGAATGAGGAATGATCTTGTAAACTATGGCACATCTAGATGATGGACTCATATGCAACAACTGAAAATCATATTTTCAAATATTTTAATGATGTAGGATATACTTTTGAGAGTAAAAAGTGGCATACAAAATTTATTCTGGGCAGAAAAGGTGAATAGATATTTTTCTAAAGAAAGCATACAACTAGCCAACAGGTACGTGGAAAGTTGCTCAACAATAGTCATCAGGGAAATGCAAATCAAAAGCACAAGGTGATAGTACATCACACCAATATGGCTAATATTAAACAGAATAAGTGTTGGTGAGAATGTAGAAAAAAGGGAACCCTTCTCGACTGTAGGGTATGTAAATTGGTGTAGCTACTATGGAAAACGTTATGAAAGTTCCTCAAAAAATTAAAAACAGAGCTAACATATTATCTAACAATTCCACTTCTAGGTATCTTTCTGAAGGAAATGAAATCATTATCTTGAAAAAATATCTGCAGGCACATGTTCCTTACAGCATTATTTACAATAATCAAGACATAGAAACTATCTAAGTACCCATTCATGGGTGGTAGGATAAAGGAAATGTGGTGTATATACGATGAAATTATATATTCAGCCATAAAAAAGAAGAAATCCTGCCATTTGTGACAAAATGGATGGAACTTTAAAAGTTATTATGCTAAGTGAAATAAGTCAGACAAAGATAAATACTGTATGATCTTACTTATATGTAGAATCTCAAAACAAAACAAAACGAAAAACAAAATAGAAAACCTTATAGAGAAAGAGAACAGATTGGCAATTGCCAGAGGTGAATGGAGACAATGGATGACAGTGGTCAAAAGTTACAAACTTCCAATTATAAGATAAGTTCTGAGATGTAATGTACAGCATGATGACTACAGTGAACAATACAAGTTGCCAAGAGAGTAAATCTTAAAAGTTCTCATCTCAAGAAAAAAAATTGGTAAGTATATGAGGTGATGGATGTTAACTAAACTTACTGTGGTAATCATTTCAGAATATATACACACATATATGAAATCATTATGTTATACATCTAAAATAAGTACAGTGTTATATTTCAATTATATCTCAATAAAACAGGAAAAATTGCTCTATTTAAAAATTGTTCATTGCACTCAAATCAGAAAAGAAGAAATAAAATTATCTGTTTGCATATGAAATTATGTTATATGCAGAAAACCCTAAAGTTTACACCAAAGAAAATTGTTAGAACTAATGAACAAATTCAGGAAAGTTTCAGGACACAAAATCAACACACAAAAGCCAGTTGTGTTTCTGTACACTAACAATGAACAATCTGAAAAGAAATTAAGAAAATAATTCCATTTACAATAGCATCAAAAAGAATAAAATACTTAGGAATAGACCAAACCAAGGTGAATGACTTATGCACTGAAAACCACAAAACACAGCTGAAAGAAATTAGAGAGGATGCAAACAAACCGAAAGACAGCTTATGTTCATGAATTGGAAGACAATATTATCAAGATGTCAATACTACCCAAAGTGATCTACAGATTCAATGCAACCTCTATTGAAATCTCAGTGGCATTATTTGCAGAAATAGAAAAAATTTATTCTAAAATTTATGTGGAACCTCAAGGGACTCCAAATAGTCACACTTCCTGGTTTCAATACATTTTACAAAGCTACAGTTATCAAAACAGTATAATTCTTGCATAAGGATAGACATATAGACCAGTGGAATAGAATAGAGTGTCCAGAAGTAAAGCCTTGTGTATAAATGATCTTTGATAAGGATGCCAAGACCATTCAATGGGAAAAGGACAGTCTCTTCAACAAATAGTCCTGGGAAAACTGGATATCCACACGCAAAAGCATGAAGTTAAACCCTTATACCTTACACCATATATAAAAATTAACTCAAAATGGATGAAAGATCTAAATATAATATCCCAAACTATAAAACTCCTTGCAGAAAATATCGGGTAAAGGCTTCACAACATTGGATTTGGCAGTGATTTATTGGTCATGACACCAAAAGCACAGATAACAAAAGAAAAAAAATAGACAAATGGGACAACATCAAACTTAAAAAAACTTCTTTGCATTAAAGGACACATGACCAGAGAGAAAAAGAACACATGACCAGAGAGAAAAAAGACACATGACCAGAGAGAAAAGAAACTTTAGTGGGAGAAATTATTTACTCATCAGATATCTGATAAGGGATTAACATCCAGACTATATTAAAAAAAACTCCTACACCTCAACAACAACAACAAAAAAAATAGGCAAAGGACTTGAATAGTCATTTCTCTAAACAATTATTTACAAATTCCCAACAAGTATATGAAAAGCTGCTCAATATCACTAATTGTTAGAGAAATGCGAATCAAAACCACAACAAGATATCACTTCATACCCATTAGGATGTCTACACCAAAAAAAACAGAAAATAACAAGTGCTGGTGAGGAGGTGGGGAAATTAGAACCCTGTGCACTGCTGGTGGAATTGCATAATGGTGCAACCATGATGGAAAACAGTATGGTGGTTCCTTAAAAATTAAAAATAGAACTACCATATGATCCAGCAATCCCACTTCTGGCTATATATCCAAAAGAATTGAAAGCATTCTCAAAGAGATATTTGCACATCATGTTCATAGCAGCTTCATTCACAAGAGTAAAATATCCACCAATGGATGAATGGACAAACAAAATGTGATATACGCACACAAGGGAAATTATTCAGCATTAAAAAGGAAGTAAATTTTGCAATATGCTACAACATGGATGAAATTTGAGAACATTAAGTGAAATAAGCCAGTCACAAAAAGCCAGATACTGTTTGATACCATTGTATGAGGCATCTAAAGTAGTCAGATTCATAGAAACAGTAAGTAGAATGGTGATTACCAGAAGTAGAGGAAGGGGGAAATGGCAGTTGTTATTCACTGAGTATAGCGTTTGTTTTTGCAAGATTACAATGTGAATATACTTAACACTACTGAACTACTGAACTACTGAACATTAGTGAACAGCTGTACACTTAAAAAATGATTATGATGGGGGTGGACGGTTAGCTCAGTTGGTTTAAGCGTGGTGCTAATAACACCAAGGTTGCCAATTCAATCCTCGTATTGGCCACTGTGAGCTGTGCCCTCCTTAAAAAAAAAAAAAAAAAAGAAAGGTCGTTTTAAAAAAAAAATGGTTATGATGGGAAAATTATTTATTTTGGAAAGCCTTTAAAGTGGTTTATAGAAATACATATGATAAAATTAGTTTAAACATAGAAATAAGAGAATATGAAAAGTAGGATAGAAGCAATCTAAATAGAAAAATATAAAATTAAGATAGGAATGAGCTTTCTCCAGAACATGAATGTTGTAAGGCTTTGTGCTTTTGACTCTAGGCCTTTTAGCAGCTACTGCCAATGAGGAGACTAGTTACATGATTCCTACAGTCTACCAAAATGAATTTACAGTATGATATCAACTGGGTAAAAAAATATATATTATATATATTATATAATACATATTATATTATATATATTATATATATATATTATATAATATATATTATAACTTAGAAAGAAATATGCCAAAATGTTAACAAAGGTTATTACTACATAGTGGTTTTATTTTCTTTTTACTTTCATATATTTTTCTGAAATTTTCACAATTGTCTTATAACTTATAACTAGAAGAATGCTGTTGTGCCTTTTGATGACTTTGGTAGATATTTGTTAAATGCCTCAAAGTGGGGAAAAGAAAACGTGTCATGTGTGTAGATCTAGTGCCATGTAAAATTGGCTGCAAAGGGAAAAGAGAAAACTGCCGAGGAGTATTGGCCTTGGTGTGGTTGAAGGGCCACAGGCCTAATTCTCTGCATGGAAATGAAAATGTGTGAAGCCCTGGATCCTTTATGGGGACAGAGCACTAGAGAAACAGCTTCTCCTAGGCCACAGTCTTATCTCATGGCTTTTTGCCATGAGTAAGGAACAGGGTGCAGGAGAAGACCTAATGCAAGTGAGGAGAGAGGGCTGAGGTTCTAGCATTTTGTCCCGAGGGAAATCATAGTTATTGTTTGTTTTTGTTGTTGTTTGTCCCAAACTCAATTTTACTCCCAAGCTATAAGATTCCATTAATTAAAGCAAATTTTGGGTAAAGTCAAATGGAAAATTCTGGAGTCGAACTCATGATTTTGAAAAATTTTAACAGCTTTATTGAGACACAATTTATATACCATAAAATTTATCTGTTTAAGTGTACAACAACTCAGTGATTTTCAGTATATTTCAGTGGTTTTCAGAGTTGTGCAATAATCACCATCATCTAATTTTCATCACTCCAAAAAGAGATCTCATATCTATGAGTATTAATAGTCACTCTCCATTCTCCATCCCAGTCCTAGGTATCCACTAATCAATGTCTGCTGGACATTTCATGTAAATGAAATCATATAATATATGGTCCTTTGTGACTGGCTTCTTTCACTAAGCATAATGGTGTTTGAGGTTCATCCATATTGTTCTATGTATCAGTATTTCATTCTTTTTAAATAGCTGAATAATATGCATTTATGGCTATACTGTATTTTATTTATCCATTCATTAGTTGATGGACATTTGGGTTGCTTCCATTTTTTGGCTAGATTCATAAACTGCTAAGAATAGGCACCTATTTCTTTTAAATTGTTCTTTATGAAAGTCTTATTGGGTGATTAACCTATTTGTATTAATCAAAGACATTAAATAACTGTTATTCAGAGTGCTCAAATAACATGAGATAATCAATTATCAATCATTTATTCTCTAAGATAATTATTGTACTAAGCTGATGTAATCTCAGCCAGAAAACAGAAATTTGACATTTAGTTCATACAGCTTCAAGTTAAATGTCCCGTTTCTGTAAGGTTTTTTGATATAGGGAAAATAATACACAGATTCCCATCATTACCTCTGAGGCCATCGGGGGGCGTGGAGATAGGACCTGAGGTTGGGAGTCCCTGTTTCAAATTACGGAAGAACATAACAGGCACTTAGCTTTATTGTTTTCAATTACATAAAGTAACAAGGACTAATTTCCAAACATTGACATAAAATGTCCCCAGGGGATTTGGTTTAATGAACAGCTAAAAGTAATCTACAATGAACATATTTGCTACTGTCTATAAATGGTACTCTTGAAAAGCTTTAGAGTTTTCTTCTTAGGGAGGTGAAATCTGGTTTAGCCTATTCATACATTTTTGGTGCACAGAACAGAACCCTCACCAATGCAGTCTGTTCCAGAAGACTGAGCACAAGTCCTCTCTCTCCCTGCCATCCTCCCATGCTGCTTGCTCCCACTCCAGGCGGAGGAGGGCTGATCCTAGAGATCTGATTTCAGCACATGGAAGGGGCTACTTTCTCTGGGGATGGAACTATCAAAGGAGTTTAAAGGTCTAGCAGTTTCAGGTAGAATCCCTTTTCTCTGGTTCCATTGTAACTCTTTTTTTTCTCTTCTCCAACACTGTGTCCAGCTTTGCCGCCCTAGTCTATGAAACAGAAGCAAAGCAATGGGAATGGCAACTCTTGAGTGCATTTTTGGAAAAAAAAAAAAAAAAGTCTAATGTTGATAAGAAGAAGGTAGGTAAAATGTCATAAAATTGAGGCTATCCAGAGAATAACACCCTTTTTCATACTGCCCTACCAATCTAACTTGGCCTGCTTTTGCCCGCAGGCTAGGTATCTTTGACCTCACTTTGCCTTTGTTTAGATGACCTTTGTTTAGAAGGTCCAGGTCAACTGTATTAGGCAGTCTCGCTGCTGTAACACACACACCCAGACCTCAGTGGCTTAATTCGATAAAAATGTATTGCTTGCTCACATCACAATCCGATGTGGTTGGCAACCATTGAGGAGAAGCTTAGACTCCTGTTTTGTGACACCACCATTGTCAACATATAGCCTGATCATCAAGAAGAGGTGGCCAGGCCGGCAAGTAATATACATCACTACTTCCCAACTTCCATTGGCCAGAACGCACAGGGCCACAACCTCACGCAAAGGGGCCCAATAGGAAAGTAAAATGGGCTTGGGGAACATTTGGCAATGTGTCTGCCACACCAGCTCTGGACTAGGGGATGAAAGATATTTTCTATTCTTCTCTGGAGATCTGATTCCATTCTCTCTCGAAGAGGCTCCTCATCACATATTAGTAGTAAATTCTGAGACAGGACTTAATTGAGTGATTAATGGGGATTTACCTGGGGTTGGATTCCTGGATATTCCTGGCTCTGCATGCTAAAACACCATTTCAATAACATCTAATAGTACCCGAATCAATAGTCAGAGATTCTGAAAAAGTAAAATTCAAGAGCTTTCCTGGGTTTCTCTGATTAAGTGGATTTTGTTTAGTGTTATAAAGGTAAGAAGTATTTAATAGTGTACTATGGCTTTGGTTCTTCCTGATTTACCTTGTTGGAATGTTGTTATCGTTGAAAACATTTCACCTTTGGCGAACAATGCAGCTGGGATTTTCATTTAGGCTACATATATAAAGGAACATAACCTGACTATAGAGAGGCAGTAAACACCAATGGTTAGGAGCACGGGTTCTAGACCAGACTGCCTTGGGCCATTTATTTAATTCCCTGTTTCTCACGTTCTTTGTCTATCTAATGGGGACATGAGAATGGTAATATAGTACCCACCTGAAATAATAATGTGGATTGCCTTGCCCGTCTTACATTCTACCTCCCTCCTCCGGTCCTTCGTCTCCTGTAAAAGGAGAAAAACAGCTAAAATTCTGTGTTTCTCAAACTCCTTTGCTGCTAAGGGTTTGGATGTGATTTTGGTTCTGTCATTTAGATGGATTTGTTTGACATTTGGAAGGCAACATGAGGAGGCCATTTTCTAATCTCAGTTGGCTGGTTCTCTGCTGGCATGCAAAAACCTAGAGACCTGAGGTTTCATCTGGAGCAGGATTCCGCTATTCTTTTTCCAGCTTCCTGGGTGTCAAAGGCTGTGGCAGTGGAAGGAGCTTCTTGAATCTGGTTTCCTGTTCTGGGACATGTTCATGAATTTCCTAGCGTCAGTGACCTTGAAAGTAGTAGCTGTCCTCATGGACCAGTTCTATATCTCTCTGGGAATTACTTCTAGAGGCCCAGCCTAGAACCTAGCTACTACTCCAGCCCATCTAACAAGTTTGTAAACACCCAATTCCCTGTATTAAATTCCACATCGTTTAAAATGCTTAGGATGATTGGTACAGTAGGTAAACACTGTGTTTATCTTCTCTCACAACCACATCAAAATTACAACTGATCTACAAAACAACCATTATTGAGAATCGCCTAAAATCAGCTGAACTAAAGCCTTTCAACTAAAGATGCGCAGAAGAAGCCACCTCCAGACAGGTAGAAAAGTCAGAGACACGGAACGAGCTGGTCCCACACCTGCGTATAACCATTAAAAATTGGGAGGGCTATTTTGGCTTTGGGGATCCCCCCATCCCCTAAAGGAGTGAAAGATAACAGCCCCACCACAGCCCAGGGTTCCAACGCCTGGAAGAGAACTCGCCATAATTTCTGGCTGTGAAAAACAGCAGAGATTGTGACTGAGTGAGACTGACTGAGGCTGCAATCACAGGTGCTCCTCTTAAAGAGACTGTGTGTGGACTTACCCACCAACGGAATCACTTGCTCTGAGCTCCAGCACTGGGACAGCAGCTGGAAAGGAGGCAGGGACAAATGGTGGGGAATTGAGTTGTCTGGCTTGGGACAGGGCTGGAGCGGCGGCTTTCTCCTGGATGGAGGAGCTGGCAGTGGCTATTGATTCGTTGCTGAGCCCTCCCCCTTCCCGGCATGCGAACACACGTGGCCACTATTTCTGAGTCTCCGCTGTTTGTTCATTCGCCCTGGCAATTGGAGATCCCGCCCCACCCAACTTTTGGGCACACCCAGGCTGCTTCCAGTGGTTTCTTCATGCAGACCGCTTATCTTGCCTCAAGCTGCACTTTCCTAGGGTCTCTAAAGGTTCACGGAACTCAGACAAGAAGCATCTGGCTTGAGCATGTCCTGTACCTCAGGCTGAGCAGCTCTAAGCCGGCACCAGTGGCAGCTGGCCTTGATTCGTGGCTTTGCCTCTCAACGGCGCTTCCAAGCACAGAACGGGCAGCAGATATCTGCAGATTTCTTTCTGGCTCCCATTGGGTGGGCCCAGGTAGGGCACAGGCTGTGGCTGAAGTAGACCTACAGCAGATCCTCTCCAAGGTGATCCTGGAGCTGGCGCCCCCAGTGGCCAGCTTCAAAACGAGCTGGTGCATCACCCAGCCACGTGCAAGTACGACACACCCAAGGGGCAGATTGGGCAGGCACCAGAGTCCTGCTGAGGCAGATCCTGCTCTGTAGGATCAGCCCTAGCACAACAACCCTTCCACTGTAGTCAAATCCAGTTCTCACAACCAGTGAGCCCAAGGGTAAGTCCCTCACATTGATGTGCAATTATCAACCAAGGCTCAACTACAAGAGGAGGGTACACACAACCCACACAAAGGACACACCTGGAGCATGTGGCTCAGGTGACCAGAAAGACTGCGCCACTGAACCCCACAGCACACCTACTACCTAAGGCCACTAAAGCCTGGTATGTAATAAGTACTAAAGACTAAGACTGGGAGACATAGCAGCCCTACCTAATACATAGAAACAAATCAAGGGAGGCAGCCAAAATGGGGAGACAAAGAAATATATCCCAAATGAAAGAATAGAACAAAGCTCCAGAAAAAGAAATAAGTGAAACAGAGATAGGCAATCTATTAGACACAGAGTTCCAAACACTGGTTATAAGAATGCTCAATGATCTCATAAAAATGTAGATGAAAACCATGAAAAAGAACCAGTCAGAAATAAAGGAAACAATAATGGAAATATAGACTGTATTACAGGGAATCAACAGTAGATTAGATGAAACAGAGGCTCCAATGAGCGATGTAGAAGATAAGGTAGCAGAAAACACCCAACCAAACAGCAAAAGAAAAACGAATCCAAAAAATTGAGGAGAGTTTAAGGGGCTTCCGGGACAATATCAAGAGTACCAACATTCATATTATAGGGGTATGAGAAGGAGATGAGAGAGAGCAAGGAATTGAAAACCTATATGAAGAAATAATGACAGAAAACTTCCCTAACCTGGTGAAGGAAATGGACTTACAAGCCCAGGAAGCACCAAGAGTCCCAAACAAGATGAACCCAAAGAGGCCCACACCAAGACACATCACAATTAAAATGCCAAAGGTTAAATACAAAGAGAGAATCTTAAAAGCAGCAAAACAAAAGCAGTTAGTTACCTACAAGGGAGCCCCCATAAGACTGACATCTGATTTCTCAATAGAAACTTTGCAGGCAAGAAGGGATTGGCAGGAAATATTTCAAGTGATGAAAAGCAACAACATACAACCAAGATTGCTCTACCCAGCAAGGCTGTCATTTAGAATTGAAGGACAGATAAGGAGCTTCTCAGACAAAAAAGCTGAAGGAGTTCATCGCCACCAAACCAGTTCTACAAGGACTCTTAGAGGGACTTCTTTAAGATGGGAGGGGGATTAAGGATGGGTGAAGGGGAAGGGATTAAGAATAACAAATTGGGTGTTGTACAGTGGTCATGGGGATGTAGGGTATAGCATAAGGAATATAGTCAACAATATTGTAATAACTAGGTGTGGTTCCAGATAGGTACTAGATCTATCAGGGTGATAGATGGGAATGGGGTAGAGGTCAGGGTGAAAAAAGAGAAGGCATTAAGAAATATAAATTGATTGTTGATACAGTATGGGGAATATAGTCAACAATGTTGTAAAGATCATGTAAGGTGCCAGATGGGCACTGGACTTATCAAGGGGATCACTTCATAGACTGTGTAGATGCCTGACCACTGTGCTATACACCTGAAGAGCTGAAGTAGAATAATACTGAATGTCAACTATAACTAAATATATAGGTATATATAGTCACGGGATGTGGAGCACAACATAGGGAAGAGAGTCGATGGTATTGTAACCGCTAGGTAAGATGTCAGAGGGGTAGTAGCTTGGGGTGGGTTATCACTTTATGAGGGGTTTAAATGTCTAACTATTACGTTGCTTTGTACACCTGAAACTAAAAAAAAATTCATTAAAAAATAAAATAAAATAAAAAATAAAATACTTAGCATGGTTCCTTTATTTCTGTAATAAATCCTGATGAGATCAATATCTCATAGGGTTATTTTGAGAATAAAATAATAGCTGTAAAGCACTAAAGCCTGGTATGTAATAAGTACTAAACACCTGTGAGTTTTATTATTATGCAGAATAATGACCAAGCGAGTGAAATGAATTTGTACAGGATCCCTGAAGAGTTCCATTTTTGGATATGAATCTGGTACTAGCAATATGTCACCCAGTAGCAAATAAAGTGGAGTTTAGTCATACACAGTTAATTTGTTCACATTCCTTTCATATGCTACTATAATTTGGGGAAAGCTATTTGGCACTCTGCTGACCCCATTATAGTGATAATTCACCTGGTCCTGAAAGGGCACAACCCCAAATTACTCTTTAACTCTTGGACTCTGTGAAGACATTGTGAATGGAGACACAAATTCACCAGGCACAGAAGTATTTTAATAAAACTATCTCTCTTTAAATCAATTTATTTAATGTCAGAAGCCAGCTAAAGATGAACTGGCTGTTCTAAAACAAATGCTAATATAAAAGAAAAAAATGATACAAAACAAAATTATATTTGGTCAGTCTAAAATTTCTTTTATTTAAGATTTAAAAAGCCTAATTTCACATGCATTATTTCACCCTGAAATTCATTCAGTCTGCCTTTCTTATGAATTACCTTTTTAATACATGCTTTGCATTAAAGCCACAAGAATTGTCTCCTTTCGCTGTTCCTCACATTGAGCCCATATTTTGAATCCAAAGTGGCCACTAACTTGCCATGTATGAGGAATTTTCACAGCTCAGTGTCATTAATAAAAATTGTGTGGCTTTTTTTTGGGAAATTATAATTCATTTGCACACTGAAACTCTTGCAGAATTTGATTCACATCCTTTATCTTCAAAGAAGACTTACTGAATGCCACATAAAAGAGATAAACCAGGTAAAGTCTGGTAAAGTCTGGTAAGATTCTTGCCACAACTTTCAACTTGTAGCAAGAATTATTCCGAAATCCCTGTTTCTTCATTCAGGAAATAAGAATAATAGTTTCTCCTTAGATTTATTATGAAGATTAAAGATTATGATGTATATAAAAAGCTTAGCACAGTGCCTGGCACTACAAATCACATGAGCTGCTTCATGTGACCACAGGCAAGTTGCTTTAGTTTCCTCACTAAAACTGCAGAATATTAGAACAAGTTTGTGTCAAAGCCTAGTATGTGTTTGTAGCTATTATTTTGCCTATTATTAATATTCTTTACAAATAGTCAACTCTCTTTGAACCAGAGTTGGCAGTATTCCCAAAATATGACAGATAACAAAGGAGTGCTGTATTTTTCATATCTCTCAGTATTGCTAAAAAATCATAGATTAAAAAATAACAAACTGAAACTTAAAAATGGCTACAGGCAAAATGCCCCAGAATGAGTTTATGAGTTGCATGGTTGCATTACAAAAAAAAAAAAAAAAAAAAAAAAAAAAAAAAAAGAACATTTTCCCTTCCCTCAAACACCTGTTTATTTCAATTACCAAAGCATGGGAGATATTATCTGAAAACTTTGCTTGTGAGTCCAGAATCTAAATTTACTCCACTGATGGTTTGCATGGTATTTCTAGACAGGAAATACAAATTGTACATGAAAGTATTAAATATTCCTATAGTTGCTACTGGGAATGTTTTATGTTTACAAATGTGATTTGAATTATAATTGGGTAGGACTTGAAAAGCCAAAGGCAGAAGGCCATTGGTGGGAATCATGCCATTGAAATTTCTGCAATGCTCAGTTGTAGATCCTCAGGATTGTTGTTTCATCTTTGTCTGCAAAGACCCTGAGAGTTGCGGCGAGTTGAGTGTTGAGAGTTCTGAGTGTTCTATTTATTTGGGTTACGAAAGCCAGGACCTCGGTTCTGGTTCAAGGAATGACTGGCTCATGGATGTCAAGGAGGTGGTGTTTCCTCCGAAACAAACAACCAGTGCCTCTTGTCTCCTTAGGGTGTGACCTTCACAACTCCAGGGAATAAGGATCCTGCAACCCTCCCCTCACCCGCCCAGAACTGTCCTTGACTACCTGCCTTGACTTTTCACTTCACGTTAGTCTGGTTTTCTGTGACCAGGTTCATCAGTGCACTTGAGATAGACAGCAGTACAAGCGTGATTGTCAAAGTTCTGCCCTCTGGTGTCAGTGCTGATTTTATGACACTAATACTCATATATCTCTACTTCTGCTCAGGATATGGTCTAGAAACACCCCAACTGAGGCCTTACCCCTCAAGGTTAGAATATTTGACACTGGAGATTACAACATAGGAATTGGACATAAATAATGAATAAAATCCTCCTTTTGTGGGGAAAAAAAATGTCTTTTTCCCCTTTTTGACATCTCCCAATTAAAAAAAAAATTATTCTGGTGTAATTTACATACCACAAAATAGACTCATTTTAATCATACAATTCAATGATTTTTAAAATAAATTTACCAAATTTTGCAACCATCTAATTTTAGAACATTTCAGACTGTTCACTGCTAGTACATAGAAATATAATTGATTTTTATATATTGATCTTGTATCCTAAAATCTTGTTGAATTTTTTTATTAGTTATAATAGCTTTTTGCATGTGGGTCTTAGGATTTTCTACATACAGGATCTTGTTGTCTGTGAATGAAGACCATTTTATTTCTTCTGCAATTTTTAATCCAACAATAGATACCAAGTCTAGTCTCTTAATGGTAGACGGTACTGGTCTTGCTATATACAATCTTCAGAAGGTATCTGTGTGACAAGCAATAAAAACCAAGAACCTCTCCTTGATTTCCAGAATAGGATACCTCTTTCCAGTTATTTATTTATAACTGTAGTTAAAATTATATATTTATTTATAACTGTGGTTATTTACCAAAGTTAATCAGGGTATTTTCCTTCTTAGGTTGAAAAAGAAAAGAAATGTGAGACTGGCAATTCAAATATCTTTCAATGACAATTATGGATATAACCTGTATGCTATATACTGTAATTTCTACTAGGTTTTCATTGCAATTACTTTTTCTCAACTAGACAATGAAAAAAATTATTCACCCCTCCAACAAAAATGTCTCCTCTGTTTTCCTTCACAATTACCCAATGACACTTGATTTGATAACTTCTTAAACTCCCTTCAACTTCATATCCATTATAAATTATTGCTAAAACTTACTCCCTCTCTCTTACCATATTGCTGCTGAAGGCTTATCTCTTTAAATTGTTCCTCTCCCTCTTTCTCCTTGACCATATAGAAAGCCAAAGATATTTTCCCTATTTTTAAAGCTATTCAATATTTTTCTAGATAAAATATCAATCCACACATTTACTATTTCCCATCTCCATTAATGTAAACTTTTCCTATTGGCCTTACTTGTAAATCACTTCCATTCACCAAAAATAATTTTTCATCTTTGCTCTTGTAAGAACGTATCTTTACTGGCCTCATGTGTTTTTAATTCCCCTCTCAAGATCTTCATTACCTTATAAATCTAGTTTGTCTCCCATGTGTAACTCTTTCAGTCTGTTTTGGCCAATCCTTTAAGTTTTAAAGTGCAAAGCAAGCCAAATCTGAGAGGACTTTAGTCTCTGCATAGCTATCCTCCTGAATTCATTGCTCCTCTATCTTTCAGAGAGTGACACTCATGCAGTCACATATCTGCCAAACTGGAGGCTTGGATGCCAGGAAACATGTTCTGTCTAGTTGTCTACGTACCCCCAGTACTTAGCACAAGTCTCAGCACAAAGATGCTTTTTCACAGTCCTGGATGACTAGCACCTTCCATGTGCCTGATGAACTGCTGGGCTCTAGGGACAGAAAGAGAAAGTAGAAGCTGGCCAGGGCTTTGATGAGTTCACAGTACAACTTCAATAGCATGAAGAGAACAACTCATGATTTGTTGTGATGAGTGCTATGATGGAGTCGTGGACAAACTGCTGGGGACACAGAGAAAAGACCTGCCTGAGTCAGCAAACATTTCAGGAGGGAGGTGTCATTGGAACTGGGCCTCGAAGGAATTTTTGACAGAAGGGAATCTGAGCAGAACAGTCCCATACACACTTTAGCTATTGAAGCAAGGTGGAAAACAACAGTATATTAAGAGCAAACAATCTGGGCTCTAGTACTGTTTTTGCTATTTTGTAGTCATGTGATTTGGGGTATGTCACTTATCTGTGTTCCAATTTCCCATCTTTTAAATGAGAATGACACTAACAGCATCCCTCTCAAAACTTCTCAGAGGATCACATAAAATGATGCATGTGCAAACCACTTGTAAATTCGAAAACATTATATGAAAATAGCTTAATTTTAACATATGCTGGACATGTGCTGTGAAAGTTTATGCTCCCTATTTGAAACCCAAAAGATAATATTTATGATTATAATATATTTTATTAATATAATGTATACTATCATATCATTTAAAATTATTATTACGTTAAAAATTAAGCCTTAGAGGAGTAAAGCACATTATTTATAACTATGGATATAAAATACCAGAGGAAATACCTGAAAGTGTATGCCTTTGGGGAGAGGGCCTGATGGGAAGTGTGTAAGTGGGAACTGTTATGTGCTTCTTGATTTTTAAAATGTTTGATTAAAAAAATAAATTAAAATTTACATAGAGTAGAGAAACATAGAGAAGGAAGTTTATTTGTGACTTAGAACCATCTGTTCCATCATATTCTCAAAGAAGAGCACAGACACAGAATGCCTTGGAGCCTGACCTCATACTTAGACTCCCAGCCTGACATCACTGGAGAAATTACCAAGGTCCTAGAGTGGTATTTTTTAATGGAGGCTGCACTATGAGCTCAGAGGCTGCTCTGGTCTTCTGTGGAGTCATGATTAGTTGTCACAATGACCAGAAGTGGGGAAGTGGGTGAGTGAGGTCTGGAGGGGATTGCTGGTGTTTCCTGGGCAGGAAGCAGGGATGTTAGACATACTGTGCTATGTGAGCAGTCCCGCATAATGTAGCATTGGCCTGCATCTCTCACAATGTTCACATGTCCCACTGGACATAAAAAATCCCATTTCTAAATTTCTAAGCCTAGAACCTAACTCTGTTTTAACATACTCACACTAAATATTCTGAATACTTTTTGCATAGTTTTAAACATTGTGCTTAGTTTGGAACTTTAACAAGTGTTGCACTCTATTTCAGAAAATCACATCACCAACAGCAATGCCCTTTATAGTATTTGAGTCTCCACTACAACGACAGCTGTTGCATCACAATAATTCCACGCATACCTATAAAGATATTTATCCCCTATTTCAAAGTTTCAAGTATAAAGGAAGTATGTGGATAATTCACTGAATATGTCTTTTTTTTTTCCTTTTTTTTTTTTCTGTTCGGTTTGTTTATTTTGTTCTTTAGATTCCACATATAAGCGAAATCACATTGCATCTGTTTTTCTCTGTCTTACACTCCACTCAGCACAGTACCCTCCAGGTCCATCCATGCTGCTGCAAATGGTAAGAACCCATTCCCTTCCACGGCCAAGCAATATTCCATTGTATATATGTATCACCTACTTTTTATCCATTCATCCATTGACAGACACCAAGGCTGCCTCCACATTTTAGCCATTGTAAACAATGCTGCAATGAACATATGGATGCACATGTCCCCTAGAAGTAGCATTTGGGTTTCTGCAGATAAACACCCTGAAGTAGAATTAATGGGTCCTTCTTTGTCTCTTGTTATAGCCTTTGTTTTAAAGTCTATTTTGTCTGGCGTAAGTATTGCTACCGCCGCTTTTTGTTTGTTTGTTTCCATTTTCATGAAATATCTTTTCCCATCCCTTTGCTTTCTGACTGTCTGTGTCTTTCAATCTGAAGTGATTCTCTTGTAGGCAGAGTATGTAAGGGTCTTGTTTTCTTATCTGTTCAGTTCTCCTATGTCTTTTGAGTGGACTATTTAATCCATTGGCATTGAAAGTAATTGTTGATAGACATGTAGCTATTGCCATTTATTATTCATAATTTTGATTTTGGTTTATTTTGTTTTGTTTTTCCATCCCTTCTTAAAGGAATCCTCTAACCTTCCTTGTAATACTGGTTTGGTAGTGATGAATTCCTTTAGCTATTTCTTGTTTGGGAAGCTCTTTATCTGTCCTTCACGTCTAAATGATAGTTTGCTGGGTAGAGCAATTTTGATTGCAGGTCCTTGCTTTTCATTACATTGAATATTTTGTGCCAATCCCTCTGGGGCGGGGTCCCAGTGAGTCAGCAGGGTGGAGCAGTGGAGCTCACTAGGCCAATCAGATTTAGTTTCGGCCTGTGGGGGAGGGCTCAACACAGGAAAGATGGCACCCACCTGCCAGATGCATGGGAGACGGTCCCCTCACAGGGAAATTAGTGACTGTCTTCCAGATCTCTCTGAAGCCACACACCTCAGACTGTCCCTATATGCCTCCAATGCCCCCTGAGTTACTCTCCCTCCGCCAAAGCCCAAGGTGAGTGCCTGTGAGCAAGTGAATCCATGCATGGGCCGTTTAAGAGGATGTCTGGATTTTTTGCAGCCTTCCATCCCACCTAGATAGTCAGAACCCCCACTGTTTTTCACAACCAGATGTTGTGGGGGCTCTTCTTCCTGGCACCAGCACTCTGAGCTGGGGAGCCTGGTGTGGGGCTGGGGCCTCTTGCTCCTCCAGTGGGAACCTCCATGGCCGAGATATCCCTCCTGGTTTTCAACCGTGGCATGGAGGTTTGGGTCCAGCTCGTTTCGTGTCTCCACCCTTCCTACCAGTCTTGATGTGGTTTCTTATTTATATCCTTAGTTATAAAACTTCTGTTCAGCTGGACTTCAGATGGTTCTCCAGTTTGATTGTTCCATAATTTAGTTGTAATTTTAATGTGTTCAGAGAAGGAAGCAGGCACAGTGTTTACCTATTTCACCATCTTTGATCTCTCTTCTGTCTTATTTACTTAAGTGTAAAGTTATTTGTGCATCTATTCACTCTATTATATCTTGTGAAATCACACCCAAAGATTTGCATATCGAAATACACAGTTTGTTATAAATTATTTTTAAAAATAAACAGTTTCTTCATTTTGCAGTTAGAACTGAGTTTTTAAAATTATGCCTGTGGGTACATTATATTATCTGTGAGCTTTAGTTCAGGATAGTAAAAGGGATGTTAACAAATAATTGTTATATAAGGTGGGTGAGTCTGTTTGGGTCGAGTACAACTGTTTTAGGAAGGCCTGGAAGTTCTTCTTTGTAGTTGACCTGGATCCCTCCTGTTGCTGATTAATGATATTTTCCATTTTTAGTTATTTCCCCTTCCCTTTGGAGATGGAAAAGAGCTATTCAGAACCACCTTAGAATTTTCTTTCTCTTTTACAAGTCCAAAAGTGTGAACAATGTGATATCTTGTACTTACTAGGTTTAATATTAAATTAATATTAATAATTAATTGTATTTCTGGGTATAAATACAATTTTGCATGGCTCTAAGTTCAAAATCTATGTTCCTATGGAATCAGCCAAAAGATGGCAGTAGCTTTTCTGCCGTCTTTTCACTGCAGACTTTCTTGAGTGTCCCCACCAGCTTCATCGTCCTGCTTCATGATCTGTGGGGCCTCCTGTGTCTCCAGCCCCAGACCTGGGGCCCGCCACACTCTGCATTCCGGCCTTCGCACTGCTAATTCACCAAACTAATTAGTCTAGTTAAGGGTCCATAAAGGCAGAAATCTGTTGGAGTGTAGTCTCATTCATTTCTTTCAGAAAAACTTGCAAGGAAGCTCCTGTCTGCTTTTGGAACGGGAATCTCAAAGGCTTGGCATGAGAAACAGTTGAAGGCGCCAAACTTCCAGGCCAACGATTCTACTCACAAAGAGTCCCAATTCAACTTCTTCCCTTGAGGAAAACTTCAAAGTATGCAGGACCCAAAAAACTCATATAATAAAAATAAATCAAGGAATAACACACTTAGCTGAGACTTGATGGAAACACATTTGTCCTTCTATACCTCAGTTCTCTCTGCCTCCAGACCTGCCTCATGGTACTTACTTATAGCGAGGACAAAGGCAGGTTTTTCTGACGTTCACTCACGTGATTCCACTGTGCCTGCAAAGTTTTTCTTTTTTTAACTTGTGTTTTTAAAAAAATTGTTCAAGCTATATAGCTTACTACATGCCAGGCACCGTTCTAAGCACTTTAAAAACATTAATTCATTTAATCCTTACAACAACCCTGTGAGATATACTTTTGTTATTCTTATTTTTACAGACAAGGAACCGTGAAAACACTGTTTTCTATTTTCCTTCGATGGTGTTTTCTTTTTCTTTTTCCTTTGTTTCTTTTTTTCCTACATAAGGTTTTAGGACAGTGCATAGTTATGTTTGGGAACTTTTTTATTTTTAATGATTGAAGAAAATCACAAAATGACGAGTAGAGATAAGAGCAAAGCATAATCTCAAGACCCAATGTTTAGAGTTGTGGGGTATTTTGTTTTGTTTTGTTTTGTTTTAGGTGAAATATAAACCACTTAAGGAATTCATAGAAGGGCACAAACTAAAACCTCTTAGAGATTCGTTTGGCCATGAGACTCAATTTAGCAGAATAAAGCTGCTAAATAAACCAGAAGTTTAATCTCCTGGACTTCTCTTGTTTTTATATGCTTTTGGCATTGCCTGTTTCTGCCCCCACTAGTGAATGGCTTACCTCCAGGCTTTCGGGTGGTGGCAAGAGAAGAATACCATCCTCACAACCTGTGCAAGGGCATTGTTCACACATCAGTGCACATATTCAAAGCACAAATGCCCAACTCTGGCGACTACTGCAGAGAGTCATTCACATGTTTTTCTTGCACCTATATAGTACCATTTATCTGGAAGAGTTTGTGACAATTTGATGAAAAGTTAATGTATATTCAGCTAGTTGGTTTAGAAAATTATCAAAGTGCTTGCAAAGTCTTGAAATGCGTGGCCTGTTAAAATTAGAAATTTTCTATTGGAGCATTTTGAATTTTGCAAACAAAGAGTATATAGGAGCATCACTTGTCAGCTAGATCTTCTCTTAAATAATTACTTTAGGGTATTGAAGTTTTTACCACTCTTAGTTTTGAATTCTGAAGCACATGTCATTTAGACTTGGATTATTGTCAACTATCAATTAGTGGAGAGAGGTGTGGGACTGCTCTCTCTCTCTCTCTCTCTGAAAGCATTTTTTCCATGCCACTGAAATTTTACAGCAGGCTTCCTATTAACAGGAATTGTCAGAGAATGTGGCAGTCTTGTTACTTGGATAAGAAAAAGTTTATGAGAAAGACCATTCTGTTAAAACTCTTGGACTTCTTTATAAAATTAATTAGTCCAGTTAATGGCCTTAGAAAACAAAGTGTGTAGTATTAAACATCACTGAATCTTTCTTTCAGGGTACGGTGTCTTGCCATGCTTCAGGGTCTTCATTCTGAAGATCCATTATTGTTACGCAGAACTGCAATTAGAGGACAGACAGGACTCAACCTACATTGCCCCCTGGACCTACCTACTCCGGAATTCTTTTCACATATGTGCCTGATCTAAGCTTGTTTCCTTATCAGCAAGATGCACAAGCTCTGGAGCAGCCTGCCAACATTTAAATTCTAGTTCCACCATTTACTGACTGTATCACTTTGGGCATGTTAGTTAATCTGTTCCTAAGTTTCCATGTCTGTAAAACAGGCAAAATGGTAGTTTTTATTCAACTGATTAAAGTTCATGTTCTGAGTATTAAATATTCATATAAAAATACAAAGGATAAGACCACACCCGGTGTTAGCTAAACTGCAAAGTCTTAGGGCACAGTCCTCAAGATTGTCCTTACTTCTGACACCAACGGCCAAGTTCAGGGAGTTCTCAAAACCACCCCCAGGTTTGATAATACCATAAAACTGGAAGGATTCACAGACCTCACTGAAAGCTATTACACTCATGGCTTATGGTTATGGTTTATTACAAAGAAAGGATACAAAGTAGAACGTGCTCAAGAAAAAGACACCTAAGACAGAGTCTAAGAGGATTCCCAAGGCAAAAGCTGCCATTGTCCTCAAGATGTGCTACCCTTTGGAATCAATATGACATGGAATACAGCCTACCAGGATGTGCATCAGAGTTTCGGAGTTCAGAGTTTTTGCTGGGGCTTCATAATACGCCTATAGGCACAATTGATTGAATGCTTGCCCGTGTGTTTGAACAGTCTCCAGGCTGCCCCCTCACCTTCATCCCCCCACTTCTGTCCCAGTTGAATAACATGAGTGACAAAGACACTCTTATCACTTGGAAAATTCCAAGGGTTTGAAGATTGCTTTTCAGGAGCTAGGGACAAAGGCCAGACCTCTTTGGGTTAGGCCAAATTCTTTACTACATAGTCTAGCACTGAGTAAGTACTCTCCTAATGTGTATGATTATCACTATTAATTGTCCTCTTTCTCCTATAAAAGGATCAAAGAAAAACAATTCTTCCCATATTTTGTCCAACTTTTTATTATGAAAATATGCAAGCACACAAAAATGTGTAATAATATAAGGAACTTCTATATACCCACCACTAGATCCAAGTTAACATTTTGCCATATTTGTTGTATCTATGTAGATGGATATATGTATACGTACATATGTTGCATATATAGTATATATATATATATAATATATGCAACAAATATAATTATTTGAATAGAAGTTGCAGCTGCACAATCCTTTATCCCTAAAAAGCTTCAACACACATTTCCTAAGAATAATTACAATTTCATCTTAGAAAACTAACAGTAATTCTCTAGTATGCAATATCAAGATTATATTCTAATTAAAGGGAAAATATGAGTTAATTGAGTGATCCAGTTAGTTTCCAGACTCCCCTTACCTGGACACCATGCTCATCCTGTCTCTCCCTGTTAGAATCTGGGGTGGCTCCACGTTTCTTGCTGAATTAAGTCCAAACACTGGTGAACACGATTCAAGGCTTCTGTGACCATATGTATCTCACATTCCTAGCCTACAATATCACATTCCCATATACATTTGCATAACAGTTCCTGAGTGCTTACTGTGTGCCAGGCACGGTCCTGAGTGCTTTATGTTCAGTCTCAGTTCTCACTGCTTCCCACCATCAACCTTCTACTCCATTGGTGTCTCTGTCTTTCCACACAAACTGTGCACAGTGATTGTTGGGAGGATTCGTCCTGTCACCCAAACCTTTAGAAGCTCCCTGGTTCACTAGTCTTCAAACTGTGTTCCGTGGGATCAGGCAATGAGCCTTAGGAACTGCCTCAAAGGGTAAGCTTATGACCAATAAAGTGGATCATACACCCCCTCCTGGTCCCCACCACCATCCAGAAAGAATTATTGGTATCCTACTGCTTTAAAAGAAATGTGTTTATAAGCCATTAATGAAATCCAAACCAATCATTTTGCAAAAAATATGGAAGCAGGAAACAGTGCATCGATTTGCTCAGGTATCTATAGCATGGTTTTGTGAGATGAACCTACTCCAAGTATATTTGACTCCACATACTTCCTTCCAGAGTTTATGAAGGTTGTTACCTTGTCGGACAGGTAGATCCTCCAGCTCCTTCCTGACTCATTCATACCTCCTTGAAAAATGGGGAGCGTCTGTGCTTTCGCCACCATTAAATCTTTCCCCCGCTTCTCAAGATGGTTCTCTTCCTTTCCTCTGAACTGCACACACGTAACACTTAATTTTGTACCCTGGAGTCATTTCTCCTTTTTTGATGTGCTTTAGTTTTGCCTCCCTCCGAGGTAAGTGGTAATTTGAAAGTGAGGAGAACAACTTGGACTTTTAATTAGTTCACCTAAACATTTCAATAAACATTCATTGAGTAACTGCTAGGTATCAGGCACCAGGTAGGAGCTTTGAAGAATACAAGGATGAAAAACTCCCTGCCTCCCGATGCTCAAACTCTACTTGAAGAAATAGAAGAGGGAACATTGTTTTACAGTATGAGACAGAATGAAGTAAGTAGAAAATATAGGTCAAGAAAGGTGCTATGACAGTGCAAGAGAAAACGCAACTCATTGTGTCAGAAAAGATCAGTCAAGTTTCCATTTATTTCTACCCACCATGGGGTACATTGTAGACACTTGAGGACTTTATCTCAGTTTTAATGAATCAGTATTAAACTTTCTGTTAAAAAAAAAAAAAATCCAGACGTGCTTATGGCCAAAGGCCTGTCTTATCTCCTAAGAACAAAGCCCAAAATTATATCTCTTCTCAAGGTTACTATTACGTCTCCAGCAAAGTGCTCAGAACACAGCAGCTGCTTAACAGTCTCTAGTTAGATGAAGCTTGTGGGACTTGGTATATGCTGAGCAAACCAGTTTTTAAGAGTACTAGTCATTACCAATTTCTCAAATTGAATTCTATCAAAAAGAGTGAAGGCATATTTTTGAATTACCTTATCCTGATTTAGAGATTACTATTAGAAGACCTCAAACATTTCCCAGGGAAAAAAAGCAGTTCTTTTGGAATTTGAAGGAGACTTGACTCTAAGAACAAATCAACATCAGATACCCATAAAGGTCAATCCCAGTTCTGTGATTCTCAACTGAGGCCTCCTTCCTCCCATCTTCCACTTCCCCCAAATTCTGTTTTAGCTGTCAAGTCATTCAAATTGCACAGGTCATTTCTGTGACAGACTGGAGTCTTCTGGTCAAAAAGACATCAGTGGAAGAGTCACAAGAACTACTCAGCACCCATATTATTTCCTGTAAGTATAACTACACATTAATTACGCCAAGCCCAAATTGTCATGTTTTTACAGGCACTCTATAGCAACCAGGTGAATAATGCTTTAAAAAATGCTATTCAGTAAGTTAACTTATTTAGTTGCTTGTGGGTTTGTTTGTGGCTAACATCTTTCTCAAAATGGAATACAGTAGAGGAACTACACAAGGGTTTACGTGGAAGAGGCTAAGATTCAGTAATGGCTCTTGTAAATATACATTTACTTATGATACTAATTAATTAATGTTGGCTTCCCCACTAGAGTCTAAGCTCCATAAGAGCAGGGACACTGACCTTCTCGCCGCTGTGTCCCCAATGCCTTTCAAAATGCCCAGCATTTAGGTGATGTTCAATGTATTTTGGATGAATGGATGAACCTAGAAGAGACTTTGGTGCAAACCTGAAGTGCTCTTTGCCCTGGAAACATACTTATTAGAGATCAGGATGAACTCCCATCCTGATCTCTAATAAAATTAATAAAATTAACAAAACAGGGAAACCTGAGGAAAGCATAGGTTGAGCCATATGAAGTTGCTGTTTTTGAATGTCCGAAAGAGATGATAAACTAGGTGTTTCATTAGTAGTTTAACCCCGTGATTGCTTTGAAATTTTCTGCACCCATTTCTCAACCATCTGAATTTATGAGACTAATCGAAATGAACTGCATTTTTGAGACATCTATGTCTTATGACCATAAGCTATAAGGATGGGTGAGAGAAACCGAGGTGTTTCTGAGGGGATGTAACAGGTGTTTTTAGATGTTTGAAGTACTGCTGGGGGAAGAATCAATTAGTTCTGTATGTCCCTGATCCTAGTAAAACTGGGATCAGTAGTTGGAAGCTACAAGGAGACAGTTTTTGGCTCAATGATCAAGACTCTCAGAGAATTTGAGCAGTAACTTCTTCATAACTGGAGGCATTCAGTAAGTCTGAGAAACCTTTGCTGGTCCTGTTATAATGGGGAATCTAGATGACCTTAAGAGTCCTTCCCACCTTCAGAGTTCATGACTTGGCTTCAAGGAACTCAATGAGACCCATTGTCGTGCAGGAGACCCTGCTCACTGTGCCACTTGTTGTGCAGGGAGGCCTGCAGGGTCTCTGCTCCCGCTCCCCACATAAGAACACAGGATATGGTGAGGCCAAAAAGGAACACCCACGGAGCCGCAGATAGGGGAGTCATACCACTATATTCTCGCTGGCGGCTGGGTTGGAGAAACAGGAAACAGGATCCACACAATTCTCAACCCTCATTGCGCCACTTGCAGGCTCAGCCACCATCTTCTTGCTAGCCCCTATTTTTTCTGCTAGCGTAGCCACAGCAGTTATATTAGTGGCCAATGGCTCACTGGTTACAGCTGATGGCCATCCAATCACAGTTGATGGCCATTTACTACCTGAGCCAACACCTTTCTATGTGAGGCTAAGAGCCTGGAAACTGCTTTCTGGGGTTCTGTCCCCACACCCATTTACCTAGGTCCAGGTGTATTTATCTCTTAATGAATATTCCCTGTTCAATTGTTCATTATTTTGTGATATAGAAAGGTATTAAAGATCACAGTATAATTTTTCCAGGACAGCGAAGTTGGGTCTAAATTAAAAGTAAAAATTTGAGTACACAGGTTGAACAAGTATTGTCACAAGAATAGCACCTCAATACACTTTAAGATGTTCTTAAAAATTATGTTATCAGTGTTTTCAAAGGCTTTAGCTTAAGTACAAACTAAGTTAAATAATGATGGTTTAATTTTTGTATTAATTTGAAGGAATACTGGCCAGAATTATGGGTTATAGGTTAGGGTTACACCATCCAGTAGCTTACTGTGGAGATGGGTGTAGCCATGGTAACAACGCTGAGCTAGGTCCTTCCCTGTCCAAGACCACATTCAGTTCAACAAATATTTCCTTGGCCTCTACTGTGTGTCTGGTGTTAGAGGCACAAAGGAGAATGAGACAACGTTCCCTGTCCTCAAGGAGCTTACATCTCACCTATCCCATGTTTTGATTAATACTTCCTGAACCCTTACTTTGTGCCATTTAACACTTATAATACCCCAATAAAGTTAAGTACTATTTTATTCCCATTTACAGATGTGAACTCTAAGATATGGAGAGTATAAAGAGACTGAGTGACTTGTCCATGGTCATACAGCCAGTAAGTGACAAAGAAAGGATTTGAATCCAGGCAGTATGGTTGCAGAGTTCACAAGCTTAGCTGTTACACTATATTGCCATCTAAGCAAAGCACAATTCTTCCTTGTGCACTGTTCAAAGGAGACGCACTGACCCAAGGATGACTGCCTATGACAAACATACTCGTATGTGATATATACTCATTAGAGCATGCCCACAAGGCCTGTTTATATTCATCCAATTTTAATTCAATTGGTATGTATGGAAAACTACTGTATTTTAGGCACTGCACCAATTGATTTCACAATGACCATCTCATTCAATCTTAAGACCTTTGTCAAACAGGTATCTCCATTATAAGGATGAGAAAACGGAGAGGCAGAAGTTAAATGACTTGTGTGGGTTCACACAATTAGTGGGAAATAGTGCTGAGATTTAAACCCAAACCTCCTGATTCTGGTGTTTTCAGTAGCCTCATTAATGCTATTTTTCAAAACTGTACGTCAGTGGTTTTTAGTAGATCCACAAGTTTGTGCAATCATCACCACTAATTCCAGAACCCTTTCATCACCCTCCAAAAGAAACTCTGTACCCATTGTCAGTCATTCCCCACTCTCCCCTCCCCCCAGCCTCTGGCAACCATGAATCTATTTTCTACCATTATGAATTTGCCCATTTTGGACTTCTCATAGAAAATGAAATCATATAATAAGTAGTTTTTTGTGACTGCCTTCTTTTACTTAGCATGATGTTTTCAAGGTTCATCCATGCGGTAGTACGTATCAGTACATTCCTTTTTATGGCTGCATAATATCCCATTGTGTGGATATACTGTATTTTGTTTATCCACTCATCTGTTAATGGGCATCTGGATTGTTTCCACTTTTTGACTATGATAAAAATGCTTCTCTAAACATGCACGTAAACGTTTTTGTATGATTGTATGTTTTCAGCACTCCTGGGTATAGATCTAGGAGTGGGACACCTGGGTCATATGGCTAATTCTATGTTTTTGAGGAGCTTCCAAACTATTTTCCAAGTAGGTTGTACCATTTTACATTCCCACCAGCAATAAACAAAGGCTTCAATTTTTTTACGTCCTCTCCAACACGTTATTTTCTTTTTTTTTTAACAGTCATCCTAGTGAACATAGTGTCATCTCATTATGGTTTTGATTTGCATTTCCCTAATGACTAAGATGTTGAGCATCCCTTCATTTGTATATTGGCTAAGTTATTGGAGAAACGGCTATCAAATCCTTTGCCCATTAAAAATATTCTAAAATTATTTATTGTTGAATTGTAAGAGTGCCTTACAATTTTGGATACTAGATCTTTATCAGATACATGATTTGCAAATATATTATCTCCCATTCTATAGGTTTTCTCTTTGCTAAAATTTTCCATTTTGATATTGTCCAATTTATCTATATTTTAGCTGGTTGCTTGTGCTTTTGGTGTCATACCTAAGAAACCATTGCCTAATTCAAGGTCATGAAATTTACATGTATCATTTTAAAACTGGACTTTAAAAGACTTTTTCTTCTCCCATGAGGGAGAGATATATAATCAAAAGTTCCCTTCGCGGTTTTAAATGAGCATGAACCTCTATTTGGCATGACAAATTGGGTTTATTTTTACCAGGTAATGGGAACGTTATACAG
Source organism: Rhinolophus sinicus (assembly GCF_036562045.2). Taxonomy (NCBI): domain Eukaryota; kingdom Metazoa; phylum Chordata; class Mammalia; order Chiroptera; family Rhinolophidae; genus Rhinolophus; species Rhinolophus sinicus. The sequence continues at coordinate 115,679,869 of NC_133755.1, forward strand.
AGGGTGCCAAAAAAGTGTATACACATTTTAAGAAGGAAAAAAAGCTATTGAAATTGTAATATTCAATATATACTGATAACAAAAGATAAATACAAGTCACGTGTACACATGTTTTTGGAACCCCCAGTATTAATTGAAGATTTCACAAATTTTCTCTCATATTAATGTATTTATTACAGGGCATTAAATAAATTGTGGCTATTTACTATTATCTTAATTATTAGTATAGGAGATTTTAAATCAACGTTCTGGATAATACATAGAAAATAATAATACAAGTTTGGAACTCATGATTAAGAGAAATGTTTTCAAAGAGACATGTTAGCAGATGTGACAGCTAGAAATTGAGATGACCTCCCTATGCCTGCTTGAATTGGCAGTCTAAGGAACAGTCCTTTATGTCTCTCGTCAAGAGTGAAGTCCCCTAAAATAGGGGACAGAGAAAAACCTGTGTCATAACCTTGTCTCAAACTTCTTAACTATGTAAATGTACATTCAAGATTTTATGAGTCAGTTCATTTCGAGTTGGAACGAGGGTCTTGACTTGTGGTTCAGATTATGTCGTCCCAGAAATATTAGCTTGGTGCAAAAGTAATTGCAGTTTAAAAGGTTAAAAATAATTGGAAACACCGCAATTACGTTTGCACCAACCTAATACAAAATGGGATTTTCAGGGCCATTTGGCTCTCAAAGCCCACTTTTACTCCACCACAATCCACGGGGCAGCCATGAAGGAGATTTAGGACGACCACATACGATGGAACAAACAGTGCAGTGCTTAACTGTAAGTGGTGTTATGACTCAAAGTCATTGTAAATGCAAAGGGTTATTATGATTTTCCAGCAGATGAGCAGACACGTGTTTTGGAGCAGGGGGTCCATTTCCTAATATGTATAAGCTCACCGTAGGGGTAAGCAGTGTGGCAGTAATGGATATTCCCAAACTTTCCATGTGTTTGCAAGCAGTACATCCATATCCTTGGCAGTGTATCCATCAATAATTCAAGTTCTGGGGAATCAATCTGGGGCTCCTGGGTTATTTTGGTCGCTGTCTGTTCTATGGTAGTCTCTTGCTTTGTCATGCGGCAACAATAATACCCATACATTTAAATAAACATTCCAGTGGCCTACAGAATCCCTGATCTTTGCGTGTTTGAAATAAAAGTAACGGCATCAATAGTCCCTGTAAATAATATGATTTAGAACACAGACTTCCCAGTAGAAAAATAGAAAAAAACCCACAATTCGCAGAAGAAATTCAAATGACCATGAAACATGAAAAACTCATTTTACTAGTAGTGAAATAAATTTAAAATAAAGAGTAAGGCATCATTTTTCACTTATGAGACTGACCAAAATAAGAAGAGGTAAGAAGAGATGACATTTATATGCGGTTGATAGAAATGGATGGGCCCAACATTTTTGGCAATAGTCAAGATTTCAAATGAATGTTCCCTTTGATTCAGACATTCCACTTCTAGGAAATTGTTTGAGTAGAAATACTCATATATAATAAGTAAGCAAAGATTTGTGTACAAGAATTTTTAACTGCAGAATCAATGGCAGCATTGCAACATTTGAAATAATCTATATCTCCAATTATAATTTATTGGTTGAACAAATTCAAAATAGAATGTATATTTCCCTCTTTTAAAATTATATGTGCATGCGTGTATGTGCACACATGCACACGCATGCATACATATACGCAGTCATAGAGAAAATGGTGCCGTGATTACTCTGGGACTCAGGAATGGGGGAAAGGATGACTTTGACTTTTTACTTTACATATTATTGTAATGTCTTATTTTTTTAAAATTACGTGTAGTACTTTTATAATGTTTTATGAAACTTATATTCCTCTTCTGAATTGGAAGCTAGAAAGCAATGTACTTCAACTATGTACTAAAAATGTTGAAAATATTTTTGTAAAGTGTTCACACGATACCAGCTATTTTCCTTTGGGGTAAAAGTGGTTTTCAGCATACCTAGTATTCATGAATTAAGGTACATTTCATCGTAATCAAAAGCCAAGGAAACAATGAATGAGATTATTCTGTATAATATGGTTGATATCTACAGATTAATGACAGACTTGGGACAATGACACAAGGGTAAGTTCTGAGCCCCAAAATATAAGCTAGAGGAAGGAAGACCATGTTTTTGTTGATGACCACAACAGAAAAGCATGTCGGGCACGAGGAACAAAGGCCTTTTGCAAGTCTCTGAGCAGTGCAGATTCTATTTACCACCTTCAAAGATTCAAGTCTTCATCTAAGAGGAATCCCCAGAATTTAGCTTTCCTAGGGTGCTCATGCAGTTACCAAACTTCTCAGGAATGCAAACAAACAAAAAAATTACATTTATAAAACAGCTCCTCTGTTCCTGGCACTGCTATATCCTTCCAGAAACAGAAGGACACTGCTATGGTCTGAATGTTTGTGTTCCCCCAAAGTTCTTATGTTGAAATCCTATCCCCCAAGATGATGGTATTTGGAAGTGGGGCCTTTGGGAATTACTTAAGTTATGAAGGTGGAACCCTTATGAATGGGATTAGCACCTTATAAAATAGGCCCCCAAGAGCTCCCTAGGCCCTTCTGCCAAGGAGGATACAGTGAGAAGTCTGAGACCTGGAAGATCGCTCTGACACACTGGCCCCCTGATCTCATACTTCCAGCCTCCAGAACCGAGAAAGAGATTTCTGTTGCTTATAAGCTACCCGATCCGTGGTATTTGTTACAGCAGCTTGAACAGACTAAGACAGACACTATGTATAAAATTCAAAAGACCAGGTTCAAGTCCTGGTTGTTCTCCTTCCTGTGGGGCTGAAGTCACGTACTCTCCATGTCCCTATTTCTTAGCCTAGAAAGAAGCTCTAATAATAGCTATGTTAATTCCTTTCTTAGGTTGATGCAAGGCTGAAATGTGGTCATGCTGGGTAGAGTTTTAAAACTGTTAAGTTCTCAATGAATGGGAAAGTATTTTAGTACAAATGGCACAGACTGTAGAAATTCTTTACATCTTCTGCAACAATACAATGAAACACTGCCTGAATTTAGTAAAAAGCACTACTAAGAAGCAGGTACTTTGCAGGCAAGAAAACCTTTTATTTTAAACCACAAATAGTCAGCAGGTGGCCACAACTATCCATGTTTCATTAAAATCACATAAACATAGGTACAAAAGCACCACTGATTATTGCTCTAGAAAAACTGCGTGAAAAATTCAAATACGCACAGTAAAAACACCACAGTATGCACAGGACTAAATTTTAAAGCAAATAAATGGTATGCTGAATCAATTTTACACACAGCTTCCAATATTAAATTGGTATTTATTTTACTTAAGGATGATGGAGATTTCCAAAAAGCATGACTATGAGAAGGTAAAATGTCCATCCTTATATATTTTTGTATGCCAACTAGTAGAGTCCTAAAAAAATTAGCATTTACAAAATACTTGGTAAAAATAGCTTTTAAAAGTTGTCCCAAAGAGGTACATAAAATCAACCCCAATTTTCCATGACAATTCATTCTCCCTCGTTATCTACAGATTCAGTTTTCTGTGCCTGTGAAAAAGAAAGGGGAAAAAAGGATGTAGTTACTATTAAAACTACTACAAGCCAAAGAAAAGTCCACCCCATCAACACACACACTTTTGAACATTTGTTGTTTAGCAGCTCTACCACAAAACCTACTGCAACTCTGGGTGTAAAACAGACAAGGCAGGAATTTATTATGCAAACGCTTGGCTGCATTCATTGCTTTCTGCTTCTCAAACGACCACAGAAGCTTTACCTGGCAAGCTCCCCCTGTTCAGAATAAAAAAACACCCCATTATCTGATTCTAGCCACTGCAAACATGCAGAATTTTCTACTGTACCCTTAACTCTGACTGTTTCAATCTGCCCCTTTACTGACAGGGTGCTGGGTGGGGTACCTCTGCAGGCTGAGACACTAACAGTTGAGCGATAGATGTAGATCTGCAATAACATTACAGGCGATGAAAAGAGACATTATGAACGTGCCATCACCGGCTGAAGGATCGAGCAATTTCTTTTAAGACACTGATTCAATCAGTGGGAGGTATTTATGCAAAGTACCTCTTCAGCTTTAGTTTCACCATTTTCAGATGGTGCAGTACCTTCCTTTCCAGCTTCCTGCTTTTCCTCCTTCTTCCCTTTAGCACCTTTGCTAATCTTTGTTCCATGTTCTTTCTAACAGAGGATCAAAGCAAACAAACAGAGTATGTTAGACATGGTGTGATGGTAGCTAAACTCAGTCAGCCTCTGTCCACACAACGGAAAACACAACCATGGCCCACACGGAGGCTTTTAGGCAAAAACGGGAACCCCGCTTTGCTGGGCATCAACTGAGTACACTGCATCTCTATGAAGAGGTAACACGCTGCACTGGACCCTCCCTTCTGGGAAAACATGACGATTCCCTTCAGGTATTTGTTCTGTGGACCTCCTCTCTCGTTGAAGTGAAAGCACTTCTGTTGTGAAGAGAACGGCAAGAAGCAGTTGGTGAAGAGGCAGAAGCAGTTGGTGACGAGGCAGAAGCCAGGGACAACCCAGCAAGTGAAAGACCTCACGTGGGGACATGGGCTGGAGTGACTAGAAACCTGAGAAAGTTTGAAAATCAAGGCCCAGATCCTAACTTTAAGACCAAGCCACAAAAGTGAGCTCTGCTTCAGAAACACCTACTCCCACCACAATACATAATAGTTTCAAACAATTCTCAAAAAGGGACAATGCTCTGAAGGGCAGAGTGAAGAAAAGCCATTTTGGATAAGTTTCTTAATAATTATGGGCTTTAGTTTCCTCACCTGCAAAACAGGATATTTGCACCTACCTCAGTGGGGTTGATGTGAAGGTTATGTGAGAAAAGCAATCAAAACAGGGTCTGGCATAGTATAAGGGCCATAGAAATGTTTGCTGGTATTATCTGCTAGCATTAATTAGTATGTGATGATTACTAATCAGACTGGCCTAGTAACACCAGTGATATGAAGTCAGAAGTCCCTTTCTCAGCTCCTCGAGCTGCTGGCAGCAGTACGGCCCAGGCCCAGGTCCACCCCTCCTGAGTTCATGAGGCAGCGACCAAACAGCCTTTGGACGTGAGGCTTCGCAGAGCAACATGCTCTGCCTTCACTTTGTTAACCGAACAGAAAACACATTCCTGGTAAAGCATAAAACGTGCTTTATGCTTTTTGAGAAAGCCTGTAGCAGTGCTAACAGTTTGCTAGTCAGTACATTTTGCCTGTATGATTAAATGTGATCTTTCCGGATGACTTTTGGATATGGAATTATAATTTATTCATTGTTTAAAAAACCAAAGATTGTGGGGGGGGGGGAGCACCTCTTACCTTAGCAGATGTTTTTCTTGGTTTAGGTTCAGGTTTTGGTGGAGCCGGTTTCTGCAGAGATAAATTATACAAATACTGTATACCCTCAGGACAAGAAAAAAAAAAAAAAACTACAAAAGACAATAGTCCATTTTGAATACGATCTTGTTCATTTAAAAAAATATTTCGTTCTATTTTCAGCATCAGGTAACAGCATAAAGGCCTCTGCATTTCATAACTATTTTCATCCTGGGTTCTCAAGTGAACGGCAGGTGAGATTTAAAAACCAACTCATTATCTATCCCCCAGTCCAGAATAGCTCTCCGGGAACAGGTTTAAGTTTCTATCTCCAATGTCTCTGTACTTCCTTTTATCACAGCTCAGTAGCAAGAGGAATGACTCAGGCCCTCAGCCAAATGACTCAATGAATTCAGTCACACTGGCCTTCCCAACAGTCTAGAAATCACAGGCAAAGCCCATCCGGTAATGAAGATGGTTACCTGTGAAGCATTTCAAAATCATTTCCAAATTCTTCCACCTCTGATGTAGATTTTAAGTTCTGTAGCAAGCATCTTCCTACTTTTATCGACTCCAATGCCAGCTCAAGGTGAGAAGACTCTCTTACCCACCCAGACACTAGGCTCATTTGTCCCTAGTGCTTTTTATTAAGAACGTGATTATAAAGACGAAACGTCCACTGTTAGCTCCCCAAGTTTAAGATTTTTCACAGATCTTATAAGTCAAAGAGCTCACTAGGCAACTACTTTTCTGTTGCCTTTTGTGGTTCTCCTTCTCATTCCCATGAGCAGTACCTGCCTGCCCTATGGACACGGTCCCCTCCACACCGGGCTTCAGCCCTGGCTTGCTTCCCAGGGCCCTGAGACCAGGTGGCACATGGAGACGCTGGGGAAGATAACCAGTTTACAGCTCTGGTTTCTTATAGCTATTTTAGGGCAAATATTTCTCTCATGACTCTAGAAAAAAGTAAGTGTACATCTCTCCTGGCACTGGGGGAGAATGGTTTTTAAATAGAAAACACTGGCCAGGGTCTCCCCTGTGGAGAAAAATACATGTTCCTCCCCAATGCCTCTGGGTGGTTCAGGTTCATATTGAATCTGGCCCTTTTCATCAAGAGCATAAAGTAAAATTGTAGACAGTTCAATTCCAGAAGATTGGCTGTTAGACACAACCTTTCAAATAAAAAAAGGAAATTGAGCTTGAAAAGTAAGGAAAGTTTTTATTAATATTCTCATCACCTTAAATCTGCAGTCTGCATCCCAAATACAACAGCTTGCATGGCTCCTAAATTTTCAGGATTTTAAAATTTTTATGTTGGGCTTTGATATACTATATTAACATAAACTTATTTTCTTGATTTTCAGCAAATATTTCAGCAAAATTTCCTTGTATATTCTTTTCTATAAGACAGCTCTTCCCCCGCCCTCCCACCCCCTACCCCCCAGCATTCACGTATTTTGATGGGACAGAAAATGACAGGGTTTCAAGGTCTGTAATCCCGCTGGTCTGAGGAGGCTCAGCATCAGCATCCGGGCAATGATCTCGGTGACAGGTGCTCACGTTGCTGGTTCCTGGTGCTCAGGAAGAGCTTTATTTTAAATTCTGATTTTCGTTTGACTTACAAGGTTTATACCCTGAATGGGCTAGAGATCCATGGACTGCAAGGCGTTTGGTATAAACTATAGTTAAGCCTAAAAAAAGTGAATAGCAATTTCTGAACCATGTGAAAATTACTAGTGGACAGAGCATACCATCTTTGAAGGGTTTTGACAGAATCTGGATTAACTGTGTACACACACAACAGCCCCTCCCAGCTCTGACTCTTCCCGATGACTCTATATTGCTTCCTTAGGTTGGGACTCACGAGAAGCACAGGCTCACGCAACCCAAACTCAGTTACACTTCTGAACTTGTGACTGGTCCTAATACCTCTTTATGCTTTGATTCACTAAAACTGTGCCAGGCATATGGGTGTTGGCAGGGGATGAAATCCATGCTTCCCTGTAGGCCAAAGCAGTTTGCAGCTCCTGTACTATCTAGTATGGGGATATATGCTATTAGCCAAAAGGTTAATGCCATTCTCCCTGTATCTCACAGTGGGTAGTGTGGGCTGCAAGTATTTCAACCAAAATCTTTCCACCAGAGAGCTAGGCTGCCCTCTCTGGACAGAATGGGGGCTGGTACACAAGCAGGGCAGCAGGGAGGGACACCAGAGCCAGCAAGGGGCACACTCACTGCCAAGGCTTGGCCACACGGACCCATCCAGCTTTAATGGGTCATTTCTTCCCTGGGCCTGGCCCACAGAGGGGGACACCAAGTGACAAAGTGGAATCACTACTTTTTCAGATTCTCTAGTTCGGAAATGAAGCTAAAGCATATGGAGTCAGATAACTTTCAGAATTTTCTGACTGAAGTCTGAGTCGTGGACAGAGACTCAGAATTCTTGTCCATGCCAGCACATCATATGTAGAACTGGGAGACTACATGACTTTGCTTAATGTAATTCTTTTGTTTCAGACATCTCGCAATATCAAACATCTTCCTGCACTTTATATTTTTGGTAATGGGGCTGGCCATTGTTTTTCACCAACCGTCTGATCAAGGGAATTACTTGGCAATAATGGTCAAAATGTGCTAGATATTGTGACCCATGTAATTTCCAAAAGGAAACAAAAAACTCAAAGGAAATACTGTCTTAAATCTTCCTTCTGCTGCTTTGCTCTAGACAGAAGAACACCACAGGAACTAATACCAAAGGGGTTCTAAAGTACTCACCGCTGACAATCTGGCAGACCGCCTTGTGGGCTACAAACAGAAAAATATACATATTGATTTTTAAAAATTCATTTTTAATATCTTACTGTGTTTAAAAAATGTAATGTCTGACTCCCATCACCCTCTCCAGGTAAGCCCAGTGAAACATTCCCCAAGTAACCCTGGGACCCTTATCAAGAGGAAGTGGTACTGAAGAGGTGCAGGAATACTGTTCAAAGAAATGGGCTCTCCTAATTAGGGATGTGGCCAGTAGGAAAGGAAAGGAAGACGCATTTAGGCTCTGACCCAAACCATAATCTCTACCATTGTGATTAAAATTGACAGCAGGAGCATTGAGGAGCTATTTAAAAACTAGTCTCCAGTCTGACTCTTGTTCCTTACAAACAGAAGTAAAGCTTGTAAGTTAATAAAAGAGATTTACATAATTGTGTAGAAACCAACACAGCAGGAGTTTCCCACCTTGTTACTGTTAGAAAAGACAATGACTACAAATCTTAGAGAAATGCTTCCTTTTACCTGTAACAAAATAAACACATTTATTTATCTACTAAATGCACATGTTTAAAGATTTAAATAGAGTAAAAAGTTCACCAATCTCTTTTATTAATTTGGAAATACAGGAAATTTAGAGAGAAACTGTATTGAGATTACTATTTTTCAGGAAATCTTTTCTTCAATGATGGTACAAGTTAGCAAATGAGATGGCAAAGAAATTTAATATAACCGAACTCTTCTAGGCATTTCAGAAATAGGCATACAGAATTGATATTCTACTTACCATCAGCAAAACATAGCTCTCCAAGGGGTTTCACATTCTAAAAGTACAACTGCCTTTTAAAAAAATTATTCCAGAAGTAAATACTCCATACTTTTGTGTGTTTTATTCACTGCTCTATCTCTAGTAGATTAGTGTGCCACCTAACATACAGTAGATACTTAATAATGTTTGCTGAAAAAATGAACTCAAGCTTTTCCCTAATTCTTGTTGCCTTATGCAGACTTTGCCTTATTACAATAGCTTAAGTATTTCAAATAAGTTTTCAAAGACGACCAGCAAAAATGATCAGTCACAGCCCACGCCATTGAGTGCAAGGAATCACGAAATTCGTAAAGCGCTGTGCTTAGGTCAGTCTAGGTCAGTTGGTTAGGCCAAACTGGAAGAAATATTTCTTGCCATCTCCACATCTAAGAAATTCCTTGCTGAAAATAGCCACAGGAAGCTAGAATCATCTTTCTTTAAACTACAGAAGGAAATGAAGGGCCAGAGCCTTCATGAATAATTTTAACCCTGGGGTCTCAAGGAAAGATCAGAGCGAGACTTAAGGCCAGCTAGCAGAATGTACCAAGACTAGGAGACTGTGCAGGTTAAGTGGTGGCTGTGATACGAGGATATTCACTGCACAGGGAAGGCTGTACGGCTTAGCGCACAGTAAGGGAGGAGCGCCCGTACCAGATACTCCATAGGAAAACCACAGTGCCTGTTAGGATTAGTGTGATGATGCACCCACGAGTCACTGGGAACCAGAACCCTAATTCTGTGATGCCTTTCCCAGGATAGTTAAATGCCTGAATTGAGTATCACTGTAAGAAAAGGCAACGTTATCAGTTAAATTGCACGGCAAGTGGGTAACTTTTGCTTCTTCAGTATGTTCTCGGAGCAGGGAGGAGCAAATGAGCACTTGCCAATTTCCAAACAGAGCTCTGCTTGGACGCTTCTGTGTGGCCTGAAGAACTACCCACACCATCTCACAAGTAAAGCACAGCCAGCATGAGTGCTCAGAAAGATACCCTCTGAGAGGAAAACTGGCCGACTCCATGCTAACGAGGGGTATACGGACCTTCTCCGAATCCCTCTCCACTTGGTGTCAATGTATGTGTACTATGTTGACGTTCTCTCTCTGCTCACACTCATCTGTCTCACGTCTGTAGCCCTCCTGCACATTTCCGTAGTTCCAATGCCTAGCAGGGTCCCTCAATAAATGTGGAGGTGGATAGAATGAGTAAGCACCAGAAATGTATACAAAAGTGCGAACGTGGAGAACATGTTAAAGCCACCACCTCATTTTATTGCACTTCGAAGATGACTCCATGTTCATCAACAACAAGGCAAGTGCTCCACTGGCAAAAGGATTACCACTCGCTGAAGGGTCCGGTGACGGTTAGCATTTTTTAGCTATAAAGTTTTTTAAAATTAAGGTATGTACATTGTTTTTATAGACATAATGCTATTGCATACTTAATAGACTACAGTATAGTGCAAATGTAACTTTTACATGTACTGGGAAACCAAAAAAGTTCATGTGATTTGCTTTATTGCGATACTCGTTTTACTGAAGTGTCTGGAAAACCTGCAATGTCTCCAAGGTATGCCTGGACTCGGTTACAATCCAATTTGGAGCCTGAAAAAGGGCCTGCATATATTAACCATTACTCATAACTGCCTCCTTATCTGCCAACTAGCTGTCCTTAGGAAACAATGAAGGACGCCAAATCGGGGAAAATTCACCAACTCGTATGCGCTTGCTCCTCTCCTCCCCATGTGAACACCCTAACATACCGAAGAGGCAAGGTGACGTCAGAGAGTCCTCTGGGATTTCGAGAGAGACAGTCCAACCAAACCACTGCCCTGCAGGGCCTGAAAGCTGTTCTAAGCCAAACGATACACTACCTTTTTAATAATTCGGGTCCAATACAAGAGTTTCAAAATAAAAACCTAGGAAATTAATGCAAAAAACAAAGTTTGCCTCTAGGCTATCTAAACCAACTCGTCTCTAAAAAGCACATCTTTTACTGTAAAATCATTTTATGACTTCCTGCCTAACACTTACCAGCTCTTCTTTCTATGCTATAAAAAAATAATTTTCTTAAAATTTTCTTTCCGGTAACCATCGCAAGAGATTTTCTTTTTCACTGCAGTGGAGGCTGAGATGCACCTTTCACTCAGTCAGAAGCATTGCTTATGAATGCAAGTGTGTACACCTTCCTGGAAAGTTCCATCAGCTTTCACAGTCTTAAAATCTATAAATGATTGGACTATATTTATTAGATATAAAATATGTAGACTATTTTTTTTCCTCTTTGAAATACCAGAATACAAACTATTCTTTTGAGACTCAGGCTATTGGGCAGGACTACTATAAAAGTAAATATAATGAGAATTTCTCTCAATTTGTTGATTGTGAAATCCTCAGGAAAAGTGGCCAAAAGAATGGTTCTCAGGAAAGGAAGAATTAGGTTTTTAGAATGACAGGTTACCAAGAGAGTTACAGAAACACTGTGGGGGTTTGTCACTGTGGTATACAGGTGCTGGATAATGGAATTATTCAGTAAGCATTTATTGATTAGCTGATCATTTCCTGGGTTGGAGAAAATTCTGGTGAAGTCTACTCTGAAAGACATAGAGTCTTACTTTTAGCAAAAGAAATATGGAAGTCTGATCTTGCTATGTCAAAATCCACTGGGATAGGGATAGCTGGATTCAAGTAGAATCACTGGACTTTGCTGAATACTGCTTGAAACATATGGGTCATTCACTGGAATCTGGAAATATGTTTATTTTTATGAGATTTCTTAATGCTCCTGAGCCTGATGATATACTTTCAAACAAAACCAAAATTCAAGTTGCTTTTAATTCCACCAAACAAATGAGGAATTAAATAGGAATGACCTTTTTCGCAAAACTGAGAGGTCTGAAAATATGTATAACAGAACCTTGGCTGGGGAATGGAGAAGGCAGAGAAAAAGCACTGGAAATCAGATTTTTATTATTACCACAAAGGGGTATGAAGACAGAGGATTTTGAATCAGGAGATTCAGATCTTTCCTGGTTTTCCAATTTAAGTTGTGACATGTGGGGAAAATTATGTATTCCTCTGAGAACACTGTTTGTATTAGTGAAGATGCCTATGTTATCAAAAAAAGCACTTCTCTGACATTCACTATTCTCTTTCTTGATTTTTCTTTATAGCAAATGTCCAATTATTTCACTCTCTCTCTCCCCTCACTAAAATGGACGCTCCATGAAGGCAGAGACCTTTGCTTCTTTTGTTCACTGCAGACCCTAGAATACTGCTTTTGCATCATAGGTGGTCAGCGCATTTCTGTCAAGGAATGAATCTGTTTTGCCCTCGTTTCAGGGTTACTGTAAGGATCAGATAAAAATACTGAACGTGAAAGGGCTTTGTAAACTGCCCACTGTGATGACTATGTCATTTTGGTCATTTAGTGTGCAAATACTAAACACTGCACCACGTGTCCTTCAAATATCACGGCAAGGACAGAGGATTATCAAAAGAGGATCCCCTTTGTAGGTGGTACCTATTCACTAGTCAAGGTTGAGCATATTCAATGACATAACTAGAAAATTCAATCAATTCAGTGGAGGGAAAATCAACCAATACACAGTCTGACAATTCTTACCCTAAACCACCAGCTAACCAACTAACCTATTCACTTCTCAAACACTTGTGTTGATGTCCTAAAGGCATATCATGAGGTTTAATCTGGTTTTGATGTAAATGACAGGTAGTCTTTTGTCTAGGAAAGATTTTTGTTACCAATAATATAATACATATAATAACAAACTATAATATTAAAAAATTATATAAAAAATAAAAATACAGGCATATCTCTCAGACCACCTGAATAAAGTAACTATCATGGTAGAGTAAGTCACACAAATTTCTGGGTTCCTAGGCCACATAAAAGTTATGCTTACATTATACTGTATTCTATTAAGTGTGCAATAGCATTACGTCTATAAAAACAAAGTACATACTTTAATTAAAAAACACTTTGTTGTTAAAAAATGCTAACCACCATGTGGGCCTTCAGCGGTTGCCACAAACCTTCAATTTGTAAAAAACACAAGCTACGTGAAGCAAAATAAAGTGAAGCACAATAAAACAAGGTTGCCTGTAATATAAATAAAAATATGTATAAGCAAAATTCTTTTACATGTACTGTAACCAGTTGGATTGCTTTTAGTGTAGAAGGATAGGAAAGCCTGTTTTCACTATCCAAGATCTATTGTGTGCAATGGTTTCTAGGTTTTCTGACTGACAGATCAATTTAAATAGCAATCCCTAAGGAGAAACTCAAATGCATTTTGTGTCCAAATCTAAAAAACATTAAGGTTCGTTACACTTACCCAACTGTCCTACAAATTTTATTTTTCCATTTTCAAGAAAATTGAAGCATTTATCATTTTTTGGTTAGTTCTAGCATTTGTTTAGTGACTTGACTTTGGATTACAAACTTCACCTCCCAAAGTGTGAGACACTGAATGCTGGGTAAATGGATGGTGGGGACTAGGTTATAGTCAGTTTTGTCTGTTTTGCTTTTGTTTCTTTATAGATTCTGTTAAAGGTTTTCCATTTGGCAGAATGAATTTCCTTGTACAAATCTTGTGTAGAGGTTTTGCTATCATGACAAACTCCACTGAATTATTAACCACAATATGAATCATGTTCATGATATTACCATGGAGGGGCAAATGCAAGCATCTCTTCGAGTTCCTGGCTTTTTGGAGGTTTCTGTATTTTAATACAGAGCTTCTTTAAGTTATTGTTTAATTATCCCAAACCCTAAGAAGTTTTCTGACTTAAAAAAAAAAAAACAACTTGAGTATTTTGACATCTTGTGTATCCGTCCATAGTTTTTGACTTTAGAGATCACTCCGCTTAGGCAAATATTCAGAACCTAAAAAGTAATTTATAATTTACTTACTGGAGCAGAGAATTTATTAAATCAACAGTCTTTCATTTCTTTGCTGTGAAAGGCTGACTTTGTTCTCCTTGATGAATTTACCTATTATCTCACTTTTTGCCCGGAAGGAATTCTTAGTATCCGCTTTAACAACCATCAGGACCAACAGGTAGAAACATAAAACAACTTAGTAAGTGGAAAATACCTTCGGTGAAACCAACTGAAATATACCTAGGCCAAGGCAGACTACACAGTGACACTTTCATTTCTGGTTTATGCATCTCAACAACCTTGTGTAGGAACAGTACTCATTCAGATGCAGATAATCATAACAATATTAAAAATTCCATTTAATAATTAAATACAGGATATCAAAGATACACTTACCTCCTGCTTAGTTACTTTGGATCCATCCTTGCCCTCTGTATTCTCTGGAGACTAGAAAGAAAATATTTCAGTGAATTGTCCTTAAACAGGAAAACACAGATTAGAGGGAGATTTTTTTTTTTTAAAGCTGTTTAAATTCTCTGGACCACAGAAACCAACAGATATTTTGTCAGGAAAAAGTAAATTTGTAAGAGGATATGTGTTTTACACACACACACACACACACACACACATACACACACACACTTATGTATTTATCTGCATAACTGCTTCACTTGAAACCAGGAGTGGTGCGAGAACTGATATGAGTCCCTGTTTTCAATGTTCATTCACCCTAAGCAATTTTCATTCTTTGATGATTCCGTCACAGGTTGAAGAATAGGATTCCTGCAGCAGCCAGTGGCAGGGTGCCTGGGATCCACCCGTATATTCCGGGCGCTTTGTTTTTCTGAGATGAGGGCAGGATGCTGGGAAGGACTAAGCCAACTGTAAAAGCATTATTTCATCCCACACTTGCCTAGCTTTGATTTCTAGCTCATTTCTTCATATGACTTGACATATTTATCATAGATTACTATTTTTCCATTATCAACTCGAGCATCTCTACCACATTCCCAGACTCCCAGGGACAGCCAAGCACCCTGCCACCCCAGCTGATTTGTTTCCTGATTTTCATCTAGCCCCTGGGAAGCACCTGCCCACTCTCCTGACAGTTCAAACCTGACTCCTTTACGAGTTGCATACAACATGAAAAACATACTTAGATTTGTATGCCACACCAATTACCCCAATATATTTTATAGGCTAAAAACAATAAGTAAGATTAAAACAAACTAATTAGAAAATTAAACTACTTAATAAAAGATATGACTAGAGTTCCCGTGAGGGAAAAATACAAATAGCAAACTGACAGCAGTGCTTGATTTAGCAAAATAAACCAGCTATGTGGTAATGCCTCATCTGACAAAATGAGGAAAAATATTAAAAGATCATAACACCCACTAGTGACACTGTGTATTAATATTTTCAAAGTACAACCTGGCAATATGAAAAAGACATACAGGACCTGGTAATTCCAATTTTGGAACCAGACTCAAAGGAAGATTCTGTACAAATACAGTTTTATTTGTACTGTTTCCAATATTGGAATAACTGGAAATGACTTAGATGACCAGTAAATAATAGAGAAATGTTTAAGTAAATTAAGTAACTATTAATGCAATGGGATTAAAAATAGTTAGCCTATGTGACTACATTATATAATTACATTAAATAATGCTAAATTTAAAAACTTGGTCAGAAGTTTATAAAGTCTTTGAGAAAGACAAAAGCTTTTCTTCAAGGCCAAGGACACAGTAAACCTTCTCTTCTGCCTAGGGAGAACCTTCTCTTCTTACCCTGTCTATAGTTTACCTCTCTCTAGAACCTCCCATGTCTATGGAGTTTTCTCCGGTTTCCCAAACCCACCACCAATTTCCGCTCCTCCATGGAAACTTCTCTATCATGAAGGGAAACAGAGCTCTTTTCTAGTCCCTACTCTCTTGCACAGAATTGTGTGGTTCACAGATCTTGTGCTGTATCAGTCAGCTGAGTTACAGACGGACGGCAAAATCTGACAAAGTCGGACTGTATGAAGACAATTTGTAGATGGGCCATTCAGCTTTGCTCAATTCCATGGCTACAAACTTGACCAGGGACAGTAGAAAAACTAATGAATTGTCACAGACTACTGAGAAATTAGCCCAGAATGCAACAAGAAGCAATAAAGAAATGAATAATGTGAAAGAGAGGTTAGGAGATTGAGTGGTTAACTGGAAAGGTCCACATATACCTACTAGTCACTTAGGTAGGAAGCAGAGAAGAGAATTCCTAGTAGGAAGGCAAAGACATGTGGTTTCAAAAAGTCTTTAATGGAAGTATAGGCTCTCAGAGTTTTACTTCTAAGATTTTTAGTGACCAGTGCTACTGCTTTGTAACTTAAGTGAAATTAGTTGAGAGCCTAGAGTATGTATGAAAGTCAAGCAACCATTTGCCAGCAGCAATATAACAAATCTAGTCTCAACTCCTGGGTTACCCATGCTAATGTGAAAAAGCTGGGAGTAAATATAACACTGCAAATAAACCAACAATCCTTTTAACCTGAGGAATGTATCATTTTGAGATGATTTTTCTGATTTGCTGGCCAATATTTTTAAATTATTATTTTTTTATTATTTAAAATTAATATACATTTTGTTACAAACATAATGCTGGAGAAAAGAAAGCAGTGCAACAATAAGCTGGTTAGCAGAGAAAAGCCATTCCAGGATCAAAAAATCCAAATAACCCACCCAGAGAAAGTCTGAAATGTGTCTATAACTAACGTTCTCTCTCCTCTGCTAAAATTAACACATAACTCAACTACTTGATTAACATAACGTTAATTTCCCTCCACAAATGAGGGTGGGGTGGGGGTGGGGTGACCTGTCCGGAAATTCTTATGTTTTTCAAATAACAGATTTGAGTTTAATTAAGTTCCATAAATTCAAATATTCCTATGACATATTTGAAATAGACACTAGAAATTTTATTCAAAGCCACAAGCACCATTGTTTTACATTTGCATAGCTATTTTTCATTCATCCTGTAGGTGTATTTTGGGACTCTCCAATAGTGCATTGCTTTTAAAAACAGTCTTTAAAAATCCACTACTTGGAATTGAGAGGTCATATGCAGAGGAATAATAATGGAACAAATGTTAAATTTCTTTGCTACCTCCTCCTTTGCTTGTGTCTATTAATTTCAACAGTTTCTATAAACCCCAATTGTTACTTATTAAGGTCATGTCAGGCTAGTGTGTTTTCCCAAAGTAATATTTTGTTGTTCAAGATAAAAGTAACTGAATAAGAACTCTGCTTTAAAAGATTTTAGATAAACTGAAATAATCAGCAAATCACTCTTTTCTGAGGGATCCTTTTAGGGAAAAAATATCACATTGTATTCAGGTAAGTAAAGAAAAAGTCATGTTCAAGTATGTTCACTGAAATTTTATTAGCATAAGTATACATAATTCAATAAAGAGAGTATATCATTAATATGAAATAGTTTAAAATATTTTGCACATCTCTTTGGTCTGAGTTGCCTCTTTGATGAGTTACCCTCTTTCCATATGGTTATGGTTTTATATGGAATAGGATCATGGAGGAAGCACCTGGATAAGGTCAGGAGCCTGCATTCCAACCTGCCTCCTGTCTCACTCCCTAGGCCTAAGTTTCTTAAGAGTAAAACTAAGAGGATGGACATGAAGATGTCACTAGCCTGACTTACACAGCTGCTCGTATACGTAATAATCACACTGTGGAAGAGTCACATGTATATTATAGGGATGCCAGGTACTGGGGTCTTGGAAAAGAACAAGAGATGAGACCCAGAGGAATCATCCCAACCCTAATCTTAATAAACATGTGTATTGTATTATTTGCAGGGCAATGATCTCAACCAGTCCATCCTCATCCCAGTCCTGTGAGGGTAAAAGAGCATCATGTCCATTTTATAAATGAGGAATTGAGACCAGAGAGGTTAAGTAAATTCACCCAAGATTACCCCGCGGGTAATCTTGCTGGACGCTGGAAGAGCCGGGATTCAGACCCAGAGGGCTGGCTCAGAGTTCAGTCTCTTAACCACTACACCACTCTAAGTGGTTTGTGTGTTTACCTAATTTCAAAACTGGGTGCAGATCTGGGATTCTAGAAGAGCAAAGGCTTCCAGTTTGGGACGTATTTTAATCTGTGAACCTAGCCAAGGAGTACATAACATGTAAGGGAGTGTTTCCTAGTCACCCTCATTCACGAGCCTCTTGGAATAACAATAAACAATTTCCCATTAAAAATACTGTATGTTGAGATGCACACAAATTTACTATTCTGGTTTTTTAAACAGTTACATACACAGATATAAGTATTGTTATCTCACTATTAAAACTAAATACAAAACACCAAATCATTTCTAAAATTTTTATCGTATTTTACATTTTTCAATGTATTTGCACATTGTTCTTGTATTGATCTTCTCAACAGCACTGAGATACACAGGGGCCGTCTTAACATTCCCATCTCACAGAAGAAGAATACAGGTTCAAAGAGGTCAAGTGACTTTGCCCGGGTAAGGAGTGGCAGAGTCCACACTAAACCCAAGGCTTCCAACCTTTGCACTAGGGCTCTGAGAAGGATATTACCTTTGCCCAGATCTGAGTAACTTCCAGCAAATGGTAAACATAGTTGTGATGTTCTTTGCATTTTTGCAAAGCTAATCAGCTAGCTCTGATGTGATCGACAATTGACCACTAAAAGGGGGAATAAAATTAAAAATTGTACTGAGAAAAGGTAAAGGAAAGCAATGAGTAGACAGAAAGAATATAGTTTAAAAATGTACTATATGGCATATATGTGGAACATTAGAAGGAGTCTTTAAAGTTTCACACTTTGATCACGTCAAATCTTTGGTATGTTTATCTCCCACATACAACATGCCTAATACTCACTACTCCCCACAACGTAGAATTTAAGTAATTCCGTCTAGTATTGTAAAAAACCATAGCTTACACCCAAAAAGAAAAGAAAGAGAGAGGGACGGAAGAGAAAAAAGGAAATTTAAAAAATACCTCTCAGGGTAGACTTTGTTTTTACCTTTGTATGGGGTCAAAATAATCAAGATATAATTTAAAAATAATTATCACTTTATACCTTTTAAAAAAATAACTTTTTAAATAAAATTAATCAATTGGTAATCCAGAACACTGAAATAAAAATCCATCGAATAGATTTTCCAAGCCATAAAGCTTTTATTATTTGATGAGCTCCAAAAACAAAAGGACCTGCTCATTTTTCAAATCCAATGCCTAAGTAATGGTGACTTAATACTTATATTACAATCTCTGTACAATATATATGCAAGTGTATTTACATGTTCCTGGTTATAGGGGAGTATCCCTATTGTTCTACATATAAAAATTAATGAAGACAATATATCTTTGAGATAATAAATCCAGCAGTTCATGGAGGAGTTTGAGAAAATATGAAGTCTTAGACTCTTAGTACTCAAAGATAACAATACTTGAGTGAGGAAATTGTGTATGTATACCTTGTATATGACCCTACAGTCCAGCAGTTACTGAAATACCCAGAAGGTTCCATGATAATGTGCTTCCCCCAGAAGCAGAGGCCTGCCCCGAGGCCTGCCTTAGGGTGTGATCACAGATAATAATGACTCTTTGAGTAACTTTCTCCGACTGGCACCTAGAAGCAATGGCATCAGCCTGTATCTTAATAAAGACAACATTTTAAACAAATCATCACTGACATGTTTACAAAATTCTTGATTCTTCCTTGTTTCATTCATTGGGCACCTTTATTGAAGCAAAATACATAAGGTTATTAGAAATAAACATTTATGAGAAGTCTTATGGTGTAATAGTTGTGAGCAAAATTCTTGTGTAATAGAGGGCTGGGTTAGAATTCCTGGTTCTATCACTTCCTGGCTGGGTGACCCAAGGGAAATTCCTTAATCTCACTGGATCCTAATATTCTCACTGTGTTAGAGAAAAGCCGAGGGCTCAGTGGATAAGAGCACAGGTTCTGGAGCCAGACTGCCAGGACTGCAACCCCAGCTTGGACATTCACTGTCACTGGCGCTGCCTTCTGCAAAATGGCAGTGTGAAGAGTACATACCTTACTGGGAGGTTGGGAGAATTCGTATAATGCAAAGTGCTCAGAACACTGCCTAAGTCATAGAAAACCACCTAAACGTTATTTACTGTGGCTGTCAGTATCATTATCTGTGATATGAGGACAGGCTCATCGAATTGGGAGAATAAAATGAAACTACACCACAATACTTCCTATACATATTTCTAATAACCTCATATATTTTTATTAAAACCAAGGTACCTAATGAATATAAAGCACATAGCTTAGGTCTGGTACATCCAGGCATTCAATAAATGGTAGCTATTTAAATGTAATAAATATATTTATATGCTACTGATAAAAGTTTTTCTTAAAATATTAAATTTTAGAAGCAATTTTAAAATTTTAAACCATTTTCTCTATTTCCCTACTTCTGAATGTGCATATCATTTACATTATGTGTGACTGAATATGCATTTGCCTTGGACATATATAAATGGCCCTGTTTCTGGACATGTCCACAAGATATAAGAATACAAGACTCAATAAAAATCTTGACTAGGAACCAATATGTGATTCAACTGAACTCTTCTAAGAAGACAATGAAATGTACAATAAATAAACAGTCAGTGAAAAAAAGAATTGAACATTGATTTTGTTTGTTATCTCCAACACTGATTTTTAAATGACTCAGGAGACTAACACCATATTTCAACATACTAGGTGCTCTGAAAGCAGACAGCTTAAATGGCATTTATTTCAATCACCATTTCCAAACTGTAACCTGCAGGAAAGTAAAATATATTTAACTTTGGTGTAAACAAAAGGAGTGTTTCAGGGAGAAAAATATAGGAAAAGAGAATCACTTGATAACTGATTTGCCAAGGGAATTTTAATGTTATATGGAGATATTTTTAAATACATTTTTTTCTGTAAGTAATATCAACCATGTAAAAATGCACCATATTAAAGCTTATATTCTTTCAAAAGCACTACATTTGTTAGTTGGTTACTGAACATTTATTCCTAATTGCAGTTAATTAGCTATCCAGGGTGAGATATTCTTGCTCCCTATCCGCTGCCATTTGTCCTCCCACAAAATGGAAGCCTGGTGCTTACTACAAGCCTGATATTTCAATGTAGTTCTCTTAATAATTAAAAATATTATCGTCACAATAATTAACATCCATTGACTGTTTTACACATGCCAGGCACTGTGCTAAGAACTTTGCATTTACCATTTTGTTTAATTCTTCAAACAACCCAATGAAGTAGAACATAATTTTATCCTGGTTTTACAGACATGGAAACTGAGTCTCAGAGAATTAGGAACTTAGCAGTTTCTGGAAAAGTTAACTGCCTCAATACAGCTAGTAAACAGTAAATCCAGACCAAACTGGACTATCTCCACAAGTATATGAAATAATTAAATTTATACTTTCTTATCTTGAAAACAATTTATTCATGCATTCATTCAACAAATAGTTACAGCACCTGTGCCAGGTGATATGGGGGATTTAAAAAAAAAGGGTCAGAGCCATCAAAGACTTCATCCTCAACTGGAATTAGGATTACGAAGTTAATTCAAATCTAGGTCATCAAATAACATGTGTTAACTTAGAAACAGTGCCAGACAACAGACTTTAAAACACAAGAGAGACGTTAAGTGAAAGGCATTGGGACCAAGAAGTCACTGAATCTTTCCTAATGAGCAAGGATGGCTACTGTATACAATCTAATCTCGACTGTAGTAACAGGCCTTGAATTTAACTTCCTCATACTGCAAAGAAAGCAAGACTTCACAGAAAGACCAATGATATCACCTTTAGCAACAAACTAGGACTGATCCCCTTAAGATTAAAAAAAAGAAGAGCTATAACCCTTAATCCTTTTAACCAAAGAACTTTTGGTCAGTGTTGTTTTTTTTTGACATTCAGTCTGGCCAAACCTTTAAATGCTCTGTAGCTCAGCTTTTCTTGTGGCTTATTATCTATCACTTCTTGTCATGAATTATAAATACTTGCATATATATATTATCTACCATAAATCCATAAAATAAGGACATTTACTCATTCACTTCCAAAAGGGTTGAAAAAACAATAATTCACTTACGATCCCATGGTGATGGTACCTTGCATGAAGGTAATGTTCGATAAATGTTTATTTCACATGGATTGAGTGAATGAATAAAATGAACAACCCTGCCATTCTGGAGTCTTTACTCAAATAGAGGTTCCATATCAATATTAACTCAATTAAAGTCTGTAAGTATTTATAGATGACTTACTACATGTCAGGCCCTTTCATATTCAGACAGGGAAAAACTCAAAATGGTTAAGATGGCAATTCTCCCCAAATTGATTTATAGATTAATTCAATCCCTATCAAAATCATACCAGGCATTTTAGTAGCAATTTACAAGCTTATCCTAAAATTTACATGCAAATGCAAAGAATGTAATAGCCAAAACAATTCTGGAAAAGAACAAAGAGGAAAACTGACATTACCGGACATCAGATCTTATTACAAAAACATAGTAACCAAGATAATGTGGTGTTAATGTAAGAACAGATATACAGATAATGGAACACAATTTAGAGCCCAAAAATAAACCTTTACATTTATGATGAATTGATTTTCAGCAAAGGTACCTAGACAATTCAGTGGAAAAAGGACTGTCTTTTCAACAATTGGCTGGGACAACTAGATATCCATATGCCAAAAAATAAAAGAATAAAATAAACAAACTTTTCTCACACTAGACCCAAGATTAACTCAAAATGGATCACAGACCTAAATATAAAAGTTCTAGAAGAAAATATCTGTGACCTTGGATTAAGCAAAGATTTAAAACTTTTGTTCTTCAAAAGACAGTTTTTTAAAAAAGCCACAGACTGCAAGAAAACACCCAAAAATCATGTATCTGATAAAGGACTTGTATGCAGAAAATATAAAGAACTCCTACAACTCAACAATAAGACAAATATTCCAACTAAAAAATGGGCAAAGTATCTGAACAGACATTTCACACTAAGATATATTGTGCTAGTAAACATATGAAAAGATGCTCATTATCATTAGTTATTATGGAAATGTAAATTAAATTCATTAGAATGGCTACAGCAAAAAAACTAACAACACTAAGTATGAGCAAGGGTGTGGAGCAACTGGAACTCTCATGCATTTAGAGTACAATCACTTTGGCAAACAATTTGGAAGTTCCTTAAAATGTTAGAGACTTTCATACCACCCACCAGTTCCACCTTTAGGAAACTTCCCAAGAGAAATCAAAACAAGTCCATGAAATACTTATATACAAATATTAATGGCAGCATTATTTATAATTGAAAACTGGAACAATCCAAATGTCCACCAACTTGTAAAAGGATAAACAAAAAGTAGTACATCCATTCAATGGAGTATTATTGGGCAATAAAAAAGAATGAAGTACTGATACGCGCTGTATATGCACGGACCTCAAAAACATTATGCTGAGTGAAAGAAATCAGACACAAAAGACTACATATTGCTTAATTCCTTTTATATAAAGTTTCCAGAAAAGGCAAACCTATGGAGACATTAGTGATTCCTTGGACCGGGGTGGGAGTAAGGACTGGCTGCAAACAACATAAGAGACCTTTTTGGAGTGATGGAAACGGTTTAAAACTGGATTATGGTAATGTTACACAACTGTAAATTTATCAAAAATCATTGATTTGTATACTCTGAATAGATGAATGGACCAGATGGTAGATAGATCATATCTCAATAAAGCTTTTAAAAAAATTTTTTTAAAGGAAATAATACTCCCAACCACATTGCTTGCAAGTACCACTCAGCAATGGGTACTTTCAATCTTCTTTTAAAACCAGATTAGTTGTAAAAAAAAAAAATCACATCCCATTATTTTTAATAATATACATTTCTTTGGTTTCTCGTACAACTAAACATTTTCATCTATTTGAGTCTGTTATATCTTTTATAAGGATATACATCTTTTCCATAAGGACGTGTTAGGCTCTTTATACTTTTAAAATAGCAAACTTTCTTCAGTGATGGGTGGTACAAATATTTTTACCAGTTTTTCATAAGTTTTTAAAATTTTAAGTGGGTTTTTTTGCCATATTAAAAGTCTTTTCACGTAGTCAAATGTATCTGCATTTTTATTTATGGAGTCTGTCTCTGGTTATGACTTGTGATATCCCTTGTGCTAAGCCCAACACTACTGGGCCTTTCCATTTTATGAAAAGAGAGAAAACCTAATTTCATATTTCAAAGCTAGTAGCAGACAGCCGTTTTTTCCCCCTTAAATTTTTAAGTGTAAAGAAACACTAGTGTTTACATCCCAAATTCATGGAAAATCGCCTCATTAGAGAATTTCTGATGTGACACACTGGACATTTCCAATAGTTCTACTGATGAGGAACTGTAAAAATAAAAAGAGGAATGTGAAGATGTGTTTCCTGTTGCAAATCATGCCAGGACTATGAATCTAGGCCTCCCTGGCTGATGCCTCTGTGTAGAATATCAGCTCATCACCTAACAACGTGACAACTGCAGGCATTTGTGGATGTTTGACCAGAACAGTCCAGAACTGTCACACATTGTCCCACCACCGAGTCCATGAATATTATCATTTTCCCTGCTATTCCACTCACTACTAATGGGTGGTGACCCACTGACCCACAACACATTAGGTATTAAATATAGGAAACAACTTTATTTTAATCTCACAAACTCAGAAAGAGATTTAATGCTGACTCCTGACAGATGAGTGCTGTACTGTTTCAAAAAATTACAGCAATTGTATAAAAAATGTTTTAATGTAGTTATGACCATCACATACAGAGATATAGATAAAACTCACCAAGAAATGACCAAGAAAATAAGAACACTTTACATTAATGTGCATATTATGGCCTTTAAGTTGTATAACTGAGGGCCTGGTCATGTTAAGATACAATCTGAAAAGGCATTCAAATGCCTGATAACAGAGAATGACTTTGTTTTTGTCTCTGTATATTTGAGTCTTATCCACATTTTCAAGAACAGCCCAAATTCAACCTTCTTTCCTTATCTATCCTACAGCTTTAAAATCTATACTATACATTCTGGAACATATACACAGGCTTAATATTATTCAGTTGTTTTGTATCTGCTACTCTTACCACATCATTGAATGTAAGTTTCATGAGCGCAAATTGTGTATTCCTATGGCATTAAAGCAATGTAGGATTACAGATGTTTTTATTATTTTATTTAAAAAATTTTAATTATATTTTCATTCCAAATGTTTTATTATTAATACCCTTTCTTACTCTGCGGAACAGCCTAAAGAGGTGCTCATTAAATAATTTCTTGATTTCTGGGAAAAGGTGAAAAAAGGGGCAAAGATAGTAAAAAGTATTGTGGGGGCACTTTTAAAATTTATTATAATGTAGAACAGGCAGTCCTTTAGTTAAGAAAAATATTGTGGACTATTATGTAAATGTTTTAGCAGTTATCCCAGCTTCACAGATCTCCAAGAGCTATGAACAAATTGTATCCAGTTCTTTTCTTTTCATTTAGGCATGGTTTACCTAATGACAATGGTTTCCAATGTAAGTTCCAGTGAACTCCAGGATTCCACGCGGCACCTTTAAAATTTGAACGATGGATGGGATGGCCAAGGTAGCCATGTTTAATTTGCAGCTATTTCTGTCCAGGTCTTTGGGCTCCAGGTATAAATGAAAAGCCTTCCTATTAATCAAGAAGTTTGTCATCTCTGAAGAACACTCTGATATCCTGAAGGATGACATACAGGTGTACACAGGTCTGCCCCTAATACCAGGATGCCTGGCTAGCTTCTCCATGGGGGCTCCCTGCCTACCAGAGAAATAAAACAATAATCAAAAGCCAATTCCTCTACTGTTCTTCTTCCCTTCTATTTCCTTAAGAGAAGTGGGCAGCGAGGTAAAGTAAAAGTAATGGTGTCACCAACCCTGGCTCTTGAGCAATAAGGTTTCTACCACATCAAGGTCCATCATACATAAAAGGATCATACACATCTAACCTACTGTTCATCTAAATTTGTTAATAATTCACAAGAAAAGAGATGGCAGCAACTAACTCTGTAATTCATTTCTTGATGATTAGTTCCTTTGACTCTATTAGAATAAATTCCCAACCTCAGATAAAATGCTAAAAATGGTGGCATCATTTTAATACCCTCTTTCTAGTACAAGAGGGCTAGAAAAAACAATATTTTCATTAAAATTAAGTTTAAATAAGAAACCTCAAGTATTAGTACTCTCAATATGCCATTCATCTTCCTAGTCTGGGAGTCTCTTTGGATTTCCTAAATTCTTCTTGACCCACCCAGTACTAAATGAAGAGAATGAGTAAATAGTCTTGGAAGGCAAGGACTTTGGACCCATTGCATCTAGTTAAATCTTTGCTATTAGCTATTGGTTGGTAAGATGTTGGGTAATTCATGTCTGTAAGCCCCACATTCAATGGCGATAATGCGTCTCAAGGTGTTCTGAGGAATAAATGAGATAATTAGCTCAAGTCAAACTCTTCCCACAGTAAAAAGCACACGGTATGTGCACAACCTCTAAGGTCTCAAAAAACTGTTTTAATTATTGTTTTCTTAAAAAATGGAGTAGAGACAAGTTACCATCAAATTCTTAGATATGAAGGCTCGAGCTCTTCTGTACTTTTAAAAATTCAATATATTAAAGCAATACATTCACTTACACACACAAATCACTCCAGTCTTAAACTGATAAAGCAAGATATCATTTGTAATTTTGCTTCAAATTTAATACCCTCTCTGGTTGACACTTGGAAAGAAACATTGGGGCAGGCAGTGGGAGGGTGTAAAGCATTTTCTTAGGAACGGCAGCCACTCATCGGTTTTCCCCGGGTGGAGGAAAACCTTCCCATCCCTCCCTGGGACAATGACAAGTCGCAGCTGGACTCGGAGAGAAACAGGCGTTCTTGTAAGAGATACTTGGCATTTGGAGACTGCGCGGAAGGGGACATAATAGTCCGCAAGGAGCGGAAGATGAGACTAATATGACTCCAGTACCCTCTGTACGCAGAGGTGCCGGAGAGCGCGGAGCCCGCCTTCCCCGACTGCGTGTGGGTTTGGGTCGCCGGAGTAGATCTGGTGGCCCCTGCCCTTGGCAGCCACAGTGGGCGCCCCAGGCGCGGGGCGTCTTGCACGTCGCCAACTCCGCCGCGAACTGCCGGGCAGGTCCGGCTGCCCCGGGCCCCGCCTGCGCAGTCCCCAGCCTTGATTGACACTAGAGTTGGTACATACGGGTCTGCAGCGGAGGCGAGCAGGGGGGTGAGCGCTATTTTAAACATGGCTTTCCTTCTCCCTTAGCCTCAGAGCCATCGCGGCGCACTCAGCCGTGGGCACAGCCCACATGGGAATAAACCCAACATCTGTCCGACTTATTTATTTTTTTTCGATATCCCTATGCATGTACTTGTTTTCCTCCTCTCTTTGGTTTCCCTCCCCACTAATCAAAACCTGGCAATTTGCAGAGGAAACTCCCCTCCTAAAAGGGGGAATGGAAAGCGCTTTTGCTTCTTGTTGGAGGTGGAAACCATTCCAAAGAGAATGAGTTCAAAAAGAGGGAAAGCCGCGTCGCTGGACAGAGAGTGACACTCAGAGATCGATGAGGACCGAGAGAGGGAGAGGAGTAAGAAATGTCTGCCAACAAGCATCTGAAAACAGCGTGGAGAGCAAAGAGATTCACAATCACCGAGTTACTAACGAGCGCATTCCGCGCAAGCCATAGCACTGACAAGATCTGCTGTGAGCACAATTTGAAGGCCTTTGAAAAAAAAAAATTTTTTTTGTAAGACTTAC
This sequence comes from Rhinolophus sinicus, assembly GCF_036562045.2. NCBI lineage: Eukaryota > Metazoa > Chordata > Mammalia > Chiroptera > Rhinolophidae > Rhinolophus > Rhinolophus sinicus. The sequence goes on from NC_133755.1 coordinate 115,707,630, forward strand.
CTTTCTCTTCGGCATAATGACTATGTTCGTGCAGCTAAAAAAGTAAAGCAACGGGTTGGAACTGCTGGCTCCGACACTGGATGTTGCCGCCGCCGCCGCTGCAGCTCCTCACGCGCGGGGCACTGCCTCTCCGACCTGCACCTCCCGTGGCTCCCTCCAGGGGCCCTCTACTCTCTCGCCTCCCTGCTCCTCCAATGAGGAGCGCCGGGAGCCGACCGCGAGGCCCCATTGGCTGCGGCAACGTTCTAAATTCCACGAGGACACGCCCATCTCTGCGCGCTCAGTACGCACTGTTGCAGTTTCCACTTCACCGAAAAATCTCCCTGGCGACTGAGCATGCCCAGTTCAACCACCGTAGTAACCCCCAAGCCACAAGATCTTGGGGTTTCATTGTTTTGCTGCTCCCTCTTTGGATTGTATCAGTGTGGGCCTTCATAGGGAGGAAAAAGAATAAGGATGGACACATTAACTTTATAATATAAATGTATACACAGCAGACACTATACGTTTGCTACTATTAAGCCTTATAATATATGAATGTTATATGATGGAGACCTGTAAGAGTGGGAAGGTACTCTGTTCTGGAAGCGTTTGTCAGTCTCTAAGGGTCTTGGTTTTCCCTTCTAGATATCTGGTGGTATCTAATGATATCCCTAAAATTGCTTGGCTCTACTTTCCTGAAATCTGGATTACAAATCACTCACTAATCCAGCCTATTTCAATTTAGGCTTGAAGATGAATACTATACATTTGTTACAGAAATTAGTAAAATAATAAACAAGGTCGAAACAGATTATTTTATATTATAAGAATACTTCAGAATTTATTTTATAAGATCAGTTTTATCCTGATACCAAAACCAGTGAAAGACCTCAAAAGAAAAGAGAGCTAAGACAAATATCCTTCATAAACATAGACAAAAAATCTTGAACAAAATTTTAGTAAATGAAACACATTTAAACTAAAAACCTATTACGAAACCCATTTAGTAAATAAAACAACATTTAAGAGGATACTACATCATGACCAGTGCAGTTTATCTTGGGAATGCAAAGTTGGTTTAATATATGAAAATCATCTGATGTAATTCACCATATTGATAGAATAAAGGAAAAAATATGATCATTTCAACAGATACAGGAAAAGCACTAGTGAATGGGTACACAAATTGTGGTAAACACATACAGTGGAATACTACTCAGCAATAAAAAGGAACAAAATAATCCTAGATGGATGAATGTCAAAAAACATACTGCATGAAAAAAGCCAAATACAAAAAGGCACACTGAGTAATTTCATTCATGTGAAATTACAGAAAAAGCAAAATTAATCAAGGTTAGTTTTATAATCATATTAGAAGGCAAAAGTTCACATCACAGGACAGTATATTGAAGTCTCACAGTGCAAATATGGCCAAGTCCACTTTGGTCACACAGAGGCTGCAAATATGAATAAAACCATGTTATAAATTCATTTTAATGCTTATTTTTTTCTTTATTAACTTCAAAAGAATGAATTGGTATCCTAGCAAACTCCGGAAGTGGTCAAAGACTTTCTTTTCTGTAATATCTTAAGGAACTCAGATTTTATATGTTTGGTGTGCTTCAATCTATTGCCATTATTAATGTGTGTGTGTGTGTGTGTGTGTGTGTGTGTGTGTGTGTATACATACATACATATTGCTCATACTGCCCCAATATGAGAGCCTTTTCAAGTTAGTACCTATGTCCTTTTGACATGACCCCAATTGCATTTGATGGATTCCTTGCTTTCAGGCATTCAGTGGATTATACTTAAAATAACTGGGATAAAACCAGTTCTTTGTTTTAGAACTGGATAGAAATTTACAGAAAGAGGTTAATACTTTTCCCATAAAAATAATACTTATAATGAAGTTGTCTTGGAAGATAATTGATTTGCAAAGTGCTTGATGGTTTGAAAAAAAAGTGAAGACATGTTTAAATAAGATATGTGTGGGAAGAGTCCTGAGTAGCACTTAAAATCTGGGTTGAATTGTTGGTTTTCTTTATGGAGATAAAAAGGTGTCACAACAAAGGTGGGGCTAGGGTAAATTTTTTTTCCCTTCTGTGATGAAAAGTGACTCACAAAATTGACTTCTTTAGTTGATATTTTTCAAGTCTAAACAATCAGCAACAGCAAACAAAATTGTGACTGTTTTTACGGTACATAGTAAAATGGTTGCAGTGAAAATGAAGCTTGCTAGTTGCATAAAGAAAGGTGATTGTGGAGATCTTGGGTCATTTAGTCCTCTTATTACATTTATGAGTGATGAAAAGAAAAGCTTTTGATTGTAAAATAAATAACAGCATCAGTTCTCTATCCTTGGAAGTGGATTGCACCTGCCTGAGCAGGACACTAGGGAATGGAGGGCTCTCCCTTTACCGTCAGTAGATTTCAAGGTCTGGGAAAACAAGCACAGACCTCTTCTGGCAGCCCTGAAGGTTAGAGGAGTCGGCAAAGAGAATGATTTGGTGGGTAGCTAGAATTCCAGGTTAGGAGATAAAGTTCACATGTCAGACAGTGAGAAGGCCAACCTGGTAAGAAGTGAAGACTCATTTATCAGTATATTCTGCTGGTGTTTCTCTTGCTTTGACTTGTCAACCTCTAAGACAGTTAAGTCTTCTCTACAGGATGTGGATACTATCTAAGCCAAGATAGGCAATGGATGAATGAAGGGAGTTTACTGCTTTAGGAATAAAGAAGGACAAATTAGTGGACAAGCTTCTTTTCCAATTCCAGCTCCTCTCCCTTCTTACCTACTCAAATAGGTTAGAATTCTACACCTATGAGTACCCCAGCATTTTTCAAACAGCAGGGCGAAACATTTTTATGGTATCATGACTATCATTGAGGAAGGGGCTTGGGGAGGAGAAAGAGAAAGAGAGAGAGAGAGGGAAAAGGAGAGAGAGAAAGAGAGCGAGAGTGGCAGAGGGATAAGAAATGAAAGGGCAGAGCTTAGAAAATATCAGAAGTGCATTTCACATAGTAAAGGTAAGAAGTGTTTTATAAAACATTTCAATTTTCCATACATTCCCACATAAACACACACTACACACATGTACATATATTTATGGGGTGTGGGTGGGTATTCTAGGTTGTGACTTGCAATGTATTTTTAGGATGGGTCTTGGTGAAAAAAGTTTGAAGCTCTACATAGCCCAAATAAATCTTGTGGATCTTTGGGGCTCCAGCAATTTCTTCCTCTGGAAGAAAGGAACTTAATCTTCAGATCTTAAATGGAAATTCTGAAAGGAAGTGATCACTTGCAAATCACCTCCCTTTTCACACAGGCTCACTTAGGTTTTTGCTCTAAGAAATGGCAAATTACTGGAGCAGTCAGATCTAGAATCTATATAGGTATTGTTGCTTCTGATAGTTCTGTAATTCCAGGTTACATTACTGTTCTTCAGTAAATAGGCCAAAGAATTAGAGAGGTGAATAAATTTAGGAGTGTAACAAATCATCAAAAACAACAAACAAGAAATGACAAAAGAATACTCTGTTTTGTTTGTTTGTTTTTGGTCTAGTCTCTAATTTGATTGGATGCTAACTTTTGAAGAGTTTATATTTTACAAAGTCACTAGGACAGTCTAAGAGCCACTGATCTCAAATCACAGGCACTGCCTGATAATAAATACAGATTCCCAACCCCAATCCCAACCAAATGAATCAGAATCTTTATGGCTGGACCTAGGAATCTGCATTTCAAACAAGCTTCTCATGTGATTTTTTTAAATACTAGAATTTGAGAATTCTAGACTAGGCCTTAGGTCTCAACAAATATCTGCTGAATGCTGGTTCTTAGATTCTTGTGACATACATTTGTGAAGTCTATTTACTTAACACACTTCCAAAGCAGGAGCATAATTCTGTGGGTCAGACTCCATTAATTCTTCTACAGACCTCACCTGGTACTTGTGCTCCATCTCTCCTCCATTCCAGTTTTGCTTGGCACTACCTGCTTACTTCACATGCTTCTTCCTCTTCTCTACTTGCGAGGAGCCTGAGGGGTGATTAAAAACTGTGCACCTTGATTGGCCCTGAATCAAGGCCAGCAGTTTGCTGAAGCTGTTGGTTTCAAGCAGGAGCCTAAAGAAATGTCTTTCTATGGTCTGTTGGTCATTTCAGAACTTAGGAAATGTAATGGTCAATTCATTAGAAAGAAACATCTGAAAAACAACAACAACAACGAAAAAACTGTGCACCTTGAGATCCCTAGAAAAACACCTCCTCCCATCTTTCCAGGCCTTGCTCCAGGCAGTGCTCCAGGCAGTTCGTGAAGCCCCCTGGCAAGATTAAATTCCCTGGTGCCACATCCTCAATGGGCACCTAACCTGCCCAAAGCCCCACAAACCACACCCTTTCAAGGCTTTATTATTTCAATGATTATACAAGCATACCCTGTAAATTGCATTAGCAGCAAGGGGGCCAGAGTATTCTATGATCTTCCAACAGGAACCCAGTTTTTGCTTTTCCCAGCTTTTAGTCACACTTAATCTGTGTTCAGATTCTTTATCTCATATATGCTTTAAACAGTTTTCCCATCCCCTGTCCTTTTCAGTTTCAATCTCTGTATTATTTGCATCTCCTTCTTGCTTCTGTTTAAATTCACAGGAGTGTAATTAATTTGCTCTTTGTAGTTCCCAAATGACTATTTGGAAATGAATTAGCCGTGTTCAGTAGCTAGAACCAGGGACTGGACCACATTTATTCACCCATTCCTTTCTAACAGATTGTTAGCATGTCCAGTGCCAAGAGCCAGCAACGTTTAAGGAGGCGGAAGCCAAGGGAGGGACACCCACTTCACTTACTTTGCTGAGTAAGGACACATCCCCTCCCCTTCAAGGTGCCAAAGACCAATAGGTGCTGTTGCAGAGCTCTCAGACTGAGTAATACAGTCTTGTAGACAATTGCCATTGCCATTAGACTCTTACACAGGACCACACCCTGTCCTCTGAGCTGGGGAACTTGGCTATCCACTTCTGATGTGTTCTGCATTTCTTCAAACTTCAGGATTCTTGGGAGCTTGTAAGAATCATCCAACAGTCCCATCCCTGTCATTATTTACAGAGGTCGTGCCCATTAGGGCAGATAGGACTTATTTCCTTTTCTTAATAAAAGAAAAAAAAAAATCTAAGTGTAGGGAAAACAGAATCAAATGAATCATTCTGGAAAATATCATATGATGATTAGAGATGATTTTCAGGTTAGCTTGGTTAATAATTATTACAATTCTCAAGCACTAGGTAAGAGTTAATACAGTCAATAAAATGAGTTTTGCCAGGTCAAAATGAATTCTAGCCACATGGCAATAAACATTTACCCAGTAGTAGAAAACTAGCCTGGAAATGTGCCATAATCTTTAGATCTGCTTTTAAGCACATAGGGTTTTTTAGTTATTGTTTTTTAAGCATGAGTTTGTGCTATTACCACAGAAAAATCTCATCTTTCCCCCCTTTCTCATTTCTACTTCCACTTCTGCTCTCCAGAATCTTTAGCAAATGGTTTTTTTTGTTGTTGTTAGTTTGTTTTCTGAATAATTTGATTTGCCTTTTTATATGTTGACTTTTTTTTTTAAGTTTTAACTGTTTTTTAAATAAATGCTTATCAGAAAGACCTGGATTTACAGTGAAAAGGATTGAATTCAAATCCCAAGTCATTGAGCTGTAATCAAATTACTTAAACTTTTTGAACCCTGTCTTCCTTGTTGTAAAATGAAGACAATAATGTTTATCCAAGGCAGACACTGCTAGTTATCTGCCCAATATTCACACTAGCTTTCTTCTTTACTAACAGAATTTTTATTTTGGCAATAGTCCTGGCCAAAACAAAACAAAAACTTCAGTTCCCCTGTTCCCCAGCAGAGAGAGGTTGCTATGTGACAGTTTTGGCGAATGAGATGTGTGCAGAAGTCATGAGGTAGTAAACACCAACCATAAGAGGGCAGACCCAGCCCTGTAGCTGCCTTCTGCCTTTCTTCTTCCCCTTCTTCTATTCTGGAAGTTCATAATAATGTCTGGAGTTAGAACAGTTATCTTATGTCTATGAGGATGAGGGTCACAAGTTTAGGGGAAAGGACAGAAAGACAGATGTCTGGGTCACTGTACTGGCCCTGGATTGCCCTGTCCCAGACTACTTATTACATATGGAAAATAAACACCATGCTTGGTCAAGCAACTCTAGGTGGGTGTCTATGAATGCAGCTGAATACAGTCTTACACTGATGCACTACCTCACAGAACTGATGTGAAGATGATAAACTAAGGGAATGCACATACGCTTGTAGCATAGTATTTAACATATTTTGTTTGAAGAAATTATATTATATTCTCCCATGGATTATAAAAGAGAGCATAGGAAAGTTTTAATGTTTCCTGTATCCCTAAGGGCCTGATTAGGAAGATTTAATGTAAGCCTCTTAAAATTAAAATAGGTGGGGATAAAAATTATAAACAAGGTTTATGGTTGCTGTAGAACGTGCTCCCCTACACTGTGGCCTACTGACATGTGGAAAGGGATGGACCTGCTGGCTTTTTGTGAAGCTCCCTCTTTGCTGTAGTGTGCCTCCCTGTACTGTAGATGCTGGAGTCTAAACACCATATCCCAGAGCCCACTGCAGCTTGGGTTCTGGGCGTGATTTGGATTTGACCAAGTGGATGCACTAGCATGAGATTTGGAAAGCAGAGATTAGGAGGAGGCCACATTTAGCTATGTTTGTTGCTTTCTGTTTTCCTGCGGCCATCTCAGCAGGGATCCAAGGCACAAGCTTTGTTGGTTTTGAGAGGCAGGACTCCCTGCATCTACTCTGTAGTCACAGACTGTAGCAAGTGTGGTGTGGTATGGAACTGGCAGCAATAGTGGCTTCCTGATTGAGGAAGTGTTTTTATTCTCATGGAGCCCTGACACTAGTGGATTCCTGATTGCAGAAGAGGCAAAGATACTTTGATGACCTGGTTCTAGAGTGTGACTATGGGAGACTTTTCTGAAAGTTCAACCTAGAGTCTCTTTCTTTAGTTTTCCCAACAATCTGTAAGCCATCAAATCTTTGAATCTATCTCTTCCTCTTTGAATTTGATACAGTGGGCTCTGTTCCCTGCATCTGAACTGAGAGCTGTAGAGCTTCTATTATTGTTGCTGACCAAATATTTTCAGCAGTAAGTGGAGCCCTCTCTTTCCCCTGAAGCTATGATTATGGAGAGTTTTACTGCTAAAAATGATACCAACCTGGTTTAATTGCAATTGTGGCTATTTGAGGCTCAAAATGACCCTTGGATTCCCTATCAATGGGCAAGAAAATTGCTCAATCTGTAAGGTAGAGAGAGATATTCTTCAATGCCTACTTCTGACAAGGCTGAGAAGGATAATGGAAAAGGAAGAACCTCCCAAAGGGAAAAGCCAAGGACCGTAGAGATCAACAGACAGTGGAGCCCCTCCTAAGACACCACGTATAGCCTGTTCAGGGGACATTGCTCACCTTCAGGCTAGGGGGCCTAAAACTTCTGCCAAGTCTAATATCAGAATTGCAACAGGCCACTGACTGCCATGTGTTTGCCATTCTTCCTGTTTTTAATGTGAGCATTTATTAAAGTTATCCTGATCCTGCCATCCTGCCACCACTGGAGTGTGTGTGTGTGTGTGTGTGTGTGTGTGTGTGTGTGTGTTTGGGGAGGGGAGAGAAGGGTCTCGGGATCAACAGGAGATGCACATTGACATGCTGTAGAGGCTACTTGCACATTATCCCCTAATATAGAGACTACCATGGGGGGAAAAGTAAAAGACTACCATGCCTTCCCCAGAGATCCTGAGTTTAAGCTTGTTGCCCTCATTGGGAACTTTGAGTTATGTTCCTTGGAAAGAGAGTGACTGAATGCATTTTGTACGCAGGAAGAAATATTTCATGCAGAAAAAAGGAGACTGTGATAATAATTACTACTGTTACCAAATATGTCTGCTTTACTTCTTATGGGCTCATGCTAGGGTTACACTTCCCCTCCCCCCACTTTTAAAGTTAGGCATAGCTATGTAACTTACTTGGGCTAATTAAATATGAACAGAAGTGACATTTGTCTTTCCTGAACACCATCTTTTTTTATTGTGAAAACCACATAATATAAAATTTACCATCTTGACCACTTTTAAATATACAATTCTGTAGTGTTAAGCATAGTCACATGAATGTGCTTGTGAATCAGATCTCCAGAACTTTTACATCTAGTAAAACTGAAACTCTACACCCATAGACAAACAACTCCTCTTTTCCCCTGGTCCCCCAATCCCTGGTAACCACCATTCCACTTTCTGTCTCTATGTACCATGTAAGTGGAATCAGTAGTACAGTGTTTGTGTTCTTGTGACTGCCTATTTTACTTAGCATCATGTCCTCAAGGTTCATCCATATTATAACATGAAACAGGACTTCCTTCATTTTTAAGGATGAATAATATTCCATTGTGTGACTATCTTACGTTTTGTCTATCCATTCATCCATCACTGGACATTTGGGTTGCTTCCACCTCTTGGCAATTGTGAATAGTGCTGCTATGCTGAGCACCATTTTTGAGAGCCAGTGTATTCACCCTACTCTCTTTTTCCTGCTGCCATGAACAAAACAAGCACAATTAAAAGGAGCTTCTCTCAGCTTGGGCCCTGAATTATTAAAATGAGCAATGCTCCCTGCTGACCCATATTGCACATGTACAGTGAGTGGGAAATAAGCCATTGTTATTTTAAGCCACTGAGATTTGAGGGTCCTTTTTTTCTTCTCTGTGAAAACTGATAAAGTTGTAACTTTTAAAACTAAAATTTGATTCTTTCAAAGTTTGCAGAGAAAAACATTGACCAGAGCTTCCCATAATGAAGAAGCCTGCTGTGTTTGAACCCTATATTTCTGTTGTGTCCTGATTACACTGTCTTCTGGAATTTTTTGTTTGTTTTGCTATAGCCATACCCATGACTTCTCCTTTAGTTGACCAAAGCCAGGATAAATCCCAAATCCATTTTCTCGTTCCCTATCCATTTAGCTTGTTTTCTATACTTTGGGTTAGCAACGTCATTGCACCCTGTATATTTGGTATAAGTAGGTTTGACTGTGTATTGTAATCTAATAACGGAAGTTAAGAAAATAGAAGTTAACTTTCTCTCCCCATAAAAACACAAGGTTGATATGGTAGCTGTATGACCAACTGGGATGCAGTCGCCTATCTCATTATGGTCATCTTCATTGTATAGCTTCTATGTCATGGTCCAAAATGCCTGACCCAACTTCATTCCTCATGGGGGCATTCTGGCCAGCAGGATGGTTAAAAGAGAAAGAGAAAGAAATGTCCTTTCTCTTTAAGGCAACTTCCACAAGTTGCACATATCACTTCCACTTGCATCCCATGCTAGAATTTAGTCACACCAAACATATCAAAGGAACCTGGGAAACATGGTCTTCATTCTGGACAGTAAGGCTCCCTGCTTTTAGTGAATAACATGGAGGTTCTACTTTTTAAAAAAAGTTTATTGGGGTGACAATGTTTAGTAAAGTTACATAGGTTTCAGGTATATAATTCTGTAATACATCATCTATATATCACATTGTGTGTTCACCACCCAGAGAATGGAAGAAGATTTTTGCAAACAACGCCTCTGATAAGGGGCTAATATCCAAAATATATAAGGAAATCATACAACTCAACAACGAAAAAACAAACAATCCAATTAAAAAATGGGCAGAGGACCTGAATAGACATTTCTCCAAAGAGAACACATAGATGGCCAATAGACATATGAAAAGATGCTCAACATCACTAATCATCAGAAAAATGCAAATAAAAACCACAATGAGATATCATCTCACCCCAGTCAGAATGGCTGTCATCGATAAGACAAATAGTAACAAGTGTTGGAGAGGCTGTGGAGAAAAGGGAACCCCCATACACTGTTGGTGGGAATGCAGACTGGTGCAGCCACTATGGAAGGCAGTGTGGAGGTTCCTCAAAAAATTAAGAATACAATTATCATATGGAGGTTCTATTTTTGTAGAAGAGGAAAACAGATATTGAGGTACAACTAACTGAGGTAGGCAGAATAATTGTCCTCCCCTGAAATATCCACATCCTAATTACCAGAATATTCCTGTGAATGTATTCCTTTTTGTAGAAAAAGGACTTTGCAGTAACAACCTTAAGATGGGAAGATTATCCTGGATTATCCAGGTGGGCCCGATCTCATCACATGAATTCTTAAAAGCAGAGAACTTTTCCCCACTCTGGTTGGAAGGCTGATGTGACTACAGCAGGAGGGTCAGAGAGATTCCATGTGAAAAGACTTAACCCACCACGTCTGGCTTTGAAGAAGAAAGGAGGATCGTGAGCCAAGGAATGCAGGTGGCCTCTAGAAACTGGAAGGGACAAGAGAACAAATTCTCCCCTAGAGCTTCTAGAAAGGAATGCAGCCCAGCCAACACTTTAATCTTAGCCCAGTGACGTCCACATTGGACTTCTCACCTACAGAACTGTAAATAACAAATTTTTGTTGCTTTGAGCCACTAATTTTATGGCAAGATACAGCAGCAATGGAAACACAAATACACTAGCATTTGAGCCAGAGTGTTACCTTTAGGCCACCTAAATATCTGTGCATACTCTGTTCTTTCGCACATAGAACAGACTCACTTTCTGTGTAAGGGAGAAACCCCTCAATTCCCATCCATCTCTTCCATTTACAGTGTTCAGCTCAAAGTCCAGGACCTCCAGGAGATATGCAGACCTCTTTATTGGCTTTGGATGTAGCCAAGTCATCTACTCCCCAAACACCTAATATGGTGCAACGAGGTACACATGACTCACTCTATAACACTAAGTTCCTTGGCTGGCTCATCTGGTAGCCTTGACGGGAGCTTCTCCTCTTCAAGAGGATCTCCCACATCCACTTTCCTGAGTACCCCCTGACTCTGCCCTCTGGGAAGGTCTTCCTTGTGCTGCATCCTCCAGGGCCAATATGAAGTAGGCGTTGAAGAGTTCATCCCATTTGGAAGCTGCTAAATGTTGGTATCCCATTTCTTTCTGGTATGGATTTGAATGTTCACGAATTATTTTGGAGGTGAAACAGTTTTGGGTTTTCTAAGTTTGCAGTTTCGTTGGCAATATATTTCTCCCAATCACTTGGTAGGCTTCCAATTTATTTATTTTCTGTCACTTCCACTGGCAATTAATAATAGGCAGATGTTGTCTAGACATAACTTTTAAGCCTTACGGTTATTCTTTTAAATATTGGCCCCTATGCTACTTTTGTCCCTCCGTCTCAAGGAAAATATAGTTACCTGGGGGGCATATGAAACAATAGACGTAGGTAGGAAAAAAAATCACTTTTATTTTGATATGTGCTGCTGGCCTGTCTCCTATTGTCTAGCAGATAATTCTTAATAGAAATAGCTTGAAAAAAAAGTTGGGGCCACAGTCTTATTTCTAGCTATGACTGTTGATTCAGGGCATATCACCTTTATTAGCCCTGTAAAACCCCATATTATCAGACTTTTTGTCAAGTTAGTTTTCAAGCTGTAGGTAGATATCCCTGTCTTAGCCAAGCGATAGTCCTTTGTTTTTCTGCTTTCACACCATTCAGTTCTAGCCTGAGTTTATATTTTCCTTGTAAGACTTTGCTGAAGGTAGCAAGAACCATTCCACACATACTTATATTCTGAATTTTTCTTACCATTGCCTCTGCCTATCCTAAGTTTCTATGGCCACTTTACCACTGAATATTGGCCACAGAACAACAAGGATCATCAGTTTTCTAGTTTGCTTACCTTTCACTGTTTGGCCACTTTCATTTTGTGGTCCATGATGGTTGCTCCACCTTTTGCCAACATGTCTGCATTCTGGCCAGCAGATATAAGAAAGGAAAAGAAAAGAGACGGAAAAGGGCCCACTGTCTTTCTTTAAAGACATCTTCCAGAAGTTGCACTTAACTGTTTCATTAGTGAGAAATTACTGACGTAGCCATACCAAACTACAAGGAAGAATGTAGTCTTTATTTTGGGTGTCCATATGCCTAGCTAACAGTTGGGGCTTCCATTACTGAGGAAGAAGAGTAAAATAGATATTAGGGGGCAGCTAGCTGCATTTTCTGCAGCACTCTGATTTGATTTTTGGACATCAACTAAGTCACAACAGGGAAATTGGTGAGGAGAACTTGATAGAGCTGCATTATAATGGGTGATGCTGTATTTCAGAGCTGGATCATTGAGGGGCGAATCTTGTCATTCAAATTTAATGAGAACTCATAGTGATGAAACCGGAAAAAAAAAAAAAAACTGCAAGAGGCATGGCTGGCATTTCCCAGTCTTTTATTATTAGCATTTTGGATACTTTAACTATTCTCTATGTTGGCTATCTGATGGAAGACAAATAGAGACATAGAAGTGTTGGGCTATACATGTCAGCTTCCCAAAGACACAGATAGTGTTTGCTTTAACTGTCTATGTCATAAAAACTGGATAGTGGGCATCCTAGATTACAAATTTCTGCAAACCTGAGGTACCAGAGTCAGAGTAACTTTCACCATGGCCAGCTGTCACACAAATATCCCTTTCGCTGTAAGGGGAACCGGATGCCAGGATGGTTCCTTAAAATTAGGTCCAACTATGGAATACTGTTATAGATGTAATAAAACAAGGTGTTTTGCCTCTCTTAGTGATGGGAAAAGCCTTGAACATTTTGATTAAGTTCAGAACCACTTTTTGTATTTTGGATCCCGAACAAATTGGGAGTTTCACTGGCATCTGTTTCCCCAAAACAGGGGAAAGAGGCTTTATTTATGCCTTTGGCCTTTAAGGGAAGCTTTGAGAAATGAACAGTGGCTTCCAAAGGAGTCTTTTAAAACTTCAGGATAAAGGCAACAAGAAACATTCAATATAAATAAATAAAATCTTATTACATAGCAAAATTACTATTTTTTTCTATTTAAATTTTTTTACACTCAGTTTTCAGCCAACTCGTCCCTTTCTTTACTTGGTTTATAAGAACTCCTTACTTCTGGGAAATGATCGCTTATAAGGACACACAACTTTAGAAAGATACATGTTTTGCCTAGCTCTGGGCCTCTATAACCTATGCTGCAAAAAGTTTGCCATACAGGGACATTAGAAACACTAGATCTGTGATCTACTCCTGCATTTTGCACTATTTTGACTAACAACTCTACTAGACCAAAGAATAAAGGTTCTAATGAGGCTTCACATCTGCTTTTGACCCTCAAAGGAAATCACAGAGCAATTTTAGTTCAAAGGTGAGGATCAACAGACTTTATATAAGAAAGATTTGAAGACCTTAGCCCCACAATCTGAGAATCAGCATTGTCCCCAGCACTGTGGGCCATTTCTAAAAATTTCATTTTGGCTACTTCCCTGTACTGAGACCCCCTTTAGAGTAAATTGCTTAGTGTTTCACTGTCTCTAGACTGGAGAAGGAATCATCATCTCAGATGCTGACATGCCCCTCCTTCCTTAAAAGATTAAATCTAACATATAAAATCCTTGTATGATATTGATTTTTCCCTTTATCAAAGTGGCAAAATTAAAATAAATGGCATTCTGCTCCAGTTAGGATGTAGAAAGTTGTGACAATCACATCCATCTTTAAATACAAAAAAAATAGACAAATTAAGAAAAGCGTATTTTTAAAAAGACAGAGAACAGTTGAATGCAAAGAAGTGTAAAGGATTTCATTCCAAAAGGGAACACATTCTAGCAATGTATATAAATACAGAATAATGATAGTAATATAACTGGATTTTTTTAAAAAATCACTCAAAATTGTTACTTTTCCAGCAAAAGTAAAACTATTGGGAAAACTAAGTTAATTTCTTCATTATTTTTAGTAAACTTAACTTTAGACTTTTGCTTGATTTGAGAATATAGCTTTCATTTCAGCCATTAGATATTCATGCAGATATTGGTGATATTTTTCTTTTCAACACTTGACTTAACTAGGAATGTATCAAATACTTTTGTTGAGTTAAATAATAAGACGTAAACTACTTTTATTTAATACTCAAAGTCCAACTCACACACAAAAGCATAAGGAATAAACATAAGCAATATTCACAAGGCCAACAGCAGCCTGTAGCAGCCCTGTGCAGGCCACTTCTCACAATGTGACTTTACCACTGAGCAAGAGAAAGTCCCCGATTCACAGCCTTCGATAGCCATAGCTTTGTAGAACTGATCTGGCATACATTTTGTGCACCTTTCTTGAATTCAACGTCAATGCTGCTCATGTGATAGCCCTAAAAACCTAAAACCCAACAAGAGGAATTAAATACTAAGGAATAAGATTTTATTAGGTAGGACTGAGGTTTGGAGGTCCACATCCCTTGTAATATTAAGATTTGTTTTAATACTCCCCAAGGAACCATCTTTGTCCTGTTGGGTGCAATGGTGCCCCACTGAAAATACATCATGTAAATGAATTTAAATCACTGATAGAAAATGTTTATAAAAGGAACACTTTCAAGAAAGGTATATTTTCATTTGAATTGTATAATTTAATTTTTTTTGTCTTCTTACATGTAATTTTATATGTATAAGGGATAACTGCCCATTTCCAAAAAAATTTTCCCTACTTTGATTACAGAAGTCAGTGATCCCAAAGCTAATTTAATGGAAATTCATGTGGAGTACACCTGTTAGGGACCTTAGGAATTGTCTTGTGTAATGGTATCTAGCCTGAGATCTTTGAACAATTACAAAGGTTGTAATGGGGTGTTGTGACCTATTCCCAGTAATTCAAAATGCCTAGGCAAATTGATAGATACTCTTGCTGGGCTTTTCCCCCCTGATGTGCTAAGTTTTATAGAATTTTGTTCCATAAAAACAGGACATTAAATTGTTGCTTAATTACCTGAGGAAATTGGCATCACCTTCTAGCTCAATCACCTACCCTACTCTGCCTTGCACAGCTTCCTTCACTTATGTCATCACTATTCTTAATCCCCTTTAGAGATCTGTCAGAGTTTGAGAGAGAGAGAGAGAGAGAGAGAGAGAGAGAGAATTATTGCTCACCAAGTGACTTTTTATATTATCTAGATATCACTCTACATAATATTATAATATTTTGAAGCACAAGGTCCATGGTTAAAAACTATTAACAGGAGAGTTTAGTAAAAATGTTTCAACTACTTATGTGGTTTAATGTTCTGCAGAGGTCTAAAGAGGTCAAATGCATTTTCCAAGACCATGAAACCAGTTAATGAGGGAGGCAGGATTAAGTCCCAAATTTCTGACTAAAACCTGTCATACTTTTCACTATATCAGTGCTGTTCTCAGCATGGACAGCATTAAACACATGTGCCGTAACTGGCATGAAAGCCATTTTCTGTGGATTGAGGTTAGTGGCTGACTTCACACCCTAAGGCTTGTGAGAGCTACTCTGCCTGCCTGTTTGTGTGCCAGGGCATTGTCGTCAGCCTGGAGCACAGCAGTAGGTGGGGAGGCAAACGCTGGTGCAGCAGTTTTGACGGATCCCTAAAAGCAAGCCCGTGTTTTCTGTGACTGCTGAGTTGGGCTGTGATAATTGTGATTTGCAATGATATCCCTAAGGCACTGCACTTTTCCAGGATGTGATCTGAAGAATCAAAGACATATTTGCAACAGTTTTAGCATTTACTACATATGATAGCATTCTAAGGTGACAAGATGGCAACTCTCAAACACAATTTGTATAGTTAGACTAGTAAAGTAAGATTTCCAGAATACAATTTAATAGAAGACTCAAGATCTAGAGCCATATTGCTTGTTTTTATAGTTTATATTTGTTATAATAGCTTTACTTTAGCTCATCAAGACTTGACTATTATGTTACGGGTTTCATTAATTTTTCTTTTTTACTTCTTTGAACTACTCAATCTTTTGAATTCTTTAATACACAATTAATCAATAATACATTTATTCAAGAGATACACTAAGCACCTACTATGTGCCAGATTTTTTTTTTCTTTTTTACTATGTGCCAGATTTATGCTGGATACTAGGAAGATCCTGGTGAAAAAAATTAAACAAAACTCAAGAGACCATAGAACTAATAACAAATGAATATAAAATTACAACTGTGATGAGTGTAATTGAAGGGAGGGTATGGTGGTATCATCAGTTTTTTTAAAAGGCAGATTTAGTGATATTGGGGATAATAGGAAAGGATTCCTTGAGGAAAGAATGATTAAGCAAAAGTCTGAAGAAATAGCCTTTAAATGAGCAAAGACAGCAGAGAAGCTTTCAGGCAGAACAGCATGTGCAAAGACCGTGGGGCAACAGGGTGTTCAATGAATTGAAGGCCAATGTGACTGGAATGCAGAGAGGGTTGGAGGTTGTTATATGAGATGATGTAAGTTAGAACCAGGTCATGCATGATTGTTAGGCCCTGTTAGGCATTTTGGCATGATTCCAAGAGCCATAGAAAACATTAAAGGAGACGGAATGATCAAGGTTTATGTTTTGGAAAATCATTCTGACAGCATTGTGAAGTACAGATCAGAGAGGCAAAAAGGAGGTTTTGAAATACATTAGATTATTTTAGGAATACTAGTGATGAATGATGATTGTTTAGACCAAGAACTCTCAATAGGGGTTACTCTCACCTTCAAGGCAAAAATTGGTTCATTGGGAGCAAAAAATGATTTGTGGCCCTCTGAAGCTCAACCTTAAGTGATAAAATCTTATTCCTTAGTATTTCATTGCCCTCATTGGGTTTGGTGTGTTTTGGGAGTATCACACGAGCAGCATTGGCATTGAATTCATGGACAGTGTATGCAAGATTTATGAAAGAAATGGCTACAATTGAGGACTTTCTCTTGCATAGTTATTTGATCCTGAATTCATATTGTAAGAAATGACCTAAGCATGTCTCTGGGCTGCTGTTGACCACCCTATAGATGTTGTTTATGTTTGATCTTCATGCTTTTGTGTGTGAGTTGGACTTTGAGAATTAAATAAAAATAGTTTATATTTTACCATTTAATTTGACAAAAGTTAATCAACTCATCGTTCATTTTATCAAATGTTGAAAAGAAAAAAGTCAGCAACATGTGAATGGGTATCTAGCTGCTAAGTAAGTTAAAATTTACTTTCTCATATCAAGCAAAAATTAAAAACTAAGTTCACTACTTAATTTTTAAGAAATTAATTTAATTTTTCTCAATAGTTTTACTTACATTGGAAAATGAAATAAATTTTAAAACTTTATTCCATTGTTATTGTGTATTTATATGTATGCATATATTTGACACATTACAATTTATATAAGTATTATAAATTACATTAAAAGTTACTCAGTTTTAAAGTTAAGTTAAATATTGATACCTTTTAAATTTATCTTTTAACCTGGAAGCTTTACTTAGTCATTCTTAATCCTGTATTGAATAAAAAGAGTAATCATTATACTTAATTTTTATATATAAATCACAGCTACACAGTATGTCTGTGGTAGTATTAACATTTCATGGGTGGGACAATTAGGAAAAATGTCTAAATAGGCTTCTTAGGGCATAATAGTAAAGAAAAGGTTAATAAAACAATGACTTGGATTAGGGTGATGGAAGTAGAAAATTTGGGAGAGGTAAATCACCAGGATTCAATGATGAATGGGATTTGGAGACTGTTGGAGGAGAAGGTGTCAGAGATGACTCCTAGCTCTAGTTTACTCACCAACACAGATGATTCAGCCAGCCACTGAGATAGGGAAGCACTGAAAGAACACCAGGAGTTTGTCATTTGCTTATTTACTTTGTGGGGTCTATTAGTGTGTGTGTGTGATTGTGTATTTTGGGGCACACCTTTAATGTAGAAGATATACTGACTTTTAGGTACCTGTGGTAGGCAGAATAATATGTCCTCAAAATATCCACATCTTAATCTCTGGAACCTATGAATAAATTATCTTACATTGCAAAGTGGAATTAAGGTTACAGATAGAATGAAGGTTGTTAGTTGGCTGACCTTTAGATATTAATGGGGGGAGGCCGGATGGCTCAGTTGGTTAGAGCGTGAGCTCTGAACAACAGGGTTGCTGGTTCGATTCCCACATGGGCCAGTGAGCTGCACCCTCCACAGCTAGACTGAAGAAAATGAGCTGCCACTGAACTTCCAGAGGGGCAGCCAGATGGCTCAGTTGGTTAGAGTGCGAGCTCTCAACAACAAGGTTGCCGGTTCAATTCCCGCATGGGATGGTGGGCGGCACCCCCTGCAACTAAAGATTGAAAACAGCGACTGGACTTGGAGCTGAGCTGCACCCTCTGCAACTAGATTGAAGGACAACGACTTGGAACTGATGGGTCCTGGAGAAACACACTGTCCCCCAATATAATTTTTTTTAAAAAAGCCATCTTTGAAAAAAAGGATTAAAAAAAAGAAAGATATTAATGATAATCCCCTGGGAAGCCACTAAGACTATCACTCAAAAACATATAGTAAAAGGTAAAGAATACAAGGGAATTAAAATGGCGTACTGGGAAATATCTATTTAACACAAACTAAGTCAGTAATAGAGGAATTGAGGAAAACAAAAGACACATAGAACACCAATAGCAAAATAGCAGATGTAAATCTTATCAATAATTATGTTAAACATAAATGAATTAAAATCTCCAGTTAGAAGACAAAGGTTGGTAGATGGATTAAAACAACAACAACAAAAAACATGTTTTAACTAGTTGCTGCCTAGAAGAGACTGAATGTAAGACACAAATAGGTTGAACATAAAAGGATGGAAAAAAGATACCTGCAAATAGTAACCAAAAGAGAGCTATAGTGGCTATACTAATATTTGACAAAATAGACTTAAAGACAAAAATTATCCCACAAAACAAAGACAAATACTTGGTAGTGATACATTCAGTCTACCAGGAAGATACAACCAATATGCGGACAGCCCCTGACTTAAATGATTCAACTTATGATTTTCTGATTTTATATTATGTGAAAGTGATAGCCATTCAGAAGAAACCATAGTTTGAATTTAATCTTTTCCTGGCTAGTGATATTTGCTATGATGCGCTCTTGTGATGCTGGGCAGTAGCAGAGAGCCATAGCTCCTAGTCAAACATATAATCATGAGAGTAAGCAACCAAAACTCTACAGTGTACTGTGTTGCCAGGTGTTTTTTTTTATATTGTGTTTTATTTTTTCGTGTCCCAGCATGTCTACAAAACACCCATCTGTGTCTCCTGCTCCTAATAAGACAAAGGCAATTACTCTTGAGATGAAGCTAAAGATAATTTCTCAGCATGAAGATGGCAAGCCATAATTACATAAATTACATGAGATATTCAATACTTTATTATAAAATGGGCTTTGTGTTACATGATTTTGCCAGCTGTAGGCTAATGTAAGTGTTTTGAGCACACTTAAAGTAGGTTAGGTTAAATTATGATATTGGGTGGTTTAGGTGTATTAAATGTGCTTTTGACTTACGATATTTTCAAATTACACTGAATTTATTAGGACATAACCCCATTGTAAGTCAAGGAGCATTTGTAGACATGTAGGAATATAACAGAGACTCAACATATATGAAGCAAAAACTGACAAAAGTGAACATACACAATTCAACTTTAATACTTGAAGACTTCAATATCTCACCATAATGAATAAAAAGGTAGACAGAAGATAAGCAAAGAAATAGATTTTAAAAACTAGACCCAACAGACATCTATAGAACACTCCACATAATAACAGAAGAATACACATTCTTCTCAAGTGCTTATGGAACACTCACCAAGATAAGCCATATGTTAAGCCATTAAACAAGTTTCAATAAATTTAAAAGGATTGAAATCATACAAAATATGTCCTTTCAACCACAATAAAAGGAAATTGGAAATAAAAAACAGATGGAAATTTTGAAAATTCACACATGTGGAAATTAAACAAAATACTCCTAAAGAACCAATGATTCCAAAAAGAAATCACAGAGGAAATTAGAAAATACTTTGAGATGAGTGAAAGTGAAAACACAACATACCAAAACTTATGGGATACAGCAAAAATAGTGATCACAGGGAAATTTATAACTGTAGCACCTACATTTGAAAACTAAGGAATATATCAAATCAATACTCTAAATTTCTACCTTAAGATGTAAGAAAAAGAAGAGCAAACTTAACCTAAAGCAACCACAATAATGGAAGTAATAAAGATTAGAGCTGAAATAAAGAAAATAGAGAATAGGAAAATAACATAGAAAATAAAAAACTAAAAGTTGGTTCTTTGAAGAGATCAACAAAATTGACAGATATTTAACTATACTGACCTTGATAAAAAGAGAGACGATTCAAATTACTAAAATAGGAATGAAAGAAGGAACATTGTTACCAACCTTAAAGAAATAAAAAGGCTTATAATGAAGTACTATAACTAATGATATGCCAACAAATTAGATTACCTTGATTAAGTGGACAAATCTCATGAAGGCACAAATTACCAAAAGAAATAGAAAATATGTACTGGTCTATAACAAGTAAGGAGTTTGAATTAGTAATCAAACACCTTCTATCGAAGAAAAGCCCAGGAGCAGATGGCTTCGTTAGCGAATTCTACCAAGTATTTAAAGAATTAGCACCAATCCTTCACAAACTCTTTCAAAAAATAGAAGAGAAAGGAATACTTCCTAACTCGTTCTATGATGCCGCTATTAACCTGATGCCAAAGCTAAATAAAGGCATCATAAGAAAACTACAGACCAATATCACATGTGAATCTTCAACAAAATACTAGTAAATCAAATATAACAATATATAAAAAGCATTATACACCTTGACCAAGTTGGATTTATTACAGGAATTCAAAGTTGTTTCAAGATACAAAATGAATCAATGAAATACATTGTATTATAGAATAAAGGGGAAAAATCCACATGATCGTTTTAACAGAAGCAGAAAAATCAGTTGACCAAATCTAATACCCTTTCATGATACACAAAAACAAAAACAAACGAGAAAAAGTCAATAAACTAGGGGCAGAAAGGAATTTCCTCAAACTAATATAAGGCATCCATGTAAAACCCACAGCTGATATTATACTTAATGGTAAAGACTGAGCGTTTTCCCCCTAAGATCAGGAATAAGCAAAGGATGCCTGCTCTTATCACTTCTATTCAATGCGGGCAAGAGTACAACAGACATCCGAATTGGAAAGGAAGTAGTAAAACTACCTCTATTTGCAGATGTCATGATCTTATATATAGAGAAAACTCTAGAGAATCCATATTAAAAAAAAGCTAGTATAGCTAATTTCAGCGAATTTGCAGGATACAAGCTTAATATACAAAAGTGAGTTTGTGTTTCATACATTAAAATAAACAATCTGGAAATTAAATTAGTAAAACAATTTCACTTACAATGGCATAAAGAAGAATAAAATATATGTAGTTAGGAATAAATTTAACCAAAGAGGCACAAGACTTAAACACTGAAAACTACAAGACTTTGCTGAAAGAAATTAAAGAATGCCTAAATGAATGGAAATTGGCCCCAGTCACCGCACAGACCTAAGACAGTCTGTGTTCTTGATTTGGAAGACTTAACATTGTTAAGATGGCAGTACCACCCAAATTAGTCTACAGATACAACACAATTCCTGTCAAAATTCCAACTGTCTTTTTTTACAGAAATGAATAAGCTGATCCTAAAATTCATGTGGAATTTCAAGGAACCCAAAATAGTCCAAACAACTTTGAAAGAGTTAGAGAATTCACACTTCCCGATTTCAAACCCTACTCCAAAGAGACAATATTCAAAGCAGTGTGGCATAAACATAACCATAACCATAAACATGTATCAGTGGTATAGACTTGAAAGTCCACAAATTAACTCGTATATCTATGGTCAACTAATTGCTAACAAGGGTGCAAAGACCATTCAATAAGAAAGAAATCATCTTCTCAAAAAATAGTGCTGGGACAACTTGATATCAATGTGCAAAAGAATGCATTTCGACCATTTTCTTACATGACATAAAGAAATTATATCAAAATGGATCAAAGACCTAAATGTAAGAGCTTAAACTATAAGACTCTTAGAAGAAAATAAGTGTAAATCTTTGTGACCTTTGAGTAGGCAATGGTTTAGAATATAAAAATAACTTTAACAGCTCAACAAAAAACGGATAAGAAACTCAATTTAAGGGGAGCAAAAGACTTGAATAGAGATTTCTGCAAAGAAGATTTGTGTATGGCCAAAAAGCATATGAAAAGCTACTCAGCATCATTAGTCATTAGGAAAATACAAATGGAAACCACAATGCGATCCCACTTCACAGCCACTAGGATGGCTAGAGAAAAAAAAAAAAAAAAAAAGAAAGAAAAGAAAAGAAAAAAAGGGAAATAAGTGTTGGTGAGAATTTGGAGAAATTGGAATCCTCATACACTACTAGTGGTACTGTACAATGGCTCAGTTACTTTGGAAAACAGTTTGGCACTTCCCAAAAAGGTTAAATATAGTTACTAGGTTTTTCCCAAGAAAATTGAAAGCACATGTTCATACAAAAATTTGCACATGAGTGCTCACGACAGCATTATTCATGTAAAAGGCAGATACAACTCAAATATCCATCCACTGATGGATAAACAATATGAGATTATATCTCTACAATAGAATATTTTCTGTCATAAAAATATTGAAGGACTGATACATGCTACCACATGGATGAACTAAGTGAAAGACCTAGACACAAAAGGCCACATATTGTGTTTCCATTATATCAAATGTCCATAATAGGCAAATCCATAGAGACACAAAGTAGATTCGTGGTTGCAAGGGGCTGTGGGAGGGAAGAATGAGGAGTGATTGCTAAGGGGTAAAGGATGTCTTTTTAGGGTGATGGAAAAGTTCTGAAATTACTGGTGATGTTTGTACAACTTTGTAAATATACTAACAACCACTTAATTTTACACTTTAAAACAGTGAATTTTATGGTATGTGAATTACATCTCAAAAAAATAAAGTGAAGAGTGGATCAGAGGAGAGTCAGAGAAAGGGGTGTAATGTGGCTGGCATTGAAAGTGGAAAAGGAACCATGACCCAAGGAGTGCAGAGGACTCTAAAAGGTGGAAAAGGCAAAGAAACAGATTTTCCTCTTGAAAGGAGATCAGCCTTATCAAAACCTTAATTTTAGTCCATTAAGACCCATGTCAAACTTCTAACCTGCAGAACTGTAAGATGAATTTAAGTTGTTTTAAACCACTAAGTTTGTGCTACTTCGCTACAGCAACAATAGAAAATTAATACGGTACCTTTGAGACATCCAAGTGGAAATGTCCAGTATACAGTTCAATATGTGAGCCCAGTATGCGGTTCCGAAGAAAGATTTGGGCTAGATATAAAATAGTGATTTCTAGGCTCTATTGTAACTAGTTTAAATGTGTGTGAGAGAATTAATGTGTTGATACCCACAGGCATTTGAGATTAGTTATTACTTATAATTTGCATTTTTTACAGGAGGAAACCATAGCATAGAGAGGTTCAATAAATTGTGTGAGGTGTAGAAGTATTAAGTGGTAGAGATATGACTCAAATCTGGGAAGTCTGGCCTCAGAGTTAGGGTCACCTCTCACAAATAGATCTGTGAATTATTATCATGTAAGTGATAACTGAAGCTATTTTAGAATACCTGTTGAATTTAGTTACACAGAGCACATCAGTCTCATTTGCTAGCGCTCTTTTGGTGGAATAATGTGGCAGAAGCCATATTGGGTTAATGAGTAAAGCAAAGTTGAGAAAGTGGAGACCGCATGTGTAGACAACTCTTCTGCCAAACATGCCTGTGAAGGGAGAGAGGGAAAGATAGCACAGCCTCTGTGGGGAAATGGGAGTTGAGAGAAATAGTTTTTAAATGGAAGTCTTGAAAATGTTTAAAAACTGTTGGAAAATTATGATGGAGGGAGAGAAAAAAGGGTGAAAAAAAGTAAGGAAGAACAGGTATCCCTATTTACAATTCTGGAAAGGAAAGGAGAAGAGATCCATCACACTATGAGGGTTTGGCCTTATACTTTTATTACATCATAAGGGAGTGGAAGGGAAAGGTTTGGCCTGATATATTTGGCATCAGAAAGATGAGGAAGTTTCTAGGGCTTTTACGTGTTTTTTTTTTTTTTTTTTTTTTTTTTTCCTCTCCAATAAGTTAAGGTCGCCCTATGAGAGTGCGGGAGGTGATAGGTGAAGTTGTTGGTTGCGACTGTGGCAGCCACACATTGAATCAGAAATTGGAGGAGAGTGGAGAAGACTTGAATACTCATTCTGGAGAATGGGAGAATAAATTGACCAGAAGGATATATAGTATTTTTGTCAGTTTCAAGGGCCCATTTACAAGATTTATCTGGTTTGCTACTATCATCTTAAGTTGTTCACAAATTATTACACGAGTCTTAGACTTCTCCTCACCTCCAATTGTTTTGTAAAATTCTGTTTTCCTCTTGATGTCTAAGACAGTGTTGAAAAAGCACTTAAGGAATATTTTTGGATTAACTAGAGTATGCAATTAATCAGAATACCTTAGTTCTCAACATTTCCAGACAAAGTTAGTTTACTGTAACACGTTTGTAAAAAGCAAATAATCTAGATGTGCTTCCCAATTCCTGATTTTAGTAGAAGTCTTCCACTTAAAAAAAAAAAAAAAAGAAAGACAAAGAACAATCAGTTAAAGAGTATTTATTTTGAAGTTCAAAAGAAAAGCAACAACAGAAAGACCTTATCCCACAACAGCTATAAAAAATCTTCAACTCTCTCATTTTAATTCTGAGATTAATAAACGTCCTCATTTTTAAAGTTTATAGATCCATTACCAATGGAATAAGCATTCAAACTAGAGTGTTGAGTAGTGAGAAAATGAGATTCTTTTTGAAGATGCAGACAGTGAAACAAAACAGGAGGGCTGGCTCTGAGCAGAGATAAGGAGGTTCCTGCCAAACTCCTTCCTGCCTGTTATAGTCCACAAATATGTGTGTGGTTGCAATAGAGCTTCTCTGAGGCCCTGTTCCATTTCAGAGGCAGATAAAAAATGTGACCATTTAGCTGCAGATGGAAATCTCAGAGACTGTGAAGCATAGCAACCAGGAGGGAGACCCAAGGAAACCACCCAGCAACAATCAGAACATTGAAAACAAAGCAACTCAGTAACCAAAATACAACCCAGACATACTAAGGAGCCAAGGAAAGATGAAAACACTCCAGGCAGAGAGGAGATGCTCTGTGTCAAGTTCAGCAGTGTGTCACAAGACTTGTACTCACTCACTCGTATTTGGTGGACGCTGACAATATGCCAGTAATTTGCCAGGAGGTAGGAATTCTAAATTGAATAAGAAATAGTCTCTGTCTTCAATGAAACAATGATAATATTTTTTTAAACCCCCTGGTGTGATAAATGCTAGGATAAGTCATCTGCAAAGTACCATGGGAGCACAGAGGGTTAGGGACCTTGTAGTTATGTTTAATTCAAGATGTTTTGGGGACACTCACGTGCAACTACTCATTTAGCAGTTGGACTTACAGGCCGAAGGCTGGAGCAGACAACCTGAATGGTGATATAGGTATAGGAATATGCATTATAGGTGGTAGTCAAAATCATGAGTTTTAAGAAAGTTAGGGAGAAACTCATGAAGATGAGTGCAGATCTCTGGGGAGCATTGATACAGAAAAGGGGAACCAGAAAAGAGGAAGATGAATAGAGGTAGAGGTAGAAGAAAGAGAAGTGATGGGAATGGAGGGAAGGGAGAGCACCGAGAAGTATCCAATGCTGCAGTCACTCCAAACTATTTGTTGAATTTGGAACCAAGGATGTAATTGGTAACATTCATCAGACTAGCTCAGGGCAATGCTGGGAGGAAGCCACCTTACCTTGGTTGAGAAATCACACTGGTGTGGAAGAAAAGAGAGCAAAGGTAAATATTTTTATGGAATCCTTAAAAAAAAAATGTAGCAACCTTTGCATTTGAAGGGCACCCTTTGACACAAATTTGCTAGCGGCTATTCCAGTAGTTATTTGAGGATCTATTTCAAGACTTTGAGACCTTTTCCCTCACTTAACAAGATTTGTGATCAAAGCCAGGTGAGAGTGTGAAGTGAATGGACACTTTCCAGCAGTTTTCAGGTGGAATGTCCTTTATGTACATGATTTCATTTAATTCCCACAAAAACCTTTTAATAAAGTTATCATTTTTAGTTTAAGATTCGAAGTAATGATAAAAGTGTGCTGTAAGTTAAGTAGCATTGCTTACTAATCTCAACTGTTATCATTTTCTTTGATTTTATAGCCCCAGGAAGACCTTTCATTTCTCTTGCTTATGGGTCTTCCAGGTTTTGAAAAGCCTTGGCTGTTGGTGCTCTGAATACAGCTTTTAGGGTCTATCTCATCTTCTCTTGTAAGCTGCATCACAGGATTGCTGCCTAAGTCAGAGCGACCTGCTGTCCGGGTTTGGCTCTCATCACCTAGCTGATCCTCGGCTGCCAGTCCCAGGGAATCTTCAAACTACCCTTTCCTTCAACCTCTATTTTTTTTTCTTTTGGTCATAAACTGAAAAGATCACATTGCATCTAAAAGCTGTGTCCAGATCTATGATGATTTTCTTCCAACTAGAAAAATGTACTCTGAGCAACTCTTTAAATCACTTGCCTGCCCCTTGTATTACCATTTTGTATCAGGTTAGACAGTGTGAAACTGCCATGTTTGGAGGTCAGAAAAACTGAATGCCAGAAATTTCATGTAGGCTTTTGGTGACCATGTGAGCTTCATGGAAGAAATGATGAGAATATTGACTCTTGGTGCTTTAATGTTTACACAGTTTTTGTCTATTTTAAATTTTATGTTATTTACATATTAGTAAGAGCAGTCTACTATTTTAATGTCTAAGACATATGCTAGTTTTTATAAAACAGGACTCAAAAATTGTATCGGTTAATTGAGGAACCTGTTTAAAGCTCTGTGTAATTTGTGGGTACATATCTTAGAAGCTGAGTTTTTATAGCATAGTTTTTGCAATAAAAAAAAAAAAAAAAACTATCAAGAGCTGGTCCTTGCAGCCCCGTGAACAGCTCTAAGCACTTTAATCAGGTAGGACTCGTGTTGCTGAATAATGTACGTTATACAAATTTAGATCAAGGGCTAAACCTTAACTAATTTTCAATTTCTAAAGCAACATGTGAACAAAAACGGTATTTACTTTAAATATCAAGCTGTGTGTTCTAGTTGACAAAAAATATTAAGAGTAAATCACATAGAGTAAATGCCTACTTTTATTTGGTTTAAAGTTCATTTAAATACATTCTTATTTCCTAGAGGCGTAGACACTGAGATTAGAAAGACTATCTTCTGCTATACTCTAAAATCAAGCTATTCGATTTAAATAGTTCACCAACCACTTACAGAATGTAAATACCACCTTCATAGGATTCTAGAATAGAATAAAAGAACTGCAAACTGAAAGGTCATTGAATTCAAATCCCTTCCCTTTATGCTTGAAGAACCTACAAAACAGCTTCCATATAATGGTTAATATAAATATTACTTATAATTTTTTTTTTAATTATAAATTTAACTTCAATCATTTATCCTAACTGTAATCTCTGGCTCCATTACAAATATATTTAATCACTTCCAACTGACAATCCTTCTGATTATTTTAAGAACACTATGATATCCTTTTTATAGTCAGTTTCATTGTAGACTTTGATGTGCATTGTTACTTTTTGGAAACAAACAATATCATTCCATTCTCATGTTTCCAGTCTCATGCTATGTGATAGTGATATTTGTGTGCAAAAAAAAAGAGTCCCAAGTTTAGTTTGTGATGTTTAAAAATGTAAATCTATCATCAAACAATAATATATAAAATAACTTACATAATAATTAATATCTTTAATCACTAATATCTTTATTTGGGGAAAACTATATTGAATTTAGAAGGAAAGAAACAAAAGGACTGAAATAGCTGCTTCAAACTCCAAAAGTAGTAGAAATATTTAAAAACTGTTTTCTTATTAAGAAATTCAGAGAAAAAATAAATGGAGTTGGATAGAAAATTTGTATAATTGGCTGTGAAAGTGATCATTTGTTAAAAATAGGACAAACCTCCATCAGAAAAAGGAAATGGTTGCATTTTGGCTAATAGTTTTAAAGGAAAATTCACAAGTATTTTAAGGACAGGACTCTGAAAGTGTATTCAGTCTTAGTCTAGAAAGCAGCTTGGTGAAGAAAAGGCTGAGGGATTCTAAACTACCAGAGATTATGGCCTTTCTAATGGTTCAGAAATGGAGTTTTATACCAAAATTTAAAATCCTTAGTAAATTACCAAATTTGGGGAGGGAGAAGACTTGGAGATGGAGCCCTGTTAGTTGAAAGATGTCATGGAGGAAACACAACAAAGTGAAACAGAAGAGATTCCAAAGGCATAAAAGGAGGAACAGGGAGGTGACACGTTGGCTTTCACACCGGTAACCTTATAGCAGAGTAGTCTAGTCAGAGGATGTTAGAGCTGGAAGTAACCCTGAGAAACTGCACTTCTATAGCCTCACTTTTAGATAACAAAATTGAGCATCAGAGACAAGCTATATGGTGGTAAAACTGGGATTTGAAGTGAGAAACCTTATTTCCAATCTTGGGGAAAAAATTTTTATCATTTAACTTTGCCTAATGTATACTTTAGTTATTGTTAAAGTACTGTAATAAAAGTGATGCAATGGACACATGTAAACACATAAAAATGAGCAGCGGCATTGCTGTTTTTACTAAGCATTTGAAGAGGAAACTCTGGCATCCATCCCAGAAAAAACAAACAAACAAAAAAACCACCACAATAATCCCCTAGAAGCCTGAGGACCAAATTCTAGATCAAACCTCTAAATAGGTCTGCATCCTCTTTCAGTTTCTGGCTTCCAACTTTCTCGGTGGGAAATGATTATCGACCCTTCCCAATGAGGGTTTTTTGATGGAGCATACTTTTTTCACCCTTCCCCTGGATGTTGCGTGGAACACTGGGGCTGACACTCTTCTTTTCAAATGAGAGGCCACAATGGGAAGAGAGCATCAGAAACGCTGACTCTTTGGATTTCCTGAGTCCTCCTCTGTAAGCCATGCTCATTGGCATGTGTGGTCAGCAGGGTCCCTGGGACTGACCACTAATGAACATCTTGGCAGAGCTCTTGTCAGCAGTGGTGTCCAGATCCCAGGTACTAATACAGTTAAGGGTATCCGCTGTTTGTTTCTGGTGACAGGACCTTCCAGAGCCCATTCCATCTGCCAGCTACTGCTCCTCAGAGGAGGCTGCTCCAACAGTGTTCCAAGATTCAAACTCCAGCTCTCTGTTACTCTCTGGAAAGGCACCTCCTGTTGCAGTTCAGTTCCTGTTTTGTTAGTGTTTTCTAACTTGCGGGATTCAGATGCCATTGAATTACTTCAAGAACAGGTCAGTCAATATCTACATCAAGTATGTCTGTACCCTGAATAAATAGTATTAATTGTTATTGTGCTATATATATTCTACACTGTGCCAAGTCCATGGCATATCTTATCTCATTTAATCCTCATGAAAATGCCGTGAGGTAGGTATAGTGATTACCCCCATTTTACAGGTGAGGAAACAGCCTCAAACAGGTTATGTAAGTTTCTCAAGATCATGAAGCTAGCAAATAGATAAACTGGTATTCAAACACAGGTCATTTAGTCTCAAAGTCTACAGTCTTAATCATCACATAAATATGTCTCTTACATATGTGCAATTACTTTTTTAACAAATGATTTCATGTATTTTGATTAAAAAGTTAAAAATAGATTTAAAAGTACTATATAATTCATAGTAGGTGTTTTGTTATTTTTGTCTTTTCATTATTTTCCTACATTGTAAGTACCTCAATATTTTATGTTTGGTACATGACTGTCATGCAGGGTGTCATGCGGGGTCTCTAGTCCCGCTCCCCACATAAAAACACAGGATATGGTGAGGCCTAAAAGGAACACCCACGGAGCCATAGATAGGGGAGTCATACCACTATAGTCTCACTGGCAGCTGGGTTGGAGACACAGGAAGCAGGAGCCACACGATCTGCAACCTCCCGTCCACTTTTCTGCCAACGAACCAACCCCACTTGCTAGTTGCAATCTGCTCTTGCTAGCTCAGCCACCATCTTCTTGCTAGCCCCCATTTTCCGCTAGTGTAGCCATGGCAGTTATATTAGTGGTCAATGGCTCACTGGTTACAGCTGTATCCAGCCAACTAGCCACAGCTGATGGCCATTTACTACCCGAGTGAGCACCTTTCCATGTGAGGTGGAAACTGCACCTTTCCATGAGAGCCTGGAAATTGCACTCCTGGCTCTGTCCCCACAATGACATGTTATTTTTTTTGGTAAGAGCTTTTTCAAGAATCTTGCTGAAAGTCTTCTTGAAATACAATGGAAAAAAGTGAATTTGTAAGTGGATGGAATATCACCCTTGTACTGACCGGTTCTTTAAGCCACGGACCTACCACTGACTATGCCCTTGACTCAAATGAGCACTAAGACACCTCTCAGTGAAGACCTAGAGTTACATTAAAATCTTCAATCCTGACACAAATTGAAATAAACAAAATAAGGTGAAATTATTTTAATTGGCTGGCTATTTTATTCATTTGTTTATTCACCCATCCAACAAACTTTTATTGATTCCTAGTAGGCATTGAGTGAAGAACTAGAGATACAGCTTTCAAGCAAGAAATGGTCCTGGCCAATTGCAAGATAATGTGACACCTGACTAGTTCTTTTGCCTGTTAAAAGTTTCCTTCTTTGCGTTTTTGTAATTATATTTTATATACTCTCACTTAAATTTACTTAGCAAATGTAAAATTTAACAAATATAGATAAGATAAAATTTTATTCTAAGGAATCATCAGGTCCTGCCTTACCTGGTCCCCAGGCTTCTGCAATTTCACTTGCCCTGGGTCACGCTATAGGGATGTTAGGCACCACAGCTGCTAGCTACATCTTACCCATTTGGCACCCTACTGTAGGAATGCTCTGCTGAGACACAAAGAGGGACTACAAGGGAAGTTCTCAAAGAGCCTTTACTTCTGCTTTTGATTCTAAAGAAAATTCTGACATACAGATTTTTAGGAAATTCTGTTTCTGATTTTGAGATTAGAATCAGGAGCTAGACTAGATGGGAGGAATTTTAAGGAGCTTTTGTCTATCTGGAAATCAGCATCAAGGCAGCTTTGCTGCTGTCCCCAGTGATAGGGCCCACTGAAAAGCTGGATTGCCACTGCCCCTGGGGCTGAAGCCCATTGTGAGTAAGCTGCTAGCTACAGCATGCTTGTAAGACCAGAGCTCTTTGCTTTGGAAGACGCTTCTTTCCCAGAGTCTGCATTTCTAACCCTAATGCCATGTGTGGGGACAGAGCCAGGAGTGCAGTTTCCAGGCTCTCAGCCTCACGTGGAAAGGTGCTGGCTCAGGTAGTAAACGGCCATCAACTGCGATTGGATGGCAATCAACTGTGGCTAGTTGGCCGTCAGCTGTAACCAGTGAGCCATTGGCCACTAATATAACTGCCATGGCTACGCTAGCGGAAAATGGGGGCTAGCAAGAAGATGGTGGCTGAGCTAGCAAGAGCGGATTGCAGAGAGACAGATGCCGCCAGCGAGAATAGTGGTATGACTCCCCCGTCTACGGCTCCGTGGTGTTCCTTTTTGGCCTCACCATGTCCTGCGTTCTTATGTGGGGAGCGGGAGCAGAGACCCCGCAGCTGCCCCACTCGACACCGTGGCAGTGCAAAAGGCCTGCTACCTGCCGGCCAGCTTGCCTGGCACTGTCTGCTCAAGTCACATGTCCTGGATTCTCTGTAATCAGGCCCTGCCTGCCTGTTAGGATCCCTGTTTACGTTGTGTTGAGTACTCTTGATATTTGGCTTATTTTTCACCTGAATGTTGCTCTATCCATTGATAACTATTTTTAATTCATTCATAAAATATTTATTGAGTGCCACCCATTATTCAGGGACCTGGAAATACAATAGTGAACAAAATACGAAAAAAAACAAAAACAAAAACACCAATCCTGCCTTTATGGAGCTTCGCATTCTAATAGACAACAAAGCCTGGTGACCTGGGATCCCTCCTCATCTGACATAGCAGGATACTCTTCCCTACACTTCAAAAATCCTATTTCCAGGTCCTAATTCTGCACAGCCTGCTTCCTGCTGCAGTGAAGGGAACCCTCCTCTTACAAGATAAAGAGTGTTATATGAGGAGAGGGCACACTACCAAGAGTACATAGAGGTAGCATAAACCTAGAGATCAATATGAGCTGTGGTCTGCCAAAATGCAGGGAACAATAAACATAACTTTTAAAGTTTGATTTAAAAAGATCAAAGAGACAGCAGTCCCACTGGGTGGAGTCAAGTCAGCAGTAATCTATTGTTGAAAGATTTCTTAGGAAAACCCATGCTCTTGAAGCTCAGTTTTACTTCTGTCTTCTTATTGAAGAGAGTAAGGAGGGGAGCGAGGAAAGAAGAGACACGTTAGCAAGAGAAAGAGAAGCCCAAGGTGGAAATCTAGTTTCTCTAAATAGTCTCCCAACTCTAATAAACTGCACCCCAATATTCTGAGAACAATGTGGAAATTACATTGCTGATCCAATCTTTAGAGAAGTAGGATTATAAAGAATAGTAGACTACAAACAATGGTAGGACTCTAAAGAATGCCTTATGAAGTAAACTGGAGATGGTTAAATACTGTCCTTATTTTCAAAAAATAGAAGAAGGAAAATTTTGCATAATGAATACCAGTGAGCTGATGTTGAAGTTTTTTCAGGTGTATAATTATTTATTAATAGAAAAGGCCTATAGACTTATTTTTTCTTGGACACATCCATGATGTGGCCACTGCCACAGTGGGTTTGATGTGCTGGCCTTGGAAGTGAGGGCCCCGGTAGTGGCAGTTGAATCTTCTTCAGTTGCTCCAGGTCTTTATAGAGCTTGTTGTCAAGACCATTTCCCAGACCAGGGTGTCATTTCCATCTTTCACATCATTCTGTCTGTTCCAGAACCAGTCTTTGATCTTGTATTGTCTTGGATTCTGTGTGATGGTGACCACAAGCTCCACCTCATCCTCAGTGACCTCTCTTTGTGAGTCCATGTCTATTTTCCTCAACACCACACGAGTATATCTTTGCTGCACACCCTTGACAGCAGTGACGACCAAGGCTATTTTCTGCAACCCATTGATGTTGGTGTTCAGCACTCGCAATCTGTGCTGGAACTTCTTGGGCATCACTAGCGATATGGCCGTGCCACGTAGGCCTCCCGTGGGAGGAAGAGGCTGGATTTGTAAAAAGTTGGTTTAAATACCTCTAGGTCAGGAGTGGGGCAAACTATGGCCCACAGACCACATCCGGCCCATTGTTTATTTCTGTAAATAAAATTTTATTGCAGCGAAGACACGCCCAAGTTGTTTGTGACTACTTTTGTGCTACAACAGCATTTTTGAGAAGTTGTAGCAGAGATCATATGGCCCACAAAAGCCTATTTTTACTATGTGTGAAATTTGCTATATGTACTATGTGGGTCTTTATAGAAAAAGTTTGCTGAACCCTACTCTATGTAAAGAAGCACTGGGGACTAGGACTTGAGTTTTCTAGGAATGGTTATGTCCAATGAAACTATATATATATATATATATATATATATATATATATATATATATATGTACATATATACATATATACACACACACATATACACATATGTATATATGTATATATACATATATAGTGTGTATATGTATATGACATATATGCACACACATCCACATATATATTGGTCAGGCTTACTAGATATATAAATCAGGGAAACATTTTATCACATTGAGCACTTGGTCTTCACTAAAAATTCAACCACTGTTTCTTGAGTATATTTGCTATATGTCAAGCACTGTGAATATAAAGATGAATAATTGTCTGGTAGATAAGACACATACATAAAGGGATAATTCCAAAAATAGTAGTACTTCCAATAAGAGGAGTATGTCCAGAATGGTGAGAGAGTTTTGAGGGGTGCAGTTGACCAACTAGAAGACAAGGTGCAAGTTGAGTACTGAAGAATGAGTGGCAATTAGCTCTTTGATGAAGCAAGGTATTCCAAGCAAAGAGATCGGCTTCAGCAGTGGTACAGGGCCCAGCGTCATATGTTTAGTAGGAGAATAAAATCTGGTGTGATATTTTTATGAAGTGAAAGGTGGGAAATGGCAGGAGATGCAGGTTGAGACCAGGTTCAGAGAAAGAATTTTTTGCCAAGTTGATGAGTTTGGACTTTATTATAGAAGCAAAGGGAAACTATCAAAACATTTTAATTTCTGGAGTAAAACTGTCAGATTTGCAAACTAGACGAGCCTCTTTGGCAAGTGGGTGAAATCAAAATAGTAGCGCAGGAGCCTGACTTGGGGGTTACTGATAGAATCCAATCAAGAAGAGGTTAGTGCCTAGACTAGGGTAACGATGTTATGGGTTGAAAGGAAGAACAGATTAGAGAGATATAGGATGTTGATAGGCATAATTTAGTGGTATTCAATTTAGTGATGCAAGACTAGGATGAATCAAGAATAACTCATAGATTTCCAGTACAGTACCTAGATAAATGGTGTTATCAGTACCTGATAGGGGGAAAACAGAAGGAGAATCAGGTTTGAGCATAGGAAAGATGATCAAATAAGTTCTGACTTGATCTCCAGTTACTGTTGCAACTGTATTGCAGTTCAACTTCTTTCTCTACCCCAGTCTCTGATTTTCACTTTCTTAAAGATATTGTTCCTAACAGCACTTCCTCAAAAACCTGGGCATGCATATTGCTATTTCAGAGTCTCTCATAGGGACCTGACCTAAGTAAGACAGAAACAAGCTGCATTTTATTTGCTAGTATTTCAGTTAAAATACTTTTGTGTCTGCATTTTTATGTGAGATAGGTCTAGCATTTTTCCCCCTAGTATCATCAGGCTTTGGAATTAAAATTAATCTGGTTTCATAAAATAAATTAGAAATATTTTTCCCCCCATGACCTGGAACTATATAAAAAAATTGGAATCATCTGTTACTTAGAGATTAAACCATCTGGTCTTGGTGACTTTTTCCGTGATAGATTCCTAGTCACCAGTCTGACATCTTCTATAGTAAATGTCAATTTAAGTAATCTGTGGTAAAATTTGTTTCCTTATACATCATTTTGCTTAAAGTTGCAGTTTCCAAGAACCTATTAATGAAATTAAGTAAGGACTTACTGTAATCATTTGGAGCTGAGTAGCTTTTGAGCAGGCCTGTACTCTCCAGACCTCAGTTCACTTGTTTACATTTTCAGAAAAGCTCCCATAGATGCTTGAGTTGGCTATCCTTACTATAGACCAACGGATCATGTTCTAGGAAAGGGAGCTAGAAGCTGGTAAGACCTAAAATCATGTCATGTAAGGAGTGCTTTTAGATATCTGGAACATTATGTAGAAAACTCAGGAGGATTTGTCACATTCTTGGAGTGTTGTAATGTGGAGGAGGAATGGGACTTGTGTGGGCCCAAGATGAAGAAGTAGGACTACTGGGTAGAAAGTACTAGCAGGCCGATCTAGACTTTATATCCCAACTAATTTTCTAATAAGTAGAACTGTATAAAGAGAACAGTGTACCTTTAGAGATGGTGAGTTCTTTGTCACGGAATATGTTGGGCTACATTTCTGACACCTCCGTGGGGAATAAAGCAGGCTTGGAATGGGCATGGGGTGGGAACTGCAGCTGGGCTTGGAGTTGGGTGCAGAATCTGATGCCATTTGGCCAGGGGCCTTGGTGTCTGGAACCAATATGCACTTACTGAAAACTACTTCTTAATGAAGTGTTGGATTCCAACTAAAGAGTCAGTTTGAGTTTAAATTGCCAATCCAAAGAGGCTTAGGCAGGGTTAACTGGGGTGGGGATTGGGGAGAGCAGTTTTGGAGCAGATAGTGGTGGAAGGGTGACAAACTCAGTTCTTGAATTTGAGTGAAGGGAAGAGAAGGAGAGGGTGATATTTGTAAGATGAACTCTGGTCTTTCCATCTTTGGCACAGTTAGGCCTTGATAGCTAAATGGCCAGTCAACCTTGAGGTGGAATGTGAGGGATGCCCGGCATTATATGCGATGTGTTTTTTAATGTGCTTCTCAGCCCTGGTTCTCAGATTCTGATTCCAGCTTTGAAATTCACCACACCTGACAGCCAAAAATAATTTGTATAAATCCTGCCTTTCCTGTCATGAGTTTGTGTTTTGGGATAAACTTAGAGCATTTGGCTATCTTCAGACATTTGTAATCTTTTTGAGTTGTGTGAAGAGTAAGGTTAGGAATGAATTTGGCATCTGTTAGTAAACTTACTTCAAAACTGATGAACTCATATTCATGGGACATAGGACCTTTTCTTTAAAATTTTTTCTATTTGTAAAATACAGGTTCTTTGTTTTAAGAAGAGAAAATGCAAAACAAAAACACAAAGAAAAGTAAAACTGCCTACAATTATATCACTTAGAGATAACATGCTAATAATTTGGAATGTACTCTTCTACACTTTTCGTGTGTGTGTTTAATAAGCATGTACTAATATTAAATGAACTGTCTCATAACATTTTTCACTTCAAGTATCTTTAACTTTTCTACATAATTAAATATGGGGATACATAGAATGGTGGATAAGGATATTCATTTTCCTAGAGTCAGACTGCTTGAGTCTTGAGTCCATTATGTAGCCTTCATGTGCTTTGGTTTTTTTCATCTGTAAAATGAAGAAAATTTTATGTCATAAGGTAAGATTGTTGGGATTAAGTGACATAATTCATGTAAAGCTCTTAAAAGAATGTTTGAAACAATTCTAATGACTGCATAATATACAATTGTGTAAATGCATCATAATATATTGAAGCAATTTTGTCAGATAGCATTCATGTTGCTCCCAATTCCAGCTGTCATTGCAAGCTTGATTTTCTTAATATACTGACAAAAATTGCCTGAAAGTCTTATTAATAAATAATTACTAATTCTATGTTTATAAGAACATAGAATTAAGAATTAGTAATATTTTTTCAATTAGAGAGAGTAGTAATTCAGGACTCCGTTCCTCTGTGTGGGCTAGTATCTAACTCTCTGAATCCAAACCCTTGTTTAGCATACCATTATTTAGAAATTAAAAATAATGTTTTGTGTTTGCCAGCATGAGAAATTACAAAGCAAGCATTTTATCCAAAGAAAACTGTTAGAAATATTTTTCCAAAAGTGATGGCACAAAAATCTTTAGTAGTTTTTATAACTGGTCTCAGTCATAAAACCTAATAATAAATGGACAATTTAAACTTATGTAGGGAAATTTATGGACCACTGCATCCAACAAAAGCAGAATATATGTTCTTTTCAAGTTGCACACAGAACATTTACCAAGGTAGATCATATTCTGGGCAATAAAAATGTCTCAATAAATTTAAAAGTATTTGGGTCACACAAAATATGTACTCTGACCACAATGGAATTAAATTAGACATCAGTTAACAGAAAGATGTGTGTAAAATCTGCAGATATTTGCCTGGCGTTAATAATCCATAGGTTGAAGAAATCAAAAGGTACATGAGAAAGTATTTTGAACTGATTAAAAACAATAACACAACATATGGAAATTTGTGGGATTTAAAACAACATGTAAAGGGCAATTTTATAGAACTAAACATCTATGTTGAAAAGAAGAAAGATCTCAAATCAATGTAGATGATCTAGAATTGCCAAAACAATTTTTAAATAAAAGAACAATGGTGGAAGACTAACACTCCTCGATTACAAGACTTACTCTAAAGCAACAGTAATCAAAATTGTAGTATGACACTAAAATTATGCTCTATAAAATAAAAAATCGATAAATCACACGTTATCAAAATTAAACACTTCTATTGTTCAAAAGACAGCATTAAGAAAATGAAAAGATAATATAAAAGCTGAGAGGAAATATTTATAAATCATATTCCTGATAAAGGACTTGTGTCCAGGATATATATGTGGAACTCTCCAAACTCAATAGTAAGAAAACAACAGTCTAATAAAAAATAGGTGAAAGGTTTGAACAGGCATTTCACCAAAGAAGATAGGTGATGGCTAATAAACACATGAAATAAAACTACACCTACCACGCAGTCATTTTCCACTTATTTATCCAAATAAAAAACAAGCATATGTCCATATAAAGACATGTACATGAATAGTCATAGCAGCTTTATTTGTAATATCCAAAATATCCAACAACAGGTGAATGGATAAACAAATCAGTCTACACATACAATGAACTACTTACTATTCAGCAATAAAAGGTAATGAACTATTGATTCATCCATCAACACTGGTGAATCTCAGAATAAATATGCTGATTGAAAAACTCAGGCAAAAAAGAGTACATATGGTATAATTCTATTTACATGAAATTCGAAAAAAATGCAAACTAATCTGCAGTGATAGAAAGCAGATAAGCAATTGTTCAGACTGGAGAGAGGGGCGCAGAGAGGGATTAGGATTACAAAGGTGCAGGAGGAAACTTTTGAGGGTATGGATATTTTCATGATCTTGAATGTGGTGATGGTTTCACAGGAATATCAAACATCAAATTGTATACTTCAAATATGTGCAGTTGATTGTGTGTCAATTATGCCACAGTAAGTATTTTTGTTTGTTTTTGTTTTAATAAAGAAACTCATGCATGCCTCTTTTTGAGCTCTGTTTCACATACTTTTTGAACTATTGGCGTTGGTTAATTTAACCGTTTGGCATATGAAATACCCAAATCATTAAGCTGCCCTCATAGAAGCATCTTGGATGGCTGAAGACAGCCTCCCCGCCATGCTTGCTCTCTTACACAGGACTGAACCTGTGTAGCTAAGGCTCCTCCATCCTTTCTCCAGGCAATGTCAGAAAGTGCAGGATATCACCAGACTGTGAGCTCCCTCAGGCAAAAACCACTTGTCATTCAACTTTGTAATCATGGAAGTATTTTACTCAGGGTCTGGTAAGTGTCAAATGTGTATTGTACACTGAAATGGAATCACAGTGTCTTAACTATGGCTATTGCATCTATTCAGAGGTTTACTTTGGCCCAGAATTTTATAAGGAGCCCCTTAACTCATTCGTTTCACTGTTGCTTTCAGATCCAAGGTGCACAGTCCCATGGCAGATATCTAATCTACTCAAATTCCTGACTGTTTTGCAAGCCCCTGACAAATGATACCAGCATATTTGGCAACTGAGTGGTGGCTCTCTCGAATCTTGGCCTGTAACCTAAGTCTCACCATTCTGTAACTGCAAACTCCTCACTCTCTAAATTATAAACTTACAGTGAACTTGGTTGTCTGGATCTTTTGTGTCCATTCTTGTAACCCTCCCTTATTGCTCCCAAATGCCCAACGTAATGCTTCTTGACTACGTCTACAAGCAACTCCCCTCAAAACAAAACAGAACTGTGACTAAAGGAAGCATAGGCTAAAATTACCTTTTCCGTGGTGCTCAACCCCGACTACACAGTAGGATCTCCTGGAGAGATTTTTAAAGCATGATGGACATGGAAATACCTCAGACCAATTAAAGCAGAGTCCCTAAGGGTGACCCCTGGGCCTGAGGGGTGTTTGGTCTGAGTGTTTCTTTGTTTTTGTTGTTTTGTTTTTTAAGCTCCCTAGAGAATTCTAATGTGCAGCTAGTTGAGAAGCACTGCTAGGTTGATGGTATTATCTTTTGGTATGGAAAGTCAGCATTTCCTTAACATGTCTGGAAAAAACCTGACTGACTTTGTTTTAGCCTCTCCAATTACATTTTCCTGAAAGGCCACGTTTGCTCATTGGTTATGTACAGGTCATGGTAGTTATGGGAAGATTTAGCCTGTAATTAAGAATAAAATGAAACTTCATTTTTGTAGGAAATTACATTGTACGGTATAGTAAATTACACTTTTCATTGGGAAATTATGAAATAAGAATTTGTCATTGGCTAGAATAATATAATGTTTAATTTTTAAAATTACATCATTAAAGGACAATTAGCTGAATAGGTAATAATTTGGCTAATTGCAGTGATTAAATGATTGCTTCCATCATGTAAATTACTTTCCACTATAGTCGGTGATCTAAAATATTTGCTAAACATCTAGCAGTGTTTTAACATATCATTTAATGAGTAAATGGCCTACATTTTGTTGATGGACTCCCTGTGACCAATTTGTCAGCTGCATCAAGGAAGAGACCAGGAGACCAGTCATCCTGGGTTGCCAGGATCTGTCAGGATCTCTGGGTCTTAGCCAAGCAGGTTGGCATTCCAAGCATAGCTCCAATGGGGGTGGGGAAAGGAGACTCTGCAGGTGCCGGGGCTCATTGCTGTGCTAGATATTTATCTTTGTGTCTAAAAAAAACCCTCTGAGTTTCAGTTTCTTCATCTGTGAGGAGGGGGATAGTGGATAGTAAGACCTGATTATAGGATTGTTGCTACTGTATGTATGGTAATAAGGCTCTTAACGTAATACCTGGCATATAGTTCATGCTCAAGAAATGAGAGCAATTATTACTTTTTAAATTATTTTCGTTGCAGCAGAGCTTTCTCATACTGCTCCTGGCCCTTTATTTGGCTGGCTATACACAGGAGACACAGGGGGATTGCAGAACTGGTTATGCCACTTGATTCTGGTGCTGCAAGATGGAATGGCAGGTGGGGGTGAGGCAGGTGAGGGTGAGGCCAGGGGTCCCTCCTCCATTGAAGAAGGCTTGGGAACTGGGTGGGTCAGGCCTAAGTCTGTAGAGAGAGGTTGTCTGACCATTCAGCATAAAGGGAGAGTCTCACAGATCGAAAGCTGGAAAGCAATGCCTGTAGATCTAACAGTGGAATTCAAACCAATTTAACAAGCATTCCTGCAGAGATTTGCAATCCATTTTCTGCTGGCTGTTAGGAAAAAAGTGTATTTCTTTTTTATGTTTTGCAACATTTTTACTTTCAGACTTTCCTTTTCTCTGACATTTCACACACTACTTGAAATTGAGCCAGATAGTCTGTTATCCAAGTGGAGAAGAGTGAAGTAACTTATCAACAAATTGCAGAATTTAGATCTGGAAAGGCTCACCTAGATTGGTGCTTTAAAATATGAGTTCTCAGTCCCCAGCGTGAAGTGACTCAGGGGCTAACACAGCGGAACTGCAGGGGACAGCATGGGATCAAGTGGATAGGGCTCCACACACCACCCGTTGTTTCCCCACTTCAAGTTAAGGGGTTCCACTCTGATCTGTCTTATATGTTGCGGTTTTTTGAATAAAATTCCACTTGCAAATAAGAATTCTAGTGCTAAAAAAAGTTGGAAAACTAGAGAATTAGTAACTCCTCCATTTTACAAGTGGAGCTAAGAGTGGTAAAGTGACTTGTTTGAAGTTACATACTTAAAAAATAATAGAACTAGGACTGGTAATTAGTTCTTCTGATCTTCAGTCCAGGGACACGGTCCCCTATATCATGTTACCTCTTAAGAGGTAGGGATAGACAACCAGGAGCACAGGACGTACTTTTCAGGCCACAGTGTGAACACATCGCAAGAGAAATCTTCTAGCAAAGTGCAAGGAAAGCAGCAAAATATCAGCATCTTAATAGTTGAGTTTTCACCTTGAATATAAAAAAGGGACACAAAAAGGACATATTTTCTCTTCATTTCTCTCTTCTATTGGAAGCTTTCTATTGTATTACCAATTAAGCAATATGACTTGGGATAAGGCTCCTTGGAAAACATACAAAGTTTTGTATGTATATCATAACTAGAAGGGTAGAAGGCGCCTGTAACACATTAGTTTGATGGATGATCCTCAGGATAATGTTATAGAGGAACTCAAGTGGGTATATTTCTCACTACTGAGGCTAAGGACTCCTTCTTTATGGCATCGCCTCTGTTTGGTACTCAGCTATAGCATTAATGCACAATCAATATCTGCCAAATGGATTCACCTTACTCAGAGGTGTTTAATGGAATCCTGTGATTCCCATCAACCATACTCCATGCCCTCCTTTTTCCTTTACCTGTCTGTGACCCTGGACTTTAGTTATATTCTACCCTGGTAGTCTCCCTTCAAAATGTGACGTGATTCCTCTCTAGAAATCTTGATTTTCGGCTCATCTATTAGTTCAGGTAATGTTTCTCTTATTTCAGCACCCTCCACCATAATCTCAATCACTCCAACAAACCCACCTTCAATTAAGATACAAATAAGTAAAACAGTGTTTGCTTTTCCTCATTCCCAGTTCCAAGCAGGGTGCTGTTCATGAGTTTCTCATATATACAAATTCTAACGCTGCCGAGAAGAAATCTTCTATATTTATAGGGTAGGTGAAAGGAATGAGTGTTGAATGAAAAGAACATAGGTAAAACATCTGCACAAGTGGAAAGAAAAGTAGTCAGTTTGGGCAATAAATAAAACTCAACCACTGGTGAGTTTTGAGTGATCAGGACTGATAAAATGATCTTACTCCCTGGTTCACTCTGGCTGTGCAGGTAGAGCCACAGAATCATTCCTAGGGACTGCAGGTGGAAGCCAGAACATGTAGTAATTATTCTCTTTAGCACCAAATTACATTTGAGAAGCTTGTAGATCACTATTGTTAAACCTCCATCTAGATTCTTCTCTCTTAACTCAATGTTGCTTAACCTGGTTGCCTTTTGTCTTTATTTTATCCCTTTAAAAATACTCCCATTGTCCATTAGAATAGTGTTGTGAGTAAGAAGTATTCACTATAATGTGCTTTAGGTTGTTGCAACGTTTACAATTTAACTAAATTGACCTTGGTTATTAGACCAGTTGAATAAAGATGTGTTACTCTGATTTAACAAAGGAAAGAAAGAATCATTAAAACAACAGTTATTCATGCACCATGCAACTACCTTTCTGTAGTTAAATGTAATTGTAGTTTTTCAGCAAAGAATTTGTGGAGAATTAAAATGAAAAGAAATAAAGACTTGGGGAAGTAGCACCAAATGGATGGAAAATATGAAATCAATTATCTCAATGTTAAAAAAAATCTGTTTCTTATAAAGAATTGGAGATCAGTTGAACTACAAAATTATTTACATTTCTTCAGAAATGTTCTCACTGTCAGTGGAAAAAAAAACATATGAAGAAGTATCTTTTGTCACACAAGCCATGTAATATAGAGCCGAAAGAGGGTCTAAAGAGTTCATCGGGTTCAGTCTTCTGTGTCCAAATGGATGACTACCTCAATTGCTTGAAATAAGTGATTCCTGTCCACTTTTGTTTGCTCTTTCTTTTATGTAAAAACAAGCAAACACCAAACAAAAAAAGACCTGTTTTTCTTCTTGATTCTTAAAATTTCTAAAAATTATCTGTCATGCGGGAGACCCTGCTCGCTGCGCCATTTGTCATGCGGGGCGTCATACAGGGTGGCCTGCAGGTTCTCTGCTCCCGCTCCCCATACAAGAACGCAGGATATGGTGAGGCCAAA
This sequence comes from Rhinolophus sinicus, assembly GCF_036562045.2. Taxonomy (NCBI): domain Eukaryota; kingdom Metazoa; phylum Chordata; class Mammalia; order Chiroptera; family Rhinolophidae; genus Rhinolophus; species Rhinolophus sinicus. The sequence continues at coordinate 115,751,147 of NC_133755.1, forward strand.
AAGGAACACCCACGGAGCCATAGGTAGGGGAGTCATACCACTATATTCTCACTTGGCGGCACTATACTCTCACTGGAGGCTGGATCCACACTGTCCGCAAACCGCCATCCACGCGTGCCAGCCCAGCCACCATCTTCTTGCTAGCCCCCATCTTTCTCTCTTCTCCTAGAGTAGCCACAGCAGTTATACTAGTGGCCAATGGCTCACTGGTTACAGCTGACGGCCAACTAGCCACAGCTGATGGCCAGCCAATCATAGTTGATGGCCATTTACTACCTGAGCCAGCACCTGTCTATGTGAGGCCGAGAGCCTGGAAACTACTTTCTGGGGCTCTGCCCCCACATTATCCCAAATATTACATATTTCAGACACAGTTTTAGGTGTATTTTGTTCTATTTCATGTAATAGCAATACTAAGAAAAGGATCAGGTTATCAATAATTTACTAAAATTTTCCCAACAGATATTAATTTAGCTTTACATGTATAAAAAGAATGGGCTGATTTGTAGGGGGATTTGTTTAGAATTAAAAGTATTGAAAAAGGAAAATTATAGGAGATTAATCTTAGTGGTGCTCATTCAGCTGCCATCCAGAAGAAAAGCAGTAATAGCCAGCACTCAGATCACATTGGGCATCTCATGTTTGTTTTGAGATCAGTGTATCAGGATGACTTAGCTTGCAGACATAAACTTGAAATTCAATTGGCCCCTGATTCAATATGTATCAAGAAAACTCCTATTATCACTTAGATTTCCAAAAAACTCTGCCTCCAAGGAGAAAATAAGCTACCATGGACATTCCATAAAACACAGAGTCATTCCTAGAACCTAATTCTGGGAGACAACAGCCTCTAGAAATTTCTTTCGGTTTGAGGTTGCCGTGGCTTGCCTACAGGAAACTGGTGAAACCAATTCTGCTCCCTAATTGCAACTGGTTGCTAATTGCTAAGGATCTTCACCTAGGCTGGGGCATATGCAAACAGAATCAGGGAGCCAAAGACTGAGCTCCACCCCACACCTTCATTCTCTTCTAGAGAGAGTGGCTCTGAGATGCCTCCACAGTGGGTGACCTCCCAGAATTGTTGGTGAATCCTATAGGGATAATTCCAGCAATCTTCGAAGCCAGATGTGCTTTTCAGTCTTAGAAGTGCTGAGTTTTCCCAGTGATTGATTCTCCATCTATAAAGCAGCCAGATGGAATCTGCAAAGGTAAGGGTCCAGATTAATTTCTGCTATGTGTTGTACATCTGCAAGAGAATTAGACTCTGTACATTGTTTTTCATATTTATGATTTTACGCTTTAAGAAAAATCCCTCATGGGCAAGGAAGAGAGTGTTTGTTGAGGGAATATTTTCCATTAATAAAGGTGAATTGGTTGGGAATTCCTAAATGGAAACCTATAGATCTACTGAGATGCACGTTTTCTATTTGGATGTATGGCCACACTTGGATGATTTTCCTAGCTTTTATTTATTTTTATTTATATTCTGTGGAGTTAATTATCTTCAGAGAATATTGGTGTGTTCCATGGAGAGCTAGATAATGGCTCTGGAAATAGATGTGTTGAATGAAATTAAAAATTCTCCAATGCAGGCCTGTGTGAAAGGGAACATGGTCGTGCAGGACGCTTGTTTCTGAAACAAATCTGGGACAAATTTAAATCTATATCTTTCAAAGCCAGTATATTACAGTTATTTCTTCCCTGCTTACTGTACTGAGGTTGATGTGGTTGGAGAGGAAGAGGGAAAGCCAAGAAAAAATAAAAGGTGACACACACACATAAATCAGAGTATGATATATTCACATATATGCAATATGTAAAACTAAAGCTGTGTCAGAAATGACTGAATGAACAAATTTATCAAATGCCTTTCAGCATCTAATAATTATGTGATCTTAGTACATTTTTTAATTTGTTGATGCAAAAGATTATGATAGATTTCTTAATATCAAACCACCCCTGTAATTGGGAATACATTCTACTTGTTTGTATTGTATCCTGTGAAACTCAAGTCTCTTGAGTCTCCTGGACGCTGTGGTGTGCTGCTCAGATGCTTCTGTCAGCAGGAGGTGCTTACCACTCCCCCAGCTGTCTGGAGTGTTGGGGAGGCAGATGGCTCATAGCTGAGTTGCCTCTCAGGGAGCAGGCCTGCCTTTCATGACTGGTTCAGACCTTTCTGTGTGTTCTGCTGAAGCCACTGTTGTAACCGTATTGCAACTTCTTTCTCTAGCCCAGTCCTGACCTAAGACAGAAGCAAGCTGCATTTTATATGCCAACATTTTAGTCAAAATACTTGTGTCTGCATTTTTAAGTGAGAAGGGTCTAGTATTTTTTTTTTTTTTAATATTAGGCTTTGGAATTAATATTAATCTGGTTTCATAAAATGAATTAGGAGGATTTTTTTTCTTTTTTTCTTATGGTCTGGAAATGTTTAAACAACATTGGAAGCATCTATTACTTAAAGATTAAACCCATCTGGTCTTTGTGCCTTTTTCCATGATAGATTCTTAATCACCAGTCTGACATCTACAGTGATTGGCAATTTAAGTAACTTATATTTTGTTAGGAAATCATTCATTTCTGTGTTTTCAAATTTGTAGCCATAGAATTGCAAGCAGTAATCTCTCATAATTCTTTTAATCACGCCTGTATCTCTGGTTTGTCTCCTCGGTTTTTTTTTCCTTAATCACAAGTTGCCAACAGCACTTTATTTTTTGTTTTCAACATCCTGTTCTGCAGTTTTCTTGGCCCTTTTGCCCAGATATCAAAGAGGTGGGCATTGGCACAGGCCATGTGAAGACTGGCAGACGCCTTGAAGTTCTTCTCCTTTGTGACTATCCTGGCTTTCTCCTCCTTGTAGACATTCTGTGTGGACATGACTGGTCCTGTTAGCTAGGTAGCCGGGGGGCGTTCTTCAGCAGAGCCGTCTCCCTTCTGGGGGTGGGGTGAGGGTGGGGTTGGGCTTGCTGGGAAAGAGAGTGAGCCTGGAGCGGTACTCCTTCAGGCGCTGCACGTTAGCCTGCAGGGACGTGCTGGACTTGTTCTTCTTCCTTGGATCCAAGGAGATCCCAATGGTCCAGGCCACCCTTTTGTGGATGCTGGCCACTCTTAACTCCTCCTAGCTGAAGCCCCTGCCGGCTTTCACTTTGGTGTGGTACCTCATGGGGGGGCATCTCACTGTGAGCCAGATGCCCCGTGTGGGGTGATGCGGTCCGCTCTGGCTTTGGCCTGCTGGGCCTGGGGTCTGCAGGCTGGTTAAACCACATGGGCACACGCTGCTGCCAGTCCTGGTGGAACTGAGATTCTCAAACATGGTAAATGTCAGTGCATTTTGTATTCTATGGCATTGTTTCTATGGCAAATAGTTGGTCTCCATTTTGAATGTAACCTTCTGACCTTCCATTGCCTGGCTGGAAAACAGAAAATAATAAATTAGAAATAAATCAGTGTAGCTAAGGAGGGAAGTTAATTTTCAGAGACTGAGTGATCTGAATGAGTGTTTAACATTAAGGTACATCACTTTCTTATTTATTTGCATTTGCTTGATATTTTTTGTCTCTCCCTATATCTATCTTTAACCTTTCTTACGGCTTTACGTTGGTTGCAGTTGGGTATTGCATTTTAACCAATCTGACAATCTCTGATTTTCAGTAGAAGACATCAGCCCATTCATATTTAATGTAATGATTGGTATACTTCATTTTTCTCTGTCTTACTTTATTTCTTTACAATACTTTTTCTTCTTTTTTCCTTTTTCTTAGTTTTGCTGGTTTGGCCAACTTGCTATTTATGCCATTTACCTCTTGTTAATATGAATGTTCTACTCTACTTTTCCATTACATTTATTCCATTAGTTAATTCTATTAATTCTTCTCTTTTCCTGAGCTATCATTTTTCATGTACATAACTTGCTTTTTCTGCCTGGGAATTTATACAATTTTATTTTGAGAGTTCAGGCGCTTATCTGGATATACCCAGGTACATGTTCTTTTTTCCCAGTCATGCCTTCTACTCGGCAATTCCTTTCAGTCTGCAGATTCAGGTCTGTCTTAAGCTCACAGGAAGTACCATGTTTCCCCGAAAATAAGACCTAGCCAGATAATCAGCTTTAATGCGTCTTTTGGAGCAAAAATTAATATAAGGCCCAGTCTTATTTTACTACAAGGCCCGGTCTTACATCATATAATACAAGACCAGGTCTTATATTAATTTTTACTCCAAAAGACACATTAGAGCTGATTGTCCGGCTAGGTCTTATTTTCGGGGAAACAGAGTATTTCCATTATCACTGTAATAATGTATTTCTCTTTCAGGAATTCCTACATATATGCTGTGTCTACTAAATCTATCCTAAAATTGTTTTATCTGTCCTTTCATGATTCCCCATGCTTATGCCTGAAGTATTTATTCTATGGTCTTCTAGGCCATTCTTTTTGGCCATGATAATCATCCTCTTCTTCAATTCATGCACTCAATTGTTCCATAGGGAAATCGTGGCTTGCTTTGATTTCTCCAGAAAATGTTTCTTTGTGCATGTGTGTATGTGATTCATTTAAATATTTTTGAACAACTTTCTCATCATCTTTCCTTTATAACAGTTCTATTTCACCAAGAAAGTTGTAATTGTCCTGACTAATCTTCTTCTCTGGTTGCTGGGCCCTTAGCTGGGTTTTAACATGACTGACTTGTCCTGGGCTGGTTGATGCAACACCCCAAGTTGTGGCAGTGTGGTGTGTGATGGATGGTGGCAATCCCACATGGGCTGGCAGTGCAGTGGCTAGCAGGTTGCCAGTCTCCAGGCAGCTACCAAAAGAAGCCTCCAGGCTCCCAATCGTTTATCTCCAGCCTCAGTAATGGGAGGACATAGCACATCCATTAAGCACTCACTTGGCTTATTTAGGGGAAGGGGATTTGATATCTTAATATGGGCCATGTAAAGAACTTTTCTGCCTGATAAGTTTTTCTAAAACTTCCACTTTCTGATTCTTGTCCTGGGAAGTCTGTTGTAGGTCTCAGGCTCAGGCTCTTGCCCACTGCAAGATAAAGCAAAAAAGAAAGAAAGAAAAGCCTCACATCGTTTCCCAACCCTTGATATCCTCAGGATGCAAGGGTGTGTTGACACCCAGCTCGGCATTGGTATAAGTGGCTGGTCAAAATAGGCAAGCAGCCAGGAGTTGGGAGTAGAGAGGTAGATAGCAGCAATCATTTCCTAGAATCCTTTTGTTGCAGAAAACGCATTAATTTTAGCAGGGTGAAATGGGGAATGTTTTTCTTCCAATTCCTTCTTTTTGCACCCAGTGACAGTAATTTTATCCCTCTTTTGTTTGAACCTTTCTGTGATATATGCTAATGATGTTTTATTTTCTCAAACTATCAGTGGCCTCAGAAAAAACTGGTCTGATAGCCTGGCATTTCCAATTGTAATGGTTTAATTAACTACTACTTTAAATCAAAATAATCATTTTGGGGAGTTGGCCTATAGCACTTAATTGGTTTATATCAAATAGCTTTAAATCACAAGTCATTATGTTTAATTATCTGGGATAATAATATACAGTTTATCTTGAAAGTTTCTCCAAGAAGTTAAAATGCTTAAAAATATACATGACACATACCATATAGATAGGAGTGTGTGTGTGTGTGTGTGTGTGTGTGTATCTGGCAACCCTAATATACATACATATAACAAATATACACATACATATAACTATATGTTTATATGTAGTTATATAGTCAGATTTAGCCAAAACAACAACTAGCACATTCAACTAAATTTGAATTTCATATAAACATTAAGTAAAAAGTCTTAGTATAAATATGTCCCATGTAGTATTTGGGACATACTCACACTAAAATTTTTATTTATTTTTTACCTGAAATTCAAATTATAGTAGAAATCCTGTATTTGGCAACCCAAAAATATATATAAATATATATGCAAACATATATAGATTTGTGTGTGTGTGTGTATGTGTATGTAAGAGAGGGAGAGAGGGATTGGTTATTTTTGTTTTGAAAAATTTTAAGACTAAAGTTACCCTGGCCATGCTTTATGGCAGAAATTCCGAACTATACTAGCGGTAAACTATATAAAGGTGGGAATCTGTCTTGTTTACTGATATACCTCTATTATTTGTCATAGTCCTTGGCACAAACTGTTTTCAGTGAATATTTGCTAAATAATTGAGTGAACCAGTTTTTTAGGAATAGGGCTCAGATGGTAACTTGAATATCAGCAATAATATATTTTCTACTAAAATGTGAAGATTTAAACTTAACTAAACATCTGAGCATCATTTGAAGCTGACTTGTTTATTGATATTGATATTTCATCATAAGGAGAATTGCTAAGAGTTCCAACATACTATGAGATAAAGCTTGCACATCTGTTTGTTTTTGGTGTACATTATTTTCTGAAAGAACTCTGAGATTAGATGTGTCCTGTCAGCCTCCTTATGCTGTCTGCATTCCACGTTCTTGCTTTTAACTCTCAGCTGTTTAATGTCATCACAGTACTGTTGTAAGAAATAATGTTTATTGAGGAATTGCCTATGGATAAATAGTCTACTCATTCTTCTAAGTATTGGAAATTCTATCTTTGGAACAAGGAAGATCATCATTACCCTTGGAACGCTCTTTGTTTAAACTGTTGAATGTGGCCTTTCACAAATTATACTTTGGTATTATGTTATGGTACAGCATTGAGGGAAAAAATTGAGGAAAATTAATGAATATCTTAGATTCTTATTTATTAAAAATTGATTTTGTTTTACTTCTAGTATATATAAAGGACCTATCAATCCATTTATTAAAAGCTTATTTTAAGCTATATCATCATAGAGATAATGCAGTGCTGTGAGTTTTGAAACAATAAAGTGTGTAACACTCCTACAACAATCAAGATACAGAGTAGTTCCACCACGCCAAAAAGTTTCCTCCTGCTGCCCTTTGTAGTCAGCCCCTCCTACTAATCCATACCAGGCAACCACTAACCTGATTTCTATCACTATGAAAGTTCGCATATTTCTAGAGTTTTGTATAAATGGACTCATAGTATGTACTCTTTTTTTGTGTGTAGGGGGGCAGATTCTCGCTTCACTCACTCAGCGTACTTACTTTGAAATTCATCGAAGTTGTTACATGTATTAGTAGCTCATTCTTTTTTCTAATTATTAAGTATGATAATTTTCCATTATGTGGTTATACTACCATTTGTTTAGCCAGTCATCTATTGATGGACATTTGAGTTGTTTGCGTTTTGGGGTTATTACAAATAAAGTTGGTCGGAACACTCATGTACAAGTCTTTGTATGGGTGTATGCTTTCATTTCTTTTGAAGTAAATATACAAGAGTGAAATGGCTAGATCATATGGCAGGTGTATGCTTAATTGTTTAAGGAATTGTTCAACTGTTTCCAAAGTTGTATCATTTTACATTCCTACAAGCAGTTGTTCCACATCCTTGCTAACACTTGGCATGGTCCGTCCTCTAAAGTCTAACCATTCTGCTAGGTTTGTAATGATATCTCACTGTGGTTTTGATTAGCATTTCCCTAATGACTAATAGTGTTGAACATTTTTTCACATGCTTATTTACCATCTTCTTTGGTGATGTCTATTCAAATTTTTTGTATACTGCACACAGCGCCCCCGCCCCCCTGCCACTTTTTAAAGTGGATTATTTGTTTCTTTATTAAGTTTTAGATATTCTTTATACATTCTGGAAATAAGTGCATATATATATGTATATGTACACACACACACATATATATACGCAAATATTTTCTCACAGTCTGATTTGTCACTTCATTCTCTTAACAGTGTCTTTAGAAGAGCAGAAGTTTTAAATTTTGATGAAGTCCAATTTATCAGTTTGTTCTTTTATGAATCATGCTTTTTATCATTTACATCTATGATATGTTTTGAATTAATTTTTGTGTATGATGTGAAGTATCAATCAAAATTCATTTTCCTACGTATGTGTATCTAAGTGTTTTGGCACCACTTAACTGAAAACACTATCCTTACTCCATTCAATTGCCTTTACACCTTTGTTGAAATGAATTGTTAATATATGTGTAGGTCTATTTCTGGATCTTCTGTTCAGTTCCAGTGACCTACTTGTTTATTTTGACACCATGTCGTTGTGATAACGTAGCTTGATAATAAGATTTGAAATTAGGTAGTGGTTATCCTCCAACTTTGCTTTTCTTTTTCAGTTTGTCTTAGCTGTAACGGGTCCTTTGCATTTCCATATGAATTTTATGTCAGCTTGTCGATATCTACAAACAGCCTGCTGAGATTTTGATTAGGACTGCATTGACTCTACAGATCAATTTGCAAAATGAGTATTAATAGTTGATGATGACTATTGCAATTGTGCCTGCCTAATGGATGCCCAGTGATTCTCCTGAAATGTGAGGATCACTGCTATCACTGTTACTATACTTGTTAAATGCATCCATATACCTGATGCTAACAAAGAAATATAAACATATAATGTCTTGCCCTATTTTATTCAAAATAGTACACTATTGAATATGAAAAAGGAAGCCCACTTAAGATGCTCATTCTACCTTCACACAGGTGTATTAGAAATTTGTGTTTTGAATTAATCTGGAGGAAGATTAACACTTGTTGAAACATAGGGGAATAGTAATTTCTAAGTGAGAACAATACAAAACAACATAGAGAGTTGGGAGAGGGAAACACTGAAAAAGAGAATGGCAAGAAATTTGATGTGGGTAAATGTGGCATGAAATCTAACCTAGGGAGGGTTTTTCAATAGACTCAGGGCTTTGACAGTGAAACAAAAATGGAAGGACAGGCAAAGTCAGGTTGTAAGAAACAAAGGCATGTTCAGCTCAGAAGAGAGAGTGTGATTTGATGGTACCTTATATGTAAGTTTTAAAGGTTGTGCCTGAGATGGATAGTTGACTAACAGTATTGGTTTCCTTCTTCCATAATAAAATTTTAGCTGGGTACATGGCCCCTAGGCAATAACTACATTCCCTAGATTCTCTTACACCTAGGTGTGGCTGTTTGGTGAAGTTCTTGTTAAAACTGAAATGGAAGTGAAACTACTGTACTCAACTTCAGGATCATATCCTTCAAGGGAAGAGTAAGTTTTCCTTTCTCCCTCTCCATCACATGCCTGGATTGTAGAGGTGGTGGCAAGCCATCTTATACTATGAGATGACCGCATCACTCTAGGGCAGGGGAACAAGATAAAAAGAACTTGGGACTTGACCAGTTGGAACTATAATACCAGCTATAGGCTTATTCCTAGACTATTATGTGAAAAGAAATACATTTATAGTGTGTTTGAGCCATTGTTAATTTGGGTCTCTGTTACAGCAGCTGTCAAACTAATACAAGGAAGGATAATTGCTCACTTAGAGGTTGGTGAAAAAGGGTCTCTTTAAAGTTTTGCATTTTAAAGCTCGAAATACCTGTATTATGAGCCAATATTCCCCTACAGAATCACAAACATTATAAAATCATTAGTTTAGTGCACACCTGTGAGAGTAAAATTATATTATTTGGTGGAGGGTATGTCTCCAAGGATACATGGTGAAATTGATAAAATATAGATTTATTTTAAATAAAAAAGACCAGCCTTTGAATAGTGGCCCTACCACTTAGTAATTGTGTAACATCAAGTGAGTTTGGTTAACTTTGCTTTCCTAACATGTAAAATATCTACCTTCTAATCCTAGTGTGAGATTCAAATTAGATAGTATCTAAAGTTCTAAATCACAGGTACAAATTTAATGATAACCTCTTCCTCTCCCCCGCACCCCAGCAGTCAAGATACAATGATCATTCACTCTGTAGAACAGTAAAGTCATATAATTTATTATTATTTTCTTATTGGGGAAGGGGAACAGGACTTTATTGGGGAACAGTGTGTACTTCCAGGACATTTTTCCAAGTCAAGTTGTTGTCCTTTCAGTCTTAGTTGTGGAGGGCTCAGCTTAGCTCCAGGTCCAGTTGCCGTTGTTAGTTGCAGGGGACGCAGCCCACCATTCCTTTTGGGAGTCGAACTGGCAACCTTGTGGTTGAGAGCCCATGCTCCAACCAACTGAGCCATCTGGGAGCTCAGTGGCAGCTCAACTCAAGGTGCCATGTTCAATCTTTAGTTGCAGGGGGTGCTGCCCACCATCCCTCGCGGGACTTGAGGAATCAAACTGGCAAACTTGTGGTTGAGAGCCCACTGGCCCATGTGGGAATTGAATCAGCAGGCTTCAGAGTTAGGAGCATGGAGCTCCAACCGTCTGAGCCACTGGGCCGGCCCCCGTATAGTTTATTACTTGAACAAGTTTTCTATGCATTAGACGTAGCTATGTAGAGCTACTATTTACTAGATGATACACGACTTGTCGTATCAGTAGATTTGGGTGGGATCCAGCTAATATATTTAGCCAAATGATGATTTTCTTGGTGTCAACTGTGGAATGAGCATGTAAGTCTTTTAATTCTGAGTTTACTGCTTGACTCTCTGTATTAGTTGTCCTAAACCCAAGTATTACTGCATCAAGCAGGGAATATACACAATGTGGGCTTGGAGAAGTCCAAATACATAGACTGTAAGCAATGGAGGAGGATGCAGCTACTCAGCTCCTGTGGATTTGGGATGAGGCGCTTTTCAATTTTCAAGGGAATTACAAGTCTGAATTTTTATGTGGACTATCCTGTTTTTAAATTTTGGCCCAGTTTTGTTTTTTTTAATATTTGAGTTGAATAACACATGTCTGTGGCCACCAGCTTGCTACCTCAACTTTCCACACCACCCACTTTGACAGACGCATTCTTCGCTGCAGCCGATGCCTCTTGAGAAATCCGTTGACTGTAGATTTGCTTAATGTCAGCACACACGTATTCACTTATTCTTGTAGATCTCTGTGCTCAGACCCTGTGCTTGCTCTAAATAAGACACTAAGATTTTAACTTAAAAGTGTGGATATCATAAACGCAAGGAAGATACTTCAATGATGCACTATTTTTACAGGGTACCTGGAGCTTATTCTGTGGGGTTTTTACTACTCCCTGTGGGGAACAGAAGAAGATGATGTAATAAATATACCTATGTTTATTTTGTGTGAAGCCAAATACGCAAATGCTGAGTGCATTTAAAAAATCAAAATCAGCAATTCAATTATTTTTCTTTATTAGAACAGCCAGGAGTGAGCTTGTTACGATGGATCTGCTTTGTTGTAGCTTGCTCTGCTGGCAATGTCTAAATGAATTAAATGAGTCAGAGTCAAAGAAATCTTATAGGCAGCTTTAATCTCCTGTCAGAAAGGATAGCTAACTGAGTTGAATATCAGTAATTTTTTTCCTTGGCTCATTTTAGAAGCTGTGTTCTTAGCTACATATTTGTGGACTTACATTTTAATCTTAAAATTACACTCCTAATGTATTCTTAAGACTGGGAATTTGGGTGTCCAGTCTTCTAACTTAGTGATTTGCTAGTTCTTAAACGTCACCCACATAAAAATGCCATCTCTCTGAAACTTATAAGAGGCAATTTCTTTAACACTCAATTCTACCAGAACCCCGCAATAGTTTTGTTTTGTGTTTTGGTAAGACCAGCAACTTTCCAAATTTTCATTTTGAGAGTTTTCATTTCTCAAATGAAAACTTAATAGAATACCATATATAATATATCACAACATGATTCTCTGTTGAGGTCAAATGGGGGTAAATGTGGTTGTCTTGTGCGTCACATAAAATTCTCTAAAATATCCTATGACTAAGAAATTTATGTCAGAAAGCAATCTAGAAATGAGGCCAGCCTTTTCTCTGCTGGGGAGGCTTTTGAGCTCTTGGGAATTTGTTACTACTATTCTAGTCAGTTCCTCTTTTAAGATTAAACTCCACTGGGCAGGAAGTGGAGCTTTTTTCTGTAATGAAAAAGATTCTCTTCTACCAGAAGGGGTCTTTCCAAAAGTAAAATAAAATGTGGTCAGCAGGTGTCAGATATTTAGTAGGTTGAAGGCTGTAATATTGATGAAATAGCAATTGCTGACTCAAGAGTCTTTGAGGAAAGCAGAAATGTCTCATTTTAGAGACATCTTTGCTCTTAACAAATTGGGCATCACGAGCTCTGACATTGGTGGCTTATTAATTACATACATAAAATACAACTACACATAGAGCAAGAGCCATGTGTAAATATGGAGGTTCAGACACTTAGTTTCCGGAAGGTGTCATAGCCCCATAAATAGGGACTATCTACTGAGTTCTTATGTGATTCATAAAGGTACCTATAACAGGTCTCCACTTTCTTCTCAAGCTTTTTCTTTCCACCTGGGTGCTCTGTTCTCACTGGATATTTTCTAGGTTGATACATGTTTCTTAGTACCAGAGTTGTAGACCTCTATATTTTGGTAAGCGTGTTCTTTTTCCCCTACAAATAGGGATCTCCAATCACTCCACACTGGAATTAAGTAGAATAAATCTAATCCTTGACCTACTTGAATTTAGTTTTATCTTGACCATAAGAAGTATAAAGAAAACTAATGAATCTACTAACCACCCTGAGAAATTGAACTTTATAAATTGCAGTCTTATATATCTCTCCCTTATTCTAGTCTCCTCTTCTCCCCACCTGCCCAGAGGCACCTACTGTTCTCATTTTTAAATAAAATATTATATATAGTCCCCCAGAATATATATTTTATATATTTTATACTATATAAAAATATCTGTATAGCCGCCTAAATTTTTTTTTTACATCTTGACATCATTTATTATAATCATTTCTCCCTCAAAGGTAAAGAGAAACTCTCCCTATAGATTTAAAAATCCTTTGTGGGGATTTTCAATGTGCATACCCACATAACCAGCAATGTCAGTTCTTGACCAGTTAAATATTCTAATATATGTACAAGTGGAAGTGTACAAGGGTATTTGTTACAGCACTGTGGTAATAGCAAAACTAATCATTAATATTCAATAAACTATAGACCAAACTATGCAGCATTTAAAAGAAATGAACTAGATCTATATTTACTGATCATAGGTAACACTCTAAGACATATTATTAAATTAAAAAAGCAATTGCAAAACAAAATTTAAATTATAATACTATTTTTGTTTTAAAACTGTATATTTCTATGTGATCTTATATAGCTTTATAAATGTATAGAAGAAATTTTGCAAGCAAACATTGAAAGCTGATAACAGTGATTATCTCTAGGATTGGAGGGGGACATCAAGAAGTATTAAATTTTTACAAGAAATGTACATGTTAATTAACTAGAAATCAAAATAGAATTTAAAGTGTCAATGAAAGATTTCAAGGCAGGATAATAACACTGACTTGAAACAAGAGATTAAAACTATCCCAGCAAATGATTAGCTTAATGGCCTCAAGGAGAATAAATAAACCAGGGGACTGAACTCAATAGCCACCTAAATACCTATCCCAATACCTTAAATTTACAGAATGTGTATAGGTATAGTCATATCAACACTGGTAAGCAAGAAAAGTGATTGTCAGCAGACCAGAAATTACAAGCTGCACCTTGAAGAAAGAAATCAATGGGTTTGGATGGAGAAGAGTTGAGGAACCCCAAAATATGTGCAGTAGAAAAACACTGAAAAGGTAAGACAAGATCCACTGAAACGCTAAAAACAGTGAACAAATTCCATGAACTGGACAAAGCACTAAGGCAGTAAAGAGGATAATTAATGATTTGATTAGAACAAGGACCCTAACGATTGAATTAGAAAAGCAGTGTTAATCTAAAGCTAAAATTCTCAAGACACATTCCAAAGTAAGTGACACACCAGGTGGGAGAGCGTTCCTGGGGAGGATACAGAGTTCTGAGAGAAATGCATCCAAACTAAAAGAATAAGGCAGCCCTGTCCAGGAGGAAGAAACACTAAAAACTGCCATTGCCAGGGAAAAGGCCTTCTTATTTTAGTACTGGGAATTCAACCTTGCCTGCCTGCCCCATTCCCATGCACCAGAAAGGGAAGCTTCACAGTGGACAGGCTGCTCCCAGTTACATGAGCTCTGCAATCAACTCTGCTGTGTATTTGGGGAAAGAGAACGCATACCAGTTACCAGACAATCAAAAGTTTCTCATTGAAAGATATGAATACACAACAGAAGATCATCAGATATTTGAGGAAAAACAACTAAATGAAAGGGAGGACCAATAGAAACAAGTGAATATACAAACTGATCCCAGAAGAGGCAGAGAAAGTTAAATTGCGCAGAACTTAAAAAAACAAAATAAAAAAATTTGAAGTGATATTTTCGTGGGGGGTTGGTACAAAGAAAAGCCAAAAGTTTGTTAGGGAAAAGAACAATTAGACAACATGAAAAAATTTTAGAAGTTAAAAATATAATTGCCCATTAGAAGGTACTCCAGCAGAACTAGGGGCAAACTGAGCAAGAGAAAGACAACATGGGATCCAGAAAACAGAAGCCTCAGCCCGGAAGGGCAATGAAGGCAGATCACAGGAAAAACAGCTATGCACTGGCCTAAAAGAGCAGTCAGGAGAGAGTGGAGCAGGAGGATGGGTGCATGGAAGCTAGCTAGATCTTCAGGAGGAGTGTCTTCAGAAAATGACAAGGAACTCAAGAGAATAGATAGTATGATGAAATATATGAAAATACGATATGACGATGAGATATGATGGGAAAGGAGAGAAGATAAATAAGAAAACTATGATCCGAATATTAAAAAGAAAAATGCCCCAATTTTAAGCAATTAACATAAGAAAAAAAATCAGTTTGTCCTTGATTTTAAAGTCACCGTTATAATTGATTTAAGAGTTATGACATTGAAAGGAAAGATAATGCCATCACCATGCTTGGCCTGGCATTATACAATATTTATATGAACATACAAATGTACACACCTTTACAGATTTTCACTGTTTAGAATCAAGCAATGGATAAAGGATAGAAGCTTTGGTTGAGTTTCAGGACAAAATATAAATTTAATTGTCTTAATCAGGTTAAAAGGAAAAAAAATTAAAGTGTACCTAATTAAAGTTTCGGGATGAGAGTGGGGAAGTGGAAGGAATGAGGAGGTAAGTGTTAGTATTCTATCTTACAAAGTAAGATAGAATCAAGAAATAATTGTCAAAGTTGATTGAATTAAGACAATCATTAATAGAGCTAAAGATTATGTTAGAGATACAAAATTTTGAAAAGAGATGGAAGAGAATAGTAATATAGACTAATAAAGACAAGGCTAATATAATTGAGCTAAATCTCTATTTTTCAGTGAGACAAGAAATAGAGGTAGAAACATATATAGCACTGTGGAATTAACAACCAGAAAATTAAAAAGTAATAGTTCAAAGAGGAGAGAAGACCTGGGGAATGATAAGAGTGGAGATTGTTGCTTTTCCTATACTATTTGATTTGTTGTGTCCATGAACTGCTATTTGATTTGTTATTGTGTCCATGAACTACTATCATTAACAGAAATAAATTTATCCAGGAGATAGAGTAACAAAGAGATGTAAAATGTGAGAAAAGGATTGAGAGATATGAAAGACCAATACAGACCTAATAGGATTTTCAGGAGACAATAAAGGAAATCAAAGGAAGGCTACTCACTAGATAGCTTTAAAATAGTATAAAACCAAAGCCCATAGGCCAAATCTAGCCCACTCCCTGATTTTCTTAAAATGAAGTTTTGTTGGTACCTAGCTATGTTCATTCCTTTATGTATTATCTATGGATGTTTCCATGCTACAACAGAATTTAGTAGTTGTGACAGAGACTGTATGGTCCATGAAAGTACATACTAACTGGCCCTTTACAGAAAATGTATTCCTGCTCTAGAGAAACATAAATGAAATGAAAAAAATCTATCTGTTTAACAAACGATAGGAAAACAACCAAACCAACCAGAACAACAACAAAAGAAAATATACTACATAGAAAATATAAAATACGATTGTAGGAATAAGGCCAAACATAATAAGTATTATGGTTAAATTTGGGTTAAATTCCTCTATGCTTAGATTAGAAAGTATCCTATGACACAGTTTATAAGAAGCTCACTTAGAACAATGTGCCATAGAAACATGGAAAATGGCGAAATGAACAAAAATGTACTAGCAAAATGTGATCTCTAAAAACAATGCTGAGGATTCTGGGAAAATGGTGGAGTGGGAAGCACAAGGAATCTGTCTTCCCACCTAGACAACAATTGCTGGTAGAATTTGCCTGACGTAACCATTTTGGAACTCTGGAGCCAATTGAAAGTGTCAAAGATTTTATTTAACTCATTAATTAATGAAACATTAAAATGTATGAAAACTGGCAAAATTCATGAATATCCATATGGCAATAATCGATTGCATTCCTCTGGACATTATCTGCATTTCTATAAACAAGACTCACTTGCATTACTATCAGTTTTCTAGCTTCCTAAAACTTACAGAATTGTAAGATAACTCAAAGACCATGAAAAGCTGAAATAACCCTGAAGAGTGCACTAGACAGGACATCCAATATGTTTTTTTCTTCCTACACTACTCAACTCCCCCCACCCCACCCCCACCTTCCAAGAGTGTATTAGAATGGGCAAGTTTAAAGGTAGAAGTTTGGCATGGCTGAAATGATCTACTGTAAAGGCAAGAGGCATTTGAAGTTGGTGTTAGTTCTCTAGAACCTGTGACTGAGTTATGTGGCAAAAAAGAATTAAGATAACAGAAGGAATTAAACTTGCTAATCAGCTGACCTTAAAATAGAGAGATTATTTGGATTATCTGGAGGGTCTGAGGGTCCTTAAATGTGGAAGAGGGAGCCAGAAGAGGTATTCAGAGTGATAGGATGTGAGAAGAACTCCACCTACTGTTTCTGACTTTGAAGATGGAAAGAGGCCAAGAGCGCAGGAATGTGGGTGGCTGCTAGAAACTGGAAACGGCAAAGGAATGGATTTTCCCCTTGAGAATCCTCTAGAAAGGAATGCAGCCCTGCTGACTCCTTAATTTTTAGCCCGATGAGCCCATTTTGGACGTCAGAACCTCAAAACTGTAAGACAATAAATTCATGCTGTTTTAAGCCTCTGACTCTCTCTCCTTCCTTGCTCTTTTACTTACCAGGATTCTTGGGTTACAACAGAACCACATGGATAATCCACGATAATTTTCTCATCTCAAATCATTCGTTTAATTTAATCACATCTGCAAAGTCCACTTTGCCTGTAAGTTAATGTATTCACAAGTTCTGGAGATGTGGACATCTTTCTGGAGCCATTATTCTGTCTATCACAGAACTTGTGATTCTATCTCAACATTTTTCTAATATTTTTATGCCCTTGCATTTACATAACATCTTGAAAGAATTCTTTCGTCTTTCAACTCACTAATTTGATCGTTTGTTATGCTCATTCTGTTACATAGTTAATCAGTTTTTAATCTCAGTAATCATGTTTTTAATTTCTAAGAACTCTGATTTGTAGAACTCTGATTTGTGTAGTTTGTGTGGACACAACCCCTGTATCTCTGTAAAACTACAAATTATGCTTTTAAAAATATTTTATTCTATTTTCTTAACTCTTTCCTTGGGAGTTAATTCTTCCCTTTGTTGGAGTTCATGCTTTTTCTGCTGTACGTTTTTCTCAAATATATGGTGACTTTTCATTTCCAGCATATACTTATAGATGAATGTTTAGATAATATGATATTTATGTTTATAGTGGGTTTCCCCCCTTCCCCTACCCCTGCCCTCCCCAAGTGAGGCTTTTCATTTCCACAGTTGGAACACAGCTTCTGCTTTCAGGAGTGCTTTCAGGTGATTGTAAGTAGGGTGGGAGAGAGGCTGCAGGCTAAGTGGATGGTCTTTTAGACTATGTAGAATAGCACAGGGGTGAAGGGTGAGCTCTAATACCGGATTAACGGGGTAAATCCTGGCTGTGCCATGTATAGCTATGTGACTTTGGACAATTTACCTAACTACCCTGTGCCTCAGTTTTCCTGTTTCTAATATTGTGAAAAGAGTACTGCCTACCTCATATAGAGTTGTACGACGATTAAATGTCAGTTCATGTAAAGCTCTTAAAACAGTTCCTGGCGTATAGCATGAGTTCAATTCATGTTAGCTGTTGTTTTGTAGTAATGTTCAATTTGTGAACATGGGCACTTGTGGTTTTGTTTTTCTGCTGATCATAGCCCTCTCTTCTGCCTGCCACCTATAGGCTGCCGCTTCTCTTAGTTCACACTGCGTATGATTGTGAGATTATTCTCGGGGAAATTCTCCCTTTCTTCGGATTTCCTTTCCACTTAACAGTTTGATTTATAGCCTTCTATAAATTTTCTATTCATACATCAGGATATGTAATGTATGATATATAGTGACTCATGCATAAAATTCTCTTCCCTTTTTTCCAACACATTTATCTGTAACTTCTTTTGTCAATTACTATATTTTAAACATTTTTTGATATCAAAATGCATATGAGTTTCCTTTAAGAAAAAAAAGAGCAGATGCAAGTAAATTTTTAATTGGTACTGGGACAACAGGTTAGGTATTTGGGATGAAATGAAGCTAATTAAGGAATTAAATATAAAACGTCAAAAGTTATCCAGAGAAAAATAGAAGGCAATAGCTAAGAAAGAACTCATTGTAGGGAAGCGGGGGGAATTGATTTGACTACATAAGAAAGTTCTTCAAGAAAGTGGACTGAATCCACATTTTCAAACCTCTCCTCATCCTAGCTCCCATGGAAATGACAGTATATATCTTAAAAATAAAATACACAGCGACTCTGGAAATCCAGGAAGACCCACCATCAGGACAGGGCAGCAAGAGTTTTCTAGAACTCCTTACACAAGCAAACAGATCAATCATGAGACAACAGAGCTGAGGGACTGGTACAAAGGCAAAAGAAAGTCCTCTAAAAAAATGAATTTCCACAGGAGAATTGCAGAATAATCTCACGCCAGAGGCTGTAAGGATTAGCAGCCTGAGCGGCCTATAGACAGTTGGCTGAAGACCTGGCTCAGGACCCACCATCCAACACTTACTCTTGGATAAAAGCACAGATGCAATTCTGTTACCTGGAAGTTCTGACTCAGGAGACTCAAAAGACTCAGAAACCTCAACTTACTAACGGCTGGGGCGGCCGCTATGGAAAGTCCCCATCCCAACATTATCATTGGAAATAATAGTTACTATATAATTAATTAATGGTATACTTTTGTCAATGCCACAGTGTTTTGTTTACCTTTATAACATGTTTAATAGTTTGTAGAGTGAGATTCTTCCTAATGACTAATTTTAAAAACTTTCTTAGAGATTTTTGTTACTTGACTTTTTAATAGCTTATTTATGAGTTTACTTATCCCCCAATTTTAAAAATAACACATAAAGTCAATTCCAACTTGGCTTTCTAAAAAATCAAGAATGAGAAGATAATAAAATTGCCTCTGGAAACATTTTTAAAAAATCAAATGTGGTGAGAGTTTGGATTTTTTCCAGAAAAATCAAGAGTGAAGAAATCATATTTTGCTGCAACATGACCTCTTACATCCTTTAAGTTAATTGAGTTAGAAGACAAGTTAATATGTGAGACATTTATCCTTCTGAAATAAAGGTGAATCCTGAACATGCCTTAATGACTCACATCCATCCTAAGTTTTAATTCAAGGTGTTCACTTTCAGTTCAGTTTCCAGTTAAGGTTCGATGAGGCCGACAGCAGCAGCAAAATGCTATGTCCAGAGTATTCAGAGCTAGAGATTGCCCCTCCGTGTCTGGAAAACATCAAAGTGGTATCTTGGGAGTTCAAAGGAATTTTATAAGTGCCAGAACCATCATAGGCTTGCCCTTGGTGGCAGGTAACTTGTATGAGATGAAGTTTCTAATTGAATTTACTTACGTATGTGTAATTCAGTGAAACAAAATTTTAATGGTGCAAGGTGTATGTGTGAGAGAGGGTGACGGAATGAGATCAGGCTATGTACTTACATCCAGGATGATATATTATTGAAGCTGCTTTTCTTTGTTCAGGGGTTAAAATAAGACATTTTAATGGCTCATTTCATTATATTGATGTAAGATAAACACGCATCGATTTTTGTGAAGGGAAAGTATAAAGAGATATTTTTCCCCCTTAGGCTTGTAAGGTATAGAATTCTAGCTCTGAAGGAGGAAACCGTCTGGTTGACTGACCTTCCAAATTGTTACACTGGGAGGTTCCTGGGGAAAAAGAAGTTAGTCAAATTTGCATAGAGGTCAAGGAGCCTTTTGGGAAAAGTAGGAAGGAGACCCTGACACTTTGAGTTTTAATGTCATTACAATGTATCTGATTACTGAGTTGCTCTAGTCTAAGGCCAGGTAGCAGCAGTAAGACCTGCAGAGGACTCTGAGAGGAACCTTCTGGCAGAGAAAAGGCTGGACTGGTGCCTGGCTCTCCATACCAGACATTGGGTGATGTGGGAGTCGCTGTAGCATATCATACCTGGCATGTAATGACCTAAGCATCTTAGATGAGGCCAGTGCATGCTTCCTGCATTTGTCCACAATTAAACTTGTCCACTGTTGTCTGTTGTCACTAAAAAGTGAGAAACCCCAGGTCTGCCATGGTATGGAACAACCACCAATTGAACAGAGAGGTAAGAAGCTGCTTCTTCCTTCTCCAGCTCAGAAAAGCCACTCTAAGGGCAGCAGTGGGGATGTGGGTAAAAGCCAATCCAGGTGTCGTTTGATTTGAATTTATATTGGGTTCCTTCTTTAAGATAAAAAATAATACAAAATTCTGTATAGAAAATGACTAGGGCCCCCCTCCCAGGACCAGGAAAAGGCTTCTGCTAGTGAGGGGCCCTGAAGCTTCATCTTGGTTAGTTTTGGGAAGGTGGGCTGTGGGGAGATTCTTCCCTCACTTGTGGCAGAGGCTGCCCTGGATGTGTGTGGGGAGGTGGGGGGGTGACCACTGCCTTCTAGAGTGATTCAGTGTGGCAGAGAAGGAGCATCTGGTAGATCAACGAAGTTGTTTTGTTTTGTTTCTCCCCTCAGTGGAGGCTAGTAAGGAACTTAGTAATGAGGAGGGAAAGTAGACATTCATGTTGTAAGGAGGATAGAGAGGGGCTCAGTCGTACTATTTTGCATGATAGAAGTTTCCTGTGCTCTAAGCTTGTGAAGCAGGACACCCCTATCCATTCTATCTCACAGCTCAATGCCTCTGAAGTGAATGAGGTAGTTAATAAATCATGGAAATCAGTTGATCTTGTAATATAAATGTGTTTCCATAAAATTTCAAAAGTGCTTCTCTTTCTAACATGTTAGGGCCACTCCTATGATTTCAACTGTTGCCTCCGTGCTGGTAGATAACATGACATTTTCAACTGAGTGCAAGTCAACCCCATTCACTCTGCCTCTTTTCAAAGCATTCTTGTCTTCCTGTTTCCGCATTTCCCAGTGAATAAATCCAACAGCTAAAATTAGAAGCTGTCTTCCTAGCGTCACTTTCTCCTTCCTCTTAGTCTTCCATAGCCCAGGAGTTACTAAGCCCAATAGAATTTATCTCCTAATGTCTTTTCTATTCATTGCCTCCTTGTATCCCAGTGTCACTGTTCAATTCTAGAACACTGCAGTGGCTTGAGGCTCTTCATTAGTTTCTGCCTTCTAATAACTTCCTTACATTGCTTCCTGAGAGGGCCCTTCTAGAGCACAAATATTGTGTCACTATCAGCACACAAACTTTTCTGGTTCAACAGAGTCCCGACCTACTTTTTGGTATCTTCTCCCAACTCTTCTCCTGGCCCCAGTCCCACGATGTGGGACTACTTGCTGCATCCTGAGTGTGGCATTCATTTTCATGTCTTCTTACTGTTTTCTCAGACTGGGATGCATGTTCCCTTCTTTTTCTACCAAATAAATTCCTATTAATTTCAAGTCCTATTAACTTCCAGTTAAATTGTAACTCTTATGTGATAATTTTGCTAATCCCCCCAATTTGAATCGATGATTCACACTTTTATGATCCCATAACACTTTTGAAATCATTTGCATTTCCTCAGTTTGAGCATTTCTGTCATTCTGATTTCTATAATACTGTGTTGTATACACGTGTCGCCACCATTAGGCTGTGAGCAGAACTGGGTTCTATTTATTGTTATACTTATTCTCTAACATGAGTTCTGGCTCATCGGGGGCCTATGGGAACACAGCCACTGCTGTTGGCAGACTTTTACTTTTATTTAGCATATCCTCAATGCCCACAGGAAAACAGTCTGAGTTGCAAATGGAATACAAGACAACTTCTTTTCTTTCTTCTTCTTCTTCTTGCATGTGCTCTACATGCAAATACCATTAATCATGTCTTAATGCATTGCTTTCCTTTCTGGTACTCAACTCTATTCTGTTTTTATTCTTTTTCCAGAGATCTTCCTTTTCTTTCTTATAATATTTAGCTTCTAGGGCTGTTCTCAAAATTTGTTCTTAATAAGAAAAAGAAATCTATTTCTGGATATCAGCCTGCCTGTTCCATTTCATTTTGAATGGTCTTTACATTTCAGAGAAGCATTGGCAATTTGAGTCCAGTGAAAATAAGAAATGGTTTTTGACATAGCATAGAATCTGCTTACAGCTGACTTAAAGAACTAAATAAGAGGTGAGCTATTTTCTGAGTTGTAAGTGATTTTTAAATTGCTCATGAAAGTAGAAGAGTTCTGGCAAAGAAACCAGATGACTTTGAGGGGATAATGGGTGAGAGAGCTTTTATCAATGTGGAATAGTTATCAAATGAGATAATAATTTAGCTGTAGTTACTAGCGATTGAAGGGTATTTGTGTAATGAAATGGGAGTTGATAGCTTCAGTTCATTTTCCAATAGAGAAATGTCAGAATCTAAATGGACCCCAAAGGGCTATAGGAAGCTGTTTCTTCTAAAGGAAAAAGCATTGAATGGGGAAAACTGAGGTGGTCCCGGATTACCAACACAATCATTTTCTTGAAGGGTGGTTTAACTCTTCATTTTTCTTATAATATATGAGTACCCATTGATGTGGAGCTTATACTGTGTTTCCCCGATCTAGCCAGACAATCAGCTCTAATAAGTCTTTTGGAGAAAAATTAATACAAGACCTGGTATTATATTATATTATATAAGACCTGGTCTTATATTATATTATATAAGACCCGGTCTTACAGTAAAATAAGACTGGGTCTTATATTAATTTTTGCTCCAAAAGACGCATTAGAGCTGATTGTCTGGCTAGGTCTTATTTTCAGGGAAACACGGTACAGTGTTGATCAGGACTCGAGTAAGCAATCAAATAGGAGCAAGGAAAACAAGATGTTCTGATCTAATACATGAATAAATAAACATTTAAAAACCTGCTTTGTCTAGATGTTGTTGTCATTATATGCAATCTTGATAGTCAAATGAATACTTTCTGAATTTTTTTATCTTAGGGATATATTATATCGGTGGTAAACAAATGAAAAAGTGAAAGCATTCAAAAATCTTCTTTTTCTCTCTTAATTGCTTTCAAGGAAATAAAAATTCAGGGAATTGGGAACATTTTCATATAACCCACACAATACAGCTTTAGTTTTCCTTAAACCCAAAAATATTTTTGAAAATCTATTATATGCAAAGTAGTGTATGTTGTGCTGAGAAGAATGCAAATCTATTACAGGGCTTTTGTGAAAGAGACAAGAAAAAATGAGAAAAATGTATGTAGGGGTTGTTTGTAAACTATATAAGAATATTTAAATGTTAGTTATAATAATTATCATTATTATTAAACAGACATCCTTTGTACCATATCTCGTAATTTAATGGGGGCTATTAGATTTCTAAAGTATTAATACTAAGAAGGCTAGAATGAAAATACAACCCAATTTTATAGGAAGTATGAGGGAAAACAAAGTTAACTTATTTAGAAAAATCTGGAAGGGTTTCTTACAAAAGGTAACACATAGACTATTCATTTTATAGAAATTACCCTAAAGAAAAGATATGTGGATGCGCTCAGTGTTTTGTTTCCTTGTTTTCATATTATTTCAATTTCAGTGTTTAAATGTATCCAATAAAGAGTCATAACTAATTATTTTCAAAGTTACTTTTTATAACACTGCCAAGTTGTTTACCTTTGGAATGTTCCTTCCCCGAAGAGAAAGCCAGAAGAATTTTAAGAATGTGTGTTTATGTTCATTCTGAAAATATTTCTAGGCAAATATACATATACAGATATATATATATACACACATACATATATATATGTATACATATATTGTGCATAGTTGTGTGTATGTATTTTATCTATCTATCTATCTAACTACCTGTGTATCTCTTTGTCAAAGCTGACCTCTTCACTAGAAGAGCATTTCAACCTGTTTGGATCATTAATTCTTAAATGCTACCTGCTCCTTTTGGTCTACCAAAAGCTGAGAAGATACAAACATCTGCCTATGATAATAGCTAATGTTTAAGTTCTTATTATTTCTAAATAGCATTTTATGTAATTTACCTAATTCTCATTAACAGCTTATGAAGTAGGTATAGTTGTCAGCACTCCCTTTTATAAAGTGATTGGGCTAGGGTTTGGACCCAATATAAATGGCTCAAGTGCCTGTGTTCTCCATCATAATGTTATATTTCCTCTCTGAAAGTGGTGATTATTCTTAGATCTCTATACCGCCTAATGTTTAAATTATTCTCTGGATGTTGCTTAGCCACTTACGGAGACTCAGTTTTCTGTCTGGTTCATTACAATTCTATTTCAAAGCAAAGTACATGCATTCTGTCAAAGTGAATTTTCATAAAGTGAATCAAGTTTTGGAGTATCATAAAATCAGAGATGTGTTTCTATAGGGAAAAGTATTTCTCAATAAGTAATGATAAAGTTTTGATAAGGGGGTTAAGATGGTAGCTAGCTCAGGCTAATTGGGAACCAACAAATCATTGCTTAGTTACTGTATTGAGATGGTGGTATACTTTTCCTTTGTAGTACCCTGTTGACTCTAGAATGTCTCCTTTGTCTATAGTTGCTCACCTCATCATTCCTACACCGTAAATATCCAAACATTTCTCTGACCCTGATTACTTCCACATTTACAGTTCTCAGAATTTTTGTACCCATCTCTTGGTATTTCTCTGACATTTACAGTGTCTGATTCAGTTGGATTATTAGCACACACTTCAACTGTAATTACTACCATACGCATTCATTCATCTAACAGATTTTTATTGAGAACGGTGATGGATTGACTAATTGCGCTCAATCTTTCACCCCCTTGCACTAGTATTGTCATTCACACTCTTGGTATGGTCAGAGTGTACTGTACTTCCCTGCCTCTTGACTTTGTGCTTGGCCATATGACTTGCTTTAATCAGTGGGATGTTAGTGTATGTGATATAAACAAGGGCTTGATATGGGCTTCTACTCCTGACTTTGTCATGAGAAGAATGTGCTTTAGCTGGTGGGATAAATGTATTTGGGCTTTGTCCCCAGTTCCTGACACAGAGCTTGAAACTCTTTGGAATTTTCTGAGCGATAGGGATGATAGGAGTGTCTTGTATTGTTCATAACAATTATCTTTCATCATACCTGAGTTTATGCTATAAGGAGACTCTTTGCTGAGGGGCTGCTAAGTAGCTTCAGGGTGGAGGCTGGTCACCAGGAAAACCAAGGCATGATTAGAGGTTGGAATTTTTATCTCCTGACCTCCAAGGAGAGAAGAGGGGCTAGAGATTGAGTTAGTCTCCAATGGCTAATGATGTAATCAACTGTGCCTACGTAATGAAACCTCCATAAAAACCCCTGAATGATGGGGTTCAGCAAGTTTTTGAGTTGATGAATACATCAAGGTGCTGGGAAAGCATCACTCCTCGAGAGGGCATGGAAGCTCCGTGTTGCCCTCCCATACCTTGTCCTGTATACCTGTATATATTCGATGCATCTCTTCCATTTGGCTGTTCTTGAGTTGTATCCTTTACAATAAACTAAAAATAGTAAGTATAGTGTTTCCATGAGTTTTGTGAGACATTCTAACAAACTAGCAAACCTGAGGAGAGAGCGTGGGAACCCCTTATGCATTGCCAGTGGTCAGAAGTACAGGTGGCCACCTGAGAACTGGCATCTGAAATAGGGACAATTTTGTGTGACTGAGACCTTAACCTGTGGGGTCTGTGCTAACTCTGAGTAGTTAGCGTCAAAATTGAATTGAAATGTAGGACACCCATCTGGAGAGTTGGAGAACTGGTTGTTGGTGTGGGGGAAAAAAAAACCAGGATTACACATTTGGTGTCATAAGTATTGTAAGTAAAAATAGTTCAGACATAGTCTCTGGTCCAAGAAGGACGAGACACACATGGAATAAACTTATAGACCAAACCTGCCACTTAAAGCCAAGCCCCGCCTAAATCAGCTAAAACCCAGCCAACCCACCAATGCATAAAAGAAAAATAAATACTTGTTTTTCAAAACCACTGAGTTTTAATATGGTTTGTCACATAGCATAAACTGATTAAAAGCAACAATGTGCCATGTACTGTTTTAATCAGTGGGTGGGTTCTTATCTTAGAATTCTATAGGTTTTTGGCTTCATATGATGAAAAATAAGTTATAATCTGTTTTATCCTTTATCAGAATTTTGCATATTCAACCTATATAGAATTCTATATATGAATATAATAGGAGCAGTTGTATAGAGAATTTAATATTACAAAAATGAAAGGGAAGGAGAGGTCAGTTAACCAATTATCAAGACCTTGCAGGTTCCCCTCAGTTTTTCAGAACTCCCAAATCCATATTTTTAGGGCATCCCAAAATTCATGAGACTCTAAGGAATTGATACACAAAAGCAGACTCAAAAGAAACTACTGCAGAAATCAGAGAACAATTTCTTCTATTATGAGCCACACTCCTTTCTAGTGATTACAATACATATTTTTACTTTCCTAGATATCCCCTCCTGGCATCAGGTACCAGAGAAGTAGAATCATCACATATATAAATTAGGATAGGTTTGGCTACATATAGCAGATAAGTACCAAATACAGTGGCTTTAATAAGAAAAGATGAAATGGTGCCATTTGTGACAACATGGATGGATCTTGAAATTATTATGCTGAGTGAAATTAAGTCAGACAGGAAAAGTTGAGAACCGTATGATTTCACTGATATGTGGGATATAAAACTGAAAGCAACAAAAGAATAAGACAAACAAATGAAGAAACAAAAAGTCATAGACACAGACAATAGTTTAGTGGTTACCAGAGGTAAGGAGGGAGGGGGGCAGTAGATGAGGGTAAACAGGGTCAAATACATGGTGATGGAAGTAGCACTGACTCTGGGTGGTGAACACACAATGTGATATATAGACGATGTATTACAGAATTGTACAGTTGGAACCTATGTAATTTTATTAACCATTGTCACTCCAATAAATTTTAGTTAAAATAAAATCTAGGTAAGCTAATATTTCAAAGACAAAAAAAATGCAAGATAGAAACGTATGTTTCTCTCACAGTAAAGAAATATAGAAATGCATGTTTCTCTCACAGTAAGGAAATCTGAGACTACAGTCTAGCACTGGTATGGCCTACGGGGTCATCAGGGATCCACCCTCTTATCTCTCTGTTCTACTATTTTCAGTATGTATCTTCTATCTTCAAAATTGTTTAAAAGCCCAAGATGCTAAAACTTCAGCCATGATTTCCATATTTCAGGGAGCACAAAAGAGGAAGGGAGGAAGTCAAAAGAGGAAGAGAAACATATCTCCACTGAATTCACTTATATTACATTTACTAGAATTTATGATATAACTGGTGCAACAGAGTCTTAAAATTTTTATCTATAAATGTATGCGTGCTTTACTGTCCTGAATTAAATCAGTATTTTGCTACTAAGCAGAAAGGGGAAAATGGATATTGGAGAAAATAAGTAGCAATCTCTGCTCACCATCTCTCTCTCATTCTTGCTATTTCACATATCAACGTTTCTTAAGTCAGATATATTGTACTAACATTGATATATGTATTTTTTTCCTGAAAACCCATTATTAAATCAATAGAATGTCTTATTGATTTTAAAAAAAATATGGCAATTTATCAATTTTCTTGGTGAGAATAAAATCAGAACACAGTGAGTTTTGTAGGATATGTTCAATCCTTATGAATTACCTCTGCTTCACAAAAGGGAATATAATCTTTCCAGGATTAATACGTTTGGGGCTGCCAGACTCAGAGTATCTATTCCATGAGAGATAAACTCTCCAGATTCTTGCCTTTGGGGCTTCCCTTTTCTAAAATCCTCTTATCTCACCTCCTAAGGAAGGCATCCAGTAATGGAAATTTTGGTTTTGGCCATCTCTGCTCTGGTCCGGCCTCTTTGTGATTACTTTCTAATCACCTTGATTGAACTTGTTTATTGCCAAAGTTTCCCAGCCAGGAAGAGTTAAACAATTTCTTAGGATGGATGACTTCTACTTGCATCCATTATGTGTTAATAATAACTAGTTTAACTACTAAGTCTCATTTCATGTTCTAGTTCTGGGATCACCTCTCTCTTTCAAGTACTTTTAACATGGGCCACATTCCATAGCCCAAAGAGGAATTGCCTGCATGTGTAATTTGGTAAAAACTTCCAGTAACTCTTCAGTTTCTGAAGATATAGCATTCACAATGTCATAGCGTCAGGTATGAAGGGAAAAGATAAAGAAATACATTAAACTTAGTGGTCTGTTTCATAGACTCGCTTATAAAATAAAGTATTGTGTGTCCTATATTATCTCTGGAAGATTTAAATACAGTAATTGAATTTTTTTCTTTATTTCTCTTACAAGCAAATGCTTTTATGTGCTAAGGATACATTTAGCTATGTATTTTGGCAAGCTTTAGATATGCTATTTGAGATCCTTTGTAGTTGCTTAGGGTTACTACTGATAAGAATGAAGCTACTATAGTTTATTAAAAATAAGGCATCGTCAAGTTTAAGACAATCTGCCTTGTGAAATTTCTGCCATGTGAAATTCACAATTTATGCCATGTGAAAAGTGAGAAAAAAATGTTCATCTTAGAATTACAGAGATATAATAATTTAACAGAATTTTTAAT
This sequence comes from Rhinolophus sinicus, assembly GCF_036562045.2. Taxonomy (NCBI): domain Eukaryota; kingdom Metazoa; phylum Chordata; class Mammalia; order Chiroptera; family Rhinolophidae; genus Rhinolophus; species Rhinolophus sinicus. The sequence continues at coordinate 115,780,193 of NC_133755.1, forward strand.
GACAATTACCAGTATAAAATATAAACTATAGATTGTAAATCCTATTGGTAGAGGAATATGTAAAACTAGGGGCTTTAGAGTCTGGAATTAAAGACATTAGAGCTCTTTAGTTCTAGGAAACATAAAAATATTTATGTTTGCGCATAGCTCCTGCAAATCAAAGGATTATTAAGGAAACTCACAATCTTTATAGTTTTACTTATTAAAACTTGAAGAAGGTAATGGCTGCAAGTGAAAATCAACATTCTTAAAGGCACTGAGTTAACTAGCAGGCATTTAACTGCCTTTATCAACCCCCCCAGAAACTACTGAAGAGGAGGAAATCAAGCTTCTTTTACAATGTTTGAACTTCCAGGTTTACCCTTTCGCTTATCATAGAAGGGCTGACTTTACCAATACAGCCAGAGAAGTGCCTGTATGTAACGGAGGTGTCTATAGCTCTCAAAGGCTAGTATGTTGTATTTTAATTTCATTATTTCTCCACAGTTCATGTTGTTTTCAAAACTCAATCACCTCCCCAAGTCCCATGAACTCTCTCTGAGCACACAAGTTATTGAGTATTTACTGTGCCAGGCACTACAGTAGGAAGTGGGGGTAAAATAATAAATTTTTCTTGCCATCAAGTGAACAATCTTACAGGGGAGACAGTTTCAGTCATGCTACAATAGCACTTCTACAATTTATTTCACAGTGAGTCCAAATAATGGCTCAAAGGAGGATAAAATCAACTCAACTGTAGAGGTTGAGGAGGAAGAGATATGGCAACAAGGTCTTGAGAATGAAAAAGAAGGAATTTAGCAGTGTGTGTATCTGGGGGTGGGTTGGTGATGGAGGCATTTCAAGCAGAGTAAATGTGGGCACATATTTGTTTTCACGTGATCTATTACCCACCACCCAACTGAATGTAGGATAGCGTTTAGCAAGTTGTGTGTGTGTTTTTTTCCACTGAAAAAAATGAGTGATCTGGTCTAGAGAATATGAGAATGGTCAAGAAATAGGGCAGTGCTTCTCAAACTTTGGTAAGCATAAGAGTCACTTGGGGTGCTTGTTCCTAGGCAACACCCTCAGAGTTTCTGCTTCAGGAGGTCTGGAATGGGGGAGAGAAATTCGCATTTTCAGTAACATTTACCCCCAGCTCCCAACCCTATTGTGACTCTAATATAGGTCCATGGAGCAGAGATGGAAAAGAATTTGTGGATACTTATACCCTGGTTATCAACAACCTGCAGCTCACCAAATAAACCTTGAGGTACACCCCCTGTCAGCCATCAAAAGCTTTTTAACCAAACTTAACCTGTGTTGCTCAGACCTGTAAGTTAATTTTCAGGCAAATATGCTGAGAGAAAAATAAATCTTCCTCCTGAGACTTAACAGGTCTTGGTTTTTAAGTATTAGCATGTTTTTCAAGTGCTGTGAAGCTCAAAAGTGCTAAAAAGCCTCCAGGATTAGTCATTTCTCTAAAAAAAGTGTCCAGCGGCACAATACTTATCTTGGAAGATGAAATTTTCCATGTAAGATATTTTTTCTACATTTTGTAATCATAGATGAGAATTTATACCAACTCTACGTTTTTAGCTATTGAATGAAACATTTCTAAACTGAGTTGAAAATAATTCCAACATGCCTTTGACACCCACTTGATCTAATTTAACTCCATTCGTCTCTCCCTTACTTACCCTTTATGTTCTTGAGCATTCCAGCTGTTAACATTAAATCTAATTTTGGGATGTCAGCCCATGTCAAAGCAAGCCTTAATCCTTTTAATGATAACCTATCACCAGCTCAAGGCTGCTTTATATCATCAGATATAACGACGTTTCCAACCCTGCGGGCATGGAGAGTGATTATGTACGCATGAATGCTAGAGCTTCCCTATAATACTGCTTGGTGTAGACGGGAATTCTATATGGGGTGGGTAAGGATTGAACTCCATCCAAAGTGCTTTGGTTGCAAAAATAGAGAAAGGTTTTGTTAGAAGATGGTAGCACTGCAGAACTATTGGAAAGAACGTTGGCTATCATCTAGTCCTACGTCTTTATTTTGTGTGTGTTTGAGATTAAAATGTCATGATATACAGTTAATGACAGAGGTGTTGAAACGAGAACCAGGCAGGAAACGTTAAGATCCATAGCCTAGCACTTTGTTAATGGAGCCATATGTCATTTACTTTCTTCTCTTAAATGAAATGGGATTAAAAAAAAAAAAAGAAAAGAAAAACTACCACTGTTCTTACTCCTCCCATTTAGACAATTTTGGGGGTGTAAAGAGCAACTGTCTTGAAAGTTTGGTATAGATTTTTCTTGCTTTCCCACCAGATACACCTCAAATATAGAAAACTGGTTAATGAAACAGGCCATTGTCATAGTCCTTTTTGGAAGCAACTTGTAGAAAAGTATGGGTGACTTTTAAAAAATTTTATACTGGGACATTTAGCTTTGTTATAGTAAAACACTACTAAAGAATTCCCTGTTTATGAGAAAGGTCACCACATAAAAATACATATTCTTGCCATTTCATTTTGTGCTCTTGGTGTACTATAATTGGAATTTTAGAAGGATTATATTTTAATGAAAGAAATGAGAAATAACTTTTAAATGAGGGTGGATAGACATTATAAATAAACTACACAAGTTAAATGTCCAGTGAAATGTTCACCTTAAAAAGCCAATAATTAATGAAACATGATTAAAAAGAAAGCATTATTTTATTCATATTATGTACCTTGGCACTAAGGTTAAAAGAATAAGTCATAATATTTTTCCTAAAGGAGCTCACAGCCTGGAGTGGGGTGGGAGAACGACACCAAAAATGTTAAGTATAAATGCTACAAGAAAATTAAGTTCAAAGGCGTGTGCAACATTAAGGGGAGAGTAATTAACTTTGTTTTGGAAATTGGAAAAGGCTTCAAGGAGGGTATAATGTTTGAAACAAGTACAAGTTCAATTAAAAAATGCCAAGCAGATGATTTTTAAAAGTATAAAGACAGCAGCATGGCATTTTTTTGTTTTCTGAACACTAAAAAATATCTTTTTTTAAGCATGTTTAAAATAATCATTTCTATGAAATAAACTTTCTACTTCTCATTTCGCCAACTGCAAAATAATGCCTTCTTTTTATTTTTATTTACTGTTTTGTCAATTTCTCATGATGATTTTCCTACATCATTTATTTGGACAGACGTTTCTGGAAAATGTCTGCATTTTTCTCTAGAAGAGTCACTTTATGTTCTTTTCCTATGATTCAAATCATTGTCTTTTTTCCCCTTTCCCATTTATTTCATTCTCTTTTTCATAATATTTCAGTACTCAGGTATCAAGAACTGAGAACAATAATACAAACTGATATCTTTATCTTTTATCTTCCTATACATACACCTTTATTTACAAAGATAAAGGTGCTGACTATAAATACTATTATTTTCATGCACAAGAGGGGAAATCTGGGGTTAAGGTGTTTTCCAGGGGTACAGGGGCACTTTGTGATACACGCAGAAACACAATCCTAACCTCCTAGGTCAATGGTCATTAGATCAATTGCTGAACGTTTCAAATGCTGCCCAAGATGTGTTGCAGCACTCTCACTGACAGGTTCCGAGAAAGGTTCGTGATGTGAGATCCTGAGAAGGAAGGAGTTAAAGGGAAGAAAATTGTAGAGGATTAGATTGATCTCAAGGGATTTGGAAACTAGGCAGAGGATCTGAACATGAAAGGAAAGATTTGATTCTGTGCTGAATTACAAGTTTTAAGGAAATTAGAGTGTAATTTTGTTCAGCTACAGATAAGGATCCACAGACTAAATTAGTGAAGTTATTATAACTATTATCGTTTAAAATCATCACTAAAAAGCATTTCTAAAACTGTGTCAACTATGAACAATCACCTTGAGGTACATGAACAAAATGAAAAACCTGGGGAAAAAACACAGCAATAGCAAACAGTGCACATTAAACATCAGATGCACGGGGGGAAATCTAAAAAACATGTCATTGAATTATGCCTTTTCTTCAGCCTCAAGAAGAAGGGAAGGGGCAAATCACTGCTTTATTTACATGTCTTACGAAAGCATCTCAATGTACCAGCCAACCTTCTGATTTTTGAGACAGTTGGTAGAGTGCCTTGGATTCTCTCACCTTACTCTTGAGAAGAATGCCACATTTCACCAGGCCCCAAAGAGCAACATTTTGGTTTCTCCCTGTAGCCCATTTGTTAGACTTGCCCTTGACTCAGTCACTGATAATGCCCTCAACCTCGGTTAAATAAACTTGGTATATTGGCTGAGTCAGTTAGTGTGATTGCCATCCACTGGTTAAAGTTTCTAGGAACAATCTGCCCTGCAAAACAAACAAACAAACAAACAAACAAAACAACCCCAAAACAACAGATAGATTTTTTCCTCTGTTGCCAAGTAAATATCCCATTTATCTGATTTCCGAGTGAATACCTATTTCCCATAGGGATATGCTCATATAAAGTTAAAGTGGGCTTCTGGTGAAAAAAAAAAAAAAATGGTGAATTGATCACATACACTCACCTCTGTGTTGTTACAGAATCTCTCACAAACATAAACCCTCTAGGACAAAGAGAACAAGAAAGGAGAATCTGGACCATAGCTGGATAGCAATAACTGATTTAGCAGATACAAGAAAGCTGAATAATAAATCATCATTGGGAAAACATGGAAGCACACTAATTTGCATTTCAGAATCTGCAATGGTTCAGTGATTCATGACCCTAGCAATTCTGGATGTGGGATCCAGTTGGGGCTAAAAAGAAAGTATTCAGAGTGTGAAAGGATCAGAGAAGAATCTCTTTCGTTCTTTGGAAGAAAGTGGAAAAAAGAAACTTCTTTAAGAATGCCGTATTTCCCCAAAAATAAGACCTAGCCAGACAATCAGCTCTAATGCGTCTTTTGGAGCAAAAATTAATATAAGACCCGGTCTTATTTTACTATAATATAAGACCAGGTATGATATAATATAACATAACATAACATAACATAACATAACATAACATAACATAACATAACATAACATAATATGGTATAATACCAGGTCTTATATTATAGTAAAATAAGACCGGGTCTTATATTGATTTCTGCTCCAAAAGACGCATTAGAGCTGATTGTCTGGCTAGGTCTTATTTTCAGGGAAACAGGGTAGCAATTGTATCAGAATTCCTCAAGCAGGCCTGGTTTATTGAAAATGAAGAGCAGGAATACATTAAAACTGAAAGAATCCAAAGGTGGTCCCGGGTCAGCAATGAGCCCCTATCTTAGCTTCAGTACATCCTGGGATATTGCTGCTTTGCATAAAGCAATAACAGTTAAAAGTGTGGATGGAGCAACCATCACTGATATTCTAACTAAGAGAAGCAGTGCACAGCATCAACAGATCAAAGCAGCATATCTCCAGGAAAAAGGCAAGCCCCCATGAAGCTCTGAAGAAAGCCCTTACAGGTCACCTCGAGGAACTGGCTTTGGCTCTACTAAAAACTCCAGCCCAGTTGGATGCTGATGAACTCTGCACTGCCATGAAGGGCCTTGGAACTGATGAAGACACTCTGAATGAAATTTTGGCATCAAGAACTAACAGAGAAATTAACAGAGTCTATAGAGAAAAATTGAAGAGAGATCTGGCTAAAGACATCACCTCAGACACATCTGGAGATTACCAGAAGGCTTTGCTTTCTCTTGTTAAGGGTGACCCATCTGAGGATTTTGGCATAGATGAGGACTTGGCTGAGTCAGATGCCGGGGGAAAGGAGAAAAGCGACAGATGTGAGTGCGTTCAATACCATTCTTACACCAGAAGCTATCCCCATCTTTGCAGAGTGTTTCAGAAGTACTTCAAGTCCAGTCAGCACGACATAACAAAGTTCTGGAGCTGGAGATGACAGGTGATGTCAAGACATGCTTCACAAGGATTGTGAAGTGTGCCACAAACAAACCAATGTTCTTTGCTGAGAAGCTTCATCAGGCCATGAAGAGTGTTGGAATGTGTCATAAGACATTGGTTAGAATTATGGTTTTCTGTTCTGAAATCGACATGAATGATATCAAAGCATGCCATCAGAAGTTGTATGGTATCTCTCTCTGCCAAGCCATCCTGGATGAATCTAAAGATTATGGAAAAAAATCCTAGTGGCTCTCTGTAATAGTAAAGTAAAGGAGGATAGTAAACATTCCTTTGATCTCAAGCTTTTTGATCCAGAGATTTTTAAATCGTATCTTTTCATTTCATATTATAGACTTAAATAGTTTTTTCAGGATTAGTCTGGCTAACTGCTTTCTGAAAACTAAAGCCTATATTATCATTTTTACATTACAACTCTGTATAATAAAAATAAGTTTTTTTAAAATGTATTTACCCCAACTATAAAATCCCATAAACAGGTTGTTCTAGAAACATTACCTGAAAAATATGTTTATATAACAGAAAATAAAATAATTTTACAGGGAAAAAGAAAAAGGATTGGTTAATAGTCTATTTAAGAAGTTTTCATTTACCTACACTCCCTTCTGAAACCCCACTTAAATGACAGCTTAAGTTTCTGTTTGATTTGTTTTGTTTTAAGGAATAAACCCCAAATGACCAAAAACAAACAAACATTTTTTTCAACATACTTTCTGTTAGCATCTTTTCCTGGGTATTTTACCATTTTTAAACCATTATAAATAGTATATTCTTAAATTTTTATTTTCTATTTTTTGCTTGTATACAAAAATGTTACTGACTTTTGGTTATTGAATTTGTAACTAGCAACTTTGCTAAAAAATCTATGATTAATATAATAATTTGGGTAGGTTCTTTTGGGTTTTCCAGTTTGTACACCATCATTTTATCTCTGAATAATAACAATTTACTCCCTTCCAATTCTTATGGATTTTCTTTCTTTTTCTTTTTAAAACTCTTATTGCACTAACCGTGTTATTTAGTCCAATGTTGAACAGAAATATTGGGAACAACTATAATGGTTTACTATTGATGATAATGTTTGCTATAATGGTTCTTCTATACACCATCTTGTTCAGGTTAAAGAAATTCCTTTTCTGAGAAATTCCTTGTCCACTGAGAATTTGTGTTAAAAATGATTATTAACTGTTATCAACTGCTTATTCTGCACCTATTGAAATTATTATATCATTTTCTCCTTTTATGTAATGTGATACATTACTGAATAGATTTTTCTAACATTAAATCAACTTGTAGTCCTAGAATATATGCAACTCAGTGATGATAGAGTACCCTTTTATGCTTCGCTGAATTCAATTTGCACATTTTCTTCTTTAGAAAGTTTTTTGCTCTTGCTTTAAAAGATTGGCCTGTTTTTCCCCTTCTTTTACTCTTTTTATTTTTGATAACAAAAGAAATTTGTTATACTATAAATTAGGAGTTTAGGTTTGGAGTTACCTGTTTGTGAATATTTTGTTAAAATCTCCTGTGAAATCATTTGATCCTGCTATTTTCTTTGAGGGGGAATTTTGGACTACTGATAACCGTTCTGATTTTTATTTCTAACCAATTTTGAGTCAATTGTGATGAATTTGTATTTTGTTCATTTCACCTGTTTTCAAATATGTTGACATTAAAGTCATTTATATTTCATTATTTTTTTTAATATTTTTTAAAAGTTTATTGGGTTGACAATTGTTAGTAACATTACATAGGTTTCAGGTGTACAATTCTATAATACGTCATCTATATATCACATTGCGTGCTCACCACCCAAAGTCAGTTTTCCTTCCATCACCATATATTTGATCCCTTTTAGCCTCATCTACCACACTACCATTTTGATCTCTGCTGCCTTTTTAGTTATGCTCTCTTTTCCATTCCTAATATATTGTGCTGTCTCTTGTTTCTTTAACCAATCGAGGTGTGTCAATTTCATGTCTTTTTTTTTTTTTAAGAACCACTTTTGGTTTTGGTAATCCTCTCATATCTTTGTTTTTTACTTCATACTTTTCTGTTCATTATTGTTTTATTCCTTTTACATTTTCTAGGTTTATTTTGCTCTTCTTTTCCTAGTGTCTTAAGATAAATGCTTATGCAATTGACTTTGAGTTTTGCTTTTGTTCTAATAAAAGTATTTTTGGCTTTAAATTTCCCTCAAGATTTTTGGTTACATTCCAGAAGTTTTGAAATGTAGTGTTTTTATTAATGCACAGCTGCTTCTGTAGTTGTCATTTATGATGACTTTTGTTCATGGTTGCTTGTTTCCTCGTGCATTAATCATTTTTGTTGTGATTTCATGATCTTTGGATTTCTATCCAAAGGTATTCTTTGAGGCCTGCATTTAAAGGGCATTTCTCTGCAACAGTAGTACCTGAGGAATTACCAGCCAAAGATCCCTTTAAACTTAATTTTCAGTTTGGGTTTTTTTCCGGCATTATAAATTTTAGTGGCAAACCCATGTGAATATGACTTGTAGTTAAGAAATCTCAAAGGAGGCTTTCTTCTTTATTTCTGTTCCGCCCAGAGAGAAGGTTGAGACATGCATGTTTCCTTGTGAGTCAATTTGTTTTCTCATTCACCCACTGTGGGTTTTGCTTTTTAAGTGGTCCTGGTTTCCTGCAGGCATCTCTGACCCTAACTTCCACTCTGCTCTGGCCCCTGGTTTTGGCTTCTGTTTCTCAAACACATGGCCAATTAAAACCCAGATGAAGCTATTATAATTGGCAGATATCCTTAGGGATGATGCCAGCTCCAGTGCTCCCCTAATCCTCATGGAATCACACTTTCTCATTGCTTGTCTCCTCCATTTTCATTTCTTAACTGCTAGCTCAGCTCAGCTATGTTCTAAGAAAGATTTTTAAAGACATTTTACTTTGTGTTATTTTTCTTGTTCCTGAAGGTATTTCTCTGCATATATAGTCTGTCATACTTCTAGAAACAGAAAGCCCAATTTATGACACTTCCTGTTGTAACAATTTACAGAAAACCCAGATGAGTTTGCATTAAAGAGACATAACTAGAAACTACATAAATATGGTGATTTCCATTTAGTTCGATTCAGCAGATAAATTATGTCATCAAAGTCATAGATTACGTCTCTCTTTACTCTGCTTTTCATGATGTCAGCTTAAATCCAGACCCATCTGTCTCCCTGACATGATCACAAAATGGCTGCCAGCTACATGCAGAGTTACACACGTCATTATTCACATTCTGGTAGAGAGAGCCATTCCCCTCCCTAACCTTCAAGCTTTCTGAACATTTCCGAATGGGTAACCACTGCACCAAATCCTATAGCCACAGAAATAAAATGCTCTTATTGACTTAGTTCCTTGAAACACACTTGTCCCTTGTTTAATGACTGATTCCTTCCTGAAACCCTTGATACTAAGTGAAAGTCATTAAATGGAACACATATTTATGTTAATTTTAAAAGAAAAATTGTGGTGCATTTCATCCCAATTCAAGATACGTAATTATTTTATAGGTAGCAATTGAACAATGCAAATAAGTTTACATAGTTTTTAAACTCTAATAATTTGACAGTAAAGAATGCAAGTTTATACATAAAATAGGGTATAATAAGGGTTTGTTTATTCTTTTTTTTTCTGCACTATTTTCTTCAACAATTGTTCAACTTTTTGGGACTCTTGATCTTGCACTCCAACTGTGTTTAAAAGTAAAAGTTTACATCATAGGAAACCACTTTTAGGATAAAGTAAAAGCTAAGCAAAAGAATGCTGTGAAACACATGGAAATAGTATATGTTCACAACAAAGAGTTGTTGAAGCTGCAAACCCTTTATCCCTCTCATTTGGCATACATAAGCAAAGTCAATTGTTTGGGGTTTATCTAAACATTACACGCAATTCAAATTAGATCCATATGATATTGTCTGACTAGAAAAATGTGGTGTTGAGTAAATTGATGAGCATGTCTTTGCCTGAAATCATCATCTCAAAAATATTACTTATTATTTTTGTTTCTTCTTTCATTATTTTTATTTCTAAAACAATTTTATTATTTCTTTTATTGTTTTATTACTTCTCTTGTTTGTTTAGAGTGTTTTAGGGTACAAAGGAAAAGCCTCATGTAGGACAAAGGAGTTGTCTGAAAATGGTATTACTTTTCAAGAACTATTACAGCAAAAGCAGAACATTTTATGGGTGGTAGGTCTGTACTGTGGCAAAAGAGATAGGTTTTACTCTGACTGAGACTAATCAGGACTTGTCCTTGAAGATCAGTCTCTACCAACTTCATGGCCACTACACAAAGTAGGAGGAAGAGAATGAATATCAATGAGATAATCACAGTGTCCTGTTCAAGCAGCTTTATTGCAGTATTCCCCTAAATCAAATTCAGTCTACACTGAGATCCCACTCACGTCAATGATGGGACATTTCATTTCTGTAATCGTTGGTGTTCCCTCTCTCTCTATGCTATCAGGCATTCAGAAAACCCGGGAGGTGCTGATAAGCCACAACAGTCGCTGGTATTGACACTGCTCCTTGTCCTTAATGATGCTGTGAAGCATTATCTTCCAGTATTCATCAGGCATTCAGCTCTGGGTAGACTGAAGGGTGAACCCCTCAGCCATTCGCTCCACCAACCCTGGACCCTGCCTTTGCTCACCAGGCCACACTATACAATGCCCAGCTTCCTTGTCTCACTTCTGCTCTCCTTCCTACTCTGTTCTGGCGTCTCTTGTTTCCCATCCTAAAACTTTGTGTCCGATTTTCTTGCTTAAAATAGAAAACCAAAACCAAAAAGACTTTATTGTTATAGGATTCACATACAATACTATTCACCCATTTAAAGTGTATAAAGTCTATAATTCAATGGTTTTTAGTATATTCACAGAGTTGTTCAGTGATCACCACCTCAATTTTAGAATGTTCTTATCGTCCCCCAAATAAATCCCCAACCCTATTGTCTGTCATTCCCCATTTTCTTCCAGCTCCCCCACTTTATGAAGCCCTAGGCAATTACCGATCTGCTTTCTGTATGTAGATTTTCCAATTCTGGACATTTCATATAAATGGAGACGAAATATACAGTCTTTTGCATCTGGCTTCTTTAACTTGGCATAATGATTTGCTTTTCATTTCAGTTATAGTGTATATTAGTAGGTAGTTCCTTTTTATGTTTCACTAATAGTCCATTACACAGATCTACTACATTTTGTCTATGAATTCACCAGTTGATGGACATTTGAGTTGTTTTTAATTTAGGGCTGTTTATTAATAATGCTGATATAAATTTTGCAAAAATGCCTTTGTGTAGATGTATGTTTTCATTTTTCTTGGATAAAATCCTAAGAATAGGATTAGTGAGTTGTATGTTAAATTTATGTTTAACTTTTTAAGAAACTGTTATGTTGTTTTCCAAAGTAGCTATTGTATTTTGTATTCCCAGCAGTGTTATAAGGGTTCCAGTTTCCCCACATCCTCACCAATACTTATGATTTATCTTTTGAATTATAGTCCTTCTAATGAGTCTGTAGTAGTATGCATTATATTTTAAATTTTTTAATTAGTCAGCTACATTTAAAACTTGAGACAAAAATCTAGGCATCTGGCCTTTCTGGAAATATCCAGATGTTTTGGCAACACTGGGTCTCAATACTGTAAGGGAGCAATTGGCTGGAGCTGTGTAGTTGCCATCCTCTTTAGACTGGCATGCTCTCTCCAGTTTATTGGAGTCACATCTTATTTTATAAGCCTGACACTAAGGGGAAGTGTCAGTTCTCATTTTTCATCATAGTTTGTGCTGTTGTTTTTCTGGAGGTAAGAAATGTTTTGTGTATCCATGTCTCTAGCAAAAGTGGAAAATGAGACAGAGACTGAGAGAGCAATGTAACTCAAGAAAAGTAGGAGAGAGCAGAGTTTTTTGTTGAATTATAGTCTATTCTTACATGTTTAATACACAAAGTATATCTTTGTCAAAAGAATGCAATTTAAGGCATTGTTATGAACAACCATAGAAAGACAGTGCATGATGGAGATTTTAATGAACTGAGACATATAATAGAAATTTCAATGAAGTTCTATTTTGAAGCCAAATAAAGTAACGCTGCCATGAAAAGTAGTTATCTATTAATATAAATATAAAAGATCTTATAAATATTTTAAAAATATATCTTTTTATTATTTTATTCTTAGGAAAATTGTGTGTGTGTGTGTGTGTGTGTGTGTGTGTGTGAGGGGGGTTGTTTTGTTTTGTTTTTGCAAGGAATAACCTACCACACTTTAAAATCAGTTTTCAGAATTGGAAATTATAGGAATTCCCTAATTTCGAGTTGAGGATACAATTCCAAACATGGTTCTCTACTTCAAACTTTTTAAAAATAAACTAATTGTTGTTCCTCTTGTCTCTTACAATTAATAGAATGAATATTAGCGTGAATGAAAACTTCTCAAATAAAATTATATAGCAGTATATGATGCTGAAAGCTAAATATGACGATGTTGGAAAATAAGATTTCTTCAAATGTCTTGAGAATAGTTACTGTAAATATAAAACCAAATGATGTTTGGAAGTAACTACATTTGGGTACATCTGTTCTCCATTATGAAATGGAATAAAACTAAATATTGTTCCCAATTAAGGGATTTAAGACCAAATTCTGGACTGTCCCTTTCAAAGAGAAATACAAGACCTAATACATCTTCTGCAGAAAAAAGAAAGACATTAGTTTTCTAATTCTAAATCAGAGGAATTGGATTTAGAATTTTTTAAATTAATATTTTTATTTTGAATTTAATCTACAATCCAACATATCATCATATCTGTTTAGATTTTGCAATGCAATTCTAATTTAGTAAAAATAAAGAATGTTGATTCTATTTCTGGAATTTAAATATTCCTGTACTTAGAGTGCTACACATATTACCAATCTAGTGTTATATTACCTACCTGGATTTTTTGACTTTTTATTTTTAAAACCCGTGTAAAAGGAAAAGTATTCAGGGATCCTTTGTAGGTCGTCAGGATGGGAGAATGCATAGGAACTGTGAACAGATGCTCAGAAATAGAGAATCTTCATTTGTTGAAGATAAGAGCGCAGAACAGACTAGTAGGAAGAGGGAACTCCTTCCGCTAGTGAAGAAGGGGGAGACCCAACCTTTATTTTAGTCAGCAGGATGGACCCTCCAGCATGAAAATATTTGAGGTTGGTTGAGTAGGTAACTAAGAGAGGCAAGAGAAAAGTCTTAAGTTATGTTTGCTTGCTTGTTGGTTGGGAGTAGCTCAAGGGCTGTGGAAGCTCAATACAGGATCCTCACTCATCTTACAGCAGCCCCCTTGGGCCAGCACATAGAACCCTGCTTCTGCAGGGGGCAATGCTTGGTTCTAGCACAGGGATAAAGATGCTTCCTGTTTTCTGTACAGATGATTTCATATCAGTATTTACAGGGGAAAGGTCCCTGCTTCTGATCCCTGCAGCAATTGGCCTGTGCTCTCAAATATGTGTTTTGATTACCCTTTTTATCTTGGCATGAGGAGCTGAAACTGGCACTTATTAGTCGTAAAGTTATTCATTCTGCTTTAAATCCAACTGCAGTGCTCAACTCCATAACCTCCTGTAGCAGTGGGTTTCACAGGTTGGCTAAATGTAGTACAAAGTAATAGTTTCTTCGCCTTGCTCTAAATTTATCAGCCATTAATTCTACCAGATGACGTTTTGTTCTTCAGTGACATTATGGAACATTCAGTTCTTTGGCTGAGACTACAAACAAAACCCTCTGTCAGGCTCTCACACACTAAATAATCACCACTTGCCATTTCCCCTTTAAATATGTCAACCTGGTTTGATTGACATGGAGAAAATCTTAAATCCTTCCCTCTAATTTGCCATAATTGTGTTCAAATGTTACTCTCCTCTTCCAGTCTTTTCTTGGGAATCATTTCAAATGCATATTTATTCTTAGCTGTATGGGGGGGGGGTGGCTATTTTGTAGGATTAGGATTAATTTATGTGAATAGTACACTGAGGGCTTCTAGAAAAGTATCAAGTGTCTTGTGATGATGACGACTCACAATAAATTGTCTTTGGCCAGCACTTCATCCAGGAAGTCGGTGACAGGACACATAACATGATTTTAGAGCAACTGAATTGATTCTATGCCTGCCATACCTCCCTCCCCGGCCGGTTCTTGTACTCAGTCTGATTTATGATCTACTGAGGCTCCGTCTCTTTGATTCCCCACTCCAATGAAACTCCTTCAGAGAGGGGTGTTATTTAAAGTACTGCCAGCCATTTTCTTCTGAGCACAAACTGTGATGATGTATGATGCCTCTTTTCCTATAAACTAGTCATTTTCAAATCATGTCCTGCAGAATCCTGGTGTCCCAAGGGGATCGTAGGGATCACCCTGCAGGATAACAGATCAGATGTGCTGGGTTTCAACAGTGCAACTCTACTGTAATGTGCTACAGATACTCAGCTTCTGTGTGAGATTTCATGTGATAAGCAAGTTTTACATTATTGTTATTACTGTTTTTACAACTCTGCTTTAAGTTCTCAGGTTAGACTCCTTTGCATGAAGCCAAGAGTGAGCCTCCAATACTTGTATGTCATTCACCCAAGTCGATGCTCTCACATTCCACATTCTCCCAGGAGTCCTTGCTTGGTCAATCTTCCCAGCACAGGACTTTGTTTCCCTCTTAGACGACAATCCAGAGCCACTCTCCTGCCTCCTATACATTCTTATTCTTGCTGCACTAGAAAGAAGAAATGAGACTAGGAAGAGAAACAAAAATAGCTATGCACATGCTTCCACTAATTCCTTCCTTCCTAAAATGTATTTGTAGAACATCATTATCCTTTGGAGCTTTGGAATGTATTCCCGTATAAGTGGACAGTATCTAGTATATCCTGAAACCAAACACTTCCCAAGACCTGGAGAATTTGAGAGATATAAAAATATATTAATCAATATAAAATCATTTGCTACTAGGAAACATGGAAAACGAATGTATTTAGGAATAATGGAAAATTCGGCATAAATTGGAACAATTTTAATATAATCAAAATAGGAATTGAAGAGAGTAACTATTAACTGATGGAGTAAAGATTATTTCTTAGCTTTGAAGAAATTGAAAAGCCATTTAAAAGACTTATAGATTTAATTCTATAACATGGAAAATTTCTAAACAGTGGAAAAAATAACATAATAAAACTAAAATTAATGAGGGGTCAATAAACTGGGACACATTTTACACAAAATTTGATTAGGGATTATATAATAGACATAAATAGTCTGTCAAGTCTGATTGTAAACAGTAGAAATCAACTCTAGGTAACTTAATTTAAAAAAATCCAGGTATAAAAGGGAAAAGACTCTCAGCAGGCAAAAGGAACAGTTGTCCACCATAGGGAGCATTCATATTAGAAAAACATAGAGAAAATACTCAATGGACAGGGAACGTGAACTGATAACTTATAGAAAATGCAATATAAAGGTAAAGAAAATATTCAAATCTTATTAAAAAAAAGTAAAATTTATACTAAGTAAGCAAGCAAAAAACTTTCTTTAATCATTAAAAGACTAGTACCCCTCAAAAATTAAGTAAAATTTGCCATATGATCCAGTCATTTTACTTCGTACCGTAGTATATAGCCAAAAGAGTTGAAAGTAAGGACTCAAATACTTGTATACCAGTGTTCATAATAACATTATTCACAGTAGCAAAAGGTGGAAGCAGCCTTAATGTCCATTGACAGATGAATGGAAACAAAATGGAGTGTATAAATACACTGAAATATTATTCAACCTTACAAAAGAATGGAATTCTGATACATGCTACAACATAGATGAAAATTGAAAACATTTTGCTAAGTGAAAACAGCGAAATACAAAAGAAAAATGTTGTGTATGATTCCACTTATATGAGATACTCAGAATAGGCTTTATAGAGATGAAAGTAGAATAGAAGTTATGAGGGGCTGAGGAGAAAGGAATGAGAAATTATTGTCTAACGGGTACAGAGTTTCTGTGTGGGAGGATGAAAAAGTTTTGGAAGTGGGCCATGGTGATGGCTGCACAATATTGTGAATGTACTTAATACCACTGAATTGTACACTTAAAATGGTTAAAAGGATAAAGTTTTTGTTATTTATTTGATCACAGTCTTTTAAAACATGAATAACTGCTTAGGGTAAGGTTGTGTTTAACTAGTGCATTTATACTGAGGGTGGGAATGTAAATTTATACAACCCATTTTGGAAAGCAATATGATAATTTTTATCAGAAATCCCCAAACTGTTCCTATCTTTCAACTCAGCTATTCTATTCCTAAGAATATAATCTTAAAGTAGTAAGAAGATATCTACATGAAGATGATCATAGCAGTATCAAAATTAAAAAAAAAATAATAACATAAATATGCAAAAAGTAGCGAAGTATGTCACCCAAACTCATGAAGCATTATGCAACCGTTAAAAATTATAATGATTATGAGACAATGTTTATGATATATTAGCAAGTAAAAACAATCACAAAATGGCATTATACTGTGAATGTAATTTTGTTAAAATGTTCTTGTCCACAACATGCATGGATGAAAACTTCTGTACTAAGTCGAGGGAATTGTGATGAATAGTTTTCCTTTCCAATTATTTTAACTGTTGCTATTTTACCGTAATAATAAAAGTGATAATATTTGACATCAAATAAAATTAAGCAAATGAAATATTTCAAATGTATTATGTTACAAAAGAGATACAATTATAAATACTTGTAGTAGAAATTGTAAGGAAAATTTGAAAAGCAATCTTACCTATTATTTCTTTTGTGAAACTAAAGATACTTAAGAAGTGATAGCTATATCTCAACTAGATAGTAATAAGAATTAACTTACAAAAACCTTTGTTATAAAATGATACACATTCTTTTAGGTCTGGAAGGAGCGTGGGGATTTGTATGATGTGCTTATATTTTGAAACGCACATTATAAAGTAATGGAAAAGGAAAATAAATTGAGATAAAGTACAAAAGGTTTTATAGATAATATTGGCAATCAAAAAAAAGACAGGGTAATAAAACGAGATCTCAGGAAGATTCTCAGATGCAAAATCTTCAAAGAAAACACCTCAGAAGTGGCAGAAAGGAGTATCAGTGTGCTAAAAATTCTCAGAATAATTACATACAATATTGAATGTCATTACCTCTAATTTATAAGGGATTCAGAACAGTGAAGAAACTGTACAAAAAGACTTTTTCAATGAGGAAATGATGTGAAATTAGGAAAAGAAAGCTGAGAACAAAGGTAGTGACAACCTTCAGAGTCGGAAAATACAGATGGTCCCTGACTTTTGATGGTTTGACTTGCAATTTTTTTTTTTCTTTTGAGGGTCAAAAGCAATGCAAAAGCAGTATGCGTTCAGTAGAAACCATACTTTGAATTTTGATCTCTTCCCAGGACAGCAATTTGTGGTACAATATTCTCTCATGATGCTGGGCAGTAGCAGCAAGATGATTTTGCCCAAATGGTAGGCTAACGTCAGTGTTCTGAGCATATTTAAGGTAGGCTAAGGCCAGGCTATGATGTTTGGTAGGTTGAGTGTATGAAATTCATTTTCAACTTACTATGGGTTTATCGAGGGCATCTGTACTTCCTTTGTGTAACACCAATCTTTCTGGTACCGTTTCCAGATATGGGTAAATTCCCAGACTCTGGAGCATCAGAACGGGTTTTAGAGATCATGTAATAAAACTTTTCTAGTTGGGTATGCAAAAATCTAGAAAAAGAACACACCCAAGAAACATAGCAAGGGAGGGCAGAGCCAGCCCTAGGGCACCTGGTGCCGTGTGGCCCCACACTGCTTGTGCACTGCCTCCATGTTTCCATGTCTGTAGCAGCACCAAGGAGAACGGAGGCTGCAACACTGCCCATGGGCCAATGCTTCCTTCATTTAATGCCTTTGCTTCCTCCCAGGGCCTTGTTCTCCAGTCACCTTCAAGGTGAAAAATAACTCTATCCTGTTGCCACGAAAGGCTCTCTGGATATTCCATGCCAATAGTATTTAACATTTATTATACATTACTATACCATCGTTTAAGACATGGGATTCCTCCTAGGAGTGTTTAATCATGTGAGATATAACCACATGAAATAAACAATACAGGAAGATAAATTATTCAGGGTTAAATCAAAGGTCAGTATACCACTCTAGAGTCTGAGGAGGAAATCAGTATGGGTTGGAAACGTCAGGGAGGCGGGAAAGGGAAAAAGAAAGCAGTTTGTTAGAGTAGGATTCAAGGATCACCTGCAATCGAACGATTGGGCAAACAAGGTTTAAAATGTAAAACGGGAAGTTAGTTTTTTCAGAAGATCCCCTCAGTGATTTTTGTGCATGGAAAGGTTTGAGAGCCACTCCCAGGGATTTGGGAGTTGGTGTAGAAAATGTCCTGAACCCGTAGCAAGAAGGAGGATGATGTGTTCCGAAACTGTCCATGGAGGCAGACCCTTTAAACAACACAGTGTGGCAACTACTATAAAAGAGATGACTCAGCAGGAAGCCATGAAGCAGAACAAAGTTTAACTGTATAAATAGAAGAAAAGAATGATGAGATTTAACCTTCTGTTACTATTGATATGAAAACAAGGCTGCCTGGCAGAAAAGAATGCAGGCTGTGCTCTGTGAATGTGAGTTAATATGATACATTTTATGACGTTTTCTAGAATTAAATAAGGTATATTTTTAAATTTTTCTGACACAACTCTTAATTCAGATGATTCACTGTTACAGAAAAAAGTGCAAATGATTTGGTAACTAGACTTAGGATTTCCTGTTTTTGCCTTACTCTGGAGATTTAAAATATGATTTTCTTTTTCATCTTATAGTTTAGCTTATCAAGTTATACGGTAACATCTGGATATCTAGTAGAAATGATTCAGTTAGTCTTATTTTTGCAGTCCAGCTGGAAAAATATGAAAGTTAGAATAAGTCATTTTGACAGTCAGAGCTTATATAGGGTCTCTTTTGGATAAAACTGGCCCCACTGCTCTATCCCGTGTAGGCTTTTCCAGAGCCTCTCATTAATCCTAGATCTCAGAGATGTGTTTGAATCTCTCCCTTTCCTCTAACTGCTCACACTCTCAAGGCCATATAATTAATTAGGATGCAATCTCCTTAGCTTTCTGGCTTTTTCTTGACCCAGAATTAAAAGATCACATACCCTTTTTTGTTTTGGGGGTTTTGCTACTAAATATGAAACAGAGAGTGGGGGGAAATGGACATTGGAGTGTTGAAAGCTTTAAAAAATCCCCAAAAGCTCACATAATAGTTATTCTTGTCCTATCCTAGCCTGCAAACGGGGCTGGTCACCTTTTTCTGCCTTCTTCTGGGACTCCCTGATGAAGTCTCTGTATACTATCGTCTGCATTTCTAAAAATTGGGGAGCATAGAGCTGACATCATTGCTCCTTCTCCCCTTCTTCACAGGTACAGTTCTTACCCATATGGGACTTTTTTTCTACGTAGATGTCCTGAAGAGTCAGGGGTGAGATAATAGGTAGGAACTCAGAGCACGTTCCCTTTCCCTATGTATATGTCCAGGCAAACTCCCTACCAGCCTCAGTCTCCATGTCCTCCAAGTTCACATAAGAAAGTGAATTAGTTGAAACCTACACATTGATCATGTATCATTTTTAGCACTATGGAAATTTATAATTACTTTTGAACTCCTGAGAGACATTTTCATTCTGATCATGAAAAAATACATTTTTGTTCTCTTTAGGGATGATTTCAGTTCTCTTAAATTGGGCCTTTCTGTTGTCCTAGGCTCATCTTCTTTAGTCACCTGCTCTGAGTTTTACCTTGTTTCTGAAATGCTGACCCTGTAACAGTTCCCCAGGCTTCCTCCCTTAATCACACAAATAGCTCCTAAAACTCTATTCTGGGGCTCAAAGAAAGACAAAGGGCAAGTACGTCTGCATTTTTACTCCCCTAGAATTCCTACAACTCCCTCTTCTATTACCACCTCACTGAGAGCATTTACTACTCCATTTGTGCACAATGAATATAGTCTCATTTCATACAGGATCAATTTGGTTGTGTGGTTGTGTGACAGGGAATATTAATGTTTCAGTTATCATTTATTAATTGCAAGCTTCCCATCTATTTCCCGGGTGCACCTGCCCAGTGCTGCATAAAGGTGAGCGGACCAACACTCTAGATGTGAGAAGGTGTTTTGTGCTGCTATATATATCGTGTTTTTCTAATTTTGCTATACATAATTGTTAAGTACTTTGTGAGATTTGTATTTACTTTACACACACCCTCAAGTTCCTGAAGGAATTGTGCTTTTAATAAGTACTATTATACATGTATGGAATATAAAAGCCAAATGGGCTCTAGAATACAGCTAGGGAAGAAAGAAGGCCTATTTTCTCCATTGCAGGGCATATCCTCTTCCTAAAAGATCACAAATATTTCTATGAGTCTACCCAGAAATTTATAGGAAATTATCATAGTAATGATAATAGCAGTTTGGAGCACCAAAAGTTAAAGTTTATGGGTAAATTTCTTTAATTAATATAAGTTAATTTAGAAATATACAATCACTATAGATTCAAAATGTGATCAGTAAGAACTTGTATAGGTATAGGGAAATAATCTAATTTGAAATTCTAAAGTACCTTTTATTTTAAGATCCATGCAATTTTGAAAAGTCTCACCAGTACATCAAATATTTGCTGTTAGTTGCTCCTTTGATTAAGGAGACTATTTTGAAATCTTTAGATTTCCATTCCAGTGAACTAGATTTTTTTCTCTACCAGTTTTCTTTTTTCATAAAGAGAGATAAATAAATTTAAATATTCAAACAATTACATTTTTTTTGTTTTCACATTTGGTGAAATTTTAATACAGTACTATATTGAAAATCATATGATTCTTAAAAAATGCAGTGAAATACATATAAAATTCACCACCTTAACTATTTTTAAGTGTACAGTTCAGTAGAGTTAAGTGTATTCACATGGGTGTGCAAACGATCTCCAGAACTTTGTCATCTTGCAAAACTGAAATTCTAACAACTCTCTCTCTCTTATCCCCCAGCCCCTGGCCACCACCATTCTACTCTCTGTCTCTATGAGTTTGACTGACTACCTCATGTAATTGTAATCATACAGCTCAAATAAGTTTAATAAACTATGACGGTATGTTTTATGATAAACTACATCTCCTAACTGTATTATAACCAAAATCACATGAATCCATTTAGTGTAATTATGTTACTATATTAATACATGAAAAGCATGTAAAATAGGACTTTACTTGGATTTTGACTACTAATTTCTGAATGGAGGCTTTTTAAAATGAAATTTTAAAGAAACTTCAAGAAGCTCTGAGAAAAATAAAAAAGAGAAAGGGGACGAAAACAATTTTCATTGTGAAAACAATAAGTTAGATGACCTCAGGCAGAGCAAAGTTCTTTGACACTAAAATGCTTTCCACAGAACACTTGTCCCAAAAGATATCTCATAAAAAAATAAGTTTTTATGATCATAAAATTTCTGAAAAGCTGCATAATATATCTCTTTTGGAAATTCAAATAGCGTGTTGGTATACTAAAAGTTCTAAGAAGTTCTGAACATATTTTTTTCTGTGTTTGACCCAAGTGTTTCCAAAAACTTAATTGATGAAAGAATCCTTTTGTCTCCTCATAAAACCTATAAACACTATGAAGGAAAAAGCATGGACTGTAAAACATGAGGTGGTTTCAGTTATATCTCAGTACTTGAAGACTGTTTTCAGACTTGTACTGTATCTTGATTTGACACTCAAGAGCTCTACTTTATGCCACATTTTCATATTTACTTTTGGATAGAGATTGCTGTATGCGCCATAAATGCTGTCACAGAGACATTCATTACTGTAAATGTCAAGTTGATTAAACTTTCATTTGAAAGAATGGTAAAGCAAGTCTAACAATGCACATTTTTCTTAGCTTGGGGTTTCAAATGATGACATAAATCCCAGGGGGGCAGATCTATGATCCTCTAGGCGAAAATAAAAACTGTTTAGCTATTATGCCTCCACTATATGTGAGCTATAAGCCCCATCTCTCACGATGAGAGGAATGCACGGCTCAGCTGCAAACTGATTTTAAAGTACTAGAATAAGAACAGCAAAGACAAGTAAATGAGAACATTTCTATGCACATGCGACATTAATATTACATTGAAAATCTGAGCCTATGTAGACTGTATTTAGAGAAACAAACAATGATTCCAGAAAAGACTACATAAAATACCTGAAGAATCATTGTTACTACACAAAAGTATCTGAAATTATGTACTAACCAGAAGTGTAAAGTCTTGGTTAATAACTAGGAATAACTGATGTTTCCATTGGAGGTATTTTATAAATGATTTCAAGACTCTATAGGCAATTTTAACACTTTGTAAGGCTGTAATTATGATCCATTTACAATAAGCAATTTCTCTCTGAATATTTGACAATGCATAAATTAACTCCTTCTGATGTCTTTTTCCCCAATTATGCCTGACTATGTGTAGACGTGTCTTACTTCTTTTACTAAGTTTAAGCTCTTTGAGGGCAGCAGTGATATTTGAATCAATTTGGTAGACCCATCAGAACCTGGCCCAGTATTTAGTGGAACTTTAATACACTTTGTGGGAATTAAATTGTATAACTGGTTCTATTCAGTGTATACTCAACATTTTTTAGAAAAAGAACCCTATGAAGAAAGACCAAAGGCTAAATTCTCTCAGGTGAATATAGTGATGGTGTCCAAAAGTCAACGGCACGACACATATTTGGCACTCTTGATTTGATCTAATTCTTTAGAGATAAAGCATTAACACACGTGGACTTATTCACATAAGTGGGAAAGTGAAAGAAGCATAGAAGATAGGAAGAGGAGAAATGGCACACTTGGGCAAAATGTACTGATTCATTAAATATTAAATTTAGAATGTTTCTTACATTTCTAACCATGAGACCTCTCATAAAATCAAAGTGAAATTCTCTCTTACTACTCAGATGTTTTACTCTCCCTTCTTGCTTGACTATCCAGCTACAGTAACTCTTGGGTGGGTGTTCAGTAAGAGCTTTCCAGTGGTAAGAATTGCTACTTCCTACATGAGGCTTCTTCCACTGTCTTGCCTAGCACAGTGCCTGGTACAGAGCAAACCCTCCAGAATTGTTTAAAGAAAGAAAGAAAAAAACAAAAAAACACCATGTACTGTATAGCTTGTTTAATGTTGGAACATTGCTGTCACACACATTATTTACTTTCACTTAATTGGTTTATGTTTTCATTTGGTAAATATTATTGAGATAGTTAGCAATTGCTAGAGAGTAAGTACTAATCATTTAAATTAAGTGATAGTTCTTGCACGCAAAGGATACAAAATCCATTGGGGCAAATATCATAGCCAAAGGAAATTAGGAGTTTTGAGGAAAGTGTCAAACACTTGTTGTGCATTGACAAATTTTAGAAATAGCAGTTATTGTAAATAGGTTTTATTTAATCCTTGCAACCACCCTGTTAGGTTGGCAGGAATTATTGTTGATAGACATGGTCCCAGCAGTTGAGTGACTCGCCTGTGGCCTTGTAACTAAAATAGAGACAACTGAGACTGGAACTCGGGCTTTCTTCTTGTAGGACAGTGTCCACTCTGTTCCTTCAGGCTGATTAAGTGCAGGAGCTGTTCCCTTTTTCCTTCAGGTAACTTCAGGTTGGAGATGAGCTGAGATCTGACATAGCTTTGAGATGCAAAGTGCCAGACTGTTCAGAGAGGGAACACAGGTAATAAAAAGCAAAAACGAAAAGCAAAAAGTAGGACTTGGAATAGAAGCATAAAGCAAGAAAGACTAGGAGCGTAGTCTCCTTGATTGTAGTAGAACATGGAGGATATTCGGGGAAGAGGTCCTGGTGGTCTGGAGACTGACACACAGACTCCTGTGAGCCAGAATAAGTGACGTGTGTGTGTGTGTGTGTGTGTGTGTGTGAGAGAGAGAGAGAGAGAGAGAGAGAGAGAGAGAGAGAGAGGGGAGAGGTGTAAAATTATAAATTGTAACAATAGCAAAGAAATACAATTTTGTTTGTATTTCTCTTGGATGGTATTTCTGTTTGTGCAGAGAGACCTTTCTGTAAGGTATTCTTCCTATCTCCTGACCTCCAGTCAAACCTAATTCAAAGCAGAATACGGCGAAAAAAGAAACTATTGAAAATATGAATCTGAAGCTCCTGACAGAAGTTGTAAAAACCAGTCTTGAGTTTGTTCAATTGCCCATCAGTTATTTGGGGATTCCTATAGCAGAAAAATTTTCCTATAAGACAGAAAGCACTTATACCCCATTTCTATGGCTGGTTTCATAAAATGTATTTGAGCAATAAATGTTAATGAAAATATTTAGCATTTTCAATTTATTTTTCCTTCTTTCTCCCAGTCCTTATCCCCTGTACCACCTCTGTCCCCCCCCACACACCTCATCGGAGAATCCAATAAATATGGCAGCTTAAAATTTTCTGAATTATAGTATTTCTTAGGCCTAATGTAGAGAGTTTACCTAAGTGAATTAGCACTGATGTTGTGTAGCTAAGTTTATGCTGAGTAAATTTGGTTTCGCTTTGTTTCTGTAAGTTACCATAGCACTCAAATCTTAGTATATGGTGTTTCATTTTACATTAAATTAATATAAATTATTTTCATATGTACTGTATGGCTATTACACATATATTAACAAATCAAAAATGAAAAATACCCTATAAAATTCTTTATGTGAATAGAATAAACACAGGGCACTGTAAATATGGGTTCTTATGCTGAAAGTATTCAAACCATCTGTGTCATGTTTTACATAATTTAAAAGAAAACAACAAAACAAAGCCAAAATGAAACAAAGTAATATGATTTGAAGCTTAGATTTTATAGAAGCCACAATGAAAAATATTTGAACTTCTGGGGAGTTCTAATATCCGATACATTTAAATTCTGATTTTTTTAACACTTTTTAAAAAAAAGTTTTATTTGTTTAAGTGTGTTTTTCCAGGACCCATAAGCTCCAAGTCAAGTAGTTGTTTCAATCTAGTACTGGAGGGTGCAGCTCACAGTGACCCATGTGGGGATGGAACCAGCAACCTTGTTGCTAAGTGCACTGCTCTCTAACCAACTGAGCTAACCTGCTGTCTCTAAATTCTGATTTTGAAGTGATATTTTGGTCTGTGGATCTGAACTAAGCTTTATTGAGGGTGAATTCTGTTGTGGCCCATTTATGAAAATTAGCTATATGCTGCTGCACAGATAAAACATACTTAATTTAAAGAAAATTAAAATATTATTGATTAAATATCGAAGCAAAAATTATTTTGCTCATTCAACAGAAAATGAGTTGGAAATCTGAATAAAGTCATAAGTTATAAAAATGGTGACATGTTTAGTTAACACAACTTACTCCTATTAAAATGGATTTGGCTATTTAAATTTTTCTTTGCCTGCAGGCCTCTAGTCCTATCTAGTAATTCAAGGATAGGTCAGTCTATTGATTGAATTGATGTATCATGATTAAAAATGTCTCTTTCTCATGATGAATAAATGCTTACTGCATTGACATAGTCAAATTAATATGGTGAATTTCTTGCCATGTCAAGAACCAGAAACTTATGAGATGAAGGAATGAGATAATGTCAAAAACACCCAGGGCTGGGTGTCTAGGCCTCTTCTACTATCTCTTCTTTCAGCATAGAAATGTGCTTAAAACTCTTCCATAAATATAACAATATATGTTGACTCCTGTATTCTGTTCTAGGTTGTTTATTTATTTATTTATTTATTTTTTGAGGAAACTCCATACTATTTTCCATAGTGCCTGTACCAATTTATAATCCCACCAATAGTGGACAAGTGTTCCCTTTTTCCCACATCCTCGCCAGCATGTGTTCTCTTGTGTTTTTGATGATGGTTTTGATTTGCATGTCCCTGATGATTAATAATGTTGAGAATCTTTTCATGTACTTGTTATCCATTTGGATGTCTTCTTTGGAAAGATGTTTATTCATGTCCTCTGCCCACTTTTTAATTGGATTGTTTGCTTTTTGATGTTAAAGTATATGAGTTGTATATTTTGGATATTAACCCCTTATTAGATATTAGGTTGGTGCAAAAGTAATTGTGGTTTAAAAGTTTCAAAATAATCACAAAGACCGCAATTACTTTTGCACCAACCTAACACATGATTTGCAAATATTTTCTCCCTTTGAGTAGGTTGCCTTTTCATTTTGTTGATGGCTTCTTTTGCTGTGCAGAACCTTTTTTACTTTGATGCAGTCACACTTGTTTATTTTTATTTTTGTTGCCTTTGCTTTAGGTGTTTTATCCAAAAAATCATCACCAAGACCAATGTGAACGGGCTTACTGCTTGTGTTTTCTTTTAGGAGTTTTATGATTTCAGGTCTTACATTCAAGTCTTCAATCCATTATGAGTTAATACTTTGTATACCATTGCCTAAGCGGGCCATCAAAAGTGCTTAGACTTCTGAAGGTAACAAATGCAAAAAGGACACTTATTTGCTTGCCTCCTGTACAAAAACTTTCTGGGCCTCATGAAAGGGCCCATACTTGCATACTTGTAGGCTTAGTGAAACCAGTAGATGTAGGAAAGAAAGACGTGTCTATAGGCTAAAGAAAAAAAAGAAAACAAACATATCCAATTAAAACCACATAAAATGCTCCCCACCATGAACCATGGGTATATGAGGTCTAATAATTAAGTTCCCAAACTTGTTGCAACAATGTTGCTCACCTGTTTTTGATATCAGAGGGATTATTCATTATGAATTTGTACCAACTGGACACTTAACCAAGTTTACTATTTGGAAGTGCTGAAAAGGTTGCTTGAAATAGTTAGACGACCTGAACTTTTCGCCAACTATTCATGGCTCTTATATCATGACAATGCACCAGCTCACAAGGCACTGTCTGTGAGGGAGTTTTTAGCCAGTAAACAAATAACTGTATTGGAATACCCTCCCTACTCACCTGATCTGGCCCCCCAATGACTTCTTTCTTTACCTGAAGATAAAGGAAATATTGAAAGGAAGACATTTTGATGACATTCAGGACATCAAGGGTAATATGATGACAACTTTGAAGGCCATTCCAGAAAAAGAGTTCCAAAGCTGCTCTGAAGGGTGGACTAGGCACTGGTATTGGTGCATAGCTTTCCAAGGGGAGTATTTCAAAGGTGACCGTAGTGATATTCAGCAATGTGGTATGTAGCACTTCTTGTAGGACGAGTTCACAAACTTAATCGTCAGAACTTGAATATGCATACATGTGGGCATATTAATATATACATCTAAGGGAAGCATATACTTGCATTACAGATGTCTTTGTTATTAAAAAATCAAGAGACAGAGCTTGACAAATGAAGGTTCATTTATAAAAGGAGGGAAAATAACCTTGAAAGGAGCTCTAGTGGTAAATTCAGCAAAGTAGGGTATTTTTCTCCGTGAATCTAATGCTTGGTATTTAAAATCCTTATTTAGAGAATAATGGAGAACTTAACAGTTGGCCAAACACAATTTTGGGTAATATGGAGACGCATGAATTTTAGTTGTCTTTCAGAATATAAGAAACATAAAATAATGACATTATAAAAAGCACAAACCAAACTTTAACTATAGTAGTAACTAATGCCAAATACAATAGAAAGAGAATGAAAATCTCATACACTAAATTCCAGAAGAGTCAATGGGATCTAGATAAACTGCATTCTCCCCTTCATTACCTTTTCTCTATTTTGGAATTCACCCTGGTGCTCTCTGCCTCCAGAAAATCCCATTGAATGAGCGCCTGAAAAGGTACTTAAATAAGAACTTATATATCAGACTTGATAGTAAGTATAGGGTACATTAAAGATGGAGAAGAGCGTCCCCAAAGACCACCTCCAGGTTTGGTGATTAGCTAAAATAACTCACAGGACTCAGCATATAGTTGTCTCATGGCTATGATATATTGCAGCAAAAGGATACAAAGCAAAATCAGTAAAGGAAAAAGGCCCATGGCAAAGCCTGAAGGAAACCAGGCACAAGCTTCCAGGAGTCCTCTCCTAGTGGAGACACACAAGACAGGCTTAATTACACCAGCAACAAAATGTAAAAACACATGCGAAATGTGTACTAGAGAAGCTCATTAGAAATCGAATGTCCAGTGTTTTTATTGAATACTAGTCATGTAGGCACCATCTGCCTAGTACCTACAAAATTCCTGACTCCCAGAAAGAAAGCAGTGTTCAGCATAAATGACATGGTTTGTACAAACAACTTGGCCACATTAAACCACCCTTATCAGTGAGGGAATGATGGAAAACGTCCCAAATCCAAATTCCCAGACACTGGCTAAGGCCTAACGTTACAAGCAGGCCTTTCTAAGGACAGCAGTCTCAGACTTGCTATGCTGTTTTCTGCACAGATACAAAAGCAGAGGCATGCTCTGTGGAAGCTAGCTGATTGTTACTTTCCCTCTGAATTTACCACACTATATGGAATCACGCGTAAAAGACCCCAGCAGGGTCTTTTTAAACATGTCATTTTGCTTGCCATTTTTGTCCCCAAATTCCACACTTGAACAACCTATTTTGTTGAATAAATAAATGAATGCTGCTTTTCTTCCTTTTCCTGCCGCTTTTGGCCTACAGAAACAGGATGAGAGCTTTACCAAGAACACCATATTGAAACTCACAGAGGGTTAATATGGTAAAAGCCATCACACAGGAGAAAACACACATGGGATTGTCAAGCGACAGGGCTGCTTTTCTGGCATGTCGGGTAATTTGACTCTAGAGTCAACTCCTAGAGAGAATTTTTCCCTCCTCGTCTGAGCAGTGGCCTCATCCCCAGAATTACTGTGGAGAAGTAGACTGTGGGTCCCAAAGGAGGAATGCCCCTTTGGCTGTTCGATGAAATACCAGCTGCTTAGATTCTAAGGTTTGCTTGCAGTCTATTTCATGATTTTATACTTACCCAGTTTTCCACTTTGAGCTAAATAGAACACAAGGAATGTGTCTTTTCAGGTGATGAGAGGAGAAAGCATTCCTGTTCTATTTATATCTGGACTCTGAGGAAATCAGACATGAATTCAGCTGCCTCTAAAATCACAGGCACTGAAAAAAAAAATGTTTAAGTTTCTTTCCTTGTTTTAAGGAGAAAAGTTCATGTTTGCTGTTGTTCTATCAAAGGCCTTTGACTGCAGCAGGTTCACTAAGTCCGTCTTCCTTCTCCTCCTCCCCTGGAATCCGGCATCTCTGCTCAGGTGACTGTGGAGTTTGCCACATAAAGCTTCAAGCATTACTTCGCCAAATGTGCCACCGGAATTTGACAGCAGAAAGTGGTCCCTCGAGTTTATTAGTGTAAACAGCTTCCAATTCTTCATGTCCTCTTAAATCAAAACAGGAAAAATTTCATTTGACACCAATTTTATTTATTTCCTTTCTGCAATATGGAGTAAAGAAAGCTGCAACAGCAGAAATGGGCTCATTTGGGGCCACAGGGTTCAGTGTGCTGCAGTAACTCAGACTTTTACTTCCATGTCTAAATTTTCCATTTCTCTTTCTAACCACGGCCTTATTTGTTAGAATAACAAAGGCCCTCCTTTTGCTTGCTTACTTGTGTTACCTTTAAATAAGCAGTGGTCTTTTATTATCTCCTACTTTTCTTGAACCAGCGTCCTTGTTAAGTAGCCAATATGAACAGGCAGTCAAAGGATCAGCAATATTTTATATACAGACAAAAGTAAGAAACTGTCCTAGGAAATAGAGAAAGAGGTGATCTTTGCTTTAGCTACACAGTCACCTATTTATCCTTGCTTCTTGCCTTCCGAGGGTACTCTTCTCCTCTCTCTGACGCTCCCCTAAAGAAAACTGCTGAACCACTCCCTGGGGAATACAGATGCTGTTAAAAACGTGTTAGTTGAGTTCCCTCTGTTTGTTCTCACTAAATGGATCAAATCTGATCTGATTTGGGTAGCTTTGTATGTCCACCCTCTCATATCTCGACTATTTGAAGAGTTCCTTAACTGTTGTTCTTCCTTGTCATTCTCCAGTCAGCTCTGGTAGTATCATAACCTGCAGAAAAATTATGCCTCGGCCCTCACAATACATCCAAGTGCCTTGGTCTGGCATTGACAATTGTCTGTAGTTGAGCACCAACCTCCTTTTCATGTAGGTATGGATTTATCCCACTTGAGTAGTTCATTTATTGGCCTATTCATTTATTCAACAAAATTTTGCATTGTCTATTTTGTTTTGAGTACCAGACCCAGCAGATATAAAAAGAAAAGAGAAAGACATCTTTCTTGTCCCCAGAAGACTTATAGAAGAGTTGTGGGGTTTAATAAGTGCTAGGATGGAGACATGCACATGATACTATGCATTCAGTAACTAGAGGTAATTTAATCACTTGGTCCATAAATATTTAACGAGCACCTAGGCTAATGCAACCAATGGACACACACACACACATAAAATATCTCAATCAAAGAGGAGAATCTGGAAAGTTTCTCAAAGATGCTAATGCTTCAGTTGACTCTAGAGTCAACTCCTGGAGAGAATTTTTCCCCAGTCAGGATTTCCTGGAGCACCCTGGCCCTCTGCTAGCTGCCATCAGAATACTCCTTGCAGAATGCAGAGCATGCTTTCTGTTCACTCCATTTTCTCATCTAGACTACGTTCTTGTTTAAAAATACCTCCCATCCTTTCAGGCCTAAACCTAAATATATCTCTTAATCTGCTGTGATTTCCCTAGGCCAAAAGGAATCCATTATCTTTCTTTTTATTTTATTGTTTGTAGTTGACATGTAACATTGTAGTAGTTTCAGGTGTACAACTTTGTGATTCAATATTATATACCTTACAAAGTGAATACCATAGTAAGTCTTGTAACCGTCTGTCGCCTTACAAAGTTATGACAATATATTGACTATATTTCCTATGCTGTATATTAAATCCCCATGACTTATTTATTTTATAACTGGGAGTTTGTATCTCTTAATCACCTTCACCTTTTTCACCCATTCCCCAACCCCCTGGCAACCATCAGTTTGTTCTCTGTATCTATGAGTTTGTTTCTGTTTTGTTTTCTTTCTTCATTTTATTTTTTAGATTCCACATGTAAGTGTAATCATAGAGCATTTGTTTTTGTCAGTCTGACTTATTTCACTTAGTATAATAACCCCTAGGCCCATCCATGTTGTTGCAAATGGCAGGATTTCATTCCTTTTTATGGCTGAGTAATATTCCATTGTGTGTGTGTATCACATCTTCTTTATCCATTCATCTATCTATGGATACTTAGGTTGCTTCCATAAATTGGGTACTGTAAATAATGCTGCAATGAACAATAGGGGTGCATAAACCTTTTCGAATTGGTGTTTTTGTTTCTTTCAATAAGCACCTAGAAGTGGAATTGCTGGATTGTGTAGTAGTTATATTTTTAATTTTTTGAGGAATCTCCATACTGTAACTGCACCAATTTACAATCCCACCAACAGTGCACGAGGGTTGTCTTTTCTCCACATCCTCACCAACACTTGTTACTTGTCCTTTTCATAATAGCTATTTTTCTGACAGGTATGAGGTAATATCTCATTGTGGTTTTGATTTGCATTTTCCTGATTATTAGGGATGTTGAATATTTCTTTGTGTGACTGTTAGCCATCTGTAAGTCTTCTTTGGAAAAATGTCTATTCATGCCCTTTGTCTATTTTTTAATTGGATTGTTTGTTTTCTGATGTTGACTTGTTTGAGTTCTTTATATATTTTAGATATTAACCCTTATTGGACATATAATTTGCAAATATTTTCTCCCATTCATCAGGTTGCCTTTTCAATTTGTTGATGGTTTTCTTTGTGCAAAATTTTATAGTCCCACTGCTTTATTTTTGCTTTTATTGCCCTTACCTGAGAAGTCATATCCAAAAAAGTATTTAAAGACTGATGTCAAAGAGTTTACTGCCTATGTTTTCTTCTAGGAGTTTTATGGCTTCAGGTTTTACATTTAAGTCTTCAATTCATTTCGAGTTTATTTTTATATATGATATAAGAAAGCCATCCAGTTCATTTTTTTTTTGTACGTATCTTTCCAGTTTCCCCAACACCATTTATTGAAGAGACTTTTACCCCCTTGTATATTTTTGCCTCTTTTGTCATAGATTGATCATATAAGCAAGGGTTTATTTCTGGGCTCTCTAGTCTGTTGTATTGATATATGTGTCTGTTTTTGTACCAGTATCATACTGTTTTGATTACTATAGCTTTGTAATATAGTTTGAAATCAGGAAGTATAATGCATCCAGCTTTGTTCTTCTTTCTCAGGATTGCTTTGGCAATCCTGGGTCTTCTGTGGTTCCATACACATTTTAGAATTGTTTGTTCTAAGTCTGTGAAAAAAGCCCTTCGTATTTTAATGGACATTGCATTCAATCTGTAGGTTGCTTGGGGTATTATAGACATTTTAATGATGTTAATTCTTCCAATCCATGAGTGCTGGTATGTATTTCCATTTATTTGAGGTATCTTGAGTTTCTTTCATCAGTGTCTTATAGTTTTCAACACCTTGGTTAAATTTATTCCTAGGTATTTTGTTTTTAATATAATTGTAAATTGGATTGTTTTCTTTATCTCTCTTTCTGATAGTACATTATAGAAACACTATGCTTTCTGTATATTAATTTTGTATACTGCATCTTTGTGACTATTACTTTGAATTCTTTACCTGGTAGACTGCTTATCTCTGTTTCACTTAGTTCTTTTTCTGAAGTTTTGTCTTTTTTCTTTTATTTGGAATGTATTGATTTGTCTTCTCATTTTACTTAACTTTCTGTGTTTGTTTCTATACAGAAGGTGCCAAAAAAAAAAAAATGTATATACATTTTAAGAAAGGAAAAAACTGTATTAAAATTATAATACTCAATATATACCAATAACAAAAGATGAATACAAGTCATGTGTATATATATATTTTTGGCAACCCCCTTATATGAGGTAGATCAGCTATATCTCCTGGTCTTAAAAATGTGGCCGTATGTAGAAGGTGTCCTGTGGACCCAGTGGCACAATTCCCCTGGTCACTAGAGTCAGGTGATTCAGGGGTATTCCCTGTGTGAACTGTGTGTGTCCCCCTATTGTGGCTGGGACAATTGCTGCATGCACATTGGGGGGCTCCATTACCTTTCTGAATTCCTACAGCATGTTGTGCTTTTCTCATGGCACAACTTTTAGTTTATGTTAAATGAATGTCCAAGATAACAAAAACAATTTAAATTAGAGACATGTAGAGTAAAAAGTGGAAGACTAGCTTTACCCCAGCTCTATATCTTATTCCTGTCTCCAGAAGGGTATACTGTTGATAATTTACTGTATGTCTTCCCAGAATTTTCTCTTGGCATTTACAAACACATGTGCACATGTGAGTACAGACATACACATGTAATAGAGGTTAATGTTTTTTCATAAATGAAATCATACCCTGCATTGTTTTGGAATTACTGACTTGGCCAGTTGTTCATGTCAGCACATAAAAATGTGATTTCTTTTCAATGTAATATTTAGATGGCAATTTATTTTCTGACATTCCATTGTTAAAAACAAATCTGTCATGCACATTGAAATATATGTTTGTGAGTACTTCTATGGATAAATTTATAGATGTGAAATTCCTCCATCAGAGTGTACATATTTAAAAAGTTCGTAGATTCTGCCAAATTGTCCTCCTAACAGGCTATCTCAGTTTAAAGTCCCACAAATTTTCCTCAGGCCCTCAATTAATGGCATTTTGCACATGTTTGATCTCCCCTAGTCGATGAGAATGTAATTTCCTTGGAGCAGGGTCTATGCCTTTTATGTTTTAGCATCCCCGGTGATTTCTGGCACAGAGCATTTGGCACATGATAAATATTTGTGGAAACAAAATGAACTGTATAAGTGTAAAACACCAGGTTTCTCCTGGAGCCATGGAAGGGGCTGGACTATTTGGTCTTAGGGGAAGATCTCTGATCTGGTCCCCATATATTAAGATCCTATTTCTAGTCTCCAAATAAGTGCTTGGTTTTTATTAATGGCACAGTCTAGTGAAATATGTTCTTATAATGAAGGTCTTAGGTAAGATTTTCTGAAGAGTTAACAGAAAGTTCTGAGAGTAAGGTCCCCTGGAGTAGGCCATGGAATAAGTAATAAAAAGGCCTTAAGCTCTAGGGTCTCCCCTTGGCACTATTAGAACGTGGCCTGCAATACCAAGTGTACAAAAAGAACACGGGGTGACAGTAACCTGCCAGTCAACCAAGAAACCCAAACAGGAACTAGCACCTGATGCCTAATTGCTTTAAATTACAACATTTATTCACTGTAAGGTAGAAGGTCTGCGTTAAACCTCAAATCCATGACCTTTGGCATCCTGCTTACTCTATCTGAAAGTCCCTTTGCTCTTCTGCAAAATGAATAGGACAGTCCTACTGGGTTATTGTGAGAATTAAGAATGATCAGGTGAAAGGAACTTACACAATGCCCGCTAGATAGTAAGTGCCTTCTAGCAATGAGCAGAGTACACAAAAAGAACTGCCTCTGCTGATTGCACAGGACTCACTTAGCGACACTGTTTTTGAATACCTCCTTTTGGATAATTGGTTTGCCCATTTTATGCATGAGTTTCAAAGTTACCTCCTCAGAAAAATAAATCCAGAAACCCATGTAACTATTCTTCACTACTATGTTTTTATATTAGTTAGTTTCTTTTCAATAGCTAAGGACAAAGTTTAGTTTTTATCTCAAAAATTCCATGTGGATGTCATGCCCGAAGCAATGAAAAGGAGCAGATGTAGCAATGAGGATGTATAATGGCAAACTGTGTTCTAGATGAGGAGTCACATATCAGTAGATTCTGTGACCATGAACTATTTCTGAGCCTTCGGGAAGGAGGTAGTATGCATTGAGAGTCAGCTCAGGTTTCTGGGTTATGCCATTCCCAAAGAATCTAAAATGGCATAGTGCAGACTGACAAAACGAAGGGTATGTGAATGTCACCAAAACATTAACATGAAAGCTTCTTTTGCTCTATGTCACTTTTGTTCGTGGATTGCTTCCATCCTTCCTTTTCATTTCCAACTGCAAAGTCCCTTTAGTCACTTAAGACCCATTGCAAAGCCTTCTCAGATGCTTATAGCATTCTTCTTGTGTGGCATTTTTCATATTATGTTTTCTTGTTGATTTGTCTGTTCCCTCACCCCCAAAGACCATAAGCACCTCAAAGGTATAATTTTCATTTTTCAATGCCCTGAGATTTATACAATGCCTTGTACTAAGTACTTCTCCAGTAATACTTTTTTAAAGAATGAATAAATGAAAAGAAGGAGAAATGTGAGCTGAATAATAGGGGATGGATTTGTGGCGAGTAAAAGGAGGATTCCCCCAAAGATTTGAAGATGTTTAAGACCCACTTCTTTTACAGGGTAATTCTTTTTGACAGGTAATTCTCATGACTCTCTTACAAATTGATAATAAACATGTATCAAAGGTTTTATTCAGCTCACTAATTAATGGCATAACTAGCAAAATGATAAAGCTGATTCTAAGAATATTTAAGGAATTGGGGTTATACAGTCTTTTAAGACAAAAAAGTTGGAATAAGATTGCTGTTCGGACACAAAACTTGTTACTATTGTTATTAGCTTTAGCCTTTGGAATGTGCTTTTCTGCTGGAGAGAAATCATTTGCATCTCTGCCAGCCATAAATAGACAAGTAAAAGGAACTTCACAAAGTAGGCCCTTAATTAATAGTAAAAAGCAGCAAAGTTAAACAATGGTATATTTTCCTAGAAAATTAAATAATCCATGGGTAGTTTGATAAACAGTGAGTTAGGATACATTGAAAGAACATGCAGTCATCCTCTTGACCTTATTTACAGATTGCAGATAATTTTTATATCCCAGTGGTCAGCTCGTTTACCCTACATTATTTTTCTGGAACAATTTATTCCATATCGATGGCTTGTCAATGATTCTCAAATTACAACTTCAGTCAAGGTCTTTCTTTTCAGCTCCAAACTTACGTTTTAAACTCTCTCCTGACTAGCTGTGTGACTCTTGGAAGATTACTTAACCTCTCTGTACCTCTGTTGCCTCCTCTATAAAATGGTATCAATATCAGTACCTACCACATAGGGTTATGGTAAAGGTAAATTAATTCATGTGTACAAAGGGTTTTGAACAGTACCTAACATATAATATAAAATAAGTACCTACTGTTACTATTCTCAACATCTCTATTTGGATGTCTCAGTGATACTCAAACACTACATATCTGAAATTAAACTTACCCCATTCCCTCCCTAAGCCTACTCTACCTACAGTGTTTCCTGTCACAGCGTTCCTGTCAAGAGCACCACCACTCATATGGTTATAAAAATGGAACACTGAGGGCCATCCTTCATATTATGCCTATTCTCCTTACTCCTGATAGCTAAGCTATCAATAGGTCCTCTTTCATTCCTGAATATCTCTTGAATCCATCAATTTATCTACATCTCTACTGCAGGTGCCCTAGTCCAAACTACTTTCATCTCTTGCCTGAATTCCTGCAATAGCCTCTAGCCTCCTGAGTGGTCTCCTCAAAAACTCTTGCCTCTCTCTAAACCACTCTCTACACTGAAAATGAAGATCTTACTGTTTCCCTAATTTGAAGCTTTCAAAGCTTTCCACTGCTCTCTCAGTAAAGACCCAATTTCTAAACTTGTCTCATGCCACTCTCTTCAGTATCTGTCTCCATCAGTGCTGGACTTCATTTCCTGAGGAAAACCATCAACAACAAAAAATTAAAAATAGAACTACCATATAGTCCATCAATCTGATTCCTGGGAGGGCATCTCTGTGCTGGGGAGGGAAATTTGATGACTAACTTTACCTCCAACTCTAAGCTGCTGGGGTTCAATGAATTGGTGGTGATGGTGACCATAAACAGCTGAACGTGGCGTAATAAAACAGTTTATTGTTCAGCAAGTAGTCGCTCAACTCCCTCTCCTCCTTGGGATAGAGTATAATTCCTTAGCCTCGTTGACCTTAGGCTTGGCCATATGACTTGCTTTGGCCAAGGAAAACTTGGAGGATGTGGCCTCAGGAAGAGTCTTTAACTGTTCTTGCTCAGTTCAGCTCAGCTCTTGAGCCCCCGTGATCCACTATGAGACGCTGCCACTAGCCAATGCCCCTTCAGCCTAGGTCGCAGAATCAACACATGTGGAGCAGGCATTAAGCCAGCCCACAGCCTGCAGCCAAGCCCAGCTTAGATCAGCAGACCCCAACTGATCCCCAGATCCATGAGTGTGAGAATAGATGCTTCTTATTGTAAGCCACTGACCAGGTGGTGGCGGTGGGGGCAGGGATTATTATGCAGCATTCTTATGACAAAGTTGACTAACAAATACTGGTTCTCCCTAAACTGAGACACTCCCGACTTATTGCGCCCTTTACTGGTAGTGGTTTTCCTTGCCACTCTCCTGCCTTGGGATTCTACCTTGTGTGGTTGTATGGGGGCAGAAAAGGAAGGTGAGTGAGCGCCCGAAAGTTGACATGCTGGCCCTGTTTATACTGTAACACAGCCTTGAGGTTAAGGGCCTTCCAGGAGCTACCAGGTTGGTTATATTTTTCTCTATGTCCTTGAAACAACAGAGGAGAGACTGTGCTGTAATCCCCTGGGGTGCCCTTCTCTTTGTGGTCTCCTGGTCCTTTGTCTTATGCTATTCTTGCTCTGTCCTTACTGAGGTAATAAAACTTGGGCAAATCTACCAGAGTATGGAAGGGGTTTTTTCCTTTTTGGGCCCCGCATTTTGAGTCCATGTTATATTGTTCTCTGATGAACTCCTTCAGGAAGGTTTTAACAGAAAGGCTTAAAAATCCACTTCTGCTGGACATGAAGATCGAGGGGAGAGGAACTGGACCATGGGGTGGATAGAAAGGCAGAAAGAAGCACAAAGTAGGGATGAGCCCAGAGAGGGTCCTAAAGGCGGTTACTGGTGCTTTAAGTCACCTGTGGCCTCTCCATGAATTAATAAAGTCTGGAATTCTGAAATTGCTTGTGCCAGCTTCCCTTGGTAACCCTTTCATTTCTGGGTTCCATATGGCATATGAAAGCAGAAGAGGGAAGAAAGGGTGGATGTGAAAAACAATACAAGAAACATTTCCTTTACATTTGGAGAGAGAGAGAACAGTAGTAAACCTCAGATCTGCTGGAATCTAGTCTAACTTTTAGCTCTGCCTGTCTTGTTTTTCCCCTGATACCCCAGAATACCAAGATATTTCAGTGAAAGAGACAAGATTACACTCACATAAGTAAAGAAATATATAAGTTATTGGGAAAGAAGGGAGAGAGCAATCTATGTGAATAAGGAAGATAGAAAAGAAAGAGGAGAAATCACATGTGCCAGACAACATACCAGTTGTTTGACATATGGCTCCTCACTCAATTCTCACAGTAGTTCTTTATTAACCTTTCTAATATATAACTAAGGAAACAGAGATAAAGAGAAGTGCAGTAACTTCCTCAAGATCTCACCCCTGGTTAGTTGGAGAGTTGGGAGGAGAACCTAGATAGAAGTAGGATTAGAACCCAGCTTTATCTCCAGAAGGTGGGAGTAAGGATGAATGTCATTCAGACTCCACCCTATATACAGAGATATTCAAATGTTCTGTGATCTGAGAGACAAAAAACAAAAAGGCCCTCTACTCCAAAATGGATCCTCCACTGACTTATCCTGATGCCTAGATTTCCACTATTATATTTTTTCATTGGGTTAAATCCAAGGTTGTCCAACCAGGTTATGCCCAGCCTGGCAGGTAGGTGGCAGTGTGCCTGGAGATACTGGCTTCCAGGAGAATCATGGTAGGTTGTTCAAGAACAGTGGTTTCATGCCAAAAATTGAGAGAAAAGTTGTATCAAAACAAACACTAATGTTTTATAAAATGCAAATTTGAACTGAGTTTAAAAGCTGAAATGTGAGAAATTTCACATCTGCTTTGTGCTACAGTCCCAGAACCCCAAGTATATGAATTCTTTCTATAGTAAGGGCCACTTTGTTGAAAAAGTTTGAGAAGAGATAATTGCAGGTATCCTGTCCCTAGGAAGCCTCTGAGAAAACGAAAACATGTTGACTGGCTGTGGTGAGGGAACAATTTACATTCCCTGCCAAATATGAGCACTTGAGGACAGACAAATTTATTAGCTTAAATTCACCCAGCATTGAGAAAATACCTAAAGTAATGAGAACCCAGAAGCATAAGTCTGATTGAATTCTGGGAGCATAGATAATTTCCTTTGAGCAACAGTGAGAAAGTGACTCAGTGAAACATCAGAATATTTTATGTGAGGGGTGAGGTTACTAAAGAGATCATTTTTTTCATCCATCAACCATTTATTCTCCACCCCACACCTCTTGTTAGAGAACCTTCCCAGGCTCCCTTCACAGAAAGAATGCTCACAGAGACCTGTTAAAGGGGGAGCAAACTACGTGATACCCTCTTTCCTCCCCAATCACAGCTCACTTAGCTATAGGTAGATACTAGATTCAAGGCAATGAATTTGGAATGCATTTGTGTACAAGAAAAAAGCCAGAAATCCTTTTATTCAGGAATGTGGAAGTTGGGGTTAAAGATCTGCCTTCAGTCGATGTGAACTGAAGATGGTATTAAAGCTACAGATAACGGTGGCCATGTGCATGCATGCCAACGCAGCAAAAGCCAGTCTGCCTAAGGGAAAAGACAAAACCAGATGTACAGAGAGAGGAAAATCAAGAGAACATACAGCTCTGGAGAGAGAAAAACAGGGACTTCAATTTCTTAGTTCTGGCCCCTCATGAAGCCTAGCTGATTTGTGCACTATCTCTGTGTCTTTCCCGTAAATTCCCCTTTGCTTAAGCTGGCTAAAGTGGGTTTCATTCTTTGCCACTAAAGTGCTCTGGCAAAGTCAGAGTGAAGTAATCAAAAACCAACTGTACCTGGGTGTAGAGTAACAATGTAATTTATCATCCTAACTGGGATATTTGGGGTGCTGTTAATAATTACACCAACACAACCGAGAAACCAGGATGTATAGCCGTCCTTCCTTCCTAGGTGGTCAAGAAGGGAAATGAGACATTCCCTGCTTATGTTTCCCAGGCACTGTTAGTTGCTTAAATCTAGGCTATCTCATCTGATTGTTATAACAATCCTATCAAGCTGGACCTCTCCCAGACAAAGAACTAGAGCTAAAGAGATTCAACACACAGGAAACTGGTGGGAGAGCCCAGGTAGGAAGACAGGTCTAGCCCGCACACATTTTGTGCTCTTCTCTCCAGGCTCTCTTTCTCTGAAACAGGCTAGTACAGCCTGGGCTCAAGCTGTACTAGCCCACAGTCGTCGCACCAGCATTCTTGGATGTTTGAGACCAATGATCAGTGAAGAGAAACACATGCAATCACACTAATCTCTCAGAAAACCCACGCCCACCCTATTGACACAAGGACAATCCATTCTTGTTTGAAAGTTCTGTTAGCTGAAAAAGCGCAATGCAACAAAATCTCCACTGGCAAAGAAGGAAATTGAAGCAATTTTGAGACAATTTAGGAGAAGCCTCATTTTCACCTGAGTTATCTGAGCAGGGCAGGACACAAAAGATTAGGGGTCAGAATTTTTCAGATAATTGCTTGTTTTTCTGGTCTAGCAGGTTTAACGCTCAGGCTTTCTGTTCTGAGCATGTATTGTCCTCACCACACAGTGAACATGCACCAATTTCTAGGTAAGAGCTGTGCGGCAAAAGAAAGAGTTGATGGGAAATTAGAACCTGATACTCTGATTAAGACTCAGGTGAAAAAGTTTCTTCATTAAAATTCTAATGTGATCCCAGTTTTCTTTCTACTGAAATGCCAAATATAACAGGGAAATAATTAGTTCCAAATTCTACATGCCTTTTCCCATCAGGCACTACTAGCCCCCAGGACTAATCCAGTCACCATAAAGCAATTACC
The DNA here is from genome assembly GCF_036562045.2 of Rhinolophus sinicus. Taxonomy (NCBI): domain Eukaryota; kingdom Metazoa; phylum Chordata; class Mammalia; order Chiroptera; family Rhinolophidae; genus Rhinolophus; species Rhinolophus sinicus. Next base: position 115,821,161 of record NC_133755.1, read on the forward strand.
TGATGACTGGGGCTCCTGGGATTTGCTAACCATTGTGGGGAGTGTGCCAGGTTCTTTCTGAGTCAGAAAAAGGGATCAATGACTGCCAACCGCACTCACCTGTTTATCCTTGGTGAGGGGTAGACTGCCAGGATAGTAATTACATCTTTATTCAAGGCGACATGACCTAGATAGGCAGCGAACTTTCCTATCACGCTGACTTAGTTTGAAGAAGAGGCTCCAGCACCAGGCTGAGAAGCAGGGCTTTCTATCGCACTAGAGTCCCAGTTCTTTTTCCTGACGCCACTTTTAGAACCACTGATGAACTGCCCTTGTGTGATTTACTTCCAGCATGGGATCCCAGTGTGAATCTTGACATTGTGAGAAAGTGAAAGGGTGATGGAGGAACGTAGAAGGAAGTTCTAGTATGGGTAGGGGAGCATGATTTGGGCTGAGGAACTATTACATTTCGAAGTCCGAAGTCCAACCTTGTGAATTGTGATTCTGGTCACCTATGGCTGAGATCATGTAAAAATATTGTTGGCATTTCACAAATTTTTTGGAAGCCAGACAATTACGTTTGACACGAAGCAAACCTTCTAAAATGGAAATGTGAATTTTTTTTAATGCAATGAAAATTGAATTGAAAAAAATCTCTTTAAAGAAAAGAAGGAGCATAAAACGTGATTGTTTTTGAAGAACTTTATGGACTATTTGTTGTAGCACTCTTGGTGCTGTGTCACAGCTACAAAGTATTGTATTGGCTCTTTTTCATGCATGTGACCTCACGGTTTCTCTTTTGATTGATTTAAACCCTTGAGAATTATTCAAGTGCTCATATTATTTCCCTTCCTCTTTCCCCACCAAACTCCCAATTGAGAGAAACAATTTTAAAAAATTACCCAAGTGCAGACTCCAGTATATGTATTTACACAGTGTCTTTTGGTGGTCTGCACTTAAGAAAACTATTAATCTACAGATGAAAAGATGAATGGCTCTGATTGGTACTAAATAACCAGATGGTGTCATTCACAATATCAGTCTATAAAATAATCAAATGAGGAACAGAGTGATATAAAACAGCATGTGAACACAGAGGTTAGTGAATGTAAAGCAACTCACAAATGGAAAATGAATCCCATCACCTGATAACATGATTACTCATTATTATCTTTGCAATATTTTTACTGTTTTCCTCTACCAACCCACTTTTCTTAGTTATGTTTTACAGGCCTCAAATAAAAAGCAATTTTTTTTATTTAAAGATCCAATAATGGCTTCCATACAGACTAATCATTAAATAGCTTTTCCTGAAAACTTTGAATTAATTTTATTTTCCTGGAAATATTGTTTTTAATCTAGCTTTTCATCTCTGGTAGTCAGAATGCAAATGTTACAGCAGTGTTTTCCTTTAGTCCAGTTTTCCACCCTAATTATCAACTTTGACCTTTAAGTAGATAAAAATCATGTCAACAGAGATGACTGTTCTTAAAAACAAAAAAAGGGCATTTTATTTATTAGTGATAATATAATTTTATAATGGTATCAGTTGCCTTGGAGTGCCTATATTTTGTTTTGAAATCATGCAGTGATTGCCCAAAAGTGTGGTGTCCATGCATTTTTTTGGATCTTAAAGTTATTCTCTTTACTCACTATTTACGCACAATGTCTCAAATTTAAAATTTTGGTGATAGAACTGAATTGATTGCTGTGTTGTGAGAAGAGGAAGAAAGGGAAAAAGAAACAATTAGAGCAACAATGTGGTTATAAGTATCTTACACAATTATGTTAGGTATTAAAGACAGGCTCAAATTCAGGTTGAAGAGTATTAACATCTTTCTTAAGCTATTAACAGCAATTCACTTTTGCCCCGCGAATTTTCGCCAAGCAGACATGGTTATCTTCAATGTCTTTTGAAAGAATCATCACTAAAAAAATACCTTACCAATCTTTTGAAAAACAAAGGTTGTCAAGTAAATTGGCTGACATTTCTGTCCTATTAGATTCTTGGTATTAGATATAGACCACAATTAAAATGAAAGAACGCAGTCAGCTCTCCAGGCACTGTCCATTTCTGCAGCTGTGATTTGACAAAGGCCCTGGAGATTCTGTGGCCCAGAAGGAGACCTGTCCTGAGCAAGTACTTTCCTCCTTAACAGCAGCTAAATAACACCACACTGTGCATCTCACAGAGGCCTGAATTCAACCTTCTTCTTCCACTCAGACACATTGTCTAATGTGGTCATTATTGCACCCAAGGAAACCAAACACCAAAGTTTCAGTCACTCATTGAAATACTGCTCCATTAAACACCATCTCCATTTTGCTGGCCAGGTACATAGGTGGGCACGTGTGCACAGCTTCACTTCTCTGGTCTAGGAAGTTGCTAAGAAAAAGCAGAGCCAGTAGCTGCAAGCTCCAGGTTCCAAGGTATTTCTAAGAATGAAAGTTTGACAGCCTGGCAGGTTTTCTGTCTCATTGGTTTCTATTATTAATTTTTTAATGCATACATTATTCTAAGTCAGACAAGATAATTTTCAACCATGATGAGGTTATATTGTTTATAAGAAAGCAGGTAAAACCAAATTCTGAACTCAATAAGAAAATGCAACTTCAGTTCTAAGTCAAAAAAACGCAGGTACCTTTAGTAAGCTTGGTGAGGAGCCTGGGTGTGAGAAGCCAGAATGGGGTCAAGCTCAGGAGGGAGGGTAGGGTGTTTACACTAGAGGCTGGGACTGACAAGACTTGTCCAGTCAAAGACAGATGCCAAGGATGACTCTGGGAAAGCATGGCCCAAGTTCTGGACTCTTCAGAGCCCCAAAGAAGAAATGATATAAATGTCAATAGCTGGCTTCCTAGACCCAAGCATGAAGAGGGTCATGTACATAGATGGACACACCTTTGAGAGGTGGAGGGTGCTTCTTAATGTTACAGACGAAGAAACTGACGTCCAGGGAGGACAGCTACTTCTTCCATCAGGATCAATTACATGATGGGGGCGGGGGAAGGAAACAGCAAGAGGTAGGCTGAGATTTTCTTTTTCAATCGATTTTTCTTTTTTTCTATTTTACAAGTTTGACAGCATCTACCCAGGTTCATGGTTGTGCCCCACGTGTGATATATTCCAGTGTGCAAATATATTATTGTACACCGTGCAAACTAGGCGTCTCAATCTGTGCCTTCACAGAGCACAGTAGCATACCACATGCAGGGAGTAAAATACACTGTTTCCCTGAAGACATTAGGGAAGGCACATTAGTCCTGGAGCTGTTCAAATAGCTATTCAGAATAGCAAGTTCAAATCGCTATTCTGCCTTGACCATTCAGCAGAGAAAAATTCATTTAAAAAGCAAAACAAAAATATTTCAAATTTGATAATTTGAAAATAGACACTTGCAGGACAATATTTGCCTGGTTCAAAAGACAGTCCACAGTAGTGTCATTCATTCATCAACAAGGCTCAGAACAGTTCAGGAAGCCAGCCAGCATTGTTGTATTAAGGATTGCTAAAACAGCAGGTTTAAAACTCGTGGAAGAACTGGGAACCTTTGTCATGTCTAGCCTACCTCCTTAGTGCCAGATGTCACAGGCAAGTAAAAGTCTAATCCACGGGTAAAGATTATTTTTAAATATAGTTTGATTCAGAGACTAAACAAGTATTGCAGAATTCTTTCTTCAATCAGAAGTTCTGCAAGAATTAGCAGAGGGTAAGAGAAGTTCGGTGGTGGTGGTTGTGGTGGTGGTTATATCCTACACACTGGACTTTGTCTTAGTTTCTAGGGTGCAGAGTGACTCTATAGAAGCCAAAAAGAAGAGGCATTTAAACTCCTTCTCAATGATTAAAAATAAAGCAAAAACAACAACAAACTATTAAATATCAGCTAAGAGATTTTCTTACATAAATCACCAAGCTGTACATCTCTTGGTATTTCCAGGCTAACAACTCTTTCAACTGCTATGCATTCTAGACACACCAAAGTCAACATATTGCTAAGGAGGGGAGAGTGGAGGTTCAAGTCACTCTGTCCTACTCACCCCTCAGTGCTGAAGGTTAATCTCTTCTTTGACCTCAACAGTTCAGTGTTTTGCTCCACGATGTCTGTGGTAGGCAGAATAATAACTCCCCTAAAGTGTCCAGATCCTAATCCCCGGAACCTATGAATATATTACCTTACATGGCAAATGGGCTTTATAGCACATGTGAAAAAGTTAAGGATTTTTTGATGGGGAGATAATCCTGGATTATCAGGGTGGGCCCAGTTTAAACAGGAGGGCCCTTATATGGGACAGAAGGAGGCAGGAGAGTCAGAGAAAGAGATGTGACAATAGAAGCAGAAGTCAGAGTGATGCCATTACTGGTTTAGGAGATGGAAGAGGGCCACAAGCCAGGAAATGTGGGCAGCTTCTAGAAGCTGAAAAAGGCAAGGAAATGGATTTTCCACTAGAACTTCTAGAAGGAATGCAACCATGCCAATTCCTTGATTTCAGCTCATACAACCGTTTTTTGACTTCTGACTTCTAGAACTGGAAGAGAAAAAAAATTGTGTTGTTTTAAGTCACTAAGCTTATGGTAATTTGTAAAACAGTAGCCAGAGAAAACTTCAGTGCCTCACTACATTATCTATGAACAAAGACAATCATAGAGTTCTTCTTAGCGCCTCTGGGGGTTGGTGCCTGGAAGTTCCAGATCTAAAGGGCTGTGATAACTTTGGCTTGGAGTCTATGGGACACTCTGCTTCTGAAACCATGGCTCTCAGGAGTTGCACAGATGAGTTTGCATTCCTAATTTCCTCACACTCCGCTTCTAACCCCCAGGTATCAGTGACATCACCCAGACCATAAATGAATGACAACATCTATTTGTGAAATAGGTTTTTAATTAAAATATTCATAGGTGTGGGTCCAGCATTACTTTTTAATTTACAAGTTGCTTTCACACGCTGTTTTGTTTTCACGTTCATTTGTGAAATTTTATTCTCTAGACCTTACCTTTTTATTTTTTTAAAACCAAAGTCTAGAATTAAAAAACAAAATACAAAGAAAAATAGTAGCATTTGGATCCCCAAATCCATGAAAAATTATCATTTTTTGAGTGTTCCTCTTTCTATAATTCTTAGGGACATAAGTTCCAAAATTATGGTTTTATTTTAAGCAGCTGTATTTTGTATATTAAGAAATTAATTTCTAAATAGCCCAGAGCAATTTAGCTAATCTGAAATGATTAAAGTATATACATTTGATTTGATTTCACTTTAAAATACTGATTTGCCTTTAAAAAGATTCACTTTTTGTAAGGCTTGACTTACTATGTAGCATACAGATACATTTCATCATCAGAACCTTTAAAATAGCACCAATGTCACCTGCCTGATCATTTGTAATAGAAAGGAAAGAATTTGCTTTCCATTGTAGGCAAATCTGAAACCGCCTTCAGTATTAGCAGAAGTAAGCAGGCCAGAGAGGAGACTGATTCTTTTAAAGTTAGAGAAATTTGTTACATGATAGCATTTTTTTTCTGTAAAAATATAAGAAACTTAGGAGATGCAAAAGCTGGGTTTGCTATACCCTCCCTGTGCACTAAAACAAGAATGGAAAGTGAAGGGAAAGTAGGGCAGTAATTGCAAATTGCCTTTTATACTGTGGTTGAAGTCACTGTCCTGTTCAATAATTTTAATCAAGAAATCTTCCTAGCCTTTCCTCTGATCAGTTTGAACGTAATTCAAGCATTACACACATTGTTCTTTGGGTTTATACCTTCATGGTTTCAAATTATGTCTAGTATCCTGCCATGACTTAGTCTACTGTAGTTAAAAATTAGATTCCAAAACAGCTAGAAATTCATATTTTTCCTGTTTTAAAACAAAATTCTGTTTATGGTCAACCTATCATTATTTTAATTTTTAAATTTAGCTAGTCATTAGTAGAATTATAGACTACTGAGAGAGATAAAGTTGAAATTAACTTTGTGGTAGTTTCTTCTCCAAATTTTCAATTAAATTTCTTTAGACATTGGTTCCCAAGCTGTAGGATGTTGGTAACCTTGGCGGCATGTTAGAATCTTACCCAGAGAGCTTTTGAAAAATATCAGTGAGTGAGTTCTTTAGTGCTATAGCTCTGGCGAAGTGAGAACAGTAACTGGGGCTCTGATAGCTGACTGACAGGGTTATCATGAGGCACCTGGATATTAATGCCAGGGGTTCTCTACTTCCTGAATGGCTGTTCGCTGAATAGCTAAGATGTCACATACATAAATGCGCTACCACCTTCCAAAATTATGTAGATGTCAGTGTGATTCATACCACTGAATTACAACAACCGTTATTCATTTAAAAGTCTATAGTTAAGTCACTGTAACTGCTTTTCATAATTTATCTCCTCAGTGAATGGACATTTGCTTTGGGGGAAGGATGGTATTATGTAATAGTTCTTGATACTAAAAAGAGGTCTTCGTGATTAAAATTAGCACAGATACATAGCTAGAGAAAAGAGCCAAACCAGTGGTCCCCTCCTCTGATAAAAGTGCATCAAGACAGTAGGAAGAGGCTACCATTGTCAGAACGGATTGTCAGAAGATATCTGTGTTTCTCTCAGCTCATAGTGATAGCCCTGGGCAAATAATCCAAATATCTCAAGCATCAAATGTATTGCCAGAGAATTTGGAAACTATATACTAAACCCTTTAATGTTTGCAGAGCAGAAGGCTAGTGCTCCTTCGTGAAAGGACTGTGCACAGGCCCAATAGTCCATTGCAAAAGTGTGCGTTCTTCCACTGGGAAGTTGTGATCAGATCCTACATTGTAAGCGAGGCCTTTTCAGGCATTCCATGTTGGATCTCTACACACGTAGAGGAACTGGCAGGGAACAAGAAGTGTTTTGAAAGAGGATCGAATATAAGTGAACTATGTTGTTGAGCAAACAGCCGACCAACAGCACTGCCAGGGTGTTTCTTGTATTACAGCCAATCCTCTCTTTGGAATCCCTGTGAAATTCATCAAGTCATCAACCCTTCTAAATTCTTTGTCATCATTAGGAGATAGCAGATGAAGGAATTGAAATTGTGAGAAATTAGGTGGCCTTGAGGTCACTGAGTGGGGAGTGGTAAACTCAGGTATGGGACAGAGAGTAAACCTCAAAGCCTGTTCTTTAGCAGATGCTGGTGACCAGGCCAAGCCCTGGCCAGAGATGTGAAGTGGGCAGAGCCTTCTGTCTTCTTTGTTTCATGCTTTGTTTCATTTATTGTTTACTCAATACATGCTTCAGGGCACCCTAGCCAGCATAACTTGGTGGATCAAAGTGAAGACTTTGGCATTTCACACAGCTGAATTCAGGTCTTTATTCTGTTACTTGCTAGCAATGTCGTCTTGTGCTATTTACTTATCAAAAACTTGTCACGTAAGGTTCTTATGATGAAATCAACCATAGTACTGTCATTCATTCAAAGAATTTTACTGACCGTCTGCCAGCAATCTGGGTATGGGGGTTGATAACAGAGCTCTCTCCTCTTGGCGCTCACATTTTAGTTTGTGAATGTGATGTTGTTGATTTTTAATAAGAAATACATATGCTCTTTGTCCAGTTTCAGGCACAGAGCTCCTAAAACCCTTGGAATTCCCTAAGTGATAAGAGCCACAAAGGTGTTTTTTGTTATGTTAATGAGGTAGCTTTTGGAAAGCATCTAAGAATGGGGAATGGTTGTCATTTGATTAGGGGTTGGAATTTTCAGTCCCTCCTCCCCCTTCCACCTTTGGGGAGGTAAGAGGGGCTGGAGATTTCAGTCATCAATGTCAATGTTTTCATCAATGATGCCTCTGTCATGAGGCCTCCATAAAAACCCAAACAGAAGGGGTTTGGAGAGCTTCCTGTTGGTGAACTCAGGGTGCTGGGCGAGTGGTGTACCTGGATAGGCCATGGAAGCGCCACATCCCTTCCCACATACCTTACCCTATGCCTCTCTTCCATCTGGATGTCCATCTGCGTTCTTTACCATATCCTTTTATAATAAACTGGAAATGGAAATAAATATTTCCCTGAGTTCTGTGAGCTGTTCTCGCAAATTATCAAATCCAAGAGGGAGGAGGGCATGGGAGCCTCTGATTTGTAGCCAAGTTGCACAGAAGTTGTGCATAACCTGGGGTCCTAACTTGTGGTAGGCATCTGAAATGGGGGGAGGGGAAAGGGGGCAATCTTATTCTGTGACATATGATGCTATATCTAGGTAGATAGTGTCGGAATTGAGTTATGTTGTAGGACACCCAGCTGATGTCACAGAGAATTTCTTGGTGGGGGAAAATCCCCCACACATTTGGTGACTAAAAGTGTCAGGAATGAAGTGTACTGTATAAAAGTAAAGGAAACACACAGGAGGGAGAGACTGTGGCTTCTCCACTACAGGAAAGTGACACAAACAAATACGTAATCCAGCAGTGATGCATGCTATGAAGAAATATAAAGCTTGGTTAAGGGAATGAGAGAGTGACAGGGCTGCTATTGTAGATAAGGTTGTAATGTACATTAATGTCAAACTCTTAACATAGGACCCGGCACAGAAGGACTCCATAACTGTTGTCTGTTGTTATCATTAGGCCCCTTATACTGACCCAGGTGTTCGGGCAGTCCCCTAAAAATGGGAAGTCCAGGAGGAATGATTTCAGTGTGTGACATTTCAGATCCTAGGGGAGGCAAGCAAGGTCGTGCAAAGGGCCCTCCTTTCAGGTGCTGACCTCCTCTGTACACTTGGGTTGAGTTTTCCCCTCGCCTCAGTGAGGGAATTCTGGGTAAATACATCAATTAGATATATTAGGTGAGTAGACATTGCTTGCTATTAGGTGACACAGGCTCTGCTGTTGTTGCCCGACCAGGGTGTTGGCCAGGGTCATTCCTGAGTTTGAATCTCTTAGAACATGTATTGGGTATCGAATTTTTTTTCTTTCCGGAAAGCATTGGGCTTCTTTTGTAAATTGCTTCACAGGATTCTACAAAGTTGGTCTCTATGGATCCCTAGACTTTCTGTTTTGTTTTTCCCCCAGAAAAAGTGTTCATTGCTATTCATTTACGTAATGGAGGGGACGTCATTTTACTGTCTTTTCCCCCCAAAAAAATATCATCCAAGATAACTTTCTGCCAGTGCCTATAGAGAGAAGGAGTTTCTGTCACTTAAAAAAATAATTAAAAAAAAAAAAAATCTATCCCACTACAGAAAACCTCTAGTGACCATGAAATCTCAGGGTTTGATATTGTAGTAGCTGGCTGGTTCTGTCATTTACTAGCTTTTGGAATGTAGCAAGTTATTGAACCTACAAACTATGCTGTCCTTACCTGTGAAACAAACAACACTACATCATCAATGGAAGAAACTAAATTACTGAGGTCAAAAGAGGCAATAATTAGAATTCTGAAATAACCAAAGAATGAAAAACAAAACAAGAGTTGGGCATGATCTGGCCTCTAGGATGACTGGATGCAGGGGCAGGGATGCTGGCGGGACTCTACCTCACATCTGGTCCTCTCTCAGTACAGCTGACCCTTGGACAGCATGGATTTGAACTGTGCTTTTATATAGATTTTTTTCAATAAGTACTGTAAATGTATTTCCTTGTGATTTTCTTGATAATGTTTTATTCTCTCGCTTACTTTATTGTAAGAACACAGTATATACAAAATATATGTTAATCAACTGTGTATGTTATTGGTAAGGCTTCTGGTCAACAGTAGGCTATTAGTATCATAGTTAAGTTTTGGGGGAGTCAAAAGTTATATTATGTGGATTTTGACTGGGGGCTGGTGCCCCTAACCCCTGCATTGTTCAGGGGTCAACTGTATTAGTTTTATATTTCTCAGACATCTTTATAAGGTAGGGGCACGGCCTGCTGACACTTGAAGGTAAAATTTTTACAGAACTTAATCACATAGGCATGAAAGTCTCTTTCGTGTTAATTCTTGCAGAAAAATTCTAGGGGAGAACACTGAGTGTCTCGTGTGTTTCCCTGGACTGGTCATTATGACCAGGTTAACAGGTCATCCTGAGTCGCGAGACATCCGTCATGGTGAGGGAAGCAGGTACGTCCTCCCTTGAACTATGAGGTTGGAGTTAGGGTGGTACAATGTCCCAAAGAACAGGGAAGGCTCTTGCCACAGATAGGGTGGCTAATACCATATTTATTATTACATTTAATTAACCTATTAGTCCTAACAAGTATCTTGTGAAAATTCAGCGAAAGGGAGTCCAGTGGAGAAATATTTTATATTGGGATTAGGCTCTAAACGCAAAACGTTAGGGGAAGACTCCTTTTAATTAGAGTCCAGCCTACTAACACTACCCTTTTTGACTCTAGCACTAGAATGAATTACTACTTCTTCGGTAAGAATCTGAGGGAAATTTGGCTGGTGCTTAGGGGTCATGCTACAGGAAAAAAATGCTTCTATTTAAACATCAGGATCACCTTTTATATAGATGCTCCCAGTATGAGAGGTGTTTGGGTACTGAGGGACTCCCCTGTACTTTATTAAGCACATCTCAGGTATAGTCTCTGCAAGAGCATTTACTTGTTCATTAAATGATGGCTGAAATCATCAGAATTGTTAAATGAATATATGTGTGTATATTTTAATACATATACATATATGTATTTTATATAAATATGCATGCATAATTTAAAATACATAAACATAATTTAAAAGAAAAATATACATGCACTTATACATTTTCTCTCTCTTCCCTCCCTGAGCTCCTATCTCCAAATACAAGTCTACACAGTAGACCACAATGGCACATGATGGAGAAAGCACCAAGCGTGGTATCTAAAACTTAACCAGGTACACCCCAAGTGTCTGCTGACTCAGAAGCTGAATTTCTCCCCCTCCTAAAGGACGAGTTTTCCTTGTGCAGCTATCCTTTCTGCTCCCTGCAGCTTTCTCTGGGAATGGGGAGGCTGTTTCAGAGATAATCAGAGGAGCTCTCAAAATCCTGAATGTCAGAAAAAATAGGAGAAGGATTTTTTAACATGTCCGTGCTCATGTTTTGGCAGCTCCCCAGATGCACACTGAATCTGTTCTTATTCCTCTGCAATTGAATCTGTTCTCACGCTAAAATTTCTATTACTACTGACACCTCTCACATTTCATGTACATACATATTACCCACTTGAATGAAAATAAAGGCACACCCAACATTCCATCCTATGGGAGGGAAAGCATTCAAATATGTTGAGTGGAAAACGTGCATTTTCTGTTTGTATTGAATTAAGATTCAGACAGCTTTAGGACAGGATGTAGTATAATATAACCATTGCACGCCTAAAAATGCCCCTATGAACATATCATCGACTTCTAATTCCTTTATTTAGTCTGGAGTCTTTGAAGAGATGTTAAAACTGATATGTACAGGAAAATGTGGGACCTAACTTGTCCATGAGAAAATCTTTTCTAGCTGTGCTTTTTCCAAAGGCATTCAGTTATCATTATTTTCAGGTGTTTTTACCTATTTGCGTTGTCAGGCTGAACATTTTCAGGAGAACTTGGGGATTTAATGAAATAAACTTATTTTTTTTTATTTTTTTTTATTTTATTTTTTTACCATTTATGGGAAGTGAGGATTCATTTGCAGAGTAATGAACTCGGCATATACCACTTAATTACTTTACCAGGTTCTCCTGTCTCACGCCTGAATCAAGATTTTTCAGAAGTGTAATCAAAACATTCAGAGTATACGGCAAGAGAAAAACAGGATTGAGACATGTTCATGTTTAACTCCTCCTATAATTATAGAAATGAATATTGATACTACAAAACTATATTTCAGGAACTATGCTAGGACTTAGCACATTGGATTTAGCATCTAGGTCATAAACAACCTTGGCAGAATCAGTGTTCTTATAACGGTAAGGATGGGAGCTGGATAGCCATGAGTTAAAGAGAACAGGAAATGAGAAAGAGGACATACCAAATGCAGTCCCATTTCAAGTAGCTTGGCTTTTTAAAGGGGAGGTGGTATGTGGTCTGTAATTTTCTTTAAAATACTTTAGCAGACATTATGTGTGCAAACATGGGTTTCAGATTGTTTTCATCCAGACTCTAAGGCAGGCAGTTATTCTAATTGGAAATTCATACTCCAGCAGTGATTATTGGTAGCATTTAATCAAAACGCCCAACTTCAGAGGCCGCTACAAGTGCCTTAGCTATCTTTTATCTCTAACACCGGACGTTTTGATAATTAGAGTACTGAATGTCAGAAGTGGGTTTTCATTTGTGAAATTCCAGGTATTGGAGATGTGTGGGTTAGTTAGAAATGCTTTAGAGACATTCTCACCTTTACATGAACAAAATAGAAGAATATGGCCAACTCCCTAGGCTTGATTTTTATGCAGCCTCGGGTCCCAAATAATGAATGTAAGAAGGTCCCAGAGGTGGAAGGGGCTGAAGAGGTGGGATCCAGAATGGATGTGGCAGGATGAGACCCAAACAAAGGAGCCTGCCTGATGGTTAGACATGAAGTCTGTATTTTGCTGAAAGCTTTTCCAAGTTTTACTAATTAGTAGCTTGGGCATCTGGGGTTGACTCCACCGTGGACTTTGGTCCTGCCTCCCCAGGCCTGGGGAGGTGTCTGGTTTCTGAATATTCAGGCCTTTTCCTTTCTTCAGATTGGTGCAGCCATTTGTCTGAAGCAGAGTCAGAGGGACTTTTAAGATTATTAATGGACTTTATCTTTCTGGTGAATAATTAAAACTTACTATCTGGAGTAGAGCTTAGAAATTATCCCGTTTGTAATTGTTGTTTGTTAATATTTTAATCATGTGTATCATATATTTTGATTGGCATACAAATGCCTTCAAACTAGTGTCTGTTTGAACCTTTACATTAGCAGATTTTTCTTTCTTAAGATGATACTATAACAAATTTGGGTGAAAGAGGATGGCAATTAATCCAAAAAAGAGGTCAGCTACTAATGTTTTAATGCTAAGATAGAGCCATCAGTAAGGTTCAATGGTCTAAGGTAAGATAGTGATAAAATTAACAGTATGCAATGGCATTTCACTGGGAATGTAATACTAAAATTTTGCTTATTTCTTGTTCCCACTATATTGACTCTAAACTGACTTTAAAAAACAACAACCACCTAATCAAAGGTGACTGAACAGAACTATGCCCTGGAAGGTGAAATAAGTGGTTTAATTTTTCCCTCATCTCTACAAATGTTTAAAGTTATTCTAAAGAGCAATATTTTGTTGCATGAAGCAGTACTACTCAAGAAAATACTGCTTGATGTGTAACAGTAAAGTGGAGTTATCATGCCAATAAATAAACTACATAAAAATTGGTCTTTTTACTCTGGGCGATTAAATTCACAGTTTTTAGAGAGAAAGGACAGTTAAGAAATGAATTTCCCTACAACCCAACAACATAATTGTGGTTCCTAGAACGCTGATCCAGTCTAATCACACTGAATTGCACCTACCATTAGAAAAACACAGGTACTGGAAGCCTAAGAGGAGTCTTAGAAAAAAGGAAATCAGTACATACAACGATCTCCTCCAGGAATGTTTCTATTTGGGTGCAAGGAGCCCTGGCGATATTGAAGAGAAAGGCGGCCAGGGCCCTTAGGCCAAAAGCTCCTTGTTTAGGGAACCTTAGGACAAAGGGGATCTGGAGAATCCCTACTTGGAATAAAATCAGAATATGAAGCTCCCTGCTATGCACCATTCCACAGGGCATTCACTAAATTCATAGGCATTGATTTAAAAAAAAAAAAAAAAAAGATTCTTAAGCACAGAAAACAAACATTGAATGAATTATAGTTGAAAAGGGGAATATACTACATAACCAGCACCTTTAGGATTTGAACATTACTCACTGAATGAGAGATTCCAAGTGTATCATGACTTGATCAGTTCAGAACTAAATATCCTGCCAAAAGACATAGTTTGGGAATTATAGATAGCCAGACCCCAGGAATGAAGAGGTCCTAACATTTGCTGTGGATACAGACACAGAGTTCACTGTTGTGTATTGATCCTTTTTTCACCCTTTCTGATAGAGGAGCCTTGGCTTTGACATATGCATTAGAGGCCGGAAATGGTGTAGAGCAGTACTACTCAGAGTGTGATGCATGGGCCCACTCCATTACTGGTCTGCGATTGAATAAGCACAGAAATTAAACATTAACATTTAGAAATGTCTGTAGCTCTTTGATACAGTAATTTTTGTATCTGTTAAACCTAATAATAAAAAAAGTTGGGCTTCTATTTTTGTAGATAATTTTCATTTTCCTTTAATTTTTCTAGTAATTCCTTTTTATTATATTTTACAGAAATGTTCCTTTGCAGATTGAAAAAAATAAGTGGCTCTTTAGCACAGATCATTTAAGGAGCGTTGGCATAGACCCTAACTGTGCCGTAATTATTTTAAGAAACAGATATTAAAGTCCAAGTTCCATAGTTCTGTCAATAAAATTTTTTTGGATTAAAAAAAGATACGGTGGTTTCTGAGATTCTTTAAGCCCCCCACTCAGAATCCTCAGGCTTGAGCCTTCCGTGACAAGGAAGCGTCTTATAAAAAAGTTTTGTGAGCTGTTAACTGACTAATCCTAAATTCCAGAGTCAAAAATCTAAGTCTACTCTGGGTTACTTACCAATGCCAAACTTCCTTTAATCCCTTTTGTCTTCTGATTCCTATTCTATAAAAATCATGCCAGAGTGCCTGAATCAGAGAAACAGCATGTGGATTTCATTTTTTCAAATACACTATTCAGCTTTGCATTACTTGTAATTGTTAAAGATCCTAATGCGCAGATAACTAGATGGCGGAAATTTCAAGACTCACTTGTAGTTAGCATTGTAAAACATTTATATACCTTTTAAAAATTGTTCTTCCAAGCTGACTTATATAAAGTTAATGTTAGCTGGAATTTCTGAGCAGAGCCCAGTGGAAAGTAATGCGAGGAGCCGAGGCTAAGATTTCTTTTTTTTTTTTAATTTGAATCTGGATTTTTATTTCATTGATCTCTTAAGTGGGTACCTGTAGATGACACTTAAGAGTTGACTGTACTTACAGACCTCTCAAAGGACACTGTAACAAAAGGTGGGGTGTGGCTTCTGTGAAGTCAAGCTCCAATGAGGGAGGTTCCAGTTCTCAATAGATCCCTTTCATCAGAACACAGAATAATAAATGGTCTTGGGGTAACTAGCAAACAATTTAGAAACAAAATATCTCTATCTATATCGATTCTTCATAAACTAATTAAATTGTAAATGGGTGGCAAAGGCCTTCCTAAGCAAACACAAATGTAGAATCCTTAAGGAAAACGAATGATAGCTCTGACTTTAACAAAACAATCACAAAAACTCCACTCTCAATTATAATTGAAAGAAAGCATAAGTTAGAAATAACATATGCGACATGGATGACATAAAAGGAAATAAGGACATAGGCCTTTATAAGACACATTTGGAAATACAGAAACTATAAAGGGAAGGCTAGATGTATTTTACTGCATGAAAAACAGTGCCATACCTAAAGTCAAAAGGAAAACAATAGGCAGGAGAAAATATTCATAACATATATGATAGATTAATAATAATAGCAAACATATAGTATCTACTAAGCACCAGGTGCTATTCAAGACACATAACATGTATTAACTAATTTAATCCTCACAAGGATTGATAGTACCTCATAAGGTGGGTACTATTATTACCCCCAATTTACAGGTAAGAAAACTGAGACACAGAGAGGTCATAACAGCAATACAAGGACAAAGTGGAATTCAGTTCCAGGCATGTGGCTCTAGGGTCCATGCTCTTAACTACTTCGCTATAGTACCTCCCCAAGTCAGGACTGACTTAGTAAAGTAAATCAGTTATGGTCACCAAAAACAAAGCATGAGAAACTGGAGGGTGGGAGAGAGAAAAAGGAAGGCAGGAAGGGAGCCAGGAAAGCAGGGAAGGCGGGAAGGAGGGGGTAAAAAAATTCCATTAAAAAGAGAAGGAAAATAGAGCAAGAGAAGAAGGCTGTTCATATTTTTTTAAAAGCAAGTATACTATAATCCTTTATGTGGAATATATTTATAGACAGTTGTAGGAAAATATAGTCAGCAAAAGATTAGTGTTGATTACCTCTGTATTTATTTTTACATCCCTCACTCATCTTTTCTCTATTGTTTGAATACTTAATTTTGTTTATTCAAAAAAGGCTTTAAAATGTTAATACCATGTGCAGTGTTAGCAGTGGTGTAATTGATGGCATGGAGATGAGAGTATAAATTGAACAACGTCTCAAGGTTAATTTGATGGTATTTAATGAAAAGCTTTAGAATTTCCTTTGCCATTTGACCCAGGAATTCTACTTGTTTTCATGGCATTAATTTAAAGTGGATCTTTATTCATCAAGACATAAATTTTATTTTTCACTCTTTTGCACGCTGCTGGGGTGCAATAAGAATCACTCAAGTGTACAAAATATGACCAAATTTAAACAACTACAGACTATGCTAACTGTTCTTTCTCCTTCCCACCAATCCATTTTCTTTTCAATTGGACTATATATGCCAGCCTCCCTGCAGTTAGATCACATGGATGAGTTTTGATAATGAATACCATTTCTGAGACAAGGCTTTAAAGAAGTAGGTACACCCCCACTATGTGCTCATTTCTTGTCTATGGACTGGAGGCAGATGTTGAGAAGTGGAGATAAGAGGAAATGAACCCAAGTCACTGTGTGGAGAATCATCCACCAACCAGGGACACCTGCCTTAGACTATTCAATGAGCAAGACATGAACTATTTTGATTATTATACACATTTGGATCGATTTCTCTCTACAGCTTAATTCACAGTTTAAATGTAATGTTTTAAACTAAACCGACTTGGTCACATATTTAAACTTTGCAACAGATCTGTGGAACACACTTTCGTGTCAGCACCGTCAGGTGAGACAATGCCCAGTGTGAGGGATGCGCTGTGCCCCTGGGAGAGCTGGCCCTCAGCTTCCTGGCACAGCGCATGATGATGAACCTGCAGAGTACTGGAATTCTCCAATAGGCCTGCTGATATTCAACTTCTTCTCAGCAGGCTAGTTCTTGTTCAGTCAGCTGGTTTTACTGAATCTTCAAGAAGCTTCTGTTTGACCTCATCATTGTTTTTGCCTTGAATTTTCCTTTTTTCCCCCATTTTGTCCTTAGTGAAGACAGTGGATTCAAGTGAGTTCTCAGGAGATCCCAACCATGGTTCCTTGTGTCTCTTTTTTCAGCTTTGAAGTTCATGTAATCACTAGCTTTTTTTTCTAACCAAGATGTTCTTCCACATTGTGATTTAAGGCTGTCCTTTTGGCTTGTCCTCTGTCCACAGCAGACACCTTGAAGGTGCTGTGGACATCGGTGATCATGGTTACTTTAGCCTGAGGACCACATGGCATTCAGGGGATGCAAAGCAGGTCGCCATCTTTGGCTCTTCTCGCTCCCATTAGTGTGCTGGATGCTGAGGTTGGGTAGCATCTATTTACATAGTATCTGGTGATGGAAATGGGGGAAGCACACGTGCTCAGAACAGCCAAAACTCCACTGACTAAATATCCAGAGGAATACATGTGACATCCAAGAAAGAAATCTTGAACATGGTCAGGTTTCATCAGCACCACAGAATCAGCATCACTGGGGGTAGACGCTTGTGTTCAGTTCCTGGCTCTTCTAAAAGTCTTGCAAGAGAACAACTTATGTGTCCCATCAGAATGAAACTATTGCAATAATGCTGAAGAAGAATATTTAATAACAGAAAAATGTTTATGGTAAATATGTTAATGAACAAAAAGCATGTCCAAGTATATCAAAGTATATACGGTATGATCCCATACAGTAGTTGTAAATAAAATATATCTTAATTCATTCAGTAAATACTGAGCCCCTACTATGCATGCATGAGGCATTGTAGATATTGTGTGAATTATAGCAGACTTCAGTTTTCTTAGTTTATATTTTCCAATGTCTCTACAATAAATATGCATGAATTTTCTAACTAGACATCATTATTTAAACGAAATTTTTTGAATTGTAAGAAAAGGCTAACGTGATAACAATAAGGTTGTATAAAGTAAACTGATAACACATAAGTTATTTTGGCCCCGTGTTCCACAGTGACTCACCAAATATACCATGAACTGTTTATTTTATTTTTTTCTATTTCACTGTTAAAAGGAGCAGATGCATTTCAGGTCACATGGATCTTGTGGAAACGTGCCAACCATTTTCTTAGCAACCAAACTCCTGTCTTCTGCACTGTGCATGATTAACTAAAACAGCCTGTTGACGGCTTAAAATAAACCTGCCTTTTTCCATTTAGCATTTTATCAAATGAATATAATTTCATTTGCTGATGAATTTAGTTCAGCTTCAAGGGAATTTTTCTCTTCTTCATGGGAGGCTGAAGAATCAGAACTGTCATGCTAAATAAAGAAAAAGCAAGCCTAGGGAGCAAAAATAGTCTGATGTTTACATGGGTAGAGTAAAAGTATCCTTGTCAGTTTCAATTCCACCCACCTGTTTTTTGTTGTTTTGTTTTTTTAATGGGGTAGAATGTTGATTTAAATTTAAATTCTATTCTACTTTTGCGTTATGATGTTTAGGTTGCTTGATTAAAAGTATTAATTTAAATGACTGCTCTGATGATTACTATTGTTATTATGCTTGAACTCTTTTCTTATTTTTATTTCTAGCATTTTGAATATGCCCTAAAATTTAAAAACTCATCTCATAGGATAGTAGATGCTCAGTGGGGTTTAAAAGTAAAGAGACTGGACAGTAAGTATGTAATCTGGCAAGGGGGAGGGGTGTATAGTATTAAGAAGAGTCTATTTTCTAAGGGGAGGTGACTCTGCAACTTGGAATAAATTGCTGTCCTGTTTGGTGAATATAAAATATATCTCTTTGTCTCTATGTACATGTAGACATTTTGTATCCAAGGATTATAAGAATATTTACTGAGTAGGAAAACTTCAATGTCTCTTTAAAGACTAACAGCTTAAAAACAAAGCCATCTATGCAGTTAAGGCAATATATATCTACAGAATCAATAAAAGGAAGAGGATTTGACTGCACATAATACAGTCGGAGCAGGTTCTCCATTATCTTTCACCTGTGTCCTCATTTGGAAATAGACAGTAAAAACACGCAGTACTGGCAAATTGCAATACTATTTAAATTTCCACTTTATTTCCTCCAGAGCAAATTCTTAAATGTTAACCATCATTAAGCAATCAAGTTGATGCTTTAGCTGTACAGAGTTTTACATTTCTCTCTGGAAAATAAAGACACAACAAATATGTAACATATTCCTGATAAATCCACTCCTTCTCATTCCTTTTCACATATTTTGAAAAGTAAAAAAAAATCTCAATTTATTGTCTTTTACATTAGATATAACTCATGTAAGATTGCTAGACAGTTTACATGAAACATTGTAAAATATCTGCTCTCATATTTTAATATTCTCTTGCTACAAATTTGAATTCTTCATTGCTTACATCAGATCCTGATGCTGGTCAGCCACTTTGACAAATGGCATTATTGCTTTCAAGTTAGTGTTTGAAAGAGTTAACACATTTTTAAAACTGTCCAACATAGTTTCCGAGTTAAGAAAGTCTGACTCAAATGAGTCACCTTGTGTATTTGAGGTTAATCCCATAGGTGGCATTACTTCTGTGTTGTGGGACAATTTGAAGATCCCTGAAACCACAGTGGGTCATCCTGTGACCCATTGCTCATAGGGGCAGGTGCCTTTGAGTTTTATATAGTCACCCGAATTGGGCTGAGGGAAATTGGAAATGAAATCCAGGAGAAATTCCAGGGTCTGGCATGTGAATAAACACAAACATCCCATGGACATCTCAGAGTGCCTCAGCTTTTTCTTTATATTCTCTCATTAACTTCCTCTTCTCAGATGAATAAAGGTTGGTCATGTATAGCTCATCTGTAGAAGGGAGGCTGATCTTTAGTTTAGTCATTCCATTTTGTGTGTTAGTGGGAAACTATAATACGTTGCATTTGGGGGAACTTTTGGGGTCAATATAGTCGGTGTAGATGCATCTCTTTCTATTGAATAGTCTTCTACTTTATTCCAAAGGATCTTGTGCTTCTTAGAAGGTTTTGTGTTCTTTGTGTAAAATGAGATTTTAATTTTAGAGCTCAATAAAAACAAAACAACATCAATAGTCATTTACTGGGGGCATGATATTAGTTAGTTGCTCTGCTAAGTCCTGTCAATATCACAAGGAAGTAGAGCCAAGTCTTTCTGGTGCTCTACAATTAAGGGGAGGAGAACACACCACATTCTCATTAAGAATAGATTGAATGTCTTAGTTAATTACCCAGTGATAAAGAACCTCTCTGAGGCAGTGACCAATGTGGCCTGTCTTGGCAAGGATTTCCCTGGCCTCTGCTCCCTGAGAAATCCACCAGGAAAGCCATAGCCACAGAATGTAAGAAGAGTCAGTGTCTAAGAGTCTCTAATAATACATCAGCCTCCAGCCTTCTCAAGTCATTATAGTCTCACAACTAGGAATTATTGTTTTCCAAACCCCATGATCTTAACAATTACAGTGTCTCCCACAATATTACATCTTTGCAGTGACATGAGTTCTTTGGAAATGGAGGACATAAACTCCTTATTTCGTTATATAGTCAAATGAAAATTAGTTAAGTTTCAGTTCAATGACTGTGGCAACTAAAATCTGGTTGGTTGATGAACTTGGGAGTCTAATTTCTAGTATTAAGATGAAGAGCTAAAGAATAGAGATTTGGAAGTCTAATATTGGAAGTTGTCAGGATAATCTGGGAGTGGCTCTTTCTAGATAGATGGATGGACTAAATAAGAACTTCTTTGACTTATGACTCTAGGAGGTGGTACTACTACCCGTTTGCCTACTGGGACTATTTTGGGTAAGTGCTTTATTGTAAGATTTGCTCCACAAAGCTAGGTGAGATGTCTATTCAGAGTACCCATATAAGTCTGAAACAGTACAGGCAATGCTTTCTTGGATCTAGAATGACATGGCTGCCTAATATAAATATAACAGGGTGAGGTTGTCTGATACTTGCATAAATAAATATATATATATATATATATATATATATATATATGCACATATACACACATAAACACATACATATACATACGTGTACATATACGTTTCTTAGTGCCAAATACAGTAACATGAAAGAGTCCTTCAATTATTAGGAAAAGATACTCTTCTAATTTAGGGTCTAAGGTGCACTTTCTAATTCAGTAGCTACTAGCAATATGCATTTATTTAAATATAAGTATAAATTAAATTAATTAAATTTAGCTCCTCAGTTGTACTAGCCACATTTCAAGTGTTTGATAGCCACATATGGCTAGTGGATACCACATTGGACAGTACAATTATAGCATTATTATGTTATTACAAAAAGTTATGTGCTGGTCCAGATTACGGAGATATTTTTTAAAATAAATTTAATTAGAGCTTTCTAATCTTATGCTTTCAATAAAGTCCTCCCTGAATCAATTTCTGTTGTAGATGACTAAAGCAAGCTATTTTATTATGCCATCCACGTAGTGATTCAATTTCTAATTAGAGGTTGATGAAGTTATTTCATTTACAGTATCATTTGCACCACATTTTCCAACTGCATTAAGAAGTTAAATTATCTCACAGAAGAATAATAAAAGACAGGAGAATTAACTCAACACTCTAGAAAAAATAAACATATCTGAAGGATGTGTGCGCTAGTGTGTTTGTGTGTGTGTGTGTGTGTGTGTGTGTATATGTGTGCGCGCGCGCGTGCATGCATGTTTGTATTGACTGAAAAACAGAGTTGAGGACAGTGTGTCCCAACATTCTCATGTGAAATGCTGGACATAACAGTATGTCCAGCATTTCACATGAGAATGTTGGGATAAGCACAGCTTATCTTTGCAGCATTGCCACAAACAGGCCAGTCAAGTCCAGTGACCATCAGGTACTTCTGGCCCACATAAATGAATCAGTAGAACACTTTGATGGAATTCCTAGGAGCAAAGAATGATCAATGGCTCTTAAAACTTCTGTTTGGAAGTGGCATATTGCTCACATTCCATTGGCCAAATCAAGTAAAATGAAACCTGATGTTAATGGGGTAGAAAAGAATAGACCCCTCACAGAAAGCAGCAGCAAATAATTGGGGTCAATAATACCACCTACCACAAGGACCTTTGCTAATGTATCTCTTCTATGTATCCTGTTACAATGTAGCTGGTTCCTATGCAGTATTTTTATCTCTGGCTAGAAAAAGGAATCACATTTTTAGAACACCTGAGGTATTTGGCTTCTTCAAAATTATCAACAATAGGCCACTGTGATTTCTAGAGTCTGTTATCAGCCTCCTTCTGGTTGCTCAGCTGCACTGGTTGCCCTCCTACCATAATCTGAATCTGTAAAACGAACACGAAGGAGAGAAAACTGCCTATTCTAATTGTAGAAAACCTCACCTAAAGTAAAAAGTCTGATACTGAATTATTTGAATAGAAGGTGTTATTTATGGCCATGGGATGGAACTATGCCTGGAAAACTTTATAAGATGATGGTCATGTTTATTTCTCATTACCAGGGTATTTCAGAGAAAGCTGTATGGCGGTCACTTTGTTCTACTTGTACAAATAACAGCCTGACACTTATCTGTTAGAAGAAACTTGTATTAATGCAAACAGCACCCAAAAATGATATCTGTAGAACAGGTATTTTTAATCCCCATTTTGCAAAAGACCCAAAGAGCAGAGAGAAATTAAACAACGTACCCAGCTTCTCGCAACTCTCAGGAGCCAGATTTGGGATTTAAACTCAAGTCTTGCTGATTCCGGGGTTACTCATATATCTGGTGAGCATCCTCTTACTCAAAACAGTAAGTAGCATTTCTCAGGTGACAGTACTGCATTTGGCAGGCCCTTTGTCAAAGGCACTACCTACATTATTTCATTTATCCTTAAAATCACCCTGTGAAATAAGTATGATTTCTTCTATTTTATGACTAAGGAAATTGAAGCTTAGAGAGGTAAATAGTGTGCAAGTTACATTACTTCTAAGTGTGGGAGCCAGAATTTGAAACAAAGTCTAACTCTACAGCTGCTGTTCATAAGTACTCACTAACTTCTGCTGTGAAGGCTTCTCTGCAGTGCTTGGCAACTGCATCCACAACTTGGGGTACCATGATGAGGAGAGAGGCAATAAACCTGAGGGATACTGGAAAGGTAAATATAATTAAAGGCGAATAAAGAGGAAATGATTACTTGAGAAATAATGTATGGAGTTGGATGATGGCATAGGTTTATGGTGGAAATGAGAATATTAAAAGAAGAATTAGAAAAGAAAATCACTGCATCGTGAAATAAAAGTGGACTCCTGTCTCAGAAGCTCAGTGACTAATTTTGCCTTTCAGATCTAATTTTTGTCTTAGGCATGCTTATTTTGATTCTAATCCACTTGGAGCAAGCTTATAATTAAAGTGGTATTTACTACATTGAATGTTTTTCATACTGATTAGATCAGAATGTCTAGGACAGAGACAAGCCCCTGGGATCTGGGCACATCCAATGTCTTGATCACACGATAGAAACAAGCAGCTGAAAACCAGCCTTGGTGGGAGACCACCTGAGTCACAGGCATTTGGAGGTGCTAAGCCAAGGTAGACGCCAGGGAGCTGAGTTCCCTGGGACACATTCATTGCTAGGAGCTCTGTGTTCATTATGTTTTCATCAGTGACCATTAATAGAGACAGAACAGGAAAAAATGAATAAAGGATTATTAGGATGACTGAATCATATAACAACTGGATACAACTCAAACACACCTAGTCCTAAAATATGGGGTATTCTGACTGAAGTTAGCATGCAGACAGCTGACATCAGTTGTCATTATTGAGGACCTTGGAGCCAATGTCTTTTTAAAGAACTGGTACCCCAAATGGTAGTATATAAACGTCAAACCTCTGCTAGTCCAACTCTAAGAAGAGTTGGTATATGATTTCTTACTATTTCAACTATTAGGTTGGTGCAAAAATAACTACAGTTTAAAAGGTTAAAAATAATCGCAAAAACCGCAATTACTTTTGTACCAACCTAATAGAAATACGTACCAGGATATGTAGCTGATGTCCAAATGACACCTGCAATGCTTAGAAATCCCTCAAGAGAATCATTTTGAATTCCTACATTTCTGGAATGGTGCCCAGAATTTAAAATAATAGTCCCATGTCTTGCTGCTTCTTTTAACCAAGAATACAAAGTCCTTGATATTGGCTAGCTGAAAAAAATGGCAGAAAAACTGATAAAGTTTTCTCTGTAAGGCAAATAGTCCTACAAACATTTAGCTTTGCCAAAGTGGAGAGAATTATTTATTGTTAGTGAAGCAGTTGGAGTTTTCTGGCCATGAGTAAAGTGCCCCTTGGAACAACTGATTTTTCAAGATACTCACCATACTCTGTAGCCGCAGAAAAGAACATAAAGGCTTCCAAGTGCTGGATTCCACATGGGAGGACTGTGTCCTTCCTGGGAGGAGGAAACAACCAATTCTAGCGTGATGTCACCAAGATGGTGGAGTAGGAGACCTCAGACTGTGTCCCCTCACAAAGATCAACAATTAATCAGCTATTCCCAAACAAAACCAGCTCTGGGAGAGCTCTGGAGTCCACTTAAGAAACTGTAACAACAGAGGGAAACAAAAAACTTGAGAATAACAGCACCAAAGGGGAGGGAAGAACAGCTTTATTTTGCCTACATCATCCAATCCCCCAAGCTGGCATTTGGCATTGCTCAGGACCAAGAGGGAACTCCTCAACTAGAAAGAGTACCCCTTCCTTGTAGAGAAAGGAAAAGCAGGGTGAGGGACTAGTTTCCCCAACCTACAGAGCACTGCACAAAGATCCCACTGAATTTCACCTGACCCAAAGACTAGCAAAGCTGAAACATATGGTGATGGCTAGGAACAAGGAAGAAAAGCAGGAGCTACCAGTATTAGCCACAAGGTGCCAGCAACTGAGGTTCCCAGTGACCTGCTTTACAAATGACCTCAGTAACTTTCATCACTGGAAACAACCAATGGCCAACAAAGCTGCGGTGTACACCCTGCAGATTTCACCAGCTTTTACCCAAAAGGTATTTATTTGTGTTTGCTGATTCCAGCCATCAGAGTTTCACCCAGCTCCCTCCTTTCCCTTGGCCCCACCAGAGCCCAGGAACTACAATGGCAGCCTAGGCTTCTGCAGCCGTACAAGTGCAGGACACTAGCCCGTATCCCTCACAGCTGATACCCATCATTGCACGTGCACTTGGGGTAGCCCCTCTAGCTGTGTATTTGCACTCCACCAGCCTGACTGTTGTCACTGTCCTCCACTGTATGTGCACACCTAGGGAAGATTGTGAAGTCATGGTAGTACATCCATTCCAACAGCCAGGGTTCCCACAACTGCCAGTGCTCTTATAGTTGGCCCAGGCCTGGCTGTTTGGCCAGGCCTCCAGCACTACATGTCTATTTGCAATCAACCCCTACCACTACATAGGCACCCACAGCTGGCCCCCATAGCCAAGTGTGTGCGTACTACCACCTCCAATCACTACTATGGTTTGTCCAGGTCCTCAGCCCTTGGGCCTGGAGGCACTGTTCAGGACCCCAACAGCCCTTGCAGGCTCTGCGGTCCCCCCACAGTGCTCATAAAGGACCATGCAATTGTCAATGTGGACCCCCAAAACCTGAGACATGAGTCACCATGTCCCCCCAGACTGGTGCCACCACACACCCCATCACTTGGCGCCCTATGCCACTAGACCTGGGGTCACAAAACACTCCAATATGCCCCTACCCACAGGTAAAAGTCATTCCTTACCAAAATCTGTCTAGAAGGCCTGGAAGAGGTGACTGTTTTTTTCCAGTGAGCACCTATTGCAGTACTAGGGGTCTTACTGTATTCCTTTGATTCCACCAAAGGAATAAAATAAACTTCTAGTAACTGACCCCAAAGAAGTGGAGATACAGGAATTGCCCAACAAAGAATTCAAAATAATTGTTCTAAAGATGCTCAGAGAGTTACAAGAAAACACAGATAAATAATTTAATGATATCAGGAGCATACAGGAACAAAATAGAAAGTTCAATGGAGAAATAAAAAACATAAAAAGGATCATAAATTTTGGAGTTGAATAATACAATGACTGCAATGAAGTGTTCAATAAGACACTTCAATAAGAAACCTTAACAGAAGACTTGATCAAGTAGAAGAAAGAATTACTAAGCTCAAAGACAGATCATTGGAAATTATCCAGAGAAGCAAAAAGAGAAAAGAATGAAGATGAATGAAGAAAGCCTATAGTCCTTATGGAATGCCATTAAGAGAAACAATCTGTGTATCATTGGAGTCTGAGAAGAAGAGAGGGAGAAAGATGTAGAAAGCTTATTTAAAGAAATAATGACTAAGAACTTCCCAAACCTGAGGAGAGATTTGGACATCCAAGTTCACAAATTTAATAGGTCACCACAGAATTTCAATCCAAAATTATCTTTACTGAGACATACTATAATAAAACTGTTTGAAATCAAAGACAAAGAGAGAATTTTAAAAGCAGCAAAGGAAAAATAAAGGTCTCTCATACAAGAGAATCCCTATAAGGCTATCAGATTTCTGAGCAGAGACATTGCAAGGCAGAAAAGAAGGGATGATGTATTCAAGCATTGAAAGAAATGGCCAACCACGAATACTGTGTCCAAAAATGTTTTCCTTTAGAAATATAGGTGAGATAAATACTTTCCCAAGGGCTGAGGGACTTTATACAAGTAAATCTGACTTACAAGAAATGTTGAAAGGAGTTCTTCTAGGTGAAACAAAAGGACACTAGTAACTTGAAAACATGAAAAAAACTGGCAAGGACAAACATATAGTCAGATTCAAGATACTCTAGTAATGTTATATGGTGGTATGTTAGCCATGTTAGTATAACTGTGGAAGTACAAAATTATTAAGAATAGATATAGCTATAATAATTTCTTAATAAATACATAATATAAAAAGATGTAAAGTATGACATCAAAAACTAAATGTGGGAAGGTGGAATAAAAGGGGAGAGTTTTTGCATGGGGTCAAAGTTAAATTGTTATCAGTTATAAGATGTTTCAAGTAACCACAAAACAAAAACGTATAGTAAAATACAAGCTAAAGATAAGAGAACCAAAATATACAACTACAGAAAGTCATCATTTCATGAAGGAAGACAAGAGTGGAAGAAAGGAAAAATGGAACTATAAAACAGTCAGAAAACAATAAGATGGCAATAGTAAGTCCTTACCTACCAATAATTACTTTAAATGTAAATTGATACAATTTTTCAATCTAATGGCATAGAGTGGATGATTGATTTAAGAAAAGAAGAACCAACCTTATGCTGCCTACAACAGACTCACTTCAACTTTAAGGGCACACACAGGCTTAAAGTTAAGGGATGGAAAATATATTCCATACAAATGAAAACCAAAAGAGAGCAAGGAGAGCTATACTTAGACAAAATAGACTTTCAGTTAAAACCTGTAACAAGAGCCAAAGAAAGTCATTATATAATGATAAAGGAGTCAGTTCATCAAGAGGGTAAAACAATTGTAAATATGTATGCATTTAACAGTGGAGCATATAAATGCATTGAGTAAACACTAACAGATCTGAGAGGAGTAGTAGACAATAGTACAATAGTAGAGGACTTCTGTATCCCACTTTCAACAATGGATAGATCATTCAGACAGAAAATCAATAAGGAAACAGCCCTGAATGATACTATAGAAAAAAATCTAAAAGACATATACTCAACATTCCATCAAACAGCAGCAGAATATGCATTCTTCTCAGGAACACACAGATCATTCTTCAGGATAGATTATATGTTAGTTCATGAAACAACTCTCAGTAATTTGAAAGAGGTTGAAATTATACCAAGTATGTTTTCAACCACATTGGTCTGAAGTTAGAAATCAATAACAGGGGAAACTGAAAATTCACAAATATGTGAAAACTAAACAACACACTCCTGAAAAAACAGTGGATCAAAGGTGATATCAAAATGGAAATCAAAACATATACTGAAACAAACATAAATGGAAACAAAGCATACTAAAACTTATAAGACGCAATGAAAGCAATGCTGATGTATGTTTATGGTGATAAATACCTACTTCTAGGAAAAAAGATCTCCAGTACACAACCTAACTTTACAGCTCAAGGAAATAGAAAAACAAGAACAAATTAAGTTCAACATTAGCAGAAGGAAGGAGGTAACAGAGATCAGAGAAGGAATAAATGAAACAGAGAATAGAAAAACAATTAAAAAGATCAAGAAAGTAGTTGATTTTTAAAAAGATAAACAAAATTAATAAATCTTTAACTAGACTTACCAAGAGAAGAAGAGAAGATTCAAATAAAATTATAAGTGAGGGAGGAGATATTGCAAATGATACCATAGAAATACAAAGGATAATAAGAGACTACCATGAAAAATTATATGCCAACATTTTGGACAACCTAGAAGAAATGAATAAATTAATAGAAACATACAATGTACCAAGTCTGAATCATGAAGAAATACAAAATCTGAACAGACCAATAACAAGGAGATAGAATAAGTAACCCAAAAAACTCCCAACAAAGAAAAGTTTAGCACCAGATGGCTTCACACATGAATTCTACCAAACATTTAAAGAATTAATGCCAATTCTTCTCAAACTCCTCCAAAAAGTGAAGAGGAGGAAACATTCCCAAATTTATTTTACAAGGATAACATTACCCTGATAAGCCAGAAAATAATGTGGCCAGAAAAGAAAACTACAGGCCAATATCCCTGGTGAATATAGATGCAAAGATTCTGAACAAAATTCAACAGAAATTAAAAGTATCATACGCTATGATCAAGTGAGATTTATCCCTGGGATGCAAGGATAGCTCAACATTTACAAGTCAAAAAATATGATACACCACATTAACAAAATTAAGGATAAAAAAAGTATGATCTTCTCAATAGATGTAGAAAAAGTATTTGACAAAATTCAACATCATTTCATGATATAAATGCTCAACAAATTATGTATAGACAGAACATACCTCAATGTAATAAAGCCATATATGACAAACCCACAGCTAATATACTCAATGGTGAAAGGTTGAAAACTTTCCCTTAAGGTCAGGAATGAGACCAGGGTTCCCACACTCACCACTCCTATTCAACATGGTACTGAAAGTCCTAGCCAGAGCAATTAGGCAAGAAAAAGAAAAAAAAGATATCTAAATCAGAAAGAAAAAAATAAAGTTATCTCTGTTTGCTGATGACATGATCTTGTATACAGAAAATTCTAAAAGACTACTCAAAAAAACAAAAACAAACAAACAAACAAATAAAAGCTGTTAGACCTAATAAATGAATTCAGTAAAGTTTCAAGTTTCAGGATACAAAATCAATGTACAAAAATCAGTTGTGTTTCTATACACTAACAATGAACAATCTGTAAAAGAAATAAAGAAAAAGATTCCATTTATAATACCATAAAAAAATAATAAAATACTTAGGAATAAATTTAGCCAAGGAAGTAAAAGATCTATACATTGATAAGACATTGATTAAAGAAATTGAAGAATATACAAATGAAAAGATATTCCTTGTTAATGGATCAGAAGAGTTAATATTATTAAAATTTCCATACTACCCAAAGTCATCTACATATTCAATACAATCCCTCTCAAAATTCCAATGGCATTTTTGACAGAAATAGAAATAAAATGCTAAAATTTATATGAAAGAACAAAAGACCCCAAATAGCTGAAGCAATCTTGAAAAATAACAAAGCTGGAGGCATCACACTTTCTGATTTCAAACTGTATTACAAAGCTATAGTAATCAAAACAGTATGGTACTAACATAAAAATATTATATAGACCAATAGAACAGAACAGAGAGTCCAGAAATAAATCCACATGTATATTGTTAACCAATATTTGACAAGAGATCCAAGAATGGGAAAGGCTAAGTCCCTTCCATAAATAGTATTGGTAAAACTGGATATCCACATGCAAGGAATGAAATTGGACCTCTGTTTTCCCTCACACACAAAAATTAACTCAAAATGGGTTGAAGACTTAAATATAAGATGTGAAACCATAAAACTCCTAGAAGAAAACATAGAGGGAAAGCTCCTTGACATCAGTTATAGCAATGATTATTTTTTTGATATGACACCAAAAACAAAGGCAACAAAAGCAAAATCAATGAGAACAACTACATCAAACTACAGGTTTCTGCACAGCAAAATAAACAACAAAATGAAAAAGCAATCTACAGAATGGGAGAAAATATTTGCAAACCATATATCTGATAAGGGGTTACTATTGAAAATATGTAAGGAACTTACAGTATTCAATAGCAAAGAAAACTAAACAATTGCATTTAAAAATGGGCAGAGGGTTTGAACAGACATTTTTTCAAAGAAGTTTTACAGGTGGCCAATAGGTACATGAAAAGGTGCTCAACATCACTCATCATCAGAAAAATGCCTGTCAAAACCACAATGAGATATCATCTCACATCTATTAGAATGGCTATTATCAAAAAGATGAGATAAATGCTGGGGATGATGTGGAGGAAAGGGAACCATGATACACTGTTGGTGGAATGTAAATGAAACATTATTCATAAAAGAAAATCCTGCCATTTGCAACAACATGGATGTCCTTGAAGGCATTTACTAAGTGAAATAAGAAAGACAGTAAAAGACAAATACTGTATGATATCACATGTGGAATCTAAAAACATTGAACTCCTAGAAACAGAGTAGAATGATGATTGCCAGAGACAGGGGCGGGGGAAGAGTCACAAGAGGACGGGGGGATAGAGAGATGTTGGTTAAAGAGTATGAACTTTCAGTTATAGCAAATAAATTCCAGAGATCTAATGTACAGTACAGTGACTGTAGTTAACTGTCCTGTATTTGAAAGTAGTTGTGAGAGTACAGCTTTAATAATCTCACCATAACAAAAAAATGGTAATTATGTGAGGTAAATTATGTGTTAACTAACCTTACTGTGTTAACTATATTTTGTAATATATGTGTATCAAATAATCACATTATGCACTTTAAATTTATACAATGTTATATGTCAATCATATCTTGATAAAGCTGGGAAAATGATATGAAGGATTCTGGGCTTAATTTTTAAGATACAGTGAATGTTCACCCTTATTTACTACTCCAAATTAGAGTATCAAGTAGTGAATTAAAGGCTTTCCTCTAATCCTTATTCTTCTTTTAACTACTCCAAACTTGGAGCCTGATTGTAAAACTTGGTATCCTGTGCTATGGTGAGTCTACGATGCATTATGGTCATTAAAAATCTCCCCTCCTGTAATATGCTACTACTTTATATAAAGAATGAGCCCAATCATAGATTCTTATAGGTATTTAGAGGAGAACTCAAAACTAAAGGGAAAACAGTAATTTTGTCCCACCGCAAACAAATCAATCTGTGATTTGTGTTCTGAGACTTCCCCAGAGAGATTTAGGCAATTAAGAATGGGAAGCCCTTAATTAGGTTGAGAAGGACTCAGTGATGGTAGACGGGGATGCTGATGAGTTCCAGAAGGGCTCTCTGCATTGGAAGAGTTGGGAAGTCAGTGCAATGTAGCGCGTAAAGTACATCTCATCACCAAATGCTTTAATCACGCTCAGAGTTTCCACTGAGTGGATCCTCATGTGCTCTGATCTCCAGGGCCTGTTTCTTCTGGTGAGCTCTTGGGTGCGTTCAGTGGGTGAGTGGCCCTACTTTCCCCCAGTGGAACTAAAGAGCGCATGTCGAATGGAACACCTTCCAGAGCTTGCACTGGACTTTGTCAGCTGTGTAGCTTTTATAACCATCATAAGCATGCCAGGCATCCCTCTAGTGTCCAAGTTTTCTCTCTGCAGCTAAGTGGTTTACATACCATCCTTTCTGTGTGAAACAGCCTCCTCTGTTCTCTACACCTAAATTCCTCCTGTTCTTTAACAGGGAGCTTGAACCTCACCTTCTCCAGACAAGTATCTCCCCGTTATCGTCAACATTTTTTTTCTTTTTAATTTCATTGTGAATTCCTTGGTTATATGACATTGCAACTCCCTGGGTACTGAACACAATGTTAACAAGGAACCTTCTATTAAAATGGAGTAATGAGGCACATGTGAGATACTTGCTATTTTGAAATTAAAGCAAGCAAATGTCTAAGGAAACACAGGGAAGTATGATTCGACATCTAGACTTCTTAATGAAAAAGACTCCAAATAAAGGACTGCATTTAGGAAACTTAAAATACTGTTAATCATAAATAGAAATCTAAAAATAAGGTTGAGTGGATATATGTGGAAGACAGTGTAAGAGAACAAGAAT
The DNA here is from genome assembly GCF_036562045.2 of Rhinolophus sinicus. Taxonomy (NCBI): domain Eukaryota; kingdom Metazoa; phylum Chordata; class Mammalia; order Chiroptera; family Rhinolophidae; genus Rhinolophus; species Rhinolophus sinicus. The sequence continues at coordinate 115,853,568 of NC_133755.1, forward strand.
TAAGACTTCTGCAAAATGACACAAGAAATAGATATAATGACCTAGATATTTTAGGCCAACAACAATAAAACACCTAACAATTCTTTTTGGTGTACTGGAAAATAAATAGAAATTTTCAATTCCTTCGCAATATTAACAGATTTTATTCTACTATTGTATATTTTCTCTGCAAACTTGCTCAAATCATCTAGAAATATTACTGACTTTTTAACTTTTATTTTATATATTTTATATATTACTCTGTAGGCATCTTATTTTCTTTCCTACAGGGAATAATTTTACTTAAACATTAACATTAGTCATTTGAGGGTAGTATTTCATGAGCATTTTTATCCTTCCGTTTTTTTAAAAATCATCCATTAATTTTATTCTGTTTCTTGCATTGACATTTTTCATGCTGTTTACAATGATTTTCAGTAGAAAAGAAAGCTTAAATGCATACAGTGATGCTTCTATGGGATGAGTTTTCAAGGACATTTGTTTCCTGGATCTGGTGCCACTATTTTAAATTGGGAATGTAACACTCAGGAAAATAAGCAGTGTGGGATCAGGACATAGTTTATTATACCATTGTGGGTATGTTCAAATTTCCCCAAATATTTTTTCTTTCTTTCTTTTTTTCAGTTTAACAAGAAAACATTTGTGCATTCAAATTTTCTTCCTATTTGTTGAAATTGTTTTTCCTCATTGTTCCTTGATGTCAGCTCATCTAGATATATGATTTCAGCATGTTTTCCGATTGGATTCCTGAGAGATGGCAACATCAGACAGGTTTGTTTAGCTACGTGATGAACAGAACAGCAGAAAGCAAGCAAAGGCTGTTAGCAGAAGCCAGGAGAAAATCTTTAAAAGCATGATGAGCTATGTCACACACGCTAAGGACACAAAGAAATTGCATTTTAGAAATACTTCCCTCCAAGGAGATATTGATGGCAGGTAGTAGATTCTTGAGGAGCCAGAGAGCTTATCGAGGATCAATGCCGCAGCGTGCAGGTGAGAGAGCCAAGGGCGCCTGGAGCCGCTTGCTTCCTACGGCTGACAGAGCAGTGACAGAGCACGACGGCGCCCCCAGCCTCAAGCTGTTCCTGAAGCTTGGAAACTCTGCAAAGCCAGCCTCCAGTAAGAAAAAAAAAAATTAAAGCCGAGGGGAGACAGCTGCTTTAGTGCGTAGGTATTCTGGTAATCAGATCCCAAAGACAAGCTCCGTGCTATTTCAAAAAAAAAAATAACAGATAGCTGCAGGGTAAGCTCTTCCCAGTGACGGCTGGTCACATTGATTTGCTTATATAATAGATTGGTTGCTTTTGGCATTTGCAGCCCTTCTGAACATCAGGGGGGGAAATCCAGTGGCTGGGCCAAACTCACAAATGATGAACAGAGTGGGGAAGACACATTTGGTGTCACGTTGACTTGCTATGGATAACAGCACTTAACAGTATTAACCGCTGGATTCGAGTTTTTAAAATTAGGGCTGTATTATTCATGGGGGAACTGGGATGATGGGAGTCTGAGGGAGATGGAAAGCTTATTTGACATGAATGGGTTTTATGATGTACCTGGGGATGGTGGCCACCAGGAGGTCACGACACACTACTCTGGCCCCTTGTTGGATGACTTTTACTTACCTGGACATGAGCATTATGCCTTAGCTTGCAAGGAAGGCACTCTGATAAGGAGCAGCACAGAACCCCTTCTGTATTTATTGTGAGGATTTTGAAAAGTATGTTCTCTTATAAATCTCACACTGCCTTCTTCATGAAGATATCCAAGAAAAATTCCTCAGAGACCTTAGAGACAGGAAAAGCTGTGTTCTACAGAGAAGTGGTGATATTTCTCCTTTATGCACACTGAATCTAGTGTCTGCCAGGATTTCCCTCCTGCTTTGGCCACTATGAAACAGGTTGGGTTTAGGGTTAGGATAGGACTTCCATAAACCTTGATGTTCAATACTTTTATTCCTGATTCCATTTTGCTATCCTACCCTATTTTCCTTTTAGTTTCATCTCTTTTTCTCATATTATATTCATTTTTGCAATGTAGCAGAGTACAAATGAAGAGTAAGTACAAGTTTTCTTTTGAAGTGATAAATTGTCATTTAAAATTTTGCCCAAGTGGCATTATAGTTATTAAAGAAACTATCCTCAATTTTTAAGAGCTGCATACTGAAGTATATATGGGAGTAAAATGCCATGTGGCTGTGCTTTGCTTTAAAAGACTTCAACAATAATAAACAGGATCGACAAAGCAAGGATGGAAACTTTGAAAATTGTTAAATCTGGGTAGTTTGTTTACTATTCTCTCAATTTCTGTGTATATTTAAATTTTTTAAATATTTTTTTTTTTTTTAAAGATTTTATTGGGGAAGGGGAACAGGACTTTGTTGGGGAACAATGGTCAAATTGTTGTCCTTTCAATCTTAGTTGTGGAGGGTTCTGTTCAGCTTCAAGTTGTTGTTCTTTCAGTCTTAGTTGTGGAGGGCGCAGCTCAGCTCCAAGTCCAGTTGCCGTTGCTAGTTGCAGGGGGCACAACCCACCATCCCTTGCGGGAGTCGAACCGGCAACCTTGTGGTTGAGAGGACACGCTCCAACCAACTGAGCCATCTGGGAGGCAGCTCAGCTCAAGGTGCCGTGTTCAATCTTAGTTGCAGGGGGCAGAGCCCACCATCCCTTGAGGGACTCGAGGAATTGAACTGAACTGGCAACCTTGTGGTTGAGAGCCCACTGGCCCATGTGGGAATCGAACCGGCAGCCTTCGGAGTTAGGAGCACGGAGCTCTAACCGCCTGAGCCACTGGGCCGGCCCCATATTTAAATTTTTTAATTAGAAAAAATTTTTTGTTTAAATCAAATTTCTGATGTAGTGGGAAGTCAAGCTATTTGTTAACTTGACAGTTATGTTTCCATCAGAAAAACCTTTGTTCATTTGTGGTTCATATGTTCTTTTGACCTTGGTTTGGTAGTTGTTTTGGTTTGGTTATTTTGTTTTGTTTTTATTTTTTCTTTGTTTTGTTTTTCTCTGCCCACTCAGTTGAAGGTTCAAGTTATAAGATTCTAGACAGAATAAGGCAGCAAACCTGAAATTCAAGGCTATATAAGGTATACCAAACTCAGTGTAGGAACTCTCACATGTGCTTAGAAACATTCTCTACTTTCCTCGTTGATTACCAAATACATACTTCTGAACTTCCATTTCTCTTCTCCACCCAGTCTAGATCCAGATCTGGGAATTTATAATTCAAAGAAGCAGATAGGACTGACTCATGACGAAACTGCTACACCAATTTATAAAGTTGATGCATGTGTCATACTTGTGCATCCTATGTCATTGATGCTACTGAGCTTGGTTACTTTCTCTGTCCCTGTGTTATTCCACCCCTGTTTACAATTTAAGCTTTGAGATGAAGACTGGAATTTAAATGAGTGTAGGTAAGAATGCATCTTGGTTTAATATGAGAGTCTGAGAAATACATAATGCGCACTAAGCCGCCTACTAAAGGAAATGATGCTAAGAGAAATTCATCCTATGGCTTCAGAATATTGTCTAGCAACTGATGAAAACAGAGGAGGAATAAAACAGCCTTGCCATCTCTCCATCTCACACTGATAAAATGGTGGAATAAATGCACGTTTCTTATGGCCAGGAAGAACACAGAGGACTTCATCTTTCCAAGTGCTTTCATGCAATGGTCAGGGTTTACTCTTCTGGTCCTGATGTTTTATTCCTTTACACTTGCTGGATCAACAAGCACCCACAAAATCATTTGTCAAAATTGTCAGAAAGGATTCTGACCATGCGTATGAACCATGATCACAATACAACCCCTTGGGTTCTAATTGTTTTCAGCCTCATGCACTAAATTTTACTTTCTATTTTCACATTCTTTGCTTTGTGTGTACTTTTTAATGAGCCTGAATGTGCTATTCTTATTATGATTTACAGTGGTAACATTTCACTTAAAAACCAGTGCCATACACATTGTTGGTTAATAAGCTTTAGGGAAATATTAGGTTACATCACAGAGATTGCCATTTTTATATCAAAAATGGCCAAACATTGAACATTTTATGTGTTTCAGCTTAGCAGTCTCTTACACACAGATTATTCTGTTTGTTATTTTCCTTTTCACAACTGTCTTTCTCAGATCAACCCCCGGCAGTTTCTATCAGTCATGGCCGGATGGGCACATGCTTATTTCCTGTGTTAACAGTTTCCTGAGCTGTGAGGCCAGAGCTTCAGGCACCAAGACATTTACTTTGTCACTTGTCAGGAGGGAGGCAATGAATGGGGTTCCCCAAAATTTTCAGTGAACTCTTCCATGCCCATATTTTCTAATTATATTCTTCCTTTTTGTGTTTGAGAAAGATCTAATAGCCACATAGAATGCCAAGTTGTTAATCCCTAAGGAGATTTCCTACCTCACAATTTAAATTCCTGTCATCATAGGCCACGTTTCTCAAATTGGTATAAATGTATGTGTCATGAAAAAAGCAGAAAACACTTGGTAAACGTGGTCAATTTTACTCATTGATGAATGATACTGGTTTAAATCACCATTTTTTTTTTTTTTGTATTAAAGGAAAAAAATATACTATGGCATAAAATGCAAAAGTCACATGAATTTTAAGATGAACTGTGACACTTGAAAGACATGTTCTGCTTTTAAAGCTATGGCCAGCTCAAAAACAATGAGGTGGGAGTTCATTGTCCTCTGTTGTTAGAAGGACTTTAGTGGAAGGTTAGAGACCTGAGTTAGGAGATGCATAGATGTGGCAATGAAGCCCGTGCAATGAGGAAAGCTGCACTGTAAAATTAGCACATAATAGGATCTATAATCCTTTGTGGAATGAGTGAGGGGATAGATGATGATGATGATGACGACAACACAAAAAACTAATATTTATTAAATTCTTACAATGTGCCAGGCAAAGTATTGGTGCACAAATATCCCAGAGGTTGACAAACTATGGCCTGCAAACAAATCACCCCCTACCTGTTTTTGTAAATAAAGTTTCGTTGGAACATAACCACACCAAATCATTTATGTATTATCTATGGCTGCTTTTACTTTACAACAGCGTACTTGAGTGGTTGCAACAGAGACTATATGTCCTGCAAAGCCTAATCTATTTATTACCTGGCTGTTTACAGAAAAAAGTATGCTAATCCGTACATTACTGCATTTACTCCTCAAAGCAAGCTTATGAGGGAAATTCTATCATTAACTTCATTACTGATGATAAAACTAAGGCACAGAGAGGTTATTTAACTTACCCAAGGTTATAGAGCAAGTAAATGGAAGGCGGGGATTTGAATCCATCAGTCTGGTTCCAAAACCCATATATCTTAAGCAACTTATTATAGAGATCCTTCTAGATAAAAGGAAGCATATTCAAGGTCACCTTGAAAAACAGCTTTCTAGTCTTTGATGCTAATATATCTATAACTAATAAAGAAGATGCCAAATCATGAGGATGGTCAGCAAGAAACCTAGACCATAGAAATAATGACATCTAAGAAGAACATAGCCCTGTTTACTTGATGCCCATTCCTTGTGTGCCAGCAGGAAATTCAGGTCTGAGACACCTGATCAGAGCCCTGTGGAAACCACTGTTCCAACCAGAGTTGTTCCTTCCTGAACATCGTTCATAAAGCCCAATCTATGCTTATGTATTCCCCAACTTGCCCTTTTCTACTTTAATGCCCTCCCAGTACCCACAATGAAAGAGGCAGGAAATTCAGGCATTATCTGGGGAAATGTTAACAATGATAAGGAGTGCCTAGTTTACACTTGTGGTGATTATGACAATGGAGTTCTTTTTTATAAAGAATTTTTATAATAATTTCAGGTGTACAAAACAACATAAAGGTTAGATATTTACACACCTCACAAAGTGATAACCCCCCAAGTCTGTTACCCCTCTGACATCATATATAGCTGTTACAATACATTAACTATATTCCCTACGCTGTACTTTACATCCTGTGACTCTATCTATCTATCTATCTATCTATCTATCTATCTATCTATCTATCTATCTATCTATCTACACCACGGGTGCCAAAAAAATGTATGCAAGTGGACACTTTGGTCAACATTGCTTAATCAGTAGTTTGCCGTAATCATTAAGTGTCTGGACGCTGAAGGTAACCACTTTGAGCGCCTCTTATAATTGCAGAAGTCAAACGTGATTTATATTCATCTTTTGTTATCAGTATTATATTTATAATAATTTTCTTTTTAAAAAAATTTTATTGGGGAATATCGGGGAACAGTGTATTTCTCCAGGACCCATCAGCTCCAACTCAAGTTGTCGTTTTCAATCTAGTTGTGGAGGGCACAGTTCCCTGGCCCATGTGGGAACTGAACAGGAGATGTTGGTGTTATGAGCACTGTGCTCTAACCAACTTGAGCCGACTGGCTGCCCCTGTTACTGGTATATATTGAGTATTACAATTTTAATACAGTTTTGCTTTCTTAAAATGTCTGTATTTCTGATCTATTTCTGTTTTGTTTGCTTGTTTGTTCTGTTCTTTAGATTACACATATAAGTGAGATCATAAGGTATTTGTCTATCTCAGTCTGGCTTATTTCACTTAGCATAATGTTCTGTAGGTCCATCTATGTTGTTGCAAATGGTAAAATTTCATTCTTTTTTATGGCAGAATAAATATTCCATTGTATAAATGTACCACAATTTCTTTATCTGTTGATAGGTATTTCAGTTGTTTCCATGTTTTGGCTATTGTGAATAGCTCTGCAATAAACATAGGGTTGCATATATTTTTTCAAATTAGTGTTTTAGATTTCTTTGGATAAATATCCAGGAGTGGAATTGCTGGTTATAAGGTAGTTCTATTTTTTATTTTTTGAGAAACCTCCATACTATTTTCCATAGTGGCTGCACCAATTTGCAATCCCACCAACAGAGCATGAGGGTTCCCTTTTCTCCACATCCTCTCCAACACTTGCTGTTTGTTGTTTTGTTGATGATAGCCATTCTGACAGGAGTGAGGTGGTGTCTCATTGTGGTTTTTATTTGCATTTCTCCGATGATTAGAGACATTGAACATCTTTTCATATTGGCCATCTGTATGTTCTCTTTAGAGAAATGTCTCTTTATGTCCTCTGCCCATTTTTAAATTGGATTGTTTGTTTTTTTGGTGTTGACTTGTATGAGTATTTTATAAATTTGGGGTATTAACTCCTTATCAGATGTATCATTGGCAAATATCTAATCCCATTCAGTAGGATGTCTTTTTGTTTTGTTGATGGTTTCCTTTGCTGTGAAAACTGTTTAGTTTGATGTAGTCCCATATGTTTATTTTTTCCTTTGCATCCCTTGCCCGAGGAGATATATCAGTAAAAATATTACTGAGAGTAATGTCTGCAGACAATGCTGTTCTTGTAACTGAACATTAGGCGTTCCCAGAATTCCTTAAGAACTTGCAATGTACATTTGACTATATTATAAATACAATAAATGATGTTGTATTCAGGCTTCTATTAATTGGAATGATCTGTTAATTGGGCCTCCTGTGCTTCTATAATGATGAATCTCAGGAATTATTGAGGTTGCTTCTTAATTATTCAAAAGTTGCATTCTTCGTAGTTTTTATATTAAATGTATTTGAGTCTGCCTGATTCTTTTAAAAATGGACAATACATATATTGTACTATTTTCTTTTAAATTGGAAACAGGTTACTTAAAAATCATTGGCAGTTTTCTGTCTCTAATGATGAAAATGTCAGCTCACCTTTGGTGCTGGCTTCCTTTCTTGGGGAAAAAAATTCCAAAATAACCCCTTTGTGATATAAATGCAAAATGAATAGTCACCCGTGTGCTGAGAGGAAGAGATAACTGCATCTTTGCTGGGTCTAGCTTCAGGCTCTGACTCTGTTGGGTAGATAGGGTCTTACAGCCCTCCCCAAGCCTGTCAATATCCAGCTCAAATTCAGGTTCAGAGTTGTCAAACTCTGATGAGGCCTGATGGGCCTCAAAAGTCCTGGTGGAGGCCAGATGGCCAGCAAGGGTAATTAAGTCCCAAGATACAGTTTGCCATAAGGGAGGAGAGTGCACTGGTGACCCTGAATCAATACCAGGGACTTAGTCAGCTGACGGGAACACTAATTCTAGACTCAGTGCATGGCTTCTATAAGAACCTCTTTGACCAGTAGACCCCAGTCCTGTGAGTATGTCCTGGGTAGAAATGACTGCAGGTATATTAGAAATAGCTGGTTCCTAAAGGACTTGAAGTCGAGGCCATATCTGTTGTGAGACACTCATTGCTGAGTCTGTGCAGGAAGGGGTATCCCTCATTGCTCCCTAAGGAGCTCTGCATAGAACAGAGACAGAAATAGTGAATGTAGTGGGCTACCCTGTCCACCTGACTTTCTGGCAGGGAATAGGGGAGTGGATGATGCCCAGTGGTGAGGGTGAGTGTTCGTTGGGATGAGTGAAGGTGGTCACAAGAGCCCTTCTAACAGATGGATGCAGATCTTGACAACCTCTGACTTGGAGTAATGAGAAGGTCCACTCATTATAATTCTGTAAATGATATTTTTTCACCCTGCTGTAGTGCAAATACTTCTGTGTACACGAATTCATTAGGCCCATTGACTACTAGTTGTTACTGGCAATCTCTGCTGCTTCCTTTCTTTCAAAAACAGAACAGATAATCTGTTAAAATGTTTAAGTCCTGGCCTGCAGATTTTGAAGGACTTTAAAATATAAAATTTATATTAATAGAGCATGATGATAACCATTCCTTTCCACTGATATGAGGTGTGTATATGTGTGTGTATGTTTGGTAGATAAAGGGATCTTATTGAAATAGTCAAGAGAAATCTTAAACAGATAAACCTCTCATTTATAATCCAGTAATAATGTAAAATATTTACCCCCTTCATATATATATGTTTATATATATATATATATATATATATATATATATATATATATATAATTGAGTGCCTAGCAGTACAATCTAATTTTTTCTGATTATCTGATATTCCATCAAAATGAATATGTAACCACAACTGCAGCTGTGTAGTTATGTTAACAATCTTTGCCCCTGGATATTTCTGTCTCCTAAAAGATTGCTGCCTAAGACTGACATTTAAATAATAAATAGCCCCTCTCCTTGTTCAAAAAGATAATGTTATTAAAGTGCTAGCTATTTCTCTGGGAGTTGAAAAATCTATTTACCTTATACAATACACAATCAGGATTCTCTCCCTCTGTTTTATCCCCTTACCTGAAAATAATCTTTATAAAAGGACATCCTGCTTAGGAAAAAGCATATTCCATAACTGTTGCTGGGAGCGTGGGAATAAATTCAAGTATTCAGAGCAGCATCCTTTTCCAGAGAAGCTCTGTTTTGTTGACCCCTGCATGTCCCAAAGGACCAGCAGAGTGCCTGGCACAGCAAAGGCCCTCACATCTGATAAACTGTCCCGTTTTGAACATGATCACGTCTGGACAGGTTTTTGTCTTAGAACTCATACAGGTGCAAGTGACAGAAAAATGAAACTCATGCTGATTTGAGCAAGGAATGAATTTTTGGCTCATATAATTAAAATACCGAAGACCACATCTGTCTGTCTGTCTGTCTGTCTGTCTCTCTCTCTCTCTCCTCCTCCCTCCCCCCCGCTTCTTCCACTACCCTCTTCCCACCACCCCTGCCATATTTCAGCTCCACGTTCCTTTTGGACGTTATCTCTGCATAGTAACTCCAGCAGCTCCTAGTCAGATAAATTTGTTCTTTTTCCAAACAGTTCTATAAAAGTCCCCAAATTTAGTTTCATTGGACCGGTTTGGAGCATGTTCCCTTCCTGAATTAATCACAGGGACTAGAAGAATTTGATTCTCCAACGGGCCAACCTGGATCACAGACCCTACCCTGTGCTGGGGCTATCAGTCTCACGTGGAAAAGAATGGAAAAGGGTTGGTTCTCCAAGGAAAATATGGGTTATTTTACTAGACAAAAGACAAATGAATACCAGGCAAACAAAAACAACTGATTCCGCCATAAATATTAAAACAGGTTGTATTCTTTTCTGCTCTTACAACAGGTAAACAAATGTTTATGCCTTTTGCCAGTTCAGGAATGGTTGTAATCATTCTTCCATTTCCCACAGAAGGAAACTGTTCACATGACTGTATAGGAAAGGGAAACACAAGAGAGGTGAGAGTCTAGCCATGCTGATTTTATACCCAACTGTCCCTTTAAAACTGAAAAGCACTTGGAAGTTCACGACTCTTATATTTTGGCACAAATTACATAGTTAATACCTTATTGTTTGTTTTTAATGCCTGGGTTAGTAAAATTAATGCAAAAAGCACCATCTGGGAAAATATTTTTTTCTTCTATCTCATATGGGTTTTTTATGGATAAGCAAAAATGCTAATTATTTAAGCAAAAATGTTTTTAATATGGAGCTGCAATAATGTTTTTAATAAGGACTTACATCACTGTGCTATCCACTGTTAGTCCCAGAAAAACAGAAGCAGATTGTTTTGTATTCAGGAGGAAAGTATGGAAAGCATTGTTAGAAATACATTTTAGAATTTATCCCAAATATTAATCTATAAATACCATTCTTTGTTATTAAGCTTTGTTACAGCATAAAAAAAAAAAAAAAGGAAAACCTTAGGAAACCCTTTCAAATGATCTTTCATAATATTATAAAATTTCTTAAAATATTTTTAGATCAAGAAAGCCACAGATTCACAATAACTGAAAAAGGGGAATTAAAAAAAAATCTTTAAAATAACAGATTGGCATAATTAAATCAAGTGAGTTCTGGTAATTACTGAGAAATAAAACACCTGGATTCAATAAGTCTCAAAGCATTTAAGCATGTAGTAAATCACAGAGAGACGGAGTAAAATGTGTAAATTTAAATTCTTATCCAATCTAAAGTCACAAAAATAGGAATCAAAATAAATAGTCGCAAAATATTCTTGGCTTCCTGAGCAGAAATGAGTACATCAACACTATAGGCTACGGCATTGTAGTACATATCAACCTATTGTGGAGGACAAGTTAAAGGGCTTGATTACCAAATATAAGAGAATGAAGAGCAGCGCTCTTCCAACTGGGTTATGCGTATGTGAGAGTTCTAAGCAATCTAGGAGACCTGGAGTGGGGGTTCTAAAAGGATCCAGATTCTCACCCACCATATGATCTCTTCCCTAAGCTCATCTGCCTACGGGTACCCAGCCTTGCAGGTTCTCCTGTCCTACCTCTTACCACTGTCATCTTTCTTCCACTTTACTGAAGAAGAGCAATCCTCTTTTCTTCTTGAATCCAGCCATGTTGTATTCTCTCAGGGTAGAAAAACCTTTCCACAAACCAAAGGAACTATTTAGCATATAAAATATTGCCGGAAGGAAAAACAATGATCATCAGTAAAAATATGGAAGGCCTAGATACCTTATTTTATCTAAGTGACAAACTTATGAAGTAATTTTTTTCATCAAATTTTTTTTCAGTTTATCATGGAATTAGAATATTTAACTGTGAAAATCATGTTGGGAAGTTCCAGTCAGCCAAGAAGTGTGTTCTCTCTGCATGTTTAAAGTCTCAATAATGAGCATGAGCTCGGTGGTTTCTGTTATTAACCTGCATCTTGGCCTGTGTTTTCAGTTGCCTATTTTGCATGGTTTCAAGGAAGAAGAGGTGAAAATGTCCACGTGTATTTTCGTCATAAACTTTTTCAAAAGATTATTATGTGACAGAAATCTATGTTGCTGTTGTTTTCACATAGACACAAATCTTCTGCTCACTGGCAATCATCATTCTGCTTATTTACATATTTAACATTGCTGTGCTGTAGATAATGCACTTAACAGCAATCATTAATTCAGTTTCCATAAACTCTACAATTACTGGGGACTCAATACCTTCTCTTTTCTTTGTTGTTAATTCACAATTGAGTAAACTGTACTCTTTAAAATAGAACATCTACTTAAATATGAGTATATGTCAAAATATTCTTAATGCCATCTGGGATGTAATACCCTTCCACTCAGATGTTGATATTTCAATATTGTGTAATCATCAACTTAATAATTTTATAACTGTGAAATGAAATCACTAAGCAATCCATATATAATAATTCTCAAGTATCTGTCTGTAGAGCCATTTGTCACACTTTTTTAAGGCCCTTTCAGTCAACCTAGAATATTGAAATTGCCATAAAGTAGGTCTTAAGCAGAAATAATGACAAAAACTTACTAAATCTGAGAAGGGAAGTAAATGTCTAAGTCCATGAAGCCAAAGACTCCAAACAGATTGAACATAAAAAAGGTGTCACCAAGAAACATAATCAAATAGACAAAAGTCAACTGCAAAGAGAGAATATACTGCAGAAAACAGCAAGAGAATAGTGATAACACAAACAAGAGAACTCCCACCTCTTGCCCCCACAGACTATCAGCAGGTTTATTTTGGGGGTGATCAAAATATTCTGGAATTAGGTGATAGAGATAATTGCACAATATTATGAAAGTACTAAAAGCCATGATATGTAGACTCTTTTTTCCAGTTTTATTAAGAAAGAATTGACATACATCACTGTATAAATTTAAGGTATACAGTATGATGGTTTGATTTACATATATTGTGAAATGATTAACACCATAAGTTTAGTTAATATCTATCATTTCATATAGATACAATAAAAAAAGATTTCTCCTTGTGATGAGAACTGTTAGGTTCTATTCAGTTAACAACTTCACTATATATCATAAAGCAGTGTTATTTCGTCATGTTGTATATTACATTCTTGGTGCTTATTTATTTTATAAGTTGAAGTTTGTACCATTTGACCACCTTTCTCCATCACTCTATCTCTGGTAACCACAAATCTGATCTACTTTTCCATGAGTTTTGTTGTTATTATTATTATTATTATCATTATTATTATTATTATTATTATTTCATGTATAAGTGAGATCAGACAGTATTTGTCTTCTGACTTACTTCACTCAGCATAATGTCCTCAAGTTCATCCATTTGAGGCAGGATTTCCTCACTTTTTCTGGCTGAATAATATTCCATTATATATATGAGTATGTATTTCATTTATCCATCAACAGACATTTAGGTTGTTTCCATGTCTTGGCTATTGTAAATAATGCTGCTGTGAATATGGGGGTGCACATATCTTTTCAAGTTAGTGTTTTCGTTTTCTTTGGATTTATTCTCAGAAATAGAATTGCTGGATCCTATGGCAGTTCCATTTTTAATTTTTTGAGGAACCTCCATACTGTTTTCCATTGTGACTATACCAATTTACAGTCCCACCAACAGTAAACAATGCTTCCCTTTACTCCACATGCACCCCATCAATTATTATCTCTTATCTTTTTGATGGTAGCCATTCTAATAGATGTGAGATGATATCTCATTGTGGTTTTAATTTGCATTTCCCTAATGAGTAGTGATGTTGAGTGTCTTTTCATGTACTTACTGGTGATTCATACATCCTCTTTGGAAAAATGTCTATTCAGGTTTTCTGTGCATTTCTAATTGGATTATTTTGGGGGTTCTTTTGCTATTGAGTTGTATGAGTTCTTCATATATTTTTTATATTAACCCATTATCGGATACATGGTTTACAATTTTTTTTCCCATTCCACAGGTTGTCTTTTCAATTTGTTGATTTTTTTTTCTTTTTTACTGTGCAGAAGTCTTTTAGTTTGATGTAGCCCTACTTATTTATTTTTGTATTTTTTGCTTGTGCTTTAGGTGTAATTTTCAAAAAAATCATTACCAAGACCCATGTCAAAGAGCTCTTTTTCCTATGTTTTCTTCTAGAGATTCATGGTTTTAGGTCTTGCATTTCACTCTTTCATCAAGCTTGAGTTATTTTTTTGTGAGAGGTATAAGATAAGGGTCAATTTTCATTCTTTTCCATGTTTTCTCAGCGTCGTTTATTGAAGAGACTGTCTTTTCTCTATTAACTATTCTTTTGTTCTCTTGCCAAGTATTAGTTGATCATATATTGGGTTTATTTCTGAGCTCTTGATTGTGTTTCACTGCTCTATTTGTTTGTTTTTATGGAACAGTATGTTAGTACCCTATTGTTTTAGTTACTATGGCTTTATAGTATAGCTTGAAATCAGGAAGTGTGATGCCTCCTGCTTCTTCTTTCTCAGAATTTCTTAAAGCTATTTGGTGTCTTTTGTGGTTCCATATAAATATTAGGAATGTTTTTCCTATTTATAAAAAAAAATAAAATGCCATTGGAATCTTAATAGGGATTGTATTGCATCTATAAATGATTTTTGGCAGTATTGATATTTTAACAATATTATTCTTCCAATCCATGAATATGAGATGCCTTTCCATTTATTTGCATCTTCTTGGATTTCTTTCATCAATGTCTTGTAGTTTTCAGAGTAGAGATCTTTCACCTCCTTGGTTAAGTTTATTACTAAGTATTTTATTGTTTTTGATGCTACTGTAAATATGATTGTTTTCTTTTTTCAGATAATTTGTTGCTGGTGTATTGAAGTGCTGCTGATTTTTCTATGTTAATTTTGTATCCTGTGACTACTAAATTTATTGATTGGACCTTAGTTTTTTATGACATCTTTAGAATTTTCTACATTTAAAATTATGTCATCTGCAGATAGAGAAAATTTTATTTCTTCCTTTCCAATTCTAATGCCTTTTGTGTGTGTGTGTGTGTGTTTTTGTTTTTTGCCAGATTGATCTGGCAAGGATTTCTAGTACTGTGTTGAATACTAATGGTGAGAGTGGGTACCCTTCTCTTGTTTCCGATTATAGAGGAAAAACTTTCAACCATTTACCACTGAGTGTGATGTTAGCTGTGGGCTTCTTATATATGGCCTTTATTATGCTATGTGTTCCTTCTATGCCTAATTTGTTAAGTGTTTTTTTTTTTTTAATCATAGACAGATGTTGAATATTGTCAAATGATTTTTTGTGTCTATTGAGATGATTGCATGGCTCTTTTATTTTACTAATGTGATGTATCACATTGACTTACTTGTGTATGTTGAACCATCCTTGCATCCCAGAGATAAATCCCACTTGATCATGGTGAATGACCCTTGTAATGTGCTGCTGAATTCAGTTTGCTAGTATTTTGTTGAGAATTTTTGCATCTATATTCACCAGGAATATTGGCCTGTCATTTTCTTTTCTATTAGTGTACTTATCTGGATTTGGTATCTGGCTAATCCTGACCTCATAAAATGAGTTTGGGAGTCTTCCCTCCTCTTCTATTTTTGGAAGACTTTAAAAAGGATTGATGTTAATTCTTCTTTAAATATTTGGTAAAATTCACCAGTGAAACCATCTATTCCTGGGCTTTTCTTCATTGGGAGATGTTTCATTACTGACTCAATCTCCTAAGTAGTAATTGGTCTATTTTTTATTTCTTTGTGATTCACTGTTGACAGTTTTATGTTTCTAGTTATTTATCTGTTTGTTCTAGTTTGTCCAATACACCAAACAAGCTACATGAATCCTGGACAACATGGATAAAGGAAAATGGAGTTTACTATCTGAGTAATGTTGTAGCATCTACTGAAGGCCAATAATGTGGAAAACACATTCCATGTGCTAGTTAAGAGATATATCTTACCACTGAGCAGGTGAAGCAGGATGCAAGAGGAATTTACATATCTTCCTATAGTTTGGCCTTTATGTTTTATTATCAGAAGCCAACAAAGTTTTAATTTCACCTCCTTTGTTTTCTGGTGAATAAACAAAAGAAGATTGTTTTGATAAAGAGACTGATGATATATCACATCTTTGAAAATAATGCCAATTTACAAATTTAGGGAAACAATTTTCCAATTCCTTCCTCCCGAATAGTTTGGTTAGCTTGTGAGATTGTGATAATAAAGTACACAAAATCTACACTTTAAAAAAAAACCTAGTACTGCTATAAATTGTGTGTGAAGTTATCTTTTGTACCTGGCCAGGCTGAAAACACCTATTGAGATCAAGTGTTTACTACTAATGTGGGAGATGGTAGGGTCCTTCTGGCCAAGGAGCAAGAGAACACCCTTCTCAGGGTGCTTCATGTGGCTTTCAAAAACTAGTGGGGTTATGATTGTTTCAAAAGGAAAATTCTAATTGACAATGACTGAGTGTGAATAATAAATGCACTTGGTTTTATTGATAGTGGTTCTTATTAATTCCAGTCTGTTTCATACGGTGGTTCTCTTTCCTTAGAGTGAGGGAACTGTGTTATGTCACGGGAAGTCCTAGCTATTACTCTTCCCTCTGAAATTCAAATAGAAATAATTGTGCCCCTTTGACCACACGTTTGACTTCTCAGTTTTAAGGAATGTGCGTATAAGTACTATGCAGCCATTCATCATGATACTTCCTTAGAGTCATTAATGTTAGGAGAAAATCCTCATGGGAGGATCATATAATTTCTACATGAAAAAAAAACACACCAACTTTGTAAATAGTATTCCTATTGAGATAGAAACATACAGTTATTTGGAAGGAAATATACCTAAGAGTTAATTGTGAGGTTTTGGATGATTATTACTTTTCCTCTTGTACTTTCCTATAGTCATAAATTGTTTACAGTGAGAAAATATTACTTTATTTTAACCTGAAAAGTTCCTAAAAATCATTAAGACATACCTGCCTCCCTCCCAATTCTTATAATATACTGAGAGGATAACATTTTAAACATTAACAATTGGCTATAAATGGCAATTTTCTAAGCTTCCTAAAATTTCTATCTTCTGTCATCTTTTTTCTTCACTCTCTTCTTAGTGATCTCAGTCAGTGTCATAGCTTTAACAACTGATGTCTAACCACTTGAGCGCCTCAGTGCTATGTACCCAGTCCTTGCCTTGATCTTCAGTTCTAGTCCTACAGCACTGACCATCTGTCAGGCAGCTCCGTATGAATGTCTTGTCACATATTCAGCATGCCCCAAAACAAACTCATGGATTGTCCTCCAGGTCCACTGATCCTCCTGCTGTCTCTATTCCTATTAATGACGCCACTTTCTCTAGGTCATTGAGAAGGTGTTTCTCACTGTTATCTTTACTCTCCCTTATCTTTCACATGCAAACAGTTGTCATCATATTCTATCTTAATAATGTTGCTCACATTTAATTGCTCCTTTCCATTCCCTGTGGGGATATCCTAATTATAACTCTTACTTGGAC
Organism: Rhinolophus sinicus; assembly: GCF_036562045.2. NCBI lineage: Eukaryota > Metazoa > Chordata > Mammalia > Chiroptera > Rhinolophidae > Rhinolophus > Rhinolophus sinicus. The sequence continues at coordinate 115,870,747 of NC_133755.1, forward strand.
AATAGCACTATACTAACAAAGTATTTCATATTTATTAAACTTAATCCTCAAAACAGCCCCATGAAGTAGGTACTCTTCTTATGATTCCTGTTTGATAGTAGCTTACTCAAGGTCACAGAGTTTATAAGTAGAGTTGGATTTGAACCCAGGCAGTCTAAGGCCAGAGTTTGTACATGTACCTTCTAGCCACACAGACTTTAGGGCAGTAATGGCAACAATAGCTTCTCATTAGTTCTTGCTACACCCCTATGTTGCTGTTATCCCTCTTGTAGAGAAGAAAAGCAAGGCTCACCAAGCTTGAGAAAAGCAATACCTCATGAGCTAAGTCTGCCTACTCACCCACCTACCTCCATATCAAGATTAATCTTCTAAACGCACTGTTCTGATGATTCCTTTAAAAAGAAAAAACAAAAATCAAAGAAACAAAGAAACAAACAATGTTTCTCATTGCCCAGAGGATAAAGTCCAAATTGTTTAGTGGGGCATTCAGGGATGCCCCTCGGATGTCCACCCACTTTTCAGTTTATTTGTCATTCTCTACTGCTGAATGGGTCTCCTGGCCACCTCTCAGCCATGCCCCCAGGCCCTGCCTCCACTCATTTGAGCTCAAACTTCCATTTTTATTTCTTACCACACATCCCAACTACCAGAAATATATTCTTCCTTGCAAAGGAGCATTTGGAATTTTCCCTAATGGGAGCCATAGATTAAGAACCTTCAAAAGACAATCAAGGATTCCCTGCCATTAGACAGACCTTGGAAAAAGAAAAATCGCACTTAGTTTTCCCAAAATGCAAACATTAGGCTTGACAGAGCTATCCTGCTGCTTTCTCTTCTGCAGTGGTGCCCCATGGTACATGTTATCAGTTCAACACTATATATATAAATATAAAGTAATAAAATGAAAAAAAGATTTTTAATGAATGTAGTGGAGGCAAGAGGAAGATTGAATATCCTTTAGCTATTAACCCTGAGAATGATGGCTTGGATAGTCCCAGCCTGAGATCTCTTATGCCCAGATGGCTCTTTTATATTGGTCTTCTACTGTGGGCTAGAGCAGTGATTTTGAGCTTCTTCTACTCCCCCTTTTCCTCCCTTCCTTCCTCCTTCCTCCTTCCTCCTTTTTCTCCTCCTCCCAGATCCTTCTTCTTCCAAATCTTTTTGTCAAAGAAAGTCTCACCAGGAGGCTCAATGTGAACAATGGATTTAAAACAGAGCTGCTCTGCTGAAGGTGGAGTGGGGAGTCTGAAGCCCTCTTCACTTCATTTGCCCCCAACTTACCAATCCCCATCCCCGCACCTGAGGAATTCTGCATAGACCAGTTTTCAAGGGCCGGGTGAGCAGTAAGTGCATGTGCGGGCACGCATGCCAATTTAGAGGTAGGGTGGAGAGGAAGGTAATTCTGTTGTTCATAAAAATGTACCATGTCAAACTCTTCCCCCACCTTGTTTTCTAAATTAGTTGCTTTTATATTTGCGACTCCCTGGAACTTGGATTGAATTGTAATCTACAAATACTTGTTTAGTGTTTGCTGAGATGCTTCCATGATGTGAAGTTTCAGAGAAATATATGGCGCAGTCCCTGCCTCCAGAAATTATATAATCTAATTGTGAGGCCAAGACTATCACCTTCCTGAAAGTGACTCCAAATTTTCAGACTTTCAGTTCTGATCTCTTGCCCAAACTTCAGTTTCTTTAACTGTCTGTCTGCCTCCTGGACAGTCTCTGCTTGGTGGTCCCACTCTGACCTCGACTCCGTCTACATAAATCTGAAACTATGCTTTCTCAGAAAACCCAGAAAGTTATGGTAAAGTGTGGCAAAGTATGGTAAACCCAGCATCAGTTATGGTAAAAGAACAATACCAGTGGGGACCAGTGAGAGACAATGGGGAGTGTCAAGGTGACAAAAGTAACACAAATAATTAGGGAAAGCTACAGCTTCCTGTTAAATATGTGAAGCCCAACATGTATGAAAGGGATTAGATGTATCCTGGAGGGAACATATACCGTGTTTCCCCAAAAATAAGACTTAGCCAGACCCTCAGCTCTAATGTGTCTTTTGGAGCAAAAATTAATATAGGACTGGGTATTATATTATGTTATATTACATTATATTATATTATATAAGACCTGATATTATATATTATATTATATTATGTTATATTATATTATATTATATTATACCCGGTCTTATATTATAGTAAAATAAGACTGGGTCTTATATCAATTTTGGCTCCAAAAGACACATTAGAGCTGATGGTCTGGCTAGGTCTTATTTTTGGGGAAACACAGTACGTACATTATCTTGATGGGTCTCAGTTTCCTGATGCCTCTTTTCTTACGAGCATCTATGTTAATATGATTGTGGTATTAAAAAACGGGTTTATATATAAAGGGCCTTTAATTGTGAGTGAACAACTACATCTGCAGTTTAGCCAGAGATAGAAATCTGATCCAAAAATGTAGGAAAAAATTGACCATGAGGGATATTCTTAAAAAAGGGACTACATACATAAAAACATACTTACTCTAATTTCTGGATGATAACTGGGATTTCTCTAAAACCAATCCCTGCATAAATTGTGACTTCATCATATTTGATTTTGCTGTAGAGGAAAGCTGAGGTTGCAGGGTAGCAGACTGTTGCTCAGTGTAAGTGAGAACCCTGAGGAAGACAGCTGTCCCAAGTCAGACTGCAGTCGGGGAGAGCAGAGTGCTTCTATTCCCAGATCAGACACAGACTGGGACGAACTACTGCATTCAAAGGTAGGGTGGATTGAAAGGCCTCCAAAGTCCCTTCCAGCCAAACATTTTATAAGCATATGAATATGAGTTCATTTGGAGGTCAGAGAGATGAGAAGTTAAAATTAGGAGATTTAAAAGAGGGGACTTCCTAATGAAGTATTGGGGCTTGCCTTGAAGAACTGCTAGGTGTTGGAAATGGGACAAGGAAAAGTACCACTCTAGATCGGAGAAGCATCGTGTCAAAGGTCTGGAAGAGGCTAGACAGGTGCTGGAGAATGAAGAAGGCAGCTGATACTGATGGAGGAAAAAGGAAATATGATAGAAAGAGCCCCTCGAGAGAGAGAGTAGGAGTTGAACTGTGTTTGAGGCAGTGGTGAGCTTAGCAAAAACCCAACAGCTGTTCATACATTATCTGAGAAACCTGACAGTTGCCTAAGGACATGTGAACTTTGGAGCAGCTCTGAAGTGAAGGGAAATAGAATAGCTGTTTGCTGTTAAATCTTCCCCAGTGCTGAAGAGCTGGGGTTTGCCGAACCACAAGGGTAGAGCTACCAATCACAACTCCCAGTAGATACAAGGCAAAGTAACCTGGTTTTTTTTTTTGGTGTCTCTTGTCTATATCGAGATGAAAGGGCAACAGGGAAAATCTGTATACATCTGACTAAAGTCAGGGCATGCCATTTTAAGAACTTGTGAGGGAAATGCTGGTTGTGAGCATGGAGGAGTAATCACAACACTTACCCTTTGGACAATGAGAACCCCCAGTAGAATAAAATATCAGCAAATTATGCTCATTCTGAAAAAGAGACAAAAGACTTCTTTGACTTGGATTCTGGTGAAACCTGGTGTTGTTTCTGTTCCATTACCTTCCACTGTAGACTATTATCTCTCCCTGGAGCCTACAAGTTTATAATTGACCTTGAATTTATTTTAAATAAAATTTCCAAGACATTATAGTTTTTCCCTCTCTCTCTTTTTAAATGTTTATATAGGTAGGATTTGGATGAGATGAGGGGAAGAGGACACTCAAGCAAGGGAAGTAGCCTGAGTAAAGAAAGGCAGTTTATTCAGGTAGGAAGGAAACCCCAGTGGGAACATCCAGGCTGGAACAGATGATTTCTCCTAGGGAGGGGAGAGTGGAAGTTTCAGGGGGAATATTTTGGCGTGGCAATCTTATATAGTCATGGATGTGTTGGGTTATAGATTAGTGGGGTGGGGGCCAAAGAGGAATTGTGGAGGAAGAGAAAGAAGGTGACATAGTTTACAGGTGAGTCATTATGAGGAACAATGGAGGGAACTGGGTTGCTGCTGTGTGCGAAATTATAAGACCACCTTCACTTCTGATAGCAAGTACAAGTTTGGGCGTCCCCAAGACCACCCTCAGTTTCAATAATTTTCTAGAAGTGCCGACAGAACTCACTGAAAGCTGTTATGGTTTATTACAGTGAAACATACTCACAGGTATGGTACATACTCACAGTTATGGTTTATTACAGTGAAAGAGTACAGATGAAAATGAGCCCAGGGAAGAGACGCATGGGGCAGAGTCCAGGAGAGTTCTAAACACAGAGCTTCTAATTATTTCTCTCAGTGGAGTATAAACAGCATTAGTTTTTCTGGTAACAATGTGAGACAATATGCATGAAGTATTGCCAACCAGGAAAGCTTACCCAAGCTGTGATGTCCAGAATTTTTATGGCGGCTTAATTACATAGACCTGACTGGCCACCCACATCGCTGACTTCAGTATCCAGCCCCTCTGGAGGTCTAGCTGATGCAACATGACCCAAAGACTCCACTTAAATCACATTGGGAGACGCTTACCAGGCTTGATATTCCACGGGTGTAGAGAGCACCCCTGAGGGACCAGGGGCAAAAGCCAGATCTCCTTTTGGGTAAGGTTACTCTCTACTACACACCAAGGTAAGATAGTTTTGTCCTTTTTCCTTCTCCCTCTCATTTCTGTCCCTTTTTTCTTCCTTTCCCCAAATATTTTAAAGTAGAAAAATATCAGTGTCCTGGACACCCTCTTCTTAGCTGCTGTCAAGTTATGCTGCAGTCATAGTGACTGGGTTCTAAGGAAGGAGAGCTGGGTCAGTGGCATCCTCAGCTTGAAAGACTCCACAGAATGCAGTGGGAAAATCTCATGGTGCCAGGTCCCTGGAGAATGTTATTTGCGAAGATGACCTTCTCACTAGGAAAATTACCGCAAATACCGGTCACTCAGAGGCCAAGGATTAAAAGTCTGATTTCAATGGCAACATAAGGACTAACCCTCCTTAGTAGGGATAGAACATGGTGAAGACTTGTTCTGGGGCCACATATTCTCAAACAATGAGGTTTCTAAGAAATATTAAATTGCCCCCAAAGACAGTGACTATATACGTGTATTCGAGGAAGGTGGCCTCAAAGCCTCAGCACAGTTCCTTTCAAAGCTCCCAGGTGGCTTTTTGTCTTACTTGAGATTGCTTTCTTTGCCAACCTGTTTCCTTCAGTGAATGCTTAGCCAGAGAAGCCTTCTCAGATAATGGAAAGATGTTTTATTCCTGTTTAATTTGCCACCTCGTGTCATAGCTCATCTTGAGTCTTTCTTAATCATCTTTAGAGATTTCTTTAAGAGTTGCTTGTCTTAAAAGTTTCTTTTAATTCTTTGGAAAGAGCATATTGGGCCCAGCTATGGGTTTATTCCTACATTATAAATGCTAAAGGGCTTTATTGCAAATAAAATATTTTCCACATGCACTTGTCTAACTAAACCATGTGGCATAAAAATAAAAGGGCTTAAACTGACAAAAATGATCATTATTTGCAAAGGGAAACCCTTTTAAATGTGCTCATACCTTCCCATATCTGCTTGATCTTGGGGCCAAAAACCCTCTTAAGTGTTTTGCTTCTAGTGCACTTACTTCAGAATTGTGAAATGAAATAAATAGGGAAAGTAAATAGCATTATTTTAAAATCATGCAATTTGTATCTAATGTGGTCTTGTGTGGTACTCTAACTTATTGTGTTGAAATGTAATTTGAAATAGTTCATATCCTATATTTAAAAAAAAACTAACCTAGTGTTTTCTCCTACATTTTCAAAAGTCACTATTATATTTTCATATTGCCATTAACATTGATTATGCTACCATATTAGTGTTCTGCTTTATATATTTTAATTAAATGTTTTATATTTTGTACTTGTACCCTGAGGCAATTTTAACATGAAGGGGACAATTTTATAAATGGAAAAATAAAACACATAAAATAAATGGTGTGGTCCTTGCAGCACAGAACATTTAAAAGCCAGAATTCCTGCCTTAAAATGTTTCCAGGAAAAGTTAAATTATAAGGAAAGTTAGATGCTTTAAAAATGTTAAAAGTAAGTTAGTTCTCTTATTTGGTTTGATTTTTTAGTTTTAGTGTGTTTGATGCAGCCATGAAACTCTTCTTATGATGAGTCCATTTTTGCTGAGGAGAAGGTATATAGGTTTATCACATGGTTATTTATAGTCATTAAAAATTGGAGACAAAGTAAATGTCCAAAAATAGTGGGCTGGTTGCATAATAATGGAACATCCACACCAGGTGACCTATAAAAGTGGTCATAAAATATTATTTAATGAGCTAGAAAAAGGTTTACTATACATTAAGTGAAAAGAATCAGATTATAATGTAATATACACAGAATAGTGCTTACTTTATAAAGAAAAGATTGCTTAGAATATGAATAAATAATGTAAATATGCCTAGAAACCACTAAAAGGCTATTTATACCAGGTTAGTAGTGGTTCTCTCTGCATGAACGAGGCATGATTTGGAAGATCATGAACCATTAAATCTTAGAGTTGAAGCAACTTGGAGATCATTTAATTCAGTTACTCATAAATTCACCAGGTAACTCATTCCATTTACAGATGGATCCAAATATTTTGGAGTTCTTTCTTAAATGGAACTCCTATCTGCCTCCCTGTACATTCCACTAGCTGGTGCTATCTCTGCCCTCAAAAAGTGTGAAATAAATCCAATTCCTTACACATCTCTGCTTGTCAGCTATTTAAAGACTGCTCCCCTTTCTTCTTCAATCTTCTGTTCTTCTGTATAAAATTCCTATATTATTCGATCTTTCTTTGTGGTTTCCTGACTCCTGCCGTAGCCCTGCCACACTTATCTGGAGGTGCTAGAGTTGTTGGCATCCAACTTAAAATGGGTCCTCCAGGGTGGACCACACGTTCCAAGTGTGCGCAGCCAGCCAGCCAGTACCCAGTGGACTGTTTGCTCCTTTGATCGCTAACCAGTAAAGGCTATGGATCACATCAACTTGAAGTCAACTAAAACTTTTTCAGAGAATTTCTACATGAGCAATTATCAAAGGCCATCTTCCCCAATTTGAATTCACTCTAATAATTCTTTGAATCCAAAGCAGGATCTATACAATGAGAGCAATCTATGATTCAGCTTCTGGTCTTCCTATTAATCCTTACTAAGCCGGATCTCATTTATTTTATTCCGTATCCAAGTCTATCAAACTCATTTTGAATCTTGGTTCTGTCCAGCAATTTATTACCTCTTTTTCAGTTTTTTCCTTCCCATATTGATAAGTAAGCCGTCTCTACCTTTACTCATCTCTGAAAACCACTTTTAAGGAAAAGGACTAGAAGTGTCTGGTGTCCTAAATCTGCTTTGCACAGAGAACTTTACAGCATTTTATTGGGCAACCCCCTTCCCTCTCATTTACCACAACTCTGGAGTAAGCAAGACAAGCGTCCCTGAGGAAAGAGAGGCGGCAACTCCATGCAGGGATGGGGAGCAGCTGGGCAGGAACTCAACCCTGAATTTCCTACATTCAAGTTCTAGTGCTTTTCCCACCACCAGGCATAGAAAAAAAGACTATGAAGTACAAAGGTGGAAGCAAAAACTGAAAAGGGGATTTTCCCCAAAAGAAAGAAAATGTAGTGAAAGAATGAAGTAGCTGGTATCAATCTGTGTTTACACAACACTGACAAGCTGAGAGTCTATAAATAGAGTAACGGGCTGGATTTCTGCCTGTACACCCCTGTAAATGCCCACTTTTATCTGCCCCATTTATTTTGAATGTGGCTTCCAGAAAATTCTTGAATCGAGGAGCCAAGCTCCTGAGAGAATTGCTCAGCTGTGAATTTTAGGGAAATTAGTTGTTATCATTATTACAGTGTCCTTCCTGGACCTCAGTTTCCACACCTACAGGGCAAGGAGAGTTTAACTTGATGATATTCAAGTCTTTCTCTGTTTAATATTTTTGATATGAAAATAAGTTGATGCATTGTTATGGGGCACTTTACAATTTTTTTCTTGTTATGCTGTTCAAGGTAATCTGTGAAATACAGATTTGATATTTCCAGAGCCATTCTCTTGCTCAGCAATTCTTTCATTTATGAAAGAATCATCATTCTTTCATTGACTCCCTGCTTTTTCCGTATTCTCCAGGCACTACTTTACCCCCACTCTACATGCCCTCTGCCTCTGCATGCTCCCAGATTTCCTGGGAAAATCACTGAAATCTAACCTGATGACTAGGAACGTATGTGAAGGCTCTCAGCCTGCACGAACACACTACTCAACCATGAATTTTGCTACTTACTGCCAAGTGACCCGGCCCTCACTTAATTTCCTATAACCTCAGTTTGTTCATGTAAAATGGGGATGATGATTCTCATGGGACTGTTGTGATTGTATGTGAAAGAAAGAGTGTAAAGTGTTAAATATAGTGTCTGGCACATATAAAACATACAAAGAGATGTTAGCAGAAAAATGTTCACCTTTCTCTGTCATTTCTCTGTATCTTTACCCTCTGTTGTCAGAAAAAGAAGGGACTCTATTCTTTTTCTGAGGCCATCACAGTTCCATTTCTATCCGTTACTGGCTTAAAAGAATAAGAGGAATTACTGGTTCATGTAAATGGAAGTCCAGAGGGAAGGCAGACTTTAGAGGCTCGGCAGTGCCAGAGAAATCAAATTCTGCCTCTCGTCTCTGCCCTTGCTAAGATCAAATTCAGCTTCAGTTCAGAGCCCCTCAGGATCACAAGATGGCTGCAGCTGTTTCAGGGCCACATGCTTTGCTTTTCACATTCAAGAAGAGACTGAGTGTTGCTTCCAGAACTTCTCTCAGAAGAGCAAAGAAACTTCTTTTTCAAAAGCCTGAAGAAAATCCCTTTTGGATCTCACTGGTCTAAGTTGGAAGAAATGCCCTCCCTAAACCAGTAACTATGGTTATGTGATAAGTTCATACTATTTTAGGCTTGAACCCTATACTCTATTTCTAGAAACAGGGTGGGGTCAAATTTCTCAATGCCTATAGGGTTTGGGGTACCCAGGCAGCGCTGTCCAAGTGCATAGTTCCAGGAGGCACAATTCATATGGATTTATATTCTGGAACTTTGTTCTATGCTGTTGACATAAAATACAATGGGACTAGTGCTCCCTGGAGTTATTCAGCTGACAGCCTTGGACTTGGAAATAGGTCATTGAAATTTAGGGTAGTTACCACAAGAAGGGGGTACTAGATATTGGTTAGGTCCACTCCACCACGTGCCTTTGAGTTCCTCTATTCCTCCTTCCTATGGAACTTTTCCCTGTTAATTTATCTTTTTTCTTGAATTAGCAACAGCTTCCTTTTTATTAGGTCACTTTGGCTTATGCTCACTCTTCTTCCAAAATCAAAAACAAAAATTAAAATCAAATCGAAGTTGAACAATCAATGCTCCCCCAAACCTGGTGCTCCATCAAACTACTTTAGTATCCTACCACTTTATTGAAAGCACAATCTATCTTCATTGCCTCAATTTGGCAAACTTGCTTCTGTCTCAACCATTCTACTGAATCTGCTCTCTCAGAGTCACTTTTCTCTAAACCAATCCAAATGTCATTGGTCAGTTCCAACTTCTCTGATTACCACATCTTCCTCCTTGAAACTTTCTCCTTTTTATCCATTTATTTGATCAATATGTATCAATCCACCTGCCAAATGCCACACACAATAGTTGCTGAAAATGCAAGCATTAAAAGAATTCACCCCTTGCCCTCAAGGAGGCTAAAAGACAGTGGGAAGATAGCCAATGAAACGACAGGTGAAAGACATGGAGGAGGAAGAATCTAAATCTACTAGGAATTAGAGAAGCTTCAAAAAGAGACAATTCTTGGACTGTTTTTAAGAAAAAGTGAGTTTGTCATTTGGAAAATATCAGAGGCACAGGGAACAGCATGATGCAATCAGGGAACTACAAGTGGATTGGTGTTGGGGAGGGTGATAGAGCACGTGGGGGAGGGATAGGAGATGAAGTTGTTCAAGAAGACAGAGGCCAGGTAGTCAAGGGTTTTGGACAAACGTGACATAGATCGTGCGTAGCCATTGAACAATTCTGAGCCATTTAATGGCATGGTCAGATTTATGTTTTAGAAAGATCATTCTGGTGGAATGGTGCCTGATAGAATAAGCAGGCAGAAGCTCAAAGAATAGTAAGGAGGGTGCTGAAGAATTTGGATAAAGATGATAATGTTTCTCTAGAACTATGGTGGTAAGTGTTAAAAAGGTAGAATAAATTTAAAAGATATTTAGGAAATAAAACTATACATTTTGTATGTCCTAGGAAGGAAGAACTAGTAAAAATGGTGAAACCAAGTGGGAAGAGAAATTCCATAATGTCAACTATAGCTGAGAGGTTAGTCAAGGAAAGGACATAAAATATCTTTGGTTTTCTTCTTACTTTATGACCATTTCTCACTCATAATTGTGCTCTTAGTCCTGCCCCTCAGTAGAGGTGCTTACCAGTGATATAGCTGGAGAAGACCTTTCTACATTCTCCCCTTCACAATACCATCTAATCTCATGGCTTCAGCAATTACAGTTATGTCATCAGGCCCAAGAGTGCTTGCTTTCCACATTCAATCAGTTGGTAAGCTCTTTCACTTCGCTTTTAATATCTCTGACATTCATCTTCACACCTCTATTTCTACACTGTCCAGGTTCTGCCTTCAATGCCCCTCCTCAGACAAACGGCAACAGTATCTCAGTTTAACTCAATTCATTTGAAAAAAAAAAATATGTAGGAAGCTATTACCACATGCTGGGCACCAGGCTTGGTATAGATCCTGAAACAAACTATAAAAATTTTGCAATTTAGAGTTATGAAATAAACACACCAACCACTTAAATACAAATTAGTAAATTCCACATGGAGATTATACCGAACTAGGCATGGAAATTCGCAGAATGGGTAGATCACTTCTGAAGGAGACTCAGTGGCATTAGTGGTGTTCAAAAAATGCCGCTTGATGGATGGATTGAACTCTTATTGGGTTTGGAGAGGGCAGTTGGAAAGGAAAATGCATTAGAAGTGGAAGACACTGGATGAGTAAAGGGAAGAATATGGGAAAGCACGAATGTCCAAATAATAGTGGGCAGTGCCAGTTACTGGGGGCTTAGGTTACTGGTAGCGGAAGCTGAGGCTCAGAAGATAGACTGGGACCATTCTGTGGAGAGTCTTAAAGGCCGGTCTGACGAATTTATATTTGATTCATTAGACAATGAAAATCCAACTTTTTGTCCTATCTTTGGTATATACATGACCTTTTTATTTATTAATTAATTTATTTATAAAACACTTGTGAGACTACTACCCACTACTATCCTAGAATATTGGTAATTTAGTAAGAGATTACTATACAAGTCGTGTGTGTTGGAATAGTATCTTATGATATGAAAGCTAAGCAAACCCTGGTAAATGGTGACATGAATGTATTTATATCTGAAAAATTATGTATCTGAGCTTCAGATTATTTCAGGTTTCCCATTATTTTGAAATTAGAGAAAGACTACAGTGAGCCAGCTTGTAAATTTCTATTTCTGTTAACTTAGAGAATGAAAAAAAGAAAGTTCTCTCTTATGGCCTTTATCAAAATTCTGTTAATTGGCAAAGTCCCTGAAACACAAGAAATTTGAAAAAAGAAAATTTTTTTTTATTAGGATATCTCCAGGCCTTAATGGATTTTTGAGTGAAAATACTAAATATGGCTTCTTCCAAAAATATGTTCATAATTATCTATTTGTAGAATGAGACATTAGTTTCCAAAGAGGTGCTAATTTGTCTTTCTAAACAAAAGACTGAATTGTTTAATTTAAATTTTGCATCAATTTACAAAAGGAAATTCTCATTTAGAGAATTTTCAAAAGCAAATAAACCAGTTGAAGTTTCCAATATAGAACTGTATGTGTTGTATTGATAACTTGTCCTAACAACCAGCATCTGGGTTAGCTTCTTAATCATCGTGTACACGGACAACCACTTCAAAGTATAGATTTGGTACTGAGTATAAGGCTAATATCATTCTATATGAGTAGACTTGAAGTCCAATATGATTTCAAAATTGGCCATCTTTACCAAGGAAACATGAAGAAAGGTCTCCATGGTTTCAGAGAATCAATAGTGCCCTCTAAAGGAAATCTATGTGAGGTACATTCAATATCCAGGTTTAATTCAGGGTTTATTCTGCCAAAATATTACTTAATTGTAATTCACAAAATCGATCCAATATTTTAAAAAAGGTTGCCAGACAGCCCTAATCGTAAATATCATAGGTAGCTGCCCACACCAATTCTGGACTGGTAGAAAAAAACAACCTTCCTTTAGCCCTCGTTGCTTCTGCTCACTGTGAACCACTGTCCCCATCTTTGTGGAAAGTTCTTGGAAAGAGAAAAGGTGATGGTTTCTGAGTAAGGGTTAGACGTCCTAGACTCTGAGAGATGGGAAATTCAGAAGGGGATCCAGGTAGTTGTCTTGAGAAAGTGTGCTCAAGGAAAAATATTTTGAATTGAGTGCTGAGGAGGCCTTGTCAGCTTTTTGCTTAGAGCCAACTCTGAAAACCTATATATTGGGAAGTCTGCCAAGTCAGCTGAATTAGAAGAGGACAGGCAGAGTAATCTGGCTGAAACATGAAAATTAAAAGAAAAAAGTAATATGAAACATTTATGGATTTTTATTTGTCCATCTAATTTTGTGGTTTACTCTTACATTTTTTCCCCTTTATCCATTTTGCATTATACACAGGGATTGATTCACAAATTGCTTGGTAATTAAAAGAAATATTGGGCAAAACTTTATATTGTTATTATCGATTAGGAGCAGGAGAAATCTCAGAGACTCATATCTGCCATAGAGACATAAAAAGTGGTAAATACAGGTGACTGTTAATTGCAGATATAAATTGCTGCCACAGAGTTATTGTTGTCAAAAACAGATGATTGAGTTTAAAATATTTTATTTCTTCTTTTTACCAAACTACACACACACACACACACACACACACACACACACACACACGTCATTGTGTACATTTTAAACACTTTTCCTTCAGTGTTCAGGTCTGGTTTTATCAGACAATAAAGATGACAGATCAGATTAGCACTTAGCTGTCTATACCTGTAGCATGCACCCTAGCTTACCCTGCACATTCAAATACTTCACCTGAGCCTCGTGATATCATGAAGTCATCAGGGCAACTATTATAATAGCAAAGCAAGGAAAAAAATTTCATGGAGCATGAGTAGGGTTATGGGGGAAAATTAATTTTCTAATATCCGTTTTACTACTTATTGATTGCAATATTAAAACACCTGAAGATATATTAGGTTAAATATTAATGGAAATTTAAAAATCTGCTGAGATGATACATCAGCCATAGTCAGCAAAGCTGTTCCCCAGCTTTGGGGACAATCCAGGTTAAATGGCACATTTCAGCAGAAGCAGCTGTGGTTAGTAGAGCAAAGTGATATTACTGCACCATCTTAATTAGATGTGACACATTAGTCTGAAGAAATCTGAGAATTATGGCAAATAGAGCATTCCTAGCAGGTTCCTCAAACTAAGACGAAAGCTAAAAGGTACATCAGATTCAGAGCAGCCGGCCTGTGGGAGCTGCTGGAAGCAGTTGGCTCAGTTTTATCGACTCACAGGCCTCCTAGGGTGCATTTTGAACTTCACAGGCTGAAGTTAAAAGGGGTTTTAAATGTTCATTTAGGTTTCCCTTCCAAATGGCTCTTGGAAAAGACAGATCCCGGAAAGTATAGATTCCTTTAAACCTCCAGGGCAGGAAGTAACACAAAATCCCTCCTCCTATGATTTATTCCTTTTAGCTAAGAGGTTATTTTAAAGTGGGTGCCAAAGATGTACTTCTAAGAAATTTATCTGCAGTGCAGCACAGCACAATGGCTGGCTGGGCAGGAGCTGCAGAGCTCCTTAGATCTCACTTCCTGTGTCTATGTGCAGTGGGAAATGGACAAGCTTCTCCCCGCATTTTCAGAATTCTCTTCTGCAACCAAGGCCCCGCTTCTGGAAAAATGGCTCTTGAAAACGTTTGCTGCTCGTGGGGCTTCTGGATGGGTAAGAACGAAAGTTTCTAGCCTGGGCAACGCCAAAACAGCCTAACTACAAGAAATAATCAGAAGTTGTCTACGTTCAGTGCCTCAGCCACTGAGTAGAAGCAGAGGTTTCTGTTTTGTGCACTAAACTCAGGGCCTGTAGCCCTGAGGAGGGGCTATTGAGTTTCTACTGTTCCCATAACTACTAAGTCTTATTACTGTCACAACCCAGCTCCACTTGTCCTGTTAATTATTATATTGCTCTGTATGGCTATTGGTACTTAGACACATACACATTTGGCATGGACCGCAACTCCACCAGGTAGGCAGGGCAAGTGTCATTATCCCTACTTTGCTGCAAGGGAAACTCACTGAGAAATTGAATGATTGGGCCTGCTGGTTAACAACCCTCGACTCCTACCCTGTAAGTCAATGCTCTTTGCTAATATCATTTATCCACTCCCCTTTTGGTCATGTGTCAACGGGGAAATCAGATAAAATAACTAACACCAATGAAAGCAATCAGAGATACTTCCCTTTGATCTCTCCTCTCTAAGCTCTTTTTGGAGACAGTATCTTAAAATGTTCTTGGGTTTAGAGTGTTAGAGTTTTAGCAACATTAAAAAAGTCTTAGCCTAGAAAAAAACAACAACAACTTTCTAGGGGCTTTTAGGGGTGATGAAAAGCAGTGAAGAAATGTGCATCTTTTAAAGTGCCTCATATAGGGTGTTCAGAAACGCACCTACAGAGCTTTTGGGTGTTCCAGAACACGGGCTAAGATCACAGGACTCTGCTGTGTCAGGTCTGGGTACAGGGGGACAGGGCTTGGGCACTACATCAGTTAGATAAAGAAGCATGACCTATATAAGTGAAAACTCTCTGCCACAACATTGTAGTTTTTCAATAATAGAGTCATTCAGGATGTTTCTTATGAACAATGGGGCATTAGTCTCACAAATTTTATTCCTATTTTACTGGATTTGAGTGACCAGAACAGCAGGAACAGTTTGGGCAACAGTTTTGAAGTGTTTTGAGAAAGGACAAAGAAAGAAGAGCTGACACTTGTCAGTGGGACTGTTTACCTAAATGAGTCTTGGTACAGAATATTCATGGCAAACAGAATTGCTTACTGGGTCTTCTGATGAAGAGAAAGAGAATAAATCTGGAGTCTTACCCATTACAGGGTCGAGCACTGGAGCATTTGGCCTCCAGTAGAGTAGTTCATCCCAGTAGTCTAGGAGTCTACCAATCAGGAAACCATAATTTTCCTGAGCTCCTAAGACTGGAAAGCTATTAGGTTGGTGCAAAAGTAATTGCAGTTTAAAAGATTAAAAATAATTGCAAAAACCACAATTACTTTTGCACCAACCTAATAAAAATGACATTCTCCAGATTTGTTCATACCTAGGGTTCTGGATGCAATGAGGTGATGGCTATCTTCCTTTAGTTTGGGGCATTTTTTTTCTGCTGGTAACCAAGACTATGGAGACTTCTAAATATAGTTTCTAGCTGCTGCAGGGGCCACAAGAAACAGACTCTGGGCTCCCCTGTCCAGCTATTGTGATAATGGTGGCATTCCAATTCTGGCTTTTTAATTCCCAATTCCCTGAATTGCAGCTGCGATATCATGTTCTTGAAGTTAGGAGGCCTCCTAGCTGTGGCAGAGGAAGGCTGCTTTGGGTGGACCAGGCAGGCAGTGTTCTGGGAGTCAGTGGCAGAAGCCCAATCTGGAGTCTGCTTCTCCAGTTCTCCTTTCATTAGCACCTAGTTCCCAATATTAAATCCTTTCTGTTCAAAATCTCTAGAGTAACTTCTGTTTTGTGCACTAAACTCTTTTTGACTGATACACAGACTACCAGGAGAAATAGAAGAGACCTACAGTAAACATGTCCTATTGACATTTTCATTTCGGTAATAAAGAAATAAAATCCAGGCAAACAAAGAAGTTACTAAGGGGAGGAAATTTGAATTAGAATAATAGTTCTTCTTTATTTAGTATTAATGCCAAGAGCATTGGAGTGGAATCAGATTTAGGAAATAATATGTGCTCCTCTTAAAGATTCATAATACGTAATTGTGTAGTACAAACTCTGAGAAGCCGCTTTGTGTTTTGTTTATCCTTGTATTTCCCATTTAGAGTGGCAGTCATTATGTGGGAAATGTTAGTTGACTTTAATTTGAGGGGAAAAAATACAGTCTTAGTAACTATTCTTAAAGTATCTTAGTACTTTATAGTAACTTAACTAAGAAAATATTTGAGATGCTAAAAAAATTCAAAATTTAAAAAGTAAAGAGGGTACAGAAGAAAAGTCAGCAAAGCAGTCAAACCAACAAAATAGTTAACATCCAAATAATTGTTAAGATGGTTATGAAACTTAATATGCATATTAAACAAAAGTCTTAAAAAGGAAGATAAAGTAAAATAATAATAATAACAATATAAATTTAAAATCCTATTATATTTCAACAAAAAATTAAGTGGGAAAGGAGGAATGAAGAAAGTGCTAATTTTTATATCCTACACTAAGGGAGGTGAACAGATTTGGATTCATTCATAACATTCATTCATTCATAATCATTCATAGAAAAATTTAGGAAATAAATAACTGAATGAATACATACATACATATATACATACATACTTATATATTTAATGCTAAGGTAGTGTAAAAGGATTAGGATTAAAAGCTTTTAAATCAATAGAGAAAGAAAGAAAACCTAATAAGAAAAAGAATCAAGAAATCCTAGTATTATATGTCAAATGTAAAACAAGTCTGAGTAGTGACAACTGTAAGTATAAAAAGCAAAAACACTTACACTGGCTTTTAAAGAAATCTAATTGTATGATATAATTTATAAAGATGTCGAATTATAATGTATACCTGAAAGTTAAATAATGTTATAAACCAATGTTACCTCAATTAAATTAAATAAATACACAAAGCAACATGAAAAAAATCCCACTGTATGGTCTTTATATGCAATCTATCAGAAACAAAATCAGATAGAAAGCATTAAATAAATCAAGACTGGACAAAGATATCATGAGAAATCAAACCAAAGAGAAGTCCTAAGAGGTCTTGATATCAACACCAAAATAAAATTCAATGTAAAGGAAATTAGTTGGAGAAAAAAAGATTTAATGTTGCTAAAAATTACACATCTATGACCAAGGGAAGAGATACCATTTTCTCCCTCTCTGAGTGCAGCCTCCCCTGAAATCGGAACTCCCCCACCTCTCACAATTGTTAAGGCCCGAGCCTCCAGAAGTGCTTACTCCTCAGGCCTCTATGTCCCTTCCGCAGGGATGACTTATTTGATGGGTGAAATCAGAGAAGGATCATTGTGCATTGATGGACTCCTCTCTTTCGCACGCTCTCTTAGAGCCACCTACCTAAAACACAGTGAGTTCCATGTGGAAATCTCCCTGGAACATAGAATAGTACCATTAACACGTGGCACTAGAGAAATTCAGCCCCTTCCAACCCAAGCCACTAGAATGAATAGTAAAACATTGTGCTTGCTATGCTGACACAGCCTCAGGATACATTCCCTAGCATGCTCTTTCAACCTCACTGCTGTCCCTACCCTCACTAGACATTCTGGGGCTACTGCCTTTCCCCAGCCTAGCTATTCCATTTATGACTAAATAAAGTGAGTAGTAGAAAGTCTATTTTGGCTGGAAATCCAAGCTAAATCCTCTAATTCAGTTTTGCACACAACAAAGCTAATATTTCATCCCAATCTGATTTCTGAGTATCTTTCTCAGTTAGTTTATAAACAGGAAGAGAGAGAGCTGTGGATAATTATACCCTCCAAACCTCCAAAATGGAGGCCATTAACTTTAATGAAAATACATTAAAGCAATATATAAGAAGAAATTGACAAAACCACATTCTAAATGGGAGGCTTAAACATTCTCTTTCAATCCTTAACTGAACAAAGGGACAAAGAACAGAACAGAAGATAGGGAATTTGAACGGATAATAAGAATTTGAATAAAAAGATACATTGAAGTTTGTGTTTTACAAACAGAAAGGATGCACATTCTTTTCATATATTCATAAAATTTGATTATATACTAAGCCCCAAATAGAATCTCAATAAAATCCCAAAAGTGACAATTCTACCTGCCATTATCCTCTGACTATAAAAATAAAACTGGAAATTAACAATATAAAACAATAGTAAAATAAAATTTAAAATGCATTAGAAATAGTAAGTAATTTTAATCTGCTGATCAAAGAGACAATTAAATCACAGTTTCAGAAAGTTAAAATAAATTGTATCAGATGCCTCTTGTGTACCTCACATCCTTCTTGGTTTCACCTCTGATTCCATCTATATCTGTGGCAAATATTTCCACATAGGTTTCAACCTATTTTGTGCAGACAGCAGTGAACCTCAAGGGTGAGTCATATTCAGTGCTCATGGATTCTCAACCAGGAAGTATGGGGAAGTTAAGGCCTTCAATGAGTGGGGATGGGAGTCAGTAGAGAAATACTTCCTTTAGCGCTGGGGGAGACAATTCTATGACACCTTCAGTACAGTCCTCAGAATGTCCCTGTGGGATCAAGGACCATTTTCCCATAAGGATTATCAATTCAAAAATGCACACACGCATTGGATTTCCCTCCTTTCCGTGTTTCTCTCCCCCTGATCTCTCACTCCTGCTTCCTGGTATCATTTCCCAAATAAACTTGTACACAAACTCTTATCACAGGTTCACCTTTCCTTTCCCAGGAACACAGGGTAAGTCAGGCATACTCCTGGAAAGCTTATTCTCCAAATGTTATCTGGAGCCCATTTCACCAGTCAGAACCCCACTGTGGTGGGATGAATTTCAGGTAACTGAGATGACTGGGAACGTTATCATGAAAGGATTGCCTGTGAGCACTGAGTATATTTAACTGCAGAATTCAGACTGAAGCAAATGCAGAATAGGGTACCAGAACAGAGTGTAAATGGTTTATATCCTGACATTATGGACATAATAAAACTAATAAAACTTGGGAAGGGAGAAAGAAATAAGAGCTACAGTAAGTACATTAATTGCTTCATTTGTAATAGTTTAAAGATGTCATTTAAAGCTGATGACCCAAGAAGTAGAGTATAATAATATTTGACAACATAAAGAGTAAGAAAGATAATATTGTCAACTAAAATCTGTTGTTGGAGAAAAGAGGGAAAGGGGAAGAACCATGTCAATTTTTAACACGGCTGGGTAGGGAATTAAAGGATGCCATCCACAGTGGTAGAGGACTAAGGGTATTAGGCACTAGAAAGAAAAAAACACACATAAACCTTTCTTAATATCAGGCAAAAATGCACGCACACAGGTATATGCACGTGCAAAGAAAACAAAATACAGTGAAAGACATTTTAAAAACTGCTATGACAGAGTGTATAAAATAATACAAACATAGATCAAGCTTATCTGAATATCAATCAATAAATGTAAAGTAACTTAATTTATATATGGAAAGAAAGATTTTCATACGGGATCCAAAAATAATACCCAACTCTCTGCTTTATACAACAGATGCATCTAAAACAAAATGATCCAGAAAGGATCAAAATAAATACGAGGCAAACACCTCCCAAAATAAAAAAGCAATCAGATCTTAATATCAAAAAAGGTAAAATTTAAGTCAAAAAAACAGTAAATCATATACAAAAATAAGGAATTAAGCTCATGGGCATAACTCACAGTGAGTGTATAATTATGAATCTTTTAGGCAGCAAATAATAAAGCAAATTTTATAAAGCAAAAATTATAGAACCTACAAAGAGAAATAGAAATATATTCTATTGGTATAATTTACCACATTATTAGACCTAAAGAGACAATTATATAATTCTATCTATTGCCACCAAAAAAGCGTTGAAAAACAATTAAACAACGATTCTTGATTACAAATACCCAAGTAAAACAGGGGGAAAAAAAAGATTATTTGCTTAACATGATAAATCTATCTCAGCCCAAAAGTCAGCATCATGCTTAAAGGGAAAGCAATGGAGGCATTCCTACCAAAAATTTTGTACAAAACAACTATGACGACTATCACTGCTATCATATAATGTGCTAGAGGAAGAAGCCCATGCAGTTTAACCAGGAGAAAGAAATTAGAGATAAGTGAACTGGAAATGAAGCCCTAACACCTTCGTTATCAAAATGATTACAAAACTGGAAAACTGAAAAAATAGCTTTTCCATATACAAATAGTTATCAGATAAAATATATGATGAAAGTCAAGTTACTATTTACAATAGCCTCAAAAAGATTAAAAACTTAGGAATGAACTTAATAGGAACTATGTGAGACTTATACAAAAACGATAACAACAGCAAAACTTTAAACCATTTCTGAAGGATACAGAAGAACTGAACAAATGGAAACACATATTCTTAGATAAGTCGACCAAGTATTATAAAAACATTAAATGTGATTTTAATAAACACACCAAAAAGGTTTTAAAAAAACTAAATAAAATGATTCTAAAGTTTATAAGGCCAAATATCAAGAAACTCTGAAAAACATGAGATGAGTAATGGGTTGAAGGGTTTAGTGCCACTAGATATTAAAATATATTTTATAGTTTCAAAAATTAAAACAGTGTAATATTGGCACAGATAACCAAAGGAACAAAATAGAAATTTCAGAAATAGATCTAAATATACAGAACAATTTTGTATATGGAAAAGGTAGAATTTCAAATCAAAGTTCAAAGATGGACTTTTAACAAATAGTGTCAGGACAATAGCCATTTGGAAAAAAATTATGTTGAAACTATATCACAGTATATACAAGTATAAATTCTATAGGAAATGAAACTAAAAGAATTTTTAGATGAAAGATAAAGGATAATTTTTTGTAACCCTACAGTAATTCGAAATAAATGTTTGATAAATTTTACATAGAAATAAATTATTCATGGTGAAGAGAAAAAACACAGTAAGCAAATTCAAAAGATAGGTACAAACTGGGGTGGGGGGCACTTCCAGTTATATCAATGATAAAGAGCAAATCTCTCTAATATGTAAATAAATCCTAGAAAAATAGACCAGTAACTCACTAAAAATTAAGAAAATAATATATTTGTCTTTGTCTGACTTATTTCACTTAGCATAATGTTCTTTAGGTCCATCCATATTGCTGCAAATGGTAAGATTTCATTCTCCTTTATGGCTGCTTGTATAACTGTACCACAGTTTCTTAATCCAGTCATCTACCGGTGGGCATTTTTTTTTTTTTTTAAAGATTTTATTGGGGAAGGGGAACAGTGTGTACTTCCAGGACTTTTTTCCAAGTCAAGTCGGTGTCCTTTCAGTCTTAGTTGTGGAGGGTGCAGCTCAGCTCCAGGTCCAGTTGCCATTGCTAGTTGCGAGAGGCGCAGCCACCATCCCTTGCGGGACTCGAGGAATTGAACTGGCAACCTTGTGGTTGAGAACCCACTGGCCCTGGTAGGAATCGAACCGGTAGCCTTCAGAGTTAGGAGCATGGAGCTCTAACCGCCTAAGCCACCGAGCCGGCCCCGATGGGCATTTTTGTTGTTTCTCTGTGTTGGCTATTGTGTATAGTGCTGCAATAAACATAGGGGTGCAGCTGAAGCTGAAGAATAATGATTGTCAACTATAATTATATATATATATATATAGATATAGATATAGATATTATATACACACACACACATATATAGTTACAAGAAGTGGAGTACAGCATTAGGAATAGAGACAGTGGAAATGTAATGGTTATATGTGATGTCAGAGGGGTAGTAGATGGGGAAGGGGGTTATCACTGTGTGAGGGATATAAATGATAAATATTTAACTATTAAAAAATAATAATAATGATATGTGCAGAATGATTCCAGTTATATAAAATTTTAGAAGAGGAAAAAAGAAAAGAATATGAACAGGTAGTTCAGAAGTGTAAATGGCTCTTAAACAAATCCCACGCTTAGTAAGGGAATCACAAATTGAAACTATGCTGATATCTATCAGAAGGGCAAAATAGGCACTTAGGTTCCAATGACTGTGTAATTGTTGAAAACCATGGAGTACAATATTGTGGTATCCATCAAAACAACAGTGATATACTTTCTGATACATCAATTCCACTTCTCGGAATATGTCCTACAAATATACTTAGATGTATGTAAAATTGATGTAAAAAGTCATTCCATGAAGCATTGTTTGTAATAGCAAAGATTGAAAGCAACCCAAATATCCATCAGTAGAGGTCTGGTAAATTAACTCTGGATATTCATAACAATGGAATACCATGAAGCTACTTTTTTTTAAGTGAGGATGCTTTCTATGTAATGATATGAACATTTAATTGTATTAGTTTCTCAGGGCTGTTATAACAAATCATCACCAACTGGGTGGCTTTAAAGCAACAGAAATTTGTTCTCTCACAGTTCTGGAAATGAGAAGTCTCAAATCAAGGTATTGGCCGGGCCACATTCCTTCTGAAATCCGTAGGAAGGATCTCTTCCTTGCTTTTCTTCTGGCTTCTAGTGGCTGCTGGCAATCCTTGGCATTTCTTGACTTGCAGACAACACTTCAATATCTGCCTCCATCTTCATATAGTGTTCTCTAGGTTAGTGTTTGATTAAATAAGTGGGCACTCCACTTAGCCAAGTTGACATACAAAACCAACCATCACAATTGCCAAGATACCGTGTTTCCCCGAAAATAAGACCTAGCCGGACAATCAGCTCTAATGCGTCTTAGCAAAAATTAATATAAGACACTGTCTTATTTTTCTATAATATAAGACCGGGTCATATAATATAATACAATATAATATAATAATAATTAATATAATATAATATAATATAATATAATATAATATAATATAATATAATATAATATAATATAGGGTCTTATATTAATTTTTGCTCCAAAGGATGCATTAAAGCTGATTGTCTGGCTAGGTCTTATTTTTGGGCAAACACGGTATGTACTAAGTAAAAAATAAATGAAGGTACACAATAGTGTATAAAATATGGTACCTTTTATTTACAAAAAAAAGGAAAAATAAAAATTCACCATGCTCTATTTGTATAAATTCTGAAAGGATTTTCATAGTTTTATGTATGAATGTGTAACTGGTTAGATTAGAAACAAGGAAAGGAACACAAATTTACTATATTCCTTTTTATATCATTTTGATTTTTGAAACATGGAATATGTTATCTAAGTAAAATAATTTTAAAAATATGCACCAGTAAGATCTATGGTACTGGGGCAGGGAAAGGCAACTCATTAAAACAGGATACAAAGCCCAAATCTAGACACACGCACACACTGACATTTCAAATGAGTGGTAGAACTATAGGTGAATTTTATGTTCTTTTGCTTATCTGTGTTGTCTTTTCCATCAGTGAACATGTTTCTTCTGCCGCAATAGAAAAGCAATTTAAATGTCTTTAATCCCTTTTGGCAAGTTCAGCAGAGGCGAATGATTATGTATCAAAGCCTTTTGAGAATCAGATAATTTTCTCTTCTTCCTAAAAGTATTTCAAAATTGATAGCCTCTCCTATTTTTTTTTTTTTTTTTTAAGATGCATTTCTTACCTTGAAAGACTTGAAGGGAAAAAAGAAACGAGAAAGGCCCTGCAACTTCATTAATTGTATAATTCTGATATTGGTGAAAAATAAGCTTTAGGGAAACCATTTGGCATGATCATCTCTTTGCTATCATTAACTTATTTCTATTCACACTTTTGACACACTGAGTAAACTTGTACAGACGTGTGGCTATAAATTCCATCATGTGTGATTGAGTCCCAGATCATATCTCCATGTAGGTCTTCCTTCTATTTGCAGACCATGTCCAGGTGGCTATCCCACAACAAACCCAGCATGCTTAAAATGGAGTGACGCATCTCACCTCCTACATTCCAAATCTGCTCTTCTCTTAGCCCCCATTTCAGTCCCTGTCACTGCCATCTCCTCTGACTGAGGGCCTCTTCTCCCCCTCTCCCATATCTAATTGATTACCAAGTGCTGTCAATTGTCTCGTAAATAACACCACAATTCATCTATAGTGTATTCCCATTGACTCACTCATTATTTCTTTTCCCCCAGTTTTATTGATATATAATTGACATACATCACTATATAAAATTAAAGTGTACAGCATAATGGTTTGACTTACATATATTGTAAAATAATTGCTGTAATAAATTAGCATCAGTCATCTCATATGAAGATACAATTTAAAAGAAGCAAAAAATGAAAAAAAAGTTATCCTTGTGATGAGAACTCTTAGTATTTACTCTTTTAATAACTGTTATATATTTCATACAGCACAGTTAACTGTAGTCATTATATTGTACATTATATCCCTAGAACTTACTCATAACTGGAAGTTTGTACATTTTAGTCATCTTTCTTCAATCCCCAACCCCCTTACACCTCTACCTCTGGCAACTACAAATCTGATCTCTTTATTCTATGAGGTTTCTTTTTTTTCTTTTACACTCCACATATAAGTGAGATCATACAGTATTTGTCTTTCTCTGACTTATTTCACTCAGTATAATGCCCTCAAGTTCCATGTTATTGCATGGAATGTTATTGCAAATGGCAGGATTTCCTCATTTTTTTATGACTGAATAATATTCCAGTGTGTGTGTGTGTGTGTGTGTGTGTGTGTGTGTGTGTGTAACAACACACGATGACAACTTCTTTATTCATTCATTTATTGATGGACGTTTAGGTTGTTTCCATGTCTTGACTATTATAAGTAATGTTACCATGAATATGGGGATGTAGGTATCTTTTCAAGTTAGTGTTTTCATTTCCTTCAGATATATTCCAGGAGTGGAATTGCTGGATCATATAGTAGTTCTACTTTTAATTTTTTGAGGAAACTCCATTTTGTTTTCCATAGTGGCTGCACTAATTTGCATTCCCATCAACAGTGAACAAGTTTTCCCTTTACTCCACATCTTTGCCAGCATTTATCTCGTCTTTTTGATGATAGCCATTCTAACAGGTGTGAGGTGCTATCTCATTGCGGTTTTGATTTGCATTTCCCTAATAATTAGTGATGCTGAGCATATTTTCATGTACCTGTTGGCCATTTGTAAGTCTTCTTTGGGAAAATGTCTATACAAATCCTTTGTCTATTTTAAAATTATATATTTTTTTCTATTTGGTTGTACGTGTTCTTTATATATTTTGAATATTAACCCCTTATTAGATAAATGGTTTGCAAATATTTTCTCCAATTTTGTATGTTGTCTTTTCACTTTGTTGACTTGTTGAGAAATCTGCCTATATTCTTATAGAGCTTACCTTGTATGTAACTTTTGTCTTTTCTCTTGCTGCTTTTAAAATTCTTTGTCTTTGACATGACACTTTAATTATAATGGGTCTGAGTATACCCCTATTCAAATTCAATCTATATTTGGGGTCCTTTGGGCCTTTTGGGTTTGTGTATCTGTTTCTCTCCCCAGGTTTGAGAAGTTTTCAGCCATTATTGCTTTAAATATACTTTCTGTCCTTTCTCTTCTTTGAATTCTCATAATGCAAATATTGATTCTTTTCATTGTGTCCCATAAGTCCCTTAGGCTTTCATTTTGCTCTTCTGACTGGACAATTTCAAATATCTTAACTCCCAAGTCGCCAATTCTTTGTTCTGCATGGTTGAGTCTGCTTTTAAAACTCTCTATTGAATTCTTTAGTTCAGTTATTATATTTTCAGCTCTAGGATTTCTGTTTTGTTTTTTTATGGTTTATATTTATTTGCTGAATTTCTTATTTTGTCCGTGCTTTTTTTCCTAACATAATTTTGTTTAGTTGTCTATATGTGTGTTCTTATAGTTCACTAAACTTCTTTAAGAGGATTATTCTGAATTCTTTATCTGACAGTTCATAGATCTCTGTTTTTTTTTTTTGTTGTTGTTTCTTTTTTAGGGTCAGTTATGAGAGAGTTTTATTAGTTTCCTTTAACAGTGTCATATTTACCTGATCTCTGGAGATCCTTGGTTCCTCATGTTGGTATATGTGCATTTGAATAAGTGGTCGCCTCTTCCAGACTTTGCCGGTTGGCTTTGGCAGAGACAATTCTTTACCAGTCAGCTCTGTGTGGGGTTCTGGACGTGTCTGCTGGTAATATCTTTGGGCTGGTATGGCCTTTATTAGGATCTATTTTGGGGTGAGGCAACTCTTCAAGGTCTAGTTAGGGGGGCGGGGAGTGTACCACTGGCTGAGAATAGCTGAATTGGACTGCTGGCTTAGTCCCCTGCCCAAGTGAGGATGTAGGATGGACTCCATGTTCGAAGGCTTACTAGGTGGTCAGGAGTGGGTATTATACTCAGCAGTTGGTGGGGCTATGAATTAGCTTTCCTACCCTGATGGGGCTGCAAGACAGGACCCAGAGCCTGCACGGCTCATTGTTTGGGGACTTGAATCAGACAACAAGAGTGTGCACTGAATATCCTGGTCAGGTAAGGCCACTGGTTTTGCTCTGCAGACAGGGAAAGCCACGTGCTGTAGTCTTTGTCCAAGTGTCATTGTAAGCAGGGCTGTTGGATGGGCTACACAGATTTCTGTATGCTCTGGTAAGGTTATTCAACAATATGTGGGGCTACAAGTTGGTTTCCCTTCCCCGGGCTCAGTGGGAGAAGCAGCTCCAAGGCCACTTGGAGGGGAAATGTGGTCAGAATGTAACCATGCCTCTTAAACTTCTAATGCACTCTGTCTTTGTCTCTGCAATGTATGGGGGGGCTTCAGCCACAAGCCCACGTTCTACAGTTCTTTCAGCAGTGTCTTGTCCATGAATAGTTGTTAATTGCTTTTTTGTGAAGGTGCAAAATCAGGAACAACCTATGTCACCACCGTGGTGATATCATTCTCATTATTTCTTATCTGCAATTCCTGAACAGTTGAATCCATCTTTCACATTAGTGTAAAAGTTACTATTCCAAAATGAAAATCTTATGTCATCTAAAAATCCTCATTTGACTTCATTAAATTGCATTATAAATAACAGAAGGTCCAAAACCTCTTGTTGAATGAATGAATGAATGAACGATGGGTAGAGAATAGATTCAGGTACAGTTGTTTTCAGACTCATTAGCTATAAATCAATTCTTAAAAGAAATGCCAATCATTTAAAGCCATTTGCTAGTCCTTTACCTCTGAAAAAACTGTCCCTATCACATCAAACTGTTATAGATGAAGTTGTTTTATTAGTTTATTTTATTTTATTAAATCAACCAAGGACAATGATTGCACTTAATATGAAATTTGGAGTTGCATACACTAATAAATAATAATCATAATAACCACAATAGCATTTCTGCAGTGATACAGAAACAAAGGGGATGCGTTTCCTAGTGGCAATTAAAATTCAGAATTCTTTCAGCTCCAAATCCATATACACTGTACAACACAAAGGAATACTCCCCCTAAAATAAAGTGACTAATTCTCATCTACTAAATTGTTATTCAAAGCACATTCTTTGTAAGTGTACCTAAATACATTTCTATAAAGCTAAAAGCATCCAGAGATATATAGCACTCATCTTGCTATAAATTTAAATGCAATCCTGACCTGTATTGTTATGAATTAATAAAAATGTTACTTGGGCAACCTGGGTTTTGCAGTTAATGAAGAGAATTGTGTCTTTAAGAGAGTATCCTAGCAACCTCTCAGCAGCTAAGGAAAGATTCAACTGACAGTATATGCCAATTTAATTATGCTGCTGGTCTCCATCAAACTTTGTAGTTAATCAAAAAGATGCTTAAAAACAGAAACAGAAATTAAGCCACAGCTGAAAATGAGAACTACTAGATAAGGGACATAAGGGAAGAATTTCATAACTGAAAGAGAACCTTTTACGTGGGAACGTGTTTATCAATAAGCAGAGTAACAATGAAGTTGGTAAAGTTATGATTGTTTGGGGGGTGTCAGAACCAACATATTAATTACTCTAAGAGCTTACTAGTCCCAGGGCCAAAATTACGTTGGGAAAATCACAGTTTTATAGGTAAATTCAAAACTTGCAATCCCACTATATATTCAATGGCCCATTCCAATGTACATTTTCTAGTGGAAATGCATTTTATGGGACCTAAATCCTGGAGAAATGTGTTTCTCTTGAGTACACGTTTGGAAATATAGCTAATTTCTTCACCACTACTACCTCCAGCCACCACTTCCTCCTCGCCCATAATCACCACCACTGTTCTACATGGCCTGATACTTGGCACCATCTTAATCTGTTTATAAAAGATTACACAGAAGAGGTCTGTCCTAGACGAGGTGGAGTTTCTTTGGTAATATACTCATATATCAAGGAAGCCAGAGAAAGACAGATGTACAGCAAACAAAACCCAGACTCCTGAAAACATGACCTACTTTGTTGATCAACACTTCCTCTGGATGTAAATAGGAATTCTTGTGTATATACGTTTGTCTGCACAGATGCTAAGAAGTAGACACATGAGAAATTTGAATACTTAGTTCTAATTCTTCTTTATCTAACATATTTCCTATATACAGGTTAATTTCTTTTAGATAATTTTAATATTTCTTAAACCTCAAGCACAGAAACTACTGGTCTGGACCATTGAGGACACAGCCACACACATACATTCTTCTCACACTGAGAAAAAACTTAACCTTTCAATTTAAGAAACTTGTTGCTATAATAAAATGCATGCTTACAAAGAACATAAAATTTAAACCACTTTCATTAGTTTTTCTTCAGGAAATGCTATAAGACAACATTTTGAAGGTTTGGAATTATAGGCTGTGATGGAAAAATGCCATATGAATGACCCAATCTTTTTGGTGCTGATTGTTCTAATAGTATTCCTCTTTCCTGAGTAGTTCAAATCTTCTGACACACTAGTAGCCATAAAAAAGACAGTGGTTGTATTCTAGCTCAGACAGTGCGCAGCGTGAGGGGGCAAAGGTGAGTCCATATACTGTACCTGCACACTGTGAACCCAAGCCCTAAGAACTAGACTTGACTTTGCAAAACCTTGCAGGTAGCCATTTCTGTCTAGAGGGAATACCCCTCTCACCACCTACTAGCATTGCCTTAGCAGTGGTTCTCAAGCTTGAGCTGTATCAGGATCTCCTGTAGCGCTTGTTAAAATACAGAGTGCCTCACCCTGGAGTTTCTGATTCAGGTGGTCTGGAGGGAAACCTGAGAACTGGCATGTCTAACAAATTCCCAGGGAATGCCACTGCGGTTCCGGGGGGACATACTTTGAGAGCGATCGGCTAAACTGCAAAGCAAATTTGTCTGTTTAAATGAAGCTGAGTCTATTTTCCAAGAGGAAAACTGTGATGATTGTCAGGGAAATGCCATTATTTACTTCCCAGGGCCAAGAAGTGTATATTTATTATAAAACCAGACTTCAGAATTATGGGCCCCATTGATTCTGGCCCATGGTGGTACTATTTGAGGTGACGTTAATAGATCTTCCTGCCTACGTTCTTTGGTTCCACCGATTCCATTTCTCTACTGAAAAATATTTTAGGTAAAGAACGTACAGATTTGTACTGATTCCTTGACAAAGCTCCTCTGTAAGTGGTTAGGAGAGTAAATTTTACAGATATCACCCCTATTAGAAGCAAATATTGAATCTACATTTAAGGTTGCGGAGAAGTTCTTTTTGAAGGACAAGACTTGAATAAACCTTTGTTTCTGGGTATCCCCAGAAGTTTTCAGTATTTATGATTGCTTATGTTTAGGTAGCCCTCAGGTTCTTTTTATAAGGATAAAAAAAAAAAAAAAAAAAATGGCTGAAGTCTATGATGTCCTGTTGCAGATTGTGGGAAAAGTGTGCCTAACCAGGATCAACATCAACTGGGACAGGAATTCTGAAATTTGATCTTCAGGTCAGCGAGAGAAGGCAGGCAGCCACCTTTGGCTCTGCTGTTCAGGGTGCTCCTAGTTCTACTGGAAGGGATGCTTTGTCCTGAATGCTAATGCCCTGCCTTCAGACCACAGCGTGGGCTCCTGGGTTCTAGCTATTACTCCTCCATGGCAACGACTGGTGAAGCAAAACTATGTGTGTAAATTTCTTCTCCCACAGGCTGCTTGTTCACAGAAGCAGCAAAGCGCTTTCTATGGAAAACTGTAACCTCTGCATGGGCTTATAAAGACAAAAGCCACTTCAAAGATGGCAGAGTATACGGCAAAATAACACATTTAGTTTTTTTAAATTCCATATTGACAAGCTTCCGTTGTTAAAAAAAAAAAAGTTTGGGGTGTTGATACAGAAATGAAAAGAATTGCTGAATACATAATGCTCTCGCTCTACTTACAGAGCTCACTATTTCAATTATTCTCTTAAGAATGCATCAACTCATTGACTCCCCATGATAACCTTGTAAGATATGACCAGCCCAATTTCACCTCTGAGGAACCCTAAGAAAAGTTCAGTTAGTTGACCAAAGTTGTAATTAGTCCATGGCAAACTCCAACACAACTTCCAACCCCAAAACCAGTGTTCTTTCTATCCTACCCTGGCTACCTCTTTCTAATTTTTATTTTGTTCTGGATTGAAATAGACTATGTTCACTTATATGGACATTTATTTCACAAATGTAGCAGTTAGTATGGGAAAATATGTATCTGGATTGCTAGCCTTTTCTATGAACTCTAAAGTATAGTCTAAATGTCTTGCATACTCAGCTACTGCTGAAATTGCTCACCCTTTAGTAACAAAATGAACTTCATAGGGCAACCCCTATTGTATCTTATTCCAGAAATGAATTGTTTGGGGAATAAGGCATATTGAGTAAGTAACTAATGCTTATTCCATTAAGAGCCTTTCAATGTTTTTTTCCATCAGAGCCACTAATTTTAAAATAATTAATTGGAAAATACTACACACACACACACACACACACACACACACACACACGCAATACAATGTATATATTTGTATGTCCAGAATTTGTTCATCAGGGGAATGTACCGCAGAAGTCCTGATGATTCCAGGAAGAGGGGTAGGAGTAGGCAGACCATGCTTCTCCTGCACAATGCCGCCAGCCCTATAGGTGAGCACATAACATAAACTAGCCAACCAGACTTTTGCCAGAGATATAGGAAAGATTTTCTCTTTTAGAAGTGGGTGCCAACTGAAGGGAAGAGGTGGGTTTGAGGTTGCCAATTGCAGTATTGTTACCAAATGTAGAATTTATCTGGAAATAATACCCAGCAAGGCTAAGAGGTGTGGACAGAGTAAGTACTATTATTCGAACCTCTAGACCATACCACACTTTCCAGAGTCAATCCAAAAATAATGTCCTTATTTTGATTAAGCTAGTTTTACTTGAGTTTCTATCATTTTCCACTAAAGGAGTACTAATGAAAAACTCTCTGTAAAATATTTTATTTCTTTGGACTTCTTAAAATACATAAAAACACCAACTGCCATGCCTAGCATTCAACAAATATTACTTCTCTCCATCTTTTCTTGATTACCTTTCCAAAACATCAACAACAATTATTTGAACACTTATGGTTCTAAGTGTTTTTCATGTATCAATTCATTAAATGTATGCAACCACCATGAGGTAGGTACTATCATTAGCCCCATCTTACAGAGAGGGTGAGGAGGTACAGATTGGTTGTATACCTTATCCAAGGATGCACATACACATTGTGGGAGAGCTGGGATACAAATTGTCACATCATGCAATCATAAACTCCTGTATTTTCTGGATTTCCTTTCTTTTTGCTATGAGGCTGTTAACTCTCACCTTTTCTTATGACACTGAAACTGTCTTCAGAAAATCTTTCCAAAGTTTAGGTTTTCTACTCTTCTGTGGATTAGGAAACAGACTCATCAATCTTACTGTACAGTTAATGCTGAATTAAATACAGAAAGTTCTAAGTGCAGATCTAAGAGGTGTAATATAGGGCAGATGTTTTAGGATAGTTAATTTGGAGGCTTAGAAACTTGTTTTGCTTGTATCTTGTGGCATTTAATGTTGATGTATTATATATACATGACATATGATCTATTTTCTCTTTTTAAATTATTTTATTATTTATTTCTTTTGTATTTTTATTTTTTATTTCTTTTTCAAGTACAGTTGACATTCAATATTATATTAGTTTCAGGTATACAGAATAGTGGTTAGACATTTATATAATTTACAAAGAGATCAACCTGATAAGTCTAGTACCCACCTGAAGCATAGTTATTATAGTATTGACTATATTCCCTGTGCTGTATTTTATATCTCCATGATTGTTTTCATAACTGGCAATTTGTACATCTTAATCCCTTTACCTTTTCATTTCCCTAACCCCCTTCCCATCTGGCAACCATCAGTTTATTCTATATTATCTATGAGTTGGTTTCTGTTTTGTTTGTTTTTTTATATTCCACATATAAGTGAAATCATATTGTATTTATCTTTCTCTGTCCAATTTATTTCATTTAGCATAATACCCTCTAGGTCCATCCATGTTGCCACACATGGTAAGATTTCACTCTTTTATATGGCTGAGTAATATTCCAATTATATATGTACCACATCTTTTTTTTTTGTACCACATCTTCTTTATGCAATCTTCTCTTGATGGACACTTAGGTTGCTTTCATATCTTGGCTATTGTAAATAATGCTGCAGTAAACATAGGGATGCATGTGTCTTTTTGAATTAGTGTTTTGGATTTCTTCAGACAAATACCTAGAAGTGGAATTGCTAGGTCATACGTAGTTCTATTTTTAATTTTTTGAGGAACCTCCATACTGTTTTCCATAGTTGCTGCACCAATTTGCAATCCCACGAAAAGTGCACCAAGGTTACTTTTTGTCTACATCCTCGCCAACACTTGTTTGCCAACTTATTGATGACAGCCATTCTGAGAGGTATGAGGTGATATCTCATTGTGTTTTTAATTTGTATTTCTCTGGTGATCAGTGATGTTGATCATCTTTTCATGTTTCCATTGGCCATCTGTATGTCCTCTTTGGAGAAATGTCTATTCAGGTCCTCAGCCCATTTTTAATTGGATTGTTTTTTGTGTGTGTTAAGTTGTATGAGTTTTTTAATAAATTTTGGATATAACCTCTTATTGGAAATATCATTGACAAATATATTCTCCCATTCAGCAGATTGTCTTTTCATTTTGTTGATGGTTTCCTTTGCTGTGCAAAAATTGCTAGTTTGATGTAGTTTCATTTGTTTACTTTTTGTTTTGTTTCCCTTGCCTGAGGAGATACATCCCAAAAAATATTACTAAGAGTGATATCAAAGAGTTTACTACCTATATTATCTTCTAGGGTTTCTATCGTTTCATGTCTTACATTTAAGTCATTAATCAATTTTGAGTTTATTTTTGCATATGGCAGAAGAAAGTTGTCCATGTTTTTGCATGTGTCTGTCCAGTTTTCCCAACACCATTTACTGAATAGATTGTCTTTACCCCCATTGTATATTCCTGCCTCTTTCATCATAGATGAATTGACCATATAGGTATGGGTTTATTTATAGGCTCTCTGTTGTGTTCCATTGATCTATGTGTCTGTTTTTATGGCAGTTCCACGTTATTTTGATGATTATAACCTCTAGCATAGTTTGATTTTAGGTAGCATGATACCTCCAACTTTGTTCTTGCTCAGGATTCCTTTGGCTATTTGAGGTCTTTCCTGGTTCCATTTAAATTTTAGGATTATCTGTTCTAGTTCTGTGAAAAATGCCGCTGGTATTTTGATAGGGATTGCATTGAATTTGTAGATTGCTTTGGGTAGTATAGATATTTTAATGATGTTAGTTTTTCCTATCCATAAGCATGATATATCTTTCCATTTATTTTGTATCTTCTTCAAATTCTTTCTTCACCTATACTTTCCCTAGTACAGGTCATTTACCTCCTTTTTAAAATTTATTCCTAGGTATTTTATTCTTTGTGATGCAATTGTAGATGGAATTGGTTTCTTAATTTCTCTTTCTGATAGTTCATTATTGGTGTATATAAATGCAACCGTTTTCTAAATATTAATTTTGTATCCTGCCCCTTTACTGAATTAATTTAATAGTTCTAATAGTGTTTTGGTGAATTCTTTAGGGTTCTCTATAAATAGTATAATGTCATGTGCAAATAATAAGTTTTACTTCTTCCTTTCCAATCTGGATGCCTTTTACTTATTTTTCTTGTCTGATTACTGTGTCTAGAAGTTCCATTACTACACTGAATACACGTGGGGTAAATAGACATCTTTGTTACTGATCTTAAAGACAAATCTTTCTGCTTTTCATTGTTGGATATGATGTTAACTGTGGATTTATCATATATGGCCTTCATTACGTTTAGGTATATTTCCTCTATTCCCACTTTGCTGAGAGGTTCTTTGTTTTTTTTTTTTTTTTTTTTTTTTTTAATACCATAAATGGGTATTGGATTTTGTCAAGTGCTTTCTTGTATCTATTGATATAATCATCAAAATTATTCTTCATTAGGTTCATGTGGTGTCATTCTAATTCATTTGTGGATACAGAACCAACATGACATCCCAGGAATAAGTCCCACTTGATCTAGTTATGTGATCTTTTTAATTTATTGCTGAATTTAGTTTGCTAATATTTTGTTGAGGATTTTTGCATATATTCATCAAAGATATTGGCCTATAATTTTCTTTTTTGGTAGGATCATTGTCTGGTTTTGGTATCAGGATAATGCTGGCCTCATAAAATGAGTTTAGAAGCCTTCACTCCTTTTCAATTTTTTGGAATAGTTTAAGAAAGATAGGTATTAATTTTTCTTTGAATGTTTGGTAAAATTCTGCTATGAAGCCATTTGGTCCAGGACTTTTGTTTGTTGAGAGATTTTTGATTACTGATTTGATTTCATTCATAGTTATCGGTCTGTTCAGATTTTCTGTTTCTTCCTGACTCATGCTTGAAGAGTGTGTTTCTAGGAATTTATCTGTTTCTTCCAGGTTGTACAATTTTTGGCAGATACTTGTTTATTTTTTCCTTGCAATCTTTTGCATTTCTGTGGTGTTGGTTGTTACCTCTCCTATTTCATTTCTGATTGTATTTATCTGGGCCTTCTCTTATTTTTTCTTGATGAAGCTGGCTAAAGATTTATCAATTTTGTTTGTTGTTTCAAAGAACCAGCTCTTGGTTTCATTGGTATTTTCTCTTTCTTTCTTTTTTCTCTTTCTTTCCTTTTTCTTTTTCTTTCTTTCTTTCTTTCTTTCTTTCTTTCTTTCTTTCTTTCTTTCTTTCTTTCTTTCTTTCTTTCTTTCCTTTCTTTCTTTCTTTCTTTCTTTCTTTCTTTCTTTCTTTCTTTCTTTCTTTCTTTTTTATTTTTGATTCTATTTTGTTATTTCTGCTCTGATCTTTATTTCCTTCCTTCTACTCACTTTGGGCTGTTTGTTCTTTTTTCTGGTTTTTTAGAGTGTAAGGTTAGATTGTTTGAGATTTTTCTTGTTTCTTGAGGGAGGCATGTATTGCTGTGTATTTCCCTCTTAGAACTGCTTTGGCAGTCTCCCCTAGATTTTAGGTCACTGTGTTTTCATTTTCATTTGTCTTAAGGTACCTTTTGATTTCTTCCTTGAATTCATTGTTAACCCATTCATGCTGTAGTAGCATGTTCTTTAGCCAGTGTGAGTTTCTGTGTTTTTCAGTTTTTTTTCTTGTAATTGATTTCTAGTTTCATACTATTGTGATCGGAGATGTTTGATATGGCTTCAGTCTTTTTAAATATTGAGACTTATTTTGTGGCCTAACATGGTCTGTCCTAGAAAATGTTCCATGTGCACTTGAAAAGAATGTGTATTCTCATGCTTTTGGGTGAAATATCCTAAAAACATCGTGTCCATGTGGTCTAATGTGTCATATAAAGCCACTGTTTCTTTGCTGATTTTCTGTCTGGATGACCTACCCATTTGATGTCAATGAGGTGTTCAGTCCCATACCATAACTGATTACTGTTGATCTTTCCCTTTATAGCCATCAATATTTGCTTTACATGTTTAGGTGTTCCTACATTGGGAGCATAGATGTTTACTAGAGTTATATTCTCTTATTGGATTGATCCCTTTACCTAATGAACTGCCCCTCTTTTATCTCCTTACAGTTCTTGTTTTAAAGTCTACTTTGTCTAAGTATTGTTACCCAGCTTTTTTTCATTTCCATGTGTATGAAATACATTTTCCATTTCTTTATTGTGTCTTTTGATCTGAAGTGGGTCTGTTATAGGCAGCATATGCACAGGTCTTGTATTTTTAAAAATCTATTCAGTTACCCTATGTCTTTTGTTAGAGTATTTAGTCTATTTACAGTTAAAGAAATTTGTGATAGGTATGTGCTCATTGCCATTGTATTGTTTTCTGATTGTCTCTTTTAGTTCTTTTGTGTCCCTTTCTTAGTCTCTTACTTTCTTCTCTTGTATGTTGATGACTTCCTATAGCACTGTTTCAATTACTTTCTATTTCTTGTATATCTCTTATAGATTTTTGGTTTGTGGTTATCATGTTCTTCATACATACCAAGCTATGTTTCTAGCAGTCTATTTTAAGTTGATGGTTGCTGAAGTTTGAACGCACTCTAACATCACCACAGACTTTATTCACCCACTCCACGTTTGTTTTTGGCATTATTTTTTCTTCCTTAGTGTGTGTCCCTTATTATTGTAATTGCACATGATTTTCCTAATTTGCCTCTTAATGTTTGTACTAGCTATATAGTTGGCTAATCTACTGCATACTGTTTGCCTTTATCATTGAGAATTGTT
Organism: Rhinolophus sinicus; assembly: GCF_036562045.2. NCBI lineage: Eukaryota > Metazoa > Chordata > Mammalia > Chiroptera > Rhinolophidae > Rhinolophus > Rhinolophus sinicus. Next base: position 115,907,607 of record NC_133755.1, read on the forward strand.
TTCTTTCCTATTTTTTTTTTTTTGTATTTTTGATCTTTTGTACTTAAAGAAATCCCTTTAATATTTCTTGTAATACTGGTTTATTGGAGATAAACTCCTTTAGCTTTTTCTTGTCTGGCAACTCTATCTCTCCATTGATTATAAATGATGGCCTTGCTGAGTAATATTGGTTGTAGTTATTGGCTTTTCATCACTTTGAATATTTCATGTCAATCCCTTCTGGCCTGCAAAGTTTCTGTTGAAAAATTAGCTGATAGTCTTATGGGCGCTCCTTTGTATGTAACTACTTTTCTTTTGCTACTTTTAATATTCTTTTTGTCTTTAACCTTTGGCATCTTAATTATGATGTGTCTTATTGTGTGCCGTTTTGGGTTTAACTTGTTTGGAACTGAGCTTCCTGGATTGTATGTCTATTTCCTTCACCAGGTTAGGGAAGTTTCCTATCATTATTTCTTCAAATAGGTTTCAATCCCTTGGTCTTTCTCTTTTCCTTCTCATACCCTTAGGGTACAAATGTTAGTACACTTGATGTTGTCCCAGAGATCCCTTAAACTATCCTCATTTTATTCTATGATTATTATTTGCTGTTCTAATTGGGTATATTCTGCTACTGTGTCTTCCAGATAGCGGATTTCTCTGCTTCATCTAATCTGCAGTTGATTCCCTGTAATATATTCATTTCAGTTCTTGTATTCTTCATTTCTAACTGGTTCTTTTTTATGGTTTCTCTCTCTTTGTTGAAGTTCTCACTGAGTTCCTCTATTCTTCCCCCAAGTTTATTGAGCATCCTTATGACCAGTGTTTTGAACTCTGTATCTGGTAGATTGCTTGTCTCCATTTCATTTAGTTCTCTCTCTGGAGTTTTTTCCTGTTCCTTCATTTGGAATGTTTGTCTCTTCATTTGGCTACTTCCTTGTGTTTGTTTCCATGTATTAGGTAGATCTGCTGTATCTCCCAGTCTTGGCAGAGTGGCCTTATGTAGTAGGTGTCCTGTAGGGCCCAGTGTTGCAGTGTCCCTGTGCACGAGCTGGGAGTTCCAGGAGTGTCCCTTGTGTAGGTTGTATGTGCCCTCCTGCTGTAGTTGAGCCTTTGATTGCTGTTAGCACATCAGTGGGTGGAATTGACCCTCAGGCTGACTGGCTGCAAGAGCTGACCGTAACTATAGCCAGGGGACAAGCTGTTGTGTAGGTGCCTGTCTCATGAAGCGGAAATTGCTTTAGTGGGGCTCTGGTGCTAGCCAAATCTACCTTGCAGTGTGTTATTTGTGGAACTGGTTAGGTGCTGCTCTGCTGTGGTCTGAAGCCATCCACTGGGTGTATTGGTTCTGGAGGATCTTCGGTGCAGGTCAAGTTTAGCTGTCATTTGTTCCTGGCTTGGGGCTGCCTAGTGGGAAATATAAAATGATCTGTGGTACGCTGCCACTTGTGCTGGGCTTGGAAGCACTTGCAGGAAACTGTGCTGTGAACTGATTCCAACTGTCAATATTGTCAGACTTGCGGCCCTTTGAAGGGCACCACTATGTGTGCTGAGGCCATCCACCTCTTGTGCCAGGTTAATTCCAGGCCAACAATGGCTCAACCTATGCCAGGCTTGGTGACACCTGATGGGAGTTACAATGCAAGTTAAAATTGGTTGCCACTTATACTGGACTTGAGGTACAGAGCCCACCCAAGTGAGCTGCTGTTATTTGGGATTTGTGGACCTTTGATTTTAGGAAAACCCACATCATGAGCTGAGGTAGGCTATTGGTGGAGAAAAGGGGCTTGAAGTAGTTCAGCAAGGCATGTGAGTTGGCTGGGGTGGGGTCAAGGAAATCACGAGGTTGGGGGGAGGGACTAGCCAAGTTAATGGAGGGCTCAGATTTGGCATCCGCCTGTGCCTGCTGGCTTGATGGGAGGAGGGCTCAACAAAGAAGCAATAGTGCTTGCCAGCACCTCTATCCCTGGAGAGAGCAGTCCTGATCCCTGCCCCTACAGCTCTTGCCTTGAAGTCAGTCAGTTCATTTCCTCTCCGTATCTCCCTGGCACTCTTCAAGCTGCTGCCCCTTGCACAGCTCAGCGAGTTTGTGAGTGAATCTATGTGCAACCCCACAAGAGGACCACCTGGGACTCCAGCTGCCCTCTATCTCACTCAGGTGCAATCCCTGCAGGTTTTGCAGCCGAATACTATGGGAACTCCTCTTCCTGTAACTAGTGCCCTGGACTGGGGAGGCAGGTGTGGGGCTGGGACACCTCACTTCTCAGGGGGAACCTCTGCACCTGAGATATCCCTCCTGATTCTTAATTGCCAAACTATGGGTGTGGGACCTTCCCATTCCATGTGTCCACCTCTCCTACTACTCATTGTGGCTTCTTTATATCCTGTTATAGGATTTTTGCTCAGCTAGTCTTCAGGTGTTTCTCAGTGGTGGTTATTGTATAACTTAGTTGTAGTTTTGATTTGGTCATGGGAGGAGGCGAGCACAGCATTTACCTACTTCACCATCTTGACCAGAACTCAGCCTGTGCTCTATTTTTAAGATTGTGCCATAAAAGAAACTCATAATTAGCTTTGATAACTGCTGAGGTTTATTAGAGAACTTATAACGTACCAGGCACCTAGCCAAGCATTACCCTAAGTATTTCATTTACTCCTCAAAACTACATTAAGAATTATTTTAAAAGACCAATAACAACTGAGGAAACTTCAAAGGCACTCGGAGTAGGTGGGTAGACAGGGATGGCTCATCGTTTTCTGCATTCACTCTCTGAGGGCGGGGGCCAGATCAGTCTTACTCCCCTGCATCTAATACAGTGCAGGGCAGCCAAGCAGCACTCAAACAATGAATACATGTTCTTTACTAAAAGGAGAGCATTTTCAAATGATATAAAAGGGGACTTTCAGGTGAAAGGGGCATTTGTGTAGAAAGAAAAAAGCTTTAAAGGAAGATCCTTTCTTGACAACTTATGGTAACTTAATTCTTAAAAGTCCATATTTTAGTTGTAATACAAATTTCCCTTCCCATTTTCATCAGGCAGATACCCAACTAAAACCCAATGAAAAAGACCAGTAGTATATTTGAATATGAGATGGAGAGGAGAATCAGAAAAATAGCAAGTCAGCCATGAAATAAGTTTATTTTATGATTCAATTTAATCCTCCTGACCCCCACCCTTTTTTATATTCACAATATATACCATTATGATAGCTATTAAGGTTGAAAGGATTAATTAAAAACTATAATTATGTGATAAGACTAGCATACTGTCTACCCTGATTTAGGACAAATTCATCTACCTCAGCTAAAAATACTGGACAGAAAAAAAAGGTGAATAATAAAATAAAAATTAACCCTGCAGGTCGGTCCTGTTTCCACTATATATTTCCTAAGTGACCTAAGGTATTCAAACAGAGTCATAATTATGTTTTTAATTTTTATTAGTAAGAGTTGAGTACAAACAACAAATTTAACTTGACATTTTGAAAATAAAATGATTCACTCTCTAAGGTTTGTTCATAAAAACCTGTTCTATACATTTTAAACTCCAATTTTAATGCTTCACACCATAATGCTTCTAAGTCTACAACTTAATTTTAGGTTTAAATTTAAAAATTCTGTCTTGTTGCATCTAGTTAAAGAGACTAGAAAACATCAGATAGTAGACAAAAGCAAGAGTAATAAAAATGACCTGAATAAAAAACTTTACTAAAAGGTTTTTTAAAAAGCCTTTAAAACAAAACAACCTAAATATTAGAATACTTTTGGCAGAGAAATTAGCAGCTATGAACAAAAGTAACATTACATAATATTTAATCAAGAACTGCACTACAATATTGTTTTACATATATTAGAGTGATTTGCAACATACTAAATGCTTATTTGTATCAGACATAAACATATCTATTAATTTTTTTTTAAATATAGTTTAGCACTTTGGGGAGATTTGATTCCTAGTAAATGACAGGAACACAATTTAGAAGACAGCTGTTGTATCTTTATTAGAGACCTAACCAGGTAGGTCTTGTCAAATAATCATGAAATTATATTAAATAATAAGCATTTATAAGAACTCAAGATAAAACAGTAACTCTACTGTTCTCATCAGTATGTACGGTAGGCATTAGAAATCATACTATGAGTGAATACATAGTAAATTCTTGGGGGAAAAAAAAGCTCACGTTAGAATAAGTGCCAATCTACACGTTTTTGTTCTTCCCCTGGCACACTATCTTCACCCTTCATTTTAACAGTGTTAACAGAAAACCCTCCTTGGTTGGTGATGTACTATTGCTTCTTAAAGACCAGTCATACCCAGCGTAATCCAAAGTCATAAAGTCCTTTGTAGATGATGTGCACTACAAACAGCAAAAGCCCAATGCGTTTCCACAGAAAAACCTCCACCTGCACAGCAAGGCAGAAGTCCCATTTCTACAACATTTAACCAAGGTTGCCTCAGAAGTAGTCCTGTAAATCCAATAGTATGATATTATCATTGTCTCTTTGGTTTTACAGTAAGTTCAAATCTTAATAGTACATATTAAAATTTCCAAGTTACGTTCCTTTGGAAACATAATTGAGTCTAAATTGTTTCTATCTTGGAATGAAATTTCTTCTATTCTATATATTTGATATGAAATCTCACCTAGACAAAAATAATGTAGGAGAACAAGGAAAGGAATTACTGTTTACACTGGGAACCATGTCAGAGGAACCGTACATGCAAACAAACGCTTTCTGAATTCAACCTCATGTTATTAGCACAGATGTAGGTAAGTGATTTAATGAAACTTGTAATTGGGAAACATGTTTAACTCTGGTTCCTTCCAAAGGAATGGGCAGTCCCCATATTGTGACTGCTTCCACTTAAGAGTAGCTCAGCCTTACCATGTAAAAAAGGGAGCCCTGCCCCGCAACCCATAAAAGACAAGGCTCCCAAGTAGCACCCATTCTCCATCACCTGGGACCTACACTTCCCAACACAGAGCCTCTCACCCTTAATTTCCACTCAATAATCAGCGGGAAGACTAATTTTGGTCATATCCTCACTGAGCTAAATACACATAAATAAAGATAAAAACAGAAAATAAGTATGAACTCCAATGGAGTAAAACTTCCTATAGAGCTGATTTAAGAGGTAAAACCTGAAATTTGTAAGTAAAAAGTCAAAACCAAGTAATACGTACCTCTATTTTTGGTTTCATTCAAAAGAGCCTCCTTCATTCTTGGCAAACTAGCTATAATCTACTAGATATGATCTACTTTTTATTTGCACTTTATTAAAAATCATTCCTTAATAAGGACTTTTTAATATTAAAAAGCTTTAATGTTTATAATAAATACTGTATTAAAATATTTTCGTATTTACAATTGGAAAAATGTATACTCTAGTCATCTCAGTGCTACTTCTTCAATTTCATCTTCTACAGAATCAACTGCTTTTACTGTTGGTTTATTATTTGCATGTTTTAATCGGTGTCTGTTTGGATTAAAACTTCTTCCTTCACTGAGGAAAAAACCATCTTCATTGTGTTCTCTGTCCCTGTTGCTTTTGTCCCCAGGGAGAAAATTCGGAGGGTCAAAGTCTCCTTTGCTGGCAGCCGGAGAATTCAGGTCACTGCTTTTAGAGGAAACGGTGCTGCTGCCACTGGCACCAAATAGCTGTTCCATCAGATTAGCTTTTTTCTCTTTTCTTGTAGTTAAATCTACATTGTCTTTACAAAGTTTCTCTATACCATTTCTTTGGAAATCCCAAAGGCCACTCTTTTGGCTAAATGAATTTGACTTCCCTGATGTTTTTGCAAATGAAGGCACATAGCTGCCAAATGCAAGCTCATTTGGAGACACTGGGCTTCTAATACTTCCTGGATTCTGACCATCTCCTTTTGTAGTTAAAAGACTAGTGTCTTGCAAATGATGCCCATTAAATAATCTCTCTGAGAATTCAGAGAATGTGTATGTTTTGGGACTTCTCTCTGGGGAGTGCAGTTTAGATTCCAAATTAGGTAGCAATGGGAGGGGAAAACATTTTAGGTTCTGAGAATCTTGGAATTCTCTGTTGATTTCATTCAGTTTAGCGAGCAGCAGTTCTCTTTTCAGTCTTTCTTCTTCCTCTTCTTCCAACTTATCAATATTTTGAATTTGGTACATTTCCACTTGGTATCTTCCAGTTTCCAATGCTGGCTTTTCTTCTCTTTCCAGCAAAGACATCTTTCCTTTTTGCCTTTTAGCAAGTTCTTCTCTTTCCCATTCTGTATGAAATCAAATTTATAAAATAAAATTTTATAGCAGTCAATATTCTTAAACAGGAAACCTCAACTCTCATCTTTTACAAAACAACAGTCTATGTAATTTGGGTATTATCAGTACAGTAAAAATGGACCCCATAAATTTTATTTCTATACTTGATATTCTGGTATTCAAAAAGAATATACTTAATATACATTGCATTTAAGATTCACATTTAAAGAAAAAAATTTGTTCTTCAATTTAAGGGTGAGGAAAAAAGTTCTCTGCCTAATTTTTATACCCAATACAGTGCTGCACACTGAATGGAGGGTAGTGAGATGGACGGAGAAAATACTTTTATTTTAAACTGAAAAATAAATTGAACCTCTGGATGTCACACCTTGAGAAAGACACATCACTTATGTAGTATTCTGACAGAAGATGCATTAACCTGAATCTAATTAACAGAAAACGTCAGATAAACCCCAAACGAGGAACATTCTATTAAAAATAATGGAATTGGAATTTATCAGTAATGTTAAGCTCGCAAAATATTTTAAAAAGGCTGAGAAGCTGTTCCAGATAAGAAAATGCTATAAAGGACAATACTGTGTCAGCTGACAAAACTGTAATGTGGACAGCAGGTTAGAGAAATGTGTGATATCAAATTTAATTTTCTGAGGTTGAAAACTATACTGGAATGATATAAGAGAATGTCCTTATTTTGGAGAAATACACATGGAAGTACTTTAGGGTACAGGCATGAGGTATACAAACTAGTCTTAAACAGTTCTTTGGCTATTATTGCCACTTTGCTATAATTTTAAAATTATTTCCAAATAAAAAATTAATTAAAATATGTAAGAACACTATGCATTTGGTAATTTTAGTAAATGGCATACATTCTCACTGATGTCAGATATCATTCCAGATAGACTCCAGGAAAAAATCAGCCAAAAAGTACAAAGAAAAGTGACAGTCTATTACTTTATTCCTTTTCTGGTACCTAGACAGAAATGAATATAACACCTAATTTTCTGTTCTACAGTTTAACATGTGATGTAAATATAGCTTCTATTTCAACTGTTATATTATTTTAAATATACACACACCAATGTACATGCACTAAGTAACAATTAGGTCATGATTTTATGGTCCGTTAACTTTAAGGGAAAAAAAAAGGATTTCTCTGCAAGCAGCTACTATATAACTAATAAAATACATTCAAAGAATTAGAGTTTCAGGTATACCTTTAAGACATTTTATCCAGATGGAAATGAGTTTATTCCTGAACTTCATTTCCAGTATCTGAAACTGCATTGGTTCACCAAACTTCCACATTAACGGTTGAACACATTAAAGATTCACTTTACATATTAAAACCAAACAAAAATTATAAGAACATATTCAGGACCTCACAGGTCATTGAGAGCTAGTCTACACACTAGGGTTTCAAGGTCAAGCCAATACAGGGTTGTACTTCAGTTGTATCTCATGAAGCTTTAGTTAATACACAAAGAGTTTTTTTCCCCTTTATCTGAATTTCACTTCATCTGAACTTTCTATAGGTGACTTGTCCTTATTCCCTAACTCCAAATAGCAACTGACTTACAGTTTTCATTTTTTTTCCCTTAGTAGCATCATTCAAATGTTTGTGATTCCTGATAGAGTATCCCCTTGCCACTGTATCCATTTTTTCTTGTTCTGCCTAATTTTTGTTCTATAATCCAATTCACTCTTCACCTCAAAGATATTAGGGGATGTTAACCCTTTCTTTCCCAAGGGATGCTGACTCATCACATGCTCAAATGCTTACCATCCTCCAGCTTCTCAACCTCCTGTTTTATGACATGGAGTCCTTGATCTTTAACACATTTTTCTTCTCTTTCCAATACTGGATTTAGAATCCCTGCTTCTTCATGATCACCTCTCTCTTGAGACTTCAGGTCCTAGTACACATTTTTAAAAAAATGAAGTTCACATGTAGAATAAGGGGAAGAAGCCACTTAAATATCATAGTTTATCTCCCATTAAGCATGACATCAACTAAGTTAGAAATTAAAGCAAATTTTCAATTAATATATGAGTAAGTCACAAATTACCATTCCTCTGAAAGATGTTTCAAAAGCACACTGGATTATTTCTTTAGCTAAAATTTTAAAGAAACATTTATAGGATTATGTCAGAACCAATATAACAAAAGCAAAGCCAACACCCCACATGAAATTCTGAAAAGACAAATTTCAGAAATATTCTTGCTTGTACATTTCACAACATAATCTGATTAATTCAGTTAACCAGAAAAAGGTATTAACCAACTATGAGATGGTGTTGAACTATTAGGTTGGTGCAAAAGTAATTGCGATTTAAAAGGTTAAAAATTGCAAAAACTGCAATTACTTTTGCACCCACCTAATATATAATACAGGCAGTAACAACTGCACTGAATCTTTCAAGTTTATAATAGGATTTGAATCTTGCTTATACCTTTAGGCTCAAAGCCTTCAATTAATAAATTTTGTAATATGTAAGTCAAATAAAAACATAAATTCCTTGTTTCTTATGGTCCCTTTCATGCGTGTAATTTTTCTTAACAAAATTAAAATACCTATTATTAATAGACTTGTATAGTAAAGCATTGTCCCCTAGTATATCTATCTTCCCCTTCTTCCTTTTTGTTACAGAATACCTTGAGTTTTAGCAGGGCATAGGGATGCTCAACTGGAGACTGTATTTACTAGCCTCCCTTGCAGCCAGACAGGACCAACAGGGTGAGAGAGGGAAGTATTTATAAAAACAAAAGCTGCTTGCCCTCTCCTTCTCATAGGGGTGGTGAGCCGGTTCCAATCATATAAAAGAGGACTACAGTCTTTAACATGGAAGAGCGATAAGACAGAGGATTACTACCATGGATCAAAGCTGTCACCTATCTTGGACTACCCACTGACCTTCAGTCTATTACGAGAAAGAAACTCGTATCTTGCTTGAGCAATTGTATTCTGGGTTTCTTTCCAATAGCAACTTAGCCTGTACTTTAAGTAACAGCTCCCATTTGCTGAGGCCCTTTAAAATGGCAGGATCAATCTTAAGAGCTTTATAACTTCAGGATTAGTTATTACCACAATCCTGAAGGGTAACACACCCCCATTTTACAAATTAGGAAATTGAGGCTCCAAGAAGTCATACAACTAAAATGTTAGAACCAGAATTTAATTAAAAAGCAACTTTAAATTCAAGTCTATACTCTTTTCACCATATCAGGTTACCGCTCCTCCTGCTGAAACCTATAAAGACCAAATATTTTTTATTTTCTTAAAGAATTATTTTGCTATTCTACACTTTCCCTTTCCAAAAAGACAGATTAACATGATCTAATCTCAATGATAGTGCAAATATAGAAAGAAACAGCAGACACAGCTAACTGGTCTAGATTGTAAAACAAAAACAAAATAAACATATAAAAAACTAGAGTACACACAGGAACCAAATCAGTCCATCCTTTGTTTTATACAACATGAAGAGATCACAGGTCACTGGGAAACTTACAAGGTACAAAAATATAGAAATATGATGACTCTCTGGCACATTTTTTCCTTTGGATTTTAAACTGTAAACACTAACGAGAAAAGCCTCTTAGAGAAAAGAACTTTCCAGTATTCAGAATATAAGTCCTTTTAAATGAAGGTCCAACACACAGCCCCACGCCCCTGAATGCCATTCTTAATTTGAATGGTATAAAATCAGATTCCACCGCAATTAGTTAGCTCAGCATTCAACTAACCTGTAAAATTTTCTTATATAGGAGGCCAAAAAAATGAAATGTAGTCAAATTCTAACAAATCATTTGAAAACTACTATAATTTGCTATGAAACTTAAAAGGAGGATTTTTAGAGACTATCTGGGTGCACATAAGGTAAGAAACTTAGAAAGTAAATTTTTCTTCTCTTTAACCTCCAACTAGACAGTACAATCAACCTTTCTGAGCATCTGAAAGGTGCAATGTGAACTTACAGTCAATCCAAAGGAATTTAATAAAATACACAGATGTTATCTCTATTTCTTTAAAAGGCTAGTTGCATATTTACAGATATAGCACTATATCATTGCTGAATCATTGCTGAAATTTTTAAATGTTTGATACTGTGTTTTAAGAATAACTTCAAACCTAGAGTTTAGTACCTAATCATATTGTTAAACTCACCAAAGTAAGACGTTCAGGTTCTTCCCATCTGTTTTCATAACAGATAACTGTTTGTGGTATAATAGGAAATTCTTCCAGCTTGAAGTCTTCACTGGTTTGCACTCCTTTTGTACACTGGTATATAAAATCACTCTGGCATGCAGCTACCATGGAAATTATAAAAGAATTTTCTAATTGTATTGAACATTGGTAAGATATATGGAATTCATCTGGTACGCGTGTATATATATACATATATATTCACCATCTAAGTGAGATAATGCATGTTTTGTTCAGCTCCATGACTACTCACCATTATATTTTTGTTTCTAGGATTTACTGGCAATTATTGAACTTGAGGACGATTCTTACAGGTAAGTCCTATTAAGCTTTTACAAAGTTTATGTTTCTAACTTTTTGTAATTCACAGAAGAGGAAAATTATACTTTTGTTTTAAAAAAATGTAGATATGCATAACAATACCAAAGTATTTATGAGTAAAATAAAATAGCTGGGACTTGCTTTAAAATACTCTAAAAAATTAGATGAAACATAATTAGTAAAATGTATAACTGTTAAAGCTAGGTGATATAAATAAAGATTCATTAAACTAAAATCTCTAGTTTGGGGTATGCTTATGTGTTTTCATAAAAATTAATATTAAATATTAAACTTGTCAATAGATTAAAGGAAACAAATTCATTTCAGTAAGTTCTTTTCCCTTTGCCTTTCATTTCAGAATTTTTGTTATTAATAAGTAATAGTTACAACATGTTTTTCAACAATAATAGCTACTATACCATTTTTTCTTGATATAACTTCTTTTTCTTTCTTTGGAGAAGACTTTGGTAGACGATTAGAATATATGTTTTTTATATCCAGTTCTCTCTCTTTTTCCTGAAAACAAACGCAATACAATTAAGGCTGTACAGAGTCTCTGTTTAAAACAAAACCAAAATCCTCACTTTGTCAATTGGTACTTTACTTACCTAATTAGAATATTTCTAATTCAGCTTCCCTTAGTAACTACCTAACAATAGAAAGGAATGTCTCTATGACACTTAGGGTACGGTAGAGCAATGATTCTCCCTGCAAAGTCCATTATATATTGGCAGTCAAAAAATGAGAGCAAATAAGGCAAAATTCATTTCTACCCACTCCTACTTACAGAGCTACGTAGTATTGTCCTAACAGGCTTAGTCACAGAGACAAAAGATTTAGTATCTCTCAAATGTGGGTTATGAATTATTAACAAGTTAAAAACTAGACCTTTTTAAAAACACAAGTGTTCTTGACCATTTTGGGGCTACAGCTTTCTCTGACAATTTGATTAACAAAGTGAAAATTCTATACAAGATAATGCATAAACACTAAATTTTACACAAAACTTCAACCCATCAATAACCTCAGGATAGAATTAAGAACACCTGCTTTAACAAAATTAACTAATTTGAATGCTTCCTCTAAACATTGTGAAAATGAAGAGCATTATCTGAAATAACTTTAAATGATTAATCCTGGAGTTATCTGAGGAAAAACACTGGATTATTCAACTACACAACACAGAAAAACTCTAGTTCACATAATTTTCTTCCAGGGTTTTATAACTTATTTCATTTATATCATTCATATTAGTGTATTCAATGTTTCATTTTTGATATGTGTTATACTGATTATATTAACACACCTTTTCTTTGTAAGTGCCAAAGAGATTATAATTTTGTAAATGACACTGTACCACTTACAAATATGAAAAGTAACAGTGTTGTAAAATATTGAGTTTTCATCTAACATATATTATAGAGAAACACTGCAATTTAAAATAAAGGGCTTACCTTTAATTTGAGATAGAGCTGTTGCAGCTCCTTTTGAAGAACTTTATTTTCATCATGAGCCTCACATGCCCGTTTCCTTTCAGCAAGCAACTGTCGTTGGAAACTGTTAGTACTCAGCTCAAGGTTTTTTGATAGTTCCTATGATGTGTACACATAAAAAATAGTACTTAAAAATAATTCAACAGTAAAACAGTGTACTTAGCATCAAAGTGACTTTTTCAGTAGACATACAAATCAGGTTTGGATCAGTGTTTGTAAATATAAACTAAACTGGGAAAGAGACTCACCAACAATTTAGTAACATACTTAGCCTATTATTCCTTTTTTTGTTTTTCACAATGACTTATAAATAAATTCTTAAGCATTTGCCTGAAGCATATGAATAGTCATTTAAGTTGGGAGCAAAAGACAACCAAAGGATGTGATGAGAAACACGGGTTTTTGAGAATCACTGTTTGGGCAAAGAGATACCAAGACAGCTGTGTAAAATTACACAGCACTATTCAAGGTGCAGAGATTACCTTGTAAAATGTTTCTGAATAAAAACAACAGCCATTTCCACAGTATTCAGACACGTTCTATGAAGCTTATGAAAGAATTTAGGTTAAAATTATTTTCTTTTAGGTGATGCCAGTATCATGGTGGTTTGAGTCATTCTCTTTTTCTCTCTCCTTTGATTTAAAACTAATCAGACATCTGTAAGGGAACAAAAACGCCCCTGCACAGCATACCAGGACACCCCAGAGATCCACCCATCTGTACACCCGAAAGTGGGTGGAGTGGATCTCAAAGCAGGCTGCAGAGCCAGGAGAGTGGCGGTGGCGGCAGAGGTGGGTAAGGTGGTGAGTGGCAGGGCGGGGGTAGGGAAGGGTCGGCCCTGCTGTGCATGCTGCGGCTGGAGGGACCTGTTGCTCTCTGTCTGAGAAGAGACCATAGTAACTAGCGAGAGGAAAAGGAAGAAGGCAGACCAGAGAACTGAAGGAACACATCTTCTACTGTATGCCCCAGGATTCCAGCAAGAGATCCACCCACGTACCTCTGGGATTCACCCTACCGGAGGATCCCCCTACATGGGCACCCCAAGTGTTAAGCACATACCTCCCCTCACTCTACTGCCACCACTGTTTTTTCTCTGCTAACTATTTTTTATGCATGAGCGCCCAACTTCAGCAGTGAGACGGCTTTGGTAAGAGAAACCAAAACCATGTGCCATAGTGCCTGCCACCTTCTGGAAAACAAGAGGAAGCCTCCTAATTACGAACCTGTTGCATTGTCAGAATCAAGTAAACAAAGGTGTTCACTACTTCAAATGCAGCAGCAGAGGCACTTTTCATCAGACACAATGAAAAATTACAGTAACATGGCATCACAAAAAGAAAATGATAATTTTCTAGCAACCAAACCCAAAGACATGGAATATTGTATCTAACTGGTAAAGAATTCAAAATAATTTTAAGAAGTTTAACAAGCTTCAAGAAAATTCAGAAAGGCAATACAATGACTTCAGGAATAAAATTAATGGCTAGAAGAAGTACTTTACCAAAGATATTGAAATTCTAAAACAGAACCAAACAAATTCTGGAGCGAAAGAGCTCAAAAGATATGAAGAATGCATTAAAAAACACTGCAAATAGAGTAGATCAGATGGAAGAGAGAATAAGTGAACTAGTAGCTAAGAATTTAGAAATGATCCGGGTGGAAGAGGAGAGAGAAGATTCTTTAAAAGTGAAAAAACCCTACAAGAACTGTCAGACTGCATTAAAAGAGCCAACCTAAGATTAATGGATATACCAAAAGGAGAAGAGAGGAAGAAGGGAGCAGAGGACTTATTTAGAGAAACAATTGCTGAGAAATTCTCGAACCTGAGAAAGGAACTGGAAATTCAAGTCCATGAAGCTAATAAAACACCATATTATCTCAAGACAAAAAATACCTCTAAGTCACATTATATTAAAACTGTCAAAAAGTCAATGACAAAGCATTTTAAAGGCAACTGGAGAGAAACAAAACAAAACCCCAGTAACCTACAAAGTAACCCACATAAGGCTATGAGCATATTTCTCAGCAGAAACTCTATAGTCCAGGAGAGATTGGAAGGACGTATTCAAACTATTAAAAGATTTAAATTGCCAGACAAGAATACTCTATCCAGCAGTTACATTTCAGATATGGAGAAATATGGCATTCCCAAACAAACAAAAGCAGAGGGAGTTCACCTCCACTAGACCTGCCTTATAAGAAATATTGAAAGGAGCCCTTCAAGTTGAAATGAAAAGATGACAGTACACAAAATTCTGATTAAGGAGATAAATAGAATTAGAAAACTACAACTCTTTTATAGAATAGTGTATTAAACAGTTACAACATAAAGTTTAAAAGAAAAGAACATTAAAAATAACTATAGCCTGGGCCGGCCCTGTGGCTCAGGCAGTTAGAGCTCCATGCTCCTAACTCCGAAGGCTGCCGGTTCGATTCCCACCGGGGCCAGTAGGCTCTCAACCACAAGGCTGCCAGTTCAATTCTTCAAGTCTTGCAAGAGATGGTGGGCAGCGCCCCTTGCAACTAAGATTGAACACAGCACCTTGAGCTGAGCTGCCGCTGAGCTCCCGAACGGCTCAGTTGGTTGGAGTGCGTCCTCTCAACCACAAGGTTGCCGGTTTGACTCCCACAAGGGATGGTAGGCTGTGCCCCCTGCAACTAGAAACGGCAACTGGACCTGGAGCTGAGCTGCGCCCTCCACAACTAAGACTGAAAGGACAATTTGAAACTGAACGGCACCCTCCACAACTAAGATTGAAAGGACAACAACTTGACTTGGAAAAAAAGTCCTGGAAGTACACACTGTTCCCCAATAAAGTCCTGTTCCCCTTCCCCAATGGAAAAAAAAAAATAACTATAGCTACCATAACTTGGTAATGAAACCACAACAAAGAGATAATTTGTAATATTAAAAATATAAAATGAGGAGACTAAAAAGATGGAAACTTAACAAGTGAATGAAAATAAATTGCTATCAGCAGAAGAAAGACTTGAAGTCAAGATGGAAGATTATGTTAACTGCTGTGTTTACCTCCCACAACCACATCAAAATTACAACTAAATTATACAACCACCACCACTGAGAACCACCTGAAGACTAGCTAAACAGAAGGCCTGTAACTAAGGATATAAAAGAGCTATGACAAGACTAGGAGGAGGAGTGTAGGCACAGATGGGTAGGTCCCATACCCATGGTGTAGCGATTAAGAATTCGGAGGAATCTATCAACTGCAGAGGTACCCCATGAAGAGCAATCCAGCCCCACAATGGGTCCCCTGCCCCAGGGCACCAATGCCAGGAAGAGAAGTCCCACAACATCTGACTGTGAAAATCAGCAAGAGACTGCATTCGAGTGAGACAGAGGGCTGCTGGAGACATTTATGGAGCTGGTTGGGTAGCTTTCATGTGGTTTGAATTCAGCCACCTTTGTGTCGAGGAGCCTGCACATGAACTCACAAACTTATTTGTTCTGGGCTCCAGTGCAGGAGCAGCAGCGATAAAAGCACCAGGAACATAGGGGAAGAAACTAAATTGACTAGTTTTAGGGCAAGGGCTGAGGGAGCCGGGGTCAGGGAAGCTCTCTCTGGGGGTGGAGGTACTGGCAGCAGCTATTTTCCTTTGTTGAGTGCTCCTCTCAACCTAGCGAGCAGGTACAGGTGGAAACCAAATCTACATTCTCCATTACCCTGGCTAATACCATTCACCCTGCCCTGGTGATTCACTGAGACCTCACCCCACCCAACTTGCATGCTTGGCCCAAGTCTCTCCTACTGGCTTTTTCATACCAGTGGCCAGCCTTGGCTCATGCTGCAGACTTTCCTAAAATCTGTCAAAGGTCCACAAACCCCAAACAAGGAGCAGCTGGCCTCAGCACACTCTGTACTTCTTGCTAAGTGGCCCCAAGCCCAGCACAAGTGCCAACCAGTCTCAACTTGCATTGTAACTCCCATCAGGTGGCACTCCCAGGCCTGGCCTGAGCTGCAGCAAGTGTTGGCATGGAAAACAGCTTCAACTAAGTGGCCAAAAGCCTGGCATAAGTAGTGGCTGGATTCAGATCACACAGCGATGCCCACAAAAGGGTCCCAACCTGACACAAGTGGCAGCCAGCCTCAGTTCACAACATAGCCTCTTGCAAGCCACACCAAACATAGATCATTTTATATTTCCCACCAGGTAGCCCCAAGCCAGACACAAATGGTAGCTGACATTGTCCTGTAACGAAGACCCTCTCTAGAGGCTCCAGAACCAACACAAAGGTGGCTGGATTCAGACCCCATGAAACCATAACCCAACCAGCTCCACAAATGACACATTTAAAGTGTGGACTCGACTGGCACCAAAGCCCTGCTAAAGTGACTCCTGCTCTATGGGATCAGACCCTACAGAACAATTTGTCCACTGTAGTCATGGCCAGCACTCACAGCAAGTCAGCCTGAGAGTCAATCCTACCTACTGATGTGCCGTCAGCAATCAAGGCTCAGTTACAACAGGAGGGACACCCCAGAAGCACCTGGCTCAGGTGAAGAGGGACACTGCACCACTGGGTCTCACAAGACACCTACTACATAAGGCCACTCTGCCAAGCCTGGGAGATACAGCAGATCTACCTAATACATAGAAACAAACACAGGGAGACAGACAAAATGAGGAGACAAAGAAACACGTCCCAAATACAAGAACAGGACAAAACTCCAGAAAGTTAACTAACTGAAATGGAGACAAACAATCTACCAGATAACAGAGTTCAAAACACTGGTTATAAGGGATGCTCAATAAATTTAGGGGAAGAATACATGAATTCAATGAGAACTTCAACAAAGAGATGGAAATCATAAAAAACAAACAAACTCAGAAATGAACACAAGAACTGAAATGGAGAATAAATTACAGGGAATGAACAGTAGATTAGACAAAGCAGAGGATCAAATCAGTGATCTGAAAGACAAAGTAGCAGAAAACACCAAATCAGAACAGCAAAACTAGAAAAAATAATTGAAAAAAAATGAGTACAGTTTAAGGGACCTCTGAGAAACATTAAGTGTACTGACATTTGCACCCTAGGAGCACTAGAAGGAGAAGAGAGAGAATACAGGATTTAAACCTATTTGAAGCAATTATGACAGAAAACTTCCCTAACCTGGCAAAGAAAATACACATACAGTGCAGGAAGTGTAGAGTCCCAAACAAGAAGAATCAAAAGAGGCCCACATGGAGACATATCATAATTAAAATGCCAAAGCTTAAAGACAAAGAGAAAATATTAAAAGTAGCAAGAGGAAAGCAGTTAGTGATATACAACAGAGTCCCCATAAGATTATCAGCAGATTTTTTAACAGAAACTTTGCAAGTGAGAAGGCACTGGCACAACTAACGTTACTATCCCCAGAAAGGCTATGATTTAGTATCAAAGGAGAGATAAAGAGTTTCCCAAATGAAAAAAATGCTGGAGTTCAATACCACTAAACCAGTATTACAAGAAATGTTAAAAGGACTTTAGTAAAACAGAAAAGATCAAAAGTATGAATCAGAAAATATAGGAAAGAAAAAAATTCTCACTGACAAAGGCAAACAGTAAAAGTAGTGAATAAACAATTATAAAGCTAGTACAAAGGTTAAAAGTCATATGTAGGAAGATGTGTTATTACAACATAAATTAAGGGATTCACACAAACACACACATGCCTGTATGTTCATCAAAAATACTGGCCTATAATTTTCTTTTTTGTAGGGTTTTTGTCTGGTTTTTGGTAGTGTTTTTGTCTTTTTACTTTTTTTTTTTTAAATTTATTTTTTAAATTTATTGGGGTGACAATTGTTAGTAAAATCACATAGATTTCAGGTGTACAATTCTGTATTATATCATCTATGAATCCCATTGTGTGTTCACCACCCAGAGTCAGTTCTCCTTCCATCACCATATATTCGATCTCCCTTACCCTCATCTCCCACCCCCCCCCCCTTACCCTCTGGTAACCACTAAACTATTGTCTGTGTCTATGAGTTTTTGTTTCTCATTTGTTTGTCTTGTTCTTTTGTTGATTTTGGTTTATATACCACATATCAGTGAAATCACATGGTTCTCTGCTTTTTCTGTCTGACTTATTTCGCTCAGCATTACACTCTCAAGATCCATCCTGTTGTCACAAATGTTCCTATATCATCTTTTCTTATTGCCGAATAGTATTCCATTGTGTATATATACCACAACTTCTTTATCCATTCATCTATCGAAGGACATTTTGGTTGTTTCCATGTCTTGGCCACTGTAAACAAAGCTGCAATGAACATTGGAGCACATGTGTCTTTATCTATAAATGCTTTCAGATTTTTTGGGTAGATACCCAGGAGAGGGATTGCTGGGTCATATGGTAATTCTATTCATAATTTTTTGAGGAACCTCCACACTGCCTTCCGTAACGGCTGCACCAGTCTGCATTCCCACCAACAGTGTATGAGGGTTCTTTTTCTCCACAGCCTCTCCAACTCTTTTTACTTTTTAAAGAAGTAAAAAGTAATGGCAAAGATAAATGTTGAGGGATGAGTAAAGGAGACAAAAGAGACTTTAAAACAGGACTGTAGCAAGAAACAAAGAAAGACATTTTATAATAATAAACGGATCAATCCAACAAGAGGATGTAACTCCATGAACACCTATGTACCCAATGTAGGAGAACCTAAATATATAAAACGAATATTTCTAGATATAAAGGGAGAGTTCAAAAGGATACAGTCCTAGTACGGGGTTTTAACACACTGTTGACATCAATGGGTAGATCCAGACAGAAAATCAACAAGGAAACAGTAGCCTTAAATGAAACAGCTCAAATGGATTTAATTGATTTTTAAAAGAACATTTCACAATAAAGCAGCAGAATATACATTCTATTCATATGCACATGGAACACTTTCCAGTATAGACCATGTTAGGCCACAAAACAAGTTTCAATATTTAAGAAGATTGAAATCATATTAAGCATATTCTCCGGTCACAATGGTATGAAACTAGAAATCAATTACAAGAAAAAAACTAAAAAACACAGAAATTCATGAAGGCTAAACAACATGCTACTACAGCATGAATGGGTTAACAACGAGATCAAGGAAGAAATCAAAAGATACCTTGAGACAAATGAAAACGAATATACAGTGACCCAAACTCTAGGGGACAATGCCAAAGCAGTTCTAAGAGGGAAATACACAGCAATACATGCCTCCCTCGAGAAACAAGAAAAATCTCAAACAATCTAACCTTACACTCTAAAAAACTGAAAAAAGAACAAACAGCCCAAAGTGAGTAGAAGGAAGGAAATAAAGATTAGAGCAGAAATAATGAAATAACAGTCTTAAAAAACAAAGTATCAATGATACCGAGAGCTGGTTCTTTGAAACGATAAACAAAATTAATAAACCTTTAGCCAGGTTCATCAAGAAAAAATAAGAGAAGGCCCAGATAAATAAAATCAGCAATGACACCACAGAAATACAAAGGATTGTAAGGAAATAATAAACAATTATATGCCAACAAATTGAACAACCTGGAAGAAATGGGTGATTCCTAGAAACACACAATCTTCTGAGGACCAATCAGATAGAAACAGAAAACCTGAACAGACTGATAACTATGAATGAAATCAAATCAGTAATCAAAAAACTCCCAATGAACAAAAGCCCTGGACCAGATGGCTTCATAGCAGAATTTTTACCAAACATTCAAAGAAAAACTAATACCTATCCTTTTCAAACTATTCCCAAAAAGTGAAGAGGTGTGAAGGCTCATTTTATGAGGCCAGCATTATACTGATGCCAAAACCAGACAAAAACCGTACAAAAAAGAAAATTATAGGCCAATATTTTTGATGAACATAGACGCAAAAATCTTCAACGAAGTATTAGCAAACCAAATTCAGCAATACATTAAAAAGATCATATAACTAGGTCAAGTGGGATTTAGTCCAGTGATACAAGCAAGGCTGGGTCATATCCTCAAATCAATTAAGGTGATATACCATATAAACAAAATGAAGGCTAAAAATCTTATGATTATATCAACAGATGCAGAAAAAGCATTTGATAAAATTCAACCTCAATTTATGATAAGCACTCTCAGCCATGTATCAAAAACAGACCATGTATAAAAACACCGAATACACTGTAAAAAGTATAATTCACTTATTTATAGTTTTGACTTTCCCTTGGCTCAGAGAGCTCTCACAGCAGGCATTATTCCCATACTTTTTCCCTACCTTTGCTTTCGAAACTTCTTGTAAATTCTAAGCAACTCTAAGCCCTGACTCAGGGCTTCTGTTTGATACATATCTATACACAAAAATGTCTACACATTTTAAGAAAGGAAAAAACTGTATTAAAATTGTAATAATATATACTGACAACAAAAGATGAATACAAGTCATGTATATACATTCTTTTGGCACTCCCGGTATATATAGCAGGTAGTATCTAATATAATAAGTTCTCTGTGTTATAGTTATGGGATAGTATTCTTTTCCTCTCTCATTTCAAATAAAAAATATTTTTAATGGACTTGCTATAATCTCAGACTAGTAACCCCAGCTCTCATATCAGTTTTTATTTGGGGGACTAGAGGTACACCTTGTCCCAAAAGATGTCTTTCACAAATGTTCAAATAAATAAAAAACAAAGTATTGTTCATGTGGCATTTCTTATACAAGGGCCCCAAAATGTCAGTTTTATAGACCATAGCTATTATAGTGTATCATTTTCAATTTTAGAGAAACAGATAATCAAATAGTGTATTTCCCCAAAATGACTATGATCCACAGAATTAAACATTTATCCATTAACATGTAGCCCATTAAAATATACAATTTTTTTGCATTTTGCTCTTAAATATATAATCTTAAATTTTTCCTAATCTCTTACTCTGAAAGATAATACTAAAAAAAAGTTTTCATTTCCAAGCAAATGCTAAACTACAATAAGCAGTCTTAATAGAGCACATCAAATGCCCAGTGAAAAACAACAAAAAACAGCACAATTAGAAGCTGTAGGAATTTTACCTTAATTCTTCTCTCGGTGTCATCTAATTTTAACTCTGCTGTAACTAGTTTCTTTGCCAAATCATCTCGTTCAGGTAGGTGTCTAGCTTCAGAGATCTTTTTCAGTTTCTGAAAGGAAAATTTTGTCCTAAATAGTTCGCCTTCCGTATCTTTCACCCTTTTCTCAGTCGCCCGTTCTTTCTCTTGAGATTTTCTTAAGCGTTCTTTGAGTGCTGTAATCTCATTGTTATGACGAGCAATAAGTTGTGAGATTTCATTTTCTGTATCTTCAAACTTATTCAGGGCTTTCTCCTGTCTGTACTGAAGCCTTTTCAAAGCCTTATTTTCTTTTAGCAGCTCAGCTAACTTGACCTGGAGTTCAGTTACTTCATTCTGCAATTCATTGATTTTTAGCAGTCTTGCAGAAAGAACCCGTTTTGTAACAAGATCAATATCTTTCCGTGGTGGCTCCCTATTGAGGCTCTGGGAACGAAATCCCACTCGGACTCCCTTTCTGTTTGGTGGACCCTTAGGACTTGGTTTCCTAGGGGCTAAAAAAGAAACAGTAATAAAGTGAAAGCTGTACCAAATGTAGTATTATTTTTAATTGTAACACAAGTGGATCCATTATACTCTTTAGTTATTTTGTTTCTTAAAATATGATTTTACAGCATTTAGTTAAATATCAGGTTTTATTTAGAGCTCTTAACATAATGTTTTTATTAAGAAAGGTCTGGAATCTTTTAGGAAAGGTCAAGAATATTCTGATCCATCAAAATGATATACTAATGGTTTATAGGAAGTCATTTTACATTGTTTTAAAAGATGGCAGTATCAGGCTTTACCATTTCCTACTTTATAATAGATGGCAAGTCAGAATCCGATATGGGCATCATCAGCATTAGCTTGATTAGCTAATAAACATGGGGCAGAACATCATGATATTCAAGTCATTTGCGCGAAGATACTTGGGATCATTATTTCAAATGTGGAAATGTATGTTTCTCTAAATTAATTAGAACTCTTTATTTGGGGACACAGGACGATAGCAAGTTGTTCAGTGAGAAGATTTGGGTTTGGATCTCAGATTTACCAATTAGTAACTCCTTGGGCAATTCAACTAAACCTTTCCTATTTTCCTTAATCCATAGAATGAGGATACCACCTACATGATTAGGTTATGGTGAAGACTGAATGAAGGATGCATGTAAAACAAAGTTCTCCACAAACATTCTGTCAGTAATAAGAACTCAACCCCATTCATCAGTGATTGAAAATGGAAAACACTTCAGCATTTAGAGATGTGATTGTAAACGCTTTCTCAGGGGCTTTTTTTGTGATGTTCATATCAAAACATCCGACAATTCGAAAACAAGATAAAAACTAAACACTACATCCTAAAAATATAAACATGACATCCTTAAAGTGTACATATGAGATCACATTTCACAAAAATTTTGAATGTTACTACTTTTACTAAAAGTTCATTAAACTTAGGCCTCAATACACAGAACAGCTTTAAAAGAGGGTTCTAGATGTCTGCCACAGTTGAGAATAAAGAACTTTAATCTTCAAGGTGGCTGCATTTTCAAGGAGAAAATGCATTCCAGAGTTAAAAAAATAAAGAAAAACTAGAAAAATCCAACCTTTCCCTACCCATCTCTCCAGCCACGAATACTTATATAGACAAGCAAAGAATAATAAGCAGTATTTACAACTTAGCATTATAAAGTTTCATTAAAAAGATGGAAGATTATATAGAAGGTGTTTTGATTGTATACTAATTTGGGATTCCAGCTCTATAAATACTTGAATACTTCAAAGGAAGTGGTAAAAACAAGAGATGTGGGTAAACGTACTTGCAACTTTGAAACTATGCTATTCAGGATAGTAGTCACTCGTCATATGTGGCTACTGAGATATTTGAAGTATGGGTAGTCAAAACAGATATTCTATAGTTGTGAAACACATACACTAGAATTCGAACACTTAGTTCAAAAAAAAAGTGCAGAATATCCCACACACAATGTTTTATATTCACTACATTTAGAAATGATATTTTGGTTATGTTGTGTTAAAATATATGAAAATTAATTTCACCTGTTTTTATTCCTAATGTGGTTACCAGATAACATAAAATTACATGTGTGGCTTGTATTATATTTCTATTGGACAGCAATGCTCCAATTTTAATTTGGAGAGTCCATCATCTCAATTTTCTTTCCCAATATACTGAGTTAACAGAGTTTTCGTATGTATATGCTATTATGGAATATGTACTGAGCGCTTGGAATGACAGAAACTTTATACATAAAAATGACTATAAAGATGAATGATCATCATTCCAAAGCTGATTTTTATGTATAAAGTTACACAGCTCAGCAAATACGTCTTATAAATAGAATTTTGTTTTATTTGAAAAATTAAAGCCTATGTAAGAATCAGGATAAAAATTTTTCACTGATACTTTACTTCAGCTATTCAAGTTGAGACAAAAAGGGCTTCCACAACCAGCTTTTTGACATCCTAAAAATCTGAACATTTACTTTTAGCATAGTCTATTTGTATGACTACAAACCAATTAATAAAAGTACACTCAACCTGAACTCAAAAATATTTTCCAGTTTTCATCTACCTTTTTTATTTTCATTTTTAAAACTCTCAAGATGAAATATACTGCTGATAGAAGAAAGAGGATTCTCATACATATCATTCTACACTTGCCCTTTAAGTCACCACCAAAACAAGGGTGAGAAAATACTGCTTTTTCCTTCCTCCAAGAGTTAACAATATGGCTTATTTAAAAAACATATAGGAAAGATAAACTATGTATCTACCAAAAACTCAGTATGTTTATATTATTGATAAAACAAGAAATAGGATAAATATGTAATGTACAATCATGTATAACCTAAAAACAACAGAATATGTAATATACAAACATGCATAACCTATAAACTATTATTAAATTTTATCATTATACATATCACTTCTGATAGAGCAGCAATTTTATTTTTAAAAATAGTAAAATGCTGAAAATAAAAAGGAGAAGGGAAGACTAGGTTATCAAACATGCAAATCTTCAAATTCAAGTGTTCAGAATGCTGTTTTAATCACATCTGTTCTTTCCTTAGTTTAGTCTACACTGGTGATTGCAATTTAAACCAAGGGAAATTAGTGTTTAGGGAAAAGTATCAGTTTGGTCCTGTTGCTTGATCTAAGGTAGACAAATTACCAGATTTTAGTTCAAAAGACAATGCAAAGCAGAAAACTGTACAAGTCAGATTGAAAACATTAATTGAAATTTTTCTGGGTGATGCTGGAACTGTTTTTCATAGCTTTTTCTCAATTATCTTCTCAAATAAGATAAGGCTTAAGAAGTTCTGACTCCTTAATTGGGTGGCCTCTAAAATTGCTTCTGGGGAAGGAGTGAAAAATTAAAGTATTCCTACCAATAATTCCCTAGGTATGTATATTATTTCTTGGGGATAAATAAGCATTTTCCAAGGTTCAAGCCTAAGGTCGGTTTGTTCTTAATTACGTAGCAAAGGTTTAATATCAGATCATGCGCTCAACCACAAAATCAAAACAAGATGCCCACACTGAGACAGATTTGGAAGGAGAGACCAAAAAACCTCCAGCATTGTACTTGCAAAAAAAAACCACAAAAAACAAAAAACAAAACAAAACAAAAAACAAAGAAAGAGCATCCAATTGTTAAAAAGTATGGACAGCCCTGGAAAGCTAGATTGGGGTCCATGACAGGTTGCTTTCTAAAGGAACATGTATTCTTGGAGATTTTTAAAAAGCAAATATTATTTTTCAAAGTAAAAGTTCATATAGGCAAATTTAATTATACCCTTTTTAAGTCTTTTCAGTGGCTAACTATTCCCCCACAGAAACAATCCATATATTATCAGCACTGGATTCGAGGTGTTTCACGACCTGGCCCGTTTTCCTTTTCAGATCCAAATTTTAACACTCCTTGCCTTGCAATCTAAACTCTCACCATTCTAAGCTACTGCTCTTATAACTGTGGTGAGTTTATTAACACACCCTACAACTATCTCATTTACCTTAACTTGTTTTTCCATGGTGTACTTGTAGTCCTTACATATTTTGTTACTAAGTAGTACCTCAGGGTATACTTGACCAGGGTTCACTTTTAAAATGAAGAAGAGATTTCTAGAATATTACCTAGTCAAATATGTATTAATACCTAGTTCCAGACTATGTCATTATATTTTAACAAGAAAAAATATTTCTAATTATTAATCTTGTTTCCATTATAACACAGTTAAATAGAAAATAGACTGGTGGTCTCAAATCCCAAATTCTATTTCCAGGTTTAATTTGAACTTTTGCAGTAAGCACTGCATTACCTAGGAGAAGTAATTTTACTCAATCTAAAAAGATGCCCCTTAACCACTGTATGCCTTTCACTACTTTTTACATTTTACAAATAAAGGCAAAGAAAGGTACAGACATTTTGTGACGTTTTCTTCCTGCCTTTACCATGCCTCAGAAATCCCAAGACAAGCATTCATTTAGGAAGAAAACAAACTGAGAAGCTTTATTTATGGTTGTTTCTCCTATATATAGTATGACTTTGAATATAACAAAGGGTAACACACAGTGCCATAAACAATATTTATATAAATTTATAAAAAGATATCCTACACAAAATACAAAGCAGCCCATTTACATGCATGTATCAATATACATACTAATAGAAGAGTTTCATTCATGCAAGCTTTCCTTATGGACTCAAAATGAGTCTTCTAGAATTACTGGACTCTTAAAGAATGCTTACCTTGGTGATGCACTTGGCTCTCTGAAATTTGTCTTTTAGGACTTTTTCCCTTAATGCTTGTGGGTGAAGAGGGATTGACCAGCGATGACCGGCCAGAAGACTGTGGTGTAGTCTCATAATCAGATGAACGATAACAGTAATGGTGTTTGCTTGCCTGACTTTCTTGGTCAGTATCTGGACTTCTTTCTCTTTCCCCCATGGTTTTCAAAAATGGTCACTGTTCACATAATTTCACAGATTCTTTTTTCCAGAAAAATCCACAGCAAGCCTGAAGAGCATTCTTCAGAGTCTTTAGATCCTGATGATAATACTCATGTCCATGCAATTTGTCTTCTTTACGTATCTGTAGTTCACAATTCACATCAGCAACCGAAAGATACACTTTTTACCCCTACAATTAAGGAAGGGGGAGGGAAACTCATCATATTTTGTAAAATAGATTTCAATAGTTAATTACAATGAAAGATAATAAAAGCAAAATAATAAACTGCTAACAATTTTAAAAAGAGACTATAATTTAATTCATCTATATTTTCACACACTTATTTACAGTATCTGGAGAAAAGACAGATTATCATAGCCTAGTTAGAGAATATGTAAAATATCTGACATATAACTGCTATTGAATAAATGTTATCTGAATTTGACTCCCTTGAATCTTACAAGATTTATAATAAATACAAATGCTGATTTTAACAAGTGAATAATGATCAAATAACTAGTTTTTGTTTTTTTTTTGAGGGGGTGGGGGTGGTAAACAAGCTTCTTGCTAAAAGAAAAATATCCAAGATTGACTACATAAAAATGTAAAACTAAAGTATGTAAAAATTAATCAAATTAAAACACTTGATGAAAAACACTTGCAACATGACAGAAAAATGACTACCATCCTTAACATATAAATAACTACTTCATACCACCTCATACAGAAAATAGGAGGCCAAAAGTTAAATGTGCAAAATACATGTTAAGACCCCATAGCAGGTAATACAAATGATAGGCACATAAAAATATTCAACCTCAGATACCATTTTTAAACCTATCAAATTATCAAAGATTTTTCTAAACAACACTCTATGCTGCCAGAGTGGCTATCAAGAAAAGATCTATAGAATTTTTGGAAAATAAAGTTGGCAAGATGTATTAAAACTTTAATTATGCTTTTAACCTTTGATCTACTAATTCCATTCATGGATACCAAAAACATAATCCTAAAATAGGGGAAACATTATATGTAAATGTTTAATGCAATACATTTTTTTTTTAAAGAAGCAACTTAAATGTCTAACCATTCTGGAATAATTAAAAGTGTTGTAAAAATCCATACAACATAATATCACGCAGCTGTTAGAAATGTTTACAAAAAATGTTAAGAAGGAAAATGTTTATATTATTATGGTAAAGAAAATATTCAACCTAGTGTATATAATAGGATCTGAACTGCACATATTCACTGAAAAATGCTGAGTATTCTTCCTATTTGAACTCAGGAACTGAAAAAAACTGCAAAGCGAGGGATACGTATACACCAAAATAGTGTCTCGCTGAGACATGAATTTTAGATGATTTTATTATATCCCTCTCTTAATATATTTTGATTTTCTAATAAAATAAAATTGGATCACTTTTATAATTAGAATATCTTTTTAAATATTTTCTAGAAGAAACAAAAATCCCAATGATGAAATTAGTGTTCAAAGTACAGTGGTTCTAGTAATATATGAAAAAAGACATACACAAGACAGCACTGCTATTATTTACTGCAGCAGTACTGTAGTGGTAAAGGAGTAAAACAATCAAAATGACAGTAAGAACTGGCTACACACACCTAAACATCCACACAACAAGGTGCAGTACTAGGAAGCTGTTAAAGCTAAGGGGACTATCTCTGTATATTCTCCATAGTCCCGAGTGATCTCCAGGAAATATTAAGAAAAAGAAGGTGGAGAAAAGCATGTATAGCGTACTACCATTTATCAAAGAAAGAGGACTATAAATATATACACATAATTTTTTATATTTTTAAGAAGTAGAAGGATAAACAAAACACCTAATGAAAAAAAGGGGGGGTTCTCTAAGGCAGGGCTTCCAAAAGAACTTTCCGCAAAAATGGACATGTTCTATAATCTGTGCTGCCCAATGTAGGTAAGCAGCTGGGCACATGGAGCTACTGAGCACTTGAAATGTGGCACATGTGACTGAGAACTAATTTTTAATTTTGGTGAATTTTAATTTACAATTTAAAAGCCACATGTATTGGTGGTTAGCTGACTGAGTACAGCGAGCTGCAGGGGAGGGAGGAAGCTAAGTTTAGAGGCAGAGATGGTAAATGCCTAGACTTCTTTGTCTATAATTTTTATAGACTCGACCTGGGAAATTATCATTTTTAGAAAATAGATTTTTAAAAAGCAATTACTATAAATCAAAAGAAAATGAAACAAATCAATCTAACTACATATACAGTTGGTGGCAAGTCCACAAGAGATTAATCAGTTCAGACTTTAAAACACAATGATTTGACTTTATATCTCTAGTGAGATATATCCACTGACAAAAAAAAAAAAGTGTGTTGTATTTCAATGCAGGTAGAAACAAATAAAGCTAATATGAGTTTTAAAACTTCGTAGTCCAAAATTTTAATTAAGAGTATAAAAATGAATTTATGATGGATTTTATAGTTTTTTAAAAAAACGATTTTATAGATATGTCTATTGAAAAATCCTAGAAAGAAGGAACAAATTGCAATGAACATTCCTCGTACCCAGATATAGTGTCTAAATACCATTTGCCTTTAAAAGAAAATAGAGCTACTCATAAAAGATCTTATTCCTTATCTGAGGGAGGAAATACAAAAGATGAACTGAAGAATCTAGAAATTTGGTTCCACTAGAAATCAAGGAAGCAATCAGACACTCGGAGTGTCAGAGGGCTCAGGAGCTAGTTGGAAGGAGCTCCTACTACACAAAGATGGACTGATTTCACCATCGAAAGAGCTGTATAAGCAAAGGATTAAAACACATCACATATGTTTAAATCCATGAGGGCATATGATATTATAAAACTAATTAGTCACCTTTGGAAGTTGCCAGGAAACCAACTAATTCACCTGAAAATTGATACAATAAGGAGAAAAAAAAAATCAAGCATGTATCTTGCCTATACTGTTACCAGCTGTATCTCAAAATAAAGTAATCAAGGGAAAGTGTTTCTCTACAAAATTATTCTAGCTAATAAGTGAGAAAGGAAATATTATAATGATAGAATTAGAATAGTGCCATTTTGTAGCCACTAATGGAATAATGAAGCTGGACAACGATCACTAATGGCTGGAAATATCACAGAACAGAAACAAGCAGACACTGTGTGCCTCCAGATAGGACACAGAGATATCACTGAAGCATGTAATCTGCTCCCCCTACAAGAAAAATTCAATCTGATTCTGATCAAATCACTAAATGTAAATGACAATTTACAGAAAATACATGAAACAGATGTATAAAAAAGCAATTAGCAAAATCCAGACTGGAAAATTCTATTAGGACAAACTGGTTTCTTTAAAGCATAAATTGTAAGCAGAAAAAGAAGAGATGGGGAGGGAAAGTTAAGGAAAACAAACAATTACAATCTATGAACCTTAATTTCAATCCTGATGCAAACAAATTATATAAAAGAAAATTGTAAGAGCAATCAAGAAAATTTAAACACTGGATATTTAATTATATTAAGGAATTACTATTGCTTTAGGTAAAATGATGATAGTGTGGTTGTCTTTTTTTTAAAAAAGAATCCTTACCTTTTAGAGATATATGTTGAGATATTTACAGATAAAATTAAATCATCTGGGGTGTGTCCAAAATAACCTAGGGGTTAGTAAGTAGATTAAGGTAGTGATAAAATAAATTGGCCATGAGTTAATAGTTATGTAAACTGGATGACAGAAACTTGTGGCTTCCTTATTGTAATATTTCTACTTCTGTATTTGAAATTTTCCTTAGTAAACAAATTTTTTTAAAAAGTAAGCAAACAAACTTAGAATTTTACTTCCTGGTATATTAGTGTTTGGCAATCTTAGTCTGTTACAATTAGCTATTGGGTCTGAAATCAGAAATTCCAGGGACAAGCACTAATATTTTTAAAATATGTACAATGGCCTGCAGTCATGAAAGAAAATATTTACACATTTAAAACATTATCTAGAAAAAAAAGGATGATTGATTAGACCAATTAAGTGGCTCCAACACTTATTAGCTGTGTAAATCTGGAATTCACCTAACTTCTCAATCTAAATTTGAATCTCAATTTTCTCATCTGTAAAATGGAAATAAAAGTAACTTCCTTAGAGAATTCTTTTGATGATTAAATTGGATAATTCAATCAATATCACACAGTAAGCACTCAGTAAATATTAACAATTATATTTACAATTCAAATATACAACATGTTCATTAAATTCTAATGTTCCCTGTCAAAGACTTTCAGTTTTAATTCCAATAGTATAATTAAAAGTTGATTATATGGTATAGATGAGGAATTATTTTATTTGTATGCACACGGCAGAAGTAGCTCAACCATCTAAGTCAGAGGTGCCACCTAACTTTTCATTGCAAAGGGTAAGCATGCACAAAACAACATTACCTGCCACTCATCTCTTATGCATCAGCACTCTTCCCACCCCCCAAATATATGCATATACCTAATCAAAAAAAAAAAAAAGAAAGAAACAGAAAGAGAAAAGAAAAGAAAAGAAAAGAAAATATCCACTGCCCTATTATCCAAGTTCTGCTCCCTGGAACAACTATTTTAATGCCTGATACTTTCTTGCTTACATATTACTTGAATTAACAATTTTAGACTACAAAAGATGAAGATTTAATACACTTCATTTTAAATAGTTACAACATGCAACTACTTGTTAGTTATGCAGATTTTTTCCCTTGAATTCCTAATTGTCCCTCTTTTCTAACTGAAAAGAAAAAACATCCTTCTTATCACATCACTGGTATCTACCAGTTTCTTAAATCATTGTAAGTCCACTCCATTCTTCCTCTTAAAAACATTTTTCTTGGAGACCAATATCCTAACTTAAACCAATTACTTTCTAGACCTGTTGCACCACTGTCATTCTGGAATTACTTTTACTGTACTCCTGAGTTAATCTACCATTTCTAGCAACCCATGCCATTATCTTTGTTAGTTTTCATCATCATTTTACTAGTCCATATCCTCAAATACCTTCTTCAGAAAGGATATATGGGTTAGGAGGTAAATGTTCTAAGTCCTTGCAAGCCTGAGAATGTTTTTATTTTGCCCTCATGCTTGATAATTCTTATAGGTTCCAAATTTTAAGTTAAGTCATTTTCTCTCAGAACTTTGCAGATACTGCTTCACTGTCTTCTA
This sequence comes from Rhinolophus sinicus, assembly GCF_036562045.2. Taxonomy (NCBI): domain Eukaryota; kingdom Metazoa; phylum Chordata; class Mammalia; order Chiroptera; family Rhinolophidae; genus Rhinolophus; species Rhinolophus sinicus. Next base: position 115,939,094 of record NC_133755.1, read on the forward strand.
AACCCTCAGAGGTGCTTGTAAGATGGTATAGTCATTTTTTCATTCAACATGAATTTTTTTTTTGAGCTCTATGTAACAGTAATGAAAACAACAACAAAAAAATCCCCACCATTATGGAGTTCACACTCTAGGTATGCTCCTCTGATTCTCAGTCCTTTACAAGTTATCTTTTTTTCTTCCCTAGAAGCTTTTAGGATTTTTCCTCATGTTATACTGAAATTTCACAATAATGTGCCCAGGTGTGGGTCTTTTTTCACTGATTGTGTTGCCTTTTTCTCTCTCTCCTCCTTTTATGCTGGAAACTTGTATCTTTAAGCACCAGAAATGTTATGTTACTTTGATAACTGACTGTTTACTCTTTTTGAAACTTCTGGTTAAACAACAGACCTGTTCTATCTTTTTGTTCTATTTTCAGAGATTTACTCAATTTATCTTCTAAACCACCCTTTTCTTTTCAATCTCTGCAAACATGTTACTTTCCAAGAACTCATTCTTGTTCTGCTTTTTAAGATTATTCTGTTCTTCCTTTACTGAAACAATATATTTTCATTTCTCTGAGAACACTAAGTACACATTTTGTTTGTTTTAAGGTCTCTTCTGATCCAGGAATCATCTCTATTTCACATGGTGACAGTATGTATGTTTATCTTAGGCTTTCCATTTATATACTGCTGGTTTTATTTCTTGAAGGTAATTTTTGGTGTCCATTGATACTTAAGAAGACAAAGGAAGAATGAATGGAAACCATGTACGTGTGTGTAGGGTTTTCTGACAGGCACACTGTGCTTTAGGATGAACATCAGAGAATCAGCCGTCATGTAGAGACTCCTTTAGAGCTAGAATGAGGAGGGATTATCTCCAGACACTAATGTCAACCATGGCAACTCTCCTTCTCCTTTAGTGTTGTCAGTTTTTATTTCCAGAAAGAATTACCTCTGTACTTATGATGTGAAAGGGAAGGAGTGGTGAAGGACAGGGAGCATTACACTGTCACTGTACATGGGCTTGGGTGGGAAAGGAGGCAAAACCATTTCACATGTAGTTTTTAAATGATTCTTCCTTCCAATTTTCAATCATCTTTTTCCTCTGACTTTTTAAATCCCAAGATTCTCTGAGGTTCTGTTGGATATCCTGTTGGATAAATCAGAGTATCTTTGCTGCAGAGTTCCCTCTTGAACATTTTAGGACACCGTTTTCTCTGTTCTAATCTGTTTCATCTATCATACTCTTTGTCTCTTTCAGAAATGTGTTGTAATTGCTCATCTACTAAGAGGACGTTATTATTGCTTCAATGTTAAAGGTTTATTGTTTTTTTTTCTTTAATATTATTTTAATATTGCCTCTAAGGATAGAGAAAACAAATATATATGTGGTCAGATCTACATCTTCAACCAAAAAATGTCATTTTAAGCCAATTATTTCTAACATCTTTTAAAACAATTTGATACAAGCAATCTCTTTTCCATAGTCCATGAAACTACTATTTAATTCACACATCCATTAGGTCAAAAAGAATTACTGGTGATAACAGAATTTTAGACAACAAGGGAACCTAGATGAGCAAGAATACACGATGAGTTCTTTCAGGGTAGGGTCGGGCTCTTCCATCAAAGAAACAATAAAAAGGTAACAATAAATTATGTGGCGGCACCCTATGACCCAGGCGAACTGTTCACAGAGGAGAAGCCTGCCTTCCAGGGAATCCCCCCATTGTGTAAGAAGCTGGAGTAGTGCAGAGAAAACATAACACTACAGTGTGAGAGAGAATAAAAGGCTGCATTCGGAGAGTAAGTAAAACATTCTACCACCATGTACTGGAAAACAAAAGAAAGACTGCTTCCTATCAACCTGTTGCAGAAGCCAATCCTGTAGATGTCTAGGAAGAGAAATAAATCATTAATTGTCATGAATAACCAAGGCAACAAGAACAGCTCAGGAAGAAAATGAAAAGTCTCCAGAAAATGAACTTAAAGATACGGAAATATGTGACTTAAATGACAGAGAATTCAAGATTGCAGTTCTGAAAAAACTCAATGAGTGCAAGAAAACACAGACAGGCAGTTTAATGAACTCAGAAACACAACCAAAGAACAAAATGAACATTTTACCAAAGGGATTGAAATTTTAAAAAAGAACCAAATAGAATTTCTGGAGATTAAGAACTCAATAAGAAATGAAGAATGAAATAGCCAGCTTAGGTAGTAGAGCTGACCAGATGGAGGAAAGAATCAGTGACATCGAAGATAGAAACCTGGAAATGACACGGAAGGAAGAAGAGACTTGAGACTTAAAAAGAAATGAAAGAACTTTACAAGAACTTTCTGACTCCATCAGAAAGAGCAATATAAGAATAATGGCCATACAAGAAGGAGGAGAAAGAGAGAAGGGAACAGAGTATATTGAAACAATAGTCGATGAGAACTTCCCAAACTTGTGGAAAGAAGTGGATCCTCAAATCCAAGAAGCAAATAGAACACTTAACTACCTCAACCCCAACTGTCCTTCTCCAAGGCACATTGTATTGAAGCTGTCAAAAATCAATGCTACAGAAAGAACCCTCAAGGCAGCCAGGGAAAAGAAGATGGTAACCTACAAAGGAAAGCCCATTAGACTATCATCAGATTTTTCAGCAGAAACTTTACAAGCCAGGAGGAAGTGGAACCAAATATTCAAACTATAGAAAGAGAGAAATTATGAGCCAAGAATAATATACCCAGCAAAAATATCCTTTAGATATGAAGGAAGGAATAAAGACGTTTCCAGACATACAGAAGCAGAAGGAATTTTCTAATACACAACCTGCATTACAAGAAATACTAAAGGAGGCTATTCGACCACCATCAACAGGGACAATTTGTGGCAACCAAAACATAAAAAGGGGGAGAGTAAAGGCCTGAACCAGAATAGGGGAATGGAGAACATAAGTGTGCTGAAGAAAATGGAATACTCTAAATATCAAACTTTTACATAAACTTAAGGGTAACCACTCAAAAAAAAATCCAGACTTAAATATATACTGTAATAAAAGAAGAAACAGACGGAAAAATCATAGATTACCAGTACACAGAAATAATAGACAACAATAAAAAGGCAAAAATACAATGGAGACACAGTCTTACCAGAAAACTAAAGATAGAATGATAGGGAATCCTCACCTATCAATAATCACCCTAAATGTAAATGGACTGAACTCATCAATAAAAAGGCACAGAGTAGCAGATTGGATTAAAAAAACTAAACCCAACCATATGCTGTCCCCAAGAGACACAACTCAGCTACAAGGACAAGCATAGACTCAAAGTGAAAGGTGGAAATTGACACTCCAAGCAAATGGTACCCAGAGAAAATCAGGTGCAGCCATACTGGTATCAGATGAAACAGACTTCAGGGTTAAAAAGATAACAAGACACAAAGATGGACATTTCATAATGGTAAAGGGGACTATACAACAAGAAGACATAACAGTCATCAATATTTATGCCCCTAATCTGGGAGCACCGAAATATACCAAGCAACTACAAACAGAACTAAAGAGAGAAATTGACCAAAACACAATTATACTAAGGGACCTAAATACATCATTGACATGAGCTATGGATAGATCATCCAAACAGAAAATAAATAATAAAATAGCAGCCCTAAAAGACACATTAGATGAAATGGACACAATTGACATTTATAGAGCACTTCATCCTAAAACATCAGACTATACATTTTTTTCTAGTGCACATGGAACATTCTCAAGGATAGACCATATATTGGGGCATAAAACTATCCACAGCAAATTTAAGAAGACTGAAATAATACCAAGCATATTCTCTGATCACAAGGCTTTGCAATTGGATATCAACTGCAAAAAGAAAGCAGGAAAAACCACAAATATGTGGAGATTAAACAACATACTGTTAAAGAACAACCGGGTCAAAAAGAAATAAGAGGAGCGATCAAAAGATACATAGAAACAAATGAGAATGAAAACACATCCTACCAAAATTTTTGGGATGCAGCAAAAGCAGTTTTAAGAGGGAAATTTATCTCATTACAGGCCTATCTCAAGAAACAAGAAAAATCCCAAATAAATAACCTCACATTACACCTTAAATAACTAGAAAAAGAAAAACAAATGAAACCCAAGGTCAGCAGAAGAAAGGAAATAATAAAAATCAGAGCAGAACTGAAATAGAGAAAAAAATAGAAAAAAATTAATGTGATTAAAGAGATGGTTCTTTGAAAAGATTAACAAAATTGACAAATCCTTGGCTAGACTCACTAAGATAAAAAGAGGAAAGACACTAATAAACAAAATCAGAAATGAAAAAGGGGAAGTTATCACGGATGCCACAGAAATACAAAGGATCATCCAAGAATACTATGAAGGACTATATGCCACCAAATTCAATAACCTAGAAGAAATGGACAAGTTCTTAGAAACATATAGCCTTCCAAGGCTGAACCATGAAGAACTGGAAAATCTAAATAGACTGATCACCAGTAACGAAATTGAATCAGTCATCCAAAACCTTCCCAAAAGCAAAAGTCCGGGACCAGATGGCTTCACTAGTGAATTCTACCAAACCTTCAAAGAGGATCTAATACCAATCCTGCTCAAACTCTTCCAAAAAACTGAAGAAGAGACAGTACTCCCGAACTCATTTTATGAGACCAACATTACCCTGATACCAAAACCTGGTAAGGAGAACACACAAAAAGAAAACTACAGACCAGTATCTCTGATGAATACTTATGAAAAATCCTAAACCAAATTCTAGCAAATAGAATACAACAATGCATTAGAAAGATCATTCATCACGACCAAGTGGGGTTCATCCCCGGGGCACAAGGATGGTTCAACATCCGCAAATCCATCAATGTGATACATCACATAAACAAAATAAAGGACAAAATTCATGTGATTATATCAATTGATGCAGAAAAGCATTTGACAAGATACAACATCCATTTATGATTAAAACACTTAATAAAATAGGTATAGAAGGAAAATACCTTAACATAATAAAGGCCATATATGACAAACCCTCAGCTAATCTCATAATTAATGGTGAAAAACTGAAGCCCTTTGCTCTACGTTCAGGAACACGACAGGGCTGTCCCCTATCACCTCTGCTTTTCAACATAGTGTTGGAAGTCCTCGCCAGAGCAATCAGGCAAGAGAAAGAAATAAAAGGCATCCAAATTGGGAATGAAGAAGTTAAATTATCACTCTTTGCAAATGACATGATGCTATATATAGAAAACCCTAAAGATGCCATCAAAAAGCTATTAGAAACAATCAACGAATACAGTAAAGCTGCCGGCTACAAAACCAATGTACAAAAGTCCATTGCATTCCTATATACTAACAATGAAATCTCAGGAAAAGAAATTAAAACAAAAAATTCCTTTTGCAATTGCAGCAAAAAGAATAAAATACCTAGGAATAAACTTAACCAAGGATGTGAAAGACCTATATGCTGAAAACTGTAAGACATTTTAAAAGAAATTGAAGAAGAAATGGAAAGACATTCCGTGCTCATGGATTAGAAAAACCAACATAGATAAAATGGCCATATAACCCAAAGGAATATACAGATTTAATGCAATCCCCAACGAAATCCCAATGGCATTTTTTAAAGAAATAGAACAAAAAATCATCAGATTTGTTTGGAACCACAAAAAGACCCTAAATAGCCAAAGCAATCTTAAGAAAAAAGAACAATGCTGGAGGTATCACACTCCCTGACTTTAGCTTGTACAACAGAGTAACAATAATCAAAACAGCATGGTATTGGCAGAAAAAGACACATAGACCAATGGAATAGAGTTGAGAACACAGAAATAAAACCACATAAATATGGACAGATAATTTTTGACAAAGAACCAAAAAACATACAATGGAGAAAAGACAGCCTCTTCAATAAATGGTGCTGGCAGAATCGGAAAGCCACATGCATAAGAATGAAACTGGACTGCTGTCTGTCACCATGTACCAAAATTAATTCAAAATGGATCAAAGATTTAAGCATAAGACCTGAAACAATAAACTGCACAGAAGAAAACATAGGTACTAAACTTAGGGATCTTGGGTTCAAAGAGCATTTTATGAATTTGACTCCAAAGGCAATAGAAGTAAAAGCTAAAATCAGTGAACAGAACTATATCAAACTTAAAAGCTTCTGCACAGCAAAAGAAACCATTGACAAAATAGAGGCAACCAACTGAATGGGAGAAGATTTTTGCAAACAGTGCCTCCGATAAGGCGCTAATATCCAAAATATACAAGGAACTCATGAAACTCAACAATAAAAAAACAAACAACCCAATTGAAAAATGGGCAGAGGACCTGAAGAGACATTTCTCCAAAGAGGACATACAAATGGCAAATAGACATATGAAAAAATGCTCAACATCACTAATCATCAGAGAAATGCAAATCAAGACCACAATGAGGTATCACCTCACCCCAGTTAGAATGGCTATCATCAACAAGACAAATAGTAACAAGTGTTGGAGAGGCTGTGGAGAAAAAGAACCCTCATACACTGTTGGTGGGAATGCAGATTGGTGCAGCCGTTATGGAAGGCAGTGTGGAGGTTCCTCAAAAAACTAAGAATAGAATTACCATATGACCCAGCAATCCCTCTCCTGGGTATCTACCCAAAATATCTGAAAACATTTATCCATAAAGACAAATGTGCTCCAATGTTCATTGCAGCTTTGTTTACGGTGGTCAAGACATGGAAACAACCAAAATGTCCTTCGATAGATGAATGGATAAAGAAGTTGTGGTATATATACACAATGGAATACTATTCGGCAGTAAGAAAAGATGAAATAGGACCATTTGTGACAACATGGATGGATCTTGAGATTATAATGCTAAGCGAAGTGAGACAGAAAAAGCAGAGAACCATATGATTTCACTAATATGTGGTATATAAACTAAAAACAACAAAAGAACAAGACAAACAAATGAGAAACAAAAACTCATAGACACAGAAAATGGTTTAGTGGTTACCAGAGGGTAAGGGGGGTGGGGAGCGGTAGATGAGGGTAAAGGAAATCAAATATATGGTGATAGAAGGAGAACTGACTCTGGGTGGTGAACACACAATGGGATTTATAGATGATGTAACACAGAATTGTACACCTGAAATCTATGTAACTTTATTAACAATTGTCACCCCAATAAACTTTAATTACAATAAACAAATTATGTATGCATCTTTTATATATACTCCCTAAAAATATTACATGCTAATACATGAGAACACTTCCTTAATAGTGATAACAAATTACAAAATAGCCCCAGGAACATAAGAGAATACTTTATCTTTGCCAAACTTCTGATTATTTAGTATCTATTTTAGGATAAAGCAAATATTTCTAACCTACATATACCTGTACCATCCTGCACTATGTTACAATTCTTCATGACAACAAACAATTATTCATTAGAACATAGAGCAACCCAAAGATCTAAGATTTCCTAGAGAACAGAAATTTAGGAATTTCTAAATTTCTATGAAATTTGTGAAAGTCACTTTTAAAAACAGTCCTTAGTTCTTATAAAAACATTGCTGCCTGGCTGACAGTGCTGTCAGAAAAAAACAGTTCAAACAAGCAAACAGGCAAACAAAAATTAACAAGTTAAAGGCAAAAATAAGACACCAAATATGAAATATTAGACCAAAAGAAAAAAGGAATGTAAAAGATGAATTAAGGAACTATTAGCAAGCTAACTATTAATTTTTTTTATAAAGTATAAACAAAAACAAAGTACTATAGTTTAATAAGATTACATAACAATTTAGCACTGGAAGGAACTTTGGGGAATCAATCCCCTCTTTGCGTAGATAAGGAAACTAGGGCCCAGAAAAACGAAGTGACTACCCAAGATCACAATTTATCTAAGATCACAGAGCTAAATTAGTAAAATCTGAAATGGACTACAAATTTGCTGAATCTTAATTGAGTTACCTATTCAATATTTGAATATCAACAATCAGATGAAAACTAGCTCCCTGTGAAGGCACATCGTCTGCATCTATCCCATACTGTTGCCTCCCCCTGCTAAAACTGAAGAAGCATTTCTGTTCCTTTTCAGAGCTAAACCTTTCACCCGTTTTCTTTCCCATACCTTCTCTCCATCTCAAGGACTGTGTTCTTCCAATTGTGACCTCTCTACAGGATCATTCTTACCAACAAAGAGGCTCTAATAAAGTTTCTGCTTGATTCCATGCCCTATTACATCTACAACCCAATTTCTCTTCTCTACTACTAGTTTCCAATAAAAATTTTTTGAAAAATAATCTATAATCTAGAATGTTATCTCTATTTCCCTCCCAAACATTTTCTTCTGAATCCACACTAGTCAGGTTTTCATCCCCACCATTTCACTGAAATTGCTTCTGTCAAAATAGAAAATGACATCCATCTTGGCTACATCCAATGGCCAATTTTCTGTCCCATTCATCCCTTACCTCACAGCAGCTGTTCCCTCCGTCCTAAAACACTCTTTTCTTACTTAGCTTCCATAGCCATCTGCTTTCCTGGTTTCCTCACTACCTGTCTCTTGTCTCCTTTGTTGAATCTGCGTCCTTTTCGGGATCTCTAAGTGTTGAAATACACAAGGTACCACATATGCTCCTCTTTTCTTTATCAACACTCTCCTTAGGTGATGTCACCTAGACTTCTTTTAGCCTGATGCCAGACTCATATATCCAACTTCCTATCTGACAACTCCATCTGGGTACCTGAAAATCATTTCAAACTTACATGCCCCAAACTGAAATCATGGTCTGTCCCCTTTCTACCCCTACTCTTTCCTATTTTTCTGATCTCATTAAATGGCAACTCCATCTACTGAATTACTCATGTCACAAATCTAAGGCATTCTGGATTCCTTCTTAAGATCACATCCCACATCTAAAACATCTGTAAAATCAGCTGGTTTTATCTCCAAAATACACTGCAGATTTCATTAATTCTTGCCATCCCCACTGCTACTGCCCTAGTCCAAGCCACCATTTTTTCTCACTTGAACTTCTGCAATAGCCTCCTAATATTCTGCTTTCATCTTTGTTTCACCAATCAGAGGAAACTGCTTGACACAGAGATCAACTGGCATTGCTCTCCTACTTAATACTCTTCAACGGCTTCCTACAGCCAGCATCTTCCTTAACCACACCTGCAAACCCCCACGAGATCTAAGTCTGCTGCCTACCTCTTCATCCTTATTTCATGCAACTCTTCCACTCATCTGCTGTTTTCAGCCAAAGTGACTTTCTTTCTGCCTTCAACCTGCCAAGCTTGTTGTCAGCTCACAGGTGGGTCCTTCTCTTCATCCTGTTCTTAGCACAAATGCTACCTTCTCAAAAAACGCTCCCCTGACAATTCTATTAAAGTGAATCGTCACTCTATCTTATTGCTCTGTTTTATTTTCTTCACAGACATTGTTACTCTTGGAAATATCCTTACATTTATTATCTTCTCCTACTAAATATAATACCCAAGAGAACAGAAATTTTATCTGTCTAGTTCACCATGGTAACCACAACACCATTTATTGTTTGAAGAATAAATGATTATTCTGTAATGCTATTATTCCAAACAGAAGATTAATAGTTTCAGTCTATAATATTTGCCTTTGTGTTTTAAAAGCTAAATCTTCCCTCCAAGTAACTGCATAAGACTTACTTAAATCTCTAAAATTCAAGTTAGCAAATCAAAAAGTTTTGTTCAGAGCCATTACCACTGTAAAGTTGGAATGTTCTTACTGGCTTAATTTGAAATAACTGAGATGAGCTAATAGGACTTCAGACAAAATGAATTTCACCTGCAGGCAGAAAAATAATTTCTATTTGACTAATATAAACTAGTCACAATATTAATTAAATAAAATTGTTTTTTCTCTTAAAAGAAAAATGTTACCTAGGTTAACAGAACATTGGAGATTTACATTCCATGTACCATTCTCCAGCCAATTTAAACTAATTCTTTGTGACCAAGAATGAATCGGTTAACAGTTGTTCATCTGTTTCCTCTATCTGCACAAAGGTAACTAGGTAAAAGCAAAAAAGAAAAACGATTAAGTCTTGCCCAAATTCAATTCCTAAGAACTGTTTATTTTCTAAAAATGGCCAAGAGAGCTATTATGGCAATGCTAGAAAACTTATCAAATCTAACACTTGTCATTTTTCAAGCGAAAGGAAACTTTCTAAAAAAAAAAAAAATCTCAAATTGTATAGGTCACACATAACAGGTCAGAAAAGAGATTACCACCGAGAGCTCCTTCAGTGCCAGAATGCCTTCTTTATCTCCAGTTTCAAATGAATCAGCAAGTAAATCTAAGCTACAGAATGCACTTTATGTGGAATATAATAATCCTCTGATTTGTGCGATTTTAAGAAAGGTTCTTAGTTTTAAGAAAAAAAGAAAAACAGTATAAAATAAAAAAACTGTTCATTTCCAGTCATTTCCCTGTGTTCAGCTTCTTTGTACTATAAAACATTGCTGGTTGGTTACTACTTCTGCCTGCAAAATATTTCACACAACAGGCAGCTAGATGAGTAGACTAAAAATAAACTAAGATATAAATAAGGAGATCTTTCTCCCTAAAAAGAAAAATAAATAACTGAATATGAGATAAAGGTGAGCACAATATAGCTGCATTAAAACTGCAACTACTTCTCTCCTATAAAAGAGAAAAATTATTTGAAACAAACAAAACCAAGTAAAGGTTTTCTACTCTACTTCTATGTTCCAGGGTATTCCTAAGCATTTCCTTATCCTACCTTTATTTACACACCACCTACTCTTGCTTAAAAATCAAACTATGTTTAGACTTTAAGTATGGTTTCCTAAACTCTAGGTCAGATCACAGTAAATGCTAGATTTAAAATTTAAGGCATAATCAGCTTCTTTAAACAGCATTTTGAAAAATGGGTCAAATTAAAGAATCTTAACTACAGTACATATTCCCAAAGTTTAGTCAGTTAAATGATGAAAATATCACAGAATATTCATTCATTCATTCATTCATTCAGTGCCTACTAAGTGTCAGGCACTGAACTATGGTGGCGCTGGAAGTACAAAATAAGACACAAGTGATCCCCTGCTATTAAGAAACTCCCAGCCAAGAAGAGAAAGATAACGCACAAGAGTATAAGCACTAATGATAAAGGGAAGTACTGGAGGCTAAGGAAACTCAAAACTAAGATTAAAGAAGGGAGTTTGGAAAGGTTTCCAGAGGCAACACATTATGCCTAAATTGAGTCTTTAGGTGTTAGCAGAGGTTAAGCACAAGTATGATTTGGGTTGTGTGTTTTGAGGGTGGGAGTAAGAAGGTAGATGAGGTTTGTAAAAGAAGGCAGTTGGTGAGGGAAGACCTCATTTCGCGAAGCAGCTGCAGCATGTGCAAAAGTAAAAGGCATGAGATAAATGTGGCGTATTATCAAACAACAAGTAGTTTACACCTACCTAGTCATAACTGTGATATGCTGTAAATGTAAAACACACACAAGGTTTCGAAAACTTAGTACATAAAAATGAATATAAAATATGTCTTTAATAATTTTTTATATATTCATTGTATGTTGAAAGAGCATTTTGGATATTTTGGGTTAAATAAAATATATTAAAATTAATTTCATCTGCTTGTATTTTCTTGTGTGGCAACTGAAAAAATGTTTAACTACGTATATGTTTCATATATTTCTGTTGGACAATGCTGTTTAGAATGGCTGCACTGGCCGGAGTGCGGGCAGTAACAAAGTAATAATAAGTGAGGTGGGATTAAGTAGAAGAAATCATTATAAGAAGGATCTTTATGTCATACTAAGTTGGTTGGAAACAAATAAAGGATGTTTAGTAGAAATAAAATGATCAGAACTGACATTTACAAAGATACACCTCCAACCCAAGAATTGGAGGGCAAAAAGGCTAAAAGAAGAAGACCAGCTGGTCTTAAAATTAAGTGGCAAATAATAGTGGTTTGAACTAAGGTAGGGTAACTAGAGATACAGAGTGCAGAACTGATTCAGAATGTTTATCAAATAAAATAAACTGGATATAGTATTGTGGTTATAAGAAGAAAGGAAAAACTAAATAAATGAATTCCAAAGTTTGGGGCTTGCAAAGTTGGGTGAATATGGTACCATTTAATAGGACACGCTTGGTGGAGATCGGTTCAATATCAGGCGAACTGAGTTTAGGATGCCTATAGGGAATCTATATGGAAATACCAAAAATCAGCTGTATAAATTTGGAGCTAACTCAAGAGTTCCAGCACTGAGATAAAAAAAAATTCAGAGTGTGTTAATAAAATATAGATGGTGGAGGACAACCCTATCAAAAGCCTGAGGATGAACTCAGCCAAGAAAAGAACACAGAATGAAGAGAAGGCAGAAGACTGAATTATGAGGAAACACAACAATTAAATGGTGGACAGAGGAGGAGGATCCCATAAAGGAGATGAAGAATCACAGGCAGAAGAATCAGGAGAGGGGATAGTATCTATATCATAAAGGACTTTTACAGAATTACAGTTCCATGATTGTTCAACAGAAGAGATGTGACTGACAAAAGAAAAATCTCTTTTGCAAAATCACCAATTACTTTTTGATATTTGAAATAACACTTTGCCAACTTAGAGAATCAAAAAACTATTATATCCTATTATGTATTTGGATAAACATATGCATCAACATGCAACAAAATCCCACAGTAAATTATTTAGAATAGTAATATAAAATTTAAATGTGGAACTACAACTAGAAAAAAATATAGATGAAAACAACCATGCTGAAAAAAAAAGAGAAAATAAAGACTCTTTAGAACTGCATCCTGTTTTCAGTTTTACTTTCATCTAAATGCATGTAGTACCTCCTTGCCCTCCAAATAAATAAATAAATAAATAAATAAATAAATAAATTTTAAATCATTTAAATTATGGCTTTTGATCCCAAAGTTCTTAACGTGGACCTGAAGATAAAGGATAGCCATAAATATGTATATATATATGCGCCCAACTATATTTTCCTAGGGATAGGAGTCAAAATTTTCTTCAGACTTTCAGAGGGAGGTCCAAGACAGAAAAGATTAAGAAAATTGCCAATGCAGCCCATCCAATAGTTTACACAAACCAAATTCCAATAACAGATCCACTTGGACAAAACCATCCAATTTTTTTCATTTACCTAAGTATAGGTACGAACATCTCAATACAATATTCCCATTCCCAAATGGGAGAAAAAAATAGGTTTTCTGGTAATTTGTTAACAGCTAGTAATTTGTTACTAATTGATGTTAGTAATTCGTCCAAGTCTACAAAGTGAATAAAGAGGATTTATTTTAAACACAGGTGAACTGGACCTGTACTCTTCACCACTTTCAACACTGTGCCTCGGTCCTGCCAAGTAAAACATCAGGTATCTAAGCACCCATTCCAACTCATCTATGCCAAGAAGGCACATTTTTGCCAACCCTCTTTCCTCCTCTAATCCCATTCCTAAAAGATGTGTAAAATTTTCCTTTCCACTCTTAAGAGCCTTCCCACTCTAACCAGTCTTAGTATCTCCTCTTTATTATTCCCGAGTTACCCAAAGCTTCATAACCGAAGTTTTCTTTTTCATCCTCAGCCTCTACAGGCCTCTAGGGTTTTCTAATAACGCCTAACCCCTTCTCTGGATCCTGCAATGCAATCCTTTCCGTCCCTTCCAGGTACCATAATAACAAATAACCAACTCTTCCCCTACTCCTCCTAACTTCCCAATCCCCCACCTGTCCAGGTAAACATCCCCTCCTCCCGCCCTCTCCCAGCTGCGGGATCTTATTTTCCTGGGACTTTCTTCTCCCCGTGTCTTCAAATCCTTCCCCATCCCTAATCTGTTCACTCTCCCGGCTTCGAACTCCACTGGCACGATCCCCATCTACAAACGCCGAATCGCCAACTCCCCCAGGCTCCAGCGCGTCTCACCTGGTACCCACAACTCCCCACTGTCTCCACGCCCACCCCAAAGCCCACCCTCAGCCCACCCCGGCCCCTCCCCAGAGCCGACGCGGCGCCCCACCTCCTTGCCTTCTGTCGGTGGACCAAACTCCTCGCCAGAGCCCGGGCGTCTGGCCGCCAGAGTGGGTGCCAGGCTCCTGCGGAAGCCGCGAAGGCTGCGGGGCAGGCGCCGTGGTTGCTGGGGTGCGGGAAGTTTGAACACAGGGCTGGGGTAGGGGCGGGGATTGCAGCTCCTAGGTGGCAGCTGCAGGGCAACCTCGGCTCCAGGGTAACCGAGGCGCAGGCCCAGACTCCACTGCGGGACGGCCGCAGCCAATGATGACCTCCCCAGTTTCCCATTGGCTGCTGTCACCAGATGGCCCTTTCTACTGGCTTCGGTGGAGTTGGAAGGCGGGACTACAAGTACAGGAGAAAGCAGCCATTGGTTGACCGCTCTAGCTCTAGCAGCGACCGAGAGTAGGGAAGCGAGGCTAGCCCGGCCTTTTAAACTGTGCGGAGGGAGGCACGACCGCAGAGCATCTTGGGCCTGGGGTGGTGGGAGGAGAGGGGCGCACACCGAGGGTAACAGAGGTTCGTGAATTGTAGAATGCGTAATTGAAAACATTAAAAATTATCTCGAATCCCTTTTGGAAATCGCTTGATTTTAAATTATAAATAAATTATAAATAAATACGTCGCTAGCTACTTCTCGGTCTTAGCCTTGAAATTTCTGGATTTCAGGAGAATGTGGTGTTAGTGTACTAATGCCCCTGCCTGGAAATCCTGGCCTTCGTAAATCACAAACGCGCCTAGAATTTGGCTTGAAAGTGATTTTCAGGTTTTGGAAGGAGGCTGAGGTGGAATGACATTTGAAACATTTGCATACAAATCTTTAAATGGAAGGGTCTGTGGTACAAGTCAGTAACCTATTGAGAGCTGTTGTATGGGATATTTTCCCCTTTAAAAAATTGACAGTGCATTAGACCGCATTAATTGCGGGGGTGGGGGGGCGAGGGCGCAAGGAAAGTAAAAAAAAAAAAAATCATCTCTTTGATGAAGGTTATTTAAAGCCTTTCTGAGCTTTTTGATTATCCATATGGTTAACACCGTACTGCGCCGTTCTCCTCTTTGTTAGTTTCTCGAGAACTGGGTTTTACCTCCATTCTGCAGAGAATCCAGTTCTCGAAGGCAAATGCGTTCTAATCAATCTTCTGACCATGAATTTTGGTAATTCCGTTTCTTGCTTGGCCTTGTTTTTCCAACTTTGCACTGTTTCAAAGCTTTCATTTTATCCTGTCAATATATTTTACTTGCAGTTACAGACTAGCCCACCTGAACAATATCGTAATTAAATGTAATTTTCTGTATGCAAGATCTATCGGTAGAAGATAGCAATGAACTGTTAATGAAAAATAAGAGGAGTAACCCCTAAAACTGCACTGAAAGAACTTTGCATCAGTTTGTTTAAATCTAATACCCTTTGTTAAAATAGCTCACTCGTTATTATTGACTCTGTTAAGAGTTAGTATGTCATGCGGGGGTATCATGCAGGGTCTCTAGTCCTTCTCCCCACATAAGAATGCAGGATATGGTGAGGCCAAAAAGGAACACCCAGGGAGCCATAGATAAGAGAGTCATACCACTGTATTCCCGCTGGTGGCTGGGTTGGAGACACAAGAAGCAGGAGCCACCCGATCCGCAGCCTGCAGTCCGCTTCTTTGCCAACCGACCTCACTTGCTAACTGCAATCAACGCTTGCCAGCTCAGCCACTGCAGTTATATCAGTGGCCAATGGCTAACTGGTTACAGCTGATGGTCAAGTAGTTACAGCTGATGGCCATCTACTACAAGAGCCAGTACCTTTCCACTGAGGCCGAGAGCCTGGAAACTGCTCTCTGGGACTCTGTCTCCACAAGTACTATGTAGTCTAATAAACACATTGGTGGATTACTTATTAAGAAGTTGCTATAAAGAGTTAAGAAACATGCTGGATTTAGGTGAAAAAACAAACGTCTCTCCCTAGAGTCAAATGGGGGTTGTTAACACTCAAGGACAGCTGAGAATGAAACTAATTTATTCAGCACTCACAATGCACTAGGCAGTGTAATATCATTCCATCTTTACTCATGATTCTAGACAGGTATTGTTACTCATTATAACTGAAATAGATTCAGAGTGGTTAAAGAATCTACTGCAATATACTAACGTAGTAAGTGGTGGGGCCTACATTCAAGCCTACCTCCACTCAATTCTAGGTTTCAAAGTTAATGCTTTTCATGTGTTTCACCTACAGGTTAATAGAGTTGCTGAAAAGCAAGAAAGTATTTAAAAGATTGGGACTCTCCAAAACATTGTCTAATTGTATTTAACACATTTTCAAGATCTTTTCAATGTGCAGTTTTCTTTATCATGTTTGAAATAACAGTAACTATCAATTTATTTGGGCTTGAAAAAAGACCAAAAAGAATTTATAAACCTACAGAAGTAAAAGCCAGTTTATTGAACTATTGTTAAAAGGTTATTCCAAAATATGAGATAATTTAAAGATTTTATGATTTTACATGGCATTGATGTAATCACTTTGATAGGATTAGAATTTTCTAAGATTATAGCATTTGCAATTTCATTTCACTATATACTACATAGGATTCAGCTGTTCAGAAATAAAAGGAAACAAAACCAACAAAACTACATTTTTATATTTCTGAAACTTGAAATTATATTTAACAGGAATCAGGCTTCTTATTTTTAAATTATATTTATGACAGAAAATATACTAATAATCATTAAGCTGATGGTCATCTACTACCAGAGCCAGCACATTTCCACTGAGGCCGAGAGCCTGGAAACTGCTCTCTGGGAGTCTGTCCCCACAAGTACTATGTAGTCTAATAAACACATTGGTGGATTACTTTTTAAGAAGTTGCTATAAAGAGTTAAGAAACACTTTGGATTTAGGTGAAAAACAAACGTCTCTCCCTAGAGTCAAATGGGGGTTAACACTCAAGCACTTTGGAGTATTATTTTTAATATTCCTGGGCTTACATTGACATTGTAATATCCCCACATGTGTTATATTGCTAACTAAATGTGTATTTTCTATAGGATTTTGATTGCCTTGTTTATTCTATGAGGTGACGAAATGGATATTAATTGAAATCTTCCTAGAAATGCCTACCAATAGAATTACTCCCATTTTCCATATGGGAAACAAAAAAGTTTGAAAAATTTGTTAGAAGTATCAGAAAATTAATAGGCAAAGTAATAAGGAGACTTTGCAACTGTAGACAATCCAGAAATTACAATGACTATAATAATTTAAAAGATATACTATAAATAATCATATCTTTAAAAGCACACCAACATAATTATCCTTAGCTAATATTCAGATGTCCATGTAATACCATTCTTAAGAACAAAAAACGAAACAGCACTGTCACAATTTTATATATTTTACCTAGATATGTGATAAGGAATACAAAATGCAAAAATTTTAAATCTAACTTTTTCGTGTCCATATTGCTAGACAAATTTGAATTTAATAATAAATTCCAGGTATATAGTAGGTTATCAGCATATAACTTTTAAACAGTATCTAATATGCTTGGTGTTTAAAAGAAATTGAACAGCTTAGGAAAACTTGAGTTGGGTGTAAAGCACAGTAAAATTAGAAACACAGAAAGTAGTCTGCTCTTATGAAAACAAATTTAATCTAATTGTTATTATTTGCCTTTGTAGTACGGGAAGCTGATACCCTTTGATTATTCCTCTGTTTAAAGGATAAGTCTTTTCGGTCATTTGGTGAAATTTACAAGTTAATTATTTTGTTGGTGGGGAAAGAAAGAAAACTATTGAGATGTTTCCTAGTATTTTTCTTCCATAATTAATATTGTCTCAGTTTTATGGAATTTATGGAATTTTCAGGGCTTTTGCTTTTGTTTTGCATAAAAAAATTAAAAAGTTGGTTTAAGCAAGTTTTTAATACATGTGTTCAGATTTTGTTACTCCACAATTACATCTTTAAGTAAACTGACTTACAGATCAAATGCTATCTTCAAAGCAGTAGGATAACATTGAAGAAAACCATATTCTATTTGTATTCACATTTTTAGATTTGAAAGGGAAAATATCAGTACAATTGACTTACCATGTTTCCCTGAAAATAAGACCTAGCAGGACAATCAGCTCTAATGCGTCTTTTGGAGCAAAAATTAATATAAGATTCAGTCTTATTTTACTGTAATATGAGACCGAGTCTATAATATGTTAATATGGTATGATATAACATAACATAACATAACACCAGGTCTTATATTAAGTTTTGCTCCAAAGACGTATTAGAGCTGATTGTCCAGCTAGGTCTTATTTTTGGGGAAACACGGTAGTAGACAATTGCCTGTTCTGAACTGAAAATAATCCATGGGATATTCTGTTAAAATCAATGACTGTATTTTTAATTGACAATAAATATAATAGGTAAAAAGTATTTTTACTACTTTGGAGTCCTAGCATAGTAAAATAGCCATCTATTTCTCCAGTGAAAACAGGAAAATGGCAGAATTGCAATGGAAAATTTCTAAGTTAGAAACCTTCATTCATTCATTAAGTACATATTGAGTACTTATTAGGTACCCTTAGGGAATACAGGGATGAAAACTGAAGTTCTTGTCGTCCAGCTGCTCCTGTCTAATGAACAAGAAAGATGAGTTTCTCTGATTGCAGGTCCCGTGTAATAAGGGAGATTATAAAGATATGCCTAGGGTACTAAGGGGACTTGGAGGAAGGACTCAACTTAGCCCCCTGGCCCAGATATGCTTCCCAGGGAAAGTAACTCTTGAATTAAGAGATTATGTTCCGTAAAAGCTAACCAGAAGTAGGAAGATATATAAAGTAGAGACAAATCAGTATATACCCAGGCATTAGAGAGGCAGAGCAAATCCTTCAGTAAAACACATTAGAGGAAGACATAATGGGCAAAGGAGGCGGTACACTAGGAGGGGAAGTGGCCAGAGATACAGGCAAAGGCTAAATGTTTAAATGCCTTTTAAGAAGCTTATATTTAATCCAAAAAGCCATAAATAGTGACTAACGAATTTTTGAACAGAGAACTGATACGATGTGCATTCCAGAAAGATTATTCCAGTGGCATTGTGCAGGGTGAGACTAGAAACAGAAAGATTGGCTAAGACTTTTAAAACTTCAGGAAGGGAACCAGTAACTTAGGGAGAAATGAAGAAGGCCTGAATCAACTAATATCAATTGAGCACCTGTGTTCCTGGCCCTGAGTTTATAGTTTTACATACTCATTTTAATCCTTGCTATAACCCATATTAATCTTTATTACAACTCTATGATATAGTATTATTTTTATTATCATTTCTTTGCTATAAGTGAAGCCTGCAGCTGAAAGAGGCTAAGTGCTTTGCTCAAGGTTGCAGTTAGAAAATAGGAGAGTAGGGATTTAAACCCTTGTCTGTCTAACTCCAGGACCTGAGCTTTCAGGTTGTAATTCATTAATGAATCATCCAATCAATTTATGGTTTATGACCACATTTTTTAATGGCTATAGAGTAGAACAGATAATATCAGAGTATATTGTTTACAAGAAGGATAAGTATCATTTTATGAAACTTTTGTTTTAGTTACTTTCATATCCATGTATGTATATATGAGTATGTGTATATATATAGATATATATAGATATAAATGAGTGCGTGTATATATATATATATATACCATATATAAAATAGTAGTCTTCACATGTGTTTTACTTTGAGCCAAAGTGAAAAACATTGTTTTATTTTTATTTTTTAAATGTATTGGGGTGACAATTGTTAGTAAAATTACATAGATTTCAGGTGTACAATTCTGTATTACATCATCTATAAATCCCATTGTGTGTTCACCACCCAGAGTTAGTTCTCCTTCCATGCCCATATATTTGATCCCCCTTACCCTCATCTCCCACCCCCCACCCCCCTTACCTTCTGGTAACCACTAAACTATTGTCTGTGTCTATGAGTTTTTGTTTCTCATTTGTTTGTCTTGTTCTTTCGTTGTTTTTGGTTTATATACCACATATCAGTGAAATCACATGGTTCTCTGCTTTTTCTGTCTGACTTATTTCGCTCAGCATTACAATCTCAAGATCCATCCATGTTGTCACAAATGTTCCTATATCATCTTTTCTTACCGCAGAAAAATATTCCATTGTGTATATATACCACAACTTCTTTATCCATTCATCTATCAAAGGGCACTTTGGTTGTTTCCATGTCTTGGCCACCATAAACAAAGCTGCAATGAACGTTGGTGCACACGTGTCCCCTAGTATAATTGTGTTTTGATCAATTTCTCCCTTTAGTCTTTAGTAGTTGCTTGGTATATTTCGGTGCTCCCTGATTGGGGGCATAAATATTGATGACTGTTATGTCTTCTTGTTGTATAGTCCCCTTCACCATTATGAAATGTCCATCTTTGTCTCTTGTTATCTTTTTCACCTTGAAGTCTGGTGAAAAACATTTGATATGGCTCAAAGTAAAAAACATTGGAAAACGACTGTATTATGTTATACTGCAATCATAGTGAGCAGAGGAAAAAAATAGATATGTACTACCTGTGTTACAAGACTGGGTGGGGGGGCGCTGATTATATGTGGATTGTATGTGGGAGAGTAATAGGGGGAAGGAGCCTAGGTTGACTCCAGATTCCTGGCTAAGACATCTGACACCCTTCACCAAGACAATGAGTACAGAAGTGCAAGTGTAAGGTAAAGTACAGAAATAAGTAGTTTGGGGACTATGCCTGAGATATCTATGGGACATCCAAGTGAAAATACAGATGCTATTTCTTAGGAAGTTAAACATACATTTCTAACATGGCCTAATAATTTCACGCCAAGGTATTTACACAGGAGAAATTAAATAATATATAAAAAAATACAGTGTTTACAGCAGTTTTCTTCATATTAGGCATAGCAGGAAACAACCCAAATATCTATTAACATGAGAACAATTTTTTAAAACGTACTATAGTAGTCTCCCTTTATCTGCAGTTTCACTTTCCACAATCTGAAGATATTAGATGGAAAATTCCTGAACTAAACAATTCACACGTTTTAAATTGTGTGCCATTCTGAGTAGTAACATGATGACATCATGAGCCATCCCACCAGGGAAGTGAATCAAACCTTTATCTAGCCTATCTACACTGTATACTCTACCCATCCATTCAATCACTTAGTAGCTAGCTAAGTTACCAGATCAACTATCACAGTATCACAGTGCATATGTTCAAGTAACCCTAATAGTAGCCTAACGCTGTGTCACAATGCCTACATCATTCACCTCACTTCCTCTCATCACGTAGGCACTGTATCATCTCGCATCATCACGAGAAGAAGGGGGAGTACATAAAATATTTTGGGAGAGAGAGACCATATTTACATAACTTTTATTACAGTATATTGCTATAATTGTTCTATTTTATTTTTAGTTATTAAGTTAATTAACAGTAAGTTAATCTCTTATTGTGTTTAATTTATAAATTAAACTTTATCATTGGTATATATGTGTAGGAAAAAACATAGTATATATAGGGTTTGGTACTACCCACAGTTTCAGGCATCCACAGGGGATGGGGTCTTAGAACATATCCCCCAGGGATAAGTGGGGACTACTGTATATCCTTAAATTGTTATGCTGGTAATCAATGGAATTAACTACTAATCAACATGGATGAATTTCAAAGACATGATGTTCAGCAAAAGAAGTCAGACATGAAAGAATATATTCTGTATACTTCCATTAATAATCAGTTCAAAAACACGCAAATTTAATCTATACTGGTGAAAATAAGAACCGTTGAATATGGGGATAGGAGAAGGGATTGACTGGGAGGGAATCAAAGAGATTTTTGGAGCGATGTAAAGGTACTATATTTGACTGAAGTGGTAGTTAAAAGATTTTCCTTTATCAAAACTAATCAAAATTTATATTTAAGATAAGCATTTTCCTCTGTATGTGAATTTTACCTCAATTTTGTAAAATGGCTTAGTTTCTTAAAAAAACAAACAAAACATTGTCTTATATAATAGAAAAATCTAGAAGTAAACCTCGCTCAAAATGTGGTTAGATCCAAGTGCTCAATGCCATTAAAATTTCATTTTTTTATCTCTTGTATGTACTTTCCTATGTGTTGGTTTTACATCAGGCAAGTTTTCCCTGCCAGGTATGACCACCAAAGCTCCAAACTTGCATTCTATTCACCTAACAATCCCACTGGAAAAAGAACACCTCTTTTCTGATTGGTGCAGCAGAAATCCTGGGACTCCGACTGCTCATACCTGAACATGAACTAATTTCTGTAGCCACATGATTGCTTGGGTTGGGGGAGGAGGAAAGCATATGAACAGGGGTACGCATTTTCATTTTCTCCCAGAAGAGTTGAGAGAGATGGTTCTCCAAAACCAATAGTGGTGATGGCAATTTTATTGAAATCGGTTCCTAGACCAGTCTGGTATACATGTTTGTAAAATTCGTTTAAGAAAAACACAGGTAATTCAAAGTGTTCCAGTCTATAAATAGATAAGATCAACCACTTATGTCAGTGCCAAAGTTGAACTGGAATAGTGCCAGTTATATGCCTTGTTTCTCAGACCCCAGCCTGCCTTTCTATATTCCATTATGTGATACTGGGGCTAGTACTACTTGGCAAACTGTATTTCCCAAACTCCCTCACTGGTTGGCTCACTGTTAGGTTCTGCCAAAAGGAGGCATTAGGGAACGGCTGGAAGGTGGGAACTGGGGAGAAATAACTTCTTTCTTGGTGTCCTTTGTTCCTATCAATACTACTCTAGCAGCAGAAGTTGGCTTTAGTCTAATGTGTCTTTTGCAGCTCCTAGGATTAGATTCCTGGGGCTACCCCTAGAGGTGCAGACACCAGCCCTGTGCAACCTTTGCTCTGAGTTCCTAGATGGCCCCAGCTCTTATTCTTTTGTTCCCTTAATGATGCAGGTTAACTGCTTGCTGCAGTTACAAATATCTGGGTTATCTCAGTGGTCCCTTTGTGATCTTTTAGTGTCTCAACACATCTGTATCAATTCTCTGTATCAAATAACCTGTTTAAACCTAGTGTTGTTTCTGTTTTCCCAGCAGCATCCTGACTGAACTAGAACCCTAGAGCCAAATTTTGGAGGTGAAGGTGAAATACTCCCTTCCTTATATGTTGTTATAGTTACCATGTTAGATGGGTCCCAGTGAATTGTTACTTCCTGTTATAGACTGATTGTGACCCCCCCAAATTCATATGTTGAAATCTAATCGCCAATGTGATGTTATTAGGAAGTAGGGCCTTTGGGAGGTAATAAGGTCATGAGGGTGGAGCCCTCATGAATGGGGTGAGTGTCCTCCTAAGAAGAGGCCAGAAAGCTAGCTCTCTGTTCTGGGCCATGTGAGGATACAAGAACAGTCATTTGCAAACCAGGAAGGAAGTGAGTTTTCTCACCAGACACCAGATCTGCCAGCATCTCACCTTGATCTTGGACTTCACAGCCTCCAGAACTGTGAGAAGTAAATTTCTGTTGTTAAAGCCACCATTATATAGAATTTGTGTTATAGTGGCCTGAACTGACGAAGGCACTTCTTATGCCCAGATGTTTTATATAATTTAGTGAAACAGTGCTCTCAGTTCTTTTGGCTTGTGATAGAAACACAGTGGGGAGCTGGCCTGGGGTGGCTATGAGTAATAGTCACCATGCTATAGCCAGACACTGTCTTCTCTGACAGCCCTTGATTGAGATACCTGTGCTTGATGCTTTTCCCTTCTGTAAGTTCTTTCTCAGGAGGGCTCTTGAGGGCTATGACTCAAGCTGAACTCCTCACTGCATGTAAGTAGCATCTACAATCTATATGGCTCAGTACGGAGGCTAATGAGTCGATGGACTGGGTACACACACAGAATATAAATGAGAAGACTAAATGAGTGTGCTCATTATTAGGTTTGTAGCCTACATTATAACTCCCCCCCCCCTCAAAAAAAACAAAAAAACAACAACACAAACAATAGCAAAAGATAAAACTCCACAGAACTTTTAGCACCTTCCAGGGAGCAACTAACACAGTAAGTGGCCAAACAGATATCAAAATGGCTTGGGTAGCATTTTGCAAAGCACTTTACAAAGATTACTCATTTGATTTTAAAACACCCTGAGAAATACAATGGGCAGATATTTTCCACTTTTAACAGATGAGGAAACTGGCTGTGAGGTTAAATCAGATTTGTCTAAAAGTACTATAATGTGAGCCACATATTTAAGTTTAAATTGTCTAGTAGTCACATTGAAAAACAGTTTAAAAAATAAAATTATTTTTTATAATACATGTTTAACATAATATATCTAAAGTATTATCACTTCAACATGTAATCAATTTTTAAAAATTATCAATGAGATATTTCACATTTTTTTGGTATTAAGACTTTGAAACTTGGTGTATATTTTACAGTTAGGACACATCTCAATTCAGACCAGCCACACTTCAAGTGTACTCAGTAGTCCCATGTGGGTTGTGGCTATCCTATTTGACAATATGGGGTTAGGTTATTTACTCAGAGGCATATAACAGGAACTAGTGGTCCCAGGTATCCAGGCTTACGAAAAGGGAAATAATGGTTTGGAAACCTAGAGACCTGAGTTCCAGACATGACTCTGCCTCTAACTGGTTGTGGGGACAGAGGACAAGACATTTGTCTTATTTAAAGCTTAGTTTCTGGTTTGTTAAAGCAAATGGCATGAATCAGATGTCTCTACTTACTTCCCCTCCCCAACCCCAGCTTTTCCACAAATGAAATCTTGTATGGAAGCCCAATATTTAAAATGCAGCAAGCATTATTTAATACGTAAGAACTGCTTCTCTCTCGAAGGATGCATGGCAATGGGAGGTGAGGGAACACAAGTGGATTACAACCTGTTTAGTGTACACATGCACTTGTGTACACACATGCACACACACAGAGGCATGTTCTGAGGGGCTCTGATGAACCCTTTGGGCGTATCTGAAAATCCTTGGAGGAAATTATCTCTAAACTCCTCATTTTAACAATGTCTTTGATTCTGTGGATATAATTCCACTCAGGCATGGTTGACTTTCAGCCAATATCTAGTTTCAGCTTTAACCAAGAAAGAGAAAGTACTATTGTAAGTCCAGTACAGTCCACCGACATCAGTATGTTGGTATTTGACTCACATTTTTAGTTTCACAGATCATCAATCTTTAAAAATGGAAGGGGTCGTTAAGATCAATTATTCAAATGGTGTTCTGATGTTTTTTCCCTTTGTCACAGAAGCTTCTCTTCAAACAGCACCTTATACAGAGATCTAAAATTCTCTGATAGTCAGAAGGGCCGTGCAAAGTTGAAGCGGCTGTGAGGAGGTAGAACCCTAACAGCTCAGCATCTCCCAAATACCCCCTCCCAGGGCACCCCCCCCCCCCAAGAATCCTCTCTCAAACTACCAAGACAAACCATTGCACAATTTTAACAAAGTTTAAACTCAGTTCCAGCCTCTTCATTCGAAGAGGAAACTGAGGCCCAGTGAGGTACTCAAAGCCCCACCACTAGTTGTCAAGGCTGGCACAGAACCCAGTCACTAATATCCTAGAGCTCACTGTTACATTTTCAGAAAGTTTGCAAGCCAGTTGACATCACGTTGGTAGCTGGAAATAGGGCATGGTGAAAGTATTTACATTACAGAAATGAGCAAATGCTGAAAATCAGGACTTGCCCTGGAGAGCCAGTTGTAAAACATTTACCAGCTCACCTCTGAACCCAGGGTTCCTGAGTCCTGGTCTTTATACACTATGCAGCAGCCTGAGAATAAATGCACTGCCTTTTGATAAGAAACAAAATTTTACGTTAATAAAACATTTTAAATAAAGTAAAAATTGTGCCTGTTCATGAAGAACTTAATATCTAAAATAGCAATTTTTCTCAATGTTTACCACTTTCTATTGTCTTACAGGTACTGGTTCCTTTGATTCTTTCAAGTTGTTACTTGGAGGCTTCAGCTACTTTGGGGATTGATTTTTAATGTGAGGTGAGCCAGGCCGGTAAAAGCTTTAGGACATGAATTAAAATTAGAGCCTAAACATAAAATAAGGAGAACATAAAAGAAACTATCAAAACTGCCATTGGGTAGCGAATGATATGATATACCTTTCCTCAGTCTCCCTCTGGTTCTATTTCTGGCTAAGAAGGTATTAAAAGGTCGGTGTAAACAAGTGCTGGTCTCTAAGCTTCTCTGTTGGCCTCCCGCCTCCTCCTATTTAATCCTCCCAGCTGAACTTCTGATTCATAGTCTTAACAATGACCATTTCCCTCTGCTTCTCCCTCCCTCCCCTTCACTGCTTTTCTTCTAGTCCTTTGTGGTTCTGCTGCAGCTCTCCTCCCAGGCCTGTTTGGGCATGCTTGTGATGTCAGATGCTTGCACTTCAGCTGTCCTTTTGTATCCATGGTGATGGATGAAAAATAAGCTGCTTTGCAGTGATTTGAACTTTAATCCATTCAAATGATGCATGCTTTATTACTCAGGTGACTTTTCCCCCTAATACTTGCATTATTAAAAAGGAAGTAACATGCTTTTCCTTTTCCTTTCTTTCCTTCCTTTTTTCTTTCTTAACCTTTCATGCCTTGGTAAATTCAAATAATCTTTGATCTCAGCACCTGAACATTTTTTCTTGATAATTAAATCAATAGGAAAATAATTTCTGAAATATGATCCCAAAGGAAAATAAATTATGAAAGATATTATTTAAAGTTCCTTCTCACTACATCTATATAAGTAACTTGTATTAGGCTAGGTGTGGAGGATCCATATAACACAACAGAAAACATGGCAAAAACTGTGAAACATTTACAAAGTAGTGTTGCCAACTTAATACTAGTGGTACTTGAAATAATTTTAGTGGTCTACAGTCATAATATTAAATAACTGGCTTCAAATATTTCTGAATTAGGAAAGAGAAAACCCCAACCTGATGGTAGTCTTTAGCACTTTACTAATACTTGCTAATCATTTTTAATAAACAAAAACAGATTTTTGCTGTACACAAACTTTGCATGTGATAGTATCTAGCTAAAATGTAATAACTGTGTTTAAATTCTATCAACTTTTATAGTTTCTTTCTATTTATAAATGACACTGACTTTCCAGTGATGTAAAGTGTCCCTGTATTAAAACATGATGTAATCAATACTATACGTGATACAAATAAATAGCAAAAGTCATGGAGGTAGTACTCATGGGAAACTCAACAGTTGTGCTACAATCAACAGCCAAGATCTTGCCTCTCTTTCTGGGTCTGGGTTGGGGCAGGGGGGTGGTGCATACCTTTGTATACTTTTCTTAAGTTAAATATTATCTCTTATTTTACTGCTTCAAAAGTCTGGACACTTAATGATCAGTGTATCCAGAGGTTAATAAACAAAAAAAAAATGTAATATTATATGAAATGTATCTAACAGGCAAACTCATAGAGACAAAGTAGAATAGAGGTAACTAGGGACAGGAGAGGGAGAAATGGGAAGTTATTGTCTAACAGATATAGAATTTTTGTTTGGGATAATGAAATAGTCTGGAAATGGACAGTGTTGGTATTTATACAACATTTTGAATGTACTTAATGCCACTGAATTGTACAGTTAAAATGGTAAATTTTATGTATACTTACGTATGTATATTTTAGCCCAACTTTCTAAAATATTGCAATTTATGGCTGTTGTTATCGTTGGTAAAAGAAGTTTTAGTGATTCGACATAGGCAGAGGCTAGTGATGGGTGATAATCTGGCATTGGAATTTAGTGAAACTGACATGCCCAGGATGTCCTTCCCAAAAATTCAGAGGCAAAGCAGGACTGTGGCAAGTCCAGGCTGTGGCTGAGTATCAGTAACTGTGCAGTTCACTCTACTGGATCCCGAGACAAGAACCAGGGACCCTGCTGTGTAGGCTCAGGTAAGAAATCAGACAGCAGGAAGCATAAGCTCGTTTGTCTTGTTTGGCATCACTCATCTCTCCTCTTATCAAGGGCATAGTGGCCAATTGCCTGGTCTTAGTGGCAGGACAAGAGTGGGCCGAGGTCATGGTATCTGGACCAGGTGGCGGGGTAGGGAGAACAGGGTAGCAATTTCATGTGCCTTGATCCAGCCTGTAATACCAAAATTAATACCTGGAACAGAAGCCAGACAGACTCTAACGCTATGATATTACCCAAGACATTTAGGATGAATAATAGTTGGAGGAATTAAGCCTTTTTTTCAGATAATATAAACAATACAAGTAGTGGGGTAAAAGTATTAAACTTGAAAGTGTCTCTAGCCTTCCCTTTTCCTACTTCCTGCTAAGTGGAATGTTGCATGGGATTTCTCCTGTTGCCCCAGAATTGTGGCTACTGCCCATAGCTAAGATCATTCCCTAAAGAGCCATAAATAATTAGGACTCAAAATCTTCCACCAGATTTATCTGAAGAAAACAAAAATACGAATTTGAAAAGATATATGCACCCCTATGATCATTGCAGCATTACTAGTAATAGCCAAGAAGTGGAAGCAACTTAGATGACCATCAGTGGATAAATGGATAAAGAACGTGTGGTATACATATAGAGTGGAATATTCAGCAATAAAACAGAATGAAATCTTGCCTTTTATGACAACAGGGATGGACCTGGAGGGTATTATGCTAAGTGAAATAAGTCAGACAGAGAAAGACAAATGCCATATGATTTCACTTATGTGTGGAATCTAAAAAAAATAAAATAAAAAAATAGTAAAACAAAATAGAAACAGACACCATACAGATATAAAGAACAAGCTAATGGTTGCCAAAGGGGCAAGTGGTGAAGGGATGGGAATAAAATAATGGTGAAGGGAGAAATAATAATAGTAATAAATTATCAACTGAATAAGAAATAATTAATATAAGCATATTAAATATTCAAAAATTGGGAATCAATTATCTTAAAAAGAGAAAAAAGTAAATTTAAGCAGTAGAATTGAGTCTCTAAAAGTGAATTACTTAAACATGATCTTTAACAAAAAAATCAAGATAAAAAGACAAAATTTTCTAATGATAAAGACGTATTTTCTAACAATAGCATTTTAAAAATCAATTCTAATGTTCTGAAAATTGAAATAAAATTGATGATATTCAGGCAAATATAAATTAGCAAATATGACTCATGGAGGAAAAAAAACCCTTCTACCAGGTCTTATAAAGAAGCACACAACCAACCTCACTATCAACCAACACACTAGAAACTCCTCTCTTCACCTTCGCCTCACCAAAGGAAAGGCTTAGTGGGTGGGGAGAGGAAAGAAATTCAAGAGAATAATTCATAGAGATTCATAGGTGCCGTGAAGAAAGGGAAACTGGCATCTCGCTCCTGACTGATGCCTGCTAAGTCCCACTCCTTTGTAACTTTGTGCTGCCATTGGAATAAAACATTTGCGAGTTCTTGGAAAAGTTTTCCATTGTTCATGGGGCATCCGTAGAAACTAATGTTCATTTCTAGTCTGGAAATTTCTGAAGGTGGGCGTAGAAAACCCACTGCCAATAAGGCTTAAAGATATAACTAGGAGAAGATGAGGGCTCCTGCCCCCAATCTGGTTCACCATAACCTTAAAAGGACATGGCAAGGATATCTGAGGTTTCATGAGTCCATGTGAAGGAGTGAAATGTTAGAAAAACAGAAAAGCACGGGCTGCCCAGGAGGCTGCTGGGTGGTAGATGCACAGCCCAGAGGAGAAGCTAGGAGGATGAACTGCTGGTTGACCTGAGGGAAGGCTAGTTTGACCCTCTTTTCCACACAGCAAGAGAAGGAACCTGGGTAAATCTGAGCATTGCCCCTAGGGAACCACACTTCTCTGGCTTGGAAACCATGTCCTCCTCTGGGCACATGCTGAACCCGAGTGAGGCCACTGAGGCCTCCTCATCTCTGACCCCATTCACTTAAGGTGGTTACCTCCTTCCCTCTCCCCCCATCACAGCCACAGCCTGCTACACTGCCTCCCCTACCTCTGTCGTGTTCAGAGTTCTAGCTTCTACTACATGGGGGAAGGAAAAGAAATAGAATCAGAAATGAGACTAGAGTTTTAAAACTGGACTATACTTCAAAACCTAAAAGTAACCAGAATATTATAGAATCTGTCTAAGATGTTAATCTGGAATTCAATAGAGCACAGCTGAAAATAGCAATTGGCAAAAAAATAAAAAATAAAAAATGCTATTTTTATTAATGTTCCACTGAGCTGAAATAACTCCAGTAACATATAGAGTCAAACTATGTACATAATTTTATATTGTTATTTTTACTTAATAATTTTCTCATCTTCAAAAATCTTCATAACTATTTATAATAATCTCATATTTTCATTTTATAGATATATCATAATTTATGTAACCATTACTGTAGGACATTAGTGTTCTCAAATTTTAAGAATTGAATTATATTTATTCGTCCCTTTAATATGATTATTATTATTACTGTTATTATTATTGTTAAATATCCACTGATCTATTGACAAAGAGATTCTGACTACCTAGTGATTCATTAGAAGACAGTTTGGGGTATTGATAAGTCAACCAGGAGTTTTGATGATGTGTTTACTAACCTGGCACATTTTATCCTTCTAGTGTTTGCCAGTTTGGGTGGAGCTGATGGATATAGTCCTACAGTGTATCACATATCCCTGCCTTCTCTTATATAAGCACCACAAGGGTGGTAGTTTGTCTCTGTTTTATTCTCTGCTGTGTGCCCAGCACCTAGAGCAAGGCCCAGCACAGGTTAGGCCACACACACACACACACACACACACACACACACACACACACAAATACTTTTTTAAAAAATAAATGAATGTAATTCTAAGTAGTAGTGCGACTTATTATTCCTCAATTGCCTTTGGTTTTTGCAGAAGAGGTTTATGGGAACCATGTAAGTGGTGGGTGGTTAGGGCAAGAATGGGTCTAACAGAGGAAATAATGAGAGGAGGCACGGCCTAGAGCAGAAGACAGAAACAAAGGAGAAGAGGGAGGTTCAAGACCCTGACATCGGGAAAAATATTCATGTGATCTTACGGCATTGTTTTAAGATCTAAATTAATCCAATTAGTAAGACATCAGGCTCATTATAAGATCACTGAAACCAAGCACTGCCCAATGATTCCTAGTGTTGCCAAGTGGTGGACTGAACACACATCCCTACAATGTCTCAGTGAAGTAACAGAAAAGCCATTAAGTAAACTTAAAAATGTTTAAAGATTTAAAAACATAACATTAAGGGGTCAGGGTATGGAATGGAGATAGCAGTTGACTAAATGGTTGAGGAAATTCTGGGAGATAGAAACTAAATAGGATCAGACTAAAGAAGTAAATAGAGGAATGAAAAACTACAGCCTCAAACTTCATAGGTAAAAGGACTCATTTCTAAAGGATGCCCAGAGATATTCCAAATTCAGAGACAACATCAGCAAAAGTCAGTTTGGGACAGGGATATTATCGGTGTAATTAAAGTGCTAAGGCAACCGCGTCCTTCTCACTCCCCTTTCCCTCTTTTTCCCCTGGGTTTACATTTCCAAATGCAGTCCATAAACACAGCATACAACACCTACTTAGAGCCATGAGACAATACCAACATTATAAACTTCAACAACTAAAAATATAACAGAAATCAGGAAAGGGGAAGGTGGAGGAATATCTGTAAATTTCCTAATTTCCTCATCTTTCATAACGAGTTGATGAATACTGTCTAAAATTAGTAAGTAAAGAAATAGAAGTGAAATGTATTATTTGAGGCTAAAGAGTAACTACTACAAACAAACAAACAAACAAACAGACAAACAAAAATCCCTTAAAAGGATTCAGTGGGATACTGAGGAAAATTATTATCTCTGGGGAGTGAGACTTGACAAAGGAGGTGGGGGAGAGGAAATAAGTCTTTGATGCATTTATATAATTTAAAAGGTTTTCTGAGTTTTGATATTGCTTTATAAAAACAAATATCTAAATGCTTGGTAAGAGGAAAATGTAAATCAATACATTAAAGTATTAATTGTGGTTGTTTTTGAAGGATAAGAATTATGGACAATTTTTATTTGGGTTTTGTACAATTCTACATTTTCCAAGTTTCCTGTCTCCATTATTTCTATAGTAGAAAAAAAAATTGTTAAGAGAATGTCATGACCATGAGTTTGCTGTAAAGTATTACACATGCAAATAAAGAATTTAACACAATCTTTAGCTGAAGGGAGGAGATTCAAAGAGGCCAACAGAAGGCTGGACTTTGTAACTACAACTAACAGGAAGAGGCAGAAGTTGGAACTGAAGAGGGGAAGTTGGCCCAAGTTTCAGAAAGGAATAAATTCTGAATGTACACTGGCATGGGAAGTACTCCAGCCATGGTGTTTACTGAGCCACTTCTGGATTTTTCCCCACTGTGATCGTCAGCTTATCTAGATTTTTCTGTATGGCGAGACATGCATATCCATTTTTCTTCATTCATTTATACAAGATAAAAATCTAATCACCGCAGAGATCACAAATGAGACATTCCCCACTAGGACATACTCTCCTTGGAGCTGCTGCTTCCTGGTTTTATACTCACTGGTCATGTCCACTATGAACCAGACATGCTCTTAGAGCGTTTGCTTCATGGTCACCTGACTGCTGTTCCTGCAGGGCCATGCAGGCTGTTGAGTTTTTCTACAGGATGGTCACCACATATGGTGTTATTAGTGCAGAATATTATCAGAGAGTAACTGGTTACTGTAAGAGTACCTCTGCACGGCAGCCTCCATGCTACCTCAACTATCAGTGCCTCCAGCAAACCTATCTTACACATACACTTCAATGTCATGACCATGGCATCTGTCTCCGTGCCTTTCTTTTAATACCTTTTCTGCCAATGTCCCAGAAGAGTATATTCTTCCATGCACTATCCAGCAAAGATTTTCTACAACTCAGCGGTCAAGGATACAGTGTTAATTGAACATCAAAAGGATAGCACGTTAGACTACTACAGGGAAAGAGCCCCTTTAGAAAAATCCACCATGTCAAGGAGCCCTAATGAAGGCCATTTGAGAATTTTTGTGCAATGTTTCCAAAATCTAAAGAACCATTACTTTTCGAAGGACCTTTTTTATGATCCCTCTGGTGGGCTTTTTCCACCGCCGATTATAAAGACATTTTAAATTATGTATATAAATTCTTTGGAATTACCAAATCTCATTCCCAAATTCTTTAATATATAATGGAGCAGTAGAAGCTATTGAAATACTAAGGGAGCTGTGGCTGCCTTCACAGTGGGATAAAAGTCAGCTGGAGTCTTTTTTGGCCAAGGTCTTGCCTCTCAAAGTGGGGGGTCCATAAACAAGCAGTGTCAGCATTACTGCAAATCACTCACGCCCCACCTGAGACCTACAGAATAAGAATCTTCATCGCAGGTAGTTTGTATGCACAACAAAGTTTGAAAAGTACTGGCTTAGGAGAATCAAAGGTTGCTTTGGGAATGCTTTCAGCTGTCAAAACAGAGGCACTGCATCTTATGAATTTCATAACTACTGAGAATGCTATACTAGTTATTTGGTATTCAAGGTAGGTTAGTGCTTCTCATATTGACAGCAGTATTTCAGACGGTAGTTACTCTAAACTTAAGACATATGCCCTAGGGTTTGGTGATAATCAACCTCTTCATTGCCTTGGTGATGCAGACCCTTTTAATTGTGATTGCAGTAGACCAGAGAGAATTCCATCTCCCAAAGAGTATCTAGTTTTTGGTATGGAAGCTGCTTTTCAGTCATTGCTGGAATTTTCCTTGGAGAAGCAGTTACAAAATGTACACAGGCAAAGAAAGAAAGAAAAGACAGTTCATAGCTGATGTGAGTCAAAGAATAAAGTTCTAGTTTTACCATCTTATTTGCCCTGGGCTCTGAGTTTGCACCTGCCAGTCCCAATCTTACTCTGATAAAAAATATAGAATGCTAAGGAAGATGGTGTTCGTATGTTTTCTTGCACATGGAAATACTTTGCAAGACTGCATTCTGAGGAACCTCTTCAAAACCACAACAAAACCTCAGTTTTAGACGAGATACACACATATTCATTTGAACTCAGTACAAAAGAAAGAGTTCATCATCTAAATGAAAATAATCTGTGGTTTGTGGTCCCAGTGAAGAGAAGGGATCCAAGAATTAAGTGTGTGTTTTGGTTTTGGTTTGTTTCTATGTTTTTTTGTGTTTTTTTTTTTAATTACTCAAACGAATATGAAGACATCATGTATCAAAACAAGAAAGGTGATTCTTGTAGCCATGATGGAGAAAAAGCATCAGAGCACCAGAGATCTTGGGTGACTTAATCTTGTCAGACTGAGCCATTTTCCTTCCTCTTCATTAAGTATCTTTGATAATGCAGCTTTTTGAGAAGATTATATGGTCTGGTCCCATTTTATAAGGACTCCTCTTCATTCTGAAGAAATGCTACAGTTGTTTATAAGCTATGATTTGATATGTCATCATCCATTTCTTAAAAGTAATTTTTAAAATTATGTAGTCAGTGTGCTATGTTGAGAAAATGCAGCTCATGAGAACAATTTTCAATGGCCTCTGGAGAGGCAAAAGACCTGGCTTTCCCACTTATTTTTACTGTTGTAAACCACAATAGGTGTATTAATACTATGCCACCATGATGGTTGTCTAATATATATAAAAAAAATTAAGTAGGAATTTCTGAAATGTTTAGATTTTTTTATATAAGAAATTCCAGGGGTGGGAGGAAAATAATTTTTAAACCACAAAGTTTGTGCTAAGAACAAAATGTATGCAAAAATATTAATAGAGCCTTCCTAATCTTCTTTTGACAAATTCTACTGACAGTCATTTGAGAGTTCTTGTTTTTGGAGTATTCTTTGAAATTCAATAGAGGATTTATTGAGGGATCTGCAACAGGGAATAAAGAATGCTGATTTGAAATCTGTAATGCAAATGTACTTTTCTCTAAATCCTAAAATCCAGTCAATAGGAATATGTTAAAAATATAAAATTTAATAGCTTTCATATTGCAGAGTATTGCAGTTAAGAGCATAGACTTTGAAGTCAGAGTCAGACACACTTGGACCTATCACTCAGAAGTTATAAATTGAGCAAGTAAAGTTTTAGTTGTTTTATTTGTAAAATGGAAACAATCATGTCCACTTCCTCAGATTATTTTGAAAAGTAAGATAATTGCTTAGTAAATCCCAAGGCTAATGAATGTTAGGTATTATATTATCATTATGTACCTGGCAATATCTATCTAGCTAGACCACAAAAGAGATAGATGTTATTATGTAGATAAATATTGTTATTACAGATATTGTTATTATATATCTACCAATATCTGGCTGGATAATGTAAAAGACAAGATATTTCATTCACAATAGTGACACTCCATGACCTACATAAAGAAAAAACTAAAAATATACTATATCTCTGGAAAGGCAAACTGAATAATTTAAAGATGTCAAATCATCCCAAATTGATTTACAGGCTCACTGACATCCAAAAACGATTTCTTTAAATTTTTCAAAATGATCTTAACATACATTTAGATAAATAAACACTCAAAGTAAATTTTAAAATGAAAAATAATAATTATGAGAGATCTAACATGTCCAAATATTAAAATATTATAGTGCTACAAAAATTAAAATATATGACAATGTTCTCTAATCAAAGAAAAAAAGAAAAGATTATTTCTGAAATGATTCTAGAAAAAAATCATGGGTGTAGGTATCTTTGTTTATAACCTGTAGTAATACCATTTCATGAACTATATACCAAATGAATTTAAGAATTAAGTGTACAAATTCAAAATGCAAACAGCAAGCATAAAATTAAAGTAAATATTTATCAAATTTCTACAAGGAGGAAATTTCCTAAAATTAAAAATGGTGAGAAAAGTCTCCACTAAACACAAGAACAAAAGATATGAACGGGCAATTGCCCAAAGAGAAATTAATACATGTTCACCAATGTGGAAAAGTCTAATGTTATTAGAAGTATTTTTTTAAATTCCAAAATAAAATTATTAGATCTAAGTAGATTCCACTTTCATCTCTCCAGTTATTTCATATTTCAAAAATAAAAATACTGAGTGCTGGTAAGGAAGTGATAAAACAGGTACTCTCATACTCTCGGGGAGTATAAATTGGTTTTAACATTTTTGTTAGTAATCTATCAAAAGTTTTAAAGTCACTTTATCACTTAACCCAATAATTTGACTTTTAGAATTATTCTCCTTGAAGGAATTCCTAAATACAAAAAATTGTAAAGTGCAAACACACACTTACAGTATCACAAAATTATTTCAAAAGAATATTGAAGATACCATAAATAATGTGGTTCAATATATTATGGTTTCTGGTTAAATTTTGGAAAACATTAAAAATGGTTATAGGGGCCGGCCCGGTGGCTCAGGTGGTTAGAGCTCCATGGTCCTAACTCCGAAGGCTGCAGGTTCGATTCCCACATGGGCCAGTAGGCTCTCAACCACAAGGTTGCCGGTTCAGTTCCTCGAGTCCCGCAAGGGATGGTGGGCTCTGCCCCCTGCAACTAAGATTGAACATGGCACCTTGAGCTGAGCTGCCTCCCAAATGGCTCAGTTGGCTGGAGCACGGGCTCTCAACCCCAAGGTTGTCAGTTCGATTCCTCGACTCCCGCAAGGGATGGTGGGCAGCGCCCCCTGCAACTAAAAAATTGAACACGCACCTTGAGCTGAGCTGCCACTGAGCTCCTGGATCGCTCAGTTGGTTGGAATGCGTCCTCTCAACCACAAGGTTGCCGGTTCAACTCCCGCAAGGGATGGTGGGCTGTGCCCCCTGCAACTAGAAAATGGCAACTGGACTTGGAGCTGAGCTGCGCCCTCCACAACTAAGACTGAAAGGACAACAACTTGAAGCTGAACGGCACCCTCCACAACTAAGATGGAAAGGACAACAACTTGACTTGGAAAAAACAAAAAAAAAGGCCTAGAAGTACACATTGTTCCCCCAATAAAGTCCTGTTCCCCTTCCTCAATAATAATAATAAAAAAGATACGGCCTTTGCTTAAAAAAAAAGTTATAAAATTTATAATAACTGGAAATATAATTTTTAAAAAATGAAACAAACTTGAATATAAAAGTATAGCAAATGTACAAAATTATTAACTCTGTCTTTATATGATAGAACTATGGGGATTTGTTTATTTACTTATTTATTTATTTTTTAGTTTTGCTGCAGAGTGTGAACTTTTCATTTTTTTATATTTTATTTATTTTTATTAAATTTATTGGTGTGACGTTGATTAGTAAAATTATATAGGTTTCAAGTGTACAACTCTATACTACATCATCTATATATTGCATTGGGTGTTCACCACCCTGAGTAGGTTTTCCTTCCATCTCCATATATTTGACCCCCTTTACTCTCTTCTGCCATCCTCCCTCCCCCCTTACCTTCTGGTAACCACTAAACTGTTGTCTGTGTTTATGAGTTTTTGTTTCTTGTTTGTTGCTTTCAGTTTTATATCCCACATATGAGTAAAGTTATATGCTTCTCAATTTTTTCTATCTGAATTATTTTGCTTAGCACGATAAGCTCAAGATCCATCCATGTTGTCTCAAATGGCAGTATTTCATCTTTTCTTATGGCCAAGTAATATTCCATTGTATATATGTACCACATCATCTTTATCCAATCACCTACCAAAGGGGACTATTTGTTTCCATGTCTTGGCCACCGTGAATAATGCTGCAATGAACCTAGGGATACATATATCTTTACAGATGAAAGTTTTCAGACTTTTTGGGTACATACCTAGAAGAGGGATTGCTGGGTCATATGGTAATTCTATTCTTAATTTTTCAAGGAACCTCCATACTGTTTTCCATAGCAGCTGTACCAATTTACATTCCCAGCAGCAGTGTACGAGGGTTCCTTTTTCTCCACAGCCTCTCCAACACTTGTTACATACATGTCTAATTAAAAATAGCCACTCTATCAAGTGTGAGGTGGTATCTCATTGTGGTTTTGACTTGCATTTTCCTAATACCAAGTGAAATTGAGCATCTTTTCATATGTCTGTTGGCCGTTTGTACGTCTTCTTGGGAGAAGTGTCTGTTCAGATCCTCTGCTCTTTTTTTAATTGGATTTTTTTTTTCTTTGTCGTTGTTGAGCTGTGTGAGTTCTTTATATATTTTGGATACTAGCCCTTTATCAGAGGTGTTGTTCGCAAATATCTTCTCCCATTCGGTTGGTTTCCTCTTTGTTTTGTTGATGGTTTTCTTTTTCTGTGCAGAGCTTTTTACCAGTAGTCCCATTCATTCATTTTTGCTTTTAGTTCCCTTGCCATTGAGGTCAAATTCATAAAATCCTCTCTGAACCCAAGGTCCATAGTTTAGTACCTATGTTTTCTCCTATGCAATTTGTTCTTTCAGGTCTTATGTGTAGGTCTTTGATCCATTTTGAGTTAATTTTGGTATATGGTGACATATGGCAGTCTAGTTTCTTTTGCACTTGGCTTTCCAATTTTCCCAGTACCATTTATTGACGAGGCTTCTTTCTTCATTGTATGTTTTTGTCTCCTTGGTCAAAAATTATCTGCCATATATATACATTTCTGGGTTCTCAATTCCATTCCATTGGTCTGTGTCTCTGTTTTTCTGACAATATCATGCTGTTTTGATTATTGTTGCTTTGTAGTATTCACTGAAGTTAGGTAGTGTGATACTTCCAGCCGTGTTCTTTTTTCTGAGGATTTCTTTGGCTATTCTGGGTCTTTTGTGATTCCACACAAATCTGATTTTTTGTTTTATTTCTTTAAAAATACCATTGGAATTTTGATGGGGATTGCATTCAACTTGCATATTGCCATTTTAACTATGAGTAATATGGCCATTTTAACTATGTTGATTCTTCCAATCCATTAACATGGAATAGCTTTCCATTTCTTTGTGTCTTCTTCAACTTCTTTTAATACTGTCTTAATACTGTTGTCTTATAGTTTTCAGTGTATAGGTCTTTGTTAAATTTATTTCTAACAAAGGATGTGAAGGATCTTTTTTGTTGCAATTGCAAAAAGAATTTTTTGTTTTTTTCATTTCTTTTCCTGAAATTTCATTGTTAGTATATAGGAAAGCAATGGATTTTTGTATATTGATTTTGTATCCTGCAACTTTACTGTATTTGTTTATTATTTCTAATAGTTTTTTGGTGGAGTCTTTATGATTCCTACATAATCACGTCACCTGCAAAAAGTGACATTTAAAATTTTTCATCCCTATTTTGGATGCCTTTTATTTCTTTCTCTTGTTTGATTGCCCTGGCTAGGACTTCCAGTACTATGTTGAATAACAGTGATGACAGGGGGCATATCTGTTTTGTTCCTGATCTAAGAAGAAAAGCTTTCAGTTTTTCACCATTAAGTATGGTATTAGCTAAGGATTTGTCATATATGGCTTTTATTATGTTGAGGTACTTTCCTTCTATACCGTTTTAATCATAAATGGATGTTGTGTCTTGTCAAATGTTTTTTCTCCAACTATTGATATGATCATATGATTTTTTTTATCCTTTATTTTGTTTATGTGATGTATCGCATTGATCGATTTGCGTATGTTGAAATCTATCCTTGTGTAGGGTTTTTGCATCTGTATTCATCAGAGATACGGTCTGTAATTTTCTTTTTTTGTGTTATCCTTACCAGGTTTTGGTATCAGAGTAATGTTGGCCTCATAACTTAGGAAGTATTGCCTCTTCTTCAGTTTTTTGGGAGAACTTGAGGAGGACAGATATGAAATCATCTTTGAATGCTTGGTAGAATTCACTAGTGAAGCCATCTGGTCCCAAACTTTTGCTTTAGGGAAGGTTTTGGATGATTGTTTCAATTTTCTTACTGTTGATTGGTCTATTTAGTTTTCCCAGTTCTTCGTGATTAAGTCTAGCAAGGTTATGTATTTCAAAGAACTTGTCCATTTCTTCTAGGCTATTGAATTTGGTGGCACATAGTGCTTCACAGTATTCTTGTATGATCCTTTGTATTTCTGTGGTATCCATGATAATTTCTCCTCTTTCATTTCTCATTTTATTTGTGTTTTTTCTCGTATTTCATTAGTGAGTCTAAACAAGAGTTTGTCATTTTTATTAATCTTTTCAAAGAACCAGCTCTTTGTTGCATTAATTTTTTCTATTGTCCTTTTGTTCTCTATTTAATTCTGCTCTAATTTTTATTATTTCCTTTCTTTTGCTGACTTTGGGTTTCATTTATTCTTCTTTTTCTAGTTCTTTAAGATGTAATGTTAGGTTGTTTATTTGGAATTTTGTTTCTTGAGATAGGCCTGTAATGATATAAATTTCCCTCTTAACACCACTTTTGCCACATCCCAATAATTTTGATACAATATATTTTTATTCTCATTTGTTTCTATGTATCTTTTGATCTCTCCTTTTATTTCTTCTTTGACCAAGTCCTCCTTCAGTAGCATGTTGTTTAATTTCCCACTTTCCTTTTGCAGTTGATTTCCAATTTTAAAGCAAGTGGTAGGAGAATATGCTTGGTATGATATTAATGTTTTTAAATTTGCTGAGGCTAGTTTTGTGTCCCAATATATGGTCTATCCTTGAGAATATTCCATATGCACGAGAGAAGAATGTATAATCTGGTGTTCTAGGATGAAAGACTCTGTAAATGTCAACTATGTCCATTTGGTCTAATGTGTCATTTAAGGCTGATATTTCTTTATTTTCTGTTTGGATGGATGATCTATCCATAGCTGTCAAGGGCATATTTAGGTCCCCTACTATAATTGTATTTTTTGTTAGTTTCTCCCTTTAGTTCTGTTAGTAGTTGCTTTATATAGTTTGGTGCTCCCTGATTGGAAGCATATACACGTATCTTGATTAAGTGTTATGTCTTCTTGTTGTACTGTCCCTTTTATCATTATGAAATGTCCCGTCATTGTCTCTTGTTCCCTTTTTTATCCTGAAGTCTGTTTTGTCAGATATAAGTAGGGCTACACCCGCTTTTCTCTGGATGCCATATGCTTGGAGTATTGTTTTCACCCTTTCACTTTGAGTCTATATTTGTCCTTGCAGCTGAGATATGTCTCTTGAAGGCAGCATATGGTTGGGTTTTGTTTTTTGATCCAATCTGCTACTCTGTGCCTTTTTATTAGGGAGTTCAGCCTTTTTACATTTAGGGTGATTATTGATATATAAGGATTTCCTCTAGCCATTTTATCTTTTGTTTTTTAGTAGCTCAGTGTCTCCACTGTTTCTTTATCTTTGTGTTTCTGTCTGTTATTTTAGTTTGGTGGTATGCTATGATTTTTTCCTCTCTGTTTCCTCTTATTTGTTATGCTATGTGTCTCAGTTCTGTATTTTTTTGAGTGGTTACCATTAAGTTTATGTAAAGTAAATTTTCATATATACAGTATTCCTTTTTCTTCAGCATGCATTTTATCTCTATTCCCCTTTGCAAATTCAGACCTTTACCCCCACCCTTTCTATGCTTTGTTGTCACAAACTATCCCTATTTATGCTGTGAGTTCATTTCTGAGTTGCAGTAGCAAATTGTCTTCTTTTCTTTTTCTTTTATGTTTTTATCTCCCTTACCTTTATGTTATGTTTAAGTGTCTAGTGCCCTAGTCTGTGCAGGGGTTGCCATTTCCTGTTTCTTGTCTGTCTCTTCCTAATCTTACTTATAGTTTTGTATCCTTTTGTCTTTTTTGTTTTAGGTAGAATAACCTTCAGTATTTGCTGTAATGCAGAGCTTGTGGTGGAAAATTCCCTCAGCTTTTGTATATCTGGAAAGGTCTTTATTATGCCTTCATATCTAAAGGATAACTTTGCTGGATGTATTATTCTTGGCTGGTAATTTCTCTTTTTCAATAGTTGGAATATTTGATTCCACTCCCTGCTGGCTTGTAGAGTTTCTGCTGAAACATCTGTTGATTGTCTAATGGGCTTTCTTTTGTAGATTACTGTCTTCTTTCCCCTGGCTGCCTTGAGAATTCTTTCTTTGTGATTAATTTTTGACAGTTTCAGTATAATGTGCCTTGAAAAGGCTTTTTAGGATTGAGGTAATTAAGTGTTCTGTTTGCTTCTTGGATTCAAGGATCCAGTTCTTTCCATAGGTTTGGGAAACTCTCATCGACTATTTGTTTGAATAGACTCTCTGTTCCCTTCTCTCTGTCTTCTCTTTCTGGTATGCCCATTATTCTTATATTGCTCTTTCTGATGGAGATAGCTAGTTCTTGTAGAGTTCTTTCATTTCTTTTAACTCTCAAGTCTCTCTTTTCTTCCATTGGTGTCATTTTTAGATTTCTATCTTCGATATCACTAATTCTTTCCTCCATCTGGTCAGCTCTATGATGTCTGACAATTAAGTTCGTGAACTTGCTGCAATTATGTTGCTAACCTTTTTTGATTTCAGAGAGATTATTCATTATGAATTTGTGCCAACTGGACAAACAGTTAACCAAGTTTACTATTTGGAAGTGATGAAAAGGCTGTATGAAAAAGTTAGATGACCTGAACTTTTTGCCAACAATTCATGGCTCTTGCATCACGACAATGCACCAGATCACATGGCATTGTCTGTGAGGGAGTTTTTAGCCAGTAAACAAATAACTGTATCAAAACACCCTCCCTACTCACCTGATCTGGCCCCCAATTACTTCTTTCTTTACACAAAGATAAAGGAAATATTGAAAGGAAGATATTTTGATGACATTCAGGACATCAAGGGAATATGACGACAGCTCTGATGGCCATTCCAGAAAAAGAGTTCCAAAATTGCTTTGAAGGGTGGACTAGGTGCTGGTGTAGGTGCATAGCTTCCCAAAGGGAGTACTTTGAAGGTGACCACAGTGATAGTCAGCAATGAGGTATGTGGCATTTTTTTCTAGGATGAGTTTGTGAACTTGATTGTCCAACCTCATATTTCCTACGCTTGCGATTTCATTTTTCATTTCTTTTATTAAGTTCTTTAGCTCCAGAATTTCTGTTTGGTTCTTTTTTAAAATTTCATTCTCTTTGGTAAAGTATTCATTTTGTTCATTGATTTTATTTCTGAGTTGATTTCACTGCCTACCTATGTTTTCTTGCATCTCGTTGTGTTTTTTTTCTGAACAGCAATCTTGAATTCTCTGTCATTTAAGTCACATATTTCCATGTCTTTATTTTCTGGAGATTTTTTCATTTTCTTTCTGAGCTGCCTTGTTACCTTGGTTATTCATAGTAATTGATAGATTATTTCTCTGCCTGGGCATCTACAGAAACAAATTCTGCAGCAGGTTGATACAAATAGGTCTGTTTTTAGTTTTCCAGTAGGTAGTGATGGCGAGTTGTATTTTCTCTTGTCCTGTTCTGGCTTCTCATGGTGGAAGATTCCCTGGGGAGGTGGGTGTCTCCTTTGTGACCAGGTTGCTTCAGTCTCTGGACACCACCCCTGTTGGAGGATGTGGTAGGTGATGGGGTTCTGAGCCCCTGAAATCCCAGTGCTCCCCCTGCAGCCAGATGCAGAGCTTTGAGTCTCAGCAGTCCTGGTTGTTCCCACTGGGATCAGCCATGAAAGGTGGGGGAGGGGTGGGCTGGGAGAAGTTGCTGGTGTTTGGGCCTTTGTTCTCCTCCCAGTAATGGCAATCGGCAGACCACAGCTATCTCACCCCTATATCTCTTACCTTGTCACTGGAATTAGCTGCAGTGAGCTCCTCCACTCAGGAACTCTCTCCAGTTCTAAGGGCTGTAGATATTCTGCTCCTTAATCTGACACTGCTACAGTTTCTTGTGGGGCCCACTGCTAGCCCTGGGAGTGTGTGGGGGAGGCGAGCTCTGGGAGGGTGGGTGGAGGAAGCCAGGCTCCCTGGCTTTGTTTTCTGCCTGGCAGTGGAGGCTGCTAGACCACAGCTGTCACACTCCTGTATTCGGTCTTTGCCTTAAGGTCTCTGCCCCAATCGCTGGGTTCAGCCGTATTATATGATCACTCAGGGAGGACTGTTCTGGGCCACAGAGAGTGCACCTACAGCCTGAATCCTCCCCTGTCCTGGACCGGCAGTGAGCTCCAGGCTGCGTCTGCAAACCCCATCTCTGCACTTCTCCCTTCCCTTCTCCCATTTGCCCTGATTCACCCACCTTTAGATGTTTCAATGTGCAGATCTCTCAGACGTGTTTATGTGTTGTTGTACAGGGAATCCTCTGTTGAATCATAGCTGTTCAACTTGTTGTAACTTCAAGGGGAGAGACCAAGGGGGAGCCCTCATGCTGCCATGTTTCTGATGTCACTTTGTGTTTATTTTTTAAATATATGTTCTGATTCATCTATCATGAACATATTTAACTGTTATGATTAGGAAAGGGTAAAGTACTTTGGAAATTTCCCAAAGTAACATATTTGCTTTTACAGTTCATGCTTTTCTGGGTATGTGAGAAATATACGAAACAACCAGTGTCAATTTGTATTTCTTCCCTGACCACATGCATAATTATAGACTCCCAGGTGTCCACATAGAGTGATATTATATACATTTCAACAAACTTTGACAAAAAAACATGAAATTTTTTTAGTTTTAATCTGCAGAT
This sequence comes from Rhinolophus sinicus, assembly GCF_036562045.2. Lineage (NCBI taxonomy): Eukaryota > Metazoa > Chordata > Mammalia > Chiroptera > Rhinolophidae > Rhinolophus > Rhinolophus sinicus. The sequence continues at coordinate 115,983,724 of NC_133755.1, forward strand.
ATAAGCAGTATCTACAATTAATATTTTTAAGTAATATTTTATAGATAATTATAAAACTAACCAATAATAAACAAGATGATTGGGAAAAGAAGAAATACAGAATTATAACTATAGGTCAAATTTTTATTTTTATTGAAATTAATACCTATCTATAAATATTTTTTGCCTTTTCAATTTATGATCATTTTAATGGTTCATGACAAGAAAAATTAAAATTTGTGACTATGAAGAAGATACTGAATTTTTCAAATTATTGTTACACTGTAAAATACTTAAATTCTTACTAAGCAACAAAAAGCATCCAGCGTAGGTTTTCAGAACATCTGTAACACGAAAAGAAAAAAAAAATGTGGGCAACTATTAATAGAGAAATGAGAGAACTGGAGTTATTCCACTGGGAATGTTCCCAGATTGTAACAACCATTACCATGCAATAGCCTTCCAAGGGTAATTATGTTTGGAATATTTACATTTGGACTAAATGTGCACTGGAGGAAAATGCATTATAATTAGTAGTGGATAAGCTTTCTAGGACACAACCTTGCTGCAGCCAGCAAACAGTGGATTGCCCAGAGAATGTCTTTTTTTCTAAGTAGATTTCAGTATTTTATGAGACAATTATTCATTTACATGTCTCATTTGGCATGCAAAACTTTTTCCAGAATGCTTCCAGGAGAAAAGTTACTGTGATTGCAGGCAGTTTGGAGTTAATCAGGCTGGAATGTACAAACCATTATGTACATTACAGTTTATTGTTTTGAACCTCACCGATCGAGGACTTATGATCATTCAAATCTGACTGGGTTCTTGTTTTGCTTGGAATCATCAAAGAAGAAAATGTTTACCATGCAAATTAATATCGTAAATGAGAATCTCCTAAAAGAGAAAACTAATTTAAACATTTCAGCACATTGTTTTGTTATGAGGGTCAAATGAGTTTCACTTGAATGAGCAATGCATGCAAGGAAGGAGGTGACACAGCCTGGGAAATGAACAACAGGGAAGAGGGTGTGTGCAGTCTGCTGCTGTAACTCCTCTAGACAGCTCAGCTCTGGAGATGGATGGACTATAGTATCAGCAGTTTGGGCACAGGTCATCCATACACAGAAGGGTCAACCTCTGTCAAATAAATAGGCAATGGCTTAGGGTGTTGCATACATGAGGACAGCACTAGATCCTGGCCTCAAAACCAGCTTTCTATGGCTGCATAAATACATAATAGAAATGTTATTTTTAGAATCCTTTTTAAAAAGAGGAAGCAATTTATTTAAGGATATTTAAACCACAGAATTCATTCATTAAATATAGTTATATATTTACTTAAAAATGAAAACTCAACTTAAGTTCTCTGTGGGGGGAAAAAAAATCCCTCAGTGATCTTCTCACCAAGGGTGCAACAGCTTTTGCTCAGCAGAAGTTTTTGATACCAAACTGAGGTGAACCTATAAGATGCATTCTTGGCACTTTGGGTGTTTTTGTAATTTAGCTTTTTATTAGGAAAATTTTCAAACATATGCCAAAATAGAGATACTAGCATAATGACTCTCCATGTATCTATCACTGAGTGAAAGTAATTATCAATATTTTGGTGGCAAAGATTCTGATTAGAATTATTATTGCAGTGTGTGTATATCTCTTTCATCTTATCTGGAATACAAAGCACAATCATGATACATATATGAATGAATGAATGAATGAATGAATGAATGAATGAATGAATGAATTTCAAATTAAAAAAATAAAAGGATTTAGTAAAGAAAGTTATAACAGGAAAAAAGAGCTAAGGTGGCTGCTGGAAGAATATTGCACTCTAACTAGTAGGCCAAATGACCAGTTTGATGTAAGAACTGGTGAAATGAAAGTGTGAAAATAGAACAAATCACAATCCATTCATACATTCATCCCTGCCTAACCACCCTCCCCCACCAAAAATTGTAGACTGATCTATATTCCAGGGCCCACAATAAAAGAATAAAAGAAGTAGGTCAATGTACATCAACTTTCCAAAGAATAACAGAAAAGCTATTTTGGATCTGTAAAAGAAGGGCAAATTAGGAATGGGGATTCATTGGTACAGTAACTGTGTATTGCAGATGCAAAAAGGAGACAAACAGGATGAAAGAATCAGAAGCAAGTAGGGATGACTGAGATAAATGGGACAAGACAAGTACTCTTAAGGAAAAGAAACAGGAAGAGCTCTGTCAGTAAAAGGGCCCTGGAAGCAAAAATATTCCAGTACCAACAAGTATACCTAGTGGCTAGATCTTGGTCTCTAATGTCATTCCATGCAGCAAGAAACCAGGGCTTCTAGGAGAAATGGTTAATTCCAGGGCTGGGATGTAGCTACCATCGTGGATAGTACAGGTTTAGTCTATTCTCCTTGTTTTACAGACTAGTAAATTGGGACCCAGGGAAGTTACGTAAATTTCCTAAACTCATACAGTTGTTCACAGACAAAAACCAAAATTAAAATCCACATCTCCTGATTACTAGAAAATTACCTTTGCACTATGCCATATAATTTATGTGTGTGATATGTATTATTTATTTTATTTAACATTTACTTTATGTTTTATATTTATATACTTTATATTATTATATTTATTTCTAAAGAAAATACATTTAAAAATGAATACTATACTGTAAGCTCCATGACAGCAGGTATTTTATTTTCTGATTCACTGACATTTTCCCAGTACCTAGAAAAGTGATGACATATATTAGGTGCTTATGGAATATTTGTCGAAAGAATGAATGCAGGGGCAAACAGTTACAAGATGTCAAAATCATCAGCTATGTGATTATTTTAACTAAACTGTAAGCTAGATGAAAGTACTATATTTTATTCACTGTCCTATCTTAAGCACTTAGATCTTAGGCTAATATCAAATATTTACATAACTTTTTGAAATGGTTATGAAATGCTGGTTTATTTGAACCACAAATGTTATTTTGATCAGAGGCAGCATGATGTGGTAGAAAGAGCAGTAGACCAATATGGGTGGTCTGTGTTAGGGTCTCAACTCTGCAATTTACTGGCTTTGTGGCTTTGGATAAGTTCCTTCAGTCTTTGGAAAATGCTAAGATGAACAATTGAACCATATTTCCAATCTCCAAATCAATTCTAATTCTAAGATTAATTTCCCTACATCCTTGTCAAAAAAAGAATTAATAATAATTTTGCAAGATTCCAAATGTAACAGTTTAGTAATTAACTTATTTTCAAATGCATGACATTCTTCTTCTGCAAATTGTCATATCAGACAGGTCATGAGGGAGTCAAGGTACAAAGTTGGATTACAACTGCTCTGAACAACAATTTTCGCTATCTAGATCACAGAGGTAAATGCTGAAAAACAGACACCTTGACAGTGGCATAAAATAGATGTGGTACTGAGTTTCCCCGAAAATAAGGCCCAGCTGGACAATCAGCTTGAATGTGTCTTTTGGAGCTAACATTAATATAAGACCTGGTTTTGTTTTATTATAAGACCAGGAATATAATATAATATAAATAATATAAAATAATATAAATAATATAAATAATATAATATAAATAATAATATATTATAAATAATATAATATAAATACTGGGTCTTATTTTACTATAAGACCGGATCTAATATAATATAGTACAGTATAGAATAATATAATATAATGTAATATAACATAACACCAGGTCTTATATCTTATATTAATTTTTGCTCCAAAAGATGCATTAGAACTGATTTTCTGGCTAGGACTTATTTTTGGAGAAACACGGTAGCAAATTTTTCTAACCCTGCAGTTAAATGTGAAATGTGTCTAACACATATGTTTCTTTCAACTTCAGAACATTAAATATGGAGAGTTGTGTAATGTCACTTAAGCATAGAGTAGGATGTGTAACATAACAGGTCAATTACTATCACTGGCTAAACTATTTTCTGCATAAAACTGACCATCACCAACAAACTTTACTTAATCATTGGTTCTCCTTCTATCTAATTATGCAAAATCCAGGATAGCTAACAGAGTCTGTTTTTTTTTTTTTCAAGGAATTCCACTGGTGTGCTTATTGTTTTCATGCATGGCCCACCACTACCACCACTCCAATCTGAATTGTCTTGAATGGAAATAATATTAATGATTCATTTTACTTGGTGGTGGTGTGTTAACTCTTTAAATTTTATCATATTTAGAAAGTGATGACAATTTGAAATCTGAAAGGCAAGCTGGGTCAACTATATGAATATTTTTGTTTGTTTGTTTTACTGTTCCCTTCACAATTTTTAAGATATCATCTTTAAAGATAAGCAAATTGAGTGGAATTCAAATTTGACATCAAAATGTAACCTTAGTTCTAATTTTGAAGTTTGAAATATGCAAGGTTGAATGGTGTCAATATGAAGAAAAAGCAAAAAAAAACCACACCTTTTCAGAATAGATTATGATGTTCATTCCTCTGTGTCTTTGAATATAATGTACCCTCTTCTTGCAATGAAATTTCCCTCCCACTGTCTATCTGTAAAATCCTACGTGCCTTTTAAAACCAAACTCAGGCATCACCACCTGTTACAGATTGTTTTCAAAATGTCCCTCCTTACACCCATGACCTTGGATAGTTACCTTCTACACTGACTTTTGGCTTGACTCATGAGCTTGCTTGGCCAATAAGGAAGTAGCAAATGTGACACAAGCAAAGAGTTGAAAAGTGATTATACACTGAAACTTCCTTTCTCATTCTGTTTTTGGAACTCAGCAACAAGAAGCCTGGGGTAGCCTGCTACATGTTGGAGACAGGTGAGCCAACTGCCTCTGTTGCTCCAGCCACCCACCATGTATGTGAGTGAGGCTGTTGTGCGGGGTGTCAGGCGGGGTCTCTAGTCCCGCTCCCCACATAAGAACGCAGGATATGGTGAGGCCAAAAAGGAACACCTATGGAGCCATAGATAGGGGAGTCACACCACTATAGTCTCGCTGGCAGCTGGTTTGGAGAAACAGGAAACAGGAGCCACACGATCCGCAACCCTCACTGTGCGGCTTGCAGGCTCAGCCACCATCTTCTTGTTAGCCCCCATCTTCTGCTAGCGTAGCCATGGCAGTTAGATTAGTGGCCAATGGCTCACTGGTTACAGCTGACAGCCAACTAGCCACAGCTGATGGCCATCCAATTACAGTTGCTGGCCATTTACTACCGGAGCCAGCACCTTCCCATGTGAGGCTGAGAGCCCAGAAACTGCACTCCTGGCCACAGAGGTCATTTATTAACAACCAGACCGCAGGATGTACCAGCTGAATGTAGCCACCTGAGTGAGTCTAAGTGATACCATCATATACCGTAAGTCCAGCCAAAATTGCTTCTCTACAGATTTGTGAGTTAATAAATGATTATGCTTTTAAGAGACTATGTTTTGGAGTGGCTTGTTATAAACAAAAATTGATACAAACATTTCTCTCTGTAAGTGGGGTGTTGCCTAACAAATATTTAAAATGTGTGACAGTGGCTTTAGCACTAGGCACCAAGTGCAAGCTGGAAAAGCTGTGGACCAAGGCTGTTAGCAAAGAAAACTGTTAGCAAAGAAAACTGTTAGCAAAGGCTGGAAAAATTTTTGAACAAACAAGTAGTGAAGACTGGACAACGATTAAGTAAACTGCTAGAGCAGGTGAAAAAATGGTGAGTCATGTTGTATAGTAGTGAAACAATTTTGAAAACTGTCACCTATGGTACTTTGGAAGATAGAAAATATACCTAATGAACTTGTGAAACTGACTAAAAAGATATCCAGGCAGCGTCAACTGGTTTCTGCTAGTTGTATATTAGAAGTACTGTAAGAAAGATAAGCTGAAGAAAGAACTGTTCAATTTATAAATAGATAAGTTGCTGGCTGGCAGGAGAAACTTTAAGAATGTAAAACTGCACTATATTTTACTCAATTTTTAGTTTTTTTTGAATTCAATATTGCAAATTTTGCATCTTTTGCTAATTTCTGCCATGAAGTTTTCTTAGGAAATGCTAATCTCTGAGGCTACAGATGAAGTAACCAAAGCTGAGAAGTTTGTGAAATTACACTGCAGATAGCAAAGCCAGGATTTGACCTTGAGCTATCTCTGGATTCAAAACGAGTGCACTCATTCCCTCTCCCAGTTCCCAAATTCTTTCAACAAGGACAGCCTTCCAGTTTACGAGTTATTTAACTTAAAATGTATACTGTATTTTCACTTATAACAATTCTCAAAAAACACACAAGACACTCACAGAACTGAATCCTTTTGATATTCAAGATGGGTGATAAAATGATACATTATGTATGAAGGGCTAGACTATGCTTTCCACTTTTGTAATTATAATAGAGAGGAAATTATTATGCCCCAGCAGTTTGTGCTGTTGAAGGTGAACTCTCTTTGATATCTGACCCGTGATGCTCTCCTGGTAGATCTCCTGCTGCTTCTGATTTAGTATGTTCTTCTTTTTTCTGGGGAAGCTTTCTCTCTCTTTCTGTTTGGAAAATTCCCATTTAAATTAATGAAATGGAATTTTCCTTGCAAGAACAAGGAAGAAATGGATTTTCAATGACAGGAGGATATAATATTTAAACCTACTTAGGAAGGGAGGAATACATTCAGTTAAGATAATTGCTCTTTTTTCCCCCTCCACAAAGGAAAGAAAACTCTATTCTTGGAACGACTTATATGTTATTTTCCCTGGAATCAGAGACCACAGATGAATTAAGTCCTTCATTCTCTGAATTTCCTCATAATCTCCATTCTCTTGGGATTTGGAAAAGAAAAAATTCTCTCTCTTTAAAACATGAATACGATAATAATTAGGCTTCCTACAATGACCTTTATGTGTAGCAGAAGAAACTTTAAGAATATAAAACTGCACTGTATTTTATTCAATTTTTAATTTAAAAAAATTCAACATTAGTTTATATTTTCCTTGAGTTTGAAAATTATGTGTCTCTTACTTCTGTCATGATACTTGATGTAAAAATTAATGCCCATTAACTGTAGTTGTTTTGTCCTTTATCAAAGATTTTAAATATTGTAGAAGAAAGAATTAGAAGACACCATGCTTCAGAGTTTACCATATTATTTGGTAGTGTTACAGGGCATGATTTCTCAACAGAGGCACTGTTTATCGGCATTTGGTACAGAAAGATAATTCCTTATGTGAGACTGTTCTGAGCACTGCATTAGCTTGTCATTCCTGGTCTCAACACGCTAAATGTCTATAGGACCCCCGAGTCACTGTGATAAGTAAAAATGTCTACACACATTTAAAATCACTCTTTTGGGGTATGGTATTGTCCCTAATTGAGTGAGATGCTTTGGTATAGTGCAAATTTGAGAAATCTACAACTCTCTCCTTCCCCTCTCTAAATTTCTCCCAATGAATTATGGGACTCTCTAAAGGGCATCTCTCTTGTGCTCCTGAAATAGTTCTCTCCTCATCTACAAGGCAGCAACTCATTTCCTCCTTCCTGCTTCAGTTTTCTGTGATAACGTCCAGTTCATCATTGCTGGTGCTTTTTCCTGCTATGGCTCTTTCCAGATATGCACTGGTACAAATTGCTTCTTAGAACTTGCATATTTCCTCCACATTCATATGGTAAGTACTGAGGTGTTCCCCATGGTTAGTTTGGGGATGAGGAGGGTAGAAAGCAGAGGTGTAATGGAGCTGAGAGCTCTCTCCTTTTATCCCAGGACCTGTGCAACACTCTCCTCCCTTAGGATGAGTTACTTCCCAAGAGCCTCTCAGTGCCTATCAGATTCTGGATTCTGCAAGAGCAAGAGCAAGGACTTCTGAGGAACAAATAATACCTGGCTTATTGACGGTGTCAAATATTTGAGACTTGCAATTATATTGAATTCATACATTAAACCTCCTGATTTAAGCAGTAGATTCTACTAGATCTTTAGATGCCCTCAAAAGTATGCCATCCGAACATAGTTCTATTTAAATTCTCAGGCTGAGAGACCCTATTAATATTTTAGCTTTAAAAAACTTAGTTGACATCTCAACTATGTTCTCATCTCATGCTTCCCACTGCTTATATTTTTCTAATGTCCCAAACTTAGTATGTCCAGAACAAAAGTATTTTTCTTTCTGTCAAACCTGCTAGAAAGTCCTTCCAAGTTCTTAATTTGTGGAAGAAGGAGAGGAATCAGTAGTATAATCATAATTCATGATCCCAGGTGAGAAAATTTGAGGTAATTGACTCTTCCCTTTCTTATTTCTTATTAGATACTAATTATTATATGTTAATAATTCCTAATTAGTGACCAAATATGTCACTAATTTCATTGATTCCTTTATAAATATTTTCTTAAGTCACCAGATTATGTTCTTTTCACATTGCCATGGCACTTTTTTCAGACCTTTGTTGCCTTAAAACTATTAATCAACTACCTGGTTCAGTTTACCCTTGATTCATTCTGCCTTCTATCTAACTTACCAAATGACTTTTCCATTGGACCACCATATATGTGCTTTCTGTACCTATTTGGCCAAATATTCCTTGATGTCACTCATTTTACAAATATTTATTGGAAGTCTATTATATACCAGACCTTGTTCTTTCTTTCCTTATTTTTTAAAAATTCTACTTATTTATGGGGTGGCCGGTTAGCTCAGTTGGTTAGAGCGTGGTGCTGATAACACCAAGGTTGCTGGTTTGATTCCTGCATGACCCACTGTGAGCTGCACCCTCCTTAAAAAAAAAAATAAAAAAAAAAAAATTCTATTTATTTAAATTTATCCTGATTACTTCAGTCAACACTGTTCTCTCTTTTCTCTGAACTGTTATTCCATAATTACTCATAGTCAAAACTACAAACTTTGGAATTTTATTGATAATCAGTTGTTTCTACAATAAGTTATAAATCTTTGGAAGAGCTAAATCATATTTTACTCAATTTATGTTTTATATATTATCTAGATTAGGGTTGAGTACATTATAATTGCTTATGAATAAACACTTGTTCACTGATTTTATTGAAAATGTAAAACTCCCAAGATAGGCCTGATTCAAATATGAGCTAGCTAGGATAAAATATATAAGATCTCCATTCATTGATCTTGGCTGGTTTCCTATAGGTTGTGATGTTTCATGTTTTATAAACAAAATGAAACTCAATACTTAAAATGTTTAAGATTGATGTTACTGAGTTATAACTCTTTTCTTAATCTCTCAGCACTCCTCTAAAATGATTTAGCAACATATTTGTGCAGACTCAGTCTATGAATATATTATAGAAAAATTATAATTGAAGGAAGTAAACCTGAAGAAAAAGTTTATTAAATTGTTTTTTTGGGGGGTCTGATAAGCTGATTGTAAAATTTATACAAAAGAGCAAAAGAACAAACATAGCCAAGGAGGAAAAAGAATAGCCAATACACTATTAAATAAAAAATGTACATGAGGATGGAGAGCATGTGCCCACTGGATTTCCCGGGTTATTGAAAGTTTCACTAGTGTGTTACAAGTGCAGAGACAGACAAATATACCAAAGAAACAAAAATAGGAACCTCAGAGACAGACCCGCACATATATGAAAGAAGTCATAGCTACAATTTTAGAGTAGTGTGGAAGTAATGGGCAACTTAATAAATAATGCCTGGACGATTTGTTTTCTATATGGACCCCCATCATAACCAAAAAATGAATTTCTGATGGATTAAATACATGGAAGTTTCTAAACTTACCGAAGAAAATATAGGAGATTATGTTTGCAACCTTGTGTTACAAAAATAATTTCTTAAGACAAAAAAGGGGCAGAATCCATAGTCAAAGGGATAAATATAAGTCTATTAAAATAAGAACTTCTGTTTATTAAAAGACACAATGTTATTTTTTTAACATCTAAACAATAGTGCTTTATTGATAAAAGGTTTATTGCTACAAAATTGCTGTGTAAAATAAGTTTTCAAAATACATTTCTATAGGTAAAGATTATCTGTTAGTAAAAGAGCAATAATCTATTAGCAAAAATATTTATTTAGGTTTGGGCAACAAAACAAAAGGGAATTTAAAGTGGAAAAATTTAGGTTTACCCACCATGCTTAACCATTAAGCTTAACAATTATTTGGGGGCAGCTAGCACTAAAGAGTAGTTTTACTCCAATGCATACGGGGCTTACACTGACCACTCTCAAATGTCCTCCTGCCGCCCTTTAAAGAGCTAAAGACATCATTTTTAAAATATGAAAAGATAAAACATAAGTCAGGGGGCTTATGTGTTCCAATTTCTGACATACTTAGAACAAGTTTTATACATATATATGTATGTGTGTGTGTATATATATACACACATATATATATACATACATATATATATGAAATTTTCCAGTATTTTATATATATATATATATATATATATATTACTCCTGTGTGTGTGTATATATATTTCCTGTCAAAAACAACAACAACAATAACAACAACATACAAACCAATAGAAAAATGGGCAAAAAACATGGATACCCACTTCATAGAACAGGAAAAACTAATGATTAGTAAACATGTAAAAATATGTCCAACTTCACCTGTAATCAGGAAAAGGCTGAAATGCCATTTTACATTCAAAATATTGGCAAAATTTTTAAAGCCTGACAGATCAACATGCTTATGAGGATGAGGGACCACAGAAACTCTTAAATACAGCGATGAGAGGGAAGATGTGTCCAACCCCCTTTGAGAATAATTTGACATTATCTAGTAAAGCTGAAGATGTACCAACCTAATACCCAGCAATTCCAACTCTAGATAAATATCCTAGACTAGGGAAACTCTCACGTATGTGCAACAGTACACAGGTACTAAAATATTCATTGCAGCACTGTTTTTAATAATAAAAAACTGCAACCAACCCAAAGAACATTGACAAGAGACTAAATAAATAAGTTGTGGTAGATACATATAATGGAATAGTTAATACATATGAAAACAAATGGCCTATAATTCATGTATCCACATGAATGAAACACAGTGATGATGAAAAAAGAGACAGAAGAATACATATATTGCAGTTACAATTATATAAAGTTCAAACACATACGAAATCCAACAAACATTATTTAGAGATACATAAGTGTTTTTAAAACTACAAAAAAAAAAAAAAAAAAAAAAGGATAACCCATAATTAAGATAATGGTTACCTAGGAAGCAAGGAGTGGAGTAAGTTAGAGGGTGTAACACTAGGTGAGATGCATGGAGGGGTCTTCCAAAATATGTTACAGTTTTCATTCTTAAGCTAAGTGGTGGGTATAAGAATGTTTATATTTTTCTTATTTATACTGTATTTATTTATACTTTATAATATACTGTACATGTATATTATGTTCTTTCATATGTGAAATAATTAAAAATGATTTTTTTTAATCATATGTAATAGATGTTTAGCTAAATAACCATGCTTCTGGTTTGCATCTTGACTTTAAAGTGGGTTTGTTTGCCTAAACTGTCCGGATATGTACCTACATTGGTTACTTTAAGCACAATTTCTGCTTTGTACCCATGGTTTCAATGACTGTATGTAAAGAGAATTAGTTCTTTACAGTCTTATCTTCCTTCACAGAGAATTTACACCCAAACTCTACAGAGTATGACTGTGAATGGGAACATGCAGCAAGTCAGGGTAGTTTTGCTGAAATTGGAGGCTGGGATTTATATTAGTTCTTATATGAATAATTTGGGGAGTTTCCATTTTGTTCTGTGCTGAGTCGAATGGTCTACATGTCTACCATTTTAAAATAACATTAAAAAAAGTAATCCCTTTACCTCTCCTTTTATACAACTCACCCACACTATCTTTAGGAACATATGGTAATTCCCAGAGAATGCCAGGTGAAGATCTGAAACATTAATATGCCATGCTGCAATCATCACAAGAATAAAGAAAACCGGGAATCCAACAATCTCCTAATACAGCCACTGTTGCCTGCCAGTTCTTATATCAAAGAAAAATGATCAGTTAGGGGAAGAAGGATGGCTGCATGGTGAGTAAGCAGACAGATGGCAGGTGTGAGTCAAAACACTCTGGGGTGCTAGCTCAAATCATTCCACATTACTCACTGCTGGAAAGAGAGGGAATCAAAAAAACAAAATGCCCAATGGACTAGTAGTAAAATGCTGAAAATTCACCTAAAAGAAATGCAAAAGGTAGACAACCAAGGTTTTCACTGTTATATTGTAAGTTGTAAACCAAATTCTGCAGGCCTGCCCTTTGATCATTTTCTGCCGTCATCTGACTTCAGCCTCTCCCACCCTTCCTAGCTGGCCTTCCCAGTGATGCACAGGAGGTTATTGTTTCTCCACTTTACCACCCTGCCCGGGCTGGGACCACCTGTTACAAAGGTTAGCCAGCCGCATTCCTGGAGGCCAATGTTTCAAGGCCAGAGATAAGGTGTTAACCATATCCTTGCCTGGCCAGAGGCCCATGGTGGTAGACTGTCTTAGTGTTCCTTCTGTTCCTGGAAGTGACCAAACCTAATCTGTATGTGTAAAACGCGTGCTTGGAACAAAACAAAGACTCAACCACTCTCTCTTATTTGCATAACTGTTTTCCACATGGCCTTCACAAGGGAGATAAGCTTTAATGAATATGAATGTAATTATTGAAAAGGGCCCTAGGTGGAGCTTCAGTACTAGTGGCGATGAATGAAAGAAACACACTGAAAATAAAATAAATCAAAGTTCTCCAAAGATTCCATAACCAATTGCAACGTTTTGTTGAAAAACATATATGTTGCTATTGCTGTCCTTCCTGTCTCTGATGGCATTTCTACAAGGCAGCTTGTGGGGGAGAAGGAAGGGTCCCTAACCCGTTAGCACTGCTCTCCTGAACATTTCTCCTTGCTCCTTGTAGAGATACCACCACCAAATTATTTATTTTTATAGGAAAAAAATCTCACATTATAAGAAAAATAATCACAATTATTTTTAGAATGACTTGCCTTCATTGATTACAAACACAGAACCTGTATTATGTGAAAATTACTTTTTACCATTTGTTTTTTAAAATCTTTTGTCATCACTGCCAGAGAACTGGGAGAGAATTATTAGATTTTGAAACTTTACAGAATTTATGTAGCACATAAACAGAGAAACATATTTGTATTCCTTGCCATAAATAAAGATTATTGATGCAAAAATGAGATTTGGAATATTTTGATGGTTCTGCCCAAACAATGCCAAATAAGTGGTGGAAAGGTGAAAAAAGTGAGAACACCAGCCTATAATGTAGGAATTCTTAATCTGGGGAGGGGGTTCATGGGTAGAATACTTCGGGTGTGTGGTTAGAATTCAGGGCATCTATATTGATGCTCTTCTTCTTTAAAAACGTTGACATTTTGTTTATCATGATTTTCTCTGCCTTAATTTTGACTTTTTAAAAGTATTGCATTAAGATATTTTGATAACTTGAGTTTTTTAAATTTTGGGCCTGAGTGTGTTTGCTTCCCTCACTTCACTCTAGATCTGGTCCTGATCTACAGATTATTATTATTTTCACACATTTCTAACTGGAACTTAGTATTTTCTTTAACTATGAACATAGGCGACAAACTACAATAGTGTAAAGCATTTTCTGTGACTTGGAGGCCAGTAGAAATTATAGATGTTTTCATGGGACATTATGGTTGTTGAAAATATTGCCAAATATCATTTACAATTCATCACTACTTTGTAATTAGAATAGTTATTATATCTGCAGTACATCTTGTTATCCCATGCCTAAAATAAAGCAAACATTAACGTATCACACATTTGTTTACTTTAATAACGACACTTATAATTGGTTTCTTTTATAATCTTACAGAATGTATTGTATTCATTTAAAGGCACTGTTCTGAAAAGGGATCCAAACCTTCACCAGACTATCAAAGGATCCATTAAGTATAAGAACACTATCAGATAGCTAACTACTTGCCTAGCTAATCTCTTGATCAAATTATCTCCGAGCTGGGACCATTCATTAAGTCAGGCTACCTATAAATCTTACATACAGACATTCATACTCAAAGTATTTATGTATGTAAATAAATAAACAAATGTTTGAAATCAATTAATGGCTGAAATAAACCAAATTAGTTTACCCAGATAGCCGTAACCTAAAAGAACACTTAGAGAGTTTGATAAAAGTTCAAGTTCCTGGGTCCTATTTGAGCTCAAATCTTTTGGCATCTTGGGCCTAGGAATCAAACTTTGATTTGAGCTTCCGAGATTCTGATTCAGATGGCTGTTGTCCTAAGTATCCCTTAACCTCCAGTTCTCAAAAGATACTACAAGAGGTTGTTAAACTAGCTCTCAGTAAGACTTCCAAAGCATTTAGAAAAGAGTATTTAAAAACCTTTTTGTATTTAGTACTGAATTTCTCTCTCTCCCCACCCCATTGCTTTTTCCTTTCACACCATCTCCCCTTCTTTCTTTCCAGAGAAACTGACATTTTTTTTATTATCAAATATTTCTGATAATTTAAAGGGAGAAGTGTATCAAAATCTATATTTGTACGTACTACCCCACTTAAGAAATTAAACATTACAAATAAAATCTAAGTTCTATCATCAACCTTCCTGAACATATACTAGCTCCCCACCTTCAAGAAGAAATCGATATTCAGAATTTGGTGTTTCTCATTCACATACTCATATATATGTTTAAAGTTATACTACATATGTATGTGTCATTAAATAAGACATATTATATTGACTGCTTCTAAATTTGTATAGTTGGTTACATACTATGTGTGTCTTCTACAATTTGGTATTTTCTCAACATTATGTTTGTGAGATTTATCTACAATGGTACAAGCAGCTCTAATCATTCTTTTTTAAAAGTAAACTTTTTATTTTGAAATAATTTTAGACTTAACAGAAAAGTTGCGGAGTACAGAGAGCTCCCATATACCATGTCCCCAACTTCCCCTAATGTCAACATCCCAAACAACAATAATTTTGTCCAAGCTAAGAAATTAATATTGGTATATTACAAATAACTAAACTATGGACTTTATTTGGATAACACCAGTTTCCCATTAATATCCTTTTTTCTGTTCCAGAATCTAATCTGGATTATCACTTTGCATTTAGTATTCATTCTTTTTTTTTTTAGTGTATGATTATATTAAAAATTATTTCTCTATTGTTGTGTTGATAGATATTTAGGTTGTTTCCAGTTTTTCATGATATCTTTGTGTACACATATGGTATCATTGTGCATACATACATAACACGTATTTTTCAAAGTACTTATAGCAACATACACTTTCACAAATAAATGAACATTCTTACTGCTCCAAATTCATTCTAATTTTTGGTGTCATCAGACTACATACTTACTGATTTCATGGGTATGAAATAGCACCTATTTTTATCTTAATTCACATTTTCTTTATTATTAATGAGATTCGGCATTTTTCATGGGTTTCCCATTTTGTGAAATGCTTGTTCATATACATTACTATTTGATTTTTTTATATTGGTTTGTAGATCTATACTCCATATTAAATCTTAGTTGACAGTATGTACTGCAAATATCTTCTCTAGTGGCTTATCTTCTCTCACTTTTTTTTTTAAATAAGTCTCGATGTGGCCTCTTCTTTCTATCCTTAGTTATAGGGGTTCTGTCCAGCTAGTCTTCAGATGATTCTTGAGGTTAATTGTTCTATATTTATTTGTAATTTTGGTGTGATCCTGGGATGTAGTAGGCATAGTGTTTACCTAATCTGCCATCTTGGACCTAAAAACCCTTCCCTGACTTTTTAAAATAGTGTCTTCAGATGATCAAATGTTTTAAATGTTAATGTGGTTGAATTGATTCACAGTCTTTTCCTTAAAGACTTGAATTTATTTTTCTTGATAACACAATCTTTCCCAACCCCCAATGCACAAAAATATTGTTCTATATTTTATTCTAAAAGTTTGAGTTTTGTTTTTTGGGTTTTATTCCACTTGATACAGATTTTTGTGTATAGTGCGAGGTAGAAATCCAGTTTCACTTCCCCTCTAGATAGATATCCATAATCCCAGCAGCACTTATTGAAAGGCTTATCTTTCTCTGCTGATCCACAATGCCACTGATTACAGATCAAGTTTCCTTATGTGCTTGGCTCTGTTTCTGGATGCTTTGTTATTTCCATTTTTGTCTTTTTTTAAAAAAATTATTTTGCTAATGCCACACTAACTTAATTATCATATATATTTTTTAAGTTTTATATCTGGAACAGGCCCCATTTAATAGTTTTTCTTCAAGAGTAACTTGGCTATTCTTTGATTTTTGCTCTTCCATTTCGTTGGAAGGATTCTAATGAATCCTTCATTTTAGGATTAGCTTGTTAAGATCCATAAGATAAAACAAAACAAGAACCTGGTGGAATTTGGAATTGTGTTAAATTTGAACTAAAATTGGTATCTTTATGTTTGAGTCCCTATACTCACATACATGATATACCGTGTTTCCCCGAAAATGAGACCTAGCCAGACCATCAGCTCTAATGTGTCTTTTGGAGCAAAAATTAGTATATGACCAGGTATTAGATTCTATTATATAAGACCTGGTCTTATAGTAAAATAAAACCGGGTCTTATATTAATTTTTGTTCCAAAAGATGCATTAGAGCTGATGGTCCGGTTAGGTCTTATTTTTAGGGAAACACAGTAGGAAAAAATCAGTTGAACAAAGCAAACTAACAAATTTCAGAGAAAAGGTAGAAAGAAAATATTATTAATGATATCCAGAGAAAGAAGTACAGTGAAAATGTTGCCTTCTTTTTACATGGCATACGTCACAACTGATATCTCTAAGTAGACTAGAAGTTTTCAAACCTTAATGTTAATTTTTTAAAGTAACTGAAACTTAATACATGTAATATGTACCATCTGTAACAAGAGACTGGCAGACAAGCCAAGAATGACTTGTCTTGGGAAGAAAAAGGTGAAATGTGCTTTAGATAGGAAGGGCTAATTGGCATGCGACTTAAAATATTCAAGAAATTAGCTTACTGCCAAGCCATTAACTCTTATTAAGAAACATTGGAAGGACAAGGCATATATGCTGTGCTTGAAAAGGTCAAAAGTTATTTATGTTCCTTTTTTAATGAAAAATTGTTACAGCCCTCAAAATTATAGACAATCTAGCTTCACTTAGAGTCCCAGAAAGTTACTGGGGTTGAGCTTCACATAATCAGGGGGAGAATGCTCAGCCTGACTCTGTGAAAGGAAATCTCGTCAAACCCATTTGCTATGCCATGACAGCCTGCCAGGCTGTGTAGACAGGGTGAATACAACTGATGGAATGTTGTGGACTTGACTAAGATTTTAATTCTATAGTGCCTGATTCTTTCATCAACAAAAAAATTTAGATACACCATGTTTCCCTGAAAATAAGACCTAGCTAGACAATTTTGGAGCAAAAACAATTTTGGAGCAAAAACTAATATAAGACAAGACCGGGTCTTATGTAATATAATATAAAGTCAGACCAGGTCTTATATTAATTTTTGCTCCAAAAGATGCATTAGAGCTGACTAGGTTAGGTCTAGGTTAGGTTGACTAGGTCTTGTTTTCGGGGAAACAGGGTAGTATCAGGTATGTAAAACTTAGGTAAAGACTTGTATCCAAAGAGTTCAACAGCTCAAGAACTCAGTATTGCCAGAAGGATATTTCAGGAAGTGCCCCATTTAATGTCAGGTATTTTGGTCACCACCTGCAGCGTCCTGAAGTCCCAACCTGATTAGTCAGGAAAAGGTACCTTTCTCCCCAGCAGATGGCTGGATTTCAGCCCCTACCTACGCCTCACCAAACATCCTTGTGCAGGACACGACCATATATGCAGGTGGCCTGATTGCAGTTCCCTCTACCTTCTCTCAATCCTTTTCCCCATATTATTTTTCTCCATAGCATATAACAGCTTGTAACATACTATATAAATTAACTCATTTTGTTTATTTTTGCTTTCCTCACACTAGAATATATGCTCTATGACGGCAAGGATTTTTGTTTGTTTTGTTCACTGTTGTGTCACCAGTACCTAACATGCCTAATTAATCAGGACAGTGCTCAATAAATACAGAGGGTGCCAAAAAAATGTATTCACATTTTAAGAAAGAAAAAATAATTAAAATTGTAATAATATATATCAATAACAAAAAATGAATACAAATCACGTTTGACTTCTGCAATTACAAGAGGTGCTCAAAGTGGTTACCATCAGCATCCAGACACTTCTGAATATGGTGAACTACTGCTTGAGCAACGTTGACCAAAGTGCCTACTTGTATACATTTTATGGTATCCCCAGTATTTGTTGAAGGAACTGTAGGGTAAAGAGATACGATTAAAAAAAAAAAAGTTACTATATGACCCAGCAATTCCACTCCTAGCTATATACCCAAGAGAAATGAAAATATATATCCACACAAAAATTTATACACAAATGTCCAAAAATGGAAATAACCCATATATTTCTATACAACATTCAACTGATAAATGAATGAAGTGCTGTATATCCATACAATGAAATATTTGGCAATTAAAAGTAAGTACCGATACTGGTACGTGGTACAAGATGGATGAACCTTAAAAACATGGAAGAAGCCACTCACAGAGAACCTCATATTACATGACTCCATTTACAGAAAATGTCCAGAGTAGGCAAATCCAGAGATACAAAAAGTTACCAGGGCAGAGGGACCTAGGGGAAATGAGAAATGACTGCTAATGGGTACAGGGTTTCCTTTGTGGGGTGATAAAAATGTTCTAAAATTGCTTGTGATGATGGTTGTACAACTCTGGAAATAAACTAAAAAGGATTGAATTATACACTTTAAATAAGTGAATTGTAAGGTATGTGAATTATATCCTAAAGAAGTGGTTATAAAAAATTAAAAAGTGCTCAACCTTATTCAATATCAAATAGATACAAATTAAAACTACAATGATATATCATTTTATGGCAACCTAGTGAATACAATTCAAATTTTGGAGAGTGCCAAGTGTTAGCATGGCCTCAGAATAATGAAACCTCTCATCGGCTGCTTGTGGAAGTAAAAATTAGAGGCACCACTTTGGAAAAAACTTTGGCAATAAGTTGTACATACCCTATGACCTAGCAAATCCCCTCTTTGCACACAAAAACACCAGGAGAAACGTGTAATAATGTTTATAGCAGCTTCTATCATAACAGCAAAAGACGGGTACAACACACATGTCCATCAACTACGGAATGGATTCAATTGGCTGGGACTGAGCACTTTACCAATTTTCCCTTGAAACTGCCTACAATAGAGGAGAGGACGTTCTGTAAATAGAAACTGGGTGCTATTAGGAAAGGGAATGGCCAAAAAAACCACCACCACCACCACCACCACCACCACCACCACACAACAAAAGCAGCCTATACACTGGGTGAGTTTTTTTTTTTTTTTGGTTCCAAACAAACACACAGGTGCATTACCTTACTCTCTCAACTCTCTAAAAAAAATTCATCCTAGTATTAGCCAACATGACCCCAGATTCATAGAAAAAAATAATGTGATGGTAGAGAGAATGGGGCCTGGTGACTGAGTGTTTTCCAAGGTGCAAGATGGGACTCTGTAAGGTGAAGGACACTCTGTCCCTTGCTAGGCAGACAGGAAAAGTAACAGTAAGCAGAAGGCAGATCACTCTCCATTTGTCCCCTGGCTATATCTCCCTGTCCAGAGAGTTAGGAATAGGTACAGAGGGAGCCACTGGACCCTCCATTCTTGAGACGTTTCAGAACCTGCATTATTCATATTCACCATCTTTCCACCCGCCGCCCACTCACCACGGGGCGGGGGAGAAAACCAAACTGATCCTCCTTATTTTCAGTCCTGTCCCCTCAGGCACAGAAGTAGATACTATCTGTCTTCTTACTGCTGTGAAAGTACTTGGTCTTTCATCTGAAGTGGTTCCCAGCTTCTCTTGCCACTAATCATTTGTTTTCTAAGTGTGACATTTTCCCCGTTTGACACTGTCCTTTCTATTAATAAATCCTCACTTGTCACACCACCTTCCCAGGTGACACTGATGTCATTGATTTGCTCCCTTACCACAGCTTCCTCTTCTGGCCACAGATATTTAAAAGTGTCTCAGGAGTCCCTCCTAAAGCTTCCTCTCCTCTCCTTCCGTCAACTGCAAACAAATCTCAGAGTCAGCTGAAGGATTTTATATCCTGAATCTGCAAACCTGGGTCATATGGCAACACTGTTTACTTAAGGTGGTGAAACTCATGAATCATGATTTTCAGACAGGTTTTTCTTCTCTAAGAAAGGCAGCAAGGAGCCATACAGGTCCCAGAGAGAAGCAGTTTTAAGTGGGTCTGCAAGAATGTACATACATATATGTATATATAAACACACAAAATATAGTAAAGTTATGCTTCAGCAATTCAAGTGGACTTTACCCTTTAAAATTCAACTGTTTTACTGATAAACATAATCAGTTTTATATGCAGTGTTTACTTATTCTCACTCAATACCCTGTAACATTGCTGAAGAGTTAAAAAAAAAAAAAACCTTTTCAATTTTCTACTATTTAAAGTTTCTTTGGTCACTGTTCATGTTTATGTCAACACTTAAGAGTAAACCATTCATAGTATACATCCTTCTCTCTGGGAAATACCTGAAAAATCATTTTACTATGAAGCATCTTTATTTATTATTATAATTATATGGTACTTGATTTCAAGAAGATTGAGATAACTTTAAAAACTAAAGTCTAAAAACTAAAGATGACTAAAAAAGAATAATGCAATTACAACAGTACAAGAAAATAAAGCCATGCAAAAAAAAGGAAAGAAATACTCTTAGGTTAGTAGCAAATACAGCTACACTGACTGAGCACTAACTTGAGCTTCCTAGCAGCCAAAGTAAAAAGGAAACAGAAACCATACCAACAAGTAATCAAACAAATAAATATAAATCACAGTTGAAAAAGTGTACAGAGAACTAAGAAAATAACCAAGATTCAGCAAGGCTTCTCTGAGAGGGTAACATTTTAAAAACTCTAGATAAAATGTATTTTCTGCACAGAGATGTTTCAGGGTAGAATGCCGCCCTGAAGTACTTGTACAGAAGATCGATTTTCCAGGTGCAGAAACTCCAAATGTGCTCATCAGATATTCTGCTTAGCAATGTACAGAGGGGCAAATTATAACACAGGCTCAACATTTTTAATTAATATGCCTAAGTATGAAGCCCTTGGGATCGAGAGTCAAGGAAGACCTTTAATGTGAGGGTGGCTGAAAGTTAGATTTCTCTAAAGAAGTAGCAGAATCTGCTTCCAAGAGTCCTTGATGGTACATGGACTTATGTGAGTTTGCCTGAACTCAAAGGTTAAGAAAAAGGGTCTTACTTGGCAAGTTTTGGACTTACAATTGCTTTTGTCCCACATCTACTATTTAAGTAAAAAAGAGAAAAGTAAGAAATGCAGTTTTATAATGGAAACTCAGATTCGTATGAAAGTTTGGATAATTCAGAGATTGAAAAACCAGGAGGAAGTTATATGAAACTTCTTTGTTCTCTTTTAGTTGGCTGAGAGAGAGTGGTCAGAAGGGGAACGTACAAGGGGAGTGGGGAAAAGATGGAAGAAAAGCAGGGTAGAAGGAGAAAAAGAGAGAGAGAGAGAGAGAGAGAGAGAGAGAGAGAGAGAGAGAGAGAGAGAGAGAATGCAAGCAAGTGCCCCTGCTTTAAAAGCAATATGATGTTGAAAAAAGCTGACAGGCAGAAAACAAGGCTAAGTGCTGTTGCTATGGTTACTGTACCATCTGTGTTCTTGCCTACCATACACCAAAGGGTTGTACAACCTGATAACTAGCTAAATATTAAAATGGACATAACAGTGAAACCAGTTCTTTTTGTTATTTTTTAAAAAGGGTGGTTGTAAATCAAAATAAAACACTACACGACAGCTCGTTATGTCTGCTTCCACGTGAAGCACTCTGGGATGCAAGCTCAATTTCCCTTGAGAGCATCACAGAATCTTTGAAGTACTATAGTGGCCTTGATTTTCAATTCTTGAGAGGCTATTGTTTTTATTTCATTTATAATTAAACTATGTCACAACAATTGATACATTTATATGTTTTTAATTGCAATTGATTTACAAATAAACCAATTGATCTACAAATAAACCAACTGATCTACAAATAAAACAAATAAAACACAAGAACTGTCCTCTACAAAGAAATGAGACTATTGACAAAATTGACAATTTTCCTCACATGGGGGAGTGTATAAAGAGTGCATTCTCCCCAGCACAGACAAGAGAATATTCTAAATCCATATTTCTCACTAGAAATAGAGGTTGCTTGTGCAAGTTCTATGATAAGAATTGTTGTATCACAACTGGCCGAAAAACCAGCCCTGAACCATCCCACTTACCCCTGCTCACAACATGAAATTTTAGAAATGCCAGCCACAGCTCAGCAGCTTTCAGTCATGACAAGCTAGAATCGGGCAGGTGTTGGATTTTGCCAGCGTTTCCTCCTCACACTGCTTCTCAGTCTCCCTGGGAAAAATAATATTAGGGTCCCATGAAAACCAATTATTCCTAAGTTGGTATTTGCTGTCCTCGGTCATTCTCTGAGAGGCAGGCATCTCAGAACCCACATATCCAAAAGTTAATCCAACTTTTCCATCTCCTATCACTTGTTCTGCTTTCCCTAGCCTACTTACTATCCAAGCTAGAAAGTTAAAACTACCTTCAACTTTCCCACCTCCAAACACTGTAGCCACAATGTTACGTCACCTATCATTTCTTAGCCTGGGTTTTCCTCAGTTGCCAAATAGGTCCCTTCCTTCTCAAGTTGGTGACGAAGTTAATGAGAAAGTATGTGAAGAGTGCTCAGAACAACGCCTGCTACTGGTAAATGTTCAGGAAATGGTGGTGGTTTCACGATTCTTATCCCTCAGGTGACTGCATAGGTCCCTAATCCATCTTCCTGAGGGCAGAACTTCTCCACGTCTTCCATGCTTACTCTCTGCTCCCTTTAGGGTTCTGTGGTGCACAGTATATAATCCATTGTCTATCGCAGTTTGCATGTCCTTGTGTTATCGTGTGTTGAGTGTATGGGGAGCAGAAAACGTGTCTTTTTAGTTCTTAAGTTCCCAGACAGAGAGAAGCACACCTGAGCAGCTGCACACAGAACACAAGGAACTCATTCTTCCACATGTGCACCTCACTGAGATGATCAGATCCTGGACTTGGAGCGGATGCCATAATAGGATGCGCCATGGAGGGAGGTGGCGGTTAGTATATTTTGCATGTGGGAGGAATGTGAGTTATTTTAGTGCAGTGTAGTAGATGGTTTCCAAAAATGGCTGTATCAATGTCTCCCATCTCACAAGCTTTTTGCAATGTGACTTCGCCACTTCTCTCCTCAAGAGGTGGAGTCTGTTTTCTGTCGTCTTGAATCGGGGCTGGCTTCGTGACTTGCTTCGAGCAATACAATATGACAGAAGTGACATAGGTCTTATGGCTTCTGTTTAAAAGGTTTTATAGCTCTGTTTGCACACTCCTGGAATGCTCCCTCTAAGAACGCTGTCTTGAGACCACCACACTGTAAGAAAGTCCAAGGTGGCTATGTGGAGAGGCAACATGGGGTAAGATCAATGTGCCCTGGCTGACAGCCAATCTGCCACAGGGTGCAGCCACATGCAAGATGCCAGGAGAGATCAGCAGAAGAATCACCCGGGCAACCCACAGATTGTGAGGAAAAAAATATATTGTTGAATTATTAAGCATAGAAATGAATAACGTCCTCGAATAATGTCCTTTCATTCAACATCGTTTCATTATAATGTTGGTGAGATGCAGAAACTTGACTCTTATGTATATCAATTAGCCTGTGGTAAAAATTTGTTTTGTTATAGATCATTTTGCTTAAAATTGCAGAACCTATCAACCATATTAACTGAGGACTTACCGTACCTTGATAATTGTGTTCCAATCTTCCATTATAGCTTAACTGCCTACTCCCTGCCCTTGAAGATGCATGAGGAGTTATTTAGACAAATATTAAGACCATAACTTTCTTCAGAGTATTATACAAAACCACCTTGAATTTTGAATGTTGTGGTAAAGCTGTGACATTCATAGGAAATTTTAAAATGTGGGGAATTATTTTAATGAATATTTAGATTCAAATGTTAATAAGTGCCAATATGAATCGGTGGTATAGGATTCAAGCACCTAAACAATCATGGTTATTATCCACTGACTGCTAGTGTCAAATGCAAGTTTTGTAAAGAAAACATGAATGTGTATGGTTATTAAAGTCAGTTTGATTAAACACATTCAACAGAGAAGTTATTCCTGCAGAATGAATCAGGAAACGAAACAAGTGTCAGAAAATACTATGGCCGAGTTGGTCACTAGGAAGCAAATTTCACCTGGAAATATAATATTGGTGGAAAATTTTACTTTAGTTAATTCTTCTCCTGGACATCAGGTTGCTGACTTAATCCTACTAATCCCTAACGGAAAGAATCTAGAGGCGTCCAATTTAAAATAAACAATAATGTAAGGAAACTTTATAGTACTATTAGATGGTTCTTCAAAACCTGACTTTGAAAGTTAGAATACTGAGGCTGATGGGGAGAAAGAAATGGACTTTCCAGGGGTGGCAGATAGTCAGGTAGAAAGGCTGGCTGAGGGAGTGCTCGCAAACCACCTGGCATCCTACTGGTCTCAGGTGGGACTTCAAAGCGTCCTTTCTGCTGAAGGAAAGGGCAAGTGTGCCTGCTCAGATCGCAGGGTGTGCCTGAAGTCTCGGGACAATCCAAACACAAATTTTTACGTTCTAGGTGGTAGGGCACATGTTTTGTTTTTCTTAACTCTTCTCTGTCATATATACAGCCATAGCTGCCTTCTTTTTATTCTCAGGTCTCTGAAAACTTATTTCCTTCATGTTGGGCATTAGACACTCTTGCTGGAAGAATTCAGACCTTCCTGCTTTCACAATAATGGTTCCACTGCATCTTTCCTATCATGCTGAGCATTGCTGGGTGGTTGTAACTGGGACTGACACAGCTGCATCACAAAAAAAACAATCTGACTTTCGGTGCCTGTCTGGCTAGCTGGCAGACCCTTCAGAAGCCACCTGCTTTTTTGGTTAAAATGTCACAGTTTACTGTGTCAAGGAAATTTGATCTTTGGCTTTTAAGAAATCAGAAACCTACATTACCTCTGCCCCCACTTTTTTTTTTTTTTTTAACTAAATACTTTTTTTGGTTGTTGTTTTTTTTTGTCATTTAAACTCGGGACAATTTCCTTTTTCAGTTGAGTTTATATAAATTGACAACTTTTGTCATTTATTTACACACTAAAATCTGGATGGAAAGTTCTGCATAAGTAACGCTGTTACCGCCTACAACATTTTTTTTTTTTTTTTAAGAAAACTATTTCAGTTTTGGACGTTCATTATTTTCAGAACTAAACTTTGGGCTCTAGTTTTGAGATAGACATAATTTTTTTTTTCTAGTTGTTTAAAAGGAAAACATACTTTGCTTCTCTAGTAGAACAGAGAGAAACAAACACCCCTCTGTAGTACATTTTTGGAATTCTTCAGGGAATTTAACAGGGACTTCGCTGCTGACTTTACCACCAGAATCCCATCCATCTTTTCCCCCCAGCACTCATTTTATGAGGATGTCCATAAACCTCACGTCACAACTACCCTTCTGTACATGGTCCTTGGTTGCTCCCATTCGTTGTCATCTCAGTTGACGCAGTTTGGTTCACCTGGTCTTAACATTTCCTGCAGTTTGGAGCTTTCTATCCTACCAGCTGATTCTCTGTAGCTTGAAAACCACAGCAGTGGGGCTCTGTGAGAGGCAACATGGGGTAAGATCAATGTGCCCTGGCTGACAGCCAATCTGCCACAGGGTGCAGCCACATGCAAGATGCCAGGAGAGATCAGCAGAAGAATCACCCAGGCAACCCACAGATTGTGAGGAAAAAATATATTGTTGAATTATTAAGCATAGAAATGAATAACGCCCTCGAATAATGTCCTTTCATTCAACATCGTTTCATTATAATGTTGGTGAGATGCAGAAACTTGACTCTTATGTATATCAATTAGCCTGTGGTAAAAATTTGTTTTGTTATAGATCATTTTGCTTAAAATTGCAGAACCTATCAACCATATTAACTGAGGACTTACCGTACCTTGATAATTGTGTTCCAATCTTCCATTATAGCTTAACTGCCTACTCCCTGCCCTTGAAGATGCATGAGGAGTTATTTAGACAAATATTAAGACCATAACTTTCTTCAGAGTATTATACAAAACCACCTTGAATTTTGAATGTTGTGGTAAAGCTGTGACATTCATAGGAAATTTTAAAATGTGGGGAATTATTTTAATGAATATTTAGATTCAAATGTTAATAAGTGCCAATATGAATCGGTGGTATAGGATTCAAGCACCTAAACAATCATGGTTATTATCCACTGACTGCTGGTGTCAAATGCAAGTTTTGTAAAGAAAACATGAATGTGTATGGTTATTAAAGTCAGTTTGATAAACACATTCAACAGAGAAGTTATTCCTGCAGAATGAATCAGGAAACGAAACAAGTGTCAGAAAATACTATGGCCGAGTTGGTCACTAGGAAGCAAATTTCACCTGGAAATATAATATTGGTGGAAAATTTTACTTTAGTTAATTCTTCTCCTGGACATCAGGTTGCTGACTTAATCCTACTAATCCCTAACGGAAAGAATCTAGAGGCGTCCAATTTAAAATAAACAATAATGTAAGGAAACTTTATAGTACTATTAGATGGTTCTTCAAAACCTGACTTTGAAAGTTAGAATACTGAGGTTGATGGGGAGAAAGAAATGGGCTTTCCAGAGGTGGCAGATAGTCAGGTAGAAAGGCTGGCTGAGGGAGTGCTCACAAACCACCTGGCATCCCACTGGTCTCAGGTGGGACTTCAAAGCGTCCTTTCTGCTGAAGGAAAGGGCAAGTGTGCCTGTTCAGATCGCAGGGTGTGCCTGAAGTCTCGGGACAATCCAAACACAAATTTTTACGTTCTAGGTGGTAGGGCACATGTTTTGTTTTTCTTAACTCTTCTCTGTCATATATACAGCCATAGCTGCCTTCTTTTTATTCTCAGGTCTCTGAAAACTTATTTCCTTCATGTTGGGCATTAGACACTCTTGCTGGAAGAATTCAGACCTTCCTGCTTTCACAATAATGGTTCCACTGCATCTTTCCTATCATGCTGAGCATTGCTGGGTGGTTGTAACTGGGACTGACACAGCTGCATCACAAAAAAAAACAATCTGACTTTCGGTGCCTGTCTGGCTAGCTGGCAGACCCTTCAGAAGCCACCTGCTTTTTTGGTTAAAATGTCACAGTTTACTGTGTCAAGGAAATTTGATCTTTGGCTTTTAAGAAATCAGAAACCTACATTACCTCTGCCCCCACTTTTTTTTTTTTTTAACTAAATACTTTTTTTGGTTGTTGTTTTTTTTTGTCATTTAAACTCGGGACAATTTCCTTTTTCAGTTGAGTTTATATAAATTGACAACTTTTGTCATTTATTTACACACTAAAATCTGGATGGAAAGTTCTGCATAAGTAACGCTGTTACCGCCTACAACATTTTTTTTTTTTTTAAGAAAACTATTTCAGTTTTGGACGTTCATTATTTTCAGAACTAAACTTTGGGCTCTAGTTTTGAGATAGACATAATTTTTTTTTTTCTAGTTGTTTAAAAGGAAAACATACTTTGCTTCTCTAGTAGAACAGAGAGAAACAAACACCCCTCTGTAGTACATTTTTGGAATTCTTCAGGGAATTTAACAGGGACTTCGCTGCTGACTTTACCACCAGAATCCCATCCATCTTTTCCCCCCAGCACTCATTTTATGAGGATGTCCATAAACCTCACGTCACAACTACCCTTCTGTACATGGTCCTTGGTTGCTCCCATTCGTTGTCATCTCAGTTGACGCAGTTTGGTTCACCTGGTCTTAACATTTCCTGCAGTTTGGAGCTTTCTATCCTACCAGCTGATTCTCTGTAGCTTGAAAACCACAGCAGTGGGGCTCTGGTCTTGCAATAGGCATGAGTACATAAGAGAATTAGCAGTCCGCTGGACATATCCAGGGATGGAAAGCAAGGCACTGGAATGTTAGGCTCAGAAGGCACAGCTGGGCAAACCACACATGCTGGGTTCCTGGTGTACCTGGCAGAAGGCAGAATTCCCAGCTCTTCTCATTTCTTTTTCTCTTATCTTTACTATTACCATCTCCCCCATTCCTTAAACCCACAGTCCTACTGAGTCCTTACTCCCCAGACCTACAGCCTTATTAGATATCCCAGCCTTCCTTCAATTCCTCCCTGAGAGACTGGGATGTTTCCATACTGCTTAATTCCAACCCTGTGGGGACAGATGCACCCAGGACTCGTGCATTGCACCCTTGGGCATTGCATCAATCACAAGAAAGAGAGAAGCAGCAGGAGACTGGGAAAAGGCTGTCCCTGGCCTCTTAGGAGGACAGTTCCCAACAGCACCTGGACCAACATGTGCCAGGATCATCCCTTCAGTTCCTCTGGCTCTTTCTGTCTCTAGATTATCATCTGATAATTCATGTGTAGGAGTCTTATTTCCTATAGTCTAGATTCAGTGCTAGCTTTCTGCAGACAGGAAACATGTTTAACCCACTATGTTGCCCAAAGGGCTTGGCACATGGTAGGTGTTCAAGAAAGTCTGACTTAATAGGACCCAGAGCTACATCCAAAAAAATACTACAATTCAAACCGATGGCAGCAACATAAGTGACATAGGGCATTATGACCATTTATATAAACGTTGCTAGAGTGTCTCAGCAGTTATTACTCGGGGAAAATTCTGTCTTGTGACCTACAAAATCCATTACCACCCCCTCCCCCAAAATTCAACCTAGAAATCCAGCTTCCATTCTGGCTGTAGATCAGAACCACCTGGAGTGTTTAATGGAACTTCAGCTGTTCTACCCCCACTCCCATTCCCATCACAACCAATTCTGATTCGTTAGATATGGGACACAGTTGGAAAATACGCATTTATTTTAAGTTGCCTAGGTGACTGTCCCATGCCTGGCAAGGTTTGGGTACACTGCCCCCAGAGATGCTGAAATGCAGAACCATGTGCTATGAAAATGGTAAGACTAACCTCCCACACCCTGCAAAATTGCTGGGGAGACTGAGGGTAGCACTCTATGGTTTAACAATCTTCTCCTTATCAGGGCTGAAACAGGGTGGGGTGGGGATTCCAGTTGATCATTTACACTAAACCTATGTTTACTATTGGTGCTAGAGGTGCCTCCTCATAGGCAAGCAACAGAATTTTTACCCTTGTGTGAGAAGCTCCTTTTCAATTCATGACACTGGACATTGGAATATGTATTTGAGGCTGGTGTGCTGATAGTTAAAGTAATTAGGTAGCATTCATGGGCTGCCAAATAAACTTTTTTTTGAGAGGAAAATGTACATAAAGGGCAGGAAGCACGTCCTATTTGCAAAGTGTGTGTCTGCCTACCACAGACATTGCTTAGATACATCCAGACGAGTCTGACTTGAAGAGGAGGAATGGCCATACCTGATACTGGCTTTGATTCAAGAATGTGCCCTGCCTTTCCAAGCCCAGGGTCCTGATCTGTAGGTGCCCTGCCCTCTCCCCCACAGACAGGCGGCTCTCCCAATGAGAGGAGAGTCTTTCATTCCTCACGTTTCTCCCAGCCTCATCCACCCCCACTCCCACAGCATGGTTAAGTCAACAGAGGCATCTGAGTTGTCACAATCCTTGTATCGATGGCAATTATTAATAGTTTATTCATCCACAATTAATCCAATAGCCATATTGATCCAAGCAGTCACATAGCTATATTTCCATTAGCTGTCAGGATTCCAAAATACTGAATCAGTCACATCTCAGCCTAGCCGCCTAAAATTATACACAGTCTTATTTACCACTAATGCGGCAAATATGCTTGTGGACACAGAGTTTGAAGAAACTGGCTAGAATCCTCTCATCCATTTATCTGACCAAAGAAAGGCAGGCCATTCAAGTCTCATTTCTCATGTATCCCAGCAAAGAGAATTACTGCATTTCTGCACATTTCCAATGTCAAATTAGAGAATTTCAGAAATGTCATTGTGCAACTTATTATAGTTGCAGAGATCGGCGGCCTGAGATAATGCTTGCCTTTCCATACACTGACTTTCCATTTGCTTCTTCAAAGATTGCAAGACATTTTCCTGACATTCTTATTTTGGAAAAAATAGAAACACAGTATTACTATTCTTTTTATTTATAGTATTGAAAGATTCCAAAGAAGCAAATTGGGAAAATGAAATAAAAATTGGATGGAGGCTTCAAATCCAAGACGGCTGCTAATTAGTTATATGACCTTGGATAGTTACTTAACTCGTTGAGCTCACTTTTCTCAGTCATGTACTGTTTCATTCAACATACTTGCTTAAATAGTATACAAATATTTAAAGCCAATAAATAAAGTGCTTTGGGAGTTCATGCTTTCGGCTTGCAGAGACAGAGAAGGTCTCACGCCCCTGACGCCATACCCTGGGCCTGCCTGGTGCACAGTGGGAACACGCTTCTCTTCATAAATGCCCCCAGTAATTCTCAAGTCCTGAACTTGATGAATACGGCCCTTTGTTCCAGAAACAGATGCTTCTCATTATTCCTATTAACTGTATTAATAAATCACCCAGTGAGGATCTAGTCAAAAGTAACTCAGAATGGTATTTTTGATATTCACATCTAGGATCCAGTTATAACGCATGCTCCAGCTCCGATCCCTCCCCTCTGACTTCAAGGGCAGGTGGAAAATTTTTCTCCCTAATTGTGGCCTTTCCCATGACTGAGAGCTCATGTCCTGGCCTGTACACAGTCTTCTTATACAAAGTCTGACATGTCCTACTTTCTATACAAGGTCTGACAGAGCTCAGGAATTACGTGTACATCTGTCATAGTTCACAGTTCAAGAAAAGGCTGGTGCCTGGCACGCAAGTCGGTCCTCAGAAGAGGTGCAGTGTATGAATGGGGAGAGAGCGAATAAATGAATGGTCACAATTCCCTCCTCAATCCTTGTCATCACCTGCTTTCTTTCCTCTTTAGGCCACAGTATTATTCCTGCAGAGCTAGGCGTGAGCTTCATGACCTCAGGCCCCACATCCTGCCTTGTCTACAACATCTAACAGAAAATGCCCTGGGTCTGGGAGACAGGGCACCTGGCCATGTGGGTCGCATAATAGGCACTCAAATCAGAACTGATTAATTAAAATGAGCCTGTATTCTAGCTTTGCATTTACAACTAATTAGATGATGTGTGCTTTGGGGGGACAAGGTTCCAAACCCAAGTTTTCCAACAGGTAACACAGACGAGTTAGACTAGGTCATCTTGACTAGCCTTTCGGCCTCATCTTTCTATATGTGGCTGACAGCCCTGAACTGCTCCATGAACGGGTGCTCGGTAATCTCTGAGTCTCCCTGACCTTGTCTATAACGGTGGACAACAATCCAAGGGCTGTCTTGTTGCTTAAATAAGGGACACGAGGTGCCTAGAAATATTCCTGACACATCAAAGGAGTCCAATAAATGACAGTTGTTCCTATTTTCATTATTAAATAACAGCTTTTCCTCTACTCTTTACCTAAGGAGCTCTGCTACATCAATTGACCTTCAATTAACTACAGTATATAACTCAAGTCTCTAGTTGGAAATATTCAGCCATGGACTCCAGTGTTGGGCCAATCCAGATTCTAATACTAGCTAAGCCACTTACTAGCTGTGTAACCTGGGACAGGTCACTTCACTACTCAGAACCTCAGTCTCCTTCTCTGTAAAGCATAGATCACTGTGCTTCTTTTGCTGGTTTTCTGTGAGGATTAATTATATGCAAAGAATATGGCATAAGAGTGGCTTAAAAAACAGGTGACCGTGCACAGCTATAATCGCAAGTGCATGCTGTTAGGCAGGGCTGGGCTCTAGGTGTTTTTTTTTTTATGACGTCACCACAGGAGAGCATAGGTATGTGTAGTCTTCAGTTCCATTCTCCCAGTTGCAGCCTACAATGATTTCTGCCAGCATTCCCCATGACGGTTTTATTCTCCTCACCCCACTTTATCTGGGAACTTGCAGATAATTATCAAGGATCTGATAAGTGGGTGACAAATGTAACCCAGTTCTAATGATAAGATAAGGATGGTTTCTGCAACCTACTCTGTATTCCAGTGATGCTAAAATACAAGCTTGGAACATCTATGTAATCCAAACCAGTGAGTAAGTAATTCAAAAATCATTTTGATTTGACTTTGAAATGAAGCGTAGGATAGATTCATCAACAAACTTCCTCTCTAAGTAAGTTCTGCTTTGGATAAAGTCACTTCCCATTTCCTGAGCTCATATCAACTGAAAGCAGGAAGAGGCAGCTCAAATACCTACTTGGTTACAGAGAAGCCCACCTTGCTCAATGTTAAATATTTGCCACAGAAATTCTCCAGCAATCCATAAAACGCATAGAACCAAAAACTGTCTGCTCATCAAGTGGGAAATCGGTAGAGCATTGGCTCTGTGGATTCAGCAGGTGCTGGCCGGTCCCGCTCACATGCATCTGTCATTCCTGGCCATCTAGGGGCCTGGGTGCAGCCCTCATGTGCATCTGACTGAGGACCCTGCTGTCTCCAGCTTTGCCCAAAGGACCTCAGGCTCGCTGAGGAAGGCCAGATAGGCTGGTACTTTCATTACCAGAGAGGCAGTTAACCATGGGGACATCTCTGCAGGGCTGCTAGCCCCGAAGGCAAGCGGCACCCTCATTAAACCACAGCTAATAAAAGATCAACCAGTCTGTCCTTTGTAGGGGCCATAACCAAAAGAACCTGCGACTCAAAAGAGTGATGTTTTGAAGGGCATCTCTCCTCATTCTTACTGTAGCATCAAAACCCACATCAAAGCCCAGCTGTCCAAGTGTCTGAAGTAGGCCTTTGTCCCGAAAGTGCCTGAAATAGGTAAACAATGACCTAGGGAAAGAAAGAGCTGCCTTCACCTACGTGAGTGAAATGGACTCATTTTTAATATTATTTTATTTTAAACTTAAGTCCCCATAGTTTCTGGGGACTTTCGGCAGAAATCATATAGAGGAGTTTTACTCCTTCTCAAAGGCTTACAGTATTCGTACTCTCGAGATAAAGCTTTATGTAAACTTTAGAAATAAGGTCTGGATGAACTTTGGAATCACTTCCTGTCAGATAACTCTACTTCAGTTACTCCTGAAAAGCAAATTATTTGAACCTGATTCTTTTAGTGACATCACTGTTCTGTCCCTGAAGGAAGGTGAGTTTGGGGCATTAAGGGACGTGAAGCAGGGGCAGCTCTAACCAGAGTCCAGCCATGAGGCAGTGAGAGGGGAGAAGTCACATCTGCTGTCCTAAGTGTCAAGAAGACAGTCTGTGCATAATATTGTGGCTGCACGATAGTGTGAGCTACTATGTTTTGTCTCTATAAACATTTCCCTCCCTCTACCCACTTCTCCCCGTTCGCATTTCATTGCCTCAGAGAAGGCACAGGGCAAGATGGGAAGCAGAAGGGTCTGTAGCCCTGTCTGGATTTCGTTTTCCAAAAGCCAAACCCATGGAGGAGAGTAGGGTTTGAGGGAGAGTCAGAGGCCTGGAGGACATCAAAGGGAGAAAAAGCCTCTGCCTAGATCGGAGAGGGATTTTCCCAGACCTCTGCCCAGGAGCAGAAGGAATACTCTGGGGCCCTGCTGGAAACTGGACAAGAATGCTGGGCCCGTTCAGAAGAGGGCACGAAGCCTCAGGTGGATAGCTCCTAAGGAGGATACCCTCAGGCCCCAAATGCCCAGCATGGGTGCCAGACATGTGGCCGAGGCACAGTCACATGACTCTGGGCCTGGGGCCATTCGGGGCTGGCACAGTGTTACGGCTTGAATACAGCTGTCCTGCTAAAATTCAGAGATGGCAGTCCTAACGCCCAAGGCGATGGTATGAGAAGGCAGGGCCTTGAGGAGGTGATTAGGTTTGGGTTATTTCACGAGAGTGGAGCCACCATGATGGGGTTAGTGTCCCTGTAGGAAGATTAAGAAACACAGGGAACTTGCACCGAGGAGAGGCCATGTGAGCTCCGAACGAGAAGGTGGCCTTCGATGAGCCAGGAAGAGCGATCTCATGAGGAAATGAACCTACCCGCACCTTGATCTTGATCTTCCAGAACTGTGAGCAATAAATGTCTGTTGTTTAAGCCACCCAGTCTCTGGTATTTTGTTACAGCAGCACAAGCTGACCACGAGACATAGGGACTGTGTCAAAGACCATTATTTGGAGAACTTTTCATCATTCTTAGCTCTCCGTGAGCCTCCCTCCCAGATTCTCATGCAACCCAAGAAGGGGAACGAAGGGCCCCAATAAATGGAATTTCAGGTCTATTCAGGTAGAAGCTTGATGTAAAGATTAACTTGATGAATAGATAACAGAAAGAAACACAATATTCCTCACTTACATACATTTTGGAGAGAGAGTCATATCAGCAGGAATAGGTGGCTTTCTGTTTTTAAACCACCTTGAGTTTAAGTTTTGAGAATCTCACCATTTTCACATGTCAGAAGTAATGACAAATGTAAGAATGGGACTCTTCTCTAGCTTTCGTATTTCACCAAAAATGTCACTTTCATCTGCAGGAGCACATTCAGTGCTCTTGGCACTAGAAGAATGCTTTTCTGGTTTTTGATCTGCTTTTTAAAAGACATATGAGGTTGGGAAGTTTATTTAAGCTCCCAACCCTGCAGGTTTTCATCTGAGAAATTAACAAGCTGCCTTATTGAATTGAGAGGAGCCATGCACAAAATGAGGTACTGATATTCAGTCTCTGGCTGTTCCACTCTTGGGCTCCACGGCCATACCATCTGTGAATTGTCTAGGCAACGCTAGGCAAACAATGGGGATGATGATGATGATGATGGTACTGCATATTGATAGTAATGTCCCTGAACATTTGTCAAGCATTTTATGGTTCACAAGGAAGTTTCAAATATTTAATATGATTTGATACTGTTAGCAACTCTATGAAGTACTGTTATACCCCTTTTGCAGATGGAGAAAC
This sequence comes from Rhinolophus sinicus, assembly GCF_036562045.2. Lineage (NCBI taxonomy): Eukaryota > Metazoa > Chordata > Mammalia > Chiroptera > Rhinolophidae > Rhinolophus > Rhinolophus sinicus. The sequence continues at coordinate 116,018,853 of NC_133755.1, forward strand.
TGAGAGCTAAAGTGAGAGGTCATGTAAAGGTGTCATTACCTGTGTTATGGCAGAAGCTCCATAAAAGTTTGTGTTGTTTTCACAGTGACACAGACCTGGTTTTAGCCCCCATCTTCATACTTTTAAGTCCTGACTCTTTTCTTTATGACAAAGCCACTTATTTTAACTAGAAATTGAAACTGTAAGTATTATTTCCCTCATTTTGTTTCACAATAAATGCCCCATAATATGCCTGGATTCCTCTCTCTCACTAAGGCAACTGACAGAAAAACACTAAAATAAAGAATATTTCTAGTCAGTATCCCCAGGCTTCCTTCTCAGTCCCATTTCTTGCTCTTTGTCCAGTCTTCACACTTCGTGCTCTCCTGTGCTGCTTAGGCTTCTATTTCCCTGAGGGACAGGGTGGTGCAGATATTCCAGGTGGGGACAGTGGAGCCACAAATCTTACCTGGCTCATGGCTCTGCCGCATACTAACTGCATGACCTCAGCAATTTCCTCAACCTCAGATTTCTCACCTTTAAGGGTGGGCAGTACTCACTTCATAGTGTTGTTGCAAACAAGAGTTCATGTAAAGAACTTAGCACAGTGCCTGGCTCTTAGGAACTGCACTGGAACTGTCAGGTACTGCTGTGGTCATTCAGGAAAGTCGTATCATCAACTCAGCCTGACTAAAGTGTGGCATGCTATTTTATTTTATTTTATTTTTTGGTCATAGGCTCTTTTACATTGGGCTTCACACTGTAACCACCTCTGCCTCTGCTGGGTTTAAGCATCCCCTGTGAACCTAAGAGCATAGCTTTGCACAGAGTAGACACTCATTTATTTACCCGAGTAGTTCCAGGAAGGATTCAGGGAGCTTATGAGTACGTATTTGGCACGTTGTTTAGGAAAGCCTCTGATTCAAACTGAGACAAACCCTGAGTCACTCAGGTCTGTTGATGGAAAGGAAGTATGTGTTTCCTGGTTCATGGAGGTCAGTGGCCATGGGAGAGGAAAAAGGTAGTTTCAGGAAGGACTGGGACTGCAAGCCAGGACGGACTGCAGAGGGTACATGGAGAAGGGGAGGGCTAAACGCTACTTTCTGATTTGGTGGGACTCCAGGAGCAGAAACAGGAAGAACAATGGAAGTGCCTGAAGGTGGCCTGGGGATTTATTCCAAGTGAGCGTCTCCTGGGTCCCCTCTAAGAGCTCAGCTGAAAGTCTGCTCGCATAAGAGATTGACTTGGACACTGGCAGCCCAGAGGGCTCATTATTAGCATCTGTAGTGAACACTGGCCTTGGCACCACCCGCACACACTCTTAGGTTGTTTGGAAGCCCCCTCATTGCACAGGAGGCCATGATGCCTCCCCGTTGCTTTAAGTTCAGAAACCCCACCGCAGGGACCACATGCTCCTGAAGTAAGAGTGAGGGGCTCAAATGGAGCTTGGGTTTCAGCCAATCAGCAAGGGGGGGTGGACTACATAGAGAGCTTGCACATTGCCTATACTCCCTGACTGACTGGTCGGTCAGTAAGAGCTGTTAGAGTCCAGTTGAATGGACCCTTATCACCACAGTGACCTCGTGATGCTATTTCTGTGCAGGGCAACTCCACAGCCTGCCGCACCACATTGGTTAGTAGAACCCAGAGGCAAATGCAGCTCTGCAGCTTACTAGACAAATCACTGCATCTGTGGGAGCCTCAGTATTCTCATCTGTAAAGGAGGAGCAACATCTCCCTCAAAGAGTTGCTATGAGGGTTGAGTGTCCTCACATCTGGAAAGTGCCTAGTGCAGTCACCAATACGTACTGAACATTTCACAAGTCGTGGCTATTTACTACTTTGCTTCAAGAGCCACTGGCTCCTGCTGTCGATGACTTGTAGCACACAATGAACTGTGCCCACTTATTGTACAATGATTTCTGGATTTATATTTTTCTTAGTATTTTATTTTTATTTTTAAAAAATCTGTTGTAAATCACCCTTCATTTCTTCAGGGTTTTATTTTGTAAAACTCTGGGCTGAAGCCACCTTCTTTGGTCGTGTTTGGGAGGCACAAGGCCCTGAAGAGCTGTTAATGGCAGTTCCTTAGTGCAATGGCATAGCATGCCTTACATCAGATGCCAGGGAAAGAACAGCCACAAAGGGGGAGCAGGACCCCGCTGCCATGTGATTCTGCACCTGACCTCTCACATGAAAGCCTAAGGGAGATGGATGCTGAAAAGCTGGGGGAAGGAGAAAAGTAGAGGGTGATGAGTTGCTGCAGGCAAGAGTAACAAGAACTAACCTTTACAGCGATTCTGGGCTGTGTGGCAGTTCTGCTCTACGCTCTTCATACACATTTTCTCACATCGTCCTCTAATGACCATGTGAGAGAATGTTTATTATCCTGTTAGGAAGACTAGGAAGAAGACACATCTCAGCAATGTTAAGTGACTTGCTGAGATCACACAGGGGCTTTGCATCCATGTTTTTCTGATTCCAGAGCTCATTCTCTTACTGGGAACAACAACAAAGCCTCAAGGAGGTCGTTCCTGAATCTGCACCAACCACCGTGTTCAGAGACCAGACCTCATTTTTCTTATGGTTACACTAAGGGGCTGAACTGATGACCTCTGCAGTCCCTTCTAGCTCTCACACACTGCCCTTGTCACTTTGGGAAGCTATGCTCAGTGACCCAGGGCAAAAGGAAAAATGCATGGAGTTTATCTATTTACTAAGTGTCGGGTATTGTCTCTTACTCTATTTAATTCATATATAAATTTCCAACCAACTTTTGATTATGAAAAATACCCAACACCTTGATTCAACAATTACTAAAATTTTGCCATATTTGATTCTTTCGTCTCTCTCTCTCTCTCTCCCTCCTATCTGAATTTTTGAAATTATGTAGTGAACATCTTGAGATTTCACTCCTAATATCTCATCCTGCATCACCTAAGAATAAGAGTATCTTCTTCCATAACCACATAGCATTATCACACCTAGGAAAATTAATAGTTTCTTATTTATATCCAAGTTTAATTGCCAGTCCAGATTAAAATTTCCTTATCTTCAAAAGCTTTTATAGCTTTTTTTTTAAACCAAGATACAATCAAGTTTCACTCATTGTATTTGGTTAAACAAGTTAAACAAGAATAATTCTTCAACCTTTGGTATGTTTGTTTTGTTTCATGACACTGACTTTTAGAAGAGTGCAGGCCAAAGTTTGGTAGAATAACCTATATTCTGGATTTCTCTGACTGTTTCCTCTTCAAGTTACTTAACTCCCTCCCGCCCTGCCCTAATTTTTCCTGTAAACCGGAAATTGGTTCTAAAGGTCGATTGGACTTAGGTGAAGCCTTTTAGGCGGGGATACTTCATAGGTGATTTGGGCTCCATATCGCTTCAGTCAGGAGACAGAAAATGTCAGGTTGTCCACCAGTAGTGATGTTATTAAATACGATCACTTGGCTCATGATGACCCACAGGTCCTTCCAATGTAAAGGTGTGGGATTCCTTGGAAAATCTGTTTGGCAGGGTATAATCTGTCCATAGCAACCTTGTACTTAATGATAGAAGCATCCACTATTTATTTAATAGTATTAATAGATTTAATTGATAGTTGCAAAATGGTGATTTTGTAAATTATCATTTCTTCATTTATTGGCAGGCATACCTCTGTCAATAAGAGCTTTTCCTTACCTACAGGTACGGAATTAAGTGAATTATAGTTCCTTTTAAAAAGGTGGGGTAAGAGCCTCTTCTCTTTGCTAATTTTCAGAGTAAGAATTTGCTATAGTCACTTTTAATGGTGACAAATTAGTTTTTTTCTGTGTTTCTTTGAACAGTCCTATGGACTTGTGGGTTTTTATTCAAATTTTATCATTGGTTGCTGTCATTTTTGGTTCTCAAATTGCCCCCAGATTGGGCTAGAGGGAGCTTCTTCAAGTTGGATCGATCCTGTGTCCTTTCAGATGGTCCCATCATTCTTTGAGCACTTCTCTGTTTTTGGCACAAGAAGATTCCTGGGCTTACCTTGTACTTTCCATGCCCTTAAGTGAGAATCAGCCATTTCTCCAAAGAGCCCTAGGACCTTTCATTGGAAAATAGTATTTAAAAACCAATTTTTTGGAACTGAACTTGGGAGCTCATTGCCGTTGGAGCGTCATTGCCTCTAAGCTCTTTCTGTGGCCAAAGCTAAGAAATATAGTTATTTAAATTATGAGTTTATATGATATTTCCAATTCAAATTTAATATTACATGGTTTTTCTTAACTGTTTTGATTTTATATTTGTACTTCTTTTCTCTTATATAGAAAATCTCAGTTCCAAATATCAATAACATATTTACTTATTTGCAATAGTCTACAATATATATAAAGTAGATTTAAAATTGAAATACCAGATAATTTCTTGGTGAATTTTAGACTTTTTGGGAGGACTGGGGGAGAGCATTGCTTTTTTGTCTTTAGAATATATTCAGTGAAAGATGGACAGTAAGAGTACTGTGTTCCAAAGTCACTTGAAATAATTATTTTCTATGTATCTTATGTCACCCATATGACATACATTTGGCGTCACTTGTTTCATTTTATTTCAAATATAGTTTGTTTTTATTTTTCTTTGTGATTAAATTTTATATTTGGACAGGTAAAACGTGTTTGAGTATTTATATGGCTTAAATTTAAAATTACATAAAAATATAGTCAGAAAATCGAATATATTCATCCATATAGTCATTTAACTGTCCCTCTTCCTCCCTACCACCTGACCTCTATAGGTAACCAATTATTTTATTTCTGTTGGCTTGATATTTTGCACCTGTATGTGTAATTTCTTCACCCTTCTTACACAAAAGAAAGCAAACTATACTCACTGCTGTATGCCTTTTGTTCCTTGCTAAGAATATTAATAACATATCCTGAGAATCCATATTAGTATATACACATCTTCCTCATTCATTTTTGTTACGGCATACTTTATTCGGCAGTGCTATACTGCTGCTGTTACTTAGTCTAAAACAAACAGTTTAGCTTGTATAATCTTACTGGTGACCCTTTTTGCCTTTGTTTATGCCCTCTGGTCCTGAGGTTTTGACCTACTAAGGCTTTCCAGCTGGGTGGAGGCAGAGAACACCAGGTACAGTTGATTCCCAGAGGATTCATCACATCAACCCACTTGACTTTGATGGAGAGGAGGGTAAACAGGAACCACACTGCAGCTATTTTCCCTCAGATACCAGCCCTAGGTATCCCGGGCTTTTTCCTGTTTAGATGGAGAGGTGGGGAGTGATGAATGAGGGCAGGGGTGTGGCTTTAACACAGCTTGGTTTTAACTTCTGCGTCTATTCACTTTCCCTTCTCTAGTAGGCACAAATGGGAGTCATTTCTCTCTTCTGCTAATTTAAAGGCATTTAAAAAAAGGAACATGGGATTTTACTAACATTCAGAGGTCATACCATATGGCTGAAGAAAGATTTTCTTGCACACTAAAGCTGAGCTTCCATTTTCAAAAATAAGTGTTTTAGATTTGTCAGAATAGCTTTAAATATGGTATATGTGAGTTCTCTTTATCCTGACTTTCCCTGCCCCACTCAGCTTCAAAGCTCATAACACACACACTTTCTCTGGTTTTCTTTTTCTGACATGTACCATTCATCCATCTCACAGGAGCCATGTTTTGCCTTTTTTGAAATGATAAACAAATGTTCTTTCTTGCTGGGTAGTTGATTTGCAAATCTATTTGTTCAAAGTTCATTTCTCAAGTTCTTTGTCCTATTTATGTCCCACTCTTTAAAAAATAAAAACGTGAATAAACTAATTTGGTTAAATCAAAATGTTTTTGCCTTTTTCTTAAATGATTTTCTTCTGACCTTTATGAGAGTGACACGGGAAAAAGAAACTAATGCAAGGAGGTGTGCGTATCATCTAATCCACACATGCGAGGTGCGTGACTATCCCCTGGCTTGTGAATTACTTATGCTTTAGCACATGCAGAATAAATTAACCTAGCTCTGAATATATCACCCATTAGTCCTTGAAGGACAACTGTCTCACAGGAATCTGGAGAGTCCTAGGTGAGGGTCAGCATCCTTTTTAGCCTTGGAGTCAGAAGCAGGGTGAAATAGTGATAATTTCCTGGCCTAAAAGGAAGGGGAGGGAATCATGACAGAGAAAAGAAATATGTAGTGTGGGAAAAGAGGACAGAAGAGAAAAAGTGGGGAAGAGGGAGAGGAGAGAATGGGAGCATGGGAGAGGAATAGGGAAAGAACAGCAAGGGTCTAAACCGTATCACAGACAACAGTCTGGTGGAAAGAACCATTTCCACCTGAGGCTTGGAAGCCATGTTTTCCAGTTCTGTATCTTCTGCACATGGTACTATCCAGGGAATATGAGGAATTTGGTTGAAATCAAGTACTTTGGGAAATACAGTGCCTCTTTTTATTAGTAACTAATATTTATGAATGCTTACACGTAGTGTTAATTTATTCAAGCATTTGGCATGGATTATGTCATTTAATTCTCACTAGGAATTAGGTTTATTATTATGTCCATTTTACTAAATGGAAACTGAGGCACAGATGCTACATAATTTACCCAACGTCACACCAAGCAAATGACTGTAGCATCACTATTTGTTGCCACTCACCCACACCCCACCCCCATCTTCTTCCTTGCAAGCACAACTGTATTTTTTGGGGTTGCCAACTTCCACTCTATTCCTAGGGCATGAATGGCAACAGTCCTAAATCCATCTTGGCTCTTGTATTCTCCTTCCTGATCTACATTTTCCCAGCCTCCTTTACAGGTGGCTGTGTGACCTAGTTCTGACCAATGAGGTTTAAGGAGAAGTCTGCTAGGGGTCTCCTGAGAAAGGTCTCCTGAGAAAGTGTTTCTTTCGTGATAAGAGGAAAGCATATTTTCTGCTTGCCTTCTTCTTTGTTCCTACTTGGATGGTAGTATGAAGATGCCATATTCACGTCTGTGGCAGCCACCTTGCAGCCATGAGGCAACAAGCCCAAGGAAGAACATATTTTAAGGATGACAGAACGGAAAGTGGAACACGCCCTGGCTTCGAGGACATTGTTGGACTGCTTCAGTAAACCTGGATTCACCAACCTGCAATCTTCTTGTTATGTGAAATAATCGGATGTCACTATGACTGCTGTAAATTTGTCAAGTTGAGCCAAATTTGTAGCTGCATGTATATCAACTGATATGGGAACAGAAGTGGATTATGAACAGCTTGTCTTTGTTTTAGGCTGATACGTAAGTTGCTATTCAGTACAGCACCTCTCACCCTCAACCTTAACTTCCAGTATCTAACTGTTACTCTTAACCAAGGAACAAAGGCAAAATGTAGCAAATTACAGGAAAATAGACACTGATGAGATTTTAACCACCTAAAATAGTATTCTACTTTAATATCTAAAACAGAAACAAGAATGATACATTACAAGTAAACTTTAGTTCTTACTACAAAGATTCCTTTCAAGGGACCCATATTCCATGTCTCTCTGCATTATTCTCACACAACCACTCACTCACTGACCTTTGTACTTCCACCCAGAACTTCAGTTTGTGCTAAAATGGTTTCACTGCACCCCCCATACACTACCCTGCTTAATTAATCTTCATATCCCCAGAATCTAGTAGAATGTCCAGTGCCTAGCAGAAACTCAATAAATGTTTATGGTATGGCATTAAAATTGTATTATAATATCCCATCTATTGAACAGCTATCAAAGTCATAGACGTCTCAGGAATTACAAGGGCATATTAAAAATGTTCTGGTCCTAAGAGATTATTTCTTAATAATTATTAAAAATTTAAATAAATGCAAATTGCTGAAGAGAGAAAGTTTGATAAGTTACTGATCGAGAACAGATGTTCAACAAATAAATTAAACTGAATGGATTGGGCTTTTAAAACGCTACGTGTTTTGGACAAATGTAAGCTATGGTTAAAGTAAAATAAGGCATTTCACTATATTGTTCTTGTGGCAAGAAAAAGTTAATGAATTTTTCAAATGTGTCTGATTTACAACCAGGAAGCAATTAACACTGGAAGGACTAGAATTTCACTCGGTATATATTAAGTATATATTAAGTGCTTCATTTTGTCATAAACGTAGTGATATCTTGGCCCGTTCATGGCTTCTGAGTACACTGAACTGGATTTGTAAGGAAGTCTTGCTCCCTGACATCAGTGTTAAATGGAATTTCACTTAGTACAAAAATGCTTTCCTCTTGGAAGATGCTATTTAAAACCAAAGGCTCTCACTGCAGTGGAGACCAAAGTCCTACAGAATGATATCCACAATTTAAGTTGCCTATGAATGAATCGGATAGAGATGAAGGCAAAGAACTGAGGAAACGAAGTGGTAACCTAACGTTAAAGTGCTCTCTATTTTTTTAATAGATTTTATTGATTTTACTTTTAGGAAGGAGTCGAGGAATTTAAATGTAAAGACCTCATCATTCTTTTCCAAATCATTATGGTTCAAAGTATTAAAAGGTACTAAAAGCAAATGTTCATAATTTCCACTCAGTAGGCCCTTCAAAATCATAGGAAAAAACAATCATAAAAATAACTGCTATAACACTAACACTTTGTTTAACCTGACTTTTCCATTTCTCTAATTATAACTATATATAAACATGTTTTTATACTTCCTGTGTTGCAATTATTCTAAATGGCCTTTAGGCCTAGCATAATAAGAAATTATAATGAACTGAAAACTCATTAGTAATACATTCATGAAGATTCAAAATGTTTCAGAATTCAACAATAACCTAAATATACATTTTTGTTTATTATAATAATCATTTATAAAGTAGTAAACTAATAACCAAAATATTATACAGTATTAGAAGTTCCTCTAACTTGTGTTGCCTAGAACTACCGGGGGTACCAAAAAAATATACACACATGACATATTCATCTTTTGTTATCGGTATATATTAAGTATTACAATTTTAATATAGTTTTTTCCTTTCTTCAAGTGTATATACATTTTTTGGCACCCTCTGTATTTAAGCAACTTTTAAACTTTATTTGTTATGGCAATACCATCTCCTGACATGGGATGTAATCTTGGGGTGGGGGTAGAGATTGTATGTATGTATGTGTGTGTGTATATATATATGTGTATATATATATATATATATGTACATATATATATATATATATATATATCAAAAAAAAGTTGATTAGGAGAGTCCTACAAGATTAAAAAACAAAAGAAAACAACAAAATCTAGTCTCTTCCTGCAAGTACCTAGCATACTCTTGTTCAATGTTCATCTTCCCAATTAACCATACTCTCTACGAGGATAGAGACCAAGTTTGCTTTACTACTGAATCCACAGTGTCTAGCTTAGCATCTGGCACATACTGAATGAACATAGCTGCAAAAAAAATGAACTGCACACAAGGTTTTCAGTTCTTCCTGTCGTTACCAGCAGATCTCAAAGTCACCTTGTCATAGTTCCAAGATGGTGGCTTGTGCCATTCTCCTGTTTTCTCATACTTATTTTCAGTTTTTTTGTGGGAATAGGCACCGGGGAAATGAAAGTGTTTTCTCCTGTCTGAGAGGATAGGGGACCCTATTGGTTGGAGTGAATGTGAACTGATTCAAGAATACGTCCTGAATGTTGGTTTCAAGCCTAATTCCTTACTTTATAATTTGCCTCCAGTCCTTAAACATGAGTCCCAAAAGTTCCATCCAGTTCAGGGATTGGTTAGTATGGTTCCTGTTAATTAAGATTTTATTGTATTAAGAACAGACAGAATGGGACTGATGAAGCAATATAAAAGCAGTAGATGAATTCTCTTAGGAAATTCAACCCACATTATTGGTCTTTATTGCTGCCTCATTTCACTAATACTCCTTTTGTCTTAAATATGGTATGGCCGCTAAATTCCACTAATATAAAAAAAACTTTGTTAAGTACTTGGACTGAACATGGCACTGTACAAAGACGCTTATACAACCAGATCCTTGTTATTTAAAAAGTTAAAATCACAGTCATGAAACAGAAATAGTTATACGATTTATATGCTTTATGCGAATGAAGGCCATCCCTGATTTACTTTGCATGATTAGTAATAGCTAATACTTAGTCCTCTTTATGTCCCAGGTACTGTGTGAAAAAGCACTTTACATATATCTTCTTCATTAAGCCCCCCAACAGCAGTGTGGAAGGTGAGATATCGGTAAGTTAAATAAACTGCCTATCGAAGATCATACAGCTTTGACATTAATCGAGATCCAGCTCGGAGGCCTCATTCCTTAAGGACTCTGACCTACCCCTGCCCTTTGGCTTATAGCCTTCTCTCCCACAAATCTGTCACCTACTAACACCCAAATGTGCCGACTCAGCTTTCAGAGGAGCAATTGCCTGGATCAGGGCAGGGATTGTGACAGGCATGGTGGTGACTGAAGTTCCTTAAACCCTTGGGGACCCAGACAGTATTGGATTAAGTGCTGTTAAGTAAGGACAAGGCAGCTCCGACAGAACAGAATTATCAATCAGATTTAATTCCATTCTATAAATCAATTCTGCACAGTTGATATTCCAGATTGCTTAAAAGAGCTCTTTATTTAATCTGTAGCTAAACCTTAATGAAGAATGTTTATGTTCCCTGATTCCACTTTAAACTTCCGCCATTGCTTGTCGTCTCTTATCACTCCTCAACTTCCAATTAGAAAAGACTACATATACCATTGCCTCTACTGCCTCATTAGCTATCAATCCTCAAGTCACTGCAAACTGGCGTCTGCCTCCACCATTCCACTGGAAGTGCTCTCGCAAAGGTCAGCAATGATAAGCCATCATTATAATCACACTTAGTGTTTCTTGTGGATTTACTGGGTACCAAACACTGGGCTCCGTGCTTTAGTTACATTGCAGGGAGAAACCTGGAGAACACTGGGGCTGTACAGGACCTGCAGATGGTTTTGGCATAGTTGGCTCAGTTTTAAAAATTAAGTTGAAATTGAAAAATCAAAATATTTCAGACAAAGAGCCGAGCTTTTGAGCTGTGCCATGCAGTTTGCTCCGGTCCTCATAGTGAGTATGTGTGCACGTGGACTTTCCTTGCCTCTCTCATTTGATGTCTCCTGCCCAACACCTATAGGAACATGATTTATTATCCATGTTTTACATGGACATTCTGGTCAGGAGTGTATAGTCACCAGGAAAGAGACCAGCTTAAACTAGCTCAAGATTAAAGACCAGGTTTATTAAATAGCAATCCAAGGGCAGGACCTGTGGCAGACCAGACCTGGATTCATGGAAACTGAGACTGGAAGTAAGACAGCTACCAGCCTGCTCGTTGGTGTCTCTGCTCTTCACTCCATTGTGGCTCCATTCTCCTTTTGTCACAGCCTGACTTCCTCTTCTTATTCTTCATTTCAGTTCCCTCATTAACTCAACTTGCTCAAAGCTTCTCATCACCGTCGCACTGCCCTCATATACCTTTGTATTCCTACTGCTGATTGCCTTCATCTTTCAATTTTCCAACCATAAATTCCCGAAAGAGGACCAACGTGTATTTGTATTTTCAAGGTTGGTCATAGGTCATACATTACTTTTAAGCTGTAATAGGTCACACTTGGGGAAGTCGTAGATGTGGTGCAAACATCTGTAACCAGGTGGGCTGGGTGGTGACAGATCTATGAGGCATAACTTAGAGAATACTCTAAGCATAATTAGTCCTCACAACAATCTTGAGTGAGAGCCATTATTTTTTACTCATTTTATAGACATGAAAACCGAGGATTAGAGAGGTGACAAATTTGCGCAAGGTTTTAAGTGGAAAAGCTGGAATATAAACTCAGGCTGCCTAACTAACACACTCAAAGCCTCCATTTTCATTATCATCTTTCTTGACTTCCAGGCTGAGTGACATTCTTGCTATTCTCTACTTCCTGAAACTTAAAACTCTTTTTCTTGAGTTCTATGATATTGTACTTTTGGTTTTGTACTTTTGTAATTGCTCCTCCACTGTTTTAAATTCCTCGTTCTCCTTCCAATTCTTAAATGTCGGAGTTTTCCAAGGGACTCTTCCTGGCTCCTTCTTCTTTCTTTCTGTATTTTCTTCATAGGCAAATTCATCAACTGTTGCAGATTTGAATACAGTCTGACATCACCATTTCTTAACCTGGGGTTCTTGAACACCCCAACCCCACCCCACAAGAAACTTGTAGATAGAATTTAGCAAGTTCATGAACTTGAATGAGTTCCATGAACTTGAACAGGTACCAAACACCATAACATCTTTATATTTTCACTAAATTCTAACTGAAATTTACCAATTCCTTCAATTATGAATGTAGGCAACAAACCGTAATAGCAGCAAACATCTGTGACTTTGTTACTAATAGAAATCACAGATATTTCAATATTTTCCAATCATTGCAAATACCTCAAAATTTTATTTTTTCCAATTATACTTCAAAATCATGGTGGTTACTCGACTCACTACTAAATCATGATATTTAATGCATCAATAAAGAAGTATGTATATTATTACCATATCAAAAATTGTTTAATATTTTGATAAATGTTTTGCAATATAAGTAGTTTCCTTTGTAATCTTGTCTCTTTTATTTTCCGTATTTAGAAACATTTTTTTAAGGTTAAGAAACCTTGCTTTAAAACACTTTGCCTGTTAATTAACCCTATTGTGATTATTTCACAATGCATGCATATATCAAGTCATTATGTTGCATACCTCAAATTTACAGAATGTTATATATCCATTATATCTCAATAAAGCTAAGGAAAAAAAACTAACAGAATTCTAGCCAGATGGTCTATCTTGACTTGTAAAAGGGATCAAGTCTTAGGCAATGCAGGAACAACTTCCCTAAAACCTAATGACCTACTCAGTTTTCTGCATTGGTCTTTGAGTTTCAGCTGCCTGCTTTATCTGCAGCCGTTATTTGTCAGATGGGCATCTAATCCTCCCTGTATATGATACCCTGGTGTTGATCTTGGACCTCTAGCTTATATCCCAGATTGCTTTCTACTCTTGGTCACTCTTCCACTTTGTTTACAAACTCCAGGTCTCATCTCCATGCTGAATTTTGAGGTTTCCTGGACTGCTTACACTCTGTCCTCCACACAAGCTCTGAACTTTTTCATCCAACGTGGAAAAAACAGAGCTATTACCAGAATAATTTTCTTAAAGTATAGCTCCGATCATATCCTTCTCTTTGTCAGAATGCTTACAAATTAAGTACAAACTTCTCAGTTACGGCACTTTGGGTTGCACAAAACAGAAATCTATTTGAGGCAGCTTAAGTAAGATGAGGGGTTTATGATATGCATACAGGGATATTACACAAGTCTCAAGAACAGGGATATACGAGCTGGTTGAACCATAAAACAGGGATTGGCAAACTTTTCTGCAAAGGGCCAGATAGTAAATGTATTAGGCTTTTGCCGGCCATGTGGTTTTTGTCATTCTCCATAGACAATATGAAAAAGAATGTGTTCCAATAAAACTTTATTGACAAAAAACCCTTGCTGGATTTGAAACACAGGTCATAGTTTTAGGACCCCTGGACTAATACTCAGGATGCTCTGAAACTCTTCTCTGTCACCCTCCACATATCTGTTTTATTTTTCTCTTCTTGACTAGCTTCTATAGCTTCTCTGGTTATCATGGTAGAACACGGTTCTGAAAGCTCTGAGCTTCCATCTCACAAGTTAAAATTCAAACTCTCTCTCTCCCAGTCCTAATTCCAAATTCTTAGGTCAGAGATGTGCCTGACTTTGTTTATGTCAGGCGCTCACTCCAGACCAGTCAGCTGTCGCCAAGGGTCTGGGTCATGCTGTACTAACAGGGCTTTTGGGGGCATTATCCCTATAACCTCTTAGATCAGAGCAGAGGACCAGATTCCAGAAAAGGGCAAGAGGCTGGACAGACAACCAAGAAGAATCCCTTGTAGTATTCATTCAAACTTATATTTTCAACCCTATCCCCTGTAAGTCTCCTCACTTCCCTTTCTGAAGCAAAACCACCTCCTGGTTATTCTCACTTATTCTGCATATTCTCACGCTGCACTCTGCACTCTTCCCCTACCCGTCAGCAGAAATGCTACTCATCTTAAAAGTCTCTTCTAAAAGGTCATCCTTTCCCCCTTTTTCCTTTATATCCACACAACACTCTATTGGCTCAACTGTAAATATTAGGTGCACTGAGTCAAAACCATTGTGAAAGGTAGGGGGTGGAGCGGGTGGGGTCCTGATTCCCAATGTTGATAAAAGGATTCTAATTTCGTTTGGTATTTATTTTTCTACTACAATTACAGTTTTGCTAAGAAAAATAAAATATCCGTTGTGCTTTCATCTGGGTTTCTAATTTTCAACGTCTACAGAAAAAGAAAACCTCTCATTTATCTAAAAGAATCACCTTTCTGCAATCTCCAGAGCCGCTGGGAAAAAAACAGAGGCGCGCCCAGTCCCACCGCCCTCACCGCCGCCGCCTCCGGAGAACCCGGCCCGCCCCAAGCCGCAGGTCGCTGGGGTTTGCCCCACGGAGACCGCCCTGAGACGATCTTTGCCTGTTTGCGTTTCTGGGTGGGGATGCTCCAAAAACCAGTAAACCACAACACAGAACCTAAGCTTGGACTTTGAACCAAGCCTTTTTGCCCAGTTTTATTTTTCCTCGTGTCGCCAGCATCCTCGCCACCTTTTGCTACAGGCTTTCCCCTGCCTCCCGCTCCCTTCCAGCCACCTGTGCGCAAACGGGACTGACGCGCAATAATTGGAGGCAACCTGAATGAGCTCAGGCAACCAGCCACTCCAGGGAGCCACAGAAACTACATTTCCCATCATGCCCCGCACCCAGCTCCCTCCTCCCCCTCTCTCCCCACTCCCTCGGCCAGCGGCCGGGAGGCGCTGAGCTTTTAGCTGTGGACCGGGAGGGAGGGAGCCAGATCTCCGCGGTCTTACCCGAAGGGAGCGCTGTGCCCGGTGGCGGCCACGGTTCTCAGCCGAGTTCTGCCTCCGCGTCCGCGCCAGTCCAGAGTCCGCAGCAGCAGACAGTGCGTCCCGGCGCGGCAAGAGGATGGTCATCCGCGTGTTCATCGCCTCCTCCTCGGGCTTCGTGGCGGTGAGCTCTGCGGTTACCCGCGGCGGGCCGGGGTCGGGTCTGCGGGGGTAGGGGACGCCGGGCGCGGGTCCTGCGGGAGGCGCGCCGCGCCCGCCCCTGCGCGTGTCGGCGCGCCTCACGTCCGGCCGCGCGAGCCGGCTCCCGGCAGGTGATCCATCACCCTTGGACAACAATGAAAAGGGCGGGAGCAAAGGTGGCTGGGGGACCCGGGCTCACACCCATGCCCACTCTGCACCGCCTGCGAGGGAGACGACTCGGGAAGCCCCCGCTCCAGTTGTGTGCCGCTGGAATTTGGGAAAAGTGCTTGTTTGTCCAAGAGCTTCGGGGTTCCCCTTTCCTTGGTGTTAATTCTTCCGGATTTGGGACGTTCAACCTGGTTATGTGTTGTGCGGGAGCTTTTCGGCTGATTAGTTTGCTAACCTACCTTCTCAATGAAACAAGTTTAAGTGGTAATTGCTCACCACTCTCCCTCCCCCAAGTACATTTCTTTAGTTTTATACCTGCGCGCAAAGAGAACGGCAAACCAAGTTTTTCCTGATGTGACAAGATTTTTTGTTTGCTTTGTCTTTTTTTTTTTTTTTTGGCCTAAGGTGCTATAAATATTTTTACATCTTTATGTAAATGTGTATGTTTGGTTTCTTTCCCCCTGTAATGCTGTGGTCAATTTCATCTTGGGGCTGTATAAATTGTGGTCTCTTTAATTATTTTAAGCTGTGTTGTTGGTCGATATTCTTGAGTATTTTAAGGAAGAATAATTTTTTCAGGAAGAAGAGAAGTTAAATAGTTAGATGTCAGAGTTTAAGGAAAATTCAGTACTATACTTGATAGCCCACTGAGTAAGACAGGTAGCAAGCAATATGTTTTATATGATTATTAAGACTTGGTTTCCTTAGCTAAGAGTTGAACTATAGATTTAAGAGGCTCTTTGTTGAGATACGTAATCATATACATCAAAAAGTGCAATATTAATTGCTTACAGTTTGGTCTGGCCAGTTGCCTGCCCAGCAAGTCAACCAGATTGTCCCCAAATTTGTTTCTGAAGCACATGGGATGAAGGATGAAGTAAACTATTGGTTGCAAATCCTTATAAACCACTGAGGCTTTTTATTTAAAAAGAAACAAACACTGTAATACAAAAACCAACCAAACAAAAAAACCCTGCCTTTTGTATTAGGAACAACAGATGAGATATGCTAACTTATCTTTATATACAGGCATGCGCTGGTCCCCAGACTCCTGAAAGTTTTGGTGTTTCTAGTTATTTGTGGTTGCTTAGTCATACCTGCCTTTTATAGATTTCTCCACTGAAGCTACACTCAATGTGTTTGGAAACCCGTACTGTTTTGTGGGTAAATTTTTTTCAAATGCACTCCTTCGTGAGAATGCTACAAAGCTTGTGGTTTCACCACCAACTTGCATGCTTCAATATTGTTCCAGTAGCATTTTATTGATTGCGCTAGGGATGCTTTATCGTATTAACAGCCTAGGGTATGTTGGACAAGTCAAAGTCAAAACTTGAGGTAATTACATGGCTTATCCTGTCAGTAGGTAGTATATGAAGACCGTTCTGGAGCCCTGCATCACTATTTCCTCGATTTCATTAACAAATATGTATTGCCTACCTGCTATGTGCCTTTTTAATTTTTAAATTTAATACTCTATATTTTGCACATGAGGCTAGACTTAAGAGACTTAAGTTTTAATGAAGTCTCTGACTAGTGGTGTACGCTTGAATAAGGTACTCCGTTTCTGCCTGAGTTTGTCTTCTGTAGAATGAAGGATTGTGATGAAAAACTCAGACTTTCACCCTAGCATTAAATTACTTTGGCTTCATCAGTTGGGTAAATGTGGATAAATCCTTGTAACAGCTTCTTTTACTTGAACAATATACATATTAGCCTCAAAGTGAATTTATTTTTCCCTTCGGTGTTTTACTGTAATGTCTCAGGTCCTCTCACTGCTCACTTGATACTGTGTGTTCTGACATGGTTTGATTTGAGTTGGAAGACGTACTCTGTTATCACATATGTCCAGCCCATATACACTAATTATCTACTTTAATGGACCCAATCTTTTCAGGTCTCAGTCAATCCTTAGCCACTGAGTCGCTCTAATTGTAATATCTCCTATATCAGTACACAGTTTTTCTGTAATTATGTAATATGGAAACTCTTGGCGATAATTTTATGCTTATATGCAAGACTAATGATTTCCAAGAGATAGTGAAGTTGTTTAGGTCAACTCTTGGGCTGGGGAAGCTAATGGGTTTTACAGCAGTAAGCTATATTAAGTTTGATGGCATAGCCCTAGTATTTTCCCTCCAGCAGTGTTGTGTTGACCACTGGCACTGTTTTATTTGGTGACCAACCGTGACCAGCAAGTGCTCGGGAGAACAAACAATTCGATTCCCGAATCAGTTTGACTTTAGCTGATGTTTATTAAACCTCAAGGAAGGAATGTGACTAGAATTAGACTTAGCTAAGTAAGTCCCAGGAATTTCCAAAAAGATGCTCTGCCCCAGTCAGCAATAGATTTAAACAGTCTCCGTAGAGAAAATCCTCATATCTTGTTTCTGATTTCCCTGAACTTCCTGGGTTCAACACAGAACAGTGATAGTTGGAATAATTAACACCAAAGGCTGATTGCCCTTTTATCCACCACAGCTCCAGTAAAATCTGTTTTTACTAGGAAATAAAAGCAATGCCACATTATTATGCTATGAATACCTGAAAAATCAGATTTCTTATGCAGCTGATAATGTTGCTGTCATTCATATTGTAGTGAAGAAAATAGTATATTCATAGAAGAGTCATTTTAAAATTGAATTCATTCTGGTTGTATACCTGAAAGGGGCGGTCTTGGTAACTTTATCCAGGAACTATATGAATTTTTAATTTGCAAATATGGAAATCAGTTAATTATTTCATTCATTCATTATTTTATTCATTCAATAAGTATTTTCTAAGGGTTTGCTGCTGGCTAGCTCTGTCCTTGGTTTTGTGGAGACTGGAGGAGAATAGAGGGTGCGGTCTCTGTCCTCCAGGAATTCAGGTAGGGACCAGGTGGGGAGATAAGATAGGAAAGGTAAAACCACCAGTAATAAAGTACAGCAAGGACACATACCTCTTTCAGGAACATTCTTACTAGAGATAGAAATAATATAGGCAGCAGAGGGATGCATTGCAGGATGTCAGATAAGGAGGAAATGTGCCAGAAATCATGAAATATGCATGTGGGAGCCTTAGGCAGATGGCAGGGAGAGGGATTGAGTTAGATTTGGAGACTGAGAGAGACTGCATGAACCCACCTTGTTCAAGTTGGAATGGGAGGTGCTTTGGGTGGGAGATAGCAGGCAGCAGAAGTCCCTATGGACCTCTTTTGAAAACAAGGTGGACTCTAAGTCCTTGAAAGATGCATGTAATAACAAACTCCACAGTGTTTAGTATCTCAGAGATCTCTTCCGTATCTGCAGCTTGCATGCTCTTTAGAGCATTTTGTCCCCAGGGATCCAGGCCCTCTCTGGCAGGGAGGGACCCCTGGTAGGTGATGTCAGAAAAATCTGACCACCCCACCTTGACTGAAATTTCTCAAAAAAGAAATAAAGTCGTTAAAGTTCATGGGTTCAGTTGTTAGAGACAGAAGAAAACCTAAGGAGATTTCTTGTGAAGTCCAACCACCTAATTTCACTGAGAAGCAAATTTGGGCATAGAGAATCAGTGGCTTGCCCTCAGGTCATTTATATCAGTCAGTGCAGAGCTGAGTGTTAAATGGAAACCAGGTCTCCTGACTCCTGAATATATTCATTCATGCGTTCATTCAGCAATGCATTTATTCATGCATGGATTGATTCTTGCATTCTTCAAACAATCATTGAAAACCTAAGTACAATTTGTTAGGTGCTGTTAGGTGCTAGGTGTGTGTAGTGGTCAGGAGAACAGACTTAGACTGTGGCCTCATGGCACAAATCAGTGCTGCCTCTCAAAGTCTTGGGATGGAAACCATTTGATCAAGAATGAAGCACTCATATTGACTTGGGGAATGTTTCCATGGGGCAGGGTGAAATGAGCTAGATAGCAGTATATCCCCAGATAAGGGAGACAAGATGGACCTTCACTGGGAGCAAAAGTTACAGAGAAATTGGAAGCAAAGTTGGACAACATGGAACTTTGCCCAGGGCTGCAACTATGGTTTCAAGTTGGGGTGAGGTGGCGGGAGAACTCATAGAAACTATACTCAGAGTTGTCTTGCTCTTTGCAACTGTAGAAGGCATACCCAGCTGCATTGTGTGACTTAAACTATTTTAAACATGACCTGTTAAGCAGTTACATCTCCACAGAATGTATTCAGTGAAGCATCACTGTGTGAGGAAGCCTCTGACGGGTTCAAGTCAGCATGTGACCGTGTAGAACAGACTGGGTGTTAATTCCTAAGTGATTCTAATGACAGAAGGAGCTAGTGAGAGTAAGCCTGGGCTCGTTAGCATATTTAACTAATTGAATCTTCAGAGTCCCATGGCCATACCATATTACAGATGAAGAGGCTGAAGAGAACTGACCTGATGAAATCATAAACAGGAGATAGTGAGACCCTGTGTCAAACTCTGGTAGGCAAGTGGCTTCAAAGCTTCTAGAGCAGAAGTCCACTGTGGGCACTGTGGAGCTGCAGGGGAATGAGAGCCCCAGAAATGCTCGACCTCCTGCAGTGTGCCAGCCAGTCCGCCATAAGAACTGCCTGCCCCATGCAAAATGACAGGGGTACCCCTGACGAGAAACAGTGCCAAAGGGCATTGATCGGCAGGAGAGGGTGTGGAGTGAGGTTAGGGAAGAGGTGGGAGCACATGTGAAATGATCAAGAGAAGCAGAAATAAGTCGAGGGCACCAGGACGAGGATTGTAAGGGAAGGCCGGGCTGGGAAGGCCTGTGCGTCAGTTTCCTAAGGCCTGCCATGAACAAAGTACCAAACACTGGAGGGTTTGAGCAGCAGTTCTGGAAGCTAGAAGTCGAGATCAAGGTGCCGGCAGGGTTGCTTCCTCCTGAGCACTGTGAGGGAGACTCTTGGTCTAGCCTCTCTATCTTCTGATGGTTTGCTAGCCATCTTTGGGGTTCCTTGGCATGTAGATATATCACCTTGATATCTGCCTTCATGTTCACATGGTGTCCTTGTGTGTGTGTGTGTCTGTCTCTGTGTCCAAATTTCCCCTTTTTATAAGCACACAGTAATATGGAATCAGAGCCCACCCTAATGACCTCATCTTAACTTGATCATCTGCAAGGACCCTATTTCCAAATAAAGTCACACTCATAATTACTGGGACTTAGCACTTCCACATCTTTTGGAGACACAATTTGACCCATAACAGCAGTTGAAAGAAAGACTAATTGATGGAATTTTCCCCTTTAACTGGAAAGACTGTGGACCAGTTTCTGGAATCTTGAAGGTAGCCGCTGGATATGGAATTAAGTGGAATTGTAGTCAATGTATGAGGTCTGTTGCTAGAAGGGGAGATTTATCAATGTCCCAAGTGAAGACCTGACCTCAGATTTTCTAGTTCATTTTACTATTCCCCAAATTGGATAGTCTCGGTTCTATAATAATATTTTAAACTTGTAAATATAAATATAAGCAAGGTCATGGACTTCTTTATATGAAATTGGGGGATTTTTATCCATTTGTTTTAGGACACTTTCAATACACATTTCTATCTATTTGAGGAAATGAAATTTTGACATATTTATAATATGAAGTATAAGGTGGTTTCCACATTGCAGGAATATAAGACTGCTTGAGTCTTGTTTTCTGGTTTTCAATTTTTGATAAAAAATAGAGAAGGAAAACAACTATAGTGGAAAAAACAAAACAAAAAAACCCTCAACAATTAAGGAGAAACCAGTGAGATACTAACTCTAAAAAATATTTCTTTAGATTTTTTTAAAAATTTAATTTATTAAAAGTTCAGGCATGATTTTTTTCAGGAAAGTTAGAAACCGATGACAGAATAAAAAGTCTAGATTCTTAATGAATGTTTCACTTTTAAAAATGAAAATTAGCATAATTTACTGATCATTACATATGAAAGTTTAAAATATGTTATTTTGAAATGAAGTTTTTAAAAAAATGGGATCAAGAAATTATTAGTTTAGCTGTTAAATGTCAAATTTTTTAAAAAGTTACTCTCCAAACTCTAAACTCAGAATGAGACACTTTTAGGTTTCAGCAATTTTTAGCAGGAATTGCTCTAGTCTTTGTTATTGTACGTGCAGGGTTAGTAGAAATTTAAGTTGTTCTGAGTTAAATTACATTCCTGTATTTGTTATTGTTCTGTGATTCATTTTTGTTATACTGTGTATCCATTATACAAAAGGACCTTAGCTTTCCAAATTAGAAATTTAGTGAATTTTTTTCTATCAAATGGTAAATGCGTATTAATGTTTGAAGGAAATTTTCCACTTCCGATTATGTACAATTGTCTTTTTTTGGGTTCTCTTTTTAGATGTAGCTAAAAAACATGTCATTGTATCTTTCTGTTTTGTGGTTTCTTAGGGCAGTAGTGATCAGTATGTACCATTGCCTAGTTTTGTTTTGTTTTTTCTTTTTGGGTGGCAGGGGTGTAGGTGACCATTGGGATGGCTAGGAGGAGTGGGGATGGAGAGAGGAGTTGGAGATTGATAGCCTATACCAGCTGCATGCAACTGAGCAATCTAGTTGAAGGCAGTGCACTTTCCCTTCTGTCTTCTTTCAATAGGCTTATCTGAGTTTATCAGCCAGCATTGGCTAGTTACTCAGGAATTCTGGGTATGGTATTAAGTTGGTGCAAAAGTAATTGCAGTTTAAAAGGTTAAAAATAATTGCAAAAACTGCAATTACTTTTGCACCAACCTAATAATTTAAAATTAATGTTATTTCTTTTATGTTTGTTTCTTTCCCCAAACTCTGAAAAAAGAAATCAACTGGGAATTGAATGTTTCCCTTTTGGACTCATCACAGCTTTGCTGTAGGACTGAAAGCGGAACTAGAAGCTGGCAGATGGGGGCCGCCTCTCCCTATATGCCCAGGTACTTATAGGTTGGTGCGGCCCCTGGGAAACTCCAGAACAACTTGGTCTGGATCTGGTTCCCTCTGTTACCACTGACAGCTTATTTATTCCTGAGGGGGCTGGCTCAGTACCTGGCAGAACCCCAAAAGGTGTTTCCTGGAAGTGACTCCTAAAAGTGGAAGGGCAGGGAGAGGTGCACATCAGGGTATGTCTGCCCTGTTGTACGACCTTTGGGGGCTCTGCCAGTATTGCTTTAGAGCTCCAGAAGCCGGAAATGGAACATTGGCTGTGACTGAGGGTACAGGGTTCTCGGTACTTGTGGATGTATTTCCTTTTCCTGCGGGAAATGGCTTTTTGTCATCTTGGATCTAGGTGGCTTTGGGAGTGGAGGACTGAGAGTGAGAGAGGCCCAAATAGGTGACTTGCTTGACAGGTCAGTTCAGTGGTATTTGGTAAATGTAAATAGAATTAAGGTCAGCAGCTATTGCAGCATACCAATCCAATATTAAAAGCAAAGAACTCAAAGTAACAATAACCAACATAGCTTTGAGGAGTTTGTTTTCCTTCTGGGAGTTGCACAGGGAGTGGGAGTGTGGTCTTCTTCATTCATGACATTCCCATTTGGACTGAAGCTTGTTGGTTTTCTACTTTCCTAATTATATTTATTAGGACAGTTCCTTTGAGTGGGAATTGGCCATTTCTATAAGCCTGGACCCCCAGTTGACAGGAGTTTTGGGTTGCACTGTCCTTTTATGATAAACTACTTACTTGCCAAAGTAGGTGTTTGGGTTGAATATCTGCTGGTTTATTTATTTCCAGAGTTATTTTATATTCAACCCAAGCACCTACTTCTGCCCCATCCCTATCTATGGATTATCTATCATTGGAAAGCAGTGTAGACTCATGGTTAGGGCAAGGGCCGAGTCCAAATTCTAGTTCTACCATTGATGAGGGATGTGGCCTTAGGCAAGTATAACCTCAGCCTCTGAATTTGTAAAAGAGAGATAAGAATGGTACCTTCTGCATATAATTACTATGAACATTGAACGAATGAAGTATTCCACATGAGGTATTTAGCCAAGTGCCAGGTACATAGCAAGTATTTAATGTATATTGTCTATTATATCTATATCAGCAGCAGCAGCAGCAACAATAGTAGTAATAGCAGTAATAAAAAATAAAAATTATAACCTTGGATTGTGTAAGGTCTTTAATCATCAAAATATTGTGTACAGTACATAGTACTTAACTAAGCTGAGGGTGTATGTTGGTATAATTTTTGGAGCGTTTTTAGTAAATTTAACTATAAAGAGTTTTCAACTGAAATTTGAATTAACAAGAACATTACAATTTGAGTTCATTCCCCAAACAAACCACTTGTGTAATTTTTGAACATTTCATAGGTATACAGCATGTTGTGCTTGAGTTGCTAAATATTTATTCACTGCCTATAAAGTGCTTACTACTATGCAAATGAACACTATTCTTTGTTGTACACACTGTGTTTCCCCGAAAATAAGACCTAGCTGGACCATCAGCTCAAATGAGTCTTAATATGAGTCAAATGAGTCTTCAAATGGGTCTTATTTTACTATGAGACCGGGTCTTAGTAAAATAAGACTGGATCTTACATTAATTTTTGCTCCAAACGACGCTAGAGCTGATGGTCCGGCTAGGTCTTATTTTTGGGAAAACATGGTAGGACAGGACTTTATAGAGTCCTGGTTTGATTTAAAGCTTCCTAAACTTGGCAAGTAGATTTCATCCCAAATGACAGCTCGGACTGATGGACAGTGACTACCTAGAGAGCTGAGAAAGGGATTTTGGAGCCTGTCTAGGAGACAGACAGTGTGATTGACAGTTGATATCTGCTCTGGCACCAGAGGAGGGAGGAACAGGGCTTATGCCACTCGTTTACCAGTCCTGTCTTAGACTTTGTGCATTTGGAGTCTGTCTTTAGATTTGGGTAACTGAATGTAGACTATTTTGAGTCTCTGAGTAAGAGGGAAGATAAATATGAAACCCTGGGTTGCATTGATGGATAATATCCTCTGCAAACGTCTCACCAAATTTGGAGGTGAGGGTGGTGGAGAAGGGCCAGGATTTCTGTGTTTAACGAAAATGAGTGGTACTTCCCAGAAAAGATAGTGATTATCCTGACTCTGAAACTGAATGCTGAATCTTGATGCTTGTGATGCATAGGTGGGCAGATGGGCAGATGAATGATGGTAAGAGGACTCTGTGGAAGAAGGTGGTGGAAACAGGAGAGGGAGAAAGACACTGGAATAGGTGGACTCTAGGATATGCCCGTCCACCGTGCTGAGCCTTGGAGCACTGAAGAGTCAGGTTCAGGTTTACCTGTGCCCAGCAATGTGATAGGATTTTTTCTGCAGGTTATTTAATCCCTACAATGACCCTACAAACTGTGGTTTGTTATACCTGTTTCACAGATGACAATATTGAGGTACAGGGTGATTAAGTAACATTCAGCTCAGTAAATCCAGATTCAAACCCCTGTCTTCTGATTTTGTGTCCAGTATTTTTTCCATTACCCCACATTGCCCACTGGAAGAGCCTATGATTGGAGACCAGTGAGAACCTGGGTCAGCTGGCTAAGATAACAGTGTGTAATCTCAAGCTAAAAAAGTGCGGGTGTGGGGGAGGGGAGCAGGACTCCTAGAGAGCAGTCCCAGGGGTCCCCACTCAGCCACTGAGGATGTAGTCGTAGGCACAGTGTCCTCAGGGCATGTGAAAGCGGTAGCTGTGCTTCTGCAGAGACTGATAAAAGCTATTAGGAGTACGGGCTGAAATGGAAAGCTAGGATAGCATCATGTCATCACCGTCATCATAACAATACCAGTCACACCATGCGCAGGAAGCACTCGGGGCTTTGTGTTTGTTATTTCTAGTCCTTAAAGTGACTCAGCATGGTAACCATTCATAGTCATACTCATATTAATTCCACCCCCACTCTCCCTCCTTCTGTCTTCCACTCTAATAGAATAGGAAACTGCTGAAGTTCAGAAACTTTAAATAACCTGCTTTGTCATAGAATCCAGAAGGTCCAGACACCCAGATCTGTGCCATCCTATTTCCTAATGTCCGTGTCCCAAAGGATGGAATCAGAGATTAGAATAGCCAGTGCTCTGAAGGGGCTGTTGACTGTTTTGTTAGATGTCCTAAAACCAGGTGTATGATTTGCTTCAAGTATGATTCTCTTGCTTTGTGTGACAGAGTTGAGTAGAACTGGCCTGATATGTTGAACAGGCTGGGATGGGAGGGTAACAGGGGACTATGGGAGAGGAAGGCGTGGCTGGGTGGCTGAACCCCGGTGATGGGGTTTAATTTCGTGGGACTTTTTGGGCAACATGAAATCTACTGGGACAAATGGTGGATGTGGAAGTGAGTGCCCTCGTTGTTTCCATCTTGGATCCTGGGTTCCCAGAAGACTTTTTCTCCATGGACTGATACTTCCCTGTTTTCTACCCTGCAAATAGTGTCCTCTGGGTGGAAAGAGTTCATCAGGATATTGAAACCTACTGGGGAAGTTCAATGCAAGAGTGAGTAGAAAGTGGGAGGCCAGAGTCAGGGTTATTTGTGGTTAGGGGGAGGGCAGAAGGGCTTGTGGGGGCACAGGCAGCGCTGCAAAGGGAGTAATGTGATCAGCATGCTCAGGAGGGGCCAGCAGGAGTGGGGCTGCGAAGCTGCTGTTCATACGCTTCACAAAGATCAGTTTCTTTACATGTAATTTACTGAGAGAGCCTCATAAACTGAGTACATAGAAGAAATCTGAGGGATTTACAAACAAGGTGCGACGTGGAAAGAATGTGGATTTTAGGAGCAGAAAGACCTGGGTTCGAATAATGACTCTGGTACCCTAACCAGCAGCCATGACTTGGCCAGTCTTCTTGGTCTCGGTATCCCCTTTTGTAAACTTGTTGGAGCTTAATAAAATGCCAGGCATTAATAATTTTATGAGTTTCATTTAAATTTAAGCCAGCGATAATTCTCTTGTCTTTTGTGAATTCTCGACTGTAAATGAGCTATTAAGATTTAATTAAGGAAAAAAAAATTGTTCTTATAATTGGACAATAGGTCCTGAGTTTGATGGAGTGCATTTATAGGAAGACCTTAAACTGACATTGTTTATTAGGGTTAGTGAAGGCTAGAGGTCACGGTCTGGTTGCAGTGGCTGGCACCCCTTTGTTTTTGACAACAGTGTTCAAAAAAACATTTTTTGAGCCAAGATTTTAAATACTGGGCGATTTCTTTCCCACATACACACACGTAATCTGGATTTCCCCCTCTTCTGAAGATATCTGAGGGTCTCTTGACCCCAGGGCCTCACTCCATCATGGCCTGGATCCATCGTAACTGGTTAGTGATGACCTCTCATCCTGGCATGTACCCTGGGGGTCTTCCTAGCCCCCCACCATTCCCACTATCTTCCCAACTCTGAGCCATTTGTTATTGAGCTTGTCCTGTCCTTTTTATATAGAAAGTATTTCTTGGCATCTATGTCTATCAAAAGTGGGAAACTACAAGGTTATATTGAGAGGATTTCATGTGTGTGTCATGTATGTTTTATGAAAATGGGAAACAAACTTTTTTTCTGTGTGTGAAAGGAAGGAAATAATAGTCCTCAATGGTTATTAGGTGTTTGTTGGCTTCGTTCCTTCATGTTAACTGCCTGGCTGCTGTGGGCATTTGGATATTTGACTCTGGAAGTCAGTTATTATGGGGGGAGGGGAGCGTGGTAAAAAGTGCCTATTTCCCATCTGTGCTTGGTGTTAGCCTCCCAGTCACTCTGTAATCTCAGAATTGCTGCTTGAGGTCATTATACTCTAGGACAGAACTTCCTGAAAAGCTTAAAAATGAAGTTGTTCATACCCCAAGCCAGGGTTTGTCACCAGCATCAATATTGACATTTTGGGCTGAATAATTCTTTGTTACGGGGGGTTGTCCTGTGCATTACAGTCATAGAGCAGCAGGCCTGATCTCTCCCTGCTGGGTGCTAGCAGTACCCCCTGCCCCCAAGTTGTCACAACCAAAAAACATGTCCAGACATTTTCGAATGTCCCCTGGGGAGCAAAATCAGCCCTGGTTGAGAACCCCTGCCCTAATCTGCAGTACCAGAGAGAAAATGCTCACACGATGAGAAGACTCTGATTGCTGTAAAACTGGAAAAAAACTGAAGAGATCATTTAAATCATCTTCCTCTTCTGTTGCGGTGTGAGCTGATAAATGGCTAATTCAAGTCTGCACTGCTTAGCCTCATACTTCTAGAGCAGTGTGGTGTGGACCTAGAATAACTGCACTGGGATTTGGGAGACTCTGTGTGTGGCTCTGGTGATGCCATTCAGTCAGCTTTGTGGTTTTGGATAAGAACCTTAGCTCCTCTGGGCTTCAGGTTTCTCATTGTGTTGTTTTTGTTGTTTTCTGATTGAGATAATAATTTATATACCATGGAATTCACCCTTTTCAATTGTATATTTCAATGGCTTTTAGTATATTCACCATGTTGTACCTCCATCACTGCTATCTAATTCCAGAACCTGTCATCATCCCACAAAGAACCCCCAAGTCCATTATCAGTCACTCTCCATTTCTTCTTCCCTCCATCCCCTGGCGACCACAAGTCTACTGTGTCTCTATGGATTTGCATACTCTGGACATTTCATATAAATGGAATCATACAATATGTGGCCTTTTAAGTCTGGCTTCTTTCACTTAGCATAATGTTCCAAGTTCATGCATGTTGTAGAATGTATCAGCACTTTGTTTCTTTTTATGGCTGAATAGTATTCCCTTGTATAAATATACCACATTCATTCATCAGTTGATGGATATTTGGGTTGTTTCCACTTTTTGGCGATTATGAATAATGCTGCTGTGAACATCTATGTACAAGTTTTTGTGACCATATGTTTTCGATTCTCTTGGGTATTGGTGGTTCGTATGGTAGCTCTATGTTTACCTTTGTGAGGAACTACCAAATTGTTTTCCAATGGCTATTCCATTTTACATTTGCACTAGCAGTGTATGGTAGTTCTAGCTTCTCTGCATACTTACCAACACTTGCTATTCTCTGTCTTTTTTATCATAGCCATTGTAGTGGGCGTGTAGTGATATTTCAGTGTGGTTTTGAGTTGCATTTTTCTAGTCACTGATAATGTTGATGTTATTTTTTTAACAACTGGTTTAGATCCTTTTTTTTTTTTTAAGAGCTCTTTTAAGAGCTCTCCTAGCTCAGAATTTTTTTTTTCCTTCTGATCCACCCACAAACCAATATGAGTAACACAGAATTGAGTCTTTAGGGGATATATATTTTGCAAATTGAGTTAAGTCAGTTCTCACATATTTTGTGAGAGGTCAGTGCCCAGTCAGTGCTCAGTCATGTTCAGGATGCAGAATGGGTATATGGCATGTTTTCTAACACCACCCCCACCACACACCAAATAAACTCATAAGCTGACTGGGGAGAAAAGATGAACACAGAAAATGGAGGACAACAGAGAGTCATGGAATATAATGCTAAAATTATCTATCCTGTAGGTATATCTCAAGGGCAGTATTTTATTTGGATGAGGACAAAGGAAGTCACATTCAGAGCTAGACAGAAAAATAGCATCTCCTGAGTTGGGAAGGTGGCTATTTTTAAGATTCTAGAAAATTTCACTTAAATAAAAGGCTGCACTGGAAAATTAAAATACTCTTTTTCCCCCCAAATATTTTCTATGAGCTTGTGAACTGAAACAGATGTCAGTCTCCGTTCTTTTCTGTCAGGGACGTGAATTTGTTTTGTATATCTGTGCTGCCTTTTGTTTTAGACTAAATGACTCCTTTTCCACTGCTATGTATTTCCTGCAGTGTGAGAGCAAGACAAATGGATGCTCTATAGTTAGTGCCACAGCGATATTTTAATAGTGAACTTGGTTCAAGAGATAATTAACAGGAATGAGATGATTAATAATTCACCTTTTGGATTCCTTTTCCATTAAAGGAAGGAAAAAAGCCTCATCCTTTTAAAATATTAAGTCTGTGTGTTAGGTTCGGAAAGCTTAGAAAGACCTCATTGGCCCCTGAGGTGAGAACTTACAGCTTCAAGGCCTAACTTTTTGGCCTGGCATTTTGGGCCCTTGGTGAGCTGAGTCTGACCTCCCTTTGCAGCATTTTCTCTCACTATTCTTTGGACTACTACATAAACACACGAGTTTTTTTTTTTTTCTCCCGGCCTTCTGTGGCTTTTCTCATGTTATTTTCTTTGCCTTGACTGTGTTCATTCTGCATTGGGACTAGTCAGAGTCCCCTCTTTTATTTGAAGCCAGTGCCAGTAATGTTTCCCGATAAAGCGTTGCACATGGCCCTCCATTCCCCCTTCACCCTCCAAATTGAGAGGACTCTGTTTCCCTATAGCCCTCCTTGCCACAGCCTGTGAACTGCTCTCTTGCAGCCTCAACACACTCCACCCTTGGTGATAATTATTTTGTACCCAGGTTGTTTGAATTACAAGTGCTAAATAAGTTCCTTGAGGTCAGGGACTGTTCCGTTCATCGTTTTATTCCCCCCAGAGTTTCTATCAGAGAACTTGGCAAATAGTATTTATTGAACAAGTGAAAAAGAAGTGTTTCTGTAGCTTCTGCATCAAACGTAAAAAGCTAATCAAGGGTTCCTGACCACGCCGGCGTGGGACTGGAGCCTGCAGATGGAAGTGTGCTTTGGAAAACCTAAGATTGTGAGGGACGTGATGTATTTCACTGCTTCTTAAATAAGTGGCATGAAGAATCTGTGTCATTAGGGATAATTTTATTATAGTATTACTTTTCTTATCCAGAGACCAGAATTCTAGAACCCCCCACATGGAAAGAAGCAGAGAGGCCACTGCGAAGCAAACTGGCTGTCCTACGTTCTGCCAGGCACGCAGGCCCTTCAAAGCCTCACCCAGACAACTGTGAATGAAACAGGCCTCAGCAATCGGCAATCGTTGCTTCCCACTGAGGCAGTCCCAGCGGGAAGTTCTGAGAATCGACAGGTGCCTTCTGAAGGAAGGCAGACATGGAGAATTCCAGAAGCACAGCTTTGGCCGTTTGCTGTGAAGTAAAGCAGCAGGCTTTTACACCTAAGTGGCCTCGGGAATGTCAGTGCCCCACATCAAAGTACGAAAATGGATCATGATAGTGATTCTAGTCCAGAACAGATTAAATCAGGTCTGGCATGTTTTGGTTTGATGTAGTCTGCTCAACAATGCAGGAACACATGGTACTGTTTAGAAAGATTTCTACAGTAAAAATAGTTTAAAGTAAAATAGTAATAAATTGTGTTAAAGGGACGAGCTTCAATTTTCAGAAAACCTCAATCTCCAATTCCAGGGGAAAGTAATTTATTTGCTCCTAGCTGTCCCTGTGGTGCAACTCCTCTTTTGCCTTCCATTTTCCTTTCTGTCTACCTTCCGATATTATAGCTGTGGATCCTCTTTCCTCCTCATCCTGGGAGCTGGTTATTTTATATTCCTTTTTTTCAGTATTTCTGATGCTGTGCTTTTATTCTTTGCTTACATGTTACTAGCTTTGCGGCCCTCCCTGTGCACTTTACCTGAACACCTGCTTTTTGGCTGCTCTGGCCCTGTCGGAAGTCCTGTGTTATTGCCAGTTTCATGGGGAAGTTACTTGTTGGCAAGCCCTGTCCCCCCCCCACACACACACACATATACAGCCCTACATTACACTATGCAGTGATTCAGTTTGGAGGCCTTGTTTTATCACCTGTGGCCCCTAGTTCCTAGGCAGCATCTAGCACGTCAGACCGTCTCCAGGTTATTAAAACCTGTTGAGTGAACAGTAGCTCGTCGACCTTCTAAAGAGTGCTTGATTTTTCTTCCTGCTGGTCCTCTGTGCTCTCTCTCTAATCCTCCTTTTTAATTTCTCCACGTATTCTTTTGACTTGAGATGGAATGCAGAATCATATGGCTGAAGATATAGAGAAATTTGAGGTGGAGACCCCCAGAATTTGGAGGCACTCTTCAAGACACACTTTATCTTGTCTGGAATGCAGGAATGGGGATCATTTGTGGGAAGGTCGAATGCATGTGGAGATGTGAGGAAGGGTGAAAGCTGTTAGTAGCGGTGGTGCCGCTCGAACAGAATTGAGTATCCAGCTGAGGTTAGATAGTTGGGATTTTTCAGCAGACAAGCTATACTAGCATTGCTCTGTAGCCCAAGGAGGGAAGAGAAAGCTGATGACACAGCCAACCTAAGAGAGGGGGAAAGGTCCACAGAATGCAGGTAAGAGCATCCAGACTTTCTCTAAGAGGTATCAATTTGTACCTACTATGGGAATATGAACTAATTATAGGATCCCGTGTAAAATGTAATTGTGAAAATGACCTGCTGTCCCCCAGATTATTTTTCAAGTATAAGTAGAAGTAGTTTCTATCTCATCTTGTAGGATCACTTTTCACACATTCGAGGATGGACTGCTGTAGAAATGGGAACGTATTCCCAAACGCACTGTTACAGAGCAGCGTCTCCTGCGATGGATAAAGGCACAGCTTTTGGCTGAAGTTCTATATTCTTGCCTGTGGAAAATACTCTGCTCAGCAGGGTTTCCTCTTTACTGCAGAGGATTTTGACTATTATAGCAAGTTTTGCCAGAGCAGCTTTTCTGCAAAGTATCCTCTAATTAACAGGAAGCATGTGCATGAACAGTTGTATATAATTTTCATAGTGGCATCCTAAATTCATATTTTATACTTGGCTGGCTCTTTTCCTTAAGGAAGTAAACATGTAATCTTGACAGGGAATGTAAAAACTATAAAATCAAACCACCCACATCTTTCATTCCATGCTTTTGCTAATGTTTTATTGCAGCTTCACTAAGTAATGCAAGTTTGGATTTTTTTGTGTTTTTTTCGTTAATGCCAACGAAAATTAGTTTTAATACACATGTTGATGGAGAAATTAGTTAGAGCCATTTATATTTCATCAAGCAAGTAGGAAAAGAGACACATGAGCTGATAAGTATGTGAGGCGCAGCTAGTCTGCAGCTACCCTCCTGAGTCCCTCGGAGGATGCAGCTGTGATACACGCATGGTCTTCATCTTCCAGCGGAAGCTGGCAGAAGAGGAGCAGATACACACAACTGTTTTTATAGTGGTGGTAGTGGTCTGTGCTTCTCTGCACATAATTGGGATTCCTGTTTCGACCCACGGACAGCGTTGCTGGGAGGTTATGTAGGCTGACTGCTTAGCCTATGTCCATGGGCCTGTCTCATGTCTTCTCCAGAAGCTTTGAAGAACGTTAGTTTGCTGAAATTGCACCTGCCACTTACTTTTTAATCACCCCTCTTTTCTTTCTTTGAACATATTAAACATTTTTATATTCCGTATCTGATAATTTCAATATCTGAAATGTTTGTGGGTTGCTTTTTTTTCCCCTTTCCTTCTGATTTGCATCTCTGGCTCATGATACAGTGTGTGTTTCCTGGAATGCTTAATTTTTGATTATTAACTGCTTCCTCGCTAATATCTTGAAAAAAAAATGCTTAAAATAATAATACGGAGCTTACGGGTTTATATTTTCATTTGGGATGATATCATGGGACAAGAGTTCTTGGTTGCCCAACTCCTAAATATCAATCATATGGCAGAATGGACACATGGATTTGGGCTGCTTGTTAGGAGATCTGGATTCCAGTCCTGACTCCTGCTACTTACATAGTGAATTATTTTGGGTAACTTACTTGACACACCTCTGTGTTTCAGTTTTATCATTTTGTCCAAAGAATAGCTTGACAGGTCATTGAATAATTGTGGGACAAATGATTCATTTCAGGCTTATGGTCCAGGCATTGCCAATTTCACATCCATTGTTTCTGTGGCTTCATTATTTGCTGACGTAGTATGTAAGGTCATACCTTTAAAGTCATAGAGGTATAGCATCTGTTCCCTACCTTCCAGAATTTAAAATTATTGGACTAGACAAGACCCAGTAGCTCTTAAACACAAATTGAATATGGGTAGCCTATTCCCTGCAAATTCAGAGGAAGTAAGTGGAGAGTATACTGGATTGGATGGTACTACGCGAGAGTTGGGGTCTAAGCTGGGCCTTGCAGGAAGAGGAGGACTTCAGTGTTGAGATAAGAGGGCATTCCAGGCAAGGGAAACAAGCGTTAGTCATGGTGGTGAGGAAGTACATGTGGGGAAAGGAGGGTTGGGAGGCCACATGGGGAATTTGGGACCTCAAGTGCTAGTCCCACACCCCTTAGCCATATTCTCAATACCACCGTTCTCCTCACTCCAGCCCTAGACAACCACTCATCTACTTTCTGTCTATAGATTGGTCTATTCTTTGAACATTTTATATAAATAGAATCATACAATACAAGGTCCTTTATGACTAGCTTCTTTCACTTTAGCATAATGTTTTCAAGGTTCATCCATATTGGGGCATGTATCTGCACTTCTGTGGCCACGGAATATCCCATTGTATGGACAGGAAAGGCACATTCTTCAACCCGACCCAAGTCTTACTGAATCGAAAACTTTGGAGTTGATCTCCTTTCCACAATCTGTGTTTTTGTTTTTGTTTTACTACTCTTTTAGTGGTCACAATATAGCCATGGGGGTATGAAAGACAGTTTGGGGAATATAATCAATAATGTAAAGATTTTGTAGGAAGTCAGATGGGCATTTGTCTTATTAGGAAGACCACTTCATGGATGCTGTAGATGTCTGACCACTGCGCTGTACACCTGAGGCTGAATAATATTGTGTGTCAACTAATATATATATATATATATATACACACATATAGTCACAATCTGTGTTTTGAAAAGCCCAGATGCCCTTACGGGTGGAGAGCGACTGCTGCAGGGTGAGTGAGAGGGGCATGAAGCTGGAGAGGTGGGCCTGTGAGCATAGGCACACATTTTTACCTTCATCTCAAGGATAATGGGAAGTTACTGAAAGGTTTTTAAATAGAGATATGAAACCATTAGGTCTATGCCTTTTTTTTCTTTTTTTCCATTTTAGCTTTTCTGTGAAAAGCTAAAGTAGTTTTGGGGTAATCTGGCTAGAAGATACATGAAGGTATAGACCAGAGATGATGGCTTGCTATGGGCTAGTGGAGTGAAAATGGAGAGAGAAACATAGATGGGTTCAAGAAAATTTTTGACAGCAGAAACTTTGATGTTTCGTGACTTGATTAATTATATCATCAGGGAAAGTCAAATCTAGGTTTTGGGGTTGGGCAGATGAGTGGGTGGTGGTACCATCACCAATATCTTCTGAATTTCCTGGTTTTCTAATACATGGGTAAATCTCCTCTCCCTAGAATCTAGTCTTTCAATCTAGACAACACATTGGATGACATTTGAGTATATACAACATGGAAAATATGTGTTAATTGTTATCAGTAAGGCTTCTAGTCAACAGTAGTCTATGAGTAGTTAAGTTTTAGGGGAGACAAAAGTTATAAGTGGATTTTTGACTGCACGGGGAGCTAGTGTCCCTAACCTCTGCATTATTCAAGTGGCAACTGTACTTGGGATTAAACATTTAAGTGTAGGTTTGAAAAATAATGTTACTAAATTTGAGGTAGCAGATTTTGTAAACTCCTTTATCTTCTTAATTTTGATTCAGTTCGAGAATTGTCCTACTTACCTGTCTTTTAAAATTATGCCAAGAATTAGAAGCAAATATTATTTCCGTAACCTATGATCTGGAATGTGAAGGGAGTTGCCTAAACTGTCCTGAAAGTATTGGTTCCCAATCAGAAAATATATACCAGTAACATTTTTGTTAATGGCGAATTAGATTCAAGTCCATGGGAAGAATCATTCTGCCAGGGGCAGGGCAGGATTAAACTTTCTTTGATCTGTTTTAAAGTATTTCTTTAAACCCAAGAACAGTACACCATAAATTCCGATACCTGCCAAAGTTTGAGTGTGGAACTAAATGCGTTTAAATTGACGTTAGTTGTCAACTTAAAAATACACCAGGATGAACTCTTAAGTCCTAAGACAGCCATGGGAACACTTGTTAATTCCTCTTTACCTGGCCGCACTCTCTGGTTCCCCTGGTTCCACTTTTCTAGGTTTAACTTTAACATTCCTGTTCTTATTCCCTGTATGCAGCAGAGATGGGAAAATCATAAAGTTTACTCTTGTGAACACACAAAATTGAACAGTGCCTATCTGTTCCTGGGTTTGGCTAGTCTAGATGAGGCAGATGGACTTCTGCTAATGACAAGCCTCTGTGCAAGGATGTGCCCAAGGAGACCCTTTTCTGCCCTCGTCACTTTCAGTCTGCTTTAGCCTGCTTCGCTGGGCTGGGCTGGGTGTATGGCTGGGTTAGTAGGAGCCTGGGTGGAAAATAAACCTTTCCAGAACATGTTCTACTAGTGTACAGCGTTGTGGTCATGTCTAAAGGGAAGCCCATCCTCACGAAAGGGTACATTCCAGAGAGTGGATCCTCTCTGTTTAAATCAGGTTTTATAGTTCGGGCATTATCAGTGCTCTATTGACTCCCTGTAACTCACAGCTTTTTGTGGGGAGAGCTGAAGTAAGGCAGAGGCAGGTATGTACCACTTATGCCTAGCGTGTTGCCTGGCACCTGCTAGGCCCTCAAAATGTCCTTGTGGCATGAACAAATGAGTGAAACAATGAATGAATGGAGAAAGAGAAGCCAAATTGCCATGGAATTGTAGTGGGCCCAGGGATCCCCCGTGACTAGCAGTAGTATGCTTGCTAAGGAACAGAATAGCTGCTGAGGTCTTAGAATAGCCTTAGAATAAAAATTGCTATAATAAAAATGGTAACTAGTGTGTGTGGAGCTATTTTGGTGTGCCATGCACTAAGAACTTTGTGAGTATTATGTCATTGAAGTTTCATCACCACCCTCTCAGCTGAATTAGGATCTGCATTTCCCTGAGGAGGAAACTGAGGCTTTGATAGAATAAGTACCTTGCACTGGGTGATCCATCCCTTTCTGACTGTCCGAGACGAGACTAGAAGGTAAATCAAAGCTAAGTGGCCCAGATGAGGATCAGTTCACTGTCCTTGGCATCCTTAGCAAAGTGCTCTAACCATCATGAAAAACCCAGTGAAAGCCAGGTCCCCTCACAGACCTGAGTCAAGCTTGCCATGGCCAGACCGACCTCCCCACCTACTCTACACCATCCCTGTTTCAGTGCTACCAGATCGAGCACAGGGGAGGTTCCCTTCATCAAATTCAATAACGTGTGAGTGTGTGTGTGTGTGTGTGTGTGTGTGTGTGTGTGTGTTGTTTTCATTTAGGTAGGTTATTTTTGTAACAATGTTAAGTTTTGGACTTGTAGGTGGTTCGGTTATGCTGAGTCAACAACAAAGTTGTGTATTGTTAATAGGAAAAGTTAGGAGAAGGAGGTGAATGATGGCTTGACCTTGTGACAACAAGGTTATCATTATTTTTGTTGTTTTGTTTTACCAGTCAAGTTTGAGATGATGGTGAGACATTTAAGCATAAATTTCCAGAAAGGTTTTGGAACTATAAGATTGGATCTTGTAAAAGAGGTCAATTTTAAAATGCAAATTTTGGTTATATCTTCATAGAG
This sequence comes from Rhinolophus sinicus, assembly GCF_036562045.2. Lineage (NCBI taxonomy): Eukaryota > Metazoa > Chordata > Mammalia > Chiroptera > Rhinolophidae > Rhinolophus > Rhinolophus sinicus. The sequence continues at coordinate 116,055,562 of NC_133755.1, forward strand.
GTGATAGATTAAGTCCTGGAAGTATGTGATGTCTTCAAGGGCAGAAGTATAAGTATGAAGAGAAAATAGATTATAAAGGATATTGCTAGATGTCATGATGTCTTCATTTTGCCTAATTCAAGCACATTAGGATGTGCTAATGTTGCTATCAAAATTTTTTTTATATTTTAATGATTAAAAGAATTCCTTTTTCTGTCTTCAAAAAGTTTTTCTTAGTGAGAACAATGTGAGCTAATGATCAATACTGCAATTTGAAGGTCTGCTTTTATATTGTTGAAAAGATACTTTCCCAAAATACATAGGTGCAAATGGAAAATGAGCATCATTCTAATCGAAGAACAATGGTAATTGTTCTGCCTCTAGATTTATTACTGTCTCATTTAGAAAATATATTAGCAGTATAGTATACATATTTCTATATTTACAGTGAAACTGGTTAGTTTTCTAGGATTTCTTTGTGAGTCTAGTAATTTCCCTGTTCATAGGTATGCTAGAATGCTTCCAGGCAAAGGATATCAAAATTTAAGCCATACTTGTAGAAAACACAGTGGGATTTTTTTTTTCCACTCCATTTTTGCGGATTTTGCAAGGTAGTAATTTATAAACTGACTTTTAAAACCTGGTATAAGAAAAAAGGCACTGAAAAATGAGAATAATAGTGTTTAATAATTCTCACATGTTTGGAATAGAGATTTGCCTTCTGGCTTGAAAGCTTCTAAACATTATAAAAGGAAATAATATATAATCTTGTTGTTTGCACACCAGCATTTCTCCTGGTCCCCTAGTTCTCTAGTACAGTTGTCTGCAAAGTTTTTTGATTGCATACCCCAATAATAAAAAAATTATTTGAAGATATAGCCCCAATATATGTATATTTTAAGTAAATTTTATGCATATATTACTATACTAATAAAATATGTGTATTATAAAATGTCCACAAAATAGCAGTTAAAGTGATGGGATATAGTTGAAACAATATTCCTAATTTTATTTTTTAATGATTAAAAAATTTCCCTTTTCTCTCTTCAAAAAGTTTTTCTTAGAACAATGTGAGCTAATGATCAATATTACAACTTGAAGGTCCACAACATCCTACCCCAAAATATGTATGTCGTAGCAACTATATAAAGTATGTTTCCAATTGTTGACTCCTTGGAAGGTAATACAAAAAATAACTTCAGAATGATAAGATTATGGGTTTTTTTCAATAAAATTTTTTTCATTAAAAAGATGACTTAATATTATAAATATAGAAAAAAGAAACCAATGTTAGTTGGTTAAGAAAACAGGACCTTAAATATTAACTGGTTAAAAAGATGTTAAAAGTATTTATTAAAGTTCAATAATATTTCCATGTCTAATACAAACATATTGAGTGTGTGTACCAGGGACTGTGCTAATGATACATAGACGAAAAAGCACAATCTTTTCCATTATTAAAATTAGATTGCTTCATTTATAACATAATAACAGTTCTTTCAAAAATTACCCTGTATTTATTTCATAATCCATCTTTCTGACACTGATTCCCTAAAACTCAAGTTTCAATCTTTTGCAAGACAGTCTCTCTCATTGTTATCTTTGGCTTGGTAACCTGGTATTTGCTTTCAAGTAAGATAAACTGAAATGGACACTAGAGACACGGTACTTTATGTGTAATCTCATGTTTAGTTAAACAGCATTAGAATGTTGATAGCAGATGGCTTATTGGGGCTTATTCTACACCCACCCACCTTACTACCCAACAATGAAAAATATTGGTGAGTTTTAGTCAGGAATGTGTTTTTCTGTAAAAGAGAGCCTGACTAATATGACTTTAAATGAATGCAAGTGTTTGCTTTCTCCTGGTAAGCCTGGAGGCTGATTTGTGCAGGGCTTGTGTTTCTAGTATTCTCTTGGTTGGCCTTTTCTTGATGCTTGTTGCCTCTCAATGGAAAGGCTGCCTCTGCATCTGTAGCCCTCCCACCTGGGTTCCCAGCAGGAAGGAGTAGCTGCAGACACAGGGGGCCCTAGCATCTTAATCCATCTGCTTCAACAAGAGAGCAAAGCCTGGTCCAGAAGCTCCACCCCGTGGAATTTGGCTCACATCTCAAGGGCCAGATCTGGGTCACATGGCTGCCCCAGCTGCAAGGGTAGATGGGAAAACTGGGGCTTTAGTTTTCCAGCCTTCACAGCAGAGGTAACAAATAGCTTTGGGATAACTAGCTTAGTGTCTGCCACAATATTTGCCATCTGCATCCTCTTTATTACAATATAAAGCCTAGTGAGTCCAATGTGGGGTATTAGTTAAAGAATATGCCATGAAATGATATATTTTTGAGGTACCCTACTCAGTCAATGGAAAGTTTCTGGGGTCTTTGACAAGGGAAAGATCATCAGTCCTTTCTATCCTTTTTAGTTGAAAGAAGGAATAATTTCAGGGCCATCTACCTCTGCTAGTCCAATCCAGCCTCTCCTTTGTAAATTTTGTCAAATGATAAGAAAATCTGTCCTTTTTTCTTTCCTCTGCCTGTCTTTGACTTTTTCCATGGGAGATACATAAAAGGCCTTAATCAGCCTTACCTCAGGTCAGAAAAAAGAAAACTGCATTTGAAGTGTGAACATAGGTGAAATAAAGAACTGTTGCATTGAATACCCAAAGCCTTTGAAAGTACCCAGAGGTCATTTATACTTTTTGTAGAAGGCTACATCCGGGGCAAGAAAGAAAAGCTGATATGTTTGAAGGAGTGAAACAACGGAGCAAGTGCCTATTGTTGTTTATTTCTTTTCTTACTTCATCCTCGCCATAAAGTGATGAAAAAAAGATATTGGGTTCAGTTCACAGATTTGGAAACTGAGTTTGAGAGAGAAGCTAAGTGATTCCTCCAAGGCTATTCAACTGACAGGACCATAATTAAAATTAGGATAGTCTAATTCTAAAATATATACTCTTTTTAAAATTTCCTCGTCCTCCATCTGTACGTTTGTCTTCAAACTTGCTTTCCCACAATTGCTCACATATTAAATCTCAATTTAATTAAAAAATCTACCTTAATTCAACCTGATTGTTTGTTTATTAGTGATCCCAAGGTCCCAGGGTGCTGCATCAACTATGTACACCTGGAATTCAAACATGACTAGACATGTCCAGAAGCCTGTGGAAGGAATCTGGCAGGGGCTGCTTCATTACATAAGTTAACTGGCAGCCTTCTGAGAAATAACTAACCCTGTAAGAAGAGAATGGAGAAGTGCAAGTTTCCTTAGATGTCAGTGCCACAGACTAGGGTGTAAGTCTAAGTCAAGTGCAATGTAATTTATTTAGCCTGTCCTCTGATCCATTTCCTAGGGACTTGTGGAGCCAGGAGGTTGCCATTGAAAGCCACAAGTGTCTACACAGCTTTCCATGGGTCGCTGAGTGTCTGTGCTGCATCAGCAGATTCAGTTGCACCAGCCCAGACAGCTTATCGCCCAGGCACCTGGGAGGGTGGGTCACCAGGGCTTGGGTGCAGGCATTGGGGTACTTAGCAGATGTGGGTCCTGCAGGGTCTGGAGTTGAAAGGGTGAAGATTTATTGTCTTAGTCCATTCAGGCTGCTATCACAAAATAACGATAGACTGTGGTGGGAGATGCTTACGAATAGCAGAGATTTATTTCTCAGAGTTCTGGAGGCTGGAAGTTCAAAATCTGGGTGCCAACATGGTTGGGTTCTGCTGAAAGCCCTCCTCCCAGTTGCAGACTGAGGGCTTCTTGCTGTGTCTTCACGTGGTGGAAAGGGCAAGGACTCTTATAAGAACACTAATCCCATTTGTGAGGGCTCTGCCCTCATAATCACTGCTCATTGGCCCTACCCTCTAATACCGTCACTTTGGGGGTTAGGTTTCAACATGAATTTGGGTTGGGCGGGGTACATTTAGACTGGCAGTTACAAAGAAGGCTGCTTTGAAGCACACCTGAGGAGCTTGCTTCAGAGCTCCTGGAGATTTTTGGTGGAAGTGGTTAAGGGTGATGGAATCCTACAACAGCTGGAGCCAGAGTTAGGGGAATACCAACATATTTGCTTAATTCTCAATAGCCATCCCTTGGGCAAAATAAAATACTACGTTATGTACTTGCAATTTTTAAAATTAACTGACAATAGCATTTATTTAAACATACAACTTTGATCAGTATCAATGTCAATGTCAGGGTCTAGAAATTCATGTGAATCATTTAGGCTACTTACAGTTAGACATGCATTCTAGACACTCTGATTTTAAATTCATACAACTTCAGCATTAATTGAGAACTACTGGTGTTTGGCCTACATCTCTGTTTGGCTAACCTTCAGTTACATCTTTTCCTAAAGTAAATTACCAACTCAGTTTGATCTCTTGAACGTCACCTGGAAATCTTTGATGTTCGGCCCTGGAGTGAATTCTTTAATCATCCCTTCAGTTAATATTTACTGAGGGCTTTCTGCGGGCCAGTCCCTGTGCTTACAGACCTGACGTTGTGGAGAGACAGAAAGATGATAGTAAAAACAAGTAAACACATAAAGTTTTAATAAATTTAAATAAAACTTCAACTAAGGTGGTTAAAGAGAACTCTCTGAGGAGGTGACACTTAAAAGTATTTCAATCCTACATGATGAGAGAATCAGCACCACTGTTACAGTAGCCCTTCCACTTGTGAGAATCCTGGCTATTCATTACAAATATTTATTGAATGTCTGCTATGTGCCAGACACCATTCTAGGCCCTGGGGATACAGCAGTGAACAAAACAGCAAAATCCCCAGCCCTGGGGGATTTATGTTCTAGTGGGAGTGGGGGTGGACAAACAAATACATAAAACATACAGTGTGTCAGAGGCTAAGTGTTAAGGTGAAAAATGAAGCACTGAAGGTGAGTACAAAGTTCTGGAGTGGCTGGTAAAAATGTAAAATCAGGTGGTTAGGAAAGGCCTCACTGAAAACGTGAACTATGCGCTGGAAATGAAGATCGGGGATCTAGCCCAGGGTTGGCAAACTTTTTTCTGTAAAGGGCAGCTAGTAAATACTTTAGGCTTCGGGAACCATTCTGCCTCTGTTGCTACGACTCAGCTCTGCCACCCTGGGACAAAAGCCCATAGACAGTATGTAAATGAATGGGTGTAGCTATCTTCCACTACGACTTTATTTATGGACACTGAAATATGTATTTCATATAACTTTTGCTTGTCATGAAATACTATTATTGTGTGTTTTTTTCCCGTTTAAAATATAGACTATTTTTGGCTGTAGGCCATACAAAAACAGTGGGTTAGAGTTGACCTGTGGGTCATAGTTTGCCTACCTGTGAGCTCCCCTAAGATTTAGCAGTGTCTGCTGGTCCCTTTAAGTGCCTTTGGATGATGTGTAATGGTATATGTTTGAATGATAAGATGAAATGCAACTTTCATGCTTTCGTATTTTCTGGTTTTAGGTCGAACAACTTTGTTGTTTGTTTTACAAACAATAATGAAAATTCATCTGTTTATTCAGTGACAAATACTCATTTCACTTATGTTAAATTCATGTCTTACAGCTTTTATTTCCAGGCTCTGCTGTGCAGTAATAACTTTTATTTTCAATCCATCATGCTACAGTGTTTCTGAAGACATTTTAAGTAGCAATTAAGAATTCAACCAAGTAGCATTGCATTTAGATGCAAACTATAGAAAACTTGATAAAGAGAGGCTTAACTAATTAGGGATTTATTTGTAAAATACAAAAAGGTTTAGAGTAGGCTGCACAAGATTGGTGTGACACCTGTAAAATGTCATCAAGGAGCCAGGCTCCTGCCATTCTGTTTGGCCATCCTTAGCATATGGTGTTTGTTCTCACATTTGCAAAACGGCTTCTGCACTTCTGGGCACCACTTCTGCCTTTCTGCAAGGGGTGCAGGAGGAGGACAAAGGGCAAAATGGAATTTATCTTTCCGTTCATTATGCGGAGCCTTCCCAAGGAACATCTGCCATATATCTCATTGGCCAGAGCTGTGTCATGTGATCATCCCAAACAGCAGAGGAGTGGGGGTAAACAAATTTTGTAGTTGAGCACATTGCTTTCCTAAACAAAACCAGGCTTCTGTATTAAGAAAGAAAGGGAGATGGCTTCTGGGTGAATAACTAATATTATCTGTCATGGCTTCTAAGTGTATTTAAAGCAAACAAACCAGGAGTTATAGGTACCTTCCTTCCTTCTATACATGGCTAAGTTGACATGGGTGAAGGCAGCCACTATTGCCCCACAAATTCTTCTCTTCCATTTACCCCCCAAAACTTATTTTGAGATTGGTTGTGAGGTACACTTTGTTTCAGAACAATTGAAACGTGGGGAGAAGAAAGCTCTTTGTGTTAAGGAAATGACTATATATGAGTATGTTACTGTTATGTGAACACTGGATTTTTGCCCAGTGTTTTGCCCAGTGAAGTGCCCTTGATGGCTTCCTGTTGCCACGTGGGAAGCCTTTCTATTATTCAGGCCCTTACGGCTCCCAAGTCCCTGTCTCCTAAGTTGGTCTGTCCCCTGCCACTGAAGCCTGGGCTCCCCTAGTTCCAGGCCACATTCACCTCAGCAGATCGTAAAAACAGTGCTTGGTGGCATGACTCATCTTCCTTCCTGATGCTAGTATCGCAAACATCCACATGAAAACCTCCTTCTCTGGATTAAATGTCTCCTTTTTGTTTATTTGGATGATTTGCTATAGTATTAATTTAGCTCTTTTTAGAAATTTTAGCTTTAGCTCTTTTTAAAATTTTTGTTTTCATCATCTGGCCTTTCTTATAAGTGTAAGGAAACAGGGGGGCTGAGTAACAAAATGCTCTGAGTCCTCCTTCACGTCCTGTTGGGAAACTTGATTTATATAAAACACTGCGTCTCTGTGGCCCTGTGCTCCTGCTCCACTCAGGCTGTGAAGGTCTCTCTTTCACTCTTAAAATAAATTCTGTTTAATCTTTTGACTATTGACACTTTCACACTGTTCAAAAAAAAGATTAAAGTTTACACATGTAGAGAGTGAAAACTCTTGCTCCAACTTTGTTCCCATCACCCAGTTCCCTTCCCCCAGCCCCTAGGCAACCACTTTTGTAGTTCCTTATATAACCTTTAAGAGTGTTTTAAAGCATAAATATAAGCAAATACGAATGTGTTCCTATTTTTCTCTTTTCTTTTCAGAAAAGTGGGCCTAGTCTACGCATAGTTCTTCTTGTTTTTGTTGTTGCTTTTTTCATATATGTATAAATTCTTTTTCATACAGAATTTGACAATACATACAGAATTTCTTCTTTATTCTTTTTAGGTTGCATAGTATTAAAGTGATGTCTTTCAAACACAAACCTGGTCATGTCTGCCCTTGCTTCCCTTTTTGAAAATAGAAATATAGTTCTTACATTTTACTCCTTACAGTACTGACAATCATCACCATTGTTAGTAAGGAACTTTCTTTTGCTTCCTGAGCATTGTCAGTATGTAATGATACATTTGACTTTTTTTTTTTTTTTCAGAACAGCAACCATTTCTCTTTTTTACTGAGACATAATTGATATTACATTGTATAAGTTTAAAGTGTACAACATAATCGTTTGACATATGTATATATTGCAAAATGATGACCACAGTTAAGTTTAGTTAACATCCATCACCTCGCATTGTTTAAACTTTAATTTTCTTCAATATAACTTTCAAACATTGGCTATAAGAAAGGAAAGGCATTGAGACATGGATACTTTCAAATATTGTTAATGGGAATGTAAACTGAGGTGGCCTTGTTTTTTTTCAATTGAGGTATAGTTGACATACATTATATTAGTTTCAGGCAATATAATGATTCAATAGTTGTGTGTATGTTGCAAAATGATCATCACAATAAATCTAGTTAATATCTATCACCACACATAGTTACAAATTATTTTTCTTGGATGGTCTACTCTCTTAGCAACTTTCAAATATACAATACAATATTATTAATTATAGTTACCATGTTGTATATTATATTCCCAGGACTTATTTATTTTATAAGTGGAACTTTGTACTTTATGTCAGATGTTGCCTTGTTGAAAAGCAGTTAAACCTGGGTCTATCAGGGGCCTGAAAAATGTCTCTGCCCTTTGATCTGAGTTTCATTCATAGGCCTTTGTCCTAAAATAGTATCCCAAGATACAGTAAGACTTTTATAAGTAAAGATGTTTGCTAAATGATGTTATTTCTAGTGGTGAAAGTTACAACTGTGCTAACTATCCAACAATAGAGTAATGGTTAACTATACGTCTACATGATGGAATTGCCAGGTGATATTAAAAGTCATACTTTTGAAGACTTTTAATTACAGGGGACAGTATTTGTGATATATTTTTGAGTGAAAGGGACAAAGTGCCTCTCTTTTTACCTAGTGCAACCCTGTGAAAGGAGAGACCAATCGATCTGTAGGGGATTATAGTCTAGCAATAAATGGTGTGTGTGTGTGTGTGTGTGTGTGTGTGTGTGTGTGTGTGTGATCCATGTGTATAGGCTGGAGGGTGAAGAAGTAAAGAAGATGTATGTGTGTCTTTGATGTAGCCTACTATTGAGAATATGAATTTTTTAGGTACTCTCATTTTAGGGTAAGAGGTCCATATTTATACATTATATGGAAAACTAAGGTTTGACTGCATAGCAGTTTCATTTTCTGTTTTTAAAGATTTCATTGGGGAAGGGGAACAGGACTTTATTGGAGAACAGTGTGTACTTCCAGGACTTTGTTTCCAAGTCAAGTTGTTGTCCTTTCAATCTTAGTTGTGGAGGGCGCAGCTCAGCTCCAGGTCCAGTTGCCATTTTCTAGTTGCAGGGCGCGTAGCCCACCATCCCTTGCAGGAATCAAACTGGCAACCTTGTGGTTGAGAGGATGCGCTCCAACCAACTGAGCCATTCGGGAGCTCAGCGGCAGCTCAGCTCAAGGTGCTGTGTTCAATCTTAGTTGCAGGGGGCACAGCCCACCATCCCTTGCGGGAGTCGAGGAATTGAACTGGCCACCCTGTGGTTGAGAGCCCACTGGCCCATGTGGGAATCGAACCGGCAGCCTTTGGACTTAGGAGCACGGAGCTCTAACCACCTGAGCCACCGGGCTGGCACCAGGAGTTTCATTTTTGATCACTCTCATGAACATTTGAAATATGCTGGATACATAGAACTCCATCTATGGACATTAAATCCAGAGACTTTTCTCTAATAAATTTTGGCAGTGGTAGTCTGGGTAATAAGATTGTAGGTAACTCTTTGTTTGTTTTACAATTTCCAAACTTTTAAATATACAAATAAATTGCTTTTGTAGTCAAAGGAGCTAGATCAAGAAGGACATTTTACTGTTTGCTAAGAAATGTGTACATTTTCCAAAGGCAGAAGGGTTTTAATAGGAGAATGACATTATTGTCTTGACAAGAACACACAGTAGGATCTTGATCAAAATAGGTGTCTACTTTGACCTCAGGAACAATAAAATCTACCTTGTACAGTTGTAAGGGGAAATTAAGTAGGATGGATGATACTTTTTCCAAGCTGAAATTTCAAAATAATATAACATTTCTATAGTGAAGAAGGAAAAAAGTTAACTTTTTAAGAAATGAAAAATGGCTTCATTCAAGAAATTAAGATAATACTATTATCAGTTTGGATTTGTAATCATAAAGTAATTCTCTTATTGTATATCATTGAACTTAAAGATGTCCTATTTTGTCAGCTTTTTATTTTGTCCATACTATGCCAATAGACTTCAGCCCAGTGATCAGAACCTCGTTGCTCATGGCACGTAACAGATTTCCACCTCAGACACCTGTCGTTGAGACTTTTGGAGGGAAGTTGGGATTGGTAGAGGCAGTTGGTATGTGAAAGTTTGTTCTTCAAGCATTTTATTAATATTTTCTATTGATGAGAGGTCTTTCTGACTGCCTGACCTCTCAAAATGATTCTTTTCTTTGGCCATTCTTCGTGCAGATTTTCCAGAATCATTTAGAAAAAGCAAGTTTGTTTGCTCATGTTTTACATGCGATGTCTTTAAGAAATTGAATATTATCACGCCATCTACATTAGTGAATATAGACCCTTAAACTAAGAAGATTCGTCGTAACATTTTGAAAACTACAAATGTGTTTGCACCTCTTCAAGAGCACACCTGACCCCTAGTGACTGAGGAAGGAAACATGAAAGGTCAGAGGAATGAAAAGGGTTAACAAATCGAGTTCAAAGTGAAATGGTGCTGGTTGTTTATGCTCACCTTCGAAGTGGAGAACATTTTTCTCTTGTGAATTGATGAAAGGGTGCCTTCATGACATTGGCTACAGCTGTGGAATATCTGAAAGAGGCTGCTGAGGGGAATAAAAATGTTGCTGCTTCCTGGAATCAGTGAAATTTTGACATCTCAGATGGGCTATCCATGGTTTTCAAGTGGTTTTGAGCAGAGAGAGCTTTCATGACTGTAAATGTCAACTTCCTGGGTGGGAGGTGGGAGTAGTGATGGCCCTGAGAACTATATGATTCTCTCACCATATACATAGTCTGTTTCTTCCAGCTAATCTGAGTTGTGCCCCAGAGTTCCGGGGAGTGTAGGTGAAGAAATCACTGTGTGAAGACTTGCTTAAACCTCTGCTGGATAGCCAGTGAGTGGACAGTGCATGGTGCCTGTGTAAATTGCCTCTTTTTTTGTGTCAGTGACTTCTGACAATGAGACATCAAATCTAGTTCAATTTGGAAATATCTACATATTGTTTCAGATAAGCATGTCTCCTTATTTGTCTTCTCTCTTTAGATAAAGAAGAAGCAGCAAGATGTGGTTAGATTTCTGGAAGCTAACAAGATAGAGTTTGAGGAGGTGGATATCACAATGTCAGAAGAACAGAGGCAATGGATGTACAAAAACATCCCCCCGGAAAAGAAGCCCGCTCAGGGCAATCCTCTCCCACCTCAGATATTTAATGGTGACCGATACTGTGGCGTAAGTAGCTAGATTGTCATCACACTATTTCTTTGCATGACTCAGATCTCAGAGTCACTCAGAGTACAGTTGGGGTTTTTCAGTGAGGACTGTGACCTTTTCACCCAATGCCCATTCATGTCCACAAGTCTAACAGAGGATGAAGTTGAGAGAGAGGGATATGAGTCCAATGTCACAGACAGTGTGTGTAAATGTGAGTACATGTGTGCCTGTCAGTCTCCTTGTCTCTGCTTTGGAAAAGGGAGTGGGAAGGGAAGCTGTGTGCATGTTTTATTGTGTTCTAAATTTTAAAGTACACTTTTTGATTAATACATTTTGGAGGGGGGGGCAGACTGGAAGGGATAATTATTTTTGAATCTTTTCCCCTTTATAGTATAACAAAACTAATAGCTGATTATAAACAAGAGTTTCATTTTTTTTATGGTAGTGAGCCAGATGGATCATTATGAACATCTAAAATACATTAGTTGCCTTTCTGCTACATGTAGCATATGAGAAGATGAAATCCCTTTTGTGTAATTATCTATTTTCCTTCTAACTCTTAGATTAAGGGGGGAAAAAATCAAGTTTCTGTCTGTTATCATAATTAGGATTTGCCTTTTGCCAGACCACTAAGTATATAAGTCAGTGTTTATTTGGGAACCTATAGTACAGTTCTTTAAGGATGGCCTGGAAAAGGGCAAGAGGCTAGGCTATAGTGCTGAGGTGCTTGAGGTGAAATGAATAGCTGGGTTGTCATTAAGGTGGAGAAAAGGGATAACAGTGCTTTTAGTGGCTTGAAACGACAGTTCCCTGTGTGTATACAGGAGAATGAGATACTGAAACATAATGCCTTAAAGATTATTTTTACATACATGTCATGAGGAGAATCCTGAACATGGCACTAGGCATAGATTTGAGTTGTAGTATTATTTTATGTTGGGCTGTGACACCTTTGGAAAGTCACTGATCTCTTTAAGCCTAAATTTTCTCATCTTTAAGCAAGGGATAATAACATCTATCTTCATAGAATATTTATGACTATTTCTAAAAACCTTTTTAAGTACATTATTATATAAGAATAAAGGTTATTTTGTGGAAATTTTTTTATATCAAGATCTCATATTTTATTAGTAGAAGAATGTGGTAACCAAGGCCATATCCCATTCATGATTACAGAGCCTAAAAAAATGTACTCTTGTGCCTACAGACCAAAATGAGATAATAGTTGAAAATATGTGTAAATTGTACAGTTCAAAATAAAGCTATTAGTCAAATATAGTGCTAGAAGGCTTAAAACGAAAATCCAGCAGTTTTGTGTCCCTCAGACTTTGCATATATGAAAATGCCTTTATTCTGGTGTTATAGTTGAGTGGTAGTTTGGCTGGGTATAGAATTCTAGTTTGGAAAGGATTTTGATGGTTTTGCTTCATTTTCATCCAGTTTCCAGTGCTGCAATTGAGAACTCTAATGCCGTTTTCCTTGATATTTTATATGTTTTTGTCAGTTTCTTCTATGCAAGTTTTGAAGATGTCTTTTTTACTTGTAAGTGATTCCTACAATTTTTTGGTGAATTACCATCATATAAGCTATTTTTCATTTACTGTGCTGAGTGCTCAGTAGGTCCTTATAATCTAAGAATTATATGACTGAGTTATTAAATATATTCTTATATTATTTTCCTTGAAAATTTTCTCCCTGGGTTTTTTCCTGGTTCTCTTTCTCTGGGGTGCCTGTTAATTTGGATATTGTACTTCTTACATGGATGGATTTTTCTAATATTCTTATCTCTTTTTTTTTTTTTTTGTATTGTCCACTTCTCTAACTTTTGTTATACTGTCTGGGAGATTTTTTTTTTTTTTTTTTAAGGGAGATTTCTTTAACTTACCTCTGAATCCTTTCATTGTAATTTTTATGTCAACTTCCCCCCCTCTTTTTTTATTTCTGATTATTTTTTAATAACATTGTGATTTTATGAGATGAATGCAAGATCTTAGCTCAATGGAGGTATTAAATGATTTCTTTGACGTTTTCTTCTTTTACCAGTATTGTCCATGTTTCCACTAATTTCTTTTTTTCACTTTAGTATGGTCTTCTCTCTCAAGTATGACAAACTTTCTTCAGATGTCTGATGATCCTTGTCTTTTGTTTATTTAAGAGGTGGGGCACTAGAAAGCTAGTTAGAAGCAGTGTTTGTGCCTTTATATATCTGTAGGCTTGTTTCCCACTGGAATTCTCTGTAGGATGACTAGGTAGCCTGTCAGCATTTTCGATACAGATAGTGATAGTAGTGTCTGTAGATCTTTTCTCAGATGATGGTTTAATTTTTCAGAGAACGGCCTTTCAATCTCTTGCTTGGGAATATCACTCTGGCTACTAGAGTTCTGGCCCTGTAGGGTGAGAGAACTGGGTGGGGTCTCACTCTCTGTCATGCACGTTTTCCCTTCATGTCCCTGTTTTCACCCTCACTGTCTTCGGTGCTGGTGTTTTATAAGTTTGTTGCTTCCCTGAAGCCATGTTTATTAACAGTGTACCTTCTACCTCTTTGGGGAGAGTGAGGCACTCTGGGAGTCTAACTGCTGCTTATACAGATTTTCAGTCTCCTCGTTTTCTGATTTTGCCCACTCACCCCACCTTCACAGTAGCAATGTCTCCACTTCCTGATGTTTTCTGGGGGCCCTGCAGCATGTTCCTTGTTGATGCTACCTCTGTAGACACTAAGGTTTGATCATCCTCTGCTCTCTAACATCGCTCACCATTTCTCCACCCACTTCCTGCATGTGTTACAGTTCAGGGCTATAGATGTCTCCTAGTATTATTTTTGAAAAGTGGAGTTTCTGGGTTTTTTGTTTTGTTTTTAAACTTTGTTGTTTTGTTGACTTCAAGAGAAAGGAGGTAAAGACATCTTTGGTCTATCTTTATAAAAGCAAAACTCTTCAGCACCCTTTGAATGGAGGAGTGTATTGAATGAATGAAAGTGTAATATGAAATAAAGTTAATTCTTTCTTTTTATTTTCACCTCTTTATGACTTTCTAAATCTCTGTGTACCTTTGCCTTATGAAGTCTATGGAAAATTTTTGATAGGCTGTGTGGAAGCTGGATAGAGGCTTACATATTGATTAAACTGTGCCAAATAAATGGCATCTGCTCTGCTTGAGCAGTGTGAGTCTCATGGTGATGGTAACAGTAATGCTAGTACATGCAAACAGACTATCTGTCTTTATAGTCTGTTCTGGCAGGAGTTTTAAAGACAGTGTCTGCTCTTATCAAGGTCAACTAAATTTGACTTTGACAAAAGGAAATCATTAGAGGGCAACTAACCATGGCCTCCTTCATCCCACCTGCTCCTGTGTACCTTGCTTTACCCAGTGATCGTTTATGTTCTTCTCTCACTGGATAACCTGTGGAAAACTGCTGTATTGCAAGTTACAGGATTCAGTAAGCATGAAGATCCTCTTATTTCCTGGAATTGGTTAGAAGCTTATTGCTTTATTTTAAACTGAATGAGCTAAGTATTTGAGACATAAACAGTTGCCAAGCTACTTGGTAACCAGTGTGGACAATTGCCTTTTCTTTCTCCTTTAGCATGTGGATATTCTGTCTATTGGGAAGAATTTCCTGCTGAATGGAAGTTCCCTGGCATGCCCAATCAGTTCTTCCCACCCCAGAATTTGAACATTGAGGGGATGATGCAGAAATGCATGATCAGTTGGAGGTGGCAATGAGTGTTCAGTGACGATGGGGCCAGGCACAGCTATGGCTGGTGTCCTAATGAGACTGATCCTGGGGGGTGGCCTGGGTGTATTCTTGGCTACCGAGTCATGAAAATTCCTCCTGTTTTCTAAATCTTCCAGTTTAATGTGGATTCTGTGAGCTCCCCACTGTACCTCCATAAATCCCTTCCCTTTTAAGTTGCCAGTATCTATATCAATTGTTTGTAGTCAAGAACCCAATTGGCATAGACTGGTTGTTCTTGCCTTTCCACAAGCAAGGTTCTTCTCTAGAAATGAGGTCCTAAAGGTAAACATTCCAACGCCTAGGTTATTCTGATAGGTTTTAGTGTCTGATTTGGATTTTAGAAAACTCAGATCCTTATGTTCAACATTTAAATTTTGCTGTGGAACTGGCATGTATGGAATGTCCCAGAAATGAAAATGCACACATTTTCATGTACACAAAAGGGAAAAATTAACTCCCTTTTCATTTCTTTCTTCTTTCCCTATTCAACAATAACAAAAATACATACATATATATATATATATATATATATATATATATATATATATATGGATTTCTTTATGTATTTTTACTAAAAAATTTTATTCTGGTATAAACATATATCATAAAATTTACTATGTTAATCATTTTTAAGTGCACAGTTCAGGAATATTAAGTATATTCACATTGTTCTAAAACAGATCTGCAGAATTTTTTCATCTTGCAGAACCGAAACTGTACCCATTAAACAACTCCCCTTTGTCCCCTTCTCCTAGCCCCTGATAATTATCATTCTGCTTTCTATATCTATGAATTTGACTACTTTAGATACCTCATAGAAATGAAATCATACGGTATTTGTCCTTTAATGACTGGCTTATCTCACTTAGCATAATGTCTTCAAGGTTTATCCATGTTGTATGTCTTAGTTCATTCAGGCTGCGCTAATGAAATACCACAAACTGGGTAGCTTATAAACAAAAGAAATGTATTTCTCACAGTTCTGGAAGCTGGAAGAACAAAATCAGGGTAACAGTGTGGCTGGGTTCTGGTGAAGGCCCTCTTCTGGCTGCAGACTGCCAGCTTCCTGCAGTGACCTCACATAGTGAAAGGGACAAGAGAGCTCTCTTTGATCTCCTTTATAAGGGCATTAATCACTTCTCAGAGGCCTTTGGGCATCAGGATTTTAACATATGAATTGGGGGAGTGTACAAACATTCACCCTATAAGGTTGAAGCATGTGACAAGATTTCCTTCCTTTCTAAGGCTTCCACTATATGTCTATACCACATTTTGTTTATCCGTTTCTCCCTTGATGGACACTGGGTTGCTTCCACCTCTTGGCTAATATGAATAGTGCTGCTATGAACATGGGTTGGCAAATATCTCTTCAAGATCCTGCTCTCAAGTCTTTTGGATATATACATAGAAATGGAATTGGTACATCACATGGTAGTTCTAGTTTTAATTTTTTGAGGAACTGCCATACTTTTTTCCATTGTGATAGTGCCATTTTACAATCCCACCAATAGTGCATAAGGAAGGATTCTAGTTTCTCCATACCCCTACCAACATATGTTATTGTCTAGTTCTTGTTTTGAGAGTAGACATCCTAATGGTTGTGATGTGACACCTCGTTGTGGTTTTGATTTGCATTTCTCTGATGATTAATGATGTTGAGCATCTCATGTGCTCATTGTCCATTTGTATACCATCTTTGGAAACTATCCAATGAAGTCCCTTACTCGTTTTTTAATTGGGTTATTCGATTTTTTGTTGTTTAGTTGTAAGACTTCTTTGTATTTTCTGGATATTAACCCCTTATCAGATATCTAATTTGCAAATGTTTTCTCCCATTCTTAGGTTATCTTTCACTCTGTTGATTATATCATTCGATGAACAAAAGTTCTTAAGTATGTTGTAGGCCCATTTGTCTTTTTTCTTTTGTTGCCTGTGCTTTTGGAGTCATATCCAAGAAATCGTTACTTGCCAAATACAATGTCATGAAGCTTTTCCCTTACATTTTCTTCCAGGAGTTTTATCATTTTGAGTCTCATGGTTAGGCCTTTAATTCATTTGTAGTTAATTTTTGTATATGATGTAAGAGTACAACTCTTTTCTTTTGCATGTGGATGTCTAGTTTTCCTAGCACCATTTGTTGAAGAGACTGTCCTTTTCCTTTTGGGAGGTCTTGGCACCTTTGTTGAAGATCATTGGACCATATACATGAGAGTTTAGTTTTTTGGACTCTATGTTCTGTTACATTGGTCTATTTGTCTGTCTTTATGCCAGTACCCCTGCTTTGATTACTATAGATTTGTAATATGTTTTAAAATCAGGAAGTATGAGTCCTCCAACGTTGTCCTTTTTTAAACTTGTTTTGGCTATTTGGGGGTGTCCCTTGAAATTCTGTTTGAATTTTAGGATGATTTTTTTTTTCTATTTCTGAAAAAAATGTGCCTTTGGGATTCTGATAGGGATTATGTTGAATCTCTTTATCACTTTGGGTGGTATTATCATCTTAACAATATTAAGTTTTCCCATCTTTGAATATGGGATGTCTTTCCATTTATTTGTGTCTCTGTTCATTTCTTTCAGCACTGTTTTATAGCGTTTAGTGTACAAGTGTTTTACCTCCTTAGTTAATTAGATTTATTCCTAAGTATTTTGTTCATTTGGTGCTATTGTAAATACAATTATGTTCTTAATTTCCTTTTCCAATTGTTCATTATTAGTTTATACAAACACAAGTAATTTTTATATGTTGTTTCTTTGTGCAACTTTGCTGAATTAATTTATTCTTTTATTTTTTGTTTTTTAAAAACTGGTAGTTAAGAAATGGGAATACAGCTATTTCATTTAACCAAGGTCACATTAACCAGCTTGTGGATTAACTATCAAGGGGGAAGTACATAGTAACCATTCAGATAGTCATAAGATAAGTTAGTGCAGGTTTGACTGAGGATACCATTTCTCAACTTGGCATTGGGTGAAGGTGGGGAAAGAGATGGAGAGGTGGGAGTGTGGCTGGAGTTACTCATGGAAAGTCCTGGCTTATAATGAAGAGAGGACAGCTCAGCTGAGAGACAACAGACTATTTTTATAGAAAAATAACCTTTTGATCATTTTCCATGAGTTAACTTATAAGATTATTTAAAACTATTGAATTACTTTTTTGCACTTTCAGATGATACTTGAAGAATGTTAAATTTGTACCCAAGCTTTCATTGGGTGTATTGCTAACCAAATAAGGTAACATTAAAGCAATTGATTTGGGGGCAAACTATGACTGTCTTTCCCCATATTATCTTGGTTAATTGGAGCCTGAAAGTAGACTTAGAGATGTGTTAGACTAATCATTGGGGGGCAGAAATGCTAAATGACCAGCAGTGATTCTTTGTGGTGTTTCCTCTTCTTTTCTTTCTCTCCATAAGGAGACAAGGTGATGTGTTAGCGATATCTGGTGGAGGCTCGGAAGCACACCACAAGAACACCTAAGTGTATATAGTTGTACTATTCCCAAGTGCAGTGTTTATGTAAGACTTTTGAGAGGATTGTCTTGGGATAATATATTTTAATTGTGTTTGGGGATCTTTTTGGAAGCATGAAGAACCAACTTCCTTAATTATGACTTTTATAAATACCTGATTCATATATATGATTTTATTTAAAACAAAATAAAACAAAACGAAAAACCATGTTTGTGTATATGTGTGTATGTGTATGTATGTATATTTCTCCACACATAAATACAAGAAATGACCTTCAGCTAAAGGTCTCACAAATAGTTGTTGGAAAAAGACATCTAGATATTTAAAAGTTTTCATATTGAATTGGTTATCCAACATCATCATCATCATCATTACTGTTAATTTTTTTCCCAGCATTAAAATGAATATGAAAGTAGAGAAAATTTGAAAAGTGAGAATGAGGAAGAAAGGGAAAATAGTTTTACCTTTCTAATAAGAATACAAACATTTGGTCTATACATAGTCCCTTTTCTTACAAGTAGATTTAAATTTATAAAATCACATTTTTTATCCTTCTATATATACCACTTTATACCCTGCTTTGTTCTCTAACAAAAATAGTTTCCATGTCATTGTAAACTTATTCTTTAGAGGTTGCATATTATTCCCTTGGGTGGATTATTATAATTAACTTAATCATCCCCTCACTGTGGGCTATTTAGTTTGTCTCCAGCCACTTGAAACAATAGTTTGTAACTGACAAAGCTGTACTGAAGAGTGCATTAAATTTAATTTATTTCAGAAAGTGCATTTTCATTTTAGGTTACTCCATTCTTCCTTTCCTTAGAGTCCTCTGTCAAAAAACAAAAATATTTTGGGGGTATACTGTTACCAAGATACGGTTATTGTTGGTAGCCCCAAATCTGGGTTCAAGGTCAAGCAAAAGTCACTTGGTTAATGAAAACTAGTAAAAGTTAAAACAAGATGATTATCATATGTGTTGCTGGTAAAACCAGAGTTGGATTTCTTGGGGCTTAGGGGTGCTTTTGCCCAAAATCAAAATAAACACTACCATCTGCCTAGAGCAGCCATGTGACTTGAAGATTTTGAGCACATTGCAAAACATAGTTTTTAAAAACAAACACTATTGATATATTATGGGGCAAGATGCACGATTTCCATGAATTTTAATATTAAACAAGACTTCAAAGAAATTTCACATTTGTAGGTGGTTGTGGTGCCTTAAAATCTAACCTCCAATCTTCTAGATTGTGGTTTGGGCCACCTGGTAAATATTTTAGGCTTTGTGGGCCACTTAGTTCTCTGCTGCATTTTTTTGTTTGTTTGTTTGGTTGTTTTTGTTTTGTTTTCTAACCCTTTAAAACTGTCAACATCATGCTAAGCTCACAGGTATCTGCATAGTTTACCCCTCTCTAGATGGTCCATTCACATTTCCCTCTGTCTCCTGGGATTCTTCAGTGGTTACATTTGAGAAACACAGGATTTTCTGTTTCCCAAGTTCCCTTCATGAAAATTAAGTGTATCTTCTGGCAAAATGGAGTAGAATCTAGTGATGCACAGAAATTTTGACCAACGTTGAAGCCTGACTGCAGTAATTACATGTTAATAGAACTGTTTAGAGTCAATAAAGAAAAAAAAAGGAAAGCCAAAGTCCAAAATTTTCATTGTTATCCCCAGGCTGTTGTGCTTTGTCTCTAAAATATGGATGTGATTTGTGTGGGTTTAATGGCTACAATCATCTACATGGTACTTAAGGCTAAGTCCTAAAAGTCACCCCACACCCATTTTTGTTACCTCAGTACCCAGTTGGTTACCAAATCCTGTAATTTTTACCTCCTACATAATTCTGTGCTATTTCTCTCTCAAAACTCAATTCAAACGGGTCTTGTTATTAAGCTTTCTCTAATTAACTAGGATTCTGTTTATTTTCCCCCTCCCCCGTACATAGCAAACCTGTGCCTCATTAGACATTCATCTCATAGAATTTTCTTTCTTTTTTTTTTTTATACCTTTGCCATCAGCCAGTTTCCGAGTTCCTTGTGCTCACCCACAGTAGGTGCCGTGGCACATTTATCTTAGCACCTGGTTCCTATCAGAATGCTGGGAACATAGAACATACTTCACAAAAATTGGGTCTGTGAATGGGTAAGAGAGATGTTTTCAGCTGAGCAGGTAGCTGCCCCGTTTTGTTGGGTCGTGCCTTGTCAAGGTTCTGAACATTTGCATTCCTGTTTTATTAGTAAAAGTGAAAAACAGATGTCTCAAAAGCAAGCTTATTGAACCTTCTTCTAAATTATACCGTCAAATCTATTTGGGAAACCACCTCTTTTAGCAGCTCACATATCCCACAGTTACATGATCTAACTTTGAAAATCTGTATTCCAAAGCCTTCTGTCTAAAAGATCACTTATCTACTCAAGGAGAATCTTCTTCACACATTTTACTGTAAATAACCTTATATGGCATCCTTACAGATACTAGGAAAGGACACCTTGGGTGGTGGGGAAGGGGTGATATAAATTCCTCTTTATCACTGATTGCTGATCGGCTGTATGCCTAGAAACATAACAATTTAATTAGATATTCTTTGCAGTTTCATCTCTTCTATATAACCCTAGTTTTTATTCTTCTGTCTATAAATGTTTAATCTCCCATTTTCACCCTGCTGAGATGTTTACTTCATTCTATAATGATGAGTCGCTGGGACATGTCTTTCATAAAAATGATGACTTGTGCTGTGAATATTGAAAAGCTTCATCCAGTTTCAGGCCACCCCAATTGCACGTTTGCAGTATATATTAACTAATATCCAAACGGGCGGTTTTCTTTTTGTTAAAAATTTTCTCTTTCTCTGAGCGTTATGCAGATAAAATCAATGAAAAGAAAACAAAACTGTTAAAACACTGAGGCCATGTTGATATCAATGTTAGGACAACAAAGCCTGTTGACAGGAGGGGCAAAAGTGAGGAATCAGTTTTCTTCTGCCCTTCTTTATGGTTCCCCCTGGTTCCCAAGATCTAACCTCTTTTATGAAGTTCTTAAGTTATCACCACTCTTTTATATACTAATATCTATATTCCTTGATTTTAAAATGTAAACAGTATTTACTTTTCTCTTTGAAAGATGAAGAAAAATCGGCACTCTTATTGCTTCTCATTTCTCCTCCATTTTGATTTACACACATACACGCACACACTTCATTTAGCATTGCTAAAGTTTATAACGGTCACATTCTCTTTAACGATAGTAACTATTATATAAACATATTTATATTGTTTTAAACACATAAATACTATTCTCTATGGAACTGTTTAGTTGTGTGGGCAGTCATAGAGGAGGTTATATAACCCTATTTTACTAAATCCCTGTGGCTCAAAGGAGAATGACATGAATGTGAATAACTAAGAGATTCTCTTAATTAAGTTTAGCCTTTTCATTTACTTCTCTGGGTATTTATTAATATTTTGTTACTGGTTCCTTTTCCTATGTTTAGCACAAAAAATGTTCCATCCAATTTCAATTGGTGCTTGGATAGATGTATTTGCTTGCTGTGCCATCTTGTACTGGTATGGCTGGAAATGTTAAACATGAATTAGGGATTTAAAATTCTTAGCTTTGGGCTTACTCATATTTTTGATATTTGGCATAAAAATTGCTGAATGAAGCTGTTTCAGACAACTAACATCTTACATGTCCTACCAGTATTGGAAGTACAAACTTTTTTTCCTTCCTATTTCAGGGTTTTATAAAATAAGATATAGCACTAACTGTCAAGAAATTCTGCTCAGAGATACCCTCAGGCTTGAAAGAAACTTGAAGAAGAAGGAGGCTCTGCCCATTTTAAGCAGCAGCAGTGTAGCTCTTATAGTCTTAAAAAGAATTTTTAAAAAACATTTTGGGTAAACCAAATTTGCTTTGGCTCATTTAGAACTAATTGCTACTACCATTTCCTTGTAGGCCACATGTTGTTTTTGTTCCTTGCAACCTCCTGTTTGGATATGCCCTTGGCATGTAGAAATAATATGGGTCTGTCACTTAATTGTCATTTACTTAGCGTGGGAAGCGGTGCAGCTTTTCAGAGTGGCTGTTGTGGGTTTTCCTCACTGTTCTCTTAGGGAACACTGAAAGGGCAAAGAACTTTAAGGTCTTTGTCTCAAATGCTTGTCTAGTCCATAATAGTCTAATCACAGTGTATGGGTAATGTCCTTAAGTAAGCTCTTTGGAAGAATGAGACTATTGTGAACTCTACCTGTTGTTGATTTTATCGTGAGCTTATTATAAATGTCTCTAACATTGGTTTTCACCTGAACACAAACAGAAGTATAGGTGATGGAAGTTATTTTTTCCTTTTTCTTTTTAACGGCTTTTTAGCTTGCTTTATTCTTCTTAAAATTGCAGCATTTAGATAAATGTTCCATTAGACACAGTACTTAGTGATGCTCACGTCCATAGTCCAGAAATTTTTCTTTTCATAGACAACACTAGAAATGAATTTTTCATCCTTTTTCTTTAATGTAATAAAAATGTACCAGTTTTTGAAAACTGGGCAATTTTATCTTGAATATATATGCTTTGAGTGTTTGTACCATTCTCCAAAGATGCTATTAAATGATCATTATATTCTATAGTTAACAGAAAGTTGGTTGTCCAGAAATATGCAATTTTGAGATGTGTATTTACAAACACTTCAGAGTGTGTTTGACTATAAAGAATTCTGCATGCCCATTTAGAAACTTTACAGTGACTTTTTAAAATACAATGCTTTTAATTTTTGCAGTATGAACCTTTATATATATATACATATATAAGATGAAACCTATACATAATATAAGATGAATACAAGTCATGTGTATACATTTTTGGTACCCCCAGTATTTAAACCTAATATATATTTAAATACCAGGGGTACCAAAAATGTATACACATGACTTGTATTCATCTTTTGTTATCGGTATATATTATTACAATTTTAATACAGTTTTTTTCGTTTCTTAAAATGTGTATACATTTTTTTTTGGCACCCACTGTATAAACCTGGTAAGTGAAATGAATTTCATAAGAAAGCAGATCTTTGTCTTTTATTAAGGAATGCCTAAGACCATAATATAAGAACTTTGTCTTAATAGGGTGGGATTTTAAAATTTCTAATACTATTTCTCTTAAATTATTTCACATCATACTGTTTAATGTATTGTTACCTGAAAGGAGGTATTAACTATCAAGAAATTCTAGATTTTAAATTATCAATCACATACTCTTTGCCTAAACATGACAAAGAAAATAATTTAACCATTTACACTTTGAGATTCATCAGGCCACTCAAAAGTTTTTGAATGTGAGAAAGTAATTTTGTACATAATTCTTTAAAACCCATGGTAATAGAGTAGAAATAGGACCTACTCACATCATGTTACTAGCATGAGATTAACCTAAAACATGGCACATCGATCAGTAATTAATAGACAACTAATTCATCCACTTGACAAATATTATTGGTAACCTGGTGTGTCAGGTACTGTTCTAACATTGACTTTTAAAAATGATTTACTTTAAATTATTCTGCTTTGAAAGTTAATTACCAAATATTTGTCACTTTGGAAGGAGTTAATTGCCTTAAGTGACAATATCTAAACTATTGGGAGGATCCAATTCAATATTCAGGTAAGAAACCTCCTCGCTATAATCGTGTGGCACACAGTTCTAAAGGTTCATAAAATAAAAATAATGCATATAATTTTTATGACAGAAATAAGCAGTTAGAAAGAATTTATATAAATAAGAAATGTTGCCATTCTGAGATTTCTAAATATCTGAAATTTTAAGTACCTTTGTTGGTGACTAAAATTTATAAGAACCATTTTGGTTCATTTTGGTTAAACGGATTGCTCATAATGTTACATATTTTCTCTGCATATATATATTTTATATATCTTGTTTATTATACATATGAAACTTTCTTGTGATAATTGACCATATTTTCAGTTTTGTTATTTGGAGAATTTTAAGAGTAAGGTTTTTAAGATAAACACTGAAACATGAATTACACACATGAAGTTTCATTGTAACTTGCCTTTTGATCTTTTACATGTATGATATTTTCATGTTAATGAGCACTTCAGTCTTTTAAAGTAGAATTCACACTACATTTGTAGAGATTGAGTCAGACATGGTTTCTTATTTTGTATTTCTTACATTATTAGTTTTTCATTCCTGCATTTCACACTGACATCAGAGATTATTGACTAGAAACAGGTAATGGCCATTCAAAATTCAAGAACAAGGACAGCATTTTGATGACTAAGTCACTAGTCCTGAAATTTATTTTCTCTTCCCTTTCCTGTTCAGTTAAACTAGAGAGGGGTACGTTTTCCAAATAGGTATCTCTAGTAACTAGACTATGTAGGCAGCTTTACACTTGGACACAGCTAACAGCCCATTTAAGAGCAACTCCACTGAATGCTTCATCATTTCATAGAATTTGGAAGCTTCAGGAGTCTGTGGTAGTATCCGATGCAGAAAGGAAGAAACAGTCTGAAGAGGCTGAGTTCATCAAAGTCATTTAACTCAGACAGTAGATGGCTGGACATCGCATCTACAGTTGACTGAGCATAAATACCACTCAGTTTCCCAGAAATGATTCTGAGCCAGATGGTGGTTAGTGCAGGTGGAAGTACAAGACCTCTCTTCTCCCCAGTCTTGACTGTCAGAGCTGGATCACCTAGTGCCTTTTATGCAATATTAAGAATTTTAATCTACTGTAAAAGCAATGAGAAATCTTGAAGAAAAGGATGTAAGCAAAGGGGAGTATGATCAAATTCGCATTTTTAAAAGATCAGCCTGTCCTCACTTGAGAATGATTGGGTGGAAATAGGTTAGACTGGAGAAGGGTTGATAAATTAGGGTGCTATTGCTGAAGTCTAGCTTGGATTAGGGCATTGAGACAGATATTGAAAAATGGAGGGGTTGAAGGAATATGTATGGTAGTTATTGGTTGAGGGAAGAGAGGAAAGAGTCCTGTGGTGCCCTGATTTCTGACTGGTAGAGCCCATTAGATGGTGGTGCCGTTTTTCTGAGAGGTCCATCTCATGTGTGGAAGGGAGATCATGAATTGTGAGTTATACCCTCTTATGTTTAAGAGTCTATGAACAACAGTTAGTTGTTTATATAGAACCAGAACTGAGAAGAAATCAGAGCTAGAGGTATGAATTTAATTAGGGCCATGACTGTAAATGATATTCTCTAGGGAAAGGATTTAGATCAAATAGTGGCACAATATGGTATGAAGAGGAACAGTACACCAGTTTTCTTATAGTGGATATCTAAAAAGATGAGATAAATCTGGCCGTAGTTTAGCTCTCTTCCTCCTGTTACCACATTGAATGTAAGCAACCAATGATCAGATGGAGGATGTATGTATCGAACTGGATTATTCCTGGAACCCAGATCAGTTAAATGTCTCTCAACTATTTGGAAATACCTTTGTTACAAAGAGTACTTGTGACGTATTCAGTTCATGGGATTTTGCTTTAATTATAGATCAAATTTAGACCTGTATTATTTGTGACATAGATTTTCTTACTTAAAAAAATATATAAGATTTTCCATAAAATTCGACAAAATCTGCAATATCTTAGAGTCACTGGGAACCCCCAACTGCCCAGTTCATATCTTCGTCACTTGGGTATCGTACAATTTCTCAAACCTAACATTTTGAAACTCAACTCCAACCTTACCCTCAAATGTCTTTTTCCTCAGGTATTTTCTATCAAGTCACCCAGCTCAGAACTGCTTTAATTCTTAATTCTCCCTAACCCCCTACACTAGTTCCACAATCGATTATGATTAATTATATCTCCAGTCTGTCCACTTCTGGCTCATGCCACTACTATTGCTCTGGTTCCGGCTGCCACCATCTTTTGCCTGAATTACCACAGCAGTCTTCTTACTTTCCCCACTGCTTCCCTTCTTGCTGTTCTCTCTCTCAGCCAATCTTTACACAGTTAACTTAAGTATTTTCTTAAAGGAAACCTAGATCTTTCTGCTCCCTTTCTCAGAGCCCATACATTGATTTGCTTTTGTACTTAACATAAAATTTAAAATATCTTTTTGTTTGTTTACAAAGTCAGGCATATGCTGATTTCTGTCAAACTAGCCAGCTTTGCTCTTTACCAGTGCTATTCTGTGTCCCGAATGCCTCGCCCCCACCCTTTACTTGGCTAACTCTACTCTTCAGATTTCAGCTTAAAACTCCATTTTTCAAGGCGGCCTTTGGTGAGCCACCATCTTAAGATGTATTATTGCTCCTTCTTGGAATGGTCAAGGAAGGCCTCTCTTCCTAAATGGGCTGATCCTAAATGATGGAGGGAGCTACCACATGAAGATCTACAGAAGGAACATCGGGTACAAGGTCTGAGGCTGAAGCTGTCTTCAAAGTCACATGAGACTCAACTTGCTAATGCATTTGGACAAGAGAGCATCTATACAGAGTCAAATAATTCAAAGATGTTTTTATCAACTGAGGCATGCTTTGCAAGAAGCGAATCCCTAGAAGTCATTGACTCTCATTTAGATTCCTAGACAGGTTTCAAAAGTACCTGTGATAGCCCTGGCGTGGCTTAGCAGTGTATTCATTAGCAGTGACTCATATACAGGGTGCCCTATATGTGGTTTCCTCTTGATCAAGATGCATCAGAGAGTACAAAAAGTACTCTCACAACATCAGTGAGAATTGGGCCCAAATCCGGCTCTCATGTGTTGGCTGTCAACCTTGGGCAACATTTTTCTTTGCTCTGAGCCTGTCTCCAACCTGGTGGGCTGTGGTGGTGATTAAATGATGGATTCTTATAAGGCGCCTAGCACAAAGCAGATGTCTAAAAACGATTCTGATCCTTGTCTGCATACAGTATTGATCCTTAGGACAAAGTTGTCAAACGGACTTCTACCAAATTTTAAGATTGCTTTGTATCAACTTAGAAACTATGTACTAGTACTATATATGCAAACTTTTGAAAAGAAACAATTGATGAACATATTGACCAAAATTCTTTAATGGCTTCTTTTGTGAAAGTAGGAAGAGAAAAATGATTCTGTTTGTAAATCAAAGGTAAATGTTATAGAGAATATAGTTTCCTCTAGTTTTTATTTGAGCTTTTTTATTCTTTCTGAAGACACAGTTTAAAGAATGTGGAAAACTTCAAAAGCAGAATAGAAGCACTCACACTGACACATGGAGACCTTTACAGCTTTCTGTTTACCCAGTGATTTTTGTAAAAGCCTGAGATAAAATAGCAAGACTGGAATTGGAAGGCAGCCTTTCATATTGAAGGGCTAGAATAAAATCTCAGGGCAGAGTGATTTCACACAAATAAGTGTTAGTCTGGCACATAAAGGAAAGGGAGTGTGTTCCGATTTCATTCTGTTGTCAGTGTTTTATGTTTTAATCTTGTCAGAGGTTTTAGATTAAAAACTTGTAACATCATCATCAGACTATAAGACATTTTTAGGCAGAAGCAGAGAAAATCCAGTAGATTTATGTAGCTTTTCCTTGGCCTGGGTGGAGCAATCGTAAATTTTTTATTTCCATAAAGACTTTGTCAAAAGCACCAATACAAAGATAATGTTTGCTTTCATTTATTTTCTCCTCCCGTTGTTTTTCTAGGATTATGACAGTTTTTTTGAATCAAAGGAAAGCAACACAGTCTTTTCATTCTTAGGCCTGAAATCACGTTTGGCATCAAAGGTAGGTAAATCTTTTCTTGTTTTAAAATTCATCGTTCTTGAATTGTTCTCAATTGAGATTGAAGATGTTAGAGGAATGTACATATAGTCTCCTGAATATTCAGCTTTCACTTTTTCAAAGGCACAATTTAGAGACTGCCCCATGTAAATACATAAAAAGAAGCTCAGTTTATTTCCTAGAAAATTTTCATTTGTTGCTGTATATCAGACTTTATTTTTATTTATAATTTAGTTTTATAATTTATATCTCCTTCCAAGAAGAATTTAAAGTAGCAGAAAGTAGTACTAGGTGTTTTTCTGTTTTAAAGTGCAAGTTTACATTACTTGATGTTTTGTGAAATATTAGGTTGGTGCAAATGTAATTGCGGTTTTTGCATTGTTGAAATTTGCCTTTGATATTGAAATACATTCTTAAATAAATGTGGTTCTCTTATATATCATTTTAATGCGCACTTCTCGCTTTGTGTTTTTTTGCTAATCACTTATTACTTGCTGTTTATTTTATATGTATTTTAGACTATGGAAATGATGTTAAACAAAAAGCAAATTTGAGCGATTTTCTTACTCGAGTTCAAAATGGGTTGTAAAGCAGCAGAGACAACTCACAACATCAACAATGCATTTGGCCCAGGAACTGCTAACAAACGTACAGTGCAGTCAGTGGTGGTTTAAGGGGTTTTGCAAAGGAGACGAGAGCCTTGAAGATGAGGAGCGTAGTGGCCGGCCATTGGAAGTTGACAACGACCAATTGAGAGCAATCATCAAAGCTGATCCTCTTACAACTACACGAGAAGTTGCTGAAGAACTCAGCGTCAACCATTCTACGGTCATTCGGCATTTGAAGCAAACTGGAAAGGTGAAAAAGCTCGATAAGTGGGTGCCTCATGAGCTGACCAAAAATCAAAAAAATTGTCGTTTTGAAGTGTCATCTTCTCTTATTCTACGCAACAACAATGAACCATTTCTCGATCGGATTGTGATGTGTGATGAAAAGTGGATGTTATGTGACAACTGGCGACGATCAGCTCAGTGGTAGGACCTAGAAGAAGCTCCAAAGCACTTCCCAAAGCCAAACTTGCACCAAAAAAAGGTCATGGTCACTGTTTGGTGGTCCGCTGCCGGTCTGATCCACTGCAGCTTTCTGAATCCTGGCGAAACCATTACATCTGAGAATTATGCTCAGCAAGTCGATGAGAAGCACCGAAAACTGCAATGCCTGCAGCCACACTGGTCAACAGAAAGGGCCCAGTTCTTCTCCAGGACAATACCCAACCACACGTCGCACAACCAGTGCTTCAAAAGTTGAACGAATTGGGCTACGAAGTTTTGCCTCATCCACCATATTCACCTGACCTCTCGCTAACCGACTATCACTTCTTCAAGCATCTCGATATCTTTTTGCAGGGTAAACACTTCCACAACCAGCAGGATGCAGAAAATGCTTTCCAAGAGTTCTTCGAATCCCAAAGCACAGATTTTTATGCTACAGGAATAAACAAACTTATTTCTCATTGGCAAAAATGTGTTGATTGTAATGGTTACTATTTTGATTAATAAAGATGTATTTGAGCCTAGTTATAATGATTTAAAATTCACGGTCCGAAACTGCAATTACTTTTGCACCAACCTAATAGCAGCATTAAACCATATTTTAAGGCCTTTTGCATGTTTAAGTCATTTACATTGAAAGGGAGATGGTCTGCAATATCAAATGGTCAACCTTCAAAAAAACACAATTCCTAAACTAATCAAAATGTTTCTAAAGCTAGTTTATTATGTCAGTGTCTTTTAGAGAACATAAAAGGCTCAAACTTTTCTAATATTTAGACCTAGAAAAGACATATATTATCACAACTTTGTGAAGCACGTGGATTTAATTTCAAAATGAAAAATACCTTTTTTTATTAAATAAGGTATTATTTTGATTATTTCCCCCTTCTAAAAAAAAACCAACCTTTTTTTTGCTGTTTATGAAAGTAATCTAGGCTCATTTAGAAAAATTGGGAAAATACAAAGAAAGTGTAAAGCAGAAAATAAAAATTGCCTGTTATCCCACCACCCAGAGATAATAACCACATTAACAGTTTTGGTGCACATAGCAATTGAGGTCTTGACTGTTTTTTACAGAGACTGAATTCTGCAGTATCTATTTTTAACATTGAATTGAAATGAAAGTACATTACTGGGACCTTTGATGTCTGTAAGTAATAGGTCTTTTGAGGCTACCCAGGATTTGTACCATTTCTGGAATACCTGTGGGAGGAAGGCAGTGACTATCAGTAATATAAATTATATACCAGCACCTGTGTAGTTCATAGCTGACGTGGAATATTGCTTTGTTTTTACTTCAGTAAGTGCACAGATGGTTGTGAGTGGTTTCCATGCACATGTTTTAAACAGAAGGAAAACCCACACATACAATATTAAAAGGTTCTTAAAACTATTTTTATAAAGATGGAACATTGGAATACTGGTTAGGAAAATTATAGTATTTGTATAACATGTTTCATCCAAAGATTTTAAATAATTTAGATTTATGTTCAAAGAACTGGAAAAAAACTGAAGTAGGAGTAATGTAGTAGATGCATAAATCTAGTGGACATCTTTGTCGATGCAAAAGCCTTTTAAAAAAATACTGCCTGCTTACTTTCTTTGCTCTCGTTGTCCCCTAAGATATAGATTCCTTAGAGACACTGTTGGCTGAGACTTTTAGTCTTCAAAAATATTTATTCTCTCAGAAATTCCTCAGGAAACCTACGATCTATAAAATATGCATTCTCACATGACTTGTGGTTATCACATTAAAGTTGGTCTTGATGCCGTCAACTGGATTGCAGCAGACCATTCCAAAGGCAGTTAGGGCTCAGCATCCCCACCCATTCATCCCGTCACTTTCAGGTACCTGAGGCAGTCACACCTGAGCAGGAGCATATGGAACCAGCATGGAAACCTGTGGTGCAGGGTTTGTGCCACCCTCTCTCATGAACCAGCTGGGGCCTTAAGGGTCAATAGCAACTTGTATTTCATCTTCATAGGAGAGAGCTAAAATTATCTTTAAGAGCAATTCAGCGTTTTCCCCATTTCTGTTTGTTTTTTACCTTGGTTGTAATTTATTATATAATCTATGCTCTAAGGCCTAGACACAGCATTCACAGGTGTAATGTACCACAAGATGGACACCCCCTTTTCTCATCTCCTTTCCTACTCTCTCTACAGTATACACACATAAAAGACAGGACTAGGAAGCCTGCCAGGGAACATACAAAAACACCATTAGTATCTGCAATTGCTCTTACACCATGAAGAGAAAGAAAAGAAATGGTAGGAAAAGAATGTTCAAGGACCCAAAAGACACAAGTGCCGTGTAGACTCTGGAAAGTTCTCAAAAGGAGACAGTCCAGAGGAAGGTGGGAGGTTACAAAATGGTGGCTTCCAGGCCACACTGACTGGATGAGTTTGTCCAGACTTTTTAAAAAATTTAAATGGGTTGCTAATATTTCAAATACAGATTTCCTACTTTCCTCGAGAAGCTGGAAGATATGGAAACACTGAGCAAGCCACTTTCTCTTATGGCTGGCTGGAGCCAGCAGTGGCTGGCCCACCATGGTGCCTACCTAAGAGTAAAGGAGGCCTTTTACCAATAATTTTCAGGTAGAAAACTACCGTTTGTTATGTTAAGAGACTCAAAGCGGGACCTGAAGTAGATAGTTTCTGCTTTCGGATTCCTGCTAATCTGGGGGTGATATTCAAAATATGCAGCAACTGGTAAACCCTGGGCACTGACCAGCTGGAGTGGAGAGGGTCTCAGTGGCCCGCCTATGCCAGGTGTCTGTTTAGTGGTTGAATCATAGAGCCATCCTGCAGAGAGGCCAGGGTGGCACTTGGAGGATTGGGCACCACCAGGAATGACCATACCAGTGCTGTCCTTCATCTTGGGTCACACTCTACAGGCCCCCTCACCCAGGTGCTGGTTAAACAGTACCCCTGAGAGGAGTCTCGGCAGTTGTTGAAAAGACTCCTCTCAGGGGGTACTGTTTAACCAGCACCTGGGTGAGGGGGCCTGTAGTTTTCTTTCCACTTTTACCTTTGGTAGGTTAGGTGTGTGTAATTTAAATCTGGGCTCTGATCCTGAAACCCAGAATTTGTTCTTATCAGTCACATGGGAGTTACTGTGATTTCCAACATCTCTGTTCCTGACATTTACAATATCACTGCCAGGGTGAATTTTCTTGTCACTACAGTGCAATAACTGACTTTTTTTCTTTTTTAATAAATAGGCAGAACCTTAGGGAAGACAAGTAGAAGGCAACGGAGATGCATTTTGGAGCGCCCCCTGGTACTCAGCACACACCTGCTTACCTAATGCATCACTGTGACAAAAGCCACATGCATCATCAATAACTTTGCTTGCATTGGAAAAGGTGTTTTTGGAAGACGTGGGTATAATGGGATTGCATGATT
Organism: Rhinolophus sinicus; assembly: GCF_036562045.2. Lineage (NCBI taxonomy): Eukaryota > Metazoa > Chordata > Mammalia > Chiroptera > Rhinolophidae > Rhinolophus > Rhinolophus sinicus. Next base: position 116,087,888 of record NC_133755.1, read on the forward strand.
GCTTTAAACCAAATCAAAACTGTGGTGGGTTTTTTCTTATTTTCAGAATTGCCTGCAGTTGCCTAACTCACCTGGAGGTACTGTAACCTGTTACAGGTGTGCTTCCTTAATGACTGAAAGATAAGTGGGTGGCGCCATCAGAGAGACAAAATGTTGAATCTGCCCTAGGTTGTAGTTGATGCCAGTGTTGCTCAGACCTGCTTCTCTTTAAGTCGCCTAGATTGTATCTTTAAACTTAGTCTGCCAGGCTGTCAGAATTCTTTGATCAGAAAGGAAAAAAAAAAAAGGAAAGAAATGGCTGATTGGCAAAGGGATAAAGATTTTTGCTGCAGAATCACAAATGTCACTATTCCAGTGCTTCGTCATAAGACCTATAGAAAAGGCTGGATGTTCTAGCCTCCTTTTGGTAATGTAAATTTTTACCCCCATAAATTCTTCAAGCTTCTACAGATGTTTCCAGAAATCACTGTTGCAACAATGTGTGATTAGAACCAAGTTACAGGGATGGAAATAACTTATTTTGAAAAATAGATCCTTCTTTATCTCTTGTAAGGGGAAAGTTTCAACTAAATGCATAAGACTTCTTAAAATATATATTTTAAGTGGTGCACTAATTAGATAGTAAATTTATAGGAAAATTATCTGACCCATATCCGAAGGCATTTTTAGCTCTAGCAACTTATTATGCATGAGTGCACATTTATTTTTAAATGCAGTTCCCCTAATAGCTGCTTACTCTATTTTGTGAAGGGATTATATTTTTTTGAGAAAGGAAGATCTTGGTTAGATATATTTTGTGAACCCTTGATGAGGCATATTAAAAGATACTAACATTGCTGTACAATTTAATTTTCCCCCCTGTATTATTGTTTATTGGTCCCCTAACTTCACTAGTTCATATGTCTGGCCAATGCACAGATTTTTCAGAGTAATGTAGATACATGTTCTCATTCCATATGAGTCCAGGAAATTTTCAGAGCATCATAGAGTTTTTAGTTGCCAAATGTGGGAACAGTTTGAATAGGATAAACTATCAGAGAGCTGCTTAAAATATTCTGCTATTCTCAGCATCCCGATGCTGGACCTGCTGTTGAGGTTCTGAGCAGGAAGTTTGTAAGAAATTGAAAGAACAGAAGCATTAAAGGCCTGTCACATGGGTTATCTCACCCTCTGACTTGCTAAATGTGGACTATTCTAAAGAACCTGTTGAATGCTAAAACTGAAACCCCAGCCTGAGATTTGCAACCCAGGACTACAACTGGAAGAAAAGCACGCCACAGATTTCTACCTGACTGGAACAAATACATGATCCACAATTTTGTCTCCAAGGAAAGCTATTGAAATCATGGGTATTATTGCTTAGTTGGCATTAAATAACATCCAGGTCGAATTGCGTTAGATGAATCCCAGGGACTATCCAGGAATTTTTTTTTTTTTTTTCCCTAAACTGGATATTGTGTTTGCGTATGTGAATCTTCTGATAAGACTTAGAATTTCTTTTTAAAATACAGCAATTTAAAAATGTTTAATAGTACAGTGATCTAACTTATATTTAGTCTACTCTTGCCAGTGAGCACCAAGAACCAACTTGGGAAAAATTGAGGCTTTGTAAGCTAAATTCTGGGTTTGTAGGATCGATCAGCACCATACTTGCTAGACAAAGAAAGCTACTCAGATTTGTCTTAACACTTTTGAATTAAAATGGTCATAGTAGGCCAAGTATGATTCTCCTAAACTGACTAAATAGTAGTGCTGACTTACTACTGCAGTTACACATCATCTACTCGCAGCCCCACTTTTTTTTTTTGATCACAACGAAATGGGAGAGACCAGCCCCTGCTGGTGCCAGACCTGTTATGAGTGACTGAGAAGCATTGGTTTGTGGCATTGACTCAGTACCCAGGCTCTGCTGAGTACTGAGGGATTGCCCTCTGGGACCACACTGTGTTCAGAGAATATTTTGTCCTTGCTTATACTATTTTACCAGCTGATTGCAAACATGTAATGACTTTCTTGTTTCCTTTAACTAGCTGCCTTCAGACTGGGATAATTACAGTCTTAAAAGCCTAGGAAAGAACTGAATGGGAATTGCAGGCATAGATGTAATATCAAAAGGGCATTTCAAGACAGAATTTTTATTTCCTGTAGTAGGCTTGTTGTGGCAAAGAAAATGTGCTGCTAAAAATCAAAGTATGCCATTTAAAAATGAGATAAAATACAGAGTGCCATCCTGCTAGGTATATGCAGACCAGAAGGAAATTTAGTAGGGGAAATAATTGTTTTTCCAAATTCTGGTGTTCTATTAAAATCAAAGAGAAGAAAAGGAAGATTTTTTTTTTCTCTCAGACTTTAATATATTTTAGATTTGTTTCTTTTTTATAGATTTATTCAACACCCCCACTAGATGTTTTTATATTATATGAATTTAATAATGAACTAAACTTATTTTTGTCCTTTGTTATTGAAAGGTACCAAAGCCTCTTTCTATTTTGTTTGTTTTGTTTTGTTGTGTTTAATTTGATTTTGCTATATAGGGTTTTGCTTTTTCTAGAAATGCTTTTCATTTAACAGCTTTCCTTAAGTATCAGGGCCCACTTTGCTCGGCATAATTATTGTTTTTAGATTTCAGTTTGTATGCATTTGTCTCTAAAGGCATTGGTGAAATCTCAGATTTTATATTCATTAAAGAGGAATAAATTGACAAAACACATTCTGAAAATGGAGTGTATCTTCCCTACCATACCTTTCCTAATTTTAGTTCTGTATTTAGTTGAAACCTTCCTGTTTAGTTGGAATACTGTATTTCTGTTCCCATCTGTGCACCCCATACCTGCCGATTAATTGTAAAAATGCAGACATATCATTTGACCATTTGAGGAGACGCACATGTAGAGAGAGAGAGAGAGAGAGTGTGTGTTGGGAGGTGACCACAGAATCATCTCAGACAGTGACCAGGACCATGGATGGTGTAAAATCTCTGGTCCCTCGGTTGGTTCAAATCGTTAACTGTGGTTTCCTGAGTACACTGAAGCCATGAGCTGGTGGATTTGTTCCCCTAATTGGGGGTAGAAAACAAGTAACAGCGTAACTGCAACCCTTAATAGCAGGGCCCCCTTTGATGCAGCCACTTCTGAAAGCAGAAGAAAATATTTCTAAAGGCAGTATCTGAGGTTGACCTCATCTCTGAACTATTTCAAACCTTAAACACCAAGACAGGGAGGGTGAAGGAGGAGATAAAAGAGGACTGGCTGGCTGTAAGTTTGCAGAATGTGCTAAATCATGAAACCAAATAAGCCAAATAGTCACAGCCCACTTGTAACCCAGAGTTTCCTAGTTTTCCTAAGTCTCTAGAAATGCACATCAGGTTAATCTGGTCATCATTTCAATGAACAGGTGTTGAGCTCTTAGAATGTTATGGGTACTATCTGAGTAGGACAATAGTCTCCACCCAAAAGGGTAAGAGAGACAGAGAAGCAAAAGCAACAGTTTACAGCCAAGGGGTGAATGATAGTTAAGGTAAGTGCTTAATGCTCCAGGAGCTGGGCATCATCTGAAACATGCTGTGTCTTCTTTTTCTGTGTTTGTTACATACATTCCAATTTAAAATTAGTTCATACATGCAATTATTTCATCATGTATTTCATATATGTACACACACACATACATAAAGAATAATAAACCCCTGTGTACAGCCTGCCACCAGCTTGCTGTCTTTCCTTTGAGGCACTGTGTGTGTGCTCTTTTCTGACCCTTTCCCACCCCTGTTTGCTAGTGGGAGCCCCTCTCCTGAACCTTGTGTGTTGTTAATCTTTCTGACCTTTATTATTTTACCTCTATGTATGTTTCCTTAAATCATACTAAATGGAATTAAACTGTATCCTGTCACTTCCTTTTTATGTTTATTACAACTGGGCATTATCATTTTGAAACAAGTACCCTAGTTTATTTTCACTGCTAAGCTTTATTTCATTGTATGACTATATCACAATGTTCCCTTCTCTTGCTGGTTGTTGAAGTGTATCTTTCTCGGAAACAAAAAGGAAATGTTGCTATGAACATCGTACGCTAAAGTGGATATATACCTGAATGGAATTGCTGTGTTGTACAATAAAGCACATCATCAGCTTGAATAGATAAGACCAAATGGTTTTCCAGAGTAATGGTATCAACTTACACTCCCACCTGTGTATTAGAATTTGCAGTACTCTAGATTCTCACCAACATTTAGGATTGTCAGACTCAAATTTTTGCCAACCTGAGTGTAAGATGGTATCTCATTGTGATTTCATTTTGCACATATTGAATTACTAATAAGTTGCATTTTTATTATGAGAACTCGTATTTCTACGTGGAAATGCCCCATCATGTCTTTTACCTTTTTTCTACTGTGTTGTATTTTTAATTATTAATTTTTAAAAGTTCTTTATATTTAAACCTTTTATCAGTTAACACTTATTTAACTATTAAAGAGAAAACATATTTAGAGTAGAAAAATCTTCTGAAGCTATTTCCAGAAGTATGAAAAGCATGTGGAACTTTATTTTATTTGGAGAAAATAAAGTTAAATGCATATATTGTGTGTTTTTGTGTGTGTGTGTGCTAATTTTCAGCTTGTCGGCATAACAGTCCAAGAGAAGAGGTACTTTGGAAACCTCTGTATGCTCTAGGAGTGTTCCTCCTTTGAAGCTATTATAAGGCTCATCAATTCCAGTTATTTGGTAAGGAAATTAATGTTATGATTTGGTTTTCTGCTATAGAATTTCACCAGAAGAAAATCTTTATATAGCCTGTATGTTTATATGTGCACATTTCCTTAGTATATCAATATATAATAGGCTTACATCAATAGACCAAAATGATGTTATATGTTAAAAAAATAAATTAAAAAAATATGTTGTAAAAAAATGTATTGAACCTGGACTTATAACTAAATAATCCTTAAGCTGAGAGAGATCAGGATCACGTGACTATAATCCAGTGTGTTGTGGCAGTAGCATATTTTCCTGCATGGAAACTGGTAGGTATAAAAACAAGAAACTACAATGCAATCTTATCTTCTGAGGCTCCTGCTAACCAGAGGACAGTATTTTTAATACGCTAAGGGCCCCGGCATTTGAAAACATATTAACTAAAAACTCGAAACTGCTTATGATGAATGGCACAAAGATTTACACCTTTTCATAAAACAGTACTCCATACTCTAAAATATACATCATTTTTGATTCTATAATAAAATTCACTATTACCAAACTTTTCATTGAAAAATCTGTAGTGCATATATCTATCATCATTGATGTAACAGAAATGAAAGCTCTATAGTAGAGAATATTGCTGTCCAGTATGGTACCAATACGCCACATAGAACTATTGAGCACTTAAAATGTACTTAGTGGAATTTATGATGTGCTATGAGTGTAAAATACAGAGGGTGCCGCCCCCCCAAAAAAAAATGTATACACATTTTAAGAAAGGAAAAAACTTAAAATTGTAGCCATATATACCAATTACAAAAGATGACTACGAGTCACGTTTGACTTCTGCAATTACAAGAGGTGCTCAAAGTGGTTACCATCAGCGTCCAGACACTTCTGATTATGGCAAACTGCTGCTTGAGCAACGTTGACCCAAGTGTCCACTTGTATACATTTTTTTGGCACCCCCAGTATATTCCAGTATATTTTGAAGAATTAGTATGAAAAAATGTAAAATATCTCACTAGTAGTTTTTATACTGATTATATTTTTAAATGATAATATTTTGGATATTTTGGGTTAAATTAAACATTAAAACTAATTTCACTTTTTAAAAAATGTGGCCACTAGAAAATTTTAAATTATATATATGTCTTGCATTATAGTTCTATTGGACAGTACAGTTCTGTACCAGCCTCTTTACCTGAATTTTCAATAGAAGCATAAATACCTTTAAAACGTTTGGGGGGGGTTTGGGAAAATATCTCATTCCTTCATTTGTAATATGAAAGGAAATGTGAACCTCTTCTGGAATATAATTTTCTAATAGTGCTGCCAAGATAAATGCTTTTCTCATTTTTCTCTTTGTGACTCTAGATTGAAGCATTTTTGTAGTGTGGTGGGATCTTTTTTTCCTGGAATAAAGCATAATGTGTGTCCATTATAATATGGGACATCTCTCTGTGTGTCCAGCCTCTTGTTCCTTTATTGTTTTACAAAGTTGATGTCCCTGTTCAATTGGCCCACATCTGTGAACTAAGCTATGTGGCATTTTTTTTCTTTTGTTAAAGAGGGAATTTAATAAACCACACAGATAACCGTCTATAATCTGCACAATAGTGACGGATATTAATAGGATTTTTCCTAGATTTCCTAAAATGTTAATCCTCTATATCTGAAAAAAATCACTTGAGCTCATAAGAGCATATGGATAATCTGCTTTTTCAAAGTTTCTTTCTTGTCTCATTGCCAAAGATGAAAACAGAATATGAGTATTAAGGGGAAAATATCTTTCTTTCCCTGCCCAGGGGTTTTAACCATTTCCTTTTTGCTACTTTCTTAGCAAAATAGTTTTTTTGGAAACCCTGTATTAGTTTTGTCATTACAGTAAATTGCCGGTAACAGTACTCGTTAAGTAGAAGAGTGTTTGGGGGGATGATTTTGTTTAGGACCCTTCCCTGAAATAAGCGAGTGACTGTACCACAGCCCTTGCAGTCAAGAGATGCCAAACATCTGTTTCCTGTGGCTGCTTTGCATGTTGCTTTGGGGCTCATTATTTGTCATTCTAATGAACTACCACCGGAATGTAGGATTTAGCCTTTGGGATGGGTGGAACAACTTGTCTGAGATAAATTATAGACAAACATTTTTCACGCTAGTTTGATTTAGTTTATTGATTATGATTATCCCATCTGTTAAACTGGGATAATATTTTTCTCCCTGTCAATCCATTTCACGTCCTGTACTAATAACATCACTATGTTACACGGATTCTGAGCTCTGGGACAGCCCACATCTAGGCTCAAAGATGACTCCGAAATCAATAGCTGGGGCAAAAAGACCAGCAATTTGGCATTGACTCTGTTATCTTAGACCAGACTTATCCTTTTCTCACTCTTTCCTGGCTTTAGTAGTAAAACACTGTTAATCTGCTCCCAGCCACCTCCTACCTACCTCACTAGTATGAGGACTAGCAAACGTGATGACAGCAGCAGTATTTTTACAGCCCAGATTGGCAACCAGAAGGAATGACTCCAGCTGCAGCCTCCCTTACTGTTCTATTTTACGTGCCTCATAAATGTTATAGTGTATCCCAACCAGCAATGAGAAGCTGAACACTGACAGGTTTCCCTATCACTGACTCGTTTAGGGAACAGGCTGCCTCTAAGTGAGACCATTCTAAAGTGACGCAGTTCTCTAGGGACAGCTTTTCCGGAACCCCAAAACATAAACAGTTACATCTGCAATGAGGTTGGAATCATAGATAAACAGGCAAAATGACAAGGTGGTGATGGGGGAATTGGGATGGTTGTATCTATCAAAAGAGACAACCATTTTTCTAAAAATGGGTTATTTTAGTAGAGAATGGATTTTAAGTGTTGGTGAAGATCTGTTTTTCTCCAGTGTTGTCATCATTACTGAAAACTGTTTATTAGTCATTCTTATTGCAAATGGCCCTTTATTGGGCAGTATTTTCAATATACGTATTGTTTTAATTTGTATTGTAATTTTTTGCTGATTGGAACAGCATCCTTTGCGTGACTTTGGTAGTAGAGACATAGGGGCACCAAATGAGCTCTCCAGCCAAAGCCCAAGAACTCTGCTAATGAGTCATTTTTTTTTCTTCTTTATACCTCGGCTTGTGTCTTTCACCTGGTGAACGTCTGAGAAAGGAGAGAATAAGCCCTTTTCTATTTCAGTAAGGGAATAATTACACCAATCACCAGTTAAGCCCAAGTATGACATAAAAACCAGATCCATTATCGATTATCTTGTGTAAGACCATTGTATGGAGTTTGTTGATACCAAGGATGGATGTTTACATTTGCATGATGTTGAGGAAAGTACAGTATTCTTTGTGAGCATAAATCTTTAATGCTTAACATCTCAGAAGCTGCTGTGAGTGTGTGTGTGTGTGTGTGTGTGTGTGTGTGTGTGTGTGTGTTTTATATTATTTGGTTTGGGCCAGGTTTGTATTAAGAGACAGGCATTACTTGTATGTTCTTTTTTTACTTATATACAATAAATTTGTCATAAAAGCTGACCCTACAGTCAAATGAAATACATGCTTTATTAGTATATGGTCAAGTCTATTTGATAATTAAATAGATAGCCATGTACTTAAAAGTCTAGTAACTTCTTATTGTATCACTAATAACGTCAATTCCTTATGTCTTTTCTGCTGGCAATTACCAGTTGCCAAGTATAAAATGTATCAGTCTGTGACCAATCAGGAGAGAAACACCACACAGTGATTTAAATTGGGTATTAAATAGAATTATCAAACTTCGATAAAAGAGTGACTGTCAGATATAAGAAAACTATATTTTACCCTGGGGCTGAGGGAGAATACCCAAGGAAAGACAAACTTGAAAGGGAGGCCAGGCTTCAGAGCTCCTTGGAGAAGTGCTAGTTGCAGCCCACAGCATGGCAGTTTCCCTGGTGTCCCTGGGAGGGGCTGGCTTACAGTTACTGGCAACAGGAAGTGCAGGCAGCAGCCAGATGAGCTGTGGCCTGGTGTGTGCACTTGCTTAGGGAGTGGAGGTGCAGACAGGAGACCTAGAACATGTGTCCATATCAGCAGGCTGTGGGGAGGTTATCATCAGGCCAGACCAGAGCTGCAAAGTCCCTGAGGGACCCTGTGTTCTGGAACCCCCCAGCCGAGTCAGTACCATCAGGCCCACACCACTAACCCACCGCGCAGCAGCCCCAGGGGAAGGCCCCCTTCCTGCAGTGTCCCTCCGGCACCCTCTACTGAGAAAGCTTAACGTGCTCACTGCAAGGATGCCTACAGGAATTCTGACCATTATTACAGAACACGTGTTGGAGGGTGAATTTAGAGCTAAAAACATGATAAATTGATAACTGACATGTATCATAAAAGAATTCTCTTAGTGACCTCTCATCAGCAATTAGCCATGCTCATTAAGAGCCAAAGGCTTATCCGTGTTTTGTGAAGTATAGGTAATTTAAGTGAAAATTTGCATTATAGACAGTACTGATGCCTTGCTGTCCAGCATCCAAAATGTCATTGTGGGAGCTAGCAACTCAGTTAACTAAGCTGTGGAGGGTCTTGTCACAAATATAAATGTCACAGGAAGATGCAAAACTCATTCTAGTCATCTTTACTTTGGGGTTCTCAGTTTTACAAAGCTGTTGAAATTGTATTTGAAAGAAAAAGCATGATGCTGAAGTATATATTTAAAGCTTCTAGAAATGACTCCATGTAATCCGTTATTCAGAGGCTATGCACCAAACTATTTTTAGAGCATTGATTGGTCTTAGCTTAGCGCTAAAATATCTCTTTAATTCCAAAACAACACATACCGAGGACCCAATACTTTTATAAAGAACTTAGCTATTGGCTCTTTCTCTTTTTTGTTTTTAATCGACTCCTGTGGCAAACAGAAAATGGGGAAAAATTCTCTGCAAAGTCTGACCGATTCACTCACCCTAAAAAGATCTTACCTCTCATGGAAGACAAGGCAGAAGGTTATTAGGAAGTGGTAGGTGCCAGATCCAATTAAATCCAGTGACTCTGTGCATTCCCAGACTCTCAGTCCGTCGCAGCTAGTGATTAAGCAGGTGGGCAGATGGAGAGAGATGATCCTGCCAGATACCCTTCCTTTATTAACTTTTAAGTGAACCTGAAGTGAAAGAAAAATTAATTGTACTGAGAAAGTAATTGGCTTCAGAAGATGGCGGGCCCAGGACACTCTGCTCTTTACCAATGCCACTCTCGGCTCACTACTGGGTCACTGGGTTTGCCCATTTCCTGTTTCGATTTTCTCCTTAGTATTTGAGGGTTTGTGTGCCATCAGGGCATGTTTACTAAATCAAGAATAACAGGTACTAGAGCCCTGGCACTGTTCTGAACTTGGTCAGAGAAAAAAGGTAACTTCCTGTGTGGCTCTGTCATGGGAGCTTACAGTGTGGATGTCATCGTGATGCCACCAAGCCCATAGGTGGAAAGGATTTCTGTGGTCATGAGGACCTGCGCTAGAGAGCTTCTGCTCCCTTCTAGTTCTATGATACGGGTTTTACCAGTGTCTGTAAATCAGTAGTAACGTTGGTGTTAGTTTCAGGAATTAATTACCCTTACTCCATAAGCTCAGACTTTGTCACCTGTTAATAATAGGGATGCCAGGGAGGTTTGTGACTATTTATTATTTACAAAAATGTTAGTTCACTAAACATTCTAATTTCTCCAAGAGCCCAATGGAAGGGTTAGTGCTGGCTTACAATGAAAGCAGACCAAAATATGATATTTGTATTATGTAACTACCCATTTTTTCAATTTGATATTGTTTTATACACATAGTTTAAAAACAAACAGACAAAAACACATGACTATCACAGTCAATTCAGTCACTAATATAACCATGGGGTTGTTTCTCTATTCAAGGAAATGTCCTGGTTTTCCTGGGCTCCTTATTAATTTTAACTCCAAAGTCAGAAATCAATACAAATTGATTTTTGAAGCCTGACAGAATTCTTCCCGTTTAGCAGTAACTAGATAGGGCCCTTAATACGAGCTAACTGCTGCTCAGTATTTTCCTTGAATAGAGCAAGTGGGTGGATGATAAAAACAGCATGTTCTTTTGTTGTACAATAACCTTGATTGTAGTCAAAGTTCTTTGCCTAGCAATCGCTTTGGTTATATTCAAAGTTGTCAGAAAGTAACTGTATAAATATTAAATGTAAGATTTAGAAAGGTCTCCTTTTTATATGTGCGTATGTATACATACATAAACATATATCTTAATGGAGACTTGTCTCCATTTTTTAGTTCTACTAAACCTTAGTTAAAAATAAAAAATGAGGGGCAAGGAGGATCTCTAAACAGAATGTTCCTTCCTGTTACTGCATTTAAGTCTTGGCCTAGCCTGTGAACTGTGGCCTACAGCAGCCATCATCAGAAGTAATATTTAATAATTACAAAGTCGGTTAACAAGAAGAATCACAGGGAAAGAGTGACAAGTAGGACTGCAGAAGTGGTAGCAATGATAAGATGTAAATAAGGACACATAAGCAAGAAGGCATTCTAGCATAAAGAGAAAAAGAGCAACTGAACTGGTGATTTTTGTGAAAGTTTGTCATGTGTTTTGAAATCAAGACAGAAAAGTCTTCTGAATTTGGCAATATAGAGAAGAACTTCATAAAATCAGAAAGTAGCAGAACTAGAGGGGAGGGTTTCAGTCTTTTTGAACCTTTTAAATTCTCCCACTTGGAATTCTTATTTCAAATTAAAATACCGTATATTTACGTTTATGTTAAAAATTTCAGAATGGAGAAGAAACAAATGTTAGTGACTAGTGGACTTCAGAGTATTTCCAGAATTCTAAATGATCCACTCTTCAAAGTTTGCTGCTTCCCCCTTGCTTTGAAAACCAAATCAACTCATAGTAGCCTCCAAAAATACATGCAAATCTAGAGGAAGGGAAAACACTGAAACAGTGTTGTATAAGGAAAACCACTTGTTTGTCTGTGGCACTGTGTGCATATTTAACGAATATTCTGATAGTCTAACAAAATCCAGGATGTCCCAGTGCTTATATGGAAAACAAAACAAAATAATAAAATTTAAAAGTAGTTACGTATACTATTTATTTTCTTAGTTTGAATTTTGCACAGAAAACCAGAGCTAGAGTGGAACGGAGAAAAATGGCAATGTTCTGTGATTATATACATGAAAAAGAATGCATCTTGTGTATATATAACATAGGTGAAAATATGTATATTTTTCTCCTGGATAATCTTGAAAAAAATACTAAAGGCTTAGCAGGTAAGGTGTGTACAGAGCCAGGAGCCCTTTGATAACAGGACTTGGGTGGTGGCGACACCTAGCGGCCTGATAGCTGAATACATGTTATAGAGTGGACTCCGTGTTACTGATGAGCATTAATTAAGAAGACCTGTGAAGTTAAGTGTGAAAAGGAAATTTACCTTTAAAAAGCGTATTTTTCAGTACATATTCACACACATTAAATTTAAAATGAAGGCCTGAGGAAAGGAATGCTTCGCAGTATTTCAGAAAGTTTCCTAATTGGGTCAGGAAACCTGGGTTCTCAAAAGAGGTAGGTGTTCCTGTCTTCAGGTGGGGGCAGGGGGAGGGGAGGAGGTAGAGAGAGTGTGGAGACCTGGTGGAGGGCAGCGGCTGATTGCAAGAAGTGTTATGCTTGAATTTATCAGTACTTAGTCTCAAGGAGTTCTAGAGAAATTTTTAAAACTAGAGACCAAATAAGATTTCCCAAGCACTGACCCACCTGGGCCAGCAGAGCGCAGCAGGGGAAACACCTATAGATGTAAAAGGTCTGTTGGTCAGGTCTTAGAGCGTCACCTGCAGCTTGCCTTGCAGCTCAAGGAGAAAGAGGAGGTAGAAAGAACACAAGGACATAGAGGATGAGCCTCGAGGCATTTTTCTATTCATATATTCTGTGAAAGCACATTGAGCAGGTATTTATTTCTTATTGATGCTGTAACAAATCCGAATGCAGTGGCTTAAAACAACACACATATATTAGGAAGTCAGAAGTCCAAAATGGGTCTTGGGCTAACATCAAGTTGTTGGCAGGGATGCATTCCGTTCTTTCGGCTCTAGGAGAAGATCCATTTTCCTGCCTTTCCCAGCTTCTAGAGGCTGCCTGCAATCCTCAGCTGAAGGCTGCATCCCTCAACCTCTGCTTTCACCTCACATCTCTGACTCGGACACTTCTTCCTTCCTCTTAAAAGGACCCTTGTGATTGCACTGGGCCCACCCAGATAATTATCTGGGATAAACTCCATTTCAAGATCATTCATTCATTCTGCACAGTCCACTTTGCCAACTGAAAGCTACACAGTCACAGGTTCCAGGGGTTGGGATGTGGACATCTTTGGGAGGAGGAGGGCATTATTCTGCCTACCAGAAGCATCTTATAAGTCAACCCTGTGCCAGCCAGGCACAGGGGATACAAGGTCCCTGCCTCTAAAGAGGGGGGGGGGGAGGTCATGCAAATACATCGGATTTTTTGAGCATTATAAATGGTGGTAATCATAGGTAACTCCGGAAGAAGCTAACTCAGCTGGGGCAATCAGTTCAGGCTTCCTAATCCAGGTAACATCTGACCTAGTTCTGAATGATCAGGAAGAGTTAGCTACAGGGGGTGAGGAAAGGAGTTCTAAGCTAAGCAAATAGCATATGCAAAAGCACAGAAATATGTAAAAGAGCTCAGCAGTTTCCATGATTAATAAGATGTTGGCTTGTGGTGCTAGAAGTGATGGGAGATGAGCCTGAACCTAATGGTTCACTATCTTATGAGAGATTGTTCTGGGCTCAAAAAAAGAGGAGGGTGATCTCTTACATAAACATTGCTTCCCAGTGTTCGTGGAGAAGCAAATTATCTTCAACCCTGGTCAGAAAGCCAATGTGTTTTAATCTACCTTTTTATTAGCCACTTCTAATGATAAAAGAAAAATGAACTATAAAACTGTAATGAAGATAAGCAACTGATAATCCAATGAAAATATTAAAAGACAATATCTAGAGAAAGATATATATTTTTCATAAAGCTCTTAATATAATTCTGTTCTCTCACCACTGGTCTCATGAAAATTTTAGTAAGATTTTCATTAAGAGAAAAAGATTACCAGAGTAAAGACTCAAAGGTGAATTGTTAAGAAATGTGAAACAAATGTGATATTGAACCATTTCACACTAAAGAGCTTGTAACACACATATTGCCTGCTGTTATGGAAATTTTGTTGGCTTTTTGTCTTTTGAATATGGAGTAATCTCCAGCTGGTGCTTATTTTACTGATTGATGAAAGATGAGAAATATGGCTAGAAAACCATGAGGCTCACTGGATGAAGACAGAGTGAAAGTTTGGAGTGACTGAAGTATCACAAGAATTTTCCAGGCAATGTCAGGAATTGCAGCTATAATGTGAAGCAGGGACCAGACTGTAAGGGGTCCCTGCTCACATTTGGACATGAACCTGAAGCTCTTGCTATTCAAAGTGTGGTCCAAGGAGCAGCAGCACCATGTAGTGCCAGTCACACCCCCACTAACGTCAAAATCATGTTTAACAAGCTCCAAGGTGATTCAGAGTCATTGAAGTTTGAGAAGCACTGCTACAGTTATTAGAAGGCATCGCACACAATGGAGCACACAGATCATGTATTATAAAATGATACATCTCAAACTCATATAATGTTCTTATGTAAGTTATGTAACCAATATCCACCCCAATAAATTTAATAAAATAAACTAAAAAAAAAAAGGGAAGGCATTTAAGGATTTAAAGCAAGAGTGTCAAAGAAAAATATCTGCACTTTCAGAAAATCACAGTTGGCAGTGAGAGAAAAAGATGGGGTGCAGGGAAAGATGACGTGGGGAACAACGGTTGGGAGACCAATTAGAAAGTTAATTCAGAGATGAGAAGGGTTTGAAATAGGGTCATGGCTATGGAGATGTCTTATTAGCTGTTGGGGAGAGGGAGGCATAAAAGGTGACACCCACATTTTCTGGCTTGGTTGACTGATGTAATCAACAGAAATGGGTGATCATGAGGCTGCTTGTGTACACTGTGAGTTAGAAGTGCAGGTGAAACACTCAGGTGGCTAAACTCACCGTTGGACAGCAC